>NC_060016.1:15000-10015000 GCF_912999745.1 Papilio machaon
GTGAGAGCCAGAGAGGTAGGATCTTTTTTGTCCTACCACCCCAGCCCCCACCGGCGGAACCAAACGGCCCGCCCTCTGCCTTACTCTACGTGCCGCAGAGGGGACTGGAAAACCAGTATCCCCCCTCGGCCTCTCCATCACACATCCATCCGTCTCCTCACATCTGGCCACGAGGGCTGCAGGGGGTTACCCACCCACAGCCCCCACGACCTCACCCCACATCCGGCCACGAGGGCTGTAAGATGGGCAGGATAAACCAGTACCCACCCACACCCCCCGCGGCCCCACCACGTCGCATCTGCCGGTGCGACCCCGGTTGGGCATGGTCAGGGCGGAGTCACTGCTGTGACCCACCACTGACGGCCCTCTCCAGGTGGGTCGGTCATGTGCAACACCCAACACGATGACCGACCCTAGAGTTTGGTTCGCGGGGCCGAAGCCCTACCCCAGCCGAAGCCGGGGCGTTCCCCTATCCACCACCCGGGGACGCGCCACGTCGGAGTACTCCTCTCCGCCCACTCGGACAACCGAGCAGGTCCGTGGAACCTAACCTAACCTTTTTTTTTTTTTTTTTTTTTTTTTTTTTTTTTTTTTTTTATAGTCAGGAAATGCGTTTACGCACGCCTACGCCGGGCTGTGCAATGGCGTAGGGAGTGTGGGACTCGCCGGCCACAGAAGGTGACCAGAATACCCACTAAAACCTGACTGCCCTCTAACGCATTATGGCGGGCGCCACGGGAACGCTTTAGCTTTCTTCCGTGACCCCGCCTGCGTTATCGCCCTGAAGGGGCCTCCCTCTCACGCATGGTTTGTGGGGAGAAGTACGGCGGCGAAACCCCGCCTCCTTCTCCCCACTCTCCTGCGTCTGAGCGGGGGCGCGAGGGGATTATCCTCGCGCTCTCGCTCCCTTTCCTCCTTCTGCGAAATTACTATTTCGCAGAAGGAGGAAACCGCCTCCCATGACCCCTCACTGCCCAGCATGGCGCGAATTACGCCTGGGAGTGAGAGGTCATCTCCAATCGCCGCTACCAGAGTGCGGCGCTCTTCGGACCACGCTGTACAAACCTGAAGGGTGTGTTGCGCGGTGTCCTCATCAGCGCCGCACTCGTGGCACGACGTCGTCTCCTCTCTTCTGATGCGATGAAGGTATCGCGCGAAGCACCCGTGACCTGTAAGTATTTGGGAAATTCTGTATGTTATTGCGCCGTGGCGCCTCCCGCACCAGTCCGAGAGCCGTGGGCGTATGGCCTCTATGGTGCGGGCGCCGTATTCGGCGTCCGCTAGGCCAGCAGCCCACAGCTCTATGGTCGTTCGCTTTCTCCTCGCCCGGGAGTGGGCGAGCTCCTCTGGAGCCGGGGCTTCGCCCCGAGCTCTTTGCTCGGCCCGCTCCCGGTACGCTTCAGCCAGCACACCCGCTTCTATCTCCCATGGGGGAGTGCCGGCCAAAGCGCAGGCCGCCGCGTGGCTCACTGTGCGGTAGGCCATGCATGCGCGCACCGCAACGATGCGCTGCGGCCTGCGGAGGAGGGCCCTGTTTGACGCGTCAAGGGCTTCTGCCCATATCGGCGCGCCGTACAGGGCCATACTGCGAACGACCATGGCGTACAGTCGTCTGACCTGTACGCCCGGACCTCTCAGGTTCGGGAGGAGCCTGGCGAGGGCGGAAGCCGCGCCGACGAGTCGGGGGGTTAGCGTCCGGAAGTGATCTCCGAAACGCCAACCCCCATCGAGGATAAGGCCAAGATATTTGATCCGGGCCTTAACCTCGACCTCGTCCCCGTTGATCCGGAGGGTCGCTCCTGCGGGCACTCTCCACCTCGGCCCTTTGAAGCAAAGGGCTTCGGTTTTGTGGAGTGCCACGCGGAGTCCGAGCGCCTCGATCCTCCGGACCAACAGGGTGGCCCCGGCTTCCGCCCTCCTCTTGACTTTCCTCCAGGTGGTGTCCCGGACGGCTATCATCGTATCATCCGCGTAGCAGATGACAGCCATCCGGGGCAGCACCTCCCCGCGGATGGCCCAGTCAAAGCCGATGTTCCACAGCAGGGGTCCTAGGACGGACCCCTGTGGAACACCGGAGGCCATCCGCCGCTCCTCTCTTCCCTCCCTCCCCATGTAGGACACTACCCGCTCTCGCAGGTAGTGTCCCACAATCCTCCGGAGATAGAGGGGCAGTTCGTGAAACCGAAGTGCCTCCTCTATTACTCCGAAGGGGAGGGAGCCGAAGGCGTTGGCGATGTCAAGTGACACCGCCATCGCCCCCTGTCCTCTCTCAGCCGCATCCTCCGAGAACCTTTTCAGGGCGGTCAGAGCGTCCAGGGTGGATCGCCCGGACCGGAACCCGAACTGATTCTCGGAGAGCTGCGGCCCTTCCGTCTCCAGATGCTGGATGATCCGGGAAGCCAATACCCTTTCGAGCAGCTTCCCGGCCTCATCCAGCATCACGAGCGGCCGGTGGCCGGAATGAGAGTCGACGGGGTGACCCTCCTTCCTCAGCAACACCAACCGCCCCTCCTTCCACACCCCGGGGAAACGCCCCTCCGCTAGACAGTCGTTAAACAGTCTGCGGAGGCGTTCCCCGAGGTGTTCCAGCGCAATGTGCAGAACCTTTCCAGGCACTCCGTCTGGCCCCGGGGCCTTGCGGGTCCCCCTGAGCCGGCCCGCCGCCCTGGCCATTTCCTCCTTCGTTATCGGAGGTGGGGCGAGAGCGTCAAGCCGATTCAGCGTCTCGATGTCCGCCGGCATGTCTCTTGTCATGCGCGGTGGTACAAAAGGGGGGCTATCCGGGAACAGCCCCTCGACCACCGCGCTAAGAACCGCCGGCTCCATCGTTTCCGTGGGGGGCGCCACCTTCAGCTTCGCCCGCACCATGCGGTATGGGCGCCCCCACGGGTCTGCGTCTAGGGTCGCCAAGAACTCCGCATAGGCAGAGTCCTTGGCGGCCTTGATCGCACTGGAGAACGCCTTCTTTGCCGAGCTCAGCTCAGTGTGAAGGCGCTCCAGTTCCTCCTCTGTTCTGTTCCGCCGTCTGCGGCACCGGGTGAATGCCCGTCGGGCGGCGTTACTGGCGGAGCGCAGGGCGGCTAGGTCCTGCGTCCACCAGTACACCCCTTCCCGGGGCGCGAATCCACGTCGCGCCCTGGGCATTCCGGCGTTGCAGACGGCGGTCAGATCTCGACGAAATCTCGCTGCCCTCTCGTCGACCCCCACCGTTTGGGGGGGTTCCTCCGCCCATGCCCGGACGATGGCGGCTTCTTCCGCCAGGTCAGGGTCGAGGCGTGAGAGCTGCCACTTTGGGAAGCCCTCAGCGCCTCGTCGTCCTGCCGCTGCCGTCCGGGCCTGTGACCCCTGGGGCGCGGTGGAGACCCTGAACCGGATGTACAAATGATCGGACAGGGTCTCCACCTCCTCAAGGACACGCCAACACGATATGCGTGCACCGATGCCGGGGGTCGCGAACGTGACGTCCACGACTGATCCCCCTTGTCGGCGCACGCACGTGTTGGCGTTGCCTTGGTTCTCCGGAACTAAGCCGATCATGACGGCCCAGTCCCGGAGAAGCGCCCCTTTCAGGTCAGTGATGGAGGACCCCCACGCTGCGCATTTAGCGTTGAGGTCCCCCATCACGATGACCTGGGCCGGTGATGCTCTCTGCACCACCGGCTCCAGGCCATCCAGGAACCTCTCGAATTGTCGGAGGTTCCTGTTTGGGGAGAAGTAGACTCCTATGAGTACTACTTCTCCCCAGTTCACCGCCACGTAGCCCGCTCCTCGCTCCCTGAGGGAGAGGGGTTGCGGGCTCGAAGGCGGCGCCACAATGGCGACTAATCCCTCTGTGTCCCCGAACCAACTGGGTTGGGGGGGGACAAAGTAGGGTTCAGCCACGACCGCAACAGCAATTCTCCACTCTGCCAGGCACTGCATGAGCAAGTCCTGTGCCCTGGCAGAGTGGTTGGTGTTCGTCTGTAGTAGGTCGAAATGCAGGTGTCTTGGCATTAAGAAACCTGCATTTCTTCCTCTTCAGCCATACGGCTGCCGTGCGGTTGGGGCTGAGTGCGAGGCACTCTGCTCGACGCCGGGGCTTTGCCCTTCACCGACGGGGGGGTGCACTTGGCACCCCCCATCACGTGTGAGTGTGGGCGCCCCGTCGTTGCACACACGGTGCATTTGCAGGGGGCCTCGCACTCTGCCGACTTGTGCCCTTCACTGCCGCAGCGGAAGCAGAGACGCCCGTTCTCTGTTTCCGCTGGGCAAAGAGCGCGAGTGTGGCCCAGCATCATGCATTTATAGCATCTCAATGGCTGGGCCTCCACTGCTTTGACGGTGGCCATCGTCCATCCGATGGCCACTCGTCCCGCCTTCACGACTGCCTTAGCGGCGGTCGCTGGGCACTTGACCAGGGCGGAGCCTCCGCCCCAGAAACTCGGCCTGATGTTCCCTACTTTCATCAAGCTGGGGGAACACCCGCCAACCGATGCCAGTTGGGCAGCCACTTCCTCAGTGGTCACCGTGTCATCTAGACCGGTGATCCTGAGGACGGCCATTTTGGTTGGGCGGGTGATGTCCGCCCAGCTCCCTACTGCCTCCACCAGGGCGGCGGCGAGACGGTCCGCGGTTTCCTCGGGGGTGGTCCCCCCAACCTCCATCAGTTTGGAGCCGGTCATGCTCGTTCGGATCTTGACCGACTCCAAACCGAATTCCCTCAGGGATATCGAGGACCTGGCCTTTGCCAGGACCTCGGTGTACTTCGCGTCAGTCGTGGCCCCTTCCGCATTGGTCATGGTGGCCCCTTTCTTGAGGGTCACCACTATGGCCGCGGTTTTTGGGGCCACGATTTTAACGGCCTTTGGTGGGGCCGGGGCGATCTGCCGGGTTGTTCCGGCTGAGGGGGGGGAATAAGCAGCGACAGCGGCATTTCCCCTCTTCTTCCGCCGGACAACCTCGGACCAGGAGTTGCCCACAGTCTCCGTCTGGGCTTCCCCCTCTCCACTTGTTCCAGCGGTTGGGGGGGGAGGGGTCGCGTCTGCCTGTCCTGCCCCCTGTTTTCCCTTGGAGGGAGGAGGAGGCGGGGGGGCAGTCGGCCGCTTTGCGGCGCCCTTCTTCGGCGCCTTCTTTACCGCCCTGGGTGTGGGCGCCTGGGGTGGCTGGGCCTCCCCATCCACCTCCATGGCGCCTTCCACGAGCCCCGATCGGGACTTGTGACGGGGCGGCGGCGGCTGCCGTTGGTCGGCACGCAGAGGGGGCCTCATGACGGGCTCCGGAGGAAGGCGCATCTCCAGGTCTTGTAGGCGGGCATTGATCATCCCGCCTACCGACTGCAGGAGTTGCCCCTTCATTTCCTCCATGGCGTATCTTAGCACCTCCTCAAAGTTGGGCTGCTGTGGCCCTGTGGCCTCTTTCGGGGCTGCAGCGGACTTCCGCTGCGACTCCACGTACGCCTGCTTGAAGGCACGCAGCTCGTTGCGGACAATATCCAGCTCCCTTGAAAGGCGAGCATTGTCCGCGCGGAGCCTGCGCTGCTCTTCATCTGGCGTTATATCGCGGAGGCCCTCAACCGCTTCAACAACGCATTTAGTGGCCCGGTTAATCTGGCCCCACACGGTACCCTTTAGGTGGCTACTCTTCTTTATTTCCTCCTTTATTTTTTCCACGCTTTTGAGAGCCTCCTCGGCGAGGGCCTCGACCGTGCCCCTGGATAGGGCGCCAGGGGTCCCATCGTCGGAGGCTTTTGCAGAGGCCACTACGGGGCTCGTCTTCCTACCGCTTGGACGGTAGGTTGGGTCGGGGTCCTCCCCCTCACTATCCCCCCCATCAGCCAGGTAGTCTTTTGCCTCCTTGAGGAAGCTGTACACCCCTACCGGGCGCCTAACGCGGCCCCTCGTCGAAGAGGAGGCCACTTTATGCGCCACGGCCGGGGCGTCCTCATCCGCGGATGTAGCGGCCAACGGCCGTTTATGGGTCGTTCCCGTTCGGAACTTTAATGTCAAGGCCGCTGACCGCGGCTTACCTCCCTTATTTTTCCTTGCAGCGTCCTCGGTGCACGCGGCGCCCGCGGCTCCCAGTCGGCGCCCGGAGGCGCCCTCGTCCTCTGAGCACGTGTAGTCCGACATGGAGGTGTCCTCCCCCATGTCGTAAGCCGCTTTGTTTCGGTCGCTCATAGCGATTGTAGACTTTTCATAAGTAAAGTTCTACAAACACTAAGATACGCACTTAAACACTAAAAACTAAACTATTATGGTCTCTGTCCACCCTAAAAACTATATCGGTCGGCTTGTCTCACTGAGACGCATCTCCCGATATATAACACGTCGAAATCGGGGCACTTTTTGGAATTTGTCGTAAAAGTGCCACGCCCAAAACGACCGTTACAACACTTAAACACTAAAAACTTAACTAATTTGGTCTCTATCCACACTAAAAACTATATCGGTCGATTTGTCTCACTGAGACGCATCTCCCGATATATCACACGTCGAAATCGAAGCACTTTTTAGTCTTTGACGAAAAGTGCCACGCCCGAAATAACCGTTAAAACACTAAAACACTAAAAACTTAACTAATTTGGTCTCTGCCCAAAACACTAAAACACTAAAAACTTAACTAATTTGGTCTCTGCCCACTATGTATTATATATCACTAGATGCGTCTCGCCGAGGCGCATCTCCCGATGTATAACACACGTAAATCACTTCACTTTTTACCACATTTATCGAATTTTAAATGCGGAGCGACACGGAAGCGATGCACACGGTACGGCAACCGGCGCGCGACTCAACCTAACCTAACCTAACCTAACCTAACCTAACCTAACCTAACCTAACCTAACCTAACCTAACCTAACCTAACCTAACCTAACCTAACCTAACCTTTTTTTTTTTTTTTTTGTCAGAGGGGAAATGCAGTTACGCACCCCTGCGCCGGGCCAATATGTGCAGTGGCGCAGGGAGTGTGGGACTCGCCTAAAGTCGTTCGGCCATACCCACTAAAACCCCTCGGGCCCGCCTCATCGCATTTATCCTAACCTGTGCCAGCGTTTGCCATAACCGGGCTTTGGATATGCGCATATTATTATTCCTAATATTATTAATACTAATACTATGTGTGCTCCTTAATAGTTATTAATAAAAATACTATGTATACTCCTTAATAATAGTTAATATATACACGTTCATCTATATTTACAATTATAACTATCTATGTATCTATAATTATATCTATATTTATATCTATGTATATATATGTACACTTATTTACAAAAGGTCTGCGTCTATGGCCGGCGCAAATAGGTGCGCCGGCGACGGCCTGTTCGTCTTCTCCGGAGAGGGGCGGATTCCGGATCGGTCTCTCGCTCCCTTTCGGCATTCTCCTTAATGGTCATCACCCGCTCCACAAAGTTTTGGAATGCTCTCCACGCATCCTCGTTTTGGAGAATCTTGTTGAGCACCCCTGCGAGTGATGACGAGTCAAGTCCGGTGATAATGGCTATGGGTCGCCTCTCGGCTTCCCATGCCGGGCATTCAAAGATTGTGTGTGAGACGGTGTCAGTCAATTCTGGGCAGTGGTGACACCTAGGTGTTAATTCTCTACCGGCTATTTGGTGCAGGTATTTGCCGAAACAGCCGTGGCCGGTCAGCACCTGAACTAGCCGGTAGGAAAGGTGCCCCCACCGCCTGTTCAGCCAGTCCTGGAGTTTTGGTCGGATCGCTTCCAGTGTCCACGACCCGGCCCTAGATGTTTCCAACTCCTCTTGCCATCTTTCCATCACCCTATTCTGGGCGTCTATTCTCCAGGTTTTCATTTCTTCAGGGGTAGGTTCTTCACCCTCTGCTCGTCTCCTTGCTCTACGCCAATAGACGTCCGCCAGTGCGGCCGCGTCAAGATGCCATGGTGAGAGACCCGCTATGACGCACCCGGCATCATAAGACACCGTACGGTACGCCCTCGCGACCCTGATCGCCACGGTGCGTTGAGATCGCCTGAGCATCACCTTGTTTTGTGCACATAGATCGTTGGCCCAAACCGGACAACCGTATAGGGCTTTCGATCTAAGTACGCCTGCGAATAGGCGACGACGCTTCGAACTTGGGCCACCCACATTTGGTAAGATGCGACTTAGAGCCGCCGCTGTGGCGTCGAGTTTTGGGGCTAGAGCCGCAAAATGCGGCTTAAAACTCCACCTCGAGTCGAGTGTTAGACCCAGGTACTTCAGTGTACTTCGGATTGGGATTGAAGTACCTCCAACTATGATTTCCAGCCCGGACTGGGGCGTTCTCCCGGAGCTTTGAAAGCAAATCGCCTCCGATTTTTCAAGGGCGACTCTCAAGCCTAAACGGCGGATCTTCGTCGATACTTGTGAGGCACCGGCTGTAGCCCGCAGTTTTGCTTCTCTGAAGTCTGACCCGGTAGCTACGACAAGTGTGTCGTCCGCGTAGCAAATGAGTTGCACCCCGCGGACTAACGCTCCCCGCAGTACCGAGTTGTATCCGATATTCCACAGGAGCGGTCCTAAGACCGACCCCTGTGGAACTCCACACGTTATGTCGTGTCTTTCCCAGCTGTCCTGAGTGGGGTAAAAGATCTTTCTGTCCCGTAAGTAGCAGCTGATGATTCGACGTAGGTACAGAGGGACCTGATGGTGTACGAGTCCCTCCATTATACTGTCCCAGGGCAGGGTGTTGAAAGCGTTTGCAATGTCGAGCGACACTGCTATCGCCACCCCGCCCCGAGATGTCGCCTCTTCACAAATCCTTCTTAGTTTAGAAATCGCATCTATGGTGGATCTGCGACTCCTGAACCCAAATTGGGTATCTGCCAAGTCTGGCCCCGCTGAGGAGAGATGTTCATTGACGCGACCGGCAATTATCCTCTCGAACAATTTGCCGGCCTCGTCAAGCAGCACTATTGGCCGGTAGGCCGACGGGGAGTCCTCCGGTTTCCCGGGTTTCCTCAGCAGGACCAATCTTCCAGTTTTCCAGGTCGTCGGGAAATCTCCTTCTTCTAGACACTTAGTGAGCAGTGTCGCGAGCTGTTCGTCAAGTCCGTTTTGAAGTGCTAGTGCAAGCACCCTCCCATGTATACCGTCTGGACCTGGGGCGGTGCGCTTGCACTGCATTTTAGTCTTGGCCAAGTTTATCTCCGCCTCGGTTACCTCCGGGACAGAACCGGCCGGTATCGAGGCGGAGAAGTCATATTCGGTGCTTCGGGCGCTGAGAGGGAAGAGCGCCGACACAATAGATGTAAGTAGTGCCGGGTCTAGAGTTGAAGTAAGGGGGGGAGCCCAGGGGCGCAGCTTACTCATAACGAGTTTATACGGCCGGCCCCATGGGTCTGACTCTAGACTGCTCAAGAACTCCTCCCAGGCCTGGTCTTTGGAAATGGCGATCTCACACCGCAGGGCCTTTTTGGCTTCTTGATATGCGGTGTAGAGATGCCGTTCCTGAGACTCCTCCCATCCAGGACGTCTTCTACGGTATCGAGTGTACCGGCGGCGGGCAGCCACGCAGGCAGAGCGCAACTGTGAAAGGCTATCCGACCACCAGTACACTCGATTACGTCGCCGCGGCGACGGTTGGACTTTTGTCATCGCGCAGTCCGATATGTGCTCGAGTACCTCGCCTAGCCATTGTATACCGTCGTCGACACATTTATTCTCCATTCTGTAGGACCACGTCCCCACTATGGCGGCGAGTTCCACTGTCTCTCGGTCTAGAGATCTTAACGACCACATCTGTCCGATCTCCTGGGGAATGGCGATGCTCCGACTGGTCGGGGGCGTTGACGAGGGGAGAATATCGAACCGGATGTAGCGGTGGTCCGATAACGTCTCCACCTCAGTCAACACTTCCCAGCCCTGCACGCGGCATGCCAGGGCGGGACTCGCAAGGGTGACATCTACGACAGACCCGCCCCGCATGCGCACGCAGGTGTGCACGGAGCCCGTATTAAGTGGCGCCAGGTCATGTTGCGCCATCCATGACAAAAGTATCTCGCCGCGACTGTCTGAGACCGAGGATCCCCAGGCCCTTGACTTGGCGTTTAGGTCCCCGGCCACTACAACCCCGAGCGGTCTTCCCCACTGGACGAGCGAACTGACCTCTTCCAAGTATTCTTCAAAGTCTGCCAACGGACGATTTGGAGAGAAGTATACGCCAATTAAAGCCATGCCGGCGACTTTGACACCGACACATCCTCTTCCTCTTTTGGAGGAAACAATTGGGGGGTTGCCGCCTGTGTATATCGCGACAAGATGTTCTAAGTCTCCCACCCAATTGTTTCTATCCGGGACCAGATACGGTTCGGATGTCACTGCTAGGTCTATCGACCACTGTGCCAAGCTCTGTATGAACAGATCCTGAGCTCGGGCACAGTGGTTGAGGTTCGCTTGAAGGATTCGAAGGGCCATATTAATTTTGCACGGCTTCCGCTATCTCCATTTCTTCCCCGCTCGGTGGGGGCGCGCTACGTGCTACTTCCGCTAGCGCTCTCTTGGGGACCGTTTTTCTGGGCGCCGAGCAATTTAAACTCCCCAGCCGGTGTTTGGCATCCTTGCCCGCCGCCGTGCACAGGATGCAGTTCGGTTGCGACGGGCAGGATGCGGCCTTGTGGCCTTCTTGTCCACATTTATAGCAGAGCCGGCTGCGGTCCTCCGCGTCGCAGCGACTCGCTGTATGTCCTTGCTGCATGCATCGGTAGCAGCGTAGCTCCCTTGGTCTGCCAATCGTGACCTTGGCAGCTACCCAGCCCACTAAGAAGCGGCCAGTCACTAGCTTCTTTGCTGTTGTGACAGGGACCTGTGCCCAGATGTCGAAAAGACCAGATCTGTTCTGGCGGAGTTGACCAGCTCGGACCTGGTCTGCCGGGCATGCCCCTTTTTTCATTATGGCCTCTTTGATTTCTTCCGGCGTGGTAGAGTCGTCCAGACCTTCAATCTTAACGTCGACCATTTTTTCGGGCCTGGAGACCTTAATGTCGTCACTTTGGTAAATTTCCTGGAGCTTCTGCGCCAGGATATCTGCCTTCGGGGCGCTGGTGGCGCCGGGGATGCGGATGATAGTAGCCCCGGTAACCGCCCGACGGAATTGCACCGCTTCCACGCCTATCGCCTCTTTTAGGTCGAGCTTCGATTTCGCCTCTCTCAGAACACTACTATATGTCAGCCCCTTTTTGATTGCCGCCTCGGTAAGTGTCACGACGACGGCAGAGCTCCGAGGCACTTTCAGCCTTTGCGGCCGCGATGCAGGCGGAGATGTAGAAGCCTGTGTGGGAGCCGCTTTCGACTTGTGCCTTTGCGCTTTTCCATTTCTCCCTACGGTTACCCAATTTTCCTCGAGCGCGTCCGGGTTAAGAGGACGGCGAGGAGGGGCATTTGATGGTGCTACGGGGGCGACAGAGGAGGACTTAAGGTTCTCGCCAGTCGACGGCCGAGTTTTCTTCTTCTTTTTGGCTCCTTTTTTGGAGCCTTTTTTGCTCTTCTTGGGCACGGTAGGCGGCTGGCGCGTGAGCCCACTGGGACCGGGCTGTGCTGGCACCGGGGGCGCCTTCGTCCCAGCTGTTTTTTGAGTACCCGAAGATGGTGCGGGTTTGGGCTTCGCGGTCGCAGTCGCATATGTGCGGTCTTCCTTGTTTTTATCCGACGCCAATGGTGGTCGCATATTCCTTTCAGGGAGCAACCTATCCTCTAGGGAAGCCAGGCGGGCGTTGAGCATACCGCCCACCTGGACCATTACCGCCCGACATATGTCCTCTAGGGAGGACTCTGCTTGTGGTTGTGGTGGGGGCCGGACAGGGACGGCCTCCATTGTCGTGTCCATGAGGGCATTGGCGGAACCCTGTTTCCGCACCCTCTCCATCTCCTGGCGCATCTCATTCAGCTCCTTGCGGAGGCTGGCCATATCAGCTTGCAGGCGGGCGTTATCTGCCTGCAAGGCGCGTGTTTCATCCGATATCGTCCTCTGCGCAAGGCCAGCAACGTCTTCCTTAATGGCACTGACCGCGTCTTGCAGTGCGCGCACGAAGGTCCCTTTTAAGTTGGACGACTTCTTCGCTACCTTCTCAACCACGTCTAGGCTGGACCCAATCCGTTTGAGGACGGTGGTCGCCGTGTCTTCTTCGTTTGCCATTGGCGCGGCAGTAGATGGGCCTGCCGCGACTATGGCCGAGCGGGTCTTGCGGGCCTCCAAAACCGAGTCGAGGAGCTCCGCCTCGGCTCGTGCCCTCATCTCCGCTTCTGTCGCTCTTCGTAAAGATTCTTTGGCGGCCGCCAGCCCGACGTATTCGCCGGTAGTTGGCGGACGGCCGCGTCCCCTTCTTTTGTGTACCCCTTTGGCGGGGGTGTCTGTGGAGCTGCCGCTCAACTCCTTATCTCTGGGCCTCTTCTGGCCGCGGCCCTCACTCCAGAATCTTCCGGCACCTTCCTGGTCTAGGGACTCCATGGAAGCAAAGCGGCTGGAAGCGCTTGCCATGGAGCCCCTGCTGTCTGTTGAATCTGAATCAGACAGCCTCCTCACTCTATCTCTCTCCTTCTCCTTCTCCTCTCTACTTCCTCCATTTGACCCTAACCTTCTCTCCTCCTTCACACGGCGAATGGCCCCCCCGTATACAATGGGGCCGATGGGCCGGCTGTCCGACCCACCAAGGGATTCCCCGCGAACGGGACCCTCCCGGGTAGTTTTTTCTTTATTCGTCGCGCTCATTTTTGTTTTTTCCCCTTAAAAGCCCCCCCCGGTGTTGCCGCCCTCGCCGCTGGTCTCCCACCAACGATTCATCCCTTCGCCGGGCGGCGATGCTTGGGATTAGGGTGATTTTTTATAGAGGTTTTCTTCCTCGCAGCCCCGCGCTCAGTGCGCGGAGCCCCCGTTCCCGCTCCGTGCGGGTTTACGGTTTGCCCGACGGTGGCCGAAGCCAGCCGCCGCGCGGGGCGTTTCCGCCCAGAAAGGGGTAATTTTTTAGAGAGGTTTTCTTCCTCGCAGCCCCACGCTCAGTGCGCAGGGCCCCCGGTCCGCTCAATGCGGATTACGGTTTACTTGGCGTCCACCGATCATGAAGACCAGTGGGCGACCAAGTGTGGTGTTGCCACCAGGGTAATTTTTTATAGAGGTTTTCTTCCTCGCGGCCCCACGCTCAATGCGCAGAGCCCCCGTTTCCGCTGAGTGCGGACTTGCGGGTTTGTTGGTGTTTGGTTCGCGGGGCGAAAAAAGCCCTACCCCAGCAATATGCCGGGGCGTTCCCCTATCCACCACCCGGGGACGCGCCACGTCGGAGTTCACCTCTCCGCCCACTCGGACAACCGAGCAGGTCCGTGGAACCTAACCTAACCTAACCTAACCTAACCTAACCTAACCTAACCTAACCTAACCTAACCTAACCTAACCTAACCTAACCTAACCTAACCTAACCTAACCTAACCTAACCTAACCTAACCTAACCTAACCTAACCTAACCTAACCTAACCTAACCTAACCTAACCTAACCTAACCTAACCTAACCTAACCTAACCTAACCTAACCTAACCTAACCTAACCTAACCTAACCTAACCTAACCTAACCTACCTACCTACCTACCTACCTACCTACCTACCTACCTACCTACCTACCTACCTACCTACCTACCTACCTACCTACCTACCTACCTACCTACCTACCTACCTACCTACCTACCTACCTACCTACCTACCTACCTACCTACCTACCTACCTACCTACCTACCTACCTACCTACCTACCTACCTACCTACCTACCTACCTACCTACCTACCTACCTACCTACCTACCTACCTACCTACCTACCTACCTACCTACCTACCTACCTACCTACCTACCTACCTACCTACCTACCTACCTACCTACCTACCTACCTACCTACCTACCTACCTACCTACCTACCTACCTACCTACCTACCTACCTACCTACCTACCTACCTACCTACCTACCTACCTACCTACCTACCTACCTACCTACCTACCTACCTACCTACCTACCTACCTACCTACCTACCTACCTACCTACCTACCTACCTACCTACCTACCTACCTACCTACCTACCTACCTACCTACCTACCTACCTACCTACCTACCTACCTACCTACCTACCTACCTACCTACCTACCTACCTACCTACCTACCTACCTACCTACCTACCTACCTACCTACCTACCTACCTACCTACCTACCTACCTACCTACCTACCTACCTACCTACCTACCTACCTACCTACCTACCTACCTACCTACCTACCTACCTACCTACCTACCTACCTACCTACCTACCTACCTACCTACCTACCTACCTACCTACCTACCTACCTACCTACCTACCTACCTACCTACCTACCTACCTACCTACCTACCTACCTACCTACCTACCTACCTACCTACCTACCTACCTACCTACCTACCTACCTACCTACCTACCTACCTACCTACCTACCTACCTACCTACCTACCTACCTACCTACCTACCTACCTACCTACCTACCTACCTACCTACCTACCTACCTACCTACCTACCTACCTACCTACCTACCTACCTACCTACCTACCTACCTACCTACCTACCTACCTACCTACCTACCTACCTACCTACCTACCTACCTACCTACCTACCTACCTACCTACCTACCTACCTACCTACCTACCTACCTACCTACCTACCTACCTACCTACCTACCTACCTACCTACCTACCTACCTACCTACCTACCTACCTACCTACCTACCTACCTACCTACCTACCTACCTACCTACCTACCTACCTACCTACCTACCTACCTACCTACCTACCTACCTACCTACCTACCTACCTACCTACCTACCTACCTACCTACCTACCTACCTACCTACCTACCTACCTACCTACCTACCTACCTACCTACCTACCTACCTACCTACCTACCTACCTACCTACCTACCTACCTACCTACCTACCTACCTACCTACCTACCACTAGACGGACTGACTGCTGACATCTGCTACCAATTCGCGTCTGACTATCCCCAACTCATCACGGATATTTTTAACAAATGCCTCGAAGCTCGACATTTCCCTAGGCAGTGGAAGGAGGCTTACGTCAAAATCGTCCCCAAACATGGTAAACCAGATAACACCCAACTAACTTCATTCAGACCTATCGGGCTCCTCCCTGTTTTCGGAAAACTTCTTGAAAAATTATTCATCAAACGAGTCACATACATAGCTTACAAAAATGATAAACTCAACACGAGACAATTCGGATTCAAAGAGCAGACCAACACAATATCAGCCATACACAGCGCATTGGATATAATTAAAACTGCCAAATCAGAGAAACGTCTTGTAATAGCGGTCTCTCTAGATATTAAAGCAGCGTTTGACAATGCCTGGTGGCCGGCACTCTTTCATCGTCTCAGATTACTTAACTGCCCTAGAAACATTTTTGAACTCATCCAAAGTTACACACAGAATCGTAAAGTCACTATGGAGCATGCTGGAGCACGAGTCACCAAAAGCATGACCAAGGGATGCGTCCAAGGCTCAACCTGTGGACCCATCCTTTGGAATATAATCCTAGATGAACTTCTCGATCTACCCCTCCCCCCAGGATGTCATATACAGGCGTTCGCTGATGACGTCTTCCTCACGATTACCGCAAAAAACGTCGAAGAGATAGAACACCATACAAACAGCGCCTTAGACACAATAGTTAAATGGGGAAGGAGCGTTAAACTGGAGTTCGGCCCATCTAAAACTAAAGTAATTTCATTCACACCCAGATCTAAAAGAGCCATTATAAAAATAGACAATCACAACCTCATTTTTGATAAAGAAATTAAATATTTAGGCTTAATAATAGACGAGAATTTGACGTTTACCAGCCATGTGCATTTCATTATAAATAAAGCGAGTCGAATTTTCAATAAACTTTGCCTTTACACAAGACCCACTTGGGGCGCACATCCAGAGAACATCAGGACCATCCACAATCAAGTAATAACACCTATAATCACTTATGCGGCGGGTATTTGGGGACACATTGCTCATAAACTATATATAAAAAATGACCTACAGAGATTACAACGAGGCTTTGCAATTAAAGCGATCAAGGCATTCCGCACTGTCTCCACAACCGCAGCGCTAGCGCTCGCTCAGTTCACTCCTTTTGACCTAAAAATTTTAGAACAACATGCTATAGAAACCACCCGACTCACAGGTGCATCCCCCATTATACCCAACAATATCCCCTTAGAACGTCCTACCCCACCAGGCAAGCTTCTTCACCCTGCACTCAGAATAAATACTGAAATCAGTAAACTAAGCAACCAGGAGGAAATCGACCAAATTTGCCCCCCACACGCCTGTCAAATTTACACTGACGGCAGCAAACAAGAGGACGGGGCGGTAGGTGCAGCATTTGTATGCTGGGACCCACACACCAATAGATCCACACCCAAAAAATACAAACTCCACCACACTTGCACAGTTTTCCAAGCAGAACTTTTTGCCATTTCAGAAGCATGTAATTGGGCACGTAATAAAAAATTCAAAAACACATATATCTTTACTGATTCTCTCTCATCCATACAGGCCATTCACAATAGAAGTAACACCCATCCACTCGTCACCAAAATTCATATCATTATACACTCACACAGAGATATAGGGGAAATCAAAATTTTATGGGTCAAAAGCCACATTGGTATTACTGGAAACGAGACCGCAGATTCCTTAGCCAACTCAGCAGCCACACTACATAGAAGCCCCGATTATGCCTACTTCCCTCTTTCATACATCAAACAACAAATACGTCTTCGTCATCGTCAGTCTTGGGAGATGAGATATCAGAGCGCGCCTCAAGGGAGCCACACACGTACTTTGCTCCCCACTTTAGACAGCGTTGACAATCTATGGTCTGCTGCTAAGACATCTTTTCAATTCACGCAGTATCTCACAGGGCACGGCTTTCACAAGTCATACCTCTACAGATTCAAAATCACAGATAACGAAGCGTGCCCCTGTGATGATACCACTGCACAAACTCTTGATCATTTAATTAAGGACTGCCCACGCTTTCAAAACTATAGATTAGACCACAAGCTCCTTTGCAGGTGCCTCAAGGTGTCACCATACTCCCTGTCCGAACTCCTGTCTAAGAGATCTGCCCTTGATTCTTTCACTAAATTCATCACATATATAGTTGACCATTTAAAAGCGTTCAATAATCCCAACCCTTAAGACTCAAATTGACCCTTCTTGTTCATTACATTTACACATGTGTCATATCCATTTATATGTTTTATTTTGTTGTATAAAATTATTCTATAATAGTCTAGCTTTAGGTTTAATTTTAAGTTAGTCTTTATTATGAGCACTGTGTCCAGGCAGCAGTCAGACAATAGTATCAAATCGCTAAGGAAGATTGCTGTCTGGACCACGCGAACAATGTTTTATATAATTTAATGTGTAAGATCATGTATAAAATTTTGTGGAACATGACAATATACTCCCACCCGGGAGGGTGTACTCTCGGGTGGAAAATAAAAAAAAAAAAAAAAAAAAAAAAAAAAAAAAAAAAAAAAAAAAAACCTACCTACCTACCTACCTACCTACCTACCTACCTACCTACCTACCTACCTACCTACCTACCTACCTGAAACGAAATCTGTTCTTGAAGTGAAAACCAAAAGCATGACCAAGGGATGCGTCCAAGGCTCAACCTGTGGACCCATCCTTTGGAATATAATCCTAGATGAACTTCTCGATCTACCCCTCCCCCAGGATGTCATATACAGGCGTTCGCTGATGACGTCTTCCTCACGATTACCGCAAAAAATGTCGAAGAGATAGAACTCCACACAAACAGCGCCTTAGACACAATAGTTAAATGGGGAAGGAGCGTTAAACTTGAGTTTGGCCCATCCAAAACTAAAGTAATTTCATTCACTCCCAGATCTAAAAGAGCCATTATTAAAATAGACAATCACACACTCACTTTTGATAAAGAAATTAAATATTTAGGCCTAATAATAGACGAGAATTTGACGTTCACCAGCCATGTGCATTTCATTATCAATAAAGCGAGTCGAATTTTCAATAAACTTTGCCTTTACACTAGACCTACGTGGGGCGCACATCCAGAGAACATCAGGACCATCCACAATCAAGTTTTAACTATTATATTCTACTTTATATTTTTTTCCTAACTTATCCACATTTTATTCAGTATTAATTTATTTAACAACACTTACCTGCCCATGTAATTGCAGAATTGTTAATGAAAATATAGGAATTATATATGTCGCTCTGATATTGTAGAGTATTGAGACAAGCTTGCCCATTACATTGGCCACAAGTTAAAGAGCATTGCAAGCCCGCTTTCCTGCATCCGCATCGCGAACCACAGCCACTCTTGCAGTTGCAGAAAATTGTATTTAGCAAATCTTCTGGAGCAGGTGGTAAAATTGTCATGATAGGCTCCAGAAAATCGTTTCGCATTGCCCAACCCCATACCTGGCGTTCCAAATCATGTCTTAACCAAGTTTAAACTTGATAATATACACGGTTGTAATGTTGATGAGCAGCTGCACTTGTTGGTGCAATTTTTGAAAGCTGCACAGGTTTATTAAGTTTTGTAGACTTGACGTAATGCATATAACGAAGATGATCGAGACTTTTCACAGATTTCGGAGCATTATAGTGCCAATAAGGTTTGAGTTCCACTCTCTTATAATTTCTGGGCCGAACAATTTTCTTCCTCAAATGCTGCAGCTAGTTCATCCAAATTTGTCAGTAATTAATTAATTTGACAAAATTTATAATCATTGATTTATCGATAGTACATCAGCTATATGGCGCGTTTTCGACCGGAGGCTGAAGTGATGCTGTGACCGCGCGCTCTCCGCCCTCTATCTCGAAAATGGTTCACCGTATAAAAAAAAAAAATTTTTAAACAAAATTTGTAGAGAATTTTGTATTCTACAATATTGATGGAAAATACAAATAGCAAAAAACCCATAGGAAATTAGATATTTCCAAAAAAAGCGCAAAAAAACCGATTTTTGTGACCTTTGACCTCGAAATTTAATAGTTGCTTACACCCTACCATATGTAGGTTTTGAGACAACTTTTAGGGTGTCAATATACAAGTATTTACAGACTTACAGCTGGGTATCTCGAATTCCGAGATTCTTACCTAATTTAAGCTTAAATGACTGGACTATATATGAAATAAAAAAAAATTAGAACATAACATTATAAAGGCTACTTAAGTAAGGGGACAGTCAGTGAGTTATAAAAGTGTAACTCGTGTTGTACAGACGTAGACTACACGGGCGGGGGCTGCCACTACCTGCGCTACAACTGCTCGGTGCGCGACACGCGACCGGGCTGGCTGCTCATGCACCCCGGCCGCCTCACACACTACCACGAGGGTCTGCCCGTCACCGGCGGCACGCGCTACATCATCATCTCCTTCGTGGACCCGTGAGGCCAGACCCCCCCCCGCCGCCTCGCCTCGCCCCCCTCCTCCTGCACATCGTATACTTCTTCCTCAACGTTGCCTTCCTCGCCTTCTTCTACCGTCACCTGCATAACCACTTGTGGTGAATGCGATCTCTGTCACCGCACCTACCTACCTCACATGTCAAGTCAAACTACTATCGTAAACAAGCCTTTGACTTGACTGGTGACGTAGTGACAGGTCGGAGGAGGGCGGCGCGCGGCGACAACGACAGTTTTTAGGCATTTTTAATAATAATTATGATAAATTTTAATGCAAATCTTAGCATGTAAGAGATGGCACAATTCACGTGCAATTAGTATTAAGATTGAAGCATTTAATGTACTATATAATAAATAATAATTTGAACGTGTAACTGTCAATGTCTTTGACTGTTGAACGATGTTTCTGTAAACTTGATCATAACGGACTACGGAAAGGCGAGACAATGTTCTATGAATTACAAATACATATATGATAACCAAATATACGTGTTTTATTTTATACCACTTGAATTTAATACCACTGGTCAAATACCACGAATACTGAAGGAATTAAAATAATTAAATTGTCAATGCACGTTTTTATTTTCAATACGACTCTTGTGTGTTAATATTAAAATTAACTCAACAAATTTAAAAGTGGAAGTCTCTTCTCTCATTCAATGACACCGTTTACTGCTGCACACTTTAAAGAAGCAGAATACGAAAAAGAATACGCCATGTCTTTACGTGGAAGTCCGAACTTGACAAAAGACGACTAACTTTTGAATTAGATCCGGAATCGAACCTGCTGTGTGTCTAGTAGAATTATGGCTGCTGGACTTTCTTAAGTTTTGAATAATCCGATCATTCGTGATGCGAAAGATGAAATTGTAAAGTTGTGGATCGCCTACCATCGTCTCTGCGTACAGAGCATAGTTTTAAAGAGCTTGTGGTAAATTAAATATTACATTCTGGGACTGCGACCTACTGTTCGTAAGTTCGTATGTCAATATCAACACATTTTCCAGTAATGAATTTCATTATCTTCCCACATAATGAATAACAAAAAAAGGAAATTCTTTGCACAATATCAAGTGTAATAATTAGACATTTAATGTAAAAACACGTTTTAATAAGGCACAAAAAAAAAACACGTTCGTCGATTTAATTAATCATTGCACATTTAGACATTTCTCAACACAAAGGACTATTAATTTGGCGATGCTTAGGGCTACCACTGTGATAGAAGGTCGAAATCTGTCAATCTCTGTAAAACGTAACCACGTTTCTTAGTTTTTTGTTTTTCCTTTTCCTTTTCTACCTCTTTCACTAGCGTTTTCTGTGATGTCTCTTTCTTGGTCGACGTCTCCTTAATCTTCTGCACCTCGCAGTCCATGTCGAAGGGACAGTCCTCGGCCGCGCTCAGCGGCATCATGATCACCGGCACGTAGCTCAACTTGTCGCCATCTTGAAGCTGCACAAAACATCATTACTTAGCTCTACCCCGCTTTCAAATTTATGCTCTTACATTAACTACACGCAGCAAATACGGTAAGGGCTCCCTACTCCCACTGTAATTGAGAGAATTCAAACTTTAGGATAAAATATTTTTGAATTGTGATTATTCTGACAACTGAGCAATATACTCGATTAAAAAAAAAGTTGCACCTGATGCTGGTCCGCGCATTGGCAGCAGTAACTCTGAGCAGCGGACACGGCCTTGCTGTCTATCAAGTATTTTATGATGGCTTTCAATTGCTTATTTTCCGCGTCGTTTTCGTCCGGCGTCTTGTTCTCCCACTGGCCCTGAGGGTTCATCTGCACGAGCGTGGGCGCCGACATCGCCAGGGAGTCGAACCCGGGCCTTGTCAGCGGACTGTTAAAAATATTTGTATTTCATTAGAAGTCCGGTATCAAAATATTGAAATGTAAAGAAACATGAACAATAATTAGATATACGCACATATCAGCGAGTTTTCTTTTCGTATTCTTCTCCGACATTTTAATTATACTTAAAATATTTAAACGTGTCTTTATTTATTTATATGTAAAATGTATATAGAATGTTTACATTTTATATTTATATATACGTATTTATAAAATTTTGTGAAATTGTTTTAAGAAAAATTTTTTTGTCTTTAACTGAAATTTTAAAAAATTTGACACGGTTAATGACAGATGACAAAGTTTTAATATTTTTTTTAAAAACAAAATATTATATGGTATCTGTTTGAACACCAAAAAAAGCCCGAAATATGCTCTATTCGACCATAGAGTTTGCATGTGTTGTGTTTCTGTGACTCGTATGAATCATAATATCTATATATATAAAAGAAAGTCGTGTTAGTTACACTATTTATAACTCAAGAACGGCTGAATCTATTTGACTGAAAATTGGTGGGCAGGTAGCTTAGAACCAGGAAACGGACATAGGATAATTTTTACCCCGTTTTCAAATTTTTTTATTCCGCGCGGACGGAGTCGCGGGTAAAAGCTAGTTATGTATAAATGTGTTGAAATAAAAAATATTTTAAAGGATTTTATTGTCGTGTACGGCGGTCGCTCGCCCGCGAGTTGCTGTTTAGAGGCACTGTTTTTCGGAGGGTTTAAATTTGAGGGACGACTTCTAACAGGCACGCGCCGGCCGTGAGGTTGCCAGTGCTCACGGCGCGGCGCAGACAGTGTACTTATAGACTATGTTCTACACCTTTCTATAGTACCTATGTTTAGTTTGTCGAAGTATCGAATTAATTTGGTATGAAGATTAATTTAGTGCTTAATGTACAGGTGTCATAATATCACAGCGTACTCATTACGAACAACTTTAAGCTATCTGAAATCTTTCCATTACTAAAATCAATGGAACAAATGAACACTGTAATGGGTCCCCTCACCCCTAGATTACAGTTAGGCAACGCATCTGAAATTGCAGATGTCTGTGGGCCGTGGTTTGCAACCTTATGATAAAAAGAATTGAAGAAGAAAAAAATGAATGAAAAGATTTGATAAGTTTTCACGAATTGGATCCGGAACTTACTTTCTCGATAAATAACGGGTTATAGCGTACTTATCTCCGAAGAGTCTTTGTTAATTTCAATAACAATGTGCCATTTCCCTTGCTTTTTATAAATGCAATAAAAAAAACGACTGAACTAAGGCTGTTCAATTTTAATAGCAAATAAGATGTTTGCGTTGCTGGTCTTGCGGGTGTCTATGGATTGCGGGGCTACCATTGCGACAACATGTCGAAATCCGTGTGCCGACTAAGCAGCCAGGGCTTGGGACGGTGTAACGGCCCTCCTCCGGCCTTCGGCTCCCCACTTTTCTTCTCCCGCTCCGACTTCTTACAAGAGTGCCAGATGAATCTAAAATTAGCGAAAGGATATAAAATATTACCGTCTGTTATATCATAAAAATACATTTTATGTTACTAACTCAATGAAAGTGATTTATTTAAATTATTATCTAAAATCAAATGTAACTTCTTTTCAAAATGAAAATTTAGCAACACGAGTAGAAGTTAGCCGGTAGAAGTTTATACTATACAAATGTTCTACTATGTACATGCAAATAATTGCTAAAAATATTCCAAATCTGAATTAAAAGGGTTAGAAATGACGAATCCGAATTGGTCAGTCCCTTGCCCGCCGTGTGCCGGGCACGAGTCGCCGGGCATGTGTCCTACGGAAGGACTAAGATGTCCGCTCCGTGACGAACACCCACCTCGGTGTTTTGACGACTTGGTCGTGCAGTGGGCACTTGAACTCCCAGTCCGGCAGTTGCAGGATGTAAATGACCTCTTCCTCTTCAGCTTTCGTTTTATCGGCTTCTTTCGTCTTTTGCGAATATGGCTAAAATACATAAAACCATATGTATATAGTACGTAAGTATATAGTATATATATATATATATATGTATATATATATATATATATATATATATATATATATATATATATATATATATATATATATATATATATATATATACTTATATATCTATATCAAAGCAAATATTATAAATTGTAGGTAAGTGTTTTGTTTGTGTGCTTATTGTGGTACGCATAAACCTAAAAAAGGACCACGTACAAACACGCTAGGTGCAGAGATGGCCTCCGACGGGTCCAGGTACCCGTCGAGAATCTGCTGGTTGATCTTGGTCTTGCGCGCCATGTTGAAGTGTGTGGCCGCTTCCTGCGAGGTCGGGAACGTGATGAGTGGCCTCCTGTTGGCACGGAGAAGTAAAACGTTAATCGATGAACAACTACAAGGAGGTCAAATAAAAACTGGAATGGAATTATGAACAATGAAAAGTAACACAATTCCAGTATGTATACTTTATATTTAAAAATAAATCGATGTTTTAGTTAAATTGCTATAAAAAAAAGATTATAATTATATCTATATCTTAGAAGGTATCTCGAGAACGGTTTCATATGGATCTGGATGAAATTTGGTATTGATGTAGAAGTAGAAGAAGTAGAAGAACTAGAAGAACACAAGACGTCGCGAAGAAAGGTATTAGTCTGTACTAATATTATAAAGAGGAAGGATTTGTCTGTTTATTTGCCTTAAATAGGCTTTGAAACTTATAAAAGATTTTGAAAATTCTTTCACTGTTGGGTTCCTACACAATATAAGGATGATATAGGCTATATTCATAGACGTTTAAAAAAGATACATTATTACATTTTGAATATCTTTGGCAATATTTATCCCGGATTGTTTATGTATATGTTTTCAATTATAATTAAGTTTTGTGTAAAGATAAAGATCGATATATCATTATCACAAACTATAATCGTAACCGAAAAACCATCTCGCGAGTGTTTTACAAGGTTTTTATTAGTTGACAGGACATCACCGGGGAAGGATCCTACTAATATGACAAAAATTCTGACTGTGACAGCCGCAAGACTGTCACAATTTACAAGAATACATTGATTACTGTTGTTATGCTGGACGTCAAACGTATCTGCGTAATGTCCACGTTCAATTTGCACCTAATTTTTGTACCTTCCACGTCCGACAAATTGGCAATACGCTAATTAAAAAAAAATTGTTTAATTTTATCCATTTTGAAATTAAATTGTACGCTTTGCGCCATCTGTTATTGATAGACCACAAGTCGTTAATTGTACATAGATGGCGCTTTACGTAAGTCGTTCCCTTACGTAAAGCGCCATCTATGTAAAATTTACTTTTAGTAGTTAGTACCTTTCCTACATTTAATCTGGTGTCACGATGTTTCTTCGGGTTAAACTCACATATATTCATCTAAATAGATATTGTATTCTTTGATACAAAACGTAATGTTAGTTATCTCGGTTTCTTCAGAAAGCATGGCCGAGATGAACTTTGAGCCTGACGACATTTTTATGAAATGGGCCGAAAATTACTAAACTTGTTTTGTTATTTAAATAACATGTTTTATGAAGACGACGTACTACACGACATTTACAAAAAAAGGTTTAAAAAAAGAATAGTCAAAAAACGTGGCCGCCTCATGCGACCAGAATCGAACTTTATTCGACCATGTATGCATGCGGTCCGAGCAGACTCCGAGGAGTCCGCCCCGCCGCCGCGGTAGACAACCGTCTAAATAAGCTTCAGTTTCGTATCGTTTGTCATTGGTCACTGAAAACTGCTTAGCTTTATGTAGCAACAACTCCCAGTCGAGTATCGGTCAAAAACATCACTTGTATTATATAAATTAATCATACTAATAGCTGTCGCCCGCGACTTCGTCCGCGCGGAATTAAAAAAACATAATAAGTAGCCTATGTGTTCTTTTAGACTATGGTCTAAATCTATGCCAAATTTCATCGAGATATGTTAAGCCGTTCTGAAGATACCTTCAAACAAACACCCATCCATCCATCCATGCATCCAAACATTCGCATTTGTAATAACAAAAAACAAGTAAGATTATTAAGACAAGAAGTGTAAGTTATTTAATGCCACACAATGTTATATACAAGTTTCATCAACGGCGCGGCGGACATGTTTTAACTATTAAGTCTTTGATTTTTTTTTTTTTAATAATAATAATAATTTAAAAAAAAAATTGATACTGTATGTAATATTGAAAATCTTGTCGCTTATAGCGAAAAAACGATTTTTAAAATTCTTGTTTCTTTATGTGGCTGTCAGTCTGTCGACAGTTCCTTGGTTGGTTGGGCTTTAAGTGCAAAATTGTAACAAATTACTATTGCGTGGTCTAAAGTTATATATACATTTTAATGGTCTCATATTCAATTAGGGATGTTTTACGCGCGAGTGCCTTTGATTTGTGCAGAAAAACCGACACCGCTCCGAATTAAGACAAGTTTTGACAATCTACGCCAAATGAGCCCCATACACGTTGGAGCTTATTCACGTGCTGGAGCGCGCAAACGTTTGCACGAGTGACGCCGAGCGTTATCTAGCAATGCAAATGTACTGTTTACACGTTGGTATTCGCTTTAACTCAGCAAGGCTCGGACAATGTGTAAAGTGAGCATTACGTACGATTTTGTATGAAAGTATGCATCTACCAAATATTATATCGATGACTTTTACCGAAAACTTTTCTCTGTATAGCTATTTACATGTATATTTCTGTAAGCATGAAGTACGTATTAAGAAACCAGCAAACCTGAAGGGGTCTAGATAGAGAGGACGCGGCGGTAGCTTGAAGTGCTTCTTGATGTACTCGTCGTCCAGCAAGGGGAAGTCCGGGGCGCCGGCGGAGGTTGCGGAGGGCGCGGCAGGCGCGGGTGGCGCGGCAGACGGCGGGGGCGCGGCCGTGCCCGCGCCGTCGCCTCGCGGCACCAGACAGATCAGCGGCAGCCTGCCCTGCTGGCCGCCGGTCGGACATTGACAACAACTGCAAAACGTTTAAAACATTATGACTTATAATTCTCCGGCTTTATAAAGCGTTCCCATAAACAAACAACAGTATAAAGAAACTCTAACCCTGCCATCGCAATAATTATATTGTTATTCTGTGCACCTAAAATTTATAAATTGATTTCATTTTTTGTTACGTTTTTTCTTAATGCCTTTATCGAATCCTGAAATTACGTTACATTATTATTTTTATAAAATATTTTAAAAAAAGCTATTGGCTGCGTTGACTAAAGAAATTTGACACTTCATTATTTTTTAATTGATAATTGGCGTGTTGTGTATTCAACCTGGCCATTTATAAAAACGAAAAAGTTTTTAAAAATGCAGATTAATCAAAAAAATCATCACCATTCCACGAAGGAGTAAGCTCTTTTCTTGATGAACTCTAATTCGAAACTGTTGAGACGTACCGCTGAAGACAGAGTAATCCATAACACGGCTGTGACGAACGTCGTGGTGATGGCTATGGAATTTAGCGCCCTGTCGACTACAGATAGAACGCGGACGGTAAATATGGTTCGAAAGAATTCCTGTTTCCTGTTTATCCCTTCATCTGTCCGTTAAAAGTATAGATATCGTAATTGCAATCCATTACTGTATTGTACTGTATGTAATAGATGACTTTGGACAGCGGTCCGCTTTAAAGGTATAAGCGAGACGATGGCAACGTCGTTCATAAAAGGCTTCCTCGGCCGGGCGCCGGGCGAAACGCGGCGGGCGGCGATTTAAACTTTCATTTTGCCGATAGCTCCCTATTGACTCCATCGTTTTTAAATAAAGGGAACTTAGCATCAAACAGACAAACAAGCCGTTTATTAATCCCCATCGGGCGTTCAACGGTGGAGCGGCGCCGCTTGCGCGCCGCGTGGCTGCCGCCTCCTCGGGGTGCGTCTTTGACGTCAGGTCCCGCAGTTTTCTCGCGTCCTCGATTAATCTACGAGCCATTTACGACTTTAAGCCGTTACGACTTATGTCGAAGTATATCGGAGTGTCGGCTCGGCCGCGTTCGCCGCTGCGCCGAGCGATGTACAGACAAACAGAAAGACGGACACACGACTACAGATTTATCGCCCGGAGGTATAATTTTATTGGTTTGGCTCGGTTTCCCTACGAGCAAAAAGTTTCTATTGGATTCCTAGTTTCCTAGGAACTGCCCACTCGAGCGGCTCAAGATAAATATTGCGGAGAACCTTATTTTTATTTGATTTGATATTAGAATAAAATCGGGAAAAAGTTTGTCAGTCGGGTAAAGAGTAAAAATGCAATCTGCACAATTAATACTGGTGTACTCGATATGTATTAATTTTACTTATAAAGATTTACTTGTCCTTTCTGTATATTTCGTGTAATCTCCGAAACGGCTCGACCGATTTTAACGAGACATTTAATGAAAGATAGCTGATGTATGTATACGAGAGTAACACAAGCAGTTTCTTGTTTATTCCACTGGGGTCCAGGATATGTGCGTTAAGTATCTATATGGGGCCCGAAGATAATACTATTGCCACCTACAGTAAAATATTACTGATTAGTATTTTGTATTTATTTATATATGCAGTACATCTACATCATCGTACATTGAAATTTACAAGAAAACCTACACAGTTACCTATTGGCCTGTATTAATTTATGTTCAATTTTCAATGGTATAGGTACTTGTTGTAGTATACTCTACTCGTACTACACTTAACATTTAGTGTTATATCTTAGTCATAATACTGTAGTGTATGGCTATAATGTGGGTAGTCTAATATAATGTACCGTCTCATTACGTGTGAATAGAGCAGTCCAAAACCAACCGTCGTTTCACTCACACATCCCAGACATTACAAATACATAAACTAAAAATATAGTGCATGTTAATTGAACTTGTCATTTGGGAAAATTTCGATTACTAATTAATATTGAATTGGTCCTGGGTCCGAACCTCACCATGTATCGATGTGTTTTTTGATTTACTTATGTAGGTATATATAGGTATATCTGACGTTCTTACGGTAAAGGATAACATCATGATGTAACCTGCTCATATCTGCGAAGAAATTAAAAGATATGTGTAAAGTCAACCAACCCGCAATTCGCCATCGTGGTTGACTAAGGCCTAGTCGACTCTAACTTAACCTACCTTAGATTCCGCGCCCCTTAGTGGGGACGTATAGTGGGCTGATGATGATGTTGATGAATAATAACAATGCACAGCATCCATCACTCGAGATTGTCGATAATGAGACTTTATTTGCCGCAGAAGCATGTTGAGCGAATACTTTTAAGTACCCACATATTAACTGCGAAGTGTGTTGCCTCCGCAGGACAGGAGCTGGCTGTACAGAGCAGACGTCCGTCTCTGACCGGGAGAGCGTATGGAGAGAGAAAGAGCTCCACAACAGGTACTATAAGATTAGTAACAATTACTAAAAACAATCAAAACTGATCCAGAAAAGTTAAAATAATGTCAATCATCAATTGTGGCGGTACTGTAAAACTTACTTGATCCCTGGACACTTTTGAAGCGTATTTTACTTACTGGTATAGCATATCTACATACAGCAGCATTAGCGTTATCTGTTACTGCTTTTCAAAGTATTTAGAACTAATTAAGTTATTGCGTAACAAAAGACAGTGAAACAAAAATATAAACGGTGACATAAAAATGTTATGGGACAAGCAAATGGCGAGGGCGAAAGAGAACTGCATCAGTTCGCGGGCGGCGGCGCTTCGTGTCCTTGTCGTTAGCTACATGTGAAACAGGTGGGCAAGGTGTAGGCAGGTCGGAGCTGAGTACATCATCGCGGCCTCATAGCTCGCCGCCTGCCTTTCAGCTGTGAATGTGAGGTGTGCGGCGACACTGGTATATCGATCGAAACTGATCGAAGTGTCGTCAAGCCAAACAGTGACGTCATGACTTTTTATTATCGCCCCCGTTAACGATTCTGCGGTGCGATGAGTTCCGCCATGTTGCCCTTCACTCCATCAATGCGACGTTTTTTTCACAATGTTCCTTAATCGGTCCGTTAGATTTTACACGATGTCGTGTTGTTTCCTAAATAATCTAAATAACAGTATCATAATTTTTTATTGGTCATTACAGACCCAAACAAAAAAAATCTATCCTTAATCGGAGGGAACTTTCGAAACACGATTAATATCCGACTGACAAACAGGGTTATGTTTTTCGTGCGTATCTAACTTTGTTTTTTTTTCATGTCCCACATAAGTACATGTAATTATTTGTATGTATGTAAATAAGTTGTGATAGGCTACAGCTTATGCTCTACAGTTTAGCTTTAGGCCGTCAAAATCATTTTTGACAAGCGAGGTGACTCTCGATTCGTCTTCTCCCCAGGAGTGTCATAGGTGTAATAGATCGACGCAGAATTCATGAAGTGGACGTAGGAAGTAAGATTCTACATTAGTGAAGAGCAACGTTGAATCTCACTCGTCTCAGTTTCTTACATACATAAATCTATTTTTAGATTTTAAAATATTCTCATCATCATCGTCATCATCAACCTGCCCTTATCCCTATGGAGTGTCGGCACAGTATGTACTACTCCTCCATACATCTTTATCAGCTGTCATATCTGAATTTACCCCCTTCTTACGCATATCCTCTTTCACACAATCCATCCATACTTTCTTTGGTCTGGCGAAGAGGTTCTTTGGCCTTTATAGCCGTCCACATTCAATCTCATTACTTTTTTGTTCATATGATTATCATCCCTCCGCATAACATGTCCAAACCACGCTAAAATAAGAAAGCATAACATATAACATAACAAAAAAAAAACTTTTTGACTTTTTAAAAAGTGCGGTATATCTACCTACGTTTGTGTCGTCAGGTAAAATACAAAATGGTAAAGAATTAAAATTTTAGTAAAGATTAAAAAGTTCATAACCTGTTCTTCTTCAACGAATATAAGTCACACCTACTTGACATGCTTAAAAACACATCTGTCTGATGTCTGGTATATTGTCTACCCTCTTAATTAATGATTTTAATGTCAAGATTTGCAACTTCTTTTTTCAACCCGCAGTCATCTGAACACGAGGTTATCTTATATAAAGCCTCGTACTAAACAAGCGGTTACGTTACGAGTTCTTCGTGCAGTATTTTCGACGTACGTGATGCGAGTTCGTCCTCTCTAGCGCTCGGCCACGCTGTCCGGGTCAACCTTCCTAGGACATACATACAAACGCTTGTTTGTATGTATCCACCCATCTAAACTTTCGCATTTATAATATCAGTAAGTTTTTATATTTCGTGAACATAAATTATTTGCGATACCCAAAAAAATCCAGTTTTATTAATTTTTGTGTATCAGTATGTCCGCAAATCATAGTTTGTTCCGGGTAATCTACGAAACGGCTGCACCGATTTTGACAGGACTTTTAGTGAAAGGTAGCTTTTGAATGAGTATGTTAATAACATAGGCTACTGTTTTTTTAAACACGCGCTGACGAAGTCGCGAGTAACAGTTAATGCCCTTACATAAATGAAAATTTAATAGATCAGATAAAAATTATGTAAAGGGTTTGAGTTCCTGAGTTATTAAGTATATTATAGCACATTGTTTCTTGTGTTTTTAGTTATTATTCTTTTTTCTGTTGAATTGAAGGTGTATCTGCTTATAACTATGCTCAAGCTCAGAGTAGCGTGAAGCGCGTCATTCTCCATAACATTATGTAATATACGAGGCGGCGCGGCCAGGCGGCGCGGTCAGGCGGCCACACGGGCGGGCGGCCACACGGGCGGGCGGCGCGGCCAGGCGGCGCGGCCAGGCGGCCACACGGGCGGGCGCGCGGCGACAAGCGCTGTGCGTCACTAATCGTCAATGAGCGCGTGACATAGCGTGAAATGCGCTACGCCTCGTTAGAGCACCCCGCGCGCCCCGCGCCCCGCGCCCCGCTCCCCGCACATCCCTCATGGCCTATGCACCCCGCACATCAGCTACAAGATCTACTGAAATGTCTGCGACGCGTGATTGTATCAATACTCTGACTTATTCAATGGAAACTCGCTGCCGATCTGATTTCAGTAATCCAGGAACCAAATCTTGTAATAAAAACAACCTTCAGCACATAGCGTTAATCTTACTTAATATTACAAATGCAAAAGTTTAGATTGTTTGAAGATAGATCTCAAGGGATCTTGATGAAAATTGGCACAGTTTTAGAAAATAGTCTGTAAAAACACATACGTTACTTATTTATTTTTTGTTAATTCCGCGAGGTCGGTGTCGCGGGCGACAGCTACTTAATTATAAATACCTACTGTAAGTTACATCACACAAAAATGGTCGAATCCCCTACGAACCAATCTAAAAATTGCAGTAAAAGTGTTTTGCGGTTTGTTTTTGATTAACATTTAAACAGTGCGGCTCTCATCTTACGGAATACTTTCCATGTCTTAATAATTTTGTATGGAAGTTATTGCTAAAACCCTCATTTTCTTTTCGTCCAACACAAAATCTCGACTCTGCAATGACGACGTCACTCGCCTCGTTGCTATTTTAGACGTCCTTGAAATAATCTTCCCGGATTAGGGCACACGTAAAGAGCCTGCGTGACAGTCGTAACGACAGCCGGGTTGATGCGCCGACGCCAAACACTAATCCCTACACGTGATGCGCCGGCCCGGCCGCCCGGGGCCCGGCGGCCACCTGACACCCACTCTTTTTATTGTCACCGATACGCATTTATTAATTATACTCGTCCCCGCAATATTGTGCCGTTATTGAGGCGGGCAATATGCGGGGAGAGCATTGTGCGCCGAGCCCCTCCGCGAGCGGCCGCGCAACAGCGGCGACATGCCGGCCCCGGCCCCTGCGCGGCCCCTGCCTGGCCCCACATTCCTGGGCACACGTGCTGCTCGACGCCGCATGGTGCACCATCGCCCCTTCGCTAACTAAATCATTTGTATTTATATGTTGCCAAATTTTGTTTTGCTTACTTTAGATATTTTTGTAATCTACCTACTACAAATTTATGGTTGGAAGCCAAGCTACGGTCCGAGTGTCGCCATACTTTTATAAGTTATATGTGACATAAGTGATGTGAACAAGTGCCAACGTGTGTGATTAGCTTCGAGCATTCGTCTCGAGACTTGTATGGCACAAACGTTTGAACTTGGTCCAGTCCGATCATGAACATCACCATATTACTTGTAACAGTTCCTTTTAGTGAAAATATCTAGGTAATTAGTAACAGCAAGAAACCACATTGTTGTTAATATGTCTTAACAACAAAACACTTCGCAAAATAGTACAGAAGTAAGAAATATATATAATATATGGAGCATTGACTTGTGTTCGCCGCCGAGCCGCGCCGCGCCGCTGCCGAAGGTAATCCTGTCGTCTCGCTATTATATAGTAATTTATTTGTCGAACACATGTTCGCTTTGTTTACTTATTGTATTCAGTCGAATTCTATTAATCGGATTTTATAAATCTAAACAAATTGACGTGCGCTTCGGAAGCGTTGCATTGTGAACCCTCAGGTCCGCGGCGAAGGGCGAGACGACTGCGCGGCGCAGCGGGGTGCAGGGAATGGGGTCTTATACCGATGAACCCGTTTTTGATAACGAGTGATACGCTCGTTATCCTAATCAAGTAAAAACACGACAATTTATTAATATTGTGTGCGTATTATACACAGTATAGCCATCTCTTCCGTGTACTTATTCACATTATATCAGTTAGAGTTAGGTGCGGCGACAACGCGCACTCTTTGCCGCTGGCCCTAATTGAATCTGCAGCCGCGCTGATCGCACGGCTTTTTTCAATTGAATACATTAATGCTGATTTATGACCAAAGAAAGCGCCGCGCCGTATGAACCAATACGAAGTAGCGTTATAAAGTATCTACTCCCTAAAGCCGGACTTCATTATTGAAGTCCGGCTTTAGGGAGGCATGAGCAAGAATACAATCTTTATCTCCTCGAAACATTAAAGTCGTCTTGAACCACTTCGAAAGTCATGTTTTGAACGGCCATTTTTCCAATTATAGTCAATTTCTGCGCGTCACATGAATACGCCGAAATAGTGATGCGACCGCTTCTCATAGACTTCCGCAATTAGAAATACTTTACACATATAAAGGGAATATTTTAGTTTTTCGTCTACAATGCTAATTTCATTTCCCAAAGGACTTTACATAAAGACTTTCGAGAACAGCAACAATATTGCATTGTGCATATTTTATTAAAATAATGAACTAAAGAAGTAGAAATATAAACGTAAAAATATGCGAAGTGCGGAAAGTCCATTTGAGCCTCTCATTTCCTCATATTTAAATAATGTTATATAACGGGATTAATAAAATGTTAATTGAGGGTGCAGTGAGCGGGGCGGGGGGGAGGTTGGAGGAACTAACTTTCGATTAATTTAAGGGAGTGTACATACAAGTAGGTACACTAGAGAAGAGCTGCTGGGGCGCTGGAGCCTCGAGCCTCAAAGTAATCAAATATGTATCACCGAAGTTACATTATTTGTAGTTCATCATCATAATCATCATAATCAGTCTGAGTTTGTCCACTGCTGAACGTTGGCCTCCCTCATCGATTGCCACAATGCCCGGTCCTATGCCACCCGTATCCAGTGCACTCCCGCAACCTTGACCAGGTTATCGGTCCATTTTGCAGGAGGCCTACCTAGTAGTTATTATAATTCAAAAACAATAATTTGAGAAATTATCGATTCCAAGTTTTATGAGAACACCTATTGAAAATAGAAAAGATTCACAACCTAATCCATCAGTACTGAATTGTCAAATTACTTACGGTGTTAAAAAAGCGCCACTACGAAATGGCCTCAGTCACACTGGATTGTAAATACCGCCGAGATTCGACTGTTCCGCAACGCGGCTATACAGAAACGAGGCAGAAAATTGTGCGGGAATCGCACCGTTGTGGAATGGCAGCCATCCTGGCGGCCATTTGTCTTGTCGTTAGATATCGGAACTTGGTGGAAGAAATCGAATTTAAGTAGAATTAAAGTTATTAAAATGTTTTTACTAATCTACAGGCCATCACCGGGAAGGGTACTGTTTATATGAGAGATTATAACATTTTTATTATAGTTTTCAAATATGTTGGTAGCTCTTAACTTCTCGTGAGTCGCTGTGCAGAATACAATGTTAGGTGTGTTGGAGCGAAGCAGGATGCGAGGGGAGGGACCAGTGCAACACGCCGGTGGCCTTCGGACGCCAAGATATTTGAAAAGAATAATTTGTTCACGAAGACCCTAGGTGTAGTGCATTACGGTGTACTGTTCTCAGAGAACATACAAAATGAATACACTGAGGACTTACCATCGTAAGTGTGCAATGAAAACGCTCCGATGCCTTTCGATAGTGTTGTTTGTATTTTGTTGTCTGGCTATTGACGAGTGACGGATGGCGACCAGCGGCTGATCGCGGTGAGGGCTGTGCGGGCAACAAGGCCTACTCAAACCACGACACAGCTTGACAGTGGCCTCGCCCTGGAGCGGCTCGTGGGAGCCGGCATTTGGCGCGGCGCAGTAAAGGTGACGATATTATCTCCCTGTTATCACTTTGCTGCGCGAAATTACCTCTTGTTTGTCGAAGGGGAGCGGTCGCAGCGGTAACTCGTTTTGAGAACGACGCAACTACAAGTTTAGGTGACACACCAAAATCGAACTTGTCGTTTGGACTTAAAGCTTGAAATCGTTTACCTCTTACCTATTGAATTGTTTTCTGTGCGATTGTATTTGGTATTGTTTTCAAACAATTTTCATTTATTATTTAAACAGGTGTGTGAAAGCGATTGGATATTGACAGGTCAATCGCTTTCACGCGCCTACGTAGGTGCACGGTGTTGGATACAATTTTGAGATAAGTTAACGTCGCAGTTCGGCTTTCGGTCCGGTCTTTGGTCGCGAGTATTGCACCCGGCATCGGCATCGGAGAGGCGGACCTTTCCGACTGAGTGAATACTTCAGCCCTCTTTTTACTCATCCTCCTATAAATTTTATATTTAAATTATAATTAAAACAAATTGTTTTAATTGAATCCGTCTTAACATGTTCGGGTTCTTCATTTTAGTCGCCTTATGCAATACAATGTTGTGCAACCTATGTATGTACAACCTACATTCCTGTGGCTGTGGCTCTAGCACTTATATATCTGACAATCGTCTTCGTATTGTCATCGACAATTATGTCAAAATTAGTGTGAGATTTTTGGTGTATTTTAATCCATTTTTTAGATGACTAAGTTCGCAGTTTGTAAATTGGTGTTGGCCGTGGAGTCACCACGCTTCGACTGACCGAATAGACGACTCTGGTCCACAATTTCAAGTTGTGTGTAAGATGCGCCAACTACGCGATACTCGCGACAAGAGTATATCTGCAATATTAGTTTCGAAGATTTACGTTTCTTTGAGACGAAGATCCTTGGTGTTAAAAATTGTTAAAAGCAGTTTTTCAACCAAAATGGTCCGCGTATCCAATATTTTACATAGGCGAAGAAGTCACAATGACAACAGTCGGAAAGTTCAATTCCATAAGAAAAACAGTGTCCTATGTGGACAACATCGAAAACAAACACAATATGTTTCCCATAGCGCTTACTTTGTGTACAATGTACACACCGCGCGATACAAAGGACGACACGACATCCCACGAGGCAATAAATGCGCAGTGCGCAAACAAAGCGGGTCGCACGGGGGCGCGCAACGCGCTGACTTAGAGGCGCGCGCGACGCCGCCGCCGGCACACCCTCACCACAGTACCTACAGCTTCTGCCACTTGTACAGTATTACGTGGGCCTTGGATAGCAATAACCTAACCCGACTTTATTGTCGTCTCAATTCACAAAACATAGACAGATCGTTTTGTAACAATCGTGCCAAGTGCAAGCGAGTGAGGATTCCCCTGTCCCCGGGAGTGAAGACCCTCTGTCTCCGGGGGTGACGAGGTCTTTGCCTCGAGAGTGATGAACCGGCCTCCTACCACCAATATATCCGGATCTTCAACAATATTAACAAGTTTTAATTGGAAAATCAGCTGACAACTGGATTAAATTCTATCTAAAGTAAAAATTAAAATAGTGTACATAAATATTCGTAGTTAATCACATCTTTACGTAGTAGAAAAAAACAAAAACCCAACTGACTATAAGTACCTACCCCCATGACACTTATAGTTCGTCCATTTTATGACGTTTAGTTTGACAATTTGTTTGGTTTGAGTTGGGTAAAATCGGTTATAAATATTTTAGATTTTCGATAGTTTTTCTCATAGAAATTGTCAAACTAATCATCCTCAAATATATATTAATTTGTGTACTCGTATTATAACGAATTGATAAGATTTCACCTTCACGAGTGACATCTCACACGTCAAAATTCAGATCTCATTCGGAAATCATACTAATATTATAAATGTGAATGTTTAGATGGATGGATGGATGGACGTTTGTTCGAAGAACAGAACGGCTCCAGAACTCCAGAAAGGCTAAATGGATCTCGATGAAATTCGGAATAGATGTATAAACCTGTAGTATAGTCTGGAAGTACACATAGGCGGAATAATTAAGTTTTTTTTTAGATGTGCGCTGACGGAGTCGCGGGCGACAGCTAGTTTTATATAAAACAAATACAACTTACATACGCGTTACATATATTTCCCTCCTGAGTGAGGCAGGTAAAAAAATAGCCGACTTCAAAAAAAACAATCTCAAACAAAATGCACTCAAAAGTAACATAAAAAGCCAATTTCAAACAAAATGCATTCAAAAGTACCATAAAAAACAATCTCAAACAAAATGCACTCAAAAGTAACATAAAAAAACAATTTCAAACATAATGCATTCAAAAGTACCGTAAAAAACCATCTCAAACAAAATGCACTAAAAAGAAACAAAATAATGACATGAAAACTTCTTTCTTTCTTTCTTCTCTCTTTCAAAAACCCTCTAAACTCTAAAGAAAGTTCTCTTCTTTCTTGTAACATGTCTATATTGTATAATTATTGTTATTTCGCAGTCGGTGTCGGCCAAAGCAAATATTATATTATACCTTTTATATTTGAGATGTATGAGACATACTTACGTTTATGTCCCTACTTAGGCCGAAACCGACTCCAAAATAACAATAATTATACAATATAGACATGTTACAAGAAAGAAGAGAACTTTCTTTAGAGTTTAGAGGGTTTTTGAAAGAGAGAAGAAAGAAAGAAAGAAGTTTTCATGTCATTATTTTGTTTCTTTTTAGTGCATTTTGTTTGAGATGGTTTTTTACGGTACTTTTGAATGCATTATGTTTGAAATTGTTTTTTTATGTTACTTTTGAGTGCATTTTGTTTGAGATTGTTTTTTATGGTACTTTTGAATGCATTTTGTTTGAAATTGGCTTTTTATGTTACTTTTGAGTGCATTTTGTTTGAGATTGTTTTTTTTGAAGTCGGCTATTTTTTTTTCTTAAAATTTTTGTTTTATTTCACAATTTTTAGTGAATTTGAAGTTCAATTACAAATTTCCTTAATACGTATGAGGAAAGAAATAAAGAAAAGGACTTTCCTATTTAATATGTGTGTACTTCAATTCATAAACTAATTTAGAATGCAGCAGATAACCACTTATCCTTTAAACAGTGAAATAATTATCAAAATCGGTATACAAATTGAAAATTAACGAACTAATACATCGTAGCGTGCCTTTAATTTAGTCCAGCCGCGCGCCGCCGTAGAATTTTTCGAATGCGCGTAGTTTTTAATAATTTAATATCTTCCAAACTATTGATCAGAATTACATAGTTTAAAGGCTAATGTAATCTGCATTTAATACTCTAGCCATCAAACATATTTATTTGGATAAGGATTCATATCGAATATAATATAATAGCGCCGTAAGCTTACGACGCTGTTTTTCGTGTGCATTTTAATCGAAGTTTGTTCACAATAACATGGTTTTTGTGAGACATCCATAGATGATAGATATATGCCACCTGAGACTTTTATTTAGCAAATTTAAGGATCTATAATTACTCCATACATCATTTTATGTAGGTCATATAGTTTGACCTACGTAAGCCCAGAAAGCAAATTTGTGCTATTCATTGTAACGCGATGTATCATTTTTCGTTTCCGCGTAATTTTATTCTTACGATATCTCCTAAACTATTAGACAGAATGATATAGTTTTAATTGCAAATATAATCTACATTAAATTCTCTTGATAATGAACATGTTTATTTACATAAGGGTTAATACTGAACTTGAATAATAGCGTCGGAAATAGGGCATGAATTTAATTAATGTTTCGTAAAGAAAAAAATGGTTATTGTGAGAAAACTATAAAAGATAGATATATGCTATCGCGGACTTTTATTTAGCACATTTAATGAGCTACAATTCGCCATACATCATTTTGATGTAGGTCTTATAGTTTAGCCTACGTCAGCGCTGAAAGCAAAAATGTCCCTAATTTTCGCAGCAAATTTTGAAGCTATATTCAAAATCTACTAGTCTTCTAGTTATTTAAAAAAAAAAACAAAAAAATGGGACCCACCTGCAAGCACTTCCTTTCGATTAAAATAATTTTTATCAAAATCGGACCACCAGGGACGGAGATTCGCGGTAACACACATAAAAAAAAAAAAAAAAAAAAATTCAGTCGAATTGATAACCTCCTTCTTTTTGAAGTCGGCTAAAAATAATGACGAATGTTTTTATCTCCCTCACAAGCTCACAACTAGTAATAGTTATGTAAATAACTTTCCTCTTTAAGAATTTCTAAAATCATGGCTAATTTTGTGGAAAAAACCATTTCATGAAAATTACATATAAATAATTGAGCGATAAACTTTGGTCAAATAATTTGGTGTGGAGCCGAAACACGCGGCATGACACGAGCGCGCGCTGAGCCGCCTCCCGGCCACCCGGCCACCCGGCCACCCGGCCACCCGGCCACCCGGCCGGCCGCCGGTGCCGACGCGCACTTTATCAACTTGCACTTTCGGGGCGAACTGTCACGCGCCTTTTATTCTATTAATATTTGACGTAAAATGACTTCATGGGAGATCGCTTAACGGCTCTGCAAATTAAATAGAGGCCACGCTTGAGGCTTACCGATACCGTATCCTCGCTATGAATTATTTATAACGACATTAGGTAATCTACATCGCTCGTGGGAATTCAATTTATAAAAGTGATGGTTCATGATGGTCGAATTTGATAAATAAAAATTATAACAGGTGAGTCTGGAATATTTTTATAATATTCGCTATCGCCTGCGACTCCGTAGTGGCAGAGTTCAAAAAATTAATAAGTAGGTAGCCCATTTGTTCTTCCAGACTATGTTCTGCATCTTCGCCACATTTCATCGATATCCGTACTCGTTCTCTAGATACCTTTTAATGAACTTCGATCCATCCATACATCTACATTCGCATTTATAACATTAGTGTGAAGTAAGAATAGCTTTTGCCTGCGATTTCGTCTGCGCAAAATTAAAGAAAAGTGAAAAGTACCTCATGTGTTACTCGAGTCTATCTTATTAATATAATAAATGCGAATGTCTAGATCTAGATGGAAGTATGGATGTTTTTTAGAAGGCTCGACGGATCTTGATGAAATTTGACACAGATGTAGATCTACGACTTAAAGTAATCCTGTTATTGACTACAATGCATCCAATTCTGATCACTGATTTTGTAATTTAAGTTATGTCCTGTCAAGATTTTATTTAAAAAAAATTACTTTATTTGTGCCTCGTTTCTTAATAATTTCGTGGCCTTCGTCGTTTTTGAACGGACAATCCAACAATACTAACTCACACCTTTTTTTAAACGCTTTTCAAGTTTTGTGACAAAATAAAGGAGTAGAAAGCTACGTTTAGCTGGACCCAGGTTGACGTAATGATCGGAACTCGTAACATTAAAAGTTAACGACCAGAAACAAATTGTTGAGGAACTGAAATGAGCCACGAAACACCCCGACAGCCGACAGCCGGCCGCCGTCCGCCGGCGCCTGGCTCCGGACAAATACGTCGCTGGGGGATACTTATTCAAATAGAAGAACAATTTGTATAGAATCGAAATAAAACCAGCTCAGTTTCCTCAATAATTTCTGGAATATCGAAGTTTGTCGCTTGAAAATAGATGTCACCGACAAGTTTATTGCACCATGACTTAAACATGTTCAACACCTGAAGCTTTCCTTGGATTTGATCCGAATTTGTTATTATGTGTTGTTTCTCCAAAATGGCTTCGTGAATCTTGATGAAATATTACTAATATTATAAATGCGAATGTTCAGATGGATGGATGTTTGTTTGAAGGTATCTCCTGTGATAGTGCCAACAACAACAACATCTGTTGCACGAATGGGCCGGCTCGACCGATGCCCTAACCAATACCACGAACAAACGGAAGACAGGCGTTAAGTGAAAGAAATTTCGCGTACAGTCTGATGAGTGTGCATGCCGGAGGCCCATTTTTTCCCTTAATGTTCCCACCTATGACAAAAGTATAAGAAGGGGAAGTGGATTTGATCGATGTGAAATTTGGTACAGATATAAAATACAGTCTCAAGTAATACGTAGTCTACTATTTATCCCGAGAAAGTTTGCGGTACCCGCGGAATAAATAGATAACAGGCGATAACAGGTATGTACTTACAGTTGTTCGTCGAAGAATATGTAGGTTGTATTATCAAACAGTCGTGTTCAAATATGAAGCGACGGGCTGCGAGGGCGGCAGCGCCGCGTGTCCGTCGCGCGCTCGCCGCGTGCCAGCCGGGCGCCTGTCGCGTGCCGCCCACGTGCCGCGATTTAGCGATGAATCTATCCTGTTTCTATGATTAGCATCATTCCGTGGGGGCTGATTGTGCTCACCTGCGCGTCGTGAACATATTGTGCGCCAAAATTACACGATAAATAAGTTCATTTTCCTGAGACAATAACAAAATGTCGAAATAAAGGTTGGAAATATATTTCATATTTTACTTACTTTGTTTCTGTAAACTTTTCTTTGGTTTACACTTTTAAATGTTGACTACTTTTTGGGAAGCCCCGGCAACTTAATTGTAAAGATTTACTTGAAATAAATACATTTTTATTATTATTATTAAATGTTTTCTCTATATTATAAAAAGAACATTACTATAATTCTCATTCGCTCAGCCGACGTGGCCACGTAGCCGACGTGGCCACGTAGCCGACGTGGCCACGTAGCCGCCTTGGCCATGTGGCCGACGTAACTACGTACCCGACGTGGCCGCGTGTCTGGGGTGCCAAGCCTTTGATCCCGAGATGGTAATCCGCGACATAGCCGCGACGCCAGCAGGCCACCAGCGGCGCAGGTCCCGCCGAAAGCGAGGGCACGCGCCCGCCGGCGAAGGGTGCAGATTAAATCTTTCCAATCCAAATCATTTCATTGCCGCTTAATTGAGCTCGCGACGGCGGCGAGGCGTGGCGCTGGATGACAGCCAATCATTAACAATTTAATAAAATAGGCACATATATTATAAATGCAAAATGACCATATTATTAAGTATGATTGAATAAAAAGATACTTGATGTCTAGAGTGCTAGATAAAAAATAGCCGACTTCAAAAAAAAAAAACAATCTCAAACAAAATGCACTCAAAAGTAACCTAAAAAAACCAATTTCAAACAAAATGCACTCAAAAGTAACCTAAAAAAACAATTTTAAACAAAATGCATTCAAATGTACCATAAAAACAATTTACTTCGGCCGACACCGACTCCAAAATAACAATAATTATACAATATAGACATGTTACAAGAAAGAAGAGAACTTTCTTTAGAGTTTAGAGGGTTTTTGAAAGAGAGAAGAAAGAAAGAAAGAAGTTTTCATGTCATTATTTTGTTTCTTTTTAGTGCATTTTGTTTGAGATTGTTTTTTATGGTACTTTTGAATGCATTTTGTTTAAAATTGTTTTTTTATGTTACTTTTGAGTGCATTTTGTTTTAAATTGGTTTTTTTAGGTTACTTTGGAGTGCATTTTGTTTGAAATTGGTTTTTTTAGGTTACTTTTGAGTGCATTTTGTTTGAGATTGTTTTTTTTTGAAGTCGGCTATTTTTTTTTCTTAAATTTTTTGTTTTATTTCACAATTTTTAGTGAATTTGAAGTTCAATTACAAATTTCCTTAATACATATAAAGACATAAATAAGACAAATAAAGAAAAGGACTTTCCTATTTGATATGTGTGTATTTCAATTCAAAAACTAATTTAGAATGCAGCAGATAACCACTTATCCTTTAAACAATGAAATAATTATCAAAATCGGTATACAAATTGAAAATTAACGAACTAATACATCGTAGCGTGCCTTTAATTTTGTCCAGCCGCGCGCCGCACTAGCATTTTTCGAATGCGCGTAGTTTTTAATTATTTAATATCTCCCAAACTATTGATCATAATTACATAGTTTAAAGGCTAATGTAATCTGCATTTAATACTCTAGCCATCAAACATATTTATTTGGATAAGGATTCATATCGAATGTAATATAATAGCGCCGTAAGCTTACGACGCTGTTTTTCGTGTGCATTTTAATCGAAGTTTGTTCACAATAACATGGTTTTTGTGAGACATCCATAGATGATAGATATATGCCACCGAAGACTGTTATTTAGCAAATTTAAGGATCTATAATTACTCGATACATCATTTTTATGTAAGTCATTTAGTTTGACCTACGTAAGCCCAGAAAGCAAAATTGTGCTTTTCGTGTAGCATTTTTCGTTTCCGCGTAATTTTATTCTTACGATATCTCCTAAACTATTAGACAGAATGATATAGTTTCAATTGCAAATATAATCTACATTAAATTCTCTTGATAATGAACATGTTTATTTACATAAGGGTTAATACTGAACTCGAATAATAGCGTCGGAAATAGGGCATGAATTTAATTGATGTTTCTGAAGAAAAAAATGGTTATTGTGAGAAAACTATAAAAGATAGATATATGCTATCGCTGACTTTTATTTAGCACATTTAAAGAGCTACAATTCGCCATACATCATTTTTATGTAGGTCTTATAGTTTAGCCTACGTAAGCGCTGAAAGCAAAAATGTCCCTAATTTTCGCAACAAATTTTGAAGCTATATTCAAAATCTACTAGTCTTCTAGTTATTTAAAAAAAAAAACAAAAAAATGGGACCCACCTGCAAGCACTTCCTTTCGATTAAAATATTTTTCATCAAAATCGGACCACCAGGGGCGGAGTTTCGTGGTAACACACATAAAAAAAAATAAAAAAAAAATACAGTCGAATTGATAACCTCCTTCTTTTTGAAGTCGGCTAAAAAAGACTACATTCTTACAAAAGTTAAGGTTTCTTCCAATGTTAAATTTCAAAATTTAAACAAACTCTGGGATGTTTAAATCCATGAGTAAGGAAAAGATAAAGGAATAACAATTGAAACTTCTTATTACGTAGGTAAGCGTAACACAAACTTTTCAACTTTAACAAGTGTCAATCTTACAATAATACATACTCTTCAAACTTAAACTCTTAAACCATTAAACTTACCTTGTAATTCGGCGACAAGCAACTTTTACGCCTAAAGGTTATCGCGCACTTATCAACTCCGCTCCCACCGAGCACGACTTCGGCTCTCGATCGCCTAGCTGTAAACTGATGATTGCTTAGCCAACGCCGACTGAGCACTTGACGTTGCCGAAATTAAGTAATCAGAGACATGTCAAATGTTATACACGTCGTCGGCCATAATGATATTTGACACTTTTAGTTATGTTTAAGAGATAAAGTGAAGTGATGTTGTAATTGTTAGCTACTAGCTATAATATTTAAGAATTCACGAGTCCCAGCATAAATTGCATTGCATTGTATGCTATGGTTTAGAGTTCTGATTGGAGTCCAGTTTATATGCGAGGTACAAATCTCCTGCGAAAAGTGCCAGAATGTATTTAACAACGCCGTCTCTTTGGCTCGTCCATGCGCAGAACCTTTTATAAAAACTTTTTTGAAATGTTCCGGATATTTGAAGAGTGGAGTGCTGATTCAAATAATTGAAATGGAAACGATAACAAGACTGATTCACATCGACTGGTTTTCGATGTTTCTTTATCAAATTATTGGCAGATTTGCATGGGTTTTGATCAAATATTTCTAAAAAGAAATTTGTTTCAATATCAGATTTAATGATTTGATTCAATGAGTTAGGTTAGGTTTCATATCATTAACTTTCATTTACATTTCATATCATTAAAAAAATCTACTGAAGACTTGGCTGTACGGACATAGTTCCCTTTGTCTATCCAGAATAGTTGAAGAAAACAAAAAAGCTCTGCTTATATTCTTTTACGGTTGGCGCCATTTTCCAAAAAAAAAAAAACTTTTTATTACTCTATTAAATTGCTTTATTTTTTTCGCAACTGTATTAAAATAGTTGTTCAGTACACATGCTGAACCGTTACAACTAGTTCCTACTGTCAACCCTCACCTTCGGCTTCGCCTCGGCTCGGGTAAACATTTGTCGCAACTCTTTGCAATGACAGGCTCTCCGCACTCGTAATGAAATATACTGTTCTGTAAATTTGTAACTTTAAAAATTGTCCATCCAATAAAAATTGTGTTTTTTTCTAATTGCCCTTTATGTTTAGACGAAATTCCGCGTACGGCTGTGTACACCGGCTGCGGGTCCCGCAATATTACTTACACCACGCACGCTTCACCTTTTTGACATTTATGTATAAAAAATAATGTGCATTGACGTCCTTAAGCCTGAATTCCCTCCCCCTCCTATCGGCGCGCCTCGCCCAACTAACGTGTACATGTCACATGGGGCTAAACACTGTCTCAAAGCTCAGCCTTGCTGGCTTACTTGCTGTCTCCGAGAGACACAGTTTATTGCTTAAGTTAAACATGATTTTACTCTAAGGTTTTACTTTATAGCTGTCGCCAGCGACTCCGTCTGCAAATAATAAAAAAAAATACTTTGGTAGCCTATGTGTTCTTCCAGGTTATATTTTATATTTAAGCCAACTTTCAACGAGATCCATGAAGGCGTTCTGGAGATACCTTCTAACAAACATTTATCTATCCATCCATACATCCAAACATTCGCAATTATAATATTAGTAAGATAGATAGGTACAATACAGATGCGTTGGACTAAAAGAATTACATTCGCTGGAAGTCCAGGCGCAGTACAGCTCTCTCGCAACACTCGACTGGCAAAAACATAATCCTGTGAAATATAAACGAACAACGATTTTTGTAATTGCGGTACCTACTCTATACTAAATAAATTTTTACTCGACTATTAAGAAGGTTATGTTTTTCGCACACATGAAAGTATGTTTAATTTTCAATTAATGAGAAACTTATTAATTTTAATACAGATACATCTGTCAGTCAGGCGGTTGTTTTTGTTTTTTAATTAAAGAACCAGAACAAGGTTTTCGTGTCAGGCTCACGCTCAGGCACAACATTCGAAATCGTTTCTTTGGTCGCCGTGTCTGCGCTGCGCTCGCATAATCTATAACAAAATACTGCCTACGTTTCGGACGGGGGAAAACGGATCCCTTTCCGCACAAGATTCTCGGCGTGTCAAAGAAAAACGTAACTTATACGTGGGTGATAAAGGCGGCAATTGCGCGGGGTGTTTGGGGCGAGGGCTCTGGGCGAAATGACGAAATGTTCCGTGTCGGAGGCACGTGTGGTGCATGGCCTTTATTGGCGCCGAGCCTGTGCGCTGTGCGGCTCGTCACCCCCGCCGAATTCCACCTGCGATAACTACGTGGCACATGCGCACAGCTCGCGTCATCACATGTGAAGAATCTGTCTCCTAACCCAGAGCGCATCCTCTGCGTACGGCGTGTGGCGTGCGGCTACCGACAGTAGCGCAGCCGGCACCGCCGCCTAAACCTTATATTTTATAAAATATCTATACTAGGCAGGAATCATGTGACGCCCAATTTATTATTAGGTCCTTACATATGAAATTGGCGTTTTTCGTACTGGCCACTTTAATCACGAATTTCTCCTCTTTGGTAAGGAATTCCAAATTCAAATTTGTACAGCTATAGACTCATGTATTTGTGGTTCGATGACCGTCATTCATTTGTTTTTTTTCTTCTGTTTGCGTCACTCATTTTACAAAATGGAAAACTTAAAATATCGCATTATTTACGAGTACGAGTTCCGCCGTGGCACTAGTGCTGCGGAAACGACTCGAAGGGTGAATGATGTGTATTGCGGTCGTGTTGCAAAAGAAAACACAGTTCGTTTTTGGTTCCAACGTTTTCGTTCTGGAAATTTCGATCTGCAGAACAAGCCCCGTGGACGGCCTGAGACTCAAGTTGATAATGAAGAGTTGAAGGCTATTGTGGAAGCGGATCCATCGCAAACCACGTCCGAGTTAGCTGCAGGCTGCGATGTTAGTTATAAAACTGTTTTAATTCACTTGAAGCAAATTGGGAAGATTAAAAAGCTTGAAAGGTGGGTACCTCACGAATTGACTGAAGCAAACCGGCAAACGCGCGTCGACTGTTGCGTTACATTACTAAACCGGCACAATAATGAAGGTATTTTAAACCGAATCATTACCTGTGATGAAAAATGGGTTCTTTACGATAATCGGAAGCGCTCAACGCAATGGTTGGATCCTGGCCAGCCAGCCAAATCCTGCCCCAAGCGAAAATTAACCCCAAAAAAGTTACTTGTAAACGTTTGGTGGACTAGTGCCGGTATTGTTCATTACAGTTTTCTCAAATCAGCCAGACTATTAAGGCTGATGTCTATTGTCAGCAATTGCAAACCATGATGGAAAAGCTAGCGGCTAAACAACCTAGGCTGGTCAATCGCTCCACGCCACTGCTGCTTCACGACAACGCTAGACCACACACTGCGCAACAGACGGCTACTAAATTAGAAGAGCTTCAATTGGAAAGTCTAAGACATCCTCCGTACTCCCCGGACCTTGCTCCAACAGATTACCATTTTTTTCGAAATTTGGATAACTTCTTGCAAGGGAAAAAATTCAACTCCGATGGGGCAGTCCAAATCGCCTTCAAAGATTTTATTGATTCCCGTCCGACTGGTTTTTTTAGTAAAGGGATCAATAAACTACTTATGAGATGGCAAAAGTGCATAGAAAATAATGGTTCATACTTTGATTAATTAAATATATTATATTAAAAAATATTCGACTTTTTGTTCCTCCCATACAAAACGCCAATTTCATATGTAAGGACCTAATATTTTGAAAGCTCCGAATTATTTTATCATTTTATATACCTACGTCGCTTTAACTAATGCCGAAAACTCTTACATTACGAAGCCGACTATGTTCACTGCTAGTTGTGATACCGACTGCAACTTTTTCTTTTATCTTATAGTAAAAAACAGCAAACGAGCAAGCATGCTGATAGGCATCTCCATACTGCAGAGCATATACCCCCTTCCCCGTCGAGTCCAATTCCTCTTCCCATCCTTTTCTTGTAATAAAAGGGTAGGAACAGGAAGTGAGTTAGAATTTGGCCTCCAGCACTCACACTCATCGGAAGAAATGCGATATGACTTCCATTTCACGCACGTTTCGTGTGCGGTTGCGATATTGCACCGACTGAGCTGGACAATCGTGCACCAGCTAATACCGCTGCAGACTCTACACAATATTAATGTATATGACTCAGGTATTCTCCCCGATGACCTGCTCACATCTACTTTTATTACCCTTCTCAAAAAACTAAAAGTTAAGAAATGCTCGGTGTGTCGTGCGATTAACCTCATAAGTCATGTGCTTTAAGTATTTTTAGCTATTACCCAGAGCAGGATAGGGCCACTATGTGACGAGCAACTAGGGGAGAGTCAATTTAGAATGTTCCAATGCTATGTGCGTCCCGTAGCCATATAGAAGCGAGGTCTGGACTCCCAAAGCTGACCCAGAAATTTTTGTTACCGCCGAATGTGGCAAGTATGTGGCAAGTATGATGGTACCAGAGGTCAACGTCCTTTCAGTGATTGTCATTACTTCTTCATTGGCCATGACACCTTTTATATTATTCCGACTTAAGCGCCCTGACAGCTCTTGACGTTACTGACAGTTTATTTTATCTTCATTATTAGTTCAAATCCTCACCACCGCTACCAATCGATATATTGCCAAAATGGCGAATGTTAATTAACCACTAAATAACACGACTTACAGGTTGTCAATGTACAGAGCTATTATGACTTATTTAATTATTACTATTATAGATAGGCCATTTTAATAGGTCACATTTAACACTTCATCAAAATCCTACAACCAAAGAGTATGTAACTACTTCGTTGTACAACATAACGGTGTAACAGCGGGTATAAAATATTATTTCTTTTTTTGAAGTTATAACTTCACAACTGATTTCCTTTTTTGGAATTTTGATTTCATATTTATGGTAAAGTATTTCTATTTCAGGATGATTATTTTGACAAATCATTTGACATTTTACTAAACATGGGTTGAATAAAATCGGTTATGAAACTTATCGATTATCGATGGTTGTTCTCACAGAACTTGCAATCGAAAATTCCGTGATTATTGATTTACAATATAAATAAAATTATTTCCTTCTATTCCTACTTTATTATTCAAAACTAAATAAAGAAATAAATCATTAAACTAAAAATTTATGTGTTGACAAACAAAAAAGAATGTGTTTAATGATTTTTTTACTTAGGTGTGAGACACATAATAAAATAACAGTATTTTATTCATAAAATAATAAAACACCTCAATATTTATTTGTTAGTATTTATTAGTATTTATTTGTTCAATTAATTTTATTATAAGACCTATAGTCGATAGTTGTTAGTTGTTCATTATACGCGTACGGTCCAACACTATGACAACCGTTCATTAGGTAAAACATTAATGGTCATACAAAATTAATTCGATACTTCACCTTCAGTTGGTCAGTTGTCAAACTAATCATCCATAAATAGACACCGTATAATAATGTTACAAAATAATGTTACAAAAAATTAATAAAAAACGTATTACGCGCGTGAAGTACGAATCGATTCTTTCTCTTTTAATCAATGTTTTAAAGCGGCTCACCTCGCTATGAACATCGACAGATGTCAAATGTGGACTATTAAATGTGTTTATTCATTGACTATATTTGTTTATTTGTTGATACATATTTATATATTTTGTACAAATCTTGTAACCTAAATTAGACCCAATTCCTGTTGCCAAATTATTCTACAATTTGCTACACAACTTTAGTCCTAATGACAAAACAATTTTTTATATTCATTGTCATTGTAAATACAAAGACGTCCGCCGCAACAAAATGGCGGATGATGTCCTTTTACACAAACATCAACATGGACACCGAATGAAGATATTCGACTTGTAGAACACAACGTGGTAAAATTTTAAACTTAAAAATAAACTTTAACAGTAGGAATTGGCTATAAATATTTATTTTAAAGCACTTGTTTTTGAGTGTTTTGAATAATATTTGACAGACTCCATTGTTATTCAGGTCAGTTGATTTCTATATCTATAGTGATTTTTTATTGATTGATTAAAGGTCAACGCGTATTACAAAACTCGCAGCGTCTAGGCAACAGAGTGGACGAATGCGCGTTAACCTTAATGCTTAGGATGTGAATCCGACGAAGTAGTGACCCTATCTCTGGGTAAATAACAAGATTCGGTAAACAACAACACTTTTTGTATTGAGTTTGGATATTTTTTATCGTCTTTATTCCATTCATAAAAGCATAAGAGCACCCACAAATGTTCAAAGCAATTTAGACCGCACGCCTCTATAACTCTTAATGCACAAATTACGATCGAATTGAGGCTCGGGCACTGTTAGCAGCACCGGCGTCGCCTCCGTCACACTTCCTGCGCTAACAAAAACTATTGCTCAACATAATAACCATCCTTTATAAGCGAATACAGACTTTGAAGAAGCAATATGTCCAAGTTTGTTTATGTTAGCCTAAAGGACGAAATCAGTGTTCAAGCTTCTTCATCTTTTTAAGCGCGATATGTTTTAATCCAATCATCCGAGCTAAATATCGCAATAGTAATCAAAACGTTACCGTTTACAGGGCGATAGAATAATTTTGTACTTTAAAATACTGAAAACAAAAGTGAAGTGACTACGAGTTTCAGATCCATCGGACTGCGAGAGTGCGGGACGTGTCCGTGCGGCGTCACCCGAGCGTACTCACCCGAGCGCCAACCCGTCGACTGCGCACCGCATTTTTCGTGTTCACAGCAGCGTTCGAGTTCAAGTGCCGGATAGCAGAGAGTCGGGGCTCGGAGCTCGGAGCCGCACAATGCCGCAAAAAACGCACGCAGAGCTATTCAGCCCGACGGATAAATGAAAACACAATAATAATTCTGTCTAAAGTTTACATCGATTCAGGCAAGCGCAATGGATGCGCTAAACTAACCCTGCCAGCTACCGGCCACCGGCCTCACTTCTTTCTATATTGTTTTTTAATACTTGACTCTTATTACTATCATATGTTATTAATCAATAATATATACGTAGTTGTATCTGATAGAAATTTTACACTATGCAAAAATCGAAAATCGTCGTGAAGGCGAGGATAAGGTAAAATACATACTTCATATAAGAATCTCGAAATATTTGCAAAACTCACGAGAATGTTATTCTCTATTAAATATTTGAATACGATTTTATAAAAACAATCCGGTATTGAAAAGTACCGCATCCAAGAGCGTCCTTTGTAAGGCAATGTGATCCGCGATGTTTACACGGCGGACGGCAGAAGTGGCAGTTCAATGGGAGAATTGGCCCACTTGATGCACAATGGATCATCCGCAGCGCCCGCCGGCCGGCCCTCGACACTGCCCGAGAGCCTCCCGGGGCTTATTGTAGGATTCAAGAAACTCAATTCATATTGTTCTCCTTAAAAGCTGAGAACTTGCTCTAAATCCTAGAGTCATACTTATCTGAGAACGACGGCGAAGAAACAACAACATCTACGACTTTCGAGCTTCGTATTTGTAAATCAAGAAAATCAAAGAATATTGGCGGTATGAGGCGTGCGGTGTTCGGCGTGCGGTGCGCTGTGTGCGGTGCGCTGTGTGCGGTGTGCAGCGTGCGGTGCGCTGTGTGCGGTGCGGTCGAATGCAATCAACAACAATATTTGTTGGGTGCACGAATTGGCCGAGTGGACCAGTGCAATACCACGACCACACAGAAGACAGGCGTGAAGTAGAAGCAATTCCGCAAACAGTCTGATGAGTGTGGTACCGGAGGCCTAATTTTAGTCCTCTTTCCCTTTCCACTCTTTTCTTGTTAGGAAAGGATGGGAAGGGGAAGTGGATTTGGCGGAAGACGGGACGTATAGGAAGAAGAAATATCCTCTTTCTGTGCGTCCCCTACTCCGTTGATTAAAGGTAGGCAACGCAGGTAGACAACGGTCGCGTCGCTATTGCGGCGAATCCAGGTGGCCGTTTGCTCGTTTGCTACCTTATGATATTAAAAAAAACTGGTTTTATTACAATACAATTATAGTTGATGCTCGCGACCTCGTCTGCAGGAATTAATAAAACTGTGCATTAATTTTATTTAATTTCTGCATTTATCATCGTGTGTTTCTGGAAAACATATCGAAATCTCAGTCATTATATTTGACAAAACAGATATAACAATATGTTTCAAACAAAGATTTCGGTATCAAAAAACTGCACACTTTGTAATGCAAAAATCAAATGTACCCAACGGAATGTGTACATTTTGCAGTTTAGGAAGCTGTCTGCGCCATAGCCTATAATACAATCTACTCATCTTGTAAACATTTTCACATGAACATTATTTAGGTAAACATTTTAGTTAGGTGTTTAACTTTATTTAGGTACTCGTTGTCACCCGCGTCTCCGTCCTCGCGGAATTAAAAAATCTTAATAAGTAGCCTATGTGTTCTCCCAGACTGTTTAAGTTTTGTGTCAAATTTCATCAAGATCCGTTGAGCTGTTCAGGAGATACCTTCAAACAAACATCCATCCATCCATCCCTCCATCCCAGTCGCATTTATAATATTATTAAGATAATATAATATGATATTATTAAGATTTAGGTAATAATACACCGTCAAATGCCATTTTAAGAATAATACATAGGTTAGGTTAGTCTGGTATAAGGGTCCACAATATCAATACTCGACTAACTTCAATCGCAATTTGATTTCAACTGCTATAATAACACCTGTGCGAAAGAATCAAAATTGTATAAAAACGCAAAAAATACGTAAGTTTATTACGTATTTTGTAGATATTTGTTTAAAAATTAAATGTTTATCATTTTGAAAGTATTTTTAAGACCAGCCTGCAATTATTTTGTAAAAACGAAGTATAGTGTTGAGTTAATAGAAATAGAGCTGAATACAAAAAAGTAGATAATGTTAACTACTCTAAATGTACAAGAACTTGCTTGTTGTTTTAATGAAAGAAATGGATTTTAACATCGTTTTAATAAAGAAAAACATGAACCACCGACGGAAGAGTGCATATCATTCTCAAAATGCTCTGAATGGTGGCATAAAGCTTGCACCACTTGTAAGTTCAGAAGATTCAGTGACGCGCCGCGTAGCCTTGTCGTAGGCGCAGCTACGTGACAGTAAAGCGCTGTGTTTCGTTGTTTAGAAGTTTTGTACGTTAGATATAAACGTTTATTGCAAAGAAATAAACAATTTAAATCAAATGACTTAGGCCATTCGTACACAATGCAACGTAAATCTTCGAAAGCCGGCGATTGTAGTCGCCAAGCGCCTCACGCAAACAGATGTCACAGAGGTTCGTCGCGTCACACAGACACGCGTCGTCGACATTTCTACCTGTCAACGCCACAGTCAGTCGTTCAACATGTTAGCCAAAATGCGTCAGCCGGATATTAGCTATGCCTGTACTGACCGAATAGAGAACACGCGCAGTCGATTCATCGTTGTGTGACGACACAACCATACAATATTAGTTTCGCAGATTGACATTGCCTTGGGTACGAAGGGCATTGTAGTAATAATCACTAGTCTGGGTCGTGACAAAACTGTGCGCCTACTCCGACATGCATATGCTACGAGATACCTACGAACGTATCTACGCAACGAGCTTGACGACTACGAGTGCTACGTGAGTTGCCGCCTTTAGATACAAGGCCCTTTTGTACACAAGACAATATTAATCCGAAACTCGACGCTAGTACACTTGTACAACACACGTTGTTATAGAGATTCAGTAGACGTGTACTCGATATGCCTGTAATTACCGAATCGACGACTCGCGTCGATAATTCAATGCTGTGTGCACGGAGATTGCGCAAAGGGATACTCGCGAAGCAAGGATACTATATTACTTTCGGAGATTTACGTTGCCTTGTGTACGAAGGGATTTAGTCATTGTTGGACCTCACCTCCTGCCTCACGCCGGCAAGGCACCCGTCACCTGTCGTCTCTATTCAAACATAAAACTTGTACTATTATAGTATTACATATATTATTTATGTACTACAATTTAGTTGAAATATACTTCTATTTTTTAAATGTTTTTATTAGGTAGGAAATTTAATAAGAGGTGCACGCGTAATAAACGTGCCGGGCGGGACAAACGACACGCGGCATCCGTGTAATGAAACTCTGCCGCTTCCCCCGCCATCGCCGCCGACCCTCCGGCCCGACGGAACGAGGCGCTGTCGCTCGATCTCATCTCACGGAGGTGATCGAGCGCGCAGCCTCCTCTATTTTTTTCAGTCGACAAAAATCGTATAATGATCGGAGCTGCGGCGTCGCGGCGTCACGATATTAAAAGCTTCGATCTGTGCAACGGCTCGGGTGTGGGCGGGGTCTGCGGGGTGGAGGCTCGCTATTGGCGGCGGCTGCGGCGAGAGGGTCGCGCCGGGGCCGCGGCTCCCGAGGCATTGTATCGGCGGCAGCGCATCGTGCGCCACGTGCCGAGCCGCGACGTGCCGTGCCGTGCTGTGCCGTACCGTGCTGCGCTGCGCAGAGCGCCGTGAGCCACATGAACAGAATGTTGGAGCTGTACGCGAGCATGGGCGCCGGGGTGGGCGCCGCGCTGCTGCCCGAGGGCGCGCCGGCCCTGGCCTGCTCCGCTAGGACAGGTCCGTACACACACATTCTATCACTTTCATGCAAAGTTATCTATGGCCAGTGTTTAACTATTGCTCATATCTACAGATTAAAACATGTATTTGCGCATCAACTTATTACGTGGCTAAGTAATAATAATAAAACATCATCGAGATACTTTAAATAATTAGCGTTAATATTTTTGTTGAGTAATTTTATTTTATTTCGTATGCATGTTGACAATAATGTTAATATTTCTCAGGTCAGGCAATGACAATAAAGATATATAAGATTTATTCCGCGGTAACCAGACGAAATATTGTAGTTTATTTTTTTTTTACCAAATGTTACCAAAATTTTGTACCTCATTATAAGAAATTTGCGCGAACTGATGAACGTGAAATAAGACACAGTTAAAGTGATTGTGAAGAAGACAAGTCGTGTATGAAGATATTTTTAACCGGAAATCGCTAGATCAATGGACGAGCATTTGTTATAATTGATAGTTCACATCTTGATATTAAAATATCTGTGGAACACTTTTATTAATTGTGTATTTGTATATATATCTTTATATATAAAAGAAAGTCGTGTTAGTTACACCATTTATAACTCAAGAACGGCTGAATCGATTTGACTGAAAATTGGTGGGCAGGTAGCTTAGAACCAGGAAACGGACATAGGATAATTTTTACCCCGTTTTCTATTTTTCATTCCGCGCGGACGGAGTCGCGGGTAAAAGCTAGTATTTAATAGTGGTAGAAGCCTGCAACAACAACATCTGTTGCACGTTGAACTGACGTCGGCTCGCCCGGTGCTGGTATTGCACTATCACACATAAGACAAGCATCAAGTGGAAGCAATTATACGTTTCGTCTGATGAGTGTGTTGCCGGAGGTCCAGTTTTAGTATTTTCCGGTCCCATCCTTATTTTATAAAGAAAGGACGTGAAGAAGTTGATTTGTGAGAGGAGGGGACGCGTTGGAAGAAAAAATACTCTCTTGCTATGCGTCCCATCCTCCGACGATTAAAGGAAGGCAACGCATAGTCAATTGCGGATGTCTACAGGCACCGGTCCCGGAATCCATGTAGCCGCTTGCTGTTTGCTACCTTATAATATTAGAAAAAATAGGCAAAAGGGAGTGGGCGTGGGCCGCGGGCGCGAGCAGTATCTTTATATCCCAACTTAAGGATATCCCAAACTTATCTGACTCGGAGGACATAAGTGACATTAAATTGTAATAGCTCATTAGCGCCTCCCATGTCAATTTTATAAACGTGTGAAAATATCTAGTCGTATATAACAAGAGCCAAACAGTATATGTATACTCTCGTAAAAAGCTAGAGCCCCGCAGACTGCACACTTTTTATCTCCCAATAGTTTCATCGGTTTGGGTTTTTATGTCCAAATTGAATTATATCAATCGATGTAATGTAAGTGTTTCTATACATTTTGTTTGCCAGAATAAGTTCAGATATATTTTGTGACACAATTGATTGCGATATCTCACCGGCTTAGATAACTTTGTCAATTTTATATTTTTGAACTCTTTTACATATTTTTTGCACAAAAGTGTTTAAGCATAAAGCAACAAATAAACAAACTTCTTATTATTAAACGACTGAAAGCGTTTCGGTCAAAAGTCTCAAATGAAAAGTGAAATAGGCCTGCAGATATCTTCATAATTGTACCTCCATTTAAATAGATAATATAGGTACAGAGGAATTTAATAAAAAAAAAACAATTCTTGTTATCTAACAATGTGAACATGTCGGGTTAAATACATACTGCAGTAGAAAATGTATAACACGTACATTATACAAATTGACCTATAAATATAATGCATAAGTAAAGCTTTGTATAACATTTATATGAGACATTCAAATATACTCGTAATATGATTGATAATAATTTGTAACTCGTAATACTGATATGTGTAGGTTTACCTACACGTCAAATGACTTTGACTTTTATGAATCATCGAGTTCATTCTTAAAATCATTAAAATAAACTTTCATTAACACATCTTACTGTCGAAGTGATTGAACGCTGAAATAAACAATGACTTGAGGGACAGTTTACCGGTATCTATTATTAATCAAAAGTAGAAGGAGACAGTTACTGACATTGTTGTGCACAAACGTATACTAATATTGTAGATTTGTTAGCGCTTAAAGTTTGTATAATTAATAAAGATATCGGAAGGTCAGCCGCTCTGTTCGCACGCACTTGCTTATCTTATCCATCCCGCTGCGGAGATAACAGACGAACAAGTCACCGTCACTTTATTAACTCTAATGTATCTTAAACAAACCCTCACAGAGAATTGATTTTCTCCATAAGTGTCTCATCTTTCGATGTGGTGCGGATGTTGTTGGTAGTCGGCAAAATACGCTGCAGCAATGACTGTGCTGGGACGGTGTGACGGTGTGACGGCCACGCTGACGTTAAAATGAAGCTGCTATGCAACGCAAGCGTTCCTAAGCAAATCTTCTAAAGCGCCAGCCGACCCTCCGCCACGGCGTTCTGTGCCGTGCCGATAGATATAGCTTGGCTAAAAACTAAACAAATTTTTATGTGTAAGTATGTGTCAGAAACATAAAATTAGTGAGGCGATATTCACGCAATCGGTGGCTCCCGACCCCGAGTGACGGTTTATGATCCGATGTGAATTAATAAGTGGTAATTTTACCTGTTATTTCGGTTTTCCGGTTTAAAGGTCAAAGTTATGAGAACAGTGACGAAACCACTTCCTCGCGCCGACGCCGGCCCTGTGCCTCGGACGTCAATAAGGTGCCTGAGCCGACATCTTGTTCCCGGGTGTGACCCCGACGGCACCGCCCCGCCCCGCCCCGGGGCGTGCCCTCAACTTCTCAGGAGCGCCCGCCGTTATCCTGATATTTTCGTCGCATCATCGGTCTTGCTCCTAAGCTTATAGATAGATATATCCCGAATTAACTGGGGGATCGACATCTGAGTTTCATGGACGCTAATAATGCGGCGCACCCCGCGCCCCGCACTCCGCGCCCCGCGCCCCGCGCCCCGCGCCCCGCACTCCGCGCCCCGCGCCCCGCATCCCGCAGCCACAAAAGACTTTCATGATTTTATCTTTTTTCAGAAAAATAAATACAGATATATATATGTAAGAGTAAATCTATTTTTTTCGTTAGGTATATATTTTAACAACGATGTTATAACAACGCTTTTTAATACGTTAGTGGCATTTCTGTAATCATAGGTAGCCTGTGTGATTTTATAGACGCTATAACAAACATATTTACACACATCCAAACCTTCACATTTATTATTTTAAAGATTATTCCTTTACTTAACTTTTTTATTATAAGTTATTAATAATTATTATTACAATTTATACATTCATTTATTTACATATTTTCAATGTAATTATAATTATTATGTAAATTATAATATTAAGAAGTAAGATATATGCAGCATTGACTGTAATTCTGTACATCATCAACAACAACAACTCCAAAAACATCAAATGTATTACTCCAAAAAATACCATTAGACGCTGTTTAGTTAAACGCGCCTTAACCCTTTGACCACCGCCGATGATTGACATAATAATATGTTTAAGCTAAAATGTAATTGAAACACGAAGAGCCTTACTGTAAAAAACTTAGATAGTGTTTCAAATACATTTTAGTTTAAACACCAACCTCTCATACAGTGACTCAGCGCACGGTGCGGATTTTAGACAAATCATGATTATTGAAACATTAATAAAAGTTTTTTTTTAAGTTCCAATAGTCATAAGATTTTTTTATACAAACACTTCTACTTTGTTTTATATTTATCTATGTAAATATGTAAAGCGAGCGTTGTAATAGATTTAATACAGCGAATGTGCCGGCGGCGGATTGTCCACTCGCTACTCACGAGGGATTCGTTTCCGACAGAGCTGAGCGCGAGCATCAAGCGCGAGAAGGTCGTCGAGATCTGCGAGGGCTGCGGCCAGAAGATCCAGGACCGGTTCTTGATGCGTGTCGGCGAACTCTCCTGGCACGAGCACTGCCTGGGCTGCTGCGTGTGCGGCTGCCCTCTGGCACACTCGTGCTACACGCGCAACGCCAAGCTCTACTGCAAGCCAGACTACGATAGGTAATGAGCCTGCGAACTTTAATATGTATAGCGTTTAACTATTACATTTTATTGCGAATTGCGTATAGCGGTCGCGAGTTGCGTTGCGAAAATCTCTGCGTATCTAATTGCTGTAGGTTCCATCACTTTCTTTTTACATATTTAAATTTCCCTTGTCCCAGGTTGTTCGGAGTCAAATGCACGAGATGCGGCGACCGGCTGCTGCCGCAGGAGATGGTGATGCGCGCGCAGCAGCACGTGTTCCACATTCAATGCTTCGTGTGCGTCATGTGCTGCCAGCCGCTGCAGAAGGGCGAGCAGTACGTCATCAGGGCCGGTCAGATATTCTGTAGGCAGGACTTCGAGAAAGAAATGTACCTGATGCAGCACGCGGAGGACGATATGATCATCGACGACTCGGAACGGCCCCGGGACGGGCGACGCGGCCCTAAGCGACCCCGCACTATCCTCACGTCCGCCCAGCGAAGGCAATTCAAAGCCTCGTTCGAGGTCAGCCCGAAACCATGCCGCAAAGTGCGAGAAGCGCTCGCCAAAGACACCGGCCTTAGCGTTCGAGTTGTGCAAGTTTGGTTCCAGAATCAAAGAGCGAAAATGAAAAAGATTCAAAGAAAAGCCAAACAGGAGGGCGATAAAAACAATGAAAAAGACAAAGATAAAGATGAAAAGAATATAAAGCAAGAGTCGCCTTCCAGCGAGCATGGCAACTACCTGGGACTGGATGGTTCCTATTCGGCTTCAAGTCAACCATTGAATCCGAACCTACCATATTCGCCAGACGGTGAGATAAATTCATTGCACTTGTACGCTTAAGCAAAATTAACAAACAAAACAAATCCTAAGTCCGACTCTTACTTTCATCGCAGAACCATCGGAAATTATGTCAGTTAAACGGTTTTATTTTGTTTCAGATTACCCTGCTCATTCCGGCGACAGCTTTTGCAGCTCCGACATATCGTTGGACGGCAGCAACTTCGACCAGCTAGACGAGGGCACCTCCGACACCCTGAGCCTGCAGAACCTCGAAGTGCAACAGCACTCGCACTCGGCGCACCCGGTGCACGCCGCGCACGAGCCACTGAACCTGGGCACCGGCGCCCTCGTCAACCCCATAGACAAGCTCTATCTCATGCAGAACTCGTACTTCAGCACGGACCACTGATTCAATGGCAACAGCGGCGCAGCCGCGCCTACACCTTCACTAACAACAACCTTACAGCATCACTTCAATTCCGCTGCTGTTGCACATGTCATGGGTAAGACTAAGTCACAATCTACCAGGGTTCGTCATAAGCAAAGTTCTACGAAACATAATTGTTTCGGGTAGCGGTGACTTAAAATCATGTAACTTGCCCATTTCTCGCAACTTTGTTACAGAAAGTTTGCCGATGACTTGCCCTCCCACTAAAGCGGATTGCAACTCGCGCTCGTCTGCTTATACCTAGTACCGTCAGTTATCACGTGACGTCATTAGGCCATCAGCAAAGTTTCTGCGCACGAGTAATATATTAAATCACTATTCTTGTTAAATACCAACACATACAGAGTACTCACTAGAATAAGTGACCTGACCAGAAATATGGAACCTCGCCATGTTGTGGAAAACCTTCGTAATTAATTTCTTTTAATGGCAAAAGTAAAAATAGACTGGCATTGATAATTTTGAATCGTTGTCGAGATATCAAAGTATTTGATTGTAATTTTTGAGCTCACAATTTAATTGAGTGGCATAAAGTTATCAAAACGTTATGACCCCGTCGACGGTTTTTAATCGCAGGTATAGTTTAAGTAATTTATTCACTATTATGAGTTTATAGATCTGGTGAAAATTTCACATAATATTAGAATAGCGGCGCTCACTCAGCGTCGGCCAAGCGATCTCTTGCTGACAGGTAGGCGACGGCGAGTGTACACCGCGCCGAACGTGCGTCGGCGCCAGGTGGAAGCGGAGATGATACGTGCTACATAACCTTAAATCTAAACTTTAAGTAAAATCTCAAAAGGTACAATAATTGATTAAACTTTTAAATGTCGTAGTAGATGTGGAGAACACATGGATATTACTGTTGCAATATCCATGGAGGCTTCTCCCACATGACTGAATTTCCAAATTTCTGGTCAGGTTATGTCATAGCTCGGTTGCAAAAGTGGATGTGCTGGAATTGGGTCTAAGGTATTTGAAATAACACAACAGAAATGTGGAGTAAAAATAAGTAAAATAAGAAATGACACTTTAACGCCATACCGTTTTTACACACATATTTAAAAATATAAGTGATCTATGTTTCTAGTCATTTGATGTTGTCATAGTGTTAAGCAAACGCCTAGATATGTTGTGGCAAGGACAAAGACTATCGACTGTAAAGTATTAAAAGACAGACAGCGGAAACAGCCATGGTAAATAGAAGTGGAAAAGTGACGAAGAAGATTTTCAAACAAAATCTAATTAGGGGCAATAACTACGAAAGACAGAAAACTCTCTTTCATCTTGTGTTGTATGTCTTATTGTACAGTAATTGTTATTTCAGAGTCGGGCTCATCTCAGGTAGATTAGTGACATTCATAACTGAGATGAGCAACATAACAAGTGGCGACGCTATTTACTGTTGGTTTCTGATATAGTTTACTCTGTTTTATCAAATATAATGACGGATGACGTTTTATATAAAGATTTCGGTGTCAGAAATCCACGGTTAGATACATACATGTTTGATAGGTTTAAGTTCTGATTATACCTAGATTGTCCGACATCGACTGCAAACAATATTAGTAACAATATTTGTTGTGTTGTACAATATTCAGTAATACAATTAAATAGTTTTCTGTCTTTATAAATTATTCACGAAATTATTTCGTTACATTTTACTGTATTTTCTTTGAAAATGTTTTGTTTTTTTTTATGTGTTAAGGCTTATTTTTCTATTATAGTGAATTTATTACCAATATATTTATTTACCGCGCCCATAACTATATATAAAATACATTGTAAATACAATACATTGATGGATAAATTAACATCACAGTAATTGAAATAAATTTAATTGTAGGTTTAGTGTTAGTGGAGGCGAAGAGGCCAAGGAGCTAACTTGAACTTGCAATAATTACACAGAAACTGTTCACATTAATGTTACCTGTAAATGTATGGCTAAAGAGTATTTCACAAAACCTCAAAAGCTTAATTAATAATAAATATGTTACTTATATTGTAAATAAGAAAGTAAAAAATGTGTACCTTCTGTGTGGAATTAAGTAAATTTGTATGTAATGTAAATATATAATCTCTAGTTACACATTGAACTATTTAATGTTGAACATTTCGTTTATTAATACATAATATGTATTGTTATCATTTTGTATGTCTAGTCAACGACGTGATCAGTAAAATATATTATTTATTTATTTAGAACAAAACGTAGAGATAGTAGTTTTATAAATTGATGTAAATTAAATGAGAGTAATATAATACCAAAGTGTTTATTTCCTTAACAATTATTGCATCAATGAATACATATAATGAAAAACCTCTTTCGTATGGTGACGCTACAGCGGCTCGGCGCGGCGATCAACCGGCGTAAAAGGGGCGCAGCGCTGGAACGGGGCGGAGGCCGGGGCTCGCACCGCGCCGCCCTTGTTATTTAATATTTTCTAAGGGACACGAATAGCCACTTTTTTTAATTTATTGTTTGGGACAAAAAACAGTTATCAATAATATGCATAAAAATAAGTTATCTCGTCCGAGTCGTGCTCAAAAACACGTTATCTCTGAGCAGAGTACGAAGCTGGACTCTGGACAGCGCGCGTTATGTAACTGCTGTGGCGAGATGTCACGCGGCGGGCGGCTTCAGCGGCGTGCTCATCACTCCACACGGCTCCTACGAATCTTATCCTAATACCAAATTCGCCAGTTCAGAAGTCATTTTAGTATATGTCAACAAATTGATTAAATCAATAATCTAGCCAAACACGATTTTGGCCTAGACTCGACTTAATTCAGATATCAGATAGTTTTGGCTAGGACAACACCAAATGCATGCAACAATTTTATTATCGATTGCAATTGCAATGCATTGGGATTATACTAACTAATTTCTGATTTTTAACTAAATACTACAATATTACACCAACAACAAACATTTAAACATAACAAAGTTCTTGTCGACATGATATTCATCATACAAGTTTACAAACACTCCATTCAATATTACTGACACTATTTATTTACCATCTCAATGTCCTTGATAGTTGACTTAAATTGATCTTTCAAAACTGAATTCATTCCAAGAGATGAGGTCGATGTTGTCGCATTATCAAGTGTTAGTCCTTCATTTTCTTTCCATATACTTAATTTTGATATTGTAATAATTAAGTACAACAATTATTCGAGAAGCTTTGTTGTGCAAGATATTAAACATTTGACGCGACTGACTTACTGACAATAATAAATTTATCATACTTATACCTTGATGTCCCCTCGAATGTAAATTCATGTGTACGCCTTCAATGGCGATTTCACGCAATGACGTTAATCCATATTTTCCACATTTGCGTACAATTTAAAATTGTTTGTATGAGTTTAAAAGATTTAAGAAACAAAATAAAACAACAAATTACGTTTAGAAAATAAAAGTCTTTAATAAAATTAAAGGATAAAAATGTAGAAGATCATTTTGGTAGTGGTACTTTTAAAAACAATCACATAACTGCATAAACTAACTATACACGGAGCTCGCAAACGACGTAACATCATATTTTGTGTTATTACAGATTTCATATATGTTGGTGGCAGAACACAATGTGACAGAGACACCTAGTGTTGGTGCGAAGCTGGATGCGGGGGGGAGGGGAGAGGGGGGTAGAGTTGAGCCGCCAACATATTTGAAATGAACAATGCATACATGTGTCGGGCTGCCCGCATTAGACGCCATCGACGTTGTACATCGAGAGGCGACGGTTGTACACATACACATAATAACTAAATAATAAATTGGCTACACTCGAGACTAGACAGTGGAGGAATGAACTGGAGCGCAGCCATCTTTTATACTTTAAATACTGAATGCACATTTAAAATGTGCACAAGTCGCCCGAGCTGACATCTTTGTAGTCTATGATAGAGGAGACCCACAGCCACAGACAAGCAGATGTAACACTCATACACCACAAGTGGCAGGACATCATGTTCACACAACACATCTAAATGTACTTATTTGTGAGACAGTAAGTGTCACTTCAGCTCAGATAACGTCTGCCTAATAAATTGTTAACTAAATTATTAATAAACTAACTGTCGCCAAATTTAATTATGATGTATTGAGCCGTTCCGGATATACCTTCAAAACACAACCACCTTCAAAATGTTTGCATTTATAATAATAGTAAGATGTGAGACATATTTAAAAAAATCACATTTTAATCAATGACAGAGGATCAAAGAGGTCTTTCCTATGCCACTTTTACATTGAATTCACATAATGACTTAAATCTAAATGCATTTAACTTAAAACATAAACTAACAGAGGAAGGTACACAGACAGAGATCGTGATGCAGAAAGCAGGCTGCTCTACGATGATGCCTCCTCCTCAGTGGTTCCCGTCCAACTCTGAAAACAAAAAAGAATTTGTCACATACATATGTCACTAGCTGTCAGTGCGGAATTCAATGTAAACACCTTAATGAGTAAACCCATGTGTTCTTCCAGATTTGTGTCAAATTTAATTCAGGTCCGTTGAGCAGTTCTGGAGATACCTTCTAACAAACATACATCCACCAAAACATTCGCATTTATATTTTTTTTTATCCCGCACAGACGGAGTCGCGCGCGATAGCTAGTAGTAAGATAACTGATAGACATATGATAGGAGGGGATTATAGTTTACAGTTGTATTGTACTGGGAGCCAGCAGCTCTCTTTATCTCTGAATAAAACATAAAAGCCAAAACTCTCAAATCCCACCAGATGTTAGTAAACTGGATGAAATTAGATTCACCTCATCATGTGAACTACAAACAAAAAGTGTAACGGTACCTCGGGATCCGAGGAGACATCGCTAGACTCAGTGCAGGATGCTGACGGGGGCTCGGGAGGGCCGCTCGCCTCTCGCAGCGGAATGCCGGCGTCCTCAAATGCCTTCTTCCTCAATGTTCTCTTGATTTGCTCGCTGTAGAAAAACAAATATTATGAAACAGAGAAAGCGGTAAGATGGCAGCACTCATTAAAACACTAATACATGAAACCTAATCTTAGTTCCGTCAGTAAAATCAAGTTAGTTCAAAGTGACTTTGATGAACTCACTATTTATCAACAAGTCATTCACATTGTATTGTGAGTGTTGTTGTGTTTATATTTAATTATAAAACTAACATAGTTTTGTTTTTAATGTGCACACTGAGCTGGTGCAAGTCGAGGGCAAAGCGGTGAACGCAAGCGCGCAGCATCTCCACTTCTTCCTCATTCCATTTGCAACTGGAAACAGATTAGAAATTATTGTAAAAATATGAATTTTTATCATTATTCATAAGTGTAGATAATTCTAAATAAGGATCACTATTACTGCCAGTAACTTTGCCACCCTTTTAACATGAATAGTTGTAATTTTGCTAATCTTGTAAGAAAAGAGCCATAAGTGAAATGACATAGAAGAAGTAATTGTACCTCGATTGACTATCATTCATGTTATGAAAGTCCCGTGTTAGCTCGGACAGCTTGCCGAATGCCGCACCCGCCTCCCAGAATATGTGCGAGAGCTTCAACAAATATTATACAATATTAAAACTTTATTGGCAATTGCTCAAATTTCACATGTTATACTTCATATTTTATCTCCTTCAATATCTTCAGCATTTAACTAAGATTCATGAACATATAAAAAGTCATTCAAATTGAATTGAATACACTATACATATATATATCTTTAACCTCTCAAAAAATAATTTTAAAGCACAAATCCAAAAAGCTATGTTTTATAATAACAGACAAAACTCCTGATATTTTTTACAAATTTATTTGACTGTTCACATATGTATGTGTGTATGTTTTACTTAATTATTTTTATTTTTTTCTCTCCAGTTTGTCCAATTGTCTATGTTTAAAACTATGTATGTGTGACTATCATGTGATCGTAAGACATCTTTTTGTTATTTCTAAGATAAATTTGCTGGAATACCTATTATTGGCTTCGCTTTGTTTTATATGTACTGGATGTAATTTTTGTAACTAATATGCTGTTGGTTGTCTACTTAAATAAATAAATAAATATATATAATACATTATATATTTATATATGTTATGTGGTATAGAAGCGCTTCACTATTAAGTTGCATTCATGCAAGTAAAAACTCTCTTCTGGTTGTTTTGACATCAAGATCAAATCAAGGGACAGTGCAGTTGTGTGGAATTTTAACCACTTACACTGCAACTCCCATCTTTAGATAAATAATGTAAATATTTTTACTAACATTAGGTAATAAGACTTTACTAACAATAATATGAGATGTTCTTGAATTAAATAAAGATTATTATTATTATACATCTCTCTCTTTTGTCTCAAATAAGGTGTCCGTGTGTTAAGATCGGCTCCATCGATTTGTCTCCTCCATTTTGTTTTATTTAGAAGACTAAAGAGTTTTGAGAAACTATGAGATAAATGGGTCCAAAAAACACATGATAAATTCGGCGACCTCATAATGAGAAGGTTCTCTATCCCGACCTTCACATCTGCTTGCTCGATAAATGTTTTTAGAAACGCAACACTCAAACCAACATTTTGTATTTGATTGAACTACATTTTTTTAAATAAAATTAGTTAGGCTAGGTAGCACAACAGAATATTCAACTTGCCTTCAAAGCGGAATCACTCATCTTCTCCAAGATTCTTCGTCCACAATTCCGATTTGGTTTTTAGGTAGTCTTCGAAGTTAATAAATGTATTACTAAGTGACAAGTAAAAATTTAATACAAAACTAATAGTGCACAATCCAATCGAAGAAAGCAAATCAATAAGTGGAAAGCTGCATAATGTACTAAGTAAAATATTAATTACCGAACCGAACACTCGAAATTCTTAGTCGAAAATGTAAACGATAAACTGTAAATTGCTGAAGTCAAATTTTTGAATTCTTTCAAATTAATCCAACCACTGATATTGGGTGGATAGGTCGCTGCTCGGCAGTCACAGCTTTTTCTTGGTTCCGACTTGAACGCGTCAGTTGAAGTTACTGGGAGCTAATTTTATCTGTATTTTTAGTTTGAGTTTCCAACACCGCTACGAAACGTTACCATCAGCGCCAAAATGGCAAAATCAAATAGGCACAAAATATCATAGGTCTTAGCCTATTCAATGTCATAAGTGAATCGCGATCGCGACTCCAACCATCAATAACTCATAGACTAGTTTTACTTTAGACTACAGACTACAAAAATGCCATAGACATAATTTTTTTTCGGGCTATCAATGCCACTATATGCCACTATCAATGCCACTATAATGGAAAATTTTTATGACTTTTTAATGTCTATCTCCAATCTGTCTATCTGAAGTTACATAATGAAAAAAGTCTGTTACACACGTAACCTCGCGTTCTCGTGTCGCAACCTTAAGATATAAGTTTCTCTTTTTTTTTCCAATTAGGGGATCGATGGGAACTTATTAGGTTTCTATAATGGTGATGCGAACAAACCTACCAATTTTCAGCTCTATGTGAATTATTTTAGTTGCACTATTACCATATTACCATTAAGTATTTTGTCTCTGACTGTACTTTGATGTTAAATAACAAAACTTGACTTTTTGTTTTCAAACCTATTTTTTTTTTAAATTCTCTTTTTAGTGTTACATCACTAAAAAGATTAAAAACAGTAAAGTAAAATTGGACACAGTAAAGTAGGTAAAAACTTTTAGCCAACTATCAACTTATGCTAAGTGAATTTCTATCTATACACATATTAATAAAATTGTAGTGTCTGTATGTAAAAACATACTTAGTACTCGTGATGTAGTGGCGAAAAACCAATTTTTTTTAGCCGACTTCAAAAAGAAGGAGGTTATCAATTCGACTGTATTTTTTTTTTAATTTATGTGAAGAGTCCTTTGAAACTGTATGATTGATGCGCTCGTGAATGTCGTCCTAGTATCAGCCATGTTCACTAGATGGCGACATTCAACAATGCTTCCGCCGGTCGACGCTCAGGCAGTCCCGAATACAACTCGGAAACGTCTCTCGCTCATGATTCAGCAAGCAACAATACATACAGTACATGATTACACATCAGCAGTTAAGCACAATGACTTTTTTTTCAATAATAAAACACAGATCAAGTCCATAGGATATATTTAATTTTATCTGACTACTATTAATTATTTTTTCAACAAGTGTAAAACTCAAATATGAAAAGAAACAACACAGATAATAGCATAATATATGTATATAGTATTGACATTCATTAACGCCATCTTAACAGATTACTTAACAATATAATGAATTCATTTAATTCTCATAAGAAATATTTTTATTTTACAATAAACGTCTAATACTCGTATTCATAAACATTTTTTACTACATGATTTTGTATTACAATATAAGCAATATATATAATTTAAAATTCAGTATTACTTCTTTGAAAACACCACGTAAGCCCGTAACCAAGATGAGTAGGCAGAGATTACGAAATTCCATTTGGCGCGCTCATAGCACACCTGAGCATTTTTTTTAAACATTTTAAAAAATAATCTGCTTTAACACTAATAGAGTTTTGTTTCCAAGATTATTAGTTCTCCTAGTATCTAGAAGACCTAGGAGAATTAAAAATTTAACAAACACTTGTGCTTTATCACAAACTTATCCTGAAAAGTTGTTGTAACAGATTATGTAATTCTCGTGTCACAATGTTAGTTACTATACTCCTCCGAAACGGCTTCACTGATTTTTATAAAATTTTATATATATATTCAATAGGTCTGAAAATCGGCTACTACCATTTTTCATAGCCCTATTTAGCTATTTTTAATTGCGCTCGAACAGAGTCGCGGGCGACAGCTAAATTTATAAATTTAAATAGTTTATACATAATTTAAATCATTCATCGAAATCAAATCAAATTGCCAATTTATATAAAAGTCAATAATGACAGTTATACAATAAAAATCACAAAGTTTCCTAAATTGTCTCCAAAATCTAGATAATAATACTAAACTCATGAAACACACACACACGCAAAACTTGACAGTATCGAGACAGTAAAATAAATAAATCATAATATCTGTAAGGATTCCGAGTGAATTTGCCACATACCTGAAATCTGGCTACAACGTAATATATTATACATGGATCCATATAATGTAATGTAAATTGTTGTTGAATACGCTCTGACCGACTCGAACTTTATCAAAGAGATTCAAATATTACTGTGATCAAATTAAAATATTCAAGTTACAATAATTCGCAGAGATGTAAATCGGTAGTAATGTTGAGTACACCATTATATGTGAAACCTGAAGAGTCCCCATCAATCGAGGGAATCTTTGAAAAGCAAATTATTCTACCTAAGCATGTACATATAAATTGTATATAAATCCAAACTAATATATTTGATAAATCAACGCACAGCACTAACCACTGAACTTTTGCATTGATGTTTAACTTAATTCATCCCCTAAAGGTCTGAAGTGGGGGAATTATCTTTTATAGAAAGATGTTATTCCTTCAGCAGAAATACTTGATAATTTACAAAAACATGTTTGCAATGCAAAGAAATGTCTATCCTCTTTTGGTTTTACTGAAAAAACATTGTAACGTGAACAATTTACGATGATTGGCTTGTGAAAAATACAATTTTTTAAATGTTTATGAACTGTAATATGTAACTGTATGTTTTAAGTGTGCTAATATAAATATTATTTATTTCTTTCTTTTCTTAATGTCTCTAAAACGGATGCTTTTAATTTTTTTTTTTAACTTTATGCGAATTATTATAGCTTTATTACTTTAATTTGGTTTAATTTGACTGGTCTATATAATATGTATTATGTATAATATAGGTACAGTACATGTGATTCCTAATGGTCGGATTAAAAGACTCGTGTAAATAGAGGACTTCAGTATCTATCGTTTAATTTAAACTATCATATAGATCATAGATTGAATTTAAAAGATAGCTATTGATGTCCTCTATCTCCACAACTTTTGATTCATCCGTTAGCGATGACACTATACACTGTACACCATTAGACATTACATGGTTAATATCTTCGTGAGTAATATTTGTTTTTGTACAAGTACATAATGTAAATAATGAGGTGGGCCCCACGCCCGCGCCCACGCCCACGCTTACGTCTACGGCCTGAATGCGGAAGTTCTGAAGCAGCACTTGAGCGATGTTTGGTGATATGATGGAGGGCTTGGAACAGAGTTACAGGAACGGAATGTATAAGCACATACCTGCTTAAAACTTTACTCTTACATCTCGTCACTCGGTCAAAAAAATAATAACTATTTTCTCCTTCGTAATATAACTAAAACTATAAAATGATAATTCGAGTGAAGAGCGGACATTCCCACTTCTGCACAAAATATATTTAACACTTATCTTAAGTCGTACAACTTTACTTTTTGCACAAGTCGCAATTCACATTTCCAGTTGTGCTGCGCGTACAGTACGATATGTAGGAAACAGCAGTCACGTCATAGTATCCTGCCGCCTGCCTAGGCGCCTGCCTAGCCGCTTAGTGGAATATGCCTGTAATTTATATATTTACAGAAACTATATTTAACTTAGGAACTAAGTACATAATGCACACTTGTATATCTCTCCATTTATTTTAGTGTAATATCGTACATATATGTAAATATATAATTTAAAAATTCATGTCTGCTTATGATATTTGAATTGTTACCTTATGAATGTTAAATGCATCGGAATGTATTCGTACATGCTATGGCTAAAGGTAGGTGTAAATAAACGTCTGCCTGCTATCTTCATATATATCATCCGCCGTCACATATATAATTATAATAAAAATATAATAAAAAACATGTTAAATATTGACGTCCACAATTCATGTAATTAAATGCCTTTTGCTACTTCATGTCATGCAAATGTTTTTTGAAACAGTCGTAAAAGTCATAGTTTTTACAGACCAATGATCGCAACTTCACCAACGTAAAAGAATTTTTTTCAGAAAACTCGAAAGAGCATAGTCCGTACTTTGTATTACGTGTTTTTGTAAATTATCAGTTATTTCTGAAGTCAACCAACCCGCACTGGGCCAGCGTGGTTGACTATGGCCTAGTCACCCCAAAACTTGGGGTAGGCTCCGAGCCCCTCAGTGGGGACGTATAGTGAGCTGATGATGATGTTAAGTTGATTATAGATAACTAGAAGGAATAATTTAATGAGGAGTCTTGAGAGATTCAATCGTGAGATAGTGAGTTGTGTGTGTCGAGTCTGGCGAGCGGGGCGTCGTTATCTTCCTCGGCCTTGGGTATGTCGAACACCTCGGCGAAGAGCGCGGGCAGCGCGAGCCGGCGCCAGTGCGCGCGCGGCCACCACAGCAGCTCGTGGTGCCGCCGACCGAGAGCGCGCGCCGACCGCGCCGCCGCTGCAAACGCCGCCGCGCGCCCCTCCCGCGCCTGTGTGTGCACGCCTAACCAGTCAGTCAAAGAACCTACATCTCTTTAGATAGCATCTCTAGTCCTCATATATAATAAAATAATATACTAAGCGGTACAATGACTCTAAATATATCACACATAAGATGACAAACGAGCAAGCGGCCACCTGAATTCGCCGCAATAACAGATGTATTGCCCATCTTTAATCGACAGAGGAAGGGATGCACAGAAAGAGGATAGTTCTCCTTCTTATGCGTCCCCTATTCAGCCCAATCCACTCTCCTTGTAAGAATCCGATGGGAAGCGCACACCACTGTTAAAATATCAAGTAACAAAATACTACTTTATTACGATTCAACTAAATTGATAGATCAATATTTGTAATGCCGTAGGAAGTTAGAAAGAATAGTTGAATGTACTCACGAGATGACGCAGGGCATCGTCCAGGGCCCGGTGCAGACGGGCGACGAGATCGCGCGCGGCCAGCGGCGCACGCTGTGGGCTGAGCAGCAGGCCCGCCGTCAAGAGTGCCAGCTCTTGCTCGGAGGCGCGCAGCCGACGCAGCGCCGCCACGTACGCCAGCGCCGCGCCGGCAAACTCATGCTGCAACAAATAACTCACTCACGTTCATTTACCTCATTATCACCTCGTCTACAAATATACTTAATTATATACATATATATATGTATGTCACGGTTAATACCGGCGTCTCTCATTCACAACTCCTTACCCTCGTAATGAATAAATTAAAAAACTCCAAAGGTTTACATTAATAACATTAGTAAAATTATATAAATACAAGTTGTAGCTAACATCGTAAAGTATCTCGAGGTGGCGGTGCGTGAATGCGGTGCCGTCGTCGAAGACGAGCCGCGCGGGCGTCGACAGCCGCGCCGCCCGCGTCAGCCACACCTCGAAGAACCCCATCTGCGAACAACACGCATTGCTATGCTCAGCTGCGCTCAGCTGGGCTCAGCTGTGTTTACATAATCACCCGCAAACAAACCTATTGTTATCTCTGTTTAATAAAACTGAATTTGAGGGATGACAATATGTTTCGGCAGTGAAAACCTACAGCTACACACACAATTACCACTTATCGCGACGAAATATTGCTTTCAAATATTTTCATAGCGTAAGTAGTACTATTCGGTATTACTGTTAAAGAAAAAGACCTACTAATACATATTCAATAATAATTCAAGTAAAATTAACAGCAATGTTACAGCCAGCACATACGCATAAAAAATTCTGCGGCACTCTGCGAGTTTGTTATTCGCTAAAAATTACACACAATTGCAGAAACTCGCCCTGCGATCTGAAGCGTTTGTGTCGCTAAGCAAAAATTCTACATAAGAACTTAAGACTACTTTCTTATTTTGTCTACTGCCCCGTAGTGATACGATTCAATAACGATACCTGAATAAATGAGTAAATAAATACCTTTATAAGTATAAGCTGATCGTCCTGAGGTAAGGAGTAGAAGCCCGGTAGGCGCTTGGCGAAGCCGACCACCTCGTGTACATGCGGCGTCATGCGCGCCGCCAGCCTCTGCCACAACGAAGCTGCCTCGCCGCCACTCGCTGTTCACAATATGTTCAAATGAAATATATCAAGCTAAATTGAAGTTAAAGGTACCAAATGACAACTCGTAACCTTCGTTGTCGGAGTCGTCGAGCACAATGATGGAATGGTTGTGTAAAGAGCGGCGCAGCTCGTCCGTGTAGGTGTTGTTGTTGCAGTGCGCAGCCAGCACGACCCGCGCCAGCTCCTGCGCCGGCTCCTCTCCCCCGCCCTCTGCTTCCACGTCCGCCTCAGCCTCTAACCCTGCGTCCGCGTCCCCGTCCCCGTCCCCGGGCTCAGGAGTTGTTTCAGAACGGGCCCCACCAGGCATCGCGGCTATAGACTCTGCCGCGGGCGCTGCCGAGCCCGGGGTCGCACCTGCTGCCGCGACTTCGCCTACGCCCGCCTCGTTGTGTGTGCGCACCGGCTCTGGCATCGTCTCGCCCTCGCGTGACCGCTTCGGCACTCGTCCGTACCGCACCGCTGAACAAACGCACTAAATGTCACTGCCAAAGAGGCATACTGGCCACCAAGACCTTTGTCTTTTTAAATTAAGAAAAAGAAAGGTAAAAAATATAGAAGTGAATAGCGCGGGAAGTCGACGAGTTAACAACGTGATGCTGTCGTGAATAGTGTACGATGAAATAATATTGTTGTTCGTATCAACGACCATGGCTAGAGCAGAGCCTGCCCATAGTAACGGAAGATTCCATAGCAACGATAAAAATATGTAGAGCATACGTGATATGTAGCAGGAAGTCTAAAAGATTGGGGCGCACGTAACACACACACACACCTATGAAGATCGTGTAAATGCTCATGCTTGGTCAGGCATCTAAGAACATATATAAGGCGAAATACACATCAAATAAACCTCTTCCGTTACCAGCATTAGGTGGTTTTATTTCCCCGTGCTCCGCATTGGGGGTGCACCGTTGATTATTGCCGGTGCACCTCCCGTGCGAGTTGTTCTGTATATCCGCAGTCAGTCCCCTACCCGGGGCCGATTTAGGATGTACAATTGTTAATATATAAATAGGTTTATTATATGAACTTTAACAACGGAGTAAAACATTTTCGCCGTGCTGATGTTTTCAATTTATACATACAGATTCAAATATGTAATGTAGGAAAAAAAATTCAATTATTGGACAAAGTTTGACCTCAAACAATATACATTTTTACTGAAAAATATTTCGGGATCTGGAATACATTTTTGAATAGAACATAATATGTATCATAAATATATCGACAGCATATATAAAATGATTCCTATGGTGGTGGTGGTGGCTTGTATGTGTATGATACAAATACCAGTTTAAGAGAGAAAGTAGTAAATGACAGATTGCATTGGTATGGCTAGGCAGGGATAGCTAGGAGCAGAGCACAGACCGGTAAAATGCGGAGGCTGTCCCAGTGGTTACTCACAGTCGCGGCTCATGCCGACGGCGAGACACTTTTTGAAACGGCAGAATTGGCAGCGGTTGCGGTTGAGGCGGATGACGTGGCACTTGCCGTCGCGCAGGCACCTGTACTCGATTTGCTTCTGGATGCTTCGCCGGAAGAAGCCCTGCAAAACGATCGACCCTTTATACCAACTGCGCTCGCTGACAAAGCGCTTTCTAGCGCCACCTTAGTTGTCAGGTGTTAGGTATCAGACAGAGAGTACATACCTTGCAGCCCTCGCAAGACGTTACTCCGTAGTGGTAGCCGGACGCCTTGTCGCCGCACACCCTGCAAGGCACGGCGGCACGACCCGCTCCCCCCGCGCCCGCCGCCGCTCCTCCGCCCTCCGCAGCCTGTACTGCACTCACAAATCACCTATTATTCAATTATAAGGCCTGCAAAACTATATTAATAATATAGTTTTGCGTTTTCCGCGATTCGTCTGATAGGTGTTTGTGTGTGTCGGAGGCCTATTCCAGTCCTCTTCCCCTTACCATTCCTTTTTATTAAGGACAGGATGGGAAGGGGAATTAAATTTGATGTATGTAAGTAGAGACATATGTATATATCTTATATCTGTATACTCAATTTCGTGTCGCGACTTTGCTCGTTTGCGATCTTAAACTATAAAAAAATACTCTCTTTGGGGAATTCGAGAGTCTAAAGCTTGTTGACATGATCTAGTTACTTCGGTATTCTCACCAAAATGAAATCTGGAACATTCAATACGAGTATTTGGATCCTGAAATGCTGCCTTTAGATAATTTCGATAATAAAAACAAGCCAATAACTTGTTATTTTTAAAAAGAATTAAGTACATTACCATAACTGCTATTACTCGTAATGTATGCAAATATTTTTAGGATAAAAAGGGGAAGTGTTAAAAGGTATTAAAAAATCATAACCTATGCCAATCTGTAGGCGATTCCGCTTTCGATTGGTCATAATTAGGAAGAGGGGGCAACAGGCGGCGGGCGACGGGCGGCGGAGGCTGTGCGAAGTTCCATGCAGATGGACGATAAATAACAAGTTACATAACCGGGTGGTGCTTTCTTCCGCGAACTGCGTCAAGCGCGGAACGGGTCGCGTTTCCCCCGCCCCGACGCCCCGCCGCAGCGTCGCGCGCCTTCAAACCGCCAGGGCTGGTCACGATTACTGTCCACATCAAACTACGTACATAATTATTACGGATACTTTTCAGTCATCGGAACTAAAATTTTCAGTAAAATGTATGGTCTATTTTTTAGTACTAGCAGTTGCCCGCGACTGCGTTTGAGCGGAATAAAAAATATCTAGTAATAAATACAGCCTATTTCACCCGGGGATAGAGTAACTTCCCAATAGTGAAAGAATTTTTCGAATCGTTCAGTAGTTTCGGAGCCTATTCAATGCAAAGAATATTATTAGTGCAGACTGCCGACGGCTTCACCCGGGTGTCAAAGGATATGCCTACGTACCAGTTCCCAATGATGGCCATCCATTAGTACCCTTGTAAAAACGTCCGTTGATCTTATTATTAAAAACGTGATTTTTTTTTAATAGTCAGGATGATGGAGGATAGAGATGTGCCGTCGCTGACTTTATTTAGCATTTTATAAAATCTACTTCTCTCAAATATCATTTTTATGAAAATCTTTTTGAAACGGTCCATTCGTATTGATGTCCTCCCTGGCTACGTATGTCAACAGCGAACCTTGCTCTCTGAAGTGACTGGCAAATTCGAACTTAGTTTTGAAGATCCGGTGACATGGCGTATAGTACGTACAACCGGTCCGAGGAATCGTAAGAGTAGGTATAGGCAGGCTTATTTCGAGATTTTCTAATCGCCGTTGAGCTTTCCAACTATTGACAGGTGCCTCACATGCATTCACTAGACACTTGATAACATCTTTCCTGATCTCTGTATCTTAAGAACTGACCGCCAGATTTGTACTTAGTCTGTTTCAGTTGTTAATAAAGTACAGATTTAGACAGCCTGAGGACCGCACCAAATCAGCTGGCCTTCGATGAGTATATCCTCTACTCCAAACTTCTTAGCCCAGTGAAGTACTTCTGCTTAGCAGGTTTGGTGGCTCGCTCTTGCCACTTAACATGTACAATTTACCGTAGACATCGCAAGTGAAAGATTTTGAGTCGTGTTACGCCATCTTTGTAAGGACATCATGTCTCTGTGGCGAGGAGGGGTAAGGGCAGAATGACCGCTTTAAGAACAGTGTGCTCGGTGTGCTCTTTTCTTTAGCTTGCCGAATGCTTCAGCTGTCTGTGCAATTATTATGTAAAATATATAGAGGACAGAGCTCTAAAATATGATGTCCGTCACTAAACTTATTGCTTTAACAGTATTATTTTAGGACTATTAGCTTGTATTCTAAGTTATTTGCACAGCCCTAAGAAGTTTTCAAAGCGACGATTGCAGTTCAACAAACTGCGCAAGAGTCGATCGTTGAACCTGTACAAACCGTTAGTCCATCTCGCTCGCACGCAGCGCAGCCCTATGCCGAGTTTCTGTCCATTCTATGTTGTAGGATATTCGCCTATTTCCATTGCAGTATTGCTCTCTAGCGAACTGTCTGCAGTCCGATGAGCTTGCACCGCGCAATGCTTAGAACACGAACTGGCTTCGCATTTGCTTACACGTTTATCATGTACACATTATATTAACAGCTGATTGTAGTCTTTTTGCTTTTCTTGCATGATCATCGAAATCGGAACTTTATGATCATCTACATTGAGGAAATTTTATTAGTATGTGAGGTAGAGCTAGCACACAATGTTCCCCGCACACATCGCCCCACTACCCGCTACCCGTTTGCAGTACTCACTATTTTTCTGCGTTCTAATATAATTTTTTTTATTGCTCGGTATTTTTTGTAAATTAATCTGAACAAACTTAGGAACTTTCTTGTCTTGACAACGAAATATATTATGTTACAGTTAGAGATCGAAATGTACGACTGTCGACTGAAATACTATGTTGTTATTATATTAGTAGTAGATGTGGCCTAAGTAAGAGCAAGCCAAGAGCTGCTGACCTGATGCCAAGTGACCGCTCACTAAAAGCATCTGCGACAAAGAAGACATTGGACATACTTTTCTGCCCTTTTCAACCAGAAAAGAATGGGAAAGATTTAAGGACTATAATAAGACCGAGTGCATCTGGCTAGTCAGACGAAACTCAATTATATTTGACGCGTGTCTTCTATGAAGTCACGGTATTTACTGGTCAAGCTGGTCCATTCGTATGACAGATGTTGCTGTGGGCATTATCAGTGTTGGTAACCTCTTGTTAAGCCTCCGGAACATCTCTCGTCTGCAGGCGCATCCGCCTTGTAATTAATTTTAACACAAGCCGTATAGAATAAAGCTATTACCTACAGACTGGCAACAGATGCCACTGTACCTTCTGGCTGTTTGACCTCAATATGAGAACTCTCCTCTTTATTTATTTTTTAAATGAGAGTGTATTTTATATGTTTTGTATAATGAGACGTTGTAATTTACTGCTATGATATCAAACCTTATTTATAGATGTCATTGCGCAGATAATATGTACTACACTTCATTATTTTAGAACAATCAAGCAATGCAAAAATGCTAGAACGTATCAAACCTTAAGTTGCACGTAAAAGCCTAGCGTGCGAAGAGAGGTGTTGCTGCTGCGGGAGCGATCTGAGCGGCGCTTGCGCAACACCTCGCCGGGCGGGTCATTGACCTATACACTGCCCCCGCGTCCCGCGCCCCTCACCCCCACCTTCTCAAGCACCCACGCACGCGCTCTGTTTACTTCCGAGAGGAACTTAGATCGATTTACGTATTTGACGGATGAGCTTCCAGCTAAAGGTACTTTTTATTGTGACAGTCAATGTATCATATTTTATGGAGGTAGCGCACGCAATGCGGCAATGTGGCCTTGTAAATTATAAGTATATTTTAGGAAATAGCTAGTGATTTGTGATTGGTAAATTATAAATCACTAGCTGTTTCCCGCGACTTTGTTCTCGTGGAGTTTAAGAGTCTAAAACAAATTTACACCAGACTTTATTTTTACACGATTTAAAAAAAACATTTTAATAAAGTGTTTATGTATACTTTTAAGTTATTCTGTTGAAAGAATAACATATCTCCATTCAAAATTTGACCTCACACTATAGAGATCTTTAGAAAATAAATTTTATAAAATCTTTTCTTGGGGCTCGCTTACGTAGGTTTTAACAGAAAGGTCTATGCAAAATTTCAAGGCCCCTTTAGATATTCTAGATCTTAACAGGATAAATGTGTAGATAAACCGAATCCCGTAATTAAATATTTGTATTGAAAAGTGATCATGTCTTTTTTAAAGTATTTCTATTAAAATAATATTTTAGCTCCTTTACTTTTACCCCCCACTTTAGACATCTAGGGGTGATTTTCGTAAAGTCCTTTCTTAATGCTACATGACACGTTATATCATAAATTTATGTACAAGAGAAGTCTCTAGACTCGGTACTTTTCGCCGTGCATTGATATAATATCAACGTTGGGAAAATCAGATTTTCGACTATAATTGGTAAATGTGCTCCAACACAATACTGTGTTTGCGGAGGTTATTTTTTTCTTTAACTCTCAGTTTTTTAGAATAGAAAAAAATACTTGAACATTTTATTAAAAAGTAATTTATTTCTCAAATATTGACATGTTATAATTACTTTTTTACGTTAATTTTTCTATAAAATTTATTCAAAAACTGCGCTCATGTATGAAGTCATAAATTTAGAAATGCAAGGCGAATGAAATTTTTTGTGTTTATTGTTCAGACATGGACGCAATTTTAAAACAACTTGTAGAAATCATTATAAGATAAAAACATTATTATTTTTGCATGTCAAATTTTGTTTTTATGTGAGTTAGCCGATATAAAGTTGAATACGAAAGCCGAATTATTAGGCTTGATTTCTGATTGAAGAAAAAATATACCGCGGTAAACATCCAATATTTTGAACTCACGAACTAATTTCGGTCCAATATGTGAATTTTACATATTTTTTAGCCGACTTCAAAAAGAAGGAGGTTATCAATTCGACTGTATTTTTTTTTTTTTTTATGTGTGTTACCGCGAAACTCCGCCCCTGGTGGTCCGATTTTGATGAAAAATATTTTAATCGAAAGGAAGTGCTTGCAGGTGGGTCCCATTTTTTTGTTTTTTTTTTAAAATAACTAGAAGACTAGTAGATTTTGAATATAGCTCCAAAATTTGTTGCGAAAATTAGGGACATTTTTGCTTTCAGCGCTTACGTAGGCTAAACTATAGGACCTACATAAAAATGATGTATGGCGAATTGTAGCTCTTTAAATGTGCTAAATAAAAGTCAGCGATAGCATATATCTATCTTTTATAGTTTTCTCACAATAACCATTTTTTTTCTTCAGAAACATCAATTAAATTCATGCCCTATTTCCGACGCTATTATTCGAGTTCAGTATTAACCCTTATGTGAAACATGTTCATTATCAAGAGAATTTAATGTAGATTATATTTGCAATTGAAACTATATCATTCTGTCTAATAGTTTAGGAGATATCGTAAGAATAAAATTACGCGGAAACGAAAAATGCTACACGAAAAGCACAATTTTGCTTTCTGGGCTTACGTAGGTCAAACTATATGACTTACATAAAAATGATGTATGGAGTAATTATAGATCCTTAAATTTGCTAAATAACAGTCTTCGGTGGCATATATCTATCATCTATGGATGTCTCACAAAAACCATGTTATTGTGAACAAACTTCGATTAAAATGCACACGAAAAACAGCGTCGTAAGCTTACGGCGCTATTATATTATATTCGATATGAATCCTTATCCAAATAAATATGTTTGATGGCTAGAGTATTAAATGCAGATTACATTAGCCTTTAAACTATGTAATTCTGATCAATAGTTTGGGAGATATTAAATAATTAAAAACTACGCGCATTCGAAAAATGCTACTGCGGCGCGCGGCTGGACAAAATTAAAGGCACGCTACGATGTATTAGTTCGTTAATTTTCAATTTGTATACCGATTTTGATAATTATTTCATTGTTTAAAGGATAAGTGGTTATCTGCTGCATTCTAAATTAGTTTTTGAATTGAAGTACACACATATCAAATAGGAAAGTCCTTTTCTTTATTTGTCTTATTTATGTCTTTATATGTATTAAGGAAATTTGTAATTGAACTTCAAATTCACTAAAAATTGTGAAATAAAACAAAAATTTTAAGAAAAAAAAATAGCCGACTTCAAAAAAAAAAATCTCAAACAAAATGCATTCAAAAGTAACCTAAAAAAACCAATTTCAAACAAAATGCACTCAAAAGTAACATAAAAAAAACAATTTTAAACAAAATGCATTCAAAAGTACCATAAAAAACAATCTCAAACAAAATGCACTAAAAAGAAACAAAATAATGACATGAAAACTTCTTTCTTTCTTTCTTCTCTCTTTCAAAAACCCTCTAAACTCTAAAGAAAGTTCTCTTCTTTCTTGTAACATGTCTATATTGTATAATTATTGTTATTTTGGAGTCGGTTTCGGCCTAAGTAGGGACATAAACGTAAGTATGTCTCATACATCTCAAATATAAAATGTATAATATTATATTTACTTCGGCCGACACCGACTGCGAAATAACAATAATTATACAATATAGACATGTTACAAGAAAGAAGAGAACTTTCTTTAGAGTTTAGAGGGTTTTTGAAAGAGAGAAGAAAGAAAGAAAGAAGTTTTCATGTCATTATTTTGTTTCTTTTTAGTGCATTTTGTTTGAGATTGTTTTTATGGTACTTTTGAATGCATTTTGTTTAAAATTGTTTTTTTATGTTACTTTTGAGTGCATTTTGTTTGAAATTGGTTTTTTTTAGGTTACTTTTTTTTACAAAAAATGAAAGAACATATTATACTTTATATCTCTAATTTTGTACCATAGAGTAGGCTTAAGATATACTTAAACTCCGTGAGTTTAGCTTTTAATCTGACGTTTCATATACAACCTGTATATCAGATAGGTTTTCCGGAAAGTCAGTTCGATAACATGAGAGGAGACTTATAAAATACACAGGGATTCTTTTTTAATTATTGAAAACACATGTGTATATTTTCTAAATGGGGACAACTTCTACAACTTGGAAAAAAGTTTGGCTACGATTCGTTAATTTTGCATCTTAGATTTTTTTTCATAAGATGGAAAAATGCCACACGAGCAGCAAATTTCATATGCGCTGCTTCCAGCAAAAGTGCTTTGTCCGAAAGAACTTGTTTTCGACCTTGGAAATTAAGAACGCCTGGTTGTTGAAACCACAGACGAAAATTTGATTAGAACAGAAATTGAAAATAACCCAAGTTAAACATTACGTCAATAAGTTGGAGTGGCAAATAAATCGCATTCTGATTGACGTTTCAATATTCCTTAAAAATCGGCACAAACTTTCCGGACAATCCAATGAATAAATCTTTCCGCTGTCAAAATACTCGGTCCCTTGAGTGACTTTATATCGAGTTTACACTGCAGTTAGTTATTTTAGGAATTCTGAAAGTATCAATACAACCGTATTGCAAAACTCGCAATTTAATAGTTTCAGCATTAGGAAATGTCGCGGAAAGACATAGAAGCGCGCGTTTATATCGTTAAAAGCGAAAGGCGGACGCTACAAACGCGCGCGACTTAGAAGATTTGCAAGAGGGTCTTCTCCGATAAAAGGTATATACATTGCTTACTAAGGCACCGATTAACGCAGGCAGTCGTCTATAAAAGACTACAGAAGGAGCAAAAATAATTATTTAGAAGTAGTAGTAGATACTTATGTTAAAGTAAGGGCAAGGAACGACTAAAATTATCGCTGTTTTTCTGGAGATGAAAGAGTGATGAGCAAACGCAACGCACCTTGTGTCCGGTGCGGAGGCGGGTGTGCACCGGCGCCGGCGCCGGGAAAGAAAGCAAGCGCAAAGTGTGGCGACGTCGGTGCCGGTGTCAACGGGGCCGGCGCTCGCGCGCACGCAGCACCCGCGCTCCACACGTCCATAGCGAGAGCACGCGCATCGCTCGCGACCACCTCCCGGCGCAGCGGTTCGCCGCGCACTGTCGCTGCCGACGCCCGCGCCGCACGGCTTGGCGCCGGCTGCCCCGCTGCCACCAAGCGCGTCCTGGCCACACCTCTGAGCTTCCGACAGGCTGTGAGGGATGTAGACACTTTGCCGCCTCCGCTGCTCATTTCAAACACTTTAACGTTTCGGGTGCTACGAGAGCTCATGCACTTTCAGCACCAATGCTATGCGAAGGTTCTGCTTCCACTGTAGTTGCGATGTCGATCTATATGCGCATACGCAAATGACTGAAAATGTTTGCTAAGTTTTTTGATTTTTTTTTCTTTTTCGGTTCATAGTGTTACCACATTTTGTAATTAGTTTAGGTCTCTTCCATTTTATAAAATTTTAAAATCATCAGTGTCGGGCTCTTCATTAAGCAAATCAGTACAATTTCTAGTAGCATTGCTATGTGTACTAAACTTGCCTCGTCGCCGGCGATTGGCGATGCCTCACAAAGGGACAACAAACGACGACACGTCACAGGCAAACATACCATGTTGCACGGCAACGCATCTGCGGTTCCTCTGGTATTGTAGACGTCCATGGGCGTCGATGAACACCTTGTGGTTCCCGTTACTCTTTGGGGCCCTTATCTTATAAAAAAAAAACAGCAGCTATACATAAATATGTCCGTCAATAGGGAATCATCTCTGTAACCTCAGGACTGAGTTTTAACTGGCATACATATATGTATGTAATGTTACAAGAACTGACTGATTTTTACAGCATTATAACATTATATCAATTATAATATGAAGTATTAGAAGTAGCGAGCAACGCAACGTAGTTCTTCCTCTATAAACATTGTTAGAACTCATCATGTAGTTAATAACTTCTTAGTTACTGTTTATTAAATGTATCAATGCCTCAGTGATGAGAGGACACGACAAAAGGACATTTCGTTATTTCTATTATGTATTATCTAAATATTCTAGCTTACTGTATAAATAAATTTAATTTTCAGATATAATTGTGTTGGCAAAATCACAAACTTTGGTAAAACTTTAGATTTTCTAACTAGACATGGTGAAAGTCAGAAAAACTACGTGATTTTTGATTATTTCGAGCAATTGCAATGGTGTCCTTTCCCATGGTGAATCATAAAAATAATTCCTCAAGTAAATCATAAATGTCAATAAAAAGCAGACAAATAAACTTTTTTTAAATGTTAATTTGAAATATTAAATAATAGCATAAATGATTTGATTTTTTTTTATAGAAAGACATAAGCACATATTTTTTGTTTAATTAGTACTAAAATTTATTCTGATTACAATAAAATAATATCGCCAAGCTGTTAAAGCAGTATATTGGCGAAAACTGCACTCATAAATCGACGATTCCTACGAATACAATGTGCAAATTGAAAACTTTTCAGGAGAGGCTCTCAAAGTTTCAACCATATTAGAAAAGATGCCGTATACGCCTTTTTACTCCAGCAAAAAAATAACATTTACACCTGTAAACCATTTTAACCTGTTGTTAACTAGACTAAGGGGTAGCTTTTAAAATAAAATAGTAAAAATCACCAATTTGTTACTTTGGACCTTACATAGGTACATAAGACCCACTGAAATATAGATATCTGATACAGTAAATATACAGGGTGTGACGGCTGAGGGTGTGACGGCTGAGGGTGTGACGGCTGAGGGTGCGACTGCTAACATGTATTATGGTGTCGATAGTCGATATAATGATAGTCGAAATATAAAATGACATAAGGAGTAGAAAGGAAGAAGCGGTAGTGAGTACAGTGTGTGTAAGTATTTGTGTTGCGGTGGCGCGGCGGGTGCCGAGTACCGGGTGCCGGGTCTCTTTGTTACGTAAAACATTTTTGGATACAGATTCAATCAGCATATAAAATAGTTGACAAGAATGGTATTGACGACATACGACGCACGGTCTGACACCGCGTTCGCTTTATATGAGTACATTTGAATTGTTTATCTCGGTATATTGAACTAACAGTCCATAAGAAATTCATTTGCCAACATTCGCTGCTTCCAATTTCCTTTGTTAAGTCGACATTTCCAAAAACATAAGTAAGTATGCTAGCGGTGGCCCGCGACTTCGTCGGCGTAGAATAAGAAAAAAATAGCTGATGTTACTCCCACACACATAAACTATCTTCCAATAAAAGTCCCAACCAAATCGGACCCACCGTTTCGAAGATTACGCGTATTTGCGGATAGTCCGACAAATAGGTAGACAGACAATAGTGATGGAACGTTACCCAAAATTTAACGAAATGTCGTGTGACGGAATATCTGCTAAGAGCCCAATCCGCTAAAGGAGAGTCAATAATATATAAAACAAGGCAGGGCGCGACACCTACCACCATGATTCGATATAATAAAATAAAATACGTATCGATTATGTGATAGATTCTAGTCGTAACACAATTCTACTTATCCAGAGCTTTAGTCACACTAAAAACAATAATCGCATGCATTGTTTCTGCTGAATAAATGTTGTAACTAGTAGAAGAAATCAATAAGATATAAGTTGTATAATAGGGTAGGAAAGTTTGTTATAACAATAGTTAATAAAGTATATCGTACCTGGGGAGAGCGCGCCCGGCTGCGGCGAGTCGTCCTCCTTGAAGCTGCGGACAACACATTGGTTCAGTTTAAGTTTTGTTGTTGAACATTCCGTACCAATTACCATTATATGATGTCTATGTAGTATTATACCGTATTTCAAAAATTGGTACGAAACAACTCAATCAATCGACGCACACAATCATACTAGAATGGCTGTAATTTTTTGAGTTGTCCTTTCTTTTTCAGTTTATGTAACTTTGTTTCACATAAAAATTGTACATCAAGTGGACTAAGACAGATGGACACTTTGTCAAGGATATTCTGATGGCAAATGATGTGGCCACTGGGTTATTGGGAATTTTATACATTCAAGGTCAAGGAGCAGTTTTTATCAAAAAATTAGGAGGTAGCAACAGCCGAAGGCGGACGTCAACCGAGCTGCTTGAATTGTAAAGTAAATTGACAAAAATCTGTTATGCATGGAGGTACCCCGCCTCCCCGCCTCCCCGCCGCCCCGCCGCCGCGCCTCCTCCTCTCTCTGTATCCGAAATAACATTATATTAACAAATACTTTATTCTTTCCACAAGACATCAAACTCCACGCGCAAAATATTATCCATTTATATGGAAAGGGGAACTGCAATTGCGGATTTTACGAATAGCAGTCGCTTCGCATTTTCGGCGAATTGAGGTGGCTGGTAACTCATTTCATCATCATCATCATCATCATCATCATCATCATCAGCCTTCGCCAGGTTCTGGATATAACATTTACCACCTTATAATGTAAAAAGTCATTTATTTATACTGCAATTTTTTTTTTGTAAAACAATTATTTCTGGAAAAATTATAACTTATTTCTATACAAACATTAATCCCCCCCCCAATATTGGGGATGAGTTAAGTAAAATCCTATGTTAACGCTTGGCTATGTAGCAACAGAAACATCTGTGAAATGTTGATATGAATGAATTGTGATATCAAGACTTGATGTCTACTGGTTTGGTCGTCAGGTCATCGGCCTTGGGATATTAATTAAATTGAAGTGTTTGTATGTATGTAAAGTTGATAACAAAAGACATTTCGTACACTTTATGTATTTTACTATAAACATATATTATATATATAGGTATATATTAATCGAAAGTAATATATTTTACTTTATATAAATTTATCGGATTAGTTTGAAATTAAAAGGTCCAAAGTAAAGGGACGTCAAGGACAACAAATAGGCCGCGGAAGAGGACAGCTGATACAAAATATCGATTTGACGATGAAACCATTACCTACGTCAAATGTCTGTCGCGATGTACGGAGCGTGTGCTAACACAAGGCCTCCGAGCTCCAGTCCCAGGCTCGTTCTTTTCCTCTTAATTTAATAGAACTTGCAACACTTACGTGTATAGGTCGTCCTCGATTTTCGAAGAGCTAGACGCCTCGACGAGCAATGAACAACTCATCACTAAACTTTTACGAACAGTTTACATCGCAAGCCCCTCATCAACACCGACTTCGCCGCCCGCGGCCATGTTCACTTCGAGTCCACGCATTTTAATCCGTTGAATAAATGTAGGCGCCCAGCAATTCATAGCAAACAGCAGAACATTGCGCGGAAATACATAGTTTCGTGTTGGGATTGAAATCACTGAGGCGGCCACGAAGTACGAGCGAACCTGACGACGTAAGCTTGCAACGACGTCCACCGCCGCCACCGCCGCCCTCCGCCACTCTCTGCCCACCTAATAGTAGCAATTTTGAAAAGTAGATATATTTCATCGCTATATTAGACAATATCTTCTTTATTATTATGCGAACGAATGAACGTGAAATTTGATAACGTAAAATGAAAAATATACTTTGAATTATGGTGAATTTGGGCCAATGGCGGTCACTAGTTCGGGGAATTTTATCTTTTTACCAGACTGTTTCTGGAGGGTAATTTGGTCGAAGTCATCCCGAATGCCAAATACTCGTTTTTCCGACGAATTTAAAAAATGAATGAAAATAAAAAGATTTATTGATAAAAAGAAATTTCAATGAATTTTGAAAGTTTCAGCTTTAGGACGAAATTCCGAGACGTTTAATATCTGGCATGCGAGACAATTAAATCTTACTAATATGACGAATGCGATGGATGGATGGATGTTTCTTTGAAGGTATCTCCAGAACGGCTTAACGGATCTCGATAAAATTTGGCATAGATGTAGAACATAGACTGTAAGAACACGTAGGCTACTTATTATGTTTTCTTTAATTCCGCTCGGACGAAGTCACCGGCGACAGATTGTTCTTAATAAGAAAAATTATTGAAAAGAATTTCAAAATATCATCTTTTATAAAATCTAATTTAGATAAAAAAATTAGTAATTTTAGGAAATGGCAAAATCCATGGTTTTAACATAGTATAATTTTTATCATAATAGAATATTAGATATTTCTGGAGTCGCCGTATCGATGTTACGTCGCCAGATATGAGGTGTAAAGGGCGCATGCGTTACTTCAACCTTGAGCGCACTTCCCGGTTCACGGGCAGAAGCCCAGTCTTACGCCTTGTGGGTCAATGTGTTTGTAGGTCTGCAGCGGTAGCGGCACCGGCAGCGGCAACAGTCGCAACGCAGCTACCGCACGCGGCACGCGGCACGCGGCACGCGGCACGCCGCACAAAATAGTCATGTAAAAAAATACTGAATATAATAAAATGTAATGACAAATAAATTATGCTACTGAACATATTTATTTCACTTTGAACATATTGCTTATTTACAGTGTAGAGGTTTACGTAACTACGTAACTAATACCACACACCCAAGACATTTAAAAATATAAAGACCGGACATCGTGAACTAAACTTTTCCGCTGTAAAGTCAATACGCCTGCGACATATAAAAATAAAAAATATAGTCTCAGTAATATTTTATCTGTAAAAATATTTTTTTTACATTTCGTGCACAAGATATTTGTGATGATAATGTTACTTGTCGAAAAAAAGAATTTTTAAATTCCCGTCTGTCTGTACTGAAGTCCCTGTTCGATCAGGCTAATCTCCGAAATGCCTGGCCCGATTTCAGTTTCAATGGGACGTTACTGAACCTTGAAATCAAAATTGATCACCTTGTATGCAAAAGTAACATAAGCTTCATTTATTTTTCATATAATTTCTATATTTATTAATTTTCAATATTTATTTCGATGCGGAAGAAGTCGTGGGCAACATCTAATTTATTTATAAATTTGAAGATCTCCCAGTTTCAATACCTCAACCAATACATTTCAGACCTAATCCTGCTGTAATCTGTTAGACACTCGGTCGGCCCCACTGCAGATATGACCGGACATTTGTCATAAATATACTTTTGCCCGATTCTCTTAATTGTGTCGACGTTGACAAGGCTCATTTCTTTGTGCTTGTCACTTAGACTGGCTCTTGCGCAGTTGTACAATATCTGAAGGCCGAGATCGTAACAAGACCTTACACAGCCCTCGACTTCCTTCGACAGCTTAAGTTTTGCATAATTAATACCTCTTTGCACTTCGACGTCGGTGACGCTCGTGCAAAAAGTCATCCACTGATGTTGTACGTTGTGCAAAAGTCCGTCCAAAACATTTCTCTCGGCAACATAGTACACGCCCCAGAGGCCGATGTCTCGATACGCGATGTAGAACGGTTCATATAGCTCACACAGTCCGCTCGCCGCCGCCCGCGACAACATAAAGCCATTCGTCTCGCCGCCGCCCTGACTCCGCTCCCAAACACCGAGAATGCAACTCGCTGCGAAGAGGGGCCAGTAATCAGGGTCCTCGTAGCCGGGTACCTCGACGGCTACAGCGACGTGCGCGAAAGGCATGGAATCGTCGCGGAGCACCAGCGAGGAGCCCGTGTAACGACATGCATCGTACGCCCCCGAGGAGCTCGGCTCCATGACCACGTGACTCAGCCTCTTCTGAGCCTCGCTCATTATATCCATTTTCGCCACTCCTCCGGACGCAGCTAGCACTATATTTTCAGGATGGTAACGTTGTTTTAAGAAACTACATGCCTCGTTTTCGTCGAAATTTTCTAGGTTTGTAAGGGGAGCGATCACATTATATGCTAAGGGTGTTTCTTGAAACGCCGCTTGATGTAAATAGTCGAATGTTACATGCTCAGGTGACGCCTCGCGGTCCTTCAATTGCATTATGATATCTTTTTTCACTTCTTGAATGTCACAATGAGCGAATTCTATATTAGTGACAATAAGTGACATGATGTAGACGAGCTGCGCGGAGTAGCGGGCGGGCGCGAGTGCGGAGAACGACTGGTACTCTCGCGTAGTTCGGGCAGTGATATGACCCCCTATGCTCTGCAGGCATTCCTCCAATTGTTTTTTCTTCATGGACACAAATCCCTTGAAGGCCATGTGCTCTATGAAATGGCTGATGCCATTATTTTCTGCCGTTTCGAATCTCGATCCCGTTTGTATAAAGAGCGAAAGGCAAACTAAGGGCGAGATCGTCTCCTCGACGGCAACTCTAACTCCATTCTTTAACACAGATGTGTACGTTTCATAATGACGGACATTTTGTAGTAAAAATGTACACGTTGACCGTCTGAATAAATTAAACATTTGTGTAAAAATTACACGGTTTTCACTAGATCAATATTTTTTTAGCGTATAAAATTGATTTTCTAAGTGGAAATCACAAATCCAACAAAAATCGACAATCTGATTTGTTTTTAAATATTTGTTTTGGACATTTTGAAAGCTCACAGTATTTTTTTATCGTTAAATCTATTTCCAACGAGGTTTTCATAAGTCAACCAACCTTTTTCTATATTGTCTATGTAAGGATGATTAGTTTGACAACAACTATCAATTATCGATATATCATCAATTAATTATCATAATTATCAAATATATTAACTAAAAAAAACATTAAATACATTTCTTTTCTGTTTATCAACACTTCAATTTTTGGTTTAATGTCTTTTTTCTTTATGTAGTTTTAAAGAATAAGGTAGGAATAGAAAGAGACTAGTCATCCTTAATAGACACACAATAAACGCAATAAACGAACGACTGAAGAAAAATCATCTCTCAGTAGGTGGCGCTAGTGTTAAGAGTGGGCTGCCATCTGATAAAATTTTCATAACTCCTTCTAGTGATTTTTTTGTTACATAAAAAGATTACGCATAATATTTAGTTATAAATAACTTCTGAAGTATTTACATATTATATATTGAATGTTATGAGTTCTATTAGTAGCTACATCCAATCTTGATCATGCTGACATATATACTGAGCATAAGGTAGTTTTTCTCCCCATTTGATTGGCAGCTTATAGCATTAGTTCCCTTAGTAATTAATTATTATTTAAATTGATACATGCAAACACATTAACAAATTAACCTACATCTCATAACTCATCTCATTATGCGTGATATTTTTCCAACGACGGATCCGGGGCGATCTAATTCGATTCGGGCGATTCAACACTGGTCAGCTAAGTTTCTTGACTATGGCTCTCCCTCAGCGGATTGGGCCAGTGTCGAGTGTTTATAGTTTTATTCTTGTATTGAAAAAACTGGCAACAATACACTGCTAATGGATAAGTGACGTGAGCTTACAAGTGGAACAAACTCTAGAATTATCTAAAAACGTTGATTTACCTAAAAAGGACGAACACAATAATATACATAATATTGTTAGTAGATAATGAGACGAACAACTTATAATCTAATAATATTATTTTTGTTAATATAGTCAAATAAAATATTTATAGGTATGTCCGTGGGTTAATCAACATTGGTCTAAATATAACGCTGTCAAAATGACATTGTTCACATATTTTCACACATATTTTCCAACGGCCACAAGATCCGAGTCGAATTTAGGAGCCTGGTTATACTGTATAGACACTGACATGAAATAAATGGACAGGCTATACATGTGGTATATTGTGTCTTTTTGATTTCCGACATTTCGGTAACTCGATAAGAGATGGGACAATGTAACACCTATCGATGACACTAGTTTGGAACAAAAACCTCCTTTAAGAAATTCTTTGATCAATATGGATGACTGTCTTAGTCCAAGTATCTTTTTATGTCTATTTTACATTTTTCAATTCTCTAGAGAGAGGGTTTAGAGGGCAGGTTTAGAAGGGCTGAGGTCATGAAAGAAAAGAATTTTAAGACACAAAGTACTAATTAGTAACAAAATAAGTAAGAAAACAACAACAGATGAATTATAAAACAATCTTACTAATATTATAAATGCGAATGTTTAGATTGAAGGATGGATGTTTGTTTGAAGGTATACGGAACGGCACAACGAATCTTGATGAAATTTGGCACAGATGTGGAACATAGTCTGGAAGAACACATAGGCTAGTTTTTACGTTTTTTTAATGCCACGCGGACTGAGCCGCGGGCGTCTGCTAGTGATAAATATATTTTCTATTTACATCTGGCAATAATTATACCTATACCTATGTTATACTACAGTTTAACATTAGAGGTATATAGAACAATCAACTTGAACAAAATTTAAAGACATAGTTTTAATTTTACATTTCAACGTTTCGTAAACTGCATCGCATTCGAAAGACGTTTGCTGAAAAGAATAAAATAAAGTAGATACTTAGGGAAAATAAAAAGAATTTGATTTCACAAATCATTTATTTCATAATTTTTCACGGTTGTGTGAATATCATATTATTGAATAAAACATCATCACCGAAATATTGCATCTATATTGCATCAGGATAAATTTTTTTTTATTGAATATTTTTTTTATTTTCTACACGTTTAGCAAACGTTTACATCTAAAAAACACATAAAGTGGCAGTACTTCAACCGGCTATTTAAATAGGAACTAAGAAAAAGTTATCATGTCCAAAAAAAATATGCTAAGCATATATAACCTACAATTATTTGGTTCTTAAGAAGAAAAAAATAACCTATATTAGTGAAAGCTGTCAATAGACAAAGCTGAATATAAAATTAAATAATGCTCCAAGGGTGGCAAATAGCGAGGCGGTATTATACTAGCTACAGAAGACTAGCTAGACTCAAGGGCCCTTGTGTTAAGGAAACGATATCGTACAAAAACATTATCAGAAATTTGCCACAAATTGAAATCTCAAAACTGTCGAATGGATTGACGATAGGTACACAAAGGCGGGCGAGCGAACACACGACCGTCGGGCTTTACGTGAACGCGGGGCCGCGCTATGAGAGCGCCGAGGAGCACGGCACCACGCACTTCCTCGAGCACATCGCTTTCCAAAGCACCAAGACTAGATCCAGGAGTGAACTCCGGAATGCGATCTCGTGCGCTGGCGCTAACTTCAAAAGTTTTACTACGCGCGAAATGACTGTTTATTTCACACAATGCTTGTCGCCGGATGTTCCACAAATTTTAGGAATTTTATTCGAGTGTATATTTAACAACAAATTGGAATATAACGTAATAGAAGCGCAAAAGCATTTACTTTCTATGGAAATACAAGAATATGAGAAAAATTATAGCGACATCCTGTTTGACTATTTGCATATGTCTGCCTTTCAAGGTACTCCTTTAGAACAATCCGTGCTAGGACCGTGCGACAATGTTTCCAAGTTCAATTCTAAACTGCTGAGTAGAATTTTATACCAGAGATTTACACCAAGAAATATGGTAATAACAGCTATCGGTGGAGTGGAACACAATGAGATAGTAGAACTATCGAACAAGTATTTGAGTAAAATGGTGCACGTGGAGCGTGACGAGTCAGCACAGTGCAGATACACAGGGGCAGACTTGCGGTACAGGAACGACGCGCAGCCCATGGCCCACGTGGCCGTCGCGATGGAGGGCCCTTCATACTGCCATGCCGACTACAACGTGCTGACGTTGGCCAAGGAGGTGGTAGGCGGCTGGGACAAGGCGCAGCTCGGCGGGCTGGCGCACGGCACGAGCGTCGCGCGTGCCGCCTCCTACCACAACATATGTGACTCGTACAAGTCTTTTTACATAGCTTACAAAGACACCGCCCTTTGGGGCGCCTACTTTGTCGGCTCGAGGTTGGGGCTGGACGACATGGTTTCGTTGTTGCAATACGAATGGATGAACTTGTGCAATATGATAACCGAGGAGCAGCTGGATAGAGCTAAAAACCAGTTGAAAACTAAATGGCTATCCATTAGTGAGAGCGGAGTGCGGACGTCGCATCGAGTGGGGCGCTCCCTCCTGTACCGAGGCTGCTACCTCCCGGTCTACGAAGGAATCAATGTCATAGATAACATTACCGTGCAAGATGTTAAAAGTGTTTGCTACAAATACCTTTACGACAAATGTCCGGTTGTGGCGGCCACGGGGCCTACTGAAACCCTCACCGATTACGCCAGAGTTCGGAGCGGTACATATTGGATAAGACTTTAACTTTCAATTTAAAATGCTACTATTTCATTGTCCAAAAAGAGATTATTTTTTCTACAATAATTGTCAATTTGTTGAACCATACGTATGGCCAAGTTTACTTATGTACATTAACACAACAACTATAGCGTGTAGTATTAACTGTTAAACACAAGTCAAGCATCTTTGTTCTTTTTTGAAACTAACCGAAAGCTAACCACACTTACCTTGAGCCTTAAGCGACACCATATAACCATGATCGCCTCCGCACAGATTCAAGCGTCAAGTAGAAGTATTTACTAGTCTCGGCTGAAGAGTGTAGTACCGTGGGCCCGATTGAGTCCTTTCTCCTATTTCCTGATAACAGAATAATGGGAGCAGGAGGTGAATTTGACAAGGGAAGGAATGGATAGAATACATTCTGTTCTGTTTATCCTTTCCTCAATCAATAACGGTAGGCAGAGATCAGTCAACAACGATCAGCTTGTTTGTCTGTGCGACGCAGAGGTCGCAGCGAGTGGTGTTGGAGGTTGGGGGATGGGGGATGGAGGATGGGCGGTGGCCGTCTCGTAAAAATTATATTATGATGAACAAAGAACCAATAAAAACAAAATAGAAACTAAAATAATACAACTCAAATGACAAAGTATAATTTATTATTTGATACTCAAGTTGTAATTATACATAATTGAAATGAAAAGGGTAGAAATAAAGAATACAAAATATAAATGTATTAAAAACATGTAAATCAAAATTTTTTATGATTTTAAAATTATTGGAATGTTTTCTAGTTATCATATTCATATTGATATATTCAACAATAAAAATAAATAAATAATATGCGGTCATTTTTTCACTTTATTTGAACATTTGAATTCGACTGACACAAATACTGAATGAGTACGTTAAGTAATACAAACTAGTTTAAATAATCTTCCACTACCACAACTTGCACGACGGCAAGGTCCCCGGTCCAAGAACGTACCTCTGAGTGTAGGGTAGAGTGGGGGGGGGGTGTCAATTTATAGTGGAAGATTATCATTGGCGGTTACACATTGACATAGACACGATACACATTGACATTTACAAATACATCGTCCGATCAGAGATAGTTTATTTTAAATCTAATAGAAGAATGGGTAGACGAAACGACAAAAACAAAGTGTTCATCGATCGGGCCAAGATGTATTCAAAGCAGATCTTATCATCTAGCGGTATATTATTTATCTTAAAAATAATCACAATAAAGAGAGCTCGATACAAAGTAATCAGATTTTCCGACAATCCTTTACACAAAAACATGCAACGATAAACCGTTTTAAATTATTTAGATTTTATTGGATCACGTTCAGGTATACAAAAGATGGATCCCGGTGCTATTTGTTTCCACTTCGAGGAACTACTTCTGTAAATTTACATATACAGTATCTTAAAAAGTTTGTAACTCGCCTATAGCAAAAATTTCACAACACATAAGAGCAACCGTACAACTGTTTACAACTGTTACCATACAGAGTGATTTAGAACATTATTAATATCGTAAAATGTAAAATAATCCGGTGAATAATGCGTCAAACTCTTCTCTATCCAATATGTTATACATTCATTACACTTCTCTAATACGAAATTCTACATCATTCCTAGAGCAACCTTTTTCATTATCACATTCCTTCAATAGCAGCCTTTGAATTTTATACGAGATTCCATCTCTAGCGGACGACACCGTTTTATGTGTGGAGTCCCACTCCCACTCCCGCTTCTACATACTAACGTCAACTGGACTGGGACTGGATCCAGTGTACCAGTGACAGTTTGTTATTGTCCGCTCGTGACACAAATGCAACATTTATGTGCAGTGGAAATAACTTGACATTTCACTTGATGTTCAACGTTGTGAACAAGAACATTTATCTAAATTATTATTTATTCTGCTGCAGAAAATGTTATTTTCACTCCCCCTTTTTTGTGAGATTCTACTGGAAAAAAAAACCTTATAGTATATTTCATATTACTAATAAAAATTACGCTGTTCCCCGAAACATTTCGCTTTTGAATTTAGATTTAATCGTAGCGAAAAATTTGCTTTTATATTTGATTGTTTTTTTTTTTAAACGACGCCTAATAAAAGCCTTTTTTTACCTATTTACCCTGATAATAAATCATTTGTAGTGTTTGATACGAACTGCATTTTTAAATATTGTTCTCTATGAAAATTCGTACACCTCATAAACCAATAGTTGGATTGCCCGGATCGACACACTGACATATGAAGAAAATCTTTTGAAAAGTGAATGTTAGTGATACATACTTACAAACTATTAGAGTACATATGGAAGATGGCTACGTTAAGTCCTATATGAATGGACATATATAGTCATACACATAAATATATTGATAAAAATAGACAGAGATTGATTGAGCCGTAAGTAGACTACGATTAGGTATGTTATACTCGTACAAGTTACACGCTACCACTACTATCTCTAATAACCTAATTGTCACGGACGAATGTATACGTAGTTAAAACATTTATCAAAACAAATATTTGAGCACACCATTATACTTGTACAGTAGAAATATTTATTATGTACAAAGATCTGAAGACGGAATATAGAATAGTAAAGGGAGTCACAAAATATTATAAAATCTTATAAAGAGATTCATTTCCATTAGTTGGACAAGTTCACATTAGAAATATTTAAAAAAAAAAATAGACAGAAACGTGACATCGGAATACAGAATAAAATGGAGGACACAATATCCACTATTTCCCTATTATAAAAAAAAATGCATTTTTATAAATTAACATCCAAAATGTTGATGATTCAGTAAAAAAAAATTCAAATACAAAATGATATGAACCATTATACATAATATTATATTAATTCGTTTGAAAATTATTAATTCATCTCGTAATAGATATTATAAAACATATATTCTAAATAAATGATTGACTTGGCCACGAACATTGAGTATTAAAAGGAGGATCTACATATAGCTACGGCAAATTGAAAGCCCCCAGGTGCACATCACTATCCGGCCGGACAGTCGGACAGTCGGACAGTCGGACAGTCGGACAGTCGGACACCAATAACAATTCTGGAGTCGCACCCTGTTTTCAACTACAAAGTAAGAGCATTGGTATAAACATAATTTGGTAAACAAAAATATCGTATGCTAAATCTATAAATACAGCTACCGAAATATGGAATGTATTTAATTAAGGTAAACCTTTTAATAATCTCCTTTGATATATCAAAACATATGTTATAAAGACGACTAACTCTACGAGTACATTATAAATATCTTTATAAAAAATAATATACAAGTGATCAAGTCGATTACGTACACTTAAATTAATGGAATGTAAAAGAAAACAAATTATCATAATTATACTTTCTTCGAAGTTTGTTTGTTAGTTCTATTACCCCTTAAAATTAATGTTTGTTATTTACCCAAACCTTCATTATACTCGTAATACAACTAATATGGACATTTTAAATAATAAAATCTCTTCTCTACTGCGGTGTACAATCGCTGGCCTTTTTAAATTAACTCTACCTTTAGTATAATTTTAAATGAAACATTTAATATAAACTTGTTCGTCCCGAAACTTGGCAATATTCAGATTTTTGATAATTGACCTTTGCAAAACTATATTTTCGATTTTTCGACGTTATTGGAGACGTAATAGATTAAAAATACGTCTCTTATTGAGCAGCGACAAAGCGCCAACGCCCTGTTGTTTACTTACTAATATTCATTTTATTAATTTATTGGATGAGTATTAATACTGAATTCAACAAAAATACAGTCAAAAAATGTATCATTTTAAATTATAAAATAAACGTCACGTCATTTTTTTTATAATCTTACTTTTGCAAATATGTCATTTTACCAACACACAAGTTGAAAAAAACTCTATAAAATTTTTGTAAAGGTCAAATAGTTCTATATGTGATGGCAGGAGATGTGTCGCGTTGCATTCACATAGCTACAATTGAACAATTGGTAACGTGGACGTAATCTAATTGTACACCGCTTATATACCTTATCAGCTATCGGTTCGTCAGAATGTTATTGAAGAGAGCTAATGACTACGATAAGTTTCACCGACTTTTATAACGATGGGACGAGTCTTTCTTAAATTAAAGCTTTGATAAACGCTGCTACGCCACTTGAAGTAACAATGAAGCCATCACTAAAGTGGTCTGTGTGTTGTGTAGTGAGCTAGTGAGAGTGGCGGATGGCTAGCAGACGACAATGTTCATCTAATCACATACGAGAAACATTATTTTGATACGTTTGAGGTACGAATTTACCTATACAATACCTAACAACCCTTGTAAACAGAAATTGTATAAAAAAAATAAAAAAAGTAACCTAAAATTGTACGTATATAAAATTGTTCGATTTTTTTTTGTCATGTAACTTAAATGTTAGATAATATTATATTTAAAAAAAAACTTAAATCCTAAGTAAAGCATACGTAAATTAATGTATGTAATATACATGATATCGTATTTTGTACTGTAAGGTTATGCCTTTTATCTTTTATGCTCCTCCGGTTTGCACATCGTCGAGCATTAATTTTGTGACAAAAAATTTGTACGTTTGTATTTAATGGCAACAAATAATTTATAATCTTTATTAATCTTTTAACTTCTAACATAAAGTTGCTAAACAGCTGCTCCATTATTTTCCGTGTTCCAGTTCTTTTAAAACAAACTAAATATAATGTTTGACACAACGCGAGCGTATACTACAGAGAACTACCGACTTTGATCATATATATGTATTATAAAAATTAAAATTGCTGCGTTTACACGTGTATACACGCGACTGTTGACACTCAAACAGACGGATATACTTGTTTATGTTATATCATCGTTGAACTCAGTCGGTCCAGGAAATGTTACTTAGAAAAGAAAAACTTTGGCTCAATAGTTCTGTGTGCAGCTGTTGTTCTATTACAAATTTATTGTCCTAACAAATTTATTTACCCTTCGCTTAAATTCATTTCAACGTAGAAATTTGTAACGCAAATATACGCTCTAAAAAGAATCCGCTAACGAGGTTAATTTTCGATGGATTTAAATATTATTTTATAACCTAATTATCGATAATTTTCATGTCAAATAAAAAAACATATAAATATTTGTTAGTTTCAACATAAATCCGTTAAGAAAAATGATATTGATGCTTTCATCTAAACCTACATAAATATTGTGATTTTCATTATAATAACGCAGCGTCAAATTAATGAATTTAAAAGTTGGTTATTTATATTTTACTTGTTGCGATTTAAAAGAATATTTAAACACTAAGTACAAAAAATATTCGAATAGTAAAAATATGAGCGTAAACAGGATTTGTTAAAATATATAATTAAAGAGTTAAAATTTTTGCTTCAGTCTTTGGATTTTGTGGTGGAATGTATACACAACGAAGATAATAATAATATATATGTCTCAGAGAGGACTCCCTATCAACTTAGTTGTTAGTCACAAACTGAGGGGAAGTTCGATATCATCTAATATTAATTACTCGTTAACACTACCTACAACCACACTTACTATCTACTATAGTATTGTATAACTGCTGCTGTACCAAATGAATACCGCTCTATCTACGTATGATGCGTCTCGTGAGCACATCTCCAGTTCACGTCGTATGGCAGCAACAGCGTCCTAACTCTAATCTATTCTACTGTAATATATTCATACGAGATACTAACATCAATACACAGAATGTTACATAAAAAGTACATCCAATCATGAAAAACCATTAGTTCCATAAGCATTATATGTTGGAACTCGTGGTTATGTGAAAAATTCTCTCGTCTTTCCAATGACCTGACACCTAATTGAGTAATTTTAATTTCTTTTGATTACCTACGGACTACGGACATTAAAAGCGGATGGATAATATAGTAAACATGCAATAGAAAGAGCTTCCTACAGCTCAAGATAATATTATATTTGTTGTCAAGATGTGAGACATCTTGTTATGTCAAATGGTAAAATTAAATAGCATCTAATTGAGCCCGTATTGTTGTCTGTAAAAATCGATATCAATGTATTTGCCGGCACATATTTCATATTTTTTTTCCTTTGATCCCAGCTGTGTAAATATTCTTAAAGTATTTTAAATTATAATTCTGATTCACCTTTCAAATGGTAACTTATAATCCATTTGCATCTATTTTAGAAAGCAAATTTCGTTAAATGAGATAAAAGCGAGTTAATACGGGCTCAATCCGCTCACCTAACACTCTCGTATCTCTAATCCCCGGAAGAATTAGGTTCCGCGAAGACGTAATTGGAATCCCAGCGACACCTCTGTGTGAGGAAGGCGTACAGCTCGAGGGGGTCGCACAGGTCGTCCATGTCGTCTTCTCGAGGGCGGCGGCGGGTGTCGCTGTGTGTCGGCGGAGGTGGAGGCGGGCGGCGCGGCGGGCGGTGCGGAGGGCGGTGCGGAGGGCGGTGCGGCGGGCGGTGCGGGCGGCGGGGTCGCGGGGGTCGGCGTGTGGGGGTCGAGGGGGGCTCGGTCGGCGCGGCGCGGGGTTCGGGCCGGCGCTGGCGGATGGCGCGAACTTTGGCCCTATATCATACAGCCTCCGCGCTCGGTTCGCGCTTCGGCAGCACGGCCTCGGCCGTCGCCGCAGTCGCCGCCGCCGCCCCAACAGAGTCGTTGTCGTCGTCGGCAGTGTCGGAGGCTGCGGCTCGCGAGGGCGTCGGCGTCGGCGTCGATGCCGGCGTCGGTGTCGGCGGAGATAAGCTGCAACGACAAATGTCAAAAATTAGAAAAAAAGCGTATAATAATATTCAAATATATTAATACGCATGAGCACTTCGCGTAAATAAGTCGCTTGTGTAAACGTGACAGTACTTAAATAAACAATTGGCGCAAAGCGTACAACACCAGCATTCATTACATTACATGTGGCAAACTGCGTAGTTTTCAAAACGTACAATTGCTCGAGCTTCAAGTAACGATGGCCGCACAGCAGGTAAACATGAACCGAATTAATCACTTATAAAAATAATACGGTGCCAAATTTTCACAAAATCACTTCATCAATGGTAAAAATGTCATTATTAACGCACAGCAAATAAAAATCTTTCTTTTTTTCTGCAGGCATCAAAAAATAATAAAAAAAAAAAAATTTGCATTACTCAAACATCTTATGCCTTTAGTTGTTAAGTAGGTATGAAATTGAAAAATAACGATAATGAAGAGGCAAAGCGAAGTCAGCGCGGCTGCGTCGTGGATATTATATCATTTGAAATTGAACTCGTGTCATTTGAGTGACACATATAAATGTCAAAGAGTTATGAAATGGAATGCTCGGATCGATCGGCCGAATCCGCCTCGAGACCCGACAACATGGCAGCACTTCACATTATACTGCGACAAACTTTCTTGCCAATAAAATGACAAACAATACATGACATGACATGACAAACATCTACAGTCCAACACGAATTTTGTGACCCTTTTTTTTAAATCGACAGGATAAAGGTACACAAATCAACGTAAGAAAAGCAAAGACAACATTCCACAGGCAAATAAAATATTAAGCAATCTATTCGCTAGGGGGGGGGGATCAACATAAAATAATAATGTAATAAATCAACAAAAAATAAAAATTGAACTCACTTTCCGCTATCCTTGTGGTCCGCCTTAGCAATGGGTGAGTCAGAGCGCCAGTTGTTGCCCACCATTTTTTGTACGCTACAAACAAGAAAAATAAGATGTCAATAACAAAACATCACAACTGGTTTGCATTATTATTAGTAACATATTATTTTATTACATAAAAAACAATTTATGTACCATATCATCACGAAACGTATTAATACTCCTAGAGTCATGTTGTAAAGGCGAGAGAGACATCTTTTTATATTTGAAGGAAACATTGCGAAGCCGGGAGAGCAGCACGCTCTTCTCTTAGGCGATCCGCATTAGTTGTGAGACCGGGCAAGGAGGCTGCCGGCGGCGCGCAGCTGCGCACTTGCGCATCGCACTATCGATCGCTTCAGCAAGGGTAGCTACAGACACATCTCGGCCCCCGGACAAAACTACCCCCAGCCCCAGCCTCCTGATCGTCTCGCCGCCGCGACGCCTCCCCACGGCGCGCTTATAGCGATACCATGGCATACGACAGGTATTAAATGTAATCAATTGACAATTGGTACAAACAATACCAAATATGGGATTTGAGAAATACTTGTACCATCAGGGTCGAAGATTGATATTAATCATTCGCTTTGTTGTAACAACATGGAGAAACAATAATAACGAAAACAAAAACAAAATGAAGGCATGAAAATTCCATTGAACGCTCTTGTCAACATAATAACTTGTTATTGTGTTGTATGTCATGTGTCATACTCATACGTATTTGATATCGCGACGCAACATCAGACCAATGTTTTAAATGTCAAAAATCAGTGCGAAAACAAGTGACCGAAGCTGCTATGAAACTTCATAATATGTAAATAGACACCAATACCAAGAGAAAAACTAAATCCTACTTATTTTAATTATCTTACTAATTTTGCTAATTTTATAAATTTAAGCGTTTAGATGAATGGACGTATGGATGGATGTTTGTTTGAAGATCAAGGATTCGGAACGGTTCACCGGATATTGATGAAATTTGGCATAGATGTAGAACATAATCTGGAAAAACACATAGGCTATTTACTAGTTTTTTTTTAATTCCGCGCGGACTGAGTCGCAGGCGATAGCTAGGCTTATTAATATTATAAATGCGAATGTTTGGATGAATGGATGATTGATGGCTCCAGAAAAGTCGCTTGGACCTGGATGAAATTAAGCATAGTAGTAGAGCATAGTCTGGAAGAACACATCCCGTAAAAAGTATAAAATATAAAAAAAACTGTCGAGTCTCGCTAAGCAGCCACTGCTCCTGCAAAACATTGTTAGATGTCGTGTAAAATCTAGTCATTTTAGTTAGTGTCAATTATAAAACCGTGGCAATTACACAGCACCATCATTCTATGAGCAAAGCACGTGAAAATAAATTATATATTTTAATTAGAATACAATGGTGCCATGTTTTGAAAAATACATAGGCTATATACAATCCCGAAAATGCGTACGGTTCCCATGAGATACGTTTGATTCACATATTAAATGAAAAACTCCACAACGGTTCAATTCACATATTATTGATATATTCCACAGATATATCTAACTTACTGTCGAATAACATATAGTATTTTAACTCCAAGCGGACAAAAGCAATTTACATATACAGATAGTAGCTATCGCCAGCGACGGTATAAAAAAAAAACGTAATAAGTAGCCCATGTGTTCTTCCAGACTATGTTCTATATCTGTACCAAATTTCATCAAGATCCGCTGAGCATTTCCGGAGAAACCTTCAAACAAACATCCATCCATCTAAACATTCGCATTTATAATATTAGTAAGTTGTATGTGACATTAACAAGCGTAGTATTAAGTAGGTAGGTAGGTAGATAGGGAGTGCTTACACATGTCTCATTTGGTCCCCGTGCTGATGCTGCGTGGCGAGTTGGGCGAGGTAGGCGGCCTGCTTGCGGTGGTGGTACATGTGCACGCGCAGGCACGAGGGGTTGCGCATACGCTTCTGGCAAATGTCGCATTGCAGCGTGCCCTCGCGCGTGTCGTGCTTGTCGCGAATGTGCACCTTCAGGTTGTACCGGTTCGCGAAGAACCGGTGACAGGACGGGCATTTCACACCACCCGTTTTACAGTTCCACCCTACAGTGCAATACATTGAACATAGTCACCGATTGTATACTACCATAATATGACTTAGATTAGCTATCTGAGAGTGTAGCTCTTATCCGCGACTTACACGGTCTTCTTGACATCAGAACAAACCTAACTACTCCTTGATAACATAACAATGAATTCAACCTTAAGTGTAGTTAATCTCACAATTTTTAATTGAATACTTACCCGATTCCTTAGCAGATTCCGGCATAACCAGCACATTATTGTATACATCAGTGTCAAAGTCGATCAATGGCTCGCTGTAATAAATCAAACTAGAGTCGTTACAGCGGCACCGAGTCGCCGTAACTCTATATATGTTACTTCAAAGACACGATACAGTAAACAAACCAAATTCCATGTCAGTCAATTCACAAAATTTTAAAGTAATGTTCTCATGCGAAACAAATCTTACTAATAGTATAAATGCGATTTTAGATGGATGGATGTTTGTTAGAAGGTATCTCCAGAACGGCTTAACAGATCTCACTGAAATTTGGCATATATGTAGAACATACGAGGGCTGATTGATAAGTATCCGGAATGAAGAGGAGAAAAAAGAGATATTTGAATAAATTTAATTTATTTTTCTACATATGTTCCTCCTAGCTCAATACACTTAGACCAACGCTTCTCCAGGGCTATTATTCCATTTTTATAAAAAAAACTGTCAAGTCCTTCAAAATAGCCATTAACGGCGTCAATCACTTCAGTGTTGGACGAAAATTTCTGTCCTCCTAGCCATTTTTTCAAATTTGGGAACAGATGGAAGTCGCAGGGGGCCAAATCTGGCGAATATGGCGGGTGGGGCAGTAATTCAAGGCGTAACTCTTTAATTTTTGCCATCGCAACTTTTGCAGTGTGGACCGGTGCATTATCGTGGTGGAACAATATTTTTTTCCTATTCAAGTAGGGTCTTTCTTGTTTCACTGCGTCACTCAACTTTTGCAACAAGTTTGCATAGTATGGGCCATTTATTGTTTTCCCCTTTTCAAGGTAATCCACATAGATGACACCTCTAGCATCCCAAAATACGGTTGCCATAACCTTGCCTGCCGATAATGTCGTTTTCGCCTTCTTTGGTGCGGGTTCGCCGCTTTTAGTCCACTGTTTAGACTGCTCTTTGGTCTCCGGCGTGTAGTGGTGGATCCAGGACTCATCAACTGTTATAAATCGACGAAGAAATTCATTGGGATTCCGTCTAAAAAGTTCCAAACACTCCTTTGAAACATTCACTCTTTGTTTCTTTTGCTCGTCGTTCAAAAGCCGCGGCACCCATCTCGCACAAAGCTTTTTCATAGATAAATGCTCATATAATATGTTCAAAACGCGTTCAGATGAGATGTTCACAATTTGGGCTATCTCCCTGAGTTTTAATCGACGGTCTTCTAATACGATATTTTTTATTTTACTGACCATTTCTGGGGTAGTTACCTCATTTGGTCTTCCGCTACGGGGAGCGTCATTGCAGCTCGTTCGTCCTCGTTTGAATTCTGCCACCCAAGAGTGGATAGTGATAAATGAAGGTGAAGAATCCCCTAACACACTATTCAACTTAGTTTGAATCTGGGTCGCCGATTTCCCTTTTAAAACATAGAACTTTATGACGGCACGAACCTCCGTTTTCTCCACTTTCATGAAAATGAAAACTGTCTCACTATAAAGCTGAATATTTTTTAAACAAATAATTATTATTTCCCAAAATTACATGTATTGAGATCGTAAAAGACTGCAAATTACGTTTCTAGTAAAAAAAAATGTTATTTCTTTTTTTTTAATTGTCGTTTCGGATTCTTTTCAACCAGCCCTAGTAGCCTGGAAGAACACACAGCCTACTAACTAGGTTATTTTGTATAAATTAAGCGCAGACCGATACGCGGGCAACAACTAGTTCTAGTATAATTATGATCATATCACATCAGCAGAGTCACTTTATAGCGCTCTATAAACAGGTACGAGTAAGTACGTGCCAAAGTAATATCACTAATAAAAGTGTGAATGAAATAATTAGACGTATATGAGAGTATGATTTGTATCAAGTCTATAGACATACCCGTCTGAAGCGTATTCTGTATTTTCAATGTGCGTTGGACTGTTGTAAATGGATCGCGACTTCTTCTTTATGTTACAGCTGTTCCTATTGGGTGTATCTTTAAGCAACCTTGAACACAACAAAAACAATATATACTATACTCAAAGTACTTAAATCAAAACCCTAGCGACTTAAAATAAAACCAAAGTAAGCATTGGGGGGTATTATATTACGCTACGATGTCACGTCAGCCTCCAGTAATGTCGTTTTTAAACAAGTACGCAATTCATATTTTACTATTTTTGTATTCATTATCTTAATAATATTACTACATTAAAGAAAAAAATGTAATTTATAAATTATTCAGTTGATAAACTGAGGGCTTTATGGGGTATAAAATACGTATCTCAAAGTTTTGTCCATCAAATAACAACTGTTTAAAAAAAAGTCGTTTGTAAAATGATTGTACGAATAGGAATGACTACTATATGAGATACATTCATACATTGAGAATATATTTGCAGTGAAGATGTACTACAAAACACGATGTAGGCAGGGTGGGGTAGGATATTCGGGGGCTGGGGCTAGGGTTTAAAGTATCGATCGAACGAAGGGCGCAATACGAACGTACCGCTTGAGCGGGCTGCGCGTAGCGTCATCGAGGACGGCGACGGGGGGGTACTCTGCGGGTGCTTCGGTCGCTATGGTGTCCTCTCCCCCGGGCACCCACTCGCTCTGGCTGTCGCCCGACGGCTCCGGGACCTCGGGCCCTTTGTTCTCGTCAGACACTGGCGGCGGCGACTCGCTATGCTGCATAACGATGTTATATGTATGCAGATCAGTCTCGAAATTTAATTATTCTATCGGTCGATATTAATTTGCCAGCCGTCAGACCAACAGTAATGTGCACCAAAATTGAGAACTGTATTATTTTTCAACTGGTTGTCTATTCTACTCTGTTTAAACTTTACTTCGTTCTAACTAATATATATATATATAATATAGTTATTATTAACAAAATATTATATTATATATTTGTCCTCTGCATTCCTAAGCGACTAGTCAGATTGAGGACTTTAACGACGCCAGAGAATGTCCTGAATAAAAATATTTTGATTAGGTTTAAATGTCTTTAAGTGTACTTATAATTTGAACTTAAGCCTGAAAATAGATGTATCGCATTTTGATTATTTTTTTTTCACTCTTTATTTTTATAGGGACTTTGGTTCTTATGAACATGTCAGTCCCATAGAAAACAACTTACAATATCATAACAAATACATTTACAAGAAAATAACAACAAAAAAAAAAGCAAATAATGATATCAAGAAAAAGTATTTACAATTTTATAAGGCCTTCAACACCATGCTGCGATTTTGACTATAATTTGAAGTGACATGGAGGCAATTGAAATTGGCTTGCCTTCAGCTGTTCTAATAATTCTATAAATGATATACACAGCTGCTCTCTGTAGAAAGCTCTGAATACATCTTGTCTTGTTAATTTTATTTTTGTTGTTGTTTAAATAATTTATAGTAATTTTTAGATTTAATTTGAAATCAGCTAACAATTTAGAAAATTTACTTTTTACAAAAATGTAGTTTCCAAATTGAATTTAATCTTTGTTATCCAAAACAAAATAACAGTAAAATTATATATGTATAAGGTTTCCCTTAATTATTGTCAATAAAAAAGTTTGACCATGTAATTACAAACTTAAATATAAAATTACTCCGAAACACTAAGCAATCAAATTATTTTTTTCTGAGGAGTAATTCAGCATTTAGTACAAATAGTTCCATCAGTATGTAATCATTGTTAGTTATTTCAATTAGGAAAGATTACTATAAGGAGGCTTTATACAATTGATATATATTTTTAAAACTAACCTAAATGAATCAAAAGTCTTTGATATCTTTTAGAATACAAACACACTTTATGAAATCAAATAAAAAACTTCATTTTTTATATTCAAATATTCAATCTTTAAACCTTATGATAGTAATGACTAAAATTAAATATTATAAAAGAGTGTTTTCTCAAAATTATCAAGTAAGAGAAGGCTTTCATTTGATACAAAGTAATTCCTCTCTTATCTCAAACGCATGCAGTGATCAACGAGGCGTGTTGAGGATCTAGTTGTTCAGAATTGTGTGCCCATCTGAGAGCTTGGCTAATAGTTCCAAATAGGACACTTGAGTGCATCTCTCTATCGGAGTTAAGAGTTAAGAGAATAACAGAGTTAAAAGGGTAAAATGAGGATGAAATTTCTTATTTTTATTCTCCACTTAGATGAAGATACAAAAGTCATAAACTTGAAGTCTGTTTTCTCTTCCTCAAAACAGTAAACATGCATATGTCTACTGGTTACAGACACAGTATTGATTTAGAATTATGTATATTACTGGGAATTTAGAGAGATTAGTTGAAACCACTGGTTGGAGTTTTAATATTTGTTACAATAATTACTAAGACTCACCTCTCTACCTGAAGTCAACCCTTTGACTTGAAGCATCTCCGCAGTGTGCAGGAAGGCAAAGAGCTCTTGCTGGCGCACATGCACCTCCCCACGGTACATGAACTGTAGCAGCTGCCGCAGCTCATGGTGAGCCACATCCTTTAATATCACAATTGGATGGTCACACGGGTTCATCTGTTGTAACAAGACAAAAACAACAAAAAAATAATAAACCAAAAACTAATGACATAAATTACAATTTACAGTGCAACATAAAACCTTCATGAATATCATTCTAAGTGTGTCATAAATCAATAAAATATTGGGTAAAATTGCTTTAACCACAATAACAAGTTTTAGAAGGACAACTAACTATTACAGTTAGAAATATTTACATCATCAAAAACTATTAATGTTAATATATTTGGATTAAATTAAATTAAGGTGGTCTATATTATGTAAAATAAAAATAAACAGGCAATTTGTTTCCACAATGACAAAGTTGCAGGCAAAAGCTAGTATTTTATAAGTTAGTAAAATAAATATAATTAAGCAGGAGGTCATTTTAATATTAACAAAATCGGAAATAATTTCTAAGAGTTTATTAAAGTCAATTTATTACTTTTGAATTAGAAAAGAATGTGGAAAGGGAAACAAGTCCAAACAAAATGAAATTGCAATTCATATGCAAATCATTAAGTCTTTGATAAAGTTGGGCAACTGGTTGAGGGTAATTGAGATAAACACTGCTAAGGTACAGAGCTAGTAGTCCTCATTATTACTTACAACTAACTAATTTTTTATCTTTCCTATATCTACATCTTTCAAAAATGAACAAAATGTATGCAATATTCATAATATTGTATTTATTTTGTATGTCATAAATGATGTGTAAGATTGCATTCCCCCTTATTTGGGTGCAAATAATAGATGAAATACAAGTTGATTTGATGTGAGACACATTTTTGTCACAATTGATAAGTCAAAGCTTCAGAAAAATTTCCATGAGTCATTAGTTTTCATATCTTAATGATTTTAAATACTTATTGTGCGCTCAGTTTGCATGACAAATTAGATAAACATTTCCAAGTCAGTGGTAGCTGGTAGCTGACAAGTTGGATATTGAACATGATATGGCAGTACTTTGCTTTACTTATAATTATAAAATAATCAATGATAACATTTTTCAATAACACCAATCTCTTGAAATTAATACAAAATATTTAAGTTACATTGCGTTAAAAAGTTTTTGGATATGTTAGGTGAAGGAGCAGAGAATTAGTTAAATATGTAATCAGTGAGTCACACCTTGAATAGTTGTTTGAAGTAAGGGCTGCAAACCGACAAGATGAGCTTGTGTGCATGGACATACTGTCCACCCGCAGCCAACGTCACGTCCACCAGGTCTTCGCCTTCCAACAGAGCTTGGAAGGACTGCGATAAATTTGTATGGAAATCGTTCCACCGCAAAGAAAATTGCTCCGACATCTCGCCCTGAAAACGTCACTTGACTCTAATAAACGCCGACATCCGAGATATGTGACTAACTGTACACCCAACTTTCAGAACATCTACGCGTCCGCACAATGAAACATAACACTTACTCAAACTTTGCACGAACTCACAATTCCGATCCAAATTCCGTCTTCAAAAATGTTTAAAATCGTTAAAAGGCATATTATCTACAACATTCCCGAAAAATTATATTAAAATAAGAAATAAATAATATTGATCGTAGTGACTGGCATGGCAATACACCAAAAAAATATCAAAATGTCGTTTGTTCACAATGGAACGGATTATGGAGTGCTTGGTGCTTGTGCTTGGGTGGGAGTGGGAGTCTGTCTGACAAAGACAAACTTCATTCATGTCGTTGTCCATAGCCGTTGTCGAATCGAATTGTTATAATTATTGCCTATTTCTTTTTTATTTAAGTTACTTTTGAGAATTATGAGGACTATTATTTGGTAAAAATAACATGAGGAATTTTCATGTTATTGTTAAAGCTATATACAATTGTAAGTTTTTAATGGCAAACGACAAAATTCGTATGCTTAAAACTGTCAATGTCAACCTATAAAACAACAAGTCAAATGTCAAACATCTGTCAAATCAAGAAGCGGTGATGTGATGAGTACGTTGGCATTTCGTTAAATCAAGGATTTTTTTTATTTACCTTTAAAAGAAGGTAGCGACCATGAAATACAGCAGTACGTGAATTAAACGAGCTTTGTGATGAAATGCGTGATAGTCGGTAAGCATTTACGACGTTCTGTGTCTGTTTCTGTATCATGTAACTTATTTAAACCATTTTCTTAGTCGAAATAAAATCGCCATAATTCGCTATGTCCGGACATAATGCATTGGATGACGTTGAAACTGAGAGGAGTCAACTTGCAAAGAAAATTATAAGTGCAGCATTTTACGCCCTGTCTTCTTTTATGATAACCGTTGTCAATAAAACAGTGTTAACGACCTTTGCCTTTCCGTCATACCAAGTTCTAGGATTGGGGCAAATGCTGGCAACGATTTTAGTACTGTGGTGTGGGCGATATTTGCGCATCGTTCAATTTCCGCCACTAGATACCGGAGTCGCCCGACGTATTTGGCCTCTTCCTCTCATTTACATGGGAAACATGGCCACAGGACTGGGAGGCACCAAAGAACTGAGTCTACCAATGTTCACAGCCCTACGCCGATTTAGTATATTAATGACGATGCTACTAGAGCGACTGGTACTTGGAGTAAGAGCCTCATGGTTGGTGCAAGCCAGCGTGCTGGCTATGGTGGGTGGAGCGTTGATGGCAGCCGCTGATGATGTAACATTTTCATATTCTGGCTACACACTTGTGCTACTGAACGACGCCTTTACAGCAGCAAATGGAGTTTACATGAAGAAGAAATTGGAGTCAAAAGATCTTGGAAAGTATGGCCTCATGTATTATAATGCTCTTTTTATGATATTTCCTGCTGGCTTATTGGCGTGGCGGACAGGTGACCTGGAGCGTTCTGCGGCTTACCCACACTGGGGGGATGCACTCTTCCTAATGCAGTTTTTGATGTCATGTGTGATGGGTTTTGTGTTGTCATACAGTGTCATGTTGTGCACGCAATACAACAGTGCCTTAACTACAACTATCATTGGATGTCTTAAAAATATACTTGTTACATATCTAGGTATGGTTATTGGTGGTGACTATGTATATTCCTTTCTTAATTTTGTTGGATTAAATATAAGTGTGTTAGCAAGTCTGCTCTATACTTATGTTACATTTAAACGAAAGCCGCCCACTTCACATCTGTTGTTGAATGAGGCAAATGCTAAAGTTGACACTGTTTAACTGAACTTTACTATGATTGTTAATGTTATGACATGGCACCAAAGAAAACATTTTATTTTTACGGATATTTATAAAACGGAATTATATGTTACAGTGTCATTTTACAAATTTTGATGTTTTACAAATACTTTTACAGTAGTACATTTAATAGTATATTTTACAAAAACTTTTAATTTTTTGTGATTCATAAAATACAGTAAATTTTGAAATAGTTTTAAGTATAGTTGTAGCACTACATAATATATCTTAAATATATATGTATATTTTTTATCAGCATTGGTCTATTCAGATATCATACAATGTTCATGTAATATGATGAACAAGTTTATTAGCAAGTAAATACATATAGTGAAAATAATGAGTTCAAATTTTATATTTTGCAATATATCTTTATATTAACACTATTAGCTGTAATGTTGTTAGACCAATCATAAGCTGAGTGAACTATTACTTTTCATGTGTTTGTTTGTGTGTTTATATATGTATATATGAGCTGCTTATTTTGAAAGTGGCCTAACTCCATTTATCTTCAAATCGAGATATTGAAAGTTTTGCGTTTCAATGAATTTAAAAATATATGTATAAGATACTAAGGAGTCATACTGCTTAAGCGTATCTAAGGATGTTAAATTTAAAGTTCCTGTTAAAATAGTGGCAATTATTAAGTAAATAACGTGCGTTTTCTTATCAAGAGATGGAGTTGGGCCACTTTCAAAATTAACAGCCAGATTCATTATAAAATTTGAAGGTGCCCAAGTCCATTCAAAATAATTTAAGACGTTTCTCTCTGAATATAAGCAATCTGAAATGCTTCACTGATAAATAACATGAAGTTGTACATGTAACAATGGTAACCGGCAAAAAATTGAAAAACGGAGTTAGGTCACTTTCAAAATAAACGGCTCATATATTGTATGTACCTCCATTTCACACTGAAATCATGCCAGTCTGTATTCCTTTTTTTAAATATAAAGCTGGTATAAATAGTGACAGTATTGCCTAAATTCGGTAGGAATTTTTACACATTATACTGAAAGTTCGAAAAGTTATATTCAAGTATTTACAACCATTCACTTTGTTTATAAGTTATTTTTAAAGAATTAAAATAATTTAGTTTATGTTATTTAAAAACAAATTACTTCAAACATGATGTGAACATTTTCTTAGTAAATCTTGAGATTTACTAAGAAAATGCTATAAATCTTCGGACTTTTATCATAACCAGGTGAAAAAAGTTCACCAGTGTGTTTTACAGGTGGTAAATACTAGGATTGACCGTAGTTCGGGTATTTTCAGTAACGTAATAAAATTAACTATTTCTATGATAAGAAATCAAATAAACTTTTGAAGAAACCGACAAACGACATTGGATTGGAACATAAAACAATTTATGTTGAATGATGTAATACGAGTAATGTAAAACATTTTAAACATAAGTACTTAATGGTTAATTGTGATTTCCAATTACGCGATAAAGTACTCGACACATTAACAGCACCAACAAAAGTGTTTAAAGCGATAACAACTTGAATACGGTTACTTGCTTATGTTGCTAATATCAGCTTTGTTTTAATGTGAAAATATTTTTACTTTTAAACCAGCTAGGGCAGGCAGGGGCGGACGCGGAGTAAATGACAAACTTCGTCTACGTCCAGCTCGCCTCGGTAGACCTGAAACTTCGCCCACAACTCGCCGACTAGAGCGCCCCGCGCCCTCCCCTGCCTTTTGTTTCAAACCCTCTATCGTTACTCTCTTTAAAGTTTGTAATTAATACATTGAGAGGTTTTTAATAACGTAATGCAATATTTACTAATGTAACTTTGTGAAATGCAATTTATAAAACTTTAATAGATCAATATTTTTAATATTATGGAGTGCAGTAATTTATGTAAGGCATAATTTTGAACGATTGTATTTTTAGATATTTACTATAAAATTTTACATATTAAGAGAACTTTGTGATTGATGCTGTAAAACATATTCTGCTGTCATTAGACGCCACTAAAATTTACAATTTACACTTTTATAAGTTCGAATGCAAACCATTAGCAATTCGTAATTTTTGCGTCGCTACCCGCGATAAATAGAGCACGCTTATATTTACACTTTGTAATTATTTGATGACTCGCACTAATAAATTGCGGTCCTCACAAGTATTGTCGTAATAGCTAAATCCTACGTTTACCGCTTGCACTTGAATCAATCGTGAAGTGTAAATGGGCGCTACTGCACTGCCTTCGAGCTGCAGCGCGTTGTGCGAATCGAATTTCAACTGTTACCTTCTAAAGCGCGTGAGTGCGTTCCAGTGAGATGTGATTTAAGAAGCAATATTGCCAAACGAGTTCTGTGCCTTATACGTTCAATTCGTATCTAATGCCGTAAACACGTTGAATATTTTTCAAAGGTTTACTTACAGAGATCGTAAGGTCGAACCACTGTTCAATTATCGTCGTTGGTTTCGACCTTGCGCAATATTCACCTATCTTGCAATGTTTACTTTATATTGTATGCAATATTCTTATTTTTTAATGATGTTTGATTCGCTTTATTTCTATGGCAAGTAATGAAACGTAAAATAAGTCCTTGTGGTATTTCGTCAATGTCTGCAAAAACATATTGCCGAAATATTACATGATGGCATCGCCTAATTTTATTTGTGTATTAGAGAAGCAAATTATTGGTTTATATTTTGCTATAATATCGATGGCTTCTACGAATAAGAGCCTTTAACTCAAACAAAAAATGACATTTACATTGTTGTAGTCGTTAACTAAACTAAGAGGTAGCTTTTAACACAAAAAAGTAAAAATCATCAATTTGTTACGTTTGCCCTTATACCCATCGACATATTATGTTGTAACGTTTAATTTCATTGAAGATCGGATTTTTTGTGCGACGAATGATGACATCGAATTACACACCAGTTATTTTTACGGAAGTTTACGCTTTATTTACTTTTTAATGTCATTAATTATAAATCCATGTTATATGTTGCTAAATTAACGCATTTGTCAGTTGTTATATTAGAGATGCAGCATTTGTCAATGGGTAGTTATTTAATTGAAAATTATCTATATAGTGTTTGTAAATACAATCTGCTCACCATGCTATCGTTTCCCTGGCCGCAAATACCAATGTTTCTCTTTATTGAAATTTCACCGTTAGGTTCATTACATACCTAACTTCGTGCAGTCTCGGTGACAGACTCAATTGCTGTCACATTCCAGTCAGAAGCGCCACGGTGTTCATAACTTTCTTTGTTCGTGAAAAATCGTTATAAATTGTTGTTAGTAGGTATAATGCACTCATTTACATATACTGTGTAATTAAGCAATAATTATATACATATTTTTTAATATTATAAGTGATTTATATACGCATGTCGAATACGCACATTATTACTTAAAATACTTAGAGATTTAAATTATATTCTTGTATACATGTTTGAGTTAGAATTTAATGTTATTATTCAAATTCATTATCATAAGATAAATAAAATGAGAACAATTACATTATTTAGTGTTAAAATATAATGTTTTCGTGAATAGTTACGTAAGAGTTACCGTGACTTTACACTGTCATGAAACAGAGTTGCGATACAAGCTTTCTTTCACCCTATGTTCGCATTGTCCAATCAAAGTTATCTCAACAATTTAACAACAAACCTGCATGCGAAAGATTCGATATGATTTAAAAAGAATAATAATACATTTAGGCAGCATTTTATATAAAAGGTCTACGGAAATGCGAACGCCATTACAAAACTTATGTCAAACATTGGTCATTGTTTAATGTGAATAATTTGCTCCCGAAATAATGATGAATGTCTCACAATGTAAAGCCACGGATAAACAGCACAACGATGTAGTATATCAATATATGTAGTAATCTTTTATCATAACAAAAATTCAGAAAGTATAAAAAAAATTATGTAAATTCTTGTTGACTATCGATTTGCTAGTTATTCTGCTTACTTTCATCGGCCAAATAAAAATATTTAAACCAGACAATCGTTGTCGCGGATCCAGGTTTTTGACCGGGGACTTGTGCGGGAAATATGACGAGTCAATAGGCGAAAAAGTAAAGATCGTATAATATAACCAAATGTCATGTAAAAAGAATTGTGAAGATTTTGTACACACCAAAAGCTGCTCTCGCACCCCTTCTTGATTACTAATGGTACTTGATTTTTGTACAAGATGCAGGCAAACAAACATAAATACATTTAACTGCGTTGCGATGACTTGTGCTGACGGTATTTCACATTTAGAGAGATATTCACGTTATCTCGTATGTCTGGAAATACTGAAATAAAAACAATATACCAATACTTTCATAAATCTGTTATATTCTCCGAGCAAACGGTCTCAGTCACTTTTAATTAATCAACATATATCTACAGCACCTTATTTGTTATAATAACTGGGTTTCCACCGCCGGTACACTTGTATACAAACATGTACCTTTCATTCTCTTTCACTATTCAACACCCAACTATTCAGTGAGCGGAAAGCCGTCAGCACAGGGCACTATATATTTCGTTTATGCAAACAACATAAATCCGCTGCGGAGCAATCATAAATGTATACACAGTTTTGGTATAAATGACACCTTCAGTGTGCGTAAAATACGTCAAGCAATGCGAGAGCGATCCATTCTTAGCCCGTAGCTAAAAACATTTTCAATTTAGTACATATTGTATCTTCCCGCGCCGATGTGATCGTGTTCGTGATCAAAGGCTGTGCCTAGATTATCTGATTAAGCTTTGTTCCATAAATAGCAATAAGTACTTGTAAAATATCCTCTAGTACTAGTAGCGTATACTTGAAAAAAATGTATTTATATTTTTACATAATTCTTGTAACTTTATATTCTGTCGTCTATTTAGTAAATAAATAATATGAATGGTGAAATGAGAGCGCGATGTAAGATTAATTTCAACTTTATTTTATTATGCATTTACTTAGTGTTGTCATTGCCATATTATAATGTAATTTAAGTAATTATTTGTGAATAAATATAATGTTCGGATTATGTAGTTTATTAACCGTTGTACTAACAAACACCTCTCGGGAAATATGACACACATGGTTCAGGAATAACGAATCTCAAGCGATGGACCTTTAAACATTGAACCTGACGATAAGTGAGTCCTTTCGTTTTGTCGGGTGTATAACGTGCCCAAGTAGCAGATTTTTTATGTTATAAGGTGCAAACGGCCACCGTTATTATCCGAAATGACGAGTAAAATCCGCCATGCACACTCATCAGACGAAACACGGTATTGCTTCCACTTGACGCCTGTCTTCTGTCGTGGTATTGCACCAGTCGAGTCGGCCTATTCGTGCAACGGATTTTGTTTATATCATTTTAGTTTGATTGTTGATTTTTTGATATCTTGAAGACAATACCAAAATTTTCGCTTTCACGCCAAAACTACTGAACCGATTTAAATGAAATTTGGTACACAACAACAACAAAATTCACGCCCGTAACCCAGAGAGGTAGGCAGAGAACCAGGATCAGACATTTGTGCGGTCCTGGCACACCTCTCTCTATGTTCTTCTACATCCATACATCATATCATAGCACGTCGGTTCGTCGTACCCGAAGACAGTATTTCACGCGGACGAAGTCGCGGGCACAGCTAGTAGTAATAATATTTTAGAGAACAATTCGCCAACAAGTCAATGGAAGGAGTAATAGAAGTATTACCATTTAGTTAATATTCCAAGTAGTGCTGGATCACGCGCTCAAACCAGTTACTTAATAAATTCTTTGCTGTACACGACTATAAAGACCTAAGTGTCGCTCAATAAAGTCCAACTTGTAAAAAAAACATTAATATGGATATAAGTATAACAGGTAGGTAATTGGATCAGTTTAGATGGATTTCTAACATAGCAACAATATTCGTAACCAAATTTTATCAACACACTACTGTTAAAACATCATAAATTGTGATGTAACTTTGAAACGACATATTTAGGAAACCAGAGAAACTTTGTGAAAAATCTAAAAAATCAAAGAAGTAAAAACATTATTAACAATAAAGAAACTTTTGCTCGAACTATGAAGTAATTAAAATTATTTAGTTTTTACTAGAGTATACTTACTATTCTCTTTAATTAAAGTCTGGACTTATGGCTGTGACATTGCCTGACTGTGACTTACGTGATATGAAACAAGTATTTTTAATTATTATTTTTTTACCCGACTAACAAAGAGGGTAATGTTATCGCGTATGTAATTGTTTTTTATGTATGTGGGGACCTTTGTGACGGCACCGACTCAACAACACTTTTACTTCTGATAGTACTGATAAATTAAAAAAATGCTCAAAAAGCAAGCAAGTGAAAATTTATATTCGAACTAAACTTCGATCGGAACTAAAATTTCTTTAGAACTCAGTGAAAATAATACTCAATGTAAATAAATAAAAAAACACATTTGAAATCAAATTTGGATCCAGTAAAGTAGTAATAACAATAATAAGTAACAATAGACATATTTTGGCTACAAGTCCATGTTATACCAGCAAGCAAGCTGGATAGACATTTTCCTAATCTTTGGATAGGCGGAGGTGGGCAGAATTATAAATGAGATGCGGAATAATCTAACAACTTCGGTAGATAAGTCACAAATTAGAAGAAGAATGCGATTCTGCGTACGCAGGTGGTAGAGGAAGTCGCTACGAGCAAGAACTTTAAATAGGCCAAAATAATAGAAATAAAGAAACATAGTCGATAAGCAAACTAATAGTTGGATTTGATAAAAGGTCTGATAATGATGATAGAAATTAAGGTTTTTATTATATCAGAAAACAGGACGAACTTGTACGACGATTAACATTTCTGGGAATGGTAATGAAAAAAATGACAAAGGCACGACATAAGTATCAATAGTTTATTACATAAATTATAGCCAAGCTTACATTTTCGTTTTTTTTTAATCTAATCATAATGAATCATAAAGTTTTAAACTGCCTAAGGTTTTACACTATCCGTCGGTACAAGATGCAGGAGCGCAATGACATCTTATCATCGGTACAATTCTTTGAACTAATAATGAACACTAAATTCTAATTAGTGCCATATTACTTTGATGGCAGTCATTATGCATTACAATATAGTATATTTTAAATTTAAACATGTTAAATGGAGGGAGAAATAATTTAAACGCTCCTGCAAATGTTCTAGGAAATATATAAAAGAATCTTATAAATAATTCTATGATCACTCTATCAATTAAAATTAATTAGGCTATGCTTGGTGTTACTACGATATAACTATTCCATTTTCCTCGATATAAACCCTACTTCGACTCGCATAAGCATGTTAAAACTAAGTAATTATATGAAAAAAGTATGGCTCTAAATTTCTACATATCACATGTATTAAAACTGATTTTCATAACACATCGGCCGGCGTTGAAACTTCACACTTGTGAAGACGGCAAGAAAACTATACGAACTTTATGCATCTATATACAATTGATAAACACATCAAAATTAATCTTGGTTGTTGTCAGATTGCTTGTTGTGTCACTGTTCCACCTCTGCTTGCCAACTTGTACTTACGTCTACGTCGGGTCTCGCGCGAATCATCATTCTGAGCGCGAGCGAGCGACAACGGAATACTCATCATTCAGTCAGACATTCCACTTGGAGCAATGAACATTACCATTACGTACAGACAGACACAACGTTGCTATTCTAACACGAAAAAACTGACTACCGCAGAAAATAAGTCTCAGTGAAAAGTAATGTATTATGATTTAGTAACAATATTGATTGATTTCGCTAAACTACTTAATAAACTTTCATACGAATTGTATCTAACTCCTCACACATTTAACGTTAAAAAAAATGAATGTTAAACAAGAGCAAAACAAACGCTACTCTATCAACAATGTCTCAGAATAATGAATATTATAATTCTGTATATCTTTTGAAATTATTATATTTCATCTAAGGTATCAAAATTTTATTACTTTATTGCCATTAATCTAACTAACATACAAAATTAGGTCGTAAATAATATGTTCTTGACCCTTAAATATACATACATTTCTTTATTGCTAAGTGTAAAGAGAAAATTGGTGTTATAAGAATCGTATTGCTGTAGATGTTAGTACAAACAGAATGTACTACAAGTAGACATGATTTGTTAATGCTCGCGAAAATTATCTAAATCGACAAAATAAGTCCCATCACATTACATCATTCCACAAAGTCAAATTTTATCAAATCTTCTGGAAGACTAAAAATAATTAACTGTTAATTTACGAAAAAATTTTGTTCTAATTAATTAGATCCCCTCTTTTAAATGAACACTAATAAAGTCAATTGGACAAAGTGAAAATCATTCCTTCAAAATTCAATGCACTGGTCTGCAAAAAAATTCTTCTTAAAAACTTCACAACTATGGAGATTACATTGCTCTGAATCTATATCTGTTTTTGTAGCACGTTTAGTTTTTTCATGATTTTTAAAACTAAAAATTTTTCGAAGTATTTTACAATTTTCAAATATATTCTTTCCCAAATAACATAATAGCCTGTACATGAACAATTTTTTTAGCAAGTAGTAGTAGAAAGGAAGAGCAGAAAGTGATTTTGATAGTAATTCATATCCACCAGAAAGTTCTTTACGAAGCTCAGTGTTATCAAAAAAAATCTGCCAATCAGACTAGTTTTTCTTTTTGTCATACATGTCATTTCGATGTTAATTAAAAGACCCTTAGTTATTATTTTATAGTAATCATGAATCAAAAGGTATTGATCAAGGCTAAAAAGATGGTTTTAATTAGACCACCATGATTTAAAATATACGTGCTGTTGTTGTTTTAATTGAATTTTTTTCCAGACCGGTGTAATTCAATAAAAAAAATACTAAAGTAAGGACAAAATATTTCAATGACACCTTCCCAGTGGAAGACACGATATTGATTAAAATAAAATTCAAACACAACAAAAGGTATTCATCGCTGATTTGTGTCATATCATTTCAGTGTATGTCGACTGCAGCGACACCTGTGTCCACACATACTGTTGTCACCTTTTTTTGTAAAAGAGAACAAATGGGATGACAATATGTGTCAATACAAGTATCAAGGCAGTCGAAACTCACTGTTTAGATTGCATAAAAACTTGGGACATTCATATTTATGTACTTAAAATTTCAGAGTAATAAATACAAGATTAGCCTAAAATATCACAATGAAAAAAGTTTGTTAATCTTTTTCCTAACTAAGTACAAATATTTAGGATCGGTGTGAAAATCAGCTAACTGTTAAAAACAAATAATATTAAAGATCAGTAATGGGGAGAAAAACCGAAAGCTCAAGTAGATGGTGCCAGCATCCGCTGTCAAAGTTTTAATAAGTCATTCTCGCACTATTTTAATAAAAGTTAAACATGTATTCCTAAGTGGGGATGTATAGTGAGCTGATGATGATGTCGCCATTAAAAAACAGCTATTAACTAGTTATAGAAGAATCTAACTGGTGATAGGAGACATTCTTTGTTGTAAATAATTTGAGATATCTTTAAAAATTGGTTATTTTTGTGTAAAATTTGCGTTTGTCGTTGTTATGACCACAGTCCTCAAAGTATTTTGTATTTCAAGTGTTTTTTATAATCATCATCATCAACCCACTGAGGGGCTCGGAGCCTCCTTTAGGGGCAGGGGTCACGAGGCCATAGTCAACCACGCCTGTCAAGTGAACTACGCCTTTATCTTTGAATTTCTTTGGAGATATATTCAGATTGCACACCTACAGATTACGATTGAAGTACTTAACCCCTGAGCCACTTAACACCTGTCATGCTGACATTTATAATGAGCTAAAGACTGTGTTTCTCCCCATGAGACAACTAGACAACACGCGTTGACAACACGTGTTGTCTAGTTGCACACAACGCGGCAAGAAGCTGGCTGGTCTGATGATCGATGATCTTAATCTTAAATCTTTCTTGGATTAGTAATAATCGTATGTCCATAATGTCTTAGAAATTTTAAATATAGAATTTTTCATTAAACAAGAGAATTTAATTTTCGTAAATATTTTATAGCAGGATGAAAATGAAACACTCCTTCAAATGTTCAAGACAAAAAACAAGGACCGTATATGTACCTACGTCCTACGTTCCTTGTCTGCGCTCCAAAAACACGGGACAGTTTTGTTGAAAAAGTTCTAAAGACTGTCGAGCAAAGAAATGTGCCATAAAAAATTGAAAAGAAATGTTTTTCGTTTTTAATGAAACTTTTTACTTGCACATTGTCTGGATTATTTAGAATTTTTGATTCGGGCATTGCAATGCATTGATTAAACTAGTTGCAGATATTGGACGACAAAACTAGATGATCAAAAGGTATTTTCTAAACATTTTTTTAGAAAAATATAAATAATAAAATCAGTTTACAAATTGCATTATTAAGTTTTTAGACTAAATGTTGTTTAGTATGGCGTGTCAAAGATGTTATCATTATCATTTAAAATATTTCTTATGATGCATATATTTAAACATCAACATTTTGGCCAGACTTTAATTTATAATACAAAATTGAAAACCACTTCTTCAATCACAGCGCTAATTAAACTATTAATATAATAGGCAAAGCTCTTAGATCTTAATTGTCACTATATGCTATAAACCAGACCATTTTAAAAAACATAAAATTAATGTTTATACTTTTTGTAAAGTTTCAAAATTATAATGCATTCTTGATGAAATCAATGGGAGTTTGAACACACTACTAATATCTTAAAAATGTTCAGATTTAAAACTGCGAAAAATATGCCGGTATGTCCTTAATGTAATTTAAGCATGACTTATACATACAAAATTGAAATAATCAGCCTTATATACATGCAACATAAAGTTATGTATGTCCGTGTATATTAATGCCTACTAATTACTTAAGTACTTATAATCACATTTCCATGAATAAAATAAAGAAGGGATACAAAAAGATTACTAGATGAAGAAATGAAAATTGGAAAAACCCAGTATTGGACTTATAATATACCTTGTCATACACCCATCTCCAAATATTTATAACCGATCGAGATAATTACATCGAAATCATTACAGCAAATTTGGCTAACTACATTGAATAATCTTACACCAAAATGACGGTTTAAGGAATGTTGCCAAACAAGAAAGCTCCATCTGAAGAGACATGGAAGTACTAACATACCTTAAAAACTTATCATGTATTACTTCTTAATCTAAGGACATTTAAACATCAGGAGAAATCTTTCAGATATCAAAACTATTACTCATTTAATTAAGTTTTATGTAAAAAATACAATAGCGCTACAACTGAATTTTATTTCAGTTTATAAGAAAGTAATTAAATAAAATAAAATGATAAGAAAGCCTAAAATTAACATATACAAATACAAAAACCACCACAATTATAATTACAAATCAGTTGTAATATAGCTGCCAGTTGCTGTTTGAAGTAAAAAAAAAGAAAACAGTTTTTGTTAAAGTTAGTAAATAATCTGCATTTAAATTTGTTATAAAATACTTTGGAGCCTTCATTGTAACTTGTTTACACTATACTAGGAAATAATAATGGCTCTAAATTCGTTGTATAATGTTTATAGACGGTAGAATACTAAAGCTTGTGTTGAATGTATTGTTACAGTAAAATTTTCATTTGTATTAAAACATAATCATGCTACATAGCATGTCACAACAGTAAACAATCAAACAGTTAAAGTTAAAAAAAATATATATGAACAGCATAATTACATTACGTTTCCTTAAGAACTAGGGAAAGTTGTGTTATTTAGTATAGCTAAAACTATGACAGTTTTTTTAGAAAAATATACAAAATGCATCAATTTCATTAATTTAAATCACTGTAATAGAATCACGTTACCATGAAAGATAGAGATCCACCAAATTGCATTATTTGTCCATAGACACTTTTACATATAATTTAGTCTATATGATATTAAACAAGAAAACCATACGGGCCACTGACACGAATCTGAGCACGCATACTCTGTACGCTGTTCATAATTTTCTTCTGATGCCCCACAAGAGTGACACCCAGAGAAGACAACTGCTGCACTGTGAGGTCAACTACCGCATCCATGTCTGTGATGCCAGCAGCCCTAAATTTCTCGATGTATCGAGACATTTTTATGCATTCCAACCATTCTTCTACGGAAGAAAATTGAATTAAATCAGGTGTGTCCCCAGCAAGGGGATCAGCAGATCGATTCTGGGCAATCTTCCGTAAAGTATCAGGGCAACGAATTAGTTTGTCTAAAGTTTTAACAATGCTGGCAAAGGTAGGTCTGTGGGTTCGTTCTTTTTGCCAGCAATCCAACATCAGTTGATAGACTGCCTCAGGGCAGTCCATAGGTGCCGGAAGACGATAGCCTTTTTCAATTGATTTAATCACATCTTGGTTACTCCAATTCCAGTAAGGTCGCTCTCCAAAGCTCATCACCTCCCAACATACAATGCCCATAGACCAGACATCACTTGCAGATGTAAATTTTCTGAAAGCAATAGCTTCAGGTGCTGTCCATCTTACTGGTATTTTACCGCCCCGTGTTGTATATGCACCATCTGCTGTAGATTCAATTTCACGAGATAAGCCAAAGTCAGCAATTTTACAGACCAGTTGAGAATTGACAAGAACATTGCGAGCGGCAAGATCTCTATGTATGTAATTCATCTCTGATAGATATTGCATACCAGTAGCGATACCACGTAACATCCCAACTAATTGTAAAACGCGAAATTTACCATCATTTGCACGTAAAAATGTATCAAGGGACCCATTTTCCATGAACTCAGTTATAATCATTATTGGATTACATTTTGTGACCACTCCTTGCAAAAATATTACATTGGGATGTTCAAATTGACCCATGATGGATGCCTCAGCCAGGAAATCTCTTCTAGCTCTCTCAGTTGAACCCGGTTTCAGAGTTTTAATGGCAACATCGATTTCCTGTCCACAGCTTGCTGGTAATTTAAGTTTACCACGACAAACATCTCCAAATTCTCCACCACCTATAATGGCCTCTATTGTAATGCAAGATGCATCAATTTCTCTAGCAAATTCTCTAACAGCTTGATTAGGATCTTCATATGTATGAGGATCAATATAAGTTCTGGAACCAGTTCCTGCAAACAATGGTGTGGTAGCATTGCTACTTGTCTTTGTGGGTCGTTCTGGGCCAGTGTATACTTCCCCATTTCTATAATTCAAAGCATTGCAGTCACTTGGTTGTTTCTTGTCACATTCATCATCACCTCTTGAACGCAAAAAGAGAACAGTAGCTATTATAGCAACTACTGAGAGCACAACCACTATAACCATGACCCCAGCAACCAGACGTACTTGAGCACCTTCTTCTTCACCTACAAATGATGTTTCTAACACAGATCCAGTTCGGGCATATACAATTGAACTAAACTCTCCCCAACCACGTTTCATTTTAGCTCTCACCCTTATCCCATATTCAGTGTCTCTTTTCAGACCCGTTAATGTAATGTATGGCTCTTTTGTGGTCTTTATTGTTGAATTTGGGCCCTTTTCCAAATTTTCTTTGGGGAAACATTTTACTTCATAAGTCTCTATCGTGTCTTCTGGGTCTGTTAAATCAACTGGAGGTGGATTCCATGCTAATGACAACTTATCACTTTCAACACTTAAAACTCTTAACTTTGAGACAACACTAACCACAGATGCTTCAGTTACGGCTGTTATCTCCACTTTCTTAGGCGCCTCGCCTGTAAGTTCTGAAACACCATTTACAGCAAATACTTGAAATTTATATTCAGTTACCGGGTCCAGTCCCATTACAGTAACTCTGGTAGAATTTATGCCGCTAGCAGCTGGTCTGTATTCAACACTTGGGCCACAGTTAGAGCAGTGGACACTGTAAGTGACATCACTGCGACCACCATTTTTGTGAGGTGGTTGCCATGCCAAAGATATTGAGAATTGATCAGCAAAGGTTACAGTCAGATTATCGGGTGCGGATGGTGGTTGAGTGCATGGCACAGTTTTTGGGTCCTTTTTAGATCTGTAATAACCAGGAACACATTTGCACTCTGCAGCCGCATAAGCGGCAGATTCAGAATAATCAGGACAAGGTATGCAAGGATCATCTCCGGTATGGGATTTAAATTTTCCTGGTGAACATTCGTTGCACAGCTGATTGTTATGATCAGGTTCAAAGCCTGCTCTGCATTTACATGATCCACTAGGCAATGTCCATTTGCCATCACCCTTGCACAAGTAAACAGGAGGTGTCTCACCCTGAGCCGTCTCTGCATTTTCCACACAGGTTCCATTGGCTTGTTCTATGACAGTTACTTCCCTGCCTGTTGGCGTGGCTGGAAATCTAGCAAAGTTGACCGTTATCTCTGGACAGGTAATATAATACACCTTTACTGCCAAAATAGAAATGCATGCACCTTGATCTCTAAATGCAAAATAAACTCCTCTTTTTGTCACAGCAATACTCTTTACCTCTGTGTTAATATCGACTTCCGAATTTGTATTGAATCTACCTTCTCCAGCAGCAATTCGGCCTACTAATTTGTAGCTTTCTGGCTCCCAAGGAGGCTGCTCACGGGTTGCTACATCAAATTCATAATACAATAGACTGAATGTCTCCTTGCAACTCAAAGCATTTCCTGGGAATAGAGAGCAGTCCCTTATAGTGAACTTGATTTCAATATATATTCTGTTGGCATTTCTGCGCTCAATAAATGGTGTCCACAGCCAATTGTTAACATTGTGATGAGCTACGTCACAGACCACATACGATCGCCAGTTAATTTGTTTTTCGAAATTAGTATAAGACTCTTCCACCCACCCAGGAGTATTCGCCTGAAGACCATAGGGAAAGCGCATCCAGCTAAGCGTATCCTCAGTTGTCGTATCGAGAAGCATGACCTGCTCCCCGCTCACGCCGGCAGCGGCCACCACAGCGGCCACTACCGCTGCACAAAACCACATCATCTCGACCACATAATAATACTAATATTTCCAAAAACGACACTTAAAACACGATAAATTAACCAAAGTCAGCACACTCACACTACATAATGTTAAAACAATATGTATTTAAGAGTTTTTTTTCTATTTCGAACACTTCACTTTGTCGGGGATAAAGGACGACCCCATCATTTCTCTCTGCTGCTAATACTCGTTTATCGTAATGAAACGTACACGTATTTCTTGTTTCGGTGGTAAACCGCATATGCACTGCTGTACTTTATTTTAGTTTTGAAGCTCGAATGGATTGCTTTATTACCACAAATTTATGTGAGAAATTCGCATTTTTAATATATATTGATCCCGTGTTACATAGATGAAAACTCAGTTCCTTGACATGGACGCGCAGCAATTTCTTGTGTTGCCATATGAAATAATTTGCCCATTGCCAACCAAATATGTAATAAGACTCGAATATGTGAAAATATTTAACAAACATACAGACTAAATTTATGTTGAAATCGTCCTTTTTTAAATTATACGAATTAATCCAAGAGATCGAAATGATAAATAAACAAAGGCTGCAACAGCGCATTGAAGATAAGCAATACAGGGGATCCCTAAGTTAGGTGGTTCATACAACTTATAATTATGTACCCAGTCAGGGCCGATGTTCGGAAAGGGCGCGGTTGGGCGACCGCCAAAGACGCAGGAAGGGGCGCCACAGGCGAATTATACTGTCTCAAGCTCAAGTTAACCTATCCAAAATCATGGTAAAAAATAGGGCGCCGTAGGAATCTATATGTTACCTAAACATTTTAAATCTCGTTTCATTTAACCGGATTTTTCCCACTACAACAGGAAATACCACGACAACCAAATGCCTTAAGCAAAAATAATCTACATTCAATTAGTGGGTACCACAGGTGGGCACAGTTAATCGAAATGTTAACTTCGTTAATCGTTAATTCGTTAATTAAAAATTTAACTTCGTTAATCGTTAAAGCGTTAAATTCTCGAAAATTTAACGCAAGTTAAAGTTAATCGTTAACAGTTAACCGTACCAAAATTATACATACTACTTTAACACTTTTGGTGGTGACTCTTGTTTAAAATATTACTTTGATTATTTTAATTATGAAAATTTTTAATTTTTATTATTTTAAAATTATTTTTTATTAATATAAAAATTAATCTTAATTCTATAAGACATTAGTATCGGAGACAAGTATGAATGCATTATAGTATATTTCATTACGAGTGCGGAAAGCCTGTCATTGCAAAGTGTTCCGACAAATGTCTAACCGACCCGAGGCGCAGCCGAAGGTGAGGGTTGACAGTTGGCATAAGTTGTAATGACAGTTCCGCCCATGTACTAAACAACTATTTTTAATACAGTTGCGAAAAAATGAAGCAATTTAATATAATAATAAAAACACAATAAACTCAACTAACTAAAATGTTTGGAAAATGATTTTTTTGTTTTCTTCACCCATTCTGGGTAGGCAAGGGGAACTTTGGCCAAACAGCGAAGTCTTCGGTAGATTATTTTTATTGATATGAAATGAAAATGAAATTTAATGAGATGAAATAACATGAAACCAACCTAATTCATTGAATCAAATCATTAAATCTGATATTGTAATAAATTAGGAGCTTCTTTTTAGAAATATTTGCATGAATCATAAAAACTTCGTGGTTGGTTTTTTCTTTTTAACAGATATTATTTTGACAGTTGGGAAAGAGAACGCACGAGTTTGGAAAAGCTAAAGAAAAAGCACGAGTAAAAAAGTGTTCTTAATACAGTTGCTTAAAAAGTGGCGTATTGCAGGGACAAAGAGCGTTCGGAATGTGGGCTATTACATACTCGTGATTTTATAGACTCGTTATGAAATATACTATTTCGAACCTTCTTTTGATTTTGTCCTGTTGGTCACGTCTTTCCCGGACTGATGATGCTGATGCTCTGATGCATCACACTTGCACCCGAACTTCACATATATCAACTCGTTCGTTCACCATTCGAGTCGCCCGACATAGCTGAACTTACGAGCGTGGCGTGGCGCGTAATTTAAACAAAATGACAGCACGTCTCCAAGTTTCTAATTTAACGATTAACGGACTTTTATTAACGGAAGTTGATTTTAACGGAAGTTAACAAAAGCGTTAACACTTTTTGAAGTTAACTTAAAAGTTAATCCGTTAAGCAAAATGTTAACTTCGTTAATTAACGATTAACGGATTAACGAGTTAATGCCCAGCTCTGGTGGGTACCTAGTGAAGGCCGAATTTTTTACCTTTTCACGTCCCTATCTCTTCCCTATGCAGGAGAGGGATTGGGATGGGCATAAACGTATGGCAGAGGAAGAAATGGACAAGAAAATAAAAAATACTTATGTTTATCCCCTATTCTGCCTCTTGTATTCTTACTAAAAATCACATGTGATAGCGTGAAGAAAGGAAGAGGTGGCAGTATGCTCTGGGTCGATTAAAGTAATGACAATTGCAACGTAAAGATTATTTGATAAGAAACGGCGAACGTCTGCAACGTAGTTTTTTTTGGTTGCTAAAACATAAAAGGGACAAAATATTACTGGACGTCTTTTTGTAAAACTGGCACCAAAATAGATATTGCCTTTCTTTTTCCCTTCGGTCTGGTATGCCAAGTAATTAGATCTAACAGAGAAGCACGATATTCTCTAGCCTTTCTGATCTAAAACGGTCACCATAAGGATGTAATACTAAAAAGGGACCCATATGACTTGAATAGATAGCAAGTCCAAATCATGTGTTTGTTTCTGTTTGGGGGTAAACTATTAAAACATAGTCTTATCTCATAACTGTAAAAATAATGTTTTATTTTCATATCATTTCATCTTAATATGGGTTTGTATAACTACCCTTTATCTCATATTTCCATTAAATGCAGGTATTTCATCAGATGAACCCATTGCCTACAGTCCGATGAAACTTGAATAATTGTATACAATGTACACTCAATACATCAATGAGCTAGGTATTTGAAGCAAGAAAAAAAAACCAAAAATAATAGTTACTCCATATATTATGTTTTAACACTACAAACTAAGGATATTGAAGCACATACATTCTCAAATATTTTGTTACACAACACTGAATTTCTGTTTTATTGGACTATGACATAAATTACTTATAACTATAGATATGTTATATTTTGGTATACACAAAACTTACTTTGTTTGTTTATATTAAAATTGAATATACTATATACTAGGGTACTGATCAATACTTATAAAAGCAACCCTTTTGTATCCATAAAGTTTATTAGCTTAACTGTTCAATGTAAACTTAAACTTAATTTTTTGGATAGCAATAAATTATTATTCATTTTCATTTTTCAATTTAAGGATATTTTTATTTAAAAAATTTTGCAAATTTAGTAGTAGTATCTCAAATGAATTGTTTATATCAATAATTTAGTTTTATTTGTAAAACAAATTCCATAACACACACAATAACAGGCAGATTTACACCTGCATAATGTAGGCAAAACTGAATGTTCTCAATGCAGACCATGGATGGAGGAAGAGGAAATAGCGTTTCACAGTATGCAACACTGCCCCACAGTGTCTACCTTTAGGGTCCGGTATATCAGTTCGCAGAGATTGCTCCCCTTTAATTGCCAGCAATATTTAGGATTCCCTGAAGTTATTTAGCGAGCTGGGTTCACTGGATTAATTCATGTCCTACCCTTATGCAAAATGTGCAAAAGACTACAACTGGAAACTGGAACCAAAGACTCTACTAATGATCACCACTGTTCACAGTGGGCCTAAGTCCCAAACAAAATAAGTTGATTAAATTGATATACAGGTACATATTAGTACAATTATCTACAACAAAACCATTATAACTTTTACAAAGCAATGTAACTATTACTTAAGGTTAGATATATGTATGGACAGCAGGATCATACTATATTATATGTACTTAAGTGAGTCATGCAAATTAGTATCATTATTTTCTAACACTAGAACACAACATTAAAATAAACTTTTTGACTAAAAGCTTAGGTAAATGCACATTTAATTAACATTAAATTTGCTAATTTTAGGATTATTTAATATGTAACTAAGTGACTAGATGATTAGAATGAGGTTTTTTAAAAGACATTTAATTTATTTTTAGAAATAGCCATACGTAGGTCTATTAAGTTTTGAAATATATGTTCTTTGGGAATACATTCTTGATAGTTTTTGTTATTAGATATGAGCAGTGCATTCCATCCGGCAGCTTTAGCTGCTTTGTAATCTTTTTCGAGATCATCTCCTATATGTAGACAGTTTTTAGGCTGTATGTTTCGAGGTTTGCCAGGTATATCTTGCATTAACACATGATTGAAAATTTTCGGGTCTGGTTTGGTATAACCAACATCAAATGAGGTATAAATAAAATCTAATTTGTAATCAATTTTAACGTTGCGTAAAATCTCAACAAGTCGTGGATCAAAATTAGAAATCACACCCAGAAATGCTCCATAATTTCTTAAGTAGTTAAGCACCTCATGACTACCATCTGTTAAATACCAGCATTTTGTTGTTTTGTAATCATTTATAAGTTGATTTGCCAGACCGTCAACATTGGCATTACTTGGCAGTTGTCCGTCAAATGTCTTCTTTACTACTTGTCTCCACCAATCTTCCCAGTTCATATGGTTTTTACCAAAATTGGGATACTTGTTCCACATAACTTTGTAGTTATCCAGTAATCGTAATTTAAGATCTTCATCAGATCCTTCAAATCCATAGTCTCGACCCAAAATGGTGTAATATTCCCAAGGCTGTACTTTAAACTTAAGAAGTGTATTAGTAGCATCAAAAGTAACTAGGCGGATACATCTCAAAGACATTTTTATTGAATAAAAGTTAAAAGCTTATTAGTAAATATGTTCCGCTGATGATACTATAATAAGCTAATATTAATATTGATTTTATAACATTGCTTATTTGTGAAGCATAGAAAGAAATATATTAAGACCTTACAATTACCATTCACGTAAAACTGTTTAAAATCTCCTTGAACACCCAATTTATGACTTCTGTTATATTTCGTCTTTTGTAGATTTTTAATTTTACTTTATAGAGTGATCAATATTTTACACTAACACGTCACTGATTGGGACATTTTGGCCGTTATAGTGTTTTTACCTTTAAATCTCAAGTTTTATTCACTGGAGGACGGCATTAAATAAAATGATAATTGAAATCATTGAAATTTTCAAATATTATCCAATTTAAATGTCGGAACGAAACGAAATACAAGCAAAAGATGTAACAGGCAACAGGCACAGGCGAGCAACACCAACCAAAGAGTATATTGTATCGATTGACAGTGAGATTATAAGCCTAAAAAAAAAAACGATGACAACACTTTGATTGGCGTGATTTTTTATTATTTTATTATTTGTTGTTTGTATGAACATCAACAAACAATTTGAGACAGTACGATAAACCATATAATATTTTATTCTTATTCTCCACAACGCAAGTAACTAAAATTAAAAACACGAAGTAAATTATTTTTCTCTAAGACCAGTCAATCAGGTGATCTTGATATGGGCGATTGTGATCTTCAAACTAAATGAAGCAATATATATCTTGTTCTTGTTCGCTAAAATCTTCGCTAGTACAATTGTAACTGAAAAGCTATTTTATTTATATACTCTTTGACTACTTTACATACGTGTCAAATGTCAATACCCAATTACAATTACTCAACTCAATACAATATCTAACATTTATAAAACATTGTATTTTAACATTTTTTGCAACTAAAATAGCAATAGCAAATAGCAATTCATATAATCTGTGAATCTAATGCAAACCTAACCAATAACCAAGTCCCAAGCCCAAGTTATAATCGTATCGTTGATTGGACTATTGTTGTGGGCAGTTGATCTAGAAATTACCACTAATTTGTCTTTGAAAATAATATCTCATTATAATCGTAAAACATGGCGTATGTAACTGGAGGTAAATATGTCCCAAATTGTTTTATATTTGTAATTTTTTATTTATTTTGTTTGAAGCGAGTCAATCACAAAGTCAGTGTGAGCATTGATGTTAAATGAAATGTTCAAATATGCATTATGTTTTGCAAAGCCATTTCCACATGTGTGTTTGCTATAGAAATAACAACATTATTTATTTATTCATTTGATTCACAATGATAGAATGCATATTTTTAAGTGATGAGGAAGTTTTTTTGTTTTTTCAGATGGAACTGTTGTTGATAAAACACCATTCAGTGTTTTTGGATGGTTTTGGGGCCTTATTAATTTCTTCTATCTTCTGTAAGCACTGTTTTTGTTTTAAACCAAATCACATAAATTGTTACTTGATTCTGTATTTTTAATTTTTACTATAAAAAATACAAATATGAAAAAATTATGTTTTCAAAATATATCTTGTTCAGATTTCAGACTCTGATCAATCCAAACTACAGTAAGTATGGGAACAAGTATGTGACAGACTACAGGCCCCCGGGCAGTGGGTGAGTGGCACACATCAAAATATATTATAACATTCTAACACCACTAAGCAGTAACAAGTAGAGGTGGCATGAAATTATAAATCAAGTGAAAAGACAAATAGGTAAAAGTAACATATAGGTAAAATAGAATACAGGCTAACTTTAGGCATTTAGTATTGATTTTAAATTTTACAAGGTTACTTTGAAAATGATGTATCAGATATTATAAAGCAAAGTATGTCATGGATAGAAATGATGAATTAAAAGTGATACAACAATATGATCATTACTTGATAAGAAAATGTGAATAGTATTTTATCTGAAATTAAATGACAAATGAGGTCAATTTATCTCACAACAATGAGTATATATATAACTACATTTTGTAAAGGAAGTTATTTGTTAAGCTTATCAATTTAATAATTTGGTGTGATTTTAGTAAAACTTCTTGTTATTACAGTTGGTTATAAACTTAATATTATGAAGTTGTTCTTTATTTAAAATAGTAATACAAATGTAATAATTATGATTACTATTGTAGTACATAGATAATTATTTTGTCAAAGCTTATTTAAGTTTTATTTGAGTCAATTTTTATATTAATATATATTTTCAATAACTTATTGAAAATATGTATAATTGCAGACCACCAAAGCCTCCTTCGCGAAAGTTTGGCGGCTTCGGCCCCTCCGGCTCGGGCCCCGCCCCTCCGCCGATGGGTGGCTGCGGATGTGGCTAGTATTGCCACTACATTGCATACATCCAACAAATACAAATTCAAATAATAACGGTGGTACGAGCCTTATCAAATAACAAACTAAATTAAACAATATAAATTCATTTCCCTTGTAACTTTTAACTCACATTTATTTTTTTACATCAATTAGTTAGCTATATTAAAAGATATTATAGAAGACAGTATCTTCGTTTCTGGCCAAGTTCTTTTCCTATTTTTATTTGGAGAGTGGCTCTCCAAGTGGACAGGTTGGCCAAATTAGTGGATCTGGACTTCTATTTGTACACTTTCTACAAACACTTGTGTAACAACACTAGGCTACTCTTACTTTTATAAGAAGTTTTTATCAAATTACAATATTGCTGGCAAATAGTTATTAGTATATTTTTATATGAAAATGAAGGAAGGAAAAGAAAATGGGCATTACTGTAAACACCGCCTTTGTTTTGTCTCAGTCACATGTATACTGATCTGAGGAATGTAAGACCCATTCAGTTGAGTTGGAAACTATGTGATGTTAACATGAGCAATAATTATATGAAAAATAACTGTTGTTGCCTTTTTAAATGTTTTGAAAGTAGTTTTTAATGAGCTTTCTAATTCTAAAATAGATAACAAAATGTACTTTTACAAATAAATATGTCAATATCCCAAAATGAATTATTTAATTTACCTCGACATTGTTTGCATCTGGTGTATTGACGTTGATTGCAAGTGATCACATTGCTAACAATTACTTTACAGCATAATTCAAATATTACTATTTATGATGATTCAAGAATTTTGACTATTTGGCGAATGTTCTGTTAATTTTGTATTACTTTAGCAGGGGAGGGGGGGGGGGGGGTTTGTGGGGCAGCTCGCTTGCGTTTTGCGTGACAAATGTCACCTATTCATGCGAGTGTTACTTTATGATTTAAGAATTTATACAAAACCAAATGCATTTTGTCTCGTGTAAATTTCTGGTATTTGCTGCGTAAACTTGTATAAGGAATGAATATTCTTGCAAACATGGAAACATTTGCTTGGAAGTGCGGCTATTGCGATTGCTCTTATAAACTTAAGTATAACTAGCTGTCGCCCGCGAATCCGTCCGCGCGGAATTAAAAAGAACTTAATAAGTAGCCTATGTGTTCTTCCAGACTATGTTCTACATTTGTGCCAAATTTCATCAAGATCCGTTATGTTGTTCCGGAGATACTTTCTAACAAACATCCATCAATGGAAACATTCGCATTTATAATATAAGATGTATGCAGAAGACTCTCTCAGAATGAAACTTGGAACTTGTAAATTCTTAAGTATATTGCACCGCATTCAGAATATTAATATATTAATGGTCCTTGTGTAATTACCTAAGACTTCTGGTGCGTGCGTAAGCTGTACTCAAATACATAGCAGCTCTTCATTTTCCTTTAAAAAAGAACAATGTGATTTGAATAAAAGTTAACCAACAATGAATCAATAAGTTTTCGATACTTATTTTAATTGCAATTTCTATTTACGTTTACATTACACCGTCGACTGCAGAATTACTTGTTTTTTTACGATTAATATATGTTACTGCTTGTGTTTCTTCTATGAGAGTGAGAGGGATAGCGATATGTTTTTTTGTATATATTTACATCACTACAAAGGAATAGATTTGCTGTAAAGAAAACTCACAAAGATTGCGATCTTTCTTCATAATTATTTATTTAATTGAATATGATGTCCATACATGACATTGATAGCGACGACATATTCAGAGGCGGAGGATTAGAGAGAGATCCTTATGTAGTTGACTTACTGCGCGATTGAACGCAGAGATTTTAATCATCGTTCCTTGTGCACACTGCAAAGGATTGGAACAAGTTGCCGACGTCATTTTTTCCGTCCAAGTATGACGTGGGGGCCTTCAAGTGAATAGGCAACTAAGCTAACGCCTACCATATTTAGCCCACATCATCACTTAACATGTGAGATCGTTATCAAGCGCTAGCTTACTCAATAAATTGGTCGTCTATTAACTGTACTCTAGTCCAAATGATTTGAACTTTATAAGGCTGTAATCTCAGATATTAAATTTTATGTTAAACAATTTTACGGAATTTAGAAAAGTCCCGCGACTCCGTCCGCGCAGAATTAAAAAAAACCTTTATTAGTAGCCTATGTGTCCTTTCACACTATGCTCTACATCTATGCCAAATTTCATCAAGATCAGTTGCGCCGTTCAGGAGATACCTTCAAACAAAAATCCATCCATCCAAACATTCGCATTTATAATATTAGTAAGATATTAGTAAGAAAATTGCATCAATTACTTGGTACATACTTAATTAAATAAACCATAGCCATAAGTTCTAATTATTTTGTATTTCTTCAAAAGACAGAACTTAAATGGTGTCCCGCATACATTGAGATAAAGTTAGTGTCAAAACACAATTGTTCACAAACACAGATTATACAAGACGACATATTAGTTTTTATATATCATAAGGTGGCATACGAACAAGCCTCCGCCTAAGTTCGCCGATATGGAAAGTGCTTGTAATATCCACTCTATAACTAGTATTATATTTAAATATATTTAGTTATCTGTAACACTAATATCAGTGCAACATTTAACGTCTTAAGTTGTTTGACAAGAGTTGAAGACAAGAAGGATGGACAATCTGGACAAAGTTGCGGTCAAGGCTGCCGATTTCCGGCCATTAAATACTTCTCCAGCACTAACAGCAAGTCAGTGCAAGTGGCGAGTTTTAGTGGATGCTCAGCTGGTTCTCTGCCTCCATCGGCCTGAATTAAAAAAAAAACATCTGATTTAATTTTTAGTAAATTCTATTTGCTAATAAAACATATGTGAATCCAAACTAGTAGATACATCAATCATTTGGAATATTTTCGTGTAAGTGACGCCCAAAAATAGCAGCGTTAAAAAAATATTATATTTAAAATAATGTGTTACTTTCTGGAGAGACGATAAACAAATAATGATCTGTTCTGGTCGTACTGCTCTGGGGCCCACTTCAGTGCTGCTGTTGGCACCGAAGCCCCCGCTCTATGCTTGCTGTTTCATTTGTTTTTTGCTGACAGATCACAAATTCTGATTCAGTTCTTTTGCCTATTTAAAACAGTAAACAGTTTTCTATTTTTTATATATTTATTTAGCACGTTTAACCTTTAGAAGCTTTGAACAAACTAAATCAAACATATACTTTTTAGTTTAAATCTTAAACTTAAAGAAAAATATTTAAAAATTAACAAAAGCGTATTCTTTATTTTCCAAACTAAAGTCCGCATTCGATTGGGCGCTTTTATTTCGCCGCGTTAAACTTGCGTTGGTGGCGCCTAAGTGATGAATGCTCTAAAATCACTCTTGTCTTCTTCATCCAGTGCTCAAAATGCAACACTGCCCGATAAAAAAGAGCGTTGTTGTATAAACAGATTTGATTAGATGTTGACACGGGGTGTTAATGAGACTCGGATAACCTTGTCGGTCTAAGGGAGAGCCATAATCAAGAAAGCAATTGTAATTAACCTTGTCGGTGTATAGGTGGACCAATTTATTAGGACATGATTCTAATAAACATGTAATCAAAATTTGTTAAAAATTAGGAATGGGGAGAAAAACTGTCCTTTGTTCACTATAGATGTCAGCATAGTCGAGATTAGAAGTAAGCACTAATTACGCAGTGGACTGTAGTCATAGCAACGACTTCCCTCAAATTTCAGTCAAAAAATATCAAAGTAAGTAATTTTTAAAGATATCTCATAAAAACACTAGAATGATGTTACAGATTATAACCTACTGTTGAGGCTAGCGCCACTTACTGAGACCTTATATAATAATAAATTATAAAGGGTACCGCTACGTTAAGTACGCTTAAAAAGTGCAGGTAATAGCTATATTAATGTAAAACAGACTGCTTACTAGAAAAAAATGAAACAATCAAACGAGTATTAAGTAGTAGGGTTGGTGGAAAATCAAATAAATAGTCCTCTATTATATAGCTAAAAATGGCTTGTTACTACTTGCCCATTTTACAACTAACATCGCGCTCCCCTACAACATATAGTTTAAAGTCCTTCTATGTGTGCCATGCAAGAAACCAATCAGCGAGGGCTGAACAATCGCATTCGGAAAACGTATAAGGTTGGTACTCGTCAATTGACCGTTCCAAAAAAAAAAATAGTAATCCATGTTTTTTTACTGTATTTCAAAATTTTATCTAAAAATAATTTGAGTCTCTGAAGAACTTTTTTCCAATAATTTTATTGAAGTTAAAAGTGACAAAAGTTTAATAAAAACGACGTAACGCACAATAGTTCCACGATCGGACGTTTTTTGTTATTTCGTCAGACAAAGACATCTTTACATACTAATATCGAAAACTCATATTTCCTGTACGTGTCTTCATTCGTGCAGTATTACAAAAAAACTTAATTAGTAGCTTACGTGGTCTTCCAGATTATTTTCTATATCATAAATTTGATCAAGATCCGTTGAGCCGTTCTGGCTGTACCTCTTAACAAACATCCATCCATCCACCTGAAAACTCGCCATTGTAATATTAGCAAGAAGTAAAAAAAAATCTCGAAAAATGCCACGCATGATGATATATGTAAATAGTTTTAACAACATTAACATTATAATTATATTTAATAAGTAAAGAGTTCACCTCGTTTTTTTTTATTAATCCCAATCTATATGGATATTGGAAATCGACATGTCGCTGCATGGGAAAGCTTTTGCTTGGTTCCGAGAATAAAGCCTACTTGTGTTAATTAACTGAATTCTAGCTCTGTTATTAGATCATATCCTCACCACCAACACTAACTACTACATCGTTACCGTCAGCACCAATATGGCGAAAATTAAATAGGCACAAAATACCACAGTTCATAGCCCGTCTATGTAATAGATATTAGTACCAGATGCCTATTGGTCGCAAGCAGGCTAGCTATAACACACGTTGAGTTGACAATGTCATGTTGTCACTTGACAGTTGACAGTGGACGGTGGCATTTTGTTTGTCATTATTCACTATTTTTATTTTTACTGTAGATTTTGTACAATCTGTGTCTCACACTCCTCACCCGTTGAAGTAATTTTAACTTTCTATTCAACAGGAAAACTGCGGGCGTATTTCTGATGATAACTTGTTTTATTTCTGTAAAGAATGTTTGTCTACGTCTATTAATTCAGTGCCTTATCTACGTTGCGAGCCAGTATTAAAGTGGCTAATTTCTATTTCCTGCCAAATTTGTTTTTAAATGTGCATCCTTGAATAGATTTGTGAGTATTAGTATTTTTATTTTTATCTTTCGTTTATACATTTCCATTATTCATTATGTATATACAGCTACATCATTGGTTGATTTTGAAGTTAAAAAGTTTCTTATTCCCTATTTTCCAAGATTTGTTTACAAATGGCATCTTCTTTTCAAAACTTGTGGGCGTTACTTTTTTGGGGTTATGTTTACTACAATTTTTATAGTTCTATTTTGTTTCTGGTACAACTTCATTTCTGATTGATATTATAAAGTCTTTTAAATAGTCCGTACAAATATAAAGATTTAGTTTGTACACTTGGTACTTTATAGGCCTTATTTTGAAGTCACAGACCTATGACTAAAAAGTTTGCCTTTAAATTATGTTATTATTTTTTTATTTACGCATTTCATTTAGGAGGTAATTATTGGTGTTTATCAACTACTCATATTCATGCTGCACACTGACTTATATTGCATAGTAAAGCAAAACTTAGCTAAAAGCTACAAGGATTTTGGTTATATTTTATTCTCTATAGTTTAACTAATTTAGACTTAAGTATTTGCAGAATATGTAATGATATACACTTAACCAATAATGAATGTTGTATAGGTACATACATATATGATACTTTACACCTGTACATTTTACATAACCAATGTGACACACAATACCATAGCTTAGTAAGTGATGAATTTGGTAGAGGGCGCTCAGTTGCATAATTCTATGCAGTGCTTCTGTTGCACTGACCCTAGTCCTAAGCTACCGGCCAGGTTGATGTTGCCATTTACTTATACTACTAATAAAAGAAGCACTTAGTTTCTTAATGATACTTATTTTCTGTTGTGTTAAATTGAAATGATATATATCTACACATATTAATATAATAGAATTGTCTACATGTAATATGAAAAAAAAAAAATTTCGAACACATGATTTGCGTTGCTGTTAGCGAAAAACATTTTTTGAAATTTTTCGCATTCTGTCCGCAAGGCCGCATTTGTTGCGGGTTATCTTTGCTGAAGCTGGACCGGGATGGTAGCTGATGCTTGCGGGAATATTATAGGCTACTTGTTCTACGCCGCGACTGCGAAATAAAAATTGAATATACTATATTGTTTAAAAATACCACTTTTTTTTGCTTTGCCTATAACGATGCTAGAAATGACTAAAAGTTAGTCCAAGCGTTAATCATTTAAAATGCTTTAAATTTGTTGAAATAAATACTAATCACGCCATAAGCCACAATCCCCGAGCTGCGAGCCGCGAGCGATGAGCTCGCTCGTTGTCGCTGCATAATGTATTGAATGAATAGCAATTGGCAAGTGGCAATGCCGATGCCTTATTGCCTTAGTGACGGATAGAACTCACAGGCTGGCGGTCGCGTGCCTCCGTCCCTCTCCCCGCATACCGCACACCGGTACACCGCATGTCTTGTATTTCACCACATCTTTTATATTATTTAAAAGCGTGTTTAAAAATTATAAACGAAATATATCTCATAATCAGTTTTAGTTGACAGCTTTTATCTTTATACTATGTATTTTTAATATCTTATAAAAGATAATAACATGACATAAACAAATTGCACTTTGATCAGGACAAAGCTTTCTGCGTACTAACGTAACCATTAGTTGTATGGCTTCTGCGTTCTTATCATGCACTTTGCGTTTGTTACAGGCGTTAACATGGAGCGTTTCCCGCTGAAATCTTCAGCGAGCAACATTCCCTCCACCTACCAGTCTCTTTACAAAAAGGTAAAATATGATAATGATATACATATAAGCATGCGTTTTTTACTGCGATGCTTTAAAATACGAAAGTAGCGTACATGTGTTTTTTTAAATTTATAAATTGTTTCATAAACATATAACTCGTCAATCAATTCTGTACATCTCTACCCAAACAAATTTTTAACTATGAGCATAATATGATTGTATCACTAATTCGTTGTTGCCCGCGACTTCACGCACAAACAAGCTGCTTTCCGGTGAAAGTCCTGTAGAAACGTTTACGAAATACGTTTTTTATTCGATATTATAGATACTCCAATTTTATTAATTGTATAATTGCTAAATAACGGTCTAAGTAAGGAGGTGTAATTGAGTATTTTTGTTTTACAAATTTCGTTGTATTAAAAAAGCTTAGAGACTAGAGTTGGTAATTCTGTCACAACCCTCATGACCGAGTTCTGATCATTTATTAATTATAAAATTGTTTGTAGACAAGATCATAACATCAGTCATTAAGTATACTAATTGATTATAGCAATCAAATACATAACTGGTTGAAAAAGGTATTAAACTGATTTTCAGATTGCGCAATATTTTTGCAATTTGATGGACCTATAAATATAAGAGTAATATGTCTCGCGAACGTTTCAATGTGCTTGTGGAAGGAGAATGAGCAATGTTAAGTCGAGCGATGCAAGCGTAGTACTCCCGCATTACACGGGGTTGTAATCTTTCTAGAGTGCCGGCAGCCCTCTTTCCGCCCGCCGCCATCTACCTCTGCCCTTAGCGTTCGAATGTCATCAATTTTCAATTTTATTATTTAATTTTTATTTAAATGTAATTAATGTACAAGTAAAAATCTTGAGAAAAAGAGACGGCAATGTGTGTCTATTAAAATAAATAAATAAAATGTCCTAAAATATTAATCTGATTAAAGTTTTATCATCTAATATATAAAATTCTCGTGTCGCGGTATTTGTGGTTAAACTCCTCCGAAACGGCTTTCCCGATTCTCATGAAATTTTGAGTGCATATTTGGTAGGTCTGAGAATCGAACAACATCTATTTTTCATACCGCTATTAAGTTTTTTTAAGTGCGCGCGGACGGAGTCGCGGGCGACAGCTAGTAGAATATAAAAGAGCTCTCGAAATTTGCTTTGAATCCGCCATGTTGTGATGTTGTGCAAAAACGAGACACAACGCATATATAAAAATATCACAAGATTTACCAGCAATATTATATGAGTTAAATTGCGAGATTGATGAAAAATGTGTATTTGTAAAATGGAAACAGTGTCGATGTTTAGTACCAAAAGAGAGCAATGATCTTTGTACTCCTTTGTACTCTACACCGACATCCATTTGGGATACATACTGGGTGACAGCATTCCAAACATATACTCATGTGAGTTAGTAGAAAACAGAGTATAAATGCGTCAATATTTCTAAAGAAACTATGGGGTGCGACGTTTTTTATGGAGTTGCTGCATCGCGTCGGGCCGGTGCATTATTAGTGTCCAAGCCCAAGATTATTTGAAGCCCAGATTTATTGATTTTCGATCCCCCCGCGATACCTGTCTTATATCTAACTGTTTCAATGTGGGCCGCCTCCTTTTCTGCGGAGAACTCGCCTAGTGCAAAATTGTCTGTGAATTCGCGTTCGACGACCTATTATATATTTATTGGTGGAGTGAGGCGGGGAAGCGGAAGCGGCCATGCTTGGCTTAAATACGTTATAGTTACGATACTATCAAAACATAGTTTGTGTTGAAAAAATACGTTTTTACCATTCAATTTTTATAATCTTTGCAAAGTGGGCTTGAGCTGATAATGTTGTTCTAATATCGGTGTTTGTCACGTATTTACAGCGTGAGATTCCATGCAGAAGAACAAACGATACGTGAGATAGACCAAATGATATAGCCTCCGACCGACGCCGAGCAGCACAGGCCTGACATTCGACGGGCCATCTTGTGCACACGCAGAGCGTTGTACTGTCCGAGTTGATTGTTGACATTGTGTCGTTTCGGGCCCGTGCGGACCGCGTCCTGAACTATGATACAAATGCATGTGAATTGCATCGATTGAGGTCAGACGAGGAGCGGGTGTGTGTAAGTGCGAATACTTACAGGTCGGTATTATTTCCTGCGCACCAGTGTCACATCCGCCGACTACTATAACTGTAGATTAATATTATTCTCAATTGCCCGCCACGCACACAAACTTCAATATACATTGAAATTTTTAATCAATATTTATCATGTTAAAATAACAGCGACGAAAAGAAAGAAAACAAGAATCTTTCTTTCTTTTATAAATCTCTATCAGAGGTTTTGAGTAATTAAATTTGAAAATATTAATTGCTCAAATTGTTTGTCTGTTCCGACTAGAGCAAATCGCATTGGAATCATTGAAATAACATTTAAATGATCGCATGATGTATGTTTTTAGCAAAATAACCTTAAACAGATTCCTGCTAAATACTTCGCTTTAAGATGTTATTCGAAGCGCTGTGGAATTGTGATAAAAAAGGTATTTCAGTAACAGTAGTGTTAGCTGTTGCTCACATATGAGCGACCACAGTTTAGGCTTTTGTTGGCCAAGTGGAGCGCTTGTTGTTTGTGCATTGAGAGGCTTAACAAATTCAATGCACTTTTCCAATTGACCGATCTGACCAACAAGTATAAATGTAGATGTCAGCGTGATCTATGCAATTCAATGGATTTATTGTCCATTACACATAATGTGTAGCAATGTAGTATTTTATATTTTTGAGTTAGCCTTTGTTTATTGACCAAAAGAACAACATGCTTAAATTGATCAGTGGTCAGTACTAAAGTTGAATGTGTCTTTTATTTGTATCCTTTTTCTTCATTGTTTATATCTGTCTGTGATCGTCGTGAACTGATCGTTTTCACAGAATATATTCTTCGATACATTATGTATGTTATACTCCACGAAAACCGTACTCCGGATACATAGTGAAGTAAAATAGCTAAGAATTTGATGGCGTCTGTAGCGTCTCGCTATCTACATATTTTTATAAAGATGATGGAGAGATTAAGCCTTATACTTAACGTAAATAAAATAATACTTTATCTAAGCAATATTTTGATGTATAGCGATTTTGACGTTAATATTTTCAGTCACGTAATGAAGTGAACTTGTACTTGTACTATGTCAGTAATAGGATTGGATTTGATGGCGCGACGCGACGCGGCTCCGGGAAGCACTGCAACACGCCAGCCACTGTGGCTTACGTGTAACTAGCAATACTCACTCTACACTCTTGTGCCTCTTTACAAACTCTTCTGCGTTAAAGGATAATAAATGATTTATTATTTATTGCCTATGAATAAATTTAGGAATGTACGCGAAAAGGATTCTAACTCAAAAAATCAGAATTGCAGCAAATTGTTCCTAACTTTTTAAAGTTATTATTAAGTTAAGTAGCGCCAGTTATCGAGAAATTGAGGAGCAGAAGGTTAGCGTGATTTGGACATGTTATGCGGAGGGATGATGTTCATATAAACAAAAAAGTAATGAGATTGAATGTGGATGGCTATAAAGGTAGAGGAAGACCAAAGAAAGTATGGATGGATTGTGTGAAAGAGGATATGCGTAAGAAGGGGGTAAATTCAGATATGACGGCTGATAGAGATGTATGGAGGAGTAGTACATACTGTGCCGACCCTCCATAGGGATAAGGGCAGGTTGATGATGATTATTATTTTTATGTAACATTATATTTCCAATTGTTTTTGTTTGCCGATTTATAATAAAGAGAATAAATATCACTCTAATTGACAATGGCAAAGCTAGCTTTGTAATGATAAGTGTACACGTCAACAGGGAAGAAAGAATACGAACGGTCGCGGCATTTTAGCTGTGGGCGAGGAGGACCTGGTGGACATAACGGCGGGCCTGCAGCAGGCCGCCGCGTCCCGGACCGCGCCCGTCGCCGTCACGCCCACCAGCCACGGCACCTTCCAGCTGTACGACCACTCAGCGAGACCTTCCGACGCCGCCAACAACTGTGAGTGCATCGCCTACATTTATGTTTTCATTACTTATCAAATCAATTACACTCACTTGGAACATTATTTAATTTGATCAAACTTAAATAATATCGTACAAATACGTTAACGTAACGTATGGCGCGGTATTTGTCTCATTCAAGCATTCAATGAACGAGTATAAACTTGATAATTTCGATTAATTATATCTCAATATTATATAACACAGAGAAAGATGTGTATTTTATTTTGGGTATAGTGCAATTGATCTGGTTATTTCTTGTTCAAGCATACGTCGCGCAGTTCTTCAATTTGCCTGCCGGTAAGAACGCACTGTTCTGTGGTGTCGGTGGATGCCTTATGTCTCATGCCCCATGCACCATGCCCAATGTTCCATACCTTATGTCCAGTGTCTAGCGCGGCCCCCTTACTATGTCGGCTGGCCGCAAGTTATGGCTGTTTTCTTTCTAATTTATACTGTATGAATGGTTTACTAACGAAAAATAACTTCGTAAATCCACTCGTGATAAGTTCAATATAAAATCACATCAATGATCCCATAACTTATCGTAACTAAGTAATTGGCAATTGTTTTGTTAAACCGGTTTAGGTAAATTTGTGGTAAAAAGAGTACGTGCTTTTAGAGTAACTTAAAGTAAAGTATACACCTATGATTTATTAATTTAACTTGTCTTGAGAGCTGGCTGCTGACAAACATTCAAAGCATCGCGTCGCCCACACATATATGTATGTACATAACACATATTAGTACTAAAAGTTCACAACGAAATTTGACAAGAGCCATATATCTATTTTGTCCTTATCATCTTCTGTATGTCGATTAGATAAAATATATGAGTTAGTATGCTTTTAAAATGACAGAATGACAATAGTTTTGATAATGGAATCCGCAATAATGGAGCCCGAAGAAACAGAGCCCCTGATCGGCGAAGGTACAAGTAAATATAATTTATTCTTGTTGACGCGACTCTTTCTTGTGAAACTACAAATTCTTCTGGCAAACGAATATTCCAGATTTTCTTCTCTTATTTCTCTCCTATTTTTTGCCTTGAAATTTAATTCGTGCAGTCCCAAGAAATCTTACTTATATTATAATATGCGAATGTTTTGATTGATGAATGGATGGATAGATGTATTGTTAGAAGGTGTCTCCGGAACGGCTCAACGGATCTTAATGAAACTTACTACACTTGTACAAAATAGTCTGGAAGAACACATAGGATTTTTTAATGCCTTTCCAGAGATAACTTCTAACAAATATCCATCCATCCATTTTAACTTTCGCATTTATAATGTTAGTAAGATTATAATTTATTAATTTATCAATAAATAAAAAGACCGGATATAACCGCTAATATGCGAAAGTGATTTTTTTATTCGTAAGTCGAAAGATTTTGTTATACAAATTTCCATACATTTACAAGTTTGCATGAAAAGTATTTTCTGTTTTTTTTCTTCCGCGATTTAAAAAAGTAACAAAGTTCGCGAATTCGTCCACGTGAAGGATAAATCCCGAAAGAGGATACTTTTGCGCGATCAGTGAATAACATGAGTTTGTGCATGGCAACACTGAACTTCTTTTACATTGACAGTTTGACAGTTTGACAGTTAACGCCCGTCACGGCTTGTGGTCTTTTGCTTACATCGCCATGTATATCTTGTTCTTATCATAAACGTTCTTTGTATTTAGCATCCTACTTGCTTTAAAGAAATGAATATTTTCGCATAGTCAAGTCAAGAAGTAGTGCGCAAAAATATAACCTTTTAACAGTTTCCGTTGTGTGTGAAGACTGCTTATACAACGGCAACATATAAGTTAGACTCGCGTATTTACTATTCTATCTTGTTGCAGGGGACGCAGTTATATTTTCCGGAATGCAAGGTACGTTACTAATATTAATTATTTTCTCAAAGCAGCAACCCGAACTTGTGGAAATATGTAAATATAAAGACGTGTTATCCCAACGCCACATTACTATCGATTTTCATAAGTCGTAATTTTTAAATCAGTCTCAAAATGTTCTTCTGACGTGATATACTTATTTGTCACTTGTAATCATTCTTTGTATCGGATTAGTTTTTACCGTTTGCTTGTCGTTTATGCTTGAGTAATGTTGAACGAAAATCCATTGTTGCAATGTCATGTGATGTAAGGCTTAGCTGTAATTTCTCTCGCTCACAGAATTGGCCTTTCATTATTAACAAATCATCTAACATAAGATTTATACATGTATATTACATGATCATCACAATTTGATATCAGAGCCAGACCATAATGGCCCAACCTTAAAAGTAAATGAAGGAATGTTCAAAAGAACTTTGCAGACAATAGCCAGTATTGTAGAAATGAAAAGAAAAAGTATTTTCATAGTTATTAAACAAATTCTGTAACATGTGTAATTAGTGATACTGGGATCACTTTGTATACTGTTTAATACATGTAATTCTATAAATCTTTTTGACTTTTACATTTTGATTGAAGGAGACACTGACGATATCCCTGGCATTGGGCAATATGATGACTTTCACACCATTGATTGGCAGCGAGATATTGCCAGAGATCGGATGAGACATAGATATATTGTTAAAAAGAGACAGGACTCAATATGGGATTTAATAAAGGTAAATCACTTTATTGGTTTTTGTTGTAATAATGGTACAATATCACGGTAACTAGAAATGGAAGAATTTATTTTGTAGTTCATAGAAAAGGCAGATAGAGGAAAGAGTATGTTTTCTAAAGATGTTAACAATTTGCAGGGTGCCCATGACGCATGGTCAGGCTGGGTGTGCGTGCTGCTGGTGGGGGTGTGCACAGGGGCAGTGGCGGGAGTCATAGACATCGGAGCCTCCTGGATGACCGACTTGAAGTTTGGCATTTGCCCTCAGGCATTTTGGTTCAACAGAGAACAGTGCTGTTGGTCAAGCGATGAGATGACCTTTGATCAGGGCAATTGTTCGCAGGTGAGCTACTTCCGCTTTGCTCTAAAATATTCCCACGGTCATGCCTCTCGTTTTCGATTAAAACGATATGGAATGTTGTTTATATGAATTCTGGTTATGAATACAAAACTATTGCAGTGGCTGACGTGGCCCCAAGTGTTCGGGGACTCGCGCGAGGGCGCCGGCGCGTACATCATCGGCTACCTGTTCTACATCATCTGGGCGCTCGTGTTCGCGGCGCTCTCCGCCTCGCTCGTGCGCATGTTCGCGCCCTACGCCTGCGGCTCCGGTGTGTCCCGAGTGCATGCCGAAATTATCTCTCTCTCGGTGTCTCTCTCGATACATATTTCGTGACGTTTGATCCGGAACGTTATAAATATTCACGTCCGTGCGATTTCTTCTCGCAGGTATACCGGAAATAAAGACGATTCTCAGCGGTTTCATCATCCGCGGCTATCTGGGCAAATGGACCCTCATCATCAAAGTGGTGGGATTGATCTTGTCCGTATCGTCCGGGTTGTCGTTGGGAAAGGAGGGCCCCATGGTGCACATCGCCAGTTGTCTCGGTGAGCCGAAGCTCATTTAGAAGGAAAGCGAGGGACGACGGCCGTTCATTCGCAACGCCGTGGCGTTTCTAATCGTATGATTTTATCTTTGTCAGGCAACATTCTGTCCTACCTGTTCCCGAAGTACGGTCGCAACGAGGCCAAGAAACGAGAGATCCTGTCGGCGGCGGCGGCCGCAGGCGTGTCGGTGGCGTTCGGCGCGCCCATCGGCGGCGTCCTCTTCAGCCTCGAGGAGGTAGGTCCTCTCCCTGTTATATATTGTATTAAATTAAACTCGTCACTCATTTTAAGCCATCTTTATTTTATTACTATTATGTTGCCATGTACATACTATAATCAACATTACAACTATATTAGGGAAATATTGCCATATACAACACTCCCTGCGTCGGTGCGTTCCTCATGTCACGACCGCGCGCTGATCCACCTTCGCTCTCCCGCAGGTGTCGTATTACTTTCCTCTGAAGACCCTGTGGCGTTCGTTCTTCTGCGCGTTGATAGCGGCGTTCGTTCTGCGCTCCATTAACCCGTTCGGGAACGAGCACTCGGTGCTGTTCTTCGTCGAGTACAACAAGCCGTGGATATTCTTCGAGCTCGTGCCCTTCGTCGGACTCGGAATCATCGGGGTAAAGGAGACTCTCACCCTCCGACGTCCGTCTTCGGAATCGTACACGCTGACGATGAAACGCTTCGCAGGGATGCATCGCCACGGTGTTCATCAAGGCCAACATCTACTGGTGCCGATACCGCAAGCACTCGAAGCTCGGCCAGTACCCGGTGACGGAGGTGCTGGTGGTGACGCTGGTGACGGCGGTGGTCGCCTACCCCAACCCCTACACCCGCATGAACACCAGCCAGCTCATCTACTTGCTGTTCAATCAGTGCGGAATATCTAACTCGGATCCTCTGTGGTGAGTGCTCGTTTGCGACCAATTGCGAATCTTCAATTGTGAAAACTTTATTTAGTATACAATACTTACATTTACATTATATAATTAACGAAAAATATACCCGATAACGGAAAGACACGACATAAAACTTTTTTACCTTAATCTATATATATAAAAGAAAGTCGTGTTAGTTACGCCATTTATAACTCAAGAACGGCTGAATCGATTTGACTGAAAATTGGTGGGCAGGTATCTTAGGACCAGGAAAAGGACATAGGATAATCTTTACCCCATTTTCTATTTTTTTTTTATTCCGCGCGGACGGAGTCGCGGGTAAAAGCTAGTTAGAAATAAAATTATTAACAGTATTTATACAATTTCTAAAATTAATAAATTTAAATCTGTCATTTTGTCAAGGAAAGAAAATCATCAAAAAACCATTAGTATCGACTCGAAAAAAAGAGGTTCTCTTTTCTTTACACTCCTCTTTGGAGAGAACCGATTACAAATAATATATAATAAAAAAATAATAATAAAATGCATACATATATATACCTGACGGTTGTCGATGCGACGTTTTCCAGCGACTACGACCGCAACTTCACGGACGTGAACTCCGCCATCGAGAAGGCGGCGGCGGGCCCCGGCGTGTACCGCGCCGTCTGGCTGCTCGTGCTCGCGCTGGTGCTGAAGCTGGTCATGACGGTGTTCACGTTCGGCATCAAGGTGCCCTGCGGGCTGTTCATCCCGAGCCTCGCGCTCGGCGCCATCGCCGGCCGCATCGTCGGCATCGGTACCGCCGTCTGCGAGACATGCGTGCGTACTCCTCGCCCCCGCGACTCCCTTTTCTCGAACGTTCCCGTTTCTGTGCAGGCGTGGAGCAGCTGGCCTACAACTATCCCAAGATCTGGCCGTTCTCCGGGGAGTGTTCGACGGGTGACGACTGCATCACGCCCGGCCTATACGCCATGGTGGGCGCGGCGGCCGTGCTCGGCGGCGTGACGCGCATGACCGGTACGAGCCGCATCGGAGCGTGCACGGCGGAGTGCCGGACGTGCATTAGTGAGCGTGTTCGTGTGCTTGTGCAGTGTCGCTGGTGGTGATAATGTTCGAGCTGACGGGCGGGGTGCGGTACATCGTACCGCTGATGGCCGCCGCCATGGCCTCCAAGTGGGTGGGCGACGCGCTCGGCCGGCAGGGGATCTACGACGCCCACATCGCGCTCAACGGCTACCCCTTCCTCGACAGCAAGGACGAGTTCCAGCACACCTCGCTCGCCGCCGACGTCATGCAACCCAAGTGAGCCCGCCTCGGGGTCGCTCGCGACTAGACCATAGTCGACGACTTGTCGTCCGATTTCTTCGCTGATATGTGCATATCGCATCGCGATGTTTTCCTCCGCAGCAATCACGTCCGATAAATGTACACATGGAATTAGAAATTAGACTAAATGTTTAAAAGGACGCAACAGTTAAATTTATTTTTCATCCGTTAAGATACGGATCGAGATGTCGTTTCGTGAGCGAGAGTGTGCGTCATCGTCTTTCCGTTCGTTCGTTTGTCCGCAGGCGCAACGAGACGCTGGCGGTGATAACGCAGGACTCGATGACCGTCGACGACGTGGAGAGCCTGTTGAAGGAGACGGAGCACAACGGCTACCCCGTGGTGGTGTCCAAGGAGTCGCAGTACCTGGTCGGCTTCGTGCTGCGCCGGGACCTCAACCTGGCCATCGGTCATTATCCCGCCATTCGTTCTCCCGGTTTTCTATGTGACCGTTTTTCCGATGAATAAGGGAAAATCGGTAACGTCGAGTCGACGTCGACTTCGGAGATATCGGAGATGTCGCCGTATTTCTGAGACGGGATCTGTTGGAGAACGATGGGAGCGTAACGAAAGCTATGAAGCCCCATCGGGTCGGCGTCGACGGTTCAATGTTGGAGATGTATCTTTAACGTTCGCCGAATACTTTTATGTGAAAGATGTATTCCGTCCGCAGCGAACGCGCGGCGCACCATGGAGGGCATCACGGGCCAGTCGGTGGTGATGTTCGCGGGTGGGGCGGGGGCTGCGGGGGCGGGGGCTGCGGCCGCTCTCCCCGCGCCCCCCACTCTGCCGCTCAACCGCATCCTCGACATGGCACCCATCACGGTGACAGACCAGACGCCCATGGAGACGGTCGTCGACATGTTCCGCAAGCTCGGCCTCCGCCAGACGCTCGTCACGCACAACGGGTTCGTCGTCTTTCGTCACGTTACACCACACGCCACACACCCATTACAAGCGGCGACGGACACTCACATACCGCGTCCCACATCTGCGCCAGATTTCATCAAGATCCGGAGATACATCCATCCATCCATCTTTGTGAACTTTCGCATTAATAATATGAGTAAGTTTTTTACACTGCGCGGAGAGAAGTGACGATGTAAACCGTTGGTTCCAGACGTCTACTCGGCGTCATCACCAAAAAGGACGTGCTGCGTCATGTCAAGCAAATGGACAACGAGGATCCCAATTCCGTTCTATTCAATTAGTTTTAAGTGACATATAATTTTAGAATTAGCGCCAACGTAGAGCGGATTGTATGAAGATAAGTCATGGAGCTCCATTTATGTATATGTTTGTATGTACAGAAACATCCAGAACAAACGACCAGAGCAGTCAGAGAGTATATTGTCACATACAAACACACACACACCAACAAGTCACATATATATTAACAAAAAGTCATGTTGCACAACATACCTACCAGTCCTATTGGATCGCAGGCAACGTCCACTCTCTGGAGCACCTCATTTACTTTACCAATCAAAAATGTTGTCATTATCCGTTTTATAGAATTTGTAATAATAATTGTATGCAAAACATTGAATCAATGTGAAACAAGTGTACATATCCCACAAGCACCGAGACACGAGGACATCTATTGTATGTTATTTCTAATTATTACCTGGATGTCCATTTTCTTCTTTTTTTCTTTATAATTTTTTACACTTATTTTCAATACAAATGATCTGTTTTGTTTTTCTGTGTTCGTCCCCCATGTAATTTAATGTTGGACATATTTATTGAATGTTTCAATGTATTGTTGTGTATATATAGAAATGTAATATTTAATTTATGTAATAAACAATGAAGGATATTTATTTGTCAGTCATCACATACTGTTTGTTGTAAGAGTCACTCGTTTCGATTTGAAGAGAAATGTTTCCTGCAAGTTGTAATTATTCCTTTACACATGTTATATAGCGGAGGAAAAGTTTTTATATATTGTAACATTGCAATAGACGCGATCGGAAACGTGTTTCAATGTAAGATAATTATAAGACATCAGTTTATAACTAAAATACCATAATTACTAATATTTCATTCGTTTAATCACATTTTACATGCAAGAAGGCTTTAACGAGTATTTCTTATGGAGCCATAAAATCGCAGCTGGTTTGTCTGTGTGAGTGCAATAGCGACACACAGACAGACACAACATCGCAACAGCAGCAGCAGCAAGAGAGCATCAAGGCGGAGCAGTGACCATGTGGTCATTTTTGCAACTGAAGGAAGTTTCGCAATCAGTCGTACATCACATAGTAGATAAGATAATACAATTTAGTTTATATTCTTGTGTTGTTTTGATTTTTATATATTGATTTGTTTATTGAATTATTGTTTTTCTAGCGATATTAAAGTTATTACATGATTTAATGATTTTTAAATGAAGACATGTGTATATAAAACAAAGCAGCTGTAAAATGTAACATTGCATGCATCATGCATAGAAGACATGCGTCAATGTGGTCATCATGCACGCAACGCATGACGCATGTGAAGATGAAACATGGGACATTCAGTTTTTTAAATATGTTTATTGTCTACTCAATAAAATTTCAGTATAAAAATATCTGGATGTTGCTTGTTTTGTCAATGTCCATGTCATGCTTAATATATAAATAAAAAATTGCCAGCACACGAAGTTAAATTAAATCAATTGCATCGCTTTAATTTATTATGAGTGTGCATGTGCTGTAATCGCCGACACGTCGCTGTGTCGTTGCCGGCACGTCTCTATATCGTCGCCGACACGTCGCTGTGTCGTCGCCGGAGGAATTTCCTGTGAACTTAAACGATTCAATAAAGTTTTTAAAATACATACGATGTGATTATTTATCTGAATAAAGTAAAATTGTAATGAATGTGTCCGTTATAACAAGCTTTTACATAAATACATTAAAGTTCTAGAGTTTATAGTAATACTAGCTCTAGCCCGCGACTCCGTCCGCGCGGAATTATAAAAAAAAACAAGTAGCCTATGTGTTCTCCCAGATTATGATCTACGTCTATGCCAAATTTCATTCTGCCGTTCTGGAGATACCTTCAAATGAACATCCATCTGAATATTGGCATTTATAATATTAGTAACATTGGCTTGTCAGAGGTACTCACTGGCCGGACCGTACCCGTTGGCTGTTGTGTTGTCTGCGGCCCTTTCCGCCCTCGCCAGTAACATTGTGAACATCTTGCTACAAGACATGCACAATAATTAGAAAGTAGAAGTGAAGGCGCCGCATCTGCTGTGGATGAAAACCGTTTTTCCTCAGCGTTACAGATAGTCTGAGGTCCTAATATCTTATTTCACAATAAAGTTAATATAATATAAAAACCTACTAGGTGCAATTAGATATTAAGTAAAGGTACGATGATGCAAATCATTACACCTCCCAGGAGGTCATTATTTTAGGCACGAGCTATGCAGTAAGATTGTGGAATAACGCGCCCTTCCGCGGCGGCATGCACAGGATCGACCCTATGTATCGTGAAAGCCTTGCAATTGGTTGACTTATAGCACTCAACTCACGCCTGTAACCCAGAGGGGTAGGCAGAGATCACGGACCTCCATTTGGCGTGGCCAAACGAACCTCCACAATCCTCTTTTCGCCATTTCGGAAGACGGAACATGACGGGTGGCGAGCCGCATCGCCCTCTTTTTTCTCCCGGGAATTCACACATAACTTTGAAATTTCCTTTTTCTGATATGTGCGGTGTAAGAACGTCGGATAAATGTATATATGTAAATCGAAAAACACATTGGTACACATTGATCGAACCCAGGAACTGCAGTTTACAAGTCAAGTACTTAACCGCTGAGCCACCGATGCTCACTTATAGCTAGGTTGGAAATTATTTCTTTAATAATTATGATAATGTTCGAGAGCGGGTCGGCCGCACACATCGAACACAATTCTTAGATGTGTCATTTCATCCCCAATGCCAAATGAAAGTCAATTGTAGTGTGATTAGATAATAAGAGAAGCCAAGATAATGTGCAAAACCAGACGTTCTCAGTATTATCCGAATACCTGTAATACGACAAAATTAAAATGAATTTTGCACGTCGCAGCTGCGTACGGCGCGCGGAGCACGTAGCGCGCCGGCCGGTGTTCGGCTGCGGCTGGCGCGGCTCTAACAAGCGCCTGAGGAAAGTGTGGTGCAACTGATTTCATTGCGCAACATTTTGACTTTGTTCGATTCGAATTAAAAAATAAGATATAATCAATTAAGTGTATGTTATGTATTGAAAAAAAAAAACATTTATATCTCTCACAAATATTTTAAGTAGTTGGTACAATATGTCCACTTTCGCACATTGTATTAAAAAGATTTATAACTTTGGTGGTTGGCTGGTTGGCCACTGAAAACATTTTTTAATGAAATAATGCAGCGATAAACAGGAAGCAATAAAAGCGCCTTGAATTTGTTGAAGTAACAAGATTCTTTGTTACATTACGTATTGCGTCATTACGTTTTTGATTGCATTATGATTTCTATAGCCGTTGCGGCAGTCTGAACTGTAGCGGATGACGAATGAAAACGACGTCCAAGCTTGTCACCACATTTAGGATTTCGTCACTTTTTAATGCTTTTGCTTCAAAATATAATATCCACCCACTTCCACAATCTATGAACTACCTCCGTTAAAACATACCAAATGTCTTTTACTTACCTAGAATTAAACGATCTTTTACATGGTAAGTATTCAACACTGCTCCGATGTTCCTATGTCATTTCAATGTTTTCACCAGAATAGCTCATATCTTTTAATACGTTAGCGATTTCATTCTTTCAAATATAGATAGCTATTGAAAATTTGTACTGTGCTTTGTGCAATCTGCAGTATCTATCTGAAACCAGTTTAATGAGTCCTTGTTAGTTTAGGGCAGTACTATAGGGTATAGGGTGTGTTACACACACCTTACTGTTTTTATACAACAGCCATAAATAATACTATTAGCGTTTTATTTCTAAAGAGTACGCGAAACGCGAACATCTCCATTCTCGATACAACCTTGAAATCGAAATTTTTCGCTCTGATTGTGGATTATCTATCATCGCTTTGAACATTCCTACAAAGTGAACTTTTCGAAAATTCACCTTATCAGATCAAAGTATCAAAATGAATGTCAATGCAATGTAAATAAAATAGTCCTTTATCATACGGGCGATGATCGTACAAAAATAAATCGTAATTTGAAAACACTAAGGCGTATATTTCAGTAATTGTAGATTTGAATTCGTACATGCGCGATGGCGTCGCTTCCAAAACGGCTTGTGAGGCAGTTGAAGGTCACCTTGAGCGTGCGAGTGGCCACGCCGGCGGCGGCGTCGGCATCGCACTCGCCGCACCGCGCCGCGCCCCGACATCGCTATACGCTGTGCGCTCCTTGCTCCTCTGGTCTGCTCGTCGTACGTGACGGCTGGCACGGTATCACTGTTCCCTGTTCACTGCCCACTGCTTCTGTAAGTACCTGTGTAAATCTACACGTCACTTGTCCTTATAACAATCTCAGTATATAAATGAAAGTCAACGCTTCAATTATATAGCTTTGGAACTTTCATCCTTCCAAATGTGTTTATTAGTGTTTGTATTGAAAACGGCACGCGAACGCAAAAAGACACTTGAACGCCTAAATAATATTAGCCAATACACTGCTGATTTAAAATGATCTCATTTGTAAATGCATGTGTGTCTGACTACTGGACTTTAGGAAGCTTTAGCTTTAAGGGAAATTTTGTCACTCAAGTTGTCTTGATTCACATATTACTTAACAACGTTTTTCATAAAAACAAAAATATAATAAACATAACTGAGAGGGGCAAGCTTTCACATCTTTAATTGTAGTTACAACCCTAAACTAAAACAACTCGAGCTTTTTACCGTTTACTTTTTATCGAACTTCCATTTTTTTGATGAAATTGACACAGATGAAAATCCATATCCACTTCCTGAGGTTGTGTAATGTCATGCAACATTAATAATTATAGCTGGTTATGCTTTGTACCTCCAGCGACGGCTCCCGAGGACCGGGAGCGAAGTAGCTGAAGTCGCAGCCAAGCTCATTCTCTTGACCAAACCTTGTGTATTATCGATATGATTACCAAACTAATATTTCTAACTAGTATCATCGATAAAAATTAAGTAAAAACAGATGCTATTACACTATTAATTTTATACAATATACGTCCTGAATGTCCTTCAGAGCTTTAGAGTTTACTCACTACCTCAATGCTCAACCAGAAGTCCTCGCCGCGACGGGACGCTGAGTTTGGGTGACTCGTACCCGTCGACGTTTTGTACAATATCATTGACGACGACTACATATTTTAATTTGAACTAATCAAAAAATCTAATCTTAAAAATAAAGCTATAACATGTTCGGAAAGATGAAAATGTAGTTATTCCTTTCCTCTATCGACTGAAGTATAGTTGGTGTACGGTGTCGGTGTAAGCGCCTCTTATATTTAAGAGGACCGGTTCGGTTCTTTCATTCAGTGCTTGCTTGCGGACACGACACGACGTTACGGTCCGCTCTCCGGCGACGCGACGCTTTAACCAAACCAAACAATACGCTTACAATAATTCGTTGCATTGTTTAACGCATCCCTAATTCTGCGAAGTGATATTTTTGTGTTGTTTTTTCCGCGTAGAAGATGTCCGAAAACGCTGAAAACAATTGGCTTACAAACGGTTAGTTACAATGCATTGTGTTTCAAATTATGAAATGCTTACTTTTATTATTATATTGAAATAAAATTCCTTGATTTTTGGTTTCTTAATTGTGAAAGTTAAATTTTTCTTTTAACATTTTTTTAAATCTTCCTCATGTTATACCGCATATTTTTTATATTTGAAAATGTTGCTAAACGATTTATATATTTAATATGTACATGTTTAGGCTTTTACCTTACTAAATGTCTTACTATATTTTTTTAATTTTCTCAGCGACTTAATTAATGTTTGATATTGTTTTATAGTCACTTTAATTAAACCGGGCTCGTGTCGTAAAGTAAGAGAATTAGATTTCAAAGATTTTAATTGCTAACGTAATCTCCAATCGAATCATAAAAGATCTGTTACTTTCTTCTTGCTTCCAGATTATCTCTTGTTCTTGTGTTAGTAAGTTCATTTCTAGTACTAGCAGATAATTATGTTCAGGTTACCTACAATATTCTTATTTTATATTCTACTAGCTTTTACCCGCGACTCCGTCCGCGCGGAATAAAAAATAGAAAACGGGGTAAAAATTATCCTAGGTCCTATTCCTGGTTCTAAGCTACCTGCCCACCAATTTTCAGTCAAATCGATTCAGCCGTTCTTGAGTTATAAATGGCGTAACTAACACAACTTTCTTTTATATATATAGATAGATATTTGCTCCTGTTGAAAAAAATCGCTTAGAGTGTGGTCACTACCGCTTTGTGATAGCTTTCAGATGTCGACACAAGCTTTAGTTTTGACATGAATTGTTGATGGCTCAAATGATGGAAAATCAAAATTTATTTTACTTTATATTTTGTATGCTATTTTTACAGTCATCATGAAAATTTGCAAAAAGCATTAAATTAAATCCATGTTACTCTCATACGCCTATTTGCCGAAATTTTTAGTCTAGCCAACATTTTTTTAAATATAATAGAATACGGCAAAATAAACCATTATGATAATAATAATTGGAAAAAGACTTAAGAGGCAGTTCCGCCCCAAAGATACGTTGAAGTCATCGATGTGCTTCTTACAAACGTCATGATTTTCAAATGTAAATGTCAGAAATATAAGTGTCTCGTAATTATATGAATTAGGGGCGAAATTATGTTGATATTTTGTAACACTTACGCCCTCTTGCGTTGTCCCGGTCATTTCATGGCAATGATAGGACGGACGTGTAGTCCGTGACATTGAGTGACCTTGCAGGATTGTGCCCTGTTTCAGTAATTTTTTACACTTTCATTTTTAAATAGTTTAAACAAATTAGTAAAATATAGGCTGTGTTTACCTTAACTTAATTCGTGTGCCTTTAAAAATGTATAAATGTAAATGTTAGTATGTATGTATGTATGTATTATTAAAATTAATCAAGCTTCATCTGACGAGCCACGCATATGGATATTCATTTTACATTTTACAGACATTCCACGTGCTCTTAATTTACATTTATTTATTTATATATTTACACCAAAATGTAACAATAAATTTGTCTTCCTAATTAAATATTTAATTTTGCTTAATGTAATCCCTCTACTATAAAAATAATTAGCTAAAAGTACAAATCCTGTCTTATAAAATATTATTTACAACTTAAATAAATATGTGCCTGTGACGTCAACTTATTTTACAGTAATAAATAAAAGGAAAATGTTTGACATAAAACGTGTTGTTTTATCTGGCTAATGAATGCTCTGGTACCGGTATGTGCACATGATGGACTCGAGCCGACAGCGTGTTGTGCAACAGAAGAACTGGTCCCTCCACTAATCACAATTATTTACACTATTCATTACTGGAACTTGAATTATTCACTATAAAAGCAATTAGTGTGTCTTAAATGAATGTATTTAAGTGAAATATAATCGATCGTAAATGTTGGTCGTGTGCAGGCAAGATGGCGACTGTGGAGCGGCTGCTGCACCCGCTGCATCCGAAGACGGACGACACGGGCAACAAGGTGACCGTGGTGGGCACCGGCCAGGTCGGCATGGCAGCCGTCTTCTCCATGCTCACACAGGTAACGCACATCTCTTGTCTTGTCGTTTGCATCACTGCATCACAAATAGAATTCATTAACCGTGGGTTTCCACTGCAGGAACTCTTGTTTCAGTCTCGGTCTATTTGAAAAAAGAGTCTTCATAATGTTTTTTTTATTTAAGTATTGTGGCAGCGGTAATTCACAGTTATATGAAACAGTCCACAGAATCCAGTGTAATGTAATTCATAAGTGAAGAAATAATAATTAATAAGGTTCAAACGTAAGCAGTTAAATGTTTCTTTTAAGAATGAAACATATTATATTTATTGATTTATTGAAGTATTAATGTAAAATATGTAGTTTAAGCAAATAGTTCATATTAAATGTTGCATAATTTGTAGCAAGCTCTTGTTGTTCAATTGAAATGATACCAAAAATAAAAATTAACATGTTGTTAAAATATTTGAATTAAGAAAGTAATGAGTTATGACGTCATTTTGAGTGACCAGCAGTGTGACGACTGGGAGTGCGATACGCTGCTCATCGACATGTGTGGAGTACATACATTTAATGCAAACGTCATCTGGTGTCTTATCGTATCGTAATGCGAGTGAGAGCTCACTTCAACTAACACTATTAAATGACATCATTTTGCATTAATATTTTCCTTTACCGTATCATAACTTTTGGAAATTAATTCAAATTTAAAACATTAACCTGATAATGTAATGTATTCCTGAACTTTATATCGAGTAAAATTAACGCACGTGTCAAGAATTTAAAAAGCCCGGCAATTTATGAAGCGAGGAGTGAATAAAAACAAAACACGAATTACGTTGACGATTATAAAAATTCCGATTGAGTCTCTGCCAAAAAAAGTGCACGAAAGAAAACATAAATGTTGCTCTCAAAATGAAACGAGGGTCCATTTTTTTTTTATGTAATGTTTTCTTGGATGTCTAGATGGGTCGAGGCTAGATATAGAGGACTCTAGGGGGCTAGTCGTAAAAATTCTTTGTTTTTAATCCAGAGGGAACGCTTATCATCATGTGGTTCAATTTTTAAATGAAATTATGATAAATAGTTTTGTGGATCTTTTTATACTTTGTTTACAAATTTATTTTCCTTGTCATCTCTATGAAAATTACAAGCGATTGTTTTCCTAGACTTACAAAAATTGAAAAAAGTTTAGTTCAATCGAAAATTACGGAACATACTTTGGGCCTAAACGATGACTCTTGAAGTCGTCTACATCCACAAAGATTTTGATCCGATCCGATGAATTACTAAAAGGAGTTGGCTTAAAAACACTTTTCTAATGTTACTTGGTTACATTTTCAACTTTACCGATTAAACATACGTTTTATTCTACCAGACTTTTAGCTTTTTGCTCTTTGAGATCTTATCAATATTTCTGATCACAATTCATGCCGGTTTTTACTCTATTCAGTTATACATTAAACACATTGCTTTGTAATTCTCAGTTAGCAGCGCTACACAATATCAAATAAAGGCGAGGACGTGTCGTATGTCGTCAAATCAAACAACAATTAGCTTGATTCCATAATGCATAATGCCGGAGCGCTGTACATCGACATGACGTCATCATCATATGGTGTCGTGTCGACCAGTGATTCAAAGCGTCCGCGACGCTCGCCTTCTACAAATTTTCCTGTTCACACAAAACACATGCATGTGGTTGTGGTCTCTCACATGAATACATTGTTACATTTGCTCACGCTTGCATACAATGTTATCAAACATTGTAAGGTATATGTTACAACACACATTGTTGAGGTACTTGAGATTTACTACGCGTGTTATTCATTTGTAGTAGATATCTGTACTCTACAAGGCAATGTTTACAAAGTTGCCATTCTTTAGTTAGTCTGTTGTGTATTTCATTTCTATTTATGAGAGTCGTCTTGCGAACTCTTTAATGAGTTACTTAGATTATATAGATATATATTTATTTGAACACTAGATGTAATCGGTTGGAAACAGGTATAATGTTGTAGCTTAGCTGTGGACTGTATGTGGGTGGGAAGGTGCTAACTAATGCTTGTATTAGTAACGGTGTAGTAATGAACGACATGTTATGTGTGCACGTGCCAGGGCGTGACCAACAACATCGCGCTGGTGGATGTGATGCAGGACAAGCTGCGCGGCGAGATGCTGGATCTGCAGCACGGCTGCGCCTTCATGAAAAACGCCAGGATAAACGCCAGCACCGGTACCACTGCGCTCATTGCACACTATCTTCTGTTCTCGTGCATACATCTTAACTGTTCACTTGCAAGCTGCTTTGTTAAGCGCTTTGTATCGCATAAGACAATCCCAACATTAGTGTAGTCGTAATGGCTTTATTCTTTTATGTGTGATTCTGGTGAAACAATTCTCTTCTTAGCCTCTCGTTAAATATACACTTATAGTTAGCGTTGTATTTGTTTGTATGTTCTGTATAAGTAATATTGATTGTCAGATTACTCTATAACTGCGGGGTCAAAAGTTTGCGTGGTGACGGCGGGCGTGCGGCAGCGCGAGGGCGAGTCCCGGCTCGACCTCGTGCAGCGCAACACCGACGTGCTTAAGATCATCATCCCTCAGGTTGGTCGATTGTTGTAAATGTAGGGACCAGTGAGCGACAACGGTACACGTTGCACCATATATACAACCCTCACTAGCACCCCCTACCCTTATGTTACACTTACACTATTATCCTGACAACAATATTTCAATGGTTGGTCAGATTTATCAGTAATAAAATTTATTAGTTGTATGGAGTTTCAATTACGCGGAATATGGTGACGTCATATTTCGGTTGAACCACAGGATGCAGTAAACATTATTGTCGAATGTGTTTTTGAATGAATAAAGCTTTTTGTCCGTCGTCGTACGTCATAGAATCATAGGTATATATCTATTTGTAGCTGGTGAAGTACAGCCCCGAGGCGGTGTTGATAATAGCGAGTAACCCGGTGGACATTCTGACGTGGGTGACGTGGCGACTGAGCGGATTGCCGCGCCACCGCGTCCTCGGCTCCGGCACCAACCTGGACTCGGCGCGCTTCCGATACCTGCTCTCGGAGAAACTGGGCATCGCGCCCACCTCCTGCCATGGCTACATCATCGGCGAGCACGGCGACAGCAGCGGTGAGACATTCACTTCACCCCTACCATCCTTTCAAAGTTTATTAGGAAATTAAATAAAAAATACAAGTATTTTAACTGTATAAAAATCTTATAATTTCAATTACTTAAGGAAAAATAAAATTAGTTTTTGGCAATCTACCAGCAACGTCTGATGAGTCTGTATATTATCTGCCACGATAAGCTCACGATTTGAGGTTAATGACACTCTTTTGGAATCAAAATATATAATGATGGGAATGTATTTGGGAATTCAGTACATAATTATCATATTTAGTTTTATTTTATTCAATTTACATTTTTATTTTATGAAAGAAGTCAGTCTTTCAATAATGTTGGTGTTGTCCTCAGAGCGGCTTACAGAATGAGCGGAGACGCCTTTATGTGTGATGTTCTTGACAACAGTAAGGTGAATGGTGAATGTTGTCTGTTGTCAGTGGCGGTGTGGTCGGGCGTGAACATCGCGGGCGTGCGGCTGAGCGACCTGAACCCGCAGATCGGCGGCGAGCAGGACCCGGAACAGTGGCGGCGCATGCACCAGCTCGTCGTCGAGAGCGCCTACGAGATCATCAAGCTGAAGGGATACACCTCCTGGGCCATCGGCCTCTCCGTGTCCCAGCTCGTCGGCGCCGTCCTCTCCAACGCCAACAGCGTGCACCCCGTCTCCACGTACATCAAGGTCGGTCCGATGCGATGCCAACGGTCAACAGATGTCCTCTGTTATATGGCAATGGCGGTGTATCAGTATGATGATGTGGTGGTCGTCTGCAGGGCCAGCACGAGGTGCAGCAGGAGGTGTTCCTGTCGTTGCCGTGTGTGTTGGGGCGCGGCGGAGTGGCGGACGTGGTGCGCCAACCTCTCACCGCGGAGGAGCGCGCGCGTCTTCACGCCTCCGCTAAACTAATGCACGACGTGCAGGCCGGCATACACTTCTAACTGATACGAGTAACTCTTCGCGGTCAAGCATTCGCTACCTCTTTTACGTCTCGCTTTACAAATTCATTTTATAGTTTACAACAATTCAATCATTTCCCAGATCTACTTACGAAGGTAATAGATTAATAGAGTATCATTCTAAATTAATATGTACAACATTTAGTATGAAATATTGATCAGGGATTTCCAAACTTAAATATCATAATCTCTCACCATTAAACCCAAAATTCGGACGATACCTTAATTTTCCCTGAGACTAGAATTATTTATTTTAAATATAATATTTAAATTTTTAATAATTAATCCTAATCACATAATTTTGTCAAACTGCACAATATTAATGTTATTTTATCATATGGTAACTTTTCCAATTATCTCACATTAAAAATATACTTGCCAATAGATCAGATTATATTTTTTTAAACATTTTAACTAAGTTTTAGTGCAATATGAGACTGATGTAAAATAAATTCAACTTTTTCTTTAAAAAAAAAAAGAATTGCTCGCTTCATAACGACATAGATATTGATAGTTTTGTTTCAGATTTTATATATTTTTAAACAGATTTAACTATCGAATTATTTTTACTGCTCACATTCGCTGGGTAAAAAATTTATAATTACTATTTTGCTATTTGTTTTTTAGAGTCGAGTCGAATTTTATATCAGTATTACATGTAACTGAGTGCAGATGGCTCTCGGTTACGGCACATATAAAATGTTTGTGCGTTGTTTTAATTTTGTGATTTAGTTGATCTTTAGAATTATTTTCGATAAATATTAATGTTTAAGGCTTTCTTTCAACAAATTCTTTATAATATTTTTTATATCTCAGTGATTTGTATGTTTTAAATAACTGTATATTTTTAATAATAAAATAAATTATCTAAACTATTGAAGTGTTTTGTGTTCCTATAAATTTTCTTCACTATATTTGTCTATGTTTCGTCGTTCGATGTGAAATGAGCGATGTCACTAGAAACTTTTCTATTTATGTAAATAAAACTCATTATATTTCACAAAATTGTATATTGTATTTAATATTACATATTATATAAATCACTACAAATTATATTTTGATATTTTGCTGCGTCATGTCGTAATAATCCATTATTTTGATAAAAAATTGTTACAAATTTAATAATGATTTAAAAAGTAATAATAACGTATGTTGTGGAAGTGTTCAGTAGAAGCGCTTCAGCTGCAGCAGCCGCAGCAGCAGCAGCAGTCGCGCTCATCTCGTGCCGTCTAACACTAAAGATATAAAACTTATTTCTATTACATTATTCAAGTCTGATTCATTTTAATTATTGATCATTTTTAAAGCTTACAATATTTTATTACAATGTTTACAAATACAGTATTGCCCTAACATATAAATTGGAATAGCGAGCGATCAACTCAGCACACAAACGTACCTACACATTCAATACTTGTTCTGTTCGCTGTCCACAATGAGTACGACGAGACGGCGTGTCTCAGCGTGTCTCAGCGGATCACGTTTAGTTCACTACAAGTCACATTGTTAATGTTACATTTATGACAAATAACTTGCGCTCTATAAAACACTCATACAAATGGTAACTAGAAGGTTATTTGAATAAATTTAGCATTAGAATGAATTATCCAGAGCAATATAAATAATTGTTAATTAATTTTTCTCGCTGAGCAAGGCAAACTTAACACACGACTTTAACACAGCGAGGTGCGAATTTCTTACACGTAAATAGGATGTTATATTTAATAATTCCGTGGAACAATTAATCTTTTAAATATCAGGAGCAGAATATTGTCCATCAGTCTAGTTACCATCTCTACAATGTTGAATACCTCGATACTCCATTTACAATATGTTCTCGTACAGTTTATGTATTCGTACACTCCACCTGCACTATAACGTCGAGTCGAGTACGCAATATGTCATCTATCGCCTAAGATATTATTTAGTCCCAATTGGCACATTATGACCAGAGAAGTACAAAGGATTACATTTCAGGAAGCATTTCATTGTAGCTACATCAATGACGTCACAGATGACGTCACAGTGAGATGGCGAGCGTGGAGCAATTGCGCTCCCACTTGCTTCTTAGACACGGCATCTACAAGACAGCATCGTTGTCATACTTATCTGATGATAATCATTGCATTTTGTTCACAAACAAGAATGTACGTCACAGACAATTACATCTACATCTAGTTTGTGTAACGTAAAATTATATACAGTATAATGTTATTTAAAGTAATACATTAAAATAGGAATAAGCATGAAATATTACATTAGCATAAATCACAGACACTTTTCTGAACTCGGCCGCACAGGAGATCACTCAAACTGTCGTCCCTTTCCTCTTTCTCATGCCACGCCTTCCCCTCCCCTGGCCGACTCCAAACTTCGTTCTTGACTAATGAAGCTCTTAAAATTTGAGCGATTCGAAGGCATACAGTTAATTAACCGCAAAAATAGAAAATCACTTATGAAAAAAATCAATCATAGTATTATTTTCATCGACAACGTCGTTGTCCGCGTGTGTGTTTGTCCACAGATCAGATCAGATAAACACATCTGAGCCCAATAACGGTCCACTATATAGTATTGCTCGCTTCTTTGTAAACTGTTATCTTATCATAAAACAAGTCCTCACTCCCTCCTGGTTCCGTTGTAGTTAACTCTGTAGACTGTAGATTGAGAGTAAACAAATTGTGCAGTGGTCAGTCCACGAGGGCGGTAGTAGTGGTGGGCGTGGTGGCGGGCGAGGGCGTGGTGGTGGGCGTGGTGGCGAGGGCGGGGGCGGGGCGTCAGGTATCGTCCGGGGAGCGCAGCGAGTGCAGCGCGTTGCCGTGCCCCGCTGGCCGCCGCCGGTCTAGGAACGTCTGAAGTTGACTCGCGGAGAGCGGCGTCGCCGGCGCCTTCAAAGTATACATTCATATTCAACATTAGATTAAATAGAAAAGCCATGCGTACAAAGTTGTAACTGTCATCAACATCAACAAGTGTGTGGGCGCGGCGTACCTCGTGCAGCCAGGGATGTTCGAGCGCGGTGCGCGGCTGCGTGCGCTGCGCGGGCGCCGGCGCCAGTAAGCCGCGGATGAGCCCCTGCGCCCCCTCCTCCACGCCCGCCCAGTGCTCCGCCGGGAAGCAGTAGTCGCACTTGATGATGTTCGCCGTCGTCTCCTCTATAGACTCGTCCAGGAACGGCGAAAGCTGCAATCGCATTCACAATATAATTTCATTAAAACAAAAATATTCTATGTCGGGGTGAGTAAATAATATTTAATAGTTAGGAGATTATTGTGAAGGTCATGTTAATTTGATAAGTGACCGACCCCGGTAAGGAATACGTATAGGAAGACGCCGGCGGCCCAGGCGTCCCAGGCGGCGGTGGGAGGACGGCCCAGCACGCACTCGGGCGGTGCGAACTCGAGCTGCGCGGGCGCCGGCGGCAGCACGTCGCGAGCCGACCCGGCCGCCTCCGCGCCGCTCCCGCTCCCGCCCGTCTCCACCGCGGAGCCCAGGTCCACCAGCTTGAGCTGCGGCTGCGCACCCCCCACTTCCACCAGGATGTTCTCCGGCTGCGCAACAACACCATGCTCTGTATTGAGTATTACCGAGTACTGAGGATCGCACCGAGTTCCATGCTTCCATGGTTCCATGCGACATGTATAAGAGTACCGAAATATGCCTAGTCTTGTTATAGTTACCCTAACGTCGAGGTGCGCGACTCTGTTGCAATGTAGCCAGTCGAGTGCGGAGAGGAGGCTGCGCGTGTGGTGCGCGACGGCGCGTTGTGTGTACCGCGGCGGGCCGCCGGGGGGCTCCGCGGCCGCCCAGTCCAGCAGCGGCCCGCCGCCCACCAGTTCCAGCACGAGCGTGTGCGCCCCCGCGCGCGGCACTTCCGCGAACAGCGCCAGCGCGCGCACCACTGCCGCGTGCGCGCCGCGCGACAAGATGCGGTACTCGCGCACCGCGTCCGCGCCTCGCCCGCCAACCACCTACGATCGCATCATACGCTCTCATCATCACTTTATTATTAACAAGGTCTGATGCTGTGTGTGTATTAGTGCATGTGCGTGTGGAGCGGAGACCTGCTTGAGTGCGACGCGGTGTCCGGTGCCGGTGTCCCGAGCGGCGAGTACGCGCGCAGTGCGCCCGCGGCCCAGCTCCTCCTCGACGGCATAGCGGCGCGCGAACTGCTCGCGCTGCCACGCGCCGCCACCGCCGCACGCGGCCGCAGCGGACGCGCCGCCCGCGGCGCCGCCCCGCGCACTCACCAGCCTGTCGCACACATCACACCGCAAACATTTTACAATTGTATTGCAACTTGACTTACTGCAAGTTTTACTTCCTGTCATGTGCAACATTTCTCTAACTTGAAACTTTTCACTATGAAGCTAACAATGACCTCATTAATGTTTGAATTTATATGAGGTTAAATTATTGTGTTGTGTTATTGCATGATTATTACAATAAAGTCAGTGCAGCATTATGAGAAGAAATTATTAAGACTATTAATGGATCAATGAATTATAAACACATACATTCAGTAACGACACGAGGTGAGATTGAAGCTGAAACATACAGCACGAATAGTACGGGAGATAATCAACCAATTTGGAAAATAATAAAAGTGAACAACCTGAAGCTGTATTGTCCAGCGGGCAATTCCTCGAGGGCGAGGGTGCCGGCGGCGGCGGGCGTGTCGGTGGCGCGCCGCCACTCGCCCTCGCCCACGCGGCAGTACTCGAGGTGTGCCGGCGCCGGCTCGTCCCATTGTACGACGAGCCCTCCGCCGGGATGCGCGCGCACCGCGGGCACGCCGGGCACACCCCCCGCGCCCACCGTCAGCCGCGCCGAGCTCTGCACTCCGCCCAGCTCGTTGCTCACCAGGCAGCAGTAGACGCCGGCGTCCGAGGCGCGGCACGCGTGGATAGTCAGCGTCGCCAGGCCGTCGCCGGCAAAGGAGATCGCGAAACGGCCGCCGTGCCGCAGCGCGCGCGTCTCCGGCGCGGTCTTGCGCCAAGCGGCGGTGGCGCGCGTCGCATTGGCGCGGCACGAGATGGTCGCGCTCGAGCCGGGCGCCGCGGTCACATCCGCCGCGGGCTCGAGCAGCTCCGGGGCGCGCAGCTCCGTCACCACGCCCTCCGCGCTCGGTTCCCCCCCGCCTCGGCGTAATTTTAGTCCCCAAGCTCGCTTCGATAAGCCCTGCGGGCCACATACATCGATGACCTTTGGGAACGTACGAGCGAAACTCCCATGAAGCATTACATGCACGCCCCCGCGCACCGCGCCACCCTCCTCCATTCAATAACTAAACTATTTACAATAAATAAAAAAGAAGTCGTCTTTGGCAATAATTGCAAATCACAAAACACATTAAGAGTCTTGCCGAGAGATGGAAGCTGGCCGATATCACAGTCTATGTTATATATGCATGCCCCTCTATATCATACCTACAACAAAAAAATATAGAAAAGCGTTAAAATAAAAATACATGCAAAAAACATATGTAAACAATGTGCTAATCTTTTGTGTGGTAAAGATAAATAAAGTATGTTGAACTAATAATTTCTATAAAGGAAGGGAAGATAGAGCAAGTAAGTAATAAAGGAAGCATGCTTTAAGAATAAAGAAGCATACATAATATGAAACGTCCAGCAAAATATTATGTTTACAAGCAATTTCTATCTATTTTATAAACAAAAATGTAAGCTAACAAACATGACTAAGGTACAAAGTGTAACCAATGTCAGGAGAATGTTGTGAGTCAAAAGTAAAACTGATGTGATTAAGCTGTTTATCTATCATTATGAAATTACTTTCATTGTAATATTATGTAATAGTAATTTCTTTTATTTCTTGTATTATTTTATATTTGCTTATTTGCAACTTTAGTCCTGTTTTCCTTTTAGCTCGCTTTTTGTCAAATATTTCATACAACCAAAAATATTTAACATATAAATAAGTACAATTAATTTATCATTAATTTCTGTTTGTGTGTATGTACCACGCAAAAAATATTCTGGTTTCTTGTTCAACACGATTCAAAACAATTACGTAAAATGCTACACGACACGACACGACAGCACGGCGAAGTGACGTGACGTGACGTGCGAGATTGCGCTCCTTGTCACATTTACACTTGCTTTGTCATTGCAAAGAATTAGTATCTCTTACGTAATACGTGAATTGAATGGTGTTGAATTTCATTTTATTGCTTTATCTAAAAATCCAATAATGTTTTTCAAGTAAATCAAAGAAAATTTCATTTTGTCCAGTTTATGCTTTTACTTTATGTGTGGAACTGTATTTTTAATCTTTTGAATGTTGTTTTTACACAAAAAAAAAAACTTTTTTACTCCATCAATATTTAAATTAGCGGTCACCATTAACCACTTGGTGTTTTTTTAGCAACTTTATGGCCTCTGATAATTTTAGTGAAGTGACGTTTTTAAATTTACATCATCATTAGTCCCCCTCATCCTCGTTTAAAATCAGGGATTTTTTCGGAACCGCTCGCTCCCTTTCGAGCATCACTAGATTAATGAACGATTTCTAAAGAAAAAACCTTGTTTCTAAGTACTATCAGTTGCAGTTGGTATATAACCCGTGTTGCTGCGGACAAGAAGACGGTCCGTGACTTACATTGGCGTGCGGCGAAGTGGGGCTGACCGCAGCAGCGTGCTTGTTGCGGTCGACGGTGGCGGCGGTCGCGGGTGTGGCGGGTGTGGCAGGTGTCGCGAGTGTCGCGGGGGGCGTGGGCGGCAGGTTGATGGTGTTGGCCTTGGCGTGGGGGCGCTGCGAGCGCGCGCGTAGCTCGGCCGCCATACGCCCGCCCACGCACGGGGGCACGCTCTCCGTCTTGCGCAGCGCGCTCCACCCCTCACCCATACTATCGGGACGGGAATAGGACCAATATAAATAAAAAAAAATAAAAGGGGTAAATCGGGCTAGCCAGTTCTGTTCAGTCTGTACGTGTTACACAGACTGTGTGCGAGTGTATAAACTGATATTCATATTTAGTATTGACTTTTTCATAGAAGAAACATTAATTTCTTACTTTGTTAAATATGCTAATTGTTAAATATATGTAATGTTAGATGACCACTAGATGTGTATGTACATATTATTCTTTACACTATTACACAACAGTCGACTGAATTATCTGGTTATTGTCCTACTGATTATAAATTGTTATTGTAGTCGAGTAATGTGTATGTTAGTAAAGTGATGTTCTTCTGAAACTGTGTCTCGTAGTTGTTGAACTGCTGCTGAAGCTGGCCCCCAAAATAATAATATAAAAGAAGTAAATAAAATTAAAAATAACAAGCATGCGGGACGATAAGCGGTAAATCAAAAGCATTTTTGATTCACATTTATTGAGTACTCATTTAACAAATATAATAAATAGTGTTACATAGCGTACATAATAACTTATTATATTTACAAAAGGTTGCAATTAATTATATATATACATACCGAATAAATGTATAATAACATATTGCGAAATTATAGTTTACGTTAATCGTTGTATTGAGACCAGAATCCCTGCATAAAACATATTGTAATGACTGTTTCCTCAAAGACTATGAGAGGTATGATGATATGGTTTATACAAGGATTTTGGTCTCAGAAACCAACGATAAGTGCAATATAAACTGTATCGAAAGGAAAGAAATAATTGAAAAATATTACGGGCTGTTCATGAATTACGTCTCGTGGGGGGGGGGGTGGTCAAGCAAATTGCTGTATCCCTTTCCAATATTTAGGTAGTAGTTTGGAATAAGGGTAGATATTTTAGTTTAAAGGTGAGACGCCAATGCGTTTTAATACATTTTTAAGAAATATTATGTAAGGGATTTTTTTTTATTTGTAGCAAAAATGACTTTTAATGTAATTTATTATTTTCTAACATTCTATTGAATCGCGATATTCATCTTACGCAATTGATGAATGGCCCGACCTCTATTACAATGTTTTATACTTTTCGTATTCACATAGATTTTAGTGGAAGAGAGCAGTAGCTTCAACTGTTCAACATTTTATGAAGGATATTAATTAATTAAACAATATATATAAGATGTTTTATATTTCGTTTATTAATACAGGATTCGGTTCAACTTCAGAGATGTAAGAGATGTTACAGATTTATATCAATTCTTTGTTGTTTTCTGTTACAGTGATAATCATAGAAGCTCGCTTAAATATATAAATTAACAATATAATGAATAAAGTTCCTATATTTGTTGACGAAAATAATTGGAGAATAATTAAAACATTTCCATAAAAAGCCGTTAGTAAGCATTGTCAGTAGACAAAAAGGCCTAATTAGTTGTTATTGACTCACATATACTTAAGCCTAGTATACATAAAAGGTAAATAAAATATAATTGAAAGCATACAGTTTCAATATAACTTTCGCGCTATTATTGATTCGGTTAAAGTTAAGCACTATATGAAATTAATTGCAATTTGGTAAGGAATATAGCATTATGTATTACAATGTGCGTGGAACACATACATATATATATATGTATATAAGAATATGCACTTAAGACTATGTCGGTTATTGTATAATGGAGACAAACACTGAATTCTAACACTATATTACAACTACTCTGTGTGAGGCTTTTTCGAGTTGTGTATAATATTCCTTCGACTTAAGGTGATCATTCGCGGCTCGACCGCAGCGACCGCTGTGGTGGGGAGACGATGGAGAGCCAGTGGGGGTTCAGCAGTGGTCCGGCAGCGGTCGGGCCCCGCGGATCTATCTACATCCTGACTTAAATCAAAGTTTGTTTATCAAATTACAACTACGGAGCGCACCCGCTCAGTCCTATTCATACAGCGCGGTTACAAGATGTCTTATATATGTATATTATACCAACCAACTTACGTACGGTCTAAATATTATCCATTCGGGAAACAAATACGACTAATTTATGATGTATTGATACTTTCATTACAAAAAAAAAAACTTACATTCGACTATATACATTCCGTATGAAATCAGTGTGAAAGCTTAAAATCCCATATCTATACATCCAGTATTGTATTATGTAAATGCAATAACTGAAAGAGATCGGGTAGACCTATCTATACTAGAATTACATTTACTATGAACTAAATATTTGGAATTATTGAAAACTAGCCTACAAGTATTATGTTTAGAGCTCGTCTCGTCCACACACACCACGACATCTTCCGCCGCTCTTTCACCAGTCTTTTACGATTTCTTCTTCAATTAAACTTACGTAGATAATTCGATGTCCTACTGACAACTTGCCTGCATACAACTTTAATTACATTATATAAAACTACGTCTACAATATTGTAAATATTTCAAATACTGCCTATTAAAAGCTGTTAATCTTACGAGTATTTTGAGATACATAAGTGGATAATTACAATAATGTATAAATACTCGTTTAAAATGTAATCTTAAAGCCAAAAAGCATATTAAATACATATTCAGACGGCTATTATAAAAAGCTGGATATTATTTCGTTGCCAAATTGTCTTTGCAGTGTGAGAACACTAGTAGCGTGCCAGTCAAGCCGACAGGTCCGTGATACTTTTAACCGACTTCAAAAACGAGGAGGTTCTCAATTCGTCTGTATGTATTTTTATTAAACGACAAGGGACGCCGGGATACGGCCGCAAGGCGACGTGAGATCCGGCATCCAAGCCATTTCATGCCGAGATGGCGATGGCCAGCACCGGCAAGGCGAAATTCAAGTACATCATAATGTACGTAAATAATTTGGACAATATTGTAACTTATTTTTGTCTAGTTTATTTAATTTGTCATTATGTGTTAAACGACTTCAGTGGAATTGTGAGTTTCACTATAACCGTAGAGTTCCACTGGTGTGATATTTGTAGTTATCCTATAATATTATTCTATTATTATTCATTTTTAATAACTATTTCATTTCAGGAACTATAATAACGTAACTAATAAAAAACTAAATGATAACATTAAATAAGGATTTTTGACACATTTTGGTACCTACATGAAAAAAATACTTAACAATATTAAATAGGGGGGAACCTATAGAACTGGAAGAAAAATTAATTCAAATAATAAAGGAAATAACGTTATGAAAATATACACAATGTGATTGTTTTGCAAAGAGAGTAAAGAGTCCATAAGAATTGAATATAGCACTAATGTAAAATGCTGAATGTGACAGAGGTTCGGGAGAGCGCTGCGCTCGTTGCTCGCCCGCACCTCGCCCGCGCAACGACCATCCGTACACTTTTATATCTAGATTATATTCTCACTATTATGGCTAACTTTATAGTAAGTTATTGCTCGAATCCTTTACAGTGCAAACGTAGTATTGTATGAAGCTATTGCGTCTACATAGGCTATGTGTAGCTAGCGAAAACATTGCTGTTATATAGATCACATGAAATTTGTAAATGATATATGGACGCCGTGAAACTTACGACTGGTACCTCTCTCCTACGACTTGGTCGAATCATGAACAAATGTAACCTAAACTATCAATTCCGTGCAGCTCTCACTAAAACTTATTAAAGTACTAATGTATAATATTAAGGCAAAAATTGCTGGAGGCAATTGGCAGTACATCGTTTAATATTTAGATTTTTAGATTAATAATAATTTTATAAACGCTGCTTACCTTCGATCAAAACGATTACGATTGATATAGTTACATTAGATCGTGGACATTGATAATAATCAATTCTGTACTTTAATTATAATTTATATAAAATGTTGCGCACAGATTCTACTGCTTAGCGGACGTTACGACAGTTTGTGCGTGTGTGTTCATGTTTAAATACGATATAAACACAGCCCTTTACTATGCAGTTGCCGGTTTGAATGAATAAAACCTATTTTATGTGAGTTATTCAACATTGTGAATATTAATAATGTAAAGTTTATTTAGTGTGTGTGTGCACGTGTGAATTGTTTCGACTTTGTCTCGATATGTTGTGAGGAAGAACACTGTCGCTAGGATATGATTTTGTTGGCTCCGAGCTGGCTGACTTCGGGTCAGCTTTATGCATCGCCGTCTACTTTGTTACATTATATTTCTTATTTTTCCAATAAATCAAATTATATTACAACAAGAAATCGACAATTCCATTGATAAAATAATGTTACATATTTTTAAATTGGGTTATTGTTTGAGAATTCCCAACAAAGTGACCATTTACAATAACTAAGTATGTTTAGTACAAACACAATATGTACTATTATCAGAATAATGCTACAATGTAAATAAAACACTTGTATCTAACTAACATCTGTTAATAATTTAGATATAAAACATCGCCAATAACACTGGTCAGTTAAGTTAGAACAAGCGCACAGAGCAAAGATCATCAGAACAAAAACATGGGAGAAATAAAAGGAAAGCGGCGATATTTATTGTAAATTGGAGATGGTATTGTCGCTATGGTCTTCGGCCTGCGCGCGTTTACACACGTAAATATGTACACCTGCAATACAAATGACACAACATGATAGTGTGCAGCGAGTGAGGTGGTGAGGTGGCGAGGAGGCGAGGAGACGGCACTTACTTGGCGGGGTCCCGCGCCTGGTCGCGGTGCAGGTCGCGCAAGTAGGCGGCGGGGTTCTCGAGCGCGTCGCCGAACATGCGCTGCGAGCGCAGGATGGTGGCCAGCGTGGAGGTCCACTGCGCCCGCCGCGGCTCCGGCGCGCGGCACACGAACGACTGCTTCGGCTTGTTCGGGTCCACCGACTTGATTATGAACGCGCCGCTGTTCTCTAACTCCTCCACCTCCATCTTGTTCACCTTTACCAAATATTTAGCCGGTTATTCTTTTTAATTGCTCGATGGTGATTACCTTTTCTTTTTTTTTATATCATAAGGTGGCAAACGAGCAAACTACCACCTGGATTCGCCGCAATAACGATGCGACCCTTGCCCATAGACATCCGCAAATGCAGATGCGTTGCCTAACTTTAATCAACGGAGAAAGAAACGCATAAAAAGAGTATATTTCTCCTTCATATGCGTCCCCTCTTCCGCCAAATCCTTTCCTAATAAGAAAAGGGTGGGAAGGGAAAGAGGACTAAAATTAGGCCTCCGGTACCACACTCATCAAACTGTACGCGGAATTGCTTCTACTTCACGCCTGTCTTCTGTGTGGTCGTGATATTGCACCGGTCGACCCGGCCAATTCGGGCACCCAACAAATATTGTTGTTGCGGGATCTACCACTGTTTAAGCGCGAGTAAAATTCTGAATTTATATTAGACGTAAGGAAAGTCGTCACAAAATGAGTTTTTTTTCATCTTAATTCTACGAGTATTAATGAGGCATGAGGTCTCTCCGTATGTCGTCGATGTGATTACCTGAACGTGCGCCTTGTAGTTGTACGTGGGGCTGACGAACTGACTGCGCTTGCCGACGGGCTCGCTGAATATGACGCACTGCTCGAAGAGGAACACGTGCAGCTCCTTGCCCTTGTCGCCCTTGTCGCCGCCGCTCGCCTCCGACACCGTCATGTGGTCCTGCATCAGCAGCTTGCCCTGCGCCGTGATGTTGCCCTGCAACGAGGCGCCGCTCCGTCACCATTTGCACCGACTTCACAATTTGCTAAAACTCGGCCTACCTACGCCTTACTCACACGTAACAAACGTAGGCGTACTCCTTCGCCAAGCTCGTAACTATTCGTTTGTCGCAAAGCGTTGCGCGTACATGTTTTATATAAACAAAATTTAACAAAGGTAACCACCGACTTCTATCATCCAAGGAATCTGATATTAAATCAGCAGGTATTGCAATGAATAGCCTAATCGTAGACAAAGCAGACGTCATTGCTAGTTACGAGACAAGACAAGTTCAGGACGGATGGACTGATCGCAAAGCTTAGGAAAAAATAAACCTTATTTGGCTTAGCTTCTTACTTTACATTTTATAATCAAAGCAAAGTGACAAAGCAATCACAAAATAATATTCGTTCTCGCAATATTATTTTAATATTTATTTTCGCAATTTGAGCTGCAGCCATTTTACTATTTATTTATTATATAAATACAACAAATTAAAATTCGCTATGTATTGATAAAATTAAACCACAATATTATATTTCAGTATACTCGTAATTTGATCAGTAGAATACACGAAGCTAGTTAGATTTTCATATTCTCCTCTCATCTATATCAATAGAAAATATATGTTTGCGTTATTGCGGATATTCTGTGTGCCAATCATGGAAATTGTTGACAAGCGCCATCGTATTATCAATTGTGTCAAAATTAGTGTGAGATTTGTCGTACGTACATTACGTTACGCCCAATATTTTTCAAATTTTGTCGATAACGACACCATGGCACTTGTCGCAAGTATTCGTGCTAGCTCACTGAGGACGCTAGATCTTTTGCTTTATTTTGACATTATCGTTAGCAAACACAAAAATGTTGTTTAGGATATAGACCGACAAGGTTATCTGTCGCGGTGGGCATAAGTCAAACTAAATTACAGCTCACTAGCGCCCCTCTGTCATCGTCACAAAGTGTCACATTATCCTTTTCGTACTGAAGCTGTCGTTGCATTTTTTATATAACTTCCTATGCCCACGCGTCGGTTTCACATATTTTCTGAGGGAACAAACAGATACAGCAGCGTTTCTCACGGAACCAGGACGTGCAAGAAAATTTTTGACAAAATGAATGTGATGTTTTGTTTTATTGAAAATGAAGAAGACTTGTATACACTAAAGTAAAAGACAATGTTACCGTGAATCCTTGCAAGCGGCCGACGTCCATCATGTCGTTGGCGTTTTTGGGTATGATGGAGGTGCAGAGGACGGCGTCCTCGAGCGCGGCCACCACCTCCGGCGGCTGGTTGGCGCTCTGCGTGTACGCTAGGATCTTCTTGACGAGCAGATGATACTTCTGTATGCGTTGTATCGGCTTGATCAGGAGGTCGCCCAGCTGAAAGTCAACCGCCACTATGTAAAGTCCGACCTCACCGGCACCGGGCGAGCACACGGCGCGCATGCCAATACTTCAAAGCCACAACAATGATCGGCGATGTGTTTGTGATAGTGCAGTGTACGTCGAGTGATAGTGACAAAATGAACAAACCAAAATAAACACCCCCAAAATTAATATAAGAAATAAAAGGAACTGTTTGTCTGTATATGTGTGGCCACTCGCAGGAGCGGGTCTACAGGTTTGCCATGCAAGGTGATTGGAATGGGAGGGAATATCAAAACACTTTAAAAACGTTCAAGCAATGTTCGAGCAACAAGTGAATTTAAAGTGTTTTAGTGAGACGTAGTGAGAAGCGCCATGCCGCCCGCCACGCACCGACCTGTTGTTCTGTGAGTGGCGCGCAACATTTATTACGAGTATGTAAGACAAATGGCCGAGCACATTTCACGGCTGGTAATTCCTTGCCAATTAAAAATGTCGTAAATACATATTTGGAAAAAAGTTTCGATATTTTGAAATCCGTTACTATAAATTGTTGATAGTTCGTTTAAACGTTTGATTTAAAAAGGAGCGACAGTATTAGTACCAGCGATGGCGTAATGTGGTCCGGCCTAAGGAACGATACTAATACCTGGTTGAGGCTCAAGCGAGCGCCAGGCAGGTGGTTTCTTTGTCTAAGCCGAACCTAGAACCCCACCAATGTGTCACCCAAGCGAGCGGCAACATAAAGCGAAAATGGTGTCTTGATGTAAAGTGCATAACGAAATATAACGTTCATGTGTCACAAGTGAGATATTTTGAACATTAGATATGGCGATACATTCGAATGTATGAAAAATAGCAACAAAATTAGTGCTCAATGAAACAGGTGCCATCACACATGACATAGCCACATCATGTGACACGTTTGTGATCTATCTATGTGCGGGTGAATTTATGATAAATCTATTGCTATCTTTACTTATTATTTTGTGAATCGACTAATACAACAAAACAGTTCATTTAATAAATTGAGGAGTTTAGCGATATTGGGTTGTGTCACGGCATTGATCGAGAAAGCCAAAGACCTCATAATACAAGAAAGTGCACATACATTTTAACAACGCAACGTATTGAATCAAATTCCAGTGGCCTTTTAATGGCGCTCAATCACAAACGATAATAACATTTATCGCTATCGAAATGCTAATAAATTTATATGTGAAATACATGCCTTGCCTCCTCTTGTTGCCTCTTTGTGTACTTAAAATATTCAGAGGTATATAAGTTTCTTAGGAGGCGCACACAAACACACACGCACGTACACACACACATATATGTTCATTAAAATGAGTTTAAAAAGGCCTCACCTGCAGCTTATGGTTGAGCTTCTGCCTGAGCTCCTGGAAGTACTGGTCGTGTTCGGAGACGATGTACTCAGAAACGGGCTTGTTGCGGCAATACGCCTCGTACAGGAACATGCGCTTCTCCAAGAACCGGCGGAACAGCGGCCCCAGCAGCTCCGGCTTTTCAATGCAGACTACCAACTCGCGATAAAATTTACTGCACAGAACAAAACAATATATTGAATCGCATCTTATGGCCGAGTACCGCGCGACGTCCTCCTCGCTCGCCCGTCGTGTCTGTCACACTATTTACAAACACTAAACTTTGAACAAAATTAAAATAATAATTTGGAAAGTCGCAGAAAGCAGAGCCGGCATAATGAATTCGCTTGAAATTCAGTATGTGAGGTCGCCCGCGCACATTCATCAAAAAAACATAAAGGAAGAGTTACTCACTCGCGGTGCCATTCGAAAATGGCCTCGATGTTTCCAAAGATCATGCGATGACGCCGGTCGCGTAGGCTTTCGGGCAACGCCGGTTCTGCGGAAGGGTCCTGTCGGCCACAATCAAAAATATTATTTATTCTATATCAGCATCTTCTTCAGCGTGGCATTAAACAGATGCCTTCCATTAAAACAGCGTTACAATCACTCGTGTGGCCCGCGTTTTCCGTTTACTTACCGCCATGTGACGGATATATCCTTCGCAGATGAGTCGGAGGTCGGACACATAGATCTCCTCGGTGTCGACGAGCTCGCGTAGCACGTAGTCGCGCTTCTTGAGTATGGCCTCCACGTCGTCGGGCCCGGGTATGGGCGTGGGCGTGGGCGTGGGCGGTGTCGGCGGCGGGTCGTCGTCCGCCGCGCCGCCAGTCGCACCTCCACCTCCGTGCTGTTCCTGCGCAGTTGAGCATTTTTTAACGTGATTTCTAACATTTTTATACATAAAGAACAAATGTATTCAAAGCAGTCATGATAGACATGAAACTTATTAAGCGAGTAGACAAAAAGTAATGAAGAAAATGTCTCTGACTGCTGCAAACAAATTCATTACATGGTCACTAAAACAGTAGTTATGTTGGTACTTATAGGTTGTTCATATTAAATCTTACTTTTCCGTGTACAAGTGAGATTTATAAATCAAGCGCAAGACAAAAAAAGAGTTAGCAAAAAAACACAAGCAAGCATAGAAAAATGCGTTCTATATAATACGATCATATCTCTAAAACTAATTTAATTTGATGTACCATTAAAACGGAATAAATCGAGTACCTACGTATAAATTAACTGCACGCAACATTAAAAATTAAAAACTAAATATTCAACAAAAAACCGCAAGGCGTTTCCAGGCGATAATGTTTAAGTTTCACTGTCCGTTAGCCGAGAAGTGTATTTAAAAATGTTAAAAAGTAGCTGTGGCACTATAATATGTGTGCCGCTGATAATTAACAAAATAATTAGTATAACTTATGTACATAAATATAATGTAAGTATTGTTTGTAATTATATCGCGACCGGTTCATGGACAGTAAAAGCTTTCAGTAAAACGAAAGTCGTGCAAATACACTACATGTATTGATTTTAATCGAACCATTTTTTCTTTGACAATTTGTTCAATTTCTGCGATATCCGCCGGACCCGCGTTGGAATCCAGAGAATCCATAGCCAGGGAGTTCTGAAAAAGTTAACCCAAGTATCTAAAGAACCTGAGCACCCGGTCAGTGACAAGAAGGTGAGGTGGGAGCGACATTGCAATAAGCGAGTGTACTCACGCGTGTGGCGGGCGCCGCGGCAGCCGGCGACGGCGCCTGCTGCAACACCGCCTGCGGATCCTGCACAACCACACAACATTCACATTTTGGTTTACTGTCATCAAATAATGCCTGAGTTATGCGCAACGTGTTATCCAATAGATTATTCGTTACAAACGTTACAAAGTCCTTCGTATACATGTCATAAGAGAAACAAGTTATGTTAGGCACTTCATTTTTCTGTATGATTCTCAGTGCGGCATTTGGAGCCTGTCATAAAGATGCAGATGTTTTGTATAGTGTAATCGTATGTTGAGTTTGAAACGTAATCACTGGCAATGTAACAACGTGCCGAACGTCAATTATATCATTAATTATTTACAATTTGAAACCAATCGAGCCGGTATATTAATATATGTTTAAATTATAGCGTCAGTCGTTAATGCGGCCATTTCCGCGACCGAATTCATAGCAGCGAGGTGCAAACTCGTCATTGAAATTCTCGACAGTCGCAAGCGTTCGCAAATTGCATCGAATGAGACATTGAATGAGATCATAAGACCTAAGAATAACTAACTTCTTAATCTTTAATTCCGAAAATTTATGTAGTATTTCTTCATTTAAAACATTAACAAAGAAACAAATAATTACTGGTGTAAGCCAAGAAATGAGAGGCAGAAACGATCGACTCAGAATGACAAAGTAGTATAAAAAACTTTACATATTCGGTACCCCGCCTGCACCCCGCCTTTCGAAATTATCTGTCCCATGCTATTCATCTATTTGTATACCAAATAAGTCAAGGTAGGTTATTAGTTGTGTGCACACAAAGCCATCGACGCATCTGTAGTTACAAATGACGTTGCGGATGTTGATGGCTGTCGGTGGTTACTCGATGTTACCCGAACCCGAATCTCTGCTGGACCATTACTCCACTCAACGACGACCACTATTACTCAACGAGCCCTGGACGAAGGATGTTGTCCGTGGCTTGTTATTATATTACAACGTCGTGTCGTTAATTAAAAATACCAATAATAATATCAATTCATTGCTCGTATTCCTACTTCATATTAATTACCTGAAATATTCATAACAAACCTGGCAGGTAATAAATAACATCTCTTCAAAATCGTGTTACCTATTTAGGCTACAACAGATTATACATTCCATTACATCAAAACAAAGTACAGTTTAAAAATAACGCAATATCTAAAAAAAAACACATTTCTGAAAATTTCATTAGGCTTTTTTAAGGTATGACTTACAATACATAATATTATTCTAAGTCGAAAAAAGCAATAATTTTACACCTAATACTAATCTGACTAGAAGTTGCCCGCGACTTCGTTCGCGAGGAATTAAAGAATTAGGGATAGTGTAGCTTCCCAATAGTAAAATAATTTTCCAATTCGGTCTTATCTTTTTTTTTTATAAAAATCAATTATTAATGATAATAAATGACACAGCAAAAGAAACCTGATTAAAAATGGTTTTCATTTAGGTTTAAAAGATACGATTTTAAAAATATTGTTTGTTTTGATGGAAAGTCTAGATATTAACCTACATATGCAATAATGTACCTACGTAATCATATCAACCAGGGAAAGCATTACCCTCCTGCCAGCGGGCAAAAAGAATGCTAGCTATTTATCTGGCTCCCGGTGTGAACGGACTATGGTATAGTAAGGGAATGCCACACATCAAGTGCGGCCGCGCCGATTGCATTATTTTGAACGTTGTGTGCTGAGCTAATAAAATGAACCCTTCATGTCAGCTGCGATGTGAGTAATATTTGTCTTATTACGATAATTTTAATATATGAAAGAAATATGATTTAAGAACATTATGTATAAGGCCTAAAGATGTGTGATTAGATCCGGGTTTAATAATGATATAGCCGCTATAAAATATAGGGATTGAAAGTAAGAAAATTGTCCCGTTGTGCCAGATGGGTGGGATGTTAGCTAAGCCATACGACGCAAGGGTTGGTACGACGCGAAAATATTTATGGAATGGAAATTAGAACTAGATTAGACATAGTGCAGTAGGGGTGTCACCTGTATGGGCTTCATCGGCGGCGGCAGCTCGAGCTCGGGCACATCGTCCTCGCCCTCGTCGAGCGCGGCGGCGCTGCTGCCCTGCTCCTCGCGCCCCTCGCCGCTCGTGTACGGCAGCTGAGCACAACGCACATATGTACATCTATATCGGAGCTGACAGAGTACCTACACTTGCTATGTTTGTACATTTAGTTATAAATTGACATGCACCAAAACTTACACGTAGTTTCTTATCGGACGGTGTTTTCTTCAGTGGAGTGGGCTTGTCCGTGGCGGCGGGGGGTTGCCCTCCGGTTGATGTTTTGTCGGCCTTACCCTGTGATTGTTTGCCTTTAAGCCCCAACCATCGCCGTCTGCCAAATACATCGACTTTAGGCAAAGAAAATCATCTAGTTCATATTCAATAAAAGAAGATTAACTTAAGACCCTAACATACGTATTAAGAGATTTGGTCAATCGACAGACAAATGTTTCATGTATAAAGCAAAATAATTTGTTTAAGTTTAAAGTTTAAGCGGGCATTCACGGGTTTCGTATTGCCGACCGCTAACGGGCCGAAGAAACCACGGAGTCGCGGCATCCGATAGTTTTGTAACAGGACACCTCAGCCACATCCCTGGGATTGTCCGCCACTCGGCGCCACACGACGGCCTCGCCAACTATTCGCAAATATCAGGCTGCGGGAACGAAACTAGCGATGAACGCGCAACAGCGAGGCGGCGCGTCGTCGGAGTAGGGCGTTAAAGCAGCGGTATCACGTGTTAGTCGCGGTCGAGTGTTGTTGTGAGAATAATGAGTTTAAATTGAAGAGAACTATTGAAGCCTGAACTTCTGATCGGAGCTTTATTGTTATTACTTAGTAACGGTGTTGTTTTTTTATAATTGCGTATTTTATTTTCTTACTTTGTTCTTTTTAATAATGAAATCCTTTAGAGATTCATGTAACAGTGAGCGCTGTGTTTCACGACAGGATCTATCATACTAAAACATGTAATATTCCTATCTGGAAATGTATCTACTTGCAGACACTAATCATATTACGGTTAATTATGTTATGTGAAACAGATTTAACACCAGAGGGAATTTTCGAAGCACATAGATAGTATGTTTCATTTGGATATTTGTAAGTGGAACTGCCAACTTTAGATTGGTTACCATTTTTTTTGGTCATGCTAACTGGAAACACCTGATTGTGTATATATACATATATACATCAGATGACGAGTTCATCGCTCCTTCCAGCATCCATCCAACGTCCCTCTAAGAAAGGAGGAAACGTAGACATAGGTGTCACGTCTCAATCAAACGCTTCCGTGTTCTTGAGTCCGCTTCGGAACGTTAGCAAGCGGACTACATAGCATATATTAATAGATATATATAATATATCTTGGAAGCAACTACTCGAATAATTCTTCTCTTCGCTGGATATTTTTGGTTCGTAGTGGGATTCCGCACTAATCACAATATTATTACCGCGGTGTAAATTTGTGATAAACAAAGACTTACGTAGACATGAAACGATACACGATATTAATTTTTTAATTAATTTGCCGAAATAGAAGTATTTGAACAATATTTCAGGGTATTCAAGAGGTGCGTGCGGCGTGTGAGGCGAGTGAGCCACGTGAGGTGCGTGCCGACGCACTCAAGGTCTAGCCACTGCTCGCCGCAGCTATATCTATACTTCGACTCATGTTTACATCATAAACAATTTGTTGAAACCCTTTACTTTTGTAAATCCGGAAAGGTAAATACGGTTCCAAGTTGTGTAATTAAGACTGCAATGCATATAGTTAGATGTTACATCCAAACACAATCTAACTTATATTGTGTTGCACTAGCGACAGCAACAGCAACTGCAACTGCAACTTCAAGTTCAACCTGTCGTAATTACTAAACACAGACACGGCACGGTTCGATAACTTACTTTGTGAACACAACTTGATTAAACATAGACATTGCACAAGAACGCGTACAACTCGTATTTAAAGCGTTCAATGAGCCAACGAGCCAGCGCGTCACTCGCAAATAGATGAACACAAACTGCCTTATCGACGGCACGGACAAGGAGCGCGATTAGCTGCATGCACGTATTTCGATTCTACGATTATTTTGTAATGTTAAGGAAGGGCAGGCGGCGAACTCTACGTGCGCTCCTACATCCTCCCTCTACACAACAGACGTTGATTGTACTCGAAAAATATAAGCAACTTCGCGATATTCTTTTAAAATAATCTAGATAACAGCTATGTCTCGAACGTTAAAGGTGGTATATTGTGCGCTGTTCAAGAATAGTGGTGATTAGATAAGACAAATTATAAGGGAACTGATAAGCGCCTCGCTCCGATGTGTTCCAAAAGCGACGCGACGTTAGCGACATTACGTGTGTTGAATACACGCTTAACCTCACTCACACGACGCTTTCACGACTTCACTACAATAATGAATAATAATTTCGTTGACAGATTAAGAAATTACGACACTTCTTATGCGCTGTATGTACTTTTACGGATTAGCATTTAATTAGTGTCCCGAAGAAAGTGTTTCGGACATGAGCACGGAAAGTCAATATGGTAGCGGCTGCAGCAACACTCACCCACTGAAGCCGCGTCGCTTGCCGGGGCTGGCTGCGCTCACGGAGCCCGTCGCATCACTCGATGCATCTGAAACAATATTTATACTTTTAACTAATCATTATTGATGTTAATTGTCACGCGAATTCAAATTGCGTGCTACTTGTACGTAAACAAATAATTGGACGCTGTCAAGAATTCAGCAGTAACTACTTTTGTAAATGTTTCATACAATGCTGCTTAACGTAATGTTACTAGATCAAAGTTAAGGATGAAAATGAAAACATCCGCGATATTTGTGACAAAACGTTAAGAGCTACGAGCACAGTAGGTACAATACACCGGCGTGTTCTTGTTCACGATGGCAACATGCTTTTGATATTAGGAACTTGTATAAGTATTCGTAGTGGTGTCATTGGAACTGTAGCTAAGATATTGTTTCTTGTTTTATCAGCTGCGACTAAAAAAGGATGCGTGTTAAACAAGTGAATTATTTACTCGTCGCACGACGGAAGAGGACTACTAGAAGTGAGGGAGCCATCTCTACAGATACGGCAGAGATTCGGTTGTGATAATCGAATCACGACAAAATGGACCCTAATAAAGTGTCATCATTATTTTATTAGGGACACGGTGCGAGGATACGTCAATCGCTTTTGAGATAAAACGCAATGAGGGGAGCGACGAGGGAGCGACAGATTGGACAGCGCTCCGCGTCACGCAGCGTCACCGAGTGCAATCACATGCACTCGTCGATCAGCGTTGCTTGTTGCATCGCCCCGAAATAGATACAACTCGGCCAATGCGTTCGCCACCTTGCTGCGGCCGGTGCGGCTGTTGCCAGAGTCACTGTAGTCGTGACTGCTAGTAACGCGACTTAGACAGCAGGCAGTGGTCGCTTCGCTATTACGGCGAATTCAGGTTGCCGCGTGCTCGTTTGCCATCTTATAGTATTATATATAAATCTACCTTCTATTATATCGATGAGAAAGGACAGCAGTTATTTAAAATACCACTGTAAAAATGTAACAATTTTGATGTTATCGATATAACGTTTCACAAGTCATATGTTTTATGCAGTAAATAGCTTTAAGTCTTGGTGTATAGAGCATTGGTGGGAGATGCAGTATTAGCTAAGCTTTCAAAGGGTAATATATCGAGAAAAATTAATTAGTAAAGTAGATTGATACTTACGTATCTCGAGATTGGTCTCATAACGAGAGGACCTTCAGGATCACTCGTCAAAATGTGGACCAAGAGAAGGGTAAATAATATTATTCTGCGGCGTCATATTAGCACTTACTGATACTACACTACTGATGGTGTAACGTTTGTTGAATAACGAAGCTCCGGTGCCACAGTGACACGCCTGCTCGGTCCTTCTATAAAGTGCCTCGCCGATGCATTCACTCTTTAAAGTGTCACCGACTTGCACTCTAATTTATTTATAGTTTATAATGTTATACATATCATGTTAATCATTTAATTACTTCATAACAGATCGCACAATTTTTATTTATATGTTTTTTTTTAATTTGAATTTGAGTGATTGAACTGAATTCAGGGACAAAACCTTATTTCTTATTTTTACAAGTGAATAAGCTGTGTTAAGTTACAAATAAATTTATAAAAAAATTCGAATTCAGTTTGCAAAACTTTATGACAAAGGCAAAATTTAATTTTACGTAGTAAAAAATACAATAGTAAATAAAAACAACAAAACATGCTGAAGAACGTCTGTGTATAATATACAAAAATACTTGTATAGCTTCGGGTCGCACAACAGTTCCCCTCCATGGTTGTTAATAAAATCAAGACAAGGCAAAAAATTCTTTAACATTAAATAGTTACAGAGCAAGCATTTTCATTGCCAAAAACGGAAGAGAATCCTCAAGGGCTTTAGAGTAACACGGTCGGCAAAAGGTGATCCCGCTCCGCACCCGTGTGAAAGCGCTTATCACTCTAATTCTATTCTATTTGTAACAGATTGGAATACGTGCCAACCAGCTTGGCGCTTGGCCCAATTGTTATTTCCTCGCAGCAATATGGATCAAAATTATCTGTAAACAAATATGACGTCGCTCGGGATACGTGCTACAATGTGAAGCCGCATGCAATCTATTCTATATGAGTGTGTGGCACGCAGTTGTCCGCCGCGACCCTGTCTATTACCTACTCGTAATTATAATTTACATCCGCACTTATCATTCTTCAAACTTCTGTAGCTTATTCATATTGTTCAAAAAAATAATTCTCATAATTAGAATTGTAACTCAAAAAAAAAAATTGATCCTGACGCGATAAGCGTTACAAAAAAACATTACGTAAATTATCAAAATGCAACAAAATAAAATCAGACTGAACAAAGAATTTTGTAATTATTATACGAAGCCGCATATTATATAAGTACGAGTATAAGACCGAGCGCGATAAAAGAATTTTTAATAAATCATTTATTGACGCCGCCATTGCTACGAGGCATTTCCGGCTCGCGCTCTATATCGAAATATTTTAAAAATTAATTTAATAACTTCATGCCAGTGCAAGTACCAATGTAAATGCTATTGCGGGTTTCATAGCCAGTGCACAATGCACAATTGCACAAACACAAGGAATTTACAGAGTTTATAAGCGACGTGTTACTATCAACTATCTCTGTGAAAATAAAATGTTTTTCTACGTTCCATGAAAGTGCAGCGATTGTTGTTCCAATATAATATGCAGTGTAACCCTTTACGATACGTTGCCAGAATAAGTACCGTAGCGGCTTCGCACCGAATTACCAGTCAAAGATCGAAATTCGAAGTGCAGTCGAATCGTGGCGGTGGTTTAATTTTAAAGGCGTCGTCGTATTGCTATATAAGTTTATTAAAGTGAATCAGGCGAATGATAATATATTTAAATTTTTTCAGGTGTTTCGACAAAGGATACCCACGGACTCAGCTCTGATAAAATTATAAAATTGCGCAGAGCAAGTGCGAATTTTTTTTAAACATCAAATTTATTAATAATACAAATAAAGTAAAGTAGTAATATATAAGTAATATATTTTTTAAAAATATAAAAAATAATTACATTTAATATACACTAGTTATATAAAAAAGCAAACTTGCTGCGGAATCTCATGATTCAAGCAACCAGCGGTCTGCGGCCCTAGGAAACTTTACAATGCGCACGGTTTCCAAAATAATTGCCTTTTGTGTCAGGCCCTTAATCCAACTGTTTAGCGAGAGCTTTATAAGGTGAATAAGTTTTTTAGGTACTACTTATCTTTAAGTAGATTAACGCTAGCAACAAAAATGTTTCACAACAATAAACCTTTAAAATAGTCGCATAAAATATTATGACACACATAGCTGTGGATTAAAATAATGTGTATCAAAGCTGGGAATGGCGCCGGGATCGGTCTACACGTGGCGCGCATTGTGCAACCTCTGTGCTGGTACTATTCTGTTGTCTCCTCTTGTGTTGTGGGAGACTGATTCGCAACTCGACTCGAAACAATGTGACGAGTTTACGCGGCGAGTCGCATCAATATTTAGCCGCATTGTAAACATGATCGCTTACAACTTCGACAGATACAATTGTTTAATAATTTGTCGTCAAGAAACTAAGTATTAACGTTAAGCAGTCAAATTAGGAAATGCTTTTCGACTAAAACCAGTACGGAATCTAACAGTGTCCCTGTATTAGATGTATTTTTACCAGTTGCGTTCATTTAATGTATACGGGCGTAAATCCTGCGTCACTTGCGAGATCTGGACGACCCTTAAACAACATAGTGCTGCACGGCGTTTCCTGACATGTACTTTTGTTGCCCTTTCATGTTGCAGTTGGATACAAACATTTATAGCAATGTTATATAACATATTGAAAAGCACACTACTAATGTGTTGCTGCTGCCTGCAACAATAGCTGTTCGAGGAGCAATGTGCGAATGTGTGAGCGTCACATCTTAGTAGAACTGATACCGCGTCCTTGGGTATCTCAGCACACAACTGCACTCTTTGTAAGTCATATGAAAACAGTGCATTTGCTCAACAACATCGTTGATCAGATGTCAAACTGCCACTATGGGATTGGTCAGTTTGATGGAAGGCAAACACGCATCTTTATTCATCCTTTTCTAGTTTCGGAGTAAGTACCGTGAATACCGTTTTATATTTTTCAGTGTAGCTGTGAATTAAATACAATCAATGTTCATATTAGGTTCTATTGTGAAAAACCGAATTGAAGCACGGAGAAAAATATTAATTTTTAAACAGCAATGAGAAATGTCGCATAATATAAGATATTAACTGGAATATGTTTTATTAGAACTGACAGCGGCGGTTGTTTTACCAGATGTTAGTGTTTTATATAAATATACAATACGGTCTTTTCAAATAAAAATTTCCCATCAAGGAATTACAAGTAATATGTGCAATATACATACATGAAGCTGGGTAAGAACAAGAGTGAATCAGACTTACATTGTGTTATCAGCCCATTGGTCTACCGATCAATCGACTCAGTGGGGTAAAATATCCCACTGGGCCGAACGGCCAAGCTTTAGTTACATATTCCCCTTTTGATGTTATATTTGTCGCGAAAACACATATTTTTAACAACAATCACAAGTTCGATATCGCGTCGTAATTGTTATAAATAACTCTTATCGTACGTAGGATGGTAATGCCAGGCAGAGTGCATGCACCGCACGGGGCGCGGCGGCTATGCCGGCGAGGGCGGTGTGATTGCGAGCTTACCACGACAGCGGTCCATGGGAGTGGTGGTCACCATGAAGATGTCGCAGGCGAGCTGCGAGCTGCGAGTAACGGAGCAGAAGAGTGCGGAACGAGCGAGGCTCGGTCGCGTCGCGGGCCCACTGCCGGCAGCTAGCCCGCTAGCGCTACATTACTGTGCAAGCCTCGTGCGACGACCCATTCAATTTCATATATGGAAGCGGTCGCGCGCGCACCCGCGCCCTCGCCGCGCGCCTCACCGGCTATATTTTATAGTATCGCCCCGCGCCCCCGCGCAACGCATCTCACTGCCCGTGTGCCAATGTCCCAATGTTCTCGCAAACATCGACACCACCGTCTTTATTTTTTCTCCTTTACAGGGCATATTCGAACGTCTTCGAAAATGACATCATATTAATTTATGGATGTAGGACTGCTAATAATTCAGCAAGGTGGAGTGACCTACCACAAAAGACAATTCAACATTTTTATTGTAATCAGTTAACTGTTATGTTTGGAAAATATACAAGGACTGGCACTTGGTTTGAATAGAAATAATTGAATTTGAGTTGTAGGTTTTGCCATCAAGTTGTAGAGAAGGAGGTTCTGTGGCCAGCCTGTCCACTCTCTCTGCAGCGGTGAGCGGTGAGCGCCGAGAGCAGAGTGAATCACACGGCCGCAACAATGCCATGGCCTTTCTGATAAACAGAGAGCGCGCGACGCGACGCGGCGGCTGCTTTAAAATAAACATAGTAGCTGCGGTATGTCCATGTCGACTTTGATAACGTGCCAGTTAACTCTACAATTGTTATCAACCTTTCACTGTTTAAAACCGTTTTTTATTGTTCCTGGACTTTGTTATTATAGTTGTATGACATTGTTTATCTGTTCTCAACATTTACTTACATATTTTAATAAATAAAATTATTTCTAGGTAGGCTTCACATATACACCCGTGGTAATCCGGCCCACGGCTAATCCGGTGCCCCATGTAATTCGACTTGTTCATTTTCTTGCTTCATAAATTGATTGATTCATAATTATTATTTTTTCAATGCACTTTGCATTGAAAAAATCATAATTTTTGACACATTTGTACAATTATTTCCTCATGTAAAGTTATTATATTTTGTAAGTTTTATAGCATTAACGGCGTAACTTCAGAGCATGATTTATCGGATTACAAGGTACTCTTTTGTAAAATAGTCCGGACTATAGGGGATCTTCGGTAGGACTGTATAATCCGACAAATACGATAGTTCGACACTGCCCTGCAAAACGTTTGTCGGATTATGGCAGGTTTAATATTTCTGTGAATTTCTTCGCAGATACGTAGACGTTCTATCGAAATGTTTTCCTTCAAAAGGCACAAGGGACTACACAGTTCAGTACAGCATCAGCACAGTTCCACTGTATATTTAACCTGTGCAGTTAAAACTGAAGGCATGTGAGTAGATAAATGGAACAGAGGTCGAGTGTTTGTTACATGCGCGGGCGCGGTCGCCGCTTTGTGTTGCGACATTGTGCACTTCAAACCGGATAAACTTACATTGCGAGTGACACTCGAGCTTCACCACCCCTAGTTCGACGTGAACACTTCTATATAACTTCATATTTGAAATTGACGCTAGCTGCGCGCGCGATTGTTATTAGCGCGGCTGGACAAATTTCAAACATGGACAATCAGGGCGTGGGTGAGGGCGAGCTTATGAGTGCATGTTCATAATATATAAGTGCTTCTTCATAGGGCGCGAGAGCGGGTGCGGGCGCGTGTTTACGTTAGCCGCCAGGCCTTTGCGCGATCAAACGGTTCAAAGCGGTAAACTTTCTTGACGTCACGTTGCGAGTAAAGCGTGAGCTCCGCCGCTAGTTAGTGCTTGCTCTGCTTGCGTTATGTTATAAATTTAACAATTTTATTTTTATTATATGTAATATTAGTTAAGGATACTAAAGTTTAAGAAACAAAACAAAAAATTAAACACATAATTTCAATGGCCAGGAATTAATATAAAATATTCTTTATAAAAAAAATTAAATTTTATTTTATTGCACAACCTTATTTTGGAAAGCTGAAGGCGCCATCATAATTAGTTTAAAATAAAAGACGATGTCTTTATTTAGTTTTCGGTACAAAATATGCAGATGTGGCGACTAACGTAAAAGTAAACAAATCTTTGTTCCAGATATCAACGTGAAAAACGTCACTGTCACACATCCGTCAGACGCAGACGCACGATTCATTGAACAACAATTTTTGTGCGGCCCTGAATCCCATACTTAAAGTAATGATCTTTAACAACTTGCTGTAAGAAATGTAAAAAAAGGGAAATAAAAGTGTTAATAAATAATAATGGTTTTACTTTCTAGTCACTTAAAAAAAATCTATGACATAGTTGAGATTTCCTACTTACTAACAGTTTAGTTGTTTGCGATGGTGTAATTATTATTCCTTTCTATATTTTTTACTTTTCTCCTCTAAATGTTGCTTTAACTTTGTTTTTTATTGTATTTCATATTTACATACCATTTAGGAAATTAGGAAATCATTTATTCTTGCCAGTAACAAAATGAGATGTTTGTATTACAAACTAAAACTTAGGTAATATTCATAAAGATTAGGTAAATATTTTATATTATGTAACATTTACATAATTAAATGTAAAGTTTTGAGAAACTGAAACAAATATTCTTGCCGTCGTCGTAATGGTTCCCGCTAGCGATGGAAATCTTTTTTTAGAAAATTTTAGAAACTTTCAAAAGCTTTCAATATTTCAACAATGGAATTTATTTATACGTATTATAGAAAATCATCTCGAGTGATGTTAAACTACATGTATACATTTTTGATATTGAAATTATAAATATGACCCGACATGATATTATATTATGATGGTTTATTTCTTTTATTCTTCTATTTGAGTGTTGTTACGATTCAGTTCAAGTCTTAAAGGAATCAAGAGGTATTGCGTGCTCAATGTCAAAGCGAAACGAAAAACTTTTAGCGCGCGTCAGAATAAAATTAAATAGAACCGTCATATCAGAACCTCTTCGGTAACATCTAGCAATGATGATCTACTGTGGAAAAATGTTTGCAGAATAACAATAAACAGTACGAGGTTAATTAAATAAATGCACTGCATACGAGGAGAGGAACAGGTACCTGAGTTAGTACCGTTGTCAGTGTTTGCGCCCTCGCCCCCGTTGCTGCCGCACGAGCTTCCACTCGCCTCTCCCGCGCTGGCCTCGCAGCCCGCGACCGGCTCCTCCTCGCCACCGTTCGAGTTCGACCGCGACCAGTACCGAGCCACGCGCCGGTACGCGTTTCGGAACGCTAGAGCACGAGAGCTCACAAATATGCGACCAGTCAGAGGGGAACCGCCGTCGGCACAATCGGTACCATTGCCCCCTCCCATATCAGGGTTTCCCACCGTTCCAGACATCTTAAGCGTTATTAGAGAACACTAACCCATTATTAATATAAAAAAACAACGATGAAGTTCAAAGTGTACCTAGGAACGGCGCTATGACGGGTCATTAGCGGTGAGAACCGGCGCTAACCCATGGCGACCGACTACGAGAGGAAAACGCGTCCGAGCACACCGGATGTTGGCGGAATTGTGAGCTGTGAACAACGACGGATGCAGCTCGCGGCGCATCGCCCGCGGGAGGCGTGCCCCTTGCCGGAGGCGAGTCGCGAGGAGGTGTGCCATGCAGCGGAGCACGCCCACCGCACGACTACCTAGCCTCCACCCGCGTCCAACGCACGCAGCCGGACGCCGCTGCAAGCTGCTAACCGGACGCATCCCGGAAGGAAGTAGCGGGGATTATTACTTATATCTTCCTCGAATTTTGAGTTTCTGTATTTCATATCTACGCTACTTTTCGTTTGAATTACATTTTATTGGTAGGTAATATTATCTGACATCTTTAGTAGCCAACGCAAATCACTTTGTAAAAGAACACTAGTAGTCGAAAATTATGCAACATTTAATTGAAATAAATAAACATGAAATCCGAGCTGTCGCCTGCGACTCCTGCGACTCCGTCCGTGCGGAATAAAAAAAACACTATTAGAAGACTATGTGTATAACAATCTATGGAATACTTAAAATATAAAAACAAAACTATTTCTTTCTTTCACAACATTTTCACAACTTTTTATTCAACTGTTTTATATCTTCATCTATATGCACGGCTTCGCGTTACCGGCCAGTACGACCTCCTAGGCAGCTTACATCCTCTGCCGTACTACCAAGGAGGTTCTATGAGCAATACGCGTTATACATACCGCCCACCAAGGACAATTGCTTTGATGCAAGTGTCCTTCACTCCGCCCACCATGGGACAATATGACAAATTTCTTTACAACATAACAAACTAATTAAAATATATATATGCCCACCGTGACATGAATAATAAGATAAATTCCTTGACATTATAAACACTGAAATTACATAAACATATCCGCCCACCGTGACATAGGATGTTTGACTAAATTATTTTACTACACAAGATACTAGAATTCGCCCACCATGATGTGGGAATTAAAAACTTAACTATAGCTACTAACATGCCTGGACTTATCATCTAACAAATAAAAAACTAACACAAACATTAATTTCTATAACATAAACATAACTTAATATCTTAACAATATTAATCTCCCTTATTTATATTCATCACCACCTAGATGCATACCTTACTATCAGATATCATACAAATCTCAACAATTTTAAACACCATTATAAATTCAAAACCACCTGGATGCGAACCCTATTATTATCTAACCGTACAAAAATCTAACTCAATCCCCTATTTCAGTGAGTAATATCGACAACTAGTTAGTCATATACCTATAACCTGTCGCAAATTCAACCTAACCCTTTAATCACTTCATATGTTACAATAACCTTATGGAACTCTTAATCCGTAACCCTTGTGGCTATAAGTCAATAATTATCGCGAGAAGATCCTTGCGGCCACACGCACATGTAAATAATATAAAAACTAATGTAACCCTACAACATATCATACTTAGGTGTTACATTCTATGTTCTTTAGACTTTCCCATACTAATCAATACAACTGCCTTAATACTTAAATAACCGAAATCTATCACTAAACGTTCCTATAGGTACCTTTTGGATTAGCATAATTCATTTTACACCTGCACCCTATGTTGCCATACCGTAACTTTACCCTAGAATATGGTAACTGTCCCGTTTCCCGATATACATCTCCTGTCATTGATCCCCTGTCTAAAACCATGTTTTTTCTATGAAATTTTCTAAAGTCATTATCCACGCAACGTGACCGTTCTACACAATTACTATTCCATTTCCGCAATTCCATTCCACCTTTCTGTAAGAATCCGTTGTTACCAAAGCGAGCGTGCGACTTAACTTTATAATTACAAGACTTAGCTACATCACTTACACCACCTGACAGTACCCAACCCAGAGCTGTAGACTGAGCTACTGTTGAGCCATTCGGATCCCTTTTTATACCTTCCCGTATCACTTGGGAGTAGACTTTGGCTCCAAGGAGAATGTCTATTCTGTTAGGTGTGTTGTAACCCGGATCAGCTAATTCTAACCTTTCAATATCCTCCCAATTCAGCAGTGGAATTTCCTTACTAGGCAATAAATCCGTTACACTATTTAAAACATAAGCTTGCACCTTCACCACATACTTTGGATCAATTTGAGATTGAATATCTAATGTCACTGTTGCACTTGAACCTACATTACTGTTTCCTCCTATTCCTACGATATCACTCTTTATAGGGACCTTTTCCAAATTTAATAACTGCACTGCAGCTTCAGTGACAAAAGATACTTGCGAACCTTGATCTAATAACGCTCGCAACGTGTAATTAGTCCCCTTTCTAGAACTTGCCTTTATCAAAGCTGTAGGTAATAAAATTTGATTGTAAGTCCTACCTACCGAAAGACACGACACAATCTGACCTGTAGTGCCATCTGTACTTGGTGACTCCGCGTCCACGCCTAAACTGCTCGACTTCGGACAGTTATCGCTAGTCATTGCTGACACAATACCTATGGGATGCAACATGGTGTGATGACTTCTACCACATTTACTACATTTAATATTTTTTTTACATTTCCGTGCTGAATGATGTTTACCTAAACACACAAAACAAAGCTTATTATCCCGTACAAAATTACGACGTGAATCACTAGACCTTTTTGCAAACTTATTACAATATTTCAATGCATGTTCTCCAGCACAACATGGACATTTAAACACTCTTAAATGAAAAGTGTTTCGAATAAATTGAGGCTGTGACACATTATTAACATTACTATTATTCACAACATTCGAGTTCGACTTATTCGTTTCTATTGCCTCTAAACCTCGAGCTCGATCAAGTAAAAAGTTTTTAAACTCATCAAAGGTTGACAAGACGTCCGATGAACTATTATTATTACTGTAAAACTCCCATTGCCGTCTGGACTCCTGGTCAAGCTTTAACGACAACATATAAATTAAAATTACATCCCAATCACTAATATTTACACCTAAATTACTTAAGCCATTTAAACAATCTCCAGCAGTATCTACTAAGTGTTTTAAATATTGAGCCGATTCACTAGTTGCATTTCTCAAACTGAACAGTATTTTTAAAATATTTGCTGTTAAATACTTTTTATTATTGTACCGCGATTTAATTATCTCCCAAGCTATATGATAATTGTCAGCGGATATAGGAATCTGTCTCAATAGTTGTTCCGCTTCGCCACTAAGATATCCCTTTAAATAATGCATTTTTTGGACGTTATCTAGGGAGTCACAATTGTGCACCAATGATGTAAATAAATCTCGGAATGTCACCCATTCTGTATATAATCCGGAAAATGTAGGAATTCTAATCTTCGGCAACTTAACATGAGATGAATTTGTACTACATTTTTCATTTGTATGAATAATTTCAGATTCAAAACTTTCTAACAACATCAATAATTCTGCTTTGTACTCCATATAGCATTCTTCAGTTCCATCATAAACATTTTGTACATAATATGTGCTACTCTTAAATACTTTTGAATCAGACTCCTTAACAAGACTTTCATGAGTCTTATTGAACTGTTGCCACAATTCATCTAACGATTTTAACCTAATTTGTACATGCGGACGAGTTAATCTATCTTTCGGCGATTTCTTATAATTTCTTTGCGCCTTAACAATCCTATCCGAAACATCTTCTTGATATTTTAATAACCCTTCCATTACGATAATTCAAATCTTTACAAGTTTGGTATGAAAGTCACTACAAAGTTCACGAATCACTTTAATCTCTAATAGTTAATTAGAACGGACTCACTTTATTCACAAGCTTGTACGCCGTCGTCCTAATAACTCCTCCTCTTAGATCGTCGCCTTGACTCGCCGCTCCGCTGCCGTCACTCACGGGCGCCGCTAAAGCGCCTGCGCTGGCCAATATTTCCGAAGAGCTCGTCTTGACGAAATTAACAAAAGGGCATTTTCTACCTTAATTCACTTTAAAGCTATTGGATCGGACTTTTTTATTATAAGCACTAAGTACTCCCGCGCCGTCCCAATAGTTCATCCACTTCGCTCGCCGCTTCGACTCGCCGCCGCCGCCGTCACCCACAGACGCCGCTACAAGCACCTGTGTAGGCCAATCTTTCGGAGACTCGTCGATGGAACGAAGGGAATATTAATTCCACCTTCGAAAAACCCTTATCCGGCTCGATTGGACCAAAAAATTATGTATAACAATCTATGGAATACTTAAAATATAAAAACAAAACTATTTCTTTCTTTCACAACATTTTCACAACTTTTTATTCAACTGTTTTATATCTTCATCTATATGCACGGCTTCGCGTTACCGGCCAGTACGACCTCCTAGGCAGCTTACATCCTCTGCCGTACTACCAAGGAGGTTCTATGAGCAATACGCGTTATACACTATGTGTTCTTCTAGACTATATTCTACATCTAGGCAAATTGCATCGAAACCCATTGAGCAATTCTGGAGATCTTCTAACAAACATCTTTCCATTTAAAATATCGCAAATTGTTGCAAAACATACATATAAGTAAGTAGTAAAAAGTTTCCGATCTCTCTCGATTGCTTCTCGCCTCAGGAGAGTACGTGAGAGTGAGAACGGGTGAATGCGAGAGATTAGTGACGTCAGCCACACAAAGACGCTGAGACTTGACAAGCTCACTTTGTAGAGCGAGCAAATTAGCGAAAAGCGCGAATATTGCAATAAACATCCCCGCTTGGTGGATGGCATGGCGGTGTGGAAGAGCTTTCATTGTTCACATTTAGTAGTCATTGGACAGTGGGGGCGAAGCCTGTAGACTGCGACTGCTCTATAACCCCAATAATCTAGGTACAGATAAAAATTTCATGTTTCATGCACATGATGTATTGGCGTAACTACTACAAAAAAACTTGCGAGCAAGACCTGGTAGTAAACATGATGAAATCAATCGGCAGTGAATGGACAAGTTCGAGCTTCTCATATACATGCGTATACATATAAACGAATAAATGAAAAATATCAACTTTTGGAAGAGAATAATTAGCGTCCTTACATAATATTAAGTGCAGTTATAACCTGAACTTTGTACGCGCTGTACTGTAAATGTAGACCGGGGACTATAAAGGCAACGTTGATTGCATTTAGCGCCTGAGGCACGGCGCGGGCGTATCCTCGCTTGGCTTTGATCATGGAGCGGTACACATCATACTGTTTTAATACATTTCTAAACCGTAATACCAAAACTATTAAGCTATTTAAATGAAAGAAAACCACCTTTAATATAAAATATGCGATCTTTATATAAAATGGTGTCTAATTGTTGAAAAAGTTAAAGCAGCTAATATGAAGTGTAACTGTAGCTTATGTATGTACATAAACGGAGACTCTTTAGTCTCCGTGTGAAGCCAAGTCAAATACTTAGTTTTTTTATTGAAACGATGCGAAAATCTAATAAATAGAGAAGTCTTTTAGGGGATGGTGTTGCTCATCCTTAGAAAGGTCACAATGCACGTGAAAGTAGTAACATTTTTTCTTCCGCCTTTTAACAAAGTTATAAAGATTAAAAAATGCGGATCTAAAGTCGGTAACAAAGACGAGCCAACGTACTAAGTACGACAACCCAGTCATCGCACATTACTTGTGACAGTACATAGTAAGAGAGCCAACAAAGCAGACTACAGTTTTTCTATGAAACCGAAACGGTTGTCAATATTACAAGGAAAATAATTAAAACTGTTATCTAACATTTGAATTTATTTGTTCCCCTACATTAAAATCTGTGACTGCTTGTGTTACTGTCGGTGGAGTGAAATAAAACAGTAAGAAATTGAGACAAATTTTATGATGTTTGTATTAGAGAAGGCGGGTGGGATCGTCTGCAGGCAACGGGCAACAATCAGTGCAGCATAAATGGATGTGAAAGTTGAGCGTGGCGAGGCGATCGGCGAACTCAGTGCAGCGAGCTCACAAAGTGTAAACAAAATCGGGTTCGTCGAAGCGATTTCCAAAGGAGAGTAATTGTAAAGCTCCCCTGTGCGACTTGTTACAGTAACACATTACATATATACATATCTGCTACTTTTCCATTATATTTCTATTTTGATTCCAAAAACCCCAATGATGCGTTTCATTATGCATTATTTTTTTACTGTGTGAATCCGAGGAAAAGTATTTTGTACGCTATGTTAAGATAATACATTATCATCATCGCGATCCAAGATAATATTGATAAAAAGTAACGTTGTAGTTTATTAAGAGTTGAGTTACGTATTCATACATTACAAGCATACGTATGAATACTACTTATCATTATAATGGAACAAAAAGTAACACATTATGTGTATTAGGCAGTCAAAATAATATAGTCTCGATGCTCTCTCGACATAGTCGACTTAATAATGATTCTCGTTATTAACCAAGTTTACATATTATTTGCAGCTTTCAAACCAAAATTTCTTAAAAGTAATTATCAAAAAATATAATATAAATAAAAATCTTCAAAAGTAATTAAAAAACTTAATTGCAGCACCATCAGACGTTCTTTATACATATTCATGTTATATTTTTACGACGATACCTAATTAAACTTGCCATGATGATTTACTTTGTTTCGTATTTATTTTATACGCTTCAAAATGTAACGAGAAATTTCAAAGAAAACTCAGACAGAAACGAACGTAGGCGGAGGTAGCGAAACTTTTCAGAAAAACCTTTTATTTAGTATTGGTAAAGCGGACAGTCTTTAATCATTTTAAAATAGTAAAGTTAGGAAAGCTTATACACATGCTTTAGTTAGTAATATGCTTGCGTCCTTTGTAGAACACAAATTGCGACGTGTTCCCGCATTGCTACATAAGTATGCGGCTACGAAACATTATGTTGAAGAAACACAGGTCCCTCTGTCAAAATGATGGATATTTAACTTTACTTTTTATTGTATAGACTTTTTTATAACTATAATTCAGTTGGTACATTGTTGCGTCATCAGTGTTCTCTATAAGTTAATCACGGAACAGATTTTTTAAAGGTTTTGCTAAGAAGCATCTGCTAATACGGACGACGAATATATTTCTTTTTTCCGTTTTGCTGTGCCCTAAAAATTAGCTTAATGTAGTTATTTTTTTGTGCCCACTCAGTATGGGGTCGTATAATTTTTTTTTATAAAATAAGACTTTGTAACATGTTATAGAAACAAGTTGTGTTAATTGAATACTGAGGCAAAATGATAGAAGGCGGAATGGTTGACTTAGTGATTTGGCAAGTGGCAGGTAGTATTGAGTGGAGCGAAACACAATCCGCACGGTAGTTGTATCAGTCTCCATCGATTAGTGCATTCGGCGTAATCCACATTCAGCCGACAAAGTAAGCAAGCTGAATGAAGCTGAAGCTATAACATATACATGGTACGCGTATATACCCAAAACCAATATGCGATTGACTGGACCACCCGACGCCTTTACTAATTCTACATTAATTGCTTCACAAGTTATCTCATAATAATAGTTACATACATTCCGTATTTATTTATTTTCTATTAATACAAATTGCGTACGCCTGTAAGAGCTTATCAACTGTTTGGTTGCCAACTTCTATAACTATTACTACCAGTAGTAAAGGGGAACATGAGGGATATTTTATTTAAAAAAGGTATTTTCGTCCCTTTTCCTACCCGAAAAAGCGGTTAATAGAATGGTGAGCAGAGAGGCCTATGCTTTGTCCTAGCGTATCACTTTGAATTAGGAAAAAATATAGAATTAGTTAAATACATATCGCATTTTACATTAACATAATATAAAATTTAGAAAGTGATATTGTACACTTGCGTCACGAGTATCGCGTAGCGTTTGATTGAATCGTCGACGCGAGTACTAATTCTAGTCTAGAGAGTACTAATACTATCGGTACAAGCATAGCGACTACACGAAAACGTTCTCACAAATATTGGTGCTAGGCCTTCAATTTAAATAATCATCATCCTTATCATCAGAATTAAATTCGTTCGAATCGACGACTAGTAATAGAATAGAACATATATTTTTATATAATTTTCTCATTCCAATGAACATTGAGCAGCGATAGGAAATTCAGAAACGAAACTCCAAACACGGTAGTGAATTTAATCATATTAATAATACAGAACAGTGTATCAATTAGTCGCTGGAACCACAGGCGGGCGGGAGACGGCGGGTGGCGGTGGGCGGCGGTGGCGTCAGTGCTCTACCAAATATGTGCTTACAATGCAATGCAATAAAAGCAGAGCATTTCATGCGTACAAATTTAGAGGAATGCGCCGTACATTTATTTATCTCATATTAATATTGAATAATGTTTGCAAAGTAGATCAGGGATGGCAGAGTGGAAAGCGTCAAGGCAATAATATATATTTGCGTTTAATACAATCCTAGAAAAAAGTCCTAAATCCCCGCTTCGCCTCCACAACTATGAGTTATAAATAAATATACTTCAAAAAAAGCGTAGTTAAAACTATAGTTTCTAAGTAAGAATTCAATTTTATTATTCCTTTTTACAATATATGAATAAACAGCTGTCTTAAGATTTTAAAAAAGTTTGAAATTGGTGGACTCTCCTCATTTTTATAGAATACTAGCTTTAGAAATTAATACAAGTTTCAGGAAGAAAAATTCAGGTCCAATAGTTTTTGTATTTATTTGTTATATACAAAAATAAAAATCTTTCCTCTCTTTGATATTCGTGTAAAGATTGAAATATTTTTTCGAAATGAATCATTACAAAATTTGAAGTATGGTAGTATTCAATTAGTCTGAAATGTGATATACCTATAGAGGATTCATGAACAATAATCCAGTCAGAATTTTGATCATACCGAATATTGATCACTCGGCGCATATCGAAAATAATAAGTACACTTGAATCCAAATTAATACTGGAATGTAATTAAATAGTATTACAGGCCGTCGGTGAATGTATATTGCGGCTCCTCGAATCAGCATCGGTTTGGTATTTTGCGCTGCCTAATTGACTGGCGAATATTCAATTAATTCGCCGACCATCGTAACTCATCGATATTTTACATAGTGATGGAGATCTGCGCCCCGCCTGTAGCTTGCTACTTGCTACTACTTGCGTTGTTGTTTGTTATTTGATCGTTTGTATGTTCAGTGAATCAACATTTTAAGTGCTTTCGGTCGTTACAAAATTACGTTCTTTTTAAATAAAAGATCAGAAGAGAAATAAATCGTGACAAATAAAAGACGGCAAAATAAGATGATAAAGCAAACAAATATAAGATTTATAACTTCACACTTCCGTGGTGCGTAAGAAAGTATAATCATGGTAAGAAACCCGTTCTAATGAACATTATGTTAAATATAAGATTTCTTTCAAAGGACTATCTGTTGGTCAAGTCATTAGAAAGGACGGATAGGTCGAGTGGAAGAGGGCGACAATTCGCGGCGTGAACTCGTGAACGGACGGCCACTGTTTGACGCAAAACTTATGCTTTATTAAGTGACAAGCAACGAACCGAAACAGGCGAGTACCAAATGCCCGCCTCGTCCGGTTGCTTCTACGTCTTAATGGTAACAAAAGTGGAAATATCAGCAAGGATTATTTCTTTTTGTAATGTATTCGAAGACGTGCTCATAACAATAATAATGTTTTTATGTTAGAATATATTGTATCTCATCGATAACAAATAAATAAATTGATAACTGTGGGTTTCCACTGCAGTGACACTTGTATTGGCACATGTTGTCAATACAAGAGGAAACCTTACCGTCGAAATATTTATAACCGACGATCGTGTATATGAAAAGTAAAGATTAGTTACCTAAGGGTTCGTCGGGCTGTGCGAGCGGGCGGCGCGAGGGCGACGGCGATGGCGAGGTCTTGCGGTGCGTGTGCGGGGCGGGCGGGGGCTGCGCATGCGGCTGCGGCTTGAGCACGTGCGCCGGCACCGCTCCCTGCGCTGCCTCGCCCGTGCCCGCCGCGCGCACCACCCACCAGTCGGCGCGTGCCGCCCACGGCTCCACCAGCTCCACCTGCTGGCCCTTGCTCACGGTCAGCTCACCGGCGGACGCGGCCACGTGCTCCGCCACCACCCAGCTCATCTGCGTCTCGGGAACGGCCTACGACAATTATTTTCTGTTCATTTCGTACTTTAAAAAACATTATAGATATCTTGTGACCTAAATTAGACCCACTTATCGCTATCAACATTTCCTGAAATTTGGTACACACCTTTAATCCCGATGACAATGCCAATTTTATATTCAGTTTCATTGTAAATTCAATATGGCCGCCGCCACTAAATGGCGGATGACAAATTTTTGCATTACCCCCTCCCACGTGGATATCAAAAGGAAGGGAAGGAAGGGTATGAAAAATACAAAATGGCCATTGTCACAAAATTGCGGGTGACATATTTTTATACTATCTCCGACATGAGTATCTTAGGAAAAGATTTGACTAATACACTTTTTAATATTACTTATTTTATTATTCATAGTACTCGCGGACAGGTTTATAACGTAAAGTGAATGTATAAGGCTGTTAAGTAGATATTTATATTGAAATTATAAAATTTGCAGTTCTGTCATTTCACCGAAAGCTAAAACTTTATCAAGTATTACGATGTTTGCAATGGTCCAAAGCGAATTTCTAAACTATGAATATAAGAAGAATTGGTGAGAACGCAAAGCATTTTCAGAGCCGGATTAGTACTTCACTGAAAACAGAATTTCAAATAATGCGTTCCGTAATCGGTTCTCATATGGAATTTAACAAATATGAAATCTAAAAACACCAGACTTTCAAAGGGGAAAACGTCCAGCATCAAAGTGGAAGTAGCAATTCACAAAGGCGCTTTGAGCGCGCAGAGCCGGCTTGTCCGCCGTCCCGCCGCCCCGCCGCCCCGCCACCTTCGTCCGAGTCCCCGGTACCTAATTAGTTATTTATTCGCTTCGAGAGTTCTATTAACTGTAACAGTGTGTATTTTGTGAAAAACGTGGATACCGGGAATCGTCTAGTAATTGTGTATAGATTCGTGTACACTAAAATTAAATAGACATATCAACATTAATTAATTATTTAGGTAACGATGGTTTATTTTATAAACATTTTAAATTTAATAATGAATCTAAAAGCGAAAAAACGATGTAAACAATAAGAAAATCATCGTCGTCCAGCGCAGCGGTGATATTAGCCACCATTGTGCTGCGGTTGTACTATTCGAGCAACATAATGTTCTTTGTCTGTTAATGTGGCGGGAATTTAACCTTGTTGGTACTTGTGAAGTAACAAGATATCAATTTGTTTTCCGTAATACAGGTACTTACTGTAGAAGTCCATTTGCCATCTATATATTACCGAAACGTTAAATGATTTTTTGTTTGTCCATCATGTCAGTCCATGTGAAAACTATCGGTACTATACTCGTACTAATCAACGCTGAAAAGTCCGTAGAATATCTTTCCGGAAATAAAAAATGTTATTTACGGTTCCGATTTAGTGACGTGAGATAGATGAATCTCGCAGGTGACGCACGGCTTGCGATCGAAGTCAATAACGTCGAGCTTATAGATAAACGAATTTACCAATACGAGATAAGACATCGATAAGGCCTTGCAGTTCCATTGTAACAAACGTGCCATGTATAGGTACAAGTAGATATCGTGTACGGCGCTAAATACTGATATTTTACGGTGTTACCAATATTCAAATGTAATAGCATTACGTTTCTAAAAATGATCTGCAGACATCGATATCATTCGATATATATTTAAAGGAAAGTCGGAAATACTTGTTACAGACGCAAAGGATTCCTCCGGAAATGCCGTGTTAGTTACATCGCCGCGGTTCGTCTCCGGTCGTCATTGATATATACATATAAAAGAGCTATTAAATTTTATTTCAAAACATTTAGCTTCGCTGGTGCTTTCCTAACAGACTTCAATGATAAAAATTTAACATTTCATAAGGGTTACCTTTATTATGATACTATTGTTTTTGAATTAAGCCAGCTCTTAGTTATTTCTTCCTTGATTTACTTGAGGTCGGGTTTACTATTTATAGATTTTAAAAGAACGAAGGATCAATCATTTAAAAGAAAACTAATTTTATCGAGAGCGAGCGAAACGAGTAGATGATGTCAAAGGTGAGATAAACATTGATAGGTACTCCTCATGTCGTAGTACTACTCCACCACTCTCCATCTGGTGCACAAAGATGTTCTTGATTGACGCTTCGACGTGACTAGGTACTAAAGACTATTTAAAAATTTTTATGCAATTTGCAAAGGCAAATTTTATTTTAGTAAAATAAAACAGATTCCGTTCCGTAAAGCATTCAAACGCATCAATAGCTCAAAGTCTTTGACGTACTTTATTTGAAGATGAATTCGAAGTAATAAATTAACTTTGGAATGGAACTTAATGTGTTTTGCATAAATGACTACTTAAGTTATGAAGATGTTTCGTATTTTCATTGAAACAGCGACACTGTTCAAAGACTTAAAAACAGAAAAGTAGCAAGCAGATGCTAAAACTTTTATTTGAAATTTGTTTGCAATAAGTTATTTTTAGTATTGAAGTACATAGGTACGTATGTATACTATGTTTGCAATATCTACGTACACAAGTCTACAATATATTATTGCATTTCTTACACACACATATATATATATATATATATATATATATATATATATATATATATATATATTATTATATATATATATATATATATATATATTATTATATTATATATATATATATATAATATATATACATATATATATATGAATGTGAGCGTCAGTGGCTCAGGGGTTAAGCTCTTGACTTGTAATCTGCAGGTCTTGGGTTCGAATCCCGCCATGTACCAATGTTTTTGTATACTTTCGCATGTACTACTTTAGATATGTACATTTATTCGTTACTAGCTTTTACCCGCGACTCCGTCCGCGCGGAATAAAAAATAGAAAACGGGGTAAAAATTATCCTATGTCCGTTTCCTGGTTCTAAGCTACCTGCCCACCAATTTTCAGTCAAATCGATTCAGCCGTTCTTGAGTTATAACTAACACGACTTTCTTTTATATATATAGATTACAGTGAAGGAAAACATCGTGATACAACCTGCACATATCTGCGAAGTAATTCAAAAGATGTGTGTGAAGTCAACCAACCCGCACTGCCCGGGCCAGTGTGATAGACTATGACCTAGTCACCCCTAACTAAGTGTAGGCTCCGAGCCCCTCAGTGGGGACGTATAGTGAACTGATGATTTTATATATGAGACCCTTCCTCCATGTAAATCCGACGAGTTTAATATGTCGCGATGTGCACAAAATATGGGTATTGTATAACCAACTACAACATAACTACGTGCACATAATACGCATCCAGCTAAACTAACAAAGGGACCAACGCTTTTGAAAAGCATTAATTAATCATCTGAAAAGTATAAATTGTAATCTGTATCAATGAACGTAAAGCCCTGCACCGCCCTACCAAAAATTTAATTAAGCAGGGGGAATGAAATCGAATGCTACCGGTAGTTATGTCGGATGTATATAATATACAATAAGCTGGACTAACACAAACGTGAGGCCCCCCTTGCCATCGCTACTTACATCGGGCCGGCTAACGAGTTTCACAACATATATATGTAGATTTCTTTTCATTACATCTAATTAATTTCGATCAAAAACTGTGTTGTCGCTATTTATTAGGGCTGCGACCCTACTCTAATTATCTTGAACATATTGATTTCATGCGAAATATTGTTTTATTGTTTATTATTTAGTGTCTTACTAATACACTTGAATAAACTTCTAAAATGCAATAAAAATCGTTTCTTTTTTTAAAGGTTCTGCATTCTGTGCACTTCATGCAATGGCAATCAAATGATAATCGTCCCTTATCTTACAACACCGCTCAAGTCGAAAATTGGCGGATTTCTTATTTTAATACCATTAGATGGAGCTGCTCATTCCACGTCTAACCATTGCTCACATGATAATTGAAAGATAAAGAATTATAGTAAAAAAATTAAATAGAGTAAATCGACAAAAATTAAAGAAATAATTATTTCTTAACCGCTAAATAGCGTATTTATTACGGAATTACTAAAAAAAATCCACAGATTTTTTTTAAATATACAGTTTTATTCGTCTCGTATAGTTGATAAAAATGACTTATGCGGTGCGTTGTTAGCTTAGGGAGGAAATGAATCGGTTTGGTTTCATGGAGTTATAATCGTGAACTTGATTGTATTACAAAAAGAGAAAAAAAAATCAAGTTAACGCAATGAAAACCGTCAAATTAGTTTAATTTTAAACAGATCACAAAGAGAATTTAAACTTTAGCATCAAAATATTTTATAGAAAGGCAAACAATGTGGAGTATTTTGTTTGTGGCGAAAGAAATTTTTAGTGCGGCATTCCTGTTGACAATGACATTGACATTATGCATGTGTAGTTAGAGTTACTCGAGACGAGACGAAAACCAGCTCAGGGACTCGTACCTATACAAGGCCGGTATTCACTGTGTGCAAACATCAACTATGGACTATATTCAAACACAGCTAGTAATAGTATTAGGCTATACCTCATTGTATAATATATAGCGACTCTATGAATACCTACACATATAATATAGTGACGTGGACTTCAAATTCTTTAGAAATCAATTATATAATTTCAATCAAATTATTTTAACTGGATTGCCAATTTATAAAAAATAATTCAATGAATATTTAGTTTCTCTGTAAATTTCATCGTGCTGAAGTTTTCAACTTACAAATCGATCAAAAACAAGACTGTATAAAGTTTATATGTATATATTATATGCCAACCCAAGGAACTTACGCGATGTTACATAGATAGAAGTGGAATTTATTTATATTATATTAATAAATAATAAAAATATTTTATATTTTAAATTTACATTTTTTATGACAACTTGATAAAAAATATTATAAGTTATATATTTCAGTATGGCAGTTAAGCCGCATAAAGATTTAGTAAATATTACTTTGTCAGAATTCTTCGCCAAATGATAATTTTACAAGAGGATATCAATCTTGTAAATGAAATTTACTATCCAAGAAAATAAATTGACAGTGATAGTACAGGCGGTCGCAAAATATGATTGAATATTCCTTTGATAGTCGTGTTTTCGAGTCCATAGTTGGTTTAATAGCAAAGGTTTATTCTACAAATATGTATACTTTATTTAACAAAATCTGTATTTTGAATACGAATAAAATGTATTGAAAACTTTCAAGATATACTTGAACAAATTTAAATAATTTATAAACTGGGAAGCCCTCTATCGCCCAAACTATGCAACTGTGTACACGTCTCTTCCGGACATCCTATTCCTCCTTCCTATTTAGGTTTGGCATTCATAAATGAAGATAGATTTAAAATTCATTCTCAATACCAACTTCACCAAAGTTCCAGCTGCTAGTTTTCTGAGTAAAGTATGTACCATTTCCACTTGCGCGATCATAATTTCTAAGGAGGGGTAATCGCGTGCGAACCGAGCGGCTACTCGCTCAGCGGAAATGGGGTCGTCGGGCTACGTCCCATTTAATTTTTTTTTTCAGGCCGAGATTCCGAAGACGACAGTGCATAAGGGGTTGAGTTTTTTATAGGATAAAAGGGAAAATGAGCATCGGGTCACCTAACATGAGATATTCCGACGCCGATGGATATCTGTAACACCCAAGGAACTGGAAGAAGCGTTGCCAGCGTTTTAGGGATACACTTGATTCTTGAAAAATAGAATAAAATGTTCACAAAACAGAGCGAAGAGGAAAAATTGTACAAAATACTTTTCATCATATCGTATTCAACAATACACGACTCAATTCTTATTGCACAAGTGCACTCGTGATTTGAACCGACATCGACTCCAACGAGCATCCGCAATTGAATGTTTATCCATTCAGAAGTAAAGACGTTACATTGCTTCGTCCTCATCTTTTACTACACTTCGTTTCAAACAAATCTATACTCGGATATTTAAACAACGAAATGTTATCGTGTACATCTAATACACATGTTATATGATATACTGTTAATTAGCGTTATAACATACATATAACTGGTATTTTTAGAAAATGTAATGTGATTATTTGTTTTGAAAAGAGCTCCTGACTGTATATCACAGTTTCTTCGTTATTGTCATAAAATTATTTTTGTTGACGTCTTAAATAGAAAATGAAGGCGATTTTCCGAATATTGAAAAGCCTTATTTTAGAAAACATTTAAGTTGCTTCCTTTCCTCCGGTGTAATAAATATATAATTAACATATACATGTGATGCGGCGCATTTACTCAAGCAGAGCGACACCTCGTGATGCAGATTATATTAAAGCAAATTAAAAATAGTAAAACGCTAAAAATATTGGCAAAGTTTGCATCTTTAAAACTAAATATTATTTACATAACTTGGATGTATTTGTAAAGGAATGTTGGTGATAGGTATGTGAGTTAAGGAAATCACTAATTATAGGGGCATATTGTTACATCGAGGAGCTACATGTACACTACACTGTACGTAACGTAACCAGCGTCAGATAAATCCGATGAATCGTTCAACAGACTATTATTATGAGCGGTATCCTAAGCGGGTGTCGGACCTTGAGCAGATATTTCCATCGGCGAGTCGCCCGCGCCCGCGTCCGCGCCCCGCAAGCGGCCGATCGTCCGCCACGTTGTGACCCACGCGATAAATACTACGTACTAATATTGCGCTAAATAATATTAGCTAAATCAGACTACTCGATATTCAACAGCATTTAGCTTCTACTGTTGTCTCATGATAAAACATGACGCCTCTCATTTCAATCATGCAATAATAATAATAAATTACTGCTTTAACTTATAAATAATCTCTCACTGTTTCGCTCACGCCTTGTGAGTAGATACCTTTGTCTGTCTTTGTCGTTGTTATGCACTTAGTACCTCGCTTAGCAACATCGACTACAATGATATATGTTAATAAAATTGTAGTCTCTGTATGTAATATCGAGAAAAAAGTCATATTTAGTACACGTGATGTATTCACCTTGCTGATAATGAGAATAACATCAAAAGAAAAATTTTTGTCTGTCTGTAATGGTGCGTTTGTTCCGGGTAATATCCGGAGCGGTTGGACCAATATTGACGGGAAGATAGCAAATGCACGCGGGTATATTTTAAGCTACGAATGTTAGACAAGAGAAATAAGTATTATTGGATGTAATTAGTTGCAATTTAATTTCTTACTCATTAATATTTTTACTAATTCGCGTCCGCGACTTCCTTCTCTTGATGAATGATTATCAGAAAACCCCTAAATATGTAGTTTTTTATAAATTCTATTGAAAGTAAAACAAGTCCAAACAAACTTTAAATCTACTTGTCCAGCGTCCTGACCGGGCGTAAAGTACACCAACATATCACACAAATTTTTAAATATTTTGTCGATGACAACTCCCTCTGGTGTCCACCTGTATTGTCATTTCAATACAGTCCTAATTGAATATAAGCCTAATAAAATGTGTACCTTATGACCATGCAATAGCTTCGACAATCATTTGTTACAGTTTTGCATTTAACACATTTTGTTTCTTTTTACTGAATATTGCAACTACAGATACATGACGCTTGAAATATATTTAATATGAAATCGTCTTTAAGCCATGGAAATAAAGCACGAATTCTTTCCAACGGACACTTAAATTAAGTCGTTTTGGGAATACATGGTATCTCATGTCAAATAAGGTATTACTGATATTGTTGTCGTTTCGTTATCGCTAATAGATAGGGTAACAAGTATGAAAGGGATAGATGTGCGTAATCAAATAACGATTGACAACAAAAGGAGACAATCTGTCGATTCTTGCTTTCTTTTGCTGGCTATACTTTTTGAGTGTTTATATTGTATCATGTTTTAATTCGAGTTTGTCCGTGAAAAAAAAAGAATATGTTTATGGAGTGCGTACACACAAGCGACTAACGGGAACAACGAATTCGCATACTTATTTCTTATAAGAAATTGGAATACTTTTGTTGACATAACATTTTAAATTCCAAAGTCTAATACTTAGTATAAATTTTTTAAACCAGCGAGAACGTTTGAAATGGACCTTGATGCACTAAAACACTAAGTAGATATTGCGTTAATGTCGCATAATATTTACAATTTCCTCGACTCGTGCAACTAAGGAGTCGTGTTACATTTTCAATCAAAGTAGGTATAGACTGGGTATGTGACGCGCAAATTAATATTTATAGGTATATCTAGGATTAAATTATTATTTTATATCAATACGTTAACGCTCACTAATAATATATCTAAATTAATTGAACCTTTTATATGAAGTTGTTTTTGTGATGGATGAAGCGCGGGAGTTGTTAGGAAGGGCACGGGGTGGCAAGGAAGAAAGGGCGGTGGGCGGTGCATCGGTGCAAGCGCCGGGCGCGACTCATTCACCTGTCGCTGGAGGCCACCCTTAAGCAATCGTGCGTGGAAGGAACTCGGCGTGTCGATGGTGTGCTGGCGGGAGAGTGCCACGTGCGAGGTCGACGTCGAGCTCTGCCTGAACCACGGCAAAGAAATTTTGCGGCGGCTCCTGCGGGGGTCGGGGGGCGCGGGCCCCGCGGGGGGCGGGGTGGTGCCCATGGCCCGAGCGTCGCGAGTGCCGCGCGGCAGAGCTCGCCGCGTCGCGTCGTCCGGAGCGGCGCGCGACGCTCCGGCCACTGCCGCCGCGCGCCGGCGCCCCGCCCGGCCGCCCGGTCGCCCGGTCGCCGCTTCCTCGCTCGCTCACTACGCAGCCTCCGTATCGAGCTACACTTCCCGAGCTGCTGACTACCGACTACCGAGCTGCCCAAGGGACGCGCCTGCTCCACCCGCTACACCGGCACTGACGTCTTCACCGCAACAGTTGTCCTTGACTTATTGCAATGTTTCCTAACATGTCCCGATAAAAACGCGACCTAACACACGTAGGATTTGGTTTTATTTAAAATTGTTTTATTCTTTTTTTCAGATGAAAGTGACAATCAAGTCTCGGTGTCTAGTTATTAAATATAGCAGATGCTTGCGACTTCATCTGCGTGGAATTTAAAAAATCTAGTAATAAATATAACCTATGTCACCCGAGGGTAGTTTAGTTTAGCCCAACAGCGAAAGAATTTTCAAATCGGTTCAGGAGTTTCAGTCCTATTCAATGAACAATAATTTCATTAGAAAAGGGAGGAGGAAATTGGAGGGAGGCGTGTAGCAAAGTTTGACGTACAGCGCACGGAGAGGCGAATACTCGTATAACAAACTGAACTTAGTTAATGGCGCCACACAACGGATTTATTCATTCCTCACAAAGGTACTCGTAAATACGATCAAGGAACCGCGCGCCGTAACATAGCATCTGTGTTAGACTCCATTGTTGTAGACGACTTCTAATCGTTTATGAGGAACAAATTTGTTGAGACAAATTATCAAAAGATGTTTTATGTTTAAACAGTTGCCTAAATCTCACGGGAAGTATGTAATTATGAAGAAGTAGTGCGGCGAATTGACGGTTCGCGTTCACTACGAATAATTATGATATGTATTGCATCTTCGTTCGTCCATCTTTTCTTGGATTTAACTCTGCTATCATATCTCTCCACTGTACCAACACATCCCTACACTTAACAACACTTTCTACATCACATGCCAATCTATTCCTCATTTCACCATCTTTTATCGTATTTTTATAATAGTCATGCAGAGCAACATGCTACGAACGACGTTGGAATCGTTTGGCTAATCTAGTTAGATCTTTTTTTCATTGAGTTGGTTAATTAAATATAAAAATACATTTTTTTAGCGATGCCAAAGTTTTGTGTCGGATGCAATGTTCGCAGCGAACGCCAAACAGACATCGTCATAAAAATAAGATGCACACTCGAATCGTAAAAACGCTAACAAAATCTCTTTAACATCGTAAATGTGAATCCATTTGAATTTATTATCGTCTGCATAAAAACGTAAAGTAGCATGTGGTATTTGCTACGCTGAGGCCGCTGGCCACACTTGGGGAAACACTTGATGCGCTTTTACCTATATAGCTAAATAAAATTGAAATTTCATTATGCAATATCTAAAATTTTCATATAACTATATCACGGGTTACAACATATCTTATTGAAATTTGTCACAGATGTAGAATAGAACACAGTCTAGAATAAAACATGAAATACTTTTCACCTTTTATACATAACTCTGAGGTGAAAAACCTAAACTTAATATAAAAAAACCGACTGACTGAGGTTTTAATTAAATGTATTGGTGCATGTAATATATATATATCTACCCTATGACACTACGTTCCTGAAGACGAATCGAATAATGTATGAACAGTTCAGGGACTAGCACGAATATTTGTATATGATATCGTATGATTGCGACTGTCACAGATCAAATTTTGATTTCATCGATAACATTTTTATTTTTTAATGAGTTGCAAAATCGATAAAAAATTTAAATAACACCGTTCCTCTCGCATAAATCTGCTACCTTCCATCAAAAGTCCTGGTTTAACCGTTTTGGCGATTACCCGGAAAAAACGCGCACTTGCAGACAGACAGACATAAATAAAAAAAATTGTTTTTTTTTTTGTTATGAATGAAATTGCACAGTTTGGTGAAAGGTGGAATAAATAATATGTTCGGGTGCGGTTGCACACGACGGCCATCATTCGACGTTATTGACCGAATTATGGTCGCCGTGCCGCCCTACGAGCTACTAGTCTGCATCTCGATTTTGTCAGCGATGCATCCGCGAAAACTCCAAATAATTAAAAGGAGAACAGTAAAATACATTTCATATAAGCGAATATTTTGTTTGAATGTAGCTTTTCATTGTTTTTACCGCACTGGCAAGAGGGTAATGTTTTTTTCGGTTTTATATGTATTTTATGTATGTGGGTTTGCGTCTATGTAAATAACAATGTGGTTGGAGCATACTCTACTAGTCGAGCCTTTTTACTTGATATTCATGTTGGGGTGGTTGTACAAGAATATTTGATCCTGATCCTCGATTATGTGACGGCGTATTGTACAATTGACTAGCCGTGTTGTACAACATCGTAAAATCCAATTCAAAACATCGACTAAAATCATAAAAATGAATTGCTAAATAGGAATTGTCTTAATTTTTTATTTCAATAGTACTGATTTAAAAATTAAGCGTAAAATTTGCATATCCATATGGATGAGGGTTGTCTGCGCGCCAGGAATTACGTGTGAATAAGTGGGCACTCGTGTGTTTCACTTCTATTATGAATGATAAGCGGAAGATATGCAGTAGTCGGCCACTTGGTCACCGAGCTGGTGCGATTCCACTGGCGCGATGCCTCTCCACAGGTAAATGTAAAAGAAAGCACTTACCTTGTCCGAGTCTGTGGTGTTGCCGCTCCCGAATGAGGCCAGCGAGTTGCGATCTACGTTCTCGTCCAGATATGTGTCGTCGAGGTCCCTGAAATTACACAACCTTGTACAACCACTTCTTGAATCTATTGTACTCGTACATATGGTACAGAAGTGTACAATGAGAAAATACCACATTTTGGTATTATTATAATTTTACTTACAAACTTAAATATATAAAACTTTTACCCATTAAACAATTTGGTATTATTTACCACAACTAAATTTAAATACTAATTATATTAATTAATTGCAATATATTCATTTTTTATATTTATTTTTTGAAATTTGAAAAATGTAGTAAATGCGATTATGATATGTAGGATCTTCATCTAGATTTTAAGCAGTGTTTAATTATTTTATTTGAATGGTAAAAGTAATTACAAGACACAAATTTTAAACCTAACGATTAAAAATTAAATCACGTTTACAAATAAATAACTAAAACCGAATTTGTGTGCTAGCGGATATTAGAGCAGAGGGACAGACGGGTAGCAACTGCACGAAATGATGCCTTCATGCCCGTCACCTCTTATCTCCCGCATCAAGCCCGAGCCTATAGACCATAATGCGAAAACTCCACAGATTTAGTGCGCAACGGTGTCGTTGCGGTAACCATACATTACAAATTACCAAATGTTTCTGAACCTTTCAAATGTGCTAATATTGTACTAGACCGAAGACGTAAAGGTGGTAAGTCTCGTCAATAAATCGGTTCCACTGTATTCTGTGTTCCCGACGGAAGATGAAGGTTGTGGCGTTATGAGTGTAGGACTGACCTGCTGGAGCGCTGCGAGCTGGTTGTGCGGCCGCGTAATGGGCTACGCGGCGGGGTCGGTCCCAGCGGACCTCGGAAGTACGTCTCCTGCGACACATCAAACACGTTACGTTGTTCGTAGTTCTCGTTCATATACGCAAAATTAGCAAATTTGTATTGACAATCAAAGTGTGGAACATCGATGTACCTGTATAACTTCCCTGAGGCGGCGCACCCAGGTCTGCTTGACGTCGAGCGAGGGCGCTTTGAGCACGATGCGGCAGTCGCTGGCCATGGGCTCGCGGCCCGTCCACACAGAGAACTTGCACTCGTCGCCCTCGATGTGCTCCGTCACACCCAGCTCCGACGTCTGCGACCGAATTCACATTGTACATTGCGACTATGTCCTCACCGAAATCCCTCACCTTGCAACACATTCTCGCCAGCGCCAGCGCTAGCTTTACACAAACACTCTCAAGTCGCGCCGTGCCGTGTTAACGAGGAATTAACAAATATGTGCGTACCTACAAGATTCATAAACATTTCTTATTGAGCTAGTCATTATATCCAATATATCCAATTACGTTCTCATTTTTCCCGTAAACCCTACTAAGTAATGTTCTTGTCCACGTAAAAGCCGAAACGCTGCAGCAAATCCCCCGATTACTATGAAAGGTCACTTAACATACTGAGGCTGAATCCCACAGAAATATAATAGACACAATTCGCATCACATTTTCTCCTACAAACCATTATAGGAACACGTATTTTCTTCGCTCTTAAAATATCTATGCCTAATTTTTGCTTAATTTGATGGTCTTTACGTCTTTAAGTCTACACTATAATGTATTATATTTGTTTACCCCGACTGACACGGGAGTTGTTTTTTTTTCCCGCTTACGAATTTATGTTGTAAGTTCATTGTTGAAGGCTTAGAGTCGAAACCACTGAACTAATTTTGATGAGGTGTCATTCGATTTGTCTTCTTACTCGTAGTGACATAAGAACTAATTACTATTCTATCGTATCAATATTATAAATGTGGATGTTTGGATGGATGGATGTTGCCTTTTGGCCTGGAAGTACACATTTTGAATATAATTAAAAAGAATGCTACTCATTCGCTATTGGCGCAGACAATCCGTTCACTTGATATAATGAAAATATCGTGTACACGTCTTTGGTCGTTAATGTTGAACACACGCATATATTGATATCTTTTGTTTAGTAAACATGCTCAGTTTCAAACATAATAGTTGGAATGAGCAGCGGACGCTAAGCTTTCCTTTACACTTAAATGTTTCATCACCGATTCACTCTGCGAGGCACATAAAGCAAATGCGTTGCAATTATATGATAAATCAAAAAATGTAAAAAAAAAAGATCCCGAAATGATCGGCTTCATTTTTTTTTTGTTATCAATACTACATATCTCCGCTCAATGGACGTCATTTCTTTAAAATGACATCAGAAAGCGAATTGCATTTTTCTGACATGTATGATATGCAACATATTCCCAGAAAACATGAACACATGTTGTCTTCCAAATTCATGTGACAGTATTAATATTATATTTACAAAATTTCAGATCTTGATGAAATTTAGCACAGATGTAGGACATAGTCTGGGATAACACATAGACAGCTGGATATATTTTGTATACAAGTAAATAAGAGAAGAAATAAGGGCGCAAACCAGCTGTGGGATCCTTAATGTTAAATAATCGCCAATGTTCATGGACATTGCATATGTGTGACCAATCACTTTATTATCATAGATGTTGATTTCATTATAGTTAAAATTCCTATAAAGGTTAAACTCACCATGAATTTAGTCTTGTAGATGTATTTGGCCTTCCCATGCGAGTCCTTGACCTCCTTGGCGAGCAGGAGGTGCAGGTCGAAGAGGAAGACGCGTCGCTCGCGGCCTTTCTTGATGATCTGGCGCAGGTCCCACACGTGGAAGGAATCCTGCAGCACCACCTCGCCCAGGCTGTCGGCGGGTACGTCGCAGCCTTCCAGCAGCGACAGGTGCATCGCGTCGTTCGCCTTCTTCGGCACCGACAGCATCACGTCCAGGCCGTCCTACAACAATGCTTCTTGTTACATATTGCTAGCTGCGTCTGGCACACTCACTGTTCCTCATGACTGAAAGGAAACACTGAACTTTTGCCTACAATCCCAAGTTTTGCATTTAATATTTTGTTCCAAAAGTTAGATCATCGCATCGTAAGAAACACTGCAGCAATGACAAAGGAAAATTCGGATAGTCATTTTTTTTAAATTTTACTTTTGTTTACAACTATCGTTAAAACTTAGAAAGGTCGGTAGTATGTATGTGTTAAGGAAATAATGTATATTTGTATGAATAAACTTGTATGTATAAAAGTTCTGACGCTCATTTGTAGGAAAATCCCTTAAAGATAATGAAACGGAAAATTATTACTCATATATATATATTCTGTGTATTTATTGCATGTGTTGTTCCAAAAAACTGCATATTTTTCGCTGTGAGTCAAATTGATATTGTGATTATGTATTTGCATATCAGACAATATACAGTCATAAAAATGTAGAAAACTACATATAAATAAGGATATATTTCGTATCACTTTTGACCTCAACACCGGTCCGTCAGTCAGTTAGTCGCGCCGCACTACTCGTATCGCGATTAATTACATTTTAATTGAAGTTTACAAAACAACTGTAGCTTATTCAGGGAATCGAAGTCATGATTTAGTATTTTTATACACAATGATGTCACGTGTTTACAGTTAATTAATATCGGTCTGCTCACATCTTCCCCGACATTATGTAAACATGTGATTTTTACTTTTACTGTTGAATTTACTATTTATTTAAATTCTATTTGGTTTTTCGCATAAACCGGGATTCATTTAATTACTGTTGTAAATTGGCGTTGACACAATGACAGATGTGTACATTAGTAAATTACGTACATTTTGGTTAATAGACAACTGCGATCCAAAGCGCGAGTTGATGAGAAACTTGAGCATGATCACAAAGTGCAACAGCGATGTCACAATCACCATAACAAATAAAGCACATCACAACAAAGGCGATGGCGATTAGGTTGCGATCCGGCGCGCGCTCTGCCTGCCGGCACCGCACTGCGCACCAACACCTCGCCGATGAGTCAGGAGGAAAAATATTGGTGTAATGTAAATCGTCGGTTAATTACAACGGACGGTGAACTAGTTTGGTTAATCTCAAATATATCCTGCTTATGTTAAAGTCGCGGTGCGGTGTAGCGCGGTGCGGCGCGGTGCGGTGCGATAGCGCGTAATGGCCTCGCGCACACAAGCCCGGCGTCGTTAGCGCAGATAAACGTCGTCTACCCTCACATTGAGGACATCTTACTTTTGTGGGAATCCATTTGTTAACAAGTTAACACTAATTGGGTCAATATTGATACTGGCTTATTACTATTCCATTAATATGAATATTTATTGAGTTAATGAAGTGTTGAAGTATAAGACAAACAGTTAACAATACGACAACTATTCAAATTTTAACATTTTGAACAAGTAAAAAAAAAATTGACGTAAGTTACGCGCTATTTAAATGATTGTATCGATGAAAATTATTTTTCTTTAAAAATTAATTATATGAATTTACAATACTTTTTTATTCCTTTTTAAAACTATAATCGCCCGGTTTTTTTTTGCATGGGTTTATATGGATTTTCAACTGACATTAAAGTCCTGGTGTGGACCTTGTATACGTTAAATAAATTAATTGATTCAGTGTTATAAGATAAAGGAGAAAGATAATTTTATTGCCTAATAAAAAATAAAAAGTTATCAATAAGCAATGTAAGCGTTCACATCAGCATCACATATGATGGAAATGATTTTTCTGACCAAATATAGGTCAGGAAAAGCGACTATCTTTTATAACATTTAAAAGCGAACGTTACAATGCAAAGTGTAGGGTCATACCTTGATTTCGCCCTGGCCCTCGGCGCAGCAGGCCTGCAGGTCTTTCAGCAACAGCTGGTACTTGGTGATCCTCTGCACGGGTTTGATGAGGTACGCGGCCAGCGGATGCTCCAGCTTCCTCTTGCGCTGCACCCTGACAAGTATAGTGTTGATGTTGATTGATGCCTGTGAGATATTGTCGGGGCGAGGGGCGAGGGGCGAGGGGCGAGGGGTACCTGTCGAAGTAGTCTCCGGCGTGCTGGACCACCGCCGCGTTGCTGTCAGGCTTGTTGCGGCAGTACGACACATACATGTCGAACTCGCGCGCCCACGTCACGAAGCAGTGGCCCACGTCCTCGGGCATGGTCGAGTACTTGTCCAGCTCGCGCAAGAACACGCGCTCGTGGAACCGGTGCAGCTCCTCGATGTTGCCGAAGATCACCTCCTCCTGCACACCGAGTTCACCCATTTACATTGGTCGGGCAGCGGAAATATAAAATACGAGTATAAACTAGATTTGTAAACACGATAAGCACACACCTTTCCCTGCAGGGCTGGCGGCACGGAGGCTGGGTCTGTGCGCATCTCGCGCAAGTAGCACGTGATGCACGTCTCCAGATCCTTGACGTACGCTCGCTCAGTCTGCAGCAGCTCCGCCATTATGAATCTATAGACATACATCATCATTACAAACAGATATCGCCTCGATATCGATATAATACAGGCGTGAGGAGGAAGCAATTCCGCGTTTTGTCTGATCAGTATGTGTGCCGGAGGGAATATATTCTCCTTTTGTTCGTACCCTCCTACGTCGATTAAAGGTAGATAACGCATCTGTAATTGCGGGTGTATAGACAACCACAATTGCAGCGCATAGGGACAGGACTTCGCTATTTCAGCGATAATAAATATGTGATTGTGTAGTTACTCCTTGCGTCGCGCGCTGCGGCGCTTTTCGTCGCCGGAAGGCGGTGCGGCGGAGGATTGCGTCGCTTCTGCGGTGCGCGTCTCATCAGAGTGTGCGGACGTCGCGGACGGCGCCGTGCTCGCCTCGCTCTCCGCCTCGCTTTCTCCGCCCTCCATGGACCCGCTGAATTCCGCATATCTGTCGCACGGTAACATCGACATTAAAAGTGACGGACTAGGAGACGGAGGCGGTCTGTGCCGCATCGCGCTCCGTCGCGGCCGTTCACCTGGCGTCGACTGCGGCGACCCAGTCCTTGATCTGCACGGCGTGCGGATGGCCCTTCTCAACGAGCCCGTCGGCGAGCTGCGCCAGCAGACGCACGCGCTCGCGACTCTCGCGGGCCACACCCGCCGCCGCGGCCGCTGCCGCCGCTCCCGCCGCTCCACACCGCTCCTGCGTCTCGCGGATCCACTCCACGGCCGCGCGAGCGGATCTCTCGAATAGCGCGAACTGCTGGCACTGCTCCAGTCGCTTCTTGCGCACAGTCCAGTGTTCCAGCACCTGCGCAACACATAAGCTTTGCTCGATCGCATTTGTATATGTATACAAATAATATTTGATGGTTTGTAAGGCGGTATATTTATCGAAATAGACACAAATTATTTAAATGATATTGAAAAAAAAAAAGAGTCTACAAAACGCTTTAAAAACAGCGTGAATGAAGAGAAAAACCTAACGGCGGCGGTTAGTTTGGTGACAGAGCGTGGCGCCACTGTGGCACCTCAGAAAGCACACAATGTTTTGTGTTACAAACCTACATCCGCCGACGTTTAACATTATAATATACGTTGTTGGTGTACGATCTCGCTTATTCTAAGCAAAAATAGATTTTTTGATGATTTGCTTGTAGAGTGTTAAACAAACTAGCCCATGAAGACATCGTGAACATATACTCGTAAGTATGAATATATATTGAAGGGCGTGGAGGGCGCACCTTGTTCTCCTGGGCGAGCAGCGTGTCGAGTATGGCGCGCGTCTGGTCGTGGTGGTGCTTGCTGGCGGCGGCGGTCTGGCCGTGCACCTGGGCGGAGCGCGCCGCGTACTTGAGGAACGTCTCGGCGGTGCGGCGCGCGAGAGTGCACGCCTTCAGGAACGCCTCCTTCTGCTCGCCGTGCTTCACGATCAGCGCCGTCACCTGCCGCCGAAGTCACAAACGATCGTGTCTTTGTTACGATTTCATTACCTTCAGTTTACTGTAACTATTGTACCGCGTACGAAGCTGCGCACTCTTTTGTTATATGTTTACATGAACACAAATGTATGGTATTCGGCTACCTGTGCCGCCTTGTCCAGGTTGTGTGCGGGCTGGTCGTCGGAGGCGGGCGGTGTGGCCGGCGGCACGAGGGCCGTCGACTGGGGCGGCGCTAGGGGCGGAGCTGGGGGCGGGGGCGGGACGACGGACGCCAGGGGCGCGAGGGGCGCTGCGCCAGAGCCGCACCAGTCCTCGTCGCGGCGGTACTCGCGCTCCAGCGAGTCCAACACCGAGCACACCTGCTCAGCCGTCTTGTAAAAGTTGAGCGATGCCGTCACCAGCTTGTGGCGCTCCTCCGCGCACGTCACCAGCCGCTGCCAACGCTCCGTCACCTCCTCCGAAATTTCCCTGCCGAAGGACATTGTCATTGTTTACTTGATCTCGAATGACTCGACAACAAGCTTACAAGTTTACGCATATTAGAAAAATTTAGGGCCGTAATAATATCACTACAAGCCACATTAGGATTTATTTGAACTGCTATAAGGACATAACACTTTGGAAGCGCGACGACCAACCTGATGGTGTGGGGCTCGTAGTGGTTGGCGGCTCGTAGGGCGTCGGCCCGGTACTTGACTTGCACGGCACTAGCGTGAGTCTTCTCCACGGCCACCTGGAATTGGTCGTGCTCGCGCTTCAGCTGCTCCGCCTCCGCCAGCGTGCCTGGGATGGAAAACGACGCCGCCAGCATCGCCTCGCCGTTGCGGATCCAGCTCACCACCTGAGCGGCGTCCTTTCGGAACTGACCTGGAATCGGCAATCACTTTTTAACATATTTTATATATTATATTACTGTACGGTGTAAACACCGCATAATACATGTTTTCCCGTCGTCAGCAATTTAACACATTTTATAACACTCGTAACCATTCACAGAAACTAGTTCACGTTCTGTCACCATTCATACCGCGTGTGCTCATTACCATTTAAAACCATTTAGCCGTAGTTTTAGAGGGTAAGCCATATTATTTCCCTAAATTCGGTAATATTATTTGTATGTAAGTACCACTCAGTACAATTACTTTGTCGCAGATGGAAGTGAAAAAGGAGCCAATCGAAACACTCCAACTACCACGATGAGCCGATTAAATCATATACATAAATGTGTGGAAGATGTCGTCGTACCTAGCTGGACGCACTGCTCGAAGCGCGCGCGACGCTCCTCGGCCAGCTCCTCGAGGTCAAGCTGGCGGTCGTGCAGGAAGTCGAGCAACAGCTGCACGCGCGCCTGCGCATCCGGTGGCGCCGCGTCGCCCTCGCCGCCCGCCGCACCGCCCGCCGCGCCGCCCGCCGCGCCTCCCGACATCGCCTCCGCCGCCTCCGCGATCGCCGCCGCCAGCTCCTGCCCCTGTTGCACCACCTGCCAAGGAATCGTCGCGCGTCAGTCCTCTAACAAATCGTCCGAGTGACTCTCCTATGGAGTTTGGTGACATACCTGATAGGTGGCGTGCTGCATTCGCGCGACGCTCTCGTTGTGGGCGGCGAGCGCCTGCTCCGCCTGGTGCGGCTCGCGCGGCGGCTCCGTGCGCTGCAGTTCGTCGCCCCACAGCTCCAGCCGCGACGACACCTGCGCACGCACATCACTATTTTAATATAATATTACATATATCTCGTAACTGACTACCATCTTGACTCAATCCACGATACCTTTCCTTCGAGTGACTTAAAGTTATCAAATTATATGTAAATGAGTTTCGTATCGGAGCACAAGAAATGGTTTAAATATTTTTATAGGGAATACTCGGTACAAATACGTTTGTTTATACTTAAACCTGCAGACAGTATGGTAAAATTGGCACATTCAAGGAGCAATGAAATCGGAGATGAAATGTAATGCCTTTTGTATTGTAAACAAAGCGACTGTTGTACGTCTTATTTCGTTTATTTAAAGAATTTGTTAAAATGTTTAAGTACCTAAATATTATTGATAGAATTTTATCACAAAAAAAATCCCACTAACGTAATCTTATAAAGATTTTATTATGAGAGATTTCAATTAAGGATGCAGTGTAAATATGTTTCTTATATTTTCGGATGATTATGAGTAGTTTCTTTTCTTTTACACCAAAATATTCGTTGTAATGAAATAATCCTATATTGTTGTAGTGTAGTGTTACATACAACGACAGAAGCGTCTCTACACGCTTCATCGAGGGCGAGCGATTCTAGCGACTGCGAGAACTTGTTATCGTTGTTGGTCGCGCCACCGGCTGGTATGCGTCACAAACCGCACTACTGAGAATGCTATTGTAACCATTGTAAAATCAAAATTTAATCACGGTAATCGGTAAGAGTCGTAACGGAAACAAAGTATGTCGATACTAGATTCGTGCACTAGTAAACTAGTCGTAGTTAGCTAATCAAATGCAGGTACGGAGATGGATGCAATCGGCAGTAGGTCAGTTTAGATTTCCGACGCCGCCGACACCGGCACTTGGAATGGTCATTTCAATTTCCTCCTAGCGAACTGTGAGCTAACATCGCTTACGAGGTACCTATGTTGGTGTAATTAATTGGTACTAGTGGTCGCCCATTGCTTAAAAATTCGACCATAGTTCATAACAAATAAATTTATTATTGATTAAAAAATAGCTGTATGAAATTCTTATCCACATTAACTTCAACTGAGACAAATTTCACGTTCATCAGTTTTCGCTTCACGTATACATATATGATGATTTAGTATGAATGTGTACGTACCTCAAGAGCATCGCGCTCGAAATGCCGCAGCTGCAGCGTGAGCTCGAGGCGGCGTTCGCGATCCGCCCAAAGATCCTCGAGAGCGCCCCGTGTGCCGCGCAGCCGCTCCAGCGCGCTCTCCACGGCGCTCGTGCTCGCTGCGTCCGAGTCGCCCGACGACCTGCAACCACCGCCACACGCATTGCCGCAATCCCATCGCTTCGCATCGGATATTGTAACGAGCCTTGAGACGTCTATTGTTACCTCCAATCTACTTAGTACCTCAAGTGACGACTTGTATTTACATTATTCAAAATTGGATAATACCTACGTTAATTGATCCGTTTCTTCGTCAAATTTGAAAGTTCCTATTGATTTTTTATAAGTCTGAGTAAAATTGTTAAATGAGAGTCGGCGTCCGAGCATTCCACATGTTCAAATTAACGAGTGGAATGTGGATTGACCCGAGATTTGTCTTCAACCTTCATTCAAGGTGACTTTAATACTGTAGCCGTCGAGCATTGTAATCTGTACTTCCATTAATGGTTGATATTCATAGCTTCTTATAACTTTGGCCGCAGTATTGCTTAGACAATTTCATTACATTTTTTTTCACGTTACATATCAATAAAATTAATAATTAAGTTTTAAAATTTATAAAAATAAAATATTTATTTCTTTCAAAATCCCAATTGTCACAGATAAATATGTAAATTTCTGAAATATTTCATACCTCCATCGCAAACACTGTACAGGAGACTTGTGTCTGTGCGAGCGCCGGTGATATTTGAGCATTTTGTAACAAAATGATCATTTCACCGCACTTAATATAAGTTCGCATTAACTTCCATACAATCATTTATCTGCACACTTATCCGCTGTCAGGGCGATTGTAGGATACAGTAGGTGATTAAATGTCGACAGTGACCGAGTCTCGAATAAAATTATTGTCATACTATTAAATAAGGTTTGATGACTGAAATTAATTTCCACATAATGTGGAAGAGTGTACAATATTTTCAACAATAGAAATCCTTCACGGTGAAATCCTAGAGAGTTTATACTCCTCTAAAAATGGTCATGCGCCAAAAGCAGGTACTAGAGAATCGAAAAATGTAAAATTGACCCGCACAGATATGTCAAAAACGACTGATATTTTCAAAAAAAAAAAATTGAACCATGTAGCTAAGCGATCCCTTTGCGAAAAAAAATTTACTACTAGCTTCTTAGTCTAGTCTAAACAGTGTTAACGGGAAGGTGGGGTGACAGTTTTATACTAACTACGTGTTTCTGGATTTTCTCAAATTCGCCCACTAAAGAATTATAAAGAGGGGGTTAAAATTAAGTTTTTTTTTATTCCAGACGAAGTCGTATGCGAAAGCTAGTACATAGTACATCATCATCAGCTCACTATACGTCCCCACCGAGGGGCTCGGAGCCTACCCCAATTTAGGGGTGACTAGGCCATAGTCAACCACGCTGGCCAAGTGCGGGTTGGTTGACTTCACACATATCATTGAATTTCTTCTCAGATATGTGCAGGTTGCATCACGATGTTTTCCTTCACCGTAAGAACGTCGGATAAATGTACATATGTAAATCGAAAAACACATTGGTACATGGCGGGATTCGAACCCAAGACCTGCAGATTGCAAGTCAAGTGCTTAACCCCTGAGCCACCGACGCTCACATAGTACATATTATATATGTAATTTAATCCTGCTGTACCTACACAATAATCTAATAATGAATCAGTTACACTGACCTCTATGTTACATCACGGGACCGCCGCGGTGTGTGTTAATAAATAAATGTGATGTAAATCGACTAGTTAACTACAACGAACGTATTACACGATGGTTGGCTACCGCTACTGTTATGTTACGGTTACATGTGCGCTACAAAGCGCAGCGCCCGCCTGCGGGAGTGCGCGCACGGGCTCACCGGCGCTGGACACGCGGGTGTTCTCTTTCCTAGTTATTTGTTTACTTTTTCCAACTTATTTTAATAATAAATAAAAGTATAATCAACGCTTACTTTAGATAGAAAATGATAAAAAACATCAGACAAATTTCAATCCGTTTAGAAAACTAACGCAACGTTTTAACAGCTACGCCAACCTTACTAATATTGTAAATGCTAATCTTTAGATGGATGGATGGATGCATGTTTGTTAGAAGGTATCTGCATAACGGCTCAACGGATCTAAACTTGGCATAGATATTGTAAATAGTCAGGTGGAACACATAGGTTTTTTTTACTCGACGCGGACGGAGTCGCGGGCGACAGCTAGTTTATTATGAGTTGAGTCAACATTAAACAAAAAATACTGAAGTAGGTACCTATAAAGAGACAAATGTCCGAAATAAATTTTTCCGAGACTACTTTTCTAAATCAGCGTTAGGTTGGTACCTAAAGTTTTAGGATAAGAAATAAACTGATTTGGGGATAAGTTACGATACACTTTTGCAGTTACCACTGTGCTACAGACTATCTTGGACAATCGAGTGCGCTTTAAAATACCGGCGTCAGGTTAACGTAATGCAACATCCCGTCATTGTTTAAACAATGCTATGACAGAGTTTGGGGACGGGCTTTAAACATTAGTCATTTTATTATATATTTACCTTAATCGATGTGATCTCATAAATAACAGGACATTTTTATGAAATGACGAAAAAATGTCAAAGGGAAATAACATTTAACGTATCAACGACACATAAGTATTTAAGAAGGAAAAACTAGAAGAAAAATTAAAAAGGAACAATGGTTTTAATTATTCGAGATAAGTGCGAGCCAGTTAAGCTTTCAACTTGTATATTAGAGTTTGTATGGCAGAACATTTGGAAAGTAACGAACATGTGTGAGCTATGATTGTTATCAGCGCGCTCACAGGATACATGTTATTGGATGATTGGCTCGCAGCCGCGCTCGCACTGCACTGACTGCCTACAGGACACTGAGCCTACCTTCAACAATATCGTACGGTTCAAAGCCTTCGCATGTAAAATACGCCTAATATATTTGATAAGATACACTTTCAATTAAAATCAATTACAAAATTAATTTTCCAAAGAACAGTGAAGCAAACAACAAAGTGACGCCAGAAATTTATTTACGGGAGTAATGAATAATTAAATTATTTAGTAATAATAGTAAGCATTAGTAGACCGTCACCAGCCGTCATCTCGTAAACAAGGGTAACTAAATGAAACCGTTATAACCGAAAAAATATATTATTGAAAACATACAAATCTTAATAATAATGGTCACAAACTTCGTAGCATACAGCGCGATACCTAGAAAGCGGTGTCGCCGCCGCTGAGGGCACATTCGCCCCGACAAATGCCCCGCTTCATACGCATTCGCTGATTTTACACAAACGCGATACAGGGGGCCTTCGTCCGACTATAAAAAAACGATAGCTGGTAATTCATGCAATTCTATCTGCACGGCGAAGTTTAAAGTTGAGTAAAACAATTTTTAAAGGGGTGGGAGTATTCAAAGTGCAGGGATCTGAATACAGTTTAAAAGTACTCATGGTGACGTACCTACTGCTTTCCCGTATTCTTTTCATATAGAATTAAACTTTGAAAGTCGGTTTTATTATGGATTAAGTTAGTTGCGAATAATTTTTAAAGCCATAATAGCTATCAAAAGCAGTCTAGACAGGATATCTGTACCTACACACTTTGGAATATCTTACTTTTATTATGAGTTGCGCCTACAAATAAAACATTGCCATTTTATTATACAAGTTTACGAAAAAAACATCCTAACATCCATCTAAACATTCGCATTTATAATATTAGTAACATAATATAGAGAAATGCTTAGCTGAATTAAAATCTTACTAATATTTTTGTTAAATACGAAAGTTTAGATGGATGGATCTGATACATTCTCTGGATCACGTTGAAATAGATGGCATATACCCTTTTTTAATTCCGCGAGGATGAAGTCACGGGCAAAAAATAGTAATTTTATATTTTTCAGTTGACGAAGCCCGTGAAGTTAAAAATTTCCTTCAAAGACGATCACTATGTGAAAAGCTACAAGCTAGAGACTTCGCTTATTGCTAAAACTTAAATGCAGCGGAACATTTGAAACAGTTTAACTACGAGTATGCATATTTACTTAGCTGCTTTTAGCGTAAAGCGCAGACACAAAAGGCTTAGTATAAATGTTTTTAAATAAAATTTCAATCAATCAGGTTTTATAAAAAAAAAAAAAATTTATTTATTTTTAAGTTGTCCGAAAATGTTTCGATTAGGATTGTAGTACGGCTTGCTTTTCTACTTAATAGTCAAGTCCTTTCATTTGATAAGGAGGGTATAATAGGATTTGCAATGACACTGAATTTAAAAAATTGCACTGTCATTACGGCTGAAGGTGTGTAAAAAAGTCAAAAAATCTTCTAGTGTGACTAGTCTTCTACAAGGAATAAGTAAGGAAGATGTATCAGTTAGTTGTGAGGACACATTGAGTGCGTAGGTAACGAGCGGATCGTAAATGTGAAGACCGTATCGCAGCGTAGCGCGGGCTCAGCAGAGCAAACATTAGCACATCGCAGCTTCAGGCTCGGCGGGCGCACTCGCCGAAGCCCGGCAGTGGCGAGGGAACTCTGCCAAACCTTCCCTTCCCCATCAATTTTAGTCTTTAATTATATATAAATGGCGAACCACCGATCCGTACCCAGTTTCGCTTGGAGATTTTTTAATGCGGCTTTAGGAAAAATACAAAATTTCTGGACTTTACTACTAGAATACTTACTATGAAATGTTATGTCTAGACACCCAGGTTTACGGAACAAACGACGACTACGGGCAAATGTTAAAATTAGTTACCTGAAGGCGGAGCGATTAAAACAATTACAACAGATAAATGTTGATGAATAGGCAGTCGAGCGGATAGCCGCTGTCGCTGCGCAGACAGGATGGTGGGGCAGGCGGGGTGGCCGGGAAAATGGGTGGTGGTTGCGACCGGGCATGGGGATGACAAAGTGATTAACCCTTTGTGCACGCACCGCGCCGCGTAATCACCAACAACGAATCTTTTGTAAAATAAAAAGAACCGCTATTATTTGCAAACACTTTCATTAGCTTCTTTTCCTTGTCCGTGAAATCTCTACAAAATTTACAAAAACTTCAGGTTGTAACATAACTTTATACACGCGTTTCGCTTTCTACAGCAAGCTGCCAAAGAAAAATGAAAAACGAGCACGCCACCGGAGGAACAATTACAATATAAATATATCAAATTATATGATCGATAGTCAGACCTCAATTGTCAATACTAAATTCCTAGTGTACTAATTCAATTGGCAGTCTAAAGAATAATAATTCTTATAATGCTAAAGTAGTAATAACATTATGTAAATATTTGGCGTCTATCAAAATATAGATATAAATAAACACACAAATATTTTAATAAAACTTTTAAAAAATGTGATAAAGATAATGCATGTTTCGTAATGCAATTGTCTCCAACTCGATCTACGGAGCTAGATGACGAACAAAACCGCGGCTCGTTCACAAGCGCGAGCCTCGCGGCTGCGGTCGCTTCTTTTTTTCGATACATATTCCGGTAACATCACCACAGATAATACAGGGGCTTTCTCTAGTAAGCGCGTGCTATCATTCCGAGCGAGAAATGCGTTCCGTAACGATGAATAAACAAGTTTCAACGCGAATACGGGGGTATTGATGCAATTAACTTGATGTTGGTAGTAAGAAATAAATCAATTGTACAATTTAAGAAAACATTTGACCACCACACCATTAAACTTCACACTATTTTAACAAGTGCATAATCTATACCAATATTATAAAGAGGAAAGATTCGATTGTTTGTTTGTCTGTTTGCATCGATTAGACTACGAAACTACGGAACCGATTTGAAAAATTCTTTCACTGTTGGGAAGCTTCACTAATCCCGGATAACATTTTATAAATGGGAAAGTTTGAATGGTTGAATGTTTATTACGACATATCTCCAAAATGGCTTAAAGAAACTCGATTTAATTTGGCTTAGATGTAGAACAGAGTCTGTGAGAACACATAGGCTACTTACTACGTTTTTTTAATTCCTCGTAGAAGAAGTCGCGGGCACCTGCTTGTAGTAAATATATGCATGAAACGAGGTTATATATAGAAATTTGAAATTATTTTAATTGTTTTCATTTTTTCATATCTTGCTAGAAAGAATGCGAGATATGTTTTTCCTTTTGAGCGCTGAGGTCAAGAGTGGTCCTCAACCAAAGTAGACATCTCGACATTGTAACAAAGCCTGCGACTCACCACGTGGCCGATCTTTTTTCGTTAAAATGTTTCATACGAATAAAAATATCTTAAATAAATGTTTATGACGCCGATGTTTAGAATACAGCAGTACAGATCGTTCCGCCACTCGGTCCCCAATAGAAAGGGGCTTTGGCTCGTTATCTCGCCATATGTCCAAGAGAGTCGTCTCGCACAGTGCCTCCATTTATCACCAGTGTTTTGAGGGACAACGAGTGCCCGTTAGCCGAGACGACAGAGAATAATCACAGCCTAACTTTATAAATAAATCAAAACATCGCCAGTTGTAATTAACCGTATAGCAAGCTACTACTACGAATGCTGGAAAATTATCCGGGCGGTCGTTAGCCTCGGCATCGAGCGCGCCCATGACTGAAGCAGAAGGGTGCACCGGCTGGATGGAGTCGACGATGACCCGCGAGGGCCCTTCATATAACAAACCTATATTGGGGGTATTTGTAGGAATATTTTTAACTCCAGTGAAAGATAACACGTACCGATTTAAGTTAAATCTCAAATTTCTTTTTCAGATACGAACAATATTTTTGAAAAAAAAAAGCAACCAGGGAAATGTAATAAAATATGCGTTGAATTAATTGTGGCTTTCGAGATAAAAATTATAAAGGTATACAAATAAAAACGTGCGACTTTTCATTATGTAGTTGAGCCATCGAGGTGCACACAGATGGAAAATCGAACATTGCTGCGTTGATATTGTTCCCACGCATCTCACCTCCAAAGGTGAGTGCTGAGCAGAGTAAAAAGTGTCACTTGGGGCAATCATTTGTCGAACAGATATGTGTGAATATGTTACGGATAATAAAAATCGGCAATTGGGCTCCCCAGACGTAAGAGCGCGCCGGAAGCGGCGATTGTGAGACAATTTAAATCACTCGGCGCGATCATCAGCTATTGTGGCCGACTTCCCGGGAACTGTGACCAGCGACAGAAAGCGATGTACGTACGTATTGCTGTCACGTTTTATGTGTATGTACATTTTACCAACCCTATTATACTACGGTACAGAATTTACAAAACCATTATACTGTTTGGAAAAGCTTTATAAGCAAGCAAAGATACGTTACTATAGCATATTCGATTTGCAAACCGGGAAGCACTATCAGGAATTACTTCTATTTACCAGTACTAATGCTCATTAGGGACCTATACCTACACTAGACAACGATGTGTGACATGTTGTTAACGTGTGTAGTGTTGCGCACACGTCGCCGCTCGTCAAGCACCGTCAGCCCGGCTCGAGCACCATCCGTAACCGTAACGAGATACACCATCAATGTCACTCATATTAGGTATATGATATGAACATTCATAACGTAATAATACGCAAATAAAATATAAATATAGCGGAGACAAAGTCCACGTGATTGTTTAGTTTTAAAACTTTCAATAACATTGTTGTACCACGAGTTGAACACTTTTTAATATTTTACCTCCAATGCTATATTTGGGAATTTGCGGTCGTTTTAAAAATGTATTAACGTAATCAATTGTCGTTAAAGTAATATACTCGCCCTAAGAACATCAGAATGTTTAAAATGTATAAAACGGATCGTAAGTATTATTGTTCTTTTTTATTTAATTGTCTTGGAGTAAGAGAATTTAAGAGAGACTCGAGAAAAGGAATGTTATGAGGTCCGTACGATGGACTGATCGCCCTCGCCCTCGAGGCGGCCTTCGTAGGCAACTAGACCATACCCGCTATGTTGGTGGGGCCCTTCCCTACCCGCCAACCTGCAGCCGGCAGCCGCCAAGGTCGTGCGCAGTTTGTAAACAAAACATTATATCAATTGTATCTCTATTGTTTGACCTATTTTACTGTTAAATTTTATTATTAAACATTTTTGTCATTTACACTCTATTCAATTTTAAAACGCATTCGTCACTAATTAAATCATTTATAAGTTAGTTAACATCTGCTTTTTTAATTCTTAGCTGAATTAAAAACAAGAACGAAATCACCATCGACATTATTCACCTATAAATGTAAGTAACGATTAATAAATTATCTTTTATAGCTCAAGAACAAAGCAGATTTAATTAGAATTCATCACAATGTTAGGATACGTTTCGAGTTTCGCCAGAAGAAAATTTCGCGCGGTGGACGTCACGTCGCGACGCGGCGGTGGTCGAGCGCGGACTGGCGCCGGAGAAAACTCAGCTTGCATTGGCAATGCATTCCGACACCATACCGCTAGCCCCGCTAGCCACACTAGCCACGCTAGCCTTGCCGATCTCTACACAACACACTGTCTCCTTAACAATTAATTTACTTGTCAACTTGTTTAATAATTAAATACATTGAACGAGAATCCCATAAGCGATTAACTGTAAATTTAAATTTATATCTTGCGTAGAAGAATCCAAATAATAACAAAGTTTTTAATGCAACTTAATAGAATTAATTAAATTTAAATCCGAAATAACTTTAATACATAAATTATATTATTGTACAAGAATATCCATATTTCCTTTGTCGTGTTTATAACAATTACAATAGTCAGAGCGAGGAGTCACATTATTGCGTACATTTAAGACGCGAGTTTCACATTGACCATGTTTATAAATATGGAAGGCAAAGAATTCCAAGACGATGCTTGCAATTCGGTAGTTCGGGAGTGCAAACGCACCTCACCACTGCACACAATCTTATCACTTAAATGGATAAGTTAGTTATAATTAAATAGCAGTTTTATGTAATATTGATATAGTTTTCAACATTATCTAATTGTTAAATAAGAGATTTATTCGGCGTTAAAATACCAAACAAAGTTATTAAATACCATAAGCTCGGCACATCGCTAGGACGTGGAATTATATCCAATTAGGGCTGTTCAATGATCTCTATTGGATAATAGCGCAAAAAAAGTAATCAGAATTGCTCTTGTATTGAGATGAGAGAGTGCAGGGAAGGGGACGCCATTGTGCCCGCCCCGACCGCTGCTAAAACAAACTATGCACTGTATTGTGTCCAATTTATTTGTACGCAGCATTCAGTACACATTTCCAATCCTTGGTTTGGTAAATAAAATACTTGTTCAGACAAAGTACTAGGTATTGATTAGTAATATATCATATGCAACTGAAAGATATCGCTTCACTATTAGGACGAGTTATTTAATATTACACTACGCAACATCGAAGGTGGTTGATTTCAATATCTATGAACATTGCAAAGGCATCATAGATAGTTTGTTAATTTAGATGTTGCAGATCTAGGAACGTAGAAGATTCTTCAATTAAAGTTAAGATAAGGAAATATTAGTCATAAACATGGTAAAGAAGAAAAATAGTAGAGTGTCCAGTGTTCACACCGACATGTTCAAGGAGCTGACAATTTGCCTATAGTTAAACTATTGACTTAACATGCAACGGGTGCGGATGCCACTCGTGTCGGCAAATCACCCTCTCAATTGCGCGACAGTTCCACACTCCTAATGCCACAGATATGTCTCTGAGGGGTTTAATGTAACATTTTAGAGGATATACTATTTCCTTTACCATTTTATTGTGGAAAAGTTTCTTTAAACCTTAGTCACTTGTCATTTCTTCAGAACGCCACTTATTAGTAAGTATTGCAGGTTCTGAAATTTTAAATTCTGTCTTTATCCATGTGTGTTAAATTGTAACTCCAACGCCTAATAGAAAAACTGTACGATTTAGAGATGTATGTGATAACATTTGAAAATTCATCTCGCGCTAGTATGTAAATGATTTGACTTGTATGTTCCGTTGTTTGTATCATTTATATAGATCGTATCTGTTGTTGTTTCAGTTCAATATGTAAACAAAATTGTATTCAATTGCTAATGGAGGTAATGATATATTACTTAGAAAATTCATTGATTATTAACAAAATAATATTGATACACATTGCTGCTGTTCATTTTTAATGTTAGCTAATATTATCGTAATGTCGTACTCATTTTTGCCGGTTCAATGTCTTATTTAAATTTCTTACAAAACGCATTGCTTAAAAAGTGGTACATATCTTGTTAAGGAAGATATTTTTTAATTAACTCATGCTTAATTGTCGAGGTTTCGAGGACGACTATAATATATTAGAGTAAATGCGCAACGGCTCGATCCCGGCAAAATCGCGGGTTTCGACCTCGACTCTATTGTCTACAAAAGAACGATGGCAAATTTGTAAACGTTCGGCATTCATATCGATTCGTCATCGACACCGAACAACCATTGTGTAAAGACAAACCGAACGAAGGCGACCTTTGTACAAAAAGAAACAGTGCACACGAGGAGTGTCGTTTGTTTTATTATATTAATTACATGCCACCGGGCCGTGCCGATGTCGCGGCTCGAATGCGGATCCGGCTGCGGCTGGCGACATGTCACCGACCTGAGGTCCTGCAGCAGCGTCTCGCCCTGCGCGATGGTGGCGGCGCAGGCGTCGAGACTGGCGGCGCGGTGCTGCGCGCACTGCTCCAGCGCGCGCCGCGCCGCCTCGGGGCTCTCGTCGCCCGCGCCCACGGAGCCCCCGCCACCGCGCAGCGTCTCCAGCCACTGCATCAGCTGCACACACGCCTCGTCTCAATACCGCCGCACATAAACATCGGAAAGGCTGGCCTTTGACGCTGAACATCTGACGGTCAACCACCGACCTCCTTCTCGTGAGTGTAGAGCAGCACGGCGAGGTCGAGGCGGCGCCGGCGGCGGTCGACGCGCGCCGCGAAGGCCGCTACGTGCGCCTCCAGCTCGCGCGCCACTCCCAGCACCTCCTCCGGCTCGCACTCACCCGACCGCGCCAGCTCCTCCGCCGCAGACAGCAGCTTCTCCGCGTTCGTGTACGTGTTCTGCGACAGAAGCGAGTGCACGGTGCGGTCGCACGCCGTCACAAATTTACAAACTTTTGTAGACGTGTGAACCAGCTCCGAACCGGCGAAAAAGTCACATATTGTACTGTACAATATGTGACACCGGTTCCCCGATCAGCTTTACATATTAAAACCGTGAGCCGATCTGCAGGTCATAAATTTTAGTTGAGGAACGGGTGACGTGACGAATATTTCTTCAAATAAGTTGCAGTAAGGACAGAGTTGAACTCACCTGCGCGACGTTTTCGAAATGTTCGTGAGATTTTTGGTACACTCGAGCCTTGTGAAGATTTCGTCCTATTCCAGTGTTCTTCTGCAAGAACTGCAAGCCGTGGTTCGATAGCCAATCCAGCACCTGCAAACCGTCCGAGGTTAGCGCAATGGTGGGGGGTGGGGGGTGGGGGATAAGGAGTCGTGCGGGCCTGGCGGCGCGCACCTGGCGGCAGTCCTCCTTGTAGAGCAGGAGCGCGAGGCGCCGGTGCAGCTTGAGGCGCGCCTGGTGGTAGCGCGCTTCCAGTGCGCGGTGATGTCCGAGGATCTGGTGGATGACGGCCAGCACGTGGTTGGCGCCCGAGCTGTAGTCGGCGGCGGGATCGCCCCCCGTGCCCCCGCCTGCCCCACCCGCGCCCCCGCCGCCGCCGCCCTCCTCGCCCTGTTATACATTCATTATTACAAGGGAAGTCTGTCTTCCCCTCAATAACATAAAACGAGATAGGATAACTTATCGTATTAGCGCCCAATCGCTGGTCCTACATTCATCGACATACCATATCGGCGGAGTCGGTCTGATGACACACTTGAACGAGATGGTCAAGTTGGTACAGAAGCTTCTTGCTCGTCGAATGAACCTGGCGGAGGATGAGACATTACATTGCGATATTGTCAGGTAAATTTAAAAAGTAAAATAATATAAATGTCTACGTGCACGAAAATGAAACTAGTGAGGATGGAGCGCGGCGCTGAACTCACCTCGGTATAGGCCTGGCACATGTGCTCGTAGAGCTGGCGGTGGCGCTGCGCATGCTGCTCGAGCGCTCGCGGGTCGGTGCACGGCGCGCCGCCCTGCCCGCCCGGAGCGCCCGCTCCTCCCGGCCCGCCCGGCGCGGGCCCTCCCGAGGCCAGCTGCAGCGCCAGCGCGCACTGCGCCCCCCATCCGCCTACAGCGGCCGCGTACGCCTCCGCCTTGTGGTGGAACACCACCGACAGCGACAGCACCGCAGACCGCTCCTCGAGACCTGGCCGCGATTAAATTCTTTCAAATTTCACGTACCTTCTACGTTACCGGTTTATTCCAATTTTCAAATTTAATGAATTTATTCGATCGGTCTCCAAATGAGACAGATAGAGTAAGTAGCCGGCGATGGATGTGACCTGCGGCGAGGTGTTTGTAGGCGCGCTCGAGACGCAGCGCGAGGGCGGAGATCTGCGCCTCCGCGTAGTGGCGCTTGTCGGCGAGCCGGCGCGCCGCTGTCGCAACCCGCGCCACGCTCGGCCGCCCGCCGCCCGTGCACGCCGCCGCGAACCTGCACAATGCGCACGCGCCGCGTCACTCGCACACCCCCACACCCCCTCACACCCCCCACACCCGCCACGTCGCCCGGTGCCCACAAACAAACCTCGCGTGCTCCTCTTGCAGTCGCTTGGCCGCGGCGCACGACCGCCCGATCTCCACGTACGTCGCTAGAAATGCTGTTCGATGGTTGACGATCCATTCCAGCATCTTGAAAATATCAATTTAACTTAATACCGCTAATTTAAATAATTAAACTAAAATTTTCAAACTCTACAGCGGCGTGTGGTTTTTACGAAGTGATTATAAAATATGGAATATGCGAGTCCACGGTCGGCAGGTCGTTAAAATAGCAAAAGTACTAAAGACCTTTTCACAGTCCTGCTCGAAGAGTCTGAGCTGGAAGCATTGGTCGAGCTGCATCTTCTTGTGCTGCCAGAGTTTGTGGGCGTGCGCGTGCGCGGAGCGAACGGCGGCGAGCTGCGCGCGAACGGCGCCAGGCGAACCGCAGTGGAAGGCCGCCTCGCCGCTCGCCTCGGCGCACGCCGCCGCCTGCGCCTGCGCCGCCTCCAGGCGCTGCAGCACCCGAGACCCTGCCACGGACAATCGCGTACAGTAATCAATCCTCAATCCGCAACATCATTTCTGAATTAATTAATAATTTGAACTTAGAGTTTAAATAATTTATTCAAACTCAACTGCCGCTAAATATTCTTAATGACACATATTAATAGCACAAATCTTTAAGGTTTAACAAAAAAAAAGTACAATTTATACAGTACAGTTTAGTAAACATTGTATAATAAGAAGTAAATGTGTTACGATACCGTGTCGATTGCGACATCGGCAGCAGTGGAAGCACATGTGCACGAGCGCGCGTCACTGCGCAGTGCGGCGATTGTACAACATCGAGTTCACTACCGCTAATGCCGCTCTCAAATCATTCGTCCGCGAAACATTCCGTTCCATTGGTAGCGGTAGCGCGCACCCGTACATCTTATCAATTTCCATTTTCCTCCTTCAAGGTTAAAAGAAACGCATTTCCGGCGAGAAAACCGACGATTACCAATATTAACATGTCATTTATTATTTGGTACACCGTTTCTATATTATATTTAACGAGCGAAGCGAAATCTTTAAGACATCCCCGAGGTTATCGACATAAATAAAATGTACAAAAAAAACAATAATAGCTTCGTCTAACCGGATTGGATAAGAACGAAACAAAGTTGATTTTGCAAAATGATATTCCCGATAGAGTGCTTTGATTTTGATTACAGCATATGATGGATCACCTTGCGCTTCGAGCTCGTCGACGGGTACTTTGGCGAGGCGCTTGCCAATGTCGGCGTGTGCGTCGATGGCGCGGCGCGCACCCGTCACGTCGTCGGCGAAGTCCGCGCGCGCCACGTCCTCCTGCAGGTCATCCAGGCGGTCCAGCAGCTCGCCCGCCTGCCACAGCAGCTCTTCCAGCGCCTGCAACCAACCGAGTCGCGACGAGTCTCAGCCGCCTCAGTCGTCTCGGCCACACACAATGCTTCAATCCAACTTACGTGTGTAGTTATGTACTCACCAGTCTCAAATCGATCCACTGCGGATGGTCATAATGCAGTGTACCGTCGAGGTCCGATGTCAATTGTGTGCTATCTATTACTTTAGGTAGAGCTTCCGAGCTTATCATGGTTGTCTGAAAGAATAAGAATCACAATTAATTACATTTCTTCTAAATGGCAGTCTCTGATCATTAATGATTCATTATATTATTTATTTTCTAACCTCAAACTTGTATTTATGTGAACCAATGGTTGTGCGTTGTTTTTGCCAAAAATTGTCAGGTTTAACTACGAGTGCCTGATGGACGGACGAAGAAAAATGTTCTTGTAGAACTTTCAAAATAGGTTTAATAGCAGCCCATGCCGAACCTCTCATGTCTATCAAGATTGTAAAGCCATGCGTCCTGACCGAATCGCTGAAACAAACAAATAATTAATTAATATTTTTGACTATATCAAACCATAAATTCAAAAAAAAGTTATCAAAACAAAAAAGAACTGAAAATGACAAGCCCAAACTTGATCAAATACTGTCGTTTCATTGCGAAGTTCCTATGGTTACCTTCTTGCTTGATCATGAGATCAGCATCATGTCATCTTAATATTGCATTGCCACAGGATTTACATATGGAAGTAGATCAATTAGTTTGCAAGATTTGATGACAAAAATTGGGATATATGAAATTATATAAAAGCTTGTAAAATATAATTTCACAATCGGTAATTTTACCAATATTTATCAGGACTGTCTACTGTGGACTGTTTGTATCTAAAGTGGAAAGGGGTTTCCCAAAAAATAATCAACTTGATAACCTCAAATTTTTTGAATGTCAAATGCATCAAGAAAATATCAATTACATTTAACTTACATAAGACTGTACAGGTGAAAGTATTAATAATTAAATATCAATAAAGTAAATTTAAATAGTCACATTTGCAATCCTCAAAGTTAACAATTTAGTTTTTGTAGCAGAAAATTATTTCATTTTGGAAAAAGTTTTACTTTTTCTTGTGAGCACATGATTACCATTGAACATATCAATGCCACACAATATCTTATTCTACATAACGCTTCCCTTTCCATTGTGGAAAGACCACTTCAAAACAACCCACCATCAAATTAAATAAGTTCTATAGTATGACTTATGATAAACAAAGTCATCTCAGAACATCTTTTGAAATGAACATTTGGAGGACATAGGCCATTCACTCTGCTGCTTCAATATAAGTACATTTAAGCTCCCTCACCTGGGTATGCTCATAAGGTAGTGAAGCAAACGCCTATAGTCATCTGGAGCCACCCTGTCCCGTCTGGAGTTTGCGGGGAACCATATGATGGGCCCGCCTCTGCGGTCCAGGCCACCGGTGAGCGCCGCCACCCGCTCCTGCAGCAGGGGCAGCACGTCCAGGGCCCGCGCGCCCGCCTCCATTGCGCGCCCCCCACGCGCGGCCTAAACAAGCCTGCGACCAAAGCCTGTTGTTGTTACCATGCAAAAGGTATAATGTAATACCTAATTATAATAAAAACTCATAAACAAACAACATACACTGATTTTAAATTATATTGAAACACTTGGACTGAGAACGTATTATTATGTGTACAAGAATATTCAACATTTCATAATATGTTTAAAATTAAGTGAAATATTAAGGAAGATTAGATGTATAAAGTATTTTAACATAGTTTTTTTAATATTTTGCAAGGGCAGTCCGAGTCTGACTACTGAATTTGTTGGATTAAATAAGACCCCCTTTTAGTCTGGACTAAATTATTTTACATGAGAAAACTTCATAATCTGACAAATTACAGACACATACTCTATGTGTACTCTGAAGTACAAATTATATTCACTAAAATTAGCATCATTAATTCTTACAAAAAGTAGTAATATTACATTATGAAATTATTGTGTGCCAACAAATGTACATATGTACTAAAGTAATTGAAAACTATATATATGTAAAAATCATATAGAAATATAAGTAGCATAAACATAAACTTATTGTGTGTGGTGCAAAGGGGGCCAAATTTTACAGGGATTAGTAATTTGATATTGTTGAAAACTACTACAATTATTTTAACAATAATGTCTATATTGGGGCATCTATACAATGAAACAATAAATATATTAAAAATAGATAAATAGTCACAGAAAATAACTACGCAATGAGTAAACACAATTCATTGGTCACTGTTTCATTTATAATGAATAAGCCATTATAACTGAGAAAATACAACAAAATACTAGTAGAATAACTTGGAGCTACTTTATATTCCTATATTTATACAATGAATGTGTTCAAATTAAATGTACCACTTATCAGTTGTTACTTGTGCCATTGCTTAAAATATTTTACATAAGCATTGATGAAGTGTATATAAAACTATTCTAATGATTCTACCATGATAAGTAGGCAGTTTCTTTGTCATTTTGAAGCCAGAAAAAAGACATTATTTATATTGACTAATTCTTCCAGAAACCTTAAAAATATTTGTTTGTTTGAAGAAAATGATGTGAAAGAACACATGGAAACCAACACCTTGGTGTTCCCGCTGCTCGTTTGCCCCCTTCTCTTATAAAAAAAAAAAAAAAAAAAAAAAGAAATAAAAATGTCTAATGACAATTTTAACAATGATATTTTTTTTAATTACTGTAAATAACCTAAATAATTTCTTCCTTTTAAAAACTTTTTAGTATAGATAGTGGTTTATATTTTTAATTAATGCCATAAAAAATTTGAAAATGGATTGTTTGACCTAAGTGGATTAATTATACTAAACACTTCCGCTATTCTTAGTGTATGCTGGCCAGACACATACATTAAAAATATTGTATTTAATACATTTTTTAAAACTGGTCAGCAACAGTTCATTTTGTTTCTAATTTTTTCTTTTATTTTTTTATTTATATACTGTAATATAGAAATAGGTTATTGCGAAAACAAAGAAACAAGAACTTTATTTACTGCATTAATCGATACTAAAATTTTATAATGAATTCTTTTTATGCAACAAAACCTCTATTGTTTTACGAAAGAAGACCAACGCCAAGAGAGGGTTTGGGTGTATACAAGATTTACGCAAGTGGAAAAATGTTTTTTACCATAAAACGAATCCGAACTTAATTATTAGGTACTATAAAGATTTTTTAATAATCGCCGATGACAAATTTTGTAGATATATAAATACATGTCACAACAAATAACCTCAGACAGACATCAACTTAAACTAACCGTGGTGACTCAGGGATGGTAATTAGTGAGACATAAGGATACGGCACGCATTATTGTCACTTTTACTAACTTCATTAATACATTTGTAAAAAAATATACTAATTTATGCTCTAAAACTTAATAAAAACACAGATTCTATGCATAATGACACTAAGTAACACGAACAGCCACAACTCTACAATGGCGCGTCAGGGATGCTTCAAACTTGAAATAAAACCGATGGTGTTAACGGACCACCTTCATGAAATTTTGTCTCACATGAATGTATGTAGTTTAATTTTTAAATCCTTAAATTTATATATTAAATATTATTACAGTGCTTTTATTTAATACTTTGTATATAATTTTGTACAGTTATCTCCGCCGTTATTTTTGTTGTTTGTAATTTTTAACAATTATTTTATATTGAGGTATATCAAGAAAAATTTATGCACTGTGTAGTTTTCTACAACTTGAGATTTAAAATTAATTATTCGCTTTTAGGATTCTAGTAGAAAAATATTTTTATGTCGAAAAAGGACATTCCAAATAATAAACCAAGAAAATTAAATATAGCATCTTGTAGAAGACATGATTTCTGAACCCGAGTTCGTGTTTTGATGCTATTAAATTAAATTTGTTTGTATGTCTTCTAGCGTGATGTTTCAAAATTTTGATTTAAACAATTATAATGATGTGTTAAAATCAGCAATGATTACATGTGTACAACGATTAATTACCAATTTAAAAATGTATTTAAGTTATGTAATAAACGTGTACCTAAGCGTTAAGAGCGTATAACGATTTCGTGTTAAATTGGTTCATGTGAAGTTTTATTTTATGCACCTAGTAAGAAAAAGAAGGAAAGATGTAAATTAGAATGTAAAAACATTAGTTCTTATTCTTCACAAACGCTCTCTAAAGTGAAACTCAAATTTTCATATGGCAATAACAAACTGTCATTTTTATTAGCAAAAGAAAACTGTCAATGTCAAAGTTAATGTCAGTCAAGCATTATTTACGTTACTTATTATTAACTTTATTTTAAATTACTTATCAAAATAATATTTGAACCATAGAAACAGAAGTACAGTCCAAGCCAGTCTGAATTGATCGAATCACACCTTCTGAATATTATCGATCTCAACAGAGACATGTGATGCGACATAAAAAATAGTTTCAGAAACAGGCTTTTGCAAGTAGTCCTACGTATGACACAAATATGTATATCATGCCGTGGTGGTTCAATCGTGACGTAATTAAATATTTTGCAATTCTATGTACAATTTAAAACTCACTTGTTTCACCTTAGTTGTAACCACGGCTATAAAAAATTACAAAACTGCAGCTGCATACGGGTAATCCAATGATCTATGTCTTCTCATCACACACAATATATTAACTGGAGCTAGCACAATGGTGATATCAAAATACATATTTGTAAAATTTTTATTTTATGAAAAATTTGTAAGAGATGGACTGCAAGCAGTAACTACTCCAATAATACTTATTTTTAGGATTACTATGTTTTGTATTAACAGTATTGGCCACAAAACAGACAAAAATTTGTTGAGTTGATTGCCAAAGAAGAAGAGGTATTAACATTCTTTATATCAATAACTCTATAGTCTTAAATATTTTTAGTTTCATATTAAACATAATAGTTTTAATTTAAAAATCATAATTTGAGGTTAGTTATTTCAAGGATTAAGTATTTTATGGCATAATGAGTTTGAATGCTAATAATTTGGTTGTAGTTACTTAAGTCAACACTATTGATATATCACTTATATACAAATGCCTGACTCACTCAAAGAATATCCTGTTTTTCTGTTAGTAAGCTAGATCATAATACTGTTCATATATTTTTGACATTAATATAAATTTTACCTCTTTATAAAATATCAATAATCAGCTAAAGGTATAATCTTACTAATATTATAAATGGGAAAGTTTAGGAAGGAACTCTGGAAGTGCTCAATTGATCTTCTATCTGGAGTAATAAATAAAGTTAAGAGTAAATGAGTAAAAAATATCTTCTAAAATAAACAAGACAGTTCAATGGGCAGAAAACTTTATTGATATAAATTTGTTAAAATCACACTGAAATATACATATTACACGATTTGTATACAATGCATATTAAATGTTGGATAGTGTTATTAATCAATAACACAACACCACTACATGAGTATGCAAAATATTGTTGTTTCTTATTGTCTTTAGATAACATGGTTTTTATGGATTTTTCTGTAGTGGAAAGCATCTGTTGTTTTGGTCATTAGCAAGCAACTCTCTGCCTAGCTCGTATCCCACATGGTGGTGGGGTCATTAGCAAGCAACTATTAAATATAAATTAAATCTTATCTAATTTTACTCTACTACCCAATAAATTTATTTGAGTAAAACTTTATGTGCAACACACAACACAAAATACATGTGTGAGCTGCCTCACACTAAAGGTGTATTTAATAATTTTATAAATAATAAATAATTAGATGTAGTTTTCTTCTTTAATGATTTTGATTTAACTGTGAAAATGTCATCGGAAGGAGGGCAACAGGCTCCGAGCTGTCTGGCTTGTCAATGTAAATGCTCCACGTCTTGGCAGACATGTCGAATATACCTGAAATGGAAACATACTATCTAAATGACTTCACTAAAATTACATGAAAATCTGATTACAAACAAATTTCACTAAAAAATCATCTACAATGTAATATGTGTTGACATCATTGAAATTAAACTGAAGTTGAAACATAATTACGGAAGACAAAACATTTTCGAGAAGATACTTTAAAAGATTAATTATTAATAGCTATCTAGTATAACAGTTATTTTACTAGATTTATTTGTATCGATTTTTATGACCACAATTTTACATTTACGCCTAGAGTGTGAAACGCGCGAAGTTCCTGTAACGTACACTAGATGGCGTTATCATACGTTTTCAAAAAGAAGTTGTATCTTCATCCTGAACCTAATGATCACGGTCAGCGTGAAAAATGTATCGTTGTTTGCCTTCGATAGTGACAAATTTTCTATTTAATCCAACTTCTAAAACGAAAAGGGGAAATCGTAACCATTGTTTGTTGGATTCCGATGTATAAAGCTCAAAGTTTATCACTCAAAATTATAATGTATGAGTTACCGGCGGCGATAGTCTGTATGGGAGCGTCGAGTCTGGTCTGGAAGACGGGAAAGTCTTTGTAGGTGGTGTCAGAGAGCACGCGCTCGATGTCGCGCCGGGAGCGCGGCGGTGCGTGGCGGCGGATCGCCTTCATTCTGGTCACGCTGCTTTCTATTATGTCGCCAGTCACTTCCTGCACTCGCTCCCGAAGGTATCTGCAAAGATATTGATTGGCCAACTCCGTTTAAATCGTGCACTAATTTAAAATATAATGTCATCATCAACCCCTCTTATCAATAATGAGGTTCGGCAAAGTACAATCTCAACAACCTATATTATGTTCGTTATAATACTTACGCGTTGCAATGCATTAGTGTATCATTAGTATACTTCTGGATATTTAAAATTGATTTGTTGGCGGTGAGATCGGGCGCAACCTCTATGTTCATTAGATCGCGCTCTCCATTCTCAAAGGTCCATATGACATTGGTTGAGAAACCATTGCCGATGCCCAGACCCTCGTCCAGGAGGATTTTTTCAGCTTCCGCTGGAGTTCTGGCCGTTAATAAAGCTCGTGTAATAAACATTCGCGCTGGAAAAGATTTGAAATACTATAAATTACAGATATTTCGAGTAAAATTTGTCTTTAATTTTTTAAAAAGATAAGGATTTAAAAAATATATATACTGACGAGTATTGCCAGGTTTTAGAACAAGGGGACTGAGGGTATTGATGGTGAACACGAGACCGTATTCGTTGAAACCCATCGTGTAGCCCGGGAGCTGGCCGGCGTAGCACAGCGAAGCGAACCTCTCTTCGACGGCCTATAAGAAGAAAAAGGTTTAAATTTTTCCAGGTTTAAAGTTCATTAATTCATTTTGACACCGAGAATGCAACGGCTTTAGGACATTTTAATGTAACAATTCAATGTACTCACGCCGAGTTCTCTATCTTCCGGTGTGGGTATCACGTGCGCCGACATTATGTAGAAATGGTTTAGCGTCTCCATCGGGGCGTCTTCTGTGTGACCGAGCACGACCTGCAATAGATGTACACGATGCATAGTTCTCAAAGATTTCAACGCCGAGATTATTAAAAAAGGAAACGTATGCATATTATGTAAAATGATAACTTATCCAAATTGGTTATTATCGTAAGCTAAGTTTCTAGCATTAGAAAAAAATGTGCAATTACGTTTTCCGGGGATTTAAAGGCGATGTCACTGCAGCCGCCGTCGTCAATACGGTTAGAGTTTTTGTCGTTGATAGTACCAATAATGTCATCCATGTGTAGTAGGAACAACTGAAAAAATATTTGTTTTACATCAATATTGCATCGGCAAAAGACAATTATTTGTATTGTATTAACTGTTATCTATTTATCCATTATCAACATGTATGAATGTATGGCTTTATTAGTTTCTGTGTGTGGCTTTAGGCGTGTAGTGAAAGAATTCCGCGTTTCGCCTGATGTGTGTGGTGCCGGAGAGCTAATTTTAGTACTCTTTCCCTTCCCACCCTTTTCTTATAAGGAAAGGGTGGGAAGAAAGGAAGGGGAAACATACTCTTTCTCCGTTGATTAAAGGTAGGCAAGGCATCTGCATTTGCGTATGTCTAAAGGGAACGGTCGCCTCTCTATTTCGACGTATTCAGGTGGCCGATTGCTCGTTTGCCACCTTTTGATATCATCATCAGCTCACTATACATCCCCACTGAGGGGCTCGGAGCCTACCCCAAGTTAGGGGTGACTAGGCCATAGTCAACCACGCTGGTCAAGTGCGGGTTGGTTGACTTCACACATATTATCGAATTTATGTGCAGGTTGCATCACGATGTTTTCCTTCACCGCAAGGACGTTGGATAAATGTACATATGTAAATCGAAAAACACATTGGTACATGGCGGGAATCGAACCCCTGAGCCACCGACGCTCTTCCCTTTTGATATATAAAAAAAAATTGTGGGTATATCTATTATATCTCTATTCCGTGTAATGAGGTTGTTGAATTGACGACTATTTTTGTTATCAGTTTGTTCGCGTCCCAGTTTGGCATGTTTACAAATTGATAGCTCAGTAACCTTGCTACAATTATATCTTAATCACACGGCTTTACGTATCTGTCACTTCAAATTGTTACCATTACAAATTACAAATAAACGTTAGTTCATCCTGGTTCGATTTTGTACCTTACGCCGACCTACGCGCTATGCTTTTGGTAGCAATTCAATTAAGTTTTTATAAGGATGCGACAATAGCTCAGCGTAGCGTTTCCAACCCACGAACCTAACCATTTGGCTGCAAGCTTTTTAAATATGATGTTCTAAATCTAAATAAACCTTTATTGAACACTGACCTGGTAGAAAGGAACCTTTGCTCCGTCAGCCACACCTTGGATTTCCTTTACGTAGTATGGATACCTTTGCTTCATGTTGAGCAGAGTGGTGTCGTAGGCGGCGCGCCCTGACGGTGTGTTATATTCTCTTTCAAAATCCTTTAAACCTTGATAAGTTTTGAGGAAACTTTGTATTATGGAGGCAAAGTTACGGCCCTGAAAATACAAGTAATTGTCCATTAGTATCTTGATATTACAATCAGCCATTTTACATTTTAAAAATTATCCTGATTTACTTTTAATGATAGTCACTTGTCAGTAAATAAATTATTCATATAATTCGTAACAAATCCATAGTAAGTAGTTTTCTATTAAGGCCGTAACACCGCTATAAATATTATATTTTTAATAAAAATATCGTTAAAACAAAAAAAAAAAACAAAGTTATGCATAAACTGATGATTGACTACAAAAAGAAATAAGATCCCATAAAATATGAAATATAAAAAACTGCCAAGTCACGCTAAGCCATTTATTTCCACAACATTTTTTGAGATCTTATGTGAAACCTTGCCATTTTAGTTTGTGTTTGTAATAAGACCTTGGCCTTGGCAATTACATGGCACAACATTCTTCTAATTAAAATACTTTATTCTTGAGTGCATTAAATATTGTAAACAATAAGATGATGCCAAGAAATGTCCAAGGCTATTAATGGACACTAACTAAAACAACTAGGTTTTACGATTTGCCAAATATTGTTTAATTATAAGTTACGGAAGTGGCTGATTAGCGAGACTGTAGTTGTTTATATTTCTTACTAGCTTTTACCCGCGACTCCGTCCGCGCGGAATAAAAAATAGAAAACGGGGTAAAAATTATCCTATGTCCTTTTCCTGGTTCTAAGCTACCTGCCCACCAATTTTCAGTCAAATCGATTCAGCCGCACTTGAGTTATAAATAGTGTAACTAACACGACTTTCTTTTATATATATAGATTTTCATGGGATTGTATTCTTCCCTGTCGTTGTTAAATGGTTTTTTGGTATTTAAAATATATTACTATTTAGTAAACTAAGACATCCTTATTTGCAAATAATATTTTGATAATAATAACTCGTATAAAAGTATTAAAACTTACCACGAAATAAAAATGACATGTTTCGTTGAAACGATTATGTTACAAGTAATAATTTATACAGATAACTAGATTATTTGTCTAGATTAGTGCAGTTCATACTTATTGAAGGTGATAACATTACGTAACTTTACTATCTAGAGTTTATTAGACGTATTATTGTAGTGATAGCGCGTCATATTTACAGATTTAAAAGTCGAGAAACATGTTAACAACTACATTTAAAATGTTCACATTAATAGTTAATAGGAAATATAAAATCTCGGAAAACAGAACAGTTTTGTAAATGCGGTTAGAGTTATGTAAGTTGTTTTTAGTAAGACAAAGCTACTTTTCGTATAATTAAACCATTATAGGGGAAACTGTGTAAATTGCAAGACATTTTTATAATACACATTGTATACCACACATTTTACAAAATTACTATAAAATTACAAAAATAATAAGTAGGAAATTTTAAAATGTCGATGTAACAATATGTTACTATTTTCTGCTACATTAGGTACACACAGTGGACGGCAGATATACGTTGTTTCAGCAAAGCTACTCTAAGTTAAGTTAAGCAAATATGTATATAGAGGACATAACGCTAGGAATATATATATATATATATATATATATATATATATATATATATATATATATAGATAGATATAAAGACATCAATAACATTGTTAAATTATTCCTACATATGGCTTATATATATGTATGATACATGTATGTTTTTTTAATGTTTTTATTTGACGTTACAACACTACTTAAGCTAAAGATAACTGCTTATTACAATTTTGTGAAATATTTCTAAATGACAAGTGAGATAGTACTAGCCTACTAACATGGTCTTTATATTCTGAAATGTCTTTTGACTCCTATATTTTGTACAACAATAGGTAAAAAGATTGGTGGGGGCTGCAGAAGGGTCCTTGCATCGCGGGCCACTATAACTATATGTATATGTTAAATGTTATTATCGTGGGAGGTATCGGTTGTATTTCCTGTTTTTCTCGTCGTTAAATGTAGTAAAAGTAAAAATAAAGAAATCGAATTAACGACCATGGGCGTTTTGATAAGTTTTTTTTGAAAATTAATTACATGCAAAGCAAATTCAAAAATATAATTATAAAATTCTTACCACATCGTATCCGACTTCGTAATGGGAACCTTGTAAATAGATGACCGGAACCACTCGGCGTCTACCGATATGTTTCTCACTCAGCGAAGTGCCTGTAACAACCGTTACTTTATATCATTTCTTTTAATAAAAAATATACACATATTTGAAGCGCATGTCATGATTACGCTTGCTTTTGTACAGTATACCAGCCTGTCCAAAACAATAACAAGACACATTCAAAAAACACATACTCGCTTGTTTCGAATGGATCTCAAGAAGAGGAATAAATTAGTTGAATACTTTGAAAATAAGTTCATTTAGCTAAAGTTTGATCCGTTAACTTTTGCGTAATAAACTTTATTCACGTATTTGTCAATATCTATCCTGTAGGCATATCTATTATAATTATTGAGCGTGTTCGTTCTTGGTTACTTATTATTACGCATGTAATAATCAAGAGAGACTTTCTCTTTAGGTCGGCTTTAATTACAGATGTTTAAATATTCGGAAATATGTAACATAATTATTGTTACTTCATAAAATCACTATGCTTGTTGTTTAAAGGGTATATCAGAATTATTCATCATAACCAAAGATATCTCATGTTTTTTCTTATACATGTAATGTTAATATACGAGTACAATTATTTTGACGAAGATTTAATTTATTAAATGATCAAACAATGTGTCAGTGTTACTACTACTACTACTGTCCGCTAGTGTCTTATAAAATTTTACCTACGAATATCAGGCGGAACTGTAATTGATTCTCAGATTTCTATATAAAAAGGATATAGATTCGTTTACATAAATATGTACTTACTATAAATACAATTATCTTTAATTGTATTTGCAAAATAACTAAAGAGTTAAAACGTGTAAAGACGTGAACTTGTGCCCCTTCATAAACGTTTATACACATTATTGTGTTCACGACACTCCAGTGTTATCTGGTTATTTAACATAATAACTTACCTGAATAAATAAATAATAATGCACGAAGCAGCAGTATCTAAAATACTTTAATTTATTTGGCATTCATAAAAAATTTCAAAATATTTTGTAAGAGAGTTGCGATTGCAGTGCCAAAGCGGAAACAATATTAAAATGTCTATATTATAGAAATACTAGCTGTCGTCCGCGACTCCGTCCGCGCGGAATTCAAAGAAAACATTATAAGTAGCCTATATGTTCTGCCTGACTATGACCTCCTACCTCTATGCCAAATTTCAACAAGATCCCCTGAGGCGTTCTGGACTTACTTTCCCAACACATCCAGCCATATATCCAAACATTCGCATTTATAGTATTAGTAAGAGTAAGAAGTACATTAAACCAATTTTCATAATAATATTAAATAAGTTCAGTAAACTGGACTATTGTCATTTTAATTTAAGTTTTTTTAATATTAACATTTTTAGGACACAAACTTTCTTTGACGGTTTATCCCTAACAAAATTGTATCAGAATTAGTACCGTGGTTTAATTTTTTACAGATTGGTGTTGAACGGACATCGTCTAAACACTTTATTTGTCATCACTAGTATTTGTTGTCTACAAGCTGTCGACTCCGTCGGCGCGGCATTAAAAAATCTTAATAAGTAGCCTATGTGTTCTTCAAGACTATGTTTTACATCTGTGCCAAATTTCATCAAGAACCGTTGAGCCGTTCCGGAGATACCTTCAAATAACCATCCATCCATCCATCTAAACATACGCGTTTAAAATTTGATAAGTTACGATACTATAATAAATCTGCTGTCCCGAGTAGTAGGTACGTTACGGAGTTAAGTTATAATTGATAACTTACTCACCATTTAGCCCCCTCATTCTGTTATAAAGACAGATATAATATGTTTACAATAAATGCACAAGAGGCCGTCACAGGCCAGCGGCGCGGCAGAGACTGCGCGCCTCTGCAACCACTCAAACTTTAATATATGTACTTGCTCCTGCTATCGCTACCGCCACTCCGGAGCACATATCAAGGATAAGCTGAAATGCAAAACAGCAAGACACCTGGAAATTTGATCTAAGTAAATATTACATATTAATATAAATGACCGCTAAATATAAATTGAAATAAATGTCTGCCTGACGACGACATAAAAAACTGTTTTGAAATTTCGAATATTTTATCTTAAATGTTGGTACATTTTGTGATCAATGTTTAATATATTTTTCTCTTAGTTTATATTGTTCAAATTGTGTATTAAAATAACCAATCAAATAATATCGAGCTCTGAAATGTTTGTTTCAATCGAGTGTAATATAACAAAGTGAATTTCCCGCGAGATTTTTCTTGCAAACTTTTCTTACTAGTCGAGACAATGAACCGACAACTAACTAAAAGGTCACAAATTAATTTCTTTTATTGCCTAGGTAATAAAGTAGTAACCTTTGTAGAATAATTGAAACAAAATTAATTACTTCATTCTTTCTTAAGAATTACATTTTCTCTTATGAAAAGCTTTACAGCAATCCAAAAACAAGTGAAAATACCTTATTTCGAGTTCATTCCAAACATAACTACCACGCTGATAGTTCGGTCTTGTTGAGACAGATGCTAGCTGACGTATACATATTATGTAATACTTTTAGTTACTGCACGCCCCATTTTTGTCTAAAGCGCTTATAATCATGATTATCTTTAATAATCGATAATATCGAAAACCTCGCGATTTTGGAATTCTGACTCGCTTGATTTAATAATATGTTTTTTTTACAAAACAAAACGTTATTTGACTTTAATTACTATATTTTATCTAATTATCATCGACGTTTGGGAAATAGAATATTAAATATATTAATTTTGCACGAAGATATTTATATTAAATATCGTGGGAGCGTTGTGTTACAATTTTTTTTCGAAACTAAAAATATTCGTATTAAAATTTAAAATAGAGAAACGAATATACAAATAACGTTAGTACCCAGTCAACGTGGATTGAACTTTGGAACATAATCACAAAACTAAACATCTTTTTTACAGATGCTGAGTTTTATTTGTTAAATTTCATATCCTTGAGTTTTTGTTTGCAACTTATATACAACTTCAATATGATATATAAATGTAATGTTACCTATCGACAGAATGGATACGTATCAGAAGCGCTAGTCTAACATGCGCAAACCAAAAACAAAAAAAAAAGAAACCAATTAATTGAAACGGAATACTTCCTTGTGTGTGATATGACCAGTGAGAGAACTTTTATCGCGGTAATTATGTCGGTGGCATTGAAAAACGCAAGCCGCTGGCCCAGCTGTAACATTAAACAGTTATATGTCACTATTATAACAACGACAATACCTTATATTGTTACGTAACAATTCTAGAATATTGAGCTTTTATTCAAGTTTCAACTCCGGAGTCTACGTCTTAATATAAAATTACATGGTTCTCATATTTTAGTTTTCAGGGTTTGTGAAGATATTGTTTAAGTTTTCAGATTTTTTTAGTTTTCTTATCTATGTGAACTTCCACCAGTGTAGTCAAAGAAGTATGAAAAATTTGCCAACGTAACTTATCATTCTTAAAATTCTACCTCATTCCGTTGGTAACAATTTGAAACAATAACAATATCCAATATATACTTTGATCAAGGTTTATGGAATTTTAATATGGTTAGAATTAAGAAAAACTTATATGTAACAGATATTAATAACATTGTCAGCGTGTAATACATTCTTAAGTTTGCACTTGTTCATTGTAGTAATGACAAACGCACCTGCCTGTGATAGTCTGTCCTGAAGGTGACGCCGGCAAATAAATCTTAATTTGAAGGTCAGATATTATATAGTGTTGTCAATTTTATTAATTCCATTTCTGATGGCCTATTAACTTATTAATTGCAAGTTCACAAAAGTTAAAAAACTTATTATATAAATTATTTTTGTAATATATAACATAATTAGATAGCATGATTGGATATCTTTTTATTTAATGAAAAGGTATGCCGTAATTAAATAAGGTATCAGGACATAATTGTGAATCAAAGCCTCCTTGCTTTCATTATGAAATATCTCCTAACTTTGACTATGTATAAATTTGAACTTTACGTATTTTAAGTTATTTTTTAATTAAATTTTCAATAAAGTTATAACAGCTAAGGGAATGCTTAGCCGTAGCTGTTGTAGATATTGCAATCGTGTTTACAAACTTGTTGTGGACGTCTCAATGGAGGTCGATCGTTGTACTCTCTTAATGCGGCTTGTTACACGAGTATGTCAGTGGCAACGTTAGATGGCAACTCTCAGTGGCCAGGCGCTAAGTGCTAAGTGCTACTTTGTGGGAATCTTATCGAGTCATACAACTTACTTGAATTCTACTAAGTTGTGTTATTGTAAATAGAGTAATTTAGTTTGTGATAACTTCCTGAAAAAATGTTAGAAAGCTTCATTTGTTTAAGTTTAATTGTTTTATTTGCGTTACAAATATTTACGCTGGTAGACGTAGTAACAAATAATTGTAACGACTTTACAACATATTAAATAATTCATATAACATTAGTTTAATAACACCGGTGTAGTATTTAAATTATTTTGACTTTTTCAAAAATCCTTGCATTTTGACCGTGGCCATTTATTTTGAAGGCAACGTTATCTTTAAGAATTATGGGCGTAGGTTGGCCCTGCTGTGGAATTTTTTAATCGAAGCTGCTTAGATATATATATTTTGAAAATGAAATAGACGCATGGAATACGTACACTTTTCATTCTAATTTGATGTGTGGTTCAAATCGAAGCGTCTGAACGATGTTATTTTATTTTTATTTAATTGTTATTAAGTTATTTTATTTTTATTAATCGTCTATTTGTTTACGTCTTGATTTACACTAAGTTGTACTTTGGTTGTCCACTAATTAAAATATTAAATATGCAAGTAAGCATAAATTTCACTTAGTCTTAAAAGTATTTAATATCTTTTGCACAAATTGTTCAGAACAGTTTAATTATAGGCAATGTTGTTTAAGTTATATTTGTGTCTCCTACAAAGCGATATATAATTACTTTCAAATTAATAAAATCTTTATTTTAGGTCCACTAAGGTCATTACTTTCGTAATCAGTTAAACGTATTAATAAGGACATGACAAATAGGAAATACCTGTGTCAGTTTGAAACACAAGTAAGTGTGCAATTCTTAATTTAATAAAAAAAATATAAAAACGATAACTATAAAATGGTTATTTGAAATTGTTGATTATTGAACATTTGAGATAATACCAATGTTAGAATTATAAACGGTTAAAGTATTTACATGGACGCTATGAGATACAAATGTTTAAAGTGCACGCTACGCTCGTCACTTGGACCACAAAGTATTCTTCGTTAGTTAATCTGTGGCCTTGTCCATGGCCTCACGGCACGTGATCGCTCATTTAACCTGTTTCGACCACGTCATACGGTTCTGTTTTTATGAATAGTTAAATTTTGAATAAACATCTTGTTGTGTAGAGGGAAAAGTATCCGGCAGTTACGACCAGGGATGGGCTTTCAATCTCGGCACATAATACGGCTGATATTTTTGAAAAGTCACTGAATGTTTTATTTCGATGTGTGTTTCTACTACTGTGTATGGCAAACGTAATGTTCTATGATAAGTAATACATTTTTAGTAAATATGCATGTCTCATATTTTACCATATATTTAAGTTCACAGTTATAAAATTAAATAATAAATTAAAAGCATTTGTGCGTAAGTATAGTTTATGTGCATAAGTATACTGACTGTCATTAGTATTAATATATTTATTTCATGGTTTTTGCCAACAATATTAACTGTGTTGTTATCGAAACGGTAACTCTGAATAAAATTGCAGCTTAATTATAGGTATGTTACACACAGTGTACAAAATTGGGCAACTTTTATTATGCCCTAAGATATGGCGGCCTTCTAGAAATGTTAATAACGAATAAGTAACTAACAAACCATACATTGTCCTTGCACAACGTGTTATTTTATTGAATTAATCATTTTAGAGTATCTAGTACCGGACTAGTGCAGGATGAGTTCATCTGAGCTCTGTTTTTGACGTCAATTCTACTATCTCTAAACTCAGTATCAAAGAGAAATAAGCAGCGTGCCTGACTCCATCGCTTTTAATTAACTAACCGGCCGCTTTTGTTTCCGCTCTTTCATTCGGTTCGATAGAGCATGCAGGCCAAGCGATGGTCTTTTTTTTTACCGGTATTTAGTTAGTTAGTTAGTTAGTTAGTTGTAAGGGCTCGTTTTCCGCAACTCCACGGCTAGCGCGTATTTTGCGTGTGAGCAGGACCTGGATTCACTCCAGCCAACCCAACTCTCCAAAGAATCCCAGCAACCCTTTGATGTTGTCGGTGATCTCTGGGAGTGTTCTCGGCGATCCGAGATGCTTTACCCTGTACTCTTGCACTGCTGGGCAGTGCAGTATCACGTGGGATGCTGTTTCTTCGTCACCCATGCACGCTCTGCATAGGGGGCTGTCCGTAATACCTGTATTAAACAAATGTTTATTAAAATTGCCATGTCCAGTGATGGCAGCCACAACTGTCCGTAGTTGTGCCTTGTTTAATTGAAGCAACCTCCTAGTTACCCTCCTGTTAATCCTCGGTAGGGCTTCTTTTGACTGCCTGCATGTATCGATTTTGTCCCAGGAGGTGCAGTGTTGTGCGTGACTCCTTGTTGCGACCTGTGATCTTAGATAGCTTGCTGGTAGGGGAACGATGGGCTCTGGGCCGATAGCTCTGCTATCTGACCCTCGGCGGGCTAATTCGTCTGCTGCATCATTCCCCCTCGAACCACTGTGTCCTTTAATCCATTGGAGGATAATGTTATTAGATGTCCCTACTGCATTAAGTTTGAGGTGACATTCATAAATGAGGCCCGAATTAACTGTGATGTTGTTTAGTGCCTGTAGTACTGCCATGCTGTCAGTTAGTATGCGTATACTCTCGCCTGCAGCTTCCCTAACAGCTATGGCCTGTGCTGCCTCAATTATTCCCATGCATTCAGCTTGGAAAATTGAGTTATGTGTGCCTAACGGTTTATATATTTTGATGTTAAGGTCCTCTGGTCAGGTCCAAAACTGATCAAGGAACAGGTGTAGGTGTTTTCCCGGTATTTATAAATATGCATTTTTTGTATTTATAAAAACTTATCTATAACTAAACTTAATATATGAAGAGCTTGCGGGATAGATGTAATAGTTTTCAGATGTCTTGGCTGCTCTTAACATAGCGCAAGTCGCTGCCCAAAACACAATTTTAGGAGTAGCGGAGCGCAGCGGGATGCGAGGGGAGGGTACTGCTCAGCGCGTCGATGACTTTGGGCTGCCAATATATATGAAAAATACATTGACTAAACCCGTTTGCGTCAGTTTTTCCCAGCTATAATTTATATATTTAGTTGAAGATTATAATATGAGATTGAGCAATATATTTTTATTGAAACTTCTCTTAAATAGCACTGATTGCAACTTTGTTCTACAATTTAATAATATATACAAAACAACTAATTGTAGCTAGTAAAAATAATTTACAAGTCAAACGTGTCTTATTCTCTTAAAATGACGTGTGTCAATAACAATGTCTTCTAAATGGTATTCTATATATTTACATACGGCCACCATTTTATGTTTATTATTGTTCAGTATAAACGTACAAAAGTATATTAGTTTCCCTAAATTAAGAAAATTTAACAAAAATGATTGTTGACAACTTTTAAGAGTAAAATGACAGACAAGGGATCGCTTTTCATCGCACTCCAATTCATCGAGTCAAAGTTACCCATTCGCGGTGGTATTTTTTATGTTCAAAGCGATTATGAATAATTACCACCGAAATAATTATTAAGGTACTTAATTATTTGAAAGCGTCGGTGGCGCAGTTGTTAAGCGTATAATATACTCGTAGATTGTACGTCTAGGTCAATTCCCGTCATGTATCTATGTTTTTTTTTCTAATCTTACTAATATTATAAATGCGAATGTTCGGATGGATGTTTGTTTGAAGGGATCCCCGGAACGGCTCAACAGATCTTGATAAAATTTGGCATAGATGTAGAGCATAGCCTGGAAGAACACATAGGCTACTAATAATGGTTTTTTTTATACCGCGCGGATGAAGTCGCGGGCGAATGCTAGTTTCATATATATTCGACGTCCTTGCGGTGAAGGAAAACACCGTGATGTAACCAGCACATATCAGCGAAGAAATTCAAAGATATGTGTGAAGTCAACCAAACCGGTAGCAGTGGTAAACGCCAGCAATAATAACATTTGTTGCTTGCCAACGTTGAAATACCTCGACCACAAGAGGCGTCAAGTGGCGTTTTGTTTGAAGAGTGTGTAATATGAATTCTATTTGACAAAACATACAAATACCTAATATAAATATATAGAACAATAACTGTAATAATAAAATACGAAGTAATCATAAAAAAATAATAAAAATTAATTTCTATTTCACGATCAACATGCAACATATAAAACATTGTCAGATATATAAATATAAATACGTAACGAGACGTAAACCTGTAAGTTGTATAAATGTTTTAACGCTGTATTTTAAAAGTAAAACACGGTGTAATAAAAATATCTTTTCTTAATATCTTATTTAGTAATATTATAAAATAGCTGTAGCACGCGACTCAGTCCGCGCGCAATTAAAAAAAACTGAATTAGTAGCCTATGTGTTCTTTCAGACTATGTTCTACATCTATGCCAAATTTCATCGAGATCCATAAAGCCGTTCTGGAGATAACTTCAAACAAACATGCATCCATCCATCTAAATATTCCCATTTATAATATTAGTATGATGGGAATGTTTGGATGTATGGATGGATGTTTGTTAGAAGGTATCTCCAGAACGACTATGTGGATCGCGATTAAATTTGACACAGAAGTAGAACATAGTCTGGAAGAACACATAGGCTACTATTAAGTATTTTTTTTATTTCGCGCGGACGGAGTCGCTGGCAACAGCTAGTCTTTTATAATGTTCTAAATATTGTTATGGTGAGCATCTCAAATATGTGAGAAGAATTGATTAATTACGGTTAGTCGAGACAAATCTGAATTCAAATGTGTTCAATTGGTTACACATAATATTTTTGTGTAAAATTATATTTAGGCCATGCATAAAATACGCTTTCTGCATTATCAAATGGTCTTGTTAATAATCTGTCTTTAAATCGTGATAAAATAGAACTGATAAATGACTTTCGACCTTGACATCTCATTGCATGATAACAAGTAAAAAGAAATCAGATTAACGCGAGCGTTATAATTAACATTTAAATTATTCAGTATATTTAATTGCCTCTTGGTGGTTTTGATAAATATTTTAATAGATTAATAATGAAATTATTCAATTACTTTGCGTGAGAGGTTTTCTTTGCGTAAAGGTCTCCGACGTCTACCTCCCGACCGGTTTCTCGCCTTGTAGTCGTGGTTGCTCTTCCGAGATGAAGCTAAGAGAAGTTCAGAACCGGTTGATGGCGCGAGGCCTGGCTTAAGTGGAGGTGGCCACTCGAGGTAGACTCCGCCGAGTCCGCCTCCGACTTCTAGTGTTCCTATCTGATGATGACTTTCATGACGCGGCCGTCACCGGCGAACCTTGTTAGTTACATCAGATCATGAGATCAAAGATGGCTGGCGAATTCAAACTTAGTTGTAAAGGTCCGGTTACCGGATACGGCGCCCATTGCAATCGCCATGAGAAATCAAAGTGTAATCACGGGAAGACTGCAGGTTGTCTAAGTCCTGAGAGAAATTGGCATATCCGCATTTTTAAGGAAAGTTCTAGTTATCAGTGCGAGCGAAGAGATCTCTATACTACGAGTATTTCACAATGTTTACAGTTTTGTGTTACACTTTACTAATAAACTATTACTCTTTCAGATTTCGATTAGATTTTTTTTCTTGTTTATATATGTTATTCATCGTAATACTATTTAATGATAAAATTAATACATTTTATTTCATTAGATTTTTATTTTATTTTGATTGCCATTTGTTATAAAATTATAAAACCCATAATCACAGGTGGGCACAGTTAATCGAAAAGTTAACTTCGTTAATCGTTAATTCGTTAATTAAAAATTTAACTTCGTTAATCGTTAAAGCGTTAAATTCTCGAAAATTTAACGCAAGTTAAAGTTAATCGTTAACAGTTAACCATACCAAAATTATACATACTAATTACACTTACTGTGGCGACACTTTTATAAAATATTAATTTGATTGTTTTAATTATAAAAATTAATTTTTATAAATATAAAATTATTTTTTATTAATGTAACAATTAATAAAAATTAATCTTAATTCTTTAAAACATTAGTATTAGAGACAAGTATATTTCATTACGACATTGCAAAGAGATCCGACAAATTTCTACCCGACCCGAGGCACAGCCGAAGGTGAGGGTTGACAGTTAGCACAAATTGTAATGACAGTTCCGCCCATGTACTAAACAACTATTTTTAATACAGTTGCGAAAAATGAAGCAATTTAATATAATAATAAATTAATAAAAACACAATAAACTCAACTAACTAAAATGTTTGGAAAATGGTGCCAACCGTAAAAGTAAAAGAATACAAACAGATTTTTTGTTTTCTTCACCCACTCCGGGTAGGCAAAGGGAACTATACCCAAACAGCCAAGTCAGTAGATTATTTTTATTGATGTGAAATGAAAATGAAATTTAATGAGATGAAATAAAATGAAACCAACATAATTCATTGAATCAAATCATTAAATCTGATATTTTAACAAATTAGGAGCTTCTTTTTATTATTTGCGTGAATCATAAAAAAATCAATGATTTTTTTTTTGTAAAAACTTCGTGGTTGGTTTTTTCTTTTTAATAGACATTATTTTGACAGTTGGGAAAGAGAACGCACGAGTTTGGAAAAGCTAAAGAAAAAGCACGAGTAAAAAAGTGTTTTAATACAGTTGCTCAAAAAATGGCGTATTGCAGGGACGAAGAGCGTTCGGAATGTGGGCTATTACATACTCGTACTTTTATATACTCGTTATGAAATATACTATTTCGAACCTTCTTTTGATTTTGTTCTGTTGGTCACGTCTTTCCCGGACGCTCTGATGCAACACAGTTGCACGCGAACTTCATATATATCAATTATCAACTCGTTCGTTCACCATTCGAGTCGCCGACAGTCGGCCAACATAGTTGAACTTACGAGCGTGGCGTGGCGCGTAATTTAAACAAAATGACAGCACGTCTCCAAGTTTCAAATTTAACGATTAACGGACTTTTATTAACGGAAGTTGAGTTTAACGGAAGTTACAAAAGCGTTAACACTTTTTGAAGTTAACTTAAAAGTTAATCCGTTAAGCAAAATGTTAACTTCGTTAATTAACGATTAACGGATTAACGAGTTAATGCCCAGCTCTGCCCATAATGATGTATAATATCCCATTTTATTAATCTATACATTCAAAATATTTTTTTTAAATTAAGTATATTTCACAAATTATGACAAGGTAAAAAGCTTCGCGAGTCCTACTGAGCGCGGCTTTTTTATATATTTTTATTAATTATCATAAATCTGTTGAAATGACAAATGACGATATTATCTTTCATAGATACTCGTACTTTTACAGGGCAAATTGTGGTAAATATTAATATTAGTTTGTAGCAATTATTAAATCATTGTGTGATAATTTGGCAGGAAAATGATATTCGTTTTCCTTTTCTTGCTACGTTGATTGAATCCGATAAATATATCATATAAAAATTCTTAGTGCCTATAACGGCGGGTACTCCCACGTTTCTAGGATATTTCAGCGTTTATTGCGAGGTTACGAACATATGTATCTACGATCAAGACGTCAGTATTACTTAGAACATTCAATAGCTTCAAGGGAGAGGATAAAATCCCTATTATATAACGGCAGAGCACTACTTACATCATCTTGATTTAAAAAGAAAAACAATGAAGTGATTAAGTAAATTATTTCGAAGATATAAAATTAATCTATCATGAGAGTGACTTCAACAAACTTCTGACAGGAGGCACATATTTTTTGATGGTTTTTTGTCGTTGTTCTGTAAAGTGAGTCCTCTACATAAACAAGTAATAATTAAACATTATTTATTGGTATTTTAATAAATTACCCAAGGTTATATTTATACGTGCGATCACTCGTCACATTAAACACGGGGTTATTCAACTAAAAGAATAATTTCGCTTGGACCAAAAAAATAAATCACATGGGTAAACGAACTTTGTATGTAGCGTTTTGCTCGTATTATATTTTCCTCGATGGAAAATTTTATTTTTTTAAACGTGTGTTTTAAGACAACGTGAATGTTTTAAAAATAAAAGTTTTAAAGTCGCTTCCTCTGCTTATAGTCCAATGCATGGCTTTATAGGGTCATCGGTGTAGTGTGCAGGGACTTACAGTTATTTTTAAAGCGGAGCTCAGTAAAGAACATTTGTTACCAAATAAAGTATATATATGTTTTGTGTTTTAATACAAATAGTGTTTATATATATATATATATATATATATATATATATATATATATATATATATATATATATATATATTATCTTATAGCCGTCATGAAAGTAATGATAAACAAGAAGAATTGTCCTGTCAGTTGTAGGCCGCAGTAAGGTCGTTGTTAGCGTGAAAACATAGAGGTTGTGGCCTCACTGCATATTTATTAACAATTATGTGTTGTATAATGGGGCAGGGTCAGGGATGTTGCAGTATATAATTCTTGTTATGTAAATCGCTTACTATGTAAAGAATAAAATGTGGCCATAAATGATATCTCAGACGCACTAAATACCTATCTTGTTGAGAGCTTCAAGACAGGTACATCTGCGTTACACCTACTTACCTGACTTTGGATTTGAAGCGCTGGTTGCTACACTGACATAGTAAATTATGTTAGTTAATTAAGTAAAAAGAAGTTAATTATGATGAACAGGAATTAAGTCTGAAGTGTATGGAAGGAGCATTAGAGGCCGTCGCCCCGGTCTCAAGGGTAGCGTGGGAAAACTAACTGCGTTTATATTGAATCTCAGGTCAACGCTCTGCTTATCTCGTCCTTTGCTCATTAGAAAAAGATGAAATGTGAAATTACGTCAACATAAATAAAATTGTTGGAATATTTTTTAAGACTTTCTCAAAATCGAAGTATTTTGAGAAACATTATTGCGTACAACAAAGTTGTTTTTTGTATATCGTCGTCGCAAGTCGTCCTTCGCATTGTTTTTACTACAAAAACAGTAAATAAAAAAAAAATAGTTAAAAGATTTAAAACTTACACAGTACGACGATTGGGTTATCTGAATAAATTAATCAATACTCGTTTACTTTGTTTTATAAAATAAAATAAAAAATAAAACTTGAAATTTTGGTCCGGCTGGTTATTGTATCCTTGACCTTAAACGATACAGATAATGTAAATCGGTGTAAATATAAATCATCGCATACACCCGGTGGGGGTGTGCGATGGCGGGAAATAGATTGGGCCTCACATTTTGAATATTTTCTTTAAGATATCATTAGTTGCATATCGTCATATTGGTTGTTACTCTTTATGAGATAGGAGCACATCAACCAAGGGTCTTGGCAGACTCTGTCTTTATCTTGCAAGAAACATGGAACCTGTTTTAAAATGACGATGGAAAATATCTTCGGGTTATGTTCAAGTTTTTTTTCTTCATTAGTTTGTTACATTTTAAATACCAACAACTGATATCAGCATAATTGTAATAATTTAATTTATTATTTTCTATATTTAACTGATAGATTTCCGCGTCGGTTCACAAGTTTTAAATTTTACTCCTAAAGTAAATTAATTTAGTAGGTAAAGTGGTACATTAGTATCCGTGTTATATATTTTACAATATTTTTTAGTTTAAATTATTACTTTTACAAATATGGCTAAAAGTACTTGAAGTAGGTACTTTTTAGGGTAATATTATTTGCGTATAAATTATTAATTTTGAATAAAAATCAATTATATCATTAAAATTTTAAACCGTGAAAATCTTTATGACATAAATGTTTGCAAAATCGATAAAATGGTCACGATATAATTATTATTACTTACCAAAGTTTAAAACAAAAAACAAGCAGCACAAACACAACAGTTTCAACATGTTAACTCACTTTAATTTAAACTTATTTGTAAAAGATAGAGGAAAATAGTTTAGAGAGAATAGTACGCAGCGCGTGAAAGAAGCTCCAACATACGTTAGTTGTCTTCCGATCTGCGACTTTATATAAACCACGTCGACGTTCAAGAGCGTTATTACATAAAAAGTAAAAAAAAAATAAGTTATAAAATACAGTGTAGAGCATGGGAGGCCGTAAATATATTACGGTGGATTAGTTTGTAACCTCAGTCCTTCGCCGAAGACGAACACTTTATGATGAACGTGTTTTATCAAATAGAGCACGGAGTGATTAAGCCAAGCCACATTAGTTTCAAATTAAGAAACATTTTATGTAGAGTCATGCACAATTATTTGTATATTTTTGTGTACAAATATTTAGGCAAGTCAAATTGATGTAATTATGTATTACACTTTGGAGTTTTTCTTTCATCTTATTACATTAAAATGTCAAAACGTAAACATACTAATTGGACAGAAAATGTAACATTAAATATTCCCAATTATTTAACTTTCTGTTTTATTTCGGTATTTTGCTCTTTTAACTAATTAAAAGTTAAGAGCCGATTTTATTTTATGTTTCTAAAAGATTAATTGGATAGATTGTGTGAAAGAGGATATGCGTAAGAATGGGGTAAATTCAGATATGACGGCTGATAGAAATGTATGGAGGAGTAGTACATACTGTGCCGACCCTCCATAGGGATAAGGGCAGGTTGTTGATGATGATGAAAATATTAAATCCAAATATTACAAACTAGCTTTTATCCGCGACTTCGTCCGCGCGGAATAAAAATTAGAAAACGGGGTAAAAATTATCCTATGTCCGTTTCCTGGTTCTAAACTACCTGCCCACCAATTTTCAGTCAAATCGATTCAGCCATTCTTGAGTTATAAATGGTGTAACTAACACGACTTTCTTTTATATATATACTAGCTTTTACCCGCGACTCCGTCCGCGCGGAATAAAGAATAGAAAACGGGGTAAAAATTATCCTATGTCCTATTCCTGGTTCTAAGCTACTTGCCCACCAATTTTCAGTCAAATCGATTCAGCCGTTCTTGAGTTATAAATGGTGTAACTAACACAACTTTCTTTTATATATATAGATATAGATTTAAGCAATTTGATCATTCTTCTTCGTATATAATAACAAAAGGTTTCTTAGTTCTAGAAAAAAATAATACTATACAAAACTTAATTAGTAAATTTAATATTAAGTACTCGTATATAAAACTAATTTATTACTACATATATCTATTTCTTAAGAAGTAGAAAGACTAACGTTGTCTTCTTGCATAGGTCAGTGGAATCTCAGTGTAAATAGCACCTCGTAACCAAAACTTTTTCTGATTTCTGATAATATTTTTTTTATTAACATTCTCATCTATCTTATCTATCTATTATATATATATATATAAAAGAAAGTCGTGTTTGTTACACTATTTATAACACAAGAACGGCTGAATCGATTTGACTGAAAATTGGTGGGCAGGTAGCTTAGAACCAGGAAACGGACATAGGATAATTTTTACCCCGTTTTCTATTTTTTATTCCGCGCGGACGGAGTCGCGGGTAGAAGCTAGTAGTACATATATAAATATTTAAGTACCTAAGTAATATGCATACTTTCATACAAAATATAACACGTTACGGAGAATTGGATTGATTCAGGTTAAAAGTAAACTTAAAATGTACATTCAAAAATATTTTTTAAAGTACCACTGTACTTGAAAAAATTTATTAAAAACTTGTTGTTGCTCACAACTTCGTCCGCATGGAACTAAAGATTTTAATATTAACATCTAAGAAAATCTTCAACAAAATGAATGAAAAATAGCCAACACAATGTAAATATAAGCTAAGTAAGTACCTACCAGTAAAAGTCCCAACATAATCGTTCCAGCCGTGAAATTGTTGACAGACAGAGAAAAATTTAAATTATTTTTTGTTATAAGTAGGTAAAGTAAATATATGATTCTGCAAGTATGAAAATTTATTTTTTAATTTACATACAGACACTACAATTTTATTAACTGTATAGATAAATCTAACAAAATTTTTACATATAATAATGCATATTAATCGATTTTAAAGTAAAACCCAAAAATATTTAAATAACAATCTAGTTCGATTTAATACCGAGGACAGGTCAGCCCGAGGTCGCATGTTAGGAATAGATAATGTTTTTCACAATTATAATATGTACTTGGTTTAATTTTAATTAATTTTATTTGAAAATGGTATTTACGTTATAAAGCAAATTGACACACGCATTGAGAAGATTAATAATATCAAATTAAGATAAAAGTTTTAAAAGTTTGTGTCACAATGTCCAAGTATAATGTTGGATAACTAACAAATAAACTGACGCATACATAGTACCACCTGTCAAAATAGTTTGCGTTAGAGTTTATGACCGCTCCAGAAGCTTGGTGTTTGCTATAAACAGCTACAATCATCAGACTCATGCCGAACACCCAACACAAACAGGCATCTCCACGTTTGTCGAACATCCTTTGATTTGTGTAGAAAAACTGTAGAGACGCCGATCACTGGCACAAACAGCAAACACCATTCAAAGACAATCAAATACCAAACAAAATCAGGCAAATACCAATTCACACGTTTATGTTTGTTGTTTGGTGTTGTTGGCCAAGCGGGCTTTATAGAGATCATGAAACGACAACAACGCCTTTATTTAACATATATGTTCTAAATGCCTTATTTAAGACTTACTGGGATATTGCGTGCCCTTAGAAAACAATATATTATTGTGATTCTGTACGAATTTGGTAATGGGGTAGCATTATATATATTATATTTCTCCACCACCCACTATATACTTAATCGTCGTCTACTTCCCATGTACTTGATGTCAAGCTATCATGTCATTGCTACCTCTGTCTATCCCGAATTAGTTTAACAGACATGCTATATAATGGGATCCGAACGTGGGACGCCAAAGGGTTGCCGAAATTGTCTAAAGGGTTAACAAATTGAACAGACCGACAAAACAATAAAAAGAACATTGCATAAATTCTGTTTACATTAGAATTTCACTTATGTATATACTAAAATGGCTAGACATCGCCCGCAATTGTTCAGCCTGTATAGAAAACGTTTAATATTTTTATGTAAATAATTATGTACTCTTTATGTTTCTAATTTTTAGTAGATGTAATTAAGGTCGATCGTATAACAAAACTCACAGAAAACCTTAAACTACATAGCGTTATCACTAGTACTATTTAATCGCGTCGCATGTTTAGTTACTTAGTTATCGCCGGTACCGTTGCTGTTCTAATCACTTTCCGAACATCCCTATATATATGTTTGTGTCGCGTTCAATTGATATGCTAACGATCATTCAAATAAAAAAATGTGTTTTCCAATTATTACGTCTTAGTGTTTATGATGTTTAGTTGTTCTTTAGAGATTTAATTTAAGAGAAACTAGAAATAATTACTACAAATTAGAAATGATGGAAAGCGAAAGTGGATTTGGCGGGGGAGGGAACGGATAGGAAGGGGAAATATCCTATTTCTGGGCGTCCCCTCCTCCATCGATTAAATGCTGATATCCGTGGGAAGTCGTAAAGTCGTCATTTCGGAGAATTCAGGTGGTCGCACGCTCGTTTGCCATCTTATAATATAAAAAAAAACAAGGTCTAGTAGTGCACTTTCATATGATCTTAAATGTTTTGGTAACTGAGGGAAAAGGATCACAAATGGAAATTTGATACGAGCAAAAGCGACAAATGATTACTATTATATACATGAGAGTGGCTCGCAGGAGGCGTCGCGGCGGCGTGGCGGCGCGGCCTTCTTGTTGTCGTGACAATGAATACATCGATGTTACCATTTCCTCACAATAGTGGTTGTCAACTTGTCACACGTGTTTATTATACTTGCTAGCTGTCGCCCGCGACCCCGTCCGCGCAGAAACAAAAAAATACTTAATAAGTAACCTATGTGTTCTTCCAGACTATGTTCTACATTAAATTTTAACAAGACCCGTTGGATCGTTCTGGAGATACCTTCAAACAAACATCCATCCATCCATCTAAACTTACGCATTTATATTACTAAGATAACAATCTAACTATGAATAACAACACGTTTATATTTAACACGATAAATACGGTTCTTCTTCCGTTAAGTTCATTTAGAAAAATCTTTATTATCTTTATTATTATTGCACACTAAGTTTACAATACCTATTCAATGTTGCCTTGGCTCCTTAACTAGTGAAAACTGTATTTAAGGAGCAAAGGACTTCCCTTATGTGAAATAACATTGTTCTTAGTGAAAATTATAGATTTAATTAATTCAAACAATAATTTAGAATAAACAATCAAAAATCTCTATTTTCCTTTCCCGTGTTTATTGTTATTATTATTTTTGTTGCGTGGGTGTTTAAGTGTGTGTGTATGCATAAGTGTGTCTCTGAATGTGGCTGGTGTGTGTGTGTGTGTGCGTGTGTGTGTGTGTGTGTGTGCGTGTGTGTGTGTGTGTGTGTGTGTGTGTGTGTGTGTGAAAGAAAAAGAGGATTGCTTTTTTTCTGAAATAATAACAAAAGTGGAATTAAATAATTTAAAACTTCAAAAGTAACGTTTATATTTGTATGATTGATATAGAAACTTAAAAAAACTTTTGTTGTTGTTGTTGTTGTTGTCTTCGAGTTGTCTAAGTATGTAATTGTAATATTAGTGTACTTCTTGAGTTCGTGATAAATTGATGTGTTAAATGTTAATATGAAGATAGATATACGAGTAGCAGCAGAGATAAAAAATAAGATGTGAAATTAAAGTAGAATAAGTCTAAAATACTCCATTTAATTTTTAAATGACATTAGTTTCTTCGACGATCGTTTACGTCAATGTGTTACGTAGAAACGTTTACGTGTTGCAATATCAAAGCAGATCGAAGCGATCAGGACAGGGATGCTATATTTCTGGTCAGGTTATATTACTGTTGCCTTTTTTAAATTTTTTAACAATAAAATATAAGTAACGCTCTAAATCGAGCTGTTTCCGTTATCTAATTTGGAGCGAAGCTATATAGTGAACATGCAATGACAACGGAGAATCATTTTCGGCAGATTTGAAACACAAAGGGAGGAATTGTGAAATAGGATAACGCTGACGGAATTTGGTTCAGCGATCCGTTTCTCGACAACTGCAGTCCAGCAGATATGTACGTACGCAAAGGATTCGGATTTACTGGCATGCCAATGTCAGAAGCCTCGTCCTCGCCATACTATATGTGGGTACTAGTATATGTACCTACATGTATATCAGAAGCCATACACGAGCGTTACACGACAGGTTATATAATGTAACTTGAGTCGAAACCTATTAGTTTAAAATACGGGTTAAAAATATGTGTTAATATTGTAAAAACTTTTTTTCCATCTAACGCAACATCAGATGCCTTAATGTGTGTGAAAAAAATTATGTCAACACTGTTTTAAAATTTGTACATTTCTTTTTGTCGACATCATATTCATGCAAGTTATTTTTACTGTTTAAAAGTCTGCATCATCGTAGGTAGATTAACATGTATCCGGCTGGTATGTGGTGATAGGATAACTCTTTGATATGTGTTGACATACGAGGGGAGGTCCAAAAGTTCGCGGAATGGAGGGGATGGAGTGGGGATAGGGTAGCTCGCTTAGTGTCATACTAATTGGGCACTCATAATTAGTATATATATAACATTTCAACCCTATAGTGCCATTCGTTTACGAGTACTCGCCTGCTGAACAAGTCAATCCGGAAGCAAACTGCAACTATGGAGAAAATTGAACATCGCGCTGTGATAAAATTCCTTACCAAGCAAGGAAAAAACGTTCAAACCATTTTAAATGAAATGGAAGCCGTTTATGGAGATCAGTGCCCTGGTAAAACAATGGTTTATAAGTGGCATGGTCTTTTTAAACATGGTCGAGATTCAATTGAAGACGACTCTCGCTCTGGGCGGCCAGCTGACGCCACCACATCAGACATCGTCGAAAAAGTCGAAAAACTTGTACTCGAAGACACACGTTTGAAGAAGAAACAATTATCTGCATTTGTTGGAGTATCAGATACAACTATTTTGCGTATCCTGCACGACCACCTGGGCATGACAAAAGTCAGTGCAAGATGGGTGCCGAGAATGCTCACGCCGCTTCAAAAACAGCAGCGCGTCGACGCGTCTAAGCACTTTTTGGAGTTGTGTGGAGACGAGCCCGTGCAGATTTTGGAGCGGATTGTTACTGGCGATGAAACATGGGTTCATCACTTTGAACCTGAGTCCAAACAGGAGTCCATGCAATGGCACAAAAAGGGTACACCACCTCCCAAAAAATTCAAGGTGTCAGAATCGGCGGGAAAGTTGATGGCCACTGTTTTTTGGGATTGTAAGGGAATATTACTCATTGATTATAAAGAAAAAGGTACCACTATAACCGGAGAATACTACGCACTCATATTAGAAAAGTTAAAGGAGTCAATTAAAGAAAAACGTCGAGGAAAATTGGCCAAGGGTGTGTTGCTTTTGCAAGACAACGCGCCGGTTCACAAGAGCCGAGTTGCCATGGCTGCTCTGCACACACATGGGTTCGAACCACTTGTTCACCCACCCTACAGTCCAGACCTGGCTCCTAGCGATTTTTATTTATTTCCAAATTTAAAAAAAGAGCTAAGGGGAAGGAAATTTTCCGACGATAATGAAGTGAAGGAGGCAATTTCGGCCCATTTTGAGGCCAAAGACAAAAAATATTTTTTCGATGGTTTAGAAAAATTAATTTATAGATCGAATAAATGTATTAGACTTAAGGGTGATTATATTGAAAAGGAAAAATAAATTTATTGTTATATTTCATTGACAACCCTTTCATTCCGCGAACTTTTGGACCTCCCCTCGTATAAGCCAGACGAAAAGTTCTACATTAAGCCACTGCAGCTGCAGCAAACATTCGAGAGGAATTCTACTAAAGTCTATTACTTTTTGTTGTGTAAAAATGAAGCAGTAAAATAAACGCTATTTAATTAGTAAGTTGTAAACGTGACTTAGTTATACTGGGTAATAGTAGTATATAATAATTAAATAGAAAAATCAATATTTCTCACAACAAATCGGAGCTATAATTCGTCCGCTGCGGTTTTCATGTATCTATTATTTTATCTAATTAGATTCTGAGAACATTTAATAAGTGCCTTCTGCGTACTTGCTATATTTACACTTCTACGATTGTTTGCAGGATATATAAAGACAATTATTCAAGATATTCAATAGATAAGATTCAAAGACAATTATCTATTCTATTGTTATAGAATGAGCGCGCATTTTACCACTCAGTTGTCACACCAATGGGCCGAAGATCACATTGCTTGCTTACAAAAGACGCCTTTCCCACCAAGTGACTAGCCACGAATGTTACTTGTACGAGTGTCAACACCGCGTCAGTGGAAATTATTCACAATGCTCCTAGAAATAGTAATCGCATGCGACCAGAGTCGCGCTAGTGGGAAAGGGGTCTAAGCGTTAAATATATATTCACTACACTACGCATCGTCTTAAAAAAAAGGCAGACTGGAAGGAAAAAGGCAGGACGATGTGGATTAACTCGAATGATAAATGGATGCATGTTTGTTACTACGTATCTCAAAAGGGTTTAACGGATCTCGCTGAAATATGGCACAGATGTAGAACAGAGTCTGGAAGAACACATAGGATACTTGCTAAGATTATTAATTCTACGCGGAAGAAATCGCGGGTAAAAACTAGTGCTAAATAAGGTATAAAAACATAATAGGACACTGAGACATGGTTGTCAGTCAAAGCGCACAGCCACAGTGTTTAAGGAATTGGTTAATTTGTTTGTCATCAAATTTCAGGTAAGCTTATCGTATTACTCACCTTGTGCCATTTTTTTCAACTCAGCTCCTCGGACGCCGGCAGCGAACTGCTCGAATTCAGCGAACCTTACTCCTCGAAGCCTTACGCATCACTTTAATTGCATTACTTACTTTATCTATTTTTCTACCACTGCGACATTTATGCTTTACACCGGGTGAACAGATTGCTGTGGAATAATAAACCTTATCTCCTTACAACACGACTTATAATGTGTTTTACAAATAGCAGTAATTTAGTTGATGTGCTAAACGAATTAGTGTTAGATATTTTATATAAGTATTAATGTTTGTATTAATAGTAAATAATCTGATATTCACGGTTTAATCTACGTAAATCGCTGCATAATATGTTTCCCGTTGGACTTATCGATCGCTGCATATATATTATATCAAACATTCCATATTATATGTGTTTATGACAAAGTAAACTTTTACCCACATATTAACAAGGAAACCTCTAAACATATGTAAAAAATAAAGAATATTCTACAATTTTGTAAATCTGTATAGTTATAATTACCATGTACAATCTTTGCGTTACAAATTACTCAGTCACATGTTGCGAGCGCTATTTTCCTTCTTAAACATTGCCAGAGTACGTAGCGGTTTTTGGGGTAATCTCCAAATTATTATACCGGAAAAATATCTTTAAAATGGCGAGTTCAGAAGTTGTTATTATTAATATTTAATCACATATTTCTTGCTACCATGTCCAGTGATACGTTGGTATGACGTCACTATTGTCTTATTGAGTTCTTATCACTCGTATGCATATTATCTCTAATGGTATTATTATCTTGTGGTTATGTATGTCTATATTATGATTTTTCTCAAATATCGTGATAATACTATATTACATTATTGCTGTCTTTGTTTTTTTCGATGAGAACGAGAGGGATAACCTAACTGGTAATATGTACGAGTATATACAGGTGTTACCACAGTGGACATTAACTGTGAACATTTAATAAATCATGCACGTTGACAAAAATGTGAACCGCCATATTTCCTGTTTAGGTTGACTTTGATTTTTCATTAAAATAAGTTATCAGTTTATCAGGTGATTTGTGCTCTTTAACAAATCATTTTTGCAGTTCATTGACTGACATCGACTTTATTAGTACAATCAAATCTACACAACAATCAAAAAACAATTAACTAAAGCTTCCCCTTATCTACTAATACGAGTATGTACACATATTAGTAGATAACTAGGTTATTAATTCCTTATAATATTAATGTCATCATTGTTAAATTAAACTAGAAACATATACGCAAGTGGGTTAAAAGATAAACCGTGATCATATTATATCAATATCAAGGCCGTGTCAAATGTAAATTTTATTTATTTATAACTAGATTTTACCCGCGACTCCGTCCGCGCGGAATAAAAAATAGATAACGGGGTAAAAATTATCCTATGTCCTTTTCCTGGTTCTAAGCTACCTGCCCACCAATTTTCAGTCAAATCGATTCAGCCGTTCTTGAGTTATAAATAGTGTAACTAACACGACTTTCTTTTATATACGAGTACTCGTATATAGATAAAACTTATAAGGGTATCTATCTCACTGCTTATTTTTTAGCTAGATTCCACTATTAACTTTAGTTAAGATAAAGCTGTGCCTAAGTAGTGGAGCAACTTTTCTGATCTGACCACGTGTATGGTATTCTCTGTGGCTCGACATTCTCACCGCCGTGACATTAGCCGAGGACAAAGCGGTGAGGAGTCGGCTCTTTGCTGGTATAAATAATCCATACCTCACTTATTCCTTTCAACATATTTACTGTTGGCTAAAAGCTGGGCGCTGACCGATGATGCGAGATTGCTCGCTTTTCGTTTTCCCGTAACATTACATACTGACTTCACGAATACTCGCCGCGTAACATGTCACATTATACCTTGTAACATCGTCGGTCAACACCCAACTTTATGTTTACGGATATGTTTTAAAAAGTTAAGCAAAAGTCATTCAACCTTCAAATGCAACAAGAATATTCCAAAGTGACATCTGTCATTCATGTATTTTTGTAGTTTTACTATATTCGACTATATTCATTGAATTTTAATTGTATTTATCTTATCTAAAGGTCCTATGTCATTGTAGAAATGAAGGTACTGTACATTACAATTTATTTTTTTACCATTGATGATATGATGAAAAGTAATAAATAAATAAAATTCTATAAATATATATCTACATGTATAACTACATAGTTGAAAGCGCATTTCACTGAGAATAATCATAGAATATTACCCATAGTCTGTCTTTTTATTTTTTAAATATGTCACAAGTCTTTACAGGTGTTCAGGTGCCAAGCCAAAGGTCTTACAGTATCGGTGTTCTGTAGTAAAACTTGAACCAAACTTTATGGCGGCTTATGGTTCGCTCCATATCGACGATTCTATTTTGAGCTTCGTGTCACAAAATTTTGAGCAGCCATAAAGTTTGCATGGCAATGGCAAAAGCTATAGTAGGTGATGTTGTTCTGAGCAGCTTTATGGCTAAACCTTAAACTTAAACTATACACAGCATATCTTAAATATTTATTTTAATAGCCTAAAATTTAATCGGTATTTCGAATGTGGTTAGTACCGCTATGACGTTACTAAATTAAACGACAAGCAAAATGTTTTTTTTATGTAAATTTATACTTAATATAATTATTATAGTAAATGGGGAGAAAAAAGTGATTACGATTACGAGGAATATTATTAAGAAATTTTTAAATTTAAATTAGTATTTTAATGTGATAAATACAAAATAAGCTTTTTTAATGCCACGCGGACGGAGACAGGAGCAAAAGCTAGTTTATCGTAAAACATTATCCCTAAAACAATATTATTTTATCTACGATTTTATATGAATCTAGTTAGCTACGGTTATAAAAATATTTAGATACAATGTTTTCAATTCTTTTGCAAAAGTTCTTATACCTTTTAACATTGTGAGTAACAATTTTGTCTATATTTTAATAGCAGAATGTTTTTGGAACGTTTTTGCTATATTTTTTCAATTAATTTATTGCTTTACTTTGGAACGTATGGAATATACATTCTACTATTACCTGAAATATGTACTGGAATTCTTTTATAACTTGAATTTCATGAATTGAATTTTATTTTTTTATCTCTATTAAAGGTTTTGGTACAAAATGAAAAACAGTTCTCAATAAAGTCCTCACATATTGCAGCTATTTTCTAAAATATGCAAGCTTTTATGCGAGTTTTTACCGAAATATCTGTTTAACAAAATCCTTTAAAATCATATTTAAAAAAAAAACAAGCAGCCGTGGCTTAGAATTTATTTTCTATTTATTGTTTGTTAATTTGATGTAATAAATGTCTTCTTTGTAGAATATAAAGCCCCACGTGAAGAGAGGTCGACCCGGCACGAGGTCAGAACAGTCTTCGATCAGCCCTATCGCTGTGGATAAAACGTTGAGCAGTCCAGATTTTTCGCACGCCAAAGGTCCGGGCAAACACAAGGGCACGGAGGTCGAGCGGAATGAAGTTCTCTGTATATCACCTAGCGATAATTGTCTAGGCTTTGAATGGACTATTGTAAGTCTTTGATAACTGACATGTAGCTTGAAGTAGGAATAATGAACTTGACAGTTGAACAACAGTTGAGAAAACTTTGAGGTGATGAGATGATTTGAAATTTTATTGGTTCAATGAATAGTAATGAGAACATATTAACAAATAGCATAGGTAAGAAAAATAAGTGTATATTTTAAGTCCCAATTTGAAAAATAAATAGGATTTTCTTGCTAGACGTTATTCGTTTTGAAGTGGCCTTCACTGTTCGGGGGTCGGTCGTGGCCTCAGGCGAGGAGCACAAGGCTACGCAATGAGTGCACTTTATATTAACCTTTTCAATAGTAAATCAAATGAAGAGCGCCTGACATTAATTCCGCTTAAATGCTCCCGCTGTTTACTTATTTATTCTACTTTCCGCTAATAGACTAATTATAGGCGGTAAATTTATATCAACCATCAAACTTTTTTATCTAATACTTCTAGTACTTATTCTATGCTGCAGTCTACGCGCTCCTTAATTTGTCCACTTATTTAATTATATAAATATAGAACTTAATTAGGTTTCAGAGCAAACATAGCTTGTAATAAAGGTAATGGGACTCGACTCACTTCAGCGATAAATGCTTTAGAAGTTCGCTTGAATATAAAATTTTACTGTTACATTTTAATAACAAGATCGAGAGCTTCCAGTAGTTAATTCTTTAACCACTAGTTGGGATTGCAGGGTCTTCGTAAGGATAGTAAGGTCAATGAAATACTGTGCCTAGACAAGCAGCCTGACCGTGGTGACGACACACCGACTACGAGCCACGAGGACATGATGCCCCGCACGCCCAATACGTGTGTCCGATCTCTGCTCCATCCCAAGAACCTTGAGATAGACAGACAGAAGATACACGGCAGTCCCAAAATTAAAGCGGACAAATGTTGTGAACAAACAAAAATGCCCAAGGTAAATAAAAGGATATTGTAATTAAATTTATTTTGGTAAAATTGAACATCAAACATCGAATTTTATATTTATGGCAATTATCAAATTTTATAAGTACATATCTCAGTAAATGTTTAAAATAGATTAGAAACTCGAGATCACACATATTGAGGAGCTGCTGAAAATATCATTTATCTTAATATTGAGTTCCAAAACGGTTACATGTGTATTTTTAATGGCATTTTTTGTTGATACAGAAATCTTGGTCAACTAAGTCACCACGTGAGTATTCCATTTTAACGAGCTTTGTTGGTATTTGTGTGAAAAAATTGCTTAATTATTAAGGACTGTATACTTTGTGGTTATTACAAGAATCATTTGGGACATAATGAAAACTTTTTAATAAAAAAAAATGTTACTGTATTATTCTTACTTGAAGGCAAAAAAATAGAAAAAAAATTAATGTCATTTTTAAAATAAGTGATAGTTATGATAAATAATTTAGGTAGACATCAATTCTGCAGGTTCTAGTGAAATGGATACAAATGATCCGCTGTTACGATTGTTGCAAGATGTTCATCACGATACGAGAAAAAGTGCCAAAATAATAAGAGATTCCAAGGCGAAATTGATAAATTTACAAAAGGTAATTACCAAGTTTTATCAAGAAAATTCTGTATCTAGATGAAAAAGGTGCGATGTAATTGAAAACAAATACTTAAGGAAAAACAAGAAAAAAAAAACATTACAACTAAGCAAAGTGGAAATTAACCACAAAATGAGAGTTTTTCAGAATCCGATAACAATCGCTATAGGTTTTTTATAAAGCTTCATCCATTCTAAATGTAATACAGGTTAAAGATATCTTTAAATGACTCATTTATATCATGATATGTTAGAGGTTACAATAACAATCTTAATACAATATTGTTGTTGTGTTTATTTATTATCCAGCGGTTAGTGTTTTAAGAAATTATGCGTTGATTAAGCAAATGAGTCACCTGTTACCACTTCGTGTCTATTCCTTCTCAGTGCGAACGTGAATAGCTTTTTAAATTGGTGGAAGTTGTTGTATATAATATGTATATCAAAAGATGTAACACTATAAAATTTCAAAACATTTATGAATACTAACCGGTATTTTTTATCTAGTTAGTAAAATGTTATCTTGTTTTTTATTGCAGAAAGCGGTTTTGAACGAAGCGGACATTAAGGAGCTCGGCGAGCGTAATGAACTTCTGCTCCGCGAGATGGAGCGCTTCGACCGACTCACAAAAACTATTCAGAAGCTTGTTGGTGCTGAAGTCGAGCAATTCAAAAAATTTAAAGGAGATCCTTTTAAACACAATGAACTATCGACTAATTTATACGGTGAATACTAAAGAAATTTTGCTTTTATTTATTTGAGACAGATCAACGCATGCTTATTAATATTGGAATTCAAGTATAAACAATATTAGAATTCATAACATAATTTCTATGTACGCCATCAAAATCCTCTCATTTACACTTACAATGAAATAGACGCATTTAGGAGTGAAGCGTGGAAAGTAATAGCCCTTTGATTGAAACAGATAATAGGACCTTGACGTTTTCCAGCATTCCTCAGTTGTACATTTATCAAATTGGTTTATTTTTTATTTGTACCGTGAAAATAGCTTTTAACATACTGGACAACTGTGGCGAACAAAAAATGCGTACGTACTCTATAATGTTTTCTGTCATTTCATTATGCTTATACAACCTTACCTATTTGAGACCTTGGGGTAATCGCCGTCCATACATTTGCAAATAGTATATTCAGTGTCCCTTTTCAGAGGCGCATTTTGTTATTTTATCTTACCCGAGTCGTCTATATACAGCTAGTCAATTTGCTTTTGAAAATATATTAAATGATTTGATTATTTATAAATTTTTAATTGAATTAAGTAATTATAAAGTAGTAAATTTAACATATTTGATATTCAAACTATCCCCTACCACAAAGGTCCAAACCAATAGAACATTTTCGTATTCACTATCAGTATATATCAGTAATCATCATTCATGGACACCGCAATCGAATTTAGCGACAGTTGAACTTTATTTGATTACGATTATTGTCGGAAACATTCCAGGAATTGGTGGTTGTTTTGTTCAAAACCTCTTTAAATATTATTCGCGCAAATCTGATGCGCAAGGATCATCATTAGAGTTTTGTGCAAAATTGCCGGCCGCCATAAAGTTTAAATTACACTACTCTAGCTGCTTAAAGCAAAGATCGCAGTTTCAAGTTAGGTTATTTATTTTATATGTTTGTTGCAGAGCCGATGTTTCCAGAATTTGCAATGTGCCCAGCTGCTGGTGCGTTGGGTGCAGGCAGACACACAAACATGCCGGGACTACCGCTCCCGGGGGGTGCCATCACCCGAAGCAAATCTGTACGTCGATCCTGTAACACCCGCTTCTCTTGTAATTAAACGTACCAAATAAAAAAATAGCAAAAATACATTCCTGATGATTTGTTTCTTTTTATTTTTGAAGGAGATTGACCTTACCCGGAAACTGACCGAGAGCTACGATATGCAGGAAAAGCTAGTCGCCGATAATGCCGATTTAGAAGTCAAGAGGTTTGCCGAAATTACATTTTTTAAATACTTGTTTTTTTTTTATAACTTTTATGCTTCACGTATAAATCTATGATAAGCCATTAAGTGTTTTGGGATATTGCAAGTTTTCTTTAGGATTCCCATCTTATGAAAAAATGGAAACAAGTAAATACAGTTTATTCTTTTCTGCTGTGCATTGGATTCGTTGAGGGACATTAAATCTCATCGGCGCACATTTTATTTTTTATTTTTTTATTGCAATCTTGGCATTACTTTGCTAAATTCGAAGTAATACGGCACTTATCCTCCTTTCTGTAAATATAAAATAATATAGAAAAAATTATTCCGTTTGATATGTGTCAACGTGACTTTTATTGCATAAAATCCAGTACCATGAAATAACACTTTTGATTAAAAAAATATAATTGATATGAAAAACTAAAGAATACAACATGTTTACAGCACGGTAAGTTTCTTTTTTCAGGTATATTTTGTACAAGGAGTTGATGACAAAAGATCAGAACTTGGAGACGTGTCGCGCTCAGATCAAGAGGTTGCAAGGGGAATTAAAATTGTTGAACATTGAAAATTCAATCCTTAGCGAAAAACTCGATAAGAATAACCCTGAGGTAGTGAGATCGCTATCAGATATTTTGTTTCAATTTTTCTTCAGAAAGATTTTCTATTTTCTATAAGAAAGAAGTAGTGGATAACTGCCTACACTTTATGTAAAAATCGCTTTTTGTATCAAAGTAATACCTATTTGTTTTCATAATATTGGTGATCCTTTGGGTCTAAGATGCAATTGTTGTTATTTTTTGGAAAAAAACAATTATGAAATAGTAAAATTTTCGTGTGATTAAATAAATAAAATTTGTTTAGGGCGATGCAACTGCGATAAACCAAGACGTTTCATGCCAGCAAAAAACAAACCAGGTAAATATATTTTTGTTCAAAAGTTTAGGTTTAGGTTTAGGTTAATTAGTTTTGTTGCATTTTATGTTTACGTTTAGTTTTCTATATTTAACACCAGTATTCTGATTAATCTTTTTTTAAAGATGTAAAGAAATAATTCTTGTTTCAGATTAAAGAAAATTTTGATGAGAAAAGTCCACAAGATCTCATCGAAAGACTCGATAATTACAAAAGCTCCAGTGTTAACTTTGTGAGGACACAGATGTTACATTGTTTACATATTTGTTATTCCTTAAAATTGCGTATTCGTTAGCTTACCTTTTTATTTAATTTTCAAATAACATACTAAATATTTACAATTTAATAATAGTCGCATTGTAATCAGTATCTCCTACCTCTCGTAACTAGCGAGAAATTGTAATATTTTTGTTAAAGGAAAAGCAGCTGGGCGAATTGGAATTAGAAGTTCGACACATCCGAGCGGAAATGGCTTCAAAGAAGAACGGAGAGAGCGCTTGCCGCGGCGGCAGTGCCGTCGGACCCAACACCTGCTTTCAGCAGCAGTCGGTCAGCGATACACAGTCACATATATTATTGTACTATTGTCGAATAATTTGTTGAATGTTTTTGAACAATTCGCTGATGTATCTGAGACAATAAAAATGTATTGAAGCCTACTTTGCTATATGAAATGAGTTGTAAATAAATATTTCGTATTAATTTGATAAATCTTATTACAGGGTGGTGGACCTCCGGTACCTCCAATGACAAAGGCCGTGAGTATGAATACCCACTGACAAGCTTAACAAAAGGCGCCCAATATGCTTAGAAATAAAAAAGAATGTTTTGTTAACATTAACATGGCTCGCTATACTTAGCAATAACTAAATAACTATTCGATAACAGATTATGATCTCTTTTCCCTCCCTGTGGATATCATCAGCTATTTCTAAATGAAGATTAAACAACAAATCAAATATACGATGTACAGAGAGTCTATTACACGGCCAACTAACACCAAAGGCAGAATTGTACGCCATCGCAAACACAATGGCTCCATCACACGCGTGTCTGCCTTTATGTATGGATGAAAGAGTACTTATTACATGTAATAGCAATACTTATTAATCACAAAAATAATTTAGAATGGCTTTGAAATAGCGAAAACCGAATAAATAAAGTTTTATACAAGGATATGTATCTAAGAATCATTATTCATATTCACTTCTCATTATATTCATTTCGAATGATTCATTTTCTTAAATCGTCACAAAAAGGCAATAGACTTTGTGCGAAATTGCTTTTAGCATAGCGGTGCGTTGTGATGGTGATTGTATGTGTAGAGTAGACTATCTTGGCATGTAGTCTCTGGCGGTGACACGCTCTATTCACATTAAGCCTAAAGGATTTGTGGTTTACGTATTTGAAGGTTTTCGTTCAGAGTTTGGATCTTGGAGGCTAAATTCAATTCATACAATTATGAACATACAATAGTTTATTATAATTAAGTTGATGTTGGTTTCAGTGCGGGGTTTGTCCGCCGTGTCCGGCGCCCTGCAATCCTAATGCTCCGCCGGTAATATCTTTAATTGATATTTAAGTTCTGCATTACTTAATTCTAATGTTATTAATAAATTTCACTGTTTCGTTACAGACTCCCGCTGAAAAGGAAGTACAGAAGCTGACCATTCAGTTGACGCAGATGCAAGAAAGCTTTAAGACTAAAGTTGCAGAGGTTCAGTGTCTTAGTATCTATAAAAGAAAAGTTGTAACTAAAGAAAACCGATCACACTCATTAGTTGCGGCATGGACAGAATATAATTTTGAATTGTAAACTTTTTAAATTTATTTCAGTGTGCGATGCTACGAACGGAACTCCTTAAGAAAAAAGAAGAGTTGGAGAAGGAGCGGTGCCAACATCGCGAGGTGGGGAACAAACTGCGGGAGTTGGAGATGAAGTTCGAGGGCCTGACGACGCACACTAACATGCTGCTGGGCACGCGGGAGGAGGCCTTCGAGCAGGAAGTGAGCGTCAGGATGCTGAAGCAGTGCTATCGCGAGGCTCGGGAGGAGATCGACGAGCTGAGAGTGCTCATGAAGGAGCAAAACGATCAGCTCCAAGACTACAGAGTTAAAGTTGGTACTAATTATTTCAATTAGAAAATACACAAGGTTTTAGTTCATAAACTTAATTTGATTGACATATTTTTTAGTATCTGCAAGCACAGCAACTAGTAGAGGAACAGAAGCGACAAATGGACATGATGGACATGGATAACACGAGAATAAGTGAACAAATTAACCTCGAGATACAGAAGGTTAAGGTAAGTTTTATCTACCATAATTTGGTACGAAATAATGTGTGAGTATAATTTAGTGTTTTGGCTATAGGCGACGGACACAAATATATGGTTTAATTAATTTCACTTTCCTTTTAATGACAGCTGAAATTTCAAGAGAAGCTGCAGGAGTTGGCCCCCATCCCCGACTTGTTGAAGGCGACTCAGATGAAGTTGAAGGACGCGCAGCAGTCGCAGGCCATCGCCGAGCACAACGCCGAGCAACTGGCAAGGGAATTAAATTGCGCTAGGGAAAAGGTGCTCTTCATTATTTACTTTTTATTTTCGTAATATTACGTTTGTTCCAACAAGCGATAAATAGTGACGTGTGAAATTTTTTCAGGTGCATGTACTTTTGCACAACACCATCAAACCGCCGGAGAAAGCTCCGGAGAAAGGCACCGATGAAAAACAAATAGCTCTACTGCAACAGCGAATTTCCCAACTAACGGAAACCAATATAAGTCTTAAGAGTGAAATTGAAAGACTGAAGTAAGTTCAATCCGATGTGCTTTATTGAAGCAAATAGTTACTGTAAATTTTTGCATTGTTTGAACAAGATTACCAGTAGGGGACGAGAACTCGTTGACTCAATACACGGTTGACACAGAATACTCTTCGTTGTAGGGCTAATGTAATCCGTATGGAGGAAGCCGTGCTCGCTCACGAGAAGCGGCTGCACGAGAAGATGCACGAGTGCGCACAGCTTGGCGGCGAGCTGGACCGCTACCGGGATGAGGCGGCGCGGGCGTTGCAGCGCGCCAACGAGCGCACCGAGACCGTGCGGAAGTAAGCTCATCTCAAATAACTAACAAGTGTGGTATTGAGACAAAATTTGTTTTAAGTCTCCTACATTAAGTTTACACGTTGTTTTTTCCCGAAGTATCTTTTGCTAGGTACCCAAAAATTTTCCATTTTTATTTAGACACCTTGTAAAAATGTTCAATACTTACACTAAAAGTTGCGTTAACCAAACATCGTAATGTGAAACAGGTGTATGCAGACTACTGTGGCCGAGCTAGAGAGACAGCTTGCTGCCTCCAGAGCTAATGTGAAGAACGCTGAGAAAGAACGCGAAGAGGTAAGACTAATTTAAAAGTGCCCAGCGATTTTATATCACTATATTCTGTCAAGTCGCTTAAATGTCAATGATAGTTAATGGAGGTCGTGATAAACACTTTTGTTTGTTTAGTGCATTTTAATACATTTATGAGCAACAGAAGAAAAGATTTATTATAATTCTGATGTGACCTATAAGTTTGTGTTGCACTTCGATAATGAGTATTTATACATGATTTATGTTTCAGGTGCAATGCCGCATGCAGTGCCAGATCAAGCGACTGAATGAGAACTTTGAGCAGGCGCAGCTTCGAATCCTGGGGTTGCAAGGGCAGGTGCAGGCGCTGCGGCACACCGCCTCCAGCGACGGCGAGGGCGAGGGCGACGGCGACGTCCAGGCCTGCGCCTGCAAAGAGTTCCTCGGCAGCCCTTAACTACCATCTTACGTGCATTGTCGTGTTATTGTAACACATGGTGTGTTTTGTAGCTATTATGAAATCGCATGTATTGATATTTGATATGAGGCGCAGTTGCATCGTCTGTTTAAAATTTATTGGTTACTTATATTATTATCAAATTTGTATTTTACTCAGTAAATTTATATATTTTACTTCATTATTTTATTTACGACCAACGGTCGACCGCGACTTCAACAGCGCAGAATTAAAAACTGTAGCCTATAATATGTCCACATAGTCAACTACCATCCCATCAAAATCGGTCCAGCCGATCCGGAGATTATCCGGAACAAAAGCAACCAACAAAGGACTGACATACAGACAGACAGACAGAACGACAGACAAAAATTTTAAAAATTGGTTTTTTGATATCAGAAACGCAAATACATCACGTGTACGAAATATGATTTTTTTTCTCCATATTACACACAACACACACACACACACACACACGCACACGCACTCAAATTTTATTATCTAATAATATTTATAAATACAGCAAGAGTAGTGATTCTTTCAGTTTTGATGGTTTTGAATAACATGTTTTTTCCTTCTTATAATTTATTTTATCAAAAAAGTATATAAAAACGTAACATTTTAAAAGGAAAGTTACAACTATATGATCATGTTATTATTTATCACCATGTTGTGTGTTGTGTTTGACCTGGTGCGTGTTGCCAGCAGTGGCGAAACAGGCGCGCAGAGACTCTTGCGCCAGGAAAGTCTCGCGGTGCGGTAAGCGGCCCACCCTGTGGTACGCGTCTACTGCAGCGCATAGCGCAGCCGCCGCCTCCTCGGCCCGCTCTTCGTCCATTAATCTGGCGCCTTCCTGCAAGTTACAACTTAACGTCATTCTTTAAGGACATCCAATAACGAACAACGTGCATAATTCAAATAGACGCTTTACAAACTAATAAAATCAAATCGTAATAACGCAAGTGAGGAGCGGTAGCAATATTTGACTACATTTTTCAATATGAAGATACATATATGGACAGCCTGTGTTGTGCGGTCCCGCTTGTTATTTAGCAACTCTTTATGTACATCTTCGGCGTGTGGAATATTGATTAAATTGTTTCCATATAATTCAATAACAACATCAAGTCAGATGGGAGAGGATTATAGTTCCGGTGAGCGAATGCTATTATGCCATTAGCTGCAATGCGGCTGCAAATTGACTATGTAATCCATAACATATTGTTGTAACAAAACGATCAAGACTAATTGATCAAACGAGCAAGATGTTTAAAACTTTTGCTTGTTTTCGTACCCGCATACTTATTTTTACGCATTGCACATTCGAGAAATAAGAGAAAATTAAATGGTCCTGTCAATAGTCGTATATCCTTGTATGTCTTACTATGTAATTTATAATTGAATTAAAACTGTAATATTAATTGGATCAATTCAGGCTCTAAAAAGAGAATCTAGTCTATATCTAACATTTCATCTTAACCATCCAACCATCAATCTGCAGTCTCATGTTTTTAATTTTGCTAAATAATTTAAACTCAGGAATTTAACCTTTTTATCTTTAATGGTTTACAATATAAATGCAACGTAACAAAGTTTCAACATAATGAAGTTCTATTTTTCATTACATTAAAAAGTTGGTAATCACTAAGCTCCTGCTTTATTTAAATCTAGCTTTTACCCGCGACTCCGTCCGCGCGGAATAAAAAAAAAATAGAAAACGGGGTAAAAATTATCCTATGTCCGTTTCCTGGTTCTAAGCTACCTGCCCACCAATTTTCAGTCAAATCGATTGAGCCGTTCTTGAGTTATAAATAGTGTAACTAACACGACTTTCTTTTATATATATAGATATAGATTTAAAATAATATGTAATTTTAAAATAACAGTAGTGATTAGTTTCTAGTGGAAACTGATCAAACAGGTGCAGTCCTCGTTAATTATTCAGCGTTCGAGGTGCACCAGGCCGGGTCGGGGCAGTGTACCAGTGCTGCCTGAATACTTAGCAACCACTCAAACGGAATACCTATTAAAATGGTGATTGTGCCGAGTTACTCGGTTACTTTTTAAACCATCGAAATGATATCCTTTAACAATTTAACTATTTTGTTTTTATACGTAAGTAAAAGAAGTATTTGTGTATACAGTTCTAATGTAATTGAATGTAGTGTTGTATGTTTCTTTTATCGATGTAATAAATGTATACTCCTCTTCAATTTCTTATTTTTTTTTACCTCGTATCCGGCTAGACACATTTCAACTGTTTCCATATAAACTTTTGTTAAGCCCTTTTCTATAGGAACAGAGCACTTTGGACATTTTTCCGGTGAATTATTAGGATTCGGTCTGTATTTCCAGGTACACGATATATTCGGACATCTGGAACAAATAAAAGTCGTGAAATATACGAAAGTTTTAAATTCATTGTAATGAAGCGGTGCTGATGTGATGGAACATGCTTAGAACGTATGCAGGAGTATGTTGTTAGATTTAAATTTTAGTAAGACAAGCCACTAATAGTCGGCGATGAAGTAACTTTTAACTGCCCTTGATTAAAATAATAAAGTAATTACCTGAGGATAGGATCATTAAAATTCATCTGTTTAAGAATCGGCCAATCCTCCTTGCAAGCGAGGCAGTCACATTTGAACCAGTATCTACAGGCGAGGGACTTCTGCCTTTCAGCGAGGTTACGAATCAAAACATTCGGCCCGTAATTCTCAGACACCATTTCCCCAGGTTCAAGAGGTCGGATAGCTCGCAGAATAATTTTAGAATCTTCAAAATATCTGGAATAATTAACGTATCTTTTTTTATAAACTTGTCGCAGCGTCTACTTTTAAAGTTATATATAAACTTTATTTGATTTTCGCTATTTAATACTTCGTGTTTTAAAATGATGTTTACAAAAAAATTTACGAAAAAATTACGAAATTCTTTAAGTTAATTCAATCAAGGAAAAAGGACTCGAATGATTAAAATACGATATATTGGGAATGCTTCGCTTGACTGCTTATACTCAGAGAAAAGATATTGCGCCGTTGCTTTGATTATAAGTCCTGGCTCTATACAGCATAGTATGAATGTAATAAAGATACACTTGTAGTTAGTTGGTTTTAGTCAGTGTGTGGTAGCACAGGTACTTCACAGTTGAAAACTTCTAGTATTTGAAAGATCTCGACTGAAGACCCGATAGTTTAACTTTGAGACACGTTTGCAAGACCAAAGTTTCTCGTGTGACGTGATGTTATTTAGTTCACGAATGTAATAATTTCGATAGATTCCTTCAAATATTACCCACACAAGAAATTTTTTCAGATATAAAGATATCAATAATTCTGAATTGACTAAAACCTATTTGAGAAATTAGATTTTTTTTATAGTATAAGGTGACAAACGAACAAGCGGCGAATCAAAGTCGAGATGTTATAGTTGCTTATTCTGCCACTGTTATCTTTAATTTACTCGTAAAAGTAACGGTAAATATATATTAAAATTCATTATTCAAAAAAAAAAATTGTGGCGGTTATCATGGTGAGCTGCGCGCGAAAGTAGATGCCAGTTGGCCCACTGCAGGTAGAGCTGCAGGTAGAGCATGTGCACGCTCGGTGCACATGGTCACGTCAAATTGTGGCGCAGCGTTCGAATATGAGCCTCCAAAAAGTTTGTGTGGTACTACCTTGCCACCGCCGGACTACACTCGTGGTTGAATAGAGCGCCGGTAGAGTAAATGCCGACTGCAATGTACAAAGGTTTCGAGCCGGTGAACATGTGCGCGCCTCGTAGCGTCTCGTAGATCTCATGTGCGTTGAACTGAAGCAGCTGAAGGTTCTTTATTATCAACTTGCAGATAGATAACTCATCTTAAAAATAAAGTTAACAAATACTTAATTGAGATATGACAACATTGCATTATTTTAAGATTATACGAATCTGATAAATTTAATGAGTATATTTTTTAAATGTTAACTTACTTTCTTCTTGCTGTCTGTTTTCGTTGCCTTTAAAAAAACCACTTCTTTTTAAACATTCAGTCAAGAACATCGCTATCACGATTCTTTTTAAATAATCGTCTCCGTTTCTTTGTCCCGAGTGGGTACAAAGTCTATATATTTCATCAGCTCGCTTCAATAATTCATTTTGTTTATCTTCTAAGCTATTTTCTTCCTCCTTCATCATATCTTCACCGGATAAAATGCCGAGGCCCATTCTAGAACGTGTCAATCTTTCTTTTCGATTTCTTGTTTTACATTTTCTAGGATTAATTTTTGCGCCATTTTCAGAAACTTCTTCGCAGGACAAATGTTTTGAATAAATGGCGAGACTCGTTTCGAGACCGACTTGAGTGACCATCCGTAATGCTATATGACTAAGCACCGACATTCCTGACCCTTTTAATGGAAAGAAATATGTTTTTGATTAGTGTTAAAACTACTCGACAACCGCTAGGTAGCGTGGTTTTTACATACGATGTATTGCAGGAGACGGGTGGCTTTAAACGCAATTTAGTATTTTATTTAATATTTGTAATCACACTTACCTATAAATAAACCCATAAAGGAACATTCATATGGATGATATGTGGAGACAGCGATGTCCCTGCACTGAACGCTACAGAAAGCTACTCCCGAACATTTTGGACACCACACGGGGGCTACTTCCATGCAGTCTTCCAATCTGAACAAAAGTATTATAACTTAGTACATATTCATTTTTTATCGATGAAATTCTTCGTAACATATTTACCTTCGTAAGCAATGTTGACAATGTGTACCGTAATATTTGTGGAAAAGGCACGCTGCGTAAGGTTTATCGATGAGAAGTACGTCCCCAGTTTTCACTGGCATACTGGCAACAGCGTATCGACCCTGAAACCAAGCACATTTAAAAATCTCACAATTAAAAAAACTATAACAGCTGTATATTTGCCTCGAGTGGTTTGAAAATTTGCCAGTAAAATTGTGTATTGTTAAATTGTAAAATTCTATAATTGTGTATTGTTTTATTTTCAAATTTATTTTAACCTTAATTAATGTGTACCTTCATCTCGTCTTCTGTTATTTCTATCAACTTCGAGAGCGCCGGCATGGTGTGGTTAGCGCCGCCGGATAGCACAGTACCTATATATACAACAGACCACCTATAGAATTACAGGACTTTAACATTCAATTTTACTTGACTCTTCAAGTAGTATTTCATAGAGTGTTACCTTTTCGGTTTTCGGAATTTGTCGGTGCCAGAGAATAGTCGAGAGATTCCATGTCTTGCTGCAGTTGAATTTTCGATTTTTCATCGTTTGCTAATAATCTGTTCGCTATTTCATAGGAGACTTTCGCTCTTGTTGCTTCGCCGAGGCCTTAAAAATAAAAATGGAAATTACTTACTTGGCTTTAACGTTAAATTACAATGCGACATTAACGTCACTATAGTCGATTGTTACACTTAGACGTACCTTTATAACAGTTTCCTAACCTCCAATAATATTGGCCGCGCATCCGGGCTGGTATTCGTTCTTTTAAAGCCATTTTTAAATCTTCAAGAGCTGCTTGATAGCGGTTAAATCGCATCAATATTTCGGAGCGCAACCACAGCCCTAGGGCGAGAGAGACGCCCCCGTCTACTGATTCGTCCACATCTGTAAACAGCAATGGCTGCCTGCTTTTCATTGAGTTTATTTCGTTTTGAATATGATGGTGGGTACACATGAACCCACCGTTATATTCAGACCTGGTTGTCTTAGTTATTGGGTTTACGTAGAATAGAGTTTCATAAATTCTTTCAACATAATAAAAATATCCCTGAGCGTAAAAATATATTGATAATAACATAATTAACATTACCTGTCATAGGTGATCTGAGCACGGTTTGACTCGCGAGACCCAAACTCTTCTCAAGCTCCCCATCTCTCAACGCTTCAGCCGCAGCTTTACGCTTCTCTTGGGCAATCTTAGCATCCTTGTCACGGTAGATAGGTTGAATTCGAGAGAATACTTCCTTTAAAGCGTTCATTAACTGAAAAAATAACAACAATTAGAAGGACAATGTTAAAATTTTCCCTGGCTCCGTGTGTACATAAAAAGTAAATAAAAGCAGGTATTAGTATGAATCACGAGTAACGTAAATTTTAATTTTTATCCACTGATACAAAACTTACAATCACTTTAGCTTACAACTCTACTGACAATTTTAGGTCACATAATATGCACACGACATGACATCAAGCTGTACGTACTAGCTAACCTTTTTATTCTCCATGACCGCCTCAACTTTTTTCTCATTGTTGACAGTTTCGAATGATTCCAACCAATTGTCTTCGTTAGCTAATGCAATGACTTCCTCGGCAAGATTCTTGAGGAATCCTACCTGAGTAGAATAAAGCATCATATCGCCACATTTCTCTGCGAAAACTGGGTCTATATCTTCGTAAACATAAGACATATTATCTGAAAATGAAGATATAAGCAAATAAAAATTAACTAAGCGGCTTGATTAATTCGTCTATATTTTTGGCGAAAATACATAATACATCTATATATATAAAAGAAAGTTGTGTTAGTTACACCATTTATAACTCAAGAACGGCTGAATCGATTTGACTGAAAATTGGTGGGCAGATAGCTTAGAACCAGGAAACGGACATAGGATAATTTTTACCCCGTTTTCTATTTTTTATTCCGCGCGGACTTAGTCGCGGGTAAAAGCTAGTTTTTATTATATGGAGCATTAGTCGGGTTCAGGTTTCAGGTTTCAGGTTTAAAGAATTTATTCTCAAAAAGGCAAACAGACAAACAAAATTAGTCACGGTAATAATTCGAAGGACCATATGCAAATCTGCAACGGTGAGCAAACTGTGCATATGAATGAATTCCCTTTACAGAATGATTGCAACATTGACAATGACATTGTTTATATCGGCTATACAAGATATGTTCCGCAAACATTAATTTAATATGCAACACGGTCGCTCATTATTGGGTGAAATTTTTTGCTTTCGAAAATTACATCTGCATTATTCGTTGGTTATGTTAATCTTACTAATATTATAATTGTGAAGTTTGGATGGATGGATGTTTGTTAGAAGATATCTCCAGAACGTCTGCATGAATTTTACTAAATTTTGGCGTGGATGTTTAACATAGTCTAACACATAGATTACTAAGCATTTTTTTTAATTTTACGCGGACGGAGTCGCGAGTGACATTTAGTAATCTCATAACTTTCTTGTTTTAAGATATTCCTTTGGAAACCCTAAGAGTTACTAAACCCTTTAAAACCTAAGTTCGTGGAAGCTGATTGAAATACGTGTTCAATCCATGGAATTGTTTGGTAAGCATGTGAAAATGCATGGAACTGAGCGATGTGTTTTGCCAAAAATACATGCATTGTAAGTCAATACTTACCATGTTTCCGCGTTAAAGTAGTTTTATTATTAAGATCGATAAAATAAAATGTAAAATTAAAAAAAAAATAATAAAAAAAAAATATTAGTATATTTATCTTTTTATTAAGTAAAAATCAATGTTTGTACTCGTATGATTGTTCCCAAACAATCTGACAATTGTTTATGACGTGGCAAAGAAATGCAAAGATTTGTTTCAAGTCAACCAACCCGCATTTGGCTGGCGTATGCTCCGGTATCCGCCTTAGTGGAGACGTATGTGAGTTGACGACGACTACTTTAATTGCATAGCAATGCTTTATCGCCAACATACTCTTTTTGTGGAATTTAATGTCTGAATCGACGTAAAATGTTCTTTAATGTTGTATGTAGTTAATCACAACAAGTACCAATCAATGCAATTTTATTGCACATATTTGAGTAAAGGTTAACACGCCTTAATCCACTCCCCGTCCACCCGGCCCCAACCAGCCAATTCGAATGCTCGCCGGCGCTTCGATGTCGTCGATTGAGCGGGACGCAGAGTTCGGTTTGATGGGGACTGGACGTCTCGCGGATCATGCGACGCCGTCCAACCCATGTAAGCGAGAATGACCTAACGTTTTGCTAGTAAATTGATATCTTTATCCTCCTCAATCGGCGACGTCGCGGCGGTGACAAGTGTATACCGTGGCGATCGCCAGGTGAGGCGGTGCCGTACCGGGTGGGTAAGATGACGCGTCTGCGTTAACCTTTAGGCAATTTTTTTTCGTGATACCTCTGCAAGTATAACTAGCACTATGTCTTTATTTCGTTTTATGTTTGGGTTAAATTGTGATTTAGAGCAAAGTTTATGTTTGCACACAACTGCTAAAATGACGCCTGTTTTTCTTAATGCTGGTTATACCTTACTTGTGATAATGTCAAAACATTTCTGTTAAATAGAATGATTCTTTGGATTTAAAAAGAGTTAACTACCTAGTCCATTATAAAAGAAGTGATATAAATAATACAGTGAAAAATTAAATAATATGTCTGGATAAATACCATTAATCTGTTTTGAGGCAAGTTAAAACAATGTGATGAGTCTTTAATTGGAAATCGATATTGTATGCGCGCGTAACTCCTGACATTTAGTCAACTGGAATTGCCCCATTTGCTAAATTTAGCACGACGATACTATTTATGACCACTCTTTCGATTGTTTTGATTTCGATTTAGTAGGAGTATTTCAAGGAAATCGTGGCTTCGGAATCAATTTTCTATTTTTTTCGCGAAACAGTCTTTGGTGAAACGTTTGTCAAGATTTTTGCAAAATTTAGTAATAGAAGTTCCCTTCCCTTTCCCAACATTTTTTTATAAATGAAAGTGTGGGAATGGGATGAGGTTTTGTCGGAGGAGGAGACGTATAGTAAAGAGAAATATTCTCTTTCGTTGCGTCCCCGCCTCCGTCGATTAAAGGTAGGCAACGCAGATGCAATTGCGGATGTCTTTAGGCAGCGGTTGCTTCGTATCAGGTGGTCGCTTGCTCGTTTGCCACCTTGATATAAAAAAAGAAAGCTGTGGTAAAGTAAAAACTGTATGAAATATACATTGTATTTTATTCTCAGATCCAGGGTAGAAGATCCAATATTTTATGTATTCGGAATAACTAAGAAATGTTATTTAGACACATTTTGATTTAAAAATGTTCTTTTATAAGATTTATTTTCAGTCCACATTAAGTCCACAGAGCATTGCAGTCATGTCTTAAACATATCTTACATATATGTTGGATTGACAAAGTCAAAGTACTGCACATTAAGTTTAAGATGTCTTCCCAACTGGGATTTTGTACAAGGATTATTTTTATGGCCTTTACGAGGTTAGTTTGGTTATTATTTAAATCAGTGATTATGAAAATTCTTCGCGATCCTATATTTTGAGACTTCTTCACCAACGGGCCGAACGAAGAAAAAAATCGATTCTTTGCGACCTCCGTACAAACATAAATATATTAAAAAAATTGGAATTCGGCAAAATGTTCACAGCTGATTTTCGCTAATGATTCGAAGTTAAGGAAGAGGAAACAAACATTTTAAAACAAAAAAGCTTAAAAGTGGGATGTATTTTGACACAACTTGACATGTATGCAATGATAAATAAAGTCTTAAATTAATTCATCAGATTATATTACAAGGCCAAAATTAAGAGACATGAAATAATTCGCTTAAAAGAAATTTGCTGGTACAGAAAATGAGGGGGCTATTATTACTTCATATTACGCAAGGAAAAAGTTAAAACTAATTTTGACAATCAAAATAGTTGATAAAAATATTTCCGTTGGATTTCATTAAAAACTTATCAGTAGTGGCGCTAAAGCTTTGTATTTTAGTAGTAACATTAATCACGTGTTTAAAGATTGTACTAATTCGAAAAACAATTAATAATTCGACTCACCTTAGACAAGTATTCAGCACAAATGATGAGACGAGAGGAGCACGTCTGTGCTCCACGGGAATACTCGTAATATGTTGCTAAAATTAAACGCTGCAAATACTGAAATTCTTAGTTTTATTTACACACCAAGGAAATTAATTACAGCGCCCTCTAGTTCCTATTGTTGTCATTTTAATTGATTTCGATATTTATGATCGAAAATAGTACAGAGAATGTTTTCCAGCAAGCGGTTTTAGTTAATTTTTATTTTCGTAAGAAGTTCGTGGTGTTATCAAATATTACAAACTTCTCCTTTGTTCAATATAATTATTGAAGTTTTCAATAAAGCGCCTGCACAAATATCCCCAACTAATCTTCGATAAGTCGCTTTCATGATTAAAATATTTTCACTTTTTTTTAAGAACAAGTTTTTTTTTAATTCGATTATCCTTCTATGACATAATCTTGTTCCAGTATTATAAATTAATTATTAAGAAATTCATGGAAATTATTTACATTTTTTCAAAGATAAAGAGAGATTTTTTGAAATCTTACGTACTTATATTTATGCGTATATACGATTTCATATTGCATGATCCAATTTATATTATTCCATGGTTTCAAAATTGTGGAAAACATATGCAACATTATAACTTTGATTATCTACGTTTATTTGTTTAAAAATAAAAATAAACATATCATAGCTTTTAATAAAAACCAGTTGAAGAATAAAAATGTTCCATTAATAGACATAAATGAATAGAACATTATATTACTTAATAGAATGAATTAAAGTATTGTTGACGGCCTTAACATTGACGCTTCAGTGCGCCCCGCGTCGCGCTACAACTAAAACTCCAAGCAAAAAGACTCACTCAAGAACAATAGAGTATGTCTCACTATATTGATTTGTTGTTATTGTCACCTGCAAGTTGTGTATGCCAGCGTTGATAAAGTGTCGAAATATAATTGAAACATATGTTTAACAATAGACACCAAATAGTGTAGTATAGTCTGCCGGTCTATAGAGACCTATCTTTACCTATCTTTACTATTCGTTAGGGTAAATTAGGAACGGGCGGTGTGCATTATTTGGTGGGGATATTTTCATTGGCCACTTCGAAAATAAAGGCGATTCAAAGTTGAAGCGGTATTACGAAGTTGATACCAATTTCACGTGTGCTTTTTGCTTGTATTTTCGATCATAACAAACGGAACAATGCTGGTAATTACTTGAGTTAATCAAAATATAAAAAATAAAGGGAAAACTTCACAGCCAAACTTTACAGAATACTTTTAAAGAAGTCGAATGTCGACTGTGTAATGTAATAAATGTTTTTCTTCTGTTTTTCACGTTGTTAAAAGTTCAATTACGATGTATAATGTTTTAAGTTATAAAAACATCAGTCGGTAATGTTTTCGAACTTTCGGGTATATAAACTGAGCGAGTTTGTTGATCTTTTGTTTTGTTATCCTAAAATAACTTAAAACGATATTTACATGGAAATTTTAAGGAAGCATAAAATATTGAAAAGGATGGTGAGTTTTAATGGGATTATTTCAATATTTGTAGGTAACAGCAGCTGACCAATAATGAGTGTTATAGGTATGAGCCTAGATAACTTAAGTAATGCATTATACTGTTAAGTGATTAGTGTTCAATCACTGTTACACATACAGCGCTGCGCAGATATCGATAGTGCGAACAAACCGACACTATTGATTATAGAATATTTATAAAATGTTGATCTTAGAATGAGAGAGAAATATGATCACTAAGTTGAAAATGGTTATTTTACTCAATCATGGTCTTTTAAATTTATGTTATAAAGTAAACTGACGCTTTCATAATCACTGAGGACCGTCCCGTTTCGTGAAGAAAGTCAACTTGTGATGCTTAAATAAAACTTAAAGTTCAGTAATAGTTGGTATAATCTACAATTTAGATCGTCATCGAATGTCGATGACGTGACAAGAGCGTTGTCCACACATAAACACATTTGCTAACACCCTCCAGCAAGTCGCCGCGTTAACTTATCAGACAACCTAAATTGTTACTCTCTTTTCTACAATACACCTCACCTTATGACTCTATGACTCATCTAAATGTCTGTACCTACATTGTACTACACTTTCATTTGTTAAGATGTTATTTTGTTATTCTGAATCCTTGCAGCTATTAATTAAAAAATATGCTTTAAGTATTTAAAACGTATACCTACCACGTAAACGTAGGTATATAAAAACTGTTTAACATTAAACGTTTGCTTAACGTTTAAGTTAATATGACGGCGTTTAAGTAACGTCTTATAAGCGAGTGACATTAAGTAAGAGTAGGTAGTGAGGTGAGCGGCTGAGCAGTGTTACGCAAATCTACGCTAAACACTTGTACCATGAGACGCAGCAATGCGACACTGGTCGTGACCCGTTCGACGCAGTGACGACGGAACTTAATGAAACAAATGTATATTGGTAGGAGTGAATTACGATACTACTAGCAGCTATTGTCACTGAGCCACATAAAATGCCGCTATGACAATTGCACTTTCACGTTCTTTTGCACGTCTTTCCTTTAAAGAGCCCAAAAACTTTAAAATATTTTTATTTATACTATAATACTTAGTTTTTTAATGAATCATTTATTTCAGTGAATATTAAAAAAAAATCATGCTGCTCATATTTATCAAAAGCTTATAATCAGACTATAAAACATGGATTAACAAGTCATAGAATTTATTTGTTAAATATAAAATGCGATGTAGTGATAAGGAGATTTAGTAAAGAAGACCAGGACATAATGATAACGTAGAATAAATTTATGAAAATGACTATTTTCATATGTACATACACTAATGTCCAAAACCTTTTCCTATTTAGTATTTTCCTATTTAGTAATTATTTTCATAGCGATGTATTGTTTGTGAATAAGTAACAAGAAAATGAAGCACAGTGATAAAATCATAGTCCTGTACATAGAAAGTGGATGCGAGATGATGTGATGACATTTTAGCGCTACGACATCTAGGCGGTGCGGTGACGCGTCGCTTATCAGCGGTTATCACCCCGCGAGCCTCGGCGCCGCGCGCGCTCCATCCAGTAGCGCGTTTTCGCTCAGCCCGCGCGCACCTGCGCCACCGCCCCCCGCCCCCCGCGCCCGTCGCCCCCTCGACCGCGGCCCTCGCCGGCCCGACGTGTGTCCACCGGGCCCCGACTCCTCACGATCATCTACGAAGTGCTACGAATCTTTCATCAATCGAGTAAGTACATTTTGAGATTTACTATCACCGAATTTCACCCGCCATAACAACGTACAATTGTATTCATAAATTCATTAATAAATGTGTACCTGTGAGCTAAGTGTTAAGTTGTGTGAGACGTCGCGCGTGATCTTGACGTTAGAGCGTTTTGAAAACACATTTTTCTGATTTAAAAGAGTATAACATGACTCATATGGTATGGAAAGATATGAAGGTCGCGTTCTACTCATCCTAAAGTAAATTTGTCTTCGCGGTCTTAATGTATCAGGTGGGATATGTTTATCTGTTGGTGTTGGACGAGTTCTCTATAAGTATACACAAGTTCGAGATCCACATGCAGTACGGCTGCGGCTGCGGCTGCGGCGGCGGCTAGGCTTTCAGGATCATTCGCTTGAACATCGTGGATGCGTTTCAGGGTCAAGCCATTATATAGTTGGTTCGCGGTACGTTTGTGAAACTTCTTGTTTAACGACTCGGATAAATTTAACTGACAACTTGGCTGCACAAAGTTTCGACTAATTTAATACAGGTCGAGTGAAATATGAGTAAGAAGACTCATAGTCGATTAATGGCATTTGAACTTTTGTTTGAATGAATAATACAACTCTTTTAAAACAAATAGACATAAAACTTCTTTTTTTTTAATTGTGAGACTCGACTCAGGGTCACGACAAAACTTTTGACCCACTCTTAGTTTAATGACTTCAAGTAGATATAGGGCAGTCAGGACAAGCATCCTCTCTTTGAATAGCGGAGGCGCTTCTGTTTCTTATCATTTCCTGATAAAGTGTTTATTGCTCGCTAATCGATTGTTAGGATTATTTACAAGACGAGTGCGTAATAAAACAGTTAGGTTTGTCAGTCGGCGCGGGCGCGGAAATGGCTGAATTAACTGTCGTCATAAGAGAGCTAATTGCCTCTATTGTTTGCGATGATTGGCCGTAACGATTGCTTTGATTACTTCGCTTATCACGGACATATTGAACTTCTATAAAAAAATAAAATATCAACTTAATATATGCTTATTAAGGCTTATGTTGAAAATGTCATTAATATACAAATCAGTAGCTTGTTATGTTGCATAATATATCTTTGGCCCTTTTGTACAGACGATGAGTGAGTTCTTAATTTTTAACGTCGACTACCTTCATGGCAGAAAGTGTATTTGATACACGAGTTTATTGGGATATTGTGGTCGAATTAAATCACTGATTCCTTTTTTAAATCTTTAAATTATTAAATGAATTATATCATTATTTTTTATTGTTATAAAAAATCAGACAAACATTTAATAACTGACAAACTATATGTAAAATGTAGACACCGTTCTTTATACCTAGTTCTAGATCAACTAAGAAATGAAACAAATTGTTACGTCGTCGGGTCGTTTTCAAAACAAAAGTACATTGCGCTAAAGTCGAGCCGTTCACTGATTGCAAGTACGAAGTGGGTGAGTGGGTACGCAATGTACGCCGTGATAACTAGGTCCTGGCTAAAAATGGACTGGATTTGGTGTTATTTGTGATAAGTTTTTTTAGGAAAAAGTATGACCAGGCTTTTTTTTATTTACTAATATTTATTTTCTTGTTCACAAACTTAGTTCTAATATTATACTAGGTTCATGACTATAGTTGAATGTCGAGATTTCAACCCTCGACAACGTAATCATACGTCCATTCTCTTAACCATCAAGTTATTGGCGTGTTTAAGCGAGTGAGTTTACTGAAGCAAGGAGTTATTTATAGTACGATGTTATTTATAGTACAAAATAATTCTGTAATATACGCACAATATTAATTGACTTAATCTTAATAAGCTGCAGTGAAAGGTCGCCGCGATAACTCGAGTGGACTTTATCATTGACTTATAAAGCTTACACAATTGCGGATTTCAAAGGTTTTGGTTAACGTCGTGTGTTAGAAACTTCGAAATAATTTAATTGCATTTCGTGCTTCGTATTAAACGAAGTATATGATGTAATTTATTTTAAAAAAATCTCGTCAAAAAAGCAATAATTTTTATTGTAAAAAAAATAGCTTGAATTTTTACCGTTAACAAAACTTCTAATTTTACCATTATTAATATTTAATGTTACTTATAAATATTTACGATCTCTCTTGTAAATGCAAATGATTTACTCGTAACTGATTTAAAATATTCTAAGACATTAAAGTGAAAAGCTTCATGAATTTTTAGTTAAATCTGTTGAGATATAGCTGTTAATAATTACTAACGTTATACAAACGGAAAACTCTGTGTGTAGTGTAGTAATAGTGGATATCAGATAAAAACTAGTAAGTTAGGTAATTAAGAACTATTTACTTTCTTATTCTTTTGGTATCAAGTATTAATAATTAATTATTGTCATATTGTTTAAAAAAATTAAAGAGTCTTTTCAAATGTATTTAAGTTATGAAAATATTCAACATTATACGTATAAAATAAATAGATCTCTCAAAAGAGTCTCATTTTTCACTGAAGATGATTATTAACAATGTGAATCTTATGTCCGTCGTGTAATGTACTTAATTAAAATTATCAACAATGTACCATCGTGACTGTTTCGGTTCAGAAGTCGGTAAAAAAATGTTACACATAAACCTAATGCATATAATGTCGAAGATAAGATCAATCATATCTATACTCTTAAGCTTATAATTTTGTTATCAAACACCTATTATCAATCAACAACAAATCTACCTTATACACGAATTCCAAATTATTTCCTAAATAATACTCGTATATGTATCTTATTTATATGTATGTTGTTGGGTTGAGGTTGAAGGTTGTTCAATCAGGGCCGAATTGTAGAAAGTTATTTCAAAGTTATATAGTGTTTATCGGACTTATATTCCGGTGTGGAGTCGCGTCGCTTCTGTTTCACAGAATGCTTTTGTTTTTGTCTATTTATGTACTGTGACAAATAAGGCGAATTTGTCTTAGCAATTACTCGGACCTTGGCTTTAAAACCATGTCCGTTACTTGTTACACAACCGCGATAACTGCGCCTCGTCTCAACACAAGGTCCGATAAATACAATAATAAAATAATCTTTGAAGTGCCAGTAGCCTACTGGTTAAGGATACGGACATCTCATCACGTGGTCGTGGGCTCGAATTCCGGCATTCAACTATTATCGTAAATCATATCCTGCTTCGTGCGATGGTTACAATAAATATTAGTAAATTAACAAAAATCTGCTTATATTTTCGAAACAAAAACATTCTAACCCTTCCCAACCCTCTTATTAGATAATAATAACAATGAAATTCATCTTACTAATAATACAAATGCGAATGTTTGGATGTATGAATGGATGGATGGATGTTTGTTAAAGGAATCTCCAGAACGGCTGCATGGATCTCATGGACATAGTCTAGACTCTAGATCTAGAAGAACACATATCGTATTAATTAAATTATTTTTTTTACACCGCGCGGACGAAGTCGCGTTCAACAGCTAGTATTTTACATCATGGACTAAATTACAACAGATCTTGTGTATTTGTATTTTATTTTCGTATTCTGTTTTATATTTTATTTTTCGAGATCTCTAATTATTAATTCTGTTGCTAAACATTAATTTTCAAAATAAACTCAGAGAAGATAGTATAAAGCTAAAAAGGAGTTATGCCAGCGGCGCACCAAAGAGACAAGGAAAACACTGACAAGAATCAGGTTTTTTTTAACTCCGACATTCATTATTACAACAATAATAGTCGTCGTCGGACTCCGCTCCACATACAAAATGAACCTGTAGATAATCAACTTAGATTCAATAAAACCCAGAAGTTAATTTTTTTGAGGAAAAAAGTTTTAAAAATGTTGTCATTATACTAGAGGTCGCATTTGACTTCATCAGCACGGAATTAAATAAAATAGCATTAGTTACTCCCGCACAGATAAGTAAAAGTCCTGTCAAAATCAGTCCAGCCATTTTGGAAATTATCCATCAAAAACGCGGATTTGTGGACATACAGACAAAAATGTAAAAAAATGCATTTTTGTTATAAACAACGCAAATATATCGTTTTCCCAGAAATATATTTTTTATATAATATACAAATTTTAATATTCTAATAAACAAATAACACTTTATCATTGTTTTTTTTTGTCGTTTCACCGCAACTTTTGCACAAAATTACAAGCGTACCCAACAAAAAAAACACGTTTCTAATTTTACTTTCTAAATTTTTCGACAAATTATAGCGACAAAATCAATTTTAAATGCATTTTAAGTACAGAGTCATCCATCGGCGGAAAGTGGAACTACTAATCGGCGTCAAAACTATCTATTGATCGGTCCGTTTAAATCAGAAACAAGACTAAAGTTAATGTTATAGAATTTCACTATTTAATTACTAGATGACGAAAAAAAAAAACTTCTAAAACCTACCACAACATGTAAACTATAAACCGACAAAGTTATCTGACCAAATGGGCATGAGTTTTAATAAATTATGATATTTCAATAACAACTTGTCAGCGTACAAAAAGTGTCTCAGTGTCTTAGCTGACTTTTATGTTGCTTTTACAAATTTTCTGATAGAATTAACTACGATAGCAGCGGCTCTCCTCCAGCAGCGCCGGCACACATAAGTTTGTCTCACTTTACATCGTTAACGTGTTTAGGGAGCAATGTCAATATCCTGTATAAGAAAACTTTTTCGAGGTATTCGCCTTGAAAAATAATTTTGTTTTATTTTCTATTCAAACTATCGATAGAAAGATGTTTTAAATTCCATCTACCGAATAAAAAGTAAACTTACATCGGCTCGTATGCGGTAACGGACACTTATTAATTGCTTGTTTCCACCGAAATTACTTTGGTTATTTATGGCGGCAGCATCATACGTCGGACTAAACTAAACTTTTTCTCTCGTTTTTCGTACACGAAGGTTGTCCACGATCAACAGTCACTGCGGTGAATATTTTTTTAGCAGTAACCACTTAACAATGTTTTATTAGCTGCTAGTTATGACAGAAGTTATTTGCGACTATAACTCGGATATATCGTACAAAAATTATGTGATCAAAGTATAAATTATGTTGATGTTTAATGATTTTATACAGATCAGTGTTTAAAGGCTTTACAACATTTTCGTCGGTTAAGATTCAGCGCTTGCCAAATTGATACTCAGGTTTAGTATGGCTTATTACATTTCTAGTTTGGACAAGTTTTATATTCATGCAAAATCTGTCATTAATCTGAAATAATTTTAATTTTATTATTTGTAGAGAAGTGTTACAGCTAGGAAGTAACAATAATGGATACAAAATGGTCCATACACCCATGTATAAATTTACACTTATAGTGTTGGTCTACTGCCTATATTGTTTCAGCATCGGCTTAAAGAATTCCTCGTCGAGCACATACTAGTTCCAAAAGGGTCTATATCGTACTGTTTATAGCGTGTGCACTTGTAGCTCGCACGCACCATACAATTGTTCTGCATTTAATTAGTTGACGTCTAAGGTACACTTATAATGATGTTGTACCAACGAAACTTGCTAGGTACATTAAAGTAGATTTCATAGTAATTCCGGATAGTCAGTGTCATTTTTTAGTATTTGAAAAATAAACATGAAATCGTCAATCTCGCGCCGGTTAATGTAGTAAATGGAGTTTTGTGGTGCAGGCAAAGGAACTTAATAAATCGTTTCTGAATATTCTCTAACCTGACAATATATTTGAGGTATCTGTATGAGATTCTATCTATATATATATACTAGCTTTTACCCGCGACTCCGTCCGCGCGGAATAAAAAAAAATAGAAAACGGGGTAAAACTTATTCTATGTCCTTTTCCTGGTTCTAAGCTACCTGCCCACCAATTTTCAGTCAAATCGATTCAGTCGTTCTTGAGTTATAAATGGTGTAACTAACACAACTTTCTTTTATATATATAGATTATAACATTTGGTGACTACGAGGCAATAGTAAAATGTAATTTTGTGTAAGAGTAAATAAGACAGCGACTGCCGATCGTATGGTAATTTGGTATCCACTGCTACGAGCTTGACGTCGAACTGTTTTCACATTGGCATTTTGATTTCAAACGCTACGGAAGTGAGCGCTCGAATGTGCTTAACCTTTTTCAATTTCCTTTGCTACATTAAAAAAATGGTATAATGTTTGATATTTTAAATTTCGTTGAAAGGAACAGTTTTCTTAAAATATTATAGAAGACATTTTAAAAATTTTAACCTCGTCTGACTAACAATATTGTCATAATATTAGTTTTGCTATAGGGAATAATAAGGGGGAAAGGGGAAGATAGAATGATTTGATTCACCGTTAAAAGTTTCAAATGATTGCCGAAGAGCTTAACATATTAAAAGTAGGAAATAAAGTGATTCGTCACTTATTTGATGCATTGTAACGTTGCCATCTGTCGTATAGCATTATCTAATTTATGATCTGATAAATGGGCGATTGGTGGCATTCTTTCGCCGCATTGCTCATACAATCGCGTTATCACGATGTTACTGGATATTAATCAAACGTTTTTTTTTCAAATGTTTCATGAAGTCAATAGTTATTGTTATTACATTCCAGTACGATCACATTACCACCGCACAAACTTTATCTGCTATTCGGCATTCAAAGTTTCAGTGTTGTTCTAGATAGTTATGGTTTTATTTTATCATTATAATTCTTCCATTACAAAATACACGATCTTTTATATTCACGAATTTAAATGAAAGATAGCTATTTAAATTTCTAAAAAAAACGGGTTTCATTTCAAAACTAAAAATAATAGTTTAGAAGATAATGCCATTTAAAAACTCTACTTATTCCTTTTGACTGAAAATATATCAACCCTTCGCTGATCAAAACTCACAATAGTACTGATAAAAAAAACAATTATGTTAAATACATCCATACAACATACATATACACCACCGCGAATAAATATCTTAATGCAATTTTTTATTATTTTTTCATTATGTATGAAACATAAAAGGTTTAAGTACCAACCCAAATGTTATACACATATATTATATCGAAGAGTTACCCGTTTGGGCACAATTGTTCGTCAGTTTCACCAGCAATGTGACTACTCGTATATCGCTTGTTCAAAAGACATATTACATTCGGCATTATTTATATCCATATAGCAAAAGCTCTTTCTCGAACAAAAGACTAACTAGTCTAGTACATTCTCACGATTTTATCTACCCAAAAGTATCAGATTTCATTTTACGAGGAATCCCACAACACAGTTATAAACCTTTCTGTTATTAAGTACTTTTTAACAGATTCTAAGAACAATAATAAATTGCATTTAAATTCCAATGTAACGACATCTACTTAGTTATTATACTTATAGACAATTGTCTGCACCCGGCATGCGTTGCTATGCTGAAGAGTAACTAAAATAATGACTATGTTAGCATAATCGGTTATGGGACAAACTTAAAACACTAATTGTTATTTTTTGAAAGATTTATAGATTAAATAATACAGTTGCTACTTATTTTTTACATGTAATATTTGCATTGCGTAAAAAAATGTAAGTACAACTGTTCATTTTTTTTTATTTGACCTTCTTCGAACCTCCATCAGAAATGTTTAACAAATTGGATCTGCCCGAGATTGATCCTTTGATGAAAATCGGGCGCGGCGTAGTATCCCATTGGGGCTTGTTTGTGTCGTCGACTCATAGTACATTACGAAGATTAAGGTAAACTTAAATTTTTAAAGTGTCTTTGTGTTTTAGCATAATTTCTACCTCGACCTCGTCTCACCCCTAACTTGAATACATGTAATGTAATATTTCACTTTCGAGAACACTGCATATTGTCAGTGTTCATATTCTCTTCCAAAATCAATGATAGAAATGTTTTTTGTAAAGTTTTAACAACTTTAGGAACTTTAAAAATAGACTGCTTGTTTTCAATACTGTTAACTGTTGTTGTTAAAACATTGTTAACTCAATTTAAGTTAAGATAGGTAACATTGTGTAGGTATATGTACATAATATGTTTCGTAGGTACACGGTTAAATTATCCAGCATTTACTAAAGCTGTTTGTATCGGAAATTTTCGATTAAAAAAATCCCATCAAGATCTTTCCCACGAAACAACGTCAATCTGAGCGCGCCGTGGACAAAATAAAAACGTTTACTTAAGTTTATGCTTAACTAGCTGTAGCCCGCGACTTCGTTCGCACGGAATAAAAAAATGCACACAAGATAAAAAAGTTCCTATGTCCGTCTCCTAGTTCTAAGCTACCTCACCATCAATTTTCAGCTAAGTCAGTTCGACCGTTCTTAAGTTATAAATAGTGTAACTAACACGACTTTCTTTTATATATATATAGATTTGTTTTTCTAATCATAAATCATGATCATTTTTTCGAGGCGAATAAGATCTAGACAGAATATTATATCGCTAGTAGAAAATTACTAAATGTATGAAACCGACGACGCAACCTTTAGAAAGCTAAGCGATATCGCCAATTGAGTGCCACTTTCTTCAGTGCCGCTGTAACGTCGGAAAAGTCGAGGTATAGTTGAGAGTTGTTCGTGGACAAATGGGTGCAGTTTCAATAAGACTTGTCCTATGATAATGAGATGAATTGCTCATGCGCGACGCAACAGATTAAAGGGGACGCCTCTCCCGCTCACGGGAGCCGAGATACGGGCCACGGCGACGGATTCCGCGATTCGCGCGCCGTCCGCCGACCTGAGCGGGTGTTCTCTCTGTGCATCCCAAGTTCTCGGTGCATTTCGCGCGTTTCCATGTTCTTAGGTAAGTAACACACATACATGTTCACATTTTTTTAATTAATTTAATTTTTAATTTTAATTTACTATTTATTTTGGAATCTTTTTTATTGGATTTTTTCCATTTTTTAAATTTATATGACAGTTTTTATTTTATTTTAGTTTAGTTACGAGATTTGAAATAATTAATACATTTTGTAAATTTTTAAGTCTAATATTTTTTTATTCGCGATTTGTGCGGGTTTTAGTATTTTTCGGCCGTTGTTTTAATCTTAAAGCATTGACAATATGAACTGTATGGGACTCAATTTTTCTACAGAACGTTTGAAATAACCAATAACAGAATTTAGTCAGTTTTTCTTCTAACCGGAAGTCAAATTAATTCAATTTCCGGTTGATTTCATTTGATAAAAAGGTACCCAATTTTTTGGTTCGTTTCGGTTCGGATACCGGATTGTGTGTGCAAATTATGATAACAAAACGCGGGTAATTTAGGACAAAAATAATGGTCGTCAAATTATTTGAGTTATGATACGGTTTGAGATTTATTTCCGACGGACAACGTACCCTGCGGAAACTGCGGCGTTAACTGTACTGATTTAAATATTTTAAAACTTAATCTAAGTAAATATATTTTTAGGCTCTTTTCCGTAATGGACACATATTTAAATAAATATTAAGCAATTAATACAAATTGGGGTAAATATGTTTAATTTATAGGCGGAATCTGATATTCAAACACTTTTAGAACAATGAACACCCTTTTGGTAAGTTCAAAAAATGGCTTTCGACAATAAATTCTCTTATTATTGTTCTTAAAGTGCCTCTCCGACGGCGGATGTTGGCATTCAGAACTGAATGCCTGTTAATCTTTTCATAGATACTTATTTGGTAACCGCATTAAGAAATTGAAGTAACATGGCGATGCTAAACTTATTGCATAGGTCTGAGGTAGCGGCCACTGGCATTTTAGCGATTTCAGGTGGCCGCTTGATCGTTTGCCATCACCTACCATAAAAAATAATTAATATTTAAATGAAGTGATACAGGCGCGGGGATATTTTGTTGGTTTTAAATTAAATTCTTAAATCAGATGGTTTTACATCATTTGAATGACGTTAAAAGCCTTTCATTGTCAGTTATCAAGGTGAGCGCAGACGTTGTTAATCATTAATCATCCTCACTCATTGATCGCACGTTTTTCATCTGTTGTCATGAATCTTATCAGCATTTTGTTCACATATGTTGAGTTTAATAGATATTGTCTTTGAACGTTTTCATAAAATTTTATTCATGTTTCCGATGTTCAATTTAGGAGAGAGCGGTCTTATATGTTGTAGCGAAAGAAAAAGGAAATTATTGTTTGTACAGACCTTTTCTTTATTAGGGAGATGGGCGCAAGGGCGCGAGGGCGCACTCTACAAATCGTTATGTTTCAGGTCACTTTTATAGTTACAAGTTAGTTAGCTATCGTCTTCACTCTTATCATAAATAAAGTCAATTAATTTTATGCGTAACGCTTTTATGAGCAAATAAATTTTACTACAAATAATATCAAACTAAAAAATCTATAAAAATGTTTTTTATGAATAAGTTCTTAAATACAAACAAGGTAAGAACTAACATTACTGGAGAGTACATTTTAATAGAAAATAAGAAAATTTGTTATAGACTGGTGGCAGTGTAATGTCGAGGGCTTCATTCGGACATTTTGTATTTATTACCCGGACTGACATCTGGTGTAAGGTGCGACTTTGTTAAGCAAGAACATAAATAAAAGCTTTTACGTCTTCTCATAGTTGGGAAACACCTTAACTCCCTGGTGTCAGTACAATCAGTTTCAATCAGTCAAGGAGTCAGAACAAGAAAGGAGAATGAATTATACCGATTGGTTCTCATTTTTTTTTAATCACAATATAGAAGTAAAACTTTTATGAGCTGGTTTCATTTTGGCCAAGAGAGATACAAACGAAGCGCAGTAATGGAACTGTTTGTTGGCAGAGGCGCTGCGATGCCCACTTAGTTGTATTGCAGGCAGCTTATTGCCGGTGATGTAGCTTTCTACTGTTATTGTAAACCATCTTGACATCCTTTTTATTTAATTAAAGAGCAAAGTCTTGGGGTTATATTGTCTTTGTTATATTTTCTGAATTTGCTCTTTCATCCAACCACAAAAATATTTGTATCAAATGAAAAGTTTTAACAACAAACACACATTGTAGAGCGAGGTGTAGAGTTTAACAAGAAATAAGTAAATAAAAGATTTTTAGTTACATTTTTAAAGTCTGCTCAATGTAATTAATTGAGCGATGAGATCTAATAAATGGTTTTCTTATTTGTTAGCTTGAACAGTTTTTACTTCTTTTTTTTGCTTTCAATACAATTATGAATTGTATAATAATATAGCTTTATATTAAAACATAGTAAATTATTAATAGAAAGTAGGTGGCGCAGTAGTTAAACGCTTGACCGTACCGGACTTTAATCTAAAACGTCAAAGTTTGATCCTTGCCATTTAGCACTGTGTTTTTCGATTTTTGAAATTTCATATGTATAATTATTCGACGTTGTTACTGAGAAGGAAAACACCGTGATGCCGGGCCAGCTTGGTCAACAATGGTCTAGTCGCCCCTAATGGGTAAGCTCTGATCCCCTCTGCGGGGACGTATAATGAGCTGACGATGAATTAATGTTAGGTTGGTTAATTAGTAACTTACAAGTGCGTATTAAACAAAACCCTACACGTGCAAACGGTTATATTTCTCACGTCTGGTATCAAAGTCAGTTGTCTAATCATGGTTATTTTACATTTTAACTACTAAATGGAATATGAACTTTGGAACATTACCTTTCCCATGAAGGTAATACGAGAGCGTCTCCTCCAGTCGGTTGCAAATTGTGAGAATTAGCTTCTGCAAACGCTGCATATTCCACGCTATAAGAGCCGGTTTCCACTTAACGGCGAGCCTCCTTCTGATCACCTTTTGTATGATGTCATGTGTCTTATTTCCACTGACGCAGCAAGTCTGTAACAACATACAAAAGGGCATCCGCATGTGGCTAAGTGGAAATAGACACTTAGCTTGCAATACGGCGCTTGCACTTTGGGTTAACGAACCCGAAAAAAAATAGTACCATAACTTTTTCTTACTATTACGTTTTAAATTAACGTATACATTCAAGTTTATGGTTACTAATTAAACTGACTTTTCAATCATCAAAACCTCGTTATAGTCTAAAATTATACAGTCTAAGTTTAGATGTTAAAGTTTCTATTTGTTGAGTAATTTACCTACTAGTTGTATAGTTTTTTTTTCACATATAGATACGCCAACACTAGGCTCGTGATAGGGATTTCAGTTGTCTTTGAACGTGAAAATTACAACTTAGGATAACCCTTTTGAAAGCCTCGAGCCCGCTTACATTAATGTATCATCAAAGACCTTTTAAGGATCTCTCTTGCCACATCCACACCCGGATAAACGTATATATATCAAATGATACAATATGCGGCTTTACTTTTTTATGTTAACAGTTACTGAGTTTTTCTTTGTCCATCCATAACACAGCATCAGCACGTTAGCTCATTTCACTGAAATCGAATCAGCCAGCATTCCTAAATATGTTGTGGGCGCGGAAGGCTCGATCGCAGTTATTTCTATTTTTATATCATCAGGTTGTATGAAAAAAAAAGGTTTTTAACGTATAGACGTTAAAAACCTTGACGCAATATTTTAAGGCTTACGTTTTATAATTAACTTTTTTCCAAGTAATTGATTATCAAATTTGAAATAAAAAAAATATTCTAAAAATAGATATTAATAGCAAAAATTTATTGGAAAAGTAATACGCATTTTTGTATAAACATTTAAGTTGATTAATATAATTTCTTAAAATTAGTGAATGCATGTTGATTATATCATTTCTAATAATCAAGTTTTTATTCCAACAGAAATTTTTTATTTATATTTTAGTGTGAATATATTAATATAAATAACCAAGTTCTTAGTACGTATATATGGGTAGTTAGTTAGTTAGTAGTAGGGGCTCAGTTTTCCGCAACTCCACGACAAGCGCGTATTTTGCGTGAAGGCAGGCTGGCCAGCCCAGCTCGCCAAAGAACCCCAGCGTATATATGGGTAACTTGATGTTATCTCTGCGTGATGACAGACATTAACAAGTGAACATTTATGTGCATTTGTTTACACACAATATAAATCCCCTTTTGATTGCGTTACGGTCCACTAACGTTCTGGCTCGTCGCCAAACGCGGTAAATATTATCTTTGTACACTATGTACGTTGTTGATAGTGGCACTTTTTAAATCTATTTGACATAGTACCATCATTATCTAGCAGACTAAAACTGTTTTAAATTATTTAAATAAATAGGAAGTTTAAGTGTATTTCTAAGACTCTGTGGTAGAATACGAAATTTACGACATCTAAGATTTCAAATTCGTTCAAGTCATTTCCATATCTACATATTTATATGCGTATACCGCTGAAAATACTTACGTACCTTCGAACAATATAACTTGTTTTGGTACACGGCATTATCCTATCGAAATCATTGTACATTATATTATAAAAAAATAAAGTAAAAAAAAGTTTTATAATAAGTACAATTTACATGGAAATGCAGATGTTCGTAGCAGACCAAGTGTGCCAAGCGTAGCTTGCTACGGACCGTAGAGACCGTCGATGTTAACATATGTTGCTGTAAAACTAACGATCGGTCAATATTAAGTCTCAATCTGCCTTCTCCATCCCTCTCTGGTTAAGACGTAATTTTGACTAATGATGTTAGATTTTAAACTTAGTTTCATATTAATATATGGATTTCAAATTTAAATTAAAATCGCTGTATAAAACACATCGTCATGATCTTTGAGATAACAATATTTTTTAAACGGACTTTTCTGTCTCAGAAACCCATGGTTAATGAACGAAAAAAATAGAATGGCAAAATATACTTTATTTTAATTCAATTTTAAGAAAGAAGGGATTTAAGAATAGCGTTTATTAGCGATACCCGATAATTTATGTAATTGTTAAATGAAGCGATAATTAAATCTCCGAAAGGTCGTTGTAAGTGGCCATTGATATTTTAAATTACTTCGATGAAACTTTTCTAATAGGTTACGTCACATTAAGGATTCCCTTCGAAATGGCTGCTGGTTTAATCAAAGTTACTTTTTATCGTGTAATAAGGAGGAAAATTAAGCGATAAAATAAGATAAACCGGTATTGAAGTTTTGTATTATTCGATTTGAAATACTGATATGATTGTAAGATTTTATTTTTGTTTAAAACATACGAAAGAAAATTAATCATTTATTATAAAATGCCGTTGGATCGATAGGTGGAATAAAATAGGTATCCCAAATTATCTCATCATCATCAGCTCACTATGCGTCCCCACTGAGGGGCTCGGAGCCTACCCCAAGTTAGGGGTGACTAGGCCATAGTCAACCACGCTGGTCAAGTGAGGGTTGGTTGACTTCACACATATCATTGAATTTCTTCTCAGATATATGCAGGTTGCATCACGATGTTTTCCTTCACCGTAAGAACGTCGGATAAATGTACATATGTATATCGAAAATCGAAAAACACATTGGTACATGGCGGGATTCGAACCCAGGACCTGCAGATTGCAAGTCAAGTGCTTAACACCTGAGCCACCGACGGTCTTATCTGCTAGTATGATAATATCTTATTATAAAATTGATTTAGTTTGACTACAGTGTAACTAATGGCTTTATAAAATTTTATCAGACATTGTTAACGGAGGATACACTTTTGTACTTAGCTTTTGTCTTGTTCATAAAAGTTCGCAAAGTAAGCTTTTTATCAGAGCAATTTTTTAACATCTAATATTTTATTATAATATTATTTTATAGAGAAGATTTTATTATAATATTATATCATGAGTTCCTTTTAGTAAAATAGTTTAACTTTTTATTATATTTCTGAGATGAAAAAATCCATCATTAATGTAAATAAAATTTTTATAAATAAACTAGCCCTATCTAGCTTGTAGCCATAACTTTTACAAAAGATACAGATAGAAAAAATGTAGCTTTGTCATAGCTTTTATGTATTTATGATATTTATTAAGAATATTATATTTATATTTGTAAAACCTTCTTTAAACAGGTAAATATTTTGCCCATTGTTTTAAAAACAATAGTTGGCAAAGTTAAATAAATGTCGATTCGGGGAATTTTTGAAGCGTTTGTGATTAACACATATCGTATTAAAAAATAAAACATATAAAGCGAGTCACGTGTTGAAAATAGAAGCACAGAGACGCAGCGTCTCTTAAGATTTTTTTAGTACTTAAATTTTTCAAGTAAAAATTTTTAACTAATCACTGCCGATAAGCTATAAATAAGTAATAATAAGCGGTAAGTTAACTTTTGTTTCTTTTCTGAGCTATAAAAGTTATTACTTAAACAAGTCCAAACAAGTTTAGTTCACGCTTTGTATTCCATTTCGGTACAATGTCAACGGCCACGTGCGTTCCCCATTTTACGAATTAGTTTTATGTCGCGCGGAACAATTTGTAACAACTGTATCGATTGTACATACCTTATACTCATGAATTTACGTAAATTGTACTCTCAGATATTTGAAAGCTATTTACCTTTCTACTGTATCTACTCGTATCTATGTAAGTAGCTCGCTTGACTTAATGCGACAGTTAAGTAAGCTGTTATCTTAAGTTACTGTTGTTTGATTGTAATGTTATCAAAAGTGGATTTATATACCGTAATAGGGAATCGTTGAAGTGTGCCGTCGACAATTATAACATAGTTATGGTCACAAACTAGATAGTGGCTAACAAAGTTTAAGCCTACAGTTACGGAAACTGCGAGTACAAGTTCAGCAGTGCTATCCCATGTAGAGAGGATTACAAGGTAATTTGAATGCGACCGGCAACGCTATGTTGTACAGATGTTAAAATATAGTTTCCTATATGCGAGAAAATGGCATTGCAGCGAACGTAATCAAATTTTTGACGCGGTCTATTTGCATGAGCGACGCCGCCCATATTAATGACTTATCTCTATGTGCCGTAGTGTAACGTCAAGAATTTTGATTAGCCTGTTGCTCTTATTTCTTTTTGAAATTCATAAAGCCAAAAACATAAATAATGTGATTAATATTTTTGGTAACATTCGTTTTTTTGTCGTTTTTTGTGTGTCTACAGTATTTACCCCCCCCCCCCCCACCCCTCCTACCTAACCGGTTTGTCAATAATTCCTTTACACGTGGCATAAGGGATACTCTACTAGGTTTAATAAAATCAAAATTGTCAGCGACATCGTGTTTGCGGTTGTCGCCCAGGGACATGACACAGGATGTCCCATTAATCTATTTATCTCCTTACGTCCTTAAAACCGAAGCATAGTAAACATAGTTTACTCGGCACCGCCACTACATACTAAGTTTGGATTATTCGAATGTCAATTTGCTGTGTATGAGTAAAAAAGTAGAAAAACGTCATTTGCCAAATGTTCAGCTACGTGTTAAATGTTTCTAATATGAAGAAAGTCCCGTATGCTCAGTGTGCACAGCCCCGCAAGCCACGAGCCGCATTGCGCTGCGTATCGATTCGAAGCTGCTGCCAGCTGCCGCCGCCGCTGTGTCAAGGGCTAGATTTTGTTTTCATTCCTGAGCTTGTCTGCAATATTAATGAAGTATGCATTATTATGTACACAACAGTCTCAGAAACACTGTTATCGTAGTGCAAATATTTTTTTAATTTTTGGTGTAGGTTTCACTAGATATAGAAATCTAGATATTGTAATAATATAAGTAACTACTTAGAGATTATTATGGCAACTAGACAAGATACTTTCGTTATAAATTTTAATAAAACTAGGTATCGGAAGTTCGAATGTAAATCAGATTTCTTAAGAAGTCGGTCCGCCTTACCTCGTTAAAACTCTTTAGAACCAACAGAGTATACATTAATGCTTCGGAAATATCTAACTATAAGTGATATTGCTGGAAAATTATTTAGAGTTCATAAGCTCTTTGTTATCTCATAAGATGGCGTAGAAAGTAAACCAAGGTTCTAAAATGCACGGCAATTTTAATTATATTATGAAAATGTATTATATATTATATATGTATTATATTATATATTATGAAAACTACTCTCAGGCAATGAAGTAAAATGGCTATTTCTAAATGTCAACCAAAATATTTTCAGTTTTACAAAAGATATCAATTTAACAGCTTATTTAACAGCTTATTTAACTTTGAGAAAAATCTTTATAAGAATAATAATATTGTCTGAGATATGATTTTAAGCACTTTGACAGCGCTTACAAATTACCCTTAAATTAATATACACATGTTTTAAGGAAAAAGAGCCGAAAGTCAGCGTTCATAATCTCACCATTAAATTCAAATATTTGCGATCTGTGAACGTGAACTGTCAATTTGAATACAATTGGAATTATACATGGAAACAAAGTATATAAAAAGATTTAATTGCTGTGAAGCTCAATATAAAGGAAAGTCTGTTTCTGTGCATTTAAATAGGCCTAGCTGTCGTCCGTGACTCCGTCCGCGCAGAAAAAAAATGTAATAAGTAGCCTATGTGTTCTTCTAGACTCTATTCTACATCTGTGCGAAATTTCATCAAGATCCGTTGATATATAACTTCATACAGCCTAATCGTGGTAAGAATCCCGTTTCTTACGAACAGTATATAAGATCCGTTGAGCCGTTCCCAAGATACCTTCAAACAAACATCCATCTAAACATTCGCATTTATATTAGACGAGCTGTCGCCCTCGACTCTGTCCGCGTGGAATTAATAAAAAACTCAAAAGTAGCCTATCTGTTCTTCTAGACTATGTTCTACATCTGTGCCAAATTTCATCAAGATCCGTTGAGTCGTTCCCAAGATACCTTCAAACAAACATCCATCCATCAATACATTCGTATTTATAATATTAGTAAGATTAAAAATGTATTTACGAGTATTTACGAGTATAACTATCTTGTAAACCAGTGGAACATTTTTATTTTATGCCGTCATTCTTTTCAGTCATGATACTTTCTCGATCTCGAACAGTTCTATGAAAAGTTCCGAGTTACGCGCAAACTTGTTTCTATTCTGACAGCGGTAAAAGCTTGTAAATACAAACCTTTACAGCTATCAGGATATAAGCTTATTGTGTGAAATGCTTTATTTTACCCTTCTCTCACACTCAAGCGGAAGTAAGTTGACGATGTTTGTGGTGTTTAATGTTTTTATAGTCATGATATTACTTAAATTGTATAATGTAATCGTTTAAGTTATAATGGAAAAGGGAAATGTATTAATTTAACATATGTTGGTAATTTAAAAACTAAAGTCTTTCAAACTTATGAATTCATGTTATTGTTATTAAAACTTTCAAAGTTTTCACAACTCAGCTGTGTCTATTGTACAATAGACATTCAATTAGACACAATAAACGTTGTATGGTAATTAATTTAATTACTGAAGAAACTTACTTTAAGTTTTTCTGTTGTGGCTGACAAAAATAATAGTAATTTTTTTTAATTCATCCATATGTAGATTTCAGCCAGTAATCTACATAATATCTGATTTAAAGATATACACATATCAGTATGCATACTGTAATTTTATACAAGTACGTAAAACGGTATATTTCTACAAATTTGAAATGTTAATTGACTATAGCAAGATATTTTAAATTAGTTGGCAATAGCCATCTTTAATACTTATCATTACAGTAATCAGAATTGATAAGCAGAGCTTGTCATAATCTGTTATTTAAGATGACAAGGGATGACAGTTCGGGGCTGGGGGATGGGGGTGAGGAAATAAAGAGGCGCTCCCTTGTGAGGGCGTAACCTTGTGCAAAGTTTCCACCTTAAATGAAAACAATGGAAGTACGTTAGATTAAACAAGCATTACATTAATTTTGAATTTGTCCAAACTTAGACAAAACAATTATTAATTATGTTAAAATCTGCTTAAAGAAGGTTCTAAATAACCTATTTAAAATATTTTAGCCGTTGCTGATTTACGAGCTATGATTTCTGAATAGATACAATATTCCCGATGGTTTGGTAATATTATAAAAGTTGATATAAAACTCTTTCTATACTAACATTTAATTTTGCACAAAAATGTTTATAAATTACCTAGCTTTTACCCGCGACTCCGTCCGCGCGGAATAAAAACATAGAGAACGGGGTAAAAATTATCCTATGTCCGTTTCCTGGTTCTAAGCTACCTGCCCACCAATTTTCAGTCAAATCGATTCAGCCGTTCTTGAGTTATAAATAGTGTAACTAACACGACTTTATTTTATATATATAGATTTTAAGAACAATAAAATGACGGTATACTAAATGAATAGAACCCCAAATAGAAGTTCAATCAATTCAAAAATTTCAATTATAGCGCTGACTGTTTGTTTTACCTAGGACCAAGTTTATTGAGCGACCTCCAAGCGGTGTACGGTTCGATGCCAATTTACATACTCGTATCCCACCAATGCTATGAGATGAAGAGCAAAAATAGTTCATTCCATTCTTATCTATAAAAGATTATTAGAACCTCTTTTCACAATGCGAGTAACCTCGATTCTACTTCTGCTGTTTCCACAATCAAATTGTGGATGTTAGCTTATCGGAAAATTGGTCTACTCGTAAAAGTGTAACAACACTGTTTAGTTCTGTCTGGCTGTTATTATGGACTTAGCTAGTGAAGCATGAGCATGTACTTTATGAAATTTTATTTTATTTCCATGTAAAAACGTTTACATCTTTGTAGATCAAGATAAAAACATATTAGAATACTAGCTGTCGCCCGCGACTCCGTCCGCACGGAAGAAAAAACTTAATTAGTAGCCCATTTGTTCTTCCAGGCCATAATCAACGTCTACGCGAAATTTAATCGAGATTTTTTGAGCCGTTTTGGAGATACCTTCTAACAAACATCTATCCATCTAAACATTCGCATTTATAATATTAGTAAGATTATAGAACAAAACGTTTTATGAGTCGACGCTTTAAATTTATAAATTAAAAGTTCCCCTGACTTTGAGGGACAGGAACTTGCAAAATTTTATAGTACCGATGCCTACTAAGGCGAATAATTTAGTTAGGGGCCAAGTTCTGTGATGTCGCGCCCTGCAACTTTTGGATTTATGAAGGTGTCGTCATGTTCCCGCGCAAACTTTTAAATCGAGTTTTGGAGTGTTTGTCTCATTTTCAGTTGTACGTGTTTTCTGCTCCGAAAAATACTTTCTATACTTGAACTTATTAATTCTCGAAAATTTAAGCGAACATTGATTTGAACATTTAGAAACTTTAAAAGTTTTATTTTAAGATGATTAAAGTGACACTTGATTCTAAATACATAAAGAAGGACAAGTCTGTTTAACATTATATTATTTGTTTTAATTTCATCTTTATATTATTTTTCGATGTATTATTGAGCGTCGGTGGCTCAGGTGTTAAGCACATAACTTGCAATCTGCAGGTCCTGTGTTCGAATCCCGCCATGTACCAATGTGTTTTTCGATTTACGATTTACATATATACATTTATCCAACGTTCTTACGGTAAAGGAATACATCGTGCAACCTGCACATACATATCTGAGAAAAAAATCAGTGATAAGTGCAAAGTCAACCAACCCGCCCTGGGCCTGCGTCGTTTATTATGGCCTAGTCACCCCTAGTAGGCTCCGATCCGTGGGGACGTATAGTCAGCTGACGATGTATTATTTTTATTCCTTGTGTTGTAGCCTCGAAATTGAATGAGTTTGATTTAAATAAAAAACATTTCCTTTTGTTCCAGGTACTTTCGTCGTGTTGGTGTTTCCTTAACTCTTTAGTGTTTTACATTCTTAGTGCCCTTCTCTGTGTATATATAAATTCCTTTAACAATTATAAACTTTGGTTTTATGTTACATAATTTTGTGACTATCTTGTACGTAAGTGTAGTTTGTTAGGAATAGATTATAAGCGTGTAAAATGTGCTTCTTAGTAGTTTTAAATTAAGTGTAAATTAAAAAAAAATAGTGATCAAAACACTTTGTAGGTTATAAAACTTTGTGTGCGTAGTGCGACATGGACGCAAACTTTTCGCTCACGGCTAGTGTTAGTGTATAGACTATCAGAATGTCGCAGCCGATCAAGCGCTCGTTCAGTTCTGAGGGAGGGGCGACGGCCAAGAGGGATTGGAAGATGCGGCTCAGTCTCCGCAGCCGCAGCGGACGTAGTGTTGTGAGTACCACTCATTTTATAATTATCAACATCTCCTTGTTCTTATCCCCATCATAGCCATACATAATAACTAAAAAAATAGTGTCAAGAATTGTAAAAAGCGGGAGAAGCGACGTCGGTCGGTGTGCCACGACTCTGCCTCTCCTACAATCTGTAATTACCGCTTTCATTTTTCGGTTACTGGCTTATTTTTTTTTTTAAATAACTTGTCTTCAGTTCAGCTTCCCGTAGTTTTTCAGAAATAAAAACCTCTTTTTAAAGATATTATAAAATCATTTGTCCAAATTAGGTGTAACGCACTTATAAAAACTTGTGTTTAAAAAAACTTGTGCGCCGAACCGCGCTTTAATGTTAACCTTAACCTTAATGTTTTGGCTTATTTTCTTTGGCTGTCGTTAACCCTTCTTGGGATTGAGATAATTACTTCTTAAAATACGTATTTGTGCAAAACCATAACATATGAAATAATTTTTTCTTAACTTAATTAAGATAAAAACTTATGAAACTCCTTACGAGTCAATTCTTCACGAAATAGCATTGTGCCAATGACCACGTAAAATTGCAGTAAAACGTTTTATTATTGTGTACAGAGACACCGGGCCACATCCTTTCAGTGAAATAAAACTTTAACCAAGCTTTGAACTAAAAAAGTAGAGAGAAAATGGATTGCCAGATGTTGCTTTACCTGTGTTGCGATAAGTACAAATAAATGATGTAAAACGTTTGCGATAGTGTATTAATTCAGCGTGTCTTAAATTACTTTGCCTGGAACTTAAGCATTTCGTTGAAATTGCTTTCCAAATTGCTATTTGAATTGTATAATTACTTTTATTGAATGTTTAAATACATTTTAGAATGCAATTTAGTAAATCTCGTATATCCATCAGTTAGATAATGTCTTTGTTAAAAATTTGTTTTGTTTCTAGTGACGTGGTAGAAATTCTCAGAAAGTACAAGTAAACTCTCCGAGCTAAATGAAATAATTGTAGGAGCAGGTCGCGCCGCAGGGATTAAGAGGACTATAACTGGTTTGTGTCACGCTCTAATTTGCTGGCGAGCATTGTTACAATGTTCATGTCTCTTTCTCATCTTGTTTTTGTATTTAACACGTGAAAGTAACTTGTTCAAAGAATGAAAATTAATCACGTTTAAATAGAAAAAGTAACGCCACCTTAGGGGCTGATAAACCGATCTTTTTACTGCTTTGATGAGACTTTATTCGTCCAATTTTAGTCGCGTCTCACGAAACACCCGCTAACAATCAAATATTCTCTCTTAATTTGGTTTATAAAAAGCTGAAATTGTGTTGCTCCTATTTGTTTTTTTATTAAATGAATTATTAGAAGGCGAAATTAATGTGGACCGAAGATCTTATTTATAAAATTAATGAAGACGGGTATGTTTCCATCAAAATTATAAAGAATACGTATGTAAAAAACTTTTAAATTTTTACTTATTTATTTTAACACACATAAAATATTAAGTAATTTTAACCATTGGTCCGTATAGTAGATGTTAATTTTATTATCAAAATACTCTCAAAATAGTTGAAAGTTCAACTATTGATGAATTATCAATAGTACAAACATATTTGAATTTAATTCGTGAACTCGTAAAGGTCAACTGCCACCATAAAGTTAATCGCGTTTGATTGCTGTTGTATTGTTTGATTAATGGGTGATTGGTAGCGGAGCGCGCCACGGTTCTGGCGTCTCATGACGTATTGCTCTTGCCCATACATCATACATCACTGATACAAATTAACTTAAGACACATCTTACTGCAAGTTTCACGGTTAGGCGTTAGAAATAATGCCATCTTTTTACTATATCAGTTTTATTGGTTGTCAAAATGTTCGGTTGTGATCGTGACAGATAAAACGAAACTGACGGACTTATTTATCGACACACTGGCATATTGAGTTTAAAGATGTTTTATTGCACGAAGATTTCTGTTAGACACTAACTGAGTTAACACTGATAAAGGATTTTTCTTAAATCTCCTAAATGACTACTGTAGGAGAAGAATATTTTTATGGAAATGTCTTTCCTTTTCAGAGTTTCCTAGAAATTGATAAAACTCTTTAAGCTACAAATAATAGTGAAAATTCATCTTCTATTAAAAGGAAATGTTAGTTTGTGTAGGTTTGGAGATACTTATATCGACACATTTATTAAGTAGACATTAACTAAGTTGGCACGTTCCATCTTAACACCACATAAAATAAAAATGTAATAAAAACTTCTCCTTTAGAACCACAAAACTAGGTGCGATTTCCTCATAAATTTCAAAACATTTTTTTCCTCTAAGTTAAATATTTAAATTATTGCGAATAAGTAATGTGACAAACAAGATCACGGATCTATTTTGATTTTAAAATGATCTAACCCGTGGCTACTCGTGCTCTTCTTACGCACTTCTAATAAAACATGACGTCTAAAATAAATTATACAAAAAAAAATTTATTTTATTTTTTCGATTGCTATTTTCCCAGTTTGTTTTCTCTTACATTTTCTTTTGCTCATTTACATGAATACCATATAAAGTAATTCATTTTTTTTTGGTATTCGGTTAAAACATTCCTTATATATTGTAAAGTGGCAAACGAGCAAGCGGCTAAATGCAGATGAGTTGACAGGAAGAGAATATTACCCCTATCCTATGCGTCCCCTTCTCCGTCAAATCCACTTTCTTTTCCCATCATTTTGTTAGGTCTCTGACTCGCATTCTCATCAGACTGTACGCGGAATTACTTCTATTTGACTCCTGTCTTCTGTGTGGTCGTGATATATCACCGGCCGAGTCGGCCCCTTCATACAACAATGGAACTTAGTTGTTGCTGGCGTCGTAAGTGGACAGTTTATGTTAAAGAAATACTAAATCTGGTATTGAAGAAAGTCAAAAAGCTTTGGAAGGGAAAATATATATTCATAAATTTAATGTAGTAAATATATTATATACTATCACATACATTTCGGTGGGACCTAATTAACGGTTAAATCTATTCTAGTTCCCAAAATATACAATAGACCAAGTTCAAAAAGCAACTCGAATCACAGGGAACGCTTGTGAAGTCGTTGTATAGGTTAATTTACGAGCCAATCATGCGATTTAGTGTTGCCGCCGTTGCAGAATCTATTCACACTCAATTTTGCTCTTTATTGCTCATAAAACAACATTCAAGTTTCAAGTAGAGACGCTTGTGTGTAAGCACAGGGAACACTGTTTCAGCCAATTTATATGACTTACCTTGATTTTCAGCTGCACGTATTGTAAATTATATTGGCAACATCGATTTTACCTAACGTACAAAATAGATTTTCAATGTTGAATACAAATTCAGTTAGTTACATGATTTTAACGGAACGTAGAAACGATCTATTAAAAGAACTGAAAACCCTGACTGATGAAGAGAATAAAAAAGGATTGGAGAAGAATATTTATGTGCATTCGTTAATATAACATTGTAGTAATATGAAAAAGGTGTCCTTTTATGATAATTCGTTTGTCTGCGCACTATTGTTGAATTTTAATATCCTAATTTAAATGACGAATGTCAGATCAAGGTGGCAAATGTATTCGGGGTTAAACTTTGTTATTCAATACTTTGCCCCCGAAGAAGAGTTCACAGTAATATTTAACATAGCAGATTAAGAGATTTTTTAATTCATTTAACCAGCGACGTATACCTCTAATATATATGCATAACTATATATAATATATATAATAACTCGACTGGTTCCAGCAGATATTAACGTAATTGGTGATCCTTATTTCTAATGAAGGTTCCCAAAAAAAGTTTTAACCTTATGCAGTGGTAACGAAAGTCATTGATTAATTCAGTAGTTAATAAAAAAATGCGCTATTTTATTTTCTCCTCGAGTAAGGTAACATATTCACCGTACGACCGCCTAACACAGTTCTAACGCGAAACGAGTACAATGTTTACATCTCAATTTGATGGTTGGCGCTTTTCCAAAAAGAAACTTTTACCAACAATAATAAACATAATTGATATATATTCATTGGTCTATCACTTATTCAATTAATATTTTTTTAGGAATGTACAATATCTCTTACTTAATTGACATTTGACGCAATCTTTATTTATTAATTGAAGGAAAACAAGAGTTTAGATGTAGAATAAAACTATAATTATTAAAATATTGTCTCAGTATCTAAAATATACAAGCATAATGTTGTTAAACAGAAAGTATAAGGAACAATAATAAAACGTCTAAAATTAAGCTATTTACTAATGTATTCAGTATAAATCTTAGCTCGGTCTAACCGTGTAGTTCTAGCGCTGAAAAATACAACAGTACTGGTGTTTCGACAGATGAAACTGATTGCAAAGCTGCATGTTTCGAGCATTGCTCGTTGCTACATTGTTTCTGTCTTCGTATGTTGAACGAACATATGCATAAATTGTTTGCGTTTGCGGAAGTATGCTTATCTTATCTAGCATTATCTTGTTTTATTTGAAAGTAATTAAGTTACGCAATACTGAGTTATACTATATCTTTAGGAGTTATTATATGTACTAGATTTATTTTTAAAACTATATCTAAAATTAATGTAACGTTTGTTTAGAAAATATTTTAATTTAACTTAGAAGGTAACATACTCAATTTTGACGCGATATTAATATTAATTATTACCTTGATAATATGCGAATATTTAGATGGATGTTTGTTACTAGGTATTTCCTAGGTATCTCAGCAAAATGGATCTCGATGAAATTTGATATATGAATGTAAAATCTTTGTATTCAATAAACCGAACTAAACAGGCAAGCGGCTGGCCGTAAAATTAAGCCACAACATTAAGATCTATAAAACCTTGTACACCGACCCAACATGAGTAGTGTATTCAAACCAAAAAATCGAACACTTTATTTTTTCTATTTTCTTTTGTCTATTGTTTTATGTAATTGGATGGATCGCAAGGACGAAAATAGTGTTTTATTTTAGTTACATCACCAAGCTACCATTCAGCACGATTCCGTGAAATTTCACAGCGTATTTTCCAAGAAGTGGGATGAGGCCAGGGAGATGACGATGAAACTGAATACCTTTTGCTGAATTGATATGATTTTTGATTTTGAAGAGGATTATTTCAGATGACTTGGCTTTTACCTTTTTGATGATTACATGAGGTTGCCTTAACTTTATCAAGGATTTAATGTACATAGTTTGCGTATAAATACGTACATGAACTTTTATAACAATGTTAGATTGAAATGAAGATAATGTATTTTAATTTACGTTCCGTATGTATTTACGTAACTAAGTTGTAGGTTGCATCACGTCGGATATGAAATTCGAAAATTGAAAAACACATTTAGCAACTGCACTACTGATGCTCTCAACTTACTTTGATATAAATGTACTGAATACTGATACTATAACATAAATACCTTTAACTATATAGTTAGTAGCTTAATACCGTCAATGAACTTGTTTGTATTTATTATGTTGGTGTGTCATACAGAACCTTGGCTAGATCTTAACATACAAGTATGATATTGATGACAATACCCAAAATGATTTCCTTCGAGATAGACTCACTTTTGTTTTGTTTCGCTTTATTCAAGTATTTATCTGTAATAATAATAGCGGAATTAAAATAATATTTGAATAAACATTTTCTATGTAGCCTAAGTCTCCGGACTTCGAGTATGGGCTTTAAATATTGACAGCGCGTTATCTCTGAGGAAAACGTCTTAATTTACACGACATTGATGGATCAAGTTATCCATCACTAGTCGTCGGTCTGCCACACTCAACTCTATAGCTGCCAAATGAATTATATAAAATATGTGAAGTTTTTTAAGTTCTGACTCAATAAAAATCTGTATTAAAGATGCGACTCCGGCCGCACAAAATTAAATAAAAAAACTTAGTAGCCTTGTGTTCCAGACTATGTTCTACATCTATTCCTAATTTCATCCAGATCTGTAGAGGCGTTCTGGAGATAATAAGGAAGATAGACAAAGAAAAGTGTAATTTTTAAAAACATTTCATAAATATTTCGCTCCAAATGGAAACTGAAGCTTGAGAAATGAATTTAGTAACTCACGTCTTACGAGGTCTTTAGGTATTTGAATGTCAAATGATGATGTGGCATTGAAGCTTTGAATTATTATTGAATTTTCTTAGTAAATATTTAAGATTTTATTGTATTCTTGTAGAAAAATTATTAGCAAACCGAAAATAAATGTACTTGCTTAATGAAAACGAAACTCTCTTTTCTTGAAGGAGGCTTTTAACTTAATTAAACTTAAATAGATTTAGACCAAACGAATTAGGGTCTCGGTCACCCTACATTACGATGGAGCAAGTGTCATTCGCATTCAATTTACTTGTATCTTTATATGCTGAGAGTAGTTTGGATCTTTTTTAATATGATCAAAAAGTTAATAGTAATCTTTCACCTCATAATATACCGTAACATTAGTTTGACCGCAATTAGACAATTTACCGGCCAAAGATGAAATAAGTAGTTGTTATTAACTATCTAAATAAAATTGTCATGAAAACACCAAAAATCTGCTCCATTCTGACCAGTATTGTGTGCGGGTCTAGGACTTAATATTGATTTAAGATATATAATTGTTCAGCAATAAAACAAAACGAGATACATACATAGACCAAACAAATATAGAGCGCGTCATGACAAACACTAAAATACATATTTGTTGTATGAAGCTAGGTCGTTTAACTTGTCCGTTGAATACAGCTTTCCTAAGCTACGTAATAATGTTACTGACAATGGACGAGGTAAACTGAACAAATAAGATCCAAAGAACAATTATTTCCGACAAAAGATATGATAAAGCTACCATCTTTAATGCCACGGTGGGCATACGATTTATTAGGCCCTAAAAATAACCATGGATCAGAGAAGATCAAATACGCAGTTTGGTATTAATGATTTGTTTTAACCTTAATGTTTGTTACATCAGGAGCCGCCGCGTGGTCGACGCTGTGCGTCGCTACGATCCGCGGCGACCGCCGGCCGCGACGACTCTGGCCGCAGCACGCCATCCGCAGCCGCCCGGTCCTCCCCCTCGCCCGCAGACACACCGGCACCAAAGAAGTCCAACTGGGAAGTCATCGAGCACTTCTCATCCAGTCGCAGCAAGAAGAGCCCGACTGCCGTAAGTACACTTCAAATGCAATCAACTCTTAACCCTTCATATTATCTGCCATCATGAAATGGTAGACTATCATCATCGACTTTCAGCAGCGATCCGCCATCCTGATTTATTTTCTCATTATTTTACCAAACATACTAAGCTTACTAACAGTTTTCTATCATCAAGTACGATTGTTGACATTTAAATTTGTTGTTGCTCAATGTTTAAATTTTTCAAAAAAATGGAATAAATAAAATGTGTGAAGTAATTATCGAGAAAACAATATTCCAAATCGAGCTCCATTGCATCAGATCAATGGACGACCAAATAAAATATCAACGACCATTTTTTTTACTATCAACTGGCTAACGTTAATTGCTCAAAATATTAGAATATGATTTGCCAATTCGACTTTCAACTTGTCTTAAAATAATGTTTGTATTTTTTGGCGACAACAATTTGTGATGTATACCACATCGTAGTTAGGAATCGTAATCACAATAACGATATTTTTAACGTAGAAACCAATATGTTTTAAACGGGAATTTTGATCTCAGATAGCCAGGGTTAATGTTACAGCAATATTTAACTTTTTAACTATAGAAAACTTTTTAACCATAGAAAAGCCTGTGCAAAGTAAAAGAACATCAAAAGCAGGCTTTCAAACAAATTTCTTTATTGTTTGAAGCAACAAAGCGGTCAGTAAAAACAATAACGCGGCGGGAAAAATAGCCATTTGCTGGATGTTGAACTTCGCTCCGGGCAGCCGGGCAGCCGGGCAGCCTGTCAGCGCCGATCTAACTCCAACATTACGTATTATATTTCTTAATCACTTCACTTAAATATTGTATGAGACAAGAAGTAAATTATTAAATTAACTTATTGTTATATTTTTAAAGAACTAAATTTTTGTGCTCAAATCAAAGTAAGTAATCATCTTTGTTTGCCTTTTTCCAATCATTCAGATTGGAATCGACGAGGCTTCTTGGTTTTAAGGGAAAAAATAAACTTTGCCGGGAATTCAATACAGTAAAATTAAAACATTATAGGAATATTAGGTTACATTTTATATGAATTATCAAAACTTTTATGCAGGACAAAAAGTATTCGTGCCTGAGGATATTTTAGATGAAAAATTACTCGCCGTAGCAAAGGAGAAAAAAGGAAAACAATTTATGTTCATTGTATGTTTCGACCTACAATAATATTTGAAAAGTAGATGTATTTTCGCTTTCAAAAACGACTTGACTTATCGTGAAACAAAGTGTTTAGATGATTACTTATTGAAGTTAATTATTTATTACACGTTATAGCAGAGCCAGTAAAGTTATTTATTACTGTTATATAAAATAATCAGTGTATTTTGTTACGACAAATATGTGGATGTTGAATAAAACCTGAATGACAATATTGGCTGTGGCGAAAATTACTTTAATGTGACATCATTACAATTTTATTAGATCAATGCGGACTTAAGTCCTAGTACTCGTAAATAGATGGTTGAAATATGTTACATGACTTCAAAAGCTCAAGCAATTTCAACTTGATAAAAATACACAAAACACAGCTTCAGAAACTTACATATAAATAGAACATACTATTAAATAATGAATTTTGGTGCGTACTCATAAAACTCTGTGTACCAATCGTTTAGTAAATAAAGTTTAAAGTAGAAATTCGATGTTCAAAAATGACGCTCCATTTTTTTGTAGTGAATGTGTAGTCAAAAAAATTGTTATAAGATTGGAATATGTTTCGGGTATAGTTGAAGTTGTCAAATGTTTCTGCGATGGGGAAAACACAGAGTAACTGTGAAATTTTGATGGCTGAAACATTTTTACTTAACTTAATATGGTTGTCCTTTTCATTAAACACGGCAATATATTTTTACACATGTGTTTCTACAGATGACAACTCACAGTTAGACAAACGGAGGGATCTAGATAAAATTGCAGAAGTCGTTTGTCTGCGCCGGCGCCGTACGGTACGGGTACAGAAATACTTCTTTCTGTTATTGATGACGACAATTCATTGATTCAACATAAAATTCTAATTACAAAGCAAAATTAAATTTCTTATTTTTTAATACAAATTGTGCTGAAATCTATCTGAAAGTGATTCTATTTGTTACTGATAAGCAAATAGAATCATGTTAAGATGTAATGGAGTGGAATCACGTTGAAGCGAAAAATTAATTTGCATCTTATTTACCTACCGATTCCAAATTAATTACGTTCTAAACTAGTTAGCAGTTCGTCAAAAAAAAAAACGTTAAACGCTGGCGACGGCGTTTTGCGACGTTTTAATTTTCAAACAACTTTGTACACAAGAAAACCATTATGGTAAGTAAAAAAGATTAAAACTTGCAATATTCCATAATATAATATATAACCGTAGCTTTTACAATCGTTCGACTGCTAGTAATTTTACAATGTACTATTTTGTACATATATTTACTTTAAAAGTCAGTCAAATCAGTTTAAAAAGACCGTACAGCTATGAGCAGCAGATATTATATATGTATCAAAATTTGAAAAAGCCTAAATCAATTATACGTACCTTTCATTCGGATATGAATTAATTAATTAAGGGTGGTCGTGTGGACATCATGGCGGATGATACGGGAAGGGTATTGACTAGTTTCACCGATTCCAGTGATACAAATGTACAAAATGAAATATAAGCCTTCGTTTCCTTCTCAAACGAAAGACATTAAAATTCTCTCTTTTCAAAATTAAAGTTCACTTCACAATATGCCAAAATGACATCGACGTTTATATTTAAAGCTTATATCAAAGTAGGTGTTGCACGGGACAAGGGGAAAACATCCACGTCCGGTGTAAAAGCGTAAATAAAGCAACGATTAGAATTGAGCTGAACAGACCTCTGCGGTCAGCGGCCGACCTCGCTGGCCACTAAATCCCTCAGGTATCATTTCAAAGACCAGCCGTGTACAAGTTGGAATGATTTTAATCATAACAAAATTTTCATACTCGTGTGTACGTATTTATGTTAACTTCCATTAACTAGGAAATGAGAGTTAATTTGTTAGCAGTTACGTTTTATAACAATGACATTTTTGCCGTATATATGATATTGAAAATACATATTTATAATAATTTATATGCACTTATGTATGCCTTGGTCGAAAGACAAGCTGTTTCACAATATCGGGAGTATTCGTTTGCTGATGAGATTAGATTGCAGGAAAATCGGTGAACAATTAGTTTTGATTTTAATGATAAGTTTTTCATTTTATTTTCTATAACTTTTTCTATTTGTGTATAATTCTGATTGATTTTAGATTCAATTCATTTTGTAATTTTAATAACAATAATAAATGCTACTTTTTTACATGTACTACTAAAAATGCACAAGTCTCTAACACCTGAAAAGCATGTGATAAATATTATATGCCCGTAGTACTACACAACATCAACACTTATGGTATTTTTCTAATAGAGACTCAGCTTTAAGCATTCTCGTCGAAATTATAATTTAAGTATAATTGCGTCTAATAAGTATTAAACAAAAAGTAATTCACTTAATGCAAAGCTTATTTTTTCAATCAGGTCAGGATAAAACATACAAGTCGGAAATGAAAACTCAAATTCACTTGGCGTATGTCATTATGAATTTCAATTTTCCGAGGATTACCTTTGCCAAGATTTTTCCATTTATTCTCTTTATATTTTTTTAAATATGTTATTTAGATAATGAACTTTAGACTCAACAATATATGTACTAAAATTGAATGGTATTATTTAAATCCATACATCAACGAATGGATATTATTTTTAATGATACACAAAAAGAAATTTGTTGCTACAATATATTTAGTGCAGAGATTATCACTATAATATTAAAGTTATATCAACTGAACTAATTGTGTGATATGTCAACTATTTTTTATATTACGCATCATCCTCGTGGTAATTATCCGCCTTTTATGATTATTTTATATGTTGGACAAATGTATGTATATTTTATTCTTATGGATGTTGATTATTTTAACAAGTTACTAATCAAAATATTTATTAAGAGAAGCCTCACAATTTTATATAAGATTCTGGGAATTAAGAGGCACGAGTATTGTAATTTATATAAACTTCTTTCTACCAAATAGGAATAATTTGAAAAAATATCCAATGCAGTATATGTATTCTTTCTGTTGATGATTTTTTAGTAAACTGTAAATTAATAAACGACAGATATTTTTGAAAACTGTACTTTACAAAGAATGTTACATGTTACTTTACAATTAAGATTTAAGAAATTCCTACAATAAACAAACTTTTTCTTTCAAAGGGGTAATTCTATTCCCAGATGCAGTTTAATGGAAACCCGACAGCTCTTTGTAGTTAAAGAAATTTATCCTGACGTCTTGGACCTAAATTTAATTAAAATTTCCACCTGCGCGTTTGTATTCCTTTACCTCTGAAATTTTGTAGAACCGAGACTACATTCTATAATAGTTTTAGTGCTGTTTTTAAATAAAATATTTAAAGACCGAGAAGTTTCAGATTTATTAATTGGCATCAAATTTGAAAGAAAATGAAATAACTACAAATAGATTTGCTTCAAAAAGGAGTGAAATAATTTCACGAACTAATTGTTAATAAGGAATAGATGTCATACACGTTTCTTGTTTATCAACTATCACAGTATCAAAGGGGAGATTAGACAACGTTGCCTTCGGCTCATGTTTAAACCTGGGATTACATAGACAGACAAAGTCGACGTTCATACCAATGTTTACAAACGCTTCAAAAAACAATGGCATTCGATATATCGCTTCCCTTTGACATTCTTTGTACAGTGTTTTGTTTCAATTATAATTTAAAAACATAAAAAGCAGAACGATTTCGCTTTGTGGCATTTCCTTTACATTCATTTCATGAAACTGATAAATATAAGCAAGCAATAAGGTACAGTCTCTACCCTGGGACAAAAGTAACTATTTTATGTACTTGTACATCATAAAGTGCCCAGAGCGGTGCGGCAGTTGATCACATTATGTTGTGTTGTTGTTAACACAGGTTAAGCATCGAGTTGTTTGCTGACTAGTTAGCGAAAACAAAGCTTGTTTAAAATTACAACATATAACTCTGTGAAATTGTGTTCAGTAGATGCTTTTGTTTGGGAAACGCAATTTTGTAGCCAGCTTTTAAATGTCCCTTCAGTAACTTCTAGTGGAAAATGTCACGTACGTCACTACTTACGTCAATATTTTATATGTTGGATTATGATAAAATTTACATTAATAGAATTGTTGTAAAGAATAAGCGCAACAAACAATTAGAAATCCGTTTTTGTACCGGAGTGATACAAGAAAACTGTTTCGAAATCGAGTAACACATAGAGGAACTAATTTTATTCTACCTATTTTTGTTCAAACTATAAGAGCGTTAGTAACTCATTTGTTAAGCGCTTGACTGGATTGGACCGTAATCTTAAAATATCAAGGTTTTATCCACGCTATATACCAATGTATTTTTCGATTTTCTATTTTAATATGTACATTTATTCGATGTTCTAACGGTAAAGGAAAAGATCGTAAGACAATCCGCACTGGGACAGCGTGGTTGACTATGGCTCGGTCACCACTAAATTTGGTAGGCTCTAAGTCCCTAAGTGGGGACGTACATAATGAGCTAACGAATGATATTTGTATAAATTTTCTATTGTATAACCATTAAAATGGTTTTATGTGAGAAAATATCTTATTAAATCACTTAGCGTGTTGTGTGGTAATCCATAAATTTTTAAACAATAATGTGAATCGTAGCTATAGTAAAAAAGACTACATCTCAGTTTAAAGATCAGGCGTAAATCTTATATAAAATGTTAGGCGGGCGTGGCTTCTACGAGTTTCGGTTCATTATCATTCCATTAGGCTTTCTAAACAGAGATAAAGCTTGCCAAAGTGGTGGATATATCACCAAATTAGCTAACGCCTTATCTTAAGATTCGCGAAGCTCTTTGTGAATTAAAAAATTACATTTAATTACAATTTATACATTTTTATATATTTTTAAATTAATTACGGTTTGATAATTAAAGTTAAACCGTAGTAATTGACACAAACAACTCTGTATATTTAAATAAACACAAAAATTAATTTAACATGAAATGACAAATTCTGTGAATGCTCATAAAATTACTTTACAATTTTCTCCGTTCTACGAGAATGTCATTATCAGTTCTTGCGAAAAATAAATAACACGAACGCTAATTCCTTTTTGATGTAAATTATGTTTTTTATTTTAAATACATTTAAGATTTACTTAAGATAACATAATTTCGTAAAAATAATATTTATATTCAATTACTTTGCACATCGATGTTCACACATGTGACATTTTACACAAAATATTGAATTAGGATACATGAAACCATAATGTTACATACATACCAGTCCGTCCGCTCGGAGTAAAAAAACGTAGTTTTTGTATTCTTAAAGGCTATGTTCTGCATCTGTGCCAAATTTCATCAAGATCCGTTGAGCGGTTTTGGAGATATATATTTTCAAACAAACATCCATCTAAAAGTTCGCATTTGTAAGATTTTAATTACTGCCTAAAATACATTTTTGCTACAAATTACAATAAACAGTGTGAAGTACTAAAGCGGCAAGTCGTAATATAGCATTTTATTGTAAATGATACTTGCCTACGTGTACGTGTCGTAGCTTGCCCGTAGCCGGAGTCGCTACGCTACGCTACGGGTGGCGAATGCGAGCGCCAAGAATATAAATTAATTAATTTGATAAAAGCGTGCATAATACAACCGCTGTAACAACTAACCCATCACCTCGGCTGCCGCTATTATAAACCACTGACGTACAATAACTACAATGGAAATTAAATTAAATATAACAATTCGTTTTCTTCCAACAAATATTAAACACTGTTTGCTTTCCCGCCTTTTTCATTTAACTGGTGAGAAAGTAAGTTATATTTGTAATTCAATTACTTCATTTAATTTATAAGATTTAATTATTTTACAACAAAGTTCTTCTATCTATTGGTATTTAATCTGTAATCATATAACATTGCAAATTCTTCGCTTAAATTATTGGTTCTGGTTATTATCTATCGTAACCCTTGTGGTCCAATAAGATATTTAATATTATGTATATCAGTTTAAATATTTTGCCGGGTCCGGGACAAATATGCTGCATTCTTTTTTATTAGATACCTCAATAAGAGTGATTAAGCCTTAGAATATTTGTAATATAATTTCATTAATTAGAAATTTTATTCGATTTAATCAATGGTCATATCGTAAAACAAAATCTTTGCAAAGCATTCAACACAATTTAAGTTAAATAGTTTTCGAGGTAACGACATAATTTGATAGGTGAAAATGTAATACTATTCCGACTCAAAGCGGTTTCCAACTTTGGTACGCATCTTCAACGATCAAAACTAGTTTCCCGTTCTGGTTAAGTCAAATCGAAAGTTATTCCGCAACCGCGTTATCTACTGCAAAGAAACTTAAACAGTTCGACTATTTGCTTATTGATATACTTGTAACTGTAAAATAATCAAGAAATAATCGGAAGTTCTAAATTTAAAACATGGTACTTATGTTTCACTAATGAACCGAAAGTTGTCAAGTTTTGTATTTAATGTGTGAATATCAGGATAGTGAATAAGTTGCATTTTATTCAGAGAAAAAAATATTATAACATAATAAGGTATTTATGTAATTCCCACTTCGCGGAAACAAGTTATAAAAAATTTCAGCGAGGAAAATAATAAACCGACGCTTGTCAATCTGCGGAAAAGAAATTCTTTTTTCATAAAACTAAATTTGATAAATTCAAAAAAAAAATACAAAATAAATTACTAAGTATACATACATTTGCGAAAGTGGAATTCGGACATGATCACATAGTTTAGACTTAACAAGTTAGGAGCAGATAAAACATTAGCATTTTTAATCTTTATTTTATCAGTAATAATCTATATATATAAAAGAAAGTCGTGTTAGTTACACTATTTATAACTCATGAACGGCTGAATCGATTTGACTGAAAATTGGTGGGCAGGTAGCTTAGAACCAGGAAACGAACATAGGATAATTTTTACCCCGTTTTCTATTTTTTATTACGCGCGGACAGAGTCGCGGGTAAAAGCTAGTAATTAATAATAATGGACGGTATAATTTGATTACATCCCCAGATGCCAGCAATAAACTCTCCGTTTCACTCTTTTTTCAAATCATACTCGTAAAAACGAGCCTTTTAATTTGAGTGAGAATCCTGACAGGTAAAGTTCGATATCATTCGTCGATCATTTGGATATTTTTATCCTACTTTACTATCTTGGAGCGTCGTTGGCTTTGGAATTGTAATCTGCAGATCCCGGGTTCGAATCCCGCCGTGTACCAATGTGTTTTACGGATTTTAGTGTAACATACTGTATAGTTATTCGACGTTCTTACGATAAAGGAAAATGATGATGCTACCTGTACATATCTGCGCAATGGGCCAGCGTAGTTGATTATGGCCTACTCATCCTTCACTTAGGGTAGGCTCCGAGCACCTCAGTGGGAACGTGTAGTGAGCTGATGATGATGACTTTATTTTCAAGTTTCGTATAAATGAAAGATTGCTAAAGAAAAAATAACAGTGGGGACTAGGTACGTTCAAAAGAAACAAAGATTTGGAGCTTAAAAGTAAGAAAAAAATTGTCACCCCTCTTTTTACACCTTTACCTCTACAGTACTTCAATAAAGCGTGAAAAACGTAGTTGTTTGTGCTGAAACTGGTTTTTCTCAATTTTAAAGTAATTCTACCGAAACAATAACGTCACTCAATACAAATGTTGGACCTCCAATTTAGTCTTTTAGGAGATGAATTTCGTAAAAACCTTTTACTGCGATCACCTACGTAGTAATATAATCCCATACGCAAATTTTCAAGTCTCTGGGGGCCGTATCTCTACGCTGTGAAAAATAATTTAAATTATTCACCTTTAAACCTTTCGATTAGAAATTAAAAAAAAACCCTAGTAAAATACGTAGTTAACTATTTGTGCTGAAAGATATTTAAATAAATTTTCAAGTAATTCTGATAAAAAACGTTTATTTCTTCCCTGTGGTCGAACCAGATAACTATGTAAAATTTCAAGTCTCTAGACCCAAAAGTTTTAATTATTCGTTGACAGTTGAGTCAGTCAGGTTACTTAACGTAGAAACTAAGCGAAAAAAGTAATGAAATTTTTCCTATTGCAAACCTTTTCGTCTCGCTGTCGCCAAAAATTGTGTGCATACCTATACTTACATATCGTGTATACATCGGTAACTGGTAACTGGTTTTTAATCTGAAGTTTTTTATGTATTCACTGGCCGTGCTACGAGCGCTACGAACATCAGTATAAAAGCTTCGCTTCAAAAAATACTTATCTACTTAAAAAAAAATCACCAGTAGTATGGCTCGTGGTACATAGATATATCCATCACTATCAATTTAATATTAATTTAGACTAGCGTACGGGGGGCGCTTTGATTGGCACAAATTGATAGGCATCGGACATGATTTCATGCGTGCGTTTTGTACGATGCACCGCCGCACATAATTAATACAACGCTTTCACACGAAAATTAATTTAATTTAATGAATTATTTACATTCTGTACAACTGTTAAACTTGTCTCCTAATATAAGGAAGATTGTAGAAGGTAAGGTAGTTAAATGATTATATATCTTATTTATTTATTGAACATTATTTAATTGAATATAATATTCGTAAAACTTATAGCGGAAAATAATTCTTGGAAAGAGACGACGGAAGGGAGCGTTGATGTCCACAAACTTCGCTACGATTTGCATTCGGATCGCTTCTCTCAGAAAGTTTTCAAACTTTTGATCGACACTGTGCACTATCCAGAACCAATTAAATATTTTAATACCCTTGGACAACAGGCTATTAATACAACAAAGTATCGAAGTAGAATTCAAACGAGTCCTAGCCTTCCTGTTAACATCTGCAACAAACTTTACATTACCAATCTTCCCTTGTATATTATGAACCGAAGCTCTTTTATTACAGTTTAATACAAAATAAATTAAGAAGCAATTTCATTTTAAATCTTAATAATTTCGTGATATTACGTGAGATTTCATTTTAGTCTTGCTCTGTACGCATTAATAATGTTCTTTGTAGCCGAAAATATGACGTCAATGGGAGACGCCTCGCCGAAAAACGAATAACCGAGCACTTATTTTACGAGGTATAAGGTATGAGATAACAAGCTTTCAGTTAGACGTACAGGCTTTTTATTTAGTGTTATGAAGATTTAATGATCATTTACATTAATATCTACGGTAAATGTACATATTGTTCATTACAATTAAATTAACACGATGTATTTGAACAATAATGCTTTTAAATTGTTATTTACTACAACAAACAATGAATATTATCAATTCTGTCTATTCTTTAAAGCCACAAGTGAGTGGGAATTATCAATAGTACTTCATATATTCGTTTTTAATATCGTTTTTGCTTAGTCGTTTTTTATTTTAAGATTTAAAACCTCTTGGTTTATCTAAAGTCGTGCGATAATAGCGAGCACTTTAGTTCAAACTTAACACTTGTAAAGGTTATCAGTGGCAGCAAGCGGTCTCCGGTTCGTGGTCGCGCTGAGGTAATGCGGTAATCGTACATTGTGAACAAGCACTAACGAAAACACCTCTTATTGGCAGCAAATTGAATTTTAAATGCTCTTTAGTCGAAGTATAGTTTATTTTATTAACGTTTCCTTTCTAAAATTACTATGGAATATCCAGTAGACAACACAAAGCTTCTTTTTTTTAATTAATTTATGTCATTTTATTCGTCAAATTTTAGGCTACAGGAAGCGGTAACAAGATTTACACCATGTTTTACTTGAAACACAACTATAAAATATAGATAATATAGGAAGCAATATTATATTAAATATTGATAGCAGTTGGCATTTAGCAACCCTTACATTTATCTGCATTTGACTGACGTTATTCCATTTACTGGGTCCGTTTAAATACGTCATTCGAACGTCAGCCGCACGAATAAAGGAAATATCTAACAAACATAGACGTAAGTCGAAGCGATGTTCACCGGATATTAATTTAGTCTTCATCGGATAGCAGAACATTATACAAATACCGCTACCAATATACTGGTTTAAATACTTATCTTACAATTTGTTTTTAAACGGATAACATACATTTTCATGAAGCCTTTTCAATAAAATCTAATATTCCGAGATTTTCATATTTTACCACGATTTGAACATGTCTGAAAATTAAATAAATCAGTCATTCAGATTATTTATGAGATCTCTTGAGGTTTTGAATATTATAAATACGAAAGTTTAGATGGATGGATGGATGTTTGTTCGAAGATATCTCCGGAGCGGCTCCGGATGTAAAACATAGTCTGGAAGAACACATAGGCACATACTTATTATTATTTTTTTATGTCAGGCGGACGGAGTCGAGGGCGAAAGCAACTAATATAATAAAAGGATTATTTTGTTTCTTCCATGTTATTATTAAGACGTGCTTAAATGCGTCTTATTAAAGCGTTTATTGGTGCGAAGTATTTCGATAGTAAAGCCTTCGACACTGTTACAAACAGCTTCGATAAATTTATTTCGACATTTCGAGTCTTTGAGATGACATTTCGATTTAGTTCGCAGAGTTTGGTCACGCTAGTCTATCAGGGTTTCCCGACTCAGGAGAATAACCGCAGTTCGTTCTACATTTTAGTAATTAACGAAGTGTACGATTTTCAGTTAATTACATTTGGAGCTTTTGAACATCTAACCTCAAAGATTTATTTACTTCTGGCCAGCAAGTCTTCATCTATTAAACAACAAAAACAGATATTCGCAAATACAAATAATTGTCAAATAGGCTCTTAACTGCGTCGGGAGGTAATTTCTACAGAGCAATATCTGTATTGGATAATAATTATACTTATTAAACGTTCTAAAAAAATCTTAGAGGTTATAAAAACGTAACGTAAATATCCAAATATCAAACGTCCGCTTCAAAAACTTTTCTTTCTTTCAAATTTTTAAATAATATTCTTGTTTTACTTCAGAATATCTTGCCAAGTTAATGTTATCGTCGAATAGGTTTAAGAGTAAAAACGTGTTTTCTTTTTAAATCCGAAGGTTTTCTGAAAACAGTCTTGAATTTATTCGCTTAGAAAGATTTAAACTACTGAGAAGACTAAGGAAGGAAGCATTATAAAAGATAGAGGCCTTTTAATTTATATTTTAAGTATTTTTACGCTAGATGGAAGTAAAGATTCAAGAAGCGAGATACGTAGCGGGTTTTTAACACTAATGCTGCTTGTCACTCATCAAATAAAACAAAGAATTATAATGTACACTTTGCCTTTCTGCTCCACTAACAACAGGTATTCTTTAGCCACAAGAGAGTTTTTTTTAATTATCGAGTGAATATTTCATATAACGACTACCACTATTTTGCGTTGTTGCCACTGTATATTGCAAAAATTAGTAAATGTACTAAGATTGTAAAGAGTGTTATTTGCCAACCAACGTTTTCTCTCGTCCGAGCGTAAGCAGATCAGGTTGCTTGTTATAACGAAAGAAGGCTTTTTCCCGTGTAATGGGAATATGTTACTGTAACGTACCGTCGGTGGCCGGAAATTAAACAGCGTCCTTTCCCATCGACGGCATCGGCTTAATAAAGTTTGTTACGTATAAAGCCTCACGGAATTAATTGCCGCAAGCGGAACTGTAACTTAGTTATATCTACGAGTATTACGGCTCTTCCCAGCTTCCCTGCTTTACTTTTAAACAAAATTCAACGAACAAATGACCAAGTTTAAGATGATGTTACATTAAAATAATTAATAATAAAATTCTCTTAATTATTTTCACTTTGGACTCACACTGATTCAATAGAAATTATTTTTTTTTTAAATGTAGTTAAGGCCTTAACTGATAATGTTATTTGCATCTGTTAGGAAGCTAAAGGGCTGCCTTTGCTTGCCGATTAGCAAGTATAATTTATCCCTTTGAATGTTTATCGCATGTTCAGATGACGGGGGTTTCAATCAATGAGACAGGGGGCGCTGTAATGGTCCGTCTAATATCTCGATTGATCTATTGAATAGTCGAGTGCCGATTAATTTTTGAATAGGCTTTGTCTACGAATACTATTGCGAATACAATTACATTTTGAGACACCTCTTGCGTGACGGTGTAATACATCTGTTACAATATCGAGATATAGTTATTGATTAGTATGTCGCAATCAGAAGAAGAAATCAACTTTCATAAATCGAAATTGGAACACGATTTGCGTTCGAAGAGACTTCTTGTATGATGCTCGTCTGACATGGATCATTCTGGAAATAGGGATCGTTGATTTTTTGTTCTACAGCCTGTGAATCAATTATAACCAGTTGAGAAGTGTTAATCAGTGTATTCTTTGAATCTGATATTACCCACTGCCTCCCACAAGTGCTCTGAGCGTTGACCTATATATACTCGTAACTCGGCTGCAACACTGCTTTTCCGTGGACGTATAGTATCAATCCAATCACCTTTACTGAAATTCCTATTAAATCTGATATCGTAATTTATTAAAAGGCACAAATTACGGTACTATTTTGATTGAAAGTACATTAAATAATTTACTTCATGCTCATGTCATAGTGTAAACATCATATATTCAAATGTATGCACGGTCTCGACTACAATATGTCTTGATGCAATTTAGAGGTCTGCCTTGCGGCAAGTTATGTAGCTTTAATATGGCCTGCTAACTACGTAAAATTCACGTCAACAGCTAATTAAGGTAACGTTTATATAACGATCGTATATTAATGAAAGAAACTTGCTGCCATATTCAGGAGTGTATTCGTAATACTCACTATGTAAGTTCCTTACGTCCTATGTTAATCTCTTCTTATGACCAAAATTTGGTCCTTCCACCTAAAATAGTATCTACCGTTTTAAAAGACCTGTAACGTATACCGCAGATAGTGTTCCGGATGTCCATGGACGTTGGATCAATTGATATTAGGACATCCGCTGATCGTTAACCCCCTTCTCCTATATAAAGAAAAAAAAAATATCTATGAAAATTCAGCACGAATGTAATAAATGAGAATACAAAAATTGATATAAAATTAATTTTATGTTCAAAAGAAGGAAATGATGCGCGCTGTTAATAATGTAGACGATTTAATTGTTCACAATGAACGTACGAGTAAGATTGGTGTGACTGAATAACTTCGTTAATTGGACTCGATTTACGTTTCATTGCTCCTCTACTTGTTTCACATTACATTTTCTACGTAATTTACAGAGCCTTTTGTTACTTAATTGTCACACTCTATTCCACTTTTTACATTAAGGCAATATTATGGACGTTAAATAAAAATGAAATTGTTTGACATATAAAAAAAATCATAAATATTAGGTCGATAAGTTTTTATTTGTGAAATTTTCAATAATGATTGAAAAACACTAAATTACTGTTCATTGGACACGTTGAAAGACTCAAAATCATTTGTAAATTTCCAAGATATTTTCTTTCCTTATTTTGTATAAAGATAAATACGGCACATTTTCCCCTTTTTTGACGGGTAACAAACTAACCTTGATGGATTTCCTTGACTTAAGTTACGTATTCAGTTAATCAATTATTATTATCCATTGACATATCGAAAGCTTTTTATAAATGTGAATATCACAACGTACCACCGAGGCACATATGTATTAAGAAAGTTTCCATAAAATTAAATTTTTGTGTATTAAATTAAACGTAATCAAATTTAAAAACCGTATAAATAAGATGAGGTTCTGTAATGGTAGGATGTGGATTTAGAACAAAAAAAATCTTCAGGAATGACTCTATATTTTTGAATGTAAAATATGATTATCTAATTTTATTCGTCTATTTTGATTTCATTAAAAATAAGCTTGAAATAGGCAATAGTAGGGTTTAATTTTCTTACTTTTGAAACACAAGGGTCTGGTGAACTTTTACAATTTCATTGTTGTTTTGTTTTGAATAGTAAAATACACGTCGTGGTAGTACCTTGTCATGATAAAGGGCTGTCCTTTTATTTATTTAATAATATGCGAGCGCTGGTAATGAGATGGGTCTTACAAAGTAACGAGGGTAAATTAGTAAAAGTTTGAAATGTCAGCCAACGTTGTACGATAATTATTATTTGGATTATATTATCTTTGTTGGTGACAAAATCATAGGATATATATCCCCGTCTTCGCAGTATGACGTCTGGAAACATTGAGCGCATACAAGATTGGAATTCCTTTTGAAAAAACCGCAGAAAAAATCGTGTGAATCGTACAGTAACGGTGATAAATTATTCCATTGACTTGATAATACATTTAATAATAGTCAATTGTAACGAGACATCTAGACACTTGCACACTTTAAAAATACTTTTTATGGAAATTTAATTGACAATATTAAAATCGGTCGAGGTCGTCGGTGACTCAGGGGTTAAGCACTTGACTTATAATTTGCAGGTCCTGAGTTCGAATCCCGCCATGTACCAATGTTGATTTTCATATATACATTTATCCGAAGTTCTTACGGTAAAGGAAAACATCGTGATGGAAGCTGCACATATCTGAGAAGAAATTCAAAGATATGTGTGAAGTCAACTGGGCCAGCGTATTTGACGATGGCCTAGTCTCCCCTAACTAAGGGTAGGCTCCGAGTCTCGGACGGATTGTTCGGACTATTTTGTAAAGGGCCTACTTATGCAGCGCGAAGCAAGCAACAGTGGCAGCAGACTAATGAAGGACTGAGGTGACTATTGCTGTCGTCTTATAATTTCGGGTTAAAATGATTACTTAAATTCAAAAACCGTTTTAGTTAAATGACAAAACTAACTTAACAAGAAGTGACGTCAAATGTCATCCGCAGGATTTCGTATTTCTGAGTCCTTTGTGACTCGCTTTTGTGAGTAGAAATTACTATTTACTATCAGATACAATTTTGCTTATATCTTTCCGTTTCTCTACAACATACAGAATAAAAATATTCAACTGAATTTTCAGTCCTAATAGCTTTAGTGTTTTTTGTACTATTTCTTACGAATTTTGAAGATTCTCAAACCAAAGAACTAGGTTAAGCTAACTTATTTAACTTAGAAACATTATAGGTATGAAAGGTTTCAAATGGGACAGAACAAATATTGGCGGCAATGAAATTATAAGGCAGGACGGCGGAAACGCAAACACTAATCTAATCAGGATCTAATTTAATTAATTCGGAAATCAAAGCGATCGTCCATGCGCCTTACACTCGAGAACGTAGACAATAGTTTTTAACAACTGTCGAAAAAAAATTTAGATCTCTTTCTTTTACGTGATTCACGTCGATTAAGAATACTCGTCATAGCGATTTGCTTTAGTATGTTAAATTAAAAATATTAATAAAGTTTACTTCGTTTATTAAATCCCAATATTAACTAAAGTTTGAATAACAACTAAAAGTGTCCTTTGATGCATAAATCAAACTGGCAATTAAGGTTTTCCTTGACAAACCCACTCTTCCGTGACTACTACAGCACTCAATAGGGACTCAATCGTTATTCGGGAATTTTATAAAATTTTATTTATTTCAGCATCAATGAAATTAAATAAAATATTTTTGTGGCAGTTAAACGTCTCCCCGTAGACACAATAACATGAAATATTACAGCAATAGCATTGTATAATCAATTTTAATGGCATCTCGCCTCGGTACCCGAGTAATCCAATTACCAACTGAAACGACTATCAAAGCCTCAATTTAAACTTCCACAAACAAACTGGAGACATCTTGACAGGCTTTAATGTGTTTCAACTCCATCAGCCGGTGCTCACCGGCGCACCGTGCCAATACTACGCACAAATTTACGCTCCACAAACGTGGTTTGGTTCAATCGGTACTAGTTAATAGTAGACTAGAAACGATAAGTCTAAATTGAAATCTCAGATAATATCTGATCGGCAAAGCGCCATGTTTGCCAGAGTGCGAACATAGAATATAAACTTTCATTTTTAAGAAATAAAGATTCAACATTCGCTGAAATCTCCTGACACTTTTCATCTCGCATCTTTAGAAAATGGAAGTTACTTAGAGTTAAAAAGATGGAATATAACTTTAATATACCGAACGATAAGTAAGTTGTTAACCCTTATTAGAACTTTGTGTGTATAAAATTCTTAAGGAAATAGAGTTTCTTTGAGCAAAAATATCGTGTACAGACATTTTAAATATAAATAAGAGTCGTTGCGCTTCTGATATTGGAAGTCGCAGACATCGTGTTATTAAAAATATATGAAATAGCGGAGTGTAATAGAATCACTGACGGGTCGTTATATTCGTTTATTATAAACAATTCGATTATCGCTGTCGGAAGTTCACATACGAATAAAATTTCCAATATCCTTCCTTCAAAATAAAGAGCATTAAATTTTGTACGATTTACTTGTGAGAAAAATATTCGGTGTACCCACACACGATAAGCTCTAAAGTTATGATTTAATTAAGCCCACGATTGATTATTTTATGAATTAAAATCAAATATTCAAATAATAATTAAGATTTCAAATTCTATATCCATTGTTATTAATTTCCATTTACACATTCACGTAAACGTATATTAATTAACACCAAAAAACAGTCGTATGACATGAAAATTACTATATTGTATTGCGTAATATATAATGTAACATTAATATTTCAGCAAGTAAAATAATATAGTACTTATTTGTTTCTCCATTTAAAGACTAGAAATCGGAATAAAGTTTATTAAGAAGTGTCTTGATCAAAAATGAATTCCTATAAGTTTTTGGAGTAAACATTACGTAATTTAAATTGATTGATTCAATAAAAAGGATAGTGTCACAGAACATCCTCAACTAATAGTAAGACTCTATGACGTATTAGAACATAAAGTGCTCTTCAAAACTATATCATTGAGCCTTGTTAATAACTTTGGTTCATTGATTTGTGATCATGTTTAGTTAAAGAATTTTGAAGTTTTTAAAAATGTTGCCTTAATTAAAAGATTGTGTTATTGTACAAACCTTTGAGGAGTTCTATCGTAACTGATAACAATATTTGACAGATTTTATTATTACTCTTTTCTTTATATATTATCTATTTATTGACACTGACGGTTGTTTTGTTGTTTTGTATTACTCTTTGTCGATTGACTATGTATTGTTATTGAATAATAAAATGGTTTATAACACTTTTATAACTCAAATAATTTAGCTTTATTATAAAAGAACGTCTTAAAATATGACGAGAACTGTTTTGATTGTGAGCTTTTATTTTTATATTTGCTTCAACTTGCTCGTTCTCAACTTTGCCTTTAATTTTATTCCGATGGGAGTCTGTTGCGGTTTTTTAAAAATTTTGCGGATGAAAAACAATGCGAGTGCGATACTTTAAAAAAAGGTCAGGTAAGAATGTGAGTTCTTACAATTCTTTCACTGTTACTTTACTTGTTACATTTTACTTTACCTCCATCAAAATTGTTTTCTACGATTGCGAGAATACCTATGAGTAAAATTATTGTTTTATTGTAAAAGTAGCTTTGTGTTCCCTTTTTTCGTTTAAAAGAATGTTAGGAGTATTCAAGAAAATGTTTGTTATACTTAAGTGTATTTTGTAAAATAGTGATACTTATCTTGGAATTTATATGAATACTTTTATAATGTAAAAACGTTTATAAATTGATTGATAATTCTTCTATTGGTCAGACAGCCGTGTCACGTGTCACATAAATACGTAAAAAATTATTAGCATTTAGATGTTAACAATAAAAGAAGATCTCAGGAAACGTATAGAAGCGTTCGAGATGTGGGCATATAGACGCATGTTGGCCATAAGCTGGACTCAAAGAGTGACAAACGAGGAGGTTCTGCGACGAGTCCACCAAAAAAGGGAACTTTTGCAGACCGTCAAGATGAGAAAAGTATCCTATCTCGGACACGTGCTCAGGCACGACAGATATGATCTCCTCCAACTCATCTTGATGGGAAAAGTTGCCGGCAAAAGGAGTGTTGGCCGTCGGAAGAAATCGTGGTTGCGCAACATCAGAGAGTGGACTGGAATTGCGAGTGCCGCCCAACTGTTTCGCCTCGCAAAGAATAAACAGAAATATGGAGAACTGACCGCCAACCTTCGCTAGTCGGAGAGGCACCTCAAGAAGAAGAAGAAGAAGATGTTAATCTTTAAAAGCGATACTTAGAACAGTTTTATGTAACCTGACTATTTTTTTAGGTGAAGTGTTTTACATTTGAATTTTGACAGTTTGATGTAACGAGCCTAATGTTTTCAGGTGGAATCTGATGGTGCTGGGCCGTCGTCGTCACCGGCGCTGCCGCTCTGTCCCGCCGGCCGGCCGGACGCAGAAGTCGAACCTCTGCTAAATGACGGTAAGAGTATCAAAAACACTACAACGTTCTTTCTCTAAGTTTTTATATATAAATTAGTTAAATTGAGATAGACTGTCTCATTCATTCTGTCCAGCAACAAAGAGAAAATGCAGTTTCGAAACAAGAAATATCGACACACATCCATTTTTGTAATGAATGCGTTGCAACTGCATTTTGATTGAACTTCCGTGGTTCAACGTACGGTGACTAGATTTGGATTGTGAAGCCAAAATTAGTTTGAACCATAAATAAAGTTTCTCTATTTCATGTATACATTCCTGGCTACACTTTTATTATTGTCATCACCATCGTCCATTTTAAAGATAAAAATAATAATAATTCCAAAAGTAAGTAAATAAAGAAATCCTTTTTATAATAATATTGGGAAAATAACACCATTTTGACAACTCTCCGTTAGTTACAAAGGATACGATTCGATGTAATACGTAATAATGCGGAAAAACCAGTTGTGAAGAATTACAAAGATAACGAGACGCGCCGTTTCCTGTGTTATGAGAGGCATGGGTTGGTAAAGATGGCATAGAATATATTATTTCCCTGTAAATATCTGAGTAATCGATACTTTCAATGTTCTGTTATATCGCTTGCTTAACCGCGGTTTTGGTCGATTTTCTGCGTACGTACGTACATTACTTTACGTACATTACTCATTTTTTTCTTTATATTAGGGTAATAATAATTCAATAACAGATAGGACATTTTTTATGAAAACTATTATCATGGCAACCGATATTGTACAGAAGAAATTTTACAAAAATTACTATACTTTAATAGGTGCTCGTTGAATGAGGACAAATTATCGTACACTTCGTTAGCTAAATGAAACAAGTTACTTGAAGATAAAAGATAGTTCACCAAAGGGTTATTTCCGATAAGATACGTTCTACGATGAAATCGGGGCTGAGATTTTTTCCTTGAAACACCTACACTGTGACGTCATTACTTATCGTTTGAATTAATATCGCTACAAGTAGGTCACGTGTTCAATGTTCGGATGGTACATTATTATGTAAATATATTAATTTCTCGCTAACTACCTTTTACTATATTGCAAAAATCAAATATGTTCCTTCCTTTGGTCTAGTCATAGTAAAGTATTATAACATTCTTTAAATAGTCGAAGTTCTTAACAGACAAATTTGACGTTGTACCAATGTTAATTGCTTGGGTAATTGTTAGTTTCCGAGACCAAAACCCTTGTATAAAAATATCGTCATTGTATTTGAACAAACGGATATAACAATGTCTTGACTAGGGATTTTATTCTCAGAAGCCAACGATAAAACTCGCATAAGACTAGAAGGACCAAAATACTATACGATATTGTCTGGTGATGCTTAAATAATAATGAAAATGGCGTCAAAGGGAAGTCCAGCTTTCAAATGTTACAAGCGTTTCAAATCCAGTATTGTCTTACTTCGACTTGGCGAATCTGTATGACGACGTTTTCTGTGAATTTATGATAAGCGAACAATGCCTGTATTAAAATAATGTTTGGTCCAGATAGCACGCGCCGAGCTCAAAGCATTCTAAGGGTCTGTCTACATCTAGCGAATGCGTTGTGAATAGACGTGCTGTTCGCGAACTTCGCAATAACAACGTCACGTATAAAAAACAAAAGAGCGCAAGCCGTGTACAGTAGGGGAGTAGCTTAGGAGTCGCTCGCACTCGCGCTTTTTATTAGAAAGATCCTTATATCGAGTTTATAATAATACAGCAAATATTGAAAAGTAATTTTTTTTCAATTTGTATTGAAGAATATCGAAGCCTTTTAATGAATAAATATCCTAAAACATGACGTATAAAAATAAGAAAATAAAGCAACTCTATCTCACTCTACCTGCATACTGTTTTAATATTGGATAGTTATTACTTCTTCTATCTGTATACTTCAATTTCAATAAGAATATATTTTCCCATTAGAATTATTGAAGAAAAACTTCCACGTATCTCAATTTAATGGTAAATTCTGATATCTGATTCCACGTGCCCCGAATTGCGATTACCTTTTATATTAGCTTCGTATTGAATTGATGAAATTCTTTCGACTACAATTCGAATTTAATTTCCTGCTTGTTCGTTTGTTAGTTTGCAATTTTATTTTAAGACAATATTTAAAAAACGGAATAAAAAACCAGATACCAAAATAATTTTTAGTTATTTGTTATAAAGTACCTACTAGCTTTTTACGCGACTTTGTGTTCGTAAAATTAATAATGGGTAAAAGTATCTCATGTGTTATTCAAGACTATGTTCTATATCTGTACCAAATTTTAATAAGATTTGTTGAACCATTGCGGGGTTAGCGAGTAATTATTTGAATTAAGCTTTTCCCACGAGAACCGTACAGTTTTCCGGAAACATACGTTTTCCTATGTGTTCTTCCAAACTGAGTTCTACATCTGTGCCAAATTTCATCGAGATCCATGCCTCCATTCCGAAGATACCTTCTAACAAACATACATCCATGCAGGAATAAAACTATATTGTGATATTTTTAACTGAAAAAGATTTTACTTATATGTCAGTAACTTATTTCTTGTGTAGAGTATTTATGGAATCTTGCCGCAATCCCATTTGTTAAACATTACTTTAATAACATTTTATTTTTCTGTTTGCTTAACTTTAATTTTCTTTTTTTCCACGTATTACGACAAAAATAGTAAGCTGATCTCTGATCTTAAGATTGTAGAGGCAGCTTATAACAAATTGCTTAAAGTCACAAATTATTCTAAGCGTCAGTTTCCACTGTTGGACCACCTTTATTACATTGTATTGTTATCTCTCTCTTCTCTAAGTGAGTGAGAGGAATGAATATTTTTCTTTGTGTGCCAAAAATCTTCAAAATTTTAAAAATAAAATTTAAAAATTGATATTGACATTAATAGTCAATATTTGATTACAGTTTTGATTTCAGATGTCACTTTAGTATACAATATTCAAATCTCTTCGTCCCCGAATAACCGTATTAAAACGCGAATGCAAATAAAGAGTAGAGTAGAGTTTTAACGTAATAAATTTTACATTTAAAATTTGCATTTCTCTTAAATAAATCAATAACTGTTCATATTTAATTTACTTAGGAAATAAACTTTAAACCAACGTGCCCAATGTCAACATCTTTTTCACATTTTCTTTGAAAAAAAGAAAACACTATGTCAGTGAGAATCCATAAAAAAACTAATGCGTTTAAACATAGAAACAAATACTTCTGCCGCTATAATGAATCCCGCTTTCGTCTGTTGGTTTACTACTTTATTGATATTATATTAATTTAGAAAGTGAGATTACACCTCGGGTACATACATTCATAGATTGGGGGAATATAAACTGAACTAAATAATAAATTAAATCACTTTATCTAGCTGACATTATTTTTACATATGTTAGAAATATACTAAGTTTAAGATTTTTATCTGCGAATATTCATTCAACTATTAGATATAAACTATTGTCTATATCATTGTATTGTTTTTAATAAAGGACTTGGTTTCCAAGTGAATTGACAGCACTGACATCACATTAAGTTTTATCTTTGGAAATAATGTACATATTTCAGTTTATACAAACATCAAAAAAAGGTTGGCAATCTCTAGCAAAAGTTGATATTATAATAAAATGTATCTTTATCAAATAAATATATCTTTTCTAGTGATCGCATCGATTTGATGCGTTTAAATAATCGTTAATGTTTCGTAAGGCAAAGGTGTCTTTGTAACGTGTGAGCGATTTGTGATTTAAATTGAGTGCTATCTGTGGGCTATCTCAGTTATCACCTTTGAGAATAGCTTACAATAGAAACTTCGTGCAGGCGCATCAATAGACGTTCTGTGCGAAACGGAAATCCGGTTATCGTCACGTAACCTTTACCCTTCTGACGTTTTTGTTCCCTGTTTAAATATAAACATTTAGACACTACATATTATAACATCAAATCTTTACAAGGATCACTAGCTGTCGCCCGCGACTCCGTCCGCGCGCAGTTAAAAAAAACTTAATAGGGGTATGAAAAATAGATGTTGGCCGATTCTCAGACCTACTCAATATGCTCACAAAATTTCATGAGAATCGGTCAAGTCGTTTCGGAGGAGTACGAGAACAAACATTGTGACACGAGAATTTTAAAGAAAGAGAATTTTAGATAACCACAATGACACAAATATTTTCAAATTGATGGCAAATTTATTAAGAAAGTTGGAAATTAGCAAACATAGATGCCGAAATAGGCACCTGTTACAGAAAGTTGTATGTTAAATTAGGTGTAAAATATATAAAAACATTTTATTACGTTTAATTCTTTAGAAAAGATGTTATAAACGCCGAAAACTTGGAAATTAAAAAGGTATCAGTGTCGTAAGTTTTTTGAGAAGCAATTTTTCTTGTTTATTCAGGTTACGTCACAGTTTAAAAGTACTTTAGGCTTCCGCTCTTTGTAAGATAAAATGCGATAAAATACGAAGTTAGAAAATTTTATTTGTTACGGTATTTAATATAGAATTGATACGTTGTCATGACGAAGGATGACTTTAATTACAAAATATCTGAATGCGGTAATTTGGTTTGAGCATAACGGTGGTCACTCTTCACTGTCGTGACAGTATCATATCAATATTGTCTTGGAAGAAATTGAGAGGTATCAATCACGTTCGTATCCGTTAACACATGTTAAAACATACAATTGTAATTCACAAGTTGTTAGTGCCCTCTTATGTCTTCTATATTTTTGTACTCTATATACTCAACATGTAATCAACAACGGCAATGTCTGCTTAATGCATTTTAATTGAACCCTGCAAATGACATTAATGACATTCATGTTCCGAAAATTAATGTGCAGGTAAATCGGTATATGAACGTTTTCCTTGTATTTGACGAGATTGCTTTTGACGTGTAATTTCAATACTAACCGTGTATAAATTCGTATAAATATCTCTCGTCGAATTTTACATAACGAATATATAGTTTGATTACGTTTAAGAAATATAAAATACATTTTATTTATTGTTTCACAGCATCCTTTTAAGTAACAAAGATCAAAGTTATCTTCCATTATAACACAAGGTGAAAGGAATTTTTAATAAAGGACCTCATAAATCGGTACATGATGATATAATTATCTTAAATAACCTCTTCTCTTAACCGAAGCGCCTTTGTTGTGAGATAAAGCTATATTAAAATTATTTCTTCTTTTTAGTTCTTTACAGTAATTTTAATGAGGGTTATTAAAAATATTATTTAATGAACAGTCATTATTATTTAAATATATTAAAATACATACTATTAACTTCTTATTTTTTTTACATTACTTAATTAAGAATAATCAATGTGGCTAACAAATGTAAAGAATAATTTAAGAATCATGTTGTGCATTAATAATGAGGTTTTAAATCTCCTTTGATAGCAACAATTCGTATCTGTGAAGATTTAGAAATTGTGCTCTGAATTCAAACAATGTCATACATGAGTACCCTGAAAAGCGAGCCTATCCGAGACGGATATCCGATTACCGCGCTACGAATGGTCACATCAAGTGTAACAACACGTCCGTGTGTCCAATTTTACGTCGACGTGAAAGCGTATACACCTCGATATCTATACCGGTCTCTTTATTATCATGAATGCCTCAAAGATTGAAAAAATACAATATATAAAGTTTATTTAACGATACCCATATTATGCTGCTTATTATGTTTCTAGCGTTTATTACTGTACTACTATAGTTTGACGTTACAGTAAAAGTTTTTCTGTGAAAAACTGCTAGTTTTCAACAGTAATGGATAGATTGTAGAAGTTGTGTTTTGTTTTGGACTTGTGCTGTTCCATGATCAATACTTATACTTGGATTTGTGTGAGAATACTCTGAAAACTTAATAACTTAGTACTATATATATATATATTTTTGTAATTGCTTTGCTTTGACATATAGACTAAATAGATGAATTCTAATAAATTAAACATTTCAAAGACAACAAATAATAAATTAAAGATCTTAACATGGAAGCGTTTAAACAAATGAACATTTTCAAAATGTTGTTTCCAATGTTCTTAATATTGTTGAAGGCAACATTGGGTTTTACACCAACGTTACTTGAATGCGTACATTTAGAATGTTGGCATTTTAATAAAGGCGGACAAACTTTCAGTAATCAGATAAAAAACCAATTTCTTAGACGTGGTTTCACTTCGCGGTACATCATTTTCCATCAAACTCGCTTCCAATCTATATTCTGTTTATTTTATTTAAAAAAAAATCTATTTTCATTTCAATTAAATGTTTTGGATTCATTGTTTATTTTTGTTAAAAATTATGAATGAAGTGTGTCATGAAAATTGTTTATTAAGTTTTTTTTTTGTCAATATTGTAGGTGATTCAAAACATTTGGTGGATGACATTTAAAATACTAAAATTCCAAACTGTTGTGAATAGGGCTCCAACTGGAGCTCCTACAATCAGTGGCAAGATTGTTACCATGCATGCTACTCAAATATTCATAATACCTTCAAATGAACGCATTGTCTCCATTTTGAATTTATGTTTTGTATTTTTTTTTCGCGGATGGATAAGAAGAAGGACAGATGTACCGCGATTGCGGTAATATATGTGTACTAAGCTATCTGCCAACATTTCCCTTAAGAAAACACATTGTGTCGAGAAGCGATAAATGACTGGCGGTGAGTTTATAACACTCATCAACACGCTTGTGCCTACAGATATCAACCATATTTCGTTCGGCTTTTCTCAACGACCAACAGTTGTCTTGTCATCTCAGGTCCTTTTTACATAAGGGAACGCAAATATTCTAAACTAATATTGCATTTTTGCGTCGCTAGTATCGCACGTAACATGAAATCCTCGACGTCAGTCGTCTCTTCGGTCAGTAGAGCCATAGTCAATACGGCTAATAAGAATTTACAAAATGTCAACTGTATAGTTTTGCTCTGCCATATTAAAAATCGAAGCGACTTTTCTTACTACGATCTTGAAAAACATGCTACAAGCGACTGGTTTTGGCGAAGAAAGACCAAAATGTCAGCGAAGCGAGCTTGTATACTAACCTGTATAAATCGTATCTCGTATAGAATCGAATTGCAAAAGACGTTTAGCGACTATAATCGCAGAGTTGAGAAGATTTACGTTGCCTCGTGTACAAAAGGCCTTTAATATATTACCTCCTTTATCAATACTTCAACTTATTTATTTGAATATGTATCTGTACCTACTCTTTTTATACCCAATGTACGTTTAATAAATCCAACAATGGATATGAAGATACTCGATACGTATTATGCGTAATGTGGTCCAACCACTCGTTGTTATCTAAAAGGACAATAGAGGGAAGGGAAGTTTTCTGGCCAACTTTTTCCATCCATCAATTATTTTCGATCTATTAATGTTAACCAAGTCAGTATATATTTTTTTTTTAAATAAAATAACAACGAAACTTAAAAGTGGACCTTAAATAACTAACGCATATACATATACTAAAAATTGATCTTAGTTATTGTGTAAGAGTAGAAAACTTTGTTGAAAAATAAAGCTATTGCCTGTGCTCAGATCTACAAGTGCTACGCTTTTGTAGCAGAAGAAAGAAGCTTCCGCTACGAAGATTTTTAATAAAACGTATGTAGGACTTTAGTGCTTTGCGAACGATTATAGCCGTTTACTTTTAATGTGAAATGGTTAAAAAAACTCGCTGAAAAGACACGTGACATTTTACCACGGCGCGTTTTAAAATGTAAATTGACCACCAGGTACCTATCACGAATATCAAATTTGAAATATCCGATTTTACGTCACGTTTCCATTACGCTTCGCGGACGTTGGTAATCCGATACTAAATGGTTTTTACAAACCTTCGGTGATCGGAATTTTATGTGAACAAAAGGGCATTTCATAAAAATTGTAATGGGTGGTTTTGTATAGGACCTCCATTTTTAACTAGAACGTTTTCAAATCTCCCTAATCTTTCAGATTAAGAGGTTTAAGCTATCTGCACTAAGAGACTGCTTAATTATGACGACTCTGAGTGCGGAAGGAAGACGTTAGAATTATACTTCTTTTTAATTTTTGTGTTTGTTACGACAGAAGCGGGCGCCGAGGGCGCCGGGGCGGACGGTGCCGCCGCTGAAGACGCGGACACCGACGGGGGCTTCTGGGGCCGCTGGCTGCAGTACCTCCCTCCGCCCCTGCGCACTGTGTGCGCCTCACACCGATTTGACAACCTCCATGTAAGTATTTTATTGTTTGCTTGTTTTCTAGGCAGTGTCGTGGCTATTTACTTCGTAACCTCGGCAAAAGGCACTCTTTATTCTTATATTTGATGTTACATTATAATTGGCCGTAAACAGTGACCGGAGAGTAATTGATGTTTCGATTTTGTCCGAACTAATCCCATGTTGATTTTATGAGGTACTCATATTGGTTTAACATTTTTTTTATTCAAATCACTGTTTCAATTTACAAAATTTGACAAATAGACAATTTCTTCATTTTTTTTAACTTCACTAAGTTAAATGCAATTTATGAGATATTTAAATATTATTTTGATATTAGTTATTTTCATTTGAATTACATTTTGCGCCAAATTTTTTTTGCAATTCAATTCGTTGGCGTCAAACGTTTCGCCTTTTTATTAAGGCATCGTAATTTTATATCTATTCAGTAATGTTATCCTTTCAATTTGACTTCATTACTTTTCTTATGTAATAAAACTTCAATTTTATTATATTGAAATATTACTTACCTACTGCATACTTATATGTTACCTAATAATGTTTAGTTTTATCTTTTCTTTTCAATGTTAACTTCTATATCTAATTCCTTTTCGTATGTATCTTCTATAATCTGACATCACTAGCTTTTAACAATACTTTTAATATTGTTTAAACAAATTGTTAAAACTCATAATCAGCCACTGCTTATCTACTGCTGAAAATTTGTTTCCTATCAACCAGTTGTGACAATAACCAACCGAATTTTGAAACCGGTGTGTTAACGCATTGCAGCAATAATTCAAATTAGAATCCAAATATCCCAGAGGCTATCTCTATTCGAAATTGATCCGAAATACAGGTCATTCGACAACTCTTGGATGAATTTCCTTAATTAGTGCAATTGATTTTGAGCCAACGTATGTCACACATTGCATATATGTACTGTGATACTTGATCATACACCTGATAATAATACAATTATTATCTAACTAGATATCAAATTATATGTATATAGATATATGTTTCGAGATACAATACGTTATGAGGTTGTCACTAATTAACATGAAGATTAATGAAATCCTCGTTTGACGAATGTTACCAAAGGTTAATATGATGGATGACAGCTTTTATAGACAGTTGGCAAACAAGATTAGATGGTTGCAGCTTGGTAGCCTAACTTTATGGACTACCTTATAACACGCAATAAGAGTACCAAGCGAAAACATTTTATAAAATATGTGGAAAGCTTGATCACAATGGTGCTTAAGCCTATAAACACGTTGTTGACTTTCAGAACATAATCTCTACTTATTATTGTTGTTACATATTTAATACTATGATTCCACTATAGCTAACGTTATTTCGATAGTAAACTATATTTGAAGAAAGTCTTTGAATTTATTAACTGTGTTTATTTATAATTTCGATAGTTTTTAATAAATGAAAAATGCGATATTACTCGTATTAATAGAGACGTGGCAATATTTCTGTTTTCTTTAAATAAAACGAAAAATAATACGTATATTGCGTTCACTTTCCAATAAATAAAAATAATATTTCCATAAAAAATGTATTAGTTTCATTTCCTTTTACTTGACTAAAATAAAAATCAGAGCAGCTCTTTGTCAAGCTACTTAATGTTGCTTACTTTTTAGCTGAGGCCTTTGAAGACTGTTTTATATTGAGTTTCAGAAAGCGATCAGTTTTTCGCTTTAAAATTTCAAACAAGATTGTAGTCAGCATTTGAAATGAGCGAGTTAAACTGATTAAGGAACATGAGTCGAATCCCAATCGCTATATATCGATGTGTCCGTTTGTTTTATGTCCATAAAACGTAGAGGATACTTTTACATTTTGTTGGATTTTTAATTATTAAGTAACGATAAACATTTTAACGATATAAAAGTAAATGTTAGTGCACATCGGATCTATGTCTTACAGCGTAAATGAAGGTACTAGTTATGTCTCTTTTCACTGAAACACATTAAACTGAAGAGTATGATGTTTCAACATTTGTAGATAGTTCTAGACGTCTCTCTCTGGACATGTCCAATGTTTAGTAAATTTACAGTGCATTCAGTTTGAACTGTAATAAGTACTTTCAACGGCGTTGGCGTTGGACGGGACATATGCTAAGAGAAAACAAAGAGAAATGGACCAAGTTAGTAACGGAATGGTATCTAAGAGATAGAAAAAGAAAGAGAGGTAGGCAAACCAAAAGATGGGAAGATGACTTTAAGAAAATAGCTGGACCGTTATGGATCCGCCTAGCAAGAGACAGGAATACCTGGAAATCTATAGAGGAGGCCTTTGTCGACAGACAAGCTTTACAAAACAAACTACCAGTTGCCGATAATTATAACATTTCAAATACAAGTTAGAAATAAGATAATCAATTTAGTTTTTAGTAAATAGGCATTTAATATTAACTGTAAACAAACTGTAAAGCAAAAAAGGCTATTTTATTTTATTTTATTTATTTATTTAAGTACTTTCAAAGTATACATGTACACATTTCTCACGTAGCCCCAAAGTTTGAACGTGTCTTTCATCGTTTCAAACGATATTAAATGTCTTTGTAGTTGCGAGTTCTTAAGATATAATACCATAATTACATTTACAGTTGGCCATCATCAGTTAAATTACATTTATGATCAACATCAACAATACATACATTTTGTACAAAGTAACAATGAGTTCGAATCAGAATTTATTAATTAATTCTGAAACCGGTTTCGTTTAACTTTTTCATTATGCATGAAATTCAGTTCGCCGGCTTTCAAATTTTTGTTTGTGACTGTTAAACTTTTACGACTTTACGCTTTTTTTATTTTTACGCCTCACTTTCCAGTAAACGAACCATTTACGACAAATAAAAGCAATAATATTTTTATTTAATTTTAATTAAGTGATTGTCTTGTATACAGTGAAATAAAAATAAACTATGATAGAAACTGAAACATACCATTTTCTAAGTAATTTATCAATTTTAATAATGAAACAAAGTATTACTCTTTGTTTATTCAATTTGGTAAGTAATATAAACAAACATCGTCCAATAAGGCTAAAATAATCACCTTTTTGTAGAAAGAATTAATAAAGCGAACGAGAGAGTGAAGGTATGGAAATGGGCGTCCGCTTGACAAAAATGTGTTAAAAAAATGACCTAGTTTACAACCCACGTCTCTCTCAAATTTTGTACGCACACGTATATTTTCAGCGTAGGTAGATGCAACAATTGTGAATTCTTCGAAGCAATCACTCGGCATGTTCAATTTGAAAGCGGCGTCGTATGCACGAACATGTCAGTCATCGGCCAAACATGTTCGTAGAAGGCTACCTAGATTGATACTATCCTCGGCTTTATTCACGAGTGCTATTTAAAAATTAACAATCGATTTAGCAAATCAAATATGCCTATATAGTTGTTAATTTTATCCTCTTTGTTTTTCTTCTTCTCGCTAAAATTACCATTAATTACAATGTCACATATAAATAGAAATCAAAATAATATCCCAAAGCATTTTACTAAAATTTACAAGTGACAAAACTAATTTACACCTAATTAATTAAAGGTTTTTGAACCAAAAACCATCTCGAGTATATCTACATAAGTAACTATGTAATATTTTGTACATTACAATATATAAATGAATACATTAATTGTTAGAATATCGATAATAATTCGAATAACTTGTATTAATAATTAAAATAAAATATATGAATGAAAAACCAACGTATCCTTTGTTCTCCATTTACCTTTCAATGAACCGCAAAGACAAAAGAATCGCTGATAGAGACAGGTTTTTTAATCGTATTTAATATTTATGCATTTGCATGTAATTCGTTGATCAAGTTTAAATCCGCGCTTCGAGCATTACATCCCTTATAATCTCGACATGTGTCGTGTTTTACTTTTCCGTTTTAATTATCCAACTGATTGACATTAATCACATTTGTATCTTTGTCGCAGTGAATGTTAATTTATTCATTTTTGCATCGATACAGCTCTATGAATATTCAGAAGGTGCTTCTGGCGGTGCTCGAGCCAGCAACAGAAAATCTATAAAAGAATCATATTAACCAAAAAGTCAATTTACTGCACTGGAAATTGTAATCAATAGAGAAAAAGCATCTTTTTCTTATAAGAAAAGGATGAAAAGTGGAATGGGATTTGAAGAAAGAGGGGACTCATAGGAAGGGCAAATATTCGCTTTCTGTACGTGTTCTCCATCGATTTAATGTAGGCAACGCATCTGCAATTGTGGATATATATGGACAGCTGTCGCTTCGACATTGCGGCTAATTCAGATGGCCGCTTGCTCGTTTGCCAAATTATAATATTTAAAAAATATTATAAGAGTTTTAAAGAGGGTCTGATAGCTTTAAGCACGAAGTAGGTTAGCAGCCTTATCATGTTTGTTAAAATTTAACAAAATAAACATTTTATCGCACTTTTAGAGCATGCTTGTCATCGCATCAATATAACAAAATGTAAAACGAAGTCCTTATCGAGTGGGTCGCTTTGTCAGTTTCCCTTTCCTTTAGGTAACGTAACAAAACATCCGCGCGGTCGCGGTATATTGTCAACTTGATTTATTGGAGTGACAAGAGACGCGCCTCTACGCGCTCTGCTCTCCGTTTCAATGATATATTAAGAAATCAATATACCAACAAAGTTGTCTCCATTTTGTCACAGTGAAACTCATTGTTTTGAGGCGTCAACTTACGTAAAACAACATTTTTTCTTTTTAAGGTGTTGACACTTAAATGTTCAATTGTTTTATTTTACTTGCAAATAATTATGTATGTGTAATTATTGAAGCGACTATTCATAAGATACCTTCGACGAAATATATCGAGTGCTAAAAAAGCTCAATCTGGGTAAGAATCTAGTTTCTTAGAAAATTTTATGAGAGTAGGAGTGTCGAATTTGGATTTTAATTCAATTCGGAGAACATTAACATGCAGTATAAACGTTATCAATTTATTCCTCCGGAGCATAACGATCTGATTTGAACTGACGTTAACTTCGCGATAACTTGCCGAGTGTACACTACCAAAGAATGAAGTTTGGATTAAAAGCTTAATGAACTTCCGCTGGAAAAGTCTCTTTTCGAATTTTAAAGCTTCAAATGAGCAATTCTTCGATAAAACTCTCAAAGATAACCTATTTAAGTTAATGTTCACTCTTTACTCAAAACATATTATGGTTATAATGAATATCAACGATTGTTACATAAAATCTACCAAAGTACAATATTGTATGACGAATAAAGGGAATATATAACTACTTTAAGATTCCTTATTTTCCTAATACCTCTCCGATAATTGAGGATATCTTTTGAAAATACATGATCTAACAATAAAATATCTATATTCAACTTACAACGTTTAAGTTCAAACTTGTCTGAGCACTTGGCACGTTCTCACCACATTTTCGTGCTGGAATTCTTGCTCACTCACTTTGTCCTTGCACTTTCATGCAAGTTAAAACTTTACTGAAACCACGTCATTTCAAACTTGTAGCTTGTTAACATGAATTTCTCTTGAATTCCTAGAATTATTTGTCGAATTTACTAAACGTCTTGTCTAGCGTCTACAAGTCTAGAAATATTTACCAATACATCTGTTAAGCAAAGGTGAAACAGGTCTTTAGATGTATTTATTTATTCAAATTTGGCTTATATTAAAGACGGTAGTTAAAACTATATTCATCCAATTTTTGAAATTTTGCACAACAAAATTAACAAGTTAAAGTTAATTAACAAGTACACATAGTAAAATTTTTGTTCGGAAGATTGAACTTAAACGATCATTTGAGAGACATTCAACATTCGCAGTGGTATTTCCCAGACATTTCATTTTCTATTGTAAACGAAAGCTGTCTATCAAATAAGCCGCACTAGAAAATACAGTATTTCTGCTGAGCTCAAATTGTTTATTTGGATAAACCCAAATTATTGATATGTTTACTAATTTAAAAATGAATCTCTTGTAATTTGCTATATATACCAGTACATGTATTATGTATGTTTTTGCATTTGCTTTATATCTTTACTCTACAGAAAATACTCGGTATAAATTCACTCTGTTGAACTTTCGAAGCTCCATACATTTTCATAGTACATATTTATAAGAATACAAAAGCAAATTCCGTCTTAGTACACAATACAATACAGTTACTCAGTAAGCTCTTACCAATGTGCTGGTTTGTACGAGCAAATATGAGATGTATAAAATATTGTTCACGTTCTTTAAATAAATTGAATTCTTTAAGGAACGTTTCGTTTGTTTTGTGTCCGATGTTTTATTACAAAAACGTCAGCCATTCGCTGAATTAAAATAGGAGATTTTTGATGTGAAACATCTATAGGATCACTTGTAAACCGAATCGTTGGGTTGGCGACGCTTGCCGTGGCGACGGGTCGCCAAGCTATACTGAGGTATGCATATATATATTTTATGTGTTTAGTTTAATAATATTGAATATTGAATATTATTTTTATTATTATTATTATCATTATTATCATTAATATCATTAATATCTTTAATATAATTAATAACATTAATATAATTAATGTCATTATTATCATTAATTTCATTATTATCATTATTTTCATTAATATCATTAATGTCATTTTTATCATTATTTTCACTATTTTCATTATTATAATTTTTATCATTATTATCATTAATGTCATTTTTATCATTATTATCATTATTATCATTTTTATCATTAATGTCATTTTTATCATTATTATCATTTTTATCATTAATGTCATATTTATCATTATTATCATTTTTATCATTAATGTCATTTTTATCATTTTAATCATTAACGTCATTTTTATAATTGTTATCATTGTCATTTTTATCATTATTATCATTTTTATAATTTTTATCATTAATGTCATTTTTATCATTATTATCATTTTTATCATTTTTATCATTTTTATCATTATTTTCATTATTATCATTTTTATCATTAATGTCATTATTTTCATTATTATCATTTTTATCATTATTATAATTTTTATCATTAATGTCATTTTTATCATTTTTATCCTTAATGTCATTTTTATCATTATTATCATTTTTATAATTTTTATCATTAATGTCATTTTTTATCATTATTATCATTATTTTCATTATTTTCATTTTTATCATTATTATCATTTTTATCATTAATGTCATTTTTATCATTATTATCATTTTTATCATTATTTCCATTATTTTCATTTTTATCATTATTATCATTTTTATCATTTTTATCATTAATGTCATTTTCATCATTAATGTAATTTTTATCACTATTATCATTTTTATCATTATTATCATTTTTATCATTATTTTCATTATTATCATTTTTATCATTAATGTCATTATTTTCATTATTATCATTTTTATCATTATTTTCATTATTATCATTTTTATCATTAATGTAATTTTTATCACTATTATAATTTTTATCATTAATGTCATTTTTATCACTATTATCATTTTTATCATTATTATCATTTTTATCATTAATGTCATTTTTATCAATAATGTCATTTTTATCATTATTATAATTTTTATCATTAATGTCATTTTTATCATTATTATCATTTTTATCATTATTTTCATTATTTTCATTATTATAATTTTTATCATTAATGTCATTTTTATTATTATTATTCTTATTCATTTATTATCTTATTATTTATATAATACATTTTATAAAATAAAAATTAACAAAATATATTATATAAAAAATAGTATACCACCGGCTGCGGAATCCCATTACTCAAACAACCAGTGGTGAGGGCTACAGAGACAGGAACCTCCTAACTATGCGTGCGGTTTCTAAAATAACTGCCTTTTGTATCAGGCCCTTAATCCAACTGTTTAGCGAGAGCTTCTTAAGATGTTGTCATTTTTATAATTATTATCATTATTATTATCCTCATCTTCATCGTCATCGTCATCGTCATCGTCATCGTCATCGTCATCGTCATCGTCATCGTCATCGTCATCGTCATCGTTATCATTATCATTATCATCATTATTATTTCTTTTATATTAATTCTGTCTCCGCCTGGCTGGTTTTTATGTGAAAGATAAAGTAAATAAATAATGGTAAAATATAAACTATATAAATATATTATTATTATTATTATTTATTTAATATTTTATGCATATTACTTGTACACGATGTTTTTTTCTACAACTGTAACTATACAACTTTTTATAATTCTAAATGGCCTGTTATTTTACACACAACCTCATTCCACAGATTATAATCAGATATTATATTTAATTAATTAAGGTTATAAAATGAGTAGCAATTGCCTTTTAGCATATCTCCGTTTCTCAAGACGCATCAAAACCTTAATTACACATGTAAAAACCTAGAAAATATTGATGTGTGATATATACAACTTTTTGGTTTAATGTTTATTATTTTAAATACTGGCCGTGACTAAGGTATACATGTATATATTTTATGAATAGTAGAGTGAACGGTGTAGCTTCTCACTCAGTTCGACGTTGTTGGTTACTACGGTACACATAACCTGCGTTTAAAATTTTAATGTGAAAATTTTTATATTATATTAGGTCCTTACATATGAAATTGGCGTTTTGTATGGGAGGAACAAAAAGTCGAATATTTTTTAATATAATATATTTAATTAATCAAAGTATGAACCATTATTTTCTATGCACTTTTACCATCTCATAGGTAGTTCATTGATCCCTTTACTAAAAAAACCAGTCGGACGGGAATCAATAAAATCTTTGAAGGCGATTTGGACTGCCCCATCGGAGTTGAATTTTTTCCCTTGCAAGAAGTCATCCAAATTTCGAAAAAAATGGTAATCTCTTGGAGCAAGGTCCGGGGAGTACGGAGGATGTCTTAGACTTTCCAATTGAAGCTCTTCTAATTTAGTAGCCGTCTGTTGCGCAGTGTGTGGTCTAGCGTTGTCGTGAAGCAGCAGTGGCGTGGAGCGATTGACCAGCCTAGGTTGTTTAGCCGCTAGCTTTTCCATCATGGTTTGCAATTGCTGACAATAGACATCAGCCGTAATAGTCTGGCCAGATTTGAGAAAACTGTAATGAACAATACCGGCACTAGTCCACCAAACGCTTACAAGTAACTTTTTTGGGGTTAATTTTCGCTTGGGGCAGGATTTGGCTGCCTGGCCAGGATCCAATCATTGCGCTGAGCGCTTCCGATTATCGTAAAGAACCCATTTTTCATCACAGGCAATGATTCGGTTTAAAATACCTTCATTATTGTGCCGGTTTAGTAATGTAACGCAACAGTCGACGCGCGTTTGCCGGTTTGCTTCAGTCAATTCGTGAGGTACCCACCTTTCAAGCTTTTTAATCTTCCCAATTTGCTTCAAGTGAATTAAAACAGTTTTATCACTAACATCGCAGTCTGCAGCTAACTCGGACGCGGTTTGCGATGGATCCGCTTCCACAATAGCCTTCAACTCTTCATTATCAACTTGAGTCTCAGGCCGTCCACGGGGCTTGTTCTGCAGATCGAAATTTCCAGAACGAAAACGTTGGAACCAAAAACGAACTGTGTTTTCTTTTGCAACACGACCGCCATACACATCATTCACCCTTCGAGTCGTTTCCGCAGCACTAGTGCCACGGCGGAACTCGTACTCGTAAATAATGCGATATTTTAAGTTTTCCATTTTGTAAAATGAGTGACGCAAACAGAAAAAAACAGAAGAAAAAAAACAAATGAATGACGGTCATCGAATCACAAATACATGAGTCTATAGCTGTACAAATTTGAATTTGGAATTCCTTACCAAAGAGGAGAAATTCGTGATTAAAGTGGCCAGTACGAAAAACGCCAATTTCATATGTAAGGACCTAATATTTATTAATTAATTATATTAATATTATCTTCAATTAATTATTTTTTATAATTCATGAATGAATGAAGGTATATATATATATATATATACCTATATATATATAGTATATAGTAGTATATATATATATAGTAGTAGTATTTTAATATTATTTAATATTATTAATTATTATTATTATTATTCATTCATTCATTCATTCATTCCTGCATTCATTCATTCCTTCATTCCTTCCTTCATTCATTCATTCATTCATTCAATCATTCCTGCATTCATTTATTCCTTCATTCCTTCCTTCATTCATTCATGCATTCCTTCATTCATTCATTCATTCATTTGTAATTTGTTTATTTCTTTAATATTTTATGCATATTACTTGTACACACACGATGTTTCACATCTGCCAGGCGTCCCGTGACGGCTCACGTTTTTTTTTTTGAGTAATTCTCCTATTTTTTTTTCGATTCTAGTATAAGTTACACATTAAATCCTTATTTAAATTATTTAAGGATTTATTATTTAAATTATTTTATTGACTAAAACAGAACTTTACCTGTTTTGTTTAACCATAACAAAAATCTGTTGTAAATATACTTGGGCAACAAAAAAAATATTGGGTTCAAAATTAAGTTCTTTGAATATTAAGCAATTAAAATTACAATATTAAAAATACCATTTTTGCCGATAGAAGTTAAAATTTTATGAAATATAGAAATAGAAGAAACCAACTCGAGTAGTTGCGAAGAATTTTATACTTTGTGCTGAAAGTTTCAGCAGCCGCAATCTTCTTATTTCTCAAACTTAAAAACTCTACAATTTCTGTTCACATTTACTTTCATTTTGCTTTTTGCGCTTTTATTTATTTTACTAGCTGTCGCTCGCCACTCCGTCCGCGCGGTATAAAAAGAAAAAACATATTAAGTAGCCTATATGTTCTTTCACACATCTACATACATACATACATCTATGCCAACTTTTATCGACATCCGATGAGCCGTTTTGGAAATACCTTCAAACAAATCCATCCACCCATCCAAATATTCGCATTTAATATTTATTTTCATAATTTTGTGAATATGACTCATTGAATTTATCTCATGTAGCTTTTTGCTGTGAAAAAGACGACTGTTAAATATTTATAAGGGTCGCGAGGATCCTCTTGATCACTTTGTAGTTCATTATCTTTTTAATTAGGATAAAAAATAATAGGCCGTTATAAAACTCAGTGAATTATGAATATGGGTTCGAATCCCGCCACATGTAGGTACCAATCGATTTAAAATCTAACATCGAAAAACGTTATTTTCCTTATTTTTCCCCTTTACCCTTTATTTGTTTTTTTTTTAAACCAAATTAACGTTGTTCTGTTATTTAGGAACTTTGTTTATGGGCATTTTTACTTCCAATTCTTTTTATAAATGTCATGCATTCTCTCATCGGTGAGCGCTTTGTGAGCTTAAAGGCCCACAGGCATGCGTTTTGTAGCTTTTGACAATGTTATAAATTCTATGATTGTATTTATAAGAGTCGATTCGTGTTCAGGATACGATTTCTAGAATTAAATCTAGTTAATTTCGGTTTTTTATGATACATGTTACAAGACGCAAATAATAATTGACATTATACAGTAGTAGCATTTCAAGTGTACAAGTCCATTAGAGAATTTAAATTGACTAGTTATTAATAAGCAACTTTACCCTTATAACTCTAGTGAGTTAAAAGGGTAACGTAAAGGGTAAAGTAAGTATTATTTCCATTTAGTAATGGAAATAATACAAATCAAATATCGTTACTCTAAAAGTGAAAGCTTTTTTGAAAGCTGAAAGAAATAATAAATGCTGAAAGTTATTTACTTATTATTTCATTAACTATCAATGCTTAAGGAAGGTATGCAGTAAAGTCTTCTTCTTTCCTATGTTATTGCAATTTATAAATATCGAAGTATCACAAATTCATCATTTTCCTATTTCACTTAAAGGGGGTTTTCAAGAATATAGAGGTGGTAAAGAATGACAGTATCGCAGAAGTATATGATGAACACTATCTTGCGACAAGAGCCTAAAATTTTGTTCTAGTTATAATGTTTAATTACTCATGTTTATTATAAATGATTTTGAACGATTTAACTATAAGTATTTAGTTAATTACTAATTAATTTTAACAATTTCTCCCAAGTAGGGTTGGCGACAGGCAGGCGGCCGGCTGTAAAAATTAAGCCAAAACTTTAAGATTTTTAAAACCCTGTGCGCCGACCCCATGTGAGTGGGATAAGGCCAGGAAGATAAGATGGTGAATTAAAGGGGATTTTAATTTGAAGTACTTTTCTCCGAATAAGCTTGACGAGACCAAAGTATAAATCTTCATTGGAAAATACCTTCAAAAGGAACTACGTTGAAATGTATTACCAAATACACGTTGTTTCGTAAAATATTTTATAAAAATAAGGTCCTTTATTCGAAAAAAATAAATAAAACCGAAATAAAAAGTCGTAGAGCTGCAGACCTGTTTTATTCTTGTTTCGCTTCACTACGTATTATTTTTATATGCAAACTTTGTGGCAAAAGTTGTTTGTATTTTAGTCTTGAATATCGTAGTCTATAAAACTGAAAGTGAAAAGAAACTTTAAGCACAAAGATGAATGAGGTTTATTTATTATTGAAGGAGTAGATGGTGCGATATAATTTCTTAATTAATGTAGGATTTATTTGTCTTTCAGCCTCTCTACGGCCGGAGTTCTGCTGAATTTTTAATGTCGTACTCGATCTCACTTGGTTACTCAAAGTGAATAATATTATTTTCGCGGATGTTCCCACGTCTCACTCACATTGGATTTCATAAATCATTTTTGGGAGCTATAACATGTACCACTCTTTAATACATATTCGATTTTCTTCATTTATAAACAGTTTATAAACTTACAAAACTACAAAGAGTAAATAGCCAATAAATGAAAAGTGGACTGACGAAAAAGCAATTATTGATAAAAACATATCTTATGTGTGTAAAGGCAAACCAGTAGCGACATATAGTTAGTACAACACATTCGCATATTTTTTTCTACACATTGGTAGGTTTAGATGTCAAATTTTGTATTGAAGGTTAAGTTATTATTTAAGACCCGTTGTTAATGGAGCACATTTTCCGGTTGCTTAAATTTATAACCGACAATCCTGGTTCGTTACTCGAAACTCAGTTGCACTTCGAAAGAAACCAAATTTATTTAAAAGACTTTAAATTAAAAAAGACAATGTTAAAGTTAAAGAAAGAAGCTTCGAATGGTTCAATCTGTTACTTACTCATATATCATCTATGTATATATATATATATATATATATATATATATATATATATATATATATATATATATATATATATATATATATATATATATTCGCTGATACACATAAAATTGGGAGACGTAAAAGCGTGTCGGCGCGTGACTAGAAACTTAACAACATTATATCATAATCTTGTATAATGAGGTCGTATAATAGTATTATTTTAATTTGTTCATGTACTTATTAAGTAGGGTAATCCTAATCTAATGGTGAGTTTCCAGAGTGGCCATTCCTGTCAATACTTATTTAATTTGTTTTTTTTTTCAAAGGAAATGGAATAATGAGTATGTTTTTGTTATTTCACACACACGCACTCACACATTATTATTATACGATACAATATTTATTAAAAAATAAGGCGCTAAAAATACAATTTTCCTTTTAATACACATATTATAGTTATATCTTGTTACCTAAATATAACACGACACCAAAATCGATTGAAAGGTTTGCTCGTGGCTTTAAGGGCAGGCCGGGGAGTGACTTAAGGTAGCAACATTTACTTGGCCTCGCTAATTGAGCTGGTATTAAGATGGACGTGTGCGCGTCGGCGCAAATTATCACAGATTTATCTTAAAAGATTCTAGCCTACAATTGTAGATTAACAATCAAAGAAAATCATAGTTTGATTAATATAGTACTATTAAAGCTGCGTACGATATGTTAGTAAATAGAGTTGAAAAAAATTACAAATTAAACTATAACTAAGTAATTAAAAATTATTAAAAAAAACTTATAGGACGTAAACTAGAGCATATAGCCTAAGTCACCCTGGGAAAGTGTAGCTTCCCAACAGTGAAAGATTTTTTTAAATCGATTGAGTAGTCTCGGAGTCTATTCAATTCAAACAATCAAATCTTCCACCTCTATAGTTAATATTAGTGTAGATTACAATAGCAAATAAATATTCAAAAAATATATCTACGAAGAGTAAAGTCATATATTTAACAGAGAATTTTAAGCCAATTCTTAAAAGTAAGGACGGATTTTTACCACGCAATAATCTAATTCTACAGAACGCAGAAGCGTTGGTAAATTTGAAACGGCTCTCTGGAGAGTACGGTTACTTCATAAATACACCTAAAATCTTTCTCAATGTTTTAACATGCTTCAGTAATTACATAATCTTACATTTATTTTACTAAAAAAGAAGTTTCATTTGAAATTTCGTTGCAAACAATAGTTTTATATTCAAGGAATAGGTATTTTAATATGTGAAATATGCACAACGAGAAAAATTTACAAAATAATGGTAACAATTCTAAAAGTCCTACAATTCAAATCCTAATTATTGCTAACTTGTATAAGCATAAAGATATGACTCGCTAGTTAAAGCTTTAAGGCTAGAGTTGTCTGAATTTAGTATTTTGAAATAAAAGAGTTCAAGAGGAACAGGTTCTAATAGGATATGATTTAAATATAATACCACCTTGCGATATTCAATCAGTTAACAATTAATCAGCTTAGTGAAGCATAAACTGCAAATTAGAATTGAGAGATGCAACCGTTACTTTTATTCAACGAACGAAATATTTTGATATAATATCTAGGGCGGAATTTGTTGATACCCGTTTCGGGGAAAGAATTCCAAATACTGGAAATGTATTTACACGAAGGAAATGTTTTTTTATTTGTTTTATAAAGCAAAAATTTTGAACCACAAGGCCTAAGAATCGAACTAAAGATATATTGTGGGTAAATCTGAAAATGGTACTTTTATGGCTTTCATCGAAAGTTTAAATAATGTGGAAGTAATAAAATCATATTAAAATATGTATGGATGGATGGATGTTTGTTTGAAGGAACATATCTCTGGAACGGCTCAAAAGATTTTGATGAAATTTGGCATAGACGTTGAACATAGTCTAGAAGAACATATAGGCTACTAGCATAACAATTAATATACTAAAACGAGCATTTTATTTCCTCTAGATGGTTCTTATTTAGTTAATAAATTACAATATGTATCAGTTTTTCTGTTCGAAATAGAACCAACTGAATAATAAATAATGAAATCAATAAACTGACGTTTTTTGCCACTTAGCCTTGTAATGGGCGCGCCATTTCTCGCTAGACACTTTGATGCAATAAACCTTTAATGCACGCCGAGACCAGATTTCTTTTATGCTAACAATGTCCGTGAAGCTTTTCTTCTTGAATAATAAATAAAGAAGGTAAGTAATTTGTTTCTTATTAGTTTTATTACAAAATCAGTCGTAAATATTTATAATAAGTTATAGTTTTATAAATCACAACGAAATTAAACAATAACAATAACTTGATTATACAAAAAAACCGAGCCAAATAATTATAATAATGAACCTTTTTTTCGCTCTCATAAATAATTATTAATTAATACGCTTTAAGCACACAAATGTGAATATTGCGATATTTTCAAATGACCATATTAAGTAACTATCTGTTTCCATAACTTTAGAGAACTATGTCAGAAGCAATTAATTTAACTAAATAAAATTAATGACATACTCAGTACCTTAGTTCACCCTGACCTACTTCTCTTTATTAAGATGTCTGAGCTTTGAACGCATTTAAGTCCTTAACCCCTCGTCACTTTTTTAGTTAACATTGTTCATGCATTTACTTATATTTCTACATTTACTTCATACAATGATTTATACAATTTAAAAGACTTTCAACATTTTTATTTTCTGTTTAATTATTTTTTTAGTATGCGTTTTTATTCGTACACACCTTTACTTTATTAATTATGCCATATTGTAAAGCATATAAGAATCATATACGTGAAACATTAGCGTTATAAAATAGATTCTCGTAACTCATTTAAACTGTAATTTTTGAATTGTAGCACAAAAACAAACTAGCGGCGTCTACAGTTTTATTTTTCGGTTTACGACTCGCTCGCCGAAGTTACAGGAAAAACCTTTACATAAGTAAACCTTAAAAGTGTATAGCATTATTCATTTCTCGATGCCATTACGCGGCTGTGGATATGAAAATTTTCTGCAGACGGGAAGACTTAAAAAATCATTCCAGATTTAAATTTTCACAATAACGAATGGTTGAGGAAAGTCACCTTCACCTTTTACCTAACTTATTCATAGAAATTGTACTAAGAAGTTTTCATCGGCTTTGGAAATGTGTATTAATTTTGACTTCGATTTTTTTGTACGATTAACATAATATCATTTGTTCTTTTGTGTTTAGGTGGAGATGCTATACCAGCGCTACTTCCTGCGTATGAACCAGACCAACATGACGCACCTGCTCGGGCTACTCCTGACCGTAACTTTGGCACTCATGGTGGTGCAGATACAGTCTCTACTCACCGCTCAGACTTACTTCAGAAACATTTTGCCACCACCAAACTCCACTATGACATATACCGTTGAACCATACAAGTAAGTTGTTTTACTATGTATAAAATAAACCTGAAAGCTAAAATATTGTCATGCGAATTACGTCGTGTTTCTTAACTTTGTTTTTTAATTCCAAAATGACAAACTTTATTATTTATGATTCATTCATACTACGTACTGTTGTTACAGGCAATATCCAGTGACGGAGTTGTACCCTACTGTTGACGAACTATACTACACACGAGACCGCCTTGCCCACATCGTCAGCGTCATCGTACTGGCGATTGCCTCGCTCATCTATGGCTGTAAGTACTCATTAGTGTATCCCTCAAAGACATGGGGACGTTCAATAGTAGAGTTAATGGGCATTTACTAACGCGTATCATCTTGCGTCCGCATCACAATTTATCACCAGATGAGATCGTGGTTAAACGCTACTTTATTCAGTATAACCATACACTGCAAATATTTAACTCAAAGTTTACATAATGTTAGTGTTTCGAATGCTTAAGCATTCAGTAATATTATCTATCAAACTGTAACTTTAATTATTAAATTAGTCTAGCAATAATATTTTAGACATTGAACGTAGAATAACTTTCATTGTTAAGAGTTACCAATTTGCAATCCATTACCAAATGTTTTACTAAGATAAGAAATTATTTTGCATTAACTGGCCAAATAATAATTATAATAATTTTGAAGTACAGCCTAATCCATAGTTAGAAAGCAAATGTAGTAAAGGACTATGTAATTATTTTTCCTTTTAATAAAATAATTGGATATACAACTTTAAATGTACAAATTTGGTTAATTAATAGATTGTTGATTACCAGGTCTCATCGCTTGCCTTAGCCGGCCGGCGATGAACGAGATATATCTGCTCACCATATCCTACGTTGTCTTGGGAACGTTTTTTCTTATCGAACTGGCGCTTACTGGGACACTTGTTTATAGGTACGTATTAATCTTTATTTTTTAAAATCATTGTTATTGTTACAAATATCATTCTGATTTCCTCTTATTTATATAAAATTTTAATGTGATATGTTGTAAACCCCGTGCTTTGGTATCACATTATGCGTATCCGTAACAACAGAGTCAAAAAAATGTTTTAATGCAAGTGCTACAGCAGTACAAATTGACCGTTGTTATAGCACCGATTACAGAATGTAACGGAACAAATTTAATTTAGAAAGATTTTCTATAACCAACATAATTATTTAATTAATAATTATTATCTTCTTAATAAAGCTAGTTTGTGACACCTAACTGCTCCAACTTCAAACAATGCTCGCCGCAAACCAAAGTTGTATTTGTTAATTCCCCTGTGGTATACGGTTACTAGAGTTTTCGCAAACTTTCACATCCATAAGCACTCGCTTTGATAACTTTTCACTCCGCTCTCTATAATGATCTAATGTTTCAATTTGTTGTTTCATTTACCATTAACCACTCAATTCGCTTCTTCTGTATTTTATTGGAATTGCGAAGCTCATTGTACGTGTTTAATTGCGATAGGAAAACGATAACATTTCGTAATCGTATTTCTTATTGGCATTCGTCGTCAATTCATCCACTTAGGAGCTCGAAACTTACTTGGGTAAGTTTCGAGCTATCAAGGCCCAGTGCGGGTTACTTTGCACATATCTTTGAATTTCTTCGCATATTATCTGCATTGCATCATAATCTTTTCCTTCATCTTCAGAACGTCGGATAAATGTACGTTTGAAATTTCGAAAAACACATTGGTACATGGCTGGGTTCGAACCTGGACGTATAGATTTCGGTCCGGTCAGATCAAGCGTTTTACAAAGTTGATACTCCTGCGTAACTGTACTATTGAACTTTAATATAATTTAAATAAATATGTAAGATCAAAAGATAAAATTGTATTCGAGTTTCCGTGATATCAAAATACGCATCACTGAGCACGCATATTTCTTTCTCACGATAAAATTATAGAGATGTAGAGTTTTATGTCGGGATATTTCTTTTTCTGTATTTTTGTTATAATTCTACACAACCTTTTTGGTTTATATAATATTAGAAATTATAACTTAAAAAAGTGTTTTGTAAAAATTATCATTTAAAGTCGACATGCGATGCACAAAACGAAAGTAATATAAAAATTATACTAATAGTTAAAATTAATGTTAATTCGTCCTTTGTTTTAGGTTTTTTATATCATGAACTTTATCGGGTGTACTCAGAACACCTTACCAAAGTTAATAGCTAAAAAATAACTTTAAAAAATGTTTTAACATAATTTGATTGTCTTAACAATTTATTCGGCTACAGATCATTGAGTGTGAGCTGTGGCACTTGCGTTCTGTTCATTTACGTGACGTACGCCACGCTGCCCGTGCGCCTGCACGAGGCTGCTATCGGTGGTTTCTGTTTCGCCGCCATCAACATCTTCGCACAACTCATACTCAACGAAGCTACGAAAGCTCAGGTACACCATGTATATACATTTGCCTTAGAAAATCTAGTCTGTGAAACAAAATGTTTTAACAAGCTTACTTTTACGTCTTTACTTCGCGATTAGACTATTGGTTCCCAATTTGTATATCTATGTAACGAGATTACACTGTTTTGATGTAGATCTTTTGCAACCTGGTCGCATTGGTGATTAGCAACATAGCGGGCATCATGACTCACTACCCGCGGGAGCTTGCCCAGCGACGGGCGTTCCTCGAGACCCGCGACTGCGTCGAGGCCCGACTCGTCACACAGCGCGAAAACCAACAACAGGTAAAGATTAATAACTAACTGCCGTATACTGAGTTTTTAATTGGTCACTAAGGAGGACCGTTAGTGTACATTTATCATACAACGCCAACACTTAATGTATCTAAGTACGAATAAAAACAACTAGTTCGAGCTAGTTTGTTCTCTTATCCGGGATTCATTGACCATTATGTCTGCTCGGTATAAAGTAATATTCAATTACTTTATCTCGATATAATAATTTGCATAATCCGTTATTAAAACTGCTTAGTACACGTCAAAGGGGAATTACCCAGAAGAAATTTATTTGGTCTCTTAGATATTGATTCGATTTAGTAATGTAACCCTTCTTCCTTTTTCCTTGCAATATATGGATAGACAGACTTTCAGAAATTGAAAATGTAGTAAGTACGATGATTATTATTTAAGAAATATACAAGGGGTAAATTCGCTCTCGATTCTTTGATGCAATTAACGAACCCCATTACGTTTATGGTGAAAAGACAAATAAAATAATGAATTAAATGACACCTTCATTTCCTAACTACATAGAATTACTATCACATAAGGAACCGATTTAGTATAGACAAATAATAATTAACAACGGGGTCGTAACCGTAACTTCAAACATATCTCTGCGTTAATTAGTTGCATGACAAGTTTAAGTCAAATATTAAACTTAATTTTCCATTTACAGTTTGGATTGACAGAATAAGTTTATTTATTGATGATATTAACCTAACCTTGTGAGTAATTATCAAAATAATATTTATTTATTTAAATAAATAAATATTATTTTGATATTTACTCACAAGGTTAGAATATATTTCGATGGTTATTTTAGTCAGTTTTGACTTATCCAAACAAAGTAACCAACAAACATCGACAGTTAGTTCTCTCCATAAATTATTCAAAGTAAAGCACTGCTGTCCTCCTCTAATCATATCAAATAAATTCTGATTTTACTATTGTGCCAGTACAACAAAAATAAAACTAGAATTAAAAAGCTGGAATCGAATGCAACTGAAATAGAATACTCTAAACAATGTGGCTACACTTCGTTCGTTCTCTACGTTGACAAAAATAAGAGAAAAAAAATCACGCATGTACGATACACGAGTCGGCAGTGTCCAGTGGCCAGCACGGAGTAACGTGAAAATTAGCGCGCACAACTCGCCAATTATTTCCCGGCGCAACGTACTAGTACGTTGTAATTACGTGAAATCACATTTATTGTAACTTGTTGTCCACGACAATGTCCGCTTTGGTAATTACTAAGAACATTTTACAGTCTTTAATTGTATAATGTGCCGTGTTTGGGACAATTTGTTGTAAACGCTGGAACTATTTCCAAACAACAGAATAGATAGGAATGTTAAAATATAACGCTCTAAATATATTTATTTAGCTCTACTAGTAATGTTACCTTTAAGATATTGTTTCTTAGTTTAAAAATTATCAATAGTTATACGTCATAATGAGAGATTTATTTTGACCCGGTAATGAATGCCCTCCATAAGTAACTTCTTAGAGACTGATAAATGTGTTGTTTTTTTGGTAACATAATATAGAGTCTATAGGTGTTCATTACAGCGGGCAAAGTGGCATCATTATCACACGTCACGTATCACTCATCCCGTGCCGTGCATCGCTAATCCATGGACCCGCGCGCCGGAATTAACATTCGAAATGCTAATAAATTATTATGGTAACAAAGATACCTTTGTACTGCAAACAGAACATCGCGTCAAATCAGACGTACAATTCTATTTTTAACACTGCTATAATTATAATTTTATTACAATGTTGTCATAATAATCTTCTTGACATAATTATAATAACAATATGAGTCACACGCATGACCCAGAGAGGAAGAACGAGATTACGGTTCATTTGATGCGATTCTTACAAATATCACTCGCTTCTTCACAAACATTACTTTACGTTATGCTAGCACGTCCCCACTTCTAATCTGCACGTCGCTAATCTGCACATGATTCATAATTATCTCGTTTCTTACATTAATGATTAGCTAAATCGAAAACGGTGTACAAATGTAAAATAACTATGTAACAATTGTGAAAGCAGAATTTCGAACGTTGTATTTTTAACTCTTAATTTATTTATTTTTTTAAACTTGGACTGTTGTTTCAGTTGTAAAGGGCATTATTTATCGTTGCACCGAAACGTTGCGAACGCGAGTGCTCGTGACGGGTTGGGTAGGCATTTGACAAGCTATTCCGTCAATATCGATGTGCTAACGAATTATGAATTCCATTTATCCAAAATATAGCGCTGTATTTTGATAATCGTGTTTATGACATTTTTAAGTAGTTAAATAAGTTTTATTTCATATATAAATACCTCATTCTTATGTACAATGTAGTCTTAAAAAAATGACAAATTACAGTGCTGTTTTTAAGTGTAAAAATGACGACACTTCCATACAAATTTCCACCCCCACATTTAACCCCCTTACAACTCTTTTTTCGTGTTAAAAAGTATCCTATGTCCTTTCTCGTTTAAATCGGTTCAGTAGTTTTGGCGTGAAAGCAAGACAGACAGTCAGACAGCGTTACTTTTATTCATCATCATCAGCTCACTATACGTCCCCACTGAGGGGCTAGAAGCCTACCCCAAGTTAGGGATGACTAGGCCATAGTCAACTAGGCCACGTGCGGGTTGGTTGACTTTCTTTTCAGATATGTGCAGGTTATATCACGATGTTTCCCTTCACCGTAAGAACGTCGAATAAATGTACATATGTAAATCGAAAATCGAAAAACACATTAGTACATGGCGGGATTCGAACCCAGGACCTACAGATTACAAGTCAAGTGGTTAACCCCTGAGCCACCGACGCTCTTGTTTACTTGTTGTCTCGAGTTACTTTCGCATTTATAATGTTAGTAAGATTTACCACACCAATTAAAATTCATAAAAACAATCAATTACCTATTTATTATTGCAAAGGTCAAAATAATTAAATAAATACCCAAGTTTTACAAAAAACAAATCAGAGAAATTTATATTAATTCTTGTACAATCTTTGTTCTACAAATTTAATGACGACGATTTTTTTACACAAACAAATCTTAAAAATACAAGCCGGAAATGAAAACGTATTTGTCGAGTTTTATGATTTCCATATGAAGTGAGTTGACTAGCTTATAATTAAAGTTGTCGGCAGTTTTTGCAACGTTGAATTTCGTTATAAAATGTGAATAACAAACTAAATTTTAATTAAATACCTAGTCATTAAAATACTGGTCTCGTATTTGACTTATATTTATTCACATACAGACTAATATAATTTCGCTACAATTTACGGTAGAAATTATTTAGTATTTAGTAATATTCACTTGTATCATTTCATCCTTGAATTCTTTTATGTCTTAAAATTATCTTGAGATCAGATCAGATACTTAGGAAAACCACAAAGACGGCAAAACGTATAAACTTTTAGGTAAAGTCAAAGAAATAACGAGCTTTGTTTGTGTACAATAGGATTTATGTAGATATAATTAGCTAATGCAAACATAAAAATCTAAAAAGAAAAACCCTATATATCTTTTGTAAAATTGTTCTTAAAAGTTATTCAACTATGATCAAAACATTTGAGATTATTTAACTGTTTGATATCAGACGATGGGCAGGTTTTCGTAGCTTAAAACTATCAGTGACAGTAATGTTTTTATTGCAGGAACGTCTATTGCTGTCGGTACTGCCGCGACATGTTGCAATGGAGATGAAAGCGGACATTGCCAACCAACCTAGGCAGGAACAATTCCACAAGATCTACATACAACGTTACGAGAATGTCAGGTCCGTTTCATAGGAAACAAATAATAAAATCTTATTAATAATATTTATCCAAATATAAAAGCGCATAGAAATAGTAAGCATTAGATTGAATTGAACCGTAAAATGAATTACAATAAAAATGAAAACTGTCTGCAAAATTCAATACTGTGTTTGCAAGATGCATTCCTTCTAAAACGTTTTGTAAAATATATCTCTAATACGATTTATTTCGAACTCAGTGATCCGAGTTATATGGCGAGTGGAAGATACTGCTCTGGAAATAAAACAGCTAGTTCTGCCCAATTTTCGAACAATATTTTATCTGAAATTGATTTTTATTGCTTTTTTGTTTTTTATAAATAATCTTTTTCTAATAAAAACTCTTTTGTCACTCAATTACAAGTTTTGAAGTTGAAATTAAATACTACAACTAGTTACAATAAAGTAGTTATACAATACAATAGTAGATAATATAATTTATTAACCGTCTCTAACTCTAGAAATGATTATGAACAATGCACCAAAAATGCTATCTAGTTTGATAGACACAAGTACAAATTATTAAGCTAATTCAATTCAGATTAACTTAACAATTTGTTAGAAGAAATGAACTAACTAATTTATTTGTAAATAACAAAATAGTTTAATTAAAAAATTATTTTGAAATGTAATAGTATCTAACTATTTAAAATATAGTTATGTTGAGTTAAATTGAGTATCTAAAAGTTTCAAATATTCGTGTTAGTTGGTTGGTGCATGGTAAGCGCGCGATTGTTCGCCGAGGCGTAACACATCGCAAAGCTAGCTCGTTATCAGGCGCGAAACAGTTTAAGCGCCGTCGATATTGCGTTCCGTCCCAGAGAACGCTCAACTCTAACTTACAAACGGCAATTATATACATATACTTGTATTACACATTTGCCACATTTTCCCGCTAGAGTTGAGAAATAGGTTAGCGAAATATGAAATACCTTTGAAAATAAAAGACGTAAAATTTCCGTTTACTTTATTAACATTTAATTTTAAGTAACATCTTACTTTAAAATCCAGATATTATTTAGCTCATATTTTTGCACTATCACAACAAAGTTGCAATTTGTTGTTAATAAAAGTAGGTAACAATTTAAAATTTTGTTTTGACTTGTTGAATTGTTGATTAAATACTTGGCGTCTCTACGAATTCATTCCGATGATACACGTTTTGTAGATAAGTAAATATTATTGTTAAATTATTGTTTATAAACATAAAACACAATTCAACTGCGCAACTTTGCCCATCAGCTTTGTTTACTTGCATTTGCTTTAAAGTCCGTTAATTACGGTACCAATTATGTCTGCTGTTTTGTTTATACTTAAGAAAATAACGCCAGACAAAACAACTTCAATGTTGTTATCGTTTCTTGGCATTTTTGGAATTTTCTTATTTTAGTAAAACATGCAGTGTATGCTCGATGTACTTTATATGTTTTGATATTTGTAAATTGTTATGAAGATATCTCTTGTCGACCATTGGGTCGCTGTTTACTACTGAAAATGCTAAAATTTTCTACGGACATAATAAAGAAACAACTGATCATCAACAACGTTATAATCAATTTGAATCCTCTGTAAGACACGGTACTATAGAACTGAGAACGGTGTTAAGAAAAGCTCTCCTTGCATTATTCTAGGCATTTTCGGTTAAGTTCATAAATCTATTGGCATCTTATTCTCCGCCTTATCATTCCTTAAACTAGTTTACTTTTACATATTAGTATACTGCAGTTTAAAAGTATTTCTTATTTAGTTCAACTAGACTAAATAAATAAACAATCAGCAATAATCCGCGACTCCGGCCGAGTGGAGCATAATAAAAAAAAATATTAGGAGCCTATGTGTTCATCCGAAGCTATATTCTGCATTTATGTCATATTATTACAGTCTGTTTAGCAGTTCCAGAGATACCCTCCAACATCCATTCATCTAAACATACACATTTATAATAAGTATAAATCTTTGTCATATGCCTCATCTTACAGAACCAAAAATAATTTGATGTGTTTTGCAGCATCCTGTTCGCTGACATCTGCGGCTTCACCTCGCTGTCGGACCAATGCACCGCCGAGGAGTTGGTGCGACTGCTTAACGAGCTCTTCGCCCGGTCAGTGCTCACTTTTAATAATATTATACCAGTCAAGTATTCTATATTTAATTATAAATTACGTTTACGCCAACAAATATTACATTTTTGCAAAGTAACATTAGCAATAGATAATCGCACTCGTTGAAATCTTGTTCGATGTGGAATAAATATGAAAAAAAATCACTAAAAAATTATGTAATCAAATGTTTAAACATTATTAAAACTCTTATGAAACCACTTTACTGATTAAATGTATTTTCCATTAGTCATAATAATGTTATTTGTTTACAAAATACTCGTATATATTATTGATGTTCAGTGAAAGTAATAAATCAATTAAGTTAATAAAAACATTCGCATATCAGTAATAACAATAAACACAATGTACTCTTACCCATATAAATATGTATGATAACGACAATCAAAATATTTAGGAAAAGTTTACGTATCTTGTTATTTCACATTAATACATCTACTTACAAAAAATATATATCTCAGATATTTTATATATCAATTTTAATACTCAACACAATATATACTTAGGCTAGTATTTCCTTAAATATCTTCCATTAGGAGTGGTCTCATGTTTATTACTATATTTTGTGTAGAGATCTGCGAGATCTTGGACATGTGAATAAATAACCACTAGATAAGAAGGGTGAACCTCGTGTTTAAATAAGGTTAGACCGAAATATATGGCGTCGTAAAATGAAAAGGGATAAAGACATTTAAAGCTACTTTTAAAAACATATTGCGTAACTCGAGTATTATAGAAGAGAAGCTGGTATCTTTTATGTAGTTTCAAAAGAAAAGTAATGATATTTATTCATTGCATAGACATAAATGTTTACATATTGTACGTCACAATAATATAGTTTTTTAATAATAATTTCCACATTTTATGTTATTAAAAGAACAAAAATAATGTTAATTAAAATGAATAGAAATCGATTTACACTTTTGTAAAGGACAATGCATTTAAAAAAAAACTTTTTTGTATGGTTCGTACTCGCAAACTACAGTCGTTAAAATCGTTTGTGAATTCTGCACTAAGGGAAAACATAAATGTGTTTATGAGCGGCATCTAACTCCAAAACTATAGTTAAAAATGAACAGTACAGGATACAGAGTGATACACTCGAAAACCAATTTATCAGCAAACAACAGCACAACTAATAGTGTCACAGTATGAAGAAGTAGGGCTGAATGTAAATAAGATTCAAACCTAACCAAAGAACGGATCAAAACGGTATAAACAAAATAAATATGTATGCAGAGAAAAAAGGGTGAACAAAAATATAATAGAATAAGGGTAACCAGAAAGTGGAAATATCTATGATATATTGGAATGCGATTTAGAAAATGTTGTTTTTGCAAAACATTATGTTATAAGAGCGTATAGTCGAATCAAGTATAACAAAGATCTAACACTGGCAATAAATAATATGGTCGAGTGTTCGAATCCATTTCGTTTATTAGTCTGTTTTTTTTTTTGGTTAGTTATACCAGAGGTAATATTTTTTGTACCTTTGTAATACAGATATTTTTTTTCATTTTACTTATTGCCATTCCCTAGAGCCTTTGGTCTAAAAGATTTTACTTTGAAAATTATCGAAAATTATATTTATATACCAAAGAATATACGTATATGTGCTTATGTAATTGGTAGACATGCCACAAGAGAATAAAAGGGAGTTTGAGAGGTCGGGTCGAGTGATTAAATTACTCACTAGTACGTTATGTTTTTCATTTGGCTCTCTTGTGACTTAGTCGATCTCATAGCATCTCCAGTACCGCTAAAATATATATAGTTATAGTGAGTTTTAATATCAAATAATATTGACATATGCACAAAAATGGCGGACGTGTGGTGTTTAAATTTTCCTCCTTGCCATGCTTATTTAGTCTCTGGTTGCGTTTTATTGAAGATTTTTTCCAGATTTTAGATTTGTGGGATTAAATTGTTCATCAGAAAAGTAAAGTGTATTTGTTGTTTTTTTTTGTAACTGATTTGTATAATCTATGAATGTGCGAGTGGAATCGCCTTTTATTGATTTCTACGAATTAGCGGTCCTTATTAAAAATTGAACATAAAAAATATATGACTATATTTTGTGTGACCGTCTTAGAGGACATCGTCGTTTCGGATGAATAGTCCTTTAAATCAACCCTCTTATTGTAGTAAGATTTCAATTAATTTACCTTCCGACATGTTTATTCAATGTATTGTGATTTTTCCTCAAAGCAACCTTTTCAATACTCTTTATTTATCGACATCAGAATACATGGTACGAACAAAATAAAAAGTGTTCTTTTGTTAAATATATAAAATTAATTAAAAACAAAAGATTTGTAGCTATCATTTCGCTTTATATATTTTTAAAGTTGTACATAAATGATGATTTTAAATAATTGTGAGTGAAGTATGGAATCTATATCTTATATATATAAAAGAAAGTCGTGTTAGTTACACTATTTATAACTCAAGAACGGCTGAATCGATTTGACTGAAAATTGATGGGCAGGTAGCTTAGAGCTAGGAGACGGACATAGGAACTTTTTTTTATCTTGTGTACATTTTTTTTATTCCGCGCGGACGGAGTCGCTGGTAAAAGCTAGTTCTATAAAAAAACTCTGTCTACTGATACAACGCCCTATGAAAATGCGGAAAATTTCTGTAACACATAATAATAATTTTTACATTTAAAAGAGAACATAATAAGAGTACACCCGTCTACACGCCGACAATTTATAAAGGTGGCTGTGAGAGTTCCCCGTCCCCACGGACCGGCTCATCTCGTTATTTATTCACGGCGTTAATATAAATCTATAAAACTCGTTACAGTACGCATTACCTATAAAACAAAGCATTTTATAACGCAACGCTCGTAATAATGTAATTGGAACGGCTTTAAAAATGATGTTATCAATGCGCTACGCGTTTAACAAAACACTCTAATTTACATGTAATAAAAATATATTTATTTAAACTAAATTCATTTTAAATTTCGTATAGTTGTATTAAACAATGTCAAGAATTCAATCTTTTAATACGTAAGTTATTTGAAAACAGTTTAAAACTTAAGCAAGATTCTAAGATAAACCTAATCCTGCCTTAGATCAGCGATCTTCAAAATTATAGTTACAGTTTTGAAAGTTAACTACCAAATTCTTGGTGGATATTTTGATGGCAGCGTAAGTTCAATTCGATGTTTGTTTGTTAAAGCTTATTTAACTTTAAAGAAACTTCTTTACTTTAAATGATAACAGCTAACTAATTAAATTCCAAAAACTACTTACTACTTAGAGATTTAATGGAATTCGGTTGTTTTGAAGTCGCAATCTTACTAATATTATAAATGCGAAAGTTTAGATGGATGGATGTTATAAGGTATCTCCGAAACGGCTCAACGGATCTTAACGAAATTTGAGACAGATATGGAACAAAGTCTTTAAGAACAAATAGGCTACTAATTATGTTTATTTTTTAATATCGTGGCAACGGAGTCGCACGACAGACAAGACAGCTAGTTTGTTCAAAATTTTATTATTATGTAATGTTATGTAATGTAAATGCATTTGTAATTGTATGTTTAAATAATTTATTCGTGATTTTTTAAACATAGTCGATTTGTAAATGGTCGCCTTAAACACACCAACAATAACTAAATCTATGACTCCTACAAATAAGGGCCAATGTGCAAATTGACAACTTTTCAGGACAGGCTCTTAAAGTTTCAACAATATGGGAAAATAGGCAGCATACGCCCTTTTACTTTAACAAAAAATATCATCTACACCTGTAATTGTGTATTTTGTTTAGTGCACGTTTTTTTAAAACAATAAGTAAAAATCATCAATTTGTTACTTTGGCCTTCATTTGTAGGACCCATTATTTCGACGATAAAATTTATAAATATAAATAATACAAATCTCTTCAACCGAGTCAATTCGGCATCATGATTTTAGTTTATAGAAGCTGTTAAGAAACTGTATAACCTATCGCCCATGAAATCGCACGGATTTTAAACAAACCTAGATAACTAGTACCTTATGCGTTATTCCAAACTATAAACTATCTCTGTTGCCATCATGATTCGATCAGTTCAGGAGTTACAGAGGAACAAACATCAAACTTATATAAGATTATTTGTATATACAGTTTCGACCGGTTGGCTGCTGAACACCATTGCCTCCGCATCAAGCTCCTTGGCGACTGCTACTACTGCGTGTCGGGGCTGCCGGAGGCGCGCGACGACCACGCCAAGTGCTGCGTCGAAATGGGCCTCGACATGATTGATGCCATTGCGTGAGTTTTGCAACAATACCATTCTTTTGTTCTCACTTCATCATCATCTTCTTGAACTTATCCCTACGGACAATTGGCATTGTATGTACTTCTCTTCCATAAATTTATATCAGTCCTCATATCTGAATTGATTCACTTTTTATGCATAAATATTTCCTTTTTCGCAATATCCATCCTTTGGTCTTTCTTTTGCTGTCGCCTGTTATCTTATTTTTGTTTTTCTCACTTGATCCCACGCAGTTAGATCGGCATCTGTTACCTTCTTCAATGCTTTTCTTAACTCCCATCTCAGTAGTCAATACTTTCGCGCTGGTGTCATCTTTCACGGGATCCGTATTTTCTTAAATCTATCAATGTATGACTCTATACAGTCAGTACAGAGTTACAAGTAACTGTATATTTCTACAATTTTATATTTCAAAAAAATACTGTTACGTCGTATTACATTATTTCTGTAATTAATGAAAAAGTACCCTTATTGCTGAAATAGTAGAAATGAAATGTTAAATGTCAAATGTTAAGTGCAAAGTTGCGTCATTTTTTCTTTTCTAGCTGCGACTATTTATCTATAACAAAATGTCTAAAATTTGGTAACTATTGGAGTGATATAAGTAGAAATTTGTATAAATTTACTCGTACAACTTGTACTCGTATATAAGGATTGATGAAACATGCTTTAGGAATATTGTTATGTGCTTGCTATTCACATCTATAAACTAGTTAAGTTGTAAAAACATTTTACAAGATTTTGCTCCAACTGAAAATTGCGTTAATATCGTGTACGAGTATTTAACTGAAACGCCGCCTAATGTAGTCCTTTGTACTGGTAATTACATTCCGAAACGGTAAAAGCATGCGCAAATGCAAGGTTGCACCGGAACATAATTCTTCAATATCCTCCGTTCCATTGACAGTTCTAACAGCGCCCTGTAACCTGTTTTATTAAATACTGTTTTATTTTCTAACTCGATATTCATATTCACAAATACGAAATGCGCGTTTCAAAAAGTTTTAAATGGCAGTTTGACATTTTAACGAATACTACGTACAATTCACGAACCAAACCGAAACCGAACATTGCATGATTGCGACATGTTAACATTTCAATTCCATGATCAATTTCAAATGAACAAAATACATACATATACACAGTTTGCTATGAAAAGACTGATAACATTTTGATTCTGATCCAACCTCTCATTAGCTTTGCTATAGCCGCCACCATGCATACAGCCGCCATGCCATTTTCTACACTTTATAATTTTCTTACTATAAAGAAATAAATATATGTACTTTTTTAACTTAGTATGGTGTTTGATTTGTATGACACATACAGTCTGGTCCGCGAAGTGACCGGTGTGAACGTGAACATGCGCGTGGGAATCCACACGGGGCGGGTGCACTGCGTCGTGCTGGGTCTCCGCAAGTGGCAGTTCGACGTCTGGTCCAATGACGTCACCCTCGCCAACTACATGGAGAGCGGCGGCGTTGCGGGGTAAGACAACTTTTGTTCACATACCTGTCTTGGATTATTAAGTTTTGGCCATATAATACGAGTATGCAAGTCTTTCATTCGACTGCTCTCAACATCGTTTTGGTGTATTTAAAACTCTTATTCTTATATTACATATTCGATACTTGTACAGACGCGTGCACATCACTCGCGAGACCCTGCAGTGCCTCGGCGATGACTACCGAGTGGAGCCAGGCCACGGCGACCAGAGGAACGTCTACCTCAAGGACCACAACATCGAGACCTTCCTCATCGTACCTGACGATACTAGCCGAGTGGTAAGTTTTTTTATAGGAGGAGGTGGCAAACGAGGAAGTTGCCGGCCTGTTCTATAATTCCACACACACTCGTCATTCGAAGCGTCCAAAATATTCCCACTTCACGGCGGACTTGTGTGGTCTCAGTATTTATTGCACTGGTCGAGATGACCAATGGTTATGGTTATATAATATGGACCAGAGTCTATCATTGTTATGTAGTATAACAATGATGGAGTCTGATATAATGTAAGAACTTCGTCATTTTAAAATAATGGTATGTTTTATTAGTAATGAACATAAATAGCTATGTTTTCTTTAACAATACACATGAATGAATAAGTTACTAAAGTTATGGAAAACAATACAGCTGGTATTGTTTTCCATAACTTTAGTAACTTATTCGCGTAATTGAACGCCATTTATGATTTTAGAAAAAGCAAAAACCCTCGCAATAAAGTTATAATAAACCTTTGCTTCGCTGAAATTAGTATGAAAATTCATTATACGAGAAAATAATATATATTTTATCTTTGAATATACAATTACGAATGAAATATTATTTTAATGTTTACTCTAGTTATGAAAAAGCTCTCGTTTGCGTGTAGGTTAATTGATGCCATGATTTGAATAACCTGAATGAACATGATTTGTTGTAGGACACAAAGCCAGCGCACTCGACAGCCATCAACGGCAATGTATCGAAGGAAATGCGCGTCATGGGCCACGGATCTCAACATGGAAAACATTCATCGAAGTTAGTACATTGTATAATATTGTATGACAAATAAATTATCATCAAGAAATTTGAAGATTAAAAGGTAAATTAAATCTAACAATTTAACTGTACATTGACGAAAAAAGTTTAAACATAGCTGCAATTCGGGTCCAACTACTAACTGTACTTATATTTAGATTTTTAGTTACACCTTATTTATTCTCTAAGAAAGTTTGTTTAAAATTTAAACACTCAATGTAATATCAATAATGATCTTTTCTAAATAAAGCCGTGGGCTTTAGCTAGTAACAAATAATTTATTCGCTCAACAAATCCCGTTCATTCGCTCCAGGACAACGGTTCGTTTGTCTTTATTACCTAAAGACGCGTAACATTTAACTTGGCTAAAACAATTTGTCTTGAGTCGTTATGTTTACGTGTAACTAATTCAATCGTTTGGAAAGAGCTGTTTTAAAATCTAATTTCCTTCACTTTATAATTAAGGTGATCATTATTCAACTCCATAAAGTTCACTTTAATCACGAGATTTAAGGTGAAAAGTATAGAGAAGGTGATTCGCCAAAAACACCATTCTAGATATAGTTAGAAAGCCCAAGATATAATAAATATCATAAAGTTAATGTATTCTTAGAAATTCGTAGGCTATTATCTTAATACGTATTAATTTTCTTTTCCGTTTGAATTAAGGAATGAAGATATAAGTAAAGAATAGGGAAGTTGTAAAGTCAACTTGAAATTAATTTACTTTCCGTTCCTCCTTGGTTCTGTTTTTATTTTTTATAACAGCGAGCTCGGTCAGAGTGCACAGAGCTCAAAACTTTCAATTTCAATTAAGTTGAGATCCTTCCCTTGCGGCCATTTCTTATATCTTCTTTTTCGGAAGAGTCAGGATATATGAGTGGAAAGAATTTCCGGAGAAATGTTAGCACGATCCGATATTGTAGTTTTAAGATCCCACGTTCAAATACCGTGAAAATGTTGACGACATTTCCCAGCAATAAGTATCAACGTCGCTGCAATCACTCAGAAAGGAATGGAACGATATTAAACTGAAAATACTATTGAGAGTTTTTATATAGTAGTTTAAAAGTTTTTGTTTCGTAAAACTAAATAGTTACTAAAAATCCCGCGACACGATGTATGTCCGCGGTAAACTTCGAAAATATTAAACCGATCTTGATCAAAATGGTCATCGTATACTTTTATGTTTGATCAAACTTAAACGATATGGTAGTTTTCAATTAAATATTGTTACCAGAGCAAATGTCGCAACGTGGTATCATAAAAATAAGGTTTTATTAACTAATTTGCTTTGATATATGCTTTAAATTCCTCTGACTTTTAAAATATAAATCTTTATTTTAATAACTTTTCGAATAGGATTGATACAAGCAATGAAAACAAGAAACCCGAGGACGAAGTGAACGAGTACCTGATGAAAGCGATCGACGCGCGTTCCATCGACCGTCTGCGCGCCGAGCACTGTCAGCCATTCACTCTCATCTTCCGCGACGGAAACCTAGAATGCAAGGTGAAAACTTTCACATGCAACTGCCAATGGCTACTACACATCATACTAATTCTATTGGGCCGCTGCCAGATCATCGAATCCATATGAATGACAGTAGTAACACATCTTGAAAAGAACTACTACTACACTACTATTCCTACAATTTATATTTATTTGTAAACACAAGAAAGACTCCTAAAAACTGTAAGGTTATAGGATAAGGTAATCACCAATGCCCATTTACTAAGATCATGTGTAATACCCGATAAAGAGGATGAGTTGCCTGACTTATTTAGGCTGGTAGGTGTTAGAAAACCTTACCTAATGTACGAAAGTACACTCAGCGTTGAAAATCGCAGAGTTTAAAGTAAAATAAAATCTATCGCAGCCTACCTTTACCTTTACAAATTTGTCAAAATGCAAGAAATTACATTTCTACATTGACTTTACGAAATTTACTACAATTTCAAGACATCTTCCATAACAATAAGATCATGCTCAGTATGATGAATTTCCTTACAGTACACCAATGAACCCGACCGAATGCTGAAGGTATATTTCATATGCACCGTCGTCGTCTACGTCGCTATTGTGATAATTCAACTTTTTATCTTCGGCCTGTAAGTACCCCTTTATATCGTAAATGTTATTTTCCACTAATTTCCTATTGTCCAACAAAATCTCGTTAATTTCTTTCTAATTTGAGTTGGTTTCTGAATTATGATCTGATTTAATCTTATTCCCAATTCTGTCGACTGTTTTATTTTCAATATCTGCTCGTTTTGTTTCAGCACTCCGATCGTTATTACAACCATCGCTACTGGCTGCATCATCGTTGTCTCCTGCACGTATCTCATCCTCTGCATCGATTTCACTGTAAGTCTTTTTATTAATATTTATTTAATATCTGATCTTGACAATTACAATACCAACTTTTCATAATATGGATACAGTTAGGTTTATTTATTAACATAAAAAATATAGTATTTTAACAAAATCATATCTTTTAATTTTGTCTTTTGTAATATCGCTGTAAAGTAATATAATTTTTTTCTCTGCCAAACAAACGTTGTTTGCAGACAGCGTCTGCATTTCAAAGGCCAGACGATATAGAAATGACAGGTCCTGTCTATCGTTAATTAATATTTTCATTTTATTTCAAGTCCAATTTTACGAATAAATGTCACATGTTTGAATTGATTTGATTTAAACCAAAGGTATCGCGAAAATTGTAACAATTGATGTAAATTTCATAGTGCGCCAGTCCCCGGACCAAGGAGGCCTCGCGCCGCGTCCACAGCAACCGCACATTAGCCCAACTGATATCCTTTCTGATTGTCAGTACCATTGTTATGCAGATTCAAGTTATCATGGTGAGTTCTTACCATTATGAGTCGACACATCTTCAGAACACTTTCAGTTTATCTGTGTCTACAAGCAAAGTTCTTTAATTGATGTAAAGTCGTAAAGTAAAAAATCTATAATCTCGATATGCTAGAGGAAAATACTAAAACTGTATACATATGTATTTTGAACATTGTCTTATCAATTTCCAGGCAATCGACGCGACCATTCGCCACAACATACAGCTGTACACAGCGCAGGAAGTTTATTGCACCCATGATCTTAACGAGGTGATTAAATCTGTGCCATTTTGTAATAATACAAATTTATCAATAGCCTTGGGGAATATGAAAACAGAATATCGTTTACAGTATGTTCGTTGACTAAACTCACCTTAAACTACAGCTACTACCTTTTCACTTTTACTAGAAATTTCATAGTTTCTTTTTTTTTAATTTTATACATATCTGTAAATTTCTCAGTAACAATATATGCAATCGAAATCTTTTTTTTTTCTTCTGTTTGTAGTACTACCTACAGTTGACCCTGATAGCGATGTTCGTGTGTGCCGTGCACCAAATCCTGATCACCATGGTGAAGACCATCCTCCTGGTGGTCACCTGCTTCACTTATGTCGCCATCACGGTGCACCAACATATCTACTTCGAAGGCAACTACCTCAACTACCAGTAAGTCATTGCCACAGTGTTTAAGTGATCTGTGATATACTCTTTTATTTTATAATAAACATTGATGATTAACTTAACAGAAACAAATGCAACGTCGACTGGAACCAGCAATGGATAAACATCGTGACAGCTATTGGAGCAACGGTCGCTCTCTTGCTTCACTCTCAGCAAACGGAAAGCACCTACCGCCTCGACTTCATCTGGAAACTACAAGCCAATGGTAATTAGATATACTCTTTAGTTACAAGTACACAAAAAGCTAAATGCTTTGGCAATGAGTGGTTCTTAAAGTGCGTCCGCGTTGTTAAACAATTCAAGACCGCAATTTATTGTCCCTAATTTACAATTTATCACGCAAATCGTAGAGGTATGATTTCTCTCATAATAATATTATGTATATTTTTCGGTGTTACAGAGGAAAAGGAAGATATGGAACACCTGGAGGCGTACAACCGCAAGTTGTTGGCAAACATCTTGCCCGAGCATGTTGCCCAGCACTTCCTGTGCAGCGACAAGAACATCGATGTAAGTAATTAGTGGGCGCACGGGTGTAACCACGGTTAGTGGTTGGAAATCTGTTATTAAAGATAGCTGTTATTAACAGTACATGTTTAATTTTGCTAGGAATTGTATCACGAGCAGTGCGAGTCAGTGTGCGTTATGTTCGCTTCGATCCCGAACTTTTCTGAATTCTACGTGGAGCTCGAGGGCAACAACGAAGGCGTAGAATGTCTTCGTCTCCTGAACGAGATCATCGCCGACTTTGACGAGATTCTAGCCGAGGAACGCTTCAGATACATCGAGAAGATCAAAAGTACCGGCGCAACTTACATGGCCGCCTCAGGTATTGTAATACAAATAAATAGAATTTCAGAAAAACCACTAATTGTATTTTGAAGTCTTAAATTTCCTTAATAATTCAAATATCTGTGAAGACCGTACACCAAAAACGATGTACATACGCAAAATACAGTGAAGATTATTAAGCACCCTTAAGCAAAATTTCAATTGGAAAATTATTAAATGTCATTTTTCCGGTGATCAGGTCTGACGGCAGCCACCTGCGACCTAGTCGGCTACAAGCACGTGACTGCGATGGCTGACTACGCGCTGCGCCTCCGCGACCAACTGCAGTACGTCAACGAGCATTCTTTCAACAGCTTCCGCATCCGGATAGGTAAGATTGCACTTATATGTAATAATAATATGGATAGAAACATTGTTGCTATGCGATATCTATAAGCCATTGCGAATTGCGAATGTGGTAAAATTCTCTGCCGCTACTGAAAATTTTCTTGACTTTTAAAATTGTTTGAAAATGTGTTAAGCAAGTGTAGTCAGCCCTACACTGATGTTGTTATTGTTGAACAGGCATCAACATCGGGGCCGTAGTGGCTGGGGTAATTGGAGCGCGCAAGCCGCAATACGACATCTGGGGCAATGCCGTCAACGTCGCCTCTCGAATGGACTCCACCGGGATACCAGATCACATACAGGTGAGTTTCGTCTACAAAATCTGTGATATTTACCAACCTGTGATCTTTTGCGATCTGATTTGATCTATCTTATCTTAAGCTATCAACCTATTGTTTCTTAATATTTGTATCTTTTTTCACAGGTCTGTTATATGCTTTGCGTATTATGTTTGCGTGCTTAATATTGCGAATACGTAGTCAATGTAACTTGCACTCGCTTGTGCTAAGCGCATCTTCTTAATCGTCGTCACAATCGCGAATGTTTGATAAACTATTTACATTGTGTTGTTAGCAAATAAACAATTTAAACAATTAATTCATAAAACTTAAGCTTAGTCGGTTGTAGCTCTGTCCAAGTTGCCGTTATATGTTTCCTGACGTAAGCCAAGATACAACCGGCTTAGCTTTCAATTTATTTATGGATTTTATTTAATCATGCATAAAATAATTTGTTCTGTTTGAGGCAAATCGCTATTTTGGGATCGTAGGTAACGCAAGAGGTTTATGACATTCTGTCTACCCGCGGCTACCGCCTGCGCTGCCGCGGCAACGTCGACGTCAAGGGCAAAGGCAACATGGTCACTTTCTTCCTAGAGGGGATCGGTGACACGATCGCACCAACCATCTCTGATCTCTACTCGGTGAGTGTCATAATATAATACATAATGTATACTAGTTTTACTGTTACTATTTAACTAACAGTTTTGCGAGCGTGTAAAGAAACAACTCATACTGAGTTATAATATTACCCATGAAAGAATTAGTTTTTGACTAAGACATATAATACTTTTTTTTTAGAATCCAATACCATCAACTTCGTCTGATCGCAACGGCGGGAGTGGTGCCGGCGCAGTGGTGGCGCGCTGCGAGCCACGCCGCGCCGAGCTCGACACTCTCTCTGAAGACTGCACCGACGAGGACGGTGGGCCCTCGCCTCGAGCGTCCATCCCGCGAGGTCAATATACTGAAGCACTGCTACAAATTTAATGTGGATATATCAACGTTATAAAGTTTTATTTTTTCTATTTTTTTCCTTTTTGTTTTTCTACGGTAGTCGTCGTAAATAGTCTACAAAACTAGGTTTCGTAGACGATTTATTGAACAAGTAAATATAGGCATAAGAAATATAGGGATCCCACATAACGGATTATGTGGGATTCTCTCCCCTAAACGGGAGCATACCCACTAAACGCGGTTACCTCATAGCCTTGCGCTGAATACATTGGGCGGCTATATGAACATAATGCAAGTAAATATTTACAGACAACGCAGACGGGTCATCGAGCTTGCAGCTGTCTTACGATGAATCGTCGTCCCGGGAGAGCATGGCGAGCGCGGTGCGCGCGCGCGTGCAACAGCGTCTGCAGCGACCGCTCTCCCTCGTGGACGAGCCCAGCCTGCCCGCACTCCTCTCCATCATCAAATCAAAGGCATACTCAACGGAATTCGACAGCGCTTTCTTCCAGGACGAAACGACCCATGAAAATTCACCACTCGCCCAAATCAAAAAGCGAGTTTCGGAATCTGAAAACATTGACAAAGTCGAGATAATAGTTGGTAGGCAAGGGCCGCGCCGCGTGGTCAGCATGGCTGATGTTGTCTTTAAGAGGCATCGTCCGACAACGAACGCCGCTCCGGTCAACATCATTGAGAATCCAATGAATGCACTGTAAATATATCGGTTAATGTTTTCTTTCTAGCAATCTCTAATGTTAAAATCGAACAACCTTATCTTTAACAATATATGTATTGTAAATAGGTTAATGCTAAACTAATGTATATACATCATTGACTGACTTCCCACTTAACATCAGGTCGGATTGCGGTCAAGCATTGGTTTATTTATTGTAAAAAAAAAATAGATATAAATAAACCAGTTTTTGACTGTTTATTCATTTTTAAAATTGTAATCGAAAATATCACGGCTTTAACTTAATGAATTTATTTATGTAATTCAAAATCGGCTTCGAATTTAGCCGAACTTGACGTTTTATAAAGACTGAATTTATACAATGAAATTAAAACTAAACTACGTTTCGACGAAACATGACTTACTCTTATCGAATTTATGACATGTAACTTGTATATAATGAATATTGGATGAAAGGTTTGTTGTATTGTAAAGTTAATATGAGGGTAATAAAAATAGTCAAGGATTATACGTAAATTGTGTGGGGCAATTTCGGTTGCTATTTGTAAATAATTTTATTTTAAGTAGATTTCTACTATTAGAAGCCTATTTCTTGATATCATTAGAGTAAACGGAACATGAATATATGTGTTGCCATATGGTATATAACTTCAGCTATGGTTTCAAGTTTTTTCGTAATTAAATTAAAAAACTAAAAAAAAAAGTTTCCGGTTTCTTGATTTTATGTGAACTTGAAACCATCTGTATCAGTGTTAACGCCTCAATCTACAATAGAAGCTACGTTTTTCTTTTCTTTACATTTTACATTCACCCCGACTGGACCTAGGCTTACTTATTTTATTAGGTTTAGTAATATTATTAAACAATTTTATTGATTTATCTGATATTTTATACTTTTTATATTATTTGGTCAGTAATTTGAAAATGTTCTTATTTATTATGTAATGTAATTTAGCTCACAAATTCAGCTATAAAAGGAGAAAATCTCAATGTCCCTTTCTCATTAGATTTTATGATATTTCGCAATTTTGTAAATAGCTTACTTTTTTAAATATCTGTATTTAATATAATGCCATATTTCTACTAAACTTTAATATTGCAATATAAAATGCATTGTAGTTTTAACGACATTAATAGATTTAATCCATAATATAAATACTATAGTTATGTAAATATTTCTATCTTACCAGATTTATTTTCATCCTAAATTTTAGATTTTTCTCTGATGATTCAAATATTTGGCATGATTTTTTGACTATAAATACTAGCGTATATTTCAACTGGTAAAACGAAAAAAAAATTATTTAAAACTATTTTCCTTGTCTTAAAAGTTTCGATTATAATCTGTTAGCGTAACATAATTGTTGCTAAATACGGGTACTTAAAATGTGCTACTACCAAAATTATAACCAAATAATTATTAATACTGATAATACGTATACGATTTAATATTAGAAAAAAAAATAGTTTGATAGTTTTAGATTAAGGTGTTACGTTATATAAATTTTAAGATCAAATAAGTAATAATTAACAGCGTATGTGTCAACGTCACCGAACGATTGTGACTTATTTTATCCGGTAGAAATATTATAAACTGTCTGCAAGAAAAGTATGAACCGAACGATTTTATATATAATAACCTTCTCTCTATTTACAATTAAAATTATTGTCTTTCATTTGCAATTAAGTCGTGAACTAACAACACACAATGTACATATGATTTTATAAACTGTTTACAATCGGTCGGTGACTTAAACATAAAGGCGATTGGACCGATGTTTGACACGTTTTAACTCAGCACAAACAACTTTTAGAAATTGTATTATAACCTTTAAAGAGCACTAGTACACAAGTATCAATCAGCATCGGTCCAATATTGCGTATTCCCAAACGTTTCCCGTGCAAACGCACCTTTACATATAATTATTGCAACTCATACATTTTTAGAAGTTTAAAATATTTATCACCCGGTTATAAAAAATTTATCAGTTATCGTCACTGGGAATACGTCCAGAAATAATTACTAACAAATGTAAAGTTCTTACTTTGTTAGTGCGTTAAAAGGACAGGCGCCCACTTAATGAATAGCGGATTTTGTCGCGTGTCTCAAGAACTCAAGTATTTAACAAAATGACGAAAGACGATAGGAACATCTTGTCAACGCTGGCGGAGGTCCTACGTGTTTTTGCATTTCTTAAATGCTATAAGTATCATATCCCATAGCAAAATTATTATTTTTACCTTCGTTTTTCGCACGGTCCGTTAACCGGGCGCCTGACAATGTAATACTTTCGTTACAGAGAACGGACTAATAATTAATCTTTGCGTTTGTACAGAATTTATGCATTTATTTAGTATAACAAATTTATTAAATATTATATTTTACGATCGATCAAAATTATTGTATTGGACAGTAATCCATGTCCTTATAATATTTTCGTTTAATGGCGAACAGTTTTCTCGAAGACATTTGAAGTGTGGAAATTAAGTAGGATTGATGTCGCAATTATGATAATTGTATACGCAGAGAATGTAAACACGAGGAGGTATGTAGTTTGTAGGTAGGATTAATCATTATAACTATTTGCTTACTTATTGATTTGCTTAGGTTTTAGATGTATTATGTTACTTTGTTTTTAAAGGACAAAGTAATGACGTACTAATAAGTGTCGTTATAATTAAAGGACAGGTATAAAACTGTCTTCTAGTATGCGTCAAGGCACAATAAAGGCAGAGACACACTAGTGTGCGGCGTCTTTTGCTGAAATAAGAAACAATATTATTGATTGTCATGTTATAACTCATTCCTAGGTACCGCTTTCATAGCATTTTGCAAACCATAAAACATACAAAAGTGGTAATATCGCTCTACATGAGACGAGAGACGAAATATATAACATTTGTGTGTTCCTGCCCTAAGTGACGTGTGAACAACAACTTGGGTGCATCAAATGCAACATTTCCCACTGACGCAGTTTCCTTAGATATTATTATATATACACAAAATGTTATCTTTGAATATTGTTTGGACTGTGATCTATTTTACGAAATTTTTTATTTTAAATTTGTTAACGTATTCCAAATTATTTAGTGAGTTTTTTATTAAATTTTTATCATTGGCTATAAGTGTATAAGATACATCCATTTCTATGTCTATTTACCTAACTCGATGTGATCTTTCATATTTTTTAGGTTATAAAATTTAGGAGCTTATATTACCCCAGGTAGTGTTTACTTCGAATAGATCAAATAAGTATTTTTCGATGTTTCTATATAATGTAATACAAAAATATCCTATTGCATTTTTCACTCCAATTGAGCAAAAATTATCCCGCCTGGCAGTTATTGTTCCTGTAATATTAAGCCGCTTGTATATAATGTTTTGCATATAAAAATATTTAATTCGCGAATTACGATAATATTTATAATTTTACTTCTTACTGTTTATTATATCAATGTACGTAGTTGTTGTACCAATATATACTCATGTAATTTGTCTTCGTTTTGATAGGATTCTGATCAATGAACTGCAGATTCTATAATTCGGTGTTACGTTGATAAAGTCTCACGTGACCCTTGTGCTCCCAATAGTGATGGAGGTTATACGAATCCGTTCTGACCGTTTCAACTGTTTCTGCACTAAATTACTGAAAATTGTATTATAAAACTCAAAGAATAATAACACTCTGCCATTTATAATAGTTTATTAATTGTTATTAACACTACACGCGTGAGACTTTGAGAGTAAATTAGAATTTTATTTCCTGTAGAACATATACCATACAAAACACTTAATGTATTTACAATACAAAATTATCATAACCTTTATTTTAACTCAAAATTGACACAGTCCTATCAAAATATATCATAAATTTAAAATTAGATTAACCTTTTTAAATATTATCTCGTAAAATAAGATAAGTATTCGTATTAATATATCTTTTTATTTAACGAAATAATCAAAGTTCTATCTGAAGGCATTTAGTCAATCATTTTGTGCCTGCTATTTATGAAAAATCGAATGAAATGTTTTTTAAAAAACGTCGTATAGATAAGTCTATATTCAGTGCAGATTTTATTTCTAATACTGGCAGGATGTTTATTAATTTAGACATTAAAACCCCTCACTATTATGACAAAAATACTTTCTATGCGCTCGGAAAAGTTAAAAATGCCAAACCTTATTTTCCTGATTTTGCACAAAATGATTGACATTGTTCCATTTTTGAAATTGTGGGTTTATTCTACACATTTACCTCATTATAATTTTAAAATAACATTTAAATTTTAATTCAGTGTTTAATATAATATCAGGGAATTGCATAACTGTCCACAACACAACACTAAATGAAACCAGCGTTCATTGTAACAACATACCGTACAATGTACCGTTAACATCTTTAAAGACAAAATAATATATATAAACATAATGCCAATAATTTCGATAACAAAGATATAACATTTTTAAGTAAAGAATACTTTGATATCAAAATGTTGTCAACACCTTACGAATGACATAGGAACGTTACAAGTTACGACGTTTGCTTTACCTAATATTAAATCATTACTATTAAAATTCAATTAAGTGAACGTTTAATTTCGATGGCATTTATTTAGAAAGTTGTTAAGTTTTTATCTCATCTTCTGTTGAATCTACGATTCTATGAACTATTAATATATGAATGTTAACTTTAGATTATTGCGAATATATAGGCTAAGTCTTCTTCGTATAAGTGTATAATTATAAGACAATGATTGTTATAATTCTGTGCTCCGCTTTTGTGTCGAATGAACCGCTAAACAGTTTAGCTGTGATTTCATAACCTCCAGCACACTGCCGCGAAAGTGTACCAGAAGTGAAGCGAATTGTGTTTGTTCCAGCGAACGAAATGAAACCGGATGTCTCCGCCTTAAACTCTGCATTCCACTTTTGCTATTTTTATTTTTAGTCGACTTCGAAAAGAAGGAGATTATTCGCTTTATGTTTCGCTTCGGTTCCGGTTCGCTATTACTGTAGTGTGCATAAGGTGTTATAGTGATACTGTTGCAGAGTAATACGGATGTTAAATTACATTTCATGATATATTACGTGTAAAGTAAAATGTGCGAGAAAGAGAGGCAGATAATGGGTCTAAAAGTCATCGCTGATTAGAAACATCTAAAACCCTCACCATATCATACTGGCCTTGACTGAGAGGACAAGGTGTGCTCGGGTTACGGTTAGCACTAATAAATAACCAACGACACAATAGATCCTCAACTAAAGACTAAAGACATCAGTAATCACAACTTTGTTCTGGTGGTTATTTTTTATGTGTGAATAAGTCTCAATTTAACATTGTAAACCAAACTGTATAAAACATAACATCATTATTGTCTTCGATAAAACAGTAATAAGACATATGTTTTAAACGGAGATTTTTGTTTCAGAAACCCACGGTAGATGACTTAATAAATGCCATTCTATACATACCTTGTGTACACCGTATTACTCTGTCCTCAGTAGTTTACTTGTGGTTGCCAATGTCGAAACAGTTATAAAATATATGTAGTCGTCTCTCTTTATTCATCATTCTATAAATAATACAGAATAAACATGTCTAATCTTACAAAGCAATCATAGTAGCATGAAATGTGTTCATACAACTGTTTCGACATTGGATTTTCACTAGAATACTATTATTGAAATCAACATTGAGCTGTTTTCCTTCGCATAAAGGGCCTAACTACTAGAATTAGTTTTTTTGTCTATCCTTAAGATTTAATTGTAATTGTAGTACTTCCATCTCACTGGCGCATTTCTTCCCCTAGTTATAAACGTGCACTTTTTTTTGTATAGGGGAAAATCTTTAAAAGAACCCTGCTTGAAGGAGACATAATCCCTACTTACTAAAAAGGTGTTCCTCTCGAATACGATCAATTTTGAGAAAAGCAAAATTAACCGATCATCAAAGTAACCGCTATAGCTTTCATCGTTATTTTCTAAACATTTTTGTACTATCAGTGTATACCTAATTGTTCTATTACGCTGATAGCACTAAACAGGTTTTTTAATAAAAAGCCTTTAACATTAAATGCTAGTAATGTTATCAAAGTAATTCTGAGATTGTTTATATCTTCATCTTATGTAAAATGTAAAATGCACCAGTGAGATGAAAGAACCATGCAATACATTATATTATTCATAAAACTTTGACTGTTTAAGTTAATTTCAAGTTTAATGCTATTTTTAAGTAACGTTTAGTTATAACCAAGAACAAATTTATGTTCATATAATGTAACATTACGATCTGTTAATCAGTATCAGATTTGTGGTCTCTTCTATGTAACTATTTCCACTTAGCGACAAGTCGCGTACGACTGCCCACACGCAACCGCCATTTGTGAACGCCTTATAGTCGCGTGTTCCACTTCCACTGACGCGCCCGCGACAGCTGTACAAAAAACAAGTAAAACTAGGTTCGCGCGATTAGTGGCTAAGTTGAAATAGGCCTTGAAATTCACAATAACCAAGTATTCGAAACGAGTTAGCTGCAATGTCACGGTAGCACACCGCGGCTTTGCTAATGCTAGGTAAGGAAGGCAAGTATGGTATATGTCGCCTAAAAATCGTAAACGACACCAATTTTTATTTCGATAAGACGCCATCCACTATATTCCTTCATAGAAAAGGACAATCAAAAAAGTGTCATAACTTTACAAACTTACAACTTTACAAGTGTCTGAAGAAGTCAAATTAATTTCAAGGACTGATAACCTTAGAGTAAAATAAGCAGTGATTACCTTTAAAAGCTCACAAATTATGTTATCACTGTAATCTTGAGACAACAGCTGTTAGTTGTGGCTGTATTGACACTTCTATTAACACATATTGTCATCTTTTCTAATTAATCCCATACGCAAATTTCATAGTCATTCGTTAAGTCAAATTAAAAATGGAGGTTGTGCATGATTTGCAGGTGATATATACACTAAAGACGTTTGTTACAGTTCAAAAAATAAAGACCCAATGTAAATAAATATTCAGTGAAACGCCTATGTTGTTTGCATACACAAGGGCTTACTGTAAGAGTTTGTCTCGATTTTATATAACATACTTTGTTTTGAATATCATATATTTCATTATTCAAACTTTCGTGTGATATATCATTAACTAAAATAGGAAACGACTAAAACACTCGGCACCGACTAGTTTCGAGCCCATCGAGGGCCGTTCATCAGGGTGAGTGGGACTGGTATTATTTCGCGAATGCGGCTCGTCGCTCACTGCGCGCCTACGCTCTTAGGGCGCGTCTTGAGGGGGCGGAGGCGCGAGGTGCACCGGCGTCTTTGAAGAGGTTGATACCAAAGCGTCATTGGTGATGTTGTTCAAGTTTCCAGTCCCACTCACCCTGATGAAGGGCCCTCGATGGGCTCGAAACTAGTCGGTGCCGACACCGGACAACTGAACGTGAGTTTTTTAGCCGTTTCCTATTATAGTTAATCATATAATATATGAATATATAATAATATGAACATATATTTCAAATATGAACATGCGTAAATGGTTTTAAAAGCAGTATTTTTACTTCAATCAAAAAGGTGTGTTAAAACAGATTTTATGCGAAGTTCGACTGAAGATTGCTGCGTTTCGATTCTTGGTTGTTAACATTGTAATATTTTTTTTTTCTATCTTACTCATAATAAATAATGTTCTATGTAGTAACCAAGACTTTCTTTTTTTTATTTTAATATTTGATGCCCTGACCCTGATGCTTGTCTATCCGTCTAGAAATGTGTATGATTTTGGCACTTGTGGTTTTTCGCAAGAAAATCGCCGCCATCTTATTGTGCAAGTGAGTGAGTGAGACATAGTAATTTATTCGAGAGTGAGCGATACATATATTTTTCCTACCAAGAAGTTATCCAAATTCTGGAAAAATAGTAGTCTGTAGGCACAAGGTCTGGTGAGAGGGTTCCCTTGCAAACTCAGACCCAGACTCTGTTCAATATGATCTATTATCATACAGGTCCCACCACTCTTGCAATGCTTTAAATGTTTTAAATTCAATCATTCAGCCGAAATTTGTAATAACAAGTAGAAATGTTCGATTTGTGCCGATGAAAATCTCTTGAAACATTGTGACAATCCTAATTCAATTAAATTGTATTAACTGTGGCGGGCCACATTTTGCTATTTCTTGTGCATGCCCCATTAAAATTAAAAATATATCTGAAAAGAGAAACAAAATTACCTATGCTGAAGTAAGACTGTGACCTATGACAAAGAATTTCTGGCATTCAGTAGTAAGAAAGATATAATCTCAAGAGTAATAATGTAAATGTTGTAAATAAACCTAATATTAAGTCACACAATTTATCTCCTTGATGTATATCCAATGATACAAAAAATTAGCTAGAAAAGATTACAAATAATAATGTCATATTAAATAAATGCTAAATGCTATAGTAAAATCTTTACTTCATTTAACTAATTCTAACAATGAAGCTATAACATTGAATAAAATAAGAGGTTTTTCTTTCCAATCTAATTTTATATGGATTTAAATGAATTTAATATATATCAGACTAAGAATTATATTTCAATAGCACAATTTAACATCCAGAGTGTTAACAACAAAAAACATCTGTTAATTTTCTTTTGGAAAATGACATTTGTTTATTAAATGAAACCTTGATAAAAAATAATGGTAACATCAATGTCTCAGGTTATGATATTACAAGACAGGATGGCCCCAATGGCTAAGGTGGAGTTGCAATCTTGATTATAAATACATTTAAAATCGGATAATTATCCCTTATCACAATTTTTTACAAACAACAGCAATCATTATTAAAACAAGTGTAGGCAATTTATCTATATTGTGTGCATACAGCCCTCCCAAGGGTGAACCTTTTAAAAAGATTAAAGCAAATTATTAATGATTCGCCCAACCAGTCAGGCTCTCAGGTGATCTTAATGCGCATCATGTTGCATTTGGATGCTTGTCAAATAATTCTAGAGGAAATGATGTATATAACTTGTTAGACAATTGCGATCTTTGAATCTTTAATACTGGATTACCCACAACTGTTGGTTCTATTCACCATAATTCTCCGGCCATTGACATAATATATAAGTCCCACTGTAGCTACTCTTTGCGAGTTGAAGGTTCACAGTGACGCTATGGGCAGTTATTATTATCCAACAATAATTAATATTCAGACTTCCATAGAAAAATATATGATAGGTTTTCCTTCTGAGCGCTTCATGTAAAATCTTGCTAATTGGATAAAATTTTTATCTGAAAGTGAAAAAACATTTGATAACGTAAATCTTGAATTGGGCAATTCTCTTAATATTTATAACAGTTTTTTGTGACATACTCAATAAACTTAAACAGGAATGTATTCCTAAACTTATCATTAAAAATCATACAAAACTAAAAAGCCAGTCGGCTTTTTAATTTGGTGTGATAATGAATGACATGTGATAATGAGTGATACAACCATCAATGTGCAAAGAAGCATTAAGAAACTATAGGCTTATTCCTATAATTCAAAATTACACCATGTACAAAACGATTGATACAGTAAAGAAGAAATTAATTAGTGAAAAAAGAAATTACAATGGAAGTTATGTGAATCTTTTAATTTTTACACACCTGTGAGCATTATTTAGAACTATATCCGTAAATTCAAACGCGCAACACACAGAAAAGCCCCAAAAAATTATGAATGGATTCCTTCATTTCTTGATAAATATGCACCAATCTCTCCACCTGAAAAACATGTGGATACAGGTAAATTAAATTGTTTATTTCAATCACCGGGTAACAATAACAGTGTCTTTCTTTCTGAACCATTTACAATGAATGAATTTAAAGTAGCTCTCAAATCTAGGAAAAATACTACACCCGGTCTGGATGACAATACTTATAAATTAATTACCAATCTTCATTTTAAAGCACAAAATGTTTATTGAAAGTATATAATATTTTATGGTTATCCATAAGATGCCATCCGTGAAAGTTGAAAAACACAATGTGTTATTTCAATAATTAAACCAGATAAACCTGAAGGCGACTGTAACTCTTACAGACCTTATATCACTGTCATCTTGTGTAGGTAAATTAATTGAATGTTAAAACTAAGATTGGATTATTACAGTGAAAAAAATAATATTTTACCTGAACAGCAGTTTGGTTTCCGACAAGGCTGAAATGCTGTAGAAAGCTTAATTCATCAGACATTAAACAATCATTTCATAGTTGAACGCTTATTATTATCGGCTGAAGTGATGTATATCTGTGACCATAATAATATTAGACTACCGAACGATTTGAGTACAATGTTAAAGATTCCTATGTTATCCAAACCACTGTTCAAATTTATTTCTAGGACTAAGAACTAAGAATATTTTGTATTTAGTTAGTTATATTTTATGTTATTTTTTATTTCGATGTTTACATTTGTAATTTCAAGACAGGCTAAACGACACCGATATCCAATGCCTTGATAAATTAAAAAAAAAGACAGTTAAGTCATGTCAAGCAAATGTACAATATGGGTATGTTCCGATATGCACCGCGACCACTGTACAGTGTGACGTCAATTCAGTATACTGTGAAGCCGTTCTTTATACTCAGTTATACTGGTTACGATTTAAAACGGAACGCAATCCCGTATACTGTCAGCCGCATTTTTTGACGCAGCATTCAAATGAGTGTATTCAAGTTTTCTAGTACATTAAAAAAACTGTTTTGGAGTACTGTGTAATTAAAAATATTTGAATTAATATTAATTGTAAATTGAATTTATAATATAAAAGTAAGTACTTTTTCATAAAAAAGAATATGTTTTTCATTATCAACACAGTCTAATAAGGTTAATTTTTGCAATTCTTCCATTGTTTTATTGTTTTATTTATTAATCCAAACTAATTACAGAACTTTAAAATTTTCTGATTAAACTGTAGCTTTGTTTATAAGACGTTAGGCACTCGAATGGTTTTGACGGATCACGTGATCAAGGTACTGCGAGTACCTTACCTCGAAAACGCCAGTGCTCACAGTAGAATATGGCGGCGATTTATGACGTCATATATTTCCCTAGGCTACTGCGGCAGTAAACTGGCAGTCCATAACGGAACGAATTTTTCTACAGTGATAGCACTGTGCAATGCTTGCAGTGCATATCGGAACATACCCTATAAGTATAATTATAAGTAAGTTGTCAACTCACATTATTTTCTAATTTCCACTCCTCCGAACCCCTAAACTCCATTCCCAATTTTTCTTTTCTTGGTTTTTCCTGTGGTGTTACTGCGTTGGTAGTCGTGACCTGTGGATTAAAAGAAAGTAAAATGAGTAGTGATCTATCCGAAACAACGTCTGAAGAAAGTTGTTCCCAGATGTCTGAAAGAGAGATTAATTGCGATTCAAACGCACAATTCCCTTCACCAGACCATGTTTTTACAGAGACACCGGCATATATTACTTGCAAGTTAGTACACACTGCTAAAAACAATATGAATGTTATTGCACTTTTTTCGTTGTCCTAAAACCGGATGGTTACAATGATTTAATTTGACCTTCGGGAATTAACTTAAAATCTATTAATAATATAATCAATACATCGCCGTCAGCATAAGCATTAATGAGTGTATGTGGCTATGTGATTACTTATGTACAAAGTTATATTCAAGCAAGCAATCACCTTTTTGTAACTTATTAAGTAAACAATTAAAAGGTCTATACAGGCCATAAAAAGTAGTAATTGATTAGAGACAAGGTGATTCAGACTGAATGTCCTACTGACCTCCCACGCTGATGCATTAAATACAACAAATTGCAATAGTATAAAATAATTGACTTCCACACTGCACCATATTAGCATATGTTTCTCAATAAAATGATTTTATGTAGTTTGGTTGTATTTCACACTAATCACATTTCTATGATTGTCATAAATATAAATAATAATAATTATCCTTTTGGTTTTTAGTTTAATGGCTTCCCAAACCTATCCGATGTCTCAGTCATCCAGTGAAGAAAATATAAAATCAGATGGTATGATGAACAGTCCCTTAAATTGTACTTTCATGTTACATATTTGGTATATTAATTTTACTAAGATTGTGAATGTTTAGATTAATGGATGTTTGTTAGAATGTATCTTCAAAACAGCTTGAAGGATTTAGGTGAAATTTGGCATATATGCAGAACATAGTCTGGAAGAACTCATAGGCTACTAATGAAGTTTTTATTTTGAATTCAATGCAGTTGGAGTCGCAGGCAAAAGCTAGTGATTAATATTTCTAACTCATTTTAGCTACAGCACAGACAGACATTACCTTTCCTAAGAATCTTCCGGAATCAGTTCAAAAAATTCTAAATACATATTCTATATGTTCAGAGGTAACAAATATTTTCTACTTTAAAGTATTTATTTAAAATATTATTTATATTTATACTACTGTGTATCAATTGTTAGGACAAACCTAACAATTAAAATTTCTGGATAATGTACCAAAACCTCATTTCTAGCAAAAGTCTAAGACAAAGTTGCGTTCTACCGGAGAGGAAGTGGATAATTCTGATAATCCTGAATGTGTGCAACAGCAAAATTACGACTATGATTTGCCATCGCCGCCATATTCCGATTTCGATTGCCAACTGGTAAGTTTGAATTTACGAAAATTTGTAAAGATAAACAAAAATTTAAATATTAAGTAAATGTTCAATGTCATGTGCAAATCATTGTGAGCTTTGAAAATGGATAACAAGGCTTTGATAAATTATACTTGTTGTTAATCAATAATCAATTCTTATTTTAGGTAGAGCCTCAGGATTATGTGCCGGAGGATCCAAACATGTATGCTATTGAGCATGAAGCCAATTCAAACAATGAAATCTAAAGAAGTTATCAATTTGTACTAGTTTTTAATGCCTTCACACATAATATTGTGTCTGTTTCTGTTTTTTTTTCTTGTTCTGTTTTGCCATAAGATAACGTAGAGGATGACAATATGTGTTACAACAATCAAACCCAATGTTACATGATTGCGGATATTTTTTTTTTTTTCATTTAAATGTAGTAGACTACAGGGGTAAAAGTACAATTTCTCCTTTTCTAATACACCTTTTTCTATTAAACATAACAAAGTCTTTCATACAAAATAGTTAATACATAATACATATTTTATAGGTAAAGGACAGGTCTCTATTTGTGATATTAATGCATAAAACCTTAGATAAATGTTGGCATTAATAATGTCTTAGTGTTAAAATATAACATAGCAGTATTTGATTAGTGTAAGAAAAAATGACTGATTATCTTTTATTTTTCTGAAGTTTTGAATAATAGATTTCTTTAAATCTTCATTTGATTTATTAATTCGTTTTGTCTTAGGATAGGAAATAGTTCTTATCCTTAAAAATAAGTTGATGATATAAATTAGAAGGATACACCTTTTCTACACATATTAAACCATTTTACCTCGTGTTGATTGACAAATGTGTTGATTGTACCTCATATTATAAATTAAAATACTACAATTTGTTCCAATTATTTGCATTTGATTTTTTGTTTATTAAATGTGATTTAGAAAGTGTTTATTGCAAATTTGTTTTTTGTTGTTGTGTAACAGTTACTTGTTGTTGATAGACTTTTGGGATAAAAATGATAGTTAAGATGATTGTCTCAAAAATTTGTAACTGTATGTTGATTTTTTCTAAATAAATATTATATTTGTAATGTTATATATTTTGATTTACCTTAGTACCTGTCCTTACAATTTATTGGAATCGATCGAATCAATGAAAGTCTGACAAAAGCCTTTAGGCGTGGGTAACTAAACTAAAATTGATGACATGCAGATCAGCTCACAATTCGCTTATGTGAAGCTGATCAGTGAACCGGCTTGAAGACTAGTTCAGTTTGTACCGGCTTAGAGCCATGATTGGTCGCTCTGCGACTCGGCTGACTCGCTGCTCTTCGGCACGCAAAGTTATAGGTAGGTACATCTCGTTGAGCCGCAGCTCAAGCCTATGTGAGCTGGATATTGGTACCGGTTCAGAATTGATCTACACACACCTAATGACCTTCGATAAGCACTGGATAAATACTAACGACCAATTATTTTTACGATTAACTTTAAAATTCAAGTTTTATAGTTAACTAACTATTCTAACAAGCCAACAATGGCTGCCTGAACTATCAAACCAATATCCAAAATTCATTAGTATAGTTGAAATAAGAAGCCGAATATGCGACTTATTGTTGTGTTTTTTGCGACATGGTTGTCAAAGGTAAAAAAAGTATAAACATTGCATCTAACAGGAAGATAATATACTTTGTTTACTTACATCCTCAAATAGCTTTTAATTCTGCACTAAGTTATACCATTAGGTGGCTAATTTTAGGTATAAGTGGTAAATTCTATCGAAAAATAATTTTGCATTTACAATGCTCATAAGACCATTATGAAATAAAGTTACGTGGCCAATGGTACTTTATTCTATATTTTAGGTAGACCTTTAATAAAATGAAAAAATGCTATGAATAATTATTTATATGAAATAAGCGCAGCAGTCGGGTTTGCGTAGAGTGAGGGGCGCGGTCACTTCAGCAACATGACGTCGCACCAGCTGACAACGCCGTACGACGAGATAGCACCAATGGAAGCCGAGGATGGGTTCCAAACATCCACCATAATCGCCGGCCTCATGCCGGACTCGTTCGGTGAAATGTTCAACTTCCTAGACGGTGATAGTTTCGGCATAGGTTTGTGACTTTTTTTGTCCAAAATATATAAATTCTCACTTGACAACCAATACGCTTCTTTATGTCGTTTGTTGTTACGTCTCACCTTGGCTGTCTACAATATTGAAGGAGACGAAAGGACACGGTATATGACTGCTGTGGTTAGTCTATGTAGATTAATTCTAATAGGCAATCTAACGATTAGGACCAATGCACGAGTTCGTTTACGGCTGGCAGGCGATAGTTAACACGATGAGCATGAAGAACAACGTGGAGGTCCGTAAGCGAGCAGGGCTGCAGCGCTTCGCTCTCGCCGGCATCAATGGCATCACGCTCATCTCGCACATCGGCGTCACAGAGATAATGATCAATGGGACACGCTCTTACTGCTTTGGCGGTGTCTCGCGACCGCCTGGACGTCGCAGCGTCATATGCAAGGTTACATTTGAATAGATTCATGTTGTTCGATAAAAAGCTTTGAAAAAACATTGATTAGGACCTTCGATTGATACATGATAGAAGATAAATGTATGTTCGTCTAACGTCACCTCTTATAAAGCATGCATGCAATCAACAAATGCCATCTTCATTTCATTTTAATTTCCTGGAATGTTATAGCATAATCAGTAGACCTTTTCAGTTTTTTTTAATGATTACAACTTAATTATTTGCTCTGTAGTACTACATATACTTATGTTTTGTATGTGCAGGGTGCGATGTACCAGGAGGGTAGGTTCTCATGCCGAGTGCCGTTCCTGCGCTACCCGACCATGCTCGGTTACCGTTACTGCATTGACAAGTACGCTGCAGTCAACACTCTAGATGGTACCTACAAAAGTGAGTGCACTACCAAGTGATCATAATTCATTTGCATAATTTCCCTAAGGCTATACTTGAAATTGTATAATACAAATAAAGTTTGTGGCAAATATATCCATCAATTTGAGTGTCATTCTGTGTGACAGCTACGTATTGCGCTCGAGGGGAGTCTGTGCCTAAGTTCCACTACGACTACATCTGCGAGCGGCGGGACGTCAAGATCAAACACGTGAACATGACGGATCCAAACGAACGGTTTAATGTACGCAACCCGGTGGTGCGCCGTGCGGAGTACTACAGGGCGCCCTACGACATTCTGAAGGCCTGTCCCGACTGGTCGGTTACATATTCTCACTAAATAAAATAATTAGGGAAGCCACTATTGTAATCGTTCAATTTGTTGACTGAAAATCTTTCTCTAGCAGACTTTTTAGCCTTACCTAAACGTAGCAAACCAAGGTTAACAAGTTGGTTTCTAAATTGATCATGATCAGTGTGACAATTACGTTAAGATTACGATGCAAAGTTTTCTATAGCGGAAATATAGAAGATTTGTCATGTCAATACAGGTACGGTTGCAACCTGCGCATCGCTCCGGAGTCCATGCACCAGGAGCTACCAGCCGCGCTGCTCGACGCCAACGAGACCGCATTCGTCGGCCACGGTGGAAAGTACTGGCTCGCTCTCTACTACACACAGGTCTCGCACTATTTCAAGCTTTACCTCCTATTATTCTCCTTAGTCGTATAAGTATTGCAGTCTTCAAAGTAGAACCATCTTAGTTCGTAAAGAGCACCCACTGCTCTGACCAAGAGTGTCGGGACGTTATTGCTCTCTGTATCGAGCGCAGACATATTTCAAGAAGTCTTGACCGACGTCTTATTACTAGACGAGACGTTTAGAGAATGAAACAATAGAATGAACCCTTGAAACCGTCTTTCCACAATGATCTTTGATTTTTACTATTTTGTGCTTCTCAAACCAGACTAAGTACTCAATTTTAATACATATATTGTCTAAAAACAGCATAAATCATAATTTCAGCTCGCGACTTACGCGATATATTTCCAAGCTCATGGCGAGTACCCGTGGCAGTCGAACCGGCCTATTGTCTCTGTTGATAAAGGTTTGCTACACGTTTTAATCATGTATAGAATTCAGATATAAAATATAATAAAAAAGATAATTAGTTCGCGTTTTTGATTGAGATTTATGACTATATATAGATATATATATATATATACTAACCTCGTTACATTTGTGCAGGCGGGATATGGGAGCAACTACTGAAGGCTAACATCGGTCCGGACATGAACCTGCACTACAATCTAAACGGCATCTTCAACCGCTACCCTGGTGGAAACGTTGCACCAGATCTGATGCGTAACGAAGGACAGGTTTGATAGTGTTACTTAATTTTACAAATTAATAAAAAGTACTCTTCCCAATACTCAAGGTTAAATGTTGCAGTATAAGTATTCAGTAATAGAGAAAGTTTTTTTTATCTTGTTCACAGGTGCAGCCAGCCAACTTCAGGTCTGAGAGCCGCGACGGCGCGCCAGAGGACCTCATCATTGGTAACGCGCATCTCGTCAACGGACCTGGTATGCTATCTATAAATAATTAAGATGCCTGATAAACTTTTATTAATTCTACCATTTAGAGTGTTAATTTCCAGAACTAAAGCTAAGGCTATTTTTCAGGTGCGGAAACGGGAAGTGCCAATTACAATAAATTCCTACACGATTCCCAAGTACAAGGCACTTTCGACCACGCTAAGAATATATAATACAGTATAGTATTTGATTCGATTTTTATTTCAATAAAATGTATTTACATAGTTTTGAATTTTATTGTAGTACTGCCTATGAATACATCTTGATAAACGTTTTCAGGGCGAAATTATTTTTTAAATGATTTAAAAAACACAATGATTGAAAATGGTTGACTGTGTTTTCATTCTCACCTCCGTGAAGTTGGCCCCCTCACTTTAATTTTTTTAACTTTTTTTTACGCAAATCGTTTGAGAATCGTTTGAGAGGGTTTGAGAGAAAAGAAATATCGTTTGAGAGTTCCTACTTTCTCCGTAAAAACAATTTCAAATTCTAGTGTGAAGTTGGCCCCCTCACTTTACTTTTTTTTAATTTTTTTCAATGCGAATCGTTAGAGAGTCGTTTGAGAGGCATTAAGAGAAAAGAAATATCGTTTGAGAGTTTTTACTTTTTCTGTAATAAATATTTTAATTCTGGGCTTCGAAAGTTACAAATCGATTTTCCTTTTTTTCCGAATTAAATATGGCAATCATGCACTTGGACGTTTAAAATTTATTGTGTAGGTAGAGAATGGTAAGAGAGTGATAGAGAGAAAAGAGAAATCGTTTGAGAGTTAATACTTTTCCTGAAATAAATATTTCAATTTCTGAATCGAAAGTAACAAATCAATTTTCCTTTTTTCCGAATTAAATATGGCAATCATGCACTTAGACGATTCAAATTTATGGTGTAGGTAGAGAAAGGTAATGGAGTGATTGAGAGAAAACAGAAATCGTTTGAGAGTTAATACTTTTTTTGAAATAAATATTTCAATGTCGGAATCGAAAGTTACAAATCGATTTTCCTTTTATTTCGAATTAAATATGGCAATCATGCACTAAGACGTTTCAAATTTATTGTGTAGGTAGAAAATGCTTAGAGAGTGATTGAGAGAAAAGAGAAATCGTTTGAGAGTTAATACTTTTTCTTAAATATATATTTCAATGTCGGAATCGAAAGTTACAAATCGATTTTTCTTTTATTACGACTTAAATATGGCAATCATGCACAAAGACGTTTCAAATTTATTGCGTAGGTAGAGAATGCTTAGAGAGTGACTGAGAGAAAAGAGAAGTCGTTTGAGAGTTAATACTTTTTCTGAAAAATATATTTCAATGTCGGAATCGAAAGTTACTAATCGATTTTCCTTTTTTTCCGAAATAATTATGGCAATCATGCACTTAGACGTTTCAAATTTATTGTGTAGGTAGAGAATGATTAGAGAGTGATTGAGAGAAAAGAGAAATCGTTTGAGAGTTAATACTTTTCCTGAAATAAATATTTCAATTTCTGAATCGAAAGTAACAAATTAATTTTCCTTTTTTCCGAATTAAATATGGCAATCATGCACTTAGACGCTTCAAATTTATGGTGTAGGTAGAGAATGGTAATAGAGTGATTGAGAGAAAAGAGAAATCGTTTGAGAGTTAATACTTTTTCTGAAATATATATTTCAATGTCGAAATCGAAAGTGACAAATCGATTTTTCTTTTATTACGACTTAAATATGGCAATCATGCACTAAGACGTTTCAAATTTATTGTGTAGGTAGAGAATGCTTAGAGAGTGACTGAGAGAAAAGAGAAATCGTTTGAGAGTTAATACTTTTTCTTAAATAAATATTTCAATTTCGGAATGGAAAGTTACAAATCGATTTTCCTTTTATTTCGAATTAAATATGGCAATCATGCACTAAGACCTTTCAAATTTATTGTGTAGGTAGAGAATGGTAAGAGAGTGATTAAGTGAAGAGAGAAATCGTTTGAGAGTTGATACTTTTCCTGAAATAAATATTTCAATATCGGAATCGTAAGTAACAAATCGATTTTCCTTTTTTCCGAATTAAATATAGCAATCATGCACTTAAACGATTCAAATTTATGGTGTAGGTAGGGAATGGTAATAGAAAGATTGAGAGAAAAGAGAAATCGTTTGAGAGTTAATACTTTTTCTGAAATATATATTTCAATGTCGGAATCGAAAGTTACAAATCGATTTATTTTTATTTCGAATTAAATAGGGCAATCATGCACTTAGACGATTTAAATTTATGGTGTAGACAGAGAATGGTAAGAGAGTGATTGAGAGAAAAGAGAAATCGTTTGAGAGTTAATACTTTTCCTGAAAAAAATATTTCACTGTCGGAATCGAAAGCTACAAATCGATTTTCCTTTTTTTCGAATTAAATATGGGAATCATGAGGATAAACGATTCAAATTTATTGTGTAGATAGAGAATGGTTATAGATTGATTTAAAGAAAAGAGAAATCGTTTGAGAGTTAATACTTTTTCTAAAATAAATATTTCAATTTTTGAGATTTGTAAGTTTTTGAAAATCGATTTGTTACTTACGATTCCGAAATTGAAATATTCATTTCAGGAAAAGTATCTACTCTCAAACGATTTCTCTTTACTCTCAATCACTGCCTAATCATTCTCTACCTATACAAAAAATTTGAAACGTCTAAGTGCATGATTGCCATAATTATTTCGGAAAAAAAGAAAAATCGATTAGTAACTTTCGATTCCGACATTGAAATATATGTTTCAGAAAAAGTATTAACTCTCAAACGATTTATCTTTTCTCTCAATCACTCTCTAAGCATTCTCTACCTACACAATAAATTTGAAACGTCTTAGTGCATGATTGCCATATTTAATTGGTAATAAAAGGAAAATCGATTTGTAACTTTCGATTCCGACATTGAAATATTTATTTCAAAAAAAGTATTAACTCTCAAACGATTTCTGTTTTCTCTCAATCACTCTATTACCATTCTCTGTCTACACCATAAATTTAAATCGTCTAACTGCATGATTGCCATATTTAATTCGGAAAAAAGGAAAATCGATTTATTACTTTCGATTCAGAAATTGAAACATTTATTTCAGGAAAAGAATTAACTCTCAAACGATTTCTCTTTTCTCTCAATCACTCTCTAAGAATTCTCTACCTACACAATAAATTTGAAACATCTTAATGCATGATTGCCATATTTAATTCGTAATAAAAGGAAAATCGATTAGTAACTTTCGATTCCGACATTGAAATATATTTTTCAGAAAAAGTATTAACTCTCAAATGATTTCTCTTTTCTCTCAATCACTCTCTAAGCATTCTCTACCTACACAATAAATTTGAAACGTCTTAGTGCATGATTGCCATATTTAAGTCGTAATAAAAGAAAAATCGATTTGTAACTTTCGATTCCGACATTGAAATATTTATTTCAGAAAAAGTATTAACTCTCAAACGATTTCTCTTTTCTCTCAATCACTCTCTTACCATTCTCTACCTACACAATAAATTTGAAACGTCCAAGTGCATGATTGCCATATTTAATTCGGAAAAAAAGGAAAATCGATTTGTAACTTTCGATGCCCAGAATTAAAATATTTATTACAGAAAAAGTAAAAACTCTCAAACGATATTTCTTTTCTCTTAATGCCTCTCAAACGACTCTCTAACGATTCGCATTGAAAAAAATAAAAAAAAGTAAAGTGAGGGGGCCAACTTCACACTAGAATTTGAAATTGTTTTTACGGAGAAATTAGGAACTCTCAAACGATATTTCTTTTCTCTCAAACCCTCTCAAACGATTCTCAAACGATTGGCGTAAAAAAAAGTTAAAAAAATCAAAGTGAGGGGGCCAACTTCACGGAGGTTTCATTCTCACTCCAACTTTTATATAAATTTTCCCGCCCATTCCGTAAAACACAGATTTTTTACAAAGAGTATAAACAATCACCAATCATAGATTAAAATGCCACAAATGGAAAACCTACTTACACAACTAATTTCTTATAATGGCAACAGCAATTTCATGACAAAAAGTGTGTTACCATGGCATTGACATTATTGACTTGTTGAGTATTGAATATTGATTGAGTATCGTCGAATCGTCAAAGTATTTTATTGTAATGGCGATGTTACTTTTGAGTACCTGGTAATTTATTTAGTACAACTGCGACTTTACCTAGTCCGTTTCTCTATAGTCAAAGTACATAATAGAAAGGTCATTCAAAAGGTCTTCTGAACTTCTATTATTATCTTACTAATATTATAAATGCGAATGTTTGGATGGATGTTTGTTTAAAGGTTTCTCCGGATCGGATCTTGATAAAATTTAGCATAGTGGTAGAGCATAGAGTGGAAGAACACATAGGCTGCTAATAAAGTTTTGTTTTTTAATTCCTTGCGGACGGAGTCGCGGGCGATAGCTTAGTAGTCATAAATCTGAGACCATAAAGAGATTTTTAATCCTGCTGAAATTGAGTCTTTTTTTTATAAAATTCCGAAAATATCAATTTTTGGAAGAACTTTATTACCTGTGTTTCATTTTTCAATTACTCAAAAGTTATCTGTGCTCTTGTCTTACATCCTCACTTCCTTCCTCTGTGCCATTTCTTCCATTCCATATTTATGTACTCGATTTCTTGCGATGGATGGAGATGAATAGTTTTAATTAACAGTTTTATCGTGTCCTTGCACTATAACAAGTAATTTGTATAGGATTGTAAAACTCAAAACAGTATTAAGCGATTTCTAACACAATTCAGAGATCCGCGTATATATTGGCAGCGCTAAAGCAGTGACCTTATTTTAATTTCTTCATTACTGCAACGATTGTTACGGTTTACAATATCGATTTTAGTCTTTTTTGTGCAAGATTATTGTTTTATGCCGTTCGATTTATCAGTGTGTGAAGGTACGGGCGTTGAAGAGGCAATTTTTTTGTGCGGTAGTGTCAATTAAGGTGGGTATTAGATAATATAAAGCTAAAGTGATAAATAGTATGACCTCTTGTGTATACAATAATGTAACGTTTTTGTGTCTATAAATATAAATAGCAGCTGTAATCACTGCGCACCAGCGCACGACCATGATGTCTATATTCAAACTGAACAATGAAAAATACTTTCCAATAATGTTGTAGTAAGGTATATTGTACTAAATCATTGATATTTACTGTTACTTGCACAAAAATGTATACGATCATAAAACTCATTTATTGGTGCAAGCCAATTCATACAAGATTGAAAAATAAAGTACTAATTCCTTGAAATGTGATGTATAATCAGATGGGGTCAAACCTTACTCAACATGCCTGTTTTTGCTGTAGAAATGACAAACAACAATAACAGTTGTCTTAAAAATCTAAACTAAATGGCTTTAGATAAAACAATTGCTTGATACAAGTATTACATTATTAAAAAGCAAAAAATTTAAACATGAAGGTCATCTGATTTGTGATATGTATTGTCATAATGGCAGGATCTAGTGAATCCAATGAAATGACCCACTTTGCTAAAAAAAAAATATCAATATTATTTGATAAACCTTTTGTAGAGCTATATTGTGTCACATAATTACTATTTACCATTTTTGTGTTATGTAAATAATTCAAAATTACTTGATAAAAGAGGTCACGAATGTGGTATGCTATAAGAAATTAATCTTAAATGAAACAACTACTGGACTACATCACTATGACATCAAAAGAAAGGAATGGGTGTTATATATATGTCCGTGAAGTTAGTGGAGTAATAATTAGACTCAAAATATAATAATTTTCTTTTTTGTACAGATTGAGCCGTGTCTTGGGGAAAAAGCACCCCGGGCACTACGGTGGCCCCAGATACACCTGTGCCAGCGCCCCATCCACCCGGTAAGTTCACTTAAAAAGAAACTCTAATTATTCTTAAGTAATGATTTCTCTATAAATGAGATCTATGTATAAGGGAATAATTAGGAAATCTCAACTCTTTTTCGATGTTAAATGCCTTGATTTATTAAAGTCAGTTCAGTTCAGTTTCTTGATTACGGCTCTCCCTCAGCAGATTGGACGAGTGTTGAGTGTTTATTAAATTCTATTTAGTGTTTCATAAAAATAATGAATTTCCATTAGTTGGCAGATGTTTAGTTAGAAAATGTTTTGAAGCACTAATAGGCTGAGGGTTTGTTTAGGACAATGATGAAGCTTGTTGATCTTATTATTAATCTCAGTGATCAATAGCATAAGCAGTTATGTTTTATTGGAATAGTTATAAGATAAATAAATAATTTCTATGAACTAGTCATCATCTTGTTCAAATAAATAAATTGATATAATTAGACCACTTCTAATTATTATAAAACTAGCTTTTACCCGCGACTCCGTCCGCACGGAATAAAAAATAGAAAACGGGGTGAAAATTATCCTATGTCCGTTTCCTGGTTCTAAGCTACCTGCCCACCAATTTTCAGTCAAATCGATTCAGCTGTTCTTGAGTTATAAATAGCGTAACTAACACGACTTTCTTTTATATATATAGATATGATAGACTAGCATTCTGTCATATAATGCATATGAAAACCTTCACTTTAGTGAACTTATAGCCTTTTGTAGCTTATTTTTGTTCAAATATTGGAATTTATTCGTTATATATTTGTACAAATAGATTGGTCTAGCCGCTTAGGTTATAGGGCTATAACCCAAGCAGCTAGACCAATCTTGTGGGGTTATATGTATTCCCAAAGTCAGATCAGGGATCAGGGATCCCCAAATTATTTTGGACAAGTGACCCCTTTTCCTAAATGAACTGTTACCTCAGTCCCCCATGGCCAAATTACCTTCTTTTAAGATCAATTATTATTATTATTTGTATCATTCTTATTTAGGTCAATAGAAGAAGACACAGTAAGAATTTAAGTTTGATATGAACCACTTTGGTAATCCCTGGTTAAGATTATCATGTTTTGTATAATTTTGCGCCTTATATTTTCATTCATATTTAGATACATGATGACAACATTATTTATAAAATATAATATTGGAATGCCACAGCAATGAGCTCATAGAGAACAATAATTATTGTTATTCTGTATTATAGTTTTAAAAAGATAACCTTTGATTGCTGGTCACAAAGAAAAGTTTTGGTATTGCTGTTCTTAGATTGTTAAGGGCTCTAACCGCCATATTAATTTAAAGCAGTAAATGTATTATGTCATATACATTGAAACAGAACATCTTGTAAATTATATATTACAATGGGTGTTTTTACGGAAGAAAGATAGAGAAAGAAAGCATTTAATTAACTTTATCATAGAATTCTACTGCCAAGACACTTCTTTTAAAATTGTTGTCTCTGTTTTGAAAGAAAATGAAAAGGATGGCAATATGTATTAATATCATGATAGTGGAAATACACAGAAGGGTTAGCTTGTGTTTTGATAGCAGTCACTGAGACATAGGTAGTTCAGTTGTTCTAAACAAAACATGGTTGTCACCGGCTGTTAAAGGAATTACGTAGCGTGAAAATGACGCGGGGCCTCTCGCCTTGTAATAATAGCAATTTGAACAGTACCGTTAACCAATCAATTATTGTTATTCATATGCACCTCAGCCATTTATACTTGTTCTTTTATAAAATGTATGGACAATACATAGATCTTTTATTGGTAGATTTATATTTTGCTTTTATATAAGTCAGAAGTCTCGTGCTACCATCTATGTGTGTGATAAACTAAAAAACTACTTAACCTAACACTATGTAATTGCTTTTTCGGATATAGTTTAGTCTAATTTAAAAGATAGCTTAGTTTTTTCGATTTATAGCAATACCTGTTGAATAGTGTTGTTTTCGTTATATTTTTAAACCTTTTACTTGCACTATGACATTATTTTTTAATATTAAAACGTTTGACATTGACATGACTTTGGCATTTGCAATGACCGTCCGTTTTATTAATAAATAAATTTTGGTTGATTATTTACTGAAGACAAATTAATTATAATATCATTAATTACAATCAATTAATTAATGAATGTGTTTAATTAATAATTTAAAGTAATTTTTAATTGTATAATCTAAATGACGTCATTATGTACTTTCATTGCGTCATCTATATAGTGAAAACACTCCAGTTGTATTATGAAATATAAACATTATTGAGGGCTATTTATGATATTTATGTAAAGTATATTGACTATGCTAACTCATCATCAACCTGCCCTTATCCCTATGGAGAGTCGGCACAGTATGTATTATTCCTCCATTCATCTCTATTGACTATGCTAACTAATTGTATATAATACATTCATACATTTCTTATATAGTCACATTTTTACCCTGTGTTTACATTGGTAGTGATTAATAGTACTTTTCGAGGCAATGAACGTTAGAAGACGTAGTGAGCTGACGTTACTCATAATCGTAATAATAATACTATTGTTGTTTTTGTTTATTTTTGATCTACAGAAATAAAAAAAAGTGAATGATGAATACTTATATAGATTTTAATGGTTTTTTTATTAGATTTTTTTTTGTTTTAACATGTGACTTGTTTGTTGTAATAAAGGTGGGTGATGAGCGGCGCGCGTGTTGTTGCAGGGGTGCTGGAGATGACGGGCAGCGACAGTGTCCGCTTCAGCGGGCACACCCTTGATAAGGCCACCAAGGCCAAAGTCACCCTAGAAAACTTCTACACGAATCTCATTGCCCAGCACTATGAGAGGAAACAGAGGTATGGATACAAACAACTCTCATATAGTGCGTTATGCACTACTTGTCCATTATTCTTGAAGAAGGGTAGGTTTTTTTTATAACGAATTAGCTTTTCTACGCTTCTTCTTTCGCGTGGTATAAATGATAAGTTGTACGTAGAAACAAACATACATCAATCCAAACTTTCGCATTATATATTAGTATGATAAACTAGTAATTAACCAAGATCTCTCCACATATTAAGTAGTTGAAATACTACGAGTTCACATTAGTACGTAAATATCAAAGTGACATTGGACGTGAACCGCAAAGTGGCATTTATATTTAGTATTCTTTTAAGCATTGACGGTTACCTTGCTTCTGTTCAGGATCGTTTAATACGGATTTTTTTTTAATTCATATATTTACTTAATTTTATACTATCTCAAATAGATTTATTATTGTATGCTTGTTGATTGTTTTTGCACATTTTCCTTTAACATTTTAATAGTGTGTATTGTTTTGTTAAGACTGGAAAAACTCGAGGAGTCTCTCAAAGATGAGAATCTCACAGAGAGTCAGAAGCAGGAGAAGCGGCAGCAGCACGCGCAGAAAGAGACCGAATTCCTAAGGCTGAAGCGATCGCGTCTCGGCGTTGAAGACTTCGAGCCGCTAAAGGTTTGTCATCAGTCCAGTATCTCTGGTATCCTCCTAATTAAAGTACTTATTAATATCCCCCCAACCCCAGCTTACAACCATGTCCCCCCATATCCCTTTGATACGATTCAACCGTATTAAAAATAGCCACAAAATGTTTAAATGTTGACAGGTAATAGGGCGTGGTGCGTTTGGCGAGGTGCGGCTCGTGCAAAAGAAAGACACCGGTCACGTGTATGCTATGAAAATACTAAGGAAAGCGGACATGCTTGAAAAAGAACAGGTGACACAATTATTTGAATATTTTTGAATAATCAATGCTTTGTGGTAAAGCCTTCTTAGCATTAAAAAAAACTAGCTACTTATTGGGTTTTAAAATGTTACAGGTGGCCCACGTGCGAGCTGAACGCGATATCCTTGTTGAGGCTGACCATCAGTGGGTGGTGAAAATGTACTACAGCTTCCAAGACCCCATGAACCTGTACCTCATCATGGAGTTCCTACCTGGAGGCGATATGATGACGTTGCTCATGAAGAAAGATACTCTAAGCGAGGACTGTGCACAGTTCTACGTGGCCGAGACCGCGCTCGCCATTGACAGTATACACAAGCTAGGCTTTATACATAGGTAATATTAAAAAAAATCCTTCTCATATAGATTTCAACTATAAACAAACTAGATATAGCGCAATCAAGGCCTAAAGAAAAATAACTAGAACATTTTAACTGCAAATAATTAGAGAAGTTAACTCAAATTTTGCTTAAACAATGTCAAGATGTCATCTCGCACTAATGACCAACTTTTACATTGTCACTTACCTTTATTTGTAGTTAACTTTTAAATATAAAGAAACACAATTTCGTGCAACATTTCAGAGACATAAAGCCTGACAACTTGCTATTAGACGCTCGTGGGCATATCAAGTTGAGTGACTTCGGACTATGTACCGGTCTGAAGAAGAGCCACCGCACAGATTTCTACCGCGACTTGTCGCGAGCCACTCCCTCCGATTTCAGTGAGTATCTACCACAATGGATTTACAACACGCAGTCAGGTCAGTGTTATAACATTATATTCCTTCCATAAATGTTATTTATAAGTTAAATATATGCCCCCCATACATTTCCCCTTTGCTGTTGTTAATACTCATTAAGGCAATGTAATTTGTTTGTATTATATTACCGATCAATATTACTTTATGTAATAATTGTAGAACATTTTAAATATATTTATATATTTATCCAATTTCTCTAATGGATGATTTAATTTTTTTTGTTTAGGAAATGTAATTTTTCATGTGGTCGGTAATATAACAAGCATTTTTTAATTAACAATTTCATTAAAGTTTTTTTTTTTAACAATCAACAAGAGCTTCTATCTCGCATAAAATAAATTGGTCCTCTCACTATTGAGTAATTTCATTTCATATAGCACAATGTAAAACCTTTGATTTCCACTGTCATTTAACATTTACAAAAAAGATAATGTAGTACCACATCTTTTTCATATAAAACATATAACAATATGTTTGAATATAATTTGTTACCGGAGTGGAATTCAGCGGTTTTCATATGCTTGTACTTATTGTATGTATGGTGTAGTGTTATAAATTTTTGTGTGATTTGTCTCCAGTATCGACGTCATCTTCTGCGATGGATTCTAAACGTCGAGCCGAGTCTTGGAAACGTAATCGACGCGCGTTAGCCTATTCCACAGTCGGAACTCCAGATTATATCGCACCTGAGGTCTTCCTGCAGACAGGCTACGGTCCACAGGCTGATTGGTGGAGTCTCGGAGTTATCATGTTAGTATATATAACTGATACTGATGACCAAAGCCCCTCCCCCCAAACACATCCCCCTCTCACACTTCATCATCCATAATTCCGATAGCGATTAACAATAGTCATAAGGTGATAGTCTCAAAGTTTTAACAAACATGTCAAGTGTAGACAAAAAATAACCAAACAAAACCACATACTAACAAGTTTGATAACTGATAAAACATTTAATTTAAATTGTATGGATTAATGATTATTTTGTATATGTTACATAAATATTAAACTCTTCCCATACAATTTTCTTCCACAAGGTGTGCTGTTTATATTTATTATGTTTGTTTTATGCGAAACTTGTACACCATAAACAGTAAAAGCTAAGCGTCTGTTGGCTAATGCGAAAGAATTGTAGCGGTGTAGTGAATTTTAGATTATTTTTAGTAACTTCTTTTATTAGATATACATATCTAAGGTGGTGTCAAGGAGGTGACAATCATCAACTCACTATAATTCCCCCCCAAATTAGGGATGACTAGGCCATAGTCAACCAGCCCAGTGCAGGTTGACTTCACACATATTGAATTTCTTCTCAGATATGTGCAGCATCACGATGTTTTCCTTCATCGTAAAAACGTCGGATAAATGTACATATGTAAATCGAAAAACATATTGGTACATGGCGGGATTCGAACCCAGGACCTACAGATTACAAGTCAAGTGTTTAACCCCTGAGCCACTGACGCTCTAGGTGATAAATAAGCTAAATCATATAATGTTAATTCATAAACAAATTAATTTGTAGCAAATGCATTGCTTGCTGTTGCTGATGCGAACAGAACTTTTTTTAATATACGTTTTTTATTTATACTTTTATATTTTTAATTGAAAATATATATTTTTTTATTCTTGTTTGTATTAACTGTCTATTTTCCTCATTAGTTATTTTATTTTTGATATAATTTTTAATATATAATTCCTTTGAAAATTATTTTTAATTATCGCTGGTGATTTCCCTTCCTCTACACTTATCTTACATAGACTAAGATTTTGATAAGTAATTAGCGAATTTTAAAATTAATTTGTATTGTTCCTGCGGTGAAATTAAATATTATCTACTACTTATGTATACTCTACTTCGAAATGTATTGACTAATGTATTTATATTTATACTTCAATCTTATTAATATTATAAATGCGAATGTTTAAATGGATGGATGATCTCCGGAACGGTTGAACGGATCTCGATGAAATTTGGCATGGATGTGGAACATATTCTGGAAGATCACATAGGCTATTTATTAGGATTTTTTTATTTCAGCGCGGACGGAGTCGCGGGCGACAGCTAACGCTTTAATATAATATAAACTGTGCCTTGACAGCTTGCGTACTTTGAAATATACAGTAATAGGAACATATGTGGATGATCGTCTTTGTTTTACTTTGAGATATAGTATAGTACAATATAGTATTTTGAGAATATAATACAGTATAGTATAGTACATCTATATAAAATAGTATCTTACTAAATCTATTACAACAAAAACAAACATGTTATATTTTGATATATTAAATTAACTTGCTGATACTGTAAATTACTGTTGCGACAGTTGCATTAAAACATATTTAATTTACTTCCTTTCTTACCCATTGTTAGTCTGACATTACGCTGAAATTTTGATTTTAGTTTGACGTAATACGTAACACTATATGATCAGGTACGAGATGCTGATCGGATACCCGCCGTTCTGCTCGGAGTCCCCTCAGGAGACGTACCGCAAGGTGATGTCGTGGCGCGAGTCCCTCACCTTCCCGCCTGAGATACCGATCAGTGAGGACGCCAGGGAGACTATATTGCGCTTCTGCTCGGAACCAGATCGCAGGTAATATGAAAGTAACACAAACACAAAAGTGTTAATTCATAAAACAAATTGAACGACACCTCATTCTACTTCTTACTATTATTATAAATGCGTATGTTTAGATGGATGGATGTTTGTTAGAAGGTGTCTACGAAATGGCTGAATGGATCTGGATGAAATTTGGCATAGATTTAGGTCATAGCCTAGAACACATTGGCTACTAATTAAGTATTTTTTTTTAATTTTGCGTGAACGGAGTTGCGTGCGATAGATAGTTTTAGTGCATCGGTAAAATTGTAAGTTTGTAAGAACTTCACATTGGTAAGATTTTGGAATTTAATAAATAAATAGATACTCGCATCCATAACTAAAAGGGTTAGGTAAATAATGAATAATTGAATAATATACTGAATAATTGATGACCAAGTATAGTTGTCGACAGGCAGGCGACCGGCCTTAAAAACTTAAGCCAAAACTTTAAGGTTTATAAAACCTTGTGACCCTACCCGATGTGAGTGGGAAAAGGCCAGGGAGATGGTAACTGAATAATTGATGAATGAGCTTGAGCTTTGTGTCCGTACCGGGACATTCCGATAACATCATGTTAGTCGTGGGTTTATTTAAAAAAAATCCTTTGTCTATTAGACTGGGCTCTCAGCGCGGCATCGAAGACGTGAAGTCTGTGAACTTCTTCCGCGGCGTGGACTGGAGCCACGTGCGCGAGCGTCCCGCCGCCATCACTGTTGACGTGCGCTCCATAGATGACACCTCCAACTTTGACGACTTCCCCGATGTCAAACTGGAGATACGTGAGTACACAAACATTCTAATATGGTAGACGTCAGCGACAACAACGTCTGTTGTAAAAATGTGCCGGCTCCTTCGGTGCAATACCAAAGACCACACAGAAGACAGAAGTGGAATCAAGTTCGCATATAGTCTGATGATTAGGCGTACTTATAAGGAAAGGGAAGTGAATTTAATGGAGGCAGGAATGCATAGGAAGGGGATATATTCTCTTTCTGTGCGTTCTTCCTTCGCCGATTAAAGGTAGGCACCGCATCCGAAATTTCGGATGTCGTGACTGCTTGCTCGTTTTTAACCTCATGATATAAAAATATGGATTTATAGTAAATATAGTTTGTTTGTTTAAAAATCTGACTTGAATTTGATACATTATTTTATACATATTTCTCCTTAGTCGGTTAAATATGTTTTGAAACACGGAAAATTTGCAAACTTACTTCAGTCATTGATTTCATAAAAAAACTTTGTTTCTATTTTACCAAATATTGATTTTTATTTTTGTATATTTGAATCATAATCGAGTAAATTTTCTTGACAATAAAACACATGAATTTACGTTACAGCGGCGGCGCCTATATCACAAGAGGGCGAAGTGGCTTACAAAGATTGGGTTTTCATAAACTACACGTTCAAGCGCTTCGAGGGCCTGACGCAGCGCGGCACCCCTACCAAGAAATGAGCCTCCATCTCATAGAGAACGCTGCTGCCGGAGCCCGCAAGCTACACCGCCGCCGATACCACCCTGCCGACTGTAATCCACCCCCCGACCCCGCCCCTACCATCTCTCTCTCACCCCACCACCCCTCGCAACAGGCGGCCAACTCGCTCGGGTGTATTCGATTGTGCAGCATGTACTATACTGTGATTAACACAGTCGGTGTTCCAGTGATCACGTGTTAGAACTCAAACGTGTGCATTTTTATTATAAAACAATATATAATTACTAAATCAATACAAACACACAAATGTTATGATTGTTTGTAATTTTATTAGATGTGTTATTTGTAAGATATGTGTTGTGTAACAAGATGGTTGAAGACTTTCCGCCATTGATGCTGAGTGACTATCTCTCTCACTATGTTCTATCATTTTCCGTCGTAATCTGTACCGATTTCATTTAGAGCATTTCTAGTTATGTTATTCGAAGCTCACCTAGATTGTATAAAAACGATCATCAAAATTAATAAAAAAAAAAATGTATTTTTCGAATGGTGATTACATCTGTCTATTGCAAAGAATTATTTACATTTGACAGCAGCGAGATTTTCTTTATACACTATGTAGTTTACATATGAATTAATTGAAGGTTATTGTTGAGGTGAGTTTGAAGCGGCGCATCCCTGGCCCCTACTTTACATCTATTCATAACACCTCCTCCTAATATTATTTTTTTTAAATTATATGTAATTATTAATTATTTGCAATATGGCTTGTTAAGTGTTAGTCCATTCAAAAGGCATTTGTAACTCAACTGATGTCAAGAGTTTGGAAAATGTCTATCTGAATTTGTATAACTTAAGTTAAAATGTTTACTAACATATTTCAAAAAATACTAAGTGCCGTATCTCCCTTGCCATTTCAATTTGTTATTTCAAGGGCATTTATATATTATTTTTTTTTAATTCTAATGTAACACATGCATATGTAATACGGCTAAATTTGGAAGTGCTTGTTTTAATTGACATACATGTGTTATCGCACCGCGCCGCTTACCCGGTCCATATATATTTATGTATATAACTGTATAGTATTGTGTGGTTAGTACGCCAGCACTCACTTCACTTGGAATTCCGTCCAAAGGTTAAGTTACTGCCACAACATGAAGTTATTTAGACGACACTATTTCAGTTCTAAAAAAAATCAGTTGAAAAAACAAGCACGTCTGATTTAAAGGACAATTTTTAGATTAGTTTATTAATTGTTTATGTTTTTCAATGTACGCGACTCGTTTAATATTTTTCTTATTTTAGTTTCAAATGTGATACTTCACATAATTTCATTATATTGTATATAAAAGAACTATTTTGAACCAATAATAAAATTGAGAAATACCACATGTTAATTAAAATTACCGTAACATATGTCCAAATGACTTTAGAACATACAGAAAAATGTATATTGTTTAAACTTTCGTGAGACATCATAATTAATTAATTAAGAAACGGCTTAACTCACGTTTGATCGTCCGGTGACGGCACCGACTAGTTTCGGACCCGTCGGGGGTCCATCTTCAGGGCGAGTGTTTATTCCGAGGACTCAGTGCGAGACGCGACCGCGAAAAGCCCCCGATGGGTCCGAAACTAGTCGGTGCCGTCACCGGACGATAACACGTGAGTTAAGCCGTTTCTTAATTAATTAAAAATGTATATTTGTATAAAAATGGTAATGTGTTGCGAAATATTGAAAAACATAAAGGTTTATTTGTCCATGACAGTTTACCTCAGTTACACTTTGTTAGTGGGAATTTATATTTCGTTCATTGTATTTGTGCGTCGCTTAAATTTCTATTTAATTTGTGTAATTTAATATAAATCATGCATCATTAATCAAATTTACTTTCTTCTTTGCTTTTACTATCTTAAGCTAAAAAAAAAAAAACACCTTTCAAAGTTCTATCTCAATATAGGTAAAGTACGACATCTTTCGTCGTCCCTCTATTAACATATAATATACGCTAGTATTTATATGTTAGATAAGAGAATAATTTTAGATATATAAAAGAGAACAAGTAGTTTGTACGCCTGCAGTTTTGTTAACGTGCGATATTACTTTGAAAATGAGTAGCGCATTTAATTAAGTCGCTCTCTTAGCCACAATTCATGTATTTGGATAGTTTAAATAGTTTATTGATGTGATTCAATAATTCATTGTGATGTTTTGGTGTTTATAGCGATGTGAATATGTGCTTAGGTTAGCTGGTGTGGGGGGGACTTGCTTTTAGCTCCCGCCCCCCCACTTCACACCGCAGAGTGCGCCGGTCACACGATGACCAGCTCACCGCTTTGTACATAGCACTCCAATCGATTTGGTAACAGTTGTAAGTTTGCGTTGGAGACGCGCCTCAGTCGCCGCCGTCGTCTCACGCTGTGTCACGCTATTTTTAACTTCTTAGCTATTTGCTTTGTTATTGTTATTAAAAAAAAAATTAAAAGGAATTATTTAATATCATAAATTGTAAGTTTTAGAAATATTTTGTTTTAAACATATTGTTTCTTCCATGTGATTAAAGAAAGTGGCAATATTAATAAGCATTAAAGCTATATTAAATCGTGTTTTTTTTATTTAACAAATCCTATACCGTTCCTGTTGATAAAATTGAGGTAAGGTAAAGATACGTACGAGGACATGAGTTTTGACATTGACAGGAGTATATAAGTTTTAAGGGTTGCCAGTGAGCATCAATTTTCTTCTGAAAAACGTCCATATTGCAACTCCAAGCAATTGATTAGCAACTGATTACCTGAGTTCTGTAGTCATTCCTTACTATTTATATTGATACACATTTCCATATTAACCTACAAGTTAAACATCAAGTGTTAGCCTTTGTTGTAAACGCTTTTCCATAACAAAACTAGGTACAAAGATGTACAGAAAATTGGATTGAATTTTTTAGAATTATTCAAATCAAAGTACATTCAAGTTATGCTCATTTGTCAACTTCATATTTTTATTATTTAATTAATATTACCAGAGCCAACATAATAAATATAGGTTTTTTTTTAAATAAAACAAGTATATTGAGTATACATCAATCGTGTTTATTTAATCTCAAATCGTGTATGAAATATAAAATACTTCAGAAAATTGTTGTAAGACGCGTTGTTCGCTACCGCGAGATACCGTCGGTACACAGTAGAGGGCAGTAGCGAGCACGACAACTGCTCAACAACTCGCCCAACAACTTACAAGCGCACATAGCTTTAACTATAAGTATTGGAACTAAAAAAAAGAGATTATCGATAGAACAGAAGAAATATACAAAAAGAAAAACTTACTTTAAAGACACCACTTATTAAATCGATTATTAACAAAATTATTAAGTAGTAAGATTCAATTACAGTAAAAAAGAATTAAAACAACAAAAGGAGTATCTTAAGTTAAAACAACAATGTGCGCTTGTGCACGAAGAGGTATATACATATGTAAACATACAAAAATTTATTCAAAACTAATCACAAAATAACAGCCAGATCTTAGACGAAATAGTCATTGTTAGATAATAAGGGTTCAAAAAATTTCAGTCGTTACTCCTAACAACAAGCCATTTTTCTAAATAAATGTAACCATGTTACGTTTAAACCTCAATAGTGAGATTTTTGCCCATTAATATTCATTAAAGTTCCGTCAACATTGTGCTGATCAAATTTAAATATTTATACTTTTGAATTTAACCGAATTATACCGCAATCAATTGTTCACTGGGATTCATTGAATTTACAAGGTTTGATGGCCATTTTAAACCACACTAGAGCCCAGCGTACAGCGTCGTACGACGTATTACGTCGTAGCGTCGTACGACGTAATACGTCGTCCGACGAATCAACAGAGTGATTTAAATGTTAATTCCTTATTAAGACTAATTATAGAATTAGACACGTTAATAATTAGTTAAACATTGAATTGATTCATGTGTTGTGCTTCAACTACGAATTACACACAACTTAAAATGTATTAAATTATTTTATCCCCGTTAGTTGGATAATGAAAGTCAAAAAAAATTCGGTTATAGACACGTGATTGTGTGAACACTATACACAAATACTCGTAACATCAAAACGATCAATATTAATTTTTTTTTCGGATAATTTTTAAAAAATTAGGGTTTACTACTTGGAACAATTTAAATGACTCGATCGATCTCAATATCTCTGTTTGACCGCCTTTGCGGCCAGTGTTAATATTACACTGTTTTTAAACATTTTAGGGCTTAGATTTTTGTCACGATATAATGTGTTAAATAAACATTCAAATAATGAAGAAGATTTTTTTACATGTTTTATTATAATCCAAGTTTTCTTGATAATGGTTGTTGACCACGTTGTATTCAATTTAATCTAAAAGTTGTTCAATTATGTATGTTCAGTTGCAAGACAGCACCGTCAGCAAAATGAACTGACGCCGTTTCAGTTTCACTAAATTAGCTTTGTTATTTCATTTCATTTTATTTTTGTCAAAAAGTAGGACCATGAATGACGGAAAAGTATAAGTTTGAAAAATTTAACCGAACAATAATCAGGTTTCGTCAAATTTGAAAAAAAAAGTAGTGTGTCTGAAAGAAAAGTACTTTAATCCTCCAAATATCTCTAACTAAAAAAGACACTAACTTAAAAAATATAAGATAAAATTATGATATTTTTTTTTGTAAAATTGTCTAAGTATAATGTTGATGTTGCAGCATTTTTCGACGATGGGCGTCGACAACAAAATGCATATCCTTGGAAAATGGTTTGATAAAAAGAATTCAAAGTAAAAGGCTTCGAATAAGAAGATAGTCGAAAAATATTTTTTTCTTAAAATGTCTAGAATTGTATATTGAATAAATTAGTATCCATAGAAGGCGGACACATCTAACAGTACAACAGAAACACATGCAAGTACCTACTAGAGAAGTGTCGTTCATTTAAGCGCGTGTAGAGTGCAGTGTCCGTACAGAACATCTATAGAATGCAACTACAACACTGACTACACACAACTTCGATCCTAAATCGAAGAGAACGCGATTCATTTTGCCGTGTGACTAATGGACCTATTCAACTATGCTTATTAATCTGTTAGGGTATAGTAAGCAGGCTACTTCACCAGAAATCGTCCGGTTTAATATTGTTCACATAATATACATTTACCTCACATGTTTTAAAAATTAATCGGCTCACGAACAAAATACTCTACTCTACAAATGCACACACACGTATGTATTTATCGATAAATGAGTTTGCAATGTTTAATGCTTTCAAATCCAATTTTATGCTCTCATAGTTCGATATTTCGATTCCGGGAACTTTACTTAAATCATATTACGCTCACAACGAGCATACGTGTGCATGAAATAAATGCAACCGGTCGCATTGATTTTTACCAAATTAAATAAATTTACTACGATAGTGTATAGGTGAGCTTTTTTATTATGCCGTATTAATAGTCCTATGTGGGTAGTTCTTAGTTATTTATATGTGTGGTCTAGTAGTAGTCGCTGTTGAAGGCGTTGCTCGTGCAGTTGCCGTTGTCGGTAGGCGAGTCAGGGTGCTCCTCGGGCTCCACACCGTTGGTACGCATCTCGTCACGTACCTTTGGTACAAAAAAATCAAAATTTAAGCACCAATAGCGTAATGGTTGGTAGTTCAAATTCTCGATCTAGCGGATGCGAATTCGAATTCCGCCATTCGAGTATTGTCGCGAACTATATTGTGGCATAAGCTTTTTTGGAATCGTGATCAGATGTCAGTACTCATAATCATTAAGCTATTGGTGGTCTAGTGTTTACCTTCTCGACTTGTCGCATAACGCGCAGCATGTTGAGTCCGGCGAGGTTTTTCAACTCCTGCACGCTCCACTGGCCGCTGCGCAGCAACTCGGCAAACAGCTCCGGGTACTTGGACACGTCCTCTAGGCCGCGGGGGACACTATTTTTGGTGAAAAACAGTGTTTAGTATCCGGTAATTTGGTAATTTGGCAAGTCGGGAACATGAGTACTTTTTTGACCGACGTGCCAATTCAAGCGCTTTATAGCAACGTTTGGAGCACGCTAAGCAATGAAAATTTGGTCTTTTATCGAGTGTTTTCAACACATATCTAACAAATTAGTTTTCTTCACCACCATGAACACAATTTATCAAGTTTAATATTAAGTTTAAAAATGTCACCACATTCAATTATGTTATTAAGTTTTTAAATAAGGTGTGACTAATTTTAAAAAGTAATAGCAAACCGATTGACGCCGTCGAAGTCACCTCCAATGCCGACGAAGTCCGCGCCAACCAATTTCTTGATGTAGTGGAAATGTTCTGTGCAACAAAACATAAATAAAACAAACACATCGTTAAACTTTTCTCGATTAAGGAAAGAATATCGTCTATTCAAGGATAAACAATTGAAAAAGACAAGAAAAAAAAAGAATTATATTTAACCAGTAATTAGTGAAGAAGAATTGACAAGTTAATCCTTTTGGTTTAATTCATCCCATGCAACGTAAATAGGTTGAGTGCTCCTTGACTATTTAATTCTCTGGCACGTAATTAAAACATAATGGCGCGGTGTTCGTGATAAAACAGCTACCTAAGATTTGTTGTTAACCTTTTTTGTAACCTTTAACAATAGACATCGATAATGACAAAATGTTGAATTACCTGCGACATCGGAGAGAGTGGCGTTGGGTGCGCATTTCACGAAATCGGGAAAGAAGTTCACCATTATGATGCCGCCGTTTTCTTTCTATAAACAAAATAGATCATATATACCAAAATATTTGATTTCAAATATAATAAGAGGGATATTAATATGTTTTTGTAAAGGTATTTCGCGAGTAGGAAATCACAGACATTGCATTTAATTTGTTTCAACGATGTTTTTTTTAGTTATAAACAATTAACAATTATTTCTATCTTCACTGTTTAGTGAAACACAAATTAAATAAAAATAGAAATGAAAAGACATTGTTACTTTGCAAAGTGAATATTTTCTTGAGAAAATTGAATAAGAAGAAATGAGATTATGCTTCCGAGATTTTTCTGTTTTAAACACTAGGCGTCATCTTGGCGAGACTGTCTTCGTTAAAATGCTTAATGTAAAAACAATTCTCTTCAATTGTTTACGTTCTAGAAACAATTCCAACAAAATTTTAATCAAACTGCATGAAAGATACAATGATGTTTTTTCAATTTATTTACATTATTTATTATTATCAGTCAATTTAATAATTTTCTAAAAAAAGAAAGTGGAAGGCACATCTGTGCGTATCTAGATTTACAATATTCTAGAATTGCCTTGTGGTTTTACCAGTTACATTTTTATAATGAAATAAATTATATTACCTTATAAAGCTATAAATATAGTTTCTGAGATTAAAAGTTTGAAATGAACTTTGTTGTTTTGTATGGGACGTTGTTGTTAGAGTCTACTTGAGACGCTCTCAAAGTTCTCAGAATATCATAGCGCTAATTTTAACTACGTTTTGACCTTGCCCAGTCATCTGAATAATATGATATAGTTTTGTTCCACATCAATTTTAATTGCTGTTATGAAAATGATAAAGCCTTTTCTTTTTTATGTTTATGAAGTAGCTTACAGTAATTTTAATCAAAGTAAAGTGAAATGCGCAGTGCTTACTAGATAAAAGACTGACTTAGTTACTTAGTGAAATTAATGTTTTATTATAAAACGAAGCTTAGATTTATGAAAGTGTAGAAAACAGCAAAAGAGTTTTAATGCAATAAGCTAAAATAGCTATCGTAAAAATATCTAGTCTCATTATTCTAATACTTTAAAAATATGTAAGCAAAATTTTTTATTACTCTGTGTAATCTCTAATATTTGCTATTACAGTAAAAGCAAAGAAATATAGCATAAAATATATGCCTGTTCAGGGTTCGCAACGCAAGTCAAATATTAAAATGTTCCCCGGGGATGGATTTGTTCTAGCGAGTTAACCCGGCTTTTTATATCAATTGTACATTTGTTGGGAGTTGCGTTTATTTGAACACATTCAGTGATTTGACCATTCAATTTTACATGCTTAGTAAATAGATGAATCAGTTCAGAATAGTTTAAATGTTAACCAAGTGTTCGGTTTATAAATAACTATTTAAAAGGATAGGCAGTATATTATAGTTAGTACATATGTGTTAAAAGTTGAAGTTTAGTATTTTCCGATTAAACTTTTTATGACATTATTTTCTGTTAAGAGAAAAATAGAATGCGTAGTCTAAAAACCTACTCTTAAGTTTTAACTCCTGGTACATGATATGACGTTGAAAAAACACGTACCAAAGATTGTATGATGTCGTCGGGTACATTTCGTTTGTGAGCACAAAGGCTGTACACTGAAGAGTGACTGAAGATAACCGGAGCCTTCGACAAGCGGATAGCTGCACGCGTCGTGTTCTCACCGACGTGAGACAGATCCACCAACATGCCGAGTCTGTTCATCTCTTTCACCACTTTCTGTAGACAATACAAAATGAGTAAAGACAACTTTTTAAACGAAACATTTATAAAACCAACATTGCGATAGAATTAAAATTCTCCGTTAATCGCCTTGTAAATTGTGCAAATGGTTGCAAATGAATTTCAAAAAATCTTTTGTGTACATCGTAAAAATTCAATATAATTAATGTTACACAAACCATTTGCAATTGACATTCCAATTATTAAATTCAAATTTGTTTATTATCTACATAGTCAACATAACTATTCGCGGTTAGTCTATTAAAACGTCATTCGCACTACGCATGCAAATTTGACGTGACAATTGGACATTACGTCAGCTGAACAGACAATATCCTACAATTGTGTTATCTCAGGATTAGACATTCTGAATACAAAATATATCTTGTTTACATTAAGATATAAAACAAACAATTGAAATTAATTGCTAATTTCGAATAGAAATATATTTATAAAAAAGTTGCTGTCCTTGTCGTATGCACATAATATAGGAAAAGAAAATCTGAACCATGTACGAATATAATGTAATTTACTCGAAAGAGTACATATAAAATGTGGAAATATTGAATTAAGAATTAAACGAATGACGCGCATAAATACAAGTGAAAATATCAACTTTAAAATGGCTTGTTGCTGTTTCAATCGCACGTAGTGAGAATAACTGGCTATTCAAAAAGTTCTGCGATATTAGGAAATAAAAAAAAACATTTATTCGCTGCTGCATTACAATTAATGAATAACTTCTCACCTCTCCAAACTCCGTAAGTCCATTGACGACCGGTGTTTCATTGGACGAATCGGCCCTACGAAAAAATACAATCAATTGAAGCAAAACAACTTAGCTTACATGCCAAGGCCATTAGTGCATCTGTATTTAATTTAATATTAGGGATGTAGGCATCGGTAATTATTCAACAGTAAGAGACCAAAGAACATTGTTCGCTTTATCCTATAAAATAAAAACTTTCTCATCGTAAAATGATCTCATTAAAATACCGAATCAAATTTCAAATTACATCCTAAAGCAATTTTCATGTCTAAATTGTTTTTGGAATAAATACTAACACAATCAATCAACGGCGCTCGTAACCACTGGAGCGTAATTACCGTGACGCTGCGGGCAGGATTAAATTCCAGCACGTAATTAGATTTTATATTATAATAATTATACATTTCAATTATTTTACTAAAAGCTGTTTACATAAAATATAATTGAAACAGTTGCTAGCTACAAATTAAATGTAATCCACAGATAGTATACTAATGTGTATACATATTGATAAACTTGGAGTGTCTGTATGTAATAATGAAAAAATATACATATAATATTTAGTACACATGATGTATTTGCGCTGCTGATAAAGAAAACCTAGTTTAAAAAAATGTTTTTAATTTTTTTAAGACAATTTCTTTTAAACTAGGTTTAGGACAAACAGATAGGCATCTGTCCGCAATGCCGCGTTTATTCCTGGTAATCTTCGAAACAGCTGGTCCACTATTGACGGGGCTTTGAAGAGATGGTAGCTGATGCTTAAGGCTCTTTTTAATTTATTTTTAGCGGGCGTTGGTATTTAATTTAGGTGTGAAATAAAAACTATATTTTGCTATCCTCATACCTAAACGGCTTTCTGTAGTAGCCCGATAGAGATCTGTTCGTCTTTGAATGTCACATATTTCTGGCATTGTATCTGGTTGGAATGATATAAACTCATTATTACATTTAATAATACATCTGTAAGAGACAATTTTTACTTTACATTATCGTGTGTTCGGGAGATTAAAAGAAATTGGAAAGAATGTTTTTTTCAAAGGAATATGAAACGAGTCTACACAGGTTGCGAACAAAATCGATATTTGAAGTGAGCGAATCGTTAATCTGTTCGTTTTTTTTTTCGAAGGCAAGCGAGGATGGTTGAAATTTGATTAAAAACTGTATCGGAATTCTATTAGTCGCAATAAAGTATTTAAAAATAAAGTTCAATAAATAAAAATGACATTGTCTTTTATATAAAAGAGGCAAACATCGTTCGGGTGCGTTCACTAGGCATTTTGTATGATTGATGTGTAAGAGACAACCGCGTGAATCTTGACGTCGGTTTCCACTGCCGTTTCAGAGACAGATATTTGCATAGTTATTATCCTTGAAAAACGTAGACATAAAAACTTTATGACATTTACAAGAGTATTAGATTATTGCGTTTTATTGAACTGAATAAAAATAATATACGCTCTGACAATTCTCATCCCACGAGACTTACCAAGACCCAGACCAAGTAAATACTATCGGGTTCCGCGCACTCAAATGTTTACATTTTAACAAGTTAAATAATATTAAAACCAACCTTACGTAAAAAATAAGTTACCAATTAAGTTCCTTCCTAATCATTTTGTAAAGAGGCTTACATTATAATTGGAAGGAAACACAGCCGGTAATTCCACTCCGTTGAACAAAATATAAACCTCTTCTTCACAACAATTTTTCTTCTTAAATTTTTTATATATACCTTGGAAATGAATTTATCGCCAAATTAAGAGACATCGCTTAAAATAATGAGAGACGCCAGCTTTTGTTTATATAAAAGTCGACCCATCCGTAAAAAGTTACATCTGTTATGAGATCTCATCGAAATGTAACTCTTTTCGTGTGCGTCGGAGTAACGTACCATGGAGTGTTGCACGTATGTGTTAGGGTCATATATCGCACGCCGAGCTGGTAGTAACTGCGCAGGACGCCCAGAGAGTTGGCGATCGAGTGCCCACCTTCGATGCCGATCAATGACGCGATCTTACGCGGACGGGCGCTGTGAGCTTGCAGGATGTCTACGTAACCGAAAAAAAAGATAGTATATCTTATATAAAAGAAATAACATCAAATAGACTTGGTATCAACTACTTGTTCAATGTAAATTTAAGTAGTTATAATAGATTTGGAAAAAGATATTCCTCATGCAAAGAAAACAACGTCAATGCCAAAGTTTAGAAAGTAAAAAGCTCGCTTTTCACAGGAGCGGTTTTGAGAGTGCAAGTTGCCCTATTAATCGCTGGCCTTCTAAAGACTTTAAGAGAAGATGACACGGTATCTTTTTTTCTCTTATTTAAAAGTATTCGTGTAATACAGCATGTTCACTGTACCCGTAACAGAAGTGGCCAGTTGCATTTGCATCGGATATTTTTCAACCAGTCTCTTGATGACGTCGATTTGTTCAAGCGTCAGTTGCACGGCGTCCTTGTTCTGAGTGGCACACGGCACGAACGCAGACCAAAACTGCAAACAAATATACTTACTTTTATAAACGTAACATACATCGCAAAACTTTTTAATTCAAACCCAAGAAAAACGAATACACCTTAATTACTGAATATCGTGTTAATGTTTTAAAAAGTTTATTAACCATATCAATGTGTAGAAAATAACATTGAAGATAATACAGATTATATTACGTTCAGTAGTTTAAATATTTTGTTAAAGTTGGTTTCAGATATTTTTCGCTCGTTTTACGTTATTTTGTTGTACGCTAAAGACAAAACTAAGAACTATTGTAAAGCAAGTCGTCACAGTTGTTAACAATTTCTTTCAGTTTAAGCCGAGCCAGGGAAGTAATTGATAAAAGTAGTGGAATTTCTTCTTAAATAGCACAATACCTTTTATAAATATAATGAAAAAGAACGATGTTCTCAATTCTTAAACAAAAGCTAAATAGCAAAAATGTTAGAAATAACTCGACATTCGAGAAACACTTCGATCTTAGTTCAATGAAAACTTGTTTACAAAAGCGCAGGACACCATGTCCAAACAATGCAGACTGATGGAACATACATCAATCATATCGTAGTGTTTTGTTTGTACGAACTGTGACTCAGCTCACGTATTCGTACCACTTTATTAATTTAATCGAAAGAATAGCCACCTTGTTTGGACGTTAAACAAGGTGGCTATTCTTTCGACGATTTTTTTTTTAGCAAAAACTGGCAAATAAGCAAGCTGCCATTTGAATTCATCTGTATTTACAGATGCGTTGCCTACCTTTAATCGACAGAGGAGGGGGTGGGACGCACAGAAAGAAGATATTTCCTCTTCCTATGGATCCCTTCCTCTAGAAAATCTACCCTACCCATCTTTTCCTTATAAGAAATGGTAGGGAAGGGAAAGGGAACTAACATTAGTCGTCCGGCACGCACACTCATCAGACTAAACGCGGAATTACTTCCACTTCACGCCTGTCTTCTGTGTGATAGTGACCCGCGAAAATTCTTTAATTTACTTCTTTAAGTGCATTAAAGAAGCACAATTTTAATAATGAATTTCCAAATGACGGCGCGATGAAAATAAACGCAGCTTTGTAAATTAAAAGGTAACGTGATACCAGACAGTTCAATTATCGAACTCAGTAATTGGTTTGTTTTTTTCTGTACATTTTCAGTTCAAGAAACTTTCTGTATACACCACGTATATGTAAATGTGCAAACGCTTGGCTTTCCACATTTCTCAGTTTTTTCAAAGAGAATCAGGTGGGGGAGTGGAGGGTGGTGAAATGTTTTTGTGTGAGATTTTAGGTAGTCGAAAAACCTGGTAACGTGCATGAAACATTTAATTAACACGTAAAATTTCCGTTGCATACTAATGAGAGTTCCTGCTTTTATGTGCTTTTAATTTATCACGTTTTAAATTTAAAGCCAATATTTGATCAACATATTTTTAATAAGTGTGTGAAAAATAAAATGTTTTAAATTGATATCTATCTATATATACGAGTATCTATATATAAAAGAAAGTCGTGTTAGTTACACTATTTATAACTCAAGAACGGCTGAATCGATTTGACTGAAAATAGGTGGGCAGGTAGCTTAGAACCAGGAAACGGACATAGGATCATTTTTACCCCGTTTTCTATTTTTTATTCCGCGCGGACGGAGTCGCGGGTAAAAGCTAGTTTAGTATAAAAATGTTGTTTGTATTCATGAAATCAAGTTTTATAGATCGTTTTTTTTATTCTTTTACCTTTTTATACAGAACGGCAGTAGAACAAACGTTTAAAACGTGTAAAAGTTAGTGGGTTTTATACGGAATAAAACAAATTTTTGCCAGAGAGGGAAGAGACGTATAATGCGAGTTGATCGATAACAGCGAACAGAATGACAGAGTTAAAAATTAATTTAAATTAACAAATCTTAATTCTATGACGGTGATCCTAAAATTACGCCGTTGCTCGTTGAAAAATGGCAGGCGCATATCCCAAGGGCGAATTGGCGCGAACATGCCCCCGGGCGTTGAAGGCTCGTCCTTCAACAGAACTAGATGTCGTCTTGAGGCAGCGGGCAGATCTTGCTAAAAGCGCGGCGTACGACTCCTGTCGCAGTCCGCACGTCAGCCACACGGGATACTCCGTCCGCTCCGGGATGGACTGCCACGACTCGACCCAGCCGCCATTTCAGCGGCGGTAGATTGTCCTCCTTCAGGATGACGAGGACACCTTCCTGTAAAGGATTTAGATCAGAGCGCCATTTCGTCCTCAACTGAAGTTCCGATATGTACTCCTTGCTCCATCTGCGCCAAAAGTGTTGGCGGAGTTGCTCCAAATGTTGGTATCGGCTCAGTGTTCCTGTGACGTGTTGCTCGTAGCAGTCAGTCGGCAGCGCGGTGAGAGGGCGGCCGATGAGGAAGTGTCCCGGCGTCAATGGAAGCAGGTCGCTAGGATCTGCTGAGAGCGGCGTTAGCGGACGTGAGTTGAGAACTGCCTCAATTTGGACCAGCACAGTGTTTAATTCCTCGTATGTGAGGTTACAATTACCAAGAATTCGTTTAAGATGGAATTTTACAGATTTAACGCCTGCCTCCCATAGACCACCGAAATGAGGGGCGTGAGGAGGTAGGAAATGGAAATCAATACCTTCAGGAGCTAGGTCACCAGGCAGCGAATTGTTACAACTTTTAATAAAACGACCGATTTCATTATACGCACCTACGAATGAGGTCCCGTTATCGGAATAAATGTGTTTAGGTTTGCCGCGACGTGACATAAATCGACGAAGAGCCGACATAAAATTATTACTTGTCAAATCACCTACTAACTCAATGTGCATGGCCTTAGTAGCGAAACACACGAAAACAATAATATAAACTTTGACAAGTTTACAGCCGCGTCCTTGTCTACTGGCTGACATGATAGGTCCGGCATAGTCGATGCCAACGGTCTCGAAGGGATAGCCACTCGCGGTCACACGTCGCTGCGGCAGGTTACCCATGATAGGATTCACTACCTTTCCTTTAAATCTACAACATAAATGACAATTACGAAAAGTTCGTTTAGCTAAATTTAGACCACCGATTGGCCAGTAAGTTTCTCTAATTGAAGTCAATAATAAACGAGGGCCAGCATGTAGAAGTTTTACATGCATATATTTAAATAGTATTTTTGTTAAATGATGAGTGGACTGTAATAAAATAGGATGTTTCTTTTCATAAGAAAACAATGAATTATCTAAGCGACCGCCGACACGCATTAATTTGTTGTTGTCTAAAAACGGATTAAATTTTAATAGTTGATTCTTTGCGGGCAAGCGCTTATTCTGCAATAAAATATTGTATTCATTGAATGACTCGATTTGTGATAATTTTAATAAAACAATTAAAGAATTTTGAAGTTCATCATTTGTTAGAAATTGTGTTGGTGGACGCTGTTTCTTACAAATATTAATGAATCTTAATACATACGCCATGGTGCGTTGTAATCTTACAAAATTAGAAAAACGTTCGAAATTGATTAAAGGTCTATTAGAGTAATTATTAATTAAAGTAATTTCAGTACGCGTTTCAGGTAAATACTCATTTGCCGTTACATTTTTCGGCCAAGAAGAAATATCATTCATCAGAAACTGAGGGCCTGACCACCACATGTCGAGATCGCGTATCTTATCAATAGTGACACCTCGTGAGACATAATCTGCCGGGTTCAAATCAGTAGGAACATGACGCCAAACGTGCGAGCTAGTTTTATCTAATATCTCGGCTGCGCGGTTACGCACAAACGGTTGTAATTTACTCGGCAACATTCTTAACCAACCTAAGACGATAGTGGAGTCTGTCCAAAAAGTAACTGATCTTACTTGCACTCGTAGAGAACGTAACACCTTTTCGTATAGGCGCACTCCGACGAGCGCAGCGCACAGCTCGAGTCTCGGGATCGTGGTGGGCTTTATAGGCGCCACACGACTTTTTGCTGAAAGCAACCGCACCAAAACAACATTATTACTTGAACTACGAACGTATAAACATGCGCCGTAGGCAGATTGCGATGCGTCACAAAAAATATGTAAGTCAATTGAGTCGTAACTATTGCAAAGTACAAGACGAGGAATACGCAAAGAACTTAACAAAGGCAAGCTGTCTGCAATTATTTGCCACGATTTAATAATTTCTATAGGCAGTGGATCGTCCCACGAAAGTTTAAGAAGCCATAATTTTTGCATTAATATTTTCATGGAAATAATGCAGGGAGCTAAGAGACCAAGCGGGTCGAATATTTGTGAAATGACTGAAAGTAATCCTCGCTTAGTTAATTTATTTAATTTAATATTATTTGTAGAAAAATGCAAATCATCTGATTCGATAAGCCAACTGAGACCTAATGTTTTACAAGGCTCCGTGGACCCAATGTTTAAATTTAATGAGGGGTCATCGGACTTTAAAATCACTTGAGGTTCATTCGATTTCCATTTGCGGAGATGCATACCTGCGGACGCGAGCTCCTTTGACACTTTGTCACGTATGTCCAGCACTTCCTGAATAGAATCGCCACCGGTTAATAAATCGTCAACATAGAAATCGTGCATGATGACTTCGGAAATGTCGGCGTTATTGCACTCTAAACCGATTTGTTTTAAACACCTAGTGGCGAGGTAGGGGGCGCTGGCGGTACCATACGTGACCGTGTTCAACTCGTATGTCCGCAGAGGCTCGGATGGATCTTCTCTCCAGACAATTCTTTGCAGATGTCGATCATCAGGATGTACAACGATCTGTCGATACATCTTCTCGACATCTGCGGATATCACGTACTTGTAAAGTCGGAATCTAATAAGAATTGACAGGAGATCATCTTGAACGATAGGTCCTACTAACTGAAGGTCATTAAATGAAATACCTGAAGTAGTTGGACTGCTCGCGTTGAAAACAACTCTGAGTTTGGTTGTTGAGCTACTCTGACGAATGACTCCGTGATGTGGAATATAGTAAGCTTGTTTCTGTGAATCAAATGAACATTCGGACATATGACCTAATGATAGGTACTCAGACATAAACTCAATATAATTATTTTTAAATTCGGATTGCCCTTTGAATTTTCTCTCTAGAGAAAGTAAACAATGCTTGGCGCGCTGCAGCGAGCCGCCTAATACATCAGGTGACTGCGTCAGTGGCAACCTGACACAGAACCGACCGTCTGCCTGACGAGATGTATTTTTGATAAAATGTTCTTCGCACATTTTCTCTTCTTCGGAGAAAGATGAAGACTGAGGGCTGACCTCCTCGAGGCGCCAAAACCGCGTTAACAGGGTTTGAATGTCATCACTGGAATCATTGCACGAAGAAACATCATTATTAGATTTTACCGACACGAAATTGGACTTAAAGTCAGAAGTCGAGCGCGCTTGGCCACTATTACACAAAGGGCCTGAAACTAGCCACCCTAGACTAGATTCAAATAGCACGGGTTTCCCGGCTCCTAAACTAATTTTACGTAGCCCTAATAAATCCCAGAAAACATCCGCACCAATAATTAAATCCACCGAAGATGGAGTGTGGAAGTTGGGATCCGCTAAACAAAGGTTGCTAGGTAAATTTAAGTCTTTTAAAATTATTTGCTGACTGGGCACATCGTCAGTTATATTCGGCAAAACAAAACAGAAAATCTTTGTCGAAAAGTTTTCATTTAACGACTTAATGGGTAAACAACACATTTCGCCTATATGCAATTTTGAATTATTAATACCCAAAAGTGACTCGTTTACCTTAATTGTAGGTAAATTTAACGATTGTTTCAATCGTTCACTAATAAGGCATGAAGTGCTGCCGCTGTCGAGCACAGCGCGGGCGAGACGCTCGCCGCCGCGGTCGTCGATAATTTTTATAAGGGAAGTGGCTAAGAGTACCTGCGTTCTGTTGGGCAAGTAGGTTGAAAGTTGAGCAGACAACGTGACATTACCAGAGGGCTCGTCACTGCCTTGTGTCGGGTTTGCGGGAGAAAGTGTGGTGCGGTCCTCAGTGTTAGAACATACATTAGTTGTTGGCTTATACTTCAGATCTGGAATGTGAATTAGAACATTATGTCGCTTTTTACATATTTTGCAACCGTTAGTTCTGCAATTGTTTGCATAGTGACCTGAACGTAAACAATTGAAACAAACCTTTAATTTGGGTAAAAGTTCCAAACGCTGTTCGTAATTAAGTTCTAAAAACTTGGGACAATTGCTTAATTTATGTTCGCATTTGCAATTAGGACATAACTGTAACGAAGGCTTCTCGTTATTTTGAATTTTTTGACATTGTGCAATCGACACCATACTCTTAATACTGCTTGTCCTCTTTTGTGCAGGTTGAGAACAACGAGATAGTTCTAAAGTTTCTAAAAGGTCTGCACGATTTCGTAGAAATGTTAGAAATAATTGAAATGAAATGGCAGTATTACAGTCCAACCTACCTTTATATTCCTCCCACTCACGATACGTTTTTGAATCTAATTTATGGCTAATTATGTATATTAATAACGTATCCCAGTAACTTACAGGTTCTCCTAACGATTCTAAAGCTCTAATATTTTTATTTATCGTATCAATTGTACGCTTTAAAATATAATTCGACTCCTTTGTAATTGTCTCGATGTTAAATATTGCAGCAACATGATTCTGTATCAATAGCCTTTTGTTATCAAACCGGTCGCATAATAAATTCCAAGCAATTAAGTAATTACCGGCTGAAAATTCAATAGATTGAATAACCACAGCGGCTGTCCCTTCGAGCGACGCGCGAAGATAATGAAACTTATTTATATTATCTATACTATCGTTCGAGTGTATTAAGCTACAAAAAGTGTCTCTAAACTCAAGCCAATTATCATATGAACCACTAAACTTAGGTAGCTGTATAGTAGGCAATTTAACGATATTATTGTTGCGCTGTGGACTACTGGAACTTAGTGTGCTATTGTCTTGCTCACTATTGTCATGACGCATTATTAAGTCTTGCGCCTTTGCAACAATTTTAAAATAAATTGACTCGAAATCGGTACGTTCGCTAATTTGACTGTCAATATCATCGGCTAAACACTCTAAACGTAGTTGGACCTCATCGTAGTTTGTATATAAAATATCAATTTTACTTACGCGGGTCTTCAATTCGCTAACCTGGGACGAAGTTAAAGGCTCTTTTAAATCGCTGATGTAATTACTAAATACAGTTAGGCGACCTTTATAACTCGCTCGCTTTTTAATTAATTCCCTCTCCTCGGTCATTGTATATGGAAAAAGGCAAAAATCTGAAAATTTACAAAAATAATCTTAAAGTAAACTAAACAACACTACACAAATAATCAAAATATTAATAAACTTCCATTAAACACTGTGCGGTGCTGAGTATGTTTGTCCGTTTCTTTGTTCTCAAGATGTCCTTCACACGACCTCCGGACGAACTAATGTCTTCTTCAAGATCTTCGTTAAATCCGTAGAAATCGACGAAATTATTAACTCCACTGGTTATTAACAATATATAATCCGATTTGGCTCGAAGCTGACCATGTAAAAGTTAGTGAGTTTTATACGGAATAAAACAAATTTTTGCCAGAGAGGGAAGAGACGTATAATGCGAGTTGATCGATAACAGCGAACAGAATGACAGAGTTAAAAATTAATTTAAATTAACAAATCTTAATTCTATGACGGTGATCCTAAAATTACGCCGTTGCTCGTTGAAAAATGGCAGGCGCATATCCCAAGGGCGAATTGGCGCGAACAAAGGTTTTAAACGATCACAATTAGTCAAATTTACGGAGGTTTTGTTTAGTTGAACGATTCAAAGTATATTACAAATTCAATCTAATTGATTGAAATGGTTCGATTTAGGTCAAGTTATTCAGTAAGATAAAGTGTACAATTTAATAGTATCAAAACATAAATGGACGGAAATCAACAGAAAAATCATAATATAATATTTAATTTACTGTTAATGTTATAGTTATTGCAAAATCCCAAAACCCAAAGCGAACGTCTAGTTTTTGTTTCCATTCAAATGTAATATTAAAGGTAATCTTCAATTAACGATTGGTTAAATTGTGAAATAAAATATATATAATAAGAATAGAAACACTCTCTGAATAATAAATACTTTTTAATTTCGTTAGAATGTAGATTTAAAACTGTTTCTATGTCAGGTGACTACTGGTCTAGTTGTAATATCAACTGAAAGCTATCAGCGCCACACCAAGTCAACACTGAGCGAGGTAAAAACGGCTGGTTGAAATAACTATCCTCTCGTGACCTGAATAAGTCTTGTGGCACGGCTTCCAAGTTTCGACGCTTTTGTCTCCAGTTTTCCTCTTTTTATTTTCCTTACAGACACGCGTATATTTACGGTCACAGCGGTTCCTTTGTACTATTGAAAATCCTTGTCTGTTGGTCGTTTGTTTGGTTTTTCTGCTTTTAGTTACGAGATGATTGTGAATGTGGACATAGGTACAAGTGAGACTAAAGTATATATCTATCTATTATGTACTAATAATAGTTATTTAAAATTAGAATGTTGTACTAGTATAAATAAAAAAGTACGAAGAAACTGGTTTCCTAAGCTCATACTATGTTTGTTACAGCGATAAATAACGATTAGCTGTTTATTATACATATTAGGTTTTTTCCTCAAATAGACGAAGTTACAGACAATAAAAATCTTACTTGAGCTCCAACCATTCCCCTCCTCAGTCTGGGTAGATCAGTATGCGAGTATTTGGATATAGACCAGGGCTCGACAACGGTCAGGTCGGTGTCCAGTTCGAACTCGTTGATCTGGTTGCGTAGAAACTTGCGGATATTCCACGGCAGATCGTTATGGCTAGAGAAAAAGTCAACTCTTATAATCTGATTGAAAGAAAGCTTATTTTTGTTGCAACTAGTTACAAGTCTCACCAATTGATCGTAAATGCCGCCCGTTTATAATTTGCCTAAGAATATTATAAGGAGTCGGCATTTCGAATGATATCAGTGGCTGACAGCAGGCGATATTTTTCGCTGCACTGATTTCAGCTAGTGACCCAGACCTCAATGTATGAATCAATCAACGCTCGAATCTGATCGTGAATAACTTAATCTTAATGTCGAAAATATATCACTTTATTTCGTAAATTATTTCCTTCAATATGCTATTGGCCAATCCTCTACAAATACAGGTGACTTTATCGATCGTTCAGTAACAGATACAAAGCTTTATCCAGTGATACTAACCCGTCAGTAAGCGGTACCTCCTCCAGAATTTGCTTGGCTATGTCAAGGCGCTCGCGGTCGTAGGAGGCAGCGGCTACTACCGCGGTCACGGCTAGGAGCACGCACGCTATAGCACGGCGCTCGCAACGGTTCACCATTCTTACTGCAACATAACATATATAATATATATTTAGGTACTGTAGGTATTGTATAGTCGAGGATGTTTATCTCCTACCCATTTCGGTGAAATGCCATTTGATATCTCTTAAGGTGATGTTTTGTTGTACGATTTTCGGTCCAAAGTAAGAGAGAATTTATGCATTGACTGTACTGTTGTGATTTGTTTAAATTTTTTTTTCTTTCTACAATTTATAATTGGAAATAGTTGACATAACGCAAATAAAGATTTTGAACGCTAAAGATTAGCTGTCAAAACTATACCGTGTCTTTGTAATCCAACTCGGAATTCTCCTCCAGATGCTGCTGTATAAGTCAGTAGGTCGATAAGTTATAAAAAAAGAAAATAACCATTCTTGAACATCGTAATTCGTCATTCCTTCTTTAGTTTACAACTGTAAAAGTTTCATTTAAAAGTTCAACTAAATGTTTTCTAAAGACATTCAACATATAATGTATCAATAGTGGGGACAGCGCAAATTGCACTATAAGCAACGAAATTGTTTCTGACCTTATCTTCGCTACTGGTGATTATAATTAAATTACTTATAGGAAAATACCACTCATGAGCGCTCTACAACTGATTTAATTTAATCTTTGACGAGCACAAAGTAACAGGAACTTGATCATATTTACTGATATAGAACCTCTAGGTAGGGAATTTAATACTTTAATATTAATTCATGTTAAAAGATCTTCCGCTTCTTTAAAGGATTATCTTTAAGACCTCTGTATTAAATTGTTCACAAAATTTAAGCGCATTGATTAAGATTTTAATAATGGTCTACTCTATAGCTAAGAGAACACAAAATATTTAATGTTCGCGGCGTAGATTTAGCTGCTTTGATCTTTCGTACTTGTTTTTACCAGCGTACACTACGTTGGAAATTATTTCTACGGCCGAATTATCATGTTTTTGTATGCGTAACAAAGCGGGTTATTAAGAAATGTTATTTTCGTATTCAAATTCTTTATGTTTCGAGTCGAGATCAAAAAAAAAACTCTTCCTAATTATATACACAATACATTTCTTAGTGTAATAAATCTGAGAATATTTCATGTTCATATATTCATGTTAATATAGAAGGAATATCGATATTTTTAAACATTAGAAGATCAACTGCATCCTCAAGCGATCCACAATTTTATAACTACGTTATAGGCTTTCTGAAAACATCGTAACTGAGTTTAAAACTACATTGCGGTAGGTAACTTATATAATCTCTCCATATTTTTCGCTCAGACATTTTCCGTTACTAAAATAGAATAAGACGTATTTTACAAATAGCTCGTATAGATTGTGAACTCGATAGTACCATTGCTTACATCTGCTATCTTTCAAATGGTCGTCTCAAAGCTACTGTCGCATCGATTTCGCGGAAAATTTAAAGCCGGCTCGTGCTCCGAACAGTTCACCTCGTGTCGCTTGTAACGCCCCCTCACTTTACCTTGTATCTGTCGACAATTTCGTTACGAATCGTGTTTTTCGAGTGACATATTTTTAGCACATATATTCTGTACTTTTAAATTTAAGGTTATCGTTTATTTTCAAATTTATTTAGGTATAGATTTTCAATAAAAAAAAAATCATTAAATTTGGCTGGAATATGGGTTTAGTGCTTAGTTTACCGTAGATTTTTAATGATATGACATTTCTGTTACATATTGTTGTCTCTATTTTGTTAAAGATAATGAAAGGGATGGCGATATGTATTAATACTAGTGTCGAGTCAGTTGTGTTTTACAGTTATGAATCCATAAAATTAATCAAGCGGCAAAGTTGAACAATTGTCAATAAGTTATTCATCAGAGTTGACTTGACTTGACAATATTAATTGTTCACAATCACAATTGTTATTTTTATTTGACATAATGTTTTTTGCCACATTCACATTTTTTATAGCCGTCACAGTTTTGCTACAGCATGTTATATAGGAAAATTACTAGTGAAAAATGGTATTTCAAAATCACGAATACTACTTTGACTAGTAGAAATTAAAATGTTAAATAAATATGATATACTCCTTAATAATCTATTTATTTGTTAATCCAAACGTTATGCCGATTGAAATGTTTTACAAGTGACATTAATTGGGATATCGTAATCCAGTGCTGACTGTTATTGGCTTATTGCGCTCTACTGATATCGAGTATGCTGTTAAAATAACGGGAAACGCTAATTGGAATCTCGATATAGGAGTATTGTGAATATCGTTTTACTTACAACATTTAAATAATCCACATTTTATATTTGATTTCATAGTTCAGTGGAGTTAAATTGTAGAGCAAACGAGCAATCAACTCGGCAAATTAATTTATTCAATTTGGAAAACGGAATGAGCTTTTAACAATGTATTAAAATGTAAACTAATTATGACGTATAAAAACAAATTTTTCCTTAGTTATTAAAGTTTAATGAGCCATTATTATTATACTGTTTGTCATGATAAAAATTATTTAGATTAATAAAAGCACTAAGATACATACCTGCAGTCACAAAATTAGGCAGTTTGATAGTTAAACGCCAAAAAGGTGTGCCACCTGAAACAAAGAGCAAATGAATGTTAGCTATAGTCAAAAAAAGATATGTGTCTCGATGAAAGAGGCATTGCAACAGCAATTAGTTCTGTTTGAAAATATGAAAAGCCTACATGACCATAGAAATAGACAGATAAGAAAAAAACTTGACATGTTATAGTACGATAAGGATGTTATTACACTTTTTTGACATTGACAGAAGAGCGCTGTCATAATTTAGTTTGATTTATTCCCACCGGGTGAGATATCCTTGACGTTCTATAAGTCCTTTATTCAGTGTTATTTCAGCGTCAATCCTAAATGATACAATCGATACCTATGTTGTATCGGCAGTGGAAACCAACATTGAAATGTACATTGAGTAAGAAATTACATAAAACTTCTACCTTTTTTATCCTGTTTAAGCGCAAACAAGAACGGGAGCGGCCATTAATTACGTGTGCTGTTTTTATTCCATTTTGCACCCCGACACACCCCCGGCGAGATTTAGTGAGATTTGATGGAACACCCTCCCCCAACATGAGATCACACTGTACTTGTTAGAGCTTTAAATTTATTCTTCTATGTTAAAACGACAGTATACCGAACCGAATTGGTTTAATTTGTCCATTTAGTTACAAATTATTATGATACATAGACACATTGTTTAACACTAATCAATATTCTATAGTCCTTATATATATAAACACTAGCTGTCGCCCGCGACTCGGTCTGCGCGCAGTTAAAAAAAAAATGAAAAATACACACATCAAAAAAGTCTAAGCAACACATACTATTTCAAGTTATTAATCAATTATTTTATCATTTTTTTACCAAGTAGGTAATACTTATGTAAACTTTTTGATCTATAGGACATACTGGCTGGTTGTGAAAAAAAAATCGAGTATCATTTGTTTTTTTTTTCACAAATTCAAAAGCGAATGCATTTCTTCGAATTTTACAGCGTTTTCTTTGCTTGTTAAAATTTAGTATTCGGTTTCAATTTTAAGATTCAAACAATAATTAAAAAAGTTTTGAACAAATTTGAATTTTGAGACTTTTTTACGTTATGGAGCGACGTCATTTGAACGCAGATGAAATGCAGAGAGCTGTAGGGATGTTGCAAGCAGGAAGAACTCAATCTCAGGTATCTCGGTATTTTGGTATCAACAGAAGCGTTATTTGCCGTGTTCATCAGCGTTAAACTAACACGGGAGATCCTGCTGAGCAGCACCCAGGTCGAGGAAGGTGTACAATAACACGGCAAGATCGATACATACAACTGACTGAAAGACGCCAGCCGATGTTAACCGCCCGAGAGATAGGTTTGAGGCTACAAAATTCAAGTAGTGTTGTTGTTAGCTGCCAAACTGTGTGAAATCGATTGCATGAGTATGGCCTACGAGCACGACGGCCAATTAGGTGCCTACCGATACGTCACGGGAATCGCGCTCGTCGAAATGAATGGTTTAGGGAACACGTTATATGGACCCGGAAACAATGGGATAAAATTTTATTTTGCGATGTGTCTCGATTTGGGTTCTAGTCTGATACTAGAAGGGTAAGAGTGTACCGTTGTCCTGGAAATACTGAAAGACTGAGGTGGCTTCAGGAAGTGAATCCATACAACGACTTAACAGTTATGGTATGGGCGGGTATTATGAAGAACCGAAGAACAGAGCTCGGTTTTGTAAATGGTAACATGAACGCTGTAAATTACGTTGAGGATGTTCTAAGACCTTATGTCCGTCCATTCGCACAAGCGCTTGGCTTCGATTTCACCTTGATGCATGACAATGCGCGTTCGCATACAGCTTTGCACATACGGGAGTACTTGGCAAGGGAAAACTTCCTGGTATTGCCTTGGCCTGCACAATCGCCAGACCTCAACCCCATCGAGCATGCACGGGACATGCTCCAGAGACGTGTTTTAAATGACTTGGATGGAGTGACAACAACCCAACAACTGATGGACTTACTAAAATTTCATTGGGAGCAATTACCGTAGGATCACATTAACAGTCTCATCGATTCTATGAATAATCGGTGCCAGCAAGTTCTCCATAACAGAGGAGACCACACTTTGTATTAATTTATGAAATTTTTGTACAACCATTAAATTTTACTTTAAGTTTAGTTGATTAGGGCACCTTACTTTGTACTACGTACAAACATTCCTAACTCGTATTTATTGGTAATTAAGATTATTAAAAAGTAAATAAAAAAAACAATTGTTGTTTAATATCAAAAAAGCATTAATAAATAATAAAAGTACGAAAATACTAAGGATTTAATCCGAAAACACATTGTAAAATTGAAATTTATATGTGTTGCTTAGACTTTTTTGATGTGTATAGATGTTGGCCGATTCTCAGACCTACTGAATATGCTCACAAAATTTCATGAGAATCGGTCAAGCCGTTTCGGAGGAGTACGGTGACGAAAACTGTGACACGAGAATTTTATATACTCGATTTTCGTATTTTGTACATGTTTTTCTGTAATAAAAACGGTAATATTGGATAGTTATGCATAGTCGTACACATCGCATCTATACCGTGTAATACTCGCCGTTGTCGCTGAGAGAGAGTACCTCATGAATATACAATTCACTTCATCATAGCTACGAAGATTGTATACAATAAGACACCCCTTGCTGCACTTTGTAACCAACGCTGCATTATAAATATTTACAAAAAATACTAAAGATTATAGTGTTCATAAAACGAAACTCATTATGTAAAATAGTACTGCCGCCCGAATTTTGTATGAGAAATCCACACTACAGTAGCACAATCCTTTTTTAATGTTCATTTTGTTACATCACTTTTTGCGTTAACTTTTCCGCGTTATTCTCTCTCTTCTTTTGTTTATATTCTACTAGCTTTTACCCGCGACTCCGTCCGCGCAGAATAAAAAATAGAAAACGGGGTAAAAATTATCCTATGTCCGTTTCCTGGTTCTAAGCTACCTGCCCACAAATTTTCAGTCAAATCGATTCAGCCCTTCTTGAGTTATAAATAGTGTAACTAACACGACTTTCTTTTATATATATAAGATAGTGGAATACTAAGGTGGCATATAACATTATCGTATATCAAAGAGTAGAGAGTACAGAGACTAACAAATCATTCTTTATTATTATAATTTATGAAATGAATTTTCATATTAAAATTGAACTTTCAACAAATATGTCGAATATGAGATTATTCTCTCATGTTTCCAACAAAACATTGTTAAAGGATTGTCGAAACTGTTACACATGGGTCAGTTATTTAATGAACTACAATGTATTTTGTTTCCATGCAGCTTGCGTACTTCGTTAGCTTGAACAATACTCTATTGTTTCAATTATTTTGTGCAAACCTACACTAATATACAGTAGAGTGAATACATTTATGTAAAAAAACAAAAATAAACATACATTACTAAAAACCAATTGGAAAAACGACTATACATAAGTATATATATTTAGCCTGACGGAACTACTAGTTTCCAATCGCTAATCCAGCCCAGTAATCCTTCACTCATTTGAAGGACCACTGACGGCGCTAAAATGTACTACTGAAATGTACTGTACTACTGCGTATTTTTTTCTAATTAGTTTATGTTACGTTACATTCATAGAAACAAGAGACGACATTTATGAATAAAGAAATACATCGAATACAGACAAAATAGTACAGAAATAGAATGTAGCGACTACGAATTACCCTACGTTGTGTACGATATATGATCTTGGCAAAATGTATTGTTGCAAAAGGAAGCCGCGAGCTTTGTGAAAATGTCACCCTCCTCCTTTTTAAGCTTTAAATTTGGCAGAGAAATGCAACAAAAATGGAACATTCACTTTAAAAAGTGGCTGCCGGAAAATTGTTTTGGGTTCAAAGGATCTCGACTTTTAAAAGTGTATTAAAGCGGTGGTTTGGTATATTGGAAATTTAATGCACGTACGTGTCACTTTTAAATACATATTATGAGTTAAGCACACTTAAATTAAATGTACCTGAGACTATAATAAAATAGAGTGAGTAAGTGACACAACAAGGAGTAAGTCAGCGTAGATCTTTCGAGAATTTACCAAACTCTAGCTACGTAATAATTTTTACATTGAAGGTTTACTTTTTAATTAATGTTGTTTAAGTATAACTACAGTTGTTAAACATCAGGAAGACGCGACTTTGTGACGCCTGCAGTCAGACTGCCTCGAGTTAAAGTTTGAAAGTTTCTTCTGTTACCGTGGTTATAAAACGTGACGACTTGCACTAACGAAGATTTATAACTCGATAAATTTTTACAAGTTGTGTTTAATATGATAAGTTAAAGTTTATGAAGCATTGTAACGTAGCTAACGGACCTATGCTTAACAATTTATTCCATTGTTCTGATAGTTTTGCTTCACTGATAGCAAAACAATCATAGCTTGCATGCTAGCCTTAGCATTTCACTTTGGCCAGTGGTATGTACCGCTTAAATAGCGAGGTGACCGCTTCCCGTAGACATAATGCAATAGGTTAAATGTTAGATGATGACCGAGGAGAAGACGTACAGATCCCTTCCCCCGATACATGTACTTTCCCTTCCCATATTTTCTTTAGAGAATGATGAGAAGGCAAGAGGACTAATACTGGACAAGAATTTCAGGTGAAATGTAGCTTTTGGCACTCCGTATTTTGAATTTGTTTTCTCCGCTTTTGTCTAGAGCGTATAAAATATATACCTACGTACAATTTGTAGATTACTCCGTGCTACTGTGTCCTATCTGTGGGCATCGCATTAAGCTACGCATCTCGTCTCGCATAGGGATCGATACCAATTATTGGTGTTGCTTACACATCAATAATCTTTAATAAACAATAAACATAAATCACATTACGTACTGTTAGAATAAATATAGGATTTACTTTTTTTGGGTTCTTATTTTTATAATAGAATATTTGAAGATATAATACATAGTTTTGTACATGTCTTTCGGCAGGTGAAACACTCTCAAGAACTTTAATTCTCACATCTTTAAATGGAAATTCAATTGTTTGTAATAGTTGAGTTAAGAGGTACATAAGTTGTTAATTGATTTATATATGTCTGTATGTTGTTAGAGTCGATTAGAGCCGCATAATGCATCTCATTGTTTTCCTCGTAACAAGGTTGATTAATGATTTGTGGTTACATGAAACACTTTACTGTTTAATGAATCGTTCGCGTATTGACATAATAAATTCAAAGCGAACTAAAACACTCGCATTGTTTTATTTACATACGTATATCGTTTGAAACAGGTTTGATTTTGAGTACTAGGTTATGTTTTAGTGGAAATACGATCGATAGATTCACATGGATAATGATAAATAAGTAAATATGCATAAATCAACGAGTAGCCGAATTAATACGTAAATTATTTGTTCATAGACATCATAATCCCCTTATTTGAGGTGTTTTCAGTATTATAGAAAAGGTAGATTTTGCATCATAGCAGTGAAATTGTTTTAAAAGCGAAAAAAATATCCCTAGATTTTTCAACGATATTTAACTATAAGTCGAATTTCTACCAACTCTTTTCTCGTTATAGCTTCTCTTTTCTGGCGCAAGCTAGCGAAAAATTGACTGCAGAAAGTTTTTAAAAAATGTAAATTTAACCTTTTCATCTTGCATCGCAATATTCTTTACAAATAATTTTCTTCTTTGGTTATTTTCCTTCCGAATACGTGACCACCAGCAAATGAGCAAATTGACGTGAATGTCACAGATTAACAAAGCTTATATTCGCAGAATATAAGATCAGAAAAGTTAACCAGTAAGCTTTTATTTCTATTATAACAAACATCATAGATAAATAATATTTTTAATTTATATTATCAAAAGCACATCACGATGCACGAAGTATCTAAACAAATATACTCGTAAAACCGAAGTGAAACATGAATATTGATTAAAAATTGAATGGTGGTAAAACTATAGCCACCATAATTTTGTTAAATTCTTTCTTTGTTGTATCATAAGAAGTATCTGTCGCCCGCGACTTCGACCGCGCGGAATAAAAAATAAACTTAATAAGTAATCTATATGTTATTCCAGACTATGTTCTATACTTGTGCCAAATTGTTTCAAGATACGTTCAGCTGTTCCAGAGATACCTTCAAACAATCTATCTAATCTATCCATCCATACATTGATCCATCTAAACTTTCGCATTTATAATATTAGTATGATTACTTAAATGTTATACAGAACATTTTTGCAATTTAAGTAACATAATTTTGATATGGATTCGGCCTCGTCATCGGATTGTTAATTGAACAAGCTATATAAGTTCGTATTCAGAGAATGTCTGAGAAGATAATGTTAAACAAAAGAGAAACAGCTAGGAACGGTCTCTTCCGTTATATGTATTTTAATCCTTTTAATATAATAAGAGAAAATAAGTTCTAGTTATTTAGTAATGTTTTATAATTAATGTAAAAGGTTAGCGTGGTATGGGCGTCGTGAGGAGGGAAGAATCGCATATGGCAAGGAGAACGTTAAGTATGAGTGTGGAGGGGTACACCGGACGAGGTAGGCCTAGGAAGAGATGGATTGCGTGAAAGGTGACATGATCAAGAAGGGGTCGACCATGGAGATGAAGGCAGACAGATTGATTTGGAGGACGAAAACCTGGTGTACCGTCCCTATGTAAGTGGGATAAGGTCAGGGAGATGATGAATAATATATCGCAAGTATATATTATATTTGAGAAGATGCTCAACTTCAGATTTATTTTCGTTATTCCTTGAATTTGGTTTATAAGGAATTCTTAACGCTCTCTTAACGGTTGAAGTATTACTTTTTATTTTATTTACAATAGAATTTTACCAAGCGGTGGCTCGGCTTTGTGTGGACGGAAAACATTGTCGCGTTGCCGGTGAGCCGACTGTTATTGTTACCTCGAGTGCCTCTCAACACTCTACACCACACTTTGACACAGTTACGAATAAAAAAACCTTTCATAATTTTTTACTTACAAATCAACGACGAAATAAAGATTTTTGTATAATTTCCGTCTGGACCCAATAATCGAGGCGGAACTGTTTTTGCTCTTCTAATACATTTGTTTTTTTTTAATCATAGAATACACACAGCTATCGATAATTCTGATATACCGTTAGAATAGGATGCAATCACGATTTCCAATACAATGTAATTCAAATAATAATTCGATCGATTTCAAGGATTGATTATTGGGTTTGCCCGTAACACAGATACACTTTTAAAAGATCACTGAACTACTTATATCAATATATACCTTTGTAAGGTAAACATTTTTAAACGATGGACTTCTATATTTAAAGTTAACTAGTTCGCCCTTTCAGTGTGCTATCTTAATAACGTCAACATGGGAGTCGGAAGCAAAAACTAAGTTACAAACGCCGGAAGCAAAAGCGCAGCAAACGACGAGACATGATAGCTGGCTATGTTACAAATTTATTACTAAAATAAAACATAAATTATTCTGCTTATGTGAAGCATTTGGATGTTAAAGGATAAAAGTTTAGTGAAATGATAAATTATTTATGATAGTTGTTGGCAGTGATCGGCGGGGTCGACTAAATTAAACATAGATTTAAAAATAAATTAAATTATAGAGCGGTAATTCGAAACATTACAAACGCAAATGCTCATACGTGCTCGCTTGACAAAATAGACATTTTACCTACTGGTAATAAGTTGTAGAATATAATTTGATTCGCGTTGTTCCGTCTATTGATACATTATGTTAAATGTTTTGGTATCAGATCGATATAATAGTATAGAACATTATTAAGAATTATTAATATCTCCTACGCCGTTAGTTATGAAATTTAATGTAAAGTTTATACATATAACGATAGACGTATCAAAAAAGATTTAAAAATAAAATAACCTTAATAAAACTCCTTTTGAATAAGATAAGCTTCAAGAGTATTTATCTCGAGCTGCGATCGTAGAATCGTTTGAGCTCAATACATTTTGAAGTCGATAGAAAGTTAGTCTTTCTTTATAGTTATTTTTCTTAGAGTGATGTTTGTTTAACGTTTTTCATACAACTTTATAATATTATCTTATTCCGTATAACTTTGGACTTCATTTTATAATAAAAATAAAAACCACTTACAACTCCGCGTGGTGCTACAATTAACTGACAGGTGGTGTTTACAAAAAACAATTTCATATTTTATTGAAATCTCTAAAGATATTTTAAATAAGACATTTACGTAAAATTCATTGGAAACTGTACAGTTCTGGAATGCCAACTAATGAAGGAGGAATAAACGGAAATTTGAATTGTGACGTCATCAGTGATAAGGAATCTCATTGGCTGGAATAGTTCCAAGCAATTCAACGGAACGCTCCCCATAGTATAGGCGGCACAAAATGCAATGCAAAAATACGTGACCACTCTTCACAATGCTAGTTTGAATACAGTTTCAACAGGAAATAAATATAATAACACAGAAGGACAATGTACTTAGTTTAATCCTTGTTTATATTACAAATTCGAATTTAAGATTTTTTACGAAATTTTAGTTATATATTTTGTTCGGAAATACAAAACCCTATTTATTGAAAAATATAATAATTTACAGAAACAAAATATGATTTAAATTGTTCAGTAAATGCTGGTTTACCCATTGAATAAAATATTACTTAGAATCAGTAAACTGGGAAAACATGCGAAGTTCAAATGAACATCAAAAGGAATAAGGGCCTGAGAGTATTTTTTCATAGCGAATAAAACGTCAACTGCGTATTTTTATACCGGCTCAGAAATGCACCGCACCATTCCAAAACAAACATCATTTCAGCTTTTAATAGGTGCTGAGAGATTTTCATCTGTACTTCAGTTCTAGCTTCTTGAAGTAATACTTCTTTTGCCACGTTATGAAAAATCGTGGAATCGTAAATTTTTAAATTAAAACTGTTTGAACACCATGACTTATATACTTGTATAAAATATGATGCATAACATTGTTAGCTCTTAATCTATTCTCATGTAGTGTGTTGCTTCTTTCTGTTAGGAAAGTTAAGTTAAGTTCTGTCTTTAGGACTTTTATGTGTTTGTTCTCATGTCCATATATCTTACTAATATACTAAATGGGAAAGTCTGGATGGATGTTTGTTAGAAGGTATCTCCGGAACGGCTCAGCGGACTTGATGAAATTTGGCTCAGATGTAAAACATACAATCTTGAAGAACACTCAGGTAACTTTTCTAGTTTTTTTAAATTCCGTACGGACGGAGTCGTGGGCGGGACCTAGTAAGTTATAATTAAAATTGTCGTAATAATTATTCCAAAGTCTTTGCATTTCCATTACACCTTTTACAGTTTAATTTTAATGTTCAACAAAATAAACTTTTATTGCTTCTGTTATTCAAAGTAGGACAAACTTTGTCTTAAACACTGAGCTATTTGGACAAATAGTCAAAAGTTACAGAGATGAGCGCCTTCAGTGGAGCGCAAGTTTGCTGGATAAAATAATTGCTTTTTGTCAGAAAAAGAACATTATTTTTTGTATTAAATATAAACCTGCCTGTCGACAACCCAACAATGTCTCCCAAGTAGGGTTAGCGACAGGCAAGCTGCCGGCTGTAAAAATTAAGCCAAAACTTTAAGGTTTTTAAAACATTGGCCGACCCCACGTGAGTGGGATGAGGCCAGGAAGATGATGATTAAATATAAACCTATCGAAACCCTTGTCTTATTTAATTGCTGTTATGTAACGTATAACATTTTTGGTACTGTATTATTGCTGCGTTCTTCAAAATTAAGGTTTTTTTTAGTTAAAAATACCTGTATGCACTCTTCAGCCCGAATGAGTAATAAAGTGGAAATGGTTTGATTCTGACACAGGCAGAATATTTTAGAAAGGTATTGGAAAAGGCTTTGGCAAAGCGGAGGATAAATAAATGTTGAGAACATGTGCGTGGTCAGCTGCGCTTTCATTGGCTTACGAGGTAATAACATTGAAAATTACTTGTTTATTTTTTAAGGAAATTGTAACAACCGAATTTTAACTAAGAATAAAATGTATCCTAATTTAATGGTGATGGAAATTGTGTTTAAGGTTACTGAATTAAAGTTCATTTTTGGTTATCCGTCGCAAGTATTTTAGGGCCATATTGTAGAGAATATACACTGCGATAAAGTTTGCACGGAAATCAATCACACATTCAATCGTAAATTGCCTGCGACTTGATTGGTATCGAATTCAGATTGAAAATTTGTGTAATATAAATTATACGTCCATTTTCCTTTAAAATTGCTTCTGTATGCTTATTTATATATATTTGTTAAATACATAAGTCGATATACATTTAAAAGTTTCAGAATACTTTTTGACATGGTTTTAATCTGAATTGTGTAATAACCTCAGAGATGTTGATATCAAGTGCTATTAGTAAGTTCAATTCTGTAATATTGAGACAACTTACTGTATGCAGCACATAATTAGTTGCAATCCTTGAACAATATTTTTAAGCTGGACCCAACAACTCTGTGTTAAGTTCACACCAACGGCACAGCAAAACATGTGAGACATTTTACGTCTGAGCTTAGAATTCAGAATACAAATCCTGGTCACACAAATCTTTGTCATTACATTCTCTCTGACAAATTAAAAGCTATTTGAATTTTGGCAACCAACAATACTCAAGCATGACGTAAATTTCAAGCTTCCTTCGAACAAAACAAAGGCATTTGATATAAACCAAAATACGAACTGTAGAGAATTTCAATAAATTTTCTATAGAATTGTAATTGTTTTATGGATATTACGGCAAATTTTTAAACAAAAACAATTGAAAACTCTTTTTACTTAATGGAAAGAGTTTAAAGATATCTGATTTATTACTATTAGATTTTTATTCAAACGTGTTACATTGTATATACTCGTAATTACGCTACCTTTTTATTTACGAATGACTTCGTCTTTTGCCTTTGAATTTTTAACTGAAAGGAAAAAAGGAGATGTGAGAATTATTTATCAGGAAGTGACACAAACGTTCAAGGCGATTGCTCAAAAGAGCATGAAGTTCTTACAGGCCAGTGCTCTCTCGCCTTTTGACACGTCGGGCGTGACACCCCCCTCTACCACTGCTTCTATGGTGGCGATTGCTTACATTTTTATTATTATTTTTGTTGATACAATCGAAATATAAAATACAGTGTAATGAAATCGATGGCTTGGTTCAGCTGAACTGATAGCTATCCATCACACTTTGAATATCATTTATTATTCCTTTTAATGTATATTGTATTTATGTAAAATATATGAAATTGCAGTATTTCAATACGTTAATAAACCGCTACGATAAATCCCGAACCAAAATTGACTTTAATTTGGCAAAGCGTTTGATGAAAGCGTTTAAACAGATGACTAATTTCAAATTGAAAATAGATTTAGTGCCGCAGTCATCGTTGGTAATGGACTGTTTAGTGTGGATTTAGTAAGAGACGTCAAAGCTAAGGGTTTACCTTAGTGACCAAGGACTAAGAGTGCGGCTGTGAAACTTCATAGCCAAATAAAGTTGTCTATAGCCTAAACCATTACTGACAACTTTATCATAAATATATGTATTTGTGAACACGTTTTTAGTTAAAAAATCACCGAATAAAGGCCCTAGGTTCTATAACTTTTTTGAACGCCTTTTAATACATAATACATATAATATTTTTGAGAGCGTCGGTGGTTCAAGGGTTAACAACTTGACTTGCAATCTGCAGGCTGGGTTCGAATCCCGCCATGTACCAATGTGTTTTTTGATTTTCGATTTACATATGTACATTTATCTGACGTTCTTACGGTGAAGGAATACATCGTGATGCAACCTGCACATATTTGAGAAGAAATTCAATGATACGATATGTGTGAAGTCAACCAATCCGCACTAAGCCAGCGTGGTTGGCTATGGCCTAGTCACCCCTAACTTGGGGTAGGCTCCGAGCCCCTCAGTGGGGACGTAGCTGATGATGATGATAATAATATTTTTAATAAAATTGTTAGAATCTTTTGATGTATATTAATAGTGTAGGAAATTATTTGTTCAGTACAAATGGACTGTTATATTGTGTATTAATAACTATATTTATGTAATATTTAAGGTTTTCATAACTTCAATAGAAAAGTTTATGTTGCTATTCATATTGACCGCACTACCTCTCCTAATGAAAGCAGCATGTCCGGGATTAATATTAATGGAATAAACAATGTGCCAACTTGTCGTAGAGTTGAGATGTGGCCAACCCTTACGCGCTTTATCACACTTTATTAAATAACCTTTTTGGAATATTTAATAAATTAAATCAAAGGTTTATATTTTTGTCTCCCATGCTTTCCTGAAACATTGAAAAGTTTTTCTTATGATGTTCTAGAAATTGACATAAAAAATGATAAAAAAAAACTTAATAGGGGTATGAAAAATAGATAGTAGCCGATTCTCAGACCTATTGAATATGAATATAAAATTTCATAAAAATCGGTCAAGCCGTTTTGGAGGAGTACGGTAACTAATATTGTGACATGGAAATTGTATATATAAGAAAGCAAAAGAGTCTCAATTTTCTCAAAGCACTAATCTATAAATATTTGAAGATAGTATAAGCCTGAGTCTTTTCTACCTATATATTCATAATAATAGCGTAGATAAAAAATGTATATCAATTACCAGTAACAAGGTTTCTTTTCATCTCAAACTTCAAAAACATCTTTATTGCTTATCAAGGGGGATATATTTTTAATGAGGGAGGGAGACATCTCCCTGAGGTGGTATCTCCCCCTATGGTGAATATTATATGAGCAAATACGAACAAAACACATACGAGTAAGTATCTGTACAAATACTGGGTGTATACGCGAGATTTACAGTCGAGGACATTTATTTCCTACCCAATTATGTGAAATAACATTTGATCCCCGGAATCCAATAAGATTAAAAAGTTGCCACAGCAAAATACTTCTGCTATATTACAGGTTTAATAAGGATATTTTGCAGTAAAATATTCGATTCAATGTGGGAAGAGAATATATAGGTAATTGTTTGGCTGCACGTAGGTTCTCATGTTCTATGTATAATTTAGTAAGCTCTGAATACATAACGTGTATGAATAACTGTATTCATATCACTGTCAGTTAGACAGCCTTTGAAATGTACTCCAATATAGATATTGATTCGTCGACATCGATTGTGGCGAAGACTGGCTTGTGTAACAGACTCGAACAATAGTTGTCCTCCGGATATGGACATTTCTCACAACTATACCACACTTTATATTACAAACAAAAACCAGACACGTTTTATATAACACTTATAATATATCTGAAAAAGAAAACTAACTAAATGACACGTAACATTTTGAAATAAGGCTAGCTATTTATTCTTCAGGCAAAGAAACGGACATACAAAATGCATACTTGCCTACCCACTATAATCATTGGCCTCGTCGGATAAAAAACTTAATCTATCTATTAGGTATTAAAAATACTTTTGAAATTCACATCATCTTAATTTCTCCGACACTTACTGACATATATTTATACTATTGGTATTAATGTACTTATAAATTATTTTATTTATTGAGAATTAACTCAAATTGTATATTAATATCGTTTATATAAAGAACAGTTCACCCCGTAATTGGTCGGACAAGTTGATAGTCGAGACATTGTATAGTGTCATTTACCAAGCTGTGTATATTCCTAACAATTTACTTTGATCACTTATCTTGCCGTATCGCTTTGACGCCGGTATCGGATGCTTCGCTTTCAATAGTAAATTGCATCCTCTTCACTTCAATATATATCTAGACAATTAATTGAACTCTGTTACACATTTGTTGAATACATATCATAATATTTGTTGCAAAGTATTTTAAAAACAATTCCTTCATCAGTTCAATTTACAACGTTAAATTTTTTTGTCAGTTGATGGTCTGTACATTTAGGATTTTCGAAATACTTTTTTTAATGATATTTCTAAATCGGCCCTTCCCACCAATATGACGTCTAGAAATATAACAGTTTTAGGTACAAGTTTAGTTTGTATTCTTAAATTGAGTTCTTTGTATGCGGTTGCAAACGGGTACGATATCCAGAAATGCGGTCGACTCACCCTCAAATGGCGACAAATCGCATAGAATTACCGAGTCTCTGGTTGCAGCAGATTTTAGCACAAAATCATAGGTCTGTGAATAGAACTATATCTATGCAATATAGTAAACAGTACTCTCTTAGCTGTTATAATATATTTAATAGGTTTAACATACGTTGAAAGCAAAAGAAAATCATCCATTTTCCCTATGAAAGGTCGACCCTGTATGTATTAATCGAAGTCGCGGGCAATTATTAGTCATCCACACATATATTTATCTACCAATCATATTTGCATTCGCTTCCAACATTGGACAGAAAAATAAAAACAAAAAAAGGATTATAAAATATTTCATTTTTGTAGAAGTATTCGGTTAAAGCTTGCGTAGTAGACGTATAATATTATAAACTAGATAACATAACATGCTACCTAGCTGGTATTGTGGCCGTTTGAATAGGTTAGGGCGGGTTTCGCACTTTCAAAATAACAGCGGACGCGAGTTAGCCTGAATCTAAACTAATATTATTAAGGGATAAAGTTTGTTTATTTGTAGTAGGATAAGTTCTGAAACTGCAGAGTATGTTTAAGTTGTTGTTTCAGTTTTAGAAATCTTCAATAATAATAAGTGAAAAAGAATATAAATATTCCAGTAACAATAAAATTTCAATCTGAACTCATAATAATTAAAAACAAGCCAGAAAAAACCAGCACCGAACTCATTTAGTCCTGATTATTCTCCAAAGTAATCTGGGAATGATTAAACATTTTGTTAAATTTTTCTATAGTAAAAATTTTGTTTGACTGCATTTGACATATTTAATATAAAACTTAATGATGCAAGGTTTACAAAATAAAAAGGACGTGAAAAAGCATATTCTTTCTTAAAAAATAATTAATGATTTAAACATATTTATGTAGATAAACACTACACAGATAATACCTTAGAAGGCGGTGGCATAATTACTGCATTGATGAGAATAGAGTATAACAATCTTCAAATAGTGCGGTCTGCGGGTCGCCGCTATAGCTCAAAGGCAACATAGGGCTTTATAACTTAATTCCATGAAACCCAAGTGAGAAAACTATAAAGGTTTTCATTGATAATATTTAATTTTAAAGAAATAATTTGTATGTATGCAAGATCTTCGATTGCGAATGGATTAGATACTTTTTGAATCTATTTGAAAGAAAACTTTCGGTATTTTGAAAAAAAAAAATCAGTAATTTTTTTTTCTTGGTAATGTGGTCAATCGGGTCATATCAATTATTTTAAACTTAAATATAACTTGAATTTATGCGAGCTATATTGGATTCAACAAGTGGTGTTGTAAAATAAAACGTTAGGAGGTGGATTAGGTGAGGGCGACGTATTTGTTTTCAAAAGTACATATTCGTCGTACGAGCTACGGAAGGAAAAGAGGGGTTCAGAACTAGGTCATTAGTTTGCAAGTGTGAAATTTACCACATATCAGTAACACAGCAAATTACTAGAGCATAAAATTTGATATTATTGGCTTCCAATATCTTGCTATTATAACTTAACTATATATAGTATAGTATATACCTATATAGTACTATATATCTATATATATAAAAGAAAGTCGTGTTAGTTACACCATTTATAACTCAAGAACGGCTGAATCGATTTGACTGAAAATTGGTGGGCAGGTAGCTTAGAACCAGGAAACGGACATAGGATTATTTTTACCCCGTTTTCTATTTTTTATTCCGCGCGGACGGAGTCGCGGGTAAAAGCTAGTACTATATAACTAACTATACTAAAATAATACGTAGTGTAATATTAAAAACAATTTATAAATATTGCTCTACTTTGAAACAATCAAATTTAATTTATTATTTATTCAATGATTTAAAAATCAATTTGTATTAATTATATATATTATAAAATATAATAAATGCCCAATATGTACATACATCATAATCCGAATCTACGCAATAGATGACTAGTTTAATTTTGCATGTAGTACTTTTGGTTTGTTTTAGCTCTTTATACAATTCTTGTTTGGTATCATTTGAATTTAGAAATAAGATTCATCAATAATTTATCTGACTATTTAAGAAGCGCTTTATAATATTTGAATTAATATTAGCAATTGAAGCCTTAAAATGACAAATAGCAGGTAGGCCGATAACATCCGTTTCCATTCTACATTACAGATTACAATTCCCGAAACAATAGATCTTAGGAATAGATTACTTGATTACTAGATAGGATTATATACTCTAGTTGCACCCGAAAATGAAAAATATAAAAGGATGAAAACTTCAGATCCTATGAAAACGGACCTAATACTGTTTAGAAACATATTATTGCAATATGTTACGTCGATAGTTGATCGATAACTAAAAAGATAATTAGTTATCGCAGTGTTTTTGCTAGTTCATGAAAAATAAATGCGAAAGATCAAGTTCAGTGCCACGTTTTCGATAACGAATCAAATTCGAGAACGTTTTCATATTTAATTGTTTAAATAACAAACGCAACCATTATTATACTTTCATAAGAAATGTTTATTGTAATAATTACACCTGGCTTAAATTTTTTACGAAGTTGTTACAAACTTTTTTAATTATCAACCAAATTATAAAATAAAATATTACGTTAAATGTAGTTAAAACTTATTCTAATTATTATATTTTTATTATTATTAGATAAATAAGATTCAGATTCGAACATCAGAAACTAAAAAAAACTAATCAAGTTTGTTTACCAACACATAATATGAGCTTTCAGCAAAAGTCGATATTGTATCTTAAAAAAATTCAACGATATATCCTCTTAAATATTTTGTAAAGAGTTGGAACCATCACAATTAAAAATGTGTATTATTTGCACAAGCATTTCGCAAGGAAAATATAAAATCAATGTTTCTTGGCACCCTCAAGACATTCTGTTTCTCGACGATTTATAATCATACGATTATCCATTTCAACTTCAAAAAATTATATTCAATACTCAAAAAAATATTATTATATTTTTAAAATTCATTATGAATTTTTTTACCCATGAATATATGTCGAAAAAAATTACCTTGTTGGTTGCGTTTGTTGTCGGGGGCGGCGGGCATGTGGTCGACGTGTTATCACCACCGGTTGCGCGCGGGTACTGTGCCTGTGCGGTGCGACGCTCGACTGTGCGACCGACGTGCGACTGCGAGCGATCTCCTCTAGAGTAGAGTAATGTAGGCAGCAGGCAGTGGAGACGCGATGCGCAACACCGCCGAAGCGACGCGAGCGAGACCGACCGCTACCCGGTCTCGGCGTGTTTCGGAATTCTGCCCCACTAGTGTTGGACTCTCGATAAAAAGCTCACATCTGACCTATTTATCGACGATGCTTATCTCCTATTTTATAAATACACAACTTGTATTGTACTTTGAAATGTACAAATAAAATCTCAACAATGTATGAAACGTACATTATCTTTTATTTGAAAACTTTTGCTTTAATACAAATTCGATTGAAGTGAACATGCTTTGAGGATCAACGTTTTGATTCGCTTTCTTTATTTGGATTCTTACGTTTGCTTAAGGAATGTGGTTCCAGGAAAACATAACCGGAGCTCATCCCTACGGCCGACGCATGCGTGAAAGTCGCCAAAAAGATTGCCGGGTAGACTTACCACGTTGATTGATTCACGAAGTTGTGCGCAGGTTAACTCACCCGGCACGTGCCTTAAGTATCGTATTGCCAACCACAAAAGATCTGCCCGCCCTCCTCGGTCCCTTCAAATCTCGACCAGATGGAGATTCCTGAACAAAAAACAAAGTTCAACATACGCTGGTCTCCTTTATCCGGGGATTTGGTGCGAGCGCGCCATTTGTTTTGAGAATGGAATCGCAACTCGAGCCTCGAACGTTTTAGCGATATACCACATGCATACAAATACTAACTAATATCACTTTATTATTTTAACAATTTTATTACAGCTTCAATAAACTTAAGAGGATCACGTTTCATAATATTATTAAAATATTGTAAAAGAAGGAGAGCTCATGAAAAATATATGAGCAATATGTAATAAATGAAAATCACAATAGAATATGTTACATAAAAATACGATCAAATTTCAAGACAGAAACAAAATATGAAAAAAGATATCAATAATAATGAAAGAATTTCTGTATAGAGACGAGCGAAATGTATCGGAAAGGCGTTTATGTTTTTTTATCAGTCAAAAAGTATCTTACAAAGTATCGTTCAATATATCAAATTAGAGGCACTTCGTTGTCAGTTTCATACACCGATGGTTATTCGAACACGACATTGTGACAATTTGCGGATCTTTGTTACGACGCAACAGACTATCGTAAGAGGATTATGTTCAGACTAGGCTTTGATCTGAAACAGGAATCCAATACTATTATCTCTCACTCACAGCGTTCTCACAACTAACGTTCTACACAGCGATATTTTACAAAGGAAAAAACTTTTCCATTCTCTGCTATACTATGAAATCGTAAGCCTCAACTGCCGCCTATAGGTATTTGCATCCATCGCATTTTTTGATGAAAGGGTATTTTTTTTAATTAATAAATCATCTTACCTTACCTAAGATAGTATATAATAATTCAAAGACGGAATCCTTTCTACGATTTAGCTTTTAGAGCTTTTTATATTTCGCCACATTTGCATCTTGGTTAATGTCGCAGGATGACTGATGACTTACACTGTGTCATATTGGTTGGCATTTTGGACTGAGAACTTTCAGCATTATCAGCTTACCGTTATGAGGAAATCGCAAATCGTTTGTTCGAAGTCGTTTGATGGAAGGTAAGTTGCAATTGAAGCCATGGGAAACTAGATTTTTGGGAAGCTCTCGTTCTGCATGAACCAAGGACTTTAGATGAATAATTAATTGGGGAACGTCATGTCCAAGAGTGGATTGATACCGATTGACAAAAATTTCATGAAATATTGCGTTAATCCGTACTAAAGAAGACGTTCTTCCTCGAATACTGAAATTGTTTTCTTTGATCACAAATTGATTACATTACTAAATAAATTCTATAGAGAAATAAGTGGCTTGTTTTACGAATCTTCTGCAAAACAACGGTCCCGGGTATTTTCAACAAGTATTAAGTATTAGTAATTATTATTATGAAATAATATACGTAATTATATGATAAAACTGAATAGTAAGTTCAATATTGCAGGTTTTATCATATTATTGTTTGGCCTAGTCAGTATTATCTTAAATAACAATTACAGCACGTATTATTAATTGATAAAGATCAATAGCCTCTGTTATTATAAAGATACATCACAATCCATTTAATAACGTAAGCTACAAACGTTCATCCATCGCTAAACTACTCTATTTTGTTTTGTAGAATCAATATAATTCAATACGAATGGATATATGTATGAATATATACATATGGTGTTCGTATTTCTATTTGAAGAAGATAACAATATGTATAAATACAAGTGTCATAACAATGGAAACTTACATTCAATACTTAAAGTTAACACGCGTCGAAACTGACACCTATGGTTCTTACCTTCTTACCTTCGTCCTAGTTATTGACAGTTACCTTTTAGTTAAAAGTTTTTTACCTTCCACCTTGTCAATCAATATAAAATACAGGATATCCTCAAAAGAGGACACGGTACAAAGCTTTTTATTTAATTACATACTTACAAATTTAATGGCGACTAGTACAAAACAAGTTCACCGATTGCAGGAACCTAATGAGATAACTAATACAGACATTCCTTTAACATTGGTAGTCTCTAAGGTAATGTTCTATAATATACTAGTTTTTACCCGCGACTCCGTCCGCGCGGAATAAAAATTAGAAAACGGGGTAAAAATTATCCTATGTCCTTTTCCTGGTTCTAAGCTACTTGCCCACCAATTTTCAGTCAAATCGATTCAGCCGTTCTTGAGTTATAAATAGTGTAACTAACACAACTTTCTTTTATATATATAGATATAGATTTAAACATTTGAAACCTTTGTAATACTGATCGTAATTCAACTGTTACATAAATTCAAATATCATAAGACATGATGTATGGAATGAATAAATCAAAATTTAAAGTGAGCTGAGAATAGGTATGTTAGAAGATATAAATTATAGGATTCATTAGACGAGGCCCGCTGACCCAGCCCCGGAGCGAGGAACTTGAATCCTATCGATCAAGGGAACGCGCCCCTGGGGCTTACTCCACCGTGTTCGGCACACACCGTGCTTACAAACTGAAAATTGAACAGTTCTGTACATTTTTTTAAAAGTAATTTACGTTATTTGCATAAAGAACGAACGTAAAAGAAATAACTAGTTGGCGACCGCGACTTCGCTTGGGTGGATTTAAAAAACTTAGCAACATATGCGATACTTTAATCTGTCTTTGATAAAAAAAATCATACCGAACCGTTCAGTTCTATGTAGAGTTGCGTGGTAACACACCCATCCGTACATCTAAATTTTCGCATTTAAGATGTTATAAAAGTTAAGATTTATCTGGTGTAAAGTAAGTTTCACACAAATTCTGCCGCCATCTGGATGGCTGGCATTCCACAACAGTGCGGTTCTCGCGAAATTTCTTGCCGCGCACGGCCGCGTTGTGGAATGGTCTGTCCTCGGCGGTATTTCCAAACCAGTACGACTTAGGGTCCTTCAAGAAGCGAGCGTATCACCATCTCAAAGGCCGGCAACGCATTTGCGATTCCTCTGGTATTGCAGATGTCCATGGGCGTCGATGAACACCTTGGTGTTCCCGCTGCTCGTTTGCCCCCTTCTCTCATAAAAAAAAAAAAAAAAAAAAATTGTCTCCCACAGACAATACAGTCGATCTGCGGAGGTTTGTTCTAATTAAGTCGTGTGAACGTAAACATTGATCCGCACTTGTGTCGCCTCAACAAGAATATTTACATTTTGTTTGCAAAACGGAAAATACAAAACGAGGATATGAACACACTATGTGAGACTGAGCTCAACGGGTACAAATCCAATATCCTACAGATTGGATGGAACCAGACCAAAGCTATATAGTTTCCAGAGCTAACAAAACTTACTAATTCACATAATGAAAAGCTAAAGGAAATAGACAAAAAATTCAGAGTAAAATAATCCTTTGTAATCAACCAACAACGCAAAAAACAGTCTACTCAGTTAACTCATATATACAGTAGAGAAATTATAAGTTGTGGTAAGTACGTGTACATCCTAAATCGGCCCCGGATAGGGGACTGACTGCGGATATACAGAACAACTCGCACGGGAGGTGCACCGGCAATAATCAACAGTGCACCCCCAATGCGGAGCACGGGGAAATAAAACCACCTAATGCTGGTAACCGAAGAGGTTTATTTGATGTGTATTTCGCCTTATATATGTTCTTAGATGCATGACCAAGCATGAGCATTTACACGATCCTCATAGGTGTGTGTGTGTTACGTGCGCCCCAATCTTTTAGACTTCCTGCTACATATCACGTATGCTCTACATATTTTTATCGTTGCTGTGGAATCTTCCGTTACTATGGGCAGGCTCTGCTCTAGCCATGGTCGTTGATACGAACATTCTGGGGAGTCTCCGGATTGCGAGGATGAGGGCTTCTTACAAGTAGACGTTGGCACATGACAGCTCTGCTGGGTGGGCGCGGCGCGGGTAGATTCAATATTTGGTAGGAGCATTCTGGATAGCCAGCAGGCGGGCGACGATGCAGACAGCTTGCAGGTAGGCTGAGGCTCAGGACAGCTCTGGCGGGCGGGCGCGGCGCGGGTAGATTCAATATTTGGTAGGAGCATTCTGGATAGCCAGCAGGCGGGCGACGATGCAGACAGCTTGCAGGTAGGCTGAGGCTCAGGACAGCTCTGGCGAGCGGGCGCGGCGCGGGTAGATTCAATATTTGGTAGGAGCATTCTGGATAGCCAGCAGGCGGGCGACGATGCAGACAGCTTGCAGGTAGGCTGAGGCTCAGGACAGCTCTGGCGGGCGGGCGCGGCGCGGGTAGATTCAATATTTGGTAGGAGCATTCTGGATAGCCAGCAGGCGGGCGACGATGCAGACAGCTTGCAGGTAGGCTGAGGCTCAGGACAGCTCTGGCGGGCGGGCGCGGCGCGGGTAGATTCAATATTTGATAGGAGAATTCTGGATCGTCAGCAGGCGGGCGACGATGCAGACAGCTTGCAGGTAGGCTGAGGCTCAGGACAGCTCTGGCGGCGTGCGGGGTGCGGGGATATAGCCTCAAGACGTGCGACGATAGAGACAACTTGCAGGTAGACGTCGGCTCACGACAGTTCTGGTGGGCGGAGCGGGGCGCGGGAAATTATATAGAAACTGTCTTACGACAGTCCTGCCGGCGGAGCGAAGCGCGAGGAGAAGGCGCGCGACGCAAGGCGAAAGGCGATGCTGCATATGATTCGTATATTCTCGGAAGTAGGCGTGTCGCGGCATTAATTTCTTTTTTCACGGGACTTCTTGTCGTGTATTGACTTCGTGTTTGTAAAGCTTCCTTCTTCTATATGATGCTATCCTTTCTTTACTCATAACCCATATTAAATATTGTTAATTGTGAAATCAGTGTGCCCGCTATATACAAGTATCTACATACTGTTTTGTGTTCCAACTAATAATCGATCTGACATTCATCAAGTATGATTGTTATTTTATTCTTGGTTTACTTTTTACTGGTGATACATTCTTTAACACTTATGTATTTTATTGTTCTCTACCGTTTAATTTCATACATCAATTCTGACATGTTTCATGGCTTTGTTTTAGCTTAACTACTCCCAATTTCAAGTTTTCTAGTCTCGTCGATACTATTGTTTATATCATAATGCCCGCAATGCTAACAGCGTTAATTTAAAATTCAGGTCAGTCACGGAAGGTCCTGAATGAGGTCTATGATCACATTGTGAGAATGCTGAGCTGTTGAGAGACATTTACCTAATGAGACTAGGTCAGAGTATTGTTCAAAGCCCAGAGCACTCGGTCCGTAATTAACTGTGGTTATTGGGATATATTAGGATTAACTAGTTAGTAAATAGGTACCAAGTAACTGTGTATTGCCTAGCTATAACATCATGTACTTGGTGTTCTTTATAAAAGGGATAATTCTTTCTCATGAACACGGATATAAATCAATAGAAGAAATTAGCTACACAATGAAATTCCAGTTACCCTTGTTATTAAAAAAATATTTAAGCCCTCATATTTTGAAAAAATTAAACTGGAATTTCTTTTGTGGTATTTTGTACGTGCCCTCGGGACAACGAATATTCAGAATTTCGCTTGACAATAACAAGGCGGGCCGCAGCATGTTTTATGTATTATTTTGTACGTCGCTCGATTAATTACATGGCTTTAAAATAATGTGCTTAACGGATTACGAAGTAAGTAAATGATAATGGTATAAAGTACTATGTTCTTTTAAGTTAGAAAAATAGTTAATTATATTCTACGAAAAGAGTAAAAGTTTTTTGTACTTAGGAAAGTATTACCAGCAAGCAGACTTACGGTTCCCTTTGTTATAATTTACGACAGATATTTTACTGTCTATTCTAAGTGCGACAATAAACTTTGGAAATACACTAAGGGCTTCTCTTATTGTATATTAAAAACTTTATAAGTCTATCTGATAGATCGATGCTATATTGTTGGCAATTTGTGGCTCCATCACTTTTAAATCTAACGTCAATTTTTGCTATATTTTATTTTTAAATTGATACAAATTGTTTGACGAAAAAAAAACAACATGCAATTTATTAATCTAATTGATGTATGGTCACGAGCTCGGATCGTAACAAAATAGAGAAATATTTACATTTCCCCAGCGCTTGTGTATTCAGTTTGATGTAAAAAGAGTGGAGAGTTTTTGTGCAGTACTCGAAAACGTATTGTGTACGCCGTTTTGTAAATGTTACAGTTTAAAATATCATCAATATTGTTTTGGAATTATCTATTTAAAAAAAAAAACTTTGTTAGTGGCCTATGTGTTTTTCCCGGCTTTGTTCTACATCTATGACAAATTTCATCGAGATCCATGCAGCCGTTCTGGAGATACTGTCTCACTAATGTCCATCCATCTAAACATTCGCATCTATATATACATAAAAGAAAGTCGTGTTAGTTACTCTATTTATAACTCAAGAACGGCTGAATCGATTTGACTCAAAATTGGTGGGCAGGTAGCTTAGAACCAGGAAACGGACATAGGATAGTTTTTACCCCGTTTTCTATTTTTTATTCCGCGCGGACGGAGTCGCGGGTAAAAGCTAGTTTATAATATTAGTCAAATATTCTACAATGACGTAAGATGGATTTGGAGGATAAAATCCAGTCCAAATTACAGTGAGACAGGGAGATGATAATAATTCTGTTTTCTATATTGGCATGTACTTTTTATTAATGTATATTCTACCGTGTTTATTAACAATTAATATTTATATCACTCCGATTACTTGGACAAGGCATTTAAAAAAAAAAACAATTGGTAATTTATTACTTCTACATGAGGGTATTATCTTATTAACATTCAACAATTTCTATATGTTCTTGTCGAGAACATCTGATTTCAAACATTCAAGTGGCAACAACAATCGACTTTGCCGCGAACTTACTACAACTTTACTATCACATAAACTTAGTGTCCGTTTCAGTGTGTTGTTTTGTTTAGCTTTGCTACTTTGACCAACACTATATTGTAAGTAGCTGATATATTAACTAAACTTCAGATAGTTTAGTTCTGACAACAACTATAAATTGTATTTATTATTTATTATTAGTAATACATACATAGAATTTCATATTATCTACAAAGTCAGCCTCTGCCTGCTGGCATTTGCTACAATTAGTTCTAGGTGCATTACATGGATGGATGGATGTTTGTTGGAAGATATCTCCAGAACGGCTCAAAGGATCTTGACGAAATTTAACGCAGATGTGGGACATATAGTCTGGAAGAACACATAGGCTACTTATTAAGTTTTTTTAAAATTCCGCGCTGACGGAGTCGCTGGCGAAAGCTAGCTATGTCAGTTTTGTCAATTTTTTAAGACTTTGGACATTTTAGATTTTTTACGAAACTAACTCTCATTTCAAATACATTTATTAAAAAAAACACAACAGACCTTATAATACATATTATAAATAACTTATTACAAAAGTATTTTTTAACTAGATAACTACGTAGAGTAAATTGGCGGGTTATCTATGGCCAATTAGTAAAACAAAGTGATCGTTCCGTCGTGTAAAATGCAGGTCGGTAACAGAGCGCTCGTCCTGTCATTTATTGTGGAGAGTGCTCTGTGAATAGGACAGCTGCACTCTGTGCAAACCGCACGCCCTCTGGCAAATGTCTCAATCACGAATATGTACAGATGTACGATTCTACGTGATAACGTTTATTTAAATGTATTTCATAAATGTTAACCAACGCTATCTAAAGCTCAATATTCGCGTATATAAGTTCAATGTTTATTACGTTCAGTACACGCGCTGAGAGATTTGTAAATTTCTTTACTCCTGTCAAAATTTTAACTAAAACCTCGATGAAGGGTGCATTAAGAGAAAGTTAATTATATTTGAAAATATTGGAAAGTGAACTTGGAATGGAACTGAAAGTACTGAAAACTAGAGCTAACTAAATTTTGAAGTAAAGCTGACTGACTCATTGAACACGACATATTACCAACAGGAACATCAATACCAACGCTTATCAATATACATAACTATATAACTATACTTCGATACTAATTAACAATCTATAATATTAAATCATGATTGCCACCGCCTTAGTGTATAGCATACATTCTGTGTCGTTGACATCCTCAGTGAATCGCAACCTTTGTAGTCGACAGAATTAGCATTTCACAAAGCATTTCTCTCCTCCTTTATGCATATCTCGGTTTACACGTCAAAGGGTTAGAATGAGGCGGCCCCAGTGTTCCTGACACATTATGACTTTGAGGAAAATATGAAATACGTCGTTTACAAATTAGCGGAATTTATTAAGAGGTTTTTAAATATGCAGTAGAATTATTTAAAACAAAAATAAAGATTCTTAATGGAAATAGAATCCAGAAAACAGAATTAATACAATAAAGTAAGCAGATAATGAGGTCCCTTTTGACAAATTATGTAGATGAGATGCGTACGGAGGAGGTGACGTACAGAAAGAGATTTCCCATTCCTATGTGTATCCTCCGCCGCCAAATCCACTTCGCCTTCTCACCATTTCCTTATAAGAAAATGGTGGGAAGGGAACGTGGGCTAAAAATAGGTAGGCACGCACAGTAATCAAAAGAAACGTGGAATTGCTTTCACTTCTCGCCGGACTTCTGTGTCATCGTGGTATTTCACTGGTGGACTCGTTTCATTCGTGCACCCAACAAATCGATACCTTCTATATAAACTATCGTATGTTTGAAACGCAATTTTTTTTAAGACAAAACATAAGTTAAACGATTAGTTACGACGCATCAAACATGCTAATATTCTATTGCTATAATAAAATACATTCACACGTTATGAGCAAATACTGAACATCATTGATTGTATGCGATAAATGTCGCCACAAAACTGAGCGATCCAACTGAAATCGTTGCGTGTTTCAGTTTATGACTAACATTTCTAAACTATTTGGCTCCATCCGCCATCAGTGCCTTGTCCATTGCCCATCGAATTGAGCCATTTTACGTAGCAACATAAACATATTAATTTAATATCGATTTAATATTGTGGTTATAAAAAGTATCATCATAACAAAATTTATTTTAAAATTTATACAGCGCCCCAAACTGAACTAAAATATACCAAAAAACTCATACTAAATTTGACATAATTAACGACGTCAATACGAAGGCGCTTGTCGCAAATATTCGTGCTAGGCCACTGATGTTCCTTGAAAACCAATTAATAACTCTGAGGACTACAATTGAAAATATTCCGATTTAAATATACGGAGTTGAACTTATTCCTTATGTCGTGCTTTTTTTCTTTAACAATTTGTTTATCTTTATATAATGATATTTTTTTGTAGACTTGCAACTCTATAACAATTTAAACGAGGTTCGTAGTTCTACTTTTAGTATAAAAAATGTAAACGTATTGCTTAAAAAGGTTCACAGACAATATAGTGTGCAATATTCATACGAGTAAAGCGCTACACTAATGATAGGTAAATACGAGTCGAGTTATTTGCAGAGGAACAATGAGGTTTTATGTAATTCTGGGAATATGAATTAAAATATAAATAAGTATAATAAATAAATTATACGTTGTACTTTTATACGTGCGTTGTCAAGAATACTTTGTGTACTTTAGTCTACCTGGATTTAGAGAATAATTTTATAAATGTTACTAATTGAACCTGACATGCATTGCAGTGCTGAACCTTACTAATATTATAAATTCGAATGTTTAGATGGATGGATGTTTGTTTGAAGGTATCTCCGGAACGGCTGATCGAATCTTGATGCTATTTGGCACAGATGTAGAACATAGTCTGGAAGAACTCATGGGATACTTATTAAGTTTTTTTCGCGCGGACGGAGTCGCAAGCGATGGCTAGTTCTTAATAAATTTAAAAGACTAAAGAATTAAAACAATTTCAAATAATGTTCTAGTGCAAGGAAATAGGTTTTTTCTCTGTCGTCCTCAGAACATACTAACAAATTTCCATAAAAATTTGTCCATGTTCATGTTTTAAAACGCGTAGAACAGATTTTTATTCATGTACAAAGATAGATTACAGTTGTGTACCTTTCGATAAGATTCATGTCGCGTACCGAATTTTGGTACCGTTACGTTAAATCATCAGAATTTTTCTTAGCTATAAGGAAATAAGATTTATCTTTACGTGAATCCATTTAATTTTTATACAGTTAGAAAATTTATAGTTTTGTCGCAAACTAATATTCAGGCTCAGATGATTATGAAGAAATAAAAATATTAAGTTATTAAAATACGTTAATTTAATTCAAATAAATAATAGTACAATGTCTGTTTTGCTGAATAACAACCAATAATTTTGGTTGCGGATATTTTAGTGAAACTAAATTTTGAGCTGGATTTACTGAGACTTAAAATTGATTCGTTAAAAGTTTGTTCTCTCAACTATATCCGATTTAACATAAGCTGATTTAAATGTGATATCACATTTTATTATTAAGTTAATAACAAAATATTTTTATTATTAAGAAAAATCATAATACAATTGCTTAAATAGAAATCAGTTCGATTTATATTTAGCTATTAAGTGCTTTACTTTATTTAAAATGATTAATCATATTATTTAGAGAAATTATTACAGGAATTGAATCAATATTGTGAACATTATTATGAATAATAGTGTAAATGTTGACTTAATATTTGTGTGTTTTACGCGTGGAAGTTGCCTCAGTTACAAACTCTCCTATTTCAAACGTTAGTAAACTCGCAAAAGTAAGACAGATATAAATGTGCTTGTTTAACAATTACTTTATATTTACATATTTTCCCTATTTATTAAGGAATATTTATCTGGAACTTAATGATATTTGAATTTGATATGAAGTCAAATCTATAACTGCTGAATGCTGAGTAATTGCTTTCGCGGATGTCTTTTATGTACCAGTATTTACGTCGTTTCCTCACTTGTAACTTAAAGGGTTCGATCGATTAACAATTGTGAGATATATTTCGATACGTATCTTTACAATAGTATAATAATCACTAGTTCACAATACAAAGTCTGTATAGTTCATTTTACATTTTTAATTGTATTTCTTATTAGGTAAAACAGTTAATTTCATTAAATCGCCGTCTGTATAACAAGAAATTGAGATGGACTTTTTTAATAACACCGAAAGCTTTTAAATGGGTATCCACTATGAATGCAACTGGTGTGAATCCAATTACTTTCCAATATAATTGCTCGTCTCACGACTCCGTTAAAACTATGTGCCGTAGATCTGCTTCGTAAAATTTACTTTGCTATTTTTCGTGTTTACACAACTAGCTATTGTAACCCAGAGGGGTAGACCTCTTTTTGTTGTGGCCAAATAAAACTACGCAATCCAATTTTCACTATTTCGGGAGACGGAACGTGACGGCCGCTACCGTCTTTTTCTCCCGCGAATTCACACATATGTGCGGTTACAATAACATGTTTTCCTTCACCGTACGAACGTCGGATAAATGTACATATGTAAATCGAAAAACACATTGGTACATGGCGGGATTCGAACCCAGAACCTGCATATTACAATTCAAGTGCTTAATCTCTGAGCCACCGATGTTCATTTTTCTTTTGTTATTACGAATATTTGAAATGTTTGTTATCTTTAACATCCATCAATAATAATTACAGCTATAAGCCATTAAGGCAAACGTGAATGGGAACGTGGCATGGATTGGGATTTATTTCATGGTTTAGAAGTTAGCTGTGAATCTCATCAAATCTAACTTGGTGCAAACTGCATTCCAATTTCATATCGTTTTCATATATTTCGCGTTTTCGCTTCGGTTTCGCTATTACAGTATTGTGCTATAGATGTGCAAGGAATACGTTATATTATTTATTTGAATTTGTTTTTAAAAGATTACATTATTTTTTTAATTATTTACGATTTTGTAGACTTTTTCGTGACATCAACAAAGCCCTGTTCTCACATTCAAGCGATAAAAGTGATGCGGGCGGACCGCACTGTTGTGGCTTACGAGTTACGAGGTTGGCACATAAAGGACAGGTGGGTTGTTTTGTTGCTCTACTGCTGCAGCACAGCCACTGTATTTGTGACCTTTGTTAATTAAGCTTTGAATTTTCAATGTATTCGTGTGTATTAAATTTCACGTTAAGTTTTACTAAAATTGGACGCTTCCAATATTTATTGCAATTAATTTTTCGAGATGTTTATTTTTAAGGAAAAAATTGAAATTCTATCGCTTCCTTTCTCATAATATCACGGAACTTAAATGTTACCCTGTATAAAATTTAGTACTTAAATTATTTTTCTTCTAATAATTAATTCTTTGATGGAAGTGGGCCATAGTGCTACATCGAGAAAACGAGCCTTTCCCAAACTATTAGTTTAGAAACGTGGCCTTAAAGGAAATATGTATCCGAAATGTGGAAAGTCATTGGTGACTTAGCTGGCCTGCTCTTTGACAAATGATCCGAAAATCGAGGTCACTGGGTCACCTCAGTTGTTATTATGATATAATTGGTTGATGCTATTTCATTTTCACTTTTTTAATTATGTAGTCAATTTTTTGCATCATCAATCATTGCATCTTATCGCCTGCACTCTTTAACTTATATGGAGAATATATCATGAGGAGGACAATCGATAACTGGGAAAAAGGATTCCCCATAGGCGGAAAAAGATTATCGAACCTCAGATATGCCGATGACACCATTCTCCTGGCAACATCAATGGAAGAAATGACGGAATTGTTTCAAAGACTTGAGTCAGAAAGCGGCAACGTCGGCCTCGTCGTAAACAGAGCAAAGACAAAGGTGATGATAGTGGATCGAGCCGGAAACTTAACAAATGTAGCCTGCAACATTCCTGGCATAAATGTCGTCGATCGCTACATATACCTAGGATCCCAAATTGACAATGAAGGCAAGTGTGCTCCCGAGATAAAAAGGAGGATTGGTATGGCTAAAGATGCGATGATCCGGTTAACCAACATATGGAAGAAAAGAGGAATCGGCATAAAAACCAGAATCAGACTGATACGAGCTCTGGTATTCCCTATCTTTCTTTATGGAGTGGAGACGTGGACAATTCCAGCCCGTGAGAGACAAAGGATTGATGCATTCGAGATATGGTGCTGGAGACGCCTGTTAAGGGTACCGTGGACTGCGAAACGCACCAATGCATCAATCCTGACCAAGCTCCGTATAAAAACACGCCTCTCCACTATATGCCAACAACGAATTCTATCATACTTCGGCCACACAATACGCAGAGGAGACGAAAGTCTAGAAAAACTTATTGTCGTTGGTAACACTCAAGGAAAAAGACCACGCGGCCGCTCACCAACAAGATGGACTGACCAAATGAAGGAGTTGTCGTCCACAAAATTTTATACCGTCGTGAGAGACGCGCTGGACAGGAGCCGGTGGAGGCATATCATCCGCTCCAGATGCGACCCTGCACATGCTGACCACGATCCTCAGAAATGAGGGACCGACACAGAGAGAGTCAATTTTTAAAGCGTCTCTAATATCGCATTTTTAACGTATAGACCCTCTATATCCGGGAATTACGTGTGCAATGTTTAAATTTTCATAAAAAAAAGTAATGAAAAACCATGATTTCGATAGGAATTAAAATTTACTAAAGACTTTTCGAGATATTTGAATAAAAATGAGAAATAACATAATTAAAATTAATAACCTCTAGCGCCTAAACTTTAAATAGAGGTAAGTTGGATTAAATCGTTATCTTTTTGACCAAGAAAGGTTTACTCGGTTGTAACTACACGACTTTCCCGGACTTACTTACTTTCCTTTACCTTTTTATAATTTATTAGTATTTTAGTTTTTAAACCATCCTGTTATTCACTGTGAGACCATTAATATTTAATGATTTGTACACCCTAAACATACCGTTCTAGATACGTATGAGTATGCCTTTTCAGCGTGAGGTAATATTTCTTAATTAGATGTTAAAGATTACTCACATATACTACTTACCTTATGCCATCTAAAGATAAACATCACATGTACGGAAAAGCGAGAGGATCTGGACTGCACCACACCAAATGATATCTATTCTCTGTCTACCTCCTTTGGTAATGCCTATGGTTTGTTTACATACATCATATTATTAAATAATTTCTTGGAAAAAATTTACCAAGTTGTAATGATCACTTATCATCAAAAGTTATTTTTTTACAATAAAAAAACTTGTACCTCAATAAACCTATAATAGTACTTTTATGTTTCCCTAGTCATTTTAGTTGCCAAACTTTTTAACGACTGCAATAGGCAAACTGACTGCAATATTGCAAACAAATATTCGCTGTAATGTTTGAATTTAATAGTTTGGCAACTGTGTCCCAACAACCAGTGACTATTGATTTATGATTTAAAAAAAAAAAATTGCCAAAATACAGTGAAGCTTTCCTAAATAAATTAAAAGGGAAAATAAAACATCAGTAATAGATATTGTATTAAAAATAACCTTAAACCAGACGAATGTTTGACCTTAAAATTTTAAGGATAATCAAGTTCCTTCCATTATTTTTCTTAGTACAAAGAGTGTCACAATTTTTTCTCTCGTGTTTTATATTCAATTAGACTCGACTCACAGGAGCATATTGAATCTTAACAAGAGTAGGTCTAATGCGAAGGCTTAAGTATACCTATACATTCAACGGATTTGAATATGAATTTCATAAGACAAATTTTGTAAGATGATACATTTTTACTTTGAGACACACATATAGACTTACCTTATTAATTTATCGCTGCATATCAGTAGGCCGGTGTAAGTCAGATGGTTATAGAACTCTACGTGTCAGGATGAGGGAGAATGAAAAGTCTATTTTGTGCAAGGTACTTTTACCACGATTTATTACATAAAACAGCGATCGAGGAAATGTATCGGCGGCCAAAATGCGCGGACGGCGGGCGACGGCGGAGCGGTGGAGGAGCGGGGATAGGGGTGGCGTGACGCCGCCACCACCGCCCGCCGTCTAGCGCCATCGCGCGGCAAAATAAATAAACATAAATACAACAATCAACTTTTATTTCAATCCATAGAACCATATAAGTTATTACCAAAGGAAATACTACTCGTACATTTAAAATTAATATGGTTTTATGTTGTTGCGATGTTTACATAGGGGAACAGGAAATAAATAAGGGAGGCGGAGGTGGCGGCGCGGAAGGGCGCGGGGGAGGGGCGCGGGTGGGGGTAGGCGATACTACCGCGATGCTCTTACATACAACTCCTTATCACGATACCTTAAAATATACCCATATTACATTTTTTACGGAGAAACAATTATGTATAATATATGTATATAGGTATCATAATTATATCATAATGCGTAATTCAATGTATACGATTCAATTTTTAACAAACATGATGGAATATGAAATGCCGTTGAGCGCGGCGATTAACATTAACACGAATTACATTTAATATCATTTTGATATGAAACAGTGCAATTCAAAAGTTCTACCGTCACACCTACACAGCGGTATCCCTCACATGTAAACCTTTATAGAAAAAACATTTTATTGTTCTCGCTTTTTGTATTCATAAAATACTTTCAAATGCAACAACACCTTAGTCTTAAGTTCATAAACTTTTTTTATTTCAATAAACATTCAATTGACTCATTTATCAACGTCAAAAACCTACAAAAATATATTATAACATTAGCACGAGTCAAGAGTGCAGAGGAAACGTCCAGATGATGCAGTCAGTGCGTGAGACGCGATGATAACGCGGTGGATACGCGATAGATACGCGACAGAATGCGACGGATACGCAATAGATGGGCGACGGGAGCGCCGCTCGAGGGTCGGTGTGAGGTACGCAGCGCCGATCCATACTAATATATACGCGGGTCCTACTCTTTACGACGCGAAAACAAGAGTCTCTTTTATCAACTAAAAAAAATAATATAAACTTTCAAAAACGTTAACAACTACAGCCATAACAAAAATAGACTAATGACGACTACGCTACGGAATCTACGTACTACTTAAACTATCCTACTATGTAAGTTTGAAACGAAACTAGTGTTCGCCCACTACGGAAACGACGGTTGTCGCGAGGCGGGGCGCCCGCGGATAAAGGACTGGGTATGCGGTGCCCTTGCGCGCAGCGAGCAGCAGCCTCGGAGGCGTTGAGGCTCGGTACGCGCAAAGGCGGTCGACATCTGCGGGCGCCTCGCGGGCTAATCTCATACGGAGCGGTCCTACGAAGCGAGCCAGAGCGGGAGACCTATTGGCCCCGGACGGGCGGTCGGCGCGTCGCGGCGGATCTCATCGGCCGCGGCGGCGTCGCGGGGCGGGGACGGATGGGGAACGGGCGCGGCCGGCAAGCCCCTAGGCTGTCAACACTACCTCATCGTCGGATATTATATGACATTTTATAGCTTTAACCAAGTTTTAAGAATTTTTCTTGTCTTTTCTAAGTTTAAGATATTACAGAGGGATAATACAAATATCATTTAAATAATTATTGTAAGCAAGAAAACACAAGATTGAATATCTGACAGTCTAGGGGTTGTGATCGATTTATTCGCAGTCAGGTCAACATAATATGATTTATGGTAAACAAGGGAAGAGATCTCGTGTACGATTGCCTCGCGTCAACTTTACCAATGTATCGAGGTGCAATGTTATTGACAGTGCAAGGGCCTCTTCGCGAGCAAACCGCGGTGTCCGGGGCGTTGTGGGGACCTATTAAAACTACCTATATACAGACGCAGCCACTACACTTGCGCATGCGTACGCGAGCCACTTGAGCAAACTAGCGCGCGACCACGGCCGCACGCGACCGGTGTCGGTACAATATAAATATTCAACAACTTTAACTTAACGACGACCCGCGCCCGGAGCGGTGCGGCCCGACAGCGGACCGGCTGCGGGCCGTCCGCGTGTGTCGGGGCACGGCGCGACGCGCGCTGGGACGGGGACACTAAAACACCCTTTCCAAACAACGATTTTCCATAAAATTTGTTGGTCCGTACGTCGTTGACTAACCCTGTAGAGTATCGAACCGAGTCCGAGGAAGGAATTAGAGACGACGATAGAACAGACTTCGAAGCGGAACTTTGGTTAAGATTCACTTATTACACTAATAAATAAAACTTACGGTAACTGTACGGTAATGTCGATTATTACTACGATAGTAGTGTTGTAATGTCAAACAGAGCCACACCACCGATTCCAATCTCCTAAAGATTACGTATATATTAATTATAACAAGAATCCTATACATTAACTATGTAAAGACAACGATCACATGCATATTATATAGTTGCAACAAAAATATAAAACATTGAGGTTGTCATTAGCGAGGTGGCCCCGAAAGAGAAGAAACAAAGACTCCACGGGATGATTTAGAGGAGAGGAATGAACAAAGGTTTGTGGGTGTTGTACCGAAGGGAAAGGGAGTAAGAGATGCACCAAAGTCACAGTTATAAAGTCCATAAGTCTCATACATCTAACGGTTACACGTCAATAAAATACATTTAAACCAATGAATTAAAAAGCTTCACACAGATGTTGCTGATGTGCCCGTAGCCGGCAGCGGCGTCGCCCGCGACCTGCAAACAGATTATATTGTCACACTACGCACCAAAACTATTGTTACATACGGTGACACTACCAATTTCACCGTACAAGTTTTAATACCCAGTAAAGTATGAATAAGTTGTGTCAATTTTTTTTTGTATATGCATGATCTTATCCTTTCACGATAAAAAACTTTTTTCCTGAGTATGCTATAAATTCGACTAGTCAAATTAGAATGAGCAAAAAAAAAAAGATTTCGATACTGCAAACAGTTTGAGAATTAATGTTTTTTAACTTTGTGAAGGGAAGTAAATGTACGCTTATTAGATTTATGAATTTAAGGATTTACGCGTGATCAAGTAAAAAGTTATCACTCTGGTTTGAACTGTACTCACTGATCGTGTGGCGTGTTTGTGCTTTATGGGGTGGTGAGTTCGCGGATCTATACGTCCGCGTACTTCGACAGCTTCTCGCGGAGGATATGGTTCTCCTTTTTCAGCAGTTCCACTTCTTGCCGTAACCCCATATTCTGTAACATTACAATGCAAGTTTTATTAACGATATCCCTTATAATATTATCCATATAAATGAGTAATACCAGATATAATAATTTACGTCTTTGTTAATTTTGGTATTAGCATGCTTCCTCCAAATAGTCGATTGGCCGTTTCGAACCTACCTTATCAAGGGTATTGTAACGGGGATTAGTTACCTTTTACTTGAAAATGAAACCACGCGTATGGTCGTGGGCATAAACTAAGTCTCACCTCCTTCTCGAGATAGCCGGCGCGCAGGGCGATCTGGTTCTCTTTCATGCGGCGCGCGTCGCGGGAGCGCTTGGCGGCCATGTTGTTCTTTCGCCGGCGGGCCCAGTACTTGTCGTCTTTCAGGTCATCGGGCACGAACTGCCGACGACGTCGATATGGGGTTAACACGCCGCGCCACATACTCATACCACCCTTCACCCACCAGTGGAACATAACACGCGAGTTACGACGGAGCGGGGGAGGGGGGAGCTCACCCCCACTCACCAGATCCGTTGCGACGCCTGCGCGCAAACGCGAAACAAAACAAACTCACCTATGCAGGTACAGTCAGAGCATTAAAATCACTTCCCACTTAGGATCGAATATCGTTCAGAAAATTTTCACATTAAGAGCTACAATTTTTTTCGTATCTATGCTATGATAAATTTACGGCCTAATAGCATTGTGAGCCTCAAATGACATTCCACCGAAATGGGTATGAAATAAATGTCTTCGACTGTACATAATGTATCAATCTCTAATTGAAAAATTGTGGAACGCTTTACTATATCGAGTTCAATGTTCGAGTTTGCGTGCTCCAGTAATTATAAACCACTGTACAAATATAAAATATAAGCGTTTCATAATAATATTGATATTCTAACAAACAATTCCTGCAACAATTTCCACATACGTAATCAAGAAGTATAGGTTTTTCTCTCACTGCAATTATGATGAAAACGATTAAAAAATATGTAAATCTAATCATTGAAATGCAAATTTATTCTGTTTAATAATACATGCCATCTATTTAATTGTAATAACCTGTATAAATAAACAAAGACTGACAAGTCTCTTAGCGATTACCTCCAGTAAATTAATTCATTAACTTCACTAGATAAAGTAGAAAAAAAATCATTAAATTCTATACAAAGTAACAGCATAAATGAAGCAATCAAGTTAGCAACAATAACGACAGACGTGTTGCTACCAATTTCTGGTGAGGGAATAAAAAGATGGTACTTCCTTAGCATGGTTCATACAATAGTTGTAAATAATATTTGTTTCACGAGGATGACGGCTTTGTTTGTAATTTTTGCACTTACCATCTTAAAGTCTGTTGCATTTAAATTTCAAAGTGAACGAAACTCTTTGGTAACTAAAGCAAACAATTTAACCATTACTATATTACAAAATGAAAACCTCTAGTCTATTCATTCATAAAAAAATTAAAAATTATTTCGTAATTTAATGTTTAATCTTTTGAATATAAACGAACCTGGAAAGTGGAGAAAAATGTTGCAGAAATTGTAAGCCAAATCAAAATACCATACCATACCCATACTCTACAACCGTTTAAATATACTACGAAGCAATTATTATATTCTACATTATTTGTGAATTATTTGTTATTGTGTTTTTAACTGTGTATTAATTAAATACAGTAATGAAAATTTTGAGGATAACTTTTTTTTTTTTTAATTAACCATTTATGTTGTATAATGTACTATATAATACGACTACTGTTTCCTCCCAAGTAGGATAGGCGAGAGGCTGGCGGTCGGCCGTAAAAAATTAAAAATTTAAGGTTTATAAAACATTGTATGCCGACCACACGTAAGTGGGATAAGGCCAGGGAGATGATGTATACGATTACTTTTTTTTAAGTTGTGTAAATACGGCTTTTCTGGTGAATCTGATTTTCTTTGTGAGAATTTAGCTATTTTCAAAAGATCTAATCGCATCGAAGTACTAATCATGACTTACAATATTTTATTTATGTGGCAAATGAATAAAAAGAAATGGTAATTGGTCTTCCTCAATTCATAGGCATTAAGATTTTGTACACAAATATCTATCTATCCATGACTTCTAATCCATGTTCCACTTCCCATTTATATCGGTGGGAATCGAAAAAGAACTACTACATTGCCTTTCTTTCATTCAAATTTAGCATTAAAATCATCACCATATTTTCAAGAATACATTTTCTATCTGGTAAAAATTACGCTAATACCTGATATATAATTAATTGATATAATAATTGAAAAAATCTACCTCCAAATGGTTTTATTATAAATAAATGCATTACCATGAATTCCCACTGCCGATAACATTCACATAAACATACAAAGACAAAAGAAAGTCTAACTTTTTCTTGCTCTAAAATTCAGTGATCAAATATGAACATTCAGTCAGTTGGGAACTCACGATAAGATATGTTATTGTGAAACAAAAAAACTGTGTTATTTACAGGTTTAGTTTAAATTTGGAAAAGCGTTAGATAAGCTTGTGTCGTGCTGTGTTTTGTATTGATATGTTTTGTGTTGGTACATTTTTAAGATTTTCTTTTTTTTTAATTTGTTAAACGTATCAAATACATTCGAATGATTCTAAACAGAAATATTTTAAATGCTTAGTTATAATAAAATGAAAAATATTTACGTATACGTAACTAAAATGTATTAAAATAAAGCCTTGGTTAATTGAAACCAGATTTTTTCAAACTGTGATTTTATGCGGGGGTCGAAATAGTTTCCTGTTTTATTTAACTCAACATTTTTAGTTAAAGGGACTAAAAAAATACTAAAATTATTCACAAATTTACTTTCTACAGGAATACGGATGAACTGAAGGTAGGGTGCGAAAATTTATGTTTAGTGGTGACTAAAAAAGTTTGAAAACCACTGGTTTAGTGCTTGATATTTACAAAAAGTTGTTACTGTTAATAGCTCAATAGCCGCACTTAGAGTCGTTAATTGGTCACTAAGGGTGGTCTGTAGTGGTACAGACTTCTGATAAATGTAAACTGAAAGAGCCCACTTAACGGCTTTAAACGCGGAAAAAATACTTATTTCTGTTGTTAAGTGAAATATTCTTTAACTTTACTCTCTATGACATATATTCATACTCTCTTGGGTTTGTATTGTGTGTGTGAGTGTGTGTATTGAGGTTACAGTGACGCCGCACCCCGCAGGCTGTTCGCAGCATGCTGCTAGGAATGATCAGCGCACTAACATCATTTACCTGTTTCCGGGACTTCTTGATCATCGGCTGCGGCTTGAGTTCCTCGTCGGAGAAGGCGCGCGTCCGTGGATCGAAGTCACGCCCGGACGATGCCATAGAGAATGCTGGAAATTGCAATTCAACTGCGTTAGATCACTATAATGTTACTTTGTGTTGAAAGTTACTCACTTTTTTGGCAAAAAATTATATTCACTTTCACTATTGTATAGGAAAATTGTCTCGGAGTTCTCGGATGGCGATTAATTTGGGATTCTAGAAGACCTACCTAAGTCGTGTCAATTTGTGACTTTTCACATTATTAGTTTGTTTAATTCAAGAAAGATTCTTATTACCATATACTATTAGTGTATATAAATGTTCAAATACCTTTAGACGTCACTACAATAAGTTTCTCTGGTGTTGTAGATGTTTGTTAGCGGAGGTGATCACTAAGTTAATAGAGTAAATTGAAAAAGTAGTATACTAACTTGAATCGGCGGGAGAAAGCGGCGGGTTGATGGTGTCTGGGCTCATGCAGTCGGAGGGCGAGGGCGAGCGCTCGCGCTTAGTGACGGGCGCCTGCAGGCCCAATGTGAGGCCCGCGCCAGGCCCGAACGCGGAGCCGCCAAGGTGGCCGCCGCCGAGCCCGTCACCGGGCATGCCATTCTCCGACAGGAACTCGTCTAGGTCCACGTACTGAAAAAATCCAACGTTACGTGTCACATATCGCACCCTCACCCTCTCGCACTGCCTCGACGGCAGCACCGGGACGCTTTATTCGGTGCGATCAAACAATATTTATTGAGCATTACGCACACAAGGGAGAAACGCAACAGCAGATATAATAATTATAAAACTATAAACAGTTCGCAGCATGGCGTTTCACTCGCAAATGTAATATAATATTATTATCAAGTACACACGATAAAACGCATAAAACTAAGATCAAAGAAAGCACAGCAGGACAAGAGTCGGTTGCATACGACACAGAAGGCGGTCGTGATGGCAGCCACTCTATTACCTAGTGCGCGCAGCCACTATCGAGCAGCCGGTGAGACGCACACGACACGCAATAGGTAATAAAGTTTATGGTAATACTGACTTGTTGTACCTTGAGATCGGGATCGTAGGGCAGGGTCTTGTCCCAGAGGTTGGGCCCGAGGAAGGCAGCCTGCGCCTCCCACAGCTCGTTGTCATCTTTCTTGTCTTCTAGGGTGTCCTTAGCGTTGACTGACTTGCCTGTAACAAGAAGAGCGTGTGCCGTGAAGACTGCAAGGCCGCGGCGGCGCGCGCCGTCGTGCGCCCGACAACAGCGCGCGCCGCCGCCGGCCACACAGCTACTCTCTCGGCACGCAAACTCCACTAACTGTAGCGGTAGCCCGACGACCTCACAATGTCAGGGATCTTAGCAAACACAGAGCTTTGACAGTAAACGTATGTGTAAGTGCCTCAGTAGTAATAACACGACGTACATTCGAACATTCGCTGAGCAAAAACTCGCTTTGACATATATGTCACATAATATTATAATATTATATAGTCGCAACAGCTAAATAGAGTCGCAAACAAGATATCATGATGTATATAAAATATACGAATAGAAAATAAAGTGTGCATTAACGTGCAATTGAAGTTTTTGTCACAAGTTGTCACCGGAAGTGACCGTACCAGGAAAAAGGAATACACCTAATTTAAAATACATTATTATTTCTAATCGATTTCATTAATCGGTCTCGTTTTACTAAATACCACTTCTTTACTATAAAATATCTATAACTTTTCTAACAGCTGCAGGAAATAAAACCTTTCAGTTATCCAAATGCGAAACCCGAAAATGTTTATGAGCACAAAATGAGCATAATAACTGATCAATATCATGTTAATAAGCTGTATTGTGCTTGTATACCTAATTTAATGGCATCACGATAATTTCTACTAACATGGAATATTTTTTACAAAATTTACCAACTAATTTTATTCATCTACCTGATGCAATTAATTACAACAATCAGCATTTTTTTAGAATTCAATATCAACGTAAATTAAGTTCCATTTCTATGTTTAAAGAAAAAGAATGGGATCAAGTAATAACACTATTGATATGTGTTACATCTAGATCGTTACTTTATGAGGGAGAAATATGTTATCACATAGGCTTATAATTACTTTAAGAGTCGACCTCTGAGCCGAGTAGTTAGGCTGACTGTTTATCCGCTGCTCCAGGCTATTACGATACCATGTTTTACTTTATCAGTAATATGTACCTTCTAATATTATCAAGGGTAAAGATTTTTTTATTTGTTTGTTTGCCTTGAATATGCTCCAAAACTGTACCGGTTTGAAAAAATCTTTCACTGATGGGAAGATACACTATCTCCGGGTGCTATCGGCAATTTTCTTTTTAGATAGGCAAGTATTTTTTCTAATTCCGGGCGGATTACGTCGCCAACAACTGCTAGTTAAAAATACATGTGTTTATATTTTAATCTTTTTGTTTGCAACTAGCAGTTGTCCTCAGCTTCCTATGTATTCTATAAAAGTTGTAAATGATGAAAAGAACTCAAAGAATTAAAAGCCTATGCCATTCCAATGACTCCGCGTCGACTGATCATAGTCCGTTGCGTAGTGAGTCATTTATACATTTTTATTTATTGACTCTTATTGCTTAATAAATTATACAGAAAAATGACTAAAAACTAATTTACATAGCAAGGGCGGCCTTATCGTTATAAGCGATCTCTTCCAGGCAACCCAGTGGTTTTTCTTTCATTCGTTTTCATTACTTGGATGATTCTGATTTTATTGTTATTTCTACCTACACCCATTCAATACAACACAATATCCTTAATATCTCTACTAGCTTTTGTTATTCTAAATATACGTGAACGTGGAAATAATTTATTTATTAAGTGTTTTACACAAATAATAATTGTTCTGAATTTAACTGTTCTAACTGTACACAATGTATGGAGCAATGACTGACACTAGAATAGTTTTGTGGCGAGAGGTCGGAGGGGGGTTAGTTGTTCACGTGGCCATTGTGGAGGGGACTGGGCGGGGTGGTGGTGGTGGCGGTCGTACGGGCTCCTCACGTGGCGCAACAGGCGTCATCACTAACGGCCACGTGACCACATTCGCACTTTCGGCACTTTTCAATGAATATTTGTACCAGACAACAACAGTTTCTGCAGATTGTTTATTAAATAATTAGCCGTTGCCCGTGATTTCGTCTGCGTGGAATAACTAAGTGATATTCATTTCGTTGCCGAGTTTTTCTTTTAAAAAACAAATCTATTCCATAATAACCATAGATTTTTACGGGATAAGATGTAGGTATCCTATGCGTTTAGTCAAGACCGTAGACCTGAGATAGCTCCGTTTTAAACTCCATCTAGATCTGTTCAGCTATTTTCTAATTACCCCGTAGTAAGTATCCAATCATTAGTAAGAATTAAGAAACGATGGTAATTAAATATAATAATATGAATTGGTTGTACTCGTAAATAAAAATATTTAACACGGGTACCTCCAACGATATAAGGAAATCTGTACTCAAATGGAAAAACCTATCATGACTAATACGTGGTAGATTTGTTAGGATATTTTGTAACAACTTTATAACAAAGAACAATAAATATTCCAACTTGAATAGATTACAAAATGCTTATTGCATAAAAAGTTGTAAGTTTTCAGTTCCAATCGCAAAGATTTTATGCAATGAGATTAAAAGCTTAACTAAAAATACTGAGTCTAGTTAATAAAAGAAACTTGATTACGAGAACTTAATGACGTAACAAAACCATATAAATATTAAACGTAACGTAAAAGAAACATTAATTCCTTTCAGTACTTTTAATTCCGTCAAACTTATGATGAAATTCTCAATGACTTAAGACCCAGTTGAGCCTGAAACTGTTTTTGTCTTAGAAAGTTTTTTAACTTCTGAAAAAATGTGTAACTTGTTTTAAATAAATCAAATAATGAGGGTAAATTTTTTATTTAACCATACATGGGATGGTTCGGTAGGTTCATCTGGGTTAATGGTACACTAAATTCAGATCGCAACTATAAATCAATTATAGATAAAGTTAATTAGTGGTTGCTATAATTTCCTTGTTGAAAAAGTGGTATAAACATTTTGGTGGGGAGGTAAGTCGGTGCAGGCGGAAGTGGGAAGTAACCTAGTTGTGTTACGTGCACCGCCACGCTTTCCTACGTTCCGCGCCGCGACACGCACGCCTCTATTGCACAACTCACAACATAAGAGTTTTCCTCCAACACCCAACATTCTAATCATTAATTAATTCATTACGCTATGGAAAATATTTATCGACGCTCCGAGCAAGCGTGAACATTGCAGCAAGGAACTTCTTATAGGTATGTATATTTCTCACTAGCGACCCGCCCCGGCTTCGCACGGGTGCAATGCAAAATATACCTACTACAGAATGTCCTTATACACAACGTTCACAGCGTTCACATTAGAAACCTTTAAATTTATCAGTGTTTCTCTACTATATTATGCATTTATTATACATACAAACCTTCCTTAAGAATCACTCTATCTATTAAAAAAAACCGCGTCAAAATCCGTTGCGTAGTTTTAAAGATCTAAGCATACATACGGACATACAGCGAAAGCGACTTTGTTTTATACTATGTATTGATTGATGTCTGTTACCTGAGAACTTCGCTTTTGCTGAATAGATTTTGATGATTCTTTTTCTTAAATCAAAGCAAGTGATTGTCAAGTCGTCCTATTTTTATTTGGTCAAGATCTGTCGAGCAGTTTAAATTTAACTGAAATGTTAACGTTTAAACTTTCTTTTAGAAAAAAGATGTATTTATTTAGTTACACGAGAGACAGATGAATTAAAAACTTGTGAAAGGGTATTCCTAGTGGTAGTCACAAAACTGTACATCCGTACATATTTGAAGTTGTTCTTTATTTTGAAATAAGGCTGTTTAGGTATATTTAAATTTGGAAAAAATACGAAAGATATTTTATATCTCGAACAAATGATGTGAACAGAGTAACATCACACAATGGCATTTCTGATATGAAATTTCGGGACAGAATTTGAAGGACTGGTACAAATTTAAAGAATGGTGCATATCAAAGAATTGATACAAAGTGATGGTAATGGTATACAGCTGAGGGATGCTAGCGGGGCTGGACGGTTGTGCAGGTCGAGTCGATTGTGTCGGCTTGCTTCCGGGGCCGCCGGCGAGCGCTCTCACTTTCATCGAGCAAGAGAAAGTCGGTGCGATGTCGTCACCGCGATACTATGCAAACTCAATCGACCTCCCCCCCCCCCCTCACCCGTCACCAACCTTTTGGTAAAGCATTCACTTGCTACACAGCTTTAGAATTTGTATCCAAAACTATAAGTACCAAAAATATTAAAAACAAAAAATATAGGTACTGATAAGTAACTAAGAGAGAACTTCAGTGTGAATTTATGTTATTATAATGTTTCAAATCTAAATTTCGAATGCGACTAAGTAGTACTAAAGACTAGGGTCACAAGCCGTCTTAGTCCCTAAGGGTCCATCTTGCTGAATTATAAACGCGTTACGTTACACCTTTCCGGCATCTGTTAGCATTAGTTCGTAAGTGAAAATTGCAGGACAGCTTTGTTCAGCATAACAACACGCATATGTTGGTTTCTTATGTATAGTAGAAAGTTATTATAATTCAAATTTAATTAAAAAGAATCGTTAGCCAATAGACGATATAATAGTAATCTTTCAATAAATTAAATGATAGCGCTGACGGTCTATTCCGTTAAATGAATGAACAAAAACTCCGAAGCAAATTCGATAGCTTGTCGCACCTTATGTCAGAGAAAGTATTGTCGAAATGAGCGCCGCGACCACTCTCACTTTCTTAAGTTTGCGGAAGAAAGCTGTGGCCACCCGAATCTCTCTCAGTTTTGCTATCCGATCAGTCGAAAGTTGAATTCGGTATATTCATTTGCGAATAAAATTATAAATCTTTGCTTCGTAACATGAATTTCATTTCGTTGAAGATGACCTTTTCACCTTTGTAAATATTCAATCGTCTCGCACATTGTCCTAACAACATATGCAACATATAATATATACGTACATCTTAACCATCTTAAACAAAGGAAATATGGTCGGTATTACAATTGCATATTATTCACATAAAAATTAAAACAAACGTGAAATCAACCCAGACACTGTTTGAAATAAAGAGCAAACTAAAATTGATTTGAAAATTATCGTTACCTATTTAACCACAAATATTTTGTTGACTTCAAATGGAAAAAGAAGAAATGATAATGACATGAGGATTACGTTGATATCTTCGAAAATTAAATACGTTATAACATTGTGTATAACATCCTCGTATGAAGTTGTTGTAAAACAGATATCGATAGTCAGAGTAATCATGTAAAATATAGCAGTGAGTGCGTTGTAAATAAAAATGCAAGTAGTGATGCGCGATTGCATTTTAATTCATCAGAGGCGACGTGTGCGGAGGCGACGATGTGTTGCGGATTATTGAAAGTGCAAGCGAACGTCAGTCGAATGCGCGAGCAAGCGGAATGCTGAGCGGGTTTTGGAAAGCTGTTGCGCAACCATTACACCGCGCTTCCTACTCGGGAAATATAGGTGAGGAGTGTGCTGCTAGTCATCCGCGGCGGAGGAAGTTGGGGGGGGGGGGCTGAGGCTGTAGCGGGGGACGTAACGGGAAGTGGTTGCGCTTGCGCAACGGAGAAAGCCGGCGTTTTCCGGCGGCGTACGATCATTTTCGTAAACGTGTGAATTGAGCGAAAGTGAACGAGAAAGTAACAAGCGCGACGTTTGGCGTCTAAATGCTAGTTGACGGTGAATTGAGTGAACGTTGACCCGCTTTTGTGATTGTATACCTGCTAAGATAGGCAAGGTATTGTAAACAAAGCGAAGCGGGCACGAGGGCAGTGGTGTGTCGCAGCGCCGGCGCCGGCGAGGCACGCGACAACCAACACGTAACAACAACACACCCCTAACTTCGTTTCTGAGAACTACCGGCATCAGACTATAACATTGGAGTCTTATAATTATATTTTTTTCGTGAATATATATATATTTTTAATTAGTTTCTTTGTCCCTTACAAATTATCATTTTTAATTTTTGTAATTGAATTTAAAAACTAGCTTAAATAATTAACATGAAATAATGATCAACGAAAAGAGTTAAGAATATGCGAATTTAAATTGAGACTTATAAGTATTCAAAAATAAGATAACTTTCATTTATACCTATTCTATATTCATATAATAAATATGCAAATGTATCTTTGTTACTTTCGGATATTTTGATTTCCAGTTTAAAATGACATCAGTTCGTGATTTCAACCATAAGATAGGGTTCTTCTTAGCCTGGACTTGTTCAGTGTAACACGACCACGCAAACGAAGCTTGTCGGGCTTGTTAGAAAGTATTATATTTTGTAAAGTGTTTTTGTATTTTAATACTTATTATATAAGTATTTGAAAATAGAATATTCGAACATCGAACATCTATAATTAAAAATGTATTTTTAGGATACTCGTATAAACTAACGATTATTTTAGTATATTTTCGTCTTGTTAAGCGGTTTGATGCAAAGAAATTAACCTCACAATATTATGTCTACTTTTAGCCCAGCGCCCACATTGCTTTTGGTGATGAAATTGCTAGTAACAGAGTATTTTTTTTCCTTTGAAGTCTTTTTCAGTCATAATAACAATGTGGTTATTTTGCTGAGGGCAAACAGAATCATTTTACTAGAGCTGATCAAAATAACATGTTATATCATAAGAAAAAAATAGTTCACATTAATCTCATGAATCCGTTAATTCGTCATCATTTAAAATCTGTTATAATTACAATTTTAAATATATTTATTAAAAAAATAGCTCCGTCCGCATGGAATTAAATAAAAACATAATAAATTATCTGTTCTTCCAGACTATTATCTACATCTGTGCCAAATTTCATCGAGATCCGTTCAGCCGTTCCGGAGATACCTCCAAACAACCATACATCCATCCAAATATTCCCATTTATAATATTAGTAAGATAAATACAATAATTGTAATAAAGTAGGTATAGAAAATGTAAACTAGGATTATGTTAGGATTTACAACAAATCTCTTAAAAAACCAACATTAAATATTTAAAAAAATATTTACAATGATATACTACAACAAAATATAATTGAAATAAAAAGATAAAAATTGAAAATTTTTTTTAGGTTTAGAAACAATTTACAGTAGGATGACATTATAACTAGAATTAACTAATAAAAACGCAATACTAAGCTCATTCTACAAAGTAATAATACGAATCAAAGTGGTCAGTTACACTGTACAAGGTCAACTGAACGAACAAACAAATAGTCGTATTAGGAGTAATATGTATGGAGATAGATACCAACTAAAAATTCTACTCCACATAAATTTTTCTATTTAAATGTTTTAAAAAACTGCTCAACTGATTTTAATATACAGCTAGAAATACACAATTTGACCCGAAATTTGTTTAAATTATATCCGATTTATCTTTTTGTATCAATAACAACGTCACAGAATGTCAATGAAGTCGTCAATGAAGTGAAAATTATAAATAACTATGTCGCTTAAGTGTTGATTTTTTTCATAAATAGACATCTAATTACTAATTATTTAAACCAAAGGCTGATTTAAAAGCGGTTACTGATGATCTTACTATCAGAATTTACTAGTTATACCTCCTATGTTAAAATATTTCAGAGTAGAGCTAGTTGAAAAAAAAAAAAAAGAAATATTAACAACACTATTATAAATATGATCAATTGAGGATTTACATAGGATGATTTCCCTTAGCTGACAGCGTTAGACACGTCGTCTTGTCATGACAATAATTACTTACCAATCAAGTACTGGCTACGTACTGGCGAGCGGGGGGGGGGGGGCGCGGTGCGGAAGACGGGGGCCTGGGCGGGGGAGCGGGACGGGGGGAACATCACGTTCTGCCGCTTATCAGCGAAGTCACGTTTAACAGTACGTCGCACATATCACCAGATTATAATTTCTATTGCAGACTGCATCAACAAGCCAATTTAATAATCAAACCGACAACAACGCACTATCCTTTTGCCAGACTTCCAGGAGGGTAGTGTGAGTTATATCATGTGTATTAAATAATGGAAAATTTCTACAAAACGTACGTAACTAAGCAGTTACAGGACTGTGTATTAGATGCAAGGAAATTAATGCCGTATTAAAAGTCATACGTCTCTATTTCGATTGTGATTCAGTTCGATGTACTTTGGCATCGAATGGAAGTACTATATCTATTACAGTAGAGTTCCAATTAAACTTGCCTTGATCTCTAACCGAGAGTTTCCACTGACTAAACGCCTGTATCTCTATTTTCCTTGCGAATGATTAAAGTAGCAATAGTAGTTCTACACATTGAACAGTGGAGGGTCACGGTCAGAGAAACAAAGTTATATTTCAATTTATAACCAAATAGCAAAGTAATGGTAAATATGAATATCCTTAACTGTATAAGAAAATACTAAATGATCGAGAGAATAGTGTTAGAGGTGCGCGGGCGCAAGGTAAAAGTAAAAGTGGGAAGGCAGCGTTGCTTAGCAACGCGGAAATGCAACGGAAGATAACTTTTACTCTCGACTGACGCCGGAAGTTGTCTCGCAACCGCACTGTAACTCTGTATACAGATACTATATAACAAGTTCGCTCTTTGTTGGGGTCTTATTACATCGTAGCAATATCTTAATAATATTATGTTCATACACATGAACACTTCTGTAAGCAATCCGAAACCGTTGATCTAATATTGTTATTTTTGTGTTAAAACTGTAGTAGGATGATCTGGGGAAGTTAAAGAATGTTTTGAACTTAAATATTTCAATTTAAACTTTTACCTTGGTTTTACTTTGAAATTTTTATTGACATTTCGGATGTTTTACTTTTCAAATCGTTGCGAAACATGTTGGGTCTATTAAATAATAAAAAATAACAATATCTGGTGACTTTGAAAAGCCCTCTACCGACTCTTCAAAAAGTTTTTGTGACGATCCAGATACTGAAAATACGGTTTTCAGTGTACTCTTAAGACATCTTTTTTTTTAAATGTAATATGTATATACAATGTAGTGTAGTTTTTAAGTAAGTTTTATATTAATTGCTCGTATATTGTCTGTCCGAGGTAAGGCCTTGTACGGCGTGTAAAACAGGTTTTCGTGACGCGTCCAAATATGATGTACGTCAAGTAACGAACATCAAACAACCTTCTAATATCACCGTACTCACAATCCTATCGTCTTTGGTAAATTTTTTATAATTATTAAATGAACTTGTTCAATGAAGATGTTTAAAAAAATAGTTTTTTAATAATATAAACCAGACATTACTTAAAACTATCTTATTTTTGTTCAGATCTTCAACAAATATATATATATATATATATATATATATATATATATATATATATATTTATACAAATACATATATATACAAATATATATATATACAAATATATATATATATATATATATATATTCCATTCCATATTTAATTCGATGTCGATGTATGAATATTATATCTAATTTAAAAAAAACGAGTAGACTCAATTTTCCGTAGTGACTTGACCTGTTATTATCTATAAGTTTAACGTAAAAGCGATATTGACATGTCAGATAAATAATAGGAAACATTAATGTAAAAATAAATTTAATCAAAGTACACGAAAACGAAGGACGACAAGTAATTCAATTTTCTAAAGTATTCTCAAGATGAAAGTAAAAGTGGTATTTGTGCCCACGCGCACGCGGAAGAAATCACGTGTTCAAGCGACGGGGGATCGCGGGGAGTAGAACGCGGGGGGGGCGAAGGGTGAAAGTCGCGAAAAGGTCGACACTTTTTCCCAAATATTCGGAGTGAAAGTACGCTGGCTACGCGCTGACTTATATCACAATAAATAAAGTGCTGGCAAACTGCTCAAGAAAAAAAAATACATTCGAGTTACTACGACATATCAGAAAACTTCCGAGTTCAGCTGACAATTACTATGTTGTGCACCGACATAGCAAGGTTGTTGCCATCTATATGACAAAGATACCTTAAAAATGTACATAAACGGATCGATAGGGATTAGAAAGTAAACTTGTTTAGCACAAGTAACAAAAACATTAACAGATTAAGTTATTACAAATTACAATGATTTTTTATGACTTAATATATGCATTGATTCGCATTTGAATACCAGCTTATGTTTTGACATGGACAAACATTGTAACTTACGACACATTATATAAATCTCTCTGATAATCTTATAGTTCCAAGTTTTCCTGATCACAAGGTTAATGCCATTTTTACAGTACAAAGAACTATTATATTCCGTCTCTGTTTAACTAAACTTTATAATTTTCATTAGATAATTATTGGAACAAATAATACTAAACAGACTATTAAAGTATTGGGAGTAAATTGAAAAGGAAATTAACAAACAAGTAAACTCTTTTAAATGGCAAAAAAACAGCAATAATATGATAGTCAAATTCATAGCGGAAATCAGGGCCTAACATCTAAATGTATTATTTTTTAATTCATATACTTGATACGTGATGGTATTTTAAGATCAAATATTTAATTTTAATGAACATTTTAGAATTCTTTGTGAAAATATAATTTCACATGTTTCGTATTTATTTTCAAAGTGTTGAATTAAACATACGCTTGAAGTGTGGACTCAAATAAAGCATTAAGGGTCATCGAGTTTATTAATATGTATTGTACCAATAAAAGTTCACAGCGAACGGTTCCTACTTTAGGAAATATCACGAGATGTCAACGTTGATTAGGTATCGGAGGACGTCAAGTTAATACCAATTACTTTAAAGCTGTAAGTGACCTCGCTCGTGTAAAAACCTCATCTAAAATTTATTTTTTTAACATATATTAGAGATTTTTTTTTGGTTTTATCCATATGTAGCGGAACATATGACTGTAAGGCTACAAATCCTGTTGTAAAACTACCCAAATTTTAAATTTTAAATGTCGACATCCTGGAACGGCGAGAACGTGTAGACATGTTATTACAATAATCGGTGTCAGTCTCCAGATTCATAAGTAATTTTGTACATTCGTGAAAACACTAATACCTACAATAAATTATTTTGTTCTACATTTGAAATATTCCGTTGTTAATCATTTATTGATTAACAAATATACCTATTGACGGACGACGATATAAAACTTAGAGACAGTTGGCATCTCATAAAAAAATAATTAGTTCTTGTTTTTTTTTTAAATATGATTGACATTGATATGTTTTCGGGTAAAAATTACTATTTTAATGATTGCACCATTTTTAACAAAAAGATATATATCTAAAAGAATATATCATTTTATTATTAGTAAACAGAACCTTGCATCAAGAGCACAATATCTCTTTACGGCTTCCTCCCATCGATGCTGAGCTAATCGAATTTGTGAACATACTGCCCTCGCGATTATTTCGTTTCAATTTCAATGTATATTCAAAAATCATATACAATCTATTAAGCCTATGAACAATCGACGATGTTCATTACTATTCCGAATTTAAATAATTTAAATATTTACGCTAAGAGATTATGAGCGCGGCGCAACCTTGATATATTAAAGCTAACGGCGACGGCGACACACATCCTTGAACGTCATGTCGCTTGTTTGTCGCTCGGAAATTCAACGTTAGAAATTGACTTAGACAAGGAATTTTCGAGTTGGAAGTGAAAATTCTTACGTACTTTTTCTCAATAACATACACAGTCAAGTGTATTCAGTTATGAGTGGATAAAGCACTAAACAATAAATAGGTTACGCCGAACAAAGATCCGTCGATACCTAAAACTTTCCGACGGAGGCTCGGCGACAGGCGACGATCGCGCACTTTCTCTTTTGGGCAGTAGTCGCGGGCGGGGAGAAAGTGCGCGAGCGCTTCCCGGTCGGCGCGCGTTTACGATGGACGGGCGATGCGAGCGACGGCTGCGGGAGCGAGCACTGACCATTGACGAAGACGTGCTGCCTCCAGATGTGGTACTGACTCCAGCGGTCGTCGTCCTGCACGTGGCCGTGCTGCAGCTGCGGTAGCGAAGGCAACGGCGGCGGGGGCGCGGGCGGCAGCAGCTGCGGCGGAGGCGCCGGCGGCCCGAGCGGCTGGACGGGTTGAGGGTGCTGGTACTCCATGGGGCAGGCCGAGGCGCTCACTGTGCGCTCTTTCACTGTTCACACATCGCGGCGCGGGCGCGGCGGAGCGCTCGGGGCGCGGCAAGGCGGGCGTGCGAACGCGGCGGCGTGCGGCGCGCGAGTCGCCTCGCCGCGTTCAGCTGCTGCCGCCTCCCCTCCGCCTCCTCTCTCACCACCCGCCACCACCAGGTCCTCCCCCCACCGCCAACATACCGCCTTCGGCTTCCGATGCTTCCTCGCTGCGTGGCACAGTTTTTAATTGCGGTGACATAATAGCGATGCGCGATCACTCTCAACGCCGATAACTGATTACTGGCGCATGTTATGTGTGCACACGCCTGCACGTGTCACTCGCACATAAACAACGTCTCTCCTCTCCTCTGCTCTCCGCCACACGCTGCACGCACATCTCCCGGATACTCCTCTCTACTTCTACGATAATTGCACCCTTTACAGCTTTACACGAAAAAGCATACTCTACATTTTTCACGTTCTTTGTTCTAAGCCAAAGGCACATATTATGGTACCTACGTGAAGTATCTTAATATGATTAAATTCAAACTATTATCATAAAACAAACATATTCAAAAATTCAATCCTTTCTGGTTGTTCACTATAAAAAAAAATACTCAAATTTTTTTATTTAGGACAACGTGTATGTAGGTGACGCGCGTTGAATTCTTCTGTATGGAAGGCTTTGTGCTGTATCTAATATCATACAAATGTCAGTACAAATTTTGTGAATTTGGGAAAATGTTGCGTTTTCTTAAACTTATTGAAATCAGTTTAGGATACATAAACACAATTACACATCAAAGTGTCAACATTGCAAGTCCCATAGCCGAAGAGCGTAATGGATAAGGTGGCAGGTGTTTCTATTGGGCGGCGCGCGATAGCTCAAACAATGATGTTTTCCTTCGCCAGATGTGCTCAGAGCCTGACTCACTCCACACCCGCTCTTCAAGAATTTAAACAACCTCGCGCCGTACGCACATAATTCCTCTTTTTACAAATTGGAACAATGTTGATCATGAAATAGGTATCAACAAAGAAAAAGTTTATAAACATTACATAGGCGTATTGGTTTGCTAAGATAAGAGATTTTCTTGTGCGCATTGAGCCAGTTTCACACATTATTTATAACACATATGGACATTGACAATACATGGAACTACGTAATACACCGTTAGGTTATAAGGATACCTCAGGTGGACTCAAACTTTGGTTTATCGTTTTCAATACAAGCATTCAAAGTTCGGCTCATAAATTAAATAAGTATGACTATAAAACTCAAATGCAATTACTCTTGTGTTAATTAGCAAGTGTACTTTTACAAAGGTTGGATAAAGAAAAAACATGTATTGATGCGTTTTCCGAGTGTTACCATTGTAAGTAAAGTAATATTACCGGCAATGGCAATTCAACACTTCAATAAATAACTTTCAATAAAAATAATAACTTTCCAGTAAATACAATTTGTGATAAACAAGTGAACTTGAAGTTGTCAATTTACCAACAGATAAATGAAAAATCGTTACAGAAGCAAAATCTAGCTCGTAAATTGAAAAGTTACGGGAACAATTATTATTTTCTTGTAGGAAGACCAACAGCCATTTACCTATACAAAGAAGTATGACCTAATTACATAAACAAAAAAAAGTCAAAGATACTCGTGTATTTTATTCACTAATCAAATAGCGATCAATATATAATTAACGTAAACTCGAAATAATTGAGATTGATCAGTGAATTTTACCATCAAGATATCATTTAAAAGATAACTTTAACAGCTTCTATACAAAAGCGTGTTGAATAAAAACAATTGAATCAAAGAAATTAAAATATAAAAATCAAATAAATATAATTAACAAACATTATAACAAAAAAAAACAAAAGCATTAAACAAATCAATGATCCTAAGTTGTTGATATTCAAAAAGTTATTTACGACCGCTTTACACGGACAGATTGAAGCATTCGACAACTGCAGCTTTATACTGTGTGTGCGCTACATTGTCGCCGCTAGAAAATTCTTAAAGCTGTCCGTGTACTGACGCCCAACTAATTAATATAGAATACGTGAATTAAATATTATTTGATGACGCACACAATAAATCATAATGTTAAAAAGGTTACATTGATTTCCGCGAGTCAGCTGTAATCCGAAACATCGTAACGTTCACTCAAAACAACAAGCCCGCTCTTTATATCAAATGTTTATAATAATAAATAATGCTCAAACATTTGTTTTTTTCCAATCAACATAGCTACCGTAAACTAACTGTTGGGTTCCATTATCGAATCACTTATAAAAACAAATTTCCATCCCTCTCATACTCTTTGAAATAACAGAGATAACAATATGTACCAATACAAGTATTTTGGTAGTGGAATTTCACGGCTATATATCGTATTTAGGACTTGTCATTGTAAAGTAATCAAATCGTTTTTTTTTACAAATCATAATATAAAAGATGGTGTCAAGCCGTACTTGCTTTACCTTATTTAAACCTATTTTAAATCTAAACTAATTCTTACGTAGTTTCTTAAGAAAATCATTAATTAATGATAAAAATAGTTGCATTAGATGTCAAGGAATATGGTAAATATTTTTATAACAAACATTCATCGAATGTTAGTCTAAAATTAACATTTGCAAACAATAAACATGATGAATTTTTGAACTCCTTTTCGTACTTTATTAAAATAATTTTCGTATTTAAGGTACAAATATTTATTTGGGTGGTTAGCAGTTAAGACGGAACTGCAGAGTGCGCGGACGCGAGAGCGTACGCAGCGGCGGGGGTGCGGGTGTGCGCGGCAGCGGGAGCGAGCACGATAACCCGACCGATAAACTGCTCCGAACTTGAACTCGCAAAAACGCTCCATTCGCCAATCGCATGACCTACTATTTGAATACGCATTTATTGGCGTGTGCACACACCTTTATTTTTGTACGCTTTTACGCGTAATTGTGAATGGCGGACTAATTAACGGAATTTTGAATTTTAAACGGTATTATAAAAGAATGTATGTCGAAATGAGACTCGGTCAGTTGGCATATCATATAATAATATAGTTTAACTTCATTTTAAAAAGTTTAAAGAAAAAAATTGGATTGAATAAATATCTTAACACTTATTACAAAGTATTAAATTAGTAACGATATATACATAAATTAAAGAAACAACTTTCTACGCTTAATTTTTATTTTCTTAAATAAAGGTAAGATTTTAATCATTTCAAATGATTTTTCCTTTTACAAAAAGCGCAGAACATCAGTCAATCCTCCCCTAACTATAATTGGCAGTAGTAATTTAAAAAAGACCTCCGCAAATTAGTGTTTCTCTCTACCTAGGCTATTTAAAAGATAAACCGATTTATATAAGTCAGTTTACTGCACAGGGTCCACTGCGTAGGGTCCACTGCGCATTTCAGTGCAATACATTTAGATAACATGTGAGTCAATTCAAGACTACACGATAAGACGTAAGCACCTACAAAAATAAATTATTAATCATCTTATTTTACTTCATATTATAGTTAGTCTTAAAAAGTGTCATTTAAAATGTTATATGTTGTGTATGTTTTAATAAAAAGTCAAAATTATTCTATGTGTTGGAGGTCACACTAAACCTCATCAAAAATTTAGGAAAGTTAACTTCTATTGAAACAGCCAGCCTTAAAGGCTTTATTCAGATGACTGGAGAAAGCCTATCTAACTTTCTAGCTTTAATATTGTTTCGTTCTTTCTTTTTATCGATGTATGTTTATTATTATGTTTGGAATGTAAAAAATAAAATATAAATTAATGATGCTTGTTACAGACGGAGTGCAACATTCAGAACATTATTATATTCCGAGTTAAGATAAATTGAAAAGAATCCATACAAAGATATGACAACTAAATTTTACAAAACTATATAAAAAAATCACTATTATGGTATAACAACTAAAATAAATATCGAAAAAAAGGCACAAAAGCGTCTGTGTTCAAAACTTTTTTATTATGCGACCGTAATTTTCCATTGCGTTTAGAAAATATTGAAAATTTTTGCCCGTCGCATTAATTATGTATGTACTGAAAACTATCAGTTTAAAAATCGTATAATCAAAAATAAATATCGGTATTCGCTTTCCCAATATTGTGTTATAAAAAAGTAATTCGCGATAAGAACTCGCTTTGGAATGTTACTCGTGGTTGTGTTGTGCTAGGCACCCGAAAGCTGACCGAACGGTAAGTTTCACTTTCGTCGCGGGCTGCGACGTGATTAGCGGGCTGGCGGGGATTGCGGGCAGGGGGGAGGCTTGTGACTCGGACGTCCGTGCGCCCGCGCATAGCCTCTTACCACGAAAAAAATAAACTACTTTTCCTTTCTCAAAAACCCGAACACTTTCACCGTTGCCGAAACCAGCGAGAAAATAGCCGAGCGCTCGCCAAAAAGACAGAGGAGATAGCGTCCGGGCTGAATGTAACAAAATTTGACACAGCAACGGTACGAAAATTGTAGCCATTTTAAACGATAAGGATTTTATACTTTTGTTAAGCATAAAGGAAATTAAAATAATTATCAGATTTACTTTCATTAAGTGTTTTACTATGTAAGCTTACAACTAACAATCCGATATGTATATACTCTATGACTTTTGTAAAAGCCTCTACTTTTACATTTATTTGCCAGAAACTTAGCTAAAATCAACTCTCTAATACGATTACTTGTTAATTTTTTCATGATACAAAAGTTATAAAAATACACCCACGTAAACAATACCGTTTTATAAGCATTATGATTAGATATCGAAATTAAAAGTAATCCACTCCGAACAAAGTAAACAATATTAAACACTAATTAGTGAGGTAAAATTATAAGTTGTAGCCTACGACTCCGTGCTCGCAGAATTTAAAAAAAACTTAATAAGTAGCCTATGTGTTCTTCCAGACTATGTTCTACATCTGTGCCAAATTTTGTCAAGATCATTTGAGTCGTTTAGGAGACACCTTCAAACAAACATCCATCGATCCATCTAAACATTCGCATTTATAATATTAGTATATTTTAACAAGAATAAGATTAAAAAGGAAGACGTTTTAAAGTGCACGTAAATTAAAAAAATATTTTTTGATAATCAATTCGTCACATAATGTGGCAATTGTAATTATTTAAAGCAGAGAAAGTTTGCAACAAGATAGAAACAACCTAGGATTCGCAGTTGGCTTTATTCGTCCTCATTTAACGATTTTTAAATACAAAATTACAATTTGTTTAAAAGTGTACTTAATTTAAGTAGAACAGTTCTAAGCTTTGTCATAAATGTTACTAAACAAAAGTTAGAAGCATTATGTACTATCTATGTACTTTAAGGATATAAGAGTCTATCGAATAACTGCGTACTTAGTGCTAAACAATATCTTGCATTTTATAATGATAGAAGCATGGATTTTTACAGTAAAAATTATTTACGTTTTTTTGTATTTCATTTAATTAAATTCGCTGGTTGTTTTTACTATGTGACAAGGTCACTTCGACAGACACACACAAGCTTCGTCGTCGAGATATTTTGAAAGCGGAATCGCCAGTCGGTCCTCCGCGATTCTTTGTGAACGTGAAATCTTTGTGCGTGATGCGACGGCTTTCTCCCGAGGTGCCGGACTCGCCCTCACCACGGTTACTCGCCACAATACTGTACTAATTAAATGTATTTTAACTTTAAGCACCGCTAAGAGTAGATTTTTCTGATTGTTCTAAAACTTTTAAATCCTTTGTCTATCAGTAAAAGGAAGTGCCATTCGATTAGCAGTTTCTTCAACTGAGTGTAGTAGCAGTCGAGTCGGATATTGATTTTTTTTTGGGACTAAGTAGTCACTGATTGCCTTGTAGAGGCATGTACAGCTTCACCGGGCTTGAGGTGGCCGGGCGCAAGTTGTGCTTAGCTTAAACCCTGTTTAGGAGTTACTAGGCTCAAGGGCTAACTCAGGAGCCTCGGCTCGAGCGGTTACTTCGTTAATATTACCAGATTGGGAGGCCTCCGAGCTCTTAGATCGCTTCGGTGGACGGTCCACGGAGTGACTGCGCTCAAGGGCCCCCGAAAGCGGACCTCGGCTTGGGCTGTCAGTTTTTTTAAAAGCAATTAAAACAACAATTTAAAGAATTGTAAACTGTGTTAATAAATTGTTATCTCTTTCTATCCCATGTACAACAAAATAAGGTTTTTTTTTAGTGACATTGCATCTACAAGTAACTTTGGCATAAAATTTAAATTGAAATGGTAAAATAATACCACGCAGTGCAATTATATCTATATTTGTTATTTATTAATGTTGTCGACAATACTAATTATTTGATAGTTGTTTTTCTAAAATACCTACGCAACGTTACCTACGCAACACTAGCAAAAATAGAACATTGTAAAGTATTATTTTATAAGTACTAGTATTATAGGTACTTCATGTTAACTTATGATTCTAAATTAAAAATTCATATTCTGTTATAATTTGTGACGATCAAGCCAAAGAAGTAAATTTACTCCCACCTAGGATAGATTATCGTAGAGCAAACTGCATTCATAAGTGCTGTAAGAGTTGTAATTAACCACGTATAGATAATAATATGTTGCAATTTCAAGTTTTCGATCTAAATGCATTGCGAGCCAAATGGCATTTCACTGAAATGTGTAGAAAATAAACGTCCTCGATTGTATAGAGACTTATAGAAAGCTATTTATAATATTCTGAGGTGGTATAACGTCTCAAATTATATTTTATATCTTTTTTCGATTTTTCCATCCGCATGTGGGTGTTTGAATGCCGTCTAATTTTAGTAATAATTTTTGTATCTAAATTGTCACATACATACATGTTTGTGTTGTAACCGTTTTTAATCAGAGGGAGGACAATATTGTTGAAATACATGTATTACGACAATGGAGACTCAGTCGAGACATTATCGAGGTAAGTTGATATCTATACAAGTAAATAAAATTCTAATTGAAAACAAAGTTGCGAGTATCAGTTTTAGTTAAGAAACATTTATCTCGAACGTGGTAAGCAACCAGTGACGGTTGATCTGCGACAAATCGAATAAATCCATATTTATCATCAGCACGCGACTCTGCATGCAGTTCATAAACCTTACAACATTGCACTTTACATTTCCTCTTGCATTAATATCAGAGTTGCACTTTAGACTTTAGCAAAGTTATATGTTTCATAAAAAACAAATTTGTTTTATATAATCTAACCTTCATCATCAACCTGCCCATATCCGTATGGAGGGTCGGCACAGTATGTACTACTGTGCCGTCATATCTGAATTTACTCCCTTCTTACGCATATTCTCTTTCACACAATCCATCCATACTTTCTTTGGTCTTCCTCTACCTTTATAGCCATCCACATTCAATCTCATTACTTTTTTGTTTATATGATTATCATCCCTCCGCATAATATGTCCAAACCACGCTAATTCTGCTCCTCAATCTCTCGATAACTCGCGCTACTTTCAATAATACTTAATAATAAATAAATAATATTATATAATCTAACCTAAATTAAAAAAAAAAAAAACGACTGACTGCGCCTCTAAGTCTAATGGATAAAATAGCACCGTCTTCATGCTGTATTCCTAATTTTAAGTATTTTAAAATTGTAGAATTTTTTAATTAATGTAAATAAACTGAAGAATATATTGGAAAACATCGAAAGAACGATTTAGCACTGAATAAAATTATGGCGAGTGAGATTTGAACTTGCACTAATTTAGAATTTTCATTTCTTACGTCCAAGACTTATGTTTTGTGCCGATATAATATATCCAATCTGCGATATGGCACTCCGGGGAAGAAAACGAATCAAATAACACCTCACTCATCAGAATTGGTTCAGTTGTGAAGGCTTTAGACCGTCACATTTCACATCAATAGAATTTAAATAGATACAGACGCACATACATAAAAATGAATTATGCTTCTTTTCGGTCGGGTATAAATTTAATATTTTTACAAACTTGTTATATATGATTTATTAATTTTTTTAAGTATTTTTAGTACTTAAAGATATAATATTATAAGTCTTTGTATAATAAAAGGATTATTAAATGGATATTCAACGGCTTCTTCTTAATATATTATAATTAGCGATTCACTCCGGCTTCGCATGGATAATAAAGAGGAAGAAATGTCACTTTTTCATCAATAGTTTACACAATTATATTAGCTAAGTATTAAAAAAAAATCTTGAAAGAAACATAATAACATAATGGAAACTATATTTAATATTCAAGAGCGAAGACAATCTTTGAGATTTCTTATCTAATTAGTTATCAATTAGTTGAGTGGTTTCAGGTTAGAAGTATGCTAGCTAAAGTAAACACTATACTAATTTCATGCAAGAAATTATATTACAGATAGTCATCAGAGTATTAATCAACGTCGTTTAATTTCTTCAGTCAGATACATTTTATAGTTACTTAAAATATGCCTTAGTGACCATTTAATGTTAGGATTAGTTTTATTATATCGTAATAAGCATTTGAAAATTATGCTTAAAAATCTAAACGTACAAAAATTAATACGGAACCCATTTCAAGGCACCGTTTTATAAACAGTAATATTATTCAACATTGAAAATTCAGTTGTTCGCCTACAACACGTCATGCCAAAGCATTTAAGATACTGGACCCGTATGAATAATTTAATCGGAAGTCACGAGGCGACCAGGGTCTGGTCTCCTTAGACTCGGTATCCCCGCCAAGTACACGTGTCTGTTTTGACAGGGACACACGTGACAGCATTTATGTCAGTCCACACTCAAAGCGATCACAACTAGTGTGCATACTTATGTTTTTTTTTGCAACGTGACATATTGACATGGCGATTATTTTACTCGCAAGAATCAACTTTTATCGATTTCAAATGTTTTGTTTGCACATATATAATGGTCTGAGTTAAACGTGAGCGGAATACATTTTCGCATTACTGACATTAGTTATTTTCGATATTCATCTTTAATTTTCGAAAAATATTATAATAAATAAGTGAGAATACATTTATAATTCTTAAATATGTACTATATTCTTAAACTTATAAACAGCCAGTATTAAAATACTAAATGCATTTACACGTGTATGAATTTTATATTTAAAATGATAAACAAATAATTTAAAACACATTTGTTTTGCAAACATAATACTGGAGTAAGTAATTGCGTACGTAACTTTTCTATAGACAGGACTGGTAATAACGAAGTCTATTGTGGGATATAGAACGGTTGAAATTGTATGTTGGTACAAGAAAATCTATAACAACTAGTTAAAAATACACCAATAAGTCGATGAATTATGAGATACCTATAGTGTATTTTACGTCATAAACAGTCTTGAAGTTACACTGCTTTTAACCTGAAAGTCGCGACCCTTTGAATGGCTAGAAGGCCATATGTTTCCTAGAAAAAATGTAATCGATTCAAGTTATATTCAAAAGGAAACGACTCCAACATTCATATTTACAAATCATAAACAGCTAAATTTGTTTACTTATACTTGCAAAGCGAGAGACTTTTAAATCAGTAGTTACTGATCATGATTATCAAGCAGTTCGCAACACTTATTGTTGAATAATAATAAAACAATATGATACGATGTTTAGATCAGGGAATTTGAAAATGTACGAATAGGAAGTTCTGGATAATTCGATTTTTTTTATTACAATGCAAAATATGAGGTGTAACGAGAAATGTATTTAACGCCATCTAGCGACAACCTCCATTAATAATATACACGCGGAAGAACTATTTTGATTAATCGACACAAGCGCAGCCTGTATATAAAAAAACTTTACTTCTTATAAGCAACAAAATTAAAAAAAATGTTAAACACCATTCAGAAATGTTTTTAAATGGTTTTATTAATTACTTGTACATATAGAGGATGAATGATATTTGTAATCAGTAAACAGTCAACACAACTGTGATGTGCAATACAAAAATACAAAAATAATTATATACGTCTCACGTGACTTTATTCTAGTATATAATTGATGTTAAATGTATGTAAATGTATACACATAAGTACCAGATGCGAGTGCGTATGTGTGCAAAGATCTATGCAATGTGTGCTACGACATAATTTTTTCCTGTTTCTCGCGTGCGCTTCGATGATTTGCAAACGTACTAACACTACATTAATAACAAGTATGATTAACCTACTTCAAAGGAAGACGCTCAATTGAATATCGTTGTAGTCTTACTAATAATATAAATGCGAAATTTAGATATATGGATGGATGTTTGTTAAAAGGTATCTCCGGAACGGCTCAACGTATCTATGAAACAGATCTACGTCACGGATGTAGAACATAGTCTGGTAGGAAACATAAGTTAAGTTTTTTCCCCCGCGAACGGAGTCGCGAGCGACAACTATACTCGTGTTTTATAAAGATAATATACTACTCGAAATAGAAATGGAAGGATTTATATACATATGTATGTATACTATGTATTTATAAACATTTCCCCAAACATTGCATTACCACAAATATTTATCCATATCAAGGCACGTGTAAGTGCTTACATTAGTTTTTTTATTGGATAAGGTTTAACACATTCATAAATTTTATACACGTGTTTTTGACTACGCCTTTATTTCTTACGTTATTTTATATTTACTTGTTATATTTCTATGGGATAAAAAGAAGAAATTGTTGTTAGCAATATTTTGAAATCATAAGACTGCCTCAATCAAATAATTTTATTTGATCGTCGACTATTGGGATCGACTTCAATTTCAATTTATATTACACCCACTACCTGTTGCTAAATTAATCTGAAATTTGGTATATATTTTTGATTCTGATCACAATATTATGTAAATACTAGCTGTCGCCCGCGACTCCGTTCGCGCACAATTAAAAAAAACTTAAGAGGGGTATGAAAAATAGATGTTGGCCGATTCCCAGACCTACTCAATATGCTCACAAAAATTCATGAGAATCGGTCAAGCCGTTTCGGAGGAGTACGGGAACGAACATTGTGACACGAGAATTTTATATATAAGAAGAGAAAACCTTTTGATGTCAATGTTTCAAAAAATATATTTTTCACTGGAGTTGCGTAAGAAGCCTGTAATATACCCCCATACATTAGCTACCTTCTAGTAAGAGTCGTGTAAAAATCGGTCCAATCGTTTAGGAGATTACGCAGAACATACGCGGATTGGTTTATAAAAAAAAGACAAAAAATGGTTTTTCGTTGTAAGCTACGCAAATAAATCAACAATACATGTTCAGTCATGATGGATTATTTTTTTTATATTAACTTCACAAATAAAAATAAATAAAAAAGTATAGTCTTGATGATTATACCTCGTTGAACAGCGAGTTCTATCAATTTGTAATTTCGGTTGAAATTACTCGGGTTCATTTTCTATTAGCATTAATTGTGTGTCCTAAAAATTAGAGAACAGAAACCGGATTATGATCCTTTCTGGCTTTCGGGCTGGATATCTGTGTTTCAGATAATTGTCGTGTTCTGAAATTGCTTTATATTTTCGTCTATTAATAGAACCATGCTTAAACTTAAGCGTTTTCCGGTTGGCTTTCTCACTTCAATGAATTCAGAGTTTCTCCGTAAAATCCCCGTTTATTTCTACTCATCGAAAATAGAATATTTTCCACCGAATGTCCACTTTTAAGACTCCAGCACTCTATCGGGAAAGCGAAACAAAACTGAAGTGAACTTGATATGAACCATAAACATAGTTTTACGTTTAAACAATTATTTTCCTATTAAAAAGTAAATAAAATATTTTTGTTTTGTTTTTCTTTCCTCGTAGCATATTTCTTAATTGCGATATCATCACTTTAAGAAAATTTTACAGTAATGTTTAAAAATATTATATAAAACTAGCTGTCGCCCGCGACTCCGTCCACGCGCAGTTAAAAAAAAATGAAAAATAGATGTTGGCCGATTCTCAGACCTACTGAATATGCTCACAAAATTTCATGAGAATCGTTCAAGCCGTTTCGGAGGAATATGGCAACGAAAACTGTGACACGAGAATTTTATATATTAGATAAACCTTCAAAATGCCAGGTTTAATTGACACAAAAGTAATTATTAAAATTAATCAAATTTATTAGACGCTTAATTTTAATTGCCGTAAAATTAATAACTGCTCCTTAATTAAGAAGCCGCGCATTCTGTATTTCAAATAATATGTATAAAAATTAAGATAAAACATATATTTTTAAAATTTTACGAAAGACTCAAATACAAATCTCAGATGAAACGAAGATTATTCAAATTCAAGCTTGTTTTCTGTGAGGTCGGTTTTTTTTTATTATATAGTGGCAAACGAGCAAGCGGTCACTTGAATTGACATCTGCAATTGCAGGAGGAGGAGGGGACGCACAGACAGAGGATATTTCCGCTTCCTATGCGTCCCCTCCTCCGCCAAATCCGAAGCGAACGTTGACTAAAATTGCTTCCAGCACGTACACTCATCAGACGAAATCGGGAATTGCTTAAACTTCACGCCCTGAGTGGTCGTGGTATTTCACCGGTCAACCCGGCCCATTCGTGCACTCTACAAATATTGTTGTTGCAGGATCTACCACTGTAAAAACAATGGCGGTACTTGAGAACTGATGTTCGGGACTTTACCACTGACGTTATTAACGTCTACGATAATATTTTTTACATTACATTTTTATTATTTGAACCTGGCATGTGATGCAATACCACTTAAAGTAAATCATTTAAAAATTCAATTACTAATGCGAAAATATTGTATTTATAATAAAGATAAATATTTTTCTTTTTTTCACGAATACATTTTATTAAGCCAGAAATTTTAACAATAATGATTTTTATTTTATTGGAGATAATAATTTCATTTTTGATTCCAAAATGTGTGATAGCATAATAAACTAATATTAAACTTTAGCGTTGTTAATAAAATAAAATGATTTTCCATCAATTGAGGTTATCAACAACAACGACAACAAACAACATAACTCACGCCCGTAACTCAGAGGGGTAGGCAGAGACCAACGACCTCCATGAGGTTCTCGTATCATTAAGATTTAAATTTAATAATAGATTTGTCTAATGTAAGTTGGTCTATGTTAAGTCATGAGTTATCATTTAAGTATTTATGTAAAACATTTAATGATACTGAGTGTATATTGTATCTTAAACATGTATCTTGACAGTATATTGTGTTTGGTGTACAGTTCCTATAGATTTTTCTATGCAAATAGTACTACCATATATATAAGTGATTATTTTTTTTTTATGTTAGCGACCTTGCAACAATGCCGCGATATGGTTTCAATGGCTTCTGAGCTCAGTCCCTGCGGCGACACGTGTCTCGATCACAACTATTTTTGAAACATCATCTGTTGATTGATTTCTTGTTGTTTACAATGAGCGATATAATGAGTCTTGCAATTGCGTTTAAGATTTAAAACAGTTCTGCACGTCTCGTTACCATTGCTCGATAAATAAATAATGTGTCATATTGATTTACAATTTACAATTAGCATAATTAACAGTATTAATTAAAAAGCAAGGAACCGATGCGACACAACAAATTAAACACTTTCTCGAATAACCATTAACGAATAGCTGATAAGTTGCTAGTATCACGCACGATTTAAATAAATTTCCGTTACACCACAAATATAAATAGTTTGTTGTGACTTCAAGTAATTTTACTTAATTATTTTCGACAAAATGTAGAAGACTTCCAAGAGTCTGGGGTATTTAGCGCGTCGTACCTGCGAGGAAGGGTCGCGAAGGTACGCGGCGAGGCATCGTGGCCATCGGCGCAGGCGGCGGCAGGAAGAAACAGTCGGGGCTCATCGCAGCGGAAGGCGACCATGGCGAAGGGCGCGAAGAGTCGGTGCCCATGTCGATGTACCCGTGACGGTCAAGGCGGCGCGACGACCAGCAGCGGGCGAGCGCGCCGCCCACTTCCGCGGGACTAGACTCAATCGTGACGGAGCAAACACAACCGTTCCCGGACACAATCAGAGCGGGATTGAGGGAGCTGCCGATTGAGAGCTCGCAGCAACGCACACTCGCCGCCACGTGAAGAGACCGCACGCCCGCGCGCAACGTGCACACCGCCGGCCACGTGCGCAGCCGCACCGCCCCTCACACCGCCGCTCTGCCGCTTGCTGCCCCCCGCCCGCGAACCTAAAGCCTTCTTCGCTACGAGACGCGTCCTTCAACATCCTCAAGCTAAGAGAAAAATGATAACGCCGATTCGGATTTGGTAGTTGTTTTATTTAATAAATTTTATGTGAATCTAAGTAATAAGCCTAAATATTACGAATGTTTTTAATTTTTTTTATTCAACGACCCGTTTATTAACACTTATTTTTCATTCGTAAGTAGTGTATTTTTTAATAATTAAAATAACGTAATCAGTAGCCTATGTGTTCTTCCAGACTATGATCTACATCTGCGCCAAATTTCATCAAGGTCCGTTGAGCTTTTCCGGAGATACCTTGAAACAAACATCCATTCATTCAAACATTCGCATTTATAACAGTACGCAATTTTCATTAGCTTAGGTCACTAAATTAAGCTCAAAGAACAATATATTCAAAACAAGACGAAGAACTCCGAAGTGTAAACAGAATGTACACTTTGCAAACGGAAAAGAGCAAATGCATTAAATCATATTTATTATTATTACATAGATAAATAATGATTTCGCCAGCAATTATAAAATAGTCCATTAGCTTTATACTAATCACGGTGCTAGTAACATCGTAGCACTTCGTAACTAACTCCCGATATACAACTGAAAAGCGGATCTACGCGTCTACGACGTAGACCGCCTACCCATTGTTAATCGCCGTAGAAATTTAAGCACACTTACTATCTAATGTATTTATTATTTACCATTAAAGTAAATTCTTATATTTGAATTTGTAATATTATTTGTAGGAATTCACTCTCGGAAACACTTTTTTAAAGTAGAAAAAAAAAACCCAACTGACTGCACTCGAATAACACCTCGTACACTCACTGATCAAAACCCATTAAGTCGTTTAGGCCACAGGAAGTTATAATGGAATTGACATACGTATAAGTCATGCATAAAAACATGCCCGAAACGTATACTCGTAACCCTACTGAGTCAGGCGGGTAGAGACTTATTGTCATCCAATTTGAACAGTGGAATTGCACGAAGTTTTTGCTTGTCACAAGACAGGTAAAGTTTATACTCAACTTAAAGAAAAGACAGTCTCATTCAGTTTTAGATCTACGATTTACCAACAATCTTTCTGTTGACATTAGTACAAGTGAACAGGTACCTGATTACCTAAGTAAAATTCACTCTTGATGTTATGTAACATCGACCTTTCAATTAAGAAGCTGTAAAAGAGTATTTGAATAGTTAAGTCCTAAAGTTTTTTTTTTCTTTTACTTATTATGTAAGGAAGCTTATAAATGTCGTAAAACAAACAACTTGAAATGTTACGAACGTCACAAAAACTAGTTGCAAAGCTGCAAATTTTAATTAGAAAAGTTTTTGAGGACTATACGTAAAAGGAAACCATTGAAATAAACCTGTATTTGTAAGAATATTAGGCATTAGGCGTGGAAACTTTACAACCGCTCGCCATTTTGCAGGAGACGCGACGTTACGTGTAATTTAATGTGGGACTCGACCGCAGTGTCGATTGTATTGACACATATTCTTCTCTCTGTTCCTTTAATGGGGATGTAAGGGATGTCAATAACAGTATCACTGCATTCGAAAACCACAGTGATATAGACAAGATGTCTAGCGAGGTGGAGCGAGGCACCTCATCCGATGCAACTTTAACACGAGCCGCTTTAAAGTTTGAACCTAGCTGTAGCTTCTGATGACATACAAGGCATTTCAAAGTTCAAACTTTGTAGAAGCTTTACGTATAACCTGGTCTAATAAAAAATGTAATCCACAATATTTCACATAGAGCTGAAAACTGATAGGAATTTTCGGAACACCAATATAGTCAACGTATGATTATTTTGCCTTTTTCAATGAAAACATATTATGTTTTAACAAAATTACCGTAGACCGAGTTGTAGGTCATAAATTTACTTTTAAAAACCTCTACATCATTAATTTCTATAAGCAACCATTTCTGAAATATTACAGTTCAAGCAATTGAAAAAGTTGTATTTTTCATTAGCAGTCGCGACCTACTCATACAAAGTGAAAAATTTTTTCCGAACCAGTATCGTCATTTCTTTGTATTTAAACGTGTTTTTGTGCTGTCATGTTAATCATTGACCGAATTAAATTCAACTGTTTAAAACGTAATATAACAGAAACGCTAAAAATCGATTTTTGGGATCTTCAACCTTGTATATTTTATCCAATTAAGAAATCGATGGAGACTTTTCGTTTGTCACATATAATGGTGATCCAAATATTCCTACCAATTTTCAGCTCTATGTAAATGATTGTAGCTCCAACTCTTAAATTCGTTGAATTTGACTACGCTATTATTTGTTCTTATATTATATGTTCCATTATATAATTATATATATAAGATCCGTTTATGACGTAGCAACAGCGATGGATCTAATGGTTCAGGTGGACACCCTCGTACCACTTTGAGAACCATCACCACATGTTGAAGAAGAGAAGGCACAGCAGTTCACCGAATGCAAAAATTTGAAAAACGTCTACGATAGAAAAGGAAGGTATAAATGTGATATATTGGTAAATGTGAACAATAATCGCATATCTATCTAACAGTTTGTACTAACCGTATTTCTTATTGAAGCTCGCCCCGTTACTCAGGAAATCTGTGGACAAGGATAAAATAAGGTAAAAAAAAAAGAAAAAAAAAGAATGCGAACAAATGAAAAATAACAAAATTATGATGAAGAAATAATATATTCATTTTAATTATAGTCAAAAAAATCTCCCACCCTAATACTGTCAATTAAGATTGATAATGCAAAAGAAAATGAGTGTTATATAAAAACATATATAAAAAATAGTAATAAATTGAAAATCAAGCAAAAGAAATGAAACATGTGAAAATCGAAGTTATTTGCTACTTAAAAGCATAAAAAGTATTAATAAGTATTACGCGCGCCATTCTCTCATCAAATTATAACGAACGCTTGCTTGTTTTGTCGTGTTTGTCTTAATGTTTATGTTACTTTACGTTCATATAGACGTTTAATTTTCAAGAATTTCTAGCAATTTATACTTGTGTGATTATAATGTCTAACCGAACCCCCCTCGCCGACCCCGCAAGAAGTGTACTCAATCCATTTAGTTTCAGCTCTTTGCCTAGTACGTTTCTCTATAGTCAAAGATAATTATATCAAGTTAAAAATATCATGCAAAGTAGTTATCTATTGAGAACGTTTAGAAAATAAAGTGATGTAAAGATGTTTTTCACGTATACAAACCTCCACCATCTAGTGTCCTGGTGGTAAAACAATTTTATTCAACAACTATTCTTGGTCACGCATGCCACAGCGCTCGCATGAAAGAACCGTTTTCATTAGTGCGCCCGCATGCGTTGGGCAATAGTCCTTACTTTTCTTTACCGCACATTGTACTCAACTGAGTCCCCGCACGACGCTATTTTCATTAATTGTTATCTCGTATCAACTAATGAAACTGCGCCTTTAAATTGTACAACCTATCATATAATTTCATCAAATCTCTTATTCTTTCTAAACTATGAATTAGTTAAATTCCGCTAGAAGATGAACGCTTCCGCTAAGGACGTAAAACTTTAGTGGTTTTTTTCTATGATAATGAAATTAAACCACTCATTAGTATATCTGTATAACTCATTAGTCACCAGAGTTAAAGGTATGGATCAATTTTCGAAATAATCAGACAGTAAGAAGGTGGTCTGAGGTCTTATTTCAAATACTAGAACGACACAAATAAATGAAATAACACGTTATGTTTAGTATATTTTTTATGAGGTTCCGATAAAAAACTTCATAGTTTATACCTGCTTGCTCATACTCAATTGGAAAAACGGTTGTGAGTATTTATAAAGGTTCAAATAAAATTTCTTGCGAATCTTAATTATTGTAGACGAATTATCGTAGACGTGTGGTAGAATGTGGTCTAATAAATTGACCCTACAACGCTGAAAAAACAGGCAAAGTATTAAAAAAAAATAATGAATGCGAGTGTTAAATGTCAGAGAAGATTAGTAAAACGCCATCTAGCCACAGTTTACCAAACTAAATTGATCTGCGTACACCGCACAAATGACTTGGGGTTACGTTGGTGTCGTCAAGTTGTGAACCGAGATGGCGTTGTAGTTCTTTGCCGAATTGTTAAAATCAAATTGATTTTAAAATGTGAAACTCACCGTTGCGTTTCATGGTTATAAATCAAAATACAATTAACAAAAAAATAATTCTCACATTTAACAATAACATTACACCATAAAAAAAGTTACTGAGTGGTATCAAAAACACTATTATTTTTTCCTGTTATCACACGTGCACCCTGTATGCAGAGTGTGCATAGCCTCTATTGGCGAAAAACGATATGCTCGACACAGTAGCACGTGTTTTGATTGGTAGACGTCGACCACGTCGGTAAAACAGTTCGTGAGATAGCACGTGACGAGCATGCTGGCAGAACGCACGTGTTTATTATCGTACAATTTGACGTATAGATGGCGCCACTGTTAGTTGTTTACAACACCTAATACTGCTGCGACGTTATTTTGTATAAAAGGCTGCAGAATCGAACAAAAACAACAGTGCGTAAGTGCTCAGCGAGTGCGAGAAACTTTTTCTCGTGCAAAACTGTACATCGTTGTCGGCGTGCATTGTGAGTTGTGACCTTGAGCGCAATAATTTAGTAACTCGCACCGCAAGAACAACATACATGTCATTTCAAGAGGTCATTGAAAAAAAATAATGACGCGCATAGCACCGACCCTGATAACATGTAATCAAAGCGTACGGCATAATTACAATTAGAGACGTAAACGTATGGCGATTCATTACATTCAATTAAATGTGAAGATTGTCATCATCCTATCTTATAAATTATTAAATCCCTCCTCATCATATCAGTTCATTAAATACTTACTATCACCATATCTACCTAGCACAAACTTTTTAGTACCTACACTTACTGGTTAGCAATTCGTATATTATTTGCAGCAATAGACGAAAAATCTAATTACAAAAAAATGTTTTCGAGCGAAACCTATTTACACCAATAGATGGCATCAAAGGGCCTTTACCGAACGTATTTTCGAGGAACAGATAATAATCACGTTTTTTAACCATTACGGAAGGGAAATCTATGGTTCGTGTTCACTTCACCGAGTATCCTTACTGACGGCCATGCATACAATATGTGAATGTTAACATATCTGGGGGATGCGATGAAATTAGCGTTCGTAGACTATCCCAGCATGTTACGGCTTGAATGTTGTGCTAAACAATTACCAATTTAAGATTAGGAAAACCATGTGAGTAGTATATTTTGAATATAGTTTATTCGTAATAGGAAAAACTAAAAATGGAACGTTTCCATACAATATGTTAGGGTTGAGCAGCGGTCGGCCACCGCATAATACTCCGGCCGTTGCCTCTACAGAGGATTGTCGCCTGCCCTAATTTCCTAGTACAATACCTTTTATTTTAGTTTTCATAGTTACAGAAATAGCTTTCGAACTATTTTTCTTTAGTTTCATTTGGAAGTAAATCTTTATATTAAAATGTTTAAGCGATATATTGTTTGATGAAATCGATAAATTATTTTATTTCTTTGACATTTATTCAGTGAAAGATATGTATGTGTCAGGACCAGGACAAATGTAGGTCCGTGATCTCTGCCTACACCTCTAGGTTATGGGTATGAGTTATGTTGTTGTTGATTTCGTTTTTAAAAAATAAAACACGATGTTATCCAAATTTCAAAAACAACATCAATCGTAACTAACTTCGTCACATAATAAATTACCTGATTGATATAGTAAAACACATCACAATCAACTGGACCTAAGGGATTTTTTCCCTTATTAAAAACTAATGGTCTATAGTAGGTGTGAATGTTTGTATGGAAAATAATTATCTTAAAGCAGAATTTCTGAAAAAGCAGTATACAGTTGAGGTTTCAAACAGTTTTCATTTTTTTAATTCATCCTTGACACAGAAGTCGCGGGCGCCAGCTAGTGTTTTAAATTCAAAGAAAATAGAGTAACCTTGTAAAAAAAAATCGTGTTAAAGTAGGTATTTGTTATGTACTATTTGTACTTATGTGTATAACCTCGCTAACACGATTGCAAGTTGTCAACGCATAGCCACTACCACTACCGACCTCAAATCAACTTATTTGATTATGTGACGTTGGCATCGAGTGCGGTAATGTTATAACATATATGTGCATTACACTAAGCTTTATGTAAACTACATTTACCTACATTGAGAGTAGCCTACATATAAATATTTTCTTTTAAATAGTTAAGGTTTTTTTACTTAAAAATAATATTGAAAACGATGTATACAAAAGGTAATGTTACACACTGCATTCGTAGATATGAGAATGTTTTCTCTGTAGTAATGTTTCTTGAGTCTTAGGATTCTCAGGTTCATAGGTATCTCACTAATATTAAATATGCGAAATTTTACATGGATGGATAAATGTTTGTTGGAAGGTGTCTGAGGAACGGCTAGACGGATCTTGATGAACTTTCGCATATATATATAAACATTGTCTATAGGTATATAAAAACATTGTCTGGTAGAACACATATGCTACTTACAAAGTTTTTTTTTTAATTCAGCGCGGACAGAGCGACGGGCGACTGCTAGTTTTATGTATATTAACATGATTATTGTGAATTTCATGTAAACTGTGAACTACTATCCAGTATAAAATATACCAATAAATTTATATAAGAAGTCTTAAATAAATAAAAAAGAATCGAAAGTGATTTCCGCTCAGCGACGGATGCAATCGATTGTTTCAGCTGAAAAACGGTTATCCAATTATTCCGCGCACACGTATCAAATGTCTGGTGACGCTATATTCACATAGTATATATACATAGAGCCGGATAAATGGGAACAGGGCCGGTGTTCGCTCGCCGTGTTCCGGTCGAACGCCTTGTTAAGCGGTTTTTACGAAATAAAAAATAAAAAATGTTTGTTTCAAATGTTTGTACAAATGTTTATTTCCTTAAACGAATCCGATAAACTATGGTAAAGCGCTTACTCTGTTGATGAAATATATATTTTTGACTTCACTTTAATTATAATTCAATTTGCATAACACGAAGTCAAACCTTTATAGAATACGAACAACAGACTAATCATCTATTGTCTGCATTGTTTTTTTTTTCTAATAAAAAAAAAACATCCTTCGTGAAAGTCGGAGAACTCTAATTTAAATTACAACAAAATTAATAAAAAATGAATGAACTGTAAAAATTAATAATGTTATAAAGATTTTCAATTCTATAAGCAAACAATTGGAGTGCTTTTAAGATATAAAAGGTTAAAGGTTAAACTTTTTCGTTCATTTTGAAAAGTAGTTACGCTATTAAATTAATTAAAGATAAGCTTATGCAAAGCTCCGTAGTTATTATTCGCGCAGTTTCATTACTTTACGAATCACAGCCAGATTTATTGAATTTTCTCTAGTAACGAGATAAAACACAAAAAAACTATTAAATTTGTACTTTATACTGTAGACAATTTTACACTATTTTTTAAAAAAAATCTCCATTTTATTTATTACTAGCTGTGCCCGCGACTTCGTCTGCGTAAAATTCTGTCTTCGGATAGAATTTTTTTAGGCTAATTATTTTACTTAACTGACGTGCTATGATTTGATGTATGGATGTAGAAGAACATAGAGAGAGGTGTGCCAGGACCGCGCCAAATGTCTAAAATATTCCCAAACAAAATTTCATCCCCTTTTTTTATTTAGCATCCTTGAAAGTAATATTTTTTCAAACGTTGAATTTCATATTTATTTATATCAAATTAGCAGCCACAAAAATAAGTTTTAAACTTGTAACTGTAAAAATGACGATACGTCCATACAAATTTCCACGCCCACTTTCAACCCCTTAAAAACCCTTTTTCGCGTTGAAAAGTAGTCTATGTCCTTTCTCGGGCTCTAAACTAAATATTGGTAAGGGTAACAGCAATATTATATTAAACAAAACATTCACCAAAACCTCACATATTGCCAAACAAATTTTCATCCCCTATTGTTGTTTAGCACCCGTGGGGGTAAAATTTTTACAAAAAATTAATTTCATAATTATTTATATCAAATTAGCTGCCTTAAAAATAATATTCAAGTTCTAACTGTAAAAATGACCATAATTCCATACAAACTTTCACCCCCACGTTCAACCCCTTGCAAACCCTTTTTCGCGTTAAAATGTGCCCTATGTCCTACCTCAGGCTCTAGACTAAATATTGGTAAGGGTAATAGCAAAACATATTAAAGAAAATATTCAACAAAACCTCACATATTGCCAAACAAATTTTCATCCCCTACTGTTATTTAGCTCCCTTGGTGGTAAAATTTTTACAAAAAATTAATTTCATAATTATTTATATCAAATTAGCTGCCTTAAAAATAAGATTCAAGTTCAAACTGTAAAAATGACCATAATTCCATACAAACTTTCATCCCCACTTTCAACCCCTTACAACCCCTTTTACGCGTTAAAATGTAGCCTATGTCCTTTCTCAGGCTCGATACTAAATATTGGTAATTGTAACAGCAAAACTTATTAAACAAAACATTCATCAAAACCGAACATATTGCCAAACAAAATTTCATCCCCTATTATTATTTTGCACCCTTAGGGCTAAAATTTTTACAAAAATTTAATTTCGTATTTATGTATATCAAATTAGCAGTCTTGAAAATAAGTTTCAAGCTTCTATCTGTAAAAATAACGATAATTCCTTACAAAATTTCACCCCCACTTTCAACCCCTTACAACCCCTTTTTCGCGTTAAAATGTAGCCTACGTCTTTCCTTAGGTTCTAGACTAAATATTGGTAAGGGTAACAGCAAAGCATATTGAACAAAACATTCACCAAAACCGAATATATTGACAAACAAAATTTCATCCCCTATTGTTATTTAGCACCCTTGGGGGTAAAATTTTTACAAAAATTTAATTTCATATTTATCTTTATCAAATTAGCAGCCTTGAAAATAAGTTTCATTCTTCTACCTGTAAAAATGACGATAATTCCATACAAATTTTCACCCCCACTTTCAACCCCTTACAACCCTTTTTTCGCGTTAAAATGTAGCCTATGTCCATCCTCAGGCTCTAGACTATCTATGTACAAAATTTCATTTAAATCGGTTCAGTAGTTTTTGCGTGAAAGCGAGACAGACAGACAGACAGAGTTACTTTCGCATTTATAATATTAGTTAGGATTAGATACAAAGAAGTTTACATGTGTAGCTCTTAGTAAATTTGAAATTAACTTTTCAATCTTCAATCATCAACAATGATTACTTTTCTATGAATATAATCACCTATTTGAAATTTCCACTCTACAGCTACTCAATGATGAAGGAAATTTTAGGCGAAAGTTCTTCTTAGAACTCTGCTTAATGGTAGGTTTTTGAGTCTCCATTAGAAAGCGCCATTAATTGGTACTCAGAGTCCGTGTATGGCTGTAATAAGGAAACACTGATGCTAATTCATTTATAATTATTCATTTAGTTATATTTACATGTTAAAGTTTTAAAACATTATCATTGAAAGTATAAAGTTTTTTAAGCCGCTGCTATATGTAGTTAGCATTCAGAAAAGAAATATGAAAATATTTTATTTGAATGGTACTCATTACTGAATAGGGTTCACGCCGTCAGTATATAGAAATCTTTTTTTTTCTTAACTTATATGTTTATGTATAAACTTCGTATTATTTTGATTACGAAAAAATAAGTTTTTATTTTAAATACAAAAACACATGAGAATATTTTAGTTTAGCGGATTTTTAGTTATTAATACGAGTTATTTAAACTGCTATTAGTTAAATGACTGAAAATAACACACGAATAGCTTACACACTATAGTAATTTTATTAATATAAAAGGTTTTTATTACCGTGATTATTGACCGTTGAAACAGTACAAACAAGCCTGCTTGTCATGTAATCACTATAAATTAACGCGGTCGCGATTAACTAGCTTCTGACCGCGAATTCGACCGCTAGACCGTAACGGATAAAAACCACTGCAACCAACGCCTGCAGCAGTTGCGATACGAAACCTACAGAGAAGCGACAACGGTAAGCACAGTTTGCGCTTTATTCGATTTCGTAGGCTATTCTTTGTTGACTTTTCCCAAGAGGAAGCAGGAGGACGGCTATATCGCGTGGTACAGCATTGTCGTGATTTTGTAAAAGTAAGGCAAGTTGTCTATCTCTCCTGGGTCGTGCCCAAACACTGCATAGCCCAGAACCTTTTAGTCGCACTTTAGGTCAACCACCGACGCTGTCTAAATGAGTAAAATACCACATAGCCCTGTCTTTCACCTAGAAGGCAGAGTCTTTTGAAGATTTCCCTTCCGATTGAAAACGTCTTTTCATAGTAAAGAATGTTAATATATCAAATCAACTGGCCTTGTAAAAGAAAAAACTACGCAAGTAATGTTAATGTAATTGGTTATCTTATCAACAACCGATCGCTTATCACAAATCTAACGTATACAAGAGTTTTTTTTTGGATAATAATCCATATAGATATACAAATTAAATTAACTTAATTTGAGATATGATATATAGGTAACCGAGTGATGATAGATAAGGTTGACACAGAATTGCAGATCGGACGTAATTCTGCTTATCGGAGCTGTGATGATGTTACTGCGTCACACATGAGTATTACCTTTAGTTTCCACTACCGTATCACGTGTATAAAACATTTATTTGTGTCTGTTTTATTTTTTAAGATTAAGAGAGATAGATGACAATAGTTGGTGTATGAGTGTTTCGGAAGCGACGCCTAAAAACACCCATTTATTTTAACCGATGAAGACTAAGATAAAACTTTGGAAAATTAAAAAAAGTGTAGATTTTGTTCAAATTGCATCAACTAAATTTAAGGTATATTGTTTGCAATAGTTTAACGATGTCATTATATCAGTGAGACATTTAGTTAAAAGCTTTACACAATAGAGGTTGAAATATTAAAGAAAAATATATTCTTCTGTACGAAACAGGATAAATATTGGATTGTTTATCGAAACAGACCGAACACCTGCCTTGTTAAATGGAATGATCGATTAAATGTAGCCTCAGTGCAATGCTTTGTTGGCAGTGTACACAGCGTACGAACCACGTCAAATCTACATCCTGGCTTCGACATGTGACTCATGTATTGTGTGACAAAGACATTGCAATTGAAGAAACAACTAATTTTTTTAAACTTAAATTGAAAACAGCTGCAATTCTATTGACGAATAGACAAGTGTCGGCACCGACTAGCTTCAGACCCTTCCCCAAGGTGAGTTATTCGGTAGCAAATTGTCATTTTATTCTAAAAATCTTTATAATAATTAATAGTAATATTAAGAGTCAAATAAAAAATAAGTCACTAATCTAAAACAATAAATATAAAATTGACTCTTTTTCTGAAATAAAATCTCCGTTTAAAAAATATTTTTATCTCTATTTTGTCAAAGATAATGACAGAGATGACGATGTTTTAATGTCTCAGAAACCCACAGTTATACGATGGTAATGTTTTACACTGATATGTAATGTATGAAGGTTTGTATATCAATTCCATTGACTAAAATTAAACGGCTAAACAGATTTTGATTAGTTTTAGACCAAACAAGTGTATTGGGTTTGTATTTTCCCCGGGAGATTCGCCATTCGATATCCTACAGAACAGTTTCTTGTTTTATTTTATACTAGCCGTCGCCCGCGACTCCATCCGCGCGGAAATAAAAAAAACATAATTAGTATAGCCTATGTGTTCTTCCCGACTATGTTCTACATCTATGTCAAATTTCATCGAGATCCGTTGAGCCGTTCTGGAGATATCTTCAAACAAACATCCATCCAAACATTCGCATTTATAATATTAGTAAGATTGTTTATTTTTTAATACCTAAGTTTTATAAATTCCTATATACGATTTAACGTATTCGTTCTGATTGCCTACGACAAATTATCGGGAAAAAACCGCAGACATGTTGTGAAATAAATTGTATTTTGAATTGCAAAAATGTCGCGTGAAGAGAAATCTGACCAGACAAATGAAATGATTTACGTATGAAATTTTATCTAATTAAATACAATTCTCTTTGTTGTTCAAAATGTTTTATAGCATTATTCAAAAGAAATTTATATAAGTTTTAAACACGAAGGAGAGATATGTATAGTTGTGGAATTTCCCGGAATAAAGCAGTACACGACTTAACCACTTAGTATCCATAACGTTATATCTTAATCTTTGAGGAAATCTTTTTAAAACTACACTAGATACTTTACGAATATATTTACATACCTTAACTTTATTCAATAGATACATGTATGAATTAGAAATAGGCGAGAGACGTGTGTCAAGATCGCACAAAAAAAATCGTGATCTCTGCCTACTGCTCTCGGTCACGGGCGTGAGTAATATTGTTTATGGTATCCAATATCTTATACGAAACTAGGATATTTACGAGTATTTACAGATTATTTTCTATAGATCTTTTTAATAAAATCTATAGTTAATTAAACTAGTGACAGAAAATATTCGTCCCTAGGGAAAGCTTGTCATACCTCTTGTATGCAATTTGCCAAAGGCGAAGGTCAACAAAATCGATACGTTTGCATTGTTTGCAAACGAATTCGACAGGCAGTTTAAGTGGATAACTATCTGAATAGCACGGTTTCGGAATATGGGAGTCTTGGAAATGGTATTGCAAAAAGGTTTCAGACGAAATTTGGAATTACAGGTGATGTAGGATCATAATTAATGTCACTATCGATTTTAATTATCTTCAAATTTTTCTTGTTATTATGCAACTGCTTATAGAAGTACGCAGAAGTCGCATACAAAGTATCGCGGCGTAGTAGTGGAAAAGGGATCTTAGGGTCCGAAACAGGTCCGTTATCGCTACCTGAATAAAAATTGAATGCATGCTCCTTGGAAAACAGGACATGTATTAAATGTATTGTGTCTGTCACCTTAAATAAATTCTTTAACTTAATAACTGCAACATATTGTAGGTATGGTAAATCAAATTTAGATGTTTTTTATTTCTGGATTTAAAGCAACACACTTTAAAGGACCGTTCGATTTTGTGGTGTGGTTTTGTGAATGAACGGATTTAAAGTCGTTCTCGAGTGAGGAGTGAGTACAGAGTGAATAAGACGAGATCGCCCCGGTCCGTGCGAACTGTCCGCCGGCCAAGTTGCATGGATAAGGGACCTTATACACTCACATTAAGCACATATATAGGTAGGTACGATCATTCTAGGATTTTAAACGTTTGTCACTCATACAATATACGAGTAATATGTTGTAAAATAGAATAAGACCGTAAATTCGACATTATCTCAGCAGATTGTACGATGTAAAGGTCACTTGTTTATTTTTCATCAACCGCATTCAACACTAATTCAATCAACTTTATTTTATTTTTATTTTTGAATATTGAAAACCCCTTGAGTAAATTTTTACTGATAATTCATAATAGTGCATTTAAGAATGTACGTATGAACGTTTATATAAAGTAGTTCGTGTAAAATCACCTTTAGCCGCAACGAGACGTGGTTCCAGACGGCGACATAATTAATCCATTCTGCTTCTGCAGGCACCTTATTTGACCACTTGAATGTCTTCTTTGATGTCGTATGTTTAAATTGAAATGTGGAACTAGTTTTAACCGCCTAGAATCTGACAATGCTGCACCATTGCTAGGTTATAAACGTTTTTAAAATTTATGTACAATTTTTTTCTCGTAAACCCCTTTCAAAAATGTTCTAGTTTTGTTAAATTAATATTGCTACAAGCAATTGCGAAGTATTATATCACAAAATATTTGCGGGAAGCAAATATTTCTCTATTATATTAATAATGTTGAAATTAATACGTTTTTTATCTTTCGTATCGCTATCAAATCATATGGTTTTATTTGTATTTTTGTATTTAGTTGGAGCAGTAAAATTTTACCAGCTCCGTCTTGTCAGAACTAATTCCAGGCACTCGTTATTGCTACGTGAATAATACATAAGTTGTTTCACTTTGAATTACACCAATCTCGTAAATGCATCTTTTTTTTTCTTTTTCATCAATAAAGAAAAAATATGGAAAACAATTTATAAATATCATCCAAATTGGTGTCGCTTATTTAAATTATTACATTTATTTTCCTTTGATTTTTGTCTCTTTATAATAATAAATATATAATAATAATAATAAATTAAGAGCAGATTGTTCCTCAAAGTTAATCATGAATATCGTTCCAATCATCGTAGTATTGTAATTTATCAATCAAAGACAAAGTAAACGTCGAAGCCTTTAATCATTAGCAACATGCATACATAGTTAAAAAAGGTGTATCAACCTAAGTGTCATTGACACAACTTGTAACTTTTGTTCAGCTAATAGCTAAAAGACAATAAATCTTAATTTGAACGTTAAAACTGATTCACGAATTTCAAATTACTCATTTATTTACTTAATTACTCGCGAGATTATTTCCAAACTTTTAACATATTATTTAACTCGGCGTGACTCTACATGTCTGAAGTTAGCAATAAATCGCAGCTTTATTGCTCAAAACAAACGCAAACTGGAGAAAAGTATGTCTCTATCGCACACATTATTTTACTATATTCGCGTCTTGCTCTTTCTATATCACGTGGGCACAATATTTCAAGACTTAATTTTAAAGACAATATAATGCGACTAATTTACGAAAAAACGCTTTTTAAATTAGTCGCATGATCTTTTACATTACTATTCCAAGAATACACATCTTACTACAAGAAAAACGTAAGAAAAGTGTATATATTAGGTAAGATATAACGAAATTTTAGGTCAGTTGGTGAACTCTATTGATTTTGTACCCCGACATGCGGTAGTTCGGGCGCTCGCATTAAGCTTTATGGAATGCGGCCAGTCTGCGTTCGATCCTCGAAATCATTCGATGAAAAATTAAAATATCCGCAATTAGAGAAACAAACATGAATATTACAAAGCTTTAACTAATTAACCTATCAATTATTCTTTATACCATTCAAGGAAAACCAGTGACATAAATATGCTACTCTTAAATCCTTCAGTATATAGGTACTGTATCGTGATAGTAATACATAATTTGCTGTTCTTTTATAACGTACAAAGTGCAGTCATACTAATCAAATGATTCTGAGTCTAATTCAATAATTAAATTGTTTAAAAAATGAATTGATGTTATACAAATAAGCTCAGCACAATAAACTCGTTATTATAAGTGGGCTTCCACTGTCGATACAAAGAACCAGAGACAATGTGTCAATACAAGAGTTACGACAGTGGAGTTTTACAGATAAACGTGTTTGAACTAATTTGATCTTATTAGTAGCGAATATTAAATGGTTCATATCTATATATATAAAAGAAAGTCGTGTTAGTTACACTATTTATAACTCAAGAACGGCTGAATCGATTTGACTGAAAATTGGTGGGCAGGTAGCTTAGAACCAGGAAAAGGACATAGGATAATTTTTACCCCGTTTCCTATTTATTTATTTTTTTATTCCGCGCGGACGGAGTCGCGGGTAAAAGGTAGTATGTAATAAATGTAAAGTTAATTATTTTAAATATTTAATGCACGCTAAATTATAATTCAGTATTTGCATGCATTAAATAATAATTTAAACAAATTAACCGTCAATTAGAATAATTATAACTATGTATTATATTTTACTCAAATATAATACTATTAAATATTATATATACTATTGTCTACTATTGTCTCAAATATTATATATACTATTGTCTACTGTTGTCTCAGATATTATATATAATATTTTCATATAGAACTTGAGCTGACATAGCAAATTATTGTAATAATAGTCTCATACCTTTTAAAAAACAATTAAATAAAATCGAACTAATATTAGCGTTATTGTGAAATTACTAGAGAAACCATGCTGATAATTTTATTATACTTTATATCTATGTCATATTTAGATGATATGATTAATAAGTGACGACTGAGATGACGGCAAATAGATTGACATGGAGGACGGAACCTGGTGCGCTCACCCTACATAGGGAGCCCTACAACTGGTGCGCTCACCCTAGACAAGGACAGGGACGATTGCTCTGTCATATTTCATTTTGCTTCGTTTCTACTTTGACAGCATATTGAAAAATAGTTTAATTATAACATGTACAACATATTAATTTAAATGTCGCTGTGATCACTACTATAACACTTTCAAAACAATAAAAAAAACTCTATAATTTGCTTTGCAGACAATTTGTTTGCAAATGGGAAATCCATTTACTTTTGTTAAAAAAATGTAATACGATTGTGAACGTACGCTAAAAGTTGGACGATTCGCTGCTACAGTCATTGTAATCCAATTAACGCCCCGAAATGAACGTCCAGTTGAAATATTTCGCAACTTTGTACCGATTGTTCGCTCGTCGCTTGTACGCTCTCTACACGCTAGTCCCTGGCCACTTACACAGTCGCCAGTCGCTTGCCCCTTACACGCTCAATACTCGCTAGTTGATTGTCAATTGTACGCTCATAGCCCGCTTGTAGCTTGCCTCTTCTCATTGCACGCTGTGCGCTCACCGCTTGCACGCTATTTGTTCGTTTTTCTTGCATTAGCATCGCGTTCATGTCGCAGAATAGATAGGTTTTTGTTTGTGATTCTATTTTCAAATTATTCTCACTTTAACCACAATCTACCGCAAAAACTCACAACGCGTTATTTTGGTTTTACTTAAGAGTCACGAGGTGTTTTTGCATGGACTTTGTAAAGAATTTTTTCCAATTGTTTTCCACATTTTTGATACCATCGGTGACTACGAACAACATAATCAAGTTGATTAATTATATAACAGTTAATTAAATTCATTAATATTCCAAACAGTAAATCGAGATTGAAAGTAACATAATGCTTGATTTGACCATGATTTCTCATGTTAATATTTTATTCCAAGAAGACAAGATAACAATTGGCTCGATATAATTGTATAAGAAACGTTCTAAAGATTTCTTAAGGTGTAGTGTCTGACACTACACTTTTTTATGGAAAGTTGAGTAATAAACATCTTATTAATAATATAAATGCGAATGTATGGATGGATGTTTTTTAGAAGGTATCTCGAAACAGCTAAACGAATCTCGACAAAATTTGGCACAGATGTAGAACACAGTCTGGAAAAACACATAGGTCACCAATATGGTGATGTTTAATTTCTTGGGTAACTTGGGTCTACCAACTGCAAAGTTACAGCTGATAGAGCGCTACTAGGTATAGTTTTACTTAAAGAAAAATTTTTGCTTTTTTATTTAATTACATCTTAGAAGTATTAATCCACAAAATGTTCGCGTAAAGACGAAGTAATGAAGAAGTAACTAAGACCCAGTGGAAATTAATAAACCAAAATATTCTCTTCCAGTCTTCAGTTTCTAAGATAAAATAATGCGATCTAGGCAAACATAATGTACAAATCACAAAATATCTACTGTATTAAATTTAATGTTTTTGTGTAAACACTAGCCAATGAGGTTTCCTATTCATATATTCGTAGAAGTTATTCGTTATTAAAAAATAACAAAATTTTAATTTCGAGAGAGTCAAGTAAAAATTTAATTGAAAACAACCTGAACATAAAAATTGTAAATGGAAAAATATACTAATATATGGCGTTCTCTGGTTGTAGGGAAAATATACTCTTTCATAAATAAAAATTAAAACATGTTTCAGTAGTACCGGAATATTTTTAATAAAAGCTATAAACGGAATGAATGTAAAGGATTACTATAAAAATATTCTTTAATTTTGGCCAATGTAAAATATTCCTTTGCTACGTGGAATATCGTTGGATATTTTTCGTTTCACTGAAGTTTCGAATTGTCGGTAATATTTTAAAAATGCTTTCGAAATCAGGAAATAAATGGCATGTAACATATTTACCGTGAACTTCGTCAATGTCTAATGCGACGAGATATCTCACATATTGTTTGCGAAAGTTTTCACGTGTGATACGTTAAAGTCAAACTTAAAAAAAAATATTTCTTTGAATAGCATCTTTTTAAGTTATTATTTTATAGTTTTATATCAATTAGGTTTAATATAATCTAAACTTTACCGAGAAATGTTGCAAGTAACACTTCGCAGTTTAAAGATAAACTATTGAAAAATCTCATGTTATATTGAATTAGTGAATTGTCAGTTCAGTTTACAATTTGCCAAGATATTACAATATTCTCAGTTTGAGCCGCAGTCAACGAGACCAGACCGAGAGATCTGTACCATTTGCATTAAATCTCTCTGATTTCCGAATGCTGTATCATATTCAATATATAATATTAAACAGCTCGTTCGTAAATTAAGCCGCTTTAAAAGACACATTAAACGTAGCTTTAATTTCATTGACAATAAAATATGAAAGCGATATTAATATCGTAAATTTTCACCGCTGAAATACAATATTGACTTCCAATCTGTAAAATTACAGTATTTTAATACGTGTTATATGCAGTTATAGTTGTAGTTAATATATCATGTAAGTGACTTAATTGATTGGGACAGCAACGGGGGGTCATTGATCGGCTGTCATCTGACAACCACCGTAACCGAGGTTCTCTACCCTTTCTATAGAACTGAAAACCACAAACACCCCAATACTATTGTCCAATAAATTAACAAATGTCAGATTTAATTAAGTTATCTAAATTCAATGTCCATTTTATTAAATTAATTTATGCCAATTCTTTATGAATATATACTTTAAGTATCTTTTTTATTTTGTTAATTTAAATCAAAATTTGCATGTTTGTTCTCTACGCTTTAATTAAACGTTAAGCGGATTATAATAAAACTTTGATGATATCTCTTGATCACCATAGAGTAACTTTATGTCTTAAAAAATAAAATCTTTTTTTACATTTACGTATTAGTATGCGTCATCATCAGCTCACTATACGTCCCCATCGAGGAGCTCGGGGCCTACCCTAACTTAGGGGTGACTAGGCCATAGTCAACCATACTGGCCAATTTCTGCGAGATTCATTCAGCTGTTCTGGAGAAGGATGATTCGATACTTGTTAGAACATTCGCATTAATGATATATAATTAGATTAGATATTATATATGTAATATAAGAAGACAACATGAACATAATTACGTGCAGCTTCTATGTAGCATTCCTTACCTGCAAATAAAAAAATATTATAGTATAAAATATTATATATAGTATATTATAATAATCAACAAAATCTAAATGAAGTTAAAATAAAATAATATTTAAATTAAAATACGTATTATTTACATAATGGCTGTCTGTATGAAGCACCGTGTAACATATTTTCGACGCCATTATTGACATATATCGGAGTTGTGTACAGTTTGACACCGCGTCTTTGTATTGTTTAAACCAAGTTACATCTGACACTGTCATTATCCGCAATTTCTGCGTACCCCTCTGGGCTGCCTTAATGTTTATTACAGAATGAATTATTTGACACTGATATTATTCGACAGGTTAGAATGGGACGAGATGTCATAAGACAGCGTGGTACCGTTTACATGTATTTTTTATCGAATTTTATATCGAATGGTGGCAAACGAGCAAACGACCGACGAATTCGCCGAAATAACGAGGCGACCATTGCCCATAGACGTCCGCAAATGCAGATGCGTTGCCTATCTTTAATCAACGAAGAAGGGGACACACAGAAAGTGGATATTTCCCTTCCGATGCGTCCCCTCTTCCGTCAAATCCACTTCACCTTCCCATCCTTGACTGAGTATGACTGCAAAGAACCACCAATTATCAAATATTTAAGATGACTCTAAGATTTTATTATATTAGTTAGTAAGCATAGGGTCGGGTCATATTTGAGGGCAGGCAATAGGCCGATCGGCGATAGAGATAAGAAGGACAGAGGGTTCGATCGCGGCGAGCGTTGAGTTTCAAGGGTTATCGAGTTATCGCGACGGAGCGACGTCAAGTCCGTTTGACGGGGCCACACCGCACGGTTACGGGTCTACGGTGCAGTTTCATCTTACCATAATACACTACACTGGTTAATAATTAAGTGCATGACAACCTTTATGAATTCGTAATTTACAATGCCTTTCAATATTTACACGAAGGCGGCATATTAAGTTAGAACAGTAGGACAGCACAGTACTGCTATTGTTTGAACGTATAACAAATGTTTGTTTCGTCCGAACGTTTAAATAATATTAGTAGGTACTGCTTTGTCTACTGTTCTCAATAGTGTGAATAGTTTAGTGTGATATAGGCGTTAGGTAGCGTTGCCAGGCGTCCGGATAAAGCCGGACATAGGTAGGCTTTTTGATTGCGTGTCCGGCCAAAATAAACGGTGTCCCGGCTTTTGTTAGGCTTTTTACATTTCCCAAACGAGAGTGTACCTATTAATACTGAGACAAAATTCTAAATAATATAGGGTGTCCGACCTTTGTACCCAAATGTCCGCCCAAACTGGCTGGTCTGTCCGGCTAGTAGGTTTGGCGACCTGGCAACCCTAGGCATAAGATTTTACTGCCATCATGTGTAATGAAACTGGAACTTCTACTGCTCTGCCTGTTCTGGCCTCGTGTGAAGTTAACATTACCGTCACATTAATTGTAATTAGTAAAATGCATTATCTATTTTACATCATTAACTATCTGTTCATCACGATGTTTGTAACACGGCAAAGTAGAACTGTAACGAACGCCACCATTGACTTATCAATTTGTTATCTATAAATCATGTTTTTATATATATATATATATATATATATATATATATATATATATATATATATATATATATATATATATATACATATATTATGTAATGCGAATGTTTAGATGGATGGATGGATGTTTGTTTGAATGTATCTCCAGAACGGCTCGAAGGATATCGATGAAATTTGGCATAGATGTAGATATGGAAGAAAACATAGGCTACTTATTATGTTTTCTTCTAATTTCGCGCGAATGAAGTCGCGAGCGACAACAAGTATAATAATGTTTTTGTATTTCGAATGTTCCTGATACTTGTGGATGTGTGTGTTTGTCTATATTGAACGTTGTATGGAGCAATCTAGAGTGACAGTCGTGTGTCAGTCGTCATTCGATTAACCTCTTATTCTGACTTCACGACGTGCCAACAAGATTTGCTTTACAATTGCTATTGGTCCCTACCCCAATTCCCTTTGACATCAAGATATTTTCGGATTTCGAATCCACTAATTTGTTGAAGAACATAATTTATAAAGATAAGCTATAAAAATAAGTCACATAAATATTCAAATACACAAAGACTCATGTTTTACAGCTTAATGTCACCGTCTTATGAAAATATAAAAAATAGGTTACTAGACCATAGCGCAGGGGAAGTGGGGAGAAATGGACCACTGGCGGTGCTTAAGTATCGCTGAGCGCTTTCGATCTAGGGGATAACTTTTCAGACTAGTCGGGCTTAGACGTTTCAATTAAAATGAAAAATACGACGTCCAATTCTAAAAAGCTTAATTTGTTTAAATAAACATTTAGCGAGTAATTTTATTTTAATCTAGGGTTCTTAAACAATTATTCTTCTGAATGATTCAAACAGAAATACAGTAAGAAGTTTTATTTAATAGGTTTACTATAAAACTAGCTGTTGCCCGCGACTCCGTTCGCAATGAATTAAAACCAAACATGATATGCAGCCTTTGTGACCTACATCTATGCCAAATATCATTAAGAACTGTTGGACTGTTCTGAAGATATCTTCAAACATCCATCTATCTAAACATTCGCATTTATAATATTAGTAAGATACATATACATATCTACAAAAACTATGAATATTGCGGTGAAAACTTAATGAAACTTTTATTCGACAACAGGTGGCAGTATAAAGGAAATGTCAGTAGGGAATAAAAATATTCGTATTTTATTAGCGCCATCTATCGATGAGTTGCTCTTACTAAATACTTCAGATCTTCCAAATAAAGGTGTTTCATAAATTTGATACATAAATTTGAACAAAGTATGAAACACGGAGTAGTATAGTATTTCTGTTATTTTATTTTATATTATTGATAAAGTTCTGCAAACAAATTTGTTCAATGTACCTAAAAATTACGTCAACGACTCAAATGCGATTCACCTCAAGCAATGACATGAAAACAGCATATATTTAAATACATTAACTTATTATTACCGAGAATATAATGAGAGAGGTTGAAGAGAAATAGCGCTTTACTTAATATATCTTTGTTATGCGTAAAAATGTTCTAATACTAATGGCTAACAATGCATAATGAATGTAGAAATATAGAGTCTATTACAAGCTAAAAACAAGGCAAAGTTTAAAAATAGCGGCCGCTGCACGAGCCGCTTTCATCCCGGTCCGGAAGCTACGACGGTCTCGTGTTTAAAAACAATAACTGACAAACAAATGTACATGTAAAACGTACAGATATTTAAAGTACCAAAATGAGCATTATGAATTAATATCGAGTAGGTACATAAAGATTAAATATTACAACAGAATTTTCGTCTTAGTTTTCTCACTGTATATGTATTCCGAAATCAACACTTGATCAAAAAAATAATTCGATAGAATGAAATAAGTGTTGAAAGCATGTATTCGGATGTCCATCAGCGTTTTAAAAATAAACCCTCAGAACCATTATATCCATTATTGAATCGTATATAGTCAATACTCTTACCACTTGAAGAAATATTCTTTTAGTGAGGTCTTTTTTATGCGACACAATGTTACGCTGCAGCCAGCGTGTCGTATAGACATGGGGAGGGAGGTGCTCGGCTCCTCTCGTCTCCACTCGACTCCGTTCAGCACTGCTCGGATCAGTTCGGCTCCGCTCGACTTCTCTCGGCTCTGCTCGACTCCTCACGGCGGCCACCCCGTGACCTGAAACTCGGTGCCCCATCCCGTCGCGCCACCGAGTCTACGATTCGCCAACTGAACAGGTTTTACTCGTGGACGTCTAATTCCGTCTAATTCTCGAGGACCTCTAGTTCAAGGCCGCGTATTTCCCTTACCATTCATAAACTTTCTCTACAATACCTTTAAGGGCAAATTATGTATACGCTTCAAATCATAATGAAGCTCAAATAATGTTACGGTGTTTGTTTGTAGCTTAAGTAATTTGATATTAGAATTCAATACAACAAAAGGCAGATTAATTGCCTACATAATTGTAACTTATTTGAAGGCCCTTAATATTAAGTGTAAAAGGGCTAAAGTTCCTTGGCCCTTTTTATATTTATCTTTCCTTCTTTGTAGTATTTGTAGAAGTAGTCTGACGGTATGGGTATTTTAACAATCGGGTTTTCACAAACAAAATAATTTAACGTTTTATTTTACCTATACCTTGTTTACCTCGACACGTAAAATCCTGTTTAGCCACACGAGAAGGGTTCACAGTATTTTCCGCAATATTTTAATGATCGATACTACAAGTCTGATTGCATGGAATTAATAAAATTCTTAATTTGTGTTTATCGCTTTTGTAAGCCGCCACAGACCTATCCTACGTTACTGAGCAGACTGGTCATTCAAATTACCAATTAAAAAAAAAATTAAAACAAACTTAAACTTAAGTTTACACGGTCGAAATTCCAATACAGAAAGTGTTTAAAATGAGAGAGAAAACTTTATACAATTTTGTAGAGATTCCTCAGCAATAGAAACACAAGTTAACGTAAAGTTACTCAAGATAGTTATGGCATAGTCGCCTACTTTGTTTATCTTTGATACGCAAGTTGTACCAAGAATGCATTGAGGATGCGGTTGTATCAAGATGCGGTACGTGACAAGGTAGTTAGTTTGCAAAAGTCACTGGCACACATTGGAATGTGTATAATATCGCAACAAAATTTTGTGCCGAGATTTGTTACGTGCACTGAATTATTTTGTATACAATATATGAAACGGCTCCTTCGTAAATAATCGTATCCCACAATTTTGACACGGTTTGTATTTCATATTTTACATAAACTTAATAGATAACATAATCTGAAATAAATAAATGAGAACTTTAGATTTAATTATGGTTTATTTCTTTTAAGCGTATTTAACCGATTTTTTTTTTTTCAGTTTTGTCAGGTCTTAGCTCTGTCAAAGACTTAATACGTAAATCTAATTACCTTTCTTTGAGATCTACATTTGAACATACAATTAAATCAAAAAGTGTAAACATTGTGGCAAAAGGCACCGTAGTTGCAATCAATTCGTTTAACTTCTGAGGATAACGCGTTATATCATAATAGAGCAGAGTCGGTACACGATGCATTCAGCAATCGACGTGGAACGCAAATAACATTGTATCGTTGTACTTACCTGATTGTCCCTTTAAATTGCCTTTAGATCACGCGATGATAGTCGCATGTCTTGAAATGGTGGATGTTGATGATGGGATCACTCTCAAACCAATTATACACTTATAGACTGATTCGGAAAATATTTATTCTAACTCGAACATATTAGATATAATTTAGTTGATACAAGATTATTATTAAATATGTATATAAAAGTTAAACAGTTATTTTTTGAATACTATACATCTTACTTATTTGAGAATATAAACGGAATTAATTTATTATAACATACTTCAAACTTAAGAAAATAATACTGACATTCCTAATTCAAAATAATTTAAACATACTACATAAAAAGCCAAGTAGGTCAGAATTATCAAAAGGAGTATGTATAGGTATATTCTGAGATTACCAAATCAACACACCCCCTTAATCTCAGAATATACATCATAACAACAGACAAGTACAGAAAACCCAAATATTTAAAGTTATCAACAAAACACCAATAATAAAAAAACAATAATACATTCTCTCAACAAAACCACAAACTCTTAAAACACAAGAAAAACACAATAACACTAAAGGAAGAGGAGATATTAAAAATTCTGTAAAAGTTTTTTGAAAAAATACCATCTTAATTCCGTTAATATATATTAGAACATGAAATATTTGACTTTGCACAAATCCAAAAACTGAGCAAAAATGCAGAATAATAAAAATCTCCTCCCCTAACAAAAATAATTGATTAACACAAAAAAATAAATCCTTTTCCCCTTACAATTAAAATCTCTTCCCCTGCGCGAATCTCTTTAACACCCCCTTACACTAACATTACCTACACTAAAAAAGTTTAGAAAATAAGAAATACCTAAATATCTTTATATTTTTTTTTTTTTCACAAAAACAATAACAGCACTAAAGTCATTTCCTAACTACACCATCACATCACTAAAACCTGATTTCGAAGCTGCAAATATTTAACGTTGGTTAGATTCTTTGTTAATATATCAGCCAATTGTTTATCCGTTGGACAGTATTCAACTTTAAATAACCGTTCATCAAGCTTCTCTTTCAGAAAGTGGTAACGAACATCAATATGTTTACTTCTCCTGTTTAAAACTCCGTTCTTCATTAAAGCAATAGCAGACTGATTATCAACCATCAAAGTTGTTTGCGGTACAACATGTAGCAACTCCTTCAAGAGATTTTGTATATATAATAATTCTTTACAGCAATCAGCAGCAGCAATATATTCGGCCTCAGTACTAGATAGCGCTACAATAGGTTGTTTTCTAGATGCCCATGCAATCGGACCTCCTCCAAAACAAATCAAGTACCCAGTGGTACTTCTCCGAGTATCTAAGTCTCCTGCAAAGTCTGCATCACAAAAAGCCACAAGATTAGTATCTCCCCTAACATACTCAATACCCAAATCAGATGTACCTTTTATGTATTTCAGAATAGATTTAATATTAGACTTATCATTTTCATTGGGATTATTTTGGTGTCTACTACAATAGCCCACATGAAAAGCTACGTCAGGACGAGATTTATTAGCTACATACAGTAAAGAACCTACTGCCTCCCTATACTCCTCAATTAAAGAATCGTCATTTATAACAGGGTGTTCACCAATAAATATAGAGGGCGTAATCGTTGTCTTTACATCTTGCAAATTTAATTTATTAATTAATTTGTTTACATAGCTAGCCTGATCTATTTTAATACCATTATCTGTAATATTAACATCTATACCAATATAATTACTGACGCTGTCACAAACACGCATTTCAAATTCACTATTAAGTTCTTTTAGAATTTTATCCAGTTCCTCAATAGAGTTACCAGCAAGTAAACCATCATCTACATATATAGCAAGAAAAACAACATCACCATTCAATTCTTTAATGAAAATACAATGATCAGATTTTAATTGTAAGAAACCCATTTCCTTCAGAACACTGGTAAATCTAATATTCCACATCAAAGGAGCTTGTTTTAGACCGTAAAGACTCTTCTTCAATCTACAAATCTTCCCCTTCGGCACAACATAACCTTTAGGAACTTGCATAAAAATTTTCTCTTCTAGATTCCCATGTAAAAATGCTGTCTTGATATCAAATTGTCTTAACTTTAAATTCTTCTGAGCTGCTATCGATAAAATAATTCGAAGCGAAACACTATTCACTACAGGACTATAGGTTTCCTCATAGTCCACTTTATGTTTCTGTTGAAAACCTCTGACTACTAATCTAGCTTTGTATCTTCCATCCGACTTCTTAGCAAAGACCCACTTGCTCGTTAAAAGTTTTCTCCCTTCAGCTTCTTTTTCATCAACCAATTCCCATGTACCATTCTTCTCTAAAGAAAATTTCTCTTCTTCTATAGCTTTCAACCATTTCTCCTTTTCACTAGAGTTAACTGCTTCCTCAAACGTTAAAAGTGCACACTCAGCCAAAAAATCCATAACATAATCTTTATACTTCTCAGGTAAAGACCTATTTCTGGGTGGATTCCTCCTTAGACCCACACTTTCTGCAAGAACTTCCGTTTCTACTTCATTTGTTTCATCAGCGTCATTAAAAACGTCGACATCCTCCTCTATTCTATCCTCACTTGCATCCATAAAAACATCAAAGTCTCCATTATTTTCTACAACTTCTTCATTTAGATTATCAACAAAATTCACATTTCCCACATCTTCAATTGTTTCTTCACAAACTACTTCATTTGTTACTGTACTCTCTTCATTTTCAACACCGCCAATTGTTACTTCTTCTTCAACTGTTTCTTTTTCAATTGTTTCTTCTTCATCACTAGAAAATTCTTGTAAAAAATTTTCCTCTTCAATATTTAAACTACTAAATAAATCAGCACAAAAATAATTATTAGATACACCACCAAAATCTTTACAAATCTCCGCATAATTATTCAGATTTTCATCAAAAACGACATCCCTCGAATGTAAGGTTTTCCTAACGCGTGGATTCCAAATTACATAGGAATTAGCATCATAACCGACCAACAAGCCCATCTCACAACGTTTGTCCAATTTACCTATACGTCTGTTTATTTTATAATATGCTTTAGAACCAAAAACCTTTATATTAGATAAGTCCGGCTTTCTACCATGCCATAGCTCAAAAGGCGTTTTATTTTTCGTAGACGTACATACTCTATTAAGAAGGTACACAGCTGTAAATAGAGCTTCACCCCAAAGAAATTTAGGCATCTTAGAATCAAACATAAGAGCTCGTGTTTTCTCCATTAGAGTTCTATTTAGTCTTTCTGCTTTACCATTTAATTGAGGAGTATATGGCACAGTGTAATCCAGCATTATACCCCTATCCTGACACCACTTAATTAGTTGGCTACTGCAGTACTCACCTCCATTATCACACCGTAGTTTTTCAACTTTTTGATTAAAATGTCTTTCAGCCCAACGAATAAAGTGTAATATGCAACCTATTGTATCTGATTTATTCCGTAAAAGATAGACCCTTGCGTAGTGAGTAAAATCATCGAGAAACGTAACGAAATATCTCCTACCATCCCAAGTCTGACAATCAATTGGACCACAAATATCAGTATGAATAATTTCTAGTGGTCTATTAGCTAAATGCCGTACAGTTTTGAAAGGAAGCCTACATAATTTAGCTTGATGACAAACTTCGCAGGACTTTGATACGAAATCGGAACTAGACAGGTTTAAACCTACAACGTTCTTTGCTGTTTCTCTAACATTGCTCAAATGAGCTAATCGTCTGTGCCAAATACTTTCACTTTCCACCATCAACGCCGAGAGAGTTGGAAAAATTGCATTTAGTTTCGTAATATAAAGGCCGTTATTGTTCCTATGCGCTACTAGTATTCTTTTCTCTTCTTTCTTTACTACTGCAAAATTTTTATAGAAAATTATTTTAAAATCTCTATCTGTTAAGCTGCTAACTGAAATAATATTTTTAGCAATCTTAGGTACATGTAACACTCCTTCTAAAGTACAGGTGTCAGTAATACAACTACCAATTGCTTCTGCATTAATCGTCATATTATCAGCGCAAGCTATAGGTGTATTTAAAGATTTCAAATTGTATAAAAGTGAACTGTCTTTGAACATATGTGATGTAGCACCAGAATCTAAAACAGCAACTATACTCACATTATTTGGTTTATGATTATAACTGTTTCTATTATTTCTTTTAAAACATCTATCCGCAGTATGACCAGGTCTCTTACAGAAAGAGCAAAAAAAATTTTTATTCTTAGAGCAATTACAAGCGCAGTTATATTGCTGTGCGAAATTATTTTTGGGACAGAACTTGGCAATGTGCTCCTTAGACTTACAAATAAAGCACTCCCTCTCATTTGCTTTGAATACAGTAGTAGCTGTATTTGCTTTTTCCAACCTCTCTTCTTTATAAAGCCTAGAGACAAGGTTCTCCATAGTTTTATTATCAGATGGAGTTGCGTCCCACGCTAATCTAAACGCTTTGTATTCAGTTGGTAATATTGAAATAATTTTCGTTGTTATTTCTACATTCGATAATTTGTGATTTAATGAGTTCAGTTTATTTACTAAAAGCTCAATACGCCCGATAGCCGTCAATATATCCTCCGAATTAAATGTAAAAGTGTAAAACTCATTAAGAAGTTCACTGATCTGCAGGTCTCTGTTTGCTAGAAAAATCTTATCCAGTTTCTCCAACATAGAAAATGTCGTATCTATTAAAATCACATAATTCTCTAGGTCTGGATCTATGGAGCTTAGAATTAACGACTTACCCCATGCCTCCATTTTATTTATCGATAATAATTCCTCACTTGTTGTCGTGGTCGCAATCTCCTCATTTTTTTTTAAAATATTTTCAAAACCCGCAGCAATTATTTTCAAAGTAATTTTTTGTTTCCAACTATGGTAGTCAGAGTCTTTTGATAATAATGGTTTGATGGGCTTGTCCATCTTTGAAAAAATTTCCTTTTAACTGTCACTCCTGCTCAAAAAACTGGAAAAAACTCCAAAAAATATAAATATCTGGGCCCATAACCTCTTGAAATGGTGGATGTTGATGATGGGATCACTCTCAAACCAATTATACACTTATAGACTGATTCGGAAAATATTTATTCTAACTCGAACATATTAGATATAATTTAGTTGATACAAGATTATTATTAAATATGTATATAAAAGTTAAACAGTTATTTTTTGAATACTATACATCTTACTTATTTGAGAATATAAACGGAATTAATTTATTATAACATACTTCAAACTTAAGAAAATAATACTGACATTCCTAATTCAAAATAATTTAAACATACTACATAAAAAGCCAAGTAGGTCAGAATTATCAAAAGGAGTATGTATAGGTATATTCTGAGATTACCAAATCAACAGCATGATACCTTTTACCATAGAAATATCTTAGGAATAAAAGTAATATGTATGTATGTGTGTGTGTGTGTGGGTGTTTAAAATCAGAGATACATTACATGTTTTTGAACAAATGTTTATGATTTGGCTGTGGTGACAAAATCGTGTCAACCATATCACCCAATCAGACTAAAAGACTCTTAAGAGACATCTTAGACGTATACCTTTATTCGTACCTACGTCTTTCGTAAACCGGTTTATGAATTATACTTAGCAACGAACCGGTATAAACTGTTTCACTCAAGTTTTGATAAAGAAAGTCCTTCTCGGCTTTTATTCGCTGCGTGAACGATTTGGCTCCGTGAAGTGAGTTATTTTGTTAAGGGCGACTAATCGCGGCTGATAACGTACGCATAACCAAGCTTCATTTGAGACCAACAGAGAGAAGAGCAGACTGAAATACGTGTAAAATGTTGTCGCCTACTTCTAATACTCTCTCATGTTCTCTACCTAGCGAGATAGCGAAAAGAAATAAAATGTAATGAATAATTTGCTCTTACTACGTATTTTTGTAAGCTACACTAGAGATTACATATAAGCATACTTTATTTACTACTAGCTTTTACCCGCGACTCCGTCCGCGCGGAATAAAAAATAGAAAACGGGGTAAAAATTATCCTATGTCCGTTTCCTGGTTCTAAGCTACCTGCCCACCAATTTTCCGTCAAATCGATTCAGCCGTTCTTGAGTTATAAATAGTGTAACTAACACGACTTTCTTTTATATATATAGATAGATATCAACAAATCATTGTTGCTACAAAGTTTCATAGTAACACTATTCCGCATCACAATTTACCATAAAGCATAAATACTTCAACTAACAAATCAAAGTTGCAAATATATAGGTTATCATTAAACACGCGGCAGAGTATTAATTAGTAACAGTAAACAAATACGACTGATAAATATTAGGCGAAAGAATGATGCACTCAATAAAGACGGAAGAGATCCACTTAACTGCAACATTGTACTACAGCATTAATATTAATGAAAAGGAATCCAATATTGCACTCGGGTCGGAAAATTCACTAGCAAGTGCAATCAATAGTCAACCTTATCCCGAAGGCTCAAGGCAGAACTTTATACCCATGGTGTCTTTGCCTTTTGATAAAAGAACAGTGTTAGCTCAGAGTCAAGATTAGCAGGTGAATATTATTAATATAATAGAGGTACTATTAGATAAATAACATTAAAATGTACCCATAACTATAAATCACTGTATAATCTACATTACGAAGTAATCGAATATGTAAAATAATGTTACTGACTCCATCTGTTTTGATTAACAAACTGCTCTCTAGACAAAGTGCATTCCGTCCGAAGCGATTTCAAAACGGAATTCAAAAATTCATAGAACCGACAATAACTTTCGAAGAGTCATGTGATTTTAAAGTGTCAGTTTCATACATTTTAGAAATTCGTTATGAAATCACTTCGCAGCGAATACAATTTGTCTAGGGGGGAGGGGGGGTCAGATCACAGAAAGACAATGACAAACGCTGTTAACAAGTGTGATAAGTATTTGTCAACCGTCAAATACATACTAGTAACACTTTATATTGGTACATGTTTTATTTTCAAAGTGGACTCACTCACTCACTTATTAACACAATTATACCCCAGTATGGACTCCCTTACTGTAAGACTGTATCCGCCTTATTACAAAAAATCTCAACAACTCTGGTTTAAACCCGAACTACGTAGTCTAGCTTAATCTCTAAAACCATGGTCTAAATGAATCCGTATTACAAAACGTAGACCAAAGCAGAACTTCATAAACTAAGAATTTGAACCACGGTCAATCGATTATGACAGATAATCATTCGCTCACTAAATGTCATTCGATAATAAACGTTCCGTTTCTGCGAAAGTTGTAACATCTGGCTATCTTTTATCGGGTATGTATATAAAATGGAATAGAATAAAGCACGTCAAACGGAATTCTTTCGAAAGTGCCCGCCCCGCGCGATCTTTGCTTTTACGTGTGTAATTGTCAATAAACTAATTGAAAATGGATCAACGATATGCAAAATGATCTGCAAATTGGACTTCTGAGAAGAAAGTAAATAATTAATTACCTACTACTTCATTTACTACTACGTTTAAAAACTTTCTTTGATCCGGAAGAATGATTTAATTTTTAATATTTTAGGAAATACTGCGTCAATTAGTCGCACAATCGTGCGTTACTTTTTCGATCCACTATTTTTTCCGCAAAACGTTTAGTAAATCGGTACGTTTGTCTTAAATCTTCATTCGACAATTCGACAAAAGGATCCAAACGAACTCGACGTTTATTAGGTTGACGTGACATTTCTAATATTGGAGATGTTTCAATATCTTCAATGTCTTCCATGTCCATTAAATTAACCAAATCAGATTTTTAACAAAAATCCGATAAGGCACAAAACTCGTAACTAAGCGGATAGCAAATTCAAATGAATAAACTTAAATTTGACACTTTTGACATAAGTCTAAATCTGTGGTCTAAATAGTTAAACCTGGGAACGCAATGGTTTAAAGTTGTTACCATAGATAGTCCAGGTTTAACGTTAAACTACGTTTTGTAATATGAATTTTATATAAACCACTTCGAATGTAGGTTTAAACCAGGTTTTATAGTTAGACCACGTTTTATAATAAGGCGGTATAGGTCTACATCGTGTTTTGTTTTGTCGTTGGTTTTGGTACTTTCTATACTTTTCCTTCACCGGATGCTTTATTCCTAGTTGGAATAATATTAAAGGACCATGTATAGACGTGAAATTAAGGTAATTAAACCTAGATTTGTCAGGTGAAATATAATTAAAATATTATAATCAAGAGGCTCAGTATTTACATTACAATATGTACTTTAAATTTTAGATTACAAGGTCTTTATTGTATAAAAAATAAACACAGTGAAACATTAAAATCTATTTAACGCCTTAATAAAGAAATGCGCACTCTATTAAAAGTAAATATGCAACTTTTTGCCGACTGTGAAATTATCAACTATTAGTCAAAATGTATTTTTTACACATTTACAAACAACTTTTTTGTTGAAATATAGATATTTAAAGATGTGGCACACATAATATATAATATACGTTGATATTTGTCTTCAGTAATTTTACTAGACGGTTGACAGTTATTTTATTTTAAAATACAGAATTTTATTTCTTCATATCGTGACTTCACATTTCACAGCTGATGTCTCGCCCCTCCTCCGCAGCGGTGCTTCTCCTCCCCGCACTCGTCAACAACCTAAACATAGCGTTACGACCTTGGCCCCACTAATGCAACAATCGCTATTTGTTCATTCCACACGCGCAAATTGCACATCAATGTCTATTGAAATAAGATCCATAATGATAAATAAAAATATATTGAAATAACTTCGATGTTCAATGGGGTAAGGTCCAAAAGAACAATAAAAATTAATTGGTGATAAAAGATTGATATAAGCTGTAGGAAGTATTGTCACAGTTTAATAAAAAAAATCATAAAGAATCTGATCTTCATAATGGGTCAGGCTATTGTACTAGTTCAAAATGATGCAAATTACATACATATTGATATAACGTAAATAAATACTTGCAGAACTTTCTTTCACTTTCCCTTTATTCATACCCATTTCCATTTTATGTGTATAAAATTTCTGTTAGCATCTATTTATTAAGTAACTAACGAGTAAGCGAAAATAAATAAAAACATCATTTACTAAGAAATAACTTTATTAAAACTATAAGCCGGACCAACATCATTGGAATTGCCATTTTCTATTTTCCTCGTTACTTTTTCTCAGACATTTCTAATTAATACATATTCTTTTTCAACATATACAATGTTTTTGTTTTATTTGATAAAATCTGAAAGATATAAAATATAATATAATGAATATTACGTTGTATACATTAAGAGGCCTAATTTTAGTCCTCTTTCCCTTCCTACCTTTTTCTTATTAGGAAAGGATGGGAAGGGGAAGTGGATTTGGCGGAAGAGGGGGCGCATAGGAAGGGGAAATATCCTCTTTCTGTGCGTTCCCTTCTCTGTTGATTAAAGGTAGGCAACGCATCTGCATTTGCGGATGTCTATGGGCAACGGTCGCCTCGCTATTGCGGCGAATCCAGGTGGCCGTTTGCTCGTTTGCCACCTTATGATATAAAAAAAAACTTAATTAGATGTATCTCGTAATCAACTATGAACATTGAAAACACCAGGGAAACTGCAAATACGTTGTCATACTTTCAGATAGGAGCCCTTTTCTTTGGACTCTGTTGGAGACAGATCAATTCATAAATCAATCTATAGCATGAAATTACAGAAAAAAAGGTACGTAGTTGAATATCAACTTATTCCATATTTGCTTCGTTTTCCATTAGAAGATATAAAAATATCTTTCAGTGGTAAAGTGAAGTGGTCGTTTCGTTAAACGTTTCGTTTTTTACCTTTACAATCCGCCCGTAACTTAATTGCGCTCAATTCCGATGTAACATTTTAAAATTCGCTACTATTTTAATATTATTTTTATATGTCGACATTATAGGAGACCGAAGAGCTGGCAGCTACCACGAACAAAGAATAAGTCTAGCTGTTCAACGGGGGAACGTTGCCAGTATCTTCGGAACCTTATCTAAAGGGACTCCTTTTAGTTTTTATATTATATTTTTTAAGATTTTTAGTTATAGGTTTTAGTGTAATTTATATTAATCAGTTATTTTCTTTGTCAATACAATATAATACATATAAAGTATTACATTACGTTTACTTTTAATATTATTATCAAGTAAAAAGTCAGTATCCACCAACGTAATGTACCTAATATAAATTTTCAATGCCAAACATTTTACAATGTTATATATACTTATATCAATAAATACAATTAATAAAATTGGAGAGTCTGTATGTTGAACTGATTGTCGCACGATCTGTAAAAAAAAATCCCTAACATGATGTATTTGATGATTTATAACAAAAATCTAGTTGTAAAAAAAATTGTCTGTCCGCAAATCCGCGTTTGTTTCGTGTAATCTCCGAAACGGTTCTGGTTTAAAGGATATTGATGGTAAGGTAGCTTATCAGCTAAAAAGAGTAACGTATAATGTCGTTATAGGATATTTTTACTGCTCGTACGAAGTCATATATATTATGTATTGATAAAATTAACAAGTTTGAGGTTTGAGATAGGGTTTTTTAACCGTTACAACCAAATCGTATATGTTTTGTGTGGTACGTAGAACTTTTATTGAAGCTAAGTATTTCTAACTGTTTCGTTTCTTGTGATACACTTATACATCTATTTATATGTTACTGTTGTAAGTCCAATTTGTTAATTATTTACTATCTAGATTCCAGTTCCTAAATCAAAGCAATTCCGTCCTTTAGAATCATTTTCAGCGTTACTTTGTTAACAAAGACTCGTATTTTATAAAGAAAGAGAACGTATAATTCCATCCGAGACTTTATAACGTCAAAGTTTCCTACGGCAAGAAAGAAGAAAGGAAGTGAATTCAACGTTTGAGCGTTTGACATTTCGTTGCAATATCTCTCCGCGCGACATTTACTAAACGTACTAGTTTCACACCAAGGCAGAACAGTGAAGCAGAGCAGTAGACGGCGTAGTATTGCTATTTATTGTTACTGTTCTGTCTAGTCACGTGCGTTCAAATAATAGTAGTATTGCACTATACTACTGCTCTGCCTTATTCTTCTGTCTTCATGGCATAGCATAACGATAAATGTCATGAACTTAATAAATGCTCATTTTTAGCGTGGAAGTAGGACGATGTCATTTGTGTTGCTGAGAGACGTTCATTGCGGCGCGAGTGATTGGCATTTGATTGCGTTTCGCCTGCACGGAGCAATGTATTGCTAGACATTAATTACCTCTATTTAATATATCTACAGGCATATCATGTGTCTGTGAAATTATGTAGCTTGTAAAGCGAATCTGTAACCGTGATTGATCGCAATGCAATCTTAGCTAAGCTTGGTAAATACGATACTGTAAATTGCATATTATATATAATTTAGTCTACACGGTGAGTCTGGTGGTATTTACTCAAAGGCAAATAAAACATTTCAATTATGAGATGAAAAACAAGCAATGCCACTGGCTGACTTTGTTATTGTTTACTTTGAATTTATACTTATTATAAGTTTATGTTATGTTTATATTTCAATGTGCCGTCTTTTAACCGGTTTATGTTACGAAGGTTTAATTAGAAAATATGAATATTTGTTAATTTGCCAGTAACTCTGTTTTTATCCAATTTATTAATCTAATAATGATATAGGAGCATCGCAAAACATGCTGACTTCAAAAATTCATATTGCTGCGGCCGGTAGCCAGCAAATGGACTTGTAATCACCTTAGTTATTGTAATTTGAGAAAGAAAATAAATAATATTAGTCATCATAGAGAATGTAAAAGTGTTCGCGATCTTTTCTACAATCTAGATATTAACTCGTGACCAGTCGTGTCAACGCTTCTAAGACATTCCTTGAATTCAAGATTCGAACGCGGCCTCAAACAATTCAACGGAATATAAATATTGTTGGTAACACAAATAAATATCGAACACAAATAGCACTAAAAAATAGAGAATGCGAATAACTGACACAGTTTCATGCTCGGCGGAGATAAATTTTATTGAGCGCGCGTCAACGTGCCGCGCAGCAGTGCGCGTGCGCGCACTACGCGCCGCGCGCGCCCTCTAGTGCGTGCGCAGCCAGTGCGTGCTCGCTGCGTGCGCGTCACCTGCGCTACAACACCAATTGAATACAATTAATTTATTTTTAAACCTCTATATCTGCAATATCTGCGTGACTTAAATAAAAATTTGTTTGAACTTTTAAGTCCACGATACGTAAATGAGCGGTTTGTTTTTTTATTCCAACAATTAACAGGAAATCTGTTAAATCTAATATCTGTATCGAGGTAGGGTCGCTTTGGTAATCAACAGACCGCACACAGCAGCTACATACGCGCACTGCCGACGGAATAGTCTCGTTAATGTTCCGTACGTATGTGGGAGCCGCTCTCGCTCGTGACCCGCCTAAAATGTGAATCATGTGATTCGCTTGGCACCATCGTCTACTCCGACGGCGCGTCAGCATTATCCGGTTATTTCTGATGCGCATTGTATGCTTGGCGACTAGAAAAACTCCGCGTATGTAGTCCTTTCGCGGTGCACCAGCTGCGGTTATAATCTAATGTTGTTTTAAAAAACTTTATCCATACTTCTGTGGCTGCATGAGGTTCTGGGTATGCGTCGAGGCATTGCACGGAGCACTGTCATCGATCCGTAAAGAACACTTAACCTGCCATCCACATCACTGATAACATTCCACGGCGTATAGCCTTAAAGTTGAACCTGAATTTTAAAACAATATAATGTTACAAAATTATTTTCTTTGAAAAAAATGTGTGTCGACTTCTTGAGTATGTTACACGAATACTAAACTAAAAGTATATGCATTATAAACTTTTTACTTTGAAGTATTTTACAATAAAATTTTATGTGAAGTGTTTAAACATTTACGCGTAAACTATTTTCCAATCTATTATAACCAATAGCCTTGGTCGCAAGCGTAGCCCGTGTTATATCCAGCCACGCTAAAGATAGCGTTATAAATCCCGATTCAATATAATTTTGCATTCCAGTAATAGGCGTTATCTCTGCACCTCAGTTTAACAGTTTAATAAACCTTCAACTTTAGGCAGAGAGGATATCGTCGATTGTTTCGATATAATTTAGTTTTATAAAGTAAAACAAAAAAAGTGTAAAAATGATAAGTTAAAAATACGAAAGTTATCTTTTTTCGACAAGTAAATTGTTGTCAACACTTCATTATCATACAACTTTTTATTAACGTTAAAATTTGCACAAGTCTTTCTTAATTTAAATTGATAACTTATATTAAGTTTGGAACACAACGTACTCTTCTTTCTCTGTACAAAACGGATTTTCCTATATTTTCAAACTCGAGTTACATAATCCTCTTCCCTTGTTAGACGCGTTGCATTTTCTTTGGTGAAAAATATTTGGTCTGATAACGTGTTGTATGCCGCCGACGTCCGTGTCGCTCGCAGATAGCCGTATCGAAAACTAAATAAAGTTCACACATCCTACACGATGTCACACCACTACGAACATATTTATAAATTCCTTTTTCAGTTATAGCTTTTTCAATTGTACAGATTACTTATACTTACTTGTACACTTTATTACTTGATTATTTTTTTTAATATAACAATAAGTCTAGTAGCAGACTTCTTCCCCTTCCTACATTTTTTTATTAATAAATAATAATAAGGTGGGAAAATTAATTGGATTTGGTGGAGCGGATAAACAGGAAACGGAAATATACCTTTTCTGTATATCCTGTCCTTTCTCTGGAAACGTAACTACTTTTTAACATATTGTATATATTTGTGTTAGTTTGTGTTTCGAAAGTCTGAAAATTGGAATCCAACAATGCTTATATTTAAAAAATATTAGCTATATCGTCTAATCTAGATAGACAAATAAAGTCAATCGTTATCTATTCACCAATCATATTAGATATTAAATATGTCAAGGTAGTGGAACCTACCGTAGCTGTTTTGATATATCTTATCTCATACTCGCAGAAGCAAGGGCCATTTTAAGTTACATTAGACAGAAGTGTTATCAGTGTGTTATGAATACTATGTTTTACCTATTTCCAAGTACAAAAAAAACTTGAGAGGTGTCAAGGGACACCCGGATGGAACGAAGTTCCTATGAATTTTCGTTATATATTGTCACGTCGTTGCCATGGTTACTATAGCAAAAAGTGTCGTGACAACTTTTCGTAAGAATTTTTTCCGTCTAGCCCCCTTTCACAACGCGCGATAAGGAACTTCGTTCCAATATACAACAGTAATATTCTATTTATTATTTATTATTTCTATATTTACATATATATATATATATATATATATATATATATATATATATATTACAGATATATATATATATGTGACAATTCAATAATCTGTATAGCTCGGTTTCACAGTTGATTGCAGCTGTATATTTTGTATCAGATTGTATTATACAATCCGAACTAGAGGTCTGAAATGCTGTGAACAATTAGTGTAGCCGACGTCTTGCTAGTTATGAATCTTGTCTCGAGCACAAACAGCCTTAGGCTGAATGCACAGGAAGCGCTTTCCATTACAATATCTCGTGTACATCGATAGTTTTTTGCAGATGATACAGGTTGATTAAAAAAACATTGCTTCTTATCCCTTATGATCATCTTCCTGACTCGTAGGGTATCGGAACAGTATGTACAGAACATCCATACTTCGGTCACCTTTACCTTTGTAACCACATATTGTTGCATCATAAAAGGATCTAACTTTAAAACATGTTTTACACTTAATGGAATAAAATAGTAAAGTCATTTTAAATAATTGTTTCCAAGTTATGTAAGTCATCTATATATATAAAAGAAAGTCGTGTTAGTTACACTATTTACAACTCAATAACGGCTGAATCGATTTGACTGAAATTTGGGTAGCTTAGAACCAGGAAACGGACATAGGATAATTTTTACCCCGTTTTCTATTTTTTTTATTCCGCGCGGACGGAGTCGCGGGTAAAAGCTAGTATCTATATATATAAAAGAAAGTCGTGTTAGTTACACTATTTATAACATAAGAACGGCTGAATCGATTTGACTGAAAATTGGTGGGCAGGTAGCTTAGAACCAGGAAAAGGACATAGGATAATTTTTACCCCGTTTTCATCATTTTTTTTATTCCGCGCGGACGGAGTCGCGGGTAAAAGCTAGTATTAAATATATTTCATAATCAAATGCAATAATTGTAAAACTCGCGATGACATAAATAATTGTCACGACGACGTGTAATATCAAACTGAACATAACAATTCAATTAAAATACAATGCATTGTGACCGCCAAGTGTTTAATTAATCTACCATGGTTCTGTTTCATTAGATTACATTTGACACACAACAAACGAGAAGCCTTCCATTAACTTGAGCATATCTCCAGTTGAAGAAGGAACCAATTGTTAGAAAAATAATTTAAAAAAAAAAAGAATAAATAACGAAATTATCAATCTCTAAAGTGTGAAATGTGAATGAAGTATTTTTGATTCCACGCATTTAAGAGTGACAAATTATTCTCGATGTGTTCTCAACTTTATTTCCTAATAATCTTGAGTGCAGCGGGAAGTTAATGCAATAAACAGCGCAGAAAAGTTAATATTCTAGAAGGAGAAACTTGCTAATTAGCAAGTGCTTCATCTTTGACGTTGTATAAGATGTCTCAAAAACTCTCAGTAATATTTATTAATTTCTCCAACTTTCATTAGATACAATAAATTAATTAAATAAAAAATCTTGTTAAAAAGTACTGATTTTAAGCTCATTGACACCGATCGTTTGAGATATCGGAAATTGACTTTTGTGAAGACGTAAAAACTTAAAGAGAATCTGAAATCTTTTATTGACAGGTTGTATTATTAGTGCTCTCTATGAGCGAGAACCACCAGCAGAGTAATTAAAATGTCATTATTATAGATACACACAATTTCTGCATTTGGAAAATTACTTGACTGTTTTTATGTCACAACTAGTAAACGAAGATGTTCTAAGAACCTTACCAATTTGTATTGTATTTTTAAAACAGAATATTTTCATATTTAAAACTCACGTTTGATAGGAAATGGTTTGTTTCATTTGAGTTTTTATAGATTTCGGAAAATTGCGGAATAACTGTTACTAGTGTTACCGTGTTACCAGTCATTCATAGTAGTAGTTACTCGAGGACGTATTTTCATAAGAAATAATTTTAACTGGTTTTATGGGAAGATTTATAGATATTTTTTTAGAAATGCTATCAAGGAAAAATAATTTGGACTAAAAAAATCTTTAAATATTACACAGCAAGAGATTAGGAAAGCTGACTGTAAAGAAACAGCAAAAGGCTAAGTTTTAAAGCGAAGAATTACTTACAAACATTTTCCAGTAGCCCTAAGAAATTACTTATTTAATATTTTTTAAATACCAAAATTAATTTACAAATGTTCGAATACGAAAAAAAATCTACTGTTTCGTTAATCGAAACACGCAGAAACAAAAAACAATAAATAAATAACAACATAATGACAACGATGTTATCTTGTTACAATTAGCACCACACGCGTGGACATCAGGAAAATTGACAATTTACCTGCTCGCCCCTGTCTTTATTTCATTAAGATTCCAACGGCCCCGAACTGTCCTTAATTAACTTTTTCACTTTATAGTGGCGTATTACATTAGCAGCGTAGCGTCAAGAGGTTGACGTGCTGTCGGCAGCATTTCAGCAGCAGTAATGCTGCCGTCAGTACGCCGACTGCTTGACGACCGTGTACAGCATCTATTAGATAAATGTAAATAGAGGACGGTAATTATCATTTTGTCATAGCTGTGCTTATTTATCATTGCTGACTCCGTTCGCACGGAATTAAAAAAAAACTTAATAACATTGTATGTTCTTTTAGGCTATGCTCTACATCTGTGAAGAATTTCATGAAGATTCTTTGAGCTGTTACGGAGATACCTTCTTACAAATATCCATCCATCTAAACTTACGCTTTCATAATATTCGTAAGAAAAATTAGATTCAATGATAGGATTTTGTTCCCAACCGATGCGACAGTTTTAAATCTTCTCCTTTGTTTAAGTGTGCGAAGTGTAAACATGTGTTATTATAATGGGCCAAATTTTCCATATGGCCTTCAACGTAACTCGGCATGGTTGAGTAAATGAGGAAACATTTTTTTTTCTTTTCACCTAGTCGAATGACGTTTCAATGTCGCACAGAAATGTACACAATATTGAAAGATATTAAATTTGAACCACGCAAGTTTTAAATCACGCGAGTACATTTTTTTTAATTTACATTAAAACTAATTCTTTAAAGTTGCCAGCCTTATTTTTTAACTAAGTATAATAATTTTGTTGTTAATGTAAGAATATTTTAATATTAAAAAATAATATCTTCCTAAGAGCTTGTCGATGTTATTTTATTTGTCGGGAGACTTCTTGGAACACCATCAAATATTTGATAATTTCTTTGTGTATGTGACATCAACTTCACAAAACTATTTTACTATAAACTCCAAAACCTTTAGGTCAATAAAATTACGAGTAACTTAACTTTACTCAAAGTGAACTTAAACTTTAGTCGTTTATTAATAGCCTCTATAACAAAAGTAGGTATAGTAGCCGCACGTCGGCAATCACAGTGCGCTTTATAACTTCCTCCTATTAAAAGCAAAGCCAATATAACTCTATTCAGTTCATTAGAGGTTTACGAGTTTCTCAGCGACATTATACTTAGGGCTGTGAAAGTTCAGTAAAAAATAACAAGTACACTTAATTGATATTTTTATATTAAACATTGTTAACAACCCTGATATTTTAAAGATGCCACAAGGCAGTAACAAATGGTAATCATGAGCTTTGGAATTACATCATTAGTCATAGTTCGTTTGTTGTGAGCGCAATTCGGTACAATAAATAACGGCAGTGTTATTATTGTATAGGTGTTGCGTTTTCACGAAGTCAATCAGTTAAAATGTTATTGGCCGGTGTCCAACATTAATGGTAAAGAGAAAAATAGGAGCCGGACGAATCCGTTTCGGTGCTACAACGTTGTTCCAGATACGTCCCGTAAGCTAATACGTAGGCACAGAAATACATCAGACCACCGACAAATTGATGCACCGTGACTCTATATGGGCTTAGGTTAAACAACTTCATAGTCATTTAAAAAATACCATATATTATATAGTGTGGATAGTCACTCAATTTAAATCAATAATTAAGCTTCAATGTAATTTATCTAGAATTTATATGGATTTGATTTGGCCGTCAAATGTGCAGAATGTTAATGATGAAACTGTTTAACAACTATTTTATAAATTTACGTACTCGTAAGTAACTACCTTTCTTTTTACAGATAGATAACTTTGAGATTTTCTTTTAATCTCAGGCTATTTTTGTTCTTCGATTTTTAATAAGGAAAATATAAGACAATTATTTATATATATTTAATTATTCCAGGAGCGATTATTTCAATAATATTCTATAATAAGAATTAAGAGAAAAGTTTATCGCAAACGAATTTTTTTTTCTAATTGGGGATTAGAATTTAAATATGTTTTGGTTTGAAAATATATAATAATATCTTTTAGGCAATATTTTGTAAATATTTTAACGGGATATCGGGAATTATATTGTAACGTGTATTGTTCTTTTATAAAAAGGTTTAACATCTTATATATAAAATTCTCGTGTCACGGGGTTCGAACTTGAACTCCTCCAAAACGGCTTGACCGATTCTCATCAAATTTTGTGAGCATATTCAGTAGGTCTGAGAATCGGCCAACATCTAGTTTTCATAACCGGGGGGCATTTAGTTTTTTTTTTAAGAGCTCGTGGACGGAGTCGCGGGCGACAGCTAGTACCTACTGATATATTATTATAGTTTTGTATTGTCTATGACAGATTTTGTTGTTATTGTCAAATAAAGAGATATTAAATAGAGGTTTTCGATGACTGAACTTTGTGTTTATTTCTTAACAATATAATACATCCCCATCATAAAATAATTAGTAACAAGAATTTATTCCAGGAAATACATATAACATACTTAAAAGCGAATAAAAGCGGGACTGTATTGATCAGATACAATAGCGACGTTTTCTTCGAAATCATTGATTGCTACCGTTATTACACGTAGCGATACAAGTCTGCTATATTTTATATGGAACGAGTAGCTAACCGGAAAATCCCACAACTAGCGCAATTCCCAAAATGAATCCCTGTTGTTGTTAGCAAACTTATTAGTCTACGACGTAATTAATTTGGAATTAAACAGGGTAGTTTTGCAAATCAATCACGAGGCCCGTACATCAGTGAAACCTGGGAACGAAATTTATCGAATCTGAGAGACTGATTAACGATTAATTAATCATTCATTATAAATAGGTTTGTGTATACAAAAAATACATTCTGATTAGGTTGGATTTAGCAGAAATAATAAAACTTAGAAGTACAACTAATAAAAGACATTAAATGATCACGGATTTTTGGAAGAAAAGAAAGGCCCTCGAATTACATCTTTATGAAATAAACTGTTGGATTTTATTTTGATATTTTGTTTTTGGAACGAAGTTCCTTATCGCGCGTTGTGAAAGGGGGCTAGACGGAAAAAATTCTTACGAAAAGTTGTCACGACACTTTTTGCTATAGTATGTTAACGACGAATGAGCGCTACTTCACCATGGCAACGACGTGACAATATATAACGAAAATTCATAGAAATAAAATGTACTTCTTGTGAAAACTTAAGTTTTTTATTCATAGAATAAACATTGGTTCCTTCACTAATTAATCGAAAGGAACTTCGTTCCATCCGGGTGTCCCTTGACACCTCTCAAGTTTTCTTATTTATTTATATTTTGATATATAACTTTCTTAAATGTCGTCGATGAGCTTAACTAGTTTTTTATATCGCAGAGTAACAATTATTGATAATAACAATAAAGGAAATAAAGATATAAAACTTACGAGAATAAGAAGTTTAGCAAATATTATTACTAGTTAAATAGTTGAATAAAACAAAGCTTGCTTACATTTAGTTATCGGAAGTTGGGGTTACGCTGAAAACGTTCTTCCACTGACCAATTTATCGGTGCCAATGCGTCAAAACAAGCGCGCAACGGTATCTACCAAACTTTATCATTCATGAAGTATTTACTTTGTAACTAGACATGTGGAATCAACTATAAGTAATTCCCCGATAAACATGTTGCACGTACAAATGTAACTTGTACACGTACGTGTAACTGTCGTTATTTCCTTTGAAAAAAAAAAAACAAGAAGATAAAATTAGAACGGCTGAACAAGTAGATAATGCAAAATTTTATTTAAAAAAACTAATAACCCAATGTCCCTATAACACTCAGAAGAAGAATCCGAATTGTATGGCATTCACTCTTCAAAATCGGTTCAGACATCTAGGCTACAAAATTGCACACATACTTATCATCATCTAGGAACATAATGTTCATTGGACGTCAACTGAGTACATACAAAGACGTACAATGAGAAATCCGATTTCGAAGCGACTTCTAAAGGTATTATTATCTTCATTTAATTTACATCGTTAGTATGAATTTCCACTGGCGGAAATACTTGAACATTATTATCTCAGATTTCTAAGTAAATTATGATAATTAATATTGTATTTTAGGTTTTCTCGTCATTGAAAACCCGGTTAAATCCGTTTAGATCTTTTAATAAAATGAAAAATTAACACATAAAAACTTTCTTCGTTTTTTTTAAAACAAAACATACCTTTCAAATAACATATTTAATTTATATCTTAAAGACCCACATTCAAATGAAATAGATACGGACGATTTATTTCAGTTGAAACCATAACTAGTTCCAAAGAAAACATTTCAGCATTGCCACTTTCACGTGATTCGCAGATATGTTCTCAAACTGTTGCTACTCTCACTGTACTATATTTGTTATCTAGCCGCAAAAACACTAAATATATGTAGTAAGTACTAATAGAATATTATTACAATTAAAAAAAGGTAAAATAACTTAATCATACTGCAACAAATTTCCAAGTGCTCATATAACTTGTTGTTTTTTTTAATCCTTAGGGCACTGTCAGATAGTCGAGCTACATATCAGGTGAGTCGCGCTTAGACTCATTGATGTTTGACTGTCTTATCATAAGTCAGTGTGGTGTACTTAAACATGTGACCATAATTTAAAAGATGTGATTCAGTTCGCCAATTTCGCATAATTTAGTCGACTTAGAAACCGCGATTCTAATTCTATCGATCACGTGCTACGGAATCTAGCGACGGAAGTGAGCACGGCCAAGACATCGCAGCAAGTGCCGACTGGCGAGTGGCGATGGCGACCGAACCGAATACATTTTTTCCTTTATAAATAAACGTGCGCGACGGGTCCCGTGATCGTAGAATACTGAGTGCTGATTTTTATCGCCATTTACGACAACTATAGGCCTAGCACGAATATTTGCGACAAGCGCCTTCGTGTCGTAATCTCCATTTATGTCAAAATTAGTATGAGATTTATGGTAAAATTTGTCGATGATGATGGCGCTTGCCAATATTCGTGCTAGGCCCACTGACGTATATTTATTACCTAGGTATCTGACGTGGCGTTACTACCAATATTTAGGTCACGATTTGTTTCAGTAACTTATTGTTTTATATCTATATTAAATTTCACGATCGCTGTAAATAATAATTCTAGAAATTTAACAAAAGAACAATGTAGAAATTTTGAATAGGTCCCATGTATGAATATGATCAATATTTATAATACGAGTAGTAGTAGTCTTTTGTTATTGAATATCAAATAATGTTTCAATTATTTTATAACAAGACTGTCGCCCGCGACTCCGTCTGCGCGGAATTAAAAAAAAAACTTAATAAGTAGTCTGTGTGTTTTTCCAGACTATGTTCTTCATCTGTGCCAAATTTCATAAAGATCCGTTAGGCCGTTTCGGAGATATCTTCAAACAAACCTCCATCCATCTAAACATTAGCATTTATAATATTAGTATGAAAATAAGCTAATCTGAAAATTACCACAATTAATATCACACAGTTGACAAGCAATATGTTCAATTAAAATGACCGAAGATCATTGGTCGGCTCGTGTCATAAATGATTTGAGATTAACTGTTCGAATAATGAATGACACCTCGATACATTCATTGACCGCAGCTTGGCCGCATTCATATAACGTAGGTATTGTATCAGTTAATAAACATAGAATATAAAATGATGCGGTACACCAATATCGAAATTTAAAATAGATTTTAATAACCGAGATAACACAGTATAATTTTACTACTCTTTAAAAAGGTTTTATTTAAAATAGTTAATGGAATGTCACAGGTTCACCTATGAAATTTCATTTTATAAAATTTAATATATTGATAAAATAAAATTAGAGTGCTAATACCAAAATTGTTTATTAAAAAAAAACAACGATTGCATAGCCATTTGAAGAAGCGTCTGCATTATCTTGAGCCTCTTTAAATGAAGTCCACACAATAACATTGCAGACAATATCTTCATTCGGACAATACGAGAAACGACAAAGTTCATTGCATTACTGACGCTCGCGCCTTGCGTACTTCGCATTCTTACCGTAAAACGGAAAACGGAATGATCCGACTACGAATAATGTGATATACTGATGCACAAATCTCAGATATTTTCGCTCCATTTTACATTTAATATTACGTAAATATTATTGTACTTCATCTAGAAATTGAGTGCAATTTAAATTAAATTTGTAAATAATTGAAAACACCAATAATTTTCTTAATATGGTAATTACTTTCTTTTTTTTGAAACGATTTCTGACAACTGACGACTGACGAGTAACTGTTCCAAATTTAGTTTTAATTGAAGTATATCTATTATTAGACAGTTATTTTCCATCAAAGATAAAGTAAATCACAAAATAAAAGCTTGTAATATTTTATGAGCGAAAGTAATACAGAAGCTAATAAAGTTGTAATAAACTGAGTGAACAGAATAATTATATTACTTGGATGTAGCGAGTATTTTATCCTTCGTCGTCTTCAAGTTGAAATTTTATTCCTGACATTTTTCATCGTCTATGCTCGGAATATTCACTGCACTATGCTCTTGTAGTGACGGACGCATAATTGTATTGTGAAGTTATGGAATTTTACTTGTGACATTTATTAGTAAAAGGAGATCCTTTTAGAATTCTTCCTCCATTTTAGCACGGGTTTATTTAAATCCGAAATAAAATGGAGAAAGAATAAAACAAATTCTAATGTTTGTCTGCTTTTAGAGATAATTACTTCTATGTCGATAACACTTTTAAATGATATAGTTCATATTAAATATTAAAAATAAAACTACTTTCAACGTAATCGTAATAGGTACAGAAATAGTTTTTGAGTTGCCCTGATTACGTAGCAAAAGTAAAACTACACCTGATTTCAAAAGTTTAGTCGTGATAAATCTGCGCGTAATATAAATTGTCGCAAGGCAATACCTTCATGTATTAGAACGAGAATTATTGTTTAATTAACACTAAAGATTTGCTTCCTGAGGTGCGCCCTTACGGAAGAAACGACTCGCTTCCGCGTGAACGCTACGTCGTAGGGTTGTCACGTAATACTTTAAAAAATAATATTCCTGTATTTAATTTTTTCATACAGAAAATAATTAATTTAAAGCAACTTTAGAATTTAAAATATTTTTAAGGGCATGCTTTAATTTAAAAAAAAAACAGTCACTAATTCTGCAAACCTAATTTTAAAAGAGTCGTGTCACAATGCTTACATTCTTGGTTCCTTAATTGTTGATTTGGCATTTAACCAATCACTAGTGTCATAATAATTTATCAGTGTACTATTACGACACCTTAATGAGACAATTCTGATGCAATTAAAATAGCATAATCAAAGGCCAGGTGATGTGATTATCGTTTAATTCTAATAATATACTGGTGTAAGTTGTTAATGAAATCTAAATAAGGATTTAACAACAAACAATTCAAGATATTCAAATGTAGTAATGAATTGCGTTTTGATTTTCAGCTGTAAAATCGTTTTGTTAATATTTGTGTGGGTCGAATGATATCCGTCGGGTGTCCATAGTGGAATAGAGTCCCCCCCAACGTCCCTCCTTCGTCCCACCACAACTCTGAGGCCAACGTGAGTTTGCACAAGCACCCGGAAATTAAACAGAACTCGATACAAATCGCCCTCTCGGGTGCGGCGCTACTTTAATCCTCTTTAGTGTTTTGTTTTACACGATTAAAACTTGATCCTCGAAGTTTGAATCTCAAAAGATACGACTATTAATGCATTTTATTTCTAAATTTACTGATAGTTGTAGTATAAATATGTTAATAAAAACTATTTATTGTGCATTTTTAAAAGATGCTAATTTGTAAGATCATTGTCTATACTAATATTTAAAGATAAAATATTGGTGTCTTTTATATAACGAATGAACAACGAAAACTGATGGAATGATTTCAAAAATTGTTTTGCCAAGCTGGGTATATTATCACATTAACTTGACTTTTTTTAATACCGAGCGGACGAATACGCAGGCAAAAGCTATATTTTAAATCTGATAAAAATCTGTAAATGAAAAACTATCATAATGCCAACCTTACTTTAATTATGATCAAGATTAACACGAAATCGAACGTTATAAGAGAGCAAAAAAAATGAAATATTTATTTTTCTTATGTTATTAGTAGTTTTGATAATAGGGCTGGCAGTAAATAATAGATGTGTAAAGTCAACTGTAGAACGAGCAATGCACGAGAAACAAACAGACGACATAACCTTGTTGTGTAGTTGTAGTTTTTTCTACAAACCTCGACACGACGGTCGACAGTTAAAATACGCATAACGATGCGTGATATCCAAGGTCGTACCCACATCCACAATCTTATAGCTATGACGCAAAGAAAATTTTTAGTTTAAAAATTAAACTTATACTTACAGAAAAAAAAAACTTTTACTCTCATGACGTTTAATTGCCATTTGACAAAAAATTATGAAATACTAATTGTCGCCCGCGACTCCGTCCGCCCGGGTAATAAAAAAAACTTAATAAGTAGTCTATGTGTTCTTCCAGACCATGTTCTACAACTGTACCAAATTTTATCAAGATCTGTGTTCTGGAGAAACCTTCAAACAAACATCCATCCGTCCATCCATCCATTTAAACATTCGCATTTATAATGTTAGGTAGTATGAATTATGAAATAAATGAGCAGCTTTATTCGGGTTCATTCGGGTCCATTCGGGTCACTATCTTATGCGGAGTTTGTTTATTGTTTTAATAAGCTTTCGGCGTAGGCAAATTATTTCATTGTCAAATGTAATAAGGTATCCAGCAGCAACATTGTTATTATTATGTTCAATTTTCAATTCGGCATAATTGACTCAGCGCGTGTCAGAATACAAACTTGACTCCATCGTTACTGGGGTCAATAAAGATCGGCGCCGTATCACGTGATACGTATGTTTGGAAACTATATTTTGTACGCAATTACGATAAGGAAGTACTTTTCAATGACGAACGAACCATTTTTTTCTATTTTAAATCAGATTTCAGAAATTACAATCCTTTACTCTAGCCTTATCTATGTTCACGCCTTTTCCCTAATTATTATTTATTTATTTATAATACAATGTTAACCTAAAATACAACTATGTCCCACAAAATTATTTAAAACTAGCTTTTACCCGCGACTCCGTCCGCGCGGAATAAAAAATAGAAAACGGGGTAAAAATAATCCTATGTCCGTTTCCTGGTTCTAAGCTACCTGCCCACCAATTTTCAGTCAAATCAATTCAGCCGTTCTTGAGTTATAAATGGTGTAACTAACACAACTTTCTTTTATATATATAGATAATTTGACTGTAGGAACAAAAATTTTAATTAAAATTTAAAATATAAAATAAAAGTAAATAAGTTATGATAATTAAAATTAATTTAAGGAAAGTATAATTAAATCAGTAATGAGAAAAGAAGTATTATGGTAATGAATGTAATAAATATTTTTTGAGCTTTTTTTTAAATTTCCCTTTGATACTTTTATCCGTAATGACTGCAGGTAAACTATTAAATATTGGATGACCTCGGTAGCGGCTAGCGGTTTCCCCTCTTGCAATAATAAAGTATGTTAACAAGCGTAAATGTTGAATGACTGTCTAATGCCTTAAGTTTAAAAAAAGATCGGAAAAAAAATTGGAAATAAACATAACAGGGATTCTATGAGTTAAGCAGTAACTCGGATCAATATTATTATATATGTTATATATAATAATATTGATGATTGATTGATCATAAATGCGCATTTTGGATGGATCAATGTCCAGAACAGCTCAACAGATCTGGTTGAAATTTGGCATGGATATAGAACACAGTCTGGAAGAACACATAGGCTAATAAATAATTTAGAGTTTTACGGAGATGACGGAGTCGCGGGCGATATATAGTGTTATTATAAATATGCTACTTCCAATTAGATAAGTAGCGCAACGAAAAGGATTTGTTTATAAGTTGGCAGACTTTGCGACTGACACTCCACTAATTCAATTAGAATGAACTTGGTAATCGTGTGGACATGTATTGGTAATATTGGTCTACGATTGCACGTTCTTGTTGTAATAATATTAAGGATATGATAGCTTAGCGGTTGAGTTGCCCAGTTTTACAGCTCTAAATTGGTCGACTTATAATTTATTGATGCTAGTTAACGAAAAGACTTACCAATAAATGAAAACGACTAATTAATATACAGAGATGTACAACGCTTACCTGCAAAGTTAAAAATATGTTAATAAAAAAATACATAAAATTAACATTACATGTATTTATAAATTAAAGCCTTTTAGATATTCAGATTAAAGTCGCAATGTTTTCTATAAGTAAAATATATTGTTTTATAATAATTAAGCTAAATTTATGTTTCCTCGCTATGCTCAGGGACGGACATTTAATAATGTGCGTGTGAATAAAATAATTATAAATAATTATAATAGAGGAATATGAACAAAAATAAACTCGTGACATGGACGGCTAATAATATATTTAAGCATACAAACAAATTGGACATAGATAATGTCCAGCGGTATTACGCCACCCGTTGTGCTGCTAAAGTGCGCTACCAGCACCGAGCGGACCATTACACCCTTCCCCCCACCACCTCCTGCGACTCACCAACGATATTTAAATCAGACCCCGAATTAGCATAATATGAAACGCGGATCATCCCGAAACCCACCACTGAACTTTATCCCATCGCAAAAGAGTCGAATATCGCAAGAGTCAACCATGTTCATTGCCGATTTAATGCTTCAATATCGGGATCGCAGTCGACGGTAGCAAAACTCTTATGTATTATAATTAAATGGGAAATTCGCTCGGACGTGGGCCAGGCTGTCACCCTACGATAAAAGCTTTGGTCACCGAAGCGTTTCCTCTTGAACGCGATATGTATGATACGCGAAATAAAATAAACCTTTGATTTCTTAAGTAAAAATGACCAACAAAAGAGGCTCGAAGAACTCGAAGTGGTAATTACATGACAGAAGGAACGATGTCGAGCTAAAAGAGCGACTTACTTCGAGTCGGGTCAACGTTTAAAAGACGGTGGGGATGTACGTTCAGGGGGCGGAATGTGAAGGAGCGCTTTCTCCCCAGACCTCAGTCTGACCTAGAAATGTTGCGCCTTCCAAATAACGAGACGGCGGGCCCGAGCAAGCTGCGTTTAGTCTCGACTTCAACAAAAGTGCGTTCGCTTTTTCCGAATTTACTAAAGATTCGCATGAAAAGAATACATTTTTTTTCATTTCAAAAAAGTAGACGGCGGTATCGTAGAAGTTGTAGTTGATATCATATATACATAAAGGTATTTGTAACAGGAAACATTATTTTTTACGAGAGTTTCGATTGATTTTGTTAGCACATCGTAGTGTGACCTCCCCCTATCTCATCGTGCCTCCCCCGGTTGCCCTCGCCCAAGTCTGAGCGGGTTTATCGCCGTAGACTTCGCAGACAGAGCAGCGCCTCAATACTAAAGTGCGTGACGCACACACGTAACATTCCTTTCCTTTACATTACATACGACAGTTTTATGTCTACCCTATTTCATAAACTTGAAGTTTTTCTAAGCTAAAGCAATAAAAACTAACCTGATCACAAGTATTACGTTGTTTTAATTCGTGGCTGAATCAGGTAACGTGGCGTGCTTATGACATTTCTTTGCATACACTTTATACAATAACTTCGTCGGTACTCGTATACTTAGGACTCAATATTGACAGTACATGTCAGAAACCCGACACGTGTGCAGAGCCTTTGAAAAATATTGCTAACGAATATAAAAATAAATTCGTTACAATTTTTAGCATCAAAAACCTAAATGTGTGGCTTAAATGGAAAAGTATTCTATTACTAAGATGAAATCTGATTTAATTGTTTATGAACTCACTTTTTAATATTAAACAAATGGGTTTGTTTATTTATGTTCAACTGCAATTCACAGTACAGAGCGGCCGTCGTCAAACATTTGTAGTGAATAGTTCTGACTTTAATAAAACACCGGCCATTGAGCAAAACTGGCACTTTACCAACATTTAGTAAACCTACAAACTGGGACAAGTTACTTTATCGAACGCTACTGGCGCAAACATAGTCTCTTTATTTTCTCTTACTGATTTTACTTTACGAATTTTGTATTGTACATATCTCTATCTCTATCCATGTTCTCATGACGTCAGAGTCCGAATCTACTTTGATTTGATTTAACTATTTTTTTTTTTTTCGGGAATATACCGCATAGTAAACAAGACCACGGTTTCCTTTTCTCTCATCATTATCTCTATGTACTTTTTCTTTTGCAGGTACATAATGTACCTACTACTTTCCCATACATCTCTGCCGTAAGGTCGTATTTGAATTCACTCTCTTCACAACTCTAGAGAATGTGCAAGGTTCTTACAAACCTACCAGTTTAAGAACCCAAAGTAAAATAAGATTATATTGTACATAGCATAAGTGGAGTTAAATAAATAAATAAACATATATCCTCTTTCACAGAATCCATGATTACTTTCTTCAGTCTTCCTTTACCATTGTAGCCATCGACATTTTTTTTTGTTTTTTAATGTATTTTCGCTAAACTTTTATCAACTGTTTTGTATAGGTTACTTTAATATTATTAAAATTAACGTCGGTGTAATTTTTTTCTAAATTTCTATGTTGACTCGATTAATTTATAAAAGTCTAGCTGTCACCCGCCACTCTGTCCATGCGGAATTAAAAAAAAACATAATAACTAGTCTACGTGTTCTTCCAGACTATGATCTACATGTATGCCTAATTACCATCGAGTTTCGTTGAGCCGTTCTGGAAATACCTTTAAACACCCATCCATCCAAACATTCATATTTATAACATTAGTACGATGACGCTTGCCAAAGTTTGTGTGAGGTTCGCGTGTAGGACTACGGTTGATGCGAATGCGATGTCATGCCGTTATGTACGGTACAATTCCTTATGAATTATACATACAGGCATGTGTACATATTGCTAATATACAAAAATAACATCGCTTTCGATTGGTTATTACAATCCATGGAATTAGAAATAAAATATGTTTCTAAGCCTATATGCAAACTTTTTGGTCAAAGTCTCAAGAACGTAATTTTGAATGAAAACTTGTTGAAATTAATTCTAAAAAGTAACCTTCTTACATATTGACTGAAATTATTGACCTTAATCACGCAGATGCGACTATTTACCGTATCTCGATAAGAAAATATAAGTAATCTGCAGTATTTTTTTTGCAATTAATTCGTAGTTTAAATAAATTGGAAGAAAATAAGTAAAAAGTACGAGTTGTTTTAGCATTTTTTGTTAGAATATATTTATGTGGTATGTAATATATTTATATATGAGGTTTACATATTTATGAGGGTCTAATTTTTTAAAATTTTCGCAATGAAAAAGATATTTTTATATAGGGTACGAAGAGATGTATTAACTGCTTAAGCAGTTAAGGCACAAATTTGCGTTTTCATGAATACTTTTTAAAGACAAACCGAATTCTTTGGTTCATAATATACTGGCTGTCGCCCGCAACTCCATCCACACGGTATTTAAAAAAAAAAGTTAATAAGTAGCCTATTCAGACTATGTTCTACATCTGTGCTAAATTACATCAAGATCTGTTGAGCCGTTCCAAAGATACCTTCTAACAAAGATCTATTCATCTATCTAAACATTTACACGTTTATAATATTAGTAAGATTTCCGTTCCCCATAGAAATGTAAAGTATGTCAATGAAAACTGAAAACCAAGATCAGTACCTACCAGTAAATCATCGACAACCTTAAAATATATTGTGCCGTTACTAATAATAGTGGCGTCAGATACGATGTCTTCCACATGGCAACTATGCCAAAACCAATTCTGACAGGTGTAGGTACACCATACATGCTACAAATTTTGTAATGATTGTCCTTATATATGTACATATTTTAAAAGTCTCCACTTATTATTTTTATTGTTGGAGGCCAAGGACTACTGCGGGTCGCTGCGTCACTCTACGAATTAGGAGGAGTATTGTAAGATTTTGTTACATTAAAACCTAAAATAATAATTTAGGTTTACTTAAAGATTAAAGAAAAAACATGTTAATGTAAATTAAGAAATTATTATTAAATAATTCTGAATCTTACTATAATTTTTACAACGGTCCGACACTAAAGGCTATTAGCAAATTCGATCCCACGTCAGTTTTACCCCCCTTGTGCACATCAATCTAATTTGTAACACTTTTAATGAAGATCGATTAACGTTTTAAGTAAGATTAATAAAACGCTTTTAAATTATTATAATTTAACTGAAAGTAAAGGTTCCAAGTATCTATGGATGAATGAAGTGGATAAAGATCTTCGGTAACTATAGGTCCGTGACTGGGTCGGTACGGCACGGGCTCGGAAAAAGTGGAGACTTTTGTAGTCGGAGGCCAAGGCCCACTTCGAGTCACTGCGTCACCCTAGTTAGTTAGTTCTTTTTTAAAGTAAAGGGCTAAGATGTTTTTAAAGTTATAACTATGCAAAGTATGTAAAGTTATAAGTTCTCTTATAAGTCATTGGTAAAGGGTCACTAACAAGTATATTTTCTATTGGAGTACAAACATGATCGTATATAAGTACTTTATTTTTTTGTCCATAAACCAGCTCACCGTTTGGTCACCGTTTAGGTGAATGTCGCCCGCCATAGCATGAGCTCGCTCAAAGCGCACACTGACAACTTGTCACTCGACCACTACAGGCAATTATTAATAGACGACATGACCAGGTCCATGGCGACTGTTTCTTTCAAAACTTTTGTTAGCTCGTTAACTATTAGTTATTTTTGTGTCCAACTCAGATATACGAGTACTTCAATAATAACTAAGATGTCAGTATGGAAAGTTCCGAACAGTATTGTTTAGTGAATACAATCTGCATACAACATAACTTTTTGACAACTCCTATAACTTGACACACTAGAGGTGATATTTATATGATAAAAATACCATTTTCTACTTTCATTAAATATACATATTGTTACATAGGAAAATGGATTTTTAATTAATAACAAAACATTGTAGGTAAGCGAACCTCGATCCTTGGCAAGGAAGTTAAATAAGTTACAAATTTTATTTCAGTCAATATAATTTAATGTATACGAGGCTGAATGAGACGATGTCTGCAGTGAGGGGGCAGAAAGTAGACGTCATTTGTCAAGCCAAAAACTTTCAGCGTAAAATATTGTAGCCGTCGAATACATTGTGTGACTAATGTGGAATGACAACTTAATAAACTGCTATATAACACAACTATTTATCAATTGTATTTGTCACAATTTTTTTATTATAAGGTGACAAACCAGCTACCTGAATACGTTTTGTTTGATTGTAAGATTTGTTTATAAATAATTTCGCTTAGCTTCGACGACTTTTGACATATAAAAGTTCGAGAACTCTTTTAATATCTCCCTCGTGCGATGTCGAGTTTGAATTGCTTTGTGGAATAAAACGGTGCCTAGAATTAATAACAGAGCTTAAAGTTTACCAATTAATTCTATATAATAGGAGAAGTTCTTACAGATAATAAATGATTACAGGATAAAGTATCAGGACAGGATATCAAAGAATGAGCTATTATGGCGATATTATAAAAACAGGACGAACAGAAGCAATTTATCCGATAGTCAAATATTTTACTCTAACTAAAATATCAAACTTAGAAATAACTAGATACGGTCGCACAATTTTATTTGCTTCTATAAAAATTTCATAAAAGTATAGTGGAGTAAAAACTTATTTATAACTTTCAAGTGAATACTTTATCGAACGAAGGCTTAACAACCGAAGGTAACACTTAGTTTATCATAAAAATGTTGTAGCATTTTTATTCTTTCCATAACCGAAATCTTTACATAAAGTATTTTGTGCTTGTAGTTTCCTGTTTACTTATCAAAGTAATTGAAACAAACCTAACGAAATAAAATCGAAGCGATTGCTTTATATTTTCGATTTTTTGTCCGATTGACAGGAAAGTTTCACCGTTTCTTCGTGAGTATTGGCTATATATTTGTACATCGATTGAAAGCTTGAAACAGTCCGTGTATGCCAGCGCTAAACAGTTTAACAGATTTTGTAATATTTGGTATACCTACTTTGATTCGTATTCCTTTTTCTGTAAAATTCCTTTTTTATAAATCTTTAACCCATGATTTTACTATGGACACAAAACTAATATTAAAGACAAATCAAACCGACGACAAACGTTTATTCCCTTGAGAAATATAATGAGAGATACGAGTATAACGCTTTACTTAAGATGGCTCGAAATACTTTTTTTATAATTAACACACATGCTTCGTAAAAATGTTCAATTTATACATGTAACATAGAACATTGGATTTGATCGGTTACGTAAAGAGCTTGGACGTTCAGCTGATTTTATTGGGGAATTTCAACACAAAGCGTCAAAGTGACACGAAATAAATTCTAGCCGATCAGTCGACATTTTTCGCAAGCCTGAATTGCGAACGACAGAGAATGGATTACTCTTCCAAAGTTAAATTATTTGTTGGCCTAAATTTTTAAGGTTCAGTTAACTTTGTCTGTAGCAAAATATTCTAATAAAATACTCTATAATACAAAAGATATGTTGCTTCTGTTATAAATATGCAAAGGATTGTTACCGTTGGCTAGGTTATTATTTACTTTCCATAGTAAGCTTCGATGAATGTGTAAAACGCAATTATTTTCTACATATCATATTGGTTCCATAAGATTGATGAATTATTTTAATTTCATCTTAAAATATTAAATTAAATATTATATTAATAATAATATTTTAAGGTATTAATATTTTACAAGTATTATGTATGTCTTACAATCGTTAGCTTTACCTGTTTTCAATATATGTTTGCGAATCTCGTAAATCATCACTGACAATTACTAAACGCACTATTAAATCATACCTCAACTTCGACTACACTATAAGGTGTTGAAACTTGATTATAATAAAGCCTTGAAGTTACTAATTTAAAGGAAAACTATTACTTAAAAAAAAAATATCTTTTTTTTACAATTTAGTGACAATATGTCTCATATTGCATACAATGTTATGGATAATCAGGGTCAATATTGTTTATATAATTAAGACACTAGTTCTCATACAAGTGATCTGAAATTCACGGTTACTTTAATAAAGTACAAAATACATTGTTATAGACATAGAGCAGCAATATTTGTAAAAAATAATCATATTTACTTTATTATTTTATTTAAAACTAGCTTTTTCCCGCGACTCCGTCCGCGCAGAATAAAAAAAAAAGAAAAGAAAACGGGGTAAAAATTATCCTATGTCCTATTCCTGGTTCTAAGCTACCTGCCCACCAATTTTCAGTCAAATCGATTCAGCCGTTCTTGAGTTATAAATGGTGTAACTAACACAACTTTGTTTTATATATATAGATTACAGTTTAGATGGATGGATGGATGTTTGTTTGAATGTATCTCCAGTACGGCTCAATAGATCTTGATGAAATTCAGCACAGATTAAATATAGTATAGAAGAATGCATAGACTAATTATTAAGTTTTTTTTTAATTCCGCGAGGACGAAGTCGCTATTTTAAATAAGTGTGCAAGACGTCTTAAAAGTTTGGAAATCAAATAGGATATAACAATCAGTTCTCATTTCTTAATTAAAATATCTAAGTAATTAACAGACCTGTTAATTTAAATGTACTCGTAAGTTGGCGTCGCTTTAGCGAAATTCAAACAGGATTAAAGTTGTGGAAGTACTGTGAAGGGTCGCAGGCGAGCTCGGCTTGCTCGGGTAATTAAGTTAGCACTCCGGCGACAGACGGTCCGGGCACCGTTGCAACTGCAATTGTATGTCCACGTCGACACCCTCGCCTCCCGAAACCAGTTGTCTTTAACGACTCAGCGAACGCTATTAACTATTGTCAATCTCTGCTTTAATATCCGATCTATTCATTCTACATAATTCTTCGACGTACACACGTAAAGTTGTTTTGTTTTTTCTCAATGTCTCGATTAAAGATTTCATTCTCACATTATCAGTATTACATAAAAATATATACAGTATTTGTTATCCAAAAAAGCTCGCTTCGCGAAATCAAATTACAGGAATGTTAAGCGAGAAATAAAATAATGGCCGTCTTTTTGTAAAAATTTATATAATTAATTGGTAATGTATATGTCAAAATGTAATGTAAAATTTTACATAAATCTAATTTAGACTTTAAGACAGCGGAAGGCTTACGTTCAAAATAATAACCACGAATAACCAATACAAGGGTGCAAGGCAGCCCAACATTTTGTAATTTGATGTATTTAATGACACCACAGTGTCATAGATAGGTAAGTAAGTCACTTACCATCAAGCGAACGTCCCCCTCTTCGCTTGGTCATAACACCATCGTAATTGTATCCTGTAAAATTACAATTTAATTGTAATTTATTATATTTTTATTAAATTAAATTAAGTTACAAATCATTTATTAATTTTTTCAACAAAATCAATTTCTTGTATAACCTATAACAGACGAATGGTTGTTGAAAAAATGTCTACTTATTCAACTGTTAAATTAATAATTCTACGATGTTTCCTAACACTTCGTAACATATTCATTACAGAATACTAAAGCACACATCTTGCCTAACGCTTTCATCATTTCGTTTTATAGGATTCACTTTTATGTCTATATTAATTGTACGAGTGAAATACTCCTGAAAGACATAAAATCATAATTAATTCAATAAAGCTGGTAAATAATTTCTAAACTCAGACACAACAGGGAGATAAACATAATCGTATTAAGCGCTCCGTAGTACGCTCTCTAGTGTTATATTCGCCGAGCTGATTATTACCCTTGTTGGCTTCTCACTAGGCGCCTGTGTTGGCCATTGTACTCTAAGCTGATGCAGATTTGCATATTACTTCATAAATAAACTATAGTAACTACTAAGATTCACACTGACAAATATACTAAACATTTTCTATGTTTCTGAACTACCGAAACTCCTGTACAAAGATATACTGTTGTCTTATTTTTTCCAAAGAGATTTCATATAACAAGTTTTACAGCCAAAAACAAGTTTTAAATTCGTTTTTCTTTTGCAAAGCACTGGCTATTAGTTTAGTGTTCAGTGGAGTTAGTTTTAAAGTTAAATTAAACATGTTAGAAATGTTAAAGTAAAAATCAAAATGTAAAAGGGCAAGAAAGACTCATTTAGCTCAGAGTAATGGTTAAGAGGTAATTAAAGTTTACATTATATGACGTCACTAAAGACACGAACCACATCGCTTGTTTGATCCGAACTCCAATCAAAATTTGATAGCAACTTTAATAATGTTTATTAGAAGCGCTGTTCGTAAACCAAGACATTCGGTCCTCAACCTTTGTATCAGTAAAGACTAAATATCTTCGTACAAGTGAGTGTGACAACCCGAAGGTAGATTGGGAACTAATAATCAAGTCATAGTGAACAATATCATATATGTGACCACTACTACTGAAATTGAAACTACTTTACGAATTCACATTTTAATATTCATCAACATTCGGTGAAAATAATGAATATTTTTAAACCTAAAAAATTCTGTAGACACAAACATGTTTATTTGTTTTACCTTATAATTCATGTTAATCCTGGTCAAAATACGATCTATTGATACAGTCAAAGATAATATATCATGTTAAAAAATCTCTATTCTTCTTTAACGTAACTAAAGTACGTAAAGATAGCAATCGCTGTCATATCTTATCTATTATATTCACAAACACGGTAAGGGCCGTATCTATAGGTATAGTATGAACGGTGCAAAAATTTTTAACCTGATTTATTTGTTAGCGTAAGTTTACATTGCTGAAACGGCTTTAAATAATCGCCTTTCAAGTCTTTTCCTATTTTTTTATTTGATTAGTTTATGTAGAAATAAAACAATGTTTGCACCTTATGTAGCTTAATGTAGCAATCAAATTATCCTGGCAATATCAATTAAAAACTTGGATTACCACAATAACAGCCATAAACATGAAGAACTTTTCCTGAATCCATTTAACAAATTCATTCTTTACATTTTACTGTCTTTGATATTAAAAAAAAAAAAAACTTTCAACATTTCTTACATAAAACATTATTATATTTTTTCAAACATTTGATTTAAATAGGAACGGATGTCAGATATTTTTCGCAACGCCCTTGAAACTGTTGATTCGTCGAGTCTATGAACATTGTAAGCTTACGAGTACCAAGGATTTCCACTGATGAAACAACGAAATAAAAACATATTGTTATCGCCATTTTTACAAACAGAATGAACGGGATAGAAATATGTTTTACATGTGTCGCGGCAGTAGAACCCTATACTTGTGAATACAAACAACCAAATATATAGAGTGTAGTTTTCCGACAGTTTTAGTTTGTTCATAAAAAATAATACAAGTGTGCTGTCTGTTAAATCCCTTGTGGGTGATCTTTTGTATTTTTTTTGCGTACCAATAATAAGCGAAACCTCCTTGAATATAAGAAAGGAATACTGTAGATTGCCAAGTACAATAAAAGGGTTCTTCGGGGAATAAGAGGGTGGCTGGAGTGAACATCCCACCCACATGCAAACACACGCTTGTCTTGTAGATGCCATAAAGTAATTGCCTTCTACAAACTAACTCAACCTTACTAAAGTTCATGTAAACGTAGTATAGACAATTCAAAAAGAGTTATTTTTGAAAACAAACTTCCTACGACTCTCTTAATTTTGACGATCAATGGCAATACAAGAAACTCAAATACAAGTGTGGTAAAGGTAGCGTCTTAACAAAAAGTTGACAAATTCCATATAGCAATTATGGCAGATAAATATGTTTTCCCGATGAAATTAAATGAAAATGTTATATTTAACTTTTGAACGTGTTACGTAAATCTTAAGGCAATAATGTTTAGAGCTGCATTAATTTCCTGTCAGTAGTGACACAGGCACTATAAACCAGTTGCTATTAGCTCATTAAATCTTAACTGCTTATTCCAAATCGGACCGGCCTTCACTAGACAAACGGCTATGACTTGCTAACATCCCAAAATGCATCGGAACCTTTTAAACTTCGAATACAATTTTTATTTTGCTGCAAATCTTTAGAACTCACCAAATTGATTTATATAAAAAGAAAAATGGCTGACGGATTTATCAACTTACAGTCTAAACTTCTGGTAGTTTAAACTAATTCTACAGAGAGTTTTGTTTTCATTAATTAGGCGAACGTTATTCGCATCAGCAGCATTTCTTTTTTTGTCATAGGTCTATGCATGTGGAGTATTACATGGTAGAGTCCTTAAGACTTTAAAGAGTCACAAAGAAACATATTCATTTTGGACTTTTAATACAGCTTATATGAGAAACGATTGACAACAAGACAATTACCAAATACTACTCGCATGCATATATTATAGAGAATACTGTCTACTGAGAAAAAATATGTTATGAAGTCGTTGCAATAATAAAACCAGATATAAACTTTTTTAAAACACTGTCATAATTTGTGTTTACCCTCTCTAAAAGATAACCTCCATCTATCTACGTTATCAATGTCTCCGTTTTATCATACAGTTCCAAATTACTTCCTGATTGCAGCCTTCTAGACACTTCCTACAATAGATTGAAGCCTGTTATTTTTACAAAGTTTAAGTCGTAACGTTGAAGAAAAGAGAGAGATGTGAAAGGTTCGCACTAAAAGAAAATCCGTAATCTCTGCCTATATGTTTTATGAATGTGAACAAACAACATGTTATAGCGACAAAAAAATATTACGGTATAGGGCAGGGCACTCAGCTGTTATGATTCCTGGCGACCATTCTTCTCTTCTCTGGGAAAATAGTGATGAACTAAGCGGATTTATCTAACACCGAAAATATATACAAATATCTTCCCACCATAGACACGGTCGGGCAAACTGCAGAGAATTCATTTCAATCAAGAAAACAAGAAGAAATCGCAATGTCATTATAAACTTGTTACTCGCTTGTCGCAAAAAAAATAGGTATTGTGTTGTTTTTATAACTTTTTAACCGTGAGATTCAATTGCCGAACGACATGTACAAAAACATCATAAGGGACCGCTTTTACAAAGACTATCTTTTAGGATAACACATGTTTTTGTACTAATATGTCAACATTTGACAGCCACGGCGAAATACCAAGGGTACAGAATCAGGTGCTAAGTGAAGGACACGCGTAAACTGTGACCATTAGCGCCGCCGAAAGCCGGTCCATGCCGGTTGCCAATTTAGGCTAAACGTCTACTGCCGCACAATCAAGTCATATACTTCGTGAGCTAACTAAAGTGAAAACTGCACATGTATTTTGTGTTTAAATTTATTTTGTATACTGCATCATGGCATAAAAAAGGCTTCAATGAGTCACTTGATCGTCACATCATAGAACGTATATTTCTATGTGCGCATTACGTAAAAATTGTACATTTGAGGCAATGTTTGTTATGTGTTTCAAGTAGGAAATAAAACTTTACAGCAATATACAGAACTGATACCCATAACTTTACAACTATCAGATCCAGTACGTACGGCTACTCTAGAGACCGTACACGATGTGGACGCGAAAATTAGATGTTAGTGCATCGAAGCGGAAGCGAGTGAAATTGGAAAACCGTATCCAGCCGATGTTAAAGTTGCTGTAGCGCTGTCGGCACCGGCAGTATCGCAACCTTATATCAGATCTTTGATCTCTGCCTTTAACTTCCTACGCTTTGAAGACACTCTGTGAATGATTTTCAAAATTTCGATTTTATTATTTGTCATATATTTCTTGTATTGAATATTCAAATAAAATAAGTATGTAATTTAAAGGTTATAACTTTGAAAGGGAGAATCGTTGATTACTTCCCATCACATCAAAAAAGTTACCAAAATTTTCAGAAAACAGTAAATAGATTTTATTTGTTTTTAGTTTTAGCTATAGTTTATTCTTCTAACTTCAATATAATTTATTGTTATGCAATGCAACAAACCTGTCAAAAGTATTATTCTGTATATTGCTTTCGACAGTTCATATAATATTGAGATATTTCTTGGAAGTATTTAGTCGATGCAACGAGGTAATGACATTTGTGTGATATCTATTGTAGAGGACGTTTCAGTATCATTACAGTATCGGATACTAGGGGGCGTTTTAAACTGTCGGATGTAGTCCAGGATCTTACCGAGGTCGAGGGTCAATCAGGTAGTAGTACCGAACGTCAATTATTTAACGCAACGCTTTAATGTTAAGTTCACAAGGATAGAAGAGTGAGGTAGTACTGCTGTTGTTTGAACGCAGACTTAATGAGAAACCAGTACCAACAAAAAAATAAAACAGTACTGTTCCGTCCCACTATTCAGCCCTTGTATAATAATGGATTCAGTCAGCGCATCGCTTTATCGTGAAACAAATAATATGCGCGGTGCTTTATATAAAATAACTAGCTGCCGCCGGCGACTCCGTCCGCGCGCAGTTAAAAAAAAATGAAAAATAGATGTTTGCCGATTCTCAGACCTACTGAATATGCTCTCAAAATTTCATTAGAATCGGTCAAGCCGTTTCGGAGGAGTACGGTGACGAAAACTGTGACACGAGAATTTTATGTATTAGATAATTTAAAAACAGTTGAATTTATTCAGAACAACATTTACAAAAACATGTTTGCTCGAATTAAAAAAAAAATGTATCTAAAAGGATTTTCAAAGGTGCTATTTTTCCAAGCGCCATAAAATATTTAAATCGCAAAATAGAAACGTCGAGAATATCGTATTCTCAATTAGTCGTCTATCACGTCGCTAAGTGCTTTCATTGTTCTAACATCTCTCCCTATCCTCTCCCTTTCCCCTGGCTGGTTCATACAACATGCACAGTTTAATTATATGTACAGAACATTTTTAATACAGACATGGTACTACTTAAGTGCTTCGTTTATGCGTAGTTGTTTTCGAAAAATCAAGTTCAATACATAAAGACTACAGATTAGATGTATGTGTGTGTAGACTACAGTTATGTTTGACGTATTCTATTAGGATTCAATACAGACGCCTTTGATATGTCCCACAATTCCTAGATAGGAATAGCGTTTCTCTTATGAGTATTTTCTCTGTTGCAATATGGTATTGAATGACATTAAAAATAAAAAAGAAAGTCGGAAACAATTACGTGCAACTCTTCATCTTTCGTCTGGCTATTTCTTACCTGCAAAAAAAGAGAATATCATTTTTCCACGCTCTAAATAGACTACATATTTTAATAATGTCTATTGCAAACAATTTTTTAAATCTTTGTTTTTATTTAATTGATACTTTCTTAAGTCAATAATCGAGATAAAAACTATTCTATACTTGAATTACACATTTCGAAATACGCGATGGCAAGTAAAAGAAACTTTTCGTTTTGCTTTGTTTTAAATTTTCAAATTTCCTAAAAGTAATACTATCTATATAAAATTACTTTATTTAGTTTTCTCACGACTGAGTTGTTTAGAAATATCTCTCAGTGTTAGTAAAAGTTCAGATTACTTGTTATGGTAAATTGCTTTATCTTTGAAAAAGTTTCGGATTTTGTTAGCGCAAGTAAATGTAGTGTCACAACTAACTGGTAGGTGGCGTGCGTGCTCAGGGGATTCAGGTAACCGTTCTAGGTCATAGGTTCATTTAATTAAAGACTGAATAGCACGTTCACTTTTCTTGCTAGAGTACGCCTTCGTCTGTGGAGGTTTATTTTAAAATTCTGAGAAGAATAGATAAAGGACGAATTTCGCTGAAATTTTGTATAAATGTAGTACTTAGTCTGGAAGAGGACAAAGGCTACTAATTGAGTTTCTTTTAAATTATGCGGGGGCGAAATCGCGAGCAACAGCTTGTGTAGAAAAATAAAAAAAAACATAAAGGTATGTAAGTAAACATTTACAATTAAAACATTCAGACACGATTGAGTCTAATCTTATCCCGTAACAAGACAAAAGAGGGACAAATAGAGTCTATCAATGTGTTACAGGAATTAACATCGTTCGCGGAGCAAGACTGAACTACAGGGTACGGACGCGGGGTGGGTGGAGGGTGGTACGGGTTAACCGTCCAGTGCATTACGGTTAAAGTTGCCACACAGTCTGGAACTAATCAATCCTACATTCACTATGCACTGTTTAGTGTTTAAATATTATCTACTTCTTTACATATTTTTTTTAAATTCAAATTTCAGAAACAAAGGTTAAATCTGCAATTGAAAAGATTATCAATTTAAAAAAACAATGCAAGGAATGTAAAATTAATAGTTGAATATGGGTTGTGTTGAAGTAATTTCATCTGTACAATTGAATAAGCATATGAAGAAGCAATAGAAGAAAATTTAAATATACCACAAAACAATACGCAGAAGGAAAAAGTAGGTATGTTAAAACCTGTATTGTAATTGTTTTTGCAAATTATCTGTCGTTTATTTCTTACAAATACGAGTAAACACGCATCATGTGTATTATTTACTTAAATCGAAGTCTTTTAGTTCATATTGAATAATCTATTATTATGTATTTACGAAGATAGTGATAAATATCATCGTACGGAGGCATGTTTGTGGCATGTAAGGCGATGTTCCCTTTCCATTTATCCAACCATATTTGCCCTACACACGGCGTAAATTACCCATAGTTCATATATAACCGAGGTCGATCTAATAAATCGACTTTGCAAAGCTGTTCAACGGAAATAATCAAAAACTTCACTAGCATTGAATAAGTTCTTTGAACGATCTATTTTGTTTTCTTCATTTCATACCTTAACTTCATTTATAGTACAGTAAATTATTAACCGTTGGTTTCCGAGACCAAAACCTGTAAAAACATATCGTCATCCCTATCATCTTTAAGAAATCAGAAATGAAGGTATGTTTTATACAGGCATTGGTCTCGGAAACCCACGGTTATTGATCTATGTTTTGGTTTAAGCTAACGATGAAAGAGCTGTTTGCACAAGGGTTTTTTTAGCCGCTTACTTATCCTGCAGTTACTCTATTATTAAATAATACGCTCCAGAATGCATTACATTGAATATTAAAGTCCCAGACCGGGCAGCGCCGGTCTGGGATTTCAGATAAAACTACTTAAAGGATTTGTATGCGGTTTGCTTTTCTGAAATGTTTGTGATAACGCTATATACAAGTACCTTACAACTTACACCTAGTATGGTGTTTTAAAATATTTTGATATCATTATAAGGTTTCTTAAAAAATAGAATATGTCCAAACAGTCTAACAGTAGTAGACGCCAGCAACAATAACATATGTTGCACGAATGATCCACTTCTACCGTTGAAATACCAAGACCGAACAGAAGACAGGCGGGAAGTGGAAACAATCCACGTTTCGTCCGATGAGAGTGCGCGCCGAAGGCCTAGGAAAAGAGGGGAAGGTAAAGTGCATTTGACGAAGGAGGGGACGCATAGGAAGAGGGAAATATACTCTTTCTGTGCGTCGTATGCTTCTCCGTTGGTTGAAGGTATACATCTGCAATTGCGGATGTCTATGGGAAGCGGTCGCTTCACTATTTCGACGAAGTCAAGTGGGCGCTTGCTTGTTTGCCGCCTCGTTATATAAAAAGTATTACACATAGACACAAAAATATTAATTTAATCGATTGCTTTTATCGATTACTAATCTTTAGCTATAATATAATACATTAAAATATATCAACAAAGCTTTGACACAAACACACATACATTAAATTCAAAACTTATACAATTAATATTGCAAAATAAGTATTATCTACAGCACGATACTTATTATATTTTTATCAAATCACTGTTTTGCGTAAACAGGAAGTCATTTGTAATCTATAAAAAAAAAATATAAATAAGTAAATCATCCTTTGAATAAATGAAAACTTAAGTTTGATGTAGATAAATTGTCACCAGTCAAACAGAATACCGAATGATAAAATTAAGAAACACAAAAATACGGTCCCAGATTTTGAACTTGGGTAATTTAAGAAAATATAAACATGAACCATGTGTGGGCTACAATCGAGCAATACGCTACACAATACGTGTCATTTTATCGACAAGAGTTATGTCGTCTCGACGAGACACTTCAGTAACTTTAGCTATAAATACCCAAGGTGTGATATTAGACACGCTCCATCCCATGACTGATGACGGCTAAATATACTGCGCTCTGTCAACACCGGCTGACACTAATGACTGCCAGAACAACGGCACCGCGAAATATGCTCTCAAAGCAAATTAAACGTTTTGTACTATACTAAAATGAAGGGATACACGCAATAAAGGTGTGGCTTTAACAGAGTTATGGACATAATACATTATATGACCTGTACTAGTGCAGCTTTTATTGCAAGGTCTGATATGCTAACTTTACACGAAGGCAGAACAGTGAGACAGTGCTGTACGTGTAACACAGAGCACAGTCTTATCTATTCAGAGTGATCCTCTTTTTAAAATACTTCAAAAAGGATGAGGTTCTCTATTCGTCTGTATTTTTTTGTGTAGAGAGGTCATATCCCTTTGTAACCAACATTTAGGAAGTGTACCTAAAAACTGTTTGGAGCAATTCCAACAGCTAAGTTAATATACCGTTATAATTCAGTACTTCTCTAGTGTTGTAACACATTCTATTAATACCATATGGCATTTCACAACATATCGATTAAATCAATACCAATACCTCATCGTTTCTGTTGGAAAAAACAGATATCACTGTTACGGCAAAGCAAACCCACAGTAATTACATTTCATTTTTTATTCATTACCATTTCACAATCGAAAAAGTCGTAAAGGAATATCGGATGTTGTTTGTGACTTGACATGTGTAGAATACAGATTGAAAATTGAATATTTCTGTGTCTTAATATGTGTCTGATACTTAAGGGTAGCTATACACGACTTCATATGAGGAAATATCGCCGTCCAACCTGTTGTATCTTTCAGCAGCGATTGCAAAAAAAACTTGAAGCTTCCAATGCCAACTTGAAGCATTTCGTGTACAGCGGCCCTTATATAAAGATTCGATAAGTATCCAAGAGGGACGCCCTTAGTTGTATCTTATTTTTATTTGGTACGATAAATCAAATAAAGTGCGTCGGTATAAATTATAATAAATTTGGGTTCTTAGAGCAGCCAAGCACCATGCTTTCTAAAATTTCTTACCAGATTCTTACTGCTTTTAGTTTATATTTGAGTTAAATTTTAGTTCAATATGTCAAAACAGAACACAGTTAACGTTTAAATTTAACGGTCAAGATCCGTACCATTAATGAACTTTGCACATCTGACGGTGCCATTTCACCCGCTGATACCCTACTCTAGGCATCATATCGATGTTAACCGCACAAGGGTCTCTGCATCACAACACTAATGCATTCACAAAGGCAATGCACAAAGCCAAAATTGAAAGCGGTAAATATCATATCAGAGTAACCAATCGAATAGAAACGATAAGCTCTTCGGGCAAACCACAAAACGTGTGCGTCCAATCCAATTTACATGGCAAATGCTTTAATATTTACTAAATATTATAAGTATTAAATCAATGTTGGAGCAGAATAGTTCGTTAGATTTTAATTAAAGTTCAATAAGTATTTGCTTTTTTAATAAATCACAGTATTATATTAATTTTGGAATTTGCTAAACTAATTAACCACAGATATCAAATATTGTTTTAGTAAATATTAATTTACAAAAACATAATTAAAACGAAAGTAAATCTCAAAGTATTCGAAAATTTTAAGTAAAATAACTGTCTAGAATTGATAGTAATTGAATTCGGCAAGCTGATCTTAATTAAATCTTGCTGTGGTCGCTAGTAAAATAGCGTCGAGGTACGATGCGATTTGTTGCGGACTCGTAAGTCGGGATAATAGCACATTGTTTGTGAACGACGAAAAGCATAGTATCGCTTCTGTTAGTTTCACACGTGGACAGAACAATAAGCCAGTTCAGTACAGTCATATAAGACATCAAAATAATATGAACAACAAAGACTTGAAAAACATATTTAAAAATCATTATCTTAAATGCTAAGTCTCATAATATTATTAACCGTATCTGCACCCTGTATATATGGTATGAGTATGAGACGGCTCACAAAGTAGTGTAAAAAATCTAAACTTACCTTTAATTACCAAAGGTTGTGACAAACCCGCAATGGGTTCATGGAAATTTTTAATGTAATGTTGTATATTGTAGTTTGTTTAATATAAATAAAAAAATCTGTTGTTTGAGGACGAGGCAGAACAATTTCGTTTTGATAGTAACTGTGTATTAGGGTGATTCAAAAAAAAATTTTAATTTTTTTTTTTAACCGATACCCTCTCAAATGTTTCTATTTGATATAAAAAAAATTTTCACCAAACCCGAGCCCTATAGCTTAACTCTAAGGGGTCGCTACTGTTTTTTTATTTTCCCATTTAATTAACATGGGAAAAATCGTTTTTTGTTTTAAATTGAATTTACACATAATTAACGCAATTTTTTATAAAAAACAATTTTATATTCTTAAAGTAGAGTCTTCGAGCTTTCCAAAACTCTATTACAAAGTACAATTATCTTTACATAAAGACTAATTACAGCTATTTAAAAATCACTAAATTTCGAAATTTGAAAAATGCTTGGAATTATTTTAAACAACACTTGTTAATGCAGAATAATTCAAATTAATAGCATATCAGAAAGGCGTATTTATCTTAACTGCTACATTGTACTCTAATTATCATTAATAAAAAACTATTAACTAGAATGAACATGTTCAATTTTTTATTTAGATTATTAATATAAAAAATATGTGACAAAATTATATTCCATGATTACTTGTAATCATACACTTAATTCATTTATCTTATTGATATCATGTGTGCTGCAACTTACACTACGTACTAAAAACCATTTTCGAAATTTGTAATATATAAGAATTCAATGCTTACTAATAGTTTAAGTAAAAATTTTGAGGATTGTGCAAAAAAAAAAAAAAATTCCAAGCATTTTTCAAATTTCGAAATTTAGTGATTTTTAAATAGCTGTAATTAGTCTTTATGTAAAGATAATTGTACTTTGTAATAGAGTTTTGGAAAGCTCGAAGACTCTACTTTAAGAATATAAAATCGTTTTTTATAAAAAATTGCGTTAATTATGTGTAAATTCAATTTAAAACAAAAAACGATTTTTCCCATGTTAATTAAATGGGAAAATAAAAAAACAGTAGCGACCCCTTAGAGTTGAGCTATAGGGCTCGGGTTTGGTGAGATTTTTTTTTATATCAAATAAAAACATTTGAGAGGGTATCGGTTAAAAAAAAAAAAAAAAAATTTTTTTTGAATCACCCTACTGTGTATACTAGCAAATTACTGTCTCACTATTCAACCCACGTGTGAAAAAGGTGTAGTAAATATACCAGATGTAATTACCAAAAGACACTACTCTCAAAGAATAAAAAAACTTGAGAGGTGTCAAGGGACACCCGGATGGAACGAAGTTCCTTTCTATTAATTAGTGAAGGAACCAATGTTTATTCTATGAATAAAAAACTTAAGTCTTCACAAGAAGTACATTTTATTTCTATGAATTTTCGTTATATATTGTCACGTCGTTGCCATGGTGAAGTAGCGCTCATTCGTCGTTAACATACTTACTATAGCAAAAAGTGTCGTGACAACTTTTCGTAAGAATTTTTTCCGTCTAGCCCCCTTTCACAACGCGCGATAAGGAACTTCGTTCCAAAAACTGCTGTTTGAGGACGAGATAGAACAATTTCGTTTTGATAGGCACTGTGTATACTAGCAAATTAATGTCTCACTATTCAGCCCACGTGTGAAAGATGTAGTAAATATACCAGATGTAATTACCAAAGGACACTACTCTCAATGAATAATAAATTAACTCAATACTAGTTAATTGTGTAACATTTTTTTCCAATACGAAGTTAAAAAGATGTAAAATTAATAACTTACGTTAAAAACTATCAGCCCGATTGACTTTTTAATTAACAGTTGCGGAAAGAGTACGAATGTATGACAATTATTAATTCAAAATCGGTAAAACAGTCAGACTGTCACAAAACGACCGTACCATACACATGTCAGTAAAATGTCGCTGTTTCTAGTGAGATGGTTAAATTAATTTGTTCATTCACCATTATTTTACGCTACGCAAAGCATTTACCAATGTATTATATTTCTCCTATCTTGTTCCCGCTTTGAAGTTAAACCCCTAGAGACGTCACCTTGTATTATGAGCTTTATAAAAACAACTAAAACAGCTTCTCGTAATCTTACTTCTTACTAATATTATAAATGCGAATGTTTAGATGGATGGATGGATGGATGGTTCGAAGGTATCTCCGGAAAGGCTCAACGGATCGTGATGAAATTTGACACAGATGTGGACATAGCCTGGAAGAACACGTGGGCTATTTATTACGTCTTTTCTAATTCCACGCGGACGGAGTCGCAGATACAGCTAGTATATTATAAATGCGAATGTTTAGATGGAATGATGGATGTTTGTTAAGGTATCTGCAGAACGTCTATATAAATCTCGCTGAAATATGGCATAGATGTGGAATATAGCCTGGAAGAACACATAGGCTACTAAGTTTTTTATTAATGTTGCACGGACGTAGCTACTACTAATATAAAGTAAAGTACGAGTAAGTACACTTAAAGTGTATCAAGTAGGTTTGCCGGTATTTCATTTTGTTATAGAAGTATTCGAAGCACATACTGCTGCTGACAGTTATATCTATTTTAACCTCCTAGTGTAAAACGTGTGACCCAATTTCGACAGTTTTTTACATTTTAACTCCCTTTGTTAGAAACATGTTAACCAGGACAGTGAACAAGGAAATGTTCTATGATTTGATTGTTCAAATATTCAAATATGTATTTTTATGTTTACAATGTTATACAACTACGAAATGTTCAATAATTTATGCGCGTGTTTGCGAAATTATGCAAAATTTTACGTCGCTAATTGGTAATCTTAACTTGACTTTTGGTCCCAGATTCAGTAAGTATCTCTTGGTAAAGCAAAATTATAGACAGGTACAAAATCACAGGGTATGGTTGTAATAGAACATCTTATCTTAACAAAGCTCACCTAACAGAACTAATGAGATAACAGCAGTTCCTCTCTCTGCCCATCCAGCCTACTTGACAACGTAACTGGCGAACATTTTCAAAGTTTGCTCGTTAATGCACTGAATGCTTGAAATCTCGACAGCCGACTAAAAATGTTGAGTTCTCTACTACTGTTAGAGCGCTAAGTTAACCCATTTAGTCGGCAGTATTGTTTTCCAATTTTAATATTATCATATTCACCTTCACATGCCGACACTTCCGACTTAGAGAGTTATGTACTGTATGGAATCTCTTTTTTATATCATAAGGTGCCAAACGAGCAAGCGGTCACCTTAATCCGCCTAAATAGCGAAACGACCGCTGCCCATAGACATCCGCAATTGCAGATGCGTTGCCTACCTTTAATCGACAGAGGAGGGGACGCACAGAAAGAGGATTATACTCTTCCTCTGCGTCCCCTCATCCGTCAAATCCACTAATGTGGACTAAAAATTAGGACCCTGGCACCACACTCGTCAGATGAAACGCGGAATTGCTTCCACTTCACGCCTGTCTTCTGTATGGTCGTGATATTGCACCGGTCGACCCGGCCAATTCGTGCACCCAACAATAATTGTTGTCGCGGGATCTACCACCGTGACACTCTATCTCTCTGTTGATCTCATAAGATATGTAACTCTTTTTGTTACATGGCTTAATATATACATCGAAAACTCCATTCCGATATTACAAGTACTCAGATGTTTGCCGTAACATGTTGTAATAAGTTAAAATAAAAAATAAGTTGTTGCTTGCTTTTTCCCGCTGTTGTCCATGTCACAAAAATGTAAATGCTGTTACGAAAATGTTCGTTATAATGTCACTGACAAAGTGTGAACCTTGTCAGAAAGTATCAGGGTAAGACTGTTGTTAAATTGTAACTTTCGTCATGTAATAAACTCTAATGATTGTGGAAAGTATTTTTTTTATTGAAACTTGAATATATTTTTTAATTCGTTAGTAATTCGTATGTAGGATTTTCATCGATGAAGTTAATTGAATTAGCACATCAAACTGTTTATGATTCGTTCATTTTTTGCTGTAATTTTTTATCATACAGGATCATAATATACATTATTTCCCTACCTATACTATAACTTTATAATATTGGTCTGATTCCACACTGACGAAGTATACAATATGTAGTTGATATAATATAAATATTACACAGTATCAATATCAGGAAAAATTTATATTCGCAATCTCAGTTTTTCATCCGGATGACACGTGTCATTCTCTTTTATAAAAAAATTAAAAAGAAAATATATTTCTATGAAAAGTAGATAAGGAACATTATGGAATTATTGCTTCTTGAAAAGAAAAAAATAAGGATCTCTTAAAATAAGCGATAGGCAAGATAATTCTTAACGCAATTGAGATACAATATAAACAAGAAAGGCGCGAGAACAAACACGTCTGCGCTCTTTAGACGTTGATTGATTCAAATTTTGTACGCCTAATCACTGAACTGGATTTTTTATTGATAGCCATGTTTACTTTAATGTATGTGACATTAATATTAAGGCAAAAAATTATTAAAACAACCGAATATCCTAATTCTTTAAAAATATAGACTGAAATGGTGAATTTCCATTTGGGCCGAACAAGGCATCCGTTTTTTCATCACCTAAGTATTTCTCTTGAATACTCTTTGAATAATCATTTTTTTTTTCTCTAACATTTCTTTGATCTATGAATTTTTTATTATTGTCCTTGCCAATATCTGTTTAATAATTTTGAAACAAACTAAACATGTAACTAGTTTACATTTTACAAAAACGTAAATTAACTTTTTTGAAATAATATCGACCATTTTAAAATGTAATGAAATTAGTTAAAATTTAATTAAAATTTAAAACTGGAATTATCTTACCTTAGATACTACATATAAAAGTACATATTTTGATAAGAAATAATTATGTTATAAATATGAAATGTGATAAATTCAGTATACAATTTCCATGTAATGTGTTCCAATTTTCATGTGTTCTCTACTTTAGCCATATCTAATAGTAGGTATATTTATTAAAAAATATACTTGTATTACATATTAGCTATCTAAAAACGATTTTCTTTTGCGAAATTAAAAAAAAAAACTGAGTTAATAACCTATTGGTTCATTACCGAGCTATTGCAGACTACAATCTATTCCTTATCCAAATTTCATTCATATCCGTCCGTCCCGCCGTTTCAGGGTTACGTGGTGATATACATCTATATATCCATCCATACAAACTTACTGCCGTATTATTTGTTTATACATATTATACCTTAAATATTATGTAGATTTATAAGCACGTGGTGAAGAGAGGCATGTATTCCGTGACGGAATTACACCGTCCCAAATTATATTGCTTGAAGCGATAGCACCGATAACAATGTGATAGTAGGCACTATCAGAACAGATTTAACTAATCTTTTACTAAAAGTAACATTTTAAGAGCCATTTAACAATACGGAGTATAACTTAATTTTTTATTCATTAATTTGATTGAAAAATAAACAAACCATACGTTAAGTGAGAGGAAATAGTTACAGATTCATTAAAATAATTGCGGAACTGCGAGCAACCGGAAATAGTAGGTATATACAACAACTATTGAAAATGGTCATCACTTTGCGATTTTAGCTACAAAATACAGATTTATCCAAAGCACTATATCAATAATTTATTCCACGTATTTTCAAAGCTCCTACAAAATAGAGCCAAAATGAACAGTTGGAGATTTGAATTTCGATTTAAAACCATTTATTAAATAAAAATATTACCTTTCATTATTTTGTAATTGCCAGTACTTTTGAAAAGTCATTCTGAGTAATGTGAAATTTCGTGAATTGTGAAAAATTAAAGCCTAGAACTAGAGTGTGCTCGGTCACACGGCACGGACCTCGCAATGCTAAGCACACACATATTAACTATGCATGGAATATGTATTGCTACAAACATATTTATTTCCTTAAAAGCTGTCGCCCGCGACTCCGTCCGTCCATAAATAGTCTGTGTTCTTCCAGACTATGATCTACATCTATGCCAAATTTAATTGAGATCTGTTGAACCGTTCTTGAGATAAATTCAAACAAATATCCTTCCATCCAAACATACGCATTTATAATATTAGTAAGATATCAACTTATCCGACGAAAAGATTATTTTATTACAACTGTTATAAGGTGTTCATCCTTTCCTCGAATAGTTTATTGTTTTTATCCTTTGAAAATATGTAAAAATCAGCGTCAAGATTCTGGTATCAGTAAAAAAACATCAATATTAAATAAAAGTTTAAATACATAGGTTGTACGCAGTGTTATTTTGGTGTATTTACTTTATTAAATCGAATATTTTAATATATTTAAATTCTTTTAATAATTCTTTTAACATAAGATAGATATAAAAGAAAAAAATAAATTATTTTATGCTATCATTTTGCGAAAATTATACCAGATAGGTAGCAAAGTTCAAAAAATGTTTAATAACTTCAAAGATCCTTTAATCTTGACTCACTATACTTTACACTAGACGTAAATGGAAATTTGCTGGTGTCGCTCAAACTTGTAGAGAAGTTTGTGTATAAAGTTTGGGTCGGTGAAGCGTGTTTCTTTGTGTTAAAGTTTACACTTTAACTATCGCATCGCATCTCAACTGGGACGAATCTAATGCTGTTTACACACGACGATAGAAGACTGAGATAGAGCAGCGGACAGTGCAGTACTGCTATTGTCTGAACACATACGTCGAGACAGAACAGTAATGTTTTGTCAGAAAATGAGCATTTAAACCAGAGATACTCATTTTGTTTTATTGTTGACCCCTTTTAAAATAACTGGTTTCGGTAAAATTCGTGCTGCTGAAATTATTTCCTTCAACTGCGAATGGCCTGAAATTTAGAATTACTAATTTAAATAATAGGAGTAAGTACTTTACTGTTCTGTCTCACTGTTCTGCAATCGTGTGAAAGTAGCATATGGAACGAAGTAAAATTCTAAACTAAAGTACACCTCACCCAATTTCACTTATCGCCAGTCGTTTTTTATCGATGTACAAATATTTCTACGGACAGTCGAAGATACAATGATAAGGGCTCGTTCACATCAGCTGTGCACTTGATTAGCCTACCGATAAAAAACCTTGTTGATAAAAACACTAAACACGGTTTAAATTATAGAAAAAAATTAATACAAATAAATTAAGCCCAATTTACCAATTTACAATATCGCGTTGCCTAACTTTATAGTTAGGATTTAATTATTTCTTCGAAATCTCTTACCTGAAAAGAAAGAAAAAACAATTAAAATGTTAACAGCTATTCAATAATTTTCACTTTAATATTTAATGTAACTGAATTTATTAACGTAACAGTCAGTTTCTAAACACTTGTGTGCAGATATAATGTTACCAGTTTTTTAAATGTAAGTCGAATAAGAGTAAAACAATAACATTTTGTTTTAGTTATGACAGTGTAAACCTACAATAAGAGGATATTAAATTACAAGTTGACCATCGCCAAAGATCGAATGACGTAAACACAACTCTGACGGACCGGGGGCGGGGATAGACAAAATCAGTAACAAACCTTTGACATCGTAGTCAAAGTGTTAGTTTGATTGACTTTGTTATCAAAGAGTTAGTTGAACTATCAAGTTTGTGAATGTTGATACAATGCACCTGAATGGCTACAACTATTGATATACTGCACTATACTGGTAGAGAAAAAGATTTGTATGTTTGTAACATGTAGTTTAAATAATAGATACAAATTGTTATAGGGTATAGTAACTTAAAATACAAATGGTACCTAAAATTGAGTAACCTTTTCATGATATAAAATGGAACAAGAGGAGTAAAATAAGTCGATTTACGGCACCCTATTAATTCAGAGGAGACCGACGCTCAGCAGGTAAGTGTAGACGTGCTTAACATTCACAAATAGGTTCGCTCGATTTATTTTCTTATTTTAATATCATTCTTAGACACGCGACAATGAAAACCAGCAAAATAAAACCTTGTTTTTTTATATCGTAAGGTGGCAAACGAGCAAGCGACCACCTGATTCGCTGAAATAGCGAAGTGACCACTGCCCATATAGATCCGCAATTCCAGATGCCATGCTTACCTTTAATCAACGGGGAAGGGATCACACAGAAAGAGAATATTTTCCCTTACTATGCGTCCCCTCCTCAGAGAAATCCCCATTCCATTCCCATCTTTTCCTTTATAAGAAAAGGGTGGAAAGGGGACTAAAATTAGGCCTTCAGCACCACGATCATCAGACGAAACACAGAATTGCTTCCACTTCACGTCTGTCTTATGTGTGGTCGTGGTATTGTACCGGAGGAGCCGACAATTCGTGCATCAAATGTTGTTGTTGCTGGCGTCTAACACTGTTAAACCACTGTTTCTATGTCTCTTCTGTTGTCGCCCTAATTCCCGCCGTACCCAAAATGCTTGGTATGACAGAATAACTAATGGATACCGTTGCTTTATTGACTTTACATAAACAGATATTAGAATGGATGTGACACATTTGGATTCCTGACAAGTATAGGATTCCTGACAATATCTTTCTAGCAGAAGGTTATGTTGCGTTATTATTATAATTGTATTCCATTATAGTGAATACAGTATAGTTTAAAGTCAAAGTATTGCATTAATACCCGCCTCAGATTACACCTATGTTATCATTTCTAATAGCACGATAACCATAGAAATAATAGGCCTCCGCACGACTAGTAGATTAGTGGAAAAGGGATCTTAAGTTAGTAAAGATAAGCTGTTCGCAGGGTATTAGAGTTTTGTAGCTATTTGTTAGGTAAAATCAGGTGGATTAAATGGCATCATTTTTGATTCTTACGTTCGATCCAGTCATCCGGTACCGCAACTCATTGGAGTAAAATGAAATGACCCAAATAAAAATCACTGCTCAATATTCAAATAAAAAAGCGGATGGTTTAAATTACATTTCTAAAGGTAAAATGAAATTGTATTTTCAGGACTGATGATTTAATTGCGAACTATATATCCTTTAAATTTATATTGTCAATCAAAAGACATGCCTTTTACGTTTTCAATGATACATATAATTATGACAAATAAGTTTTTCATTACTTTTAATTAGATTACATTTCGGAGTTAACAACATTTTTAACCGCGTGAACGGAATACGTATACTTTTAATGCACATTAAAGTGAGTTGTTTTCTTAACTGTATATTATAACAATGATGTAACATACAAACAATAAGGAAGGTAAAACAAGGCAGAGCGTAGTCCCGGGAAGACCATTCCCGTGACGTTATCATTAACGGGATGTCTCGTTAAAGTGATTTACGACATGGTCAATAGATGGCAGGGCCACGGCGGTGCACTGGCTCACAGCCATATTGTTGCAAAATTTTGATAGCACCAAAACAATTGAATCGGTCATTTCAAAAACCACTTAAGTCAACATTTTTTCCAACATGCTTTTTTTACAGAAAATGGTTTTTCAAAGGTAGTTTATCAGTATTTTCCCATACGTGGTCACTCCTTCTTACCAAATGACCGTGATTTTGGAGTCATAAAAAAAAAAGTTCGGAAGCATGATCGTATCTACGTCCCAAGAGAATACATTGATTTGGTTTCGAACTCCAGCTCAACATTCACAGTTATAGAGCTAAAAACTGAAGATGTTTTAGAATATAAGAAATGGTGGCCAAATTTGTACAAAAAAAAATGTTTGTCAACTGAATCTTATGGAAAAAAAGTCCCAAAGGACCAGAAAAAGTCTTTTGCACCTTCGACATACATGAGTTTTTCATATGATTCAGATCGAAAAGGAACTATCATAGCCGAGGAATATATTGATGGATTGATTGAACATTCATTCTCATTATTGAAGAAAATAACAACTTCTGTTTCACTTCCATCAACGAAAGCCTATAATTTGAAAGTGCCCATCAATAAAAATAAAATAGACGATTTAAAACTAGTTCAAGATAGCATTCCGGAAGAGCATATGCCATTTTATAACAACATTTTTAGCTGGCCAACTGCAAATGTTGAAGATAATCCAGATGAGAATGATGGAGAATATGACTATGTACCATAAAGATATTAAAACATGACAAATTAATACATGTGAAATATTAATAAGATTATTTTTAAGTGTAATTCTTAATTACAAGCAATAAAAAATATGATTACTACAATTTTTTTGGTTAAATTATATACCACTAAACCTATTTCTCGCTAAAACAACATAAGTCAAGAACTGTTTATCAGGTTTTTTTCATTATTTCTATTAATAAAGCGAAAAGATTATACGCTATTTTAATTTTTTACCCCTCGAATACTAAATTAACCATAAAGAAGCTCTTCAAAACTCATTTGTTTGTGTATGAAACAGTTTTTATTGATTTCTGAAAAATTATAATTTTGTGACTTATGAGGTTTTTGAAATGACCGATTCAATTAAATAGATTATCAATAAGATAGTAAATTTAATAAACCAAACAGGTTTGTAGGATTGACTTTACACAACACTCAAGGAAATACCAATCGAATGATACTACACACTTGAAAATCAGGTCAGCGGTTAGGCTACTGTCGGTCAAAATGTTACTCACATACATAAACAGAAACATCACCATCCAGTTGAAATTCATTGGCTTAAACCGGAGACATTAATTCGTATCTTAGTGCACAATGTCTATAAAATATAATAATGCATCGAATATTTTCGATTTTAGAACATTAATTTACATACGTTCTAAAATCGATAATAATATCTACCTATATATATGGATTTATTATGTATATACTATGACTAGAACTCAACAAATCCCCTGTGAGTATGTCCACTGACAAACATAAGGAAGCATTGTAGTATAGATAAGGCATGGTACAGTGAACCCACCTTGTGCAAATATAAGTAAAATATTTGTTTTACTTATCTATAAAATATTAACCGATAATCCTGACACTTTAAGTGCAGTAATAATGATTAACTATCTTCTATATATATAAAAGAAAGTGGTGTTAGTTACACTATTTATAACTCAAGAACGGCTGAATCGATTTGACTGAAAATTGGTGGACAGGTAGCTTAGAACTAGGAAACGGACATAGGATAATTTTTACCCCGTTTTCTATTTTTTATTCCGCGCGGACGGAGTCGCGGGTAAAAGCCAGTCTTTGATAAACTCTACTTGTATAACTTTACTTAACTAATATCCTTAAAGGGAGGTATTGTATGAAACTCTTGAAAACCCTCTTAGAATTCCGGTTTGTTACAAAACACTTAAAGACTTTGTAAGGAACGAGATTCTCGGCTCCTTTTATTTTTACCACAATGCTTACTAACAGAAATACAAATGAAAGCTTGTTACTTGTTTGAACAATATTTCATACATTTGTGACTTGTAACTGATATTATTATAAAATAAAATAAATGTGAAATTAAAGAACGAAAATAAAAAGTGAAATTACCGATACGAACATGTTTTGAATTTAATCAGATTTATATTTAAGGTCATTTAATGATTACATAAGCAGTTATACGAATACAGAAGTCAAGATAATTCCAATCATAGAACTTACGTTACCTTACAGGATATAGTAACCACATCGACCCGACATATCCCCTAGAGCTATTTATCCGTATCGCTCAGACGGTTACCGCAACTGAGGCGAGATCGGTCTTCAATAAACTACTCAGTGTGCCTAACGGCCCGAGCTAAACCGTTTATTGACGGATAAATAAACATATTTACTATGTTTCATTGTAAACTACGCTTCAGAAAAATATTACAGTACGAGATAAATACAACAATGTGAGAACGTTAAATCTCCCGAACTGTGTTAGTGTGAGGGATCTACTAAGGCATGATTATGTATCACCGAGTATTGTTAACCATGCCTTAGTAATTACAATTAATATAGACATGGATAGGACCTACAAACTTGTGTTGCTTTTATGTAATTATTCTTTTTTACCCGACTTCAAAAAGAAGGAGGTTATTATAACATTAATTTGATGGTTCATATAATTATTATTATTTCTAAATATTACACAAGTGTACACATAATAAGATAACAATTTGATATCACAATCTTTCTAACCTTCTAATTTAGACATTCATTTATTATGATCTCTACATTTCAGCTAGACAACAAGGAAAATTAAATAATCCACAGTTTTTGAACAATGTTTCCCGGTTGTGTTAGTTATTGTTGTAGATGTTTCGATTCATATAAAATATGTTCTTGTTTACTTTTCACATTATTGATTTGTATGTATGTAACTAAAGAGCTTACCAAAGAAGATAATGAAAAAACAATAAAACAATATATATATATGTATGTCTCTACATAATTTAGAACTGTTGTACGTTACACTTATTTATTGTAGTTGGAACGGTTGTGATAAATTGGTTAAATTGACAACGTATTTCTCTCAAATAAAGCATGCTTTATTTGCACTTAAATTATAACAATGACAAAAATCATATCAGTCACGACATATTTTAATATATTAACCACACGCTCCAAAATTTAAATAATTTTAACGCATTTTTGGCGCAATTTGTGTTATTGCTGCCTATCACATAAAAGCACAAATATAGGTGTTTTATGTATTTTTTTATAATTGGTGATACGGTTGATATTTAAAGTTTCAGAAATACTTATGATGTTTTCAGGTCTTAACAGATGTTGAAAATCACCTTAGCCATTTTAGATGCGGTTGAGATTTTGGCTTCATGACTGTCAAGCAAATACTTTCAATTTCCCTTTATTTTACCGAAAGGTACGAAAAAAATTAAACAAATAAGAGTTTACATAAAATCCTTTGTATACATAACAAATTAAATGTAAATTTTATTTGATACTAGCTTTTACCCGCGACTCCGTCCGCGCGGAATAAAAAAAATGCACACAAGATAAAAAAGTTCCTATGTCCGTCTCCTAGTTCTAAGCTTCCTTCCCATCAATTTTCAGCAAAATCAGTTCGACCGATCTTGAGTTATAAATAGTGTAACTAACACGACTTTCTTTTATATATATAAAAGAAGATTCTATACATACAAATAACTGTTATAATTTATTATAAAAAAAACCAAATCCAAGAAAGAATGCCATTAAATATTTGTAAAATTAAATAAGGTTTGGTCTTATCCAAAGTTCAACAGTTTTGTTAATGTAATCAGATAATTATAAAGTAGTAATTTTAAAATGCCTTGAGAAGTTTAACCTCAATCAAACGTTTAGCTCTTGTACTTTGATTGCAGAAGATGAAATTATTTATAAACAATTGAAGGCAACAAATTTTATTTTATAAATGTACGGTCTCAGCTAACGAAAGAGTCATTAAAAATAAAAAATACAAAGCAAGTCAACGTTTTAGACGTCAAGAGAAAAACATCACAAATTTACCCTGCATTGTTTATGAACAAACAAAACATGTTTCACAAGTATACAAAAATTAAGGACATTTTAAATTAAAAGGAAAACTTTGTATTTCTCTGCGTCAACATTGAAGTAATCGGATAATACTAATTTGTAATGTTTTTAATAATGGTGTACAAAGTTCTTCGACTTTTAACACTGATTATAATTTAAAATGTGTTACGTATTTCCTAATACATGAAAATAACCAGTTAATGCGCTAACGCGCTATGTACGTTAGTGCAAATATTGATGAGCGTCGTTATGTTTAACGATATTATTGTTATTTATGTTAACTAAGGACAATTATATTAATAAACAAGGTAAATATATATGTCGCAATCAGAAGAAGAAATCAATTTTAATAAATCGAAATTAGAACACAAGCCGCGCTCGGAGAGACTTCTTGTGCGATGCGTGTCTGAGATTGGTCATTCTGGAAATATGGATCGTAGCTAAAGCATTGTTCGTTGTACATGAGCCTGTGAATCAATTATAACCAGTTGAGAAGTGATAACCAGTGTATTCCTTGAATCCGATATTACCCACAGCCGCCCACAAGTGATCTCAATCAATAATAATTCTGATAGCGAGCCACCCCGGCCGTTATATATATATATATACCTTACTCGAATCTTACGCCGAAAACAATATCTATATATATAAAAGAATCGTGTAAGTTACACTATTTATAACTCAAGAACGGCTGAATCGATTTGACTGAAAATTGGTGGGCAGGTAGCTTAGAACCAGGAAACGGACATAGGATAACTTTTACCCCGTTTTCTATTTTTTATTCCGCGCGGTAGGAGTCGCGGGTAAAAGCTAGTTAACAATAAAGATTTTTGATATTAGTCCGAAAATTATTATAATTGCTTTGAATGATTTGGAATATTTTTGGATATTAATTATACCGTTGGATAAGTAAAAATGGTTAGAGATTGTATATTGATTTCCGGCCATAGAATAATTTCCTTAACAAAATATCCTCTTAACTATATAATGGCACACAAATAATGATACAATGCCAAACAGCCATCCTGCCTAACATTCAAGCGGCTGTTTAACTGCAGGGAACTGGCAGGACACAGTTGTAATGAATTAATTATGCCTTTAATTAAACACTCGCTTGTTTTATTTTGTTTCCAACGAGATCCTCTACAAAGCAACAATGTTAACTTCAGTACCGTTCTTTTTTTTTGTTACCCTCGCCGTGGATCGTAATTATTTTTTAAGAGGTTGGAGATTTTTATATTGCTTTTCAATTACTTTTTTACCCGCCGATGCTCAAGTATTTGGAATCTTAATATTAATTTAACTAAGTATTGTCCATGATATTGAATGCTTCAGAATTATAAATTAACTAGCTATCGCCCGCGACTCCGTCCGCGCGGAATTAAAAAAAACGCTTACTAAGTAGCTTATGTGTTCTTCCAGACTATGTTCTACATCTGTACCAAATTTCATCAAGATCCATTGAACCGTTCCGGAGATACTTTTAAATAAACATCCATCCATCTATCCATTTATCTAAACTTTAGCATTTATAGTATTAGTAAAATAGGGTTATACTTATACATACTTTATTTTACTATGAAAAATTTTAAACTCACTATAAACTATTTTATTTTAAGTTATAAGCCTTTACAAGTTGGATTCCGATATGAATATAAAATTAATAGACTTGTTTACGTCGGAATTTATTATATGAGGGTTGTTTATTCACTTCGGAATTCGTAATGTAGATATAATGTTCGACGGGACGATGTTAATTTATTGGCGAATATTTTGAATGGTTTTTAATGAACAAGAATCAATCCCTTAAGACATTCCAAATAATCAACTTTCTTGTATATGTTTGTCCAATATTAAGGAATATTTATGAAATTATAATATAATATTAAGGTATATGTTTAGAATACTGCAGTGAGTAGAGACACATTTTCAAGCGAGCAATATTTTATTAACTAGTAACGTTAGCTCATAAATATTCATGTTAAAAATGCCTCAGCGAGGGAATAGATAAATAAAAGATGGATACCATCGTCAGGGCAGTTTTTCTTTTTATTCACGAAGCAAATTTGTCGACTTGAATAGAGATGTTATTTCAAATTGGCATAAGAATAAAAAAAACCTATATAGATAGATTTTATATGAGTAGCGTTTTCTTACTGATTAAATAAATTAACTTGAAATCTTTTGAAGATTTTTCGCTATTTAATTAAATAAAAAAAAATATATAAAGTAAGATTTGAAAAGAGTAAAGATGTATAATATGAAATAACGAAAAAAGAACAGTAATATTCAAATGCACTAATTCCATAGCATTAGGTTGTATAAATAATAAAAAAAAGTCACTGGTAATAAAATCCATTCGTATCTAGTTCAAATTGAATGTAGTGACATTGTAATTAAAACGACATATGGGTTTTCCAATTTTACAGAAATTGAAAGATACGTGAACAGATAAAAATAACATTTCTGATGGTTCCAGAAATTGGCCGGTACGTTTCGTTTCAATTTTCCGATGGATATTTCTCTTCAAATTGAAATATAAATGTATTTTAAGATGAAAATAAAGTTACGAACATTGAAATTCAATCAAAATTAGAAACATTCAGTTTAATCCAAGACTTTAACTGATACTAAAAACTGTTATTAATTATGATTTAGTGTTGGTTTTTATTTTCAAATTTAATATTGCACTAGACTTTTTAGTACCTAGTCTTAGGTTTTTTCCAAATAATTTTTCCATACTTGTCTTAATTTATTATGGATGCGCAACGTTGTTTGTAACAAAAGAAATCTTAAAAATATAGGTACATGTTTAGTGTTTGTAACAAATTAAGAGCTCTTTCACTAGTTAAGATATCTGAATGAGGTCTGTCTGATTCGATATAATTGAGAAATATGCATCAAAGAATCAAGCTTAAAATATACTAAAAAATATAGCAAACCAAGGAACAAACAGATACATTTTTAATTTTTCAATCTTACTAATATTATAAATATGAATATTTAGATGAATGGATGGATGTTTGTTAGAAGGTGTCTTCGGAACGGCTTAAAGAAACTTGATGAAATTTGGCAAAGATGTAGAACATAGTGTGGAAGAACACATAGGCTATATTAAGTTTTTTTTAATACCGCGCCGCCAGAGTCGCGGGCAAGAGCTAGTGTTTTATAAACACAACTTAAGTCACAGCAAACTTTATGAAGCAGAAAACTTAATGCCGTATGTAATACCAAGTTATTAGAAGTTTTATATCTGCTTCTTGTTGTTGAAGAATATTTGATAGTGGATAATACTGAAAATAGTATATAGGCGATTGTTAGAATTCCTTTGATCTTTCCCTTTTTCTATTACCAATGAGAGTCTAATTATATACTAGAATGTTACCAAGAAATTTTACTTTTGTGACACCATTGACACATCGTATTGATGGCACGGTGTTTTTTTTTGAAGCCCAAAGTCAACTTCTAAAATAAAATTTAGTTTGAACATAATTCCTTTCAAAACGACAATCCTTAAAATATCCGAGTCACGTATCGAAGAGCCCTGCCCGTCCGGTATTTTCCTGTCAAATTGCACACGGACGATATTAAATTTTCTTGTTACCTGATAAAGTACATCAGATCAGAATATATACATTACTTTAATTCGGCATTTTAGCTCTTTAAATAATATTTAAAGAGTCTAATATTTAAAGTTACAACATTTATTAAAACAATGGTATCGATTTTATTGTTCAGACAGAAATAAACGGAACAATTGCAATTGCCGGAAGGTTCATAGAAACAAACTTTTCAACAAAGGTTCCATTTTACCATATGAAAATGTATGTATGTAAATCGAAAGAACATTGTATGTTATCTGTGTTTTTTTGATAGAGAATGAGAGAGATATGTTTTTGTGTGTTTCAGCAGTGGAAATTCACGGTGATTATTGCACAAAGATTACATCAGGGGTAATTTTCTACGTCACATAAAACATGAGCTAACGAGAAGATTAGTAACTATGATACGGTAAAGCCTATGTTGGATTTAGGCTGAGCTGTAAACGTAATTATTAAAGCGCAAAAATATATCACTCGACACGAAGTATACCAATGTCCTGGATATTTCGTTAAACAAACACAATAGTTTTGTACTGTCACCGGCAAAACGAGAAATCTGACTGATTGTAATTTACCGAGGCAAATTGGAAAGATTCTATGGCAGTTGCACTGTCTTCAGCGTACGCCAATCCATGACTCTATATTTCTAATCTTGCTAATTGCTAATATTATAAATGCGAATGTAATCGAAAAAATATTGCACAAACATATCGCTTAATTATAATTTGGCTAGGCAAATTACAAACGGGTGACGCTCACGATATGCCGAGTATACCCGTTGGGCCGATCGACATACTAATAAATCGGCCGATTATTTTTCCATACGGCCGATTGAGTCCATACAATCAAAAAAATACTCTCATTGGATTGTTTGAACGGTACGCCGATCGGTCCAACGGGAAACACCCAATTTGCCGGTGACATATCCACGTTATTGAACGTTGCGTGCGCGGGGTATATAAACAACGAACTTTATCAACAGACTCTTTGTACTTTGGTATAAAAAAAGACGGTGCTTTGTTTGACAAAAGTTTTTAAAATTTACAAACAACTATTTTACAAGAATAGCTATGAATATACAGATGTTCAGGATCTTAGCACAAGAGAAATTTCAGACCCTATATTTTACTATTGACAGTTTTGTCTTGAATTTAAAATTAATCATTCATTAAAAATAAAGTAATGCTGGAAAGTATTTAGTAATAATTGGAGCCAACAATTTTGGCACAACAAACATTAAAGTATGACTTTATAGATGCATAAATATTGAATATATAATTCAAAACAACTACTAGTATATATTACGTCACGTAAAAAGTGTAGTCACTTCTTCTGACAGTGAATTTCCATTGCGAAAACACGTGCAAAAAACATCTATAGTCATCTCTGTTTCTTGAAACCGAATGAGTAGGATGTCAATATGTTTTGTATAAGTGTTTTGGCAGTTAGAACTCGAGACAATAACAAAACAACTCGATAGGTGCCCGCAGCGCGGTACCCGAGGCGCATGTAATCGGCCGCTGACTAATTCGCCGCATCAGTGTACGTTCTTAAACAAAGCTTTATCATCAACACGAACATAATATTATTTTGCTTCTTTTTGATTTTTACTATATTAAATTATTTATATAGTACATTGTATAGAAAATTAACAAAATATGTTATATAAAAATAGTATACCACCGGCTGCGTAATCCCATAACTCAAGCAACCAGTGGTGAGGGCTACAGAGACAGGAATCTCCTCACTATGGGCGCGGTTTCTAAAATGTTGCCTTTTGTAGCCTTTTCTATCAGGCTCTTAACCCAACTGTTTAGTGAGAGCTTCTTAAGATGACGACTATCGAAATAATAGTAGTCGATTATAAGTCAGTAAAATAACTATTTAAATTGAAATTCTTTCATTGATAAAATTGTGATAAAACTTTAGTTTTTAAAACGACCGAAGGTTTCCGACCCAAGAAACCTAAATATGTATATTAATTTATCAAGAAAAATATATGTTTCGTTGTTTTGTCATACAAAGTGCGATATTTTGACCAGCTAACTTTAAACACACTATAAATAACTGTTAAATTAACATAATTTCTATAATCTAAATAGTTTTTAATTTTTTTTTTTTAAATCAGTATCAAACAAATTATAGTTTCGGACATTGAGACGATTTTTCAATTTTTTATTTTGTTTCAAAGTGTAAATGTGCTATATAAATACACGTCATAAGAAATTACACAAGAAATAAAAAGAGATGTTAAATTCCTAACACGATAAACAAAAATCACGTGCACTTTACGAGCTGTGTATAAATAAATCGTGTAAATTATCAAAAGTGTCTTAAAATAATAGTCGAATATTTTATAGAGTTTCGGAATAGCCCGGAGCGGAGCCAACTTATTATTTTCACAATTGCATCTTGTGTATGACGTTCTGGTCGATGCATATGATTCTGTCAGATTGCGAACTCCGTTAATTTATAATCTTACTAGCGAGAATATAAAAAGACGACAAGCCATTGACAAATAAAAATTTTATTTAACAAAATATAGATACTATGTAATTACTTAGTTTCATTGAATTAACGTTGAATTGGGAGATAAATATAGTTCAAGATTTATATCACTTGTATTGATTACTTAGTTATATTATAATGATATTTATAATCTGCCGAATACCAATACACCCACGACACAATCATTATTTTTCTTATGTACCTACAATAGAAATCAGTTGGGGAAAAACAAGATAAAAATATTGGCTTCATTTCATAATGATGTTAGTAAGCAGATATGCATTATTTTTAAATGCTATTTAACACTGAAACATGAATTATTTTCAAGTAAATATTATTATACTAAAAGTGGAGTAAACACTTTCTGCTCTGGGATGGAAACTATAAACAAACGGAATCTCGTTTTTGTCGCGACGATTACGTCTCATAGAAAATGTTTTGTTTCCATTTGTTCCGTTACAACTGCCGAAACTATATTACAAAATACATACTGCAATCTCTAAATTTCTCTGTTTCTCTAAAAAAAACTTTGTTCATTCGTCGAATAAATGAAAAAAGTATAAAAAATATGTAAATTAATGTACAAGTTATTTATTGTCGTAAGATGTTAATGTGCATGTGAAAAATATATGTAATCTTCTATTTCTAGATATTAAATTGATATAACCAATCGGATTGCATTGAACTTTCTTATTTGTTTGAAAAAATATCGCATCAATTTTTACATCCGCGTTAGAACATTTTTACAACTGAATATGAAAACGAAAATAGTGACATTGTTTCGAAATTCAGTGACGATGTGGCTCTCAATTGTTACCTCTTAATTTAGTTTTCGTAACACAAACGCGTAGTGTTCCGTTCCTACACAACGGAGACAAAAAATCAATGACTCACTTCATTTAAATTATTAAATTGAGTTTACACTAATTTAAACATTTAATAACAATCTTACTAAATGAATGTTTGTTAGAAGGTATCTCTGGAGCGGCTCAACAGATCTTAATTAAATTTGGAAAATGTAGAACATAATATAGAAGAACATATAGGCCTAATAAGTTTTTTTTTATTTTCACAGGTACTAGCCTATGTTACTCAGGTATAATGTAGCAATCTAATCGTGAAAGAATTTTTGAAATCCCTACAGTAGTGTTTGTATTTATTTTTTACAAAAAACAAATCTTTCCCCTTTATAATAAAAACTCTAAATAACTAACCCAAATTTATCTAAACTTGTTTCATACTAAAGACATTGTCGGACATAATTTCACCAGTGCCCGAGGGAACATTGCGAAATATAAAGCATACAAAAATTTAGATAAACCGAACTAAAATGCGCCTAAATAAATATAATAGACAAGATAATTTTCTCAATGACCTTAGGATTGTATTTCAAATAAGTTTATTTGGGGACCACAGCGTTCGTTCTGCGATATGCAGCAAGCGATGCTTCTGCAAATAGAACTGATATTAGAAAAAGACAAAAGCTTTTGTGCATATTCTTACTACTAACTTACTACTTCTTACTACTAACGCATGTACGACGTATGGTCCCTATGTGTGTATTGTATAAAAAACATATAATCATCCCTTTCAATTATCCTTGATAAAACAGAGATAAATATATTTTATAGGGGTGTTGCAACGGAAAAAATATGTTATAATTACATGTCCAATGAACAAACATTTCGATGTAAATTACACTTTGTACGTTGATGTATACGATTGTATACAACAATATACTATGACATCTAGCACTTAATGTGAGTTTTTGAGTCCATAATCTACGTTTAAAACATATTGCTGTCTATGTGTCGTCAATTTGTTTGACATTTGATTTATACTTATTTTTTGGACTCAGAAACCCACGGTTAGTAACTTAATATTCAAAGTTAACTTACAAAAAGAAATCCCTTAAAGTACAGAACCTTTAAAATCATAAAAATGTGCGAAAACAGAATCGTTTTTATTTTTTTCTTAAAAAAAAAATATGAAGACAACGTTATTAAATTCATGTTCGTTCTACCATAACATGTCATGTAATAATAATTTAGAATTGTCTTTTTTATTGTGTGTCGAGAGTAAGTTGAATAAATTACGACTCAAATTATATCTAAGTAGCCTACATAAAAGGACAACACACTATTGTAGCTTACGATTCTTGTATCCTTTCATAGTTGAACTGGTGGAAGTATACTTTTATACATTAAATCTAGGTGTCTATTTAGTTACTTTTCTAGTGGTTTAAACTTACTTTTACTTATAGAAGACTAGCTGTGCCCGCGACTTCGTCCGCGTAAAATTCTGTCTTCGGATAGAATTTTTTTAGGCTAATTATTTTACTTAACCGACGTGCTATGATTTGATGTATGGATGTAGAAGAACATAGAGAGAGGTGTGCCAGGACCGTGCCAAATGTCTAAAATATTACCAAACAAAATTACATTCCCTATTTTTATTTAGCACACTTGAGGGTAACATTTCTTCAAACGTTGAATTTCATATTTATTTATATCAAATTAGCAGCCACAAAAGTAAGTTTTAAACTTGTAACTGTAAAAACGACGATAATTCCATACAAACTTTCACCCCCACTTTCAACCCCTTACGACCCCTTTTTCGCGTTAAAATATAGCCTATGTCCATCCTCAGGCTCTAGACTATCTGTGTACTAAATTTCATTTAAATCGGTTCAGTAGTTTTGGCGTGAAAGCGAGACAGACAGACAGACAGACAGAGTTACTTTCGCATTTATAATATTAGTAAGGAAGTAAGGATTTAAGAGAACAAATCAAACTAACCTATACATTTTTGATTTACCACTTTTGTTTGAGCCCCGAATAAAGGAAAATTACCCGAAACACAACAATGTTATGAATTATGCCAAACAATAATTTTAATTACCTTTTAATTGAATTTTAATTACCTTTTAATATTCCATAGTATCTATTGAAAAATTAAGAAATTATAGATAAGTATTGCAAATATCCGAGATCGGATAAAGTGGGCTGAGTAAACTTCGGTGCGGATGTTTTGATAGTTAAACAACTATTTTTTTTCTTTCCGTAGTGTGTTTATCGTTAACGCAGCGCGCGCCAAAATTAGCAGCCGTGAATCAACACGAGACTGCGCCGCTCATTTATTAATAAATTCAGCTGTTCCTGTGCAATATATACATACATACATACATACCCATTACACACACTTCTTTTTGATAAAAGTTATTGTAATTTGATTTCGCGTAAAAAATCCGGTAACATGAAACAGTGCCAAAATGCTAATATAAAAAAATCTTAATAAATAATGTTACCATAATAAAAAAATACTGACGAAAAAAAAAGTATCATAGGAATAAAAAAAAGTATTTTTTATATAAGAGAAGTGGGCAAACGAGTTGCGGGATAACCAAGGTGTTCATCGATGCCCATGGACATCTGCAATAGCAGATGGCATATTGGAAATACTGCCGAGGACAGACCATTCCACAAAGCGGCTGAAAATTTCGCGAAAACCGCACGGTTATTCACTTATAACAAGTATATTAAAAAAATAAACACATTAATCGAAGTCAATCTGCAGTTTATAAACGACGGCCAATTTTCGTCGTATAAATTTCCCGTTTGTAATTATGGCAATTTAACAACTAAATCCATATAAAATAAATCTCGACAAAATGGTTCACACTCGTGAGATAAACTTGAGAAGTGTCAAGGGACACCCGGATGGAACGAAGTTCCTTTCAATTAATTAGTGAAGGAACCAATGTTTATTCTATGAATAAAAAACTTAAGTCTTCACAAGAAGTACATTTTATTTCTATGAATTTTCGTTATATATTGTCACGTCGTTGCCATGGTGAAGTAGGGCTCATTCGTCGTTAACATACTTACTATAGCAAAAAGTGTCGTGACAACTTTTCGTAAGAATTTTTTCCGTATAGCCCCCTTTCACAACGCGCGATAAGGAACTTCGTTCCAATAATATTCACCATGCATTATATCTCCTGCATAGTTTATTTATCCTGATACATCCATACGATTGTGTCAACAAAAGGTCAACTTACTGTAGGGGGTGCTGTAGACTCTCCTTAATGACAACTTTGAATATGTTGAATGCAAACAAAACGCTCGAACCAAACCCATTGTTTGTGATGGAAAATAGCTTATTTGACGCGGAATACTCGGACAGAAATGGATTCAATCAACACCACTAATTGTAAAGAAATATACATACATACATACATTGAAAGCATTACTATGTTTAATGTAAGCTAATTTGTGCGTATGTTAATTCCACTGTTACAAGAGTGTCATAGGTCAATTAACAAATGGTTTAGAAGTTCCAATCACGTGTATAACTGACCTATAGTGCATAGCGATTTTGAGTATAGATGAATATACGAATGCGGTATTTCAACGTTATATTTAGTTCGATAAACTCTTTGTAATTCAACTCATCACCTTCCAGTTCGTGTCCGCTTCAATAGTAACACACCCGAGCTCGGTTTATCAATACGACGCTAATTTACTGCACATATGTAGGACGCGAGATATAGAATGAATAGAGCCGACGTACAATGCCATTGGTTTGCGACTTTGTTGATTTTAAATTCAAATTTACTTGTTTCGTGCCTTTTGCGCAACACGAACGTGAACGTAAAAACAATAAGTTTACATTCAGAGAATTAAATTCGCTTCCCAATTAGGATCGAATATCGTACGGTAAACTGAATCCGTAACCATAGAATTCGATTCGATTTTACTACATGTTATCAGCCATTTTCATTCTCATTGACGAAACAGTGACAACCACATGTATTAATAAAGCATACAGGATTCGAATTCTACGGTAAAAGCTACAATTTAGCACGTATAAATGTATATTGCTGTGACAAGTTTAGAAAAAGGATAAACGGACATAGAAGAAAAATAAACAAATATAATATTGAATTCATCATAGTGACACGGGTAAAGATATTATCCAACTATGAAATAAAAAGTAACCTCAAGAGATATTTTAGTTATCCATCGATGTTGTTGTAAACTAAAAACTTTTTAAGGGTCGCCGTCCACTACCAAAATGACAAACTAAAACATTGTTATCAGTCTTTGAATTGAATTATTCTGTCTTTAAAAAAATAAACTAGATATATTGAAAAGGATTTTAAAATGAAATCTCGCAATCAACAATCAGTTATTGAAAATCCAACGCGCTAATTAACGTAGAAAATTCTCTTCATACACGGCGATATTGTAAACAACTTACTGAAAGTAGTCGATGTCTTTTTGTAAAACAAGCTACGCAATAGGCTTAAATTTGTTCACACGTGAAAATTATCAAATTATAAAGTTTCAGGTCCGCCCGCGCGTTTATACGAGAACCAACATCATTGTCTGATTTTAATTTATCATCTATATCATATAACAACATACGTAGGCAAATACAAACTCGTTGAGTTTTAATTGCATTCGACTGCGTATATATATATATATATATATAATTTATATATATGTACGAGTATATATAATTCGAAACGTTACGATAATTAATAAATTACCTTTTCGTTGTACATCTTTCAATAAAAACATTTAGTAAAACAAGATATAGAGGTAATAGATTTAGACGAAAAATTACAAATCTCAAGAGGCACTACCGGGGAAATGCATCCAAAGGAAATGGTAATGCTATAAACTGCTCCGGAAATTATCCGTAATCGAATGAAGCTAAAGGTTGTTGCCGTCAATATCGAACAGGCTAGAGCTACACTTTCCACCAGTGCGACTAGCAACTCTATCCTTACGAGTCTACTATTCCTTTTGTGTACCTCGTGACTAGTCACTTTGTGGAAAAGCGGCCTTAGAGTTCCGACCCGTTTGCATCTTTACAAGTTTTTCACGATCGTAAACTCAATTGCAATCGCGTACAAGGAAACTCTGAAAGTCGACACGGCTCTTGAATTTTCATCTTTATAGTCTACTTTTAAATTACACTAACTACCAGTATTTTACAATGTTATTACTTACATTTTACTTTGTACACTTATTTGCTCGAGCACTACTTTTTTATAACTTGTCGTCTTTTGTACGAGAAATTAAAGAAAAATCCTTATTTCAAAGGCAGTAACTATTACATCTCCATATACTGTTATATGCTTGTCATAAGATGAATCAAAGGACGTCTTACGAATAAATTACTTTGGGTAATTTTTCCTCTTTATATTCTAGAAAATAATACACAAGTCAATTATTCTTTCAATTCTTTTTCTGTGTTACATACCTATAATCTATATTTAGTGCAAAAATTAAAGATTTTTTTTTTATTATAAGGAAACTGGTAACCAAATTGTCATTACAAATATCAAGTAAATAAACATTTGGCTGCTAATATTGGTCGCTAGTAAATCCGTTTCTTTTGTTTCGACTTAAAATAATAGAACAGATATAATAGCAAAGGTTAACGTGGATTTTCATTGACGAAAAAGCTAAACAAAAATATTCAACATCGTTATCATACACCACAGCTAAGGCTAACAGCTTTAACACACCGCTTCATATCAGGTTCGGTTCTCCGAAGGGCTGTTTAAAAAAATGTCCATAAAAATGCGAAAGGGTACTCTGGACCGAATCAAATCTAAGCAGGTTTCCTATCTTCGTTTAAGTTCCGGTTCACTTTCGTAACTGTGCTACTGGCGTGAATGGGCGACCGTGGCGATGGCGAGCGATGTTAAATTGGGCATAGCGGGGCGCTGCCACTGCCAGGGAGCGACCGCACTGTGCCAGCAACTCAAACGCACTTTGACGAGATCACCGGCTGAACTTTTGATAGTCTTGACACACATCATCGCGCTCGAAAACCAGTCGGTTGTTGGCAAGCGCCGCGCAACGCTCAGACGTTCCGCCGCACTAACTGACGGACGAACTGGCCCAAGATGAACAATCAACGTTGATACACTTACAAACATACCGATTGAAATGAAGAAACGGAAAAGTTAAATAACGTTTAGTCCTCGTAAACTTGTATTTTTTACAACATCATTGTGTATTTATTTACATTGACATTAAATGTCTTATTAGTTATACAAAATATATTCGTATCGTACATTAATTTAAGTTTATCAAAAACCGTGACCATTCGTAATATACACTTCGAAATATATTACTGAAGGCGTTAATTATACATTAACTCATAAAAAATAATCAGATTGCAAGCGAGTAACGCAATACTGCGGCACTATCAAGCCGACTATGATAAAGCGCATGATAATTATCCGGCACTCGCAAGTCATTCGCACGATCCGCCTCTGACGTCCATCAGTAGTGATATGAACGACTGACGAAATTTAAGAGCATTTTTATAATCAACATCGACCACTCACTAAACTATCGTACAGATTTCAACGCGCGAGGGACAATCAATATTGCTAAGCGGATCGAACTCCGTTTATAAAGAGTCAAATTATTTGCACAGGAAGTGTATAAATTAAATAAACATGTTACACATCAAGACTCGTAAAGCAAAGAAGTGCATTCAATTCTAATCTAACTGCAGTGAAGTTAAAAATTTTCCTCAGTAAATCGCTGACGTGTGTTGAGTGGAAAGATTGAGCGGGAGCTAGCTGGGGCGTCGGGTGGAAGTGATTAATTGCCTTCTTAATTGTGTAGTTGCGTCAGCAGTGGGCCGCGAGCCTGAGGGTCAGGAGGCACATCCGCGCCGCGCACGGCCAGGTATCGCGCATCCGACCACCACTGCTCCACACTGTACTCACGCCGCGACCTATTTATTCAAGACGACGGAATTTGACCGCCATTATTCATATCACATTCGTCAACAGTAATTAAGAAGATAAGATACCCACCGTTAATGAAAACTACGCATCGAAATTGAACCGCATTATGATATTATTTCTCAACTAATTATACGTCGTGTCGCGTACGCAACTCACTATCAGTGTAAATATATTATCTGCAAACCGAGAGTGACTTGTTTGTGTGTATCTGTGTCATTTATTTTGTAGCCTGACTGTGTTATGGCTTGCAGTTAAATCTTACGAGAGGTTTAACGTTCAAACGTTGAAACATTGTACATTAAATTGTCTCAACTAAAGCAAATAATATTATCTCTAAAATTAAAACTTGTTTGTATCTATTTTTACTAACTCTAAAATTTCCGAATCTGATAACATAATGTTCAGGGAAGACGTAAGACATTGTCAATGTCGAATTTTTATTTTACCTATACTAGTAACCAGTAGCACAGCTGATTTACGCAAGGGGCTAAATGTTGTACTAAGTACATATACGGAGATAACATTATACATTATAATACTGCATTAACTATAGTGTTTTTAATAGATCAGATTTGCAGTCGGGAAGTATTTTTCAGAAAATTCTAAGATATTACTAAATTTAATCCGAAATGTTAAATATATCGCTTGGAATTTGAACGTTTCTGGATAATATTTAAGCAAATGAATGCAAAAATTGTATAGGCTAATCTTAACATTTGTTTTGTGGGATTATCTAGTTGCGGAAGTAGTTGCGGGCGCGGCGGCCAAGGATCTGTCCGCAATCTCGAGATAACACCACCCCCCGAAATATGCCCCAACTGAGACCCAAGCCCGTATCGATCCGCACCTGCCACCGCACCAAGACAACTCTCCTGCTCACCAAGTACTCCACGCTCGCCGCTGTTCACATCACTCTTCACAATAGATACTACCCGTGAAAATGTTCATGACTTAATTTTTTTTCCGCTGTCGATTTCGCTTATCTGCATTGTGTAGATAAGTATGTATATCGTATAGAATTTGGGAAGGGGCTGGCGACGGGTCGATCGAACCCGCGTCTTTAATGCGGCAAAGCGGTGCGAGCCATCGTGCCGGGGGTGGCGGGTATCGCCGGTGTAGCGGGTGGCAATCGGGCACGAGCAGCGCCGCGCACGCCGCCAGCCCGGCTCAGCACGTGACGCGCGCGCCGACACGCGCTTTACGCCCGACCCGAACCTCGACCCTCGCCCTGCCAAAAGGACTGCACTCACCGTTTCCGTTTATTAGGGGGTAGTCGTCGTCGTGTCGACCTATGTACGTCTTCAGCGGCGTGTCCGTGAGGGAAGGCGACGACCTGTCCCTGTCACTCATAATAATCACTTAGAACACCGGCTGCGGATACGATACGAAAACACGGAACGGGGAGACGCCGGCCCCGCACACACTCCACGAGCGACCTACGGCCCGCGGATCGCGCGGCGAATAAATGATTAAATGCAGCGGTTTGCTCGCCACTCGCCGCCGCACAGTGCGGCGCCACTGTCGCTGCCCGCAATCAATCTGCAGCGTAACCCCTAGCGCCCTCTGACAAATACTTTGCGCACTGCGACTCTACCAACAGATGGTGTTGTTATTCTATACTATTTTATCTAATTTTAAGTTGTAAAATAAGTAGCACGAACAATTTAAATATTATAGCATTTTAATCGACCTGTTTGACATTTTAAGAATCTGTTTTAAATTATGTGACCGAGTCTCGTGAGTGTTCTTTTTCAGTGGTTTCTGGAGCTAAGTCGAATTCGACTTTGGGTATGTATCCCATCATAGGGAAATATAGAATTTAAAATAAAGAAATGTGGGTTGCTGAATGCCCACGAGAAACATAGTTACAAGCAATAAATACTCTGGGGAAAACAAGAATCACATTTACCTCAGATCTTTAGAAATCTTTCTCTTAATAAAATAGTTTTTAAATATTGCCTTCTCCATTTCATCATAATTTTTAGTTATATTTTCCAAGTATATTTGTGTATCGCGTTATGGTCCTAAAGGTACCATTAACGTTACATTATATTGTTTTAAAAAGTATTTTTGGCAGCGTTTTATTCCTGAAAAACAAAGTCAACATCCGAAAATCTTAATCGCAACAATGCGAGACTAGAATTACTCTTGTAATAAAATTACATTTATAAGACGTTACTTATATATACTAGACAAGTAAGTGAATATTATATCTTTGTAATAGATTTATTATTATAACTAAAAAAACAATATATATCGAAAAATGTAATCTAGTCGAGTTATTGCGAAGAACAAAGTCGTTCCATTCGTTAGTTAAACGGGAATCGACAACGTTTGGTGGGAAGGTAGGTATTGATGGTGAAGGGGCCGGAGCAATGGTTACCATTAACTCAGATTCTATAAGACTGTCCGATATTACGGAAACTTCCTTACGCTGCCTGTGAGCACCTAACACTGCTCGGAGCTCCCGTTCCGCCACTTGCGCGGATTTAACCGTCGGCGATGATCCATCACCTGGAAAAGACCATTTTTATGAGTGCAACCGCTATTTCACCTTGAAAAGTGATATATAGAAGTGTGTATATATTCCTTCACCTTTTATTCGAGACCAAAATTTTACGCCTTAACAAGGTAGTAACTGTTTATTACACGTGTTCATTCCATTTACATTACACTTCTTTGTCATAGAAATTAAAAACTACTCATATAGTTAAATGTCTAATATCTCAAATTTTTAGTTTACCGAAAGGTATAGTCTGAAAATTATATTACTAACAGTCAAAAATTTAACATTAAAAAACCTTACATTTATTGATATTTGAAAGTGCGTTGTGAGTAGCGTTGCATTTGCATTCATTCGCATAAAACATGTTCGTTTTCGAAAGAATAATATTATGGGGATAAGAGATAATTCTACAAAGGAAAGAATGTAACTACTAATTATTGTAAATAAATTGTAATATTGTATAGCAGGAGAATTACTTAATCAATTTAAATGATGACTGAAATGATGCACACATCGCACATTGCCATGCTATTTGCGACAAAATTTACTTTACATAAGATTCATTCCACAAGAGTCAAAATTTATGGAAGTAGAAGTGACAGAAGTTTTGAGGAATATTTCAAAAATTTATTCAAAAATTGATCTTCAACTTGAATAAATAATACATAGAAAAATAAAAAAATCATTTGACGTAATGTAAAACAAATGTTATCAGAAATAGATTCTTGCTTAGTTGACTTCTTATTGTGCCATCAAGTTCGGCCACATCGAGGTAGTCGCACACCATCTCGTCCCAGTTGTCGGTGAGGTCGTGGATGTTATGAGCTCCGGCGACCAGACGACGACGCATTATCTTTTTAGCGCGCGCCAACCGTTGCGGTGTATCTTCACTGATCAAGTTATCCAATTTGCTTTTCAATTCTAAATTAGTCCCTTTGTTTTGTGGCTCTAACATCACCATCGTCTGCATCTTCTGCGACACCTGCATCAACACTGGCGGTTTCGCCGTGAAACTCTTTTCCCCTTCGCCATCTTTTAACTGCGCCTTCTTCAGTATAGACAGTCTAGATTTCTCTGCTAACGATAACTCACTAACATTATTTACTTTTTCTTCAGATTTTTTAATTGTTACATTAGTTTTGATATTAGCTACTGTTGTATTTTGTGATCGAGAAGTTACTTTAGTAATCACAGTTAGTTTGGGTTTAATGGGTTTCGAAGTCCGAGTTAACTTGTTCGTTGCAATAGTTTTTTTAATAGTTCTTGCTGTCGGTTTCCTCCTTTTAGTGGTTCTGATCCTGGTCGCTCTAAACAGAACTTCGTCGTTTATCGGAGTAGCGTATCGGTCAATGTAGGAACTGCGGTACGTCCACACTCGGATCCGGCGCGACGTGGTCGAGCCCGTTGCCCTCGCTGAGCACACACAAGCCAATCGTTAGACTTCTGTCCAATCACTATTTAAATAATAACACCCACTTCAACGTACTACGAAACATAACACTTAAAATGTTGTTGAAAGTCTTTAAATTATTCATTATTTATTAAATTATTTCGATGTCAAAAACAAGATGTTTTTAAAAAAGTAAAATAAAGTGTCTAGACAAAATGACTAAACTTGTCCAGAAATATTATATAATGTGATAAATTGGGGGGAAAAAATTAAGTTACTATTTCTTACCTTTGGTTCGTCGATATAGTACAGTAATTTTCTTATTAATATTTTTAACTCGTTTCATATCATAATAGTCCTGATATTCTTCTGCGGTTTTCTGGTCTTCCTTCTTAGAATCAAGTCGACCAAGGATATCGTCCTCAATCTGTAACGGTGTTGGGCGCTGGATATGAACGTTTTCCTCCTTTCCTTCAAATTGTTCACCGAGCCTTTCTTGAAGAATTGAATCTACTGACGCTGGGTACTCCAAATTCTTTGTTTCTTCTTGTTCATTTTTACTTTCATCCTCATCGTCATCATCAAGATCTTCAATTTCTACTTCAGGCCTGTTAACTGCTCGATCTCTCGGCTTCCGTCTGACAATTCTTTCGCTTGTAGTTGATTTATCATTCTCAAAGCGCTCCTGATATCGATCTTCACTTAAATAATCGAGTTCTTTATCAATAATATCATTGCTTCTAATTCGACCGCTCCGTAAAGGAATTCTGTTAAATTCATATTTTCTACCAGTTTTCCTAGATTTGGAACGCGAACGAATGGTTTGTTTAAATTTTGGATTATTTCTTAAATTTGAATTATGTGGGTTTAACTGTTTTATAGAAGAGTTTACATCGACTCTTTGACCTCTGGGCGTTTTTTTCGTTGATTTTCGCCAATCTTCATCGTACCTTGTGTTCACCGTTCTTAAATTTAATTCTTCCTCATACTTATAATCGGGAGAGGCGGGAACATCGGGGGATCGATCTTGGTAATCGTCACCAGACGAAGCGGCTTCTTTTCCTGCCTCGTGGTACTCGTCGGAGGCGTACTGAGGCATCTTGGCTGCGGCGTAGTCACCGTAGTGTCCGCCGCTTGCTATGCCTACAACGGCAGCACCTATTAGCACCGGCAAGAGAACAAGCACCATTGAAGACCCCCTCCCGCCTCTCCCTTCCCTTATACTACTGCGTGTTTCTGCGTTTTGCTTCACCGACGTTATGATTATTATTGTACAATATGATAATCTAAAAGTTAGATTATTATGATACAGTGTGAAAAAAATTTAAAATCGATAAAAATAAAATTTTCGACATGGTTCATCGACTTTGACTACGAATTTGACGGATCGATGTCACAACTAAAAAGACGTTTTATAAAAAAATATCAACCAAGCCAGTACACTAATTGAAATATATTATTTCGTATGTACATATTTGTAACCTATATATTACTAAAACGCTTAGCTAACTATAATTAAGGTAGTAACCATTAAAAATTAATATTAAACCTAAAACAAATGACTGTCTTGTTTCGAAAGAAGCAAAAAATTTCTGACAGGATGGGTAAAAAATGTTTCAAATTTGACAATGATATATTACACAGTGCTACAATAGGCCGAAATTATGTTATGTAAATAATAGTTATCCGTGATTTAATATAACAATGAAATAAGAAGGATTACGTAATGAGTGGGACGGGAAAAAAGCAAAAAGAAGAGGAGGAAGATTGCTCTTGCTATGCGGAGTCACATAGTAAAAAGACATGCCCTCCGGTACACAATGTCACACATCCACTGGTAAATGGATTTTGGTTTTATAGTTGCTGTCGTAATGAGTAATCACCTTTCGTAACAGTGTGCATGTCTTGTACATGAAACATAACAGGAGAACGAGAATACTCTTAGCGTATTGTTCTATTCTTTCTAGTCTAGTCTATTCTATCGACGATCAAAACAAGTCAGGGTTTAAATGATCCCATTACTTTCAGCGCTACTATGAGTTTACACAGGAAGAAATAAAAGCTTTGGAGGAATGCGACAAGGAGAGTTTCTACCAGCGGTGCTTGCCTTTCAGTACCTTGTTTGCAACTCTTACGTATGCTGCGATACGCAATGGTGAGGAACTTGACCTTTACAGTAGCTTGTGAATATGTGGAACTTCATGGAAGTAAGAATGTTTGCCTTGTTTTATGTTTTTACTTATTACTCGTATCTTTTTAATATTGTTCTTACTTCTATGAATGTTTTATTATTCTAGGCTACCTGAACAGAAGTGCACACTTCGGCGTCGCGCCTAAGGTAATGGTAGCTATTCTATTTGGTCATGTGGTGGGACGACTTTCATACATGAACACCTGTGATGCGAAACTTCGGCGTTTGCCCGGCAATAGTTATCTCGGCAATGTAATGCGAAAACATAATGCGGCGAAGCTTAATTCGGAATCTGCGAAGCGTTGAGGCACATAGGACTCAACATATATGTATCGTAGTATTCTATCATAGAACAGGAATCATCTCGAACCGTAGGTTCCCCCCCCCCCCGAAAAAATTCGTACAAAATATATACTCGCCTCATTCCTTGAAAAACAGATAGTTTTTGTTTCTATATTTCGGCAGAGGCAAACCACGGTAATATAGAAACGTACTAACACAATCTTGTGTGTGATGTGTGTGAGACATACATACCCAAAATATTAATAAATTATCAGAAAGTCCATATTATAATTATAATACCTATTCTTAATGTTGTATTGTTTTGGCAATTTAGCCCTTAATATTGATAAGTATTTTTATATAAATATATATATTGCTTTGAGTGTTTTAAAAGTTTAAACACAAAAAAAGTTTCTCTTTATTTATATACATAAAGATATTCTTGTTTCTATTAACAATTAAACTATATGTTGTCAACGTGAGTTAATTTATTGTGTTATGTTATGAACCCTTTGGGGATGGGAAATTGGAGTCATCTCTTATTTAAAATCACAAATCTAGTAATGTATTCCATGGCGGATCCAATTTATCTAAGGCGAATGAAACTTTATATAATCCTACAACTATGTATAATTCGTTATTTGCCGAAAAAAAAAAACAAGTTTCTCTAATTATATAAAGCAAAACACTAACATGGCTATTGGTTTCTTTCGGTCTCTGAATCTGTAAATATATGGTTGTGTAATTTTTAGTCTATATGATACGTCCAAAACTGACTTTGACATTTGGCTTATGAATGTGTCAATCAAATCAACTGTCAAATGAACGGACTTTTGAAAGGATTGTCGAAATCGGTTTATCAGTAGGTTATGAAAAATACGATTAAGTAATATTTAGTGTTAGAATTTTGCCATGAACGACCCGAGATCATTTGGTTATGAAAATAGTGATGAGCAGTCTACGCTGAGACCAGCCGCGCCTGTGCCCCCGGTAAGATTAATTTATTTATGTATTGTGAAATACGTAGTTCAGGATGGAGAAAAATAACAGAGATTTATTGGGTAGGGGCAGTATAAGTTTTCGCCGGAAGAGTTGAAAGTCATATCGGAATGCAACAACGAGAGCTTCTTCAAGCGGTCGTTGCCGCTAGGCACCATTTTAGGTCTGGGTACATACGCAGCGGTACAAAATGGTAAGTACGTATTTAAAATAAACATTATACTGAACATTGAAATACTTAGTTTATTTGTATGTAACATTTAAAAGAAGATTCAGTCATGTCCAGGATTAACAATGATTACACTGTGCATGCACAATGTGCACTCTCATGCATTGGTTTTCTCTGGTTGCAGAGTTTCTTCCAGAAACCTACAATCAAAGGCTGTTGATGATGATGATGAATCAAAGACTCAATTACTATATATAAGTTTAACATCTGAATATTTCATTTGTTAAATTTAGACATAGCTTTTTAATAATATAATAGACAAACAAAGAATTCTAAACCAATGTAACAAAATTGTGTTTAATGTTCACTAAATGTAAATTATGTTAAATAGTTGTTACCTACCATAGTCCTTTGTTTGTCTTGGTCAGTTGTTCAGAGTAAGTGTTATGTAAGAACATTGCATTTGACGTAATAAGCAAATAAGAGAATTAGGATAATGTTTAGGCCAATGTGATTAGTATTACAGTACAAGAAGATTGTATTTTTAGCCAAGCTGTATATCACAACCATTTAGAAGACAGGCTCATGCCTAGAAATAGAAGCAATTTTCTGTTTTGTCTGATGAGTGTTCCGGAAGTCTAATTTTAAGCTTTGCAGTAACTTTGCTTATTTGGTGAATTTAGGTGGCCAGTTGCTTGTTTGCCACCTTATGATGAAAATAACATAACAAACCATATGTAAAATTAGCTATGTCTAAACCTACAAGAAGTAAAAAACCTCAAAAAAGCAGTAAAATGAAAAATTTTAATTTGACCACTTAAGTCTCGTGTTTCTTTCTAAATCAGGTAATTTGAAGCCCAACCCGAGGTTTGGAGCATTCCCTAAAGTGACTCTGGCAGTGGTTATGGGCTACTTCATTGGCAAGCTGTCTTATCAGCAAGCATGTGCTGAGAAACTGATGGCTTTGCCTGGTAGCTACATTGGACAGATACTGCGGGACAGACGTGACGGAAAAACAGGGTATTTCAAATTATTATAGATTTTGATAAAGTTTGACTACTATCCATATAGCTCTATAGTAGGCCTCATTTATAAAGATAAAAAGGTTTTTCAAGATGAAGTTTGAATAACAAGTGACAATGTATTAGTGTAAAAAAAGTATTCATTGTTTAAAAAAAGAATACAAGACAAGTTTACATATGTATATATTCGGTTTTTAATAATACATTGAGTATGTTTCCAGAATAGCAGCGCCACCTTCAAACCAATCAACGTCAATGCTCGGCGCCTCCCCGAGTGACATCTACTCTGACGCCGGCCCTGGCAACTCTCTCGACCTGGACATTGAACGTCCCCTGTTCAGTGATGACACATATCGTCCTTACACTGACGGTAAGTGATATATGATGAACTCCAATCAAATTCACATTAGAACACTGATTCCTAAACTGTGGATAAAATTTAGAGAATCTACAATGTATGTACAAACTAGGTGTCGCCCGCGAATCCGTCTGCGCAAAATTAAAGAAAAAGCGTAATAAGTAGTCTATGTGTCCTTCCAGACTTTGTTCTATATCTGTGCGTGTTCAAATTTCATTAAGATCCGTTTAACCGTTCCGGAGATATCTTCAAACAAACATCAATCCATACATCTATCCATCTAAAAATTCGCATTTATAATATTAGTACAAAACATGTTAAACATATACCCAAACTTTTATCTCTTATTCTTAATTTTCACACTGGAGGGTAAATCTTTTACGAACTTTAAATGTCATATTTATTTATATCAAATTGACATCAAAAAAATAGTTTTCTAACCGTAAAAAGGATGATACATCTATAGATACAAGTTTCTACCCCCACTTTCAACACCTTACGACCCTTTTTTCCCGTTAAAATGTCCTTTCTCAGGCTCTAGAATATGTGTGTACCAAATTTCATTTAAATCGGTACAGTAGTTTTGGTGTGAAACCGAGACAGACAGAGTTACCTTCGTAATTATAATATTAGTAAGGATTAAGATTAAATATAATATTTATTCTGGTATATTGTTTAATTGTTCATTTTTAATATCATTGAGCAGCACCAACAAACCCGGCGGAGACTGCTCCACCTCGTCCGTCCCTCTCATACGACGACTTGCGACGTAAAAATCGCGGCGAATACACCGACGCTAGACAAGATCCTTATAAGTATGTAAACCCCACATTTTATTTCTTTCTATAACAGAAAATCTTTACCTATGAACTTTCATGTTCATGAAAGAAAAAAGCTATGAGTACCCCTTATTGCTTTACAAATCCATCAGGTATTATGGCTGATAGAGATATATGGAAGAATAGTACATAATATGCTCACTCTCAATACAGAAAATGGCAGGCTAATGTTGATTCTTGGTTAATTTCATCATTCAACCAACAATATTAAGGATTGTAAAAAAAATTGACATCATTAATTTCCATTCTTTCTTTGCGGTATAGCCAACACAGTTTTACATACTTTTATATCCCCAATGATGTTTATTTATTATTTTCTGTACATTTTAGGGTGAATCCGAATTCAGCCCCACCAGTGACAAGACCGAGAGTGCCACCCCCTACACCCCCCGCGACCGCCCCCACCAACAAATATGGCGACCAAATGGAATAGTTAAGACACGAAAGCTGTCACATTTGAATCATAGAGAAAGGAAGGTCATTGTGGAAAAAAAGGATACATAATGGATTTCTATTTGGCTATTTTTTATACTGTCTCAACTTCTATATATCAAAGAAGTTAAATATATTACCATAGTCAGAGTTCTTTAATGGTTTCTTAAATCAATGCTAAGGAACACTGTTACTGTCACATTAACTTCTGTGAGTTCGGTGGCATCTTAAAAGCTCATACTTCTCTGTGACTATCGCTTTTCTGAAGAACATGTGAAAATGAAATCCAAGGTAAAAATAAATAATTAAGTAGACTGGAATTGGTACTCAGTAAATGTGCTAAAAATTAATAATGTTGTTTTTATTTTTTACATCATCCACCCGCCATTTCGCTAAGCAATACAAAAATTTTATTTATTTGAAATTAATTGCTTTATCTTGTTACATTTTCAAAAAAAAAATTCTTTCAATAGTTATTTCTCTAATATTAAAACACTTGAAGTCCTGAACAGTCATTTATTTATAACTAGCTGTCGCCCGTGACTCCGTCCGAGCAGAATTGAAAAAAAACTTAAGTATCCTATGTGTTCTTCCAGGCTATGTTTTATATATGTGGCAAATTTCATCAAGATCCATTGAGTCGTTACATTACCTTCAAACATCCATCCATCCATAAAAATTTTCGCATTTTTAATATTAGTAACATATTAAAAATAAATTCATTTATTAATATATTATATTCATTTAACGAATTTAATAAAATAATAGAGTGATGATTATCTAAGCATAATCTCTCATTAAAATATTAACATGAACATTTCTAAAAGTTGAATCAACAAAAAAACTTGTTATTTTTTCGTTTAACCAAATATTTCATTTATTAAATTACGTTTATAACGTAAAAAAAAGGATCAAACATTTGTACAATTGGGATTGTAATGCTCATTAATAAAATAAAATAATAATAATACCGGTTATAACAACATCAAAGGGACCAACAATATTCAGAAAATGGCCTAACCAAGAATATAGAAATACTGGCCTTGAGGGCGCTTCGCCTTTTTTATTCACTTTCTAATGTGGACAAAAGAATTAGTTATAAATTTTTCCGCAATATGACGAAGGTTTTTTATATTCCTGGTCAAGTTATATTAACCGACATTATTGTTTGTAAGACAGGTGAGGTTCAGTCGATGGTTACTTTAAGTGTATTCTACAATCGTATATTTTGGAACTAACCAAGGAGATGACGCTGCATAATATCTATACCCTTTAACACCGAATAATATAAATTAACTACCATAAACTTTACAAAACAATTAAAAACACCTTAATCTATGAAAATGAACTAGAAATACATGTGTGGTAACGTTAGTTGTAAATTATAACTAGTTTTGATACGCAATTCTTACCGTCGGTTTCCACTGCGGATAATACAAAAACTTATTGTCATCCCCCAAATTCTCTTAGGATAAACAAGGATAACAATATAAATGTTTTAGCAGTGGAAACCTACAGTTAGCTGAAATATTTTTACATTAATGAACTATGATGTGTGAAATCCCTAATAAATGTACTTGATATTTAAGAATCTTACTTAAATCACACAGAAAAATGGCACAAAAAGCATTTTTCTAGAGTAAAGACAGACAAATCTGAACCAGCGGGCATTAGTCAAACTAGATTATGATAGCTCACTAGCGTCCTCTTGTCAACGTCAAAAAATGTCACAAGATTCTCCGTAGTGTAGCTGTCATTTCATTATTATCTTATAAGGTCTTTTATAAAGAGAAACTTCAAATAAAAACGTGTCTGCATTTCTGATAGCAAAAAAGAAACAAAATAAAACGTTTTTACTTAAATTAAAAAACCAAAATACAAAATTAATAGTCTTTCTAAAATGTATAAAGTTAAATAATTTAAATTTGTAACTTTGACAAGGAAAATGAAATATATCAAAAAGTATTACCTTAAAGAAAAGAGGTCTTCTTTACATATATGTAATGATAGGACCAATGCGATAGCAGCGCCCCTCACGATGACGATATGAAGGCGATTGTAACAAATATTCGTACTAGGCTCAGTGATATCCTTGTTTGATTTCAACCGAGAATTACATCGACAAATATATAACATCTCTAGCTCTGTTCTTCTCAAAGATAAAGAACGGGATGGGAACCACAGTATAAACCACAGTTAAAACAACTAAGAACAAACCAACTAATAACAATGTTTGTACAAATACTTTAGGAGCAAATAAAAATGCAACAAAATGAACAAAGACGTTAATGTGAAGGACTTTCTTGTATTCAAATATACTGTTGTTTCTATTATTATGGAACATACGTTTTCTATAAAGGATGGCAACATAACAATGACAATATAAGTTTGATTGCAGTCAATACCCACAGTGAGTGAATTGATATTATCTATCCTAAGAGGTAAATTTTTTTCAGATAGTAAATGGAGAAATATCTTTGTCCCTTTAATAAATCAATCAATAGCTAGCTATTGCGATGAAACTTTTACAAGCTGTTCTGAGTTAGCTTGAGGATTAAAATTAAAAAAAAGAGTTCACTTGATAAATCTTTGCCTTGTACTTTGACCTTATTATTGATAATTTGTCTTTGATATGATGTCCGATTTCAATAAGTAAGAAATAAAAATACCTAATAAGGTTTCGTTTATCAGAAAAAAAGGGGGGGAGGATAGGGGAGTACACACATTTATTGATTCTCTAAGAAAAATAACGGAATACTTAAACTACTCAACATGAATAAACTATGTCATATAACTACGACTAAAAATATAAGACAGAACAAATGTAAAATTAAAATATACAAAAAATACAGACACAATAACCATATAAAAAAAAACGATTCTATATACAAATATGTATATAATGATACTATGACAGGTATATTTGCGTTAACTGTCTACATAATAAATTAAAGCTTAAACAATATGAGTGATGCCGCATTACTTCTAAAGTTACCATTTAAATGTTAATTATTATTACATGAAGATATAACACGACATTATTAGCTCCCATTTATATATTACATATTATTTATATACCTTCTACGAATAAGAGCCAGTGTATAAATTGATAACTTTTCAGGACAAACGGTTTACCGGTTTTACGGTTACCGTATAGGAGAAGATGCCACATAGGCACTTTTACTTTACCAAAAAAATGCATTTACACTTGTAAATGTGTGTTTGTGTTTAATGCATGTTATTAACTAAACTAAGAGATAGTCTTTATACATAAGACCCATATTAAAAATGAATTTATAAGCACCTAAATTATGTATCACAAATTTTCTAATACAGCAAAATACAAGTAAGTTATATGTAATATTGTATGACAAAAGTCGTTAAATATATATTTTATATAAAAACTGATACTATATTTACATTTATAATTTTGTACAATACAAAAAATATAATTTGTATTTATAAATATTATGTAATACCATTCTGTTATAATTTTACTGAAGGCACCTTCAGATGAGAGGAGTTTCAAGAAATAATCAAGGCCTTTATGGTAAAGGCCAAGGTAGTCCTGAGAAATTGACAGGACCTCCAAGGCCCGCGTCTGCTTCTAGGAGACTCATTATGACAGCCATGGCAGCTTCCCCGTTACCGTCGAGACCCAATGAAGGGAGTGGGGGTGAGACAGGGGGCGGAGTGGAAGGGGAGAGACCCTCTACGGGATCATTCTGCGGCGGGGAGTCTGAACCCACCGCGGCACTTAACGTTACGTTGTTTCTGATGTGTGAAAAGTTTGCCACGTCCACGCCGAGGATGTTGTCCATGAGAGCGGCTTGCTGAAAATAAAACAAACTAATATAAAACTTTAGATCAGTGAAACTATTTTGGACAATTGAGCACCTTTTCCAAAATGAACCGATCAATTGTTATTATTAATTCTGACTTAGGTCAACAGAAGACAGAGTGAGAATTAGCAATGCTTTAACTTCGATATCGACCCCAACTGGTCGCGATATCGCGCTTGCTCGGAAATAAAACATGGATAGGTCTAGAGCGCGGCAAGCATTCGTCGTTATTGCCAAACGATGTCTTTGAGGAATATATATTAATCAAAATAAGCTGACAGCTGGTCAGTCAAAGAAACATGGTGGGCATCATTAAAGCGGTGTAGTGAAAAATATGTCGCGTTAATATTTACCGCTAAGTATCCTCACCTGTTGATTAAAGACAGCGTCTTGTAAGAGGTTAGTTGGCACTTCAGGTGAGAAGTCTGTGGAGGGCCTGCGCAACGCGTCTTCGGCGATCGCGCTACCGATCTTATGAGACTCGACTTGTGAGTCAATTAGTCTCTGCATCTCTGCATCGCCCTCTGAAATCGCATCAGTCAAGTCGCGTGGAAACATCGCACAGGACGCCGTCTCTGCGAAAGAAACGTTGCACGTTCGCTTCTACCTCGCCTCGTGCGCTGCTCGCTTTATTAAGTGTCCAGTTTATTTTGTTTTTGTATATTATTGTCGAAAATTTTAGTACAAGCATTATCTTATTAAATTACGAATTAATGTTAATAAAGCAAATGTTTTGTTGTACAAAAAGACTTGGTTTTTCTGTAATTTTTAATTTTTAATGAGTGTATAATTAATATATAGATGAATGTTAGTATGAAAGTGTGGTTAGTTTAATAACACGCAGCAGCGTACGATTATTAACATAAACGGAATCAAATAACTTAAACGGATTAGTATTAATAATTAGTCAACTTTATCTCCCTTTTTGATATGCGAACTTGTAGAATACACTAAAAAACACACATAAAACATTTTAATAGAGCAATTATTTATAAACATCGATAGAGCAAATTCAAACAATAACAGTACTGCAATGTGTACTGCTCTGGATCATTCATCTATAAACGCATATTGTTATTACTTATATTCTCTTTATAATGACAGTGACAACAATATGTGCCCATACACGTCCCTGCAGTAGAAACCCACAATAATGTGTACTCACTCTGCTTGTAGATTTCGTATGAATCTTGTTCGTCGTGTTGTGGCGGTGTGTATGAATCGGTTACCAAGGTATTGTTAGCGACGAGACATTCCACATCTTTAGTCCAAGGATTCCTGAAATAACACATTTATAAATACACCGACTAACATGACGCATGTTTAGAAATATTAACAAAAGTAGAAACATACTTAAACGGTTTGAAATGCGTCGTGATTCTTGCTAAAGAGCCATCTTTACGTCGGAATGAGTATGGCAGCGTGTGCGCAGGTTCGCGTCTTAGTAACGCTAGTTTGTGCGTACGCGCAACACCTCCCAACTCCTGCGCACTCACATACTCGTATAGGCTGGTACCGAGTAACTCTTGTGGTAGGAAACCTAGAGCTAGGGTCACCCTGGAATACATTAGTAAAAGTTACCAACCTCAGTTGTGTTAAAATTAGAAAGTGTGAATAAAAATGAAAACGAAGTTAAAAGTAAAAGGGTATTTTTTATTCAATAAAGATGGAAGATGATTTTTTTTTTTTATAAGAGAAGGGGGCAAACGAGCAGCGGGAACACCAAGGTGTTCAACGACGCCCATGGACATCTGCAATACCAGAGGAATCGCAAATGCGTTGCCGGCCTTTGAGATGGTGATACGCTCGCTTCTTGAAGGACCCTAAGTCGTACTGGTTTGGAAATACCGCCGAGGACAGACCATTCCACAACGCGGCCGTGCGCGGCAAGAAATTTCGCGAGAATGATAGATACTCGTATTAATAGGAAGAAATACTAAAAGGACTAAGTATGTAGCGTTATAATTCAAGAATGGACTGTCATCTGTCAAAACTTTTATACGTCATTTTAGTGATTTTTAAAAAATGTAAATTTTTATTTGTAAATATAATTTATGAACAAACTAAAGAAATAAAAAAAAATACAATTTATTGTGTGAAATTTGTCGGAAATCGCTACTAACTACAGTCCCATGAATACTTTGTATATAAAATAAAATGATTTTGTATATCTGTACTAAACGTACTAGTACTATTGTCACTCTCGATCATGCTGACATCTATAGGGAACCAAAAGGCAGTTTTTTCCCCCATTAGTTGTTCTTATAATCTTCCTTAAGACAGCAGCATTTGATTAGCCATGGAATACTGCTCTTACCTCTGGTCGACGAAGAGGAACTTTCCATCAGTGGCATGTCTAGAGATGTACTGCAAGCACCTCGCAGGAGACCGGGTTGGTATGGGAACTTGCTGCCCAAGAGTCGGTGAGAGGTCTGGTAGTGCACGTCCAACCGCCACGAGGCAGGAAATGTTACCTGCCTCCCCGTCCTCCCCTCCATCGCCCGCGACGCTACCCCCTTCTAGTTCGGCTGGTGTCCAGGACTTGAGATACCCTAATGCATATAAATGTTTTAAGAAATGTATATTTTTTAAAGTAAATTTTATATTATTTTAATGTCGTTTTTGTTACTCCTTAAAAAGGGATGCTGTAATTAGACGATGTTACAAATCTCGCCAAATACATATTTCCCGTGTTACGCCCTTTGATGTTGTACTTAGCGTTTCATTGCCGTTGTTGTCAACATTCAAAATTTGAATAGTTCCATAGGAGACAAAGATTAAGATGATATTAATTAAAAATAAGTCTAGACTAGATACAAGGATATCTACTTCATCATATTAACGATAATAAAAAAGTTTATTCACCTGTACATTGTACAACACAATATTTCTTCTCGTTCTGTTTCTTCCTCATCTTGGAGCTTCCTTCCCCTTCCTCCTTTACCTGCCCGCCGGACTGTTGTGACGAGGATCCAGAGACAGACGGTGTAGAGGCAGCAGATGTGATTGCGCGGCACTTGATGCGACAGAAGAAGGAGCGCCGCGCCCCCGGACACAGTCTTGACGCCCCCGTCACCATATCCGCTTTCACTGGTAACATCGCTGCACATATACTTTGCTAGTGAGTCACGCAAACAACACAAAACACAACAAAAATAAAAAAAAATATCACCAGCTAATTATTATTGTGAAATTTGAATTTAATCTACGCAAAATAAAAACAAATAATACAATTGTTTCAACAACGTAATCAACAATTGCCAATATTTATAATTGTTATTAATTGAGATTTTTTTTTAATTATCATTTTATATATAACATGAACTGAAAGGAGCGTCAGTGGCTCAGAGGTTAAGCTTTCGACTTGTAATCTGCAGGTCCTGGGTTCGAATCCCGCCATGTACTAATGAGTTTTTCGATTTTCTTTACATATGTACATTTATCCGAAGTTCTTACGATGAAGGAAAACATCGTGATACAACCTGCACATATTTGAGAAGAAATTCAAAGATACATGTGATGTCAAGCGGCATATGGCCAGCGTGGTTGACTATGGCCTAGTCACTCGTAACTTAGGGTAAGCTCCGAACTGAATGAGATGCCGTACATGTATGTAACTGACAATGTTATCTCAAACTATATTCGAAGTTGATAAATATTGATTGACTGCAAAAAAGTATTATAGTAGAATAGTACTGAATTACATGAGCTGAAAGTGTTGCATCATATAGTTAACAGGAAATATTGAAGTTTGCCGAATTCGCATTGCCAAAACTAATAGTTAAATTGCATTGCCGATAAAGATAACAAATTGCAAAGTGTTTTAAATTAGAACTGTATAGTTCCCGTTCGCAAAGATATAAACACAAATTAATACAAAGCAGAGGTTAGACACTGAAATATTTGGAGTAAGCAGAGATAATATGTCGTTATACTAACTTTTGGCATCAATGAGCCGCTCCCTCGGGCTCAGGTCCGATGAGGAGAGTTGCTCCTTCACCTTAGCCACGTCTTTTGGATGTAAGATATCGAATAAACTCTGTCCAAGTAACTCCGACTGAAACATCAACATTAAATCAGTTAATAGAATACAAGAACAAGGATTCGTTTTGTAGTTTCCTAATAATGAAAATTACATAACCTCAGTGTTTACCAAAACAACTGATTGCATGAATTTATGACTTTGTCTCTCCCCAAAACAGTACAAAGGCTGGATTATATTTCTTGATATCTTAAAATTAATAATATCGTTGAAAACGGGTAACAAAAGTTCTCTACACATTACTTTGTCCATTTCTTTTTCTTTTACGTGAGCTGTGTATAACATACTAAAAGTATAGTTGGTATAACAAATTAGATAGACTGACCTGATCGTAGTTCAGCATTCTGCTAACCGAGGTGGATACGTATAGGAGTCGCCCGCGGTCACAACCGACGACGATCAGGAATGCATTGTGCGCCGCGTGTAACACCATCGTGTTCAGTTCGCGCTCCGACAGGAAAGCGGGGCGGGGGCGCGCTGTGAGGGGGCCGGCGGAAAGCGCCCCTCGCACCGACCGCAAGTACTGCACCGCCATACGCAGCACCGTCAGCTTGTCCAACTTGCGCGACATCGCACCGCACATTGGGATCATTGCGCTCAACTCTGATATGTATGTGTTCATCTTGTCTCGACGACGCTTCTCAATCTCGCTGTGGTTTTGCCTATAGAGTAGACTGTGGTTAAGATACATACAGCGTAAGTAGGACTCCAGCAAGATAGATATATAATCTGGTCACTGAATAAAGGAAGCAAGGGACCGATCATAGATGGGGGAGGCCCACGTCGAGCATGAGACGATGGATCGGAATGGATAGATGAATTTTGAACCGACTTACAAAAATTTTACTAGGTTTTACAAAATTTATCTTGATAATTACTATAAAAAAATGACGCTTCTATAATGTATGTAACTTACAATGCATCGATCCAATAAGAATCATTATCGTTTTCATATGTAGAAAACTAGCTAAGAACTAACATGTAATTGAAATTTAAATTAACAAATTGAACTTAAGCACATCTCCACCGTTATACGAAAGATCAGTTATTTTATATAGTGTTGAAACTCATTAAACTTGTGCATTGAACTGCGACATTATTACGACTTTTCATAAGAAAATATCAAAGAACACTAAGCATTAAAATATTTCAGGATCGAATGTTAATCAATATATTATTGTATATTATAACAGGTTAATGTTATTATTAACTAGGAAGTGACAATTACTACCAATCTACACTTTTGAATGTACTTAAGTACTTTTATTACTTACGTACTTTTATTTTGTGAAATGTCATTTGATGATCACAATTAACTAATTCGATCCCAAATAACAAGCTAATTTAACTCATTCAATGTATGTTTAAAGCAGAAATTAATTCTAAAAAAAAACAAAGAAAAAGTTCCTTTTTAACCAAGGTACAAGTTAAGCAAGTAGTGTATATGCTTACTTTTTATCAGGCATGGTTCTTGTAGAGCGTGTCTCGTCTGTGCCATCGTCATCGTAGACGCTTGCCGAGCCACTATTTAAAGATGCAAATATTGAATTAAAAAAAATCTTTTCTATCTATCTATAAGAAGCATTCAATCGGTAAATATAATAACTTGTGTTTTTATTCCTTATTTAGTATTATAAATGCGACTGTTTGGATGGATGAGTAGATGTATGTTAGAAGGTATCCCCAGAACGGCTACATGGATTTCGCTGAAATTTGGCATAAACGTAGAACACATAGGCTACTAATAATTTTTTTATTAATTCCGCGCGGACAGAATCCCGGCCGACAACTAGTCAAAAATTAATCTGCAAACGAACAAGAAAGTAGTAAAAAGAAGAGATTTTTTAAATCAAATTAACTTTCTTGTCAGTACTTCGTGATTTAGACTTTTGCCCCAGAAAAAAAACTATCTTTATGGTCTTATGATTGCAGAAGTCCTCTACACGAGCCAAAATAAGGTACGATTTTGGTTAGTAACAATAACAAGGATAAGGTTAAGAAACATACCCACGGGACGATCGTGTTACAAGTTTGCCGAGTAATTATAAGTCTTCGATTCGTATCCATCAAATTAGAGGAAAACTTTAACATCCAAATAGTACATGGATCTGATTTGGCTTATGGGAAATCTCTTGTAATTTGTAGTGAATAAATTTAACTATCAATTTCTAAAAGGCAAAACTTAAAAAGGTTTTTTTAATCAAGTATTTTACAAGCGTTTAATGAAAAAAGTAACTGAATCATAACAGCAATCTAATGTAGCGAAACAGCCGCTCGAACTGAACTTGATTTATTCCATCATGGGAGCGATGTTGGTCTGTAAGAGTCTGAGAAACTGCTATCCCTTGTTTCAAACAGTCGAGGTAAAGTCACGGAGAATCAGGACTGATATTGTATTGGGTAATTTTCACTTGTAGTGATCAATGCAGGCAACGTCCTACGTTAGATGACCAAAGACAGGATGGATGAATGTAATTATCTCAATGAAGTCGCTATGTGATATAAGGGTGTTGTACCTATATATTAAGGTAGCTAATGTTGGAATCAACAGACGACGTTTTATTTCGATACAACGATAAGGGGAGGTTGCAAATATTGTAAGCAAAATAGCAGGCAACAAATAGGGAACGATATATGTATCTCTAGGCGAAATTCAAAGGATAAAGTACTTTTCATTCAAAGGTAATAGGAATGGCAGGTGGGCTTTTGCGGAGCGAGGGTTTGCTACACCGTTACCAAAGGCAACCTATTACCAATGCTTAGGGTCGTCAAAATTTTTTTTTCAACTCATTAGTCAGTCATTCGGCGCCATCATTTTATATTGGCAATGAACGTTGGTAGCTAATGTAATCTATTTATGTTTTGCATTCGATTTATAAAAAACTAGCTTTTACCCGCGACTCCGTCCGCGCGGAATAAAAATAGAAAACGGTGTAAAAATTTTCAGTCAAATCGATTCAGCCGTTCTTGAGTTATAAATAGTGTAACTAACACGACTTTCTTTTATATATATATAGATATAGATACATAAAATGTACTTAAATGAAAATTAACTTAATAATATTTCATTTCTCTTTGCAATTTAGTTTCATAGTTTTCAAATAACACTAAAAGCCCTAGAAGCCTTTAACAGAGTCTTTGGCTACCAATACCTTTTTTTATATTATAAAGTGGCCAACAAGCAAGCTGGCACCTGAATTTTCCGAAATTGCGAAACGACCGCTACGCATAGATATCTGCAATCGCAGATGTGTTACCTACCTTTAATCAACGGAGGAGAGGACGCACAGAAAGAGGATATTTGCCCTTCCTATGCGTAGGCTCCTTCGTCAAATCCACTTCCCTTTCATATCCTTATAAGAATAGGGTGGGAAATGTATGCTAAAATTAGGCCACCGGCATGCACACAGCATACAGACAAATCTAAGACGACAACTACTAACAACTATTCCATGGATCCTATTTTTTCGTCTTATTTTGCTACTTTAACCGCATTCTGGTAAGTTCCAGAATTGCCTACTATTTTTTGGAATCTAGGAATATTGAATACATAATGAAATGTCGAGACAAAAACAAGTAAAAAATATTTTACGAAATGTTTCATAAAGTATTAATGTGTATCTGAATTTGAGAATTTTGTCGAATTTATTTATGATACCGTATTTTTATTAGACAAGTCACGTCCTAATTTCCAGCAGTTGTTTTGGTTCGTATACGGAAACTAAGTTCAATACGAATTCATACTCAAGAACTTTTTTTAAAGCAGTTATAAGTATTTTTATTTACTTTGTCCGCATTAAGTATTGTCTTCGGGAAGCATTTTAATAATTCAGGCTAATTATTTCAATTCCATGACCAGATAAAGTCACCTTGAAAAACTTATCCTTCGACTGTTGCTTTTTCAACAAGTTAAAAGACTGAGTTTCAATTTTCTTGAAATGTTTGAATTATATCAATTAAAAGTTATGAACTTTCTTTTCATGATTTCAAACAAAGTTCATTTTCCTGTTTTAGGGCTAAACGAATAGTTGAAACCGATATAAATAAATATACAGGGTGTCTGGAAAAGACGTGTATCAAGAATGTATATAACTCTTAATATTAAATTAACATGGTGTTCTAAAACCGGCATAAAAATAATACTTAGCGACAACTATCTTTGTGTAAAAAAGCCTAATGTGGATGTACTATAAAGTATGTAAGACTTACTACGATGAAGGTTTTCGTTTCCTTGTTGAGTTGTCGAGCACCGTGACCGTCGACGGCGCAGGCGTGGCCAGCGAGTTCTCGCAGTTGGCCATCTCGTAGCTCTCCGAGCTAGCAAAATATACAAATAATGTTACAAACACATTCATCGCTAGTATGAATTATCTTATGGGTTAACCGAGAATATAAAAACGCAGCTTGAGGGCTTTTCAATGGCATGCTTCATTACATCGTCGTGTAGTTTTATATTTTTTCCGCCAGGTTTTTTATATTCCCGATCAAGCTGTACACAGAGTAAGTAATGGTAGTTGAACATGTCAATTGTAGAGTATAGGTATCTGCTACTGCTATAAGCTGCCCAAACAAAAATAAAGGTTAATCGTATACAACAACTCTTAATTTTGTATATCACTAATCAATTTTCTGAAAAGAGCAAAAATACAGAATATTCTGTTTGAAACCACATTTTCTTAGGTCTCTAAAATTTGCTAGAAGAATAATAATGTTAGAAAATAGTATTATTTGTTTCATTATATTGAAAGTAATATCTCATCAACATCCATAAATTTTTCCCTAATTATTGTTGTACAAAATGAGTAATTTTGATTTATATTACAAGTAAATAATAAAGGATGCTAAATCGCTATATTAAGTACCCCAATAGAATTTTTAAGGCTAACTATTAAATTGTTAATTAAACATTAGCCCAGAATATCAAATATGACATACCAGTTACTACTATACTACTTAACTACACTTTAGTTGGGAAATGCACAATAAACATTATTTATTCGCCTCAAGGCCACATTATCTTGTAAGAGAAAACTTAGTGTACGGATCTAGGAATCTCTGACAGCTGGGTGAAGTTCCTTGTCTGCAGTATAATTGTATAACAAAGATCTGAACACCATCTCAAATGATGCATCAAATCAAAGAGCAGATGGCCAGAGACACGAAGTTTACCTTTTTTATATTATCGAAATTCAACTGTATTAATAACAGAAGACGAATTATCTAACGCTCGTGTGATATGTAAAGAAACATAGAGACCAATAACAACTTTTTGCTATAAAATTTATGGAATTTGTCTTTGCCCGAATATCAATTTGATTCCAGGATAGGCGTCTTTACTTTGTGAACCTTGAACATTCGCCTAAACACGATAGTGTGGCCACAGTATAACGTAAAAACAAAGGTTTAAAGCCCCGGTTATAGTGAGAAGCATGCATAGTTGCAATTTTAAATAAATAAAATAAAAACATCTACATAATTTTTAAAACATATATTTTTAATAAATTCGGTGTCCAGAAAGTAAACAACAGGAGATCAGGCATTCTGTGGATTAAAATATGACGTAACGCAAGATATTCTAATCCAAAGTTTTTGTAGGTACATAGGAAGAGCCTAAATTCTCTTACAAATTTATACAACTTGAGGTATATGTAGGTATTTTCCTTTATCAAAATACATAACAAAAATAGTTCAATTAAAAAAAAAACACAAATTAAAGCGCAAAATACAAAGTAGCATTAAAAGCACGTGTGGCAAATAGCAAACAGAATAGTTTTGTTGCTCACTAATGATGGTTCTTCCTCTTGCGCTGGTCATTGTGGTGGGTTGTGAGTGGCAGCGAGGTGGTGTCGGCGGGCGTGTACGCCGCCTGTAGGGCCCCGCCCTCACAACCGTTGCCCGCTGTCAGCTCGTACGCCGATACCGCGCTCGTGTTCGCCCCACAAAATAATATTCAAAATCAACCTCCAATACACACACTAAAATATTTCAAACAAATTCATACTCATTTGAATTATGTCACGATTAATATCGCCAAATAATACTCGTACTAAACATAATATCACTAAAATTGACCATGAATTTAAAATTTGCGCATGCGCAAGTGTGTTCGCTTGGCTTAAGAAAACATGCATTGGCAGTAAAAACACCTATGACTATTGTTCTCGTAGCCGTGAATTTTGACCTTCGCGTCGTAACACGTGTAGTATAAGAGCACTGCTGTTATCTCTGCTTTTTCAAATATAATAATAAAGATGGAAATATTATAGTAATACATGTCTTACAACAGTCGAGTCTTTCCATAACCATGTCCACTCCTATGACGCCATATACCATAAGAAAACCACACAGCTAAATGTTAATCTCAAGTTAGCAATAACAACGTATTTGGTATTGCTAACCGAAGATGTTTACATACAAGACTTAGTAGACGTAGTTTGATTTCAGATTATGGAAATGTCACATTAAAATTACATTTCCCTAATCTGTTAAGATTATGTTTTTTGTTATCATAATTACATAATTATATTAAACTAGCTGTTACCCGCGACTCCGTCCGCGCGGAATAAAAAAATAGAAAACGGGGTAAAATTATCCTATGTCCGTTTCCTGGTTCTAAGCTACCTGCCCACCAATTTTCAGTCAAATCGATTCAGCCGTTCTTGAGTTATAAATAGTGTAACTAACACGACTTTCTTTTATATATATATAGATAGATAAAATATCTTTTCCTTAACATAAACAAAGTAAAGAGTACACACGCGCACGTGCAAACATGCTGCGTACAATCACATAATGTATTTGCAACCGCCAGATTGTGAATTCATCAATTTATAATCTCACTATATAGAGATATTTTTATTGTAAGAGGAAAATTATTAGATCCAAACTAATAAACATTATATACAATTAATTAACTTAAACTTTAACGTAACAACGAAATCAAAAAATTAATTTCTAATTTTATAATAGAGGTTCAAAAAATGTTACCTATGTAGATAATGACCCTTTAAATAGTTAATTCTTTCTTTCGAAATTGTATTTCTAATACGTTTATCAAACGCCGAAAATCACAATCTGTCGGTATCATGAACAAGTGCGTCGTCAGAACATTACGAATAGGTAAACGTTTTCCGCGCGCAATGCACCTACACTACACACCTATAGATTAGTGATGTCCCTGACATTGCTCGCTTTGACACACTTCCGATAAAGTCTAGAACCGCGCTACACTGCTAGCATTTATTTTTTTCTTTCTAATGCAGTTGCAGAAAATACGCAATTACTACTTTTTAGCCGACTTCAAACAGAAGGAGGTTATCAATTCGACTGTATTTTTCTTTATGTGTGTTACCGCAAAACTCCGCCCCTGGTGGTTCGATTTTGATAAAAAATATTTTAATCGAAAGGAAGTGCTTGCAGATGGGTCCCATTTTTTTTATTTTTTCAAATAACTAGAAGACTACCGAAACTAGTCGGTGCCGTCACCGGACGATCACACGTAAGTTAAGCCGTTCTTAATTAATTATTTATTACGTCTCACGAAGGTTTAAACAATTTAATTGAGAGAAAAATATTGCAATGTCAACAAAACATCGACAGCTATTGAAAGAATTTGAATGAAAACAAAGTGCATTCAGTTTGTATTGCGAGTGATTATATTCTAGCGAAGCAATTACGATAGGTTATGTAAGTGCGCGATAACGCGGTGACAGCATCGACCCCCGCTCGCCCCTCGCCACCGCCGCCCCCGTCGCGCTGCGCCCGTGCAAGCGCAAGCGCACGGTGTCAAGTGCGAGGTGAGTAGATCGTAACCACGGACTTGCGCGATCAACTCCAGCCATGCCTACAATAATATCGGTTTATTGCAAACACTACTGACCTAATTCGTAACAATAACAAAACTTATCACTCATATCACAGCCAATCAAAGTAAACGTTAGAACCTGTATCCATTTTAGCGACCTTAGAAAATAAATTAGCACATAATTTATGCAAGTTGCATTATGATTACTTCTAGACGACAATTGGTACCTTGGTCTTCCAAGTTTGGGTCAATCGGATACTAATCCCACTTACATGATTTTTACTATACTCGCTATGTTAAGGTTGGTACTTCATTATTGTTTATGTTTCATAAGAGTCGTAAGGATATATGCAACCGCGGTTGTGGCTACGTATTACCACATTGTGCATATGCGAAAACACCGCGGTCTTCTAAACCCCACAGACTCCGTCCCCTCCCGCGTCAAGATCAAATGCCGAACACACACCAGTGCTCAGTCAATGCAGTATGCATCATAAGGATCACTATCAAAAATTTATTCAAGATAAGAAAACAAGTAAAAATAGAAAAAGCTTAAGACGATAAAATCAATTCAAGCTAAACAGGTCATGTCATGATCCATATTCATTAAAGGAAATAAGTACAACGTCCGCATGTAGAACAAAACGGAAGATGAGGAGTTTACCAAATAAAAATCGAATTTGGTCAGCCTGTGATGGTAGTTATTGTGACCTCAGAATTAGTACGATATTGTATTGTGTAATTTAGAGTCATGAAGGAATCGTCTTGAATACTTGAATATTGAATACAGAAGACGAAAATATACCTTGTAAAATACATACTGTATACGTTTTCTCGTTCATAAATACCTTTTATTTATAACTAGTTGTCACCCGCGACTCCGTCCGCGTCGAATAAAAAAACTTAATAAGTAGCCTATGTGTTCTTCCAGAATACCTTCAAACATCCATTCATCCATCTAAACATTCGCATTTATAATATTCGTAAGATAAGATATGTATTTTACCTATATCTTATTCAATTGATAATTATGTAGTTTAAAAACGTTGAGATTTCTACGTGATTACATTTTAAGATTGTCATAATTTAAAATAAGTACGTTTAGTTTATACTCCATTAGCCATTAGCTGAACATACGAACATTTAAAACTAGCTTTTATCCGCGACTCCGTCCGCGCGGAATAAAAAAATAGAAAATGGGATAAAAATTATCTTATGTCCGTTTCCTGGTTCTAAGCTACCTGCCCACCAATTTTCAGTCAAATCGATTCAGCCGTTCTTGAGTTATAAATAGTGTAACTAACACGACTTTCTTTTATATATATAGATAAGATTCGGACTGAAACACATTCGCATTAGTAATTTGTTAATAAGATAAGGTGATATGTGTTTCAGTTCGAATTTTAAATATTTGTATGTTCAGCTAGTGTAGTATATAATATATTTCAATACGAAAACGAACTTTTGGCAAATATCCAATAAACTGTATAGTAATAATTTGAATTATTCGTTCCTTAATAATGCTATGTAAAGATTAATTCAATTGTGTAATAATTGACATGCATTGAGAGCCCATTGTTAAAGCATCGTTGAGATGACGTTGATTTACAACTGACTGCTTGCGATTTGAGATGCGCAGGGCTTTGATGGATACAAGCATATCCACTTACCCACAACTAATTGCAACATAATCTAACTGTACCTAGATATAAGACAATAAATTTATGAACAATTTTTTCGTAGAAATAGATAAAACCTTCTCGTGTTACTTCACATATATAACAATATGTTTTTGTACAAGTGTGATCTCAAGGTACTCGTATAATGCCCACAGTAGTACCATAATATTTATACAAGTTGCAATAGTAAAATTCCAGCCCAGTGATAGTTTCTTGCCACTTTTGTTGTCTCCGTTTTTTTCTAAGAAACTGTAAGGGATGACAATTTGTGTCAATAAACGTGTCACTGCAGTCGAAAACCCATTGTCAATAATCTACACTAAACATGACCTTCTCCAATTTGTATTATATAAAAACCCGCGATTTCGCCTACACATAATTAAAAATACGATGAAAATATCATGTGTTACTCTAGACCAGTGATTCTCAACTACTGTGCCGCGGCACTTTTGTGTGCCGACAAATTTTGCAAATATATAATAACGTTAATATTATTAAATTACATCATTTAAAAAGATTTTTAAGATTTTTTTTTTTATCGCACTCTACTAAATGCTAATGTGATTGAACACGTGCGCTGTGTATACATCTCACGGGGAATCCCGAGCTTATGTGCTGACTTGCTACACACGCACACTGTGTCTGTATTTCTACGCATAAAAGAACAATGGCAGAAAAATAGTTGAAAAAAAATTGGCGTTTAGAAATGTCATATAGATACAATTAATTTTATACAGTTGATAAACTATTTATGCAGTGTGTTGTAGGAAATAAGTAAATAATTAATTTTTATCTGTGATGTGTGCCGCCAAATTTTGAAATCGTTAAATATGTGCCGCAACAAAAAAAAGGTTGAGAATCACTGCTCTAGACTATACTCTATATCTGTTCCAAATGTCAAAAAGATGTGCAGAACCGTTACGGGTTTAACGAGTAATTGTGTAAATTAAACCCATCCCACGGGAGCCGTACACGTTTCCGGGATTGTAGGCAGCCTATGTGTTCTTACAGGCTATTCTACATCTACACCAAATTTCATAGAGATCAATGCAGCGGTTCTGAAGATACAATCTAAGAAACATCTACATCAGATAAAAAGTGCGGAATCGCGTTTATATCGTGAATTGATGACGAAGTTAAAAAAATTGCGTCAGTAAATTTAAAGTTATTCAAACCGTTTTGAACAAAAATGACGCATGTTATTTTTACATGAATTACCATTAATTGTGAAACTTCCAGATGAGGATTATAAATTTAAATCTGTCGCATATGACCTGATTGTGGACCGAGGTCCGACGTTGCGTGGACATACATGTGACATTTCTATACTTCTAACTTCATTTGAATAAAGAATAATTACTGCGGTATCTACTACAGCGATATCATCATAAAATGCTGCAAAAATGAGTGGGTATATCAGATAGTTCTTGAAATATGGAAGCTGTAATCTCAGCCTACATCAGGGTAAGTGCGCGTTTGTCTGACTTTGATCGTATTGACCACATTGCATAATTTCTTCTGCATATCAGAGAAAAATACATAAACGCATATTCCTTTAATATTACCAAGTTATTGATATAAATATCAAATTACTTTTAATGACGTTAACTAAACGTAAAACTTGTGCTAGCATGTGCTTTAAAAGTCGATAGGTAGAATTCGAACTTACGAACTCGCGATCGAATAGCTGCACTCTTAACCTTTGAGTTATTAGCGCATATTAAAAAATAAATAAAACTAAAAGTACTTGAAGGATTTTATCATCTTACATTAATAATATGCGCCATGGAAATTTGATCCCCTTAAATGAATGAAACATGGAACAAATCTTTTATATAAGTACCACGATTTTATTATTCCACTGAATAATGTATCTAAAAAACTTTACATCTAAATGGAAGTTCTGAATCATATAAAAAAAACTTTTGTTCAACACAAAGGGCTTTACCATAAAAAACTTACTGTTTCAAACACGTTTTAACTTAAACATACGTAAAACCCCTTTAAATCGTGACTCCAACGTCTGGCGAACTGTGCGCAAAATTTCACCTATCATAGAAATTTTCGGAGTAATTTTTCTATTTGAATGTGCTATTAGAATTATTGCGCTGAAAATTTGTATGTAAACGGAATTAAAAAAAAAATGTACATTATAAAATCGCCTATTAAAAACCTCTACGTAGTTGGCCACCGTTTCTGGGATATAACGTACATTCACCACATAACCACTTAACATCAGATGAGGTCGTGGTCAAGCACTAGTTTATTCGTTATGAAAACAAAAAAGAAAAAAAAAATGAAACACTATTTTAATAACAGCCATAGAGTTGATTAAGAAACTACTAGTGACGGGGAATTTCAAATAACGAGACACTTATATAAGAATTATGTTATCTCCGTTTAATTCGATAAGAATGAGAGTGATGGCAATATTGTGGTGATACAGATGTTATGACAGTGAAGACTCGCCGTTAGAAGGTCATTCAGGTCCAGTACAATGATCAATGATAGTGAATCCAGCTAAGTTGTGTGGGCGGAGTATCAGCCACGCCTTGTTAAAGCCACGCCCCGAAGTGAACAATACTTAAATACGATCCAACTTTGCCGATAATGCGTTTTAATAGACACTGCTATGTCTGCTACGGACAATAAGCGCCGACGTATGTAAAAGTCTATGTTACACATAACCACTTTTTGTAAGTAGTATGTAAATGGGTTTATTGTTATGATCTAACATATTAAATAACAAAAAATCTAAATGGCTAGATCGATAATAAAATTTAAGACAAATATGCTTATGAGCATAATTTGGTCATATAGGTAAAGCCCAATCCAATGATCGGTCCAAATACGGTGCCGAGTAACTGCGTCGGAGGAGCGGCGAGCTTACACACTCGCGCGGTAGAAACATAGGGCCTTACCATAGAAAACAGACAGTGTTTCAAATACTTTTTAGCTTAAACATACGTCAACCTTTTTATAAAGTGAATCTAGCGCCCGGCGCGCATTTCTGATAAATCATGGTTATTGAAACATTATTATCCGTAGACTTGTGAAATGCGATCTTTACCAATAAATAATGAAGTACTTATACTGAAAGCAGTGTGGTGACACACATAACCACGTTGAGGTCAATAATGTCAATCAGCAGCGGGACAAAGGTTTAAAACACATGTTTAACTAAACAGTGTCTAACAGTATTTTTTGGAGTAATACACATAAAATCATCGAACTTCAATATAAATATCATGGCATTTTTATACTTATTGCAAATTTTAATAAAGATTATTATAGTGTATACGAGATACGACATAAAAAGTAGTTCCGGCAGCTTTAAACTGTTTTCCTGTCAAGTTTGATTTCTTAACGCACGAGCCATCAATAAACCAAATAGTTTTAAATGGATATGAAAAGTTTTATAATTTATTCTACAATATTTTTAATGAACGATAAATGTTTCGGTATATGTACATCAAGGCGTCAAATAAAGCTGCATACTAAGAAATAATTGGATAAACGGATCGCTTATTAAATTAAAACAAACTTTTGGATATTTATATAGCTTCCCCTTTGTTAATAAATTTGTATGAGATGAATGAGGTGTTTAAAGTTGTTGGTAAACGTTTCAAAACTAATGGAATATATCGCATAAGTCTCAATTCCATTTATCTACTTTTAATATTTCAGTAACCTTCCATTAAAATAAGTCGATCATAGCTATGATTATAGTATTTAGAATTTAATTATTCCCGCGTCGTCGTCCTATGAAATGCTAAGGTTTCCTCCATCAATATTCCACCTCGCACAACTAATAACAATAAAACTAATAAATATCAAAGCACAAGTCGATTCCAACACCCGCGCCACCTACCGCCCCTAGCCCAGCACAGAAGCACTACGACGCATTCAAACAATTAATGAATTAATGGAAATTATATTTGAAATAAACTATGTTATATTTGTTTACGTATAAGTTAGTTTATAAATATAGAAGTTAATTTTAACCGACTTAAAAAAATACTTTTTTTAAATTATTTACTGTCTAAGGAACGAAATATATGTATTATCCGGCATTGGATTTAACAGGTTGGTAACACAAAATGTTAGCCATTCGTTCTCATTGTGCTAACGTATCGACTACAATATTTTTATTGGACTGTTTCCATATAACCATATTTTATTCTTTTCTTATTTAACAGTTTTCCTCTTAAGTATACTGACTTAAATGTTATTGTTTGAAGTTATTTCCTTGACTTCTCGTGGATCAAGTTCTCCTTAAAGTAAAAATAATTATTTAACACGAAAATCCATCGACAACAATTACTCCTTATGCAATTTAATTTAAGGAAAAGGAAAAAAGGGCGACTTTAATAACTTGATCTCACACTTCTATCTCAAAGTTATTTAACGAGTTAAAAAAGTAGCAATTCAAAACAAATAAACGTGCCTTAATTAAAAGTATTGACCATTTAACAGTTTTAATTTCATTTCGGTAATTAATACAATTTCGAATAAAGTCGGTAAGAAAAGCGTCGTTGGCACAGGGGTTAAGCACTTGACTTGCAATCTGCAGGTCCTAAGTTCGAATCCCGCCATGTACCAATGTGATTTTCAATGTTCGATATACATATGTACCTTTATCAGACGTTCTTACGGTGAAGGAAAACGATATGTATGAAGTTAACCAACCCGCACTGGGCCAGCGTGGTTGACTATGGCTTAGTCATCCCTAACATGGGCTAGGCTCCGAGCCCCTCAGTGGGGACGTATAGTGAGATGATGAATAAAGTTATGGATAAAAGCTCAAAGCTTTACTTTTTTATTTGTGCCAGTATATTTTAGGAAAGTAAACCTTACTATATCGTGAAGGATTTAAATACGAGTGCATATTATTTTCTGTTTGTATTTGTATTTCTGTTTGTATTCCCATACCACTAACTGGATTGTGATGTATGTATGTGTGTACGTTAATAGGGTTTTAATAATAATAATTCAATTAAATTGTTTAAACTTTCGTGAGACATCATAATTAATTAATTAAGAAACGGCTTAACTCACGTTTGATCGTCCGGTGACGGCACCGACCGCGAAGTCTTCGGATTAAACACTCGCCCTGAAGATGGATCCCCGATGGGTCCGAAACTAGTCGGTGCCGTCACCGGACGATCAAACGTGAGTTAAGCCGTTTCTTAATTAATTAATAATAATTCATTTATTTAAAACATTCATTAAAATTTTATGATTCAGAAATTCAGATGTTTTAAGATTCTATCTACAAATTGATTTTAATTTTACAATTCGTTACTTTTTTTTTCAATTGCATATCGATTCCCACAGAAAATTATAAAATGTTTCGTCTTTATCGAGTACTTTATTTTTAATCTATCTATATTTCTATATATATAAAAGAAAGTCGTGTTAGTTACACTATTTATAACTCAAGAACGGCTGAATCGATTTGACTGAAAATTGGTGGGAAGGTAGCTTAGAACCAGGAATAGGACATAGGATAATTTTTACCCAGTTTTCTTTTTTCTTTTTTTTTTATTCCGCGCGGACGGAGTCGCGGGTGAAAGCTAGTTATATATAATTCATAACGGAATTATAACCATTGTATGAATTTAAAACTCTAATTTTTTAAACTTTTAAACCAGATTTGGCAAGAACTTGTATGACTTCTTTATCCCCAAAGCCTATGATTGGGGATAAAGAAGTCGTATACTACTTTATTAAGTTATTCGATTCCTTAGGACTTAAGATGGATTTACCCAAGTAATTGATGTTCAGGAAATGGGTTATTAGGTCAGATTTGGTCAAATATAGTTGTTACGAAGAACGAGAACTAATACGCGAAAAAGTATTTAATATTCCACCATATGGGTTAACTGAAAGTGAATTTTACTTATAAAGTTATAAGATATATTGCTATTTTTTTAATTTAAATAATTCACGCCTTAGACCAAGGGAGATAGTATTTTACATTTGAAGCATTTCTGGCACTATTCTCTCGCCTTATCCACATTCATCGTGACCCTTTTTTTGTTCCTTATTTATTAATATTGGAGTGCATATTTTTGTCTCAAGGAATTAACACGTAGAAGAAATAGATTACCGTGGTTACTGGTCGGATATTTTGTTTTCTGTTGAGGATGATTATTCGACGCCTGGTATTTGAAAGGTCCAAGGGATGCTTAACATATTTTCGTTCCCTCAGAAATTGATCATAGTTTCTCGTATAAAATGACATCAAATATTAATACTTTTCACAATTGTTTAACGTCTGTCTCCACTTTTGAAACAGTGATAAAAAAGGATTACATGGATTTGGTATAGTTCATAATTTTTTATAAAAAAAAATACATATTTTACATGAGAATGGGGCCTTTTCCAGCAGTTGACAGAGGCTAATGATGATTTTGTTTTGTCAGTGAAAACCATCGGTATAAATGATATACGAAAGTATTTAATGGTAGAAATGTTATGCAAAACTAAGAATGACGTGGTTTGTTATACTCGCTGGTAGTTTCATAAGCCTTTATCGGTTGACGTTTTATCGCGTTCAGCGACTTTCCGTTGAAACGTGTGCGAAATGTTAAGCAAGCAAAGAGATGTTAAAGGATTAGACAGTTAATAATTTCGGTGCGGTCCCGTTATTTATATTGTAATCTTGCAAGGTACGACTCCATTCCTATCATTCTGTTTAAAAATAACAGAGATAACAATTGTGTTCTTAAAATATAATTTTAGCAGGTATTCGAACTGTTGAACCCGACATATTATTGATATAATATTTAAATTTAGTTCTTTGAAAAGGATTCTTTTTAGCCGACTAAAAAAAAAGGAGGTTATCAATTTGACTGTATTTTTTTTTGTGTTACCGCGAAGCTCCATCCCTGGTGCTCCGATTTTGATAAAAAATATTTTAATCTAAAGGTACTGCTTGCAGATGGGTCCCATTTTTTTACTATTTTTTAAAATAACTAGAAGACTAGTAGATTTTGAGTTTAGCTTCAAAATGCGTTGCGAAAATTAGGGACTTTTTTGCTTTCATCGCTTACGTAGGCTAAACTATAGGACCTACATAAAAATGATGTATGGAAGAATTGTGTAGCTCTTTAAATGTGCTAAATAAAAGTCCACGACTGCATATATCTATATTTTATAGTTTTCTCACAATAACCATTTCTTTCTTTAGAAACTTTAATTAAATTCAAGCCCTATTTCCGACACTATTATTCGAGTTCAGTATAAACCCTTATGTAAATAAATATGTTCATTATCAAGATAATTTAATGTAGATTATATTTGCCCTTGAAACTATATCATTCTGTCTAATAGTTTAGGAGATATCGAAAGAATAAAATTACGCGCTAACGAAAAATGCTACATCGCGTTACAATGAAAAGCACATTTCTGCTTGCTTGGCTTACAAAGGTCAAACTATATGACCTACATAAAAATTATGTATGGAGTAATTATAGATCCTTAAATTTTCTAAATAAAAGCCTTTGGTGGCATATATGTGTCGTCTATGGATGTCTTACAATAACCATGTTATTCTGAAGAAACGTGAACTAAAATGCAGACGAATAATAGCGTCGTAAGCTTATGACGCTATTATATTATATTCGGTATGAATCCTTATCCAAATAAATGTGTTTGAATGCTAGATTATTAAGTCTAGATTACATTAGCAATTAGCATTAGCAATTACAAACAGTTTGGAAGATATCAAAAGTTTAAAAACTACGCGCATCCGAAAAATGCTACAGCGGCGCGCGGCTACACAGAATTAAAGGCTCGCAACGAGGGATTACATACTTCGTTACTTTTTAATTGGTATACCGGTTTTAATAATTATTTCTTTCTTTGAAAGATGAGAGGTTATCTGCTGCATTCTAAATTAGTTTTTGAATTGAAATATTATATACATATTAAACATATTAAATAGGATACATATTAAATAGGAAAGTCCTTTTCTTTATTTGTCTTATTTCCGTCCTCATACGTATTATGGAAATTTGTAATCGAACTTCAAATTCACAAAAAATTGAGAAATAAAATAAAAATTTTAAGAAAAAAAGCCGACTTCATAAAAAAACAATCTCAAACAAAATGCACTAAAAAGTAACAAAATAATGGCATGAAAACCGTCGAAAGTAAGAAGGTTCTCTTTCTTGTAACATGTCTATATTGTATAAAAATTGTTATTTTGAAGTCGGTTTCGGCCTAAGTAGGGACATAAACGTAACTATGTCTAAGACATCACAAATATTATATGTCTCAAATATAAATTTACTTCGGCCGACACCGACTGCGAAATAACAATAATTATACAATGTAGACATGTTACAAGAAAGCAGAGAACTTTGTTACTTTCGACGGTTTTCATGCCATTATTTTGTTACTTTTTAGTGCATTTTGTTTGAGATTGTTTTTTATGATACTTTTTAGTGCATTTTGTTTGAGATTGTTTATTTATGAAGTCGACTTTTATTTCTTAATTTTTTTTCTTTATAGAAGAAAAGATTTTATCTTTAATGGGGACCTTTGAACACTTAGTACTTTGATTTTCGCATTTATTCCGTTTCCAAATTGTTATTATTCGTGAAGCAGTGAAAAGAAAAACTGAATACGCAGATAATTAAATTTCAAAGGAAAATCTTAACATTTAAATCAACAAACAATACAAAGGGAATTTTTACTAGTGTAAAATTTTAATTAATTTTAACTTAAGCTGAAGTTTCATTAAAATGCGAAAACTGACGATTCTCACAATAATGTATTAACTATGCATTTTAATTGCTCGTGTATTGTATCTTGAAAACTTGACGGATTTCGTATGAATCTGATGGCTTAATTAAATTATTTTGTTTATTCAAATTCAAAATTCTTTATTTTCGGACAACAGAAATCCATATTTTGTTAGTAAATTATAAAAGTAGAAACTAAAATAACTAGTGTTAGTAGAAATAGTTGACAAAACATTTATTCATACATGTTTAACATTAATGCGTAATGTATTTCGGAAGCATTCGGACGAGATTTATTAAGCATTATTTTTTTATTATTATCTAATATATTATTTTTATTTAGACAATATTTTATAAAAATCCTATTTTCATTTATTTAATAGTTTGTTTAAAAAGTTTAATAAACTTTTGGCTTTACGAAATTTTGTGAGTGAATTATATGACTTACTGCGCTACATCATAGTGATGATAATGCTGCGGCGTAGGCTGCAGCTCATGCATGTGCAAGTAGAACTCCTGTACGAGAGTGTACTCGCGCGCCATCTCGCGGCGGCGCAGAGCACGTCCGCTCCGCGGTCTCTCAACGCGAAACTGACTCACTCGCCGCAGCGGCAGCCAACCCTTGCCTCTATTACACCCCCCTTGCGACTACTACACCCCAATTTTGAGGTTTAGGCCACACAACTGGCGATATGGAAATGCAATGCGATGCTGACGGGACGACTTCGTGGAATGTCACACTGCGGAAATCAGTTTGCCACAGAAAGGAAGGAAAGAAAACGTGCAACAGCCTACACGTCCGCATCTCGTTCGCGCCTCTTCAATATTGTAGTCCTTACAATATTGATGGCGATTGGCTAGTAAGATAAGCGTCCAACATGACGACTCAGTGTGACATTTTCTGATATATCGACCGACAACTTATCTGAATCGTTGGTCACAAATTCAAATAGCTTATAAGCGCCCCGCTGTCAAACATAAGATGCACAAGTCTTGTACGTAATTTTCTATGTTTAAGTATATGTTTTACAAAAACTACTAATATCAGCGTTTCCTCATCGAACCGGATAAGTTTGTTGGACTATACTCGTACATCACAACTGCTCAAGTCACGTCAGCGTTACGTCGCTGTCCGTCGGTCACGGCTACTAATATGGCAAACCAATTAATAAGCCGTGCGAATACTGACGATTGCTTAATACATTTCTATCTTATGAATTTTAATAAATCAGACTATAACCTAACAACATTTAATTATGCGCCATTTTGCAACGGTAACCAAGCTTTTGTCAATGAGAATTACTATATTTATAAGGATTGACTGTTTTAATGATTTTTATTTCCACTGTAAGTTGACCTCAGATTTGTTTATCCATCGTATAAAATAGTATTCAGTTAAGCCTGGTCAATTAACAAAACGAAATATGTAAAATAATTTAACCAAAAAACAAATTTCGACTAAGAATTATTTTTAAAATTATAATGTAATGAGTAATAACTGTACAATAGGTAGTTTTAAAAGCTTTTGTGATAACTATGAATACCGTTTAAAACAGGAATAGTAACTGGAGTTCATAATTAAAAGCAAGTCAAGTGGTGCACTTCATTAACTCTGCAGCAAACCTTAGCTTTTGACGATTAAGCTTTGTCTCATTAGCTTCATTAGAGCGAATATCACACGAATTAGACTGACATTGTTGTACCTACAGAACTAGTTGTATTGTATAAAACATATAACATTGTACTTAAATTCAACATTTGAATTATGCTAACAAATCTTTAGAAATAAATTTGTATACATACGTTTTTAAATTAGTAATATATATACACAAATTTACTCTCAAAAGTTAGTCATCAATAGCCAAAAATCAAAATGCACACCGAATATTTAAAAGTAAAATAAAAAATAAATATTTTACTAATTAAATCTCGGAACATTGTGAGTTGTGAGCCAGATTGTCTGACGCTTTTAACGTCAACGTAACAAAGTCAAGGTGGGGTTCGGCTTCATAAAATTGGCTTAACATTGACCGAACACCGCAGGTCACATAGCCACTAGTTAACATGTAGTGAAAGAAGCCCTTCATATTTACGCAACCAATATGTAATAGGTAAATGCATTAAAACATCCATAATTACAATCGAATCGAATATATTACGAATAATCTATATATATAAAAGAAAGTCGTGTTAGTTACACTATTTATAACTCAAGAACGGCTGAATCGATTTGACTGAAAATTGGTGGGCAGGTAGCTTAGAACCAGGAAACGGACATAGGATAATTTTTACCCCGTTTTCTATTTTTTATTCCGCGCGGACGGATTCGCGGGTGAAAGCTAGTTATAATTATAATAATATTAAGTATACTTTGAAATGTATTTATTCTATATTGTATTATATACAAATGTTATATTGTATACTCCCTTTGTACTTGGTATTGAAAGCGAAGACGATTGAGGATTGATACTGTTGCTCTTTGAGCAGATTAGTATGTGTACATGTATATATGTAAATGGCACGATTACATCTTACAATAAGATGAAATAGCAAATACAAGCAAGCTACTAACATGATGTGATGCTGCCTGACAATGAATTATTAGCGTTTGTATAATTTAAAAGTGATTATAAAATATTTAAAGCATTCAAATTAAGTTTTTGTATTGTGTGTTTCACTTATATGGTGAGAACAAAATAATCTTACAAATATTATAAATGCGAATGTTTGGATGGATGGATGTTTGATTGAAAGTATCTCCAGAACGGCTCAACAGATCTGGATGAAATTTGGCATAGATATTTATAGTCTGGAAGAACTACTTATTATGTTTTTTTTTATTCTGCGTGGACGGACTCGCGGGCGACAGCTAGTTCATTATACATTTATTTTCATTATAAGCGAAGTAGAAAAAAACAGCTTTGAATAAATAGTCAAAAACAAAAAAACAGGTTTAAATATTAATTATGGCATAGAAGAGCGATGTTTGTTCACGTTTGCGTTGCAGACGGAAAATAATTAGTCGGCAAGTTTTGTTATATTTATTCGCGGCGTTGAGATTGGTAGCGGCGTTTGATCCACGTTTGTGTAAACCTTTAGGTCATTTTATTAAAACGCAATCGATAACGAACGCAAAAGCGTTAGTCTCTACCTCCGGGAACGAGATTTGGAAAAAAATATTACTACATAAATCTATAACTTTAATCACCTAAAAATTTCCTATAATAGTCGTTCTGATGCTCTTATTCGTGTAGTAATTTAATTTATGTTTAAAAAAAATACAGTTTTTTTAATTCAATCTGTTAACTGCGATAAATTGATGTACATATAACATAATAGTAGATGAAATTGATACAACGTTTATTAAAACAACATTAAAAAACTATATGCCAATTTGTTTTGAAAACATTCGTATCAGTGCTCTACTAATTACCCAATTAAAAAAGAAACAGTCATTACATCGATGAAAGTCCGTCTGAGACGTTTATTGAAAACTAAGATTTTTCATAAATATATCATTGAAGAAAATTTCAAATTGGAATGAAGCTTAAATTCCTTTAATGAAACAAAATATCTTTCATGTTATCGAATGTAAAGGGAAATGTCGCCGCATTGAAACTAAATTAAAATACTCATCCTTTGAATATCAAGTTAACTTTCTGCTGCAGTCAAAATCGTTATTTACTAAGAGAGGCCCTAAGTGTAGTTACTAAACTAAATATATGCTAAAGGTGACCACTCAATTGCTTTGTGTGGCAGCTAAAACTCAGATTGGTGAGTCACTTAAGAAAGGGGATATAAAGGTTGACAAGACTAATATGTAAGTATTGATATAGAAGAGGTATGCCATTCGCGCCAAATGGAAATCTGGGTTAGCAATCGTTATATAGGAATCTTATATCAAACGTGAACAGAACGGATGAAGTTCTAGAAGTGAGGTTATATACATTTAGGTAAGTAACATAACGTCGTGCAATGTTTAGGAAAGAATTGTGAAAAAGAACTGCGCGGCTATGTCGAGACGCCTCCCACTTCGCTCCGCCCATTGTTTCTTAATATAAAACAATGCAAGATAATTCGTGGTTCATTACGCTAATCAGAGTACAGGACTTTTAATATTATGTACATCATTTACTTTAATTTTTTCCAACTTTGAAGTTGTTTCTTTTCGATGTTCGGATTACAAAAAAAAATGCATCTACTAACAAGAAACCAATGCAAACTGTGTCAACAACTACTTGTATCACAAAAGCAGATGGAAATCTTCAAGGTTATTTTCACGATGGTAATATTTTTGCAGGTCGTCTGTAGAAACAAGATCAAAAGGTGAAACTAGTTTGCGTATTGTACGCTGCCCTGTCGGTAACAATCATTCTGCACGTTGTTATATTATTGAATAGGGGCTTTGAATGCACCGTTCTCAGTCACTGCGATGCTCGAACGACTCGAATTGACGCGCACATCCTATTTATATTGCATGTGAATATTGAAAGTGTATTGGTATGTTGTATGTTTGTTAGTGAATTTGGTGGGTTTTAGAATTGGAGTATGCTCGTATATAGATAATATACTTTTTGTGTTTGTCGTTTCTTTCGATTTTATGTAGATATTTTTTGTTTTATAATACGTTGATATAGTTTTGGAAATGTGGAAATAAATATATTTAGACAGTATCATAGGAAATGTATGCGTCATAAAATTCTACTTTAAAATACTCAACAACAACAACAACACAACTCACGCCTGTAACCCAGAGGGGTAGGCAGAGATCACGGACCTCTATTTGGCGTGGCCGAATAAACCTCCGCAATCCACCGCACACACCGCGTCGGCGCCTTTTTCTCCCGGGAATTCACATATATGTGCGGGTTGCATCACGATGTTTTCCTTCAACGTACGAACTTCGGATAAATGTACATATGTAAATCGTAAAACACATTGGTACATGGCGGGATTCGAACCCAGGTCCTGCAGATTGCAAATCAAGTGCTTAGGCCCTGAGCCACCGACGCTTTAAAAAACTTATAGAGGGAGATAACTATGGGAGTACTATGAAGAAACAAACAAAAGTATATAATAGAAAAAACAACAGAATAGATGGAATTATACTCTGTTCGTTCTTAAACGAAATTGAATCGTTCATTCAATTGATTATAACTGATACCTGTCAATGTGTTCAATTTGCCGGCAGCCCTGCTCCAGCAAGTAAAGCTACACCGGTCAGCCGACACCCCCAGTCAATCAAACAACTTATATTTCATATTTACTAGAATATCGTTTATTTTTCTTAACTTTGACACGTTCATTAAAGATTTATTCGACCTGCGTTGATTATATACGTGAAAATGTAAGTAAAAAAACAGCTACTATGCAAGTCATTTTATTTTCCATCTTATTTTTGTGCGTGATTAAAAAAACAGTAATTATAATTTTGTATTTGATAAACCACATCATAATCGCAGAGATGGTCCACTGTTTAATACCTTTTCTTAATACCTTTGTAACTAGCTGTCACCCGCGACTCCGTCCGCACGGATTAAAAAAAATATAGTAGCATACGTGTTCTTCCAGACTATGTTCTACATCTAAGTCAAATTTCACTGAGATCCGTTGAACCATTTATCTAAACATTTGCATTTATAACATTAGTAAGGTTAATTACAAATAACAGAAATTATATTAAAACTTGAATTCCAAAAAATACAAACATTTCTCGGTTCACCACAAGATGAAGTTAAGCACTGCTTTACTATGTATAGTGGATATTAAATATTAATATTTACTAGCTGTTGCCCGTGACTCTGTGCGCGCGGAATTAAAAAAAAACGTAATAAGTAGCCTATGTATTCTTTCAGACTACGTTCTATATGTTAGACAAATTTCATCAAGATCCGTTGAGCCATTCCGAAGATACCTACAAACATCCATCCAGGAATCCATCCAAACATTCGCATTTATAATATTAGTAAGATTTCTATACTTAGATGTAAGCGTTCAAAGGAACATGTTTCAACATAACAAATCCATTTACAGTCTGTTTACACAAGAACTTGTTTGGTTAGTTGTAGTGAAATAAATTCCTAAATAGCCAGGGGCCGCTTAGCTCAATTATCTTAGAAAGCCACAAAACTAACAGCCGCGGCTTAATATAATCTATCAACTAATATCGCAAGTATTAACTTCGCTTGAAACCACATTTACTCCAAAATAAACTATCGGTCGAAACGTTTTTAGCACACAATATACACAAATTAATTAAAGAGCAAAACGTTATTAGGGGCATATTATGCGGTGGAAGAAATGAAACGTTAGAAGAACATCTTTATATCATTTATATGTGAATACCAGGGGGCGTAAAAAAGTTGGACAGATTGTGTGAAAGATGACAAGATTACAAAGTTTAAAAAGAGATTTGGTGTCTTTGAGGTCCCTTTGATTTATCTCTCTTAAAAGCTGTATGTCCAATTCCCAAAGGCTGTGTGCATTGACATCCACTCCTGTACCGCAAGCGAGAAGTACATGTAGGAGTGACCGAGTAGTGTATATGTAATAAATATTAACCGACGAGATGATGCATTACAGGTCTACTTGGGTAATTCTAATGAGAGATGATATCTGCTTTAGTTCATATTATCCTTACTATCCTTACTAACATTATAAATGCGAAAGTAATGTTTTGGCATTTTCACCCCATAACTACTAAACCAAATTCATTTAAATTTTGTTTACAGATAGACTAGAAGCTGAAAATGGACAAACACTTGTTGCGGAACAACGGCCCCGGGGTTGAGTGGCCAGTGCGCACCGCGCAACCTTTTTAGTAAATTTATTTTTCTTTCTCTTTCGTCTTGACATCTCATTTTTCTTCGATCAAAAAAACATCAGTCCTTTATTTTTAATTTTAAGATAAATATAGCTATCGAAGACTTTAGCCCATAAACACTACTTTTTAATGCGAAAAAAAGGTTGTAAGGGGTTGAAAGTTTGTATGGGTATATTAAAGGTTTATGTGAATGTTTTGTAATTTTAATGTTTCAATTAAAATTTTTCATAAGTTTAAGTAAAATAATTAGTCTAAATAAAAAAAATGCTACTAGAAGACAGTAGATCACGCGAACGATGTCGCGGACACTAGCTGTGCCCGCGGCTTTAGCTTATAAGCCCGATTATCTTTCATTTGCTCTCTAAACACAGATGTAACTTTATGTTTTCCAAAATGATTAATTGATTTTAATTTGCATAGATCCGTTTTGTATATTGTTTTCATGTAGATGTTTCGACTGTAGAAATGTGGGTTTTAACTACAATGTTATTAACAAAGGATATTCAATTAGAGAACCTCGATTTATTTCTTTCCTTGGATCCTATTGGGGGAAATTGGGTAATTTCGTGTATCGGTTAATTCAGTATAGACAATATTCACTTTGCTCAGAAATCATGTAATTCAGACTGCCGCAGCGGGGATCCGCCTGGAATAGACGAGCGAGCAACAGGGTGGCCTTGTTATGTCTGGTACATGGAACATAAGGCACGTGACAGGTTATCGAGGTTTTAAGGTGAATTAACGTTATTCGAGCACTATTGTTTACCTCAATCTATTTCATTTGTAAATATGGCGTAGGGTAACGATAGGCATTCATAAAAGATTTAAATTGTAACGAGTTGTTTACGAAAGCTTGGCTGAAAAAAAAACGAGTATTTCGACAACTTTTAAGACTTGGCAGGGAAGATCTACTTGGTAGGAACTTAAGCGTACCATCAAAGACATCTCTGAAAATTGTGTCTGCCGAAGTAGATTAGTGAAATCTACCTCGGCCGACACCGACTACAAAATAACAATAATTGTACAATATACAGGAAAGATGAAAACTTTCTTACTTTCGAGTGCATTTATAACATTATTTTGTTACTTTTTAGTGCATTTTTTTAAGAATGTTTTTTTGAGTTCGGTTTTAATTTTTTTTTCTTAAATTAAATTTTTGTTTATTATTCAACCGCAAGTACTTAGGTACAAATATTAATTAAGTGGACGTAATGTTATTTTGATGTATAACATTTTTCCTCTCTTTCCTGTAACGGAAAGAGGTGTTATATCAGGAATTTGATAAAGGGTTCTTCGTTTACTACGACCAATGAGCGCACACGGAGTTCATCGCATACAGTAACGTCTTCAGGAGTCAAAATTTCGAATACGATATAAATGCGTCTTACTCGTTTTATTAATGCTGTTAGTATACATTACTTCTGTGACCAAAATGTTCTAATAATTCCAGGAACATTAAACTAAAACATTATTAATCCCTAGTTACGTCGAATAAGGGTTTTGGTACTACTAATAAAGACTTAAGAAAGGCAAAATTGGTTTTCACAAATCGAAGTAAATCTGGTACAGTCAGCTGCATAAATATAGTGGCAGTCAAGATATCCAAATATATAGGAACTCTTAAAGTGATCAATTATATAAGTACAACCAAAGTCGTCAAATTAATTGAAACATCCACTCTACGCAAAAACATCGGACCGTTCACATCGTCAAATATATTTCTAAGAGCCCATCCGAAGAGCTGCCAGCTCTATAATTATAATATATTCGGGTCTATTCTAAGCTACCTATTGAAAATCGGAACGAACTTATTGGACAACCTATTAAGTTGATACAAAGTGTCAAAGGAATTTAACAGAAGTAGTATATTTCAAAGTGTATCTTAAGTGAATAGAGATAGAGTTCAATTTTGTCTAATGTTACGATATTTTTGCATACTTTCGATGCTTCGTTACTATTGACGCTCTGTCTGTTACTATAATTATGGGCACTTTGAATGAACTGATATATTTGACGATGTGTACGCTCCGATGTTTTTGAGCAGAGTGGATGCTTCAATTAATTTGACGACTTTGGTTATACTTATATAATTGATCACTTTAGGTGTTCCTTTATATTTGGATATGTGACTGCCACTATACTCGTATTTATGCAGTTGATTGTACATGAATTTAAAAAGAAATCTAGCGAATCGAGGATTATGGAAAGGTATTGCGTTTTATTACCGGCTTGCTATTTAAGGATGTTGACTTCTGTTGTCAGTTTTCTTTGAACAGTCGAACAGGTTAGTTAAAATGGTCAGATACAGAACATCTGTGTAGCGGGCTTTACATTTTAAGGACTTTGAAGATGGGTGGGCTCGCTTGGGATGGGGAGGCTGGGGTGATTAAGGGAGGCGCGAGGAGGCGCGAGGAGGCGCGAGGAGGCGCGGGGGAAGTGGGCCCACCTGTCATCAACACGAACAGCAACAGGTATCGCTTGTGGACAAGCCAAATACGTAAATAATGCCTCCTGTCGCTGTTATTTCTACTTATTCTACTGTCAATTTGCTGCAGTTTTATGTAAATTTCATTTTAGATTCTTGTAAAATTTTAGCTTGCGATGTATGTATGGCCTTAGAGTATATAAATAATAATATCAAAATTCACTTTTTAACCAATACAGATGTATATAGACTTTCGGATTTATAAATTAGATTTATGCTGCATAGAAAAATTATATGATAATCTCTATTTCATATGAAAATTAAAAAAAAACAACAGTTTTACTCCTACATCACGTAATGTTTCCGGGCCGAAAGCCCCACGAATACTGAGAAGTTACTGTACTATAAATAGAAAAAAATATTAACGTTGATTAATCCCAGGTTACAGAATGCCAAATTTAGCGCCCTCAAAGTTTGTTGGCTAAATCTGTAATTAATAGAACCAGCTAACTTGGACAAAGTTAGAAATCTTACTTTTTAAGTACGCAAAATTACTACGAACTTTTCTATAGTTACCGACTAACTAAACTACGTATAGACGTAGGGTCACGTTTACTGTTTCACGTTGTTCTTCTGTAATACAAATAATTGTCGTACTTGTTTCTTTTGGTACCTAAAGGTGGCAAAGTTCGTAGAAAAGTGACGTCAATATTTTAAATGCTAAATATCCTAACAAATGTAAGACATGTTAATGGGCACATTTCGATGATTGGATGAATAAAACAAAATATACGAATGTTAATTTGAATTACAAAATTCAAACTTTAAAGCGGCTCGTGATTAGCTGAGAATATATGTAGGTCTTCGCATGCGAGTATCAAATGACCAAATAATACTGCGGACACTATGTTCTTCGCACGCCACCTAAGATTGTATTCAGAGCAACATCTCGTGCGAGTCGCCATAAGCTTTGTGTAGCATAATAGTTCACCGTATAGAGAGGTACCTGGCGTGCCGGTAGCGCGTCATGACTCGCGCCCGCCGCGACCTCTCCGCCCGGCGGCTTTATCTGGAAGCACACAAGTGTCTTTAATCTGAATCTCGAGGATATAAATGTGAATCCTTTAATGGAGAAAGAGGCATACAACAAGCATTGACCTGATCTTAAGCTATCGCTGCCTACAGATATTTCTAACAAACTAAGTGCTGCGTGTAGATGCAGATGTGTATTGCCCCTATATATATATTAAACACTTTTTATTGCCGCTGATTATGGCAGTGAACGCGGCTATATGTTTCACCATAAATATGTCTAACCATACTGTTTTTGCTATAAGTACTTTATAATTTATTAGTGAAGATCTTATTTCGCAAGCTTACGTAGAATAATGTTTCAATAACCATGATTTCTCAAAATGCGCGTCACGGTATAAAACGCTAGATGTATGATTAAAGTAAAATGTATTTGAAACACTATTTAAGTTTTTATGATTAAAGTCCAAAGCGTTTTCAAAACAGACATAAGATATACAAAGAAACATAGATCAAAACACATTAGCTTTTGAACAGGATTCCGTTAGGGTTTGGATTTTTCAATAACAAATTGCATATTCTTTAATTAATCTCTATATATAAAAGAAAGTCGTGTTAGTTACACTATTTATAACTCAAGATCGGTAGAACTGACTTAGCTGAAAATTGATGGGGAGGTAGCTTTGAACTAGGAGACGGACATAGGAACTTTTTTTTTATCTTGTGTGCATTTTATTTATTCCGCGCGGACGGAGTCGCGAGTAAAAGCTAGTTTCATATATTTTGTTTACAGCTAATATAAATTGAATAAATGAATTTAGAATATACGTTCGAGAAGATCTTTCGAAAGATAAGTATTATTTGTACTTATTTCTAAACCATTCGGACGAATATAAAAGAGGTGTACCTGTGGCTAATTTAAATTCAACATAATCAAAACGTAAAGATTTTCAGATCTGTTTGTATACTTATTTTAAAGGATACCGTGTGACGCTGGGTTTTCATTGCCCAAACACTAATACAAAACATTTGATCTCTTTTTTTAAGTTAAAAGATGTCGCTCTATATTATATAAACAGTAAAATATGTACATACTTAAGTATTTCTGTAAAATATTTGCACACATATACCATACACATTTGCAAATCTAACTGCTAGCTATTACGTAAATAACAACAAAACATTTTATTATAATAATCTTGTTTGTTAGGCCACAAATAGACAACAATGTCTGCATTTGGGTTCGGCACATTCGAGAAGGCTCGAGCTGTCTGACCCGATCTCCAGGGTTACGACAGACGCAAAGGTTATCAGATGACATTAACGCTAAACAGTGTACACAATGACACCAACTCACCTATAGCATGAGTGTGAATGGATGTATGGATGTTTGTTACCATATAATTTGAAACAGTGATAAATATATTATACTGTTTTTTTTTGTTTCACGCTGACAAAGAATTTATTCGCTTACTGTAAGATTCCAAAGTCGAAGAAACTCTACAAAACTTGATTTTTATTTCTGTTTTTTTTTTTTTTTTCGAAGACGACAAAAGTGATACGGGACATGTATTTTACCCGTTTTACTAAGGTACAAGTGTTACAGGAGTGAAAGATGAAAGCGTCAATGCGAGATCACAAACTTTAGAGTGCGTGTTTCTATTTATTACAATTTTCAAAAAACAATTAGAAGAGCGTTAAAGATAGATAAATTGAGACCCTAAGATTCGGTATTTCCTGCCACCTGCATGCCTAGTTAAAGTTAAGATAACGTCTGGTGACTCCAGTGCATTAATTAATGTCCTAGTTTATAAGCAGTATTAGAAATTAGACCATAATAATAAGAGAGCGGTACTACATGTAGATATTTGTGGAAGTTCGTATTTCTTGGTAAAGTTACCGATATAGGAAAAAATATTAGGTTTTTGAATTCATCGCATATTTATTATTTACATTGAGTCATTTGTCCGTCGCGAGTATGGATGAGGATAAAAAATCCACGTGGAAAAAAGTTATATCATGATCTCATACAAGTTTACCACAACAAAAATATTTCAAACAGCATTTAACATTTAAATTCAGACAAGTCGTCACGTCGTATTTCATCTAATCGGATATTTATACGCCAGACTAGAGAATAGAAGTATCTAGAATGTTTGAATGATAATCATTTTTATTTTGCGTACGTATAGTAAATAGCAATTGAGATCCAGACATCTACTACTTACTATTAAATCTCTTCATAGTAAAATACATCAAACTACGTCCATTCAACACAAACAACATAAGTCACATATTCAGTAATGAATTTTTGAATTAACAAATATTTCTAAGTTAATATTAAAATTATAGAAATACTAGCTGTCGCCTGCGACTCCGTCCGCGCGCAGTTAAAAAAGGGGGGTGGGGTTATGAAAAATAGAGGTTGGCCGATTTTCAGACCTACTGAATATGCTCACAAAATTTCATGAGAATCGGTCAAGCCGTTTCGGAGGAGTACGGGAACGAAAACTGTGACACGAGAATTTTATATATTAGATGTTATAACTAGAAAATGTATGCGTTAAATTAATGTCAACCTTGATTGTATTACATAGTACGGAAATGGCTGTTGTTATAACTGGTTAATCTGTTTACAAATTATTCGCAAACATACGAGTAAAATAGTTGGCCTAGTAATTTGGCGTAACATTTATATTTATCATCGTTATTAAGAAGACTGATGTTTTTTTGCATTTGTTTTTTATAATATTTATAAGACAGGTAAGGTAAAGTGGCCTAGATATGTACGTTCGAAATCACCGTCGTATCAATTAGGCAAGAAATCAAAACATTAAGAATTCTCTCCATTTGATTTAGTCCGAAGAAATTCAATAGCATGGTATTCAATGATTGGATGAATGTCATTCGATCTGCGTTCGTTACGTGCGATTATATTCGTTAACTGGGGGACGGCGGAGTTAACGAGCAGTTTCAAAATAGCTAGGAAACAAGCTGTGTTATTCGGGATTAGTACAATAGACATAACACGTGGTACATTTGAATTCACATGATGTTATAATAAAGTATATTTTAGATTTTAAATTCCTATCTTATTATATAAGGCAAATAAATCCCTGTCGTATGTGAGATCTGTTTGACTCAGGCAACTGAGGCTACCTCCATACTTTTACCAAATGACACGACGGTAATGTTAATGTGTTTCGGCCTATGCGATCTCCTGTAAATTAAACAACCGTTTTTTTTTTTTTTCGGAGTACCATAGACATGTAGTCATTAGGGCACTTTGATTTTTTGATTAATAACTATTTTAAATTGGATAAATTAAAATATGAACGTACGCAATTTTCAAGGGTTCCGTGAGTCAGGTTTCTCTAAGCAGCCTTGGCCCGGCTTCACGGGAGTAAGTGCATGTTAGACGAGGCAAATAAATTGACTGACAAAGATCACTCATTTCTTTATACAAATTACTTTTAAATTAGTTTGTTTAATTTGTCAATTAATTTCTCTTTCCAAAATGTTACTGCACAAAGTGGTTCATTTTGTTATCAAAACAACTCGTTTTCGTTTCGGTTAAATATTCTTCCAGATAAAAGAGAAACAGACAAAGGCGGTAAATTGGTTTGACGAAAAAGTGTTTGTGAAAATGTTAACCATGAGTTTTCATTGCCGTAATAAAGTGTAAAAAATATATTAAACATGGTAACACAACAAATATTATATTTCTTCAAACACAATGAGAAGGACATAAGTGTTTTTTACATTGTGTTTTACTACTGTGTTACTCACTGCTATGTATATAATTTGGCTACAAGACGTATCATTTCTATTAATTGCTATGGACATACCATTCGTTACGTTGATTCAGATGTTTTAATATAGCGGTAGATCCCGCAACAATAATATTTGTTTGGTGCACGAATGGGCCGGGTGGAATACCACAACACAGAAGACAAGCGTAAAGTGGAAGCAATTCCGCGTTTCGTCTGATAAGTGTATGTGCCGGAGGCCTAATTTTAATCCACGTTCCCTTCCCACTCTTTTCTTATAAGAAAATTTTGGGAAGGGGAAGTGGACTTGGCATGGGAGGGTACGCATATGAAGGGGAAATATCCTCTTTCTATGCGTTCCCTCCGCCGTTATATACACATATACAAAAACTAAAAAAATAAAACGTAAAAATATCTTCTCTTAAATAAATATAGATAACTCAAATGTTGAATACGTGAAAGCAATATTACCATCGAAAAGTATCAATGACGGGTATAAAGACCCTTCCCAACTATGGTACAATTGATCGTAACTTTTTTAATATGGACACAGAGAGAGGGGCACTTATTGAATTCAGGAAGGCGGCGTTCACAATGATGTCAAGTTAGATGTTAAGTGGGATATTGTTAACTGTAAAGTGTTGTAATGTATCAGAGTATTTGACCCCTCGTTCAGGATTATTTAAAGGTCATTGAGAAAGTCTTAACTGTAGATTTAGCATGAGAAATATATATTAGACTAGCTGTCGCCCGCGACTCCGTCCGCGCGCAGTAAGAAGTACAATTTTAATATTTTCCAAAATACGATTATCAAAGTCGAATTTTTAAACAAAATTTATAAATAGTACTTTATGGCATCAAATAATAGTGTCAAATATAAGTAAAGAATAAAAAAACATGAAGTTAGTAAGAGGCATTTTTTTTAGTAAATTTACTGTAATTTTTGATAACGCAATATATAGACAGGTTATATCTATTTGTAAGTATTTTGCAGGAGAACCCGCTAGAAGTCATATAGTTCACCTTTTATGTGATGATACCTGCACATCTATATATATAAAAGAAAGTCGTGTTAGTTACACTATTTATAACTCAAGAACGGCTGAATCGTTTTGACTGAAAATTGGTGGGCAGGTAGCTTAGAACCAGGAAACGGACATAGGATAATTTTTGCCTCGTTTTCTATTTTTTATTCCGCGCGGACGGAGTCACGGGTAAAAGCTAGTATTTTACTAATATTATAAATGCGAATGTTTAGATGGATGGAAGGATGGATGTTTGTTTGTTAGAAGCTATCTCTGGAACGGCTCAATGGATCTTGATGAAATTTGGCATAGATGTATTATAGAACATAGTCTGGAAGAACACATACTTATTTCGTATGTTTTTTAATTCCGCGCGGACGGTTTCGCGGGCGCCAGCTAGTTTTATACAAAGAAAACACCAAATTGAATGGAAAATATGCAAGTATCAAGTTGTTTCATACTCATTCTTAATGATGATTTCTTGTCAAGCTTCAAGAGGGTAAAACAATGATGGAATGACAAGTTTGACACATTTTCCATTACAATGAAAAACCTGAGTGAAAGGGAAGTTATTATAGTCTGAGTTGTTTTTTTTAATGTGCAAAAAGTATGAAGGGAACATGAAAAGTGGAAAATCAACAGCAGTGGCAGCATCAGTACTAGTGGCCTATCTATACTCAAATTGATTAACACATGAGTCTCCACAGTTGGAATACGTACACAAATATATACATCTCTTTCATTCTTTTTGAAGGAACAGAGATAAGCTTTTTATACAAATTTTTACAAATGTTTCAGCAGTAGAAACCTACTATTAAATACTATCCTTTTAAGATAAGGGTTGGCAGGGAATGTAGACTAAAATTAGGCCTCCGACACGCATACTAATCAAACGAAATGCAGTATTGCTTCCACTTGCATCTGCCTTCGATGTGGCCTTTTTCTATATGATGGTGTGGTATTCCACCAGTAGACCCAGCCCATTCATGCACCCAACAAATATTGTTGTTGTGGGACCTACCACAGTAAGTATTTAAAATAATGTCATGGTATACTTCCTGAGTAGTTTATGCTTGTTATGACTAAATATTACTATGAAAAATTATTTAGTTTTTACAATCAAATTTTTGCTGTTTATAACAAATTAAATGAAGACAAATTTTAAAAACACACAACTGTAAAATATCTTAACCAATACCTTATACAGAATTAAAATGGTTTATTCCTTTATTGTGAGTAAAATCAGTGAACATCATATGTCTGTGTGTGTTACAACATCTAGATATAAAGATCCAAAGATAACGTAGTTTGAAACAGGTTTTAGTTTATTACTTAATCGTTTCTAATTCCCACTTCCCAGAAAATAGCATGCAATTCAAATATTGTACAACTAACTTTGAACACGTATTCAAAGTATTTTGTATTTACATGTCATGATTTCTTAGTCATACTTACAGCCCACACTTTGATGTGCTGGGTTGGTGCAGAGACTCGTCCATTCTTGGTTGAAAAGCATGGAAACTTCAAGAAGAACAACAATTCTCAAAGAACACTATAATTAACAAGAACACTATAAAGAACAATGTAAAAGTTATAAATTTTCAACGCTTATCGCTTCACAAAAAAGAAAACAAATGTAAACTACGAAAAAAGTTTAGCAAGAAAACTTATAAATTTAGAAAAACACTCCGTGTTTATTACACAGATGACTACATTGACAGTTCACGAAACTTATGTCATAATCGTTGCTGTCAAAACAAGTTTCGTTTTGAAATTAAAAGTTGGTGACATTTCACAAATTATTTATATGCTGCTTTGAGTATAGAGAATTGGACTTAAATATATAGGCAAAGACCAACTATTGTACTTAATAACAAATAAAATCTGCCACCATTAATGTGGAGTGAAGAATTAAAGCTAACAATCACAAATGTGCATACCATCAACTACATACCTACATCTATTACGTAACTATACATCTTAATACATCAATTCTTCATCTGAGTATGTACGTAATAAAGCAAGTGAATTGACACTCGATGACTTGAATAAAAAAATACGGTTACGGACAGTGACAGTCCACAATAAGCATTGGTTTTCAGTAATGTATGTTACAAGGAGGTCACAAATTTCCATTTATCACGATCCTCGAAAACTTCTCTTTTTTCGCATATGCTATACATTTACTATGCTTACCCTCTTCGTTATCTAAATAGTTTTCATATGGTAAGATTTTTTTATTTAAAGACCTTTCATTTTAAATAGTTATATGATGATTATGACGTTAGTAAAATTGACGTGTCTGTTTGTAATATCGAAAAAGTCGTATTTTGTACACTTTTTATTTTAAATTTTTTTGTCTGTTCCCAAGGCCGCCTATGTTCCGGGTAATTTCCGAAACGACTGAACCGATTTTGTAGGGAAGGTAACTGATGCACAAGGGTACATTTTAGACTACTTTTTTTAATTCTGCGTTGACGAAGTCGCGGTGGACAGCTAGTTACGAGAGTAAAGCCACTTTAAATGACAGCATTTAAAGTTTGTCTGTTACATTGATTTTTAAATTACACTGTATAAGAATTAAATAAAGGATTTAAATGAAAGTCAAAGGCACATTCTAATAATTTAATGCATATTTTGGCATTTCATTAGTGACCTAACACAATGGATACTTAGATCAACATTCCATATATACTCAATAAAAGTAATACTAACTTAAAAAATAATTAAAATATATATATTTTTGTTGTACAGAATTCATACACACAAGAATAATGAAATATAAAAAATTAAAATTATTTTTACAAAATACATTATTTTGTTAGGCCAATGTTTTAGGTCATGCAATTCAAATTCGATTATTTTTGTAGCAGGCTTAAAATAGATTAACAGATTCAATTAAAAAAAACCTTTAAAATCATAAAAATGAAAAGGTTCTCTAGTTTTTTTATGCAAAGAAGCTTTTTCTCAAAGTAAATATCTAAATGGAATGAAACAATATTGGTCAATACAAATAATATGCTTCATATAAAGAAATAACAGATTTATACAATTTTAATAAATTGTACAATATCTGTTACCGTAGGTTTTCACTGTCGTTATACGAGTTTAACGAGAGGGAAACAATATATATTTTGTACATGTGCTGCAGTGAAAGCTCACGCTTCCCAATGTTATATCCTCCATACAATTAAGGGTACTATACCTGTCCATTAATATATTCTTCTAAATATTAGTTTTGACTAAATATTTTGTTTTAAATTAATAATTATATACATTTCCATGATTATACATAGCCTCAAACTGTTGTTCTAGTCACTATTTAATAATATTTTTTAATTATTTATTCTATTATTTTTATTATATTATTAGTTACTTGTTGTTATTTTGATTTGATATTATTATTTTGGTATTTTAACTATAATTTTACAATTTTAAATATGTCATTCTATAATTCTTTATATACCTAACATCAGTTACCATGAACTTGAAAAATGTCAAGAATTAAACCAACCTCAAGTTTTGAAAATATCTTTACTTTCAAATAGTTGGTATTTGATATTAATTATGGACGTATTACAACTAATAGTTATTTCATTTTAATAGTAATTTGTTCTAAAAAGTGGTTTTGCATTAATTTGCAATGTTATTGAGTAATACATCGTATATATTTTATTTACAAATTATCTCGTCATTTCAAGTCCATGCATATCCATCAATAATATCTCTCCAAATCACTCCTAGTACGCTTTTTAAAACAATATCATACAATTATACATTTAAAATATATTTAATTATTAAAAACTAATCAAATATGCACCTTTATATGCTGCTGAGTGTACAATCCCAAGTTTGTGTTTAAACCAATTGAAACTTCGACATTAATAAAATTTTTCTAATTAATTTTGTTAGCAAGATTTCATATATATTTATATCAATATCAGCCTTAAAATAAACACTTAAAAACTAATCTTATAAATTATATATATTAGTAAAAGAATAAAAATAAATAAAATATGTTAAGTTATAAAATCATATCCGTTTTAAAAATATAAATTCAAGTAATACAAGTCTTTTTGATTCACACAGTCGTATTTTATTGTGCGTAAATAGATTAATGAATTGAAATATTGATTTTAAAAAAAATATCATAATTGTACATAACCAATATATCAAAGAAAATATGTTTAACGAATTTGACTAGTTTAAATGGTATAGTAACACAAAATAGAAAAACAACACATTTTTTTTATTTTCATGGCGGGATAATTAAAATCAAAATAGAAACTTTTTAAGGTGGGTTATTGGATTCGATGGAAATTCGCTCATTAACTGTGTATTTTCAACCTTAGTAACAAATGCATAAATCAATGATTTTCCAAAAAAAATAACGAGAGACGCCAATAATGTTGTTAAACATGTGTTACAACAGTGGAAATGCGTAATAAGTTGATTGAAATATAAAACACTCAATGCAATGTCAAACTGATGTCGACTTGATGATTTACTCTTATTGGTCAAAATGTTAAATAGTTATTGTATTGACCTTATTAATGTTTAGTTAATTAATTAATTAAAAAAATCAAGATAAATCCTTTTTAGACTCAATCTATCAGATGGTAAAACCGGCATACATTTAGGACATTATGAAATGATAAATAATGCATCAAATATTCTATTTAAATGCTTGATACAACAAACATATTATCAAATCATCGCTTGAGTTATGAAGATTTCCAATAGTTTTCTTATCGCATATTATCGATATAAATATCAAGCCGATGTATCAAATAATATATTCGTTAATCGTGGGATCAAAGCGCGGAATGTTTTCAGATATGAACATACACCGTAGGTTTCCACTGCGGTACAAAACATTTTATTATCTCACTTTAAAAGATAATGTTTTATACAGATGTTAGTCAGTGAAAACTTACAGTTACATTGAGTAATTTTTTATATTACTTCGCTACAACTTGATGTTTATCGAACGATTAGTTCTTATTTCGTTCGCTTATGTATTGCGAAATAAACATTTCCATTTTTGGCATCAGATGTTGATAATTTTATATCCAAGGATAGCATTAAAGCGGGGTACTACAGGATGTTCCCGCATTGAGCCTGGCTTGTGCAAGAACCCTACTTGGTTTATCTAACTCTATGAAGCTTGTAGCAAGGCTCTGCGGGTAGTAAACATTACTGTTTACTTCTTCGAACCGGAATCGCCCTTGGTACGGTTGTTCACCGGTATCTGAAATAGTATAACAAATTATAAATAATACTTTGTTGTTAGTTTTTAAAAAGAAATCACACAGTAAGTTTTTGATAAACATATAAGCTTAAGATGTAAGTTTTAAAAATATTCGCAAACTTTCAGACTTCAGAAAGTAAGGCAAAGTTGGAAATTCTCAAGTACTTAAAAACTTTGTAGACAGTTATTTGTTATATTGAAATAGTATAAGTAAGATTATATATGTTTTCTTTAATACGTTATATATGAATTTGATTTAAAACTGAAAATAACATGATTAGAATAGTTTTAGCACTGCCTTCATCACTTGTACAAAAACTATGCCATGGCATCACAAAAGATACATCTCAAAAGGAAGTACTTCATGTGGAGGCCTAATTTAAAACCTCTTTCCTTTCCAACCCTTTTCTTATAAGGAAGGGATTGGAAGCATGGATTTGACGGAAGAGACGCATAAGGAGAAATATCTGTGCTTCCTCTCCTCTGTTCATATTAAAGGTAGGCAACGTATCTACACTTGCGGATGTTAACAATATATTTTAGTACCATGGCAGAATAAGTCAAGAAGTAATGCTTCGTACTTGTAAAAAAAATTCGCAACTTTCTAATAGAGAAGTAAAAAATTAACATATATAACTTCATACAGAAAATATGTTCGCAATTTGCTTTCAGCAGTACAAAGCTTGTAACAAACAAAATATTAAACGCAATTAGTTGTACATATTTTAAATATAAACAATGTTAAGTAAGTAAGACTAGCTGTACCTCGCTTTGCGATATTTTTTATTCTTTCTATTCGTCAAGACTAGTTAATGTTAATTAAACTACAACATACCTTGATAATGCGTACACAATTTTTCAAATCCGATTACTAAATTCCTAGGTTAGCGCGTCAAAAAAACTTTAGAACATCACCATATAAATATAGATGAAATATAAAAAATAGGTTAGTACATTTGTTAGTAATAAATTTATGAATAAATTAGTGTTAGTACAAATGTACAAACATATTTATTTGATTTACCGAAGCACGCTGGTCCTCCATACGACCAGATTGTGCGCGTATGATCAAGGAGAAAAAGTCCTCATCAGGGACAGTCTTGGCTTTTTCGGACTTCGCGTCGGCCGTTGCCTCCGGAACGGCCTCGGGCTTTGCCTCTGGCTTTACCTCGGGCTTCGGCTCGGCCGCGGCTTGCTGCTCCGGCTCTGGGTCCGGCTGGCGGCGCGGCAGCTCAGTTCTCTGGTCCTCGAGACGAGAGCCCTACAACAAAAAGGCTATTAGAAGTCGTGTTTGTGCGAAAACACATCAAGGAATAATAGTCATAGTTACATTGTTTTTAATTCACCAAGCTGTTTTTTTTTTGCAGCGTCACAAATTTTCCTTTTTATTTTCCTATTTGTTTGTACCTTTTGAATGTTAGGTCTAGATTATTTATAAAAAGATACAAATAACATTTGCCTTGTTTAGTCGATGGCAAGTGATTTCTGTTCATTTTCTTTCTCTTCAGTGATTTCTCTTCTTTGTTAATAATCAAGTTTAGTTTTTACCTGGAAGCGAGCGATCATTTCGAGGAAATCGTCCTCGGGCTTCGTGCTGGTGGTCTGCTGGGGGCGCAGGCCCGGCAGCGAGGCGCCCTTGTTCTCCTTGGGCGGGGTCTTCGGCAAGGGGCGAAGCTCCGCACGCTGGGAGTCCATTCTCTCCGACTGCATGTCCGTTATCAACGCGAACAACTCCTCGTCGGGGCTGTGGAGATACATTTTGTAATATTTAGTATCTAAAGTTTACATCTGAAATAGCCTTAAAGATGCCACACTTGCGGTACGACGCAATTTGTTATGAGCATTTATGATGCCGTAAAATATTATGCGTCACTCCCATGCCACCCGATGTTTTAACGCACTATGTGGCAACTCTTCTTCTTAGTGTATACATACATACACACATATTTTACCGATATGTTCCGTAGCATTCTGCCTGAAAATTGTTCTACATCATGATAAAAGTTGCCTGGATGCAGAAAAAAATTATATCAGAAAAATTTAGTGTCGTACTTCATTAATCAGACAACATTTCGAGTCAGAAATTATTAAAAAATCGTATTGTGGCGTATTTACATCTGTTATACAAATGAATAAGCTGCAACTCACTAATTCTTAGATAAAGAGCTCACTAGAAACCATCGAACTAAAATTAAAGGACATATTTCATAAATTGGACAAAAGGACATTGGGATAACGTTTGAAAAATAGTGTTTATTGAAAAGTGAGCGTCGTTGAAACCGTTGCTATAGTCAGAACAGCTGATGGACGCTTGCGCTGTAGCTAGCCAGGGATAGGGACGTAGCAAGCACCGCACGTTACCGCCCGACTCACAAACGTTCTCTTCGTTTTTGGACTTTTTGGTGACATTTAAAATGTCTGAAAAAGATTTTTTCATAAGGCTGGCAGCCATACAAAAGATTTAAAAAAATGAACCAAGCTGCTATGAGACAGGTCGGGTAAATTTTTTGACATTTTTGAAAATGCGCTTCGGCCACATGTGACGCGCAAAATGTCTGAAAACAAATTATTTCGTAATAAAATGACGAAACCTATGTACATTTTTATTATCAGACATATTGTGATAAAACCGTTTGCCTATTTTTTTAACGTAGCAGAAATGCCCCCCCCCCCCCCATAAAACTGCCACGTTTCTAGCCGGTACTGCCCACTTAGCCGGGTTCAGATTCATCTACTCTAACGGTATTATACAGTTTTGGACGTAAAACGATGAGACATGGTTTTGGTCGTGAGCTCTCGTATAGGCTAAGTTTTCGATCCCTACGCACTTTTAACATTTTTAACCGAATTCGAATTGAGGTTCTCAATTCGTCTGTATGTTTTTTAAATAACAAAAACATTTTGACGAATACATCAGCAATATACATCTTTATGAATAAAATTGACGATAATAGAAATAGATTCATGACTTGTATATTATAAGATAGATAACATATATCGGGCGAACTATATTTTTATATTTATTTGAATGCTAAGCGAATTCGGAAATAAATAAAATATTCTACATGATTATCTATGGTTATTCAACGATACATTGTTAACACTTTTTTATTTCCTAAATATTAAAAAAAAAATACGCATGTAAAAATTACTTGTAAAAAAAACCTATAATAAATTAAATATACAGACGGTATTTCTTGGTCCTGCAGAGATCTCATATCTGTTCGCACTGTAACACTGTGAACTAAACAATGAGTGCTTTTGATCGGCGCTGCTTCAAAACAGCAAAGGATTTTGATACGGAACAACGCGTCGACACCGTGTACGCTTTGACACAAAGGCTTGTCCACAACAGATGTACGTTACAAACGTGAAAAAAAAATTAACACGTTTATGAAATTGAAAATTTTAGAGCACTGAAATATTCCATGAAATAAAATTATTTATAGGAAATAATATGCCTAACTAAACCAATCTATATTCTTAACTATAGGCAAAGTGCACTTTACGTTAAAATTTCTAATTTTTTTTACAAACACAATTTTGGTAATATTTTAGCGTAGCACAAAACCTCAACATGTGCAGAGCGACTTCATTGGTGAAAACCGTTTCAAACTTCATGAATTAATAACGTTCAAATGGTCGCGACGAGGACTTTAAACGTGTACAAAGATATAGGTTCAAGTATCGATTAAATACGTTTTATAATTTACTAGCTTTTACCCGCGACTCCGTCCGCGCGGAGTAAAAAATAGAAAACGGGGTAAAAATTATCCTATGTCCTTTTCCTGGTTCTAAGCTACCTGCCCACCAATTTTCAGTCAAATCGATTCAGCCGTTCTTGAGTTATAAATGGTGTAACTAACACAACTTTCTTTTATATTTTACTAGCTTTTACCCGCGACTCCGTCCGCGCGGAGTAAAAAATAGAAAACGGGGTAAAAATTATCCTATGTCCTTTTCCTGGTTCTAAGCTACCTGCCCACCAATTTTCAGTCAAATCGATTCAGCCGTTCTTGAGTTATAAATGGTGTAACTAACACAACTTTCTTTTATATAATACTAGCTTTTACCCGCGACTCCGTCCGCGCGGAATAAAAAAAAAAGAAAAGAAAACGGGGTAAAAATTATCCTATGTCCTATTCCTGGTTCTAAGCTACCTGCCCACCAATTTTCAGTCAAATCGATTCAGCCGTTCTTGAGTTATAAATGGTGTAACTAACACAACTTTCTTTTATATATATAGATAGATTTAAAGCACTGCGTTGCACACATTCATTGACAAAGTACGTAATGTGATGTTTAATTTCTTATATAAACTAAAAGTTTAACTTTTAATATTTAAAAATTTCATACAAAACCAAAAATCAACTCTCGTTTCAATTAATTAAATCTTCAATTTTTATTTCCTCACCATAATTATCAAGTTAATTAAACATCGTAATAAGATATAAAATTGCTTTTGTATATTACCTAATATTGGCAAGATGTACGAGTATTGAACCATAAATTATTAAGCCAAATTCTGTCAATCAAACCATTCAATCAACTAGTAACATGCAATGTACGAAGTCGAATATTCCGATTCCCAATATCTGTTTGTAACATGAAAATTAATTTCCCTGCAGCGCAGCACTCAAAGCTTTGTACAATTAGCAAACGTAATAACTTGTTGAACATTGAATATACACTGAGAGACTCATCAGATATCCCATCAATAAAATTGCTTCAAAGTTATTAATTTTGTTCAAATATTTGCTGCATGCCCGGTTATAGGAAATTTCCAGCTTATTAGAGTTTGCCAATTAAATTATTCCGATATAAATTCTCAGTTACTACGACTTTTATTTGAGTTCTTGATAAATTAATTTAAGGCAGAAAATATTTTTTTTATTCGGCACAGAGTAACTCAAACTCAAAACACAAGCAAGTAACATAGTTTATATTAATTTGTGTATTTTTCAAAGTGATCGAAGCGAGGTTGTTTTTTGGTAGAGAATACAGTTGTTTTCAGTTTTCAGTTGAAACACAGTGTCGTGAGTTGTGTAGTTGGAAACCTTTCTGTGCTCGAATATAAATCTCGAGTGTTGACGTCTACGTCACGATAGCGATATCGCACCAGTCACGCGCACCTTATAACCGATAATCCCGAGTTCCCACTGTCGAATAACTTGTATAAAATATTTTGCTATCTCAGTTTATTTAAGGGGTTTGAGAGGGATGACCATATTGTCTTTGTGTGAGTGCTGTATTGGAAAACTATGGTAATATTGACGCAAACCCACTTGTTCTCAGACTGTATCAAGGTTAACAATGGCTCATTATAATTTGAATATTATAGTTGTTTTAACTTTATTTTTTATTTTTAAATAACTATATTTTTAGCCGACCGACTTCAAAAAGAAGGAGGTTATCAATTCGACTGTATTTTTTTTTTTATTTGTGTTACCGCGATTAACCGCCCCTGGTGGTCCGATTTTGATAAAAATTATTTTAATCGAAAGGAAGTGCTAAATAATTACGCACAACTATAAAATACTAAAATCTCTATTTGACGGTTTGTATTTACATGTAATGGGATCATAGAAATAGCACACTTTGAATTTTTTATAAATAAAATATTTTAACAAGTATATAGTGTTACTTGCATAAATATAACTAGCACGAATTAATGTATTGAAAGATTAAACTTACTAAGATGTATTTAACGAGCGAATGAATGAGCAGCACGAAACCAGCTATTGCCGATCTTATATTCATTCATTATTAAACCACCTAGGTATAGGTAACTGGATCTGCATAGACGTTGAAATAATGTTGTTATTATGTAGCGAACTTGGGAAAAAACATGCAATGTAACGGCTTATATATTTCAGTCATTGACTGAGCTTTAGTGGGTATGCGAAGTCTACTTAAGCTTACCTTAAGTTCTTGTCACCGCTGCTGGCCGACCGCATTAACTTCTTGACCCTCTGGTTCAGCGCAGCTCGCTGCCCGTCCATGCGCTGCGACTGGCACCGGCTCACCATCTCGAAGAACGACTCCGAAGGATTATCCTCAGAACCTGCCTGCGCTACCTTAGACTTCCTGGACCCCTCATCCCCTTTTTCTTCATCATTTTTCTTTGTATCAGGAGTCAGCTAAATTTTGATATTAACTTTGACTTTGTATCCCCCAAGAAATACTGTCACTAACTTCCTAACACAGGACAATGGAGTTATCATACCACTACGATATAATCTCATATCTGTACCACGTTTGTATTTTACGACTATAAAATATAAGTGAGTTTTAACTAGTATATTCCTAGGGGATAAGGATTAATTAATATAAAACAGAAAAAAAAAACAAAAAAAACTGCAAAAAAAATTAATAAAAGTGCTTAAATTATAGACAAAGCATGTAAAAAATACGAAAACACAAGGGTAAAGTTATAAAAAAAACTTTACTAAAATCAACAAAATAAACACAATGGAGTTTTGAAAGTAAAAAAAAAATTGATTAGAGATACCAGGGGTATTTATAAATGATATGATAGTCACCTGGATCAATGCCAGTTGCTCCATGCTCTGACGTCGCACGCGCAGAGCGTTGAAGATGCCCATCTTGCCTTGTGACTCCTTCGGCGTAGCAGGAGCCGGCGCAGCGGTAGCAACAGCTCCTGCGGCTGCAGCCACTTCGCCCCCCTTCTCCGTCTCCGGGCTCTCTTCGGGCATGCCCAGCACCTTCTTCAGATCACCAACGTTCATCTGTGCGGTGGCCATTCCCAGAATATCACCCAACTATGGACAGAAAATAAATTACCATTGCAGAGTTTCGCATAATAAAATTGTATCAGATCGTTATTAACAGACATGTTTTTCCTTTAGTTACCAAAGATTCTGGTTAATTTCAAACACAGAACAATGGCTTCTTGTCTAAATTTAGTCTCACTTTTAATGTCTTCTTATTTAAAATATTATTTGCATTACATGATTGGAAACATTTTTAAAAATCTATCTGGTGCGGAGTTATATCGAAGTCGGAAAATCCGCCTTTCACTGAAGACAAAGTAAATTGTTGATACTTTGTCGAAAGTTGCTTTGTATAGTTGAAAATGATACTCAAATAAAATGTAAATTCAACTTTAAACTTACAATAACCATTAACCCGATCCCCAAATATAATTTCTAGACTGAACACGTCTTCCAGAGGGCGATCCAGAAAGTGAAGTGAACGGCTTTAAAACAACCGTCACAAATCAAAGCAAACTGTTGTCATTATCTCGTCAAAATATTAACGTAAAAAGTTAAAGTTCCCTTAACTCAATAGTCTTGGCAATTTTCTAAAATGTCAACTATCCGTAGTTTGCATAAAGATAGTAGCAGTGCATGAAATGTTGGAGCAATTTAATATGTACACCTCAACTGCCTATAATGTACTCAAACGATTTACTTATTCTACGTCAGACGATGAATTCTGAAATGGTTGAAATTACCCCGGCTAAAGGAAAATATTTATAAATTATGAATGCACTAGCTGTCGCCCGCGACTCGCGGCGCGGAGTTAAAAAAAACTTAACAAGTATGTGTTTTTCTAGACTATGTTTTACATCTGAGCCAAATTTTATCACTCGTTCCGGTAATCCTTTCTAACTAACATCCATCCATCAATCTTAACTTTCACATTTCACAAATTAGTAAGATTATATATAGTTATTATACGGAAGAATATTGGAATAAATTTAGAAAACATTCTTAAACAGTACGTGGTATATAATATAGAATTAGTTTTTCTTTGCCGCTTGTTCCCCCTGACATTATAGGCAGAGCGTTTATCAGTCCCGCATTTAATTTAAATTTAAACTCACTGTTCCCTTTCTCATAAATTATTTTGTTAATGTTACTCGTTTGTGAGATGAGAAATAGTCTAAGTTCTGTCAAATCTACCGATCAAATAAAAAGTCAAACAAAAATAGAATTTATTCGTACAACGATATTATCAATCATTAAAATGATTGCAACTTACAATTTATTGCTGTATTTTTCGGTTAAAACAACAAAAAAAATAGGCCGCGATCACGAATAGTGCTTCAACTCGAGGCAACGCATTAAAAATTCATGTTTCTAGACGTCGTCCATTTCAATTTAGACTGTTTTTTCTTTTAAATCAACAATGTCTTTTGTTATTTAGAAAGCTCCATTTTGCTGGAATCGTTTTCCAAATTGATAAATATGACGTAAATAGAAGCAATTTCGCGGTATACAAATTGGAAATCCCATTGCTCACAAATAAACCAACAGAAGGTATGAAATGAATGCAAAGTGCATTGAAATGGCGTAACCTAAATACTCGTAGTAAACTAAATGAGGTCAATTATCAAAAATATTTAAAGCACTTCGAAATCTCATTAATAGCAAATTTCTGTGCAAACAGCTATTTTATAGGAAATCGCAGTTGAACAGATCTCAATGCTCTCATTAAATAGATAATTAATAGAAACTTAAGTTTCTTAAATTAATAAATGTACTTAAGATTTTCTAGTATAATGTAAAAAAATATTATTGCCTATTTTTTTAAGTAAAACATATCAAAATATTCACAAGGTCGACTAGATTGTTTCATCTGAGCATTTTAAAATGTGTAGTAACTAAATTTCATTGGGCCAAATGTAAAAGAGGCTTAATCACAATTTTAATATCTCAATATTGCTAATATGAATATAAATGTTTGGATGTATGTATGGATGTTTTTTTGAAGGTATCTCCACAACGGTTCAACAGATCTCGCTGAAATTTGTCATAGATATAGAACATAGTCTGGAAGAACACATAGACTACTCAGTATTTTTTATTTCGCGCGAACGAAGTCGCCAGCAGAAGCTAGTATAAATTATAAAGTATTGCAATTAATTGGCGTTAGTTTACTTAAAACAGATTTCCAGATTTTTTGGGCGGTTCTAAGCATTTTTAGCCGACTTCAAAAAGAAGGAGGTTATCAATTCGACTGTATTTTTTCTTATGTGTGTTACCGCGAAACTCCGCCCCTGGTGGTCCGATTTTGATAAAAATTATTTTAATAAAATGTCCTGTATAAACCAGGCTACTTAATGACTCATATTTATAGATCTATAATCGACTCGCTGATATCGCTCCCGGAGTTCGCCATCAACATCAAAGGGTCCATTAGCTTAAAAACCCTGATAACCAATATAATTATTAAGTCTATCAAAAACAATTTATAATATAAAGTAAAAAGCTTGATATTTTTATCAATGACGATAATCTCATTTAAAATACGAAAATTGCAAAAAGATAAATCTAATTAAATTACAAATGCGAGATTTAATCGTGATTCCATTGCCTAAATACGGGTACAAAAACATATTATCGTCCCTCTAGCTCTAACTAAAAGCAACAGAGGAAAATATGTTTTAGTTGTTTTGGCAGTGAAAATTCCCTGTAACACAACTTGTTTTCTTAATGATTGATTTTCGTCTTGCATTTGTGGTGAATGGAAACAGTGATACACGAAAAGCACAAAAGCAGCAAGCAATTCCATGCACGCCTAAATCTTAAAACATTTATATACCGTTAAAATTATTTCAATCTATTAATTTTGTGATGACCCGATTTTCCAACGCGTGAATATTATTTTAAAACGAGTACTGTTCTGAAAACACACGCATTAGTTGACATTAGCAAATTTAAAGTAGTACATACCTGTAATGTTAGTGGCATTTCTTCCCGAAACCAATGATAGCATAGTAACGTGATAATGTTAGTTTGAATGATTTAGCCAAACCGATAAACCCTTATTACAAACCTCTTTGGATATATTATAATGTTCCTTAGCGTAATACAAAGCTTTTTCGTGATTCCCAAGTGCGGCGTGGGCATTGCCCAAGGACCAACAAGCCCTGCCTTCGCCCACTCTGTCTTGTAGTTTTCTAGCAGCGGCAAGATGGCGAGCATGGTAACCTTCTGCTATTCGGTACTCGCGTAGCAATGTGTAAGTATTGCCCAATGAGTAACAAGCCTGTGCCTCCACAGCAGCATCACCGAGCTCCTCGGCCAAAGCCAAGGTACGCCTGTTGAACAATGTAAATAAATTAAAGCATATTACACTAAGCTAAAAAATCACAAAGCAGAGGCTAGTTATTATATTTCTGAAGGAATAAACACATGTACCTACATAAGTAGAAGAATATGGATTGATTTACAATTGACATTGTATTTTACTTATCTATCATGACCTGTGTCACAAAATTTATGCCAGCGCTTCACATTGGAAATGATTTGAGCCCAAGCTTGGTCACACATTCGCTGCAATGCCTTTTCTTTTGCGCGTGCGCCCCCTTCACACCCTTTGTCTTTGTATGTGTACGAATAAGTGGTTGACAATAGCTTTTAGATACAAAATTAGTTTACATCCAATACCTTACCAAGACAGCCCAATACGAATCTATACTTGTGTTAGAACCAAACGATAACTTCTGTAATATGATGCGCCAGCATTCTGTAGTAAACAACGCGTAGCGAAAATAGAACATGACAAAACTTATTTTATTCAACAAAGATTTATTTTTAATTCGCAAAAATCAATAAAAACAAATTCAAATAAATAGAAATATGTATAAAAAATGTTTTGTCACTTGGCAGTATAAAATTCCTATTATCAGAACAAGCAAAGCGAGTATCCCGAATATTGTGCAATTTTTTTGTACACTTTACTAAGAATCTATTACTGGTTTAGTTTAGGCCATAGGTAGAGTTATTTAAATTTATTAATTCTGTTCTCAACGTCATTTGTTCGAAAATTATATAACAAATAAGATATATGTTTGTCTGTATGGCATTCTGGCAATCGATTGGATGAACTCTGGCTGATAAAGGTATCTTGTATGTGTATAACTGTTTCTACGAACGCTATCAGATAGTGAAAAAATTCTGTTCTAAAACCAAATCGTAAAAGCTTCGTGAGTCTTCTTAAAGCTTTTTACTAATTTATTTAAATAATTATTTAATTTCTGATTTACGAACAGTTGATACTTAATAAAAAGTACCTAAGAAAAAAACATTTTAAAATTGTAAATTATGAATGTTTTGTATTCAAAATCCACCTGAAGGAAAATATCGAAAATCAATTATACTTTGCCATCAAAAGGCAAAGACTTCTAAAAGTTTTAGTAGTTTGTCGAGTGCTCTGTATAATGGTACCTTGTCAACCATATCAAATAACAATTTTACATCAATAAATATCAATTAGCAAGCTAACGCCAAGTTTTCCTAACTATACTGTACAACAATTACTCATGCTGTAGAGCTAAATAGAGTCATTTTAACAATTATGTCGTAACGAGCGTCGAGTATGAAAAATTGGACAAAGTTCAGAAAGACACACAGCATAAATTTGAAAGTAATTTGTGATGCACAAAAACGTTTGCGAAGCAATAAAAGGTCAATCTACTTCTTCTCACTTTCCTTCTTTTTTTCTAAATTATAATTTTGTTGTTTGTACTCGTAAATGTGTAGCAGTGGCCACTCACATATTTAATCATTTACCGTAGGTTTCTGAGACCAATTTCCCCGTTTAAAACATATTGTCATCTGCTTTGTCAAATATAATAACAGGGATGACGATATTTTTTATGCAAAGATTTTGGTCTTAGAAACCAACGGTTCCGTTTGCTCATATCTAACATAAATTAGACTTAAAGTACATAGGTCATTTCTTATCGCTGGCAATATGATATAAGAAATATTGCATAAAATACAATTTCAATAAATTTCGCAGTTAAATTAACATACATTAATCAGTAATTAATTTAATGAAACATAATTGTACGGTGTTATAGCCAGGTAACAAAATCTGTTGCCTGCAGGATCTGCCGGCAAAATGCTAAGACTTCACAGAAGATACACATGTATTAGGGATTTTGTGTGCTGACTAATGAGTTGCTGGAGGCATCAATTTAGTCCTCGTCATCCCGTTCATTTCAGAGGAGAAACAAAGGGATTTTTCGGAGAAGAAGATGAATGGTAGAAGAAATTATAATTTTTGCCATGCATCCCCTCCTCCTTTCTTCAAAAGAAGGCTACACTGCAACTTTTTAGCTAGTTGCATATATCTATGAATACACACGTGGTCGCAAGAAGCAGTACAAAATAAGGACAATATTTTAAAAAAATTGCATTGAGTTAAAGTACACACGAAAGCATTGTTAAATTAAAATTATCGCAGTAGCAAAGTACGAAATAAAATTCATCAAACGTAAGGATTAAACTGCCTGATACTGAGTCTGGATGAATTAGAAAATATTACTGTTCGTAATATCAACAAAACTATGATAATATTTTTATCATACGATAGGAAATTCTTTTTTAAAATATAATTTCAGCGCACAATAAATATTCTTATATAAAATCATCTTATATAATATCAAAGGTTAGAGTGTGACGATTAAACTATAATTCAATTAACATAATAAGGAATAACAAATATACGTGAAAGCAATTTTCGGGTGTATGTATGATAAACATTTGGCACGTTTCGAATAAGAGTATTCTTACGCCTGATGTGCCAATTCAAGAGCCGAGGTTACAGTAATTTCAGTCTTCGTTTTGTTTTCTACGTAATTAAATTAAAATTACACTTACTTATAATGCTCCGCTGCATTCTCGAATTGTCCCAGGAATATGTGTGAATTGCCCAGGTTGCTGTTAGCCCGGCGCTCAGCCGCCTTGTCGCCGACTTCTCTCGCTATAGTTAGCCTCTCTGTGTGGTATCGGATGGCGCGAGTGAAATCGCCCAGTAAATAACACGTGTTGCCGAGATTTCCGCAAGCGCGACCCATCGCTTGTCTATCTCCTAAACTACGCATTAGATCGAGATTTTCTCTGCAACAAAAATTATATAAGGCTCTACAAAATATTCGCGTAAAAAATTACGCGCAGACGGAGTTGCGGGCAAAAGCTAGTGTATAATATTTCATCGCATTAACTTAGTTTACGTTACTCTAAGAGCACTCTAGAAAAAAATAATAATATGAGAATGGTTTTACATTTCCTTTATGAAGTAAGAAATTCAATAACTCAAGAATGAAACCCAGTGACTCAAGAAGAGCTGAACATTTTTATTATTTGAATTATGCGACGCTTCGGAAATCAAGTATAATGGTATTCAATTTCCGTTTGTGTCTCAATGAAACGTTTCCGAGAAGAGATGTCAACTGTTACTTTTAACTTCAAACAATTATTCACGACCGAATTTTTGATAGTAAACTTATTCAATAGTGAAATATTTGGTAGTACAGTAAATCTGTACAACCAAATATTCTCAGATATACAGATATTCTAAAACCTTTTTTTTATTTCATTAATCTTGGTTATATTTTTTTATTCTTGGAATTTATCAACCTTTTGGTCACGGTTATTTATAAACCTTTTAAGATAATTGATCACCACGGCTTTTGTCTGATTGAATTTGAATATTAAGTGATTATGGAAATAGCAGCATTCTATTTGTAGCAGTAATGGATCAGCTCTAAATTTGTTTATGCAGAGACAATTTACCACTGAAATATGACTGCGACATCACGAAAAGCAATATCAAATTACTATTCACCTAAAATACAATAAGCTAAATTAATTAAAACAATATATGTATGTTTTACTTTATTACCGAAAGTATAAATATCATATTTTTAACAGCACTATATTAAAAAGTTTACCACGAAAATATTAAAAACAGAATTCGCCGAATTTACTTTGAACATACATCATAAAACATGTTCGGGGGAACTGTGTAAATTTTAATCAATTTCAGCTCAAACAACTCAAAGGCAGATTTCAAATTTATAAATTTTACTTGGAAATGATGGAAAAACATTTTACAATTTTACGTTAACAAGGCGAATACTTTAATTAACTCAATTTTAATTGAAATGAATAATACTTCATGTGCCTAAAATGAAAATTTTCTTTGTTGCTCTAAGAGTAATCTATTTTAATTATTTTTATATAACACTAGTTCATATTGAAGATCTTGTAAGTTAAAAAATGTATCGTAAAAATAAATCAAATAAGTACTTACTCGTAGTATGTGACTGCTTGCATGAGGCATTCCCGTACCTCCTGCGGGAAGTGTCCTGGATCATTCTGTCCGACGCGGCCAAGATGTTTACCTTGAGCGTGGTACACGTTACCCAAATTATAAAGAGCCCGCCCCTCACTAAGCTTGTCACCCAAAGACCGGGATATTTCTAAATGACGCTTACAACATTGTATCGCCTCAGGAAATTTTCCCATAACTTTCAAAGTATTGCCTAAATTACCTGACGCTTTCGCTTCACCTAGTTTGTCATTTATCGTTCTGTAAATGAAAATTTCATAAGTAGTAGAACACGTAGATTTATCATAATTATATGAGAATATTCCTAAATATAAAAATTTTGATGTTATATTTGGTATGCAAGGAACTAAAACAATCTTAGTAAGTTGAAGAGCGCCAACGAAAACGACGGTAAAATGTATCTTTTAACAGTATAATAAATAACAACGGGCACTCTAAAAACAGATAAAAATTCAAAAAGGCCGAATAAAAAACAATTTTAGAGCGCATCTTACTGTGAAAAAGTCCAGAATTAAATTAGAAAATAGACTTCTAAAACACACTTTCATATCTAAACATTTCATAAAGGCTTTCGAAATACTACAATTCTTGCCTTTGTCTACTATTCAAGGTAAGTTATAGCTATTCAAATGATAGCTGGCAGAGAACACTGGTCTTCTTTTTTTTACATGGATTGTCAATATAAATGTTTGCCATCGAATTAGATTTCGTTAAAGTTTAAATAACTAATTGGTATCTAAAGTTGAGCGTAGATCGATAGCTAGAGAGGAATTGTGCTACTCTAGTCATAGGACATTAGTTCATGAGATGCTTCAAAAATTCTAATAACCTTCATAAATGAGTATTTTCAAAGTTCTATGCACAATGGATTATTATTATAATAATTTATTATACATTAATATTTAATTGAATTGAATTAATTAATGTGAGATAATCAACGGCTATAAAGTAATTATGAGATTTAATTATTTACAAAATATTCAATAAATTTAACGATCTATACACATTTATACCAATTTATTCATGTATTATTTTGTTATATTATTCGTAGCACTTGAAAAACATTTCCAATAAATACGTTGTTGACTTCATTTTCTGATGAAATGTGAAACGATTCCCGAAGGACGAAGAGGTTTATTAAAAGCAAAGGAAAGGTGCTTCTAAGAAAATTAAATGAAGAGGTATACTCTACGATAACAAGTAACAAGAAGTTACAAAAATAAAAACATCATTATAAAAAATATTTATATATAAATCTTTCACAAATTCTTAGTAAAAAGAGTCCTTAAACGAAAGTTTTCATTTCCAAAAATATATTACTTTTTGTCCCTATTTACAAAGAGAAAAACCGGGATGGCTATATGTTTCTGTATATGTATTTCGACAGTGGAAACACACATTTAGTTTCCGTTAATTATAATTACCTAGCTAAAGTAAGATCGTGTTTGTGAAACTGCATCGCTTTGTTATAATCGCCTAAGTAAAAATAGGCATTGCCGAGTTGGCTGTATATAGCGCTTAGGGTACGCAGGTCGTCCGTGCCCGCTCGGATGGCAGCCTGGAAGAAAGCGACGCCTGCGCGGCAGTCTCCCGCCTTGCAAAGTCTCTCCCCTTCCAGTGCCAACTCCAGACACATTGAACCTCCATCGCAACTCTGCAATTATACATATTGATAACGACTAAAAAGAGTGATAAAAGTTTAAACTATTAATTATATACCATTTAATTTCTGAAATAACACTAGTTTTTACCTGAATTTACTGACCCACTCAGAAAAGTTAAGTAAATCGGTAAGCTGTAAGTCTACACTAGGATGACCACCCACTAGTGTAGATTTAGTAAAGGAAATATAAATTTAGTTGCTTCCTTAGCGACTTAACGAATCTGATTCTGCGACAGATTAATACACAGTAGGAAACTTCAAACATATTCAATATTAATACATAAACACATTACCATGTTCACAACTGTTGCAGCAAGGATCACAACTCCATTACAACTTATATTGAATGGAACTTTCATCCTAAGCAACCGTAGCATTGAGCACATTTCCAGAACGGCTTTAATAAAATCGTTGCCTGCGAACTATGGAAAATATCGTAGAAATACGACTTTACACAGTTTATTTAGATGATAATTATAATATCGCTTTAAATTCACCGTAAAGTAATTACTGCACACCAAAATTACAAATTTATTGAAAAATAAAACATTTATTACAAATAATAAAGCACACATATATTGTATTATATGCCTACCTTTTACTAAAACATTGATTCAATTGTCAGACATCACAAACATTTCATTAATAGGAGAATATTTTTTATTACGGGCCCAAATTAAAATATTTATTTTTATCGAATAACTGAAATAATTTAATTATCTAGCAAAAAATTACTGCGAGTCACGGGATTGAATTGTTTTCTTCTTAAAACCTAATTAAAATATTCCTCCATTTAATTATACTCCAAGCATAGCCTTTTCAAATTAGTGTCGATAAAAGCCACGTCGTTTTAATGATTTTTGACTTTGAGGATTTTTCAAAGCACCGTTTTTAATTGGAAGTAGATTGTACCGGCGCGGCGGAATATTGAGGACGAAATTTTTATTCAAACTCATCAAAAAACAGATCGCAAAAATTCGATGTAACATACGTGTTACAGCACCTTGTAGCGCTAATAGCCCATTGGCTAAGGGTACGGATTACCGATCTGGTAGTCGCGGGTTTGAATCGGGTTATTCGACTATTTTTATTAACCATATCCTAGTATAATATTCGAACTTATTTACAATGATTACAAGAAATATAAATAAATAAATTATTATATAAAATTGACAACATTTTAAATAGAAACTAGATAATTTTATATTCTACGGCGTACTTATAAAGTTAAAATAATGAAAAGTTGAGTTAACATGATAGGTAAGACTAGAACTAATTATTTTTGTAAAGTAATTGTGTTATACTTACGAGCGATTAAAGTTTTCTTCTTTCACTAACTTTGCCGTACAAATAACAATATATAAACTATTTAAAAAAATTATAGTTTATGGTGTATTTTTTTAATAAACTTTTCATTGCCGTATAATTAAATGAAATAAAAAGCCATAAAATATAAAACTCGGTAAAATATTTCAGATAATCGAAAAAGTAAAATCCCAATATTAATTATTTAATTATTACAATAAACGGATTTTTTTTTAAATATTTGGACCCGTAATTTAAAATAACTCGTATTAAATACATTCAATTTTGTTCCAAGAATACGTGCGACAGAAAAAATTACATGTAAAAACAATGCAGACATTTATTAAAACTACTGTGACATGTGAATTAATTAATATGGTGTTTTGAAAATTTGCTGTGAAACTAATAGAAATCAAAGTTACCGGTTAAGAGATGTGGTCGATTCGCGTTTGCAGCTAAAGAGCGGAGCGTCCGGACACTCGCAAATGCAACGTAGCTACTGGGGTGAATTCCAATTCGGCCTGCACCAGCCCCGCCACTCACACAAATGCACCTTACATACTAACATCACGTCTGCCTATACGTGTTAACCATTTCAAATAATAAACTACATACTAATAAAATAATACGTTCAAATAACTATGATTCGTTCTATAACATCTCGATATTTCTTTAATTATGGCCAGTCCAAAATTATTATCAAAAATAATTAACTTGTTTTATATTTGAAATAAGGCAGTGTAACTATTTATCAATTATAAAGTTATTTAGTGATTTATCTATACCTGTAAATTAAAAAAATCGATGTTGGTTTATTTGATACCCATGCCTTTGTAGTCACTGAACAAATTTTGATTGACGCCAGAGAAAGATAAAAAATAAAATGATCTGTCTTTCGTTGCGATGAAACTATTTGCATTATTACATTAGTTTGATTATTTAAACCACGGCGGTTCAGCGAGTAAAAAATAAATCATCTAATAATGAAATCTAATCATTTGCTAAATAACGTTACGCTCGTAACCTTCTACCGCCTACGCCTAGAGAGCGTCGGTGGCTCAGGGGTGAAGCACTTGACTTGTAATCTGATGGTCCTGGGTTCGAACCCCGGCATGTACAAATGAGTTTTACGATTTTCGTTTTAAGTATGTACATTTATCCGACGTTCTTACGATAAAGGAAAACTTCGTAATGCAACCTGCACATATATATGAGTGAAGTCAACTGAATGTTCACGAACTGATACTTATATAAAAAGTCAAGAGATAAAAATGCGAACAAGATATATTTTATATCAAAAAAGTACAAGATGTAAAGCAAAAAGTCAAAACGAAAATATACCAAAAAGAAGATTTTAAAAATGTTTCATCAACCAACCCGCACTGGGCCAGTGTCGTTGACTATGGCCTAGTCACCCCTGACTTAGGGTAGGTTCTGAGACCCTCAGGCGGAACGTATCGCTGATGATGAATGAATGAATGAACCTACTGCCGCTACAGACGTTCAGTTTAACTTTTAAGCCAATAAATAGATTTTTAAAATTGAAATGATGCTTTTATAATAATTCGCATAGCAAAAAAGATGTTCTATATTTAAATTATAAAAATATCACTTTATTAAAATGTTATGATTTACCCCTTCTACCTTATCTTATACCACACGTTTAGGAAAAGGTCGTAAGAATCTGAGTGGCCAGCACTATGTCCTAGCATATAATCATGACATATCTTTTTTTTGAATACTTTAAATATATATATATTCGATCAGTATAATTTTGAGCCGAAATTCGTTGATTCGTTGGTGGGGAAATTTAATTAAATTATCAATTTTGAGCCGTCATGTCGCCCTCTCGTATATAACTCCTGGTTTCAACGTTGTCAAAATTTCATACTTGTTTACGTCAACGAAATATTCTGTCGGAACGAACGCATTAAGCGTCCGAATCCATTAGCGATTCCCAATAAAGCTATTAATTTGGAACTCGACAATATTTTATAGGATTTAATTTAAGTAATAAAGCGACTGGTTTTTTTTGTTATCCTCCTCAGCTCATATATTACGTACAAATATCAAGAGTAATAATCTTACTAATATTTAAAGTTTAGATGGATGGATGGATGTTTGAAGGTCAGAAAGAACACGTAGGCTACTTATTTAGTTTTTTTTTTATTCCGCGCGGTCAGTGTCGCGGGTGGCAGCTAGTAGTATATATAGGTTTAGCGTAATATTATAAAAAATTATTGCCATTAACTAAGCTTAAAACTAAAATTGTTGATAATTATCCGCATCACTTTAAAAACTCTTTCATTTCGTGATTGCATTCATCGTGAATGAAATAAAAACAAACAAATAATTTAACGCCCACAGTGAGTGACAGTGTCCGTAGGGGACGTCGTACTCGCGAATCTAGTCTAGATTGATGATCGGCGATACATTGAAGAAGTGGAGACATCCTTTAACTCGATATAAATTATTATTTGGCTTTGTTTGAGTCTTGCCACTACTGATCCGAAAGATATATGTCAACGTTGAACTGAGAATTGTGTCCTTAGATAGTGTTTCTAACAAATTAATTTAATAACATAGTGTCCTATCCAAGTAGGGTTGGCGACACGCAGGCGGCCGGCCGTAAAAACTAAAGGCAAAACTTTAAGGTTTATAAAACCTTGTGTGCCGACCCTACGTGAGTGGGAATAGGCCGGGGAGATGATGAACATCTTAGTGATATTATGTTTGATTTCTTTTTTTCTGACTTTGATATGTCAACAAAAAATCAAAAAAAAAATATCTGAATCGTGAAAAATGTGACTCTAAAATGTTATAAACAAAATAATGTATCAAAACATATTGTCGTCTCAGTTTTCAAAGCGAATGAAAGGGATGACAATATTTGTAACGACTGTTGAAAACCACAGTTGGGAAAAGAAATACCATTACAATTTTCGATTAAAATAGCCTCTGTCTGTGACGTTCGTAACAATTCTCTTTTTGTGAGTCGTCACTGCGATCGGGCGGTAAATTGATTTCATGGAACGTTTTGTTAAAACAAAACTGCCCCGTGTAGGGGACGACAAGACCGTCTGCTGAAATTTGTCGAATATTTTTCATTAACATGTCCACTTTGGTGAAGACATATGTCGATCAGTTTTAGGTCACGTCACCGGAAGTGGGGCGCGCGTAATTGAAAAAGCAAGGTCTGAAGTGTACACTACGACCTACATTCACGTGAGAACACTAACTTTATTACTACGCCCTGTTATTAGATTTGAGATGCACTTCCCATTTCAAGGATTCTACGTAGGTACCTATACTGAGCATGTCTTATGCATCAGCTCCAAGGGCAATGAAGAAAGATCAATGTCTATTTAACAAAATTATCTTATATGGTAAGTTAATGGACTAAATGGAATTTACTTAAGTTCGTGTGAAGAGCACGATATTAATGTACAAACTGATGACAAGATTCAATTACGATTTGATCCACTTTAGTGAATATGTGATAAGTGAAATTAATCGGACAATAAAACGCATGAATGATTCATAAGATTTTGTAATCAATATGGCACAAGTACTTTGTGCTTGATACTTAATTTATAAAATACTAGCAGTCGCCTGCTACTCCGTCCCCGCGGTATTAGAAAAAACTTAGTAAGTAGCCTATGTGTTCTTGCAGACTATGTTCTACATCTGTGCCATATTTCATCAAGATCCGTTGATTCAAAGTTTCGCATTTATACTAGATCCGCCCAAACTAGTATGGACTATTCGGATAAAAAAATAAAAATGTACATAAAGTGCTACAGTAGTATTTTAATTAGTTTATAAGAGATATCACTCTTTATAATAAAAACGAATCAAAGAAAATTAATAAATTACCAATTTATATTTACAATTTTAATTAAAAAAAAAATAATTAAAAGGGTATAAATGGTGGTAGCGAAGTCCTCACAACATTAGCGACACAACAAAGTAGAGAGTACAAAGCACAAATCCAATTAGCCAGCCAACTCATGACATGCTCGCCGGAGCAAATTAACAGACAACACAATTTGTAGTTTATCTGAATACGATGCTGCATATATTGTTTCAATGCTCGTATTTCAAGTTACACTCCGTCGTGTTTGCAAAGTAAAGATGTTCCGAATAGTCAAAACAACGTATCGATTTCAGATGCGAAAAGGATAGGAAGGAGAAGTGGAGGTAACGAGGACTAGCATTTATAGGCAAAGGGAACATTTTCTTGTACATCCCTCCCCTGTACATTAAATGCAACGCAACGTAATTTTAACTTCCATTATCATATGAGAATATCAGGAAATCGTCTGTCCGATGTACTACAGAAACATCGATAATGTCTTCTTAACTGTAGTTCGAGTCTTTACAGTAACGTACACATGAAGAAAATGAAGTAGGTCCTAGAAATTTAATCATGAAGAAATCCTTATATATAGGTACGTATGTCATTGTACGAGAAAGCTTCTTGAAAATTGGTATAATGAAAGACGTGAATAAGAAGCCGTAGCCTCGTCGCATGTGGACGAAATTAAATTAACAATAACGTGAGTTTCCACTGTTGTTATACCTGAACATGTACAATTTTATTTAAAGATCTATATATATAAAAGAAAGTCGTGTTAGTTACACTATTTATAACTCAAGAAGCTTATAGCTTAGAACCAGGAAACGGACATAGGATAATTTTTACCCCGTTTTCTATTTTTTTTTATTCCGCGCGGACGGAGTCGCGGGAAAAAGCTAGTTTAATATAAATATAAAATTTCTCATATAAATTAAAAACCTAACTCAAGATATAACACACACCTAAATAAAGAAAAAATTAATATTAGATATATATTTTATTCAAGATGTTTTCTTTATTGGTTCATCTAAATGTAAGGAGCTATACTCATTATAAATTATTTTCGATGCTTCGGTATAATTTATTGCTGGGAAATGACTATACGTATTATCATTACTACGTGGGTGAAGTATCTAGTACAGGTAATTGACACTTGCCTAAGGGGCAACATAAAAATATCTTTTCATAAATAAATTCATACTTTTAATTTTTCTGCTAAGCATCTAATTAACACACAACTAATAAGGCACTTATAATTCTTTATTTATTTGTATCTCGATACTTAAAAAAATAACGTTATATATTATTAACAGTTGGATGTATAGAGGACTAGCTGTTGCCCGGGATTCCATTCGCGCGGAATTAAAAAAAAGGTAATAAGTAGCCTATGTATTCTTCCAGACTATGTTCTACATCTGTGCCAAATGTCATCAAGATATGTTGTGCCGTTCCGGAGATACCTTCAAACAAACATCTATCCATCCATACAAACGTTAGCATTAATTAGTAATATTTAAGCTGCACGACTATATAAGTAGCTTGTCAACTAAATAAAGTCAGAAATAAGCTGATTTCGTTTATTGAATATTTTTTAATTTTTTCATATACTCATTCAAAGGTAGTATAACTTATTACACCTATCACATATTATCACTCATTCACTATCCATTGACGTTAACGAAGTTACAAATCTGTCAAGACGCGAGATTAGACGTCACGCGATCGCAAATACATTCGCCCTAAAGAAGGATCCCAACAGCTCCGAATTAGTATCTTATAGTCGAATTATAATTAATTAATTTGTAATATTGTCTCATGAAAGTTTAAACAATTTCACTCATCAGTTACTTCCAACATCTTTAATATGGATACTGCTTGATATTTTAAAAATGATTTAGTTTTAATAATGTTGAAGGTCAACTTAATCTCGCTTTATTAATAAATACTGATAAGTTCACACAGCAATATTATTTTAGCTTTACTCAAATGTTTACTTATTCAATAGATTAAGTAATGCCAGTAACTATTGAACCTCGCTTCTTTGCATTTTAACTTTCCATTAATTCAAAGATATACTTGTTGAACAAGAAGTAAGATGTTTTACTAAATTCTTACCAGATTTCTTTTTAATATGATCTTTGCACAAACCAATAATATCAACCTGGTAGCTTTAATTGTTTAATTATAAACTAGGTCCACATTCCCTTCATAAATAGAAACAAATCATAACTTCTACTTTTGTTTTTTTTTTCAAAAGGAGGGGGCAAATAAGCGGCAGGAGCTCCAATAATTAGAGCAAATGTAGATATTTAGATGATTTGCTTCTTTGTGTATAATTTTTTTAATTAGGATAAATTCATAAATACAAAGTATCGACATCAACCTGTCCTTATCCCTATGTAGGGTCGGCACAGTATGTACTACTCCTCCATACATCTCTTTCAGTTGTCATATCTGAATTTACCCCCTTCTTATCCTTTTTCACACAACTTATCCATACTTTATTTGGTCTTCCTCTACCTTTAGAGCCTCTCCTCTACATCTACCTACCTACCTACCTCTACCTCTACATTCAATCTCAATCAAATACAAAGTATCGACATGATAAACAAATGTGTGATTGTCATCTTTACCTCATCATCCTAGAAAAATGTGTGAATTTATTTAGTACAACGGCAGGTTTTTACTCCATTTCTCTAATAGTCCAATCTTTACACAAACTTTCGGAACATAAAAAATAAAATAAGATTAACTGTTGGTAAAAGTTATGACTGGTAATGTGAGAATTAAGATTAAACGAGAGTAACATTAAAAAGAAACACAGAGCTGATACGTAATACCAATCAAATAAACAACTAGTATAAAGTTACATCATACATACGAATGTAATATACTAACTCATATGTAACATTATGTATTAAATAACACAAGTAGTTATTACATAAATGGAATGTAAAAAGTATATTGTTATTAAATTAATTTAGTTACTTTAAAATAGCAAATACAATATGTTTTGAGTATAAAGAAATGGACTTGGCAAACCACTTGTACTAAAAACTGCCACTTACTGCATTGATGTAAACTTTTATTTAACAGACGGCAATGATTGTCAGATTATGTAATTTTTAAATCAAAGTCTTTTTATAAGTACCTAGTAATAATTTAACACAACTACTGAAAGAAATTCCTAAAACAAATGCTGCATACTTACAGTGAGTCTGTAACTGTTGTAAGTCTTGATTTGAAAAACCTCCTCTCTCTAAAAACCAGACCACTTACTCTCTTCGAAAATAACTAAGACAAGTATGTTTTGATTTTTTTTTTTTTTTTTATAAGAGAAGGGGGCAAACGAGCAGCGGGAACACCAAGGTGTTCATCGACACCCATGGACATCTGCAATACCAGAGGAATCGCAGATGCGTTGCCGGCCTTTGAGAAGGTGATATGCTCGCTTCTTGAAGGACCCTAAGTCGTAGCGGTTTGGAAATACCGCCGAGGACAGACCATTCCACAACACGATACAATTATTAGAGCGGTGTAATCACAGATAACTATGATACGGAACTTATTTCTATAGCATAGACTAATGATTATTTATTAAAATTTTAGAATAATAGACTCAATCAGACTTTCATAACTACAGTCCTTCATTTCAATAATAGTGAATGTGCATCACGGTGATGCATAAATGATTAGCATCATGTAATAACAATATTTTTAAAGAATAGCATCACAGGACTGCTACTGGAATAGCATTGAAGGAAAAGAGTTAAATCTCTATGAGATCCTTAAAATGTGGTCAAATGGGTGGACATATGCAAACCAGACACCTGGCACCCCAGAGGTTTAGATGTAATTCTAGCATGTATGTCCAGCTTCTTCCGCAGGAACAAATCTCTTGTTTATGTACTTGCTAGCTATAAGCACTCTTTTTATCTATTAAAAAAGCTACCCTCTCAATAAAACTATATCCTAGTAATGTTAGTGTATATCTTTATTGAACCAATATATTATATAATATAATTAATAATGTCCTTATATATTAATATCCCCAATTAAAACTTAAATAATAACAAATAATGATAATAAACATTTAAACTAATTAATGCAAAACATTTTTCCCTCTAAAAAGTCTCTTTACCACTAAAACTCTTTAAAAAAAGCCGATTTTTCCATATGCGTGGTATTTTTTTTTCGAGTAATAAGTTAGGTTTAAAGTCTCGAACGCATAACTGTTTCGTCTGTTCAAAACACGGCTTCATTATAAAGATAACATCGAGATGTAGGGTTCAATTAATAATAAAGACGCAAGAGATAAAGGAGTCGAGAGTTTGTAAATAGGTTGGCGCGTAATTTAGGTACGCTACGTAGTGACAACTGCACTCAGACACAGGCAAACAAGTTGCTACTTCCGTATTAGGACCCAAAGGTGACTCATGCTACGTCGCTTATATCATACTAGTATGAGCTGTGAACATGGTTATGATAAATATCGTACATGTTTATTAACTTTTAAACAGTTGCAAATCTTATAAACTTGTTACTCATAACTTAAATATGTTATTATATTCTTACCTGGGTATCTGTAGATAAATTCTCGGCACTGGCACTCACAGACATTCTATACAGTTAATTATATAATGACACAAACAAACAGAAAATTAAAATGTGTACTTTAGTTTATTCTCATAATTTTGTTTACGTAGAGTGCGTTGGGCGCAGGGCGTTTACGAACGGTTAAGTTTACAGTTGACACCAGTTGACACCTGCACACAGTTGTCTTTTACTTTCAGTGTTGCAAGTAATTAGCTCAACTGTCTTTTCCTTTTGGTGTTGCAAGTGTTCAGCTCAGTTACCATATATTTAATCAAAAAAAGCTACTGTTGGATAATTTTGTAATTTTCGTTAGATATTATATTTTCCATATCAATTAAATAAATGATTGTGTAGTAACATTTTCATATCTTATTTTAATCGAACTTAGACAAGAAATATAGATAATATTTATTTTCTTATGAACAGCACACTTATTGCTTTGCCTTTACACCTTTAAATCGAAACTGTTAAAGAAACAGGCCAATAAAAGATACCCGAAATAAATAATTACCCTTTTCGTTTTGAAAGGATAAGAAAAACAAAAGTATAGAGAATATTTCAAATATTAAAAGTATCGCAAACATCGACATCGGTGCCTACATCTGTTGGAAATACTTTAGAACGTTTGCACTTAGAAACCCAAGTATCAAGTAATTTCAGAACAATATACTAGATGTCGCTACTGCGTTTAAAATTAAATTTGAATTCAGATGATTTTTACAGTCTCTATTCATAGTTTTAAGTTACTTATTTGGATTAATCAACATAATTTTCTTTTCAGTAGATCGATCGGTAGTAATATTTAGCCTTATCAATAAATTAAAAAAATAACAGGTGTTTAAGTAGGTACAAAAACATTCGGTACCTTGCGAATAAAATCGTCAATTAAAAGCTGACAGTGGTGTTTTGTTTCTTCGTACTTATAAAGTTAATCACTGAAATATTTAAATAACAACAGCATACCATTTTTTGTAATATTATCCGCGATGAGGTAAATAAAATTTGATCCGTACCTACGATGATAAGACCAATTTAAACAACTATCTCTAGAAATTATGTACTTACACAATATACACGAAAGGGATTAAAAAAGGACATTTAAAAATAAATAAATAAAAATAATTTCATTTAGCTTGTCTCTTGTTTTCTAGTTATTTTTAATTAACTTCAAAAAGAAAGAGGATCTCAATTCTTGTATATAATTTTTCTTTAAGCCTTTAGAGTTATACTTAATGAACGTGAAATGTTAAGAGTAATTATTGCATGAATCTATAAAGTTATAGCGTAACTACGCAAAGAGGGGAGTAGATTGCAAAAAGCACCTATGTTTAACTACCCAACACTGGTGGGGGTTGTCGGGGGTTGAGGGATGGCGAAGGGGTGTGCGGGGGAGGGAGACTCGTTAACTATGCAAATACCACGCGGCGGACTAGCCAAATTGTATAGCGACCATCAATACGCGAGTGGCAGGAATTTAATTTTTAAAATCAAACATATTCAAAATTGAAAACCTTAATTAGGCACGAAAAATTCACTTGGTGAAAATGATATGATCCTGCAATTTCGCAACCATTGTTAAACTACCTATATACATATATTTATTTACTTGGAGGTAGAGAAATAGCATTTATGGGAACTCGTAGTAGAGCTTCTAAAATTGAAATTAAATTTATATATAAAATTAAAAATATTCACATTTGTATTTTTTTTGGACATGAATATGATGTATGTCTGTTCCATGGGAACCTATTGTTGTGACCTTAGAACTATGAAATTAAAAACTGAATCCAATTGATATTTATATTCTGCTTTCCATGGAATCCTACGCTCCCTTAAATGCCTGGTAAGACATTGTAAAGTGTCCTGTTATGGCTGTTACTTATGGTGACTGAGTTTGAGTTGCAATCGAATCGACAAGCACACCCCCCGGCAATGATTAGCACGCTGTACGCAGCACATGCTCGTATCACACGCGGGTAGAACAGTAGGATAGTGCATCAGTGCAGTACTGCTATTGTTTGAACGGACCCTTGCTGTCAAAAAAGTACTGTAATGTATCGGAGTTATTCAAACGATAGGAGTACTGCACTGTCCTACTATGCTGGCGCATTACTCCGCCCTATTGTGAAATTAGCATCAGTGATGCTACCCAAATACTACTCACTACCTCACCGCCTCATAATAGTATCTCTATTTTACAAAGACAATTAAATATCCACGTGAATTACCTATGCAATTGTCTATACAAACATATTTTGCAATGTTAGTTGTAAAGTTGTCGTCAAAAATTGCATGTCTTATAAATTGTATACCTACATCTTATTCGTACCTTACTTCTGTATAAAAAGTTATCAGATTTTGTTTTTCATAATATTTGCTGTTATCTATCACTACGTATTGATTGTATCAGTTATAAATCTCATATAAATTTATATCAATAAAGCTTTCACTGCATACCGGCCGTATAATACAGATAGTATATCTAACTTGAATATTTATATAAGCACAAAAGATTCCACGAGCACCGCTGCGTACGATTACCGAAATCAAAATCGACAGATATCGATACTGCGTTGTTGTTTTGTTGAAACCATGCAGTACACTATCGCTTATGTTATGCGATTATAGGCCTTACTGCACAGTCATTGGGGATGTAATGCAGTAATGCGAATGTGTCGGAACAGGATGACTTGCAGAGGCGCGGTGGTCCACAACAATTGCCGACCACTAGTAACGATTTTAGAGCGCAGATCAACGAAATTTCAGAGGGAAATCTAAAAATTTAAACTGTATTTATTAAAATATTGAATGTGATAATTGAAAATGTTCTCTTTACCTGAATATAATAAGTTTTGATTTCAATAAATTACAATGTTCTTTTTGCTATACTATAGCTTATAAATATTTCTAATGGAGATAGTCCAAAATTAAGTGATGGTATGATCCGACACCGAAAAAAAATTGTGATATTGCAGTGGCGCTACCATCTATTATTATTTAGTGACAGAAATATGCACATAATGACTTCTTAAGTAAGCATAAAATGACTCAGAGTACGACAACAATGATACTTTATTTTCTAGTGTTAAGCTTCCAAAAAATTATGGCCGTAGCAGTGTTAATTCCCATTTAAAGCACTTTTGCACTTTTGCACTTTCAAATTGTCAGTGTTTGACATGTCTGAAGGGTAGATGTACTGTGCTGGCTCCGTTGCTGGCGACATGAAAAGGCGGGTATCACCGGCGCGCGGCAACTGAGAATGATATATGGAAAGGCTATGACGCGATGCTTTGATGCCACCTCAATATCTATCTGTTAGTGGCTCGAGTGGACGTGCCTTCACGCAATTAAGAAATGCTAAAGGTGGTATTCAGATTATGTAAAAACTGGACATCAAAGTAGATTTTATACCGCATTTAAAACGTTAATTTGACTAAATCAATACTTAAATCTAAACTTAAATTATTTAATAAGCTACTAAAGGTGGTCCTCTGTGCAGATTTTTCTTTATAACTATGAGTGAGAAAGTTAGTTAGATATTTTTAGTTTAAGCACTAACAATCAATACTGAACAAAAGTAAATTTAAGCTGAAATATAAAAAAAGAAAAAATAACCAATAACTATATCCTTATGCTAGAGATAACCTTTGAAAGCATTGTAACAAATGCCTCATCCAAAGTTATTCGTGTGTCGATGTAACAATCGCAAGCTGTCCGGGGCCATAGGTCGGAATTCCGACGTCGACCAGGGGGGCAACGCCACTCGGAAAACTCGGATCATTTTAATGAGCACCAACCAAACCCAATCCAATGCATTACAATCGCATCACGCATCAACATATCACTGTTGCCGAAATCAAACTTAAAGTAACTTCTTTGTTTTAAGAAGAAAATGCAAGGAAATGAGGGTGCGCTTCGTCTAATAACGACGAAAGCCAATCAATAGCTTGTGTAAAGAAAGAAAAAACAAGTAAGCAATTAAATTAAAGGTTACAGATTCAAGAATTCTCACTTCTAATTATATTTTTGTATTTCATATACGAGTAATGGGAGTAATTTTTAAGACCCTATCCTCATTCTTACATGACTTCATACCCAAAAAAATCTACGAGTACCTATATTGATTAGTGAGATTTTGGTTTACCAATAGTGTAAAAATATCAGTAGAAACTCTGATAGTTAATAACAATATGTTACTAAAATAAAAGTACATAAAGAATTCACTATACAAATTGGGGATGAATGGAAAAAAAGAAATAATTTTTCATTGCTTAATCAAATGTAACTTGCTTTGGCTGAACTCAAAAGCTCACTTCATAAAAAGCTTGAGCTGATTAGTTATCAATTAGAGGCGTGGACAGCGTGTCGGCTAGCACGCGCGTGACACGTGCCGGAGCGTGTTAGCGAGCACTGACAATACGTGCCGCGATCGCTTCCTTCCTGCGTAACACGCCTACTTGTTTAAACGTATTATGACCGCCTGAGTTATTTATGAATATCTAGGAATTGCGTATTGTTATCTATTTTTAAATGTGATTTTTTTTTTTTTGGGAAGTAAACCATTTATGCAAATGAAACCAAATATAGGGAAAAAAAAGAAGAGAGATAACTGGAGAAGGAATATGGGCTCTTAATGGATAAAGAGCAAAAAATTTTTTCTATAAAGTACCTATTGCACGTTTAGATGCTTGCAAGCAACGGTAAAATCCCTTATTATTGGATATTTTTGTACACTGCCCGTTTAAAAATACCCCAGGGACTTGTAGGGAGTCATGTGACGGACCTTAACCCTAAGTACCTATTGGATTATTCGGGGGTAGTTTATAAGCTCGTAAGTACATTGTAAAAGTTATTTTCATTTATTAGATTTTTAATTCTAGTTCATTGTATCCATTTCATTCTTTGATTGTACATAGTTACTATCTATATTTATGTTGTTATCTTATATTGTGTTAGAACGAAGAATTTGAACCGTATTTCACTATGCAAAACTCATACAAAAACATAGTCAACAATATTATGGTTTTGTACAGGTATGTATATTTCGGCAATGTAATACAATAAGTACAAATGTGAGCAATTACTAATATTTCAAGTAAAATTCTAGATTTTCATATAGTATAAGGAAGTAATAATACGACACGAGTTTAAAGAATCTTTTACAGAAAATCAGCATAAGGCTCAAAAGGGATTTGGTATTTTTTATTGTCGAGTCTGCCCGCATGTCTGTATTTGCAGTTGCAAATTTTGTTAAGTCGGGGTGCCGCCCTCTGAATTATCTGCTATTGTGTGTGTCTATGTGTGTACGCGTATCTATATCTACTCTTGAAGCAGCGTGTTACTCTAAAAATAACTCTCCAGGTAACTAAATCTATTCTAGACGGAAGATTTCTTTATGGTCACAATTCCCGAACGATTGTATTAATTGTGTTAAATGAAATGTATTAATTACGTAATTAAAGACATCAGGGTCACGTGACCGAGTAAAAACATTGATTTCGTCGTTTTAAATGCTTATTTGATTTTGGGTTTTATTATTTTTGGTTGAAATTAAACAAAAGCATTTGGAGATGTTCGTGTAACTTCTACATCCAATTTCAATCAAATCTGGAAACTTTTTATTATAATATAATATGGGTTAACTAATTAGGTAAGTTTCTGAACATTTCTGACAGGAATTTTGGAAATGTAAAGAAAATAAAATGAAAACTATAAGAAATAAAATGTAACATAATATGGCTACTTATATCATAATATGTAAAAGGATGTACCTCATATTTAAGAAGTTATCAACCCCTATTAGAGAATTGTAAAATGCACAATTAAAGGATTGTAAGCTTTATTTCAAGAACGTAAGTCGTATTGATCTGATAATTGTGCAGTTACTTTGGCTGAATCCAGTGAAGGGTGAAGTAGAGTAGTGTATAAATTACTCTACATGTGTGTGTACTTTACGTTCTGAAATCTATAACATCTGTCATTTGAAGTTTATATCCGTAGCTAGAGGACCGCTTGGTTTACTCGGTTTGTAAGCGCCGAGGAAGGCACTGTGGAAGCCATTGAGGAAGAGCAGCAGTCCAGTCAGAGTTGATGATACTTTATAGAAATTATTTTATATTATATTCTCTTGTTTTCTCTCTCTCTCTCTCTCTCTCTCTCTCTGCCTAGCTCGTATCCCACATGGTGGTGAGGTCGACTTTCCCAATCAGTTTCCTCCACCTCGCCCTGTCCTCGACATCTTCATCCGAGACTTGGCACTCACTCATATCTTTTAGCACTAAATATTTCCATCTAGTTTTGGGTCTGCCTCTGGATCTGCGGCTGGGAAGGGAAAGATGTAGTGCTAAATTACCGAGCGTTTTTTTATTTTGTAATAATGATGTCTCTAGATAATACGCGTAATTCATAGTTAGTACACATTTTTCTATTAATGTTTCAAAGACTTCAAGAGTCGCAGGATATTGACCCAGTGCAACAATTTGTACAACGTTAATACTAAAATAATATTTTTAGTATATTTTAAGTTTAACTAATAAATTTCGCATTCATTGTGTATAATTGAAGAAATTACTTGTTATACAACTTATCTGTTTATTGTTTTAAAATTCCACGTAACCAACGTGATTAAAATCACAAATAGTCATACGAATGTCACCGGCAATAACGCCCTTTTGTAACCATCGAGCGATGACACGTCAATTTGTGAATGATTGTTGACAATTTTCGGAATCTTTCCGATTTGCTTAGACAAACAAAAAACGGTCGGCATACACGATTCGTTGGTGACGGACACGATGTAGCAGGAAACATGTAGGAGTCTTAAGTAGTTGCAGAGCTGCTCTCTCGCCGTTGGCGGTCTGCAAGCTGCCATTCATAGCGTAGCTTCACTGCCGTGCAATTATGTATGTTGCACGCGTCACTTCACTGTATTCACCCTCTCGTGTAGTAGGAACTAATAGTCTTGATACATTTGACTTGGCGTTTGCGCCAAGAGTAAAGTTTCGCACTCTATCATAATACAAATATGACATTAACTAGTTAGTATTTAAGTTATTTAAGTTGTTGCTTATAATAACTTTAATTTTTGTTCAGGTATGACAAGTACCTACCACTTCTACCGAAGAAAATACCTATAAAATGTTCATTTTAATAAAAAGAGATTTCGATTATATTATAAGCCAATAATCGACTGGAATTAAGTTAAGTGCATAGATAGATAAATCAAAGTCTTTGGTATACTATGATTAGGAAATTTATAGGAATATATAGGCGAATGATTAAGATTTGGTGGTTGTAGTATTTATAAAATGACAGCGAGCGGTGATTACAGAGGTCTAATTCGATAAATAGGGTCCCTTCGGCCCTCCGTCCGCGAGCCACGGCTTCGGTTAACTGAATTTATTACTTGATTGCACCGCTTGTGTGAAAACACCACACAAATCACTATTTTCAGTCGTATGTATTGTAACATACGAGTATCATGTATATTATGAAGCAGTGTAAATAAATACTTTTCAATTCGTACTATTGACTAATTCAGACTAGTACTCCTTAAACTTAAGTACATCTATTCAAATTTAAAAAGGTTAAAATTGTTCAAGAGGGTTACTAAGTTCAGTAATCACAGCCTGTGTAATTACAGTAAAAAACAAGATAATTTCTTTATCATTTCCTAATGATGATTGCGAAATATAAACTCGAATACTTACGTATTCTTATAAATTTCGAACAGTGTTGATTACTGAGAATCGTAAACTTTTAGGACTTGCTTCGCAATAGTATTACGCGGTATCTGCTCTACAACTTAGTGAAATGGTCCATTACCATAAGGCCTGCAAACCACAATGGCCTATCTTGTCACTATTATACAATGTTATTGCAGCAAATAAAGCGAACTTGGGGTCCATAGTAGCTAAAAGAAGCTAGTTTATAAATCCTATCTCCGCTCATAAACGCAATAAGTATTGTAAACTGAAATATTAGAGGTGATGTAGATTAGATTCATTTATCGTCCATATTTAAAGTTGATTCTGTCAAATGTTAGTTCGAGTTTAAAGTACATAGGTAAGTACCCATTTTAAGTGGCGAAGTGAAACTGGAGCAAAGTATGCTAAACAAGAAATACCTATGACAATACTGAGGTCTGGAAGTGTGAATATTGTTTACCTCAATGCTGCTAGTGCAATGAACAGTGGTAGACTTAAGCACCAACAACAGCTGTTTGCACATATGTGCGTTTCACCTGGTGCAATACCACGACTACACAGAAGACAGGCGTCAAGTCAAAATCCACATCACATATCCACTTACCATCAAATTGGTTTGTGGTCAAGCACTAGCTTAATTAAAATAAAAAAAAACGTAATTCCGCGTTTTGTCTGATGAGTATGCGCCCCGAAGACCCAATCTTTCCTTTCCCACCTTTTTCTTATTAGGAAAGCATGGGAAGAAGAAGTGGATGTGATGGAGGAGGGAACGCATCTTCTTCCGTCGATTAAATGTAGGCAACGCATTTGCAATTACGGATATCTATGAGTAGCGGTCGCTTCAACATTTTTGCGAATCAAGAATTCCGCTTGCTGGTTTACCATTTTACAACATAAAAAATTTAATTGAATAATGAATTAGAAAAGTCCTATTGCTACGCCATTTGTTTTTTATGGTATTACAAAAACCAAGATAGGTACTTATTTGAACGATATTTATACGATTTGTTTGTTGTGCTTTATCGCCAATAGACTTTGGCATAGTCGTGTGACAGAGTGTCACCTCCTACACTATACCCTCTCCCTCCCCCGTCGGTCTGCGGTCAGCGCACGCGCCGCCGCACACTTCGTTACCAATAAGTATGATTTACGTACATCTCGATCCGATTTAACTATATAAGTTGAAAATATAAGTGCCTTCTTACTAACACTTGCATTTTAATTCATAAAATATCTCAAATATAAAAACTATCCATTTTAGTTATTTAATTAATATTGAAAATACAATATACTTCCTATAGAATTCTTTTATCCATTTATAAATATGCGCACCTTTTTTAGTTCAGGTTATATGAACTAAAAAAGAAATCCCATAGGCTCGTTGCTCATATAGTTAACATTGAAAAGTAAGAGATCATTTCTTTGCTTAACTTAACCACAATAAGTTTTAGTCTATATGATGTAGATTTAAAAGTAGGTAGAGTTAATGGAAAGCATTAAATCATATTTTGATTCCAGGAGGTCAAAAGAGCCCATAACTTATTCGAGCGAAGCTTAAAATGTATTCAACTGGTGAAAAAATTTTGCCTTTTAGTATCACGTTATTTATTATTTAATGCAAAAAAACGCTTAATATCTAAGTATAATAACAATGAAGAGTTTTTAATACGGCCCGACACAGTCGCGTTGCGAAATATTTTAACGTGTGTATACCGGATGTGAGTACCGACAAAATATTACGACATGTATTTTGATATGCAAAACATTTTTGTCACTTAAGTAACCGAAAACGCTTAAAAATGAGTGGGAAGGATGAAAGTCACTTAATAACAATTAAATAATTTAAATTTTCAAAATATTTTAAATTGATCGTCTCCTAATATGTTTTAGAAAATGTTGATATGTGTTACAAAACCCCTCGACTTTGAAAAACTACTTTTTCCCATCTTATATTAGCTTTAGAGCTTCGTAAGTTTTGAATCTAAGCTTAGCGCTTAAGTTAGATTTTATTTCAATCTTAAGTAAATAGGATAGAGTATTCAATATCTTACTAATATTATAAATGCGAATGTTTGGATGGATGGATAGATGTTTGTTTGTAGGTATCTCCGGAACGACTCAACAGATCTTGACGAAATTTGGCACAGTTGTAGAACATAGTGTGGAAGAACACATACGCTACTTAAAACATTTTTTTTAATTCCGCGCGAACGGAGTCGCAGGCAACAGCTAGTTGTAATATAATTTTAAAATCTATTGGATTATAAAAACATTGCATAAATAATTTATTTTAATTCTACCACGGTTCATTTGCGCGTACTGTGTTCCGATCAACTGCTGTCGGTACAGTCGCGAACAAATAGTAATAAATATGGAGGTCCATATATCTGTCGGCGGTTGGAGAGCGTTATTTATGACGGCGGCCGTATAAATCGGGCAGTGCAAACAACCGAGCCGAGCGGACTCGCGCGAATTATTTCGGCGGTTGACCACAGCTTCCTGCTTCGTGAGTTGATGAATCGTTTGTTAACAGTTCATGTTATTTGAATTAAAATAAATTTCAATGTGTGCGACTGTACATGGCTTTCTCGATAAAATTTGAGACATGTTATTAAATGTTTTATTGAATTTAAATTCATCATAAAACAGTTGAATAGTTATACTGATGTTATTACGATTATGTACTAGATGTCTTGGGTAAATAACCTAGTACATAAATAATTACCTAAGATATCACGTCTATTCAATAACAAGTGCGATCTACAATAGAAGCTGTTACTGTAATCGAATTTACTTATTCAAAAACTTCAACAAAAAATAAAACATGTTGAATAAATATTTTAGTAATAAAAGTGAGTACTCGTAGTACCGATGATTCCTACTCATCATACTGATCTAGGTTCTAAAAATGTTTTTTATTTCAAAATGTTTTAAAGCACAATAAATTGGAATATTCCGATGTTAAAGCACACATTCCGACTCCAAGATAGGGGCGAGCCGTGAAATAGGAAGGGTATATAAGCATCGAGTTGGGGAGTTCGTTATTCGTCTTGAAGCCGTAACGAACTGTTTGCAGGCCGCGGGGGCAGGTAATCTAATAGCGGCCGATGCCTCCGCACACCCCTGAAGCCACCCTAAAGCCACCCCCTGAGACAAACTCACCGGTAGCGTTTTTCCTGGCTGTTTATGCAATATCAGAAACGGTTGGCACGTGAACTGAATATCTATCCTCTCTCGTTACAATTTAATTTCAGATACGAATACCTCTTGTAGCGTTTGGACATTGTTTTTTTTTTATATCTAACCTAAATTTATACTATATTGAATTGTACAAATGTCATTTATCGAAAAAAAAATTGGTTGAGACTTGATACCTAGTAAGTAAAAATATGTATTCATTAAAAACATTCGATTAGAATTAAATAATAAAACGCAGATAATATTTTCATGGAAATTGATATCATTACTAAATAATAAACGAATACATCTTATTAGTATTATAAATGCGAATGTTTAGATGGATGTTTGTTTGAAGGTATCTCCGGAACGGCTCAACGGATCTGAACATAGTCTGGAAGAACGTATAGGTTACTTATTAAGTTTTTTTTTTAAATCGTGCGGACGGCTTCGCTGGCGACAGCTAGTCTATCTATAAATGCACCCGAAGAAAAGGTTGAAATTATGGAATCGCAATTAAAATAATATCGTGTTTCTCCCACGTAGAGCGGAATCAATGAACTTGAGATTCGAATGCACATGTTGTATCAAATAGACTCGTGCCACCTTATTCTGACATAGAGCAAACATTATTTTATTGCATAATGAAGACATCAACGCACGCTAACACATTGAATAATCGTTACTGCTATCGATATAAGGTAAAAAATTAAGTAACACAACTGTACTGATAAATTGTTGTGGTTACCAATTTGCAATAAATTTGCCAATAATTATGCATACTTACTTGCCTTAATCCAGAAGTAATAAAGTCGACAATCGAATAAATGATCTTACAAGCGAAGTCAGTAAAGCTGTCCATTGGAAATCAGTGATGTGTGTAGGCGTCGCGTGTCAACAAATAGGTCCCACGCGAATCGCTCACTCATCAGTCATCATTCACTCAACAGTGTACGAACTACGGCCGGTGAATGGGAGCAGGGGAACGACGTAATTCGCAAATTACGGCCCGATGCCGAATCTCGCACTAATGAATGCCCGAGGTGCGGCTGTGATCATGGGTACGCAGTCTGTATAGTTACATTGTCATGAATATTTCGAAATCATAATGATAGTAACAACAAGATGTAGTAAACATCTGAAGGCTTTCAAATCATCTTATGGCTCTTTTTGATAAAATATACGCCAAGTTGTCAAGTACAACTTTCTCATAAATTTTCGTTTACGATAATTCCTAAACATCTCATTAGTAACCAGAATGTAGGAATTCATTTATTAAGGCTGGTAAGTGGTGAAACCTATACAACATACACCTATATATCTTCTAGGTTTAAGTTACTGATAAAACAAAAGAATGCTGACGTGCGTTACAGTGTTGGGGTCCGGAAAGAGGGGGGTATGATGCAGACCCTGTTGATGCGGGCAAAAGGGTGCGGGGCGCGGGGGTCGTAATCGCATCTACGCGGTTGGGTGCGCGCGCGGCGGCCGTGTAATCTCATAGTCGTAATGGTCTTAAGGCGCACAAAGGGCTGATCAAACGCGGCAATTTGACGCGCCAAATGTCGTCCCCGTGTGACACTGCTGTGTGATCTCCTTTTACATGTTGGAAACCGTTGTTAAATGCGGTCACCTTCTCAATAATTACTGTGCAATAATCGTATTGACACAATATCAAGATCATCCTAACGAGACTGCCATCTAATTTTTGGTTATTAGAATTTCGTTCACGAGACTTTGAGAAAATACATGAAGAAATTAAAATAAATTCTTTAGGCTAATTTTATGTCACTTCAAAGGATCAACGGAAGGACATCAGTACAATCTACTATCAACCGCATCATAATAATATATACTGTGCAAAGAATACGTCTGTTCGAAAAAAAAAGTTAAATAAAATAATAACGCGCCCCATAGACGATTGTCCCTCGAGCCTGAACCCCCGGGGAGCAGCTAAACGTTGTTAATAGTCACACAACAGCTTTTCATTGTCCACAGACAGCCGCGAAACTCGCATGTGGATATGTTAAAGCGTTTCAACGTTTTTGTATCACGTACATTGCTTCATTCATTCGATTTCAAACTAACTCTACTTATATTAAACCGGTAATGGACATCAGCCTTAGTTATCAGGAATAGTTTTCATTCTGACAAAATGACATTTTGACTAGAGGCATTCTTGCAAGCCCAGTAAATGTGACACTACATTAAATTCCATTTATTTGCTCCGAGGTAGTGTAGCTGATACACTCGACAATGGTAAAGTCGACAATAGACCTCAAATAGATTGTGAAATTTATACGAAAGTAGAAAAAAACTACTACCTATCGTGTAATTCCACGGGATATGTATGAGTATTAAAGTCGTTATTACACTGAAATTGATATCAGTGAGCCCAGCTCGAATATTTGTAACAATCGCCTTCGTATTTTCATCGTCAAAATATGTATTAAAATTTTATCGAGTGTAATGTATGTACACAAAAAGTCTTATATTAATTTTGGCATAATTGACGACGACGATACGAAAGCGTTTGTAGCAAAAATTCTGTAGGTATAACGAATAATTAGGTAATATTATTCCTAGTATTAGTAACAAAAAAAATCATCGTAAATTGATTAAGGAAGAAATCAAAGATAACGAAAAATAAAAAAGTAAGAATGAAGTAATAGAAAATCCAAATTATTGGTATTATTTGGTAGGAACCCTTCGTTAATTTGTATTCGCTCGATGTCCGACAAATCAATGGCGAACTCTCCCTCGGGAGCATCGCGATACCTAGCACCCTCTTGCGGATAAACTTGTAAGCACACAAATATTGCAAGCAAGCTCCTACATTAATTGGATTTAATACTGTTATGTTACTAGATAAGTTCTTTTTGCAGTAAATATTTGCTATATTTGTTTACATTGCAAAGGGCAGAGTGCAAAATATTCCAAAAGTCTAAGCTTAAATAAAATAACAATGATCTAAGCCAAAAATGTTAATTTTAATTAACTTCTGATTATTTACGTGAACAATTTTTACATGACAAAACATATTGCTATCTTATTTTTTTAATGAGAATGAAAGGGATAACAACATTTTTTTTTATATTGTTTCATAATAAGATGTTAAAGTATACATTTAAATATGCAAAGTAAATAATTTAACTAAAAACATGCTGTCGGTGGCAAAAATGATAACAATTCTTCTATTTGCATTAGTTACACTGTTCTGCATCAATTACGAGGGGAGGTCCAAAAGTTCGCGGAATGAAAGGGTTGTCAATGAAATATAACAATAAATTTATTTTTCCTTTTCAATATAATCACCCTTAAGTCTAATACATTTATTCAATCTATGAATTAATTTTTCTAAACCATCGAAAAAATATTTTTTGTCTTTGGCCTCAAAATGGGCCGAAATTGCCTCCTTCACTTCATTATCGTCGGAAAATTTCCTTCCCCTTAGCTCTTTTTTTAAATTTGGAAATAAATAAAAATCGCTAGGAGCCAGGTCTGGACTGTAGGGTGGGTGAACAAGTGGTTCGAACCCATGTGTGTGCAGAGCAGCCATGGCAACTCGGCTCTTGTGAACCGGCGCGTTGTCTTGCAAAAGCAACACACCCTTGGCCAATTTTCCTCGACGTTTTTCTTTAATTGACTCCTTTAACTTTTCTAATATGAGTGCGTAGTATTCTCCGGTTATAGTGGTACCTTTTTCTTTATAATCAATGAGTAATATTCCCTTACAATCCCAAAAAACAGTGGCCATCAACTTTCCCGCCGATTCTGACACCTTGAATTTTTTGGGAGGTGGTGTACCCTTTTTGTGCCATTGCATGGACTCCTGTTTGGACTCAGGTTCAAAGTGATGAACCCATGTTTCATCTCCAGTAACAATCCGCTCCAAAATCTGCACGGGCTCGTCTCCACACAACTCCAAAAAGTGCTTAGACGCGTCGACGCGCTGCTGTTTTTGAAGCGGCGTGAGCATTCTCGGCACCCATCTTGCACTGACTTTTGTCATGCCCAGGTGGTCGTGCAGGATACGCAAAATAGTTGTATCTGATACTCCAACAAATGCAGATAATTGTTTCTTCTTCAAACGTGTGTCTTCGAGTACAAGTTTTTCGACTTTTTCGACGATGTCTGATGTGGTGGCGTCAGCTGGCCGCCCAGAGCGAGAGTCGTCTTCAATTGAATCTCGACCATGTTTAAAAAGACCATGCCACTTATAAACCATTGTTTTACCAGGGCACTGATCTCCATAAACGGCTTCCATTTCATTTAAAATGGTTTGAACGTTTTTTCCTTGCTTGGTAAGGAATTTTATCACAGCGCGATGTTCAATTTTCTCCATAGTTGCAGTTTGCTTCCGGATTGACTTGTTCAGCAGGCGAGTACTCGTAAACGAATGGCACTATAGGGTTGAAATGTTATATATATACTAATTATGAGTGCCCAATTAGTATGACACTAAGCGAGCTACCCTATCCCCACTCCATCCCCTCCATTCCGCGAACTTTTGGACCTCCCCTCGTATCTTTGACTTTTAAGAAACAGGATCTGATAAGCGATCCCCTTTTCTTCTGTCAAATTAAAACGAACATTACGTTCCATGTTTGCTTTCTTAAGTATGTGTTCATTTTCTTTGTGAACATTTTTGAGTCAGGATGCGTTTGAGAGTTTAATACTTAGATTTTTATTCATTGTTCGTACATACGTGTCAACATGTAATGAACATGTGAGATTGTCATCTTTGCGTTGTCCCCGCAAAAAGTGGCAGAATCATTTAGTAAAACGGGCACTTTGCCTAGTCCGTTTCTTTGTAGTCAAAGTTAATTAATATTTGTAACTTTCTTTTCATGATTAAATTAAATTCATTCGTTACCTGTGATTACAATCTCCCGATCTAATATTCGTGCTCATTTATATTTCTTGTTTAGAATTTATTTTATTTTTCTCGAACACAGATATTGTGGGGACTTGAAATAGGGTGATGTCACCGATATATTGTAGGTAATGTCCAGATAGATTTGTTACACTGTTTGACTTTGAATAAACAAAATTTGTGGTTTAATTTGTAGATTGATATCAACTTGTGATGAGTTGTAACCACCTGTTTTGATTTTTTGAATTCAAATGTGGGCAAAAACTTCATTTAATTCATTTCGCTAAGTGATTTTTTGATCCATCAATTAAATGAATTTTATTATTCACGTACTAGTCAATTTTTGTTATGCTTTTTTGTTGTCATTACTGGAGCGTAAGTTATTCATTTTGCGATTTTTTATAACCTTTCTTCAACAACATCTTATTACCGATCAAATTATACAGTGAAAGCGACCTAAAGAATAAAATTACAAAAAAATTAAACATCAAAAGTAAGAAACAAAGAATAATAATTGTAAGGGAGGAAAAGATGTTTCAATTGGAAAATATAATCGTAGATCTGAGGAAAGCCGACTGGGAGGAGACTCGCCAATTAGAATTGCAAATTCGGGATTGCGAAAAAATCGATCCTTCCGGCCAATCCGCTGCCGACTGAATGTGCTGAAAAGTCCTTTGAAATGAAAATTAAAAGTACGAGCATCAAAGCGGACGTGCCTCCCGGATATAGGACTCAAACCGCAGGACTCTTAATTGCGAAAAGTGGTGACATCTCGTGCAGAAAACAGTATTACTGAATTATTTTATTTGAATGATTATATGCTCTAATAAGAAAGTCTAAAAAAGTATGGCTTATTTACCTACTTGAAGTAATCATTCGCGTCTGTCATGTGTAGCTGTTAAGTAAATAGTTTAGAACTTGTGTTTTATTTCGAAAATATGCAATACTATTGAAATAGGTATGTTCAGAATACATTGCGGTTAGTTCCAACATTGGGTGGCAGTGCATTCGTACCGGACACGGATACGTAAGCAAAATTATTCCCTCCCTCACCTCATCCCCAGAATGGAGAGCGGTGTTCGGGGAGGACGAGGTTGTGGGGATGTCCTCGCCGTAATTGCACCTAGCGACTGCACATTTTACGAATGAATTGCCATCTTGCAATAGATTTATCTGCAGCGTGATTGCGACTAGAAGCAGTCAATCGGGGAACGTAGGCGTTGAATTCAGTTAGTTACTGCTGTAAGTATTTGTTTGAAGTAAGTACAAACTCGATTCAAGCAGTTTCTAGTGCTAAATGCAATAGAAAACACAAATTATATCTATCATATTATGGTTTATGTTAAGTATATTTGTTTTTTTTTTCAAAGACAATGAAATCGACAACAAAATATTTCATAGCTGTTGCTCCAGTGTAAACTCACGGCTAGATAAGTCACAAAAAAGGGAAATCACAATAAAATATCAGTTATTCCAACCCTGAATGATCAGACAGTTTTTAACACTGATATTTTTAATAATGTAATATTTCTATTATTAATTCTGGAAACAAAATCTTAGGAAAGAATAATACCAAGTATTTTCAATTTAAATGCGAGATCTGTGGTTGTAATTCTCTATCCATTGAGAGGTTGCAAATTACGAGTACGTACCACAGGTTCATTGGAGGGTCATCGACATGAGCGACAAGCGCGCTGATTGCCGCCTCGCATTCCCAAATCCCCAGTCATTATCTACTTCAAACTGTCTCCTTCGCAACTGTTGAAAACTTTCGCAACTGAAAATTATTGTCTAAAACTATTCAAGTAGGTATTTGAAATATTTAATAATTTATTAGATAAAATTATTATTATTATTTTTTTATATTACAAGGTGGCAAACGAGCAAAATTAGCAAAGCCACATAAATTCTCCAAAATGGCGAAGCGACCACGGCCCATAGACATTCGCATTTACAGATGCGTTGCCTACCCTCAATCGACGAAGGAGGAGGCGCACAAAAAGAGAATATTTAACCTTCCTATACATCTCCTCCTCCATCAAATCCACCTCCCCTTCCCATCCTTTCCTTATAAGAAACGGGGTGGGAAGGGAAAGAGAACTAAAATTAGCCCTCCGGTACCACACTCATCAGACGAAACGCGGAATTACTTACACTTCACGCCTGTCTTCTGTGTGGTCGTGGTATTTCACCGGGCGAGCCGGCCAATTCGTGCAATTGATGTTGTTGTTGCTGGCGTCTACCACTGTTAAATTATATTAATTATTTTTAACTAATTGTAAAGATACACAAAAGTACCATTTACTACATTGAAAAAGGTTAATAGATGGTAAGTATTGTGTTTAAAATCTTCACTTGTAACTGTTATAGACTGTTTACTTTGATAAACAAGAGAAAAAGAAGTATTAACAAATATGCCTATCATAAGGATTGTTGGTAATTCTCAATATTAATGTTCAATTTTTAACCTCATTAATTACTATTTAACGTATATCACATATCCCGATAGACGTACACTAAATGTACTTATAATAAATCTTTTATTATTTTTAGATTATCAAGATTTAGGATTTTAATTATAAATGATAAATTTTCTAGTTATCATAACAAGAAGCCAACGCTCTTTTGAACTTGAGGCCAACAATTCATCAATAATTATCTCGTTTGTAGACAAGATCATTTAATGGAAAGGAAATACCTTTGATATGGACTTGTTTACTAACTTCCACAGTATGAATTTAGGGAGACATTGGAATGTTTTTAATTTCTGATCTGTTTTAAATAATATTATTATAATGTACGAATGTTATCGACTACAATGATTTTAAAATTAAGAAGTAAAAAATAAACTAATTGTATTGTATACCAACTTAACAAAGAATATGACACACAAGACAAGAAGAATTTAAGTACATTTTTGGACACCGGGTCAGATAATTTAGTCACACTATATGTATTTATATATATAGATTTAAGTCATATAAATAAATCACAGTAAGTTTATTAAACCTAAAAGATTATTGTTCATATTCTGGAAACTTCTAAGATATGCGAGTGGTATGAAGCCGGATCAATCCAGTTATTGCAATATATACATGAGTAGGTTGTTTTAGCTTTTCTGGCAGTTAGTATATATATATTTTTATTAAGCTAAACGACATCTTCACTGTAATCCATATATTTAAAGGGTGGTTAAAAAGTGGTGTCATTTTTTTTTAATAACGCTACATTCAGTACTACTTCTATATGAACCCTGAAAGTGTGACATGCCTACCATGAGTTCAAAAGACGTTGAAGCTTCATATATTAACTACGAAGGGTAGGTAGGCCTAAGTTAAAAAAAAATAACACAGCATCAATTGAAACTGGATACGTAACGATAAAAAAAATTGCCGGGTCGTTTAACATTTAAACACACGTAGTAATAATACTTCAGGGGGACCTTACAGTTACACCTTTACATAGATTTCCGGCCCCGCCCACTGGTGCATCGACCAATGGGAGTTCGCGAAGTTCGTGGGGTCCAACTTAACGCCGCCTTGATAACTTTGAAGTTTAGTTGATATGTAAGAACCGTGCGGTGTGGCCGCGTGGACAGTGCCCGGTCTTTACACTGTTTTACAAATAACTCGCTTTCATAATTCTGATTGAAACTCTTGTGTTGTTTTGACTTGATGATTGGAACGGAACGCGAGTGTTCGATATAGTTTTTTTTTGTGAAATTAAAAAAAATTGTCAAAGTGGTGGCCGTAAAAGAGGAGATGAAGGTGAGTTGTGTGGAAGAATATAATAATTAAATATACTGTGATACAAATAGAAAAACGTATTTCTTTATATTTAGGTAATTTTGCAGCTCTTTCGAAATGTATAAAGCTCCACCTCGTATAAGAATCTACTTATTTGGTAGAAACTCGTATGTGTACTTATAAAGTAAGTAGTTTTCATATAAGAGAGAGGTTTACTATTTATCTGACAAAATATTATGTTTAACATATTATTTTTATAGATAAAGATTTCTATGAGTTATTAATTGAATTAAACATCACCAACCTACTACTATCTTGTCTAACTTCACGTTTTCAGAAAAGAAACCAAAATCTTTTTTATTTACCTATTTATAAAGACATTTCTTACTTTTATTTAATAACTACATAAATATAATTACACTAGAGGATTTTTTTCCAGAGTTTATTTCACGGTGACGTTATTAGATACGAGGATATAGAACATTTTATCCATACTTTTCAATAATAATGTAAAACTTATGTTTCTGAAAGGAAGGAAAATATGCAAGAAAAACTAATACAGAAAGCTTAAAATTTAAACTATGAAACTCAAAATAACGATTTTAATTTCTATATTTGTTAATTTGTGTGTTATGACAATGGAAACCCACGGTAACACAATTCATTTTAAGTTCAATGTTAATACAAAGGTCAGTGGTAAATAAGAGATAAACATAATTTATTGCAGACATAAATTATTTTATAAACAAGAAAACTATTGATAACAAGAAATAAGTTGTCTGCTGCATCAATATTGCAGAATAACTTAACTAAGTTAATAGTTACTATACTTTACACGTAGAGAAAACTACAAGTACAACTTACAAGATGTTTTGTAACAAATCCATAACAGATCATTATTAGGCCTAGGCTTTGTTCGTGGAGGAAAAGGAAAGTTTTGATTTATGATTTTTGTAAATACGTGTTCATATTAGAATTTTTTTTAAGAAAACTCTCATCAACTCCCTGGCCTTTTCCCACTCACGTAGGGTTGACACACAAGGTTTTACAAACGTTAAAGTTTTGGTTTAATTTTTTATTGCCGGCCGCCTGACTGTCGCCAACCCTAGTGAGGAATATCTTAAAATAAAATATAACATAAACTAAATAAATATAGCTACATAGCTAATTTAACACGTTAACTGCGGATTGAGGCAGAACAGGCCCAAAGCGTGACTTCTCGCTGGTGCGGCAGTCAAAATCGGGTTGTTTCGCTCTGTGCGGGAGGCTACTAGATCAGTATTTCTATGAGTACGACAGAGTCAAATATATAGAAATGTTTCTCTTGCGATATCTAGCCCAATGGCGTAATTAGATAAAAATGAGGTCCTACAGGCCCCAAACGCACTGAAAAGAAATTAATTACGCCTAGTGCGGATTGAGGTCAAATCTATCTCAAAATTTGTAGGCCTCATGGCCGCACTGCACGAAGCGCGGGCGGCGAGGGCGCCGCGCATCCTAGCTTAGTGTTGTGAAAAGTTTCGATAACGTTTCGAGTTTCGAGGACGTTTTGGCAGGATTTATTAAAGATTGAGCGTAGAACTTTATTTTAAAATCCTTAACGTTTTAAACCAATAATACCAAATAAGTCAGATGAAGTACTCATCTGACTTATTTGAAAATGTTTATTGGAGTTATGAGAAACTATGTTGACCTCGGTAAAAATTTTACTTATACCATACAAAACCTAAATTACTGCAACTTTGAATTTTAAGGGGGTGGCCTATGTCTATTATGAACCAAAAGTGCATAAATCGGACACAGAATGTATTTACGAGCCAGAAACACAACACTAATAGCCAAGCTACTATTAACTAATTCTACTTAAATAGCACGATTAATACGTCTTATACTTAATATAATATTCGCACGCACGCACGCACGCACATTCACCACTAACAATACTCAATTATCATCATTATTTTGTTTTGCACATGGGTGTTGCCTTAAAATGTGTGCTCAGTTGTGGATTATTCTTCACTGTTATTTTAAGCAAGTCACAGTTCCATTCGAAGTTTAGTCCATAGTGGCAATTTTTACCATTGTGTGCTGATCATCGTTTTTGTACAGAGAACGTTGAATGTTTTTGCTGATTATTCGCTGAGACGAGAGCAAAAGCTTGCTCTCGTCACACCATGACTAAAATCCAATATTTCAATAACAAAAATCCCCTTTGCAATTTTGCCCTTTTTTAAGTGTGGATTGTTTTGCTAATGCTGCAGCATGGGACTTGATGTACCTATTACTCATATATTTTAATGTTATATTTATATTTCTGGTTTACAATTCCAGATTCCTTAATAGTAGGAAGTCTTATCTTCTTTTGGAAAGTTCGAGTTGTTTCTTCGGTGGCCACGGCTGCTATACTGAAATTAGTAAGACTAGGTACATACATACACACAGACCCACACTCTCACATATGTACTACGCGGTAACGTAAACGCAAACAAGACATATATTAGTATGTTATGCTACTAGGTAGCAAAGTTGATTATTGCGTGCGAGGTGGCATTGTTCAAAGGCGACCTCTACAAGAAAACCGAGCGACCAACAATCATCATGCTCCCTCATACGATGTTTTTCAACACACTTGTGAGTAAAAAAAAAGAAGTAAACGCAAAAACACTTACGAAATCCAAAATAAACAACAAAACTCAAATTAAAAAAAAAGGAAATTTCCTTTCCTTTCAGGTATAGTAAAATAACTACGCGCTAGGGCATAATTTGTACCATATATGCCTAAAATCGATGAACGGATAAGTACACGCACAGACAAAGCCACGCACACACACACACAAACACACACGCAGACACTCGCGCACGCACAAACACACACACACACACACACGCACGCACACACACACACAAGAGATCTAAAATATATATTTTATTTCAAGATTTCCTATCGGCAGATGTGCTGATAATTTGTTCCAAAGAGGTGGTCAAAGAAAGCGCTGCGTAGGTTGCTACGAAAAATTAAGAGTGACATTGAATGGCACGCAAGCTGCTAAGAAAACTAAAAAAATTGTGACTTTTTGTGTCCAGTGTGACAAATCTTTTTGTTTACCATGTTTTAATGAAAAACATTTTCAGTGATTAATACTCAATAAACATTTATCGTAACTACGACTCTCTTTTAATCCCATCACTAGTCGATGCATTAATTGACCTTCCTTTCAGTGCGATTTGAGGCAGAACCGATGACAAATTTTTAATTTTACTTTATTCATTAACGAAACGTCCTAACTCCAGGCGAAGCTAGATTCATATTATGCACATATTTAAGTTCATAATAGTGAAGTTTCAAGCAAATATCGTCTAATTTGGATTTTTTAAAAATGTTTTTCGAAAACATAATTTTGTGAGGCAGGAGAGGCCTCAATAGCACTGGAAAAAAGTTCAACTTTGCCACGAACAGACCTCAAACGCACTGGCTGAAAGTTCCGCCAAAATGGCCTCGCAGCTAACGTGTTAAAAAATAATTTGAAATTGCTTCTAAAAATACACTAACAATAAAAGTGAGTAATAAAATATTACAAATAGGAACAAAACTAAGCTCTTGTCGCTAGGTATTTCATAAATACTTCAGTGGTACTGTCATTTTAGTGTACAAGAAAACTTTGTTTCATAATAAATATATGCGAATTATGTTTTAGTATACGTGACATTGTGTTTACATGGTTTTAATTTCAGAAACAATCGCAAAAAAATTATTTTGTCATAACTAAATTATTCTGGAAACAATTGATACAACGATGTTTTAATACAAGCGTTTCCGCGGTGGAAACTCAATGATGACATATACATAATAAGTTTTAATTTAATTTAATACAGTGGCTGAAAGTAGAAGCTTTTGATTTTACTAAATCGAGGAATTAAAAACATTTTATTTAACAAGTTAATCGTATTCGGCATAAAGACGTGTATCAACAAAATGAAAGATATAAAAACCGATAAATTATACGGTGTGTTTTAAAATAAAATCCGTAAATAAGTAATAGTATCAAACTAGATTAATAGCTAGATTTTTTCAATATTATTTTGCAAACACTGCATAAATGAAAAATCATCAAATACTAATTAACTCAATGTTGTGAAGCCCTACCCCCTACCCCCGGATGATGATTATAGTATATTGTATTACTAGATTATTTTAATTCCGAGCGGATAACGTCGCGGGCAACTGCCACTAACTAAGAAATATATAAAACTAGCTTTTACCCGCGACTCCGTCCGCGCGGAAAAAAAAATAGAAAACTGGGTAAAAATTATCCTATGTCCGTTTCCTGGTTCTAAGCTACCTGCCCACCAATTTTCAGTCAAATCGATTCAGCCGTTCTTGAGTTATAAATAGTGTAACTAACACGACTTTCTTTTATATATATAGATACATAATGCTAATTATAGCTACTATTACAATTATTACACCCGGATACAAGTCGAGTAACGTAGGCGTATTTAAAATGGTCATTCACAATGTTTAGCTCGTAATTTTATTACGACTGTATTTTGATGGGTTTCTATCAACATTAAGTGTTTTTATTAAATTAATTATGCGATGTGTTTCAACGTAAATTATTGATTCGCAAATTTAAATGATGAAATTAGAAAACTGAAAATGTAGAAAACTAAGTAATCGCCGAGCAAGCAAAAATGCGTAAGACCATAACCCATGCTTATTTTTAGGGTACGTAAATTTCCTGTAACACTTATACGAAGATATTAAAAGGTAGTAAGTAGTGGTATTAGTTATTTTATTGAAGTTAAGGGTAACCACTAGTTTTAGTTAAGCTTTGTTTATTAAAACAATTTTTCTTTTACATTAGGCTTTGATGATCGTACCACTGGTAGTCCAATGGTAGAATTCAACCATAGTTCATAATCAAAGAATCTTTCTACATTATCTTTAGGTAACTGTGTCTTTCACATTCAGCCGTTCGAGCATTTTTTTTAAAAGGGAGACATAGTTTTTAGACAAAGGAATATTTAATGTTGATTAATTTAAGAAAATGTGAAGAATAGAGTTATAAATCTTCCGTGATGTATCTTTTCGACGGATGTGTCAAATTATGCATTGTGCAATCCAATATTTATTTAAATGGCCATTAAAATCTTTTACCGTTTAAGCTTTATTAAGCTTGAGAATGTCTAATATTATTGTTTATACATTTTTAGTCGTATATCTCTTTGACGGCTGCTGGTGTCTTCAAGATTTACAATCATCAGTGATATAGTGCTTTTTGTTATCCAGTTAATATCATAGAAGCATTCATTAGAATATAAATGTAAATATTTGAGGTTGAATTTTGAAGATTAATTTATCTATTTTTAATAGTTATACACGCTTTATTAAACGCTTTTTAACTGTTGCCAGCAACACTGTCCGCGCGGAATTAAAAATATTAATTAGTAGCCTATCTGATTTTCTAGACTGTATTCTACATCTATACCGAATTTCAACGAGATCCATCCATCCACATCTAAACATAAGCATTTATAATATTAGTAAGATTGTCATTTGAGAACGACAGAATTCGGATAATAAACCTATGGATAAAAAATTTAAAAACTATGTCTCAAGAAATCAATGAAATTGTAAAAGCCATTTCCAAGCAAGTCGAAATATATTTAATTCAAGTATTACTCGTTCAAATCTAAATAATTTCTTAGTAGGTATTAGGTTTTCTCAGAAAATTCTAGTATACTGTACCACTAAACATTTCTATAAGGTGAAATAGAAGTAGAAAATCTCATGTAAAAAATTATAGCATCTTATCAGTGTTTAAAACGTGATATATGTACAATAAAATATATTACCGAGGTGTCCAAGGTTTCGGTCGTATTCGTGTCGGAATGAGATCTTTGGAATTGCACACAACTATAACTTTTTTTAGTCTGCTATCACACACGATGTCTACTTGCAAACTTATGTCTAGAGCCGGCAACGCATCTGCGGTTCCTCAGGTGTTGTCGTCCATATCTATGGACGTCGGATAACTCAATATTATATTAGGCCATCCTTTGCTCGTTTGCATCTTTTCCTATAGAAAATCTATTTTACATTACATCGATACATCATGAAATAAGTATACAGGTATTTTATGGAGCGGTCCAAAGGAGCTAGGGACGGCGAGAGAGATCAAGGACCCAAAGGTCAGGTTTAAGGTTATCGCGCACTTATCAACTCCTCGCCCACACAGCACCGCGCCCGTTTCGCAATCCCCTCTGCTTCTACTCGCCGTCGCCGATTGAGTGGTATAAAGATATAAATTAGTTAGTAAGCCGATACGTCACTCTCCCTTGTACATGTTGAACTACCGTAGTCCGCTGAGATGACAAATGCGGAACCCAAGGTGGGTTCCGCATTTGAGGAGATCATATACGTACGGACGCTTTTTTAAAGCCACGTTAAAACTTGTCGTTGGAGGCTCTCGAGCGACGAAAGCTTTAAAACCACTCTAGTTGCTTTCGCCCCGTGCTCAATATGTAACACTGCGTGATAAAATAGCATCTAATAGAACAAATGCATGCGCATGTATCACACGGCAGCGCTTTTAAAACGCGACGCTCCCGTCCAAACAATTGAATCACGGCAGCGATTACGCTAGAGCTTGCCACGGCTGTTTTGCCTTTGCATACCTAATTATTTGATCGTTTATTTACTTTTAATACGTTCGCTGCAGCAGTGATTAGTGAGCGTGTTCACTGCATGGCGTACGTAAGATAGTCCCTGCGATGGCAGGAGCATAAAGAGAGCTGGTGTAAGCGGGGCTGCTTCAAATCCGATTAGTATGGAATCGGGTGCACGCGATAAATCGTACCCCGCGTCGGCTGTCGTCGATGTCGATTCGTTACGTGCCGGTTTACCGAAAAACTTATTCGATACATCGAGAAATATGGCGGCGGCCGCTTTGGAGACTAATATGTTATTTAAAGCTGGCGAGCCGGCGTGGAGCCCCGCGGCGCTGCCACCTTCTCAATGCCGATATTAATGGTCGGAATGTATCACCGATCTTCAAGGTCCGTTGCGAATGTCTTCTTCGATACCGCAACGATCGCTTGACGGGTCAACAGGCGTTGCCTTAGTTGATACGAACACGTGCCACCCGCCTTGCTACTAATTCTTATACATTTTTTATTCAATAGTAGCTGAATACCCTAATTTGTTAATTTTTAATACCTCAAAAAGAAACAAAGCATTCATTTGTTGAAATCGGTAAAGATAACATTTTAACATTTATCATTTTACTACGAGTACAAATTATAAACATAAAACAGCCCAAACCGGAATGAACTTCTCCTCATATATTAGACACAAACTTTATAATGGCGCGTCAGACATGTAAAGAGGTTGATTTAGAATTCTAATTTCGAAACTAACGAAACGAATGAAATTTAGTTTTATAATTTGATTCCAATAGCAATTACTTCACGGTCGGCTAGAATGGAACTCTAAAAGTGGGCTATTAAAAGTCATAATATGTTAATATCGATGAGTTTGTGTAGCTGTTTATTAGCTATATTGGAATATCGTTTTTAATGTTTTATTGCATTTTACTTGCGGGACTACTAAAGATGACTTTCACAAATCTAAAAACAGTTGGACACAGTATGTAGTTACTCGTTTTAGAAGTGTAGTGTAAAGCTTCTTGATGTTTTTCTAATATTTTTTTAAGTCTATCCATTTAAGTAACTTTTAAATAATCAACGTAACCGAAAAATTATTGAAAGCAGAATTATCCTCAACAAAACACCAAATACTATTCCAAATTTGAAATCAAAAGTTAGTCATTTTTATGTTAGTAATAAACATTAGGTTTTTTTTTTGTTTAAAAAAAAACAATTAACATTACTATTTATAAGCGTCTTAAATTTCAATTTATCAAATAAGCTTTTTTCCAATTATAATTATTTTTCTAGTCCAGTTGCTTATTAATTATTAATTTATTTTGTATGTACAACACGTCATTCTTTCGTAGTAATTAGTAAAATGACTTCATGCGCGTGTCCCAAACGAGTAATATGAATCTACTAGTACGTCAGCGAATTTTGTTGTTTATACAAACACTAGCTGTCGCCCGCGACTCTGTCCGCGCGGCATTAAAAAAACTTAATAAGTAACCTATGTATTCTTCCATACTATGTTCTACATCTATAGCTTATCTATAGCTACCTTTCTATGGTCTTTCACCCGTCTTCGTTATTACTTATTTCATGCTGTAATTTCTATGATCAATGCATTTTATTATCTTACTAATATTACTCGTATAACTGTAAATATTTGGATGTTTGTTAGAAGGTATCTTTAGAACGGCTGCAAAGACCTCGTTGATGATTGCCACAGATGTAGGACGTAGCCTATAAGAACACATAGGATACTAAATATTTTTTTGAATGCCGCGCGGACAGAGTCCTATCTTATATACCGTTACCGTTATTCTTTTTTAAAAATTGTCTTGAAGGTGTAATAAATATTGAATTTTCATTATCAGGTTAATGTGACGTATGGCTTTATTTTCATAATTTGACGAGATGACAGCATGCAGCAAGAATTTAAAGAAAAAATGATTTTTATTAGAAAATTTAAACTTGTATCACAGACAAATAGATTCATACATATTTCTTGATATACGTGCTACTGTATAAAGTGTCTTCATTAAACACAAGACACGTCATCCAAGTGACACGGGTCGTCTCTCGTGAGGAAAGGATTGGTGTTTATTGAAAAAATAAGGGCTATAGGAAGGCATTGATACGAAAACGCGACGCGGTCAGCTTGTCTTTGTGTATGAATGACATGGACGTTTCTCAATTATTTCACTAGGGTATCCCTTTAATTTTTTATGTAATTGAGTACATTTATTGCTACAATTTTTTTATAATATATTAAAAAATACGGATGGGAATTATGTAGGTATATCTCAAAAACGAAAAACATATTTTTTACTTATTGCACTTTGTTCAATACCTAAATTATATCATGGTTACAATAAATTGTAAAACTTAAAATTTTAATATGCAGAACCCTTTGTTATTATCTGTGTTAGTTATAAAATCCTTGTTAATTGAGAACGCGCTTATCGAATTAAACTCATTTAAAAAGTACAAAAAAAAAACGTGAAAGATTAATGGACTCTTCGACCAATTTAATTTGCAAAAGGCTAAATTCCACGTGCAAATGATTTACCTAAAGTAATTTTAGTCACTTTCACTTATTTTATGCTTATTGGGGTTATTTCAACTCATTGATAAAATGTATTAAGCCTTCACCCTTACAAATCATTGAGACATACTTATAGGTAGCTACTGTACGCATATTTGCTTAGCATTATTTATTAAAATCCGAGATTAAAAATATAATTGATATTAGAAAGGCGATGATATGATGGCAAGTTAGTAACTAAATTATCTTATGCTTAATTGTCTAATTATATCAATAAGTTGGTATGGTTCGAAGTCCACAGTTTAGGTGATTTTTACCTATTGAATTACAACTCTTACATCAAAATTTCTGTCATGAAAATCGTGCGGAAATTTAATTGATAATATAAAATGTTTAACTATGAAAACGCTGCAATGACAGAGATAGATGGACGGACATCTAACCTTGTAAACATTTGACACCTCGGTGCCTGCCAGCATTATTCACTGCAGTCGCCGCGCGGCTCGACTTCGTAACCACGAAATGTTCAAGTCAAAACATCGCCTGTCGCTTTCGTATAAGGACCACAATAGCACTCGAAGTGAGCTAGCGAGCTAGTGTGAGGTACGTCTATAATACAATTAGGTTCGTGTCGGTATGATTAATAAAGCTACGCCGCGTGCAGTATGCCTTCTATCGGTGCAGTGCAGGAATCCCACCCCATTAATATATCATCAAACAGATGTGAGATGCCCAATATTAATAGCACTTTCGATGAGGAACGATCGAGTGCACAAAGGGTTCGTTCGACCACAAAAAACTTGTGTTGATGCTTTAGGAGTGAAAACATCACATATTTCACTTTGAGCCGCGTCCCTCTCTTTGGCGACCGCATTGAGCGAGCGAAGAGCTGCGTCCGCCGCGTTAACTTGACGATCGACACACGTTTTGTTGCAATTGGATATTGATGAGCATCCATATTGTTAATGTGAAGATATTTTAAAAAATAAACTTTATTTATGTGCATCAATCAATCAAAATTTAAAATCCACATTTCCAATTCAAATGTATTTTTTTTCGATATTTTTTAACATTTTCATTTTGACTTTGAGTCTTTTTGTGTTTAGAATGCACATTAAACCACTAGAAAGTTCTATGTCCTATAAATGTATCACCAATTCATTTAAAGGTTTCTTTCTTTTAATTATTATTAATCAATATTAGCAATAAGTCTGTAGTGAAAAATGTATAATTATAGAGCAATGCCAGAGTCCGTGCCCATCGGTTTACGACTATATTAAAATAGCTTTAAGACAAATAAAACGGGAAGCATTCCGTACGCGGACGAACATAAATATTGTAAGTCAGACACGGCGACAATACCTGTGTTTTATTGTTCCTCATGATTTAGCGCCTTTAACTCCAATGAGTTCTCTGAGACGTGCAATTCAAGAGCTGAAGCGGTCTACATAAGATTTACCAACGTAATAAAACATTTTACTAACAATAAATACGATATTGCCTATGTTTAAGACCTAATATAATTTTGCAGACTTTTACAAAGGTTAAATAGTTTTAGGACATATTGCAGCTAAATAAACATGGACTCTTTGTTCATTTGGATACCTTTGAGATCGGATTTTAGACTGACATCAAGATAGTATCATTTTTAATGCTGAACTACTGTTACAGTATGAAAAAATTTCGTAAAGAATCCTTTTTTTATTACATTTTCAAGTATTGAACGTTACCGTTTTATTGAACGTTTTTGTCCATTTGTATCGTGATACTTACGTAAAAGCAATAATCTGAATTCCTGATGGTGTTAGTGACATTGGATACAATGGCAATACATCATCGTAAATACGTTGTGCCGCTTGTCCGAACTTCGCGGTCGGAGCACACCTTTCCACTCCTGTACCCGCCACCAATCCTGTAATCCCAGTATAAGAGCTCATTTCGTGGGGATTAAACGTGTCCTGTTCCATGTAATTTATCAATTTGTGCCTCTCGATGTATGGCGATATTTTATAAGAGCTTATAGAAACGTAATGTAATGGAGTCCGTATAAATTATCGATTCGATTGAACCCATGTTATAAGTATCGGAGGTGCGTGACCGTTATCTCGATGTACGCGACTCGAGATGAGATTTAATTAAAGAAGCTTTTACTCAAAAAGTGCTGTTTTTTTCTGCCATTTAATGTTTTAAGTTCCTTTTTTTCGTAATACTAAAATTGCGTACACTGCAATATTATAATGCATTTAATAATATCTAATATGTAGGAATTTGAACGTGTAGAAGCTTTAATTTATAACTTACTAGCTTTTACCCGCGACTCCGTCCGCGCGGAATAAAAAAAAAAAAAACGGGGTAAAAATTATCCTATGTCCTATTCCTGGTTCTAAGCTACCTGCCCACCAATTTTCAGTCAAATCGATTCAGCCGTTCTTGAGTTATAAATGGCGTAACTAACACAACTTTCTTTTATATATATAGATATAGTACATAATAGTTACAATAAGCAACAAATAGTTTACATAAAGTGCAGTTGTCCTACGGGTGAGCAACAAACGCGTCTCTACTTTCGAAGCGAAATATCAAACTCTCGTTTTCTAATCCTAAATTACAAACACAATCGTTTATACCTACTTATATATGTAAAATTGTATCCAGCAGCCGAAAAATATGGCTGATTCGTAATTGTAAAGGTTTCTTTGCTCGCCCGTCTTCACCTTCAAAATTAATTGATAAACGCTGCACCCATAACGTAATTTATAACTCGAAGAAATAAATAACGTCGGAGCCGATTAGCAGATCTACTTTGTTATGTTTATGAATATCAGCGACTCGTTCATTTAATGTGGATCAACCGCTGCGCTCTCGACCTTTTCGACCCGATACTTTTTGCTCCTGCGTCTGCGGTGACTTGTTTTCTGTTTACTAATGGAAATGCTTTTGCTTGAATTATTAACACAGGGTTTCGGTTTACTGTATCCTACTAAGAAGCTCGTAAATTATATTAATACTAGCTTTTTCCCGCGACTCCGTCCGCGCAGAATAAAAAAAAAAAAAGAAAACGGGGTAAAAATTATCCTATGTCCTATTCCTGGTTCTAAGCTACCTGCCCACCAATTTTCAGTCAAATCGATTCAGCCGTTCTTGAGTTATAAATGGTGTAACTAACACAACTTTCTTTTATATATATAGATATAGATTTACTACATTAGACAAATTCTTTGTAAACATATTTTTAATTTCTTAGATAGAAAACGTATCCGTTGCGATATAAAAGTAATTGAAGGATCAATATTTAATTATTAGTTCATATAAATGATCGTATAAAATGTTTTTCTAATAAATCTGTTATTCTTTTGATTCGTGAATCATTACCTTCCCATTATATTACTTAAAACGCGAATTTTCATAATAAAAGTAAGTAATTGAACGTTTTGTAGAAATTGATAAAAAAAAAATACCAAAAAAATTATGATTTTTATTTCATTCTATGATTTATAACTGTTTATATTTTACACTTAACTTTCAACCAGAAAGATTTGTTATTATTTAACCCTAAACTAATCCCCTTTTAATTAACTATCAATTGAGAGTTTGTTATTTACATAAATTAGTGATGTAGGTACTTCAATGTGGATGTATCATAAACTACTAGATACAAGTTTTCTTCAGTCGGTTCCGATTTGAATATTATGGTAGTTCAGTTTCTAATCATGCGACAAGCTCCTCAGTTAAGACGATCAATTTAAATACTAACTCATCAATAGGTTGTTATTTAATTAAAGGATCGAACAATGTCTTGATGTATGTAGATTGTTTAATCTTTTACTAGCTTTTACCCGCGACTACGTCCGCGCGGAATAAAAAATAGGAAACGGGTTAAAAATTATCCTATGTCCGTTTCCTGGTTCCAAGCTACCTGCCCACCAATTTTTAGTCAAATCGATTCAGCCGTTCTTGAGTTATAAATAGTGTAACTAACACGACTTTCTTTTATATATATAGATTTCCGATTACTTAAAACAAATTAGAAGTTATTGCACAAGATAACAGTATAACAAAAACGTAACGACGAGGATGGTATTCGAACCCACGCGTGCAGAGCACATTGGATTAGCAGTCCAACGCATTACCTCTCGGCCACCTCGTCACGTCAATGTTTACCCAAACATGTGTTCGTATATAAATACTGTATTACCACGAGTTTCGAAATGCCTATATAACGATACGGCAATGGCAAAACATTGTAGAATTAAAGTTACTTTCAATTGAATGTCTGCTTTTTGTTTGCTGCCATTTCGTCCTTTTCTTACTGGGCTTAGAATTGATCCCTGCCATGTACCAATATGTTTTTCGTTTTTCGAAATTATGGATTTGGCAGAGGACGTATAAAGAGGGGAAATATCTTCGTTCTGTGAGTACAATCCTCTGTCGATTAAAGGTAAGCAACGTATCTGCAAATGCAGATGTCAATGGGCAACGGTCACTTCACTATTTTGTCGAATTCAAGTGGCCGTCTGCTCGATTGCTACCTTTTACTATAAAATTAGAATCAATTTGTTTTACTCAAAACTATACCTGAATATTATCTAGTAAAGAATTTGTTTTAACAACAAACATGATTCTAGTCGTATCTATAAAGAATGTATTTGGGTCGGTGGAACAGAAGTCACTACAAGCGAGTGCGTGTGAAACGCAAACTAACTATTATGCCCTTTTGACATCTATATCACTACCTATCAACCTTATGACCAGCAAAAGGACATAATTACCCAAGTATTACAAGATAATTACGACCTTGCTACTTAAGGAATACGACTTAAGTTTGTATAAATAGGTTATAGCTTCAAAGAGGCTTTTATTTGCAATACGACGGATTCACTTGTGTCAATTGCTACGTCTGCTTTAAAAACGCTTGTTTCGTGAACAAACAACGTGACGTACAAATGAAATATGTTATTTCGTGAATTTTGCTCATCTTTTTTTTTATGTTAAAACTAAACTTTACAATTGGTATGAATGAAGTTATGAATAAGCAAAAACTTTACTGAATGAATATTGCAGTTATTGTATAATATTGCTGATGTTTTACATAATTTACGAGAATTATTATATTCGTTTGTAGTGTTAGTACTATTCATAGTAGTATTAAGAAATAACTACGTAGGCGTTTTGTTCGATTTTTTCAATCAATATTACTTCAAGCCTCACATAGTAAATAAGTAATTAATTTATATACCATATGTACGTAATTCTTTATGAGACTATTCTTTTTCTTATTTTGTTTAAAAAAAATTAAGTAATCGTTAACTAATCGTTGGTATATCAGACCAAAATCTCTTAAAAACTAGCTTTTACCCGCGACTCCGTCCGCGCGGAATAAAAAATAGAAAACGGGGTAAAAATTATCCTATGTCCCTTTCCTGGTTCTAAGCTACCTGTCCACCAATTTTCAGTCAAATCGATTCAGCCGTTCTTGAGTTATAAATAGTGTAACTAACACGACTTTCTTTTATATATATAGATATAACTTTCATGTTTTGCAAAACAGTGATAACAATATGTGTTAAACGGAGTTTTAGTCTCAGAAAAATAAAACTAGACTTGCAAATATATTTTTCTGATCTTCTAATAAAAAGGTTCTATGCTCATTTTATTACAATCTCTTCCAATAGGTGAAGTAATGAAGTTCGCTCCGTTGTATGAATACAAGATTTTAATAGGTGATCATAAAACTGTGACTACAAGAATACAATTTAGGCGTTAGTCGACAATAGGAGGTATTTATATAGGAAAATACGTGGTCAGCGCAGGTGAGACGAAGGCACGAGCTGCTTCGGCGCCCCGCTGAGGCCAATAGTGTTGTGCACATGTCGATATCGACACAATTTATCGACGTCGATGATTTCGCACTCGATAAGTACTTTTAACTGACCACATAAAGCCGTAACTTTATCATTCAGCTGTAATATATCGATTTATTAAACCGGTCGTGTTAGATTTGTATAGAGAACTCTCTACTGTGATCATTTTTTATCCGAATAACGGGTTTTAGAGTTGTAAGGATGACAAATGACATTGAATTTATTACATTTTTAAATGATGAATGTCAAACTTTACACTATTTACACGCTTGTTATCAAATGAAACAGAAAAATAAAAATTAATCATTGAAGTATTTTTTTTATTTATTGATTTACTTAACATAGATATGCATTGTATACCTAGATGAAATTTAAAAAGTACCATTGTCGTTTATAAAAATGTATTTACAATTAAATTTTCCCTAAATGTATATGAAAATTTCCTATTTAGAGCGCACAATTTCATTTAAACATTAAGAATATCTCTTAATAGTTCAAACTTCAGACTGTGAAACTGTTTTTATTCGATTTGTATTTTTGCAACAAACATCAGTTGAATTATGTAACTAGTATGACCATACTTAATTTTTTCTTCAATATTTTGAACGAAGGCTCATCACTATTCCGGTGCAGTTTCAAACGAAATAACACCTGCGAACGTCAAATGCTCTTCATTTGTTTATTTGGAAACTAAACTACGAACAAACAGAAGTAACATAAATTATCAATATAATGATACTATTCGCTAGACATTTTTATTTTAATAATTTGAAAAATAACATTTATATTATATGCCATATTACTTAATTAAAAAAATTAAATAATAACATCAAGTTTTGCTGTTAAAGTTATGAATTAATTTCTTCTTATTTATTAAACAAATATATTTTATCTAAATTCTAGCATAGTAAGTCTAGTTCACTATTTTTGGTTGATAACAAGCACAGATCTTCACGCTTATTAGGACCATTTGCTAAAATCAGACATATAAAAGTTATCATTGTATATTAAACTGGACCACCCAAGTATTTCATGATTGTTTTTTGTTTGCGTATTAGATTTTATTCAAAGATTCATATTTATATTTTTATATTGTAACATGGCATAACTGAAAATATAGAGACCTTAATCTTTGAGTTTATTTAAAAAGTACACAAGTTATAAATGTTCATGTCGCAGGAATAAAATGCAAACAAATGGACCGTGCCGCGAGCGTTTATTACCAAATGAATTATACAAGTTTTAATTAGTTTAGGATTTTTGTTTAAAAACGCTATGAATATTAAAAGCGGCGGATTAATTTAGTGCGTCCGGCCGACGTTCGGGCTCCGAGTCGACCGCCACGCAATTAAACCTCAAAACTGAACTATCGCGTTATTAATATTGGGAAGCAACTGGCGCCTTCGGCTGTTAAGAAAAAAGAAACGTTTATAAGAGTTTGTTGGGCATTATCGTAAAACTTGTATAGTATTTAATAGTGGGCTCAAGGCGTGCCGCTCCTATTAGCGTGTAAGTTATATGACAGTTGTAATTCTGTTGACGATGGCCGATGCAGGTCAGTCTATGCTGACGCCGCTCACACTGATTTGGCGCTCACAACTTTCTCACGGTAACATCACCTCACTCGACAGTCAAACTTCGTTTATTGCAACATGTAGGCGATTAAATGTAAAAGGATAATCTTACTGTAACTTTACCGTGTAACGGAAACTATACGCGAAGTTACGAACTTAGGAAAATGAAAATGAGTGCACATGCTGTCAATAAAGCATTTATAGTTTTTGTTAAATCAGCGAAAAGAAATGCTTTTCTATTGTTTTGAATATTGAATAAGAAGCAAACAGTAAAATAAAATAAAAAAAACTTACGAACAACTATGTAAATATTTTTTTGAATGTAAATTTGATGCGATTCTTTCTACGGTCGTAAACCAACTCGCGAACTTAACATTATTAGCTTCGTAATAGGCTTTTTTATACCAATAAAATTATTAATTAGTTTTTGTTGATACAGAATTATATGATGATTTACTTTTTAACTCCCCTGTTAAATTATGAATGACTCTTTTAAGATTTACACTAATTTGGATAAAAGCTTAGACAGTTAAATTATATATTAATTATTAAAGGTTTTTTAAGAAACAATTGTGTATACTTCTTTTGTTGACGTAATAAATATAAATAATTTCATTTATCAAAAATAATACATTGATTTTGGTTCTCATTTGATTCGTTGAAATCTTTTACATGTGAACGCTTGAAAGTTACCAAGATATTAAACATTTGAAAAAAAAACGAAGTTATGAAGTTATATTTAATTATTTAAATTCCTTTATATTAAACATCATACGCAACATTATTTCACAAAACATAATAGTTTTATGAAGTTACACCATCCGGCCTGTACTCAATATAACGTAGTATATTTATTTTATCCGACTCGAGTGGACCAGCTCATTTAATATCTCGTACGATTGCGATTACAATTTAATCGATGTTGTATCGGCAACTCGATTAACCTTTTAACATGAAATACAATAATTTTCGACATTTCTCATTTCTATACCTGCTTACGAATCGGTCTCAGGCCGTTAATACTTAACTAACCTATTATAGAAAATAGGAATTGGACGCAGTCAGATATCCCAAAACTATAACAGTCAACTAGTTGTATCGTTTTTGTTTCCAATATGCAATAAATAGGGCAATAAAGAGTGCGCGCGCGCCGCCGCGGCGGGGGGGCGCCGTGGGGCCTTTAATTGTTTGTAATTAGGCACGATCTCGGCATGCGTTTATTGACTGTTTATTGCTTAATATCCAGCAAGAGACGGGCCCGATGTTGAGGAGTCTATTTTATAGGAATGTAATGGTTATGCGGAGCGCCGACAGAGATTCTCCGGCTATTAGAGACTGTTTTGATACTTCGCTGATGGACACGCTTCGGACGCTTATACGATTATTCAATCGATGTGGATTGAAGCGTGAGACAATAGTAGTTTGCCTTAAATTACAATCTACAAGAATATTAAGTATATTATTTATTTTTTATACTCAAAACTATAGAATTTCTTTTTTGTATGCTATTATGGGAAAAGCAACTTTGTAGCAGTTTGAATGTGTAATATTAAATTGATTTACTTAAGAAATCCTTTCTAATTCATATTAACTACGGCAAAATATGCGTAACATCAATTAAGCGTTTTGTTGAATTCATTTTTATGTTGTTTTTATGTAAGTACATATTTTATTTATTTCTCCAATCAGAGTTGGTACCAACATTTACTGTTCAAAATATACAAGGACGTGAACGATAAAATTTTTGCCAAATTATACGCATTTGACAAATTATTTGATAGGAAACAGTTTTGTTTGAAATTTTTGTTCATATTCAATGTTCAAATGTTTGATGAAGATCTTGGTGAGGTAATTTTGGTCATATACTTGTGTACAGGGGGCGCATCAATAGCGGTGTTGTAAATGTTTGAGGTGACATCGGCGGCACAGGTTCGACGCGGCGGCGGCGGCAGCGGCGGAGCGGCAAAGGCACGCACACTAGTGTGCTGGTGTGAGTGACGTCACTGCAAACAACCGCCGGCCGCCACGCCCTGCCACGCCTCACCCGGCGCCCGCAGCACCCTTTCAACACCCAAACAAACACGCTCTACAAAACGCAACTCTACACACACCGATATAGAATCTAATTTCCCCTGCACTCATCCAATGGAATCTGCTCTCGATCTTCCAAGTATGTTTCAATGTAGAAGTTTTGTTTATTTTTCTTTTTATAACAAATGTCAGTATGCCATCTTAAAGATACTTGGAGAGGATTTGAGAAGATCGAACCTTTCAAGTTTATATTTTATTTTCACTCAGCTATAAATAGCTAGTTTATTCAACGTATCAAGATGAAGTGGCATTAATGTTAGATTATTTTATAAAATAGTATTATTGCGGTTACGTAGGAATAATATTTCGTACAGATTTATTGAGAGATGCTAAGTATTCCTTAGGAAACGTTTACACATAGATTACACAAATATCCATTCAGCTATAGCGCTTTTTCCTAACACTTCGTAATAATTATTCAAAATCCTTTACGTAAATATAATTATCCATTTTCTATTCTAATATAATTATTCCAGATAAGGAATGCCACGAGATAAAAATGATGTCTTCTATGTCCCAACAGGGGGCTTCTGTAGGAGTTCCTATTTCTCTACTCTTCTTCTTCTTGAGGTGCCTTTCCGACTAGCGAAGGTTGTCGGTCAGTTTTCCATATTTCTGTATAGTTCCTATTTAGAAAAGATTATTGGCTAATGCAATTGTACTTGTGAAAGTATAGAACTGTTTTTATATAATATAAACGGATTTCATTGCATTGATTTTTATGTAAAAGTATTCGGATATAAATTTTACTAAAATAAACAATCATTTAATAAATGTTTCTTCACAATGAACTTTATCGGCAAAATCCTAACATGCTCCCGTAGCTTGGGCAACCGCAAATTGACGGATGGTCGCCATGACCCCCGTCACAGTGAAAAAAACCCGTGAGCAATGCGTGAATGGCGAGCCTCTCTCCAATATCCTGGCCCCCGCCGCGCCTTTGTGTGCCGGCCCGAAGCTCACCTCGCTGACACGTACGTTATTTATCTCCAACGCTTTTGTTGTTCAGTTGCTTTTCAAAACTTAAAAACACTCGATCGAGGGGCGTTCGCACGAAAACAAACAACTCTGATAGTCGAGTCAATTTGTATGTTTCCTCGTGCACGCCGATTGCACATCAATCGAACCCTGATTCGAAAATCACAGCCTCGTCGAATGTAAATCGGCCAAGGAGTTCGCCATCGCCAAGATTGCTGTCTGTTATGGTAATACAACGGGGAAAACGATGCTCGTTTGTGTGAACGCACAGGGAAATGTTGGTGTTTGTTTGAACCTACGTGTGTTGCTACGACACAGCGTCGAATTTACTATTGCTGATGCGTTCTCGAGGTAGTATGGAGAGTTAAAACGAAGACAAATTCCGTATCTGCGTTTAAATTAATGACCGTTACAGTTAAGTTAAACAAACAAACGATATGATCTTTTTATTTTGATAGTTGTAAAGCATTTAAATTGAGTGTTTAAATTGTTGTCTCTCCGTTCTCATACTATAAAACACAACCGTTTAAAAACTTTCAGTATGACAGAGTTAAAGTTAATGCTGCTAACGATTAAACTTGTAAGAGTAAGTGTGTGCAATACAACGGACTTGTTACTCACTAAACATTTCCTTGTTATTCATGGACAGCGGTTAGGGCGCTGAGGTCGGGGCACGGACCATAATCTCACAAATACATTTATCATGTTCGAGCGATAAAAATGCCATTGAGATCTGAACCAGACAATGGGATACAAGCTCTTACCTGATACGAAGCCGAAAGTCAATTATATTCAAATATAAATCGGATTTGCGAACATAAGTCGGGGACAATGACGTGGGCCGGCGCCGCGGCCACCTTTCCGTGTACCCACTCGATAATAGGAGGGAACAATGGACGGTTACGTCGCGCACAAAGCGGACCTACGCCGTGCCTTCTGTACGCCCGTACGCCCCTATGTTATACTAGTTGACGTCTCCGCTCCTGTACACAAAATCTGAATTGTGGTTAATCGACTTTATGTGATTTAACTAAATTCACAATAGCTTGAGGCGCGTTGTGCGTGTTTTTATACGTTTGATACTTTTACTGCCACATTGAGAATCATTTAATTAAAGTCCTCTATTAGTGTCCACTTACTGACCCTGAACTTTCAGACTATAATTCATTCACACAAACATATTTTGGAATCAAACTGAACGTTCCTATAGTCATATATGAAAACATAAACATTAATTAAGTAATAACAAAGTGTAAAGAGTAAAAAATGTAATGAGGAAACGATGCACAGAGAGAGAGTAAAAAATAAAGGCTTACATTCCATTAGTTGTAATGACAATCGTTGTCAACATGCGATTAACAAAGAAATATACAAAATTGTTATTTACATTGAATATATCTACAAAACATTTACATTACAATTTGTTTATGTGAGTTTTTTTTTGTTTTAAGTTAGGTAGTATTTGTTACATCCCTTTTCCATTAAGTGACTATTCGCACTCGCCTATATTCTATTAGCTTTTGACCGCGACTCCGTCCGCGCGGAATTAAAAAAAATTAGTTATGTGTTCTTCTCGGCTCTGATCTACATTTATGCCAAATTTCATCAAGCCATTCTGTAGATACCTCCAAACATCCATTCATCTAAATTTTCGCATTTATAATATTAGTATTATATTATGTCAGTAGAATCAGTGCGATCACGACAACTTATATTATAGAATTGAGTCATTTGAGTCTAGAGTCGCGTGCGTCTAGTTTTTTAGTGGGAGAGGGGTTTTATCCTGGAATGCATATGGCATTCCGTCAGACAAGTGCAATGTGTAACGATCTGTCTATGGTAATTGCCATAGATAGAGGATCGCTTCGATCGTTTCTTTTGCTATCAGTTTGTAATTTACACCTATCATTAATTAAAATTCATTCTTTCAATGCAATTATTTCTGTATATTCTCAGAATTATGAGCAAAGAAGTCGCGCAGGTGCTGAATTGTATCATTTCGAAATTTCAACGAGTCAGCCGCCAGTGCCAATATTGCATATAATTTTTTGTAGTGTATGAAACGCGCAACAAAGATGTTTACGTGGGTTTCCATTACCGAAACACCAGCACAATGTGAACCCTCTCATTTTACTTGAACTTTCGGACTACACTGGACGTCTGTCTGGTAAAAGAGCGATCATAAATTCACGGTGAAAATCTAGATAATACAAGGAAAAGATTTATTTTAATTAAAGAAAATAGAAACGTTAAATAAAAACACTGAGGGTCCAAATGCAATGTTAAAAGTGTTTTGCGATCGATATATTCAATAGACCTATATCAGATAGTTTTAACAGACTAGGGAAATGTGTAGAGCGGTCACGCCCGCCGAATAACTTCACAATGCTCTACGTTCCGCTCGTCATTTCTATTCAATGTATTTACAGTTGCCGTACTCCGCTTTGTCAACCTTTATTACATATCAATGATGCCACATAAAGGGATTTTGCGGCGATATATCATTTTCTACCTTTAGAACTTGAATGTTTGCTAGTTTTTGCTATCGCCGCGTGTGAAATGTCTAGTTTTAAATGAAAAAAATTAAGACAGTTTATCAGCTTTGTACACTGTTATACAAATATTATTTCTTTCATTCATTTTAAATAATACGTTTATTTTGTAAACTTTACTCAATACATTCGTATAATCTGTGTAACCTTTTTCAGAAATATTTGTTTTAAACTAAATTCCCAAAAATATAGAAACATTAGAATTGGAATCGAGTAACATTTTTTATTTTGTTAGATGCGTATCACATATACAAGCTTATGTGGGCCGGTACTAGAGGCGCATTATCACAGTTACTTCTCTCAGTAAATATGCAAAATTTACTTAGCCATATCAAAAGACATACATGAAATGGCTTCAGGCCAAGGATCTTTTAACACGTTTTTGACATTGACAGGAGGTCGCTAGTGAGCTATAATTTAGTTTGATTTACGCCCAATGGGTACAGATAACTTTGTTGATAACTATATAAACGAGTATATCGCACGATCTATCGTTGTATGTGATAAAGATGTCTCAAGGTGTATAAAATCTTTTTTTTCTTCAATTTAATAATATCCCTTTTGTCAAAACTATAACAGTTTATAAGACTATCATATATTTTTCAAATATACACTTTATTTGTTTTATCCTAAGTAAAAAAGCAGGTAGCGGCTAAATACTTGTTTATTTTACAAATTCAACTGACAAAAAGGTAGTATTAGCATAATTTTAGGCAAAAAGCGGAATAAACAAGCCCTTCTAAATGACGTATTAAACACTCAAACAATGTCATTATAAACGAGTAGCTCGCTGGCCGGGTGCGAGAGAATTGTCACAAAAAGGACATACGTCAAGGGATGATGGGGATAAAGCGGCCACCGGGGCGCCATTATTTGCCTTCTCAATGGCACTCTTAAGAAATTTGTTACGAAACGTTTGATAGACACAAATAGGGTGGCCAAACTGACGGATTGCATCAGGACACATCTTATCTTAAATAAATAATTAATAACATCAATTATTAAGACTGTTTACATCAGAATCTAAAACAGTATTAATTTTTTGGGCCTCAAATTATACAGTAGACCTATTCGCTTGAAATGAATATATAATAACAACAATATGTTTAGCTTGCATAATCTGTTTTATATATCTTATCTATATATATAAAAGAAAGTCTTGTGTTAGTTACACTATTTATAACTCAAGATCTAACTGAAAATTGGTGGGGAGGTAGCTTAGATCTAGGAGATAGACATAAGAACTTTTTTATCTTGTGTGCGTTTTTTTTATTCCGCGCGGACGAAGTCGCGGGTAAAAGCTAGTATATAATAATTGCGATAAATAATTAATTAGCATCAAACGGAAACTCATCATCCGTCCATCCATTAGTCAAACTCGTATTTTAACTTACATTTTCGGGCCTAAAAATGCTTCCTTTAAAGTCAATTTCTTTGATAATACCTGAGGTTATGCCACTTTTAAACGTGTCACATCATTTATGGTGGCATCCCCTGCTCGCTGAGTGGTGGGGAGTTACAGATGCGGTTACTGAACGGCTGTTCTTGTATTTATTGCGTACAAAACGGTGTAAATTTGTTTTAGGGGTGTCGCTGTAAAGTTTAACATTACCCCTTATTGTGTTGTAGCCCGGTGCTTGTGTGAATGTGTCGCGGTTGTTACAGGGGACGGGACACAGATTTATAGCTCGAATATGAAGTTGAAAGCTATTGATCGTGAAATGATATACTCCTTGTACATTTATTAATGTTTTGATAGGTTATTATCGATATTTTTATGTTAACAAGCAATTTCAATTTTCTAACTTGCAATTATTTTAAACTAGCTTTTACCCGCGACTCCGTCCGCGCGGAATAAAAAATAGAAAACGGGGTAAAAATTATCCTATGTCCTTTTCCTGGTTTTAAGCTACCTGCCCACCAATTTTCAGTCAAATCGATTCAGCCGTTCTTGAGTTATAAATGGTGTAACTAACACAACTTTCTTTTATATATATAGATGTTGAATATATACGCGCTGGTAAGATAAGATTCGATTCGATTGCAGTAGTTTGGTAGAAAAGTAAAACAGATTTTTTTAATTAAAATTATTGTTATTTTCAGTAACGCAATCTGTTGGTGAAAATAAGGAATAAATCGAAAACAAATCTTTTTATCAACCATATGGACTTCGTTTCTTTATTTAGCTACATAAAAAAGTTCCTTGGAAAAACTTCGATAACTATTTTTATTTTATTTAATATGCTTAGTAACTCTTTACAGTTACCAATCGACATGTGTTATATTACTAAAAAGAAATTGTTATTCATTTAAGTCACATCACAAATATTTGACTAAATCAATTTGGCCAACATTTGATTACCGCGCGCGAATCAAAGGGGGTGTTCTATTTGTGCAACAGCTCTATTAGATTATTTGCCCCCCCCCCCCTCCCCCACACATACCCCTTCATCTCGTCGACTGTGTGACAATCAAATCAAATAAATAGTGGCACGGCTTTGTCAAACACATGTACCGATACAAAATTATTATTGTACTTATTATATTAGTCAGGATTGTTTGTGGTGTTTGTATTTAAATTGGTTTAAATTTTACTTCATTGAATATTTTAATAGTTAATTAATTTATGCACTGAGAAAGTTTGATTTGATAACCCTATAGTTGGATTTATAACTTTATAGTTCTACTAGTTGAAGAAAGCTTTCAAACTGTGACTTGTGAGTAGGCTAGTATACAACAAGACGTCATGTTATTAAAGTATCCTTTCGGTAATCGACACGAAATATATTTGACTCTCTTACTATCTCACAGTCTTTGCGTTGTTTCCCTTAAGTGTTGATTTAATAAAAGAAACCTACACTAAGTGACTCTAGCAGTGAACCATTAACGAGCCTGAGTGCGGCGGTAAGACTGAAAATGTACACACACACAAGCATATTGTATGCTTCCGGGAAATTACGGGGTTACGGATTTAAAATTAGTTACTCGTACGTGACTCTTTTAATGTATAAACGGAAAGGAAAGAACTAAGTACCTAATTAACTTTGAGTTCAAAAAGGTAAAGTTCGCATTATTAACTCTTTACTTAAAAACCATGACAATATAGTCACTTATAATAGTATGTTTGATGTAGTTTGATGTGCGTTTTCTATGCACCGCAAGGTAGGATAAAGCTACGAGTACATAAATGCAGTTTTCTTAAGCGGTGATAGCAAACTGCGGGCCACAGTTAGGAAAACTTACAACCAGTCGACACCATCTGCGTCAAGAAATGTGCTTTTCGGCGCTACAAAATGTTACCGGCACTATGCCGACTGCTAGTAGATGTTGCTCCTAATGCTTGAATCTGTCCATTTATGTAAGATCTAAGTCAGTCTGGAATGTTAGTGATTTATTCATGTTATTCCAGACGGAGCACCACACGTGCTGCGCGTGCGGCGAGGCGATCGCGGACCGCTTCCTGCTGGAGGTGGGCGGCGGCACCTGGCACACGGGCTGCCTGCGCTGCTGCGTATGTGCCGTTCAGCTCGACAGACACCCCTCCTGTTTCCTTCGCGACAGGCAGGTCTACTGCAAACAGGACTACGTAAAGTAAGTCTACGTCATCTCACAGGCTCACGCTTTGCTGACTTTTGAAGGCTTCGCACTTTACAGTCTTGTATAGCTTGTACCTATTCTCTGTGGACATTTTATGAACCTGTTGGTGCGTAATGTTTTTTCAGCGTATATTTTATTTTTTAAGGTTAAAAATTTAAAAGTAATGATCGCTATTTGCTATTTCGTTCTCGTGTTCTTTCCATAGGAAAAGGTATTGTAAGGCTTTTCAGGTAACTTATTCACTTTAACGTTGCTAAAAACTGAAGATTTAAAATGTCTTTTTAGATATAATGTACGTACGTTTTAATCGATAATACAAGTGATATAAATTTATTGCATTCTCAAAAAGAATCGAAACATCTACCGAGACTAACAGATGCACTTAATACCCGACAACAGTAGTGAACGGCGCCACAGGATATTCAAAACGTATATTATTTTAAATGCTTTGAATAAAGCTGAGAATCGCATGCACATCCGATATTAATTTGCCTCGTCCAGCTTATCGGTGTTATCCACACCAATGTTTCAAAAGCACAATTTGCATTTCAAAATCGTATGGTAGCAGGCGCGGGTCCGCGCCATCGCCCTTTATCACTACTTATTAACATTTTGTCGCCGCTTGAATCAATTAAAGGCGAGCCTCGCATAGTAATTAACAAAGTGACAGATCAACAAGTTTTAACACTCGGCGGTAATGAAGATGTTGCGTAGTGGCCAGAGATAAACAACGGGTGATGCGCTTTATGGGAGGTGGTCCGCCGGCTACCGACTACCGGCCACTAGCCTCTACCACTGCTATCCACTACCCGGGTACATACCTATGCACTTGTGTGCGCGGTACTCCTTGTACACTGCAATTATAAAGTTTGTTAATAGTTCATAAAACATTTCGCCAAAATAATTTGTGCGTTAATATAATGAAGCAAACATGTTATTTCTTTTTTTGGTTTTTTGAACGTGATTTCCATTTCCTTTATTATACTGCACCTTCTGCAAATTTAAAGACTTACAGAGCAGCTTTTTGTCGTTGATGAAATTTTTAAAATTTACATTTGTTTATTGGCAGCGGAACAAACCGCCTTTGCCTTTTAAGTTACAAGTTACCTTTTACTGTAATCTGACATCTATTAACAATTTGTTATATAATAATTAAATGAGAAATTGAGTAACAAAATGAAAAATATATATTATAAATAACTCGGAAAGTTTTGTGAAGCTAAAAGTATTTGAATGCGCCGCCGGCTAGGCTCGTAAATCCACACTCGTTGATTAGTCTTACTTCCCCCCCCCCCACTATCCAGTACCACGACGGCCCATTAACTCGATGACATGATTTAAATTATTTGTTTTAGATACAAAACCCAATCTAAGATACATTGGTATATTATGCGCGTTTGTTCGGCACCGGGCGACGCCGGGGGCTACGCTTGTATAAATCGAGAGAGACCACAATAATACCGTTTGGCCGTGACTGATAGCTCGACGCACGAACTTTAATTACTTTTCGCTTATTGAGTTATTGAAGTTGTACGACTCTTTTGTTGTTGATAATTATTTCACGTGTGTAATGTGAGCCTATAGTTGTATTTTTATACCGTAGTTTTAGATTTTAGAGTAACGACCAACTTCCAGCTTTCATGATTTTCAAATTTTGTTGAGATACATTACATTATGATAAATTCATTAACGCTTATTTAAATTGAAATTGTTTTTCATACAAATAATTTATCGATTAAGCAGTATTTAGTCGACTCGTGCTTTTAATAACACGCTGCTACCGTGATCTCATTGCTGCGACAATTTTTGAGACTGATTGATTTATGTATTTACTAGCTGTCGCCCGCTACTTCGTCCGCGCGGAATTTTCAACATCTATGTCAAATTGCAACGAGATCCATGCAGACGTTCTGGAGATATCTACTAACAAACATCCAACCATCCAAACATTCGCATTGATATTAGATTCAAGGCATACTTTAAAGTGTTCGAGGATTTTACTAATTCGGTACATAGTTAAAATAGTTACCGTTGCTACACTACCACTAAAGTCATTTATTATTAATCGTGCATAAAATATTTTAACATTATAAATATAAAGGTGACATTTATATTTTACTAGCTATTGACCGCGAATCCGTCCGCTCGCAATTTAAAAAAAACATAATAAGTAGCCAATGTGTTCTTCCAGTCTATGATCTGCATCTATGCCAAATTTTATCGAGATCCGTTCCGGAGATACCTTCAAACAAACATCCTTCCATTCATCCCAAAAATTTAAAACATTAGTAAGATGTAATTTCTTTATTTTATATAATTAAAAGAAGAAATGTCTATATTTATGTATAACACTTAAATTCTATTTAGGAACATGTCTAACTAGTGTTATGATTGTGTTTCGTATCGTATCCTCATTGTTTAATATTCAGAGTGAATCGATTAAAGGAGGGTTTATTTATGTGACTAGAGATTAATTAAACTCAGAGGCGACATGGTGCATTTACATAAGACATGGCGCTCGCATTTACGGGAGGACGGTGTGGGCGCAACATCGCGTGAGAGCCTCCAGATACCAGATTCGGATATTGACTCCAATTTCATACTTCAGCAATAAAACAAGCCTTATCTGTAACTAAACAATACCATTAATAAACCTTTCGACTAAGATAACTGACAGAAGTTATAAGGGGAGAATTATTAGGAGATGTGAGCGTCAGTGTAAAAAGCTATATTTAATTGTTATTACGTAAAAAGTTATATTCACCATATTATCATTATTAATATAAAAAAATGATTCATCATCATACTAGCGAACAATAGTAAAAACTGTCAATGAATAGAAGGCACTCTGTATGACAGTAAAATTACGAGTAATTTCCCTTAAAAAAACGTTTTTCTTTTAACGTCACATAGGAATGGTCACTTGTTATATAAAATAATAACAAGAAAGTTCTTAAAATTAAAACACAACAAAGATTGAAAAAGCTTATGTTGCTGTAACAAAGACTTTATATATAAAAGTTATCACATCATTGTGTAAAACAGTTGGTTTTAATTTGAGTAGTGGCAACACTCAAACATCCTGTCTAAAACAAAAGGGGGCGGTCGCGTGGCGGCTCTCTGGCTCCCAGTCAAAACGACGCACTAAATAAACAATGAACAGATGATATATCAACAAAAGCAATTACGTACAACGCCGGCGGCGACTGTCGATTTACGTACCTGGCAACACCACTCGTTATCCACACCAAACAAACGTTATTTAAAATATGATCCTTACCACGGCCGCTTGTTAAAATGGCAACATTACATTCAAACGCAAACAATCAAACGCAAACGCAAATTATTGAAATGTATTATTAATTAAAAAAAACTTTTTGAATACAGTTCGGAATAGGTAAAGTGAAAAATATCCTCGGGTTCAGGTATTTTGGACAATTATAGGAAGCAGTGACAGCAGTTTAATTGTTGATAGAAGTTATTATCATCATCTTATTTACGGGCATTTATATTTTCATTAATAATTCATCTAAAATTAAACACTGTATCAAGATAACATTATATTCATTTAAGGAAGCTTAAATAACTTTGTTCTAGATCTATCTTAACATGTAACTGACTGTGAACTTGATGTGTTAATTTTACCGAACCACAGAGATTTATATAAAAAGCCGTGCAAGGTGGGCGCATCTGTCTGTGGTCGGGTCCACATAGCTTCATTCCGATTAAAACATATCGTACCGCGTCGCACCAACTTATCACAATCAAAATAAATGACAAATGAAAACGTCAGTGTTGCAAGTCACGGAGCGCACATGGCTCACCTATATTTTTTTCGACTGGCAACGTTCTTGTCGCTTTGTTGTGGCCACACTCGAGCAGTGGTTTTCAATAATACCGCTCTCGGGACATTGGCCTCTTTTTTATTTCGATCATCGAGTCCCTTTCTCACGGATCTATTATTATCAACTATTTTCTTAAAAGTTAAGAAGTTAAATATGTGAAATTGAAAAGAAAATATAATTTTAGAACAGGTTTTCATTTTATCATCTTCATATGATAAAAAAACCGCCAAAATATAATTTTTTTTGTTGTTTTTACCAACATCCAAAATACTATAATCAAGTAAGTATCAATCTATTAAATTTACATTTCTGTACGATTTTTATGGATGAACTTGCACTTGAACTGCAGTGCAATCGTTGAGCAATTAATTTTACTTATAAGGTTGTGGATTTTCTGCATAAGAATGTAGTATGGTGTAGATATCAAATCAAAAATATCTTATCGATGGTGTTTCGATGGAAATTGATCGCTGAGATGACGCAAATTGTGTTCTTTCTGGCCACACAGAGCGCCGGTCGTAGGTCACTACACACCGGCCCGCCTTCCTTACCAACATTCTACCATACATACCACTAGCTACGCTACCATTTCGAATACGACATTCAATCTACCGATAGTATTCTAATGAGTGTACTTCTCAATTCGGTCGCATAGTACAACCACGAATGACTTAGGAAAATGACTATGACTGTGAATATTTTTAATACGTCGAAGGTTAATTGGACGCGGGCAGGGTATTGTAAAGGAATTAAGCGGACCGACTAAACGATCAATATGACGAGTGAACGTGAAATTGTTTCTTATGAATATCATTCCTTTTTAATTGAACGTACGAGAATAAACATTCCGACAATCCGCTTTGTTGGTGAGGCGAGATACTTGAGGTTTCCGTTAGAACTGCTTTGTTGATTAGAGTAACGTAATTCTTAGTGTGTATTTCTTGGATTCTATTACAATAAGTGCAAATATTACAACTGCAGTTTCCACTACTAAAAACATATAACGAAACATGTTCTTATCTCTGTTTTTGGAGGCAATGAGCAGAATAACAGTATGTTTTTGTACAGTTGTTTCAGTGGTTGTTGTTGGCAGTGAAAACTCACAGTAAGAGTTACACATTAATTAATAAACACAATACTTCGCATAGCTTTCTTGCTTTTTTTTTACTAACACAGGGTATCACCCTAGTTTGGACACCAGTCTCTTACCCATAGGGAAAACAATAAAGTTATTTTTCTTATAACTTTGCCACCATTTTGTAATTATCATATTTAAAAATGTAAAGGTTTACCAAGGAAATAATATAATAATCAAGGAATAACCGAATGATCGTAGTATATCGTGGATCCGATGCAAAGTGCCCTTTGGATCCTCTTACAAAAACAAACAAGACAGTTTTAACGTCGGCAGCGATATGATACCGTGTTAATGGAGTGTTGCACGAGTTTATTTAATTAATTAAATATTAAGGGTCCGCGGAATGGTAATGAGGCAATGTCGCGATAAACGCGCCGCCACATCGCCGCCACACCGCCGCCGAGCCGGCCGCTTGTAACCATTACTGTACCTTTTTTAATGCAACTTATCCCGCAGTGTATCTGTAATACGGATGCTGTGGCGACGACGGAGCCATGTTCACAATATAAATCTCTACCGACAACAATTGAGTGTTAAATTAACTTACTTAAGAGTTTATTGATGTCTGCAACTTTTTCGTACAACTTCTCTATATTCTTTTATTAATGCTTTATAAAGATCTGTCGTATGGGAAACTATGATCGGAAGTATTTAAAATTATTGAAAAGTTGTTTGTTCTTAATATTAAGAATAACAGAATTAAAAGCTAAAAAAGATCAGATTCCATTAATCGTTAAATATTATTGAACCTTAATCTTACTAATATTATAAATGCGAATGTTTGGATGGATGGATGGATGTTTGTTTGAAGGTATCTCCTCAACAGATCTTGATGTAATTTGTCATATATGTAGAGCATATTCTGGAAGAACACAGGCTAATAAAAGTTTTTTTATTACTCCGCGCGGACGAAGTCGCGGTGGACAGCTAGTTATTTATATCCTTATAGAACACGTTAAAATATATTTTTGCTTCAGACATATTGATACTTATATATCTATAAAGGAAAAAACATGTATTAATTTCAATTTGCATAACAATTTGATACTAATTGCTTTAAGGATTCAGTACTAATTGGAAGAGGCATTGGATAATCTTATATTATTTAAATTAACTAGGTTATAGTAACATCTTTAATAAACGGTAATAAAACAAGCTTTTCAATTTCTCATTAATTCAATGCGAAATGCTGCGCGAAAACATGTTTTGAATCATTTTAATTATTGCTATTGCGACTTTTGATAGTATATTTTTATAGTCTAATTATAAGGGACTCCGTACACGGACATGTTTTTAATTGCCTGAATATGTAGGAATGGAAAGCGATAGTCGACGCGCTGCTGGCAGGTTTGCTCCTAAAAATACCGTCGACTGCTTGAAGCTGTCCGTGTACGGCGGCTCTTACTTATACTAATACAAATATAATCAAACATATTTTATTTGATTTATTACATTTTGGTTATATGTTAACTTAACTCATCTGTTTTCTAACTTAACGGGAGGCTCGTTGTTCTCAGGACGTTCGGTGCTAAATGTTCGAAGTGCTGTCGCGGTATATCGTCGTCGGACTGGGTGCGGAAGGCTCGGGAGCAAATTTACCACCTCGCTTGCTTCGCTTGCGACGCCTGTGGCCGTCAACTCTCCACGGGTGAACAGTTCGCACTACATGAAGACAGAGTACTCTGCAAGCCACATTACCTTGAAACTCTCGATGGTGGCTCTATTTCTTCTGACGGTAATTTTTTTCTTTAGCTTATTTTGAAGACACTCTTAATGATTAGTTCTTATTATTTACCACCGCATTCAGGGTTGTTAATTTTACAAAGGGATTTCTTTAGTTCTTCTTAGGTTTCTTATAGTAAATCTAGACTAAGAGTCCACTTATCACTGAACTTGACATTCACTGAGAAAAATTTCAACATCTCCCTATATCGTGTTATAAACTACTTCGATCGTGTCAAGATGAAAAATAAGCTATGGTTAATTTTAACATTAAACTAGTATAAAACAATATTTTATAGATGGCTGCGATTCAGAAGGTTATCACAAAAGTAAGGCAAAGCGCGTGCGGACGACATTCACGGAGGAACAGCTTCAAGTTCTCCAGGCGAACTTTCAACTGGACTCGAACCCAGACGGTCAAGACCTGGAAAGAATCGCACAGGTCACAGGATTGAGCAAGAGAGTCACACAAGTCTGGTTTCAGAACAGTCGAGCGAGACAGAAGAAACATCAACACACAGGCAAAGGAAAACAGAATCAACGTCAGTATTTATAATTTTTATCAGTTTAATGCGAAGTTATTGTTGAATAATATTACTGTGTAAGCCATTCTGATGCGTTTGTGCGAATGTATTACGCGATGCGAATTATTATACCGCTATATTAAATTCCTTTTGGTGAACTTGTCATAACAATTTCCAGTGATGTCCCGAGACGCAGACCCGGCGGGGTTTGGGCGGCCCATCAACCTCCACCTCACGTATTCTTTCCAGAACAAGCCGCCGTTTGTCCCAATAGGTGAGTTCTTACTCTTGGATGTACCAGTGTGACTTAGTAAACATTTTTATAGTGAGTTTGTAACAACCGATATAGAAAAACGACTAGTTTCATTTCCCATAGATTTATTCTCAGTTTCTACTAATTTTATTCAATGTAGTTTAAGACAAAAATATAGATTTAGATCTATTAGATGTTTTCCGAATACCTATCTTACTTAAATATTACGACTATTTATTATTCTCTTAAAATGTTAACAAGAATATCGAATATGAAATATAAATAAACTTGAATACTGTTTTAGACGTAGTTCTGCAATAGTTTGTTTCGATGCAACTTGTTTGCAGTATGTTACTAATGAATATGTTAATGTACTTTACTATAACATTTAATTATAATTTTCCAGACGGCACTTCTTTCACGGACTCTTCAATGGATGAGCTGTCCGAAGACTCATCTATCCATTGCATGCAGAGCGAAGTTTGAAGTATTCTAAATTAAACAAAGCTTCTTGCCGTTATTCCTGTAGATATTCAAAGAATATGTAGGTTTTAATAATTCTATATTCAGCTTAACGTGTAGTTCATATATTATGGAAAACAACTTATTGTTAACTGGGAAACTGTTCAACTAAACTTACGTTCCGATTGATATGAAGTTTATCTTAAAAGTGACTTTCCGTTTTCCACTGCCAAAACACTTGTATAAAACATATTGCTGTCTGTGTTTATTCAAACTAAAAGAGAGGGATTAATATATGTTTTTACAAGTGGAAACAGACAGTTACAGCTCGTTTGTAACATATTCAACGTTTAAATCGATAGTTTTATAAACTACGGAATTAGTACTATTCAAAAGTTATTCTTGTCGAATAACATTAATTTTGAGTAATTGTGTTATTTCCTTTGTTTGTTTTGTATTGTATATACATCAAAAGTTTGTAAATGTTTACAGAATATAAATTAATATATTTGCAAATAGATTAATACGTTCGTTATCTTATAATTGACAACAGTTTACTCGTAATTTATACAACATTGTATGGAAGAGTTATTGCATTTGACTTATTATATTGTTAAATGTAATTATCTTCAAATGAACATTGCTCTTGTTAATTCGTTTAAATATAAATGCGGACAACAAATCCTTTTATATATGTATTTCTGTCATACTGAAGTATTTTGTAAAAAATTGTCAGTGTAATTTATTCCTAGATAATGTAATTGTATTTTTTTTTATTTATAATGTAAATTATAGAATTATATTCATTTTATTATTTAAATTAAGGAATTTATTACTTTCAGTGTTATTGTAAAAAATATATTTATTTATTTATGTCTAGTAACTGTGATAAAATTACTTTTGCTGTTTAATTTTTACCGAGACCTATATACCTATATACATATATAATATATACAGATATATGTATTATTTAAATCAATCAGATACTACGTAAAATTGGTTATTTCTTTGGCGTAGTGATCCAAAGTAATATCCTTACTAGAATGTAATATTACAAGTTATAAAAAAATAAGTCAAATGTTATTTTATATGCATACATTAAGTTAAATAAGTTCAGTCTACGTAGATTTATAGGTGTCAAGTGAGCAGTTTCGTGTAAATTTTTTATTGCAAAAGGTTTCTATCCCTTTTCAACTGTAATTTCATCGAATTTTCGAACAGCGTCTATTATAAAATTTATATATGTAGAGTAGATATGAAATAATTTTTAAAACTGATATTTTCGTTTAATTCAAAAGTAAAAAAAAATAGTAAACTTTACAATTATTTACAGACTATTGCTTTCATTATTATTTATTTGGTTTTAAAACACAAGTCAGATATTTTATAGCTGCTTAATATATTAACTGTATAAAACTCGAAACATATATGTTTGTGTGATAAAGATCCTCTCCTGTAAAATTTGTCTTTTGCAGTTACTTAAGTTTACGTAGGGGCCGTCGATATATAAATGTAAATCATCATAAATATATTTAATAATAATTTTGGATACATAACAAAGCTTCTCAATATAAATACATTTAATATATTCCCGTATACTTCTTTAAATAACGCAATGCGTCTTTGTCGTGTTTATATAAAAAGTTATTCCATTATCTTGTCATTTCCTAGATGTAATTAGATTTAGACAAGTACTAGGTACTTAATTTATACCATAGATTTATAAATACTAATAGATTGGTTGACAATTTACTTCGTACAGTCTAACGGTTAACAAGTATGAAGTTATTATGTTTTCCCCGATCTATTAGTATATTAAATCTTTGGCTTTTCTGTACAAATTAATAAATATATTATGTTGGTTATATTATAAGAGATATTTTATTTCTTACTAGCTTTTACCCGCGACTCCGTCCGCGCGGAATAAAAAAATAGAAAACGGGGTAAAAATTATCCTATGTCCGTTTCCTGGTTCTAAGCTACCTTCCCACCAATTTTCAGTCAAATCGATTCAGCCGTTCTTGAGTTATAAATAGTGTAACTAACACGACTTTCTTTTAAATATATAGATAGATAAGATTGACATTGATTAAATTTTATATCACGACTATCTTCTAGCATATTTAGGATTTGAGTTGAAATACATCAATTAATTAAGAAACATCATTTAATATGCAATTTGATCTCTACTTGCTAAAAATAGAATTTTATTGAAATGTTAGTACCTCATCAGTTCACAATATAATGGACCCACTGAGGGTTCGGAACCTGCTCTAAGTGAGGGGAGACTAAACCAATCACAATCACGCTGGCCCAGTTCGTCTTGGTTGACTTCACACATATCTTTGAATTTCTTCGCAGTTATGTGCAGTTTGCATTACGTGTTTTTCTTAAGTAGGACCGTCTGATAAATGTACATATGTATATCGATAAACATATTTGTCCATGGCGGGATTTGAATCCAGGACTTGCAGATTACAAGTCAAGTGATTAACCTCTGAGCCACCGACTCTCACGAAAAATGTTAGTACAATAAGTAAAATAAATACTATCACTGGTTTTTTTTTTTATAAGAGAAGGGGGCAAACGAGCAGCGGGAACACCAAGGTGTTCATCGACGCCCATGGACATCTGCAATACCAGAGGAATCGCAAATGCGTTGCCGGCCTTTGAGATGGTGATACGCTCGCTTCTTGAAGGACCCTAAGTCGTACTGGTTTGGAAATACCGCCGAGGACAGACCATTCCACAACGCGGCCGTGCGCGGCAAGAAATTTAAATAATTAATAAAAGGTGATGACTGACATTTAGTGCTCAAGTTTTTTTTAAACAATAAGTACAGCGATAGCAAAGGTGTAATAAAACAATTCGAATATTAAACCAAAATTTATTATCCTGTTCTTTATCAATAGTTTCAAACACGAGAAATATTTCTCAGTTGTCTAAAATTACTTTTCATGCGGGCATAAATCACGAACAAGAAAAAAAACATCTAACACAGAAAATAGGGCTGTCTTAAATGTTATAATTTTTTATCGATACTTACATTATATTCAGTACGAATATCCTAAATACATCTAAAGTTAACTTAAGCTCGATATAATATATATAATAAAGCTGTATATTTGTCATACATTTTTCATAATAAAAAATAAAATATATTTTTAAGCTATAATAAACATCCACTTTGTCCGGCAAAAGTGAGAAACATTAAGGGCAATAATTAAAGTAAGTTAAATTTAAAGCTATTATACATATATTATAATAAAAATACATTACAATTTATCCATAGTATTGAGTAATAAACCCATTTCCTGGTGCACTTCTTTGAGGAGATCTTTCATCTGTTTCGGAGAGTCGAGAATATCGATACTTTGCGTGTAAGGGTTGTACCTCACTCCGAAGTCTCGTGGTATAGTCTGAGCGAATTTTCTGAAAAAATACATTTCTTTTTACAACCCAAATAAAGGAGTTCATTCCAAACTGCGTAGATCGAATTCAAAAGATAAATTAGAATGAGTACCAGTAAATAAAAATTATACTATGTTATATGTTAAGATGTAAATTTAAATAAACATACATCATCTTCTCCTTGGCACTTTCGAAGCTCTCAGCCACGTAGTAAATGGGTTGATACTCCGTAATTGGATATTTCTGTTCTCCTGTCAGTTCTGGTTCAAACTCTCTCAATTCAGGTTTATCTGACAGGCAGTATTGGAGCTCTCCGAACGACGATAAAAGACCAGCCCCGAAAGCCTTTATATTACCTTCTTGCCGACATAATCCAAATTCTACTGTAAACCAGAAGCACTGTAAAAAAATTCAATAATTGTTATTTCTTTCAGTACCAGATATTAAACAAAAGAAATAAAGACAAAAAGTACTTTCACTCAGAAACCAGAGGGTTGTAAATTAGCAAAGATGTTGATTAATAACTAGGTACTTAATATGATTCTAATGCATTTAATGTCGTCTATTGCCGGTGATTTTGTCATGAATTTTGTCTAGACAAAAAACTGGGCGAGATAACAGTGGCTTTCCATAATCGAAATGCTTATAGAAAAACATATTGTCGTCTCTTTATTGGTTTTGGAAGAATCAAAGATAAATACATATATGTTTTAAGAAAAGCGTTCAACATTGAAATCCCACGGTAATTTCATGCATCAAGAATAGGGAAACTTTCAATAATGTACAATTAAACTTAAATTAATTGAAGCTACAATTTACCGTTGCCAATTTTTCAATGTAATCATCAGGTGCGCCGAGAGAGGCCAATCCTATCTCCTGTGAGAACTGAGCAAAGGCGGGGTCTGCGAAAAGTGGTGCGTGACCGAGCAGCTCGTGACACACATCGGGTTCCGGCGTGTACAGCGGCTTGGAATGATGTCGGATGTACTGCGTGCTGTGGAACACGCGGAACGCGAGACCGGCGAGGAAATCACGTGAAGACAGCAGACCTGCCACTGGCCGTAGTGTGAAACCGGTGCAGTCTGAAAAGAAATAAAGAGGTTTTATTTTTAGTCACTACATCACACTTATTGGTAATATTTACTATACCTCGTACCAGGTTTACTGCATTATCTATTTACTCTTAGGTTTCGTAAAATAAGTATTTTGGAGTAATGAAAACAGTAGATTTGATCATAATATTATGATCATCATCGTAATATGTATGATGCTATCATCCGAGTGTTAGGGAATGAGTTAATTTGGTAAATAACTTGCCTTTTAAGAAATTAGAAACATCTTCCAGTTGAGGAATGTTGTCCTCCCTGTATCCACAGTTCTCAATCAACAATGGGAAAACATGGTTGTGTTCTTTACAAGCATGAGTAGGATATAGTTCTACGAGTTTTCTAAACACTACTCCCCAAGTGCCAATCTCCTCTCTAGTGTAGTCAACATGAGGCAGCGGTTGTCCATGCTTGTATTCATAAGCGATGTCCGCGAAGTACTTTCTTCGCGCTCGGTATACTGGGTCAGTGAAGCCCGGATGATCTGCGTCCAATTCCGCTCCGTATGATAAGATCTGGTTAGCGAATCGATCCAGATCACGTATCCTCCTCGGGAACCACGGCACAGCACCTTTCAAATAAAGATCTGTATGTAAAACATATAACTGTATATTGAGCAAATTAATCAAAAGCTACAAGACACCTACATCTATTATCCTTGTAATTTCTCGAGATTATGTTCAGATATCCTACGTTTTTCTTCAAATCTTCCAAAGCAGCACCAAAGTCGCCGGCACCATGTTCGCATTCAACCATGAACTCGTAACCTGGACGTCTGGCTGAGGACCTGGACTCTATATGGCTGAGGTTGACACCGTGGGTGGAGAAGATGTTCAAGAACCGCGCCAGGGAGCCTGCCTCGTCTCTTTCCGGAGAGAATAGTAGCCAAGTAGACTTCGAAGAATCTCTCCCTTCTTTGATGTAGTTACCGCCATGCATAAGTTTCGGCTGCAATTTTTAAAAAAGGAAAAAAAAATAATACAACATTTAATTTCATTTATCTTCAACATATACAAAACTAGCTGTCGCCAGCGACTCTCTCCGCTCCGAATAAAATGAAAAGTCATATGGTCTACATGTGTGCCAAATTTCATCTAGAATCTTTGAGCCGTTCCGGAGATAGATTCAAACAAACATTCATTCATCCATCCATCCATCTAAACTTTCGCATTTATAATATTAGTAAGATTGGGATGAGCTGATGTAGTTGACATTGTTACTTAATAAAAGTTTCTCCTTTTTTATTGATTAAACGCTCGATTTAATTGCTCTTGATAAGCAAACAAATTATCTTTTTATCGCTATCGTCATTTAAAAAATAACCTTTGACGTTTCGCGATTTCACGCAGTAACCTAATTTGTAAATGAAGGATATTACACAATAGTGACGTCACAAGGCGATACTCGTGGTTATTTAGCGAGAGATATCGTACGTCCCATTTAGTAGCCGAAGGGTTACAGAGTTAAAACGATAACCCCTACAACACACTATGTCGACGCACTAGCTGAACATAAGTATTCATCTAATATATAAAATTCTCGTGTCACAGTTTTCGTTCCCGTACTCCTCCGAAACGGCTTGACCGATTCTCATGAAATTTTGTGAGCATATTCAGTAGGTCTGAGAATCGGCCAACATCTATTTTTCATAACCTCCCCCCCCCCCATTTTTTAACTGCGCGCGGACGGAGTCGCGGGCGACAGCTAGTTTACTATAGAATACAATAATTTGGTTTGACTTAAGCTCGCTAAATACTTTAAACTGCAAGTTTTAAATGAATAATCTAACTGTCCAGTTAAACTACACACAAATTACTCGTGTGCAGAAGCTTTGCCGATGGTCTAATGACGTCACGCGTTAACTGACGGTACGAGCGTGGGTCGCGGTTGGTGTTGTTGGAAGGGGGAGTCGTCGGCAAACAGTTCGACTGATCAGTTTAAACTTAAGGTGTGTAGCGAGGTTTAGCAAAAGATTATTTAAACTGTATCTCATTTAAACAGTTAAGTATCTATCTAGTTTTAATTTTTTCTGGACAAAATTGTAATTGTATATTAATACGTGACGTGAAAGCTATGTAAAAAAAAGTATTATGAAATATACTGGGCAATCATTATAGTTAATCTATATATATAAAAGAAAGTCGTGTTAGTTACACTATTTATAACTCAAGAACGGCTGAATCCATTTGACTGAAAATTGGTGGGCAGGTAGCTTAGAACCAGGAAACGGACATAGGATAATTTTTACCCCGTTTTATATTTTTTATTCCGCGCGGACGAAGCCGCGGGTAAAAGCTAGTATTTAATAAATTATAATAGTGTTTAATGTTTAACAAATTTGTTGCTAAAATTTAGCATTTTGATAACAACATAATATTTGTAATGTTTATAAACTTAAACAATTTGATAAGGCAATGAACGTATTACATAACTAATTATTATAACTACATTATTTAAGAGATAGGAGAATATAAAATTTTACGAGCTTTGATAGTGTCTATGTAACAAGCTGCTAGAAATTGATAAAATGAGTTACGTCTATGTTATCATTATTTTTATTTTAAGGAAAGTATAGTATTCACAGGTATACTTCAACGCAGTGAGAGAGAGAAATTGTTAATTGGGTCTGACCCTTAGTCTAGATTAAGTACGAAAAATCAACACTAAGCGTTGTAGAAATTACTTTGTATATCAATTATTATCGATATAGTCCTTAGTAATCGAAAAAACAAACATATTAACCTAAATTACTTGATACAATAATAAATAATACTATTACTATTTTTAAGGATTTTAAATAATTTGTTTATTCACTTAATTATGACTAAGCTATTATCAGATAAATAAACATTATTAGGTAATCTATTTTTTTTGCTAATGTCACAAATATTTGTTGCTGCCAGTAACACCGTGGGCTTCCACTGCCTAAACACCTCAAGACAAAATACTTTTTTAATTCATACTTTCGCACTGTCGTTTTGGCAGCGGTAGACCACGTTTATTTTACTCAACATCATTTTAAGTAATGTTATCTACACATTAAGAATTGCAACAATATATAAAATACTACTCGGTAATAAATAAACAATAAAATTCGCAAGTTGGCTTTCATTTAGCGTAATGATGCGGAAATTAAAACAAGATAAAAAAAAAGAATTGCGGAATAAGGTAACAATATAGTCAGACAAACTTATCTAGACCAAGCTATATTAACGCTGTTGGTTCTGTCACAAAATATATGTATATCCAACTAAGGTATAGAAAATAACGTACAAGATAGCTATAGTACATACAACAAGGATCTTGTATAGTGTCTATTGACAAGGGGACGCCAATGAACTGTTGGAATGTAGATATAAAATTATGCCCACTGGGTCCGATCAGTTTGTCGATCTATAAGGGATTTTAACGTCTGTGTTTGTAAAGATCTAAAAGTTTTTAATCACCTTATCGGGCGGTGAACCAGATATCTGCTGCTCCATTCTGCCAACAGGTTGTATACCCATCATCTTCGGCGATGAAAACGAAGCAATCAATACGTGTTATCACGACGCTGTGTCCACTGCTGATTTAAACGCAAGCGTCGATCGGAGCGCTTTTATGCTTTACTCTGACGATGATGTAATTAATTACTAAATGGATGTGGTATATATAGTTCGTTCTATTTCATTAAATATTTGCCAGACTTTAGTGACTTTATCCAACGACTACCATTAGCATACACGCAAAGAGAAAGAAAGTCTAAATATACTGACCGGTGAAAATAATAGATTTGAATGGGGTAAAATGAACAGAATCGTTAGCGTTACGAGTTAATTTATTTGTGTAAATGGTGTAATAATCATTTAAAACATTTTTTGTTTTTGATTTTAAAATATAACAGGCATATTTATAAAGTAAACAAAAATAATAAAAAGGTGTCACAAAATATAAAGGCTTCTCAATTTTACTAGAAAAAAGTATACAAACTCTGATGTTATTACCTCCTCCAAATATGAATAACTTTGTATATCCAGGATCTTGATAAAAGGCCACTCGATGCAATAAACCGTTCGAGTTACATGTCAAGTTTTTTTTAAAGGCATTAGTGAATTCGAAGGTCGGACAAGATTTTTTATAATAACAATGAGAATGTAAATGATATAGTTATTCGCAAATGACGACGGAGTTTATTAAACTTAATTATAATGTGCTTTAAACAATATTGCACAGAGCAAACATCATCATAAAGTACTTTCATATATTTACACAAATTTATCAATACATATTTACTAACAACTTTTAACAAAAACATCTCACAACTTCAAACTCACTAGAAAAAAATGATATTGTTAACTAGGTGTCTATTTTATCACTTGTAATGTTATTAACACTATAATAAAATATAATGTCATATAATAACAAGTGAATATCCAGATTTTCTATGGCCAATACTACAAATAATGGAAATGTAACATGATAGATTAAGATACAATTAAAAAAATATATTTCTAATGTTATACAATATAAAATAAGAAGTTGCAAGGAATCCATTCAACGTAACTGTTTAATGAATTTTGATTCGTATTATGTATTACTCTTATATATTACATAATAAATTGTATTTAACTGCATGTCAATGTGCCCTGAGATTGTTTTGATACGCCGTGTGACGTAGGCATTGTTTTCTATCTGAGGATTTCTTAATGTTAGTAAACATTGGTGTAATCCTTGAACAAGTCCCAGATACGGACGTCTATCTTTAGACTGACATGAATTCTTTGTGACACAGTTCAATTGAGCTTGTATTTTATTTTGACCTAGAACTCTTTTTGCGTTTTAACAATTGCGGTGCTTTTGGTGATTTAATTTAGAAGTCTGTTACATCAGCTTATTTGCGCATTTAGTTCTACTATTGAAATTAGATTGTTACAAATTTCTAAGAGTTGAATTGAAATTACATGTGTTTTTTATAAATTTAAATTGTATCGAGCTTCGGTGGCTCGGGGATGGCACTTGTCCTGTAATTTGCTGGTCCTGGGTTCGAATCCGACCACGTTCACATTGTTATTGGATTTTCGAATTACATATGTGTATTTATCCGAAGTTCTTGCAGTGAAGGAAGATGCAGGTTGCATCACGATGTTTTCTTCCATCTTCGAAGAAATTCAATGATATGTGTGAAGTCAACCAATCCGCACATGTCAGCATGGTGGGCTATGGCCTAGACACCCCTAACTTAGGGTAGGCTCTGAGTCCCTCAGTGGGGACGTATAGTGAGCTGATGATGACGATGATGATTTTATAAAATGTTCATTACATTTTCTTAAAATTAACACGATATGTATGAGTTAATTATTTTTACATATTTATATGTATTGAATATCTTCGATGTAAAAAATATTTTTTTCCTAAATATCGCAAAGAGTAAGACTTATATAATAATTAACGATCTTTTAGTCTAAAATATTTTTTATTTGTCAACAAAAAAGGTTGCATTTATTTGATTAAACATGTTGACAGCAATTTTACGTTTTAAATGTCATTTCCCGTTTATTTCATGAAACGCTCCGAATAACAATGGTGCAACTAAAGCAAGTATCTATGAGATTGAAATCGATCCACAATATACAGAAGATCACAAAAACAATGAAGATGGTATCAGCCAGCAAGTAACTATTCTAAATTATTCAATTTACCTTACCGTGGGTTCCCTTTACTCTTTGACAATCATAAAACTATGAAATAAAAACAGTTTCTCAAAATATTGATTGCACTTTTTCTTTCTAAGATTTACAAAAGCGGAACGTGAGTTGAAATCAGCGCGTGCATTCGGCTATGGGCCACGCAAGTTCTATGTGTCAAGTCAACTGCAGAAGGAAGCGCTCGGTAAAGAGAAAGAGAAAGAAGGAGAACGTGAACTGGCTCAACCACCAGAAGTAAAGAAAGAAGATGTCAAGAAGCCTCGCATTATTTACGTAGCAGTAACTTCTGATAGAGGTATGTGATTGCTTTTCATTAAAAATGTATGAAAAAGTCACTGGTATTGTTTCGTTTTAAGCAAAAGAAGAGTGATTTATTATATTTATTGATAGAGGAATCCGGCATTCGATGCAATGCTTAAAGTCTAAACAATAAACATAATTTCATTGTGCAAGCTTTAAACTTCTAATAATTAGAACAAACATTTTTATTTTAAAAGGTCACACAACGTTCTCTGCAGATCGCAGAACATACTTAGTACTCTAATGTCAATCTATCTATCTAATAAATCTATCCATGCATCCACCATAGGCAAATAAATCTATCCATTGATATAGGAAAGCAGACATAAACAAAAATTTATTTTTCATTTCTATAGTCGATATATATAATTTACATTTTAACTTATTTAAAATATTGTAATCTCCGAATTCAAGAACATCACAGATGACAGTCGTGTGAAGCTATCGTGTACTACATTAATTAATCTTCGGACCTCACTTTGTTAATTTTATTATCATTTATTCCATCCATTAAATGGCGGTAATATTTATCTTGGCGAATTAGACCCTTTGACCTCAGAATGAGGCACGCGCGAATTCCCGTATGCGTTTTAACAAACTGGTATTCCCACATAGTACATTCGTATGTTCTGTTATCATTTTGAATGGTAGAAATATAAATCTTGTATATATCTGTTATTGTTATCTTTTAGAAGTATCTAATTGTTATTCTAACTTTTTCATATCAGTACAAACGTAATTATATAAAAAATAGATTTATTGTCTGTATATTTATATATATGTATAGCAACTAACGCTTAATTATGTAATATATAAGAGAAGGCGCTGCCTCCCGAAACACAGTTTTAACTAGTTCGGGAGACAGAGCCCTACTAATTTTATGAAAAAAGGTTTTTAGTTTTTATTTATTTTTTAATTATATTATCTTAATAGAGGAGTAAATGATTTAATCTTTATTTTGGTCTCGGTTCTTTGTTATTTGATTACTTTAATATTAAAGCTTGGAGGTAGTTTCATCCAACAGTAAATGTATAGATTTTATTTTATTAGTTATTATCAAAGTTAAATCCGTAAATCCTATTTAGGCTTCGGGCGAAAAAAATTAGGAGTGTCAAGATTTGAGTAGTTATACATAAGTACGTGATACCTTCATTATGTTATGTATACCTTCATTATATACGTATTGGATATTACATAAGATAGTGAAAGTCGTAATAGTTTATATCATTTAATGTCAGCTCTCGTTTTATTGCGAATGAACTCTAAATGAAATTATTCCACAAGCAATAATTCAGATACAGACAGTTTTCTTCTCACACAATGCACTTACTTCATCACTTTCTTCGTATAAAATGCAAATGTTAACGCGGACAATAAGTTCACAAAGCTATTTTTTTTTAAATACAAAAAAAATATTGTGTGATTAAAAATAAATTCGTCAAAATAAAAGTATTAAGTCGAATTTCGACCAACGAGCGAACACTAGTTTGTATAAAAACAATAAAAAATATATCTGCTTCTTTAATATTTAGACTGGATAGTACCTACTTATTTAATTTCACAAAGTCAATCCTTATGATGCAATGTACTCGTACTTAGAAAACAAAAATAAAATATTAATATGGGTTTTCCTGTCGATAGAGTGTTATCGTCACATAAAATTGAGACAAAAATTATTTGAACACGAATAATGAAATTTCGCAGTTATATTTTACTAAAGCATTTTTATCAAAGAGTGTTCAATACAGTATCTTATAAATTGTCCTGACATCATTCACTGGGTTATCTGTGGATCAGGGACGCGGATTGACACGTAAGGAAATGCTTTCAGTGTCACAATGTATGACATACTTTACCGAACACCTGTAAAATAACATATTGTTGTCTCAGTTTTTTTTTAAACAATAAAAGGGATGATATGTATAACATACTGGTATTGCGGAAGTGGAAACTCATAGCCACAGGCACAATCAATCGCTCGTTAGTGTTTATTTTGTAGGCTTTAGTATCCTTGGTAAAGCCAAGCCAAAGTAATTGATGTAAAAGATCAGATCAAACTGTCACCGGACTAATATAAAAGGAAATATCTAGATATCTCTGGCTCGGTAAATACTAAAAAACTGGTTTACGATATCTATACGTCATAGTTTACGCGTTAAATGTGAATGGTAATGTTGCAAATAGGTTTATATGTTTCATAATAAACTGCGTAATCAATGCGACTCTGAACGCTGATTAATAATTTCTCGATTATTCATAACTAGCGCAATTTGGATTGCAGTAGACCAATAAACTAAAGAAAATTGATACAGTTACAGAGCTTATTATTAAAACGTTGTTTAGTTATAATGTTCTTTATTTTTCTATAATATTCTTTTTATAATCTGCGAAGGAATCGTTTACCAAATGAGTGTAAAGCTAAGCAAACTTTATATAAACTCGGACTACATTAAATGACATGCGCTTGTAAGCTACACCGTAATAAAGTTAAAATGATACAATATCTACACTATTTTTGTCAGGTCTGTGCGGTGGTGTCCACTCCGGTATAGCTCGCATGATACGTCGCACGCTGGCAGAACGCAGTGCGGATGCCCCGCATCATAAGATCGTCTGCATCGGTGACAAGTCTCGATCGCTGCTCAGGCTCGCGTACGGCGAACATATCCTTGTATCAGTTAAACAGGTGCAGCTTTTGTATGTGTATACAAAATTTATTTATGATATGATGTATCTCCTTGGGTAATACTAAATACCGAACAGCTGCTCATTTCTCTCTTTATACTTTAAAAAATTACTTTTCATCTTAGTGAATTTTTGTCATTACATTTTTTTTTTAATTTGTTAATATTTAAAAAAGTAGTATTTTTACAGTTATTATTATATTTAATTACACACAAAGGGGGCACTTAAATAAAAAAGCAGCACACAGTTTCTATCTTTCCAGATTGGGCGCACAAGTCCTATCTTTAAAGATGCATCAACAGTAGCGACAGCGATCACACAGTCAGGTTATGCATACGACACAGCTGAAATATACTACAACCAATACTTCACACCCGTTAAATATGTGACAACAATCGTACCGGCATTTAGCAGAAAGAATATTGAGGTAAGTAACTGAAGTGACGATATATCTGATTGACGATAATCTGGTCAGCAGCACCTAGTGTGGGATAAGGATAAGGAGATGATGATTTTAACCAATGAAGTTGCCGCTACAAATTTACAGCATCTTCAGTGATTACACTTGATCACTATGATACAAGAAAACTACATCTTTGCCTTTAGATAAAGTAACACGATGCTTGTAGCTCATCTACCAATTCCGTAACCACCCGGCAGCAAAATAGCAAAAACTGTACTTGGGGGTAAAGTTAGATGGTTTCTGTTTCGGAGTGGGTTTAGTCTGCTTACCATTAAACATCTTACCAACAGTTGGCACCAAAAATGACTGCATTCGATGATATTGAAGAGGATCAACTCGAGAGTTATGCAGAGTGGACGCTCGCTGCTTTACTGTACTACGCGTTGAAACAAAGCGCTGCTTCGGAGCAATCATCTCGCATGTCCGCTATGGATAATGCTACGAAGAACGCAAACGAAATGATTAGGAAGCTATCACTACTTTACAATAGGACGCGACAAGCTGTCATCACGAGAGAACTTATTGAAATTATATCAGGCGCTGCGGCACTAAAATAACAACTTGTTTAAACACATTTAAAACCATTGATTTGGTACGTCGGGAATAAGCGGACTCCTCTGTACAACGTGCCCAATCAAGTCAACTAAACGTTGCGGGTAATTAATTTTAAATCAATTAATTTCAAAGTTAACACTACTTCAATATGTTTACTAAACTATTGAACTGTTTTTAAGAAGTAATGTAATATGATTTTAAAATATGAAAAAGGATGGTTAATAAAACAATTAAAGATTTATTTTTATTTTTAAAATGCACAACTTAGCTTTCAACATGAACTATAGAAAATAATAATATCAAATAATATTATCTTATGTTGCATGGAACTTTTTTAATTCTTAACAAAAAACAACAAAATGTACATAGACGATACCATAATAGACTAAGTATATATTTAACTATAAAAAATACATGTTATATAACTTAAAGATCTTATGAAACACTGAAAAATAACCCCGAATCTTTAAATATCAGCAGCTTGAAAAAAGCTTGGCATTAAGTAAAATGTATTTGTAAGCCTCTTTTCAACATCACCTTCAAATACAGGGTCAACTCTGCCAGTTTTTAAACATTAAATTCCATATTAATTTTTGTACTTTGATTTAAAATAAAAATAACACTAATGAGGCACACACGGTATTAACTAAATATGGCCGTTAACGTAAATTTGATATAAAAAATTCACACTAAGGGCCATTAAATGACTGGGATGGCAACAAGTGTATGAATTTGTATTAAAAGTTATTAGTGAAATATTTGCGAGATGAATTATCATCAATGCGATTCTTGTAGATATTTGTCATATGCCGTCTGATCCATCAATTTCTTTAACTCTTCTGTGCCTACTAGCTTCAGACGGAATAGCCAGCCGTCCTCGTAACACGACTTGTTGATCAAAGATGGCGTGCTTTCAGCTTTGTCGTTCTTTTCTGTCACCTGAATGAAGAGATTTTTTGGTTAATTAAAAATTTTTGGATGATCAATTCATTTAATCATTAACATTTTCAATTTATTTTGTAAAAAAAGAAAGTTTTTTTTTTATTTGAGGTTATCAAATATTTAAATTAGAGGAGAGATTGCACTCTTTGTAAAAAAATATAGAATGATGGCTTTCTTTAGAAAATTACTTAGCCGTTGGCATTTTACTTATTATTCGTCACTTTGATCTTCTTCTTTTATTCATTACTATTATTAAAATTCCCGAGAAATGAACGGAGGCACGATTATTTAATCTTCTTGGAAGGGTTCAACTGTTTTGTTAGAACATAATCGATGAAAATTTATTTTGGTTGAACAAGTCGTACTTCACCTATCTTATATTTGATTTGCAATTAGTGTTCCTTTCTACCAATAGTCATTATATGGTCCCTAAGTTAGACCCTTAGGGCCACTTAAAGACTCTGAGCCCGGCAGTTGGTCTCTTTATGCTATAAATATATCTGTTCTAGTCACGTCTACAAACTTACAGTTCCTGATATTGGCGAGAATATCTCACTTGCAGCTTTAACGCTCTCGAGCGCCCCGCACTCCTCACCCGCTGACACCTCCTTGCCTACGTCAGGCAGTTGGACAAACACCACCTCGCCCAATGCTTCCTGAAATTTAATAACTTCTTGTTAACAGTTGTTAAATTCAACTTTGTCTTATAGTTGACATCAAAGCTCAGACAACTATCAGTAAATTAAGAGAAATACCTCACGGGAGGTGTGACAAATATGCAGCACTTTTACACATCTCTGTATTATTACAACCCTGAGTATACTCGCAACACTGGCACAAAAATGTAATTTAATCCCTTACATACATATTGAAAGAACAGTCGTAACAATAAATTGGTGCTTCGGCAGTGGAAATTCATGGTAACATCAAAGTTCAAAAGTTACGTTCAAGCCTGTGAAGGAGGCAATGTAACAGACTTTAACAGACGTTCGTAATGAATGTTGTACCTGTTATAGGAATTGCATGATTACATAGACTGATGTATTTAAATAATAAAAATGATTAACTTAATAACCCATTGCAAACACAAAAGAATATCTTATCGGCGACAGAAGCACAAATGACCTGGCCTCTGTGACTGCAGATAACGATATGTTTAGAGGACCTCGTGTCAATTGATGTATTTCGTACAAGTGAACCCGATGCTACTAACCTCACATTCATGAAACTATGGGTACTTCTACATTTGGCAATTGCGTCTTTACTGCTCACTAGATTGGGACATATCCTAATGTTATATTCTTTTATTTTTAGGTTCTTTTTTATTTTACGGTATACGGAACAAAATTTACTTATATTTAAGTCTTCCATTCCCAAAAGTTACTCAGTTCCCTTTTTTTCTTCTAAAGTAAATGTCCAAATAAGGATTCTATTAAATTGTCGATCTTGGATTTGATAGCAGTTTTAATATCTAATATTTATGTTTATTGTAAACTTTTAATCTAACTTAAATTTCATATTAATCTGACTCATATAAAGTTTTTACCTGTGCATATTGGGAAATGCCGACAGTGCCAATGTCTCCATTTACAGCCACCCATTCATGCTTCTTTGTGTAATATCTCGCTAGAAAAAACATTAGAAAAAATTAAAAAATATAAAACGAATGTTTATGCATAGCACAAATATAAACTTCTAAAAATTTTTAAGCTTAACTGAGTAACTAAGTAGCCATGTTGTTTCACATGTCTGGAAATAAGTTTTCATTTACTGCTAATCTAACATACATTTATCAGAAGTACACAGTTAAAATTGAAAAGCTAAGATAATAGATACATCAGCAATATTTCAACATTTGTTACGCAAACGCCGGGACATGTTTATGATGCAGATATTGAAACTTAACTCGGGAGGTTGAGAACTGTTGCGCAAACGATAACCACACACCAATGTTTAATAACTGTCCTCAAGATAAAGCGATTGAACTAATTATAAACATATTTTTTTAATTACATTGCCACACAATAAAATATATTTAATTAAATCTATGTAATGTAAATGTTTTTATAAGAGAAGGGGGCAAACGAGCAGCGGGAACACCAAGGTGTTCGTCGACGCCCATGGACATCTGCAATACCAGAGAAATCGCAGATGTGTTGGCCTTTGAGATGGTGATACGCTCGCTTCTTGAAGGACCCTAAGTCGTAGCGGTTTGGAAATACCGCCGAGGACAGACCGTTCCACAACGCGGCAGTACGCGGTAGAAAGCTACGCGAATACCGCACAGTTGTGGATTGCCAGCCATCGAGATGGTGTGAATGGAACCTGGCGGTCTGTCGTTTCGTCCGATGACGGAACTCGGCGGTAGGAATTGTTCCAAACAATTCTTCTGATCACTCCACTTGGTAGATGCGGTAGAAAATGCAGAGGGAACTATACTCTCTCCGCAACGTGGCAAGACGATCAGTAAGAACTCGGTTGGAATTCGGAACGATGTATTTGTTATAGCATTTAATTTTAATACATGTTAACAAACCCACGCCAATACCGCAATGGTTAAGGGACTGCAGATCTAGCGGTCGTGAATTTGAATCCGATATACGAGTATGATAGTAAAACATATTGAACTCAATAAAACAATGAAATATTACAGGAATTATTTAGCTTTCAATAATTATCACTTATTAAAAGAGGAATCTTTTATGGGATGTGTGCTTCATAATTGTTATAAGTATAGGGAGAGTAAAACCTTTAGTGCAATATTTATGCAAAAATATAACAAACAAATATAATCAATGAACCGTTATAGTTAATCATACAATCGCGTTGCAGCATTGCCAGATAATTGTGCTCTAGATAAACAAATTTACGAAACATTGCATCTGAACGAGTAAGCCGTGAGTTGTGTGTCACTGCGTGTTTCGACTGCAGACATTTGTATTGACACATGCTGCTGTCTTTGTTTTTTTTTCAAAGATAATGTAAGAGATGATGTGTCGATACAATTGTTGTCGTCGTTGTAGTCGTAACCCACAGCTTGCTTACGATAGTTTGCAGTTCAAGTAATTGCGACTAATGTAAGATAAGTCAATGAATTTCTGTGTTTTAATAAGTAAACAAAAGAGTCAAGTTAATTGAATGTCTTATTACATTTTTATTGTATTGATTCATTTGTTAGGGACACCTTTAACAAGTCATTAACGTGACAAGTTCTCACATACATATGGTAGCTCTTGGTTTCTAAAATCCTTCGTTTCTGATTATAATCTAATTCCAAAAAAAATCATTGCTTATGTTTTTTTTTTTGAAGTTTATTTAAAAAGGTGCAAGTCGTCTGAACTTGGTGAATGTTAAGTTTGAATTGATATTAAATGCAATACAGCCTACTTCAATACGCTTAGCAAGTATTAATAATTAAACATAGGTATTATAAGATTTAAACTTATGGCAGTTCATTGTCACGTAACGCTGCACCAAGCTGCCGTAAAATTTCTATGGGAATGTACCTTTATTTTCTGTGCTGTACTGATGGTATCGGCTGCACGCAGTGATAGGCCGGCATTTGGTTATTCTGGCTGCTATACGAATTATGCTACTTGTCATGTTTATATTTTTTTTCTCCTGTAATTTAAAACATAAGAGTTGGCTTACCTACAGATTATGTATCTACTTTAGTCGAACCTGGATAAGCGAGAGTCCAAGAGACTGTGATTTTTTTCACGCTAATAAAGGTTTCTCGCTTAACCAGGTTCAACTTTACATAGAAAAGGGTATGTTGAATCAGTTGTTACTTTATAACAAAAATACACATTTACTTGGCTTTAAATCTTTGACACATCTTAAAGGCACTTTAAAGATAACTTAATAATTTAGTTTTTCAACTAATCATTGTATAAAACTAACAATAATAAATACTGAAATTAATATCAGATGAATTATAATACATTTATCAAATATCAGAAATAAGCGTAATATAAAAAAAAATACTTACTTAGAGGTTGGTAAAAATCTTGATATGTTTAAAAGTGTGTCGTGCGACAAGCTCCGATCTCCCGGACTTAATGACTCGCCACCCGTAGCTCAGAGATAACAACTCAATGTCACACAAATTTAACGATACTAAGATATTGGCTCAAAGACGCTTATTGTCGCCTACAGTGGGTTTCGACTGCCGTGACACTTGTGTTAATACATATTGTTATCCCTTACATTCTCTTTAATAAAAAAGAACCAACAATATACATAAATACAAGAGTCATTCGAAACCTACCGTAGTTAATACATAGGTTAAAATTATTGACACTTTTAAACAATACATCGACTGATTTCTTTTTACATAAAGCTCTTCTTTAAACCATCAGCAACCGTCCACACCGCGGCGTAGACTCGTGGACGACGGGAGAACCCCTTGCTGTTGAAGCGACACGTGTGTTTAGCTAACTGTAGATCTCAAGGCTCAATCGCCGATGTAATAACTGAGATTTAAGTTAGGACAAACACTTCATTTAGTATCTGATTAATTTCTAAACTACAACATTTGGTGGCATTTTGTGTATGTTTTTCGAATAATGCTCCATTTGCCATCGTTGAATTGGTGCGGAATTTATGTTTATTTGAACTCAATGGTTGTCTTTAATTTTTTTAGACCTATTATTTTCTCCTTTCTTTATCATTGAATACCAGCTTTCACCAGTCTTAGCAGAGCAATGCTTATACTATTTAAATTAGAGCATAATCTAAATTTTAGATTTGTGACACTTAGGGTTGAGACGAAAATAAAACCAACGATTTTTGAAAACTACCTTTAATAAATCAAAATATTAAATGCTACATAATAATCAAAATAATTCGAATTGTACTCTTAGAAAGAGTTCAAGAAAAAATATAATTAAATTCATAACTGTGCGGCCGAACTTAGATGTAAGCTCTCATTATATTATTTGGTCAAAGGACCTTACTTATAAAGCATAAACCGCGTATTGTCATTTGGCTTTTATTGTTAGGCCAAATGTGAAAATAATAAAGCTTATTTCAAATAGCAGGGAGTTGCCTGCGCAGTGCTAAAGATGGCGCTGACGGCGGAAAATGTAGCTGCAGCGCCCCCTACTACGCCCATCACAATTATCTCCCAGCATATCAGCTTCATCCAGCCAGGTGTATCGCTGAAAGGGAAATAAAAAGCAACTCGTAATTTAAAAAAAAATATAAAACCTAAACAATGGAGCAAAGACTAATTACAGTCCATTTTTTAGAACTTTCATTTTCTTGCTTTCTTTTTGATTTTTGAACAAAGACAAATTAGGCAATTTTACTAGTTAAATGAAATAACTTACGAAGCCGCCTCTCCCTGCCTGGGAGGTTGGCTGGTGAGGTTCAAATAGCAATAAGAGGGCAGGATGAATGTCAAGAGCGCGACCGTAGTTCCTCCAACCAGCGCCAGTATGGTGTAGAACCGTGGAACACTCTCACCAATGAACATTATTGCCGCCATAATCGATAAACGGACAAGCGTACGGTATCCAAGAGAATCTGTAATAAAAAAAATAATTTCATACAAATGTCTAATTTTTTTTGTGTCCAATATCTATTTTTAATTACGTGTTAACAATTTAAATTAAATATGAAATAAAATATTTTTATTTTATACATAATAATTTTTAAAGTAAATCTCATGAGTTAACTAATGCGAGACTTAGTTCGAATGGTTATAAAAATGCAAATTATTTAAGTGTTTGCTCATATGAATTTAAATAACCGGAATCGCTAATAAAATCTACCTCTAGGAATGTTGTATAATTCCTCCATTTCTTGGCAAACAGGGTTGATAATAATGATGAATGCCGATAGGAGATGGACAGCCATGAAGATGTTTCCGACGAGTGTCAAAGGAGTGGCCGTTAGGGAACCGGAAACGTTAGGCGCAACTGATTCACCGTATACGGCGTAGCCTCCGATAGCTATTGGCAGGTACAGCGCAAGGATTGCTGAGGAACAAACAATATTAAACATCATATCCCAAGTTTTAGGCGCCTTCAAAAATTTGTCAAGCAAAGATATAAGATAAACAATTTGCCGACAGCGAGTGTTTTGCGAGTAAAATTAATAGTACATTGATATACTAAGCACCATTAATGTTGACACTTCACAAACTATAGCCACAAGCAAAATTAACCGGCACAATTAATTTTTCAATTTTAGTAAATCATTAAATTTAATTACATACAATATGGCGTTAAGTATGATGTTTTATTGTCCAAAACTTAATTAAAAACTGGTTTCGAGACATGCAAATTGAGCCGGCAATTAATAACGGTAATTGACACAGAGCACAAACTTTATGTTCTATTGTCGTAAAATATATTACATTACAAATGTTTTAATACATTTTAACCCTGTCCTGCTTAAGACTATATTGTTTATTATTACTTAAGTATATGTTTTTCTTACCTAAGAAACTGTAGTGTATACTTTTGCCGAACTTAGATTTGTCAACCATGTCATTCTGGATAGTTGGGAATGTAGAGGCGCCTCCGAAGGCAAACATGATGGTACCGAAAGCCAAGAAGAAGTCTTGGAAGCCGTGTATGCCCCAGCGGAATACGAACGGCTTAATATCATTCATCATCTGAATGAAATAGAGCACGCAAGCCACTATAGTGGAGATGAAAGCTATTACTCCCATGAACCTGAAAAATATAATTAATACGTTTGTATTGCTATTATACCCTATTATTTCTAATAGTTTCTTTACTGCTTTTCGTCTATCTACTCTTCTCTTCCCTGTTTCTCAGATAAATTTTGAGTCGTTAGTCGTTGTACTATAAAATATTTGATGGACTATTATTTAATAAAAAAAATGTCTACTTCATATACTCAGCACTATCATAAAAGGTAACGATTCCAAATCAATATTCATCTAATTTTCATATTATGTTTATAACTTTTTTAGATAAACATCTGTTAAATATTCATCCGGAATGAATAAACTATTCATGTTTCTGGCAATAGTCATCAGGCCGATATAAATGTTGTCACATGCTACACTCCAGTTTGGTGACTCCCACAGCTTCGTTTTCATTCCTAATAATTCATTTTGATATAATTAAGTAAGTTTTCTTATTAAAGTTATCTGAAATATAAAGGTGAATCGCTAGCTCGTTTCCTTCCATCCTAAATGTCACGTCCGTATAAAGGTCACCGTCCCACACCACCCCACCTCGCGGTATTCGCGGCCGAAGTGCGCCGTCGACGCCTTGCTGTCAACGGGTGAATGCCTTGCTGTCAACGGATAAAGCTTTGCCAAAGCCAGGGCAGTCACTATTCCGATAAGTCTCTTGCGTTTCTCTAACGTCACCTTTAGTGCCGTATTTTACTTAATCCCGTTTTTTCATTACATGATCCGTTTTTGAAAATGACTAAATCAAAAATGGCATATAAAAATCCCTCGTAACGTGTTTTTTTTTTTTTTTGCAAAACATATATTTATATTTAAACACAGATTTTTTAGATTAGTATAGGAAATTCAGAACAAAACATGTAAAGAATGTTAATATTGTTTGAAGTTTTCACCTGCTCTATAAACTCAAATTCTTGAATGTTAATTCGTAAAATCAATGTTCTGTTTTAAGTAAAAATTTATATGGCAGTTACTAATTAATGCTTACTGCGCGAGCCTGCGCAGGCCGCGAGACCAAGCCTCGCGGCCTGCGCGCTGTCGACGGGTTGACGGCGGCGGCTTGACGCCTCGCCGTCGACGCCTCGCGGACCGCTTGAGAGCGGCCCGCTGACACCATGACAGCGGTCCAGTAGATAGAGTGGTGCTCGGGTTGACGCCCCGCGGACGCCTCACAGACCGCGCGGCGTCAACCCGTGTAAGCGAGATATCGCTAGTACAATCGAAAAAAAAGGGGCCAAAACGTATAGGAATAAATACACGACAAGCACGGGACATATCGGTTATTATCACCTCCATACCTTTTTGACTTGTCGAATTGCTTCGTCTCTCTTTTGGTTTACTTACGAGAAATCTTTTGGTGTCGCGAAGAGCATTAGGGGTGTCATTGCGCCAGCTACGATCAGATACCAGAGGCAGAAGGTAACGGTTGGCACCAGCGGCAGCACCACCGCCTCTATTATCTGAGCGGCCAATAGTAAGTACACCACGGCCGCGCCGAACAGCGACACGATGATCGCAAGCGAGACCACCGCACTGAAATATGTAGTGTAAAAATTAATTTAAACAATAAAATAAACGTTTACAAAAGTGTCTTTTTTCTATTTATACAAAAGGCTAAAAGTCAGATAATTATTAATTTAATAAAATGATTTTAATAATTTTTATGTCAGAAATGTTTTTGTACAGGTGTTTCAGCAGAGAAAAGCCATGATTTGGAAGTCAAGGAGACAACGCGCGACACGTAAAACTGAGGAGTTTATTGGTTGAACATAATGATCTTCAAAAATTTATTTATAACATTGAAAGTAAATTTATATCAAGATTTATTTCATCCTCGACATACAGCTCTGATTTCAACATATACTTATGTTAATTTAAAACTAACAGGATTATCTTGATATCACATTAGTTTCTCATTAGATTCTTTTTATGTATGCAGAATAATTTACAAACTTTATCGAATATTTTATAATATAATCGTGAGAATATTACCTCCATGTCTTTCCCAATGCCTGGTCAGCGATGATAGCGTACGGATTCCTCTTCCTGCTCCTCATCTCAGGGTCACGACCCTCGATGATGGACCAGCAATCGCCCAAACGGCGGCCACTGAAAGCGGCCATCGCCGCCATCAAGATGATGATCGGGACACCGATCCAACCTGGAAAAGTTAACTCTTTAATGTAGGCCACACACGATAGGTCTTGCATAAGAGTTTTAATCTTGCAGGTTTAACCGACTGACATAACCGAGTTTCAAAGCACGCATAAACATAAAGTATTATCACTCACAATCTCAGATGAACGTAACGAAAAGGGAAAAGTTTTTTTTAATTCGCTATAGCTTTTTATAAATACACAAGAATTTTAAAAGAGCAGCTACGCACGTACACAATACAATGCAACGCAGGTAGATTATGAGATGAACTAACAGCAGGATTATGAAATAATAACGCCCGATTCTTCGCATTGCCAATAAAATCTTCCGCCAAGCAATTTAATCCAGTAGAACTAAAATATAGGCCAAGGTATTCTTAAGTAACGCATCTGATGTTATAGCTACTCCTTTACTTATTAAAAAAATATAATGTTTCCAGTTTAAATAATTCGTCATACATACTCGTTGAATTGTGCATTGTCTGAGTACGCAAATAAGGAATGACAGAAAAGTAACGCAAATTATATTAATACAGTACCTAGAACTGGAAATGCGGTCATCTATCTCGGTCACTAAGGGATTAGAACTATAGTTCAAAATAGTCATGATACTTGAAGGCGTAGAAATAAAAAGGATACTAAAGTACATTTTAAAGGCGAGTTACTTATTATTTTATAGTTATTATTTAAATATATTTCACTAACTTGCAACCAAAAAAAAAATGAATGAATAAAATTGTGTTTTTTGTTAAGTCAATAGCCAAAGCTTATCTTTATTAGTAACAGTAGGTATATGTGGAGCCGAAACGTTGTGCGGTGAAGGTTGTCCGGTTTCGGCTAATGAATAGTAGACGACGACTGAAGGACGGGATGTAATATTATACTCATATTACTTTGAGGCTTCATTGGATACCACGACGCGTTCTTAAATGATTACCTAACGCTTTCATATATTGTTACTTTTGCAACTAAGTATACACTTTATTCAAAACAATTGAACTATTTCAATTTTCAAATACAAACAACGTAGATTTGATTCTATACTATTTTTGATAACAGCTCTTCCTTTGTAGAATCCAGTGTCAAGTGTTTTTATTCTTGTTTGGGAAAGACTAGATTATTGTATAGTGCAAGAGCTATCTATACAATAGTGGTGTAGTTAGTGGTGGGTATATTAAATTCGCCAGCAACCTATTACCTACCTATTTTTGTATGATTTTTTTGACTAAAATATAAAAGTTCTCTTTCGATCTCGTCCTACCTGATAACCGGCGATGGGGCACTAAGAATTTAATCAGTCTACAACCGGTTTAAGAAAAAACTTATTGAAAACATACTGAAATAAGCTCTAAAGTTTATATATATGGTCGATATTCCTTTGATAAGAGGGTTAACATCCGTGGCCAGTTTTATTCGTGTTAGATACCGAAAGCATTTCTTTGTTACTTTAAACTGTGTAGTCTGTTCGTTGTTTGATAAGGATGTAAAAGAAGGCACAGTTTACAAACAAACAACAAGGCTCCCATTTTTTCATTGAACCAAAATTGAACTTAAGTGTATATTTCATTAGACTATAATAGTTTTTTTCAAACAGTCAAAGAAACGGTTTATTTTACAAACTTTTTAACTTTATAAATAACGATATTTATAAGAATGGTTAATATCAGTTTATAACTTTAGATTCTGCTACTTCAAAAATAGTTTTTATAATTTTTTCTATAATTTCATTGTCTAGTCAATAAATGTACGTCTCTAATTATAATATGAATAATATATCCATTAAGTTATCTAAGAATTTATCATTACAACTAAAAGACGTCGTGTTTCTAACACATTTCTAACCTTGGAAATTATTTATAAATAAATTTATTTGTTACTTTAATATTTAAATGCTTTTAAACTTATTCCTTATAAAGCTACCGACCTTAAGATAGTCAAGTTGCCCTCAATAAGTTAATAACCATTTTAAGTAAAATTAACTTTCTAAAGTTAACCAATACTTGAATCTTCGTAATAATAAGTGGTTAAACAAATAACTATTTACAAAGCTCCCTTTACTTATTTTATTTATCATTTATTTCCAACATAATTGATAGTAGAAAGTTTTACTAGAAGGATTAGGATTAAGTTGAGACTAAGTTAGTTTTAATTAGTCTCATTCGTCATTAGATTTAACAATGATAAGCAAGTTTAAGTATACTTTGTTTCGGACATGAAGCGTAATCATCATCATCAGCTCACAATATATCCCCACCGAGGGGCTCGGAGCCTACCCCAAGTTAGGAGTGACTAGGCTATAGTCCACCACGAAACGTAATAGTAAATTGTAAATACGTAATATAGTATTAATCTAAATACTAAATTATTATTAATAGGCTGACGAATTGAGCTTCGTTTCTAAAGAAATTTAAATCCTAAAAGCGTGAGTGAATACTGAATTTTTAAATAATAAAGTTACTCGTACGTTCAAAATTAAATTCTTACATTCGTATGGTTTCGATATTAAATGTAACACTATATCTATGTTATAATGAAGCGGAAATAACAATGTTTAAAGTTGAAGTATTCTTCTATAATTAGACATCAAATTACACTAATGTATGTATTCGTTTTGAATATGAAACTAAAATTTAATGATACCTGTTACAAGTCAAACCGGTACTGACAACTTTGTCAGCGTTTATTATTGTTAGGTAAATAAACTTTGTGCAATAGTAATTTAGCGCATTGAATCGCAGTGAAGCACCAATACGCCAACGACATACCAATCTAAATGTCATTGGATTGAAGCCCGCCATTCGATTATTTTAAACCTATCACAACTTTTTTTTTGGAATGGTTACAATAATATAAGAAAATTATTTTCAACAGTCTGCTACAATTTCAATAAATAATTCATGTATTCCCAATAAAAGAGAGTTGTTTATATATAAGAGTGTGGAGGTGGGAAAGGAACGTTTTACGTTGCAAGTCGTTGCGGAATGTTGCAGCTGCTTTTAACGTAATTGTCCGATGATAACAACAATCAAGGTCATGGATTTAACCAGAAAAGATCACCTTTAACATAATATTATAAGTTTGAAATTATTGTTTACTAGAAAAAAAAACTTAAAGTACAGAATACTAATTGGACGACTAAATTAATTTTGTTACTAAGAATGCTAGGCTAAGCGCTTAAGTTTATTTAGATATCTGGTATAAAAGTATGAAGTAGCCAATTTAAGGCACTCTAACTCTGTCGCCCGCGGCTCTGTCCGCGCGGAATTAAAAAAATAAAATATTATAAGTAGCCTTTGTGTTCTTCCAGACTATGATCTACATCTATGCCAAATTTCATCAAGATCGGTTGAGCAATTCCGGAGATATCTTCAAACAAACATCCATCCATCCAAACATCTATATCTATCTATATATATAAGAGTCGTGTTAGTTACACTATTTATAACTCAAGAACGGCTGAATCGATTTGACTGAAAATTGGTGGGCAGGTAGCTTAGAACCAGCAAACGGACATAGGATAATTTTTAACCCGTTTTCTATTTTTTATTCCGCGCGGACGGAGTCGCGGGTAAAAGCTAGTATGTATTTAGTAAATATTAGTAAGATTGGGTTAAGGAAATATGCACACAGTAATAAGTTGCTATTGAAAATGAAACTTGATGCTTATCATATTTACCTATTCGATGTTACTACAAATAATAATAATTTACAGACGAAAAACAACAAAAACAGCACCAACACGATCTTCTTTTTTAATAATGTATTATGAGATTCAAACTTTATTATGACACGTGGTTAGCTTAGCTGCAAACGCTATGTTCCAATATAAGCCCAACGACGATAGCTAAAATTCTGTTCTGCGCAGTATTTCCGGCCGCCATAAAGCTTGAATGTTTCTAATAAGTAAATCCTATTTTAGTTGTGGTATTTTAATAAAATAGATTACTAAAAGAATATAAAATAAAGAACCCGAGCCATGGCTACATTTGGGAACTGTCATTATGTTTATAACCGACCACATTAGCATAACGGCTCCGTCGGACTTGTTTTAGTATCCCATCTCTCTCACACTCGAGACAGAAGATGAGACAGCATGTGCACTAATAAAATCTTACGTGAACTAAACAAGCAACAAATGTTAATGTGAAAAAAATAATGTTGAAATATTCGCCTTCAGTGGGCGGATTTGAGAATCTTGTCGTGTTGCTTTATAACTTGTTGTTGGAATAATTTAAAATTTCCATTTATTAACGATTTAAATCGTATTTGTCTCTGAGCATCTAATCTTTAAACTTAAATCACTTACAAAAGTACATATTTATAGTAATAAATGCCCCCTTTACAAAACTGAAGCTCGCCAAGGCTTTAACATCAACCATTTTATCTTCTATACAGAAAGAATCGTCTTTCAAAGCCATAATATAAGTGACTCAACAAAAAATTTACTTACATGTTGTTGAAAAATAATTAATTAGTACAAAGATAAAATATAAATAGGGCTTTAAAAAATAAAACAAATATGGAACACGAAATTAATTTGATTCTCACTTCGCTCTATGCATAAAAATTCGCTTTGGCATCCGTATATTGTTAGCTTGGCATGTAAAAAAAAATCATTCGATATTAAAACGTCATCGGCAACATGGTTATGTAAATATTATCGTGAGTTCCCACTGCCGAAACACACCTAGAATAAGATAATGTCAACAATTCTCTCGATATAATTTTCTTCGAAAAAAAAAAAAGAAATCATATTTTGGTACAAGTATTCAATCAGTGGAAACTCGCGTTTATATGAACGTTAGTTAACAAAATTAAGGTTTTATTTTCAAAATTATTGAAACAATAACATTAAATAAATAATCACTTGGTAAAACAAGGACAGTATCTTGGTACTCAAGTGTCTTTTGGTATTAACCTATAATTACCTCAGCTTGTACTAGTTAAATTATAATTATAAGTCAGCTGCATGTAACTTTACATTCACACGAATCTGTTTGTCGTGTGGTTTAAATATGTACATTGTGAATCTAATCTTGTTCTAACTACTTCTAAATCAAATTATGTATTGGTCGTTTCATTAATGAATTAAAAACCAAGGTGTTCCTTTTGATTGACTTTACAACTTCAAATCGGGGGAAGAATCCCATCAAAATCGGTCCAATAAATGCGACCTACAGTAAATTACCAAATAAAAAAACCCTTTAAAAGGGTACACTAACTTATAATGTTATTAATATTAAAATGAATTGGATCTAATAAGAACTACCCGCAGCAGTAGATAAAGTAGTTATTTGACCAAAGGACAGTGCACATTAGTGTGGAGTGTATTTTATTTCAGTCACTGAAAATTTGAGCAAATAATACTGTACGCACTATAAAGAATGTTATGTGTTCAAAACGGAAATGTGATATAAATAAAATAATGAACAAAGTAATCATGAAGACTAACTTCAGACTAGTCAAATACTAACGCAAAGTACTTTACTTACCAGTCTTGACGAGTGCACGGGGTAGCGCAAGCACACCGCTACCAGCCATCTCACCAGCCACCAGCAGCGCCGCCTGGTTCACAGACAGCCCGCTACCTTTCTTGATCTCTTCGCCACTGTCATTCTACACAAAACAATATAATATACAACAAGCATACGCCAGAAGCCTAAGGCATTTTCAATTCGTGCGATATTTGTACAAACCTAAAATTCTAATGTACAAATTGTAAGTAAAAGCATTCGATAACAACAATAAGGACCGCTGTATACGGACCGTTTCAAGCCGCCAACGGTAGCTCTAAGCTGTCGGCATGCCGTCGGTAACAATGTTGTTGCTCAAAATGTTACTTTAATTACGTAAACACTCATATAAAAACATACTGTCGTCTCTCTGTCCATTCTCTTTGAAAATACAGAAATAATACTAATGTTTTTGTATGAGTATTTCAGCAGTGGAAACTCACGATAATAATCTAACTATAATAAATTCTAGATGCTCATAATGTTGCCAGTTGGTTGTATGATTTGTAATTAATCTCCGATATTGCGTAATAATTTTAAATGGAACCTGATTCTCCTTATTACATTACGCGGTCTGAGTAAAAAAAACATACGGACGCATAGAGAACCTGCTCCTTTGTGAAGTCGATTAATAAGTTTATTATTAGAAAGCGCTTCAGATTTTTTCAGTAGGTATGCACTAATTACAATATTACCTTCAATATAATACTTATAATTTCTTTCAATATTTAGACGAGTATATTTATATAGGTAATATTTTATAGTATTTTTTCATGACATGCCGTCGTTACTTTTCGTTAAAGTAATTTAATTCAAGCTGGTTACTTTAACCAGAAATAAAAGTCGCAAGAACCTTTTTACTATCTTATTGGACGCTTTACTTTGGCCGCAAGAAAAAAAAACAGGTTCCAAAAATTAGAACATTCGGTGTAATTAATAGTAATTGAAATTTAATTACCAATTATTACGGTAATTCAATAAAATGATAAAATATTTCATAATAATTACGAGGGTAGGATGAAATATGCTGTCCGTAAAAATATGATAAATTTCTAAATTTTTCTTACCGTTTTAGTGATTAGCGGAGTAGATTCCGAAGCTTTTGAGGTGCCGCTGCTCATGGCAGCCTCCAAATTACTCTTCTTAGACATCTTCTTGGGAGTCTAAATAACGAAAATTAATAAATAAAAACCTTTTTACAAAAATACATAATTTAAAGAAAGTGAAAAGAAAAGGTTTTAAAAACAAAATTTAATTGCAGTTACATAGTGACCACAAAAAATAGGCCCGGTTAATTAAAAACAGGTTTCTAGTCTAACAGGTTACATAGTAAATTTATAGTTAAGTGGCAGTAAATCAAAAAAAGTATTTTTATAACTTGATCAAGTAAAATGGTAAAAAAAGTTTTAACTTACACGTGGTTTTTGAAGTGAAAATATTTCCGAGGAATACGACGTGCAACATGTAGCGTGCCCACAAACCAACTGGCAACGGCAGTCCCAAACCAAACTGACCAGTTACAGGTTAAGCGCAGGTTTCACTAGCGCGACTCTGACAGTGCGCGATTTCTATTTCTATAAGCAATGTACAGTGGTCTCTGTTGACGCTATTCCACGAACAGAAAAAATATCTCCTGCCTTGTAATCGCCTTAGTTACAATTAAATACTGAACTACCCTTGATTATTGTAATTTTTTTTGACAAAATGTTATTGTTGTAATACTCTATTAAGTATTGTTTTTGCGTTTCAAGACCCACCTGCAAGACGTTGAAACGCGTTATGCTTTAGAAGTATAATGCTATAGAAATAGCAAGCCGTTGTCGCGCATCTTGTCATCTAGTGAAAAGGAGCTTTAATAACTCGCCGCGATGTAAGAACTACTCACTCGCTCACTCCTGTCTTGACTCCTGCGTTCCTTGTGAAAAATTAAAGCAACAGAAAATATTTTATTCATATTAACCTCATAAATAAACAATTTCTTACACTTGGTTTCGCAGTCTTCAAAAATAGAATTTAAATTATCCTATGTGTCTGTGTACAATGTAAAAAAAAAAGACCAGTAGCTTCGATTTGGGAGCAGATTCTAGAGACAATACACAGTAGAATTGAAGAATTGTTGCAAACTTAAGTACAGCTAGGCCACATCTTTCAATAATCGAACGTAACGTTAGTCTATTAATTCTTCATCAACGACATCTCTTCTAGGGAACATAGACGCCTCAACAATGTTTCCAGCTGCAGAAAATAAAGTTACAATAGCGAACCATTAACCTGATTCAGAGTGGTTAACGGTTCAGCTTATTGTAGATTTCTCATACTTAATCTTGCTTATTATAAAGTCACTCTTGGAGACCGATTAAAAATAATGCAGTGCTGAGGTTATACACAAATAGTGCAGTAAACTACAGCGACACTTCTATCTTGTTAGTAAGTGTGTCACACTTACGCATGTTTAGGTTGCATTTAGGTTACAAGGTTGGAAAATAAGGTAGTATAAAGATATAAAATTAGATATTGATTAGACGTAAGTAGTAGATTTAGCGATAAAGACTAATAAACCCAGAGGACATCATATTTTACTCCTGCATTACAGTTTGGAAGACAGGGAAGCGTAAAAATATATGTGTGTTTCTTTTTGAGGGGGTTGGGGACTAAATATATGTGGATTTCATTTCTTAGCTTAAAAAACAATTACAATTTAAAGATATTATAGATTGGATCGATAATATAAGCTATCAGGTATTGTTGGAAATGTAAACGGGATCATAATTTACAAATTAACCAGTGTGTTTTAACAAACCGTGCAATAAATGTTGTCACAAACGTCTTTAAAATTTAATGTATTTTAATAAGATGTCGCTCTTGGTCTATACGATGACCGTGACCGTAACGTAGGTAATAATGTATCTTAGCAGCTTCGCTCATATCCTTCGTTCCTTCTGCATACATCAACACATACATACACAATGGTTACTTGTATTATGTACATAATTTAAATAAGACTTTTCTAGTGCGAAGTTTGTGCGTCATTCGACACATACATTATCTGATCTTATTCCAGAACATTTTGATGTTACCTTAGCACCAACTTAGATGTTTTGATACGAGTAGAGATTTTATTTAGTAGTGATTTGTTCAGCTATATTTATTATCCCTTCAGGCCACGATTGTTGCGCCTAATACAAGTTTAACCTAGTTTTATGGTTAGTTAAACTGTACCTATGCCAAGCGAAAGACGCCTTTATTTAGAAGCTGATGAATGGATATTTTGAATCATTATCGATTGATTCGAAAATTTTAAACCTACTGAATTATAATACTGAAGTGCTATCATGTACGTGAGCTATTCGAGCTTGTGACCGAGTTTTAACAAAACGATATCCTGTTGGGAGGATTGGCCCGATGGATGGGTCTAATAGGACAAGTGAGCCTAATGTAGGCCAGTTAAATCAATCTATCGCTGCGTTCATCTACCAGTACAGTATACTAGAATTTGTTATTACTTAGTACATCAAAGGAAGCAAAATATACAGCACAGAAATTATAAAAAATATAACATATGCGGGTGACGTTATCAGTTGCGATCTGTCGCAGACATCCTTGAAATTAAATCCATTCGGGATGAAAAAATCAGGAATACATAAATACATAACTTATCTGGAAAAAAAATAGGTATATGCGCAACTGAAGTACATAAATTTGAAACGTTAGCTTAGGTAAAAAATTTAAAAGTCTATTATGAACTTTAAACTAAACAGTGAATCTTCATTTACAAAAGCACATATTTTACCAACCTCCTGTATAATAAATATGTATTAGAAGTTAGCCTTTTTTCTAATTGCAATCAAAGTAATTGTTAAGTTTTTAAGTAGTTCATCACTATTGTAAGTCGATTCTAGTTGTTATAATACAAGTAACCGCTAGTGTCATTGGCAACGTTGAACTAAAGTACGCTCCAAGGAGCAATCGTCGAAAACGGCCACATTAAACTCAACAACAACAATCTATCTTAGCAAGTCGTGGGTTAATATGAAAATTATCCATCATCGAGTCCCTTTGTGAATTTATTAATTTATGTTGGCTACATCAATTGTAGTTACCGGAGAAATGTTCCAACTATGAGAAAAATTCTCAAATCATAACTAAGTACAACTTTATTGGTGCCCTGTGTCAATCATCAGTGAAGAATACTAAGCGAATAGAGAAGTCACAATAATAGTATGATGATAATGGACCTTAACATTAAAACCATATAATCACTAAGCAGCAGAATTCAGATTCAGCTGAGCATTCGTTACTGCGCCGTTCACTCAAAGCTATGTAAGTGGAAATCGTTTGGTGCTCTCTTTCAAAAGATTTAGCTCTTCTTCACAGACCCTTAAATACTACTTTATTATAAAGATGTTTGAAACTTACGTTTTACGTTTACGCTAATTTGTTAACGAATAGGTTTTCTACTCGATTACTATCTTTTCTAAAAGAGCATATCCCATATATGTATCATTCAGTTAGCACATGTTAGATTTATTCATTGTGTTTTGCTGGTGCTTACGTTATTCTAAAAAAATATTATTATGGGATGAATTAAATATTATAGTTAAAGTCTGACCAATAAAATAAAAATTCTATTGTGAGGGCGCCACAATCTCCATTGTTATTGCAACATTTAACGTCTACGTCAATACATCAAACGAACTTTAAGTGGGCAGTGGGTCATTTTAATAGGTTTCATTTTGATTGTACCATTTGAATTTATCAGGTACTCAAAAACTACATCACCATTTGCGGCTTCAATGAAATACTTTGACAACTCGACGATAAAAAGAACAAAACCACCAAAGAGCATATAAAAACAACAATGTAGAAATAAAGAAAATAACGATGCTAATGCCACAATTCTGTTGCCATTACAATAAAATGGTTCGCTTAGGGTTTCCACAAAATGGCGAGGAGTAATAAAAGAATCGAAGAGATCTCACAGATAATTTTAATCCATTGATTTTAAATTTTTAAAATTGAAACATGGCAACAATATTAAATTAGATGACATTTTTAGTTTTTGAAAGTGTCAAATGAGATTATACGATAAATGTGAAAATGAGTAATAGTAAGAAAGGAGTTTTTTAATATACCACAATTTTATCATAAATTGAAGTACAATGAAATTCATTTTAAAAAGTGGTAAATTTTACAGAAAATAGAAAGTAAGGTAAGCTATGCAAAATATATTTTTTTATCAATTTTGCACATACATCATAATGATATTTGAAGCTTCAATAACATCTTATTATCGTTAATTTTAGCACTTAATGCGTTTGATCAATTAATAATATTTTTCTTCATGATTGCTCTCACAGGTATAAAAATATGTGCGTGTTATTTTAGCACTTTAATATTCTAATTTAATGTCAGCGTCAATTACAATTCAATGAAAAACGACCGCATTTATTAAAGCATCTTTATTAATTCGAACTAAAGTAACTCTACACAAAAGTATTTCCTAGTTGTCGATTACGAGATCCAATATTTTTCTAAATTATCCTTATTTCATTTCGCAAAAGAATGATTTATTATTTACCATAATAAATTAAAAAATAAATGGATTCATACATGTTATGTTCTATGATATATATTCTTATCTTGTGTTGCACTGGGAGTGAATGACCATTAATCAATTTGAACTTGGTGGGTATTTATGATTGAATTGAATTTGTGCTTCATTGCATGATTGGAAGTGTATATGAAGTGTGAAAGATTTATACAGTACAACAACCAAATATCTTTTAAAAAGTTGTATCTGATTGTGTTTTCCTAAAAAATGTTTTATAATAATTCAAAGAAAACCCCCATTTTCTACAATTTTATGTTAATGTTAGTGAACTTTTATTGAACATTTGGACTGAAGTGTGAGATAAAGTTATGATAACTACCGTCATTAAAGAGGTTTAAGATAATGAAACTGTCTATTACCATAGGAATGATGTAAAACATGTTGGCTAAAAAACGGTATCAACATAATATTTCCACTACAGTTTTGTCACTATGTTACATTGTTTGCTACACCGTCAAGGGTAGTTTCAATTAGTAAAATAAATTTATTTCTGTATTTTTTTTGTAATTAGAAGCTTGAGTTCCTTAATATTCTTTACTTAACTTTATCTTCCTCCTGTTCCTTTTAACATACATAAAAAATAACAATAACCCATTTCACTTGTCACTTTCTTTTAAAAACAACAAACAAACAAGTTCACAACTAATTCTTGAAATCCATTGATGTAACTGCAAAAGTTGTATATTTAACAAACAATTCTTAATCAATATTAGAAGAATCTATACTAGAAAATACTAGAACTTTTTTAACCAGCCATTCCCATTTGCTCAAGTTTCTAAAGTTCTGGAACATTCTATAGTTTCTTTTGTTGGAATAGTAAAATGTATATCAGACGATTGTTTTGAAAATCTGTACATAGCAATATTTCAGTTATTTTCTATAGAAAATATGGAAGTTCATATTGTAGACAAACATTATAATTATTGTTTTCATTACATTTCTACAACTAGAAGTTCTACCACACAAGCATTTTTGGAAATTATTTTCATTAAGGACTAGCTGACCCGACGGAGGACATTGTCTTCATTAACTTTTAAAATCTTTTCTTTCATAAGAATCTTCAGCTGACAATAATAATTACAACGAAAATATTAGTGAAATTGTTCCTTCCATTTATGTCCGATGATATATGTCCTATGATTACTCTCTATTTACATGTAATCTCTATTTCCCTTGGTGGATGACCAAGCGAAATAGAGATTCATTTTAATATATGTGTACATTTTTCTACCATATTTTTCTACCAAACATTAACATACATCCTTTGATCTTGGGAAAATTTAAATATTCCATATCTAAAATAAGATGACAACTCAATAAATACTTGGCCGGTCAACACAATTATCTTTTACTAGTGAGTGATTGATCCCAGCTTCACTTGTATACATGTATTGATTTATATAAATTATAAAATTTTACATAAGTCACTAGGTTATAAATATATTAGTATAAATCATTTCTTTATTTTATATTTTTCTTTGTAAATCCTTTTGGTTTCTTGTTGTATTTATACTGACAAATAGCCTTTAAAAAAATTCTATAAAAATTGTAAAATATTTCAGACACACATTTCTTAAATTTCACATTAAAGTTTACAAGACTATTATGGGAAGTCCTGTATTTTTTTGTTGTAACCAAGACTAACATCTGGTTAAATTTAAAAGTGAATAAAAATTATAAAAACTTGTAACTTAATCCGAACTGTAATAATATTTATGGTACTATATATGCCACATTTAATTGTTTTATTCATCAGCCTTATAGCAGCAGTAACAACCCTGAAGAGAAACATGATAACATTTGATGTATCTGACATGATGAATGCTGCCCCCCCTGATACTCATACAGAAGATGCAACTGGTAATTAATTCACAACTTACCAAATATTTGAAATAGAAATATATAGAGATTATCCTTTTCTTTAGTTTGCAATGCATCTTTGGGCCTTTAGCATCTGCTTATACTGGTTAGCTGCTTTCTTGATATTCATTAAAAATATGTTGACATCATACATACATGATCATAGTCCAACCACCTTTTCCTTATGGAGGGTCGGCACAGTACTGAGCATCTTCTAAAACACCTGCTAACCTGCTATTTTTGAGCAATTGCCTTTACACGAGAGAAATGGAGCTTTGTATTAATAACCAGTAAGAGTTGTTACGAATTTTATCAATAAAGTTTTGTACATTTATATGAAGGAATGGAGGAAACTCCATCATCAATGGTGTCGAGCGAGGCCGAGTCCGAAGGCAGTGTGATATCGGAACAAAGACCCCATGACGGTGAAGCTCCGATGCCCTTCAGCGCCGACACCAGTATCTCAGACGCTCACGCCTCTCAGGACAGGTCCGCACCAACACTCACTGCCAACGACTGGAGAAATGTCGGCAATTCACTGGCAACAATCATATCTACCAGAGGTATTCATTTAATAATTACCATCATATGTCATAAAACACCACAGTAAGTGTTAATACAAGGGTCACAGCAGTGGAGTTGTACAGTTATATTTCTTTTACTATCAATAGCTATTGTATTAACTATGATTCGATATAACCAAAGAAAATAATATTATTATAAAATATGGATAAACACAAAATTATGATTAATATCTTGAATAATACATTTTCAAGAAATTGTTGTTTTACTTTCTTTGTTTGTGATGATTTGTTATGAACCATATGCATTCAGACTTTTCATAAATGTGAAGGTCTGTATAACCCATTCAAACTCATCCAGCCTTGCTTATAGTATTGTAGTTTGTAAAGTTTTTTGCAAGGAATTAAATTCATTAAAATTGATTTTAAATAATATCTTAACATTTTTGACATTTCAATGATGAGATATCACTGCCTCAGTAAATTAAAATATACAAATGGTGTAGAATTCATTTTTGGTGAAAATTTTGTATAAATATCACATTGACAGCGCTTCACCTGCAATTGTAAAATAATTCTTTCAATTTATCTTGGTTCATGCAGCGTAAATTTCTAACATTTTTTTTATTTCAGGCTCAATGCTACCATGGGGTCCACACAAAGGCCCCATTATACCACCCACAGATATGGACCTACGTCCGGGAGAGTATGTCATGAGGCTTTTATTTACCGAATTCACAGTTCAAGCTGAGAGGAAAATGGAAGCAGTGATGGCTGAACCACTGGTGTGTACTTGACTTATAATACGTTGTATACAATAATAGAGTAACAAGCATTTCATTTGACACAGGAATACCATAACTGAAACTTTAAAAGTACTGTAGCTCTAACATATTTTTTAAGGAGAAGCCTTTGAACAAAACTCTTCAACGTGGTGAAGATCCACAACTGGACCAGATTCTATCAGCATTTGGCACTGTCGCTGAGCACTGCCTACCTTCTTTACTTCGGGCCTTGTTTGGCTGGCTTGAACGTCAAATGGCTGATTCACCGCAGCTCAGTGAACAAGCAAAAAAGCCACAGCATGATTCACGTAACAAAAGGTAAGTTAATATATTCACATGCAAATTTTTAACTAAGGCATATGCCTAGAAAGATTGTAATCTAATTTTCCATATGAATAGCAACAATGACTCTGATATAAGATAAGAAAGTTTTGTTATTTAAATAGTTCCAAATTTATAACAATTGGTAACTAAAGTCATGTTTTTTTTTTCATATCACCAAGAAAATCAATATAAGAGATGATACCCAAAAAATGTTTCAAGCATTGACTGCCAGTAGTTTCTGTGTTCTTGACATCTAGTTATTTTATTATCTGGAGCTTTCATTTGATTCTAACAATTTATAAAATTACAATAAATATATAGTTTTTTAAATGCCCGCGTGCTTTCTGATTTGTCTCATTTCCTATGATTAAATTATTTGTTTCCAAAAATTGTTTCATAACCCCGTTATTCTAAATATTGTGTTGTGTTACTATTCTATTAACATTTTATTGGTAAAAACTGACATATTCTTTCTTTTAACGTATTAAGTTCAAGCTTTAATATTCTATTTTTAATTTTTTATCCCTTACATTCAATACATGTTAAATTGTGATTGTCTATTCTTACCCCTAGTACATTATTTATCAAATTGCATTTATATAGTTTGTTTTAATGTTTCTTTAAAATATTTTAGCAGCATAATCTACATAGTAGCGGGCAGTGGTGCCGGCACGGAGACGACTGAACGTAGCTGCGAGGAGTTGCAAGCGGAGAGACGAGATCTTGCCGTAGAGTTCCTCTTCTGTCTTGCTCTGATAGAAGTGTTACGTCAACTGCCCTTCCATCCGGGACACGAAGATCTAGTGCATTACATTGAAACACTGGCTTTCAAACGATTCAATTATAAAGAAGGGTGAGTTAAATAAAAAAGATATATTCATTTATTTGTTTAAACATAAATAACTGATATATAAATTGAATGACACTTCATTTGTTGTATAGTACTACTAATATTTTTTGGTTTTGTTCATACAATCTAGCAATGATTTCATCTAAATGTTCAATTTTTAGGCTCCAATCGAACCCAAACGCGGCGAACGTACATATAATTGCTGATCTGTACGCTGAAGTGATCGGCGTCCTGGCGCAGTCACGCTTCTCCTCCGTGCGCAAACGATTCACAGCCGAACTCAAGGTCAATATTTATACAATTAATTTATAACACATCATACACAAGCATACTCCTATATATATGTACATTTTAATTAAATTATGGTACTGCTAAAATGTACATAGTATCTTAAGGTATTATAAAGGTAAAAGGTATAATTATAAAGGTAAAATCTGTTATTTCTGTTACCTTTGCTAAGGTTATTAGGGCGATTGTTCTGTACCAATATCAGTCATATGTTTATATCCGTGAATGCCTATTAGCATATACCTGGCATTTTATTACGATTATTACATGAATGTTAGCACAATTCATAACTATAATGTAATAAAATGTTCGCTTTTGTAATATATTACAGATATTAAGACCTAAAATATGAAAAATCGTCTTTAACACATTCACTGCTACAGACTCAAACTGCGAGTGAACTTTGATTGTAAAAATCATAGTAGCATTAACGTATTGCGATATTTTCCCAGATGATATCTTTATGACTATTTTAACAGGATCTGAAGTCCCGCGAACCATCACCGCATTCGACACAAAGCATAATATCTTTACTGATGGGCATGAAGTTCTTCCGAGTGAAGATGGTGCCCATTGAAGAATTCGAGGCATCATTTCAATTTCTGCAAGAATGTGCCCAATACTTCCTTGAGGTGAAGGATAAAGATATAAGACATGCGCTAGCTGGACTTTTTGTTGAGATATTAGTACCGGTGGCTGCGGTAAGTTCATATCTATATTTGGTATCTCCACGGTTAGATCCATACATATCTCAGTTTATTCAATACGTTTTTGCAATATTAGTATAATACAATATGTATTTCTTTAATAGAATTACACCCTACAGATATTTTTTGATTATTACAGACGGTGAAAAACGAAGTGAATGTCCCATGCTTGAAGAACTTTGTCGAGATGCTGTACAGTCACACTTTAGATGCGAGCACAAAGTCTAAGCATCGTTTGGCGTTGTTCCCTCTCGTCACCTGTCTACTCTGCGTCTCACAGAAGCAGTTCTTCTTAGCGAATTGGCATTGCTTTCTCGCCATGTGTCTCTCACATCTCAAGAATAGGGATCCGAAGATGTGCAGAGTGGCACTAGGTGAGTTAAAATATCAATTACATTATATCTGGAGGCATGGCGGTGCCCCCTCTGAGACACGGTTGAATTATCTTTGGCTTGAAAAGCTGTGAACGTATCTGTTTTATATTAGAAAATTTGTAGTCATTTCCTACTTATTCATGAGAAATTTCAAGCTTGCTTTTGAACTAAATCTATTAATATACCCGTTTTAACGTTTCTATTTTTTTTTTAATATTCCAGAAGCACTATACCGTCTGCTTTGGGTGTACATGATAAGAATCAAGTGTGAGAGCAACTCGGCCACACATTCCCGTCTGCAGAGCATTGTCAACTCTCTGTTCCCGAAGGGTTCCAAAGGTGTGGTACCTCGGGACACTCCCTTGAATATATTCGTCAAGATCATTCAGTTCATAGCCCAGGAACGATTAGATTTCGCTATGAGAGAAATAGTATTTGATCTACTTATGGTGGGAAGACCGATCAAGATAATTATGACACCTGAAAGAATGTCAATCGGTCTTCGAGCGTTTTTGGTCGTCGCTGATAGCCTTCAACAGAAAGAAGGTGAACCACCAATGCCACGGACCTCGGGCACTTTGCCATCTGGTAACACTTTGAGAGTTAAAAAGACTTTTTTGAATAAAATGTTGACCGATGAAACGGCAAGGTCTATTGGTATGAGTGCTTACTTTCCGTACGTCCGACGTGTGCTGGTGGAGATATTGAGAGCATTGGATGCCCACTACGGCAGGCCATTGATGTTGACAAATACACAGAATGTTACCAAAGAACAAGAAATAAATACGGGCGAGAGGAAGCCTAGGATTGATTTGTTCAGGACTTGTGTTGCTGCAATCCCACGGTAAGTATTCACAATTTAGTGCAAAGTAATGAATTTAAACAAACTTATTTTAATTATTAAATGAAAACATTGTCACTAAATATGAGTAAAGAAAGAAAAAAAAGTATTAATTTTTTTTTTAACATTTCGTTTCTCCATGTAGGCTTATCCCCGAGGGTATGAGTTCTAGTGAGCTGGTAGACTTGCTGTGCCGACTGACGGTGCACATGGATGAGGAACTCCGGGGTCTGTCCTTTCAGAGCCTCCAGACCCTGATCGTTGACTTTCCGGAGTGGAGGCAGGACGTGCTCGCTGGCTTCACGCAGTTCCTCGCCAAGGATGTACAGGTATTTTTTACTTTATGTCAAGTAATAACTAAATACATTGTATTTAATAAAATTGGATCAAATTGTAAAGTGTATAATGAACCACAAGACTGACAGTGAAGAAGAATTTTGTGCCATTTTACTTAACCGTGAATTAACATACGTTTACCGGGTCATATAAGTTTGACATACTATATATTATATCTTTGTCATTTTTTAAACGCGACATTTCAGGATACTACACCTCAGTTGGTTGAGAATGGTCTACGTATGCTGCTCCAGTTGATAACAAGCTGGAAGAACGGAGAGCCTGTGGTGACCGTGCCCGCGACACCCATAAAGCACGAGCCACTGGTGTCTGTGCTCAGAGGTGCGGAGGCTCTAGGTCTGGTCATGCTGTGTCAATGCAAGTCATATCCTAGGAGATTGGCTGTACATATACTGAGGTAAAGGTTCAGCTGTTTCTTGTTTAAACGATATATATGCAATGGTTTTTCATGTCTTTCATCATCAACTTGTTCTTATCCTTACTGGGGTCGGCATAGTACTCGTTGATCTTCTCTCTATGCATCTCTATCAGCCGTCGTATCTGAATTCACTCCCTTCTTAAATATATACTCTTTTACACAATCCATCCATACTTTCTTCAGTCTTCTTCTATATTTGTCAGCCATCATACATTCAACATACTTTTTTGTTTATGTGATAATTATCTTTCTGCATAATATAACCATATTAAATGATTTTTAGTGTCCTTATTTTCATAAAATTGTTGAAGATAGACTACTTCGAAGTGGACTTAATGGAGTGTGTACTTCGAGTGGATTAAATGAAATTGGTTTGCAAGCGAAGAATTTACTATTAAACTTTGATATTACAATTTAAGTACGCGGATGTTACAATATAAATCACAAATTGAGTCCCACACTGAATCACTAAAGTCGCTGAGATACTGCTGCTAGTAACATATATATTTATTTTATTAGGGAAATAAAGTATTTACTCGATAAGCTACAACTAACACGTGAAGAGCCGGCTTTAATCGACGCTGCGGACGCGCATGTGCCGTATTTTGCTGAAAAATGTCTACCGCTGTTGCCTCCTGCTGAGAAGCAAGCGATACTAGCCGCGGGTCAGCCGGACCTCGTGTGGATAGCGGAGCGTAGCCACGCCGTATGGACTGCCGGTAACTTAACTAGGAATTAAGTTAAATAACTTCAAAATTGATTTTCAATCTGCAGGTCCTGGGTTCGAATCCCACCATATACTACTATGTTTTTCGATTTACATATGTACATTTATCCGACTTTCTTACGATGAAGGAAACCATCGTGACGCAATCTGCAAATATCTGAGAAGAAATTCAATGATATATGTGTGAAGTCAACCCGCACTTGCCTGTGGTTGACTATGTCCTAGTCATCCTTAACTTGGGGCGACTCCTAGCCCCTCGGTGGAGACATATAGTGAGCTGATGATGATGAAAATAAAATACATAAGATGGTGTCTTTGATTTGAATATAGATGGCGTTAGTTTAAAATGTTCCAATGCTTTTGTGATGCTTAAGAATCATAATGGAATATCAAGATGCCTATACATATAAAGTTCCTTAAATATGCTTCTTATTTATGTATGAGTTACTAGCTTTTACCCGCGACTCCGTCCGCGCGGAATAAAAAATAGAAAACGGGGTAAAAATTATCCTATGTCCGTTTCCTGGTTCTAAGCTACCTGCCCACCAATTTTCAGTCAAATCGATTCAGCCGTTCTTGAGTTATAAATAGTGTAACTAACGCGACTTTCTTTTATATATATAGATAGATATGAGTTATTTAAATTTGTATGTTTTTTACAGGTATACAACATGATGATACATCGACTAAGAACAGCTGGAGTTCCAGTTCTACTAACGGAGCTGATCCCTGGGAGGTGAGCTTCAATTATATCAGTGGAACCACTCTTAAATAAATGATACAATTTGAAATTGTATTATATTTACTTACTTAATATTATGAATATGAAAGTTTGTATGGATGTTTGTTTGTTACTGGGTATCTTTAGAACAGCTTAAAGGATGTCTATGATATTTGAGACAGATGTAGAACATAGTCTGGAAGAACAAATAGGCTAGTTTTTTTTTTATTCCACACAGATGAAGTCTAGTTTTCTTTAATTCCTAATGAATCTTATAGAATGCAAAATAGTCGTGTGTGTTTATATTAAATAAAATATTATTTTCTAGGTAATTTTGTATGGCCTATTGGAGCGAAGTCGTGTCCCTTCTCGTTGTCCGGCCACCGTACTTCAGGCTTGGCCAATACTGCACGCTAGAATACATGCACTCTACACCATTATAGAACCAGCGTAAGTAAATTGAATACAATAAGGGATGCTATACAATAACTGTTTCTAACAATCAATACATTCGCCATACACGGACCGAAGATTGATGTCGATTAAAAATGCAGCTGATTGAAAACCGATTATAAAACAGACCTTGTATGACCAATAATTGTTGTAATTTAACTTGATTGATAGGATAGTAAATATATTTTCCTAAACGAATGGATTGATTTAGTTAGACACAGAGATTTTTTGAATTGTTTAATTTACTTATTTGAACCTACAGTTTAACCCAGGGATTCCCAATTTAAAGCATTACTAATTCTCACTCTGTCTTCTTCTATTGACCTAAGTCAGAATTAATAATCATAGTAATAATAATAATAATGACAGCGGCCGTCACTAAAAATGTCACTGAATTTTTAATGTAAAATTTTAAAATTTGATTTAAATTCAATATACAGGAAAACAAATACAGGAACATTTTCAAAAATGATTTAAATCATTTGTGAACTATATAAAGCAATACTAAAACGTGCAACATCAAAAAACTTGTAAAAACCGGATCATATGTATGAAACATAACATGTCAAAAGAGAATACATCAATATTTACAACAAAAAACCATAGAATGAAGATACAGGAACCATAATTCAGAGGACAAAATGAGCCGTGTCGGAGATGCGCACGTCTAAGACCTGCTGCGCTCACCTCGCTGGGCATAATACCATCAACGTCGGATGAAGATGAGTCCCCGACCGCTAGTGAGAAGGAGCCAGCGCCGTCCACCCGTGCGGGGCCGTGGACTGCCACCGTCGGCACGCTCGGGCTCGGGGCCTGCGGGACGCATCCCGCACCCTGCCCTCGCCACCGGCGGTGTAGTGCGCCGCATGAGATGGACTTCAGAACTAAGCGAGAGTGTCATGCGCGCGTATTATCAGGCGACAGAGCTGGAAACAAACCTCACAATACCGCCGTCACGGCTCAGCGCTTATCGGATCAAGTGCGGGTCATACTGCGGTCGCGTCGGCTGGATGACTCCGTTCTTGGCCATCTACGCACTGAAATACGTTCTAGCTTTAGCGACACGGAGTCTGCACCTACGGTGCCGCTAAACGTTGACTGTTTAGCCAGTCAGCAATAGCACCGTTAAACGTAGGCACAAGTGATGCTATGGCTGAGAACGTAAGTAGCCAGGATAATGAGCACATGAGGAGAACTTTGGAGGAGGCCATTAAGGAATTTAAAGATGTCCCTACATTAAGTAGATCGCGGTTACCGCGTTTGCCTGTCCATAGGGGTAGTTTGGCTATTGGAAATCAAATGAACGCACTACTAGCGCAGTATTTTGATGCTAGAAGTAGCTTAACAGAAACACACTCTATTCTGTATTGCGGGGCTGTCGCAGTGTGTCGTATGGTAGGTGTCAAATTTAATATCAAAAATACCCAAACGGTACCACACACCTATAGCATACCAGCCTGGCAAGCCAGAATTGAACGTCGCATTAACACCTCGCGGACTTTAATAGCCAAACTACTAAACTTCCGTGCTGGGAACACTCGGACGAAAGTTATGCGTTTTGTGACCCAGGCATTTTCCGGGACTAATATTAGTCCCAATAATTACATACTTAGAGTCACGGAACGCATAGACTTTTATAAGCAGAAGATCTGCGCTTGGGCGAACCGCATACGCAGTACAAAAACGAGCGGACAGATTTGTTCTTAATCGCCGCTTCCAAAGTGATCAAAAGGGCGTTTATAGAGGCTGGGAACAAGCTAGTGTAAGTGTGAATGACAGGCAACTCCCATATCCAGACGATTTAAACAATTTTTGGCGTGGGATATGGTCGGTGCCTGTCAATCATACAGAATCAGACTGGGTTGAAGCTGTCGGGCAGGGATGTGAACAGATGCCAGTTATGGATCCTGTTACTATAGAACTGACGTGAGTTGTGCAATCCGTTCGGTTCATAACTGGAAAAGTCGTGGGCCTGATGGATTGCCCGATTTCTGGATCAAATGGTTCAAGAGCTCGCATTTCTGTCTGGCAGCTCAATTCCAGGCTGCCATCGACCTGGGCAGTCTTCCAACCTTTATGACCACATGGGTCACCCACCTTTTGTTCAAGTCCGGTTGTACCACTGAAGCTAAGAACTGTAGACCCATTACTTATTTACCAACATTATATAAGTTGCTTACATCCATTTTGAGCTCAAAATTAACAAAGCATCTCAAAGATCTTTTGGCCAAAACTCAAAATGGATGTAGATCTGGGTCCCGTGGTACGAAGGAACTACTCCTCATAGATATGACCATCAGCCAACAGGTCCGTCGAAATAGGAAAAACCTCTGCACAGCCTGGGTCGATTATAAAAAGGCCTATGACTCGGTGCCGCACTCGTAGTTGAGGAGAGTACTAGAGCTATACAAAGTTGATGTAACTCTATGTACTTTCCTCAGTTCATGTATGCGGCAGTGGGTTACTAGACTCTCTTTACGTAGTAATGCAGCGCCTATTTCGAACGGACTTATAAAGATTGAGCGGGGGATTTTCCAGGGTGACAGCTTGAGTCCGTTGTGGTTCTGCCTGGCCTTGAATCCTTTAAGCACATTGCTAAACGAATCAAGGCTGGGCTTTTAGCTTCGTAGAGGGGGTGAAGTCATATCTCATCTTCTATACATGGATGACCTCAAGCTTGTCGCATCGAAAAAGACCGACCTAGTGGAACTGCTCAAAATAACTGAAAAGTTCTGTAGTTCCATCGGGATGGAGTTTGGTGTCGAAAAGTGTGCGGTCATGTATGTACAGCGAGGGTGAGTTGCAAGCTCTGATGGGCTACAACTCACCAAAAGTATATCCTTCAGATCCCTCTCCGAAGGTGACCTTGGTATATCACAGTCGTTGGGTATTATTGATGAGGATGTAAAACATCTGATAAAAGCACGATTCTTTGGTCGCCTGAGAAAAGTCCTAAATAGTCTTCTATCAGGTGGTAACAAGTTTCGCACTTTTAACTGCTGGGTTATGCCCTCGTTAACTTACTCCTTTGGTATACTAAGGTGGACTCAAACAGAGCTGGATGTCTTGGACCGAAGGGTCCGTTGCATGCTGACCACACATCGGATGCATCACCAACGATCGTCGGTTATGAGATTGTATATCCCACGGAAATGTGGTGGCCGAGGCCTCCTCAATGCTAAGGACATGCATAACCGTGAGGTATACAATCTACGGGAGTATTTCCTGAAAATCGATGAGGGGATACATCGAGATGTGGTGTCGGTAGACAAGGGGCTCACCCCGCTCTCTCTTAATAACGAGAACTGGCGTAAACACCCAGTGTTGAGCACCTCCGAGCGTTTAGATATATGGAAGAGCAAGGAGTTACACGGCAGGTTTTATCGGGCTCTGCATGGGCCTGATGTAGACCAGCCTGCCTCTGTGAACTGGCTACGTTTCGGTGACCTCTTTGGGGAAACCGAGGGCTTTCTCTGTGCAATTATGGACGAAGTTATCAAGACGAACAACTACCGGAAGTACATTATGAAGGACGGCACGCTGGATGTCTGTCGTTTGTGCCACTGCCCTGGCGAGTCCCTCAGACATGTCACTTCCGGTTGTTCTCGCCTTGCTAACTTCAGTACTTGCACAGACACAACCTAGTAGCCAGGATAATCCATCAACAACTTACTCTGAAGTATGGTCTGATCGCTTCGGAGGTGCCGTACTACAAATACACACCGGAGCCAGTTCTCGATGATGGTCATATCACGCTCTACTGGGATCGATCTATTATCACGGACAGGACTATTGTAGCCAATAAGCCTGATATCGTGATAATAGATCGATCTGCGAGACGTACGATAATTGTTGACGTAAGTATTCCTCATGACTGTAATCTCGTGTAGGCAGAGACAGACAACATGTCAAAATATTTGGATCTCGCGCACGAGATTACAGCCATGTGGCATATGGAGTCAACAATTATCGTACCGATAGTGCTATCCGTGAACGGATTAATTGCGAAGAGCCTCGATCACCACCTAGAGAGGCTCTCGCTCGGTAAGTGGGTGAAGGGCCAGGCACAGAAGGCGGTACTCCTGAGCACGGCACGTATTGTGAGGAGGTTTCTGTCTCTGGAGGCCTAACCGCCGGTAGCTTGGGCCCAAGGCTCCGCTGCCGACGTATCTAGATTTTTTATATTTTTTTTAAATATTTTTTGTTAGTTTATATTAAGAAAAATGTATCAAATCAGGAAATAAATAAATATGTGGAATAATAATAATGATTGATCTTAAAAGTAGGTAATTTGGCCATGGGGCTCTGTGGTGACGGTTCGTTTTGGAAAAGGGGGTCACTTGTCCAAAATAGTTTGGGGATCCCTGGTTTAACCGAATGTATCTACTTATTTTAATATAAATTATCAAATATTTGTTACAGACCAGTCAGTGATAATCGCGCATCGTTGCTCTCACGCAGTCCCGCTTTACCCAGAAAACCTGAGAAAGAAAGGGATGGATATATGCAGGTGAGTACTAATTTCTAAATTATTTTTATAATGAATTCTCTCGTAAACTGATCTATTTTGTTTATTAACTGACAAGGGGATGTATGTATGTAAGATTGTATGTATGTAAATTTAATTATGACTTCCTAGAGCTTAAACGACTGAACCGATTTTTCCGAGTGAGGTTTCATTTGTGTTATATTTTATCTTAAAGTGTTAGTTTACTTTTTAGATTTATTTTAATAAATAACTAGTGTTGTTTTATTGTTTTTTTTAAATATTAATGAATTGCTGCTACTAGGTGTGGAAGTATTACATGACAATGGCATACCTAGTTGTCCCGGCCGTGCCCAGTCCTGTCATACGATGTGCTAGTCCAGATTTGAGTCTCAGGTAAGTCAAATGTTATAAAGATACAAAAACACTTATGACATCATTAACATTGAGTGTGACGGATTTATTAATAATGTAATTTTTACCTTTGAACTCAATATTCGATCTCTGAAATCAAACTGAAAAGATATTTTTTGATTATTTCGTAACAACTGACAATAGTTTATGTCGATTTCCATCTTTAAAAAATGAATGATGTCTAAATATTTCTGTCACGTTCAATAAAATAAACAATTTTTAACAAAATGAACACTATCATATAAATATTTTGATTGGCTTAACAAGTAATAATATGTTGGAATATTTTTTGATTGGCATTAAAGTATTTATTTGTATAGTATTTTAAAATTAATTTGTTGAGCTGAAAGGAGTAGAGATCTTATTTTGCTGTCACTTGTATGAGTATTAAACTCGTTTGCATTTTAAAGATTAATAGATATTAGTTAATAAATGATATTAATAATAAGAAACACCTTCTGAAATATAACTATGTGAAACGTCGCATGCGTTTGTTACGTCTTGAACGTCTGAATAATCTGCATATATCTCTAACATAGTAACTATGGAATCATTTAAGATTTGTATTCTGAGCTTCTATTATCTACGGTGACATAAATGTACCGTAAATACTTGGGTATAATTTGATAACCAGACCCACACTCAATTAAAAATCTCTGTCATCGTAATAGAAGTTTACAATATTAACTACTGTGAGACGCGATACTGACCAAATAGTCCGAATTCTAACATTCGAGTCGATTGTGTGTTTAATATATTGATTATAATATAATGTTATATGAAAATAGAGTAAGGCGGAGACGGACATACATTATAGTTAGAGCGCAGCAATCGGTATGAGATTGCGTCGTCAGTGTGTCGTTGAGTGTAAGAGTGTGAAGGCAATATGGCGCACCGTGACCTCTGTCCAGCCACGCGGAGCCGGAGGGGTGGGTCGGGCCGGCCGCGCTGACCGGCTCCAGCGAGAGCCTCAACGCCACCGGCGGCTTCTTCACGCTGCCCCTCAGCTATGCCCGAGCGCACAGGCATCACAAGCGGACGAGGTGGCCGATCCAATCGCCATTCGCATCGCCAAACGCATCGCCAATTGTATCGCCAATCGCATCGTCAATCGCTATGTGCACGTCGCATTTGATTATCATACCATCGTTTCTGTCCTATTGGTACCATCTCGCTTATCCTCATCGTTGTCTTAACATATCGGGGCATGAATCTGTGCCGTTTTCATCTGTCGTCGCAGACTCTTTGTGGACTTTCCGATGGAATCGACATCACATACATTGTCGGTTCTGCGGTAGTTTAAAAGATCCTATACGAACTCCACTGTTCCGTTGTCATCCATCACATCACGCGTAGGTAATGTGCACAGCTAGAATCCATCATTGTATAATCGTCATTACGACCAGAACTGTTTGATCGCCAATAGCTGGTAGGCTGTGCTCTGTCGACGTGTTTACTTCACACAGACATCGACACTTGCAAAGGCATTATCATTTAATGTGCGCGCTCTCACATTGTAGTCGCATAATTTAAATGTTTTCATATTTGTGAATGACAAAATGTATGGCCAATAATTGTCAATTTTGAATTTGTGGATTACTATATACGTGTTAATTTGAAATTGAAAGATTGATCATACTGCTGCAACCAGACTAAAAATATTTTGTTTCGCTCTATACATTTTTATATCTTTAGGTCCTGTTAAAAAATATCGTTGTGATCAATCTTTCCATTTGAATGTGTTTTCCTACGAACGTATAGTATTTGTTTGCTAAACTCTCATATAACTTGGAATGTGTAGTTGTGTATATGCTATGGGAAAAATGGATGAATAAATTAAGTCTACGTTAAACTAACAAATTTTTTAAGAGACCATTTTATAATATTCCTATTATTTAACATACTAAAGTTGGAACTACTGAGACTTACGCTTAAGTATACGAGTTTCGGTATTTGCGTGTCCGTGTATGAGTGTGTGAGTACTAGACATATTAGATTTTGTTATTTATTTTATTAGCTTTCAAAAAATATTATAAAGAGCTAAATCTCACCATCCCATGATGTGGACCAGAATTTAAAGTTTGATGTAGAAGTTTGTGAAACGGTAATATTTAATGTTTTAAGATAACCGCTATAAAAGTGTGTGAAAGGCATTTACTTAGTGAAAATACAAAGGAAATAGAGAGAACATACTTTTAGTTGTCTCTTATTAATATATGCGTTATAAAGGTTAATATATGAATGAAATTTTTAATATTTGTTAGGCTTTAACATATGAATTAACTAGATATGACAGGTTCGGTATGTTTTATAAAGGTTATAATAAAATTAATAAAAAATCTTAATAGCTTAAAAAGGTACGTCTAAATTATTCTTTGTTCGCGCTATATTATTATGTTGTTAAAATACATTGTAGTGTACAAAAATAATATGGTCTATTCGCTATTAGAATATACTTAGCCTAGTCCTTGAAGGAACTTATCAGTTTTTGTTTGATTTCGTAAGCTTTTTGTACATTTGTTCCATATTGCTTTTATTGTTCGAAAACAATTTTATGTAGTCCATTAATTTTAACATAGCCAGTTTTTTTCAATGTTGTTTCTGTGCTGTTTGCTTCTACTTGTAATATGTGCTCTTAACTCGTCTTCCTTTGTCAGAAAATGTGACTATACCTTTGTCGTTTAACTTGTGTTTTCCTTTATGAATGTTGTAAATCTATATTATCACAATGTCTCATTTCAAAACCTACTAAATTGACTTACCTTCAGTAGAAAACTAGTTGTTTGATGTCGTAAATAAATCATTTTATAATGCTACTAATAAATTTTATGAAAGTCTATACTTCATGCCATCTCTACCAAGAGGTAGGACAATGGAAATTTTCATTATAATGTGAGTAACTTGTACAGATTTTTTCATATGATAACTATAAAGTGAGAAATGAAGTTTTCATACATACTGACCTATACAGTTTGATGTAAGCTACCAATATTGTGATTTTTTAACATTTTCAGCCAAAGGAAGTATACACAAAGCAACTACACTTAACGTACTCAAATTTAGCTATATCTTTAAATAAATGACATGTCACATTATAAAGTTTTACATACTAATATTATTTGGTGGCTTAAAATTTTCGAAACATTCCTCTATATTGAGAAGATGTGTTGGTAATTTTTTAAAGGAATACATAGAGTTCATATATATACCAGAGGATAGTTATGTCATTTTACATTATTGGAGACATAATGACAGTTTAAATTACTTTACTATCAAATTCAAAATTGTAAAGTCTGACTTGAACAATAAGACTATAGTAAGATTCTGTCAAATATAAGTTTTTCTTAAAAAATATCACTTGGTAATCTATGTTGATATGTTCATTGATTCCGGTCATGAATTTCTTGAAAGTGATTTATTTATCAGTACAGGTTACACATATAGCATTATTTATTAAAACTGTTGTGACGTTAGTTCGTCGCCGGACTCGCTGAGCGAGCGCAGCGGGGGAGAGGCGCGGGGCGCGCACGCCGCACCTGCTTCGCTCCACAAGCTAGCCGCGCCGCTGGTGCGCTGCGAGGTGCCAGAAGTACGCGACGCCGCCGTTTCAGCCTGCGGACATATCAATCCAGATGCACTTAAGTAAATAACAACATTAATAGTACATGAAGATAAGCTTGGAAATTCATAAAATTACACATCTATCATGTTTACAAAATTTAATTGATGATTTATTAAAGAAAGTGATTATGGAAAAAGAACATTAATTCCACGTAATGAAAGTATTTTTATTGATCCAGGGATTTGTTCGAGGAGCTCTTGCCCATTTTGCGGGAAGCTGTTGATCGCAAACAAGAGAATATGCGGCGGCGACGTCGCCGAGACGCGCTTCGCTTGCACCTTAACAAAATGTTACTCATTATTGCGAGGCGGAATACGTTTTCCAGCAGGTAAATGTACTCTGGATTTGATCAGCAGATGAAAATGATAAAAGTGCCAGTAGTGTACCCATGGAATGCGACACTAACGCCACCGCTAATATTTTAGTTCCAACTAGATCAGTGAATAGTTAGGTATTATTTTCCTATTTATGTCAATTCTATTTGTAATTGATGAAGTTATAACTGGGAGTATTTATTTTTTTCTTTTTTTTTATTGTTAATTTAATACTGTAGTCTACTAGACTAGTAGTAAAGTGTTGATTATTATTTGTGGCAGTACATTTGCGTTGGAGAGCGGTGGTCTTCACTCCTCTATAACTGAGTACCTGGACGGTGTGCGCCAGTGCCTGGAGGCGGAGACGGACAAGGACGCGGCCGCAGCGCGCGAGCAACGACTTACCTTCGCAGACTTTGTCACTGAACTTGTCAAGAGCTTCCCTAGTAAGATAATAAGCATTTTGAATGCACTTCTAATTCTTTTCGTTGGTAGGAACCCTAAAGTATAATTCATACTGCCGCATTTTCATTTCCCATACTTAAAACTTACTCTAAGGTGGACCACTTAACGAATAATTAGCCAGATATTTCAGGTATTTCCTGTTAGAATTAAGTACACGGCTACCATAAATTGTGACTACCTATACTATTAACATAGTTTAAGGTATAATTGACTGGTGATATTAATCTGTTCAGTCGAGATGTACGGTACTCTGATGAAGAAAGAATTGTGCCGCGGTCTGTTCTCACTGTTCGCGAGCTGTTGCGGGCCGTTAGCGAAGCACCTCGGCACGCTGGTGACGCAGCCACCGGCGTCCCAGCCCCAGCCGCAGCAGGCTCACGACACAGATGATAGGCTCAATCTATCCGCACTCACGGTAACGAAATGTCCCTTTTCTGTTCATACTCTCCCCTGTCCATTAAAGCTAGAAAATATCTCTCTTTTGAGTTATGTAAGTCTTTCATGTAACAAAACTGTACATCTTATCTATATTGGCGGTAAAAACTTATTTTTAACATAAACTGCAAAATGATTTATACATTTGGTTAGTTCAGTGGACCTAGCACGAATATTTGTGACAATCGCCTTCGAGTCTTCAATTATGTCAAAATTGTATAAGAATTTTAATATTCGTGGTAGGACTATTTAAGCCTTTTAAGTCCCACTGAACTAAAATTCGATATAATATAATGTATGTTGTATGTGTAAATATAATTATTGTTAGGCGATGAGCGCGCTCGTGTGCTGCGGGCCGTGCTTCGCCCCGTCTGCGCTCGCTGAAGATGGCGCCCTCTATCCATGGCTCAGTGAAATGCTCTCTTCTACTAACGATAAGGTTTGTGAACGTTTCATTATTTATTTAACTTTTTTTTTGCTCAGAAAAATGATTAAATCTAATGAACACAGGAAATCGAACAAAGGCGGCCTTATTACTATAAACGATCTATTCCAGGCAACTCAAAAGGCAAAGAAAAGTCAGAAATATATAAAAAAACAAGAACTGTATATAATAAAAGGACTTTGTATATACTTTTAGTTAGCATTTCTTATTATAAATCAGGTGAACTGATTGCTATATGTGAAATAATATGTACACTTGTATATTGAAATAAACCATAATTGGTTACAAAACGCATATATGTATACGCATACTTTTGTAAAAAACAAATCTTCCCATAAGAAAAAACGTATTAAAGATATTTCATGTATCCCTACAACTGAAATTAAGTAAGATCAAAGGCGTTAATTGTAAAACATTATTTCTGGCATCTACTGATATTGCCTTTCGTTATAACTTAAAAGCTTTTTCAACATCTCTTATAAGAAAATGTACAATAAACATATAAAAATATCTTTTTTCGCAGAAAATGTGAATGTAAAAAACATCTCTATGAATTTTTCATACACTAATGACGTAAATTATTATTTTTTTCTTTGATGTTAGTAATATAACAATATTATTAAAAATAACGAATATGTTTTTTTTTTCTTTTAATAAACGGCAAAAGAGCTAACAGCCACCTGAATTCGTCGAATTAACTGTTATTGAGGGCTTACGCCCTAAAAATAGTTACAATACCTGCCCACATGAAAAATATTTCGAAAAATAACGTAAACGTTTAAAATCTTACTAATGTAACAAATGCGAAATTGTGGATGTTTGTTACAAGATATTTCCAGAAAGAGTAAACAGAAGAGTGAACCATAAATGGTAACTTAATATCCAGATTAATTATGTGTAATTTTATGTTAGTATAAGGTTATTGTTTTTTGGTTTAATCTTTTTTGTGTTAATAAATAAACTTTCTTTCTTTCTTTCTCTTTATCTCGATATTTGGTATACATAGATGTAGAACACGGTTTTTACGAACACATATATACCGGAGTTTCCGGGAGATAGGTTTATTCTCATATTTACTCGATAAATCTGTAATGGTACTACATATCTTATTCAAATTTGGGTACGGGTATTTTTTTTTATATCAAACGGTAGTAAAAGAGCAAACGGCCACCTGGATTCGCCGAAAGAGCGAGGCGACCGTTGCCCATAGACATCCGCAAATGCAGATGCGTTGCCTACCTTTAATCAAAGGAGAAGGGGACGTACAGAAAGAGGATATTTCTCCCTCCTGTGCGTCCCCTCTTCCGCCAAATCCACTTCCCCTTCCCATCCTTTCCTAATAAGAAGAGGGTGGGAAGGGAAAGAGGACTAAAATTAGGCCTCCGGTACCACACTCATCAGACGAAACGCGGAATTGCTTCCACAGCACGCCTGTCTTCTGTGTGGTCGTGGTGGTATAGAACCTAGTTTCAAATAACACACAGTACTACTATTCATCCTGATGTTTTTTTTTTATTCCGGCCACACAAGTCGGGAACAGAAGCTAGTAATTATTTAATTTGTTTCATAATGTTAGTATAGAGAAACTTTGTTTCATAGTTCAAACAAACGTCCATCCATCCATCTAATCTTTCGCATTTATAATATTAGTAAATTTCAAATAATCTGCTAATGTTAAACATTTTAATTGATGTACTGTTTTCTTTAATGTTTTATATTGTCCATACAGATTTACGAACTGGCTCGCGAGACAATCGTGTTGCTTTTGGAACGCAACCCCGATATTGGACCGCTATTGGACTGGACGGTAGACAAGTGCTTCACTGGAACACCGCGAGTTGCTGATGGGTGCTTTATGGCATTGGCGACTATATTTAGTGCTAGGTAAGTTGAAATCATTATAGTTAGAGAGCCCACGACCAAAATTTTTGCCTTATCGTTTTACGATGAAAACTGTATAAAATCGATAGATTTTGTGATTCTGATTGCAAAAATACTAATTTCAGAAATTTTCTACGTCACGTCTGACATGACCGCATTTTCCAAGATGTCAAAAAATTTTACCGAACCGTTTCATAGTAATCTGTCTGATTTTCAGAATGTAGTCGAACGATAAATTTTAGTTACTGAAGACACAATTTTCAGACTCCACAAGCGTCACACGTACCCAGGACACCATTTGAGAAAATTAAAAATGAGGCAAAAAAAACCTATAGCAAACTGTCTGGAAATCTTGTTTTCAAGTGAACATTGGTCAGTTGATGCGAATTAATCATTTTTCAGAAGAAAGTGTGAGCATCTTATGTGTTGAAACCATTTTGAACGTGTTGAAAAATTCTATCGATATTTTCCATAGCATTCTGTCTGAAAACTGTTCTACATCATGAAGAGTTTGCCTGGATGCAGAAAAAAATTGTATCAGACAAATTAGGTGTACTTCAGACAACTTTTCGAGTCAGAAATTATAAAAAAATCGTATTGTGGCGTATTTACATCTGTTATACAAATGAATAAGCTGCAACTCGCAAACTCACTCGAAACCATCGAACTAAAATTAAAGGACATTTTTAATAAATTGGACAAAAGGAAATTGGGATAACGTTTGAAAAATAGTGTTTATTGAAAAGTGAGCGTCGTTGAAACCGTTGCTATAGTCAGAACAGCTGATGGACGCTTGCGCTGTAGCTAGCCAGGGATAGGGACGTAGCAAGCACCGCACGTTACCGCCCGACTCCCAAACGTTCTCTTCGTTTTTGGACTTTTTGGTCTTGGCTTTTGGCTGTTGGCTTTGTCTTGGTCTTTTGCTGATTTTTTCATAAGTCTGGCAGCCATACAAAATATTTAAAAAAAATGAACCAAGCTGCTATGAGACAGGTCGGGTAAATTTTTTGACATTTTTGAAAATGCGCTTCGGCCACATGTGACGCGCAAAATGTCTGAAAACAAATTTTTTCGTAATAAAATGACCAAACCTACGAGTATGTACATTTTTACTATCGCACATATTGTGATAAAACTGTTTGCCTATTTTTTAACGTAGCAGAAATGCCCCCCCCCCCCCATAAAACTGCGATGATTCTAGCCGATGCTGCCCACTTAGCCGGGTTCAGATTCATCTACTCTAACGGTATTATACAGTTTTGGACGTAAAACGATGAGACATGGTTTTGGTCGTGAGCTCTCGTGCTATTATACTAGTATACCTTAATGTTTAACTTCGTACCAAATTATTTCACTTTCGTGAATTTTGTGTTAACACTTATTTTTGTCACTCTTTTATATAAGACCATGAAAGGAATGGAAATTTGTTAGAACACAAATATGTCTGCAGTGGTTCTATCGTTCTTCAATCATAAAATTTTAATTCTAAAACTTATAATTCAAAGTCGGATTCATCTGAGTTATTAATTTGGATTTGCTTTATCCAAGATTGAATTTGATACAAAATAGAAAGAAATCAAGATTATAAATTCGAACATTTGGACAGACATAAATTGGATGTACGTAAATGATCGTTTACGTTTGAAATGAAACATGAAATTAATAGGCAAAAATACAACTTTTTTATGATTGTCCTTGCGGACAGTTTGCTAAAACTGTGTTATTGTATAAGGTTGTTATATCGACGCCTAATGACCTATATCCCTGGTGGAGACAAACATTTGACTTGCCACTGTTTACTGATTGCCGTACTCGAAGTCGGTCAAGACTCTATCGACCATCGATCACTTTTATAATACCTACAGATGCGATCGATACAACTCTAAATGTTGATTTCCACTGCCGAAACATCTGTACCAAAATGTCAATAATTTTAATCTCTCAAACCAAGAAAAGTTGACTTAAAATAAATAATTTATAATTTATTAAGGTTACAGACAACCAGTTCTAACCTAATCACGTGTACTTTTTAGTACAAAGTAATATTGAAATTCGCAAAATATCATAAACGAGCTCCTAATATAATCCCGCGACTTAACTAAAAAAAAAAATGTGAGCCGTCATGGGACGCCTGGCAGATGTGAAACATCGTGTGTGTACAAGTAATATGCATACAAGATAATATTATTAAAATAATATATATATATATATATTACTATATTAGGTATACATATATATATGTATATATATATATATATATATATATATGTATACCTCAGTATAGCGTGGCGACCCGTCGCCACGGCAAGCGTCGCCACGCCAACAATTCGGTTTACAAGTGAGCCTATAGATGTTTCACATCAAAAAACTTAAAAATTAAACTGTTTTTTGCCAGACTATGTTCTATAACTGCCAAATTTCATTAAGATCCATTGAACCGTATTGGACATCCAATACCGTATTTATAATATTAGTACGGAGTAAGATTTATTCTTTAAATTTACGTCATCAGTCACAAAGAACTACTTGTTATCTTATTTCAGCCAAACCTCCCTCCCTCCTCTTACTACACAGTATAACATATACATAAAGACGATCTAACCGTAACTTACTGTAAAGTGTATTTACAACTAAGTTTGCGATGAAAGTGCACTTTACAAAGTAAAAACCGACAAGGTCGCGTTTTACCGCAAACTTTATACTTTAAACGTAAAACCCTACCTTTGAGTTAACGAGCTTTCTTCCATCGTTATTTTCATTTTATTTTCCACACACACTTTTTGTGCCTTTGAGCTTTAAGAATACTTTAATGTATAAACAAACGTTTTGCGACTGGCCATAGCTGATCTTGTAAACTTATTAATATCCTAAAACGATTTCACATCGAGTATCAACCCTAATGAATATTTACTTCTTGTTAATTAAGAAACCAAAAAATCCTGACATATTGCACCTTCAAATTCAAAAGATGAATACGTATTGAATATCAAATCACCCGTCAAATTCGTTTCGTAAAAAAAAAAAATTCACCCTCTTCTCAGTCGGGTTTTTATTCAGTTGTTTTCCATCTCGCGCCAATGTTGGTTATATTTTACATTTTGTAGTCCCTTACATACTCTTGGACGAAACAGAAAATATAATATGTAATAATACAAATGACATGCCAACGAAGCGCTCTGTTACCTGTAATAGGTATTTGAAATTGTTTCTATTGTCTCGATGTCGTCCTGTGTCGCTGGCCGCTTGGAAAATCACGATACAAACGTTTCATCGTTAACGAATCATTGACTCTCATAACAGTCTGGTGAAATCGATACCTTTATAACTGTAACTTTGACAACTTTTATACCACTGATACCGCTGATACTTTGATCTCGTCTTACTACTTGAGAAATTATTTAAGTTGATTGAATAACCAATTAATTTTATTTTTAACAAACAGCCAAGGAATTAAAAAAAATAAAAAGAGAGCTAATAAGCTTTGGGTAACGGAGAGTTACAATGGACTAACGTAAAATTACCATGCAAATATACTAGTACATTAATGCATATCAAAGGAACGGTCAAAGCAACCTTTAGTCGCATATTTGACTCATTCGAATAAAAATCCTTTTACTGCAACTTTGTTACACAATAAAGATTAAAAGTATATTCCCAACTCGCAGGACATGTCTGACTCTGCGTTATTTGCATGGAAGCATTATTAATATCTCGTGTAAAGCGTTCCGAATAAAAAGTTTTTGAAACTTTCTGTGAAAATAATTACAACTCACGGTCAGACCTCGCAGAGATGTACAAAACAACTATTTTAATCAGATGTCTGGTTCACTCTATGAAACATTCTTTAGCAAAGTCTTGCTTTGACTATTATAGTCAAAAGATTTTTATGTATTAGGTTATTTTATTGTATTACCTTCACATTTTCAATCTTTTATTTGTCTACATCGTCCGTGAACGTGAATAAATGTTAACCGCTGTGCAAGTCTTTACCTGTTGCGTGGGAGCCACGTGATTACGAACGAAAATTATCGAAATGCCCTTTTGTTTTAAATAATCAAAAAAAAAAATCAGCTATTAATATGGTAAAACACAATGTGAAAAATTCTAAGCAAAAATAAGTAGTAAAATTTTGATGCAGCTTGTATTTAGAAACGGATTTCGCTGCGTTATTGAATCAATGTGCTAGCCGGCCGCAAATTTCATAAGGTCGTAGAAGCGTACTCGTGTTACAGTCTAGTCCAGTGATTCTCAACTACTGTGCCGCGGCACTTTTGTGTGCCGCCAAATTTCAAAAGTGTGCCGCCAAATTTTGCAAATATATAATAATGTTAATATTATTAAATTATATCATTTAAAAAAATATATTTTTAACATGAATATATATTTAAATCCACAAAAAAAAAACATATTTTGTTATTTGCTTTAACGCAGTATTTCTTAGTGCCAAATTATGATGAAGCGGCGTGCATAGCAATAGGAATATGTCTCAAGTCGCCGCACACTTTTCTTTGTGTGCCGCCAAATTTTGAAATCGTTAAATATGTGCCATAACCAAAAAAAGGTTGAGAATCACTGGTCTAGTTATTAATGCAAACTCGATAACATGCATCGCGCCGTTGATCGAATCACGATGGCTCGTTTTTAACACTTTTTGCAGTCTGTACCTCCCTTCTCGATGAAACTGTAAACGAGTTAACATCGCGCTCATGGCCCGTGGCGAATATTTTCCATGTCAGCTTTTAGATAAATAAGCTCATAACTTACAGACTTATTTATAATCTATAAACTATCAGCTTTAACCCACAACGTCGTCCGCGCAGAATTAGAAAAAGAAAAACTTAATTAGTAGCTTAGGTGTTTTTCCAGACAGTGTTCTATACATCTTTGCCAAATTTCAGCGAGATCTATGCAGCTGTTCTGGAGTTCAAACATTCGCATTTATAATATTAGTAAGATGCCTGTATATGAACACGTACGAATGCAATTCGCCTGTGCGGGAGGCTTACTCGAATTTGCCGATGACTTGTACAGTCGAACTTGGATAAGCGAGAAACCACTGTCCTGTTGGACACCTCCTTAAGCGAGAAATTCGGGTTAGAGAGAAACATCTCCAAGCAATACAATTATAGCGGTCCCTTGCACTCCCGGTTATCCAGGTTGGGCTGTATTTGTTAGATGTCGTATATGTATTTTAGTAACGACCCGATCGCTTAAGGTAAGGAGGTGTGTTTATATTGATATTTCCCGAGGAGCGCCTTACCAATCTGCTAAGTGATAGTCACCTATATCCGGTAACTGAGTAGTATTTAGTTTTTCGGTGTCCATAAATCGATCGCGTCAATATGTGACGATATACATCTATACTAATATTATACAGAGGAATGATTTGTATTTTTGTATGAAATAATTAAACTCAAAAACTAATTAACCGATTTCAAACGTAACATTATCACTGAGAATTACTAGAATACTACTGAATTACTAGATTATTCTATTCGGCGCGGACGAAGTCGCGGGCAATAGTATCTTCTGTAATTACTTAAATGTTATTAAGGGCAATTTATTTTAAGAACTGAATTTATTTTAATTTATTTTAGGAACTGATATGCAAGAATACAAGCATGTTGTTAAAGAAAAAATTAGCGTTAATTTAATTATTTCTATGTTTTAACAAAAAGAAAAGTGTCTTGTTTTCCTGTACATTTACACATACAACATATTAAATATTTTGTCACATAGTATTTGTGCCTATGTTGGTATTGTCCTACCTTACTTTATCAAAGTTAATATTATTTTATATTTATGAGTTTAATAGACTCTGAAATAATATCAAATATTATATTTGACTGACATTACTGTCAGACGATAAATTAATTTGTTTTGTACGATAAGAATAACATTATATATGAGACATTGTTTGTGTTACTACGTATTTGATACAAAAATTGAATTATTATATCACTTACGAATACTTTTATGAGTTTATTTAATAATGATATAAGGCAAAGGAAAAAATTCTTTTTAAAGTCTTTGAATTTGAAGAGTAACAAGATAAGACTATGTTATAAAGTAGTGCCGCGATGTGAGTAAAGGACGTCGCTAAAAGCTTACATTGATCAAATTAGGGACCTTATAAAACAGACAATGTAAATGATTTAATTCACTGATTAAAAACGAATAGCGAAAGGTATGTATTAAAAATGTAACGAAATCGTAGTACCACAGAACAGAGCTAACGAAATCAATTTTATAGAATATTCGCTCTATGTCTGCATTAAACTAGTAATTGAATTAAAACTGAATACGCAGTGAATGCGGTGTTACAAACGAGCCTCTGTTGTTGACATTTTTTCCATTTAAATTTCACTGAAATGTTCATAAAGTATCAAATTGAAACTTTAACGGAATTCAGATTTTTTTTTTCGATATATTAAAATGATTTTCAGCAACTTTGAGTCTGTGCAGATATTTTCAGTTCTCGAAATGAACACTTTGTAGTTTTCATGATACCTATATATGATAGATAATATACATATTTGTGGCTCCTACGACCAATTTGAAAACAATAAGAAGTAACTATCGCAATACGGTACTCGATTAAAGTTAGAGCGAGTTTTCATTTGTATTTGTGCAAAAATGGAAAATTTAATATGCATTACATTGAATTTTTTCTCTGATGGTATTTTTCCTTTTGCAGGATTAGGTTTGTGAAAGTTGTTGCAAGTAAATAATTACGCTTTCATTCCACTTTGATAAAGAAATAAAATGGCCATATTTCAGTTTTTAGTAATTAAATTGAAGAAATAGAAAATATTTAATCTCTCAAACTCTCTGGATTAAGTTCGTGAGTGGTGTGTCTGTGTGTGTGTATGTTTAATAGATTTTATTGTTCGTCAGAGAATACCCTTGCGACCACTACACGGCCATCATCAACGTGACGTTAATGTGCACCGGTTGTCCGCGGGCGCCGGTTCACGAGAGCGCATTGCAACTGCTGCAGCTCCTCGACAAGCGGTTCTTTGGCAGCGTGAGTCCCATGGCGACGGAGGACGACGGTGAGTGCCCCCCGACATCTCGCCTACAGCGACTTCTGTACAATAATAACTATCGAGATGCAACTCATTCAGGACAAACATCAGACATGTGTTTTCATTCACTCAATTGATTCGATGAATATTTTTATTTATAAAAATTTATCGCTATTTCCCTTGGTCATCGTATCACGCAACTGATGGAACAATTTTGTTAATTCTTTGTTGTGTTTATTATTGCTCAGAGGTGGTTTTGATGGAAAAAAATTAGAAAATGAGGAACATTGAATTTAGTATCATAGGACAATGTCTGTCGGGTCAGCTAGCACTGTAAATTATTATATTAGTTTAATTTGTTTTGAACATATTTTAAGTCAAAAAAATTGTAGCTGATAGAAACTATGGTTGCTATAGCCTTCTTTTTATAATCTTTCTAATTTTCAATTATGTCTTCAGTTTTTGTCTTAATAAAAAGTCAAATTAAAGGATTATAATTTTCGTCATATAAATTTTCGAAACGACAAGTTTTCAGGACAAGCTCTCGAAAGTTTCAACCATATGGGAAAATAGGCCGCATATGCCTTTTTATTACTATTTGTAAAATTTGTATTTTGTTTAATAAACTAAGAGGTAACTTTTAACACAAGAAAGTAAAAATCATAAATTTGTTACTTTAGTCCTTATACTTAGGACCCATTGTTATATTACTTGCAAAAACATAAACAGGCAAATGATAATATTATCGGACGATTGAATGAAAACATTTGTTACTTTGTCTTTGTCAAAGATTATTAGTCGTCGTATAACATTTTATTCATTGTAATGGTAGATTGAACTCCACTGCAGTGACATTTGGATTAATCCATAGTGCGATCCCATTCATTCTCTTTAATAGAGTAGAGATAAAATGTTTATTAATACAAGTATAACAGTAGCCAAACTTTATGATAACATACAAACATATATAATATTAATTTTAAGATAGTCATTCATTGTAACATTGTTTAGTAAGAAATTGTATTATTTAGTGTCATAAATAGGCTGATTGGCTTGAGCCTTTACTTTGTTTTATATAATGTAATACTGTTTTATGGTAAAATCAAAGTCATCAGAATTTGCCTCAAGCCTGCAAACGATGTAACTATCGAGGTATGTATGTAAGTGCTTCAAAACAAATCCAGCTGGAACTATAACTACAGCAACAAAAATAACTCACTCACTAACATAGTGTTATTTATCATTTAAACATATGAAGAAACGTCATTCGTCATCCAGTTTCAATCAACTCTGTGTCAGTCTTAATTAAGTTAAAAGGCATATACAAAAACTTTTATATTTTTATTTTTTATTTCTATGAACGCGTGATAATAGAGTGATCGTGGCGATTTACGCTGTTCCCCGAAGTTATATTAACTTACTGATTTGCAGCACCTCAAAATTAAAACCGACCCTCAATATCCTTTTGTAATCCCATTATGAATATGTCTTATATTGATAATAGCTGTCGCCCGCGACTCCGTCCTTGCGGGATGGAATAAAACCTGTGTGTTCTTCCAGACTATGCTCTATATCTGTGCCAAATTTCAGCGAGTTCTGTTGAGCCGTATTTTAATATTTTCAAACAAACATCCATCCATCCATCTAAAAATTCGCATTTATATTATTGGTAGTGTAACTTAATCTCTGTTGTGAAATGTGCAGAAATTTCAATTACAAATAAACTCCAATCGTTATAAAATAAATTTGAAATCCTGGAACGTCTGTGTTGACTATACAACATATATGCGGTTTGCACTCGGACCCTATTTATTTAAACGTACCGTAATATGACTGCACTTTATTTACACAGCTTTCAAATGATTTCATTTAAAACTTATATAAAATGTGGTACATAACACAAATACAACTTCTCTCATTTCGTCTGCTCTTTATTTTGAGCTGTACGCAAGAAATATTAATTATATGGAATATTACTAATTTCTATCTGAACTATGGTAAAATTATAGAACTCGCTACATTGATTCAAGTATCTGAAACTTTATTGCTTTAGTTTAATAACAATTTCAATATCTATAAATTCATCAAACCTAAATGCCAAAATACAAACCGCACAAACAAAAACAAAGAAAATACAAAATTTAATTATTTTTTCTCATTATTAAAACAGACCAACAATATATTGTTAACACGATAGTTAATTACAGCGACTGAATTTAGCTATATCCTTATAAAAATTACAAGCCTGTCATGTCAACGTAATGATCACTAACATATATTTCAATATAAAAAATAGTCAAAGTTTGTGTCTATACCTACACATGGGATTCGACAAGCGTCAAAAATATACATATATATAAAATGAACGCACACAAAATGTTCGGTGAAAATCCCCTACGCTTCACACGAGATTGGCTTTGAATGAATTTAAAATTCGCTATTGGATTTATATATCACACAGATTTCACTAGTCATATGAAGTTCGAGATGAATCATATTAATATGTGGCACGTGACATAACTACATTAGGTATACACTGACAGTATCTATGTAACAATCGATTCTAATTAACGCGCAGGTGTCCTAATTGAAATACGATTGGGAACAATGTGCTTAATATAATATCTAGAGATTGCTTCACATGTAATGTACGCTTGCTCTATTATAATCAAAAGTCAATTTCTAGCTATTAATGATGTTAGTGTACATAATGTCGAATATAATTATCACGAATTACATTATATGAAAAATTACACGTACATATTATTAATTACTTTGATACACTTTTGTGTTGACCATACTCAATTAATGTACAATAGTAAGTCATAATTTATATGTTAAGTTGTATTTAAGGTTTTAGATATATAAAAGTACAATAATTGTGAATAAAATATAATTTTCTAAAATATATTTGAATATTTAGTTTATTTAATTAAAGGATTAACCCCCTGTCGATGTAGATAAAGAGGTGCGCTAAGAATTGCGCGTCATCTTTATTAAATAAAGCTAATCACAGCAGACGACAAATTCCGAGTGCACTTTAGTTTGTTGTAAACGTGAGCTACTATATTCCACTGGCGGTACATTCCACCAAGTGTCTTTCTAAATGCTCGTTCATATCTAACTCGTGGACGGGAGCGCGGTCGCGGTCGAGAAACACTAACTAGCCTAACTAGCGGTGGATCTCGCGATTTAGTCGCAACGTCAAGTAAGTTTAATCGGTTTAAACAGGTTGATCGCGCCCGCGCCCCGATCCCCAGTTAGATATAAAGAAGAACTCATCCTCTATATAAAAAAAGGAAATATAAGTTTTTGAATGATCATCGACCGTGAAAATGAACTGTAAATAAGACTACAAATAATTAAATTAGCCCTAATTCTCTTGTCCACTTTAAAAGCAAAAGTTTATCTCTTGAATTCAATTTATTATGTTCTAGACATTTTACTATCCAATCTTGCAATTTTATTTTATTACGACAAACACGTAACAATGTCGTCGTAGACATTCGTAGTTCGTAGACACACGTAGACAGTCGTAGGCAACGGCAGTGTCGTGCTATTTTAGATTCTTACCAGTTTTAAAGGGACAATTTTAGTTCACAAAACACGATGAATCAAATTAAGAATTTATTTCAGGGGCACTCAGCAAGACATTATCTTAGTACAAGTGCTCGGTTATACTGCTTTATCGTGCATCAAAATGAATTGTCGCTGCCCCGGCTTTAAGGATAATAACATAACCCTCAATCAATACCCCCTAAATAGAGCAACACATTTGCAATATGGTCATTTCACCTTTCACCTTTTTGCTTCTTTCACAAACAACTTCATAATTACTAAAATAATAATGGTCATAAGTACCATTAAACAGAAGACTAACGTATACTTACCGAAAGATATTGTCGTCATGTTCGGACTAAGGTAGTGAAAATACAGTGACGATTTAAAACACATATTCAATTTTGGAAATTTAATATAACCATAAAATAATTTCCACAAACAATAGTGAACCAGTAACAAATTTGACCTGTACAAAAGTATATTACCAAAAAGTATTTAATTATAATTTCTCACAGTAATAGTGTAATACATAAAGTATATAAAATTTATACATAGTCAAATCATTTTTAAACTTACAAAAAAAAAAAAATTATTACAAAACTTATAATAAAATAAGTCGACTTCTTACCAAAAAGTACGGAGGTATGTTAAATAATATACATTCTATTTCCAAAATTGATTTTTAAATTTTTCAACATCAATATTTAAATAGACTGAGCTAATGGATTATTACGATAATATGATTGCAACACAAGCTGGTTAATCAAATAAAAATGATGATGATCTCATCAATAATGGACAAGGATATGTGACTCAATGAAGGCATAAGTAAAAAAAGTGTCAGAAGGTTATTTTCATACTGTAGGTGTCAAGTCATGTTTTTCTTTTTTGTTATTTTCTAAGACCTTGTAAGTTTAAGATACTTTTAGACAGAACTAACCGCTAGAATAGTGTCTCTGTCATCGTGACATATATCCTTGTTTGATTATAAGTAAGGAGCATCACCATTTCTTTTTGACACCACAAAAGAATACATATCGCGTATCTATAAACGCGTAGCAAAGTATAATGATATTATATATTTATTTAATTCTTGTAAGATTTTTAATGGAAAGAAATTGTATTTCGTAAAAGTGGGTTTAAATAAATTTGATTTAAGAAAAATCTACTGGAAATAGTAAAAAGAATTAAAGAAATCTATTTTGTTATTAATATATGGACTAACTGAAATGTACAGTATATCGAGAACAAGTTTTACGTAAAAAAAATTAAACCTTTTAGCATAATATGATTGTATAAATCACAATTTACAAAATTAATTAATCTAGTCGAGATAAAATACGAAATGTAAGTTTACACCGTATCGACTTTAAAAATATCATGTGGAACAGAATAATATCAATTATAAATTCAAGCTTATTATAGATTTCTATTAAATGGATTTCTTGTTAAATTTTAGTTAAATTTACATCGAAAATATTTTGTAATTTTGAAATATAAATCAAAGAGTTTCCACTGCTGTGACACATGTATTGACACCTATTGTTGTCGCTGTTTTTTCAAAGAGAATATGAGAGATAACAATATATGTCGATATAACTGTCACTGTAGTGGAAACTTAACATTATAAAATATTTACACACTTTTTCATTCAAGGACGGTCAATAAATAGACGGCTAATAGATGGTTTAAGCAAATTCAATCTGTACAGCGCAGTATAATTTTGTCCACAGAGAATTGAAAAATATGTCTTGACATGCCATTAACTTTATTACGTACAGGAATATCATGATAGGCTTAGAAACAAACATAACTGAATAATATTGCCGTAGGCTTTCATTGTGGTCTCAATTTTTTCATGGGAAGAAGGTATGGTTATATATGAGAGTTTCGGAACAGTGTTGGAGTGATGTGTAACTCGAACTGTCGTCTAAAATGATCAGCGGAAAACCGCGTAGTACGCGTCTTACTTAATTATTATCGGTCTTTTCAAAGTAAATGAGAAGGATAGCAATATTGTTGTAATACAGGTGTTATGACAGTGGAGACACACTCTTATATCTATTACAAAATTTAAAGCGACATTTTAAGTAACTGACTAGAATGTTGACCACTACAAAATTAGATAACATTTCACTCATGACTTCTATAAAGGCCAGCAGTAATGTTTCTACAAATATTGTAATTATTTTTGTTACGGTCTGTAGAACTATTTTCTAATGTCGCTTACATTGAAGAATTTTCAATATACTTAAAGACATACTAACTCCAAAATCCACAATTACATCATGGCCAATTTTATTTGTTTGGAATACAAAGAAATGCCATGAATTCCATTATTACTACATCACTTACTTTAAAATTTAAACCGATTTCTTTTACGAACGAAGAAATTAAATATGTCATAAGAATGTATACATGCAACGCCTGAAAAAGGCTTAAATGTCTAAAAGTGCATAATAATTATAAAGATAATATATGAAGTAATATGATACTTATTCTAAGAATACACATTATATAGTCTGACCATGAATATAAAAAACCTCGTCATGTTGTGGAAATATGTAGACCTAATTTCTTTGTGTACATTAATAAGGTATGTAATAAAAAAGCCGATTTAAGCGCCCCCAGGCAAGGATTTTTATATTCTTGGTTAGGCAGTACGCCAATTATTGTTCACTTAAGCTAATATTGGATATTGAGAAATACCTACAAATAATGACACTTAGATAATATCATAGGAAATACGAATACTCGATTAAGTTATTGAATACACTAAAATACCTGATAAGCTAATTGATATAATTAATTAATGTGTTAAAGATAACTTAATTTGTAAAATCTCGTTTTCATATGCAAACATAATTCAAGTCCTTGGATGTATAAATCAACTATAAATGAGTTTTCATTTCATATAAAAAATTAAAAAAGTATAAATGAAAATAACTTAAGGAAAGGTTACCAAATATTGTGTACATTTTAAAAATTGAGTGGATTATTTGTAAAAATTTATACATATTTACAGTCCTTCCATACAGTGTGAAACAAAGGTTGCAGCGTTGTTTTTTTACTGTCGATGATATTAGTGGAAGGCAACACGACTAATGTGTTGAGACAGCAGAAATATACCTTACAACTTCGTTCAGTGATTTCTGAATGAAAATAGAGTCTATTGATATTAAAACACTGAGCTGCTAACCACAAGTTAATCACTACACGATATAAACTTAGATAATCCGCGGCATCGACTGTGTGGCATTTCCCGCACGTCTCCAACAATATACTAAGTTAATTAATTACTAATAAAGCGTCTTTGATTCATATTTTGAATAATTACAATAGACTTATAGTTTCTTAAGTTAATTGAGTAAATATGTTACATTACTATATGTATATTATTACTTATTGTTCTCATCACGTATTTACACAAAGCAAACAATACACTGTATATATGAAGCAAATTCAACAAAGACTATTTATGTACAATTAAGATCTGATTCAAACATGCATTGCCATAATTTACTGCGCCAAAACTAAGAAAATATACCTTCATATATCTCTACTATTCTGCGCTTCGAACTAGATGTGCATAGAATTTTGGCACGAATATTTGTCACTATAAGTTAAACTACTATTTTGTACTGTTGATGCTCGGTTTTCCGATGTTATATTTACAAAATCTTATCACTTATCCCAATTATATCAAGTATTTAGTTATATTTTTTAAAAGAAATATCAGACCACGGTCATGGTTTAGATGTATAGGTAGATTCTGATAAAAATGATTATTTGGCGCAGTCGTGGCACAATTCGCTCACATTTCTACACTCATTTAGTTACGGCTACTCTTAATATTACCTTAAAAGTAAATCTATTGCTATCTCAACATTTCCTGGGAGAGTGAAATTAATGAAAATATGTTTTTTCTACGATTGTTTTGGCAACGGAAACTGATGGTTTATTAGTTTGTCAACAATCGGGTCGGTTGTTCGGAAGTTTACCGTCTAGGAAGTCGTTGACCAAAATTACCAATCACTTTGGAACCATAAATTTTTCTTCTCAATCACTTCTCACTGAATCTAGATTATTTATATGACTATTGGCTAAAAACTTTGAGAAAAAAAAGCTTAACGGCTATGTAGATATGATATAAACTTAAATTAGATTATTACTTATATCATACACTAAATCATTAAGGCACTGGGAATGCGACTATTGTAAAATATTTATATGTATGTTATCATTAAAAAATTAACCCTTGTCTATGAGTACGTTATATATTTAAGTAAGCGAATGGTTTATAGAGGTTACAATGGTATGGTACAATTTATGTTGAAGTCGTTATTTTTATTGTCAAATGAAAATAAAATTGAAATGAATCGATATTCGACTTCTTAATTTTGGCATAATCTGTTTCTTTCTAATAAATGGCCCAAAAATGTCCCAAATCACGCATACTGACAACCTTATTGACTTTTATAGTACAATGTGACCTCTTTTGTCAAATTTCCGGATAAACGCCGGTTTTTGGCATAAAGCTAATGAAGAATTTCTCGGTTTTTTTTTGTCGAAATATTTGACTTATAGAAAGTTGTAATTTAGAGAATCAAGACTGATTGAAAAAAACGTACAATTTTTCTTTTTACTTTTGTCTATTACTTATGTTCGAATCATAGAGGTTCTATTGTATGAATCTTGATATTGTCACTAATAATAATAATAGTGACATAATTATTGCATTTGGTCGGTTCCCAGTACAACGCCATACCTTTACCACTTGTTGGATTCTAGATCCAATAAGTTCATTTTCGAATTAAGTTAAAACTATAACGTACGTACTTAAAACATATTACCGTGAGTTCCCAATGTCGTGATACATCTGTTTTCTTTGTTTTTTTTTCGAGAATGATATTAATGATAGAATGTTATTAAACATGTATTTGGACAGTGAAAACCCACGGTAAGGATATTATTACATTACTGAATATACTTAATATTGTAGCGGAATTATTAAATGTTTAAACTATTTGATTACAATACTCCTATTTAAAGTTAAGATTTCATTTAAATTAATAAATCTTTGATTTTGACTATTTACAATTTACAGAGGATTAGATTTTGTGAATATTTTTGAATTTACGATGCAGTATATTAAGTTCATTTATTAATATTCCTCTAAAATTTAAATGTCCAAAGTTTCTCTTAATATAAAATATGCTACAGTTTATTTGTACAGCTAAAAATGGAAATTATTAACTTCTAACTTCGGATCAATAATTTAAATCAATCATAATAATTGAAATCTGCCACAAAATATAGTAAGAACCAAAGCAACTCTCTTAAAATGGCAAATAAAATAAGAATTATTATTTTGGATAATTACAATAACTTTTACAGTAACAAATAAAAGTGAAAAGGCCCCTTATATATGGTGTGCTATTTTATGTTCGTATGAAAGAGTGCAAAAGCGAAGAGAGAATTTGCTAGTTGAAGCGTCACCATCATTTTAGAATCGACTCCTTCGAAGTTCTACCGTTTTTGTACTGAGGTTAAAATGGTTCATCAGTATCTGTACATTATCTGCCTTACTCTATTATATTTAAATACTTTAACTTAATTAATTAACTTTAAAATTTAAATGAATCATAAGATTTCACGCGACTCAATTTTGTTGTATATATACTAATTGTCGACCAAACACCCTCCCACTTTCATACTGTTGTTATGTATTCTAAGTTATTTACATGTAACCAGTTTAATACTGTTTAATTCGAATCGCACCATATTCAACCCATCGACATTAGCACATAATATGTACAGCCCTTAATAATATATATACTAACTTCTGGTCTTAACACTAGTATAGCCTGACCAGGTTTATAGAAATCCTCGCCAATTTTTTTTGCAATGGTTATATAGAAAGGTATGATTTTTTTGGGCCCACGCAGTATGGTGTATAATAATCAAATATATATATTAAAAAAAATTACAGTAATTTTCTTTTTGTAAAGTCTAATGTTAATTAATATGCTTAGATATGGCTGATAACTCAATATGGGGAATAAACCAACCAATATTATGTACAAAAAAAAACTCATTAATAAAAATGTTTGCCATCACATTGCCGTTGTGGACTGTCGCACAGTTGTCAAAGAGTATTATTATGATTTCATTATAATTTTTGAGTTTTTGAATTCCAATGCAAAAAATCTGTTCGTAGCTGCAGAGAAAAAATTGTAATTTATTGGAGATTTTTTTTTTAAATTTACATTATTTTATTTTTAAGTGACTTTATTTAGACGTATTGGCGTAGAGGTTGAGTGTTGCCATATCAAAAGGTTTAAAGATTTTGACGCGCATAACAGATTTACTACTTTCCCGGTCAGGCTAACATTTTAGAGGCTACGATATTTTAATTCCTATTAGTTTATGGACCATTTGGATGTATTAAATTGTGGTCTATAAAACTAATAACAGCACGTGATGAGCGCATACATTATACATAGTAATAATAAAATTTATAATTGTAGGGCCATTTGCCTCCTTTCCCTTAACTAAATCACAAAGATGCTTTTCGAATAATGTACACTTTATTCATAACTAGATATCCATTGCCGAAACACATGTTGTGTTGTGAAAAATGTTGTCATTCTCTTGAACAGAAACTTTACCAGTAATATGTTAAATGTAAGTATTTTGGTTGTACTATAAATTTAAAACCTACTTTAATTTACCTTAAAGTCTATCTTATCTCGAAGTTAATTTAAGTTTCAAAGGTACTGGTAGCGCTACAGATACGATGTATCTGTTTATATTTACAAATTAACAAATATTAATTATTAATTGATATATTTACATTTTACGAGAAGTAGAAAAATTGAGAAGTAATAGGTTAGCGTGGTATGGGCATGTTATGAGGAGGAAAGAATCGCATGTGGCTAGGAGAACGTTAAGTATGACTGTGGATGTACACCGGAAGAAGTAGGCCTAGGAAGAGATGGATGAATTGCGTGAAAGGAGACATGATGGAAACCTAGTGCGCCAACCCTACGTAAGTGGGTAAAGGACAGGAAGATGATGATAAATATTTACATTTTACCTTTCAGACTTGATCTTACTTCTTACATTCCTTAACTGTTCATACATGAGATGTTAACATTATTCTTTAGTTGAATGCAGACTATAAGTCAACTTCAAACACTTTTGGTACTTTACTAACGAAAATACTTTAGCCTTTTTTAATACTAATTAATTATTTACATTTTATACAAACTTACTGGCTAAAAGATAGAGGAAGAGCGAACAAAGTATGAATGGATTGCGTGAAAGGGGATATGTTAAGAAGGGAGCGGGTCAGACATAACCTAAGAAAAAAGACAAGGAAATGATGACAGACAAGCATGGGACAAAAAAATCATTAATTATTTAAATACCATAAATGTAAATGCTTCTTAACCTTGATAAAAAAACAGTTTAAAAATCATGCTTTATTCAAAAATTATACCCAAAAGTAAAAGACTTAAGAGCGAACATAAGGATAGAAGGGGAGAAAGAATGGGAGAGACCTAAGTCTGGAAACTTGACTGGCTGCTAAACGTATATGTTCTAATGTCTAGCAAGATTTTTAGATACCTTTTTTGCCGATGACGGCTTTTTTATTTTATAACAGCTACCTTAACTTGATAGGATAAAATCCTGAGACAAATACTTTTAAAACATTACGGCGAATGAATACGCGAAATATTTATGGCTACGTAAAAATGCTTTCAAAAATTCTCGCAGACGCAACATAAAAAAAATGAGGCAAATTGCTAGATTGGGTTATTATCAAGGCTTTAGTTTTACAATTAACTTCCATACTTAGAGTCGTAATGGTTATCTAATCAGTCCCTTTGCCTAGATTTAATATACTAAATTTACACTAAGGGCCTACATTAGTAACTATTGAACGTCTCTCAATATGGCGGTAAGAGCTGAATTATTATATTGACTGTATTTTGTCAAAATAATAATCCAACAATGTGGCTATTCCATCCCACCCTCCACTTCGAAACACATGTTTGTACTCGTAATTTTTGTTTCATTCAACACCAGATGAACCGTTCCACAATTTTACAGGAAAAAATCATCAGGGAAAACAAGTAAGTAAATTAAAAAAAAAATATTGCTAGACAAAGGCCTCCCCCCCGGAATAGCCATTATTATAGGCATTTGTCTTAAGCAATATTTGGTTAGGTTATCAACTAAAAAAAGGTTCGTTCTTCTAAGAAAAGCCTCATTTAACCGGTACTAATATTTTGGAAATCTATCAAAAAAGCGTATGCCATAGTTTTACTGCGGATCTCAAGCTGATTTATCTAACGGAATCCTAGCCTAGACTTGCCTTGTTTATTTTTTAATTCCAGACTTAACAGATGACATTTTTATGTCTCGCGAGATGTCAGTAAACGCCTAAAACTTATATCTTAAAATACTGTTGTGGTTAAAACCAGTATATTAACTCAAGCCTTCAGAACAAATTTTTGATATAGGAGTTTTCATGTCATAAATGTATCTTTTTAATAGAGTTAAATCATTTTAAAAAGCTACCGAATCATTCACCGCAGTTAAAATTTGAATCATTTCATTTATCAACTATAAATTTTTAGTACTTTTAATAATCTGCAAATCAACCAAATGTTACCACACATTTGCATATCTCCCATACATTCATCTCACTTCACTCACTTTCTAGCACACTTTAAAGAGGCCACTCATACCTATATCCTCTACTATTACTTAATAATACTGTAATCTTTCGTTACTTATCAAAACCTTTCAAATTGTTACAGTTATAGTTATTTTAAAGTGCCAAAAATGTTTTGAAAATATGCATTATAAAATTTTGATGGATGAAAAGATGCAATTTAAGCCAATAATTCCCTGTCTAAGTGCATTTAAAATCGATTTGTTTGAATATAATTTTAAATTTAAAATATAGTCAAAAGTACAAAATTGTGAATTAATGATGTAAAATATTTTAAAGTTATTGAATTGAGTGTGTGAATAATTCACACGAGAACAGATCAGCATTGTACCAGCTGAAATTAATATTTTTGTTTAATAAGCAATTAATTAATCTTTAATCCATTGCATTCAATTATAATCGATCTTAAGATTGCAATAGCAATTGAGTGTTTTATTTTTTTTTCTTTGAAAAATGGAAAGATCATCTATAAGTTTTATAGCAAAACAATTTTTATTTTTTTATTTTTCGCAATAATTAATAAGTTATATCAAAATCAAAATTAATTTTTGAATCCAGTACCGAAGACGCGCCGAGAACTCCCGAACAAATCTGAGCGCGTGTGACGTCATACTGTTTTTTTGTCAACTTGACAGCTGACGTATAATAGCGGTAAACGATGCATTTGGATATGTTCCGATATGCACTGCGAGCACTGCACAGTGCTATCACTGTAGAAAAATTCGTTCTGTTATGGACTGCCAGTATACTGCCGCAGTACCCTAGGGAAATATATGACGTCATAAATCGCCGCCATATGCTACTGTGAGCACTGGCGTTTTCGAGGTAAGGTACTCGCAGTACCTTGATCACGTGATCAGTCAAAACCACTCGAGTGCCTAACGTCTTATAAACAAAGCTACAGTTTAATCAGAAAATTTTAAAGTTCTGTAATTAGTTTGGATTAATAAATAAAACAATGGAAGAATTGCAAAAATTAACCTTATTAGACTGTGTTGATAATGAAAAACATATTCTTTTTTATGAAAAAGTACTTACTTTTATTATATTATAAATTCAATTTACAATTCATATTAATTAAAATATTTTTAATTTGACACTACTCCAAAACAGTTTTTTTAATGTACTAGAAAACTTGAACACACTCATTTGAATGCTGTGTCAAAAAATGCTGCTGAAAGTATACGGGATTGCGTTCCGTTTTAATCGTAACCAGTATAACTGGCTATAAAGGGACGGACGTCATCACAGTATGCTGAATTGACGTCACACTGTACAGTGGTCGCAGTGCATATCGGAACATACCCATTATGAATTTGCGAAACATTATGACGTCACAAGTATTGTGGCTATCGTTCACATTCACGTGACTATATTTTAATTTTAAATCGCTTGTAATTAATTGAAAAAAAAATATTTTTCGTTTTTCACGTTACACATCGATAAAATTAATAATTAAGTTTTTAAAATATATATAAAAAATAAACATTAATTTTTTTCACACTCCCAATTCTAATTTGTCTAATTTTTCCCGGAATTATTTGGCTTGTTATTTGAAATCTGATATCAAATTATACAACTAAAATGGAAACAACCATAAAAGATATAGATTTAAAGGAATAACCAGTAAAGTATTAAATAACACTCTTAATTGAAAACGAGAATTAATTATTTTGTTAACATTTTAACAACGAAAGATAAGTAAATTTAATACAATAACTAATAAAGGCAATTTACACGATGCTGATTACTATTTCACTTTTTTTTCCTTATTTAGATAGAGCCTCACCGGTAAAGAAATATTTAATTTTTTGTAATTTATTTTCATAAATGCACACACATAATCAATTTGCCAGAAGAAAACTTTTAAAAATCTTTTATATTATGACACGTTCACACATTTTAAGTTTCAATTAATAGAATTGGTACATAGTTTATTGAAAGTTAGGGTACGTTGCTACGTTTGTTGTTTTCAAGAAGACCGTTTTAATAAGAAAATTTTTATCGAACCTAATAGCACTTTGATACACGTATTTTATTACAAGATGGTAAATCATATTTAACATATTATTTATATGTAATATTGAAAAATTAATATAACGTAAGTAATTAATTCCTTTAAAAATCTAATACATAACTTAATTCAGTCTGTGTTCTCGCATTGCAGTTGTCAAATTGATTTAGTAATGGATACCGGATCGGTACTCGTATTAATGATCTATGTGTTTAAGCAATTTTAAATGTTATAACTTCAATTGATGATATGGTAACATGACCACAATATTTAGTATAGGTTTCGTGATCTTTAGACAATGTGTATGCATTTCTAATTTTTTTTTTACTATATTTTAATCTTTTTATATATCAAAAGGTGGCAAACGAGCAAGCGGCCACCTGGATTCGCTGAAATAGCGAGGCGACCGTTGCCCATAGACATCCGCAAATGCAGATGCGTTGCCTACCTTTAATCAACGGAGAAGGGGACGCACAGAAAGAGGATATTTTTCCTTCATATGCGTCCCCTCTTCCGCAAAATCCACTTCCACATCCCATCCTTCCCTAACAAGGAAAGGGTTGGAAAGGATAGAGGACTAAAATTAGGCTTCCGGCACCACACTCATCAGACGAAACGCGGAATTGCTTCCACTTCACGCCTGACTTCTGTGTGGTCGTGGTATTGCACCGGTCGACCCAGCCCATTCGTGCACCCAACAAATATTGTTGTTGCGGGATCTACCACTGTTAATCTAATAAAATATTTTCTGAAATTACTTGTAAAAGTTATGTTTTTCGAATCATTCTTGTTCGCTAATAAATTCAATGTTTTGTATAAAAACTTAGTCATGTTCAAAGGTTCAATATGCACAAAATATGATATATCTTTAAATACTTCAAAATCGATTTTTGTTTTGTAAATAGAAATATATTTTACCCTTGTCCAGCATGGTACGAGTATTGTTTCAATTAAACCTAATGTACCAGAACCAAACAAAAAAGTATTAATTATAAAATAAATAACGTAATTATTTTATAATACTATTTCAATTCGTTTTTGAGCAAAAACCAAATTGAATATAAAAATTTCTATATCAATTTTATAAGCCAATATAAAACACGTGGTTTTGTATTAAAAAAAAAACCCGTACCCTGATTTAACAACAGTGCATGCACTATAGATATTCTTAAAATTAATTTTATAAATTTACTTGTTGTTGTTTGCGAGTCGTCCTGATCTAAGTGATGGATCCAAATACCGTACGCCGTGATGGACTTGCGGGGGAGCGATCCGTCTCAGTTCGATGGTCTCTGAGTTGCCGCTGTTGGCCTGCAAACGGCGCTGTCGGCTATTATCGAACGTCCATCTCGTGATGTATTGGTCGTTACGGCGATGTCGAGCCGTTGCCTGTACACCACTAGTGCCCGCCCCGTCGTTACTGATGAAGGAGGCTAAGAAAAAAAAAACAGATATTATTAGCTTGTAGAATGTTATCGTAGAATTCCACAGCCGTGACACTTGTTTTAATATAGTTCCAAAAAAAATCTTATGGCAGTTGGAATATATGTCAACTAAAAATGTCATCTTGACAGCGTCATATTTTGACCAATCAGGGAGCGGCAGCTGCACGGTTTAATGTTGCTTTTTTCATAAAAACGCCTGCGAAAACTGCGCAGACAACACTTGAATATTATTTAGTGAAATAATTTTAATCTGAAGCTTTTGAAGTAAATACCTTCCAAGTGTCGCCCGACGAATGAGTGGGAGGTGATAATCTGATCGCCTTGACACAGGTCTAAACAACTTTGGAAATACAATTAATAAACTTGTCGGTTATTTAATATGAGATCTAAGAAACTGACAACACGGCCACCGATATTACAGTTTATTAAATACTTGAGAAAGTCTTAACGACCGTCTCCGAACCTTTCTGACCTTGAACTTAATCCTTTTTAATACACTTTAATAATCTTTATAAAATGTTCGAGATAAATATCTCCCTCTCCTCGAAGTAAGGTCTTTATGTTACTTAATCATTCGTAGAATATGTTTTACTCAGATATTTTTACGCCAATTAGTGGATTGGAAGGTTTAATTTGAAGTATTTAACGATACGAGTCCTTCCGTGGCAAACCTTTTCGTTCTGTACTCTAAAGACCATATTTATCAAGTAACAAACAGTGATATAAAAGCATGTTTCTCAACTTTTTAACTGCTAAACTAGAATTTAATAACGTAAATAATTTCTGCATCTTTGTGTCTTTGTTATTGTTCTTATTTCCTGTCACAAATTTCAAAATTGATTTGTTTCCCCCCCTTCTAATTTTTCATCCCCAATTAACCTATCAAAATAATTTAGTGCTAGGAATACTAATTAGACACACACATCGTACAGACTGACTCCTTTTCAAATCATGGAAATAATAAGTGTCATCGTTTGTTGTCTCATCCCCACCACAGAAGGCAAAAGGGTTTCGAAGATCCCCCCCACCCTCGATCCCAAAAAAATTACATACAGCGCACCGCCACGCCCGTGTGGGATTTTACAAAAAATAATGGATAGTACGATGTAAAGTTGGACACGAAAGGGACAATTTATGACGGTGGACGTTTGCAGTGTCATGTATTACTGGTACATAGCTATTTAGCTTTCGCTAAACGCACACCGGTGTTTTCATACCATTGCAAAATAATGAACTCGGTCAACAAGCAATCGACTGCTGAAAGCCAGTTACATTGCGCCGCATGAAATTTTATTGATAGTTTTTATAGTATATATATTAAGAAGAATAATAATATATTTTATATCTATTTAGAAGAAACAAAACATTTCAGTAATTAATTTTACTGTAATGTTTGACACAAAATATAACAAATGTTCTGTTGTCAAGTTATCATAGTATATTATAGCCTCTACCATTTCTTTGAAAACAATTTTATTTTATCTTACAGTTTAAAAAGCGTATTGAAATGATACTTACAGAAATTAGTTAATTGAATCAAATCTATAGAAATGCAGAATACATATTTCGTATTAATTATAAACTAATTAATTGACATCCGAGTATTGATATCAAGTAACAAGTATACCGTTTTGTAGTGTTTTGTCGGAACGTGGAAAGTAAAGTTCACAAAGTGTTTGTAATATGTGGTTACGAGCAAAGCAAATCTGTCAGAGTGCTCCCGGGCACGCGTTTGCAAATCGATACCCCTTCTATTCCTATCACTCACGTTGTACCAACAATGCATATGTACCTTGATGTTGCAATCTTTTGCAATAACAACTGAACATGCTGTTTGTTTTTTATTTTATTTAAAACACTTTACTATTGTAAATCAAATATAAAACTTGAAAAGCTCGAGAAATTACTTAAAATAAAAAATTATATGACAGCCAGAATACAAAGAGGATCTTGTGATTTTTTTGACGATGACAGGAGGGAGACAGGACCTGTCATCATTTAGTTTGACTTATGTCCACAGGTACAGATATCTTTGTCGGTCTATTATTAGTAAATTGAACATTCTACTCACACCTTTAACAAAAGTTTCAGAAATAAATACTCACAACATTGTTGACATATTCTAACATGTCTACCATGATCTTCAATGATAGACAAAAGACAAAGCTCTTATATACTTCTTATGTATTCATTGTACAAGTGTATATAATTTGTTAGTCAAAGCGTGCCTCACGTGACTTCAGCTTATCAATAATTTAATAGCCACATCGAATGCTACAGTTTCAGTTTACATAGTAGGTACTTAATTGTAGTTGTTGCTTTGTGTTTCAAACAATTTTATACAGTTTGCAAACAGAGTACAGAACTGCCCCATACTTTATTGTTTCAATTGTTTCACATGTTATCATTGTTTTTATAATCATTTTTTTATACATCTATCTATCTATCTATATACTAGCTTTTATCCGCGACTACGTCCGCGCGGAATAAAAAATAGAAAACGGGGTAAAAATTATCCTATGTCCGTTTCCTGGTTCTAAGCTACCTGCCCACCAATTTTCAGTCAAATCGATTCAGCCGTTCTTGAGTTATAAATGGTGTAACTAACACGACTTTCTTTTATATATATAAGATACTAGCTTTTACCCGCGACTCCGTCCGCGCGGATTAAAAAATAGAAAACGGGGTAAAAATTATCCTATGTCCTTTTCCTGGTTCTAAGCTACCTGCCCACCAATTTTCAGTCAAATCGATTCAGCCGTTCTTGAGTTATAAATGGTGTAACTAACACGACTTTCTTTTATATATATACTCGTATATAGGAACCTTTTTTATCTTGTGTGCATTTTTTTTTATTCCGCGCGGACGGAGTCGCGGGTAAAAGCTAGTCCTACATAAAATAATTGGCTGTCTCGGGAACTGGGACAATTATTTGGAAGAAATTTTACAATTTAGCCTTATTTTTTAAAGCATTAATTTTTTTGAACAAAATTTCGCGATTTCAAATACCTTTTTTGTACAAAACTACCTTCGATTGATTAAATGTGAGACCTGAACGAAGCTCCGTACACACACATACGACAAATAGACCTGTTTCTACGTATGACGCAAGAAACCCTGTAATTTAAATAGAAATGATGAACCTATTATTACTTGTTGCAAATCAATAAACAAAGGGTATTTTCAAGCATTATTACACTACTTTTTTATATTTCCAACAGTGTTTAATATAAATAAGGTAACGTACAGAGATATCTAACTTGAGAAGTTGTAATTATTTGTTATATGTTTTGTCATGGCCTAGAACCTAAACGAGTGAACTAATTTGGAGGAGTGAGGTGCCATTAGATTTGTCTTCTTCTTCTCCGAAGTGTCATAATGTAAGATATTAAATTCTAAATTAATGAAAAACGATTTCGAATCTCGCCGTAACTTTTGACATTGCATAACCATTTTTTCGATGTATTCGATGTTCTAAAATAAGAAATTGTTATACTATTTAGTTTTTTTACTTTTTTTTAAATCTTATATATATAAAAGAAAGTCGTGTTAGTTACACTATTTATAACTCAAGAACGGCTGAATCGATTTGACTGAAAATTGGTGGGGAGGTAGCTTAGAACCAGGAAACGGACATAGGATAATTTTTACCCCGTTTTCAATTTTTTTTTTCCGCGCGGACGGAGTCGCGGGTAAAAGCTAGTTATGTATATGTATTGTGTACACTTAATAAGAGATTATTTAGTCTAAGTTAGTAGTTAGATTATGTAGTCTAAATTAATTATTTTTTAATTTTAATTTCGCTATTTCATCTATTAGAGCCTCAGCCAATCGGGTTCTTTTTCGAATTAAAGTTTTATTATTTTATTATGTTATACAATAATGGAGACCAAAATAATTAAATTTAATATTTATGAATGGATATTGCTACGTTTCCCACGTAGCCTTATTTGGGTGGATAAAAAGGAAAAAGGTTTTAAAAAATAATAATGTTTTATTGAAAAGAAAGATAATGATGACATGCATGAAATAACTAAACTATATCTAAAAATTAATTACGTATAGTAATATTAATTAATTAGATAAATGCTGGCAATACATATCTTAAAAGATTAAAATTTATTTTTAAACCTTAGAAAATAATCTTACGGATAATCAGGCCCTTTTTGTTTTTTTTTTGGGCGGACTAAAGTTCGAAGTCCATTTTTTTTTTAGTTTTAATGACAGTTTATCTTTATTTTCGAATTTTGCTTTACTAAATTTACTACTCTCTCAACTACATTCTCCACTAAAAGGCCTGCTTAAAAGTACTTATCTATACTAATTTACTTTTTTCTTACTAATTTTATAAATGCAAAAGTTTAGATGGATGGATGAATTTTTAGTCGTTCCAAAACGGTGAAACTGATTAATTTGGAAAATTTCATTTAGATCCGTGATTGAGGTGTTCGAGAGATACATATTCGATAGTCTAGACTAGAGTGAAAGAACGCATATGCTCCTTAGTATTTTTTTTTATTTCTCCGCGGACTGCCAATTTCTCTTATGCCCTGTTTCTGAAGTCCTTTTAACCATTCGATAGTGTTTATGGTTTGATAACGAAATGAAATGCCACTCCGAATTCCGTATCTTAAGTTTTACTTAGTTTAACTTATCTTACCAATTAACACCCTTAAAATAACTGTATTTCACGTTTTTCCGCACTAAATTTTCATTACGGTAATTAAGTTCATTGACAACATAATTCTACATATTTCATTTTAATTTACATTTTTTTTTGTCGAACTTTAATTATGAGTTTGAAGTGATATACCGGTAGAGGTAGACAGAAAGAGATGGATAGATTGTGTGAAAGAAGACATAATAAAGAAAGAGTGACGACAAAGATGAGTGGAACAAGGACAGGGTGATGACAGGATGATGACTTTTTTGGGTTTTGACAACTATCAAAATGACAATGCGAACGTCAAAGAATTAATAGAGTTGACATCGACCGTAAGGGATAGAAATTCTGCGATAAAATTCAAAGGCAGTAACGATATCAGAAATGTTTGTCTTTTGAGTCAAGAAATGATAATTTAAAATAATTAAGTTACACCGTGACAGTGATTTGTTCGATAACCATAGATAAGGCAATTTAAGAAAAAAAAATCAAACTTTGTTTTACCGCAACTTTAGTAATTAAATTTTTCAATTTAAAACACCTTTTCATTTTTACTTCCTATATTTTTCAACTAATTAGAAATATATAATCCATTTTAAATGCATTTTTATTACAGACTAGCTGTCGTCCGCGCGGAATAAAAAAAAACATAAGTAACCTATGTATTCTTCCAGACTATGTTTTGCATCTATGCCAAATTTCATCAAGATCTGTTACGTCGTTAGGGAGATAACTTCAAACATCCAACCATCCATCTAAACATTCGCATTTAAATTAGTAAGATTAATCCATCCGAGGGAAGTGAAACTAAAGCTAATCTTACTGATAACTTCGTTATTCAGTTAACGATTAATCTTAATTACAATATTTCAATATAGATTCTAATTGCTATTTTGTGAGAAGTGTAAAAACTTTAATAGGCGCGTTTACACGACGTGAGTGCTGACCGAATAATTTTCAGCCGACACACGCCGCCCTACTCTTATATGGTTGATTTCTTTTGCATGGATTTACATGGAATTATGATAGTTGTTTAAATTAATTATTTACTTTTTTCTTAATTTTTATTTTCTTGCGGCCTATTCTAATTGTTTTTTTTTTACTTATTCTAAGTTGTTAATAATAATTATCAGTCTTTTATTAACATATGAGCATTGATCAGGTGTTTAGATATCATTATATGTACATTTTCCTTAGTTATTTTAACAAATCACTTAGTTTAACATACGTACTATAAATGCATTCTGGCCTTTCATAAAAATGTACAACGTTATTATAATCTACCGTAAGAGTGCAAATGCAAATATACTTTAGCCTTCTAAAATCTTCAGTTTAATACATGTTGTTATCTCTGTTTTGTCTAAAATAATGACAGGGATGATGATATGTTTTATTCAGAGATTTTGGTCTCAGAAACCAATAGTAAGCGATGCAAACTCTGCCCCTGGCTCTTTAGTTGCTATTTTTCTTTTATTATATTAATATCGCAAAAATAAAATTTTGAAATTTTACCATTACAGCTCTTATACATAAATACTGTAATTTTTTTGTGCCTTTCAAGAAGTGATAGTTTCGCACAGAACAAAATGTGTGTATGTTTATCATTTTTTTTAATCTAACCAATTCTTAAATTGAAACTAGAAATAAAGTTTTATTTTTATTGAATAGACGGAAAACTGTAAGGTTTTTAAAATAAATTCAATTAAAAAACTAATTAATAATATAACATTAGAAATCAAGATAAAAACAACATACTAGAATAATAAAATTATGAAAAAATACAATTAAATATAATTAATAACTAAAAATTACCGATAAAAATAAAAGTTTCATAAAACAAATGTAATGACTCTATAAATAATAGTAATAAATTTATGGTAATATTAAAAATCTATATATCGATGGGTCGTATGTAAACGGGCCAAAGTAACAAATTGTTGATTTTTACTTTTTTATCTAAAAAGCTACCTCTTAGTTTAGTAAACAACATGCACTAAACACAAATACGCATTTACAGTTTTAAACGTGTTTTTTTTTTTGCTGCAATAAAAGGGCCTATGCGGCCTATTTTCCTTTATGGTTGAAGCTTTGAGAGTCTCTACTGTAAAGTTGTCAATTTACACATTGACTATTATTCATAGGAGCCATCGATTTATATTCACATTAAAATAGTAAAAATTAATGTAAGAAAATACAAATTAAATCTTCTTAGCATAATATTAATATAACACTGCCTGATTTTTGCACAAGTGAAACATCGAAGATAAATGTGTCCATCATTAAACTTCTTTTCTCGCAAAACATTTTTTTCACGTATGACTACGATCTAGAAATAAGGAAACAAAAAATAATTAAAAAAAAAACAACAAAGGAAAGAATTAAATGATACAAATAAAGCTATTGGTTTGTTGATTTGAATAGATAAGTCGATAAGAACATGATTGTTGATTGGCCTTGTGTTTCCCCTACGAAAGATTTGTATATAAACTGTAATCCCTATTTATAAGTGAATCAGAGGGATGTCTATATGTTTTGTAGATGTGTTTCGTAAGTGTAAACACACGGTGAAATGAACAATAGCTTTTGCACATATAAAAGCGACAAAGTTCAAAGTGCACGATTAAATGAATAATAGTGTATGTTGTCTGTGAGATATGAACAGATATAACAAAATATATAAAAGACCAAAAACAAAAAAATCACGCTATTTTCCGGCAAGATTCGCGACATGTCAATGTTTTGTTCCAAAAATATAATATTTTCGTCGTAGCGTAATTATGAATTGCAGTATTTATTGTGAAATGTAAAATGTCAGTGAAATCTAAAAATGTACGTTTTTTTCCATCGATGTACAATAAATTTCTAAAGAACCATTTCAATACTTTTAAATCCAAATAAGGTCGTCGGGTATTCCTGGAATTTTATATCCTAATATTTTCTTTTTTATGTATTTTCTAAGTATTTTCCTTTTTATATTTCTAAGTATATTTTTATATATTTCTTCAAGGAAAGCCACACATTAGGACATAAAGTATACCAAAACTTCGCTGTTAAAAATGCTTCGCTTAAGCCAAACGCCAAAGAGCTCATTACGTATATGGTCACAAATAATGTTTAATGCAAATTAAAAATGTACATAATTTGCTTCAAATGTAACCCGAATCATCGATATAAAGTAAATTATAAGACGGTTAGATGTATCGTAATTATATTTTATTATATTCGTATTTTATGACGCAAGCAAATTCAAAATTAATCCACATGAAATTTTATAAAATCGCTTCAAAGAATTCATGTAATTATGTTAAATATAAAATTAAGCGTGTAATTTTGACTTACTTGTGGCGCTGCCGCCGGGCGCTTGGTTAGGCGACAGTTCTCTCAGGGTGATAGCGCGGCGAGTTCTTTTTCTAAACGTGGGCAGGATGTTCTTGACCGCCCTTCGGAAGTTCTGCCCGCTCAGACAGTACAGCGTGAAATTGATGCCGAAGTTTGTGTTGAAGAATATTAGCGCGATTTGTTGTAGAGCTGCCCAACTGCCGGTGCTTTCGCGTTGATTCTGTTTGACAAGGAAAAGTTGATATAACGCATGAACAAGTTTAAAAACAACTATAGTTAGTTTAGTATTATACTTTATATAATGTACATTGTGATAAATAAGGAATTCTCAGGATAAAACTGGCATTTGCGTATCGTTTTAAGATTATACGTAAAAGTGCGATAGGTTTTATTGTTGTGCCTCTTAGATATCACCGTATTCTTTGTGTACACAAGCACGTTGCATTTGTATAAATATAAAGTATTCTTTAAGATACCTTTCAATAGTTAAAAATGTCGGGTATGAGCATAAACTTATGCTCTATATCATGTCTACTGGCTACGTCTGTTAGTTCAAAGTTACTCGACATTTGTTACAATGTTTATTGGAAGAAACCTTTAGATCTCAATTAGAAAAAAAACTCAATATAATACACCCCCGAGGGGGTGGGGGAGAAGGCAAGTAATTTGTCTCAAGTTATACACCCACGCCTCACGTACCAGTCGCAATATAAGCGTAGCAATTATCTACTGTTCACTATTCAATATTGAAATGTTCCAGAACTATGTCCTCAAACACAAATAACGTTTATTGTGCAGTAAAGGAATGTTCGCCTCGTTGCATTTAATACGCAAAAGCTATAATAATTTTGAATACGAATTTCACAGTTAAATTAATTATTTTCAGTAATTAAGTTTGACTTTACATGATCATTTTAAAACAAATTGGATTTTCGTGCTCGTATTTCGTAGCTCATATTTATATATTTCTTCTTCTTATTGCTAGCATATTTGCTGCTTTTTTTATTTAGGACTCGATACCTAAGATACTGTCGTGTTATTTTTCACAGAAATAGAAAAAGGTGGTTATATTTTTTTTCTTAACATTTTATCACTTTTATAATATTATTTGAAATAACTCTCACAGTGAAGTAAAGCCCGACGAAAAGCAAGATACAGCTCAAATGAGATTTTTCTATTTCAAAGTAAGGGGCGGCGACTTGTACAAGGCAACAGGTGCCTTGCCTCTCACTGCCCGCCGCCGCCGCTCTAAGCCTTCAACATTTTGCCGTTTTTACTAACCAACCTTCTACCTCTATAATTCCCTTTGTTTCTATCACAAAAAGTGATAAAGCGGATTACATCTCAGTTACAATATTATTTATTAAAATATGCAAGCTAATGTTGCAAAATAGTTTCTATTATTTTTATATCTACGTTGCAGTATTTTTTTTTATAAAAGACATACGCACGGCTAAGTGCTTCTGACGAATCAACGAATTCATATATAGCGTTGGAATGTTTTTTATTTATTTCACGAAAATCAAAATGTAAACTCTAAAATCTACTAAATATGACCAACGCTTCATTTATCATAGTATCTGAGTTATTCTTTGATTCCAGTGAACACAATTATTATTTTCTATGTGTATCAACCTTTAAATAACTAATCGTCTATCATAAAGTAATTTACGGCAACTGACGATTGTGCGATGGTCCTTCGAGTCTGAATCTCATACGTCAATCAATTTTAAAAATAAGAAAAGCAAAACTCTATCAGATATTTTAAAAAACTTGTTATCAAGTCATTTATTTTAAAATTTACATTGTATTATAAAAGAGATTAAATTTAGATTATATTTTATATTAAGACTAGTTATACAAAAATAATTAAAGCATTTTTATATGATGCTAAAATTGTAGGTAAAACTTTTATCCAGCAAGTAATTAAAATTGTCGTGGTTTTCAAAATTCTAAATATATTTTTTTAATAATAAAAGTTTGTTAAGACAAAGTCCACTTACCAGATTGAAAGCGTAGGCTATGACGCGCATGGTGTAGGCAGGCACGTTCAAGCCGACATAGACCGAAGACACGATGAGAAGCATTTTTGTGACGCGTGTTTGTGACCGTGGATAGCCCAAGGGCCGCTGAGGCTGGATCTGGTTGGTGAAGGCCGCCAAATGCTCCGCTCTCGTGTACTCCCGCCGTTCACGCTCTATGCGATATATCCCTACTACGATTCGGACATTCAGGACGAATATGACTGCAAGAGGGACTGTGAATGATGCCACCGTATCAACAATGTTGAAGCGTGCGGCATGCGCAAGATATTCAAAGTCGATATTGCAGTCCGTAGGCGTCGGTGTCACAAATCGTAGCACGGGTATATTCAAGAGCAGTGAAAAAAGAGCGATGGCCGTTATCACATATCGGGATCGTCGCACGGTACAAATTACGTTACATTGGAGCGGGTGCAGAACTGCCATGAACCTTTCGATCGTAAATGCAACCACTATCCAGGCGCTGAAGGTGCAAGTCACATACGAAATATATACGAATATTTGACAGAAGCCTTGTCGATGAAACAGATCCGAGAAATGCACCGCGTTGAGCCATGGTGGTATCAGTTGTAGGAGAAAAAGGGTGTCCGAAATTGCCAGTGCCGATAAATATTGACTCGTCGATTGTAGCCGAAGTTTTGTTTTGTAAAACACGTACACGGACAGAAGGTTTCCGATAGCGCCGAGTAAAACAAGGATCGGTATATAGTAGACGTTTAGGCCGTTTGCAATTTGTTCCGAAACCGATTCAAAAAGACAAATTTCCGATTTTGTCGTACCGTTTGGATTTGTTAAATTTAACCCGGGCCCCACAGTGGTAATATTAATATGTGGCGGGGGGGCAGTCATTTTGAAGACTGCCCACTCGGGCGCCTGCCCGCCGAGAACTGCGTGAGCTCTCTCCGCGAGGGCCTTTTTATAAGGGCGGCGAGCCATGTCGGCTACCAACTTTCAGTACATGCTGCACTGATGAAATTTCCCTGGATACACACAAAATTCAACCATATCGTCATAGAAAGAAGGTTTTAATTTCATTCTCAGTATTGTTTCAGGAGGGATTTGTTGTTGCGCGTAACGGTAATTTGCAACGGCGTACAGACGCCGCCTACTTTCCCGCAACGGTTCGTAGTAAAATGTAGCCGTTGCTACGGCGTAGTCCCGTGTTGGCGCTCACTCGAAAGAGACAGGTGTTTGATTTCAGCGCCCCATTGAATTAAATGGCGCATTTGCTATAGTCTGTTTCACTTTAAAATTTGCATATCGAATTTTTACAACGGCGACTTGAGCTTTTACATTGACGCACGCAGTTTTAACTTTATCTATCAATATGATAGCCTTCATATCAATATTCGCCTTGAAGAAATGTTTCGGAGGAAGGATATATTATTAAACGGTAGGAAACATTTTAGTCTTTTAAGCTCATCACCACATGTAGTAGACTGGAAACAATTATAATCATTTCAATTTTAATCTAATATTTAATACGATCTGTAATGTTTTATAAATAAATAATGATAGTTATTCATTACCACTAACAGTTCTGTATATTTTGCAGGCCACACACGTTAGCTTTTACATGGCGGTTTTATATAATACTAGCTTTTACCCGCGACTCCGTCCGCGCGGAATAAAAAATAGAATACGGGGTAAAATTATCCTATGTCCGTTTCCTGGTTCTAAGCTACCTGCCCACCAATTTTCAGTCAAATCGATTCAGCCGTTCTTGAGTTATAAATAGTGTAACTAACACGACTTTCTTTTATATATATAAGATACATGTACATATAACCTACAGTCTCAACCTACAAAACTCAAGTTATTTGTACTATAAAACTCGGTTATACCTGCATGGCTCAAATCTTCGTGCATTGTAAATTTAACCTAACCTAACTGAAGGTTTGTGGCTTGCACAATGCAAACGAACCATGACAATAACATCGACTACGCATTAATTTAAGGTATATCTGTTTATTGTTAGGTTCAGAGAAGGGCAAGGGTACTCTGGACGTGCTCCTGTGCACCACGTACTGTCGCTCCCAGCTGTACCTTTCCCGGCAGCTGTCCCAACTGCACCCGGAACTCACCATGCCCATGTTCTCAGGTAAGTGTTTTCTGTTGCACTGTACTCTGTAACCGAAACACGTGTATTAAAATATATCTTTATCTAGTATTTTTAAGGCAGCGAAAGGATATAAAAAAATGTTTTTGTATAAGTGATTCAACAGTGGAAATCCACGGTAATATTTTATTGTCGAGTATTAAAACAGCGTGCTTCTGTATTTACAAAGGCAATCCGGCAGCGACCACTGAATTATTTGCCGTGTGTCAATACCTGTACTGTTGATTAACCGTATAGTTTCGCGAACTGGCATTTACCGTAGATAGGAAATGTTCAGTTTTTTAACAGATGGCTAACCGCGATATTAACTGTATCCCTTACATCAAAGGCTTATTCATTTTGTTAATACATATGACATTACAGGTAATGTAGAATATATATAACGTCTTAAACGTGTAGGAATTATTTTTTACTTAACTTGTTCACATAAATAAATGAACAATATATTAAAGGATACAAAACTTTATACAAAAAACTACTCTTCGTTTAGAACATTTATTAAGAGGGGAGATTTCATCCATCGAGGGGACAAATTTCATGTTTTTTTAACTTAGTATTAGCAAATACAAAACAGCCGATAGCATATAGTTTTGTACAAACATCCTAATTATGTATCAAAGGAAAGGGCTTGACAGGCAGAATAAAAAAACAACAAAAAATTAACTATACATTTAGAAAAGGAATGGTAAAAAATGGAATTGACTTTCATTTTTTTTATAATTTCCGTTTTAAAATCTTTAAGCCGGCTGAATGTACCTGAGACATAACACGGAAGATCAGTACGGCCATTTTGGCTACATGAGGTCTCAATAGAATGTATACATAAAAACAAACAAATCCGCGAAAAACATTACCTTCCTGTTGGGCGAATATACTATTAGAATATTTAATTAGAATGAAGTCAGACCACTTTTACTACAATTAACGGATATACGCTCAATTAATTTCCTTGTAATCATTATAATGGTCTAATCGTGGGTTTCTGAAACCAAAATCCCCGTTTAAATCATATTTTTATAATCAAATGTTATATATAAAGGTATGTAATTGTAAAGACAACAGTTAGTACTTATTCCTTTTTGAATAGGAACTTTTTTACTTTATATCATACGATTTTGTTTAATGTATAACAAACAATATTTGCATGGCTCAATTTTATATTAATTTGTATCGTATAGTTTACCTTATGAAACAAGGTAAATGTCACAATTTGAATTTACATTGAGACTTCATCAGAAATAATCTCTGAACGATATTGATTTATAAACAACTAGCTTTTACCCGCGACTCCGTCCGCGCGGAATAAAAAATAGAAAACGGGGTAAAAATTATCATCCTATGTCCGTTTCCTGGTTCTAAGCTACCTGCCCACCAATTTTCAGTCAAATCGATTCAGCCGTTCTTGAGTTATAAATGGTGTAACTAACACAACTTTCTTTTATATATATATATATAGATGTATGCACGTTTGCAACGGATGTACAGTCAAAGTATTAAATTTGCTTCAGCGCTTAGGTTTCAATATTGTACAGTTAACTGTTGCCATAAGAGCTATAATTTAATACGTACGTATGTTGTTGTGATGAGTTTTCGACCTAATTGCATTGTGATCGTCAACTGACATTTTATCGTAATGGGTAGGAAACAAATGTCCTCGAGTTTACTGTCTATACAATATAATCTTGTTAATCAGTCGAACGTATGTCTGTTTTTGGTGCTCTCATTTAAATGTATGTGGTTTGGGGTAGTGACTTAACAATTTAATACTATTTAATCAATATTTTACATTGACTATTTGATAAATATAACGATGGTTCCTACGAATAAGGGCCAATGTGCAAATACTTTTCAGGGGAGGCTCTCAAAATTTCAATCATATAGGAAAAGATTATTACACACTTTAGCAAAAAATACATATTTACACCAGTAAATGTGTATTTTGTTTAGTGCGTGTTGTTAACTAAACTAAGAAGTAGCTTTTAACATAAAAAAGTAAAAATCACCAATTTGTTACGTTGGCCCTTAAACATAGGACCCATCGATATGTATGTTCATGTATCTCACAAGAGTTGAGGAACATCTATTGTATCAACTTTTAAAGCCCTTCTTATGTAGGTTTTGTGTAATTGATCGTTTGAAATAGTTTATTGTTTCAACAGAAATAACCGCTCGCTTTCAAACCGCGAGAACTGAGGTCCGTCAGTTGCTGCTGCAGTATCTGCTGCCTTGGCTTGTGAATATCGAGCTCTTGGACCCTAATGTACCTCCTGCGAATCCACTCTCATACATACAGGTATGTTTTATTTTTATATTTATTACTCTCATTATAATATAATATAAATTAATTACCACCCTATGATATAAAAAAAACCACCATGTAGACGTCCTGAATCATATAATTGACGTCTTATTTAACAAATCTCTTCGTATCTTCAACTAAACTTGTTAGCTAAATAACTACATAACGGTGAAAATGTTTTTTTTATTATTTTATTTGTATTTTGATTTAAATTGAAAAGCTTCACTTTTGTTTTTTTTTTTTGTAATTATCGACTAAGTGAAGGCCTCCAAAACGATATAATAATAAAAAATAGTCATTACGAATTGGAGCATAAAATATGCCTCGTAACGAAGTGGAAAATCGACAAGACGATGCTTAATAACTGTATTTAATAAATCAATAACATTTGTAGCTGTAAAGTACCGTATTAGTACCTTGATAACTTGTGAAACTTTTTAAAACAGTTTATGAGAAAATAGGCACGTGCTGTAATTACAGTGAACTACTACAGCGAACACATTTCTACTTTAGACAAATTTTTTTTGTAACTCTAGCTTATTAAAGCTAGAGTTACAAAACTTTACACTTTGTACACCAAGTATTAACTTGGTGTAAAAAGTTAATACTTGGTGTACACTACTTAGAATACTAAGGAGTAACTTAACTTTCTCGTTTAGTATAGTTGTATCTAATGAACGTAATTTAAGAACCCAACTAAATAAATCCTATATGTTTTGGTAGATACTAATGAGTGTCCTTATCGAATCTTAAATTACAACCAATTATCGTCGAGCCGCTACAATGTGATATCAATTAAGTCAACAATATGTACAGCGTGAGGTCGGCGCGTTTATATCAATTTCTTTTTCTTACGTTACAATAGAATTTATTTTGGTAAGAAACATAAAGCGAGATAAATCCGTAGATAGATATATTTAGGATAGCGTGGGCAGGCCTCCCGCTAGGTGGACCGATGATCTGGTCAAGGTTACGAGAGTCCTGGGAATCCTGGATGCGTCTTGCACAGGATCGATCAATGTGGCGATCTTTGGGGGAAGCCTACGCCCAGCAGTGGGCGTAACGCGGCTGAAAAGAAGAAGATATATTAAAGCCTTAAAAAATCCGTAAAAATTTATAAACTTTAGCAATTTTTTGTATGTTTTAAACATCTCTAAATTAAGGTACGTCAAGTAACTTTAAAATAATGGCATCAAAAAAGCTTAATCTCTCTTATTCCTGAAAATAATTATGAGCAATTTCATTAAGTTACTAGCTATCGGCCGCGACTCCGTCCGCGCGACATTAAAAAAAACTTAATAAGTAACCTATGTGTTCTCCCAGACTATTTCTACATCTGCGTCAAATTTCATCAAGATCCGTTGAGCTTTTCCGGAGATACCTTAAAACAAAAATTAATTCCTTAAACCCTAATTTCTTTGTACCTCTTTTATAAATATGTATGAGCAAGAGACATAATTTTATATTTTGAAGCCATAATTTCCTTTTTAACTTTGTCAGATATCAACATCGCAACACAGGTGATATTGCAATGTTGATATTTTCCAGGGTAAATTCTAATTACATCCTGTAATTAATCGATGTCATATTGATTAAACTGCAAATGATACGTCAATCACAGCGTAATGTTGTGAACAGGAATATATTAACACTAGCTTTTGCCCGCGACTACGTCCGTACCTACGGAATTTTAAAAAAACTTGGTATGGTAATAGCCTATATGCTCTTTCATACTATATTCAGCCGTTAAGCCGTTTTGGAGATACAGACATCCATCCATACAAACATTCACATAATATTAGAAAGATAGTACGATAAAATTGTAGTCATGTAACGGTTTTTACTGGCGCTCCTAAGTGTATATTAATCTGCACTAAGTTAAAGCCTAAATCACCATAATACGACCAATACGGTGAGATTTGTCTTAAAAATATAAAAGACCCTTCTCGTTTAATATAAGTAAAATTATAATTATTGCACATTTCATAACTTTAAATTTGAAGCTACAATAATAATTTAAAATTAAATAAAGTACTTTATTAAGTACATTATTCAATAATACCAAACATACCTTGATATATGTTAAATAAACATAAAATAAATCTCCTATAACGTACTTTAATTTTAATCTGAACAAGCTTTTGTTTTGTGTATATATTGAAGTGCAGGATTGTTTGTATGTTGACTGTTTCCTACCCTTTGTGGGAGAGGCCAACGTTTATTTGATTAATGCTTTGCAACGGAAATACTGTTTGAACATCCCAAATATGTTCAAGCCCCATTCACTCTGATCAGCGGTAAACATATAATATCGGTAGAAAATGCATATTTAGTAACTACATCCAATGATTCCAAATTATACTACTCTTGTAAACTGTACTAAGTAAACTGTACTTGGAAATCATCAAAAAGCTTAATGAACTAAGTTATGATTTTTTTCCAATATTTTGTATTAATCGAATGGACACACCATTGTCATTTATATCCATTTTCATTGTCATAACGATGAAGAACTATATATATTCTTTTACCAAACTGAAGTTTTGAATTTAGTTGTATCATTTCATGTTTTTAAAGTATCACTTGCCCACAGTACTACGCGTCGGAAGGAGGTCGCAGCGTACGACGAGAGGGTCTCGGTTCCGTGGAAGCCACTGAAATGGTCCTCAATAATTTATTTTACATCACTGCAAAGGTACGTTTGAATATAGATACTTGTGCATTCATATTTCAAGCATGAGATTGCCATCTTTTACAATTTCGTAGCTGTGGATGAATAATAATCTACTTTATTTTTAATTCCGTATCTTTTGTGAAAAATCTTACAAACGACTATAGCGCTATGCGCGTTTCTCTAGCTCTAGGTACTAATAGGTACAAGTAGCTAGAAAGAGACAAAAGGTATTCATATACATGTACGTGCAAACTTTGGTATGTTATATAAGCGTAGTGCGGTTGTGATGGCTAAATTGACATGGCATCGGCTTACAACATGCAGGGGAACTCATTCAACAGTATTTCGACTGACAAATTCGCTGTAAATTAATTAAGAAGCGCACAGGAGCACACACAGATATCCGGGCACGCTCCGATTGCACCTTTACAATTCAACCCTCTGAAATTTAATTACAAATGTCATTTATCTGGTATAACATTTCCGAACATATTCTGTATCGAGAGAGGATTATAGACCGATTCAAATGAAATTTGTATACATAAAATTAATGTTTGTGCAATGGTTGTGTTAGGCTCCAGGAAGCTGCAGTTAGTTTCAAAGCTTTATGAATCCTACGTATTTACATGAATACACATGTGAGTGAATTGAAAACTTTTACTGCTGCTAAATTATTATCTAATATGGAGTTATAATACAGATACAGGACGCCATGTCTGGGACATATATTCAAACCAGTCTTGCATGTAAAGAGTGCTCGAAAGAGTATAAGGAAAATTAAATTTCATAATACCTTCTCAGTGATTTCTCAGTGATTTTCTACTGCGTAAACATTGACATTTGTAACATTAGTAACAGTTTCGGCAGTGGTAACGCATGGTTAGAGGGTCATGATCGCTCGGCAACAAAACATTGTTAGACTTACACCCTACTTAATACCCCGTGCGTCCTCCCCTTCATAATCCGCACGGTCAAGGTCAGAACCTTCACAACGTCATCGATTAATTTAGAATACAAGCTGTGTACCTTCCTTGTACCGGGACGGGCAGATGAAAAGAGTTCTCGTCTAGATGATGAATAAAACAAAAGTATTACCAAATCAAAAATAGTAAGATTAACTGTTGTCTTTGTGTAAAATTTATTTCTTTATTATAAAAGCAAAGATAGAGAAAATTATTATAACGTTTTCAGAATCACTTCCTGAAAGTTAATTATTGTAAGCATAAAAATACGTCATGTAAAACTACTTTATAAGTAACATTTTGTATTGTATGATTTACAAAATAATGTTTCGTTTAAAATTGAGATTGGTTTTTAGTGTGTTTAATTTCGAGTCAGATCGTACCGGTTTGTTTATCCGTGTTTGTGCTCAAATATCGCAACCCTTCCGACTATCTATTTACTAGAAATCGATTTCGCTGGTCTGTGTTTTTATTACCTTATGTAGAGTCAATGTCAATGAAACATACAAGCTGAGTAAATTGAAAAAAATATTGCAGACTGTATGAAGTGGGGTCGGGGTGCGGGCAGTATTACATGCATATATTGTTTGCATTCAAGCGGACGTCGGCCGCATCGCTTTGTAACTCACGTTAAACTAAATGAATCGTTCGCAGTTAATTATACAGACTCGGCGAAACTGACCACAATATTTGCTCAACTGATATTTAATATTAACAGGACTATTTCTTTTTACATTTTAAATATGTTTTGTACATGGGTTACCATGAATTTCGACTGTAGTAACACCTGCTTTTCTTCCTTCTTGTTTCTGTTTTTGATGGGCAAAGTGTATTTTGACTTTGTCACTTTTAATTATTATGATAAATCTTAACTTAGCAAGTCATGTTTGGGAGAATTCCACCAACGCTTGCATTTGGAACTGCAATAAAATATTTAAAAAAAGTATAAAGACTTAAACATGATTAAGTGACAATAACAATGCAAAAGTTGTTTTATACTCCAGTTATATATAAAGTCATCGTTCTAAGTAATTACTTAGAGACAAGGTTAGTGTGTAACAACGCTCCGAGCGGTGTACTCACTTTCACCTAAGAGCTATTAATCGTTGCCGCAACCTTCATGCGGAAACTATAACATATTCGCTAGGAAGCTTTTATTCACCGCTCCCAAAGGAGTTGCATGACCTGTGTCACTAAGCACTGTACTTAATAACAACCTTTCCAAGGTTACTACATAGTACATATTGAATGTTGCACGTGGATTTGCTCGAGATAGATCTGAAATGCAAATGCAACTAGTACTGTTCTTCTATATGTCTCAAAAACTATGATTATAAATGATATGAGATTCTTCTGAAGAGGAAAATCTATCAAAATTCGCATTAGAATGAAAATAGCGTAACGTTATTGATTTCATTTAGTTTAAAATCACTAATTGGCAAGTTGTTACCTTGTGTATACGATTTATAGGAATTTAATTGAAGAGCTTATGACTTTGGTTTCTCCCCTTTGATGCACTCAATATATACTGTAGTTTTGTTGAATGACACCAATTAACTAGGAATTATATAACCGCTTTGAAATTCTCTCGATACTGCAAATATCTGTTTATAGAATAATGTGTGTGTTCAAAGTAAAGTATGTAAGGGCTGATACTATAATATGATTATTTACGAGTATGTGTGTGCATTTGTATAATCTGAGGATAAATCAGCTACCGATGTAAAGTTTCAATAAACAAAAGGAGGGAGATATAATGAGTGCTTTTGGAGATTACCGGCGACCCTCTGCAAACATATTCAAGGTCGCGGCACAAGGGGTTAGCAGTAGAGTCAGGGCAGGGCACACCCCGCCCTACTTTCTGCCTCTTTCTGGCATGTGCCACAACACATCGTTATTATAAAATAATGCAGCGATTAATATTGACTTTGTTTATTTTGTTTTAATAAACACATTTTTTTTGGTTACAATTATATATACGACTTATAAAAGATAGTAGGTAATTTGTAATCATAAAACATATAAGTAAAAATGCCCTTATTGGTGGCATTTAATTTTTAGGAAACAGTAAACATTTTTTAAAAACGGTCAACCGATCGATTGAGCCCCTACATATTTCATCTAAATCCGATCTCAATGCAGACTAGTAGTGGATACGTCATCAAACAGATTATGTGCTGCACTGTTCGCGTCCTTTGAAGTCTTATGTAATAACGTTTGGATCCAATTATCTGCTCCTGTGAGAGACCAGCATAACATAGACGAGACTACCGCTAGGGCACGATAATAATAAGCTTTAATTTAACGATTTGCGCATTTAATTATATCATTGAATTGGTTGGTTTTCCAACTTTTGTTAGTACTGTTTGTTTCCAGTTAATTCTTATATAGTGATTTTCGTTTTCAAATTTATCGCTTTGTATTTTGTTTTGTATAATTAGTAATTGTTAAAAATAAATTGGTTGATATAATACATATATTCCATATATAAAATTGTGCTCCATGGTATATCGGGATTTACAATCACAGGTATCTATCTACCTGGTGCTTAAATGGAAGTCTAATATAATATAATATATAATAATATATAAGTATAATATATAAGTTTATTCATGTACCATCTATTGTTTAAGCAACAAATAATTTTCATGTATATAGCCGTTTAATTGTTCATCCAGTTCTCGGACAACCACCCGAAGGAGATTGAAGAGCTATGGTCGACGCTGTGCGCTTGCTGGCCAAATAACCTAAAGGTCATCATCCGGTACCTCATCATAGTGTCAGGGATGGCACCTAACGAACTCTTACCATATGTGAGTATCTGAAAGATATATTATTTTATTGGAGTAGATGATTTGGTAGGGCACCATTTTTTTTTGCAAATAAGACAACGTATTAAAGACTGCATTTTTACTACTGGTCCAGTGAGATGTGTGATCAAGATAAGCAGAATAAATACATTCATATGAAATTATTTGTCTGTAGAGTGTGCATGTTGCATAATATATTAGGACATACAAAGAGATTTAATGATCTGGCCAACGGCATCAGTAACTCGATACTGTTTTTGTTTGTCTGGATTCGTCCTGCCCTGTTCTGCTTTGTCCTGGCCTCCCCTGTCTAGTCCTTAATATAGCAACAATATCATATGTCTACCTCAAATGCAACTATACGTTGTGCTTTGGCGATAAACAATTAATTTAAAGATTAATTATGAAATTGTTTTATGAAGCAAGTTTTATGAAGAAATAATTTTTCCTTTATCCCAAGAAACAATTATGATGAAATGTTAAAATTTTCCGCTCTTCCTAATTGGACCTAATAACCTTGTTAATCGGATTTCTTGTGTCTTCCTTTCAGAGAGAACTACTTAAATTATACTAAGAAAATTTTCTTACACAAATATCGGATAAACAAATTACCCGGTAAAACAATTATTGAGTATTTAGTGAAAATAAAGCCGGTAAAGTCAAGATCGATACACAGTTGCCGGGCCGCTGTTGCTATGGGTTTTGAATTTCAAATTTTGTATCAAAGTGTATTAACAAAAGACTTTTCGGTTGCCTTGAGAGCACCTTCGTTTTAATGAGGCTCAAAAATAAACACTGACAATTCATTGTACTCCGAAAGTATTCGCGACGCTCAGCCAATATATCACTTTATCCATACATTTGTACTCGAGATTGAACGTATATATTTTGCCCACCGGGCGAAACCGGGGCCCACCGCTAGTCTATCATATTTTTTATTCTGCCAGGCGAAGCGCGTAGTGTTGTACCTAGCGCGGTCTCGGCCGGAGAGACTTCTCGACGAGATGATGACGGAACTGCAGACTGTGGAGACCCTCAACTGTCTCATCGAGCGCACTGAGACACCGCCCTTCTACAGACTCACTTCGATGCGCAAGGCCACGTCCGGACACAGCGACGGCCCTGGCACTGGATCACAAGTAATATATATACATCGCTACATATAATGTTAGCATTGTATCGGCGGTCACTAAATGCGACCTTAGGGTAAATTTTGTATTAGAAATCTAACCTTAATGAGTGCTAAAGAGACCATTAACATACTGTGTGCCACTGAGTATTAATAATTCTATTTTAGCATATATGTTCCTACAGTAAAGTATTTCTCAGTAATTTCTCTTTTGTGAACACAACAGTTGTATGTTCGTAGTTACAACGCTTAAAATTGTGGAACATTTCTAACTCAAAAGTTGACAGTTTTACTACAGCTCAAAGCAGGCTTAGAGTGAAAATAAATATTTCTGCTAACATGTAACATACTCTTAAATTAGTATAAATTATTTTTAAAGTTTTTTTAAAGTTATTTTTTTCCACTAGGATGCGGCAGGTCGAACTGGCGAATTGGCTCCAATAGAAAAAGGCACTATTCACACAAAGAGGCACAGCGGTGAAGACCCGGCTAAATCTTGGTACGTATTTACTTAATACTATTCCTGGGCAAGGCGCGCAATTAAAACCACGCGACAAAATGTTACAACAATGCGAATTGTATTTTATTGCATGCGGCTAAAAACTACGCAGCGGCGAATACTATATTACATATTTCGAAGCGCTTTGTACCATTGTATTTATTTGTGTGTTATCAATAACTTGTTGGTCTTTCACTTGTTTCGTTGCAAGTGTAACTGTTCCTTTCCATTGCCATTACACCTTGTAATTTTTCAATTACAAAACATTATGTTGTCCGTCATATTATTCATGTTTTCTATTTGTATTGTAAAGAACCCCTCGCAACAAACCCTATTTTGTGTACGACACCATCGATTTTGTACTTATTACAATTTTATATTGACCCTTCAGATATTTCCCCTTCATTTTCTAATTGAAAGCTCGTGTGGCAAATGACAAGCTATTAATTTTTCTCGGAACATTTATTTATATATATATATATGTTAATAAGTTTTCCGAGTAACTTATTCTACTTATTCCTTCTTCTTAGTAACAACAGAAATGTTGATATCAATTTATTAGAATACCTGTATTTGTTGTGAGATTTGTTATTCGCTGTAAGGAAAATATTATGTTACGTGTTTCGTGGAATAATAAACAATTTGTATATTTTGTTGCCGAGCGCCTGACGCGAATTTTTTTAATGTCTATTGTTCGCTCGTTCCTATGGTTTGATTTCCAAAGACTAACATATTTTTTCTTCAACTCTGTACAAACAATAAACTAAATTGTCGATGTGAGTTTAAACTGAACGGTATATGTTCTTTGTAAGTGCGTTTTAGTCTGTTACATTTATGATAGTTGTTTCTGACGAGATCTAGACGCCGGCAGCCGTCTGCTGTGCCGTCCGTTCCACTGGACTTATGAAGGACAATGTCGAGCAGGGGTTAGATTTTATGTAACCAAGTTACACGATTAAAAACCTTATCCGCCTCAGTTGAAGTTCTTTATGGTCTAACACAACCGTTTGCGCTATTACATTATTTGTTAGCTGTTGCCCGCGGCTTCGCGTTTGTTTATTATTTCCTAGAATTCTGTATTCGACGTATCATCTTACACGTATATTAAATCTGTCAAAAAGTTCTTATTCTAACAACAATCATGAGGCTTTCTATACTTGTTAAAGTTTTGGTAAATTGAAATGTAACTTTATACTATTTTTGCCGCTAACAACATATGAGTACGTGCAAAGTGCGTAATATTTAATATAAAACACAACATGCAAACATCGTCCGTGATTTTTTCAATAAAACTGTAGTAATAAGCTTGCACAGCTGACCTTCGTAGTAGTAGTAGGTCGTTGCTAAAACATCTTCTACGATGAAATGTTAGAACACATGCGCGTTTGAACGCGTCGTTAGAACATTAAACTATATCGTATTATCTAAGTTAAATATCACTCGGCATGTAAATGACTTGAAGCACTTGTAATGTTGGAAACATTTCATCGTGCTATTCGGTGCTTTACAGGTTGCATTTTGTATGTGTCGTCAGTAATTCGTCCAAGTAGGAATAGACACTTACTAAACTTCTAAGCCAAATAAAATTTAAGAAATAGAAAATAAATCAACTAATTTTATACATATTTAAATATACTATTCAAAGTTTTAGAAAATATTAAATCCGCAACATAAAGCGCTTATTCACAATCAGGCTGTCAAAAGCACTGCATAGAGAGAAAAAAAGTTGGGTTTCTATATTCCCAATTATTTCGTATCGACAGCTCTCATGATTTAATATATATGTTAGGTCGTTTGTTGCTTTAAATATGTTGAATCTTTTTGATTTCCAGATTTAAATTCATAGTAGAATGTTAGTATATTAGGTCCTTACATATGAAATTGGCGTTTTGTATGGGAGGAACAAAAAGTCGAATATTTTTTAATATAATATATTTAATTAATCAAAGTATGAACCATTATTTTCTATGCACTTTTGCCATCTCATAGGTAGTTCATTGATACCTTTACTAAAAAAACCAGTCGGACGGGAATCAATAAAATCTTTGGAGGCGATTTGGACTACCCCATCGGAGTTGAATTTTTTCCCTTGCAAGAAGTTATCCAAATTTCGAAAAAAATGGTAATCTGTTGGAGCAAGGTCCGGGGAGTACGGAGGATGTCTTAGACTTTCCAATTGAAGCTCTTCTAATTTAGTAGCCGTCTGTTGCGCAGTGTGTGGTCTAGCGTTGTCGTGAAGCAGCAGTGGCGTGGAGCGATTGACCAGCCAAGGTTGTTTAGCCGCTAGCTTTTCCATCATGGTTTGTAATTGCTGACAATAGACATCAGCCGTAATAGTCTGGCCAGATTTGAGAAAACTGTAATGAACAATACCGGCACTAGTCCACCAAACGCTTACAAGTAACTTTTTTAGGGTTAATTTTCGCTTGGAGCAGGATTTGGCTGGCTTGCCAGGATCCAACCATTGCGCTGAGCGCTTCCGATTATCGTAAAGAACCCATTTTTCATCACAGGTAATGATTCGGTTTAAAATACCTTCATTATTGTGCCGGTTTAGTAATGTAACGCAACAGTCGACGCGCGTTTGCCGGTTTGCTTCAGTCAATTCGTGAGGTACCCACCTTTCAAGCTTTTTAATCTTCCCAATTTGCTTCAAGTGAATTAAAACAGTTTTATCACTAACATCGCAGCCTGCAGCTAACTCGGACGTGGTTTGCGATGGATCCGCTTCCACAATAGCCTTCAACTCTTCATTATCAACTTGAGTCTCAGGCCGTCCACGGGGCTTGTTCTGCAGATCGAAATTTCCAGAACGAAAACGTTGGAACCAAAAACGAACTGTGTTTTCTTTTGCAACACGACCGCCATACACATCATTCACCCTTCGAGTCGTTTCCGCAGCACTAGTGCCACGGCGGAACTCGTACTCGTAAATAATGCGATATTTTAAGTTTTCCATTTTGTAAAATGAGTGACGCAAACAGAAAAAAACAGAAGAAAAAAACAAATGAATGACGGTCATCGAACCACAAATACATGAGTCTATAGCTGTACAAATTTGAATTTGAAATTCCTTACCAAAGAGGAGAAATTCGTGATTAAAGTGCCCAGTACGAAAAACTCCAATTTCATATGTAAGGACCTAATATTTAGTCAAATGTCCCTAAATTTACAAAGAGAAAATATATCTACAAGAAAACATCTTCACACTGTTGGTAATCTATGAAGGATCTGAGCTTAACAAACATGTTTATTTTCGTGACAATGTTTGAATCGTCTTTACACTGGCGCTAAGACCGGTAAATGTGACAATCAGAGAATCTCTACTCTTTGTGACGTTTACAAATATAGGTAAATCCCCGGGAACAATAAAGGTATAATGTCTGTCTTCCTTTACTAGATTATTCTTTTGTACATTTATTTCCACGTGTAGGTACTTTTATTTCCACGTGTAGGTAACGTACAGTACTTTCCGTCTAACAATAGTATAGGCGTTTTTAATTCTAATAAAATGCACGTTATAAAGTGGTAGTTGGCGTTAATTTACATTTTAAAAATTGTTAATTAAAATTATGAGGTAGAATACAACTCGAACTACACCTCACTTTTTAAAAATTACTTCAGCCCTTTAAATTACAAGGGCTCACTATAAACTGGAAATTCGTAAAATACACGCGTATACAAATATATTTACATCCCCTCGATATTAACCTCCTGTCAGTCGGCAAATAATTGGTTGAAAAACGTCAATGTCTCGTGCAAATATTAAATGAAGCTTCAATATGAAATCTACGCTTTTAATTATAAAAGACTGGATCATGTTGTGCGAGCCAGACGCTTTGGCTGTGAATGCAAACGGATGTCGCGGCCACGTCTGAAATTAATTTCGCAAAGTTCTCAAATATAGTACGTTCGACATGTTTTAACTTCACAAGCGGGATCTGTTCGTTTGCTGGATTTTAATTCAATTAGTGGCGATATTGTAAATGCGTTTCCGAACACTTTACAGTACAACTCAATTTTATCCCAGACCTACGTGAAACTAACGCGACGAATTTCATGGTTGAAGTGGCGCTGGATATTAATAGAACAAAGCAGGAAATTCCGTGCACCTCCGTTCCTTTTGATGCATTCCGCATGCGAGCGGTGCTACGAAATATTAGACAACTTCCATACGAACTTTCACAAGCCAATTCAATGTTCAAAAAAATTCCTTCTCATTGTATTTGTGCAAAACCAACAACTGCACCTAACCTTTACATCTTACTTAATATATTTTCTCCGTCACGATAGACGATAGAGTTCATGTTGCCTTTATGTACATTTTTTAAATAAAGGCAGCAACGTTAATTGGCGTTTAAAAAATCAAGATACTTCATCATTATGTAATCTAAAAGCATTGCACATATTTCTTTGATATAATTGAAATATGGCAATCAAATGTTGAGTAAAATCCATACATTTCCAAATATTGTCTAGCGAATAATTTTTACGTTCGTTTGTAAATGGAGTAACAACTTAATAAACTTAAATATAACATGAACAACTAGCCGAACTGAGCTCCAACCCCTTTTTATGTTTGTTCAAAGTCTTTTTAATTGAAAAGTTTGTAATTAATATACCGAGCTTAGATTAAAATTCTTATATCAACAGTCTACTACACATCCTGTTTATGTAAAGACTTGCTTTCGCCTGCGACTTCGTCGACACAGACATAAAAAAGTAGCCTATAATATCCCCCCGTGCATCATACCTTCCCAGAACAAAGGCATTCCTGCGGACAGACGGACAGACAAAAATTTTACAAATTGATTTTTCGTTAGCAGCAATGCAAGTATGTTTTATTAAAACATATTACAAAATATTTTTTATTTTCTGATATTACACACAACACTCTAATTTAATTATTATGTATAGATGCTACTACTTTTATTAATCGTGAGTATCGTTGATATTGTCGTCTCAGACATTCTCTTTGGACAGACAGAGACAAGTGTTACCGCAGTCGGAACCGACAGTTAATGAAACAGAGTCGTAAAAAACGTACGTTTCCACTGCCGAAACACATATATAAAACATATACTGTAATTCTGTAAAACAATGTTCTTATACAAGTCTTAGGTCGAATAAATGTCAGACAAATAACAAATATTTATTCTATGTCATTAACTAGTTCTAGATTTCCCATAAGGATATTACAAATCAAACAACAATATTAATATTTCGTTCAAAATCTAATAATGTCGATCTAATATCACTTTTATTACAAAAGTTATGTTATTGCTCGATTAAAGGAGAGAATTTTTTTATCGTTTTCTTAGAGTGCTATAGGGTTTTAGAAACTCGGATTTATTATTTCTTAATTCAATACCAGTTCTCTACCGACCGATGTTCCTATGTGGGGTACTGACAAACTTTCAGTTTTGCTTAAAGAAGTCTGATAGCAAAGGTTTCTTAGCTTAATACTAAAAAACAAAAAAGATTTTATATTGTTATCAATTGTACACTATAATAGAACATTAGGAGGTGAAGCACCTTTCTGTTTAATATTTGATATACAGCGAAACTTGAAACCTTAATTGATTTTATATGAATCTCGTTTCTCATAATAACAAGTGAACAAGAGAGATTACGTTTTACCTAAATAGTTGAAGAGGTTTTCTGTATTCTATAAAAACATTTTATATTCGCTTAACAATGTTATGAATTTCATAATAAAATAGAATGTGAAGCATCCTTCAAGAAAATCTTGCAAATAATTGATATACTGTTCCATGTATTTTCAATCTTAGTAGACATATGCCTGTATCTGATCATGTACTTGTTTCAAGTATATAAGTGAGCAAGATCTATCGAAAATATTAGGAAATCAGAAGGACAAGAAGACAGTCGGTTTAATGGTATGGTAACAAACTCACCGGCTCAAGCTCAATGAATTATGAATTCTGAAATATAGCAAACGAGACGAGACGTTTGTCCGATTTGTTGGGACGATGGGTGAACGAACTATCCGTCTCGCTATTTAATGATCGAAAATGGCAGACTCCGTAGAATTAAAAAAAATCTTAAGAATTCAAGTCCCAAAAATCTCTTTAGAATAAGCGGCACACGGGTAAGTCCGTGGTTAAAATTGTTGCACAGAAGAGTATTAGTACCTGTTGCTAATCGGAGCAGTTCGCTATTTAGAAATAATAAATATTAGATATTGCACTTCTAGCACGTTTTTGCATTGTAAACATGCGAACTGTCGGTAGCACACTTTCCAATCGACGCCATGTTGGATAAGGGAATAGTGCTGTCGCAAAATAACAGGTGCGGGCGACGTTGGTGGATACAACTAAAGACAGGCGGCGACATTGCGCGCAGCATGCACTTATTTCACCACCATTAAAATAAATAAATCGCTTGACTACCGTAGATATTTATTTACAATTTACAACTTAATTTGATTTCATAGTTCATTTCACCCTTTCAAAGCACGGGGCGGCGTGGCGTAAACAACTTCACGCTTGTACCTCGAGAGAACCCCTCGTAATTTTAACGACCAAGATATAAATAAGCTTCTTATCAAAAACGATACACTTCAAACACGGCCCGCGCGTTATACTCGACCTTGGCCATACCTACATCGATTTGCTGCCGGTGGGTTGTAATGAGCCATGACTTCTAAAAAAAAATAATACACTCCAGAGAGAAATATAAGAAAATTTTAGTCTATCCATTTATAGTATTAATTATTTGATATAACAACAATATGTGTAAACATAATACAAATGATTTAATACGTGGAGTCGAGTCGGCCGCGGGCATTAGGTGCCATCACTAGGCTCACAGCAAACATTTATGTGCCTAACGTAATTAGTAATTGCGTAAATACAAGAACCAGTCACAAATAGAGACAATTATTATAAGTATAGGATGACGAGACAGGACCATACATTAAGGCGACAAATTGAGAGACCTACGGCTAGCAGTGGATAGCGATAGGCTGAATGGATGTATTATAAAATATCGTCACCTCATATTGATATATAGTAGATATTTATAAGTTTCTTTAATTGAAATACGTAGTAATAAAAAGCTTGTCCACATTATCATAGACATCTATTACCTAACTTACCTAATTGTACCTTATATGTGACAAAAAGGTATATCAATAAATCTTTATAATATCGAATGCCAAAAGTTTCAAGATTTAATTAAAACTTTTCATCTTATTTCTATCATATAAAGAGTTGTCGCAGAGTTATTTTGGTGTTTGGTATTGAAAAAACCAAAGTATGTTTCTTTGCTTTGTTGCGTTGAAAACATTGTTGCTGCGCAATTGAATTTCATAATCCATAATACATAAAGCCCTGTAGTTTTCCTTTGAAAAATAAAATTTTGATGTGTTCCTTATAAATAATTCACATTTCCTTCGCACAAATTGACCATGCATGTGCAGCTGCGTTTGTGAATGCGAAATTAATTTTATTCTCATGTTTAATAAAGGTTTTGTTGAATTGTTATTGTTTTCGACGCAACTGCGGCTTAAAATAACCTCGCTTATACTTTTCATTATGTTAAGTTAAAAATTCAATCTTTACTATTTCACACCGGATTGTATTACGACCAGTGATGTTAATTACCTACAAATTTATACTTTATTAATACTAGCTGTTGCCCGCAAAATTATCCCCTTAGAAAAAAATTAGTAGCCAATATCAGACACTATGCCAAACTTTAGTCTATAACTGTTTTAAATTTTATGTACATTTGTTCAGACGTGGTAAAGTTAAACTGATAACAAACCTCCATATCTACATACATGAAAATCACATATAATATTAGTAATATATCTGTGTGCATTGTTTTTGTCGGCAGCGTGAGTAAAGCATGCGACACACCGGGGGCGAGAGGGCAGGACAAGCGGTCGTCTGGGCCGCCGTGCACGCCCCCCGTGGACGACGAACCCCCAGCGCCCTCTGACGGCGACGCCACACCGGTAACACGATCACCAATTTATTATAGCTATAACACTGGTTTTCGGCTTCGCGTGTATTTTTTTATCTTTTTCAATTTCCTCCCTCGAAACTTTTGCGTTTGTGACCGTTGCTGTATACAAGTAACCGTGGAATTCCACTGCCTATTACATATTGTTATACCTCTCATTCCCTTTGTCTAAACTACAGTCAGCCGTAGTCTATACAATATATATCAATATAATAGGTGTAACGCTATGCTGATTCTACTGATTTTTTTTACCACAAATAAAAAAATACTTAAGTTTCACAGTTTTTCAAGTAAAATATTTTAATACAACTGTACATACCATTGTACATGTCAATAAAAAATTATCCATAAATAACTTTATACCTCAACAAAGGTTTTTGGCAAAAATGGGTAATATAAAGGGGTAATGATTGTTTTCTATAAGTTGGTAGTATTTATCTTTAGTTTTTTTTTTCATATCAAGTGTTGAACTTACTCTTTTGTGCCATTAAAAGATTGTTATTGATTTTCTCTACGGTTGTCGTTTGCTAGTCGCTACAGGGATCGCGCTCAAATAAGTATTTAATTTTAAATCTTTTACATATTATTTTTATCTTTTTTGTTTGCTATTTTCTTTTAATCTTTGTTCAATTTTAAATTGATATAAGCTTTTATAATTTACAGCCTTCATAATTAATTATTTTACATTCTATTATATTATGTAAAATGGTTCAAAATTCAATAACTTTTTTCTATTGGTCATAATCCTCAACAATAGAAAATAGTTGTTAATGTTGATCGAATGTCATTGAAAATAATACTCGTATAATTTTATGGTTAATATTTAATATAAAATTATAAATAAAATAATTAATTAAAGATCAAAAACTGAAGAATGATTCTTATGTAAGTATTGATTAGTATACTCTCTCTACTTCTGCCTAGCTCGTATACCACAGGGTGGTAGGGTCGGCTTTCCTAATCTGTCTCTACCACTTCGCTCAGTCCTCGACATCTTCGTTCTGAGACTTGGTAGTAACTTATGTCTTTCAGCACTACATCATTCTATCTAGTTTTGGGTCTACGTCTGGATCTGCGACCGGGAAGAAAACGATGCAGTGCTAAATTATAACTAAATAAATAACTAAAAAAATAAAAAAATGACCATAACTAAATCAACTAAAATATGACTAAATCAACTAAAAATTATAGACTCAACCTTAAATATGTCTACAGTAAATGTGTTTTGAAATAAAAAAAAAATATTATTATATCATCGCAGTCTACGATACGTATACTATATATTGTACATTGCTTATTGTTAATTGACGTTGATACCAAGAAGCGTCAAACGCATCCAGGCAAATGTAACAAGCAATTACTGGGAGCATTTATTGAAGCGTTATAATATGCATCAGTAAATAGGATAACACGCTTGTTACATTAAATGGACTCCGCGACTATTATAGGGACGTTTACAAACCACCAATTGTCTCGTCGCCGCATTCAATAATATATTGAAATAGATTATTGATTTAATTAACTATACTAATCAACCTAATATAATTATCACAACTTATATAACATCTATCTTTGGTTTCCACTGCCGTGTTATTACAGAAGCATGTTTTCTTTCTAATAACAAAGTAAACCTGGCGAATCTGAATTCAGGGAGAAGTTTTATAAATTAGCTATGGCGGATCTAAGAATTTTAGTGTAGACAGAATTATATAGCGTACAGATTTGCCTGTATGAAATATGAATAGTATCAAAATAATATTGAGATGTTATTAACAGCGATCCAAATGTTATATAGTCGTTTTTAAAACGCAATAAATGTAATATACCTGACCTCGACTCTCTTTGTTCGTTGCACGTTTAGGAAAACAAATCCTTGTAGCTGTACATCGTATATTTCAATAATTCAGTATTGACATCAATGCTTTGAAGACATTCTGCATCGTTTTGCTTACATAAGTTATCAACGCAAAATGTATTCGAGTCAATAACAATTTTTTCGAACGAGCTACGTGAGTTTTGCCATGTTTTCCACTTGGGTACATCTCGTCAATGTATTTAGTGCGTCAAAGGGTGTTTTAAATATTTAAATTTTGTCTGCATTTCGAATCGGATATGGTTTTATTCGCCAAATGTAAGCCTTGCTGTAACATTCGGCTTCCGTTGCGATTTTATTGTTTAATATCGATTGTATTTCGCCCAGTCGACTTCAATAAAACCTTCGTTAGTTATTTTTTTCCAGTCCACAGTCCTCTCACGTAATTCCATATAGCTCTCCCCTCTAGACAGTACAAGCTTATTCGCTAGGGTTTTCAATAAAACTATTACCTTTAGCATTGTTGTCAATCTTCCTACTAGTATTCCATATGGTGATGGGATCAAGTTTTAGTATTTTCCACTTCGCTGTGAGCTGGCTATTTTATCTAATTACTAGCTCTTACCCGCGACTCCGTCCGCGCGGAATAAAAAAAAAAAGAAAAAGAAAATGGGGTAAAAATTATCCTATGTCCTATTCCTGGTTCTAAGCTACCTGCCCACCAATTTTCAGTCAAATCGATTCAGCCGTTCTTGAGTTATAAATGGTGTAACTAACACAACTTTCTTTTATATATATAGATTGTATATAAATATATTGTAGTTTGATTCAATATTTGACCAAAACAGTATGGTCGTACGAACGGACAAACCTACTACAAATGTGATGCAGCTGTTGACGCGATTAAGGTAAAAATATGAGGATGCTGTCAATCAGTTTTATATTCTAATGGCAACAGCCAGACTTCATAAATATTTAATCTAAGACTGCTCTCACCTTTGCCTGCGCAGTAGCATCCTATTGACTTTACATTGTCACAATTATGTTGATTGTTGTCTCGGTGAAATTTTTCAAAACAGACGTTCATTGTAAGACATTTAATTTATTTCATATACAATTTGTATTAAAAAATCTTGTTCAATATATTAATATGCAAGAAAATAAACCTTACTAAAACTTTGAAAGCGATATATAACAAATATTACATAATATACAATACTAGATTTACCCGCGACTCCGTCCGCGCGGAATAAAAAATAGAAAACAGGGTAAAAATTATCCTATGTCCGTTTCCTGGTTCTAAGCTACCTGCCCACCAATTTTCAGTCAAATCGATTCAGCCGTTCTTGAGTTATAAATCGTGTAACTAACACGACTTTCTTTTATATATATAGATTCTTTCGTTACCTATGATACAAAAATATTCTTTTAATTTGAAATAGTGTATTCTACGTTTTACAACCGGAATAAAATCTACTGCTCAATGAATAGCGAATTCATTGGAAGGAAAGATATTCCAAATGCATTTGCCGTAGTCCTTTTCTTAAGTAGCTGTTTCCGACGAAACTTTCAACGTTTAAAACTTTTACTTGATTGAATCTCAATTACTTGTTACAAATGGCGACACAATATTATTAATTCGTGATACTGTAATTGAAAACGAGTTCCTTGAATAAAAACTTTTTACATTCTAGATTTAAATACGAAGATTTAATATTTCATTTCAGCATTAGTAGCCTATAAATACAGTGTAATAAGTACATAGTGCTGTATATGACTGTGTACATAATATTACGATATGTAATAGTTAAAGTACTGCGATATGTGTATCAAATACATTTGCGTTGGGATGGATCAATAATAGTACCGATTATTATTATTAGCATACTTCTCGTAATATTCTAAAAAAGGCCAGTAAAACTTATAAGTGGGATAGAAAAAGAGTTGCAGAAAACGAAAATATGTATAAACACTCATTTCCAATTCTAATTTGTATAAGTTCTTCCAAAATAATTAAAATCTCAATTTGTTTCGATAACTAAAAAATAGGTTAATAATTTAACATTTTAATTGCCACATATTTTTAAGCATTTATTTATTTACTTATATTAAAGCGACAAGCTTTAACAATTGGTATTTTTAATGAAAACCGACTCCTAACGCCATCTTCAATCGCGCGCCGAAAACTTTTATGTATGAGCGCTACTAAAGTACCAAATGTTCACATTTTTATCATGATTTCAAAATAAAATTACCTTTCGATGTCAACATACATTATATGGCACGAATACTTTTTCATATTATGGATCAACGTTGGTTAAACATTTGTTCCATCCTAGACTGGATTGGGTCCGGAGCTGCACGCTACTCCGACCGGCAGCGCTCCGGCGACACCTCAGGAGGCCAGGGTAGACGCCCCTCAGCCCAGGCCATTGCCTATGCCCGAGTATGGCGGTTACTTCGCACTCCTTACCGAGTACTTACCTGACAGCAACCAACCTATATCAGGATTCCACAGGTAAACACTCATACCACACTTAGGGTACGTACACATCTGGCAAATGCGTTAGCAATCGACACGCCATCTGGATACTAGATGTGGATGTACTCTTGCCTTAAAAATACTCTGCTATCATTGTGTTAAACCATACTATTATTTCTGTGTTTTCAAAGAGATGGCAATACATGTTTTTAAACAAGTGTTTTGACTGTGGAAACCCATCGTTTTGCTTAGGTCCAATTTAAATAGAATTGTGCTTAAAATTTTAACGACGAACATCAAGAATGTACTACGAAAATAAATTGAAAATATTTCTTTCAATGAATCGTCTACTCAGTTCAATTGATATGTACTTCTTTGAAAATATTATCCTTTATAATGAGGCCTTCAATTTACAATCTATATTGAGGTCTTATTTCAATGGCCTGTTTCTCTTATTGTAGAATTCCACTGCTGTGACCCTTGTATTAATACATATTCTTTTATCTGTCTCGCTATAAAGAGGGAAAGGGATGACAATATTCACCAACACCAGTGTCACGGCAGTGGAACTCTACTATTATGTGTTTGTTTGTACTTCGCAAAATTCTCAAAAATAAATTGAACTATTTATAACGTTGTATTTTTAGTAGCATTCCAATAAAGAGATTTAGTTTATTAGAAAACACAAATAGTTTTACTATATAAATGAATTTCCAAAATATTACAATAATAATGAAGATGATATAACATTGGTAGACGGCAGTGATAACAACATTCTTTGCACAAATTAACCGCAGTCGGTGTAATACCACGTATCTGACCGGAAGATACGCGTCAAGTGGAAGTGTTTCTGCGTTTCGTCTCATGAGTGAATGTGCCGCAGGCCTAATTTTAGTCCTCTTCCCCTTCCCACCATTATCTTTTAAAGGAAGGATGGGGATTTGTCAGAGGAGGGGACGCATAGGAAGGGGACATTTCTTTTTTCTGTGCATAGCTTTAATCGATAGGTAATCCTCTGCAGTAGGAATACATCTTCAATTACGGATGTCTACGGGCAGCGGTCGCTTCGCTATTTCGGCGAATTGATATTATTCCGCTTATTCGTTTGCCACCTTATATGTATAAAATATTAAACCTTTTTTTCTCACAGTGATAGGTTCTGAGTGTTCAGACTCGTTAAAAGTCTCTGTGATCAGCATATGAGCGAAACAAGAGACCTGTAGTATATATATACATTATAGTATGTTTGATGTTGGTCCAGATGCAACGTCGCGGTGATGTTGCTATGTGACGTGGTACTGGACGGCGTCGAGATCGACTGGTCCATACATGTACCACTTATGCTGCATATAGTATTTCTTGGAATGGACCATACAAGGTAAGTGATCGGAACCATCAGCCAGCGTGTGACTGTATTAAATAAGAAAATCTCGACTTAAGCCTTCCTATACTTACACATTATTCCTCAGGCTGGTTGTACTGTGTGCTGTGTCACAGGACTTAAAACCAAATTCAGATTTACCGGTTATCTCCGATCGCAATCTCAAAGATAGGAAGGCTTGCCATTGAAGGATTACGTCACGGAGGTCATCATTTTCATCGTACCATCATTCATCATCATCATCATTATATTTTTGATAACACCAGCGGTTATGAGAATCTTTAAAATTGTTCAAGCTCTAGGATCACCACACACGTATGTCAGTTGGATATATAAATTTTTGTATGTTGTGTGTCAGATGGATAGTGCACCAGCACTGCCGGCAGCTGCTGCTGAACCTGCTGGTGGCGGTGGCGGCGCACCACGACCACCTGACGGTCGCGCGCACGCTGCTCGCCAGCCGCAGCGCCCAGCTCGGCCTCGCGGTCACCGCGCCCTCCCTGCCGCTGCTGCAGCACAATTTCACTGGTCAGTACTCAGTATCTATCATCGACTTCTTCCAGACCATATGTTCTACGTGTTCTACGTCTCTGCCGTATTTCATCAAGATCAATTGAGCCATTCCGGAGATATCTTCAAACAAACATCCATCCATAATATTAGGTCCTTACATATGAAATTGGCGTTTTTCGTACTGGCCACTTTAATCACGAATTTCTCCTCTTTGGTAAGGAATTCCAAATTCAAATTTGTATAGCTATAGACTCATGTATTTGTGGTTCGATGACCGTCATTTATTTGTTTTTTTTCTTCTGTTTTTTTTCTGTTTGCGTCACTCATTTTACAAAATGGAAAACTTAAAATATCGCATTATTTACGAGTACGAGTTCCGCCGTGGCACTAGTGCTGCGGAAACGACTCGAAGGGTGAATGATGTGTATGGCGGTCGTGTTGCAAAAGAAAACACAGTTCGTTTTTGGTTCCAACGTTTTGGTTCTGGAAATTTCGATCTGTAGAACAAGCCCCGTGGACGGCCTGAGACTCAAGTTGATAATGAAGAGTTGAAGGCTATTGTGGAAGCGGATCCATCGCAAACCACGTCCGAGTTAGCTGCAGGCTGCGATGTTAGTGATAAAACTGTTTTAATTCACTTGAAGCAAATTGGGAAGATTAAAAAGCTTGAAAGGTGGGTACCTCACAAATTGACTGAAGCAAACCGGCAAACGCGCGTCGACTGTTGCGTTACATTACTAAACCGGCACAATAATGAAGGTATTTTAAACCGAATCATTACCTGTGATGAAAAATGGGTGCTTTACGATAATCGGAAGCGCTCAGCGCAATGGTTGGATCCTGGCCAGCCAGCCAAATCCTGCCCCAAGCGAAAATTAACACCAAAAAAGTTACTTGTAAGCGTTTGGTGGACTAGTGCCGGTATTGTTCATTACAGTTTTCTCAAATCTGGCCAGACTATTACGGCTGATGTCTATTGTCAGCAATTGCAAACCATAATGGAAAAGCTAGCGGCTAAACAACCTAGGCTGGTCAATCGCTCCACGCCACTGCTGCTTCACGACAACGCTAGACCACACACTGCGCAACAGACGGCTACTAAATTAGAAGAGCTTCAATTGGAAAGTCTAAGACATCCTCCGTACTCCCCGGACCTTGCTCCAACAGATTACCATTTTTTTCGAAATTTGGATAACTTCTTGCAAGGGAAAAAATTCAACTCCGATGGGGCAGTCCAAATCGCCTTCAAAGACTTTATTGATTCCCGTCCGACTGGTTTTTTTTAGTAAAGGGATCAATGAACTACCTATGAGATGGCAAAAGTGCATAGAAAATAATGGTTCACACTTTGATTAATTAAATATATTACATTAAAAAATATTCGACTTTTTGTTCCTCCCATACAAAACGCCAATTTCATATGTAAGGACCTAATATTAGTAAGATGTGCAGTAAAATTAGAATGGAAAATATAGAACTATATTTGTTTAAGATTCTTTGAACAAAAATAGCTCAAAAGACGTCTACTTTCTCTATGTAAAATAATATGCGTGTCTTTTGTCTCGTATAATCCGCCCACATCTGTCTGTGTCTGTACAAAAAGGTTCGATGTGCCTTTGTCACTTGAAACGTAAGATTTCTTTCATTATTTCTATTATGTTCTGTTTTTAAAAATAAATAAAAATTAAATTCTATTTAATTAAAAGAGAATATAAATAAAACAATTTTTATTTTTGATCCAATTTCACTTAATAATAACATAATGATAGGAATAAATTATATTTTTTGTTAATGTTTTCTGTATTTGTGTTATAATTTCATAAAAAAAAAAAAAATTCAAATACAACAGTTTATAATAGTTTCTCTAAACAAGACGAATCATGTCTGAGTATATTCTTTGTAAATCAATGCATTTGTGTTATAAGACAGGAAAGTGGATCAGTGTTGACAATGTAAATATATCGTCGAGTGCAGCGAATCTGACCCGCTTTGCGAATGGGGTTACTGGTCAATCCACATCTTTGTTTGTTTATTTCGCTACCGTTACTAACCTACGAAGGGGTAGTTTATTAATTTTTTAATGCTAAATAACATCCCTTGTTTGAAATATTGCCAATCAATAACTTCCAATTGTATACTTATTATTTCAAAATAAGCAATCAAAATTACTTCTTTCACTCTTATTGAATTAAAGACTTTTGTATTGGATTATGAAATATGCTTGTTGTATAATATTTTATTTTATTTTAACTTCCATAGACTTCATCTTGATGTTTAATAAAAAATAAAATCTATAAAACGCTTTATAACGTCGGGAGGTTTTCCAATACCATATGCCCTTTATTGCATTCAATAGTCATAAGTGTTCTTACGACTCTCAGTTATGAATTCCTCTTCGAGCTCATGAAGTTTTGTGTTTTTACGCTGGAAAATTATATGAAAATAGGTATATACAAACTAGCTGCCGCCCGCGACATCGTCTGCGTTGCATTATCCAAGAAGAGTTATTAGTCTGTGATTAGTTCACCCTCTCTTAAGTTATGTGATAACAGACATGTTTTTATTTTTATTTTAGAGCCGGACGCGACATTTGATAAGACGACGCAATGCGCTCACTCCCCGCGCGCTACCCCACGCTCCCTTAGCACTGATCCCCAAGTCACACCTGAAGGTACGACACATAGACATACTGACACACACACTAATTTCTATTCCATTGTCATGGATTAAAAGTTGTTTTACACAATAATCAAATAATTTACTGTGTGGCCTTCCATAAAACCTAAGTATAACGTAATTGCTCATAGTAAGGGTCTTATTCTTGGTTTAATACTCCAATCCGGTAATAATAACCAAGTAACAGCCCGAGCCGAGGCTCCTGAGGGAGCCCTCGAGCCTAGTTACTCTTAAACGAGGTTTAGGCTAAGCGCCATCTGCGCCCGGCCACCTCAAGCCCGGTGAAACTGTAAATGCCTCCTTAAGGCAAACAGTGACTACTCAGTCACAAAAAAAAAAAAAATTTGTTTAATACTACTACAGACTAATCACATCATCAGTATACCAACGTTGATATAGAACTTTATGACTTGAATTAAAAAAAAACGCTTCAGTATATCATATAATAAACTGAGGCTAGCATTGTCCTAGATAGCATTTTAAGCTTATAATTACCTAAAATTGATTTACATTTATTTTTTGAAATGTCACAATAACACGGGCTAAGTTTCTAAAGGGTTAAACATCTCTTAACTCAAAAGGGTTGCTGATGTTCTTTCATAAAGTACGACATAAGTCATTAGTCTAATAACAATGTAACAGGTGAGGCGGACAAGTACCCGTCGTTGCCGGTGATCATAACCGGCGAGGCTGAGGCGGGTGAGGCGGAGGGCGAGGGCGGGCTGGAGGCGGGGGACAAGGGGGAGGCGGAGTTGCCCGTCGCTGACGTCATCAAGTCCCTGGTGCACTTCCTTGCCAACAGGCCCACGCACATGCCCCTGTGGCAATATGAAGACATCACAGCTAAAGGTTCATACCCGTACTTAGTATTTATAACTTATAATGCCTTAAAATAAATAACGATTTTCAAATAATAATGCCTTAAAATAAATAACGATTTACAAATAATAATGCTAACAAATAAAAAAATGAAGATGTTGTATGCACAGTGTGGAGCTTGCGCAGCTGCCAGCAGATGGCGACGTTGTTGCGACACACGCTGCGAGTATTCCGCGAGTCTCTGCCTCACGCGCTGGTGTCTGAGAGGTGGGCGCAGACCGCGCTGCAGCTCGGCCTCTCCTGCCCCTCCAGACACTACGCAGGAAGATCCCTGCAGGTAAACTACACATCTAATATATTTTATTACGATATTGGCCGAAAGTTCGTACCTTATTCTTGCTAAAGATCTCCATATTTTAAAATAATGAGATGGCAATAACAGGTGTTCCGTTTCATCGGAGTGGCGATGACGGGTCGCATGGTGACGGACATCCTGTCTCGTCTCGTGGAAACGGTGGCGGAGCAGGGCGAGGATATGCAGGGCTACGTCACGGAACTGCTTCTGACTCTGGAAGCTGCGGTCGACTCCCTCGAATCCAATTTCCGACCGCTCGACTATATGCGCGACATCTTCAAGTCTACACCGAACCTGAACAACAAGGATGGCGGACAGCAACCCAACGGAACACCATTTACCGCAGGTACTTAGATAAATAGTAAGTAATGCCTCATAGCTTTGACTCCTTTGAGTGGGGAAACTTCGGAACGTAATCTATCTCTATTCCAATTTACAATTACGTGTTTACAAACATTCATACGTTCATTCGTATAATGTATGGATGTCCAATGGATGGATGGATCCAATTGATGTGTGTGTATGTGTAAATATGAATTTGTGATGCCCTTAGGCAAGCGGTCGCCGGGCGTATGCGTCGGTTGTGCGAGCAATCACACACGCAGCACGAGTTACTCCGTGTCCGCGCCATATTGTGTGCGCAAACCCAACGCCCCGCCCACCAACGCGGACAAACAGTCACACGGTCAGTTATACATTAGTATTTACCAAGTACAATTTGGAAAAATACTTTAAATTAGTTAGATAATGTTACATGTATATCCAGATCGCAGTCGACCGTGCAGCGACTCATCCAAAGGATGTTCGAACTTGTGCCGCTCACGATCCGCGCAGTCTCTCAAGCTGCTTGGAGACAGTGCAACGCAGGTGAGACCTATTATTCATCACAATACTTTTAACGTTAAAACTTTTGTGTTAGTCCACAAGTTTTACAAGATGTATTTATTACTAGGACGACAAACTGACGATCCTGGCGACGTTGTTCTGGGTCGGTGCGTCACTCCTGGAGTCTGACTACGAGCATGAGTTCCTGCTGGGAGTGCGGCTGCTGGCTCGTGTCATGGCCCGTTTGCCTCTCGACCGGCCCGATGCCCGCGACCGCCTCGACCGCACACAAGCGCACGCCGCGCCCGCCCTCCACTCACTCCTCCTCAAGGTACATATGTACTATCAGGGAAAGTGGCGGTATTCCATCTTGAAAGCGACAGTTTTCAAATGTCTGTACGAAAAAAGAGTACTACACAATTTAGTAGTAAAAATTTATTTGTTTAATAGGAGTGGAGTTTATCTCGTTACAAGGCAATTTTTCTGTAAATGGAACATCGCGAACGTCCCTGACTGTACAAAATATATTCTTATCACACGTACAGAAAAATCTCAATCATTCTTATACTAATGTCAGTTTTCAAAGTGGACAACTAAAGACAAAAACAATTTTATTTTTGTCTTCTGTTATTTTAAAGGAAATGACACAGATTCGACGATATAAAATCATAATAACCGTGAAATCCTACTGTCGAAAGAACCTTTAAAAAGTGTACTTCCTCCTCCTTATACCTCGTTGTTTAAAGATAATAAATGAATGATATTTTGTGTTTATTGTGTTTTAACAGTGAAAACCCAAAGTAAGATGTTGCACGAACAATCTTCGTTGTTTGGTTATTGAATATGGAATTATTTGTATACTAGCTGTCGCCCGCGACTCTTTTCGCACGGAATTAAAAAAGTAATAAGTAAAAACTATGTTCTACATCTAAGCCAAATTTCATCAAGATCCGTTGAGCTGTTTCGGAGATACCTTCAAATAAACATCCATCCATTTATTCATTTAAACTTTCGCATTTTTATAATCTTTGAAGTTCTTTAATGTAACATTAGAGCAGTTAGTTTAATATAAAAAATGTAATAAGCTGTCAGCGTTTAGTTATATTATCTAATATTTCTACTATTTATTCAGCTTTCTTGTGTAAGTGTTATTAAATCTTTTGTATTGTGGCGTTACATATTTAAGGCAAATCATATACTAAAAATAAAAATAATATTGAATGAAACGACTACAAAATTTCTTTTTATAAGACTGAATGTATTTATATATACAGTAGACGTGGGTTTTCACTGCTGAAATAGCATGAACGTAGTCAATAATTTTAGTGTCTTTGAAAAAAAAACCACATGTTTTGTGTTTCAGCAGTTTTAATGGCTACAGTGTGAAGGAAATAGCAAAACTATTGTCTTGATCTAGCATTCTCAGCTATTAATGTTAACTTTTGTTTTCTATTCCAGGGTTGTACTCATCCCAACACATACGAGCCGGTAGTTGGTGTGTTAGCGGATATGATCCCACTGTTGGAGCTCCCCGTGATTGATCCCACTCAGTCCATGGCCTTCCCCATGACTGTGGTGGCATTGTTGCCATACATGTTGTTACACTATGAGGACGCGACAGAGCTATGCGTCAGAGCGGCATGTCATATCGCACAGGTAAACTTATAGGATTAAAAATATATTGTCATTTTTTTTTTCATTTTTAATCTGAAAAATATGGAAATTCTAATCTAGTTATTTATTTATTGGATTGCGTTTTATTTGATTGAATTTTTGTCTGTGATGTTTTGTATGTGTTTCGGCAGTGTAAACGCACTGTTATACAAGTGCCTTGTTTCGATTCGCAGTTCACAGCTGAGAAGAGTAAGAAGCTGGAGAACCTGGGCACGGTGATGACGTTGTACTCCCGCCGCACCTTCAGCAAGGAGAGCTTCCAATGGACCAAGTGCGTCGTCAAATATCTCTGGGACACCTACTCGCATCTCTCGCTACAGATGCTCGCTTTCCTCGTTGAAGTGCTGGAAAAGGTACCATATTATTCATATTAAATTAATGGTTTCGTCAATTTGTAATTTAAAATTATTATCGAACCATCACAAGTGTTCTGTGTCAATATACAGTATTTTTTCTGTTGGTCATCATTTTTAAAAATGTTTCATTTTTTATTTTTAAGAATATTTTACTAATATTATAAATGTTTAGATAGATGGATGGATGGATGGATGTTTGAAGGTATCTCCGGAACGGCGGAACGGATCTTGATGAAATTTGGCACAGTTGTAGAACTTATCTGGAAGAACACATAAGTTACTTATTACGTTTTTTTAATTCCGCGCGGTCGAGGTCGCGTGCGACAGCTAGTTTTGAATATAATGAAAATACCTTAAACTGGCTTTAAAAAAAGACATTAAAAAAATTATCACGTCTCATGTTTAAAAGCTTATATAAAGCATGATATAGAAAAAGAAATCCTGATGTTAATGAAAGGAAAAATCTTTTTATTTAACAAGTCTAATATTGTGTTTCACCAATTGTCTCCTATGACTGATTGCTATTTAACTGAATTAAGGAAAGTTTAGAAAAAATGCTAGATCAACCTGACTCCTCATATGTTATACAGAAAAAAGTCTATATTATCCCAACGTCTTTCTCCTGTCTTACATGCAACTCTTTCTTCTCCTTTGAAGAATATTGTTTATTATTGCAGGGTGCAGCGAGCCTGCAGCCTGCAGTGCTGTCCATCCTACACTGCATGCTGCACTACGTGGAACTGAACGCGCCAGCTGCGCAATCAGTCAACGCTGATCTCCTTCGTGCAGTATCCAAGTTCATTGGTGTATGTATGGATTGTATAATTTCGCTCTCAATGTAAAAAGAGATTTTCGCTCATCATAAATTTATCTCTAATTACAGCAAGATAATAATAATTACAAGGAGGCGATGAAAATTCTCAAGCTGGTGGTAACTCGGTGTTCAACTCTAGTCGTGCCCCCGCACTGGGACAGCCACGCCTCCTCCATACTCGATACTGATCTGCACGGCAAGAAGGTGAACAATACATCATCAAAATCATCAACACCCTACATCTGAACACAGACCCTTAACAAAAACCTATATCTGTAGCAATGACGTCACAGTGTACAGACTTAATTGAAACCGATGACATTGTGTTACAGGAGTTACCGGGCCGTACTATGGACTTCACTTTCGACCTGTCTCAGACGCCGGTCATCGGCCGCAAGTACCTGCCGAAGAGCGGCAGTCAGCCACCAACAGGACCTAGTTCCTTGTCCAATGCATCCTCAACGACTCCTGATAAAGGTAACATAGGAATTTACTTTTAAAATTAGAAAGTACAGGTGATTTTTTTTTTCTCATAGTTGGGTCTCGTGAAGTTTCGCAGAACTTATTTCCTGAGTCTATGGAATATAATGGAATAACGCTTCGTAAGTGATAAAAGTAGTTTTTTGGTACTGAAAGATGTTACATTTGTATGTACTCGTAGGTTCATCGACATCGGGGTCTGCGTCAACAGTGGTAGGTCCGGAGAGCGGCGGGAGATGCGCCGGCGCAGGCAGCAGTGTGGCGGGGGCGGGGGCGGGGGCGCACAGCGCAGCCTCCCCTCGCCGCTCCCTCTCGCTCTCACCCGCTGACGCCCTCGCCTCGGGGTGGAAACGCCCCTGGATGTCGCAAGTGAGAGACTTATCTAAATTATACTTGAAAATTATAAATTCCACTACAAAACTATATAACACGAGAGCTCACGACCAAAACTATGTCTCATCGTTTTACGTCCAAAACTGTATAATACCGTTAGAGTAGATGAATCTGAACCCGGCTAAGTGGGCAGTATCGGCTAGAAACATCGCAGTTTTATGGGGAGGGGGGCATTTCTGCTACGTTAAAAAAAAATAGGCAAACAGTTTTATCACAATATGTCTGATAGTAAAAATGTACATAGGTTTCGTCATTTTATTACGAAAAAAATTTGTTTTCAGACATTTTGCGCGTCACATTTGGCCGAAGAGCGTTTTCAAAAATGTCAAAAAATTTACCCGACCTGTCTCATAGCTGCTTGGTTCATTTTTTTTTAAATATTTTGTGTGGCTGCCAGACTTATGAAAAAATCGTTTTCAGACATTTAAAATGTCACCAAAAAGTCCAAAAATGAAGAGAACGTTTGTGAGTCGGGCGGTAACGTGCGGTGCTTGCTACGTCCCTATCCCTGGCTAGCTACAGCGCAAGCGTCCATCAGCTGTTCTGACTATAGCAACGGTTTCAACGACGCTCACTTTTCAATAAACACTATTTTTCAAACATTATCCCAATTTCCTTTTGTCCTATTTATGAAAAATGTCCTTTAATTTTAGTTCGATGGTTTCGAGTGAGCTCTTTATCGATCATCATCTAAGAATTTGCGAGTTGCAGCTTATTCATTTGTATAACAGATGTAAATACGCCACAATACGATTTTTTAATAATTTCTGACTCGAAAAGTTGTCTGATTAATGAAGTACGACACTAAATTTACATGGTATAATTTTTTTCTGCATCCAGGCAACTTTTTTCATGATGTAGAACAGTTTTCAGACAGAATGCTATGGAACATGTTGGGTAAAATTTTTCAACACGTTCAAAATGGTTTCAACACATAAGATGCTCACACTTTCTTCTGAAAAATGATTAATTCGCATCAACTGACCAATGTTCACTTGAAAACAAGATTTCCAGACGGTTTGCTATGGGGTTTTTTTTTTGCCTCATTTTTAATTTTCTCAAATGGTGTCCTGGGTACGTGTGACGCTTGTGGTGTCTGAAAATTGTGTTTTCAGTAACTTAAATTTATCGTTCAACTACATTCTGGAAATCAGACAGATTACTATGAAACAGTTCGGTAAAATTTTTTGACATCTTGGAAAATGCTGTCAGGTGAGACGTGACGCAGAAAATTTCTGAAATTAGTATTTTCGCAATCAGAATCACCAAATCTATCGATTTTATACAGTTTTCATCGTAAAACGATAAGGCAAAAATTTTGGTCGTGGGCTCTCGTACTAATACTTATTAGTTCTTCTAAAATAAAGCATTACCAATCCTGTAGAGGATTTTGTTTACTATTATTCTGCATTTAAAATAGAATTGTGCATTTTAACATATATGAGTACAATTTTGTTATTGAATGCGGAAAGCGGACAACCTCGTACTATGAAATAGTTCAGCTGTGGGCAGACAAATTCTTATGATGGTGATGATTATTTATAACATTTGAAACAAGAATTATATTAAATTAAATTTGTAAAAAAAACTGTAATTAAAATTCTGTTTGCAGAGCCGCGTGCGGGAATGTCTTGTTAACCTCTTGACCACATGTGGGCAAAGAGTAGGCCTGCCCAAAAGTCCATCTGTAAGTAAAACACGAGCAAAATATGTTACAAAATTGTCTTACAGTGAATTTCAACTGTCGGTACACATGTTTAAAAACACTTTTGTTAAATCGTCTTTAAAATGGAATAAAAGGGATGCCAATATTGTTGTGATACATGTTACGGCAGTGGATACTCACCGTTAAATACACTTTATGTACAAAGCATGAGTGTTTCATAGATTCGATGTGCGATAACTGAATGTTGAAAGTGAATAATATTAGTGAAATTTCTATCCATCGCTGCGTATAGGATGATTTAATAACCACTTTATGTTCTAAGGTAATAAGCAACAAATGTATACTTATGTCGCAACGCTTAACGCACTAACACTAAGCTATGGGTTCAAATAGATGGTAACTTAGGACATCACCTGTCAAGTGTCTGAGTTTATATAGATATATAATACACATTGCATTCTCACTATGTTTCAAAACAAGTTACTGGATTTTACGCTTAAAAGCTTTTCATGATTCCTTTCTGTGTTGACACGTGTAGTGTGTGTATGTTGTGTTTCCCGTTGGACCGATCGGTATACCAACACAATCGGTCCAATGTGATTTTTTTGCCATTGGACCGATTGAGTTTATAGATTTAAAAAAAAACATTAATCGGTAGATCGATCTGCCCAATGGGATACATTTTACATTAGGCCTCGTCGTGAAACACCCATGATGTTATCGTCGTAATGTAAATATCGTAAGTGTGTAATCTCACTAGAAATACTGTTAGCTGACTGATAATTGTGAATTGACTTAACTATTTGACGAATATTTCAACCATTTTTTTTTTTGGTTTTAACAATTTTTTTTAATATAATTATTTTACTTCATATCTCAATGATTCCTTCAGTTTTCAATACGTCAGATTATAAACTCGCTAGTGATATTATAAATGTACTAAATTCACTTGATGAATCCCCATTTTATGGACAGATTATATGAACTCATTTTCATTCTGAGTTGTGTTTAAATTATTTCGATTGTTTTACTGTTTTGTTGCTCATATTGCTTTGTTATTATTATTTGTACATGTTAGTTGTTAAACTGAAAACAAATTTAGCACAAACAAAACACATGTTGTTCAGATTGTTCAATATTTTTACAAAATAAAAATCCTATGCTGTTTTTTTTTCTATACTTTATACTACAGCAAAGGTTAACCGAAATCAAAAAAACTTCGTAATTTAATTTCCTTATTCCAACGTAAGTAAATATGTTGTATTTATTTACAATGTAATTGTTTAATACTAAATACAAACTAATACTTTTTACGTTTCTTCCCATAAAGTAATTTAATACAAAACAGACTTTAAACTTTATATGATAAAACAAGTACAACAAATGCGAAATTCGGTTAAGGCGTTATAATTTTTTATTATTGTCAAATGAATAATTAATTATGATTATTAAAATATATATATTTTGCACAAGGTGATATTCAGCCAAAGCTCGGAGCTGTTGGAGCGAGAGTCGTCGATGACGTCATCGTTGGAGGAGGTCTCCGGCACGCCCGGCAACGAGCCCTCCGGCGGCGCTCCGCCCACTGACCACTTCGGTGTCTTTAAGGACTTTGATTTTCTTGAATATGAAAGCGAAAGCATAGAGGTGAGGATTTATTGTATATTTTTTTTAAATCGTGCCTTTTGTAACTTGCCAGTCAAACCATTACCATTAAATAGAAACATGTAATATTAAAGGATTAACTTGAGAAAGATATTACTTTGTGGCTGTATTTTATAGTACAAATTGTAACAAATATTATAAATATAATTTATGTTCAGGGCGAGAGTTCTGACAACTTCAATTGGGGCGTTCGCCGGCGACTGCCGAGTGAGGAGCGGCCGGCGGCGGGCTCGGGGGCGGGGACGAGCGCTCTAGACCGCAGCCCCCCACCACAGCGTGCGAGGCATCACCACCATAGGCTGGTCAGTTAAATAATTTATTTATATTATTTTCTGTGTACTGACATTTCTTAGGTTCTTATACTTCATGAAGAGATGCGCTGTACTGTGAGAGAAGGGAAGATAGACAAATGCAACTAGGACTGCTGGTTGAGACAATAGAGTTGCCAAAGATGTTTTTTATCATGTTTCAGTTAGGGCACGAGGACTCATCCGACGAGGAGGGCGTGTGGGAGGAAGGCGGGGCGCGCGGAGATGCGGACGCGAGTGGAGCCGGGGCCGGGGCCGGGGGCGGAGCGCACGAGCTCATGCTGCGTACACGCGCACACTCCTTTTCCAGCGCCTCCAGTGGTGAGCCCGATGGTCAGTTGTACGCCACTAAAAAATGTTTCATTTCCGCACGCTTTTTCATTGCTAACTTTTTAAAACGATGCTGCATGAAGAAATGCATTTAACGAAAATCATTGTAGACCTAGTTGTCATTGTTTATTCTTGTAACCGAATATGTTATATTAATTAACGTGCTGGTAATAGGAGAGCGCGGCGATGTGACCCCAGTGCCGAGCGGTGGAGGAGGTGGGGGTGGTGTTAGCGGAGGTGTGGCCGCGAGCATCGCGTGCGTGGCTACAAGCGCCGCGCTGCGCGACGCTTGGCGCTGCTCGGTGGCCGCTCTGCTGCGTCACGCTGCACATCTGCCGCCGGTAGCTCTCGTGCACCGGCTGCACACCGTGCTCAAAGTATGAAATATTACAATCCTCGATTTTACAGCTTTAACTGAGAATAGACAGATGGATGATAATTGTCGCTATACCTGTAGAAATGCTGAATAATGGTGAGTATGTGGAAATTGAACTATGTTTGGGCGTTGCAGGAGGTGACATGCAAGACTGTGTCGGTGTGCGGGGAGAGCGCACTGGGGGGCGCGGGGGCGGGCGAGCTGGCGGCGGTGGTAGCGCGGCTAGCGGGGGAGGAGCCACCGCTGCTGTGGGCGGGGCCTGCAGCCGCGGATTGTGCCCGCGTGCGCGATGCCGTGCGTTTTGCAGCTTTAGAGATCAATGAACATCTCGAGACGTACTTTGATCGACGCGAACACGCACTAGAGGTTAAGATTATTTATAAAAAAACTTTATTGATTTCCTCAAAGTCAATTTTTCCCTCAAAAGCTGCGAACATTATCAAGTTCGTAGCGCATCAAGTGACTCCTTCTGAATGACTAACGCATTTCTGTTTTTAACTAAGACAACGAACAGTAAAGTAAAACTTCAATATCAACACGGTTTTGTGACAGATGCTGGAGCTGTCCCGCAGCGGCGAGGAGACAGCGCGCAGCCTTTACAAGCTCATCTTCCAGTTGTTACTTCTGCTCGAGACCAACAACAAGATGGTTGTCGCCGTCTATCACGCGGCACTCGATAATAGGGTCAGTTTATATTGTTTATTTAGTTTTACATTCTAAAAAGGCAACAACTGTTAGTCAGATTTTTACCACTTTGTTGTGTGCGATAATTTTGATTTATTTTCTTTATTTGACTCGTTTATCAAGATTTATAAAATGAAAAAGATGTCCATCGGAGTAACGATGAATATTTTGAAGTCATTTGCAAGTGACAAATACCAACAGTCAGAGGTGAGTTCGTTAATTTCCACTTATTTTTACACAGGGTGTGGAGATGAGTGCTGCTGTGTGTGCAGTGCGCAATGCCCTCGCCGCCAGCGCTGCAGACTCGTGGGGTGAGATAGGCGAGGTGTGTGAGGGGGCGGAGCGGGGAGAGGGTGGCGAAGTGTCCACCTCCTCCTCGCCTGCCCCCACCCACCACGACGACGCCAAGCTCTCTCATCTGATGCAGCGACAGAGGTTGATATATCAGGAATATTTTGTTACAATTGCATATACACAATTAGTTATCTTCTATATATATATATATATATATATATATATATATATATATATATATATATATATATATATATATCTATATATATAAAAGAAAGTTGTGTTAGTTACACTATTTATAACTCAAGAACGGCTGAATCGATTTGACTGAAAATTGGTGGGCAGGTAGCATAGAACCAGGAAAAGGACATAGGATCATTTTTACCCCGTTTTCGATTTTTTAATCCGCGCGGACGGAGTCGCGGGTAAAAGCTAGTATATATATAAAATAAAGTCGTGTTAGTTACACTATTTATAACTCAAGATCGGTCGAATTGATTTAGCTGAAAATTGATGGGGAGGTAGCTTAGAACTAGGAGACGGACATAGGAACTTTTTTATTTTTTGTGCATTTTTTTTTATTCCGCGCGGACGGAGTCGCGGGTAAAAGCTAGTTGTATATAATAATGAAATTTATGATAGATGGGCGGCCGCGTTGGCGCTGGTTCGTGAGCGTAATGCCGAGCGTATCTTGGAGCGCGGGGAACTCCCTGAGGATGACATCACCAGCTTACTGCACGTCTACTGCAAGGGTCTCGCACAAGCACATCCAGGTTAACTATTCCACTGATTTATAATACATACTGCACTTGAACACAATCCTAGTCAATGCAGCAAAAAGTTTATTTTGGTCTCTTAATCAAACTATATACAGTTAATTCAACCTTTTAAGTAGAAATACTGCCATTAGTAACTATTTCTAATCTTGTTATCAATTATAGCCCCAGCTTGTATCAAAAAGCTATTTTATTCCTGTTATCCACTTAATATTCATGGAATTAATGTTTCAGAAATGGTAGCCATCACTCGTCCGGTGAACGAGTTGTCGCAGAACTTGTCCTTCATGATGGAGAGTCTGTACAAGGTGTCTGTGGCACTGCAGCGTCAGGACTACTGATGCCAACGCCAGCGACCTCCCCGCGCGCCCCCCACCGCAAGGCGCGCTAAAACCACCTCTAAAATCCATGGCCATGTATAAAATGACCATAGACTCCAAAAATGTCAATGTCAAACTCATCTGACATTTCTCTTACCAGAATGTGTCAACTAGATCTGACAGTAATGCGTTACAAATGGGGAGAAAAACTAAAAAAAAAATTATAATCTATCTTAAAATTACTACATGTTTTTGATTTTTTTTCAGTAAAATTTGATTGAAGTCATTGCGATGGCAACATTACACAGAGTACTTTGTACTATTTTATATAAAATAGAGTACTTTTTAACATATCTGTGGTACATATAGTAGAAATGTCACTCTTGATCATACTGACATCTATTTTACTCTTAAACGAGGTTTAGGCTAAGCGCCATCTGCGCCCTGCCACCTCAAGCCCGGTGAAACTGTAAATGCCTCTTCAAGGCAAACAGTGACTACTGAGTTACAAAAAAAATGACATATATAAAGAACAAATAGCAGTTTTTCTCCCTATTGTCCTTTCCTAACATTATGTCAATGATCTCGTATCACTTTTTCTCTTTATTTGATTTAACCATATTTTGATATCTTTAATTTTCATTTCCTTCAAATTTCTAAACTGATCTCGTTAACTGATACAAAATAATTTATAAACAATTATTGGATGTGTAAAGAAAGTCATAAATATATTGAAAAATGGCAAATGTGAAAGTTACTATAACCAAAAATGTATTTGCCGAATTGTGCGAAATTATCCAGAACTCTCTTATTAAGTATTTTGACTGTAGTGACATAATTATTTCTGTTATGTCAATGAGGAAGTCTGGACTGACAATATTTGTCAATACAATGTCACTGCAGTCAGAAAACCCAGTCAGGAAATTCTGTTCTGTAATAATGTATGTGTAACATTAAAAAAATAAATTTAATGAATAATGTTTTTTTTTTAATTTCTATTGTTCAAATATTCTGTTATTATTTAGATCAATTGAATATTCTTATTATTGGATTATTCAAGTATTTGTATAATTGAATACAAAATTAAAATAATAATTTTGTTCAAAAATTTAAAAACATTATAGAATTATTTAATAATGAAATTATAAATATATTTGTAAAATAACAAATTGTGTATATTTTAAAGAAATTGAAATTGAAATCATGTTTGAAATTTAATTTATAAAACAATTAAATTATAACTTCAAATGAAATAATTAAATTATAATTATAATTGAAATAATTTTTATATAAAAAAAAATTTAATATTTTAATTTATTTTAATATCTGAAATATACGTAGTTACTAATTTATTTATAATTTGATCCAAAGTTGCTTCGAAATCGATTTTAATTTTTAACCTAATAAAATTTTAAAATAATAATAATAATAATAATCTATTTTAATTAACGATATTAATTAATACTTTATTGTGTCACTCTTATGAAAATGTAGTTAAGTATCACACTGTTGGTTTCTGAGACCAAAATATCTATATAAAAATATCGTCATCCTTGTCATTATTTTAGACAAAACAGAGATAACAATATGTTTTAAATTGAGATTATGGTTTCAGAAAGTCACCATCAATGATATAATATGTCGTTGCTAAAATAGTTTAATCGCTTATAAATTATTTTAATTATTCAAATGTGTACGATTTACGTGGTCTCTTTATGAGTTTGTTACCAAAGCGGTTTATCAAATGTGTGTACACAAACGTTCCTTACTGTCGGCTAAGTCAAATTAGTATCCCTTGTGTTAAGAAAATCTGTTGAACAATAGGTTTTTGAAGGGATGTTTCGGTATGGGACATTAGTTACATCAACTAACGTACACTTGTATGCTTGTTTGAACGTTTAATTTTTACTAATGATTTTCTCTAAATATTATAACGTTTGCGTATCTGTAAATGTCTACGATCAATGTGAATTTTGTCAATTTTTAAATGTTTTTAGTGTTATATTAAAGTAAATCCACGCCGCAGTGCGTTCGCTTACCGCCTTAATGTAATTTAATATGAACAATCCTCATTTTTATACACGCATATACTCAAGCTATTATTTGTGATATTATCTCCCTTTGTTTTGTAACTGTTGATGACAATATTTATTATTATTTTTTAGTCTAATATTACATTAATTCGCAGCGCAGTCAAAAACAACACGGCGATTTTGATAATTAAATAAAAGATTATATTTAAATATACTAATAATGTATGTAACCAATTGTAAATGTATTTCATTTTAATGAATAATAAAACATAAATTCTCATTTTCTGTTGTTTGTAATTATTTTTATTAATTTTTTACTACCAATGATTTAATTTAAAATTTAACACTACTTTTTAACGATGGTCAAACTGTGGAAGTTTAATATTCCCACTTTCAATATTTCTTCCAAAAGTTTCGCGATAAACAAATGGAAAGGAAATTATGGAAAGCAGTTAAAATCTTACATCTTACTAATATTATAAACTAGCTTTTACCCGCGACTCCGTCCGCGCGGAATAAAAAATAGATAACGGGGTAAAAATTATCCTATGTCCTTTTCCTGGTTCTAAGCTACCTGCCCACCAATTTTCAGTCAAATCGATTCAGCCGTTCTTGAGTTATAAATAGTATTAACTAACACGAATTTCTTTTATATATATAGATGCAAATGTTTAGATGGATGGATGGATGTCTGTTAGAAGTTATCTTCAGAACAGCTGCATGGATCTCGCTGAAATTAGGCATAGATGAGAAATTATGTTTTTATTACGTGCGGATGGAGTCGCGTGCTACAGATACACATAGTATGTATAACAAAACTAAACTGACTCTATATATCTATTTTCTAGATAACAAAATTATTATAAAAAATAGTTTTTATGGAAGATTTTATTGTAATTGTGATGATTTAAGAATTTTTTTACAGATGTAACCTAAGTCTAAATAGTATTTGTAAGCTGGTAACATTTGGTATGTTGTGTAATGTATAAAAGTGTACACTGTACGTGGTGAATGAATGGAACAGAACGGGTGCCAGCGCAACACAATCGATGGCTTTCGGCACTAGACTAGGCTATACTCTTTGCATTCGGCAATCGGTCAATTACAAAACTATACTAACTGTACCAATTAATGAAATGAAATCGAAAAAAATTATCGATAAAATTTTATCGATATCGATAAAATATAAAATTATTATTGAGTTCGTTGTGTTGGTATCCATGTTTTTTCATCGTTTTTCAGAAAATTGAAATAAAACATTTAAATTCTGGCAAGTATTTACCGTGCAAATAGAGAGAATTAAAAATGTTCTAAGTCCCGACTCTTTTACGAAGTAGTTACATACTCTTTGGGCCAATCGGTTTGGAGGTTTTGAGTCCGGCCGTTTGAGTAGTTATATCTATTATATTTTTCGACTGGACAAAATATTATTTTTAATTACCGTAAAATACTTAGTAGTGTATCAGTGAAAATCCAGCCATCATTTATTACAAATAAAAACATTAATAATGGAAACACGGTATTATGAAGGTTGTGGACGAGAGGGACCCATAAGATGTATATTTCTTGGAGAATTTCATCCCGTCGCTGGACCTAAAATAGCATGCCAGGTTAGTAATTAATTAAGTTCTTAATTATTATAATAACAATTAAAATATCAAGTTTACTTTTGTTCATCTTACTGCTGTCCCAATCTCATTTAACATGTTGTAAGTTATTTCTTAGTTAAACATCATCACATCTTTTAAAGAAAATGAATTGTTTACTAATTTCAATGCAAAAATATAAGAAGCGACCAACTTCACTTTGTCATAGCGAAAGTTTGCAAAATTTCATACACATCTCAATATGGCGCGGTGTTTTTTTTATATTTCTTTAATTGTGACGAACGATTACACATTTATCCTTTTATGTAACACTTACCTTATATCGTAAGTTTTAAAATAATCCACAATAATAAGGTAGATAAAAACGTAAGTTTGTTAATACTATAGTGTAGTAATGAACATGACAAGTGTTTAGTAAAATATATTTTTTGTTAACAGTTCCCTGAAGATTTCATTTCAAAGGATTTATTTGATTCATTAAGCACATACATAATCCCCAAACCGATTTTACAAAAGAAAAACATAACTTTGTAAGTATATTGTACATTTTTTAAACTGTTTTTTATTGTGTTAGTAGAATCAGCTTAAATACAATACCAATTTAAATAAGATATGGTTTATGGTGACTAAAACCATAGGTAATGGCTGAAAGCCATGCAGCTACTTTTTAAATATGAATAATAAGGTGTTGCTTTTGCTTCACGGCTTAAGGTTATTACAGTTGAAGGTTGCTGGTCGCTTCAATAATATATTTAGTGGTTTTTACATTAATATCTCTTATACACAGTCTGAGAGAAACAATCACTGGCACTCATAGCTATGATTTCATTTTATTAGTAACAGCTTTTTGTTGCACTGTAGTTTTTTTGCAAAGAACTTATTTTTTTTTGTTTGATGTTAGTTATTTTACAGTGTTTATGTTTTTACAGTTTTTTGCAGTATATTCCAATCTGAATTTTTATGTAAAATAGATGACAATCGCATTTTCTTTTCTTGGTATATTTTTAATGACAAGATAGTAAACATGTAGAAGACCATGTGATGTTATGTGACTGCTATTAACAATATAAAATTTTGTGGTTATTAAAAGATATTAACTACCACAAAATATAATATGTTAAGTTTATACTTATCATGTACTTTCTATTAAGTAAACCAATTATGTAGATTTTTTAAACAGTTTAAAGTTTTTTTATGAGTAAAAAAATATTTTTAGCTAAGAAAGAAGTTACTTAAAGTGCTTAATTCATACATATTAGTGACTATAGTGCTAAATAGATTTAGTCATAATACAACTACATGAAAATTACAGCACAATGATATCGGCATTTAACAAAATCTTACTAATATTATAAATGTGAATGTTTCAATGAATGTATTTTGAAGGTATCTCCAGAATAGCTCAACTGATCTTGATGAAATTCGGCATGGTTGTAGAACATAGTCTGGAAGAACACATAGGCTACATATAAAGGTTTTTTTAATGCCGAGAGGACAGAGTCACGGGCGACAGCTAATCTTTTATAAAAATTATATATTTTTGAGACATAAAGTGTGACAAATTATGTGCATTTATAGTGTGTCCTTTTAAGGATGATTAGTTTGACAACTGACTCTATGAAGTATCAAATTAATTTTGTATGAGAATTAATGATGTACTTAATGGGTTGTCATACTGTCTGACCATATCTGCATAAATATCAAGCATATGACTATCGAGTATCGGTCTTGCAATAAAATTAATTGAACAAACAAGTACTAAATAGTATGAACATCAGTTTTCCCTAAAAGTTAGTTAGTTATGTAGTTTAAGAACATGATATTCTTGTTAGCAGAAAATGTGACTATATTTTTTTATTAATTTATTGCTATTAAAACTATTGCAGCAATGCTCCAGCTCACAAGATATTGGGCTACCCGATCTACCTCAAGAGTCCGAGGTATCCACGAAATGTATATGTTTTCAACTTGTGCTTTGTCTGCGATAACTGGTCGCGGACTGTTCAGTATGAACCAGTAGTGAAGAAACTAGGAGAACATCTGGTATGCACTTATAAGATTTCACACGTGGGCAGAGAGGAAGAATGGAACAGTACTACTGTTGTTTGAACACCCATTTACATTTTCCTGTTTATTGAGTCTCATTAATTAACTAAAACTAATTCCCTAAGTTTTTATATATTATTTCAAATTTCTTTAAAAGTTTTTTACTATTAGGTACTATCAAGTTATTATTCAAAGCAAACATGAATACACACATAGCAAAGTAAATAATACAATATATTGACAGATAACATTAGAAGAAGAGAGTGCATTTGTGTCTGGAGGCTCATCACGTATGCCCACGTTCCTCGCTCACCTTCTGTACGACCTGAACACGTATCGCAAGACAACTGTCACAGGTCAGTTATCCACTGGACTCATATACTGTTCCTAGCACAATATTTGTGTACAATGTATATGAAATACAGTGCCAGAGAGAAACCTCTATGTACAAGAAAAGTATCGCCCTTCGACTCTCGCTTATGCTGGTTCGTCTCTACCACGTAAATAAGGACAATCTATAAAAGCTAATGATTTTCAAAGTCGATTCTTATTTTTTTTCTTTTTTGAGCATAAAAAATTTAAAAGAATACTAAAATATAATTTTTCCACTAAAAAATAACGAAAGTATTTAATATAAATTAACTAATTTTGTACTCGGCATCATAAAAGGTATTAATTTCAACAGAGGGGGACACAATTATACATGTGAAGGTGACAGAGATACGAGATGACCCAAGCACAGTTAACGATCATGATGTGCCGGTGTTGGTAGCGTCTATTGGTCTGCCGAGGCCTGGCAACTCTAGCAATCTCAGCGAGGAACCGGACTCCAGTTCCCGTGAGGATCTCAGGGATGAGCTGCAGGATCAACAGCCAATGGAAATATACACTAATTCTAACTGGGACCTTACCACCAAACAGGTAACAAGATAATTTTTTATTATATTAAATAAAATTAATTTGTCCTAGATTTGTAAATTATACCTTAATATGGTGTTTTGTACAGAAAAATATTTACACTAAAATCAATGTTTGTTTTCCAAAAATTTAATATTCGCTGTAGAGATTTGAATAAAGTTTACAATATCAGAGATGTATGTATTAAGAAAAGAAATTAAAAAAAATGCTTATTAAGTGTAATTAAGTTGCTTTCTTGAACTACTGTTGTATTTATTTTTTATACATTTTTTATTCTTTAAACTTTTAATGTACGAACTTCAGTACTTAATATAATGAGTGATAAAATAAAGTAACATGTTTTAGCTTCTGCCATACATCAACGGGTATTACCACGTGTCTAAGATTGCGGCTAAAGTGAATGTTGAAAAAACTCTTGTCAAAGCTTGCATTCAGAACTTAGTCTACTATGGAGTGGTAAATATCTTTGTATTTTGTTTAAAAAAACTAAATACACGTAATGTTAGCAAGTTAGTTATTAACTGAATTTTTTTTTGATTATGAATTCACACATAAAAAAAGTGCAATGCTTTTACAAAATCAACAAAATTTGCATTCTATTTTTTGGTAGGACTAAGGTATCTCATTAATATGTGATAATGTTTTATTTGCAGGTGAAACTTATACCTTTGCTGAAATTCAGCAACATGTACCGAGCTACCGCTAAAATAAATCGCATCAAAACAGACATCGAATTACAGAACGCTTGTCTCTCTTTTATTCAACTCAAAGGCAAGAGAAAGGTGTGTTATTATTAAATAAATAAGATATATACAATAATATTTAAAGATGAAAAATCTCAATAGTTGTGTTGGTGATATGTTGATGTGTTCCCTTCAGCCACGGATAGAGGAGGTGCTGCTGGTGCTCAGTCTGCTGCAGCAGGGCACCTCACTGCGCACTGTCAACGAGCGCTTCCACGCAATCTGCCGTCGTGCACGCTTCGACGTACGCAACCTCATCGTCTTCTCGCAGATGCACGGTCTCATACGCTGTCTCAAGAAGTAACTACTGTTATCTTAATTTAGTCAAACGAGTACTTGTGCCAGAAGTTAATTCTAGTCTTCTTCCCTGAAATACCACGACCACACAGAAGACAGATGTCTATAGTCTGATGAGTGTTCGTTCTTTTCTTATAAGGAAGAGAAGGGAAGTGGATTTGATGGATAGAGAGACGAATATGACGAAGATATATCCTTTTTATGTGAATCCTCTCATCCATTTATTAAAAACTAGCTTTTATCCGCGACTCCGTCCGCGCGGAATAAAAAATAGAAAACGGGGTAAAAATTATCCTATGTCCGTTTCCTGGTTCTAAGCTACCTGCCCACCAATTTTCAGTCAAATCGATTCAGCCGTTCTTGAGTTATAAATAGTGTAACTAACACCACTTTCTTTTATATATATAGATAGATATAGATAGACAACGCATCTGCAATTATGGATGTCTTTGGACAGCGGTCGCTTGTTCGTTTGCTATCTCTTGATATAATTGTATATAAATGTATACTATTTCAGATATCCGACGTACACACGAGGGCGGTCGAGGCCTGCTACATTCGGATCCGAAGTGAAAGGTTTACAGAAGCTGTTCACAGGAGAGAGGTGCACAGATGAGATCTGCTGCCTCACCTCCATTGATATACCCTCGCTGGAGCGCATCATTGAGGATGACCCCAATGTTGCAGTCATAGTGTGTTAACATATTTTTATACAACATTTAACAATCGTGTCATCACATTAAGCAATAATGAAGCTACTTATATATTTTATACTTTAGATAGTTTTTTTGAGGTTGAATGCTAACGTGATAATTGTTGTAAGAGATATTTGGTATCGCTAAAGCTTATCGTTTTCAGTATTTTTTGAGTATTTTAAATGTAACTTATGTATATTTATATTAATATAGGCTTTAGGTTTAGAAATGAGTGCAATAATTTACACGTGAGGTATATATTGTTTTTTTTACTAATATTATAAATGCGAATGTTTGGATAAATGGATGGATGTATGTTTGAAGGTATCTCCGGAACGGTTCAACGGATCTCGATGAAATTTGTCTAACACAATTTAATATATGCCAATGAATTTTTACATCACATCTTATGATTATATACAGTATGTTTTTGTACAGGTAGAGGAATAAAAAAAACAACATAATTTTCAGTATTTAACAAGAAATTATTAATTTATAACTTATTACATAATTTACTTAATTTTCTATATTCACAATATCATATTATAAAAAACCGTTATGTAACAAAAAGTACATTTCGTTTCACAAAACTTGCATCACATTTTTTTTAATTTTTTATCTTATTAACTAACTTATTGGCCAATTATTAGCTTTCTAATTAATTATTAAAATACTTGTAATTGTTAGATATAGGTAGTAATAAAGAGTAATAATACGATCGTTAGCTAAGTGCTGGTTTATTCGCGTACTTGTCAAACTGATGGCAAACACAGTAGCCGTACGTTAGCTACATTTTTTATATATATATAAGTCAATATCGCAAAAAATGTCGCTTAAAACAAATAGCCTTTCACCCCTCTATATAACTATTAGAATAAACTGTGGTATATATAAATTGGTAGATGATAGACATATATCGTAATAAATCCCACCGTTTTAATATTTGACTTAGATGTAATCATGATTTTTGTAATTACTTTTTGTGGCATTCACGTGCTTTATAGTATTAATTATTACTATAAGTCCTTTAGTAGATTATACTTTCATCATCAGCTATATGTCCCCACTGAGGGTATCACTAAGTTAAGGATGACTAGGCCATAGTCAACCACAGCCAAGTGCGGGTTGACTTCACACATATCATTGAATTTCTTCTCAGATATGTGCAGTATCACGATGTTTTCCTTCACCGTAAGAAAGTCGGATAAATGTACATATGTAAATCTAAAAACATAGTAGTATATGATGGGATTCGAACCTAGGACCTGCAGATGGCAAGTCAAGTGTTTAACCCCTGAGCCACTGACGCTCTTAATTATACTTATATTTTAGGGAGTAAATATTATTATTATTATTAGACTAATTTACTGTGAATAAAAGTTGTTAATAAAAAAAAAAGAAAAACAATAAATCGGTCACAAAATATGACCGTCTGGTTGACATTTTTCAACTCGTTTCCTAAATTTATTTATTAAAATCTCTCGTAATTGCTTTCACATATATTTTTTTTCTAACAATTTTATATATATACTAAAACATTTTTTTTATTTGTGTCAGGATTTTAATTTACAGTTAACTTTTAACAAAAATTATCTGTTTCATGAATCAATGCTTTAAAAATACGAAATTTTTAATAAATAAACACAATTTATTCCACACGCTAACTAAACTAATTAACTACTTAACACTTAGGATATTTTTAATATAAAACCATTTGTAAAACTTGTACATTTAATATATTTAATCAAATGAAGACTGACTATTTAAAGTATTAATTACGAGAGACATATCATTCAATCTGTGTAACAGCCTCTAAATATTTTCACTACAGAGGATTCTATAATCGTAAACCACACAACTCTTACAACTTACACATACATACTAAATAAATAACAACAACAGAATATAATACTATAAAGTAAAAAAACAACAAATCCGTTTTACGACAACATTTTCTCTCTATTTATTTAATTGTTTTACTATTTTTCTTCTATTGCGCCCGGCGTCGCTATATTACCGGCCAGTTTAACATCCTTTGCAGCGTACAACCTCTCCCGTGCTACCAAAGAGGTTCGATGACTAACAATACGCCTTATAAACAATCTTTTCATTAAAGCTTATATAATACTTATAGATTACCCGGTCTAGACTGGGTAATCCATATTTCTAGGAAATATGGATCACTAAAGGGCGGCGAAAAAGCCTCCGGAGGCCATTTGTTAGGGTAAAATTCCTGAAAGAGTAATGCCTAATTCCAAGCGATCCTTTCACAATTTGAACGTAAATGTATATTTAGTGGTTGTGGGCTATAGTTAGGCTAGTTAGGTTAGATTTTATAATTTTACTTTTTACTAATCTTATTTGCATGCATTGTGTGAAAAATTAGTTTTAAATTTGGCTCTATACAGCTGACATACATACAACATTGTTTATCTCTAAAGAGGGAATGAATGTTTAAGAATGGAAATTTGTGGTAATAAGATTGATACAAATTAATAATTGACGTGATAATTAACTTAATAGTAATTTAATCGTTAGTCTAGTCCTGATACAGGACTTTTTTTTAACATAAGATAATTGTAAAGATTTAATAAATCTAAGTCACAACATTAAAGTATTAAAAACATTCTGTCCATGTGTGATACTCGTTTGTTTTATGTTATTTAGGTTATTTAACTCGAATTTATTTATTTATTTTTAACTAATATTCCGTCGATAAATTAATTAACGCAACAAAAGTAACTGTCGATGGAAAATAATTTGATAGGACCGTTATTAATTCAATGTTCGGAATTCTTAAAATATTTTCAAGTAATAAACACGAACAAGTTTTCAAAAGCTGATTAATTCAAATATGGAATAATATCCGATTTTTTTTTTGTCTAATCGGAATTAAATTTTATGTTTATGAAATTTATTACTTTATCATAACGACGGTATGTTATTTGTATGGAAAAAAATTAATAAAAAATTAAAATATATACTGAATAATAACACTTTCTATGACACTAGTTAAAAACTACATATTTTTTTTATGATTTCTCATATGTTTGGTAATAATTTAAAAGAAATTAACTTCTAAATGTTTTACACTTTTACCTATGTTTTATTTTTCAGTTAAATTATTAAAAATCTGTTAAAATCTTTGTTTAAGTCTGATTTTTTGTCACCGTTTTAGATTTAATATTTTTTTTTACTTTCAAATCACAAGATTAATGTTATTTCTTTTTGGAACTGGCTTACGCATTATATTGAAGTATGTTTGTTTCTCATACAATTTGTGTGTTAGGTAATAAGGGCAGGTATCTATTAAAAATAATAAATAATTTCTCTTCATCGGTTTCTTAATATCAATTGTATTATATATTTCATGTACATCTACTCTTAATCTTACTAATATTATAAATGCGAAAATTTAGATGGATGGATATTTGAATGTATCTCCAGAACGGCACAATGGATCTTGATGAAATTTAAAACAGATGTAGAACATAGTATGGAAGAAAACGTAGGATACTTATTTAGTTTTTTATTTAATTCCGCACGAACTCAGTCGCGGGTAACAGTTTGTAATACATAGTTCGTATATTATCAGGTAATATCAAGTGTAAATATATTTGTCAACTATTGTAAAATTTAGCACCTATCATGTAAATTATTTCGCTTTGTATTTTTTAGAATCGGACTTAATTATAAAGGAATATATTAAAGAAGTATTAATTGTGCCTCCTTATGTATATTGAATTATTTATGTTGATGCAATTTTTTTATAATTCTCTTATTTAAATGTAAACAAATAAAGTACTAGAGATAAAAGCACATTGTTTTATTGTTCGCTTCGAAATTCCACTGTTGTTACAGCTATACAAAACATTCCCACCCTTCGATTCTATAAAAAAACAGAAATACCAACATGTTTTGCACATGTACTACCACAGTGGAAACTCACTGTTACGTATGGAAATATATACGTTCAATCAATAGCAGCCTACTTCTATTGTCTCTACCTTATTAAGCAATAGACAAATAAAACTTAGCTTTAAAGATTATATAAATGGGAAAGGAATATATGCTTATATATTATAAATGCAAATGTTTAGATGAATATATGAGTGTATGTTAAAAGGTATCTCCAGAACGGTTGCATGGATCTCGATGACATTTGGCATAGATGTAGAACATAGTCTGGAAAAAAACATAGGCTGCTAATTAAGTTTATTTTTATTTTCGCACGGATGGAGTGGCGGGCGAGAGCTAGTAAAATAAATGTATTTTTGTCCTCTATACCTAAGTTATCCTTGTGGTGCCGTTTTTTTTTTCATATAGCAACATCACTATGTATACGTCCAATACTAAGATCAGGGTAAAAAAGTAATAAAACTGGACTGAGCACTGTTAAAAAGTGAATGAGTACAATAAATTTTAGTAGAGCACTATCAAAATTACTTTACCAAGCTGACTTAGATGTAGTAAAAATTAAACAAGAGAGATTGCACTGTGAAAGTCATTTTCACAGTCTTGAATGCTCAATTCTTATTTAAATTTAAAATTTAAAACATTTATTGTACCTTTTATTATCAATCATGTTGCACTTTTGAGTAAAAAATAATTATTTTTGTGTTTGGAATTTTACGTAAGGATACGAACGGAATTTCACTAACCGTTTTATATGGTAACCCTAACAGAAAAGGCCAAGCTCACTCTGCACTTTAGGTACGCTTGCTCAATCCTGTTCGTATATTATCCATGGGTCGGGGCAAGTATTGATGTTGATGTATTGATTTTCCCCGGTGCTAGCTACCCACCCCACTTATTTATTTTCACATTGTGCTGTCTGCGTTTTAGTGCCAAGTATCGCAGGTTGACGATTTGAAAAGGATTTAAATCAAATAATGACGAATAATACCATCATGTGTTTAGTGCTTACGAAGGTACTTGTTACATTATTTTTATATATAATTTAGTTAATATTTTGAAACAATTACTGCACACTTCTTGAACATACAATGGGTGCCATCGCCATACGGAATTAAATTATTAAAACAATATTTTTGATTTTGTGTTTATGCGTGTTTGTGATGTATTCAATATGCTGTGCGGCTGTCGCTTATTTTTGCTTCAAAAATATATATTTTATAATTATTTCTTTCTACCCGCATATAGCCGTGATAATGTCGGTATGTCGAAAAAACTTCATAGATTACGTTATTTGTTCCGAAGCGAATTTTCAATTTGGTATTTAATAGTTATAAATATTTGTATATTTTGAGTTAAATAGCCAAGAAAATAAGTGAATCAAATGATTTGGTTCCACATGTTAACTTACACCTTAATTTAGGAAGTCATTGTTTAAATTATGGATGCAGTGTATGAAATCCTTACTTAATATTATTTTTTTATTATTTATTATTTTAATATTATAAATGCGAAAGTAACTCTGTCTGTCTGTCTCGCTTTCACGCCAAAACTACTGAACCGATTTAAATGAAATTTGGTACACAGATAGTCTAGAGCCTGAGGAAGGACATAGGCTACATAGGACATAGGACATTTTAACGCGAAAAGGGGTTTTAAGGGGTTGAAAGTGGGGGTGAAAGTTTGTAAGGAATTATCGTCATTTTTACAGGTAGAAGCTTGAAACTTATTTTTAAGGTTGTTAATTTGATATAGATAAATATGAATTTAAATTTTTGTAAAAAATTTATCCCCAAGGGTGCTAAATAACAATAGGGGATGAAAATTTGTTTGGCAATATGTGAGGTTTTGGTGAATGTTTTGTTTAATGTGTTTTCTGTTGCCCTTAGCAATATTTAGTCTAGAGCCTGAGAAAGGACAAAGGCTACTTTTTTACACGAAAAAGGGTTGTAAGGGGCTGAAAGTGGGGGTGGAAAATTGTATGGAAGTATCGACATTTTTACAGTTAGAAGCTTGAAACTTATTTTTTAGGCTGCTGATTTGATATAAATAAATATCACATTTTAAGTTTGTAAAAGTTTTACCCTCAAAGTTGCAATGTAACAAAACGGAATAAGGGTATGGGAAAAATGAAAGTTTGTATGGGAAGATGTTTATGTGAATATTTTGTAAGTTTAATATTTTTTGTCATTTTTTATAAGTTTAAGTAAAATACCACAACAACAACATGATTCACGACCCGTAACCCAGAGGTGTAGGCAGAGACCCAGGACCTACATTTGGCGCGGTCCAAGCACACCTCTCTCAATATTCTTCTACATTCATACATCAAAGCATAGCACGTCGGTTAAGTAAAATAATTAGCCCAAAACAATGCTACCCGAGATAGTATTTCACGCGGATAAAGTCGCGGGCACAGCTAGTAAGCAATAAAAGAAATAATTTCAACAAGTGTTTTCTACATTTTTACCTACTACTGTGCTGTTGCTGTGGACTTTTATTCAAGATTTAAAGGATATAAGATCGTTTATTTAATTTTTGATTGTTAAATAATAAAAGAAAGTCAAAACAATGTATGCTTGTAATATTTCCATGAATTATATTTTTGTGCCATTTGATGTTAAAATAATTGATGTTTATGAGCCTTTGTGAACCTCATAAATTCAAGATTTAAATGATTTTCATGTTTTAATAATTATTGTATTATGTAAAGAAGTTGGCTCAAACCAAATTTTTTTTTAATATAAAATCTTTAAGCAATAAAAGTTTTATGTGCATTTAAAAGCATGAAAATGGTCACAGCGATAAACATGGATTTAATTTAAATATAATACATAAAAACTAAAATATGTCATTAAAAGGTGTCCCTTTAGGCAAGGTTCCGAAGATACTAAATAATAAAAAAATATATAAAAATAAAGGTTTAATAAATCATTAATGTAATAAACGTTTTATTTATGTACAATATTTACTGTATTATATACTTGATTATGCCATATGTAAAGTAGCTTTTAAATTTCTTGCTAGTATTTAACTGTTTTGGCTTGGGTCAAGCTGTATAGTTTGTTTAGTTAAATCACTGATCAATTGTGAACTATGCTTAGATTTAATCGGACTAAAGTATTGACAATTTGAAGAATCTAGTTGAAAGCAACAAACAGTTTTCAATGAAATAAATACAATAATAATATTATTTGATAATGTCTTCAACAATTTATAAAACTATATCAAATTATAAACAATTCATGCATTGCATAATTTGCTAAAACTCTATAAAGATAGTCTGGTTCACTTTAGATCAGTGAAAGCTGTGGCTTATATTAGTGGTATATTTTGTTTTTATGTTTGCTAATTAGCCAATTTTTCAGGACTAGCAAGCAGTTACAATCATGGCTTGCTCAAAGCTACAAATATCTGAGCTATCTGGCATGGACCCGGAAAACTATGAGAAATTTTTTCGTGCAATACAATGGGTTCCTAATAGGTTGGTAATAGGTTTTTATGTATTACTGGTAGTTAGCTAGCATTAGGGACTCAAAGATTGTGCTAATGCTCTTTTTATATTTTAGCAGTCAAAGTTGTGTTAATCATTTGTTGAAAAATGTAATTTATTGCAGAAAATTGGATAAAAAATCCCATAAGAAGATCGGGAAAAAGGAAAGATTAAGGAGAATTAAAGCGGCTGGTTCTGTGGGCGTTTGCATCGCGCCCGTCCTGCTGCGGAATGCTTCACATTTCGCAGTTTACGCCACGGTCCGCAAGTCTATACTGACTCGTTCTGCACAACTGCGGTCAATTTATTCTGAAACACCTGATAACAGTGACAATGAAGAGCCATCCTGCAGCCATCACCAGCCTCAGCCAAAGGTGCCAAAGGTATTGTAACTTAAATATTTTTACGTGCATATAACTAAAAACATTTGACTATCTTTCGATTTGTTTGAACTATTACTAAATTATTAGTTTTCTTTTGTTTTAGATCACCGGCATTGGACTTCGTATGGTGTTCTCTTTGATTTCTGAAGCTAGATTCGCCGATGTAAATTTCTGTCAACAATCTCTTAAAGCTTTGTTAGACATTTTACAAGGACATACTCCGGAAGATATGGCTCAAGAGCCCAGTGAGGTATATGAATCCATGTATTTAATAAATGTTTCTGTTGTTAATTCAATATTCATTAAGTATATATAATAAATAAAATATAATTAAATAAATCTAAGATGGCGGCTTTAGTAATTTCCCCTCAATATGGGTATCAAATATGGCGGCCTTCATTAAATGCCCGTTTACCAATTACATAATTCGGTCTTCAGATAGAGCGTGGTGCGGATCGCCATAGTTATTATTTTATTGGAAGTTTTATTTTTGATAAAACCGTATCTTTTATAATTATATAAGACTTGAATGTAGCGCCTGTTTTAGATGATTGCGACGTTGCACGGTATCCTGGTTGAGATCGCCAGAGGCATCGTCCCGACCGGCAGAGTTGAAGTGCCGACCAATCACACCGCGCTCAGCAGCTCTTGCTTAATTGCACTCTCAATTGCCAGGGGAGAAGCAGAGCTGTTACTGAATGCTGTTGCTTCCTTGATTATGACGCCTACTGCTATGGCTGAACAATATATACAGGTTTGGGAATTCCCCATTTATTTTGAGTTACAAAATTTTATGTTGCACCTAAATGAAAATTTAAGAAAATAGTGATTTATAAATTTTTTATGCTAACGTTAGTTTTTTTTTTTAATTTTATGAAATTTTTAGATACCCATAAATTTGACAACTCTACAAAGGAGTGTACAATCAGTAATTCTTGGTGAATCTTCACGGAACCAATGGATCAATTTCGGAGTGCCACATCAGAGCCTCGTGTCTAGTTTCCCAGTGGACCTGCCTTCCATGATGACATCAGGCTCCGGGGAACTCATAGTCCGTTCCCTGGCCTCTGACGGATGCTACCTTTATGTGTACACTTCAAAAGGAATCCTCAAAATAGGATCCGGATATGGCAGCTCTTTAAGACAACATATCTATAAATCTAAATATGACTTCTTCAACGGTGACCGCCATGGATGGCTCGGATATTGCAAGGTAGAAATCGTTTCTTTTTTTATCTTTGATTGATATTAAGTTTTGAAGCATTTTCATTTAATTTTTTATTATCCAGGATAAACTGTATGTGAGAATTGGGAGGAAGAAACCCGAGGTGTATGAAGTGAATAAAGAAACCTTTGAAGTGGTCAAGATCCTTCGACTGGACCCCGGAATCCCCGGCTCCTCGGAGCAGAAGTGTGCCGTGTTCACGGATGGCTATCAACTGGGACTTATCTTACTTACTACTTATGTAAGTGGTATTTTAGACTCTTCGCCATCTCCTTCCATTTTACAAATGTAATATAACTTTATTGTTTTTTAAGGATAATCTTGCCGTGAAAATGTACGACGTGACTGCCATACCCGAGCATAACGAGTGCTCCCCCATTGTGCTGACATCGCGTAAAGACTTGAACGTACATCTGCTGCGTCGAAGGACGATGGCATTGGGCCGGCCTCCGTTTGACGACGGCATGTCACGAAGACCAGGTGACTTTGACACGCCTGTGCTGATGCAGTTTGACGACAGCGATGGTGATCCACTGCAGGGTATCTGCGCCGGCCAAGACTTCGGCTTGCTGACTACTGCTACGGGGAAGGCAAGTGACAGTGCCAATATTACTTCTCATATTGTTATTTGTTACCCCCTGACTCCATAACGGTTAAACAGACTTGTTGAATCGTTCTGGAGTTGATAAGAAATACATTAATTTGATTGTTTTGGCATTAGGTGTACTACACTGGTAAAGGCACAAGCCTGGGCTACAAAATGGCGTCCCCACACATCGGGCGATGGACTCTTATGAAAGAGACATTATTCAATAGGCATGAACCGAACGTGAAGAAGTGCAAAGTTGTTCAGGTAAGTTTTATAACAGTACAAGATGTCGCCTGGAGATATCTTCTAAAAAACATACATCCATCCATTCAAAAATTTGCAATTATAATGTTACTACGAAATAAGATTTTATTTTAAGCGAAATGTCACAAGGACGTTGATCACTTCACAACACACTTTATTTAAGAATCTCCTCAATAATCTTTCAACACTTCATAGTAGAAGTGAATAATTCGGTCTTACGAAATTAATGCTACTCACACTGATAAGAGAGCTACAGCATTTTAATAGGTAAAGTAAGAAAGAAATGCAGCAAAATGTTTTGTGCAGACTGCGGTGGGGCACGAGGGAGTCCACGCTATTCTGGTGCTGGACAATGGCAGTGCTCTGTTCACGGGAATAGCCAGACGCGGCGAAGATGGCGACAGCGGCAAACATCGCCGCAACGCAAAACCTACGCGCCCTAAGAAAATTACTAAGGTAAAATAAATGAAATGAACATGTTATAAATTTAATAAACGATTTGGTGTCACTCAAAATATATACGATGACTTTGCAAATTTGCCATCACTATCTGTTTTTGTGTAGCCAAGTGAATACAGTAACGGCTAGTTGTTAATTGCTTAGCGAGAGAAAAATGTAAGTTTAAGTAGCCAACTATGAGTGCGGTAGTGAATATAATTGATAAATATCTTTCATATAAGGTGGAAGGTCACCACATTGTGTACGCGGCATGTAACTACGGCTCCACCGCGCTGATAACTCGCCAGGGCCTCTTATTCATGTTCGGGAAGGACACGCAGCATTGTGATGCCACCGGCTTGGTCACAGGCCTCAAACATGAGAGAGTTATCCAGGTAACATCATCATCTTCTCCCTGTCCTTATCCCATTGTATGCGAGGTTGGTAACAAATTGACACAATGTAATTTATATCATAAATCTTAGGTGGCACTTGGCAAAGCGCACGCCGTTGCATTAACAAACTTCGGTCAAGTCTACACTTTCGGCATCAATAATAAGAGCCAATGCGGCAGGGAATTCGGCTACGGTAAAGAAAGTAAGTGAAATTTGCTAATTATGTATTTGAGGATTTTTGGTAACAAGAGTGTCTATTTAAGTATACACTAATAAAAATAAAAGACTTTGGATAATATTATGAAATATTTATCGGGTACAAACCCCCTAAATTTTAATAATTCAATTACCAATGAAGGACAGACAGACATTACAGAGTAAGGTAGCGCAGAAAAGAATTTAGATACGAGTATGACATAAGGGATTTAGAAGGCGACACCTGTTTGCACGTGTAGTGGGTCCCTCGGGAATTTGTTGCTTTCCACGAGCGGCAATAAACTTTGAATCTCGTGATACTAAGAATTAACCTTATCCCAGAGTTCCACCCGCGACGCAGTCACAAGGAGGAGGTGCGTGTGTGTCCGGGAGAGCACTCCTTCCTCACAGACTACTGCCGCGTGTGCACGTTGTGTCGTCAGTGTACCGGCTTCGCTGACAAGTGTCGCTGTGTCGCCATGGCCTCTCGCGTACCCGGAGAGTAAGTTGAGTCTGCTATTACTTGAAACACATCGTCGTCCATTGATTCAAATTCGTTCAAAATTCATGATCTTTTTTTTTCATTGAACTAACTTTACGTACTTTGACGATAGTAAACTGCATACAATGTCACGATCATCCGATTTATTTCCTTACAAAGTTTTCGTTTCATAAATTATGTACATTGATGACATGTTTCCGGCAAATCCGTAAATTGCATATCAAACGAATTAATTCACATACTGCCGTGAAATAAGTTCGTTTAATTTTATAATATGTCGGTAATTTTTAGGTGCTCGTTTATATCTAACTCGAGGATGCCAAATTTCAAACATATGAAGTTCACATCTAATTAGCGACGGAGTTCGCTATTTACTTGCGATCAAGTAAGTTTAACTGGTTTGATCGGATCGATCGCGCCTGCATTCGCCAGTTAGATATGAACAAGCAATAAAGGTGGCATTGCATTGGCAGTTGCATTATCATCAGTTTTCGTCAAAATTTATTGGCTGCACAGAAATGGCAGCCAATGGACGCGCAAGCCAATATCATCTTTACAAATTGTCTAAATAATATAAAACAGAAATCAAATGGCGTTGTTCACGATTTGACGGTGACATGACTTGTAACAAAAGTTTTACTTTAGATACTGCAGAAAATGCTGTTGCGGCGAAGGCGAGAGCAGCTGCGCCACTTGCGGCATTTGTCGTAAATGTGCCAGCGTTACGAGGATATCGCGCCCCTCTAACTCTGATGTAGACGAAGACATCGAAGGCGATCCAGCTGAACCGAAGCCTGGTAATTGTTCGCTCATTTTTACTTGACTCAGTATGTCTTGTCGCAGTCTGTAATGGTTATAGTCCAGGTGATATTTCCCTTTTCTATACATCCCCTCCTCTGCATTATTAAAATGATGGGAAAGGGAAGATGACTAGAATTCTGTGACTTCCACACACATGTGTCTTCTGTGTGGTCGTGGTGATTCACTGGTCGAGCTGGTATCCATCAATGCTAAATTTATTGCTATTAAATGTTATTGTAACAGAGAGGGGGGAGAGCAAATTGTTCATGTACGAGATGTCGGGTGCTGGTCCGAGCGGCGAAACTGAGAGGGATGCGGGGGTGAAGGTGAACAGCTTGCCGCCAGCGCGCATCGCCGTGCCCGGCGGACATCGCATCGTCGCCATCGCCTGCGGCTTGCACCACACTGTGCTGCTCTCTGACAATGGTGACATACTTTGTTGTCTTCAATTTAATATGATAATAAATTGATATATACATGTTTCGGCTCTATAATGTTATTTAACGCGATGGCTTTACCACCGTTTATTAAGTTGATGCATTTGAAATTTACCTGTATTACATTGATTTTAATCTATTGCATTTTTTTAATGTGGTTCATGTTTGTCGTTTGCGTTTAGGTGAAGTGCTGACGTTCGGGTCTAACCAGATGGGCCAGCTGGGTGCAGGTGACGTGGCGGCTCACCACCGCATAGTGCGCGTGCGGTCGCTGCGAGCCTCCGCCGTGGCCGCGGGCAGCAACCACACCGCCGTACTCACGCGCGACGGCGAGCTCTACACTTTCGGCAGCCATCAGGTGCCACATTCATATCACGTTACAAATTAACGCATTATATCTCCTAAACATCAAATTTCATTCGAAAATTTTGATTTTTTGTTGAAAATTGTGTATTACCAAAAATTTCATATGTTTGCGAATGTTTAGATGGATGGATGTTTGTTTGAATGTATCTCAGAAAGCGCTCAACAGATGTTGATGAAATTTAGCACAAATGTACAACATTGTCTACCTAGGTTGACTACCTTTCTTTTTTAATCTGGGCACACGATATCGCGGGTGACAACTAGTATGTTGTACAAATACAAAATGGTTTTCCAAAGTTACTTTAATATGTATCTTTTGTATACAACATTAAGGCTTTTGTTTGAATTAAGAGATATATGTGTCCTATACAGTTATATCTCTGCATGTACACACCATATCTAGTCACTTAGATTACTTGTATTAAGCCTATATTACACATTCGCGAAACCGATCCGGAACCGAGACGAACTCATTGAGACCTGTGTGACATTAAGAGAAAACATAATGTTGGTTTGCTCCATAAATCAGATATAATTCGTACTGAACCAATCTGTTTAAGTTTCCGCCGGAAAGAAGCAAAATTTGCTAAGCTTGGGTTCCGGTTCGCTATCGCTGTATGCTGCAGCTATTTTTTTCCTGTCACTAGATATAAGCCGTGCACTATCCAACTGTACCTACCCTACGCCTGTTATAATCTTAACATTCCTTTATTATAATTTTAATAGGCAGCAAGCACATATAGGAAACATTATTTTGGTAGCTTTCAGTTCTGTGATAGAAATAAGACTGCTATGTAATGTGATATTAGACATATGCTATATTTTAATTTTTTATTTTTTCAATTGTATACATTTTTTTAATTTTTTATTTTTTGTTTTTTGTTAAATAAATACCCAAATATTAATACTCATATAAGTTCCTGTATTCCCTAATTACATCATTATTTTTTTTGCTATATGCTTATATATTATGTTTTAATTTTTTTATATTATATTATGTATGTATGTAAAATTATTGCTATTTAAAAAAATAAGGTACGAGGAAATTAATTAAATGTGATAATGTTTTCGTACCATTTTTTTTTGTTACAATAAACAATTATTTTTATTTTTTATTTTTTATTCTTTTGATGAGCTTTTTATAATTTGTAGTTAGCCTGTATGTTGTGTTTTGGTAAGTATTTTAAAAAACATTCCCATATTAAACTCTGAAAGGGGTTAAAGAAATATTGAAATTAATAAGGAAAAGGAAAGAAGGGATGGATAAAGTGACCGATGTCGTGTTCATCAGAAGAAAAGTAGAGACAATTAATCTGTGATGCAACATGCATTGATTAATTCTTACTACTGTGAATATACAAGATTATTTTTTAATTAACAAAAACAATATATAGCTTTACTTGTTGCCGATACTAATCATATATAAAAGTATGCAAATCGAAATAGAAATAATATTCTACAAAAGACCTAATTATTGGTCGATTACAATAAATGTATCAATGTGCGTGTGTGCACACATGGATAACGTTTGTAATAGATCCCGCTCACTTTATTCATAAAAAGCCACAATGACATTTACCTACTCCCCGCTTACATATTCCACTTAGCTACGAAGCTATGATCCTAGCCATTTTCATTAATAAATGACTCATGATGACAGTATTGTTGTGTCCATGTTTTTACAGGATTTTTTAAAATTTCAATTTGTTATTAATTTTCTCACCGTTAGGTAAAAAACAATAATAAGTACATATTTGAGATAATATTTGTACTTTACGTTAACTGAATTTTATTTCTGGTAATTAAAAAATCAAGGACCAATGTTTGTCCAATATACAATATATTGGACAAACATTTGAAAACTAAAATATTAAAAAAAGTTATTTATTTATGCATAAGTACATAACGTCATTTGTTGGCATGAGGGCTTTAAGGGAAGTGATATCGCTTTTACTTTAACCAATAAAAGCGTAATAATAGTGTATATATATTTGACGTCATAATGCGTTTAAAATGACACCATATCTCGTAGGATTTTGATGTCTTTTTTTACTCCAAGTTATTTACCCTTCCACTCTCCTACTCCGACGCACTGCAACTAAATCATTATAAATGTTCGTTATCAATATATCGATCTACAAAAATTCCTTCTGGTGAAATTAATTAAGGGTAAGTAGCTTTACTTAAACCTAGGTAAATATTTTCATTCCTGCCAATGACTCGCATCAAAGGTGCATGTTGACTTTCAGAAATGTAATCTCTGTATACCCCTCTTGGTCACGGGCATGAGTTGTTTTTCCCTTAAAACCGACCTCAAGGAGCTGCTACATTTCTACTCATGCAACGAAAAGAGTAGAGTAATATCCATAAGATGTCGATTTTTTATAGTTTCATCATCAACTCCATAAATATACGATTATTTTCGTCAGCTTAGCATTAACTCGGTTGTGATGTGTACAACACAGAAAGGTTCATTGGGGCGCCAACAGCCCGAGGAGCCCGTGCGTCAGGAGCGCGCAGCAGTTTGGTACGCGACTCCAGGACGTGTCTCCCGCTTCGGCCCCCGCGACGCTTCCAAAGCGGTCTGGGTCTCCGCCTCTGGTGACCAGACCTTCGTACAACTCACTCAGTCCGTCATCAAGACTGATACTCTCTTTAGTTCGACTATCACTGCTAATGGCAACAACATTGGTATGTATTTAGCTAGTGGTCCTAATGTATCAGCTGAATGAGTTTTTAATAAAGCGCCTTATAATTAGGAATAGCAATTTTTTTTGTTATTGTAAACGCGCTCGTAAACTAAAATAAACTTACAGCATCTTATGATTTTAACAAATAATTATCAATAAATTATTTTTCCATTGCAACATTTAAAAAAAATGGTTAAATTTTACTTCAATTACTTGGCGCATTACTTAATAAGTTAGTACCAAATTGATTAAATCATTACTTTATACTTGTCCTGTAGTGATCCTGCCCAATCAGCCGGAACATGCATTCAAATGCATCACCATAAATAAACTAGACGGTTCTTGTAATGCTTGGACTGGACCAGAGCAAGTTGACTTCGTCAACAGTCTCGCATGTCTAGACCCTCTCTATGATGTACTGTGGTGTTACCAGCCACAGATGAGAGTCATGAAGTGCTTCAACATCCTCGCCTTCGATGCCAACAAACTGCAGCGTTGCTACAACGATCCGGACGCAACCACCGAAAATGAAAGGCAATTCCCTAACTACGGTATGATGAAGCGATTAGAGGACTTCAAAGATCTGACGACTTTCGATCAGTGCCGTTCTACTGATGAGAAACCACCGGAAAATCTGGCACTCACCCACATGTCTGTGTTAAACCAAGACATTGCTATACCCAACGTGGCAGATTGTCAAGTGACAAGGATGCATGCGGCTTTGCATCTCATGGGGTGTTTGGACTCACTTACATATGCTCATGATAATAAGTAAGTGTTTTACAATAAAATAATTAAACATTAAAAAGTAACTAATAGCCTTGGGTAAAAAATAAATAATAAAAAGGACAATAGATCAATCTTTTATTATTGTGAACTTAATCTCTTTGTACCAGGCTCCCGATAACGGAATACAAACCCGATAGTATGTCGATGGGCGCGGCGCCGGTGCTGGAAGACTTCCTGATGGTCAACCGCTTCGCCAGTCACGGCGGTGGTTGGGGGTACTCCGGTCACTCCATTGAGGCCATTCGTTTCATGTGTGATACAGATATTTTGTTGGGTTAGTATATTAAAAAAGTTTGTGCATTGCATACTAAGAATTTGGTTGTACTCTGTAAGACTAGTCAGACAACATCGGGCATGCCATGTAAGCGGGGGCTAGTTATTAAAAAAACATTTTTAACTACCTAATTTATATTTGAAAGTATTTAATAATATATTTATTGCGCAGGCGGCTATGGTTTGTTCGGAGGCCGTGGCGATTATACGGCTAAGATCAAGTTGTTCGACATTGGAAGGGAGGGCGGCGAGCAGGAGGGGGACGGGGAGCTCCTGGCCGAGAGCGAGGAGATCGTCTACGAGTGCGCGCCCAGGGATCGCTTCCCCGTTTTATTTGATTCTCCTGTATCTGTATCTGTAAGTAAATTGCTCCTATCAAGGATTATTTCGGTAAAGTTTCTTTACAAAGAAGGGACTTGTGTTTCGATACAGAAAATTGTTTGTACTTGTAGGCTAATCGATGGTACGTGGCTTGGGCCAGCGTCAATGGACCGTCATCCGACTGCGGCTCCTCGGGACAAGCGGTGGTCATCAATGACGAAGTCGGCTTCCACTTCAAGACTTCTAAAATGTCCAACAACGGCACAGATGTGAACGCGGGACAAATACCTTGTCTCCTATACACTGTTCTAAATGCAGAAGCTTTAGCGCTCCGCCGATCCCAAAAACATGAGCCGATAGTTGTTCTATCCAAGAATATTTCTCGTAAAGTCACCGTTGGCTGCTTCAAAATCTTAATGAACTTAATGGAATGGAGCTGGAAGACATTCAAAGGGATGGTTGATGCCACAAACGGATTAGTCCCCATCAATTATCAGAAACTAAGTGCGATGAAGCAGCAAAAGAGATTGGTGTATGTGATAAGATCTTGCCTGAGACTTATAAGATCTTACATAACTGAAATATATCCAAACAATGGTAAAAAGAGGAATTCACATGAGTTCATGTCGTATTTCGAAGCAATAGGCGAGGTACGCAACTTTATTAGGCAAATAATGTCGGAGCAGGTTCCCGTTTGCGCCACGCTGCCGCGACGATCAGGCAGGAGAGGTTACAGAGCTTGTTACGTTCAGTTCTCTTTGGAATTGACGAACTCTGTGCTAAAAGAAGCTCACGAGACAGTCACCTCTTGCTTCCACGCATTCTACCCAACGCCCACACTCAAGTGGAACCATCTTTGCTCTCAGCTGATTTATGTTAAGGTATTGTATACTATTATTTTTTGGAATACGTTGTAATAAACGGTCATATTTGTATCTAAAACGCATATAAATGTTGAAACAGGAGGGAAAAGTCCCTATGGCGAGTGTGAGGGAGCTGTCGGCGACGTGCGCGGCGCTGTGCAGTTCCTTCAGCTTGATGGATGTGCTGCAACACATCGCGGGGGTGACGCAGAGCTTTCTGCACGAGGACAACAAACGCCGCGTTGAACGCCCTGATAGCAGGGTAAGTACAAAAATTGCCATTTAATTGGTTTGCGGGGGAAAATATGGTCTATTTGGTTTAACTTACTGTTGCCCTGCCCGCGTGGGAATCTAGCACAAGTTTTACCTATCCTATAAGTTTTTCTGAATCACCGGAAAATCACCCACACTAGTAAATTTACCAGTAACAGACGCACCGTTTTGAATTACCAGGAAATTATGTTGTTGCTTCTTTGCTCAGATGGCGAAGGAGGGTCCGAGTAAAGCTGGTTCATCGTCGCGTGCCTCGAACTCGAAGAAACCTCCCCCTGTGCCGCCCAGGGCTAACAATAGAGAACAAAAAGTATGTGTTTTAAGTTTCAGATCTATTCGATAAGATTATACGCCATTCATCTTCTTTGACATTTCATTAGATGAACTGCGTAATGTCAATGGACTTTAGTAATAATTTAATGTTGATCAATCTCGATCTCCGCAGGCACTGTAGTTTAAATAGTTCCTATTATATTTGTTAGCAAGTACCATCATTAACGCGTACTCTGCAAGGAAATGTGCAAGGTGTACCTCACATACTTGTTCTATGTAACATAGAGCCAAGATCAGTGTGAGCCGAAGCCGGCGTACTTGGACTGGCATTTGATGGACGCAATGCCCCGTCTGTTGGACATCGTGCTGATACCGGTGAAGCAGCGGATGACGACGCGCCAGTGTCCTAAGCCCCACGACCACGGCGAGGCCGCGGCCCACCAGCGTCTGGCCGAATACTGCTGCAAATTCTTAGTGCGGATAGTAGCTGAATTGGCGCAGTGTGCCAATGATGCCCGGGTAAATATTGTCTATAGATCCGTTAACCTCCAGTACAATTAATATTAAATAGGCTTTATTCTTTGCTCTTTTGTCGTAAGCTAATAGTTATATTCCCCCACGACCCAGGACGAACTGGACACGAATGCCGTGAAACATCTCACTACTCCGTCTCGATTTGTTCGCGTGAATCAAAACCGCGCCTGGAACACGGGCAACGGGAGCCCCGACTCCATCGCGTTTACAGTAGACCGGCCGGGCATTATGCTGGTAGGAGCTTGCGTGTACGGCGGCGGTGGCTCCTATGAATATACACTTGAGCTGATGCAGGACGTAAGTATTTTCCGACGAAAAGATACTTTCTTATGTGAACTATCAAGACATGTAGCTCTTTTCGTCGCGTGGGTTGTTATATCTAATGTAAAAAGTATGTATTCGATACTGAATGTGACAATGTAACTACAGCAGCTACGCAACACGTCGGAGGACCCGAAGCCGTCGCACTGCTGGGTGAGCGTGGAGTCTGTTCACGGCACATTCACTGCCGCCGACTGCCAACACGATATGGCAACCATTAAGTTTGAACGACCCATCGCATTGAAGGTTTGAAACCCACATGTTTTTTACCTTTTGAAATTATTGTTATTTTGACATTGTAATATAAGTCTAACAGCTGTAGAATTTCACTGTTGATTTTCATTTTCGAATCATCCAAACAAAAATATATTGTTGTCTGCATGATTTAAATGAAAAGAAGCTTGGGTAAGTAATTCTAGGTGCACAGTCATGACGCATAAACTTAAATTATACGTGCTGATGTAGGTTTGATTGTAAATACCGACTGAAAGTTTAATTCAGTTGTCCTGTACAGTGTAGTAAATCTATATTTGTAATCCTTAACGAAATCATTGATACAATGAGTTCATTGAAGGAGGAGGACCAATATGCACTGAGGCTGTGCAACCAAGGCGGGCGTACTGTGAACGGCGACTGCGGTTTGCCTTCGGTGAAGGGCCCCGACGGCACCACCTTCTACTTCGCCTCCAGCTCTCTCAGCTTCAACGGAACTACTCTGGCCAGGGGACAAATACCTTGCCTTGTCTATTACGGGTTAGTTTAAATATGAAGGAAAGGATGGTCATTTTATATAACTATCCTTGCTGTGGTGTTAACAGAAGTCCTCTTTAAGTTCATTAATTCTTACCTCTTTCAAAATTTTACTGGTTTCGCTTTTTCCTCTCCTTTATTTTCAAATGGACTACTTTGATTACTGTACTTAATTAAATATGCTATAGAAACTTGTACGATATTCGATCGTCATTGATCAGTGACCATAACAGAAATTCTTCTGTTAGATCTTCGAAGTTGCTATCAAACGCGTCTGAGAGTAACGACGCGATAGTATCAGCGCTGCGCAGTCTGACCGTGCGCGTTGGGGCGCTGGTCATGGAGCGCAGCACGGAGCTGCTGGCCGCGCTGCGGGCTGACCTGACTCCGGAGGAGATGCGGCGCAACCTTCCCGCGCTGCGCGACAGCCCCGCCGTCAACACTCTGCTGCCCTACGTACTCACACATCTAGAGACCATGGACGATCCTAAGGTGCGACAACAATCCCAATGTCACACACAACATGATATAGGTGGATTTCGCCATCCTACTCTCTAAATTTATTTTCTGGTACTTTTATCCTTCTTAATCTTTTTTTTGTGTCATTAATGAAATTCATTGAGTTCAATTTCATCACAGAGAAAAATATCCAAATACCTACTAATTGACTATATTTTTTTCTGTGCAGAGTTACGTCAAGGTACTGGAGCTGATCCACAAGATGCTGCCGCACGTGGCCGCGCTAAACCTGCAGACGCCGAGCGAGGAGCCGGCCTCACCACCAGGACAGTACTACACCTGGGTCGAGAGCCAGCACCCTTACCAGCAGTCCACTGTCACAAACATGAGGTTAGACCCATTTTCCACTAAGCGAACTATTTCAATATATATATTCTGACCGCCATTTTGTGTAATCTTTACATTTTTTTCTAGAGTACTATTCCCAAAGAGCGTGACATGGATAGCGTTAGAGATGGACCCGCGCAGCATCACCGCCCAGCCCGAGGACACGCTGACGATCTACGCGGCGGCCGGTGCGCCCACGAACAAGTGTACGGCTGTAAAAGAGCCTCTCATCTCAGAGTCGCCCTTCCGTAAGGTATACAAGGTAGAAAATCGTCCATTTATTCATTAAATCATTCTATATTTTTGTATAACTACATATTTCTAGTTAATTATAAACCCAAAGTGAGTCTTTGTCAATACGAATCTCCACTTTACGTGGTTTATGTCTAATTATTTAAAAATCTGAAAATATTATAAAATGTAAAAGGTTATTTTTCATAGTTTTTTAAACAATATCTAAAATTAAAGATGAAAAAGGTTTTAGGTTTAATAAATATTAATATATTCACCGTAAAATAAATAAACTATATAAAGTTACAGTGGAATAATAAATAGCCAACTATACAGGTAACGGAGGTAATATTAAATAATATCGTAGGTAACAAATATGTGATATAGTAGTTGTTACCTCATACATATCATAAGTAGAACTTGTACATAGTAACTGCAGATTTACACATAGTATAGATATAGTTGTATGACATATTATTTTTCTAACTCTATTTTATATTGTAGTAAATTACTATTTTTGTATTATGACAATGGCAATGTTATGCTAGTACTTTTTTTTAAATTAGTATTAGATAATTTACATTGAATTTAAATTAGTCTTTTTTTCAAAAAATATAATATCTATTAACGTTTTTATCAATGACTTACTAAATACAAAAAAAAATCAATTACGTATATTTCAAAAGCTATTAATTAATCATGATCTTAAAATTATGTAGCGACTTTGATGTTTTAACCGGACTGAGGATTTAGTATATCGTAATTAATTTGACATTTAACAATTTTATAATTCCCGAACAGTTGAATCCAACAAAGAACATAAAAATACGTTTTACTTTTACAAGGTTCTTAAACTAAAAAACTAAATTTTATAAATGCGAATGTTTTAGATGGATGGATGGATGTTTGTTTGAAGATATCTACGGAACTGTTCGGATCTTTATGAAATTTGGTATAGATGTAGATCGTAGTCTGGAAGAACACATGTTCTACTTATTCAGATTTTTTTTTGATTCCGCGCGGACGGAGTCTTATCTTAGTAAATAAAGTCTTCCTTATTAATTTTTTTATATCACGTTAATCTTTTTAGTATTTACATAAAAAACATATAAGCTTTAGTATTCTGACATGTAATTATTATTTTAGCGGCGCATTCTGTTGTCGGCGGAGGAAGGAGAACAAGATGATTTCAATGAAGAGGGAGATTTGGATAACAACTGCACACATCATAACAAAGTTTACTTGAGTGTGACGCCGCGACTTGCTAACGTGTAAGTTAAATTATAAACTAACATCGGTTATAGCGACTGAATATTGCCGGTCTCTTCGATGTTGCTATAGACGTATGTCGAAATACATTTTACATTGCATTTCATACAAAAATGATAATTATTGATATTATTTACAGAGCTTCCGAATATCCTCAGAAAGCTATTTTGGTACCTGGAAATGAAGTCATATTCTCATTGGAGACAGCCTCCGATTATCTAAGTGACTACAAAACTGACAAGTAAGTATTACAAGAAAATTGTTTTAGGGTATAACAAGGAAGTCTTGATAGGGCCATTTCCTTACCCTCTAGATAGGGTAGAGACCCCATTGTATCGATACTTTCCATTTAACATTTTCTCTTTGCGTGAAGATTTGAAATTTTCCATGATAACTTGACGTGGGTGAGCTTCCTTATGTCGATTCCTCTCGTCGGATGAGGGTGTGTCGAACATGAAAGCTAATTTTTCACATATTAATGTGTGAGTCAATATCATTGAACGTGTTAATTCTGTGAACATGTAACACAAGTAGCGTATGTTGTGCAGTGGTCCGGACTGCCACTTCGGTTTCCGTTGCCTGTGTGTGGGGCACGAGGACGCGCCGTTCACCACACAGCGTAATGGTCTGTCGCTGCTGGAGATGGAGCTGGTGTACGCCGGCGCCGCCTGCGCCTCGCGTCTCCTCGCACCTGACTTGGAACTGCCTAATACGTCTCTCAGTAAGTGGCATATTTTATTGCATACAGCATACATCTGATACCTTCCAATAAAAGTCCCTTCAAAAACGCTCCAACCAATTTATCAATTGAATAGATGAAATGTTTAACCATTGTATGTTAAGATCATGTTACTATTGTTTTCCTAGACGTCTCTTAAATACATAGTATATGTATATCCGTATATAGGAGCATACCGTCTATTTCCCCTGCGCTTCCTTTATGTAATGCAGCTGCGTTATGAAAATCGTGATCGGAATATATTTGTGCAGGTGTATCTTTGTTATTGTTTACAAAGTAATATACAACCTCGGAATATAAAGTTGCCAAGTTTCTTTTGTACATATTGAATATACTATTATCTAGCTAGATAAGTTTCAACATTATTGGTTGAATTTTTGATTAAACCGATAACACTAAAAGATGGAAAGCTTATACGAGCCACTTCTTTATCTGTAACCATAGGTTTCTATCGCCGAAACGCTCGCTCAAAATCAGTCTGTCGTCCCTATCACTCTCCTTGAAAGAAGGAATCTTTATGATTAACCTAAATATATATTGTACAGAGACCCTGGCTGATATCCAGTATCTCACAACGTGGGGCACGGCGCGCGAGGGCGAGCCTCCTCTAGACAACACGGAGATGACATTCATCGCCCGAGGCTTAGATCTCGCTTCCCTCCCGACCATACATCAAGTTCTTGATGGACAGAAACTGGCGCGGTAAGTTTACAATCTCACAGGATTATAAGGACGTCTACGGTTATCGAGTTGTAAGCCCAATGCGAGCTTTTACTCGCTCCGTTTACCGACTCGAACTTCATCAGCGTGATCTATAAATTGTAAAATCTTGGAAGTGCCATCTAGTGTTAGGATAAGGGAAAACTTAATGCTTTGGCGTTCGAGTATACTGGTATGATGACCACAAGACCTTTATCTAGTTTTATTTTTGTCTCAAAAGATTTAATACATCGCAAAGCTGCTAGCGCTGTCTATATGCATTAAGATATTAAGTAAGTATACTTTCGAAGAAACTTACATTTTAATATACAAACATAATTTTTTCTTTGTCATCCTGACAGGGACTTGTATGTATTTTCTTATATTACTTCTTTTATTTTATATTGTCATTGTATATTTACAAAGAACAACGCAAGCATATATTAAAAATAAAAAGACGCATAACTTAACCAAAATTTGCTGCAATTGTTGGAAATACATAATAACGATATGCAATAAAAAATACGCAAACTGATCAAAAAATATTTTGGTAGTTTTGGAAAAGATGTTGGGTTATTTCAGTTACAGAACAGTTCTAGATTTTATTTTAACATTCGCAAAGCTTTATATTAAAAACGTATTATGTATAGTATCCAATTTATGTATAGCTAGTTCGCATAAGTCCACTTATTTTTTATTTATTTATATAAATTGTACAAATATAAGTATTACTACACACCTATAGTAAATCATTTATTATCATTTTATTCAGCCAGTTAGTCAGTCTTAATAAATATACTAAGGTAGAATAACATTCGCTTTAGAACTTAGTTTAATTTTAGGGCGTGCACGAATTCAGTCGCTAGCGTACACAGAAACGTCGTAATAACTTGTATATTATCCGTGCCATAAAATAAATTGTTTCGTCGATTTATATTTAATACTGATAAGATTTTCAATAAACAACAGCAGGTACATTCGCTGTGGCAATACAAAAGGTAATAGATTAAAGTAAATTAAACAAAAACAAAACAATGATTATAACATTTTGTACTCTTTATTTTATTAAAACAATGTTTCCCGCAATATAAATAAACAAGCGACTCCTTAACAGATTGTTCCTCGCTTCTATAATACTGATCAACATATTTACTAAACGTGGCACATTTCTCTCTGACGGTACGTTGAGGTAGAAGAGAAACTGGAATCTTAGATGACTATCCATAATAGCTACACCAAAAAACTTTTCCTTATTAAATAAGCACTTGTTTCTTGGTCATAGGTCTGTGGTAAGGAGCTCAGCTCTCTCTACCACTATATGGAACTCCGTCTCCCTGTACGTCTTACCGTCGGGCATTACTATCTGTAACTTTTTCTTCTTTTCGTTCTCGTGCTTCACAATAAAAAATATCGTAATGGCCGCCGCGATTACAACTAATATCACACCCACGACGACATATATCCAAAAGTTCTGTTTGAACGCTCCACATCTGCTGTTCACGTAAGTCGGTAACGATATGAAATGTTTCTCCAGTTCGTACCAGCAGCTGATTATGCCCCCCTGCTCCTTGAGCATGTCGCGCCACTGCTCCGCCAACGCGCAACTACACGTCACATTAATGTTCAAACCATCAACACGTAAAGTCAAACTGGACCGATTAAATATAAGAGACGATGGCATCAAGTCCGTCACTGTATTATTATCTAACAACAACTCTTGCCGACCGAATGTGGACAGCACGTCCAAATCCACACTAAACCCGAACAATGCACCCTTTTTTAAAGTTTTCACTGAATTATTTCTAAAAGTAATTGGCCCCTGAGATACTAAATGAAACCCATCACCGTCCATGGTATCAATTTTGTTGCTTTCAATGAGGACTCTCTTTGGTGAATGAACGAGGTAAGCCAAACTCGACAAGTGTTCGATGGTAACGCCCTCTACTCGGAACAAATTGGTGACTTCCACGTCCGATAGGAATCTGCTTGGAATGAATCCGATCTCACCGCCTCGCAGTACAAAATTTAACGTTGAGAATTTTTTGAATGCTTGTATTTCGATGTTATCAAATATGTTATTACTTAATTCTATGTTTTTGACTCCTGATAGACTAGAAAAAGCGAAGGGCTTTAGGTTACTGATGCGACTGTTGGTTATCGTAATGTCGTCGACCCGACCTTGTACCGCGTGCGAGCCAATCTCATTGATGGTGCTGTTATGGATAGCTATGCGAAGTCCGGGGTTCAGTTCACTGTCACGCGAAAACGGTGACCATGCGAGGGCACGCTCATTAATAACGACGTGAGCGACATTCCTGATCTCCACATTGCGGAGATGGATGAGGCCACGTATCGTGTCCGAGAGGAAGTGAACTCTGCTGCAGCCGTCGATCACGATGCCGGACGCTGTGGAAGGCACGCGGTACGGCCCGTCCGGTCGCAGCGTCACCTCCTGAAATAAACACACGTCACCGGATACAAAATTGTCGACATTTGTTAAATGGACATCCAAAGACCTTCACACTACTAATAGAAGTCGCTTTGTGAGAATCCGACTGTGGTTACTTTAAACATCAGGAGAGTAACTTAGTTCAAAGACTGTTGCGGTACTCTTAGTCGGAATGTTTCTTAACTTAGTTTAGCGGACAGAACAAATGTGAACTGTAAATATTAATTAATACAATTTAAACTTTATAAATTTTCTTAATGTGAAAACTTGCTATTGGAGAATATAAAATTTGTATACTATATACTTTTTTGTTGTTGTTTTTTTTTAGTAAATAGATAAATATTGATGTCACTTATATACCAAAATTGAGACAATTGTTACTGAGGTTTTGAACTTACAATGGTTGAGAAGTATTAATGTTGCAACAACCAGTAATTACATTTTAGAATGAAAGATATTCCAATATGCGGTGTAATGTTCATTTGTTCAGATTACTTCAACTTAACTTGCTTATCTTTAGACTAAAAAAATAATCACTCATGCCCTTAACACATAGGAGTAGGTACGTTTCTAGTTCGTGTAATCCTTTTTTAGGGTATTAGCCTGACTATAAATTTAGCGGTATCCTTACGTCATAATCGCGAGTACAGTTGCATATGAGCCGCGTGAAGGGGTCGCAGCGACAGGCGTCGTCATCGCAAAGCGTTGGCGCAGGCTGAGCGGTGCTGCATGCCAGCAGCGCGACCAGCGCTGGAAGCGCGTACGTTACCCACAGCGCTGGACCACGCATACTACTGATGCGAACGCCTCATGTCACCATCGTATCACGTCTGTTCTGTAACAAAAACATTGTCGTTTATTTATTTTTTGGATAAAGTAGCGCTGAAACACGATCTCAAATTATTTTAAGTGTTGATGTAGTAGGAAGATGGTACGCGCTTATTTAATATACACGGATATTGGATCCAAGGAACATAGGATTCATTCAGGATACAAAAAAAAGACGCGATATCTATTTCGTATAATGACAATGATAGAGCCTAACATAATTTCACCCCTTTCTAAGTAACTAACTGTCGCGCTTAAAATCGTTTGAAACCCCAAACGATGGTTGGCACTTAAATTCAGTAATACATATTAGAAGACATACATACGTGATCTTGAAGATATTCCTGTTTGTGCAAACAATGTGTTTTTAACGTTATTAAAACATTAAATGTAAATTCCACAGTGGGCAACAGCTTGCACCGTTGTGAGTCAACTTCGCGCAGGCACGTTATCGTCTCTCTTATCAGATATGTAGCGAGGTGTTGGCCATTCACAGCTCGTCGGAGCACCGACACTGATTTTAGCAAGGCTATCGAACTGATAATGATAACGCGACTGCGTTCTATTGTTGACCCTTTTTTACCTTCTATCAAGTAAATGCTTATGTTTTTGTCAATTTATTCTACAACTCACATTTTTATATTTCTCTTTACGTACCTATCTGTAAAATTACTATCTCACATTTGTCGATATTTCATGCAACTTGCTATTTACATCGTTTTAACTTCTTTTACCTATAACATACTTCATATTAGTCATTGAAGATAACTTGTCTTCATTTCGCTTTGTGTGTATGTTCATTTAGAAAACCAAAAAAACAACACATCTTTTGTCTACAATATTTATAAAAATATTTATAATGCGTGAATTTGTATCAACATCGGAAGATATTACCCTTGAGGCGTCTCTCCGCTATGCTAATTACAACATGTCTCAAGTTATTTTAGATTCGGTGCGTCGCTATGGATTTATCGTTCACGCCGATCACGACGCTCGCCGAATTCCTTAGTGTTTTCTAAATTTCAATTTAAAAGTAATGCAGTTATTCTAAATACTATCACATAAGCTAAAGGTTACCTAAATAATTCCTTAGTGGCGACTTAACGACTTTGAAAGTTATAGTTAGTCACATTGTTATCGTTCAATATAGTTTTATCGTGATTGGTTAAATCTAATGCTTTAAAAAAAAAATTAAATAATTGAATCTTAATTTTTTATTTTATTAATGATTTCACTGATATATCTTTAGGTCACAAAGACGTGGTAGAATTAAGACTTTACTAATTAGGTAAAGAGTTCTATTCTGTCAGCAAGGCATGTTACAAACTCAAAGAGATTGTAGAAGTAACAAACTTGTAGAATAGTTTGCAAAGTTCTGCGCGTAACTAGGATCTTTAAATAAATACATTTACTTAGACTTAATTGTATAAAATTATTAATTTCATAAGCTCGGTTAAGTCTAAAATAAATGAAATGGTATTCGAAATGAATCTTTATTTAAATAAATTTACATTTTTTTAAAAAACATTTTACTGGTGTGAATATACTTTCCAAATTAATCTATAATCTATATATATATATATACATATATATATATATATATATATATGTATATATATATATATATATATATATATATATATATATATATATATATATATATATATATATATATATAAAAGAAAGTCGTGTTAGTTACACTATTTATAACTCAAGAACGGCTGAATTGATTTGACTGAAAATTGGTGGGCAGGTAGCTTAGAACCAGGAAACGGACATAGGATAATTTTTACCCCGTTTTCTATTTTTTATTCCGCGCGGACGGAGTCGCGGGTAAAAGCTAGTTATTATTATATCGTTGTTAAGATAGTATATATTTTAAATTATAATAATTAGAAATATTACAATTGTAAAAAAACATAAATAATAATCATTTACGTCTGTTTTAAGTTAAAGGCGTATTCTATTAAACAAATGACTAATTAAAATTCTTAATTCGGGATAGTTATTCATTAATTCGAGTCATTTTTACTAATATTTCAAGTATTTTTTTCTTTGATAAATAGTTTAATTATACATTTCTGTTTTGCCGTGGGTTTCCTTTGTACTAATTCTTACAAAAACATATTATCATCCCTCTTATTATCTTGAAGAAAACAAAGATAGCAGTATATTGCTATAAAGGTGTTTCGATAGAGGAAAGCCAAAGACATGTTTTGTTGTAAATGTGACAATCTTTTTTTATAATTAAAGGGTCTTATAAGTTTATATGCAGATTTTATTGCTTTCAGTGTTTAATACGTACATATATAAAATAAATAATTTCGCGATAAGGTTTATAGGTAGCACTCGTTTAAAAAGGTCATAGATACAAATATCTTGTAAAACATCGTGTTCAAGATGCAACTCACATATTGTAATCACTTAGGTCGTTAGATGGCGTAGTGTTCTTATTAGATCGCACTATGGTTTGGTTAGCGTGGTAATGTATACGGACCGCGAGTTAAAAATAAAGACACGCTCAGATCAGAATACAGTTGTGGTTTTATTTAATTATTGACCCTTCTAGTAGTTCACAAATTTCGAGGAGCTGTCAAGAAAACACGCGAAGTGTTAAACATTTGGTCCTGAACGAGCCGAATTGTTCCCGGTATTGTTTGGATTCGTGGCTCATTTGGCCACACCAGCGTGTACTCGCAGTGGATCGCTGCAAAGGAGTACGCGTCATCGCCAGGAGGTAGCAGTTCACAAGCGCCTACCGGTGGAGTTCAAGACAAGGTCAACGGGCGTCACAGAGGGCGCCACCCGACACTTGGACGTGACGCATATCAATCACAGAGTGAGTGAGTCAGTGAAGTGCAACTGTAAGTACAATTTAATACATACAATAAATAGTGCACGTGAATTAGATCAAGAGATTTTGAACCTTATATACATGAAGATTTTAACTTAGAAAATTGTTGAAGAAATAGAACTTAGTAACTTCGTTTGAACTTTAAATTAGTAGATTTTAGTTGTTAATTGTTTTAGTTATAATACTGTGTGCATGTTAGACTTAGTGTAATTTTATACAAAAACGAAGGAACGGCGAACAAATGCCCGATTTCTGCGGGTAGTAAACTTACCTTTTAAACACTTGTAAACGTTTTTGCATTATTTTAAATTTATGTTGCTTATAATCATTTTCATATTTTACATGTGTATAATATAAAGTATTCTATTTGTTTGCTTTAGAAACTTAGTTGTAGTTTGCTGTATTTAATATTTATTGCTTATTAGATCAATCTCGACTGTTCAAATAATTTTAGTGTAAAGATTTTTGTATACAAAATATTATAATGGAGGGTTTAGTTAATGTTTTAAAGGACATTCAGAATGTCATACAAAGAGGTTTCACTAATTTTAAAAAGAGTCCCAAGGATAGGTTAACCGTAGAATATATGGAAACAAGACTTGAATTATTAGAAAACGATTGGGCACGGTTTAAAGAAAACAATACTAAATTACATGAAAGGTTCAAAGCTGAAGAATGTAAAACATTGGTAGACATGTATGATAGCACGGAAGAGTCATATATTACTTATAAGTGTTTACTCAAATCATTGTTGAATAAATGTAGGTCGGTCAATTTGTCAGAAAAAACTGGTTCAAATGATACTTCCAAGTGCAAGGGTTCAGTTAAGTTACCTAAAATCACTATACCCACATTTAGTGGTAAATATAGCGAATGGACGACATTTCGGGATTTATTTTTGTGCCTTGTAGATAAAAATGAGAGTTTAGACAATGTAGAAAAGATGCATTACTTAAAATCGCACCTTACGGGCGAAGCAGAACAATTTGTAAGACATAAAGAAATTTCTGACTTGAATTACGCCCAGTGTTGGGCCAAGTTAGAAAAACGCTATAGTAATAAAAAATATCTCTCAAATTGTATTCTAAAAAGATTGTTTAGTCAAAAGCGTATGTTAGTTGAGTCTGCCGCTGGTCTCAAAGAGTTGCTCGACACAACAAATGATTGTCTTAGTGCGCTTACTAATTTAAATGTCGATGTATCTACATGGGATATTATCATCATTCACATAGTCACTTTTAAACTTGATCCCGAAACTCGGAAACAATGGGAGTTAACTACAAATAGTAACGATATTAATGAATTACCTACCTACGAACAATTTGCCACCTTTTTAGAGAATCGTTTTCGCGCCTTTGAAAGGATAGAGCCAAACAAGGTTCATCAGGTCACCAGGTCCCATGTTCCTAAGGCAATGGTAACGACAAGTTCAAGCAAGATTCGCTGTGAATATTGCTCTGAGACACACAAATTGTGTTTCTGTAAGAAGTTCGCGAACCAACCAGTTGACTCAAGACGGGACTTTGTTGTAAAACATAACATATGTTTTAATTGTTTGGGTAGCAATCATAGTGTTTACAATTGTAAGAAACAGACAAATTGTAAAGTGTGTTTAAAACGGCACCATTCTTTACTACACCCAAGTGGTGAGTCCGTAAAGAAAGATCAGGATATACGAGCTAATGTGATGACTGTTGATGCTAGCTCTTCGGCTAGTGTTGATCATGTTGTTGCGTGTTTATCTACCAATAAAGTACCAAGAACTAGACAGGTTTTATTAGCTACAGCACTGGTTAAAGCAGAGTCCAAGGGGGGTGACTTTCAGTTGGTAAGAGTATTGCTTGACCAAGGCTCTCAAGCATGCTTAATCACTGAGGCCACAGTTCAATACCTAAGACTTCCTAAAATTCCAATTCAAGGAATTGTGTCTGGCTTAGGTAATAGTTCAACTGTTGCAAGGTACATGGTACAAATAAAAATTCAATCTCGGATAGATCCGCACTTCAATTTACAAGTAACAGCTTACGTGTTGACGAAAATTACGTCTTATTTGCCGGAACAGAGCATAAATAAAGATATTTTAAAATGTATCAATATATCAAGTAATGATCTAGCCGATCCCCAGTTCAACCAACCTAATAAAATTGATATTTTATTAGGAGCTGATGCTTACAGCTGCATTCTAAAGGAAGGCATAAGGAGAAGTCCATCAAGTAACTTGATCGCGCAGAACACCAATTTCGGATGGATCTTATCAGGTGCTGTAAATAATTCAAATGAAAATTCTAACTTCACACACAATAATATTAATGTAATGCATACACAAATAAGAGAAGAAGATGTTCTCAAGCGATTCTGGGAAATTGAAGAACAAATTAATAATAAAAGGATACTTACCCCAGATGAACAAAAATGTGAAGAATTTTATGCCGCTACTACCTCAAGACGAGAAGATGGTAGATACGTAGTAAGATTACCATTCCGCATTGAGGACCCTCAATTTGAAGATACTCGTTCCGTAGCTGAAATAAGATTTAAATCATTAGAAAAAAGGTTAGAAAAGGACAAGGAGCTAAAGGAAAAGTACACTAGTGTAATAAAAGAATACTTACAATTGGATCACATGAGACCTGTAAATGATAATAAAGGGGATGTTGCTGTATACTTACCTCACCATGCAGTGATACGGAATGACAAAACAACTACCAAGGTAAGGGTAGTCTTCAATGCATCGGAAAAATATAAGTCAGGTGTTTCGTTAAATGATACACTCATAGCCGGTCCATCATTGCAAGCAGATTTGAGACATACTGTGTTGAGATGGAGAGTTCATCCTATTGGTCTAGTGGCAGATATTGTTAAAATGTACCGTCAGATAAGGATAGCTGATGAGGACACCAAATACCAACGAATACTCTGGCGTGATAGTCCAAATAAAGAAATAAGGGATTACGAATTGCTGACAGTAACGTTTGGAACCACTTCAGCTCCTTACCAGGCAGTCAGAACACTTCACCAGATTGTTTACGATGAAGGTAAAATATATCCGCTAGCAGCCGAGAAGATTTTAAATTGCTTTTACATGGATGATTTGATGACTGGATGCTGTAATGTAGAAGAAGGACTAGCAATTTATAAGGAAATGACAGAATTGTTAGGAAAGGGGGGATTTTTATTGCAAAAGTGGAACAGTAATAATGAGGAAATTATAAATAAGATAAATGAAGCAGAGAGGAAAGGAATACAAAATCAATTAGATCAAAAGCAAATAGTTCAACAACAAGGAGGTCAAAAACAAATAGATCAATGTACGGAAATGGAAACTAGAACAAGCCAACAAGAAAAAAAAAATAATAAGGACATAGAAGATAAGGGAATAGAACATAAAATAGACAATGTAATTAAAATTTTAGGACTATCTTGGAACCGCAGCATAGATGCATTCCAGTATACGGTGAATCTTCCACCGCAGACGACTGCACCTGTAACAAAAAGAGCTGTAATTTCAAATATAGCACGTTTGTTCGATCCTCTAGGATGGCTAGCTCCGAGTGTAGTGATAGCAAAAATATTTATCCAAAAATTATGGCTCGCTGGAATTGAGTGGGATGAAGAATTAAATCCTGAGTTGAAACAAGAATGGAATACTTACCGACAGGAATTGTCTCATCTTACCCAGATCGCCATTCCACGCTGGCTTGGCACGAACTCCAACGATGACCGTGAGCTACATGGTTTTTGTGACGCCTCTAAGGCAGCCTACTCAGCGGTGGTATACTTGCGAATGACGGATGTCACAGGCAAGGTCAAAATTGCCTTGTTAGTTGCAAAGACTAGAGTTGCCCCTATAAAGCAGATCAGCATTCCTCGTTTGGAATTGTGTGGGGCAGTACTCCTTTCAAAATTATTGATGGAAACGGCGGAGGTATTGCAGATTTCAACGAATAAAATCTTTGCTTGGACAGATTCTACTGTTGTTTTAGCTTGGCTAAATAGTCACCCAAGCAGATGGAAAACGTTCGTGGCCAATCGCACATCTGAGATATTGACTTCAATGCAACCATCTCAATGGTTCCACGTGTCAACGACGGAAAACCCGGCAGACTGTGCATCAAGAGGACTTTTACCCAGTTTGCTTGTGGAGAATTCCCTTTGGTTTTCTGGACCAACTTTTCTTAGTTCAACCATTATTTATAAAAAGCAAGATGTTCTGAAAACGGACTTAGAGCAAACATTAAAAGTTTATGCTGTTGTAGCTTCCAGCAAGGATGGTGATATATTTCAAACTTTTGAAAGATATTCCTCGTTATCAAAACTACTACGAGTAATTGCATATTGTCGTCGATTTAAAAATAAAGGTAAAAACGATACTGACTATTTACAGAAAAAAGAACTCGAAAAGGCATTAGAATGCTGTATAAGAAGAACACAGGAAGATACTTTTAAGGATGAATATGTACAATTGCAAGACAAAGGGTTATTACGGCTAAAGAAAAGTAAGTTAAAGTCATTGTGCCCTTATTTAGACGAAAACGGTTTGATTAGAGTAAAGGGTAGACTAGAGAAATCTTCGCTAGACGAACAGATGAAGCATCCAATAGTATTGCCAAACAACGCACATCTTACTCGCTTAATAGTAGCCGACGCTCACATCAAGACACTACACGGTGGTAACCAGCTCATGCTAAACTATTTAAGATCAGCCTACTGGATACTTGGAGCAAGAAATTTAGTTAAAAGGCACATTAACAAATGCGTGACCTGTGCTAAGCAAAGAGCCAGTACCAAGGCCCAAATAATGGGTGACCTTCCGTCTGTCAGATGTAACCCGTCGAGACCGTTCTTGCACAGTGGTGTTGACTACGCAGGTCCTATAAACGTAAGGACAACAAAGGGTCGTGGTCATCATTCATATAAAGGCTACATATGTTTGTTTGTTTGTATGTCTACGCGCGCTTTACATCTAGAAGTAGTCAGTGACATGGGTACGCAAGCATTTTTAGCGGCCTTTAGACGGTTTGTGTCTAGACGTGGTCATTGTGCCAAACTTTATAGTGACAACGGCACTACATTTGTAGGCGCTTCGAGAGAGTTACAGCGACTCGCGCCATATCAAACTTCTATAGCACAACATTTAGAGGCGAATAACACTGAATGGCATTTCATTCCCCCACATGCTCCCAACTTCGGTGGTTTGTGGGAAGCGGGAGTGAAATCAACAAAGTTTCACCTCAAACGGGTTATTGGTGATGCGTCACTTACCTATGAAGAGCTTACAACACTTCTTACCCAAGTCGAAGCTTGCCTGAATTCGCGACCGATAAGTGTTATGAATCTTAATGATCCTGGAGAACCAATACCATTGACCCCAGGACACTTTCTAATCGGTGAACCTATAATTTCAATACCAGAGTACACTAATTACGAAAGTTCAAATGTTCATTCTCTAACACGATGGCAATTTGTTCAGAGGATGTTGCAATCATTTTGGAGACGTTGGTCTCAAGAATATTTAAGCAATTTAATGCATCGTTATAAATGGTCGTCCAAGGCTCAAGAACCAAAGATTGGTGATATCGTTCTTATAAAAGAAGACGATATGCCTCCTAGTCGTTGGTTGATGGGTCGTATTATAGAGAAACATCCCGGTGATGATAAAATCACTCGTGTAGTTACGTTGCGCACAAAATCATCTAGTATTATAAAAAGGCCAACTAATAAACTGTGTATTTTACCAGTATTCGAAGAATGACATAGTACTTTTCTTAAATCATGTTCTTTTTTATTATTATTTTTTTTGCATCTTATTTTTCTTACTAGTTTGTAATCATTATATAAAGTATTGGTTAATTTCAACATGTTCAATTGTCTCTTATGCGTAATATTGTCAATAAACTTTATAAAAAATAATGTATCACAAATCTAAATCAACGGCATGTTTATAATCATTGGCATATTATCAAGGACATTCTTCCACTAAATGTCCTTGGTGGGCGCTATGTTCAAGATGCAACTCACATATTGTAATCACTTAGGTCGTTAGATGGCGTAGTGTTCTTATTAGATCGCACTATGGTTTGGTTAGCGTGGTAATGTATACGGACCGCGAGTTAAAAATAAAGACACGCTCAGATCAGAATACAGTTGTGGTTTTATTTAATTATTGACCCTTCTAGTAGTTCACAAATTTCGAGGAGCTGTCAAGAAAACACGCGAAGTGTTAAACACATCGTTAAAAATAATAAAGATTACATCATAGAGTCGTAAAAACGAGTGCCCGTGACTTTTTTGTTTCAAACATCGTTGCGTTATGTAATCTTTATGTCCTCACGACTTGAGCCATGGTTCACCTGTCTTCATCGTCCACAAATCGAAATTATTCATCACCAGCATTTGCCCACTGTTGGACATAGATCTTCCACAATACCGTATCTATCTCGATAAATATCTTATTCGATAAAAATAATATCGATATTTTGAAATTTTGCATATATTTCGGTATAACACTAAGCTTTTCATGATTAAACTGTAAAAAAATATGTTATTTTACATATCTTGCGATATGTCCCAAACCATTATGTTGATCTGGTAATGGTAACATATTTGAATGAAAAAACTACACAAACAATTATTTGTTGCCATGTTTTTTTTTTATTTAATTTTGTTTACAAAGATTAAAATTAAATGAATAAAGAAATGTTAATTGAAGTAATGTATGAATGTGTGGAAAGAAAGAAGATGGACGCGAAAGGCTCCCGCTAAAAATAGGCGGAAAAGGGTCGGAAAATAATGTTGAAAAACTAAGTATAATCTTAAATAGTTTATTATATAGAAGTATTTATGATAATTTTAGTGTTAATTTGTTAAATAATACGGAAATAAGGCCGAAATAACCCCAATAAATATTAAAATGTGTATAAGTCGCTAAGATTTAGTATAAGAATACTACAGTTAATACTAATCATAGCTAGGTATGTTCTTTAAATTCTTAATTGTAGCATTACATACATATTTAAAAACCTGTCTTCCTGAGAGACCATATTTTTTTTTATTCCAACATGTTGTACCCAGAGAAACATCGGTAGTAAAATATATATTCTCTTTGGAAAAACAGAAATAACCATACGTCCTACGATAAGTGTGGAAACCTACGCTATATAACAGTTGAAAGTTAAAATTCTCTGGTTATGTTGATTCGTTATAAATCCGCTCATTCTAAAGAAATGATTCAACTCGAATACATTGGATGCAAGAGGGATGCGTCACAATCACAAACTGTAGGATTTATTTCCTTAATGCATACCACACACGTTAGGTTAGGTTATAACCACGCAGGTATAGGTAACCGTCAGGGATAACAGAGTCTTATCGTACACAAAACGTAAATGTACAGTTTTGCCACACACGCTAGGGTTTGTAATTTATGCATATAAGAGCAAAGCTGTCATGCAAAACCTAACGTGTGTGGCCTATATTAGAAAGGTTAACGTTGCAATAAACTATATTATGCTGCACATATTTTTGTGCTTTCACCACATAAGTGACACAAATTTATGACTACTTTCTGACTTTTTATTACTTAATACCGTTTTTAATACCACTAAAATACGTCTGGAGTAATTTAGATAAATAACTAACAAATATATGGTTGAATGTAATTTCGAGTTCTATTATTAAACAACTTTCGACATTTAACAGATGCACAGTTTCTGTTTCGTTCAATAATAATGTAAGCTTCGATCATTAATTCAACTTCATAGATTCTCTATTTTTTATCATTAGAATATTGCCATTATTATGTTTATAGTGAAAAATTTAATAAAAGATTTAAATAGTTACCGGGTTTTTATTTATTGGGTGTTAATTTAAAAAAAAAAATATTCCCATTTCAGTTCCACAAATAATATTAATATTATATTTATTACAATATAATTATTCAGTAATATACAACGATTTACTAATTTTTCAGATAGTATTTTTCAGTGTAAATTTGCCACAGAATATTTACATAGAAATGTATGAAGAGGGTCTGAATATTTCTCGGTAAAGCTATATGTGTGTGAATTGAACAATAAATAATTAAACTTTGTACATATTCCGGGAATTCGTACAGAAATTTGAACATTATAAGATCTGTGCTACAAAGGCTGTCTGAATATGACAAAGCATTCTAAAACCGTTTGAGTTTCCACTGCTTAGGATAAGGTATCTTAAGATAGGTTAATATCTCATCATAATTCCATATAAAACTACGTTAACATTGTACACATTTTAAAGGGTAAACATAAATGATGATGTCATTTGTCCGTTCTAAGTATTTAATTTGTTTACATTGCTACGGTTTTCTTTGTTTGTTTATACTGAATCTTATTTCTTAAAACCACCTTGAGAGTGCCGCTTTGGGTGACCAATGCACTAATGCTAGTTTCACACGAGGGTAGTAGGAAAAGTAAGGGAGTGAAGTATAGCTGTACAGCTAACACACCCCGCGCCGTTAATCTGTCAATTATGTCAAAATTAGTATGAGATTTTTGGTGTATTTTACGCTCGCTACACAAATAATAAAAAATGTCGATGACGATATGATTGCGCTTGTCACAAATATTTGTGTTAGTACAGTACTTCTCTGCCTCACATTTCTGCCATGTTGTGTGACGAGCACAACAGAGGCTTTATATTTACACTTAACAGAGCACACATAGGAGGCTTTGTCAATGTACACTCGGCAACAAAGTTGTAAGCTATGATTGCAGCATTTCAATAATAATATTGTCACAATGAGAGGTGCTTATTATGATTTTAATAGTTTATTTAGACTCAAGTAGCTCAGTGTAGCATTAGATTTAGAGATGGTAATTTAGATGTTAGTTATATGTTCAGAATTCTTCTATTCGAAGTAATTTTGGGGCTTGGGCTCGGACCCTATAGTAAGACTTGACATTAAGTACTTGGCCAGACTGAAGATTTTATATTTATAAATAAAAAAATTATGTTTTGTTTCACCAAAAGATTTCTAAAAGCAATGTCCAGTAATAAAGTGGCAAGAGCTAGAAAACGGAAAGGCTCTCTTTGTAAAATACCTTACAAATTCTTGGACAAGTTAAGCCTTCGGAGTAGCAAAGCATGGCATGAAACTTTTGGTTAAAATAATTTTGACACTCCTTTTTAGTTAAGTGCTGTATTTTGGTTCCAATAGAAATTATTTCTACCTTTGACAAACCGCACATTTTTTAAACTCCATAAGTTTTAAAATACTTTCTTTGGCTTTCTATATTAAACAATATCAGATCATTTTATTTCTCAATTTTAACGAAATTAAAAAAATAAAATGCGTGATGGCCGTTAAGTGCTAAATTTGTCGTGCCATTGTTTACTTAATTCCTTAGATTAAAAATAAAATTTTGCAACGCTATCAGGTCTCTTAATAATACAGAACCATAGAAGTAGTTCGTGATTTATTTTTAAACGTCTGTGTAGACATTTCTAGATGTATGATGTAATATTTATTGTCAAATTATTGTAGAAGCGCAAAATTATTTACGATAAATGTCAGAAGACGTAGCAAATAATAATGACGACCTTAATAATGCGGAAAAACCCAGAGCGTTTATTAGCATATAACGTCACGTTGAATAAAAGTATTTTAAAATAGAATCTAAAATTTGCATGCGAACGATAAATATCAATAAAATAACATTTGTTTGATAATTATCTAAATTTATTTGAAGGTGATCTCAACTGTCGTTACACTTGTATTACGATTGTTTTGCCATTCCGCTCATTATCTTTCAAAAGACAGCGTTAATAATTGTACTATACAACTTACATTCCATCGATAAAATTTTGTAGTGTTATGGTTATCTGGGTTTGTTTCGTTGCAATTATAGCGTGATCCTCTTGAAATACTATTATCCTAATTTGGTAACTTCTAATTTATAGTATTACTATCTTAAAAGACTTTAAAAGTAGCTTATGTGTTCTTTCAGACTATGTTCTACATCTGTGCCAAATTTCATCAAGATCCGTTGAACCTTTACGGAGATACCTTCAAACAAACATCCATCCATCTAAACATTCGCATTTATAATATTAGTAAGATTTAGTACGATTAATTTCATCTAATTCACTTCTTAAATGATATGTCACGTCTTGTATCAATGCTTACAAGATAAGTCACGTACAAAGGTAAACAAAAGAAAATAATGACTCATTCGTGAAATAAGTAATGTGAAAGATTTCAATCTAGGACAGCTTGAATTAGTTACATGTTCTTGTGATGTACATGGAAAATATAACTACCTAAATGTGTTATTATTGCAAAAGAAAGCAAAAATTAGACGAGACTTTAGTTTTTCAATTGAAATATAATTTATTATATTTCAATTTTGCGCCTAAATTGTGATGAATTACGTCTAGTTCCACTCAAGTCGTCAATTTACGCTGTTTCATTTGTTTCGGTTATCTAATAAAAATTATGAGGTAAAGTGAAGTAATCTTACTAATATTATAAATGTGAATGTTTAGATGGATGGATGGATGGATGTTTGTTTGAAGGCATCTCTAGAACGGCTCAACGGATCTTGATGAAATTTGGGCACAGATGTAGAACATAGTCTGGAAGAACACATGGGCTTTTTAATGCGTACGGACGGAGTCGCGGGCTAAAGCTAGTACTTTATAACATGGATAGGTATGTATGTAAGAAAAGGTTTTTCATTTTAAATATTTTGGAATTTACTAGTTTTAGCGTAAATTGTGCGTCTACGAATGGAACTAAAATAAATTTAAAACGATGTCGGATTCGGTTTTCTTTATCACAATATAAAGCCTTTGCGAAACGTAGTTGAATTGTGGTCAAACCTCAAACCCAAGAGGGTTACACGGTTATTTTTTAATCCTTCAAGCGATACAAACGTGTCGTTAAAAGGTTTCCATCTCATTAAGAACATCGAGCCGCGCCGAAACTGGACGAAGACCCGTTACATAACTAGTTTTTGAATTTTGTTCGATATATTTTTGTTGTAATAACTTTTTTTAATGGTTATCATTTATTATTGGAACTATCATTGATATTTTAATTTTAATTTAATTTTAAATGACATTTTTAAAGCTTTATTTGCCCTTGATATTCTGTAATTATATATTTCCAACGATTTCCTCTGATAAGATCTAACCAACGCATACAATGCAAGTACAAAATTATTTATTACATAACCGCAAACTATCAAATAATTTTTCAAATACGTAAAAATTGACAAAAAATTATGATTGTTTTCCGAATATTGGGCGCTTAAAAGCTAGGACCTGGTTGTTCTTGGTCCTGACTTTTAAGCGCCTTAATAGTAGCAAGTTTTTTTTTTTTTCAGGAAACAACATGATCATTACCTAAATTTATCCATATCAGATAAAAGCATCAGAGATTTATTTAATGAATTATTAGTTGTCAAAGAATTAGAGATTAGACTACATTAAATTATCTATAATTCGAGTGATCTTAGATTGATTAAATTAATGAAGATCCTCAGGTTTTTGTGCTCTGTTCGTAGGTAATTACTTACGTTCAAAATGAACATTTCGTTTGTTCACGTGTTAATTTAGATTTTTTATAAGATAAAAATTTAATTGCGGATATTACTCTATTCATATTATAATTATTACATTTACCTGTTCTTACGTTTTCTTTCCTCATTAACGCTATCATATTAAACTCTTGTTATCTCTACATACTCATGAATATTCCTATGAATTGTTAATAATTATATTTGTGTTACACTAGCACTCGCGTTTAACCGTAACTAACCATGACGCACACAAAACAAACGTTAAATAATTTCAAGTGTTCACCGTTTTGCCTCAAAACTTTGGTCTAACGCCAACAGCAAGAAATAACACGTGAATTGTCATAAAGTGGGAACAATGGCCAACCTGCTGGATCCCGGAGGTACCTACGGTTGCGGTCACACCATAGTTCGAATTTTACGATGTACATAGGTGCCAGGTTATGCCGGGTCGGTACAGTCGGTCGATTTGCGCCAACTCGTGCGACTTCCGCGTCGGCGCGCGCTCAACTGGGCGACTGTACGCTGCGAACTGCGCTCGCGCACTACTGACCTTCGTGACTCGCACCTACCGCCCACCTATCAGATGCAGACTCCACGTACAGTCGTCATCATCACTGATAGATCGATCTATACGACGAAAAGAGTCATATAGTCTTACGAGTATTAGGTGTCCTAACGTCTCTTCATATGTAACTCTTCTCTGTGGATATTACCACATAGTGATATGTATCAATCATTAAGAGGAATCCTTCAAATCTTACCAAATGAGACATTTTATATTAAATCTAGGTCAATATATAGATTCTCGTTTATAACTTACGTAGGAGAATAATGTTTTTAATATTAGAAGTCATTAATAATTAATTTAATGATAGTAAATTTGGTTAGTGCTATTGACATTTTTTATTAGACCTTTGCAACTTTGAACAGACTAACATAAGATAGCTTTGTTTACTTGCATTGCTTGCAGTTAATTGATGTAAAGGCCTCTTTCTATTAATGAGACTTTTTAATATAAATAAAATGAGTATTCTTGTCAAAGTTGATTCCAAAATATTTTGCTAAATAATACAAATTCTAAACACCGAAGATGAGATGGTATATATAAATGAATACATATATAATCCGTCTGATGGATAATTTGATTATAACACCAGAGGAAGTCGCCTTTATTCGGGCAATTGGCAATAAGTGGTCCTCCGGTGCTTTACAAAGACAGTGACCGAATCACAGCACTGTCCGTTGCATCTAACACAAACTCAAATATAGATTGTAATTCGTCAAGTTGATTTACTTTGTTTGTAACGTATGAGGATTAAAATATATAAGTCATAGAATCCTCCGCTTTTTCTCAAGAAACATTTTAATTTTTTCTATTTTATTATATACAAGTAAATAAAATGATGAAATGTATGAATTGCAATTTAATAGATTAACAATAAACTTATCCTATAAAATGGAAGAACATAATTCGAATGGAAATTTTAAACTACCCAAAGCGCTTTCACACACAAATTAAATTTTCCTTCAAAAGCTCTCTTAATCTCGTAATTATGTTCTTACATACATTATATATATTACACTTTTTCACTGCAGGAACACTTAAACCAATACATTTCCTCTCATTTTTTTAAAAGTAAACACAATGTATATACTATGTTTTAGACATTGAAAGTCCACGGTAGTATTATTCGGAGAAATTAATTCGAGTAAAGGTATGTTATGAAATTTTTAATAATTTGATTTCTTCTTATGTCTTACATTTATCGTGATCGAATAACAATACAGTGCACCGACTGTGTAGAATTCCATACTTTATCAGTGACCATACTAACATCCGCGCAATAACCACGATAAGATTAGAAGCAAAATGGCCGACTGTATTAGATTTCTACATACGATGTTTGATATTGGTCACCGATCAACCAAACACAATGTAACTAAATTAATCGTTATCTATAAATCTATATATATAAAAGAAAGTCGTGTTAGTTACACTATTTATAACTCAAGATCGGTCGAACTGATTTAGCTGAAAATTAATGGGTAGGTAGCTTAGAACTAGGAGACGGACATAGGAACTTTTTTATTTTGTGTGCATTTTTTTTTTATTCCGCGCGGACGGAGTCGCGGGTAAAAGCTAGTTAATTTTAAAGACGAAATAGCACTCACAGTTAGATTATTCAAAACGTTGTCAAACGTCTTATCACTAAACAGAATGTTGCCATTTTTAAAAGTTGAAATGTCATCAAGAACGTAGATATTTTACGCTTCATCAAAAACTGCAGTGACAATTTATTTACAACATTGTTGTGAATTAACAATGGGTTTAATTTGACTTTCGATTTCCGATATTAATTATCGGTTGGTTTAACCACTGCCGCCACAACTTCGATGGAACTACAGTGCAACACAAATAACTTGAGCGGTAGTGAAATTAATAGACTGTCGAAACAAACAGATACAGTTTGATTGGTCAAAGCTTTTGCTTTTAAAATGAAAATTCAATTGCTCCGCGATAAAGTTCAATATAGTCTACGTTACGATGGCCAGTTGTTTGTTATTTTATAATCGTTTATTACGAGTATGGAGATACTGTCCAGGTATCCTGTGGAAATGTTTTTAAACGTTCTCTTCAACTATACATATTGATACATTTTCATTTGTTTCTAAGACATGCTTCACTTTATTGGTTGAAAAGAGGTTGTAATACGACTTGTACCCGTGATTTTTTGTACTTTTTACTCACATTTTTTTACAACAACAATAGTAGAGGCTTTTTCCCATTCCACTCTATTCATATAAGGAAAGTATGGGAAGTGAAAGTAAATTTGACGGCAGAGGAGACGTCATAAGAAAGGGAAATATTATCTTTCAATGCGTTTTCTTCTTCTTCGATTAAATGTAGACAACGCATCTGCAATTGTAGATAGTTACGCTCAGCGGTCTCTTCGCAATTTCAGTTATTTCTTTTCCCCTGGCTCGTTTGCCTTATATTATTAAAAAAACAACACGTTTCCAATTAATCCTCGCTGATCTCATAATGTAATGCGCTCTTAATTTTTTGTTATATCACAAATGGATTTAAAAAAAACAACGTTTTTAATTTTGAATAATTTACTTGATAAACGGCACGTCGACGTGTAAATACTTGCACCGGGATTAAACGGCGAGCACGTTCCGATGCAATTCCATTAAACTTCGATTAAGATGAACGTTTTCATAACAGAAATATGCCTTACAAACACTGCCTTTATTTTTTAACGTGTTCAAAATATATTCGCGTAATTCCACTGCCGAAATACATTAATTCAAACAAATGGTTACATTGATCTTTTCAAAGGTAATGAAAATAACAATATGTTTTTCTACAAATGTAGGTGCCCGGCGTTTTAGTTGACTCCTAGGGTCGAAGAGTACACTAATTACCGAAGTGCCAAATCAAAAGACAGGGTTATAAGTATCAACACTGAAATACGATTGAATTTCTTTGCCTAACTCTCTTGGTCGAGAGCTTTTTTGTTTTTATTATAAAAATGTGTTACCGTATCCAAATTGTAGTGTTAATTTTGAACAGAAGTGTTTAGTAAGACATCGGTTTACACTTCATCACTGCGATGACTGAGTTGACCTGCATCATGTCAGTGTTTAGTTCATGGTGCGTGTTTAAGAGTTCGTGGGGAAGACAGTAATGTTAAATCCTCTGCTATATACTGAATTGAAGTACATCTACAATTAAAAATATTCCTGAATGAATTGGATACACGTTTGAAATTTGCAGATTGGTTTCGCAGGACTGTTTGAAGCAGTCCGTGTATGATGGCTTTTAGAATTGTTTAATTGTCATTCGTGATCTTAATACAAAATGCGCCGATTTTGTTTATAATGTGTTGTGTTTTATAAGCATGTGGAAGTTTCTGCAATCTGTTAGCGCAACATTATCAAAGGCCGAGCGTTGAATTGAATTTATTGCACTGAATGCTGATCCGAGTAAAGTTATCGATATAGAAGGGGGCAGGAGGGGAGTGAGGTACCGCATGCATTTGAACTTTGCTCTTATTGGCGTACTAACTCGTGACATTCAGGACAGTTACAAGTCTTGCGACTTCACTGACCTCGCTTCAAACCTCACTAATGAACTGTGAACTATTATAAAGCGGAAAGATTTGTATTTTTGTATAACGTATAAACTCCAAAGATACACGACCGATTTCAATAATTCTTTTGGCATTAGAAAGTTACATTACCATTGAGTAACATAGGCTATTTTTTTTAATTTAACGAAATAACTGACAAAAGCTAGTATTTAAACAAATAAGACTTAGAGTGGATATTTAGAAACAATCACTTTAATAACAACGTCTGTACCAATCAAATGCCACTTCACATGCGCGGCAAAATTTGTTATTTGGTGTTAACAAACTATCAGTAAACACATTTCATGATACGTTTTTTTGCTATGAAAGTTAACTCACCAGGCAAATTGGTAGTACGGAACGTGTTAAGTCAGACTTCCAGTATCCATGTGGTTATTGATAATCTCATCTGTGCCGGATGTTCGAACTTCAATTCTAATTTAAAGCTAATGCCTATACAAATGCTCTTGACTCATTTGTAGGTTGGTAATCGTGCGGTTATTCATACATCTCTATGGATAGATTAATTTTAATTGTAGAGATTTCGTGTCTCTCGATCTACAAAACTGGTTTAAAAGGGTATTGATAGCGCAAGGGACATGTTATTTAAAATTGTTTTTATTTGGTGGTAATTAAACTTACTATAACACGTTGATATTTGAAATAAATATTAACTATAAAAAAAAATGCCTAACTAAAAACAAGTTAACTTCTTAAACTTATCCCGTTTGCGATTGAATGCTAAATTAGAAAGACAAATACCATGGAAACTTAAAGTAGGATTATGTGACTTTTAAATTCTTAGTTGGTTATGTAACTGTTAACAAATCTTTAAGGTTTATTTACAGTTGTATATTATTAATATATATTTAAATGAGTTTTGTTTTAGGTTTATTATCATATTTAATACTCCAATTTCACCGATTAATGTTTTCGAGCGTATGTTGGACACAGTGATCACATTGAAGTGGATTCATTTATAATTTGTTAACAATTATTCACTACAATGAAAATTAATTATGGAGATTCCAGCAATCATTACTTTATCACACTTTCTCTGTACTGATAATTTAGTAAATAAGTTATTTATTATTTTTATCCGAGGGACACAAGAGTATTGATGTTTCACTTTGAAAGTAAAATTGTCAGTTTTACACTCTCACTATGCATTCGTAGCGTGTTTCCGACAGCGTGAATGCGTGTTCACGTATTGACTATCACTTCAAATTCGTCACGCTTACTGTAGTAGCGTGTATATATATTCCATAGGGAAATCTATCGCTAATTTATTTAAAATAATTCAGGTATAGAAACTTCGTTAGGATATCCGAATACGAAATATCAGAAATATTTAATATTTTTAGTTTAATTTAGACTTACGATGATGCGTTGAAAATAATCAATACAGTTATTCGCATAAACATTTTCACTCTGTTATTTAATAAATCAAACTATTCAAGCGAAAATATCAGTAAAACTAACGTCATGGCCGTGTCTATTTCCATACTAATATATATTATTCTTTTTAAGTATTTATTAAACTAAATAAAAACATTGTTCCACCATAAGGTATATGAAGAAAGATGTAAGTCTGTTAGTTATTTTCACTATATAGGTAGAACTTAAAGCTTGTTGGCTGATAAAGCACGTGCGTGCACAATAGTTGCCGTTCGCACAAAGAACAGACCTCTTTCAACTTCCTAACCGACTATTGTTTAATATACTGGCTGTGCAAGCTGTGCTCGATACTTGAGTTATTTAATTTTTATTAAATTGTTGATTACATTAAGTTGTCTTCTTAAAATAATAACAATTTTTCTTCTTAGCGTAAGTGTCGACTCTATATTAAATATTTTTTTATCTATTGTTTGTTAAAAAATAATAATAAAGAAATTGTGTAATTATTATTTATGTTTAGAATTTACCGGATAAAAGAAAAGTCTATTCTCAATAAAATTAACAAAAATAGGACGTACCCTAAGGCTTCTGACGGACATGAAAATGCAATAAAGCTGCAAATAAACGAAGTGATCTCTGACACATATCGTTTAACGGGATATAAAACTATTAGGAACTCGCTTATCGAGCCTGAAAAGAATATATCTGATCTACTGGAATTTAAATTCTTTAGCAATACATACTTAGTAAAAAATCTATAAATATCAAAAACAGATTAAATTAAGTTAAAATTTGATATTTAACAGTGACATATACTTACTTTAATTATAAGGTGTTGTATTGTTGTTAATATAAAAAAATTCTTTACAATTTGTTCCCGCTGCTAGTTTGTCCCTTTCTCTTATATATATAAAAAAAATCTTTCTTCCAAAGTTTGTGTGAAAAATAAAGTACTAAGCATCAAAAGGAAGTGTTTCATTATGACTTTAGTATTTAAGTCAGCTTTAAAATGTTAATAATAAAATGTATTTGAAATAAACAAAGGAATCACATTTAACATTTATTCGGAATTAACATCAATGGAATAACATCTGTTTCTACATTTTGAACATTGTAACTGATCTATTTGTAACGATGTTACAATCTTCTACGACTTTAAGTTGTATATATGAGTTATACTACGCAGACGAAACACTCTTATAAAACATGTTATTATCTTTGACATACATGTGTTTCGGCAATGGAAACTCACATTGAAACAGCAACACATTGACAAGTGAATATTATAAGTTATAAATTGCAATCAATTTTAAAATAACGCGTATTTTTCATTTCTTCTATTTGGATTTTCACAAGATATTTTAAGAGATTTACAATAATTTTCTACACATCAAATATTTAGACAATTTTAAAATTGATTAACGAATTGCATCTATATTAAATAACATTGAAATGTAATTTTATTATAATTTATATATGTATATTGAAATAACTATGTCAGAGCAATACATTGACACACATATGAATGTCACTACAATATAAGTCCTAATATGACGGTTTTACATTACAATAAAACCGATATTATGTGCCGAGAAAACATACAGCATTGCTTATGAAGACGCATTGTATACTTAGCTTAAATTTCGCGGTCTTTCGCCGTTGACAGTTGGTATCAGCTACGGTTGGTACTACCTGTTCTGTTGCTATTTCACTCGCCAGCCAGGACGAGGCAGCCGATGTCATTTGCGGAGCTCATAGTCGTCTTCACCAGGAAGAACTTCTGGCAATGCTGTATGTTTTCTCGGCACATAATATCGGTTTTATTGTAATGTAAAACCGTCATATTATATGCCTCAGGAAAACATACAGCATTGCTTATGAAGACGATGTGTTTGTTATCTGCTGGTGAAATACATGTAAAACACAACGCTATGATGATTAATTGCATGGTTGTTTTTCTAAAAAAAAAACAGCTTAATGAACACGTTACAACTGAAAAAAAAAGTTACACATCTGAGTAAGAGTTAAAATTAATTTATACATAAAAAATACCACCTACATAACTTAAAGTCTTGATTGGAAACTAATATATGTAAAACCTACATCGAGCCACGACACAGATACAGGAAATGGTACAAAGTAAGGGAGCTAGTGAACCATCCCATTCCAGTTTTACTTATGACCACCGGGTCAGATAGCTTAAGTCTATATTGTTATAATCGTTTAGAACCTAACCATTAAGGTCGGGTCTTGTTAAGTTACTATTTTCCTGATGGATTTCTCTTTAAAGACTATTGTGACTGAGGAAGTCCTAGATAGAATTTCAATTGTTAAACTGTCGTTTGAAATGATGTTTCTGAAGACCCATTGATTGACTATGTGATGCGTCTTTATTCGTGTTGCACGGTGGTAAAAAATTCATTCAGAAAAACACAAGAAAAAAAAATAAGATAATCATACAACAAACCTTGAACAATGTCTTATAGTAGTCAGAACCAAGTATCAGTTCTAAATTCTAGATTCGAATCTAGATAGATGGTCAGTGCAAGAATGCGATTCAAATTATTAGATTGGATCCAAATTCAAATAAATAGACTAATCTAACTAGAATGGCTTTAAAAACTTGTTTGAATGATTCATTATAGCCCTATCAGAATTTGACATGGAGTGACATAATATACTTTTAGCACAGTGTAAAGAAAGATTTCATACAGCTTGCTGTTGACGTCAATATCAGTGTTTAATCCGAAGGCTGATAGTTTATAACAGCAAAATTTTCTCTCCGTTGTCAGCAGAACATCGAATATCAATAAGTAACAAAATGTTTTTTGTTAGTGTTAAACTGAACTCATCTCCCGAAGTAGGTGAAATGCTGTATTCTCCAAGGTATTGGTATTGTCATTGTCTGTTTATGACAGTCGCAGCAAATGGTTGAATATATTCGTTAGTTGAGGCCTCCTCATACCATCCTGGATGTGGCAAGAAGATGATAGTATATTGTAAATAAGAAAATACCGCTGGAGTCAAATGAAGCCAGTCACTGAAATGGGTTTCAGTGCGTTAGGGTTCGGGCCCCTGCTGCTGCTGCTGCTGTAAAGTACTGTAAATATATATACAACTTATAAACAAGATTGCACGTCAACTTCATTTATTCCATACTTGATTTATATCTGAATTGATTTAAGCTTTCCAAAACAAAACTTCCTTTTTTTAACTTTATTATTCTCTTTGTTCATATATATTGTTGTATTTCTTATCTCTCTTCACTACATATCTTTCTTCTTCATACATTTTTACATATCCTCCGTGTTTACTATAGTGTAGCAGTATATATCTCAATTGTAATCTTTTGAGTTAAGGCACTATAAGGATTTTTATGGAATTTTCTCATATAAAAAAAATCTTAAGCTTGAATTGGTACGCTACTAAGTGCATTTAACGGCAATCTGTTTTCTGAACTCTTTTTATAATAAATTGAGAAATCAATGTTGGTTAGCATGTTCTAGTCATTTGCTTCCTTTATCATCCTCTATCATCTATTTTATTTTCACTTCAATTCATACTTTTCATAACTGCTATGTTCAATATCTTCCATAATGACCAAAGCCTCTTTTGGTTAATTATAAAATATTATCATTGAATTATGATGTATTATGTGATATTAGTTCTCAAGAAATGACAACTACTTCTATAATCCAATAACTTTATACCTTAAAAGCTATGTCCAATGTAATAATATATATGTATGCCAGTATCTTTGGAACCTTGCCTGGAGGGACACCTTTTAATGACATATTTTAGTTTTCATATTTTATTTAAATTAAGTGTAATTAGGTTTTGTATAATTGGATTCAATATATTATGTCAATTTAAACTTTAATCTATCTATCTATATATATAAAAGAAAGTCGTGTTAGTTACACTATTTATAACTCAAGAACGGCCGAATCGATTTGACTGAAAATTGGTGGGCAGGTAGCCTAGAACCAGGAACCGGACATAGGATAATTTTTACCCCGTTTTCTATTTTTCATTCCGCGCGGACGGAGTCGCGGGTAAAAGCTAGTATATAATAAAATGTGCAATATGCAATGTACCATAGGTATTAAAAGAAAAGATTCGATGAATATCATAGTTATAGCTTTCTTTCTTAGAAAAACAATAATGTTAATAATGCTTGGACGGCATACAATGTCAAAGGAATACCCACGATTTTGCGGCTTAAAAATTATCCAAGTCTGGTTAGTATGTAATGATGACTCATTTATTATTATTATTTTGACTGACGGAAAGATTGCTTTAAGTCATGAATAACTTTTTCAATAATCATAAATATCCGTTGTTGGGCAATTACAGATTATGTATTGAGAATTTGAACTTGTTACGATGTGTACGTTGTTTGAAGACTGCGAAAAAGAGGTGCTGAGTGTTCCAAAGGAGTGCTCACAAAGTAGCATGAAATATCCAACGCTTTTGTAGTAGGTAGGCTCCAAAATAATTTTGCAACTATTGCTAACAGCCATTTGAATTATCTATGTCTTTCTGGTAAAATAATCTTCTCTATTAAAGTTTAATTGACCTCAGGTAACAATTAAGCAGGTAAAACATATCTGCATCTCTTCTAGGTTACTGTTCATTAGCAGCGATAGTTTATCTTTGTCTCTTGCTTCTTGCCAAGTGTTTTGTCGATGTTAGTTACCGATTTGGTGGTTGCTGCGTCAGTTGAGGTGATACAAGTGCCACACAACCTCCGCGGTCTGAGACATAACTTGTATGGGTCGTTATAGACCAGAAGGTAGTCGTCTAGTTAGACTAGCACGATATACCTCCTCATGCAAGGTCTCCGCGACCAAGCATGTTACGGAAAAGAACAGATAGGCCGGAAAGAAGTCGTCTAGGTAGACTAGCACGACATTCCTACTCACGCTAGGTCTCCGCGAAAAAGCGTGTTACAGGAAAGAACAGATCAGGCGCTGGCGCCAACCCGGCTGCGCCAATTCGGCGATTAGTAGTTAATACTCCGCAAAGCTGGTGTGATGCACCTACGTTACAGGCCGGAAGGAAGTCGTCTAGGTAGACTAGCACGACATACCTACTCACGCTAGGTCTCCGCGACCAAGCATGTTACGGAATTTAGTGTTTTGCACCTTGGTCAAGGTTCGCTTGAATTTAATTGAAAACAAATTGTTAAAATAGTTCAGCCAACATATACAGCAGTGACTCACAGCCCACGGTCCGCTTTTTTTTTTTTTTTTAAAGTTTTCGTAGGTACTTAGATTTATTTGTGGTATTGTTTAACCATTTTGGATGTGCTATTAACGAATTCAATGTAAATGTAAATAATCCTACCTGAGTAAAGCCATTTTTAATTAGTTAGTAATGTAAATTCTAATGTAACGACCTACATGTGCGTCTTGTTTCTTTGTTATTGTTGTCCGAGCGATATGAACATAAGTTCTGCCAAAACATAAGGATGAAAGGAACAAAATAGTATTACTCTTTTACTTTTTAGGTACAAAAAGGTCCCGGACAGTTAACATATTCATTAATGTGGTAATTTGTTGGTAATTACGTTGTACTAAGGAAGAAGTGACGTACTAGTTACCTACTAGGTAAACAAATTAAATTTCAATAAATTTAAATCTATCGAAGCGTTCCTCGTCTGCCGATTCACGCTTAATTTAATCCAAAATATCTAAGAGTTCTTTTAGGACTGAGGCTGTGTTTATTAGAAAACGTTAGTGCTATTTGCGCCCTTGTTACGTGCAAATTATTAGAGCATTATATTCATATAAAGACTACCCACTAACCTGGGTTTAGATACATCGATGTGAGGGTGGTCCGATTGGTTGCGTTTTGCGTGTCGGCCCCCCTCTTCTTTTATATCGCTGTTGGATGAGCTGCTCTGCCACGAAGAATCTTCTTATGCTGTATGCGGGCGTAAAATATTTACCCGACATCTCGGCGGTGGTTTCTTCTACGGCTCCATTACTACCTTTTTGGACTATTTCGAAATTTTAAACTCTCTTAAGCAATAGAAAGAGCTTTTAGAATGCTTTATTCGAATTATGAACTTCGACACTAGTAAATGTTTAGCTATTATACATTTGTTATTACTGAGTACAGTGACGACCGCCTTGTACGAAAGTACACAACGCTATGAGCTCCGCAAATGACATCGGCTGCCTCGTCCTGGCTGGCGAGTGAAATAGCAACAGAACAGGTAGTACCAACCGTAGCTGATACCAACTGTCAACGGCGAAAGACCGCGAAATTTAAGCTAAGTATACAATGCGTCTTCATAAGCAATGCTGTATGTTTTCCTGAGGCATATAATATTGTAATATAAGATATATTTTCATATAAATAGTATTTTTGATTTAGTAATATTTTACGGTACAATCACTGTTTACTATAAATCACCACGAAAATATATTTAATTTTGGCATATGACGTAATAAATATCATTACAGCATCAATATTGTAAACAGTATATAACTTTCTTCTGAATTTCATAATATCACTATGTCAAGAAATATATATGTATATATTTATATATGAGATTCTTATAACTTTCACTAACCTTAAGAACGACAGATTATCTAGGAATTCTGGGATGGATTTAACATTTAACTACTTCAACGACACCTACAACTGCTACGAGATAAATACTTATTTCTGTGTTAAATTTAAATGCATTGAAATATTGATGTGTTTCATACACCGATAACAATAGAATATTATAGGTAACTGCTATTTGGTATGTTAACTAGTTAAATGCAATATTTTAAGCCGTTAAATATACGAAGTTTTATCAATTACATCAATTAACAATTTGTGATGCGGCGGTCAGTGCTTTTAGTAATATACATCTAGACAAGCAAGGATACAAAGCAAAGATCTTCCATAAGATAACAATCGTGCGTCAGGGTGGCCCTTATTAATTAATTACAATCATAAATTATATACAACGAAACATTACTACAACGATGTCGGGCTCGACACAATCACTCCTTCTTTTAATACAATTAAAATTAAACATAATCAATATTAATATCACAGCAAAGAAACGCTTAAGCAACGCCAAACGCTAGTATCCTGCCCGGAATGCAGTCAGACCATCGCGCAGGGATCTATTCCCCAGTAGTAGTCGCCGCGGGCATTGTAGAAGGGCGCAGGCGACGAGGGGCACTGAGCACGGCGGCGAGTCTTGCCGCCAGCCACAACCTCGTGCTCCAGCGCCGGTCGCCCGCAGGCCGAATCTCAACCGAGCTTCAATGACGTACCTTCACCGGGGTCTTGGAAAACAGGTTTCTCCGGCAGGGGTCGATTCATCATCTTGCCAGAGTTGTTAGATGTCGTTGACTTGTTAGATTTGATCGTTGAGTTATGCTGCGGGCTCTGTATAACGGTGTTGATCGATTTCACCGATGGGCTCGAGCTTGAGCTGGAATTCATTTTATCTCGAACGGCTCGGAGATATGGTCCGCGAGGAACAGGCTGCTCGGCGAGCACGTCTGGAAGGACACCAAGGAAATTTTTCCTTTCCTTATCGCAATTAGCAATTTCGGCATACAGATGCACTGCGAAATCCTTTGGTTCAAAATATTCATGCGCTAAGGCAGTTTGTCTATTGTAAGGTGACAGCGGCAATAGCTTGTCCAGGGATGGTGTCCGGGTTCCCACACTGATCATGGGCTTCTTGTTTTTCCCAATTCGCGGTGAAGTATTTTGAAATGGTAATTCATAAATATTTTCCTCTACGTTCACTATGGTGGGAGAATTCGTATTGCAGCTTTCCTCTACTTTGATCAGTTCGTACAGGTGTTCTATCATTTCTCGTGCTTCGACATAATTCTCTGGGTCCTCTAATTTTTCTTTCAAGTTTTCCAACAGCTCTTTAGTTAATTCCTCGGGCAACGTTTGAGTCATCTTGTCATCCATAGGTACAATCTGGTCTGTGAATGTATTGGGTAAAGCGGTCTCCTGCATCATTTCTCTCGGCTCGTTTAAACGCCGCCGTTCAGAATATTCATGTATAGACAGTTGGGAAATTGACCGCGCGTTATCTAAGCCATTGTTTACACCACACACTCTTTCACAAAAAGAGCCACAGGGCGAACTTGAAGAAAGAATGTTTTTGATGCTGAGGCAGTAACCCCTTCTCCTCATGCATCTTATTAAACTAATAATCATAACAATGATTACACATCCTAAAATAGTGACTATTACAATGCCAATTACTTTTTTATCTCTATCGCTCAAGCCTTCATCTTCAATGTGTTTATGAGGAAATCTTGGGTTCTTTATTTCAACTGCTTGACCTTGGTTTTTACTGCGATATGCTTCGCATTCAATATTATCCTGATCCGTGCAAACTTTTTCTTTGAACTTAGTAAATTGCATGTTCTGTTCGGGAACGTTGAAACATCGAGCAAAGACTTCGTCCACAGTGCAATAACTGTCATGTTCAAAAGGTTCCCCGGACTTATATCCTAAGGCTTTTCCTAAAAAGTCACTAAAGTTGCAGTGACAAGGATGACCATAGTAATTGTATCCGTAGGACACCAACGGAGCGATCATTGTGTAGGCATTGCCGATGAAAACCAGGCTGTTTTCGTGTAATGTTTCGATCTCATTGTGGCTAAATTGAAGTTCGTGAGGGGTTGAACCCGGTGCTGTAATCGAAAATGGTGGTAAATTGTCAAATGAGTTTCCAGTTATGTAAAATTTGTTACAAGAAGTTAGGACAAATCCTTTTTCTTGAAAATGGTGAAACTCATTGTTTTCAAATGTAACAGCGGCTATAGCCGTAGCATTGATAGCTCCCGTATCGACGATGTTGATTCTGAAAACAGAACAGAAATATTCATATTTATACAAAATATTTTGGATATGGTTTGTTTTGTTGAGTGTGTATATCTCATAAATGAACAAGGCATATTGTTCATTGAACGAATGACCGGTAGACCTAATGAATCTAGAATGTCAGCCCATACAGGACAGCGCAACGTAGGCAGACTTCCCACAAGGTAGTAATGTGGTCAAGGTTGAAAGCGACAAAGATCTTTCATATGAGTCTTGGAAAAGGTTTGCATCTGTTTTGTTTGGATTTATTTTTGAGGACACATTTGAAATTGAATTGTATACTAAGTTTGTGGGAATGAAAAATATAATAACTCACTGGTTATTTGTAAATTCAAGCTTTACAATTGCCGATTGCAGAGCATTTGAAGAAAAGTGATGAACTTTGCTCTGATGTAGCCGCAAGTAGTTTATCATCGACTTCTGTGCGAATGCTTCTCCTTCAATGTCACGAATGGAACAGTTAATTGCCATAACGACGTTGAAGGTGTTCGCAGAAAATGCTCCCCAACGAATGATGCTTGTATCAACTGATTCCATTCTGATTTCTGCGGCCGATGAACCAAAGGCTTGTTCCGGAATTTCTGGAATCCCGACGTTTTTTAATTTCACCTGTAACGAAAGACGCTTAATTACAACACACATTACAACAGTTTATATTCGCCCACTTCGCATAGCAAAATTATTTCGCATAGCAGCGACGCGTCGAAATGTTTTGTTATAGTATTGTGATACTAACCGTCATCCCGGGGCCGTGTTCACCAACATTGGCCGCCGTAGGGTCCAGAGTGAATGAGCCCTTGCCCAGTTGGAGTTTGCGTACGTTAGTGATTTCCATAGAAAGAAGCCAAGAGAACGCCTCGCCTTCAAACGACACAACATCGCAATTTTTGATCGACACCGAAAGTGGGCCTGAAATAAATGAAACACTACAATTAAACTACATCTACTACGCCACATAACACATCAAGCACTTTTGCTACGCAATAATCTGAATGTGGCGCTACAAAGAAAAAAACGAAATTGTACAATTTTGATGTTTTGATTTGTTGCTATAAAACATGCGGCTACTGGATTGTATTTAAAGCGTAACTTGTCTAAGACAGTTTTCAAGCTTTTGTGTTATGCGCAGTAAGCGTCTCGTGAGTCATTATCCTGTAAAACACGAATACTGACTCGGGGAAACGTGTATTTTTAGACGTCGGACCGCGGACGGCCGCACGCTGCTCCCTCGTTGGCTACCTATGTCCTCGATTTGGAAAGGAATTGATGAGCTATCTTCCGCGACGCGATATTTTCAATTGATTCGATTTGTTGTAATCGTAATGACGAATTTATGTTTTGCTGCTGATTTATCCATGAAGTTTGTGTACCTATAAAATACGTAAACATCCACATGTTGAATGAAAAAGATAACGGTGTACAAGTGAGGAACGGGATAACGTGGTTAGCGGCCGGCCGTGTGCTAGTTGAACTCCGAGATAAACGGACAGCTGGTGGCTTTTAGAAACGAGTCGGCTTGCGTAGAGCAAGTTCGATACTGCAGATGAAAGCCATCATGCTAAACAAACAGGTTCTAAATATAATCGCCGGTGTATAGGACACTGTGTAATTCTATGACTTCTAAGGAACTTGTAATATTCCTGTAAAACAGTAGTAATGCTTGTTAGTAGCTCGTTTATCTTGTCACAGTTAATGTCATTGATTACACGTATTAGTGGAATGCATTGTTAATAAATATTATGTGAAAATATGTTGTTTTTTGTGTAAATGTACTGTACAGGACTGTACTTCAGAGGACACAAATAGTTGACTTAGTCATCGAGCCTCAAGTCTGCGGCCGATGTGTACACGACGATCGTGTTCTTTGTACACGCTTGTTTGTAATTTAAAACATAATTGTACACAAATTATTACTCAAAAGCATTTCGGTTCATTGTAAACCAAAAACATTGTGGTTCTAAAATCACTTCAGTGGACATGTCATTGCAACGGATATTAAACTCAGTTATTTACAGTAAAAAAACTCAACGACCGGACCTTACTACGCGGAAAGGTCACCTAGGTGTGTACAAATATTGCGTGCAAATATTTGCACTTATGTTTTTTATAATTGCAAATAGCCCCTTGTCTGCATTTATTGGTATGATTGCATTGTGATATGTATCAAATTATTATACGTAATGCATTAATGTCACATTTAAACGCACATATAATTACATAATTGTGATATACTTTTATATAAGGTACCATTTATAAAAAAAGAGAACCATTAATTACGATCAACAATGTTATGATTCAGTTTGGTATTTAAAGACTCGCAGGTACAGGTTAGTTTCGTATTGTTTACGGACAGCGCCGACACTCTCTGTTCCCGGTTCCCGGCGTACGATGAGGGATGCAGCGATATTGTGCGCATTCCTACCTACAGCTATGCAAGATATTTCTCTGGTTGCTCTATGAAATCCAATTATTGCTCCGAGATATCGTTAGATTAATACAAGCAACATATTTTGAACTATGCAGTTTAAACATTGATAATCTTATTGGTATTTTTAAATGTCTTTAAAAATAATTCAGCGATTTAAAAATTACTTAAAATTGTAGATTTCTAATCTTACTAATGTACATATAGAGACCTCCATCAGTAAGTGTTTAATTTAATGAAGTTTTCGTTATCTTTGCTTGAGCAAAAAGTCTATACATTAACTTTTTGCGATACATCCAATTACGAATTCGTAGAACATAATAAAAACAACTCGTCTAATGTCACTAACAAAAGGATATTTATAGTTAACCGTATTAACGTGTAAAAAATATTGTGTTTACTGCAAAATATGAAACGTCTTCTTGTTTTGCGAGAAATCTAATTAAAAAAGAAAATATTTAAGAAATTAGTAATCATGCAATTAAGAACTACGTACGAACTAGTTATATTAAAACGTGAATAAAATGTATAAAACTAAACTTACACTCCGATTTAAGTTTTTAATAAATATTTTATAAACTTTATCTTAATCGATAAAGGAAGCGATTGCTTCTTTCTGTGATATCAACTTCCTCACTTAGAATCTTGGCTACTTAGCGCAGATCTACATTAAGGACACTCCTTAGTGACAAACGGTTGTGGGAGTTAGTATGTATGTCTCTGTGTATATTCTAAATACGGAAGCGTAAGTGACGAAGCTGCATTCAGTGGTTGTTTTGTTGAAGTGCGTCACATCGCAGCTTTAATGCACATGTTGGAGAAACACAGGCACATTTGCTCTTGCCTAATATACTGTCCACTACACTGTTTAGTGTAGAACAATATTAAGTCAGCCTTTCAGCCTTTGGCATTAGGGAAATAATTGATAAATTAAATAAAAAAATATTAATCTAAATCTAAAAAAATGTTTAGTTTTACTAGGATTAGGAAAAAGATTTTAAAACATATTTTTAAGAAACTTTCAAATAAACTAGAAACTCTACATTTTTTTTTGATTTAAAAATATAATTTTTTACCCTTTTGATAGTACTTATTAAATTAATACGGGGCCTGCAGTTGAGATTGGAAGACGGCTGATATAATAGAGTCCGTCCGGTTGTATTTAAGGCTCGCCATCTCGCCGAGCAAACCGGTTGACTGTGAGTACGCAATAACACGTTTCTACTGTCGCCTTACATATATTTTAATCTTGTGACATACAAACGAAAAGAAATTGTACGCTTATTAGCAGCAAAATTTATTAAGAATCCCGCAGACCTTATAATAAAAAACAATAATAGTTAGTTATAATTTTGAGATGCACTGCATAAATATTCGCAATAGCAACGTTTTTGTAAATCTCAATGAAGCCAAAAGGGCATTTCGCAAGCGGCTCACGCGTCGTAACGAAAATGTTAGGGAAGTAGATAGTGGAAACGGACTCCTTTCGGAGCTCCTTATAGATTACACAATAAATCTACGCCCAATTCACGTTGGTTCGCTAAGCATACTAATCAGTCGGGTGCATAGCATTGTAGGAGGGACCGTTCAACTTTATTATTGCAATCAAAGTAACTGTGGTGTTTTTTAATCGTCAAATTGTAATAATTTAAAATAAAAATATAATTAAATTATTCACCGGTCCAATAAATGATGAAACAGTTTTAATATTTACGTTGCAACGTAATTACAATAACCCAAATCGCTTTAGCTGTCTTATTTTCAAAATAATAGAAAAAACTCGCTGTGCAGTATAACAGTTAGTTTTACTACCTAAACACAAGTACAACAACTGTTACATCTGTTTTTTTTTTTTTTTTTTTTAATGATAACTAGATGACATTATTTTGTACTGGTGTTCCGGCAGTGGAAATTCAATAAACAAAAGTAAATTTACCTTTGATACTGCTAAAGGTGTTTTCTTCGATGCGTAGTACATCACATCGGTCGATGTCGAGCATGAGACTAGTAATGGTCAGTTTGACGCCAGTGAACTTTCTCATCAGGATAACTTTGGAGTCATAGATCTGAATGAATCGCGCGTCAACGAGACGGCTCAGTGAGTTGGCACCTAACTGCACCGCTTCCGCACCGGTTATGGTCAACGTCGAAGTCGAGGAAGGTAGATCTCCCTCCAGTATGTCCAATTTCTGAAAATTAATTTAAACATTACAATAAATTTATAAGAAATTTTACACTACATTATCTAAATTCATAGAGAAATATCTCTCTTTGCGTATATTGTATTGTTATTTTAAGTAGTTGCATTGTCATTTTATTGGTATGGTATGGTATGGTGTGGTATTTATATATAGGTATATATTTTTATTAAGATTCGTAAGGCACGTATTAGAACACTCGAAAGAATAATGAAAAATGTTTTGTAGCCAATGCTCGATACTTGTATGTAGATATTTTTAAATCAATCCCCCGACTACAAGTTGGAGAAAGGCGAAGCTAATAAAAGCTAAGATTTAATAAATTTTAAATTTCTCCACGTTACATCGTCTACTGTATATTCCGTTGAAACAACAAATGTAAATCTTGACTCATCAACTCTTTAAGTAACTTTAATAAAACGACATTTTCGAGATGTTACCTTGAACATCGACCATCAAGTCGTGTTCCACTTCATTACTCATACATGTATCGACAGTTGCCGTGAGTTTCAATATGTCGTCACGCTTGGACAAAATATATCGTTATCTCTGTTATTATTTTGAAAATAAGAGAAATGGCAATTTTTTTATACAGATTTTCATATAGTGGAAACTTAAATCTTGGAATATTATCGAGACTAGTTTTGTTTAACTATTAATTAAATGTCACAGTTACTTGAGTCACATTTGTTTGTAATAGCAAGAGTTAAGGTAATTAAGAGTTAAGTAATGTAAGAAGTGATTTGCGATATCAAGTTATGAATTAAATGTAATATATTATATGTTATACGGTACATCTATTGTTTTGTAGAACATATATATGTGCGTAATAATAAACTACATATTGTTTTTTTTTGTATATTATTATTAAGTTTATCTTGAAACTAACTGTCACTCGTGACTCAGTCCGCGCGGTATTAAAAAAAACTTAATTTGTAGTCTATGTGTTCATTCAGACTATGTTCTACATATATGTCAAATTTAATCGAGATCCGTTCTGCAGATACCATTAGATAATATTAGTAAGATGACAAAAATAAAGTCAATTCCTACTTAAGTCGACAAAATAATAAATATTTTAGTGCATTAAATTTTGATATGTGTGGATGTCTGAAAATAACTAATTGACGCATCGATACTTAAGATTTTGTTTGTTATTTGAGATGATTTATGTATATAGATTTTTTATAAAAAAATTAACGTATTTACCCCAAGTGTTGTACACGATTAAAAAGTAATTTATAAAAAAACCCAATTTCAAACAAAATGCACTCAAAAGTAACCTAAAAAAACCAATTTCAAACAAAATGCACTCAAAAGTAACATAAAAAAACAATTTTAAACAAAATGCATTCAAAAGTACCACAAAAAACAATCTCAAACAAAATGCACTAAAAAGAAACAAAATAATGACATGAAAACTTCTTTCTTTCTTTCTTCTCTCTTTCAAAAACCCTCTAAACTCTAAAGAAAGTTCTCTTCTTTCTTGTAACATGTCTATATTGTATAATTATTGTTATTTCGCAGTCGGTGTCGGCCGAAGTAAATATAATATTATACATTTTATATTTGAGATGTATGAGACATACTTACGTTTATGTCCCTACTTAGGCCGAAACCGACTCCAAAATAACAATAATTATACAATATAGACATGTTACAAGAAAGAAGAGAACTTTCTTTAGAGTTTAGAAGGTTTTTGAAAGAGAGAAGAAAGAAAGAAAGAAGTTTTCATGTCATTATTTTGTTTCTTTTTAGTGCATTTTGTTTGAGATTGTTTTTTGTGGTACTTTTGAATGCATTTTGTTTAAAATTGTTTTTTTATGTTACTTTTGAGTGCATTTTGTTTGAAATTGGTTTTTTTAGGTTACTTTTGAGTGCATTTTGTTTGAAATTGGGTTTTTTAGGTTACTTTTGAGTGCATTTTGTTTGAGATTGTTTTTTTTTGAAGTCGGCTATTTTTTTTTCTTAAAATTTTTGTTTTATTTCACAATTTTTTGTGAATTTGAAGTTCAATTACAAATTTCCTTAATACATATAAAGACATAAATAAGACAAATAAAGAAAAGGACTTTCCTATTTGATATGTGTGTACTTCAATTCAAAAACTAATTTAGAATGCAGCAGATAACCGCTTATCCTTTAAACAATGAAATAATTATCAAAATCGGTATACAAATTGAAAATTAACGAACTAATACATCGTAGCGTGCCTTTAATTTTGTCCAGCCGCGCGCCGCATTAGCATTTTTCGAATGCGCGTAGTTTTTAATTATTTAATATCTCCCAAACTATTGATCAGAATTACATAGTTTAAAGGCTAATGTAATCTGCATTTAATACTCTAGCCATCAAACATATTTATTTGGATAAGGATTCATATCGAATGTAATATAATAGCGCCGTAAGCTTACGACGCTGTTTTTCGTGTGCATTTTAATCGAAGTTTGTTCACAATAACATGGTTTTTGTGAGACATCCATAGATGATAGATATATGCCACCGAAGACTGTTAGTTAGCAAATTTAAGGATCTATAATTACTCCATACATCATTTTTATGTAAGTCATATAGTTTGACCTACGTAAGCCCAGAAAGCAAAATTGTGCTTTTCGTGTAGCATTTTTCGTTTCCGCGTAATTTTATTCTTACGATATCTCCTAAACTATTAGACAGAATGATATAGTTTCAATTGCAAATATAATCTACATTAAATTCTCTTGATAATGAACATGTTTATTTACATAAGGGTTAATACTGAACTTGAATAATAGCGTCGGAAATAGGGCATGAATTTAATTGATGTTTCTGAAGAAAAAAATGGTTATTGTGAGAAAACTATAAAAGATAGATATATGCTATCGCGGACTTTTATTTAGTACATTTAAAGAGCTACAATTCGCCATACATCATTTTTATGTAGGTCCTATAGTTTAGCCTACGTAAACGCTGAAAGCAAAAATGTCCCTAATTTTCGCAACAAATTTTGAAGCTATATTCAAAATCTACTAGTCTTCTAGTTATTTAAAAAAAAAACAAAAAAATGGGACCCACCTGCAAGCACTTCCTTTCGATTAAAATATTTTTCATCAAAATCGGACCACCAGGGGCGGAGTTTCGCGGTAACACACATAGAAAAAAAAAAAATACAGTCGAATTGATAACCTCCTTCTTTTTGAAGTCGGCTAAAAATCAAACATCAGAGAGTGTGAATAAGGGGGCGTCCATAAATTACGTGAGGTGTTTTTTTTAATTTTCTGCCCCTCCCTCCCCCCCTGGTGAGATGTCGTGAGATTTTATTCAACCCCCTCCCCCATCTCCCAATCTCACGTGAGATTTTTCAAAATGTGAGTTTCTTACGTAAACGCGTTGGATTGTCATTGTAAAAAGAAAAAAACAAATTTGCTTCGTGCTTTTATTTACGACTAGTTATGACTAGTAATCAATGTTGCTGAGAGTTTAATTATAAGTGTAATAAAAATTTAACAATAGAATACTTAAATCGTAACTACTTAGATTAAAAAAGAGTATCTACTCTAATTCAGTCCATGGAGAATCATGCACGGTCTCAAGAGAGACTATTGGAACCAACATGTCCATATGATTTTCAGTAAAATCATCTGATCCTTCAACTTCGTTCTGATCTAGCCACTCTAAGCCATTGGCACTTGCACAAAGTTGCATTAGCTCGTCTTGTGACAATCCGTGAGGGTCGCACTTTTCGGAACAATAAAAGAAATAAAATTTTATTACTATTTAATAAAACGTTCATTTGGCTAATCAAGTGGAAGAGGAATTAAACAAGTAGGTTAGGTTAGGATGTCTCGTTGAAACATCTTTATACTATTTATTTATTAAAAGATTTTACTGTGAAAATATATTTGAATATATTATAAACTAGCTTTTACCCGCGACTCCGTCCGCGCGGAATAAAAAAGAAAGAAAACGGGGTAAAAATTATCCTATGTCCTATTCCTGGTTCTAAGCTACCTGCCCACCAATTTTCAGTCAAATCGATTCAGCCGTTCTTGAGTTATAAATGGTGTAACTAACACAACTTTCTTTTATATATATAGATAATTGATGAATATTAATTTTTTTCTTTGAAATTATTTGTTTTAATGACTTAATATTCGTATTAAAAACACATATTAGTATTTAAGAAAATTTTATTAAATACTAATAAATTTTTATTAAATACTAATAAAATTTTATTCACATGGAATATAATTTTATTACTATTAACTAAGTTTTCTTTTCAAGTCCAAATAAACTTTTTTATTACTGTTAAATAAAATTTTCTCTCAGTGTATAAAACAAATATGGTGGTTTGACAGTAAGTAAATGTATAACGTCGAAGTATGAATGAAATTATTTTGTATTGAACGAATTAGTGAATGATCTTTATCGTATTACGATTACGCTTAAGATTAAATCTTATGCATGTGCAATCTGGATTAAATGGACCAAAATAGTATAATTTTTTTTTGTTTCAATCAGAAAAAAAATTGCGTGATATTTGCCGAGACCCCCCCTCCCTCCAACGTAAGTTTAGATGAGATTTGACTCGACCCCCTCCCCCCCTTAAACACCTCACGTAATTTATGGACGCCCCCTAAGTAAAATACAATTTTTAAACATTCAATTCTATTTTCACGGTACAACTGCGTCGTAGTAAATTGATGTTATATGTATTGTTATAATGGCAAGTAATTTAGTGTGATGTATCCCGGTGGTCCTCGGAGATGCAGTACGGATACGGGTCACTGATTGAATTAGAGCCAGAGGCTACATTGTAAAATAAAGTGACGCTACACTTTTGACTTCTAATATTTTGCTTTTAAGATTTAATAGTGAAAGTATTTCCATTCTTAATATATTGTTTGAAGTAAGGAAAACGTAATTATGTAATTAGCGCAAATTATTGTAGAACAATACAGATGCATATGAATTTAGATAACGAGAGTTTAGAACTTATTTTAGTTAAAATTGAATAGATTTCAAATATTTGTTAAGTCAAATGTAGCATCAATTTGTGTATTGTTGATAAGGCTCGGTCCTTTCTATACGAGTATGATAACTGTTATCGAGTCCATTATTCATAAGCAATGCATTACCGCTGACTCACAACTTGTTTCTTGTCTGTCGTTAGAAACGTCTTCCCCTCCCGTGCCCCCCAAATATAAATATACTCATTAACCGTGGTTTTCCACTGCCGGAACACTCGTTCATAAACATATTATCATCTCTCTCATTTTCTTTGGATAAATTGAGATAGATATTTTTTTTCGTGCTGTAGAAGCTGACGGTACTAAATATAATAATAATCCGAATATTCTCTCATACATTATGTTATCTATTAAATCTTACTAGTTTTTATTGGTAATTATAAAATTGTTAATCTTTAAAAGTAATGTATAAGAATTAATATAAACATATTTAAAGGAAATTAATTTTCAAAATCTATATATTTTCTTGCATCCAGTTAGATGTCATATACCTACGTCATTTCGAATCGCAAATCATCGACGTAATGATAAAAAACAACGTATTTTCTGGGTAACGAATCAAAAGCAATGCAGTGAAAATTAACTGTAACATTCAATGAAGGACTGTGTTTTGTTTGGAGCTCATCTGAATTGGGTCAATCTGTGATTTTAACTCGGTATGACAACAAATAAAAAATAATACAATATGAAACTTTCAGTTTTATTAAAAAGCGTTGTAAGGTCATTTTATATCTTTTAATTAGTTATTATAACATACGTGACATGTTAAAAATGTATGTTACATTATATAGGTATATATACCTACTAGCTGTCGCCCGCGACTCCGTCCGCGCGCAGTTAAAAAATGGGGGGGGGGGTTTATGAAAAATAGATGTTGGCCGATTCTCAGACCTACTGAATATGCTCACAAAATTTCATGACAATCGGTCAAGCCGTTTGGGAAGAGTACGGGAACGAAAACTGTGACACGAGAATTTTATATATTAGATATATAGTCTTACGACTAATCTAATAGATAAAATACTGTTACTACGCAACTTTAGAACGGTCGGATAGATCTCTATGAAATTTGGAACAGACATAGGTTTCCAGTCTAGAACACCGACACACAGAAGATTTTTAATAGCACGCGGACGTAGTCCCGGCCAACTAGTTACTATATATAAATTCGATGTAATTCGTTTATAATAGACACCATATGAAGTTCGGTTTTCAATTGGTGTAGTGAACTCAAGGAGTGAGAAGCGGCCACAAAAAGAATATGCAGATGACACGTCCGCTCTCACATACGCCACGCCAAATAAAAATAAACACACAGACAAGCCGACCGAAGCCAATTGGGTGTCGACTTTGGTGGCTACTATTCCCCGACAGTTAGAAATGAATAATGTAACAAGTACAATTGTTTTAGACATTTTATACATCGTTTCCGTTTTCTTATATGCTTTTCCTTGATAACTAAAATATGTATATAAAGATAGTTCATTCAGTTCGCTGGTCAACGCTTAAAATTGTCGTACTTGTATCGTATACGCAACTCGACCGATGACTCAGAATTGGGTCTGGGCAGCTTTGTTTTGCAACTACATACCAAGTTGCGTTCGCCTTTTACGGCCTTACGACTGATGACCGCGATATTGCTGCTTCACGACTGATACTTCAGACTTGTTCGACAGAATATATTGTTTTTTCAAGGGTATCTTAATAAGTTGACTGTAGCGTAAACGACCGACCGATTTTAAAATGAGAAATGTTTCTCATTTCATATTTTTCCCTGGAGTGTTGCAAGGTTAATTGGACTCCTTAGTTTTTTTAATCTTTTTAAGATTCTTCTATAGAAGTAGTAATAAAACAGCAATAGGTCGTCTAAAGATAATTAGAGCAAGGGCGCTACACTCAGGGACGTACTAGTGTACAAATTCCCTGTGACACTCGAATAAATGCAATTTGTTATATAAAACCAATCTATACAAATGTTGAATTGGTTTTAATAGTGAAATGGAGTATTTCGCTGAACAATTTAAGATTAACTGAGATTATTTCGACTAGTGTGTGTATATGTATAAATACTAGGATACTATGTATACATATTCATACCCGCTTTGAATGTAATATGAACAATGCTCCACTATGTATTTATGGTGTGTAAGTTTATTTGAACAATGGATAGGCGCGTTCATGGTACTGTTGTTCCATTTAATTAACATACATAATATAATATATTTTAAATTTTATTATAATCCAGCAAAAAAAAAATATAAGCACTAATTCAAAAAATTAGAAAAATATTTTTTTTTCGTAGCTATCGTATTTTATTTTCGTATTAAGGTATAAAATCCTTAGAGATATAGTGCTCAATCTCCTGCAAATTAGTCTTCATTTAGGCAAATTTGCAGCGGAAGGCGACAAGCCATCTCGGCCAACTAAATCAATGGACCGGTCGTGTTTATTATGCTTTATGTCGATTCCATTTAAGTCTAAATTTGCTTGCAGGCTTACTCTCGTCTCTAGACAAATAATGGTCCCGAGTTCAAGTGTAACAGAGCCATTTGAGAAGCCACAGAATTGACGTTGATTTTCAATTTGATGACCTGAGTTCATCAGGCCAATGTACATTCGAAACCAATAAAGAACTGTGTTAAAAAGATTCGCGATATGGGTTTTGATATTTCTATTACGTTTTTTTTATATTGAATACACATTACATAACGACTGATGATATCACTGCTTCTACCGCCTTTCACATATATTAATAAAGTTTTTATCTTTCAGTTTTTAATGGAATACCATTTCAAAGGTGTAGTCTAACATACCCGTAATATGACAGCAAATTAATATAGTATTTTAAATAAAAACAGGACATAATCTTTGACTAAACTTGTAAATATTTCACAGTTTGTGAAAGCATCGTAGTAACAGTCATATTATTTTTTTAAAAATTATTTAATTAATTTTACATGCAACACTATTATAATTTAATATTATTAATAGTTGTTATAATGATTTTTTTTACTAGTTAGAATAATAATTAAGTTACGAGCGTGTACGTCTGCTAGAGGTCCGCTCGGAAGTCACTAACGCTTTGTATAGGTAATTATAATCATTTGCCGAGTGCAAGGAGACCTCGACCACTTTATTGTCTGTGCAACCATTAAGTCTTGTTCCTAAATAATATGAAACATGTTTAAACAAGTTACGTTTTATCATTTTTATTTTACATGCACAATTATTTTTTAACGTTTCACATCGCGGACGTAGATTTTTTTTAACACGACATGAAATTCAACATAAAAAGGCTTCCTTCATAAACAGATGACATTCGGGTTTTTAAAGTTCTTAAAAAATACAAAAATCTTTTTTTTCTTGTTAGAAAATTTGATTGAATGAGCATTATTTACTGTATTTATTAAATGTCTTGTTTATTACAATTTCGTATTCTTTGCTCGGTGTCACTGGATCTTACTAATATTATAAATGCGAATGTTTAGATGTATGGATGGATAGATGGATGTTTCTTTGAAGGTATCTCAGGAACGGCTGAACGGATCTTGATGAAATTTGGCACAGATCTAGAACGTAGTCTGAAGGAACACATATTCTACTCATTAAGCTTTTTTTTATTCCGCGCAGACGGAGTCACGGGCGACAGCTAGTATGAAATAATTATAGCACTGATAAATGTATTAATATAAGTATGACTAACACGTACTAAAAAGAACAACAGTTTATTGTCCACTACACGTTTCTACATCGATTCTTAACTGAGAAATGTTTCAACAATGACTTGATATTTAATTTTCATCTCTATGCAATGCTAATTGGGTTTAAATTTGAAGTAATTATGCGAAAACGTGACATGGTAATGTGTTCTAGTTATGTTTAATATGTAGGTATTATGTAGTAGATATTAACTAATGCAACAAACTTAGTAATTATCGCGCATACTGACAAATCTAGTCCATTGATTATTTTATTTTTAAATATTTTTTTTATATTTGACATGCCTTAAAATTTCTCACATTACAAAAAGCAGAATAGTCTATTGTTAAAACAATATAACTTGATCGTATACGCAGTGCGAATACAAAAGTATTTGAATTACTCAGAACTCATTTCTCGGTGTCTTGTGTTTTATGTAAAGTAGTTTTTTATGTGAAATTTTGATATGTTAGGGATGATAGGTGCGGTGGGATGGGGGAGTCGGGAGTTGAGGCGTGCAGGGATCCGACTATAGCTGCATTCGGCTCGCCTGTAGCTTTCATTTTAATATTAGATTCACATTCCCGGAATGCGCCCGTTCTCGTCGTGCAACGTGAATGGGCATCTCGATTAATAATGTTTGAAAAGTTTGTTTAATTCTCCAGTTGCCGCCTTAATTAATATTCGTCCCGTAAGGTCAATCCGAAAAATATTTTAATCTATTTAAAAAAAACGGAGAACTAAAATGATTTGAACGCCTACTGTAGGTAATCTGTTTCGATTCCTATCTTTAGATCAGTTAAATTTAAACCAAATGAATCAAAAATTTTATTTAAAAATTCCTAAGATAAGGAATAAGATCGCTTATTGAGTTAGACGTTACCTTCTAGTGAAATATTCTGTTTCGAGTCTGTGGTGTTTTGTTTGTATAATACTTATTAATGATTAAAGTTATTTGACTGATATTAAATTATCGGTTGTGTTTTGATATTATCAGTGTGTTCTATCGATTGTAAAATAGGTCAAGGATATCGTGTTCCAATTCAAAAAGCCAAGTCCAAATATTATTAAAATTTACTGCGTTGAATCAATATGACAATTACATATTTCATATTGACCAAACGTTAATATGAGATATATGTTTTCATTAACTTTGTATTACCTTTGATTACGTGTAATACAACTCTACAACGTAATTTGTATATATGATACTTGAACGAACGGTAAAGTTGTTAAGTAAGAAATTTTAAGCAACATAAAGTGATGTATCAAGTTTCGTTTTGGAGCTTCTTCGTTTACTTGCCGAAATAAAAGACGTACCCAGTGACGATAATGACGGAGAAAGTTTACAACGTAAGCTGTAGACAGACGAACTGTCGAACACTTATCTATATGTATGAAATATAAACAGGCATACAAGAGTAGCAGAGAGAAAGCTGTTAATGTCGCAACTATTTGTCATTATAGAAGTTTGGGATTCAATTTACATTGTCGATACACTTATGCAAAAACATATTTTCATCCCTCACATTCTCCTTGAAGTAACTGAAATAACAACATGTTTTAGTTTAGTTTTTAATCGTTTCTTCTATTTTATTTTAAAGAAAAGAAAAATACAGTATATTCCACAAATGCACTATCGAATCCATAAGGAAATTCATCTGTCGGCAATGTAAAAGTATGATATGTTGTTTGTTGAAGATTTGGAGAATATGAAAGTGTTAGCGACGAATATTTAATATGTCATGTGGAAGTGCGGCAGTAATCCCAACTTCACACGAAGTCAGAAAAGTGAAATAGAGCAATATGATAGTGCAGTGCTGCAATTGTGTGAGGCGCAAATTTACTTTCGAAACAGTACTGTTCTGTCAGACTGCTCTGCCCTCGTGTAGAATTATCATAACGTAAAAGTCAGGACAGCCGTTCGATGTGGTGCGACCGACTAAGCGCAGGAAGCCATCTTTCATTCGACTTTTTTTTACGGTCTGTGCCATGCGCTGCACAAACTGGCAACGAGCGCTTATTTAATCCTTATCGAGTATAGCCAACGAACAATTAGCCATGAAATCATTAACGCATTTCATATCGTTGTTATGAAATTAATAGTTGAAATATTTACTAAATTCAATATTTGATAATTTTTACGTTTTTGACACATCAAAAATTCGTACAGTCTTTTTATATCTTATATATATAAAAGAAAGTCGTGTTAGTTACACTATTTATAACTCAAGAACGGCTGAATCGATTTGACTGAAAATTGGTGGGCAGGTAGCTTAGAGCCAGGAAACGGACATAGGATAGGAATTTTTACCCCGTTTTCTATTTTTTATTCCGCGCGGACGGAGTCGCGGGTAAAAGCTAGTTTTCAATAAATATACGCTCATAACATACACACGTAAAAATGCACGTTAAAAGCAAAATTTTAACCAACTCTTTGATTTGATGTTTCAATAACCATACGACTATGTTGTCGGTTGGTTGACGTGTTTTTTTTTTCTAAATAAATATTTGTGTGACAAATAGATACAGTCAACATTCTGCAAGTGTTTCCGGAAGCATTAATTGCATCGTTGTGGACAATACGTATAGGATGCAGATGCGATCCCCATTCTATTGCTATAGACAATGCGCCCACAAGCCAAACAACAAGAGTAATTAACTTCCTGTTCACTTGTGGAAGGTTAAGCCCAACAACGTAATCCGGAAACCTCTTGTGTATCACAAAGTTTAAAGCTTTAAATCTAAATCGATCATGTAGCCGAATTTTATTTTTATATATGACATTTTTTTTAAATCTAACTCATCTAAACTACGCAAAAATAATTCAAAAACACGATGAATTGTTTGGAGGGCGATCGAACAATTTGTGTACTCCTTTTTTATGTAAAGTAATATCCGGATCTCAGAAGTTGAATATTAACTTAGTCTAGCCCTTTTTTCCTTAATAATTTTTACCTTATATATTACATAATTCTATTTCAAATTTTCACTAAAATAATAGCGAAACATTTGAAACAGTTTATCTTTCCCATGTTTTACTTCAATTATATTGTAATTGAATTCCATATTGAGGTTTTAATGCAGATTCTTTGTTTTCAATTTAAATTGTTACTGCTTTTATATTTAGTTTTGAATCAAAAAATAAAGTGCGTTTGTTTTGTTTGGAATGTGTAATATTAAAAAAATGATAGTACCTAATGCCTTTTTGAATTTTAAAAGATTGCTGAAAATTGTATTGTATTTTACAAAATAGCGCTGGTGGCAAAAAACATGATTTTTACAGTGTTATCGTGAAAGCTCTCCAACGTACCTCACCGTAACCTATCTTATCGACGTACTCGTTCGCTTGCCGTTTTTTCCCATTGTTCGTTCATATCAAGTTTTATATTAAGTTTTGTATATCCACATTTTAGTCGGTACCAGGCTCATAAAATAATGTTTAACCGAATAAAAAAAATAAAGAAATAACTCGCACCGATTTGAAATTACTTTCATATATAAATAACTTTCTCTTCATAATTTGTCTATTCGTAAAATCAATTAATTAGGACTCAAACAGCACTCCCTGGTATAAGAGGATTGAATGCTTTTAGCTCTGTCATACTGATTCAAATGTAATGTAATTTAAAAAAATAAGTAACATAATATATCTAGAGCGAAAGGTAAAGAGAAAAAAAATATGTTTTTGATAAAGTATTTCCGCTGAGTTGTTACTATACTTTATTTTTGAAATAAAATATGCTGTTATAGGTATTTTTCCAAATAGTATCCAATCAGGACAGACTTTAAATACAAAGTCATACAAATAATCGAAGCCTAGACGATTGTATTTATAAATACCGATAGCGGAGTATAGTGATATATCGGCGGATAGTGTCAACGGCCGCGATGCAACAAGCGAGACCGCGGGCGACAGTACCACTGCAACGAAATTATATGCACGGCAAAGCACCGGAAGTGATAGCTTACATAATTAATATACCAACATACATTTACTTTATTATTATATAAACCCAATAAATAATTAAATATATAACCCAATATTAAGAACGTGTATAGAAGGTTTTTTTTGTTTTATGTTGGCATTTGTTGGATAATAAAATTTCCATCATGCAATTTAGTAAAGTAATTTTTATATGTGGACTAGACAAATTTGCGAGTGCGCCGGACGCAAATAGATTCTTCTGTATTCGAGATTGTTGTCCTATTCATGTACGGTGAGAATGAGCGAGACAGAAGACTGGCCGTCGAGAATATTTGGGCCAAATCATTTCTGAACTGCCCAACGACTGTTTAAACTATGAAAATTCCTTCCACCTCGTGGGCCACCATATGCCGGTCATTCACACAAACAAAATAACACCCAAATAGATGTCGTATTCTCTCACAATGTCTAGGTTTTGATAGTACTTTATAAGACAAATTAATTGGAAGATTATTACAATTTAACCCTACGATACACTTATCATTGTTCCTCTATATAAACAGACATATTTAGTTACTGATAATTTCACATTACCGATAGTCTACTTGCAAGTATTTTATCGCTGTATTTATTATGTTGACAAAGAGAATTTATCGCTCACTTGCCTTTGTCATTGTCGTTTGAACGTGAATTAGTCAAACTTTAATGACTGTACAACTTAAATTAGATCTGGGCGTTGTCTAAACATAATAGTTGCTTATAAGAACTGGAGCTTGTAACAAATGCTAATAAAATATATGATATTTCTTAGGCCGTAGAGACAAATACATTTTAAATAAAAGACGTAGATACCTACGTAAGTCTGTATTATGTTAAAGTTTGAATATGTGTAGTGTATTGGAAGCGGCAAGACACTTGTTGCGCCAGACGCGATGCGGGATGGATATTACTCGCTCCCTAAAAACCGTATACAATCGGCCCAACGACCCTCAGGTAGTTTTGTCTTTATTTACAATAATAAAGTAGTGATGAGAAAAGCTTTATACAACAATCTTTATACGCCTATCGTTTCTTTTAATGCACATAAAAGTTTTCGTTCGATTATTTTTGTAATATTGTTCACAATTTATATAATTAGATAGATTTTAACAGTTCGTGTTGCCAAATCAATTTTAGTTGTAGCCCCAGATACCAGACACAAATACTGAACTAATTAAAGCGGCAAAAATGACACCTTTCGCTTCGACTATTTGTTACATTCGTTAATCTTGAATTAAATAATACTTAACTTGCTATCAATATAATAATAACCATATGGTTTAGGTGTTTGTGTCATCTGAAATATAAATGTATACTTTTTTTAAAGCTACAAAAATTGAAGTTCCGGTTTTGTGTTACAAATATTAATCGAGTGTGTTCTCGTATGAGTGAGCGTGTCACATGTGTCGTAAACAATAGAAACAGCTGAATACCTGGGTAGGCGGGACGGTGCAGTTGACCGACGTCCATGATGGGTGCTCGGACTGGGAGCAGGCGCAGTATTTTGAGTCGCATATGGAGCCATGCTCGACTCTCGCGTCGGTATCCACTGAGAGAAAAAGGAACACAAGTAACGCGGCTATGAGCGACATGTTGCCGCGCGCGCGCGAACCTCCGCGCTCCCCGGCTGTCATGCACCGACTGGCCGTTCGACAGCCGCCGGCCTGCCGATTTCTGTATCTAGGGATGTCTAGCGCCCGTACAAACCAATTATCGACATTCTTTTAATTACCATAATTTGCACTTTTGTTAATTACCACCATTAATTATATTTGAGTTGAGTATGAAATTAAGGATTAAGTGTTGTTTAGCGACTTTAATTGAAAACAATAACTAGTCTTAGAAATCATATAATTTTAATGGTCTTACCTATTTACTTATTCTTTTTACAACTGATACCGACAACTGTCATTATATTTTTTTAACGACGATTTTTATACATAATGCGGTCTGCATTAGACAATAATTAAAGGATTCCTACATTTTAATATTGAGAGATATGTTTTTATTAGTTGTTCAAGGTTTTTATTTATCCTGCAGTCCACTGAATGTATTTATAAAGGACATTACATAAAAACGAATCTAAAGGCAACCTTATAAAATCATTTCAAGAATTAAATAAAGTTTTGAAATGATTCATCAGATATTGAAGCGATAAACATTATAAAATTTCGTAATTAAAGTGAATTAATAAATCGATAATGTCCCAACCCTATGTATGATACAAAGTTCGAGCTCGCGCAGTAGCGGCCCTACGAGACACAGATGCACTTACACACATCCCGCACTTCATCTCCCGAACAAGTAGGCCACTATAACCGTGAACGACCACAACGCACCATTACCGCCCTTTGAATTACTACTCTAATATTCAATTCAAGATTAAAAGAATATTTAAAGGCGATACATTGATATTAAACACTTTTAACTCTGTTATAAAGCATCAATATTTTCGGTACAACTATGTACAAGGATAGTGTAGTGGATACAATTTTTTTTAAATATTCCATAACAATTATTGGGATTAACGAAATTAATTAGCCTACGTTACTCGGGAATAATGTAGCATCCTAATGATGAAAGAGATTATGAAATCGATCCAATAATTTATGAGTTTATTTGTTACAAACTTATGTTCAAAAATGTGAATATTTCCACTGTATACTGTAGATCTAATATATAATATTCTCGTGTCACAGTTTTCGTTCCCGTACTCCTCCGAAACGGCTTGACCGATTCTCATGAAATTTTGTGAGCATATTCAGTAGGTCTGAGAATCGGCCAACATCTATTTTTCATTTTTTTTTACTGCGCGCGGACGGAGTCGCGGGCGACAGCTAGTTTCTTTATAGATTTTTCAGATGTTTACTTTAACTCCTTTCCAGCTATTCCACAATCATTGTGAATATAATATTTTATATGCAAGAATAGGGAGAAATCTGCCTTTTGCTCACAATAGATGTCAGCCCTAAATATACCACAGATATAATATAAACTTTGTTTTATATACAAAGTACTCTGTGGACTGTAGTCAATAATTATTTGACATAAAATGGAAAAACGAATATTTTTTTTGCCGTAAATCGCTATAATGACGTATAAACATTTGACAGATGACAGCCCACTTTTGAAGCTAGCTCCTCCTACTTAGAGCTTTCAGTTTTTCTCCCAAGTGAATGGAATACGTAATAATAATTTTTTTAACTGCGCGCGGACGGAGTCGCGGGCAACAGCTAGTTTAATATAAAATTAATAATGGATGCATAGAATTGCCAACATAGAATATTAAAGTTATTTGTCAGTTAAGAAAACTATTCTCATCTTCTTAAGTTTAAAATATTTGTTTAAATAACTAAAATACAGTTCATCTAGCTACTTAAATACCAGATGCGATAAAGGTATTTATTTTCAAGGTTCCAAGGCTTCTTGTATATTATTTAAACTATGTGGAATTTGCTACTAAAGTTATGCATATATTTGTTATATCAGTTAGGTATATAGCTTTACTAAGTAAATATATATTTACTTTTTAATTTAATGTTAAAATTAGAAAAAAATCTGTTACAAAAAAACATTATTACAATTTTATTTAATATAGTATTTTATTGGTTTCCAGTTTAAGGCGACGTCTTTGAAGTCCTTTGAATTTCGAATACTTTTCAATAATGAGATTTACTGCTTTTTATTTTAAAAAAACCTTTTCATTAAAAATAGGTATTGTGTTTATTATATGCTTCATAAAAACTGTTATTTTGCTAATATCAGGCATTAACTCTGAATCAATATTTCTTATCAGATCTAGTGTTTCTTATTGTACGTCTATTACCAATGGAAAACCATCGGTCTAGAAAACGAATCTTACGAGTACAATAGTGGACACATATATTAAAAAAAAAAACACAATTTCGAATAGCAAAATAGAAACATCAAGTGCATTTACAATATTAGCCGACCGCCAAAGCTTGGAGCTGCTAATGGAGATGCATTAAGTTACTATCCCAACTCGGTATTTGGAATTCAAAATAATGTCAACAGACAAAATAATCAAAACGATGTGTACAAAGAAAAATTGAAAATTGCCATATAGAAAAACATTTGATTTTTTGTGGCAAAAATCTTCTCCGACATCCTCAGGATAACCTACTATAAATTTATCAATATCTAATTAATAATTTAAATGTTTGTTACCACATATATCAGCATATATCTTTCTTAAAGGCCGGCAACGCATCTGCAAATCTCCTAGTGTTGCGGATGTCCATGGGCGTCGATGATCACTTCGGTGTTCGCGCCGCTCGTTTGCCACCTTCTCATATAAAAAAAAAAAACATAACTCCAAAACGGATGAACTTATATGGATGATTTTTGGAACAAAGATAGATTACAGTCTGCAATAGAGCATAGGCTAATCGAATGTTGGCCAATATGTAGTGACAATTTATAGACAGCTTAGTGCAAGTTAATGTCGTTAGTGTATAGAGTTCTGTTATACAATCCCGTTATAACAAAGTTAGACAGGGCGCGTGCTTTTGTTCTCTTCGTTCGCAGATACAAACTAGAGCTGCTTCGGTTCCCAGTACAAGGTCTTCTCTCCGAGGTTTACACTAATTGCTACCTACCTTACATGGCATCTAGTTAAAAACTTTTATGCGCTTAACCTATTTATTTATCGCATTAAAATATAAATATTTTTTTTATTAGGTACGTTTTTATACAACTGTGTGTATAATATAAATAGTGAAATTCGATTTAACAATTATTCTTGTTAGTATCCTTTAATATCGTAGGTAATTTATTTATTTAATTTAATTCCACGTCTATCTTAACGTGAATTTCCACGTCAAAACAAACTTACATATTATCTGTTTCATTGTTTATTAAATACAATTGCAATATGTTTCTGAACGTTTCCACCAACATAACATGTTATCTATAGTTACCGTGTTTAATATTATTAATAGTATTTTCCATTGCTTTTTGTGTCACAAGAGTGAACAATAAATTCCAACTTTTCAAGCTTTCGATTCATAGTCGTACACATATAAATCCCTTCAACTCGTTTTATTCGTGTCATTTATTTGTTAAACCAGTTTCCAGCAATACACAACTCAACAGGTTCCGTTTATTAAAACAAATTAGTTTGTTATAAAGACAACTTTATAGGAAAAACAAAATAAAGACATAAGCTCCTTAAAAAAGTACATTTTTTAGGGTTACAGTAGTAACTAAGACTTAATACCTACTCGTAGATAGTAGAAGAATTTAACTGATGTTATAGCTAATTTTTTCTTGTTCTATTTGTGCAGGAGTAAATCAGCTGAAAATCAATTTCTTGTCGATTTTGTGGCGGGTGCGGAGAACACTGCCGGCGGTCGGCTGGCTCGCTGGCTGGCTCCCATGCCGCACGTGGACCCGTCGAAATGCGAACTCAAGTTGTTGAGCTCGAATTCGAAACCAGCTCTACCGATCACTGTGTGCGTGGTCATTCGCGATCAGTACGGAGAACCTGTCATCTCTCCATCGCTTAGAGTTGAGGTAAGGTTGTACAGAGTTTTTTTTTTACTTTTACCCAAATTAGGCGAATTGATAAAAATACCTTTTTTTTGTACATATTATGGGACTTCTAGAAAACTACCACGTGGGGTTGGCTAGTTACAATTTTATAATTAAACTTGCATTTTGGGACTAGATTTGATCAGTGCGCCTGATTCCGGTCACACATATTAAGTTTTACATGATTTTTGAACCTACATAAATATCCGACAACCTATTGTGTGACCTATTTTCATTGTATACCTAGTACTACAGGTTTGTCACTCACAAACACTAGTGTTTGTCTGTAGCTTAAGGATGTGAGGTTTAAACTGATGCAAAACGTAACGTGTGGATCGCGTATAAAGTACTAGCATGTTAACTTTAATCTCTCTTTTGCGACTACGTCACGTGGATTGTGAAACGTCCTGTTATTGGAATGCCATTCACCGTGAAAAGATGAAATATATTTTGGTAAAAATAAACTACACGGCTTTATTGAGGTCTTTTTCGAATTTCAAATTTGAAATATTTTATTTTTTGCTTTTTTAATACCATGGTATATAGAATTAAATAAATATGTAATATTGAATACAAATATATATGTTATACCTTAAAATGAAAAATCTTTGACATCTATTTGACATGACCACTTCATGGTCCAGTGAGCTTAACACGAATATTTGTGACAATCGCCTTTGTATCGTCATCGAAAAATTTGTATTAATATTAGTGCAGCGTGCTGGATATCAGACGTAAAGTATACCAAAAAATCTCACACTAATTTTGATATAATTGACGATGACGATACGGCAATTGTCACAACATATTCGTGCTAGGCCCACTGATATAAATGACATTATTAAAGACCAAACTTGCATTACTTACTTATTTGTTTACATATATGAAAGTACTAGTTCTGCTTGTGATTCGATAAAATATATTTTTCAAAACATCAATAATTTTGTACGTATTAGGCATTAATTATTTCGTAAATCGTTACTTTGTTATTAGACATCTAAAAAATTCCAATTTCAAAAAATAATTTTTCAAATGAGCTTTAATTTTTGAAACACGTTGTAGCGAACATCACGAGGCTAGAGTTAGGCCTTGAACATATGGGAATCTGATTAGCGAGGGAGTTGATTTTGTAAATTGATATATCACGAGATGTTGCTGATAGCGATTATAGCTTTTGCGTTTAATTACCTATCTTTAATTTAAGTCTCTTCACGGAAAAAGATTTTGTTTTGACCTTTATTATCCACTGTGTTGTGCGCAGTATTTAGTATTATTTGAGCTACTTTCCTAAGACATGTTGCTTGCTACCATGAGCCTCATGTTAAGGCGATTTTTGGGATTTATTTTAAAATGGTAACATGCCGTGGTCGCTTATTACCGTAGAACTGAACCTATTTCGTAGTAGTTCATTCAAATCTCCGTCCAAAACGATCTCTACCAAAAAATCAAGTTATCAAAATAAAGTATTTAATTATTATTATGAGAAATGAACCATTCATGTACTGTATGTAGCTCGTGATTGAAAAATTTCGCAACTCTTAGAATGTTATTAAGAGTAAATCTGAAGCATGACCTAATTGAAGTGCGTACTTTCTTAGAAGAGTATCGATTAATAGTATTATACGTGGGCGACGGAAGTCAGGGTCAGTCTGTTCTGAGCAAGTAGTTACCTAATGTGTCGATAAGTTAATCTTCCGAGAATTTTTATTTATACTTCGCACTTCTACGAATGTTCTTAAATCTTCTTTGATTTGGGAGTGATAAGCGAAGAATTATTAATTTACATTTTTCTAAGATTAAGGGAAACATGTCACAGTATGTTTTTGTACACGTATAAACATGAATCAGTAAAAAAAATATATTTTAAATAATGAGCTATGCTTGTCGAATGTAATCTGATCACTTTTTTTACAGTTCAATGAATATAACTAAATGTAATATTTTTCTAACTGATTTTTTTTCATTTTTTAATTTTTGTATATTCATTTCAGATTCTTGTTCTGCGTTTAAGAAATAATGTAGGAGGCAAAAGAAGATACAACGTGGACGATGAAAACGTTTCCGTACCCGACGTGCCCTACCAGATCACAGTTCGGGAAAATGTGAGCTACCACGCTATTACTATGATGCAGGTTTGTCTTTACTAAAAGCAGTAGAGCCAGAAGCACCAAAATGTTGCTACATTTGAACTTAGCGTTGCCAGGCGTCCGGATAAAGCCGGACATAGATAGGCTCTTTGTTTGCGTGTCCGACCAAAATAAACGGTTGTCCGGCTTTTCATAGGCTTTTTACCTTTCCCAAATGAGAGTGTACCTAATAATACTGAGACAAAATTATAAATAATACAGGATGTCCGACCTTTCTAACCAAATGGCCGGCCAAACTGGCTGGTCTGTCCGGCTAGTAGGTTTGGCGACCTGGCAACCCTATTTGAACCACACACATTTTGCTGACAAAAACTTCATAGGAGTCTTTAGCTTGTTCTAAGCTATCGTTATTTACAGCCCTACCAGAATTATTCGTTCGAGGAGATCCGACTAGCGAACGGTATGTGGTGGGACGAGGACATGACGGCCGACGGCAATGATGAAGAGACCATGATGAATGAGTCGATGATGATCAACGCTCAAGCTGACGGCACGTACCTCGCGACCTGGGTGCCTCATGAGCCAGGGGACTACGTCGGCACCTGCCTCTTGGATCATGTACCCACTAATTTGGTAAGCATTTTATAGTACTCGGCGCTTGAGTTGGCACTCCGGGCATTAGTCTACTCTACGTGCCAATTCAAATACCGGATACTAAACATTCCACTTTGAAAAATCTGTTTAAATCTCTAATGATTTCAACTTCAAATTTTTTTTTTATATAAGATAAGGGGGCAAACGAGCAGCGGGAACACCAAAGTGTTCATCGACGCCCATGGACATCTGCAATACCAGAGGAACCGCAGATGCGTTGCATTGCAATTTGAAGAGTTTAACTTGTACATTAGCAGTTAAAATGGTGTTGAGAGATGGTTTATGTTTATGTATCCACACTCCACAGTATGATTGGACAGTATGGAACAATAACTCGTATCGTCTGCATATATGTTAAAGAAATTCAAGTAGCGTTAACATCTTTCTTCCTATAAAGAACATAATATCACGAAAATGATGTCCTAACATTTCAGGAAGTAGTGTTCGAGGTGAGTTTATCGCACAAGCCGAAAGACGATAAAGCGGTCCAATCTGGAAATTTCTTTCTCGACGTGGACGGGGAGGCCTTGCAGTCTCGGCAGCGTCGCTTCGAAATCAGCAACAGCGCTGGTTTACGAGTCCGCTCCAGCCCCAGCCTGCAAGCGGAGGAGATTGGACGTATACCTCGAAACGCTAACGTCGGCTTTGTTGAAGAGGTAATATACGTTGTATCTTACTAATTAAAACCCGTATGCGTAATGCCAAAACAAAACATGTTAAAAGTCTAAATACAGTAACTAATAAAGTAATATAAAATGTCGTAGTTCCAGCAAAAAGATTTATTAAACCTGATATGTATTTTTTTTGGTTTTTAATTTTCCAGGGTTAAATCTTTTTCTGGTGTCCTAGTTTAATCAAAATTTGTCCGGTGGTTTAGGGATGGATAGGGGACAAACTTACAAACATTGCTTTTAATTTATGTAGAAGAGTAATGTACATGTGTACTGATTTTTATCTTTAAAATCAAATCATGATTAACTGTAAACGGTGATATGTTTTTTTTTTCATTTATTTGATAATAAGCGATCGAGTTTTGTAGAGATCATTTCAACGCAACTTGATACACAACATTATACTGTTTCTTTATCTACCCTTTATATACCTTACAACCCCTTTTCCTTTCGCCGCGTCCCTGCTTTAAAATGTTTTGGTAATATTGCATATATATGAACAGTGTCGCTTTATAAGGTGAATAAACATTTTTATTTTCTAATCCTAAGAACTCTGCTATTCGATCAATTGTCAACAAAAGAGTCTAATGGGATTGAAAGATTGGTGGTAAAATAGAGCTTGCGCATGTTGATGTTCTTCTGTCGTAAGAAATCATTAATTAAAAGAGTAAAGTCATAAAAAAACTTTATTTTCTACTTTATACTTTATTTTGTGATGAAATCTATTCATGCTGCTCATAAATGTTAACAAAAAAAAAAAGAAAACGAGCAAGCAGTTTATGCAATTTTAAACAGTAATATTTAATATCGTTATATATATAAAACAGAACAGAGAAATGCAAGAGGACGTTGAAAGAAGACGTAAAAGAAAGTTCTACGCCATATATCGCATTTAGAAGACAAACCGACCGTAATCATTATGATAAATATAGATATGTCGGATTAGTGTATGATCTGGTCTGGATAAAATCTCTCATGCGCCAGCTGCTGCAAACATCTCCTATCCCAATTATAAATGCGAATGTACGTTGTTTTGTGACGCTTTGCCGCCACAACCACTTAACTAATTATCTTGAAGTTTGCACACACACTGTCAGGGATACAGGATAGGATATATTTTGTGCAGAGAAAATTATTTCCCACAGATAAAAAAGTGGTTTTAAACATCATCTCATCGAGTATTTGCTTGCGAAGTCGCTGTAAACTCTACAACTATTGGCTTCTGTCGGTGTCAAGGTGGAGAACAAAGACGGTGTATGGGTACGGCTGAGCGAGGAGGCAATGAAGTCGTATACAACATTCCCCGTCGCCATCGCGTGGTGTTTACAATACCACCGCCAGCTCGACCTGGTGCTGCTTGTGTCCAATCAAACTAGTGAGGCTGACGTGAGTGCCTTTAATTATACCAGTGATCGCCCAGTACGCACCCACTCCTCTATCCGAAGTAAAGGTAGGCCCACACATCTGCAACGCACGTCAATTGCTTGTTACTACTACTACCCATAGGTAGAGGTAGTCATTTTACATCAGGTGAACTGCTTGCTCGTTTGCCATATTTTAATAAAACATATATTTTGTACATTTGTAAAACATTACCATATTTCACATAATTTCGTGTGAGTGATTTATTTCTACTAACAATATTAGCGGTGTAACATAAAAATTTGGATGTTTTGTAAGTTTTTGCTTGACATGTTGATGCTTGCTTTCACATTATTATGGAGAAATATAGATTGCTGCACAACACCATTACCATTTTAGTTAAATATAGAAACATAGGAAAGGCAAATATATAACTTTTAGCTATTTACATTATTTATTTGCCTACATGTATTTACTATTAACAGTAGGTTAATGGCATTTATCCGACAGATTTCCTTTTTGATGAACATTGAAAAAAACTGTAAGGTTTCTTTTGAAAATCGATTAGGATATTTATGTTTAACCCTAAAATCCATTACTAGTTTTTTTGTTTTTGTATATTTTAGACGGATTTTTACTAGAGATAGAACATAGTTTCGACAGTACGGTGTTTTATTTTGTTTGGTAGTCAATGGATATTGTTTCATATACTGTTATTTACAGGAGGAGGAAATTACAGAAGGTTGGATCGATGACCAGCAAGCGGAGCCTGGCGTCTGGAAACCCGACGAAAAGGATAGTACTAACGGTATAAAGCATATGTATATCACCATCAGCTTGTTGGCTGGGAAGGTCTAAGTCCATGGACTTAAGCCGTTCTGCATTGCCTATTTGTACATATATGTTTTTTTAATTATTAATTGAAATCCATGGATTGGATATTTTGTTGTTAAAAATTAGTAAACGAGAAAGTACTTTGTATAATGGAGATACCAGTAACATTGAGTACAAAAAATGTCGGTGGCTAAGGAGTTAAGCACTCGATTTGCAATCTGCAGGTCCTGGGTCCAAATTCCGCCATGTACCAATGTGTTTTTCAATTTTCGATTTACATATTTACATCCGACGTTTTTACGATTAAGGATAACATTTACTCTGACAAGTATATTGTTTTTCTTGGATATTCCCACCTCATTAGGATTCGTATACCCGGTGTGCATAAGAGTAGCTACATTTGGTGAGATTTGTTGAAATTTTCAATCAAATATTGTCTGTTGCAGACGCTAGTGATGATGAAGACAGAAGATTCCCATTCTCTATCGACTTGGGCAATGACGTAAGTATATAAATACATGCTACTGTGTAGCTTCATAGTGAATTCTTTAAGTTTATTTTTTTATCGATTTAATCGGGACAGAAATCTTCGTCATTCATTGGATAAAATTCTTATTAAAGTCGTTTTAATAACCAATTATCATCGTCGAGCTAAATGTCTAATATATCGCATGTATCGCATTTATAATGTAATTTAGTATTCTGATTTGCGGCAAAAAAAGATATACGTTCTATGGGAGACCTGATACTTTTTATCTGTAAAAGATATATAATTATTTGAAAAAATATTTGTAATGTCTATAAAGGTGCACTAAAGCATGTGAAATATATGTTAAATGTATGTATGTTTAGTAATTAGTTGTACTCGAGAGCGTGATCCGTCGAACAGCGGGATGCATGCTGGTGGTATTTGGTATTAAACAAAGTTGGTATATTCCCCCCCTTATCTAGGCTCTGGCGGCGAAAAAATATGACGAAACCCAATCTCACAGGCTACTGATTGGGAGCAGATCAACTTGCTCGAGGTACCCTGTAACGCGACAACGTAATTCTGTAGCCAGTGCGGTGAGTATGCTCTTTAACTCTTACATTAGAACTGTCAAGTGCCGCTTGCGTTGGTGACTCCATGAGAAGGCATCTTACCGTAAATATTGTTTTTAATGTTTCAACTACGTAGGTAAGTTTGATGTTGTTGAATGTTAGTAGGTATAGTTGTTTAATGAATACGTACGTGGTTATTGAATGTAGGATGTTGTATATCCAGAGTGACGAAGGTTCGACCCTGTTCGTGTTCGGCGCAGAGCCAAGCAAGCGTTGCCGTCTGGCGCGCAAGGGCGCCGCCGCCGCCGGAGCAGTTGCAGCTGGCTCGCCAAGGTTTGTGATACTCACTAACTGGTTATCTCTTCATGATACCTGTAGTAAATTACTACTTTAATAGTTATTTCTTCGTCATTGTTAACGGTCTATCAATTTATAAAACTCTTTTGTTAGTAAATTCTAAAGTACTAGTTAGTAAGTATGTAGAAAGTAAGAGAGAATATACCAGAACAGAATAGCAATATGTCCCCTTAAAACTCTAGTTCTACTTACACTTTTTTTTTGACGTAAAAGAGGAACTTGTCATGTCTTGCAAATTATTTGATGTAAAATGAAAGTATCGCTACGTTATTCTTTAGACGTTTCCAACGTAAAAGCAACGGCAACAGGGAGGAGATGATAGCCAGACGACACGACGACAATGTGCAGGATGCTAACGTGCAAGAGGTGAGTGAAGGAATACAAGTTTGCTGAAAGAATTAACTATGAAAGAACTTCATGTTTGTGATTAAAATATATTTACTTGATAGCCACACCTTTATATATTAAACAAACCTTTTTGACAACGACAAATTAACGAATATTTTAAAACTATTCAATTACAATAATACGACATTATTGTATTTATAATTTTTATTATTTGTATTATGTAGACGGACATAGAGCCGGAGCCACGTAGCCACAGCCGGCTGGCGCAGGCGGGCACTCAAACCTCGCCTGATACCTACGCCGAGGGAGCGCTCGCTCAAATGTTCCTCGGCTCATACAATGCCGATGGCGATGTTGAGGTAATTTGATTCTTTACTTCAAAATAAAAGTAAAGATACGAAATCAAGAAAATAAGTGTGCGGTGTAAAAACTTACGAGAATTAACGACTTACGAGCGTAATCAATAACAGGAATTTTTCTTAACAGGACCTTAATGAAGAGAGACAAAGATCTAGAAGTGGGAGCCGTGATCGATCAAAAGCTCGTGCGCTCCGCAACTCTCCACCACCATTGCCCGCGCGAGCCTCCTCCTCCGCCGCCAGCCCGCCGCCACCCCTCCCGCCTCGCAAGCACGCTATCTGCCCCACACAGGCTAAATGCATGCGCAGCATCTTTGCTGCGCTTCTGTGGCATGAGGGTAAGTGTAAGCCACCATCTTTTCACTACGAGCTTACAATTTTAATTAATGACATGAATAAAGTTAATATTAGGTTACAAAATTCGAGTAGTCGAGACCAGGGATCCCCGAACTATTTTGGACAATTGACCCCCTTTTCAAAATGAACCGTTACCACAAACCCCCCCATGGCCAAATATAAAAAACCTACTTTTAAGATCAATTATTATTATTATTATTCATTCTGACTTAGGTCAATAGAAGAAGACAGAGTGAGAATTAGCAATGCTTTAAGTTTGATATCGAACCCCTGGGGTTTCCCTGGTCTAGACTAGTCTAGGTCTTGAGTAACAGTGCCACCAAATTAATTATTAGATGAAGTGGCTTATTTTTTGTGTATTTTCGGAAAATTGTATAAGGTTTAAGATATCGTAAGCATATTAAAGTGAAAATAAGGATGAAGTCTCATATATTTCTATTGCATTTCAGGCGCTGTACATGACGCGATTGCGTGTGCAACCTTCCTTAAGTTCCACCCATGCCTGCCGCGCGCGGGTGCTAGCGTGGTGACGCGCGGTGCAGCCCATGTGCCACCTGCGCCCCGCCCACAGCGACACTCCGTTGAAGTGGCCAGCTCAGGTACGATCTTCATACATTCTGAGAATTTTGGGATTCACAATTGTAATAATTATTTGTTTTTCGTTCCCTGGCATTCCCAGCCCAAATTTTCACCGAGACACGATTTTTATTTTGTAGGGCAATACCTGAACTTGAACCCATCGACTTTGGAATCGCTGACACGTTCAGGGAACGAAGCCTGCGCGAGTCGTGAGCGCAGAATTGAAATGGACGAGGCCATTAGAGAGGAAGAGGCAGGGACCAGTGAAGCCGGAGGTAAACTGTCTTTTAACTCCTTGGCTTGAAGGGATGAAATTCCTCGTAACTCTAGTGAGAAATACTTCTTGTTGACTACTCTCATGAATCGGGATTTTTCAAAATCATTTATAAGTCAGTAAATAAATCAGTAATAAAAAAACATTTTTTTTCTCGTTTTCATACAAAAGCTTTTATTCTAGATATTTATCTATGTGTTTATCTATCCGTAGGATCTTCGCCAGCAGTAGTGAATGTTTTGCCTCCAGCTTTACGCGCTTTAGTCTCCTTGTGGGATGCACTATACGACTCTGATCAACTTGCTGTTGTTACTGACAAGTAAGTCTACTCCAGATATAAAATCGAGTAATTTTCTCTTTCCTTGTTTTAAATCTTTAATATCTAAAATTAATGTAATTATTTTTATATCCAGATTTAAGAAAGGTGTAGCGGAAAAACAAGAAAGTGATGATACAACTAGATACAGTGGCATTCGTAAGAAGAAGGACAGGAAAACATCTCCAATGGCGAAGGCGCCTTATTCCGGTTTGTATTTTACAGTAAATATAAAATATGACAAAAAAGGATAGTTGCTTTCGTATTTAGTCCAAGAAACTACTTCAACCTTTGGTGCGAAAATTGGTAATCATTCTAAAACTATCAAAGATCTTTCAAGGCCAAGCAAATGGTAATATTTTGTGTCTTGATATTGTATGTCACCGGCATACAAAATCGAAACGTACAAAAAAACATTGCTATTTTCATTACCACTATGAAAACAATATTTTTGATAAGAATGTTGGCAGTGGAAGGACGCTAATTACCCTTGTCCCTGCAGTTCATTGCGAGCTGTGTGGTGGTGCGAAGGTGCCGCCGCCACTGGGCGCTCATATGCGGCACTCTCACCCCGGATGCCGCGCACCCTCCGCCACAGGCTACGACCGTGCCGGTGTCTTTCGGCACGCAGATGCCCCGCCCCACCTCGCAGTGCAGCCTCTTTGCGGACAGGTGGCACAAGGTAAGACTCTAATATAAATAATTTTCTTATAGCATGGGACTTGAAAATAATATAAATGCCAAATTTGGTATGTTTGTATGTTTGTTATTATGTAACTACAAAATCAGATTACAAACTAAAATCGCAGAAAAAGCTAGTAATGTGACGAAAAGAAAATATTTGTATATTTAGCCAATAAACACATAAAGTTTAATCTGATTTTAAAAATCATTTTAACATTAAAATGCTGTATAAATAAAATAGGCCACATTGCGGAACGGACCGCTAGTAACTTATATACTAAGCAACAAAATAGTATGGAATCATCAAAGTTTTACGGTTTTATTTACAGCATACCAGCTGTGGTACATCTATTGTGAGAAATGTCGTGAAAAAACCCTTCGAAGCGCATCAGCACAAAAGCAAGCCAAGAGCAAAGTGGTGGCCGAACCCATCACCCGCTCAGAACCTGAAATTGACTTCATCAAAATGTACAACAATGCTGACTTTTTACTTGACATTGCTTCAATTACTGAAGAAGGTACGTCATTTTTGCTAGATTAGGATAACATTTATTTTTTGACAGCATTAGAGCTCGCAACAACACCAGTTTGTTCGCTCCGCTCGACCGATGAAATACCGTGACCACAAAGAAGATTTCTGCGTTTCACCTGATAATGAGTTGCCGCACACTAAGGTCCTAATCCAATATTTCCACTTTTCATATTTAAAATTTTTTCATAGAAAATCTCACCTTATATATATTTTTCCGAAAAGTTAAAAAACAATATTTTGAGATCACAGTTGTGAGTGATGTATTAGAATCATCATCATCCGCTTCGTCGGGCGAGGGTTCGAGTCGCAGCCCGCCGACACCTGCGGGCAGCATGTGGCAACCGGCGCCAGCTTTCCAGTGCCTAGCCGCGCTGGGTGCTGCGCCTCGTGCCTCCGCTCAGGACGCCGCGCGATACCACTCACTGGGACGACCGCCGCCGCCGCCACCCTCGCCTATCGTGAGTGTATCTTACTGTTCGCACTCACAGTCTTTAAGTGGTCATTGAAATAGTTGTTAATTTTTTTTAGACCTGTACCATATATATGTTACTTGCGTATTAACATAGCCACATTTCACATAGTGTAGTTAGATTAAATCTTTGGTGTGGTTTATAACATTTATATGACAAAGGCGCCGGAGGACGTACCGAGCACATCCAGCGGGGCGGGAGGTTGGCGACGCGTGCACCGCTCAGTGTCTATGGGCCAGGCGGGTGGCCCACTCGCCGGACAGTGCTCCTTGCTCGCGCGCACTGAGGAACCGGAAGGACAGGATACTTTGACAGGTATGACAGCCGTCATATATCAACTATAGCACATTGTCTTCCTTACACACAGTAGTACAGAGCCCTATTGTTCCCACAGACTTTAAAAATTATATAGAAATTTACTAGCTTTAATGATATAATTTCTCTGTACGCTTCACTAAGTATTCTTGTTAATTGTTTCTGTAGATGTGCAATACTTAGCTTCATCGAGCTCGTCTCTACTCGGCCAACCGAGCGCCAACCTCCGTCGCCTGATTGGCTACGGTGTTGATGATGACGCAGTCTCCGCCTTTGAAGTACCCAATGTGGACCCAACTGCGTTGTTCCGCAGCCCCGTGCTCCTGTTCGTACTCGCACGACGTGATATCAAAGGACATGAACTGAAGATGGAAGCTGCCGCAAGGGTTAATGCTGTACGGCAATACGCTTGCGAGGTGAGAATGGATTTATTTAAATAATGAACTAGATTCTTTTACTTGGTATTTCTTTAGATTACATTGTCTTTTAGCGGTTAACCTATCTCCGGCAACAACCATTGTTATGGAGTCGCACGTTCTATTTTCACTGCCGCGATTTTGACTATGATCCAAATCAATGAATCCATCGCGCGGCTAGTAGCTGCGTAGAAATAGTGGCTTATTATTGACCTTCGTTTTGTTGACGAATTTATCACGTTACTTTTGTGTTCCCCAGGCTCTAAACTGGTTGCTTCGTTCCGCAACTCAGCCTACTTGCGTCCATGACGTCATGTGGTGGTTCTGTGAGGCACTCTCTCAATACGCGTGCTCCCCTCCTCCCACTCCCGTTGTTCAAGAAAATCAAGAAGTAAGTTACAAGTAGAAAATAATAAAGTATACCATTCAAGCACAGGTGGGCACAGTTAATCGAAAAGTTAACTTCGTTAATCGCTAATTCGTTAATTAAAAATTTAACTTCGTTAATCGTTAAAGCGTTAAATTCTCGAAAATTTAACGCAAGTTAAAGTTAATCGTTAACAGTTAACCATACCAAAATTATACATACTAATTTCACACTTATTGTGGCGACTCTTGTTTAAAATATTAATTTGATTATTTTTATTATAAAAATTATTTTTTATTAATATAAAATTAATTTTTATTAATATAAAAATTCATCTTAATTCTATAAAACATTAGTATTAGAGACAAGTATGAACGCATTATAGTATATTTCATAACGAGTGCGGAAAGCCTGTCATTGCAAAGTGTTCCGACGAATGTCTACCCGACCCGAGGCGCAGCCGAAGGTGAGGGTTGACAGTTGGCACAAGTAGTAATGACAGTTCCTCCCATGTACTAAACAGCTATTTTTAATAGAGTTGCGAAAAATGAAGCAATTTAATACAATAATAAAAACACAATAAATTCAACTAACTAAAATGTTTGGAAAATTGCGCCAACCGTAAAAGAATACAAACAGAGATTTTTTTGTTTTCTTCACCCATTCTGGGTAGGCAAAGGGAACTATGCCCAAACAGCGAAGTCTTCAGTAGATTATTTTTATTGATATCAAATGAAAATGAAACCAACCTAATTCATTGAATCAAATCATTAAATCTGATATTGTAACAAATTAGGAGCTTCTTTTTAGAAATATTTGCATGAATCATAAAAACTTCAATGATTTTTTTTTTGTAAAAACTTTGTGGTTGGTTTTTTCTTTTTAATTTTTAATAGACATTATTTTGACAGTTGGGAAAGAGAACGCACGAGTTTGGAAAAGCTGAAGATAAAACACGAGTAAAAAAGTGTTTTTAATACAGTCGCTCAAAAAGTGGCGTATCGCAGGGACGAAGAGCGTTCGTATCGATTACATACTCGTGCTTTTATATACTCGTTATGAAATATACTATTTCGAACCGCCTTTTGATTTTGTGTTGGTCACGACTTTCCCGGACGCTCTGATGCATCACACTTGCACGCGAACTTCACATATGTTAATTATCAACTCGTTCGTTCACCATTCGAGTCGCTGACAGTTGCCCAACATAGTTGAACTTACGAGCGTGGCGTTGCGCGTAATTTAAACAAAATGACAGCACGTCTCCAAGTTCTAACTTAACGATTAACGGACTTTTATTAACGGAAGTTGAGTTTAACGGAAGTTAACAAAAGCGTTAACACTTTTTGAAGTTAACTTAAAAGTTAATCCGTTATGCAAAATGTTAACTTCGTTAATTAACGATTAACGGATTAACGAGTTAATGCCCAGCTCTGCATTCAAGCAACTGTTCCAAGTCTAATTTTTCTACTACATTTTATAGCAGCAAGAGGGAACCCAAGCGCAACCATCGCAATCAGCGAACCAAGAATGCGTATATCGCGAGTCGAACTCTATGGGCGCGTCGACGTGCGCGCTGTGCCCTGGTGGGCATTCTGTACGCGGTGCGCGCTCTGCTCTGCACGCCTTGTTAGGCTCCGTGTCCGCGCTCGCGCCTTCGCTGCACCCCGCCAGCTCGCCAGGTCTGCAGGCCGTGCGTTGCTGGGCCTTGCAGTACTCACAGCATGACCGCTCCTTCTTGCATAGGTAACATACTTAGTTCTCATATACTTTCAAAATGTGAACTTAATTTGAGAAGAAGGTGAATTGTCCGGATATATAACACTTTGGTAATCATTTCTATTCTTTTTGTAGATCCCAAGTATTCAGCGTGATCAGTCGCATTCTGTCTCACGGCGAGGACGGTGCCTTCGACGAGGCTGCCTTTGGTGCTTTGCACGAGAGCTACCACACTTATCAAAATCAAGTAAATTTTCAAATCTTTTTATATTCATTTAAATAAAATATTATGTTTTAAAATCTTTTTTTTATTATTGTTTATGGAGATTTGATAACGTTACATTTAATATTTTAGGAAAACTTTGTGTGGAATTGCCCGGATGTGACCAGTTGGTGCGAAATAACGGTGTCGTCGCGTCAAGGCATGGCAGGAGCATTGAATGACGGAAGCACTGAGACATTCTGGGAGTCCGCTGAAGACGATCGCAATAAGGCCAAGTGGATCCAAGTGACTTGCCCCAGCGGTACCCCCGAGGACAGGCCTTATCTCGTCTGCCTGCACGTCGATAATAGCAGGGATACTTCGGTTAGTTTATGAACATTGTTCTAATCCTATCCTGAACTTCTTGCTTTTATCTACATAAGAATCTAGTTAATGATTGAAACTGCTTTGATTGCGCAAAACTATAAAATTTGATTAAGGTGTTCAATAAATTTAATTACTGTTTTTTATCTAAAAATGAAGTACTATGTGGTTTATTTGTGTTTTTTTCCAGAACAAGACACTCGTCGCCTCGTTCCTATTCAGCAGTGGCTCTAACGAATTAGCCTACATGCAAGAAGTCGACATCGATCCAAGGAACGCTTCCTGGGTCTGCTATTCACTACCGCGTAAGTTTTAATCTAATATTATAAATGCGTGAGTTTATATGGATGGATGGATGTTTTTTTATTGGTATATACGTAACGGCTTAATGGATCTTGATGAAATTTGACACAGATATTGAACATAGTCTAGAACTAGAAGAACACAAAGACTACTTATTAAGTTTTTTCTTAATTCCGTATGGAAGTATCCGCGGGCAAAAACCAGTCGTTTTAATAATTCTTACAAATTTGAACATTCTAAAATTAGATGATGTAGATATGGGCTACATCCGATTTAGTTCACACGGATTAGTTCAACCTTGATATCGGAAGAAATTACGAATCCGTTTTAAAAGTAAAATCTACATTTCTAAATGTTAAAGATTTACATGAGAGTTACAAGAGACATATTTTTAAAGACATCTACAGCGAGTTAAATATTCTTTTAGATGTTTTTAAATGTATATTTTGTATTAGGATTGCCGTGTGCACCGACACGCGTGCGCTGCGAGCTCCGCGGACCGGAGCCGAGCGTGCGCGTGCGTCAAGTGTGTGTACTGGGCGTGCCCCGCGTGCAGCCCCCCTCCCCAGCCCCTACACATGCCTTACAATCACTCGTCGAACAAGACACGCTACGAGTATTCCGACTGCTTACCACAGAGGTATTTGTGATTATTTTCGAAAAATCTTGGTATTAAGGCATAGAATTAAACACAAAAATTATATGATTTGTGTACTCAGGTGTTCGGTAAACTACTTGAATACGATGCTATCGGTGCTGAGAGCAATGACGCCGCTGTTCCTGCTGACAACACGATTGCTGATGACAGCGACCTGCGGGAACATGTTGTTGGTATACTCTTCGCTGGACACAAACTAACCACACTGCAGAAACAAGTAAGTATTTGCTGGAGAAATCACATTTACAGCTACATACACTGATTCTTTCATTCAGAGAGGTTCTCTTAATGTAGATGTAGTAAATTTCTCATATTAATTGAATTACTTATTATGAGAAATCTATTAGAGTTGATAAGTGGTCTCTTTAGTTTAAACTAAGTGCAAAAGTTAGTCAGATTTTATTTAATAAACCCTCTCGATTGTTATGTGACGTGATTGAAATATTCAATATACTTTTGGAGGTTCGTGAATTGGCGCCCTCTAGTGACCAAACGATTTTTTTTTAAGAATTTGTGGCTTTCCGTTTATTTCGTATAATCTGACATGTACTGTGCATGTGTTTAAATGTTTATGTATTCAATAAAGGTGATGACGCACATCGTGTGCGCTATCAGCTGGGAGGCGAGCCGCGCCCGCGACGACTGGGAGACGTCGCTGCTGTGCGCTGAGTCTGAGATCGCGGTACCACCTCGCCCACCAGTGCAGGACAACTACTGCTTCGAAATGCTCTCACTGGTATGACCAATCAACAGAAAAGGAAGGAGAATTATTCCCTTTCAGTGCATTCACACTTCTATATAATAAAGACACTGTATCTAAAAGCATCTATGAGATTATGTCTAAGAGATCTCTGATCAGATGTCTATGAGAAGCGGTCACTTCGCTGTTTTATCATAATTAAATGGCCGCTTACGTTTGTACTCTAAATAAATAACGGTACACATTGTTCAGAATTAGGCAATTATTTATATATATTGCATATAACGCACTGCTGTGCTGTGCTGTGTGTTCTCACTGCTGCAACATTGACATGCAATATATTGTTGCAGCTGCTAGCATTAAGTGGTAGCTCGGTGGGTCGCGCCCACCTTGCGCAGCGGCTCGAGCTAATGAGTAACATGGTGTCACTGCTGCACACCGGCAGCGACCGCGTGCAACGACAGGTAATATATACTATTTCTAATGCTCGAAATCAATATTCCATCCTTGACATCGAACCGAAAATTATTTTGTATGAAAAGAAGTGCTACAGTTATGGGATTGCTCTCTAATGTAATGCAAATTTCGATGTTTTGATGAGTAAAATGAATCAAATGGATTCAAACAGCAATTTTTTTATTCCGTTCATAAATTTTATAAACATTTAAACTTCACTTTTCGTTATATCATAAACAAAACGAATATTTAAAAAGTACACAGATAATAAATGCGTAAGAAGGGGGTAAATTCAGATATGACAGCTGATAGAAATGTATGGAGGAGTATTACATACTGTGCCGACCCTCCATAGGTATAAGGACAGGTTGATGATAACTGATAATAAATGCTTTCTAAAAGACTTTCAAGGATATTTTTATACGAACATTATGGTTTTTTCAGATCATATCTTTGTTGCGCCGAATGATAACTGAGATTCCACCGCAGAGAGTCTCAATGGCATTGAACTTTGGAGTAGAACCAGCCAACAGGTGATACTAAAAAAATACAGTTTTAAAAAAATAAATAATCTTTAATTCTTAAAATCAATGTACATCGTTACATTTTGGATAAAGCAGAGATCCTTAAACTCTTTCTTGTGCACTCCTATAAAAAATTTACTAGTTTTGGTGAACCGCTTGCTTTTTTGCACTTTTCTACTTCAACTTGTGCCAACTCATTTCCTGCCATCGTATACACCCCCAGGTCTTTTATGGACTAAAGAGGGTTCAGCTAGAACAGTTTGAGTATCACTAGAATAAAATAACCATTAAAACCGACGTTTTTTTACTTTAAAAAATGTACAATAGCATATATCTTACTTAGGACATCAATGCTGGACTGCCTAGTTAGTTACTTGGCTAAGGCTATCACTATACAAGTGAAGGTAAAAGGAAACGGCACCGCCATCCCCGGCTCGTTGACAATGGGGGGCAGCGTGAAGCCAGCGCCCCCTGCCACCTGGTACATGAGAGGACAAACAACTAAACAACACGCTCAATTGGTCGCCAAATTACTTCTTGATATGGCTGAGGTAAGCAAAATCGACAAAAATTTGTTAGAAAACGATATCAGATTGCTACTTTGATTTTACACTGTGTATTTATTTATATGTAGAACTATTATCTACATGAATGGTCTAAATATCTATGGAATTTATTATAATATTCTTAGGGGCGTGTGTCTCCGGTGTGGGGGGAGGAGACTCGACACGCGCTTGCGACCTACGTACTGCAAGTGACACAAGCCAGTGAAGCGGATCGCCGTCCTGACAGATGTATCGCCCAGCCTACTATGTGGATGGCGCTCGCCTCCCTGTGCATCTGCGAGCAGTCCTATATTGAAATGTAAGATAAGAAATCCTGGTACTTCCAAATCTGTTTTAGTCGATGTTGAATTGCACTAAAATGTGTTGTATGTTTTATAGATTAAACTCATCGGGTGGTCCGGACCTCCGTACGGTGGCGGAGGCTCGTCCATTCTGCGCGAACCACGATGACGGTAGCACGTTGGCAGTGGTCGACTGCAGCTCGTGCGGTCCACTGTGCGCGGAGTGCGACAGATTCCTACATCTTAACCGTGCCGCTAGGTCACATCGACGTCAGGTAAACTAAACTGTTTATATATTTCTAGATATCAAATTATATGTAAATATGTAACGAAATAGAGATTTTATGGATTACCAACTTTTTTCCTTGTATATCTCTTTCAAATTTACTAGTAGTTACTTTCATGCGGAGTACTTTCATCGAAATGTATATGTTGTATAGATTTGCAAAGAAGAGGAAAGCGCGATTCGAATTGACATACACGAGGGTTGTGGCCGAGCTAAACTGTTCTGGCTGCTCATGCTGGTTGATAGACGTACTCTGAAAGGCCTGGCGGAGTTTAGAGGAATGAATCCGGTCACTGACGCCTCAAATGTGGTCTCCGGCGAAGGCACTTCGACTGACACTCAAGGCACGGCGGGCACTTGCAGATTCTGTGGCACTAGAAGTAGTTCAGGACTGTTAGCTATAGGAAATGTCTGTGCTGAGGAACAGTGTCAGGTATATCGGGTATCGTATTACACTTTTTATATTATGTCTGTTGTGGTCGGACCCCCGCTGAATAGTTGCTTTGAGCATGTCCATCCTGGTCTACAGTTCTCATTTCATTTAGGTATGTTTTTAGTCGAAGACTCTTATAATATAGCTTATCTGATAATTATTTTGCATATGAAATGGCAAATCCGATTTTGTTGTTTACTTTTATTTAAAGCTTTAAATGTATATATATTATTTAAATAGATATGATGTATGAATGGCGGCCATTTTAGTTTTTTTAAAGTATAATTGCAGTAAAAAAGTTCCAAATCAATGTGGCCGGTATGTCAGTGAGTAAACTATGATAAAAAAAGGTCACTATCTGACGTACATACAATTGGAAAAATAAAAAAATACTTGACAAACATTTGTACTGTACGTTCTATATTTAAAAAGAAAATCGATCGAGTTTCGAATGCGGATTTAAATGGATGGATGGATATACAATGTAACTATGATTTAAGCAGTGTCTAACAAGATGTATATATATCTACACACCTAACATTGTGTTATGAAGGAGTTCGCTAACGAGGCATGCTCGCGAGTGTTGTCGTGCGGTCACGTGTGCGGCGGTGTACGTGGCGAGCCCACCTGTCTACCATGCCTGTTGGGTTGTGCACCACCACAGGACGCCGCGCCATTGCGACAAGACGCCGACGATATGTGTATGATCTGCTTCACTGACCCATTGCAAGCTGCGCCCGCTATACAGGTAAACCTAACTACAAACATACAACGCAATGGATGTTATCTAAGAGTATTTGGCCTCGTTTGCCATGTTGTCTCTTTATGTTAATGATTTCGGATTTGCAATGTTATATCAAGTGGTCCAATGTGTCCTGATGTCAATATTATGCGATTCTGACTTAATATAATTTATTGTAGCTGAAGTGCGGCCACGTGTTCCATTTGCACTGCTGCAAGAAAGTGCTGACCAGCAAATGGATTGGCCCCAGGATTACGTTTGCATTCTCCAAATGCCCGATCTGTAAGGTAAAAATAATAAAATAACAACGTCATTTCACAAACTATTCTGTAATATGATTCGTTTGCGTTATTTATATACAAAAAATATGATCTTATTTACATCTTATAAGTAATTAAATCAAATTAAAAACAATAACATTATTTTGTCTTTTATTATTTTAAAACATTAAAATGGATTATTCGTTTCAAAACAAGTTCTGTTATAGAGATGGAATACCACCAAAACTTACCAAAAAATTTGGACACTTTGTTTAGAATACTGAGCGCCACTATAACTGTTTTTTCTTATCTAGTCTTACAACTTGACGATAGATATCTATCTGTATCTTAGGAGGATATGTTCCACTGGACCCTGGAAGAGCTGCTAGCACCGATACGTGTGCTGTATGAGGAAGTCCGTCGCAAGGCTCTGATGCGTTTAGAGTACGAAGGCTTGGCGGAGGCGCAGGCACGGTCATCTGCCGACACCGCTATATACGCTATGGAACGTTACGCCTACTATGTCTGCCATAAATGTGGCAAGGTAAATTGTTTTACTAATAAATCTCCTTTGTGTGTGTAGGTAAATGAAGAAAGACCTCTGTATTCTTCACCTTAACATAATTTAAACTTAAAATTCGCGTGAAGTTATTTTTTTTTTTTGAGTTACGCCAAATTTTGTTCTCGCAAATTCGCCGTTGCGATATGCGCCTACCATTTTATGAGGAGCAAGGGCTTAATTTTAAGATTACCTTCATAGGATTAAGATTTTGCTAATCCACATTAAATTCTACTGCGTCGTTCTGTTCTTTGTATCGGTCAACTCGTAGTATATACGTCTCTTTCTTCTCGGTAAAAAAATATTTATTTCGTAGTTAAAACTTACTAACTTTTACAACTGACAATGTACATTTCTGCGATCTAAAAATAATCAACTTCTATAAAACTTTTTTAATAATTATATTATGTGATTCATGTACAGGCATACTTCGGCGGTCTAGCGCGCTGCGAGGCTGAATCTAATGGTCGCTGGGAAGCCGACGAGTTGGTGTGCGGCGCGTGTAGCGATACCACAGGCGCCCGCGTCTGCCCCAAGCACGGCTCTGACTTCCTCGAGTACAAATGTCGATACTGCTGCTCCGTAAGTATATTACACACTTTTACACATCCCTCACAAAGACATGACACCTAAAGACAAAAAAGCTAACCACACAAACATATGCCTAAAAAGAATATCTCCTATTAATCTTTATTTAAAAGTATAACTGTTGACAAGTTACTTAAAATATAACTGTTGACAAGTTACTTAAAATATAACTAGCATTCTCAGCAAATTATGAAATTGAACATTACATCGTATTTACTATGAAGTTATGTGAATATTGTTGAATAATTTTAATGTTGCTTATGTTTGATTAAAGGTGGCGGTCTTTTTCTGCTTCGGTACGTCTCATTTCTGCAACGCGTGCCACGATGACTTCCAGCGCGTTACTAACATTCCGCGTCATCTACTGCCGCAGTGCCCCGCCGGTAAGTAACTTGTTTCATAAACACTTAATAGACAACAATCTAACATCAGTTTAAAGTCTATTAGTAATTATATTTAACATTTGGTGAATAAAGCGTTCGAGTAATAAACATTTGTAAGTATCTAAATATTGTTTATAGGTCCAAGAGGCGAACAAATGCCGGGCACTTCTGATGAATGTCCCCTGCATGTACAACATCCACCGACCGGCGAAGAGTTCGCTCTTGGCTGTGGCATATGCCGTCATTCATTGGCATTTTAAATTCCATGCGACAACGGTTTAATTTAAGAATTATTCCATTCATTTGTATTATTAAGTTACCGCCGATAATCATTTTTTTTTACCAAATCTAAAATTATTTTAATTTTAAGTAAATTATTAATTTATTTTAGGTTAAGTATTTATACAAAATTTATAATTTTAAATTCTTGTTATAATGCGTTGTAACTGATCATTTCTCTGTAATTTATACTTAAATTATTTCTTCCTTTAGAGTTTAGGATTATTTATTTTAGGATTTAATACAAAGGCGTGAATATAAACGCAGACAAACAAGTTAAGATGAATTCTATTTTTTATGTCTATGCCAACTTATTTTATCAACTGCAGCTATTTGATAATTTAATTTAAATACAACATTTCTGTTATTTTAATTGCTAATGTAACTAAAAATTATGTGAAATGTCAAAATTTAAGTTATTAAATCAGCAAAGAAAAACTTTTTTTTTTAATGGCATAGACTAAGAATGTCTTTTGAGTATTTTAATCAGTTATAGCTATCCTACTGAATGTTTCCTATCGTTATAATAATATTTTTGTGACTATTAAATGTTTATAATCTGTGCACGAACTTTACCGTTCGGATGCAGTGTACATTTTTGTTTAACTTAGATACATTATATACGATGTATTTTTTTGTTATATATTTATTATTTCAAATTGTTAAACATTCGAATCAAAAAAGTAGCAAATGGATTTCGTCCACATATAAAATGGCGTTATTTTCAAATTTCGAATCAGTAATTTTATTTTTTTAAACGGAATTGAATAGAGTCAAATAGTTTAAGGCAAATTTCACTATACGTCCTCCCAAATTATCTTATTATGGTATTGATGATTATTTTACGATGCGAGACTTGTCTATTGGTTAAAATTTTAATGGTGTTTTACCAATAGATTTTATAATTAAGAGAATCAACCGTATAATTGTACAGTTTTATTAATAAAACAATCGTTTAAATTTATCGACACTTCCTTATATTCGATCTACCATGAGTTTCTGAGCCCGAAATATCCGTTTAAAACATATTGTTGTCTCTGTTTTGTCAAAGATAAAGTCAGGGATAACAATATGATTGATACAGAGATTTTGGTCTCAGAAAATCACGGTTAGTCCTAGTAAATAAAATTATCGCATTTGTAAATTATAGATTAAAATATTTTGAGACTGTTAGAGACATATGGCGGGAAAATGCTATATTTTAACTCTTTGCAAGCGCTTTCCATAACGCTTTAAAAGCAAAGAAAATTTTCAAGTATATATTCGTGTACACTCGGTTATAAATAGAAGGGTGTCTCCTGTTGCGCTGATTGGCTTACCTATCAAACGGCCTAACAGGAAACACACCTATAGACAATGTTTAAAATAATTTATACCCGGAATTAAGCTACAGGTTAATACCGTACAATATTTGAAATCTATTAACTATTGTGTAAAGCGGATAGCAATCGTTATCTTTAAGCTTATCTTTTCTGTAACTATACCGATATAAGACGGGTTATTTATATAGCCTTACCCCATCAATCATTGGTTTCTGAGAACATAATTTCTGTATAAAACATATTATTATGTCATCTCTATTTTATCAAAGACTAGCTTTTACCCGCGACTCCACCCGCGCGGAATAAAAAATAGAAAACGGGGTAAAAATTATCCTATGTCCGTTTCCTGGTTCTAAGCTACCTGCCCACCAATTTTCAGTCAAATCGATTCAGCCGTTCTTGAGTTATAAATAGTGTAACTAATACGACTTTCTTTTATATATATAGATGAGAGGGATGACGATTTTATACAGGATTTTGGTCTCAGAAACCAACGATAAAAGACGTACAATTGCCATACTTGAAGCAATTAATTACAATGACTTGTTTCAACTGATTGTGCAGTTTAACCAAAAAAGACATTTAATGAATGAAATGGGACATACTGAATTTCGACTTGAGATGTAAATTGATACAGAAATGAGTAAAATAATAATGAATGACATTCCAGATAATATGACCTACTTGCGATAAAATATTGAAACGATGACAGACAACCGGATAACTGAAATAACAGTTAATATAGTTTCCGAGAAACGGATTACGTTTCCGTACTGGTCAATGTTTACCCAGTGGAGGATTCTATTCCGGTTATTAATAATTAATCTCTTATTAGTATTAATATATATTCACGTTTTTTGACATTCAATATGTCGCATTCTTAAGTGTCTAAATATAATCAATCGATGTCAAATATATGTCGTGTATTTATGTGAAGTATGAAAGCAACCCTGGTGCTTAGTCCCCAACAAGATTCCCAACTTTGTATCCTTCTCTAATTACTGAGTTACTATTTCTTTATACCTCTATATTACATACAAATACAGACTTGTTTTCAAAGAGCCTGCACCAATTGAAATTAAAATGCAGTGGTTTTCAACATTTTTCACGATACTACCCTCTAATCATGTATAATAATTTAACGACCCCTTACCAACGGGACTGGCAACTAAAATGAATGGCCATCGGTCCATTTAATAGTCTTCATTGCTGCTTAGCGTGTGCATCGCGATTTCATAAAAAAGGTCACAGAGGCCTTTGAGTCGCGACTTACAAACAGTTACAACGGTTAGATTACACTTTTGTTTTTATCAAAAGGTGGCAAAAGAGCAAACGGCCATCTGAATTCGCCGAAATAGCGAGGTGACCATTGCCCATAGACATCCGCAAATCTAGATGCATTGCCTACCTTCAATCAACGGAGAAGATGACGCATAGAAAGAGCAAATTTGCCTTTCCTATGCGTCCACTTCCCCTTCTCATCCATTCCTAATAAGAAAAGGGTGGGAAGGTAAACGAGGACTAAAATAAGGCCTCCGTTATCATTTCAGTCGAATTAAAAAAATATTTCACATCATTATATTATTAGTATTAAATGATAACATTAACATTAACATACGTCCGTAAATACCAACTAGGGTTAAAGCGAATAAATTACTAAAATAGTATATTTTAATAAATATAAGGTGCAAGGCTCTTAAAATTGTTTTTGACTTCCCTACTGCCGACCTCTTTATAATCCTTATCATTTATTATTTGCTGCCAATTTTTACATATATATTAAGCAGCGTTTATCGCAAACATATAATCGTTATATTTAATCTATGTACGTACAACGTCGTATTTTCAATGTTAGTAGTAATCCGATGTTTAAATGTAATAGGCTAATAATAAATGTTGTCGCCTAAATGTAACAGCTTGTAACAGCTTGATGTATTCTTTCCGCTGGCCTAGAGTTAATGAATACGGATCCTGTAAACTTTATTTGATTACTAACGATCACAGGTGGGCACAGTTAATCGAAAAGTTAACTTCGTTAATCGTTGACTCGTTAATTAAAAAATTAACTTCGTTCAAAGTTAATCGTTGACAGTTAACCGTACTAAAATATACTGCTTTTGGGACTGAGAGAAATAGGTAAAATGAGTGAAAAGAAGATCTTTCGACGACTTTTGATAATATGCACGAATTGTACACACTTTTATAAATTGAATTTACAATTTAACACTTATTGTGGCGACACTTGCTTTACGACATTAATTTCACTATATAGGTACATTCTCTAACACATTAATTCGATCTTTTCACAATTGATTTTTTTTATTGCAATTGAGCCTAAAGTCAGTTAGTGGTATTTGTTTCTTAAGTATTACATAAAGTGTAGAAGTATGAATGCAGTATAGTTTTTCGAACCTTCTTTTGATTTTGTTCTGTTGGTCACGTCTTTCCCGGACGCTTTTATATTATCAACTCGTTCGTTCATAATTCGAGTCGCTGACAGTCGCCCAACATAGCTGAACTTACACGGAAGTTAGCAAAAGCGTTAACACTTTTTGAAGTTAACTTAAAAGCTAATCCTTTAAGCAAAATGTTAACTTCATTAATTAACGATTAACGGATTAACGAGGTAATGCCCACCTTTGCTAACGATTTATATAATGGCGACGTAATCATTAGTTTATAATTTTTACACGTATAATTTGTTTTAGGATATCAATGTTTGGTCTCATTTTAAAAAGTACGTCACTTATTTAAACACCTCACAAATGTTGTTAATACGTATCAAGAATCATTCAGATTTGGGCAGCAGCCGCGAAAGTTAATTAATTCGGAAACAAGAAGCAATTTTTTTAATTCGTGCTTCTGTTAACTTTTTTTTATCAAAATTCCATTTCTTGAAGGTTTTCGCTTATTAAAGTTTTAATAACGTCAGAAAACTTAAATGATACACAGATTCTCTTGGAATCTTCAAGATTTTTTTTGGGCCAGTCCGTTGAAGTTGAAGGGGTTAGCCAACTTTTTTGAAGATTCATTTTAAAATTCCTCGAGAATTTGATCGAATTTAAAACATCTGTATAAATGTTGGCTACCCCTGACATAGATTATAATATACATAATGAATTGGAACAACTTTGTTATTTAATACGTCGCCATTATTAATTCAAAATTGTTTTATGTTTAATGCTGCATATCGTGTTTTCAGCATTTATTACATAAAAATCGTTAGTAGCTGAAACAAAATGTTATTTGCGTCGAATTTATTTCAATTAAGTGCCAAAGTTGACAACATTTTTCATCTTAACTAAATTATAACGTGTTTTTTGTTGCTTTTTTTACTCAGTGGCGTTATACAAAAATGCTATTTGGCTAAAATTTTGAACAAATTTTGTTTAGCGGGGTACGGCAGAATGGTATAACACTTACTAATGATGTTTGATTAAATCTGGATTGGAAAAGTTGTGAGATGACTAACCCCGTTATTGTAAAAACGCCTCACGAGTACTTCGATGGCTCCTACGAATAAGGGCCAATGTGCAAATTGACAACTTTTCAGGAGATGTTCTCAAAGTTTCAACGAAATATGAATAAAGGCCCTTTTACTTCAGCAAAAAATAAGATTTACACCTATCAAATGTCATATCAAAAAAATCAATATACAAATGTCTATCGTGTTTAGTGCATATTGTAAACTAAACAAAGAGGTAGCTTTTAACACAAAAAAGTAAAAAATTATCAATTTGTTACTTTGGCCCTGATACATAGGACCCATCGACTTGTATGTTTTCGAAATACGATTGAGGTTTTGTATGTTACGTTTCGAAATAACACAAACGAAAGTGTCATTACGAGTACGAGGAAAATTTAACATCTGTATAATTGTAAAAACTTTAGTTATGAACTATGGAAACTTTTCAATAAAGCTTATGGGAACGTAAAAGCCTTTAATTATTCAATACCATACAATTATTTCATTTTGTATCTAAATTTTAAAGACATTCTTGTTGTCAAAATCGTGTATTAAAACAAAGCTAATTTTACCTTCTGTAGACAATGTTACATGCACTTCATATTCAAAACGCCTAATCATAATTTTATAGCAATTGTTACAACAGAGGTTTTTTTAATGTTTTATTCAGGGTCCTAAAAATTGATTGGTAATGCAGATGCATTGTGTTTTAAAAGCTGTCTTTCGATTATTATTAGCCGACTTCAAAAAGAAGGAGGTTATTATACACAAAAACTCTGCTTTGTAAACATCAGTGGTCTATTCAGGATGCCGTCGATCCAACTATCTTTGGTTTAATTCAGACTCATTTAATGGCGCATTTTTTTTTTCATATTATGAAGTATATCCAAACTCTAGAATCATTTAGCATCAAAAACTCTTTTCATTTGCTTTTCGTAAATTTTGATACGTTCATTTAACATACTTGTTTTGTTATCAATTGAATTAATTAACGGGAACGCAAATAAATTCGAATCTTTCTTCTTTTATTGATAAAGCAGCCATTGAAGTGTATTTTAGTTCACAGAGCATTTTACATTCAAGGGCTGTTAAGAAGACACAAACTAATAGTTAATTTATTGTTCAGACTTTTTTAACATTTAGCTGTGTATTTTGTATATAAAATGAACAAACTATAACAAGGTACGGTCGTATTTTGTCATAAGTATGTAGACCGTGATAACGTAGATAACTTTGATATTGATGATTTAAAGATCTTTGCCTCAGTGTACACAGTTATCGACATTTATCTCACTTTTATCCAGGGCATTGCAGATTCTTCACACCATTATTAGGTTGCAGTTCCTATTTTGACAGTGACAAGTGATGTGTACTTGGATTTATTCAACCGTGTAATTTAATGTGAAAATGTTCATCAGTTCGTATAAATTAAAGGTGAAGATTTTTGTATTTAAATGTTGTACTTTTTTATCGTTGATATTTAAAACAAGTATCAAAGAATCGTTCCAATTTAAAGATTATGTACGTCAAAATAGTAACGTAAGGGAAATAAAGAAACGTGGTTATATTTAGGTAAAAACTACTACCAAATGATAGCAAAGACTTTGTTAATTTCCTGATAACTATATTCTATTTTCTTAACCTCAATAATACTTTTCTAGTAAAAATCTTGTTAAAACCTACACTCTGACATCTTAATTACTTTACAGGCTTCGCTTAAATTTTCAGTTTCCATTTTCTTATATTTCCAGACTTGGCTGAATTGGCCCCCAGTGTGTGCTCACCTCTGCACTTTTGCAGTAGCGTTCAGTTTCAGCAGTACATGGCAAGTGCCACGCGACGCGTTTCGTTACGGCGGCCTCGTGTACGCCTTTCTTCTGACTGTTGCTATTGTGGTGGTAGCACTTCCTATTACCTTGCTGCAGCTGGCCATTGGACAACTTAGCCAGCAAGACGCTGTCGGTGTTTGGAGGGCTGTACCATTCTTTAAAGGTAAGATACAGTTGATTATAATGAGAGATTTACACAAAATGTCTGCCATAACTTATAAAACTTCAATTGTCCATTAGTTAGGTAAGCTAGTTTCACACGTAGGCAGAACAGTGGGGCAGCGCAGTACTGCTAATGTTTGAATGCACTCTTACCGTAGAAGGTAGAAACTACTTTTCTCTCAAGGCTTGTCCATTGCGTTGCGTTGTCTTATTACCTAGGTATACTGCCTTAAAATTCTGCCCTCGCATGAACCAAGCATTAAAAAAACGAATTGTTAATATCCCCAATTAGGGTTGGTGAAAGACAAGCGGCCGGCCGTAAAATATAAAGCCAAATATTTATGGTTTATAAAACCTAATGCGCCTACTCCACGTGAGTGGGATAAGGCCAGGGAGATGATGAAAACCATACTCAGAAAATATAATATTATTCTGCTGGTTTTATATTTTTGTTTTCTTTTAATTCTTTTCAATACTAACGTATTCTGTTATTAATTTCAGGAGTGGGTTATGTCAGATTGTTGATCTCGATGCTTGCGCTGGTATACACGAGTGTGTACGTCTCACTTACATTTACATATCTATTGTACACCGTTAGCAATTCGATACCGTTTTGGGAATGCCAATACATTGTAGTACCTGTAAGTATCAAAATTATTAAGTCAACGTTTATTTCTGCATAGGTAACTCAACTAAAATTGATGACCTGCAAATCAGATTACGCTTCCCATGAATTAAGCAGATCAGTGAACCGATTCGGAGTTCAGCTGAATTTGTGCGACTAGCCAGTCGGCTCGCATATCGCATTGAACCGTGAGCTGCTAATTTGGTTGTTGCAGCTCAATGGTTCAAGCCTATGTGAGCAAAATTCCATTAGCGAAATCGCTCCTGGAATAATTGATGTATATAGGTAGAAGTAACATTAAATAATTTCGGTTCTATTTTACAAAACATAATGTTACGTTACGTTAGTAAACTTAATGTTATTTTCAGGACGATGATGAAACTTACATAGCAAATGCCACATCCTGTTTTAAGTAAGATGTATATTTTTATAAAATTATATAACATATATAATTATAAATACAAAAATTAATTTAATCTTTTATGTGTTTCAGTGAAACTTTTCTGGCACCGGTCAGTGAAAAACCTGAGTACTACGTCGCTGTGTCTTTGGTCATCATCGTTCTGTCAACACTACTGCCTTTTACGTGAGTATACATTTGCCTAATGGCTCTTTGTTAGAATTGTTATGAAGGTATTTATATGCTAGAACTGTAAGTTGGCTGCGAATGACGATATTACATACCATTTTAATGTATATGAAACATACTGTGGTGACAAGTCGACATACATACTATATTTTAGTACTAATTAATTAAAAAAATAATAAAGCTGTATTGCCTTTACCTATAGGATTGCGGAAGAATACGAATCAAATAAGTCACACATCAAAATCGGTCAAGCTCTTTAGGCTACAAGAACAAACATCTCAAATAAACTCAATCCAATACCCATTTTGTTGAAAGTTTTGATGTCTATTCTATGTTACACACTCAAAGGTCAGTGTTTATTTTTTTTTTCAGGTTATTCGGTCCATTTAAATTTATGAAGCGTATCCTTTACGTCCTGGGACCTACCATATTTATACTAGGCATTTTAATAATATCTTGCATTGGAGATGGCAATGGTTTGACAACATTTTATAACAGTAGCGAGATACGGAATATGGTCAACCCGAGCATATGGTACAGGGCTTTGATACAAGCTTTATTGACATCTCAGACTGCTAACGGATATCTTATTCTAGCCGGGGATTCTATTTATACGAATACGGATGTTCATTGGTAAGACAATTTACATTGTATGTGGCTACTTCCACTTAGCTGTTAGCCGCGCGGTTCTTCGCGTGATGATTTTTTCTATAGTAGTCGCGGTTGTGCCCGTGGATATAAAATGTACGATTATTACACGGCTATGTGCTTAGTGGAATTTGCATCTAAAAGCTTATTGTACGTGTGAAGAATATTTGTCACACAATACTGTCTTTGCATCTCATGTACAAGTAATTAGGATTGTCGAATATATTTACATCATAAACAGAGACTTACAATTGTTTTAGGACATCTTTAATCTTTACTGGGACGAATGTAGCATCGTTTTGGTTTGGTTTGATCTTCTGGCATGGTCTGACCTCGGGTGTGGACCACGACAGCAGTCCAGTCGCGGTCCTCGTAGATACATACAAGGCGGCAGTCGAGAGAGAACTGAACACTGCTTGGCCGATACTTATCTTCATTCTATTGTTACTCTCAGGAACTGTCACTATGGTTAGTAGTTACTTTTATTTGTTTTCTACAATTGCATTGATTATTAGTTAAAATGTCTATGATTGTATAGACCCAAAATATTTAAAGACTATCAAGAATTGAGTAGAGTTGGGAACAGGCCGTTAAAATTAAGCCAAAATATTAAGGTTTATAAAAAGGATGAAAAGGTCATTAATAGAGGTTGAATGTTAGCTCAAGACGAAAGTACGCTATTAAAGATTTTTATCGTATTCGTTTTTATCACATTTTATATGCATTAAGATGTGATTAAGTTTACTGTATAAAGTTTAGGGTAATCACATAAAAATGAAAAAAAAAAACAACATATTTATGACTTTTACATCCACAAGCATTGAATTTATGGTTTCGTCTATTTCAGTTAACCCTGCTGTATCCTGTATTCGACCATTGTCGTCGCTTCGGTGGTCCAAAGTGGCGATACACTGCTATTGCGTGCTCCCTGGTGAGTGTGGGCGGGGCATTGGTGGCCTTAGGAGGAGGTCTAACAGCGTTAAGTGCTATCGAAGACGTCGTAGTACCTTTGCTCATCAGTATCGCTACCATCGCCGAAGTGTTGGCGTTTCTGTTAATTTATGGTAAATTACTTTTTCTTATGATTAATTTTATGGCCATTCGTTTCACACTTAAAGAAAATCTGGAATTGAAAACAAAGTTGGTTCAATAGTTTAGATTATTTAAAAAACTTTTCTTTGTCCAGGTCGGAAAACATTGGTGGAAGATGTGGAATTTTTAAACGGCAAACCTTTGGCAAACTATTGGATTATTGGATGGTTTGTTACACCTGGCATAGTCTTAGCGTTTACTATATGGTGGACAGTCACTTGGTTGATTGATGATACGAAATGGCAGGAGAGTCCTTGGGAAGCCATTTTGATAGTAGCGACATTTAGTACAGCGGTGGTGATTATCGTCATCTTTGCGGCGATATCGGTGGCGAAGCAAATGCAATACGACGCACTATCGGTAAGCATATTTTATTAATGAAATATAAAAATTCTTCTATAGTTTTTGAATTAAATGATATAATTTATTTAGCAACGCAATTGAATTATGTGATAAGATGCAAATGCTTAATCTTGTGCTCAGCGAAATGTATATAAGATAATTTCAACATTTTTTCCTGATCATGTACAAAAAAGGAAGAGACCTTGGTTAAAGACCTTAGCGTTTTTTGATATTATTTTTGTTTTGTTTTTATGTTGCTTGAGGAAATTAATTTGTCAACAGAAGCTGCAAGCGTCTTTTAGACCGTCAAGACATTGGGGTCCGAGGGACCCTATAGTTCACTACTATTGGTTGGCACGTCGCGAGGAATCCGAGAGAAATTTACCTAGAACTAGTTACAGACGTCAGTTGGGACAGTTTTCTGGCAACATAAGTTTTGGTCACATCTCGAGTACTGTCTCATCAAAAACTTCATTGGAAAACAAAAAGCGATCCAATTCCGATGATTGGATGTACACCGAATACAGGAGGAAATATTTAGAACAAACTTATCCAGAGATTATCCAGCATAACAAGAAGAGATCTTTGTCTCTAGACTACTCTACGGTCATGAAAGCAAACTTTGTTATTACAGACGTACATATAACTCGAGAAGTAACTAATATTGTACCAGAACTGAATAATAATAATCCCAATGTACCGGGATAAATTTGAATAATAATGATTTTTGTACGCTTTAATTATTATGTATAAGGATTTGTTAAATAAATTTAAGGGAATATAAAAATCAAATCGGATGTTTCTATTTATTCGGATATTCCATTCGGTATTCAATTATTATTGGAAATATTATTAAAAGTTACTTAATAATAATAATAATAACACTTTATTGCAGACACATATATAAACAGTCCATACAGAATCAACTTAGAAATTAAATAAAATAAATAAAATTACAACATATTTAGACGTCCACATAACAAATACAGGATAGTCCAAGCCCACTCTATCAACAATGAGTTTCAGGTAGCTGTTGGAGCTGCCCCGCACTCGTTGCATCAGGGATGCTGCTCTCTCTCTTATTACTGCGGCAAAGCCATCAACACCGGCATCTGCAAACATCCCAGATACGCTACAGAAGCGCGGCAGACCCAACAGGGCCCTGAACCCACTAAATTTAAGAGTGTGAAATAAATGATTTATTCTCCCAAAGTGTGAAGTGTGAAGTATAAATAATACAATGCTCGCGCTTAAACATATTTTAGCACAACATAGTTAACTGTGAGTTTTCACTACCGAAACATACATCCTAAACAAATGTTTTATTCATGTGTTTCGGCAGTGGAAATTCAAATGTTTTGTCTAATTTTGATTATTCGCTATGTTGTATCAAGCTTGCGTTGCATTCTATGCATCTTACCAACATAATACCGACTAACGAATCATTAAGTATTCAACGTACTCCTCGGAGGTTAACAGATATGCATGAATTCTGCAGATTGCTATAAAAAATCTAGTCATCACATTCTTATTTGAAATGTATAAATAGCTAGGATTAATTTAAGAAAAAAAAACTGCTGAGCGTCTTTTATTCCTGCCCCAGTCTTTATTCCTATGTATAGCTTGGCTGGTTCGAGCAGAGTCAACATTGGTATAGGTAGGTATCGTCGATGCAGCTGCGAAGATACTTTTGTTTCATCATTTCGATATACATTTGCTGGCGAAAATATTGTATAGATACTATATAATAGATACTATAAATAATAGAAAAGTTCATCAAATAATATTGATTAAAATCTGAAATTTAAAACAATAACTTATCCTAAAGTCGGTTAGACTATAACGGTTAAACACATGTTATTGAAATTTGGCACAGATATAGAACATAGTCTCGAGCACCACATCATAAACTTTTCACCTTTTTTTAAATTTTGCTTAGACGAATTCGCAGACAAAAGCTAGTCACAAAATATATTGATTATCGAATTTATCTACTGGATGTCTTACGGAGCTCATTTAGTATTAATCACAGTACCCTTGAATTACCTAGAATCAAAAACATCGCCTGTTTTTTATTCTAGACTTAAGAGACTTATTGCTATTACCTTCACGACTCCACCCGTATATCTTGCTTGTTTGAATTCGCAATGAGAAAATTCGCCATAAATTCAAGGTCGGAGTTGAAGGAATTGACAATAATAACTAGAATTACCCAGACATATTAATTTGAGAGTAAAGGGATAATGCAAAATGAATTTCTATATCGCAAAGAAAGGTGGCATGCTTAAAGCTTAAGGAAAAGATGAACTTAAAATTTAAGTAACGAAGATTACGTTTGAATATTTAACCTTTGACTCATTAAAAACATTTAGACAATTATAATTACTTTATCAAGAAATAGCCTTACAAAAAATGGAGTACTCTGTTGTGCTTTAGAGGTTTTAGGTGTTTTCCTCGTCGCAAAATGTCCGCTGCGACCTCCAAAAGTTGTAGGAAATGAATCAGTGTTGCCTGTGGTTTACGTTGCTATACAGAGGTGACCTCTCTTTAGGAAGATGTGCGTCGTTATAAGACGATGGCTCCTAAACATTCTCAGCACGTAACTCTGTTGTCTACACCTGATAAGAATATGCAATTAGAAATAATTAGATAATTGTATTTCTAGGATCTTAGACTTGAATCAATGAGATTGTATAACTGAGAAAAATAGATACTGGAAAACAAGAAAATGGCTTATCTAAATTAATAAAATTGAAGTGTCTGCGAAAAACCAATTTTTAAAATTTTTGTCTGTCTGTCCGCGTTTGTTCCTAGTAATCTCCGGACTGGACCGATTTTGATGCGACTTTGACGGGAAGGTAGCTGATGCAAGCGAGTATATTATAGGCTACTATTTTTTCTAAAATTATGCGCTAACAACATCGCGGATAACTGCTATAGTATTAAATAAAATTTAATACATAAGACACATTTTATGATTGGGCTGAATGAACGTTTGAGAAAACGTTCAATCAAAATGTTCTAGTTGGGGACCGATCTTAAAAAAAACATACTTCCTAAGAAATGTTTATTAAATTCTTTACCGTGAAACTTCTATATACTTATTTAATTATACTTTCCTTAAATTTTATTTAATTTAACTTACTTTGACTTTTATTTAAATTTAATATTATTTTTTGATCCTGCAGTCAAATTATTTATAAATAGTTTTGTGGGACTTAGTTCTAATCTCAAGGTTAGCAACGTATTATAAATAATAATAGTAATAAGCCTTTTTATTTAGCATGACATAGAGATTGTTACAAATTAATTTGTTGTAAAAAAATAAATAAGATTAAAGTTGTAAACATTGACAGTACCTTCCCCCTAACACCTACGTAATTAATGATTAGATTAATTATTCCTTAAATTTAATTAAAAAAATATTAATGATTTGTATAACACGACAATATCTGACCATTACAAGTCATATTAAATTAGTAACCAATGAGTATAAATCTGAGCTGTTTTCTTGTACTATTGTTATTAGGATAATATTTCCTTACGATTATTTGTATTTCCTTACAATAACAAAGCACGGCTGGCTGCTTGTTTATGCCTGAGTGATCAATTTACTTGCGATGTTTTTTTTACAATAAATAAATAAACTAGTCCTTGGTGACATTCCGTGACGTTTAGTGATGATTATCCGTCACGCGGTATCGTACAATATAATATTACTAATATTTTAAATAAGATTGTTTAAATGGATGGATCGATGGATGGATAGATGTTTGTTACTAGGTATCTCCAGAACATCTGCATGGATCTCGATGAAATTTGGTATCGATATAGAACACAGTCTGGAAGAACATAAGCTACTAATTAAATATTTTTTTTTAATTACACACGGACGGCGTTGCGGGAGACAACTAGTATTCCATAATTAATTAAAATTACGAAATACTGCTGTATTTATTATTTATTTATTTATTTATTTATTTATTTATTTATTTATTTACAATACAATAAAAAAAACCTAAAATAGAACTATGTCCTAACTATGTTTACATGATTCAGGTTACTACATATAAAAATAATTGTACTTTTCACTCGTACAAGTCATCTTTGCAAGTTATACCGTAATAATCTACTGAAATACTCGTAGTAGTAATCTGCCTTGTTTTTGTATTTGGGGTTCAGCAGTGGAAATCCACAGTAGACATCCCGATGTATAATCGAGCAACGCAAACGTCAAAGTTCTGGCGTGAAGAGGTGGGGTTTCATTCAAACATATAAATAGTACGTATAGGAAGGCACGGAGTCTGCGCACTCCTTCTACCATCTCCTCAGTTTTATGATCACCTAGTATCTGGCGCGCCAAATAATTCTGTTCTTTTAGATATACAGAAAGATATTCTGTGCGATTTTCATTCACTAAAAACAAGTTCACTAGCAAACTATATTTAATAATTTTATTTGATTTGTGTGATTTAATTTGTTTTCTAAATTGAGTATAATTTGACAAAACACTCACGATTGTAACCCAAAGGGGTGGACAGTATTACGTATTACTTTTTGGTGCAGTCCTGGCACACCTCTCGCCTCTTTTGTATTTAGTAACCATACCCAAAATGGATTACTGTAATCCATTTTATATATCTGCAGTTAAAGTTCAACCTTTTTATAGTTCGCTGAAGTATGAAAAACTAGCTTTTACCCGCGACTCCGTCCGCGCGGAATAAAAAAAAAGCACACAAGATAAAAAAGTTCCTATGTCCGTCTCCTAGTTCTAAGCTACCTCCCCATCAATTATCAGCTAAATCAGTTCGACCGATCATGAGTTATAAATAGTGTAACTAACACGACTTTCTTTTATATATATAGATTGTGTCTTTTACATTTCATTGTATTCCTATTAGACAAAAAAATCCTTTTGAATGCATATCAACATTAAAAGTACAAAACTTTGAATAAAGGACCTCATTTATTGTTGTCTATGATTTTGTATCAAAGGGAATTGACACATATACTTCTATATATGTTTCTAAATAGGCCCGAAATACGCCAAACACAAGGTTTATCAACAAGTTGTTAAAGGAGCGACAAATTGTTTATTTTAGTACCAAAAGGTAAACAAATACAAATAAATAATAATCCGTATTAGTTGTGCTTATTTTAAATATTTAACACATTCAAATACATTATAAAATAGTATTTATTTTTTAGGTTTATGAATTTTGGTTTACAGGTTTTTTTTTTAACTTAAATGTTTTAAATTAAATGATATTAACACAATTTTAATAAATATAGGGTAGTTGTAGCCCGCGAATCCGTTCGCGCAGAATAAAAAAAAATAGTAGCCTATGTGTTCTTCCAGACTATGCTCTACATTTATGTCAAATTTCATCAAGATCAGTTAAGCTGTTCCTACCTTCAAACGAACAGACAAATCCATCCATCCAAACATTCACATTCATTATATTAGTAAGATTTAATAATAATTAAATAGGTTACATTATAAAAAAAAAAAACGAATTTAGTTCTAAGTCATCATAGTCATAAAGCTTATAAATTTTCTCTACTGCTTACCTCATTACCTCATTAATTTACAAAAAACTTTTGGAACGAAGTTCCTTATCGCGCGTTGTGAAAAGGGGCTAGACGGAAAAAATTCTTACGAAAAGTTGTCACGACACTTTTTGCTATAGTAAGTATGTTAACGACGAATGAGCGCTACTTCACCATGGCAACGACGTGACAATATATAACGAAAATTCATAGAAATAATATGTACATCTTGTGAAGACTTAAGTTTTTTATTCATATAACAAACATTGGTTCCTTCACTAATTAATCGAAAGGAACTTCGTTCCATCCGGGTGTCCCTTGACACCTCTTAAGTTTTTATTTTTTTTTACATTTCGTCGGTTTTCCCATACCGATACCTTTAGTATGAATGGATACGGAATGTTTCATATGACTAATGATACGACAATAACATAACCGAGGCGACCCTTGCATCGCAAGTGGTTACACAAGATCTGGCATTAGTGAGCGAAACCGCACACGGAGCGGTAGTGAGCGAATCAGCTCAGCGGTTGTGCTATCGCGAGTGTTTTGTCTTGTGTTCAAACTATTGTAAACTTCTACACACTATCATAAACTACTAAAAACTATAACTAGTCTTCTTTGTGTTAATGATGTCAAAAGAGAGCACCAGATTGAGTCGTCTGGGAGTCCTCGCTCCAGCCGCTCTGTCAGCATGTATGGACGCCTCTGTACTAGCAGTGCCCGCAGCCGGGGCGATTGTATCAACAGTACTGAAAGAACTAAGCAAGGCCTTCATGCTCAAGAAGTAAGTCGGTAACTAAAATATCCATGCATGCCAATTGGCGATGCAGAGATTACTTATATTGCTTTTGCACTTTTTATATTCGTAAGTTGTTGTTGCTCTGTACATCATATCATAGTAGATTTGCTATCGTCCGCAACTTCGAATATGTAGATTTTATGAGTAGCTTATGCGGTATTCCAGACTGCAATCTACCCCTATACCGTCTGACCTAAATCCGTTAAGTCGTCCTTACATCCAACGATCCCTACTTTCTCATTTAAAAAATCGGTAACATTTTATATTAATATGACACGGTAGTAGTAGTAGTAGTAGTCAAGAAGTTACTTGTCACTTACTAATAAAATTTAAAAGTAACGATTGCAAAAATGGTACGTTTTTAATAAAGATTTTGTAAAAAATTATTTTTTTGCACTATTCCGTCAAACGTAGTATAAACTATGAATAAAAAATATCCAACCTAATTACAATTGCGATTTCATTATAGTGTAGGAAATGTTATTCAACCATAAAGTGAGTAGGGTCTGCAAAAACTGTTGCGGTTCATCGGCAACGGCAACCCATCATTACAGCGTCCAAATTGAAATCATCATTATACACCAAATGACAATTCAACGAATCGCACTCTTTTATTTTCGAATACAAATTGTCTTCGAAATTGCTATAATTTGTATGTGCTACTGGTTGTGCTACTCTTTTGATGCATTTTCATTTTAATTTGTTTTAAATCACATCATGTTTTGATAAATGTATTAAATATTTATTATTTATATTTGTTTGTATATTATACGGAGATATTTATTTTTCCTTGAAAAACCTTATATAACTATTTCAATGCCTTATTGTCATATTATGTATTTTGGCCACGTACCTCATTTAAAATAGAAACACGCTTCCTTTATTTTTTTAATTATTCCTAAATTTTTACTAATACTTTTGTATACAAATATAATATCAGAAAGATTTAATCTAGGTATATTAAAGTTAATGACACATGACGGTGATCATGTCTTAATAGACTCCGAATACACTAATCAAAAATTTTCACGTTTCCACTTCTGGGACAGCCGTAAAAATATATTGTTGTTTCATTTATTTGAAGAGGTATAACATACAGAAAAAGATGCTAACATTAATGTCATTTTCGCATGTAACATCTAATGAATTTACTAAAATGTTATTAACGCCTTCATGTTACCGGTCAAAGACATAATTTCATTATTGGCACCTTTTAAATAAATGGCATCATAAATCGACATTTAAATTGCCTGACTGGTAACTGTAATGTTACGTAGAATTAAGTAGTGATGAAAGGTGTATATCAATAAACAAGACGAACACGTGACGTAACTTATAGTATAGGTACAGACAGACCACTTCCTAAATAGTGTTATTATGTGGGCAGATATGTCGAAAAACACGCAACGAGGACATTGCATGCTCGCTTAGTTCGCAACCACACGTATATACGACACAGTTTAAAACGATTAAACCTAGTATACATAATAATAATAAGATGAGGGACCAATACAAAAAGCGGTTATTTTAGATACCGCGTGTATAGTAAGGAGGTTCCTATCTCTGCAGCCCTGAACATTCCTTGAGTCATTGGATTATATGGATTTATAACATATTGGAACGAAGTTCCTTATCGCGCGTTGTGAAAGGGGGCTAGACGGAAAAAATTCTTACGAAAAGTTGTCACGACACTTTTTGCTATAGACGAATAAGCGCTACTTCACCATGGCAACGACGTGACAATATATAACGAAAATTCATAGAAATAAAATGTACTTCTTGTGAAGACTTATGTTTTTTATTCATAGAATAAACATTGGTTCCTTCACTTATTAATTGAAAGGAACTTCGTTCCATCCGGGTGTCCCTTGACACCTCTCAAGTTTTTTATTTTTTAATGAAATTTATTAAATAGAAAATAAATAAATAAATGCTAATAATATATGTGTAAAATAAGTATAAGTGAAATAATAATATGGGTATTATAAGGTAATTGATACGAGCGACCGATGTAGAGGTTAATGGTTCTAATCTCGCCATCCGACTATTTTACGGAACCATATCCTAGGAAAAAACTTTTAAATAATTTTTTACAAGAAATATTGCCTGTTTTTTTGCCTCTAAAATAAATATAATAAAATAAAATAAATAGCACATGTCATATTTTGTCATTTTGTCAAAATTTACGAATTACTTAAGTTAAAATTGACATTTTATCATGAAAACTTGAGGTCACATAGGATTATATACATAAGGTTTAACAACCTGAAGCTATTTAAATAACTACGTAGCATTCGTAGGTTTTCTTTAGAACGCAGTTAACAGTTTTCTTTGCTCTGAACAAGTCCTGTAATTTAGTTGTGAATAAAAAGAAATTAATGAAGTATGTCATCGCATATTTGTCAAGCCAACATTTTCGTAAGTTATAATGAATAATTCAAAACAACATCATATATTTGTGATTATATTGCCTATTGTCCTTTTATCTACAGTTTTATTTGGTTAGCTCGTTAAACTTAAAAGATGTGCGCCCGAATATTAATTATATTAATAGTCATAATTTGCTGACATATTCTGTGCATCGATTATCAAACAATTGATTTTATGAACAGTAGATATTTAGTATCGAAACACCTATTATTTCCCTGTCCTATAGTCTAAGGAGACTTTGCAGTGCGTGAACTACTCTCACTCTCACTCTCTCCTCTGTACATCGTTTGTTTATTCCCGAGGGTCGCGACTTCTCTTATTTGTTTTTTTTATAGTGTTAACTCAATGTAATATTGTAACTGTAAATATCCACTACTTGAATCATTGTCTTTTTATCTTTGAAAGGTTCATTGAATGATAATATGTATTTCTACCTTTCATTTACTTACTAATAATGAGTTTTTATGCGGGTTTCCTTATTACTATTAGATTTCTCCGGAACTGTTTACATGAAACAAAAGGTAATTAATGCGCACAACATGTCATATTCCCAGCGTGTTCATTGTCTCATTACAATGTTCTTATGAATTTGATTTAATGCCAATCATTTGCATAGTTTTATAACTGTCAGATTCCACCGCCTAGATCCCTGTACAAAAATCAATAATATTGTCATCCCATTCGTTTTCCTATAAAATATAATGATAAACAATATAATTTTGTACAGATGTTTCAGTAATGGAAGCCTCCACGGATACCTTTTGTTTACTCTTTCGAAGGTTTTCTGCAAGGCTCATTCCTCTTGGTTCCGGAGTCTAGTTGTGCAATGATAAAATTATTGTCACATAATTTTAACACCTTATGATCAAGCTGTAAACGCCTCGTAAATATATTTTCATATAGTATTAACAATGGTTTATTGAATTTGAATGTTTATTACTTTATTTACTAAATACGAATTGCGTTTACGTAACACGATGTGAGAAACGAACATATTTTATTTTGTGCTGCATTTTGACATACGGTTTATCAATTCTTGTATAAAGATTTGGAGTCGCTTATTCGAAAGGTTTTGTGCAATAGTATTATATTTTATAAGACCCTCTTTTAAATGCATACATAATAAAACTCTTTGTTAACATGAACCGGTTTCATATTAATAAAAGAGAAAGCCTAGTGCTTTGAATCGTAAATCTAGATATCTGAGGGGTTGCCCTTTTGTTCAATGTAGTGCATGCAGATGTGCTCTTGCGGCAGATGTATCGTTTATATACCCTTTTATATAAATGGGGATTACAGAATGATTAATGTCTAATAATATCATTTTATACTTTAATACAAATGTCAGCTTGTAGTTCGCTAGTATTTTTTCTCGTTATTTTTTTTAAACTTCTAAGAATAACTTGAATTGTAGATTATTTTTGCTATCTTTACCGTGGTATGGGGTTTTTTAAATTAAGGTTACTTTTTTATTACAAAATTAGATCGGAAATGTTTCAGACAGATCTGATTACTAGATAAGATGCTTGATTGAGACTGTTTAGATCGACTTACATTGTGTTTATCGACTTATGACAGTAGGGTTTGTTAAACATACTATAATGCAATAATATAACAAAGGGAAAAGTTATTGCTTCAATTAGTTGTAAATGATTGTTCGCTTGCAAAAATCCCGTACCGTCAGGTTGATGCACGCAACACGCTTGTAGTAAAACCGGTTCCCACGCACGACGAGACGAGAGCACGCGACATGTCGCACGATCGCTCGATTTGAGCTCTGTGGGCCTAGCACGAATGTTGACAATAGTCATCGTATCGTCGTCGACAAAACTGATATTAAATTTTTTGCAGCGCCCCTATCGGACGTAAAATACACCAACAATCTTATACTAATTTTGACATAATTTATGACGCCTTTTTTATATTACAAGCAGCCATTCCAATTTTATTAATGTCTAGAGGTCTCGAAAATTCGAATGACGAGAAGTTGTCACTCGGTATTCAAAGATAAACCGTAATAGTATGTAAACAACATTCTCTACCACAAGGTCCTGTGGTTTAACAAGGTTGTTACGAATGTTAAGGCCGTTGTATGAAATTGGACTAAATCCCTTACGACAATTATGATGTATGTGTTAGTACTAGGGTATTTCACCGACTGCAAACATCTTAAATTCACTCAGCTGACAACAAATTGTTAGTTGAAAGTTGGACGTGTTATTGATACCGTCTTTAGGACTTTTTTAACGTTTTCAAGTTATGATTAGCCTTAATAAATATTATTTCCTGACACTTTCATCTCAGGAGTGAACGAGGAAAAAAAGATGCACTTTCCATTCTGTATAACTGCGAAGTGGACGATGAAATATCAATTATTCCGTAATATTTAAAGGCTCAATCATAAATTGACAAAATATAAAACGAATTAGATGTCATTGAAATTTACATTGGATGGCATACGATTTCGTAAATGACGAGTAATCAAAGACAAGTCAAAATTCTAAACTTAGTCAGTAATATTCCATAGTTTTTATTTGTAAAGCATAATTAATGTCATAATCGTGGATAAACAAATTGCACTCATTGTTCCGCCTTCGTGCGAAAAGATAGAAAAACTATTGTATTCATTGTATTGACAAGATATTTTCTTTACGAAACACATTACAAAAGATAAAATATCAAGGATGCAAATATTGCCAATGAAAAAAGTACCAGGAATATGCATTTCTCATATATTCTACGTAAGTCTCAATATATAAGCCCAAATTTAAAAATTTGAAAACAACGTAGACAAACATTATGTTTTTGTGCATCTTTTTGGACTCATGGGTAAACTTTGTCTTTCAGTTCGGTCTTTACTTTTGCACTGAAACAAAAACTATGATGAAAATAGATCAAATTATTCGTTCCAGATGGTTCCATGGGATCATGTCGGCTAAAGATGCAGAACAACTTATCATGGAGAAGGGAAGGAATGGCTCGTTCTTGGTGCGGGAGTCGCTGACCCACCCCGGGGAATATGTACTCTCTGTTCGAGTCAGAGGTCGCGTTTCCCACGTCATGATACGGAGACAGGTAAGTCATAATATTGTTTTAGTTGCATTGTCACTAGAGCTTTGTGATGTATCAGAAGGTGCGAAGTCCGAAGAGTAATGGACGCGTAAGAGTAATTGTAGCGGCAACGTCGCAAATCCACTAGTATATTCATTTAACAGGTAGGGACAACTAGTTCAAAATTGACGATATTGGCATACTGTGGCCAAATTAGTTTGGATATCGACGTTTCGCCGTGGTGGCTTATTAAACCACTCATCTGAATTTGTCAGTGCTCTTCTCCCCTCCTAACTATTTTACAACGAACTACTTCATATATATGATTGCCCGGTTCCCTGGTTCTGTGTTTTGTCTTATAGATATTATAACTATATAGAGTTTGTTGTGTTATACCCCTAAAAGTTCTTAGTAGATACGCTACGTTGTTTATGTTAGCCTGGTAGATTTCGTAGCACTGAACGCGTGGGTTGAGGTTTTTTATTTGCAATCAAAATCCTTCATTTGTTTGATTTTCGTGAAAAAGTGCCGTTTTTTTTAATTTTGTAACTTTTCTTTTCATGGGTATTATAAAAAAACTTGTAACTACTTTTTTACATTTGAACCAAGTTACAACGTAAAGACTATGTTTTGGCTGCTGTGGAGAAATCCTTAGCCTTACTTTTAAAAACGTGAGTCATATTTGAGATAATTTGAGGGTTAGGATATCTTCTGAGAATTAAATCCAGTCAACAAGTGACTCAAGAGACTGAGGACGTTTGACCATAAGAAGTGAATCGTGGGCATGTTAGCTAATGATATCACTGTCATGTCATGCGATTAACAGTTTTTTATATGATTTCGCTAAACATTACTATAACATGAATGAATAATTAAATGACATCACTTGTGTTGCAGACAGCACATGTTAAGACTTTTAATACAAGTTTTAACGTCAATATAAATATATAGTTTATCAACTTATAAACCGATCAGTATTCTAATAAACTAAGTAAACTATGAGAACATTTTTCTAAATAGCATAGCCAAAGAGAGGCGGAGGTTAATTTTGCGCCTGTGTTAAATTTAATCGAAATTCGTTGTGCCGCTCTGGACACCTTCAATCCATCCATCATTCTGGAAGAACACATAGTCTACCTCTGATCCATGAAGAAGTGAAATAGAACAATAAAGAATACCTACTGTAAATAATTAAAACGATAATGTAAAGAAATAAAAAAAATAAGTTATTCGCAATTCACACCCCCCTTTCTCTTTTACTCTTTCTCTCTTTTTCCGTGCAGAATTTTGAAAATCATATTCTTTAACACTAGGAGATCAGAAATACGTAGGAGAGGTCGTATTAAGCGTGGCTTTCCATTGCATAATCAATAGACTGGTTTTTATAAAGCACGCTTAGGAAAGTAAAAGTTTTTTTTTTTTTATTTTCTACAAAAATTGTCACCATAATATTTTGAACAAGTATAGAATTGAAAGTTATTTTTTTTGTGACAAATTGAAAATCAGATATATTTCGTTTTCCTTCGTATTACCCATTGGTTCATTCACTTCATTCAAGAGGTCAAATACTTTTTATTTAAGAACTTTATCGAAATTATACACGAAATCAGCACCTTGTAGATTTTAATCTCATTCAATTTTAATTTTTTTTTTTTAGCAAGAAATAGATTTTTAAAACTATAAGCTGTATGTTACAAAATATAAAGATATTATCTTGAATGCTTTCATCATGCGTAATAAACTGTGTCCATAAATTCACCGTTCGAATATGGCGCCCTCTTTATTATATTACTGGAATATACTGCTATTTCAAAATAGTGCCATCTGTTGGTAATTTGTATTTTTCGTTGTACTTGCCGCGAAATACAAAAGTAGAGTTAATGATGACACCTACGTACAAGGTATAACGAGTAAGGTGGTGGTATTGATTGAATTTATGTGCTGAAGTACCAGGGTATAATAAATGAAACGGTATATTTTACAATACGGTAATTTACAAACTTAAATATTTTTAATAAGAAGAAGGAACAATAATATCTTAAACAATATTACAATTAATAATTTCGAAGTTGTATGCTTTATTCTGATGTGCGATTAATGTAATTTATAAACAGATCCATACATTATTTTGATAGTGTTTTGACTGTTTCTGTTTATGACATGCGCACCAAAGAACATTTGCTTTGTATTGATCGAAAATTGAAAATGGGTTCCGAATTACCAGGAAACTATAAGATGACAAGAGTCTTTAGCTAGCTAACAGTTGGTTTCTGAGCCCAAAATATCTGTATAAAACATATCGTCTTCCCTGTCATTATCGTTGACAGAATACAGATAACAATATGTTTTAAACGGAGATTTTGGTCTCAGAAATCCACGGTAATTTAAGTTTTAGTTACTTTTTCATATATATTTTAGACATATTTACCATTAAAAATGAATGAATTCGTATCGTAACTTTCATCAGTAAATACGGTACTTTTGGAAATATTGCGTTAGGCAGCTTAGGTATTACTGCTATGATAAGGTCATAAGTTTAGTTTGTCAAATATCAAACAATAATCTAAGGGCCATTTTCACTAACCAGCCCTTAAATTTAGATGTCTTAGCGGGTTAAAAGTGAAAAAAAATCTTTTTACTAACGTTTGGGAGTTACTTAAGTTCAGAATGTTGTCTTAGATTTAGGGAGACCCTTAACCAAATAGGCACGTATCTAGGAATACTTTACGAGGCTGTTTGGTAAAAACGAGCATAAGAATGTCAATTTCGGTTCCCCAATCTCCTTATCCTCTTTTTATTATCTTACATTTAGATCCTTGGTAGCATTCACTTAACATTAGCTGAACATTTCTATTGTAAATTATAACAGTTGTAGTTAATTTATGCCAGATATACACGTGGTAGCCCAGTTGTCTAAATTCAATATTTTTAATTAAAAATATTATTATGCACTTCTTTTCCACGTTAACTTTAATAGTGTCAAATTTTACGTTTATTCGGTCATGCAATTTACTAATATCTTTACAGTATGTGTCCAGAGTAATGTATACCTACGCAACCACATTAAAAGGTTTCTCTTCAGGTATTAGTAGCTTCTTCTTTCGATGAGCCCCTTTCCTTCTTGTTAGAATGTGTTTTTTCATGTTCTCTGTGTATTCTTAACTAGTACCATCTTCTTTATTTTGTTGTTAATGACTATTTACAATTAATTACAAGAGCTCAATTAATTTCATTGTTAACTAGATCGTTACACATTTTGCACTCTTCACGCTTAAATTTATCGATATTTATTATCTTTTTTGTTTGATTAGTTGAAGGAGTTCTCGGTGGCCATATTTTATATCAAACATATGAAATACATAAATGATTTTTTATATATATTACGTTGTAAAACGTAACAAATGAACTCGAATTCAAATTATTTATTACTGTTGCGCTTGTTTTATGAGCGCCATATATAATTAGATTGTTGACTGACAATATTGAAATTTACTAATATCTTGGACCTATTTTTACCTTCCCGTGAGTGCCATAAAATCAATAAGAGACATGTATTTTTAATTATTATTAGAAAGAAATACAAGGAAAAATTAATTATGTGAACCTTAATCATCACGTGTAATCAGTGTAAGGAAAAAAAAAATTGATTTGACGACACCAATAATCTTTATTACATTAAGATTTTATTTCTAAACATTTAATACATTTTGACATTTATCATCTTTTTTTTCTTTTTTACTTTTTTTTCTTTTTTTTTCTTTTTATTGTGAATATAGACAAACATTAAACATTCGAAGTTTTATCCACATACAATTATAGTTTGGAATAATAAGCGTACATCCCAGAGAGGTAATCACAGATTAAATTAATGTTTAAAAATACATTATTACATTTATTTCATAAATTGAGAAAAATTTTATAACTAGTTGTTAAATAAATTCAATAAGATATATTTGGACCCGAAAAATGAGTGGAATTTTTATCAAAATACTGGAAGATACGAAATAATAAATACATGAACTTTGTAATAAAACGAAATGGTATGAAATTAAGTAACTTATCCTAATATGACATCAATTTCTACTATTCTAGACACATAAGCATTAACATAATGTTTTTTATGCTAATAATGATTGAATTATGTTTCTAACATCGATATAAGTATACATACATAAAAATACATTTTACCTAAAAAAATTCTATGATTTTTGACAATAGCAATGGATTTTTTTCATAAACATAATTATTGTAAAACAATTATTTTAAACAAGAATAGATATAATTTATAATCCATATAATTTTCTTTCCAAGACAATCAAATATATAAAGAATCTATATAATTCAATTAAACATACAAAAAGTCTTTAAATAATATATTTTCTTATATCTTATTAATTAATTTCAGAATACAATAAATTCATGATTTAATTTAACGACTAACGCTAGAAAATGTTTGTATGATCGTTAATTTTAAGTCAAAAAAGACATAAAGAGATATTATAATTGGGTTCTTTCTTGAATAATTTTATTATTTTCAGATTTACTTATTTTTCTCAATTATCATTAATTTGCAATTTTCACAGGCCGGATTAAAAAAAGATTTCTCTTTTTAGAGGACAGAATTGTATTATATATATATATATATGTAATATACATATAAGTTCTTCATTATGTATATATATATATATATATATATATATATATATATATATATATATATATATATATATATATATATATATATATATATATATATATATATATATTTAATATTAGTTAGTAGCTAATTTCAAAATTAGTTGTACTCAAAATACAAGTACTTCATTATGTAAATATATATATATATATATATATATATATATATATATATATATATATATATATATATATATATATATATATATATATATATATATATATATATATATTTACATAATGAAGTACTTGTATTTTGAGTACAACTAATTTTGAAATTAGCTTTTGAAAGTCGTTGAATTAAACTATTAAAATTTACTTCGTTTCAGGTTTTGCTTGATTTTTTAAATCATTATCGATCTTGTTGTTTGTTTTTCCTTGTTGTCGAGGGAAGTGTGTACCATTGTTCAGACCGCTGCTGCTACTACGGTTTTGATATTCTCTTTGTGGCATACTACCGCCTCTATGAAAATTGTTATCAAAGGTGCCCATGCCGTTATTGCGCACTGCGTGGCCAATCATACTCTCATGGTTATGATGTATATAAATATTTGTTACGTAATATGTAGTTCCAATTCCATGGCTAATGTACATTCCTTGCGGCTGTGGAATGTTCATATTTTGGTGACCGTACGTTGGTGGTTGATAGCCTTGCTGAGTGTTAAAATTATATTGCAAGTTCCCTAATGTCCCTTGGCTTTGATATTCGCCGCCTTGGATCCTACTGCCTTGTTGGAAGTTGAAATTATTTCCAAATTGTGGCATAGCGTTATTGCGAGGTCCTTGATTATTCCAACCATGTTGAATGTTTTGGTTGTTTGGTATATTTCCACTTACATGGGTATTCCTAAATCCCTGAGCGATTCCTTGATGCTGTGGAATATTAACATTTTGGAAGTTTGGAGGGTTGCACGCAGCAGGTCGATTGCTCTGCCATTGAACGTTTACATTTTGCTGAATGTTGCCATCGAGTACACGGTTTTGAAACGTGCTTTGCACCATACCACTCTGCTTAAAATTGTGATGTATTTGAGCATTCAAAACCCCTTGGCTATTTTGATTTATTGGATTAATCCAGCCTTCTTGGTTAGGTCGGACACCCTGGCTACTAAATATTTCTTGGGGTCGTGGACAATTCGTGTTTTGGTTCTGGCCGTAAGCTGGAGGACCTTGCTGTTGATTGTTTAAATTATACTGCATGTTGGCAAAGTTTTTTAGGTTTCGATTTTCACCGCCTTGAATCCTACTGCCTTGCATGTTATTGCCTTGTTGAAAATGTTTGTTGTTACTATTGGCATATTGTGCCACGCTCGCATTGCGATCAATTTGTAAAAGAAAATTTTGTTGGGGAGATGGATTTACCGATTGACACGGTTCATGACAATCGATAGTTAGCTGTCCTCGTGTGTTTCCAGAAGTAGTTTTTTCTTCCGCAGACGTAACTTGTGGTGTCAGGGATGGTTGTCCGTCACCAGGTCTCACATTAGTCTTGTACTTCGGCGGTGTTTCTTTAGAATCCGGTTCATGTTTTTTTTCTTCAGAACAATGCGGCTTATTAAGCCCTTCCAAAACGTCATCCAGTTTAACTATAATTTCATCAGCTTTTACAACATATTTGTCTTGAGTTAAAGGCTTAGCATCTTTAGCCTGATCATCATTAATTTCCGGCATGGATTTAATGAAGTTTGATTCCCGTGATTCTTTTGAAACTTTATAAGAAGTGCCCTTGAATTTATTTTTTAGGGTACTAATCTCATCTTTCTCCGTATCTAAGACTTTAGAATTCAAATAATTGAGAAGACGTTGGCGACCTGTTCTTTTAAGTCCTTCTTTTATATTGCCCGAAACGAATTCTTTATGTGGACAACCTAATTCTTGAAGGAATTCCTTCAGTTCTAAAAGGAAAGTATCATAGTATTTAAAATCTGGCTTGAAGTTTATTGTTTTCTGCATTGGATGCACACTCTTAATTTGATTTGCCAAACAGTGGATATACTTCATGAATGTAAATGATTTTGTCTCCGATCTTAAAAACTGTTTCAATTCTCTTCCAGTAAGTAGCTTAAAGCTACCTGTGCTACCAGTGCCATCGGAGTCATCTGATGCATCATCCATATCATTGCGATACATGTTTATAAGTGAATCTGAAAAGAAATAAAATAAAATATATATATAAGTAAATCTTATAAAACAAAATATCGCTTTTTGTGACTTGTGTTTGGGCTTCATGTTCTGCCACGAAACGGTTTAAAATTCGGTTTTCATCATCATGTGGATAATTTATTCCGGATGGTACTGTATACTGAAAAAGGATTTTACTGAAAAGGGACGTACTCCGATATATCAAGCAAACAGTCATGTTTAATTAGAGTTTAGAGCATTTACCATTCACTTGATATATCTCGATTATTTAGGAACCGATGAAAGGTCGATTCACAATATGTTTTTATGAAGATCACTTAATGATTTTTTACAACGGGAATCTTCCAATGAAAACCGTATTTGCGTTTTTAATTAAAAATAAAAAAAATATTTTGTACGACGTTTTCATTTACTTTATAAAATTATGATAAAAATTTACATATAATAATAATAAATAAAAGAAACAATAAAAAATGCTTTAACTAAAATTAAAAATTAAATAATAAAATGATTAATTTTTTTCCTCATAAATAAATCTTTAAAATTTTGTATCGTCCATTTCTTGTCATTCCATTTTTATTTATCTAAGGTGTTTTTTTAAACAATTTAATTTATGCGACTTTTAATATATATTTATCTTCTTCGAAGACAATTTTATTTGGCTATTTATCGACATTTACCGTTATTTGATGTCATTTTTATATTGTTTCAAGTAAATAGAAATAATGTTTGAAATAAAACAAAATCACACATTTTTCACAACATAATGAGTAAATCTTAGAATTTGCCGTAGTTCAGCTTTTACAATCAAAAATCCTGATTAAGTAGTATATTTCTGAATCACTTAAAATTTACCCTCTTTGACTTATGTAGATGTAACCGTTAGAGTTATATAAAAACGATTTATTAGAGAATTGAAGATCTCATAAAATGCTACAAGTAAACGACGCAGATCTTTTTATGGTTTTCTTATAAGGACCGCTTTAATGTACAGAAATATTAAGTGTTTTGGCAGCGGAATTTCGCCTTTAGAATTATTTAATTAATAAATAGTAAAGACACAATTGAAATTGAAACTCATGTTAAATAAAACGCTTATATTAAATATCTGCTGAAGAATCATCAAAAAGTTATAATTATGTGAAAGGCTTTTAAAGATTTTATATAGTACTTATGTAATATGTTCAATTGCTAAATACCTCTAACAATGACATCATATTATGGTTGATCATTAATATTAGTATTGTCACAGACATAAAAATCTGATGTATTTTATATATTTTTCAATATTAAGACAAGTAACATAAATACATTTCAATATAAATTACTTATAATAAATCTATATATATAAAAGAAAGTCGTGTTAGTTACACTATTTATAACTCAAGAACGGCTGAATCGATTTGACTGAAAATTGGTGGGCAGGTAGCTTAGAACCAGGAAACGGACATAGGATAATTTTTCTCCTGTTTTCTATTTTTTTTTATTCCGCGCGGACGGAGTAGCGGGTAAAAGTTAGTATATATTTAGTTACAAATATCACGGTAGTACCCTTTAACCGTTTGTTTTAAGAATTAAAAAAATGAAAAAATAATGTTTAGTTAAGCAATAAAAATATATTTAAAATGCTAATTAAAAAATGATATATTCCCGAAGAAAAATATTCTATTTTTAACAATTTATACCATTTCTACAATAGGTGTTTATTTCTATAATCAAATTATCTCACATATATTTGGCACAAATGTCTGTTTGTTAAATTTTCAATCGTATGACGAGACACAAAGGAAAACTGCTATTATACGCTATTTTCCCAAGATGGCGACGTAACCACCATTCTACCAGGTAACTAAATTAAATTTCGGAAATAATACATCAATATACATTAAGATATAAATTTTCTTCAACTCCGGAATACTTTCAAGAAAGCAATCTGCTGTGGAAACGTTATGATTTTACAATAAACGTTGTTTTACTTACCTTTATTTTAAACACCTGTCTTGATTCTCTGGCTCACCGTCTGCTCGAGAACGCCCCGATTGAAAATGGTTTATTGATTTATCGCTGTTTTTGTGCGCAGGTCATTAAGTAGTGTTACATTCCAGCAATATAGTGCGTTCATTTTATCGTAATTTTAATATCGATAAAATAGCAAAATATTTTAAAGTGTATTCTTTCTTTTTAAGCTTTAAATACTTTGTTATTAAAGATCTTAAGAAAAAAAAAAAACAGCTAAGTGCGAGTCGGACTAGCGCCCGAGTTTTTTCGTACAAACCTGGTATAAAAATTTACGGTGTTCGCAATTGTTCCCGTATCTATGGTGCAAGACGTTGCTTCGTACCAAATTTCCTCTTTTAGATCCTAAAAGAATACCGTTTTTTTCCTTTCGAGGTGTGGAACTCTAAAAAACTGCATATCGAGATGAAATTTCGAAATTACCATAAAATATGATATTTAAAAATATCCAGCGAATACGAAAACGATAATATTAACTGCAAAATGTGCTTTCTTGTTCAAATCTTCAAAATAAATTGACTGATGATTTTGCTGTAATGTAATTTACCATCTTAGGATTTAATTTTTTATCCTTCGGTGTCAAAATACCATTTATCCTTTCCAATTTTTAATATTAGTATAGAAGTAACAATGACTTCCGTTAAATTTCACGTCAAAAATTCGAAATTAAATAAAAGTTCGTAAATTATTTATGACAAAAACAGGCTTTTTACCAGTTGTGTATGCATTTCAGTTTCGGAGTACCTTTTTTAAAACGCTAGAATGACGTATAAAAACTGACAAATGACAGTTGACAGCCAATTCTTGGCGCTAGCGCCACCTACTTAGAGTTTTCAGTTTTTCTTCCTATTGGGTATAAGGAAATGAAAAACAAACATGTTTTTTTTTACATTTATATGACACACCGACTTGAAACATTTATGTATAAGCAAAGGGGTACAAGCTTGTTCCACATCAATCACATTAAATCTAATATGTGTTTTTAAATATTTAAAATGTTATCACTACGAGTATACAGCATATTATCAAGTAGACAATGACAATCATTGATTCAATTTCCTAAAATTATAATAAAATACATTAGAAATTATAAAACAAATGGAAATATAAATAATTTAATCATATTTCAAGTTATATTTGTTAAAAATAGCTTGATCGATTTAACACTTTCTATAAATAAAATATTTTTGTAGAAACGTTTCATTTTTATTTATTTTGGCACGTATTTTATTTTCATAAATACCATTTTTTTAATGTCATATTGATAATGGTTATGTTGTTGTTAAAAAAATAACAATGCATTTTGACTTCCAGTTCGTACGAGTTATTTTATAGTTATGACAATAATTATAATATTGATAAAAATGTACTAACTACAAAGATTTGTCAAATCGATCAAACTACTTGTAACAAACCCACAAAAGTACTAAATATTTCATAAACAATTTAAAACTAAATAGGCCTAGTAATGGACAAAAGATATGAAATTGTTAGTTGATAGTTTATTATATAGTTAAACTATTCAAATGGACGAACATCAATTTCAATAGGAATATTTAATTATTACTTTGTAAAGGACAAATAACAATTTTACCCTTCTTTCCGTTCATAAGTCTTTCCTAAGAATATTTTCGAATCAGTAAACGTACAATATCAATGACGTGCAAATTATCAGTAAATTTTACACATGATTATTATTAATGACTAAAAGATAATATTAATGAAGTTAAAATTACTACAAGTCACTACTTTATCTTAAAATCTATCAAGTAATTGTTTGTTTCTGAGACCGAAATCCCAGTTTAGAACATATTGTTATCTCTATTTAGTAAAAGATCATGACTGTAACCAACGGTAAGTCTGTAATGTTATTTAAACCTTGTACAATATATATAGATATTAGGAATGTATAGAAGGTAAAGGTTTTGCACTTGAATACATATGTACAAATAAATATTTTTGTTATTAATTTTAGTAAACCTAAAAAAAATAAAATGACCCTGTCGCCTTCACAACTTGAAATACTTCATTACATTAATAATTTCACTAGATAGATAGTTAAAAAATAAGTAAAATTGGCCTTGAGGGGAGCTTTAAATGTATAAGATAGTTGTTAGAATGAAGATTGGTAATTTCTAATTCATTCTTAGTTCTGCTCTTGTTTCGGGTTCGTTGATTTTTCCAAGTCAGATTCAGCTTCTTCTTTCCTCTTTCTATACTTAGAAACCAATTTTATGAAGGCTTTTTCCAAACGATCCCACTGCATAGTTATCTCGGCGTAATTAAATGAGGTAATCACTCGCGATTGGCGTTCGCGTACAATCGCGAGTTTTATTTCACTTTCAAGCATTGTAAGAAAATAATCTGTATTAACGTTCGCCGGAAGCCCAGCGATATCAACTTGCGATATGATAACGTCCAATTCTTGTACGGTCGGCGGCATTAGCCTCCGCTTCGGCCCTAGCCCGCTTTCCTGAGAAGAGCCTGGCGAATTAGTGTAAATTATCGTCGATGTCAACAGCTTGTACATTAAATAGTCGATTAAAAGCACCTGACCATCGTTGCCCCGATCTTCAGACAACAAGGTGTCCATGATTTTCCGTATACAATTGCACCCCATTTCCCTCAAGCAACAACTTACTTGTATTAGGAAAAAGTTGTACCTCCCAGGTTCATTTAGAGGATGAACGTTATTTTGAATTTTAAAATACCCTTTGATCTCCTTAACCAGGATGTGCACATATCGTGTAAATTCGTACGAATTCGGAGCACTGTTTATCGCAATTGAGAAGGTCAAGGTGTCGAGAAGTGGATTTTCATATAAATCTAAGTCATCATTGACATTGCTCGCCATGTTATCAACCTGTTAGGCGCCTCCTGATTTAAAATTGGCTTGCTGTGCTAAAACAAAAAATAAAACCCTTTTTAAATTATTGTTGATGATTGTAGAATTGATAATAGTCATATGTGAGATTGTTTTTTCTTGGCATTGCTTTGAACTTATATAGAAACCAATTAGCTACCTGTTTTTGTGTGGGGACTACTCCCGTTTATTAACGCTTCTCTGCTGCTGGTTGCGTCACCTATCAGTTTTCAAGCATCAACTGTAAAAAAAACATGGTATTAACTACTTTTCTGCGAGTGGACATTCTACTTATATAAGTCGCTTATTACGACTTAGAGTCGCGTGAATAGATAATAATGTGCAAACCATCGGGAAATCCCCGTCAGAAAGTTTCTTTTACCGTTTCTTAGATTATTACGCGCAACTTTGTCGTTAGAAAGTTAAAAATAATTTATTAGTTTGTCTATAATCCGCCATCTTTAATTGTACTTCTCTATCTGCTATCTGCGGCCATTTTAAGCATGTTCCACTGTTTTATAACTTTATACATTATTTGTAGATTACTAGTGTATTGTAATGGTATATGCATTTATATATTCCAATGTAAATTATATATATATAATAATTTTCATTACAAGACCTTCCCCAAAAAAAATCTCTACTTTTTTATTTTACATAGCTAACGAATAACGAAGCTTTTGACCAGAATCTACTTCGTTTTCATTGATTTGCAAATTAAAGATGTCTAAATTTCATATTATGTCATCTTTTTAATTTTGAAGATCTTAGACATATTATATAATAGATTTAATATCGTTAAACCAAGACAAAGAGATTTCAAACTAAGTTTAAAAAAGTATGTTCTGAATTAAAATAACTTACATTTCCTAATGGTGTTGAATATGTGGAACTTTTTCACTTTATTCTTAACCCAAGTCACTTCGCACTTACTTTGAAAAAGAGAGTACTCCCATTAGAACGGATATACCATCAGAATGTACGGAGAAACAGTTATTGATTTTTATCTCGGCGATTCGGCGCAATAGTGCACCTCAGAAATCGCGGTAAATTTAATTTTGGCCTTGTTTTCTCGTTATATGGGCATAGATAAAATATATTTTTTTTATTTAAAATATCTTTGTTTTTAAAGATATAAACGAATGTACACATGTTTGTAGGCATTAATTTTACATTCACAATATCGTTCAGCTATTAATTGGCATCTTGCCAAACTAACATACCTTTTTGTAGGAGTGTGACTATATAAAGAACAATTTATCTTTTGCTTCGCAAATAAATCGTAAGTTAACAACGATCTTTTTATAAAAGTCATGTTGTTTATATAATTCAAAGGATAAGTAACAGGTATGGTCTATATGGTCTATATACCATTTATTTTCAACGTGTCACCCCAGTTTATGGTAACTATTATGTGACCACCAGTCTCCTGTAAAAAGGTTGTCAAACAGGAGTTTTATAAATGATGCATTATTTTATATTTAAATCATCAATTTTATTTTAATTAAATTAAGAAGAAGAAAATGAGCAAAACTTTAATAAAACAAGAAAGAAAAAACTTTACAACTGAACAAGACTAACTCAAAAACTAATTACCTTAAAAGTTTGAATTCAGTTTGCATGATTTTAAAAATTCTAATTGAATTTTTATTTATAATTTTTATACTTTCCATAAAGTTGGATTTTTTTTTAATATAGAGAAGTATTATGGCAATAAATAACGTCGACTGGTATTTATTATTATTTATTTATTTATTTATTTATTTATTTATTTATTTACAATACAATAAAAAAAACCTAAAATAGAACTATGTCCCACAAAATTATATAAAATAATTTGACTGTGGGATCAAGGAATTGATTACTATGTAGTTTAAATTTCTGAACTACCAGGATCACATGAAGTGATAGAGTATAGTTATGCATGAATTTCACTACTGAAATACAGGAACATATTGTTATCTCTTATTTTCCAAATAGAATAAGAAGGATGACGGTATGTATGAGTGCTTCGGCATGAAACATCCACGGTAATATAGGATAGACTTAATGCACACAGGTACATTATCTTTTTAAATTTTCACTATTAGAACATGGAAGTTGCCAGATATATTTGAATCGTATTTATTTCGACTTTTTATTTTGAAATTATTCTTAAATAAAAAGGAAGATTTTTACTAGTAAAAAATATAATCAAAAGCTTACATAATAACGGAGTTTTCCAGGTCGTCTTAGGCACAAAAAAAATATTGTTTATAGTACAGTTTTATAATATAAATAATTTCATTTTCATGTATAAAGAAATATTTCCCTTGTAATTTTAATGTATATCAGTTTTGTTAATATTAAGCTATAATTATTCTTTAAACTAAAATTACCACACGAAATATTTTCCGAACGTAAGAAAATCGATGCGGTTGGGGTCCTGAGTAAGTTTATTGATTTCCTTTGAAGTTTAACCGCTGAAGTACCAGGACAACATAAATTAGAAAGAGTTTAAATAAATAAAAGTAGGGAATTAAATCACTAAAAATAATAGTTTTTTACCTTAATAATAATTTTAATAAAAGCGATCTTACCTTTTCACTCAAAGTCATTTCTATACTAAATCATGCTCAACTTTTATATTAATAACATAAATATGCTTATTGAGAGAAAATTTAGATCAAATTTAAGTATAATTTATTTATTATTTTTTCAGGGACAAGAAAATCCTCCACGGTACTTAAGTTGTTAAAAAATCAAACCATGCAATGTATTCCATGCATTCCATAAAAAAAAATGTTACGGACATTATTTAAAATACCAATTAAATAACACGAAGTTGAAGTTTCATTTACCATTAGTATGAAGAGAGATTATTATTTAAAATCAAAGTTTAAAACATATCTTTTTATCTCTCTTGTTAAAGATATTGACAGGGATGACGGTATGATTTATACAGAGATTTTTGTCTCAGACCTAACGGTTAGTCGCGCGTAAATAAAACACTAAGACTGATATAATTTATTTATGGACATTTATTTTCACATTTAGAGCGTACATTTTTTTTCAATAACATACGTACACGTACATGTAAATTTGGACACCAATATTTCATATAAGTTAAATACATAATTACCCCTCATTTTGGACAGACTTCGAGTCACTAGGAATACATATGTATTACGACGAGGAATTACATAATGTGCATAATTGATTAAACATTCTTTTGACATTTTGGACCTGGCCTAATCATAAAAAATTGAAACAATAATATTTCAGCCATTTTATTACCAAAAAAACGGGATTATTGAAATATGATTATGTACCAGCTTCCAAAATGCGACCTTGACAAATACATAAATAAAGCACTAATACCGGAAACAGTTTTACTGACACATTTTTAAGGGTAGAACACACTGTTTTATACTTGACGTCCATAATGAAAGGGTTAAAACAATGTTTAATTAAACAGAGCTTACTGTATTATTTAAATTAGAGTAATACAGTTAAAAAATTTATCATATCATATCATGCTCTAAAAGTAAAGACTAAAGGTTAACGCGGACTTGTCAACTTCTCGCACACTCAGCACCGCCCCGCCACGCGATCCATTCGCTGTTAACCCGACCGCCCGCCGCGTCGCAAGGGGACATAACGATTTGCTAGCGAATTTGTATCTTTATCCCGCTCAATCGGCGACGTCGAGGCGGCGGGAAGTGGACGCAGAGGCGATCGTGAGACATGGCGGTGCCGGGCGAACTAGGAGTGGACGATTGCGCGTTAAACTTTAACATTGTATACTTATAATGTCAATCATTTTTTAATGTAGAATAGCATATAAATTATAATCTAGGATTAGATAGAAATATACATATTAATAATGTGTCACCGACGAATTGTACACTTTATCAAATTATAATTCCAGTAGGCATATTGGTACGAAGAAACAAAATAACAATATATGGATTACATTATGCCCTTCGTGTTTATTGATACAAAAGAAATGCATTAAGCATCTCATCAGTTCCTTCTAAGTAACTTCTACAAAAAGTTAAACTCAAAATCTTTTTACAGGACTTAAACTTTATTGTAATAACGCAAGCGGTACACTGGGTCAAGCCACAGTATACAGGGCGGTCAAAAAGTCATGGATCAAACGACAATGGCGGATAGGTGATGTAGTCTTTAGCAAAAAAATACAACAGTTTATAATCTGCCTGTCTTGACTCGTTAAATTGCTTATGTGTTTATTAGATTTTAAATTTTTTCTGTCATTATGTTGTAAGTTTATTATATGCCTAATCACAAGAGAAAGGTAAAAGAGAGTTACATTTATATAGATTTACGTTAAATTGAATTACAATTGACTTCGCTATTAGTGTACATGTTATGTATATAATATAGAGTCCATGTAATTGTAGCCTACAACATTGAGTTAAACAAAAATATATGACTAAAGGAAAAAAATATTGGATTCACACGGATAGATTAGAGTTTACTATTTTTAATACCGATTTCTATAGAGCACAGGTAAACATTAACTAACAAACATTATATTTATTGTACTTATATCAGAGACATTGAAGTTTAGGTTAGGAATTTTACTACTACTACTGACATTTAGTTCCTACAAACATACATACATAAATAACAATGAATAATATGAATGAATTATTCAAATTGTATTGTATTTATAAAAATTTATTTATGGACCGGATTAGAAAAGATTTTTTTTATAATAAGAATTATTTCTTCGTAATTTTTGTAAATAGTATTTTGATGAAAATTTGTATTTGGCACTTTTTAATCTTTTTTTAAAACGACAAAGATTTGACGTAGTCGCAGTGAAATATTTAAAAAAAATCACATTTTATAGTAAAGATAAAATACATCGAAATGTAAAATGTAAATACAAAATATTTACGAATCTTAAATAAGTATTTTTTAGATGATCAAACATTCACGTTTACATAAATTCAAAAAGTAGTTGAAAAAATAGGACTTCAATGAAAAGTAATCATTTCACAACCTAGATTTTTATACTGTATAGTAATTAAATTTGTTAATCATATTAATTAATAATATTAAACAACTAACAGCAAAGAAAATCGACAAAGCTACTAAAAGTTTCCCTGACATTCCGGATTGCAATCCCTGTTTAGAATTTTTTTCTTATAACCTATTGCCTAGTTTTTCTTCAGTGTTCAAAGAGTTGATTGATCGAGAAATAAGTTTTCCTCTTTTTGATGCACTCAGTGTCCATGCTACTGTAATGTTGGTTAGGACTGCTTTGGTTACTTTGGTATTTATGTTTAGACAAATTCTGTTTCTTGTTGCATATAGTTTCTATATTATTTTTGATACTGCTTACTGGTTTTTACTATTATTGAGTTTCATAAATCAACGTTTGAATGCTTTTTAATTTTTAACCAACCCATTACATCTCGTCGTCATCTTCGGGGTTGCGCGCTTCGCCTAATATACGCAACCGAGCTTGTTCGTATTCCCTTTGCCGTTGTTCAAGTCCCTTCAAGGGTTGAGTATAAATCCGTCCAACAATTTGCCCTCTAGCTAGATGTTGCGGTCGTTTTAAGATGCGTACAGCCGTAGCCGGCTCCGATGTCGGTTGTGCGTCGTCATTCAGCGGCTCATTAAGCATTCTATAAGTTTTCATCAGCGATCTTATAGGTGCCTTAATGCTGTACATCAGCTTCAGCTGGTTGCCCAACACTCTACAATATTTTGGTTCAAACATTGAATCTTTAGACATTGTTATATTTATATTCTTCTTGCTATTGTAATTTTTTAAATTGTAGAAACAGTTGATCGCTGTCGGTGATTACTTCTCCTCGATTCAATATATTTCTAATCTTTATTATTAATAATATATCGAAACATTTAACTTTGCCTGGTTTTATCGGGACCTGGAAATAGGAAAAAATGGTTTTACAGAACTAAAGCTAAAATTAAAGGTGTGCGTAGATTCGTTTATGAATTTGGGTGGAATTACATTTTTCCTGTGGACTCTTTTTAAAACACGTCTTTCGTTATTTGTAAAAGTAGATACATTTTTATTATACATATCAAAATAGTAGATAACCTAAACCACAAGACAAGGTAGTCGTATAGCGTATAGACACTAAATATATAATGATAATAAAACAGGATGTAAAAAAAATTACGCACAGCGACGACTCCATCATAGTTTAAAGTAGATGGTGTTAATCGAGAGGTAATGCAATGAGCACAGCAATTGATATAACTTAGAACAAATTAAAACACAATAATAAAAATGTGTCTTATATTAAAGTTTTGTTCATTTCGCAATTTGTACTCTCCGCAACCGATTTAATTTATATACATATATACATATATCTAGTATTATCAGGTCGTTCTATAAGTAATAACTAGTTACCTTTAATATCGGTGTTTCTGTCTTAGGTGGTTACTTCAATAACTTGTTTTTAAAGCCGCTACTATAGTTGTTCCTCCGATAGTACCTGGAAAGGACGTAATGAGATATTAGAAAGGTTATTAACGTTTTAATTCCTTATAAATTTGCTTAACGTCGCCATATCTTAGTCTCTTCGCGACAATGATACATATGTATGTTTAAGTTCACAAAAGATGAAAATGAACATAATTATAGATATTTTGTTCAAATTCCAATCTCACTTAACATAAATGCTTACAACTTAGATTAATGCGAAGATTTAATTTGCAAATGAAACTGTTGAACGCGAGCTAAGATGTCGCCCAATCGATCTATATCTGTTAAACTCGTTGACACAAGCGCAGTATATTTTATTTCGCTACTGTCTAAATGTTAATTATTATTATTAATAATGATGTTAAATTTGATAATACATATATAATTTAACTAATAAACCAAAAAAACATGTTCCGGATTTTTCTACCCCTTTTAACATGGAAACTGCAAAAACAATTGAAATATTACACTTGCAAAATGTCTGACTAATCGTGGGTTTCCGAGTCCTAAATCACCGTTTAAAACGTATTGTTATCTCTGTTTTCCCAAAGATAATGGAGAGGGACGACGGTATGTTTTATACAGAAATTTTGGTGTTGAAACCAACCTTAACACATCAATATTTTATAGACGCAATTCTAAAAGATTCCTCGAAAACCTTCTAAGCATCTGTTGCGCCGGTTAAACTTATCGCATGCAACAGATTTTTTTATTTTGCCGTTACCTAAAATGATATTTAATAAATTAAAAAATCAAAGAATCATTATCGAACGTATTTTAATGATTACTTATTAACAGCCGACATTTTAAGAAGATTTATGTATTGAAAAGTTATCTTAATAATAATTTATCTTTACTCCGTACAATTTGTATTTAACACCAGCATAAAAAACTCTTAAAGCAGAAGATAAAGAATCTAAATAGAATAATATTTTATGCCTTACCTGAGATGGAGAGTTAACGCGTAGAGTAAAATTAATTTGAAGGTGATCAATGGTGTCCAATCAATCTGCGCATGTCTACAAATTTATACGTTTCTCTTAACACGGTGTAAATGTTTATTGCTTTAGCAAAATAATTTAATAGAATCCATTTTTTTGAAAATCTTGTTATAAATCTTGTTATATACATTTCATCTCTTACCTTACAACATCACATTAGTCGTTTTCATAAACTTTAGAGGAGACGAATAAAACTGTCTATTTAAAAAAAATCGGTGGATTTTTTTTAGTAATTACTTAATGAATACGCTTTACTTCTATAGTTTTTGTCGATTTACTCTATTTTAATTTATTTACCATATTTCTTTACCTTTCAATTATCATGTGACCAATGTAACCAATTATAATATGAAAACCGCCAATTTTCGACTTGAGCAGTGTCGTAAGTTAAGGGACGATTTATTTTTCATTATAAATCACATAATGTTCTATTGTTCTATTATTGAAACACCGCTACGAAAATTATATTATCATTCCTGTGTTTATGAAAAGTGTTTTAGTTAAATCACGAAAATTTAAAGTTGTATATCTCCGTTTGTCGCTGGAAATCAGCGATAAAAATATGTTATCGTACAAATGTTTCGGCATTAGTAATTCGTTGGTAAAGCTATGATTTACTAGCTTCTTCTTTTCAAGGATATTTAACATATAGTTATATATGTAAATAGACTGGATATTACGAAATATATCGTACGCTCAAAAACTACTACTGGAAAAGTTTTGGTTGTCAAATTTGACACTTGTGACAGATAGCTGTACTGACGATTGTGAGACATTATGCTTAAATTATTTAAAGGAAAGTATCCGTAATGTCCCTTCTATAACTAGAATTATAAATTTTATTTAAGTCTTCATACGCATTGTAGCTCAGAATTACTATAACAACAATATTGCGTTTCAAATTGAAAACTGAATTTTAAGATGACATTATTCATTTATGTACATTTGCTATGAAATCGTACTAGGAGTATTTTTTAAATAATAAAATACAAAATAAATATAGAAAATCTTAGTTTTTCTTTATTAATAAATGATCACACCACCAAACTTGTTTTTTTGGATCTTGTGAACTTATGCAAAGTGGATTCCCACAGATTTCAAGTACTTAAGGAAGTCGATTTAATAATGCCTAGTCTTGAGTACTATTCGTTCGATGCGTAGTTAATCTGAGATAATAATGAGTAAATATCATATCAAGTGTTGTTACTAGTATGTAGTGTTATTTATCATGGATTGATGAAGAAAGCCCTGTATAAAACATACTGAAGACACGACAAGAAAAGCATAATTCTTTGTCAAAGATTATACTTTTTTAAAAAGTGAAAAATTAGGTGGTATAAATAAAACTCGCGATTCTTGCAAATGCATTTATATGGGCAATAAAATCTCACAGGTACAATGAGCACACAATCATGATCAGCAGTACAAAAACGATCGAATAATCTACACAAAGGACAGTAAGCTGGAAATCCCGACATCGGATGGCCTCTTGGGTAGTAGTTCCTCGCGATGTGGAGAAGCGATCCATCCACGTTTATAAACCGACCATTGTACGGTGGATTCATTGTTAAGGATTGCTTCCGCTGAGTCGACTTCCGTTGGTAACTTTTGAATTGGTCTTTTACTAATTGAAATTTGGCTTGAAGTCTACGCCTGAGGAATAGAAAAACATGTATTTTAAAACACTTGAACAACAGCATTTACTACGTTTTGACGCTGGTTTAAAACGATTATGAATGAATTTAATTACAATTAGAAAATATTGGCAAATCACACTAAAAATTAGAATATATTGATGAAAAATAATGACACAATTGACACTGTTACTGTTGTTGATTAAAATGTCACGTTTTACTGATTGAAAATTATTTTTAGAAGTAATACGCTACCCTTAGTCACTTCCAATCGCGAGCTAACGCCTAAAGTGAAATATTGATTTGGATTATTCGATTTTGCGCAGTCGGGATACCAGATGAGATGCGTTCCGTTTCAACTGCGTCAAAATTGATATTTTGATTAATATAGTTGTTAAAGTTGGTGTAGAAATAACAAAATAAAAAAAATATAAAAAAATCTTTTTTTAACATAAATAATAAAGAAATAATATGTGAACTACGTTATTTGTTTTGTAAAAGTATTTGCTGGGGTCATATCTGTCTTTGAATCTTGGCACAGATAATAGAAAAACTTTAGCGGCACCTTTTTGCCGGTAAAGCATATCAAAATATGTATCTCTGTGTAATTACAAACTGTTTTCATATGAAGAAAATGTAATAAAATAGATACAGACATTTTCAATTTTTCATTTGGTACAGTCTTAGACACAATTCTCACTTTTTATTTATTTACATATCTAAAAAATCTTTATATTCTCTTACAAAACTTTCAATATTCATGTTTTCAAAACTCTAATAAGGAATTTAATAGTTAAGTTTGTTGTTAGAGAGTGTATCCTTGCGCGCCGACCCCTCGTGAGGGGGATGAAGCCAGGGAAATGATATTTTTAATATTCTAGATAGTTCATTTGCTATTACTAGTACATGATAATGATTACTTGCCGTATAAATAATCCATCCACTTCGGTGAACTTCGTCATGGGGCTGTAGTTTATTTAAATTTATTGACTGATGTCACAATAAGTTGCCTTTTACTGATAAGTTGCGTTGTTGGGTTAATTTAAATAAATAATTTCTCCGTTGTTGTTGATCTGTGAAGTATTAGGAGAAATGTGTATAAATAATTAATGTAGTGAAATATATTTCAAATTAATTTATTTAAGACGTTGTAGACAAAAAAAAAAACAATATAAATAAATATTATTTGTTTTATTTTATTAAAAAAAAATTGACTTACCTTAGTAAATTGCCATGAAGTGGAGCATCGAAGATGTAAAATTTTATCAGAGTAGATTTTAGATGTTTGAAATCTGTAACTTTCTGTGATGATGATAAACTTTTTTTCTTATTACTGTCACTTTATCAAGAGAAAGGAAACAATTATTAAGATAAAAATAAAAATTGACTTATTTATATTTATTTTGTTAGTAGATTTTATATTCGATACAAGAAGGAAACTGAACTGAACCTGTACAATATGGCGGAGCAAGATCAATGGAGCCACAGTGCGCATGATCAGTACTTACTTACTGTGGGCTTCCACTGTAGAAATACTTGTAAATTATATTCTTGGCTGAAGATAACGGCGCGAAGTTGTTGACAAGTTCGGTGCAAATCTACTAGGCAAGCAGAATATTACAGGAGATATCAAGTGTGTATTATTTATAACTACGAGTATTGTTTAAATTTAGATTACTTCCGAAATTTGCGATATACTTAGGTAATTTTATCTGATTTTTTTAATACTCAAATTATTTGTATCATAAAAAATAATCAAAAAAAAAGAAAGTTTGATATTTTCGTCACAAGGATGAAAATGGATAATATGAAATAGAGACCTCTACACGAAAAGCAGGACACTTCTTGGATTAATGGGCGTAGATGAAAGAAACTTGTTGACAAGTTCGGCGCAAATTTACTAGGATTACAGAATATAGCAGGAGATATAAATTGTAAACTTTATAAGTAGTTAAATTTAGTTTAGTCTCAACATTCAACTCAACTTGAACAAATTTCGAAATGTGTTCTTTTTGAATTTTCAACTTAAATTTTGTCATTAATAATGAAAAGGCGATAATAATTTCAAGCCTAACCATAAAAAAAATTTAGAGAGTTTTCAATTACATTTTAACTTATAAATATGCCCTTTTACCAAACGCTAGCTTTACCAGAAATCACCTCAATTGATTAATATTTTTACGCAGGCTTCCGAAATGCAAATCTGGACTAATCCTTCCTCATATTAAAAATTCGAAAATAACTTTAGAATTAAGACTTTAGAATTCGAAAATAAGGTTAGAAAGTTGAGAGTGGAAATTTGTACGGAAGTATCGTCATTTTCACAGTTAGAAGCTTGATACTTATTTTGATATAAGTAAATATTATATTAAAAGTTTGTTAACTTTACTATCAAGGGTGCAAAATAACAATACGATTCAAGCTTGTATAGGAATATGTAAGGTGTATGGTTTTCTAACTTTAATATCTTTGGTTTTAATATTTAAAAACAAAAGATATTAAAGTAGAATAATTAGCCTAAGTAATTAAAAATGCTATCCGAGGACCGAAGAGTCTTTCACGCAGACGAAGTCACGGGCACAGCTTTTAATTAATAAAGCACTTATATCCTATGTGATACTCTCTCTTTCTCTCTGATGGGAAAATTACTTTTTTTTATAAACGATGACCCCTATAATATCAATCATCGGCGGGGGTTAAAACACGTGTTTAATTAAATAGTGCCCTACTGTATTTTTTTTGGAGTAATACAAATATGTATTTTATGTAAAAAAGGAAAATATGAAATAGTGTCCTCTACACGAAATGCAGGACACTTCTTGTAACATTGCTTTAATGGCGTAGTTCAAAAAACATTGTTGACAAGTCCGTTGCCAATTTACTAGGCACGTAGAACGTATAACAATCTTCATAAATATTGTTAAAAAAGTCAAATTGAATATAGAGCCCTCTATACGAAATCCAGGACACTTCTTGGATAAGTAAAGAATGACTAAGTAGTTGAAAGAAAAGTTGACAAGTTTGGAATAAAATTTAGCATAATTTGACTATTTTGACGAAAATCGGAAAAATTTATCAAAACAATTTATACTGTAATTTGTTTTGTGCGTATTTATAATTCTTTTCGTATTTATTGAAATTATTTGCAAAAAAACTTATTATATAATATATATCTTAATTCAACAGTGGTAAATACCAAAACATCTTTTTCACGAATTGGTCGGCTCGCTCGGTGCAATAGCACGACCACACAGAAGACAAACATAAAGTGGAAATAATTCAGCGTTTCTTCTGATCAACGTAGTACCAGAGGTCTAATATTAGTCTTCTTTGTCTCCTCACCCTATTCTTATGAGGAAAGAAAGTGAATTTGACGGAAGAGGAGAAGCATAGGAAAGTGGCAAAGGAGAAAAGTGGGCAATGCATCTATGATTGCGGATATCTATCGGCAGAGGTCGCTTCGTAATTTCGGCGAATCCAGGTGGCCGCTTTATCGTTTGCCACCATATATTTTAGTTCAAAATTTTATTCTCAGAAATAAAGCAGGACTAGAAATAAAAAAATATGTTTGTTTTCTAATTGAAAAACAATAAACACGAAATTTCAAATTCTATGAGGTGGTAAACATCAAAAATTGAAAAGATTCAAAATCGATGTAAACATTTTTTTGTATATTTTAATTTTAAGTTTTAAAAACTGCATTTCCTGAATTTGGAATTTTTTTCTACACCAGTGCAATGAAAAACATTTGCATAACGCACACAATTTCGAAATTTAACTAAAGATTAAACGTACAACTCGTTTGAAATACTCCATATATAGGTCGAATAACTGTAGGTATGGCAATGTTTGGCTTCCTAAACGATTTCGAGAATACAGCATCAATGTGGGGTCCTGAGTTGCTATAGTATGTGAGGACATGAGAATGGGCCCTCTCCCCTAGGTCGTGCAGAAACTCACTGCAGAGAGATCCAGTGCGTTCCTTTGAAGATCCCGGGACTCTTACCAGTTGCACTAGAGTATGGTCACCGAGGGGGTTTTAGTGAGTCAAGTCTCACACAACTCTGTCTTTCCCCGGAAGGCAGGGTATCTTTCGAAGATTTACCCCCTACCATAAAATAGAAAAAAAGGATATAATAGCTATGCTTGTCGCACTATAATTAGATTATTCACTTCACTTGGTTAATAACAATGACGTAAAGTTGTTGACAAGTTCGGTGTAAATTTACTAGGCAACCAGGATATGACAGATATAAAGTGTATTATTTATAACTGTACCTACTTTCAATCTAGACCAAAACTTGTGGCATAGATGAACTAATTTTATTTGTGTTCTTTCTAAATTGTCAAATTAAAAAAATATAGTCATAAATAATCAAAATAAAACAAAGATTAATTGTATTTCTGAACAGAGGTGAAAATGGAAAATATGAAATAGAGACCTCTACACAAAATGCAGGATACTTCTTGGTTTAATAAAATAACTTGAAAGTAACGTTGTTGACAAGTTCGTAGCAAATTTACTAGGAATACAGAATGTAACAGGAGTAAAGTGTAATCTTTAAAACTGTAAATTTAGATTATTCTCAATATCCTAAATAACTTGAACTAATTATGATTTAACGGAACTTTATGAACTTGTTGCTCTTCTAGCTAACTTGTCATGAATAGGCATTTGCAAAACTAGCGCGTATCATCTTTGATTCACATGTCACTTAACACCGCTTGCTTTCGTGGTAAAGTGCTATTTTATTCTTAAGAAAATAAGTGAAAAATTGTGTTTTAATAGTAGTTTCTATCCACAAGATGTTTTGATTAAAATTTCAAATATTAACTGTTTTTAAATAATTTTACTTTCGGATTACTGAGCATAAAAATATTAACCTAACGACAGCGTCATTGAATGATTACATAGACAATACCTTAGTGTGGATGTCTACGTACTGTATACTAAAACAAAAAAAAAAAACAACCTTAACACTACTTTTTAAGAAAGACATTTTCACTTCACAAACAATAAAACTTACAAATCAATTAAATAGGGCGTGATTCATTGTTTTTAACTTAATCGACAAGGAACGCATAAATTGAAGAAAAACAACACTTCTCTTGAAAGTAAACCCCTTCGTACACAAAGCAGCAATCGAAACTAATACTGTATCCCTGCGTCGCGAGTATCACATTGCGAGCGTTCCGAACACACAACGTTGAATCGTCGTCGTCGGTTCGTACAGGCTACATGTCAACTGTATAGATTTACTTCGCCATCTTCAAAATCGCAAAGACTTTTCAGGACGATCTTTACAAACATTTTGCGAGCTTTGACGATTACAGATAGAAAAGTCCGCGACCCGTGCTAAGTCTATGACATTGCATTGCGTAAGTCGCTTGACGACAAAAATCGCCGGTTTTCGAAGATTTACTTTGATTTGTGTACAATTGGACTAATTACTCGTACAATGTGTTTGTAGTTATTCTTGATTTTAAAATGTATTGCTGTTTGTAAAAGCTTGTTGTCTCTTTTTACAACCCTTTGATAGTGCAAGACCTCATCATGTTTCATTGTTGCTATTATTTACAAAGTATTATTAAGTATTGTAGAGCTAAAATTGTATATATACACATATTTATTATCATGTTTATGTTTGTGTGAGTGCAAAAGTATCAAAGTATTACGTAGAACACTTTTATCATTTAAATTAAAAGGACTGTTTCTACAAGACTGTTTTCTACTGATTGGAGAAAAATGAATAAACGTCAAGAAGAAAAAGAAAGAAAAATAAATGTACAAAAAAGGTTGCGCGGTGCGCAATGGCCACTCAACTCCGGGGCCGGTGTTGCCGCAACATTCCTGTGCGTCTTCATATTGAAAAGCTTAGTATGATTGTTTACATTCCGCAAAAGTTTCAATTGCAATTGTCAAAATTCAAATGCGCTTCATAACGCAGGATCGTAGAAATCACAGAATATTTCGAAATAATGCTTTTTGTAAATGGAAATAAATGGAATTTGATAAGTGATTAAATAAATAAGCTGTTCCCTTGCGCATAAAGCCGCAAGGGAACTGTTTATTTAATCACTTTTAATTATTTCTTTTTAATTTTCCTTTTACATTTTTTTATTAGTAGACCTAAGAACAATAGACAAGACAAAGACCTAAGACAAATGAGAGTATGTAAGATGCCTCGTATATAGAATTACAAAAAGCAGACAAAAATGAATTCTATTTCTGCGTATCTCCTGAAGAATGGCTACGAGGTTTGGTACGAAGTTTCATCACTTGTTTATTCTTCTTGGTTAAACATAGTTGGTAAACCATTAAAATACTCCATGGTAGTTATAATTAATGTTATAATTTAAATAATTTGTACGAAACCTAAAACGGTAAAAGAGCGAGAGAGACAGAGCCTCTACATAATTTCGCAATCTAGAGTTATGGCGCAGATGTACCAGGGTATGATGAAAAATCCAGGAGAATTTCTATGACAAAAGTGTAAGTGAAAGGTCAGTTCACCTATCATCCATCACACCAACCCCCCATCGACGCCCGAGGAGTCAACTTTTTTAAAGCAATGAGATGAGAGTTAGCTTTTACCCGCGACTCCGTCCGCGCGGAATAAAAAATAGAAAACGGGGTAAAAATTATCCTATGTCCGTTTCCTGGTTCTAAGCTACCTGCCCACCAATTTTCAGTCAAATCGATTCAGCCGTTCTTGAGTTATAAATGGTGTAACTAACACAACTTTCTTTTATATATATAGATGGACATACACACATTTTGGATAAGGTATATTTGCTTGTAGCTCATAGTACTGAAAAATGACAAGGCATGTTTATAATAATTATGGACTGCGTGACGTGAGAGGCTACGTGCAACAATGTTGCAATTTGAATCGTTGAGTACTAGGGTACAATAAATAAAAGGAGATTCGATATACTAGTGTAAATAGTTGAATGGATATACGTCTTATGACGTATAAATCATCATCAGTCTGGATGCCCTACACTGACAGTGACTACAGCTTGTACTTATATACAAGATTACCGGTTCAATTATAGAGAATCAAACAATTAAAAAACAATATTTTAGGTTTATAAACAAGGTTACATTATCATATGCCTCGTATGATAGCTTTTTTTAGCAAGATACAATTACTAGGTTTTATTAAGATGCTTATGGCATTTTTTTCGTATTGTAATTTTGATTCTATTTTAGGTTCTAGTTAGTCTGCGCAATTCTGTGCCAAATTTCATCAAGATCCGTTGAACCATTCCGGAGATACCTTCAAACAACCATCCACCCATCCATCCATCCAAACATTCGCATTTATAATATAAGTAAGTTTTAATTTAGCGATATTTTCGCAATCAAATATTAATATTAATATTAATTATTAATATTATCTTTTATGGTGAGATAAGTTTCGGTATATTTTTTTGCTTTTGCTTATTGGATGGATCAGTCATTTGTAAGTGTTTTTTTTTGTCGTGACAATAAGTATTGAGGCAATAAGATTAATTTGTGTTTTTATATAACCTCTATTCCGAATACAGGTTGTCGAAAAGGTTAAATCTTAACTGGCTTATAAAGTACTAGCTGTTTTCCACGACTTCATCCTCGTGGATTTTAAGAGTCTACGCCGAACTTTAATACCTCGTTTTAGAACTCTACTGAGTGTCTGAAAGTGTTCATGTCAAGTTAAAGTAATTCCATCAAAGGAATAACATTATTCCATACAAATTTCCCTTATTTACGATGAACAATGAATTTATTAAAACACCATCAAATAAAAGAACCTTATTAAAAAACAGGCTGACTGAGGTTTTAATGAATAACACAAACAGTAATGTTTGTATGTAACATTTTCTTATTTTAGAACATACTCAAAAACATCGAAAAAATAATTTAGCAACTTAAAAAAGTTATTGCGAGTGAGAATCCAACTGGTTTTGACTAATTTCCTTATTTAATTTATTACATCCATTGCATGTGCTTTGAGCACTCCGGGACATTCCAGAGCAGAAGACAAATCGAATGACAACACACTCGCCCAAATCGGTTAAGTCGTTTAGGCTCTAGGACGTCATAATGGAATGCACACATATAAAAAAACCCCCTCATACATAAAAAAACAAACCTACATACGCGCTTAAGATAATTACGACGAAGCCCTCTTGTCGGGTAATAATAATAATAAGACCTGAAGTTGTTGACAACTTCATTGTAAAGTTACTAGGAGTGCAGAATATAACAGATATGAGTATAATCTTTAAAACTGTGGTTAAATTTAGATTCATCCTGTTTTGAGACTTCTTGACTTAAACTTATTTTAACTATGTTCTTTTTTTGAATTTCTAAATTGAATGTTGTAATAAATAAGAAATTGAAATTGAATAAAAAATTGAAATTGTATAAAATAAATTCAAAATTAATAAATTAGTTTGTAATTAGCTTTTGCAAGCGATCTTGTTCGCGGTGAATGTGTTCAGGCTATGTTCTATACCTGTACTTAATTTCAATAAGATTTGTAGAGCAGTTGTAGAGTTTGTAGAGTTTGTAGTTGAAGAGTTAAATTAAACCCACTGATATAATCCTTTGTGAAAAGTAATCTAAAGAGTGATACACTCTTTTTCTTTTGATTTTTTGGTACTTTTAGTAATGTTGTGTGCGGAAAACTCTCGTACTTCTGAATATGACCACTGTACAGATATTGGCTAGTGTTGGAATCACCAGATTAAACTTCGTAATCATAAATTACAAAAGTATTACCCAAAATTATATTTATATTAATTATCTTTTGGTCTAAGTACAAAATGTAATGAATTTTAAGTAAGTTTAAATTTAGTTTAATCTATGGCTTATGTAATTTTTTTTTTATTTTCTATCATAGGTAACGTGCGAGTTCTTCCAGAATGTGTTCTACATCTCTACCACTTTCATCTGTTGACATCATTCATATAAAATTAGTATGATAAAAAAATTTAAAACTTAAAATGAAGCTCTGCTATCCAAAGTGTCATGGTAATAATAGTAATCTATATCCGTAAAACATTTTAATTACTTCTAGTGTTAAAATATTGAATATCTTACAAAAATATATGTTTGATTTATGTTCAGATTGCGTATTTTGAGATTTTGCTAAACCAAAGACGTCATATTTTAAAACGTAATGAGAAAAAGAAAAAAAATTAGAAGGATCAACATCATTTGTAAAAAAGCAAAGAATAGAATTCAATTAATTCTTGGTCTCAAAGTTGTTGTTGACAAGTTCGGTGCAAATTTACTAGGCAACCAGCATATAACAGATATAAAGTGTATATTATTTATAACTAACTGTACTTCAAATCTAGACCAGAACTTGTGGCATACATGGACTAATTTTATTTGTGTTCTTTCTGAATTGCCAAATTAAATATAGTCATAAAAAATCAAAATAAAACAAAGATTATTTCTGAACAAAGGTGAAAATGGAAAATATGAAACAGAGATCTCTACACAAAATGCAGCACACTTCTTGGTTTGATAAGTTAAGAATGCCGTTAACTTGAAAGTAACGTTGTTGACAAGTTCGCTGAAAATTAACTAGGAATACAGAATGTAACAGGAGACATAAAGTGTAATGTTTAAAATTTAGTTTATTCTTAAAATCCTCGTTGAACTAATTATGATTTAACGGAACTTTATGAACTTGTTGCTCTTCTAGCTAACTTGTCATGAATAGGCATTTGCAAAACTAGCGCGTATCATCTTTGATTCACATGTCACTTAACACCGCTTGCTTTCGTGGTAAAGTGCTATTTTATTCTTAAGAAAATAAGTGAAAAATTGTGTTTTAATAGTAGTTTCTATCCACAAGATGTTTTGATTAAAATTTCAATTATTTACTTTTTTAAATAATTTTAGCTTTGGATGACTGAGCATAAAAATACGAGTATTAACCTAACGTCAGCGTCATTGAATGATTACTTAGACAATTTTTTTTTATATCATTAGGCAGCAAACGGGCAAACGGCCACCTGGTTTCGCCGCAATAGCGAGGCGACCGTTGCCCATAGACATCCGCAAAGGCAGATGCGTTGCCTACCTTTAGTCAACGGAGAAGAGGACGCACAGAAAGAGGATATTTTTCTTAGACCTTAGTGTGGATATCTCGTATCGTACTGTATACTAAAACAAAAAAATCAACCTTAACACTACTTTCACTTCACAAAAAATAAAACTTACAAACACAGGGCGCGTGATTCATTGATTTTAACTTAATTGACCTTTATATACAAGGAACGCATAAATTGAAGAAAAACAACTCTTCGCTTGAAAGTAAGCCCCTTCGTACACAAGGCAACCATCGAAACTAATATTGTATCCTTGCGTCGGGGGTATCGCGTTGCGAGCGTTCCGGACACACCACGTTGAATCGTCGACGCCGGTTATTCGATTAGTACAGGCACAGCAACTACATATTAACTGTATAAATTTGCTCCGCCATCTTCAAAATTGCAGAGACTTCTCACGACGACCTTGACAAAAGAGTTGAGAGCTTTGGTGATGACAGATAAATCGCTTGACGACTAAAAAGATTTACTTTGATTTGTGTACAATGGGACTAATTACAATTTGTTTGTAGTTATTGTTTGATTTTAAAATGTATTGCTGTTTGTAAAAGCTTGTTGTCTCTTTTTACAACCCTTTGATAGTGCAAGACCTCATCATGTTTCATTGTTGCTATTATTTACAAAGTATTATTAAGTATTGTACATATTCACATATTTATTATCTTGTTTATTTATGTGTGAGTGCAAAATTATCAAAGTGTTACGTAGAAAATTTCTCACTTATAAGATGCTATAGCTATAGTTATTCCTGTTTATGAGCTGAAGTCTTCGATTGCTATATGTATATATTCACATTAAAAATGAAGAACTGTTTCTACAAGACTGTTTTCTATTGATTGAAGAAAAATGAATAAACGCCAAGAAGAAAAAGAAAGAAAAATAAATGTACAAAAAAGGTTGCGCGGTGCGCAATGGCCACTCAACTCCGGGGTCGGTGTTGCCGCAACATTCCTGTGCGGCTTCATTTTGAAAAGCTTAGTATTATTGTTTACATTCCGCAAAACTTTCAATTGCAATTGTCAAAATTCACTAGAAATCGATTAATACACACCATTTCTTCATAACGCAGGATCGTAGCAATCAAAGAATATTTTGAAATAATGCTTTTTGTAATAATAAATGGAATTTGATGCGCATAAAGTCGCATGGGAACAGCTTATTTAATAACATTTAATTATTTCTTTTTAATTTTCCTTTTAATATTTTTTTATTAGTAGATCTAAGAAGAAAAAGACAAATGAGAGTATGTAAGATGCCTCGTATATAGAATTACAAAAAGCAGACAAAAATGAATTCTATTTCTGCGTATCTCCTTAAGAATGGCTACGAGGTTTGGTACGAAGTTTCATCACTTGTTTATTCTTCTTGGTTAAACATAGTTGGTAAACCATTAAAATACTCCATGGTAGTTATAATTAATGTTATAATTTAAATAATTTGTACCTTAAGAAGATTTAATTTGGGCGCACGAAACCTAAAACCGTAAAAGAGCGAGAGAGAGAGAGCCTCTACATAATTTATTGATCGCAATTTAGAGTTATGGCGCAGATGTACCAGGGTATGATGAAAATGCAGGAGAATTTCTACGACAAATGTGTAAGTGAAAGATCAGTTCACCTATCATCCACCTGACACCAACCCCCCATCGACGCCCGAGGTGTCAACTTTTTAACATTCAGTTAAAAAAGTTGCGTGTTATATGGTCCAACAATATATCGCACCCCCATGGTTTCGTAAAGATGCTGCCACAACATCTTGGGAGCCATATTATCGTTTTCAAACACGTTCAGTAGTTAGTCTATAAATAACATTTGCGGCAAGTTGATTCCGTATGAATGTACAAACAATTGGCGTTGGCTTATTTAAAACAGTGATAGATCCCGTAATATTTGTTGGTTGCACGAATGGTCCGGGTCAACCGGTGAAATACCACGACCACACAGAAGACAGGCGTTAAGTGGAAGCAATTCCGCGTTTCCTAATTTTTCGCGCCTTATTTTAGTCCTCTTTCCCTACCCATACTTTTCTTATTAGTAAAGGATAGAAAAGGGTAGTGGATTTGGCGGAAGAAGGGACGCATATGAAGGAGAAATATCCTGTTTATGTGCGTCCCCTTCTCCGTTGATTAAAGGTAGAAAACGCATCTGCATTTGCAGATGTTATGGGCAACGATTTCCTAACTATTTCGCCGAGTTCAGGTGGAAGTTTGCTTGTTTGCCACCTTTTGATATATAAAAAAAAGTCTCGCATACTATTATTGCATATATGAAAGCATAAAACCTTTAGTTGATTATCTGTTAAAAGTATTACCTAATGACAATTTTAAGGTAATTCTGCTAAACGAATATCATCTTTCCATACAAACTTAACATCAAATCGTGCGTTCATATTGTGACGAACCAGCGGAAAATTGGATAAAACATATTTTTGCTACTTGCGTTTTATGATATCCTAGTACTTTATCTTACATTGTTGCAATCGATGTATGTGATGATGAGTCATATTTTGTTTACATCAAACAAACACTCATTTTGGATAAAGGTATATTTGCGGTTAAGTCACAAGTACCGAAACACGTGTACAAAATCATAATGTTGACATTGAGATAATAATGTAATTTCACCGACCGGACAGATGAAATAAAATTGCAATTAATATATAATTGTTAGTAGACACACTATTTTTACAAAGGATCCCTAATTATTGGTGTGGGATAGATAATTTAGGTCATTTAAATTATATCCTGAAAAAATAAAGAAGTGTTTATGCACTTCCCATTTCATAGAAAATAATGTTTTCCTCAATGGAACATGCTCGTAAAGAACTAAGATAATTTATAGATAGATAGTCCTACAAGCCTAATTTATAGTTCGATGAGTCATATTTATTTTAATTACGCATCTTAACTTTAGTATATAGCTAGGTATCTCCAGGACGTCTGCATGGATCTCTATGAAACTTGATATAGATGTAGAACAGTCTGGAAGAACTAATTGACAGAGTTAAAAGTATTTAAAGTAAGTATCCAATGCTGAAACATTTAATCTCTAACAAGGCGTACATAGAATTATATGTTTAATGGTCGGATAGATAAAATAAAATTATTAGACAAGCTATTTTGAAAAATATCCTTAAATATCCAGAAAAACTACAAGACACAGATGTAACGTCAGATCGTTTATAATGTTATGGACTGTGTGACGTAACCCACAGAGTCTACGTGCAACAATGTTTCAATTTGAATCGTTGAGTACTAGGGTACAATAAATAAAAGGAGAATCTATATAGTAGTGTAAATGGTTGAATGGATATACGTCTTATGACGTATAAATCATCATCAGTCTGGATGCCCTACACTGACAGTGACTACAGCTTGTACTTATATACAAGATTACCGGTTCAATTTAAAGAGAATCAATGAATTATAAAACAAATTTTAGGTTTATAAAAAAGGTGCTATATTATCATATGTCTCGTATGATAACTTTTTCCGTATTGTAAATTTGATTTAATTTGCAATATGTGAAAAGCTTTCTTGACCCACAGCATGTTAAGGGAAAGCTAATCTACTTAAATGTGAAATAAATGAATTCTGTTTCATTAAATGAAGCAAATCATTGTTATTTTAAATTGGCAATGTTTTTACAATCAAGTATTTAATTATTAATTAGGTGAGATAAAGAAGTTTCGATACATTTTTTTACTTTTGCTTATTGTAATTAGTCATTTGTAAGTATTTTTTAATAAGTACTGAGCCAATACAATTAATCTATGTATTTATATAATTTAAACCCCTATTCCGAATAAAGGTTATCGAAAAATATGTAAATCTTAATTGGCTTATAAAAACTAACTGTTTCCTGCGACTTAGTACGCGTGCATTTTTAGTGTCTACATCAAACTTGCATCCCTCGTTTTAGAACTCTACTGAGTGTCTGAAAGTGTTCATGTCAAGTTTAAGTAATAATTCTATCGAAGGAATAACATCCTTCTATAAAAATTTCCCTTATTTACGATGAACAATGAATTTATTAAAACACCATCAAATAAAAGAACCTTATTAAAAAACAGGCTGACTGAGGTTTTAATGAATAACACAAACAGTAATGTTTGTATGTAACATTTTCTTATTTTAGAACATACTCAAAAACATCGAAAAAATAATTTAGCAACTTAAAAAAGTTATTGCGAGTGAGAATCTAACTGGTTTTGACTAATTTCCTAATTTAATTTATTACATCCATTGCATGTGCTTTGAGCACTCCGGGACATTCCAGAGCAGAAGACAAATCGAATGACAACACACTCGCCCAAATCGGTTAAGTCGTTTAGGCTCTAGGACGTCATAATGGAATGCACACATATAAACAAACCCCCCTCATACATAAAAAACAAACCTACATACGCGCGTAAGACGTTAACCCTCTTGTAGAGGTAAAGTTGTTGACAACTTCGTTGCAAAGTTACTAGGAATGCAGAATATTAAAGATATGAGTGAAATCTTTAAAACTGCGGTTAAATTTAGATTCGTCCTGTTTTGAGACTTCCTATCATACTTCAACTTATTATAACTATGTTCTTTTTTTGAATTTCTAAATTGAATGAAGTAAGGAATAAGAAATTGAAGCTGAATAAAAAATTGAAATTGAATAAAATAAAATCAAAATTATTAGTTTGTAATTAGCTTTTGCACGCGACTTCGTTCGAGGTGAATGTGTTGAGGCTATGTTCTATACCTGTAGCAAATTTCAATAAGATATGTAGAACCGTTGTAGAGATACGAGTATCGTATCCCACGGGAACCGTATACATTTCTGGGATCTTTATATTACTTCATGTGGTACTGCAAGTACTAATACTGGCTTAAAAGAGCTCAACGCATTGCCTTAAAAGTCAGGATGAAAAAACCGTTCCGGTACCCCACAATAGATCTATATAGAGATGTTATGCCAACCGTAAAGCAATTATATACAAAACGTTTTTGATAGTTCATAAAAATGTGCTCGAATCCGCAGGTCACAAAGCTTTGTTAGCCCGAGGAGTCTACTGATTATCCACGCTGTCAGTTATATAAATATTCTTTGCACAATTCACAAGCTCATTTATACAAATTCATAATTAAAATTCTATAATAAAAGGGTGCGACTTATTAGAAAAATCTTTGCCACAAGTCAAATCCATGTTATTGAAGTGATTGCTCACTTTAAATTATAACTATAACTTTGTAATATAGTTAGAGTAACTATAAGTGTAACGCGTCAGGAAATGGTTTTTTATATTATATACTTCTTTTAACTATTGTTCATTAACTACAAAACTGCAAACAGTTTATAATTTTTTTCAAATTATTTATTTTCTTGTCCTTCGCCTATATTATTGATACTCATCGAACCTCCTTGGTAGCACGGCAGAAGTTGTACGCTACCAAGGAGGTCGTACTGGCCGGTAGTAGAAGCCATGCGTGATAGAAGAAGTATAACAATTGAATAATAAAGCATGTAAAAAAATGTTGTTACGAGAAAAATAGTTTTGTTGTATAGATTATAATTTTATTGTTTGTGATATTAATAATTCATTTTGTGTAGATTATTAAATTAAACCCAGTTACTTAATCCTTTGTGAAAAGTAATCCAGAGAGTGTAATACACTCTTTTTCTTTTGATTTTTTGGTACGTTTAGTGAAGTCGTGTGCGGAAAATTCTCGTACTTCTGAATGTGCCCATGGTACAGATATTGGCTAGTGTGGGAATCACCAGATTAAACTTCGTCATCATAAATTACAAAAGTATTACTCAAAATTATATTTATATTAATTATATTTTGGTGAATAAAAGTACAAAATGTAATGAATTTTAAGTTTTATTTATTTTTTATTTTCTATCATAAGTAACGTGTGAGTTCTTACGGAATGTGTTCTACATCTTTACCACTTTTCATCTGTTGACATCAAAACATTCAGATAAAATTAGTAAAATAAAAAAAATTAAAAACCTAAAATGAAGCTCTGCTATCCAAAGTGTCATATTACGAGAATAAGTAACAAAGTATGGAAATAATAGTAATCTATATCCGTAAAATATTTAAATTAGTTCTAGTATTAAAATATTGAATATCTTACAAAAATATAAGTTTGATTTATGTTCAGATTGCGTATTTTGGGATTTTGCCAAAGACGACATATTTTGTAACGAACTGAGAAAAAGAAAAAAAATTAAAAGGATCATCATCATAATATGTAAAAAAGCAAAAGGATTTAAATTAACTTGGTTTCAAAGTTGTTGACAAGTTCGGTGCAAATTTACTAGGCATCCAGGATATAACAGATATTACTTGTATTTATTTATAACTGTACTTTAAATCTAGACCAAAACTTGTGGCATACATGGATTAATTTTATCTGTGTTCTTTCTAAATTGCCAAAAATATAGATAATCAAAATAAAACAAAGATTAATTGTATTTTCTGAACAAAGGTGAAAATGAAAAATGTGAAATAGAGACCTCTACACAAAATGCAGGACACTTCTTGGTTTAATAAGTTAAGAATGCCATTAACTTGAAATTAACGTTGTTGACAAGTTAGGTGCAAATTTACTAGGAATACAGAATGTAAAAGGAGGTATCAAGTGTAATCTTTAAAACTGTGGTTAAATTTACATTATTTTCAAAAACTCTTGGCATACTTGAACTAATTTTAAAACGTCCGCTTTGTTTTAATTTCTTAATAATTAAGTGTTGTGATGCATAATTTCTTAATAAAACAATGAAATCTTTTCTGAACAAAAGTAAAATAGGAAAATTGAAAATAGAGTCCTCTACACGAAAGCCAGGACACTTCTTAAAGTAAGGAAGTTCACTTAGTACACTAAGTAAGGAATTTCGTACTTGAAAAAAACATTGTGTTGACAAGGTCGGTGCAAATTTAATAGGAATACCGAATATACCAGATATGTAGTGTAATCTTCATACCTGTAGATAAATTTAGTTTATACTTGAATTAATTTTAAACGCCTTTTTTGATTTCTAATTTATTGTTAATGATATGTTTTCACAATCAAGTATATATTAAATAACAAAATCATCATTTTATGACATCTCATATTTTGAGATTTTTTCATGGTGACAAGTATTAAAGCATAAATTGTATATTGTTCTAAAAACCGCACAATAGATGGCGCTATCCATTAGAGCCTCAGACGGTTTTTTGTTTTTTTTTAATTCATGCTTAGGTTATATAGAAAGACAAGACTATATAAATTAGTGAGCATAAGTCGAACTAAATTATGACAGCTCATAGCGCCCCCCTATCAACGTCAAAAAATGTCACAAGATCCTCTTTGTACTGCAGCTGTCGTGTAATTTTTTCTTTTATGTATTTTTTATATATAGGTGGATTTTATATATATTCTGACAGAACCAACCGCGATGACAGCGCCTTTCTCACCGGTTCAGATTTCCGATCCGGGCTTGACTAGATATTAAAATAAATAAATAAAAACAAACCTCTAAATTGTCCTAGCGAATGTCAGAATTGTTACTGCAAATTAATGTGTTTGTCTCTCTTAAACATATTTAATTACCAAAAGAAAGGTCCACCATAAAACTACCCGTTATCCGTATCCTGGAAAAACAATTATTTATTGATTATTTGGTAGTTTTCTCAAATATTAAGGTCCATTATTGAATATTGTAGCAAAGATATTTGCACTGCAGTTAGGAATTTTGGGGTTACCAACCCCCAAAATAGTGCACCAAGGATGCATTGGTACTAGGAATACATGAAACTGAAGGTGTTAAATTGCTAATCATACACAGAGGCAACACACTATGGAATTTTATTTTATCTGTGGTTATAGATGACTAATTTATTTTAAACTAATGAAAACTAGTTGAAATAATAATAGAGAAATATACAGTAAAAAAAAGAAACATTAATATCAAGTATTTTATCTGTATTTTCTGGACAATGCTATTCTTAAGTGTCACCATCTATTGGTCGTTGTAGTTAATCTATATAAATTGATGTTTAAAGAAATTGAGAAATGTTAGTTTTATACGTTACCTTTTATTGAGTTGTTTTATTAAGTTAGTGAAAAGAAAGAAACCTTATTTTTAAATATTTATCCTCTTATTTTAACATTACTTCACTTAAATTATTTTTTAAACACGTATCGAAGAGGCCTTTTTCATACTCCTTCCAATATTTTATTTATTGGAAAAAAGAGACAAGGACATGAATTACAGTACAATACAATTTTATTGGTAATAAATATGTAAATTACAGGTTAAAAAAGCAAAAGTTATACAGTCGATCTCGTGGTAACCAAATGTCTATATAAAAAAGCAATTGTTTACACAAGTTAATTTGGTTAAAGAGAGAATATAAAAATGATCACACAATTTTTATTTAGTCAAAAAATTCCTCATCTAATCTCATCCTCAATCTCTGGATGAACCTTGAAGCTCTCTGGATAAGCCAAAATTTAAATCTATTTTTAAATGACGCTAGGCTGGTAGCCGCTCTAACGTGGTTCGGCAGGCGGTTGTAGACAGCAGGCCCCATGACGTTCGTCAACGTCTCCGTCTTGATTAATTCAAAACATACACAATATAGGTATTTAATTTTAAATAACTGAATAGATCAAAAAAATCTGCTATTACGTAGAGCCTAGCATTAATATTTGTGACAAGTGCGATTGTATCCTTCATTGACAAATTTTGCATTATAACATGTGTAGCGAGCGTAAAGTACGCCAAACAATCTCATACCAATTTTGAAATAATTGACGATACGAAGGCGCTTGTCGTTACTATACGTTCTAGGCCCAGTTATTTTTTAAATATTAATTTATACATGTATATTATTACGTTACTCAGAATTTCTGCTTATTGATCCATTTTAATTCGATTTTAGATGCTGTATGAAGGAATTAATTGTATGTGCGTAATAAATTCACATCATCAAGAATGCTTGCTACAATGTAACGCATTGTCACAAGACCTTAGTACCAGGGAATAATGAATAACAGGAGATAGTGAAAAGTGGGTGTCACCCATTTAAAATGACACACATACATATTCTGTTGATTGAAGATGTGTGAGAATTATCTCTGCATCATTTATAATGGAAAATTTAAAAACAAACAGGCATACAGTACTAAGTTCTTTCAGATTTCTAACGCTAAATCTACACAAAGGGATGACCTCAATCTTGGCATAACAGAGTTAAAAGTAACGCTTAGAATTTTTTTATTTGCCCCCCAATATTTGTAACATATTTTTCTTAATTTACTTCTGATGATATTTAGTCAAAGTTTATGCAGAATGTGTAGCTTTTCCTTAAAAAAAATATTCTAAGGAGTATTTACCTAGATTGTCTATTGTTATCGTTAATTATTTTTTAAATGGACATTAGTAAAGAAAAGGTTTTTATTAAAATTAACTATTTGTAACGCCTAGTTAGTTAAGATTATTTTTTTTCTCAACAAATTCAAAAAGTTTAAACAAAGAGAGCTTTCTAAAGAAATTATCTTTTTCTTATCTACACATTAAGTAATTTTTGAGATACGATACATTAAGGATTCAGTTATCATTTCAGGAGTTTAAATAATAAAGCAACAGTGGAAAAAAATAAAAATAATAAGTCGACTTAAAATAGTTTCAAATACGAGTACCTAGAAAGTAACTTAGTAGCGAAATACTTTTAATTCTTGAATAATCCGAAATAATTCTTTCTTTCTTTCTTAATTACAAAAGTAGCTCCTCCATCACATTCTTAGCATTGAGACATAAAATACACGAAGACGAGACGAGTGGTGGTGAAATAGAAGGAAAATTCCTTGATACTCGCAAACAGCCTTAGAGTATTGATTAAAATTGAATGTTACGATAAAGAAATACTAGGAACCGATAAACGTAAAGAGGTAAAGGTTGTATTGACCGCATCCACGTGTTGTAGGTATGCTGTAAACAATGTTGTTAATTCATACTTTTGCGCTACAATTATAATTACAGTGTTTGTTGTAAAATCTGACGTCTTACTAATATTATAAATGCGAATGTTTAGATGGATGGATGGATGGTTGGACGTTTGTTTGATGGTATCTCCGTAACGGCACAACGAATCTTGATTAAATTTGGCATAGTAGTAGAACATAGTCTGGAAGAACACATGGGTACTTATAACTTTTTTTAATTCCGCACGGACGGAGTCATCAAAACATTGCGCTACTTACAGGAGATGAGATCTATTATTTATGTTATCCGTAAAAATAAAATACTTGTATGATGTTTAGTGGACACAAGGTTGGGAAGGGGAGGGATATTGAGTATAAAGTTCCTGTCAATAATCTGTAAATATCTGTGTGTAAAGCTATTAGGAGATTATTAGACAAAAAGACATATTTTAATCGGTTCCAGTGTCCCCTGTTTTTTTCCATATTGCCGCCGTTTTACAAATTACGCGCCAACCTTGTACAAGTTCCCCAGTACCAGGATAACAGCTTGCGCAAAGCAGTTACCTGTACCTGTATAATATGTATCTCGAAACAACTAAAGACCTTCGTACACATGGCAACATAAATCTTCGAGCGGCTATTTTAGTCGCTAAGCTACACTGACCCAATAAAATGTCAATACGAAATTTTGTTCTTTCATCATTTGCTACACAGTAATAAAATTTTATTGTAGTAAAGTTTGTAGTATCAAACTGTCAAAATTCTTACGCTTTATTTATAACATTTATTTTTTATTTTTTGTCTTTCTGACGACTTGTGTCGACGTTTCATTGTTATGAATACGGACCGAGCGTTACGCGATACTCGCGACGCAAGTATACCGTGTTAGTTTTGAAGATTTAAATTTATTTGTGCACGACGCATATTGGGCAACTATTTCGGCTTTCATAGACAGTTTCGTTTGACATTTTGGAGTATGTTTTTGTGCTTGAATGTGCTTAAATTTTGACTAAATATATGTCTTAAAGCGTACATTTACTAGAATGTGTATGTGACCGTTGTGTAGTTTACAATGTCGCAGGTAACTTTTTGATAAAACTCACCATTTTGCTGAAATATGCGAAGAATTCATTTTTATGATTGACCTTAATAACTTAAAAATCGCACCAGTACCCCTGATATTACAGTATGCCAAAAATTTCCAAATACATGCTAGAAAAATCATCGATGAGAAAATAAGGAGCAATCTTGCGGATAGCTGAGTTATCGCCAATATTAATGTCGTTTCCGTACAAATTTTCAAGGGAATAATACTAATGAGAATTACTCTAGTCATATACGCATAGTTATTAATAAATTTTACGTTGTAAGATATATATTTTATCATAGAAAAGCACATTCAAGCAAAAAAAAATCAGACGAATATGTCTATAAAAGCCGTGTAAATTACCACTGTGTGAGACAGGCCTTAAATTCTAACTCGTAACTAAAACGGAGAGTATTGATTTAGTTCTAAGTTACGATATAGAAATACTAGGAACCGATAAACATGAAGAGGTTGGTTGTGGTGACTGCTGGACACGTGTTTTAATGACAAATGTTTTGAATGCATTATCTTGCTCATGCGTATATCATACGCATTTGTCTATGTTTCGTGTACGTTTACATTTGTATATACTTTCACTCACATTATCAGCAATGATACGCGAATAAGGTGACGACACGAACCAATGTGAAATTCCCGACTTGTTAACACTAGATCACTACTGACGTTTACATAGTGCGTTGGCAATATTACGACTATATTTTAAAGTATTTTTGCTGAAGGGAATTTCGGCTACATAAGCAACCACATGTCTTATTTATTTGAATCTTACTAATATTACAAATGCCTATGTCAGTCAAAACTAAACTATACAGTACGTGTATTCTCCCTTGCCTTAATTATGGGTGCCAAACTAGACCTGCTACGCACAAAAACAATCAAAAACTGATACATTGCCAACGTCACATTGAGAGATGTATGCTAAGCATAAAGTTACGACTTCGGTGGACTATTTAAAAAATCATGAAGAAAACAAAATAGGTAGAGGAATTAGCCAGGACACATAATGAGTACCAATATGGATAAATGGACCAAAGAAGTTATGGAATGGTACCCCAAGAATGGGAAAAGACAAAGAGGACGTCAAGTAAAGACATGAGAAGGTGACCTTCCGAAGCGGTGGAGAAGATTAGCCCGGGACCCCTGTCCCTATATGTGGAGGAATTTAGGGGAGGCCTATGTCGGAGGACAACCTGACAGAAATTGTCGGTCGGACATATTGGAAGCTGAAAATATTCTTATATACTTATAATTGTTTTATTTTTTTCTGCTTATGTAAGATGTCAGTGAATAAAGGCTTATTAAAGGGTTAAAGGGCTTTCTATCTGTCTATCTAATACTACAAAAGCGGTTGAATTGTTGGATGTTTGTTTGAAGGTAACTGCAGATCGACTGCTTGGATTTCGGTGAAATTTTGCACATATATAGTAGAGCATATTTTGGAAAAACGCATAGGCTAGTTTTTTATATCCGCGGGACAGAGTCGCGACAACTAGTTTATACATAAACTACTACAAAATACTAAGATGTGTAAGATCTCTATAGAGCCACATATTAAATTAAAAAATTGTGCTTGATGATAAATAAGCGTTTCCTTTGGGATAAACAATAATTACTACTAGCCACTCCCTTGATTGGCGCTTTTATGTCTTTCACTATCCTAAGGATAATGTTTAAAACAAAAAATACAAGTATATTGAAGGTGAAAGAATGTTGAAGAAAAGAGTGGGAAAAGGAGAATAAAGTTCATGTCGATGCTTTGTAATGGTCGTGTGATAAGAGATCGTTAGATTAAAACAGACAAATCGGTGTGTTCCATGTTACCGCCGTTTTACATAATCGCGCGCCAACCTTGTACAAGTTCCGCAGTACTAGGATAACATAGGAGTTACCTGTCCGAAGGAGCTGACGTAAAGAAATGAGGTGTGAAATGATCACGTGTCAACAATCAGTTCTAATACAGTCGATGCTGAAAGAGACAAGAAAAGGTTGGATACTTAAACCTGAGATAAGAACACTTGCAAAAGACAGAGATAAATAGTTTTTATAAAAACCCATTCTGAATTTAGCTTCATATTATAATGATAACTTGTGGCTGAGAGAGACAGATACAAGTGGCTCCTTATCAAACAGGAAATCTGAATTTCAAAGAAATCATTCGTAATTTGCGGAATAAACAATAATTTGTGAAATAAAATGTTTAAAACATGTCAAAATTCGACTGGCATTGAATTTGAATTGTTGACAGGAATACATTACAGTTTCTGTAGAAACCATAGATTCAATTCCTTTTTGAAAGTAGCTGAACATTTCCTGAAAGAAATCTAAGATCAAGAATATGCACAAGAATTAATACAAAGTTTTATGGAATAGCAAACTCAATTTTCAAAGAGATGTAACGAGCGACATGAGGAGGAGACAACAATGAGGACCTCATTATATTAACCCAGGATTTACTATGCTATACCAAGAAGAAACTACGCGACAAATACAAATATATCTAGGGGGCGAAGGGGAACATTTTGGTTAAGAAGATAAGCAATAAAACATTCTGGATGAGATCAGAAAATGATATCTTTGATCTTCTCAATAAGAAAGATTAGATACTTTCCTAATGTTTGTCTTTTCGTACAGAGCTGAAAATTGGTAGGATTGTTCGGAACACCATTATGTAAGAACCCATAAAAATCCCTATCGATCTCGCATTAAAAAAAAAACGTTGGGTCACACAGGTCTCAAAAATTGGTTTTTAGCGTTTTTTCGGCCAAATGGTAAAATTTATTACAAAATATCTTAGACCAAGTCGTAGAAAAACTATATATAACATACTTACTAGATATAATATACTTATTTTTGGAACGAAGTTCCTTATCGCGCGTTGTGAAAGGGGGCTAGACGGAAAAAAATATTACGAAAAGTTGTCACGACACTTTTTGCTATAGTAAGTATGTTAACGACGAATGAGCGCTACTTCACCATGGCAACGACGTGACAATATATAACGAAAATTCATAGAAATAAAATGTATTTCTTGTGAAGACTTAAGTTTTTATTCATAGAATAAACATTGGTTCCTTCACTAATTAATTGAAAGGAACTTCGTTCCATCCGGGTGTCCCTTGACACCTCTCAAGTTTTTTTCTTAACTAGCAAACGATTCTGAAATACGAGTATTACGGTTCAACAGTTAGTTCAGATTAGTTCGGTCAATTTACACATGCAAAGAAAGGTACATGGAAAAAGTCGTATACAGCTGAAAATTGGTAGGAATGTTCAGAACAGCATTGCATATGTAACCTGAAAAGTCTCTATCGATCCCCTGCTTGGAATGAAAGTCATTGTACCTTACCTTGCATGTTTAAATTGAGTGGTCTAATAATTTACTTAACTCTAACTTAACTTTAAAATTACGAAGAATGATTTTACCTCCATAATTTACCAGCTTTTCCCAAGCCCTAATTTGATAAAAAATCACACAGCCTGGGGAAAAAGAAAAGCTATTAAATAAAGTTGCATATACTTTTTAAATGATTTTGATAAAATTTGACAAAAACAACTTTTTTTTACCCGGGCTCTAAACGCAAATCATTATTCTATCCAACCAAGGTAACATAAGCATATAAATTCTGAAACTTATGTTTCTAAGTTTCTAAAACTTTAGTCAGTAGTACCAGGCAACTATAAACTGTGAGGCTGAAAATGTCTAACTCTCGCGTTGTAACTATATAATACTAGCTTTTACCCGCGACTCCGTCCGCGCGAAATAAAAAAATAATAATAGAAAACGGGGTAAAAATTATCCTATGTCCTATTCCTGGTTCTAAGCTACCTGCCCACCAATTTTCAGTCAAATCGATTCAGCCGTTCTGTGGTGTAACTAACACAACTTTCTTTTATATATATAGATATATATATATTTTTCAATTTACTAGAGAAGATACCTATAAGATTTAAGTATGATTAGGCGGTAAAAGAAAAAATAATGTTTATTTTTTATTTTTATAAGCTTAAACACTATTTTTATGACGCAGAGTTTGAGGTGCAGTAAAAGTATAAATCGATGCGCCTCTACTAGGAGACCATGAACTACCAAGAGATAATCAGTGAGCTTAGATTATATTAGCGATATTGGCCTCGCGATGATAGTCAATAATGTAATTTTCTTCAAGTAATCAACATTTTTATCATCATCACCAGCTCACTATATATCCCCACCTAAGGGCTCGGAGCCAACCCAAATTGGGCCATAATCAACCAACAAATCAACATTTTTATATCGCTGATAAAAAAATAGTTTTTTATTTAAAAAAAATCCAGTTTGATACCTCCACGCATCCCTGAGAAGAAGGGTCTTGGGCAGACAGACTGACAGCTAAGTGATCCTCCTATAAGGGTTTCTTTCGAAGTACGGAACCTTAAAATCGTTCTTTTCTCACAAGGATCTTTTGACATTGACAGGGGGCGCCTACAAGTTATAAGGGTTACTAATGAGCAAGAATTTCCTTAATTCTTCTAAAATTCATTGAAACTCCTTCATTCTCGCGTCTCATGTTGTAATTCCAAGCAATTGATTTGCAACTTATGACCTGAGTTCTAGTAGTAATTTCTTACTTTTTAAATTGAACCATCCAAAAAAAATTTGCAAATTAACTTACATGTCATAACATCATGTGTTATACGAGTATTTTTTATAGAATTTCGAAATTATGAAAGAAGCAACATTAAACCGTGCAGTTGCCGCTCCCTCAAGATGACATTGTTTGTTCACCTATTTTCCGACTGCCACAGTTACAGTGACAAGTTTCTTATCGAACCACACAAAAGTTTTATAGTCAAACACGGATATCTGACCCAGTGATATAGGCGCGCCTAGCGTGGTTAACCCATAAAATAAAAACAGCAACAGTACGACAAAAAATCTTGTGAATTTTTTTGACATTGACTGGGGTGAGCTGTTACAATTTAGGTTGTCTTATCCCCACCGGGTCATCTGACCAATCGAGTTCCATAAATCGACAAGGATAGATATCCTTGTCGATTTATGGAACTTGTATGAATCAAAGTATTTATTTCTTCTAAAACCTAACGCTTGAATCTCAGCGTATTCACTTACAATATTCTTTTTTATTTATGTGTATTTCTAAACATCAGACTTTTTTTTATCATACAATATATAAATTGTGTTGTCATCAGAATATTTGTACCATTATTTCGTATCAATATCTCCTTGGAAAATGGGTGTAATAAATGTCACCATGAATAAAAAGTGCGAATAACCGGAGGAGGGAGAAGCAATATTCTGATCGTGGATTATCATCAACCTCATCATAATTACATTAAATCCTTTTGGGTAGTGAATTATGTTATAATTCGACAAAGAAAATAACTCAGCTAGCCATTATAAAAAGGACGGGAAAGATCAAGAAACGCAAAGGGATAGAATATATTACCTCTTGATGTTTTGTAAAAAATAGGTCTTAAAATAATATAAATGCTTAACATAGTTGAAAGTTTTGTCGATTGAAAAGATAACCGCAATAAATAATAATAAATGAAAAGGTAAACAAACACATCAAATCAAATGTGGTGGTGTCGCTTCTTTTTGCGAACCTCTGCAACGTTGTTGCAAACATTCTGCTGTTGCGTAATTTCTGACCAATTGTACCAGGAAAACATAAAATATGAGAAGTTAAGAGATCATTTTCACCTCATTCCAATTGATTCATGTAGATATGTTTAAAGTATTTCCTCTCGCTCTACTGCTTGTAATTTATTGAGACAATACAACGATGAGAGCCCGCCCCGGAACGCCTATTTATTGATGTCATACGGTCACAACTATATTGTCAACGTACTTATTATACCAGTACACACAATAATAACATCTTTATGTATACAATACTTGTCTCCTACCATCATCATGATACACACGTACTGCTAAAACTACTTGGGATACGTTATATTACAATCTAACTCACATTGCGCAATAGCAAGGAATTAGGTAAATAAGTCCTAAAAAATTTAATTACTATACTGTTCCATTATAATGATCACGTTCTTACTAATCAAAGAAAAAATATATAAATTAATAAATCGTCGTTGCATAAAAATCGTCATAGTTATAAAAAATGCAAAAAAAAAAAAAACAAAAGCAATCTACAATCAACAATCTACTATCATACCAGTTGAACAATGATTTAATTGCAAAACATTGTTTCACATTTAAATACTAGGCAACTATATGTTAATAAGAGTATATGTGTTTTGTTTTAGCTTGCGTTATCTTATTGACCTAGCCATCTGAGCTCATATATCTCATATTCAGACAAAAAGAGACACATACATAAAATCAGCACTCACGCAAGCATCGATTGAGTCGGCTTGACTGTTAGTCCTAAAAGAATAGGGTTCTGCTCCTTTTTTTTGGTTTTATGGGATAATCTTGGCTTTCGAAGGTTATCTTCCCCAAAAGTCGAGGTATCTTTATATCCTGACTTCTGGGGAAAGATTGAGTTATGTGGTATTTGATCCACTAAAACCTTCTTCTTTAAAAAATGAACTTTTTACATAAAAGAACTTCTATTGGAGTTTCAAATGCTTTGACTCTTGCGTTAGTAAATATTTTTGAGCCTACTTTGTGTCAAAGGTAATAAAATGGATGGCAATACAACTGTCACTACAATGGAAATCTTGGGTTATATTTTACACACGAATTCACTTTTATTTTCAATACGATCAGCCGGAACCGATCTCTTTTTTAAATACACTTTGAAAATACACCATCCAGTTGGAACGAAATAATTTCAAATTCTATGTCAAATTTCTCTATTCGAACAATCGGTCTCATAGAAAAAAATCAAAAAACACTAGAATCAAAAATGTTCTAGAAGTTTGTCTAAAATCGAAATTTAATTTCAAAACCCCCTTCTCCGTAAAGCAAATTTCGGAAATGACGAGCTCCACCTATTAACCTGCTTTTCAAATAAATTATCTTTAAGATACAAACTACGCCTTCATAAAGCGTGTATCTTCCAAAATATATCATATACGTCAGTGTACTTTTCCAACCCAGTTAAACAAGCTCCTTGTCTACTTCGAACAAGTGCAGTCCCCACACCTACGCACTCATATTTCAAACCGCCAACTCTGACAGCCAAATCCAGACAGCGTCGTTAGAAACCGTAGACTCAAACATGTCTTGTTCCAAATCATACCATACTCCATATCACCAACACACGAATTCTCACCTCCCTCAGCAAATCGCTTAACCATGGTAAATCAGTTATTTACCATGGGAGGAGGAGACCGCGCTCTTCTATGACCATCAAGCAGACAATTCCCCAAATATGATATTAGTTCCATAATGATCACACGTAGCCGCTTCAGGCAACTAGGGACTTAGTATTGGAACGAAGTTCCTTATCGCGCGTTGTGAAAGGGGGCTAGACGGAAAAAAATCTTACGAAAAGTTGTCACGACACTTTTTGCTATATCACCATGGCAACGACGTGACAATATATAACGAAAATTCATTGAAATAAAATGTACTTCTTGTGAAGACTTAAGTTTTTTATGCATAGAATAAACATTGGTTCCTTCACTAATTAATTGAAAGGAACTTCGTTCCATCGGGGTGTCCCTTGACACCTCTCAAGTTTTTTTTTCAGTCATTTTATCCCGAGAACCCTGTATCCGATGAAGCTGTGTCAATAGGGTTAACAACAACTATTTTTTTTTATATATAAGAGAAGGGAGCAAACGAGCGACGGGAACACCAAAGTGATCAGCGACGCCCATGGTCATCCGCAACACTAGACGAACTGCAGATGCGTTTCCGGCCTTTAAGAAAGATATACGCTCGCTTCTTGAAGGACCCTAAGTCGTACTGGTTTGGAAATACCGCCGAGTACCGACCATTCCACAACGCGGCGGTGCGCGGCAAAAAATTTCGCGAGAACCGCACTGTTGTGGAATGCCAGCCAAACTTCGCTGAAAAGAAGCAACAAGCTTAAACCAATCCTTTCTAATACTTACTAAAATGGACACCATTTCTTGATCCACACTTTCTTAAATAAAATACAAATGCGTATCAGGTGGGCACTTGCTCGTTTCTCACTGTCTACAATAAAAAATTGTCTCTGTTAATTAACTCCAATTGGTACATTTTTTAAACATAAGACCCAGGAGGCTATACAAAGTAACATTTGATAAGCGAAATCGCTAATAGAAAAGTCAAAAATGAATTTTTAGACACGCTTGTTCCTTAATTTCTAAATTTTTTTTTAAATTTTGATAAATTTCAAGACGAATCAAATCTTTACAGGCTACTACTACTAAATATTTTTCAGAGTCCAAACCATGCAAATTTAAGTTGTGTAAAGGTTTTCCATTTGGCTTGCGGACCCCCAAATACAAAATGGATACAATGGAGTCATGCCATGATTATGAGATCTAATTATACAAGAATAAAAAAATCTTCATTAAAATATAAAATTTTCATAGAAATTTCTTAAGTCTATTTTAGCTTTCAATTCATTTTTTCAAAATGAAAATGATAGACACCTAACTGATTTTTTTATTAAATTTACCTTTTTATTTATTTATAGGCTAGCGCATATTTTAAAGAACTACGTCAGTCGTCTTCGTCGATTATACAACTAGTCTCGCAACCGGTTGCTATCAGAAATTCCGAACGGTTATGTATTATGTATGTCGGTCGACATCGAAGGTTGGCGGCTAGTCTACCTAGAAATCTTAGAGCTAGATTCTAGACATCCTAGATTGCCTGAGAATACCAGGATCGCATAAACATAAGAAGATTGAAGAGCATGCGCAAACCGTTTTAGATCTTACACCTTTAGAGCGGGACGGGTGTCACAATTGCATCCATTGTGACCTGACGACATCATCACTCTGTTGTTTATTAAGTAGTGCGAAGTTGGAGCATTGCATATTAGCGCATACGAGGTACCAGGAGATCATATCAATATTGGATACAGTAGCACAACGTACCAGCTACGATGCGAACGTAGGAAATGCAATCTGCATCGGCGCACTGAGGACCGTATAGTTTTTTTCTCTTTCAGGTTAGTAATAGTGCTTGCATGATAGGGTCTGAACGTTATTTAGATTTTTTGGTGTAAAATATAAGTGATTTTAATTGTTATAGTTTTGTCATTGAAGATATGAGTGCATTAGTAATAAGTTAGTAAGGTAAGTTATATTTTCAGAATGTTTTCAACCTCGTTGATAAATTGTCAAATATAAACCTTTATCAAAATTTTAAATATTCGTGGTCACTATATGACATTATAATACAATCAACTAAATATTATTTGAAATGTTTTTAAATCAAATCAATAAAAATTTAATTCAATATTTTTATTCCGTCATTTTAATAAAGTAAATCAGTGTTTTTTTTTCTTGGTTAATAATAGTATCTATTTTCCCGCGTTCAATGTATAATGAATTCAAATATGTCTAAAACTAGAATCAAAGAAATTCTGACATTAAATAGGGCCGAACAGAAGGATAGATTTTAGTTTCTTTATACCTCGAGGAGAGAAAAGAACATTTAACCTAACCTATAAGCTGTGTGCAGTATAGGTATATAAAAGTATTTTCTCTCCATGTTTACTTCGTAGTCTTTTTACGATCTATTTAATTTTAAGACATAGTTGATTTTAAACGGTTTTATAACCGCATAAGCATCTGTAATATAGGAATTTATCACGAATATTTAGTGTATTATCCAAGTGCCTTATGATACTTTTAGACTAGTCTCAAATAAAAAAAGTTGTTAACACAAACTTTCTATATGATGATAAATGTGAACTAATTATCAATAGCACTTGTTATGTATTTAAAGTTCGTTTAGTAACAGTAAAGGGAAAATGGACACGAAAACTTGTAAAGACGTAATTTTTTTTATAAGGTGATTAACGAAAAATCGTTCAATGTAATGGTTTAAAAATAATTTCTAGCTTTGTATGATTTCTATTTATACCATTTTTCGGTACATATTATAATATAATAGAGTTAATAATAATAGTGTTAATATCCGGCCATGAAAAAATAATAAAGAATGGCCATTAAGAACAGTGACTGCTGTCCATAAACATTTGCACCGAGTTAAATAGTTGTGGATGTGTTATAATTTGGTTGGAAAATTAGAGATTTACGAAAAAGAATATTGTATACCCCCCCCTCCCCATACCCTAGCATTCTCCACCCCCGCTAAATACAGTTTCTGCCCTTATTAAATAAAAAATAATAATTTTGGTCAAATACTGTTAAAGATGTTTCTGTTTCGATACGATACTGTTGTAAGTATTTTTACGTCAGCAAATTATTCTTTTAAGGTTTAGAAAAGACAAGACTACATTAAAGCTGTCTTATATAATTTTAATATTGAAGTTTTTCAAGATAATTATTTTACATAAATAATTAAGATTATAATAAATCTTGTATTATTTGTTTTCTAAGGCACAGTGAACAAACACAAATTTTGGTAGGGTGTTCTAAGAACGCCATAGAAGGCTTAGGTTTTAATTTGTTTTCTTGCACTGTGAGATTATTTTGTTTTATTATCACTTTTGACATAATTGTGACAAGCAATGCAACACATGCCAACGAGTATGTACGTTATACCTAAATTATCTTACTTCTTACTAATATTATAAATGCGAAAGTTTAGATGGAAGGATTGATGGATGGATGGATGATTGTTTGAAGGTATCTCCGGAACGGCTTAACGGATCTTGATGAAATTTGACACTGATATAGAACATAGACTGGAAGAATATATAGGCTACTTATAAAGGTTTTTTATATTCCGTGCCGACGGAGTTGCGGGCAAAAGTTATTAATAAATAAGAATGTCATATAAAATTTGGAGGTTTATACAAATGCAAACCAAAGAGTTAAACAGCTAGCACGAGTTGTGAAAATAGCGTAATAATTTATTGCCAACAAGTCGGTTATTTGTGCGGTCAAAAGTACTTGTGATAAATACATAAACGATTAACCTACTTTGGCGATAAACTACATTATAGAGTAATCAGTGACAGATGGGTTGAATGTTCTATAAAATTAGAAGACGTTATCTCGCCTTCAGCTTTATATAATTATTATCTAAACGTACGAGTATATAAGGAGTAACTGACCGACTGACTGATATATAAAGAATAACCAAAAATACTGAACACCCAAAGTTTATAGTATATGAAACCTACATTGAGCAACTCCTGGAGTTACTATTACGAGTAACACTCTGTTGGAGACAATTCAAATGGGTATCTTTTTCAGATAGCTAATGACGTGTTTGCACAAATCAAATAAATTATTTTGTAAATATTGAATACTCGTGTATTATTTGAATCATACTATTCTTTAAATGAAAAAATAATTTCATAATAAAAAACATTTCTGTTCATTGTTTTTTTTAATATAGCCTTACTCATAAGGTCAGGTATATTATATTTTTAAGTTAATTCATGCTCTTTCTACTTCATACAATTTTTATTTTGCACAGAATTCTTATTGTATCAAATAATTACACGCAAATTTGCTATTAAAAATGTATCTTAAACCAACGCATTATTTCCAGAAAATACTTTCAAATTCGACAGACATTTTTAATCCGTAATTCTTGAATATGTAACACGTTTTTCGTAATGACAATAAATAATCGATATTAGAAAATGGATTTAATTACTTAAAAATGCATTGACTCTGTTATGAAAGGTATTCGTTTTATTTACTTTATATTGTTGTTATAGCAAGATAAATACGACGTGGGCAGTGGTGAACAGTTCGACGATCTAGTGGGTCTGATCGAGCACTTCCGATCTTACCCGATGACAGAGACATCTGGAGACGTGCTGCGTCTCTTACAACCTGTCAGTGGTACCTGCCTTCGTGCCAAGGATATTGATGAAAAAGTCTTGGTAGGAAAATTGCAGTTACAATGGTAGAGTCCCAACATTATCTCGATTAGTTTAAAAGAGTAACTTCTCTTATAGTACCTCTTAAGTAACTACATGTAACTCTTTTCGTAGGATAGGTCGACATATTACTGAATGTGCTTGACCGGTGCAACCACGACTGCACAAAAACTCATTTGAAGTACATACTGTGTTCAGTCTCACTAGTAAGCTATTGGTAGCCCAATTAACTTTCATCCCCTCCCTCCCTTTTCTTATAAAGAAGGTCTTATAAAGAAGGAGAAGGAAGATGAACCACCTTATTAATATTATAAATGTGAATGTTAAGATGGATGGATGGATATTCAGGTAGAATGTATTTCCAGAACGGATCAACGAATCTCCATGAATTTGGCATAAATATAGAACATACTCTGGAAGAACACATAGGCTACTTTCTTTTTATCCTTTTCTCTGTTCAATTAAGATCATATATTTCTTTGTGCCGTTTCTGTAAAACTCATTAAATCAACTTAAAATGCATTTATTTACATTCCAGGAAATGGATGACATTCAAAAACCGGACAACAAATGTGGATTCGACGGAGAATTTTACTCTTTAAAATTTATAGAAGATATGTTTGTTTTTACGGCAAATGAAGGCGCTAAGATGGAGAATATGCACAAAAATCGCTACCGGAACATAATACCTTGTAAGTATTTGTGTTTTTTTATTTGTATTTGTTTTTTTTTGCCTAAGTATAGTGATAACCATAAAATAGAGGTTCATTACAGTCTGGTATATTCTTATACATTTTTTTTATTACGGGCAAAAGCTAGATTCATAATAAATTTCTTTTCCTCATCCAGATGACCAGACACGAGTGGTATTACGACGTGGCAGTGATGATTCCCATTGTTCAGATTATATCAACGCCAACTACATCAGATCCTCTCGTCTCAGTGACATTTCGAGTTCTGTACAGTCGTCCACAGAAAGTCTTAATAGCGTGCATTGTAAGTTACATCTCTATGTTTAAAGTTGCTAGAAATTTTCTTTAAAAGTAAATGAGTATATAGGTATTAGCTGTCTTAGGAAAGGCATTATAATATGGATTACTTTAACTCATTGAAAATCGTAGAAGTAGTGAGGCAAGTGTACCAGGATCGGTACAAATGGACATTCGTTATCTCTCCCTACACCTCTGGATTACGGGCGCAGTGTTGTATCAATTTTCATTTTCATCAGCATCAGCTTTTGACAGTCCACTGCTAAACATTGGTCTTCCCAACTGCCTTTCACAATATGTTCTTCTGCATCCAACGATTTCCCGCCAAACATATGTACATGTATACATTATGTTCCAGCACTGATCCTGCATAGAGATTCTCGCGAGTCACTCCCACTGGTCTCCAAGTCACTCTCCGACGACGCACTTCGGGAGGTCAAAAAGTTTATGAAATTGGACAAAATAAAAGGAAATAAAAGACGAAATATAGGTAATGTTAATACTTAAATTAACCAGAAATAATTTATCTCATAATCATTTGACTCGATTGATACTAGGACTATCTGGGGATGAATAAAAGTTTAATAAATAAACACATCAAAATCAGTCCAGACAGGACAAATATAACGGACAAGTGTGGCTTTGGTAGTCGGATATAATATCAATCTATTGATAATTTTTAATGATTCCAGTGAAAGACAAATCATACATAGCAACACAAGGCTGTCTTACAAACACGGTAAATGACTTTTGGCGTATGATTTGGCAAGAGGACGTCAGGGTAATAGCAATGATCACAAACGAAGCTGAAAGGGGAAAGGTAAAACAATGTTATTTATCTTTCACTTGTTATTTATTTAAAATAATATTATGGGAGTGCTGACACGATCGTCCAACTCCCGCCCGGGGCCCGTATACATGTTAATTCCATGTTGAGGCTCCACAGTCATTTAAGGAAAGCACTCCTTGATCTCCTCAAAAACTGAGCTGGGGCTAAAGGATTATGATCTATGATTGACGAGAGTACATTTTAATGTTTTAAAGAGTCCAATAATTTCACCTATAAATCACTTAAAATAATTTTTTGACTAAGGTAAGTATAACATATTGAAACATTTGTCGGGTATTTTTGGAGAGGTGTCTACATTGTATGTGACAATAAGACGTCTTTATAAAACATTTTTCCAGAAAAAGTGTGATCGTTACTGGCCTCTGTCGGGTCAGAAAGAGATGTACGGCAACCTGCTGGTGAAGTCTATGTCAGAGACACATTACGAAGATTATCTTCTGCGTGAATTTGATATCAGCGACAAGATTACATGCAGAACTATTTACCAATACCAGTTTACTGTAAGTTTATTTTCATTTGTTCTTTTAAAGGGTTCTCTTGTTTCTTGTAAATATGATGGTAAATTATAATTTGGTTGATTGCTTGCGCCTTTGATTTTTCTATTAATAAAAATATTACATTCGTGTTTCGAATGAACTTGGAAACTACTGAACCAGTTTTAGTTATTATATCACTTAAAGAAAGCCATAGAGTATTTGCATTATTTACTTCAGCAAAATTCGGTCGGGATTTTAGATACCAGGCGTTTTTTTTTTAATTAACTATATTTGATTTAAAGGCATGGCCTGACCACAGTATACCTGCAGAACCAGACGGAGTACTTTCGTTTATAGACGATATTAATAGAAGAATGCGTCAAAATATGGAAGAGGAACGAGCTCCTGAACAGGTTAATGTTAACTATGATTAAAATTTGAATTTCATATAGGCAATAGTCCAATTCTAAGAATTGATGCAGATGGATGACTGTATACTTTGGAAGATTTTCTAATTATTTTCCTGTCAGCTCAGAGGGTGAATACATTAATATAGTAATATATTTGTTTGTTAACTCTTCAGAATGTGCTGTGCGTGCATTGTTCGGCTGGGGTCGGCAGGACTGGTACATTTATTGTTCTGGACATGCTCATCGACAAGATAAAAATATCCGGTGAGATACACATCTGTATGTCGCACTACCGCAGTTTTCCACTGCAGATATATATGTATTAAAATACATTGTTATCTACATTTCTTTCAAACTGAATGTGAAAGATGACAATATGTTTTTGTACAATTGTTTTTGCAGTGAAAACTTAAGGTTACATTGCACTTTTTTTTAGAATACCAATAACAATGACAGTAGGTTTAAGTTATTTAATTGTGTCACAGATTTATATTTTGCGAATTTTATATGTTTGGAAACAGCTGTGCTATTTGTATACTTTATTCCGAGCGTTGCGACATCAAGTTATCGCTTAAGTAATTACATTTATAGCATTGCTTGCGCTGCAGCTTGCGTATTGACGCCGCATTTGTAATCGTAAGTTTCTTATACGATAATACCTTTACAAAAACATTTCGTCGTTCCTTTCAATCTCTTGTAAAAAACTGGGAAAGCAATGTTTTCGTACGGGTGTTTCTACTGTGGGTACTCGTGTTGTTATGTTGTATTAGTGAACATACTGAGTAACTTTTCCTTACAAAATATATATTCCAATTCTACGGATCTGTAATCCATTAGCAAATTTACAACTAGCCAAACACTATAGTATAATATGGCTAGTTGTAAATTTCTCCAAAAATAGTGTTAGACAATGTTTATTTAAACACGTGTTTTAACCCTTTGACCGCCGTTAATTGATATTATCGACGCCCACGTGGTTATATGTTTTACCAAAAGTATCACCACGATGCTTTCTTTATAAGTACGTCATTATTTATTGGTAAAGATCACATTTCGCAAGTCTACGCATGATAATGTTTCAATAACCATGATTTGTCAAAAATCCGCACCGGGCGCTAGAATCACGGTATAAAGGGGTTGATATATGTTTAAGCTAAAATGTTACGTTTTTATAGTAAGGCCCTTAATTTTTACAAAATAGATTCAGCAATAACTCCTGCCCTCTGTTGCCCACATTTAATATTTTTTTCTTTCATTGTTTTTATTCCCACCTATAGTCTATTTTCCGAGTGCTTATTAAATATTTTTATTTTAATGCGTCAATGTATATTACTAGTTGGTACATAATTAATACACTTATTAGTATAATATAGTTAGAACATGTTCCATTTCCGCAGGTTTCAACTGTGACATAGATGTTCACAACACGGTGAAATTGGTCCGGTCACAGCGGAGAGGAATGGTGCAGAATAAATTACAATACAGATTCATATATCTAGCTCTCAAGAAATACATCGACAATAATAGCAGACAATCACGAAAAAAGGTTTGTATCAAACAATAATTCATTTTAAACATACATATTGTACTTATTCTACATTCCGATTAAACCCCTTAATAATAGGAAACCCGTAATTTTACAATCTAGTTTCAAACATTAGCAACTGCCCAATATCGTAATGACCACCATCTACTGAGTTTTCCTCTGTTTACTTCATTTAGACCTTTAATCGAACGAACGATATTAGACTGAGATTATTAACTGTGTTTTTCATTGCACAAAAACATGTAGTCATCCCTTACATTATCTTAGGAAGGATCGAGATTACAATATGTTTTGTAAAGATATTTCGGCGGTGGAAACACACGGTTATTAAAAACATCATCAACTTGTAACCTTTCTCCGGAAGATGATTCTATCAAAAATCAGATCAGTAACCAGTTCCGTACATATTTAAAAAATATTAATTTATTAATTACGAATCTAGGTACTACGTCATTTAATTACATTGTTGGAACGAAATTCCTTATCGCGCGTTGTGAAAGGGGGCTAGACGGAAAAAAATCTTACGAAAAGTTGTCACGACACTTTTTGCTATAGTAAGTATGTTAACGACGAATGAGCGCTACTTCACCATGGCAACGACGTGACAATATATAACGAAAATTCATAGAAATAAAATGTACTTCTTGTGAAGACTTAAGTTTTTTATTCATAGAATAAACATTGGTTCCTTCACTAATTAATCGAAAGGAACTTCGTTCCATCCGGGTGGCCCTTGACACCTCTCAAGTTTTTTTTTCCATTAATCATTCATCTAATGCGTTAAGTAAATGAATGTTGACTGTAAATAAAAATCTATTGACGTTATTTCTGATTTTTGGTAACAGTGACATCTGTTGGCGGAATTCGAAAAGTTCTTGCTCTCTTCAGAAATACACACGTAACGCGAAAGGGTAGGCAGTCCTAAGGGAATATGTCATGATTTGATGAAATACTAAAGAAAGATTGTTTTAAAAGCACGTAATCATCAAGTGGTAGACGTAATGAAATCCAGAGGGTTTCTGTATTAAACAAAATATATAGCAGTACACCTTGTACTTTATTGTTAGGGTCCTATTTAGGTCGTCGACTCCCACAATGCATTCTCTCCACATCTTCTACACTATGTAGCTTTAGTTTACTTCCAACGCTTACTATAGTTCAACTTGTAATATATATATATGTATTATTATTATTATTATGTTTTATATGAATATTTTGGTCTCAGAAACCAACGGAAACTAGTTAAATATATTAAATCATTCCCATTGATTTTCAAGGAATATTAGTGCGTTACGTCTTTTGTGTGGTTTCTCCCTACTCGCTCCCCTGAATCCACCCCTTTCTGTAATTTTTGGGCGCGATCGAAGCTTTTGCCGCAACACTGGGGTGCGGCTTCATTTTCTACACTTATAATACACTCTTTTATTTTTAAAATTTACGTTGTTATAAAGTTTTTTATAATCCAAACCACGCACTTTCAAAATTAATGTAAAAAAAAATAACTTTTTCAAATTTACACATTTCGAAAAATTCAAATTAAAATATATAATATACTTATAACATAATTATGCTGTACTCGTTATATGTTTCTTTTTGTATAAATTTAATATATAAATAAATGATTTAGTGAAAATGAATCAGAGATAAAAAAACTTACCGTTGGTTTTATTCTGAAGTACTGTGTAATACACTTGCATGATATTTGGAACATATAATTTTCATTTTAATTTATCACAACACATTCATCTCATGATCATATGCAATGTATCATATATACAAAACTTTATCACGAACACTTTACTATTCAATAATTCATCACAACACCAACACATTTCGTAAGAAATAATCAAACTTTTCATTAAAATTATGAACTCCATAATGGCGCGAAATTTTAAATGCACTTTCATTTTGTTTTAAAGAGCTATTTTTCGGCATTCCCAGTGACCTACTTTATCGAGCATTCGGATTAGACTGACTCCGAGCAGCGTCGAATGCGTGCGTAGGGACGATTCCTTCTCTTCTATAAAGTAACACCCTAAGGGTGGGCTATATGTCCCTATATAATACAGCTAGGAACAGCCAATCGATATTTAGTTCATCACTGAACTTAAAAGTTAGTGCGATTACAAAATAACGTTTTTCACATATCCACGGTGACATAACATGAATTTGATTCCCGAACACTTTGCATCAAACTTTATAATTTGTGTCTTTTTTGCAAAAGAATTATAAATCATTATTGAGGTATAAATTTATAGAGACGTATACTAAGAACACCGAAACACCAGTATTAATCTCGTTGTCTCTTTTATTCTCTTTGACAGAAAAGAGATAACAATACGTTTAAATCCAAGTCTTCTACAGTGTAAACAGTTATATAGTGTCGGTGGCAACGCATGATGTGAACCATATCGATGACAAAATAGGGTTTTAGAAAAATTTGGTATTACGAAAAAGTCAATTTATGAAAAAGATAATGAGTGGGTTGTGACGACATGTTTCTATAGAGATTTTGTTCTCAGAAAACAACGCGTAGTTTATTTCTCCTTCGATACGATAGATGTCGCTTCTAAATTAACTTCCTTAGCATTAAAATTATGTGTTTACGTTTAAATCTGTATACTTATAATATATATAATTTTTTAATATTAATTGGTCGATGAACAGAATTACTATTCCAGATTGACGTGACGAGGGATATCGTATTTTTTTTGGATTGAAAATAATGCTTTACAATGTCTTGTTAAATAAGTTGCGTCATTTGGACACCAGGGGGATTAAAAGTGATTAAATTTTGATAAAGCTCAAAGGATGTATAATGATGGATTTAACGCGTTAAAAATGCGTTAATTCATTATCAAATTAATTTTTAATACTTTTCATAATATTTCAGAGAGTGACATTGTTAATAGAATTACCTATTTATCTATTTGAATTATCCAGGCATTTTTACATTGTAGTTAAAATCTTAGAACTTTGAATCTTATATATAAAAGAAAGTCGTGTTAGTTACACTATTTATAACTCAAGATCGGTCGAACTGATTTAGCTGAAAATTGATGGGGATGTAGCTTAGAACTAGGAGACGGACATAGGAACTTTTTTATCTTGTGTGCAATTTTTTTATTCCGCGCGGACGAAGTCGCGGGTAAAAGCTAATTTATTATAAAAAAATAATTCATCATCATCACCATCATATTCTCTAGGTCTACTTCCAATTTGTCATATTTCTATAATATTTAGTAATTTGTCATATTTTTTTATTTCAGATCTATAAGAGCGAAGCGTAATCTAAGAACACCAAATTTGGACCAAAGTGCACAATATTTAAATATTATTATTATTATATGAAAAGTGTAAAGATTACAAATATTTATTAGTTATTTAAAACATAGCACATTTACGACCAAACCCAATAATCGAACTGGAAACATTTTTACCTATCTGAGGTAATTTTTTATTCACATTTCCTTTAAATTAAACAGAATGAAAGGACAATAGTAATAACTTTACTATTGTTTATCTTTTAGATAACGATTGGTTTGTTTTTTGTAATCCTCTGTTAATCTTCAGATCTATTATTGGGTTCGACCATTAGATGATCAGAATAATAATGTTTAATGTTATCATATCACTGTATGTTTGCTTGTACGAGTAAATAATTTTAAAATTATTCCTGTCACTGAAATAAAACTGTATTTTCATTAATCAGCCAAGTATTTCATTTGCTCGTCTTTAAAGATACCTAATTACTGCATTTATTACAAAATTAACGTTTACCATAACAAAATATTATATAACCAAATAATATTCAATTGTGCTTCTAATTTTGTTCTTTTTTATTGTGTTTTTGTATTTTTGCTATTTTTCATGGTGTCTATTATTTTTTCCTTTTTGGCGGCACAATAAGCTTATATAATTATGCATTGTTTATTTATTTACTTAATATTTAACATTGTTTTCGCCTTGTGCTTGTGAGTTTTTTGATTATTTTTTTGCAGATAATTCAATACATGTTTTTAACTATTGTTAAGATAATATCCGTCCAAATAAAATAATTTTAAATTATTACTTATATGGGATGAGATAAAATATTATTATTCTATAGGTAAGAAGTTAACTTGATCGCTATTGTTCTTTTTAACCTTGGGTTTCCTACTTTACAAAGAGATACTCCTCTCAATCTTTTAAAAGTAAACATTGTAAAAGTCTTTTCATACATATCTTTCAGCAATGGAAACCCACGGTAAGATTTAAACAAAGCTGTGCGTATATCTTGTTAAAGACATTTTTGTTGCGAATGCATTTTTAGTACTGCATCAGTATCACTTAAATCCGATATAATTATGTCCTGCACATTAAAACTTGGATTCCTTAAGTAAATAAAAGGAAAACCTAAAGAAATTAAGTACTATTATGATGCTATTTAGGATCAAAACTTTTATAATTTGTTATAACATAGCGAGAATATCGGCTTAGGCACAGCACTTGACTTGCAATCTGCAGGTCCTGGGTTCGAATTCCGCTATGTACCAATGTGTTTTTCGATTTTCGATTTACATATGTACATTTATCCAAAGTTCTTACGGTGAGAGAAAACATCGTGATGCAACCTGCAAATATCTGAGAAGAAATTCAATGATATGTGTGAAGTCAACCTGCACTTGGCCAGCGTGGTTGACTATGGCCTAGTCATCCCTAACTTCGGGTAGGCTCCAAGCTGCAGCAGTGAGCTGATGATAGCGAGAATATGTGATTTATGATCGAGAATTTATGATAACTTTTATTAGTTATGAATTTTAATGTTATTTAATTATTTTTTGTCACTAATCTATTATTACATAATTCATTTACATGGCTTGTTATTTACATAATTTGGTAAAGACTAAATTTAATTAGGCTCCATATTGTTCACTGCAACAATATTGAATAAACGAAGATCTCAGTAAATTTAATAGAATCAATGAATTATCAAATGAATATATTAACGCATAATGGTATTTAAATGGAAGTATGTACGACTTAGGGTCCTTCAAGCAGCGAGCGTCTGAATGGCTGGCAACGCATCATGGGCGTCGATGAACACCTTAGTGTTCCCGCCGATCGTTTGCCCTCTTCTCTTATAAAAAAATGTAATCTTAGTGACAAACTGAAGAAAAAAAAAGCACATGAAATAAAGAGAACCTAGCTCTTTGTAAATCTTAAGTCATAGAACAAAGAAACTCTAGCATCACTAATACAAACACAAAAAAAATGTAAAAAAGATAAGTAGTCAAAATAGCTGACCTAGAGTAGAAAAGAATGTCAGACTAGATGCAGGTTATTTTACGTTTTTAAATTTATATACTCATCTACACTAAAGTAAAACTACCATAAAATTAGTTGGAAACAATATTTGAACTGTAAATTTTCAAAAATTGTTCTTAGTTACAAAATCTAAACACTAAACTAATAATAAATCTTATGATGCCTTTTAAAGTTTATAACTAGCTGTCGCCCCCGACTCTGTTCGCGAGGTATTTAAAAAAACAATTAGTATCCTATGTGTTCTTCCAGACTATTATCTACATCTATGCCAAATTTTATCGAGATCCGTTCTGGAGATACCTTCAAACAAACATCCATCCATCCACCATTACAATATTTGTAAGATATGTCACAAAAGAAGAGAATTTGAATTCTTTAAAATACAATTCGTCAGAAATATTGAAAATCTTCAAATATGTTGAAATGTTTCAATACCACAATTAATTATAAAGTTAATATTTTTAAATGTCGTCTTATATATTTAATTTAAAATATCATTTCAACATTCATACCGCTGTTTTTAATTCCAATGATTCGCGCTAAAAACATCGAATTTTGAATTTGGCGCCGATAAAACAAAGAAGTTTCTGATTGGCTAGCGAAGTACGCAAGTGCTTTTTAAACATAGTTCATTGGTAAGAAAATTCTAGAATCCGATCAATAGCTCCTACGTCAATCCTGGGGGAACAAAGGCTGTAAATGCTACCAACATAATTCCTAAATCGTAGTGCGCATGCGAGTCATTTGACCTTTCCGTATTGATCGACCGCTCACCGCGCCTCTGGTGTTAATTTTAGAATACGGCTCTTAAACTTAAATGTAATATTCAGGATAAGAGATGGCGTTGGGTGTTGGAAACAGGTTCAATTGCATTAAAAATTATTTAAAAACAAAGGAAAATTCGTCAAAATTAAGTGACATTAAGCCAAAACAAAAGCATGAAACTAAAGCAAGACAAGTAAGAACAGAAAGAAGCACAACATTGGTTAATCAGGTTTTTTAGAAATAAATAAATATTCCCTTTGTGCATTTTGAAAAAATATGCTTGCAAATAAAATTCCATGACATTTACACTGGCAATACAATGGCCTAAAATAAAAATCTTTCAATGAAATAAGTTTGAGCCGACAGGCAACATCGTATAGTAGAGTGGCTCTTGGCAACTGTCACTTATTTGAAACTTTGAACTCGGCTATAAATAAAGTATTAATTAAAATATTACAGGAAAAGTAAACCAAAATCAAAATCATTATCTTTAAATCGTGTTTTATATTTTACAATTCACGCGAAATAATGAAGTAGTCAAGTTATGTTAACTAAACGCTGCGCTGCTTAAATAACATAATATTTTAATATGACTAGACTTTGCTAATATTAATTCGGTATTTGATGTACTAGCAATATATCTCGCCTTATCAATATCACGAAAATGCCATAAGGCTACATGCCACGTACAGACCAAAACTTGCAATCGAATAAAGGACGAACATTCTTCACCCGCTGTCGCGTTGGCGGTTCTCCCAAAATGTATAATCATAGGGCCTAGCACGAATAGTGGTAATAATAATTCGTTTCTAAAGTACTTTTAGGTTACTTGGTGCTTATCTCCTTTCTGGTCACAAAATATCAAAAATTAGTAGTCCTCGGCAAATTTACTAATCCCATCGTAGTAATTATACTAATAGTAATTATTTTAGAAACCGCCTGCATAGTGAGAAGGTTTCTATCTCTGCGGCCCTCACCACTGATTACTTGAGTCATGGGATTCCGCAGCCGGTGGTATTTTTAAATAATATATTTTTTTCCGTTTCCGGACGTCAAAGTGTCAACACCGCGGTGATTTCTATCCGAAATAAATTGCCGATTAAAAATATTTCCAAGTAACGTTTTGTTATTAAAGTGATTAGAATAAAAAATTCAGTGTATCGAAAGACTCAGAAGAAATACATTTTGGATTTCCTTCAAAAATTGCTAGTAAAGTGAAGCTAAAAGAATATTTCGCTAATAAAGGTTAGAATACTACCTACATTTACGATTAGAAATATGGTGGCTATAAGTTACATCACTACCCACATTTGTTGATTTGATTTAAGTCTATTTGACACATAAGCCACAGATAAAGTTAAACTGTCAATCTGTCAGTCAAGCATTGATTTCAGTGTTACCAGGACATAGAATATAATTTGCCATAAAAATATATAAAATACTTTCTACAAATTCTACCATAATTAAACTTATAACATGGATATACAGTTTCAAATGCTATTCGATCATATGAAGATGGAAATGCAAAAACAGACAATTGAACTAAGAGAATCTATTACTAAAAATATAATGGATAGAATAGAGGAAAAACTAACTCCGATTATTAAAGAAAATGAAAAATTTAGGCAACAAATTAGCAAACTAAAAAAAGAGGTAGAATATCTAAAAAGAGAAAAGAAAAGCAACAATATCGTTATTTTTGGACTTGATGAGGATGAAAAATCAACTTCAGAACTGTTTCAAACCATTCAAAAGGTTTTTAAAAGCGACTTAAACATGATTTTGGAAGATAATGAGGTAAATAGATTATTCCGCTTAGGAAAAAATAAAGTGGTAAATAAACCGAGACCCGTATTGTGTTCTTTAACAAACGGATGGAAAAAGGATGAAATCATGAAGAACAAAAAGAGCTTAAAGAAGGTTTATGTACAAGAGGATTACACAAAAGAAGTTTTAGATAAGAGGAAGGCTTTACTACCAAAACTGCAAGAAGAAAAGAAAAAGGGAAACAAAGTTTACATAAAATACGACCAATTAATTGTTAAGGAAGCAAACATCAACACTGAAAAAAGAAAAAGAGAACTATCGACGTCACCCCAATCGCATACAAAAGTACAAAATAAAAAGCAAGAAACTTTGAATTTCATCAAAACTAATAGGAAAAATGCCTTCGATGTAATGAGATCCCGATCAAACTCGTTAACTCTAACATAGCAACATATAACCGGTAAACGGAAAAGAAAAGAAAAAATAAAACAAACTAAAACTGGAAAAAAAAAACAAAAAAAAAAAAAAAAAAAAAAAATATTCCCCAAGCCGACTGGTCATCGTGGGGAATACAAGACCACGACCCTCCATCATTCATTTATAAGGAATTATTAAAATATAACAAATATAGAAAAACATAAAATATATAAGTACGAAATACCTTATTTGAAAAAGAGTAGTGTAGTAATGTGAAGGAAGTTGCACAAAATTGAAAAAGAGTAAAAATGTTGGAGGAGGCCTTTGCCGATAGGCAAACAGATAGCTGCAGAAAATAATTTTATTAAATTTTGTGACTATAACATTTTCTTTGTAAGCTAATCTGAATAAAAGGCTATTTTATTTATTTATTTTATTATATTTTATTAATTTCTTCTATATAATGATGTATGAAATAATAATAATAGTAATTTTAGTTACCACGTTACCAGGAATAATATTGCAATAATTACATTGCTCCTCATAGCAAGACTTATGCAAAAAGCTTATGCCCTATTCCCGATTGTGATCCACGTAGGTAAATTCCGTTGTACATTCAAATTCGTTCAGCTATTTAAGAGATGGTAGAACGTATTCAAATAGCATCTTAGCATTGATATTTAATCAAACTTGTTTTACTTAAGGTTTAAGTTTGGTACCACTTTTATAATCCTAAATATTTCTAGGTCAGAAGATTGAAGTTATTTTTTACTCTTCCACGTATTCATTATAAGCAACAGAAATATCTCGTCTCCTTTTATTGTGAAAAACGTTTGATGTTTCTTGGTATGTCGTTCTGGGAATCTACTTTAAGTGTCAATTTCAAGAAATTACGAAAATATTTTGCAAAAATTACCAGGAATACAACATGAATACTTATGTAATTTGCGTTTTTTTTTTAACTTATTTTTATTACCATTACCATTGTCGTCCGCGACTCCGTCCGCTCGCAGTTAAAAAAACTTGATAGGGTGATGAAAAATAGATAGTAACCTATTCTCAGACCTACTGAATATGCAGATAAAATTTCATAAAAATCGGTCAAGCCATTTCGGAGGAGTATGGTAACTAACATTATGATACGAGAATTCTATAAGGAGGAAGATTATTCTCAATGTTGTCACTTTATTAATGACTGCATTAGTATTATAAAAATAATAATTAAACAAGAAATTAGAGTTCCATATACTACGAGTACCGAAGTACGAACTACTGCAAATCATTATTCAGGGTAAGATACAAGGAAAAAGAAGTCCAGAAAGGAGAAGAACATCTTGGCTGAAAAATCTGTGCCAATGGTACAACAAAAATACGCGTGGTATATTTCGAGATGCCGTGTCCAGAGTTCAAGTTGCTATGCTGATCGCCAACCATCGTTAGGAGATGGCACCAAAAGAACAAGAAGAAATCAAATAGAATTTTGACTTAAATGCGGAATTAAAGGAAATGTACTCACAAAATAATAATTAACTTTAAAATTAAAACTTTAGTTTGAGGTAAAAATTAAACGCAAACCTTTGATAAATGGTGGAGATAATTAGGAAAGGGAAAACGTTAGACACATTTAGTCCTGGGGAAGTCTGCCAGAAGACTGTCGTTTGTCTAGTGGTGGTCAAGTGCGGTTTGATATTATTAATTTAAGTGATGGAGGAATTGAAAAGCAAAAGGTTAGCGTGGTAAGGGTGTATTATGTTGAGAAGTACTGCTCACATAAACAAGTTATATTGGAGATTAAATGTGGATGAGTACAAATATAGAGGAGAAACGAATGAACTGAAGAAAAAATTACAATTACCCAACACTTCGTTGAAGCGATGGTATTGAATATACTAAACTAGCTTTTACCCGCGACTCCGTCCGCGCGGAACAAAAAATAGAAAACGGGGTAAAAATTATCCTATGTCCTTTTCCTGGTTCTAAGCTACCTGCCCACCAATTTTCAGTCAAATCGATTCAGTCGTTCTTGAGTTATAAATAGTGTAACTAACACGACTTTCTTTTATATATATATATAGATAAATAATCTAAAAAGTGATTAATTTATTATTTTATGATAATATCCATTATCGATATTACGATTAGAAAAAAACAATATAAATGTAAAGAATAAACTAAGCATCGAACGGCAGAGTTAAATATCAATTCTGACAGACAACTGGCTTAATTTAAACACTAACTGGAGCCATGCAGTAAGCCCATACAGTTCATGAAACGGTCTTAATGTACTCGCATAATGTAAACCAGGCATTACAAAGGCAATTATGACGATAACGAAATTTATTTTTCTAAAATCAACAGTTTTAGAAAAATAAAACTTCGTTAACTTTTTTCTAATGCCCGCTATTCTGTGATAGATGGCGTTGTGGAAGGACTTCACTTTCTAAATCACGGTGTTAAGAGTTGTGTCTCGGATCATATTAACGCCTCCACAGGTCGTAAGCGTTTTGGTCTTATACTCGTAGTAGTACTCGTAGTTCGTTACTTCGTTCAAGTTTAAACTTAAATTTTGGAATAGAATACATTCGTAAGCTTATTAGTTTATCGTTTTTTGTTAATTTTAAATGTGTTCTAAAATTATTACTATTATGTTACATGGAATTGCAACGCATTGAGCTAATTTATAAATGCAAATGTATAGATAGATGGATGGATGTTTGTTAGAAGGTACTATCTCCAGACCGGCTGCAAGGATTTTGCTGAAATTTGGCATAGATAAAGAATATGGTCTGGAAGAACACGAAGACTACAAATTGAGTTGTTTTTTTTTAATACCACGCGGACGGAGTCGCGGGCGACAAAATCTTTAGGGTTCCAATTTTGTGATTTGAATGTGGATAATATATTTTTTTGCTATCGATACAGACAGACCCTGGAAGGCATGCTGACCGCGGACTAACGAATATGTAGAAATGCCTGTTATTAATTTGTTAGTCTAAACGGTATGTCTGTACGGTGTATATAAGTTCTTACAGTTATAAAAAAAATCGTGAGCCGTCATGGAACGCCTGGCAGATGTGAAACATCGTGTGCGTACAAGTAATATGCATAAAATTTTAAATAAATAAATAAATAAATAAATGACAAATGAATGAATGAATGAATGAATTTCTCCGCGCGCGCTGGTCGCGAGTGGACGTACTAACAGTAATTCTTACAACTTTGCCCCGCGGCACAGTGTATTTAATAAAATATTCAAGATGATCCGGTCACCAAAAACTTCTTCAACTCCGGAATTGTCTACACATGAAAAACAAAAGGATCATGTGACGATACGTAAAAGAAAACATAGCGAAGATATGTCAGAAGTATTTAAGGAATTTAGCGAAAATATAAGGTGCTCTTTGGACACCTGGAAAGCGGAATTCGGGAAAGAAATTATTAAGGTCCATAAATCTCTGGATCAAATAATTAAGAATGACCTAACAATACTAAAGGATACTACATCGGAATTGAAATCGGAATTAACCAAAATTAGAATGGACTACACAGAAATGAAAACCTCAGTAAATAAATTAAATGTAAGGCAGAACAATTTTGAGAAGGAAATTAAGGAATTACAGCAGTCACTACAGTTCAATGACACTCAGTATGAGGAATTAGTTAAAAAAACAACCGTACTTACAGAAGATACTAAAAAGATAAGTAACTTGGAAGCCGAGTTACAAAGATTACATAATGAAAATCGGAAGCTCAAGAGTGATTTTAATGCAAATGAGCAAAGGGAGCGTCTATTGAACTTAGAGATCGTGGGTATCCCCGAGGACAGAAATGAAAACCTTAGTGAATTACTATTCAAACTTGCCAGCTATGCAGGTGTCACTATCACTTGTAATGATATCTTACATGTAAATAGAATTTCTCCAAGAACCAAAGTCCAAGGAAGACCAAGATTAATAATCGTCAAGTTTGCTTCTAGACTGACGAAGGATAATTTTTTCTCACAAGTGCGCAAATGCCGTATCACAACAAATGACATAAATTTACAAGGTGAGCCTAAACCCATATTTATAAATGATCATCTTTCACCATATAATAAATTCTTACTTCGAAAATGCAAAGAACTGGCAAAATTAAAACATTACCAATATGTGTGGTCAAAAAACGGAAGAATTTACACGAGAAAAAACGATACAACTCAAGCCCTACAAATAGTCGAGGAGGAAGATCTCAAAAAAATAGTGTAAAATCCTTATTATGTTTCTTACGATTTTTCTGTTTTTTCTGTTTTTTATATCATTTATGTTTTAGATATAAACATGTAAATAGTTTTGCAGGTTTGTCCGATGATAAGCTTTATAGTCTTGTACTGATAGTCACACAGCACATATTAAAATACTCATGTTTATTACTCGAACACTCTGAAGTAAATTGGTCTGTGCGCTTAGCTGTTTGTCACAATTATTTACGACGCGAACCAAAGCCGAGCCATGCTACCCTCTTCTTTAATATAAAATTCATTTATTGTAAAACAATACTTATTACTACATATCGTACGATAATTTTTTCTTTATCTCACTTGATAATATATTGTAACTTAAAGATTATAAAGGAAATATTTATATACTTATTTTTTCAATTACACATTTGTCTACAACTTATGATCTCACATAATCTGTTAAAAATATTTTTTCATTTAATTAACACATACGGACCTTTATTCCGGCCGTACACATTATTTACCATACGATGGAAGTTTCATATACATTTTTTTATGAAGTATAGTCCAATACACAAACATTCTTTAGCAATTTCGCATTTAATAATTTGGCTGCCACTTACATATCAAATTCACGAAAACGAAACCACTAATCACTGTTATCAATCGTTATTCAGTACAGAATTTGCGTTGCATTTGTTTACAATCCGACATTATACTTACTCCCCACAATACCCGGTAGCCTATAAGCGTGAGCCATTATATTATATCTCAATTATAATCTCAAACAAGAACACTTTATCGATATTTAAACAATTTACAAATGTTAAAAATTATCTGAAAGTAGACGTTATGTTTTATTATGGATGATTCAGCTCTCAAAATTTATTATCAGAACACTAGAGGACTTAGAACGAAGTGTCTACAATTCAGTCAAAATATATTAAGTTATGATTACGACATTATAATTATTACCGAAACTTGGCTACATGACGGCATATTTGACAAGGAATTATGCGACGACAGATATGATATTTTTCGACAAGATCGCGACTTGGCTTCCACGGGTAAATCGACGGGGGGTGGTGTAATGATATTGACAAAACGGGAGCTGGACGCGGAAATTTTATGTCGTGGTCCCCCGCCAACTGAGTTGCTGTCTATTGTTGTGCCTTCGCGAAATATTTCTGCGGATGCCGACCTGCATGTGAGCGTCTTATATATTCCACCAGATAACTACTTAATACCTACACACATAAAAACGGTCACGGATAATATTCTTCGGGAGTTTAGTAATAAACCTGGGCGAACACATTTAGTGGTAGGCGACTTCAACCTTCCGTGCATAGATTGGAATGACACCAGTCCTACATTTCTAAGACAAGGCAGCGTTGAGGTTCAAAATGCCGCGAGACAGTTAATCGAGGATTTTTCTTTTATTGGGTTAACACAATATAATAATATTAAGAACTACGCTAGCAACACTCTCGACTTATTTTTTTCTAATTTACCTTTAGCTGTTACTAAATGCTCATCTCCATTAGTTAAAGAGGATCCAGCACATCCTGTAATAAATTTTGAAATACTGGATTTAAAGATCTCACATCTTGTAGAAAACTATATAACACGTTACAACTTCTATAAAGCCGATTATGAAAATCTTAACAAATATTACGCTGGTATCGATTGGATTCCTAGTATGAATTCAAGAACCATTGATGAGGCCGTTGAGGTTTTCTACGATAAAATCTTTGATGGTATAAGATCTCATATCCCCCTCCGTCGCAAGTCAAATAAATCCTATCCGATCTGGTATAGCAGGGCGCTTATTAAAATAATTAGAGAAAAATCTAAGGCACACGCACGTTGGAAAAGATTCGGCAATTTGAGGGATTACGACGAATTTTCGTACTTACGTAAGAGACAACACCGCGTACAGAAAAAATGTTTCGAAGTTTACACTACTCGTACTGAAGAACTTATTAAAACTAAGCCCAAATTCTTTTGGAGCTATATAAAGAACCTTAGAGGTGGTTCAAGTTACCCTAAAAAATTTACTAACGACGGCGCCACGTACGTCGAAGGTGAAAAAATCTGTGAGGCATTTAGTCAATACTTTCTTAGCGCTTTTGGTACTCCGAATAAAAACCCTATCCGTGATCACGCGAATTCCAATGGATGCATTGATAATATAGGTAGTTATGTTATAGAAATCTCTGAAGTTAAAAAATACTTTGGTTCACTAGACATTGATAAGGGTGCTGGTAGCGATCGCATACCATCTGTTTTCTGGAAACTATGTGTTAACTCACTTGCTGAACCTATAACCTATATTTTCAATCGGTCTTTAAGGGAAGGTATTTTTCCCCAAGCGTGGAAAAAAGCACACATCGTCCCAATACATAAGAAGGGGTGCAAAACACAAATTAAGAACTATAGAGGTATCTCCTTGTTAAATATTATTGCAAAGGTTTTTGAAAAGCTAGTATATTCGGCTATATATCCAGTGATTTATCAAGCTTTACCTGATGAACAACACGGCTTCTTGAAAGGTCGTTCCACTGTAACAAATCTTACGTGCTTTGTAGATTACCTACGTAACACTATGGAGGGTGGAGGTCAAGTTGATGTGATATATACTGATTTCGAGAAGGCATTCGATCGTGTTGATCACATCATACTTCTCACAAAGCTTCAGCAACTTGGTATCCACGGAGATTTGCTCAGATGGATCAAATCTTATCTCACAAACCGGTCACAAGCTGTAGTAATAGGAGGATACCGTTCAAACTTCGTAAATATACCTACAGGAGTTCCCCAGGGCTCACACCTCGGTCCTCTATTTTACACGGCGTATTTATATGACATTAATCAATGTTTTATGCACGCAAAGCATATTATTTACGCCGATGATAAAAAATATATCATAATATAAGAAACAATAATGATTGCCTAGACCTGCAAAAAGACTTAAACTGTCTTACGAGGTACTACAACGACAACAACATAACAGTTAATATAACTAAGTGCCAACATATCACTTACACCCGTAAGACTCGACCAGTCTTATACAACTACGAATTTAACAATGTGAAAATAACAAAATCTTGCACTGTTCGTGACTTGGGCATTTGGTTGGACGAAAAATTGGTACTGTCACATCATATCACGTACATTGTGGAAAAATCATATAAAAACTTAGGTTTTGTCTTACGAGCCTCTAAACATTTTAAAGACATATTCTCTTTAAAATTATTGTACTATGCTTACGTTCGTAGTACATTAGAATACGCAAGTCCTGTTTGGTCTCCTCATGCCGCTGTATATAAAAAGAATATCGAACGAATACAAAAAATCTTTATCAATCACATTAATTTCCGGCAACGAAAAAGTGCCACATCTTACACAGAAGCATGCCACAACAACGGATTATTGACGCTCGAAGAAAGGCGTACTTTACTTGACATGTGCCTACTATATGATGTTATACACGGTAATGTTGATTGTAAGGAACTAGTAAGTAAAATCAAATATTGTGTACCAAAACGTCGAACTCGTCATACACCTTTACTTCATGTACCTATGCACAGCACCAACTATGCAGCCAACAACACCATTACGCGACTTACGAACAATTATAATACTTATTTCAACGACGTAGACATCTTTAACCTCTCAAAAAATAATTTTAAAGCACATATCCAAAAATCTATCCTTTACAATAACAGATAAAACTCTTAATATTTTTTACAAATTTATTTGATTGTTCTCGTACGTGTGTGTGTATGTATGTTTTACTTAATTATTTTCATTTTTTCTCTCCTGTTTATCCAATTGACTATGTGTAAAACTGTGTATGTGTGACTATCATGTGATCGTAAAACATCTTTTTGTTATTTCTAAGAAAAATTTACTGGAAAACCTATTATTGGCCTTGCTTTGTTTTATATGTACTGGATATAATTTTTGTAACTAATACGCTGTTGGTTTTCTTCTTAAATAAATAAATAAATAAATAAATAAATGAATGAATGAAGGAAGGAAGGAATGAATGAATGAATGAAGGAATGAATGAATGAATGAATGAATGAATGAATGAAGGAATGAAGGAATGAATGAATGAATCCATGAATCAATGAAGGAAGGAAGGAATGAATGAATGAATGAATAATAATAATAATAAATGATATTAAATATTATTAAAATAATATTATATTAGGTCCTTACATATGAAATTGGCGTTTTTCGTACTGGCCACTTTAATCACGAATTTCTCCTCTTTGGTAAGGAATTCCAAATTCAAATTTGTACAGCTATAGACTCATGTATTTGTGGTTCGATGACCGTCATTCATTTGTTTTTTTTCTTCTGCTTTTTTTCTGTTTGCGTCACTCATTTTACAAAATGGAAAACTTAAAATATCGCATTATTTACGAATAAGAGTTGAAGGCTATTGTGGAAGCGGATCCATCGCAAACCAATTCCGAGTTAGCTGCAGGCTGCGATGTTAGTGATAAAACTGTTTTAATTCACTTGAAGCAAATTGGGAAGATTAAAAAGCTTGAAAGGTGGGTACCTCACGAATTGACTGAAGCAAACCGGCAAACGCGCGTCGACTGTTGCGTTACATTACTAAACCGGCACAATAATGAAGGTATTTTAAACCAAATCATTACCTGTGATGAAAAATGGGTTCTTTACGATAATCGAAAGCGCTCAGCGCAATGGTTGGATCCTGGCCAGCCAGCCAAATCCTGCCCCAAGCGAAAATTAACCCCAAAAAAGTTACTTGTAAGCGTTTGGTGGACTAGTGCAGGTATTGTTCATTACAGTTTTCTCAAATCTGGCCAGACTATTACGGCTGATGTCTATTGTCAGCAATTGCAAACCATGATGGAAAAGCTAGCGGCTAAACAACCTAGGCTGGTCAATCGCTCCACGCCACTGCTGCTTCACGACAACGCTAGACCACACACTGCGCAACAGACGGCTACTAAATTAGAAGAGCTTCAATTGGAAAGTCTAAGACATCCTCCGTACTCCCCGGACCTTGCTCCAACAGATTACCATTTTTTTCGAAATTTGGATAACTTCTTGCAAGGGAAAAAATTCAACTCCGATGGGGCAGTCCAAATCGCCTTCAAAGATTTTATTGATTCCCGTCCGACTGTTTTTTTTAGTAAAGGGATCAATGAACTACCTATGAGATGGCAAAAGTGCATAGAAAATAATGGTTCATACTTTGATTAATTAAATATATTACATTAAAAAATATTCGACTTTTTGTTCCTCCCATACAAAACGCCAATTTCATATGTAAGGACCTAATATATGTATACCTCAGTATAGCTTGGCGACCCGTCGCCACGGCAAGCGTCGCCACGCCAACGATTCGGTTTACAAGTGATCCTATAGATGTTTCACATCAAAAACTCGCTGAGCATGAAAACAGTTGCATTGTATTGCCTTTAAAAAATGTTATGTTTTATAGAATCCAGTAATCCGAACAGCATACAAGCCCGAACTTGAAAAATTTAAAATTCTTAAACAATTTACTGTCAACGATTAAGAATATTTCCGAATAACAAGAAAAAAAACTTTATTATTTTTTCAGTTAACAGTTTTCCGTCATAATATGAAAATTTATCTAGTAAGATTAAAAGCTGATGGTATTTACAATTTTAAGGTAGCAATACAATTTTGAAATAACCCCCACCCCACCTCCCTTTCCCGCTTTCTATCGCAACTCTACAATGATATCATTCAGTCGTGAAGCAACTTTCAGAGAGAGTGCGTGTATCACTCATCGTAAGCTAAGTTTACGCGACTTGAATATCGTCCGAGAAATACTGTTTCATTAAAAAATTATATTTTAAAACGAAAGAAATAGTTTTTATGTCATCTGCCCATTGTATGAAATATTTAGGACAATATATCACAATTGAGAGCTTTTTTCAAAGCCAGAATCGCACCACCAGTGGAAAGGAGAGCTAAGTGGCTTTTTGTTGAAAAAAATCACTTTCTTATGTATCCCTTCTTTCGCTAAATCCTCTTCCACCTTTTCATCCTTCTATCATTGTTGAAAAAAGGGAGGAGCTAAGGTGCTAGAATTGAGATAAGACAGTGGTGTCTTGTGGATGAATGTGGAATCATCAGACGGAACGTGCCAATACTTTCATTTCGTGCCTGTATGGTCGCGGTTTTCTACTGGTCGAGCGGGCTATTTGTGTAGCTGCTTCTATGACTATACCACCGAAAATTTAGATGTGTTTCGTCTACAAACGTCTAAAACTATCCAAGAAATCTCCAAATCGTAAGGTCACAAGGAACATATAAGTCATTTATTATACCTATATAAGTTAATAGTCAGTGCGAAATCATCCAATTATTAAAATAGTAATTGGTAATTACCACATTAATTTACGAAAACTTATATGAAAATTTCCACAGATTCAGAACAGATTTAAATAAAAATAATTGCAATTTTGCAATAATGTAATTACTGCCAAGTCGCACATTTCATAGCTGTATGAAATAACATTAATTTCTGGACGTCAAGGGCGATGAAAGCTGTTTCACATGATTGTGATATACACGATATTGCTAAACCAATTAAGATACGCAGAAAAAATTTAAGAAAAAAAAAATCAAATTTGCTTACTATACGGCCCCACTGTGGGGCTTAGAGTCTACCCTAAATTTGAGGTGATTAGGCCACAGTCAAACACGCTGGCCTAGTGCGATTGGTTCGTTGACACATATCTTTGAATTTCTTCCCAGATATGTGCAGGTTGCATCACGATGTTTTCTATCATCGTAAGGACGTCGTATAAATGTACATTATGTAAATTGAAATACACATTGATACATGGTAGGGGTTGAACCCAGGACTTGCTGATTATAAGTCAAGTGCTTAACCCTGATCCACCGAAGCTCTCCAGTTATGAGATTTTAATTTTGAGGTCGACAGTTCCTCGTTCCTTCGTTTCTTTTATTTTTTGTTAAGTTTCCGACTTTCTGGCTACAAAAACAACACATAAAGAGAACATAATACATAATGAGACCGAAAGAGATGTCTTTCTTTTTGCGGAGTCTTGGCACACTTCCCTTGTGTCTTCACATTCATCAACGCATGCATGATCGCTTTTCGGATTTCCTAATACTGTCTCAATTAGTTTAATATCGTGATAAAGATAACAAAACATCAATGGTTATAATTTTACGGTAACATATCTTACCCCCACCTAACCGCCAGTTCTCGTCCCTCTTGTTATAGTCATCTCATTCGCACAGTTCAGTCTCAGTCGTGTTTCAACACTCAGAGAGCATGTTTGTATCACTCGTAATACGGATTCTTTTACGCAACATATAAAACTTATTAGCTTTGATGGAAAATGCCAAAATAAGGAGGAAACTTTTTTTTCTTATTTATTGAGAAAGATCATATGGATGGATTTTTATCACCAGCATAAACCAGAACGGTTGTACGGATTTTGATTAAATTTGGCTCAGATATATAGAAAGAAAAAAAGCTCTATTTCCTCGGAAAACATAGTATCTGAAGAGATTGATTTGTGGTTGTTCGCATAATAAGTTGTATACTATAGCGAAGGAAGTAAAAAACGAAAGAAGAAAGAGAAAAATGAGCCTTGAGATGTTAAAATCTCAAATAAACACTAAGATTTCGGATTGCGAAAACTTTATGCAACGTATTATTAAAATTTGAGTTGAAGATATAGACATGTACGCATATTGTGGAAGGAACTAGAAAATGTCCATCAGTGGACTGACACAGGTTAATCATAATGTCGATCAAGTTTTAATGCTGGTATAGCTCGCACGAATGGTCTCCTCGACCAGTGCAATAATACGACCACACAGATGACAGGACTCGATAGGAAATTTTTCCGCGTTTCATAAGTTCAGTTCGTTGGTGAGGGTCGATTCTAGTCCTCTTCCCCTTTCCATCCATCTACGTTAAGTTACGTTACGCTATCTGTCTACTGTCTGGTTTGGTTTTTTTACTCGAGACAATAATACCCCGTTCACACTAGGCCAGCTCAGTAGGCCAGTCGCGCTCGAAATCACCGCTGACATACAACTGGCCTAATGTGGACACCCATGGAAGCCAATAAGCCAGTCTGTTCGATAATTGGGATGGCGTTTTACTTTTCATGCTAGTTCGGCCATTCTGCCGCAACCGGCATAGTGTGGACGGTCTGGGACAGGCCAGTCCAGTTCTGACTAAACATTTGTATAAGTACCACACGTTATTACTTTATCTAGACTGTTTAATCTGTGAATGTCTTTCATTAATCCACTTTCTAACCTAAGGTTTTTATTATATAACTCATAATTAATTTCTTTTACAATTTCCTGAAGTACTAATTTGAAGGCTTGCTTATGTAGCGTATTCCATTTTTTTTTCTCGACATTGTCCCTGTAGTCTTTACTAAGCCACACCTCAGACTGGACTGGCGTAAAATGGACAACACAGTCCATGACTCCTACTGAGCAGGCCTGGTATAAACGAGGCATGAACTATATTAATTTGTTACGCCAATATCATTTACCAACTTTCATCTTTACCGCGAACTTTTACTCCTGATCAAAGGTGATCTACCTACAAGGGTAGGTTCTAGTCATTCTAGTTTATAACACTACCTCCTTTTATAAGCATGAGGTTACTGTCGTAAGCCCCACCCACGCCATGCTGAGACTTGAGCTGGCGGGGCTGTGGAAAGTGATGGGCCACCCAATTGTGAACATGAATTCAAGTACCGCTAGCTGGATTGCAAAGGATACCGTCTTGAAACGAGGACTGGAACCATCAGATGTAGCTATAAAGTATACATTTAAAAAGGAATTCATCAGGAAATTTTACAAAACACACAAAAAAAGGCCCAATTCGAACATGAGCCCGAATGTGAACGCCCACCTGCGCTCCTGTTACCTGGCTAACGAATGGGGAGAGTCCTCATCGCTCAGATGGGACCCGGAAGACTTTAATGAGGCGATGCTAGACAAGAACTTCGAATTCATCTACCATATAGATACAATAGATATCATTTCGGAAAAAGCTATCAGAGTCATGCCAGAGAGATGCCAGAGTGCATATACGAGTATGATAGCAAGGCGTTTAGAACAGTGCACGAAAGATTTCCCTCCGGACCACCCCCACTACAAAAAGCATAATCATGCATTTTCTTAACAGCGAGACGTTCGATTGTAAGGAAATCATCAGCCTTATCGATCAGGGGATCGTGCCCACCGATTGGAGAGTGATGGTCGCGGTCCCCAAGGAAAGAGAATTCAAGGAGACGGACGCTCGCTGTTATAGGAAAAAGACACCTGAGATGCGTGCCTATCAGATCGTCACTGGAAAAAAAACATCACCGAGGTCGTGTTTAAATACATAAAACACCAATCGATGATACTGACTGAGGAACAGCTGACAAAAACCCTAAATAGGATGAACTGCACTGCTGCAACTGCACTGCACTGATGACTTCTCCTCCTGCACCAGGTTCCGTTTCGAGCTACTTGAGCCCCCTGTTCAGTAGCCTGGATGCTCTATTCGCCTTCAAGAATGTATTTAAATATACACACGTCTTCCCTTTAATATCAAGACTCCTCTTCCAAGACAGATATGCACCCCTAATCAAAATGTAGACGGTAAGCCCTAAGAAGGACCCAGGTGTGTCAAAGGACCAAAAGAATGGTTGGAGGGCCTACAACAGAAAGGCTGGACCCTAGCCATCATATTAATCATCCTGAAAGCGGCCCACCTCTGTGATACAACAGCCTCTCTTTTAGGACAGGGTGATAACCAGGTCATTGTGCTGAGGATCCCCTCCAAAAGTTACCTGGAAGAAAGGGGCCTCACCCCGGACACGTACACATTACAGTTCTTACAGGTGCTAGAGGGAATATGTACAGATACCTGCTACTTGTTTAAAGTGCCCGAATCCTGGAGGTCCCGGGGGCTACTCGTAATACTTCGTGGATGGTGTGCAGGTTAGCGGCGCACTAAAGAAGGTGTCAAGGCTGACCAGCGAAGCCAACCAAGCAATACAGTACAGCAGGCTGGCGCAAGCTTATTTTCAAGCGGGGCATTGATAGCGGGGGATGACCTGTCTCCAATACCCGCATACATTATAACTTTGCTGGAAGTAACCCGGGCTCTCTGGAGGAGACATTCTGATATGATAAATCAACTAGACGAGTGAATGGTTGTCCTCCTGTTGATGAACAGATCAATCGGCGGCTACCCTGTGGTACTGTTTCTCCAGTTTGCTCTCCGTGCTACTCAGGACACACTCAGCCTGGGCTTAAGCGTCATGAAACATCTCCTGAAAAACCCTAGACACAGACAAGTGTTCTCCCTATTGGATGTCCGCAAGCCGGATCACGTGATCCACGTCCAGCTCATAAAGGATCCCACTGGTATCCCTTTAAGTCTACCCCATTTCATTCTACTATAAGCTAAATGTTTTGTACTAATTGATCAATCTTTTTAAAAGAATCTTTGCGGTATTAGTTTATCTGAATATCATTAATTGAAAATTAAAAAATAGTTCATAACATATTATAAAAAAATAATAAAACAATTTAAAATATTTTCATATGAAAACGTGCTCGTTAATTAACTTTACCAGTTTCCGGATCCGGATCGGGATTATGTCCGGCTTAAAGATAGTTCCACTGTGGAATTCTGCGAAAAAGACCAGACCGCTAATAGGATAAGAAGTAAAACATATAGCCATGCAATCTTACCAATCTTACTTCTTTCTCTATATATAGGTTCTTATTAATATTATAAATGCGAATGTATGGAGAGCGTCGGTGGCTTATGTGTTAAGCACTTCACTTGTAACCTGCAGGTCCTGAGTTTGAATCCAGCCAAGTACGTTTGACGTTCTTACAGCAAAGTCTAAGTCTGTTCGCAGAAATACAAGGTGAAACCTGGCTTTAAGCCGTGTTCTTCATATCTTGATTCTATAATTTGATTGTTGTTACGTAACGCTTTACAGGCGCTACTCAGACGCTTAAAACATTTTGAGTTTTCTTTAAGGGTGTTCAGATTTTTTGTTTCCAAAGAGAAGTAATCGCGTTACCATTATTATTACCAATATATAATATTTTGAAAGATGAGAGAGCTGAAAACCATATTGAAAATTGAAATATTTTATATTTGTGTAATAACTTTTCGGACTACATTAAATCAATAAACATAAACTGTTATTGGAAAAGCTGTCACTCAATCTGTTTTTGCCCGACTGACAACGCGTGACGTTTATAACGAACTAGCTTTTACCCGCGACTCCGTCCGCGCGGAATAAAAAAAAATAGAAAACGGGGTAAAAATTATCCTATGTCCGTTTCCTGGTTCTAAGCTACCTCTCCATCAATTTTCAGCTAAATCAGTTCGACCTATCTTGAGTTATAAATAGTGTAACTAACACGACTTTCTTATATATAGGTATACTAGCTTTTACCCGCGACTCCGTCCGCGCGGAATAAAAAAAATAGAAAACGGGGTAAAAATGAAATAAAAATTATCCTATGTCCTTTTCCTGGTTCTAAGCTACCGGCCTACCAATTTTCAGTCAAATCGATTCAGCCGTTCTTGAGTTATAAATGGTGTAACTAACACGACTTTCTTTTATATATATAGATAGATGAGCAGTTATTTGTAATTACATATAACTTTACTACTAGTATAGTATTTTATGTTCAGAGTAATATAGAGTGAAGTCAGTCGGATTTTTTAAATCTTTTCTTTTTTTATATTTCTTTGCAAAAATAATTTACTATATACTCTCTGTTACTCAATGAGTTTCTAAGAATACTAGATGACCCTTAATTAACTTAAAGTCAGAATTGCAACTTCGATCGTATGTCGGGTCCATCTTTAGTACCAGGGCTTACGTTTACTTTGATGAATTGTTCTAACTAGATTGGGGAAAAATGCGACTCAATTCTAGCATACAAATCCGTTACAGAGATGTCTACCACAAATCAACTTGTTCGCTGAAAAAAGTTACATATATGTATATCCCAAAGAAGATGTAACTCTTTCCTTACGAGTTGAAATATGTATACGACTTATTGAAATTATCGCGTTGTAAGTTTGTAACACAAAGAGAACAATGGAGCTAGAATTCCATACTTCTTTTATAAAAAAAACTGCTATTTGAATATTATGGGGTTTTTAATAAAAGACGTTTTTTTAACTTGACGTGTATATATTTATTTAAACCCACATTAAAATATTTCCAAGCTATGTTGGTATAACTTCATAATTAACATATATCATAATAAGTAAACAGTAATAGAAAGTAATAAGGTTGTAACAAAACAAAATTCTAACAGCTTTAAGCTATAAATCAATAATATTGTAATTGAAAAATAATTAAATTTCGACTGAATAAAACAATTTTGAATATATTTGGCACACAATAATTTTATCTGAAATAAAGATGTCAAGTAATTGCAAAAAAAATTATTAAATTAATCAAACTAATTCTTAATTATATAGACAATTAATTAAATAGGAATTAAAAATTAATTACAAAATAGTTCATATTCGTATTCAGTTTGTAGATTGACATAAGTTCCTATAAACAGTTCAAATTGCTCGGAAGCAATGGATTCTTATTAATTTAAATTATTATTATTATTTTATTACCCACTTATGTAGACTAAATACTGCAATATGTTAAAGTGTTTTTATATCTAATACATCTGACATATAGTCAAATATTTAAAATACATAAGTATCGCATAATAAATATATAAATTACATTATATGTGATAGTTGTGATGTAACATACATTATATAGGATGTCCCAAGACGGTGCCAAGTATCTTTTTTAATGTGTTAAGATTTTTCTGACATAAATGGTGTTTCATTTCAAGTTTCAAATGAGTTTGAATTGCATTTAAATTAATTCATCTCAAATAAATGTGTCCAAATGAACCAAATCCGCTAAATGTGTGAAGAAATAAAACTTCTTCCGTGTAACGAAGCAATAGTTGTAAAATGTTACGAAAATTGAAACTTTATCTCTTAAGTGATAGAACCAATGCGAAGCTTATCTGTGCCTACACAGTATTAAGTTTACGTGAATAAAGCAGTGTCACTTTTTTTATTTCGTTTTTAATCATGTCTCAGGAAATTTTAAACAATTTAATCGTAATCTTAAATAAATATAATTTTAAAATGCTTTTTAAAATATTCAAGAGATTTCGTCAGAATGTGTACATACCGTATATTCTTAACCTCATTAAAAAACATGTAAACATAGTTATTTCTTATGAAATACATACGATTGGCAATAAACACCCTATAGAATATATTTTTTGAGTAAATTAAATCATTAACAACTCTTAAAGAAAATAAATATAAAGATAGATATAGAGTAAAAACAATTTTTATTTTTGTAGTATATAGAGAAACAATAAAACCAACAAGAGACTAACAATTTCAATTATCCTAATTAGAAATAGATTTAATAAAATATTTGAAATAACATAAAACGATTCCTTATGTAAATACGTATTAAACGAAAAGAAACAACAAAATTAAATAAACAGCTTAGAAGCGTTGTGAGAAATAGTGGTATAAGTATAATATTTCAAAGTATGAACGAATTTGGAACTATATTTTTTTTAGGGCCGACATTTTAATTTGCATATATACGTGATTGAGTTAATGACAAACTGACACTTTATATCAACGATGTTAATTACAAGAAGTAAATAAACATATGTACAATTTACGAACAAATACAAAAATAGATCTATGAGAGGTCTTTAGTAGATTGTATGCAATTTTTCAATTGCTTTTGCAATTGCAAATGGTGATAAATTGTTAGAGACCGTTTAGAATCGGCTTTTTTATTTATATTATAAAAAAAAGACTTTTTTCTGGCAAGCTTAAATTCGATGTTCAAGTTGATGTTTTAAAGTTATGTGAATTTTGTACGTAAAAATATTTAATAACAAGGCAATTTAAAGATATGATCAAATCTGAACATTGGAATATCGGCCCTTGATATAATAACCATCACAAATATATGATAAATATATTTTTTATATTAATAAAACATATATAACATCGGTTAATTGCATAAAACTACATTTCATTGAAATTAATTTCTCATTATGTGCTTAATTATTGTGTGCGAATACATATTAACGAAAAAAGCGCTTGATGCCGCGTGCCGTCGAAACATTGATTATGTAACGTTTAAACTCATTTCAATGTATTAAAATTTAAATGATAAGATCTTACTTAAATTAAAAAAAATTATCATTGCATTCTTTAAATTCAATTATAACAAACTTAATGTAAGAATTTCTGAAACAGACGAGGCGATGAGTGCAAGGTGTTACAAAAACATTGGCAAGCGCATATATTATATTTCATACGTGGATACTACACCTAAAATTCTAGACTCTAAATATTTTCTAATACAGATATATTTGAGTCTAAAAATAATAATACGTAACACATAATATTTTTATACAATATCACTCTTTATTTTATTTAAATAATCAATCAATTTGATAATCATTTTTCTATTTAACTTTAAGCGAGTAATGTTTAACATAAACTATACTAATATTATTGACGGTTGAAGTGCGAGTACCAATGTTGTAGCTACAGTTTCCACTGCCGAAACACAGGTACAAAAACATATAGTCATCTCATTGTGTTAAAACAAAACAGGGATAACGATATGATTGTACCTTTCATGTACATCAGTGGATATACACCATTATAGTTAACATTCGGTTGTAGTTAGCTGGTAGATATTCTAAAATCGATCCATGCGACGAAAAGAATTACATCTTATAAGATGTAACCATTACCATCGAATAAGTCGAAATTTATTATAATGCAAATCAGAACGTACCAAATATTGCCAAACCGCTAAACCATTCCTTCGGTACTACCAAAATTCAAGACGACATAATTTCTTTTACTTAGTAGTGCAATTTAATAAACGATAATATTTAAGCCGTCAAAAATATTAAATAGTTCGCTATTAAATTTTGTATTTAATAGACATAATTACTAAATATACTTAAATTTCGTTGTGCCAGAAATTATCCATGTACTTCTAAAAGGCGCGCGATGTATAAATCAATAAATAAGCTAATTCAAATGTATTGGTATTTTTTTTAATTTGGCACATTGTATGCATGACTTGGTAATGGATGAAAGATATGAATAGGTTAGTTTTAATGTTCTATATTATTAGACGAAGAGCTTACGATAAGGTATAAATATATACAATGGGTAGAAACAGTAAGATATCCGTTAAAGGGAATACTTTCACTTAAATAGGACATTCGCAAAACATAACACAGATTTAGGAAATTTAATGGTAACAAATTTAATCAAAAGTAATAATTTAAGTAACATTAAAATAAAGACATATGTAAATATAAATTAGTTACTGAAATTGTAATATTTAATAAGGATCAGTGATGCGTATTTGTGATCATCAGAGCGTATAGTCTGCGGTTATCTGATATCGATTGAAGGACATCATTACGTACCAATAATGTTTCTCAGACTGTTATTCAAGTATTAAGCCTGCAGCATTTTTTTTGGATTTCTAACGATCGTAAATTTATTTTTATTTTATTAAAGCGAAAACAGGCATTATAAAGAGTCGTTTTGTAAGATGTAAAATTATGGAAGACGTCAGAAAAATGCCAAGCCCCTGGTTACTCTGAAGTAAGGCCTCGGCGTGCTTTACTTTGATATTTTACTAATAAAATTTGAATTTAAATTAAAAGTAGATTTTACAATATTAATCTATTTCATTATTGAATGAGGCTAATTATTTATCAAACAATTATAAGATCGAAAACATCCTTTTTTAATTTTGATATCTGATTTTTATCCTTAATTATTAAAAATTTATTAATGAGTGACTACTTATTATGCCGATTTTAGCTATAATGATTTATTCGAAGCCCGACCAATAAAGCGGGAAGCCTACAGGGATATATTATATGAAAGTATCGACTGTTAACATTAAATACTCTGTGGATATGCGGCACAGTATGATGCCTCGAACTTGTGTATGATACGCTAATATTATTGAACACTAATTGTGATTTTAGAAATGTCAGAGATATAAAATAAGTCATTGCTACTAATAGAAGATGTATAAAATTGGGATCAAAATTATTATACAAGTATCAAAAGCAATCACTATGTGGTCACAGTATGTCAGTCTCGTAAACTTTATTTGTGGTGGGCATCGCGTCAGGCGTCTTGTTCGATTGCGGGCTCAGAACTTCAGTATCACTAATTTCATTTCTCTTTCTTTCACTATCGGCTGCTAAATGCGTCATACTGCCGGATATGGTGGCTGGCGCAAGATTTAGATTCATTTTGGTTAGGAGATTTGACTCGCTACCAGTTTTTTTGAGCTCAAGTTGAACATTTGGTGGCATAGTAGGACCGCTTCTATGTATCATTTGTAAACGCGCGTACTGCTCTTGGAGAGCCTTTTGTTTTTTTAGTAGTTCCTGGTGTCGTTGTTCAAGAACCGCCTGACGCGAGTTGCCCTTCTCGTCGTAATTTGACTCGTGATTTGAGCGGCAGGAATCTGAATCAGCGCGAGGGGAGGATGGCGAGGTAGGGGAGGCAAGGGGGGAGCGAGAAGTCGTCCTGGGTGGCGGCGGTGGCGGGGCGCGGCGCGCGGCCAGTGCTAGCAGTTCTGGATGTCGCTCAGGGACCGGCGGCTTCGGTGGATGCTGACCGCGAGCTCTGACCGGCGGCGAGGCATCTGTGTCGCTGCCGCTTGGGTACGAGTGCAGTCGGCGTAGTGGGCCCTCAGTTCTGGCCGCGCGCTCCGAAGGCTTAGCAAAGGTTTGCAGTTCATCTAATAGCGCGTCGAGGGCATTCTCTGGACGCACGTCTGTTGTTCCTCTGTTTGTTGTTGTTCGTATGGGGATGACGCCACCGGTGCCCTGTACATTATTTCAATTATTTTTTTAGCCGTGTTCTGTTATCAAAGATAATTATAAACGCGAAGTTGCAATGTACGTACTAATCAGATTTAATTAGATGCCAGTTACACAGCTACAAATGAAAAATCTTCACTGCAAATTCGCATTCATGAAATATTAAAAAACATTGAACAAAAACATTTATAACATTCATTCAAATAAATCCATTGATTGCACTCAATACCCACCATTATTTATATACTAAATTAAATGCTTCCACAATCATTCAAAAGAAAAATTGTAATGAAATAAAATACATGAGGCTTTTTTTGTAGCCAATAACTTTTTCGAAGTTATTTGTTTGCAATTAATTGTGGTTTCTGAATTTATAAAAAAATATAAAAACATATTATAATTTATTAGAATAGTCAGTTATTTGGCTACAAAAAAGGGGAGGTGTAGTTGTCTATGATATGTGGTAAGTCAAACCGAAATAGTGACGTTATGGATATAGGGTACAGGTGAACGCAAAAGATCATAAGACGATACTTATAAAATAATTTGAACATCTTCGAATTATTGTGATAAGAAAGATTTATATTTATTTAAATTTGGTGATACATCAAAATGCAGAAAATACTTTTAGAAATAACGCTCTTAACAATTGTGACGATTTTGCCATTAGTCAAAATTTTAAATACGTGTTTTAATGTGTTTTCAATTTCCATAACCTTCTACTATAATGATGCGTCTATGTCGCTGCGGCAGCGGATAAGTGTCAACAACCAAAATAAAACTGAAGCTCTCAAGTGATTTGCAAACTACTAAGAAAGTTTAAACCGTTAATAATTATCCATTGTGCTCTCTTATATACCAATCAATATTAATAAAATATATTTGAAGCAGTTAAAGATCAAAGAATATAGAACAATTTACCTGTGCTCCAGATGCTTGGGTTAGTCTATTTCATATCACGATTTCAGTTAAAATAGTGAAGTAAGGCGTAGGATTGTAAAGTTTTTTAAAGAATAATAACAAGGAATATATTTGGTGAGTGACTAAAAAGAGAAAGCGTGAATGACTACAGGCTTTAGGGGAATTAGAAAAATAAGGAGAAAGAAATTGAGAAGAGGGTGATGATAGTGGTGGGACGAAATCGAAGGAAGAGGTTTTAGAAGTTTATTGTATTCCAGAAGTTCTAGGTTGTGAACTGCTTCTTCTACTGATAATGTGCTGCAACAAAAACAAAACAGCAAAATGCACAAACTATTATGAAGCAATCATTTCAACAAATACAACATGCAAATCTTAAACATCTAGATTTATTTTTTAATAAAAAACTTACTTCTTTTCTTTGAATACAATATATTGTACATCCATTTAAAGAGAGATAGCATTCATAAAATAAGTGATAATCAACGAAAACGTACTTTGATAGTATAAATAAAATGATTTATTAAAACTAATAAAGCGCATCTTTTCATGAATGCTTCCTTTTGTAGTAAAAAAACATTTATTTTCGAGTTTAAATCGAACCGTGGGCTTCCATGTACAAAAACATTTTATCAACTTTTTTTTTTCCAAAAATTAATTGATTTTATTCTATTGATTTGACAGTGGTAACTCACGGTAGTGAATGTTTTGTTGAACAGAATTGAAGTAAAACGTGATACATGCAACATGCATTTTATGGTTCATACAAACTGCTCTTTCCAGTCTGCATTTAATTTACTTCAATCCAATAGTAAATCTATTAAAACAAAGCTGCGAATCGATGAACGTCCACGATTATCGCACAACTTTCAACTTTGATTTAAAACGTACATCACAAAAATAAATAAGGGACAAAATTAAAATGAACACTACAATAGCTGAAAGTTGTGACATTTTATTTATAAATTACTTTGTGTCATTGACAGCAGCACTATCTAATTATGGGCTTCCACTGTTGACAAGTCTATACAAAAACATATTGTTTTCTCGCTGATTCTCTCTGACCAAACTGAGATGACATTATGTTTTCATAAATTTTGTCGGCAGTGCGAACTCACGGTTAAATAGAATTGGATATGTAGTATTAAATATAAATTCTAGTACTAAATATTATGATTTAGTGCGTTTTGCAATGACACTTCAATATAATCCAATTTATTGTATTAAATAATATTATAAATATAAGTTTGCATGCGTACCGATTCTTTCAATACAGTTAGAACTGGAAAAAATATTTCAAAATTTAGTTTCTAATCTCTTAAATTCCACAAGTCTGAGTTTTTGAACCATAATATTGTTAAAGCATCGTGTACTTGTGCATCGACATGCCTAAAAAAAAGTTAGCGAATCGTGTCAATTTACATACAAATATATGAATAATAAAAAGTAAAATATAATAAAGTAAAATACGGACGGAATAAAAACGTTGGAAAAATTATCAAAACGCTCTTTATGAATATAATAATGATAAAATAATAATAATAATAATTATAGATATATTACGAAGAGATTTATTACTCGTTAATAACTATCGCTTTCCGGAAGTATTGGCTCTGTCTCCAGGCGAACTGACGGGTACCATGACGGAAAAAAAGACGATGAAATCCATCATTAAAACAACACGATAACACAACGTAAATATAATTTCACAATACAAGAAAAATTTTATTATAGACCATCAAAATGTAGTCCACAAATACAGCTATAAAATAATTTTGAAGATGCAATTAATCGATTGCAATTATTTGCTATTTTTTTAACAAAAACGGAATACGTTGTCAACAAAATTTAAATTCTGATTTTTTCGTCCGATGTTACTTAAAACATGTTACACAAATAATATGGAAATAATCTTTCACCCATTCTGAACAAACCTTTGACACCTTTGGCAGATTTATAATTAAAATTGGCATTATTTTCCGGAAGCAAGGTATTTCATTTTTACGACGTTTACGGATAGTGCAATGGTTGCAGGAAATGTGCAAAAGAATTTTAAATTTTGCTGTATTCTGTTAAGCTTTAATCATCACACTCTGATTAATAAAAGTTTCATTTGTATTGTTAAAAAAATAAATATACACCAAATCAAATTACAGTTAAATGTTGAATGGAACATTTTTACATAAGAATTACCAATTATCTTCGTATTAAATACTTGATTGTGTGTTTAAATTTTATAAAAATTAACGTGAACAAATGTAATAATACATTAAAAACATGGAAAAATGTTGTATGAAAACTGTTCGGAGTGCAATAGAGTGTAAAAACAGAGAGAAAGTTTTTTATTACTAAATACTACAGAGCGTGATGAAAACTTTATGATCATATTAAATGTTAAAATACGTTGAAATTTTGATACGAATTCAATTTAAGTATTGTGCTGTAACGAAGTCCTCGAAATGCATGGAGCATTTCATTTCGTAAGCACACTTAAAATTTGGAGGCCGATTACACAGCAACATTCAGAATACAAAGGAAATTGTTAGTACAAACCATATCATTCCAGAATTGTTCTAGATCAAAACAACTTTTGATATTTAAGTTAAGAATAAGTCTAAATTAAATAATAAGCAACTACTTCTAGGATTTGTCTAGAAAAAGTGAAAAGGAGAGTAACTATTTGATCTACATAATAATAGAGAGGTGCACGTGACTTGGAGTAAGAAAAACAAAAGGGTACATGCTGAGATAGTTAAAGAAGCAAAAGATCTCTTGTTCTAAATTATATTCTATGTTCTTTACGTAAATATAATAGGGAATATATAAAAAGCCGTCAGTGTGACGGGGAGCAAAATATAAAACTTTACTCAACGCAAACAAAAATAAGTGTTGGAAAAAAATGCAAATTTTAAACTTTTGGCAAACCTGCAATTGTTAAGCGATAAACATTATTTAATGATGTAAACGTCTGAAAATTATATTGAAATGAAGATCTGCTTAATGCGTCTGTAAACAAAATACTCTATGAATATTCATATTTTTTTTATATTTCATTGTTTTGAGGAAGAAAATTGTTTCAATTTTACTATATATATGCTAATGATTTGTAGTAAAATTCAATTTGGATTTAGGAAACTGTTTTTCTTCCATTAAAAATTCAATTGACCTAAGACATAAAACAAGATTATACTCTTTACCTTATTGTGAGAAGTCGCGAGGTGGCAAGTACTTTCCGGAGTGAACTCTTCAGATGATGGTCCAGCTGTGAGCGAAGAGCTTTGAGAAGATCCTGAGGAAGTGCGGCCGTCGGTAATAGGAAGACGTTGCTCTTGCACACAGGCCAATCTATATCGTTGTTAAAAATGAGCTTCATTTCATATAGATATTAGTAAAACACTCAACAAAAACAATTGAAAATAGAAAAGCTAAAAAAAAGGACGTTACAAAGAAATTCCGAAGTACAGTTTTAAGGTTTGTTGGATAAATCAACGTAAAAAATTTTGATAACATCGAAGATTGCAAGTAAATAAAATCATGCGTTTCATTAAAATACCTTTTAAGGGTAACCAAAGTGCCTGTTAATTTCTTACAACGACGTAAGGCAAGCTCAAGACGCTCTGGTTCATCTTCAAGCATTTTTTCTTTACGCACAACCTGTTGGGACAACAATCCATACAACGTCACGTATTTAATCATAATACGTATATGTAGGTGTGTGACAAATACCGCAGCTACTTACTTTCTCCATTTCCGATGCTAATTTAACTTTCATAGTATCTTGTAGTATTGGGAATTTAAGCTTCCAATCAGCAACAGTTTTACTGCTCTTTGACAGCACCATGGCAATACGTTCGATGTCTGCCATGTTCACGCGAGTTTCCCTACAAATCGAAACAAACAAATGTGATAGTCGAAGTTTCTATTAAACTTAACTTATTAACTAAAAGTTACCGGTTCGCAGCTTGACCACGTAGTCTCTCGACTGTTGCTTCCAATTCATAAAGATCATTCTCGAGGAGCAACATATCTTGTCTGTAAATTTCTTCCTCCCTTGACAACTGCTTAAATAGAATAATACGTTATGAATGAACTATTACATAAAATGAGAAAAAAAGACGAGAGAGATGTAATTGACGTTTGAATATGAATATTACATACTGAATCGGGATCATGCTCGCAGTAACTAGCTGCTATAGCACCGATCTTGACAATTGTGTCGGCCATAAGTTGTCTCATTTGAATAGCTTGTGACAAAGTGGAGCGCCGCAAATTTCTTGTCTGTGAACCAAATGAAGACTTTTAATCTCGAAGACAAATAAATATTGAAGACAACGCAAGCTGATTCGCAAACACAATAACATAAATCGCATGAGCAGTATTCGCAAACATTCGCAAAATCATGGGAACTTAAAATACTATTATGAAACTAACCTCGATTCTGAGATCGTGACTTTGCTTTTGGAGCATTCGCAACTGGTTGAAAAAGTCAGGACCAACGTTTAATGTATACGTTCTCTGTGGGGCTAATGGCAATTGCTGGCTAACGAGCCCGGCGGGTTTCGGCGGAGGTGCTGGTTTCAATCGATCACGTTCTGCAATGCAAACAATATAATAAACGTCGGAAACACATTTTTTATCAACATCCATGTAACACTAAATCAAGCTTTCTCTATAAGCGTACAAATAACCGGTTATAAAGATCAGCAATAAAGTGTTTCCACCAAGCAACCATCAACTCTCTATTGAGGGTTAGAATCCGGTAATAAATAAATACGATAACAAATTAAGTAGTAAAGATGTTAGAATAATAAATTTGACATTAATACATGAAAGTCATATAATAAATTATATATAAATTGATAAATTTGCGGATCAAGCTGCATTAAATGTGAAGCATATTACTCCAGAAGCTCTGCCATTCGATATATTGTATGTCTCCAAATGTATACATAAAAAAATACAACGGATTACAAATTACCTTGTGAAGACGTCCTCGGCAATGTGGATGATTTGATTGCCGGTTTAGCTGGTTTTGTATCAGCTTGTTATGGCAAAGAAGTAAGCGGAAAGAAATCAAATACAAGAATTATGAATATGGTTATGATCTTAACTACGACAGTGTAAATGAATAAAATAGCAAAGATATTTCTGACTGCAATCGTAACAAATAATGAATAATTTGATCATATAAACAAATCGATTAGATTAAAATTTTACAAGTATACTATTATTATAATTGTCATCTGAATGTGTAAGTTTTGTTGTAATGTATATAATGAACATATATATAAAAAAGTTGATACATAATTATTATACTTTTTTCCTAGTAAACATAGTTATTAATAATAAGTAACTAAAAAATTTTACTTAGATTGATGACGTATATAAATTTTTGTATTTAAATTTGATGTTTTATATATTCATATATGTATAAGGACCGTACATTACAAGCCTTCACCAAGGAGATATTTAATATTTATGTAGGATATACATATGTATAGGAATTACCTACTTCTACAGGTTATCAACTAACTTTTAGCATTCTGGAGGGTTCTTATAAACCGTGAAAACCCACTGCAGTAAGTATTAAAACATTTCACTTGTGTTTTCATAGATTGCGAAGGATGACAAAATGTTTTAATACTAGTTTTGGGACAGTGGAAACTCACAGTAAGAGGTAAGGTTTGTACGCATACCTGAGTGTTGTGGAGAATGTTGTTTGGGAGAGTTCATGTCCGGAGGATCATCACTGAATGACACTGATTTCTCAAACGATACAGATTTTTCTGAAATAACAAAAAATAGGTATAACATTTCGACAACACGTTTCTATTAATATGATGAGAAATCATATTTATTTTAAAGTATCATATAAATCCTTTGTGCTGTACCTCAGAAATGTGCAATTTTGTATATTTTTAAAAAGTGGGATAATGTGATTTTTTTACAGTTGTAGGAGACAGACATGTATGTGCTTATTCGATGTGTTCAAGCAAATATTGGACGTGAAAATATTAAAAACTAGAATAAATTGACAATTCAATTTTGATAACCCTGCTTTATTCAAAATGCACAGGATGTATAAGATTTTTAAAAATATTGTTATATATTACAATATAGCTACGATTTCTTAAATTTTTCATTACATTTAAAGTGATTTAGAAGAGTTTAATAATATTGCTTCATCAATAAATAATTTTTTTTATGAGTAAAAACTTTAATTTTAACCCATTTTAGAGCGATTTGTTATAAATCGATTGTGTATTAAATAATAATAACTTTGTTGATATTCAATTTAAGAAAAAAAAAACTAACAAATGAATAACAATTGGAACCTACTAACAATAGGAGCATATCGTGTAACATTTTAACGTGAACAAAATGTATAAAACTATGACAAAGCAATGTAAAAACAAATTTCACACGATTTCTTATATAATCTACGTTTTATTTACATTATAACAATTGACCACACATGATGCATACATTTTGTATCTACGGAAAATAAAAAATATTCTTAAACTCAAATAACCTCTATAATACAAGATAACAGTGTCTTAGCTACGTAAAGGCGTATTTCAGCAATATAAAAAGTCAATATTTTTTGTGTGATGCGTTTATAGATTATTACTTCATATACTGACTTAAACAAATCTTACAGCATTTTGCAAATAACATTTGGACATCAAATTTTTCAATAACATTTGTACACAAACATCGATTTGCAAAACTCTGCATTAAACGTAAAAATTCGATAAACAACAGCTTTCTTAGCGATTCAGTTTCAACAAAGGCACAAATAAAACAAATGAATGAGATTTATTTTTAATTTTAGTGGTCTTAGCTAAATTGTAATATACAAGCAATGTAACGTTACAAATGGAGTCACAACCGAGTACAATTTATTTTACTATACAAGGAAGCTGAAAGAAAAGGTTTACGAATTAGCAAGCAGGCGTTCAGCATGACAATGGTATCCGTTAAATGCATTGCCAATGTTTTATACGAGTACTTTAATTGTTTTGCATAATAAAATCAAAATAGAATTTTGCAAATATAAAACCAATGGAAATCTAAAATAAAATAAAAAAGATAGCTAACATAAAATATTATGCTTTTTAACCAAATGATTTAATTTAAATAAATTTTAATTTAAATTTTTTAATTACTGAACAAAAAGCTATAAAATAATACATTTTTATTTCAACATAAGTATAAAATTTATCATCTTTAAAAAAAGTCGCTTTTCCATACATTAGCAATGCATATGGGATTGTTTCGAACGCGTTTAGTTAAACTTACGAAATCTGTCTCTCCCTAATTTGGGAGGTCTCTCCTCGCTTGTGAATCTCACCGGATCTGAGTGCAGGAAAACGCAAGCCGTATTAACGAACTAAGCAATTATGATTTAGCTAATAAGCTTTTAAGTGTCTCTGCAGACTGTTACAGACTTTTTCACAGGTACCCCTTTTTCAAGACCCATGTTATGTTATTGGAAAGCCACTAAACGTTATCATCAAGAGAACGAAAGAACGGGATGTAATTTGGCTTTATATTAATTATATTTGGGTAAATTAATTATAGTCAACAAATTGCGAATGCATTAAAAAGGATTAAAATACTGCATTTTATTTTGTAATATCAAATTTGATTTAATACAATAATTCATTTGTTTAACAGGGTATTTGATGTTAAAACCAGAACAACCGCGAATTTCCATTTACGGATTACCTGTACAGTAAAACGTTTTATCTCAGTTCAAGGAACACGAGAGAACAATTTGCTTTTGTAATACTATCAGAAATAGAAAGGGTAAGATTTATGGAATAAAACATTACTAGCATTGTTTTTAATTCTTACCGGTTGTTGCCGGTCTAGGTTGGTAAGTTTGGAACTCCTGGCGAGGCGCCGCCGCCGGGGCTGGCGTGGCCCCGGGAACCTGCAGTGCTTTCTGCACTAAGCCAGTTAAATTCGCCAGCTGACGTTCCATTTTCTCTACGCGTAAACGTTGCATGTCATCGACTTGTGTTGTCAATCTGCAATATCACATCTCATTCCAACAATCCTAATTTTGACAGAGTAGTTAATTAAAAATAAAAAGTTCAATTTATATTCGCATTCAGCAACTGAAAATCGCATTGCCGTTATTGTGGCCACAATATAGCACAGCGTTAATTATTGACACATGTTATTCAAATGATCATTATAAACTGTATATCCATATATATATTCTCCATAAACATATATAAAGTTGTTTGAGTTAATGAAAACCAAAATATGCAGCAAGTGAGTTAAACAAACATTGTATGTTCCGTTATTACCTGGCATCGAATGGTGGTCGTGGCATTGGTCGCGGTGCTGTGGTTATCGCATTGACGCCATACAACTGATATGAATCGTCGATAATTACAGAATCACTGCAAATTGTTTATATTCTTTTAATTTGACTAATGTATTGAAGATATGAAAAGATTCAATCTTTATGGTGGCTCGTACTTACATAGTCTCAGTCGAAATTGCGAGCAGAAATAAAGACTGAATTGCGCTTTACACATAGAAAAAATCATAAAAAATATTATATAACATTTTAATACCTGGCCTCTTCATCGATAAGTGGTGTGATGTTAGTTCTTGCAGCTTGTCCTAAGAACTGTGTGTAATAGGGGTCCTCGTATGGCGGGCGAGAGGCGCTGCGCTCGGGAGATGACACATACCCGTCCCCTGTAAGCCCTGAACTCGAATTAGTTCCTGAAATACGTATTAGGAATTCACTAACGAAATTACAAGCCCTGGAAACCAAACCTTGCATATCTTATTTACCTTTACATATATTCCTATAGAAGGTTACAGTTAATTATTACCTATGTTCCTACTTTTACATTTTTTTTATTTTATTTGTTTCTTTCAATAGGTTTATTACCAAGGTTTTAATATGCCAGGGTTAAAACAGCATACATACATAATTTCAAAGTGAAATTATTAAATTTGTAGTTTAATATTTTTATTTTATAAAAAAAAATATTACGTATACTTTGACAGTAAAAATACACATTAGAAAGCATGCGATAAATTTTGTGCTGATTATTCCTTGTGCCAATTGTTAAAAATTAAAATATGTCGATATTTTTTTTTAAACCAGGATCACTAATATAATGTTGGTTGAAAGCAACGACAGCTATGATAATTTTACGAAGACCTTTTATTATACGTAGAAATATTCAAAATAGTTGTAATAAAAACTAACAAATGGTAAGAAATATATAAATATAGACGTTTGTAAGTATTTTATAGACATAAAACACAGACATTAGCGTAGTCGACAAAAAAGCTTCGAGCAAATTAATTCTTAGAAGCAAAATGAAGTTTTGAACCCGATATTCGTACCAGTGATTGTGTAAAGCTGCTCTGTCACCCGAGGACAGTCGGCGAAGGGAAAACACCTCTCGGAACCTGTGCCGGGGGCGTATCGCAACGGCTTGGTCGGCACTGAGGGATATATATGTACATACAAATCTGTCTGTACCTATTTCAAACCCTTATTCGATCATTCGAACCAACAATTTCGCAGCGATATCGAAATTGCATACTGTATGTACAATCATCATACGGTGACGTTTTCATTAACATTATGTTACCGAAAGATGGTACTGGCAATATCATTTGCACGTAGATTACATTATGATGGAAACAATGGCGTTGGTACAATGAATGTAGTGTTATATTTGTCAATGTAATTTTACAATGAATGTCTAAGTTTACCGTTTGTTGTTATAGGCTTAACGCGATCGGCTGGTACAGGCGGCGCGGCTGGTGAGAACGCCCTTATGATGGCACCACCTCGAGGCAGAGTGCTGGGCGCTTGAGTACCCATGTAGTATGCAGGCGCCTTGACCTATTGAAAAAATAGTATACGTCATACTTGTTGCAACTCAGAATATAATTTTAATAATGGCTGGGCGTAAAGCGACAATAGGGAGGGGGTCATATCCCTCTTTTTTTCTTCCTTTTGTGGCCCACCTGCTCAGACATGCGCTCGCAGTTAACCACGAGCAGTTATGAACTTATGTCTTATAAAGTAAAAAACAAACAAATTTATAACTTAGTAAATGCTAGCAACCTAGCAAATAAATAAAAATAAAAGCATTCACTTAGGAAAGAAGGAAATGTTACGTATTTTCTAAGAGTACATTACTCAAACAGTTCATTTCAAACAAGTTACAGTCGGTAGGCTGAGATTATAGATTAAAAGACTAATAACGCTGTACTTGTTTTATTTCATTACCACATTTTTCAAATATAATTAAAAAGTATGGTATTGTAAAGATTATTTTAGAAAACATTGCTGGATGTGTAAGTTACAGACGAACAGGTTGTCTTACCGTTGATTTATGAGATTAAAATATCCGTTAAAAACATATTGTTATCTCTGTTATGTCCAAGATAATGACAGGGATGACGATATGTTTTAAACGGATATTTTAGTCTCAGAAACCCAAAGTTAATTGTTTATTGTTTGTTGTAAGATCTATTGGTAAAAATCAACATCAGTGGTGACAGTATATTGTCGACATAACATTGGTTTCGATTTCATTTGTACATCATAAAAAATAAATAAGACATGATTCGTCATTTAATGTAATAAGAAATGAAATCTTACTAATATTCTAAATGCGAATGTTAAGTTGGATGGATGTTTCTTTGAAGGTAACGGCTTTACAGACCTCGGATGAAATATTGCGTAAATATAGAACAGTCTGGAAGAACCTTTAGGCTAATAAACTATAAAGCTTTTTTTTATTCCACTCGGATGGAGTCGACATCTAGTAAATTAATTTTACAGAAAGGCGAAGCATTGAATATTTTTTATTTACCCTCGCTTGCAAGCGTTTGCTGCTTCAATTCGTATTTATTCCGAGTTTCTTCTAATGTTTTATATTCCTTATTCATTTATTATCTTGTTATATATATTTTATATTTATTTATAATGACTATAATACACTTTTCCATACACTTTTCGTCCCACCCTTTCAACATATTACAACCACTTTTTTCGCATTAAAAAGTAGCCATGTCATTTGTTAGACTCTAGACTAGCTGTATACCAAATTAAATCGGTACATTAGTTTTGACGTGAAAACGCTACTGACAAACAGACAGAATAACGTCCGTATTTTTAATATTATAAAAGTAAATACTAGTGACTAGTGAACATCTCCGTACATACTTGGATTCTGTTTTATATCACTATAGTGTCATTGTAAACTGTAATTACTGCAATAAATGTTGTCTAGATGAGGATCAATACGAGGCATGTATTCAGAGCAGGAAAATTTGTTATAAGAAATGATAGATTTATTTACAAACATAAAAATAACATCAACAGAGGACGGGGAGGCGAGCCAGTAGTTGATATTTCAGCAGACGATGAACACAAAACAACGGGAAATTAAGCGCACGTGAGTTAATACGACTTACTTTAAAAATTCAGTGAGGATTACATTAATAATAGTTATTAAATATTAGATAACAAGAGTTTATGTAACTATTGTTGGCACAATCTTTTCATTAGACTGATTCTAACTGTAATTTCAAGCTTTGGAATTTGTAACAAGCAATGTTGTAATTTAATGTGGAATAGTTAATATTTTTAATTTTATTTTGTTTACATTTCTTAATAATGATATTCATTTGTTTTAGAATCAAATTCGTTAGAAGAAATGAGTTGGTTTTTAGTATTGACTCTAGTGAGTATTTTATCTTTGGGCAGCTGCATCAACAGACCTGTTTACAAAATTGTTCTAACACAGAAAGGTTTCTCACAGGTTAGGTTTCATTTGATATCTTACTAATATTTTAAATGCGAAAGTTTAGATGGATGGATGGATGTTTCTTTGAAGGTATCACCGGAACTGCTCATCGGATCTCGATGAAATTTGGCAAAAAATAGAACATAGTCTGGAAGAACACGTAGGCTACTTTTTTTTTCAATTCCACGCGGATGGAGTTGCGGGCGACAGCTGGTTATAGATGTTTACTAAAACACGTGACCTGTATGCAAATTTCATGTGGAAAATTTTGTAATTTGTGTGAGTGGGGGATTTATTTTTAAAATTAAAAACATCGTACAATTTCAGTTCATTCAATATGACATCGACACTCCGCCGATAAGAGAGTTCACGTTTTGTACCTGGGTTCGATTATACGATTTAAACAATGAACAAGGCTTGTTCTCGTATGTTGGTATGTATATATATCTGTCATATTTTAAAAACATAAAAAGTAAGTAGTAAGTAATTGTTGGGCGATCCGAGGAAGCGATTTTAAATCATTTTACTTTATCTAAAATAGCATATTTTTCATTTATAACATCAACGTTCACGGATAAGGTAAGCGATGTTATATGTAAAATTATACAGCATAGAAATAACCGTGAGTTCACACTGCCAAAACATGTTGTATATCTCTGTCTTCTCAAAAAATATGAAAGGTACAGCAATTTAAGTCCACTCTTGCCATAACTATAGTAAAAACAAAATTTACGTTTATAGTCACAAATGTAACATCTGTCTTTCTCTTAAAACAAACTGACAATAGAATTTTAAAGCAATATTTCAGTACGTCGAAACAACAGTGAGTTCTTGTATTAACATTTTCAATGCAATTACTCGTACAAAACAAAATATTTAGAAAACAAAATTATTGTTCAGTTTGAGTTTATATTAATCGTTGTGTACAATTTAGAAAAAACGATGAGAAATACTTTAAAATTAGATGCTTACATTAACGATTTACGATCATTTTTCTGTCATTTCTCTTTTATAATTTAATACAAAAAATATATGAATAAGATCAACAGAAAGTCAAAAACATTGAACATGTATTTTATACCATAAATTTTGATATGCATATTGGCAAGGTCACAATCGGCCTTGATAAAACTAGTTGATCGAATTCACAGCCTTGTTAAAACTGTCACATACCGATGTTTCGAGGTAATATGTATGATGTTTAAGCTTTCGAATAAACATGAATAAATAAACAAAGTAATTGTGTGACCTCACAATATAACACTTTTACCGAATTGCAAACACGTTTATGTTAAATACTTATTAATAATAATAATAATTTTAAAAATAATAAGATTTTTTCATTATTATTTGTTATATAAATACAACGATTTCTAATTGTTATCTAACTAGGCAAATGTGTTACATACCAAATTTAAACCTCGATACAGCCACTTAAAAGTTGCCGACTTCGAAAGTCCTGTGTTATTTCGCGGTCAAAAAACACTTAAACCTTTCCCACGATACAAATTCAAAATATCCGTATTTGTTATTTAAAAAATAAAAAGGTTTTTTCCTTTGAAATAAACACTGATTATTAAAGTTTGTATTCTTATTATTAATTTATTTTGAAGCGAAATTATTTTTTCTACTGTATTTACACGTATGATCCTATCCCGGAGATCGGTGTGCCTTCGAACAATAATGGAATACCAACTAAGGGGTTCTTGTTTGAAACCCAGTGTGGCATTAAATATAGGCTCGCGTTAGCTTTACGGAACATCGACTTTATTAGGGTGATAATTTTAGTTACCGCTCCTTTTTTCATTTTAAAGTAACATAAGCTGATTAAAATTAAAACCGTAATTAAAACACTAGCTAAATAATAACGCAATAAAAAAAAATAGTCGATGAAGCAAATTGTACGGACGGATGTATCAACGTACGAGTATAGGCGTGGTCTACTTTCGCAATCTTTATTTCCAATTTACTAGAAGTAATCGGTGTATTGAGGTAACATACATAATTAACTAGTACTCGTTTGACTACTTCACGGTCTAATTGATTTTTTTTTTCATAGTAAAATGTTGACGGTCGACATACAGCACATGTAGGCTGACAATAGACAGGAGTAAATCAATCTTAATTTTAGTAAGTTTTAAGGTTATGTAACTTCGAATTGTCTTACATATAATGCGATAAATATTGCTTTGCTAGTCGCCTAAAGCTGTTATCCAACTCTGTAAAAGTACTATATGTATTACATATACAAACTTTTAGTCCTAATGAAATAAAATAAAAATTCAGAAGATATTTAAAAATAATTTTTCTGATCGTCGAGATTTTTTTTTTACTTAAGAATATTTTTAATCGATTGATTGTTGTGTGTAAGTGATAAGTATAGGTTAGATATAACGAGGTAAAATAAGTCAATCATTTTATTTACGGGGTCATGTCATGTGGTTGGTTAACGTCGATATATAACTGTATCTATTGTCATTCTGTTTCTAAATATCCGTTCTTATAAATATACAGTTTCTAAATATTATTACATTAATATTTTCCAGTTAACAGCAATCGTGTAGTAAGGCTATGGTTGGAAAATGGTGGGCACTTCATGAAAGTTTCAATAAATGAGAGGACACCATCTATGATTTCCGTTAGCATTGTGCGAGATTCATGGAAACATATTTGTCTATCGTATCAGGCTGATTATGGAGCCTGGGCTCTTTATATGGATGGTAGACTTATCAGTTGTGAAGCGTTACAGAGTGTAAGTAAAAAAAAACATTAAAAAAAGTAATTCGTGTAATTTAATTCTTATTCTACATAACCGAAAATAAAATTTGCCAAAGTTAAGAAAAATTCAAAGAAAATACTGTATTAAATATTTTTTTTTTTTGCAGCTCCGCGGTTTCGTTTTACCCGGTGGTGGAAGTGTAATAATAGGATATGGCACTAGCAATGGTAAGCAAAGGTTTTCATTACACTTAACAATTTTAAATTCAATAACAAAATATTAACCAATCAATTTCTTACAGCAATACCAAGCGGAATAGAAGGCGAAGTATTTGGTGTTAATATGATTCTTAGTTCAACGATAGAGAGAAATCACACTATAAAAAGGGACCCACTTTACGCACAAAAACGTTTCTTACAAAACAGAGTGTTTGGAAACAGAAATTTAAAATACATTGTCCTCGGCAAACTTGATTCTAAAGAAATAAAAAATAACTACGAAACCAGCAAATCACCTCCGACACCGAATAAAAATCCAATTAATATAAGATATGAATTTCCCTATAATTTCAGTGAAAATAATCACTTGGAGGTCACATCACTGCCTTCTACTTTTGTGGACAATACTGTTAAAGATATTTTTGATTTCTCTTTAGTAGATACAACTGGATCCACAGATAAAATAAATTTTTGGAATATGGTCAATGAACCCACCCAAGAATCTAAATATAACCTAAACCCACCTCAAAGCGATATAGAAGTTACAGATAACAATGAAACAGAAAATAAAACTGCTACAGTATCAATTTGGAATACTTTGTCACCACCAAGAAAGAAAAACATTTTCTCGAAGACATTAAAAGCTACCAAACCAATTCATAATATTTTTTATGAATTAAATGATGATGGCAATAATATTAATGTTACCAATGTTCATAATGAAAGCAAGGAAACATCTACAGCACAAACATCTTTTCCCTCGGAAAATTCTTTTAACCAAAAAATTGGCTCAAAGATTTCAGGTAATGTATTAAACTATTTAAAAAGAATTAATTACTACATGAAAGAAACTATCAAAGTGCCAGTGAATGTACCACTCGTTAAAATATCTGATGACTTTGAAAAACCTAAAGAGTTAAATGGAGTGAAAGTTCACCAACCTCTGAAATTCCAAAGACGAAATTTTGTTAGCAAACAATTCGATAAACGAGAAATAAAAATAAACGGTAGTATTGTTAATGCAAATGCAAATTTAGAAGATCGCAATTCAAACATTACGTTTCTTAATCCAACGCTAAAAGAAGGTGAAAACCTTACATCAAAATCTAATCAAAGGATTTATCGAAATATTGATGGAAAACAATCTAGTAAACATTATGACAAAGATGAAATATACAGATTTAATCCGTACGTAACAAAAGAGAACATAAACAACAAAAATGTATTTAATTCTGACATAAGTAAAAAAAATAATCAACACACTATATTACCTTTTATAAAATCAATTGAATATTTCATCAATGACCGTGATAATAGCTCAAATGAGTTATATAATGACGATATCAATTCTAGTGACTTATTTACCAGAAGTGTAATGCACGGCAATAAATGGCGTAATGTCCACACTTACAGTAACGATTATACACCGCGGCGTGTTAACCTGGAGTCTGGATTGATACAGAGAAATGACATATCAGAAGCAAACAGAAAGCTACCATCATTGCGACTGAAATATAAGCCTGAAATCCAGAAATTCTTAACAGACAATAAGGATCCATCCATAATTGAAGGTCGCGCCCTCGCTAAGGCTGTTTCAAATGAATCGAATCATGGTTCTTTTTCAATACTTAAATACAATCGTGGCTTTTTGCCAAAACGTAGGAGGGATCAGAAACCTTTAGGTAGAGTAAATCGAGTCTCAAAAACTAATAATAAAGAAAAGTTTGCATTTATAAATAATAATAGCAACGACATTAAATCTGATACTTATCTAGAACCTCTTACCCTGAGTGAAGAATTAAACATAAATAAACGTCGGCCTGAATTGAATAGAATAGGTGAAACAAGTTCGCCATATTACGGCTTGAAAATTTGTATGTCCCTACAAGCACATAATCACAATCTGTATGTACAACCAGATGGAAGTATTGACCTTACACGTATTGTTTCACCTGTAAAAGATAAAAATACAGGAGTAGAATTTATGATGCAGAATTATAAACGATGTTCTTTAAAAGATTCAATCTTAGAAGGACATCCATTACTTTTTATTGATTGGGATAAGACGCCAGTGAGGCTATTTGGAGGGGCATATCCAAAGAAAACTACAGACCTTTGTGGATTTTTCTAATACAAAAACATACAATATTTTTGTTGTTTGCTTAGGCTATGTTGATACAAAAATAAAACAAAACAAGAATCGAGATCCAATTCCACCATTTTACAATTTATTTTCATTGATGAGAATATCTTGTGTTAAAGTCGACGAAATCATTGAAATAATTAATTTAAGTTATTATTAATTGCCATCGAAATGTTTTTGTCAATTTACAGTACATACATTAAAAATTAAATCAAAGTACGTGGTGTTTTCTTCTACTCCTCAGAAACATAATATTATATAATATTTCAAACAACTATATTGAAATATAGTATATATAAATATAATATTAATTCAGTACAGCAATGAACGAGCTCATTACGTTTGAATTGCCATTAATCGAGAGCTTGTACATCTATATCTATATATATAAAAGAAAGTTGTGTTAGTTACACCATTTATAACTCAAGAACGGCTGAATCGATTTGACTGAAAATTGGTGGGCAGGTAGCTTAGAACCAGGAAACGGACATAGGATAATTTTTACCCCGTTTTCTATTTTTTATTCCGCGCGGACAGAGTCGCGGGTAAAAGCTAGTACATAATATATTATTAGTAAACCTGTTATTGGATACATTGGAGGCAAGAAGTTTTTTTGATCGAAAAATATTTCAAAATATAAACTTACATCTTCAACTTTAAATTTTTAAGAACTGAGGAATTTCAAGATTTATCGTCGAAGTATCAAAATTCAAATTCAGTCAAGTAATTCTGGTTAATACTTCTATTTTGGAATTTTTCTTATTAATTCCAATATAGAAGTGTTAACGTCAACTTCAGTCAAGAAAAAATATTTCATCAAACAAACTTCTAACTTTGATACTTAGGCGATAAATCTTCAAAATCCTTCCTTAGTTCTTGTCTACGTATAAAAATATTATTTGTCTAACTGTGAAATTAAAGATTGCAATTACAACATTCACATGTTGATAAAAATGACTGGTATTTCGTCTGGGCGATTGCAATTAAATAAATGCCCTGATTCACATTTTAAGTGCATTAAATAAGTAATTAGCTTCAGTCGGTGAATGGTATGTGTTACAAAAACTTAATTATTAGTTTACATTCATGGTTATAGGTACGCAGAATTTAGGGTTTGTATGTTGGCATTGCAAACAGATCTGCAGAAAATAAGCAAAAAGCATATACTAGAAGAGTAACATCTAACGTGTACCTTTAACTTTATTTAACTTCTAATTTTCAATCTGTTAACCTTTACACTAGCAAACTTCATATTATATTCGTTATTTTTATTATAACTTGTAAGCAGAACTGAATAAAAGGCTACTTTATTTTATTTTTATTATGATGGCATTACCTGACATATATATTTCATATATAACATGTGTTCACGATCTATTGGTAATAAAGTTTATTGACAATGCATGCACGAAAATTAGAAGTTTTAAACATTTCAAATATTATTTTTATTTTATCAAATCAAAATAACATTTATATCGATGTCGAAATCGAATTCAGGTCAAAAACGGTTCGACAAATCTTTGAGAAAAAAAAAACATTTCGTCAGAGAACCAGTATTATTTTGAAGGACGATATTGGCTAATATTTTACTACTTTCTCAGTGCAAAATACATGTGATGACGAAAAGCTCGTTCTCAAAACTAGTTCATAATTGACAAAAGTCCTTAGTCGAAAAAGATTACATAATAAATTATACAGCAACAACATATACTTATTATGTCTTAACAATAAATATTTTTATTTCTAACTCGGTGTTGCCTGCGACTTCGTCAGCGTAGAATAAATAAATAGCTTAAGGTACTCGATCCACTCGTTTCGGAAATTGCCCACTACAATACGCACTCATGGACAAAATGACTATCTTATAAATATTAAAAAAATGGTTTCTCGTTACAAGCAACACAAATACAATTAAATTTCAAATATATAAATAAATATATATTTTTTTCGATTTTGAAAACAAACTTCAATTTCATTAATTGCATAGATAGTAGATAGGTACTACTAGATACATCATAAAAATATATTAAATATATAAAAGTAGAATAATTGTCGCAGTAAGCATCTTTTAATGGTCATTAAGAGCGAGTCGTAGAGTGGATTTAATATAAGAGATATACGCCAAGGTATAAGGCCAAGGTATTGCTTAAATCACTTTTAAAGGAGCCTCTGAGTGGCAGTAAACTCTTTACAAATTAGTACCAAGCTCCAAGCGCTTAAGTGACTCCACCGTATGCTATAACACTTAAAGATCTCACAGTACATTGATACTGTGGATAGGACCCATAAACGTATATGTATCTAAAAAAACTGATTACCATTTATCAATAAAATACACCTGGTAACCGTAAAACCTCATTTTATATCCATAAAACTCTTTAATCACAGCAAATAATATGAAAATAGAGCGTAAATGCGCTCTATTTTCCAAATGAGAAATCCTGAGAACTGCTGGAAAATCACGATCCGGGTTTAAGCAATTTGTAAACTATTTGCGTTAAATAGCTGGAAGAATCTGTCAATAATTACAAATGCATATTATATTAAATTTCTAATAATATCTCTGTTCTAGGGAAAAGACAAAATAATATGAGTCAAGAGTCACTATAATCTCGTCATCTACATCTCGGTATGTGACATAAATAAATATTTTTTTCATAAAATATTAAAACTCGTATAAAAGTGATCCGTTGAAATAAAACTGTACCTACGTAAAAATGTATTTACATATTTATTTTATTTTTTACTGATTGAATTTTATTTATAAAGCAATCTATATTTCTGAGAATATTTTTGTTTTAATATTGTTATAAACAGATTTTTTCTAAATAACTATTTAATTCTTAGAAAACTAATAATCATTACGCTTCACTTTCAATAGGGTCCAAAAAAAAACATCAATTGGACGATCTTACTAGAAAAAGTTACTTTAATTTTCCTTGTATTAATTACTTAAAAAATCACAATTAAAGTAAACAAAGTGTTTATTTAAAAATATATTCACATTCTGTATATGTACGAGTAAATAAATAAAATAAAGCATTTATTTACTTTAGTGCAACAAAAGCTTTGATTGTTTACTATTGGTATACTGTTTTGATATTTCTCGGTAATAAAATGAATGTATTTACGTTGTTAAAACAATTGTGAATATAAAAATAAATTATTCCCTTATAATTTATTTCAAAAAAACTGAGACAATCTGTAAAAAATATAATTTCAATGTGTGTTTCCTGACTGCAGTGAATCTAATACGTGTGAGTATAAAATCACTGTAGTCGTAACTTAAGTTACGATAACATTATTAATTAGCATATAAACTTATATTTCAAGTCACTGTCGACTATTTTTTATTGCTGAGTCAAACTTGTCAGAAATATTGCGTTAAAAAATTCACAAAAATGTGTATTTGTTAAATGTGTTAATAAGGCATTTCTCGTCGTATGTTACGTCTTTAGTTTAGTAACATTTTATAGAATCGATAGAATCTAGTAAAGAGAATTGTAATAGTGATTTTAAATAATAAAAATAGATGTAGCAACAAACTGCACCGAAATTTCTCGTGAAGAACTTATCATAGAAATAATCGTATGCGATTTCGGGCTTTAAATTATATTAATCCTTTAGACTGATTTAAATTAAATATTACTTTATAAAAGAAAATGAATGCGATAATCTGCCGGATGTTTATTCTACACTTTAACAAATATGGTTATGTAAGGTACAATTGCTATTGGATTTTTATAAAAATGCACTCCGATTTGAAAAATGGTTACATGTTGAGAAACATTAAGTAAAAGAGAAACGCGGCATAATATAGTTAGTAACTATATTTCTCGAAATTATAATATATTAGCTTTTACCCGCGACTCCGTCCGCGTGGAATAAAAAATAGAAAACGGGGTAAAAATTATCCTATGTCCGTTTCCTGGTTCTAAGCTACCTGCCCACCAATTTTCAGTCAAATCGATTCAGCCGTTCTTGAGTTATAAATAGTGTAACTAACAAGACTTTCTTTTATATATATACTAGCTTTTACCCGCGACTCCGTCCGCGCGGAATAAAAAAATAGAAAACGGGGTAAAAACTTATCCTATGACCGTTTCCTGGTTCTAAGCTACCTGCCCACCAATTTTCAGTCAAATCGATTCAGCCGTTCTTGAGTTATAAATAGTGTAACTAACACGACTTACTTTTATATATATAGATAAGACTTTATATAATATGTTACTACTTGAAGCAAAAATTTAGTAGATATTTTAAAGAGTTTACGCGCAGTTTATCATGTTTTACATTGGATGTGAACGAAAAGTGCATATTGCTATATTTGATCAAGGAACAAAAAAAATTGTTTACGAATTATGGTCATATTTCGACTAATAAGCAATCACTAGTTATTTATACTTATGGTACAAATTTTATGCAAAAATTAATGCTTTGAGAAAAATCAAAAATTTAGGTTTTCTTTACTTTAGTTATTTATTCATCACATCCGGAATGCTCGAATACTAAACTGACATTTGCTCTCTTTTCAAGTAATTATCTTTTAAAATACATTAATAGACAAAGTTGTTAAAATAGAAAGTGTAATAGTTGTCTATTTGTGTAAGTGACAGTAATTTATATGTAATCTTGTTACATCTAAATTAATTTTATTTTATATCAATTTAAATTTAAATTAAATTTTTTGATCCCACAGACAAATTATGTTATATAATTTTGTGGGACATAGTTCTATTTTAGGTTTTTATTGTATTGTAAATAAATAAATAAATAATAATAAATCTAATATATAAAATTCTCGTGTCACAGTTTTCGTTCCCGTACTCCTCCGAAACGGCTTGACCGATTCTCATGAAATTTTGTGAGCATATTCAGTAGGTCTGAGAATCGGCCAACAATCTATTTTTCATTTTTTTTTTAACTGCGCGCGGACGGAGTCGCGGGCGACAACTAGTATTATATATTATTGTAAAGCCTTGATGATATTTTTTTGTGAATTTTATCTTCATTGTTGTTGATTTGTTTTGTTTTCGCCATTTCTTCAACACAAGTTTCAATTTTATATTATATTTCAGTGAGTATAAAATAAAGTCATACTAAACGCAAATAAAATATCATCGCGGCAGATTATTATGAAAATAGTAAATACACTTCCATATCTTGTGATATTTCATATCGTATAACTGTTGAGCAAGTTTCATAAAGTTTTATTTAAATTACAGAAAATTGTCCTCTAGATGTTATACTTCGTTCAAAGATTTCAAATACATTGAAACTGAATTTTCCCTTCGTTCCATTCAATCTAGTTCTTATTTCCATTTCGTTGAATGCTCGACGTTGCAGTGATTATATTTCCTCCACTTTGCTCATACAAACATAATAAAATTGTATTAAAAATAACACTTTATTTAAATAATTAGCTTATAACTTTAAATATTTTGTTTTCTAACAATAGTGGAGTAAAATAATTCGAAAAATCCTATTTTACTAAAATTATCTAGTTGTAGTAATCGATTTTTCCAGTGAAGTTTTTTCATCGTAAATTGAAAGGTCATAAAGAAGCTTCCATACAAAATTTTTTTTTATTCCTACGCGTTTTAACAAAGTTATTGCAATTTAAAAATTCGCCTCTAAACACGGTACCGAAGACGTGTAGAAGATACCTGACGATCGTATACGAGTATATTATGTTAATACATGTAGTTAATAATAATTGCTTGTTTTTTTTATCTACATATGTACAAAAATTCATTTATGTGTTCTTTTAACCTTTAAAACTAGGGACTTGCTAACCGACTGACAGACACACAGAGACAATAATTTGGTTTTTTGTTATACGGAATCAATTTTTTTAACACAGTTCGCACGGCGCTGGTAGTCTTTGGATGCCGAAGGCGGAGGACCGCGTACCGTGGAAGGTATTGGGAAAGGCCTATGCCCAGCAGTGGGCAGATAAAGAGTGTTGATGATGATGATGATGTTAATGATATACAGGAAAAAAACTACACAGCTACAGAGGGCGCTTATTACATTTTTGATAAACATTCAGGTCTATAGATATATTGTTAAATATGTTTGTCAGGCGAAATAGCAAAAACATCCGATCGTGGAGCGTTTGCGCGATGTCGTTTTGTCTAAACTATTATCACTTTTAAATTCGTAATATATAATACCACATTTACCACATTCGTATAAATAATTGGATAAAAATTTTCATCTACGATATTCGAATTAATTAAGATAAACTTTTGAAATATATTAAAAAAAAATGTTTTTTTTTTTTTTGGAATAGTCAATTCTATTTTACATTTAAAATCGAGCGAAAGTAGAAAGCCTATGGATCGAATCTACATATTTGTACATAATAAGCTGTGAATAAATTACATCATTGGAAAAAAATCGATTTTAGACACTATAATGTTTATATTTTTCAAGTCTACATGAACACTGAACATGAACACTTAGGGCCGTAATTAATATTCTATTTAAATAATTTTACTTTTACTTGATAATAATTAATTCAATTTGTGTCAAATTTAACCAATGTATAAACAGCAATAGATCGATTCGAATTAAACATTTACTTGCATCCAGAAATAAAAAAGTTAAATTAAAAAAAACACATTAAGGTCCGAGTCTCAGACATCGCAGCGTATAGGAGGAACTACAATGGGCTCGAGGTCGTGGTCTTACTTAATGACTCAATTAAGTATACCAGTAATATTAATGAAGTCAGAAGAGCACGGCTCGGTTTCTGAGAGCTTAAGAGAACCAGATAATCCTGCTGGTGAATTATCATAACAAATTATTCACAAAGATCATAATACAATATCTAAATTTTGTATAATAGCCTATATCTTTGGTTTTATGAGCATTTCTTTGTCTTTTTTTGTAACGTTTAAAAACAATTCGTTAATATTACTTATATTATAAATGCGAATGTTTAAATTGTTGGATGGATGTTTGTTTGAACGTATATCCGGAACGGTTCAACGGATCTTAATGAATTTGGCACAGATGTAGAACATAGTCTGAAAGAACACATAGATTACTTAAGTTTTTTTAATGCCACGCGGACATAGTCGTGGGCTACAGCTAGTTATATATAAAATGGTAATGTTGAAACATTATGATTATCGGTATTCAAAAAAAGATAATAAGTAGCCTATGTGTTCTTTCAGACTATGTTCTATATCTGTGCCAATCATCAAGATCCGTTGTGCCGTTACGGAGATAACTTCAACATTTGCTTTTATAATATTAGTAAGATTCACTTAAATATAATATTAAGATTTAATCATTTAATCTTAAGGAATGCAATAATACTGTTAGTCAATGATGTCACAGTTTACATAAGAAAATAATTCACATATAACTGACATAATGTAACCGTGATTGAACCAGATTAATCTAATCTTCGAGCTAAGATGATGGATAATTAGATATCTGGTTTTGGTACATATTCAATGTCCTGACATGTTACCACTTACCAAATACGATATTCATGTCACGCGACACGAAATATCGATTTAAAGATATTATGGTAGGTGGGGCAAGGTGGTGACCACCGAGCAATCGTTGGTGGTGGTCAGTATCTGTTACAAGTGGTAGCGAACGCGCGTCACTATTGGAGTGCCCTTTCGTAACCAGCAGTCGTAAGTCTTTTGAGATTTTTTTTTAAAAACTGAATCATAATTGTGGTAACACCTGTATTACAACAATATTGCTGTGCCTCTAAATTTTGTTAAAAAACGTGAGCAGTATTGTTTTTTTACAAGTGTCAAGAATGTATAATATATTCACTCCAAAGTGTTTGTTTATTAAATTTTTTAAGTAATAGAAATTATTAATTGATGATTAATATCCTTGTTAAATATCTGTGCTCTTACTGCTTGGCGAGTTTGTTTATATTTGGCGAATTTGTCATTAATTTTACAATATTTTTGGCTACATTATGAATTTGAATTTTCTAATATTGATATTGTCAACCAAGAAATAAGCAATAAGTATTGTTCATGTAGTAATCATAAGTATTAAAAATTTTATACTCTGAATATTGATCTTTAAGCTGAGTATATTATTTGTAATGTAATGAGGATCCTAAACGTGCCTTTTTATACAATTTGAAATTAAAAAATCGAATAGATTACTTCAATTGTTTCGCGGCATACTTTTCAGTTTTATTTTTAACTTGGGTGGTTTACTAAATTCAACTGATATGTAAGTTAATTAATAACTTACGGATGAATTTGAGGAATTCACCTTTATAATTTTAGATAATTTAACTTTATTTAAATCACAGTTCAACGCGAAAGCCTACGCCTAATATCTTATTAACAAGTGACGATCGGTAGTAAAAAACTTTGCAGAACAAAGATAAATATAAAAAAATGTTTTGTGGTTTATCTTCAAAAATATTAAATTAAAATTTTGATAAATGTATATACTATTTGTGTTATTGATTCTATCTGTGTAGTAAATAGTTGATTTACTAAGGAAAAATCATAGAATATTATGGTGCAGAAACTATTTCTAGTTTAATGTCTATACAACCTGTAACTTCTATTCACCCCATGTAACGATAGTTATGTATAGTTTTGACCGCTGCTTTACAAGAAATACGTTATAATTTTTAAACGTTTTTTTAACCTTGAAAATGTGTCTAATTTCATGGTTAAATACCGAGACTAATAATAATCGATGTCGATCCCCAATCTTAATAAAAAATCTGACGTATCGTTAATAATGTGATTGAGACATTTTTGGACTCTCTACTACCCCCCCCCCCATTAAAATAATCTTTGAACCGATTTTAAGGGGTAGTAACATAAATCCATTAGAAATTTTAATATTTGTTAGTATTATAGGTTTTATTATAGGAAGTCTGTATTATTTACATGTGTCGTGCATCGTACGTGACTATTGCGTCTAACAGTTAATAAGAAACTATACACTTTCGCTTGGAACATCTGCTTCTCGTCATGCATAACGTTTACGTAAACCTAAACAGCTATATAACTTAAGTTCCAGTTATGTTATAGCTTAAAAGTCAAATATAACACTTAATTGTTAACAAACATGACAAGTTAAATCATATGAAGTTTTATTTTGTTATCTATCTACCTATATCTATATATATAAAAGAAAGTTGTGTTAGTTACGCCATTTATAACTCAAGAACGGCTGAATCGATTTGACTGAAAATTGGTGGGCAGGTAGCTTAGAACCAGGAAAAGGACATAGGATAATTTTTACCCCGTTTTCTATTTTTTATTCCGCGCGGACGGAGTCGCGGGGAAAAGCTAGTAATAAATAGATTTTTAAACGTCCTTCGTAAATTGTTGTAATTCGTTAATAAATGGCGTCATAATCAGCCTTAGAAGTAATATGACTATGATGCTCTTGTTCAGAATTAAATGAAAAAATTTTTTTTAGTCAATCTTCAGTCTTTATAAAAATGTTTTTAATGCGGTGCTTTAATTTGGAAGAAAAATAATCATAAATGGCTTTTTTTCTTACGTAACAAAAAAAAAATAATATAATCATGATTGAACTCGTAACTATCCGAATAATACAACAGCATATCGTTAATAAATACAAAGTGGCCTAGAGAAATAAATAATTTTTAAACGCCCGGACTTTGTCAACAACCTATATCATAAAAAATATACTATTAAAAATTGTTTGTTCCTTGATTTTTACACAAATAAATTAATTATATAACAAAGTGGTACAAGGCAAACGGGAAAGGCCTTTGGTGCCTTTTTGAATTCTAGATCGACTCGTAAACGCAGAGGAAATTTCGAAATCACGTGAGCCGGTAATAACCTGGTTTTACGAATGTACAAGCGCATTTTATCAAATTTCATAAATCAAAATGTATGTTTGTGTGCTTGTCTCTGATTCCTAAAGCACTAGACAGTTTCTGATGTAACCTCGTAGGATGTTCGGATAACACTAAAAAAGGATTGTGCCCTAGAAAACTAAAAAAAAAAAAACATTTTAAAATAACTTTTTCGTAATCTTGTTGTAACATAAGATTATGTTAAAACAACTGATACTTCAAATTCTTTAATTGGTTAGTTAGTATTATTTACCGTACTTAATCTTCACTAAGAGTCCACTTACCGACTGAGTACCACCGTTAGACTTTGTCTTTATTAATATTAATAATTGAAATACAAGACAAGTAAGGTTCGGCTATTTTAAGACTGAAGCGATAGTTACATGATTTACAATTCTTAAACGTTTCATACGATTTCTTTCGAAAACACATAGCGTGTATTTAGTTCAATTGAACAGAAAATGTATTAGTCTCACGTAAACAGGAGATATAAAATGTTAGAAAATAACACTTAGTATTGAATAGCACGAGAGCGCAGCACTTTGAATACAAATCATCGGGCCCTACTCCGCGCCAGAAATGCGGAAGCGATGATTACGAAAGCGTAAAGTCGCGCACTCTATGTAATTTCACTTAAGTGTCTAGCTCCGGCTAAACCCACGTATCTGTCATAATGTTATCCACTATTAATTTTTTATCCTATACGCAATTACATTTTGACTATTTTATTTGTAATTAAACTGGACTTCGCGCTTTGCTATTTATAGTTATTATAACAAAAGCTGTGCTAACGCACTGACGTCGATTACTCTGCTGTTAGTGCATTCAAATAACTACTGTCAAGACACTACCGCTACCGAGGGCAGCGTCACCATAATTCTATTATGTTCATTGGTAGATTTATACTGATATTCTCTCTAAGTCAGTCCCTCATTTGTTAGATTGTTGTCAGCATGTGAATGGTTGCATCTAGAGCAGATGATATGCGTTCACCGGCTCCTGTCCAGGTCGCACATCGGTGTAAAATTTTGTGGACGACATCTCCTTGACTTGATCGATCCATCTTGTAGGTAAGCGGCCGCGTGAACATTGACACTATTCACGATAAACTCATATCCATCTTTACAACTGTATAGTACCTTAACAACCACAAAAATATTATAATACGTCATTTTTGTGAATCAATTAGTTCGATATATTTCACTATTTTTCGGTGACATATCTTTAACCGCTCGAGTACGAAAAAAAAGTTAAGTTGAAAAAAAGTCGAAGAAGAAATGTAACAGTAGCGGATTCACCGACACATAAAAATATTTAAAAAAAATCCAGAAAAATGGTTGAAAATCTCTGATTAAAAAAGTAGACAATAATGTTCGTAAAACAAAGAAAAGTATATGAAGTAGACAATGCTGTTACTTGTTTTAACCAAACATGTTAAAAACTCATTAACATAGATTCTTTATCTAATAAATGAGCATTTAACATAACATTAGAAGAGTTTCCATTTTGTTAGCAGCTTTAAGAATTAAATGCATTCAGAAATTTAATTAATTTTTACATCTTGAATAATACAGATACGTTGTATTGGAAAAGAAATAAAAACATAATTAAGAACATCAGAAATTAACGGAATGGAAATAAATTCCATTTTTCGCTTGCCAATTGAAATGGAACGAAATTGTTCAGAACATATTGCAATACAAAAATGTTGAAAGAGTAAATCCTTTTACAGAGATTCAATTAATTTTCGATGGAAAAAACTAGATTAGTTTAAACAGAACGTGTAATAATTAATATGTTACCCCGGTGAATGTTTTTTCTAGAGAAATGCCATAACAAACGTATCGAGTATTATTACTCGTATGATATTAGATTTCATTGGAAATGCTTCTAACAAGAAATTAACAAGAAGGCTCTTCGACCGTCTGAAGTTACTCAAAATGGTTGCCAATTAGTGAGACTTATCTCACATTAATATTTTATTTGCAATAAAAAAAATTCTTAGGTAGGTTTATATAAGTGGTGATGCTTATTTTTAATTTTAAACCTGACAGATTTTACACATTTTAGTAAGCCAAATGAAAAAGTAACCCAGTCGTACACATATATAGCTGTAAATGAACATGTATACAGAAAGCGACAGAAAGCTGTAAAATAAATAGAAAATTATATTCAAAGCGAACATGGAGAACGCATGGCATGAATAAAAAAAACTTAAACTCTACCTTTAACTTTGCAGAATAAGGCCAATTCTAATTAAAAATAAAAATGCTCGACTATTTAAAATGCCGTTACTCATTACTTACACAATTAAAAAAAACTTTCAGACATTCAGCTAATGTAAAATAATGAACTACTTTTTCTTATGACGGTAGGTTGATGGTAATGCAAATAAAACCACTTCTTAGTATTCTTATTAAATACTAACTACTTTTAAATGCATATTATTAAAAACAAAATTACTAGATAACTCTTAACGTCTAACTTCGCGCATGGATAACTCGAATTACTTTGTGATTTTGTACAATTTATCAGGTAGGAGCGTAGTGACACAATGCAATCCGTATACCTAAATATCTAGTATATCTTTTAAAGCCTGTCACGGGTTTTTGTTCTGCAATAAATCTCGCTGAACCGGGCATGCGTTACAACGACAAGCCTTCGGGTCATAAAATCAATATTGTCAAAAATATCCATCATTCAATCTGACTATCAAAGCCGTCAAAGGGCAAGCAAAATTTTTCATCAAACATGAAAGCGTTTTTACTTTGAGCAATATTTGTCAAAAAAATAACACACCAATTTTTGGTCAGATATTATCATCACTATGATATCACCATTTTCAACCTCATCATCATATAAGTGTGATGGTAAAGCGCTAGTTTATTCAATATTAAAAGCTTATAACAATATTAAGACTTCATTGTTGGGTACCTACTTCGTTTTAGTATTTTGCTTTCACTTCTAATGTCGTAAGACGAAACTTAATAGTATATGTTTGATCAGATTAACGTTCTAATGTCATACTGGTGTGTACGTGATTGACAGATCGTGTTTGTAGCAAATTGATATTTTATGGAATAAAGTCCGGTCCATTCGTAGTTTGGATGTAAACATGTGACGTTGTTATGCAAAACGATGAACGTTTCGTTCGTCACAAATCATTCATGCATATTCATATTGTCCGGACTCCCATACAATATACTAGTTGAGGTCCATCAAAATTAAGTTTGTAATATTAATACTGATTGCTTTGAATTGTTTTTATTTATCTACCGGAAAGCAATTAAACTTGAACCGGAAAATCTTTTAAACATTTATAGTTAGCATATTCTTGATAGATATTGACATAAAATTAGAATATTACGTTAGTGTTTGTTTTTTTAAATAACATAAAGCTCTTTTTCTGGGATTAGAATGAAAATGTTTGTTAAACTTAAATGAAACCAGTACGGTTGCTATTAATACATTATGTTGTTAATTTGTTAAGGGGTTCTTTCGTAATCGAGACATGACATAGACAACTAGAGACGTTCCCGTTATACAAGAAATTTATTTTTGTATCTAGAAAAAAACATAATATCAATGTTCGCTGTTATGAACACACGTACGTTTATTAACAAACGCCAGACTGGAATCTGACTATTCAAAGATATTTGATACCGAATAACAAGGTGCCTTTGCATTGTGAGATTATATTTTTACGAGAACATGTAGATGTTTCTCTCGATTTCATTTTTAATGATTACGTAAATTGATATATTTTTACCCGACCTAAGTACAATGTTTTTTTCGCGTATAAAAAATATGTTTGTATTTTATGTATCTTTTCCATGGTCACCTCTTGTCGCCGAAATAGGCGAACCGAGATTAATGAGATGTCATTCCATTTCTCGTCAAGGAATGGTCATAGATTTTGTCATAGACTTATTGATTTGAAACTAAACAGAGAATAGATATAAAAGTAGGTATTTGAAATACAAGTTATTTTAATAACCAAACTATGAAGAAGGACACCTAACAAGTGAAAATCACTTCAGTCGTTTAGGCTAAGGACGCCCACAATAACTCACATAAAAACGCGCATACATAAAAATATGCTCGCAAACATCATCACCCAAGTACGACGTGGGGGCCTTCAAGAGTAGAATGAATAGGCATTTACAAAGCTAGCGCGTACTACCTTTAGACCATAGATTTCATCAAGTGGGATCGTGGTCATATGCTAGCTTATTCAATATAAAAAATAACCTGCTGAGTCAATTGTGTAATAATAAGAAATTGCACTAAAAATTAACAAAATTCGTTATTCAGAGTGTAATACATTATTATGTAACCAATGCGTTCATACGAAATCGAAAGTGCATCAAAGTATAAAGCGAGCAGGCGCACGTATCGGTCTAATTGTTAAAACGGAGATTATATAAACGATTGGACGTATTACTGTCTGATTGCTTCAAGACATTTATGAATAGACTAGAAAAAAAATTGACACATAATTAACTTCGTAAGATCTTTAATAAGGATTTCTCGACTTTTTCGTAATCACCTATGATTTATTACATTGATAAAATTTACCACAACAAGAGAAAGTGACTTTTTTGTTCGTATCAATGTTACTAGAAAATAATAGGAACATTAAGCAAAACATAAATATATTTTAGATGTAAAAATGTACTGTCAAAAGTGTATTAAATAAAATACTCTATAATGTATTGAGTAACCATTAAACTGGTATCGACAGGGTCTGTAGGTTGTCAATTTAGCTTATTAACCGTGGACTTCTGACACTAAAATCTCTTTATAAAAAATATCGTCGTCTTTGTCATTGCCTTTGACCAAACGGAGATGATAATATCTTTTAAACGGAGATTTCTCAGAAACCCAAGGTAAATCATTGATTGATCATTAAATTCCAACAAATTTTTTTAATCAACCGATATAGATCACTTGTTTGTATAACATAGTTGTTAGTACGGATGTTATTTGCATACATTTAAAAACGGAAAATGAAAAAAAAAAATTACAAAAAAATAGATTTAGAAAGACGAGTCGTGCATATATTAAACTCGAAATATTCCATATACGATAAATCATAGTCTTGTTATAAAGTTAAAGAAAGCAGTGATTTTTGTATCGTACACAACAAATGATCACGATGAACGCGCCGCGCCGGTGACACAGTCGGCGCGTCATTCAGTTACAACCGGTAAAACTATGAGGCGACTTTCACTTTTATGTTGGTGAGATAATGACTACAATGTCGCGTTTAACTAACTTGTAGTTACGGCTTTCGTACAACCCAACTAATGATCGACCAGTGCTCGAAATATAAACGCAATTAACATAAATGAAACAGTATTGGATATAAACTCTGATCGCTCTTCATTTTAACCGAGTTCACAAAGAAGAAGGTTTTCAATTAGTGATTTTTTTTTCGTCCGGATGAATATTGAGACAAGTAATTAAATTACATATTTGTAAATAGGTGATAAATTTGTAAAATCATCACTCCTGTTCACATTATAAGATTTATCCAAAGCCTTAACATTCAGTTAAAATAACTTTCATATTGAACAATATCTATGCTTTCTACTTTAATAAGCCTTTTATTAGCTTGCCCTGTTTGTTAATTGTAAATAGATTTGTAAATTCGTTATATGTAAGAGGATTACAGGCATTCGAATACATATTTCCGTTACCATTTTGCACTTGTTTTTGTTGTGAATCAAGTCTGTATGGTACATTATTACATCTTCCGGCTCGTGTAGAAAACAAGACGCTGTCTCTAGTTTTTTTCTACACTTACAATATAAATTTATTTTAAATCACTTCCCCATTTCATATCATAAGACTTTCTCTGTCATTATTCACTATACTTAATGTAATTGTATTTAGCCACGGAATTACTGCATCGCTCAAATCGTGGTTAAATTAAAACTTTTTATTATTTCCTTCAAGTTTCACTGCTATCGGAAGTTGGACCGAATCACGACAAATTTATTCTTGATTCCAATCAGTTCTTTCCATCTTTCATTCCATTTTAAAAATATCGTCCAATTTATTATCGACCATTTTATCATAATTTTTATTTTTTACTACTTTGTGTAGTGTAGAAACATCCTTAAGAAATATTAAAACCTTAATGGTATGAGACTGTGATGTTTACTGGGAATTGAAAAATTAAATGATAACATCGATTCATAGATAAGATATTAAAACAAAGAAAACCAGCTATTACCAGACATAAGTAATAGGGAATGGAGGTAATACCACGGAAACGTATAGGAAAATAATTTATTCTTAGTAGTCAAAGAGGTTCGAATATAATAAAAGTTATATAGCGGACATTACGAGTACCTTTTTTTCAAATATTTGAAGATCAATAGTCAGAAGAACTCCAAGTCTGGGCGTGTCAAATAAATCTTGTAAAAAAAAATTTAATAAAATGCAAGCATATAAAACTAAGTCATTAAACTATTCATTTCTAGTAAGTTGAAAGTCGAACAATTTTGTCGCGTTAGACGTGTAGTAGCGCGAAACAAAACCCTTTGTCTAGCTTCCATCCTCTTGTTACGTAGCAGGATTTGAAAATGGAATTTATATTGCGCTTTTAAATTTGAGAACAAAAGTAACATGATATCGAGTAATTTTATTCGGGGAACTATTTTTTGTTTGATTTATTTTATTAACTTTGAACCTAAATAAAAGCCATTTCGTTATGAACCTGGCATGGGTTTAGTTAGTTCCAGCGAGTCAAATTTTATAATGGAGTAAATATATACTGTTTTATTTTCATGTTTCGCGTTACACTTCGAATTCAATTCGTTTTATGTTGTATGCTGAAGGATATTAAACATTTTTTTTATTTCAGATAATGAGAGTGTTCTTGCTGTGCCTCTTGTTAGAGATTGTTTGGAGTCGGGAGAGCGACTGGCGGCCCATCGTTCCAGAACCCTCACAAGCCTACACAAGCTATGCCAACTTAGCCGATAGATCTATAGATGCTGGGTAAATTTGCATAGTTATATGTATTAACAAGAGCATAACTAATCTCGTCATATTAAAAAGAAAAAATAATGTGAAAAGTCTAAATAAATCACAGTGCAAGTATAGATTAAGGTCATGGATTTTGCCACAAATCGCGAAGTGGCTCAATGAATTTTTCAAAATCGAACAAATTGCTTAAAAAATTCCAAAGAATAAATTTTTTAGAAAATTTACGCTTATTTTAGAAATTACAAACATGTTAAGATCAATTTCCTTACCTTTACATTAAATATGAAAAAGATTTTTCATTAATTTTTTTAGATGCGTATTAAAGGTCACGTACTTCTTTCGGTTTTTCAAGGAACCAACATTTTTTCTCTTCAGTTATCTGTCCAGTACTTTAAGAACGCATAACGGACGAACATACGTACGAACATTCATTTTAATGTTCTATACTTATTTCACTAGACTATATATTTGACGCACCGTGAAATTAAATTTTCAAAGTTATATATTAACGCTTATAAAAGGAAATCCGCTTAAGTGAAAAGTCCTACTTGATAACTGTTTTAATTGATAGACTTATATATAAAAGAGGATAATGAATAATTGGAAATACCATTTAATAAATATTTAATTTGAATAACTCATTTCACATTAAACAACATTAATGGAATATACCAAAATATATTTGTAAATCAATCGTCCCTGCAATCGATTAACAAACTGATGCTTCAAAGGCATGTGTACCGTACATAGAGTACACAATATATACATATATGTCATGAATATCGACAGTTCTGGGTAACTGAGACGCATGTAATTACATCGATTTCAATGCCTCCTCTCAATATATTAATCAAGCTAGTATAACCAATCACAGTAGCTATAAGGGCGCAATTTACCAATAATTCTGAGAACACACTGAACGCTTTCACGTTCGCGTTTAAGAAATGCACGCTTCAGGAATCATTTAATCGCATTATACTTACTAAAGCGCGTGTGACAGAGAGCGGAGTTATTAAAACTAAGGAATTACGAAGAAATGAAAGAGTTGAAGACGATATCTACCCACTTATATATGACACCATTGATCAAAACAACGCTATATAATGTGTAAATTAGATACGATGTGTAAATTTATTGTGTTACACAAAGCATTAAAAATTTTTTTTACACCGTCATTCGATTCAAGGATTCCATCAATTTACATTCACCTAGGTCGCTGTCATTTTGTTAAGCAATATAACACACACCACCCTAAAATTCATTAACGCGTTGTGATTCACAAAAGGTCCGAAACATGTTTACATTCCGACAATTTGCGGTTGTATTGTTGCATGTTTGCATATATAGGTATTGTGTGTTATTGTGTTTCTATAATTGGTCTGTCGTCTGTGTGTTTCTAAACCACTATACAGATTTTAATCAAACTTTGATAGTGTAGACGCTACAAAAGGTTTATTGTGCAAAAAAAAAACAACATAAACAACATTTCTAGTATGAATCTTTTCTTTGCACAATGTAGGTGATTTGATATATTTAGATTTTAAGACTACATATATTAAGATTACACTTCACGCAGCATTGGCACAACATACGAAAAGTAAAATGGGGACCAGAAGGCGTTCTCTTTCCAGGTGGACTGATGACGTCACGCGATCGGCAGGAAATTGTTAGATGCGGAAAGTTGACGAGCGCATACTGTGAAATATATTGGCGAAGACATATGTGGATGATGATGATGTTACTAATGAGTTGAACTAAAGAATTTATTTTCAAAATTTCAGACCACAACTGAAGATATTAAATAGAAGACCAATACAAGCATCGCACACAACGAACAAGCTGACCAGTTTCTACAATGTTGCATCGGCACCGTCAACAGACACATGCAGCGTTTATAAAGTATCAATGAATCAAGAACTGCTTTATCAATATTTGGAATATGATAATTTATTACCTGATCTTAAAGAATTCACTTTGTGTATGTGGACAAAGTTTCATAATCATTCACAAGATCATCCACTGTTTTCATATGCAGGTAAGTTTTATCTACTGATCTGAGTACGAAAAACACCTTATATTTCTTTCTAAATTATTTCTTTTAGCAATATGTGATAAAAATATATGAACTTAGAACATCTTAAGATATCTAAAAAGTTTTAAAAAAGTGCTGTAAATTTAGTAATCATCAAATTCAAAGAATAGAAAAGGGATCTCAAAATAAAAACTCTCAGTTCAAATTGAGAAGTACAGAACTGAAAGGCAATGTTTATGCAGCGATTGTCAATTTAAATATATTGGTCCTCGACAAAAGCGCAGGTATAGGCTTCGCTATGTCATGAACTGTCCCTGTTTTAAGCGCATCACAAAATAAAATCGACGAACTGTAAATGGATTTTATCCAGAATGTTTGAACAGTTTGTTTGAGTGGTTGTGAACAGTCTCTCTCGCTGTTAAAACGGCTTTATTTTCTATTTTATTGGCGTCACAGACAACACACGGACGAATTTTAAAATAAAACAGTACCTGAAAATATTTCGCTACATTTTCAAAAGCCCGTTGATTATATTATGCATGAATTGTTCAGTTTATAGATACATTTAAAAAACAAAGTTGCATTTTTTTGCCGCTTACTTCTAATTCACGAAATAAATTAATATTGGACTTTTATTCCGGCCTTAAAAATTTAGGCTGCATTCATAAATATCATTTTTCGGAACCTCTAGCAAAATAGCAACTTAGCAATTTGTAAAATAAATTGTTGAGTTTAAATAATAATAAATATGAAATGAATAAGTTATAAGAAACGGATATAAAAAGTATACAAGTCTTGTTGGTTTTATTTTTTAATGTTTTTGCGCTGCCGACAGGAATTGACAATTTCCACTTTCCTTCCGACTTCCTTAACTTGTCTAATTTTTCTTGCTCATATCAATTTTTATTTTTAGAATAGTCTTTCAAGCGTATTCCGTTAATTATCTTTTTCGTTACGAAACTCCAAGATCAATAATCGTTATACATTAGGATTTACAGCTATTTGAACTTTATTTTTAACTTATTTAGGATATAATTCTAAGAGCAAATATATTTAATTAAGTTTTCCTATTCATATATAATCCTATCTGCTTTGTATTGAAAGCAAAAATCTATTTTAGTGGACATATGTAACTAAACTAGTAGGTCGGACTTGGGCATAGAGATATTTCCATGGAGAAATGTTTGTGTAAATTGCCAGATCAATTTAACGATCGATCGAATTGTACCGATATATTCCTTTTGTCCGATCTTTTAACGTTAAGAGAGATTAGGATCTCTCTTAACGTTAAAAGATCATCATCTTACGTTATTGTAGTTTCTTAGAAGACTGCTATTTATGGTTTATATTTCTATATTTATGCGGACAAATATTATATCGACAGATATAATATTATACACAGAGGCGCCGGCTATACGCCCGGAAAAAAAAACTTAATAAATAGCCTATGTGTTCTTCCAAGCTATGATCAATGCCAAAACATCCATCAACAACATATTATTATTATACATCCATTTATAAGATTAGTAAGATTTAATATGACGCAATTTATTTAAAGTTCCAAGAGCTTGAAGGTATTATAATATATTTGTATGTCATGTGAATTACGTCATTTATTTTTCTGACGGACATTTTAGAACGGAATTGATTTGTTGGTCCCATAAAGGTAAAAAGGTGATTACGCAAGTCAACCGGAGTCGCTTCTAACTAGTTTTGTAACTGTGCGTGTCCATAAGTAGGGTAAGTAAACTACCCATGCGATTGTTTTCATTTCATATTACGTCTACAATTACTTGAAATGGCTTACTTTATGATAAGTACGGTTTTCTTTTGTTTAAAAAAATATTTAATTCAATGCTTTTAAACTAATAAAAATACTTTTAGCATACCTGGCATATAAATCTAATAGACTGATCGCGTAAAAAGTTCGAAATTTAATTTTCTGTATTGCTGTATAATTTAATTTCTTTGAAAATTCTATGGTTTCCTATCATTTATATTATCTGGAGCGACCTGAACTCGACCAGTTAAATATTAATTCAACAGCATTCAAAAGGCTTTTATTTGAAATGTTCGTAGAGTTCCTAGGTATTTACTACCAGTTCTCTTTCATCGTGTTATCTTTTGTTAGTGATATAAGGCTTTGAAACTTAAGCTTCTTACGGCTTCTTAGTACGAACCCCGATGCAATATAGTTCCTCTAGTATGGAAAGTAGTGCAAAGCGAAAAACATAGAAAGTAAATATGGATAAAATAATCAAGAACGTTTAATAAAAAGTAAACCACAATTTGAGGATCATTTTATAGTTTATTTTAAAATAACTGAAATTCCGTCAAGACTTTACATAACATAAAAAATTAAAATAAAATCTAAAAAAAACATACCGTAAAAGTATTCGTCTACCCTTGTCACTCACACTAAATAGTTCGTCTACCACTTAGTTGTGTCGCCTTTGCTCTCAATGACAGCTTTAATGCGAAGAGGCATGGTTGCAACCAATGCTGCACACTCCTCAGGCGTAATTGACTCTCAGACAGCCAAGAGCCCTTTAAGTCGCTCTTCGATCTTGATGGATTTTTACGGAGAACTTTTTTCATTTTCCACCATAGGGTTTTGATCGGCGACAAGTCCGGGCTGTGAGATGGCCATTCGATTGTAGGGATGCTTTTCGCCAATAGCCACGTCTTTGTTGTTCTTGCAGTATGGCAGGAAGCACCATCCTGATGAAAATGAAGGAATCTTGATGCTTAAGTGAGTGATGGTAAATTATCTTCCAAAAGGTTTTGATACTTTGCAGCATTGATAGAACCATCCACAAACTGCATACCAGCAACACCTTGTGCAGATACGCAGCCTCATATCATAAGAGACGCCGGAAAATTCACTTTGCGTTTAAGACATTCAGTATGAAATGCCTCATTTTTGTTCCGAGTCACTTTTTTCCTTTCATCGCCGACTGTCACTTCAAACTTGGACTCGTCACTCCAAATGATAATCAGAAGTCCAATTTAAATGATCACGATCAAACTTCAACCTCTTTTTCTTTTGTACAGCAGTCAACAGTATCTCCTTAGCGATGTATGTAAAAGCCGTAGCCCATTCTTTTTAGGACTCTTTCGCAAGTATCAACTGAGACGTCTTTGTGAATCATGTCCTTACATTGCACCGTGAGTTCTTTGATATTTTTCTTCAGGATTCTGTATTCTACTACACTTGTGATGCATGGTTGACCAGTTTTTTTCTAATGAGAAGTCGTTCTATTATTTTTCTAGTGCTGAATGATAGATTGGACTGTAGACCTGGGAAGTATCAAGTCTTTAGATACCTATTTGGTAACTTGATTTGCCACCATCGACCCCACTATCTCTTCGCTTTCGAAGCTCTTACGGGTTTGCCACGACCCATTGTTACTTGAAAACTAATGAAAAAAAAACTGAAATTTTCAGAATTTATATAAAATATATAGCTTAATATTTTATATAGATATACAAAAATAATGAAGTTCTTCACAGAGAAAATTTCACACTAGACGAACTATTTTCCATCGGGGCTCGTATTAGTGAAACCGGTGACCGAGGAGCTCTATGTTTCCTACTTCGATCATATTTCATTGCTGTCTCCTAAGTTTGTAATAATATTTTCTGCTTCACTATTATTAGTGTAAAGATTTCCAACACTTATGTAATTAGCTTACGCCAAAATGGTTCTCCTGGAATGTAGTATTTTTTGTCTATAAATAGAAGTACAACTACATAGTCGTCGAATATTTCATAACGTATTGCAAATGAGAAAACAAACTATAAATTGTGTTGTGTTACAACAAATTTAAATGAAATTCTTTTATAAAATTAATAAATAAGATTTCCATTTGAGAGAGAAAATCCTTTAGGTTATGCGAGCACTTGATTACTTGGTTTTTAAATCAGTACAAAGTAAAGTGAAGCGAGCTTACTTGCTTTGTAAAAGGTTCTGGAACAGAAATTATGCTTTAAATTATCCATTTATATTCTTTCTTATAACGTCATCAACACTCTTTTTACAAGTAAAACTTTATTAAGTCTAAGATATTAACTAAATATAATATATAAAAAAATACTGTCTTAAAAATTTTACGAATTAGTAATAATTTAAATTATTGTTTATTATTTTCAGTTGGTGATAATCCAAAGGAGATTTCGTCTTGGATTTCAAACACACAAGAAGCAAGTTACTACAGCATGGCTGTTCATGGACAAACCTTCTTTAGACTTAACTATCCTCTCAAATTGAACACGTGAGTATTACATTTACTGTGATACGAATCACTTTTTCTTGCCGACGTTTTGTTACATATTAAAAAAAAACTCGTACCTTAGATATAAAGACAAGGTTAAAATAAAAATATAGGCAATAACAGCTAATTACTTTTTCTACTTTCAAATTTTCATGTAACATATACAATTTAAAATGAAATATAAAATCGTTGCAAATAACTTCTTTAGATATATAATGCAAGGGACCTTTGTGGCCTTTATCGTTCTAACTAACTCAGATAAGGTTTTCAAAGGCAATCTAAACGGTTTAATTAGCTTTAGATGGTTAAAATAAAACTCAGACAAATGCTACACGTAAGGTAATTTAAGCTTAGTTTAGATTTAAAATACAGTTGATATTTCAAAGCCTATTTCTAAAATTCGATACAACCAATTTTAAAAATATTTCAATATATATGCGAGTTATATATAGAGTAGTTAGAGTTATACTCGCACGGTTGTCATAGTTCTATAAAACATAATGCGGTACATTATTCATCTTAAGGATGCAGTTAATGAGTTTTTGAAATTTAGTTTCACTTATACACACTGGGTCTGATAAATGTATCAGTTTATACTCGTATAAGCCGGTTATTTAATCTATCAAAATCGTTGAGAAAGGCCGGTTTGTAAAGTGGAGCAATATTGCGTTAGGCTTACGGAAATTGAGGCGAGCCAGCGTATTTGATCAAAGTACATATCGAATACCTTATGAATCCTTGCCACAATTATGCACCAACTTAAAATAAATCGATGGTGTCAACATAATAATAAATAACATTAAATTAATTCGTTAAATACTGTTACAAGTGTTAATTTTTAATGTAAAATTAAATAGCAAAAGTAGTTTATCTATCGTATCGTTTGGATCCGGCGTTTATATTAATTATTGAAGTTCTATCAGAACAATTTTGAATGAAATATTTATAAAAATCATTTAAAGACGCTTAGTAGGAAACCAGTAATTCATCCAACAAGCCTTGGGGCAAAAACCAAGAAATCCATCAATATAATAAACGTACCATTATTACTGTTACGTGAAACATGTTCCAACTGCTACAATGTTCTTTCACAAACATTTTGATACGTGGGATTTCTTTTATGCAATAAGCAACCTACTTACTTTAAAAAAATAGAAATCAAAAACATAGTTTCTTTAACATTTACATATCAATAAAAAATATGTTGTCCTTGTCATTCCCCTTAAAAAGAGGTAGATAACTGTATGTTACTGTTTCTATTATTCTTAGCTCTCTGTCCGCGCGGTATTAAAAAAATTAGTAAGTAGCTTATGTGTCCTTCCTGGATATTTCTTACATCTGTGTCAAATTTCATCAAAATACATTGAACCGTTCTGGAGATACCTTCTAACAAACATCCATCCATCTAAACATTCGCATTTATAATAATAGTAAGATAACATTTTCCTCATGAATTAAATTTAAAATTAACATTAAATTATATAATAAAAACCAATAAATTTGCACTGATCTAATATAAATATTTGCCCGTAGTCACAAGTCCGTAGTCTCTGGCAGTCGATTATTACACGACGTTTGAATACTGCATTACTGAGCATTTAGACAAATCAATTTATATTAAACTAGCTGTCGCCCGCGACTCCGTCCGCGCGCAGTTAAAAAAACTAAATGGGGGGGGGGGGGGTATGAAAAATAGATGTTGGCCGATTCTCAGACCTACTCAATATGCAAAAAAAATTTCATGAGAATCGGGAAAGCCGTTTCGGAGGAGTTTAACCACAAACACCGCGACACGAGAATTTTATATATTAGACTAGCTGTCGCCAGCGACTCCGTCCGCGCGCAGTTAAAAAAAAACTAAATGGGGGGAGGGGGTTTATGAAAAATAGATGTTGGCCGATTCTCAGACCTACTCAATATGCACAAAAAATTTCATGAGAATCGGTCAAGCCGTTTCGGAGGAGTTCAAGTTCGAACCCCGTGACACGAGAATTTTATATATTAGGTCCTTACATATGAAATTGGCGTTTTTCGTACTGGCCACTTTAATCACGAATTTCTCCTCTTTGGTAAGGAATTCCAAATTCAAATTTGGACAGCTATAGACTCATGTATTTGTGGTTCGATGACCGTCATTCATTTGTTTTTTTTCTTCTGTTTTTTTCTGTTTGCGTCACTCATTTTACAAAATGGAAAACTTAAAATATCGCATTATTTACGAGTACGAGTTCCGCCGTGGCACTAGTGCTGCGGAAACGACTCGAAGGGTGAATGATATGTAGGGCGGTCGTGTTGCAAAAGAAAACACAGTTCGTTTTTGGTTCCAACGTTTTCGTTCTGGAAATTTCGATCTGCAGAACAAGCCCCGTGGACGGCCTGAGACTCAAGTTGATAATGAAGAGTTGAAGGCTATTGTGGAAGCGGATCCATCGCAAACCACGTCCGAGTTAGCTGCAGGCTGCGATGTTAGTGATAAAACTGTTTTAATTCACTTGAAGCAAATTGGGAAGATTAAAAAGCTTGAAAGGTGGGTACCTCACGAATTGACTGAAGCAAACCGGCAAACGCGCGTCGACTGTTGCGTTACATTACTAGACCGGCACAATAATGAAGGTATTTTAAACCGAATCATTACCTGTGATGAAAAATGGGTTCTTTACGATAATCGGAAGCGCTCAGCGCAATGGTTGGATCCTGGCCAGCCAGCCAAATCCTGCCCCAAGCGAAAATGAACCCCAAAAAAGTTACTTGTAAGCGTTTGGTGGACTAGTGCCGGTATTGTTCATTACAGTTTTCTCAAATCAGGCCAGACTATTACGGCTGATGTCTATTGTCTGCAATTGCAAACCATGATGGAAAAACTAGCGGCTAAACAACCTAGGCTGGTCAATCGCTCCACGCCACTGCTGCTTCACGACAACGCTAGACCACACACTGCGCAACAGACGGCTACTAAATTAGAAGAGCTTCAATTGGAAAGTCTAAGACATCCTCCGTACTCCCCGGACTTTGCTCCAACAGATTACCATTTTTTTCGAAATTTGGATAACTTCTTGCAAGGGAAAAAATTCAACTCCGATGGGGCAGTTTAAATCGCCTTCAAAGATTTTATTGATTCCCGTCCGACTGGTTTTTTTTTAGTAAAGGGATCAATGAACTACCTATGAGATGGCAAAAGTGCATAGAAAATAATGGTTCATACATTGATTAATTAAATATATTATATTAAAAAATATTCGACTTTTTGTTCCTCCCATACAAAACGCCAATTTCATATGTAAGGACCTAATATTAGATAAAAATATGCTAAATCAAAAATGTATTGAGTAATCTTTGCGTAACTTTCACTTGGACAATTAACACCTAGAATACGACGACAGTGTAATTTGTAACTTAATAATTTTCGTATTTGGAGCGTAACTCACAGAGGGCGCAATGTGATGTAAATCCGACAACAGATGCAATGATGAAAAAAAGACATTATTAGGATTGTTCTTTATGATGCCGTCTCTCGACCGCTTTATGTATGACAAACTATGTAATAATACAAAAAGTGAACACGAGAAATATGCTATACTATAAGAAAAATATTAGGTACTTTCATTGGATTTTGTTGTGAAATAAAAACGAAAAAATTTACACATCACAATATTATTGAAAAGCGCACAGAACTCCGATTTTTTTTTTTGTGAAAAAGTTTCGTTTTCCATATTGAAATAATTATTTTTGCAGATGGTACCACGCATGTCAGTCTTGGAACGGTAAGACGGGCGAATGGCAGGTATGGGTAAACGCAGAGAGAGTAGGCAGAGGATTTCATAACCGAGTGAGTAATTTTTGATTTTATTTTTTAGAAGTCATGTAACTTTTTACAATATAAATTCATAAAAGAAAAAAATATCTCGTATGTATTAAAGTACACTTATATAAAACCCGTAACAGTAAATTCACATGAGACGCGATTCCGGCGCCCTACAATGTGAACAATTTATATGACGAATTCTTCATACATAACTTGAGATATGAAACTCTAAAGTTTAGAACTAAAAGTTTTTTATCCCCAGTTTGGCAAATAAATTTTGACATATCATACATGTTAGGCCGCAGATTAACGTCAAGATGCCGCCTGTTGGTTGCCGATGGTCTCTTGTAAACAAATTTGGGTCAGAAAAAAAATGTTAATTTTGTTAAAGGGAAATTTTTCAAGCCTCTTTAATTTAACTGAAATTGTATAAAACTAACGTATGAATTGATTGCATCAAGTTACTTCTCGATCTTAACGTTCTCATGTTAGAATAAAAGCATGTAATATAATATTTTAACCTGAACTGTAAAAATAACTAATACGACCAATAAGTAAAATAACAGCATGATTTTTTTAGCAATGTATTTGTGTTATGTTTTTGAATTCAAATTTAAATTTTATTTTTAGCTCGTGGGCCACGTCATAAAAGGTGGCGGTGTAGCTATAACTGGGCAAGAGCAATCACTATTGTATAACAAAGACGGACTAGATCCCGTTATACGTAAGGATATTTTATTTTATGCGTTAATAATATGAAAGCTTTTTATTGTTTAAAAAATTAGAAAGAAATTAACGCTACCATTTTTTTTTAGACCAATCTGGTTTAATGGGCGAAATTACAATGCTACAACTGTACCACGTAGCATTAACAGCAGGAAAGGCACACAAAGACCACAAACATCACCACGTCCATCACTTCAAACATGACGGTACTCCATTAGATCAGCCAACCGAAGCAGCAACTGAACCACCACCGCCTCAACCCACTCACCTAGGCAACGGAAACTACCTAATCGGTGGCCAACTCCAGAGAGCTCCTAATCTAAATCTAGCTGGAACTCAACAACAAATGGTCCCTGTTCAACTACCGAACGGTTTACAAATACACCAGCAGTATGTTAATGGTCAACTGGGCAATCGTGTTGTATCTGAGCAACTTTTATCTGAAGTTCAATCACCGAATGGAATAGTAGGTGCCGCGTCTCAAATTCCTTTGGTAGGTCTTTCAATCACACCTCTTTCGCAGAGCCCAAGCTATTCCCCAAGGCAGGTACAGCAAAGTTCAGCGCCAACAAAAACTTCAACCGTATTATTTTCTAGTTCATTACTAAACCCTGCTAACGTGCAATATATCGACGGACCGTCTTCACATAACTTATTTAGAAGAGATTCAATAAAGAGAGATAAAAGAGACAATCCAGAAAAAGAATTGATTGAAGAAAATGCTTCAAGTAAGACAAGTTTTATATTAATTTCATAAACATGTAGCTTGTAGCTTGAGTAGCTAACAAACTTGAGTACAAATTTGAGCGCCGCTCACTAGAGTAATTACTACTTAGAATTAATACGATGAATACGCTCTAAGTATATGGAGGAAAATTACTCTAAGAGCGTACGTAATAATCTCTGCTAAAGAGAATAAGGGAAAACATTTCGATACGATATTTATTATATTTGAATTTTGGGATATTCATTTTATTTTTATTTTAATTTCTTAGGTAAGAAAGACAAGCGAGGTCTAGTATCGTTATCAGATGGTTCAATAGTAGATGAAGCGCTCCTGACTCCAAGCATAGTGGACGACAGTGAGGACGCTGTATTCCAACGATCACTACTACAAGGACTTGCTGGAGTCGTTGGAAATGTACCCATACAGAATTTACAAAAACAAAATGTAAGTAGCTATAAATTTAATTTCAACAAAGAAGGAAAAATTAGAACATTGATTGCATGAAGTAATCCCTTTTGAAAATGGCCTAAGAATTGATTTAAGCAAAAGAATAGCTGAATACAATAAACGATAAGGCAATCTTATGTAGCATTGTTGATAGCGAAAGTTCTAGACGATGTTATCGACTGTGTTTAATTCGGAGAGCGGGACCACAAAAATAAAACTCTTGATAGAACTTCACTACTATATTTAAATTTTAATCTAAACATCTAATCAGTGACATTTTGGAATAAAACACCACCGTGATTTAAAAGATTAGTAACTCCATCTATTGATTAGCTTTAACATAAACCGCCCACCAAGGACACACTTTGTCCTTCATTTTATTATAACTAAACATCAAATTAAAATAACACTAACATAACATAAACAAAAATATAAACATTAAAGATAAACCGCCCACCATGCCACAAGCTATTTGGTCAGGACACAAACTTTACTCATTGGTCTTTTTTTTGTACCATTGATTGTCCTGATCGAAACTACTCTGGTGATATTATCTTTTCCAGTATATTTTTCTACTATAGTGCCTAGCTGCCACTTGGCTGGTGGTACGTTGTCATCTTTGATTAACACTACTTCGCCAAGTTCAGGTTCTTTACCTTTGTGATACCATTTGTATCTTTGGCTTATATTTGAAAGGTACTCCCGACTCCATCTTTTCCAAAAAATGGGGACCATTTTTTGTACCATTCTCCATCTATCAATTCCTACGACCTCACTTTGATCTTGATCTTGATCAGAAATGCTGATCAAGGGTTCGCCAACCAAAAAATGGCCGGGTGTCAATGGGAGTGGATCATTCGGATCACTACTAAGCACTGAAAGAGGGCGCGAGTTCAAGCATGCTTCAATTTGAGTCAAAACCGTACTTAACTCCTCAAATGTGAGCGCACTGTCACCAATCGTTTTTCGTAAATGATTTTTAACACTACGCACGCCAGCCTCCCACAATCCACCAAAATTAGGTGCGTGTGGAGGGTTAAAATGCCAAGTAGTTGATTCTAATGTTAACAATTGGGCAATTTCTTCTGGCCAAGACCTTTGGGCCGCCTTAAGCATATCGAATAACAACTTATTTGATCCTACAAAGTTCGTGGCATTATCACTATATAGATCCTTGCAATGGCCTCTTCTAGCTATGAATCGTCTAAACGCAGCGATAAACCCTTTAGCAGTTAAATCCGAGACAACTTCAAGATGCACTGCGCGTGTGACCATACATACAAATAAACATATGTAGCCTTTGTACGCTTTAGATCCTCTTCCAGGTGAGAAACGAACATTTATAGGACCGGCATAATCAACGCCCGATGATTTAAATGGTTTACTTGGCTTGAGTCTTACATCTGGAATTTGTCCCATCAATTGAGATCTGTTAGCGGATGAATATCTTCGACACTTGACACAGTTTCGATAATACTTCTTGACTTGAACTCGAGCATTGATGATGAAGTACGTATATCTAATGTAATTTAGCATAAGCTGTGGTCCGCCGTGGAGAGTCTTAAAATGAGCATCTTGAATAACCAACCATGTAAGATGATTCTTAGCAGGCAGTATGATTGGATGTTTTCTCTCATACGTAAGTTCAGATCTCTCCAATCTTCCACCGACTCTTAACGTCCCCTTAGAATCTAATATCGGACAAAGAGTATGTAATGTACTCCGTTTTAGAACACAACCACGTGATTTGATAGAATCGATCTCTTCTTTAAAAGATATAGCTTGTACTACACCCACCAATGTCAACAATGTGTCGTTCATCTCTTGAACTGATATGGAACCTGTATTTGTCATTTGATTACCTTGAGACGTTCTATAATGTGACCAACGTCTACAATATGATAAAACCCTAAGCATTCTTGTTAGAGATGAAAATCTTCCTATCAATCCTTCTGAATCATTTTCTTCCTTTACATTCGCTAATAGACATATCTTCTTACTCGCCTTTTCTTCTAAACTTGTGTTCTTAAAAATTCCTTTACTGTATTTGATTTCTTTGTCACTTAACCACTTTGGACCTTTTTTCCATAGTTCTAAACCTATTAACTCCTTTGCTTTAATACCTTTCGATGCACAATCAGCAGGATTCTCTTCGGATGGTACATGTGACCACTGATTACTATCCATCTTCGTGAGTATCTCTGACACACGGTTGGCGACGAAAGTCTTCCATTTACTTGGATGACTGCTTAACCAAGCGATGACAACCGATGAGTCCGTCCACGCGTGTATATTCTCTTTTGGTACCTGTAACACCTGTGATACATCAGATAGAAGTTTGGCCAGTAATACGGCACCACATAGTTCCAGACGGGGAATCGATACCTGCTTAACAGGCGCAACCTTTGTTCTGGAACGGAGAAGGTTGACAATTACCTCTCCTTGATGATCGATTACTCGCGCATACACAACTGCAGCATAAGCAATATTAGAAGCATCGCAGAAGCCTTGAAGCTCCAGTCGTTTGTTGTTTATGCTACTTCCAATCCACCGAGGAATGCGAAATTCTGCAAGTGTATAAAGATCTTGACGATATGTGATCCATTCCTTTAGCATGTTTTCTGGCAGTTCTTGATCCCATTCGATTCCAGCCAGCCACAATTTCTGTATGAAAGCCTTGGCTGCGATGATTGTAGGAGCCACCCACCCTAACGGATCAAACAGCATTGCAATGTCCGAAAGCACCTTGCGTTTGGTAACCGGAGTAGATAATGGAGGTAACTTGACAACATATTCAAATCTGTCCTCACATCTATTCCAAGTCATTCCTAATATTTTTAGCGTCTCATCTAATTTGATAGGTATAGATTGGTTATCTGTCATTCCGTCTTGTCCAATGAGATCCAACAATGTATTAGAATTACTGCTCCACTTTTGAAATTGAAACCCTCCTAACTTCATAAGATTGCTCAACTCTTCAAAAATACTAACTGCTTCAGACTCAGTCTCACAACCTGTCATTAAGTCATCCATATACAGATCGTTTTTAGTGATTTCTGCTCCAATTGGATATAACAGTTTCTCATTTTCTGCAAGTTGATGTAATGCTTTTACTGCTAGATACGGTGCGCAAGCTGTCCCAAATGTCAATGTTAACAACTGATAATGTTCAATCGATTCTGTCCTATTAGGTCTCCATAAAATCCGTTGATAATTCACATCTTCTTCATGAACACGAACCTGTCGATACATCTTGATCAGATCAGCTATAATAGCGATTCTGTGAATACGCCATCGTAACAGGAGATGTTGTAAATCTTGCTGTAACTTAGGCCCAACAAGAAGGTTGTCGTTGAGCGACACATCATTTACGCCTTTGCAGGAAGCATCAAATACTACACGGACCTTTGTCGTGTCTCTATCTTCTTTTACTACTGCATGATGTGGAAGGTATACAGCCTTGGGATTGTCGATGTCGTCTTTAGGAACAGGTTTCATGTGATTTAATGTCTTATATTCTTCTATAACTTTAGCATATTCTTCACTTAATTTTGGATTTCTGGCGAGTTTATTCTCTAAAGACATAAATCTGTCTTGTGCTATCTTCATCATGTTACCATATTGACATTCTGGGTCAACCGAGTTGAAGGGTAGTCTGACGACGTATCTACCATCTTCATTTCTCGTTGTTGTCGAAGCAAAGATCTCTTCACATTTCTTCTCTTCTTCTGTCAATATCTTCTGATTTGTTTCTGTTTCTTGCTCCAACTCCCAAAACCTTTTTAATAAATCCTCTGCTCGGACTTGTGTGTGCATACTTATGACTCTTTCTGGTGAGCCTGATTCTGACATCTTTCCTGAAACAATCCAACCAAGAATTGTGTCCTGTGCGATTAATCTTCTTGTTGGATTCTTGATTACGTCGCCTTTTAAAATCTCACAGTAGACTTCAGCTCCGAGTAAAACGTCGATCTTACTCGGTGATAAATATGATGGGTCAGCTAGAGGTAGCATTTCTAGCTCGAGCCAGTCAGGTGAATGAATAATCTTTGAAGGAAGCATAGTTGTTAGGGAACTTAATACATAAGCGTTAACTTTGATAGAATTGTAAGGAGGATGGCGTGATGTGATATGCAATGATACCATATATTTTACTCTAGTATGACCATCTCCCACTCCAGACACCAAACCATTGATTGGCTGGCGTTTGAGCCCTAACAACTGGACAGTTTCTTCCGTGATAAAAGACGTTTGCGACCCTTGATCAATAAGCGCTCTGATTACATGACTAACACCATTAACTGACATAGCCCTAACGATTGCGGTTGCTAATAATACTTCACAGGGTGATGATTGTTTCGCAAACGTTGATATGATAGTAGTGCTCTCCTTAGATTGAGTTTTTATATTTTCTGTGGTTTCCTGCGCTTTCTCCTTCTCTTGTTCTCGTTCTAGTTGTAGTAAAGAGTGATGACGTCGGCCGCATCTACGACAGCTGGTTGATTGGTGACATTTATTTACAGAATGATTTGGTGCCAGACATTTAAAACAAAGACCTTTTTCTTTGACAAGCTCCGATCTTTCTTTAGGTGTTAAGTTTGAAAACTTCTTGCATTGATATAAGTAATGTTCACTGTGGCACATCCCGCAACTTATTGTTTTCTTATTTTCTATTGCGTGAAATGTCTTTGCTTTCCATGTCGTCGGCGTTTGTTTTACTCCTTCTAACATCTCCATTGTTCTATATCTTGTCTCCAAAAAGTCCTTTAGTTGGTTCCATGATGGTAGTTCATCCATACTAATCTGGCTTAAATGAAGTTCCCACTGCTTACGGCTTTCCTGATCTAACTTAGTAACAACAACATAGTTGATAATAGTATCCCACGATGTAATATCTATTTTCAAATTATTTAACGACTTCAGACAAGCTGATGTTGTATCCAATAATCGTTTGACAGCCGTAGATGACTCTGTGATAGTTTTTTGTGAAAACAGTGTCTTTAGCACCTCATTCGTATTGAAGCGTCGATTATTATATCTTCGTGTTAACTGAAGCCAGGCTTCATGGTAGTTGGCTTCGGTGATCGTAAGATTTTTTAACACTTGCTCAGCTTCTCCACGAAGGCAGCTCTTAAGATAATGCATCTTCTGAACCGATGTTAGTTTTTCATTATTGTGGATTAATGATACAAACAAATCATGAAAAGACTGCCACTCCTCGTATCCAGATGTAAATGTCGGCAAATTTATTTGCGGTAGCCTCACATCACAACTGGGTGAACTTGCAATGACATTTGTGCTAGTGGCTGATGTTGATGACTGAGAGAAACTCTTTAAATCTTCCTTCATTTTCGAATGATAGTCTGTATATAATTCTTCCACTTGATCGTATAAGTCTTCCGTAAAATACTCCAATTTCGCTTGTTCACTTTTATCTATGCTTCTTGTAATATTGTCGTGATTATTTTGAAATTTTTCCCAATATGTTTTTAATGATTCTAAACGTGTTTCAATGTATGATGAAGTTATTCGCGCCTTCGGAGACTTAGAATAGTTGTTGATTGCTTTCTTTATTAATTTTGATAGCTCTTCTTGATTACTAATAAGTGACTTTGCCATTTTTTAATTTTTTTTTTTTTTTTTTTTTTTTTTTTTTTTTTTTTTTTTTTTCAAGATACAGTAATTTCTAAATTATTCTAAGTATTTTATGTATAGCAAAATCCACAAACTACACGTAACACATGAAATTGTCCAAAGTCCAACACTTACTGCAACATATTCTAAGTCTATGACCACTCACGTGAAATAGTCCGGAGTCCAGATATAAACACACTGTTTTTCAGAGTCACATACACTCACTGAAACTTTTTCTAAGTAACTGTTCACTTCACTGATCACATTTCACTTGGAACTAACTGAAGCACTGCACTGATTCACTCAATCGTCCCGGGTTTCGGCACCATGTTTAATTCGGAGAGCGGGACCACAAAAATAAAACTCTTGATAGAACTTCACTACTATATTTTAATTTTAATCTAAACATCTAATCAGTGACATTTTGGAATAAAACACCACCGTGATTTAAAAGATTAGTAACTCCATCTATTGATTAGCTTTAACAGACTGGATAGCTTACATACTCGTATAAGTAAGTCGTTGTTAGGTTAACTTGTAACTGACAAAGATGAATTATGATATCCCAAAACACGCGGTTGGTTTAAAGAAATGTTGTATGTATTGGTTGTATTTATTCGGGACCCGGAAACGAATTGGATCCTGAAGTTGAGGCTGACGTATTATTTGAATAACGTTCGAGTAAAATGTTGGCTCAGTCCGTAAATATCAACTACTTGTTTGCTGCATAAGCTATCAGGTTATTTATAAAATATTTTTAGAGCGACGAGCGGGAACCAGCCGAGGCTGAAGTGAGAGCAGTAATGCAAGTCTGCAGCGGCTGTGCGCAGGAGCCATTCAAAAAGGCGCTCGTGCTCTCATGGAGGTCAACGCCAAAGAAACTCTACAGCGGAGCACATTATTATAAAGGATTACCAATCTGTCGAGCTTTCTGAAACCACCACGAAACACCTATATAAAACATATTGTCATACATCTATGAAAAAATAAACTAAAAAATTTGTTTTTGTACCTTTCTTGGCAGTGGTAACTTACGGTTACTTCCACTCAAATACATAGTCCTTTATTAGAAGTTTAATAAAAAACGTCTATTACAAATTTATCGTTTATATATTATCTGATATGTCTTCAAAAGTACATGAAAAGCATGTAATTCGTTTAGATGCTGATTCTATTCTAAAACATAAATAAACCTTGAGCCTTATGATCTTATATTTAATCGATAAATGTAAAATAAAAAATTGGCATCTAAAGAGGCTAGTTATATTAGGATATCAATAAAAATTATTCTAATTTTGTAAAAAGTTTTTATCTTCTTTATTTGAATTGCTTGTGCCGATTTTATTTTATTTATTTGTAGTTTTAAGTTTTTTAAACGTTTACTCTTACCTTATGATTTAAAAATAGTTTTAAGATTTTTATTGTCTTAAGTATAAACCGTTGATTTATTGAAAATTAATATAAAACGCAATTCATTAATTTTACTGATTTTATTTTTGCTACTAATCTCTAAATTCAAATTTTGCAAAACAGTGTAAAAATATTAAATAAATCATTTATTAAATGCCTGTTAACAAATGAAATGCTACGGAATTAAATAAAGTTATTTTTATTTAAATAAAAAACTGCGTTTTTAAAGAACCTTCAATTTTAACTGTAATACAGTAATAACTGAAAGTGTGTAGCGGACTTAATCTTAAAGTTTTAATAACACTTTAATGGACTTATTACCAAATTGTCACTTAAATATTAGAATGTATTTTTGTATTTTTAATTTCCTAACTTAACACTTGCGCCACAAAACAACAAATAGAATATTCATGTTGCAAAGTTAATATGTAAAATAAATTTAGCTGCTTGTTTTATTTAATAATACGAATATATTCGGTGCCATTTCACACATGAATTAATTTTATAGAGACGACTTTCATGGCTGCATGATGACTAAAACAAAATTCTTGCTAAATACTCAAATTGGAGGAATAATGAAAGCTAAAGTTTAAAACTTATAACATACGAGTATTTAAAGCACGATTTTTTTTTAAATACAATAGTACGTGATAGCGTACAAGTCACGAGCCAAATATAATTCCATAATCTCTGCAAACCACATCTGAACTACGTGCGTAAAAACTTATTTATTAAACTTACCTTAGATTTATGAACATGATGGTGGTACTCAGAGTCGATTTCAGGCTCACTGAAGTAACTTTGTTCCTGAGAACAAACCATTATAATATTAACGTAGGTTTTCACAGTTGCAATACTGTGTGATTAATCAAAGTAATGAATATAATATTGCTTTCATCATTTCATTAGTCAAAAGAGTTGCGATGAAATATTATAAAACTTGAATATCAATACTTAAAAATCAATAAAAAACTTGATTGCCAAAGAATAATAAAATAAAAAAAATGTTAAAACACTCTAGCTAGCAATTCATTGATTATTGTAAAACTAAAAAAGAGAAAAAAAATTAACAGAAACTTAATACCATTTTTAATTAAAGTACTAATTGTCCAAAAAAAGAATGTAATTGAATGCGTACCTGGTCCCAATTCGATGTGGTCGGGCAAGTTGTAGCGGCCGCCGGCATGGACACGGAGCCTACTCCAACAGCGCCGGGGAATACGCCCCCACCGATGTCATTCGACTCGAATAGCCGAAGGACAGACCGGTCTCTTATATCATGAAGATGACTACTGTAGACAAGAAAAAAAACTATTTAAGTCCCTAGTTACATATATCCTTCCTTCTTCCCTGATCTTATAGTATCCTTTATTTCACCAAGAAAATCTATGATCATCCGGTTCTTAAAGCACATACCTCACCAGCAATAACAAATTAACATGCATTTGTTATTGACAGATCATAATCATTATCATCAACATCGCTTTCATCATCACGAGCCTACACCAGTCTGCTGTAGTACATATCCTTCCTCACCTCCTCGCACTTCATCTATACAGTTATAATTTGAACCGAACCTCAAAAAATTCTCGAAAATTCTCAAACGTCTAGTTTAGGTTTCATGTCGAGCACAAACGTGTAAGAAGCGTTAATACGCTTCAAGTGGCAGTGAACGTAAATTGTGTTTATGATCGGCGTCGGACGATATATTGCATAATGTATTCAGGCGGCACATCCGAGCTGCAAAGCTTTGATGGTCTCGATTCACATAATATACCTAACGTGTAATCAACATCTCACCAATTAAGTGATAGTTTCCACTGCCGTAACATGAGCATATATTTTCATCACGCTCAATTTCTTTAACCCTTAATCAGGCATAGTATTCCTAGTATTTATCGACCACCTAGGTAATTGGAGTTTTATAGTGATCTTTGTCTTTTTTTTAATTCATAAAACCTTTATTTGATTACCAATATTTGTATCTTTCGTATGAAGCTAAACATTTTTTACTAAACAATTCATTTTGGGAAAAACCATTATTCAAAGAAAGAAGTGATCATTATTGTTGGATTTATTTAATTTATTAATCAAAGCAAAAATTAATCTGTGGTAATTCATTAAGAAACGGCTTAACTCACGTGTGATCGTCCGGTGACGGCACTGATTGAAGATGGACCCCCGATGGGTCCGAAACTAGTCGGTGCCGTCACCGGACGATCACACGTGAGTTAAGCCGTTTCTTAATGAATTAATTACACTGGTCTGCAAAAAAATTTTTTTTTCTCTCCTTCAAATGTTATGCAGTTATCTTGTCTGATACAACAATACTGAACATAAATATATCATTCAAAGTTTTCTAGCACATATGTATTCTTTGGGATGGAATTTTAAGAAAAACAATTTTTTAATATGAAATTTTTATCACTTATTTAATTACTTAAATAATGTTCGATGTACACTATTACACAACCTTTAAAACGCATATGACAATATCATTACTAGTTGTTAATCCCATTTTACTTAGTCGTTTTTTTTTCCTTTTCATATTTTATAATGGAGTTTCCTGATAAATCGACTAACAAAAATCTGCAAGCATTGCTTCGGACCATTTTCCGTTGTGTCCTCTCTATGTGCAAAATATCGTGATGAAACCTCTCACAGTCTTCATCAGATACTTTTCTGAGATTTGGTGCGAAATTTTAATTGAGAGTGTAAAAAATGAATTTTAAGAAACATGTTACTTTTTTGAGCCTTGCAGGAAATAAGAAGTTCTTGTTTGATTTCCTGATAGTTCTGATTTTTTTTTCCAAGAAAATTTTGGCACAAATTTTCTATAAAAGCAGTCTGCGCCCTTTTTCGAATTGATTTAAATTTATTTTAAAACTTGAGTCCTTCATAAGCTCGCGTATTTGAGGACCTACAAAAATTCCTTCTTCTAATTTCGCCTGATCCGGGGAAACTTTGTTTTCTAGTACTGAAAGTACTGGGCTTTCACAAAGTTTTTCATAAGACCAAACTTTATATGAAGTGGTGGAATTTTTTTTTTTTCACTAGGAACGAAAGGATATTCCTTTACATTTTTAGATACAGGAGTCAAACTCAGAGAGGTTTTGATTTTGAAAAAAAATCGTTCTTTGTGGTCAGCTTTTTACTACACTCGGCGTCAAAAAAATCGCACAAAAAATAATTTTAATACTATTTTAACACAACAGGCCAATGACAATGTTGTGGTTTGAGGGTATCATTCGAAAGGTAATTTTATTAGCTTTCAGGAATTTTAATTGAATTTTACTTTTATAACGAGACGAAAGAGAAATTAAAGAAAAAGACAGGGTATGTACAAATTTGCAAATTAATAATTTAAAAAAAAACTTAATAAACACAAAAAAAGTTCTTAAAACCTAGTATTACCCCCCCTTGCATTGATAACGGCTTCCATGCGAACTTTCATGGACCTTACAAGGGTCGCAACAGCCTCTTGGGGTATTTGTTCCCACTCTTCAAGTACCGCATCTTGGAGCTCTTGAAGAGTGGTTGGAGCTGGATATCGAGCTCGCACGCGCCGTTTTAGGTCATCCCAGAGATGTTCTATTGGGTTAAGGTCTGGACTTCGTGCTGGCCAATGCATAACAATTCCCAAAGTAACTTACCAACTCCACTTAAAATTTCATTTGCTAAGCACAGTGAGTTTTTTTCAGCCACTATAAAGGGAACCATTAAGCTTACCACCAACTTAGGCATTCAAGGGACTCTGGGGGACGTGCTGTTCTGCCGCGAGGTGCCCCACAACCTGCTGTCGGTGTCCAGAATGCAACAAGCTGGCCACACCGTGGTCTTCGGGCAACATGGTGCCGACGTACGCAAGGACGTTAAAACCATTATGCGAGGTAGACCCGTAAACAATTTAATTACTATTGATTTTTTGACATCTCTAAATGGCCCTGCTTTCCAATTGTGTAGTTCCGATAAAAATAATTACAAAATATGGCATCAACGAATAGGTCATATGAGTAAAGGTAAATTTTTAGAAATCAAAAATAACAATTTGGTTGAAGATATTGATCAGATCAGTTCAGTTGCACCGGATGATCAGTTATGCGAGGCGTGTATAAACAGAAAGCAGAGTCGATTGCCATTTAACCAGGAAAAAGATAAAAATTATATAAAGCGAGCGTTATATAATGTACATTCGGAAGTCTGTGGACCTGTCACTCCAACAATTGTTGACAACAAAAATTACTTTGTTCTTTTTGTCGATGAGTATACGCATTATTGTGTGACATACCTACTGACTTATAAATCAGACGTGTCTTTTGCTTTCAAAGATTTTGTTGCAAAAAGTGAGGCTAAATTTAACACTAAAGTAGTTAATTTATACTCTGATAACGGTGGGGAATGTCTATCTACCGAGATGAATAACTACTGTGTTGAGAAAGGAATAACATATCATTTAACAGTTCCTAGAACCCCACAACAAAACGGAGTTCCAGAGCGGATGGTCTTTTTTTTTGGGCGGCGCTATGCCGCCCTCTCATTCCCCCTAACATGTTTTGGGTCAGGGACCTGGGGTGCGGATTTTTCTTTATTTCAAATAACTTAAATCTAATATCACAATGATAATTGTTAAGTCTAAGTTAAAAATTTCGTAAAACATTACAACTATATACAATTAAAATAAATTCTTACAATAAAAATTAAAATTAAACCAATTTCAAATGTCCATGAAATCCACAAATTTAAATTACAATTATAAAATAAAAAGTTAAAACAATATATAGATATTAATTAATAATTAAAACAATAAATTACTATATCCTACACCCTATTCCTTTCCATAAAATATAAGTGTTGCCGATACAAACGGACCTCCTTTTATATATGTTTTATTAACAATTTTATATTTTTAAATATGGAACATTTTTGTATTTTTCTTCCTTTTTTATGCAAAATTGTATTAGTGTAATATATATATTGTTTCAAGTGAGTGCTAATCGTTTCTTTTCGCCTTTTTATTCAATTATTTTTATTTTCATTTTTAATTCTTTTCTAAATTATTCCAAACTAGCGGTCGCCCGCGACTTCGTCAGCGCAGAATGAATAAATAAAAAATGCCTAAGTTATATGCACACATCAGCTTCCTTCCAATAAAAGCCTCGTCAAAATCGGTCCAGGCTTTTGGAGGAGATTACTCGGAACAAAAGCGGATTTGATAGAAAGACAAAAAAAATGATTTTTTTTGTTATAAACAAAGTAAATACAACATGTTCGCGAAATATGATTAATTTTATTCGATATAGCTGTGCTCGCGACTTCGTTCGCGTAAAATACTGTTTTCGGGTAGCATTTTTTAAGGCTTATTATTTTACTTAACCGAAGTGCTATGCGTTGATGTATGGATGTAGACATAGAGAGGTGTACCAGGACTGCGCCAAATGTAGGTGCTTGATCTCTGCCTACCCCTCTGGGTTACGGGCGTGAATTTAGTTGTTGTTGTTGAGTTATTTTACTTAAACTTATAAAAATTACAACAAAACATATTAAACTTACAAAATATTCACATAAACATCATATACTCCTAAACATATCCCCTAATCCCTTTTGTTATATTGCAACAAATGAGCAGCCTTAGAAAGAAGTTTCATGTTTCTAACTGTAAAAATGACGATACGTCCATACAAATTTCCACCTCCACTTTTACCCCATTACAAACACTTTTTCGTGTTGAAAAGTAGTCTTTGCTTTTCTCAGGCTCTAAACTAAATATCAGTAAGGGTAACAGCAAAACAGATTAAATAAAACATTCACCAAAACCTCACATATTCCCAAACAAATTTTCATCCCCTATTGTTATTTAGCACCCTTAAGGGTAAAATTTCTACAAAAATTTAATTTCATATTTATTTATATCAAATGAGCAGCCTTAGAAAGAAGTTTCAAGCTTCTAACTGTTAAAATGACGATACTTCCATACAGATCACCACCCGTGGGGGTGGTTTCAACCCCTTACAACCTTTTTTTCGCGTTAAAATGTAGCCTATATCCTTCCTCGGGCTCTAGACTATCTGTGTACCAAATTTCATTTAAATCGGTTCAGCAGTTTTGGCGTGCAAGCGAGACAAACAGACAGAGTTACTTTCGCATTTATAATATTAGTAAGGATAGTAAGGATTACCGCTCGTGCCTTTCCTTCCTCTACAACAAGCATTTAATCTCAGGTAATATTTATTTCATAAGACAGTCTCTTTCTTATCTAAACAAAAAAACAATCGATTGAAAACTACCGAACGACACGTTGAAAGACTAGAACCAAGAGATACAGAATCGTCCATAAAATATTTAAATAATTAATGAGTTCACTAGTATTAATTTCATAATTTTTAAATTTCTATTTTACATACAATAGTCGTTGGATGCGAAAGTCGAAGGAACGTGTACCGTGGAAGCATTGGGAAAGGCCCTATGCCCAGCAGTGGGCCGATAAAGGCTGTTGATGATGATGATGAGGATAGAATAGTTTTAAACATTCGTTAATCCTATGTCTTTTTCTAAATTCGCTTTTCCAATATTGGTTGCTATGGTAACCTTTTATCAAGCGTAATATTTTCTTTTATTATTATAATTTTCAGCGATTAAAATAATAAATGCATGCTAAGCAGCGTGCAACAGTTAGTCTACGCGCCTATCTTAAGAAGTTAAAATGATAGGTATGTTTGTTTACCAGAGCGATAATTTTAGGTATTAAACTTAAAAAAAAAATCATACGCCAACTGAACCCTAAAACTTTATTAAAATGCTAAGCATATTCTTGTAACCGTGAATTTTGACTGCCGGAACTTGTATTTTGAGGGATGATAATATGTTTACATATAAGTGTGTCAGCAGTGGAAACCCACCCCCACGAAACCCGTCTAAGAATAAATATACTTACGGACAACGGTAGTCATGTTCGTGAAGAAACTCTTTACAACCTATCGGCGTGCAATATCTGTTAAACATGTTTCACACAAAAATAGGACTTGAACCTAACACCATAGACCGGAACGTCCCGTACGGCAATGCCAAGGACGCGATAAATACTGATGCAATTTTCCCACTGCACCCCATAGAGGGCGCACGAGATACTGCGCAGCACTGCCCTAAATAAGAACGACATGTCCTAGTTTTGAGAAATAATAAAAAAAAAATATTTTGCCCTTAGACATTGTATTACTATAGGTTTCGAATGTCGTTAAACTTGTATTAATACATATTGCCATCCCTTGCAACATTATCTTTGACAAAACAGGGACAAATATCACCGCAGCGGATTTTAAAGTTGACTTAATAAACAAATGACATAATATTTTATAGCTAGCTGTCGCCTCCGACTCCGTCTGTGCGGAATTAAAAAAAAAGTTCTATATCTGGCCAAATTTCATCAAGAACCGGTGAGCCGTTTGAAAGATATTTACCTTCAAACAAAATTCTAACATTCATTCATATCTTTCTAAACATTCGTATTTATAATATTAGTAAGATATATACGAGTAGTATGAAAGTATGATATGTAGACTTAAAATATTAAAGATAAAAATATTAAAGATGAGAAAATAATAAGATAAATACAATGTAACGGAAATTAGGACTATTATTGATATTAAGTAAACGAAACACGTAAACAATAGATATGAGATTATCGGTAGAATAAAATCCGATATTAACGACAGTTGCTATTTGCTTATGAAACTCTTACAACTTGTAAGAGTTCGTTTAAAAACATTTTTAGCATTAACAAATTATCATTAGTGATGTGAAATTCTGATAGTAAATGAAGTCATTCAGGTAATCTAAACATTTCAAATTGTAAAAGACAGCGAAGTAAACAGTCATATTTTATCTTATACTGGTTTTACTTTTCAGCCATCACAATAAGCTTTGAAAGCTTTGGTTTAGTTCAATACATTAACTTGTTGCTGACCCATCTATCGTGTATCTTAATTGATTAAATAGCGTTTTCAGCCAAATAAAAAAGCCACATTGGTAACATATAGAGCTTTGTTCTTTTCGAATGTGCTAAAGAGTGTGCGAGGACTATTTTTACAAATTTTTAACAATTTAAAAAAACTTACCGTACATCCTCGAGCTCGTAAAACATGTCCTTAGAGGAATCATGAATGTAAATCTTGACCATTGGCGATTCCATATACTGCATCGTCAGCTGTTTGGGGAAACTTCGAACGAAGAGAGCTTTCACAGTGTCGATCGATGTAATCTCGTTCGGCAAGAGAGCGCGTTTTGTCTCGTTTCTATATTGCAGGAATACTAGACCTAAAGGAACGTAAAACAACATAAATAAATATACTAATATCAAAAATTTCAAACAAAACGTCAATTTGTTAATTTTGCAATAGCAGTTTAACCCTACAATAAAAGAATAAAATTCAACCATAGACCACAAATTATTAAAATAAAATTCTAAATAGGTAAATAGTTTAACGAAAAGGTAAAGGTAAAGTATTGTACAGCCACAGATTAAAATTTAACTTTTTATAGAAAGTTTAATATTAAAAATGGAATCAGAAATATTTGATTGCTGCGATAAAAACACCTACCAAGGGGGCGTTCTAAAGTTTTGCTCGGAGTTCTAACAACTGGTAATGAGGATCTTTGCTTGCCACCGCGCCTGAAGCCAGTCGATGCTGTTTCCACTTCAGACATAACACCGGGATCATCTTCGAATAGAAGAGCGTTGTTTGTTGGTGGATAGTTTCGTTGCAGCGGATGCTAAAATTGAGAAAAACATGTAGACACCACAAAGACAAAAGTAGACAAATCAGTAGTCATTTATATTTGATTTTGTCGTACGCTTGTCGTATTAACGTTTTTAATATAGGCCGATTAATAAACATTAGCAGTATAAATGACTCTAAAACTTTTTTTCCTACCGAAGCCTTTCTATAAATAACAATGAATTTCACTCACGCATACTTTGAACATATAGTCGGTCTATTCTGTACGCTAATTATTATTATTATTTTGTACTATATTCCTAAAATGTTATATCTCTATCAACCATCCATACCACAAAGCGTGAGGAGAATTAACAACCTAACTATCCTTTGTAGGCAACATATCTGCAACTCTAGCTTGTAACGTAGTAGAGTAAGATATCAAGAATTTGTTCAGTGTCAATAGAAACATTTGACCAAAGTAAACATTAAACATTAAATATTTGATGTAACAACTTTGTCAACAGTGAAAGAGACAGATTTAAATTTTAACCCTGTGTTTCGATTTCAAATTTCTACAAACATTCCAGCGCAGCATTGGCTTGCCTTTTCCTGCTTAAGTAAATAATTATTTCCAACGCACACATATTATTATCCAGTACTTAGTTAATATTATTACTACTTAATTAAATTAAATATTTAATTTAATATATGAAATGAAATCCCATATTTTCCACGCTTTTAATAATAACAGTACATATTTTTTTCATAGTTCAGTTTTTCTTTTACACAGCTCATTGATAAAAAACTGTTGTTAGATTTAAGTATATTTTAAATTACGTTGGAAACTAAATTAATACTACTCGTTTGGCCCCTTCTCCTATAAAAAATAAAAAAACTATGTATGAAACAATGTGATATGAGGAAAGATGTTCGCTTGAGGAGATTGTGAGAGCTTAATATTTAGTTATTACCATGCAGTGTATTTTAGAGATGGATGTGAACAAGAAAATTGTTAATCTTAATTAATAATTTTAATGGCTCCCATTTTCACAGATGTTACTATTGATATGTTTCACTGACATTTTCACAACGAATCTTAATTTTCAAATGTTTTCCAAATTATATGTCGATGATATGAAAATGGTATTTAATGTTTAACCCATTTTTACACATTTTTATCGGATATTTATCCAAAGCAATGGATATTTATGTTTTTGCGAATCGAATATTTATTTCATTGTCAAGCATTGTACCAAAACACATGTATTTCTAATTGCACTCTATCCCGGGCTCCTATAATCCCTTTGTTTTCGCTTATCCTGCCCCCACTCCCATTATGCATAAGCCGAGCAGTGCCCAGGTAATCGTCGTATGAACCGCACGAGCATCTTAGTGCCACTATAAGAGCTCATCTTAAGCTAGTATAATATTTGTTAATTAAAAGCTTAAATTAATAACTTTTGACGACTTCATATCATACGGTGTTAATGATATTCAAAGATATGAAATCTAAAATACGTTTCATACGAGTATTACCTAATATAACTATTCTTAAAAATGAAGCCAAAAATCATTTTTTTTAAATCAAGACGAAGAACTAGAAGCAATGGGTTTTATTAACGAAATGGCATGTTTTTTGCATATAAAAGTGATGGCATAGTTAGCTGCGTATAAGGTAAAGGAAGAATTTTGGCAAAAATCTTATCTGGAAAAACGTCAACGAAGTAAGTCCCTTAACTTGGTGGAAAGGAATATGTTCTTCAACAAATTTAAATAAAGTTGCAATACACATACTTTCAGCACCATGTACTTCGGCCGCGACAGAACGATCTTTCAGTACACACGCACACATTCACAATAATAAAAAAAAATCGCTTGACTACAGAAAACGCAGCAAAAATTACTTTCATTAAATATAATTGGAATATGTTTCATTAAATTGAAGAGAGTGAAAATTAAACGCAAGTTAAAGTTATTTGTTTAAAGTTAACCATACCAAAATTATACTGCTTTTGGGGCTGAGAGAAATAGCTAAAACAAGTGAAAAGAAGATCCCTTGATGTATTTTGATAATATGCACGAATTGCACACATTTTTGTAAATTTAATTTACCATTTCACACTTATTATGACGACACTTGTTTCACTATACATTCTGTAACACATTAATTCGATCTGTTCACACTTGATTATGTTGATTGCAATTGAACCTGGAGTCAGTAAGTGGTGTTCGTACTTCAAGTATTAGACTATAAGTGTAAAAGTATAAATGAAGAAAAGTGTTTTCGAGCCTTCTTTTGATTTTTCCTGTTGTTCACGACTTTCCCGGGCGCACAATGACAGCACGTCTACAAGTTTCTAATGCAAAGATTCATCATCATCATCATCATCAATCTGCCCTTATCCCTATGGAGGGTCGGCACAGTATGTACTACTGAATTTACTCCCTTCTTACGCATATCCTCTTTTACATAATCCATCCATACTTTCTTTGGTCTTCCTCTACCTTAATAGCCATCTACATTCAATCTCTTTACTTTTTTGTTTATATGATTATCATCCCTCCGCATAACATGTCCAAACGACGCTAACCTTCTGCTCCTCAATTTCTCGATGTTACGGTTATCGGAGTAAAGTAACGGCAGTTGACTTTAACGGAAATTAATAAAAGCGTTAACATTTTTTCAAGTTAACTTAAAAGTTAATCCGTTAAGCAAAATGTTAACTTCGTTATTTACGATTAGATGATTTTGTTTGAACTACTTATTAATATTTTAAATATAGTTTCAAAAATAGCTTTTAGTGCTCTAATTATTATTATTATTGCTATCACATTACTTTAGCATAAGTATTTTGTCAAATTTTAACATTAATATTACATACGAGGAGGTACCTAATAATTATGTATTCAAAAGTTGTTTTTTCATTAAATTGATTAATAAAGCATATTACATATAATTTTTATTTTTGCTTTTCTTTCATTACAATCTCGTTTATTCGAGAAATAACAAAGTTTATGATAAATTACATTTTTGAAATTGCAGATAGTTATTATCCATGTTTTTGGATAAAAACTCGAAAAAAAGATGGAAATTATGGGTATTTATCCATTTCGAGTTTTTAATCGGTTGAAATCCCAACACTAGCTGCATCATAATTCATTTCATTCGTTAATTCATTCATTAGTTAATATTGGGTTAGTACCTGTATCAGTGATTCCCAAAATCCAAGGGAGATATCGCACATCCGATGGAGGAAAATAAATTTCATAAGATTGTACAAAAAATATCAGCAATTGGTTCACCCAAACAAATTTTTTAGTGGACTCACAGAGACAAAAATGTTTTGGGAATCTCTGATTAATATCATGTTATTTCCAAAACCAGCAAAAGATTAAAAAAAAACCTCAAACAAGACGTAATATGCTTTATACCTTTCTCATTCGAGGATCTAACATTTTCTGGTTGACGTCACGATATTTGGTAACAGTTGCATATTCTGGCATGTTCTTTGCAGTTGTTACGGGTGCATTACGCTGAAGAGCAATCAGGATAAAAAATAACAAAAACATAAAAAAAAGTAAAAAAAAACAAACTCACAATCAAAAGCAAGAAAACATAACAATTGAGAAGAAGAGTCGAGTAATTAATAAGAAAATAAATTATTATAAGGCAAGATATTATTATAAGAAATTATTGGTGTAACTAAAGTAGGAAAAGATTAGAAAATTTCATAAATTTATTCCTTATACCTAACATTTTAACTGTAATTCAAGATAAATAAGAAAACAATAACATTTCACATCATTGAGCTCATGAATAAGTATTTGAAACTGCAAAATTTTAGGTTAGTTTACTTCCCAATGTTCCATAAATTTATAATATTTTCAACCATTTTTTTGAATTCAACATAATTTTTCTGATTCAATGAAAGTACGTTGAAAACATCTAAAATTGCAAGCAAGATAAGTGTTACTAGTCTATAGTGTAATGTTACTAACCTCAAGCTCCAACGAATTGATTTGATTAGGGTGGTGAGGATGCAGGTATAGATGGTTACCAGCGAGTGTGTGCCGGCGAGGATCTTCCCGGCGCGACGGTCGCCCCCGCGGCGGCACACGACCCGCCTCTCCATCCGACAGCCCACCTGAATAAATCCAAAAATTGTAAACCAAACCCATTAAACCCGCGAATAAGATCTTACTAAACTAGCGCGTACCATCTTTCCACTACATCACCACTTAACATCGTGTTGGGATTACGATGATGGAAGCGCTAGTTTATACATTTAATAAAAAGAACGTTAATTCTAAACTTGCATAGATGTGGGCTGATGGCATTACAGAAACTATCCTTTTCATCATCAACCTGAACTTATCCCTATGGAAGGTCGGCACAGTATGTACTACTCCTCCATATGTACATCTTTATCAGCCGTTACATCTGAATTTACCCCCTTCTTACGCATATCCTCTTTCACACAATCCATCCATACTTTCTTTCGTCTACCTCTACCTCTACAAATACAAATATACTTTATTGTGCACTATCATACCTCTACCTTTATAGCCATCCACATTCTATCTCATTACTTTTTTGTTTATATGATTATCATCCCTCCGCATAGCATGTCCAAACCACGCTAACCTTTTGCTCCTCAGTTTCTCGATAACTGGCGCTACTTTCAAACTTTCTCTGATATACACATTCTTAACTTTATGTTTTCTTGTCACACCACACATCCATCTTAGCATACGCATCTCAGCTACATGCAATCTTCTTTCATCCGAAACCTTGGTGGCCCAACATTCAGATCCGGACAATACGACAGGTCTTACGATTGACTAGTAGATCTGTCCCTTAAGCTTGGGTGGCATTCTTGGATCACAAGTCACACCAGTGACCTATCGCCATTTCATCCAACCTTCATTTATTCGGCTTTTCACATCCCGGTCAACACCACCGTCGTATTGGACAGAACTATACTTTTATTTATTGGAATATAAAAAAAAAACTAAAAAATTCGCTAACTATTGAGTTACAAGCTCCTAATTCATATAATTTTCTTGATTTTTTTTAAGTATCATTCAATTCATTCGATTATTATACATATATGAGTCTTTCATATACATTCAAATATTATCAAAATATTTATCAAAGTAAACAAAAATAAAAATATACCTAATGAAAAGACTTAAAAACCATTCATACATCCTTTTTCCTACTCCATTCCTACATCTCAATTGTCAAAATATTCATACAAAACCATATAAATCCCTCTTATTACTTTAATAAAAAACAAACATAGTACTATAAGTATTTGTACTAACTCTGGATACTGACAACCAATCCACACTTCAGATCCATTCGTCATAAACATTTAACTGGCATACATTCTTTACCTCCTGACCTATATATATATATATATATATAGGTCAGGAGGTAATATATATTCTTTATTATTTTATGTTCTTTTTGGGGAGTTTTAATAAAAGACAAAAGCATAGATAAGACATTTAATACATATTTCGCAGAAAACTATTACATTTTCATATATTTCAACCGGGACTACTTTTTCTGTAACATTTTATATATTATGTAAATATTTACTCTTTATTTTTTAAAATCTGTTAATTAAATACACATTTAATATGCATTTCCAACAATTATTAAACTTTTATAGATTTTAACCGGAACATATTTTATTTCACTTGTTATACATTTTTTAAAATATATTTTTTCTAATATGTTATATTGTGGGTTTCGATGGGGATGGTATCTAGACAGCTACGTACAACATCTACTCTACGCCCCATATATTTTCAATAATCATGAAATTAGGCGAACACGTCGTCTGACAGATCATCTGAAAAGAGAAAAAACTGAATTAAAACACAATTAAAAAAATAAAAACTCCCTCGTAAGTAACTGTTGTTATCTTGCCGATTGGCGAAAAGATCTGCAGAAAATTTTAAATTTAAATCTTTACACTAGTAAACTTTTAAAATGTATATTTCTTATTTCATTATAACTTGTAAGCAGAACTGAACAAAATGCTATTTTATTTTATAAATAAAATTATTTCTAATAAAAAATATTTTTTGAAATATTTCACTGTAATCCACATAAATATCACTTCGCCAAACTATAATAATTGCTCAGCTTGCTAGCAAACAACGCACAGCTATGCATTATAATGCAAGTTCCCACAAGCACAAGACAAAAGTGTAAATACATAAGGAGAATTCAAATAAACAATCTACGAAAATATTATTTAAAGTAATCACAAATTTAAAGATCAGATATATAATTTGCACGCTAAGCGTATTAGACATTAAAGTTTTCACAAATGCGATATAAATATGTAGAATCTTACCGTCAACAGAGTTGGAATCTTCATTGGACGCGGTCTCAAGGATCACTGGCAGAGTGGATGGCAGAGTGAAATGCACCAAGATGTTCCGCTCTACAAACTCTTCCTCTTCCTCTTCCTCTTCATCAGGAGGAGTAACCTCAGTTTCAGTTACATTGTATGTAACCATCTCTATTTCCGAGTCGAAATTATTATCATTATTTAAGTTTGCTGTGGTGCCTTCGGCAGCTTCAACATCAGGGGTTTGCCGGCATGGCTTGCATGAAAGATAATACCATATGCATGATACGACATTACGCACCCACTCCGAATCCTACAAAAAAAAAAATAGACACATTAATAATCCACAAAAATTATCAATTTTATTACAGAAAAACACAATTAAGTCTGAAATACTTACCATGAGTACCTTACAAATGCATGAGGTGCATACAATTAGTTGACACATTTTTTTGTATTACTATTTATAATAGTGTAAGAAGTTGTATCTCTTTCGGACGGGATCCAAAAGAGGAATGAGGTCTGAACAGACCAGCGGCACCCTGTAACTGAAAGCAAAGCGTTCCCGCCAGCGAATAACCAACATTACTTGAGCCCCTGAATATGCTTTCCGTTTCTTTCATATCTAGGATAACTGCAGTGAGAAAGAGCGAGATAATTATCATACGTATGGTTCCAAATAAATTGTTTAGGATCAACAAGTTTTCAAATGAACTGAAGGGTTTCTAATGGATATACCCGTGTTTTTTTTTTTCTGAAAAATCGTCAATGTTATTTTTTGTCGCTTTATCATTTATTTTTAATTTTTTAATGATTTATATTGGTTTAAAAAATCTTTGCAAAGTTCAATGTCACAATGCTCTAGCTGGACATGCGCAGTAGATATCTGTGAGGGGGAGAGGGCGGCGCCGCAGGGTTGCCAGCAATTGCCGCTGCACCCAAACGTCGGCTAACAACTAACCACTCGTGATAATTTTTTAACTTTGACAAAAAAGGCAATATTGCATATTGGTAAATTTATAATTCAAAGATAAATATGTTCTTTAATTCTATTTAGCTGAACCAGACTTTACTTGCAACGCGTAAACGTGAAAAAAAGGCTTAAATTCTAAAATGATGTCCTATTACCGTTGTTTAAGATTATGAATGTTTAGCTATCGCCCGCGACTCCGTTCGCGCGCATTTAAAAAAACTTAATAAGTAGCACATGTGTTCTTCCTGACTATGTTCTACATTTTTGCAAAATTTCATCAAGATCCGTTCAGCCGTTCGGGAGATACCTTCAAACAAACATACATCCATCTAAACATTCGCATTTATAATATAAGAACCCAGGACCAGATTACAAGTCAAGAGCTTAACTCCTGAGCCACCGCAGCTCTTAATAAACTTTTAATTCACTCTTCTCACAATCAGTTCACTCTTAATAAACTTTTAATTCATCTACACAAGTTCAAATACACTTGTTTTCTAGTTTCTGCATTTTTTAAGTTTAAATTGAAAAAAAACTTGATATTTATAGGTTTTTCACACTAAAAAAATTAATTAAACATAATTTAAACGAGAAGAATATTAAATTATTTAAACTGGTGAGAAATAATTATAAACTGAATTATGGAATTATATGTCAAAACGGGAAATTTAAATTTAAAGTATGCAATACTGAGGTAGTTTCACATGTTTCAAGCTTTGACCATAGAGAAAAGGACTAGGCAAAAAAGCCGTCGTTGTACCACATAAATTCTGTCACATTTTCCTCGGGGATGAGGTAACGACAATGACATATGTGCATGTTACGCTGATCACTTGCTGACTCTTAAATGTACATAAGTGCAAGTACACGATGAATAAAATACCTTACGTAAATATTATTTGTAAAAATATATGCTTGATGATTTTTTTAGATTGATTCATTAATTACATGAAAAAAAAAATATTCGTCAAATTTTTTACCGGTTTACGATCGATATGCGTATTGAATTTGATTTCCAGCTCTTTCTTGACAAAGTAGGAGGGAAGATAGTATGTTTCGATACAAGTTTTTCGACAATAAAAACAATCTTACATAACAAAGATATTACAGTTCTTTATAAAAATATAGAGATAAATTTATAATGATCCTAAAAATAATTTGTCTGAAGTGGTACTTGCAGACAGACGTGGGCATTAATACCCAATAACAATATCGCCGAGGAAGTTTATTGCCTATTCATTTCAGAGTAACGTCTTTTGACACTCGATGAAATTAGTTCGAAAATTTATAATAGCTGGATAAATACGTGCTAATTGTAGCCCTTAAGGTTTTCCGTTTGATATTTTATTCAAAGTGGGAAACGAATTTAATTCTTTAACTGTATCGATGTATAGCTATTGTTAGATAACGAGTCTATTTTCGTTCGCAAATCTACGTTTTGAAGAAGGTGGCATTGAGATGGAAAACAGACTCGACAGACTATATTTGTAAAATTTTTATGTATGTAGTTATTTTTTTCGTCAATTCGCGAGATGGTCAAGAGGAGAGGTCGCGACCCTCAGGAGTGAGGAAACGATGCGCAGAGAGAGAGTTATTTTTTTACAAAAAAAAACAATTTCAAGTGTCTCATGACATCGGCCCATTATTACTTAAGCCTAATGCAACTCTGTTATTTTACAAAGATTTTAGATTCAGAACGAAATAAATGAATATTAATGTTCTAGTTTCACAGAAATGGGTTATAACATTAATTATATTCAGATAGTCAGTAGCTTTGATTTTGCCATTGTTTGGTTACAGGAATTTACTGCAGTAATGGATTAAATTTGTTATCCGTTTTTATTTTCTTGTTATCCAAATTGTTCTTGAATACACTTTAGGTTGTGTTGTGTTGTAATGTTGTGACCAGCATCCCACTGCCTAGAAAGAATCGAATCGAAACAAAATCGAAAATAAATACACGCTATGTTCATATATAAAATTTGTGGTCTAGGTTCAGCAGTGTACCAATATCTGTGGTCGTATTACTTGAGGCAGCGGCGCATCACAGTCCGTATGACATATCCCATATTCATAGTAAATAACGTCAATTATTCAAAACATATCTGCTTAATATAATATCTATCGAAGTGTAGAATATTCATATTCTACGACTCAGTTTCCAATTGTAATTGAACAAACCGGACGAAATAATCAAATAAATGTACACAATAGTGTAAAATTGAATTGAACATCGGTTGTTCGAAATTGTATTGAAAAAAAATATATTACATACATAATATTTTCACATAATTTTTTTAAGCTACAACTATTACTGTATTCTCGGAAGTCACACTCATAAGCGAGCTAAGAGTAAATATTCAAACAACTGTATCTAAAATCTCAATCCTTACAGTAGTAGAGCCGACAATCAGGATCTGCTGGAGCATGTCCTGCCTGCGAGCCCTTTGAAAGACCACGACTACCAGGGACAGGCGTGAAGAGGAAGCGAGAGTCTAAATGACCACGATACTTTTGTTGCTTAGAGAGTCGGACTTATATACTTAGTCAGGTCTAGACATAGACTCTCGCTTATAGAAGTTTCTCGGTTATCCAGGTTCAACTATAAATATACTCAGTTTTTTTGATTTCACGCGAACAAAGTCGAGGTCCACCGCCAATTGTCATAATACTTCGAAATGAAAAATACATACTCGTAACATATCAAGTATAACTAAAAATGCCTCAATGTTAATTTAATTGAGAAATTTTAATTTTATTCAGCGGAATATCATTTTGAACCCGCGATATAAATAGACGTTACATTCAGTAACAAAATAAAACATTAATAATAATTATTTTTATCTGTTGATTGGAGTGTGATGCTCCACCGATTGATGAGGCAGCGGTACAGTTCTATACATAATTAGTTACATTGAATACAATGCAACGGACATGAGTGGAGTCGCATCTTTTGTATGAAACTCTGATACTCTTGTAATTTCAATTCACTATATTTAATTAATTTGTCCAGTAAATTTTCTATCTGTAGTTCAAGGACATTTTGATGTCACTGATTGTTCAAAGAGGCTGAGAGTGATGACAATACGCTTATGAACAGAAATTTCGTCAGTCGAAATTTCCGGTTACTAATCCCACATAAAAATTATACGACCGCGTCGTCTCTCTTCGACTACGAATAGTTTCTCAAGAATTTCATCAAGATGAAAACTTTTGTTGAACTTTCATTCCTAAACTATTTTATTTCAACCGCAATTTTTTATTTATTTCAACTAAATTTGTGAATCTTTCAACAATTTTTTTCATCGTAAAAATAAAAATTAATAATCGTATAACTATACATACGTACAATAGATACAAACGTATAATACGTAATACAATTATGGAAGTTGATTGTCGAAATCCGTAACCGCATATATATCGTTGCTAGGCGACTAACCGAAATCCTCAGTCATGGTTGATATCAATTACATTGTTATGATAATGAATTAATCAATTTACATGTTGTGTAAACTAGATTTTACCGCGTCCTTGTATGCATTCTTTAATATTTTCCTCTGTATGACAGACGTCAGCGACAACAAGAGCTTTTGCACGAATGGGCCGGCTCGTCCGGTAAAATACCACGACCACACAAAAGATAGGTGTGAAGTGGAATCAATTCTGTGTTTCGTCGGATGAGTCTGCGTGCCAGAGTTCTAATTTTGGTCCCTTTTCCCTTCCCACCCTTTTCTTATTTTGTTTGTGAATCAATTGATTGTTACTGAAATTCGCGAAATTATCCGTAGACTGTTCCGTACTAGCTGTCGCCCGCGACGCCGTCCGCGCGCAGTTAAAAAATGGGAGGGGGGTTATGAAAAATAGATGTTGGCCGGTTCTCAGACCTACTGAACATGCTCACAAAATTTCATGAGAATCGGTCAAACCGTTTCGGAGGAGTATGGCAACGAAAACTGTGACACGAGAATTTTATATATTAGATATTTTAATTATCTTCATCCCTTTTCTATTTTAGTTCCAAAAAACACAATTCATATAATGAAAGTAGCAAATGTTACTTATCAAAAAAAAAAAACTTTTATACAGAATGAAATTACAAACAACTTTAAAACGCCGAGGAAAATAAAAAAGGACACACGCGAAACTGCAACGAACAGCCGTTTTAATTATAAAATTGGATTGTCCTTTGAGCGTTGAAACAAAATAACTTTCATGTTCGGATGTGAAGTTCTATCGTGTACCCTTGTGTAACGTGATAGAAAAGGCTTTTATAAAAAGTGTCTCTATTAATAAAGTTCTAGTTTCCCTTGTTTATTGTTTACTTTATTGTAACGATATAATATTTAGAATGACAAGACACTATCAGCTGATCAGTTTTGTCAGGCGATTATTCACTTTAGATTCCTTTAGACTCTGAGTGCTGCATTAAAAGGCGGTGAATAATTATAATCATTATTCTGGGATGAAAAGAATTGCAAAATCTACTTACAGTTTAAAAACTAGATCCAAATTTTAATAGACTTGATTAAACTGACAATACTGTATTGTAATTTACATTTAATTGCTTTCCAGAATCTTTTTATTGCTTTGTCGCATGCAGTCTATTTACAGGCATTTTTTGTTAATATCTACCTAGTAGTGTTCTAGGATAGATAAATTTTCTGAAGGTATAATACGAAGTGAACTTTCCTGTTACAGAACGACATATTAAAAATAGCTCAGATTTATTGAACTTGCGGCAGAGAATGGTAAGAATCAATTTAACTTATACGTTTGAAAACTTCAGGTAATAATGTCGATAGAATTACGTCTCAAGGCACGTCAGTGTCCCTGCCAAGAAATGAGGCGTAGAAAAGTGGCCTTTTTATCAATTGGTTTTTATCTTAAATGCTTTACTTTCAAACTTCATAAAATTAATTAAAATAAAGAAAATGGTATGAAAGAGAAGAGAATTAGCGTTGACCTCCAGCACACTTACAATACGGAATGCAGTTATATTTGCACTTGAAGCGAGTGGTCGTGGTATTACATCGGTCGAGCGGACCACATTCGTCCAGCAGCGACATCTTGCTGCGGTCTCCACTACTTAGTTTAAATTTAATTTAATTAGATGACAAAATTAATTAATTGCTATTTCATTAACTAAATGCAGTACTACCTTTTGCAGTAAAACATTACCTATAAAAGAACAGAGTACTAAATACTTAGAGCCGCCGTTGTACTAAATAAATTCTGGCACTTTTTACGAGGGGTGTGGCAAAGATGACAAACATGTACATATCATCCTGAATCTTAAAATGAACGCATACTGACTAAAAAAAAAATACACACTTACACTAAACGAGCAAACAAGGTTAGAACTCATTGTTCATATTTTATGCGCGCTTGCCAGATCCTGTCTCTGTAAAGTCAAAGTAAGAAACACGAGCATTTGAAAACGAACCTGAATATCTGAGTATTTGATATAAGCGCTTTTCCAGTACAAAATTGGTTTCCAGGAACGAGCGCTTACATTCAAAATATAGAATAATATTGTGGGAGCGTTATTCCATAAATAAATTAATTCAATACATAGTATTCTAGATAAATTACATAGTATCATTTAATTGGTAGTAAAAGCTGGGTTTTCACTGGCGAAATTACTGCACAAAAATATGCAGGTAAAATACGATTCCGTTCAGGTGTTTCGGGAAAATCACGGTTTTATAATCCTTTATCATTTGATATCATTTGTCTGTTTTATGATTCAGAAGGTATTATTTACATTTTTCATTAACAAGATTTAAAAAATCATAATAATATAATGAAAATTTATAACAATGTATACATACCATCCATGCGTGACCCATCAACGTGCCAATCTTCCTCTGTAACAATAAATAAATACTGTATTCACGAATTATACTTAATCATATTAATATTATCTTACTTCTTACTTCATACTTATATTATAAATGCCAATGTTTAGATGGATGTTTGTTTGAAGGTATCTCCGGAACGGCTCAACAGATCTTTATGAAAGACAAAGATATAGAACAACGAACGAACTACAAGGAAGTAGTCGCTGTCGACATCTAGTTTATCTATATACAAATTGGTATACATTAGCTTTCTTTCTTGTAATTTGTAATTCAAAAGTTATTGACAGCCATAACTGATTTCCATGTGAAATCCATACTCGCATGTCGCATTTACGATTACTACTCGTACTCATTAATATATCAATTAATATTTGTATACAAATTCATATACGTCTAACAAAAGGTGTTAGAAAAGTTATAATAAATCTCCGTATCTGAAGTTTCAAAATAGACTTAGCTCGCATATTAAAAATTTACCCTCTTAGATATGCATTCTGTTATTTTTAAACACTCACCATTATCTCGGCCTTTTCTTTTCTTTTTGCCGGCGGAGTTCGAAGATTTGCCACTTTTTTCTGATTTGTCTTTACTTTTCCATCGACTAAGCATTTTGAATTAGTTTTAGTCCAATCCATAAGCTTTGAGCATACACAATTTTTTAAGAGCACCCATTTTTTTATCTACATCGTTTTGGAGTTTTATCGATCACTTTTAAGCACTAATTTATAACACTGTTAGGCATTTCCACATTGTTCATTCACACAATTGTAAGTTTTTTTGGTTTTGAACACTTATATTAATATTATAACGATATGTATATTTAGTTTCAATTCCTATGTTTACTATGTCATAAGGTAATACGGCACTTCGAAAAGATTATAAGAAAATTTGTAATAATGTCAATATTGTATTTTGCTTTTATTTTTGCTTTTGCTTTTATATGTATATATATACCTAATATATCAACTGAAAAGTAAAAATTATTGTCAAAATTAACAGTAACATTTTAGATAAATTTTACCTAAAACCATACCATAACCATTACACCATAACACCATTACATTTGTTTTTTTTTCTACATAATTATAAGTTATACAGTGAATGTTACCAGGAGTACATTTGCTCATTAAAATATTCGTCTATTCTTAGCAAATGCTTTCAATTAGCGCCCTTTGAGTGCGGGATTACGCAGATATTTACGAAGTCTTCGATTGGTAATTTTTTATAACTACACATTTGGACTTCAGGTATAGTCATTTAAAGGTTTTTTGAGTGTGAATATGTGTATAATAACAATTCTTTGTAACTATAGAAAAAAATTTTTTACCATATTATAATTTTCAAGGACTTTTAGTTAAATACAAAAACGTGGAAACAAATTAAAAACATAGTATGAGGCGACATCTGCCGGCGCTCGAATGTAATATTTAGGCGGCGGACGTATTTTCAATCAAAATATCAACGTAAAAAGGTAAAATCTTGTTTTTATGCGTATTTTCCAATAAATATTGCTATTACTTTTTTATTTAAACTATTGTCCATAGCTCAAAAATACTAGCAAACAAAGAAAAACTATACGGAAATAAAACTCCGTAATAGCGAAATCTAGCGTCTGAAACGGGAGTTACTGTCTAGTTTGTGTCCTTTTAGCATAGATGGCAGTGAGCACTAGAGTATCCGGCTCCGGCATCGTCCAACGTTGCTGCAAACACCGGGAGAGAAATCATTACCTGCAGGAAAATGTTGCCGTTTGCTGTTATTGTTATCGGTACTGTTAGTATCCTATTCTGAAGCTGTGAACAGGCTCCGTTTACTTGCGTTTATATAAATCGCGATAAATAAGCTATACAATTAAAAATATGTGCTTTAAAAACTAGTTTTTTTTAAACCAGTGCAATTGTGAATTATTTTTTGGGACAAAAAGTTTTATAGGTAACGTTTTTATAATAATCTCGGTAAATTCATATTAAAAGATAACAATAACATTTTTAAAGATTGAAACTTATGGAATTTTTACGTCGTAGGGAAGAAAGTGTTTCAACAGGTGAGTATATTATGCACTTGCCACCCCGGACATTGAAAGTTTCCAAATCAATAAACAGTTGGCTGGAGCTAGGAGCAGTTCTGTCAAAATATATGTGACACAAACGACGAAGTAGAAATAATTATAAAATTGAAACCATGTTAAAGTTTTCGCAGTGTTTTTTTTATTAATTATTTATTTAAGCTTTTTTGTTTAAATAAATTTCAATCGGACTTGTACGGAATAAAGATGTGAACATATAGTGTGGTGATATACTAACGATAGTGATTTTAGAAAAAATATTTTTTTTAAATTGCGACTTATGTGGACAGAGCGGACTTCGCAAAATTTTAGCCTTATATATGTGAGTACTAATTGCACCATAAAATATAATATTGTATATTTTATCAATATATATAACATATTTCTAGCAACGTCTTTGCATTTTGGTATCAAAAAAGACTTCAAGACTCTTGATAATATTTGTCGCACAAATCAGTGAAAGAGCTTGATTATTAGGAGCAACCATATGGTTGAGAACACAAAAAAAATTATTGATCCACAAAATTTAACAATTTCTTAGGACTCTTCCTTCTGTGGTAGGTGGTGGAACCTGTGGTAGGTTCTTGTGGAGGTAGTGCCTTCTCTTAATCTAAGTCTTAAATAGGTAATTATTTATTTATACTATAAAATACTTATATTATTGAAGGTAGAAACTAGGTGTTACGACTTTTTAAAACACAAGACACATGTATGCTTATATTAATCTCTTATTTTTCCATACATTTCAGCAGAAGCGGTTGATGTGAAAGAAGGGGCGAATACAGCAGCCGAGAACAAAACGGTAAGTTCGTTATTAATATTTGCAAAACATAAACAAAACTCTTAAAAACAAAAATAGAATCAAGTTTTCTCAAAATCCATGTTTTGCATTATGTTTGAATGAATTAATAGAAGAAGAAGAATTAAAAAAAATGAATTAAAAGCAGGAGGTATACCTAAACTTTGTCATAGGAATCTGTAATCTGTAATCTGTGCAAGTAAGAACACAGATTTTGCAAATTTAAATCTCTGTCAAGACAATGATTTTGTTGCCTATTAACTGTAAAAAAATGTATTTATTCACATTATTATAACATTTTTTCCCTATGGTTTCAGGTGCTGTCCAGATGAGACCAGAGCCACATGTATACAGCTCCGATTATCGGTATTTTTATAGTTAAATATCAGTGAGAGAGATAAAGGAATAAATGATACATAAACTTTAAATAAAGCATTGCTTAATTTGCTTGTTTGCTGCGCCTCTACGATTCGTCAGAAGTAACCATTAAACCCAAAAAACAATTTTAGAACATAACAAGAGTAGGAGTTTTGGAACATTATTTTCCTGTGTCTCTCTTTTCTCTGGTTGTTCTGAAATTTTCACTGTTTAGAAATGTTTAGATCGCTTTGTATGTTGTTGTATGTGTAATGTTGTTTTATGTCTTTTTTAAGAAGTGATTGATCCTGTTACAATTTCGCATATAAACTAATTACTTGATAACTATATACTAATTGGATGCAAAGTATAATCGCGTATATTTTTGATTCGCGGGTTTTGATACTTTTATTAATACCTCTTTTAGTATTATTGCTTTTGTAATGGACAAACACATGTTAATACACTATTTATAACTTTAATCCTCTTTCCCTTCCCACCCTTTTCTTATTAGGAAAGGATGGGAAGGGAAAGTGGATTTGGCGGAAGAGGGGACGCATAGGAAGGAGAAATATCCTCTTTCTGTGCGTCCCCTTCTCTGTTGATTAAAGGTAGGCAACGCATCTGCATTTGCGGATGTCTATGGGCAACGGTCGCCTCGCTATTGTGGCGAATCCAGGTGGCCGTTTTCTCGTTTGCCACCTTATGATATAAAAAAAAATTATCGTCATAAATCGATCACAAAATTTGCAAAGAAATTAGTTCATTAAACCATAACATCGTTATTATTTAAAAAAATGTTGGACTATTTATTCGGTAACTCAGTGTTTAATCTACTCATATCAAATCTAACCACTACCAGTTATTGAATATAGGTTCCAAAAGTAAATTAAACAAAAAATAAAAGCACCAAATTTTAAGATAAAAAACTAGGCACTCATAAGGATATTAATATCACAACAGAATAGTAGTATTTGGTATTTACATGAATTACGAGAGGTGACTACAGCCTGCTGTGGCTTTAAAATGTGTCTTGGAAGAAACAACTTGGCTGCCAAAAAATGCATCGCCCCTTTTCTTTAAAAGGATTAGATTTGGATTGCCCTTTGGATAAAAATAACTAGGTACCATAAAAATCGTTGAATTATCAACGTTGCATTGCGACACAAGGATGAAATAAGCAAGACATGAGCAAGACACAAGCACTCTATGAACCTTAAATGCACAAGGAAGCCATGGTTAAGTAAGGATGCAAAGTGACCTTTCAGTAAAGAATTGACTAAGTACTAAATTTATGTTCGCGTACCTTACTCTGTTTGAAACTTAATTGGACAAAATTGTTGTAAATGAAATGAAATAATATTTTTATAAACGGAGGCACTCAAAACGTCAAAGAATATCTGAAGTTAGGGGAATAAATAAAACAGCAAAAGTAAAAGGGTAGCAGATAGTAGAACATACAGTCACCGTTTTTATACTCTTCTCCCTTCGAAGGGTAAGCATAATGTAAACGAGTTCGAGGATTACATTTCAATACATCTTTATCAGACGTCATATCTGAATTTACTCCTTTTTTACGCGTGCTTTCTTTCACACAAGCAACAAAACATACATTCTTTCCTCAGCCTTCCTTTATCTTTTCTATCCACATTCAATCTCAATTACTTTCCTTTTTATGTCATGACTTCACATAATATTTTGTGAAACATGTTTAAAATTAATATCTTCTTTTTGGACATCTTTTCATTTTGTTTGACAAATTTTTCTTGTTCGTGGTTTAGCGTGGTTTGGACATGTTATGCGGAGGGATGATAATCATATAAACAAAAAAGTAATGAGATTGAATGTGGATGGCTATAAAGGTAGAGGAAGACCAAAGAAAGTATGGATGAATTGTGTGAAAGAGGATATGCGTAAGAAGGGGGTAAATTCAGATATGACGGCTGATAGATGTATGGAGGAGTAGTAGGTACTGTTGCCGACCCTCCATAGGGATAAGGGCAGGTTGATGATGATGAAATTTTTCTTGTTCGTATTTTGAAAAACATAGTCAGCTTAGTAAAAAAAAATCATTTCCCTCATCAGTCACTAACCATTTGTTTCTTAATTTATCTATCACTTGCAAGTTATTTAGTAGAAGAATATACTAAATAAAAATAATCAAAGTTCTTACTAACGTTTAGCTGCATGAGTGATATAGATTTAAAAAAAAAATACTAGGGAAGACACAGAATGGTACACGAATAAAAATGTTAAAATCCAGTATTGGAACTGAAGAAAGCAATGAAACATACTATAATAATAAAAACATAATAAATCTAGACTTGAAGTGAAGTCGCATAAAATATGTGCAATAATAGATTACCATAACAAATATATGATTAGTATAGAACAAGATATAAGAGTAAAGAGTGAAAGAGGAAATGTATAAAATGAATCACGAAAAACTAAGCAAAAGATTGTCCACCGATAAATCTAATAATCGAACAATTAAAATATGTAAATTATTCAATTATGCGTTTTTGTAACCTACAAATCGATTCAGTAAAATAGGCAGTTATTAAAAGATTTTCTGTTTTATTTAGATATTACCGTATTTTTTTTAGATTAGGCGATGTAACGATTTGATTTTTTAACCGAGAGTTAAAAACTAGCGTAATATATACAACTCATTTAAAAAAAAAACAACTTGAACATGTTTTATATCATTGCTTACCAACTTGGGTTTTGTGTGTGAATTTATACAAAATTAAATAGACTGATTAGAAAAAAATAAGATGTTAACATGGCTAATTTGCATGTCAATGGTGTTATTTTGGAATGTTTTTGTGCAAATGTAGATGTTTTGTTAATTTCTGTACTTTGAATATTTTGAACTATGATTATTTCTTAATTGTTAAACTAAATATGTGGTATAAACTTGGTAAATTATTTGCATGAAAGTATTATTTTTTTATTTTCAGGTGAGATTTTGTGAATATTAAGCCATCAGAATGTGCTATCTCATTTTTAAATTTAAATTTCAGCGCCATCTATGATGATGTTTTGGAAGCAAAAACATCAAAAACGTTGGCGTGTAATGAATACAGCGCCATCTGTCAACGCAAGCTGATATTGCTAATCGCGCCATCTGTGCACGGAAAAGCTGAAACCGCATTGCATTCATTTTACTGTAAAATTCGCGTCATGTATTCTGAAAAATCGATAGATGGCAGTGCAAAACATTACGATCATAGATGGCGCTAAATTCATAAAATAGAAGCACAGCTCCTTATTTGCGGGTAAAAATTTCGACAGTTACTTTACCTTCGCGAATAAGGAACTTTTATTGTAACACAAAAATAAACATGTTATAATTAACAAGTAGATCAAGTATTCTGTAAGGAAAAAAATAAATGTTTCCGAGGACAATAAAAGCGGAAATAAATTAAAATTGTATCAAACATTTAGGATTCTCTTACAAACGTAGGTTTTTTTATTCAAAACGTAAGGAAACAATTATTTCTGGATTCGCTTACGTCAAGACTTGGGAAATTTTCGATGAGCACGTATTTTAATGCGCTCGTACTTAACTACTGCTCTTCGGCTAATTGTTTTTATTTATTACCATCACTAATCCGATCGATATGGCGCAGTAGCTTGCGGAGTCCGCATCTAACCCCGTATTACTGTCTTTCTATACATTAATATTTTTATTAAAATCCTTTTCCCATAAAATCAATTAGAATTATTTAACTATGGGTACTATATTACATTACTCTTAATAAAGATATAATGTTAACGTTGGTATTATGATCTTATCGATATATATAAAAGAAAGTCGTGTTAGTTACACTATTTATAACTCAAGATCGGTCGAACTGATTTAGCTGAAAATTGATTGGGAGGTAGCTTAGAAGTAGGAGACGGACATAGGAACTTTTTTATCTTGTGTGCATTTTTTTTATTCCGCGCGGACGAAGTCACGGGTAAAAGCTAGTATTACATAAATAAAACTAGCAAAAAGAACAGATTTAAAAGGGTTAAATTATGATTTTAAGAAGGAATTCTTGCTAAAAAGAAATCTTAAAAAACTAATAGTTTACTAAATCTACCACCACAAAAACTATTCGTTGACAAAAGTTGCACTGTTGTTAAGAATTGATCAATCTTACTAATATTATAAACTAGCTTTTACCCGCGACTTCGTCCGCGCGGAATAAAAAAAAGCACACAAGATAAAAAAGTTCCTATGTCCGTCTCCTAGTCCTAAGATACCTCCCCATCAATTTTCAGCTAAATCAGTTCGATCGATCTTGAGTTATAAATAGTGTAACTAACACGACTTTCTTTTATATATATAGATGCGAATGTTTCGATGGATAGATGGGTTTTTGTTTGTTTTAAGGTACTCGTATCTCCAGAACGGCTGCATGGATTTTGATGAAATTTGGCATAGAGGGAGATCATAGTCTGGAAGAATATATAGGTTTTATTTAATTTCGCGCGGACGGAGTCGCGGCCGACAGCTATTTAATTAATATATCTCATTGTTTTTCAAAAATCGTTAATGTACATGTTAAACAAAATAAAACATTTTTAAAAATTTAATGCAAAAGTCCGCCGGAAAATTATTCGTACAATAATTTTCAGAGTTTTAGGGTGTGTACATTAATTATACGGGGGTTTTACAAGGGGGTTTGCGGTAGAGGAGGGCCAGAACCTCATCTAATTCCTTGTGGGGTGGCGGAGGGCCGTCCGTCGTTGTGTATTACCTATTTTATACATATAAGTTGAAAGTTAGATGGATTTTTATAATTAAAACTTACAATAATTTATATATCTAACTATATGTATAATGAATCAGTTAAAATGTTGATTAATTAAAAAAATCGTAATTACCTCGTTAAGAAAAAAATAAACCTTTTGTTTAAAAGAACGCATCAAAGCATTAAAAATGATCATTCTCCCGTACTATATAGATTTATTTAGCACGAAAAATCTGCAGTCATACTCTAAGAGTCTGCCTTAGGACTTTTGTCGTTGGTTTCTAAGACCAAAATCACTGTATTTAACATCTCTCTTATTATCTATGACATAACAGAGATAAAAAGATATTTTAAACTGGGATTTGGTCCCAGAAACCAACAATTAATTCGGCATTAGAACCTTAATTGTTGAAATGCACTATTGCTTGTGAACATAAATACTACAATTTCAGACACTTAAATATTATCAATTTGCATTGCGTTATTGGAGCGGTTCAATCGAGTAAGAACCTCGACGTCACAAAACACCTACGTAATGTAGGGGTGACGGAGGGTGTCGGTGGCAGGTTTAATCCCCTGCCCGTCCCTCTCCTATTCATTATTTACCCGCCTTTTATTGTCGACGCAAAGCGGGGTAACGTATTCGTAACGTGTCTTCTTGATGCCTATATAAACAAAGAGAATGTTTCCATTTATACGTTCGCAATATAGGAAAGACATATTTTTTTAATATAAAAGCATGTTTTTACTTCAACAAATATTACAATACGCGTACTTTCAACTCTTAACTACCTAAGAAAATCCAAGATTAACCAAAAATGCTTTACTAATATTTATGGAACGACTACTATGTTGTTCCTTTTTAGATCACATTGTTATTTAATGCACTTTTTTATTTTTTTTAAGCTGACGTCCGATCTTTGATTTTTAATCTGTATATATTTTTAATATGAAAATTTATAACATAATACATATATGTTTCTTACCGAATAACGAACAATATTAGAAAACTCTCCCAAAAGTAAGACAGTAATGTTGTCGACTACGAAAATTTACTAGCATAATACGGTTAGTGAAATGTATAAATAAAGTAACCCGAAATTAAATATTAGAGGAAAACGTTGTAGAATCATGCCTGGATCACATATATTTAGATCTCAAAAAAGTGTAAGCACAAAAATTTATTTTACATAAAAAACATTTTAATTTATTTTTAGGTCACTGATGTCTCTGGCGTTCTTAGAATATTAAAATGTCACCAAAATCCGTCTAGAGGTTTAGGAACGCATATCCAACGGCATTATAAATTTGTGTCAACAGGAATTATAAGTTTGTGTCTAACAAAATAACGACCCATTAAAAATTTGAAAAAAGGAAATAATCAAACAATTAAATGGCCACGCTAGCAAAAATATAATTAATGTGGGGATGATACTTATACTGATACTAATACTTTGTGCTTCGGTAATTTTCGCCATTTTGGCGTTGTCGCCAGCGGTGCTGGAATTCAGGGTTCGTGGTCAAGAGTTGCCTTTTGCATTATAATAAAAATACTCTAACTAATAATAGATATTAGTTATAGTTTTATAAGCCTATTTGCGTCAAAATTAACTAACGGTAACTTATACTGGCGATTTGAGGTCAGAACAAAACAAAAGCTAGCTAAATATCAAGAAGATATCCATCAAGGATCTATAAAGATCAGTGGACTATGACGACTGCTATGAAATATTTTTTTTATTTTTCAAGATACTTTCCACATTGACGTTCTGAGACCCGCATAAAAGTGGGAGCTCTCGATGCACATTTTATTCTGAAACTAGGGGGATTTTTTTTCCGCGCAATTGTAATTATTTATTTGACATTTAAATTAAATAAATTTTCTTACGGCGTAATCTACGTAAGACCTGACAAAATCGGTCCAGCACTAAGAAAAAACATAAGTACAAAATAAACTTTTCAACATTCCCTTGATTAGTGATTTTTTTTATTTCGATTATCAAGACAAGAACTTAAAGGTGTGTTCTATTTACAATGTTTAATAACGAATTTTTGTTTTCGGCGTATTTTAAGAATCGTTTTAAATTAATTAGCTATTATATTTAATTAATTTTTAAATATTTATTCCAAGTAGGGTAGAGACAGGCAGGCGGCTGGCCGTAAAAAAATAATCTAAATCTTTAAGGTTTACAAAACCTTGTGCGCCGACCCCATGAGAGTGGTTTAACACCAGGGAGATGATGGTGCTATGAATTTTTTTTAGTGTCTTGAACTTTCACAGAGAGTTGGCACCCTATCATTTAAACATTTTGCCGTACTCTCAAGAGTTAATTTTTTTTTACATTGCTTTAATCGATAATTAAAGTATGTTAAAGTAAAAATCAAATTTTCTTGGTAAATAAGATTTCCCTCACAATATTTGTGGATACGTCTTTTATGAAATTTCCTGTACAAGCAAAGTTAGACAGCAAGTTTGAAACAACGAATAAGATAACTTTCGCTAGAAGTACAAACTTTGATATTGTTCTTCAAAGATATTTTATTCGTAGATTTTCGTAGTTGTGAAGCGGGTTGTCATAATCGTAACACGTGCACAGAAACTCTCAAACTCTTTAAAAAATTAACTGTGATATTATGTTTTTGTACGGTTCCTGCAGTCACAGTGAAATTAACAGAATAAAGTAATGAAGTTGAAATACAAAAAATGTACTTCATTATTTCACAGAGGACTTGAAACTGTATTCAATTATTTTAATAACTGCGTATCTGGGCAGACTCGTAGTGATATTTTTTTTCATATTATAAAAATCATAGGTATTTTTTTAACAATCTAGATCGGGAGGAAGGTTATAGATTTTTGTCGTGAATGTAAACGAATAAAATGTATCAATTAATTGTTTCTTAAGCAAGTGTTTATTTACTGTTCAGTTTTATGAAGTTCTCATAGATGGCGGTGTACGTTGATTCATCGTACATTGCTTCTTAATCTTACTAATATTACACATGCGAAAGTTTAGATGGATGGATGTTTGTATGAACGTATCTCCGGAACGGCTCAACGGATCTTGATGAAATTTCGCACAGATGTAGGACATAGTCTAGAAGAACACATACGTAACTTATTTAATTCCGTTTTTTTAATTCCGCGCGGAACTAGTCGCGGGCAACAGCTAGTACTCATATAGGTCTTGCGACAATATCATTTTATTTTTATGCAAATTAAAATCTTATAATCACTATATTTATTTCTTCATTATGTTTGTATATGCCGACAAGGCTGTCCGAACCGGTGGACATAAGGTAAATTAAATTATGACAGCACACTAGCGCCCTCCTATGTACGTCAAAAATGTCACAAAACCACCTTTGTCCCTATTTTTATGTAATTTTCTATATCTAAGTAGGTACAAAGCTAGCGCGTACCATCTTTAGACCACATCATCACCTCATCGAGTGGGATCGTGGTCAAGCGCTAACTTTTTCAATATAAAAAAAAAATCTAAGTAGGTTTATATATTAAGAATCAACCGCGATAGCAGCGCCTCTCACCGGTTTGGATACCCTAGTTTAACTATAATTTTATGAAAGACAGATCAGAAGTCACAAAAAGAGTACACGCAGTTACATGATGACAAATGAAAATGTAAAAATGACAAATGTACAAAACTATGTCCTGTCATTTTCTGACGGCGGCCATTTTGGTCTTATTACACTGTACTAGTCAAGCCGTTTCATTTGAAACCCATGTTGGAGGGCTGGACAAAAATATGTGATCCGTTCTTCTGTAGTATATATTATACTCGTATTATTAAAAATTTCTACACAAAATTTTTATTTAATATTTTCGATGTGTTATTATAGGAATTGCCACACCTTTCAATTTTATTTCTTATCAACATAATATTTCTTATCACTATTACTGCACTGATATGATACTGAAAACTTTAGTATCACTTTACACTTTATCAATTTATTATCATTTTGGTTTGGACTAAAAATATAGACTACAAATTTTATAAGAATACGAAGGTTTTAATTAATTAGGTTTTAATTAAATCAGACACAAGCAACCACTTTCGAACGTATCCTTCCAGACACATTAAGGCCTCTTTTTCAACAATAAATTGATCACGCGACTGCTAATAATTCTATGACAGTTGTTAATAATTGCGTCGCATCAGTGAAAATGGTATACAGGTGGTACATAGCTCATATAAAATGGAAACCGCGCTCGACAAAACCTTGCTAATAGTTGCAATAGTGGAAAAAGGCTATAAGACTGGTGTTGTACTACCCTCATCTTGTCGATTCTCACAACCACTGTGTTGACCAACATACCTGCCAATTCTTTTTTTAATACAATCAGTCCCACGTTTTGTTTTGTTTAAAAACTAAAATGTTATTATTTATTCGATATTTTCATGAAATAAATGAATAGAAATGTAAATTCCCTTATACTGAGACATTGTTACACTCATGTTAAAAAGATCAGTTTTATTTTATAAAAATATATCTGAGTAAGAATACTTCGTTCGGTTGCGCTGTTATCCATCTACTATTATGACGGTGGTATTCAATAACAATAAACTAGGCTTTCATATACAAAACAGGTTTGCAAAGCAAGGTTATCTTTTTTCGCGGTTAAGTACGCATACTCAATAAGATCTTTTGTCATATCAAGAATACGATAACGCGTATAATAAAAAAAGGGTTTGAGATCTTGGCAGTGAGGTTGCGCTCGAGCTCTAGGTTTTTCAATGTAAAATAGATTAGACTGATTTTGGATGCATTTTATCATAAACAGATTGGCAACATTCCAACTTGACCTAAATATGGTAAATGTCATACTGTTAATCTAAAAAATTATTACGAAAAATATTACCATGAGTCATCATTTTCTCAGGGAGCAGATAAATGTAATTGCGGCTTTTTATTTATACAAAGGACGGAAACTATTATTACAAGTGTTTTCTTTGTGTGTACTGTAAGGATCCTTTTTTTTAAAAAAAATTACACACTAAATAACTGCTAATTTATTTAGAGAAACACACAAAAGAAAAACATTGGACTACTGAAAATGGACTGCGCTCTGTATTGCCGCGAGTCGGACAATTTACACATTTAATGACGTCAATGACGTTTAGGGGCTTTCTGCAAATGTGGCAGTTATGCCCTATTGTCAATTGTTCATAACAGTGCGCGCACGCACACTGATGGGATGTTATTTATGATATTGATTTGCATTGTTTTTATTTCTAAATTATGATCATTATATACGACAAGTAATACAAATATTTTTCTGATAATTAAATAATAACCGCGTACATCTCTATTATTTAATTTACTCCATTATAAGCAAATATACGAGTAACAGGGACAGTATGTTGTTAGCTATTTTATATATTCTGTAATTCCATAATTTTTTCCACTTCCACTTTTCCACTTTTGTTTATTTTAAAATAACAATATGAATAATTTATTTTACGATCCACCATAATTATTTAAATATTTGATTCACAAATTTGAAATATAAATATTCGACTTATTTTGTTATTAATCGGACAGTACTTCCATATCGTAATTTTTTTTAATAATAGAAATGGCAAACGAGCCGCGGGAACACCCATGTATTGTAATTACTAGTCTGAATGACAGCCAAGTTGGCTGTATTCGGGGAATCGTTCGACAAATATAAGATTAGTGATTGTAAAAAAGTTGTTATTTACAATTCATCAAAGAAAATATACGAGTTAAAGAAGATTGTGTTTTATTAAAAGTATTCTCCGACTGTGACTCCCACAATATTATTAAATATCTGACTTCTATATTTCGTCGTATCGTTTGGTAGGTAGGTAAGTTATTTAGATGTCTTTATTTTTTGTTTAATTTAAGACGTAACATAAATAAATAAACATTAATTTTAAATTATCAATCTTTTAAGTAAATATTCAGCGTTCAATATCCTTCGTCTTTTGCGTTAAACTTAACTTTTTTTTTACTATTTACGGTGTATTAAAAATGTTCATTATTATCTAGGAACTCCAATTAGCCAATTTAAATTATTACCTCGACAAGAAGGTAATTTAAAGAATTTCCGTTATTCTATCTTTTCGCTTTTATTAACTCACCTGCTGGCGCAGTTTCTTGCTACTGTCATACAGATGGCGCTGTTGCAAAAGTATAAAATTTTAAATCGTGAGGTAGAAAATCTAATCCCATATAATATAATGGCTTGCCGGTTAACACTAAGTCTGTTTTTACGTAGTCGTTTTCTCGTAGATGTTTCTTGTATTTCGTTTTTAATTCTGGTTGTTACTTATTGTTGTTCGATGCGATGCCTACTTGTGCTTGTGTAGAAATTACAGTTTTGCGGTAACCATTAATTTACGTGTCACTTTAAAATGTAAAATGTTCACTTTGTAGAAAAGAGTGATTTATATATTTTTTAACAAAACGAAATAAGTAAAAAGCGATAATGATTAAACAAAGATATATTAAAATGTGGTTTTAAAGGTCTGTGAAAATATATTATAGCTTCTACCTATACAAATACATTAATGCCTTAATTTAAAAACATTTGTTGAATATCCCTGTCGATCGCTAGGCATGTGAGCCAGTGCTCCCTCAGTAGTCGCCACAAGTCAGAAATCGCCCACTAATCGTTTCATATCGTACATAAAGGAAATAACTTTATTTCTAAGAAAAAGAACTTTATTAATAAACATATACTTTGAAATGAAGCGTTCTAATGATATATTTGAACTTTTTAAAAGATATGTCTTTTTTATTACTTACTACCTATCTATACGAAAAAGGAATACGAAGTACTATACTCTATAGTGATGTACTAAGCTCTACTGTAGATGTGATTGTTTATTACGTATCATTTTCGAACCCATCATTCTAAATCCGTGTAACTTATACCCTGATCTACAGGTAATTTAATTTAATCTTTGTCTATCTTTCAATTTTATTTATCTGCCTTAAATTGATCTGAAACTGAAACAAACTGATCAATTACAAAGATGCCAACATTATGGCATCTCAATTGATCAAAGTTGGAGGTGCCGTGGATTGTGACCAATACCAGTAAACTTCGATATGTGTAGAATAAAGTAGAACATAAATAATCCATTAAATTTTTAGTAAATAGCTATAATATCATTTCATTGTAATTTATGTCACAAGTAGGGAGGAATAAATTAAACCAAAACATTAAAGATTATAAAAACATTGTGCAGCAACACCACGAGAGTGGGATAAGGGCAGGGAGATGATAATAAATCATCCATGTTAAATGTCCTATGTTGAAGAATGCAATAATGTATTTTTTATTCATTCGAGTACTGTAAGTATCAACTGAAATTAAACGCTTGCAGTCAGCCTTCTTCATTTAATCCAAATATTGCTTAACTATGGCCATGGTTTACATTGAAACTGGGTCGCCTGTAAATATTTAGCCGGTGTACAAGCTGGGAATAATCTGTAATTTATTATTTATTCCTTTGTTACCGAAGGCTCTACGTTTAACGGCATCCGTACACGGAATACTCGCTCCTCGTCCAAAGCAGTCGCTACCGACTACTTTAAGCGTACGGCTTTGGGTGACCAGCAGTTGACCTTCTACAAACACGAACCGCAGTTTGACCGCAGTTCGAAAGCCTACCACTTAAGGTGCATTTTCACAGCGCAAGCGGGGTGCGGGAGATTTCTGTTCAATCATGCTGTAGGGCGTAATAATTCCCCTCAACTGTGTCCCCGCTCGACGCAACGCTCACTGTATATCTACCGATGAATTTAATTTGTCGATGTAAAGGAATCACCGCATGCCGTATACAATCCGAGAAAAGGCCATTTACATTAGCCGTTATGCGTATACGGTTTAACGTCCGATTTAACGACTAATGGAAATGCGATTTTACAGTCGGTGCCGACTACTCGTGGTAGTCTGTGTATACCAGTCCTAAGAAAGGCAGGGATATCTTACTGTTACTATAATATAATTGATACTAAAATGACAGCAATATTTTTTAACAATTCTTAAATTGAACAATATTATTATTTAATGACCATATACTTATACTGGGCACACAGAATCTCTAATAATAGGCTAATAAGTTTGTAATTCTGCATGTACGAAGTGCGGATAAAAGTTGCTATATACTATTTATAAAAATATATTTAATAAAAAATAAAAATAAATGTATAATAAATAATAATAATAATTAATGAATAATATAAATAAAAATAACTGAATAATCAAAATTAAAAAATCAAGAACAGATATGTAAATAAAAAACATAATTTCATATATATAAAATAACATTTATGCAAACACACACAGCAAAAGAATATTAAGTATGACTTAAAATGAGCAATTAACTAAAACTCGATTAGCATCTGAAATATATTTTATCATTTCGCGCGGTGTAAACAACTAAATAAAAATTGTTGACGCGACGAGAAAAACTTTAATCTGCAACATAAAAGTACAGTTTAAGTTTTACACCTTTTTTCTGTGGTTATTATTATTATTAACAATAAATACCGATAGCTGATTGTTTCCTTAGGTCAAAATTACTTTGACTTTGTTTATGCATAATATTATTTTATAACCTCTTACTCACTTAGAACACAGTAATTTCCTTGCCAAGAATATTTAAGTTTAATTTTTAAGCACAGCACTATGAATCTCGAAAGTTATAAAACTTTAAAGTTTGTCAAAACTTTAAACCACGTGACTCCCGGCTGTCAGATTTAACAAAAAGAAACATGTATTAGGTTAGACGCGAACATAATCTCACTCTGCTTCTAAAAACGAGACAAAGTAGAGCAGATTAAACAAACGTGGTAAACGACACGTCATGTTTCATAAAAATAGCCTCGCCATAAAGTCGCGAGCCGGTTGCGGATTGCGGAGTAGTCTGCACGCGACGACCGGCAACAACCAACTCCCGCGACCCCCGCCACACCTCCGCTACACCAGACTGCGCAACCACGCCCTGTAGGGTTACCACGACATTCAGGACATTTTATAATTTAATTATTCTTACGACAGCCCCTAAACTCAGCCTAGCTGCAGTCTGGATTCTATGAGGGATTTTTTTTTTCATTTACAAGATTCACTAGGTTCCTTTTAAGGGACTAATCGTGCCCTCAGTGAGTTGGTATACTCATCCCTATATCATATTTTCATTAGCCTTAATTTTTTTTTACAATCTATATTTTTATTCCTGTCTACCCCCGGTAGAAGAGCGCTTGATATACTCTATACCCCTGAAAATATATCCTACGGACCCCAATGAAAATATCTTGCAACGTAATAAAAATAGCTGATGGAAATTTAACCAATAAAACTTTTGAACGTGGCAAAATGAAATGTTATTTACACGGCAATTAACTTCGGCAATCAAGTTTTTTTTTACACTTACTTCACACAGCAAGTGAAAAAGTTTATGTAAAATTGGGAATTCCACTTTTATTTTTGGTAGTTTTGAAAGGAAAATAATAATTGTAAATTGCTTCTACTACGAATAATAAATTACTAATTGTTCAGAACAAAATAAAACTCTATTTCTCTTTAAAAGAAGCATAGAAATTATTTTTATAGAGAATAACAAATTAAAAAAATATATTTCTCGTGTTTTGACATATATCACCTATGATTTGAAAAAAGCTAAGAGAGACGTCAGAGGAAAGATTTAAGTCACTACCGAGTTGCCAAAAAAAGTTGTAAAACCTACCATAAATTAATAAGCATAAAATGCTGGGCATCACGCATTTGCACATGTCAAGGAAATGAGTTAACTAAAATGTCATTTTGTAGTAGCACCAGTGAGACTTACTCATAAATAAAATGAGGGTACCTTAACAAAAACTCTCAATGAGGATAAGAAATAGTATTTCTACTCTTCAAAGTTGAAAAATTATTTAACTTGGAATTATGCGATGTTTAATATTTACGGTGTGTTATGGATATGTAATAAGAAGGGAAGAATCACACGCGGCAAGGAAAACTTCAAGTATGAGTGTGTGTATCCCTCGGGATGATGAAAAAAAGTCGTAGTAATCTTATATGAAAGTCGTGTTAGTTACACTATTTATAACTCAAGAACGGCTGAATCGATTTGACTGAAAATTGGTGGGCAGGTAGCTTAGAACCAGGAAACGGACATAGGATAATTTTTACCCCGTTTTCTATTTTTTATTCCGCGCGGACGGAGTCGCGGGTAAAAGCTATCTTATATCTATATATATAAAAGAAAGTCGTGTTAGTTACACTATTTATAACTCAAGAACGGCTGAATCGATTTGACTGAAAATTGGTGGGCAGGTAGCTTAGAACCAGGAATAGGACATAGGATAATTTTTACCCCGTTTTCTATTTTTTTTTATTCTGCGCGGACGGAGTCGCGGGTAAAAGCTAGTATTTAATAGTTTTAAAATTTATTTGGCCGTTCCCCATTTATCTATTCGATGAAAACATACTTATAACTTTTCTATTTACAATCCTACTGATAAGATTAGCTTGATATAAGATGTCCTGAAATTTCTTCCGAGGCAATGGTGTTAGCAATCGTAACACTTAAATTTCTTTTGTAGAAAATTCACTCCTAGAAAATTCTCTTAGTTGTATCTCTATTAATAAGCTACCAAAATTTTATCCAAAAACTTACAATGACTAACATGGTTTAGTGTGTTTCTCTTGAACTTCTCTCGAACTTCATTAAGATACTTTATCCTCTAAGGGGCTAGTCGTTACTTCTATAGCAGTCCACCATTTCCACCACTGCTACCGCTACTCATCTAATCATGCACTCATTCTTTTTGTGAAAATAGGGGCTAAGAACTGTCATGTATAAAATTTTAAAGAGTGTTATGAGAAAATGCTGTTTTTCCTAAAAGCGGACGGATGGGTTTGGCTGACTAGTCTTCTACAAATTGTTACAGGAACCGGCGATTCCAGATGAAGGGTGCAACAGTTCGCTGGTACCCATTTTCAAAAACAAGGAGATGAACAGATCTGGAACAACTGGTAGAGGAGAGAGGTAGATAGAGGAATAAAGCTCATGTCACAGAGTATGAAAGCTTGGGAAAGACTGGCGGATGGAACAATAAGAGAGGAGAGTGGTTTTACACCAGAAAAGAGGACTACAGATGCCATTTTCGCTATTCGCCAATATGTGTGCCTAAGAACTTGCACATGGTGTTCGTAGACCTTTAAAAAGCATATTATAAGGTTAAGTTAAAGTTAATTAATATTATAAGTTAAAATTTTGTGGTTGGCTTTTGAAGTGAAAGGAGTGCCTGGGAAATACCTGCAGCTTATTGGCGCTATGTATTGTCGAGCCAATACACACATCTCGTGCGCTGCTGGCGATAGTGTCAGGTTCAGTTTCTTGGTGGGCCTATACCAGGGGTCGACTTAAAGCCCGTATCTCTTCCTTCTGGTAATGGATGCGCTTAAACCAGACATACAGGAGAAAGCACCCTAGTAATTGCTTTATGCTGATGACATCATGCTTGTCGGGGAGGATAAACGCGAGGTGCAGAGCAGGTTGGAAAAATAGCGAGATAAATTAGAGAGGTCTTAAAATCGGTAGGCCCAAATCGAAACATTTAATTTATGATTTTGGTGGTCCGATCAACTTTTCTCCAATCGCTTTAAATGGAGTTTAGCACTTGCTCTGATTTTCAGTACCTCGATTCACTCGTCCAATACGACGGTGGTATTGTTACTATTAAAGTTGGATGAAATGGCGACAGTTGACCGGTGTGACTTGCGATACAAGAGCTTAAGGGACAGATCGTAAGACCTATCGTATTGTACGGATCTGAATGTTGGGCCACCTAGGTTTCGGATGAAAGGAGATTGACTGCGATGTGTATACTAAGATGGATGTGTGTGGATTGTATATTGGTAGAAGTTTGAAAGTATTGCCAGTGATGGAGAAGCAGAAGATTAGCGTGGTTTGGACATGTTATGCGGAATGAAAATGATTACATAAACAAAAAAGTAATGAGATTAAAAGTGGATGGCTAAAGAAAGTATGGATGGATTGCGTGAAAGAGGATATGCGTAAGAAGGGATGTTTAATTAGTATTCAAATATAAGGGCTGATCCAGATGAATGGAGTAATACAGACTGTGCCGACCCTCCCGAATTTAAATTTAGAAAATGATTTGAACTGATGACGACTTCTTTTTACGACAGCCGATTTACTAAAAGTTATCTCTACTTTATCGACATAATTTATCAATAATATATCATAATGAATTGTGCTCAATTTTTTTTTACATAAATTTAAAAACAAATGATATCATTTACTAATAGCGTGGGATGTTACAATAATCACTTAATTTTTATGATAGACAATTTGAATACTGATTTTTTTTTTTGGGAGGGGAGGGAGAAATCAATTTTTTATTAACCTATTGCCAGAACTCAACATGTGTTCCAATGCCATGATATTTAAAATAAAATAATGTAATCTTTATTTATTTTATAACATCATCTGTATTTATTTATATCATTAAATTATGTAATCTTTTCTAACCCGCACTGGGCCAGCGTGGTTGACTATGGCCTAGTCACCCTTAACTGATGGTAGGCTCCGATCCCATTGGTGGGGATGTGTATAGTGTTGTAACTGATGATGATGAAGAATGTAATCTTTAGAATCCTAAAAATATCTAAATTTAATCCTTGTCTCTCTAATAATTTATAAACGCATTATACAGACATACGAAGATTTTAAATTATTCAATAAACACAGTAAAATATCTCTCATAAACCATTCCAACCTCTTACATATTTTTTTGTTAAAAATGTGAATAAAATTTCAGTTAATGTTAAATCACTTCATTTAAAATTACCACAATATATTTCTATAGATCGCCCACACAATAGGCTTTTGAAGTTACACAATACGACATTTTTCTTAATCAACATTAACAGGAAATTGTCGGTTTTCCAAAAGCATTGAATTTTTTCCTCCTATAATATTGAATATTTATTTATTTGTGATATAAAATCCTATTACGAATTTTGTACAATATAATATAGGCAGAGATTATTTATCTCACTTAAACTTGAGAGCTTTCAATTTACAATTCGATTACTTAGTGGTCGTATTATATGAAATTAACGTTATGGCATATTATTGTTTCATTTTATCGTAATATTAAAAAAAAACCAGGACATCAAGTCAATAAACACTCTCACGAGTTTAACTAAATCTTGGACAGTTAAGCTTTGTTAAAAATTCACTGTAGTATTTATACGACTAAATTTTTTTTTTAATATTTATTAAATTATTTATTTTTATTATTTACTTTAATATATTTTTACAAAATGGGATAATTTTTGTATTTCAATTCGTTTGAGTCTATCATGAGAATTTTACAACATCCCAATGTTATGAAAAAAATGTTAAAAAAATTAAAGCGAAGTCGAGACTAGTCGCTGGTTAAATAAAGAAAGTAAAATTTTATAGAACAACAACCGTAATTGTATTGTTCCGGACTGAACCGGACTGTTTGGTTACAATTTGAAACCAAATGAATATAAATTAACATTTAATTAAAATACTAAAGCATTAAAAAGCATAACAATTTTTCTTTTTGACCAAATACTCTGATATAATGTATTTTTTAAATTATTTAATTTTTTTGCCATTCAGAGTATTCTTTAACGAAGTCTTTTGATCGTAAATTATTCAAGATAATTTTGCCAAATATTTCCTCGATTAAATTCAGCCCCTATGTTAACCCGTGGGCTGCGGAGCGCTTATTTTTAGGGATTCGTAAGGCCTTGGAGAATATCGGCAAATTTTTTTTCCGCCGCCCACTAAGCCGCAATAGCGGACAGTAATAGGACCGATGGGTATTGAGGATCGCTAAATTATTTTATATGTTATGAGGGGCAGGCATTCTAAATACGAGTAAAACTTGAAAAATATTGCTATAAACATGTGAACAAAGTATTTTTGGTTTATGGATATTTTCACAAAATTTGGCCGAAAAAAACTAAAAAAACAAAGTGTCTATTTTTTGCTTTTAGCAAACATTATTGTCGTGGCAACGTTATTCAATTCTTATTATTGTCACGAAAATAAAATCATCACTAAAACGACAGATCTTTTCCTTAAAAAAAACATACTTGAAAATCGAATTTTAATTTTACAAATTCATCATGAAGCTATGGAAGAACTTCAGACACATTCATCGCACAACAAAATGGTCCTTCGGGCGTTATATAATCAATACTACAAAAGCATCAACGAGATATACCAGCATAAAATTAACAATGGCAAACCATCAGTGGACTCGGTATTGGCGTTACCAGAAAGCTTCTGTTACCATTTAATCGGCATTGGTGTCAACAGAAAGTTTGACCAGTACCGAAAATCAAGGGAATTGGCCCCATACTTTAACGAGAATACCGATGGCCTATCATCATCCAGGGAGCGATCAACATGCCATCTCAACCAAATGGAATCATCGAGCTAGAATAAAGCAACAGATCTTTTCTTTACAAATTCATCGTCAAGCTATCGAAGAACTTCATCGTACAACTAATAGGTAGACAAAGCCAAAATTCGAAAAAAAAATGAACTATTAAGTATTAATGATTTTTTTGTTCGGGAAGACCTCATGTATCCCGTCTTTCGTTTGTTCTGTGTCTTTCAGGACATCTTGTATAAATAAGCAATCCATAAATTACGAGCGTAAACAAACACTACGTATTTCCATTTGAAACCTACGTGTTCCTTTAACCCAGAATGACTTCATTGTATTATATTATAGTTCTATAATGTACAAAACCTATTATGTAACATTTTTCTACGTATTTATACCGAAATGACGCTATGTATTCTTTAAAGTAATAGCGCAAACATCTCGTTAAAGCTGTTTAGCTGCAAGATTTGCCTCTAGTTTATCTCATAATTATTGTTACGTAATTTTATAACTTAATCTATGCATCGAGCTTCTCCCTGAATAGAAATCGATTTTAATACAAAATTTAATCCACATCATTAGAGCTGCTTCATTAAGCGAGATGCTGCCTTATCACGTAATATGCAACATTTTATTCAAATTGCTAGATTTATATGTTGTATTACTTTTTGCCCGCGACTTCGTCTCCGCGGAATTAAAAAAAAAGATTAATAGGTAGTCTGAGATCTACCAGAAAGTGTTCTATATCTTTAGTAAATTTAATCGAGATCTTACCTTCTAACAAACATCCACCCAAACTTTCGCATTTATGATATTACTGGCTGTAACCCGCAACTCTGTCCGCGCGGAATTAAAAAAAAAAACTTAGTAAATAGCCTATGTGTTAGAACATATGTAGACATGTATGGTCACATGTGGTCTACCACACTGTGTTCTACATCTGTGTGCAATTTTATCGTGATCCGTTTAGCGGTTCTGAGGATATCTTCTAACAAACATCCTTCCATCCTTCCATACTTTCGCATATATAATATTAATAAGAATAAGGATTATTATCAAGGGATATCCGTGGTAAAAACTATAAGAAAAAGCTTTACTGACAAACATACGTATTTGTGAACAAATAAGCTTTATTTCAAAAATAATATTGAATGGTAAGCGTGTGAAGTGATATAGGTCAACGTTTGATGATAAACTATTTGCTTATTAAGTGTCATAGTAAGCTTAAATCCGATTACACAAATTAGGAATTTGAATTTCAATTAGGAACTGTTTACTAACGGATGTGTAAACGGAAATTTCGCAATTACAGCTGCAATTCGTAAATAGAAATTCACTACGGCCGCACGTCGCGTTGCGTCGCAGAAATTCCAACTTGCATTACGGATATCTATGAATTAAAAATTAATTTAATTATACTAATATTATAAAAACAAATGTTTGGATGGATGGATGGATGGATGAATGGATGGAAAGAATGCATTTTTACGAGAAAACGGTAGTTATTTGTTGTAAAAATAGGTGATGACGCATTGTATATGCCGCCAAATTTTTAAAACACGGTAAACATATAAAACAGTTTGTCGAGAGATAGAAGTTTCTTTGCAGAATCTCAATCTACTCTTTTAACCTAACAATTACACAACAAATTTATACTATTAGCCAATTCCCGACCTTTAACCTCTATGTACATTTTTACTAAATTAAACCGCAATGTTAATTTTAAAATTAGCTATTGTATTATATTTAATTTTAATATTATATATTATATTTTAATATTATTTATTCCTCCCAAGTAGGGTTGGTGACAGACAGGCGGCCGGCCGTAAAAAAATAAAATAAAACTTTAAGGTTTATTATAAAACCTTGTGTGCCGACCACACGTGAGTGGGATAAGGCCCGGGAGATGATGTTAATTTTAAAATAGTCTCGTTATTGTGACAAAAAAATTGAATCATCAGCAGAATTAGGTCTTTTTTCTGTACAAATTCATCGTTAAGCTATAGAAGAACTTCGATCGAAATTTTTTGAATTACGAATGTACCATACTCATAGGTTTAATTAGACATTTGACATTGTAAATGAATTCCGTTGGTCTACGATGCCGACGCATAGACTAGCACGTGGTTAAATTATTCAGCAGCATTGGGTATTAACCTTGACCCGGTGAATAGAATTTGGAAATATATATTGCACATGAAGAATACTGTATCGTGGTATTTACTTGCGGTATTCCGATAATCCAACTCTGAAGCGGCATTGGTTTGAACTTGAGCCATGAAACTCTTACAAACAGGCTCTTGTTTCTTATTTGTACGAAGGTGGAGCAATTTTAATTTATGTAGAATATTTATGTTTTTACTTTAAGTACATACAAGATTCCATGTAACAAGGAGCCATTAAAATATCGTTTTGACGTCTACGTTTGAAACTGAATAAGGATAACAACATTTAATTCTTTGGATCGGAATAAAAATATAAATAACTAGATCCAAAATTCGTTGAGCGGTTTAGGCTACGGAAGGTCATAATAGTACTCACCACTAAAACACTTAATTGTTATTTAACATTTACTTAGTTGTTTATTTATGTATGTTCAAAAATAAGACATAAATTATAAAATACATATTATTACTTGTATTTCAGAAGAGGATGGGAAATAAGATTCACGGATCGTGTGATACAACGCCACGTTTGATTTTTCTCTACAACTAGAATAGATTAAGGTGCGTGACTCCTTATTAATTTGTCTTCCGTCGGGTATGTTATGTACGCATTTTGCTTTGTATTTATAAATGTCATAGATGGGTAAGCCTCGCCTATATCTTATTTTTTCCCATAATCATTGGAGAGATTGCGATGACTTTGGTAAGCTGTTCCGAGTGCGTCAGAGGAAGTTAAACAAGGGTTCAGTTTTAGTGAAAATGTTGACTTGCACAATGACATTAACATTCTTCAATTGTTTTGATTGGATATGTCAATTTGATATATGTTTGGCACAACACAATATATTTAAGTAGTTTTTATTTTCATAATTATTGCAATTATACAATTGTGATAAATTGATGTGATACATTGTTACGCAACAACTTTCATGTCCAATGGGATTAAATGGCTCACCTTCATTCACCTGCTAAGATAACCCAAAGGATGGCCTTTGGGTGATATAACCGTTTCCGGCCTTGTTGTTCTTTCATTTATTTTCTTATATCATTTATTTATTTTGTGCCTGTATGTGACATATAATACAACGAGAAGTGTCACATACATGCCAAGAAACAAAATACATATATATAGTTGAATAAAAGTTAAACTAACTTATATGTATGACGCAATATATCTATGTCCCTTAAGCGTACTCGCGAACAGCTAGTCTAGTTACATTCTTAGTCTAAATGTTAGATTCAGCTGCTTGAATTATAAAAGCTCCGAGCGAATAATGCTATCAGTTTTTGCAGAAAACATATGAAACCTACAAAGGCATAGAAATGACATGAAAGAAAAATCACAATTAAGGTATTAATAACCATTGTCACTATTTTAAAATTGACAGGGGAGCACTAGTGAGCTGTAATCATTTAGTTTGACCTACGCCCACCGAGTCATATTTTCATTCTATACGAATTAACTAAACTTGTACTTATTTATTTACAGAGACCGAAGTTTCGCAGTTCGCAGGACAATGAACCCACGTAGCAGATGGCGAGACCAAATCTTTTGTACACCTAGTAGACATGCTTCAGAAATTGGTGTGTTTGTTAGTCACATTTTTTGTAGCATGTTTACTTGGGTTACAGAATAGCATCAATGAAGAAAACGCTGCTTAGGTTTTAACTTACTATAACGGTGTAGCTTAGAAGTTAGCAGAGAAATAACAAAGTAGGTTTAAACTTACACTCTTCTAACTTTAGAGCTATGAAGTTATAACAAGCTAAGTTGTACCTCGAAAAAAAGGAAGAATAACTAAATATTAATTATGTATTGGAACGAAGTTCCTTATCGCGCGTTGTGAAAGGGGGCTAGACGGAAAAAATTCTTACGAAAAGTTGTCACGACACTTTTTGCTATAGTAAGTATGTTAACGACGAATAAGCGCTACTTCACCATGGCAACGACGTGACAATATATAACGAAAATTCATAGAAATAAAATGTCCTTCTTGTGAAGACTTAAGTTTTTTATTCATAGAATAAACATTGGTTCCTTCACTAATTAATCGAAAGGAACTTCGTTCCATCCGGGTGTCCCTTGACACCTCTCAAGTTTTTTTGTAATTCTTTTTCCATTTTACTTAGCGATTTGTCCAATAATATGATGTCATCTTATTCGCTTTTTAAAAAACAGAGATGATAAAGTGTTTCGAAAATGGTAATTCACGCTCCTTGGATATCGACTTACGTAACTGTTTCTTCGGACGTAATTCGCACTAGTCTGTGTATATTAAAATTTTGATAAAAACTGTTATCATGGATCGAGAAAATATATTTTTAATGATTTTGTCTTAATCCAGACCATGGTAATCGAGGTAATAGTTCTAAATTATAATAAAATGTACATAATAATTGGAATATAAAATAACGCCATCTAGTTAAACGTTGAGTTATTAACACTACGCGGAGCTTTCCCAGCTTCGGTGTATTTGAACTGTGCCTTAAACAATTATAAATTTTACAGCGTGGTAATATGTATTGAGAGTTAATTAAATAATAAAAATTAAATTGACAGACAAAAAAATTTTAATCGCAAATAAGGAGAAAAAGAAAATAATAAAAATATGATTAGTTTGCTAAAAATTCGTTAACGACACGAAAGGCAAACGTGTGTAAAAGCAGAAAGCATGTCTCACGTACTTTGATAGTTTTGTAGCACTTCTTTGAATGAAGCTAAAGCCGTCGCTACGTCGATCTTCCACTGCTTAAAACTTTTGCCTTACAAGACTTTCAAATGGCAAAGGAAAAAGTAGAGATGTTAAATTTCAGAAGTACCATGTTTCAACTTCAATTAAAAGTTCCATATTTTAAAACATCACGTAAAATACTTTATTATATATTGAATACATAAGTATAAAAATTTCTAATGGAATCATGGAATCATTTGTTGTAATTTTCAAAAAGGTAAGAATTTATTATATATAAAAATTATGTATAAAAAGGTAAAAAGGTAGCAAGTATTTATTATTTAAATTAATATAAAAGTCGAACAGTGTATGAATTTGCAAAGAGTTTCTCCAGTAAGTTCTATTACAAATTAGTTAAAAGTAATACGAGTAGTTTTAATAGTTTGACGTAACAATCACGTGGTACGCTACGGAGCTACGAATGGCGCTACGGTGAAATAAACGACCATATGTTTTGTATAGGTGTGGAAACTTATGATAAGCTGAAAGCACCACAAAGTCAAACTTTCTAATTTCCTTAGAGGGTTTTAATTTCTATAAAAATGTATATATCTTTTTTCTTTCTATTCATTTTACTAACTAATTCCTCCGGTGACCGTTAGTTGAAATTGATAAGGCTCCCGCTTCTGTGGCTGATGCATTATTCACGAACATTCAGCCCATCTAATCCGCCCTGGGATCTGCTAGTGAAATATTTGTAAGCGATTTTCAAATTTCATTATTTACTTTTAGATTTAGGTTTCGCCATTGTTTAGCCATAACAGGATTTTTTTTACCATATTTTGCTTAAGTTAATCCATATTCTTTGAATATATTATCCATATATTCAAAGAATATAAAACAAAAACACACACACACACACACACACAAGGCACAAACCTGATACAATAGTGTTTCAAAAGGGAGCCAGTCTTTGTCTTCAGAGCGTTTATGTTTTTTATATGAGCGAGCCAACTTTGTCAACATTACATCGATATAAAACTATTTAAAAAGCAGCATGGCTTTAGAGCATAAGCATCTTGTTTTTCTAAGTACTAGAAAATGTCATTAGTTCATATTTCCTTGCAGAGTACCATTTCATCGTAATATAATTAAAAATAAGCATCCTTGTTAAAACTATCACTAAGAGTTTTATTTCACAGCTATAAGTAAATAAATACTACATAAGTTTTAACTTTATTACTCATTTTTGTTACTACTTTTAAAGTCACTTAAATGTATACTTACCATTATCCAACATCCACAATTTCATAAATATAAAACAGCTGTTTCACTCCTTGGTAATAATGTTGAAATAATAATTTATAATAGCTTAATAATTCAAGCTTATTTTTATTTCATGAATCATACTATTTGATATATGCATAATATTAAATGAATATTAGTTAATTGGATAATTTTATTTTAATATATAACTAATAAGCTACAAATAATTTGTAACATTATAACATAAATTTCATTAAAAATTGCAGGCAATGCATCTGCGGTTCCTCTGGTATTTGCAGATGTCCATGGACGTCGGTGAACAACTCGGTGTTCTGCTCGTTTGCCCCCTTCTCTTATAAAAAAAAATTGTCATGATCTATGCCCCTGAAAAGCAGATTAAATATTCATAAAGGGAAACTTTTTACTGTTGTGTTGATAAACATAATATATTTGATTCATTATTTTGTTATTTTAATTCAGGTTTTATGTAATGCTACATTTAATAAATGTAGTTTCTGTGATCCTTCAACAGTTAAAAAAGTTTATTAAACTATTGAAAAGCGCGGCACAAGTTTTAACGCATGCGCAAAACGTTTGTATATCAACGTAACTAAGGTAAACTGTTGTTAAGGAAGCTATCATTTTGCGCAGCTGCAACACGTGCCCTCCCCCTTCCCTTGCCAATGCAAGTAGTGCTCTATGTATATGAATGCAGCGCGCAGAATCGGCAGTTGCATCGCTGCTCCCGAGGGGAGGGCGTCTACGACCACGCGCTGCACACGTGGTGAAAAGTTTGTACGGTTATAAACTTATTTTTAAGTGTTTTTAAGTCAAATCTGCATATAAGCTGCAGTCAATGCTGCAGCAACGTCTTCCTAAGGTAAATAAAGCAGGTACGTGCCTATTTGTCAATGCCTTAGGCAGAGTGACCATACAAGCCGGCCAACTAACCTAACTTTACTTGGTGTTTATTATCACAGTTGCGGGTGTATCGAAGTTGTTGGCGCGTTGTATGAACGATCGCGACGGCATGGGGCGCCAACTGCGCCCTCGGACGCCCTCTTTGAAACTGAATATCCTGTATTTTTACTACATATAGAAGAATGCTAGATGAAACTTGTTGCACGGCGTGTGCGGTGCCGCACAGGCGCGCCGGTTGTCGCCAACGATCGATCGGGCAACGACCTGACGCTGCCATTACACTCGCTTTGTCGACGCTATCCGCATGATCCTAGAGACGGTAAAATTTGGCATGCGGACTAAGGCAAATCCTGAAGGCGGACCGAATCTGGCGTCACAATGCGTCCCCCTCACCGCTACGGACTGCACACGATCGTGAGCGCGACTTTCAGCGCGTTATTTGAAAGTTTTTAACTTTTTACGTATCTTTAAAAAAGATACTTAATTATTTATATATTATAATTATTACATATTATTACCATACTTAATTTAATCAACTCTTTGTTGATTTTAATTTAATTATTTTTACTTTTTAATTTGAAATTTAAACTTTAAATATATATTTCGGCCACTTTTTAAAATAAAAGGTCAGCAATAAAAAAAAATTAATAGTAAAAGGATATATAAACTTTTAACCGACAAGTTTATATGTTTTTAACCTTAAATTTTTGGCGCGCACACCGCGCTGGCAAGTCGTGGGAATATGGAGCGCGCATGCGTCGCGCCGACATCTTGAATTTTTCATGGTCAATCTCTCTTCCTCCAGTATAAGTTGTTTGACGGGTATGAGCGCGGGAAAGCTTCAAAATACATATACGTAAGTTTTTTAAAAACTTACATTGTTTTTTTTTGTGAAATATTAAATTTTTGAGTCGTTAGACCAGACACTTTGTAAATTGACACAGATTTAAAGATCAAAAGAAAAAAAATCTATTTTTTTTAAACTTTAAGTTTTTATGGGTATTACCCATTAAGTATTTTTAAGTTATATTAGTATTTTTAAGTTACACAAGCTAAAGTACCTTGGTAGATTTTTTTATTATTAGAAAATTGACAGCCTACTGAATTTATCATTACAACGAGATGTACCAATTTGTATTTTTATTTTATCAATAGGTTGATTTTTAGACGTCTTTAACTACTAGACTAGCGATCAGGGGACAGTTGTGTTGGCAAGATTCGCATGAGTTAGGAATATATTGTCTCTTTTCAAAGTTTACGCTACTAACCTATTTATGCAGTAATTGAGCGCGTCGTAGTCTGATACAAAGCGGTTACAAAAATAGGCGAATTATACAAAATTATAGATGTATATAATTTTTATTAATTTTTACGGTTAATATTAGAAGTAATTTATAAGTATTACAGTCAATGTCTGGTTTAAAAAAAATCAGATGTGGTTAAAAAAGAAGAAAAACCAGATTTGATGTGATTACTGCTATTGATTTATTTAGACGGTTTTTTGTTTTTATTTGAACATTTTAATAATATTTTAAGTAATAAAGAATAAAACCCTTAACAAAATGGTTTCATTATTCAACCTTTGATGATAAAGCGAAATATTTTAAGAGGCTTAAATTAGAATTAAAACCAAGAAACGATCCTTGAACAAAGATTTTGTATGTGTAATTAAAGACGAATTTCCAAGAAACCTTTCACTCAAATAAAGATTAAATAAATTTTAATTATTAAAGATATTGTTAAAGGACACAAACCAAAATTAATTTAACATTGACATTAGCTAATATAAAATTTTGTATTAGTACTGGAAATATTTAGCATTCAGCAGTACCTGACTTGCATTCTGCAGGTCCTGGCTTCGAATCCCGCCATGTACCAATGTGTTTTTCGATTTACATATGTACATTTATTTATCCGACATTCGTACGGTGAAGGAAGAAAGAAAACGTGGCTCGCCACACGTCACGTTCCCGTCTCCCGAAAAGGCGAAAAGTGGATTGCGGAGGTTCATTTGGCCACTCCAAATGGTGGTCCGTGCTCTCTGCCTTCCCCTCTGGGTTACAGGCGTGAGTTGTTATTTTTTCAAACTATAGGTTATAAGAAATTGCATTTTTCGCACACTTTTGTATATTAGTGATACATTAGTTTGTTTATGTACATAAATCAAAAATTAATCAATAGCATTTATACGTTTGACGTTGACGTGAAATTAATTGATTTATGCCCGAATACTGAAACGTTACTTAAATAACTTGTTTCATAAGCATTTCTTCAATTTAACAAAAGTCAAAACTTAAGTGGAATACACAAACGCAAATCAAGACATGTAAGCGCGCGATTCCGTAAGCTATCCTATCATTTTTTTGTAAAGGCAACACATCCTTTGTATTCAGTCAGAGTGTATAAAAATATTTGTTTTCGATTACGTTTTCTTAGAATTCACTTTAGGTATCCGTTTCACACGGCATGGTTTAGACAACCTATAGTCGTAAGACGTGTTTATTCCCAAATGTTAAAGAAAATTTAAATAAAAACACTAACTACACATAAAAGCGCAGAGGGTTGTAATTAAAAAATATCATTTCTATTTAAATTATTTAAAAAAAAATTAACCTTATTTTTGTAGAATGGAAAACATCTGACATTATTGTTTATTTTGTGAAATTTAAAATAGACAAGTAATTTTTGACAGAAATTAAGATTGTAATAAACTTTATTTAATATCATCAAGAACCTTCTTAAGCATTTTACAATAGAACTAGCGCAATTACTAAATAGAATATGGAAAAAAGAAAAAAAAGAAGAAGTAAATACGTCTTTTGAGAAAGAAATTCTTTTAAACCTAGTCAGCATTGAAATTTGTTTTAAAACTAATGTCATGCCATTATTGTATAAACATATTATATATTTATTGTAGATATACGGATGTTATAGAAAATGAAGAGACGAATGCGACCATTATTACAAAGAAACGAGATACTTGGAATTCTGTCTGCCAACAATATAATTCCTGCCACCTGTGAGTGCCTGTTTCTCTGCCGGCGGATTAGACGGTATGTTACCACAACACCTTAAAGATTTGACTTGTGGTGTTGTTGGTGACGTCGGCACTATACTTCTGGAGGATTTGAGCCGCCTCGTGAATCTTATGTTCACTGGGAAGGAATGCAATGACATAATTGATATGTTATATGGAGCCAACCTTTGCGCGCTTCGGAAAATGGATGGTGGCATCCGTCCAATTGCCGTACGCAATGCAATTCGTCGTATGGTTTCCAAAAACTGCTGTAGACACATCCTGCTAGATTTGCAGTAGGAATTTCAGCCAACGCAGTTAGGTTTTGCAACCAAGGGAGGGTGTGGTCCTGTTGTTTACGATGCGCGCACCTTTCTCAAGCAAGACTTAAGCGAAGTGTTGCTAAAGGTAGATAAAATTGGACGACTTCCAAGAAGAGGCAGCGCGAGTTGGCTTAAAAATCAACGCGCGGAAGACTCAAGAGATGCGTACTGAGGGAAGTAACACGCTACCACTGTCACTACGGGACGTCAACATCGAGCAAGTGCAGATGTTTACTTACCTCGGTAGTGTCGTGTCCAACTCTGGAGGAACCGACGAAGATATCACCTCTAGATTAGCCAAGGCCAGGGCTAGCTTCACGCAACTGCGTCCCATATGACAGTCTAAGAAGCTTACGCACCGAGTGAAGATGAAAATATTCCGATCTAACGTAAAATCGGTACTGCTATATGGATGCGAAACCTGGAAGGTGACTAAAGTTTCAACACAGCGGGTCGAAGTTTTTCATTAATCGCTGACACCGACAAATCCTAGGAATCTTCTGGCCAGACACGATCCGCAACGAAGAACTCCTGGCACGTAGTAGACAACAGCCGATTGGTCAGCAAATAAGACGCCGCAAGTGGTTATGGATTGGCCACACGCTTCGTCGGGATCCCAGTCATATTCCCAGGGTGGCCCTGGAATGGATCCCACTAGGAAGAAGAAGACGTGGTCGTCCTAAACAAACTTGGCGGCGCTCAGTGGCAGCCGACATGTAGACGGTCGGGCTGACATGGCTCGAGAAAAATGCAGAGCCCATAGATATAGAGCGAGCTGGCGGCGCACTGTGGACGTCCTCTGCCCCACTACGGGGACATAAGAAATTAAATCAAGTAAGTCGTCTTCTCATATTAAAATGATTGACGACCAGTCGCTCCGTCTACTAGGGGCCCCGGTGCTGGAAGCGGATTTCACCAAAATTGTGGAAGATCAAATATTAAAATTTCAGGAATCTTCCAGCCACCTAAAAGATATAAATCCTCACGTGGCTTGTTTATTATAAAATTCTGTCATTTCGTTTGCAATACTACCTATTCGCTTCGCTGTACACCGCTTATGGCCCACAATGATCTTCTCTCTCGCTTAGATGAGACAGTAGGAGTATATTTAAATAGCTTAAACCGGTATGGACCTAGTCCTGGACCTGGCTTCGCAGCGGCAGTGGGGTGAGCCCTACATTTAGTCTGGCGGTGAGCTTACGGCTAGGAGCCCGGATGAACGAACCCCATCGCTGTCGTGGGGTGTCGTCGTCATACGTCGGTCCTCTAGGTCATCACGGTTTAGCATGTCGTCGCAGTGTAAGACGCATTCCGCTCCATGCCGCCTTAAATGACGTCATTAAGAGGCAATCCGTCGTGCCCTTGACTCTTCCGGGGTGCCAGGAGTACTTGAACCTAATGGCATCGCCCGGGACGATGCTTAACTTCTTAAGGTAAAGGCAAAATTTATATAGAACTTAAGGTAAAGGAAAAATTTATATAGAACTTAAGGTAAAGGAAAAATTTATATAGAAACTTGATCATGGAGTGCAGATGTGCATGAGATTTTGAGTAAAAAGAAGAAAGCATTTAAAGAGTGGCAGGGTGTTGAAGACAATGATAAGGATTTACAAGAGAATACAAGGCAGTTATATAAGGAGTGTAAGCGATTTGCTAAGAAAACCATCGCAACTGCTAAGGCACAGGCACAAGATAAAATTATTGTGAGCTGAGTCAAAAAAACTACGTCAATCAGACAAAAATACAGAAAATAAAGACATCGACTACTATCGTGTTCTAAAAACAATATATTTTTAATAAACTTTAACAAATAATACATTTGTTTGAAGATGACATGAAAGTAAACTGAGCAAATATCTCTTACTTATTGTTACAAAACTTTTCTGTTCAGCGGACAACAGCCCGAACACACTTTATGCATATCAATCAGCAAATGTATACAAAATTTTTAAATGAATATTTTAATATAAAAATGTATGTAGAATACAGAAGACAATACCATGATGACAATTGGTTCCATGTAATATTCATTGCGGGGAACAAAGACACGAATATTTACCAAAAGAACAAAATGGGATCGCATTCGAACAAAATCCTCTTGTCTATTTCTACTGTAAATGTACATTGTTAGGAGAAGGCTCGAGAGACGGAGAATTCTCCACTTGAGAAAATCTTCAAAAGCTTGGACATGAACAAAAATAGATGTTATTCACAGAGGCTTTTAACAATTCCACTCTTGAGATAAATGGTGTCTACATCTAGGCCAACAGCGAAGCAGACAAAAAAATATGGTAAAAAATAAATAAACGTGAATTGAAAACCAACGTTATTGCGATTACATAAAATACAGCTTTTAAATCGAATCCTTAACACTTTCAAAATTAATGTATTTGCATAGATTAAAGTTTAACCCTTTTGAAAGAGAAATTCATTGATTTTTAAGTAGTAAATTTGGAGCAAAGTTTCCAAGTTTGGTATCGTCAACTAATCAAGGGGTAAATATTATTAATGGGCAATCGGTATAATTCAACCCTATTTGATAAATATCAATGGAACCGACTACATCAGTACTTTGACAGCTCGGATTTATTTATTGTTTGTTTTATTAATCATGTTGACACCAAAAAGAAAGTTGAATAAGAACTCGTTGCAATATACTACAGACAAGCCAAAAAGTATACAAACCAGTTCACAGTATTTTACTCTAATACCTTTGAAAAGCAAAATTTATTTTCACATATGATATAATAATTTCTAAAGCACTTTTACAAGAGCAATAAGTGGAAGGAAGAGATTAAAACGTTTTCAAGGAGATCGCCTCAAGTCTCACTTCAAACTCCACAAGTGACTTTCTGACAATAAGATATTGCGATAATATTGTCTAAATAAAAAGTGAAATATTTAAGGAAATAGCAAACAAACAGAATTATATACTCGTAGTAATGAGACTTTATAACTTTAAGTATGAAGTTGGTTAAACAGCTACATAAATAATGTGTAAACTAAGATAAGCGGCTGGCTTCTCGAATATTTAAAGTACTCCAACACCCGAAGCAACCGAGCGCCCAAGTTTGCATGTTTAATTAGATGAAAGTCCTTCATTTGATTTGTATATTCAAAGTTCAATTTCTGTATAACTTATATATGAGGCTGTTTCCCGCAACTTTGTTGATTAATACATTTTGCTTACAATTTTCTATTTCACTTCTCAAATTTTCATTTAACCTACATACAAATCAAATTTTCATGAACATCGCTTGGAATTTATACGTTTCATAATTAAACATATTTTGCAAAAAAGAAAACTTCGTGAAGTTGGAAAAATAAGGAAATTTTCTTTTGCAATTTTCTCATTAAAATAAGAACAGAGATATCATTAATTTTGCAAGATTTGTGCTTATTTTCCTGACCGACAAGAAGATTATGTTTTACGGGAGTCGTTGCATTCTCGCGTAGTTTAATCGGCTTGGACAATTCTTAAGACGTCAATCGAATATTTGTTAATTTTTTGATACTATTTTGTTTATATTATACTAGTAGTACGAGAGCTCACGACCAAAACCATGTCGCATCGTTTTACGGCCAAAACTGTATAATACCGTTAGAGTAGATGAATCTGAACCCGGCTAAGTGAGCAGCACCGGATAGAAACGTCGTAGTTTTATGGGCAATAGGCAAAAAATAGGCAAACAGTTTTATCAAAATATGTCTGATAGTAAAAATGTACATAGGTTTCGTCATTTTATTACGAAAAAATTTGTTTTCAGACAACAAAAAATTTACCCGACCTGTCTCATAGCAGCTTGGTTCATTTTTTTAAAATCTTAGCCTTACCTGTGTGTTTTGCAAAGAAATAAAAAACGAAAAAGTGAAAAACATAACAGAAGAAAATTTATAAAAGTATAGAGAAGTAGCTGACTTTCGGAGTAAAAAGTATTCTGCAAGGAAATCTATTTACTCCGACATCGAGTTACCACATATTGACGACAAGATATTGAAGATCTGGTAGTGGAGAGTGATTTTGATTATACGACGACTACGATGACGAGTCCGACAGTGATTGAAAACGATGCAATTTTATCAATAAACAGTATTTTTCAAACGTTATCCCAATTTCCTTTTGTCTAATTTATTAAAAATGTCCTTTAATTTTAGTTCGAAGGTTTCGAGTGAGCTCTTTATCGATCATCATCTAAGAATTTGCGAGTTGCAGCTTATTCATTTGTTTAACAGATGTAAATACGCCACAATACGATTTTTTAATAATTTCTGACTCGAAAAGTTGTCTGATTAATGAAGTACAACACTAAATTTGTCTGATATAATTTTTTTCTGCATCCAGGCAACTTTTTTCATGATTACACTTTTCAGACGGAATGCTATGGAAAATATCGGTAAAATTTTTCAACACGTTCAAAATGGTTTCAACACATAAGATGCTCACACTTTCTTCTGAAAAATTATTAATTCGCATCAACTGACCAATGTTCACTTCAAAACAAGATTTCCAGACGGTTTGCTATAGTTTTTTTTGTCTCATTTTTAATTTTCTCAAATGGTGTCCTGGGTACATGCGACGCTTGTGGTGTCTGAAAATTGTGTTTTCAGTAACTAAAATTTATCGTTCAACTACATTCTGAAAATCAGACAGATTACTATGAAACAGTTCGGTAAAATTTTTTGACATCTTCGAAAATGCGGTCAGGTCAGACGTGACGCAGAAAATTTCTGAAATTAGTATTTTTGCAACTCAGAATCACCAAATCTACCGATTTTATACAGTTTTCATCGTAAAACGATAAGGCAAAAATTTTGGTCGTGGGTTCTCGTACTATGGAGCGTCGGTGGCTCAGGGGTTAAGCACTTGACTTGTAATCTGCGTGGGTTCGAATTCTGCCATGTACCAATGTGGTTTTCGATTTTCCATTTACATATGTACATTTATCCGACGTTCGTACTATGAAGGAAAAAACATCGTGATGCAACCCACACATATGTGTGAATTCCTGGGAGAAAAAGAAGGTGGCGCGGCTCATCACCCGTCACGTTCCGTCTCCCGAAATTGAGAAAACTGGCTTGCGGAGGTTCATTTGGCCACATCAGATGGAAACCGTGATCTCTGTCTACCTCTGGGTTACAGGCGTGAGTTGTGTATTTTGTTTATTTGACGTTTCATTTTATTTTTGCCTAATATTTCTGAACATAATTCTAGTATTTATGAATACGACAAAAATTAGGCAACATTTCGGTATCGGCGAGACATAGTATTATTTATTCCCTAATCGGACAGAGTGTCAACAAGTCTAATAAAGTGCACCACATCGATCCGTATCCAATTTAACTCTCAACCATTCTAGTAAACGCTTCGTTAGTAAAATGATCGATGTTATCGGAGAAACCAATTACTTTTCAAAACGACCGTTGTTTAACAGGGAATTTAGAAAACAACCACAAAGGCGTTACATGACAATGTTTTTAACGAAAATTTAAAAGAAATGTATATAAAAAAACAAATTATTTTTATTGAATCCTCACATGTACACATTTCTAAAAACGTGTTCACAACGGGTGTTCACAATGAAATAAAAAAAAAAAAAACACGACCGATATATTATATGAATCAGTGGGAAAAAAATAAACCTGAGAGCTCTGACAGTTTCAATTTAAAGGGATGGAATGGATTACGGGGGATCGATTTTGTACCCTCTAAGCTGACTGCTATATAAATATTAAATATGCACGTCATCAGGAGCACTCACGATATTGCATTTTACCTATTCTCAGAAATGTTTTGATCGTAATAAAATAAAAATAATGAAATAAATAGGGAATAATTAATATAACTATAACTAACATAGATTTCGGATTATTATTATTTATTGTAAAAAAGCAACATTAGCGTCATAGAAAAGAAAATGTCATATAATAATAATAATATTCCACATGACGAGAATCTCGTGAAAGCTGAAAACTTGAAAAATTGCTAAAATACTTAAACTTGGCTCACGAGATTACCGCTACGTGGCGTATGAAATCGACTACGATAGTCGTATCGGTGAATGGACTGATAGCGAAGAGCTTCGACCAACATCTTAAGAAGCTCTCGCTAAACAGTTGAATTTAGTATTTAAAAATAATTTTTGATCCTACAGTCAAATAGTTTTAAATAATTTTGTGGGACATAGTTGTATTTCCAAGGTTAACACGATATTATAAATAAATAATAATAAGGGCCTGATACAAAAGGCAGTTATTTTAGAAACCGCGGGCATAGTAAGGAGGTTCCTGTCTCTGTAGCCCTCACCACTGGTTGCTTGAGACATGGGATTCCGTAGCCGGTGGTATACAATTTTTTATATAATATATTTTGTTAATTTTCTTATAAAATGTATTATATAGATAATAAGGTAATAAATGAATAATAATAGTTAATTTATTGCAAACTGTGTACATTGTTATTAAGTTATAATTATATTTCGGTGTAATAGAATGAAATAAAGAAACAAAAAACAGGACAATTACAATAAAAGCAAAAAACTTTGGAACTTCTATCAACAATAATAATAAGATAGTTTTGTCACGCGTAACATCACTTGCCGCTAATTAATATCGATCGGCGCACTCCGATCGTTCCGTGGAACGATCCCTAGAGCATTTGAATCTGCTTTAAACTTAATTTGTTTGATATTTGACAAGTTGGAATACGTATGAAATATCTTCTGACCAGGAATATAGAAAACTTCGATACATTCTGCAAACATATTAGTAAACATTATAACTAATTCGTCATTAGCTCGATTAATATGATGATTAGTAAAAAAACTTAATAAAAAATTGTTCATCGAAAAGAAAATCCGTAGAACTAGAATATGATTCTTTGAAAAATATAGTTAAAACATATTTAAAATTCCTATGTATGTTCGACTTGCCTTGTCAAAATTAATGAATTTTATGAAGATGTTAATCACTTAAATTATAATTAATAATTTACCCAGATGGCTGAAAATCCCCGTCTAATTATGCCTAAAGTGGAATATGAATTAAAATGTAGGAATGAGGAAACGATATTAGCTGAAAAAGATAATTTGAAAAAAAGAAAAGAACTTGTTTATATTAATAAAACTTCTAGTAACACATCGTTCCAAATGTTGGTAATGTGAAGATGGGCGTAGTGTATCAAAACCTATTGATATTACAAGAAAGTCACAGTGAACTATATTACAGTTGATGGAAGCAAGATAGATTTTGTAAAGTCGATTACCATGACGCGATGGACGGACGCCATTAAAAAAATACCAAAGTATTGTAGTATTTTGATCTTTATATTAATTAACAATATGTCAAGCCTTAACACTTACTAATAATTCATATCAGTAGAGGTGGCACTTAGTGTAGAATTTGTACCAGAAAGTTGTACTAAGGGAATTTTTGAGTAACAGTGAAATGGCTCTGAATGTCGCTAAAACGTATAATAGCTAATACTGAGAGTACACATTCAAGCGAATCCCCTTATCTCCACCCCTTTATACCCTCGCAATATATTTCTACAATGTATAGATAAAGACCCCATAGTTTCCAAGGGCGTTGAAAAATCGATAGACGCTACTGACATAAGCGTTAAGTGTTAAGTGTAAAGACATGATTGCACAAGAGACATTGAATAGAAATTATATCTAATGCGATTATAGGTATATGCGAATTTGAGAAATACTAATACGTCAAAGTTTTTAGTGACCTAAATGTGTTCCAAAACAATATACTGTTCAAAATTCTCAGAATTTTAATTTATTTAAAGAAAATCTATATTACGGTAAAATGATCGTTTTGTTAAATGAGTATTTTTAATACGTTATGGGGTACTCAAATCTCAATTTTAATTCATGTACTTGACTCTTTAGCCTATTTTTAGCCGACATCAAAAAGAAGGAGGTTATCAATTCGACTGTATTTTTTATGTGTGTTACCGCGATGCTCCGCCCCTGGTGCTCTGATTTTGATAAAAATTATTTTAATCGAAAGGAAGTGCTTGCAGATGGGGGACCTTGACCTTGAATTTATTGATCTTTTTAAATAACTAGAAGACTTTGAATTTAGCTTCAAAAATTTTTGGGAAATTTAGGGACATTTTTGCTTTCAGCGCTTACGTAGGCTAAACTATAACCTACACAAAAATGATGTTTGGAAGAATTGTAGCTCTTTAAATGTGCTAAATAAAAGTCCGCGATAGCATATATCTATCTTTTATAGTTTTCTCACAATAACATTTTTTTTTTATTTATATACAATTCATAAGATACGGGATTCTTACTACGATTGACGACGTCACACGTCGCACGACTGACTGGTCACAGTATCGAACAGTGTGTTAGTAAAACCAAGAATGCTTAAAGTTATATAACATTAAGTTATTCTTTTATTGAAGATGGTAATGAGATTTTAAACAGTTTAGAAAGTTTAAACATCCATTTTGGTTCATATTTCGGATAATAAACTAGTTTATTATGAATTCCTCCATTTATGTTCTTTAAACAAGTGAAAATTAGCATAAAACTTCATAAGTTTTCTTCTATATGTCTTCTTATCAATCAAACGATATATTCAATTTAGATCATAATTGAATCAATCAATCATCATGTAAAGCATGGTTTCCAATTTGTATCTAATTCTATTGAGCGAACGGTCAGTTAATTATCAACAAACAGCACCTTGTTAATTAACGACATTCAACGCGACGCTAGCAATTTAGCTCATAATAGTTTATTAATTAATATCGACAGCTGCATATTATATCAAACTATTCAACACGAGATATACCAATTTGAAGCTGTTAGACCTCGTTATAATCAATACAAGCGTACGTTTCGGAGATGAAGCATGAATAAAGGTTCATTCTTACAATAGCCGATTTGTTTTGTTGACACTTGACAAAAACTTATCCAAAAGTAGACGACTAATAATTATGATGATTCATCGCATATCTGATTCTGTATCCAGAATTACTAGTAGTGAAAACGGTACACCTTCGATAAAATATTGGCAAACTACCGAAAAATTGGAATTGCAAAACTTTTCCGATAGGCGTTGGAAAACAATGCAAAGTGAGCTGCGGTCGGTGAAAATTGACCGCTTCGGGCATTCAAAGCTGAAATAGCCGATAGCTATGCCCGAGCCATCAATATCCGGCATCACTTAACCTCTCCAATATCGGACCCATTTCAATCTGGTATGAAGCCTCGATCAATTTTAACAGCAATAGCTATGCATTGACGTGAAAATACTTTGAATATTAGATTTTTTCTTTAAGGCCCGGAATTCTTTTAATTTCACGTCTATTTTAACTTATTTAAAACAAATCTAGATATTCTTACATTGTGAATAAGTAAATTATTGGCGACGGAATTTAATCACATTTTAAAACATTAATTAAAAGGCGAAAAAAAGAAGACGGACAACATCTAATTTCATTAAAGGCGAAAGGAAATCTCATTAATACTGATTTCCCAGCTAGTGTACCGATGAAATTGTAAGCTAGAAATCGCTATTCATTGAAATACAGTAATATGTGTTCCATCTCTCTACTGTAGCGTAATTTAAATTTTCAGATATTCGGTCCATTGCTTATTATTAAAAAAAAAAACGAAACATAATCGTAACTATATCAATTTTGCTTTCCCTTAAATTTCAAATGTTTATTGATCAGTAGTGTTAGGAATATTTCATATTTTAACATCAATGATATAGAAGGGCACATATTTTATATAATAAAGCGGATCCGCGCGGAATTAATAAACAAATCTTATTAGCCTATGCGTTTTTCCAGACTATGTTCTACATCTATACCAAATTTCATCGAGATCCGTTAAGCCGTTCTGGATAAACCTTTTTAACAAATATGCATCCAAACTTTCGCATTATATATTTAGAAAGATATCTCGAAAATTCTTTAAACCTTAGCTTTGTAACTGATTTATAATCTTTGTTTTTAGAATTCATCTGTATTGCTAGACAGAGGATATTTAAAAAAGTAGCTTTGAAACACACTCTTAGCGGGAATCATAATCTGACAGGCGTTAACTTTTTAGTAGGAACAAAGTAATCTGTACTAAAGTAGTAAATTTCGTTAATTGTAACTATCGATTTAGCTATTAAAAAAATTCCACAAAGTAGTAAACAAATAAATTTAAACCAAACCAACCTTATACAAACAAACATTTCACTGTGTAGAGATTAGGTAGCTTCGATAAAATTATAAATGTGTTTACCTGTAACAAAATAAAAGGATCAATTAGATTTTTATACAAATATAAAGAACCTTGAATAAATTAAGCTCAATATTGAAATTATTTCAAACAATTTTACCGAAAAACTTTAGATCTTAATTAAAAGGCTTCAAAAGTCGTACTATAAATCTGTTGCGTATTATAAAGTAACATAAAATAATATAATAGACTGATCTTAAATAATTCTATGTATCATAAAAGCTGGAAACTAGTGTTTGTAAAACCTTACTCCTATATTATATATTAAAGCCGCATCTAAAGGGCGCGGTTAGTTTCAAATTTGAGCTAATTTCCTTTGAAAATGTATATTATAAGACCATATAAAACATTTGTTAAAGCTTTGATTTATTATTCACTTGAAAAAGGATAGTTTTTATTCAAATTTATAAATGAAAACCAGACTTAGTAGACATTCGAGAAGTAGAAATTATTCATAGTAAAAATTGATATTAAAAATTTGTTCCCAATCAAAGGCAAGTTTCCCCGAACAAGAATGGAACAAAATCTTTTGTCAAGAAATGAACGCTTTTGTGGAATAATAATTTAGCTGGCAACAAACTCCGATACTGTTTTGTTGTTTTTAATTTATTGCTTGTACAATTTTAAAGTATAAAGTCTTGTTTGACTGTGGTAAAAAAATAGTATTGTGACTAATGATTAAAAATAGACGCGGATATTAAATTAAACCGCCTGCCTGTCGCCAATTCTACTTGAGGAACAAAAGCAAATATACATACATTAAAAAAACATATTTACATTAATTACACACACACACACAACACATTTATTAGTATTAAATTTAATTAATTAAGAAACGGCTTAACTCACGTGCGATCGTCCGGTGACGGCACCGACTAGTTTCGGACCCATCGGGGGTCCATCTTCAAGGTGACTGTTTATTCCGAGGACTTCGCGGTCGCGTCGCGTCACGCACACTCGAGTCGGTGCCGTCACCGGACGATCACACGTGAGTTAAGCCGTTCCTTAATTAATTAATTATGATGTCTCACGAAAGTTTAAACAGTATTAAATTTATTATTTAGTATTAAATATTTCAAAGCGACACGATATTTTCTAATGCGTTTATTCCTTCACTTCAATGGGACACTAACGAGCTATTACGCTAAAATGAAAGCTGTAATACGTTAATACATCAAAAAGCCGCTTCAAAAGTAACATGAAATGTTAGAAAACATTACTAACAATTTAAATTGCAAAGAAAACTACCTCGTGGCTTCCATGCACTATAGTCATCTTAGTATCTAGTTTTTAACTTGACTTTAATTATGGAAAAAATTTAAATTTGTAGTTTAAATTTATGAAGCTCTGCTGCCAGACAGTCTGTAGATATTTAATAATACTTTACATCAAAAATTAATAGGTTTTATAAGAAAAGATAAGGTGGAATTTTCTCTCTATTTTATAAAATCATTTTTCACAGAATGAGATCGTCATTATATATCCACGGTGGTCTTGTTACAGCTTGCCAGCGCTAAATAATGGCAATATTAATTACCGTAACCTACTTTCTGCACTTTGTGTTACACTTTTAAGTCTTCGTGTTAAGAATAATAGCTTTCGCCCGCGACTTCGTCCCTGTTGAATAAAAAATGTATTATTAAGAAACATTCATCTATACTTTTGCGTTTTATAATTTTAGTAGACTTTGTGCTCCCGCTGCTCGTAAGCCCCCTTCAATACATAGTATAAAACAAAGTTGCTTTCGCTGTATGTCCGTATGTATGCTTAGATCTTTAAAACTACGCAACGGATTTTGACGCGGTTTTTTTTAATAGATAGAGTGATTCTTAAGAAAGGTTTGTATGTATAATAAATGCATAATATAGTAGAGAAACACTGATAAATTTAAAGTTTTCTAATGTGATGTCGTAAATAAGCACGTTTTTTTGCGCTTATATTGCAAACGCTGGCTGAACCCTACGAGATAGACCAAAATAATGTACTACAGTATTGTTCACCTTAAAAAGTTCAACAAAAAAGTCGGCGATGGTATATGTCTATCTCTTAGGGATAACCCAGCATAACCATTTTTATTCTTTTACGAAGTGATTTTAAACAATACAGCATTAATCCTTATCCATTTAAGTACCTTAAATAAATTGTGCATTTATTCTGTAGTAGGTATATTTTGCATTGCACCCGTGCGAAGCCGGGGCGGGTCGCTAGTAAGTTATAAAAAAAAGATATTTCTGGTGGTGGAACGACTTATATGAATGAAGATATGCGAGACTGTAGAAGAAGAATTTATGTAGAATCAAAAAAAACTGATAGAAGAGTTATTACGCAGGCAAGGGCTACAGTGCAGAATAAACTGTACACGGAACTGAACTCACCACAAGAACAAAAAGTTCTTTACAGATTAGCAAAAACAAGAGAGAAGAATGTTTGAGCAATGGATATACTCGTATGTTACATGTGTGCAAGATCATAATGACAAACTTTTATGGAAGGACAAAGAAATAAAACAACGATGGAAAGTATATTTTAAAATTGAAGGAATGGAGAGAACCATTGGAATGGCATCTTAGCAAGAACATCTGAATAGACTGGAAAAATGGCGGGATAAAATGAAGAGGACCGGATTAAAGACAAGCGGAACCATAATGGAACGATTATTCTGCGATATCGCAGGTTTAACCTGTTTTATTTCTATTGCCTTAGATGACGTTAACTTTGCAGTTTACTTCCGACTTCCGGTACCTCGGCTCATTGATCCAAAATGACAGCGATGTTGACCGTGACGTGAAAAATAAAATAAAAGTGAGATGGATAAAATGGCGACAGGTTACGGGGTTAATATACGATGCACAAATGTTGATAATACTCCTTGGTTTGTTTCTGGTACCTATTTTCTTTTTTTGTAATCAAAAATTCTGACAAAATTTTCTTTTGTTAATTCATACTCGTATATAGTAATTCAAAATATAAAGTCTACAAATTAAAATAATATTTTTATTTCACCGAAATCTAACATTTTACAATAACAAATTTCCTTGAAAATAAAGGGAAAGACATACAAATCCGTCGTAAGGCCTGTCATGATGTATTGATCCGAATATTGGTCTGCAAAAAGATGGACGGGTAATACGACGGTAAATCTGAAAGTAGCACCAGTAGTAGAAAACATTTTAAGTAAAAGGTTATGGACATGTAATGAGGAGTGAAGAACCACACGTGGCAAGGAGAACAATAAATGTGAGTGTAGATGAATACACCAGTAGATGTAGGTCTAGGAAGAGATGGATGAATTGTGTCAACGGTTGCGCTTAAGAAGGGATTGACGAATAAAATGACACAAGATAGATTGATATGGAGGACGGAAACCTGGTGCGCCGAGCCTACGTAAGTCTCACAAGGTCAGAGCTACGATGAAAACAAATAAGTAAACAATCAACATGCATAGAATCCAGAGCAAGCATTCTTAAAACCGTGAAATAATAAAAACACATTCACATGCTGTACTTTGCATTTTTTTTTCTAAAAACAAACAACGTCAGGACAGGTAATGGGCACACAAAATTCATACTTTAATAAGAACTAATTGCAATAATTAATCATGTTTTAATAACGAGAGAGAGCCCATTTGTTGACGCTAATTAAGTTAATGGTGCATTATCAAATCAAACAGAGGCAACACAACGTGCAAGGCACACAATACCAATATTGTTCACTATTAATTGTCTAATGGAGGAGCTAAGCGGAACGTGATAATTATATTTCAAACACGTCATGTCTATAATGCACAGTACATTATGACTTCAGACACGTCAGGTCTATAATGCATAGTACATTTTAACTTCAGAAACATCATAACTTGACTAATGACTGACTTCCAAAGACTACATTTTTTTTAAATTATTCGGTGGCAAACAAGTAAGCGGCCACTTGGATTCGCCGAAATAGCGATGCGATGTTCCCTGTCTTTAATCGACGGAAGAGGGGATGCACAGAAAGAGAATATTTTCCCTTCCTACGCGGCCCTCTTCTGTTAATTCCATCCCCTTTACATCCCATTCTTGCCTTATAAAAAAAAAGATGGGAAGGTAAAGAAGACTAAAATTGGACCACTTTCATGTAGCGATATTAATTGTGTTGAAAATTAAAATAATATATTTTAATTCTTAAAAAAATACTCCACAATTCAATGTCTATGGTTTGCTTCTCCTTATGAAAAGGCTACTTTCCTTGAGGAAAACCTTTTATTATAAAGTATATTTATTTTCGACAAACCGCTTTAACAATTTACTTTCAATAACTGTATATGTAATAATCTTATTGTCGAGCCTAAATAATATATCGCGTTCAAAATTACGTACATTAACTCCTCTTACTAAAAAAAAAGAACATTTTTTATTAAAGTATAAAACCCTATGTGTTTCAAAAATTAATCTTAAGAGTAAATGACAGTGGCGATAAAATTGTTCAAGTTCTCGAGATCATGGCGTATGCAAAATTATTATTGGCTATAAAAGAAGCGTTAAATAAAATTATTATAAATAAAAACCCACAATACTTAAGAAGGTAATGCGTTGCCCTTAAAAAGTTAGTTCTGAAATTTACTTTAAGAGCCACCTGATGACCACGAGCGGTTTTTCATATTTTAAGAATCTGCTAAGTGCCGGTGTACTCGTATCTTATTTATTTATAATAAAGCTGTTTGATATTGTTAAAACAAAAAATAATAAAAAATGGACACTTACGAAGAAGCGAAAATTCCCTATAAAATAACTCACTACTTAAGATTTTACTTATTACTTACTTATATAATATTTTTATTACATTTCGCGGTTTAAAATTCGTTATAAAAGCCATTACTCGGCACTCGGCAAGGCAACGTCTAAACGTTGCACCTCCGAGAATAATTCGTTTAGGATGTTAAACATTTTACCACCGTCGATTGGAAGTGCCACTTCAATTAACCCTGTCCTCTATCTCGTTTAACCTAATTCTCTAATTTAAAACTATTTGAAACGTTTTATTGATTCGTTTATTTTGCTTCAGTTTATTTATTTTAATACCTTATAAGAGTTAAGAAGTACTTGAAGTTAACTATTACAAAAAAATAAACAAATTTCGACATGACTTATATTTTTAAACATGACATTATTGCATTTTATGTTTTTCTGTTCATTCTTTCGTAATTTAACTTTTATCAATAATGGTTTACGTTTAAAACTGTTTACCATAATGTTAGGGCCATACTATCACGATAACGAGATCTAAAATACAAATAAACTTCGCCTCGTTGTCGATAAATTGCCGCACATCAAAGGGTTAATATTCGTATGGTTGGCTACATACACTTCGTGTCCTGTGGTAGGCTATACCTATATACAATACGTGTCGTTTGAAGATGTTGTATATTCTGATGCGTGTTTGTAGTATACATAGATATATAACCTGTATATACCTTTTGAGCGATTTTAATGGAATACGTAAGTTTGTTTGTACTTCATTATCATTCTAGTGTTAATTGCATTGTATAGTACACTTTGGAGTTCTGTAATAAATTACAAAGTCTCTGTTAAGTACATCGCAAGTGTATTTATCGTCTGAACGTGCCTGCGAGCTTTGGCATCCGAAGAAGTTCGCAACTCGAGCGCGCTTCTGTCAACTTGCTTAATGTACTGAGAGATACTTATTCTTCTTTAATGGCCTTTCTCTCCGCTGCCGTTTAAAGTATTGCTATTATTTGCGATTTAAGAATTCTGTTATATTGACTTTGGTCTATTCTTACTCTTAATTTCACAGTATAGTAATTTAGTAAGGACTTGGCTGAAAAGGCTGAAATTAATTTTTGCAGGTACACCTTTGCAAAATGGACTGATATTATTGGAACTTTCGCAAATTACATATTTTTTAAGTAACGATTAAGTTGTTTGAGCTCCCAGCTCAGAAAGCATAATCGTGATAAGAATCCTGTTTCTACGAACATTATGATATTGTTGGAATTAAGAGTTGACGCATTAAACGCCTTCCAGACTGCCAGCGTTTTAATAAACAGAATTAATACTCTATCGTACGATAATTCGAATTTATTTCTTGCGAGAAATTTTGAGACATTCCTCAATTTTCCGAATATAGTACCATTCTTGCGTCGGAAAAATGTATTATCAAGGACCTTTGAATTAAGTAAAAACGTCTATTCCCAATATATCAGCTGCATTAAGCACACATAATAAACCTCGCATATTATAAAAAAAAAAATTAAACTTTTAAATCACTCAAAATCTCTATTAATCTAATTATTTGTATTTAATGTACTATAAATTTGTATTTTAAAATATGTACATTTTACAGTTTCCTTTAATATTTTTCAATGTTAAAATGTCAACTACCTCCCATAAAAATCCATTTAGCTTAGGAAGCAATATAAAATTCCAGACGAGAAATCCCTTTCAAACGCGGTCAGCGTCACGAGTTAAGCTCACTTAAACCAAACCTTGCAATTGCCGTGATAAATTCTAGCGATTTATTAAAGTTTATTTTTAGTGTTCAATTAAGTCTGTAATATTATGAGACTTTTAAAATATCATCCCTTTGCAAACGACGCATTATTATTACACAATGGGGCATTCTAAAACTTACAATAATAGAGATATTGCAAAAGGACCATGCGTTAGTTTCCCGGCGATAACATTAAAAAGAAAAATAAAAGGAACAAATGGAATAAATTTCGCCATGAGTTCAATAGATTAAATATAAATGGAAAATCTGGTGCTTGACTTGTGCTGATGCATAACTTATTTGGTTGTTGGTCATATTACGTAACATTTGTTACGAACTGAGCAAATTGCACCTTAAATTTTGTACGGAAATTTGCTTAAAGTGGATAGCCCAGAAAAAGAAGATATCCATACCATCATATTTAAAAGTAAATCGTCAGAAACATTTGTAGTAGTTAATTTCTCTCGAAAATCAAATTGTAGTAATTAAATATACTACTTTAACATGTCTTATTTTCGAAATAAAGCATTTTCGAATTTCGATTTTCAAATAAATATAGTACAAAAATTATAAATATATTCAATAAATTATTACATTATATAATAACATTACAAACAACTTATTGATTAAAGGAAAATATACATACAAAATTTGTTATTGGCAAACTTTGGTTTACACTCACTGGTTCATTTCATTTTGTTTAATGAGAGCCCATGGTGAAGACGAACCAAACAACTTTGTCATTTGTAACTTTTTCAAAACATGGCAGCCCCAATAAAGTGTGCCCAATGATAAAAAATTGTCATCAAGAGAAGATTGAGAAAATCGATTGCTTTTTCTGCAACCTTATATAAAACAAGCTGTGAACACTTGAATTACAATATAAACAAGAATTTAAAGCACTAATAACGTAGAATAGTGTTCGTACATGGTACAATCTAAATAAGCTAGGGCTTTTTCAACAAGCGCACTGACCTTGCACAATGAATGCCCGGAATTACTGCAGTCTACATTTATTTTAAATCTAAAAACTAGAATACGCAACAGTTTCTCATTACGCTATATCTAGATCACGATTTTTATTTTTCTACTTTTTTATTTTCCCTTCTCCTGGTATATACCGGGAGCGAGCTCTGTGTATAAACATATACAGGGTAAAACCAGGTACGGTACCAAAAGGGTACGATTTACATATATCAAAATTAAATACTGGCTGTAGCCGATATAGTATGTATTACGTCAAATGCAGAAAAGTGATAAGACCGACTAGGCTTTTACGCTATAAAATTATAAATAAAAGATATCAAAAATCCAAAAGCAAATGTTCTCTTCCCTAATTATAATTTATGGTAATTTTGAGTTAGAATCAAATAATCAAAAATTGGATTTTAAAAAATCATTTTACGACTACATTTATGTTGTAACATTCTTTACTTAAGTGTTACATTGGCTAGAATAATCCTTCAAACAAGCTTAACCTGTGATGAATTACTAGGTTGGTTTGATTTAATTACCCCTTTCAAATTCAAACTTAAGCCTGACTGTCGAGTCTGTACACAATAATTGTCGAGTTAACGTCTCTCCAGACTAACCGCAATTCCGTTCGGTGGAAATTAAATTCAATCCTAACACCGCTGTAGGTTCAAACGGCACGTTTAACGTCGATGAACTTCGACCCGGTTAACGGAAATTCCAAACATTCAAAACAGCGCTCAAAACATTCTAAGCCCAATTTATTAAGCATTTTGACTTAAGACGCATAATACTTTGGATAAAGTTTCATGAAAACTAAGAGCTATAATATTAATGGTGAATATTGATTTTTTTTTTCTGTTTGTTATAACTGCATACGTTTTGTAACGACGAGAAGTAATAAAAACAAAAGATATCGATTAAACCTATTAAGCTCTAGCATGCTAAAATGGCACGTATAAACATACATATATGTGGACAATACATAGCTTTCAATCAGCAGAGTTTTGCTCTTCGATATATTAATACTGGGAAATATTAATACTAGCTTTCGATAGCGATTAAATTAGCAAGCAATCAATTTGGTTTTCATACGAAATAGCAGAAAATTTTTCCGCATCAGTAGCTCTAGAAGTATAAAATGTTAAATGAATTCTCGTACGTTTATTTTATTTAATGATTCAATATACATTCCCTTGTTTGACGATGAATAGAAAAGGTGAAATTATTATTTTGGTTTTTTCGAAAAAAATTAAAAACTTCACATATATATGCCTCCTCTTCCACTCTCTTTTGAAGTATTTTTACCTCCATAGAAACTAAACGTGGAATGAGATATCGTACAGAATGTACACTTGACAAGATGACGTATACATTCAGTGCACGTTCCACGGCCCAATTAGCTTACCGTTAAAAACTTAATTAAAAAGTTAGTTTGACCGACTCATTGCAGTGCATTAATTGATGAAATTACCGCAGTACTTTAACACCATGTTGATTATTTAAACGCCATGAATAATTAATAATACAAAAATATACATATCTCTTTTTGTTTTAATGATCGACAATGAAGAAATTATTTGCATAAATTTGATCGGATGAAACAATTTGAAAACATCGGACGAATACCACGCTGACATTATTCAGTCTACAATTTATAGCGCTTTATGTGAATTGCCATCAGCAGATAGAATATTCAATCTTGTTTTCGAAGTTTATCGTGACTGTAAGTTATATGTAAAAATTGTTACAACAAAGCAGCTCCGTTCGTCAGGTAATAAAACAGGAGGTCATTTTGAAGGTTATTTATGTTGATTGGTAATCTCAGATTATACATACTCTTTTGATGTCTACTCTAATCTGTTTGGTTTATGTATTATGTTTGAATTACTTTAAATTTGGAATGTCACTTTTTATCTGTTCAGATTGAGTTGTGTCACTCGGTTCACCCATCCAATACGACGTACAGTGTTTTTTATGACCAAAAAAACAACCATCCTGTTTTTATATTTTTATTTTGTAGAATAGATCAATACAAAAGTACAGTAATCAGAAAATCCATAAAAATAGCTATTATAAAAAAACTTGCAGGAATTTAGCCGGCTTAGGTACGGAGAAATTTAATTTTGACCTCAATTTTGAAGTTATTTTTTTTTCTTGGCATTCTTTGGGTGACTGGATTCAAAAACTAAACCATATTGTAGCTTAGGCTAATGTTGATATGCCCTAAGACGTGTAACCCGCAGGATCTGAGAGTTATGAAGATTCTAAAAATTAGGTCAGGGTTGCTACCTGCTCTTTAGATCAAAATTATTTAAGATTTAATTATTTAATTAATTAATGATATAAACCTAGTGTTTTCTAAAACAACCGACAAATCTATTATGAAGTTTGGATTAAGTCCGCTACATGCTTGGATCCGAGTGCTAGAATTTTTATTGCACTTGGCATATAAAAACCCGATAAATAAATGGAGGAAAAAAGAAGCAAGCATAGTAAATACAGCAAAAGTAAAAACTATTACATGTTAAAATTCTAAATTGTCGGCATATTGAAAATGTTATATCTGTCTAATGTCCTTCGTCAGTTCATACTACTCAAAATAATTGGGATGACATATTCTCCCTTGTAAATAGTAAATCTTTAATACTGGGTGATTTTAACGCACATCACACAAATTCAAGAGGAAATCAGAAAAAAATGGGGCTTCTAGTTGGTGTAGTCAGGCCCAATTTCGGAACCACAAATGATGGGAACACGGCCAGGACCGCACTATGTGAAAAAAACAGACCCATTTTCGCAGAAATATTGGGTCTCGAGAAATGGCTGTCGGATTACCTACATATCATATTGGTAGTATTGTCTTGCGGATTGCCTATAAATGCTGATAAATTTGATGACTTCTGCAAGTTGGTAGCCATCAGATACGTAAGAGAATATCCTTGGTATCCGATGACAGTAACGCTACATAAAATGTTGGTTCACGGCAAAGAACATGCTATCCGAAAAGGCTGGTGAATCTAGAAATAAATTTTGGAGATTGACCGAGAACACCATGCTAAAAAGTCAGATCGTGAAAAAAACATGACAGACCTTTTTAACAGGGCACTTGTGTTTTCTGACTCTTACATGTCTGATATAAGAGTGAAGAAGAGGCTACAAAAATCAAGCCGTAAGCCACTACCGGTGAGGGTTTTAGAACTGATTCAACCATATCAGATACCAACAGCAGAGTCAAAAGAACCAGAAGATATAAATGATGTTCTCTTTCAAGATTGTGAGGATTCAATTCTTACATCCGACCTTCGGATTTGATTCTTTATAAAAATTTGATTAAATAGGTAAAATCTACTGAAAATATGTCACTCAATTTAATTCGTTTATTTTTAACATGAGTGCAAGAAAGTACAACAAAGAAACCAAAACAATAGAACAAATCAATATTCAGTAATTTGAACACTATAGTGGAATTTATAGACATATGGATACTGCTTATACCCTTCCTGTTTGCTTTGCCCACAGACGAGTAATAAGTTTTTTTCATAGATATATATTACTCTTTTACTATAAATTTCATAATTTTACAGTTTTTATATGCTAATTTTATTGTACACTAGCTGCGCCTCGCGTGTTACCCGCTTTGTTCGCTAAGATGTCGTAAGGTAAAACAATGCAATTTGTAGTTATTATGGCTTTTGATTGCGTAATAAAGAAAAACGGTAATAATTATGATAATGAAAAGTAGCCCATGTATTGATCCAGACTAAAAACTAACTGTATGCCAAATTTCATTAAAATATTTTCTGTAGTTTTTGCGTAAAAGAGTAACAAACATACATCCATATAAACTTTCGCTTTTTTAATAATAGTAAGAAGGATTTATTTTTATAATTGTATTTTAAATTCGTCACAATAATTGAAAAATATTTTCAAACATGAAAATAATAAAAATTAAAAATATCTGCGTGGCAACCCTAAAACCATAGAAATAAGTACAAAACTCGAGAAGCTTGTAACTCAAATATCCTGCACTATTAGGATTTGATTTTTTTTCGTGTTACTGGTTCTATAGGAGGCTAGTTATTTATCAAGGTTTTGAATCCAGCCAGGACAAGATATAGCTATAAAAAAAAATACTAAAATAACGTTTTCATTTTTTATCTCGCGTATCTTTCATACGTTACGATTCATATTTTTGTGTTATTTGTGTATGTTAAAGCCGCATAGCGGGACACTAGTAGATTTAGAGAAACACATATAGAATCGAAGATATTAATAATTTTAAATTTTTCGAGTATTTACAAAAAAAATCATATCTTTTGATCAAAGCACATTTGAACATCGGGAGTCCTACTCTTACTTTTGTGATGATCTATTCTACAAAAAAAAATATAAAAAGAGGATCGTTGTTTTTTTTGTCAAAAAACACACGGTGCGACGGTGGTGTTGACCGGGATGTGAAAAGCCGAATAAATGCAGGTTGGATGAAATGGCGACAGGTCACCGATGTGACTTGAATCCAAGAATGCCACTCAAGCTTAAGGGACAGATCTACAAGTCAATCGTTAGACCTATCGTATTGTACGGATCTGAATGGGGGGCCACCAAGGTTTCGAATGAAAGAAGATTGCATGTAGCTGAGATGGATGTGTGGTGTGACAGGAAAATATAAAGTTAGAGTATATCAGAGGAAGTTTGAAAGTAGCGCCAGTTATCGAGAAATTGAAGAGCAGAAGGTTAGCGTAGTTTGGACATGTTATGCGGAGGGATGATGTTCATATAAACAAAAAAGTAATGAGATTGAATGTGGATGGCTATAAAGGTAGAGGAAGACTAAAGAAAGTATGGATGGATTGTGTGAAAGAGGATATGCGTAAGAAGGGAGTAAATTCAGATATGACGGCTGATAGATGTATGGAGGAGTAGTAGATACTGTGGCGACCCTCCATAGGAATAAGGGCAGGTTGATGAAGATATTGAATTGTGTCATATAACAAATCCGTAAAAATCGCTTGAAGAAGTAACATGTCTAGTTATCTGACACGTTTTTTTAATATTTTCGTAATGATTACGTGTCATCAAAAAAAAATTCAAAATGTTTAAGTTAAAATATATATTTTCTAATCAGTCCTTAAGTGTCTTTTTGGTTTGAAAGTGATCCCGTTAGCCACATATACCATTCAAGAGGTTATGGGCCCAGATATTTTTTTTTGGAGTTTTTGAGCAAAAGTGACAGCTGCGCAGAAATGTTTAAAGATGGACAAACCCATCAAACATTGTTAGCAAAAGATTCTAACTGCCATTGCACGAAACAAAAGATAACTTTGAAAATAACTGCTGCTGGTTTTGAAAATGTTTTGAAAAATAATAGGCGGGTTGCGACCACAACTGAGGAATTATTATCCATAAATAAAATGGAGATATGGAGTAAGTCATTAATTTTAAGCGCAATAGATACAAATCTAGAGAATTACGTGATTACAATAGATACGTTATTTTCTATGTTGAAGAAACTGGATGAAATTTTGCTAGCAAACAGAGAACTGAAAATCACTGAACTTCTTAATGAGTTTTTCACTTTTACCTTTAATTCGGAGAATATGCTGACAGCTATCGGGCGTATTGAGCTTCTAGTAAATAAACTGAATTCAATCACAAATTATCGAATATAGAAATAACAACGAAAATTATTTCAATATTATCAGCTGAATACAAAGCTTTTAGATTAGAGTGGGACGCAACTCCATCTGACAGTAGAACTGTGGAGAACCTTCTCTAGGCTTTACAACGAAGAGAGGTTAGAAAAAGTAAATACAGATACTACTGTGTTTAAAGCAAATGAGACAGATTGCTCAATATGTAAGTCTAAGGAGCACATTGCCAAGTTCTGTCCTAAGAATAATTTCGCACGGCAATATACCACCTGCACTTGTAATTGCAATAAGACTAAAACTTAAATTTTTTTCTGCTTTTTCTGTAAGAGACCTGGCCATACTGCGGATAGATGTTTTAAAAGAAAATAGTAATAATCATAAACCAAATATTGTGAGTAAAGACGCTGTTTTAGATTCTGGTGCTACATCACATATATTCAAAGATAGTTCACGTTTATACAATTTGAAATCTTTAAATACACCTATAGCTTGCGCTGATAATAGGATGATTAATGCAGAAACAATTGGTAGTTGTGTTACTGACACCTGTACTTTAGAAGGACTGTTTACATGTACTTAAGATTGCATGACTCTTTAATTGAGGAGTATAGGGAGGCAGTGGATTCTCTACTGTAGTTATGTTCTGTACTGTATTGCCGCCTCCTCTATTTTAGCGAAAATCTCTTCAATATGCGGCATAAGATATTTTCTATCGTATCGATATTCTATCGGTCGCTTTTTCAAGGACATAGTTCAAGAGCGATCGTAGTAAAAACCCAGTGCGATAAGATTTGTAGAGATGATTTGTTTTGGAAAAAAAACATGAAAAACAAACTAATAGCATTTTACATGGACTAGATACTGTCAGAAATGGTTAATTCTCGACGATCTCGTGGACTGCCTTTAAGATAATTAGAAAAAACATGTAAATATCCTCCTAAAAATGACGGTATTAAATTGAACAAACAACCATCCTCTAAAAGACGACGTAGATCAAGAATTCCGAATCACACATGAAGACTACAAGGAAAATATGCCTTGTTCTACTAGCAAGTTATGATTTGATTGGTAATCTCAGAATATACTTACTTTTTTGATAACTCTGACCTACTTCTTTATTTTTTTATGAAGTATATTTTAATTATTTTAAATTAGGAATATTAGTTTTATTTTGGTCAGATTGAAGTATGTCATAATATATTAATTCTGTTAAAATACTTTAAGAAGGAACATGTCTAGTTATCTGAAATAACTGTTTTACCTTTATATGATCTTGTATCATATAAATTAAACTCAAAATGTTTAAGTTGGAATAAATAGTTTTCTAATCAGTCCTTAAGTGTCTTTTTGGTTTGAAAGTGATCCCATTAGCCATATCTACCATTTCAAGAGGTTAATGGCCCAGCAATCCAGATATTCATATTTTTGGAGTTCTTTCCTGTTTTGTGAGCGAGAGTGATGGTTGCCAACTTTTCAAAGATGGACAAGCCCACCAAACCATTATTTTCAAAAGGAAACAGTTGAAGAAGAGGTGACAAAAATTTTCAAAGATGGACAGACAAGCCCATCAAACCATTATTTACAAAAGGAAAAAGTTGAAGAAGAGGTGACAATTGACTTTGTTGAAAATGATGAGAGTACAGAGGCGGATGAGGTGGTTTATAAAGGAACGGTTGAAGAAGTAAGGATAGAATAGAGGAGGTTGTTGATGTTGTTGTTGTTGCAGAAAGTGTTAGTGTAAGGTGGTATTAATAAATAGATTCGTGCAGTGGAAACGTGGGTGTGAATTGTTGTAAGGGGAAAGGATTTAATGTTTCGTGTTAATCAGTTATTTTTGTTAGAGGAGGAGATTTCTATTATTCTGCATTTTTTTCTTGTTAAGTTTTGGCCTTGTTATCTGACTGTTGGTACAAAGTCAAATATTTCATAGTCAAATATATTTAACGGAATTCAAATAGAATTTTTCAGAGAAACTTTTTACAGAATGTTTAATATATATATATATAAGGTATATTCCGACTGCAGCATACATAATGCCATCCACAGTGCCGAGAACCGCACAGAATGGAGAACCACCCTTCGCGAGATGGTCAAGAGGAGAGGTCGCGACCCTCAGGAGTGAGGAAACGATGCGCAGATACGGTATATTTCATAATGATGTATCATTTAAATTAAACTAAAAATGTTTAAGTTGGAATAAATAGTTTTCTAATCACTCCTTAAGTGTCTTTTTGGTTTGAAAGTGATCCCATTAGCCACATCTACCATATCAAGAATGTCAAATTAAATTTGCTGAACTGGATTTACTTTCGGACTTTCCACCATTTTTAATCATTACAAAAATTCTCATACTGGTAATAATTTTAGCTCTTTGGTTGAGATAAAAACTGATTTAGACAATTTTTTATCAATGTAATTGAAAAATGCATAACAAATTTTAAAATAATTGCTTTTCAATTATCCTTAAAAATCGGCACGAACTTATAGGTCAACCCAATACAATAATTGTTTCCAGACAATGTCAATTAGGGATAAAATAAGTTACACGAGACGGTTTTAAGTAATATAATACTAACATTAGTTTAAGCTGAGGACTGTGCAGCGACACCTCAAATATTTCTATGTTCTATCAAAAAAAAATTTGCTCGTACAGTCGAAACGTCGACTAAAAGAAGAAAAATCCAGATTAATTGCTAATGTGCCCAAAAATCATGCAAATAGCTACTGCATATGCGCGCCCATTAATAAAATTTTACGTAAAGTCAGTCACCTCAGAAGTCTTTGAACATAACAGAAACAACATAAAGCAAGTACTCATTATTTATTTTGCAGCATCAAAGCGAACTCGCTGGCAGCACTGAAAGTAGTTCGCATATATTTTGTTAATTTCTTTTGAACTACGAGTATGTACGGAACATGGTCACAGCTCAAACGTTGAAGTAAAACCAAAGAACATAGTCATTAAAATTTTTCTACATTGCAATTCAGAATTTACATTTTACAACCAAGCTTCGTAAATTCTGATAATAAATGTGTAACTCTAAAAAGTAATAACTGTACTAAAAACTCGCAAACGAAATGCTACAAATATCGATTCTTCCCCGACTGTTGAACCCACAAAATGAAACAAAGAGATAGTTGATTCATCTTGTGGGTGGTTTTCACCTACGCTGCAGCGACTTGTATCTAAATAACTTCTAATCCTTATTTATTTTTAACTAAGAACATTATAGAAAATGAGAAGATGCGCGAAGTAAAATGAGATCTGACTATATTCTGGTTAAAGGGAAAAGAATTTGTCAGTTTGATCAGAAGAAAAAAACACTCACTATTTTATTTATATCATTCTTTAAAAATGAATATATAACTGTTATCTTGTGCGTTTTCCTTCACTTTCAGAATTGTAACATAAAGAGTGTTTTGATGTTAAAAGTATGTTTGCATTCTTATGCCACCTTGGAAAAGAATAGCACACAAATTATTGATACTTTTTCTACCATGAGACGGCAATAATGAAATATCTAAAGCTGTACTCTCTATCATTGTGTGCAGGCAATAAAATATTACACGAAAAACACACCGCTTACAGTAACAGTTGTAAAAACTTCGCATCTAGACAAAATACCAATAATAGAAAACACGGTGTGAGTGAAGAATATATTTATTGGCTTGCAAAACAAGAAATATAAATATAGAGGGTCACCGAAATTTTTCTCTTTACTTCTCCAGGGAGTCTGTGAAAGTCGTTTTAATAAGACCTGTTTGCTGCAGATCAGCATTTATTTTAAAATTTACTTCCTTTGTCGCAAAAGCTGAAAGCAGTTTCATCATACAATAGAAACTGGCCAATTCTTAATTCATATTACATCTAATTTCGCGACATGCAAAGAATTTTTATAGAAGTCTCATTTGTGATGATGCTATAGATGAGATAGATGAACAAGAATCGATAGATTTCGAAATACAATTTGTTCATAACTTCGAAAACACTCCCTCAAAATCATGTTTTGATATATTGAATTCGTGAATTAAACTACCTCAAAAACCCTTTACCACTTTCGCGTCGTGTAACTTATAACATCTACTAGCGTAAAGCTTGCCTTTTATTGTGTTACTGGGTTATAAACAACATAAACATCACACAACAAACTTTATTATGTGAAAAACGGCAACATCGCAAAATGGAATATAACATTGACGCAAAAAAACACGTGGCCGAGTGCTTTCTAGTTTCAATGGTAACGGCATACTTTCAGTGTCGAAGGTCCTTGAGTTGGGCCGAGGTTACACCGATAGTTGCGCAGACCGGCCACAATCCGGCGCGAATTCACCTCCCTCCCTAGCTCTTCCTCCTACTCTGTACTTCCTGCTCCCATTGCTCCCACCCGCTACCTGTGCTCCCTCGTCTCCCGCACGCCCTCCGGCGTCGACAGACGACAGACATTTCATTCAACTTTACTCGGCGTCCCTGGAACATTGTACTCATGACCCCAAGCATTAAACTTATGTTTTACTACGTATATTATTTATTTGTTCATCTTACAATAATATAGTTTAGACGGATATTGGATTGTGGACTTTGTTGTAGGGAGTTTGGACAATCGGAATTTAATGCATACATGTTGCAATTATAACCTATTTATTATATGCATTAAATAAAATTAACGGACATTGATATGTTAAGCAATTGGCATATTAACATAACTATGCAGATGTTCATCTAAATAAATAATACATTAAAAAAAACAAGAACCCTGACTAACTTTAACCCTTACATGATATGTAAGGGTAAAAATACGAATAAAATAAGAAAAAGGTAATAAAAATTTCACAAAATTCAATACTCACACTTTAAAATCGGTAAAACTGTTTAACAGATAACAATGGGGCAGAGGAATCGAATGTCCCCTCGCTCTTCTAAATCGATAAGTCAACGGACCTACATTTACAGTTGTGAGTTTCTGTTGCGGCCTCGGGGTTGCATACAGCCTTTATGCTTCAGCCTTTTTGGACATTTTTATAAAATACTTTTTTTTTCTTGACATCTTTCAGTTTTGACTGTTTGTTTTCACATCTTGTTATTCACATTTTCTTCGTGTGCCTTTTTATATTCAATTTATTGTAAAATTTTAGGAATATTTAATCAGTCCATTCCTACCACAATCAGTTTCCACTATACGACTATTGTTAACTGTTTTGCTCGAGGAGAATATGACTTTGGGTAAGACAGTGGAAACTCACTGTATGTCAAGGTTAATAAATTATGCAATAATTCTTGTCTCAAAAGCTCGACAAAACACAAAACCTACAAAGAACCTTCTGGGACTTGCGTTCCAAATGTACGTGAAGTTCATTTTCCTCTATACTTGTTTGCATCAACAATAAATATTATGAACTATAAATAACTAAGGTATTTACGTTACCACGTTAGCTAATAATAAACGTAGTTTACTACATACAAGATCAAGATCAATACTGGGGTGGTACGAGCCACGTGCTTTGAACAGAAGGGGTGGCAAAACTATTACAACTTTGTTTGAACACGGCCCAGACTTTTACAAATAAATAAATGAAATACACTTTGTTTGAGGCGAACCGTGAATGTGGCTCAATTGAAACTTTTTTATTGCGAATAGAGTATCGTGGATAAAACACACAAATCTAAAAAAGTCGATTGCTTTTTCACCACTTTGTATTCATTCACAGGGAAAAAAAATTACAAGGGTGTCCCGTTTCAATCTACGTTCTACTTGTTTTGTGTAAAATAAAAATAATCAAAGATTTTATTATTCTACTGCACATTTCCAAACCGTGGCCAATTTTTGATGAAACTTTGGTGGGATATGATGGGAATGCCACAGAAGGTTTGTGCCCTAAAAGTTCTCGCGCTAAATGAAGCTTTGCATTGTGTGAATACTTATATATATATATATATATATATATAGTATATATAGATTATAATATTATTATTAGTTGATATTACATTGTGCTTAGTTAAATACAAGTAACAAAACAAAACTACAAAGAAAGACTCAACCAAAACACATTTGTGTTGTCGTTGTGAATAACTAAAACAATATAAAACCTGGTAGAACTTGGGATTAGCTTGAGGGCAGCTGTGATAAGCGAGCCTTCTAACTTCGCCGTTATTGTATGTATTGCCTTTTTGGACTTTTTATAAGACATTATAATCTTGTGACATGTATTCGTTTTTGACGTTTTGTTTTGTCTAGTTCTTGTTTTGTTATAAAATGTATTATAAATAAAAGTAGATAAAAATTAGATCAGAACAAACAATGGTCCTTCGACACTCTTAAGACCAGCAATGCATCAATGGTACGAGCATCGCCATTGGGGTTGACATATAACGTCTGCGTTATCCATGCCCAAAATAATTCGTCGACGTGGCCTCAGAATTGGCGTCGACATAGGCCGCATGCGAGATCGTGTCCAACAACGACTGAACTGGTCGCAGCATATGCGTTGACACAAGACGCCTGCGAGGCCAGTTCCACCTTTAAACCCTAGCATGAAACAATTGTTGAAGTTACCTTAAACCCCCGGGATGCATGGCCAGTGTGCGCCGCGACTCTTTGGACTTAATATAAAACATTGTAATCTTTTGACATCTATTCGATTTTGAAGTTTTGTTTTATCTTATTTTGTTGTATTTATTTCATAAATATATTTTTTCAGTCCTGATCGTAATAAGGTTCTTAATTCAGCTCAACAGTGATCAGTTCCGAGACAAAAATTTAAATATAACCTGTGATATAAAGACGACGCTCAATTGTTAATAAAAATTACACTCATGTAAAAACTGAAAAAATATAAACCAACCCTTAAATAGCTTGTTTTCCGCTAAGTAAATTTTATATCCATTTTCATTTACTCAAAATATGAAATAGATAGGTCGTTCGTTGCCTTCATGAATTTTATTTGACGTACGATGTAGCTTATTTATAAAACGTTCTCAAATATATTTTATGAACAAGTTAGGTAATACTTGTTATCTCGAGAAGACGGTAACAAGGTGTGGTCCTGAGTTGCCGTAAATAAGTCAGGGTACGAGAGGGAGCGCTTTTCCCTAGGTCGTGCAGAAGCCCGGTGAGTTTCTTTGGAGATCCCGGAACTCTTACCAGTTGCACTTGAGGATGACCACCGAGGGGGTTGAAGATTTCCCCCCAGAAAAAAGGTAATACTGGTAAAGAAATGAAACTAAAATCTTGTATCAAAGTTTACGTGGAAAATAGAAATCGGTTAAATAGGGGAAATAATTGGATGAAATGAGAATTGGGCCATACGCTATTTTGAAGAAAATTTCCAGTTCAATAAATGAATTAAATTGTTTGAAATTTCGTGAGACTTTATAATAAATTATAATTTGGAACGGCTCTTGAACTGGGTACGATGCAGCAGTAAGTAACATTTGGCCAAAATAAAATCTAATATATAAAATTCTCGTGTCACAGTTTTCGTCACCGTACACTTCTGAAACGGCTTGACCGATTCTCATGAAATTTTGTGAGCATATTCAGTAGGTCTGAGAATCGGCCAACATCCATTTTTCATTTTTTTTTAACTGCGCGCGGACGGAGTCGCGGGCGACAGCTAGTAATGTTATAAAGAGAAAAGATTCATTACCATAATATTTCTTTTCTCATTACTCATTTAATTTATACTTTACTTAAATTTATTTTAATTTAAATTAACTTAACTTATTTACTTTTATTTTATATCAATTTAAATTTAAAAATAATTTTTGAACCTACAGTCAAATTATTTTAAATAATTTTGTGGGACATAGTTGTATTTCCAAGGTTAAACCTGTATTATAGATAAATAATTAAATAGACTCCAAAACTACTGAACCAATTTGAAAAAAAATACTGTTGTAAGCTGCACTAACCTCGGTTGTTAGACAATATTTGTTTTAGATAGGCAAATTTTTTTTGAAGTCGCAGCAACGGTTAATAAAATATATTCTGTGATTTCAACGCTTCAAAAATATTGCGAGCATTTTGTGAGCAAGCAATACGCTAAAGTATTGAATGAAGTGAACTTCAGTCGACAATGAAATGCAAGGCGTTGGCTTGAGGCGACAAGACGCGGTGCGGTGTTCGTCAGGCGCGACGCCACGGCGCCGCTGATCCGACGAAGCGACGCCTATTGACGTCACCACTTAATACCTTTTAACATAGGTTGACTAAAATAGATTCATTAAACAATTAAATGTAATTTTATAATATTATTCTGATGACCGATGTATGTACGTTGGCTTTCAATGTGATCAAACTCGGGAATCTCAAGAAAATAGTCGCAACATTAGAGTGCGGTCTGGAAACAGAGTATTTTTTTTTCCCAAGGAAGACGCAGACAAACTCAGGTAGGCAGAAAAGAACCGCAACCGTTTAAAATTCAATAGCTAGTCAAAGTATGAACTTTATAAGCTATTTAATGTCAGGTTACGATTTAAACAAACCGAGCAAAAAGAAAGAAGGTAACATGTAGCAGAGAAACGATTTACCATATTATAATAGTTTCTTAGAAATAGAAAATCCAAATAAAAGCAAAATCGAGGGGCACTGTTAGTATTTGTGATACTTAATAAGTAATTGGGTAAATAAATCTTTTTTATAACGGAACGAAGGTAAATATATTTTTCGGAAAAATGTTTATTCGAACAATAAATGGTTTACCAATACTTCAATACGCTTATTTTATCAAGCGAATAAATAAAAGTAGACACAATTTGGAATTCATATCAATTCTAACAAAGAAAATGAAAATATTTATATTCGAAGAAATACATTGAAACACACTCGTGAGAGTTATTCTGTGTGGAGTTGCCTCGAATAAATTATATGCCGATATATTTAAATAACAGAAAAGAAGTTAAAGATAAAATAGAAACGTTTTTAAACCTTCATGTACCATAGACATACAGTACGCCAATGACCAGAGGGTCATTACGCTAGAGGGAACGGGAGAGTGGCATAGTATTACTCATATTATTTAAAAAAAAAAACAAAAAATGGGACCCATCTGCAAGCACTTCCTTTCGATTAAAATAATTTTTATCAAAATCGGACCACCAGGGGCGGAGATTCGCGGTAACACACATAAAAAAAAAAATTCAGTCGAATTGATAACCTCCTTTTTGAAGTCGGCTAAAAAGCACTTCAGGTGGCGGTCCACGTGGTGCACATAACCAGCAAAAATCAGTTTAAAGCAGTTAAAAACACACGCGTAACATGTTCGTCGCCATAAAAAAAATTACGAATCCACTAGTGTTCAATACATCAAATTGTGCGTCTTATTTTCCATACAGCAAAAATTGTATCAAAAAATGAATGTATAATTGAGAGACTTGTGAACGACAAAACTAATTAAGTCCAGTAAACAAGAATAAGTGTTTAGTCGTGTTATGTACCTTGGAAACAAAATGTGATTATAATTTTCCGGAAAACCTTTCTTAATACAATTTGTAAGCACCAATCAAATTCAATAAAGGCGACGGCGAAGTTTACAAAAACAGTCATCGTAAATGATATTATTCTGCTATTGTCTTCGTTCTTACATTTTGTCAAATTGAAAAAAGCTTTTGAAAAAGTTAATTTGAAAAAATCACTCTCTTAAAAGAAGATTATGAATACAAAAGTTTATCTACAACACTATAAAGATTCTTTGAACATTGAATCGGAATCATTATTTAATTGCTTTGATATTAAGATTAAGAAAATAAAAACCAAAACGAAGATAACATCAAAAAGAACCGTCAAAGAACAAAGTTACATTTAACAATAATAAAGAAATCCATAGAATAAGTATGATCATTTAAATATTAAGGCATGGTAATCACGCAGAATTCAAAACACAAATACAAATAAAAGAAAATTCTTGTCATATTACGATCTTTTAATCAAAAAACAAAATAAAAATAAGAAAACCGAAAAGAACGTATACGGAACAAGTGAAAGGAAAAGTAGACATCGTGTTACACAGTCAAGACGGTTGTAAAAGATTAGCAAGGAAATTTTACACAAGGAACATATTCAAACCAAAAACCGAATAATATTTTTTTTCTCATTTATTTTTGCTTTAGTTTACTTTTTGATATATGTGAAAAATATACAGTCGAATATTGGATCAAGGACGAAAAGGATGTTTCATTTTATAGTTATTACAACAACAATTAAATATAACATATAAAAGTAGAATAATACATAGAGATGTATGAAGGTAATAGTACGAGAGGCTGTACTGTATCATACTAATTAGAAATCTGCTGAAATTTATTTCTGGCTACTTAAGGGGAGTAAATACTTACATTTTTAAGAGTGACAAAAATCTTCACTTGCACTTAACGCTGCGAGGAGGTGTTGTCGAGAGAACGAACACTTTGAGGATGCTTTTAGAGAAGCGCCTGTGCAACCATTTGCTTAAGAGACAAATTCTTCGCAGCGCGGTGTTGCGCTCTTAACGTTCTCTCGGTGGAAATTTCTTCGCTTATTTTTCATACTTCGTTCTACAAGTTTCCTCCATAACAACTGGAAACCTAACCTATTTTAAAAACTGTTTATTTTTGTCTACGTATCACTACATTTTACAATAACATTTATACAAAATGTATTTATTATTTTTTGAATATTCAACAAACAGTTTTTACTGAGTGATTTTTTTTTATTAAATGTTTTGTTGAATAAGACAGTCATGTACAAAATGAAATTTCATTAAATTAATTAAGTTTTAAAAGCGTCGCTGGAGATATAATTATGAAACTGTATACAACCTTTAATGAATTTTATTGTTCGCTTTACAGTACTTTACAGTCAGATCTCATAAAATGTCTGCTGACAAATATAAATATAACAGCATCAAATGAATTTAAAATTGTACTTTATTTAACGTTTTCATTTTTAGTCGAAGATGAGTATGTATCCACTTTTTATATATAACAAACTCTAATAAAAATAATCTATGATACACTAGCTGACGCCCGCGACTCCGTCTGCGCGGAATTAAAGAAAAAAAACTTAATTAGTCCATCCATCTAAACATTCGCATTTATAATATTTGTAAGGTAAAGGCTTTGTGCGTTGTAATGTTTTTTAAAAAACCGGGCGGCGTGAGTTGCATTTTGAAATACCAAAGTCAAAAATACAATTAAGACAAAATATATCACAATTCGAGCAGTTTCATAAAAAAAATTATCCTTGTTTTTGTATAATTAGGGCAACAATCTCTATGCGTTCCTCAAGTTAACTGGTTTATTTATATAATTCAATTACAATGCAAAATTTTCGATTAGTTCATTTCAAGTTAATGGATCTGCGACTGGGAGCTACGATATTGGGCCACTTTTAATTATATAGACTATAGAGCAGTCTCCCTTGTGATAGTGTAGAGACATTTCAATCTCGTGAATCTTCTTGTTTAATCTGAATACGTTGTATTTCCTTGGAATGTAATTCTAGTGTTGATCTCGAAAATACGAGTGATGCCGTCTACATAGAATGTACTTCTGTGATATCTTAATACATCTAGAAATGCATGAACACATATGTCTTGATGCATATTAGGACAATAAGATGTTGTTAACAAACACAACATGATATTGTAAGATAGACATATTGCAGTTGAATAATTGTATTTTAACTATACTATAGCAACTTTAAAATAGTGGATGAAGATTGTCTCTAGATACGAATTTGATTTAATTGTTAAAAATTTAAGTAGGCAATCTTTGGGATCGTCACAAATATACACAAACCCACCATTACTTACTAATAACCTGTAGTTCTCAAACATGATTATACGAGATAGAAGCAATAGTGATATTTAAAGAAAAAATAAAATAAACTGAATTCTATCCTAGGTTGAAGTTTTCAGCACGATATTCGAATCAATTTCAAAGCGGAATCAGATCAACGTTTTTTTTTTAAAATCACTAAAAAGCTGACGATTTTACGTCGAATAAGCATTGGCAGTTTGAAGATCGGAAATGATTCATGTTGAATAGAGCTGTGATTGTAAAAATTTTAAGGGCATCTTACGTAAAACCGTTACCATATTAGATTACATTATCGATATGAGAAATGAAGACTCCAGTAAAATGTAGCTTTTATGTTCATTGTAACTACTAGCAACGATAATGAATGGAACGCATACTAAATATTTACTTTCTCTGCGTCTCCTTCTCCTTCGATTAAAGACATCGGATCGGCAATTGCAGGCGTCTACGGGCGGCGGTCGCTTAGGTATTTTGCTGAATTCGGGTAGCCGCTTATAACTTAAAAAAGATGATCACAATAACGTGCTGCTGGCATTCGAATGCAAAATTTTGAGGCGTATTTTAGTTGCCGAGTACGAAGACTTCAATAGGCAAAGCCGTTATAACAAAGAGCTCTATGACCAAGAACTTGACGTGGCCAAACACATAAAATTAAAAGGCTAAGATGGGCTGGCCACATGGAGCCTATGAATGAAGCCAGAGTATCTAAGTACGTTATGGGGAGTAATCCCGAAGGGCGTCAAATTCAAGGAAGACCAAAGCAAAGATAGACTGAAATGGAAAAAAATTGCTGGACCAAGTTAAGACACACAAAGGGCTGTTAAAAGAAACTACGACCCTAATAATAACAGAAGGAAAAGGTATTTCCATTTTTACAAAATGTTTTAACGTAATCGTAATTTTATCGATGAGAGAAGTTCAGAAATCGGTGTTAATTATCCCGGGACTACTGGCGAGTGCTGTTGACAAGGTATTTAAAATAATAAAAAACGTGACGCACGTTTCAGTCAAAATTATTCGCGCGTACAACGAAATTGATTATACGCACACTGGTCCCATTTCCGCTACAAAATATTTACATGATTTAACATTGAAACAGAACATTGAACGTAGTTTGGCATGTAATTATTCGAAATCACTGAGCAATAAATTTATGTTAATTTACCTCCAATTAAAACCAATGACATTATAACTTTATGAATGGAGTTATTAGATCTCCTTTCTGAGTGGTAGACAAAAGAAATTTTAATCTGTTTCGAAGATTGCCGAACTTTTCACTATTTTATTTAGAATATCTAACTTCTTAATACCTTACTAATATTATAAATGTTGTATGGAAGGATGAATGGGTGGATGTTGTTGAATTTAGCAAGATATAAAACATAGTCTGAAAGAACACATAGTTTACGTATAAGTTTTTTTTAAATTCCGCGCGATCAGATCTGCAGGCAAAAGCTCAATCCATAAATCTTTTACAAAGCCGCTTTTCGTGACCTCTCTTTGGCTTCTATGTTTTACTATGCCACGGAACCGAATAAAATAAGCTTTTCACGTAAGATTTTTATTCCTACACTAACTAATGTTTAGTGTACAAGAATAAACAGCGTGTTTCTGAAACTCTTACAATGGAAACGGGAGTTTTCAGACGCATCTTCGTCCGAAAGAAAAGGTACGAAATGTTAACTAGATCATTACACTTTGCAGATTCCAAACCTATTGCTTAGTGATACAAATCCCTAAAACACTATCGCTGGAATTTTACTGAAGTTAACATTGGAGATACAGGTAGAGGTACTCTGGTATTCGCTGATAATATTAATCTGGTTGGGGAAGAAGCGCTTTAGGTCCAGAATAGACTGAAAAGATTATTAGTTGGATTGAAGGTATACAGAACTAAAATAGAACAAATATTATGCGACTTCGAGGGCTTATCCAATGTTAACTCGGACTCCGGTACCTCATTAATCCAAAACGACGGTGATATTGACCGTGACGTGAAAAATTGAATAAAAGCGTGAGGGATGAAATTGAGACAGGTCATGGGGTTATTTTGCAATCCTCATATTCTTTATAGTATTAGGTGGCAAAGGAACAAACCGCCATCTAAAATAGCGAAGTGACGGCTGCCCGTAGAAACCGGATTTGCAGATGCGTTTCATAGTTTTTAGTATTAATTGTAAATACCGTAGAGATTGTAACAAAAATAATATAAAACTACCTCGAACCAGAACCTTATACCTTTTGCAAACAGTTTTTACTATCAATTAGAGAAGCTGTTTTAAACAAAAAGGAAAAACGACTTTGCTGATTTTATTGACTGCATGCAAATAATAAAGGCAGAGAAAGTAAATATATAGCTAATAGATGTTCCAGATTATTCTAAATATCGCGGAACAATCATGATTTGGGTCGGAATTCGCTTAGACAGGTTTCCTTACTAATTCAGTTTGAGGGGTAAAGGAAAATAAGTAGGTTAATGGAAATAAATTATTCACGAGCAATAGCTAGAATTAACTAGAAAGCAAAACGTCATTCGAGTAATTTTGTTTATCCTTGATGTTTGTTATTAAAGTGGTTCGAAATCTCAAAGAAAACTCCTTTGTACCCTAATCTAATAATTCCCTCGGGTTTACTACAAAGATGCTTTATACTTGGTATGCTAGCGTGTGTATTTTAGGTATGCATGTGAGTAGGAATTTAAGTTTCGTACAGTAGCATCATGTAAATACGTGACATTACCTTTGTTATATAAACTTTGTAGTAACACGTTATTTTTTACCTGGCATTTTATCCAAAAACCTCACCAAATATATCGACGACTTTAATCACGAATTCAAACAACGAATGTGTAACACACTATTTTGGTGAAAAAGCACATTAGAAATGCCGTGAGTCTACATTTTATTGCACATTTGGTATTATGAAGTCATTTGAAATAGATTACTAGGGAAAATATATATAAAGAAAAGAGGACATCATTTCTTAAAGTCGATATTAATTTTTTTTTTCTTGTCAGAATGACAGATTTAAATTTGTAAATTTTAGACATTGTTTAAATACTGTTAATTGTATTATTGGATTTTTAGTTAAAGTAAAAACGTTTTATGTTGTATCTTTTTGTTGTCAGCAAAGGATATACGTTTTTAATTGAAGATTCTCTCTCTTTATAAAAAAAAAACTAGGCTAATCATAGATTTTCGGGAATTAAAGCAAATTGTAGTCCCTCAATCACAACCTTTTCCCTTGATAAAGGATTTAGTGGTAAAAACAGTAAACTATAAATATTTTTCTACCTTTGATGTAAATTCAGCGTCTTGGTCAATTTCTTTAAAAATTCAACATAGATATAAAACTGCATTTGTTACACAAGAAGGCCATTATCAATGGACCTGTCTTCCATTTGTATTAAAAATGGCTCCAGACATTTTTCAAAGAATATTAAGCAAAATTATTAGAATGCACGGACTGTCTCATTTTGCAGTTAATTTCATAGATATTTTAGTTTTCTCAAAAACTTTTGAAAAACACATATTGCATGCATCAAGACTACTCGAAGCAATATTAGCGGAAAGTTTTAGACTGAAATTTTCCAAATAATCTTTTGAAAATAATCAAGCGAAGTATATAGGCCACATTATTGAGAACAATACAGTGAGACCACTGAAAGACTATTTAACAGCAGTGAAAGACTTTCCTATACCAGAAACAAGAAAAGTTAACTTTCACCATAAATTTATACCACACAGTGCAATTATTCTAGATCCGTTGCACAATTTACTACGGAAAGATGTGAAATTTATATGGTCTGAAAATTGTCAAGATTCATTTGATAAAATGAAAAGACAACTATATTCAAAACCAATCCTGAATATTTTTGACTCGGAACTACCTATAATCATTTACACGGATGCTAGGGCCAAAGAAATTGGAGCAGTATTGAAGCAGACAGGTGAAAATGGGGTTGATAAACCAATTGCTTATTTCAAAAAAAAAAATAACAGAAGCTTAAAAGAAGAAAAAGGCAGTATATTTGGAATGTTTAGCGATAAAGGAAGCGATGAAGTATTGGCAGCACTGGTTTATGGGAAAAGAATTCACAGTGTTCACAGATCACAAGCCGTTATAAAATATGAACATCAAAACTAGAACGGATGAGGAACTAGGTGATCTGATTTATTTGTCGCAGTATAATTTCAAATTTAAATATAATCCAGAAAATTTGAATGAAGAAGCAGATTGTTTAAGCAGGAATTCGGTTCTAGAACTTGATGAAAATTCCGAGGATTTCTTAAAAGTAGTAAATATTATTATATTACAAGATATTAAGAATGATCAATATACAAATTTATATTTAAAAAATGGAAAACATATATTGAAAAAGGAAATTTACTACAAGAAAACTAAAGAAAAAAAATACTATCGGAAGAACTTAGCAAGATTCTAATAAAAGATGTCAACAACATTTATTGTAACATTTATATCGGAAGTCAATAAATAAAATAACACCATTTTAAACAGCAAAGAACATTATAGCAAACATTAAACAAGTTTGTAATGAATTTGAGATCTGTATTAAAAACAAATCCAGAAGAAAACCGAAGTACGGTTTGATGTCACATTTAGGTCCAGCAACCCGACCATTTGAAATATCCATTGATACTATTGGATGTTTCGGAGGATCTCGATCAACAAAAAATATCTACATCTTTTAGTAGATCATTTTACAAGATATGCTTATATTTGAACCTCTAGGAACCAATGTTCCAATAATTTTATAAAACTGCTGAGAAATGTGGCAGATAATTATAAGATTGATATAGTACTGACGGATCAGTATCAGTAATTTATGAGGTCGATACAGGACACAACAAAGTGGAATCGAATTCTATCATATCACAAAACTAACCCCGGTGATTGTTGTCCGATTATCAATTAGTATATCATAATATTTGTAATTGGTTCCCTCCAAAGGTGGGTGTCGTGGCGATGTAAAGAAAAGAAGAACTCTTTTCTTCAAGTCGACATTGTTTAAATACTATTAATATTATTATTTCATTTTTAGTTCAAGTAAAAACGTTTAATGTTGTTTCTTTTTGTTATCAGCATACGTTTTTAATTGAAGATTGTCTTTATATATGTAAATATATATATTTCATTTTGAATTAAAACAAAAATAAGAAGGATTAACTGTTAATAAACGAGCAACACGACACAAACGTACCGATAAGGAGATACGTCCGCGTCGCCCGTGGCTGCATTGCAGTTGCACGCATTAGCTCTACGGACGTTCATATATTACAAAGACTGAACCAACAAACTAAAGAACCACAACGTACTCTCACAAATATCACGTACGACCTCGCCTACGTAAACGGATTAACGCGACACCAGAGAATTTTGCTGCTGAAATTTTGCATAAAATGTGCAGCACACACTATTTTGGTGGCATCGTACCATTAGAAGTGAATTCTAAGATGAGGGAGCAAACGAGGGGAACACCGAGGTAATTAACATCAGCAACACCTGAGGAATTGTAGATGTCGTTAAGGATCGACCCTAACTATTCGAACCAAGATACGAACTCTTTATATATTTTTTACATTACTTTTTGACAATTATTTTATGTCAGTTAAATTAAAATCTAAAAAAAATGTAAATGAATCTCTGACAAAAAAAAGTGAAGTCAAGGGAAAGTGAGTGAGGGAAAGAAAGAGACCGAAGTCGAAAGAAGGAATTTCCAACAACAATAACGGACATATTTTTACCTTTACAACACTGTCATTACACACCTATAAAAATCACATATATATTAATACTCACAATTAGTAAATACTTGATTTATCATATTGTAATCAAATAATAGTAAAAATATATTAAGTATTAATATGACAAATATTTGACATATCTTTTTTTACTCATCGATAGCTTGGTATATTTTTTTTTCGGATCGTTGACGGGCTTATTTTATAATCGGCCAATGAATACAAAAATCCTCCTTAAAAGTTTTTTAGTAAATTTAATAATAATTTTTATTACATCTCCATGGATGGATGTATTACTAGTAGTATAACTTATTATTATTAATGATACAAGTTAATTAATTACTCCTTAGAAAAACCCAAATCAGCGCTGGCATACAACTGGCATAAAGAAACCACTTCACTGGTAAGGTGGACTGGTGCCAGTGAGCCAAAACAGTCCATGCCAGACTAGCGCTACAGTCAAATCAAATCGCGACTGAACCTCCCAATCGACATCACAGGACCCAATCCCAATTACATAGACTAAGATCAACGGAATTAAATTTCATTGAATTGAAATTGAAGATACCGAACACCCGTTCTACAGACTACAAAACGAGAACAACAATTAAACTATCTATTTCCTTTTCCAACACATCGATCCAACAACGACTGTAACTTTGATCTACCACACTGGAGTAATGTAAGATCAGAAAACGAAGTATACGTGAAGGGATATGACTCTTAAGAGCGTAATGTAAATAATAAGCCTCTCGCCCGAACGCCATCTATTAACGAGTAGCCGGAACATGAACATTATTATTTTTTCTTACTATATAATTAAAATTTTACGCATTTTGATTAAAATAATTAAATTTGTTCCGGGTAATCTGTGCAAGGACTGGACCGATTTTCATCTTTCAATTCTATGTTTAATTTCAATATTTTTTTTAATTCTGCGCTGACGACCGCTAGTTTCTTTATACAGGAGTAGCAACTGTTGATGCCATTACACTTACAAAAAAATTGTTTCTTCCAACGAAACTCTGCCTCATTCTTACAAATAAATATTGAATTTAAGCTACACCTGATTATCTATTTTGTAGTATTGAATACATATTGTACAATATTCCCCATTATTGTACATTTTTAATGTGCTTGTAAGAAAAAGAGATTCTTACAAGCACATTAAAAAGTGATTTTTATGTATTATTTGTAAAAAGTATTTCTACTAGCCAAATGCTAACCACTAAATTTTCAAAGCATTCGAAACTGGATTTCGCGAACAGCAACCGCAAAACCAAAATTAAGCATATTTAAGTGTAGGCCGGTCGAATTATGAAATATTAAATTGTATAATAATGAAATGTTATACTAGGTGTCGCCCGCGACTCCGTCCGCGCGGGATTAAAAAGAAAAATTAAAAAGTAGCCTATTTGTTCTTCCAGTATAAGACATACATCTATGCCTATGCCAAATTTTATAGAGATTCGTTGCGCCGTTTTGGAGATACCTTCAAACAAACATCCATCCATCCATCAAAACATTGGCATTTATAATATTAGTATGATATATGAGATGGATAGCGTACATTTAATGCATGATTTAATTTTATTTTAATTAGCAAAAATCTGTGCTTTAGATGTCGTCGCGAAATTTTCTACCTTGTCAAAACTCAAAATTTGTAAAATAAAGTTTTAAAAATGTTTTAGTTTGTCCGGGAACAACGTTTATATCGGAGTACCACAGATTCTTTAGTTGAAAATATTACGAATTCATAAAACTTACCTTTAATGTCAATATCATCATCATCATCATCAGCTCACTATACGTCCCCACTGAGGGGCTCGGAGCCTACCCTAATTTAGGGGTGACTAGGCCATAGTCAACCACGCTGGCCAAGTGCGGGTTGGTTGACTTCACACATATCATTGAATTTCTTCTCAGATATGTGCAGGTTGCATCACGATGTTTTCCTTCACCGTAAGAACGTCGGATAAATGTACATATGTAAATCGAAAATCGAAAAACACATTGGTACATGGCGGGATTCGAACCCAGGACCTGCAGATTGCAAGTCAACTGCTTAACCCCTGAGCCAATAATAGCTAATGTCAATATAATGTCAAGAAAATCAAGTTTTAAAATGTATTTGAACGTGTAAATTATTGGCAACAGGCACAACTAATATGGATTAGTATTTTTTTATAAGAGAAAGGGGCAAACGAGCAGCAGGAAAACCAAGGTTCATCGACACCCATCGACTTTTCGTTTGGTGCTACAAATACTACTGCCTTCCGAAACGATCCCAGACAACGATTGGTCTTGTACCATTAAAGAGTACACTTGAACTCATATTCGGCGAACAACAAGATAAGTGTGAGAAATTGATGTATGTTGTAGTGACACGGAAAATGTGACGAGACCCCGACCCCACGTGAGTGAGATAAGGCCCGGGAGATAATATTGACCTTTATTTAAAGTTGCGTAGCGTCGCAAGAGGCCTTCAAAGTTTACTAATTACTAGCTGTCGCTCGCGACTCCATCGGTGATTTAAAAAAACAACTTTAGTTGTAGCCTATGTGGTCCTACAGACTATGTTCTACATCCATGCAAAATTTCAGCGAGTTCCTTGCAGCCGTTTTGGAGATACCTTGGAACAAACATCCATCCTTGAAAACATTCGCATTTATATTACTAAGATATACACTGAATTGACTGTAGTATGTAGTTGAATTAATTACATTTGATTTTTTTTTTACTTTCTGAAAGAGTAGTAGTAAGTACTAGAAAGTAATAAAATAATGTAAATACCATGTTTTGAATTTGACTTTAAATATATTTTTTAATGAATACCCCGACATAGTTCAATTTATTTTATACTTTTTTTTAAATTAAAATGCTTTAGGAAACTTAAAATCGTTTTATAATGCAACATACGTGAAACCCGTATAATTATGAAAGCATTGAAGTACACTCGAGCTATGTACACCGCTGCCGGGAATCCGTATGCATTAACACTAATTACGAGCAATGCACGTGCTGAATTCACATATATTCTGCAAACAAAGCATTGATAACAAACACATAAGTTGTTGTAAAATCAAAATCGTGAGTTTAAACTGCTGAAACTCATACTGATTAACCTTTCTGAATGTAAATTCGGTTTTAAAAATAAGCAGATAATTGTTTATGAATGTTTTTGAAAATTTTGTGTACATCCATCATTGGTTTTAATTTATTATAAGACGTACGTGTAAAATCTCTTTGTTGATTATTATCAAAATGATTGTATTTCATAAGTGAAACGGAATCTTGTACACCTTTTTGACCAGCGGTTGAACGTGAAATGATTAAATTGAACGTTATGATTGAATGAGATAATATACAACTTTATACTTTATTCTTTATTGAGCTACTTCTAATATTGCAGAATTCATAACGCTATAAAAGTTAATCTCACAGAGATTGACAGGCAATCTCGTAGAAGCTATACATGAGCGGTTTAATAAAGTTCCGTATAATGATAAAGTTCACGTAATAGCTTTGAAACGAAATCAATTAATGCTGCGGCTGAGAAACGAAGCAAACTAGGGACATAGGTACACAGAGAATATCGGATGAAATGTCTGCCAGCCTGTGGTCGATGCCGTGAAAGAAACATAAATTGGATTTTCCTTTATACCTGCAACTGAATTTTATTGACAAAGTTTCTGCAGTAACGTGAACTGTGCCAACTGAATTTAAAAAAAAGTTTCCAGGACATCTATTTAGCGGTTCTGGAGATACTTTCTAATAAACATTCATACAAACATACTTATGCGCATAAACATTACTAAATGAGTAAATAACATGAGAATGAATATTTTCTTACTTTATAATTTCTTTTTTCTAATTATTTTTTTTAAAGTGAAAAGGCGGAGTTCATATCTCACTAACCATAACTTCTTTCTTTATGATAAGAAAGTGTTATATTGTAACTCTTCAATTTATTTAGTTTGAATAAAAAATTTAAAATTATCGTTTTAAAACGGAGACAATAGATGGCGTCATTTCATCATTGACCGCATAAATCTATATCTATATATATAAAAGAAAGTTGTGTTAGTTACACCATTTATAACTCAAGAACGGCTGAATCGATTTGACTGAAAATTGGTGGGCAGGTAGCTTAGAACCAGGAATAGGACATAGGATAATTTTTACCCCGTTTTCTTTTCTTTTTTTTTTATTCCGCGCGGACGGAGTCGCAGGTAAAAGCTAGTCTAATATATATAAAAGAAAGTTGTGTTAGTTACACCATTTATAACTCAAGAACGGCTGAATCGATTTGACTGAAAATTGGTGGGCAGGTAGCTTAGGACCAGGAAAAGGACATAGGATAATTTTTACCCCGTTTTTTTTTTTTTATTCTGCGCGGACGGAGTCGCGGGTAAAAGCTAGTTATATATAAAAGAAAGTCGTGTTAGTTACACTATTTATAACTCAAGAACGGCTGAATCGATTTGACTGAAAATTGGTGGGCAGGTAGCTTAGAACCAGGAAACGGACATAGGATAATTTTTACCCCGTTTTCTATTTTTTATTCCGCGCGGACGGAGTCGCGGGTAAAAGCTAGTAAATTATATTGTGTCGGCCTAAAGCCTAAAGGACTGAACGAATTGGGATGAGTGAGTTTACATTCGGTCTGTGCTCGTTCTCGGAGAAATTAAAATTAATAATTAAATTATGTACTCATAAACATAAATGAGTGAACTGAAAAAACAAGTTAGAATCTCCCTCGCCACAACTTTTTTACAAAGTGTTAAACATTACAGTTTATTAAGGTTATTTAAAAAAAATGTTTGTTTTAAAATGCAGTCAATAGATGGTGCTATTTCATCCATTGGAGTTTAGAGCATCACGCAGTCGGTTTATGTTATATTAATACTATATTGGGTTATTTATAATCATGCGCATTCTGTAGTTTAAACCGCAATTGGGTTAAATGAAAAAGCAACTAAGCAACGTCACTACTTGTGAATTCGTTACATGTTTAATGAAAACAATTGATTAAAGGAGTGACTTAAAATTATCAAAAATAAGGTTTTTATTTTTAATTGTAGTCAATTAGGCGTATTAATGAGTTATGACATCTAAAAAATGCAAAAAGACAGTTTTGTACAAACTATTTTTGTAGGCTGCCTGGATATTTTCTGTAATGTTTGAAATTAGTGCAAAATCTGTTCGTAAAGTATATAAATCAGGGATATAAATCGAATTTTTATAAATAAAAAGAATATATTTTTTTTAAAACGATTCTCAATGAAAAAAAAAACGTATTAAAGTAAGTTTCCGGTGTAAATCAAAACTTCCTCTTGGTGTCCAATAAGAAAGTATTATTAAAACTGAAGCCATCGTCGCGGCGAGTGTCTATAGAAGTCTGTCATAATTAGTTTCGAAACTTATTCAACTCGATGGTTCCATGCTTCGCCATCTTTAAGGAAATTTAAATAAATGTTGTAGTAAAGTTCGACAAATCTTTTCTTTCTTGGAATTAATATCGTGTTATATTTAAGAAAGGTAAACGAGCCAATTGTTAACTTGACAACTACGAATAAACCAGTTAAAGATGCGATGGCTTACTTTATAACACACATAAAAAAATACAGTCGAATTGATAACCTCCTTCTTTTTGAAGTCGGCTAAAAAGGACAGAGGAAGGGTAAACGGAAAAATAATATTACGATATTAATGATATTATAAGGATCAAATAAATCAGTAAATAAAAAATGTGTGACGTCACCTTTGACACCTGATTTAAAGGGAGCCAACTTGAGAGAGCGATCATTTGCTCGTTGGCTTCCGAAGTGACAGATCGTGTCAAAGTGCATTGTGCCAATAGAATTGTGTCGATTAACTGCTGATTGATTTTCCCCTCAATCTTTTATACGTTATTAAAATAAGTTAAGTTTTCAGTTTGTAAACCCACCATGTGATTCTTTTTTTTAAAACAAAGTTTGGTTTTAGTTGCTAAAAATATTATATACATTTTCCTATTCTACCTCTCGTTCTCATGATAAAATACCTTGAATTATTCTTTGAGGAAATCATTGGATGGAAGGGAATTTGAACCGGAATTTGTAGCAACTACAAGTGCCTATTTGGTTGATTAACCAAGAATTACCCGTATTTATGAGGGATGTACCTTATGACTGAACTGAAAGGACTGAACCGATTTTGATTAGTGATGTGTCATTTGATTCCTATAATTCCCCTGAGTGTCATAGGGGTTCAAAATATAGGCAAACTAGCTGTTCCTGCGACTTCGTCCGCGTGAAATACTGTCTTCGAGAAACACTTTGTGTTTTTATTTTATTTTATTTAACTTTTAATTTAGACTAATTATTTCACATACAATTATAAAACATTACAACAAAACATTTTAAGCTTACTAAATATTCACATAAACCTTAGATATTCCCATACAAACTTTCATCCCCTATTCCGCATTGTTATTTTGCACCCTTGAAGGCAAAATTTTAATGTACTTTGAATGTCATATTTATTTATATCAAATTAACAGCCTAAGAATTTAGTTTCAACTGTAAAAATGACGATACCTTCATACAAATTTGCATCCCCACTTTCAACCCTTTATGTACTATCTTTATGTTAATTTAAATCGGTTTAGTAGTGTTGGCTTGATAGCGAGACAGACATATTAGTTTTTCATTTATAAAATTATGATATTAGTAAGGATTAATAAGGATATCGAGCTGTTATGTCTAATTAAATAATAGAGCGTCGGTGGCTCAGGGGTTAAGCACTTGACTTGCAATCTGCAGGTCCTGGGTTCGAATCCCGCCATGTACCAATGTGTTTTTCGACTCTCGATTTACATATGTACATTTATCTGACGTTTTTACGGTGAAGGAAAACATCGTGATGCAACCTGCACATATCTGAGAAGAAATTCAAAGATATGTGTGAAGTCAACCAACCCGCACTGGGCCAGCGTGGTTGACTATGGCCTAGTCACCCCGAACTTGGGGTAGGCTCCGAGCCCCTCAGTGGGGACGTATAGTGAGCTGATGATGATGTCTAATTAAATATATTCTGGATAAGTAGTAGAGTTTAAAACGAATCAAGTTGGCGCATTGTTTACTTGCTAACTGTTTGCATGCGTTTCTGAGACTTTGTGAAGTTCAAACATGCTCAGTTTCCGAGACTTGTTACTAAAGTTTAATTTAACTAGGAACTTACTGTTTCAAACTTTACTTATTAAAATTTATGTTCTATACACAACTGATATTAGCAGTTTTCCAACATTATTTTAATCCAAAATTTATGAAATTTAGCACAGATATAGAACATAGTCTAAGAGAAGACATAGGTTACGTTTTTTTTTATTCCGTGCGGACGGAGTCGCGTGCGACAACTAGGTTTCTATATTATTTCTGCGAATTGAAATATGAATATATTTCAGTATTACAATGCTATGCAAATAAAAGTAGAATGCAGACTATAAAATGTTGGAATATCATTTTGACGTCAATAGAAAAGGCTGTCGAACGATAGCTCTGCGTCGGGCGTATGTTGCTTTTGTGGAAATGTCTGCTCGAATTTTTATTGTAAAATAAATTTTACCTCGCTGATATTTTTATGTACTTTTTAAGGCATTTTATAAAAAATAAAATACATTACATTTTTGGAGATGGTACAACATGCCACAAAGAATAATTATTTAAGTAAAAATACGGATAAATCTTTCCTGTGCCCTTCTTCCTACCATTTCAAGAGTCGAAACATCAGACACTAATGCCACTTAATCAAATCTCCCATTTGGTGCTGACATCTGCTTTCCTGCTGAGTATTCCACTTCGTCATGTCTTCGACTTCTTTGTCTGAGACGTACTCCTAACTCAATTTCAAATTTAAACGAATAGCTATTAATTGAAATTAGCTCGGATAGCTCTGGACTAGGTTACTAGGAACAAGAAAACGTGGTCGGCCGAAATAAACATGGCAGCAATCAGTGGCGGCGAAGCTTGGGCTGAGCCCAGAATAAAGCGAGATGGTGACCCACTGTGGACGATATCTGCCCCACTACGAGGACCTACGAAGATATGTCAAGTCAGGATAAATGTTGTCGTTTGATTATATCATTAACAATGAATTGTAAACCAAGAGCACATCGCATTTGTGTTGTCAGTCAATGTGAATAAATTAGTATGACGACCGCATTTCCCATGCGACTAATTGTGTGCGTGCTTCAAAATTGAACGTCGGTTTCGTGGTTAATAGCCGCGGTTATGTTAGAGCAATGGACTAGTTTCTGATTTCATCCGCATGAAGGCGTTATGCATTTCGGTGAATTAACTATAGGGAAATTAATCTAAGAGCGGTTATACACAAATGGCATTGTGCAGGCAACTGCTTTAAACGGTCGGCATTGGTGATCTGCAAGTTTAATACAAAATTGACGTTCGCCATACACTGGCCGTACTTTCGCAATTCATTTTTTCAATTGATCTCTATAGATGGTCAAACTTTAATATTTAAATAGCCATTTTATGAAACATAACTATTTAATCAACTGACCAAAATAAGAAAGCCACCACGATATAAAACTACCTGATAATAAATACGACGATAATAAACTACTACCTGAACAAATACTATCGTAAACGTTATGTACACCAATATTTGCATATGTATAAGGTATATTACTGTTTTATTGATAAGTTGTAAGTGTGTTATATATGTTGTGGTTGTGCTTGAATAAATAAATAAAATAAATAAATATAAGTAAATGAAAATAAAGGTAAGTAAACGAATGGTATTAAGTTAAATATTAAAAAGCTCTTGCATATGTCGAGACAGTTCGAGATTATAGAAAGGCTGTCCGGTCGTTCTAGAAGCCTTAGATGGTCGCCAAATCGACATGTCGTCGGAAGCCATAAGTCGATTGTGGAGCTCCGGCAAGTGAAGCGATCGTATAAATAGAATGCTCTGACCATCACAGTCCTTGTACAAATAAAAAGGAAATTTTATTGAACTTGGGTATCCGAGTGCTGCATTGTCATACTTTTTATCTTTCTTAAGTTCTTTAATCGAAAGATATATTTGATAACTTTACACTTAAAAAGATATTCTATTTTCCGTGCTCAAAAGTAAAATGGCCCTCACTTCCTGGCGTGTTGCAGAGTGTTACGTATTATTTAACACGCGACACATGAGTTTTGGTATTTAATTTAAAATGTCACACAAATTGAGGGAATTGTTCTCTCCGGATTTCATTCTGCCATTCTCCGGTGAGAAATGTTTTTTATTAGGGTAATAAATTGCTTCTTTATCCATAAATTATTCACGCGAACATACATAAAGTCGTTTTAAGGAAAATATATATCATTAGCTGTCGCTCGCGACTCCGTCCGCGCGCATTAAAAAAAACTTAATAGGGGTATGAAAAATAGATGTTGGCCGATTCTCAGACCTACTGAATATGCTCACAAAATTTCATGAGAATCGGTCGAGCCGTTTCAGAGGAGTTCAAGTTCGAACTCCGTGACACGAGAATTTTATATATAAGACTAGCTGTCGCCCGCGACTCCGTCCGCGCGCAGTTAAAAAAAAAAAAAAATAGATGTTGGCCGATTCTCAGACCTACTGAATATGCTCACAAAATTTCATGAGAATCGGTCGAGCCGTTTCAGAGGAGTTCAAGTTCGAACTCCGTGACACGAGAATTTTATATATAAGACTAGCTGTCGCCCGCGACTCCGTCCGCGCGCAGGTAAAAAAAAAATGAAAAATAGATGTTGGCCGATTCTCAGACCTACTGAATATGCTCACAAAATTTCATGAGAATCGGTCAAGCCGTTTCGGAGGAGTACGGTGACCAAAACTGTGACACGAGAATTTTATATATTAGATTACATTTTATTTCACTCTAAATATTTTGAGTAACTAACTCTAAATGCTTTATACTCTCAAGACAACGCCCAATTCAAGGGGTCGAGTAACTTATAAGTCATGGTATCATAATCTTTCAAATTAAACTTTATGACCCACGGATGCTTTTGTTTTCAAACACAATACAATACATTGATAACCAAAGGACTTGGTATAAATTAATTTTATGCGTTAATAATCTTGTGATGACATGTGACTAAACTAGTTGTCATCAGTCAGAGATAATATCATGTGATCCATAATGTTAAACACAAAGCTCAACGACGTACATATTTTATGAAGTCACGTCAAATACTACGTGACTTGAACTAATTGCATTTCATCAATTTGAAGTACGCCTCTAACAAGTCCCTCACAAATGTTGATCCGCTAGTATCTGAAATATATGCGTACTAAATTTATACCAAAGGAAAATAACATACATAGTTCGTCTCGTAATTTGAGTATAAATTCCACATTTCCATGGAAATATGGAATTTAGTATGAGGAATATGTCGAAATATTTCTACATATTCTGAGTTTTCACAGTTAAAACATTAGTACAAGTATATAATGTAATTTCTCTTTAATTTTTAATGAAAAACCGGGATAACAATATCTTTTTTCACGCACTTTTCTCTAATATTTACTCGTTATGAATTACTATTTAAACAGGTATTAGAAATATTTCTATGTAACTTTTTCCCACTGCAATCGGAACAATCCAAATGAACACACTAATTAAACATGATTTTATATTTTTTATATTTTTAGGAAAAAATGACTTGATTTTGGTTTCTTCATAGGGGCTCGGAACCTACCCTAAGTTAGGGGTGACTAGGCCATAGTCAACCACGTTTGCCCAGTGCGGGTTGGTCGACTTCACACATATCATTGAATTTCTTCTCAGATATATGCAGGTTGCATCACGATGTTTTCTTTCACCGTAAGAACGTCGGATAAATATACATATGTAAATCGAAAATCGAAAAACACATTGTTACATGGCGGGATTCGAACCCAGGACCTTGCAGATTGCAAGTCAAGTGCTTAACCACCGAGCCACCGACGCTCTTGGTTTCTTAAATCATATTAAAAGACAGCAATTACATAATTATCCGTATAAAACAGAGTCACGAATTAAACAAGAGAAGTCTATGTAAAATATTTTGATTTAACTTGACATAGATTGTTGAAATTGGTAGACAAGGATCGCATATGTTCATATTATAAAGATATTCAAATTCAGTTAGCTGAAATGTAATTTGCATAAATGTTAATATAAATCATGTTCACTTGAAGACGTGGACGCCACGTTGAATTACTTTATATTATAGTCGATTTGCATTTCAATCACGAATGTTTCATAGTCTAAACTATATTGAATTTTAACAGCTGCCGTTAATATAACATTTTCAATTTGCTTTATCATGAAGTTTAATTTCAATAAAGTTGATTGATATAATTTATTGGGTCTTGAATACTTGCTTTGTTTGAGATATCCCTAAATTATTCCACTGAGTACAAATTCAAAAGAGACGTTTCCACCGCAAAGGATAGCTTTTGATAATTATCTAAATATGCTTTGAATTCAATCAATGAAAATCATAACAAAAGGTACTTTATCGCCAGAATTAATAAATCTATTTATCTTTAATATGATATGTAAACTTTAAAATTAAAAAACAGTGTAAATATAGATGTGTTTGAATAAAATTCGTCTATACAAATATTATAAACTACTGAACAGATTTTAAATTATTTTTTTCACTTTTAGGAAGCTACACTAACCCAGGGTGCCTATATTACTAATATTATAAACGCGAATGTTTGGATAGATGGATGGATGGATGGTTTGTTTGAAGGTATCTCCGGAACGGCTCAATGAATCTTGAAGAAATTTGGCATAGATGTAGAGCAGTGTTTCCCAAAGTGGGCGATAACGAAACCTAGGAGGGGTGATAAGGGGCCCAAAAATGGGGGGCATTGAAATTAATTAAAGTAATGAAATTATGGTTTTTAAGTTTTAGGGCTGAATAAAAATTAGGGGGCTTTGAAATATAGTTGATTTTCAAAGGGGGGCGGTGAAAGAAATAAGTTTGACAATCACTGATGTAGAGCATAGTCTTGAAGGATACAAAATAAAGTTTATTTATTAATTCTTCGCGGATGGAGTTGCGAGCGACAGCTAGTTGTCTATATTTATAGCTAGATTTTTTTAATTACGCGCGTACGAAATCGCAGTAAATTTCTATAAATAATAGATTAATTCCTGTGTCTTTTTTATATTATTAGGTGGAAACGGTCAAGCGGCCACCTGCCTCCTATGTCGCCCCCTCCTCGATCAAATCCCCTCATTTCTTCTTTTAAGAAAAGCTTGGGAAGAAAAATAGGACTATAATTAGGCCTCCGGAACGCACACTCACCAGATGAAACGCGGAATTAATAATAATATTAAACTCATTTAATCCATTCAGAAATCAAACAATAATTAGAAGGTTAATTACTTCCACTTGACGCCTGCCCTCTATGTAGTCCTAGTATTGCACCGGTTGAGATGCAACAACAGATGTTGTTGCTGGCGTCTACCACTGTTACCTCCCATTTTGTATGCAAGTTTATTAATCTAATATATAAAATTCTCGTGTCACAGTTTTCGTTCCCGTACTCCTCCGAAACGGCTTGACCGATTCTCATGAAATTTTGTGAGCATATTCAGTAGGTCTGAGAATCGGCCAACATCTATTTTTCATAACCCCCCCCCCCCATTTAGTTTGTTTTTTTTTTAACTGCGCGCGGACGGAGTCGCGGGCGACAGCTAGTAGCTATATAATTACATAATGACATATATTTATCTTCTAATGTTATGTAAATAAAGGAAAAGCTACATAATAGTTAGTTATTATAACAATATCCAGATTCAACTGTACTAAATTAAATTAATTGTAGTCTTTGTCGATGCGCTTTAAAACAACTTTGAAACAATAAACTGCAAAGCTGACTCGGAGGATAACGTTTAAACTTTGTCGACGGAAAGTGAATTTATTCGTTCTTTTGTTACTTTACAAATGTCGTACAATAATAAACTAAAAAAATACAAATTTAGTTTAATATTAGGTCCTTACATATGAAATTGGCGTTTTGTATGGGAGGAACAAAAAGTCGAATATTTTTTAATATAATATATTTAATTAATCAAAGTATGAACCATTATTTTCTATGCACTTTTGCCATCTCATAGGTAGTTCATTGATCCCTTTACTAAAAAAACCAGTCGGACGGGAATCAATAAAATCTTTGAAGGCGATTTGGACTGCCCCATCGGAGTTGAATTTTTTCCCTTGCAAGAAGTTATCCAAATTTCGAAAAAAATGGTAATCTGTTGGAGCAAGGTCCGGGGAGTACGGAGGATGTCTTAGACTTTCCAATTGAAGCTCTTCTAATTTAGTAGCCGTCTGTTGCGCAGTGTGTGGTCTAGCGTTGTCGTGAAGCAGCAGTGGCGTGGAGCGATTGACCAGCCTAGGTTGTTTAGCCGCTAGCTTTTCCATCATGGTTTGCAATTGCTGACAATAGACATCAGCCGTAATAGTCTGGCCAGATTTGAGAAAACTGTAATGAACAATACCGGCACTAGTCCACCAAACGCTTATAAGTAACTTTTTTGGGGTTAATTTTCGCTTGGGGCAGGATTTGGCTGGCTGGCCAGGATCCAACCATTGCGCTAAGCGCTTCCGATTATCGTAAAGAACCCATTTTTCATCACAGGTAATGATTCGGTTTAAAATACCTTCATTATTGTGCCGATTTAGTAATGTAACGCAACAGTCGACGCGCGTTTGCCGGTTTGCTTCAGTCAATTCGTGAGGTACCCACCTTTCAAGCTTTTTAATCTTCCCAATTTGCTTCAAGTGAATTAAAACAGTTTTATCACTAACATCGCAGCCTGCAGCTAACTCGGACGTGGTTTGCGATGGATCGGCTTCCACAATAGCCTTCAACTCTTCATTATCAACTTGAGTCTCAGGCCGTCCACGGGGCTTGTTCTGCAGATCGAAATTTCCAGAACGAAAACGTTGGAACCAAAAACGAACTGTGTTTTCTTTTGCAACACGACCGCCATACACATCATTCACCCTTCGAGTCGTTTCCGCAGCACTAGTGCCACGGCGGAACTCGTACTCGTAAATAATGCGATATTTTAAGTTTTCCATTTTGTAAAATGAGTGACGCAAACAGAAAAAAACAGAAGAAAAAAAAACAAATGAATGACGGTCATCGAACCACAAATACATGAGTCTATAGCTGTACAAATTTGAATTTGGAATTCCTTACCAAAGAGGAGAAATTCGTGATTAAAGTGGCCAGTACGAAAAACGCCAATTTCATATGTAAGGACCTAATATAATTTAGTTTTTAATTATATAATCTGAGTGTCAATTTTAAATTGATAAGAAAAAAAATTAAATGGATTCGACCTCAAACAAACTACCACTATTTGTAGTAAATGGATACCATTACAAATAAGCTTTAAATACTTAATTTAAAAAGCCTGGTGAATTTTCTGTGAACCCCCCTGGTAACGCCAGCGCGCTTCCTAAATGTTACCCCCGAGACTCGTTCATCAGTTAGATTCAAAATTAAGGAGTAAAAAAGTTTAATACCAAGATACTTTTAAACAAAAAACACAAGCATTTACGACTTTTACGCAAGAATGACGAGACCTCTTTATTTCTTTCATAACTGCCATAATATTATAGATATTTTTTTTTATAAACATCCTTGAATGAAAAATATTATCTAATATATAAAATTCTCGTGTCACAGTTTTCGTTCCCGTACTCCTCCGAAACGGCTTGACCGATTCTCATGAAATTTTGTGAGCATATTCAGTAGGTCTGAGAATCAGCCAACATCTATTTTTCATTTTGTTTTTTTTTTTAACTGCGCGCGGACGTAGTCGCGGGCGTCGGCTAGTTTTTATATGCAATTTTTTTTACTAGAAACCCTTTTGGTAATTATTTTTGGTAATTTAGAACATCCTATAAACGTGTCATCACAAGCTGATTGGTTTAGGAACGTATAAAAGACAAACATGCATTATTATATTTTCCTAGTACATTTTTCACGTAAATATATTTTCCCCGCAGAGCTTAATAGTTGTAAGAACTTCCACGCCTAACAATAGATGCGCAATACTGCATTGTGCGACTTTACCGAGAAATAATAATTAATTGTTCTCTACCACTTTGGCTTCAGACGACGCGACATTTTATGAACTTTCAATTGCATTTACCGCTAATATTTCAACGTGTTATTAAACATTAAAATTTAACTGTCATTAAATTTGTATAGGCCAAACCAATTTGTATAACCAAAAAGACTTTTTTCTGTGTTGCCAAAAAAAAAGCTATAGGTCGGATAAACTCTGTTATATTTTAATAATAAAACTACAACTAAATTAAATGTGCTGACGTCTAAAGGTGCGTTCCATATCCCACAAACTCGATATTGAATAAAGATAATAATTATGAGATTTCTTACCAACTGACAAAGTATCAGTCCCTTTGACATAAAAGCTGAGTCTTGTCCTGAATAATAGATTGGCACTATAAATGAATTTGAATGTAAAGTACTTCAAACGAGTACTTTAAAAGGGGAACACCGTTTCCCTTTTAAATTTAAATTTTTCTTAAGAATATTTCCATTCGTTCATTTTCCAATCCTTTTCGAATAAAGAGAAGACAAAATTAATTGACGACCTTTCTCGAGTCGATTCCATTTGTGTGCTAAACATCGATTTCCATTGAAACAATTGAACAGCTTTCCTTGAATTGAAGCAATAGGGGCTAAAAGCAAGTTCAATCCGGCTTTGTTGAAATGCTACAGTCTGAATACAGTTACGATATATTGCGAGCCACGGAACTATGGTATGCTTTAGCTACTACCTACACATACTCAGTTAAACTTATTGCATTGCTTGTTTGATATGAGTTATACTTGAATGAACATTCTACTAAAAAAAACATGCATAGGATTTTTCAAAATAATTTAAACTACAAAAAGGTTAAGAATTTGGTATTTACATTTTAACTACATATATACAATTATATTAATATATATCTTACTAATATTATATTTTAGATGTTTGTTTGAAGGTATCTCCGGAAGGGCCATCGGAGGTTGATGGAATTTGGTACAGATGTAGAACAAAGTCCGGAAGGCTACTAATTGAATCAAGTTTTTCTTTTAAATCCGCGCGGACGGAGTCGCGGGCGATAGCTAGTATACAAATAAATCAGATTAATACAAAAAAATCGTTCAAAACCGGAGTGAAATCACGTTATCATGCACTGATATATTTGAAACTAAGTCACAAAGCAGAAGTTTCAAAGGCTAACAGAGGAAATTTTGCGCGCTACCAGAAGGGTAACTAAAATTTGCATACATGAAATATACATGAGCAATGTTGGACGGTGGAAAGTGGACAGCCTGTTCACAGTGTTTTGTTACCCCGTGTCAGGGATTGGGAACTATAAACTGCGTAAAACATTGTGCATACTCTACCTCGTGTTTTTGTCGTTCCATCATGTTTGGAATCGCCTATCGTTAATCGTTTAGCATTCATTGTTTTGTTTGGCAATATTTTCTTGGATTTTTTTCATACATTGACTGTTTTTAATGGTATTGAGACAATAAAAAAGAGGTTTCAATTTGAGTTTTTGTAAACTACGCCCTAGTTGAACGGAGTCCGACTAAACTTGAATGGTATCCGCAGTGAATATATCTGCTATTATTCGTTGAAATAAAAACTGGATCGACTGTACGAAGTATAAATAAATCTGTATATCGCAGAATAACAGCGGCATGGAATAATTCTGACAAAACAAAAGCTATTCATCGCAATATGGATTCATATGAACAAAACGCAACATCCGCGACCTAAATGTTGTCCGCATTTATATCTAGGAAAGAATATTATTTAAAATACTAAACTATGCATTTTACTTTTAAAAACGAGTCGCTTCTCAAAACATTAATCGTGGGTTTTTGAGACCAAAACCTCAGCGTAAAACATATGGTCATCCCTGTCATTTTCTTTGACAAAACAGAGATGAAAATATGTTTTAAACGAAGAATCTGTTCTCAAAAAACCCACGGTCAGTGGTTCATAATATAAACGGTGTTGTAAATGACGGACTTTCAAGTTATACATATAGACATTTATTCATTTGTTCATTCGTTGTGTTCATAAATTTATCCATGCAGAGTAATTCAATCAACGTCTTCCAACTAAAACTACGGACTAGTGTAGAATGTTAAACCAGACATTTATTCACTTGACCCGAATCGCGGGGCCGGATCGCGATATTGCTGGTTAACGTATGTTATTTTTAGCTGGAAACGCTCTAGTGGTAATCATGACTATTTCATGTTCAGTTGAAATATTTACTTTAAAGAAATGAAATATACGTATAAAATTAGAAACAATAAAGGACACGAAAGTACTTCAACAAACTGAGTTTAAGTTCAATGTTTGAATGCAAAAAGATATTGATAGATTTTCTCATATATTAACTCTCTGTGGTGTTATGAAAGGATTTTTTTAATCAGAGAGCGAAAGTGAATCCCTATCGATGTTCGAGCTTTTATTTAGTTACAAACATTTCACAGTGTAAACCTTTAGCCGTAGTTATTTCGGACAACTTTTATTCTTATTTAGATATCTGAGGATAACTTGTTACAATCGCTTTCCATGTCAAGATACCATGGCAACACATATCATTACAGTCAAAGCTTTGTTCCTCTCGCAGAATATGCTTTCGAATGTATATTGAGCAAATAAGAAAAATCTCTTTTGTATTAAAACTAATCGCTCCATTAATTAAAAAAAAATTTTAAACTTACCATTATGTGAAGGTCTCTGCAAAATCTTTTGAATTTCCCCAGCCTCCGAACCACTTTCAGATTCCGAGTACACTGAATGATTTCCACGTACTAAGTACGCAGTGTTTTTATTGATTATTTTATATGTCTTCCCGACACTATCTACACTTGTTGTTCGAACTGGGGGTTTGGGAGGAGTTCCATAGTCCTGAGTAACCGAACTATTTATTTTACCCGGGAACAAAGCATTTCTTGCACTCAATATTTTGTAACTGTCATTCGATAACTTCACATCTAGCGCAACACTTTTTGGAATTTCACTGTTGTTTGATAGAGAAGTCTTAGCGTACTGCTCTTCAAAACTAACTCGTTTCGGTTGATAAATATTGTGTCTTCCGTCTGGCGTCAAAGAACCTCGTTGAAAAATCGGCATTTGTCTATTAACTACGGGTGACGTAGTTCTTGAACTAGATTTACGCATTTGTCTATACACGATGTCCGTATCCGCGTCGGATGTGTGATTTCGTATGAATGAATCAGTCCGCCGCTCTGGAGCGCCTCTCACAAAAGGTGGAAGTGCGTAAATTGGTTGGGCCATGTTGTAATTCAAGTCCCGCCCTCGCGGTAAACTGTAACTTTTTGGTTCAGTTACAAAAGAACTCGGTGTACTACAATTGGAACTAGAGTATACCGTGTTAAATTTTTGTGGTGATATGCGGATATTATCCAAAGATTGTTTTAATAGCTGTTCGTCTTCTTTTTCTTTTAATTCTTTGAGCTTCTGCCAATAAAAAGCCTCAATTTTCTGACGCGTCTTTTCTTTGTCGTTATCTCCGTTGTTATTCCTAGGCGAAGTAGGTATGGTTATATCCAGATGTTGGGGCCTAGGTGAGGGTGTAGATTTATTACCAAGACTTGCCCTACTTATTGAATTCCGTTTTTCTTCTGTTTCTAGCATTGTTTTTCTTACATGTCCATAAGGAGAAACTGTTTTCGGTATGTTGGGTCTTTTTTGGGTCGCAGCAACGGGTGAAGTGGGTGCAGAATAATTATAAGGTTTCTTAACATAGTCGTGATTTCGTGCAAGGTCATCATTTTGATTGGGGATATTATGAGAGTTGTTTTTGTCCAAAGAAAGACTTCGCGCTCTTGTGGGTTGTATCGTTCGCACTTCAGCTTCTTTTTTTGGCGAAATGAGGAATTTTGTGCTCACTCTTTTAATCTCAGCGCCAACTGATGCTGGATTTGCTTGAGCTTGTGATGCTTTATAAATTTCAATTTCATCAAGTGGTGTTATCTTATCTATTAATTTTTCTAAGGAATGGTAATATACGTCCGGATATTGAATAGTGTTAAAATCATTTAGCTTTTGTGGCCTGGGTGATGTTGATTGTATTATTTCACCTTGTGGTTTTGGTGGTACTTGAGGTCTGGCCATATAAGTGGTATAGTAGTTTTCATTTTTAGGTTGGTCTGAGAAATCTATTTGTTTTTTTACATTATCTGAAACTAACGTACTGCTAGAAGAATGATTGCTTGAAAGGTCCACAATGCGATCGTTTCCCGATCTATGACTCGCTGACAAGTTTTCGTATATCCGTTCTTGCGTGACATCCGAGTCTTGAATAAATGTATTTTTATCCACCAATGTTCGTGGGTTTTGATATTGATTCTTATTTGCCTGTAATTCTGCTACGTTTTTATGACCAGTTCCATATTCTTTGTTCGTATTTTTGTCTTTAGAACGATGGGTGAAAAATAAATTTGGAAATAATTTACGAAAACTATTTGACCTTTTCTTGCTATTGTCATTCATTTTATCAGTTAAAGACGAAGTCAGTATTCACGACTATCTGAAACAAAAGCATGTTATTGAAATTACATTTCATAGATCTTAAGTAAATAAAGTCCATATCCAGTAACAAGCTGAAGATAACCTTCAAATCAATGTGCGCATTCCCATAGCAAGTATGAAACCTGAACGCTATACATACTAGGATTACAGTCGCATACAAGGTACATCGCATCGCTACCATCAATCTAGTTCAGAAGGAGAAGGTCAAGTTACTGTCCGTCAAGGTTCAGATACGAGGTTATCGCGGACTGCGTTGCCGACCGAGAAGTGTTTACATCTAAATTTTCATAAATTAAATACTACTACATAAATAAAATTATCCTATGTCCGTTTCCTGGTTTTAAGCTACCTGCCCACCAATTTTCAGTCAAATCGATTCAGCCGTTCTTGAGTTATAAATAGTGTAACTAACACGACTTCTTTTATATATATAGATAGACTAGTTTTTACCCGCGACTCTGTCCGCGCGGAATAAAAAATAGAAAACGGGGTAAAAATTCCTATGTCCGTTTCCTGGTTCTAAGCTACCTGCCCACCAATTTTCAGTCAAATCGATTCAGCCGTTCTTGAGTTATAAATAATGTAACTAATACGACTTTCTTTTATATATATAGATTAATATCAACTTTTGTAAATTACAAATTAAAAATAGTTTTTTTTTGCAATTCTGTTTTTATTACCGTCAACCACAAAATGCTATGTTGACATTCAAAGTTTACCTTTTTACTTTAATTACTAAGAAAGATTACCCGAAACGATGTCATCAAAGAAAGATAACATATTAAACAATACTAATAAAGCAATAGTGTAATCGTCCTTCATAATATTCAGTACACTTTAAAGTACAGAAAAATGAATGTATTAATAATTTAATGCATTCACAAAACTGATGTCAATATTTAATTAGGTATATGAAATGTTTATTTCAAAATGCATTTTCATCACAACACAGATCGTGATCAAGTCATTAAATGGAAAAACAAACAAGTCAATAAATTAATCAAATACTATTCATATAAAATTAACTAAATTAAAATTATAATTCACACTTCATTTACAGTTAAAATTACATTTATACAAAAATCATTTTATAATATGTATCTTTTATCGATTGAGGGAATAAAACATATATGTATTTTTTATAATATTTTAGGCAGTGAAAATTATCTGTGAATAATATTAAAAAATAACCCATCAGTTGTCGAACCTACGGAACATTTTAAACGATTTTTTTAAAAACTCCAACTCCGAATATCTTATCCGAATTTACTCTTGTTAATTCCGATAAGATAGCCTGAAAATAACCATAGGTGTGGCGAATATAGATTACACATGAAGTATCCGCTGACAAAAGTCATCGATAAAATTTAGTACTTACATAATTTAGTACATTACAAATTTTATGTTTTGAATAATATTTTATTTCAATTATTAAATAATTTTTTAATGCAACAGAGGCTGCTATAAGCTGCGTAAGCTGCGTTATTGCAACCTTAATATTTTATTTCAAAATTTCATCTCCCTAAAAATATCTTGGTCATTTAACAAAGAAATGTCGTCAAGCTTTACTTTGGCCAAGTTCCAGATGCGCAGTTACTTAACTTTTTTACAAGTACGGATTTCGGGAGAGTATCGACTTGGCTCTGTATTACTTGCTTATACATACACTGCCGAATTTAGACGTTGGCTTATTTGTTGGTCGCATGAACTGACCTAGAATTGTTTTCTACATACCGATAGGACTACCGCCAAATGGCTCGAACTCAACTTCATATTTTTTTTTTTAGAAGAATGTAAACAAATACCAATCAATACTGGACATGATAAGAAAATGCGTATTAGCTGATTTGAGACCATGACCTCAACTGGGATTTTTTTAGCAACGTACATTTGTTAATTTCGTGTTTTAAAGCAATTTAGTCAATTAGAGGTAGGCAATGCATCTGAAATTGCGGATGTCTAAGAGCAGCGGTCGCTTCGATATTTCGGTCAATTCATATGAACGCTCGTTTGTTACATTACAAAAAATAAAATCGTCTTTTAGTTATAGCAATTAATCATCTGCTAACTCAACTCATATGCATTAAGTAAGAGTTTGCCATAGGATTTGCGTTAGCAAATCTTAAAAAATCGTATTTGAACTATACAATAAGCTAATGTAAATACAACTTTTCCTTATTTATAGCACTCTGCACTTTAGTTGGCACGTTGGATACAAGAGTACAAAAACTTAAATGTCACTTACTATATTTTATTATAAATATATTATCCTTGAAATATAAAACAATACGTCGAATTTTTGCTATAATAAACATTCCTAAATATTTGTTTGTGGCTACTTATAGAAGAAACTGCAGAGTTAAACAGACGTTACCTCTATTATTCCTTCAATATATACATTACGGTTACGGTTTACTCTGTAAACATTCAATATATAAATAATTATTTATCTTTTGTGTAGACGAGTCAGTTATGACTTTAGGTATAACCGTTATAGATATAGTCAGGTTGGGGTTTCATTTTTTCACGGAGAGAGACAAGTTTTTATATAAAATTGGGCTATGCAATATTGGTAATAGTTGCCTACATACGAGTAATAAAATTTATACTTAGTTGTATGCAAAACCGCGCATGCGTAACGGTTTCAATTTAGTAGTAACTTCTAACCTTGTTTCATCTCTAATATGGAACAAAGTTCTTAAAATACTAAAAACTTTTTAATACCAACTCTTATAGCTTCTCTTCACATATATTCCAATTTTAAATAAAAAGCGGTCTGACGATATTAGGGCGTTTCCGGTTTAAGTGATAACATTTCCTGCATGTAAACAAACCTTATTCATCGCATTAAAAAGAAAGAATTATTTTAAAAGCAAATTCGATTGGTTAAAGTAAATAAATAAATCATTCATTAAAGTAAAATAAAAAAAACATTCCACAAAATCAACACTTACCGACTATGAGTCATAACATAACTTTAAAGAGTTTCTTCACTTGAATTTACCGCATTTTCCTATTAGTTGAAGACTAACCTTTCTATAGTCATAAAATTGCTCCTAATAAAATATATCACATAATAAATAATAAATTGATGGTGTACCAAAATGACGTCATTTCTAAACCTACAAAAAGTTTCATGGACAAATTAAAACAAACTCATATAGTATGTAAAAAGTTTAAACTTCAAAGTAAAAAAATAAGTAACACTTTTGTTAAAACATAAACACAGAATTTATAACTTTAAAGTTCGTCTTTAGGAATTTTTGCTTCCAAAATAATATCTTACAACGGAACTTAAGTGTCAGACTAAAGTTATACAAAACAATATAAAATAACCTTTTAAGTGCATATCTGCATTATAGGTCTAACATTGTTTGTTAGGTTTGAAGGCATTATATTCTTATACTAAAATGTAACCTGTGCGAACGTAACACAGTTGGTTTTTATTACAAAACAAGTTTCAATACTTGTTTTGCGTTCCATTTCACACCACATTATTGTGTCTGAAATCGAAACTATTTTGAAAAGCAGTTATGGATACAAGCAATTTACTATACAATTTCTCGGTTTAACTTAACATTTTATATTGACATAGAAATTATGTATTTAGGACGCCAAAAAAAAATAAAAAAAAGTATTACAGAATCTCATTTATTTCATTAAGCAGTCAGTTAAATTAGTATACTTTAAGTACCGTAAGTATTTTTATTTATACAAAATATAATTAGTAACTTGTTTGTTTTTTCAAAATTACACATAAACTCAAGATCAATATTTTAAAAATAGCGCGATCAATTACAAAATTAAAAGAACAAGCTTCCAAAGATGTACGAAAGCGATGGAGTAAATAATAGAAAGCCGTCAAATATAGATAGTTCAATGTATATAAAAAAAGTAAGTTTGTTCTCCTATATATCTGATGCCAATAATTTTGTCTGTATTTTATAAGCGGTAAAATTTATGAAAATTTATATATAAACATTCAAAAGTTGTCATTGTTATAAAAACATTAACTTATAAATAAACATTTAATAAAAGGTTCGTTAAATATTTATCATAATTAATAAATACTCTTATACAAATTACACTTTTGTCATTATTCTCACAAAATTATATTTTCGATGAGAAAAATATTATTTAAAATTATGTTTAGCAACGGAAAAGTTATCTGTGGTCTAGTTTTTTTTATTTGACAGAAGCCAGAAGTTGGCAAGACTGTCCATGACGTTGACATATGACGTTTTGTCGCGTCTCCACATTGTACACAACACGTGTATTATATGTTCTCTTTGACGGACATTTTATTCTTCGTATACGTGTTGCTATTGCATTTGCTTTTGTACTTTTTAAAATTTAAAAATAAAATAACATGCCTTATGCTTAGGTCTTACGTGTCCATTGAACTAGTAGTATTGTAGTACACTAACGTGTCACATTTAGAGTTTTGCTACAGAAAGTTACGTAGGTTTACAAAATGATGAAAACACGAAGTGAAATTAGATTCATCTTTTATTCTGGAGCAATATTTATATGTTATTTTATTTTTGCTATGTTACAAGAAAAAATTACCAGGGGTAAATATGGAGAGAACGATAAATTTACTTGCGCTTTGTCCCTGGTTTTGATTCAGAGTTTCGTAAATTATTTATTCGCTCAAATATTGATGGTAAGTTATGTACTCCTAATAATTCTTCATACCATTATTATCGTAATCATTGTAAATTCTAAGTATAAAAGACTTTTACCCTTCAAAAATGTATTTTTTCATTAAATCGGTAATAGCTATTTACATTCCTTTATTGCTGAATGATTAACCAAAATAATTATCCAGTTAAATTAAGTCCGCTTACATGTTGTCCAAACTTTATATTACTTTATAAGTCCGGCAACACACCTGCAGTTCCTCTTGCAGTCTTGCAGTTGTTTATGAACATTGGATCACTTAACAATAGGCAATGTAGTATTTAAATCTGACATCTATATAGATAAATTATGTTAAGTTAATTAAATGATGTGTTAGCTTTGGTACTAATATTTTTTTCTTATTTCAGGTATCATGGACACATGAGAAAGATACAACAAGAACCGCTTATTACTTTTCATCAGCATTAACTTACCTCTTAGCGATGCTTTGTTCAGTTATGGCTCTGCAGTGGGTAAATTATCCAACCCAGGTAATCTCATTATTTATTTATTAAATGAAGTGACATGTTCAATTTATATTACTAATACTGACATATGTTAGACAATTACCCTATAGTAAAATTTACTGTCTGTTTTTAATGGATAATGAAGTAATAAGAAGCAATGATTCTGGTTTGATAACTTTAAAAAATAAAAGTTCCGTAAATTAAAGATTTTATATTGATGGTTTCTATATTAACAAGAGGAATAAAAGAATGACAAAGACAGAAAAAAAAGTAAAATAAAATAGATAAGAATAAGGTTGCTTTGACACACCATGCACTCTGCCCATGCAACCCTGGGACCTAAGTTGCTGCAACAATACCCAAAGTCATCATCCCTGCTTATAAAACAAAGTGGATGCAAGATTTGTAGAAAATCAATTTATTTGTTTTTACAGGTGGTAGGCAAAGCTGCAAAACCGATACCAGTTATGATTCTTGGTGTTTTAATAGGACGCAAATCATATCCACTGAAGAAATACCTTTTCGTTCTTTTGATTGTTATTGGTGTTGCACTCTTCATGTATAAGGATCAAGCTAAAAAAAGTACTGATGACTCTCAAGGCATGGGAATTGGAGAACTTCTACTTCTTGTTTCCTTAACCATGGATGGACTGACCGGTGCTGTGCAGGTATGTTCTTTATTATTTATACACATTATGTTATTTAGCATAGAGACTAAATGAATGGAGCTGTGCAAATTGAAATTACAAATTGCTTGTGTACAAAATGTGATTTGCGAAGTGTACCATTATAACTGACAGAATACAATATTTTTGTGAAACTTGTTAATAAGTAGTGTAATTCTACGTTTTTTTTTTAGATTTCCCAAAATATATGCAATTTATATAAGTTAAGATATGAAGGTTAGTTTACCTCATTCTTTACAAACTATTGATATGAATATGAAGATTGTTTTTGATAATACCTTCCTTAATTATGGCTGAGCTGTGCTATAAAATATTTGAGAACATTATTGTTTTGAAGAAGTTTGTTATTCGTAAACTTTGGATGTTAGTTTAAACATCTTGCATTATCAAATAACTTTATGTTCCCTATAATTAGGTCTAAATCTGCTTTGCATTTATACTTCATCTATGTAAAGATTTTTATCGCTAGATATTATTAACAAATGCATATTAAAATGGCTTGCGTATTTTATGTTGACATTTTGAATATTTTTTGTTGAATGATGTTAAAAGATAAAAATCATCAAGATGAACACCTTGGTGTTACCGCTGCTAGTTTTCCCCCTTATCTTACATTAAAAAATATAGTAAAATGAAGAAATGTTTTATTGAATTTTTTTTATATTACAAGGTGGCAAACGAGCAAGCGGCCACATGAATTCGACGAAATGGCGAAGCAATCGCTGCCCATAGCCCGCAATCGCAGATGTGTTGCCTACCCTCAATCGACGAAAGAGGAGACGCACAATAAGACAATATTTAACCTTCCTATGCATCTCCTCCTTCATCAAATCCACCTCCCCTTCCCATCCTTATAAGAAAAGGGTGGGAAGGGAAAGAGGACTAAAATTAGGCCTCCGGCACCACACTCATGAGACGAAACGCAGAATTGCTTCCACTTGACGCCTGTCTTCTGTGTGGTTGTGGTATTTCACCGGGCGAGCCGGTCAATTCGTGCAACTGATGTTGTTGCTGGCGTCTACCACTGTTAATGAAATGAAATGTATGTATTATATATTTCCAGGAACGTATAAAGAGTGAATCATCTCCAACTGCATATTCAATGATGCTGAATACAAATTGGTGGTAAGTTCAAATAATAAAACAATAGTTTAACAAACACTTCCTTTATCTATTGCTTAAAATGTTATATTTATTATTCATACACACTTATCTTATAATTGGATCTTATATTTTATTTGGATTTATTTACTTTTTATTGTTACATTTCTACCTGTGTTCTAGTTTATGAAATGATAGCTGCATACTATGTCACATTAGAAATATTTAATTTATAGCCTAGTGTTTAGAGATTAAACTAGCTGTTGCTCGCGACTCCGTTCGCGCGGAATAAAAAAAAGTTAAGTTAAACTTATCTTCCAGCCTATGTTCTAATCTATGCCAAATTTCAGTGAGATCCAAGGCATCCGTTCTAGAGATAACAAACATTCAAACATTCATATAATTATTATTTCTTTTAGGTCAACAATTATCTCCTCGGTCGGTGTACTTTTGAGTGGAGAAATATTCAAATTTGTAGCATTTGTGACACAGTATCCTGAGATTTTGGTATACTTGATCAGTTTTGCACTGATGGGCGCTTTGGGACAACTTTTTATATTTTTCATGGTAAGCACAGAAAAAAAAAATTACTATTTAATTGTAACATAAATAGGTAAAAGCATATAGCATAGTCACCCCTTACTTAGGGTAGGCTCAGACCATCTCAGTGCTGATGTATACTGGGCTTATGATGATGTTGTTTAACCCGAACAAAAAACTTTACATATGAGCCGCTTATTTTGAAAGTGGCCTAACTCCATTTATCTTCAAATCGAGATATTGAAAGTTTTGCGTTTCAACGAATTTAAAAATATACGTATAAGATACTAAGGAGTCATACTGCTTAAGCGTATCTAAGGATGTTAAATTTAAAGTTCCTGTTAAAATAGTTGCAATTATTAAGTAAATAACGTGCGTTTTCTTATCAAGAATGGAGTTGGGCCACTTTCAAAATTAACAGCCAGATTTAAGATGTTTCAAATTAAAAAAAAAGAATACGGAATTTGTTTTGCATATGTTGAAAACACTTCGGAAACATAATTTATGCGATTCAAAACATTTTTTAATTACTGAACATAATAAATTACAAACATAAATTTATTACAAAACAATTTACTAGACTACCCCGACGTGGTAATAAATTCAGAACTTTAGAATTTTCATTTTCATTAATGGATGTCTTATAAAAAATTTTATATGGTTTATTTCTGACAAAACGCATCCAACATATTCTTAACCAGTTTACTGATTCGCCATCAGAATTTTTTACTCTTTTAAAAATTGCGTCTTCTAATAATTTTGTCGATACAAAATCTTCCTGTCTCATTTCATTTAGAATAAAATTATTACCCTTCCGACACTTTTTAATAATCTTGGGGAACGTACAGTAAATTATTTTTTTTAATTCCATTTCTACCACGGCAAAATCTATATCAATTGGTAAAAACGAATGTCCTGATATTAAAAAATTATGATCTATAATTTCTACATTATTAACCAAAGCTTGGACAATTTTCAACCACATTTAAGCTACTTTAATGTTTCTATTTTGCTCGGTGCACATGTCACTGTAAGCTATGATGTGTTTTTCACTTCTTAATTTTTTAATATGTTTTAAGATGCATGAAACAATAACTTGATGTAACTATAAATGGAGTTGGGCCACTTTCAAACTACACGGCTCAGTTATTCAATTAATTCGGAAAACTTATGTGTAAAAAATGTATCGTATTTTCTCAGAATTTAAGCAATCTGAAGTGCTTCACTGATAAATAACATGAAGTTGTACATGTAACAATGGTAACCGGCAAGAAAATGAAAAACGGAGTTAGGTCACTTTCAAAATAAACGGCTCATATGTCCATTATTATAGTTTAACATTTTACAATAATAATTTCAGGTAGCAGAGTTTGGTCCTTTGCCATGCTCAGTGGTGACTACAACCAGGAAATTCTTCACCGTCTTGGCCTCGGTGATTATCTTTGGCAATGTCTTGTTCGGCCGACAATGGATTGGTGCTATACTTGTTTTCTCTGGTAAGTATTGATTTATTACTGTCTGTTTGATTGTAATAAAGTATTTAGAATTAATGAAAAAATAAGTCTTACTTACTAATATTATAAATGCTAATGTTTAGATGGATGGATGGATGTTTGTTTGAAGGTATCTCCGGAATGGCTTAAAGGATCTCGATGAAATTTGGCATAGATGTAGATCATAGTCTGGAAGAACACTGACTACTTATTAGGTTTAACTTTAATTCCCCGCGTACAGTCACGGGCGACAGCTAGCTATAGCTACAACATGTTATCTTGATCAAGCATTTTTAAATATTGTTTTACAGCAATACATATTATATTTTTCAGGACTCTTCCTAGACATCATATACAGCAAGGGTAAAAGTCAACCATCAAAGAGGACAACAGTTAAATGAAAAGTTCTTCTAAGTTATTTATAAAATAATTACTATATTTATTCGTAGTAAATGTTATTAATGTTCATTTATAGAAAAACCTTAAGATTATTAGGAAGTGAAAGTTCGAGAGCACGAAGAACTTTGTTTATTAACCTTTTATTACCTATCTCTATCGCTCTCGTATAAATATCATTTGTCTCGCTAGCACAGAGACTACGACCACAGTGTTAGGGGATTGTAAACCTTTTTTCAATGAAGTTAACATTTGTTCTAGTTTTTATGAATTTGTTTGGTTTGACCTTGAAAAAAAAGCTAAAACTATTTATATTACGTCAGTACAGTAAGACAGTGAAGCTCAGAATTATAGCTTCTAACTGGCATAATGTAGACTGGCGCCAGTGAGACAAAATTATCCATGTCATACTACCGCTACTGTCCAGTACAATATGTACTGGCATAAAGTAAACCAAACCTGATTGTTTACTTGTTTTTATTTAATATAATTTTAAGTTTTTATTTAAATTACACCTTACACAAAAATGTTATTTATCACTGTCATTTCGCTATGTGGTCATTGTACGAAATTCTTTGTGCTCGTATTGTAGTATCGAATATGAAATGTTCGATAGTAAATTTTACAACTGAGTGAAAATATATCGACTTTACAAGAACAATGATATATTTTTTAAATTACAACTTTACAGGACAGCAATTTAAACCTTAATCAGACAGAGGTAGATGTAGCAACAACAATATTTGTTTGGTGCACGAATTGTCCTCGCTCAGTGAAATACCACGACCTCACAGAAGACAGGCGTCAAGTGGAAGCAATTCCAACTACAGTCTGATGAGTGTGGTGCCGGAGGCCTAATTTTACTCCTCTTTCCCTTCCCATCCTTTTCTTAATAGGAAAGGATGGGAAGGAGAAGTGGATTTGGCGGAAGAGGGGACGCATAGGAAGGAGAAATATCCTCTTTCTGTACGTCCCCTTCTACGTTGATTAAAGGTAGGCAACGCATCTGCATTTGCGGATGTCTATGGGCAACGGTCGCCTCGCTATTGTGGCGAATCCAGATGGCAGTTTGCTCGTTTGCCACCTTATGATATTAAAAAAAATCATAGTACGATTTCAACCACCTAGGTAATTGGAATTTTATATTGATCTTTGTCTTTTTTTAATTCATAAAACCTTTATTTGATTACCAATATTTGTATCTTTGGTATGAAGCTAAATATTTTTTATTAAACAATTCGTTTTGGGAAAAATCATTATTCAAAGAAAGTGGTCATTATATGCTCTATACCCGTCTGGCGTTAGTATGATATGGACACTGTTTCCATTATACAAAAGATGATTTTTAAATAAAAATATAATTGTCAATTATTAGGTTTTTTTATAAAAAAAAAAAATAAAAAACAAACAAAAAATAAACAATATTCATTGCCGGTTATCAGTAAAGAGATCAAAGTTCAAACTGTGCAGTTCCTTATTAAAAATAGGTATAATGGAAACAAATTATAAAACGACAGAGAGATCCTTAACAGGAATAATTAGCTTACCTTAACAGGAATTTTAAATTTTTTTAAGAAACACATATTAGGTATACATTGTACATGTAAAAATTAAGAATACGTATATAAAAATATGTTTTAATTCCAGTGCAAATGGAGCCTTATTAAAGGTTAAACTTAAGCATTGAAAAATTTAATTTCATATTGAAATGTGTTTTTTTTTTGCTTATTTTCAGAAATCACATTAAATACCGCTCTCCTGTAAAGTTGGTTTAAAAAATATCACGTTGTTCTTGTATAAGCGATATGTTTTTTTTTTTTGTATAATCCAATCTTTTTAGTTTTTTATTTTAAATTCAAATCTTAGTTAAGTTTCTTAAACACTATTTGATGTAACCTATATTTTTTTAGCATGTTATATTTGAATTCTATACTTTATTTATTTTTAAATGTTCTTACTTTGCATATTAAAAAAGTTTTTAGTAAAAATAATAAGTTAGAGCCAAATGTTATTATCGTTCGTTTTCACTCCCGAATATATCTGTACGAAAATAGTTTTATTTTTACAGAAACTTATTTCAGTAGTGGAAACCTACGTTTAAAATAAGTTAATCGTTTTGTTACCATTCCAAACTAGAGTACAGACTGATTATTTTGATTTTTAATGTTAGTTTCTAAGAAATCATAGTAATTTCTGTTTTAATTTGAATTTCTTCAGAAGATTACTATTGGTTATTAGGTTTATTAAAAAAAATATAAGCACATTTCTATCGATTTAACGTTATTTCTTAATTTAACTATTTCATTTGTATGAAAACTAAACAGTTAAAGTTATTTTTTAAGACTTTTTCAAATATATTTAAAAGTATTTGGCGTACAAAAAGTGATGACAATTACACCAAAATATGTATGAAATTTAGTGGTCTTCCATTTTTTTTTTGGTTATTATTGTTTTTAGTATTGTCAACTTTTTAATTTGAAGGTTAACAGAATCCAAAGTTATTAAAAAAAAATATATTTTTTTAAATTTTATTATATTTCACTCCAATTTTATACGACTATTTTTTTAAGTTGTTTAAAACTTTCGTGAGATTAATTAATTAATTAAGAACGGCTTAACTAACGTATTATTGTCCGGTGACGGCACCGACTAGTTTCGGATTCGTCGGTGGTCTATCTTAAGGGCGAGTGTTTATTTTTGGAACTTCTCAATCGTGACGGCATTTCGCACTTAGTGAGTGCCGATCGGTTCAAACTAGTCGGTGCCATCACTGGACAAATAATACGTGAATTAAGGCGTTTCTTAATTAAATGATAATTTTATATATTTTATGAAAAATATTTAACATAGATACCATTTTTAAATTTTGATATCTTTAAATATTATACAAAAATTATGAAACTGTCAAATTTAGGTATTTTTGATTTCTATAAGTGCACATATTGATTACTAAATCCAAACGGTGTTTATTTTAGTGATTTTTTTTTTATTTTTGTTGAATACCATTTCATTATAGCGTTTTTTTTATATTACATTATGCTTAATGTATTTACTACTATGAAAATGTGATAGATATTTTTGAAAATATGAAATGTCTCGCCATCTTGTAAATTAATTTAGCCTTTTCAATAAATAAGATGTCTTGGAATTATAATGGTCTACCTAGTACAAATAATTTGTCTATATTTGACCATTTATCCTCTTATATTTAGATCTATTTATGTTCAAACTTTTTTCATAAACAAAATTCCATTTTTTTACATTTTGTGAAACATTTTTTTTAAATGTAAAAAGTAAATGAATTTCCAGAAAAAAATTTTTTTTATTCCATTATATGATACTCATTCTAATGTTTAATTCCGTATTGTTTTAATACTTTTTTTTAAATAAATCTTCGAAAGATACCTTCTCTTGTGGGGGGGGGGGAAGACAGGGTTATTTGGGCCCTAGAGCTAGGGCCAGCCTAGAGTGCAATCGAAGAGGGTTCCGAGATCTTCGAGGAACTCACCGGAAGTTTAATTGTTTTAATACCTAAGAGTAAAATATATTTTTATACAAAAAAAAAAGTGAACAAACAAAATGGCTGCTTAACTTCCTTAATAGAAAAACATTAATCTGTAGAGAATCTTTCCAAATTATTTGTATTCAATAAAAACACAATGATATTTATTTTGTTTATTTGACAATAAAATTATATTACCATAATATACATTTAATTATTAATTATACATATTTAGAAAATGTATATCCGTAACAAAAAAAACATGCCCGAAAACAAATCGAACAATATGATGAAAATGGATTGTGTGATAGACGTACGAGAGGAGTAATCAAATTACAAAAAAAAAAGCAATTTGAAAGACGAAAGCCTATTATGATATGAAACATGTTAAAGGTCTAATATCTACACAATATGTTACTAGTGCTGCCACCTGTCGTACATTGTTGGTAGACATGTTTTTTGTTCTTTGGTTTTAAAAAATATATATATAGTCTGTGACACTCGTCAATACTTATACGTTGTTTTATTTTAAAACAGTAATTACAATCAAAATATACAAACATTGAATTACAAAGATTGAATTACAAAGATTGATAATTTGGATACAAATATCTTATTTAGAATTACGAAGACTCAAAACTCAACCGGGTGACAAAAAAATTATAAAACTTATAAAAGTGACAGAGTATACAATTAGACACCCTTCCCACTAAGCGAATAATGTGTGTTATAGTCGAATAATTTCCAAGAAATTAAATAATTAGACACCCTTTCCACTAAGCGAACAATGTGTGTTATAGTCGAATAATTTCCAAGAAATTAAATAATTAGACACCCTTTCCACTAAGCGAACAATGTGTGTTATAGTCGAATAATTTCCAAGAAATTAAATAATTAGACACCCTTTCCACTAAGCGAACAATGTGTGTTATAGTCGAATAATTTCCAAGAAATTAAATAATTAGACACCCTTTCCACGAAGCGAACAATGTGTGTTATAGTCGAATAATTCCTAAGAAATTAAATAATCAGACACCCTTTCCACGAAGCGAACAATGTGTGTTATAGTCGAATAATTTCCAAGAAATTAAATATTTAAGGTACTTAGTACTCTACTTATTTATAACGCTACACTTATGTCTAGTATACAATGAGTATCGCCTAAGTATCAGTATATCATATTAAAACTAAAACTTTCTGTATTACTGCAGTAGAAACGAAAGATTGTAAATATATAATAATATTTTGTAATTTTTTTTATATAATGTATTATATAGATAATAAGTTAATAAATTAATATGTGTAAAAGTTATTAGACTGTCTTGGTGGTTTAAAAATTTCTGCCTGCAATATTTTACTCTCGTCTGAAATAGGTATAAGCATCTGCAGTTACTGTTTTATTGGAAATGCATATGAGAATCCTTAATTATTTAAGCGATAGCTTAGTATAATATACATTATCTAGTCTCTGTTTTATCAAGATTAATGAAATCCGTCACTGCAGTGAAGTCCTACTGTTAGATTTTCGTCATGGCTTTGCGTCACTTGAATTGTCGTGAGCTGTGCCCCTCTCCTATCCAAAGAAGGACATATAGAAAATGTATTTGTACAATACACATTTAAAATCCTACCTTACCTAATATTTTTAAAACATTAATATCAATACATCAAAAGCGTATTTTTCCCTTAATGCGAAAAATAATAATTAATTATTAAAATAAAAACAGAGTCTTGTCGAGTATTATTGTTCTTTTAGTACCGCACTCAGGTTCATGTAATACTTAAATAGTATCTAAGTGTGGTATAATAAATACACCCTGAGTAAAACTCTTAGTTATCATTAAACTATGCTTTGATTCTGGCATTTACCGTTGGTTTCTGAGACCAAAATATCTGTATAAATCATATATAGTCATACCTATAATTATATTTGACAAAACAATGATAAAATGTTGTAAAGTGGGAATTTGGTCTCGGAAACTTACGATTAGTTTTATAAACTTTTTCCATTAGGTTATTTATGTCACTTCTTTCGTGGCTCGTAGCTAAACCAAGTTAGGGATAACGAAGCTAAGCTAAATATAAAACATTACAATTTGACAGCAACTTTTGTCTACAACATTAAAGCAATAAAGTAGTCGCATAGACATATTATTATAACTATGTATATTTAAATTTAATGGAAAATTATGTGTAACATCTCGGCAGTTGAATCCTGAAAAATTAAATTAAGAAATTAATTAATTTTTTTTAACAAATATATGTATACATTGTACATAATATTGAATATGTAAAAAACTAAAAATCTCACTAATATTATAAATGAGAATGTTTAGGCGGATGTTTGTTATTTCTAGAACGGCTGTATGGATCTCGTTGAAATTTAGAACATTGTCGGGAAGAACACGTAGGCTACTTAGTCTTTTTTTAATTCCGTGCGAACGTAGTCGCGAGCGGCAGCTAGTATAATTATAAATCATTATTTATTTAACTCACATTTATTTATGTAGAAGTGTTTATTTCAGCTACTGTTGTAATTTTATTGTTTACCACAGTTCCGTCAGTTTCCAACTGTTCCGGAGCAGCCAAGGCAATTTCATTTTTCTTCTTTTCTTTCCTGAAATACGTAGTTATTCCAATAAATGTATACAGTTTTGCTATTTTGTACTACTCGGTTTTGTAACCGTAAAACGCGTTAACCACGAGTTGAAATTTAATACTTTTTGCATATACTTACTCTTGATTAATTTCTGGACCCATTTCGGTGACTGATATTTCTTTGTTTTCTTTGGACGAGCTACGTTTCCACCTCAACTTTCTCATTTGTACCCACGAGGAAGTTTCACCCTCAATTTTGCTCCTGTAATTTAATAATTGCGATTATTGTAGTATATAATTGTAATACATTGTACCTGAAGCATATTATCTAAGTGTACTTGTATCAATCTTTTTTTATATTTAATTACTGTAAGTATTTGTCCTACTGATACGAGGCGAAATGCTAAATAGAAAGTTTAAAGTAATTTTACTCAAAAAACACGTTACGACTTTTATGCGTAAGAGTTGACGATTTGTTATTTTTTAACTGTTTTATATTAATTTTTTTGTCTTTTTGTACACAATGAAATAAGGTTAAAATTATTGCTAATACGTCAATTTATTGCTAAAGTTGTTCTCACTTACTCCTTACGAGATCTCTCCGCAGAGCTAGAGACTCGGGCCGGCCGGCGACCTCCTCGCATGCTCATGTAATCATCGTAATGTTTCTTCACCACCGTGCGAACCTTTCAATGAAGAAAACAAAAGAAAGAAGAGAACCTTTGAATTAAGAAAATACCATTGATTCTTAATTATATGTAAAATTATTTCGACTACCTTAGAAACGTCGCCACGAATTGGATCTGTATTTTATATTGGCACAAGGTATTTTTTCAATTTGTTTGCTTGGTAATTTATCTAGTTTTTTTTTTTATCTTCTAGTAGTCTTTTCGAACAAAAGAAATAAATATAAATAAATGTTCTTTATTATCCGAAAATCTTTTTTCAAACTTAAGTCTCCTGAACTAACGTAACTTAAGCGTAATTTATTATGGTGAAGTTTTAAGTCTTAGTGCAAGTGATTTTGACTAGATAACTGAGGGAATACTGATTTGTGTGCAGGTGAGTGGTTGCCGCCGTTAGGGCACTCGAGTCAAGAGCTCACTGCTCTGTCCCAAATATAATAACAACGGCGGACGGCAGACAAAATACAAACCAAGGTCACCTTCACGACATGTCAAATTAAATAATTTTGAATGGGATATATGAAAGGGAATCAGTAATATCTCTCAACATCTCCGGATTAAAGAAGTGCTTATTTATTTGTATTACAAGCTTGAAATGTATGTTATGGCAGCATTATAAATAAATAAACAATACAATGCCCATTACATGAATAATACCGAACTTGACTCAATGTGTTATATAACATTCGAGTTATTAATCTTTTTTTCTATAATATACCTAATAGAATTGAATCTGGCTGGCAAGTATGACGTCATGTAATCGAAGCGTATGTTTACCGTGGCTTGAGTAGTCTAAAACATTTCGGTCGGCACTTGGGTTATTGATTTCAGCATATAACCTGACCTTTTTGATATGAATTCAATAGTCCTAGAACTAGAAGACGTCTTTTGTTTGGCGTCCTTTTTTTTGTCTTACATAATAATTCTCGAAATGTCATTGTCTATTAAGATGAGAGGAATTATTCGTTTCAACGTTATAAACATTATTTTGGTTTATAAAGAATCTCGTAACTATTAGGAAAAGCGGATAGAGTAGGAACCAAAAAAGTAAACATAAAGTAACATTTTGCAGAGCCGCATTTTTTACTGACCTCTCCGTTCAAAAAGCAGTAGATAAGGGCAATAAAGAAGCCTTGGAACGATCGAAGGAAGTGTGTACTGTAACTCCATAATCCAAAGTTCCAAACGCTGCTGTCAGGTGGCGCTTCTGTCATATTCAAGATGTTTGTAATGCCCAAAAGTGGTAAAAGAACAAGTGCCGCTCGAACTGCTTTCCTGGGTATACAAAAACAAACCGTAATAATAATCGAAACTCAGCTTATCTAGTCTAAGATCCCGCTGCAGGATTGGTGCGCTCATCGACTTTTTGTTTAAAACCAAATTTTTATGTCTATTTATAGTTAAGAGAATATATATTTACTAGGGTGCCTATCAAAATTTGGCCGCCATTATTTTTTTAAAAATTATTTTTAATTGATTTTTGGTAAAAAATTTCGTTTATTTATTTTTTTAATAAAATAACGTCTACATAACGGTAATTAATATCAAGATTCTAAAAAATCACGGTTGCCGTTGCGCACCTGGCCGCACCTCTTTGCAGCCAGGTGTAAACAGGTATGATTTCGATAAATTTATACGTCTATAACCTATTTTTATTAATTATATGTCAAATTAAAGCTAATTTTTTTCTATTAATTATCATATAAAGTTGCTTAATTAAATCTGGCCGCAAATAAGGGTTGCTGGCTGTTAAAGATAATAAATATTTAAGGTAGAGTGAAAGAGAGTTAGCGCGTAACATCATTTGTCAGACGAGGACAGCGATTGCCGGCTGTGCGACGCTTTTAAGCCATTGCGCATGCGTCGAACGTTAGTGTTCTCAACCACCGGGGAGTAATAGAGACGACTTATAATAAATACTCCAAAAAATATGTAATTTTTTTCAAAATGACAAATTTAAAAATTGCAACAAAAAATTAATATTGATTTGATATATCGACGGTCTAGTTAGGAATTTGTCTAACTCTGAATTTTTTAGAGGGTGATTTTTTTAACATTTTGATGAAGCAATAATCCAATTACAAATTATTTGAATGATTCAAACTTAAATATTATATCTCTATTAGATATAAATAATTTTAAATGGTTTTTTTAAATGATAATAAATTTTGAAGTAATTGTTTTTTTTCGTACAAATAGAAGATTCTCTAAAAAGGAGTTAGATAATTTGCTAATTAGAACGTCGATATTTAATATTAATTTAAAAAATAAAAAAATAAAACCAAGGTGACTTAAGTAAAAGAAAATTTTATTGCGAAAGTATTATTCAAAAATTTTATTAGATTTTATTCAAGTATTTAATTGTCTGTTACATATTAATTAAACATTTAAGCAAATTAAAAAATTTATAAATTTATCTTATAATTCTTATATTTCCGTAACTCTTATTTAAAAATCTGAATCATCGGAGCTTTCAGGTGTACTGTCATCGGAGCTATCACTTTCATCGCTACAAATATCAGAATCGTCGTTATCGGAAGCTTTGTTCGTGGATTCACATAGCACACTATTAACTTGCGTTGGAGTTGAGTCTCCCAGGAACCATGTTGGTTTTAAAAAACCATCTAGTACCAACCAGCCATTATTTTCTGGGCTGAATTTGATGCAGTCTGGTTCAGTGGCATTTAACCACATCGAATTAACAAAGATTGTCCGCAACAATTTTTGTTTCAAAGATTTCCAGCACGGTGGAATGTGCGTCGAGTCCAAACCTTTAATTCTCTTCATAAATTTTTAATTATTTTGTTTTGAAGCGTACATTTTGTTAAATAATAAAAATCTTGCGGTATTTACACTTTGACACTTTGGTATTCCATACATAAGGCACGTAAACTCTTGGATTGCATCAATTTTGTTTTCATTGAAGATGTCAGTAGGATTCGTTAAAGTCGCAAAAACCTGTTGAATTTCTGGATTTTTAATTAATAAATTCAAGGGCCGAAGTTTCCCTTTGTTGAAAAATGCAGCCGTGTAGTCGCATTTATTATCTTTAACAGCCAGCAACCCTTATTTGCGGCCAGATTTAATTAAGCAACTTTATATGATAATTAATAGAAAAAAATTAGCTTTAATTTGACATATAATTAATAAAAATAGGTTATAGACGTATAAATTTATCGAAATCATACCTGTTTACACCTGGCTGCAAAGAGGTGCGGCCAGGTGCGAAACGGCAACCGTGATTTTTTAGAATCTTGATATTAATTACCGTTATGTAGACGTTATTTTATTAAAAAAATAAATAAACGAAATTTTTTTACCAAAAATCAATTAAAAATAATTTTAAAAAAAATAATGGCGGCCAAATTTTGATAGGCACCCTAGTAAATATATATTCTCTTAACTATAAATAAACATAAAAATTTGGTTTTAAACAAAAAGTCGATGAGCGCACCAATCCTGCAGCGGGATCTTAGACTATTAGTAGTTTTTCTGTACAGAACAATAAAAATTTAGAATTAATTAGACATTTGAGTAAATTCCACTTAATTCTACTGACACCTTAAATGGTAGGAACGAAAATGGTGGGTACCTGACTTTCTCCATTTCTGAACTCTGTGATTGGCGGAGTTTAACGATCAGAACTCGCATGATGTTCAATAGGAAAATTAGGTTGATCTGAAATTTAATTACGACAAAGCTGAGTATGAAAATAGTTTGAACATAAATCATATAATTATGAATCGGGTCTAATGTAAAATAATTTAGTTTATTAATAACTAGTTGTCGCCCGCGACCCTGTCCGCGCGATATTAAAAAAAAAACAAATAAGTAGCCTATGTGTTCTTCTAGAATATGTTCTACAACTGTGCAAAATTTCACCGAGATCTGTTGAGATGTTTCGGAGATATCTTCAAACAAAAATCCATCCATCCATCTATTTAAACATTCGCATTTATAATATTAGTAAGATCTAGTTAAAAAAAATCAGTCCTGAATTAAGAAACCTTCTAAAACTCCTTTGTATTTTAAACGAATCAAAAGTGCAATTTACTCAACTAACCTATATAAAGTAGTGGGACACCTAATTAAATATATACCTTGATAACACTACCTTAACCCGCCCACTATCTAAAATTACCATACTTTAATGAACCAAGATCCAATATCGCTTTGATAACATTGTCTCGTCTACACGTGCTACTTATTAATTTAGCATAATCCGATGACCAAACCAAACAGACATTAAAATGTTGAGAAAACTAATTTATTTCAAAGGTAATCCTGATTAGCGAGAGATTGAAAAAAAAATAGTTGAATCCATATCGACTTACTTATGTGGATCTATAGGAATTGTAAGGATCTTAGTATTTTAAAGTAGTTTATATGTCTATTATATATTTTTTCGATTCTTTAGGAGTGGGGAGAGCTTAATAAGAGCCCCCTTTGCTTCTGGCGACCCTATAAAATGGCTCATAGAAGGAGAGCTCTTTATCAATGTATAATCGCTAAATATAAACGAAAAACGCTTCAATAATTTATCCGAAACCACTGACTCATTGAGTATTATGTACTTGCGTTATTTATTACTTGATATAAATACAATTATTTATGTTAATATTACGAATAAATTACTACAACGAGATTTAACGTACGTATTGGAAAACTTCCATCGTTTATCAAGAGCTCTTAAACACGTGTATAAACGCACATCGAAATTTGACTAGTATCTTTGAATAACAACCAACACTCCAACTTTACGTGAGTTTAATTTGGATTAATAATGTATGTTATTTATTAAAACAGAATTCATATGGATAAAAATCAATCAAAGGGTTCATCCTTCCATAAAGACGAGTTATCCGACGAAAAGAGTTACATCTCTTATGGGATCTCATAAGAGAACTCTTTTCATTGATGAGTGCCTGGGTAATAACTGCAGCTTAGTCGTGCTGTGTACTGTTGTGTACACAAGTCTGGATCGCTGTTAGCGAAAACAACAGATAAATGTGTGTCTACACTAGACGAGCCGAGCACGAGCATAGCACGTGTCGAGCCAAAATTTGTGTGGTATGGATCGACTTACGATCCTGGAACGAGCGCGCTTCGGGCCTTTTACTCGTTCTCGACTGTGCTCCTATTTGCATGGCGCTCACACTGCGGAAAACTATGTTCGAGAAGAGTCGTCCACACTTAACACCGCTAGCAGACCGGTTCGGCTTTGCTCAGCTCGTTCTCGGCTCCTCTAACATGGACCCACCTTAAGGGGTTTACGCTTTAAGACCATTATTTATAATACATACTAGTTGTTTTCAGTTACTTTATTCACGATATAGTATTTGTCTTTTGGAGAAGATTGCAGCCAATACACTCCAATATCCTGCACGAGCTACTTTGATTATTTTGTGTGATTATTGAACAATTAAAATTATATAATATTTCTGTTTATGAAAGAAAATGAGAGGGACGATAAATATGATATTTGATATAATTTGGACAGGCAATAGCTATAGTTATAAACATTAGCTTACCATTATGACGGCCAGTCGGGGTCCTTGGACGATCCAATAGAGTGGGCTGAAATTGTATCCATACCAACACCTGCGAAATATAAACATATCGCTTTGAGAGTTGAATCACGCCAGTCTAAATACGCCGCACTGCCGGCCTGCGGTCTGAACTATTGCCTGCCGATTGACGACGACTTTGTTTAGATTTTTACGACATTTTGATGAGTATGACCGGATACGTTGCTTTACAGTATATTATGCGAATAAATAAAATACACCAGTCCGCTTTGTATCTCTTTTAAATGTGACTGTTGGTGTATATTTACTCAATGTTTTTAACCTACTATAGCAGTCTATGGATATATTCTTCAAAGCTTTGTTAGTAACATTTAAATAAAATAGTAACCCTTACACTCTTAGATTGATAAAATTTTGAAATAAGCGAACTAGATTTTTCAATTCTTATCGATTCGATAGCCACCTTTTTTTAAATTTATTAAACACTTACGTCTTTAATCCCTCCCGTTGATAGTGCAAAGCGGTCATGGTGGCCCAGATCACGGTGACAACAAAAGGTATTCCCCATCCCGTGGCGTAGTACAAAACGTAAGATATTCTCTCTCTGAGAGCGTTAGCTGTCACCACGTTGTGTAAATACAACCCTTCGATAAACATCCACATGAACATCACCGTTATAGCATATTCCAGTAGCACATAGGAAGATTCGCAAAGATACGGCTGAAAAGAAAATCATTGTCTATTTTTTGCAACACTAGATTTTAAACGCGGCTTAGTCTACGTAGAACGGATAAGTTACGAATTTCATATTATCTGATCAGCAGTTTTTTGTTTCCATTTTAAAAAGACATTCACACATCCAAACTTTCGCATTTATAATATCAGTAAGATATATTTAGTCGGTAACAACTATTTTTTAATATAAAACACTCTTTATGGAACACATTTAAAGCATTTACTGAAATACCTAGAAAATAAAATTTCGCATAAGCAATTTGTAAATAATTTCGCGCAGGCAGTTTTTTAAATCGCAATTTGACAAATAACGAGGTGCTTTAAATCGCATATTTCAAAGCTTAATAGTACTTTTTATTACAAGTACTATTAATATAATAGAAGTACAATGATATTGTCGCTTAGACGCAGTCAGAAAAATGTAGCCAAGTAATCGTTGAATAAAAAATTGCTTTGTGGCCAGCTTACAATTTGAAGGATTTTAAAATTTCTTTGAAAAATAGAAGTGTTCTTTAAATCTGTGTACTAAACTTTAATTTGTGAGGTCATTGAATTATAAACGATAAAATAATTGATCATATTTAATTTAAAAAAAAAAAGTATGGTATTTTTTTTTCTCATAACATAGATATGGTAATGCCATATTTATGAATATAAGAGCGTCGGTGGCTCAGGGGTTGAGCACTTGACTTGCAATCTGCATGTCCTGTGTTCGAATCCCGCCATGTATCAATGTGTTTTTCGATTTTCGATTTACATATGTACATTTATCCGACGTTCTTACGGTGAAAGAAACATCGTCATGCAGCCTGCACATATCTGAGAAGAAAATCAATGATATGTGTGAAGTCAACCAACCCACTCTATGCCAGCGTGGTTGACTATGGCCTAGTCAACCCTAACTTGGGGTAGGCTCCGGGCCCCTCGGTGGGGACGTATCGTGAGCTGATGATTTGATTGCCATATAGACAAATAGATATTTCTAACAACGTTCCTATGAAGTGTTTTTTTACCATATTATCTATCCCTTTAATAGTGAAGTTCCCGTTGATTAAGTGGTCGCCCTGTCGACTCCTGATGAGTGCTTGATCGATATACACCGTCAGTCTTATTACAACTTGCACCAACATCGCGCAGAACAGACTTTTGTGGATTCTAGTTCTATTGTTACGTAATGACCTATAACAAAAAAATATATTAACGGTTTAGATTTCATTCGATCGAATACCTGACAGAGACCTGCTGAGGTGTTTTTCGAATCATAAATCGTGGCATGAAACGTGTTGACATTAACAATCATTGTTGAAAGAAAAATTTCGCTAGCGTACTTTTTGTTCGACATGTTTCGCATAACTCTTACCACTGATAAAGGTAAAAGCAAAAACACCATTATTATTGAAAAATTAACATTTACTTTGTGTTTCTGAGACCAAAATATCTGTAAAAAAAATCGTCATCCCTGTCACTACTCGTATCTTTGACAAAACAGAGATAACAATAAGTTTTAAACGGAATTTTTTTCTCAGAAACCCACGGTAAAGCTATTGAATCGATTTTAATAAATCATTAGAAACATATTACGTTATTTCCAATAAGTATATAGTTGATAAAAGCAGGTTCGCGTAGCTTGTTATCTTTTATTCGCATTTTGCTTGGAATTTTCTTGGAATACTAAACAAATGCCCTTTAGTTATTTTGCATAACACATTTACCTGTAGTAGGAGAATATGATCAACGATATGATCAAAGCCAACATTGAAATGCTAAATCCCACTATCTCCATATACCTTGTCCGCTGAGCAATCTCGAATTTTAACTGGAACAAATATAAGACATTATAAGTTTCTAACTTTATAGCAACTCGTGATTAACTGATGGAACATGTATTTTTAAGTGAATCTGTTAAATATTGAGGGAAATGCCTCACACCCGCAACCCATTATACGATACAAAACTTTATTGTTCGCATCGTCTCGGACGAACCAAGCTGCCTTAAAGTTTGAATGTTTTTTGCTAATTAATCGGTAAAATATACAAACAAGAAGGGTTAGCAAAGATTATTACGTTGATAAATTAAAAAATGTAATTTATTTAACCCTAAAAAATATTTTGTCTTTTCTTTGCGATCAACAGGAATTTCATTAGCCCTTAAAATTACCCTCAAATATTTCAAGATCAAATTTTTTGAGGTTAACGATGTCAATTATGGCTCAAGACACAAAAATTTGTTTCTTTAGTTAAATTTAGTAAGTAATTTGTAATGTTTTAGACAACGAGCGTTTTATATCATAATGTGGCAAACGACTAAGCGGCCAACTGAATTCGCCGAAATAGCGAAGCGACCACTGCCTGTGGATGGATACACATAAAGAGGATATTTCTCCTTCCCATCATTTCTTTACATAAGAAAAGGGTGGAAGGGGACTGTGGACTACAATAGGCCACCGATACGATGTGTGTGACATTAGACGAAACGTGGAATAGCTTCCCCTTCACGCCTGTCTTCTGTGTGGTCGTGGTTCATCATTTGTGCACCCAACAAATATTGTTATTGCGGTATCTACCACTATTAAAAGATAATGCTAATCATAGTTGTACATTTTACTAAATTGTTTAAACTTTCGTGAGACATCATAATTAATTAATTAAGAAACGGCTTAACTCCGCGAAGTCTTCGGATTAAACACTCGCCCTGAAGATGGACCCCCGATGGGTTCGAAACTAGTCGGTACATTTTACTGTTGCAAAAATTGTCGATATACAAAAGAAATCATCAGTTTTATGCCAGTATATACAAATTATAACTTACCCCATCTTTTAAATGCATTTAATATTTGATATTAATAACCCATTCAAACACTATTCCATTCATAATGAATATGATAATTTCCGACATATATTGCAGTTTCCTTTGAAGCGACAACTTCAACAAATCTGTATCTCCATTTCCACTGCGCAATTACTAGTTTCCAAAAGTCTCAAAGCAATTTACACACGGCCATTAGAGAGTTAAATATAACTCGATAAATATATGATACGTTGAACCGAAGATGCAAGATGTTCAATATAAATTTATTTTAAAGCTATTTATGTAAACAAATTACATTCATATATTTCTAAAAACGAGATCCAAGACAGCTTGTGTCCTTATGTAAATTTATATATTTAAATAATTATATTAACATATAACTAAATAAACGCCTGTAATTGTATTTAAACTTTAAAATTAACGATGATATAAAAAAAAACATCTTGCTATATGCTGATTGTGTTAATTTGGGTTCAATTAATAAAAATATATGTATAAAAGAAGCTAAATGCTGACCTGTGCATCCTTTTCGTCGTCGTAAACTTTAACTAAGAGCGTCTGAACTTCTGGCGGGAAACAAGGCGTATAGTTTGTCCATCCGATGACGCTGCTTTCGTTTGGCCGTCGACCTAGCCAGAGGCCGGAGTCTCCGCACCGACGAAATGCAAAACCTGAAACAAATACTCAAGCTTAAAACATTTTATACCTTTTATTATTTAGAGATGAACAAGATTATAATAGTGGATTTTCACTGTGATTCTCCAGGCGGGCTACGAGCGGCCAAGGATCAAGAACTCTTCCCGCACTAACAACATTTAAGTGCCTATTCGACAAACAGGTTTTAAGAATCAAATTATGATATGGGTATTTTATCATTAAGGGAATATTTACGTACTATTATAATATACTTACGTGATGTATCGCTAAGTCTCGCCGGTGGGCAGTTTTGTGAGACGACTTCACCCGCAGGCGTCGGCGGCCAGCACAAGAATGTGTCGTACGTTGCATTGCAGTACGTCGTCTCTGTAGTTATCATACAATTATTTAACTTTTCAGCAGACATAGTCCTCATTTTCACCGACATGTCCGCCAATATTGTCAGAAAAGGCGTTCGAGTGTTGCTATTCGTTTAGTAGCAAATGGATTTTATAAGATTTTGACGGCAAAAAACGCAGATATTTGTTGCCTTTGTATGAAACAGTAACAATACCTTTTTTAATCTTATACCAGGTAATTGCTGCTCCGCCTGCGCAATGCTATTAAGCGATTATTAATAAGCTGCTTTTCGCATTAAAATAATAGAAACAAACATTTTATTATTTGTTATAACGACTTAGCGTGAAAAGCACTCAGGTAACGTTATGAATAACTATTTATTACTGTAACGCAACCTTTAATATTGTATATTTTTCAAACAATAAATGCTACAAATTATCTAAAGCCAGGTAGTTGGAGTAAACATAAATTTATACAATAACTAGCTTGTACCCGCGACTCCATCCGCGCGGAATAAAAAATAGAAAACGGGGTAAAAATTATCCTATGTCCGTTTCCTGGTTCTAAGCTACCTGCCCACTAATTTTCAGTCAAATCGATTCAGCCGTTCTTGAGTTATAAATAGTGTAACTAACAGGACTTTCTTTTATATATATAGATTAATAAAAATATAGATACATTTTATTGAAATTTTCGTCATCATTCTATATGGGGTTTGAAAAACATCATCTTAGCAAACATGATATAAATGAACAACTAATGTAGAACTTGAAATTGCTTGGTGAATAAAAGAAATGAATTTGCAGTCCATTTATTTTTATTTTAAAATATTAAACTACAACATATGTAAATATATCTATAATATAAGAATATCTTTAAATCTAAAACAAGTCCTAAGGCAGGAAATACTTTAATAAACCCTTGTAAAATTAATATAAATTTAGAACGCCGCTTTTTCTTTTGGTTTATATGTTAAGAAGTAATCTCTAAATTGAGGAACATCAACCGGTGTTTGTCCTGGAAGTCCACAATTAGTTAAAGTTTCCTTGGTTTTTTCAAAGTCTATTTTTTTCAGTTCACACAGATCTTCGAGGAATTCCAAAAATTCGTCCCAGTTCAATTCTGTTTTGCTGCAAACAACGTCGTTAATTAAATAAATATTGTGGACTCAACCGGTGAAAAATCTCGATCTCACAGAAGCCAGACAATAGTCGAATATTCTGTTTTCGCCCCATGCTTGAAGTGCCAAGGCAATTCTAAGTCTCCTACCAAATACACCTTTTCCTTGAGAATGTATTGAATATCAAGGAGACGAGTGTAGAAAGAGAAATGTAGTTTAGTTTGTTTCTCTCCTTCCAACAAATGTTGTTCAATACTTACTCGAACTTATTAAATGATATTCCAGTATCAGTCATAGTGACATTTCGATCATCTAGTATCTTCGTTTGTCTCAACCAGTTGTCGAATCTGTATAGAGTAATGGTGGTGCCGTTCCTTTTATTATCGAACAGCTTCGAGAATTCGTAGAACTGACCCTCAAGAGTCGCCGCTTCCTCTTCACCCATAATTTAAGTTTCGGAATCTGATAAAACTAGCAAATTAAATTTTAAGTACATACGATGCGAAAATAATACATTAAAGGTGTGATAAAAATAAATTGAACCAATACCAAATGAGACGTGGATAGGCTTCATAAGTTTGCAAAAAGAATACGAACTCGGTTTGATTTCTTTGGTAAATCTTGTATAAAGTTGTGTAATGGTTAAACGTTGTGTAAAAATATTGAAGACATTGCCTGATAGTGAAGTTTTGTATTGAGTTTTAGTCACAGTCAAACGTGTCGCCTAGTTACCGAATAAACATATGTCTATTAAAACGATCAGTTACAAGCGCAGATATAACAAATAGGTATGTAACTTATATAATTTTTGGGAGTATTGCAAAATAAATTTTTTTTGTATGGAATATTTTGTATTATACTTTTTGAATAAAAGAATAACCAAAATAGAAGTTATAAAAATTCTTGTCGCCATTCTACCAGTGCCAGACAGAAATGCATCATCTCAGCAAACATGAGATACAAGTTCTGAATTAAATCGAAAAACAGAAAATCGTAGTGCAATTGGTTGTTAAATAAGAGAAATAAAATGAATATATAGTTTTACTTATAATTCTTAATTAAAATGTCCTATACTTTCATCTTAAAATGCCATTTTTTCCTTTGGTTTATATGTTAAGAAGAAATCTCTATATTGAGGCACATTAACCGGTGTTTGTCCTGGAAGTCCGCAATTAGTTAAAGTTTCTTTGGTTTTTTCCAAGTCCATTTTTTTAAGTTCACACAGATCTTCAAGGAACTCCATCCATTCATCCCAGTTCAATTCTGTTTTACTGCAAAAGATTAACATTAGAAAATATGTGTATTTAAAAAAGTATTACATTTTTACACTTACTAATTTAGTTGTATATTTGGCATCAAATACGACAGTGAAAACTAACAGTAGTAAAGCCTGCAGCAATATCTGTTGAAAATGCGGCTCGTGGGTGGAATACTACATCCAGTGGTAGTCCTCACGGAAAAGTGCGAAATAAGTCTATATTGCATTTGTCTTTAATCTTCATTCCAGCTTCGAATCATGAGCGAGCGACGGAGGTCCAAATCTAGACATCTTTGCCTTTCCTTGACAAGTGGAAGGGATAATAGGATAGGGACCTTTTTTATCCCTTGCTTTGGTCATTGAACAATCATTGTTCAGTAAACTTACTTAAACTTATTAAATAAAATTCCAGTATCAGTCATTGTTATTTTTCGATCATCTAGAAGTTTAGTCTGTCTCAACCAGTAGTCGAACCTGTATAGCGTGATGGTGGTACCATCTCTTTTGTTGTCGAACAAACGCGAGAATTCGTAGAACTGACCCTCAAGAGTCGCTGCTTCTTCCTCACCCATAGCTCAAGTCAATCGAACTGCAATGTAATAAATCCATAATATATTAAGAATAAATTCAACCAATACCAAATGACGGATTACAAAAGATCAACTAACTGGAAACATGGAAACGAATATAACCAACAAGGCCGACCGGGTATCTGGACCGATGGTCAAACTTAATTATGACGGCTCAGTAGCGCCCCTCTGTCAAAATCAAAAATTGTCATCATGTCCACTTTGTACCGTAGCTAGTAGCTGTCATGTCATTTTTTCTTTTATGACATTTTCTACGTAGTAAGTAGATTTTATATAATTTCTGAGAGAACCAACTAGGATAGCAGCGCCTCCCTCACCGGTTTAATTGTTTGACTTAAACTTTTTTAATACATGCAGACGTGATACCATCATAAGTTGAAAAACTTAATATGAATGCTAATTCTTTACTAATATTAATAATATTTACTATTAGAAGAACAAAGCCTAATGCTCAAAAAGTGGTTGTTTCGGTTGTCTAGTTTAACACTTAAAGATTGTGCGCGATTGTGCAAATGTTTAAAGCAAAACTGCTCATAACGTCCGCTCTAAAACCGTATTTTATTTGAAACTAGCTTTTACCCGCGACTCCGTCCGCGCGGAATAAAAAATAGAAATCGGGGTAAAAATTATCCTATGTCCGTTTCCTGGTTCTAAGCTACCTCCCCGTCAATTTTCAACTAAATCAGTTCGACCGACCTTGAGTTATAAATAGTGTAACTAACACGACTTTCTTTTATATATATAGATATAGATTATGGTTCAACATAAAACGAACAACACCCAATTCATGAAATCAGAATTTAAAACTATCGGCAACTACAATTTTTACAACGATAAATGATAATCGTTGATTACGACGAAGAAATCACATTAGAAAGTAAGAAAATGTAATCAAAAACATAATTTTATCAACTAGCGAGAAATGAAACTTTTTTTTTTTTGTGACTGAGTAGTCACTGTTTGCCTTGAAGAGGCATTTACAGTTTCACCGGGCTTGAGGTGGCCGGGCGCAGATGGCGCTAAGCCTAAACCTCGTTTAACAGTAACTAGGCTCGAGGGCTCCCTCAGGAGCCTCGGCTCGGGCTGTTACTTCGTTATTATTACCGGATTGGGAAATTTTTATATGAACCACGAAAGCTTTGTATTCCGAGACACGATACTTACAACCGCGATGCCATTTAAAGAGGATTCTCAACAGCGCCATCTTTTATAGAGTAGGAAACGTCAACAAAATAAAAAAAAAGCTCATCGGTGCCACTCATTTACAAATATAACTATGTTACTATAACAAGTTATTTTATTAAAAATCAAACCATAATCGCGCTGCGCTGGCTATTGGTCAAGAACAATAATCACTAAACGTCTTCTCATAAATTATTATAGGTAGGTAAGTAACTACTGAAGCGGTTCTGTTTTAAGCATGTTGATTTTTACAACGTCGATGTTTGAACGAAACACGTCCGCGGCAAAGTTTTCAGTGTTACAAATTTAACTCATGTACCTACATATAAATCTACTATATTTATATATATAGTAACATAATTTATGAGAACGCATGTTTATTTTTATCTCATAAAATATTTCATTGAGATATAAATTATGTTTGATGGTAATAAAAAATTAACTACGTGAGCTATAAGTATATGCGTGGATTTATGAATGTATACAAGCAGGGAAAGAGGTGCCTTGCCAAATAGAATATGTTACCGAACTACGAGAGTATAATATTATGTGTATTATTTAAATCCATGTCTTATTATGTATTGCATATATCTTTAGTGCTATATTCCATACGGTGATGTTATGTTCGATAAATTAAGTATGAAAAAATTTAATGTAACTAAATATATCTTAATTTTTGGGACTTAAAATATGAAGAGCTGAAGCTTTCCATAGAGATCATTTTTTGTGGTAATATCTTTGAATGATATTTCTTTTTTTGAGTAAGCCTTCTACAGAGCGATATGTCATATGTATAAGGGTCTAAGTAACAAATTGATAATTTTTACTTTTTATATTAAAAAATACCTCTTAGTTGTAAATGTCTTTTTTTTGCTGAAGTAAAAGAGACTATGCGGCCTATTTTCCTATATGGTTGAGGATTTGAGAGCCTCTCCTGAAAAGTTATCAATTGCAAATTGGCCCTTATTGGTACGAGCCATCTAGATAAGAATATAATTCATTCCCGTGAACCAGAGCGGTAGGTAGAGATCATGAATTTACATTTAGCGAGTTTTTGTCATACCTCTCGTTTCACCAACATTTATACATCTGCCTCTACGCATTGCTCTTAATACCATGTATATATAAGTACATTTTTATAATTATTTTAAGTGTACAAAAAAATTGCCTTATTGTATTTACAGATATGTTTCTGTTATTTAAACTTAAAACTGATTTATTCAATAAAGACTTGAAGCTCTTTTGATCTTCAAAAGGATGCTGTCCAATCGGAAAATAAATTATTATATTATCATAATAAACTTTACATTTCATTTTCCGTGATTCCTATACTTACAATTTCATGAGGAAACACGCTTTTGTCATGTCATTCCTACAATGTTTTGCATAATACCTTGGACACCAACTTACGGCTGAATTCGATAATCGGTCTCGAATTATTTTTGCTTATAAGTGGTATTTTAATTAACACTTTTAGTTCAAAAACAGAACTAAATATCGCGGAAAAAAAAAACGAAAAACTTAATCTATTTTAGAGGGATATCGGTACCGTTAATAGCACATATTTAGTAACTATTTCTGGTTGATAAATTACGGTGACAGTGAATTTCAACCGTCACAAGAACACTGTTGTCTATCTGTTCTTTTTTTTTTCTTCAAAATAACAGGTATAGCAAAATTGTGGCTACAGTGGAAACACACTCTAATCTGCATCTGTTTTAACAGTTTTTTTTTTTTAATTCAACTCTACCAGAGAAAAACTTTTTTTCAAGCGTATTTAAAATAATGCGTCGAATAATTTCTCACGTGGTTATGAACGTTTCGCTGAAGATTGTTCCGAGTGCTTTTACGAATACAAAGTTATGCAACCTGTAATTTCACATAAAAATCATAGAAATGCAAATTCATATTAGTTTAATTATAATGGTTAAAAGTGTTAAATATTTTAACCATAGAAAAGTATAAATTACAGAAAAATAAACATTGATTTTTATTACTTATATAAGAGTAGATGAGAAATAATAGTTCAGTTGAGTTTTACATTAAAGGGCTATATTCGTAACTTAACATTAAAGTCAGACGCCACTTCAATTTAAGCCCTAGTATGAATGTTTTTGATCTATTTAAAGACCTAAGTAGTATATAATGAGATACTTATCTTTTGCCCGTTGCAGTCTTTTAGAGACAACGTTATACTATTTTGAAATATATATCTCGAATATAGAATATGAAATGCTGCGTTAATATCCAACTATCTCAACAGCCCACACACCTTTACAAAATACATTCATCCCTTATTTTATTTAGATTTGGAATCGAACATACGACTTGCAGTTATGTAGTAAAGGACTTGATTCATCTTAAATTCAAAATAATTCAAGTAAACAATGAAGTTATTAACTTGGACTTATACGAGCTGTCATCATTTTTTTTTTCTATTCATTTAAATTTGGTTACTTTCATATCGAGAAATTGTGTATAAATGTATGTAAGAAAACATTTTTATTACATCTATCATTTCCTGTTATAATTCATAGTTCGATCTCGATATTGTATCTCTCTGTTTTAAAACAATGTAACGAAATCTATTCATGTTTATAAAGTAATAAACATTTTTGAGATTTTGTCCGTTCTATTTTTAATATATTGCGTCATCGGTAATCTATTGTAAATATTTTGTGCGTATACATTACGAGATATATTTTTACTGATCTTTTTATTGGTTATCCATTGGTTGCCATGCCAAAATAACGACCATATACTAATCAATCAAAATGATGCCAAAACATAGACACTGTTCAAATGTTCATTGAAAAAAATCCGTAGTACACAATTTTTTTTGGTATGATTTGGGATTTCAGGAACGTATAGCGGACATACATAAAAATTTGTCCCTTAAGCAATTTATATATGCATGTAAATATATAATGAAAATAACCTAAAATAAATTTTAATGGTAACATGAAGTTTTTCAGGTAAATATTTTCGCCTTGTTACATTGATGATGATTGTGAAATTATAATACGAATAGTAACAAGTTTAGTAACAATAATATTGTTAAATTACCATTAAGTATCGTTTAACTTACTCAGAAATTGGAACCTTTTTGAATTTAATTGATGTTTTGGTATTGCTATTACTAAATAACAAAATATTTGTAATTGTTTGTAACACAGATAATTAGCGACTAAAATATATATTTTTACTTTATGTTTACTACTGGAGCTAAGCCAATAGATTAATTAAAACGCAACACTAATTATTATGTTATTACTATAGCCACTTCACACTTGTCGTCAATTATTTCTACTTGATGGTGCTAAACAAATCCTTGGTTGGAAAAAAAGGACTAAGGGTGGACGTGGCTTCTTTGTAGTTTAATAGGGCTTCAAGTTTTGACAAGTCTTCACACCACTAGTTGTTCATCTATATTTCTATAGCCCTAGGGCTATCAAATTACATTAAGTGTCCCTTGGCTGTAAACGTAGGAAGCTGGTATGTACAAATTAATATAATTTCAGTTCCTCACCCGCTTTGTACGCAAAGTCCGCAAACTTCTGAATGCAGGCCCGTTTGAGCCGTAGCAATTCATCTTGTTCCTTAGACGCCGACAGTTTTGCGCCCGTCTTGCCGGATTAGTATGAAGCAAATGTGAAACTGTAACAAGAGAATTGACATTTCATTCGTAAGTACCGTACGTCCCATAAAATTATCAGGACTGACAAAAGTGGCGGTGTTTAGTACCACAATACGTTCAGTCAAATATAGTGTAACATAGAAAAACAAACAAATACAAGACGTGACTAGACGGTGAAAATTCGAAAAGGAAATTGTAACATTTTTACATTGACTGGGAGCCACTGTGAGCTAGTTTATATTACGTATTTTCCTATCAGCCCTTATATCTTTCTCAGTAGGTAATTTATAATGTTTGATAGTCACATATATATATATATATATTGTGGCATATTAACATTTTAAAACTAGAAATAAGGAAACCCATCTAATCTATTACGACTGCAGGGATCATAAAAAATGGAAACCTGTAAATCAGGATTGCGGTCAATAATATTTGGTAACACTTTGACTCCTTTCTTTGTTAGCTTGACCTTACTAATACTCTCCTTACTGATATTATCAATGCGGTAAGTAACTTTGTCTGTCTGTCTCGCTTTCACGCCAAAACTACTAAACCGATTTAAATGAAATTATAGTCTATATCCTAAGAAATTACATAGGCTTTTAAGGCAAAAAAGTGTTTTTAAGGAGTTGTTAGTGGGGGTGGAAATACTCGTATGTATGGAACTATAGTAATTTCAACAGCTAGAAGCTTGAAACATATTTTGAAAGGATTTACCATTAAGGGCTCAAAATGACAATAGTTTATAGGGGATGAATGTTTGTATGTGAATATGTAAGGTTAATGTGAATGTTTTGATATAATATAATACTTAATAATTTTTATTAAAATAATTTGCCTAAATCATTAAAAACGCTAGCCGAAACAGTTTTTCACGCCGACGAAGTCGCGGGTACAGCTAGGTAATTATATTTATCAGCTTCCTGAGTTTATTCGCGTATCGTTTGGCTCATCCTGCTTTTATGATATAAATAAATAAATAATTTTAAATTCTCTGAATCTAATCATTATTTCCGTGCCGTTGTCGCCTTAGTCATAACTATAGGCGGTGGTTTGAATTCGAATATTTTCGGTTCCAATATGTTCCAAAAATTGACCGTACATTTAAATTCAAAATCAAACAATATTACACTAAACTTTTATTAGTGCTGAATTAGTGATTCGTTTAAACCACACTTTGTTTCCTAAAATCACCACTTACCTTCACCTATCAGAAATTAAAGCTTTAAGCTTTCGTATCAATATAGGTATAGAAGGGATTTAACACGTTCCATGCCTCTACTATTTTTTCCGATCACTGAAATCGTAAGCTTACTCGGTTGCACTGAACGTGTAAACACTGTGTGTTATTGATTTCTATTTATATTTCTTTATAGAGATTATCTTGTAGACGAAAAGAGGATTACGATAGTCTGTTTGGTGATCTCGAACGTTTACTATTGGATGAAAGTGAAGTGCGTATGTGAAACAAAAGAAGAAAATTTCTATGACTTACTTCTTATTGGCCAAATTTTCCGTTCAGAGAAATAAATAGATATTAAAATGTTACGTTTTTCTTCTTTTAAAACTCTTAAGAATCTTCAGTAAATTAATTAATTAAAACAGGATTACAAGTTTATAACAAAATAAAAAGTCTGTGAGCGAGTTAAGAGCCAATTATTCGGCTGTTGCCATGGTAACAAAGGTTTGTTTTGATTATTAATTGTTGGTATTTTACACAAAGGGAAAGATAAACTTTTATTATAAGGGTGTAGAATATTTTCCTTTAACTCTATGGTAGGGTAAGATATGGGATAACAAACAAAAAAAGAAAAACAAAATTTACAAAAAACTACTAAATTTTGTATTTCCAATGCATAACTTACTTAACTTTTTAATTTCCATTTAATTAATTTATAACTTTAATTGATTTTTTTTTATGAGAGGTATCTTTAAAAAAAAATCTAACTTCTTAAAAATGTGTATAGGTATCCTATAACAATAAGAAATTGTAATAATGTAAGAAAATGTGAGAAAAGCAAGAAGAGCGCGCCGAATCATTTGTTTGGAAAGAAATAAAAGAGGGCATTATTGTGAAAATAGCATAGAGTTGCTACCTTTGAGATACTAGATAGTAACTTCGTTTGAAGTGTATTTCAGAATTTTACATATAAAGATTGTATGATTGGAATCGACGTCTAAAAATAAAAAATAAATGCCAACCCTTGTGTTGGTTCACTGACGGTTAACGACTTCCATTTGTTTTGACCTGTCTTATTTGATTATTATCAATTCCAGATGTTAAATGAAACACATGTCCTGTCACAACTGTTGGAGATTAAGTGAGACTCCAAACTTTGTTTTTAAAAAAAGTATATTAAAAGATTACAATAAGTTGAGCAAACAAAAAAATTACGTGCGCCAAGCGCTTTAGAGGGTAGCCGAACGATGTTAAGTTTTTTCGCGAGCCGCTCGCAGCTCGCGCATCCGCTGCTGTGTTCACGATCACGACATGCAACTATCGCGCTCCGCCGTGGCGCGAAGTTCAAGCGTGAACACAGATTGTAAATCAACGTTGATATTAACACTGACTTTACATTAAAACAATATACGATATGTATAATTGGTAAAAGCTTATAAGTAATCAGTGGATTTATGTATAAACTTGCCGGAATAAAGTATTGACTGCGCTAAAATATTCAATATACAAAAATAATAATCTCGGAAGTGTGCTTCCTACGCAACTACACATTTTTGATACTACTATTATGTGATCTATATACTACGACTAATAATATTTAATACTTGTATGTTGTTTAATGATGTTAAAGGTTATTTTAATGTTTTGTGTAAATATTAAAAGTCAGGTTTCAGAGACAATCTTTTCCTTCCCATAGATTTTTCTCTTCATCATTGTTCTGGTTCTAACTTAAAGAAAAAGGATAGGTACTGTGTTAGATATAAGTTTTGCCAAAAAAGTACTTATCAAAAAAGTATTACTCGGTGCCCTTAAAAATGTTTAATTAGCTGAGCATGTAGTTAAAAACATTTTATTTCATTCGAGGAACAGTTGTAGTTACATTGGGAAAGAGTTCAAAAAAACTAAACAATGAGCAAAGAATGTAATATTGTAATTTGGCGTCGACGTACCGATATAGTTCACTTCGCACTTCATAAAACACTGCTAAAATTATTTCGTTTCCACATTGAAATCTACACTGTACATAATAATTTAGATTGGTATTTATTTAAATTGGCCTCATAAAATTCCTTTAACGTTAGTCAGTTATTTTTCTTTTAGATACCCTTACCGCAACTCCGGATTTGCGCTATTGTGATTTGTTTCCAAGTTCTATAGCTTTCAATACATTCATTTCTATATAGCAAGATGGATCTATGCATATATATATATATATATATATATATATGCATAGATCCATCTTGCTATATATATATATATATATATATATATATATATATATATATATATATATATATATATATATATATATATATATATATATATATATATATATATGTGTATACTAGCTGTCGCCCGCGACTCCGACCGCGCGCAGTTAAAAAAATCTTAATAGGGGTATGAAAAATAGATGTTGTCCGATTCTCAGATCTACCCAATATGCACACAAAATTTCATGAGAATCGGGACAGCCGTTTCGGAGGAGTTTAACCACAAACGACACGAGAATTTTATATATTACATATATATATATATATTGTATGTATTGTATAACACGTTGTATTTGCGTAGCTAATAACGATAGAACAGTTTAAAAAAAATCGTCCGTCTGTTTGTCTGTTCGCAAGGTCGTGTTTGTTCCGGGTAATATCCTGAACGGCTGGACCGATTTTAACGGTACTTGGACGGGAAGGTAGCTGATGCACTCGGATATATTATAGGCTACTTTTTTTTGCGCTGACGAAGTCGCGGGCAACAGCTAGTGTATAATATAAATCAACATCAACATTGTTAATATGATCTGTATACGAAAGAAGAAGAGCTAAATCGCTTTTGATTAAGTTAGAAAGAATGACGCAAAAATAGCAAATCAGAGATACTATAATATAAAATGAAATTCCAATTCTATATTCTTATCAGTTCTTTATTACTAATCAACTTCCTCGTCATTAAACATTGAACCAACTTAAACACTATACAATATCTTTTATTTTTAAAAACCTCCTTCTCCGACCACATGGACGCTAATCTCTACTGACGTTTCGTTTTTTTTTAAACTTTTGACAATCAACTTTTAAGCAATGACAATTAACAATTTCAGTCACATATTTTTTTTTGAAAACTTTTGACAAACAATTTATTAATCTAAGACACAATTAATCTAAGTTAATTTATAAATTATAATTACTAAGCCGAACATCTCAAAAATCACAACATTCGGCCATCCTACTGCGTGCTAACTCCGAAGCACGCAAAATCACAACATTCGGCTCATAGTAAAATAAGACATACAAAATTTTATAATAAAATTATAATTGACAATTTACATTATAATTGACAGATTATTTAACTGAATTAACTCTTGTTAAACATCGGCAAATACAAGGGTATTCTTCCACGATTCAATTAACAATTTCAAAAGAAGAAAAAAAAATAAGAAAGGAAATGTATATATCTAACTACTCCTTATCGGAACTAGAGTCAGAATCTGAAGTAATTGAAGGAGAACGAGAGGATCTGTCAATTTCTAATGATCGAATATTAATCCAAGGACGCATTCTATCCGCAGCTATAACGGTTACGTACTTTTTTGACTTAAAACCAGGTATATTCGAGATCTCATACCGGTCATTTCCCAAGCTTTTTGTCACCTTATAAGGACCACAGAACTTGGGCAAAAGTTTTTTGCTTTTACCATCATTTTTAAAATTCGTTTTGGTAATTTTTACTAAGTCACCTACCGAAAATGTAGTTGCTGGATATCTTTTGGAATCATAAATTCTTTTTTGGTTTTCTTGGCTCCGTTTAATATTTGTCGAAGCTTCTTGTCTAATTTTTACTATATCTGTCGGTGTAGTTAACAAAGTTGACGGTAACTGATCCACCGATTCATTGCTCAGAGCTTCATCAGAAGTAGTTAATGACGATTGACCGATTATAGGGATCTGAAGAATATCTGAATGCCTATTTGTTGCGAGATCTCCAACGACGGGCGAAGATCCACTGATTATCTCATTGTTTGCGGATGGATTGCAATCTCCTTCAAGGTTTTCAGTTGTCAACATATTATCTTTGGGACCGTTGAATTTGATTCCAAATAATAGTTCCGAAGCACTTTTTTTTGTTGAAGCATTAACAGTATTGTTAATACCCCATTGCACTTTACCCAACTGCTCGTCCCAAATGCGTTCGTCTTTGCCAAAATTTTGCGTGGATAAGGCTTTGAGAATTGTTTGGTTAAATCTTTCGGCCTGACCATTTGCCCTGGGACAAGCAACTGCGTTGAGTACATGCTTAATACCCTTGCTGTTGCAAAAACTCTTGAATTGAGAAGAGGTAAACGCAGTTCCACGATCCGAGATCAACCTACGCGGTACCCCGAAATCAGTAAATAAACCTTCGAGAACTTTGATGACGTTCTTGGTTTTAGTGTCCTTGACGGGTCTTGCAAACAGGTATTTCGTAAAACCATCGACAATCGTCAAAACATAGTTATTTTGCGACTTACTTCTTACAAAAGGTCCAACGTGATCTAAATGCAACGTGTCAAATGGCACTTCTACTTTAGGAATGGGGTGTAGAAGTCCACTATTAATTCGTGCTGCAGAATCTTTATTATATGCGCAGTCAATGCATGCAGCGACATATTTTTTTACATAGCGTCTCATCTTGGGAAACCAGTACCTACTCTGAATGACCTCCAATGTTTTGGCAAATCCAAAGTGGCCAATATCGTCGTGGTTTGCTTTACATATCTGCCATCTTGCGTCTTTGGGGATCACTAAACGATGGTTTTCTCCAACCCTCCTATGTAAGGAATGATTCTTAACGACGTAATTCTTTTTTATTTCTAAAACCTCTTCATTAAGATCAGGCTTTAGAATTTTAAAGATTCGTTCGAGTTCGGGGTCAGCCATCTGTAGTGTCAGTAACCAGTTTTCTGTATTAATGTTTAGCGTATTTAAAATCTCTAGAGAATTGTCCTTAATTGGAGGATTTCGGCTTAATGCGTCCACATGTCTCATTCCACAACCTGGACGGTATTCGATGGTGAAGTTATATTCACTAATTTGCAACCACCACCGTGCTATGCGGGGTATTAAGTCTCTTTTTGTGAGGGTTGTTCTTAGAGCATTGCAGTCAGTGAAGACGCGAAAATTCAGCCCTAAAAGGTACGGTCGAAACTTCTTTAGTGAACATACCACAGCAAGAGTTTCCAACTCGTAAGAGTGGAAATATCGTTCCTCTGGTGTGGTTTGTCTGCTAAAATATGCAACAGGCTTAAGCACTCTAGGAGAACTTTGCCATTGCATCAGTATTCCACCCAGTCCTAGCGAACTAGCATCTGTATGCACCTCTGTCTCCAACTCTGGGTTGTACAATGCCAATAAAGGTCGCTTAATTAAATGATTCTTTAAGCAAGCAAAAGACTCCGCCTCATCGGAATTCCACCGCCACTGTGAATCCTTTTTCAGCAGCGCCGTCAAGGGTCTGGCAATTTCCCCGAAACCTTTCACAAATCTACGAAAGTAACTTGCCAAACCGAGAAACTGCCGCACTTCATGAACGTTACATGGCACGGGAAATTCTTTGACAGCCATTATCTTTCTTTCACTTGGCTTAATGCCCTCCGATGAAATGTCGTAACCGAGATATTCAATCTGAGTGTCAAAGAAACTGCATTTTGATGGGTTTAACGTAAGTCCAGCCTCTTGAATCACTCGCAACACATCTTCAAGTCTTTCAAGGCCTTGATCAACTGAGGCAGAAGGAATGAGAAGGTCATCCATATAAGCGTTTGCCGATGTAAATCTACGAGGACCTAAGAGGCGATTCATCATCTTTTGAAACACTGAAGGCGCGTTTGCCAGCCCAAACGGCATACGCTTGAATTCGTAATGTCCGTCTGGGGTGACAAATGCAGTTAAATGACGACTCTCCTCTCCCATCGGTATCTGGTAATAGCCAGATGCCATGTCCAGTGTGGTGAAAAATTTGTTACCACTCAAATTCGAAAGCTGGTCGTCTATTAGTGGTAAGGGATATTTGTCTTTTAAGGTTTTATTGTTGAGAGCTCGGTAATCAACACAAAGCCGAAGTTCACCATTTTTCTTTTTAACCAACAAGATGGGACTTGCATAATTTGAATCTGACTCTTGAACTATGTTGTTTTCAATTAAATCGTCAATTATTTCTCTAGCTTTCTCGCGTTCGTAGTGTGACAAACGATACGGTCTGTAAACAACTGGGGATTTGTCATGTAACTCTATGTTCATAGTTGTGTTTTTTGCACAACCCAACTCGCCGAGAGTGGTTGCGAAACAGTTTCTATACTTTTGTAAAAGATTATACAATCTGTCACGAGCATGTTGATCTACCTTTTCTCCTATCTTTAGGTCAGTGTCGTTTAAGGGTGGAAGTTCGATAGTCTTATCCTCGTTTGTTGTATCTAAACGAACCCGATTAACGACTTTAGATTCAGCTATAGGGCTACACCTGGCGACCAACTTGTTCGCCTTAAAATTTAGCGCACTATTTGTCAATGCTGTGATAAATATTGTAGTTCTATTGTCTTGGACATGAAAACAGCCTTGGTGCAAGTGGTGCTCTTGGTTTGGACTCATTCTAATACTTCCGTCTATGTAGACATCACCCGTATAAGGTATGTTAGTATAAACTTCTACCAAGCCCCCTTTTTTGATGACCACATCTTTAGCAACGTACAAATCGAGAGCATTAACAGTTTCGTCGGAAACACTAACGGGAGTATGATAGAAGACAAGACGATCTTTGTCTTTCATCGCGGTCACGGTTGCCATTTCAGTAAAGTTCTGCCCTATCAACAGAGGTGTGATTAAATAGACATCGTCGACGGCTAAAACTTTTAATTTAGTTTCGACGTCATCAACTCGAACTTGAATAAACGATTGAAATTTCGGGAAGACTGTAGAATTTCCAAATCCCCTAATCGTTGGTAAACAAGTGTCATGTTGCACGAGACCGAGAGTTATTGCATCTGAATACCTAATCAGACTACATTCACTCCCAAAGTCTATGTAAGCGTTCATTGTTACTCCATTGACACTAACATTTTTGTAGAATTTATTGTTAGTGTCGTCCGAGATATTCGTGTTATTGACGTTAGAAGAACATTGATTCGCATAACAAGAGTCGCCCTTACCGCAATGACCGATAGGTTCTTTTGAGTTTAAGTCTGATAGTTCACTAGCAACAACCCGTAAAACCCTTTTGTCTAATGACTTGGAACTGTTTTGAGAGCTAGTTTCAAATGACTGCAGTGGCCTTCTATTACAAGCTTCTGAATTGTGACCTACTCTACCGCATTTCACACATTTAATCAATGGTTTACTACAAACGTTGTAGCTATGACCTCGTTCACTACAGTTAAAACACACTAGATCACTACCACTACCCCTACTAGAGACTGAAGGTCTACTCTGATTGTTTTGCCGCAACTCCCTTCGTTTGAAAGAATTATTTAGCGTTCCCCGATAATCTTTTAAATGTATAGGCTGTTGTGAAGATAAATAATTAAGCAGATCCTCTGGTTCCTCACATTTTAATGCTTGAGCACCGTTCCTAATAGAACCATCCGTAATTCCGTATATGATACAATCTACCGCCTTACGACCGACAATCTCGCACCTACTTAATAATGACAACTTTTCGTAAAAATAGTCTCTCAAGGTTTCCTCAGTGCGAGATTTTCGGTTTAACATATCTTCCAATAGCATAGCGTAATTTATATCGCTCGGAAAAGCTCTCTTAAACTTTATTTGCCACTCCTCCCAAGTGTAATCGAGTGATGGCAAGGATTCGTACCAGGTCTTCGCTAGCCCGTGTAATTTTTGTAACGCATAATGTGCCGTTTGTTTATCATTCCAATTATAAATAACTGAACATTCATTCACCTTCCGCAACCATCGCTCCACATCCTGAGACTTATTGTTAGGATCGAACTCTGGTACCACGTTATTATTATTATTTTGAGTGTTTTTACTTGAATTTTCCTGTAGTAATGTTATGATCTTCACAAGGTCGTCCGCCGTCATACCTCCAGACATTCTCTTTCGTTTGCTGTTTGCTTCCTCCTCGGAATCATCGGAAGTCAACCTCTGATGTCCCCGACGAGTTCGCTTCGGTGTATAGCTTCCATCGCCATTTCCTGAAAATGCTTGCACTTAACGTTCTTGTCTTAATTTTAACGTTTTTTTTTTTTTTTTTTTTTTGTAATTGTAACTCAAATTATGTATGGCGAATTTGACTTGTAACGTTATATCCTGAGGCACAAATTTGTGATCTGGCTAATTGTGACGCGTGTCACCTATTCATTATTCACATAACACCTCACCTATATGGCCATTAACTGCTCATACAACAGCACAAATGCATGGCTGTTGTGAGATTTATTCTACTAATGATATTCATATAACAGCACACCTACATGACTGTTGTGAGATTAATTCTATTAATAATATTCATATAACAGCACACCTACATGGCCGTTAACTGTTCCTACAACAGCACACCTACATGACTGTTGTGAGATTAATTCTATTAATAATATTCATATAACAGCACACCCACATGGCCGTTAACTGTTCCTACAACAGCACACCTACATGACTGTTGTGAGATTAATTCTACTAATAATATTCATATAACAGCACACCTACATGGCCGTTAACTGTTCCTACAACAGCACACCTACATGACTGTTGTGAGATTAATTCTACTAATAATATTCATATAACAGCACACCTACATGGCCGTTAACTGTTCCTACAACAGCACACCTACATGACTGTTGTGAGATTAATTCTACTAATAATATTCATATAACAGCACACCTACATGGCCATTAACTGTTCCTACAACAGCACACCTACATGACTGTTGTGAGATTAATTCTACTAATAATATTCATATAACAGCACACCTACATGGCCGTTAACTGTTCCTACAACAGCACACCTACATGACTGTTGTGAGATTAATTCTACTAATAATATTCATATAACAGCACACCTACATGGCTATTAACTGTTCCTACAACAGCACACCTACATGACTGTTGTGAGATTAATTCTACTAATAATATTCATATAACAGCACACCTACATGGCCGTTAACTGTTCCTACAACAGCACACCTACATGACTGTTGTGAGATTAATTCTACTAATAATATTCATATAACAGCACCTACACTTAAGAAACAGATCTAAACAGGCGAGAATTAACAGTAAAATAAATTACTATGTGTGTTGAATTATTAGTTATTTATTTCACTAAATTATAATTGGGATCAAAACACTTAAAACAATGTTTTGTTTTTTTTTTTAAAATATATATATTTTAATAAGTTCTTTTTTTATATATAGGCCTGGTTTAAATGCATAATTACACTGTACTGGAAACTAAGAGATAAAATGAGAACAAAAAAAAAACGGTTGTACTCAATTAATTGACAGACTTTCCAACAGACTTTACTTTTGTGCTCTGAATACTTCATCTTGGAGTAAGAGTCTATAATCACAACGTGTCCTGTACACAATTTATTACAACCTCCAATGTGCACTTTTGCGTCATCGATATTAAACATTAATACGACACATATGCATCAATATCAAAGAGTTCCTCTAACTAAAAGTATTTTGCCAATAACTCGCTTTGAGAACCACTTCAGTTTTTACTATTCTTAACGAATACTTAGCTTGAAATCATTATTATAATAACATCGAATAATACTCACGGTTGTTATCCGACATGGCGCGCAGATCTTAATAGCACTTCTGATATAAAATGAAATTCCAATTCTATATTCTTATCAGTTCTTTATTACTAATCAACTTCCTCGTCATTAAACATTGAACCAACTTAAACACTATACAATATCTTTTATTTTTAAAAACCTCCTTCTCCGACCACATGGACGCTAATCTCTACTGACGTTTCGTTTTTTTTTAAACTTTTGACAATCAACTTTTAAGCAATGACAATTAACAATTTCAGTCACATATTTTTTTTTGAAAACTTTTGACAAACAATTTATTAATCTAAGACACAATTAATCTAAGTTAATTTATAAATTATAATTACTAAGCCGAACATCTCAAAAATCACAACAATAAAATCTTACTAATAAAAATTAAAGCTTACTATTTGGCATACCACTATAGCTCTTAAATATTTTTATTTCAACACAGTCATACACGTCAATTACTAATACTTACATACATATAGTTAACAAGACTAATTTGATCTTGATTTAGAATTAATTAATGAGCCTAGCCAGCAATATACCTATATATCACCGAAGTAGTAACATAAACAGTAGTTTTATGCAAACGAATACTCTAGGATCAAGTTACCAACACTAATTCTAATTTACATAGACCATACTTGTTTGCTAGTCATAAAATTTTTCGGGAGTGTTAATGAGCGCAGGTTTTATGTTGCTGGGAGTGGCGTGACTTTGGCAATGAGCCATGTCAATGTACCAATTTGCTTATTCAACAAATCCATCAACTATTGATCGAATGAAACAAATTACAAATTAGTTTGAATCACCTTTGGAAGTAATTTAATTAACCGCTTCTAATGTACCAAAACACAGATCGTGAGACATGTTGAAAATACAGCCACCGTCTTAAGTTACTATGGACTTAGTAGAGGAGACACTGAAAGGTCCCACCTTCACCCATATGATAACAAGATGAGACAATTTTTGGAACGAAGTTCCTTATCGCGCGTTGTGAAAGGGGGCTAGACGGAAAAAATTCTTACGAAAAGTTGTCACGACACTTTTTGCTATATCACCATGGCAACGACGTGACAATATATAACGAAAATTCATAGAAATAAAATGTACTTCTTGTGAAGACTTAAGTTTTTTATTCATAGAATAAACATTGGTTCCTTCACTAATTAATTGAAAGGAACTTCGTTCCATCCGGGTGTCCCTTGACACCTCTCAAGTTTTTTTAAATCAAATATTATCAAATGTGTCTATATTTCTGTACAAATACCCGTGTATTCCAGCACTGAATACCCACGGTTACATACAATAATGGAAACAATACGTAAAATGTGTTCAGTGGATGTTATTGTTATGAGTTATTGAGCTATTATTTGATTTACGCAAAAAGTTTCTTTATATTTCAGTTGTTAGATATTATAGCACAGGAGACGTGGAAGAACTGTCTTGCCTATTATAAACTATTCATGGCTATTTTTAATTGAATCAATTTTATTTAATTTTTTTCCATCATATACACTGTTTTAATAACCGAATGAATTTCATCTAGACAGCCAACAATAATATTAACAATAATAAGTCTTAACTGGTTCATAGACGGGTCAAGGTCATTCTTCTATGTCTCTTAGACCATTACACATTTTTCAATAAGGACCATATTATCATCATTCTTCTTCTGTCTTAGAACCATATTATAATCTGTTTAAAAGATAATGCGGTATCAAAAAATGATATTCATTAAGATCAAAATCTATATATATAAAAGAAAGTCGTGTTAGTTACACTATTTATAACTCAAGATCGGTCGAACTGATTTAGCTTAAAATTGATGGGGAGGTAGCTTAGAACTAGGAGACGGACATAGGAACTTTTTTATCTCGTGTGCAATTTTTTTATTACGCGCGGACGAAGTCGCGGATAAAAGCTAGTTATAAATAGTTATATCAATTATTTCTTACAACTTTACGCTTCATGGATTTGATTTTTGAATAAGGAATTTAATTAATAGAAGTTTTTAGGTTATAGTAATGTAACATATTTCGGCTAATTAACAAAACTGCAGTCTTCGTCAGCAAGCTATTGCTGGGTTTTCAATTGGCAATACTTTATCATTTTGGTACTTTAGTACCGAATAACATTACGGGACAGGACACGTCATCATACCTTAACACGATACAAGGTTTATTAGTAATATTGGTTTTATCATAGTGCAGTAATATTGTACGTAATATGGTAATCTCTCATATCTGTTTTGGTTTTCGCAAATTAATGTATTAAATTAGTAAGGTTTTTTAACTTTATTTTAATACTAAATGTCACCCGAGACTCCGTCCGCGTGGAACATAAAAAAAAACATAACCGTGTTCTTCCAGGCCGTTTTTATGAAGATCTATGCCAAATTCCATGCAGCCATTCTGGAGATATATTACATCCATGCATCCGTTCATTCAAATATTCGTATTTATATTATTAGTAAAATTAGTAAGATGGCCATTTCTTATACCTTTTCGACTTTTATATGGGGAGTATTTTTACTGCATCTAAAATCTGATCTTTAAAGTCTGTCGTTTTAAAGATCGTCATCACGACTGAATTATAGCGTAGTCGTATAGTTTAAGAGCTGTCACAGCAACTCCTTGGCTATATGGATTTTTATATTTCCCAAAGCGATGTAAGAAGAGTTAAAATTTTCTATCTTTCGACTTATACGTTGAACATCTATTCATGAATTAATACACAAACAGTAAAAATTATACTAGAGTAGGGAGAGATTTCAGATTTACGTTAGGAGCGGTAATAGAAGGTGCGCTGCTATATTAATACATACGATGAATTAGACTATTACTATCCTTGTCTTTTTCGTTTAGTGTACTTTTAGTATGAGAAACTGTTTCTATGCTTAGTATATTTGATTTTATACAACCACCATATCATCTTGTTCGGACCACTCTAACGATACGAGGTCGATGAGAAGAGCTTGAAAGTTTTTCCTACCTTTAAAAAATACAATAACAATAATCGCGTAAAACAGTCACGTGCACGGAGGGACGTCAAAATACAGTAGCCAACACTCACTGGATGCATGTTCATTACTACCCTGAGTTTCTACCTCCAACATACTCACAAGTACTATCTGAGTATTAGCAACGAAAATAAAAGAGATTTCAACATGTTTTTTTACAATGTTTCGGCAGTGTAAACTAACGGTACCCGTGAGGTATCATCAAGTCGTAAGTACTCGGTTTAGTTAACCTTCTCAACTCGACTCTCTCAATCAAGTTAGTGTCTTGTACTCAACCAAGTTATGTGGTCCTGGTACCAAGTAACGATGGTAAGTCAACCAAGAGGATTGTTTTTTTTAATCGCCTTCTAAAAGGAGGAGGTTTGAAATCGTCTCTATGTTTAGAGACTATCTATAATAATACCTGATGTTGTGAGTCTGATCAGGCACTATTTTAGCTTCAGCATATTCAGTCTACTTGAAAATGTCTACATCATGATCTAATAGAAGTAAATACATTGCAGTTCTTCTGAACTTTTGCTTGAATGAATATTCAAATCTTTTCATCCACTTAGTGCAAGCGATTGAGGTTCTAAGTTCTATTAAAATGTAAAAAGTGCTGAAGGTTTTCGCCGCTGATTAATATTATGGACATCAACTTAGAAAAGCGTATGGTTTATCCGTAAATTATCGCCAAAACTATTTCTGGTGTACGTACTTTATGGTCCTCTTTTCAGAAACCTATGTTTAAATATATGTCAATAAACATGATTTATGCTATTGTTTAATATCAGTTTGCGATACAAGTTGACATAAAATTAAGCTAACTAACTATTGAAACATAGGACATACAGACAGACACGGACAGAGAATTTTTTAATCTTAATTCCTCAGTTTCCGATTGTATTTTGTTTCATAAAACGCTCGAACATTACGTTTCATTATTTTTCATCCTCATATATATTTATTAATGTGAAAAATATTAAATATTTTACGATTTTCGTATGACTTTTACTACACATAAGAAAAAAAAAGTGATAAAAATAAATGAATTAACCTTTTAATAACTGATATTAAAAATAAATTTGACACGAGAACCATGAAATTGAGAATCTCCTTAGGAATAGAGATGGGTGACTAATTAAATTCAAAATTTGAAGCAATAATTGTTCCGTAAAATTGGTACAATTTTTAATAGCTGTTTATTGTTCCCTTTCTTAATTAATATAATTAAACGTAAAATTCATTTCATTTTTAAAATCAAATCATATAAAAATAAGGACTATTTCCTAATTTATTCAGAAAAACATACTTTGTAGTATGTCTAAAATTTTCTGGATTATCGAAAAAAAAAACTATGTTCTACATAATATTTTACATACCAGCTGCCAACGTCGCGACCACAAATAAACGCACAAAAACACTTTAAAACATTTTAATCTCGATTAATTTACAATTAAATTTCACTTATATGGATAATTTGACGCGATTTAAAATTATGAAAAACTTTAAAAATTGAAAAATATCGTAATACGCGCACGCAAGGTACCGACGTCCGGCGCACTCAGCCGTGCGAACTTAAGTGAAGATACGTGCTATCAATCAAAAGCTCTCCACGCTTTCAACGAAGTATTTTAATTTTATTTTTCTTGTGTAAAAAAATTTTTTTGCTGATTTATCTGGAAGTAAATCTGTATACGAGCGACTTAACTCTGTTTATCTTACCTTATGTACCAGTAATTAGCCTTATATACTTGTTGCCAATATTGGTATTAGAAATGTATTTATGGATCCATGAAGATGTAGGTAGGTAATAAACGTCTGTATTCTGTGAGGTCGAGAAATATTGAATTCTATTGACTTCAAGGCTGATAGTCGGTTTTTAGTCGAATTAGTTAATTTCTAATTGGCTCAGTAGTACTTAAGTAGTTTTTGATCAATATAAGTACTGTAGGCCGTACAAAGCCAGGCATATTACAAATGTAAACTGTACTATAAATAAATAAAAAATAAAATATACGTAGCTATTAATGTTCGCTAGTAAAGCCTTTATTTACTTTGTATAGATTATGTTACGTATATTTTTTCAATGAGCGTGAGAAGGGTAACTATGTTTATGAACAGGTGTTCTAACAGTAGAAAAATACGATAAAGTTTTATATTTAACACAAAGGAGATTTAGAATGTAAATCTAAGATTACTGTTATTTTTCAAAAGATGTTAGTACAAGCATGCCCTTTGACGTTTCTCTGCTTGGACTGAATAGAAGACTGGAATAGGATAAGTATACGTTGCCTAGCAACGTCTAGACAGTACGACTCTCAAAGCGCGGTGTGCCTTCGTTGGATTTATCTTGACGCTCTTGTAAAAACAATCTCATCGATACATTTTAACTGTAAATAAATACGCACTAATGCCCTTTACTGTAGTCAAAGATTATGTATTTTATTTTGGGACGGTGCGAAAATACAATCTAATTTAGCTTTTACATACTACACTTACACATAAAATCTAATACATTATTTCAATCAATTTTCTTAAAAATTTTTAGATCTTTAAATCAAATCTTTTAATAAATTTATTAGTGCACAGTATTTCGATAAATATTTATGTAAATGTTTAACAGACCGAACTCTTGTTGTGGTTAAAATGTTGAATAATAAAAATATTAACTACTAGCTTTTACCCGCGACTCCGTCCGCGCGGAATAAAAAATAGAAAACGGGGTAAAATTATCCTATGTCCGTTTCCTGGTTCTAAGCTACCTGCCCACCAATTTTCAGTCAAATCGATTCAGCCGATCTTGAGTTATAAATAGTGTAACTAACACGACTTTCTTTTATATATATAGATTTTGATGTTTGAGAAAGTCAAGGTTCATTTCATAAATTAATTTCACGCGTGAATGAAGTAACATAATATGTAAAATATTGTTGTAGAAATTTTATCGTAACACATGTTCCGTTTGTATTTACTCTAAACCAATGTCGCTGGTGTTTGTGAGTAGTACTTAAACAGTTTAATATCATGTCGTGTGTATTATGTAGTTATATATATTTTACTAATATCATAAATGCGTATGGTTAGATGGATGGATGGATGTTTGAAGGTATCTCTGGAACGGCTCAACGGATCTTGATGAAAATTGGCACAGATATAAAACATAGTCTGGAAGAACACATAGGTTACTTTATAAGTTTACAGCTAGTTATTAATAGTTTGAAATCCTTTCAGAATGTAATAACGAGTGCACTGGTCTTGCAATGTGTGCAAGCCATGAGTCTTTCAAGTAGAAATGACCAGAAAAGTGTCAAGTCCAGTGCGTACGATAACTTGGAAGAAGGAATAAAGTTTTTAATCAGATCCAAGCACGACGGCCGAAGATGCGATTCGGATGAGAAAATGAAAAAACAATATCTTATAGAGAGTTTAAGAATGCATATACCGAAGAAGAAAATTAAATTATTGCTACGCGATGATAAGTCGGGCACGACAGAAGTTCCAGTTACCCCGCGTAATAAAAATTTTCTAGCGGAATTAGTGGAAGCAGAGCTTAAGTATGCATTAGAAAAGAAATCATCTGCGCTCTACGATCGACCGGTGGTCGAACACATGGGTAGGAATGACTTCCTCGTTATCAACCCTGGGGACATGGATCCATTCGTTACAGTTATACCGAACGATATATATTATAATCACGAGAAGACATGTGTCAACTGGTTAGAAGACTGTAGCTATCAGGGCATGCGGGCGAGACTTTGGCAGAAACTCAAATCCCATGACATTTAAATTGAGTAAAGTGTTGACATAAACTACACAACGGTTTCTTTAATTGCCTCTGTAAATAACTTGTTCAAATCCGCGGCTACGCTCACTTGACAGTGACTATAATTTGTCAATACAATGTTTTCACACAATACATTATGTAGTGAAGAGAACAGAAATCTCAATTATATTATTTGGATATATATTAATCGATATAAAAAATATTGGATTATGAGAAAAACACAAATTATATTTATAGATAGTTTTATTGATTTATAATTAGTTGTTCACTTAGTAGCGATACACAATAGAATTCCTTATTAAGTAGGCAGGTTCGATACAATATCAAGTTCAATCGAAATCATCAGTACTTAAAGTCATCACGATAAAATAGTATGCAACATTTGAGTAACCAGCTAACAGTAACTGACACATTTAATGCATTTAATAACTAATTATTACTTAGAAAGTTAAATCCGCATCAACGACTCAATTACAAGCAGTTATAAAGAAAGTAAATGCCACCGCTCTATTCAAACAAAATAAACAATAATATTTATTCCATTTATTATTTCATTCTAAAATATACCTAAGTATTTTAAAGTAGCACATTCGTTGCCTTAGAAATTGTAGGAAATACGAACTACGTAATTACATAACTAAATCATAAAGGAAAAGCAACGGCAGCAAATAAACGGCAGTGACAGAAATGATGGGATTTTAGAAAAACTAATTTAACTGCATTTGGCACATGGTAATTAAAATAAGGAGTTCGTGGAAATAAAAAAAAAAGATATTCTAATTTTTAGAGAGAACTTTTAGAAAGTACACACTCTCAAAGTGTATTTGTACACTTTTTTTAAATATATATTTTTATAAAAAAAGTAAAAAAACAAAGCTCAGTAGGCGAGTGATAGTATAACATATGCAAGGAGATAAAAAGAAATTAGTAGCGTAGTTACCCTAAGCCTAATAATAGTAATGATTCAATCTTATGGCACCAGAACAACTCCTCACAGCACCGACGCAGTATACGGAAACATTGGATAGTATAATATTAATATATAATAATTAATATTCAATAATATTTTTATTATCTAAATACTAAGCTAGCAGTATTGTCCAGAACGATGAAGTCCACTTAATACTAGATAAAACGGTACACAATATCAATAAAATCTCTACTAATGTAACAAATATCAATCTGTAAAGTTCACCAAAAAAAAAACTAACCGATGAATTAAGTAAACTGATTGTTAAATCGAGAGATATTTATATACTAAAATGGTAAATATATATTTGAACAACTGACATGAGATAGTCGCTGGCAACGCAAGAGATTACAGTAGGTACACAAATTGCAGAAAATACATTAAATTGACTTATCATTGATTAACATTATTTAGGTCGATCTCCTTAAAGCGATCCGTCACCTGCAAATAAATTATATGTTTTAGATAACAGAATTATTACATTAAATAGCAGTAGACAACAAAATACATACAAATCCACAAACGAAAATACAAAAATAATATTTATATAACAATATGGTAACAATAGCTGTCGCATACGACTCTATCTAAAAAAAACTTATTTAACAGCATGTGTTATTCCAGGCTATACATATAATATTAGTAAGATTTTAACACTGGCCTATAGAATATTTCACAATTTTTTTTTAATGCGAAAGTTTGTAATTATGTATGTCTAAAGCGATTGAACGGATATCCATGAAATATGGCACAGGTGTAGATTTATTGTCTGGAAGAACACATAGGCCACTTCCTAAGTTTTTTTTAAAGTTCTGCGCAGTGGAAGTCGCGGGCGAAAGCTAGTGAAATATAAATGTAAGATACGATACCTTGAATATCCATATTAGTAATCGGTATAGATGTCCGGTTAGTAAGGAATGGCTATATATAAGAATATAACAAAGGACGGAGCAGAAATGAGGCAGATGCCGCAAATCAGGGCCGATTGGGATCTGGACATTGAGTTGTAGATTGGGGGAGATTCGAAAACCTCAATCTCTTCGAAGAAGGGATATACGTCGGGGAACATAGAACTGTTATATCCAATGCAGCGTGCAAACGACACAATATTTAGTACAAAGGTGAAAGGTGAAATGTAAATAGTTAGTAGAACTCAATAAGTTGTATTAGTGTTTTATCAAATGTTGTATTTTTGTACATTTTTAAAGGGATTATCAATCAAAAAACTTTAATATTCATAATACGATACTGAATTAATCCAACAAATCATATCCAATCAATCGATAACAACATTAGTGTGTTATGATCCGATGCGATCCGAAAATGGATAAAAAGCCTCTTGATTGAATCCCTACTGCTCGGTGGCCGTTTCTTCTCCGAGAGAGATAAAGATAGCATGAATCCGTTATGTCCCACTCAATTCATCTTGATTACATTTTTGTAAAAATACTAGTTGAATAATTACTGTATATAATTATGTATGATGCTATGTAATTTATGATGAATGTATTAAAATGTTACTGACTCCCTGCATCGCTGGGTGTTTCTGCCGGCGACCGCAGTGCGACCGAGTTTGATGCCACGATCCATGTCCATCAGCTCGACTTGTTCGATGCAACCAACCAGACCCGGGTACCGGTTGTAGTTCAAACGGTCCGGTATACCACCTGACAATAACCATTATATTAATACAGATCACCAATTATAGTAAACAACGATCGAGAAATCGAAGTCAACTTGACGGTATTAAGTCGGACTTAAAGTGGATAATAGATCTAAACTTACCTATGTAGACGTTAGAATCAGCACTCATAACGTTAGCAAATCCGTTGGATTGTGCTATCTTAGTGGTTCCATCGACTGAGAGGTAAGCTTGGTTCTCAGTCATCAGTTTGGCGATAATCTGTTAAAATAATAAATTTCTCTTATTATTAATACCAATGTATGTAGAGTGAGAAAAGAAAAATGTAAGTGTGTAAAAGTTTTTTTTTTAGTAATAATTTAATAATTTTGATAGATTTACTTTAGTAAAAATTTGAATTAAATGCGATGTTGTTGTTTACCTCGTGACGTTCGCCATCGGTGACATGAACGTTTTCGATACGCACTTCATTCAGTCCGCTGCCCATGTCCCACTCCATCACGACCACTCCGTTTTCAACTGCAATACAAAATTATTAATACGATGATCATAAGATATAGATAAATAGAACAATGACTACTAAATTTAAAATTGCCGACTAAACGTTACTTCAAATATCTTGGCGGCACCAAGTCACCTCTTCCCGCATCCCTCTACGCCTCGTTACACCTAACATTCTTTTGTGCAGCGATTCGTACGAACTTCATGGTATTTGAAAATCTCAATACTATTTGTTTTGCGACTATTGTATATTTCGTTAAAGGGATTCCTTTTAAATGAAAAAAAAAGCATAAAAAAACCATGCCTTGACATAATTAAAGTTCCACGTGAAAATTCTTCCATCACTAGATTGAACACAGTATGTATACCAGACACATACTCTCATTTACATCCATACATAAATGCCGTAATTGTTTACTATATTATACATCCATATGGCATTTCATGTCCACTTTATAACTATATTCAAGTCTATAAATGTGAACAAAGTCTTACTTCTGATGAGAACATAATCTCCGGAGTTTGGCGGTGCTTGAGCCTCATGGTGGTAGAGTAAGACTCCGTCGTAGTTGGTGTTAATGGCGAGCGCCATCACCGCGGGATCCATGTCTAAGTTCTCGTAGCTCAACATGCTGCCTGGTAATTCCAGGTACCCGTTGCCGTTGAAACCGACGCTCTCCAACAGTTCAAGCGCTGCATACAAAGAATGCCTTATAAACAGTTCAGTAAGTACTATTAGAATTTAGAAAACTAAAGGTTCAATATACTTTCTGTTCCAGTACGATATGGTCTCAATATCAGAGTCTCATGATGCGAGTTTATCATTAGTTAATAATTACAATACTTAATCGACGTGGAGAGGAAACAGTAACAGTATTACACATATAAGAGTGCCAGCTGAAGTAATTCAATTTCTTTTACAATCTGTGATAACTTGTAACCTTTAGATCTTAAGTCTTTAATTATAATATAGTTTACGGTTATTTAATCAAGAAAGAAAGAAATAATATTTCACACATTGTATACTTACGCATCTGACAATTGGCGCCGGCGAAGCCTAGAGTGCAGTCACAGGTGTAGTTCATTTTGGAGGAGCGGTCAAGTTTGCAGATGCCGCCGTTCCTGCAGGGGCGCGCGGCACATGGGTCGGTGTACGGCGTGCGGTACGAGGATCGGTTCTCGCAGTATGTGCCGGAGAAACCCGGGGGACACGTGCAAGCTGTTGCGTCCAGCGACGTGCACCTACCGCCATTACGGCACAGGCTGCACACGCTGTACACCTATAACACACAAAGACAACCTTCCAAAATGTTTTATTTGAAGAGGCATAGGGAGAGAGAGAAAGTGAGAGTGTCATAAAGAAAGGAGTCAAAGTATCTTAAATTACAAATATTACAAGTTATCAATTAAAATTAAATACAAACACCCACCTCAGGAATGTCTCCGCGAACATCGTTGGGGCATTCTTGAATATTAGCTGATTGGATAGATGCGTTCACAATGTCTAGCTGATCTCCCTGGTTCAAGCGAACCTATCGAACAAACAATGAAAATCGCAGTGTTAATATCTATTAGCTAAAAGAAGATAATTAAAAAAAAAGTTTATCCTCTCCTTAGTCCACTATATACATTTGATTTCCAATAAGAAGCACATCTGCAAGCATATAAGCTTGTTATAGTGGTTTATCGACAGTTGTCGCTTTTACCAATTGATGAAAAAAGAAAAAAAAAACATACTTCTTTAATACAGCCACTGAATCCTCCGATGACGCCAGTACTGTTGTCCAAGGTTATCGACTCGTCCACGCCGCCGACGTACATCGGTGAGTCAAGGACCACATCCTGACGGATAAACAATAAAAAAAAAAAAAATTTTACTGATTAGTTACATTTATCTAGACATGAAAGGAAACACAGTGTTAGTTCAATTATTTAAATCGATAAATAATTTGGTAAATCGCTTACGTGTTTCCACTTCTCACAGAAGTATATATTATTCTCATACTGACTCTCATCTTCTTTAAAAATTTTCAGGAATAAACAATTCAGTAAACAACAGTGGGATTTATCTTGCAAAATTATTATGTAAAATAATATGAACATTAGTTATGTTAAGTACTAAGTTCAGTTGTTACGTACCGTTTTGTTAGATGCGAGTTTCTGTTCGTATGTATCAATCATGTTGATTTTCATAGAAACATCAGCACCGACTCGCGCGACGTGTACGTCCGTCCATTCGTTCACATCAAGTGTCTTGTTACTGGTCAGGACCACTGGTCTTCCTGTGAATATCATATCTTCGTGACCATTTGATTATCTTTTATAAAAATACAAACAAATTGAGAATCACCTCTTTTTGAAGTCCATTGAAAATGTAACCCAAAAAGCTCAGCAATTAATCTGTGACTCTTTTGTTTGTTGCATTGTTAAATGAAAATATCGTTATATTTATAATCGATTGGGTTAAGCTGGAAAACATTTGTTAATTTACCATCGCCTAGGTCGAATCGGAACTCCAGTTTTCCGTTGTGCACGGAAAGTGCGGTGTATCCTCCGCCGCGCGCCTTGCAGTACATGATGATGCCGTCGATCACCGGCGGCGTCGCTTTGATCTTCATCGACATACGGAAGTAGCGACGCGACGTCCTTGGTAGTCTGATAGCTAGGAACGCGCTCCCCGTGAATGCAGGATATTCGATGTTTTGCTTTTGTTCGCAGCTGAAAATTAATACCACCATTAGACGTGAATGAGATCAGTATATAGTTACAATGAATATGAGATTACGGAAAATTACGTCAGATTAGTGATTCTCAAAGTGGTCAAAGACCCACTGGTGTTCGTTGCTGGAAGGCACGTTGGTATGATTATCGGACCCGTTAAGTTTTGAAATACAAAAAGAGATGTGTAACCTACTTTTTGCCGGTGAACGTGACGGGGCAAGCGCACTTGTAGCCGTCAGCGGTATCCGTGCAGCGACCGGGGCCGCAGAGCCCAGGCCGGCATGCCTCGCCCGTGCGGTCGCAGCGCAGGCCGGCGTACCCGGCTGGGCAGAGGCACACGTAGCCGCGCTCGTTGCGCGCCTCCTGCAGACAAAACAATCATCATTATAATTTGATCTTAATTAGAAACTAAGTTCTTAACTTGCTTAAGAACTGACAGTGGAAATGGACACATTGTTCATAGAATAAGACGTAAGACTTCCGAAGCAAACATATTCCTTCAATAGACATGAGTAGCGAATGGTGAGGAAACCTGCTGATGGACTGATCGACGTTATGGTTAAGGAAGTGCCTTTCCTTAATAAGTGCAGAAACCAATATTGATGGATAGTCAAAAACAAAAAAAAACCGATAATATTTAAAACAAACCTGGCACACGCCGCCGTGGAGACAGACATTGGGTACGCAGGAGTCGCATTCCTGCAGGTTGTTCTGGCTGGTAGTGTCAGCCATCATGTTGATCTCCTCACGCCCGAGAATAAGCATGCTCACGCACCCGATGAAGCTGCGTTTATAAAATAACCATGTAATCTCTTTGCAGAACTAAACTTGACCGCTCAGGTGCGTTATAAAAGACATTTACCCTGATGCACCGGCGAGATCTGCCGGCAGTTGGTTAGGGTCAGGTACACCGCCGATATAAAGCGGCTGCTTCAGGTCCAGCACGTCCCATTGCTGGGATGACTCAGATGTGAACGGACCCTTATTATCCACGTCCATAGAAACTGCAACCGAAAATAAATTTTGAAATATTAAGAAAAAACTCTCGATACTACTTTTTAATTTATTTACATGCAGTGTTATATTACCTTTAGAGTTGGTCCTACTGATTCTAATAGTGTGCCAGGTGTTGAGTAGAAGTGGCCGGTCACCGGACACGGAAACCGGGCCACTGCCAGTTTCAAACACGAAAGTGGGCACGCCATCTATCAGCTGTAGTGCCAAGTAGTCTCCGCTGCGGTCCAAATTCTGACCATTGTACAGAACAAGACCGTTGTTATCTGCAAAATTATAAAATCTTGGTCATCTAGTCAATTCGAATATTTTATAATACTTAATGGGAAAAAATAAAATCAACACGTGTTTTACTATGTGTTTGCTTGTTAACCGATCCCTTGATTTTCAGTCTCTTCGTACTCGGCTTAGTTGAAGAGCATGCATGTTGTTCATTATCCCTAACATATACTCTTAGACTTTGACTGTTTCTGTAATATTATTTAATACCTACCACTTGGTTTGAATGAGATCTCGATGTCGAATTGCATGTAGGCGTCCTTTATCATGGGCAGAGCAAGCCAGCTGTCTCCGTTGAACCGCGGCACGATACCCGTTACCCGCAAGATGGCGCGCGCCTCGACAGCCGCTCGATTATTGCTCACCCGACAAATGTAGGTGCCAGCATCGGTTTCACTCACGCTGTCCAGGTCTAGAACGGGCTGCAACAAATTTAACAATACATTATAAACAACGCATTTATAATTCCTCTGGTTCGTTACAAAATATACGAGAATTGTTGAGTCTAGCAATCCAAGACTCACACTAACTTTATATTCTGCACGGGCCTTTCGGTGAGAATTTCTTTTGGCCAACGTCGACATACATATTTTTATTATATTACTATCGTGAATCACCGTAGCGAAAGTTAAAACAATATTGGAAAAACAACTTAAAAAAATGTTATACTTACTTCATTAATTCTGACGTTGATAGGCAGATGAGAGTACTCCTTTGTCCACTCGATGTTCACAGGTTGTTCGAGGTTGTGATTGCAGGGCAGTCTGATGGAGTCCCACAGGCGAGCTGTATACGCTTGTGGCTGCGGCTCGGCCGGTATCAATTGGTTGTTAGCAACTAAAATCAAATAGTTAGATAAAGATAAAATGTTAAGTAATGTTATAGATTAGTTATAATTATATGAAAAGATTAATGCAATTTAATTTAAATGTTTTAGAGCATAAAAACATCTGTTGCACAAAAGACCAAACGATTAAAAGATATGAATGTCCTCCTCTGTCCATTAAAGCTATGCAACGGATCTCCAACTTAAGGCAGAATGTATTGCCATTCCCTCGTTTGCCATTTCTTTTATACGTAAAATTCTGAATTACTGATGATAACAATTACCTGGCACTACGTCGAGGTTGAAATCATCGTAGCTCGTGACTCCATAGGGGTCGCTTCCGATACACCTGTATAACCCTGCGTCCGCCTCTTGCACTCCTTGGAGAATCAGCAGCGCGCCGTCGCCGTACGTCTGCTCAAGGAGGACAAATTTATAAAAATGTAATTCAAAAAATAAATGCAAACAAAAATTATTTACTCATACCAGTCTATCGCATTTAAAATGTAATTAATAGAATTATTTACCCTTGAAACTACATATTGGTTTGTGCCATATCTCTCCCAATATACTCGGATGTCTCTTGAAATTGCCTTGCACATGACCTCGACATTTTCACCAACTATGTACTGCCTCTTCGGTTGTTCGATTGACACTAGTTCAGCATTGTTTCGGGGTCCTACAAGAAATTAGACCAACAATATATAAATGTGCATCAAAAGAAAAATAAAGTATTACAAAAGTACCAATAAATATTTCACAAAACTAAAATCTACAATTGAAGCTAAGACATGCAAACAACACAATTTATAAGATATCATGCTAAGCACAACTAGGTATATAAATATTCCTACACATTGCACAATAACTATTTCAATCAACAAAAACTACAACACAAACAATACATAATATTACATGAGGATACAAGACATTTGACAGAACAACATTTAGCTTGAGTTAATAACAATTACTTAAGATGTTTTCGTACGTTATCCAATAAACCCCTTACCAAACTTTTTTCATATTACACACTTGTGAAAATACTGTTTATATAATTCAGGCTAGAGGTACTAGCAATTATAATTTTGATATTATTAAACTTCCAAGCATAGTTTTAAAGGCCGATTAACGTAGAATATAGAAAATTTTGAACAGTACTCCACAGTTATATAATACCGATTAAATATCCCTTTACATATATCAATATAACGACATAACCAAACACGACCCGATCCCCTCTTCCCAACCAGATTTACCGGCGGAGTTCATGTCTGAGTCCGATAGGATCACCGGGTTACTGTCATCTGACGAGAGGCAGTTCTCTTCGTCGCTAGAATCTTGACAGTCGCTGAATCCGTCACACAGTAGCATCTTCTCTATGCAACCGGAGTCATCATGACATCGAAATTGTGATCTCAAGCATTCAACACCTTCGTGTAAGAATAAAAATGTCAGCACAGTTTTATAAAAAGAAAAAAATATATTTTAAGCCGGCGTTATCGTATGAATACAGCGAACAATAAGTAGGGAACGACAGAGAGGCCAAGCATGACAATTTTACCCGCCGCCGAAAGCAATGAGGAAGACAGGGACGAAAACGGTCGTTCAAGCTCCAACTACGAGTGTAGAATTCTGTTTGACTATAACTGACCCTCGATGTGCAGGTTGATGTAATTGCTAGTCTTTCTGCCGTACTGATCGTAAATGATGCAGATATAGCGTCCGCTGTCGGACTTCTGCGCGAGCCGTATGAAGAGCGAGCCGTCGTCATTCTGTCGTGCGGACCGCGGCAGCGCCATGCCGTCCTTGCTCCAGCGGATGCGCTGGCTGGGTCGTGTCACGTTGCAGCTCAACTGCACGGCCGCGCCCACGTACGCGGTCTGCTCGTTATCGTGCGACTCCGTGGCTCTTCCTTCACTCTCTTCTAGGAATGTCATCGTCACATGCATACCAAAAGCGGTTCAACAACTTTTAAAGCATCATTAGAGTGCTTCCGTAGCCGTAAGATGGATAGGACGGAACTTAGCATATACCTTCAATTATTTAAATTGTTACAGCATTGATAATGAACGCAATTAACTAACCGCTTCATTCCAAACGATCCACCTCTCGGCTAGGAGTATGCAAATTTAATCTAAGAACAGGGTGCAGGAGTGAATCCTGTACACGGTGATGTAAGCATATTCGTTCTTCTTCTGTTTTCTCTCTTTTTGCGCTATTCAACTATAGTTCAGTGTCGGTGCTGTTGTTTGTGTATTAACATCAAGCATTGTTAAGAAATCGAGGCGGACAGTCTTACCGCTAACGATGACTTCGGCGACGGCTGAGGCGTTCGCGATGGGGTTCTGAGCGAAGCATTCGTATTGGCCGGCGTCTTCTACTTCTATTTGGCGGAATATCAGTGTGGAGCCACGAATTTCAATACGGCTGCAAAAATTTACATTTTATTTTCATTTGAAAATTGTATTAACGCGTACTCGTTAACTTATATGTTTATTTAGTATTTAAAAATAATAATAAATATAGTATATTAATCAGTGATAGTGTAGCTTTCTGACGGCGAAATAATTGTTTCTAGTAGTTTTTGAGTTTGTTCGTTCCATAAAAAAATACAATCAATTCCTCTTTATCATATTGACGCACCTAGAGGGTTGCCTGTTGACGGGTATCCAAGCGATGTCTCTGATGTCGTCGCCAGTGACGACACACTCGACTGTGGGCGACTGGCCGGGCTGCACGGTCTGCGTGGCTGGCCGCAGCGATATGCGCGGCGCCGCCATCACAGACAGCCTGATCGCTGTCACTTGTTGCAGTTCGCCTGTTTGCCGGCTCCTCAGTAGACACTCGTACACTCCCGAATCAGATTTCTTTGCCTATTTACATATTTATATTATCATCAGCCCACTATATTTACCCACTGAGGGAGACTAGGGAGACTAGGCCACAATCAATCATGCTGGCCCAGTGCGGGTTGGTTGACTTCACACATAATATCTTTGAATTTATTCAACGATATGTACAAGTTGCATCACGACCACCGATGCTCTCATACTTATACCTTATAAGTTAATTCCATTATATTAGTAAAATATAACTACTTACATTTTTAATAATGAGTTCGGTGCCTCGCGCTTCTACGTCGTATTTCAGTCTACCGTTGTCTTTGCGCCAGGCGACATCGAAATCAGAAGATCCATTGCAACTGTACCACAATTAAATTTTTTAAACACTTTAAACATTTATAGTTATCCAAATATTGACTTTTAAATTTATGGATTACATAGTTTTATATTTTGTAATGTACAAAATTTGCTGTAAGTCAAACAAAAGTATACCTTAATCGCGCGTCCCTGCCTTCGATGGCGATACTGTTAGACGGTCTGTTTTCGTAAATTGAAGGTTGGTCTACATTTATGTCGACCTCACCGCTGCCCTCTACAATGTTAAATAATATATGTAACACAAAAATGTACAGCTTAGTTTAATTTAATAATGGTAAAGGTAGAGTGCGACTGTAACGGAACAATACTTACCAAAATCTCCGAGGCCGCCGTCACCGCGGTCGACGCGGATGATTATTTGCTGGTCAATAGTAGCGGCGGCGGAAGAGGCGGTGCACACGTACATGCCGTCGTCACGTTCGCTCACCGACTGAATTCGAAGCACGGCCATACCGCGCGACGGAGGCACCACCTCGCGCATCTCCGGGCTCGCTGCAGTGCAAATATAAAATTTAGACTTTACGGATATTTTTGTTGATTAGAAACAATATGTATGTTTAGAATGTTGTATTTAGCTTTTTCATTAATTATTATTTTGTTTTGCGCTTCCAATAAGTTCTTAGACAGATAATTAACTTCCTATACTTTTACTAGCATAACTTACTCTTGATGGAGACCATGGGCTCGGGGTACCCGCGGGCGCGGCACTCAATGGTGACCGAGTCGCCGCGTACTGCCTCCACGTAGTCGCTGGGCGTGATGAATATCTCCGGCGGGGAGCGGACCTTTATGACGGTGCTCGACCGGTCACTGCCAGCATCGTTTGTCGCCGTGCAGATGTATTCGCCTTCGTCATTCACGTCCACCTTTTCGAAACTGTACGAAGATAATTAGCATAAATAATTTCGAACATTACATCGTATATGGAGCGGGAGAATATTTGGATCATGAATGCTTATATCTACACAAATTTGTAAAAACAAAGAAATTATGCAAATTCTTAGAGACATTTCCAATTTTCATGACTACTATAAAAGCTTACTTGAGCACGTGATTAGACTCTAGGTGAGCGTGTGGCGCTAGGCTGCGGCCGCCGGCGCGCTCCCAGGTTACAACGGGCTCGGGGTCACCGGCCAGCAGGCGACACATCAGCATGAACGGGCTACCCAGCGCGACCGCCTGTTCTCCTTGCGGCCAAACGCTGACGCGCGGCGCCTCTCGCTCTGACAACATACGTCACTTTGTTACACAATGCAATATTATTTCTAAAACGTACCATCTTTCAAATGCGGATTTTATCTTGGTAACGAAATAAGATATTTTAATTTGTGCATTAAATGCAGGTCTTCTCGGATCAGATGTTTGGTAAGTTTAATAAGTCATTGCAATTTCTATGTTAATTATTCGGCTTTAAAAAGTATTGTAAAATGAGCTCACTTTCAACGGCAACATAAACGTATATGATGCCGATAGTCTCATCGTTGACAGATCCCTCGCATACGTAGTAGCCTTCGTCACTCGGCTGTGCATTGGAGACCAGCAAGGAGTTGTACCGTTGGCTGACACCGGCACCGAACTTGTCTTGATACTGTGGACACGTTTACTTTTACTATCCAACGTAAAACAAAATCTTTTGCTAAGATTAATTTTAAGAATTATTTTTGTATATTTTTTACTAGTTACATAGTAGTAATACTCACTTTGGTCCATTTAATCAAAGGCAGGGGGTTTCCTGTAGGATTGCACTCGACAGAGCCGCTGGCTCCGGCGTGTAACCTCAGACTCTTCTCAGAGACGGTGATGTTGGAAGCTTCACCGGGCGAGGGCGGATTCAGAGGTATGATAGTGACAACGATGGGCACGGGACCGATCTCGGTCGATATCGAGTGGCACACGTAGATTCCTTGGTTCTCTGTGGTCGCGCGGTCGATGTACAGAACTCCGTTGTCTGATCGCACATTCTCCAATAGTTGAGCACCATCTTGTCTGTGTAAATTAAGGGAATTCAGTAAAGAATGGAACTTAAATAAAAAAACAGAGTGGTTAATATTGTTGTTTAAATACCTGATCCATTCTATGGTACCGGCGGGCACATTGGCTGTGCCCGTGCACACGATGCGCGTGCTCTGGCCCTCGGTGAGGTTAGCGGCGGAGGCTGACACCGTGAGTTTCTCCCTAACCGGTCTCGATGGGCGAGCGCGCACTGTGATCACGACCGACTTGTCTGATGAGCCCATAGAGTTAGAAGCAATACACCTGGAAAAATAGCGCAGCAAAATGATGTAATGTTCTATTAATAGACAGAGAGGCAAGATTGGTAAATACGAGTACAATGACGGAATCTTTGATATAGTATAAATTACCTGTACTCTCCAGAATCTTCTTCGAGTGCATTATCGATGATGAAGAAGGTGTCGTACTGAGAAGCTCTGTACACAGGCTTGTTAGCTGCTCGCTGCCAGGTGATGCTGGGAGCGGGGTTGCCCGACACCTGGCACTCCAGTTCAATCCTATCACCTTCGTAGTAATCAGTAGAGGAAGGTCTGATCGCCACGATCGGCAGAGTCATAGGATTGCCTGAACAATTAAAAAAGAAAATTATTAAAATTAAAATAAATAACTTCTTGGATATTGCACGGCAAAGTTATTGAGTTTCTTTCATATAAAGAAAATGCAACGCACATAATTGGAATAGAATACCTTTTGCGTAGAACACCCAGTCAGGAACAACTATTCCATTAATGAAAGCACAAAAATTGAATACATTATAGTCCATAATTATTTCAAATTAATTTTTTTAAACAATTTAAAATTATTGAATCGAAATACAGAATACATTTAGGATCAGGAATAATAACGTTTTACTTTACTTGATTTCCGGACTTTATAAAGTCGATTAAAGAAACAGAACAAATCACCTGGTACTTTAAGTGTAGCTTTTGCTTGTCCTGTGGATATGCCATCGCTGGTCTGGCAGATGTACTGTCCACTGTCAGTGACCTGAAGGTTCGTAATAAGAAGTTCTCCAGTTCGGGCATCGACGTAGGTTCTTTCTAACGGCAAGTACCCATCGACCTTGGTCCAGTTAACTCGTAGCGCATTGTGAGTGTACAGACTTTGAGCCTCGCATATAAATCTAACTGAGCTTCCCACTTCTTGAATTCTTATTTGTGGGTTTGCAATCTTAATGGACACCGTCGATTGTGAAGGTGGTGGCAACGAGGTGTCGTTCTTGTTCTCTCCACCTAGGGATATTAAAATGGCTATCTTTAATAATCGATTTAGAAAATATGTTTTGTCATAAAAAATCATTTAACACGGAATTTCTTACACCACAATATAAATGCAAAACGAATAAACTCAACGTACAATATAACACTGATGACATCACAATACAAACAAACCCTGTTCATGGACAAAATACAAGGCTTCATCCACTATAACAAGAGAGGATCAAGAGAAGTATGTTCACTTAATGAAATCGACTGTTTTTATTTAAAAGCTGAAGCATGACAATTGTTCGACGTTCACAATGTAACAAATATCGACTGCTTCTGTCTACCTTTCTCTGGTAACGACGTAGTCAACACCCCGAGGGTGAAACCCTTTTCCGTTACTGTATGACATTCGTATATTTCTCCCTGACGCCGCGTGTCCCAAACAGTTTGCCAACTGTGCTCGCCTCGCCAGCCGTCATCAAAGAGTTCGGATTCGTTGTAATATTTCACGGGTAGCATTTCTCTACCCTTGAAATAAAATTTAATAGTCAAAGGTTCCGGCGCTCTGTATTTGCACGTGAACGTGACCCGCCGCATAAACGGGTTCAAGTCACTGCTGTCGCGGATTTTCGGATGTAGTTCCATGATCAAGCCTAAATAGTGTCACATAATGTTATCAATGTTGTATTTTATTTTTAGTACAGTGTTAGAGCGAAAGAGTCTCACCAACGGTGGAGCAGTTGGGCCCGGTGTACGGCGGTCGGCAGTTGCATACAACCTCCCTGTAGGCACCGAGTTGGCAGTCATGGCCGTTGCAGTTGCACTGCTTGCACAGTCCTGTTGGCTCCTTGTAGTACCCAGACCTGCAGGTCTCACAACTGGTTCCGGAGTAACCTTTCGGACACATACAAATCTGCAACAAACACGTAAACAGATCAGTAAAATGATGTATCCAGTTGATACTTTGTCTATGTTGAATATTTCATAGTCTAAGTTACCTCGACACCCTTGGCAGGGCGAGAGCCAGTGCTATATATTTCAGAAGCGGTGTCCAGAGAGACGTCGGCGATGGCGGAGGAGGCAACGTTAGGAGACAGCGTAGCCTTAACGAGGACCCTCTTGAGGTCCTGGAGTATGTACATGAAGTCTTCACGGCTGGCAGGGGTCGGCGTGTTCAGTAGGTACCAACCACTTTCTTGCATAGGCACTTGGTAGCTCTGGAAATATTATGAATTAAAATTTAATAATTCAGTATTAGGTCTTACACGATTTATTTTACTTACTCAAAGTAAGATTGAACTTGGTACAAGAAAATGACTTGAGTTATTTTGCGTACTACAAATATTGCTTAGACGTTTTACCAAACATTGGTGCATTGGAAACTATTATACCGATTATTACGTGATTAAAAGCAGTATGACGCCTTGGTGTGTGCTTATGTTGTAAAAAAAATATTTATTGACTTACCACAGCTGTACCAGATGGTATGGGGTTGGGACTAGTCCATGAAATAGATCTCGCATTGCCGACTAAGATGACAACAGCGTTGCCTTGATCCGGTATACCGCCGGTTTCAAAGCTCTGAGTGAGCATCAGAGTACCGCCGTAAGATAATACTCTGTTGCCTGTATAAATAAAATAGAAACAATTAGAAGAAATTTAAAAAACTGAAAGGGTCGAGAAATTAGTTTGGGATCTGCTTCATTGTATTATAGCTAAAAGTATGTATCTTACCTGGGAAGACTGGCAGAGACCAGTACAAGTCCTGATTCGGGGGCCTGGTAAAGACATATCTGAGCTCGCTCTCGATAGGTACAGAGACGAACTGATCGTTGATGACCACGGAGCCTTGTAGGTCCATCAGAGTGTAGCCGACCTTGTCGCCGAACACTGGCGCTGCCAGCTGAATTCTTGAGTAGTGTGTAGCCTGATATATTAAAATAAAATAATGTTTTCAAATTTAAAATACAAAGGACTGGGTAACATCGAAAGCCCATCGTACACAAGGCAACGTAAATCGTCGAAATTTATGTTGTATGGTTGCGATGCTTAGCGATTCAAATAATCAGTTTTAGAAGATAATTGTGTACGAAGGGCCTTATAATAAATTTTTTAATTTATTATAAGGCCTATTTATTATTATTATGATAATTTGTGGTAGGGTATAAGTATTATTTGTTTTATACATAGGCTTTAGTCACGTATTAGTTGAAAGTATATCGGTAAAAGTTTAGATTAGTTGACAGTGCAGACTCACTTCATGGCACTCAGTAGTAGCCCCTGAGCAATAGCAGGAATGGCAGCCAAGAGGGTTGTCGGAGTCAAGGCCGAAGGTACCGGGCCTGCAGCGGTCACAGGACTGGCCTTCCACGTTTTGCTTGCAGCGGCAATAACCTGAATTGTCGCACGGACCTTCCGCTCCACGTGGATCACAGCTACAAAAATACAAATATATTTAGATTCTATATTCCAGGAATTTCATATATGAAAAATTAGCTGCTATAGTCACATGTAGCGTTGCCAGGCGTGTCCGGCCAAAATAAACGGTGTCCGGGTTGTCCGGCTTTTGTTAGGCTTTTTACATATCGCAAAGGAGAGTGGCCGAGCGCCGGCGACGAGAGTCGACTGACGGTCGTGTCCGGCCTTTCTACCCAAATGTCCGGCCAAACTGGCTGGTCTGTCCGGCTATTAGCTTTGGCGACCTGGCAACCCTAGTCACACGGTACGCTTCGAGCAGTCTTTGCTACTTCTAGTGATGTGGCTATGACTATGTAATTCTTCAGTGAGAAAGTGTTATTCGTATTTCTGAGCAACAGTAATACTCACTAGCATGAAGGTGACGTTGATGATTCATAAACACAGTTGCCGTAAGCATCCTTCACATAGCCTGGTTTACAGTTCTCGCAGCTGGGACCATCAGTGTTGTCGGCACAGTCCTAAAAACAATTTCATCATTAACTTGTATGAAGTAAGTCGCTAAGTGATCTGAATTGATTTTATATTAGACATTTGCAATGAAGATCTCCCTTAGTGACCAATTGACGACTTTCAGCATAGTATTATTACTTACGTAACATTCACGGGTCTCTGGGTGGCACATTGTGGAATGTCCGTTGCATTCGCATGGTTCGCACAACTTCAAGTAGAATCCTCTCTCCATACTCCTAAAAAGACATTACAACATTTAATATGCATTTTTCATTAATTTGAGATTTGGTAACTTATGTGCTATTCTACACCATTCTATGTGACAACTTTCATCTAAATATGTTCGATCGTTTTAGTGTTATACTTGGTTACAAATATCCATATATCCATCGACAGTTCATTTTTAATAGATTCTGTATAGTAATATAACTTACCTTGTGTATCCAGGGGCGCAGTTCTCGCACGACGTACCAATGTAGCCATCGGGACAGACGCATTGTTCAACATGAAGGGCCAAAGGTCCATTGCCGTTAGACTCTGCGATCTCAAGACTCGCGGTTGAAATTGGTGATACATCATTGGTGTTATACGTCGCCTTTATCAATATTGTCTTCAAATGTGATAACGCCAAGAGGAAGTATTCACGAGACACCTCTTTGCCGTCAGGTCTGGAAAAAGACGAATAGATTTAGCTACGTTCTTGAGAAAACTTGTTAAATTGAGAGTAGGAAGAAATTCCCTTTTATAGTTCCATCTCTATTCTTTGTAAATCCCTTGTCGGCCTACGCCGAAAGACGCGGTGTCGTTTTAAGTTCTGCCCGCTAAAGAAGGGTGCGGCACAGCGTTACGTTTGCTGGAGTCGCGGCGAACTAATATAAATATCGTTTGTTAATTTATAAAATTGTTCAATCGTATCGGAGCAATAAAGGCGTCAGTATATCAGATCAAGATGAACTTTCATTTAATACAGTCCACTACAATACCCATAAACTCCTCCGTATGTTTTGTATGTTTACATAAAGCAGTAAATACACTTAATTAGAGTGTAGTTAATAAATACTAGAAAATTTACCTCTGCCATCCTTTTTCCAAAAGCTGCACACTCGCAGTTAATGTGCCGTCGCTATTTGGTTCAAAGTTACCAAAGTAGTGGAAGGTAACATCCTGTAAAATGTTGAATGTGATAGTCACAACATTGAATTATGTTGTAAATTTTAAACGTAGAATTCCACTGTGGTGACACTTGCATTTATATTTATTGCAGTCTTTTTAGTTATACAATTGTCACAGCAGTGGAATTCTTCAGTGATTGATAATTCTATTTTGTCTTGTTAAATGATATACTAACACTTATGAGTTGTATGTCCGCAGCATTGTTCCTCGTTCCATAAGGTGAAACGTTATTGATGGTATAGTTCAGATACCCGCCATAAGACGTCACTTTGTCGCCGGCGTAACTGGGAAATAGATTAAAAGACATTTGCTAGATCTTTTACAATGAAACAGCCCGGCCGCCAAAATTGATAATTAATTCGACAACTATTTTATTTTTGAACTATTTCTATTAGAAGAAATACGTTGGTCCTCATTAATCATTTACAAAATATCAAGTACTGTATTAGAAGCAACGAATAAAGAAGGATCCAAATAAATGCTAATTAAATTAAGAAATAGTTCGAGTGGCAAGTGGTGTCTTAAATTATTGTTGTATAGCTTAAGTACTTAAGAGACAAATAAAGTAATAAAAGGAACTAGTACCTGGAAGGTAGGCTCCAGTAGTAGATTGCAGGTCTTGATCTATCAACACTTGGTAAGTTCACCTCGCCTCGTAATAGAGTTGGTTGCAGTTTCGTTTCTACTGGGGCGTTATATCTGATAGCACCGGCACTGCTGGAAGGAACGCTGGAGTACACTTTTACTTGGTTGACAACGTTAGGTACATTAAAGCTGACAGTGATCGCTCTTCTGCGTAGGTTCGTGCTGCTTGTGCACTGCTGAGACACCGCGGAACAGAAGCACAGAGCACATCCTTGTCTGTAATGATAACATAATTATTGAGCGACTGATAATGACCAAATAACAAATGTGATTCAATTAAATTATTATCCGACCTGAAGTCTTGTGAGAGATAGAAGGAGCCATTTTTGCATTGATCGCAGAAGCGTCCCTCCACGTTGTCTTTGCAGATGCATTCGTCAGGCGGTCGGACGACGCTAGTGCCTTCTGGATGGCAGTTATCAGTAGGCTCGGGTTTACAAGAGTCTCCTGGTACCAGCGGATTTCCGATATAGCCTGCCGCGCAGTGTTCACAGTGCGAGCCCTCATATCTGGATGACATTGAGATTTATATATATATCTTAGGTACCTATCTTTCAAAAACATATTGAATCGTTTATAATTTTGAATGCATTCTGATAAATAATCTTATTTTAAAGGAAGAGGAACAATAAAACAGTATATGCAAGTTTATATGACTTGCCTGGCGTGTTTTTATATCAGTACTCACCCAGGGAAGCAATCGCAGGTAACTTCACCGTTGGAGCTTATAGAACAGGAGGTTGCGAATCTGTTGCCAGTATTCGTTAGCGGGCAGGGGCAAGGCTTGCACTCATATCCGCTGTTGGGGTCGCCATATGTGCCCTCTGGACAAGTCCTCTTCGGGACACAATCGCCGAGCCACGGTCCGTTCTTAACTCGTACGTAATTTGCAGCGCATTTCTATATCAAAGTAACACAAATTAACATCTGATATTTTTAAAATTTCTTACACAGTTGTATAAATATTTTGAAAACATTCTTTTGTAGTTTACCTGACATGATAGTCCTTCATATCCTGGTGGACACGTGCACTCCTCGACGAGACTGGCAGCGCCGAGGCCCACGTTGATGTGCTGCGCTGATTCCATCGCGAAATCGGTGATATTGACACCGGCGTTATTGATTCCGGCACGGAGCAGGATCATTTCGACGTTGTCCAAACTAGTGAAAAAAAAACAGAAGATTAAAGTACTACCTATCTTATTTACAATAGAAGAACAATGTTTTCTTGTCTACTTACGCCATCATAATATCTTCCCTAGATGCACGTTCTGGTCCTCTTGAGGTAGGTTTCATCCAGTTGCCAGGGGTAAGACGAGCCTCGATGTATGAGCCACGTGAAATTTCGCCACCGTATTTATAGATCAGGCTCTGATACTTGCCCTACGAATTTAACAAAAAACATAAAACATTAAACACTTGACTTGCAAACTGTAGTTCCTGGGTTCGAATCCCGCCATGTACCAATGTGTTTTCCGATTTTTCGTTTTACATTTGTAAATTTATCCGACGTTCTTACGGCGAAAGAAAACATCGTGATCTAATCCGCACATATGTGTGAATTCCCGAGAGAAAAAGACGGTGACGCGGTTCACAATATTTATTAAATTAATAAAAAATCGTAATTAAATGATAGTGAAGTTATTTGAACGTAGTTCGCAATCACCTTGATGATAATGTCAGGTGTGCTATCGGTGCTATATCTTGTAGAATGAGGCGACAGGTTATATCTAATGTGTCCGCCATATGACGTGAGCTGGTTGCCGTTGTACGTCTCCGGTAGGGTAAGGAAAGGCTGCACGTCGGGGCTCTTGTACCATGAGGCTAGATCAAGTTTCGTAACCTGAAAAGTAGTGAAATGATATATATAATTGAATATTAAATTCGTGCCTAAAAATATTGAATTAAATTTGAAAATCATTAACGTTTTTATTTCATATGAGATACTCGTACTAAGCCTGGTTATTCTTTTGTAGCGAAGCTCGAACCTTAGCGAAGTTAAGGTATTTGTTACTTAACACTTTTTAATTTGTGATAATCTTACAGTAGCTCCATTCCTCATGGACTGGTAATAGTACTGGTCAGTGATGGGTTGTGAAGCTATCTGCACTTCGCCAGTGTACGTCTGTGTGACACCGATGAGCCGGGTGCCGCCTTCACCGAGCGGCGTCGGCATGTTGTACGTGAACAGATCAGCGCTTCGGCACACATTCGACTCGCCGAAGCAGAAACAACGAATGCATTCGTTTTGTGAACGCGCCTCGCTGAAAGAAATAATTAAATTATGCAAACATATACTTCAATGATTTTGTGAAACTGAGAATAGAACTAGAAATAGTTTTAAATCTGAATAACTACGTTTTATTTTTGTTCTTATCTTTCTTTCAGTTTGAAGATAGTGATTCATTTTTCGCAATTTAGTTAAATTTGTGATTGAAACACAATAGAAATTATTTAATTCATTAAACATTGTAAGATGTGTATTTTTTACACACAAATTAAACACTATTTCGATAGACTATCTCAACAAACTGCTATAAAACATTGACGTACCTATTGAAGAATCCAGTTGGGCAGACGTCAGTTTTGTTGACGTACACAATGGAGTCAGGAGCAGCGAATGTTGTACCACTTCTGTTGATAGCTTCACAAGAGTAAGCTCCGCTGTCTTCGGGCTAAAAAATGTCTACTATTATAATCGATTCTAAAAGATAATGTTATTAGTATAAGTCGAGATCAGAAGGTTTGTCAATGACTTCCCCTCCCACTAACATCGCGCTCGATGGCAGTATTGCACTGTTTACACTAATTTTACTTTATATGGACAAGCAATAAGGTTGCAAATAAAAGTAGTTTTGTACCTGCATGTTATTACAGGTAAGAGTTCCGACACCATCGATACTGGTGGAGGTGCATTTAGGGGGCACGTGGCCCCAGTTTAGCCGCCAGGAGATGAGCGGCATGGGTACGCCGACCGCTTCGCATACCAAAACCAAGCTCTCTCCAGGGTTCAGTCTCACGTTAGCTGGCGCCGGAGGACGCTTCACGTGCACCGGGGCTGATGAAATATTTTTTTCATTACATTGGTGACGCAGAAAAATAAGTATGATATTTCACATTTTTTGCAATTTTATAGATTCTTGTATTTATAGTACAGTCGTCATTGGTGATGGCTAAATACAACAATAATTTGCATGTAAATATTTCTATTACAATTAAAATAGAGTTAGTTGGAAAAGTTTATATCCGTTGCTATGACACTGTACTCTCACTCAAGGGTAGGCTTATACAAGGGTATAAAAAACTTACCACAGCCGATTTCATCTGTGTTATCTTGGCAATCGAAATGACCATCGCAATGGTATGATTTCGGTATGCACTGCTGGTTGCTGGCGCAAGCGAACTCTACGGCCGAGCACGCTTGGCCGGGCTCCGCGCGGCAGTCGCGCTCGTCCGAGCCATCACCACAGTCGTCCTCGGAATCACATAACCACGTCTTCAACACACACTTTTTGTTGTCACACACGAACTGGTTCGGTTCACATTGACCATTGAGATCTGCAACAATTGTTAAAGTTAAAGACAGTTAATATGGTGGGGTGGGGTACTTGCTGATATAAAGGTTGATGGAAAGGTTTTGAAGAAGGCACCATTAAAATGGGAACTGTGAAGAGGAATGATGAACAAATATTCAACCAAAAAGATCAAATTATAACTTGTGTTTTTCCAATACAAAAAGATAAGACAGGATTATTTTACAAGAAAAGATAACTCACTGCAGGAGTCCTCGTCGGATCTATCATCGCAGTCGGGTTTGCCGTCGCAGACCGCGTATTTCGGAATGCATTGTCCGTTGCCGCAGGTTGCCTCAGAGAAATTGCACGGTGTGAAAGGCAACTTTGGCACTTGAGCTATAAGGTACAGAATACATTGTTAATTTTATCATTTTAAGTTTATTGTAGAAATTAATGTAAAGTAGAGTTCTTCACAAAATAAATAAATGTTTCCTAAAACTTACATGCGCTTTCAACTATCAAGGTGACTCGAGCTTCGGAGCCAGGATAGCCGGCATATGCAGGTGCTTGACAAATATAGACTCCACTATCCGATACCTGAAAATATTTAAAATTAAATAAAAGTTCTATCGCTTATAAAATTACTATTTTAAAAAAATTGTGCCTTTGCGTCAATCCAATTTTTTATATTTGTCTAATTCAAATTTCATCCAGATTAGTACAGCCGATCTGAAGTAACGTGTTAACAAACATCCATACATCCATTCAAACTTTCGTACTTTTAATTTCAGAGTAAATATACTTAGTAAATATTCTTCGACATTACTCAACACTCACCGACACTTTGGTCATTTCTAAACGCCCCCTGCGATCAACGGTGCCAGGTTTGAAAGGCCTACCACCTTCCTTGATCCAACGTACGGGAGCACGCAAGGGACCCTCATCACGGCATTGAAAGACCACGTCTCCACCTAAAGGAAAAATTATTTCAACTATCTCTTTGTATAAAAAGAGGCAGCCCCAAGGATGCATCAGCATTCAATTCCAATAGTAAAAATGTAATGCACCGTATAATAAATGTTCTATTTTTAATTCAAATACGACGTGCTTTATATGTATACGGTGTTTTCTCAATTTCTCTAAATAATTAAAAATTTAAACGATTTTTAACTAAATGTTTGTTATTTTAATAATTATTCCTTTTAAGTAATCAATGAGATTTAGAGAAAATAACGATCTGGAATAAATAGTAAACATGATACGAATGAATAATAATAATAATATGTATACGAAAAATAATTATAAGCATTTAAAAATATTAAAATTAAATATTTTTCCTTTTTCTCCATTCAAATCGCCCTTATTATGATGAAGCTCTTTCCTATTTAGAATTAAATATAAATGTTAAATAATATTAATAATCAAACATCTCATTATTATTAAAAATAAAACCGTTAATAATGTTTTTTTGTAACTAACAAATGTAATTAAGGTAATAAAAGTTCATATCAAATGAATCCCTTCGGTAATTATTGAATTATTAATAATAAATACCTTTCAATTTAAAAAAACCCAAAGTCATGCAATGAGTAGCGTATTATTATTTGTTTTATACAAAAAGTGTCTGTAACTGTTCTATCGATTAAATGAACTATATAAAAATTTTTACAACTAGAACTGAATGAACTTTCTACACATGACATTCCACCGCTGAATATCTCTATCAAAACAAAAATAGATACGAGATGTTTTTATATATCGGCAGTGAAAATATTTTTAAATATAAGTATAATGTACTTAGAAGTGTAATTTAGTTTACACATTTTACTAGAACAATTACAGGTTAAATAATTTGGAATACGATTAAAAATATTAAATAAATTGAAATGTACAAATCCTATTATAAAAGAAATGAATTAATCGTTATATGAAAATAATGTATCCCAATTAAAATGCACCCAAGTATATTTTACACTCGACTCACCAGTGAAGGCTGAACCACCACCATGGAAGAAATAATTTTAATTAATAATAAAATCAGAATATGTTACGAAAATCTTATTTAATTCTAATTTTTTGTACCTAAACATGTCCGCTGCCCTCCACCAAAAATAAGATTTAAAAAAAAATAGTATTTTAGAAGATATTTCTCTTTCAAATATAAAATCAAAGAGATAACTCACCAATCTTTAGAAAACCATAAATAATTATTAGATTGACCGAAACACAAATTGTTATAACAAATATTGTAACAAATCATTATACTAAGATAACTTACCGTTTCGTACAGTCTGAGTTTTCGGGTATGTCTTCAATTTCAACGCAGTATAATCTTGTCCTAGAAAGACAACATAATTTTTAATAAATTCTGATATCCCTTTAAATAATATCCATCACGATTTTATTGCGAAAGCATCTCTAATAATTTAAAAACCTTCTTACCTGGTTTTCCGAAATGAATTAATTTAAAAGAAAATTGATAATAAATATTAAATTAGTCCTCTGCCGATAAATATTATTGTAGGCTTTCACTGCATTGGCATTTTTATTGACATTATGTCATCTCTTACATTATCTTTGAAAAAAAGAGAGACAACAATATTTGTCTACACAAATGTCTGCAGTTGAAACACACAGTTAGTAATCATGTTAAAAGTAGTACTGTTTATTTAATTATAATATAAACTTAAGAACTTTAAGCATTTATTTAAAAAATTCTTCCTATTTGGATTAAAAGAATTTAGGTTTACTACTAGCAAAAAGCGGTGCTTTAGGTAGGCTCGCGAAGCTTTCTATAATTTGTTAGAAAAATCTCTAACAGATGTCGTTAGGAATACAATAAAATTCTAATGAAGTAATATTTTCTAATTTTTTATCATAAAAAAGACTAAAAATAAATTGAAATTAATCCACCAAAGCCCAAATCTGAATGAGTTATAGTTTCTTAGTAAAGTCTACCACAAAACTGTAAACTTAGAGGGATAGTTTAGGGGTCTCTTGGCTCGCCCTGTTTTTTGTAATTTCCTACCATTCTTGAATGGCAGCTTTATTTTCATATTTCATGCTGTTAATATATAAATTAATTAATTAAGTATTATCGTCTATCGGCTTTGCTTAGTAAACGATTTGATGAGTTTATAAGTAAATTTTAAAAGAAGCATTGATATTTGTTGATTTATCTTACTGTCGGATGGACAGTCTAGCTCGTCACTGCTGTCCCGGGGACAGTCGACGCGACCGTCGCAACGTCGACGAGAATCAATGCAAGGACCGTTTTCGCAGCGCCATTGATTCGAGGCGCACCCATCTATTCAAAATTTTGCACACCCATAAAGCCAATCAATACCTTAAGCCAATTGATAATCGTTTATACAGTATTATATTTAAATATACTTACAAATATAGTTTCAAAGTGGGTACTCGTAAAAGAATATAAAAGTGTACTATTTATGGCTACACTCATTCTTAAATTTTATTAACGCAGTTCCGTAGTGTAGATGCATTACCCCTTAACGAGCGCCCTTAATAACTAAGTAAATTACTAGCAATTAAGTACCTGATCCTGAGGATCCACCACCACCAGGGAACTCTTCTGGTCTAAAAGTTGATGGATACAAGTTAGGTAGACGAGTAGAGGGTTCATAAGGATCGCGGTTAGGGTTTCCTGTGGTTGGTGCGTATATGATTGGTGGGATTGTGATTATGGGTGAACGTGTGGTGGATTGCGGTTGTATTGGCGGGATCCACGTGGTAGTCACGCAGTCTTGCTCGTCGGACGTATCCGTGCAGTCCACTGAACCGTCGCAGCGCGCTTGGAACGGAACACACTGGCCAGTTGTGCATTGCCATTCATTTTCTTTGCAAGCTAAAATATAATAAAATAATTAATAAATATACTAAACTAATTATTATATTTGTAATGAAAAATAGTTCTTCTGTAAATCTATTTCAGTTTGTCAATCAAAATTAAAATTAACTGTTTCAGTATAGATGATAAAAAATTATGAATTAATTAGAATTAGCAAAAAACATGAATAAATAATTTAAGTCACAACATTGGTATTATTCACAAGCTGAAAGTGAGTATTAAAAAACAAAATATAGATCACGATCTATATAAAATAATAGGAAAAAATCGGTTCAAAATAAGTACTTATTTAAACTACGAAGAATAAATCATGCGGAACAACTAAATCTAATGCAATACGATCTAATGGATATAAAAAGAAAATATTTTTGGTGCAGTAAAGTGCTAACTAATTTATAAAATCCCTTACTCAAATCACTACTAATCTCTTACCACGTAGCCATCAACTAGTTTAAAAGAAAAATTATTAAAACGAGCAAATTAATCGTTTAACGGAACGAGCTCTTCGAGCAAAATAAACATGATTATGTTCAGGGATAATAAAGACCATGGTTCAACACGCAAACAACATTCCATTAAAGGGTTAAAAGGGTATATTGTACCAGAGTGGTAACATTTTTGCTCGTCGGAGAAGTCTGAGCAATCGTATATATTGTCACATCGGAGTATGTGCGGTATGCATCGGCCGTCGTAACACGTGAATTCAGATTCGTGGCACGGCGGCGGTGGAAGTGTTGGCGGCTCCACGACCCAGGCTGCACATTTGCTACGTTAAATACTCTATCGTAACAACTAATAATATTTATTTAATATACTCATTGAGAAGTTAATTATTATTATTCAAACTTATATAAAATACTGGTTATATAACAGTACTTTCATTTTCTATTATATATAAATTATATATAAACTGATTTCTCATTTTACTATTACATGTTACTTGTTATGTGAAAATATAAGTAAGAGATCTTAAATGAATATATCATGTAATAAGTTTGAAGCAAATAAAAATTATATTTTAATCTATAGTTTATGTGAAAGTGTACAATTTTGGTGTAAAGTGAAAACAGTAGTGGTGCTTTATAAAATTGGCGAAGCTTCGTGAAGTGCAAGTGAACATTTTATCATAAACACCCATTGTCTTTGGCAGTGTAAAGCGAATTGGTGCACTGTTGTTGGCTTGACGATCTCTCTAATATCTTTGCTTATTCTAAATTGTTTATTACATTGTTATTTCAAACAAAAAATATTGTAATGTTTTCTTAATACTATTTTCAGATCAAATGTAATTTTCGTTTATACACAAGGAATAAATTTATTATTAAGATTTGTTAAATATAAGAAGAATAGTCGGTTTCCGCCGGAATATGTCCAATATCGTCGATAATGATATTTCCGTAAAAAACACTTAATTCGTATAACTTACGGCAGTTGTCTTCGTCCGAATTGTCGAAACAATCGTAGTTGCCATCGCACGAGAATTGGATGTCGATGCAAGTGCCGTCCTGGCAACGGAACTGGTTGTCGTTGCATTCATCTATACACAATTTTTTTAATATTAAAAGACATAATAAATACATATACTATCATGAAATACTAGATAAATTCCATCCATCCAAAATAATTAAAATTATATTCTGATAGATTTAACGATCGATATTAGAGTTGAGCAGTTTGTTGATAGATCTATCTATATATATAAAAGAAAGTCGTGTTAGTTACACTATTTATAACTCAAGATCGGTCCAACTGATTTAGAAACTGAAAATGGATGGGGAGGTAGCTTAGAAATAGGAGACGGACATAGGAACTTTTTTTTTATCTTGTGTGCATTTTTTTTATTCCGCGCGGACGAAGTCGCGGGTAAAAGCTAGTTTAATATAAATTGATAGTATTAGTAAATTATTTTTAAACTTTTCTATAACATACAATACCTACTTTAAAACGGGTATTTTTATTAATTGTAAATATTGAATTGAATAATAAATGTTAACCAAACAAACGACAATAAGTTAAAAGAAATGTATTATTCAAAGAAAGCTACCTGTTGATGGCAAGGTGTTATTGCAATTCTTCTCGTCACTGAAGTCGGAGCAGTCGTTTAGGCCGTTGCAGCGATGGGCGATATTTATACATTCGCCATTTGCACATCTACGGCAAATCAACCATATTTACTATTCAATATGTAACACATTTGACACGCAAGCTCAGAAAACTGCATAGCAATATCAGACGCGAAGCTAAGTTTAAAAAAAATTCGCATGATATAAATTCAAAAAATAGATAAGACACAGCGTTATAGCACAGCTTAATTCGTAGAGTTACCTGAAATCATCGAGGCTATCGCAGGTAGGGCAAGATAGTTCGTCCGACGAGTCACTACAATCCGGCACTCCGTTGCAAATGAGGTGATCCTCCAAGCATCTGCCGTCGCACTCGTGGCTGCATTCTTAAAAGAAATACGAGTAAGTCGGTAAAGTAAATTTTTACGGAATATTTAATTTGATAAATATTACCAAGATTGGATTGGATTTTTAGTATGTATTTCTTATAATAAATTAATATATAGAAACATGAATTAAAAAGCATTTTAACAATTCACAATGTTGCTCAATTCGCAATAGTTTTTAATAGTGGTTGGTTTCAAATCAGTTTTCATGATATATCAATCGCATTGCTAAAAAAATGCAGAAAAACAATTTGTCTAAAAGTACATATTTTAAATATTTATACAAATGCCCAAAATTTGGAACATAACTGCGCAGCGCTAAAGCTTATATTAGTTTTACTAATACGATATTGTAAGCATCATACATAACATAATCGACTTCGCAACAATTTCTACAAATTAAAACTAGTCTAAAAATTAGTTTGATCTCTGACTACACTATAATATTCAAGTTCAATACACAAAGATAATTGTATGGTTGGACCAAAAATAACGATTGTATCAAAGATTTTACATAGAAAAGGCGAATAGTAAAGTTTAAAAGTTAATGATTTCTGTATTAAATATGGGAAAATAATCAAAAAGTCAGGAAAATACCAATGAAGATTTAAAATAAATTGTACACATGTCGAATAGTATAGAGGTCAAAATTATACAGATGGGATTTAAATTTACCAGTGCATTCTAGTTCGTCTTCGCCGTTGTCACACTCCTGTCTACCATCGCAGCGACGCGCACATCCCATTCTCGAGTCCACAGTACAGGCAAAGCTATCAGCCGGACAACGTGGTTCACCTGAATTACAATATCAATATTAATTTAAAGACAGTTCAAAATTATAGATAATGGGTTCATTGCGACGTAACCTTTTTCTAATCAGTGATTTAATTAGTTCTGTAGAATAATCTACTGATTTAACTATTTAGTCCATTTTTTGAAAGGCTTATATAAAGGATGGTATCGTAATCAAACGAAGAGATGACATATAAAGGCTGTCTGTATATACATTTTAAGGTTTTTGAAGGAAAAAAGTGTCGTTAAAATCAGAAGTCATATTAAAAACAAGGGTTAACCAAAAATAACTATTAACACTTTAAAAAATAATCCACAAGGATCCACAGTAATAGAAAGTATTAATGAAAACATATAAAACACAAGTTGTTATCAAATTAGCGACAAACCACATAAATATAAAGAAATTGAAAATATGTAAACCCACGAAACAACAAAAAAATACAAAATCATAGAAAGACCCAAAACGAAGTCTACGAAACCATAAAATTAAGTAAATGAGTTATATAATCTGAAACAAAAAACAACAACCATAATGTTAACAACAAATACCGCAAAATGGTTGCATCAGTTCCTCTATAAAATTAACTTAAAGTTTATGAACGTGCCTTTGAAGAATAAATTTCTTCCAGCAGCTCTGATCACATCAAATATGATGTTATAAAGACAAATGAAGAAGTATAAATAATTTAAAACTTATTACTCGTAGATTCACACTATTGTACTGTTCAAATAATCCCGCTTATTGATCCGTTGGGCTTTTTTCATGATTAGTCACACAATTGTTAAATACGAGTATAAGGAAATTTCCTCTCAGCAAAATGCATCCCCAATATTAGCCTACAAGTAGAAAAGTCCATGCAAGGCAGCAATCTACGTAATTACGTAAATGGTCACTTACGAGTTTAACGGATCGTGCAATTTTTCAAAACAGGCAAATATGAAGGATGTTTAAAAATACTTACGGTTAGCAATACGTTAAATTAACGAATTTGCATTATTACCAAAGTACTACGATAGTTCGACAGAGAATTAAGAATCAAGAGTTTATTCCACACTTTCGAAGGTGCTTTACTCACCGCAGTTATATTCATCTTCCCCATTAGGACAGTCTTTTCGACCATTGCATCGTAATGCGATATTAATACAAGTACCATCTCGACATTCAATCTCGTCCCTTCTGCAAGGGCAGTTTCTTTCGTCTGAACCATCGTTGCACTCCTTTGTTCCATTGCACCAGGAATCAGCTTTCACGCACTGTCCGCTCGAGCATTTATATTCATAAGCCATGCATATTGTGCCTGCCATAATAATATATGTTGCACAAACCGTAACCAAAAATATTTACAAGTTAGGATTTATGCAAAATGCAAAAATTATATTAGTAAAAAAGTTTATATAATTTTCATGAGAACGAGAAAAAAATTAATTGATTCGTTATTTTATAATTTTCTCATTTTTAAGTGTAAATGTATTTTTACTGTTAATATTAAAATAATAAAATGAAGCTTTATATGCAGTTAATGAAATAATAATGTATGAGAGCTTTGTTGAAGCTTAGGGTTTTACTCCTTTCAACCAAATAGTAATTTATAATTCCGATTCAAAAATATCATGTTCGATCAAATTTTTGATTGAATTAAATAAATCAAACCATAAATGCAACCGCGTTCATCGGAACGATCCTGACAGTCATGCGTTCTGTCACAGTGTTTGGATGCGGGAATGCAGTATCCATTGTCACATTTGAAGTCGCCGACACCACATGCTGAACGGTAAAAGAAAACACTAAATACACAACTTTTTATACAATAATAGAAAAACTGACAGTCATTGGAACGACTACCAAAATACTAATGGTCATAGCAGAGAAACAGTGCAAAGAAGTGAAACAGACTTTTAACTTCTAAAAGCTGGTAATTGTGCAATGCAAGTAGTAAGAAGACAAATGAAGTAAAATGCAAATATAAGTATAGAGACAAGGAAGAGGAAATGTAACGATATTAACGTTAGAAGAAACGCACTACAAAGACAATTGAAAAGTAGAGAGAGATTTAAGAATCTGAAAGGCTTTTGTGAATTGATAAACTTACGACAATTTTGTTCATCAGAATAGTCACCCGGGTCGCAATCGTACTTGCGATTGCATCTCATACTCTGTGCTAAAATCTTCCCATTTCTGCATCTAAAGTATTCAGTCGCTGGAAATATATATAGTAATGTAATAATTCCTAAAATTGTGATGTTTTACATGCGATGTATCATCCATTGAAACAATAATCGTTTTTTTTTTTATAAAAATATGTTTCCTTAGTAAAAATATATTTTAAAATTAAATGCATAGTTTAAAATTAATAATTTTTATGGAATATTAAGAATCACTTTATAATGTGACAGAATATGAGCATCTTACCGAAGCAATTCCTTTCATCAGATCTATCTGTGGGGCAATCCACTCGGCCGTTGCAGCGTTTGTTTCGCTTGATACAAGTCCCGAAATCACATTGCCAGAAATCCGGGCCGCATGCTTGTTATACGTAATTATTATTTGAAAATATACTTACTATTCGCAGCATTAATCACGTTGTTTGATTTCATATTAGCTTAAAGTCGATTTTATAAATAGTAGTTAACTTTTTATGTCGATAAAGACAACAGAATTAGTTTTATTACCTTCTAAGGGATAATTAAAAAAATCGGAAGTTTTTACTCGTAGCAAGGAATATGAAAATTATATCAATAAAAGATTAACTTCTTTATTTATTCTTTATCTATATTTATCTATTAAATCTTCGGCGATGCACGTAAACAGAACAATTTATGTACTTTAAGCTGATATAAAATCATATGGGCAAAGATATACATACGACAATCAATTTCGTCGCTGCCGTCTTTGACACAGTCTCTGAAGCCATCACAACGGAGTAATATCGAAATGCAGCTACCGTCCTTGCAGAGAAACCTTCCACTGCTGTCACACACGTGCTCACCTGTCCAGCTTATCTTACGAGAGACTTACCGATCCAATTGGCAAAGCATGTGCAAAGACATATTTAATGGCGTTAAAGCATTTCTGTTTTCTTGAATAATTTGAAATTTGCAATAATCCTTACCGCAATTTAATTCATCTGAGTTGTCGCTGCAGTGGCTGATACCGTCGCACCGCTTTCTGCTTTCGATACAGAAGCCGTCGGATTGGCAGCGGAACTCGTCCGGTCGACATTCTAAATGCCAATACAAAGTTTTTAATCAGGCTTCGTATCAAATATTCTTTAATTTATATTCTTTTAATTTTACATAGCTCATTGCCGATATTTTTAGCCGACTTCAAAAAGAAGGAGGTTATCAATTGGACTGTATTTTTTTTATGTGTGTGTTACCGCGAAACTCCGCCCCTGGTGGTCCGATTTTGATAAAAAATATTTTAATCGAAAGGAAGTGCTTGCAGATGGGTCCCATTTTTTTTTTTTTAAATGACTAGAAGACTAGTAGATTTTGAATTTATTGTATACAAACTGAACGAGAAAGGTTGTGCATTGAGAAGTGGTTTTAATTATTGGTGTTTATGTATTTTTCCAGTATTTATCGATTATATACTAAAAAAATTGTACCGCAGTTCTGTTCGTCTTCTTGGTTTGTGCAGTCTGCGACGCGATCACACACCCTGGCGCTTTCGATACACCGCCCATCATAACAACGGAAGTCATCAGCACCACATGTTTCTAAAACAAAAGAAATTCTAATAAATAAATATGAAACTACAGTAAAATTCATTTAAGACGATCTTAAACATCAACCGATCTAATTTACGACAAAACATCTCGCAGTTAGTAATCTTGGAACAATTTGGGAAATGTGCGCCATTCATGAATCAAACACATCTTGTGCTACTGTCTCCGATTACCCATTGATTAAAGAATACAGAATGCCGTAGGGATTTTTAAAAAAACCTGTCTAGCAATTTGAAGAGTATTAAATCAGTGATTTGTAAGTAAAACAGCGACATCTGTTATGTAGATGTGTAATTGAATACGCGTTTTAACGACACTGGCAGATTGACATTATTGTGTTTACGTTTGCAACCGCTAGATGCCTCTGTACTTATTATATCCGTGTTTTCTCCAATTTTGCAGAAGCAAGTTAATGTAAAACCATCTTTTTACCCTAGACTTCAAGAAACTAGAGTCACTACGCGAAGTAGACTAGCAAATGTCATGTCAACCCCCAATACCGTCCTTGTAAGTTTAGAAACCTTAAGTTTTTCATTGACATGGAATTAAACTGAAAACTTTGTAATAACAGTTGGACTCTTTAATTACGTATCTTATTGGTAGTTACGTAATTATCGACACAGTTATTATGTTTTAAAGTTAAAAAGCACATGCCTTTATAATGATATATGATATATTTGAAAAAAAAAAATACAACTTATGATAATTCGACGCCAAAACATGATCACGTAAAAGACATTCAAACAAGTTCTCGTTATCCGACAATAAAGGAGAAGAAAAAAACTGCCTTTTCACGCCGATTTTCCTAACACTTTATCTTGGGCATAAACATTTTCTGAAACACCTTCGCAATATTTAAAATTCAGGCGTCGCGGAGTCTACGTGATATACTTATCGTGCTTATACTAAATAGGTAAACGTAAAGTTTCAGAGTGCGCGCATACACCAACCAGTACAACGCAAACTTCAGTGTTCTTTTCTTCGGGAAAAGAAATTTTGCAATTTTATCGATGTTTTTATTACACATTTGATTTTATTCAGATTCACATACGGACATTAGGCAGTATGTATTTTTATTTCGGTTAAGCCTATCATAGAGATTGAAGGCGAGTTGAGTGATGTGATTTATTTAAGGACATGTCGTCAGCATCAGTTTACATTCTACATCGTGGGCGTTATCATGGTCGACAAGAAAATAATTTTATTAAATTACGTACGTAACTACAAAGTTTTCAAACATCAAATCTCTTTAATTCTTTTTGTCTCAGATTTCTTATTAACTGTAACCCATTTCGGTAAAAACCGTTCATCACTTTAAGGACGTCATTTTTGGTTCCATCAAGAACTAAAATGGCCATTTCAAAATAGAGTTTCAATTAAAACAACGTTAGGTCGCGGCAAATCGCATTTGCAGACTGTCAGAGACATTTTGACGACTATTTCTAGACGTGCATTAATAGGTTCAGGTTTATGGGAAACTGTATGTTGTATAGTATATAAAAAACAATAAAAACAAAGTAATTTTTTGTGACCTTTGCTTGGATTCTGGGTTAAATCGAATTAAAAAAGATTTTCACCATCATGGTGGTTCTATATTCCTGATAGTTGGACGAAGCCGGGTTGCAAGTTGTTGCATTAATTATGTAGTTAGAATGTAAATATTATGTTAAATTGAGGGTAAAAGAGCAAAGGGCGATCACCATCCGCCAGTCTGATAAAGTCTGACAAGACCGGTAAGAGCGGTATGGAAGCAGATGGTCGATACATCTTTCAACTTCAAGATGAGCACGATATTCAGTAATGAAGAGCGCGAAGAAGAAGAAAGAAACAAAACTACGTAGTGGGTAGTATACTAGGTAGGTACTGTTACACGTGAACGCTTCTGTTACCTGAGCGACTTGATTTTGAAAAACGAGATTTTGTTCGATTTAATAAATACAATGTCAATTGAAATATTGATTGTTATAATGAGAATGTTATAGTACAAGTTATATATAAGTATATTAATATAATATATAACTGTTATACTTTTTACTTAAAAGACTTACATCGTCGGTAGCTACTCCCGCGACCCCAACTCCGAAAGCTTTTAATAAACATTGTTACATGAAGAGAATACGGTAGCCTACCAAATCTAATTTATACGCGTTCTGCGACGTAAATTCAACGTGCATTTTTGTATTATGTATATGTGCTATTACATCTTAATAAACTGCATATTTTATAAATTTGGAAGAAACTGCTTAATAATTTATTTACGTAAGCACATCTTGGAATGGCTAATTTAAAATTTTTGTTGTAACATAAATAATATACTTAGCCTTTGTTTAAAAATTCCGAATAAACATTTTTATAAAGTAAAGAATGAACACAATACTATAAAGAGATTGATAAAAAAAATCAAAAATATGTTGGCCCGGCATGTAATAGATACAAAGTAAGGTTGGCAAATAAATTAAGCTTGGTAATAAGTTGGCTGCGCCAGGTACGGGGTGGCCCTTATTACCAAATTGTCTCCGCTACTTCGTGACATGTCCACTGTTCGTTGCAAAGCACTCCCAGTTAAATGGAACAGTCGGCCCGAAGTTAACACAATTGATTGCTGCCATTGAAACTATTACCATATGAATTCTTAAATTGAAATCGTTTATTACTTACGTGTAAATAAAATTATTATGTGTGGTATGATTATTTTGATGGAGAAGATATTAAAAAGATTAAAAAATTTAATGTAAATTTTTGGTTTTAATAAAACTTTTTGCTTGCTCTGTGAGTACATATAAGTTTGAATAAAATATAAAGATTGGTGATATGTTGTTTTTCTTTCAGTCGTTAAAATATGTCTGAATGGGAAAATGTATTTAAGAACAGTAAAAAAATACTTTTCAGGGTAAAATTTGAACCACAGACACGCGATACTTTTTGTCATAACTATGATAAGTTTCGTTGAACTTTTCAACTTTGTCGGAGGACTGGGGCAAACATCTTTTTAACATTATGTAAAATGAAATATATACATTTACAACCTTTTCTTGATTGCAAGGTAAAAAATCTGCTGATAATAAGAAAATAAAATACGACATCTGTTGAATATTTTATTACTTGTATTGTTAGTTGAAAACATTTACGTGAAAATGTATGACGTTATGTTGCAATTATTTAATTTTTAATAATAAAGTCTTCGTTTAATTTTCCAAAGAAATAGACCTACGTTTAATTTCAAAACGGCCTAAAAATGGTCCTCTTCGTAATACTAAGCTTCGTGGGAACTTACTTTGTTTTTTTCTATATTAGTATTCCGTCCGCAAATCGCTGTCACCTCTATGAGCAATGTGCAGCCAGATCTCTCAAGTCTGCGTTGATTTACAACACGTTTTACATATTAGCCATTCAACCACAAAAATACATATTATATTTGTTTACATCGAATTCTTCTACCGACTTCGAAAATAGAGCTAAGAAGTAACACTATATTTATAAATAAAAGAAGAGTAACAACTCAATCAATTAGATCCTTATATACAGCCATCCGTACACTGCACAATATAATATTGTAAAAAAAAAATTGACCAAAAAATATAAAAATGTTTTATAAAATAAATCTCTTTTGTATCGATCATTGACATGTAGAGCAATTGTTGAAGTGCCTGAACCTGTATAATTAAGTTCTCTTAAATGAATGGCGCAGGTCACAATCCGGTTCTGCATATGGCTTACAATAGCCTACGTACCTCTTATGTACCTACTCCGGAGTCGCATCAACGCGAAGAGCTCCTATTGTTTGATGGACAACAAAAAATATTATTTGAATTATAAGCAGCTATCTTATGGGTAAACGACCTGTGTAACAACTAGTCAGATATCAGTTTTATTTAAATTTTATAAAATGCAACACGTCAAAGAGACGGGGTCTTAATAAATCCGTTAGGACCCGCGTTATTTGTACATCGTTTGTGGAGACAAGCCAACAATGGTGATTGATAAAATATGCAAAACAACGCCTTATTAATACAGATTCGCAAGCGACGTATGAAAGACACTTGTTAATCCTTAAAGTTTGGTCGGACAAGGTTTTTTTTCGAATACATGTAAATTACAATTTCTTACAAAATAGTGCTTATAATTTCATACAACAATTTCAAATGCCTAAAACAAGAAAACGTTGTCTTTATCACATCTGGTATTTATAATTATCGCTATTAGAAAATATAGTACATCTATTCTTTACTACCATTAATATGTGCAGAATCTTATAATGCCTGTTTTAGTCGACTTCACAAGAAGGAGGTTATCAATACGTCTGTTTTTTTTTTTTAATATAAAGAACAAAGTTATCCAAGACTATTCAGAAAAGTTAAAAAAAAAACATTAACATCTTGTTTCTATTCAGTTATAAGCTAAAAGTTATTTTAATTTTTCTAGTCCCTAATCTCGCAGATGTGGGAGCCCTTTGTCATGTTAATAATATCTGCGATGACGGTGGTTAATCTATCGTGAACCGGAGGGTCGTTTGCTAAAAATTAGAGGCTCCAGAAATGCATACATTTCCATCATAATATCAAACATTAGCTTTATCGTTTGTAACGCTATCTCTTTCTGATGGCTCATGCGATACAGAGATGTGTTCGCGTTTCACTACAACGTTACATTTTTTATTACATTAAAAATTAAAGACTGCTATTCATGAAATTTTCGTCGTCAACATCGTGTTTAGTTATTGATGCCTCACAAAGCAGATACTTTCAACAACTTGACTTCTTGCAATTTTGTTAGATTACATATTGTCTATTGACGTATATACATATTAATAAAATTGCATTGTCTGTATGTAATATGTATGTATATGTATGCGTAGTTAATTCAATTTTTTAATTTTTTTTTGTTTCTCTGTCCGCAAGGGCGCTTTTGTTTCGCGTAATCTCCGGAAATGCCGGACCGATTTTGACGGGACTTAGACGGGAAGGTGGCTGATGCACGCTAGCATATAATAGAATTTTAAGTGTGAGTACTCTCATGGACTTTTCTTTTACATTTCTAAACTTAAATCTGCATAAAAGTATTTTGCCATCTGCTAAAAACTGAAATTACGTCTGTTTTCAAGAGAACGGTTATCAGTTTATTTTCATACGAGTGTTTCGCAGTGGAAAGTCACAGTAATAAGCTAGATCAGACAATGTATGCTTCTTTTTTCTCTCTAACTATATTGTAGTGTGTCAAATATTTCTGCTAAGTTGATAAAAACGATCTTTATCGATTCACATTATTGGCTGTGTAGAAGCGAGGCTCAAGTGCGTTGCCTCTTGTCGGGGGATTTATTGAAAAATCAGCCGTTTCGTAGTAAATATTGAGTGTGTCACAAAGGGCCGATGAATATTTAAAGCCTCGTCTTATCAGATCAAATACCTCGTGACCGAGTAGCGACACGCTGCTAAACAAGAAACACTTATGATGTTCACTGTACCGCCTTCATATAAGAACTTTAGAGATTGTCATAAATTAACGAAGCTCATATCTTTAATATAAAAATAAAACTAGATATTAAAAACAAGAAGCCCGAACGAATTTTAAAGGCCAATTTTCACAGACTGTTTTAAGCACTCAGCAGCGATAGCATGTTCACAGAATCTGCTTGCTGCTTGAACTGTTGCAGACTGCTTTTGCTGCTTGAGCTGTCATCATGTTTGCGTAGTAATGAATCTTATTTAATATTATAAATTCTATAGTTTAGATGGATGGAAGTATGTTTGTTTGATGGCATCTCCGGAACGGCTGAACAAATAGGCTACTTATTAAGTTTTCCTTTATTCCGCGTGGACAGAGTCGCGGGCAAAAGCTAGTATAATCTTAAATTTGATTTCAAATTATAAATCCAGAAAACCGATTAGCAGGAATGAAACAGTTCGTTTTTTAACATGACACTGTCGAATTATCCAGCTGTATAAGAGAAAATACACTTGAGTGTAGGTAAACATAGATAGATTTGTTTTTGTTGACTAGATTTTCTATTAACCTTGTTTACTTGTTCATTTACGTTTATATCAAGAAAGGTAAAATGTTAATTCAAGTGAAAAGATTCCTAGACATACTTAATTTATGCCTCGATCGTTAATAATTCATAATCATAAACTCATATTATCTTTAACATTGCTCGAGACTAAGACGATAAAACGTGCTAAAACGTGATTGTACGAAATAATAAAAAAAAAACAATAGCGCTGTTTTAGATAAATTTACGAGTGTCGGTCGTCAGTGAGCTGGGTCGGGGCGAGTTCTGCAATTACAATGTTTTGTGGCCAGATTGGTCCGACTCGGGTTGATTATGCTCCGCCTCTAAGGGCCATAGAGTTACAAATGAATAGAGCAGTCTGTAAGAACACGCTTTATGTACTAATATTTTCATCATATTGTAACAGTATTTTAACTAACCACAGTAAGACAATAATGAAGAAAGAGTAAGGGATAGAGATTTTTTTCTGTTAATAAACAGATTTCATTATTATGAATCAGTTTTAAATAATAGATTTATTTCTTCAGTCTATTCAGTTATTTTAAAATATTTGCCATGTCTAAAATTACTTAAGGTATGCAAGTTTGGATAAATTGACAGGACTAATATGATTGAGAACGCCGCTGCGGGACGATTTTGGATAGTGTCAAAAATTTATTTTAAGCAATTCCATTACTAGTTCGGAAAATTAATATAACTGTGACATAACAATGTTTTCGAATTTAGAGAGATAAGATATTTATGTCTCTATATTTTGATATTTCATTAAATTAGTTTAAACAACGTTCAGTTGGTTTGTGATTCTATTAGTTAAAAACATGAAAACATGAGAGCTCGCTTAATTTGCCTATCCCTTTAGGACAAAAGTATCTACCATCATAAATAATTAAAAATGCTTAACAATCGCATAATAGTGCAATTAAATGTAGGTAATGATAATATGTGACTTACATTTAAAATTAATAATATTTAATAGAACAATACAAAAGTTAACTGCGCCACAGCTTCGATGAAATAAAAGTTTTGATGCACAGGCGACGGAAACAGTTGATTTAAGTTCCCACGACGAACATAATGCCACCGTGCGAATGGCTTGAGCAAAAAACACGAGAACAAAAAATCATCGCGCGAATGATGGAAACGGTTTAACAAATGTGCGCTTCTATGTACGGTCAGAAGATTAATGAAAGAATTTTTTCAATTAAATCTTTCACGCTTTACTAATAGTAACTTAAAGGTTAGTGACAGAAAGACGAATGAAGAATAATCAAGACAACGTGTTGCAAAGGATGATCGTCATTCAATAATTTAATAAGACAATAGTACATTAATTCACGTCGTGGCTTCACTAATCAATGCATCTTCCGAAATTTTATGAGATAAAGTACGGTAAGGCTTTACTCTAATATTTAGTAAATAAAATCATGAGAATTTATCTCTTCAGGGCAAACAATTGTAAGGTAGTTATTAGGTTCCTTATAGTGGTAAGACATTGTATGCGTGACGAATTTAATGACCATAAGTTCTCGATGTTTAGGATTGAATTCTGCAGCTTTCGCCTCCACCTTTTGTTTCTCTAACTTTACTAAAAAGAAAGTACTTTTAATACGGCTTACGAGTTACCTGAGTAAAATTGATAACAGTTGCGCTCAGTTGAGCTGCATATCCAGTTAGTTAACTGGATATGCATTTAAGGCACTTATAACCAATTCAAAGTTTACCAAAGCAAGCTCTAAAACTATAGACGACGTGGGCGAATACAAATTTCTCTTGTACAGTATATTTTGAGTTTCATGTCAACAAGTTCGTTCGAAAGGCAAACGTGTGGGTGCTCGACCGGATTTCAAAATTCAAGAAATTAATGTTCGGGCGTTTCACGTAATTGACTGTATCAACATAAGTACTTTAAAAAAAGAATCTTTATTAGCATTTGGTAACTGACGAGGGAGCCGACATTGTCAATATATTAGTTAAATTGGCTTAAAAAAGGGACAGTGAAGTAATTTACATATTAAAGATGATGATAACCTCCTTGGCAATTAAAAAAAAGTAAGATAGCCTAAGATAGATCTAAGAATAACAAAAATATAGTTTAAAATAGTTCCAAATGATACTTACGTCGAAACTGCGCTTGAATACTTCCTGCTAATTGTATGGCGATGAGGAGACACAGGACCGTCCTCGTCCCCATGGTAACGATCACTTGCCCTCACTAAACACTCGCATCTATGTCGTTCGAACTACCGGCTATTTGTCGACAGCTGTTTTAGGATACCAAGTTAATACTCAATTCTAGAGTGTCAGCCTTTTTACGTTCTCCACACAGCTGTTTTTCAAAACAAATTGCCTACGAAACAAGTTTGAATGTTTGAAATCTTTTGACCACGATTTTCTACATCCTTGTATTGAAACATACTAAAAGAATTAGAGATATGACAATATGTTTCATACGGTTATGGACATTGGTAACTCACAGTACAAGGACAGTATATAAAATTATTCCTTTGTCAGAAAGTCCTGCTTTGTTTTTCTATGAAAAGTGAAAACCTTTTTCGTATTCAACTTTTTATGTAATGATGTGTATAAACAGTTTAATTTTTGCGCTTTTTTTAACAATTATAGTTTGATGTTTAACACGTAAAGCAATTAAATATTATTTCTATCTTTCACCATTGTAACTAAAATTATAACACGACAGCCATTTTATAAATGAACCGTTTTAACTAATATTTACAATATAAAAGCTATAAAAATGTAGAAAAGATATTCTTGTTAATGTATTCATGTAATAACTATTCTTAAAAATCTTAATTTAATTTTAAATAGATATAAATTTGTGAGATAAGACTTTATAAATTACAAAGTGTTTCTTGAAGCTTTCTTTTACCTCATCATCGTTTAGCTTGAATACATCTTTTGTTAACTCTATATGTCTTTGTTTGTTTATAAATGAGTATTCTGCAATTAAATAAGTACACTTAAATGCTTACTGAATAATGCCTGAAGATATTGTTTTACGCGGCACTTATCAAGTTTATTTGTTAATGCGTGTAACCTTACAGACAAATACATTTACTTAGTCATCATCATCAGCTCACTATGCGTCCCCACGGAGGGGTTCGGAGCCTTCCCTAAGTTAGGAGTGACTAGGTCATAGTCAACCACGCTGGCCAAGTGTGGTTTGGTTGACTTCACACATATCTCTTTGAATTTCTTCTCAGATATGTACAGGTTGCATCAAGATTTTTTTTTCACCGTAAAAATTTAATTAATTTAATATATCTAAATAAAATACTTACTAAATTATAGTGTCATTAATAAACGAAATAGCTGTATAATTCGATATTACCCTTTTATATACCCGTTTTATCTAAGCGCATGTACTAGGATTCAATTTTAGACACCTTGATACTCATGTATAAATATATAATAAATCTGCTCGTGTTACTTTTTTAAATATGAAGCAAGACTGTTTTAAATAAAGATATGAGATAATTGGAACATACGGCTGTACTAAAAGTATTTTATTTTTGATCGGGAGCCCTTGAAATCGACAACATCTGGTTTTTATTGAGACCGCCTGGATATAACTCAACATACTATGTTTACGCATAAATGCATGTTTAAATTAAAAAATAACACATGTAATAAGTGTGGGTTTTCACTGTTTAATACTTATTGTCAAACTTCTATTGTTTTTGAAAATATAGAAACAATAATATGTTTTATGCAAGTGTTACAGCAGTGGTATATCACGGCTACTAGTAATTCGACATTGTATTACAATTCCACATATAAAATAAAAATAATAGTTAAAGTTTGAATTGAAAAAAATTTATTTCATTCAGCGGAATTACTTAGAAACTGACATTAAACTTTACAAAATAATTAGCAAACTTTCTCAGACATATTTTTCAAATTTATCCCGATTATTAATGCGAATTCTTGGATGGAATAGATGTTTGTTAGAAGGTATCTCCGGAACGGCTCAACGGATCTTGATGAAATGTAGATAATAATCTGGAAGGACACATAGGCTACTAATTAGGTTTTTTTTTAAAACCCGTGCGGACGAAACCGCGGGCGACAGCTAGCTGTCTATAAAGTATAAATCACGTAGAAAAAAACAGCAGTGGCATGACCAATGTACAGTAATGATATATTGATCATTATCTACGAACACAGCTATATTTCTAGTCTAGCATGAATTTCACCTCGTTTCAGACTTTACATTTTAATTGCCTGTCTATCAAATGTACATTTAAATATTATAATACTAGCTGTCGCCTGTGATTCCGTCTGTGCGGGATTAAAAAAGAACAGAATGATTAGCCTATGTATTCTTCTAGACTATTTTCTACATCTGTACGAAATTTTATCAAGATCCGTTGAGTCGTTCCGTAGATACCTTCAAACAAACAAACATCCAACCATCCAACCATTCGCATTTATAATATTAGTAAGACTACGAAAATTTATAATATTAGTCCCGACTTGGCATTGATTATAACCTAGGGTGTTCATGTACAGAACTTTCTATTACCGAAAGAAGTTATATATAAATTGATTAGTTTTTAAATTTATCCAGAACAAGCAGAAATGGTTTTTTTTTCTTCAACATTCAATTAAAATTAGACAAGGACTAAAGTCTTGACGCTCACCTTTTATCTTAACGACTAAGAAATAGGAGTGCGGTGAGAATGGAAGTGTGTCAGTTCTTTTCACAGTCTTTAGACGACAAAAAAGCTTGGCATAATCAGCACCACTGTCTCGCTTACTTAACCTTTCTTTGTCGTGCCGGTGTTGTAGGTTTGTAAGCTTTTTGTTTATATCATTTCAAAGGTTAAATTTTAAAATACAACTTAATGCGATTACTAAAAACTACAAATGATGATACAATGAAGATGTAAAATCTTCTGTTATCGTAATTTATAATTTTTCAAAAATACCTATAAATTAATTATTTCCACCATAATATTGTATTTAGCCTGCCCTCAAGAAATAGATCAGTTCGATTCTCACTTGATGGGCTTTTAGTCATTCAGTAATTCAATTTTTTAAATAAGTTGTCTTTCCAAATTACTAGTTTGTCATCCAATGGTTTAAGAACGCAAAGAGGACAAACATACAAACATTGATTTATGTATATTCAGAAAAACCTAAGTTACGCAGCTAACGTAACATAAATTGATCGCAACGGAATTCCAACGTAAAATATAATCAAATAGATTGCTTTAAGCTATCTTCGTCCACATTGAAGTTTTTAGATTTAGCCAATGTATCGACAAACCTTTGTACGTGGTAAAAATTCGAGTCATTGCGACGGTCTTTGAATACTTTTACCTTTGATTCTACATGGAATAATCAATATCTTTCAAGTAAACATATAAACATATTTTGAATAAATTTCATTTTTTATAATTTACCTTACAATTTATTTTTAAAAATTCACATTCTTTTTTAAAATGTTTTGTTACAAAGAATCATATTCAATTTTAATAAAAAAGTTTAAGCTGCTTAAAATAACATCTGTGATAGAGAAATTAAGTAGAGAAAAAAGAGAAATGGGTTGGTATAAGAAGAGTTCATAATACAAACTCTTTTTAGATTCACACCAATTTGTGTGTTTTTATGAGCCTACAAACAAGAAGAAGGAAGTGACAATTGAAACGACGAATGATAGGTTTGAGCGAAAACACAAAGGTATGTCAACTTGAAAGTTAAAGTTAGGTACGAGAACATTAAGAAAATAAACATTAAGGACCAACTGTAATTTTCTTTGAAGAAGTACACGGAAAATAGCTTGTATGCACTAGTTGCATCGCACACGTCAGGGTAACATCAACAAAGTTGAGAAGTATTCTTTGGAGTAACTTTTACTCTTCGAAAATTTCGCTCATTAAAGAATACGTTTGAAACTTCCATCATATGTTTGTGTGTTTTGTTTGAATATACAGTAAGTTATCGAAAATGTTGTTTATTAGTATTAATTGTACTTTTATGAAAAAAAAAAGAATTTGCTAAACATTTTATAACAAGAAGCAAAAATATATAATTTATCCATGATAGAGTTTCCTATAATACTAATAGTATTAACTTATTTGAAAGCTAATATTAATTCTGCGATGGGCTGGTTTCGCGTGCACGGTCCTCACTTTTTTGACTCGGCTTAAGTTATAAAAGAAATATAAGATTGCTTTTCAACGTACTTTCATTTCATAGAAGAGTTTGTTTTACCATTTAGACTTAGAAATTTAATTATAAAGAATAGAAACAACTCTACATGTAATTTTTAGTATGGTCTATTTTTAAAACGACAATACACAATAAGGACATAACTATGTTGCGAAGAGAAACAGAAGTGCTTTAATACATAATTAGAGATGGAAAAAGGTAAATTTGTTTTCCCGAAAATTACTTAAATAAGAACTAGTCGGTTTCGACTCAGGATTTAGTCGTTTTTAATTAAATTTGAGGTGCATATTTTAACTTTTTTTTTGTCATTTCCGCTTGCGTTTCTCGCTTGCACCACGCTAAATGATCGTAAATAGTTACTCTTTATGCAATATTGTTAACGTCACGACATCTCCCTTGTTTTATCATTTAGCGTGTCGTATCATTTTTCTGAACAATAATATTTGCATTGTAAAAATCGTAAATTTCTCGCATTTTTGTCTTACATTTTTAATCCAAGAAGTAAAAAGATTATATGTTTTTGTTTTGTAAAATTATCTTACTAATATTATTAATGCGAGTTTTTATATGGATGGATTAATGTTTGATTTAAGGTCGCTCTTGATGTAATTTGGCACAGATTCTGAACGAACGTCATACATCTGAAAGAACACTTTTTTAGCATTGTAATGTAAGTGTAGTAATTCTATTTGCTTTCTACTTTGATAAAATGATGCTTATCTAGTGTGATTTAAGAATATTAAAAGTACTTCACAAATAAGACTACATGTTGCCGAATCAGCTAATAACATAATATTTCGCCTCAAAATTTCCCAAATACTGTTTTGCATGAACAATATACCAAATAGATTGAACGACCGTTGATTATTGTATTAATGTGAACTCCTTGTGCCGAGGAGCGAGGGCCGTAATTCAAGTTGATCGGCCACTCACATCGTATCAATTAATTAAGAGACTTGTCCACAATGGCAGCTAGATTCCATCGAAGCGATCCGAATTAGGTGCATTCCATCGATAGATTCAGAATATGCGAAGTCTATAATGTCTCAAGGCATAGGTTTATTATGAACAAAGACAGTAGAAGCAAAAGAGATGAAGCTTGTAAAAAAAGGAGTTTACCAGATAAAGTAAAATAAAGCTTATGTATAACACATTATTAAATTAATAATATCAGATAGCACTTTCTATAAATTTTCATCAAAATTTTCCGTTTTTTTTATATAACATCCATTAAAGTTTAACTAAAATTCTTAAAGTTACGTTTTGTCCGAATAGTGTATCATATTTTCTTGTAATGTTTGATGTACAATGTAAATTATGTAAAATACATAATGTAATAACATGTAACAATGTAATTCCTAAGGAACAGAAATGTAAACATATATTTCTAAGAGGAATTAAAGTTCCTTGTACAATATGAAAATCGGATAAAGAGCGAATGTATAAGTTGCCTTGCCTTGTATGTTGTAATTCTGTGAAACAAGTGCTTAGTTGTAAGTCGAAGAAGCTCGATTGTTCGTAGTAAATGCAACCGCTCGCAAAGTTTATATTAAAACAATATTATGTACATTAGTTATTGAAATGAAGTCACATATTTGCTTTCATATAAAAGACTTAACAACTGAAATAGTTTGAACAGCAAGTATAAATCATAGTTGGTATTAAGAGCATTCGTTAGTATGTAGCAGTTGGTAGGTTATCGACTCTAGCAATAAATAAAGTGTAATTATAAAGCACAAGCGTCAATCACACTCAACGAGTGCTCTCATCGTTTTTGTTCAATTTGTATGAAGATTGATGGCACCTCCTATCAAATGACCGACGATAGAGACATAAAACAAAAATTTTCAATGACTTACTGTGGGTTTCGGAGACCATCTTTGACATTTGTCAATGATAATGATGAGGATGAAGATAAATTTTATACAAATATTTTGGCCTCGGAAACCCACGGTTAGCGGTTTCCCCTAGTGTTCTTTCACCAATAGATTTCAATATTTAAGCTGCGTATATATTTAAAATGCGTATAACATACAGCATGTACAGTCAGCTTCATAAATATAGTGGCAGTCAAGATATCCAAATATATAGGAACACCTAAAGTGATCAATTATATAAGTACAACCAAAGTCATCAAATTAATTGAAGCATCCACTCTGCTCAAAAACACCGGAGCGTTCACATCGTCATATATATGAGTACATTCAAAGTGCCCATAATTATAGTAACAGACATAGCGTCAATAGTAACGAAGCATCGAAAGTATGCAAATATATCGGAACATTTGACAAAATTGAACTCTATCTCTATTTACTTAAGATACACTTTGAAATATAATACATCTGTTAAATTAATTTGACATTTTATATCAAAACATTTTTTTGCTATTTACTACAAGTTTACGTCCCGCATGACAGATACTAAATAGATAAGCAATATCAAATTTTAATTTGTCACCATATATGTCAGTTTGGCCTTACGGCTTAACTGTTCGCTGTAATACGCAGTTATGGCGATTCGAATCCCAAACTTTGTTAATTTTTTCCTTTTTTTAAGGTTTTTAATTTTATTATCAAAGCGTTATATTAAATTGAACTTTATCGCAACAATTATTGATTACTATTCGATATCTTTAAAAATTAAGGAACCACAATATTCCTTGTCCATTTTTTTAACCGAGACGTCATTAGCATGTTTTTTTTATTGTTCACGTTTGTTATTGTAAGTTTCGTCATTAAATTCCGTGCGGACTAAGTCACAGGCGACATCTAATACGTGTAATAAATCTATGCTTGGAAAATTCTACTGCAACCGGACTGAAGATACCTAACAGTAAGAGAAAAATATTTTGATACAAATTATCAATTAATTTAACAGAAGTTGTATACTTTCAAAGTGTATTTCAAGGATATGGATATACGAGTAGAATTCAATTTCAATGACCGCAATGACAAGTGAAAACACTACGCCTACTCGCTTTATCCCGAGATGGCCGAACCTAACCGTTATTAATTTTATTTAAATATTTAATACCCCAATAATAAAAATTTAAAATTGTTTTTGTTAAGAAAAAAACATATTCTAAGTACATTACCAGATTTTTCCTTTTCATTAAAAAAAATCAAGCTCTATATGTGATCGATAATATTGAAAAATAAAAACCTTGTAAGCCTGGGATTCGAACCATTAAACTTACGTACTGCGGCGAAAATAGTAAAACACTGAAACTAGCACATACTGTGACAGAGTAAAATTTGATATTACTTACTAGCTTTTACCCGCGACTTCGTCCGCGCGGAATAAAAAAAATGCTCACAAGATAAAAAGTTCCTATGTCCGTCTCCTAGTTCTAAGCTACCACTCCCCCCATCAATTTTCAGCTAAATCAGTTTGACCGAACTTGAGTTATAAACAGTGTAACTAACACGACTTTCTTTTATATATATATATATATAGATTATGTATCTGTCATGTATCGTAAATTTATAAATTTTAAGCGTTACGTTATTATAATAATAAGAAGAAAAATGTTGGGTTGTCCGATAAGTTCGTGCCCATTTTTAAGGGAAATTTTAAAGAACCTTAAGTTTTGGCATACGTCTTTTAAATTATATTTGTTCGATTTTATAGCAAAATGTCTTATTTATTTCGACAAAAATTAAGTCAATCAGTTTTTATAAAACTAATAGAAAATACGAATCGTGTCCTACCATTTGTCCAAATATAGCTGAAGTTATCCTCTTTTATTATGTATGTGTTATGTAAACATGTCATATGTTTTCAATAATTGTAATATATTCCAGTCTATTCTAAAATACCTATTGAAAATCGGAACGAACTTACTGGACAACCTATTATGTTAATACAAAGCGTCAAATAAATTTAACAGATGTAGTATATTTCAAAGTGTATCTTAAGTAAATAGAGATAGAGTTCAATTTTGTCAAATGTTCCGATATATTTGCATACTTTCGATGCTTCGTTACTATTGACGCTCTGTCTGTTACTATAATTATGGGCACTTTGAATGTACTCATATATATGACGATGTGAACGCTTCGATCTTTTTGAGCAGAGTGGATGCTTCAATTAATTTGATGACTTTGGTTGTACTTATATAATTGATCACTTTAGGTGTTCCTATATATTTGGATATCTTGACTGCCACTATATTTATGAAGCTGACTGTACCATTATCCAAGAAATGACCACGTCAAGATGATATATTTGATTCAGTAAAAAATCGATCAACATTCACATCACGTCACTGCCTCATAATTCACTAAGGTCGTAAACTTAACAGAGACTTAAAAAGGCGTATCTATAAGTACAAATTGAAACAAAAAATACAATCTTAACCTTGGCACGATGTATAAATAATACATATAAATTTGGTTATCTAAACATTTTCAACTGCCTACTTTTATGTTTGTTATCTATCTACATATATTAATAAAATTGGAGTGTCTGTATGTAATATCGAAAAAAAATATATATTTACATCATGTATTCAGGTAGCTGATTAAGAAAAAACAATTTTTAACATTTTTGTCTGTCCGTCCGTACGTCTGTCCACAATCTCCGGGTAATCTCCGGAACGACAGGACTGATTCTGACGGTACTTTGACCTTCCCGTCAAAGCTTAAGCACGCGGGAATAATATAAGTTCCTCTTTAAAACGCAGAGGAAGTTGCGGGCGACCGCTAGTTTATGATATAAAAGTAGCTGCTTACTGAGTCGTATATCAAACTGCAAAGCCTAAGAATTAAAAAAAATGTATGGTGATATCTGTTTTTAGGGTCACATCCGCACGTGTAAATAGCTGATGCAAGTGTGTAAGTAATATTTTCTCTTCAAAGAATTACTTGACAATTTCCAACATAAATACGTATTGCGGATATTTTTTAAATTCATCTTACACACGGGACAAAGTTAAGAGTACCAACTACTGCTTATAACAAAGTGATATCTAGCTATTCAATTTCTGTGAATCTAAGCTGGACCTATAAGCTGTATCTTATCGTGTTCTGAGAATTGAACCCACGCTTGTCTATACATGTCAATTATTTGTCGTACAGTTTGTCATCTCACCCACAACACGCACGATCGGAAACGGTTAGCAGCTTTATAGTGCTGATTTATTGTTGCTAAGAATAGAATAGACCACACAAATTAATACGCAGCGGCCATTGAAAGTGTTTTTGAAAAGGTCATTTTGGCAACCGCTTATTTATGTAAAATTCGTACTTTCGATGGCTTCTACGATTATTATGATAAAGCATTTTTTATATACGCTAAGGATATATAAAACTATTTATAAGTCAATACTATATTCTATTCAAAATCTCAATATTTAAACAAGTTACAAAAAAATTGATTTCAGAAATATAAAGATCTTATTTTTTAGAGTTGGAAAAGCATGCAAAGTTATTTTGCTCGAAAAACGGTTGCGACATTGTTCGTAGGAACCTTTGATTAAATGTATTTTCCTAGTATAACTAGGTGGATCAATTCTTAGAGGCATAGTTTACGGTGTCAATGAATCGATAAGATTGTTTACACAACGCGACTTGGAGTTTATCTTCATTGAGGCTACTTAGGGCCACGTATGCGATGATAACTTATGTGTCAAAGGGCTTGTGATCTTGAACGAAGTCTACGACGATTTGTTGTTGTTAAGCAAACATATATACATATACATATTAACTTATAGTAAAATTTAATAATTTTTATCGTTTCTAGTTTATGAATAGCGTTATCGTTATAATTGATATTAAAATATATAACAGTAGTAGGGGAGGCGAAGGGGGTATTTTGGGATTTACTCGAGCGTGACAGTTAAACATAAGAAGGGGAATATTGCACCTAATCAAGAACTTCCACCACACCTAGACCTCGCTTTATAGGTCCACTCTTTAAGGACAGTTGGTCACAAGACTATTTTTTTTGTGCCTCTTCAAGGCAAACAGTGACTCTGTTTGCCTTGAAGAGGCATTTACAGCTTCACCGGGCTTAAGGTGGCAGGGCGCAGATGGTGCTTAGCCTAAACCTCGTTTAAGAGTAACTGGGCTCGAAGGCTCCCTCAAAAGCCTCGGCTCAGGCTATTACTTCTTTATTATTACCGGATCGGGAGGTCACCGAGCTCTTAGATCGCTTCGGTGGACGCTCCATGGAGTGACTGGGCTCAAGGGTCCACGAGATGGGACCTCGGCTTCGGCTGTCACTCATTACACGTTTAGCATTCCGATTCAAGGGTGCCCGAAAGGACCGAACCTCAGCTTGATCGGTTGCTATTAACTGATTGTGACAAAACTAAGTAAAAAACCGGTATTTATATACTACTTACTCAAGAGCGTCAGATTGTGTTAATTACAATAAGAAAAGTCTACATTTAAAATTTTTACAGCGCACGACCACACCACAACTTTACGACTCTCCTATTTCCTTTTATAGCGTTCAAATTCTCAGATAATTGACTTGTATTTTTTCGACATGCATTTAACTCACCTGACTGTTTCAAACAGACGCCCTAGAGCATTTTTAACAATCTATTTCACTACTTAGTATTCTAAACTTTTAAAAGCTCTGCTCTGTATAGAGTTCTATGTGAAGTAGGAGTACTTGATTGGGTGCATCATTCCAAAAATCCCCCTTTCGCCCCCCTAATGGAAGAGACCGTATCAAAATCAACAGTTGAATGTCAATAAAAGCTGCTGTATTAAAAGCTCTCAAATGAACTTATTTGTTTGGTTCAGCAAATTACAAACATCAGTGTCACATAGCTCCGTCCCCGCCGCGATCTCACATCAAAGAGTGTATTATTTAAATGTTGACAATGAAAAAATAACAGTTTGCGGCGCTCGCGCTCCATACAAATTGTTTTACACAAAATAAACCCTTAATTCCCTTGTGGAGGCTGTATTAACTTTCGTACAGACGATGTTACAAAAACATATAAATAAAAATGTCAATCACATTTCAATAATAAAAAATACTATATCTGTTTTCAAACATTATTTGAAATTCACTTAAAAAATTTGTAAATTGACCTCCAAGTAACAATGTTATTTTATGTATTTGTTAATAAATTTCAGTTGAATCAAACTAGTAGGAAAATACAAATCGGGAATTATAAAGTTATTGTTCATCACATCGCACAATCGTTTCTAGTACTATTTGTTATTAAAAAGAAATACGACAGTGATCGTGGAAACAAAATAAACATTTTTGTAATTTTTATGTTGGCCCGCCTCTGTTTTGTTTCGATAAAAAAAAACTCCGAGAGACGTATTCCCTTTGATGGTAAGACTTTGTCACATACCAATATTTGGTCACATCAAAGTAGAACATGCTTGATCTTAAACAAATACTCAGAAGAATAATACAAAGTATTTTTATTTTCTTATAATCTTACCAAAATTTATAAACCAAATACTTTAAGAGATGACCAAATTTACCCCAATCCCCCTTGCTTTATTCTCCGACATAGTCCTAGAGCCAAGGGCGTCTTAATCGAATTGTGCGCTCAAGTGCCAATATCAGTTTAGCGGCCCTAAAATTGTCTGTCGTCTGTTGGCTATCGACTAAAAATAAATTCAAGTGCCTCATGTCTAAAAAAATTGTGACAATTGATAATATCTGTTATATGACCATAATACTTATGAGGCCATCGCAATGTTAGAATAACAAGAAATCATGAGACCGAAACGTAATTCTAGTGAAAATGAGCGTAAGAAATCTAACACCTCAACATAAGTGATGTTAAATATAAACAAATATCAAAGGAGTAAGTCAATATAAGTTAGGATCACTTTGTTACGCCTACATCGTCTAATGATTAACGTTTACTAAACATTACAAAACCAACTGTCCGGTCTATAAATTACATTTACACTAGCTGTCGCCCGCGACTCCGTCCGCGCGTAGTTAAAAAAAACCTTATTAGTAGCCTATGTGTTCTTCCAGACTATATTCTACATCTGCGTCAAATTTCATCAAGATCCATTGAGCCGTTCCGAAGATACCTTCAAACATCCATCTGTCCATTCCATCCATCCATCCCATCCATCCATCCAACTAAACATTCGCATTTATAATATTAGTAAGAAGTAAGATTACAATTTTTGTTCAAATGTTGTCTACTACTAGAACTTTTATGCACAGCAAACCATAATAACTGGTATCAGATAATAAAAAACGCCATTTATAAAAAAAACAACTGTAAAATAAGAATAGATAGTGGACAGAATTACAAAAAAAAAACAACTCAAACATAACAACTCTAACAAATACAAAAGGGAGCCTTTAACTGCACGGTACGAACAGGGTTGATAACCCGAACTGTTACTTTCGTACAATCGGTTACCGTTAGAATCGGGCGAGGCCTGTGCTCTTGCGCATCTAGACTTCAGAATACGAATGAATACGTACTTAAGTATTTCTAAGATCGATTCGCATACGCCTTTGTTATTATAATTTATACTTCTACCGATAGAGGGCGAAATATGAATCTAGGTTGCTTGCAATAGAAAATAAATAAATGTGAGTGAAATATTTTAAGTCAATTCAATATTTTGGAGCTTATTTGGAGCAGACACAATTTGATCTTTTTACTTTTTTTTTTTTTTAAATAAATTGGTAAAAAAGGAAACAAGCAATGGTTTCAAAATCAAAATTTGTTAGTGCGTTCTTGTTTAGTCAGCATCAGAAAAAATTACACTAATCTTTCTAATATTAAAAATGTGAATGTTTGGAAGAATGGATGTTTGTTAGAAGGTATATCCAGAACGGCTCAACGAATCTGAATGATATTTGGCATTTGGAATACATAATCTACTAATTTATTTATTTATTTTTTTGTTTAATTTCGCGCGGCAGGAGTCGCGGGCGACAACTAGTTATTTAACAGCTAGGCATTGTATCTAGTCCGATATAAAATGCCGATATTGGAACATTAATTGAAATGTCAGTCATTATGATTGTAAATTGTCGATACAAGTGTTATTTGAAGCCTACAAACACAAATTATGTGACTAGTGACACTTTTAAAATTTATAAAAACTAGCTTTTACCCGCGACTCCGTCCGCGCGTAACAAAAAATAGAAAACGGGGTAAAAATTATCCTATGTCCGTCTCCTAGTTCTAAGCTACCTCCCCATCAATTTTCAGCTAAATTAGTTCGACCGATCTTAAGTTATAAATAGTGTAACTAACACGACTTTATTTTATATATATAGATAGATGAACACATTAACAATTTAAAAGTTATAATAATAATAATACAAATGAAAAAAATATACTAAATCACAAAATAAAATTACATTGGAACAAAATATGCGAGCGTTTCCGATGCTGTTACCAAAATGCCTTTTATTCGATTAAATATGTATTATGACACGACTAATTAATCTAATCAAATAAATGAATATACGAAGTAGGTTTATTGCCTTAAAGAGTCAATAAATAGCTATTACATTTTGGGTATACTTGTCTATTGAGATTATAAATGAATGTGCAGTGCATTAAATAAATGAAGTGCACCACTTGTAATAGACCTCCTCAAATGCCTCTGAATACGCTCTCCTACGCACCGCGTCCAGTAACATCGTGCCGGAATGTTTGTATCAACTAACTCCACCCGAAACTAACACCGGTCACTTTATCTACTGATAGTTAAAGAACATTCTACAATATGTTAACCCTTGAACCAATTTAACAAATATTCAAGATAATATTTAATTTATACAACTATTTTAATGGATTAATATTGAATCGCTCGAAATAGTTTATATGCAAGTGATTCTTTACCTTTTTTCATACATCCGATGCACGTAACGTTCCGATTGACTCAAGTTCTAAATTTAATACTATAAAGGTGATTTCAGTTCGATCTCCGGCCCTGACGGTATATTAATAACATTATATATGTGTGCAAATTTCTATTCGTCGAGTTTCTTTTTAGTTAATCGCTGTTTGCAATAAAAAAAACTCTTTTTTTTAAATAAGTTTGAATATTTTCTTTAAAATTTGTGTTAGAAATGAAAATCATTGTTCATTATCAAATGGCTACTTGCAGTCGCATGGAATATTAAAAGCGATGTAATCGTTCGTAAGAATTTGTGGAGGCTACAAGGCAATGCGACGTCGTCGTCTAAGTAGCATTATTTAATAGAACTAACAGAATGCCATGATAATATCCAATTATCAAATATTAATGCATTTAACAAGAACATTTATTACTTTATACTTCATGCATTTTAATGAAGTTTGTATATTTTATCTTCTTATGGTAAAAATTATTGAAATAAAAATGTTTAGACTCCGTTAAATATCCGTTGGGTTTTACTTTCCTTGTTCTTTTAAGTAACGAACGTTTTGATATGTGGCTAGTAACTAGGTTTCCTAGACCGCCATCTGTCTGAATTCCTGAACGACACTATAAGTTAGGCTAATAAAACCTCGAGACGCACTATCTTTTATTTGACTTATGGGAATCTTAGTTTCCGACGTATCTAACATGTAGGCAGTTTGCTTAAAAAGGTATGCATTTTATCACATTAAGATACCATTCAAATTTAGTCCTTAAAGCGATTGCAAATCGAATGAAAATCGCTTGTGTTGAAAACTTGGAAAGCACTATCCATGAATGAGAATATGATTATATGCTGGAGTGCAAATGTCATCGGCCAATCGTGAACTCCGCCCGTTTTTAAGTTGCTTTGACTAATTGTAAAGACTCGGAAGATTGAACCAATTCTTTCACAAACTATTACATTTTGTAATTATAAAGTATTGTAAAGGTGACATTTGTTTATCTGTAATTTCTGCAGCCAATAAAGATTCCCAGGCTGATGACCATTGTTAATGTGTAACACTCAATGAAGCTATCTTTACAAATTGCCGAAATATAACACGTCATATTATCAATGAATTCGTCCTATATCCAATTTTGAGATTCTTTACAATTTCCCTAGGCGAATTAATATCGGGCGATTCACGATTTGCTGGTGACACGTAGAGTAGTAGTAGCGTCAGAGTTTTGGCCGGGCACCAAAGTGCACTGGCTAGATTCGTGCAAATGTCTTTATTGTATCAACAGGTTTACAAAGTTAAACTCAATATAACGGAGCTCTATGAAACTCCGAGATAGTATCAATAAACGATTTCACAGGAATACACAAGAAAATAGATTTTATAACATCCTGTAGTTAATAATCTTACAAGTAATAGTAGGAATTCGCATATTTGGCATTCTAATATAGTTTTTATAAGAATTCCGAATTATGTTTTTATAACAATAAATAAATTAAGTTCTTTTCCGCATAGCGTTTAAATCGGATACGATATGTGAAAGATTTGTCCGTGGGTTCGAAACCGCTATTCGAAAACTGTCAAAACCGAACCTAATATAATAATAATATGGCTAGTATTCATTATAACTATGTATTTAGTGGTTTAATTTTTAAAGTAAGTATGTAATTAATTTTATTATGTATAATATATAAGTTTTATTTTACTTCGAATTCAAGCTTAAAATAATCAGAGAAAATGGGACACAATTTTAAGATGTATAAAATGCTGCATTTATAAAATCTGAATTTAAAATAAGTTATCCTATGATGGTTTCAATAAAATACCAAATTAAATCTCTAAAATAAATAGAATGGGTATAGAAATAACAAACTCTATGAACACAGTTTTCAAGGTAATTAAATCCTGAAACTAAAATATGAAGTCATCGTCAAATTTTACGGCAACAGATAATCTAGGTTGAGCGTCAAGAAATATTTGCCGCGTGACGTCGCTATCAATTTGATTTAACTTTTGTTTGCACTGATAACAGCATTAAATTATTTTAAAGTTTAAGAAAAAAATATTTTTTCAACCAACAGACAAATTAAAACATTCAAACTTGTTTCTTATTACAGCACAGCATCAACAAAATAGTCAACACTTTTTCAAAATTAAAAAGTTTTTAGGTTTGTCAGTTTACCGTACTGTTGGGCATTTGAACCGGCCAATTGCTGTGTGGAGATCGCGGCTTGCACAAAACTTACGGGTTGGTTACGCGCAACTGGTCGAAGGCGTGCGTTCATACACACGGTTAAGCGACGACTGACGCGGTTGGGACGGATGGGCGGATGGTTGTTCCTGAGGCACAAAGTGACGCGATGCATCTGCCCTGTGCCTCACTCTATGGCCTCTCCGCCAAACGGAGCCTTAGCGCGCTCCCGAAATAGAGATTAACTAATCTTGATTCGATCTAATCTTGAATTAAACACCATTCATTGTTAATTAATAACATTGTTAATAACATTTTAGTAAATTGTGTTTATAAATTACTTATATCGTCTTAGCCGTACCAAGTTCAATTTAGATGTGTCGCTTCTTTTACGTTTTTCGAAAGATGGATTCGATCCCGGAATCTCGTCTCTCACAGTTCCTTCCCTAAATGTTATATTTATTAATATAAATCCCAATAAAAAATCTTGTTCTATTAAAAAAAGTATCGTAAATGTATGTATAAAAAAAAATAAAAAGCATAGTATGTTAATAATATACAAAATAGGTTACATAGCTGAATAAAATGGTGACACTTTGCATTTAAATAGTCGTCGCACGCGTGAATGCACACCGCGCTGTTAGAATTGAAAACGTCCAATTTGAAAACTGAACGCTAACAAAAATAGTGATAGCAACGTTTTTTCTTGAATTTAAATAGAAAAGTTCAAATTAACTACTCGTATCATTGTAATTAATTGAGGCTAAATATTTTTAAAGGAATATTTTTTTTTTTTTGAAAATGTTTTTCACTTTTTATAAATATTCGTTTGAGTTCAAAAGCCAACAAATTGACGGAAGTCCTAATGAAAAGTCTTTGAACTATGAGAACCATAGACTTTATACGAAAGACATTCCAAGATTTATCAAAGGACGCCTTGGTAAGACGACACACTTCTCTAATCCTACAACAGAGGATTTCAAATCACAAATTCTGAACAAACTTATGTTTTCTTTTTAAGCTCTTGCACATTTTAATCTTGACAGTAAAGGCCAAGAATTAGTCTAAACTGAGTTTGATGTCGATAATTTTAAATGATTTTTTATTCCAAGCTCTAGATGAAATTTATTAAATTAATATCTATTTAGCTATCTCTACGTTATTTTTTTATTTATTCTGATTGATGCATTTTGTTATATACTTTTAACGCATAATTATGGTTCACAGATAGTCCCTAATCAAATAATAACTATTATAAACCAACGACGTTAAAATGTATACTTCTAAATGTTGAATCCTCGATAAGATGTTAATACGGGTTAGGAAATAACTGTTAAATCCGTAGAGTTTCAAACTTCTCGACGCATTAATGAAGAGGCAATCGTATTCAGATTTCATTACTGTCTCAGTAAGAAGGTGGCAGTTCTATAGAAGTTGTCCAAGTGACCAAGTGTAGTTGAAAAGTTGCCGACCGCCCGTTCCCATCAGCTGACTGAAAACTTGCAAAGTACGTGCGAAGACAAGATTTTAAAACTCCTAAAGCTCTCTCACTTTGTCGCCATATTTAAAAGATGATGCTCAGCTTACGTGTGAGCTAAAGATTTTATAAGTTTTACTAAAATAGCATGTTTCGTTACATTGTTACATTTCCTCTTAAAGTTTGTTAATTATTAATAATTCTGATTTTTATTTCACGATTTTTTTGAACGATGTCCTTCAACCATGAAAATTTATCTAACCGGTACATCGATATATTAACCGCTTAGCACATTTCTCTGTAAAAGGATTAGTTGTGAACTCAAGTGCTAGAAGAAACTGTCAGTCAATCGAGACGCAACAGTACTCTGAACCTTTCTACGGCTTCGTTTGACTGAACATTGATATTGATAAATAACGAACAGATTTTAACGTAATATCATTTTTTTATTAGTATGTATATCATCGTAAAATGTAAAAGTGCATAGCGGTGTTACTTAAAAATTAAGGTAAAATCTATATATATAAAAGAAAGTCGTGTTAGTTACACCATTTATAACTCAAGAACGGCTGAATCGATTTGACTGAAAATTGGTGGGCAGGTAGCTTAGAACCAGGAAAAGGACGAAGGATAATTTTTACCCCGTTTTCTATTTTTTTTTTATTCCGCGCGGACGGTGTCGCGGGAAAAAGCTAGTTTATAATAAAAAAAATACAGTTCCTAGTAAAAAAGTTTGATGTATACGAAACATTCACTTTCTTCACACAGATGTTTGTCTTAACACAAAAATTTCAGTTGATAAACTTTACGCATGTAAATGCAATATTTTATTGAGTGACTTATAATTAAATTCAATGTATTTGATATTAACCATTATGTAACAATCTTGAAAAGTTAACACGTTCAGTGCCACCGTACGAAAAAAAATTGTAGTGGTATGGGAAATGTTAAGTGATAAATAACATGGTGCGTAGCTTGAAAGTAAATTCCGTCACCGCAACTACACTTGACATATCAGAGCCTAAGTAACAAAAAGTGTAACCTATTTGAGCAAAGCAACCTCGAGGATCGCTCTTTAAGTAACATTAATCGGGTTTCGTCGCGTTCGTGCGTTTACTATTTTATTTTCTAGTGTCAGTGATGAAATATTTCTGTTTAAAAATAAACCTTATCTACATACGAATTAAGTATAAATTAAAATGACGTATTAACATGTTGCATCAAAAGAATTAAGCCTTCATGAACTTGAAGCGTACGATGTATCTTAGTGGAGTATCACAGGTTTGAGATTAATTTGAGATTGACAATAAAAAAATGTACCAAAGAATTAAGGTGACTTTTCGATTATTTATTTACATTAAAGTGTTAAAGAAATTTAAATTAAAATAGGTGAAAATAAAATCGTAATATTTTCATTCTTTATTAAGACACTTAAAGGAAATAAAAACAATGCAATTAATGTATATTTTATAAATCTATATATATCTATCTATATATCTATATATATAAAAGAAAGTCGTGTTAGTTACACCATTTATAACTCAAGAACGGCTGAATCGATTTGACTGAAAATTGGTGAGCAGGTAGCTTAGAACCAGGAAACGGACATAGGATAATTTTTACCCCGTTTTCTATTTTTTATTCCGCGCGGACGGAGTCGCGGGTAAAAGCTAGTCTATATATATAAAAGAAAGTCGTGTTAGTTACACCATTTATAACTCAAGAACGGCTAAATTGATTTGACTGAAAATTGGTGGGCAGGTAGCTTAGAACCAGGAAAAGGACATAGGATAGTTTTTATTCCGCGCGGACGGAGTCGCGGGTAAAAGCTAGTATTTAATAAAATACTTCATTCATTTAAAGTACTTCATTATATAAAGTTGTAGAGAAATAATTCGTTATAAATGTGACTTAGATAAAAGGTTCTTTGTAAGAAAGTGATGAAAAACGTTTTAGTTATAATAAAATCATAGACTGTGTAAAATTACGAAGCCTTTTAACGTTAAACTAAATTGTTTCTTTATTGAAGACACATTAACATATTAAGTACTTTTACTTTTCTAATTCAAGACAATTTATGTCAAATCTTTACTCGAACAGAAATTAGAATTTGTTATAATTGTTGAAAAAGATAAAAAAGCGTAACAAGTTTATGAAAACTCTGATTTATTTGCTATTGTAATATTATCAAAATATTTCATGTAATTAGTTTAAATAAATGTTCCAAGTTAGCGGCTAACCTTCAAGACTGAAGAGGCACTGGAAGAAGAAGAAGAAGTTTAAATAATTTTAATGTGTTTTAACACTTATTAATACGTGGTTGCTTGTTACTATTTATTTTCAAAAAGGCATTTCATTTCATATCGTGTGTGGTCTGATGATTCCATAGTAAACATTGTTTGTTTCATGTATCAATATAAAAGGTAGTTCGGATTTAACATTTACCATGTTTGCAGTCGTACAATTCAAATATAAACTATGAAAAGCTCAAAGTGAACTATGTATTTTGGATTCAATCAGTTTTATTTACAAATTGCGTATTAAAAAGGAATATTAGTCTAAAATGCTTGATTTTTCGTATTTTATTCCTACATTTCATATTATCTTACAGTACAGAGGCTAACCCTTATCCTGTCTATGATTTTACGTTGAAATCTAGTTCTCCGTGAAATGTACTTCACAATATCTAAACCAGATATATTCCATAGTACGGATTTTATGTTTCAAATCCGGATTTCCAAATTCTAAATACAAAACTGCTATCCATGTACATCCATACATGCTGTTAATCCCTTTGCATTTGAATGATAGTATTACGGGAAGATTAATTTGTTTCTAATACAGCTGAGATGACATCGGTAAAAGATTTCGACATTTGGAAAGTTGGAAAGTTGGAGTATAAAGTACTAGCCGTCGCCCGTGACCCCGTCCGCGAGAAATTAAAAATAAAACTTAACTAATAGCCTATGTGTTCTTCCAGGCTATGTTCAGCCTCTATGTCAAATTTTAGTTGTTCTGGAGATAACTTCAAACAAACATCTATCCATCCATCTACACATTAGTATTTATAATAAGAGTAAGATTGGTAAAATTTAACGTTAGTTATTAGAGAAAAATATATTCACAACAAATATGTATAAAAGACTGCACTAGCATAAACATACGCGTGAATCAACATGAGTTTGCAGTTCTGTGCGCTAAATTCGCGTTGCATACGGTAGTCGAATTGACTAAGCGAGTGTTTGAATTCTAATAATTATCCGCTAATTGGCTTTTAAGTCTCATTAAACGTAATGAATCCGCAAATATGGAGCATGTGAGACTATGTTTAATTCTTGCTAATATTATAAATGCGAAAGTATGGATATTTAGATGGCTGTTTGTTACCTCGAGGAAGGTAGAACATAATCTGGAAGAACAGATAGGTTATAAAGTTATTTTTTTAATTACGCGTGGACGGAGTAGCGGACAAAAGATAGTTAATTTATAATTATTAAAAAAAAAAATTCTTGGTGAGAATCTTACAATATTTTTTAATAATCATCATGAATATCATGAATACCAAAATTTGGATGTATGGACGTTTGTTAACTCCTATCTCTAGAACTGGAATAAATCTATTGATAAGAGTCTGTTATTACAGGGCTATTGCCCATACTACTCTTATGACGTAAGTTACTCATTCAGGAGTCCGCCGGACTACATCGGTAATTTACCACAACATCTTTCCCTTCCCGGCCCCAGACCCAGAGGTAGACCCAAAACTAGATGAAAAGATGTAGTGTTAAACGACATGAGTCAGTGCCAAGTCTCAGATGAACATGTCGAGGACAGGGCGAGGTGGAGGAATTTGATTGGGAAAGCCGATCCCACCACCGCATACTACTTGTTATCAGATTTTTAATTCCACGCGTACAAAGTCGCGGTCAACTGCTAGTCAATAATAAATGATTTCATATTGCCGAATGATGTTTTATATTAACGTTAGTTTTCATTGACATGTGAGTGACATGACTAAATATAAAAAGGAAAGAAATATTTCAAGATCAAATAAAAGACTTTCAATAGTTGACAGTTTTGACGGACGTAGGGAAACGTGCATTTGCTTAAACATTGGAAGAATTTTTTTACCCACGGGCAATAATACTTTGTTTAATAAAAAAAAAACTAATCAGTGCAAAAAGATACTATCAAGAATATTAAGAAGGGCTTAAAAGTCACGTCTTTCATAAATAATAATCAATTATTATTCGATTTAGCGATAGATAAATCATTTCATGTGTGTTTTTGAATAACTCGATTAATTAATGGACAGTTGGATAGTTAGTGATTTTGGGCATATTGTTACATCGCTTGTTTGTCTCGTTATTGGATTGCGATAGCTCGTTTGTCCGCTTGTCCGCTATTTTTGAATAACAATTCAGTCCACGCGTACCCTCTGACTGTTTAATTTGCAAGTAAATTCATTGCTTAGGTTTCATTGTTAGTTCCACTTTTCTACTATAACAAAAAAAAACCAAAAAAGGACTTACCGTTAAATTCCTCTGCCGAAAAACTAGTACTGTTTTTTTTTTAAGAAAAATAGAGGGATGACGAGATGTTTTTATACAAGTGCTGCAACAGTGGAAACTTTAACAAACTCCTTAACATGGAATAATGAACATCGATGATTTAAAACATGTTCGTTTTGTCTGGTTATCGATTGCAGAATTTAAAAATTCCAGAGAAGGATACCAACAGAATGACATCTAGCACTTTAAATCGATCAATTTAATTACCCTTCTATCAGTTGAGAATTAAGTGAAAACATCAAAAATTGTTATCTCAACAAGCATCCTATGTTAAAAGGTGCAATTAAAGTTGTAGTCCGTAGTGAGTGTCACGTGGGGACAGGACGCAATCACCTCGCCAAAGGAGTTGCCGTGTAAAATTAAGCGGCAATCTAGATAGCGAATATGCTATCGCTTTTAATATTAACTCTTCATTTAAAAGCTTTTTGCTAACAGTTTCCTGCATTAGTTTTTTTTTTGATAAATTAAAGTACACAAAATAAAAATTTAAACGTCCTAATTATGTTGTCTAACAAATAGGCTGTATGCTCATATATTAAAATAATAGTTTTTTTTTTAAATAATAAACAATCACAACAATCTACATAAATACATATCTACAAAACAATCTAAAATATTCCTAAAATAATAAAAGGTAACAGTAAAAATGTTAACGAATTAGTTACTTAATTTTTTCCAGGAATTGATACCATTGTCTTGCATTGAGATCTAAGCTCTGCGATATGTGAAGTCGATGTTAAACAATAAAAACGATTGTGTTACACCGCTGAGTTAGTTTGAATTAATCCGCTAGTCATAACAATAAGCATTATATGTCAAGATCGTTTAACATACTATGTACTTATATATTGGGTGGGCGAAGTGCGGTTCGTTGAAAATGTTCTTTTCATTAGATCATTTAACAGATGGAATTATATAATTTATTACGTATGCTATTTTAGTAAATGATACTGTGTTGTTTTTTTACGAAAATGATAAAAAATAGAATATATAAAACAAGACCGTAGGTATACATTCACAACGGTAAAATATTCATATTTTTGCGAAATTAATAGAAAAAAATTGTCACAATTTTTTAATGATGTCTTATAATATATGTATTAATTTTATTTATTGTTATAAACTAAAATATAGCAGGATGTTGCCTTCATTGCTAATTAAATAGCAATTTTGCAATATCGTTCTTTCATTTATTTTTTATACCCTATAGTCATGTGGGCGTGAACATGTTTGTTTAACTTTACTGACTCTTGTTTTATTTTAGTGCGTGTTATAAACAACAGTTCCATAGAACTTACTCAATAATTCTCGACATGATGTCAGAGCTAGACGTGTCGCCGGGATGTAGATCAAAGCCTATCTTTACGAGCCTTTAGTCTCGGTCGCGTTCAAACGACAAGAAACAATAATAACTTGGCAACTATTTTAAACTATATCGGTCGCCCAGTCGACATACAACAGGTCTTCCTTATTACCAAAATTACATAAGCTCAGTATCCTCGGAATCGATAGATGGCGCTGTTACATATAGTTATATTATTGCTAACGTATAATCCCAGAACCTTATCAGGCTTGTGACGTTAGCGTTGTTATCGCAATTAGTTCTCCCAGTAAACATAATTAGGCTTTAGACGATGACACACACAACAAGACGGGACAAAATGTCTTTAGGTACACTTTTCACCAGGCCAGATTTTGTTCTCAAAGCGTACCTAAATTAGATATATAAGATTGTAGTGGGTCTTTGATAGATTTGGTCTAAGGACGCCTGAAAAGATTAGTGTCGTAAAAAAAACTTAAAAATATTAATAAAAATTGATTGCTGAGACATTTTAGATTTCTTTTACTTTAAATGGCTTTGCAACACAAAGTTTTTTTTCAATTGATTCAACTTATATTCGATAAATGTGTACTTATATTATTGAATAAAACATAGATTAATTATTAGTTGCCATTCATTTTGTTAGTCATCAGTCGTCTCAAATGACTTCACTCTGATTATCAGCACATATTGCACATTCCTAAATTCTCGGCTAAACAAACTGCGCCTTGTCATAACAAAGTAATATAAGTAGGTATTATATGAGCTAGCTGTTGTACGCGACTCCGTTTGTGAGGGATTAAAAAAGAACGTAATTAGTAACATGTTCTAGGCTATGTTCTACATCTATTCCAAATTTCGTCAATGTAAGCCATTTTAGAGATACCTTCTAACAAACATTAGTCTAGTCTTTTATTATACTAATACGATAATATTTTATCGTTCATTACACCCCAGTCAGATGGTAACTGGTAATGCATTCAAGGTTTCTAGATATATATTTCATATCGTAACATGTTATTTAGGATGTTTACTCTCTTAGCGATAACTCTATAGGTAGTTTTGAATACGCATATTAACGGTGTCTCTTTGATGAATCTTTAAAGTCAAATGTATGACATACCTACTTTATTTGCGTAAGAATTGTGGTAAAATGATGAAAGTGTTTCATTTTTATATTTAATTTTCATTTAGACAAATCATTTAAATGTGTTAGAAATGTTTTATTATAATAAATATGTAGCAATAAGAATTATTAAATGTGTACTTAAGGTGTGGTCGTAGGTACATATACTCATATAAGGAGTATACAATATTTGTAATATATTATTTGATATACACATGTGTATGAATCAATTAAGTTAGGAGTGTATATGAAGCGTATGTATTCTTATGTTTTTGTCCGCCGATAGGGGACGTGATCACAACGTGCCCTGACAGACACGGTTTAAACAAAAAGTGATATAGTGCCGCGGAACTATATCATAAAATTCGCTGAACGGTGGCACCACACGCAAGGACCCGTCGACCGGAGCTGGAATGAAGTCACCGACTTCTAAAATTATTAAGACTATGTATATCAGAGATTTTTATGACTTATTGTAATTCAGGTCAGTTGGTCGAAGCCAGATGAGTCAATGGTTCAGTTTGTACTGTCAGGTGATAAAACAAGCAACTGTTTATGTTATGAACTGTTATTATAACCAACACTAGTTTTAGTACCTAACTAGCGGTCGCCCGCGACTTCGTCAGCGCAAAATTGAGAAAGTAGCCTATAATATACCCGCGTGCATCAGCTACCTTCCCATCAAAGTCCGGTCAAAATCGGTTCAGCCGTTCCGGAGATTACCCGCAACAAACGCTGCCTTGTGGACAGACGGACAAAAATTTAAAAAAAAATGTTTTTCGCTATCAGCAACTCACATACAACATGTGTACGAAATACTTTTTTTTTATATTACATACAGACAATACAACTTTATTAATATGTATAGAAAACTAACGCAACATATAAAAATAAAAAATTAAATTAAATAACTTTTATTTCGAACCAGTTACATCCATATAGTACTCGTATATTCTTAACAATTATTTTTAAAATCTATTTGGTATAGTTTTCGAGCTTATAAAATCGTCGAATAATGATTCTAGCATGCGAATGTGGAAATGACAGACGTATGCCAAGACAGAACCAAATATAAATTCGAGATCTTTGCGTAATCTTCTACGTCACGGGCTTCAGTGAGTTGTAAAACCGAGTCCGAAAACACTACAGATGAATGTTCAAATATACTATAGGTGTATTACTAAACACATAAATCAATTGAAACTATGATCAACAATCATCGACGCCCTTATAAAGTGTCGGGACGAAATTAAAATGCGTTACAATTGCCTCTCATTGACGCGATAAGAGAAGAGTCAGTGCTCTTATTGAGACTGATTTATAACTAATGCTGCTCAACGTTAAGATCCGTACACATAAAATGTACCTCGAAATACAGCATAAAAATGCCATATGTGTTTGCCTTTTCACCTTACGTTATTTCAAAAGAAATGTTAACTGCAGTTCTGAGGCACAATTCCAAAAAAATAGGTCACTCTTGAAAAAAAAAATAGATTTCTGTCGCTTGCACAAGTAACAGATATATATTCGGTGAAGTTGTGTACGCACCTTTATAATGATAATGGCGAGTGATATACGTCTTGCGTCAGCGTTCTGACATCAGCTACCATAGAATAAAGTCGCTGCCAGTTAGAATTGTACGTGTTAAGATCTATATTTGTATAGTAATCAGACTCAACAAGAGATAGCAGAGTTAAATGAGACGAATGAATCAATCTTATTTTTAATTACTACTTGTATAATATGCTAATATTAATTACACCGGCCAGTGAGAAAAACAATTCTAATGTTAGAGTTACAACAACGACGACTCCTCTGATAAAACAAAAAAACAGAATTATACGATTTCATTAATAATTGTCAATTATATTTTAATATCTAAGTTCGATTTGCTAATATGTATGTATGTAAATGTGTAAGTAAGCGTTCATTATGTAAATACGTAAGCTTGTTGGCAAGTCGTAAGTTAGTCGGTAGAGTCGGACACATAAATCTGGTGCGAGCGACACGCGGGTGATAGTGTCGCGATCGGAATGTCGCGGGGTTTCGGCGTGCGACGGAAGCCACGTCGAGTGCGTCCGACTTCTGCCGACTCCTGCCCACGTACTCATGCCCACTCCTGCCTACAGCTCTCTACTGCTGCCTATTCCTGCCTCATTCATATATTAAGTGTAATGCTTTATTCATATATTGACATGTATTTTGTCCCTGTTTTGTTTGTTTTTGTTATTTTGTATTTTCACTTCGATGCAAACATTTAGGTTTAACCTCTACATAAATACGAGAGACAAACATATGTTATTAATTAGCGAATTGATAAAATCTACTACATCCGTGAATATTAAAATAATGAGAAAAGTTCAAGGCTTTCTTCGTGTAATAGCTCACTAACAACATAGATAAGGATTGAAGCATACATCACGCTTATCTCGCGCCCTACCGCGGAAATACGGACACGGTTTTGTTTATTCGAGTCCTAAAGGTCTCACGAGTTAAACTAACATTACAACACTTGTACACATTTGTTGTAACCAGATATTATCGTAATATAATTATAATATTAACAAATTATTTTAGCGAATCTTTAAACTATCAATGTAACATCGAGCCACTATACTCTGCTTGATAACTATTCTATAAATATTAGATATGAAATTCGTACCCGAATGACAAACAAAAGAAGCACGCTGTAAACACATGCTCTGTATCGTAATTTAACTACAATAACCCCTAAATAAAGGTTATCGTTTGGCCAAACATTGACCAAAGTTATCGGCCCTAACCGGGACGAGTCTGCCAATTTAATTCATAACCCATTAGGGTTTGAGAGAGACATCGGTTGCGGGTAAATCGTAAAATGAAGGCGAGCACGCGATCCGACCAGTATTCAATTTCATAGAGAAACTTATTTTATGCCGTCGGGGTTACCCTGCACGAAAGCATCGAATTGATCAGTACTGTCAAAGATTAAAACGCAGTGCGCACGCGGTGTTTTAATACCTGCCCAGTTAGTCGAAATAAAAACTTACAACTCTAAGTAATTATACATTGTTATCCACATGTAGTTACAATTTACTATTCAACCAATGAACCAACCTTTAATCAATAAACAAAACTTACTAACGCACTTACTAAAGTTGAAGTTGTTGATAATTTCTCACTAAGTGTCGATTTTCTCATACTAAATATACACCGAAAGGACTGCTTAACGAGTCTAAGTAAAGATCCTGCGAAGTAAAATTGGGTTTTAGTGATGATACTAAGAAAGTATGAATATGAGATGGCAAAGAAAATTCTCTCACTTTTGTTTTGTCTAACCAAAACTCCTTACCACAGGTGGGCACAGTTAATCGAAAAGTTAACTTCGTTAATCGTTAATTCGTTAATTAAAAAATTAACTTCGTTAATCGTTAAAGCGTTAAATTCTCGAAAATTTAACGCAAGTTAAAGTTAATCGTTAACAGTTAACCATACCAAAATTATACATACTAATTTCACACTTATTGTGCCGACACTTGTTTAAAATGTTCATTTGATTATTTTAATTATAAAAATGAATTTTATTAATATAAAAATTAATCTTAATTCTATAAAACATGAGTATAAGAGACAAGTATGAATGCATTATAGTATATTTCATTACGAGTGCGGAAAGCCTGTCATTGCAAAGTGTTCCGACAAATGTCTACCCGACCTGAGGCGCAGCCGAAGGTGAGGGTTGACAGTTGGCACAAGTTTTTTTAATACAGTTGCGAAAAAATTAAGAAATTAAAATAATAATAAAAACACAATAAACTCAACTAACTAAAAAGTTTGAAAAATTGCGCCAACCGTGAAAGAATACAAACAGAGATTTTTTTTGTTTTCTTCACCCATTCTGGGTAGGCAAAGGGAACTATGCCCAAACGTCCAACTCTTCAGGAGATTATTTTTATTGATATGACTGTTCGGTACAGTTGCACTGTAGTTCGCTACTTTTGAATTTGGCGGTTTTAATTGTTAGAGAAGGTAGGTCGACTCATTTTTATTCTCCCGCACAAGCGGGTAGTTGGAAATCCCTCTCCGCTAAGGACGGGCGCGGGGCCTGCGGGGGGCTTGTGCGGGGAAGGAGTGAGTCGACAGAACGCATCGAGTCAGCATAAAGAGTGGTCGGCAGTTGGATAGCACATCGGACGTGTCTATTATTTAGCGTACAGGGTCGCTAAGTTGACGGTTCCGCGTTCGGTTCGGTAAAGGACGCGTCTATAGGGCGCATACGGGAAGCGGTGCATCGGGTGCATCAGGAGTGCAGCATTGCTGGCGCCTTTAGACTGTATGACTGTGACTTATTCGACTCGACTGACACCGACAGAGTGACCAGGCAACTGCAGGCGGTGAACGGGGCATCGAATAGGTGAGTGCCATTTCATATATTTACCATTATTTACGCCAGGCCTTGTGATACGTAGTTTAAGGCAGGTTGTGCCGCGGGACCCGAACCCGTCGTGTACGGCACAATGACATGAAAATGAAATTTAATGAGATGAAATAAAATGAATCCAACCTAATTCATTGAATCTAATCATTAAATCTGATATTGTAACAAATTAGGAGCTTCTTTTTAGAAATATTTGTATGAATCATAAAAACTTCAATGATTTTTTTTTCTAAAAACTTCGTGGTTAGTTTTTTCTTTTTAATAGATATTATTTTGACAGTTGGGAAAGAGAACGCACGAGTTTGGAAAAGTAAAGAAAAAGCACGAATAAAAAAGTGTTTTTAATACAGTAGCTCAAAAAGTGGCGTATTGCAGGGGCGAAGAGCGTTCGGAATGTGGGCTATTACATACTCGTGCTTTTTTATATACTCGTTATGAAATATACTATTTCGAACCTTCTTTTGATTTTGTCCTGTTGGTCATGTCTTTCCCGGACGCTCTGATGCATCACACTTGCACGCGAACTTCACATATATCAATTATCAACTCGCTCGTTCACCATTCGAGTCGCCGACAGTTGCCCAACATAGTTAAACTTACGAGCGTGCCGTGGCGCGTAATTTTAACAAAATGACAGCACGTCTCCAAGTTTCTAATTTAACGATTAACGGACTTTTATTAACGGAAGTTGAGTTTAACGGAAGTTAACAAAAGCGTTAACACTTTTTGAAGTTAACTTAAAAGTTAATCCGTTAAGCAAAATGTTAACTTCGTTAATTAACGATTAACGGATTAACGAGTTAATGCCCAGCTCTGCTCCTTACTCTTTGAAATAGCCGCAACGACGACAATCTACATGTATTTTATCGTGAGTAGACAGAGCCTAGAGTTCTGATTTGCGTGAACGTTTATAATTTACAAAAAGGAAACATAAAAAATGTCTTTGTAAGTCGATGGGGACCGCTTCATGGAATGCCAGGAACTATTTGAGTTCAAAAGTAATCTAATTTGTTATGAAAAGTTTCCAAGTTTCGAGTAAATTACGTACATTTATCAAATAATTGGGTTAAAGTTGAAGCGAAGTAGTCACAAAATAATACAAAAACCGAATAATATAAAAAAATTGCTGGTTTATAAATAACTGAATTTAAAATAAGATAGTTTACTTCTTCTGTCTTATGTAGCAAAATAAGACTAGACATTGGCGACGTACATCGTCGATTCATATCAATATCTACTTATAAGGTAAACTGAATAAAACGTGATCAGTTTATTTAATGTATCATAATTTTATATGACTAATTATTACACGGAAGGGAATTTAAACGCGTATGACTGATGGGCTAAATTGCATTAATTGAAAGAGATAATATGTACATTTTTTACCTTATACGTCGTGTGTGGACGAAAAATATTTATATTGGAACGATATTCCAATGTTTGATGTACTGACGAATATAATAAATTTACTGATTGTTTTCTCTCAATCAAGTAAAGTCATGTCGAAATTCAATATGATATTGTTGTCGGGGATAAAAGTAATGTTTTTATCGTATAAAATACGAAGTTCAACTAAATTATTAACACACACATAACATTTTATTTTCGTTATTTTGTTCCAGAAATAGACTAGATGAGCTGAGTGAAAAATATGCATCAATCTTGGCTACTCTTAGAGCGTCACTGCCGTTAATTTTGAACTTATCAAAACAGTACTCTTCTGTATCTGCGTGTGCTTTAAAACAATAGCAGTACTGCATTGCAGTTGTCATTCTACCCTCGTGTGAAACTAGCATAAGTTAATATGAAACATCTCGTACGTGTTGCGGAAAACATAACAGACATATAACAGAATAGCATTCAGAGAATTGTGCATATCGAATGGAGTTCAAGCCTTGCTAGTGTCACATTAATATAGGTATCTATATTTATTGAAAATAGGCGTTAGATTCCATCACAATAGGAAACACTTGATGAAATAGACACCTAAGAGTTTATTGTACGTATCGGACGTGTGTCGAACGTGTGTCGTGTCAATTTTAAAAAGTCAAATATTAGGTCCTTACATATGAAATTGGCGTTTTTCGTACTGGCCACTTTAATCACGAATTTCTCCTCTTTGGTAAGGAATTCCAAATGCAAATTTGTACAGCTATAGACTCATGTATTTGTGGTTCGATGACCGTCATTCATTTGTTTTTTTTCTTCTGTTTTTTTCTGTTTGCGACACTCATTTTACAAAATGGAAAACTTAAAATATCGCATTATTTACGAGTACGAGTTCCGCCGTGGCACTAGTGCTGCGGAAACGACTCGAAGGGTGAATGATGTGTATGGCGGTCGTGTTGCAAAAGAAAACACAGTTCGTTTTTGATTCCAACGTTTTCGTTCTGGAAATTTCGATCTGCAGAACAAGCCCCGTGGACGGCCTGAGACTCAAGTTGATAATGAAGAGTTGAAGGCTATTGTGGAAGCGGATCCATCGCAAACCACGTCCGAGTTAGCTGCAGGCTGCGATGTTAGTGATAAAACTGTTTTAATTCACTTGAAGCAAATTGGGAAGATTAAAAAGCTTGAAAGGTGGGTACCTCACGAATTGACTGAAGCAAACCGGCAAACGCGCGTCGACTGTTGCGTTACATTACTAAACCGGCACAATAATGAAGGTATTTTAAACCGAATCATTACCTGTGATGAAAAATGGGTTCTTTACGATAATCGGAAGCGCTCAGCGCAATGGTTGGATCCTGGCCAGCCAGCCAAATCCTGCCCCAAGCGAAAATTAACCCCAAAAAAGTTACTTGTAAGCGTTTGGTGGACTAGTGCCGGTATTGTTCATTACAGTTTTCTCAAATCTGGCCAGACTATTACGGCTGATGTCTATTGTCAGCAATTGCAAACCATGTTGGAAAAGCTAGCGGCTAAACAACCTAGGCTGGTCAATCGCTCCACGCCACTGCTACTTCACGACAACGCTAGACCACACACTGCGCAACAGACGGCTACTAAATTAGAAGAGCTTCAATTGGAAAGTCTAAGACATCCTCCGTACTCCCCGGACCTTGCTCCAACAGATTACCATTTTTTTCGAAATTTGGATAACTTCTTGCAAGGGAAAAAATTCAACTCCGATGGGGCAGTCCAAATCGCCTTCAAAGATTTTATTGATTCCCGTCCGACTGGTTTTTTTAGTAAAGGGATCAATGAACTACCTATGAGATGGCAAAAGTGCATAGAAAATAATGGTGCATACTTTGATTAATTAAATATATTATATTAAAAAATATTCGACTTTTTGTTCCTCCCATACAAAACGCCAATTTCATATGTAAGGACCTAATATCATCAAAATATCTTAGTTCAATTTTTTAGTCGACTTCAAAAAGAAGGAGGTTATCAATTCGACTGTATTTTTCTTTTATGTGTGTTACTGCGAAACACCGCCCCTGGTGGTCCTATTTTGATGAAAATTATTTTAATCGAAAGGAAGTGCTTGCAGATGGGTCCCATTTTTTTTTAATAACTGGAAGACTAGTAAATTTTATACAATAAATATTGTGAAGTTAATTTCGAAAATCTCAACATAAGCGTTATCAAAGTTGATTTTTTTTTTTTAATTAATTTCTATTTCTCATACGTTATTTTACACCTTGAAAAATACCACAATAATTATGTCTACGGTACTAACATTATCTGACTATTACTATAAATGCGAATTTTTGGATGGATGGATGGATATATGGATGGCTGAATGGAAGTTTATTTGAAGGTATCTCCGAAACGGCTCAACAGATCTTTATGTAGAACATAGCCTGGAAGTAAACATAGACTACTAATAAAGTTTTTTTTTAAGTAGGCGCAGACGGAGCCGCGAGCGATAGCTATTCTATCAAAGATTCAAGTACAATTTTAAGCTAGTTCGCTTTAACAATCTTTTTCATTGCTATTTCAAATATGCAGCAAACAGATATCGTTTATATATTTATCGCATTTATAGAAATTCGCCCCCGGTGCCAAATACGCTAGGTATAGGAGTAATTCGAACTGTCTCTTTTACGAAATAAAGAATAAGGAAATTTATTTTTCACTGCAAAAAAGCTCAGCTTTATTACCGTTCCGCTATAGCAGTATTTTTTATCTATTGTAGTATCTAGGATAAAACTGTTTGTTTCTGGACATATATTTTTGATTTGCAGTATGAAATTTAAAAATGAATTTTCGATTACTATAAATATTTAGTATCTTTATTGATTTATATCCTTATTAAAAACATTTATTAGTTTTATTAATATTTATTTTCGGAGCCAATTCGTTACTTTAGTCGCGTCGATCTTTTCAATAAAATTTTAAAGAGACCTCTTCATAACAATAACGAGCAACTCTGATCGACTAAATATTTTCAACAGCAAGCCTTGGAATTGTTTGTCCACTCAAACTAAGTACTACAAGGTCTTTCGAGATAATCATTACTCGCATCGCTTTAGTGTAAGGATTCGAAGAACGTTATGACTAATCTACGCCTTACCTTTGAATGAAAACAGAAAACCAAAAATAAAATTAAATATTTTATATGAGTTTGATACAAGTAAATAAATGAACTTAAGATCCAACCATAAATAAATCAGTTAATAGTACTTAATATTACATTGTGATTTAAAATACATACAAGCAGTGCCATCTAAATGAAAATGTACAAAATGAGGATACTGCATGTGACGTTACAGCTTCTGATTGGGAAGAGGACATAGCGTCATGTTGTATCGCGTCCTCTGATTGGCAGAGCGATGTGCGCGCGCTGATATTTTACTAGGAGCTGCGCCCGCCAATTTTTAAACGCGGCGCCGATGCGCGCCAATTTGTATATTGTTCTCAAATCAAATATCCTTTAACATTACGCTTGCTCAATTTAACGAAGTTTACATGAAATATGGAAGTTCTATTTAACGTCTATTATTTTGTATCTTATTTATAAATTTATTCTCACAACAATGATGTGGTTATAAAAATAATCGTAAATTAATAAGACTTCTATTAAATTTGATCATCAAATGAATTCTTATTTGAAGTAATGTGAGGCCTCGACATCGCAATAAATCTTTATTTTGATATGGCAGGCAACAAATGAACTATGTAAGCGATGAACTAATTGAAACTGGCAAAAGTCATCATAATAAAGCAGTTACTGCGAAAACCATTACGGCTTTAATGGCTTTAACGAATGATCTTCAAATTGAAACGGGCTCCGTTGAGATAACGCTACATTTATAACCACAGTAGTTGTCTGAGCCTATTTTAGTAAGTTTAATAAATAATCTGCTGATTTCTACAAAAACGTTTATATTATGAAGATTGTTTATGTAAGTAATTTAGTATATTAATCTAACGCACGCTTATCTTCCAATATGTGGATAATATTTGTTGAATTCTTTATGTTTTTATATTTCAATTAATATGGAAGGTTGAAGCAGTTATCATCACACCGAGGCACATTAGAGAAGGTTGACGGAATACGGAATGCTCATCGGAGACGGGCAGAAATTTGCTTAGTAACAAGGATGTTCTTACGTGGGCGAGCAGTTTGAATTAATTGATTGGTTTAAGTTTGTAATTGGCGTAACAGGTACTTGAATTTAGGATTGCTACAGATCTACTCGACATTCCAGACAGTAAATGGAATACAAGCATATGTTACAGCTTATGTTATTACTATCTAAAGTGAATTGTGAAGTGAACCGACATAATCTTGAATATTAATTAAAACTGTATTATTAAAATTTTAAAATTTAAATTCATGTAGAAGTGGAATGGTTTATCAACGCCATATAATAGGCCATATTCTTCTAAGTATTATGGATTTATATTAAAAATAAATACTCATTAATAGAGTAAAACTTATTATTATTATTAAACCTTAGGTAAACTTTCCTATTTCAACTCTAATAAGGTCAGAAGAAATACAAAAAGTTAGTTGCTGCTCTATACATTTTTAAATGAACGAAATACGTATAAATATTTCTAATTTAAATAATAATAAAATAATCAATATGGCTACCGTAGTACGGCTATGATTGTCGTTTAACTTCCCAGTTCTTGGAGCCAAACCCTATCAGTGTCCACTCAACGCTAAAATTAATGGCTCTACTGGTCCTTAGAGAGCTCGCAATGGACGTACCTTTTGATTGCTCACTTTGTACGCAACGGTTACTTCACTTAAAAACAAATTAGATGCAATATACGATCCTAAAATGTATTCGAGCATTTAACAAATAACTATAATAACTATAACTATATAACTATATAATAAATATAACAAAAACGTACAACTCTTTTTAAATGTGCAATTCGAACTTTTTCGATGTTCAATGTTCATAAATAAGTTTCTTCATGTAATCATTAACAATTTATCTGCTTCAACTGAATCGACATTTGAAATTGTATTAATTGCAAGTGATTTAATGCTATTAAATAACCTGGAGAACAATCGTCTAGTTACAATAGAAGGAAATGTCGTGTTAAATACGTCACTCAATGTCTTATCGAGATCCCTTTAGAGTAAACATGCTAATGGTTCCTTTAAATTTAGAACTGAACATAAGAAAATTTTCCTTTTACAGAAAACTTAAGGAAAATAAATAAAATACTTAATTATGTTCTGCGTGTCTGGTTTAAACAACAAAAAAATGTAGATTATGATTTTTGTCCATAACAACCAATCAGCTCCGCCGCGAATATAACTAGAGTTCCTCCTGATAATGAAGAGTGGAATCCAAACGGTCACGAGTAATGTTTTCGTCATATTATACTAATCAAACTGCCATCGATCAGTCAAGTCGTCGTCTTTCAAGTTTCGCGTCTTGTGTTAAAACGAGAAATCGCACTTTCCCGTGCCTTCTTGTAATAGGTAACAACTTAGTTGAATTAATAATAGTTTGACTTACCCGGTGGGCAGCCGGCTTCATCTGTGCCGTCATCGCAATCCTGTCGGCGATCGCAGCGCTGTGTCAGGTGGATGCACCGCGTGCTGTCACATCTGAACTCGTACGCCGCGCACGCTGTACCACAAACACAAGTTTTTAATATATACTTTGTTACCTAGTACCTACTTAAGTTGTTATGCTTGTTGGTAGTAAACTTGTTCTGCATAAAGTTTTATCGTCCTCTATAGTCCGCATGCTTTAGTATGGAACCAAATAAAAAATATAATGTCAACGATTGTTTCATATGTTCCGAGGACATAGAGAAATGGAAGGAATTAACAATGAAAAGTGATCCCACCACCTAATGAATTACAAAGCTAGGATAACAGAGAAATAGACGATTGATCAAAGCACACCAACGTGAAAATGAACCAAACCCCCCCCCCCCATTTATATGAACCTTTTACCAAGAATTTGGTTTGTTCTAGTGAATGATTTAGCAGTTTGGTTAGGTTATTGTAAGAAATCATAACAACAGCAATATGATTTTATAATTAGAAATAGAATGAGTATACGCTATGCATCCATATATATATATATGTGAAATCTTTGCACAGAGTCAATAATAATACGACACATCTCACGCCTGGTAACCCAGAGGGGTAGGCAGAGATCACGGACCTCCATTTGGCGTGGTCAAATGAACCTCCGCAATCTAATTTTCACCATTTCGGGAGACGGAACGTGGCGACTTTTTCTCCGGAGAATGCACACATATGTGCAGGTTGCATCACGATATTTTCCTTCACCGTACGAACGTCGGATAAATACACATATGTAAATCGAAAAACACCTTGGTACATGGCGGGACTCGAACCTAAGATCTGCAGATTACAAGTCAAGTGCTTAACCACTGAGCCACCCATGCTCGTTTAATAATAATATGATTGTTAACATATTTTTATAATTTATGCAAAATATATTTTATAATTCAGTGTTGTTTTGTAATTACCAGAAAACTATAGCATATTCTGTTGCCGATACTGATCATATTTTGAAAATAAATATATAAAAATTAAAATCGAAAAATTATCCTTCATAAAATCCAATTTTTGGTCGTATAATGACTACATATTTAAATTCTTATATGTATTCTACGTTACCTGGTTTTTTTCTGGTAATTAAAAAATAACCGTGATTACTAAACAATTGAAATACACAGTAATTTTTGTTATTTCAATTAAAAAAATGCTTAATAAAACTATTTAAATATCTCATTACAAAGTTTTAATTTAATTTAAATTGTTATTTTGGATTTAATTATTATTAATTATCTTATAATGAACAATCACTAACAATATTGAAAATAAAAAAATTGAAATGTGATGAGCAAGCGAGACGATTAACGTATCAAGGTATCCAAACTAGGGAAGTACCCTGAGTGATGGATTAACAAACCACCATCATATACCTAATATACAATTAACAATCTTTACATATACCTATTTACATACAGATTAGTTTAACAGTTTCAATGCAGCACTCAGAGTGGCTAAAGGTCTTCCTTAGTATAGACTTAGTATGACAAATGTACACTTAGATATTCCATTAGTTATAGTTAAAAAACCTTAGTGTGACTGTGTATTCCAAAAAACCTACTAATATTCCTGACACGTAAACTCGCTGCAATTAAAATGTAAAATCCCATATTTTATATATAATATAAATAAAAAATCAGTGCCAGAAATCCCGAAAAGCGATAAGATAAACTGCTAATAACAATTATTTGCTAGATCCCAAATTTTGATCAAATGAGTTTCGATTTTCCAAGAAGAATAGAATAAAGATGAAAATAGAACTAGAAATACAATAGAAGAAGAATGAATGAATAAAAACTATGAAGTTATGACACATGAAGCACGATACAGAAAAAAAAATAAAAAAAATATTTACAATCAATTTGGGCTGTAGTTGTTTCTGGTATAACTTCATTTTCTGTGTCAGTTGAGGTGGTATCGTCACCCTCATCACCATCCCCGCCTAAATTATGATAAAAAAATAAGGTAAACAAAAAAAAACCTACAGACACTTGGTAACCTAATGAATTTATCATCTTTATTCCTTGTAATACCGATTCCTATTTTAAATAATTTCGATATATTGTTTAGTAAATAAAAAAGTAAATATATAGAACAAAATATATTTACGTTCTGAGCGAGGTGTAGTCGTCTCAGGAATTAATTCGTTTTCTCCATTCGGTGCTACGCTAAACGTATCAAGGCCATCTAAACAAACAAAAAAAAATCAAAAAACAAAAAAATGTGAAAACCAATTTAAAAAATCATTTAACAAAGACAGTTATGTTAAAGGAAATAAATGTTGAATTAATCACCATTATCTGGTTTCCTTTGGCTATTTGATGTCGGCGTCGAAGTCTGTTGATCGACTTCATTGGTCTGGTCTTCGCCTTCGGATTCTAGTAAACGTAAAATAAATAAAAAAAAATCACTAAATACTAGCGTAAGAAGTAAGATTTAAATCTTACTAATAAGTAAATTTATATAAAAATTAAAAAAATACTCTATGATCATCAATTTGCCAGTTATTTGCAGTTTTTGTGTCAATGTGCTTTATGATTCAAATGTTAAAAAAGTATTAAAAAAAGAAATAAATAAAAAAAAAACCTTGATCTTGACACGACGCTTCGTCACTGCCGTCGGGACAGTCCGGAGAACCGTTACACCAAGCCCAGTTAGCAATACAATGATTATCGTCACACTTTATCTCATCAGCAGCACACTCCAGATTAGTAGTACCTAAATAATATAACGTATATATTGAATTTTAGACCACTATTTATAAGTATGCTTACAAATAAAACAACTTTTCATACCATCTATCTCAAGAATTCGACACTTGGGACACATTCTTAGGAAAAATTCAGATAATTTCTGAGAATTAGGTATATCACGGTGCAGAAATTTGTTTCAGATAAACTAATGATGCTGTTCAAGTAATGTGACAGAGACACAGACAGACAGAATAAACAGTGTATCACCGTTAAAAAGCATGTCATAGGTGGAGGTGGTCATGGCACTAAGAAATGCCTAATACAACTAGAGAAAAATGTCTATGTTCTTTTTATTGATAAACAAATAAGAAAAAATCGATATAAAATAAAATAAAATAAAATAAAAAACATAAGATTAAATTTTTGTAGCTTAATCGTGTAGTTTCACAATATCGTTTATGAGCCTTGCCTTTAAGTGAGTGTCTTTTACGTGTTATTTTCAGTTTATCGTTAACAAACAATGTCGTTAACGATAAACTCTCATTAGTTATTTTCTTCAACATTAAGTTATTTATGATTCCTCATAACAACGATTGCAAATAATAAAGATATAATTGTCCTATTAAAATCCGAAGGCCAATTGCAACTAATGATGTATCTTTCATGTAATATGTTGGCTTCCTAAAATAAATAAATAAATAAACATATCACACAAACCTGGGTCAATTATATCGGTGGATAAAAATTCGTTTTCGTCTACTGTAAAGATTCCGAGTTGTCTTCTTTGCCTGATGTGATCTTGAAGGATCCTCGCCAATTCCTTAGTGTCATCGAACCCAGATGTTGTGATATCCATAGTCACTTTGCACGAAAACTCGTCCGATAACCTCGACCTGGAATGTCATAGTACAAGATTGTAGTAAACCAGATTAATGACAATAAAATACAACACGGTAATATATTTAGTGTTTCAGAAAATTTCCAATTGATAACAATTAGAAATCTTAAAATTTTTGTGGTCAAGCAATCAAAGAATATTTTAAACCCTATATATATGTGTGTACATACACAGAGAGAGAGAGAGAGAGAGAGAGAGACTCACAGCATTTAGAAACACTTTTTCGACTTGTGACTACTTTTTCATTGCTATTTACAGTATATTACAGACTATCTATTGTAGAAGGAAAATACTTACTGTATCCTGACAAGACTGGCTCTTTGAGTCCCGGAAACTGAATCAAACAGGCTGTTGACTGCGTCTGCTAATCCTATTGAGATATTCTGGAACTGTTCAGAGTCTCTGTCGGAGTATTCGATCTGGAAGGGCTCCATCACCACGAAAGTAACGCGGAGTGTTTCTGTGAATTAATAATATTGAAAATATTATATTTACAGTTTAAGGTAACGGGAAGTGTTTTCGAACTCTTTCCTCCTTTTTTTGCTAAGCACCAACATGTTATAAAAGTTGAAATTACTTACTTTCCCTATTATCTGGATCTCTCCTGAATGTTCCCGAACCTTCGATTGGAGTTTCGTCGTCGTCAACATCATTTCTATAAAAAAGTAATTTGTATATCAACAAATAGCCTCATATTGTTTAATACTAATTTTGATTTTTGTCTTCGATTTTTAAGAAGTAGGATTTTTCAAAAAAAGTGGATCTTAATAACTTGATGTTGATCTCAGGATAATGGAACATGTAACAGTTACATATTAACCATATTCTCGTAAAAAATTACCCTCCTGTCAGTCAGGTTACTTTGTAAACTAACTAAATTAGAATATAGACCACATACCCGTTTTCATCGAACTGATCGGACGTTGCTGATTCATATTCTGCCGGATCTTCAGTTGTATCGGCGAATGAAGCTGGAAATTTTAACAGTTTCTTATCAGTTCATGTCATTTTTACATATCGCGTATAAAAAATAATGGATGGCGTGGAGAGATTGTGAGCATATTCAACATTTAATATTATAACAGGTTATAGAAAAAGGCTGCAAAATATATCCGTATAACATAAAATGACAATCTTTTTATGTTTTAATTTTAGAATTACATTTTATTTCAAAATCGTTCTGCTTTTTCAGAGGTATCTCATAAAATATATCCATCCATCACTTATGGCATTGGTAAGTCTCAGTTATAAAGTTAAGTAAGAAGTAAGATTACTTACAAAACAGCTGTCTCTTTAACCGACGCAAATGACTGATGAGTCCAGATTCTGGTTCCTTAACTTCCAGGAACTCATTTAAGGAATCATCTGCATCTTCCCAATAAATGTCTTCTGCTATTGCACTCTGAAAAGAAAATTTATAGAAAATTAATATTTACAACTCAGTGGCTAAGATTGAAACAAACCTATCGAGATTTTTGGGTCAGAATTTAAACGGCATATTAATCATTAAAACGAATAGTTACTATAAAATAACTAAGTATATTCTATAAATTTTAATTTAAATACTACTCTTTTTAAAATTCAATCCACTTAAAAACTCTAAGTATAAGTTATCATGCTAAATATTATAAATGCGAGTATTTGAATGTATGGATTGATGAATGTTTGAAGGTATCTCCTGAACGGCTCAACGGATCTCGATGAAATTTGGCTTAAATATAGATCATAGTCTGAAAGAACACAGGTTACTTATTATGTTTTTTTTTAATTCTGTGTGGACGGAGTCACGGGCGACAGCTTAGTATTTCAACATTTATGCCATAATTTTTCGATCGTGTGTAGATGGTAGTGTATTTGCACATTGTATTATTATATTATTATGTAATATAAAGGTCAACGGCAAATTTGGCTCCGCTGACTTCAGGAATAGGTACTTATCAATGTTTGTGGATTGGTCGGCTAAGGTTCCGCCCCGCCTTAATAACGATCCCGATTTGCCGGCCCCTTTGCCTTCTTATTCCAAATTTTCAGCTTTTATTTCATTTGATAGTATACAGAAACCTTTGAAACACATTTTATATAATAACTTTTAATCTGGGTTTTAGTACAGAGTTACATCTACAGCACAAAATGTTCATTTTTTGAATGAACTTGATTTTTTCATGTTTATTTCTACTTACTTCTGAATACTTTGTATTTTTGGATCAGATCTTGACTACTCTAATTCTTTGACTACATAGACAAATCTAAAATATCGTTTCTTATAGTACTTATATTAACACTGGATAATTAGAAACATAGCAGAAAATATTATTTACTTGATATATAAATAAAATACGTTAATTAATGTTGGTAACAATCTATTATTTAAAAAAATGATACATCTTATATTATTAATATTAGAAATACGGATGGATGGATGGGTGAATGTTTGTTTTTAGGTACCTCAAACGTCTCAAACGATCTGGATGAAATACGAATATAATTTAAGTAGATAGAACATAAAGTCCATCGACGGCTAACAGATCACGATTCATAAATAAATCGTTGGACAACGAGGCAATTAGAGTGTGGGGAGAAGAGTGCTTGGAGGATTTCCCGGCAATTTCGTATAGTCCAACATGATCCTCGCTCGGGTGGGAACAACGCGCCGCGCAAGTTAACTACGCCAAGGGTTGGCGAGCGTTAATTTCAAATTTACAAGAAAAAAGAATTTATTTGAAACTTACAACTACTTAATATTTTCGTAAGTCACCTGCTTTAAGTTTTTACTATTGAAAAACAAGGCTCTATAACAGACAACTAAGTATCGAAAAACCTACCAACATATAATTAATTCAACATTTGACAGTTTGTAAATATAAATGCTTATAGTATTCAGTTGATTTAGGTTAATGATCGTCCTCACATACGTCTCCAATTGTTAAATAAATTGATAAGCAACGACTTATACATTTACGACATCAGTGAATAACTGTCCTAAACGGATATTTATTGTTATTCACAAAGTGTCGGATCTTAAATGATTTAATTTAAAGTATATTGAGTTACTCTAAACAAACGTTTAACCCACTCAGTGCAGTGTTGGCCTATTTCAAACAAATTTCTTGTTAACAATAATCGTAAACCTAGTAATAATTTGGAACACTCGTGCGTTGCATCTGAGAGCGATATTCATTGGAATAGTTAGGCTGGTTTATAAGGAAAGACTTTAAATTATATTTTTGAAGAAATAAATACAGTAAGTTTAGGGCAACAATACGAAATAACTGAATAAATGGAGAGAAAGTGACGATTAGTTAAGTACACTTCCATTTTATTCTAATTTGACGAAACCCGAGTTCAGATTCCTTCGTACTAAGTAGCATTTAATATTTGATATGACTTTGTAATGTTATTACAAAGCGAACACAGTGAACTCAACTTTGCTTTAATTAAATGACGTAAGTCTGGAGGGCACGGGATCTTGATTTACACTAAGTGTAAATTTTCCAATATGGTATACAAAATACAACTGATATCAATATCAAAATAGTATTAAAACATCTACAAATAATGCATAAGTATACGAAAATGTTTATATTTATAATAATTATACTTGTCGGAAACATTTAGGCTAAGAAAACAGTGTTGCAAGTTACTTGTGCCATAACCATGCGAGACGCGTGATGTTTGCTCAATGTCGAAATCTCAAATGTAATGAGAATTTAAAATACATCCGCTCCCTAAATAACAAATAACCGTTATAACCACAACAATTACATTTATAAATAAAATGTACAAAAAATAATAAACATATAAATTAGCAACTGTACCCATTACACGGAAAGTAACTAAATTTTGAAAAAGGAAAAATATTTACATTTCAAATATTTAAAGGCATCTGAAGAAAATAATTAAGTTTCATCACAAAGCTATTGATTTAAGAACCTATAAATGACATAAAACTACTGTATATATACTATGACTATCCTAAGTAGAGAACATGGCCGGATGAAATGCCAACGTTGTATTAATACGGATAGTACATCTACAACCTACATCTCAGTAGCGGCTACATTTCAATCTATTATACCTGATGTAATCTTGGATCTAGTGTATGGGACACTACGTTTCCTTTGTTAGCACAAATTTAGTTCTAAGTTCAAAACAAAACCATTAAATACAACCTTGATTGCTTTACTTGATTAAAGCCGCTTATATTACGTAATACTAAATAAAGTGTTTAAGTGAATATCGGTGGCACAGTTGGTCGGACCGTAATCTAAAACGACTAAGTTCGATCCCCGACATCTACCAATGTGTTTTTCGACTTTTGAATTTCATATGTAGGTGCTTACCTACATATTCGAAAGAAAAAATTGCAATGCAATCTGCACATATTGGCAAAGAAATTCACACATATGTATGTGAAGTCAACCAACCAGCACTGGGCATGGTTGACTATAGTTTAGTAACCTAAATTGGGTAGGCTTTGAAGCCTTCGTTGGGGGCGTATAATGAGCTGACGACGACAAAAAACATTTTCACTTAAGAGCACAGATCGGACATAATACTGCAAATCCTCGTGAGTTGTATAAAAGAGGTGCTCAAAGAAAAATCCAAGATACTAGGACTAGACTAGAAATCTCAGATAGAATTTTGGATTTCTCAATTATTATTCCAAAATTTATTTAGTTACATTAAATAATTGAATAAAGTGTTTTCTGATTAGAGAAGATAAAACTTCGCTACAAAACATTTTAAGAATCAATTAAGAAATACAAATCTGATTTTAGACATGCGGATAACTTTCTTTGCAAATCGTTTCGTTTCAAACTATATAATTGTTAAACAAAAAATTATCAATTTTGCCAGATCTCAGGCTTTGTCAGTTCTCAAAGATTCCAATGACACATTTTATCTGACAATTTGAGTTTTTTTTAATGTATTTACGGTAACGTTTTAAAGTTACTGTAAAAGGTTTAACCGCGACCCCGCGGTTGAAATAACCCGCGCCACCTCTTAGGATGGTTTTACATCATTATTGTCTATTGTAATTGATGCTCCAACTTTCTAATTGTCGTCTCAATTACTAACATAATGTTTGTTATTATGTTGAAAATTAGAAAGGGGAAATGAACTTTATAAGTAAAATGGTTAAGCAGAGGTGAAGTGATTTCACAATATATTAAATTGGAAATATAAATTGACTGATATTATTTATTAAAAATACCGCGGATGAGCAAAAATTATCCAAGATTGTATATTGATTTGACATTATTTTAAACTAGCTGTCGCCCACAACTCCATCTGCGCGGAATTAAAAAAAAACTTAATAAGTAGCCTATGTGTTCTTTAAGACTATGTTCTACATCTGTGCCAAATTTCATCAAAATCCGTTGAGCCGTTCCGGAGATAACAAACATTCATCCATTCATCCATCTAAGCATTTGCATTTATAATATTAGTAATATTTGTCGTAACAACGCATACTTGGTTTAGCTAGTTAAAATTTGCAAGAAGAACGCAGCCACCCACAAATGGGGTAGTAGGGCGAAGGGCGACTTGTTCAGATGTCATGCTCGAGCGCCCTACACCCTGTCTACACATCCAGCCTCTGCTCGCAAACTTAAGGGATCCCAATTAGATTATTTACTTGCTTCACATAGCCTATTAAAGCCTTTTAAAAATATCACGTGTCTATTTTTAATTAAACATTTTATTACAGTGTAATTTTTTATTCCAATATTAACGAAGGTTATCGGCCTCAATTTTTTTTTGTAAAAATGAGATAATAAATACCATACATAATCAACACTTTTTGTGTACTTTAACATGATATTTTGATTATTTTGCCTTAGCTTATTTTTACCTAAAGTTAGCTTTGCTACATTTTACCTTAAATGGACTTAATTCATTAACTAAAATAAAAATTTGAAAAATTTAAAAGGACTTAATTCATTTTCGCATAACTTAAAAAAAATCTGACTGGTACTGTCCGAAACAAAACTGGCCAGCATTCCTACTTTATTGTAATAAGCGTCTGTGAAGGACTTCTTTTGGGCATTTTAGAATAATTAAGTATTATGAAATATATGAAAAATTACTCGAATAGTGGTATTAAACAGACTGATTGTTATTTTTATTCTCTTAAACCCTACCCAATTTGAAGACATAAATTGTTAGGATTTTTTTTGTCCAACGAATTGTAACCCGTTGACGCTGCGTTTAAAAAAATCAGATTAAGACCGTGTATACTTGTAAAATACTAAGATAAGTTGTTCGACAGGAAATTATTATCTATACATGTAAATAAGTAAATCAAATAAAACCAGATGTTTCCTGCCGTATCCCAGACCTTGAAGATATGATGCCCAAAATCTATTAACAATATTTATATTGTATCCATACGATATACTGATACCGTTGATAAATTGAACAAGGTACCATCATAACTGTCAATGTCACGACATTTTACAAAAAAAAAAAAAACGAGCAAATATGTTTACATAAAATTTTTGTACAAAAAAATATGTACATATATTCGATTTATTACGCGAAGAAGTCTTTCGCAAAAGCATCCTAGACTTATAGATAACGTGAGAACGTCATGTCATTGTCAATGCGTCTAGTTAAAACATGACACTGCAAGAGACAGCGCCCTCTATAGACAAAGGAAAAATGGGCTGATTAAAATTCTAAGCGCAATCTTTTGCATACAGTCTTATAGATTTATCGTGTCAGAGATGGACAAGCTTAGTAAGCAGTCCTTAAATATATACATCACTTTCTAAGAATATTTCTTTCTACGAACATCTTATCTGTTTTTGTAATTTAGTTCCGAAACATGTTATGCTATCAGCGAGTTTCCATTGCATGAAGATCTAGACAAAATATATGGTTATTTCAGTTATGCTACAGTCCGTCCGTGCTTTTTTTGGAATTTCTAATTATATATGCGTCTGTGGCTCAGAGGTTAAGCACTTGACTTGCAATCTGCAGGTCCTGGGTTCGAATCCCGCCATGTACCAATTTATGTTTCGATTTACATATGTACATATCTGAAGAAATTCAATGATATGTGTGAAGTCAACCCGCACTGGGTCAGCGTGGTTGACTATGACCTAGTCACCCCTAACTTAGGGTAGGCTCCGAGCCCCTCAGTGGGGATGTATAGTGAGCTGATGATAATGCATTGTATATAGTAACGTGATGAAGCCGATATTAACTAATTTACCTTAGTATTTACTGTAACTTATGTTGGATTTATAAATAACGGTTGGTAAAACTACAAAATATTACGAACAATACACTAACAATATCAGCAACAATTTACATCATTGAAAATCCAAACTAAAAATGATTTAATTTAATATTTAACGTTGAAATTGTTAGAGTCGCAACAATACATTCAACGTCGCATCTAAATTACAGTTGCAAACTGAAAACAACAGACAGATCAAATGGGAACTCAATGCGTTTAAAAAGTTATAACGGAATTCTCTATTTTAAAAGCTCGTTGTTTTCAACAGTTCGTTACAGGCATTCGTATCGCTTTACCAGTTAACTCAGATGTACAAGGCGTATTGTAAACTCCCTAACAGCGATAAAAGTTTTTTTGACAATAAAATTGTTAAACTCCTGACGAGTCCCTGTTTGATGTAAACGTGGTTGTTTAATTTTTAAATAGCAGTTGAATTAGTTAAGTATTAAGGTTTTCATGATATATACGATTTTAGTACTTTACCTACATTTCTATATCTTTATTATTTTATGTGAATTGAGGATTAAAATTAAATTGATTTAAAATAATATTAATTTCAGAGAAATAAATTGAAGCCGCACAGTACGACATAATCTTAATCGAATTGTGTTAATTGAAGAAACAATGACACGAAATTGTATTATGGTAAAGTTTTTAAAATAATTTTTGTCATAAAATCAATTTAAAAATTAAAATTAATGAAACTGCTTAATCAAGCAGTTAATTAATCAATTAGACTTAAAAATCCATATATAATTTTTATATATTTATTATCGCCCAGGTTAATAAATAATTAATAATTAGCCACTAATTACCTCACATCTTATGTAAACTTTGTATTAAAACTTTTAGTTTCTTAAGTCCTCTTTTCATTAAAACTAAATTTAATTTGTGTCTGTGTTTCGCAGGTAAAGGGGAAACGAAACCGTATTGACCTCACCAGTGATGTACGTTTCCTAGAAATCAGAGATCGAACTTCGGCGGGCTGTTGAGTAAGAGGAATTCGTTTTATAAATAATATTGACCACGATAACCACACAACATTTGTTAAAAGAAACTTTTTCACCAGACAAGTAAAAGTAAATCTGATATTTTTATAGTATCACAATAAAATAATAACTATAATAATTCGTAAAAACTACTTAAAATAAATAAATAAATAAATAAAAATATTTGATTAAAATATACCTTCTTAGATACGATTACTTTATATGTATTTATTATATTATACTAGCTGTCGCCGGCGACTACGTCCGCGCGCAGTTAAAAAAAAAAAAATGAAAAATAGATGTTGGCCGATTCTCAGACCTACTGAATATGCTCACAAAATTTCATGAGAATCGGTCAAGCCGTTTCGGAGGAGTACGGGAACGAAAACTGTGACACGAGAATTTTATATATTAGATAGTACTTAATAGCAAGATAAGTGTGCAAAGATCGGAACTAATTTTTATGCTTAATTGTACAAGTAACGCCATTAAACATGGCATGTTTATCTCGGGCACTGACTTATCCTAATTAATACCATAAGTGTAATATTATAAATGTTTGTTAAACATGTCTTATGAAATCTATTCATATAACATTAAAAAACAATTAAATCATAAGTTCTAACGTAATGGAATAGTTAAAAACGTCGACGGCCCTGAATATATCCACTTAAACGGGCATAATTAAATCGCAACTTGATATGGTTCCCATTAATTTCGGCTCGGCCGCAAACAGCCCACTTCGCGGCCCGCTGCATAGAAACTTTCCAAGCGCTTCTAATGGTTTTATAATAATTTAGGCAAAGATTTAAATGCGTAGACACGACATTGAATCTAAAAGTGAATCGTCGCTGCAAAGTTTACACTTCATATGAAGTACCTTAATAGTTAAAATTAAAATATGATATGATATGAAATTGACCAATCGAATTATTAAAAAATTATCAAATTAATGGGTTTAATATTTACATATTCAAAATCTTATTTACTCCCCTATAATCTCTTATGAAATTTAATTTTGTAACAATTCTTTAAAGGTCGTTTCCACAGTGTAAACTCACATCGACGGTTCGTAGTTACTAACGCTTCCGTTCACAGTACACCGTGGATATCCACCATTACAATAATTTACATATTAAATACAATCTCAAAACACGTTGGCGCGATGAACGCAGTATAATCAGCACGAACAAGCCACACCGCTCCGAATGTTTCTGACCAAGCACTTAGCATATTGCTCGCCTAAACAGACTGCGTTTTTCATATCGTTGCCTAATGGGGAATAATTTAGTAAAATAAATAGTATTATCAGACTTAATTCATACATTACAACTCAGAATTTAATAATATTCTATGTTATATTAAAACATAGTTTACAATGTATACTAATTCCGCCTAAATAGCGAAGCGACCGCTGCCCATAGACATCCACAATTACGAGTACAAATGTGTTGCTAACATTAAATCGACAGAGGAGGGGACACACAGAAAGAAGATATATCCTCTTACTATACGTCCCCTCCTCCATCAAATCCACTTCCACTTCTTATCCTTTCCTTTTAAGAAAAGGGTGGGAACGGAACGTGGACTAAAATTAGGCCTCCGGCACCACACCCATCAGACGAAACGCCTGTCTTCTGTGTCGTGGTATTGCACCGGTCGACCCGACCTACTCGTGCACCCAACAAATATTGTTATTACGGGATCCACCACAGTAAATTTCTACTTCCTTATTTTTTAGATCAAAGAAACGTACCGACACCTTGTCGGTACGTTACTATTTTTTAAATCTAGTTAATAATTTAGAAGAAATCAATAATCCTGACTAAATGAATCAAATCACGCTCCGGGGAAGTATAAACATGTAATAAATATACATTAATATATGTATACATACATAGATAAACGTCAGTGTGATTTTCAAGCATTTCGTCTGTTGTGATTTTCGTTTATGTAATTTAATCAAGATACAATTTTTTCCAATTAAAAATAAAAACTCATCGCTGTTATTAATAAATCCGTGTATTCATTTATAATGTACCACACAGATTCACCGTATATATATTTTGGAAATCATTGAGTTCATCGTGAAATAAAATATTTTTAATACCAATTCGGTTTTCCCATTTATTTTTATTTGCAATAATCTATATATTTGGTTCACTCTGCTTTTTTGAAGACATCAATTATTTACGATATAAATGTTGGGAAATAAAAATGCAAATCGAACCTTTATTTTTAACTTTAAACGTAATTACCCACTACTCCGTTCGCACGGAATTAAAGTAAACTTAATAAATAACATATGTGTTCTTTCAGACTATGTTCTATATCTATGCCAAATTTCAATGAGATCCGTTCTGGAGATACGCATTAACAAATGTCCATCCCTCCATCCATCCATTCTTCTAAACCAGGGATCCCCAAACGATTTTGGACAAGTGATCCACTTTTCCAAAATGAACCGTTTCCACAGACCCCTCCCCCAATGGCCAAATTATCTACTTTTAAGATCAATTATTGTTATTATTATTATTTTTCATTCTGACTTAGGTCAATAGGAGAAGACAGAGTGAGTTAAGCTAAATATCATAGTCAAAAAATATATTAGTTTTAGGCAAAATGAAAAGTTTTTTAACAAACATTCTTTATGTCTTCGTGATTTAAAACTAGTTATAAACAAGATTAAGTTTTTGTAAGAAAAAGTATAACCATAAAGGATATTTATTACCAGAAGTCTACACAGCAGCAATACCAAAAGCATTATTGAAACTTATAGAATATTGCAAAACATAACGTATTCCTTAAGTTGCCACTGTATAAACAATCATGCAAATGCATATTGTCATCCTTCTATTGTCCTTTGAAAATATCTAGACAGCAATATGTTTCTATACAAGTATATCGTCGTGTGTAAACGCACGGTGTGAAGTTGAAGTGAGAACTTTATATTTACGATCATTGGTTCCATTACTTATCATTTAAATTTCGTCTCCGAGATCAATTGAAGCAGAAAAGGCATGAGTCAAGGGAGAATCAATCAATTGCTGTCGACGCATATAAATTTTAAATGAATTGAAGTGCCAACATACTAATTCGTTTGTATTTAATTTTCATTGTCTACTGAAACATACGATCTGTCATCATGTCAATATATACACTCACACACACACTGTATATATATACTCTCTTAATATGTACGTTAAAACAGTTTTTTTTTCGGTTAAGACTATATTTATCTTTTAATTTTCTGTACGCCAAGTGGTGGTGGTATGTATAATACCTATGTGTCAAATTTTGTGATCCTTATAAAATATTTTTTTTTTAATTAGGATAATTTTTATAAGATTATCTGTTGCCAGACTCCGACCTCGCGGCATTAAGTAATGTAAATTGTAGGCTGTGTTCACTCCGACTATGTTTTACACCCATGTCAAATTTCATCGAGATCCGTTAAACCGTTCTGGTGATACCTTCTAACAAACATCTTCAATTTCCAACTTATGCATCTATATATATAAAAGAAAGTCGTGTTAGTTACACTATTTATAACTCAAGATCGGTCGAACTGATTTAGCTGAAAATTGATGGGGAGGTAGCTTAGAACTAGGAGACGAACATAGGAACTTTTTTATCTTGTGTGCATTTTTTTATTCCGCGCGGACGGAGTCGCGGGTAAAAGCTAGTTTATAATATTAGTAAGATCAACTACTAGTTTTTCTCGCGACATCGCTATAGTAATTTTTGAGTTTATTCGATACATACAAAAATACAAATCTTTCGTTTAATAATATTAGATTAATATAAACAAAAATTAAAATATTAATACATAAGTTTATTTATGTTTGAGCATCAAAATAAACTGGGAGACTGAATTTTTTAAACAGGTATCGTGGTAGAAGTCAGACAGAGTCGTCGGCCGAGTGTCCTTTGTCACTGCGCTAGCTCTCACCAACCAAACAATTGTTAAAGATTTCCACCGTCTACCTTCACATAGCTCGCACGACTCTAATGAATTGTCTTTATACTGCGGTTTGCAAATGCTCCTCACAGCGCAAGTTCTTTGATTCATGTACTTCGTAAGAATACAAACATAATCTCCACTTAATATTACTTATTGCAGATTAACATTGTTCATAGTTTTCTAAGTATAGTATCGTTAGTGCTATTATAAAACATACTAAATAGCACATCAAACCTATGCGTTAATGGCACATTAAACTCCGTCTGCCATTCAGAAACTGAAGACTGTTCACTATTGACTCTGAATCATGACATTCTACACGTGATATTGACACGTGTACAGAGTCTTATTACAAATATACACTGAGGTCATCATAATATAACCGTATTAATTCATAGGGAATCTAAAAGACAAAGTTTTTGATTTTACAGTTGACATATTTGCTCGACATTTGATACGTTAGTTGTTATTTTAAAATACATTAACTTTGCGCAAGTGCACTTAATTGCTGAATTTCAAATGTGGTATTATTTTAGGATTCAGAGGGTCTAGCATGAAAATATATTTGCAAGAATATATTCGTTACGTCATCCACAAAATTTGTTAAAATTTTATAAGATTTATCGTTGTACTTTACAGCCAATACAAGGCGGTGTACAGATCTAATAAAACAAAATTGACGCAAAAAATTCACGCAAATTTTTGTGCTAGGCCCCCAGTTCAAAAAGAGTTCATTTCTTGGTATACACAGTAGTTGTGTGATGTTGCAACATGTGACATTTTAGCGATAAGCAAAAACTGTACTAGTAGATAATGTTAGGGCTGTGGAACACGTCGCGGTAACGCTCTATTAAACATCTACTCTGTGCGCATGACTGACACTGCCATCTTTAGGTACTTGTACTACGAAAAAACACACGTATCTATTTTTTCGTAGCTAATGAAAAGGTTGACGATATGAATTATACAAATCCTTCGACAATCGAAACCCGCAGATGACGAATCAAATTTCAATAAATCCACTCAAAACTTAATACAAGAATTATATAGGTACGTATAGATAATGATTAATGATAAGAAATTTGTTACAGGTTTTTTTTTCTAATCAAAAAATGGATCACTGGATTGGATTCAATCTAATTTATCACATAAATAAATGGATTTATCAATATTAGATGAATGCATTAGAAGACAGACATAGAGTAATGTAATGAGAATGTTTTTGAATAACTACAGATTGATTTTATTGATAAACAAAACCGTTATTTTTGAAGGAAACAATTTTTCATAAAAAATAACTAAATAAGATCACAGTGTTTTTTTTTGTTATTGGCTTAAACAGTGGAAATTTTAATTTAAAATAAAAATTCAGTTTAATGATATTTCTAAAAAGTCTTTTTTATGACTGAGTAGTTACTGAATACAAGGCGATATAACGAACAATATAATTGCTTCGATCAGGAGACGTAAGCCGTCTTGAATGGCGACAAATCTTGTGTGAGTGAGCTCTTAATGTCCCCTTTCGGTGCTACAGCGGCTTATCATTTGCCACGGCACAGAATAAAATGCACACACAGATTACAGATTATTGTCCGTTAGAGAACGCAAGTGCGTCACCTCCTCGTTACCTATACTAAGAACTAGTTGGTAACAACTCTGAAATATATAATTACCTGCGTAACTGCCGGACACCACTTAATGACTTTGTTTTCAATAATTATTTGTGATTTTAATTTGTATTTTATATTATAAAACGGAATTATTATGTTTTTCTTTACTGTATTACGACAGTTGAATCGATCTGTTTTCCCTTAAAAAACTCATAATTTTGATACAATTATGATTGAATCACCGTCTAAGAGGGTTTATTTCGAAAAGTTTTAACGAAAGAAAGTTTCATATTAAATGTATGTAAATATAACAAAAGCAGTTTAATTCATACTAATATTTTGGTGGAAAGATTTTATTTTATTTGTCTCTGATAAACTCGAACTGATTTAAAACATTTCTTCATCAGTAAACATGTCAATGAATAAAGTTGGGTAGTTTTTAGGTTCCTTTTTTTAATTCCGCTTGGACGGAGTCGCGTGCGACAGCTAGTAGTACTATAAATTACAATTGCCATTAAGACTCTGTTGCCTAATTTGACAACCTCACAGCTAAATTTCTGGCAAATTCTGAGGACATCACTAGAGCTTATATCATGTGATGGATTTGTTAATGATATACATACTCGATTGCAGCTGCTCTATAAATATAAAGAACATTAAAAATGGATATCAAATATGCCATTTTTATATAGGAGAAGGAGACAAACGAGCAGGTGGTCGCCAGATATACAGTAGTGCGACAACCATGGACAGCCCAACACTTGATGAATTGCAGATGCGTTGCCGGTCTTTAAGGAAGAAGTACGCCGTTGAAACATTTTGTACAACTGAAGTCCTTTAGACATAATACACAATATTATATTCTAAATTTGATCTATCTCAACAATAAATATATTTGTCTGCTAAATAAAATAACTAAACAAAATAAGTGTCAATCCAGCTCTATGTAAATCCGTATAAATCTGTACAGAGGGGTTGTGTGTAATAGCTCATGAAATGTATGGAATCAAGCGGAGGCTGTGCCGGCGCGACCGGCGACAAGTAAATACGCTACCGACAGGCCACGGTTTCTTTGTTAACGGCACTCGTAATTCCTTTTCGTAAAAAAGAACTTTTTTATCAAAGGGTAGGGCTCTTCAAGCTATTTATACACGCTTATGGATTGTTTTAAATTGCATCGTTTGAGATCATTGTTATATTTTTCCATGGACATTTTTGAACATCTAAACTCTTCTATCCCTACCATATTTATTATAGGTAATATATATATATATATATACACTTTAACTTGACTCCTTTTAATGATATATTTTGGTTTATATATTATATTTTTAAGGTTTTTAGTTTTAGGTTCTAAAGTAGTTTATATTTGTGATTTCCAGATAATACCACGAGTATAACTTTAACTTGTCATGTGTAAACTTTGAGAACTTCTAATTTCCCACTTGACTAACTACTTCTTAACATTTTTAATTTCATCTACTTACATTGTTTTAAAATAACAAAAATTTAAGTTCTTGTTTCAAAACTTCAAATCAGTCAATATAGTCAACTTTTAACTAGTTGTATGTACATAGTTTAAACAATTGAGTTATTATGAAAAATCTGGTGTTCACGTGAAAGAACGTGTAATTCGCTGAGTGAACGTTCAGACCTTTATAGAGCTAGATAATGGCGGCGGCATTCATCTTTCAGGAGCGAAAGGGACTAGAATTAGTCGTCAAGTAATAATCCTAAACTTCAAATGCGAATAATACTTAAAACGACTATTAACATGACTGTTGTTATTTATTTAATGTGGTTAAACATCAAAATAAACACTATCAAATTAAAAAAAAACTATTCATCCAGTCTAAAGTTTACCAAATTCTCGCGTATATAAATAACCCAATTTGTGTACCTACCCTTTTATCTACATAATTTAAATAATGGTATTTGAATTAAAAACAATATCCAACCTCCACAATGACACCACTTTGTTGAACGTGTAATAATAAAAAGAACAAAAAATTGATAAAGTCAGCTTTAACATATGAAAGATATAAGACAAGAAAATACTATGAGACTATGACCTTATATATACTCTTTATTTGAATGTAATAAATTCTAAATATGACTGTATAACAATTTAAGAGTTTGCAAAAACCCCGTTGGTTTCTGAGACCAAAATTTTTGTATAAAACATATCGTCATCCCTATCATCTCTGACAAAACAGAGAAAAAATGTGTTTTACACGGAGATTTCGGTCTCAGAAATGCACGTTAAGAAACCGTAATTTTAGAAATGAGATCACTTTATTGTTTAGACTAGGGATCCCCAAACTATTTTGGACAAGGACCCCTTTTCTAAAATGAACTGTTACCTCAAACCCCCATGGCCAAATTACCTACTTTTAAGATCAACCCCCTTATTCATAATGGTCCCCTACCTTAAAACAGCTGCTACAGGGTGTTATTTTTCATTCTGACTTAGGTGAATAGAAGAAGACAGAGTAAGAATTAGCAATGCTTTAAGTTAGCAGACTATTATTAATAGGGGTCAATTTTTAGACCTCGTCGACTCCCGAAATCAGTTTTCGTTTATGTCTACCCCTAGGAAACCGATATCGACCCCTTGGGGTCGATATTGACCACTTTGGGAATCCCTGGATTAGACGATGACGAATAATCTAACAACTTGATGACATGAATTTACTCCTGGAAAAATGTTCATGGTAAAACCCATAAATGCTCCCCACAATGACTACAATCAAATTATTCTACTTATATATAAATATTAGATTTAATATACAAATTAAGAAAATTCAGAAGCACATTATTTTGGTTGTATCACACAAATATGTTTGCGGGTAGGGAAAATTTAACTACAGTATTAAATGAATTAAGAGGCTAACAAAATGAAGACCCCTATTTAACAATACAGATATTACGATGTCTAATATTACTGGATGTAGTATTGAATTATTTTAATTATTAAAAAAATAAACATCAAAAAAGTAAACATTGTCCAACGTTATGTTGAAGTAAATTTGATAACATGTAATACTTATTTTTTTTAATTTATGTATTTTAATGTAATATCTAATTAAAACAAGGCTTAATTTATAATTGTAATAAAATATAAATACCTAAGTAAGAATTATGTATACCACATATCAACAACTAATGAATTATTTATTGAAACTTTATTAATAATATAAATAATAAAAATAGCTCTAAAAATGGTAATTTTATGAAACATATATTTTTTTATTACATCAAATATCTTTGTGAGTATTAACTGTAAATTTATTTCATGTATCACGAATAAGTATCACTTACTAAAAAAGAAATAAGAACTGTTAAAAACAACAACATTGGCCGACGTCAATTAAAGGTTTATTTTTGCATGGTAAAACAAGTTTGATTCTTTTAAATCGGGACACTTAACATTGCAATTAAAAATTTTCAGAATACAGCTACTTTTAAATTCGCCTCTAAGTAGTCGATATCGATTTGGATAATTTATTGTTATTCAAAACTTCACTAATAAATGAATACATACTACACATTAAGACCAAACTGAATAACAAACTAATACCAAATATATGCAATAGGAAAACAGAATGACCCAACTTGAGATTCCAAACAAAAAAAATGCAACAGAAATTATAAAATAAATACTATATTATTTTTTCAGTATCTTGAAATAGATATTTGATTTAAAATACATATATTCATAACGTAATGGCATGTTCGTGTCATGCGACGGCCTGGGGATTAGGAGCATTGTTATTCGACTGGGATATCAAGCTCTACAAATTTTTGCAGCGACCCCGCTTTTGTAAGTTAGATTGCAATCCTTCCAGTTTCAGATGAAATATTCTAACCATTCTAAATATAAACATTTTAACTAACTTTGTCAGAATTAGATAACGATTTAGATTGGCTGAATTGAATATACTTTGAAATAAATAGAAAGGTTGTCTTACACATATGCCCGCGTGCATCAGCTACCTTCCCGTCAAAACCCCAACAAAATCGGTACAGCCGTTCCGGAGATTACCCGGAACAAACGCGGCCTTACAGACAGACATGCGGACAAACAGATAAAAATTATAAAAATTGATTTTCGTTATCAGCCTCGTAAATACATGTGTATATTTAGATATTATTTTTTATCCAATATTAACCACAGAAACTCCAACCTTATTAATATGTATAAATAAAAGAGACGCTTGTAAACAAAACAACTCGAGACAAGCTTTCTAAATGCCTGTAGTGCAGTTTAAAAATGAAATTAGAAGGCAGTCAATAAAACTATCAAAACATCGGTCAGTAGTCTCAAGGGACATGCAGGGATCAATCAATGTGCTATCGTACAAGTGGCGGCCGCGACACGCTAAGAGGGGTTCCTTGTCCACGGCAACGCTTTCCGTTCCGACGTCATCCAGCCCGCATTGAGATTGATGTTAGAAACGAACCGAGGAGTCAGCCTCCCGCGGAATACTAAGAGGGGTGCCTCCCTTGCCCAATTAGACTGACCCCTCCCTCCCCCCGCGACATTTCGCCGCGTTTTGTCCCGCTTCGATCATGCCATCCGACACTACGCTGCATACAAAATTACCGCTATATTTTTCATGTAAGCCCTGCGATCAAAGTATCGTCGAAAGGCCAACTTGGACCGTCCGCGATCTTTCAACGCTATTATATGTCCTAAGTGGATTTTGTATTTTGTTCCGTTCGCTTTTCTAAGTTAAGTTACTATATTATATTACGTCGGAGTATAAATACATTGGAACATTTTAAAACTAGAAATGTTATGCTCATTAATATTTATACGTCTTTCAATTTGCTCTTTTGTTATTGTTTGAAGTGGTTTTATTTTTCAACTGAAATATTTGGGCAAAACGTATGTATATACGTGTATTTTATTGAATCTTTTCAAATATATTTGGCCTCGTTTGATAATGTGGCAAATAAATAATTGCGTTGTGACTTTTTGAATTACGTGAAAGTTTTTTCATGAACATCGTGATTTGCGATGGAATTAAACTTCGTAGTTTAAATTAAAAATACGTTTCATAAAAAAAACGATAAGTAACGAGGTATTGTTACAACCGGGCTGGCACAAGTGGAATAAAGTTTAAAAACAAGCAATATAATTCGGTCCGTGGGCGTCGTTTCTGAGCTGCGCCGTTTCGTTAAATCTGCTAATTAGCCTAGCTTTTAAGGGCGTAGAGGGGACGCGTGTGTAGCGAACAATAAAAATACGCTTCCGTTAATTAGTAATAAACTAATATCGCGTGAAAATATGTCGCACTTAATATCGTTACATCGTTCTTCTTCGGATGTCATTTCCTATCGTAGATTGACGACCATTATAACAACGTGAACGAGTTTAATACGACTATGTTTCTTTGTTAAACATTAACTGCCACGCCTAGTCATTTAATTGTTACTTAATCTGTCAGAATAACTTGTACATTTTACAAGATAAAGATGTGAAATGTTAAAAATTAATGTTAGTAATTTAGTTACTTATGAAAAGAAGAGTTGAACGGAGAATTGTCACAAGGTCAGTCATGAAACGGTAGTTAGTGAATCTGGAGGTTGTGTTTTCAGTTGCATATTTATTGCTCTCTGTGTCAGAGTGCACGGTAACAGTAAAGTGGACGAGTATACCTTTACACTTATATTTTTTTCGAAAAAAAAACAAGATTTTGCTACAATATCAATGCTTAAAAACTCGTTGAATAGCTTAAGTTTTATTGATTTTTTATTTTAATACTCATTGTCTTATCTATATAATAAAAATGTTTTTATGTATGTAGTCTCTACGTTTTTTTTAATTGGAATTTTTTGGAAAATTGGCGTCGCAAGTAATCTTAGTATCAAAAATGGAATCAATACTAGTCGTAAACATAAAATCGGATGTTGCGTTGCAAGAATTTTAATTATGATTACATTTACACGTCGTGTGTTAGAAAAATTGTTTATTTGTGAAAATTTTTAAACAATTTAAATACTCTTCGCGCTATTCAAGGTCTGTTTACGTTCAGTATGTATGACGTGATACTTTAAAATTAGCATCTATTAGTTAAAGCACATTTCCACTGTCGTGTAATACTCCACAAAATGAAAATTATTAAAATAGTATAAGGGACTTTAAAGAGTCGGCGTGTTACCTGTAGCTTTTCTTAGAAATCTATGTAATTTGGTCCTAAGATAAATAAAAACTAAATCGTGATTAGCTCTTCATAGAATGCATGTCTGATAGAGAACGCTAGGAAAAGATCTAGATTAATCTGTGATGTATAGTTCTGGTATATCATCGCTTTTGTCACGTTCTCTGTCCTCGATACGTATTAAGAATAAGGAGACGTAGACAGCTTCGTCAACAAGGTAACATATGTATTTGTATCGTACGATGTAAGAACACAAGATTTTCATTTTATGTAGAATCCAAAAAAGGAATTTTATTTCAAATACGACAATTTCTAACATCTAATTAGTTCATTGATTAATAATTAGTAACTTTACTCCTATAACAGTTAATGGAAAAATTCAAAGATATCTCACAATTTTATTAGGTTGTAGACCATTTGTACCCTACTTACCCTTGAAAATAAAACTCTAACTAAAAACTGTTTGTTGATAGACTGTATGACAAGATTATCTTAGTAAAATTTAGGCAGTTGGTAACACTGAAACGTCTCGGACCATAAACAATAGACAATGAACTCTTCATATAAATACGATCGTAAATTTTATACAGTTATGAAACGGTCAAGGTTTCAAACTCTAAAATTCTGTCTCATTTAAATTGATTTAAATTTAAATTCGGAACAATAACAAAAGAATAAATATAATTTATATATCTTCATGGTAATACTTAAATTAAATAACAATTTCAATAAATAATCATCATTAAGTTAAATGTATTTAATAAAAATAATAGGTAGTTAAAGTTTATAACTGCTGCTATTACTTAAGAAAAATATTTATTTTCTGTTGATGACTTCATTTGACTATATTGGACTCATTAAGACATCGGTCAAATCCAAATGTTATCCAACGGGACAAATTAAAATAGGACATGTGTCACTGAGAATTAAATATGAGATTATTTAAAACAAAGACATTGCGTTATATCTAATTTTAGGACGTGTTTAAAGTCTATATCTCAATATACATTATGCTGTTTCAAAATATTTTTAATGGAAAAAGGATCCATTAGCCTAGTGGTTAATGATGATATCGACGCTGGAAAGCATAAACGCTGTAACCCTTGAAACCGCGAATATGTTTTTCGCACGGTAATAATTTCAACCATTATCAAACGATAATGATTTTATTATAGGTTAGCACAAACTACACAACATTGCTAAATACCGCATGCTTGTAGGCGTATCAGCTCACGAGTTATCATTTTTTGGCTCTCCTGTAAAGTTCATACTTTCGGGGTTACAGCGTTTACGCTTTCCAGCTTCGATATTTGCAATGAATGATATTTGCTACAACATCAGTGGTTCTTGCTTCGATTTTTTTTATTTATCGCCAACAAAATATGTTATATATAACATAATTATACATAGGACGTAAGATGTATCTTAAATGAAGCTAAAAACCCATTTAATAATAAAATTGAATAGCTCAATTAATTAAGTTAGTAATCGATAGGGTTTTATTCCTCTTTTGATTCGTCCAATGTGTTTTATTATTTTATATTTTTATTGTTGGAATTATGAATATACTAGCTGCCGCCAGCGACACCGTCCGCGCGGAATTAAAAAAAAAACGTAATGAAGTCATATGTTCTTCCAGATTATCATTTACATCAATGCCAAATTTCATCGAGATCCGTTGAGCCGTTCTGGAGATGCCTTCAAACAAAGATCCATCCATCCATCAATCCAAACATTCGCATTTATGATACGAGTATTAATGAAATAATCGCTAGGATTTATAAGTGAAATTGGTATATTTTTTGTCAAGACTAATATTCTCTGAACATCATATTGTTCCAGTAAAATATACACTTGTATTTAAAGAACGAGTTATTATTGCAACAAAAAAAATAAGTCATTCAATACGAACAGCCAACAACTGTTCTTAATATTACTTAATAATCCAAACTGTTAATAATTTTGCATACCTACATGTTACTTGTTACTTATATTATAAATACGAATATTTAGATGGATGAATATGTGTTTGAAGGTATCTCCGGAACGGCTCTACGGATCATGTACGACATACTCTAAAAGAACAAATAGGCTTAAGTTTTTTTTATAATTCCGCACGGACGGAGTCGTGAGCTACAGCTAGTTTTATTACCAATCAATGCCAAATACGTTATTTATCACTGGTGACATTTACTACGTAGTTAAAAGGATTTCACACAAGACTCCGTTGTTTTCATTAAGTACTGTAGCAGATATAACAAGAATAGCCTGGAGCTGGCGCCATAGCGAACGATGATATCATTTATCGAACGAAGCAATGTCCATAGTCGCGCTGCACGCGTTTTCACTGGATGTTTAAAAACAAATGCGTTACAATTTTTTTATATTGATCTGAATATACTTCATAAACTATTGAGTTAATTAACGCGCTAATCTTAACATCAGTCTGATTTGATTCTTATTGCATTTGACATGCCATATTTTTTTTTAAGAACGCTGGCCATTTTTTGGCAAAGACATAAAATCTACGTGTATTTGTGACGAAAATTATAAGTATCGAGTTCTGAAAATTTAATCTTTTTGTAAGCCTATAATGATAAAATAACTAGTACATTATTGTATTCATAATTTCATTATAAATTAACATCACAAATGTATTCATTTGAAAACAAAAAAAAATAGTATATACAATAATGTATGCACCAAAATGACATTGTTACATCATGTAAAAATATAATAGAAGAAATAATGTTCAGTATTATTAACTTGAGAAGGCGAATGTTTAAGAAACGCTCAGTTAACTTCCTAAACCGGTTTTTGTTGATGAACGAGGTAGTTACAAAGGTTTAGTTTGCAAAAGATTTTGTCTTTCTAAGTCGTCTCCACTATCCTTCACTCATGGTATGAGCATATTTAAATGTATCTAATAATGTTTTAATATGTTAAAAATAATAAATATAAAAATAACGTCAATACCTATTTAGATGGATAAGAAAAAAATAGTTTTTCGAATAAATTCATTTTTTACGAAATAACTTCATAAACTCTGTCATCCACTACAAGGATATGACGTACTAGCGGTCGCTCGACTTCATCAGCGCAGAATTTTGAAACAGTAGCCTATAATATGCTCGCGTGCATCAGCTATCTTCCCGTCCAAGTCTCGCCAAAATCGGTCCAGCCGATCCGGAGATTACTCGGAACAAACGCGACTTTGCTGACAGAACGACAAACAGACAAATATTTTAAAACTCCTTTACCAGCAACGCAAATACATCATGTGTATGAAATATGATTTTTTTTCTATATATTACACAGACACTTCCATTTTATTAATATATGTAGATTAAATAAAATAATAATATACAAAAAAATATATAGGAACATATATTTTATTGTAAAAATACAACGTAATATTAATTTAATAACTGACCGATTTCTTTTGAACGCGAAACAAAGCCGCAGTAAAGGATTTAATGGAGCAACAGGACGCGGCACGATAGAAAAGAATTAAAATCAACACAGAGCATGTTTGCAATAATTAAATCAGGTATAATCTCTCCATAGAGTTTTCGTGGTGTGCGTCACTGCATACATCAGTTTTATGATGCTGGTAGCCGTGATCATACACCGCCTCCCATTTTATGATACTTTACGAATAACAAAAGCAAATCGTGTATTCCGCCTGTTTTTAATTTTCCTAGACAAATAGCATATCGAACAAATTCATTCATAAATCAACGTAAACATAATCCAAATATCATTAAGTTTAGACATTTTTAAAAGTTTTTAATGTTGTTTTAATCGCAGACTGGCGGGTACTGATTAAAGTATTTACTACGAATGTCAATTTTTCAAATTGCCGAAATATAGCACGCCTCTGTATGAATTCTTTCAATATGTAATTTGCCTAGTCTTAAACATTATCGTAGGCAAATAACAAACGGGCGGCGCACATGTTTTGCCGGTGACATATGTAAAGGTCCAAGTTACTAATTAAATGTTTCAATTAAGCTAAATTCAATCGTAGCAACAGTTAAAGTATCAAAAAACAGGTTCGTGTGCAGCTGCATTATATATATGTATAAACAGAATGGTTTGTCGGGCATTGTAACTGTGAGTCACAGCTTCTCAGTACAATGCCTTACAAGGTATCCTTAATCCCATCATCAAAAAAAATCTTTTCTTCCCTCGAATTTAATTCGATTTTGTTTTGTTCATTTTTTCACTGTTACAAATAAGAGCTTATCACCATCACATGGACAGATAAACTTTATTACATTCATATTTCAGGCATACTTCTTATACTACGGAGGATCGCACAGTATACACTACTCTACCATCTCTAACAGCCGTCATATCTGATTTCACTGCCTTGTTAAACATCCTCTTTCATACAATAATACCTCTACTTTTATAAACTTCAAGACATTAAATAATACTAATAAACATTAAAAAAAACTCATATTGAATTTAATGTATCTCGAAACCTTAAGAAGAAATAAAGGATCGATGTAAGTCGTCTGGCAGAATGACCTCGATGTTTATAATTCAAGTTGACAATATACGACGATTCTGAGAAGGTGTTGGGGTAACACATACAAGATAACCCGCTTAATAAATTCAACATTATACAACTTCAACTTAACTACCTTAAACTTAAGATTCTATTTGCAATGAACCATTCGTTTCGACGCATACGCTTCGAACTGGCTGTTAAATCTCTTCGCCAATAAATTGCATATAACACATCTGAAATATTAATCATAGTGTAAGAATACAATACCGCATTATCAAGATTCTGCTTGTGGACTTTCAATAAAATGTTATCGGTTAGAAAAATACTATTTACAAGCAGTTGCCCGCGACTTTGTCGGTACATTTTTATAAACTTATTAACCTACTTGATATATTATTGACTAGCTGTCACCCACGACCTTGTCCGCGTGGTTTTAAAAAACCTAATAAGTAGCCTATGTGTCCTTCCAGACTATGTTCTATATTTGTGCCAAATTTCATCAATATTTGTTCAGCCGTTCCGGAGATACATACAAACAAACATTTATCCATCTAAACATTCGTATTTATAATATTAGTATTAGAATAATGTAAATTTTTAATTTAAATAAATTTATTGACATAGCAGATTCATGTACCTTAAAAAGCTTTCAAATAGGACCTGACCGAACTGTTAAAATAACTGTTAAAATTACAGGAAAATTTGGTATTTTGATTTAGCACACGTTATTCAAAATGCAAATTTAACAATCACACATTCTTATGTTTTTTACACATAAGCTTAAGACTTGATGTGATATTATTAAAGATGACATTATAAGCGGTTTAGAGAAGATGATAGACGTAATTTGAAGTTATCTAATCAGTAAAGGAAAAGTAAACAATAAGAGATAAGCGAAATACGGGGTAAAGACCTTTTGGACGTGCTAATAATGTAAAATACGTGCACTAGATATAAAAAAGTGATAGTTTCCAAAGTTTAAAAAAAATCTTGATTAAATACGTATTTCTTGACTCGATTCGAAGACAAATTTGAAATGTACTAAAAAAGCAAATAATAGAGGGTTTTGACCTCATAAAAAGCATCTTATGTTTATTGATAAGACTGCCTTCTATTTAGTATATGGCAAATGGTCCGTTGAACTTATATTATCTAATTCGATACAACTAACTCATACCTACTATTTGCGGTCATCTTTAGCGATATTTACGCTTGTATTAGGTGTTGTTTACACTAGAACCAAGGTCTTCTACGAATTGTAGGTAAAACGAATTACGTAAGTGACAAAAACGAAGAAAAATTAAAATGATGCAAGTTAAAAAAAAAGTGGAAACGTGTTACACCGGCAACCGGTCTTTATTGATCGTCAGCATATTCATAAATAGGTTTATTAAATAAGCAAAACTTCTTCGACGAACATAGAGTGGAGTTCTTGCACATGTACAGTACGTTTAAAACAATAATACGCATGAACCTGATCCAAATTTTGAAGTTTTTTTTTTATTAATAATATTTATGTTTATTAATTCTGAATATCAGAGTTCAAAACCCAATGTTAACGTCAATTTTTTTTTGTTGAAAATTGTACTTTTCGCAGTTTTGACGCGCAAATTCCTATTTGAAATGCATAATGTATGATGTAATACTAAAAATGATTGAATATAAATACCATTAAACTTGAAGAAGTGAAAGGTTTATGTAGAGGTTATGTCTCTGGTTTCCCCTCTAGGTTTCAGGCGTGAGTGTTTTGTACGAAATTGTAATAATTTACAAGAAACTTGACTTGAAAAATACTTATATTTAATCTTCCTAATTATAAATGACAAAGTTTAGTTGATGGATGGATGGATTGTTAGAAGGTATCTCCAGAACAGCTCAACACATCTTGATGAAATTTGGTATGGACATAGAACATAGCCTGGAAGAATACGTAGGCCACAAATATAGATTTTTTTAATTCCGTGCAGACGAAGTTGCGTGCGACAACTAGTGTGCGATAAATCTGAATCATATATGTACATTCATCTAGATAACAATGACATATGTGAACTAATCTCATGTATACATAATGTACATAAGTAAGTCGAATCATAGCTTACGATGACCATATTTGCATAAGAAATGATAACGAACGTGTTTAAAAATGTGACCAATTTTGCAATGCTATCCTTTTTATGAGTGTAGAATTATGCTTTATATTTCGTTACTCGAGTATCTAAACTTTTATATTTTATTTAAAAAGAAACGTACATTTCTATTTCTTCGTAAATTGTTTCATGTATAATATTAATTAAATATATGACCGAAAAATATAACTTGCGCGACAAATTAGAGCTTCAAGATTCCAAGGAATCTGAAAGCGTCGAAGCGAAATAACTATCTGTTTGTCTGAAACAATTCTTTTAATTAATCATATCATAATTAATATTACTAAGAAATATAATATTATAATATCACTTTATTCCAGCAAAATATTACATTAAATTATTTAGTAAAATTCACCTTTATGTCATACTAGCTGTCGTCCGCGAGTCCGTCCGCGCGAAATAAAAAAAAACTTAATTAGTAGCCTATATGTTCTTCCAGATTGTGCTCTGGAGATACTTTATAACAAACACCCACCCATACAAACATTCGCTTTAATAAATTAAATTAGTAAGAAATAAGATTTTGTTTTATGTTTATAAAAAGGACTTACACGATCTTAAGAATATTAACATGTGTTAGCTGTGTCTTCTCTGTATTAAGTCTTTATGTTTTCCATTACATCTATTCTCTTTTAAACGAAAGTTTTTTTTTTTTTAAATATGGTTGCGTCTATAATTTTTACGTATACATTTAAAGAAAATGTCATCGCAGCCCTACAGGTTTGGCATGTAGATGATGCTAGCTCGTTCGTTCTTAGCGCCAACAAGTGTTCTGTGCTAGTCAACAGGCGTTTAATTGCCTTAACATCGTGCAGATTAGGTAACACTGATAACTGGATATGGGCCAGACCTTATCGTTATCGCAACATCGCGTACTTTCGCCGGAGACAAGGGAAATGCGTGAAATACAGTACATATCTTAACATACACCAAACGTAAATACTAAGAGTAACTTAAATATTGTCTGGGTCTTGGTCTGACTTTCAAATAATAACAAATTAGATCAGCGAAATTTTAATCAATCTATCGTTAAACTAATTTCATTATTTGTAGTTCTCATTTAGTAGTAACATGACTGGCTATGTTCTAAACAAAATTAAATATTATGATACTTATTTAAAAATCTAGGAATTCTGACTTTTATCCTATAATACCCAGTGTAAGAATCAAAATAATTATCTTTAACAGTATTGTAAGACATGGTGAAATATCCTTTACATATATTAACTGGTATTTTTGTATGAGAAAATGTTTTGCAAACGCATCTATCACTAGAACGCCGGCAATACGGCATTGTTCCTGTCAATTATTATCACAAATTGTAGTTATTTAGAACTGGAAATACGAATCTCGGATTCACTAATCAAATATGGTTATTGATTAATGTCGTGTCTATTTCATCTGTAAACTCTGTATTAAAGTAACTATTTTGAAATATATACTTACTAAATTAAATAAAAGGGTTTCTTTTAAAAAATCTTTTAGACGAATATTCCAGTAAAAAAGTTTGAAAACTGAAACTTAATTCAAATTTCATATAACAATTTTTTCTTTGTTTCAATTGTACACATTTAAAATATTTTCATACAGTTGAAAGGTCTTTTTTTTTTCAAACTGAAATAAATATTTTGTTGTAAAATATTTTCTGAGAAATCGTCATACCAAATTTAAGCACTTTTTATTCACAGTATAAAATTAAAACTGTTTTTAAGCGTGCCCTTATTTTATTAACAGTCGCACTTTTAGTTTGGATTTTGCATTAGAAATCTGCCATAAACGACTGTTAAGGGACCTAATTGATTCGGAGTGTGTCTGTAGGTGTGTGAATTAATTTAGTTTCGAATTTCGTTTTTTTTATTCGACTAAAATTTGGCCTCCGACACAACATACACATTACAATTTTTTTTTTTCTTATTCTTGATATTTCCTATCACGTAAGAAGCGAAACTGTTATCATCGTATTGTGCAAACCGTACAAGGGTTAGGCCACAACGATAACCACTCAGATAATTAGACTCAAAAATTAAAAAAAGATAATTTTATATTCGTTTAATTATCACGACAAGTGTAACTAATAATACGAGATTGACACAAAACGATAGCGTCCCAAAATGTTATCATCGTAGATAACCTTACAGGCAATCATTCGGGTCGACTTAAAAATAGTACCAGTTGGCATTTAACTGTTACCGTTATTGCGGTGACATATATGTTTATTGGCAATTTCTATTAGCTATCAATAACATTATTTTTTTTTTTAAATATTATCATCATCATTGTAATCAGCCTGAGTTTGTCCACTGCTGCACGTAGGCCTCCCCCCATCGATTGCCACAATGCCCGGTCCTGTGCCGCCGGCATCCAGTGCACTAAATATAATTAACTAATATTATAAATGCGAGTATTAAGATGGATGGATGTTTGTTTGAAGGTATCTCGAAAACGGCTCAACGGATCACGATGAAATTTGGCACAGATTAGAGCATAATCAGGAAGAACATATAGGCTACTAATTAAGTTTTTTTTTTTCATCCACGCGGACGGAGTCGCGGGCGACAGCTAGTATCCACCAGAAAATCCATCCAGAAAATTAAATTGTGTTTTTAAACATAAAAAAAAACTTTGTATCTATGATAAAACTTGAATGTTCAGATGATACCAGAATAGGTTTGTGAAACTCAGAGTATAGTTAATATTTATGTTTATGTATTATATATACATTATATATTGATATATTCTTTATGTTAATAATATTTTATCTGTAATAAATAAATAATAAATGTATTTTAATCGTATGACCAGGACAAAGAAATAAATTTATCGTCTTTGACCTTTGTTGAGATGAAAAAAAAACATATTCTTAATATCGGGAAGTGACCGACATACCAGTAAATAAGTTTAGAACACGCGATAAGTCAGGAATAAGTAGTTTGTAGTAGTTTAATGATTGTAATTAAATCGATTTAATTCAACATCAATATTAACTAGAACATGTGTAGAACTTTACAATGTGTACGTATTTTTACAAGATAAATATTTTTCCAACCGCCACAAAGTTGAGTATTTAATATCTTCCAATAACCCGATTAACGTATAAAATAACTTGCTATCCTAAACTTCTACATTAGCAAAAAATCTATGTTTTTTGTAGTGATTTAAAAGGCGTTTTTTATGTCAGATTAAAGTCGGATTTGATTTTTTAGACTTTTCATCGAATTAGTTTAAGGTCAAAGAACTCCGAAAAACATATCAATATAAGCAAAATGGTTTTATTCCGGTAACCGAAATCCGTAACGAAACATATTCACATTTTTTATTTTAATAAACGCTGGTAAAAAACAGTTGAAATGCGATTTCGTATCTATTTTGTGTTTTTTTTTTCATATATTTGAAATGTCTGCATGTCAAACATTTCACTACAATTTTTGTAACAAACTAAATTGAAATTTACTGCATTATTTTGTGTACTTTTATAAAAATATCAAAAATATCTGATTTCTCATTACATAATGTGATAGTAAATTACATAAATCTCTATAATATATATTTTTTAATTATATATACTTCCTTTGCCATTAAAAATGTTGTTAACTCCTGTCATTTCGTTACTTATCAGGTTCCTTTTGTAAACCATTTGCTTACACTTAGACCCTACTTGTTAGGTTTTGCGTACACATTTAAGTACAGTTGTAAAGTTCAAAAATAGAAACAAGTTTGTGGGAGTTCGGTTGAAAGTGTACGAGGATCACGCCACATTCAATTTATAACCGACCCGGTGAATTGTTACATACTTTGACGATACAGAAACGGACTAGGTATACAGCCACCGTTATACTTAATACATTTTTAAAATCACTTCTTCGAAGATGATAATCACATGAGGGGCATATCCCCACACGTTTTGATATTCTAGGAACGCATACTGACTCTAAAATTAACAGTAGTGGAATAAATGTAAATATTTTAAAGCAATTGCTATTTCTTTTGTAAACGCCTTTCAGTTCTTATAACATTCGAATACAAAATAAAATGTACACGATTACTATAAAGAGATCCCATGATACAAAGTTTCAATCGCCACTCGATGCAAAATGGCAAACATTTTAATTATTCCAGGAACTTTCCAATACGTAAATGAAATTAGAGATAATTTTTTTGATCGTTGATTAACTTTAAAATATAGCATCATTAAACTCTTTTATTTAAAATAATAATGGTACCACAGAGACCGCAACATTCTATATTTATATAGAAATCAAATGTTTACTTTCAGATATGGTATTTCGTTTGGTTAGTTATAGATTTTAAACGGTGACAGAATTGTTAGTATCAAAGTAATGTTAGAGATAAGCTCAAAAATCTACTAGTCTTCTAGTTATTTAAAAAATAAAAAAACAAAAAAAATGGGACCCATCTGCAAGCACTTCCTTTCGATTAATATATTTTTTTATCAAAATCGGAGCACCAGGGGCGGAGTTTCGCGGTAACACACATAAAAAATACAGTCGAATTGTTAACCTCCTTTTGTTGATAAAATCTATTTTTTAGCCGACTTCAATCGGCAAAAAAATAGATTTTATCAATTCATCATCATCTTGTAAAACCGATATTTTCATAAATCGTATCTAATGACTTAAAGATCTTATGAGTAAAAAAGTACACATATTTTATTTTTATTTATTGAGATCTATCTATGTAACAATTGGTTTTTTTTTGACATAGGTGGGTCCGAGACTTCCAATACTTTTGGCTTCAATACTTTTAATTGTTGCAATTTAATTTATGTTTTTTATCATGCGCTATATGCAAGCATAGTGTTATGACTATGTGCATGTAACAATTGTTAGTCGTAATCTATTTTAGATGCACTTCAAAATTACATTGAATCTGTACTAATTCAGGCATCTACATATCTCTATAGTTGCCGGGAAGCCAAGATAAGAATGATAAATATGTGTTGCGGATTTGACCGGGTCACCGCTTCGGTCCCGATATGTTGACATCTCTTAAAATTGATATACATTTTGTCATAATACACTTCACAATGATAAACAAAAGTACAAAAAGGTCATTTAGGTTCGTAATTGTAAGGAGGAATGTTTCATCTTCGTCTTTTTGGAACGTTTTCTTTCCTATTGCTTTTAAAATGCGAAACGAAATTAAATCTAGAAGCTTTGGTAAGAAGAGATCACGGTAAATAAACTGGTTGTGAACAGTAAGATATCCGTTGCAAGCGCACAATACTGACAACAAACTTCACGCCAAACGAACTGGCAGCTACTCGTAATAATAACTAATTACTTGTAACATCTTAAGTATCTATTGTGTGAGTTAGTAGGCGGATCTTTTACAGACGTACATTGACTAGAGATCACATTTAACATTTTGCCAACGACTCCGTCTGTGCGGAATAAAAAAAAAAGGGTTTTTCCAGACTATGTACTACATCATCCATCCATCCATCCATTTAATAATTCCCATTTATAATATTATTAATTAATTATAACATATTTATAATTCACTAGTAAACAAAAAAAAGGAAATACACAGTTTGAGCGCATCATTGAAAATTATCGATACGTAAGGGATATATGAAATGTGTAAATTCAAATAACATTTCCCAGAATTGTGTACAGAGACTCGTTGTGATAAAGAAACGAATCAATTAAATTTTCCATGTAAAATATTTGTAATACCTGCATTTAACATTTATGAATTTCAATTTAAATGTAGGTTTCCACTGTCGGCGCACATCTATATTAACATATTTCCGTTACTCTTATTCTCTTTGCAGAAATAGAGACATGAATATGTTTTTATACACGTGTTAAAGCAGTAGAATTGTACGGTTAATGTATTTCATAAGCGACAATTTGTGCATCTGTCGAGGACAATAAAGAAGCTTATTTCAGTCCGAATATCCTGCAGAATGGTAATTAGAATTTCAACATACTCAAATATGTAATCAAAACGTTTATTGTTTAGCAAGAACGTTGAGGAAAGTACATGGAAACAAAGTTTTTTAAATATTTTATTTTTAATTAAAGCGCCAATAAATACTCTAAAGGTTAACCGCTCGTGGTTTAGATAGTTCTAGTGTTAATAGTTCGACTATTATCATGGACCAAACAAGATTTTAGCTTTCTTAAAAAATGGAAAAGAAATGTTTATAAGTTTTTCGATAACGTCCGCATATTATTTGAAAAAAAAAAGGAAATAAGGCATCATTATTTCAATCATATTATTGAATGAATGATTGAATCGAATGATTTGATGGATAGATTTTTATTACTAACTAGCTTTTACACGCGACTCCGTCCGCGCGAAATAAAAAATAGAAAACGGGGTAAAAATTATCCTATGACCGTTTCCTGGTTCTAAGCTACCTGCCCACCAATTTTCAGTCAAATCGATTCAGCCGTTCTTGAGTTATAAATAGTGTAACTAACACGACTTTCATTTATATTATCTTCAGAACAGCTAAACGGATTAAGTTTTATTCATTCTGCGCGGACAGAGCCGCGGGCGACAGCTAGTAGTTTTCAAGTAATACGCCGTTAAAAAAATAAATCCGACATAACTCTTGGAGGAACTACGAATAGAATGGCATACAGCCACATACATACTATAGTGGTTTATATCAAAATCTATTCTTGTAACAAAAACAAGTCACAATATAATGAACATAATTACTATTCACGCAAAAATTTTCCTCAATCAATTAATTACAGCGAAATTTATGTTCGGATAATATTTTCAACATAATACTCTGTCCAGCCATCCTAATGAGATACGTTAATAACATATTGAAAATTGCATCAAGATTTTCCACAAGCTTAGGATCTAGTCTATATACTATTCTACGAGTATTTTATAAAGCTCAAGAGAACAATAGAGATCTGATTTCAAAGTGGAAATAAATTCCTTAGTAAATAAAAGCAATTGGCAATTTGCCAAATATTTCCTATCTTCAATATCTAACTAAATATACTGTCTAATTATGATTTTTAATGCACGCAGGTCTCCAATTAGATAAGGAGCGTGAATCATGTTCGCTATAGTTAGTAAGTGCGCATAACAAGGAAATTTTCTAAGTAAGCATTAATTATGGTGCTTAGCGATTCGTTTGCTATCCGACATTCAAAAGCAATAATATATATAACATTAATATAAAATTAAACTATTTTAGTCCATCTAGTTATCCTCATTTACATTTTAAATAATATTTTTTCGTTGACGTTTTAATATCAATGTAGACAGATTAAACATTGGATACTATAAAAGAATAATAACAGCCACTCTCTTGAAGTTATTTGTACGTTGAGAGTAATAAATAAAAGAACCGTTATTCGATCTTGTAGCATTTTGCTTATCCGCGGTATGAACATTTTAATTAAATTATTACAAATTCAACCGATGTAAAGATGGCAGTTGCAGTCAAAAAAATGACAGTTTAGAGGGCGATCGAATAGTTTTTATACTCCGTTTTATATAAAGTTATTAAAGTAACTAATCACTAAGGATTTTGATTGGCCGTTAGATAATTTAGTAAAGACATATTAATCTAAAAGCAGTACTCAATTATTTGCAATGTCAGTGCATTCCTTCTGCGAACACCTTACGTCCAACCAGTCAAGTGATAAGTCACGTGCACTTGTTCTAATTCTCATACACTCCTTATCAAATAACTGCAATAAAATTAATTTGAAGAGTCACAAAAATGATTAACGATTATCTCATAACATTGAAATTATTAATAACCACACTCAGAGAAGTTAAATGGTCGCTAAGGAAAGATCTTGATTATGTAAATCGAGATCAGTATGATTTTTGATGAATTTTAATCAAATTTATTAGATTAATTAAATCATCATAATTAATTAATCCAAATAGAAATGTGATTGATAGTGAGATGATTTTACACAATTTATCATATTTGTAATATATTTGTGTAATAAAATTAATATTGAGAAGCCCATTGTCATTTCTCCGTTCATGTGTTAGAGGCAAACCCGTTAAATGCATAAAGAGTTCAGGAGGAAAGCTTTTAAGAAGTGTCCTATTTTCAAGATGGCAAATTGAGTTCGCGGTGCGGCGCGTATTTATGATACATTATGTAGGTAGCCTGATTGCACTCACTTTAAGGAAATACGTCCGTTACAATTTGATATGGGCATTTTGCATCGCCCCAATCGTCCGATGATAAAGCTCTACTGGTAAACATAATCATTGAAACGCATGCAACTTTTGGTGAGTCCTTTTTTAAATATAATTTGTCTCTACTTATTTACCTACAGTATTGAAAAGTTATGTTTCATAAATAATTTCTATTCCCAAAATCATCATCATCAAACTGCCCTTATCATTACGGAGGGTGGGCATAGTATGTACTACTCGGTCATATCTGAATTCACCCCATTTATACACCTATAATTTTTCACACAATCCATTACCTAAATGTATTTCATTTAAATTTATTTTAAAAAGAGATTAATTAAAAAAAATTAAGTCGCGACTAAGATTCTAGAATTAAATTAGTTTAATCTGACTACCCATTTGGGTTGCCGTCTTGAGTATATGTGTAATTAAAAAGATTTTTTTTAATGAAATCGTTCGAACATACTTATTAATATTTTCCCCATTTTATGAATATTATAAAATTACTTAGTTAATATAATGAAGCTAATAAACACAAGCAAAAAATATCAATTTCGCTGTCTTCTATTATTAAAAATAATGCAACGTCGATAAAGTAAATGTATATAGTTATATATACTATCTGTGTTTATGTACATAGCCTTCTAGCTGACACAGAGGCATCATGTGACAAAGGAACATGTATTTCGATCGTTTATCGATAGTTTCAAAGTTTAAATCTCATTTATAATATATAAGTACACCGTTCTATGTTAAAGAAGACAAACTAGTTTAAGTAAAATTAAAAGACAAATATTGAATGTCCTCATTACTAAAGTGATTATTATTATTAATGCGTAAGTTTGGATGGATATAGATGTATTGTATGTTCTTGAAAGAAAGAATGGGTTTGGATGAAATTTTGAACTTCGATTATAATTTGAAAAACACAAGCTTATTTGATTTAACTTCACGGGAACGAATATATAATAATAAATAACTAAGCCTCATTTATAACACGTACCTATATATCTACAAATCCGACAAATATGACAAAATCAATCTTTAATATGGACATTAATATAATAATCTCTTTTATTTAGAGTGCCATATAACGAGGCGAAAACATGTCTCTTAAGAGCAAAATAAGCCATTCTGTACGTGATGACATCTTTGTAACAACACAATAGATGGCTAATAAGTCCCATTAGGAAGCTATCGTATTACAATTTTCAAACAAAAGATACATTAAGTATTTATTTTTATTAGATTTTTAAGCTGGTGATCGTTTGTGTTGGATATAAGGGCCACTGTACACGCACAACTTTAAGTAGTTTGCAGCGGCGACTTCAAGCAGCCAGCGTGCTGCCGGCCACTTAAAGCTACCGTTACTGACTGCTTCAAGCTGTCCGTGTACGGGGTCTCCTAATCACTCAAGAAAAAAAACAAAAGTATCAACGGTCGAGATCATCTTTTACCGTCCGAGGCCGTCGCATCGCCTTCATAAAATAAAACAAATTAAATTAAAAAATGTAATACAAAGAATTATTATGTAATTCGATGGAAATTAATGGAATAATATAAAAGTCGCATGGCGTGAAATGTATCAAAAATATATGTTATTATTTCTAATGATGGTCTACGAGTTCGCAAGCTTTACATTTGAATCTAATACAACACCAAGTGAATTTCATCTATATGAGCTTCGTCACTTCTAACTCTCGTACGCGACAATTTCATTAGGATATGGGACTTCAGCGTAAACTTAGTACAAAATTCAAATACATTTACTAAGAAATACTTTTAAAACCGATGATTCAAATATTCAAGACTTTTTTAGCTCTTAGAGAATTACACGAAGAAATATAGAAGAAAAAGTGTAAGTACAAAGGCATTAGTTACATCTATGACACTCTTTACGAGGAGTTTTGAGTACAACCATTTCACGCTTCTTTTCTTTCAAGTAATACATCTACAATCGAGTCTATGTAATCAGGAAACTACCGTCGCCGCTGCGATGTTTTACTGAACTCAATTTGTGGAGGATCCTACTATGACAAAGGAAACCCTAAGACCGTTAGATGAATCTGAAACCCTGGGCCATTCTTTCGCATTCAACGGACAAAACTTTTATTTTTAAATATTATAATATCAAAGAAAAATTTCGTCAACATCATCACCTCTATAGTTTACTCCAATTACTTTTAGTTGGATATTGACTGAAATAAATAATTTCGAGTAACTTTAGGTAACAAAGTATGACTATAAAAGCTTCAGCAATAGATCCTCTAGCTAGAACAAATAATTTCCTCATACTTTTATGTAGGTGATTTTAGTTATTTAAATGTACATTAAATACGCTGATTCTTCTGTCTATAACTCACATTTAATGTTAAATCATTTTCCTTCATATAAAACATACGAAACAATCTTCCGTGAAGTTATAAAAAAAGCTGTATTTGTATTTAAAATTAATTTACGACTATTAAATTATTTGGTACAACTAAAAATATGAAAAATAACTTTGCTCTAGATTAGTTTTAAAATAATTATAATAATAAATGATTTTAAATTTTATAATGGTGTTGTGAATATTTTTAAATGGGATAAAAAATACTTAATTTTCTATATCTTCACATTTTTTCCTAACTTTTTTTTTGTTTATTACAATGATTATCTGAAATAATTTGTATTTTAAATAATATTTTATACACATAATGTATAAATTGTTTGTTATAAAAATAAAACTTTAAATATTAATACAACTTTTGTAAATTACATTTAAAGTATAAAAAGTTTTTATTAACTACTAAAACAGTGTTATGTACTTTGACCGAAGTATGTATAACCTACCAGACAAAACTTTGTGTAACCAAAAAACATTTTATATAGAAAATTACCATCGACAGTAAAAAAATATTGGCGATGTAGAATATAAAACACCGTAAAGTTATAAAATACGCGAAACAACCTCGAACCGGCTCCGGCGACTCCAGGTTTATTATTTTTAGCTAGGTTAGTTCAAATGGTCACTGGTCAAGATTCTACCAAGTTCGGGAGAGGAAAGAAATTCGCGAACGAAGTTTAAAAAGTTCTTAAACTTTGTTAAGTGTCGGTTAAGATAACTTACCTGTATAAGAAGTGTGAAAACTAAGAGGAGGGCTGTGGAACAGACCCTCATGGTGGCAAGTTACTTCTGGACTGGAATGGTTCTAAGTTTTGTGCGCGTTGCGGCGAGTGCGTAGGCACCGTGCGTGCCTCGCAAGCGTCGGACCGCGAATGCCGAATATTCAGCGCGCTGGGCCGAGCGAGCGAACAGCGAACGACGAACAGCCAGCCCGCGACTACTGCACGCCTCATGAACGAACCTCACAGCACACTTGCGCTTTAACACACTTCGTCGCTGAATTTTCAAATGAAATAAAACTTTTTTAATACCTCAATCTTCGACATATATAATTTAGTTTTAATATCAAGTTATCTATGATACAATTTTAAAAGCATGCTTTTAAGTAACATTAAAAGTATAACACGGTCACTACAATTTCACAATGATTACAAAGTGCAATAGGTTTTAGGTCATATTTGTGTTAGATAAGGGAAATGATATAATAAAATGTGTTCGATATCGTATGAACTGCATTTTTTCTGTAAAAAAAATTACCGATATAATGTTAAGTACCGAAAGTTGTGATTTTAATTAATTAGAAGAAGTAAATTGCAAACTTTTTAAAAAGGCATTGTATGGCGGAGGCGTAAAATTATCATCTTTTTGTATTCAAAAACTGCAACCGAAAGTATAATCTCACCTGTGTGCAAAGTGGGGCGAACGAGAGGGCTACAAGGAAAATGCTTCTCTTTCCTGCAGACTTGCATGCTGATAAATCAAAACTTGACTACATTAACCTTGAAAGAAACGACATAGTGGCAAAGACAGTTTTTTTTTTTTAGTCATAACTTGAAATTAACAAATATAAATAACAAAGAAGAGATTTTGTCTGTCATGAAATTAATTAAAAATGTTTCCTTATATACTAGTATAACCTTTTAACACCCATTTTCATCCAGGAATAGGACCAATTTTGAGGATTTTTACGTTCGATTGAATTATCCCGAAGTGTTAATGATAGGTGCTATAGTTAAATGAGTAAAGTTCTCATAAAAATAAGTATAATGTTAGTTTTAACCCAAGAAGAGACTTCTACACTAGACTATAACTTTAACATTATCAAATTCTATCAGAATAACGTGAAAAGGAAGTTTGTCGCGAGAATTAATTGAATTAGGAAACCCAATCAGTGACATAATGGGCACCTTATTTATAAATATGAAATACAATGTCTCCATAATTCTATTCATGATGGTCAGATTGAGTGTTGACATTACTATGAAGTGCTACGTTATAAAACTAGTTTTTGTTCAAAGAAGTAGTAAGTAAACAAGTCTGCAATTGATGTTAAATGACCAACGTTAATCAAAAACTTCCACAGAATAGAGGAAAGTTTGTATCCGAAATGCGTAAGGTGATACCCGTTAAGTAAAAAAAATAGGCGAGCTTACAAACAAGATTCGGTAATAACAACAAAACAGATATGAGAGTACGCAAGCATTTACATGCGTTGGAGAAAGCCCATATCCTGCAGATTGACACTGTGTGTGATGACATTACAGTTGAAAGACAAGTGGTATATTTGGTTGATCGCTGGAACAGACTAACTAAAATAGGAAACGGCTAAAACACTAACGTACATTTGTACAGTATCGACACCGACTAGTTTCGAGCCTATCGAGGGCCCTTCATCAGGGTGAATTGGACTGGTATTTTTTCGCCGGACAAAAGTACGTGAGTGTTTTAGTCGTTTCCTATTTTAGTTAATGATAATGGAACAGACTAGTTTAAAATTCAACTATTGACATCAGTTGAAGATGCATATGACATGCAGTCATAATAAATTACTCAAAAAGCACAAAGTGCTATAAGAATGGCGATGGCAATTGAGTAATTACCCTATTGACAAATGGGTAATGTTTCATATCGAATATGTAAGTTACTTTTTTTGAATGTGAGTTAGTATGTATTTTAATTCGATTGTGACGACCTAGAGGCTAAACTACTGAACAGATTTGGACAAGACTCGCGTCATTCGATTCCTGTTTTTTCCTGGAAAGCATATTACGTCAAAGACATACAGTTTATGTATGAAATAAAATTCTAAATTAGTAAAAAAGCTATTTCGAATGTTTTTCGCCATACATCACATTTTTTTACATTTATATATTTTCAATGTTTACCAATTAATTATTAAATAGTTTTATGTAAAATTGGACTTTATTTAGTTTAAATAAAAAAAACAATCTTTGTTTTAAAAAGCAGCCAATAGATGACGCCAAATCATCCATTAGAGCATCTGTCAGTAGGGTTTTTTGATTTTCTTATTGTTAGGTTATTATGAAATAACAATTTGTACTAAATGCAAAACGGGAACCCCCTAGGATAGTGTGTCTTAACAAGAATTGATCTAATATTTTATAGATACTTTTAACAGGAACAAAGTAATGTAATCTTATAGCATTCTTCTAACAGGAGACTTCGGGGAATTCCCTCTCTACATCTCATTCGACAGTTTGTCGCTAAGTTTGTCGTTGTTTGTAAAATACGTTACTAGGCTAGCATATTGCCTTTGATGCGTCGCAACAAAAAAAATTAAGTAAAAAATATAAAAAAGTCAACATTTATCTTTCATCCAAATTAAAACAATTGTTTTATCGACAAACAAAGTGATCTAATAATTGTTCCGTTTTTTACCTTTCAAGTTACGGAACCCTTAAAAGATCAAAAAACCCGAGTGTAACACACTTAGGGAAAAAACACTTTTTATATAAGAGAAGAGGGCAAACGAGCGGCGCGAACACCAAAGTGATCATCGACGCCCATGGACATCCGCAACACTAGAAGAATTGCAGATGCGTTGCCGGTTTTTAAGAAAGACATACGCTCGCTTAAACTTATCAAATCCCTCGTTAAAATCAGTTCAGCCACTAATGCCCCAAAGAGTTACAATACAATTTACTTATATTAATCTACATATGCGCTAATAGCAACTTACGTATGCGCGAAAAACATTACCCTGAGCCCTGAGTTGATTGAGTCAGTCGGGTAAAACATGGCGAGGAATGAGGATGGAAAGGAAAGGACATTTTAATTAATATAAACAAAGTTCCACATCAACAGTTTTAATCCTAAGTAAGAACATGGAAAAGTTGCTGTGCACTATACTTTTTAATTAATCATCTCTTTAGTATGTAACACTTTTATTCTATTGTCTATTGTTTTTAACGCGCTTTTATAAGCTTCAGTTGTTTTGAACGATTTTATTTTCCATTTAGTAGTAAATAAGTCTATAATCAATTGGTTACTTTACAAGACAGTGAAAATACACAAACTATGAGACACGAACCTCGAGTCAGCATATGTGAGCAGTCAAATGTAGAATCTGAACTCTTAGGAAAAAAAACTTTAGATTTGCTTAGTGCTGGTATAAAATAAAGTTAGCATTTCTTTTGTTTACAAGACAGACGATACATAGTTCCCAAGACTGAAAATTAAGGAGAGGGAAAACGTCAGTAGGTCAATTCGAAGAGTACGTATTTATAGTGAACACTCGTTAAATGTTAACTGCACTGTTCCATGTTGTTCATTTCTATAAGACGTTCTAATGCCATATCGAACTTGTACTTAGAAAATTTCCTATTACGTTTCCTGTCGGATTCCTCAGTGCACATAGCGTACAGTTTTACCTTTGTTTCAATCGAATATCGAATATAAAATTAAAAGCGACCGGAAACATTTTTTTTTATTTTGATAAAACATTTTAAATATAGATGAAAAGGTTGCGCGTGGTAGTATCATTTAACAAACACGTATTTGACAAGAAATTTGATCGTTTAACGAACGCTTTGAATGTTGTTTCAAAAACTTTTCTTTATGAAAATATAATTAATATGAGCACGAGTTAATTTGCGTGTTATAAATATACTTAATTTATTGCTTTGATACCGTTTTGACGGACGTTACATATCAGTATGATGATTTTTTTATAAATAATTTTGAAAAATATTTTACAACATAGGGTCCACTGTGGTACTGCAGATCCGAACCGAATGAGCCTCAGCGTCAGTCTACTCTGTGGAGTTCTTTGACCCTTCTGCTCTTATCGCGAACTGCTCTAAAACCAGACGTACATAATCACCATAAATTATGGCACTTCAAATTAATCCTTATGTACAAGCAATAAGATTGTTGTGGTTAACATAAAGCAACCGATACAATGTAATTAATTTCGCGCTTTCAATTTCATAAATGTAAGACGATACGAAACTAAAAACTTAAAGTTTAATTGCAACTAGTGTCTATTGTAGCTCAAAGACCTAGATAAGATCGCTATTAAATGGGCATTTTCTTCGTCTGTCAAGTTATAAACTATGCAAAACATTTCTAATAAGGTTTAAAGGTGACTCAATTTTGACCAAAGTTTGTCTTTTGTATGCTCTTGATTATTACATTTATGCGGTCTTAGGTTTGTAGCAATTTTAATATGATTTTTATACGTCAATAACGCTCTCGTACCAAGATAACTCTTGAACTCTTAACTTCACAGGTCACATATGCTAATTTACAGTTTTGTGAACGTTTTTAATATGATACATAAAGATACTGGCTTTAACAAGCAATGAAAATCAACAGTCACAAGTTTATCTAGTTTTGAACGTATACTACTAAAAAAGTGAGTAGATAATTCCTATACAGTTCCCGGTTAAGTAAATCGGGCATATGAATCATCGGTCCAATCCAAGCTTTGCTTCCAAACACTATTTTATAGCCAATTACCACTATTTACTAAACAGAAATGGCTATTTCCAATCGCACTAAGGAACAATACCATTTCCAAATACATTTTACATATTTTAACAGACGGGATGTTATGTATCAATCCGTTTACTCTAAACTTCTAAACGAATAAGCCAATGATACAGTTTTGTTCGTAACGCCGAGACATGACGTGCTGTTAATTTTTTTTAGTAATAGATAGCGATTATGTTTTAAATATTATATACCTAATATATACTAGTATTATATTTAATCTCTATTCGTTTCTAAGGCAAAATTACAATATTTATATTAATAATTTAAAATTCCGACAAGCCTGATTTTAAAACTACGCTCCGAGGATAAATATAATATAAATATCACCTCACTCCTCATAATCAGTTCAACAATTAGACCCTTCGTACACAAGGCAACATAAATCGTCGAAAGTAATAACAATGTTAAATCGTCGACACGAATCGTCTATTCAGTCAGTACAAACATAACAACGATAACTGTATGGATTTTATCCGCCATCTTGTTTCCAGCTACTTTTCTCACGGCGATCTTGACAGTTTGACGACTGGCTTTGGCGATGACAGAAATGTCAGCGAGTCGCACTATGTATAAACCTCTTTAACATTTAAGTCGCTTGGCGACTAAAATCGCCGGGTTTCGAAGATTTGCGTTGCCTTTTATAAGAAGGGCCGTAGACTTCACTTGGCCTAGCACGATTGTGACAATCGCCTTTTTATCTTCATTGTCAATTATGTCAAAATTAGTATGAGATTTTTGGTGTACTTTAAATAGGGCGGCGCTGCACACATCTTAATGCAAATTTTGTCGATACGAAAGCGATTGTCACATATAATCGTGAAAGGCGCACAGAAGATCATAATGGTATGGACATACATGCATTACAAACTAACAGATTCGCGAAAAAGTGTGAAAGAAACTTTTTTTTTTCATTTAATTTATAATGTCTTAGTTAAAAAAATAGTGTCTGAAGTGTTACCGCTTTCCATTGCCGAAACACGTCTATTATTTAATGATAACTGTTTTTTTAGTGAAAATGACAGCGATGTAATTATTATAGTAGGTCCCAATTAGGGTTGGCGACAGGCAGGCGGCCGGCCGTAAAAAAATAAGCCAAAACTTTAAGGTTTGTAAAACCTTGTGTGAGTGGGAAAAGGCCAGGGAGATGATGATGACAGCGATGTAATTATTTTTTTATAAAAATGTTCCAATAGTGGAAACCAACGGTTATATCGAAATCTTAATAGATATTGAAAGAGTCGTGGCCCTCACCTCTTCAGATATATGGCAGCATAACAAGATATACGACACACAATAAGTCCAATCGTGTGACCCATATTTTTTTATCAAAATGCAATAAAGTGTTTCTGATTACAGTAGAATTCCACTGCCGTCATAATTTTATTAAAATATATTTACTGTCCCTATTACTGGAGGCATTCCTTCACTCGATTGACCTGTACTTTTCGGACCTACCTTAAATCAGTGCTTACCTTTTGATATCAATATATACTATAGATGTTAGGACAGTGGAAGCCAACGATAAAAAATAAATTCTAGCTTTTGAAATCTTACTAATATTATAAATGCAAATATTTAGATGGTTGGATGTTTGTTTGAAGGTATATCCGGAACGGCTTAACGGATCTTGATGAAATTTGACACAGATGTAAAGCTTATCTGAAAGTGCACTACTTATTACATTTTTTAAATTCCGCGCGGACAGAGTCGCGGGCCACAGCTAGTATTAAACAATTGTCAACTAGTATTAAAATAAAACCACAGCAAAAAACAGCACTGTATAATATATTTCTGAAACATTTTACAAAATTATACGATACTATCAAAATAATGTTTTTTTTCTGTCCCTCATACATATTTACCAAGTAAAATTCCAAACTTGTATTGTATCCTGTGTACGTAGACTTCACCAGGGTTGAGCACCGAATTGGGGAAATTTTTCTAAAAAAATAATGAAAATTCATAATAATAAACGTTACGCAAAAATAATATTAACACGTCTTCTCTCATTCGTTTCTTTTCTAAATGGTGGGAAGACCATAGACTGTGTGTTCATTTAAAAAAAAAAAAAAATGAGCCAATCAGGAATATCAATGTATATGCCTTCATTCGCAGTATATGTATATCATTTAAAAATTTGCGTTGTTCCTCGCTGGCTTTGACTCAATATTTACCAAATCTTGAACTCGCAATTATTATAAGGTTGACTGACATTATCCCAAACAGATTTTTTTTATATCTATATAAAATATATAAATATAAATTAATCCCTATACCCCTTGTTCACGCCATCACACGTTAACGGCTGGACCGATTTAACTTTTTTTTGTTATGTTTGTTATTGTCAGGAGAAAGTTCTTATGACAGAAAAAAATAAAAAATTTATATGGATGGAAATTGTTTGAAGGTATCTCCAGAAAGGCTAAATGGATCTTAATGAAATTTGCTGTAGATATAAAACATAGTCTGGAAGAACATATAGGCTACATATTAAGTTTTTTTTTTTTAATTCCGCGCAGACGAAGTCTCGGGCGACAGCTAGATGGTTATAATTTCTACAGGCTTAATTATTTTTCAATCTAGATTAGTTTCTAAACTTGTTCATACTTTTATGTATATGTAAAAGTAACTCACATGATTAATCGCATCTGGATAATTTTGTGGCAGTAAACAGAAAAGTCCATGTTTCTTGTAAAATGTTCCATTTTTACCAGCCAACGGCACATAACCGTAATGCTCTTTACCCTGTGACATAAAAAGATATAATTAGTATACAACTAGCTTTTACCCGCGACTCCGTCCGGAATAAAAAAATAGAAAATGGGGTAAAAATTATCCTATGTCCTATTCCTGGTTCTAAGCTACCTGCCCACCAATTTTCAGTCAAATCGATTCAGCCGTTCTTGAGTTATAAATAGTGTAACTAACACGACTTTCTTTTATATATATAGACTAAGATTTTATAGAAGTTTATATATCAAGCATGCTTATATTGCCCGAATTAACTTATTAAATACCTCGAAACATAATGGTTACGCTCCTTAACGAATAGGGTACATAGAGACGACGTTTTACTGAGATGCTATTCTGATAATTTTAATGATTCTGTCAAAGTTTCCTTCTTTCGAAACTTTCAATTCATCGTTCGTCCTCTGTGGCAAAAGTTCTCTTCAATAATTAGTACATACTATAATACTTCATTGTTTATCTCTCTTACATCTCCTTGGTTATCAGTTCCCCCGTCGACCTCTCTAAACTCCTCGTCCTCAGCACTCGCCTCGCTCTCGCTCTGCTCCGCTCCTTCTTCCTCTCCTCCAGACAAAGCCTTTTAAAAACACAACGCAATCATTACAACTTACAAATTTGCCGTTAAAAATTGTCAGGCATTTCCCACATTTACACAATATCAATAATTCAGAATACTAGTATTAAGAGTAATTTAAGAAGATTATTGATTAAGTGAAGATAAATATAACTAAAATAAACTGATCTGAATCACTAGTATATATAACAAGGTTTTTAAATCCTGAGCACGCGTGTCCGGCAAATGACTGATATTCACACCGCCAATGATGGCAGAAGCTGGTTCAGGAGACTAGTTGCTTAGAGAAACACGGGTTTGATCCATGGTACATACCGCAACTATCCGATCCGGGTCTGGCAGACGGTTCCCCGTGTAAAACTGCAAGCCTGGCTGGTTGCTGTACACTTCCAGTACCCGCCCGGTGTCCGGATGGAGTGCCCTGAAATATTAAAAATGTCTTATAATAAAAACTTCCCCACGTCTAAATAAGCAAAATCATTTAATTTTTTATTCACAAACTTTCTGCAAAGTTTAGGATAACGTAGAGGACGTATACGATTTCACTTCTTGGTCGTGAATACTCGTACAAAGTATGTACATTTAGGGCTTAGAGAAGTGTTACGAATTCTAAAGCATTAATATCTTCGTCGTAGAATCTTAGAAACTGCACACTACTCAAACAAAATACTCCAAGAAACTAACCTGGCATGGAACGTCAAATCTTGAGCAGTGGCCTGTGTGATGCAGAAGTTGACATCATACCCTCCTTTGGGTATCTTCGGCAACATTGTCTTCAAACAGCGCGGCACTCGGAAATCGAAAGCCGTCCCACCGACAACCTTCTTTTCGCCTGAAACCGACATACCAGTATTTTAAATGTTTTTTGTATAAACAATGTTTCTATGCATTATATGTGTGCATATCTGTGTAGTGCAAATTCACTATAACTCCTCTGTCGATTAAAGGTAGGCAAAGCATCTACAATTGCGTATGTCTATGGGCCGCGGTCGCTTCGCTATTTAAGCGTATTAATGTGGCCGCTTACTCTTTTGCCATTTTTTGATATAAAAAAAACAAAATTTTGAAAAAATTGAAACAGTCGTTTAGTGTATATACTTAAACACTTAAATAACAAACAAGCCAAAAGGTTGGGGGAAGATAATCTCTCTCGCTTCCTCTTTGCAAACATGTTTGTTAGCAATTGTGCTAATCCAAATGATTGTCAGTATACTGCTCGTATCTTTTTTTTTAAATGTCACTTATTTGATCGAATTTCTCCAGGACTTTCGAAACTACTACTCACTTATAACAACATAGATTCCTCTTTATTTTACAACTCACCAGTAACTAATCCATCGTCGTCAACTTGCGTATATTTGTCGGCGTTGATAGTAATTATGTGCTCGTACATCGACTCTGCGCCTCGGTGCTGTAACACGTTATAAAGCAAAATCAACTTACCAATGTTAAAGAAATAGGAAAAATTACACTAAGAAAATATTTAATTGACCATTAAAGGACTCTGCGTGCTTCACAATCAACTGTTGACTAACGATGTAGTAAAAGTAATACTTACATGTCCAGCTAGATTGAAGTATTGTGCGTTACTAAGGTTGATTATGGTTGGCTCCGTTGTTGTACATTTCATCTCGATGTTGATTGTATTATCGCATGTGACTTCGAAGCAGAGCTGCGTCATCACAGTGCCCGGGTAGCCCTCGTGGAACCGATCTGATACGTGACTCATGTAGACTTTATTGCCCACAACATGCGAACGCCAGTTCACCTGTAATTTAATAAGGATAGAATTTAAAATATTTTAGGTTCGAATTTATGTTGAGCAGGAGTTAGGTATTTGAAACATTAATAAGCTATTTCTGAAAGACTTTTCAAACACCAAGTCTTGCAGGAATAGCAAAAAAACATGCAGACGAATTGAGAACCAATTCCATTTTGAAGTCAGTTAAAAACAACAATTAACTATGAGTTGATTGTAAATGTAATAAACTTTCAGAAACGGCTTCTTTAAACGAGATCATTATATCCGCTTTGATATTCTTCAAATTAGTGAAACGTAACAAAAAATGTATTGTTTTTATACTTAGATGTCCAACTGTAAGTTGAAATAGAACAATTAGCGGACGCTGTTTTTAATAATAGATGTTTTTTACGTTTTGACAATGCGACGCCTTTCACTGAGACGACGTCTTTGTCGAAATCATCTCGAAAGTGGTTGTGTCACAGTGTAGCAGTCGGTGGGACTATTTCGTGGGAACTCTGATTGTTACACTTATGTAATAAGGGAGCTGTGTCTTAATGCCACTGCCCTGTGATCTTTTAAAACAACCTTGGTACATCTGGGGATAAAGTTGTTCTAATTACCACGTTCATTGCCATCGGCTCTCCAATTTATAATAAGAAAAAACTTAGCATGTAACATTTTATCAACCGTCAACTTTTATGAGGCATCGTAAACAACATATGGAAAGCGCCCAACAACAAAACCTTCCAAGTGATTCTGTCATCTTAATTTTGTACATCAAATATCGTGCCAGCTGCTACAAAGGATTCGGCGCATGCCTCCCGGCAGACGTAAAATAACAATCTAACAAATGTAGGCAGGCAGATGAACACAAATCATTTGCATTTCTGCCTCTGTTAGCTATAGTAAGTATAGATAGTATGAATTAAGATGAAAATTCAAAATTCAAACTTAGTGACGTCTGAAAAAAGGAATGATATCAATTTAATAGATGACATTCGATCTCATTTTTATTGCGATTAGAGGATGTAAATGATTAATTTATGATTTCAGAACTATAAGATATAAAATTATACTGGTCAGTAACGTATGATGTTGTTTGCTTACCTTGTCAAAACCTACGTAGCCACCATTGCAGTGATTGGGTCCCAGGTTAGTGGACAGCATGTACATTCTGCCCATTGGCCGGACAGACATCGTGGCGTTGCGGATGACATTTGCGTATCGCCCGATAGTAGCACCAAAGTACGGGTTCCGTGGTTGAAAGTATTCTGTTTACGATGAGAAATTAACTAGCAAGACATTTACGAGCGATATTTTATCCGTCAATTTAATTATTAAATATTGTTTATAATAAATATTGTCAAAAGCCCAGCGGGCTAGATAATATAATATATACATAAGTGTATAACAGAAGTGGTAAGGTTAAATCTAAAAGAAAAAACCCTCTGTTGTTTTATGCTGTACAATCCAAGAATTTTTATTTACCTTCAAGCGTATCAAAACCAGCAATGACGTCATCGGGAACTCCTTTCTTGTCTGGAACTTGTATAGTCGTTATTGTCGCACCATATGTTATCACCTGTGTGTGATCAATATTACCTTTTGTTATAACATCTCTCCTAATATAATGTCTACGAACCGCGTTTAACCAGACCTAAATACCTAATTCTAACAACCAATGAAATAATAAACCAAACCACCTAGATTTAGCACGAATTTATCAACATTCGTACAATGTTTTAGTAAACCAAATGCAAAACATCTAGTTTTTTTTTGTCAAGGACAAAAAAGCGAGATATTTTTTTTGTATTCAGGCATAGACCTGAGCCGAAACCATTGATTCTTCTTTTGTTTTTTAAAGCAATCGTAATAAATAGTAATCGTTCTGACCTGGACTGTCATCCTGTTTTTCGTTTTCCATGTGAACCTCCTAACAATATCGATATTACTGCTTGAAGAGCAAGGACTAGCTTCTGCTTCTGGAGCCAAGATTTCTTTTAATTCTTTAGATTTCCTACGGCCATTCTTTTTACTTTTATCTGTAGATGACTGTTTAGACATAAAACCGAAACCATCAACGGTTAGCTCCACATCAGGAACTTTAACAGGTTCCGGTTCAGGAATAACTGATTTTTCTTCTGAAGCTTCTGATGCTACATCACCACTAGCTTTATCATCAACTTCGTCTGCCATTATAATTTAAAATTTAGATATAACTGTGATATTTTTTTAATATTTTTTACATTTATTTACACAAAAAATTTATGAAGGGACTGACATTAAAATTTTTAACAAATTTAGTTAAATTATTAGTTTTATTCTTTATGTCATTGTTCATTGTGTCATTGCGAAATAAGTAACAAAAAGAGGTTATATAAAATTAACAACTTTGGAAGTATATTTTTTATTAATTTATAAGAAAAAACAAAGTTATCATAAGAATATAATCTAATAGCCGTTTCAGGTAACAGAATTAAAAACATTTACAAGGCCATTTATGTCTCAAACGTTTTGAAATAATATAAATTACATGTGTTTTTATTTTAACTCTAAAATAATTTCATCCGAACACAATTAATATTCATTTTATTACAGACTTATAAGTAAACACAAATTTATTAAATAAAAACTGAATTTGTGAAACTGCATCGCGTTTGCGATCAGTGAGTTATGATTATTTGTACACTGCAACTAAAAGATTAAACCCAAAACACTTTCATGCTTTGTTTGTTCATTTCAATATTATCCGTTTTCCATTTTTTCTTTTCTTCTATAATATTAGGTATCTCTTCTAAATAACCAACTTCCTTGCAAGGCGAAGGAGGTATTATGCTAATCAGTGGTATACCTATTTCTTGAAATGAACTCATCGAAGAAAAACCACTTTCATCTTCAATAAAGTTCGATACACCATTGTAGTCATTTAATTTACCAATAGCTTGAATTTCCTTTCCGTTGAGTGATTCTGTTCCACTTTTATTATCAGCGTGATCATTCTCAAGTATCTTTATCTCCGGTAATTCTTCGCCCAAGTCACTTAAAGTAGTTGAAGTGGACTCAACGTGTTTAAGAGAATTCGATCCATTTGTTGTTATTTTGTTTGTGATGCAATTATGCGATTTAGTGTCATCAATTTTTGCATTAGAACCTTCTTCTAAAATAAAACTCATGGCAATATTTGATAGATTTAGTGACGCCGGTCTCTCTTTTTTACTTTCTATAAATTTGAAATCTATCTCAGAGTTTTTGTCGACGCAAGCACAAGCGAGATCAGGTAGTTTCGTGCTTAGCACTGTGTTGGCAAGAGTAATCAGTCTCGACATTTCTTCGCTAATTTTTTGCGATGCTTCATGTTCAGGCACAAGGTATAATTTAGACTGGCTCCTGAAATTCAAAATGAACATGAATTTAATGGCTATGTAACCTTTTACTACGATTATTTTTAAATTCACGGCATAAATACATGAATTAAAAGACTTTACAAATTCTGCTTAATAACTTGTATTTAATTAGGTAATTATAAATGAAAATGTTATTTAGGTATTTCTGAAAAGTATATTTAAGAAAGTTATTTTGTAGTATACTAAAATCTGGATAAACATTTACCAAAGTCCATTGCAATCTTTGTATCCGTTGACGTTACTGATGGATTTGCTAATTTTCCTTGTACTTATCTTCTTGGTGGGAGTTATGGCATATTCTATATTTTTATTAACGTGCCACACGGAATGTGCACGCGGGAAGTCATTGAAGTTGAGAGATCTGGCGAGCATTCGGGGAGAAATATTCTTCCGAAGTAAATCTTCATTTTTCTCGGCGTCAAAATGCTCCTTCATTCTGTTCAGGAAAGTCACTATTTGCTTAAGTAATGCTATGTGCATCTGTCTGTTCGCCTCAGTCTGAAAATAATTACGCTCACATTGGCAAATTATAAACCGAGCAATAATATGAATACAATGTACGCTCAGCTTATCACATTCGCGAGACACAACGCTCAGCAATTACGCAATGCAATAAACGTGACAAATTATGGTGCACCAAATTCGCAATCATACGAAAAACTTAAGATTGATTTACCTGTGCTAATTGCCATCTCAATGTCTCAACCTCCATATTAAGAACATTTATTTCGGTTTTCCGTATGTTCTCGTTCGTCTTGTTGTGCTTGTCCGGCGGTTTCACAGGTTCTTCAGTCTGCTCCGTGCTGGCGCTTTTCGAAAGTTGAGTACAAATCTCAATTCTTTCTGGAACCTGTAACAAATATTAAAATTATATTAAAATGCGTGTCGTCGAACAGTAATGTATCATTACGATGAAATTCAATGGAAAAGATGTCGAATATCGCGTGTAGTAATTTCACTTCACATTGTTGTACCTGCAATTTGGACAGGCTAATCATGGGAAGTAGTAATGATTTGGAAAGTAGAAAGAAACATTAAAACAATATAAAAGTAATATTTATAACACACTAGCTTTTACCCGCGACTCCGTCCGCGCGGAAAAAAATAATAGAAAACGGGGTAAAAATCATCCTATGTCCTATTCCTGGTTCTAAGCTACCTGCCCACCAATTTTCAGTCAAATCGATTCAGCCGTTCTTGAGTTATAAATGGTGTAACTAACACAACTTTCTTTTATATATATAGATAGATATAGATAGATTATAGTAAACACACTGGTGTTTAGTATGAACACAATGCTTTATACGCTCATTTTGTTTGGTATTTACATTCGAAATATCTATTTTAACAAACAGATGTTACTCACATTTATGGCTGCTTATGAGAAAGAATACTGCATTATGCCTTGTAATTTACCTTACATAACAGTATCTAGACTGCAAAAAAATCTGAACGGAATACTCATTAGCAACTTTTTTGTGTGTGCGTTTGCACAAACATGTATTGGATATGTGACGTCAGACTCATCCCACGCTTTTGCTGGGGCGTAGCTTATTGACCTCTATGCGAACAATGAAAAGTGTTCCTAGCACCCGTTAACTTGATCAGACTGCCGGCTGAACTGGTATGCATTTAACTATTGAATGAAAATAGATTTAAATTTTTTGCCCGCTCTTCTCTCGAATTGGTGCTAACATTTTTTAAACGCTATCTCGCGGATTTGCTTTTTGTTGATACCGTTTCTATTTAAAATTTTTAGGAAAGTAATTCCGAGACTGTTAAAAACCTTTCACAAATTGTAGGACAAATAAATTTAAACTTTAATAATTAAGAGTAGTTGGAATCAAATATAAAATGTGCGCCACAAGCGCCCTTGCTCTGCACACATACTCTGCACGTATGTTTGAAAACAAAACACTGTCGAAACAATTGGTACCTATACATATGTATTGATATTTGTTCCACATCTTTCACATTCCAATATGATGATATTTATTTCATAAAAAAAATATTACGTTAAAGACAAATAAGTTTATATCTAGGATCTCCCGAACTGAGCGTCGGTGGCGCATTTCGATGGCACCGTATCGGTGGATCGAAATGTACACGCGACGTGTGTGTCCCGGGTTCGATTCCCGGGGTGGGGGTGGTGTATGTATGTTTTTCAGTGGAGCGTCGCGGTGGCAAGCTCACGCGATCCCGTGGCGCCCCACAGTATGGCCATGAGGGAACAAGGAGGTTTAGTGGGTATGCTCCCATTCGGGGAGAGAATCTCACATAACTCGCGTGTCTTCCCCGAGGCACGGAGTATGCATAAATTAGCGCTACTTATTTTCATCGACGCATTTAAACTTAACAGTATTATTGAAAGAGATTTTAGGATTACATTCAGAATCATCCACTAACCTAGCTGTAACTTCATTTGCAATTTAAATAACAATGCAATGATTAAATCCATGTAATAAAGAATTATCGCAGTGAAAAACACCGACAACAAAACACGAAATAACTGCGGCTTCATATTAAGCGGCAAACCGTCAACTAATGCTATTTTCACACGAGGGTATAAGTCCGAGGCAGTACATAAATGCAGTACAACTATTTTTTGAACATATACACCGAGACAGAAAGACATCCGTAAACAATGTAACATTCGATTTTTTTTTAATCAGAAGGGGGCAAATGAGCGGCGATAACAACGAAGTGATCATCGACGTCCATGGTCAAACGCAACACCAGAGAAACTTCAAATGCGTTGCGTGATTGAAGCATAAATAGCGCGTAAAAGCGATAAAAAATTTTTGACTTACCGATCAACGATATCGCTAATTGAATGTTACATTGGTCTTTGGGGCAATAGTGTTTTGATAGTACACTGTCCTATTGTACTGCCTCAATGTTCTGCCCTTGTGTGAAACTAACATAACGGCCACATCGTTGTACTGGTAATCTGAATTACTCCAGAATTAGGTCACTATGCGCGTATTCATAACAAATTACGGTGAATTTCAATGAGCGAATGAAGTTATTGTTCGCATACCACAAGCAAATACTGAAGAATTTGGTATATTTATCAAGTAGATTAATTTTTAAGAGAAGAGTAGTGATGCAACGGAAGTGTCTTACCGGAACCAGAAACGGAAACAGATGTCAAAAATAAATTTTAGCAGAAACGGAAACGGAAACGGAAACGGATGCGGAAACAGAAGTGTAAATAATAATAAAAAACATATTTACAAAAATATTTTTTTCGGTAAAAACAGTTTGTATTCGTTTTTAATTTATTAAGGCATTGGATATCTTGGATATTTAGCCTTCAATGTATGTATTTTTACTGCGCTGCAATAAGTTAAAATACGCGTTTTTTTTAATTTATTTTCAGGAAACAAAATTACACTATTTACAAATTAAAGTTCGCCAAACCACTCGTGTTGACAAACGACAAATATATTTCTAACTATATAATGATGATGATATATTACATGGTTATCACTTATTCAAAAGTACATTTAATAACTCGTAAGTATGAAATAGTCACATTTTGCCAGTTGTCAAATTTTATATGGAAAACAACTAGACAGTTTACTCCAGCAAGAGAAACTGATTGTTTCAAATAGCAGCAGAAAATATTACGCGCTTAAATTCACAAAATAGTACGTAAACAAACAAATGCGACAAGTGCTGAAAGGCCGCGCACGGACTGCCCGTCTCGCGCCGCGCATTTGGATCTCTCAGCCGTCGTAAAGTTCCGTTTTATCTCCGTTATAAAAGTTGCGGAAGCAGAAGCAGAAACGGATGTTGAAAAGCACGCGGAACTTCCGCACTTGCGGAAACGGAAACAAACATCCGTTGCATCACTAGAGAAGAGAAACCAGACCTTTAACAACACAGCTTCAAATACATTTTGTAGAAATAATTATTACAAATATAAATTACAAAGTTATGTAGAGAAAAGTAAGTTGATCTGCTGACCCCATTTCCATCAGTGGATAAGATTAGTTACAGTGTCGTGTGTCACAGGTGTAGAATTTCCATCGGCTCGTGTGTCACGGGCAGTGACTTGGAACCCTTTGCCAAGGCCAACGGAGCAGTCTACATTTACACTTCAAAAAGATATCAAATAGCCAATTCATTTAGTCTGATTAATAGACTATCGTAATTATTAGCTGTGGTTATAAGAAAATTTCATCACTTTTATCTTCTGCAATATAAAGGTCCTGTGAAATTTTTAATTAGCTTACAAGAGAAAGCATCTATTTCAAGTTGTAAAAAATGTTTTACCTGAAAACTAAACTTTTAAATCTAGTTAGACAACTGCCTATAGAATAACCTTAAATAACTGGACCCACGTTCTCTTTTCAAAAGCTTTATTTATCTTATAACCAGCTGTTGCCCGTTACTCCGTCCGTGTGAAATAAAATAAAAAACTTAATTAGTAGCCTAGGTTAGTTCTACATTTAAACCAAATTTCGTCGAGATCCGATGAGCCGTTCTGGAGATACAAACATCCATCTATCCATCCATTTAAACATTCGCATCTATAAGCGATTGTGTGAATGAATGTGAAGCAATTAACTAAAACAAACATGGTGCTTTATTTTTATGTAGATTACTCACATTTGCCATTACTTCCATGATGTAATATTCTAAACCTTGAATTCCAACGGGAAACTTTTAGATTCAACACTACGATGTTGTTCTTTTTCTTCATTGTTGTTCTTATATGGGTCAATGGCAAATGGAAACCAATGTGCCCCTAGCACGCGTCAACAACGTATCATTTTCACTGAGGTTACGCAACTGTGATTTACTCAGCGTTAAGCGGATTCCGGACGGACGACTTTCATATTTATGGCGACTTATTATGGTGAACTATATTTATGTGATTTTAGAATATTTGCTAAAGAGAAAGATAAAGCTGGATAAAGAGTGATAATACTGGCGATGTATTCACGGTAGATATGAAATGGAACTTCAACTATTTGGGCAAACTTTATAATAAACATCCTCTAACAAGACGTCTAGTTATAAGCATAAAAAGAAAATTAATGCCAAATAGGGAAACCACCATGAAAGAATAATTCATTAATAAATGTATTAAAAAAAAAAGAGAGGTCTTAAGTAATTCCAACTTGAACCGATAACCTAAGACAATTTTTTTGGCTCAGAACATTGAATTACTTGGCCCAAAATTTTTAAATTCAAATTAACAATTGGTTGTTGATTAAGAAATAGTAATTTCTTACTGTTAAATGAATTACAGAAGAATCATACATTAATAACACGTGTAATACGTGTACCGTGTGCTATGAGCCTAACAGTAGCTGTGAGGCAAGCTGGTCTCGGTCCGGCGACGACGCGTGACGCCGCATCCGGCCGGCCCTCGGAAGCTACGCCCCACCTTTACTCATTGTCTGTCTGTCTGTACCCTACTCTACCGAGTGCTGCACTCGATTAAAAATGCTACAATAATAACGGTATGTTAATCAGAGTATGGTAAAGTGTGCTTAAGTTATGCGTAAGTTTTAAAATAGTGATAAATTAAAGCATGTTTTGAAAGCAAGTTCTATCTGTTCCTAAAAGAGACTGAAAGGATGACTTTACGTTCTTATACAAGTTTATCGACAGTGGTAATCTAAAGTCACAAAGTTGAAATAGATACACGTTCTCAGCGTCGACTAGGTTAGGTTGAAAAGATATGATATAAAAAAAATCAACAAGTTAACAGTTTTATTACTAACGGATGAATGTAAGCTGAAGAACGGTTCAGTGGTAAACATACAAAGAAAATATTTTTATAAGATCCTACCGTATGTAAATATTTGCAATTTAACATTCACAGACACTATTGGACATAGGATCACGAAAACGACGCAAGGAACAGCATAATAACACCAATGCGATATCCAAAGTCAGTACATCTTTATACATTCAAGACACTCTTGTATTTACTTATATTTCAAGGACCAATCACAACATCTGAGGGAGAAGTGATTGTTTAGTTCAAAATACAATGCCTATTCTGTTTGTTTTTGCTTATTAGCATACGTGTTGTTTGCCTTTTGAATGTGTCATGGATGACAAACATCAGTTATCACCAAATCTCTTTAAATGCTTAAAACGTGAACAAAATGCAATATTAAAACCCCCTTTAAAGATGTAAGGCATGTGCCTTGTATTTAAAGGTTTTCTTTAAATCGCAGATTATCTTCAAATTATGGATAACCATAATCCGGATTAGTATTACTATACTAATACTAAACAATCAGGACTTCTAATCTAATAACAGTAAATTATTTCAATAGCGTCAGCCTAATTTAATTCCACTAATTATGCTTATGGATGTTTTATTCACTTAGAATTAGTTAACCTTACGCGTATCGTAATAAATCTGAAAAGAGAAACTAGAAATTGGTAAATAAATTACGTACTGTGTAAATCACAGATTTCGCTCATTCGTAAAAATGACCAGAGCAATGTAGCTTAAATTAATCGGCCGTTGACGTTAGCTCACCGGCAATGTCTTTATTTACAATACAAATGCACTTGGTTACTTAGTCCTCATGTATATGTATAATACATACTTCTTAAGTAACTTACTACCAGAATATAAACACACGTATGTCCAATCGGTACAGTACCAATTTTTTATACAATAATATTTAGGTTTATAAATATTTAACCTACAAAGATATTTATCTATTATTTTATTATACGCTAACTGCTCTATGTTATTCTCTCTATTGGCCTAACTGGTATTCCATATCGTGATGGGCTTTTTTTAGTTTCTTCGACTTCTCTTTCATCATTACAGCACTCTCATGAAAGGCAACGAAAGGTGAAAGCACCTTGTTTCGGATCTGCTCCTGGATATTCGACTCTTTTATTACGAGCCTCAAAAAATCTTAGCATACGAGGACTGAGCGAAATATACATAAACCAAGCAGATAAAACAGAGCACTTTTTTCATCACAATTGGCACATAGAAAGACCACGCACCTATATTTATAGGGTATTGCATGAATTGTGTTATTCATATGTTGACAAAACAATCATCAAGCGTGTGATTGCGTGCACTATGAACACGAGCCATTGGCGTATGCCGATCACGTCAGCAGTTCGTGTCGCTTCATCTGCTCATGTTAGATCCGGTAACGTATTACTTATTATGCGTGTACACCATTGACCGCCGGAACTATGGCGGAAGGGCAGCCAAAACAAAGGTTCATTAAAATGGTGATTTCAAAATGATAGTGCCCGTCAATTGCAGGCGTTAAACAAAAAAGAAAAAGTATCTTTCTTATAACGATTATTACACTTTACGAATTGTCTTGAATCGTAGTAAATTTCTATTCACCCCACTTGTAAACTTAAAAGTTTTTTAAGAGATTAATTAATTATCAACTGCGACCCATCAGGATTCTCAGGATCTATTCTAGATACAAATTAGCTAATTCTATGCCATAATTTAAGCACCAATTTCTGCATTAATTCAGTTACCGTTCATGACCAATATGCTCATGCATAGTCGCTATATTTCACACATAACTAACATATATGCCACATATATGAATTTTAACGATTATTCGATACATTTAGTGCCATGCAGATGTTAAAGTATCACAATGCCATCAATTCGGACACCAATCAGTTTTTGTTGATTAAGCCCAGTAGGTCTAGTACGAATATTTTTGACAATTGTTTTCGTATCGTCATCGTCTACTAGGTCATAAAAAGTATAAGATTTTCGTTGTATTTTGCGCCCGATATCAATGTGCCTAACAATTTATAACATAACATTAAATTAAATGGTAAAATGGGTAAATTTAGGTAAAGTTCAATTATAGTTTCAAATCTTATAATGAGACGTACTACCAACTTTTCTGCAAAATATAAAATTAAATTACTTTTTAAATAGGGAAGCTGTCAAATGGAAACTTTCGCTATATTTCTTCTTTTTTTACCTTTTAAATATTTTTTTGAAAACGATGCGATGAAGCGTTGCCCCGGTGACACACACCTACTTACTAAGAGTTCTTTTCAACCATATCGAAGATATTTCATGCTGAATAACATTATAATAGACAAAGATGGTTTGCCTTTGTTTAAGTACGATTTAAAAAATATTCAATCATAATCTTTGGGTTACACTTTCACTGTGTCGAATGTTTGTACCACTGGAAAAGGTACATCAAGGTCTGTTTAAAATTTTTTAATAAAACTAAAAGCGTGAAGAGTTTTCAAAATCTTACTTAATTACTTACCGGAAAGAACTTAAACAAAAAAAAATATGAAACGATAATAATAATGAATTGATTTTTTTGAAGGTGTAACCACATTTTTTTAGCACAAAACTTTATCTGGCACCAGTGGTTCAACGTACATTTAAGAGACAAACATATATATATAACACATAACATTGACTGTTATTTTTATTTGAAACTAGCTTTTACCCGCGACTCCGTCCGCGCGGAATAAAAAATAGAAAACGGGGTAAAAAATATCCTATGTCCTTTTCCTGGTTCTAAGCTACCTGCCCACCAATTTTCAGTCAAATCGATTCAGCCGTTCTTGAGTTATAAATAGTGTAACTAACACGACTTTCTTTTATATATATAAGACTAGCTTTTACCCGCGACTCCGTCCGCGCGGAATAAAAAATAGAAAACGGGGTAAAAATTATCCTATGTCCGTTTCCTGGTTCTAAGCTACCTGCCCACCAATTTTCAGTCAAATAGATTCAGCCGTTCTTGAGTTATAAATAGTGTAACTAACACGACTTTCTTTTATATATATAGATAATCAACCTTTTATTAAATTCATCAGTTCGCTGTGATAGTTATAAAACTTGTTATTAGATCATTGACTAATGCACACAGGAACTTCTTATGATCACGATAATGGTTCTCTTTTAGTATGAAAAATCTACACTTAGTGCCTTTTAAGTAAACATTTAACAACTCATTGTTACAGTAAGATCTATTCCGAAGCAATGAAACGTTATGTTAATTATCATTTGGATTTTAAAGTTAAATGTTTTATAAAAGTCATCAAATTAAGACAGCAAGTCAATTATAACATTGCTAACATTCGAAACATAATGACCTGCGTGATTAATCTATTAGGAAACCAAATGAAATCACTTATTCAATGCTTTAACCAATTTAATTGTTTTTAAAAACTATAACATTATCTACTAACGTTGTATTTTTCAATGTTATTTTCAATTAAACGCAAAAGACTTGATTCGATCAGTAAATGAATAGGCAAGAGAACAAAGCCATTTTGACATTAATAGTGAGGGATAAGATGTCAAAATTAGTATGTGATTTTTAATGTACGTTATGCCGGGTACACAAAATGTGGTGCGCAAGTTTTTTTATAGCTTTTTTCGTAGACAATACGATGGCGATTGTCACATATATTCATGCTAGGCCCATATACTTTTTGCGATTGGTAAAATAATAAATTATATAAGGATAGAAGATAAAAAGATATGACACTGGTTTCTTTAATCGTTCCCATTATATTATACCTATTTTATGATTAACATATTACACAACAAAGTAAAGATTCACAAAAAATAACAATCTCCAACCGGTTTAATTTACAAATACACATTGGAAATGTTTCTAAATCACAGCTATTAAAACTTAAAAGCCCAAAAAGGACTTTAGAAGTGAACGTTTATTTGTTTTATTAGTTCTTTATTTTTATTTTATTCAACCTCACACCTACTTTCCCTATTTAATTTTTTTAAAGCCATCTTACTAATATTATAAATGCGAATGTTTAAATGGATGTTTCTTTGAAAGTATCTCAGCAACGGGTCAACGGATCTCGATGAAATTTGGCATAGATATAGATCATAGTCTGGAAGAACACATAGGCTACTTATTAAATGTTTTTTTTAATCCGTGATGACGAAGCCAAATAGTGTACAGACCAATTCTATTAGAATGGGGATAGAGAAGAAGAGTAGGACCTCTGTCACATTGCTGATACGAAAAAACATCAATTTAAAGTTACAACAAAATTGATTAGCCAAATAATACGTATTTATTGGATGATCTTGATAATTCCTTAAAAGTCTTCACAAATAAAGGGTAACGACCTTTTATGTTGAACTTAAAATCACCATGGTCGCTTGGCACCCTCCTGGTAGATACATAATAAGTGGTTCCACACGAGTTGGCACCACCTGGCATTTCACAGTCGGTGTGTGGGGGCCTTAAATTGCCTGAATCCGGCCTGGATGACTCATGTGCCTTTTTGCATCGTCTACACGACTTTGTACTTAAAAAACTATAAATAAACATGATTTAAGATCGCATTTTGCTCAAAGTTACCCTTTAGTGGTTTCCGTAAGTTACGTAGACCATGAATTTTATGTGTAGTTTGTGATCTTGCTTACAGTTGAGGACCTTTATTTCCTACCCGGCGATAGGTTTAGATGATAATATTACAATTAGGTCGAGAAATTGTCATAGCAACATGCACACTTGCGGGTAGTTCTTATGGTGATATTTTTCATACGATATTTAGGCTCCCTAAGTGGGAAGTGAATTTAATTCTTTAACTATATACACGTGTGTATAAATGCCGTGTGTTTGTTTGCTTGCAGATAAAAGTTTCTGCTATTGAACATCATATGAGCAATCCTATTGTTACATTCCTACAAACTCTATTTACATAAAACAAATAAAACATTCCGAACAAATTTTATTTACATAAATAAAATTTGTTTTTCTTGTCAGAACCGACTAACACGCGTTTATAATATTTGCCTAGTATTTTTGCATAAAGCCATTCAAGCGTACTTATTGTGATTGATTTTGTTTTATAAAGTAAAATGTTAAACTGTCAAATAACTTTTTGTCATGCCTCACAGTAATCTTGCATGACCGGAAAACATAAAATCATTTTGTGATCTCTTTAAGATAACTATTAGAGAGAAATATTTGCAAAGAGATCGGCCAATGTTCTCCGTTTAAAAGCAACTTGAAGGAATTTATTTGAGTAATCTAAGACAACATAACAAAAAAAAAAAGCAACAAAATCGTCTAATAAGTTATCTTGTACTTTTTAGACGCAAGTAACGCTGCCGAAAACACACAACAGGCAAAACATAAAAACTATAAATCGATCCTAACAAAGTCTGTGATGTAATCTTCTTTGGGTCATTGACCTTGATCATCGCTGTATTAACTCCACTCATACGTGTAATTGCCGTTTGGCAGGTTATCGTACGTCATGTTTGTGATATTTTTTAAGACGAACATTTTATATGATTCTTCTCATCTCATAATATGAGGTTAGTGGTATAGAAATTATGTTAACTTTAAAAAATATAGACACTCAAAATGTGATGTAAAAATGTTTTATTTTTATTTAAATATTTTATTTTATTTTATTATATGGTCAACGAGAAAACAACTACATGAATTCACCGAAATAGCGAAGCGACTGCTGCCAATAGACATCCGCGTTGCTAACAAGACGCGTTGCCTACCTTTAATCGACGGAATCTTAGAGGCACAGAAAGAGAATATTCCGTCTCCATATGTGTCCCCTCCTCCGTTAAATCCACTTTCCCATCTTTTCCTTATATGAAAAGGAACGGAAGAAAGAGGCTAAAAAAATTATTTGATAGTTTTAATATAATGTTTTTATTAATCTTACTAATATTATAAATGCGAATGTTTAGATGAATGGATGTTTGCTTGAAGGTATCTCTGTAGTCCCGAAGAACACATACGCTACTTATTAAGTTTTTTTAAATTCTGCGGAGTGTCTGCGGAGTTGCGGGCGATAGCTAGTATATACATATAGTTTAATCCCAGTACACTAGACTAATGAAAATCGTTACCTGTTGCAATACTCGGGATGCCGTTCAAATGCAAAAGACCCAGCCCCTTGTTTTATTTTCACATGCTTTATTTGTTTGTTGAATGTTTTATAACTTTAGTGTTATAAAAAAATATTTCTTCAACATTTCGGCAATGGAAATTCGAGTTAATTGACGGTATAAACACAACAAAATTCTTTTGTTTGCTTTGCAAACGCGTCCTGGATGTACTGTCGTTATTCGTACAAATATTTGTTACTTGACAAATACTTGAAATACTTTAAAAGTTAATAAACATTCATTTCACGTGTATATTATTGTTTATTGTATGATAGGAAGGGAACGCAATGCATCTGAAAATCTCATTTAATTGCTTGATTGTATAATAGTTTCCTTCCGTGTATTTTATTGTTGCTAAACTTTTTCTTATCTTATAATTAATCTATTCATTGTTTACTAATGAGATTACATTTTGGTACCTAGTAATTAACTAGGATTAAACTTTGTGTTATATTTTCTTAAGTTATACGCCGTTCAAATTAATTTCTATAATGAAGTAAGTACAAGAATGTCAAATCGGTAATCTCAAAAAGTATTATAAAAAACCTTCATTTATCATCCAAGGAATAATTGCAATGACAACTCAAAATTAATAAAAAAAAACGTGCACTGTTTTGTGCACAAAGTATACAATACAGAATATATACGAAGCCGTATTATTCCTAGGCGTTACTGGAACTAAATATAAGTCGACGAATGTGAAACGCACCCGGCAGGTTTATAGGTCTTAAAACGTTTCCTGCGAACAACCGGGCGTGTACTTTCGCGCGCGAAACTCGACGTAGCGTCGAGTCGGTAGCCGTGGTATATTGTGAAATGCAATCAAGAAGCCTCAACCATTTCGAAATTATATTTAATTAAAAATAAAAATAGTTTAATATAAAATTTTATTGTCTGACTCAACATTTAAAATGTTTCAATTTCATTGAATCGTATTGCAAATTAACTTGCTACAAATATAGGTATTAACTTTTATCAATCCGTCTATTTTGGTAGTATCCAGGCTACTTAGTGCATTTGTATTTTTTCCTTTTTTTACTAATTGTTTTATTGCCACTTTCTATAAAGATTCTTTAGTACTAACTTCATTGACAATACGTTTATGTCTGTCATTTGTAAATAAAGTCACACGTTTTACCCGTTCCAAAAAATACATCTAATTAATAAAAGAAAACAATGGTTTCCACAACACCGACATTATCGGAAACGTATTCGCCTTGCTCCACAAGGCGACTGCGTACCTAATACGTTTCGTATTTATATCTACAACATTAGACTCAAATCCATTGAAATAAGGTTCAAAATATGTGTATAAAAGTGACAGTGAATGAACGCACTGATAATTAATTGAAACTTGTGTTGAATTTAAATATATCTGTAGCTCACACAGACCTTGTGTGGCATCCATTCAAGTACATACTCTCCAGATACCATTCAACTATTAGGTAGGTTTCAACTAAATATCTAGAAGATTGCTTTTATTTTATTTGTAATTAAACAAATGTCACTTAAATTAAGTAAGCTTCTAGTTAATTAAAAAAATACAGTCGAATTCTTCTTTTTGAAGTCGGTTAAAAATAAAACATATTTATTAAACATTAGCTGTTACCCGCGACTTCGTCCGCACGGTATTAAAAAGAAATTAATAAGTAGCCTATGTTTACTTCCAGACTATGTTCTAGTGTGACAAATGTCATCGAGATCCATTGGGCCGTTCCGAAGATACTTCAAACATCCATTCATCTAAACATTCGCATTTATAATATTAGTAAGATATGTGAATAGAGTGAATGTCTTATACTACTAAAGTGTTTAATGCTTTAAAAACTACATTTAAATGAATGAAATGGAAACTGATTGTTATTTCATTTGCAATATAAATCAACTAAAGCAGTTAATTGTTTTCCGTCCCACAACAATCAATTAAATGTCTACCTATATTAATACGCGTTGAGACACGCACTTATGTTACACTACACTAGTTAACGTTATGCTGCAGATTATGGGCTATCAATTAAATTATACTCAATATTGTGTGACATTTCTTGACTTATTTTTATAACAATTCAGCAATTATTATGGCCAATAGCCACTCGCTAGTAAAGTTTACTCATATAAAAAGCGTTTTCCTTCATTATTCGATTATAATTTTTAAGAGACAGGACTCATCAAGCTCGCATTCGTGATTGTCATCTTTAACACATCCCCGGGGAAATTGGTCAAATATATTTCATACTACGATGGCTCTTTACTTAGTCCGTTTATTTCAAAGTTATTCAGTATTAAAACCTAATTTTCTACGGGAGTGTATATCAATAATCCTTTATCCTGTTACAAATTACAATTAGCCTATTTCGAAAAGATACTGTTAATAGACATAATGCTCCAACGCAGTTGATTAGATTATCTGGAAGTTTTTTTTTACTTGGAGACATCGCTCAGTGATGAAACAGTAATACTTTATCTAACTTCAACGCAACTACATACTTACCGTGTTGAATACCAGGTCACATTCGTTTCTCTTAATGTTTCCACAGTGGAGACACTTTTATAAAGACATATATCATTTATATATACACTCTATCGTATCTCTATCTACACGTATCGTAGGAAATAAGAGATAACAAAATGTTTTCATACTTGTGTTAGAGCAGAGCATGTGCAAAAACAAATAGTGTCGGTTAACGGTTGCAACGACTTGGAATAAATCAATTTGAGCTGAGTATATTTCATACTAAGACATGTCCAAAACAACGTGTAGACACGCCAACATTGGTACGAATGTCTTGTAAAATATCATGTGAATAATTAATGTTTGATAGATGTATGAACAAAAAATTGTTAACTTGTTATTCCGTGCAATCAATCTAACGGATAAACGATCATAGGAAGTTGGATCTAGTCTTTATCAATATTGAAACCGAAACATTTAAACTCCACCTAATTTTAGGCCACGTTCCTTTCCCACACTTTTCTTATAAGGAAATAATGGCAAGGGGAAGTGTATTTTGCGAAGGAGGTGACGCATAGGAATGGAAAATATCCTATTTCTGTGCGGCCCTTCCTCCGTTGATTAAAGGTAGGCAATGCATGTACAACTACTGATGTCCATGGGCAGCGATCGATTCGCTATTTCGTCGTATTCACGTGGCCGCACGCTCGTTTGCCACCATATAATATATTTTTTAAAAAGTGGTAGGTGAAGCCATGTTCGACACGCTTTACGTCGTACATTAGAGTTACTCTGTCACTCTATCAGGAATCTTAACCCCGCACTTCCACTAGTCTATTAAATATTTTATTGTAATTCGTTAGATAAGCTTTCGTCCATCAATGGATGTATGTTGGCCAATAAAAATCTACAATAAAAATAGTATGCATATTTTTGCATATCTATCTATATACACTGCTAACTGTAACATACATTTGAATGTGACATAAGAACAATGTAACGAAAGGAAGGAATAACAAAACGCATTATGATTATTGTATGCTAAAATCTGAATGAACGTTCATTATGAAATTATATATTACACTAGCTGTCGCCCGCGACTCCGTCCGCGCGCAGTTAAAAAATGGGGGGGGGTATGAAAAATAGATGTTGGCCGATTCTCAGACCTACTGAATATGCTCACAAAATTTCATGAGAATCGGTCAAGCCGTTTCGGAGGAGTACGGTGACGAAAACTGTGACACGAGAATTTTATATATTAAATAAGTTACTAACCGTAGGTTTCTGAGAGCAAAATCTTTGTACAAAAAATATTGTCATCCATGTCATTATCTTTGACATAACAGAGATAAAAGTATGTTTAAACGGATATTTTAATCTCAGAAACCCACGGTTACGCAACAATCAAATATAACGGTTTCAAGCAAAATACCAACATTCAAACAAAATGCACTCTAAATCCAGTAAAAAGTACAAATCGTTATTAGTAACGCACTAATTATGTCTCAGCAAGTCTTTTACAAATGTATTGAAACAGATTGTGTAAGAAGATATGTGAAACTACTTCAAATGGTAATTACAAGTCCATGTAAGTTGTCTTACGTGTGTAAGTCATGGCAACAGATGGCTTACTCTGCTGGGGCCAAGTTGAACGAGCCACTCTACTTGTATGGGACCTCTATCACTCAGAGTCATGTCGGTCAAGATCGCTCTTAGCTACGAAATAATGATCACTTCAGTTATATTAAAACTGTACCTTTAAAGTTTCGACAAATACGTATCGTTTCTTAAAGAGGTACTAGTATTTGATTGATGTCCAAACATATACTCGTATATGCCGCTAAAATCATATATAACTGCTAAAGTTATATATAAGAAGTGATATACAACCGCTAAAAAAAGGTCATAAAACTTGACCACTTAACACAGCGATACGATGTGAATTCAACGGTTAAGTTGAGGGTTCTATTGGGTTGAGATGTCAATAACCATAACTCAAAATCAAGAATAAAATAATAAAAGAAAAACGTAATTTAATTGAAACCTTCTTGTTGATTTTGTATAGTACGTTAACCATGGATTTATATGAAAATACCATGAAATCGTATTACGAATGGTTATTAACATGCTGACAATGCGTGAAATTAACGATGATTTCAAATTTTCTAAAGCCTTGTACACTTACTTAAATATCGAAGGTCTTGAAAATTATTATAAATTTTGCAAAAATAAATGAAAAGTAAATATGCTATTATTTATTGTTCCATACTACAAAATGTTATAAATATAAATTTAAAAAAAATCTGTATTTTAAGATATGTTTTAAATACAGATGACGCGGATTTAAACAGTTTTCAAATATAAACCACAATTTCTCCTGAATTTCAATATTTTCAAATACTCGATTACCCAAGGGGCGTTTCCAAGGTGGACAGTGCTGGCAACTGTGGCCTATAACTCGAGTGGTCATCAACTCTAACTCTGTCAGCTGTCATCCTTTCGCTGTGCTGGCTTGCTCAAATGTGTTACATCTGCGTATTCATATATTTATTAAAGGATAGACGTTATTCTCGTCAAGAATCTTATGTGACAAGTCAACTTAAATCGTTAGAAACTTGTTTGATATTATATAAACAATATAGTCTATTTACTAAGACCAGAAAAATAACAGAAGTGCGTAGCATTAATATGGAAATGTGAATAAACGCATTAGATACACCTCATTGGTACATTTGCATGCTGTTTATCAGGACAATTATATCTTAAAATCTTGTGGAACTGTTTATATATAGAGCATTATGTAACAATATTAGGATTATGTAACACAAATGAGATTCAATAAAACTCTAACCCGGATATATAGTCACTATTCGCATACTAATAGTTTAATTTGGATAATGTTTCGAGACTGGAGATTATAGTTTTTACATCACATTATACATACATAGTATGTAGAACAAGGTGTACTGCAAGCCAGGAGTATTGTACTATGGGCCACTACAATATCTATGCCAGCAGATAAATTAATCTATTATAATATTACAATATTTCATAAAGAAAAATAATTTTATACATCTAGTAGGAATGCCTCAAATAGATGAAATTGTGACTTAATTGAATGGTTATAAAATCAAGAGATTTCACACGATTTTATAAGCATTTAAGATATGCGAAGTTAAATTCATATTTTATTAATACTTTAATAATATTTCATAACAAGTCATTGTACTTGTAATTATTATAAAATAAGATTTATTAGAATATTATTACTATAGTCAATTAAACTTCTTACTATATACATGTGATTCATAAAAATGTCTATGAAAACAAATTGTTGGCACGTATTCATTCATTCAGATGAATGTATGATAATTATTTTATATCACATTATTCATTCATTACGAATGAAAACTAGGTATAATAAAAGTAAACAGTAAAAGTTTAATGACTCGTTCAATAAAGCATATACCACCTATGACGATACACACGCATGGCTCCCAGCTCATTCAATTTTGTTTTTTTTTTCTTAATAGAGCCATTGTAAACAACAATCAAAAGATTTGAGGCACTGCATACTAAACGCTTAGACGGCCTCTTGTTTGCGCAGGAAGAAAAGACATCTATCTATTTTGGTCCTCTTTCAATCCGATGGTTTGATGGTCTCATCGTGAGGATGCCAGGCAGGACTTAGATAAAAGTACTATAAACAAGAAAGACTGTTATGATATGATGATGATTTAGGGAAATCTTGTAATTTGACAGCAATTTCCTTGGTTGCATTCAACTTGACTATACCGAAGTAACAAAGCAAAGGGCTACAATCACGTGCTACACGTATTCTAGTTGTATCGTATGCGAGGCACGTGTCTTACGACGCCACGACGCTTCGTGACTAAGGCAATATTTATTGTATCCGTCAGTTTATCAACCGCGATTCCCGTTACGTTCGCTTATCATTCCACAACTAACCTTTGACATGAACATAAGGAAAAATATGCAAATACAGTAGCAGTAGCTAATGGAAAAATCAATAAGCCTGACTGATTGTACCCATCGACGGTGACATTTACGGAAGTTTACGATTAAAACAACTTCAAAATCCAGCTATTTAGGCTTCAGTCAAAATCAAACGAACATTAAACTTATATTAATCGGGAATTTACATTACATGCTAATACAACATCACTAGATGGCGCTTAAATTTATTTAAGCTTATAAGCTTTAAAGACAAACTGAGTAAGAAATGTGCATCAGAAACATAGACCTTCATACGGCCAAATAAATTCTATCATAAAGTATTCACTTCACGCTTTAATATTGGGATTATGTAGTGAAATAACTGTTGATGTGTTGCAGCTTAAAAAAAAGATATAACGGTTAAACAAATAAATCAATTACATAGAATAAGATGCGAGTACGACAGGTGTGAGAGCTGCTGCCAAGCCCGGCGGAAGCAGCGGTGCTATTGTGGCGTTCACGCGATATGAAAGGGAGATAGCGAGCCTTTGTTCGCTATATCTCCTTGAATGTAGTTAACACTCTTGTGAGAACCGCAATCAGGTAGCGGCGCTAATGCCGCAAGAAACCAGGAACGCTTCGGTATTGAATAATTGATAAACAGTTAGATGTTATTAGTTCACGTTGAGAGTGTACAGACTCGACCGCGTGATGCTTACTTCAGGAAGTAGATATGTAATCTTACTAATATTATAAATGCGAATGTTTAGATGAATAGGATGTTTGTTACAAGTTAGCTCCAGAAGGCTGTGTGGATGAAACTTGGTATAGATGTAGAACACAATCTGGAAGAAAACATAGGCTACTAACAAAGTTTTTTTCCGCGCGGACGGATGCGGAGACAGCTAAAATTAAATAAACTCTGAGTTCTTGCTTGTCAACTTTGCATGTAGAGGATTTAAGGGAAGGAAGAAAAGGGATATTTGGAAACTCGCATACATGAGTTTAAAGAAATTACTTATGTGAATTCTTTTCACACTTCTATAGAAGCAAGTGAAGGCAATGGTGTCGTGATCACAGGCGTGAATGTGTTGTGAATGACCTTGTTTTATTATATTGAAGACGTAGAGTTGCGGTCGCCCGCAACTTCGTCAATATTTTTTTAAAATTAAATTGGGCTATGTATGTATCGTCCTATGTATTTCACCAATTAAGTACTATAAATTAAACTTATAGATTTATTACGGGAGCTTACGTGATGTATTAGAAGTTTATTTAATACATTAATAACTTTCTCCGCAGCCTCGCAATGACAAGGAAGCCATATCGAAGTTGTTTTATTAATATGAAAATCTGTGATGACTTCCGCAGTGGTGTAAACAATATTCCAAATATAATTAATATACGCCGGAAGTGGGGGAACTTCCCTTTGGAGGGGAGAACTATGATTAAGTCTTTGGTTAATTCATATAATATTAATTAGGATGATAAAAAATAGTTAATTAAACTAATTACACTGCCTATTAAATGTTTTATTACCTACATGCTTACATTAAAATTCATTCATTCATTCTAAATCTAAAATCAGCAAGAAAAGTAAAAGATTACCTCGCAAAAACATTTTATTGAATTAAAAATATAATTCGAAGTTTTTAAGATAATTTACGTCAACAGTAAAGTACTAGTAAACCGCAAATAGTTCAGCAGAACGTAAACGGGTCAAGCACATAGTTATAACGTAAAATAACCTCATTTGCCTGACTACATGATGCCTGGTATTCCTCCATCTATATTTTGTGAGTCTAATTTTAATTCCTGACTCAGTCATTGCGTAAAGTAACAAATCGTAGATTTTCATCTATTAATTTTATTGGAAGCATAATTTCAAGTCATTTGATGCAACCATTTCAAAATATGTCAATTCTACTTACTTTTCACTTACCCATTAAGCTAGTAACTTACAAAAAAATATTTATTATCTGCAGTTATAAAAATAATAAGTATTCTCTCGAAGAAAGGACACATTACTTTAAGCTACATGTCTTAAGGAAATACGCTACAGAAATTCATAGTATTTTTTGAGTGGTGATCATGTATCATAGACCGATAAGAAATCTTTTATCAGATAAGTAGGTACTACAAACACTTATCCAATAATGCTGACACAACATATTGTTACTAACGCTCTTATTGCGTAAGAACTCTGATCCCTAAATATTCTTAACAACCTATAGTGTCTCTTGACTACTTTTTGGGAAGCCCCGGCAACTTAATTGTAAAGATTTACTTGAAATAAATACATTTTTATTTATTTATTTATAGTAGAAGTAATTCTTCCCAAACAAAATCTTTTCTATATATTTATAGGATTTACAAATTTAAAGCTAAAAAAATTACAATTATTTTAACATTTGGACTAATCGTAGTTATTTTATTATCTAATAGATGTCGCGAGCGACTTCGCCCACGCGGACTTATAAACTAAACTTAATTAGTAGCCTTCGTAATATTCCAGACTATTTACTTAGCTATGTCAAATTTTAGTTAAGATACATTTAGTCGTTCAGTAACAAACATCCATCCACCTAAACTTTCACATCTTCTTTTATATATAAAAGAAAGTCGTGTTAGTTACACTATTTATAACTCGAGATCGGCTGAATCGATTTGACTGAAAATTGGTGGGCAGGTAGCTTAGAACCAGGAAAAGGACAAAGGATAATTTTTACCCCGTTTTCTATTTCTTATTCCGCGCGGACGGAGTCGCGGGTAAAAGCTAGTTTATAATATTAGGAAGATAGTAAGGCACATTACATAAAATATGAGTGTCTGTATGTAATATAACAAAAAAACATTTTTTTTCTGTATATCTGTGTACAAGGTCGCGTTTGTTCCGAGTAATCTCCGCAACGGGTGGACCGATTTTGACGGCATTTTGATAGGGGAGGGTAGCTGCTCGCTACTTTTTTTAATTTTGCGAAGACGAACTCGCAAACGTAATTAGCAGTGTAATTATTTTTACACTGATTTCATTGTTTGTCTATAGACTGTTATAGGTCAAAAATACTTTGATTAAAAAATATCTAATTTTCGATTAAATTATCTGAGATTGCCTAAAATGTGGTTTCTTTTAAGAGTTAAAATAATTACAACAGTAGACGTCCCAAAAGTATTTGGATTCTTACTAAAAGTTGAAGTAAAATGGAATGTTAGCAAAAAAAGGAGAGAAATGAAAAATGTAAATTGGTGAAATTATGTGACATCGTATCGTATAATAACGGACATAATATTGTCATTGTCGGTAGCAGACAATCTATATTTGTTTTTGTCGTTAACGGCCGAAATCAACATTCGATCTCGAACATACATTTCGATTACGATTTATACTTATCCGCGGTAATTTTAATGAACAATAACATGATCGATTTTAGAATCTATCTCAAGAATATAATATTAATTTCAGCGGTTAATGTGATAAGATTAGATGCAAAACGAATAAGATAGAGTACCGTTAGTATTCATACCAAATAATCGCTTGTTTTGAATATTGATTGTTTTTTTACTTGATTTTCAATAAAAAGACATTTTTAGTGCTAATCATATGCAGATTGTAGATGAGGGTAACTTAATTTTAATGTTACTAGCAGAAATGTTTATAAAAAAAGGTCATTTAGGTATTTTAATAAAATATTAAATACGAGTATATGCTGAAATAAAGCAATTGTTTATATATGTTTGTAAGAGAATTTGAATACAAACCAAAAACGTATAACTTATTAATAACTTTGATGCAAAGTAAGCGGACATCGAGCCAAATTTTTTAAATTGTGTTCAAAGATCTATTTCAGCAAAAAACTTTCTCTTCTTTCCATACAATTAAGCAAAAATTCGCTACTAATTATCACTTATTCTATGTGACTTCGTTTCATTCATGCCGCGTGTATGTATCTATTTTGAAGCGCAGGAGTTTTTTAAAGGGTTAGGTAACAGAAAACATAGAAAAAACTTACATGAGTTTTTATAACTTGGGTGTCGTCTAATGGTCGGCTTATAGATGCTTCGTGTCCCGAAAAAGACGACGGCGATCTGGAGATATACCTATTAGAAAGCTTCCTCGCAAAATTACTCTTGAACTCCTCACATCTCATTATGGATTCCACTGATTTATAAAAATCATCGTCCGAAATCTCAACGATCGCATTCGGACTCGTTGCGAGCATATTTTTTCAAAATGCAACATAGGCTGATGAAAACATAAGCTCGTGTAACGATATCTCAATTAAATTTTAAATTTAACGGCAAACTACGCACGGTCGCTTCGCGGGTCAACTCAACCGTCAACGATCGCGGTAAACATAATACTGACTCGCTGAACGAAATGAAATGAATAGCCTGCAAAAACCTTCATCAATGTGCACTCGACAATATAAATTGTGGAGAAAAGTATTCTATATTGTATAATATAAATGTATATTTATTAAAAGGTTTTATTACAATTTTAAAAATACATTATCAATTCAATTATTTATCAATTAGGTTTTCTTGTTAAAGATGTTTTAGCGCCCTCTTTTGACGATTTCTCTAATACATTTTGTCACCACAGTACTACTTGAAATCGTTACAGTAATTTCGCTAAATCCTAAAAGAGGGCGTGCAATTCATTTAAAATTCAAGGTCTATTCAAAGTCGATTATAATGAAGATAAAGGACTACAATGAAAAATTCTAATAAAGCCAATTGTATAAACCAATAAACTAAAATATTCCTAGAAGTAAATCAATTGATATGTGAATTCGTTATTGTTCGAATATGTATCGAATCAGTTTTACTTTTGGCTCAAGTGACAAAGTGTGCTTAAGATGTTATTGTTTTTATTTGAAATTATAAAATGTTTTAGTTGAAACGGGTCACTCAATTATATTTTTGTATAGTCTTCTTAGACTTCTTTTACATTTGGACTTTTTCTCCCTGCATCAAAGCTACGCAATAGGTACAATAATTCGTTTCCGCGAAGCTTTGCGGGCTGTCCGTTGATTACAAAACTGAAAGGCCACACGACTTTTTGCGACACCTTCGTTTGCATGCACTTTGTTAGTGTTTTGTCATTTTTCCTCACTTGTATCATCATTTGCAATTCACCTTGTTATTAATTGCCTAATACATTTTGTAATGTGAAAAAGTGAATTGGTAAAAATATAATGAAGTTGTTTTCCGCCTGTGCATAAAATAAGATGATACCTACATAAAATATTTCATTTCGTCGGAAATCGTAAATTAAACTGTGACCCAGTATATGAGCTCAATTTTTAATCGGAGAAAAAGAAAAATAATCAAGTTAACTTATTGTGTATTTTGAATAGCTGTATAAAGGCTATTTAAATACAATAAAAAAAAAAACAACTTGTACTCCTCGACCACAAGTAGTGGTAAGTATATTGACCATGCAACTATGTACTTCGAGAAGTATGACACCGCTAGTATTGCAACACTGAAATATTGCCAAAGTGTTATTAAAAACGGTCGAGAGTGGTTAAGTTTCTCAATTCGTAGATTATAACATTACATAAGTGTATCTAGGTATGTAGTTTGTCGGTGCATTGTTCGATACGGTTACTGGCACACTTAAAGACATTGAGATAAAAAAAAAATGCTACTGTCGCTATTTTCCTTTACAAAGCATATTCAGTTAACGAGCTAGCCTAGCTCGCCTTGCTTAGACCCTTTATTCCCTAAGCGACTAGCTGCTTAAAACCTCTATTTTGAATAGCGATCGCAGTCGAGCCAGTGGAAATAAGATTCGCGACTACAATAGAAGTAGTGATGGCAACGACTGTTCGCTTTTATGAAAATAAATAAGAAATTAATGATTAACTTTAAGCGTCCATCTTTTCATTTCATCGCTTTTGATGGGAATTTAATAATACTCTAACTTAATGCATTGGTTTGTGAAATAGTTACGTTATATTACATAAAATTAGATTGTATAGCATCTATTCTAACTTAAGTGTAACGATTTGGTAATGTAATGTAACAGACGGCCGCCCTTTATGTCCGGACAACCTTGGCCCGGTGAAAGAGAATGCCTTTCGCGGACAGTCGTTGACGCTTTACCGATGTCGTCACTCGCGACTCGCGAGGCGTAACGTGCAATCGGTCACGTGACCCAACAGTAACCAACGCTCGGTTTGACAAAACAAGAGAACCTAGACTAGGTAAAGTCTAGATAAATTAAGATTAACAAACGTTGATATGCATTCTTTCTCTTTGGAAATAAAACAGATAATAAAAAAACCGTGATGTTTTTCTATAGTTCCAGTAGTAACCCACGGTTATACAGCTATATAAATTTTAAAACACCCATTTTTAACACGTTAACTGCGGATTGAGGCAGAACAGGCCCAAAGCGTGACTTCTCGCTGGTGCGGCAGTCAAAATCGGGTTGTTTCGCTCTGTGCGGGAGGCTACTAGATCAGTATTTCTATGAGTACGACAGAGTCAAATATATAGAAATGTTTCTCTTGCGATATCTAGCCCAATGGCGTAATTAGATAAAAATGAGGTCCTACAGGCCCCAAACGCACTGAAAAGAAATTAATTACGACTAGTGCGGATTGAGGTCAAATCTATCTCAAAATTTGTAGGCCTCATGGCCGCACTACACGAAGCGCGGGCGGCGCGGGCGCCGCGCATCCTAGCTTAGTGTTGTGGAAAGATTCGATAACGTTTCGAGTTTCGAGGACGTTTTGGCAGGATTTATTAAAGATTGAGCGTAGAACTTTACTTTAAAATCCTTAACGTTTTAAACCAATAATACCAAATAAGTCAGATGAAGTACTCATCTGACTTATTTGAAAATGTTTATTGGAGTTATGAGAAACTATGTTGACCTCGGTAAAAATTTTACTTATACCATACAAAACCTAAATTACTGCAACTTTGAATTTTAAGGGGGTGGCCTATGTCTATGATGAACCAAAAGTGCATAAATCGGACACAGAATGTATTTACGAGCCAGAAACACAACACTAATAGCCAAGCTACTATTAACTAATTCTACTTAAATAGCACGATTAATACGTCTTATACTTAATATAATATGCGCACGCACGCACGCACGCACATTCACCACTAACAATACTCAATTATCATCATTATTTTGTTTTGCACATGGGTGTTGCCTTAAAATGTGTGCTCAGTTGTGGATTATTCTTCACTGTTATTTTAAGCAAGTCACAGTTCCATTCGAAGTTTAGTCCATAGTGGCAATTTTTACCATTGTGTGCTGATCATCGTTTTTGTACAGAGAACGTTGAATGTTTTTGCTGATTATTCGCTGAGACGAGAGCAAAAGCTTGCTCTCGTCACACCATGACTAAAATCCAATATTTCAATAACAAAAATCCCCTTTGCAATTTTGCCCTTTTTTAAGTGTGGATTGTTTTGCTAATGCTGCAGCATGGGACTTGATGTACCTATTACTCATATATTTTAATGTTATATTTATATTTCGAGTTTACAATTCCAGATTCCTTAATAGTAGGAAGTCTTATCTTCTTTTGGAAAGTTCGAGTTGTTTCTTCGGTGGCCACGGCTGCTATACTGAAATTAGTAAGACTAGGTACATACATACATACACACAGACCCACACTCTCACATATGTACTACGCGGTAACGTAAACGCAAACAAGACATATATTAGTATGTTATGCTACTAGGTAGCAAAGTTGATTATTGCGTGCGAGGTGGCATTGTTCAAAGGCGACCTCTACAAGAAAACCGAGCGACCAACAATCATCATGCTCCCTCATACGATGTTTTTCAACACACTTGTGAGTAAAAAAAAAAGAAGTAAACGCAAAAACACTTACGAAATCCAAAATAAACAACAAAACTCAAATTCAAAAAAAAAGGAAATTTCCTTTCCTTTCAGGTATAGTAAAATAACTACGCGCTAGGGCATAATTTGTACCATATATGCCTAAAATCGATGAATGGATAAGTACACGCACAGACAAAGCCACGCACACACACACACACACAAACAAACACACACGCAGGCACACGCGCACGCACAAACACACACACACACACACACACACACACACACACACACACACACACGCACGCACACACACACACAAGAGATCTAAAATATATATTTTATTTCAAGATTTCCTATCGGCAGATGTGCTGATAATTTGTTCCAAAGAGGTGGTCAAAGAAAGCGCTGCGTAGGTTGCTACGAAAAATTAAGATTGACATTGAATGGCACGCAAGCTGCTAAGAAAACTAAAAAAATTGTGACTTTTTGTGTCCAGTGTGACAAATCTTTTTGTTTACCATGTTTTAATGAAAAACATTTTCAGTGATTAATACTCAATAAACATTTATCGTAACTACAACTCTCTTTTAATCCCATCACTAGTCGAGGCATTAATTGACCTTCCTTTCAGTGCGATTTGAGGCAGAACCGATGACAAATTTTTAATTTTACTTTATTCATTAACGAAACGTCCTAACTCCAGGCGAAGCTAGATTCATATTATGCACATATTTAAGTTCATAAGAGTGAAGTTTCAAGCAAATATCGTCTAATTTGGACTTTTTAAAAATGTTTTTCGAAAACATAATTTTGTGAGGCAGGAGAGGCCTCAATAGCACTGGAAAAAAGTTCAACTTTGCCACGAACAGACCTCAAACGCACTGGCTGAAAGTTCCGCCAAAATGGCCTCGCAGCTAACGTGTTAAGAGAACTTTGTAAGCTTTAAGCGTCTCGCCCCAACTTTAGTTGTCAATCGATATTTGTCATTTTTTTAAATACGAATTACGCTAGATCGATGTAATCGAACCGAAAACCAGTAAAGTATGTGCCAAAGTAGGACAGTAGACTTAACATTACATAACCGTCTCATCTCGTTAAGGTTTCCCTCTTTTTTCGACACGTGTTAATTGTATATTTGCATCTTATTTTGGCTACCAGGTGAAGGTTAACTTTTGTATTGACTAAGTCAGCGATTCTCAAACTGTGCTCCACGAAACCCATAGGCTCCGCAAAGCTTTTGTGGAGGTCAACAAAGAAAATAAGAACTGATAGTAATTTAAAAATACTAAAATGTTCCAGAGGAATAATCCGTCAATTGATAAACATTTCGTAAAAAGTTAGATTGGGAACGGAACTGGGATTGCAAGATAAGGATTACAAATTCTATGGTCTAGAATAATTGAACCTAATGAATCTAAGGTCAAAAAAGTTTGAGAGCCTCTGGACTAAGTAACGATACATCTTACACATATCGCAAAGTAGAAGATAGGTAGAGATTGGACGGTTACTAATAGTAAATCCTGTTGTGTTGTTTCAAAGATAATAGGTATATTGGCTTTGAGAAGAACATAAACATCATCAGCCTGTGTCAGTCTACTGTTGGACATAGGCCTTCCACAATATGCAGTCGTCCGTGCACGAGTTTAAAATAAAAATGTTTTTTTTAAATATCTCTAGTTATAGCTTATCCTATCAATCAGTATCAACAATAATCTGTAATTTAATGCTATTATTTTCCAATATAATTATTATAATAATACTGAACTCAGTAGCAAAACAAATCTTTATTTTTATTGCAGTATCATTAGTATATATAATTATATAACTATTATTTACATATTATATTTAATAGAAGTAAGACAAGGACACAATATTAGTGTAATGTTTATACATAAAATGGCGATTTGCATTATTATTTGTAAGGAACGTGTCAAACATAAATCCTTTTTGTCATGTTTCTGGTATCTAAAAAAAAACACCTATTTACAATCTGCTTTGATATCTTGCTGTTTCATCTGTTGTAAAAAAAAGAAAAATAACTATGCAACGTCATGTTCAAATGTTATAATTTAAAATTTATGCAACTGTTACGTTTGTTCAGTCGCAGAAGTAGTAAACATTTTAATATATATTGCAAAGTGATTTGTTTAAGTGGACTTAATAAATTCAAGAATTCCGTAAGAACAGAAAAATGGTTCAATAGATAGATAGAATAGGATTATCTATTAATTAAAAAGTATTAAATAGTTATTTGAAGTTTTTTTACGTGATGAAGGGGGAGAGCACTGCGCAGCAAGCCTATCACCCTGGGCCGTCAAGATTTTCGGAAAGGCTAATAATACCCCAGTGTTTTACGGTCGTTTACCTGAAATGTTTATACAAATCCTAATATTTAGTAGTCTAATAGGTATATTGTAATTTCACTTCCCCCAGATTCCATTATACTCTTACTAAGTTTGCGAAGTATTTAAAGAAAAAAGACTTTTGTGTACCTACACTAATAATAAAAAAAACAGGAAAGATTTGTATTGTTGTATGTAATGAATACAGTCAAAAAATTACTGCACCGATTAAAAAAAATATTTTACCAGAAATCTACAGTATCACTAAATAACATATTCTATATTTATTTGTTCCTATATTTTTGTAATCAGCGCGGACTTATGTTGATGTTCAAAATGTTTACGATATATGCGACAATCTAAGAGAAGCCAAAATATTACAACCCAAAGTGCTGTGCTTTTCTGTGCAAAATATCGTGTCCGTCGACGGCAGATCGCAGTCTAGTGGAGTGCGTTGTCGGGTTAGCACGTGTTGAAGTTAAACATTGATTTATTAATTTATAATTTTATTGATTCTGAACCGATAACAGGTGAGTCAAATGAATTAATGCGAATTCTATATAAGCTATGCGATTTTTTTATGTTAATAGCGCTATTTTAATTTTTCAAATTGTAATTTTTTTATTTTTAAAAATTATGTTGCCTATATTAACAGTAAATTTTATGTAGTGGCGACATTTCGCTTAATATATTTAGACTATAATAAAAATTTAAACACTTCGTTCATAAACCACTAAACAAAATGTGATTAAAGTGAAGATGTTCTTAGGATGCTAAATAAGGTATAAAAATCTAAATACTAAGTTGTCGCAATAAAACTTTTTGCTTGGAATATATAATAAGTGCCCGTCTATAACTTCAGATTTCTACTTGAGCAACAAAACAAAAATATGTAGGTAATACAAATGAAGCAGATCGTAGAAGTAGTAAAACAATGTTAATTTTTTGCTGCCCTATCGTCGGAATGTGTGTGTGTACCGTACCTCCTTAGTAATAATTGTGTGTTCGATTTTACGGGGTTAATCTTATACATCTATTACCCCTTGAGGGTAACATTTCATGGGGAATAGATGGACTACGACGCATGCTGAGATCAGCTCTTATAAAATTGAAAAATATGTTATAATGGAACTGGATATTACATTCAATGAATATTTTACATGAAATTTCCTCACTTTTTTACATATAGGAATGAAATTTAGTATTTTTTATTACTGTTAAGAAATGAATGCAATACACTTGTGAATATTTCTCAATATATTATGCGATCGTCGTGGCGATCTGTGGGGGAGGCCCATGCTCAGCAGTTGGCGTTACGGGCCTGAATAGATAGATAGATATTATGCGATATTGATTTACTCGGTCTAAATACAACTGGCCACTAGGAAATCCACACAAAGCGAATATTTAAATAAATAAAAGACAACTCGCGCAGGACTGCTAATATTATGAGCAAAAACAGCAGCGCCATTGGAAATGGTATATATGTAATTATTTTCATAATAAAAATAGGTGTCGGCCAGATACTCAAATCACTTAGTGAAAAGTGTGTTTAAAAAAAAACAATTACAAGCCAGTCGCAAAAAAAGCTATGAATTGATGCACTTTATAGGTCGAAGCAGGCCAAAGAATGAAAATGAGTCTTTTCTATTTAATCTTAGTGGTTAGAAAGGTTTTCGAAACATTGGGCCTTAGATGCGAAATATGTCAAATGTAGCAATAAGATTGCGTGAAAGTAAATTGCGTCTGAAGCTTCTAAAGCTCGGAGCCGGCCTGTAGTATTAATGTAACGAACCACAACAATTTAAAGAGGGTCGACCAATGATTCATCATAAATTTCCACATAACCATGTCAAGTTCAAAAGCAACATTTTTATGTAATTTGTGATTCGAATAAATCGCTAATCAAATAAGGACTTTTGTAGTCAAAAAGTTGATTTTTTTTTTCAATTTAATCGATCATTCATATCTGAGTACATGACATTTTTTTAAGGGGGCTTATTTTGTAATAACACTCCTTATTTTGTACTTTATACGCAAATGAACTATCAGAACGATCTACTGTATATAAATTGATGGAGTAGGGAGAAATGTATATCGCAACATGTTATTCAATTTACCACATTATTGATATCATCAGGTTATTTCACGATGCGGCCAGGTTTTATTGCATGCGGCCTGTATGTGGGTTAGTTTAATTATGCGCGTTGACTAACTTCACATCTAACTACCATATTATGTAGCGATAAAGGTTTTATGTAATTCTTGTTAATCTAATCAATGTTTTTCTGTTGTTTTAATTTTATCTATTCTATCTATTTTTTGACTACTACATAATATAGAGACTAATGATAAATCTAGACATGTCAAAATAAGATGAATCTGTTAGTAAAGTAATCTAGCTTCTTACGTTTACCTAATTATTTATTTATTTATTTATTTATTATTATTAGAAGTGTTCCCTGATTTGTTAATGAATAATCCTATCAGTATAATACATATATTGTAATAATTAAACTTTTTTATCTATAATAATTATATCCTGTTTATTTTTTTCAGGAGCAATGTCAAAACGCCTGACAAAACGTTATCTGACCCCATCAGACAAATACGAGTGTCCCCTATCTGCGGATACTCGGGCGGTGGCATTGGAGGAACTCCGAGAAACAGACAACGCAAGAACTCAGGCACTCGAAGCCCTTAGGAAGTGGTTGGAACAGAACCCAAAGTTCATGGCTGTTAGGATGGGTATGTTATAATGCAAAATGAGTTTTTAGGTTTTAAAGCCGGTATTTGGCTAATTTAATGTGATATTGACCTGAAATCTTTGTAGCTCTCTTTTTCTCTGCACTGAGTGTACATCTTTTATCTCACTCTTGTAACAAAAAGTAACTGGGATTTTTTACAGTTTATGGACAATCTTGTACAAAACTTCCAAGAAGGATGTATTTCCCTTTACGAAATATAATTTTAAGTTGATTTAATTGTTTGTATCTTTTAGATTCTGTATTTTTGCTTCGCTTCCTCCGAACGAAGAAATTCAGCGTCCCGATGGCGCAAGAGGCGATCGAGCGTTATGTACTGCTGCGTCAGTCCTGGGGCATCGCCTTCAACCAGCTCGACCACACGCTGCCAACTATGGCAGAACTCATTGATTTAGGGTAACTATTTCCTTACTCTCTCATAGGTCTAATTTATTAAAAGTTTTACTTAAATAATTTGAATTTTTCAGATATATCTTCGTGAGTCCATACAAAGACAAGGCGGGTAGACGTGTGGTCATATACAGACCAGGTAAGAATATTCACTTAAAACGATATTATCCCATATATGTAAGCGATATAGTATATCCAACATGCGTAATTTCACAGGTGTATTTGATCCATATAAATACACGAACCAGGATATGTGTCGTGTGATGGGAATATGCTATGAGACGTTAATGGAGGATGAAGAGACACAGGTCCGCGGATTGGTGCACTTCGCAGACGGCGGCGGTGTTGGCTTTCCTCATCTCACATTGTTCACTCCAAAGGAGGCTGTGAGAATTGTTAAAAATGGCGAGGTAACTTTTAAATTCGTACAAGCTGCATCCAGCATAATTAAGCATTAGTGTAAATTCACCGAGCTTGATTAAATAACCATTCAGACTCTAATTACGGAAGAACTGTATTAAAAAAACTTTTCAGCGTACTATCCCGTTAAGGCACAAGGAGATCTACGGTGTAAACGTGCATCCAACTGTAAAGTTCGCACTCGACTTCGGTATGGGTCTGATATCAGAAAAGATAAGGAAGCGAGTGAGACTGTACACAGCGGTAGAGGACGTGGAGATCGATAAGAAACTGCTGCCAAAAGAATATGGAGGCATAATGCCGATGAAAGACATGATCGGTAAGATTTCATATAATACTGGCACCAACCTCTGTAGACAAAGTAATATTTTAATAGCGGTACCTCTAGTCGAATCATCAAAATGTATAAAAATATAGGTGTATATAAACACGTCACAACCACGTGATGTATCCAAAGTTATTGGCTGGAGGTAGGAAATATAGATTTTATAACTTTATTAGAGGATTAATTAAGAGATCTAGCAATGGTCGTGTTAGTAATTAATATGTCATTTTTTAATTACAGAGCTCTGGAAGAAAGAGTTATCAGATAAGCGCGACATTTTGTTGTTAAACGACAAAATGGGGGTGCGTTTGGAAATGTACAGCGAAGCGGCGCGAGAGGGTGCTGTGTCTGCATTGCGTGGCACCACTTCGTGCAACAACGACGCAGTCGGTGATGCCATGAGGGGTCTAACTGGCAACTTTAGAAAGCTAGAAGTTGATTAATATATTTTTGACTTCAAACTTTAACAAATCAAATTCTGATTTTTAAAAAATCGAAATCTTCCTAAAGTTATATATTATATTTTTTTATAAAACTGAATGTAAATGTCAAATTCACGAGTATCATTTAAAAATTGAACAATACTAAAGTCAATTTGTAAAAGTCGGAATTTGAAATTAAAAACCTGTATTAAATACACGACTGATTTCAACAGTAATTACTACTTAATTGTATAGGTGTAGGTAGTTTATAAAATTTATAACATAAGAAATTCACATATGTTGAAAGGTAAAAGGAGAAATATTCTCAAAAAAAGGTTTTGAAACAAAAATCTACTTAACTGTTATTAGTTTTAATGATAATGTTAAATAAGGTACAATTGATAGATATTTTAATTAAAGTACAAAAATAAAAACTTAATAAAATGCGAGTTAGTTTATTTTATTTATTAGAAACTCATATAATAATATCTATTTGGTAGAAATACACAAATCGTTATTGACTCTGCGCTTAGGAAACAAATGTCATACAAAATGCATTCATATTTTATAATTACAACATTTGGTACGAGTTAAATAAAACGTCCAGTAATATCAACAGCTGTTTAACTATTAGGGTTCTTGCACACAATTTTATAATTAAATACGATGTTAAGTCACGAATGCCTCGCCAGTGTAAGTCATGAGTTAGTGAAAAAAAGGCTAAATTTTATTCTTTACTGTAATTTTAATTTTTTACGGATCATTGTTTTATGTAAGTTTATACATCATCCCATTAAAAAAAAACGGATTTGCAAATTACAGAGTCTTCAAATATCTCACTAGTAGACTGGAAATGTTGGAAAAGAAATAACTGTGTTGATTCCACCGTGATCTAACATAACCGTTTCAGGCAACTAGGGACATGCATTTTTATACAAGATCTGTCATTCGAAATTAGGGACGTGTATTTGATAATGCTGTAAAAATCGACAATAGGGTTAACAGCATTTACTTCACGGATAACAAGCCCATTCCACATACATGTAGCCTAATTAAAATGTATTATATCACTGCAGAATTAGATACACTACATTATTATTATGAAAGCCCTTTGACTTACACAAAGAATAGGAACCGATTGTAATTGCTTTATCATAACGTTTTACGTGTGCAAAAATCCACAAAATCTCTTGTTGACGGTAAAACCCAATAACCGATTACGGAACTATTTTTTGCTTGTGTCAGCATTTTTAAAGATCGAAATAATATGGAAATAACTGATCTATCTTTCGTTTTTGTACTCGTATATAATCTCGTCTTTCGCGTCTCCGTTAACGATTATTGGGTCCAGCTGTAAATTGCACAATGACAGTATTCACCCTCTTAAATATTTTTAAACCCTTTTAACAATTGAACATTCTCAATACTTAGCGAATTAACAATTCAGGAATTAATCAATTCCTGACGCTATCATGAAAAAAAATCCAAAATATAAATGTATCTCTTTCACAGAATTATTTTACAATAAACTATTGCTAATTTCAATGGTTGAGATTAGGTCGAATACTGTCGTAGATTTTTCCTTAAGTAGATACTATTGCGAATGGATAGATACATTGATTCTTTAACGAGTTTTCACTGACAAAACATTAATACAGATAATATTGTTATTTCATTCATAACCATCGAAAAGACCGAGATAGCAACATACTGTTTAATATTGTGTTAACCTAGTTTTATATTTGATATTTGATTTTCATCTAGAATCTAGAATTTTAAATATATTTTTAAATTAATTAATTAATATTTTTAATTCTACGACAGTTTCCCATCTAACCTACATAAAGCGCATATTTGACATCTTTACAGGCACAATGCTTATCATTACTAAATCCAATTAAATACCAAACAACATAAGTAAATGTAAAAAAAAAAAAATCCCTATACTAATTGAAAATCTCGCTCATTTAATATTGCTATATTGTATTTGTACGTCGTAATGATTTATTACAAAATGTTGATAAATCATACGTTTACCTTGGCTCTTGACCTAAAGTAATGATACAGTTTAAATTAATTGAATCGGTCATTTCAAAAACCTCATAAGTCACAAAATTATAATTTTTCAGAAATCAATAAAAACTGTTTCATACACAAACAAATGAGTTTTGAAGAGCTTCTTTATGGTTAATTTAGTATTCGAGGGGTAAAAAATTAAAATAGCGTATAATCTTTTCGCTTTATTAATAGAAATAATGAAAAAAACCTGATAAACAGTTCTTGACTTATGTTGTTTTAGCGAGAAATAGGTTTAGTGGTATATAATTTAACCAAAAAAATTGTAGTAATCATATTTTTTATTGCTTGTAATTAAGAATTACACTTAAAAATAATCTTATTAATATTTCACATGTATTAATTTGTCATGTTTTAATATCTTTATGGTACATAGTCATATTCTCCATCATTCTCATCTGGATTATCTTCAACATTTGCAGTTGGCCAGCTAAAAATGTTGTTATAAAATGGCATATGCTCTTCCGGAATGCTATCTTGAACTAGTTTTAAATCGTCTATTTTATTTTTATTGATGGGCACTTTCAAATTATAGGCTTTCGTTGATGGAAGTGAAACAGAAGTTGTTATTTTCTTCAATAATGAGAATGAATGTTCAATCAATCGGTATTATTAAAAGAGGAAGGAATGTTTTGACTTAAGTTGTTTTCACCCAGAATACACATCTACCTTTGAAAAACCATTTTCTGTAAAAAAAAGCATGTTGGAAAAAATGTTGACTTAAGTGGTTTTTGAAATGACCGATTCAATTGTACTCTTATCCAATTAACTTAATTATTCTTCTCCAACTTGGTGAAAGAACTTATGACAAAATTAAGTTGGTTTACATTTTTTTCAATCATCGTATGTAACTTACAATAACATAATTCCACATGGCTTGGAGAATAAATATGGTAAAATATATTTTGTATAAATATATATATATATTGTAAGATATTTGATGCAAAAGTATTTTAAAAGAATTAAACTAACAGCGAAATAATGAATTTAACTCTACTTCATAATAATCCTCGCTGTAGTATAAACTCAAACCGAACGTAAGTAAACAAAAATGTCAGACGTTCCGCAATGACGGATGGACAGAGACTGCCTCGAGCAGCAGCGCATACTTCCTTATAAAACCTTTTTTTTTGTGTGGCTACCCTCAACAGTCCTAACACGGCTTCTCCTGACATGAGACCGTCCTCGGGCTCGTTCTTCCAGCATCTTCAACACTGGAATTCGTCTGTAACAATGGCATAGAGTCTTTCGATACCAGCTCGTTGGCAGGCGCTATGCGAGCGCGCTGCTCGTCGTCAGGCGCTGCACTGGCGCGCTGCTCGCGACAGGTGATGCACTGGCGTGCTGCTCGCGACAGGTGCTGCACTGGCGCGCTGCTCGCGACAGGCGCTGCACTGGCGCGCTACTCGTCGTCAGGCGCGGCTGTGGCGCGCTGATCGTAGACAGGCACCGCTCAGGCGCGCTGATCGTAGACAGGCACCGCTCAGGCGTGCTGATCGTAGACAGGCACCGCTCAGGCGCGCTGATTGTAGACAGGCACCGCTCAGGCGCGCTGATTGTAGACAGGCACCGCTCAGGCGCGCTGATTGTAGACAGGCACCGCTCAGGCGCGCTGATTGTAGACAGGCACCGCTCAGGCGCGCTGATTGTAGACAGGCACCGCTCAGGCGCGCTGATTGTAGACAGGCGCGGCTGTGGCGCGCTGCTTGTAGACACGTGCAGCTGCGGCGCGGTGCGCAACACAGCTACATAGTGGGACACAAGACCCGACCAAATCTGCATCTATATCAATAATGGTGTCCTCGGTTATTTGATCATAACTCTTTATGGTTTCAAAACATTCGACACATGACCATGCGAGCCATGACATCAGGGGCAGCCCGCAGTATGCCAGATGCTGAACGTCCCGCAGTCCGTTCAATGCCTTAATTCACAAGACCATGTAGGGCAAGCGTCCCGCAGTCCGTTGCCGATAGGAGCGTCCCGCAGTCCGTCCTCTACATGATATTAATGGCAACCCGCAGTATGCCAGATGCTAAACGTCCCGCAGTCCGTTCAACACCTTACTTCACAAGACCATGTAGGGCAAGCGTCCCGCAGTCCGTTGCCGATAGGAGCGTCCCGCAGTCCGTCCTCTACATGATATTAATGGCAACCCGCAGTTTGTCAGCCCAGAAGATACCCTAGAGGCATCTCCTGATACAGAACGTCTCATATTCCGTTCACAATCTCACTTCTGCAGTTGAGTATCCCGCAGTCTACGCAACGCAGAGCATCTCGACAATACATGGACAAAGCAAACTGAACTAATAAAGGGCATCAATGACTATTACGACATAATGACATACATCTGACTCAGGTAATGGCTTAACACGCTCAGCGCAACCGACTAGCCTTACAAGTTCACTTTAAAATGGAAAAATCATGTTGGCATGTAACGTGTTAAATCTTGCCACGACTCGGCTTTACCTGACCCTCACTAATAAACTGATCGAGGTATTCAATTTCAGTCTTTAGTAAAGAACACATATTTAAATTAATTGAAAAGTCTGATGTTGACTTATTTGGCATCAAAACTTGAAATATAAAAATATTGGTTCGATCTTACCGCAGTACAAATTGAATAGATCGTGTCCACAATCCTGTCTGCTGTGAAATACACAGACAATGCGTGAGCCTTACTACTCACATATTCCCATGCAGAATACACGGCTAGGTCCACGCTACCCTTGATTCGCGAACACTGGTACGACTTTGATATCGACTCAACTTGCTACGACTACAACAATTATCACGGTAACGATCTGACATTTTTCTCTTTGCATTTATTTTTTACGAAAATGCAAACACAAACACAGAGTGAGCAAAGTGGATAGAATCACGTGGATCCTATCCCACTTCTGATGTAAGATATTTGATGCAAAAGTATTTTAAAAGAATTAAACTAACAGCGAAATAATGAATTTAACTCTACTTCATAATAATCCTCGCTGTAGTATAAACTCAAACCGAACGTAAGTAAACAAAAATGTCAGACGTTCCGCAATGACGGATGGACAGAGACTGCCTCGAGCAGCAGCGCATACTTCCTTATAAAACCTTTTTTTTTGTGTGGCTACCCTCAACAGTCCTAACAATATATATAATATATATATATATATATATATATATATATATATATATATATATATATATATATATACATATATATATATATACTATACTAGCTGTCGCCCGCGACTCCGTCCGCGCGCAGTTAAAAAAAAATACTAAATGGGGGGGGGGGGTATGAAAAATAGATGTTGGCCGATTCTCAGACCTACTCAATATGCTCACAAAATTTCATGAGAATCGGTCAAGCCGTTTCGGAGGAGTTCAAGTTCGAACCCCGTGACACGAGAATTTTATATATAAGATATATGTAATGGAATATGATGTAATGTAAATCTGGAATTCATGAATATGAGAGAAAATTTACAAATATATAATACATAAATAATAATTGTATTTTGGATAATAAATAATTCATATAACCTTTATTATATTACGAATAGTTAGCAAATAGATATTTTACAATATAGGCTGAGAATTATTATACAAGTGTTCGGGAAAAATGTTTAATAATTATATGAAAGAGACAACATAGACTATATTATAGTTATAGAGAGATATAAAGGGAAATTTATCTCTATTTTTCCAATGAATGTAGGCGAAAATAAAGATACAATATTTTTTTTGTAATTAAATATTATGGAATGTATTAAATAAGTTAATCACGGTTGTAAATATTGAGAAGTCCAAGGGAAGGGGATGTAGGAGGATTTTTTTTAATTGATATAGGGAAGATATGGGGATGAGGGTTTATGTAAGAAAATTCAACATTAACTTGTATATGTTTACATTAATTTAGAATATAAATAAAATTATTACATTTAAAAAAATCAGCAGAAAGTACACGACTTTCTTTAAATATATGTACGTGACAAAAAAAATGGCGTTATTACACTTACATACTAAAATATTAAATAATTTCAGTACCAATCAACTTATTTTCAAAATCTAAAACTAAATATTCTAATAATACAATGAAAGTAATACATTTGTAAATTGCTAACAAACTATTTTAACATGTGTATAACTATTTGGCACGTGATTTGGCAACATTTAGAGAAAAAAAAACTCGCTAAATGTTCGCGAATTTACTGTATATATCGACAGAGATATTGCCATCTCTTACATTCCCCTTAAAAAGTAAGAGATAACAGTATGTGTCAAGTGTAACTTCACTGATTTAAAAATCTGTTATTTTCACTATGTCTAATGCCCCACCCTGCAACTAATTTGCCTCAGAATAAACCTATCAAATCTAAAAGTAGTACAAACTAACATTTCTCTAGGCGTTCCATTTTCAATTAACAAACATCTCACATTGGCAGTATTATAGCCATTGCCAAGTTTAAACAGTCTAGGAACATATAGTCAATTGCTTTTAAACTCGCGTTTTACTTCGCGTTTATACTTAATTCTTTAAAAAGTGACCATTAATATTGTATTTTAGTAACAATTTATTAATTCTCTCACATAAAATTGTAAAAGTTGTATCATTAAGTACATTATTTTTTAAGTAAATAGATGAAAATTCGTACATTTAATTATATTTATTATTAGAAAAAAATTATATTTATAATTCAATTCAACAACACGTAATTATTGCTTTGAAAAATCATCTCATATATGCTTTATTGGTGTTCCATTTTAATTAATAGAAATTAGATATTTAAATTTCAAAGTATTAAGAAGGTACATTTTATTGTAATATAATCGTGAATTTCCTCTGCAAAAAAACACTCGTACAAAAACATATTTGTCCACAATCCACAGTATGTTTTTATAAAGTTGTTTCTACAGTAGAAACACACGTTAAGAGACGTTAAATATGTTCCATACCAAATTATAACGTAGAGTATGTTCCAACATATCTTGAACTAGTTAACTGTTAAACTCAAAAGTGGTCTTTAAATGTGTACTAAGGGACGTCTTTAACGACTGTGAGTGGTAATAACCATTAAGTGATTTTAAATGTAACAAAATAGAATGTCCATTTGTTAAACGGTAACTTCGCAAATGACGTGTTTCTTAACGCCATAGTTGCTAAGTAAAAAAGGCGTAGGAACTAATTCAGGCCGACGACGAAGCTGACTCCGGTTTAAAGAAAGGAAATAATCATGCCCGGCTCCTGGTGCTAGAATTAAAAACAAAAAATAGTTTATTTTGTAAACAGTGAATTCAATTGTGTAATTTTTTTTTGTCTTTAGATTAATACTTATGCATTTTGGAGAAAAAAAAAGTAACTTAACTTAACCTTTTGTGAAAGGACAATGGGCAAATTTGTATGGAGTCTGGGCTAAATGCTCAACAGTGATGAAAGCCATGCCATTTGAAAGATTATGGGGTGTTATTTAATTCATACTATGGCAGCCATGTCGAAATCGAGTGCGAACATGGTGTTTTCGAGCATTCAAAAATATAATAATTACTATGGGAGTTAGTAGCATTAGCGTGTTGTGTTTTATATTTAAGAGAAAAAAAACAATAATATTTTAATAATATACAAACATCTGTTACATTTTTGTTTCGGTAAAAAAACAAAAATGTAACAGATTTTATTAAATATAACAAATATTATTGTAGTTCGAAAAAATGTTTAAATCTATGTAATAAATGATAATAGAGCAATAAACAAACAAACGTGTTGTTTTTTTTCTCTTAAATATAAAACACAACACGCTAATGCTACTAACTCCCATAGTAATTATTATATTTTTAATGCTCGAAAACACCATGTTCGCACTCGATTTCGACATGGCTGCCATAGTATGAATTAAATAACACCCCATAATCTTTCAAATGGCATGGCTTTCATCACTGTTGAGATCTTGGCCCAAAATGCCCATTGTCCTTTCAACTTTAAGTTATAAATTTTAGTTGAGTTACTTATGATTAAAAATGTATTAGTCATAGATACATTATTAAAATAAAAAAGTGTAGGTATACGTACGATGCGCACGCGCAGAGGGCAGCGTACGCGCGTGTGTCGCAGATGTCAAGGGGGTTGCGGGTCAGACCCAGTATTGGTTGCGGCGCAGCATTGGGTTCGCTGCAACCGCAACGCCCGCATACGCTGATTCACTCGCCTCATAGTTGCTCCATTCTTCCGCCTGCAAATCACATGTTGTGATAATTCTTGTAACTATAAAGTTCCTAAAGAAAACCTGTCAAAAGATGTTGCCCACAACCTAGAGTGGTAGGCAAAGATTATGGACCTCCATTTGGCACTGTCCTGACATACCTCTCTCGCTTCTTCTACATTCATACATCTACGCATACATGCAAGTCAGTTTCGGGTGCTCTTAATACTCGTATCATAAGAAAAAATAATAATTTAAGTACAGTTTAAGGAGTAATTAATAAAGATTTAACTGAAAAATAACTCACATCAGCGCCATATGGGTATCGTGCGTTGAGGTCCGGTGGAGCGTCCGGCAGGGGAGTTACTTTGCAGGCAACGCTGCCTGCGGACGGCAGTGGTGTACTTGCACCTGTCGTACCTGACTGCTCTGATGGTACGTACCTAGAATAATTAGTAAATTAATCACTAGAAATTTAGGATAATATTGTTCAGAATGTTACAGTGGTAGATCCCGCAACAACAATATTTGTTTGGTGCACGAATGGGCCTCGCCTGGTGCAATACCACGACCACACAAAAGACTGGCGTCAAGTGGAAGCAATTCCAAGTACAGTCTGATGAGTGTGGTACCGGAGGCATAATTTTAGTCGGGACTTAGGAAGTGGATTTGGCGGAAGAGGGGACGCATAGGAAGGAGAAATATCCTCTTTTTGTGCGTCCCCTTTTTCGTTGATTAAAGGCAACGCATCTGTATTTGCGGATGTCTATGGGCAAAGGTCGCCTCGCTGTTGTGGCATCCAGGTGGCAGTTTGCTCGTTTGCCATCAAAATTTTACCAAATAAAGTACTATAATAATGACCATTAGATGTTTACCACAAAAACAATTAGTCAGAAAAATTAAAAAATCTCTATAATTCAATTAATAAAAAAAATATTTATAAGTATATACCGTTTAATTGGGGGTGTGGCTTGCGTAGGCGACGGCATCAAGTGTTCCGGTGGGCGCGGCAGTGGTATAGGCGCAACTGCACCCTGACCCTGGCCGTGTATCTTCACAAGTGCGTTCCTCTCTCGAGACAAATATCTCCGACATTTGATCAGACCTGCTATCACTATGATAGCCAGCACCACGCCTGATAGAGCCATCACTATCATCATGTAATACGACATTGATTCACCGTTGTTTACCTACAAAAAAAAAAGATTTTAGGTTATATTGTGTACAAATTTCATAAAGAATAAATTAAGAAACTGTGATTAAATTCAATTAATAGCAGTTGTTCAGATTATTTGTTACTTTTTACTATCGTGTTTTTTTTTTTTTGGAAAATTGTTATTTTCTTTATAGCATTGATTGACTCACCAGAACACCTTCGTGACTCTCAGGGTCATTAGGTCCGGGTAAATTCTTCTTCGATCTACTACCGATTAATATCTTGACATCACCAGCTGCTGGTTGAAATATCGATGCAGCTAAAAGGAATCGAAAACTATCCTCGTATCCATTCAAATCGGTTATTTTCTTCTTGGTAACAAAGTAAATGACGCCAGCTTTCACGTCTTCGTGCGTGAAATATGTCACTTCCCTTTCTCTAGCACTGGTCTTCTCTCCAGAAGATCTGATAATCTTTTTAACAGTTCCATATCTTGGCTTCTTTATGATTGTATACACCGGATCGCTGGCAGTCAATTTTGCTAATTCAGTAGCGTCCATGATGTTCAAATTTAGCTTCGCTTTATCTCCATCTACCTTCAATTCTCCAAGTATCATCAGAGGCTGAACGATCACCTCTATAGCGAAGGGTAAAGTTGAATTTGTATTGTGCGCATACGCTATTAATTCAAAACTATCGTTGGCAACTGTCATGTCGTTCTGCATATAAATGACAACTTTATCCATTAAATCTTTGTGTGAGAAATAAGTGACCGGACTCCTCCCGACATAGATCATTCCATGCAGAGGTTGTCTTGTAATATTATACCACACTTTAGATTTCTTAGCGTTCGTATCTACGTGTATTTGTTCGTTGGTGACGGTAGCCACATTGGAACCTTGTTGTAGATAAATAGGATGAAGAGATGTTGCATTCAGAATCACTTTGATCACATCTATTGTGAACACGGTGTAGGTAGGTTTGAATTGACCGTCCCATACTCTGAAGTAGAAAGTAGCAGTTTGTAACATTCCGGAATGTTCGTAAACCACGAGACCGTTGTTTATATCTTCCTGTGAAAATTTGTTAATAGAATGAGCGTCGTCCATCGATTGGTTTTTATCGAGCATAACTATTCTGCCTTGAGTCGGTCCGCTAATTATGTCGTACAATATGCCCGAAGGTTCCGTATCGGCGTCTTCTGTCGACAGGTCGTTTTTGGTGATCGTATAGTTTTCTCCTTGAACTACTTGTATTTGTGGGGTGTCCGTCAATAGTCTGAAAGGTTGATCGTTGACGGGCACTATTGTTATAGGTATGGTGACGTTACAGAGGAGGACGTAATCTGGCAAGAGGTACAGAGACATGTCTATTTTGTCTTGTAAGGTATCGGAGCCGTCGTGTTCGTAGCTAACGACGCCCGTCTCCATTTGAGCTTGCGTGAGGGAAGACATGGAAGGATTGAGTGCGCCATGTGCGGGCTGCGACCATTGCCCTTCCACTTGCGGCTGCCTCACGCCGGCCTGACTCTCGAGATAACTTATCACATTAGTAACATTTACAACGATAGGCACTTTATCACCCTCTTGCACTTTTGTTTGCGGTATATTCACGTATTTAGCGAGTCCACCAGACGACACTGATATGTCTATATTGAACGTTTGGTCGGTGATCGATTTCGCGAGAGCGGCTTCTATGCTAAATACGAATGAGTCGTTCGTATATAAATCGGAGAAGGGATGAGTGTGTTCGTAATACACCAGAGTATTGTTGATGTCTTCTTGTGTGAACATTTTAATGGTTCTGTGATGGTTGTCTCCGTTTAGCATGATAAGTCTGCCGAGATTTGGTGCTCGGATCACTTTGTACGTTATGGTTCTGGTGGGGTCTGAGCACTTGGCCATTAGAAAGTAGTTGTTGAGAGGCTCTCTCATGAGTGGGAACACGCGCAGGTTGTGTTTCCGCACCAGTTTTAATGAGACGGACTTCGTCGATATAAGAAAAGTGATCTTTGACAGTTCGTGAAGACCATCAGTGACGTTGAATATCATTTTTCCTTTGGTACCATCTGAAAATAATAAACAGTCACCTTTAGCTTTTTCTTTACTGTTTCCTTTTACTCTCGATACACAGAATTATAATACATACTTGTATGTACGAAGATGACTCGTCCCCTGTCTATGTCTGCCTGTGTGAAGCTGTGCCGGGGGGTGTCCAGATCGTGTTTGAGAGCGATATAACCTGACAGTATGTCCACCACTCGAATTGTTACGTTCTCAAGCGGTGTGTCAATGTCGTTCACATCTATAATACAACTTATAGTTGAAACAATCAAATAAAAACAACTTAGAAAGGTGAATGAACGATTAACTTACATAATTCGTTCCTAGTGAATGTAAATGTGCCACCTTCCCATACACAGAGACCGGTATTCGCTGCCACTATTGGCGTCTCATCATTCACTGGAGATATGTTCACGTACAAGTAGAATGGTTCACTTTCCTTTCCACCTTCAGTTATTGCGACTAACCTGATTGCGTCACTAGATTCTTCTGAACCATCGTTTACATACTAAAAAAAAAAAGATTAGTTAGAATCCAATGGTTTAAAAAAATATGTTAAAAGACGTTATTGTAATAAATGTATAAAATTTGAGTTGAAAAATATTAAATTTATTTTTTAAAAAATATATAAATATAGAAAAATTAATATTACTTTTGATATATATCCTTATATACAATTAAAGTAAATAGAAGTAATCTTTTATAATAATCAATCATTATTTACTTTGAAAATGTATAATTTCCTCACCTGTATATTTCCAGAATTCAATTTCAAAACCGGCAAAAGTCCAATATCTTGATCACCCATTACAATCTTACCAAACTTTGGTTTCTCAATCACTTTATAAGATACAACTTTCCCGCGATAATATTCTGTTATCGTTTTAAATAAACCCGGCTTTAAACTTACAGCTTCACCTTCCACTACTGTTAGGTTTAAAGATCTGACATAAAAATGTTCAGGGATAATTATAACGGTCAATTCAACGCCTCTAAGCCATACTATTCCATTAGTAACGTCCATTTTTATCCTATCTCTGGTACGATTTACACCTGATTGTACATATGTTAATCTGTTTACATTTATAATAGATTGATCAAATACTCGAGTGTGAACTGGCTCTTCGTTGTAATTCTCCAGTTCAACTGTGCCCGGAGTAGATGTAATTTCAAGCCAACCATAGTACGGACCTTCTGTAACTTGATATAAAATGTTTGATGGCTCTATTTGAGGATGCATCACCTAAAGAAGGATAAAAAACAAACAAAAAATAAAGCAGTGTTGACGTATTTTTTTTATTTTAAACCTATAGAGAAGGTAGATACTTGTCCCATTTACAAGAACTATATTTAAATACTTGATTCTAATTTTACTAATATTATAAATACGAATGTTTGCATGGATGGATGGACGGATGTTTGTTTGAAGGTATTTTCAGAACGGCTCAACGGATCTGGATTATATTTGGTATATATATATAGAACAAAGTCTAAAAGAACATATAGGCTACTAATTAAGTTTTGTTTTTAATTCCGCGCGGACGGAATCACGGGTGACAGCTAGCTAATTAATGTTATTCTTTTAATTTAAAAAATGCAATTACTTCGTAGCAATCAATCATAATTAATAGGTTTTGAAACATAATTCTAATTAAGCGATTAAAAATTGTAACATAGAATTGGAGTAAAATAAACACATTGTGTTATACAAAAATGAATATTTCTGAAATATTCAATGTGTACATACCTCTAAAATATCTTTTGTTATATTAACACTAGTTGATTCTTCGACAATCAGTGGTTTATTTGTTGTCACTCGTAGAGGCTCCCAATAACTAGATGGAAATATCTTAATCGGATATGAACCCTCTCCAAAAGTATCCAAACACATCACTTTAAAACTGTAAATAAAAAATAATATTATAAGAGACTATAATTTCTTAGCAAATAACGCTATTCTTCTAAAATAACGTTATAGTTAGAGAGGCCACGACCAAAATTTTTGCCCTATCGTTTTACGATGAAAACTGTATAAAATCGATAGATTTTTTGCTTGCAAAAATACTAATTTCTGAAATTTTCTACGTCACGTCTGACCTGACCGCATTTTTGAAGATGTCAAAAAACTTTACCGAACTGTTTCATAGTAATCTGTCTGATTTTCAGAATGTAGTTGAACGATAAATTTTGGTTACTGAAAACACAATTTTCAGACACCACAAGTGTCACACGTACCCAGGACACCATTTGAATAAATTAAAAATGAGGTAAACAAAAAAACTATAGCAAACCGTCTGGAAATCTTATTTTCAAGTGAACATTGGTCAGTTGATGCGAATTAATCATTTTTCAGGAGAAAGTGTGAGCAGCTTATGCATTGAAACCATTTTGAACGTGTTGAAAGATTTTACCGATATGTTCCATAGCATTCTGTCTGAAAACTGTTCTACATCATGAAAAGTTGCCTGGATGCAAAAAAAATTATATCAGACAAATTTAGTGTCGTACTTCAAATAACTTTTCGAGTCAGAAATTATAAAAAAATCGTATTGTGGCGTATTTACATCTGTTATACAAATGAATAAGCTGCAACTCGCAAATTCTTAGATGATGATCGATAAAGAGCTCACTCGAAACCATCGAACTAAAATTAAAGGACATTGTTCATAAATAGGACAAAAGGAAATTGGGATAACGTTTGAAAAATAGTGTTTATTGAAAAGTGAGCGTCGTTGAAACCGTTGCTACTCGTATAGTCAGAACAGCTGATGGACGCTTGCGCTGTAGCTAGCCAGGGATAGGGACGTAGCAAGCACCGCACGTTACCGCCCGACTCACAAACGTTCTCTTCGTTTTTGGACTTTTTGGTGACATTTAAAATGTCTGAAAACGATTTTTTCATAAGTCTGGCAGCCATACAAAAGATTAAAAAAAATGAACCAAGCTGCTATGAGACAGGTCGGGTAAATTTTTTGACATTTTCGAAAATGCGCTTAGGCCACATGTGACGCGCAAAATGTCTGAAAACAATTTTTTTCGTAATAAAATGACAAAACCTATGTACATTTTTATTATCAGACATATTGTGATAAAACTGTTTGCCTATTTTTTTTAACGTAGCAGAAATGCCCCCCCCCCCCCCCCATAAAACTGCGACGTTTCTAGCCGGTACTGCGCACTTAGCCGGGTTCAGATTCATCTACTCTAACGGTATTATACAGTTTTGGACGTAAAACGATGAGACATGGTTTTGGTCGTGAGCTCTCGTGCTATTATTAATAATGTCTGAAATAGATGACGCGAAAAGCTTTAAGATTTTTGAATCCCTTTTAAATAAATGCAGTATTTAATCTAAAAAAAACTAATAAAATTGAAGTGTCTTTATTTTACATATAAAAAATATCTATTTCTCGAATATGACTACATATATTCGCTGCAAAAAAATCAATATTTAAAATATCCTGTCTGCCTGTCTGTCTGCAATCTGCAAAAGGCTTATTCAAATTTGACAGGAATTTTACTAGTGTTGATTTTTGAGAAGATGTACACTACCGGTTTAGTATTTACAAAATATTAATTCATTTAAATTATTTGTTATCATTAATCAGTTATTTTAGTGAGTTTGTTTAGTGAGTTTGTCAAATGATAAGGTAGGACAGCGGCGTCCATGTTGTTTGGAATAATACTGTATTAGGAACGGAATTACTGTTGAGGGTAGTCTCACAAAAGATTTTATAAGGAAGCATGCGCTGCTCATGGCAGTCTTTTTCCATTTGTCATTGCGGAACGTCTGACATTTTTGTTTATTTACGAGCAGTTGAGTTTATATTATTGCAAGGACTACATAGAATTATAGTTCAAGTCGTTATTCCGGCGTTAGATTAAATTTTTAAAATACTTTTGGAATTTCATTATACTAGACGGCTATTTTTTTATCGATGACAGTAGAAGTGTGTTAATAATCTTGTAATTAGAAATATAGAATTGGTTTGTGAATATATACCGGAAGCAATCACTCGGTACGCTGGGCTCCGTATGTCTGTAGGCAACCCTGCCAGCTGCCACGTCAAGTTGTGTGAAGGTAGACGCGCCTACACCTTCACCTACTTCCATAGTACCGTGCTTTGGCTCCTGTGTCACCTCGTATCGAATGTCTTCTTCGAGGCAATTCATATTTGTATCCACCTGAATTTACAGGAAAAATATTAAAAAAATGGCTATTTTGATGAATACGAACCAAAAGGAAATGAAAAATTACCTGCATATCTCTGGTGGTTATCACAACAGCCTTGCCATTCTCAACGATCGATCCATTAGTCGGATACATCCTTATGAATGGAGGAGACGCTTGTATTTCCAAGTTGCCGTTGACATCGAACAAGCCGTCCGATATCCAGAACGCCATTTTGCCATATTCCTTGCCTTGATGTTTGAACAACACTAAGTTCTTGTTGATGTCATCTTGTGAAAACTGAGCGATTTGCTCCGAAGGGTTGTCGGCGCGAAAGATACCACCGTTGGGTGGGTCTTTTGTGAACCTCTGGACTGTATAAATGATGTCCGACGGCCTCGTATCCAAGTCGGCGTCGGTGTAACTGAGATCTCTCGCCGTTATGAGTCTCGCGCCGCCGTGAACTATGTGGAAAATATTCTCATTGGCACGGACCGGACTGTTATCATTCTTCAATATAATATCTATGTGGAAAACGCCGACGTACTGAAAGTCTTCCGGCTCCGGGCTCAGAGCCATGAAATGGAAGGAGTCGTGTCTACTCTCAGAATCATCGTGCGCATAATATACACGGTCAGAGTTGAGCTCTTGCAGTGTAAAATATGTCGTATTATCTCTGATCACTTTGAGATTGTCATTGATAACTTCGATCTTGCCATGTTTCGGTGCATGGGTGATGTTGAACAACAAATTGGTGACGGTGTCCGTTCGGAAGTCGAGATGGCTAGCTGGTATCGCCATTCTGGAGCCTTCCATGACTTGTAGCCTCTCTAATGTAGTGTGCAGTCTACTTTGAGAGTGGTCCGATGTGAGATAGCTCGGTGTATGTCGTACTGTCATCACTCCGGTCACATTTTCGCATTCGTTAGCGCCCACGACGAACGCGAACTCATCATGTATATGTGAATAGGCCCGTCTGTGCAATCTGTACCATAATTGATCTGTGTCTATATCTTGTTGGGTGAAAGTACCATACATTAAAAGATGGTGTTTGCCCGACGACAGATGCAGAATGCCATATTTAGGAGGCTTGAGTACCGTATACAAGATTCTATCTGCCGATAGTGGGATCGGTCTGGTTTGGAATCGTAAATGCAGAGGCGATATGAAAGCTTCTCTTGTATTATTCAACACCAACTCTTCATTTGTAGATTGATACAATTCAAGTTTAATGAAAGTCATTCGAAAATCGTAAAGAATATTTGTTCGTATCGCACCCACTGACGCTTTGAACTGAAAAAAAAATATAGTGTTATTTATATCAGTAAACAGAACCAGAAAAAAAAATTATAAAGCAATATATAAGAATTATAAATAACAAACCTTAAACTCGTCATGTGAAGGATTGCCCAACAGATGCATATACCGTACTCGACCAAAATTGATCATTTCACTCGTAAAGGAGTCCACAGTCTGCCAAGTGCCATCCAACACTCTCAATCTCTCCACAACACCGAACTGAGGCGGCTTTACTATATCATAGCTGAAAAATAACATATAAACTAATTTCTAAACGGTAAAAGGAATAAATAATATAAAATTCAGTTGATAAAATACACTTCGTAACAAATAAATGACTAATAAAAATAATTGCCACACTTAAAATCGTTATTTGTTAAGCGTGAGCCTAAGTGAGCTATTATGAGTGTTTTATTAAATATATCATACATCTTGGCTGCAACCCTAAAAATTCAATTGAAGAAGAAGAAAGAAAGTTTTTTATTAACACAAAAAGATTAAACCAAAAAACAATAACCTTATACTAACATAAAATTACACATAAATGAATAATTAAACTGGATATTAAGTTACCATTTAATTTACCAATTATTTTCTTAACATATATAGATTATTTTATTTACATCATATATATATGGAATTCATAAATACACATCACAATAAAAGATAAATTGGATTTTTCACCTACAGATATCATTAGTCAGTTAGATTTGAAGCAAATCTTACGTTTGTTTCAAGATATCAACAAAACGACTTAATAAATTTCGATTAAATTTGACATAGAGATAGAACATATAGGCTAATAATTAAGAGACGACAGCTAGTATATATATATTAGGGTGTTTCAATAAAAAAACTTTTTTTTTTTTTAATGGTGTCGAAAAGTTGAAAGTACACATAAAAACAAAAATTTTAGCTCCTAGTAGAGCCCTTAATATTAATATTAAGGTTTGCCTCTATTCATTCGTAATTTTTCTATTTAAATAACACGGGAAAACTTTTTTTTTATTTTAAAATTTTAATTACTTTGGATTGGCTTGTTTGCGCTACATCTCAAAGCAAGGGTCTATAGGAAATTTCACGCTCTACAAAAAACGTCTGATGGTCAAAGTTCCTCAGATCAACTGTTTCAAAGATATCTGCGATCAAAAATAACACTAATCAAAAATTTCAAATATTTTCCAATAAAACTGCAAAAAAATATCATACCCTATATTTATCTTATTTTTTTCTGTAAAATCACTTGAATTTTGTTTGCCTGAGATGGTAATTTTTTTTTTTGCTCATTTACTCAATACGTAACTCACAAAAAGCACAAATACATAAATATAAAGGTTAAAAATATCAAATAAATGATTTTTGGGTTTATTTTATAGCAAATTTATTTTATGTGTCATAAACTTCATAAATTTTTGTAAGAAGAAAATGTAAAGTTCCTCATTACATTAACTAACCAAGCACTCATCATTGCATTTTATTCAAAATAATAAAAAATTTATGTAAATATTTTAAATCAATTGAATCAACTATAAAATTTGATCAATTTTTCCATTCAAAAAATTCGACAGAGCTTTATTTAGCTCTGTCGACAAAAGTAGTATAATCGTTTGATCTGAGTAGTGTAGCTAATAAGCTCTGTGTTGGTAAGACTGGCCGTTCGGTACCAACTTCACTTTGTTGCTCTGCTTTTAACGCTTTATTATATCTTCTCGTCATTGTCTTTCTTCATTGATACTGATTGTTTTTTAAATCCGTTATATTATTAATTTAATTTGCGTAAATATATTATATATAAATTTTATTACTTGTTGTTGAATATTGTTTTTTGTTATAAAAAATTGATTGTTCAATAAAATTTATTAGTATTCGGTGGAAAATTAAATAAATTTGTCATAAAATAAACCCAAAAATCATTTATTTGATATTTTTAACCTTTATATTTATATGTATTTGTGCTTTTTGTGAGTTACGTATTGAGTAAATAAGCAAAAAAAAAATTAACCGTCTCAAGCAAACAAAATTCAAGTGATTTTACAGAAAAAAATAAGATAAATATAGGGTATGATATTTTTTTGCAGTTTTATTGGAAAATATTTGAAATTTTTGATTAGTGTTATTTTTGATCGCAGATATCTTTGAAACAGTTGATCTGAGGAACTTTGACCATCAGACGTTTTTTGTAGAGCGTGAAATTTCCTATAGACCCTTGCTTTGAGATGTAGCGCAAACAAGCCAATCCAAAGTAATTAAAATTTTAAAATAAAAAAAAGGTTTTCCCGTGTTATTTAAATAGAAAAATTACGAATGAATAGAGGCAAACCTTAATATTAATATTAAGGGCTTTACTAGGCGCTAAAATTTTTGTTTTTATGTGTACTTTCAACTTTTCGACACCATTAAAAAAAAAAAAAGTCTTATTATTGAAACACCCTAATATATATATATATACACTACACACACACACACACATATATATATATATATATATATATATATATATCTCTCTGAAGAAGAAATCAACTTTAATAAATCGAAATTAGAACACGAGCTGTATTCGAAGAGACTTCTTGTACGATGTATGTCTGACATTGGTCATTCTGGAAATATGGTTCGTAGCTAAAGCATTGTTTGTTGTACATGAGCCTGTGAATCAATTATAACGAGTTGAGAAGTGATAAGCAGTGTATTCCTTGAATCCGATATTACCCACAGCCGCCCACAAGTGATCTCAATCAATAATAATTCTGATAGCGAGCCACCCCGGCCGTTATATATAAGTAGTATATAATTGCTAATAAAAAGATAGACAGTTTATTTGTTTGAACACTCACCGAACTTGGGCATTGCTCTCTTCAGCGTTGGTTGCAAATGTTAAATTTTCAGCTGTGATAATTGCATATGAATTATGTACTAATTGCAGACCCGTGTTGTTAACAAGACGCACTTGTAGAGGTACAATTGATATACGTAGGACACTTGGACCACTGGTTTCAATACCATCTGATACCTACAAAATAACAAGGAACAATATTAAGTGATAATTTTATTGCTAACTAGCTTTTACCCGCGACTCCGTCCGCGCGGAATAAAAAAAATGCACACAAGATAAAAAAGTTCCTATGTCCGTCTCCTAGTTCTAAGCTACCCCCCCCCCCATCAATTTTCAGCTAAATCAGTTCGACCGATCTTGAGTTATAAATAGTGTAACTAACACCACTTTCTTTTATATATATAGATAGATAACATAAGCTTTACTTTTATGGATTATAAAATGGACAACTAAATGAGAATTTACACAGTAATTTTTCAAGACTATTATATTAAATATATGTATAATGTATTTCTAGCATATTATTATTCCTCAATCTTACTAATATTATTAATGCGAATGTTTAGATGGCTAACTGGATGGATGGATGGATGGATGTTTGTTTGAAGGTATCTCCGGAACGGGTCAACAGATCTTGATGGAGACATTTGGCACAGGTTATGACATAGTCTAGAAGAACACAAAGGCTCCATATTGCTTTTTTTTAAATCCGCGCGGACAAAGTCACGGGCGACAGCTAATTTATATATATAAAAGAAAGTCATGTTAGTTACACTATTTATAACTCAAGAACGGCTGAATCTATTTGACTGAAGATTGGTGGGCAGGTAGCTTAGAACCAGGAAACGGACATAGGATAATTTTTACCCCGTTTTCTATTTCTTTTTTTTATTCCGCGCGGACGGAGTCGCGGGTAAAAGCTAGTACTTAATATAATTAAATTTTGATTGAAATTCTAAATTATATTTTGTGTCTATACATTACATATTTAATGACAATAGTTTTTTTTTTTTAATTCTTACCTGTAACGTCAATCTTAGGGATGTTTTGTTCAGCTGCTTATCCCCACTTGAGCCGTGGACATATGACACAACGCCCGCATCAATATCATGCTGGGTAAAAGAATCAACAGGCTGACCTGACATTTCAATATGACCACTGAAATTAATTAAATATTTCATTCAGAAAGTAAACAATAATAATGTGAAAAAAAAAAACTGAAAGGAGGGAAAAAACAGGAAAATATATAAAATAAAATAATAAAATATATAAAATATATAAAAAAACAACATGCATGTACATATTAACAAGTATAAAAAATCAAAGATCCTATTAGATTTGCAATGCTGAATGGACAAGGCTTTCACACAGCATTGTGCTTATTACTTTTCAGAAATAAGCGCTGATATTCTGCATAATTTTAACTATAATTTCATTAATATTTTGACTAATATTGTTATAAAATAGGGTAAGATTAGATCATTAGTCCGTACTCTTAAAAATTATGACACTAGTTTGATTTGAGAGAAACCATTAGGCTAAAGTATATCTAAGAATATAAGAATCTGGCTAGAAAACCGTCAAATTATTAATTCATCAGTATATTTTTAAATTACGAGGCATTTAGATAAATTAAATACTATTAATATTATAAATGCGAAAGATTACATGTACGGATGAACAGATGGATGGATATTAGTTAGAAGGTATCTCCGGAACGACTAAACAAGTCTTGATGAAATTTGGCACAGATATAGTCAGGTAGAACACATACTAATTATGTTCTAATTCCGGACATAGTCACGTGCGAGAGCTAGTTTACACTATAAATTACATAATTTTAGTACAATCGATTTTTATTCATAAATTACCTGCTCGCTTCATTCTTTCCATGTAACACAGTGTACAGTAAATCTTCGGGCGCTGTATCCGGATCTTCAGCTTTTAGTATCTCCGATGTTATAACTTTACGGGTACCCTGTACAAATTACATTTAATAATATTGCGAATTTATGTATGTTAAAAATTGAGTTAGATTTCTAATGTTTTAGTACAATAAATCATTTAAAAAGTGACATGCCGTGCTATATATTTCATATACTATATAAGGTAATGTTTAAAAAAAACAAATAAAACTAAGGATTAAGTTAATTATTGCAAACTAAAATATATTTGAATTATTTACCATGCATATATGGAATTACATTGAAAAAAAGATAACTATTAATATAGTGGAATAAAGGATCTTTAAAACTCTTTGACTAATGTATGGCTTTATTCAAAACTTTTATCACGCATATATCTTTACCTAATTCAGAAGACAAGAACTCTCGAAGCTGTCAAAGATTTTATTTTTATTTTCAATGATAAAAATAAACAACTAATACTCACTCAATGTTAATATGTTAGATGCAGTTATTCAGCAGGTTTGTAGCAAACAAAGCATGCAACTACGATAAGCAACCCAAATAAACAAATCGAATCGCTTTGCCGCACTGAAAAGTAAAATTATAAATAAAAAAAATAAACATTGCAACAACTGAAAACAAGATAAAACAGGCAATTTCAAATGATAACAGAATACTTTTTTTTTAATGTTCATATTTTGAAACAAGAAATTTTTTTTTTTTTAAATATTTGCAAGATTTACAAAAGACAGCAGCAAATAAAAGTCCACTATCTCTGCCTACTCCTTTGGGTTACAGACATGATATAATAACCTAACCTAACCAAAAAAAATGTTAAAAGACTAATAATTGACTGTAATCTATTGCTACAAGGTTCTACGATTATCGGTTATCTTATATCAATCCAAGTAAAACCAAACCTGTGTGAGCCGTAACACTTTCCCCGGGGGTAGGTTCAGTACCGGAGCATCATTGACTGGGGTGACATTGACGTGAAGTGCAAACGCATGCCGACCTTGAAGGTAACTGGGTAAGGTGAACCGAGCTTCCGGCACCAGCTCCATTTCCACCACTATAGCATCCTGATGGTTTTCGGAACCGTCATGAACGTAGCGCACCTAAAGAAATAGTTATTGTGTTAACACGGTTTTGATGTATAAAAGTGAACTCGCCACGGATCAAAGTATTAAAAATCTTTCGATTTTTGACTGATTAGAACTGTTTTCGTTCTAAATGGTGAAAAAGATATTTTTTAGTTAACGCTGTCACCTCACTATATGTCCCAAACGAGAGGCACTGAGCCTACTGAGCTGAGAGGTGACTATACCATAGTAAAACATACTATCCAAGTGCGGTTTGGTTGACTTCACACTTGAGAAATGTGCCCAACCTTCTACAACATTAGAGAAAGTTACCATTTTGTCTATCCCCATATTCTTATTACATATATAATCTTGAACTTTTTGACTGTAGGACAAAAAAAAATACCTTATCTCTCGACAAATCCATGAGCGTAAAGAACTGTTTCGATTTCCCTTCGCCATCGATATAATTAGCATACTGAGGTAGATTCCTTTGCAGTGACAGATCAACTGCGATTCGTCCGTGCATTGGTGACTGAGCTACGTGTAGTACCACACCCGATGGCCTCACTCCATACTTGTGATGATCCAGTACCACGTCTATATTCTGAGTTGTTATCACCGCTACCCCACCTTCTTGTACTGTCAGGGGGTACAAGGAAACTAATTCCAGTTCACTACTTGATTTTGAAAACACCTGGAGATAAAAGAAAAGTTTATTAAGAAGTAAACTACACACTTACTACGAGAAAGTGTATCTAGTAATCCGCAAACTATGCGTTAAATAAGAGAAAAAAAATACTACCCAGCTTTTCATTTGACAAATATGCACAACGTGCCCCAAGTTAAATGCCATTATAATTATCATTTAAAATGCTCACCTTATACTTTTCAGCGTAGTCAGGGTTTATACAAAGTTCGGAGTCACATTTACATGTAAAATGGTCCAGGCCATGTTGTTCACAGACGGCGTTGAGCAGACAAGGTGGGTTGGCGGGGTTAGCGTGGCATGGGTACCACCAAACACATTTAGGGCTTACACCATATGTCACCACTGCATTTGGTAGGCCGTACAATTTATCATCCACTTCAATAGGTTTGATGCAACCCTGTTAATATAAAATAGAAATATTTAACAGTCCACATTGTTATCTTAAAATGCGAAGCCTCTTTGATCTAGAGGCTTTATATTAAAATGAAATTTCTCAAACAGATATGGGATCTCCCACTCTCAGAGATGTTAAGTGCTCACTAAGAGTGCCCTTTAGTATAGTTATTTCATACGAAATAACCACTAAGTGGCTCTATTGATAACCACTTGAGCACACATTACATCTATTAGCTCAATTATACTTACCATTATACTAGAATCGGCAGCCTTGATGCCTTTAGCGAAAGCACGCTGTCGTTTCTCACTCTCTATCCCTCCGAGATAGAATGAGTCGGAGAGATCCAGATACCGCATACCCCCGCTTTCTATCCGAGTACTCATCGCTATATTGTCCACTGATAGCTGAACAAAATAAAGAAATGACTTTATTTAAATATACATATTAGTAAAAGACCTCTTTGCCTTTTACATATGTAAAACTAGTCAGCGCATATCTTCGCAAACGTTTCCTATTCTCTTTGATCAAATCTTTTCAATAATTTTCATCAAAAGATGATCAAGATGATTCCACTTCAATATATCATATGTTGGTACCGAGGCGTTAAGTAATAGTCACGTGATTGACCAACTTAAAAAAATCTATTTTTTATATACATAGTTTTTATTTGACCTACTTCGAAGAGAGACTTTGAAGATTATCAGATGAGATTAAATCTTGCATACTATTAACATAGCCAGTAAAACACTTAAATTTCGCAGTGTATAGAAAAAAAATAAACGGGCATGTCGAAAAAAAGTTGAATTAATGAGTTCAAATCAATGCCTACAATTGTTAGGTATGATTAAAAAATTTGGATTTAATAGATTTCGCATCAAATGTTTTAAATTCTACTTACTAATATTATAATGTTTGGATGGATGGATGGATTTTTGTTTCAAGGTATCTCCGGAACGGCTCAACGGATCTTGATAAAATTTGGTATAGATGTAGAGCATTGTCTAGAAGAACACATAGGCTACATATTACGTATTTATTTAATTCCGCGCGGACAGAGTCGCGGGCGACAGCTTGTAGTAAATAAAGGTTAACAAAGAGATAAATATTATTTGCTATTGCCAATCATATTACTTTGCTATAGTGTAAAAAACATAAAAATATCAGGAAATTTAGGAATTTAGGTCGCTGAGCTTCAAAGTATTTTGACACTCTCTGATGGTAAATTGACAAATTATAAAAGCAATTGTTTTGGTTATATATGTATATTAAATAAGTAAATGCATAAGGCAGAGATGACGAACCTTTACGTATTAACATGTCATTTGTATAGAGAAAAATTAATGTCATAGATGTACCATTTTTTTTTCTGCAATCGCACTTTTTTTGTAATGCATAATACATTTTTTGATCAGTGACGTGACAAAAATATTTAGTCGCGCCATTGGTACCCCATTCCTGGCCTAGGCAAATATCTGTGACCTTAGATGGTTTTATTAATATTTAACATGTTCGTATGTATGTTTTTTATGCAATTTTCTGACGACCATATAGTTTAGTTAATGTCTATAAATGTTTGGCTAATATAGGTATTATCTTTAATAATTTTGCGCGTCATTATCCAGTATTATGATCATTCCAATAAAAAAAGGTATAAATTTCCTAAAGCACTTTTCAATTTTCAATAAACTCTTGATGCATTTATTTCAAACGGGAATAGTTTATTATAAAATACCGGCCGAACGAAAACTCTAATGAGCCTTCATTTTTAAACTAGGTTAACAACTAGCGCAACCGCAAGCCATGTTTAAGTAAAGATTGCATCTGCATCGCAACTCGTTATACTTATTATAACATTCTTGTCTTAATTTTATTCGCAATGCTATCTTAAAATAAGTTATTTAAGGAGACCCTTACTATACAAAATTACACTAAGGTGAACTTTAATGTGTGGCAGTTAAGCATAGAAATGAAATAACTCAAAATCAAAATAATATATCCTCTTTTAAAAAACAAGTCACAAACCTATCACATTATCTTAACACTTTACATGCTACCTCGTTTTTTTCTGGCATGTAAGTGAACTCGCTAGGCGATAGCGTGGCATTGAAATGGTTAACATTAAATTACGATCGCTACTTGCAACCTTATCAGAATATGATGTGCTAAATGAGAAAGCCATTAACACTTGCAACTTCGTTCTTGTTGACTTTTTATAGTCTTCTCGAAATTTCAAGGTAAAAGCAAAGTGTAAAGCAATTTCATTACACAAACATATGAATGCAAATAATGAAAATGAAAGCAAATATGATTGATACTTTGTATTATACACCTACTTTGTAATATACACGTACAAAAACATTACTTGAAAGTTTAACTAAAAGAAGCATTTTATTTTGGTACTAAAAATAAACAAATTGTGAGCGAAGGAAATAAATAAATGTGTGCAAAGATGAGGATTTTAACCTAAAAGTTAATTCCAATAATTTGATTTATCAATAGCATTTGTTAAATGTTCCATCTTGTCCTCTTTTCAATAAGATATACAAAAACTACACAAAATAAAAATAAAAATTCGCAAGCTATCTTACCTCAATAAGCGAGGGGTTAAACAGCAAATGTATCTTATGCCATTGGCCATCATTAACTCTGACTGTGTGTACTATCTGTCCTTTTGCCATTTTTACACGAACCACTCCTTCTAAGATCTCAACTGCTAAAAAATCAGAGCCACGCCCTCCGCCATAATTATACAGGATTATAGCATTTGGAGTTGTTGTTTTGAATTCTATCTGCCATCTAAAAACATGCCAGTAAAAATTCATATCTAGATTTATTGATCATTGCATCAATTAAAAATTAATTAGAAAAGCAATATTTAAGTACAAATCTATGTATATATAAAAGAAAGTCGTGTTAGTTACACTATTTATAACTCAAGAACGGCTGAATCGATTTGACTGAAAATTGGTGGACAGGTAGCTTAGAACCAGGAAACGGACATAGGATAATTTTTACCCCGTTTTCCATTTTTTATTCCGCGCGGACGGAGTCGCGGGTAAAAGCTAGTTTAATATAAGTACAAAGATTACAAAGTATAACTCTGGTGTTAAAATATTTTTTTTGCTTTATTTAAATCGGAGATTATAACCTCACTTCACAAGAACTGTCTAATTAAAACAATATTAAAAGTGTTTTGTGTTAAGATAAAGGTAAAATCTGAAAATGAAATTTTTCTTATAATGTTTACTTACCGCCCACCAGCTCTTGAATTAATTCTCGGTAAAATCAAATAAGCGCCTTCGTCAACAAAACTTATATCCGAGTTAATGTCGGCGTCGAACTCCGGAGCGCAGTTCCAAGTAACGCCTTCTACATGCACTGAACCACTGCGGCTTCGTGCTTTCTCAATAATCTTAACTCCGTTGTAGTATACCTAAGGAATAATATTATTATGGCAACCACAAAAAAATTACATATGCAAAGTGTAATTTTGCTAAAATGCATAAATTATAAAACACTACAGGTGTTACACTTCACTACGGAACGGTACTTTGGTACGCTATACAACATTGGCTAGCCTTATTTTACAATATTACTTCTCTTTTTCTTATAAATTTACGCCATGTAAGGAATTTGATGATCTTTTGTTTACTTAATTTAGGTTTCAAATCAAAACAAGGAATACAACATGCATTTATTTTGATAAAATAGTTATACTTTTAGGTTATTCAAAAAATTTTAACTTACATCTTCTATACATCCACGAAAATTTTCCATGTGGCCAAGAAACAATTCAGAGAAGTCACCTTGTCCACCAAGGAATATACCAAAGTGTATGTTCAGTTCAAAAAACCTTCCAGGTAGTCGCTTTTTCACTGTACTTTCATCAATCTAAAAAAATGATAAAGATTGCATTAAAAATTACAACTTTGAAATATGAGGGGGGTAAAATATTGGCAACACTGTTTTATATTTATCTATATATTTGTTATAAAGATAATTGTGTATAATACAATAATATATTGTTAAACTTTAATTAATGATCATGGATAATAACAATATCTGACTTCATTTTCATACTAAATAATTATATTGACATGGAATGTTATGTCTGAAATCATACAACCAAACTTATTAATACTTACCTTCATTGTGAGATTTGCTTCCCTTCTAATAATATTGACATGATGCCACTGAGTATCATTTAAATGTATTCCTTTAGGTGAGGAAAGCTCACTTTCACCAGCACCAAGGTTTATATGCAGTTTTAAACGGCCACTCTCCAGACGAATCTACAATCAAATAACATAAAACTAATAGTTGCTGTAATAAACAAAGCAGTAGCCAAATGTAAAATATTATCAACAAATATATTAGATGCTAATATTAAGTCTATGCTTGCACAGCAATGAAAAATCAAAGTTTAATCAACTCACCATACAGTAATCAGTTTTTCCAGCAGCAAGAAGAAGTAAAGCATCTGACAAATGGGTGCGGAATTTGAAGCTAATATCTGTGGCTCCTTTGGCTTCTTGGAGAGGATATGCTATGTAACTTGCTCCATAGAAAGATGCTGCACAAATGTTTACTTTACTTTAACAATTATACAAACTATAAACATAAAAACTACAGCAGTACAAGGTAAGGATAGCAAGTTTAAACCAATGTAAACTTGTGATCGTTTCGTTATACTCACCTTTATCGTAAGCCAGAACCAAAGAAAACAGTGACACAACTAGAAGTAGCTCCATTATCAAATCAATTTAACTGTAAGAAGTAACCGCAATACCGACTCGAAACTCAATTTATTAAAAATATGTTATGCTTGAATAAGTGATGGAAAAGTTTGTAATCGTATGTTGTCAAAAATATGAAAAAATGGAGACATGTTCAAATCCAAATTCACAGTGAGGCTGGAGGCGTGGCGTTACACGGACTTTGTGTTACAAACCGCAATTAGTTTTATTATACACTAAGTAAATGCATTTTTATGTTAAAACAACGCAATATTTGAACAAAAACCAACTGTATTGCAAACATGGATACTGTACACATAACTAATAATAATAATAAAATCTAAGTCTAAGCTAGTTTGTTATAAATAGCTTGATCGATTTGATAGTTTTCATCCTTTGTCAAAATGACATCATCAGTGGAAACCAAAGAGTACGTAATACTGATATACCACCTGATAGTAAAAGTTTTCGAAGTTGACTTATTTTTAAACAAGAAAATGTTTTGATGTCACTGTATGATTATTAATACTATGTGTTCGTATTTGTTTAAAAATTAACTTTATCAAACGTGCGTGTATACTTTATTGATAATAGAAAAATAAAAGTTTTCTCAGAGCAAGATTTGAGGAATGGTGACGTCACAATCCAATACTCTATCTCCCTTCTGTCAATGTCAATGTCATTCATAACCCGTAACGTAACCTCAAACACAAAATATAATTCAAAACAAAATTGTAATTTGCTAGTAGATTATTTGGAAAGCAAGACTTAACAACTGAAGTTTTAGTTTTAATAATTCCATCATGCTATCAATGAAGAGATTATCAAACTTTACTGCCAGTAAAATACAATTAAACGTACGTTGCAATCAGAAAAATGGCTATTTAGAAAGGCAAATAAATAAACATTGTGGCATAAGTGTCTCTAAGTTATGCTCATCATTGTCCACATTACATAATTTAACACATAAATCGAAGCATCCGGTAAGAAAAATATTTTATTACATCATATTACGCCATGAAATTTTATATGAGGGTATTTTTTTAAATAGAAATAAATAGCATTATTATTCATAATGTTTCAATTTACTTAACTAATTTTGTACTTTTATATATCCTAGTTACAAATATTTTAGTTAACTATTGATTAGAGCTATTTGTATAAATTTTGTTCTTCAATTGGCTTACTAATCTTGGATTATTGTACCTGCAAGTATTTTCCCTACGGTAGAGATAATATGATAAAGTAGTCTTCACATGTGGCAAACTTATATATTAGTCAAAATGTACTAATGATGGCTTCACTGTATATGATCAGAATTTGTATTTTTTGCCATAAACGTTGTATTACAAAAGACAGTTGATTTTTTACCTTTGGCAACATTAAAATTTTGTTTGCAGAAAAGATCAAGCCTTACCCCCTGCAAGTCTTTACATCCTAACAATACTTTAAATTGTATATTGCACAGTGTTCCATTATTTTTTACAGCAATTAGTAAAATTCAATGCTGAATATAAAGCTGCTCTCGCACTGTTCAGAAGGTCAAACTTGCCACAAATCTCTGCACTATTCAATAATCCATCTCGAAGCATACACACCAGCTCAACTAGATACAATCAGCCAAATGTTGATAACGACAAGGTGAGATACTAAAAAAAAAAACATTGTGTTTATTACCCATGTGATTTCAAGCCATTTAAAAAAAAAAATTCAGAGATTGATAGATGGATGCCTACAGATTGATGAATTTCTAAGCAATACTTGTTTGTTGTGGGTTAAACATTTTAACAATCTTTTTTATTCAAATTTACTTTTGTTACTTATTTTATAGAATAAAAAGGACAAGAAGAAACAAGATGATGCCACATTGTCCTCATTATTTATGAAAGCCGCATTTTGGATGATTGCGACAAGCATTTTTATCATAATGAGTAGTCTAATGGTTCCCGCCGACAGTTCTTCACCAAATGAGGTATAATTTGTTGTAGGAAGACATTTTCAATTTACTTCAATCATTATCATCTAATATATAAAATTCTCGTGTCACAGTTTTCGTTCCCGTACTCCTCCGAAACGGCTTGACCGATTCTCATGAAATTTTGTGAGCATATTCAGTAGGTCTGAGAATCGGCCAACATCTATTTTTCATACCCCCCCCCCATTTTTTTTTAACTGCGCGCGAACGGAGTCGCGGGCGACAGCTAGTACTATATAAATACACTGCTGAACTTTTACCTATGATACGATTATTGTTATGTTATAGGTTGTTCGATATGTTTCATGGAATGAATTTGTGTACAATATGTTGGCCAAGGGGGAAGTGGAACAACTAATTGTTAGGCCTGATATAGAAGTTGTCACTATCATTCTTTATGAAGGTGCTATTATAAAGGGTAAGAGGGTAAGTACAAATACTCAAATAACTATCATATTCAGAATTCTTTAATCGGTCACTTAGGACCTATCTAATGTAGAGATTATCTTACTAAGTCCTTTTACAGGCAACACATCGAGTACATCACATGAATGTAGGTGATATCCACAGATTTGAGGAGAAACTACGAGATATTGAAAAGAGCCTGGGTGTTAAAGAAGGTGATATATTGTTTTTTAATTAAAAAGAAAAAAACTTGTGAGCCGTCATGGGACACCTGGCAGATGTGAAACATTGTGTGTGTGCAAGTGATATGCATAAAATATTAAATATTATAATTAAATAAATAATAATAGTAATGATAAAGATATTTATAATAATGATGAAAATAATGATAATAATAATATTTAAAACTAGCTTTTACTCGCGACTCCGTCCGCGCGGAATAAAAAAAAAAAGAAAAGAAAACGGGGTAAAAATTATCCTATGTCCTTTTCCTGGTTCTAAGCTACCTGCACACCAATTTTCAGTCAAATCGATTCAGCCGTTCTTGAGTTATAAATAGTGTAACTAACACAACTTTCTTTTATATATATATAAGATATTAAATATTATTAAACTAAACACATAAAATATATATATGTATGTATACCTTAGTATAGCTTGGCGACCCGTCGCCACGGCAAGCGTCGCCACGCCAACAATTCGGTTTACAAGTGATCCTATAGATGTTTCACATCAAAACCATCAGTAACTCCGGCACTCAGATGAAGAATACAAATATGAATTACGTTCATATGATAAATATGTACGAAAAACCAATATTCTTCTGAATCTACTTCAATCAATAACATGACAAGATTCATGACACTTAAAAATATGTACTAGCCATAATTAAGTGATATATATATACTTTTTTTTTGTAGGTGTTAGAGTCATATATGATAGGAATGGTGGGTTAGCCAGCAAAGTGATTACAACTATGCTGATTGCGGCACTGGTCATCTCACTACTCTACTCCAGTAAGAACATGAGGATGAACATAAATCTTGGAGGGTTTGTTAGTATTGTCGTAACTGTCAATTTCTTAGAAAAAAAAAAAAAGCTGATTACAATTAACTTAATACTATGTGCTACATTTTATATTGACTATTTGTTTTTTTTTTATATTATCTTAGAGCCAATTAAGCCGAGCCAAATTTACCTTGATTGATTCAATGAGTGGACAAGGCAAAGGGGTGAAGTTTGAAGATGTGGCAGGCCTAAGGGAGGCCAAAATCGAAGTTATGGAGTTTGTTGATTATCTCAAGAGACCTGAACATTACAAGAGCCTGGGGGCCAAGGTTTGTTGAATTTATAACTAGCTTAATTGTTTTTAATAATAATCGAATTCAACGAAGAGGACACAATGTACAACTATTTTTTTTTAATTATGTGATTGTTAGAATAAGATGAGACGGAAATATCCAGTCTATTAATTCTCTCTTCCTTCATTAAACGTAAGCAAGATGCAATTTTATTGTAGCCTTTAAATTACTTATAGTAACAATCACTTCGTTATTTCAACGATCTCCGGTGGCTTGGAATAATCTAAAAATGTTTGCTTTACTGAACTTATTTAACTTAAAACTAAACTTTATACATATTGTTGTCTAATAGAATGTGAGGGTGATGGATATGTATTTATACAAGTGTAAGTGCATTTGAAATATAGTAAAAGATAAGACGCTGTGAAGTGAAGGCCCAGTGTTAAATATGTAGGTGTGTTACAGGTGCCCAAGGGAGCGCTGCTGCTGGGACCACCGGGTTGTGGCAAGACATTGCTGGCCAAGGCCGTGGCCACAGAGGCCAATGTGCCCTTTCTTTCCATGAATGGTTCGGAGTTCATTGAAATGATTGGAGGTCTTGGAGCTGCTAGAGTCCGGTAATTTTTCTTTATCCTTTTTATCCTATTTGTAATGGCCGAAGGCAATATTCGAAGTTAAACTATTTTTGTTTATCTCTGTTAAAATTGGTTCTCTCGAGGGAACATTTTTTATTATAAAATGGATTACTAAACTTGTATTTCAGGGACTTGTTCAAAGAGGCTGCATCGCGGGCTCCGTGCATCATCTACATAGATGAGATGGACGCTGTGGGACGCGCGCGGTCTTCGGGCACCGGGTCGTGGGGGCCTGGCGGTGGCGAGAGCGAGCAGACCCTCAACCAGCTGCTCGTTGAGATGGACGGCATGCGCAGTCGTGACGGGGTTGTTGTGCTCGCCTCCACAAACCGCGCTGACGTACTCGACAAGGTACAACTTTGACCCCCTCTCCTTCCACACGTTAAGTCAAAAAATTATTCTTTCACTTAACACTTGCCTTTTTCTATAATTTAATTTGCAGGCTCTGCTAAGACCGGGCCGCTTTGACCGACACATCCTGATTGACTTACCGACCTTGCAAGAGCGGGAGGAAATCTTCGAGCGGCATTGTAAAAGCATCGTCTTGGAAGAATTGCCGCCTTATTATCTTAAGCGGTAAGTATGAGATTATTTTAACATACCACAGTAAGGCTAGAATTTAGGATGTCCCGAATCTAACATCGTAATTTACACCTAACATGGGGAATTTAATGAAGTCTTAAACTGTATATCTATACAGTCGCGGCCAACTGATATCTTATTTATTATTTCTTATGTGTTATATTAGTCTATACTAATGTGGTGTTACACCTCGTAACTCTACAACAACTCAACGAAGCAGATAAAAAAATTAGAAAGCAGAAAATAAATTTGATACAGATTACAATGTAAAATAGCGCAAAGGTTGTTAACTGCTATTTATTAATTCCACTTTTACTAATATTGTAAATGAGAATGTTTAAATTTACCGATGGATGGATGTTTGTTTGAAGATATTGTAATAAATTTTTCACAGATGTAGAACATAGTCTGTTAATTATTAAGTTTATTTTAAATTCCGTGCGGACGAAGTCGCGGGCTGCAGATAGTAACTATATATATGTAATTGTATGTAGGCTGGCGTATTTGACGCCGGGCTTTAGCGGTGCGGACATAGCTAATGTGTGCAATGAGGCTGCATTGCGTGCGGCTACCAACAAACAGAACATCGTGCGCGCGCAGGACTTGCAGCACGCTATTGAGAAAGTTGTCGGTAAGTTGTCGGCAAACAACAGTTCATCTCATATCGAGTCATGATTTTATAACTTTTGGTTCTGATCGGATATTATGTTTTAAGCTTAATGCTAGTTACAAGGATAGAATATTGGTTCCGCCTTGCGTGTAATGTATTTGTTTAAAGGCAAATGGCGACAGCAAAAAAGTAGTACAGTACAGCAATAGTCTACTATATTAGTGTTCTTTCTCACTGTTTTGTCCTCTTATGAAAGTATTTGTATGCGTTCCAACAATAGCAGTACTATATTGTTCTATCCTAACAGTTCTTGTATGAATCTAGTAATGTTAAATAGGTGGTACAGAGAAACGTAGTCACGCGATGTCGCCGGCGGAGAAGCGCGTGGTGGCGTACCATGAGGCGGGTCATGCGCTCGCTGGCTGGCTACTTGAGCATACTGAGGCGTTGCTCAAGGTTACCATCGTGCCGCGAACAAACCTCGCCCTAGGTTTTGCTCAGTACACCGGCTCTGATCAGAAGTTGCACACCAAGGAAGAGGTATAACCCTTAGCTTCAATTCCATTTTTTTTTAATTTACAGCTTTTAATTGAAGACACACTTGTATTGTAATATTTTTGTCTCTGTCATTTTCTTTTGGAAACAGACAACAATTGTCCTTTTAATGCCAAAAGATAAAAAGTATAGGGTGTACTTTTTATGACATAATCTACAACTAGGGTATTGTACCTAAGTGATATTTTTTATATACTGTATAAACTTTTTAAAGAATAAATTAAAAACCATGATTTATTGCAATAATTTGAATAAATATTGCAGTTGTTCGACCGTATGTGTATGGCATTGGGCGGGAGGGCGGCGGAGGCGATCACTTTCAACTCGGTTACGAGCGGCGCACAAAATGACCTCGAAAAAGTTACCAAGATAGCCTACGCTCAGGTTTAATATACTATTATTTTGCTATTGTAATCATTTATACGTTCAGATCATTTAATCGATATTTTTATCGTCAGGTAAGAATCTACGGCATGTCACCGCAAGTTGGTTTGGTCTCGTTCCCTGATAAAGACACCGGCAAGAGTCCGTTCAGCAACAAACTAAAGAACCTCATCGATCTCGAAGCTCGCAAGTTAATCGCGAACGCATATTATCGCACAGAAGACATTCTCAAGGCAAATCAAGATAAATTAATCAATGTAAATATTTCTTTATTATCACCTTCTTTGATTACTAAATGATACTTAGTATATATATATATTAATGTTCACTATACACTTTTATTTCAGCTCGCTGAAGAACTTTTAAAGAAGGAGACTCTTAATTTTGAGGATGTGAAAGCAATATTGGGTCCACCGCCGTTTCCCAGAAAGAAATTCATAGACCCGGTTGAATTTGAGAACAATCTAAAGAGTTTAGAGCAAGCCGCCACACCGCAGGAGTCTCCCAATGTCGGCGCACCGTCCGCAAAACCAGACAGTCGACCCGGCATTGACCATCTTATATAAACATTATATACCTCCACTGACCCTCTATATATGGACAGGCTATACCATGTTTTTTTATTATTTTATTTATTTCTCAGTCTCATTTTGGCTTAAACACAAGCCAGTTGTTATCGGTGGTGAGATTAGAATTAATAAATAGATATGGTCAATAACATTACTATGTGAGTTTAATTAGTTTCCGAGACTTAAATCTCCGTATAAAACATATTGTTATATCTCCTTTATCTAAGACTAGCTTTTACCCGCGACTCCGTCCGCGCGGAATAAAAAAAAATAGAAAACGAGGTAAAAATTATCCTATGTCCGTTTCCTGGTTCTGAGCTACCTGCCCACCAATTTTCAGTCAAATCGATTCAGCCGTTCTTGAGTTATAAATAGTGTAACTAACACGACTTTATTTTATATATATAGATAATGAGAGGGATGACGTTTTGTATTGTACAGGGATTTTGGTCTTAGAAACCAATGGTAAAAAGAAGTAAGTCTTCAAAGCATCGACCTGTCCATATTTATAGAGGTCGGTGCATTGCTCCCACGGTCGTTAAGTACCCTTAGTGTATATTGTACAGACCAATTAACCGCACTGAAGTTGGTAGTTAATTATCCCCCCATAACTACTATGAACTATAATATTTATTTTTGAAATACTATAGATGTAAGACACCATGTTTTTTTATTAATGATTTTTATGTTTTTTGGGGTTAGTCCATCTATTCACACCATTAAAGATGTAAAAATGTAACATTCTGTATTGTCAACTTATTATCATTGGTACTATCACAAATAAAAAAAGTGTTGTTTCAAAATAAAATTGTTTTTATTAAAAACGAGAAATCTTTTAAACATATATACAGTAACTAGCTGTCGCCCGCGACTCCGTCCGCGCGTAGTTAAAAAAAAAAATTCAAAATAGATGTTGGCCGATTCTCAGACCTACTGAATATGGTCACAAAATTTCATGAGAATCGGTCAAGCCGTTTCGGAGGAGTACGGGAACGAAAACTGTGACACGAGAATTTTATATATTAGATATAAAAAGTATTTCTTTTAAGGCGCTGCTTTCTTGGACTTTCGTGTTTTTTAGGGGGATGAAGGAGGTGAAACACGAAGCAAGCATTTGGACGCGCGCATCGCTCGCCTGCTTATATTTAACAGCATTAATCTTTATAAATCGATGAGGCGATTGCTTGGAAGTGACTGCTGTCACTAAATTTCAATTTGAAAGCGCCCGTTGATGTTAATTAGTATATAAATTATTAGTTCGTATGTGCACCACTGCTACAAATTGCTACCATCGGCGCCAAATTGCCGAAAATCAAATACGCACAAAATACTACGTCGTATAGCCAGACCATTTATAGAGAGATACAGTGTTTGACAGTCATCGAAAATGTACCGTTGGTTTCTGACGACAAAATCTTCGAAGTGTACGAAAATATGTTATCGTTATCCCTGTCATTATCTTTTACAAAAAAGAAACGACCAGAGCTGGGCATTAACTCGTTAATCCGTTAATCGTTAATTAACGAAGTTAACATTTTGCTTAACGGATTAACTTTTAAGTTAACTTCAAAAAGTGTTAACGCTTTTGTTAACTTCCGTTAAACTCAACTTCCGTTAATAAAAGTCCGTTAATCGTTAAATTATAAACTTGGAGACGTGCTGTCATTTTGTTTAACTATGTTGGGCGACTGTCGGCGACCCGAATGGTGAACGAACGAGTTGATAATTGATATATGTGAAGTTCGCGTGCAAGTGTGATGCATCAGAGCGTCCGGGAAAGACGTGACCAACAGGACAATATTAAAAGAAGGTTCGAAATAGTATATTTCATTACGAGTATATAAAAGCAAGAGTATGTAATAGCCCACATTCCGAACGCTCTTCGTCCCTGCAATACGCCACTTTTTGAGCAACTGTATTAAAACACTTTTTTACTCGTGCTTTTTCTTTAGCTTTTCAAAACTCGTGGGTTCTCTTTCCCAACTGTCAAAATAACGTCCATTAAAAAGAAAAAACCAACCACGAAGTTTTTACAAAAAATAAAATCATTGAAGTTTTTATGATTCATTCAAATATTTCTAAAAAGAAGCTCCTAATTTGTTACAATATCAGATTTAATTAATTAGGTTAGGTTTCATTTTATTTAATATCATTAAATTTCATTTTCATTTCATATGAATAAAAATAATCTACTGAAGACTTGGCTGTTTGGGCATAGTTCCCTTTGCCTACCCAGAATGGGTGAAGAAAACAAAAAAAAAATCTTCTTTTGTATTCTTTTACGGTTGGCGCCATTTTTCAAACATTTTAGTTGGTTGAGTTTATTGTGTTTTTATTATTCTATTAAATTGCTTCATTTTTTCGCAACTGTATCAAAAATAGTTGTTTAGTACACGTGCGAAACTGTCATTACAACTTGTTCCAACTGTCAACTTGTAGACATTTGTCGGGAACTCTTTGCAATGACAGGCTTTCCGCACTCGTAATGAAATACACTATAATGCATTCATATGTACTTGTCTCTAATACTAATGTGTTATAGAATGTATAGTCAAATTACTATTTTAAACAAGTTTCGCCACATAAATATGCGAAATTAGTATGTATAATTTTTGTATGGTTAACTGTTAACGATTAACTTTAACTTGCGTTAAATTTTCGAGAATTTAACGCTTTAACGATTAACGAAGTTAATTTTTTAATTAACGAATTAACGATTAACGAAGTTAACTTTTCGATTAACTGTGCCCACCTGTGGAAACGACTATGTTTCAAACGGAGATTTACTCTATAACTATAATCCTCAACGTAGAAGAGGCTTGTCGGCTTACAGAACGCATGGGCAGGACTCTATAAAGTTTTAGAGCGTATTAATGATACTTGTTACAGAATTCAAAAGTCGCCGCGTGGAAAACCGAGGATAGTTCACTTTAATTGCTTAGCGTCGTATGCAGGGAACCATAAGAATATTGTAAATTAGTTGAATGCAGTCCTATGTAGCACTTGAAGACCTTTCGGGAAGAAATATCTCTAGGAGGGGGGCAGTGTAACATGTATTGATCTTTTATAAAAAGGTTTTATATGCTGATATATGTATAAAGTTTTTCTCACACTCTCACAAACATACATACACTAATTTTTTCAACTTAATTTTCAAAATTATAAATAATTGTTTCTTTACTTTTGTCACTAAATGTAAAATCAATTTAATGATAGGGAGAAGGGATTGGCTCGTGATACACAGGCCTTTGCCCTAATTCAGGAACTCAAGGCTACCACATAATTGTGTATGAGTTAAAATAAAGCAGTTATTTATTATTATTACATTTCATATTAATTTATTACCTTATTATGTATATAATACATCTATATATATAAAAGAAAGTCGTGTTAGTTACTCTATTTATAACTCAAGAACGGCTGAATCGATTTGACTGAAAATTAGTGGACAGTTAGCTTAGAACCAGGAAACGGACATAAGATAATTTTTACCCTGTTTTCTTTTTTTTTTATTCCGCGCGGACGGAGTCGCGGGTAAAAGCTAGTTTTATAAAAAAATAATAAAATATTAAAAAAAAATAGTATACCACCGGCTACAGAATTCCATGATTCAAGCAACCAGTGATGAGGACTACAGAGACAGGAACCTCCTCACTATGCATGCAATTTCCAAAATAACTGCCTTATTATTATAGTTTATATGTATGTCATTGTGGGTTGCTAGGGGAGAGTTTTTATTGTTGTCAAATAAATCAGATATGAAATAAAAAGCCATAATTATTCCTTGTTTATTTATTTTTTAATCAGACTGAATTGAAATTACATTTATAGGTACAATATTAATACCACGTCAATTTATATGTTCACAATAATTATAAACTTATTTTATATAATAAAAATACGAAGTCAAGTAATTACAAAAACAAAATTAAATTATAAAATAGTATATTTATCACACGAAACGACGAATGCTTTACTTGTTTAAGTTTACATACACACTGAATATTTGTGCAAGCGTAAAAGATCTCAGTACTGTCAGGGACACGGCTGAAGTCGTAAATGTGCATTGTATAAAAAATATAGAAAAAATACATGTGATAAAATTATGTAGTGTAAAATAGAATGATTTGAAAAAGAGAATATGCATAAAAAGGAAATAATTTCAGTAAAAGATCTATGGAAGAGTAAATACTGTCTTGATCCTTAATAAGAACAAAGGCAGTATGATAAAGATTATAAATATCATATTTATTCACGACTTCACACATTCTTAACGTAGATATAAGCTTAGTTTCGTGAGATAAAAATACTATATCTTAAGTTAATATATTAAAATTTTATAACGCTCCAATCAATTTTCTACAGACTTTCCGATAAGAGATGCCCGAAGTATAGCTCTTGATACACGATTCTGTGAATTAGTAAATAAAAACATTATTCTATTCATTTTTCTTCAATCTATAAGATTAATAAATTTAAAATCACCATCCTTTTCTTAAATGGCATTTTTTTAATTCAAATAAGATAAAATTAATTAATTTTTAAAGTGATCGAGGTGAAATCAAACAAGTAGATGTAATGCTAAATGTCCACTGCCTGATACTTGTATTAATATAATACATACTAGCTGTCGCCCGCGACTCCGTTCGCGCGCAGTTAAAAAAATCTTTATAGGGGTATGAATAATAGATTTTGGCCGATTCTCAGACCTACTGAATATGCTCACAAAATTTCATGAGAATCGGTCAAGCCATTTCGGAGGAGTACGGTGACGAAAACTGTGACACGAGAATTTTATATATTAGATTGTCCCTTTCTTTGTTTTTCACAAAACAGAAACAAATCTATATACTACACGACTTTCTTTTATATATATAGATATAAAAGAAAGTCGACGATATAAAAGAAACACGACTTAGTTATAACTCAAGATCGGTCGAACTGATTTAGCTGAAAATTGATGGGGAGGTAGCTTAGAACCAGGAAACGGACATAGGATCATTTTTACCCCGTTTTCTATTTTTTATTCCGCGCGGACGGAGTCGCGGGTAAAAGCTAATTTATTATATAAGTGTTACTGCAGTCAAAATAAGTAATATAACTATTTTACCTGTTCCCTGAATGGTGTTCTGATGGGAGATTCAGCAACTAGCCGGGAATTTTTACGTGAAATGCTGGGCTTCGTTGGTGATTGTACACTAAGCAAGGCTGCATCAAATATGTCAACATTTTTATCTTCTTTACCTGACATTTTCTTTGCCTTTCTCGCTTCTGAAATTTTAAAAATTAATAAAGTGAACAAAAAAGTTATTACAGTGGATATTATTGATGAAGGATCTGTTTTATAAAAAAATTTAATCATCTAGAAAAAGAAAGCGAAAAATTAATCGGTGTATTTCTTATTGATATTTTTTTATAATGAATAAAAGAAATAGAAGTAGAAAGGGCATAGAAAAATATTAATAAGTTAAATTTGTTTAAAAGAACAATGTTGTAAAACACAATTCAAAACAAAAAATATTTTTTAATCATAACTTGTTTTAAAATGTTGTTAACAGTATTTATGATTTTACCTAAAATTAGTTCACGAATGCGGCTTTTCACTGTAGGTTTCTTTCGTAAATTTAAAGTATCTGTGGTTTTGCCCTTTTTAGACGGTGTCTTACTTTCCTTTGAATTCTCCACCAAATTCAATTGTTCCATTTGTCCGGAACATTTATTTATGTCTTCAACCTGTTTCAAGATACAATTGCTTTAGGACTTTTTAGCTGACCACCGCGACAAAGTCCGAGTGGAATTAAAAAAAATATAACTTGATATTTAGACTTTTAACATTGTTTTAAAAGCAAACTGCTGGAATAAATACTGCAAAATAATGATGTCTACCATCGGAATCGTACTTTATTATGAATATTTTACCTGGCCTTTGAATGGTTGTTCAGAGGTAGAAGCTGCAACTAACAGTGAATTTTTATGTTTAGAAGGGCTAGGCCAAAGGGTGCTAGACTTAGTTGGTGAATGTATGACAGCGGACCCAGCATCAAAGGTCTTAACATTTTTTACATCTTCATTATCTGGAATATCCGTTGAATTTTTATTCTTCCTCATTTCTGAAAAAAAAAAAACAAAGTGAAAAGAAATCTACCAATTTACACATACAACCCACAACAATTTTTAGTTGCTACACAAAGAAAGCAAAGACATTGTTTGTACTTTAGTTATTAATGTATTTGGTACAATGAAAAGGAAAGGACAGTAAAAAAATCATGTTTAATGTTGTGATTTTATTTGAAAACATTGTTTATAGTTTATAATCTTACTTGAAATTAACCCACGAATGCGGCTTTGGACTGCTGGTTTCTTTTGAGGCTTTGAATTATCTTTGGTTTTTTCCTTTTTAGACTGCTTCTTATTTTCGTCTGAATTCTCCTTCCAATTGTTCGCTTTCAATTGTTCCAGTTGTTTGAAACGTTTGTTTATATCTAAGACCTGTTCAACAATTCATTTATTAGTTAACTGGTGCCCGTGACTTCGTCCGAGCGAAATACAAAATTAATAGTAGCTCCTCGATGAGGATGTATGGTGAGCTGATGATGATTAAGTAGCCTATGCGCTACTTCAGAAATTTGGCATAGAGATGCCAAATTTCATTTCATTACTTTGGACATTTTGCAAGCATATTCTGAAATACTCATCCGTTAATTTTGGCATTTATTAGTATATTTTTTTCAAATATCTTGGTGGCTCATAATTTCGTACAAGTCGCTGCGCAGAACTTAATGTTAGGTGTAGCGGGGCGTTGGGGGATGCAGGCAGAGGGCACTAAGCAGATATATTGTTTGGAGAGACATGTACAAGTTATGTAGAGGTCAGGAGTATGATGTGAAAGAACAACAACCTGGATGTAGACCATGTCCCAGAAGCCGTGCAGGTCCTGCGGCGTGACTCGCCCGGGGCCGGACACACCTTGCTTGCAAGAGTCCACCAACGAGCGGAACTGCTTCATCTTTTGCGACACCAATAGCCTGCCCTGCCCCGTTGCCGACATCACTAGCTCCTGTGACAAACATCATCATTCATATTATATGATAAACTAAAATATATTTATAACTGGCTTCTCTCATTTTATCCAAACAATTTTTAACCTCTATAATGCTGTAATCGCTGACTTATTAAAAGCAGACATGTTTGTATCATAATTTGCAAATAGCATTTACATTGAATTCTAAACTTTATAGGAAAACAATTGGTAAGAGAAAAACTACTTTATAAAATTTTCAGTCAGTTTTTGTTTTTCATGTTCTTTTAAACCAAAAATACTTTAAGTATTACAGGAGACTATAATGGCTTTTCAGCGATTAAAGGACAGTTTCACAAAATAATAACATTCATTGTTTAACCATTGTCTTCATACACAACACAAGACAAAACTTGGCAAAACTGTTAGTGGACAAGACAAGAAGTCAATTTAAATATCTAAAACTATAGATAAGTAAATTCATAGTTTAGTATAAAATGTACATGTTTATTAAAAAAATGATTTGATAAAAAATATTTACCTGTGCAAAGTTAGGAAGGGTTGTTGTCTTGTAGACTCTGTCCCATGACTTACACATCTTGAGAATTCGATCAACCTCTGAATCTAATTGTACTCGAAACTTTGAGACAGAAACATCTTCTTTGGAGATACCTAGTATGAAATATAATCAATTAACTGTGTGTCCACCATTCAGCATTATCAGCTCAATATACATCCCTCCAAGGGGATCGGAGCCTAACCCAAGTTAGAGGTGACTAGGCCATATTCAACCATGCATGCCCAGTGCGGGATTCGAACCCAAGACTTGGAGATTGCAAGTCAAGTGCTTAACCCCTGAGTCACCGATGCTCTGACCATCGCTCCGACGTGTCCGCCATAGAATCATTTGAATTAAAGCACAACACAATCCAATATTATAACACTGTCAATGTATTACATGTCTAATATATTTCAGCATGTCAAACAAAAAGTATTAAAGTAAAAACTTAAAAATACCTTTTTTTGTTATTTCCTTATCTAAGCATTTCTTGGTCTTCACAATCCCTTTACCTTTTGACTGATAACTTTGACCGGCTTGTGATGTTGACGTCTTGGAAACCATTTGCGGTTTCTTTGAACATTCTTGTACCGAATTAGATGATGGAGGCTTCTTAGACTTAGGGGCTAAGTTAGACTCTTTTTTCTTTGGCAAAGTTGAAATTGGTTTATTACTTTTAATGTTATTTGTATTGTTATTTGAAATTTTACAATCTTTTTTTGTTTTATCCATAACCTTAGCTTTTGCCTGGAAGGCAGGTTCTTTACTTTTAACTTTGGGTAGTGGTGGTGGTGGAACATAACTCAATGGAGCTTTAGCAATTCCAGTTAGGAAAGGCTTTGCTTTTTTTGCAGCTTCTTTTTTTTCCCTCTCTTTTTCCTTTCTCCACTCTAAAAGCCTTTTCTTACGTTTTTCTAATTCTTCAAGTTTCTTGGACGTGTCACGTTCCTTATTGGGCACTTGTAAACGCCTATTGGCATCCAAAATCAATGATCTTGACTTTCTCCTTAAATTATTTAGTAATTGTGTTCTTTTTGATACCTAAAAATGCATATAAATCGGAGTAAAAAGTGACAAACAAAAAAGGCAAACATATTTATAAAAAAATTAACTTTTTTATGGTTTGTTAATGCAGTCTAAGCATTTGACCTATATATCAACAAAAGCATGGTAAAAAAAGAGGGCACTGCAGATATCTTGCCCGAGGTGCTAGGAAAGCAAAAACCATTACTATCTAGAATGATGGCAAATAGCTATTGACAAGAACAGATTAACAGACAGTTTCTAATATAGTTTTATTGTTAAACAAATTTTTTTATATTTAGTTATCTTGTTAAAAATCTGATGTAATGAGCTAGCTAATATAATCAAATACATCCAATATAGGAGGTAAGGAAAATTTGTCAACTAGTTGTTTAGCTTTAATGATTAAGTCAATTATGTAGAATAACTTACCCCTTCGGAAATGCTGAACTGCGGTGCAGGCTTATGTTGTTTCTTTGCTAGATCCACCTTCACCTTCTTCAGCATAGACAGGAGGTCAAAACTGAATTCTAAAGGTTAAGTGAAATGTTATTTAACTTTTTTTTGTTGTGTTTATCAGGAGAAAAGTTATTGCCGCATATGTATCAGTATGATTTTATATTAATGGGTACATATGTAAATTCTATTATGATTGCCTTTAGCCTAAATAACTTGATTTTGATAAGTGAGGTGTCATTTCGGGTTTCTCAAAAGCAATGGTTTCCAAGCAGTGGTCCATAGAAGGCAAAATGGTTCGCAAATTACTTTGAATTTAGAATCGAATTATTTAAATTGCCTTCGCTATTTTATGGTTTTCTCAACAATTTATTTATGTTAACAAGAATTTCCTGCTTTATGTCATGCTGCGGACCGACATAAATTGGTTTTGATGAATAGGATAGAATATTATTATATTTAACTTCGGACTTTCGTGGTTTTTACTAATATACTGTTCGTAAGAAAATTCTTACCACGATTTGGCTGTTCGAGCTCCCGATATTTCGGCACAGTTGCATGCGCCATGTTCACGAGTTGACTGGTGTTGTGCGGTAGTGTAAAAATGTTAAGATAGCCGTATCGGTCTACCTTCTTTCTGATTCGGCGACCACTACTACTGTCCGCGTTCTCACTGCACATTAAGCTCAAATAAGCTCAAACAGCCTAATCGTGGTAAGAATCCCGTTTCTTACGAACAGTATATTTTTATATTCTTTCCACCCAGGTTCTTTGGTTTTCCACCCAGAATAAATTCTCTGTTTTTTAAATCCCTTTAGTGGCTTTAAAGAACATAGCGGGGTTAAAAAAGAGCAGAAAAATGTAACTTAATTCTATAAGATTTATAAATATAATTTGTGCACATTCACAATAATTTACATACCCATGGTTAATAAAACACACACATCAAAATTGGCAGCAACGAGGCACTACTTTAAATTAAGATGAGATTATTCTTAACGTAAAACAAACAGACGTATACCGAAGCGATCACAAAATCAATTTTTAAATTAACACGACGCAGGCGTAACGGATTTAACTTAAACCACATACCAATGAGCAAAGAGTAATCCAATGAGTATGTAATGTAACTCAGTGTTGCCAACCTCAAAAAACTAAGAAACAACAACTCGCCAAAAAACAGTAGAAAACAGTAGGTAAAGAGAAAAAGGCAGATTTCATAATTTTGCTCATATAATTAAATAACAAACAATTTTTTTAGTTACTAGAACACACATACATAATCACAACAACAAAAATCAAAGTAAAATGATTTTTCAGCTTCATTATAATATTTTCACACTCATTTTTCTGAGGACTTTTCCCAGTCGATGAATCACTACTCATTTTATCAAAAACTTTGTAATTATTGTTTTTTTTTAAATAGACGCCGCAATTCAAAGAAACTGTTCAAGGCGTTGTGACTATAAAACAATACGCAATACAATAGGCATGTAGCTGTCATTCATAAATTGGGATTTCCACGTGGATAAAAATATGATTGTCAAACACATACAATGTGGTCAGGAATTCCTTCGAATTCCAACTAAAGAAGATACTGCCATCTAGCGTCATTGCGTTTTATTACGTAGCGGTTTTTAAAAAATTTTTGCATAGCCGTGTAATAGGTGAAGCTGAACGCTAGTTGAAACAGTAGAAAATAGGAATGAAACAAAACATTGAAATCAATGTGAAAACAGCAAATCTACTGTTAAAACAGTAGGGTTGGTAACACTGATTGTAACTACTTCGTAGTCACTAGTCATCCATCTTATGTTTAGTGTTGCCATTATGACCGAACTCTGTTGTCTATTGAACTTGTAAATAGAGTAGAGAGATAGACTTTACTATATAATAATTATTGTTTTGAAAAATATAACGAATAAATGAATCATGAACATTTTTAATTATAGATCACTGCTCTCCATATAAATTGAACAGGCCATTTTGTTACGTTACGTTAGTAGCGGTGTCGATAAAAATGTGTTTTGGCTTATTATTTTTATATATCTAAATATATTGGATGTATTAAGTGATTTATCTTAAAGAAATATTGTTTAATTTCGTATCAAAGCATGTTTATTGTTGTCTAAAACAATTACGAGTATCACAATGAATCTTAGTGTTAAGACAGATGCTCGTATTACAATATTATCATTATCATATTTCATTATTTTTGATATAACGGAGATAGCAATACTATTCCTATGTAAGTGATAAGTGCTTCGCCATTCAAAATTTACGGTCTGGGTTTAAGGCACTGTAGCCCGTTAAGCGGGCCATATCTGTCTTTGGTCATTGATTACAGTGGATTTCTAATACAGAAACATCTGTACAAAAACATATTGTTATCTCAACAACAAGTGTCAAGGCAGTCGAAACCCACTTTAATGTGGCCAATTAGACAATCACTAAGCCCTATACTTCTAATAATATGTCCTCGATGATTAGACAATGATGGTCGCCCGCTTAAGGGATTGCGACGCATTATGCCCCGATAAATACTGATGCAATTAAAATTAATGAAATTTTATTAAGGTTGTTTTTTGCACCGCTGGCTACTTTCTGGCTTGTACTTATAGCCAGTACAAGGCCAGTAAAGTCTTGGAAATGTGAGAGTGTAGTTAGACCTAGGATGTAAATTTTTCTGAAAACTGTAATATGGTAATATAAAATATATTCTTGCACTTCCAGGAAGTATTATCTTTACCATTAAGATGTATAAAGGGCGAAAAAAAATTACTCACTTTCATCTGTTTAAGATCTGATTTAATTACTGTTTTTGAAGGTATGGAATTAACGGATAAGATCTACAATAATCTTCGAAAATCTGTATTACATCAAATACATGTTGTACATTTTAAGATACATTTCTTACGTTATAGAGGATAATTATAATAATACAAATAAAATAGTAACAGTCTTCAGAATTAATTCATTTTCACATTGAATAATTCAATACTACAAAAGTCATCATACAATCTAGCATAGGTGGGCACAGTTAATCAAAAAGTTAACTTCGTTAATCGTTAATTCGTTAAATAAAAATTTAACTTCGTTAATCGTTAAAGCGTTTAATTTACCAAAATTTAACGCAAGTTAAAGTTAACAGTTAAAGTTAATTTTTGTTTATATTACGAGTATAAGGCGCAAGCGGGAAATGGCCATCCGAATCGTATGGACCGATTTTGTCGAGACTTTCAATAGAACTTAGGCTATTTTTTTACTGCGCTTACGAAATCTCGGGAGATCGCTAATCCTATCTATAGTTTAGTTATATAATATACTAAAATAAAATTTAGACAATAGGAGCGATGTACTAATGCCTGTACCATAATAATGACATAGCATGCACTAGTTACACACACTTATATACTTCACTGACAATGATGGACAATTGACTTTTTCAGTCAATTTTTTTATCGACAATAGGACGTCACGGAATTAAAGAGCTAACTAAATTTAGACAAAACAAATTATCTATTAAACAGTAAGACATGTGATAATATTCAAAAGAAAACAATCAAAACTTTTGTGCAGTATTTACATTTATCTGTTACTATTTGCAACCGGATATTCATTTGCTCATACTCCAACAACTGAACATTTAATTTTATGTATAATTTGGTAATATTTTTTTATTTTATTTTAGCTAAGGACCCACGAACAGACTTATCATTTTTTACGTACTTTTTATTTATTAATATAGATTTATTAATAAAACTTCTAACATCAGAGGAAACTTATTATAACATTGATAAATAAACTATATAACCAATCCAGTGATACATCTCAACGCATCAAAACATACAACTGAGATGCCTTCGATAACTTCTATCATCTAATGATCTATCGTCCGATCTATTGTTATATGTTAAATCAAGTTAAATTACTCTCAGTGTATAGAACATAAGTTACACGACATAACGAAAACAACCGATCGCGGGTGATGTCTTCTCTCTTTCTTATCACCTATAAAATCGTTATAGTTAATTAGTAAGAATATATTTTGAATTATTTTCAACGACATTCGATTAATTTTAAAATAAACTTTCGATATACGTAAAAAAATCGATGTCTTTTTGTAAAGGTCACTTGTGGCGACATTTCATATATTAAATTTAGTATAACACAGTTTAACATTATTTCACTAACATAATTATTTTATCTTTTTCCTCATTCTTTCTCGTTTTGTCGTATACTTTTTTTGTAAACAAACAAATTATCTTCGCTATTGTCTTTGCGCAGCGCACGTGCATCCCCGACCATTAGAAGGGTTGGGGCCATAAACCATCGAGTTCGTTATCGCATTCTCTGTGCGGCTGTCCATTTGATCCTTTGTTCATATTTTTGTTGTTGTTAAAATTATTTTTCGTTGACCATGAAGAAGCCCCAAAAAAACAAACGACGGTAATAAACACCTAAATCCCTTTTGTTTTTGCGGAACGTTTATTGCGTACACATTTCGTCTTTCGAATTTTTAAATTTATTTTTCATTGTTTGTTTCTTATCTACGCAATGACAAAAAAATCCTATTTGTACGCTTTTTCAAATGAACCATAAACTATTTTTTTTTACATTTTTTGTTGTCTTTAAACTCCAACATTAAAATAAAAATTTTTGTCTGCAACAAAGTTTAGTTGTATTTTAGGTACGACGTTGAAGAGTAATGTACACTCGATTATTTTGATTGCAATTCAATGCAGAGTTTATCTTTTTTAATAGATTTTCTCGTCTCACGTATAACAATTATTGTATTAAAAGTAAAGTGTTTTCGAACCTTATGTTGATTTTATAACAACAAAGTCTTGTTCTAAAAAAAGTGATGTTAAATAAATGAAAACCAGTTTTAATGTGAATAAAATGTAATAAAGACTTTTCGAGATATTTGTGTAAATGTGAAATAATTAATAAACTTTGAAGGTGGCTAGCGCCTAAACTTCGCAATAGTTGATAGAGGTAAGTTTGTTTAAATCGTCACTATTTTCTAACAAGGATTCTGTGGTACGCTTTTGATCACGTCTATCCCGGCCGCTTGGTGTATTGTATAACATGCATCACACTCGCTCGTTCTCGTTCTCTCTCGTTCTCGTTCACCATTCGACTCGCCGACGGTCGCCGAACATAGCCGAACTTACGAATGTAGCCTGATGCATAATTTAAATAAAATGACAACACGTCAATAAGTGTCTATTGTAACAATTAACGGACTAAATTAACGGAAGTAGAATTTAACGGAAGTTAACAAGAGCGTTAACACTTTTTGAATTTAACTTAAAAGTTAATCCGTTAAGGAAAATGTTAACTTCGTTAATTAACGATTAACGGATTAACGAGTTAATGCCCACCTTTGCAATCTAGGTATACAATAATAAAATGGCAAAATACACATTCAGAAGTATAAGAAATATGCTGAATATACAAAGTCAGATCAGATCTCTCGGACCTCAAATTGATAGGTACAATTTAAGTTCACATAGTAACTAAATCACGATTCAATTAAAATTAAAAGATTCAATAAAAAAATCTTTGCTAAACCTCTAAAATAGACTGAACAGATATATTTTGTGTTGTATTAAAAAATAAAATCAAGTTAAGTTACTCATAAAAAACTTACAATGCTATTGTTGCGTACTTAAATAAAAAAAATACAAATAAAACATTTTATTGGTCAGACCACTAATATTAAACCTTAAAGGAATAATAAATAAAATATAACTAGAATGCCTCTAGACGCTTTGAACAATGTAAAATTACACTGGTATAACTAAGTTTCCACTGCAGAAACAGCTGTACAAAAACATATTGTCACCCCCTTTCATTTTGTTTCTAAATAAAGATAACAACATTTTTTTGGACAGAGGTAAGGAACTGACTCGTAGTTAGGGATTGCAATCCGGAAAAACGGATCCGGTAATCCGGCGGATCCGGCATCATTTAATGGTTACCGGATCCGGTACCAATATACCGGATCCGAAAACCGGATCCGGTGCTAGCAGTTTGTGGGAAAATAATATAGCTTTTGCATGAGTAGGTATTTTAAATGCGATGTGCGTATATATTTGCAGCTCTATTAGAAGTCGTTTAGGTGATGACACAATTAACAATATTTGTTTTCTACGATCTTATTTTCAAAATCAATATTGATTTTCTTTTTATACTTATATTTTTTTACAATTATTACTTAAAATAATTATTTATCGTAAGTTGATTAAACTAAAGAGTTCTAAACTCATTATTGTGATAATTTTTGCCATTCATTCGTTCGACAGATTCATCAAATCATGATGGTATCTGTTATAATCATGAACACCTATAAGACTTGTTTGTTAGCATTCTCAAATACTTTAATAATGATTTTGATCTCATTTCAGTTAATTACGTAAGGTTAATTGTATCTATTAGATATTATAGTTACTTGATAATTAATATTGTTACTTATAAATTGATCTATCTGTGAAAGTGAAATCTAGAAAGACTAAGCTACTCGTTACGTCGTAAAATTATTACTAGTTACCTACACTACTAAATTTTAATTGTTTTCTTGTTGTCCATTTGTCTTAACATTGGTTAAGAAATAAAGTCGATTTTATATATTTGTGATTTATTTTTAATAAACTACCTACATATAAGTGCAGTGACACTTGATTAACTTACTTATTTTGTACTAAAAAGCGAAAATCATCTTGATTTAATCAATCCGGTTGGATCCGGTCGGATCCGGCCGGATTGATGGGAATCCGGTCGTATCCGGCCGGACTGAAAATGACGCCGGATTGCAATCCCTACTCGTAGTTGAATGTAAATAAATCTGATTTAGAAAAATTTATAAATTAACACAAAAAAAAGCAATAAGCGAACACCATGCGCGGAGGTGCGCATTTGCATAACTACAAGAGTTTATGACATAATTTATATGTGCTTTAACATCTTAATTAAAATAGTTGCCCATGTACTTAATTTTATAAGTATTTTATATATATGCCTAACATCATCATGCAAGAAGATCACAACATCGAAAATGCAAGGAATTTTTCTCTAATTGCAACACCACAAAGGAAAGTGTATGTAGATGGCCAAAGGACCTTGAATCCATGTCAGAAATAAATTAAAAAAAAAAAGGTGTATGTAGGACTGTACGTGATTTTGTTTCTTTATTATCAAACTACGTCTTGTTTCATGTATTTGTAATGCTATACATGCATTAATTTACAAAATCTATCACATAAATACTAACGAGCTAGAATTATTCATGTATATTTGTAGTTTGAGCGCTTAAAATTGTGCCAAATGATTAATTATAAAAATAAGAGAGTAATACGATAGAAAAACAGGCGGAACCAACGTCAGGCACAGATAGTATAGGAGATTACTTCATTTGAATTACAAATATTATGATATTATTTTTCCCTAAAGAAATATATTCTTTGAAATATGTGGCCAAAGTATTTGTACAATAAATATAGTTTTTATAAACTGTTTAAGAAAAAAAGGGTTTATGTGTAAAATTTATAAGATTATATGAACCAGATACATATATAGAATAAATATAGACACGATAGATCAAATACAGATCAATATTTTTACAAATATGTAATAGTTGTTTAGAAATAACATGTACATGTTTAATTTAGTAAATAGACTACTAAATAAGTAAATTGTCAGAATGTTACACAAAGGAAAGCAGATTATATACAAAAGTCTTCATTTATGTATACTAGTAGTACGCCATCTCACCAGTACTGCAGAACAATACTTATTAATTTATTTACTACAAGCGGTACACAGCGAATTTGTCAGCGCAGATTTAAGAAATAGCCTATAATATACCCGAATGCATCAGCTATCTTTCGATCCAAGTTCCGTCAAAATCGGTACAGCCGTTCCGGAGATTACCCGGAGCAAACACGGCCTTGCGGACAGACATATACACACAGAAAATGAAAAAATTGGCTTATCGTTATCAGCTAAGCAAATTCTTCATGTGTATGAAATCTGTTTTTACAATATTACAGAGATAAAACAATTTTATTAATATGTATAGATTAAAATTTTGTATATTTCGTACATTTTTTATTCATATCAATACTAAGATATGTTTACATATCATATAAGGCTGACGCCATTGAATGTAATTTTTTAACCAAATATTCTCCCCAATACAAATGTTACATCCCTGTATTAAACATCACTTAGTTCCAACATTTCCTTTAGATAATATCAGACTGTTATTGAGAACAAACCCTTTGTCCGAGCACACAGCAGATGACGTACTTGTATCACTGTACAACATCAATAACTCAGATTAGCTTGGAACACATCTAATACTGAATATATACATCTAACATTCATAAATCATTACACCTTTTAGCCATAATATTAACTACTACTACTAACACTAATAATGTTGATTATTATTTTTAATGTCATCTCTTAATTAGAGCTACAAACATATAATTTTAAAATAGGGTTTTTTATTGAGACTCTGACCTACAATTTTATCTATTTAATATCTCTAAAAGATTCAATTGTAATACTTTTGTAAATAATTTAAAATAATGTCACTGACATTATTACTGACACATTTTAATAAATATTAAATGAGAATGTATAAAACGGTTCTAAAATAAACAATAAATTAATGTAAACAGTATAAAATAATTTGTACTAATGCATTAACAAAAAATTTAGAAATAGTTTTTATTTCATTTGGGTCTATGATTTGAGCCATTATGCCATATTATACTCGTAGTAATATTAAAATACAATAAAATTAAACGAGATATCTTTAAACATTTTAAATACATAATTAGGCGGTAACTACAAATAACACCATAGAATAACGTCTGACAACTTTTTTCTGTGCGAACAGTTCACAATAATACCATTGAACAACTTTGAAACAGTTAATTTACACTGAATTCACAAATAATTACTTCTTGTAATTAAATGGCGTAAAACGTCCTAATTCTTGTTATTTTCTTTAAAGTTTGTAGAAATACTGAAAGTTCCAAAATAGTCTGGATCACTAATTTAGTTTGGTTATTAATCACTGCACGATGTCTTTAAACGCAACAAATACTTTTACAAGGCCGTAATCGATCAAATAAGTTTATATTTTTCACTGCACTTTGTTTTAAGTTTTGTTTACTATCATTTTATGAAAGTACATTTTAACTTTGATTGTACGTTTCAACACGAACCAATTTCGCAACAGAATATTTCGGCACACATCCCACAGACTATATAAGTTTTTCTGCCATATTTGGCTCAAGACAGCGTTTACATTTATTATATGGTAACACTGAAACTATGATCCTAATTTTTTTGAGCGATTTCGTCGATTATGTTGACGTTTTGCTCATATATGCTAAAAACTCGCATAACCATGCTACTTTACATACTGAGCAATTTATTTACTATGTGAAGTCTTCATCTTCTCATTGATATGCTGAACCTATAAATAAATGTATTAGTCAGATTAATAAAATTTTAAATAATATTATATCTAAGTTAACAGTGTAAACAACTAACATTGACCAGCGTAATAAATAAAAATCAGAAATTAATTTATAATGATTGATGATAAATTATATACTTCCTCTAGACGGAAATATTACATTTAAAAGAATAAACGTTCAATGAACTAGGCATGCATTTTTAATTTTGTACAACATGTCTAATGGCGGACACAGAGTTTAACTTTACTAAAATATTGTAATAATTTGGAAGTGAACTGGATGATTATTGTTCGTGTATTTTTTTAACCCAATATTACCTTACCTTGTTCTTATAGAAACTATAAACGGTTTATAGATAATAAGCTGCCTCAGCGACTCCATCCGCGCGGAATTAAAAAAAAACTTAATTAGTAGCCCTATGTGTTCTTCCTGACTATGTTCTACATCTGTGATTTAATAGAAATTCGCTTAACCGTTCTGCAGATATTTCCTAACAAACATCCATCCATCCATCCTAACATTTATAACATTAGAAAGAAGTAAAACTTTCTGTCTAAAACTACGTAATTTCCAAAAGGATGCAGCTCTTCCCAATATCCGAAAATATTCCATTGTCTTCCACATTGATTTCTACATATGTCTAAATAAAAACTACTTATAACACATAATCTAATAAACTATTTTACACATACAACAGAAACAAATGAAGAAAACAGTGCCTTCGGCACCTACATAACAGTTATATCAGGGAATAAATAACGATTTACTGGACATTTTAAATATTAAAACTTAAACTTGGAGGAAAAAAAAATAAAATAAAAAGCCGTTCACAGCGATATCAACCTGTCATCACCTCGATGGGGAGAGAGCTGCGTCGTGGTATGTTAGAGAGTGATTTCTCTTGTGCGTTGTTTGCCGCCCTGGCAAGCCACTGTTGGCAAGAGGCTACAGCACTGGGCTTCTTGCGAGTGACGGTAGGAGCGCTGGCGCGGGCACCCTGGGCTCCCTGTGCGCTCTGTGCGAGGCCGCGCAGCTCGGACACCGCCACGGGTACCGGCGCAGAGCCCCGGCGACGTCTGCCCTCCTCCTTCGTAGATTCAGCGTGTTTGCGCAATGAATGAATTGCTGCCACATCGAGCATTTTTTTCTCTTTCAGAGCTGTTTTATGAAAAAAAAAACATGTTTTAGTTCATATTTTAGATTTACAAAAGTAGAAATGTTACTATTAATACATACTAAAACTTCAAATATTTGTAAACTTTTTAAACAGCAGTGGCATGAATTGCAGATGCATGCCTGCCTAGTACTACGGGCGTAGCGCTTCGTTTAGGTTCGGTTTCGCTAGGAAGTTACAATGGAAGGGACGTTGTATAAGAGTGAATATTTACCCCCAGCGGTCGCTGCCGTGGAGTCAGCCGGCATTGACTTCCGTCTAGGAGTAAGCTGTTCCAGGTGCAAGCCATCGAGTGTGACGGCAGACAGGTTGTCGCGCAGTCGGCTGCCCACAGCCAAGGCGGCCTCGCCTCGTTTCTCTCGCCGCCCACCTTCCTGCGTTGCAGTCCCGCTTGTAGACGCCTCATTCTGATCGCTCTTTTCGGCTTCAGATTTTTTAAACCACCTGAACCTGGTCGCTTTTAAATTTTCTAAGCGGTGCAAGAAATCTGACTTGGTAGTCGGAGGCGAAAATCTTGTGTCCTCTGCGCTTTTGTGCAAGTGTCGCGAGGCTAACAAGCACTCCAGAAATGTGGTCTCCGAAGTTGGGATTTTTTGATAGCTATCATCATCAGCATCGTCTACTTGCAATAAATTCTCAGTGCTCAAATATTTCTCAGTTGAAAAGGTTGCTCTCTCGCCTCGCTTTGGTGAACATTGCTGGGACCGTATCGAGAACTCGATGTCGAGCCGGCTAGTGTCCCGTCGCATCTCCGAGCTGCTGGCCGATGCGCGGCTCTTTACGTGGCGCTTGATTTTTCTTTCTTGGAAAATATTAAGCGGTACCGAGAAACGCCTCAATTGTTCTTTGAAACCTCTCGGCTTGATTGGATTCAATGAACTCCTGCGCCCGGGCAGCAATAATTCAGAACTGTCGGACAAACCAGAGCCGGACTCGATATTGTCCTCCGCCACGTCAGTATCAGGCGCTTCTGTGGGATTCTTCTCTGGAACCTCCATCGCAACCAGTCTCTCCCATTTGTTTTGATTGGAGAGCAAGTTGTCTAACATCTGCATGGAGAGATCGTTTTGGAGGAACCGGTGCCACTCCTTTATCAGTGGCGTCACTATATACTTGGAAAATCCTGGAAAGTTATATTGATCGAGTTATTTTATTATAAACTAGCTTTTAGCCGCGACTCCGTTCGCGCGGAAAAAAATAAAAAAAATAGAAAACGGGGTAAAAATTATCCTATGTCCGTTTCCTGGTTCTAAGCTACCTGCCCACCAATTTTCAGTCAAATCGATTCAGCCGTTCTTGAGTTATAAATAGTGTAACTAACACGACTTTCTTTTATATATATAAGACTAGCTTTTACCCGCGACTCCGTCCGCGCGGAATAAAAAATAGAAAACGGGGTAAAAATTATCCTATGTCCTTTTCCTGGTTCTAAGCTACCTGCACACCAATTTTCAGTCAAATCGATTCAGCCATTCTTGAGTTATAAATGGTGTAACTAACACAACTTTCTTTTATATATATAGATAGATATAAACACAACTTATTGTGCCGGTAATTAAGTGCCGGAAGCTAATTGCTTTATTAGAAACAAAGTTATTGAAAGAGGTCACTTTAAAACAAATAGCACCACAGCTGCTTTGCTGCTTTTTTTTTACATTTTACTACAACAGTATTTATGGTTAAGTGTGTGGCTGATCTGTACATGATTTTTTGTACAAAATGTAGGTTGTTCAAAAATTATACGCAAAGCTGAATATGTATATTGCGTTTCGTTTGATTAGTGCCATGTCAAATGTATACAACTAAAATTAAACCTCATATTACACTATCATGTGTTTCAGTCACAACTCATATTAAATAAAAAAAAATATATTTTACCTTATACTACACTTACCTATGTATACTTTGAAAGTAAAACGCGTAGGCGCTTACATAATGGTCTCGCGTTAAACGTCGTTAATTACCTATCATATTTTAATATAAATTTCTAATCATGAATGCTGCGGTGGATCGGTATATGAGTAATATATTTATAAAAAAAAGAACTTACCTATTTGAATATTCGGCACAGATATATTATTCTTGTCACAGAACGCGGAGACAGGCAGGTTGAGTTCGCGCTCGTAGTCACCTTGTCTAAAGAATTCCTCGCAAACCTTGAAACTCCAATTCTTACTGATGTTCCAGGGCCGGCATGGGTTGGAGATATCCGCACATTTGAGGGCGATTTGCATCACCAAAAAGCGGTGTTCGCGTTTCCTCAAATCTAACGTGTTGGTGTCGATGTGACCCTGAAATAGAAACGTTCTTCAAATTATGATAAAGAAATATTTTTTATTAGCGGCTGCCAATTGTTCGAAATGCGACCATAATTCATTATTATAGATTGTTTAAATTTTTGATTACAAATATTTTTTATTCTATAATGTGTCACACCTCACGATTTAAAAAGGGGTACAAAGATTTTGCTTCAAGTTAATTAAATTGTACGTAGAGACAATAGAATCAACAACAAATATTTGTGAAGCTGTGGACAACAGTACCAGTAATCGTGTTAAAGATTTGTGTGTTCAAATTTGTATTTTAGTATGGCAGGTGTCGGTAATGAAAACGCAACATGAGTTTGGGATTACAGCAGCGCCGGCAGCGGCAGCGGGCGGTGGATTTATGGCGTGTGCGTTAATCTCGCTCGTACCATAAACTAGATTGCCCGCAGATCTGACCGAGTTTTTCTATGTACACAACCCAGTTACCCGGACGTACGGATTAGATCGCCGAAAATGCGTCGTTAAGGTGGTGAGACACTAGGCCCTTTGTACACAAGGAAACATTAATCTTTGATACTCGGTGATTTTAGACTCTAACTGAATTACGCAAAAAATGTCAGAGGTTCGTATACGGGCCAGCAACGCGCGCCTTTTGTTTTTTTATTGTCGAAGTCAGTCGCTCACATAAGTAAGTTCGTGTCAGCCGTGTAGTCGCTATGTCTGTACTGACCGACTAGACGATTGGTGTTGACGATGTCACGTTGTGTGAACGGAGCGCGCTCTTCGCGATATTGGCGACGAAAGGATCGAACAATAGCGTCTGAGATTTGCGTAGACTTGTGAACGAGGGGCCCGATAGCGTCAATGTAGGTGCATTGCACCCAGAACGTTATAGTCCAATTACATTCGGGTATATAATGTATGAATAAAAAGTCCAAAGAACAAAAGAGAATGCGTATTTAAAATACATACATCATAGACACACAAAGATACGAGTTATTAAAACCGTTACATTTTAACAAGTAAAAAGTGAGACCCGGATGAGATAGATGTGACTGAATATAAGATATATGTACATATATAGGTATATGTCTAGAGACTATATGGATTGTTATGTATGGACACTTGAAAGATTTAAAATAATTAAAAAAAAGTAAAAAAATTACCTACGATATAAAAAGACAAAATGGTTAATTAAGTGTGTCAGCACCCTTGGGACGTTTTAGAGATGATGGATAAAACTACAATTTCTAAATCCTAACGAGCAAAAACGTTATCACCGAGTGAGACGAAAATCATTTCGTATCTAAACTGGCGAGGTTACAGGCGGCCTCTGATACCAACTATACAAAGAGATTAAAATATAATACTGTTATAGAGCGGGCATTATGAGCAATTGCACTAAGGATAATCGTTCGTTACTGAATAGTCAAAAGAGCGTAACATCTTTGAGAGTACGGTTTGGATCTTTATGTCCCTTCTATATACGTACGTACGTAATATTGAGCCTTTATTGTTCTTTCTTGATAGAGGGGCAATTTTATTAAACACACATATTGGTCGAACACATTCACATACAGTTCAGTTTAATAGAAAATTTTATAAATACTATTCGAATGTTTATAAACAAAAATTCTAATTTTTTGTGATAGCAATAAAGAAAAAAATACCATGTGCTATTTTTTATGGAATATCGTAAACAATGTTACAGCTCCATTTCTTCGGGACAGAGCTCAATTTCTATATTCCAATAACTACGTCGAGATAAACAAAATTAATTATTTTCGTATTTAACAGAGAGCCTTCGACTTAATTTCAGAGAAACAAACGCACATCGCCGGCTACAATACGACGCAATTTGAACTGACGCTTTCGTTTTTATCACTATAGAGCATTCGTTCACTTTGTTATTATTTTTCATGGAAATCTTTTTCAGTTTCTCTTTTCAATTCGAAATATTGCGTTGATTACAATTTGTTTTTATGTCTACATATATACCGTACAAAACTAAAATAGAATACTACAGTGTGAGTATTTAAAGACTTCACAATTAATAATAAATAACAGAAATAAGACCTTTTAGCAAAAATATATGTATTAAATAGATTTCTTGGAATATTTTACTTTTTAAAAGAAAAATAAAACGTAACTTAATCCTTGATTACTTAAAGGATTAACAAGCGAATGATAACAATTGTGATAAAGTTGAAAATAAAAATTGGTACGAATCGGAAGATTATGAGAACGAGATATGTCTGGGGGACGAAAACTTGCCCCGAAAACGTGCCCCGATCACACAAATAGTGGGATAAAAATAGGGAGATGATAATGATGGGATATTATGAGTATTTATTTATTTCATTTATTTATGATCCGGATTTTTTGAACTAATTACACTGGATAATTATGAATAATAATAAATTTCGTTTAATAGCGCCATCTACTTATTATTTACAATTTATTGCGCGCACGCACTTTACAATTTAAGTTACTATTTAGTAGAGTTAACTTCATCCTGGCGATTTTGAACTTAAACCATTCTATTCTGGTCGTGTGTGGCACAAAACAGCGATAGATTGCACACTACACCGAAGATTACTTTAAATTTTGTTACAGTTCGAGATAGAGGGTTTTGATTGCAGTGACAGGTATTGACGAATAACGTCGTCTCTGTTTTTCAAATGAGAATAACAAGAAGAGAGAGAGAAAGAGAGACAATAAGTGCCACTGCAGTCGAAATCCACTATCATTATTACATATATTATCATTATTACTTAAAAGTATTCTTATTAAGACTATATTTCAATCCCAATCTCACGATTTAAATAAGACATGAAAATTTTGATTTCAGGAATAAAAATATAATTTTTAGCAGAGTTCGAAATGTACATTAGTTATTTTGTTCAATAAATAAGTTACATTATTCGTAGGATCCGTCGAAACATAAACACATTAAATGCGAATGCAGTTATCGAATACATGAGGCACATAAAAAAATAGAATTTGCTGCTGTGAAAATAATTGCCATAGGTTTCGATTACATTGGGCTGGCGAGCGCCAGTGCGGCGTATGCACTTAATTGTTCTGTTACAAAACTGCTCTGTAGTATTTCACAGTAACGTAATTGAGTATTCTTTAGTTAAGCGTACCTATATTGAAATTGTTATTAGATTTACAACTTTAGCACAATATAAACAAGGTTCTACATCATTTAATTAATATATTAATACAGTTTTGTCTCCTTGGTATTTAATTGTTAAGTTTCGATTTCTTAACAAGACGACAGAAGTCTAAAGGAAACCGGGTCTAAAGGGAACATTATACATCATCAACTCCCTGTTCTAATCCCACTCATGTTAGATCGGCACTCTAGGTCCGCTAGAGCCATCTGCCGTCCGTCATTTCCGTCAATTTCTGCTTAATTATATTACTTTTTACTCAATCCATCTATAGCCTATGCGTAGTCCTATCCCTGTACCCGTTCGTATTCGTAATCATCCCGGCAGGTGAGTAGGTCAATTAATATCACCCAATTGCTTTTAAAACAAGCGTACGATGTCAACGGTTACACAATGCGTTTTAAATACTTCTCGTGACGTGACGTCCTTGTGTCGTCGCTTCGTCACGTCACCGTGTCGTAACGAGTGGCTCGCTAACACATCAACGTCAATTCCTTTTGCAATCAATTACGTGCACGTATTAATCGAATGTATTTTCTTAGTAAATTGATTTAATTAATACGGACGTTTGCTGCTAACTCTTATTTACGTTTCCATTACATGTTTTTTTATAGTGTATGCATAGTTCGTTTGATATTAAACAAAATGGGTGAGACAAAAGGAAACAACAACATTTTATATATAGTATATTTGACCGACTGAAAATGTCAAATGCATGTAACCTTAAGTTTGCACTGCCGAAGAACAAACATTTCAATAACATTTCTGTTAATATCCAAAGAAAAACATGGATGACAAGAATGTTTTCTGAAATATGTATGGTAAATGGTAAGATGCTAAGATGGTATTGATTCTGATGTTTATCGATGGTAAGAAAATTTCAATACTGTTAAAACACTGATATAAGATAACTTGAGAAAAAAAACGTCTTTTTGAATATACAAAGATAACCTTTGCCTACTTCGAATAATAAAAACTGATAGATAAATACATAAGTGTTTATAAGTTTTATACCTATAAGAAGATTTGGATTTCTTTGAACTCAAAACATGAGGTTACCAGTCTTTTGTTATGGGAATAAGAATTATTTAAAATAAGGCAACATACCTAATAGAGATACTCGAGAGAGAAATACTCGATACCTACTTAAATACTGTTATTTAAATTGATGAAAGAATTGCTCTTGTTTAAGTCCAAGATCACATTAAAAATTCAAAATCCAATATAAGAGTTTTATATAAACCTTTGAAGACTTAATTACGTTGTAAGTATTTTTTTTTTCGTAAAATTTCCGCGGTCCGTGTATGGCTAACCGCAAATGGTATAAACAATACTTAGTACTCGCCAACTTATTTTTTTATACTATATTTGCTGTTAATACTCAGAGTCAAAATAAGAGCTCCCTTAAAGTAATAGTTAATCTTATACTCGTATATAAAATTCTCTTGTCGCAATGTTAGTTAGTTAATGTACTCCTCCCAAACGGCTTGACCGATTTTTATTAAATTTTATTTGCATATCGACGGCAGAAAGCGGAAATGTCGTATCTCGAAAATTGGCCCAAATAAGTTAACATCAATTGCTGTAACTAGTAAAAATAATCAATGGATTAGTAACTTTAGGACATACCAATTAACGGTATCAAATAACGCTTAGATTGATAGAAATACGTTCCAAAGTTCAACTTCCTATCTTAATTAATTTAGGAGTTGTGATTTTTTTGAAATAGCTCTTTGGCTCTGGTGTAAAACTAGATATTTTGAGATACGACATTTCCGCTTTCTGCCGTCGATATTCAGTAGGTCTGAAAGTCGGCTACTGTCTATTTTTCATACCCCTATTAAGTATTCTTTAATTGCGCGTGGACGGAGTCGCGTTAGACAGCTAGTTATCTATAAAATTTGATCAATTTGATGTGGTATACATTTCAAAATAATTTATTACATGTAATAAGCAAGATTCTAAAATGAGTTAAGATTTTAAATTTACGATCAAGATAATTAGACTGTTTTGAAACATTTTTATGCGTTTAAATTTGACCTAATCTATAAATCTCATTTAATTACCTTAAAACATGATTACTTCTCATGAGTTAACGCAATCGCTTAAATAGTATGTAAATAACCTCAATGAAAAAACAGAAAGTGTAAGAAAAATCGTGAGCCGAACGCTGAGCCATCAAACTGTTAGGAACAAACTATTAGTAAAAACAAAACCATTTTACCGTGGGTTTTTGAGACCAAAATATCTGTATCAAACATATCGCTATCCCTGTCATTACCTTTGACAAAATAGAGATAACAATATTTTTAAAATGGAGATTTTGGTCTCATAAACCCACGGTTATTGTTTTAAAATACGCCGTTGCACAAATAATGCTTTAGTCACGTGGCGTACACTGAAATAGCCTCTATTGTTTGACAATAAAGAGCAATATGGCATCCTTGAATGTGAAGAATAGTGTGGAGACACGCGCGGCCGAATCTACGTAAATAATATTTTAAGGAACAATTCGAATGGCTCAAGGTTCCTTTAACTCGAGATGAATTGATTTTCCAGTAACGTGTCGCGTATTAAGTACAAGTGCTCTAAAGTATTGTGTACACCGGAGCTAAAATACCTGCGATATATGGTTCTAAGAAACCGAAGAATACGTTAGATGAGAAATAGAAGCCAAGAATATTTTTGAGCAAGGTTATCTTATCTATAAGGATATTTTTTAAAAGTTAATTTTGATTTATCAAAAAAAAAAAATGATCAATGAAACTTTGAGAAATAAGAGAAGACTGTACATTAATCTATATTAAAGTAAGTCAATGAATTATGTTCTATTGAATGACCAATCAGCAATTAGTAGTACTAATAAGATAATATCCACAAATATAACTACAATTCTGCGAGAAGTAAATAATATTATCATATCCTCCTTCTTTGTACAAAATGCATTGAATAATTTTATACGTTAAATAAACTTTAAATGTCGAAAAATATCCCGCTAAGGCGCTTACATACAAAGCCAAGCAATAAGTCTAAAATCTACCTGCTTGCAAAGAAGTCTTACAAGGGTGGCAATATGAAATTTAAAGGAACTTTTCTATAGAATTGTAAAAATCTCTTTTGAAAATGATATCAGATTTTGTCACTGTTGTTGCGTGCATCAATTCTAATATTACGAGGATAAAATGAAAATATAATATATTCTATGGCTATTCTGCAGATGATGTATGTTAACGTAGCGCATTTGACTGCAACACTCTCAATACTCTTTTTGTACTCGAGACTTTCGCTCATCGTTAAATTGCTATTAACTGTCAAATTGAAAGCAACATGCATTAATTGACCTTGGGACGATCACTGCATATAGACATACAAAGATATATACTCGTCGTCTGTCCGTCTCGTCACACTCACGCTATATTAGTTTGGATTCTGACAATTGCACGCGGTTACTAATTGACGTGGTGTGCTTTCACGCTTAAGCTTTCATTTTATAGACGCCATAAGATATTTATATCCTTCCAGAGTTCTATACAAGTTAAGTTTCAATAGCTTCCCCGCCTGTACTCCGGTTGTGTCAGTTTTTTTCTTAAATTAATTCATTTGAACCTTTGTTCTTTTTACATTTTTTATTGTAATCCGTGACTCAATATGTGACGAACGGGAGCAGTCCACAAATCGAAGGAGATCTTTATGACCATTATATTGCGTAGTATAAATGTTATTTGGCATTGCTTTGCGGTGTAACGACCAAGCCACGGTCGGTGTTAATGTGCCCAAATCTATTTTAACACCGTATAGAATTGCCCACATACTGTTTACTACGTACTTACGCGTTATTTTAAAATGAACAACAAACTCGTGTTACTGTACATAACATGGTTTAAGAAAAGTTTTCACAAGAGTGTTATTGATTTAGTTTTTACAAGCCCAAAACTTGTATTATTAATTGGTACTAATAACATTAGGCTGTTAATTAGTTTAATCTTAGATTTATATTTGTTATATTGCGAACTGCGAGACAAGGCCCTTCCATCTAAAGATAGGATCAGTGCATGACCCGTCTATAGCCCTCGGTCTGGTTGGCAAAAGACACGATTAATACTCCTTGAAATTTATCTATAACTAGCTGTCGCCCGCGACTCCGTCCGCGCGCTTTTAAAAAAAACTTAAAAGGGGTATGAAAAGGGGTATTAAAGGGGTATTAAAGGGGTATTGATAGTAGCCGATTCTCAGACCTACTCAATATGCTCACAAAATTTCATGAGAATTGGTCAAGCCGTTTCGGAGGAGTACGGGAACGAACATTGTGACACGAGAATTTTATATATATAAGATGATACGTAGTAACTAGCCTGTGACTAAGTATGGCTTTTAAGCTATGCTTAGGGACGAATTCAAAAACCTTTCAAAATTATTAAATTATAGTTTGATTTATTTGTTAATTAGGTGCGATTAATATTAATTAAAACACTTTATAAATCGATGTTGGTTAATCCTTACATTTTATAAATGCACGCAAAGAAAACATTTTATGTTGCAAATAATCCGCCTAACGATAATCTAGTTAACACCAAACATAACCTGAATGTATTTCTTTTATAAGACATCGTAGTTCTTATAAGATTCATTGGATCATTAACTAACTACTAAGGTCGGATGTCCATGCCAATGATGTTTGAAAGAGTTATAAATAGATTATATTGGGGAGCATTGCCACAGTAGTACGCTTAAGGCGCCGCCACTGAATCTAAATATAAACAAAAGTAACAATCTTACTGAATTACTTATGATTGGTTTCTCACACCAAAATCCTTATGTAAAAATATTGTTATCTCTGTTGTTGATAATGACAGTTATGACGATATGTTTTAAACAAGGATTTAGGTCTCGGAAACCAACGATTATTAACATAATATTTAATTAAGACCTCGAAGTTGATTAGAGCTTTTGTTATTCTTCTGATGATTTATTACTGTTGTATATTATATTATATACAAAATGTCAAAGATATTTTCTTTGTTGAATATTAAATATGAATGATAGGCATTTAATTAGTTTTATCTTTTTCAATTAATTTACATTATTATTTTGGTGTCAAAATAATTGATTTTAATTGTTAATTATAATGATACGTTTACGTTCCAATGTGTTTAATTAAAAATACCACATTTCTGGAATGAAAGATAATCAATATAACACAAATACCTAAATATAAGTTCAGATAAGTATAATTTATTTTACAAATGTTTCAAAAGAGGAATGTCTTCGAGTAAATTCGCTGAATGATCTAATGCTTACATTTGGAACATTCCTTTAGTAAAAATTATTACCTACAAAAAATAATTATTAATTTATCTCCTTGACCTTAGTAGGAATTATTTTTATAACCCATATGTACATTTAAGTATGGTTCGAAGTACGTCCCTGATTAAGACATCCTGTACAGTCGACGGCAAGAATCCTTTTATACTTTTTAGTAAGCCCGCATTAATCCCACCGCAGGATAAAGGCCTTAATTGTCTTCAATCTATCGATTGATTTTTGTTGTCAATTTTTGTCTCACAGTCTAGGCACCTTTATTTTGACTATGATTCTATGTGAACTTTAGTATGCATTAGTTTATTAAACAAATATAAATTATATTTTTGTGTAGTATTAGTTAACATGTTTTATTTACTATGCAGACAGCAATGTTGATCTGTAATGTCACTTGGCGGTCCGACTTGACCCACTAGCAGTTTATGACCATTTGTTTTGATGTATAGTAACCATATAGAACAAAAAATAATGAAAACTAAAAGATATGTAATGGTATTTACCTTTATATTTGATAGATAATATACAGTAGAGGTGTTGGAATTAGAAAAAAAAGAGTGAGTAAGGTGTAGCGATCGAATTTATCATCTTAACAAACAGTGGCATTTAAATAAAGAAGAATTATGACTATCGAGTCATAACTCAGCTGTTCGAGTACAAAATTTTGCTTTTAATCGTTAATTTCCTTACAATAATCATCATCCACAAGTAATCATTGAAAGTTTCATTATCCAGCTTTATAATAACACATGGAGACCATATATATCATTGCTTTTTACACTAATAAAATACACGATATAGTATGCACGTGTGTGTGTGTGTGTGTGTGTGTGTGTGCCGGTATCTAAATTTATAGGAGACAAAATTTTTAAGATGATTCATAACAACGATGTTTTTGAATACTCGGCGAAAAAGTCCATGCGTTTTAAATAGATTGGTCAATATTACGCCTTTTAATGTTTGCATATGCAACAATGTGTTTAATAGTTTATGAACACGTCATCGTATGGTGACTGTGTGAGAATAATCGAAAGGGTTTAGCAAAACTAGATGTAATGTAGGTCAAGATCTCATATGAATTACGTTATCTAAAGAGTCTAGAATTTATAGATTTTTTTTACAACTACTTGACTGAGGTAATTGTGGATTGATAGTAAGACACTTGTTTTTTTTTTTACCTACCACTCTCGGTTTCGGGCATGATTATGTTTTAGTTGTTGTAGAAAGTAGTACCAGATATTGTAATTAGAGAAATATATTTATTTGTAACATACGACATTTTATTACTACGCATACACAATACTTAGGTAATGAATTCGGAAGTCCTTCTAGTTAATGATATATTAATACTCTTTATACTTAAACTGTACAAAACCAATTTAAAAGTGGCAACCAACGCTACAAGTTAACCTTTGGCGTATTAAAATTTACTCTACGGTATTTCTGTTTAAATTCCTTTCTATTACGTGATCGAACTGACCTGGCGAATTGTTACTCGAAATTCGTAGCCAAAACTAAAATATATCGGTTGACGTTTCCGCACGTTGGATGCCAGGAAATTGTATGCCGTACGTTGATGCGTTCTGTTTTGATGTAAATGCACTTTGGTTAATTTAACAACAAAATTAATTTCGTTTCTCATTTATTTTTGTTTTATATTAAAGTGGTGAATTTTCGCCGCAAAGTGGAAACGCTTTGGTGATGTGAGAAATTTTAAAGAGATTTTTTTACCGATTTCAAGAAAGTAGGAGGTTATCAATTTGTCTGTTGTTACTTTTTTTTGTGACCGCAGAACTTTACTCTTAGGAGACCGATTATTATTCATAGCCTTTAATTGGGTAAGCAATTATTGACAGTTTAGTAAAAAATGAAAGTATATTTTAAAATGTTATTTAATGTTTAAAATTTTTATACTTAGTTAAAACGTAAGTTTTTTTTACATTTTGTAACATATACAATCAACAAAATTAATTAGCTTCTCATTTAGGATCTTATATCATAAAAAAGCCCTAAGCTATGCTATGCTATGATATGCTAAATGATACACTGAGAGGTATCATTTAGCAATTATTGCTATGATTAGTTTTCAGGTGCATTGTGTTGTGAGCTTCAGATGACATTTTATCGAAGGGTACGAAATAAACGTCCTCGTCTGTACATTCAACTGTACCTTGCTACAAATGTAAGCCTACGTAAGTCCTAGTTGCATTAAAGATTTCACATAAATTCTAAATAAACATACAGAACAGTATAATCTAATATCCTTGTCAATAATCGATCACATTCGACACATCTAACGCCATGGCCTGTTTTATAGCATACATGAATAACTTTGCATCTCTTTCTACGAGTACATCGTGCTGAAAATCTTGTAACTGTAAATTTCCACTATAGTAATACTTGTATAAAATAGGTATATTCACATATATCATTGTCTTTGTAAAGACAGGGAAAATAAATTGATTTTTAAAACAGTGTGATTGCCATTGGGCCGTTTAATTGCTTGGATTCGATCGGCCATTGGTAAAAACCATAGGGCCGATCGATCAGCCAACGGGAAACCTTTTTGATCTCACTGCTAGGTTTTTGAATCCGGAGATAAAATTCAGATCGAATTTAAGGATCGATTATTGGGTTGGAAGGTGAGAAATCAACGGAAATGATTCAGACGCGTACTTAGTGTGCATTTCATGTCGAAGTATAATTGTAAACTTTTGATAGCATATTCGTTAAGCGCGAGAACAGATATGATGTAGGTACGTAACCGTGACGCGGGAGTGGCCTAAAAAGAGTTGCTTGCTCCCAGCTGACCGTGTTTCAAATACCCAGGGACGCTTAGACAAGACTCATCCAAGGAGGTCTGGTTTCCCTGCAATAATTTCTTACATTCTTCTAACCCGGTCACATCTATTGTTAAGTTAAAATTGGATACCGTATTTTTGCAACGAAATGAGAATAAAAGAGTATTAAACTCAGGTTACTCATAAAAGAATCTCAAATAGAATACAAAAATGATAACATAGACGTTAAAGAAAAGTTTTGTAATTCTCTCATTAGTTATTAGAAACAAACAACGAATACACATATAATAAATTACCAATTTATTTTTATTACTCATAATTATAAAACTTGAGAGGTGTCAAGGGACACCCGGATGGAACGAAGTTCCTTTCGATTAATTAGTGAAGGAACCAATGTTTATTCTATGAATAAAAAACTTAAGTCTTCACAAGAAGTACATTTTTCCCCTTTCACAACGCGCGATAAGGAACTTCGTTCCAATAATCCTATCACAAAGGCTGGACGCGGATCAGATAGGTTCACAACATTTTCATGGTCGACGAATCATTATATTAAAACGTGAAACGAAAACTTTGAATATTGAACAAACAAGTAAGACACAGTTAACGAGGATAAGAATTGAATAAAGTTATTTTTAAGAAAGGACAAGGAATAATAATATAATTTTTTGGTTCAAATATCGACCAAAGGGCGACCAGAGGGTTTAAAAGCACGTACTCTGTGACTCTATCCGATATAAGTGAGTTATGTCGACACTTTTAACACAACAAACCTAATTAGTATGTTGTGACATAATCTCGGATGTCCATTGACATCTATACAAAAACATATTTATCCCTTTCAATCCCTACAGAAAAATAGAGATAACAATAGGTATATCGGATTTTTGTTACGTATGTCGTAAACTGTATAACAGATTTTAAAGAGATGAGGTGTCGATTTGTATTCATCTGAAGGGCTCAATCGGGTTTTGTTGAAATATTCAGACAAATTATTTATTTTGTTATACGTAAAGACCGATTTAATACCATCTATGTGATATTTGATGAATTATAATTTATATTCACGTTGGCGTTTCGCTGGATTTAAGAAGATATTAAATGTGAGGCGACGTTTTTCGTGGAAAACTCAAGGCTTCATAAAAAGATCCCTTAAAAGAAATTGACATAAAATTTGAGCTGAAAGTAATATTTGGCTATGTTATTAAGGATGGAAAAAAAAAATCTTATTCTCAGTAAATATAATATCCTTTTCATTTCCAACTACAAACGATATAAAATATTTTTCTGTAATATTTATTTCATATTTAGTGTAATTTTGTTCAATAATATATTATTACTAGCTGTCGCCCGCGACTCCGTCCGCGCGCAGTTAAAAAATGGGGGGGGGGGTATGAAAAATAGATGTTGGCCGATTCTCAGACCTCTGAATATGCTCACAAAATTTCATGAGAATCGGTCGAGCCGTTTCGGAGGAGTTCAAGTTCGAACCCCGTGACACGAGAATTTTATATATAAGACTAGCTGTCGCCCGCGACTCCGTCCGCGCGCAGTTAAAAAAAAAAAATGAAAAATAGATGTTGGCCGATTCTCAGACCTACTGAATATGCTCACAAAATTTCATGAGAATCGGTCAAGCCGTTTCGGAGGAGTATGGGAACGAAAACTGTGACACGAGAATTTTATATATTAGATAATAAAGGACGGTTCTTATTATTACTAGGAATTTTATGATTAGTGATGCAACGGAAGTGTCTTAGCGGAACCAGAAACGGAAACAGATGTCAAAAATAAATTTTAGCAGAAACGGAAACGGAAACGGATGCGGAAACAGAAGTGTAAATAATATTGAAAAAAAAAAATTTACAAATATTTTTTTTTTTTGGTAAAAACAGTTTGTATTTGTTTTTAATTTATTAAGGCATTGGACATCGGTGTCCTTTAGCCTTCAATGTATGTATTTTTACTGTGCTGCAATAAGTTAAAATACGTGCTGACAAACGGAGGCTTTTAAATATTAAAACCATTTTACAAATATATTTCTTTATTAATACATTCACTGATGACCACTCGGATCCGAGAGGGCAGAGCTATTAGTAGCGGCGCCTCCCCCTCGGATCCGAGCGAGGGGCCCGTTCAGTTTGTAGTAGCCAGTAAGCCGCCGGCGTTTGAAGCGAGTCTATGTTGCTTTGTGTGGCCACTCTGGCAATATTGTCAACTAACGAAAAAGAGTATTAGTTTCATTCTTACAGTGTTATAGTGATTAGTACCACGTTCGTACGGAGGCAAACATACAAATATCTTGTATCACATGAAGCTAAGTCTGAACTTTATGTTATGTATGTATATTTTTTTGATATATGTATGTCCTGTATGTGTGTGTATGTGTGTGTGTGTATATGTGATTTTTGTGTATATGTGTGTGTGTGTGTGTATACGTGTGTGTATGGGTGGGTGTGTATGAAATGTTACAAGATCTTGAACCAAGAAGATAAAAGTTGGTTTTGACTAATCACTATGTCGAAATATTCTCGAACTTGATGAAAAATTTGACTTTGTCAAAATCTTGTAACATATTAGTACACAGAAATGCGATCGTGGAACAAATATCTACATATTAGTGAACTAAACCATTGCCATCCCTAGCACTCAAATGCAATACATTTATCCGACGTTCTTACGGTGAAGGAAAACATAGTGATGCTGCCTGCACATATATGAGAAAAAATTCAATGATATGTGTGAAGTCAACCCGCTCTGGGCCTGTGTGGTTGACTAGTCACCCCTAATTTGGGGTAGGCTCCGAGCCCCTCATTGGGGATGTATAGTGAGGTGATGATAATAATGATGATGATATATTACATGGTTATCACTTATTCAAAAGTACATTTAATAACTAGTGATGCAACGGAAGTGTCTTACCGGAACCAGAAACGGAAACAGATGTCAAAAATAAATTTTAGCAGAAACGGAAACGGAAACGAATGCGGAAACAGAAGTGTAAAAAATAATAATAAAAAACATATTTACAAAAATATTTGTTTCGGTAAAAACAGTTTGTATTCGTTTTTAATTTATTAAGGCATTGGATATCGGTGTCCTTTAGCCTTCAATGTATGTATTTTTACTGCGCTGCAATAAGTTAAAAAACGCGTTTTTTTTAATTTATTTTCAGGAAACAAAATTACACTATTTACAAATTAAAGTTCGCCAAACCCCTCGTGTTGACAAACGACAAATATATTTCTAACTATATAATGATGATATATTACATGGTTATCACTTATTCAAAAGTACATTTAATAACTCGTAAGTATGAAATACTCACATTTTGCCAGTTGTCAAATTTCATATGGACAACAACTAGACAGTTTACTCCAGCAAGAGAAACTGATTGTTTCAAACAGCAGCAGAAAATATTACGCGCTTAAATTCACAAAATAGTACGTAAACAAACAAATGCGACAAGTGCCGAAAGGCCGCGCACGGACTGCCCGTCTCGCGCCGCGCATTTGGATATCTCAGCCGTCGTAAAGTTCCGTTTTATCTCCGTTATAAAAGTTGCGGAAACAGAAGCAGAAACGGATGTTGAAAAGCACGCGGAACTTCCGCACTTGCGGAAACGGAAACTGACATCCGTTGCATCACTATTAATAACTCGTAAGTATGAAATAGTCACATTTTGCCAGTTGTCAAATTTTATATGGACAACAACGAGACAGTTAACTCCAGCAAGAGAAACTGATTGTTTAAAACAGCAGCATAAAATATTACGCGCTTAAATTCACGAAAAAGTACGTAAACAAACAAATGCGATAAGTGCCGAAAGGCCGCGCACGGACTGCGCGTCTCGCGCCGCGCATTTGGATCTCTCAGCCGTCGTAAAGTTCCGTTTTATCTCCGTTATAAAAGTTGCGGAAACAGAAGCAGAAACGGATGTTGAAAAGCGTGCGGAACTTCCGCACTTGCGGAAACGGAAACAGACATCCGTTGCATCACTATTTATGATTTATTTTCAAATTATTTATTTATTATTAATTCAGTTTAAATATTTTAATATTTATAAGAAAATATTTATACAATATAAATTTCATTAATTATACGCGATAGAAATTTATAACATGCAATTGCATGAGTTACATTCGTACGTTCGCATAACTTTACCTATTTTAAATGTATTTGCCATCGCATTGGAAAGAGGCATTAAAATAATTAATTAATTAAACGAAGATACATAATTAATTTAAAATAAAATATTGTTACAAAAGTATTGAGTTTTTAAACCAATACATTAGTTAAAGATAATTAGGTTCCTATTAAAAAAATAACATTTACCTTCCTAGAGGGATTATTAACAGAGGAAGTTAGAGGAGGGACCAAGATAACAAGAGTAGATTTGAAAGTGACTGTCGTTTAACAAACATTCATACCTATCGGTAGTCATCTTAGCGATGTTTAAAAATGCTTTTTAACTAAAGGAAATTTCTTGATTAAAAAAAAGAAATACTTAGTTGAAGTTGAAATGAAAAAGGTGGAAAGAAAAAAATACTTTCAGATAAGTAAATTTTATCGCAAAGCACATCATATCGACGTTCACCGACGCCGCAAAAGTTTACGTTTCGATTAAAGTTACATAAAACTTTAAATATAAAAAATTTCTAAAAAGAACGTAGAGACTTCGATGTTGAAAGTCGATGTAATTTTTAACTAATACAAGTTTAAAATAAAGTGTCGATCAACTTAAACGTGGTGTTAATTAAACTATAATAAAACATGTTTAATCACCAAAAAAGCTATTTACAATTTTCTGTTTTAACTTTGAATATAAAGCTGTTTTATTGCTTTGCTTTTATCTGGAATTTCAATTTTATAATCCAAACAAATAGCAATAATTAAACAATTTCGACTTACTGGAAAATATATATGAAATAGAAATAAATAGTTACGTAGAAGTGAACTTTTAATTTATTTTCATGTGTATATATTGACACGTTTCTTTAAAGCGAAATCTCGTTAATTTTTTTTTGCTTTATATTAATAATGTTGAATAATTGAATACCAATATTCTGTTTAATCACTTTTCTTTTTAATTTTCATTTTCATCACTAAATATTAAAAAAATAAAAATGTAAAAACAGATACGCTCTTGTTTATTTGTAGACAATATATCTAACATTTCTTTAAAATGTAATTATTATTATAAGCAAGTAGTTTAGCGCTTTTATAGAATATGTAAACATCTTTAGCAAGTACTTAGCAACTGCAGCTACTTTGATTGAGTTTGTTACAAGTCATTGTATGTGACGGGGCTGTAAAAGTTTGGGAACTACTTCCCAGCTGTATACCAGCTCGTGTCACTGATATCATTATAAACTTTGTAAAGCGGCTTAAAGCACGAGCAAACTCGATTCTAACTGACACGGTGACCAAAACATGATCTTTAATGACCATGTTATGAAATGTAATAGCAAGTTATACCTTATTAGCACAATGAAATTTACACATATAGTTAATTTGTGTAGCGGTCAATTAATAGTTATAAATCTTTTGTGTTTTATCGATAGATAAAAGTCCGTAGAGGTGGTGCTAGACAGATTGGATGCGTTAGAATTATCTGCGTGAGAATTAAATGACAATCTATTAAGATTGTCATTTAATTCTTTTTCCATTCACGATCAGAAAAATTATATAGAAAAAAGGATTACGAATTCATGGAGCATAGTTTAAAGCGGTCGGCATCAGTTGAATGACGCTATGACAGCGTACATTCTCTTATTTTTTTGACGTTTTATTATTACTTGCTGTCGCCCGCGACTCCGACCGCGCGGAATTAAAAAAAGTTAATAAGTAGCCTATGTGTTCTTCCATACTGTGTTCTAAATCTAAATCTGTGCCAAATTTCATCAAGATCCGGTCAGCCGTTCCGGAGATACCTCTAAACAAACATCCAATTATCCATCCATCTAAACATTCGCATTTAAAATATTAGTAAGATGTATTATTTCAGATAATTGGATTTGAACCCAAATATTTATAACACACAGTATCTATATCATTCTGCCAACAGCAAAAAACATTACCATGCACGTCGAACGTAGAATTTATTTCAGCGTGAGTGAACATTTTTCCCATATGCATTTTAATTTCGTTGCGTACCTCACAGTAACTAACTGTGGCATAAAATCTGTCAACAGCATGTTATTAAACTAGCATAGATTTAAAAACTTCAACATGAAATATTGTAAATTCATTATTTACGACAAGAACTAATAATAATTTTAGAGTTTTCTCTACGTATTGATGTATACTCGTATTTAAAGTTACGCCAAAAATACGGCAAATACGCCAAAAAGGTAAAAAACCTTTTTGGCGTATTCTTAATTTTAAGTTAGAATAAACTTTTATCAGTCTTAGAAAATATTTGTTTATCATTTTTGAATGTATCTTATTTAATTTAAAGTTGCGAAAGTTATCGTTTAAGAAATAGATTTTTCGGTAAGATTTATTTTCAATTTCCCGACTTTCTTCCGCAACAGCGTCTTCAATGTTCACGAAGAAATTCTGCAGTGGAATGACTAATAAAAACCAGTGTCAGGACATAAAGCTGACAGTTAGTTTGCAAGAAAATCTTTTACTGCGAACTTGTTGTTCTGATAGAAAATGTTATTATGATTGTAGAATGGAAAAATAATAAGTGATGTTTTGGATTATACAGTCACAGAATTAATTTCCATACCCACGTTGAATTGATTGACGTGACTTTTGTCCTCAAGTATATTGTATCTTAAAAATGATAAAAATCAAGATTTATAATGTGAAAAAACTTTTAAATCATCAAATGTACGTAGTGCTTAAATCTTAAAGAGGTGAAAAAAAATTTTTGCTTATTAAAATTCATTAAAAGTACTAATTAAAACACAATTATAAGTTAATAAAAACTCAAATATATCAAACGAAATAGGAATTGATAAATAGTTCTAAGATGCTATTTTACATCGTTATTTTGAAATGTAATATTCTCGGGGTTATTGAAATTGAGTGAGTGCAGAATCTATTTTGCGCCAACGTATGTAATTAAAACTACTCTATGGCTAAATCCATCGATGCAGCACGAAAGGTGCTCGATAATTTAAATTGCTTTCACTAAAACGTTTAACTAAATTGAAATACTATTAAATAAGATGCAGACTGCTATTAATACAGTTTTACTTTTTATTTAACAATCAATTATACCACTTGTAGTTGTATCACAATGTTCATTTACTTAATTTTGTGTGTACTAAAATGATGGTTCGTATAAAAACAAATGACGATTGAAAAAAATGAAGATCTACTGCCATTAATTTAATCAAAGTTTAAATTTTGCTTCGCTTCTATTTCGGTTTTTTAACAGTGTGCTAATTCGTTAATTTAAAAGCGGTACGCATCCGTAAAATAGTGGAACGCTAGTTTAAATATAACGCGCAGTTGACACTACAACCCGTTATTACGGGATCGGGACCAAAATAACAGATTATTTTGGGATGCGAGGTCGTGACGTTACGGTAAAAAATTTACGTTCAAATCTAGACATGCCTTTAGATAACAGTGTACTTAATTATTTTAACACGTAACTGTTAACTTTAACTAGCAGTATATAAAGTAATATTGACCTAAAGACAAGTAATAATGGTAATTAATATCACCCATTCATAACAAGCATTCATAAGTGTAACCTTTTGTATTATTTATTAGAGACTCTTGACAGTCTTTGAACTTAAACATAATTTTTTTTTTCCATATAATATCGTACTAGTGTTAGCGAGTAAAAGTTTTATTATAAGTCTACAGTAAATGTAAAGATATGTTTTCAATTCACATCATTACTAGTTTTACAATAATAGTTTCGTCTGCTAAATTTTGAGAACTAAAAATATTCTTTTAAGGAAAACTTCTTAATGAATGTCAATGTGATTTAGTCGTTTTTTGTTATTATATACTGCTTCGTGCACAAGAAAGTGTTAAATTTTTTATAAAAAAATTAAGGTATGTTTTTAAATACGCATGTAGAATACGAGGTTACTGGCGAGTTGCCATAATGTTTACCAATCTCCGCTAGATGGCCATTTAATACTTAATTTAGTATTTTTTAGTGAAGATTTCTCATCTTCATACTCAAAGCAAAGAAACTAGTGAATGCGGTAATCACTTGTAGGTACATGTGAATTGTAAGTCGTAATCTTCTTACCTTGAAGTGGCTGAGGTATTCCTGCTGCCGAGTGATATCGGTGGCGAGGATGAGCGCCGAGATCTGGTCCTGCAGACTGGACCAGATGTCGCGCAGGCTCTCCATCACGCCGCTCTCTATCAGGCAGCTCGTCGCCGACCGCCAGTGATGGTTCTCAAGCACCGACGTGTTCTAAACATGAAGGATGACAGTGTAACTTGTCTATACCATAACAAACTGTGATCTCAGAAATAACAATTGAAAAAAAAAGTGACTACGTATTTCTTAAAAAAACTAAAAAAATCTCATTGTCTCAAAACAACTATTTCAATTAAAGTGCAATTCTTGGAAAGGTAGGATTTAAATAAAGTTAGAAAGGCTCGTGTCTCCTACAACTCTATCTTAGTTACGCTAATTGTCTGAGAGTGCACTCCCGGAACATATCAAACTTTGCAAATGTTTCAATGTAACTTTGTTATTACTTAGTCACGATATTCCTTAATCAATGGACTGCAAAGTAGCGGGCGTTGGATAGCTATTGCTTTAACGTAAAATTCAACTGCAATGACCTTTGTTTTAACATATTTTTGTGTATTTTTAAAGAGACTGGGATGACAATATGTTTTTAAACAAGTGTGTCGACAATGGAAATACACCATCAGGTATATGAAAATGGATGAAGTTTATTAAAGTACGCCTTTGTCACAGTGACGTTTGTACGAATGGATTTGGATAGGACAGGATGGATGGATATGAATACTAATCGAAATAAAGTTCACTCTTTAAAATAGTTAAGTCTAATACGTCCCTAAGGCGATAAAACTGTTGGAAACTAAAATGTTTTTGGAACGAAGTTCCTTATCGCGCGTTGTGAAAGGGGGCTAGACGGAAAAAATTCTTACGAAAAGTTGTCACGACACTTTTTGCTATATCACCATGGCAACGACGTGACAATATATAACGAAAATTCATAGAAATAAAATGTACTTCTTGTGAAGACTTAAGTTTTTTATTATCATAGAATAAACATTGGTTCCTTCACTAATTAATTGAAAGGAACTTCGTTCCATCCGGGTGTTCCTTTACACCTCTTCTTATCGGAATGTTCTTACTTTTCTTGAAGAGATATTTAAAATAAGATATTTATAGTTCATTTCGAAGGGGTCAAAAAGGAATTTCTTGTTATTGGAAGACACAAAGGGATAAACTTAAAAATTCGTGAGAAATGTTCAAACAATAGATGATGATGATGGTAATGTCCTCCGTGACGTAATCCGTCAATGGTGAAGCTTGCTATCTCTGAGAGTGCGATTGGAAATGACTGGCAAATCTGAACTTAATTTTGAAGGTCCGGTCGCATTACAACCGACCTGAGGATTCGTATGTTTTAGTATAATTCAAGCAATTAACAAGAAATTTATTTAATTTACTGATTTGGTGTATGATTTCTAAGAGTAAATTAACCTTCTAACTCTATGATGTACTTAACCTTAAGTACACTTCGAAGTACCTTTGACAAATGAAGTTGAAATACTATATCGATTACGGCCAATATATAAAGTAAATGTGGAATATATGAAACAAAAAGGTTGGGATATTATTTATAACAGCGGGTTAAGGGTTTTCGCTTGAGTACGTATGAAAAGCGTTTCGGGGTAGCCTTTTGTAACTCGATTGAGAAATTTGGACAAAACAGAACACTTCATTGTTGCTTGAATATTTTCACAGTATCTTTTTGAGTAAGAGAACTTAAACATAGTTTCATATTTACTAAAATAGACTATAGAAGCTTTAGCACAAAATGTTTTTATTATTAAAAAAAGTCATTACCCCTCTGACTCAAGGTTATTTTTATGAATGTAAGTTTGTATGTATGTTGTTTTTAATCAACCCAAGCGATTTTTACGAGTTATTCGATTCATATGCCACCCCTGAGTGTCATACTGGTAGTCTATTTTTAATTGAATATATTAAACTAATTCAATATTAATCTCTGCTTTCAGTAGTTTTGCAGCAATTTACTGAAATAGTATACCTTTTCCGGAAGTAGTAGAGTTTGTAATACGAAATATTTTGTCAAACTATATCTTACGGAAAAGTTACTAATGAATAACAGAATAACTACTTTATTGAATTCACATTGTCAAACAACTAGTCATTTGAAATGGCCACTTAACTTATTTCTTACTCTCGCTGTTTTAAGTGAAGGTTTCCACTGTAGCAAGATCCGTAAAAAACCTCCAGTTGCCTCTATTATTTTGTAATAAAATACAAGGGATGACAATACGTTGTTGTACAATTAATTAGGCAATGAAAACTAACGGTAAATGCATGTTTTACTGTGTTTCAAGTTGTCATTCATGAGTTCGTTGTTTTAGCGCACATGTCAATTAACGTTGAATGAGCGAAACATGTCACTTTTTGTGACCGAAAATAACTACAAGTAGTTTTAAAATCCGTCGTTATAAAACACAATTCTGCGTAACTAAGCTATGTATGACTCTAAAGAGTAACTACAGAGTAGCTAACTTTATACATAAAGATGGCATACTTTTTCAAAAAAAATCATCTATATATTTTTGTTTTCTTTTTTTACTCTTTACAAAATCTTAACTATCAAACTACATACTATTTAAGTAATGAAAATTATTACTTAACTGAAACTATTGTATTACAAATAGACATTTTCATTTATATGTTAAAAATCTGATATAAAACACGTAATAAAGAAAAAAATTGAAGAGCATAATACTAATCATGATACAGTGCGTTGTTCACAACAAGTTCAACGCAGCAGAGTTAGATGATGCCAATTAAAACAGCCAGTCAACTTGAAAAATTAACCCACTCATAGCTCGTAGTTTAATGCTATGTAACAAGACTTCTGCGAGCATAGCAACAATCCTACTGTTATCATTTGATGTAGTTTAGTTTCCACATTTATTATTACACACACATACACACATTATTATGAAAGGAATGGGGCAAAAGAGCAGTGGGATAAATGAAGCGATCATCGATGCACATGGATATCCGCAATACGAGAGGAACTTCAGTTGCATTTTTTATGTATTTATTATTTACTGAAATATTTGTAAGGTAGCACTATAGTTGTTGGGGTTTAAACCAACACTATCCCAACACCACGACTACAATCTAAGGAAGACAAAACGGATGACTTCTAAATCTTTACAATCGTAAGTAATACGTAAGGTACATACATAACTGAGAACAGCATTACACATCATAAACAAATCATCTAAGTTGGTGTCAGAGGTATTTCTACATTCCTGATTCTTACGTTCTTCGAGTACAGAGATCGCTTCTATGTAAAGAACTTAGTATTTTAAAAGAAACCGATGTTTAAATTTTATCTATTCTGGCAGAAGTAGTAACTTTTGAACGTCTCCCTATGTCCTACTTAAAGCATAGGAATTAATATACTTAAATAACAAACTAATTAACATTCATGACATATCAAAATGATTAACACTTAATTCGAGATTAGTTTAATTGTCACATTCCTTAGCACTGCATATTAAATTCTATATCGAAGTCAATATAAATATATTGTAGCAATTAGTTAATACAGTAGGTATTAAGTAACTTAGCCATCATGCGCTAATCCTCACGGTATGGGATTTAGAAAGCAACGCGTTCTGTGCCTGTTTTGTCAAAAGAAATGAAAAGAGATGACAGTATATTATGCAAGTATGTCAACAGTGATAATCCACAATACCAGTAACACAACTTACCGTAAATACCACGTACATATTGTGTAATAATTAATGTACAATTAACACGAGTGCACAAACAGTGCCAGTAATGCACATGGATTAAACAGTCGACTTTGTATATATTAGTAGTGACAAGCGATTTCATTTGCCTGTATCAAAATGTTAACTAATATTCAATTTAAGTAGAAACTAGTAACACAAGTACTTTATATTTGTTAATATTAAAATCAACAAGTCTCTGGCAATTTGTAGTCTTTAGGCGTTCAATTACTTGCTCAAAAATGTAATTAAATAAAATACGCAAATAAAATAAAAAAAAAACTAAAATTACGGCTGGTCAAATATGTAAAATATTAAATATCAATGTAATTCTACTCTATAACAAATCAACACTTACATTGTACAGCTTTGCCAAATAGTTTGAGGTGGCGATGAGGAAGGTCTGGTTTACGCCCGGATGGTCCAGGTCATGCGCAATAGCCGCCAGCAGGCAAGCCAGTATCTCCTGCGGCTCCATAAATGGCAGAATCTATAGATAAAGAACAAAAGTATTAGTAATTGATGACTGTTTTAAAAGTATTTAACGCCGAACACTTATCCGCAAATGAAGAGGCATGCTCGTAGAACAGATATACGTGATACCGAATTAGACAGTAGCTCATAGACACTGTTTGACAGTTACAGAACCTTCAAAGGTTACACCTAATTAAAGCCCGCTTCACGTCTATAAAAAACTAAACAAACGTTAAAACTTGTAGCTAGCTTGAATGTGAATTAAGCAGTTTTAAATTCATCTATATATATAAAAGAAAGTCGTGTTAGTTACACTATTTATAACTCAAGAACGGCTGAATCGATTTGACTGAAAATTGCAGGTAGCTTAGAACCAGGAAACGGACATAGTTACCCTATGTCCGTTTCCTGGTTCTAAGCTACCTGCAATTTTCAGTCAAATCGATTCAGCCGTTCTTGAGTTATAAATAGTGTAACTAACACGACTTTCTTTTATATATATAAGACTAGCTTTTACCCGCGACTCCGTCCGCGCGGAATAAAAAATAGAAAACGGGGTAAAAATTATCCTATGTCCTTTTCCTGGTTCTAAGCTACCTGCACACCAATTTTCAGTCAAATCGATTCAGCCATTCTTGAGTTATAAATGGTGTAACTAACACAACTTTCTTTTATATATATAGATAGATATAAACACAACTTATTGTGCCGGTAATTAAGTGCCGGAAGCTAATTGCTTTATTAGAAACAAAGTTATTGAAAGAGGTCACTTTAAAACAAATAGCACCACAGCCGCTTTGCTGCTTTTTTTTACATTTTACTACAACAGTATTTATGGTTAAGTGTGTGGCTGATCTGTACATGATTTTTTGTACAAAATGTAGGTTGTTCAAAAATTATACGCAAAACTGAATATGTATATTGCGTTTCGTTTGATTAGTGCCATGTCAAATGTATACAACTAAAATTAAACCTCATATTACACTATCATGTGTTTCAGTCACAACTCATATTAAATAAAAAAAAATATATTTTACCTTATACTACACTTACCTATGTATACTTTGAAAGTAAAACGCGTAGGCGCTTACATAATGGTCTCGCGTTAAACGTCGGAGTCGCGGGTAAAAGCAAGTTTATAATAATGTATCATTAAAGTTTTACTAATTCCGAGATTTAAAATAACAATAGGAAATACCTATTTAAGTTAACACATATTGTAGTCTCTATTTAGTGAAAGACATTGAAATGGACGGAAATATTTATCAATAAAAGTGTCACTGCAGTCCTAGTCCACTGTAAGAATACAGAGTGTAGTGTCCGTGCTGAATAATACATATTATCATCCGTAGCAACGTAGCACAGCTGATTGGCGGTGCATGCTACGATTGTAGATAAGCCTCGTAGACCCTATTGAGAGTGCACACGAGTGACCGGTTTAGTGGAAGTTAATCTCTGGCGTTCGAGCAGAAGTACACCGTTACATCGATACTATGACTTGTTTCTACATTATTTATTCTTTTATATAAGCTTGGACAATTCCTATTTCGCAAAATATATAAAACTTACGTTATGTTGTATAGTATACAAAGTACAAATTATCTTGCTCGTATTATTCCTGTCTCTATTATTAGCCTGATTACAGGTTACATTGTCGTATTTGTACAAGGCATGAATAATAGATTTTGAAATACAACACAAATAATAGGCTTCATTTCATTCAGGACATCTTTTTTAAGTTTTTTTTTTTAAATTACTACATTATTTCTGAAATAAGAAACGATTAATTAACATCGTTCTTCTAGAACTTTTGCAATAATATATAAATTACGGAAAAATGGTTAAATATTTGCATTTTAACCGCAGAATTATGCAATAAAATCTTTCAGCTTCAAGTTTTCATATCTCTTTGTAACAAAGACGGAAATTTAACTTAAATTAACCTACATATAAAATTTGGATACGAAGTTATTTTTCGACAAGGAAAATATATCAAGTGAAATAGATCTCAAATGTTTTAAGGATCTTATATTGTTTAAAATTACGGCGTTACCAGTGTTTCAATGAAATTACAAGTTCCAAATTTCAATAGAAACATATTCTTTAGTTCTTTGTTCTTTTATAACGAATTAGCTAAGTAAAGGGTACGTCTGAAAACTTTGCAATAACCAACAAAAGACATTGTTAGTAGAGTACTAAAATATTGAAAGCATTTTATTTAAAAATTGTCCGCTTCAACGTTACAGACATTTTATAGCATTCGACTGGAGTTCGAATGTGAACAAACGTTTTCAATAACACATATGAAAATGTGATTGGAACATGAGATGATCAGAAAACCCAATATTAATTTAGTTATTTTTATGACGTAACGATAAATTATTGAAAATAATAAATTTGAAATAATTATTCAGTCGTTAGATTGAGAGCGTGAGGGAAATAGCTTTAGAAATAGCTATATATAAAAATAATTCCAACTTAAACACAATAATGACTGTTGTTATCTTTACCGATCTGTTATTCCAAACACTCGACCTATTGACATAAAAAATAGTCAATTGACATGAACTGTGCAATTACAGAATAAAACAAACAAGTAAATCCCTCAGGGCTGTCAACATTGTCATTATATTGAATCAAATATAGAACACAACACATGTATGTTTTTTTGCATGAGCTTAAATACTGTCACGCTGCGCTCTACTATTTACGTGTCGTTTTTACCTAAAGAAGAAACTTCTTGAAAGCAAGGATACGTCTTGATTGACACAACAATCTAGCATCGTTCAATTTTGGTTACAGAAATTTATGGAACAGACATACGAGTACAAACATATTATTCTCGTGTCATACGTGCAAAAATGTCTTTATCCGATAGGACACATGTATAACGCTGTAGACGGAAAATATTCAGATTTGTTAAATGGCCAACCGGTCGCCATTTAAAATATCTTAATAGGTAACTAAGTGGAATTAGAAAATGACCAAAGGCCATGTATTGCGGTCAGTGCAAACCTCATCAGTTAACGGTGATAGAATTAGTCACACCCAAATCATTTCAAATGTTATGACGTGATTTGTGGTTTCAGAATAATGCCGAAAATTGTTGTAACAGAGGTAAGTAATGTTAGGATTTGGTTGTATGTGGGGCTATAACTTAACATTGAAATTAAAGATAATTTACAAGGGATGTATTCAAGCGACGTTTTTGCTTGGTAATTTAAAGGAAATCACTATCGGTGATACAAAGATTCTAAAATTCTAAAATATTTACATATTACAAAAATCAGTTTTAAAATTTAATTAAACGTGTAAATTGTTGGAAACAGGCATAACTAACATGTATTAATATATCTTTGTATTGCCATTTGGTGCTACAAATGCTACTGCCTTTCGCAACCCAGCCAACGATTGGCCATTTACCACTGAAGAGACTTAATCTAATATTCGGTGGACAACAGGATAAGTGTGAGAAAAAGACAAAAATTTTTTAACCGACCATTCTGATTTCTTGAAGGGCTACCCTTCGTCGGGTAATTTGATGTAAATAATTTTCTTTTATATAATTTTTTTTTAAAGTAAAATAATAGTATCCCACTTCAAAAGGAATTATGCTCTCAGTCGAGCAAAATTGTTTATTGTTTAAAAATTTTAGCCTTTTTTTCCAGAATAGGACAAAAGTATTAGATCAGTGTATCAAAATTCGGTAAGCGTTCTCCTTTGTCAAGTAACAATGAATCCATAAGTCCGTTGTGTTATTTACTATAGTAACTTTCTTTTGTGTCTCTCATTCAAGTACATTTATTTTGTAAAGGTTCTTTTTCAAACAATGACATCATCTAAAAAATATAATTAATAAAATAAAATTGGTGAACTTGAGAGGCTTACTATCATATTAATGAGCGGATCAAAATTATGTTTTTTTTTGTTATTTTCACTGAAACATATTTTTGTGTATTTTATAATTGATAATATATTGTAGGCAAAAGAACCCGTTTTCTGACAAAAAATAAAAACATTATAACCTACTATTAAAAACGAGTTTAATTTAATTATAATTTATAAAATATGTAAATTAACCAAATTACCTTCGCAAATATACCAGAATATAAAATATTAAATTCTGAACAGAATAATTTAAAATTTTTGAAATCTTCTTAAGATATTATTAGAGATTTTATTTAACCTAGAAAACATGGCATTCATGGAAACCAGCTTTCATATACATGTACTCAACAAAGCTTAAGCATGTTCTAAGATTTGTGACCAGAGTCGCAACTTGAATTCGAATCTACACCCACAGTGAGAATTTACAATACGGAATAACCTGTTACACAAAAACATGAGCATGCTCTTATCTCTGTTTTATGAAAGAAAATGAAAGGGATGTTAACGGTAAAAATGTTTGATACCCGAATTCAATGCAAACGAGAAATTATATTTACACATATCGCTGGCTTACAATGTCATTAATTATGTATGGATTTATTTAGGAAAGCTTCAGTGTTTAACTTGATAATACAAACTTGTCTATTTTTACAGACTTATAAAGATAAAAATCTTTAAACAGGTTTATTAAAATTTCTCATTTTCTTTGTATTTCACTATATTTCGATAGTATATTTTGGTACAACACCATTATCTACTTCATCTTATTCAATTGATTTGTCAGATGAATTTATAGCCTGTTTACGTTACAGATTAGTACAAAGGGAATGATAAAGTGAGGTTAAAACGTAATGCGCACTTGCTTCACGTCCACCGACCGAGATACATAATAAATTCAATGTTTAAAATATTTGAATCTGAATCTATTATAGTATTTCAAATCAAAGACATGTCAGTTACCTAATAAATTTGAATATAAACATCGACGTTCAAAATCGTTGCAATATACATTTCCCCAGGTAATGTTGTACATTGATGGAATAAAATGTGTTTAGGTACTATCCTTTATGCAGTTAATAAAGATTGTTTCATCAAACATTTATTATATTGATTAAGTTTTTTATATCGTATAAATTTACCCGACCAGCGATTAGGAAAGCATTAAATTAACTAACATTGGAATGCTATTCCACTGACGACAAACAATTACTAATTTCCCAATGGGCTACTTGATGATGCGAGAACAGAGAAACGATACTTGTCTATCGTAACGCTGTCGGCGGTCGCCATTTAATTTGATATAATTGTTTCCAGAAGTCGTATTGAGGACAAAAGCGCATCATACCTTTTTCACACGAAGGCAGAACAGTGAGGCATAGTAATAAATTGCAGTTCTGGTATTATTTGTGCGGACACTTCTGACTAAACAGTACCCAGCACTTATTGAATGTATTATTTTATTCTGAATCACTGTCCTCGTATGAAAAATGAGTGAGTCCCATGATAAGGTCCCATGATAACTTAATGGCGCGGGCGCAGACGTCGCATCGCGCTGCGCTTAATTAAACCGTTTAAATAGTCAAACTCAAACAATCTATAAATAAACCGTACAGTGTAGCTCAATACTCTCAGTGCGACTTGTGTTATTGTGGTTTGTGATGAAAACGGCAAGAAATCAGTTTATTCCCAATTAAAGGCGCTTCACTTAACTGCAGCAAAATCCGTAAATTCAAACGTTCAAACGTAATAATAAACATCAGAAAAACAGTAATTCAGTGCGTTTATTTGCCGAACCTAACGTTTGTAAGGAGATAGCTACAGGACTGGTGTGGTGAAAAATAGTTAATCTCTTGTGCTCCGGCGTGAATTTTGTGGGTGTAACTTAAAACGTTTACTTCAAATCTGCAAGTCACGTCGTCGAGGAACAACTTCTGCCAACCTTACTTGTAATTCGTCGTATCGCTCAGTACAGTCGTGGCTCAACGGCAGTAACATCACTGCCGTAACTTAGTACGCGGCGGCGAGTGCGGCGGTTCGCGTCCGGGAAGCAGCTATCTTTTTGTTTGCTTTTTTTTTGTTTTTGTTTTTTTTTTGTGTGTTTTGGTTTAAACTAACTTGAGCTATTATTTTTGTATGTTGTATTTTTTTTCCCTTCTAAATTGTAACTGATAATATTTATTACTAGTTTAGTTTATTAATTTTTTTGCTAGAATTGATACATACATTTCAATGTTCCCATTAACTTATATTGTTTTTCGTACCACTTAAGTGTAGCCTAGCCTGTAATTAGTTTAATTAAATCCACTGTATTTAAACTGTAGTAATTTCGTTATGGCAAAGTGCGGAGGATGTGGCAAGTTCTTACCAACTACGGGGACAGACATAATTGTCTGCAGTAAATGCGATTCTCAATATCATCGTGAATGTGTGCGCTTGGCACGTTCAAATAAAGCACCCCGCGAATGGGTATGCCCGGCGTGCTCGTCCAAAAAGTCACGCACCCCACAAACTGTCACTGACGAGAATACAAGCTCGGCACAAACATCACCTATTGCCACCGATATCTTACAAGCAATCGAATCTACTGTGGCTCGACAGTTTGAGAAATTCGAAAAGAAATTCGCGGATTTGACGAAAGACCTTGCTTATCTTCGCGAAATCGGGGAGAGAGTGGCAGCTATAAGTAGTGTGTGTGACGTCCTTCAAACTGAAATAAACTTGAGCAAAGATCACTATTCGAAGTTAGAGGACGAAAACAGAGTATTGCGGTCGACAATTCAGGATTTATCGTCGAGACTCGCCCACGTAGAACAGCAATCACGACAAAATAATATTGAAATAACGGGATTGCCGGAGAACCGTTCCGAGAATCTGATCACCACTGTCGTTCAATTGAAGAACATCGTGTCGTCAAGTATCAAAGAAAACGATATTTTGTCTGTTGTACGCACCAGGAAGGCAGACAAGAACAGCAATCGACCTCGAGCGGTTGTTGTCAAGCTAAGCAGCATTAAAGCCAGAGACGACTTGTTGGCATCAGTAAGTAAATTTAATAAAGCTAACAAAGACGGTAAACTAAGTTCTCAGCATCTCGGTTACGGAGGTACGGTTAGTCCTGTCTTCGTATCAGAGCATTTGTCACCGGTCAACAAAAGTCTTCACGCTGAAACGCGGAAAGTCACTCGAGAGAAGGGATATAAATTCGTTTGGGTGCGTGACGGAAAAATCCTCGTGCGCAAACACGAAGGGGCTCCTGCAAAACAAATTAGGAACTTGGATTCGTTGAAACTGCTTTAACCTTAATTTAATAGAAGTTTTGATGACATTAAAATACGATAAGCATCCACAAAATCAATGTGTCGATAATAGTTCTTCGCACGATGTTCTTACAGTATACTATCAGAACTTTAGAGGTATGCGAACTAAGTTACGAGATATAAATTTGTCAGCATCAACGAAATCCTATAATGTAATAGCAGCCACGGAGACATGGCTCAATTCGGGAGTGGGTGACAGTGAAATTTTTGATTCTCAATATTGCATATACCGGAGAGACAGAAGTACGTCTACGCTAGTAGGTAAAGAGGGCGGTGGTGTACTTCTTGCGGTATCTTCAAACATAAACTCAGTGAGAATGACTAAATGGGAAAGCGAGGTGGAAGATTTGTGGATCCGTCTAAGCTTCTGTCATAATAAGGAATTCAGAAATATTAATATTGGAGTTGTCTACTTGCCTCCTCCCGTGCTTCAGTTAACTTTAGACAACTTTCTACGCAAAGTCTCAAGTATTATGGAAGAAACAGCCAATCCTACAATTATCATTGGTGACTTCAATTTAGGGTTTATAGAGTGGAGGAATGATTCGTGTACTGCGATGAATGGTCTGTCGCCCTATAATTACCAAAACAACCTAGGTTATGCCTTTATGGATTTTTTTTCCTTAAATGGTCTCAAACAATTTAATAGCATTACTAACTGTAATAACAAAATATTAGATTTAGTCTTATGCAGCAGTAATGTAGGTGGCTGTATCGTGAGAAAATGTCTAGATCCTATCTCCAAAGTTGATGAATATCATCCGCCTGTCGAAATTGCTTTTCAATCCATTAAATACTCTACATTAAAGCCTAAGAGTACCTCTAAGTTTAACTTTTTTAAAGCTGATTACGATAAAGTCATTGAAAAATTTAAAGCAATTGACTGGTTAGATATTTTTAAATCTTGTGGCTCAGATGTAAATCTCATGCTTTCTTTGTTTTATGTTAAATTAAATTCAATAATAGATTCAACAGTTCCCACTCGTAATCCTCGTAATACTAAATACCCTCCTTGGTTCACTAAATCTGTTATAAGAACGATAAAAGAAAAAGAAAAACTCAGACGCCGTCTACAGACGTACAAAAACCCGCGGGATGAGTCTGAATTTAGGCTATTAAGTAAAAGGGTACATTCCCTCGTTAAAAGGTGCTACAAAAATTATATATCACAATTAGAACAAAACATCCGTGTTAATCCCAAGTGCTTTTGGTCTTATTTGAAGTCATGTAAGTCTACTACATCTGTCTTACCCTCTGAAATGGAGCTGAACAATGTCACTGCGTCCTCGGGATTTGATATCTGTGAATTATTTGCTCAACATTTCTCTTCTAACTTTACACCATCAACCGATAGCCCAATTCAAGATTTTTCATTAAGCGAATGTGTATTTCCACAAAACACACTAACTCACTTGGAATTAACAGAAGCAGACATCATAAAAGCTATGAAAAAACTTAACACTAATAAAGCATGCGGACCCGATGGGATACCGCCTTTTTTCATTATAAGATGTGCTCAATACCTTGCCCTTCCGTTAAAAATTATATTCAATGCATCTTTATCCTCTGGCACCTTTCCCGAACTTTGGAAAGTTGCGAATATTGTTCCTATATTTAAAAAAGGGGATCGAAAAAATATAAAAGACTATCGTCCTGTGTCATTACTCTGTACATTGGCTAAACTCTTTGAATCTTTAGTAACTCCGGTTCTCTCATCGCACTTGAACGTTGTATTAAAACACCAACAACATGGCTTTAGTAGAAAGAAATCGACTATAACCAATCTGGTATCATACGTTAATGATATATCTACGTCCATAGACTCTAAATTACAAGTAGATGCAATCTATACTGACTTCAGCAGCGCATTTGACAAGGTGGACCACAATATTTTAGCAAAGAAGTTATCTAGCTATGGTGTGCATGGGGTGATCTTAAATTGGTTTCATTCTTACCTTAGTAATAGGAGACAGTATGTAGTCACAGGTGGGTTTAAATCAGAGGCCTTTGTTGTTGCATCTGGCGTGCCTCAAGGTTCACACTTAGGTCCTATATTATTTTTAGCCTTTGTAAATGACATCGTTAATGTTATAAAGAATAGCAACTGCTCAATGTTTGCTGATGACATTAAAATTTATAAATGTGTACAAAGTTTAGCTGACGCTCAATTATTGCAGGACGACATAAACGCTATTGAGAGATGGTGCGAATCAAACAGGATGGTTTTAAACGTCAAAAAATGCTTTCATATAAAATTCACGAAAAAAACTCGGCCTCTTCCTACATCCTATTCGGTAAATAATGTGGTAATGCATGAAGTTTCCAGTATACGCGACCTGGGCGTTCATTTAGATTCTAAGCTCTCATTTATAGACCATATCGACAACATGGTCGGTAAAGCAAACAGAACTCTAGGATTTATTAAAAGGTGCTGCAGGGACTTCAAAACTATTTTGCCTCTAAAAATACTCTATAACGCGTATGTAAGGAGCGTGCTCGAATACGCCTCTCCTGTTTGGAATCCAATGTATCAGTGTCACATTGATAGAATAGAACGAGTCCAAAAAAGTTTCACGAGGTATTTAGTCTATAAAGATAAGACCTGCTCGCGCGAGCTCGATTATGTAAACAGATTAGATCGTTTTAAAATGACGTCTTTAAATCATCGTAGGACTGTAACAGATATATTATTATTTTATAAAATTATAAATGGTATGGCTATAGCTCCAGATTTAATCAGCAAGATTGAGTTGCTAGTCCCTCGACATGCGTCTAAAAGATATAGTAGAAAAAGAGATATGTTGATGATTCGCCGTTATCGCTCGAATGTAGGCAGGAATGCACCTATCAATAGAATTTCACGTGAATTTAATGAAACGATTAATAAGTTATCGGATATAGACATTTTCTTTGATTCAGTGTCATCTTTTCTTAAAAAACTTAATGCAACTGTTTCCTTAAAACCGGATAAGTAATATATTCATTTTATTCTGTTTGCTTATATTTCATTACATGTTACTAAATTTTTATTTTTTTTTGATTGTCTTTGCACTTTGTTTTGGATCTCTTTAGATGTGTATAAGTATAATGTTATTTATAGTTTTGTTATTGTGATACTCTCTTTGATTACATGAATGCTGTGTTTGCCTGTAATTGAAATATGTTTAAGATTACGCTTACATGAAACTTATGTTTTAAATTATGTATAACTGTGTGTAACATATTTTGTTGGCAACCCTAAATAAATAAAAATAAAAATAAAATAAAATAAGGCTAACAACAGCTCGATTAAATTAAATGAGACCCGGACTCGGTACACAGTAGGGACGAAAACGTTGCCGCTGATATTTTATTAAAATGTAATAACATCAAATCTCCACTAATGTATTGGAGCAGTGCTATTTCGCGGAGTATTGAAGTGTTCATTCGAGTTTTAACATAAAATTATAGAGAGAAATAGATTCTTATAACCCAAGTCTAGATTATACGAGTATTTAAAGTCTTGAAGATATCATAGAGGTTCGTACACATGCATGAGTCGTCGACATTTTTAATCTGTCATCGCCAAAGCCAGTCGCTCGAAATCTGTCAATATCGTCGTGTATACCGTTGAAACTAATATTGTAGATGGTTACGCCGCCTTTCAAATATTTTAAACCTACGCATTTTTTTAATGTAGAAGTAAAAATTTTCTAATAAAAAAGTTTTGCAACAGAAAACTAAACGTAGCATAACGTCATGAGTTGGAAAGTAGAAAAGACGGCGGATTTAAAGTTTTGTGGGAAAGATTACATATCTTCTTTGTATTTTTTTAGTTGACTCGATCATTGATTTGTAGCTATTACTTTTGCGAATATACATTCATTAAATTATAAATGCTATTCAATACTAGGAAGTTTTATTACTATTAGCTGTTCATGCTTTAATTCTCATAGTGAGTGAATTCTTATAAATTATCTTACCGCTATATTGGATGGATGATGGATACCCAAACCACTGGACAAAGTTAAATAAAACATTTTTAGGGTATTCTACGGAAGCCAGAATAAGTTTCTATACTAAAAAATAAAAAGTAAGCAAAAATGCTATTCAATTAAAAAATAATAATAATAAAGACCAGATTTAGACGTTTTGACGTTACTTTGCAACGCAACCTGAGTTATGAATTAGCTATTTTATAAAATAATTCAACAATACTTGAATTATATTGTTTCTTCTTGATAATGCAATGATCTTACAGTTTAAGTGGATGTATAAAAGAAGTTATATCATAAAGAAATAACTCTGGAGCTCAGTCGTAGACCACTAGAGCGATATTAACCCGATGCGTCGTTGACATTTCCTTTGTTTGTAATGAAATGCCGACGTAATATGCTGTATTTCTTGAAGCGTTATGAGAAATAGTATAAGGTATTATAATGTAGGAATCACATGCTGTTATTTAGAAATATTTATAATGACATAGATATTATTTTATTGTCTTAAAATATAAAATAATATACGTTATCCTAAAGACGCTTTAGATGTCTTTCTCTTCTTGGTCGAAGTCTAGGGGAACCCAAAATAAGTTAGCAAGAAGTGCTGAATGACATGGATGTCTGCCAAGTCTCAAATGAAGATGTCGAAGATACAGATAGGAAAGGGAGAAGACTAATAAGAAAAGCAGTGGTTTGAGGACCAGTGTGAAGGAAAGAAAGAGATCATTTTTATCACAAAACTTTTTAAATATTGTGTAAGACTATTATGTATTAATGGGGCGTTGACGAAAGGAACTGAAATAACGAATGTTTGCGATGCATTCATTATGAGATATACAAAATAAATCATAGAGATGGATATGGAATGCATGAAGAGGACAGAACTTGTTCCGTGCCGCGGCAAATGCATAGCAGATTTTGTAGAAAATCAAATTTAGAGCACCAATGTACTCGTAGTTTGACGAAAGCTGGGAAATGGTTTAAGAATACGTGCCATGTATGTGGTGAATATGCTTAGTTTGGAAATAGTGGTCAAATTTTATAATACATCAAATATAACTATGAATATAATTTTATTACAAAGTAAATTTTATCACAAAATAAAAATTTTGTAATACAAAAGCTTGTTATAATTAAAAGAGCATATTTACGTGCTCCTTACATAATATTTTTAAATGCAAATAGAAATTAAAATCGTAACATTTCCCAAAAAATGGTTAGTACTCCCGTTTTATACTCCCGTGACTATTTTTATTTATTCAAATATATACCAATTATATTTGACGCCACAATTCGATTACTGTATCGATTGAAGCGGCAAATTGATTGACAGACTCGGTTACAGATGATATGATTTTCCTATGGATCATCAAAGAGCTGAAGTTTTAAATTGCATGTCGCTAGTTTCATGCAAATTGGATGTATCACGGAGCGGATTTTATAGCATGAAGCGGAACTTAATTACTCTAAAAACTCCTATATGTTTGTCAAGTTTTGCACGACATTTTTTTACCTTTTAATTATGACTTCGTTTTTTTACCACTTTTATATTTTTTTTTTGTAACTTATGTCCTTTTCTGTTACAACGTTAGTCGTACTGAAGAATCAAACATATTACACATTCGAGTACATACTTTAATGGAAAATTGTGAATCACAAAAGTACAAAATAGCGACTTAACAGAATTTCTGAATACTTCTAGAATAAAAGTAGATTGGATCTTATAGGCATCAAAACATTGAAACCATAACTGCAAGTTCCTACCGTTGAAACACTTGTTCTAAAACAAGTAATACGAAGAAGAAAAAAACAAGAAGTCTCTCTTATTCGCATTAAAAACAAAGACAACAATATTGTTTTTAAGTATTATGACAGTGGTATTCGTAATGTTAAAACATTAATGTAAAGCTTGGAACACTTACCTGTTCTTGCTGCAGGAAGCAGTGCATGGCTTGCGTGACGTCAGCAGCATGCACCGCGTTGTGGTAGGGGTTGCTGCTGTGGTAGCCCTCCTCTATGAGGCTGAAGAGCTTCCACAGCGTGGCCGCGTCCAGTCGATAGTGTGATATCAGCCCGTACTCGTGGAACAAGTGGACGCATAGCTCCGGGAGGCAACGCCCTGCGATACAACACAATAATGCAATTTTCGTGCCAAAAACATATTATATAGGCATGTACAAAGTTGCAAACGTATGATAGTAGTAGTAGTAGTTTAATTATTCCGCACAAATTATGTATTAAAACATACTTCATATTTTCATGTATAAGAGTGTGCAGGTGCCATATTTGAAATTTTGGAAATTGGTATAAAGGTATAAGCTTTGCATAGAAAGGTGAGCAAACAATTTGGCTGTTTTTGGGTTATTTGGTGTTAGTTTTACTTAGTCTCGAAAAGTGTTTGAAAATGGTTGATAAATTACATAAACTACAAAAATACATATATTCGTAAATTAATGTATTTTACAAATGTTGAAAGCCAATTAATATTATGTTACAGAAAATAAAAATAACAAAGCCAACAAACGTAAAAGTTGAAAACGTTAAACCAATCCGCTGTCGAAAACGTTAAACCAATCCTCTGTCGAAAACAAATATTGCGGTGAACCGAAACATGAAATATACATCGGAGAAAATAAATAACAATTTTCTGATCGATGGGAGGGATACTGCCCTTTTAGATTGTCGATGACAAAAAATTGGGGGTTCGGTCGAAAGCGTCCACCCCGAGGCAGGAGGAGGTGAAGGGGGAAGGTAGTCTTTTCGCACCTGAATATCCTCAATATTAAGGGCCTTTACAACGGTCCATTGACGTTCATACATAATTAGACTGGCTGTTTTACGTTACTTCGCTCGCATGTAATTTCTCTTTAACCTATCAAAAGCTTAACTAAATTCTATGATAATCATTTAAAGCTAACATTTTACCATAAATAGAGAAAATCTATAAAAACCAAAATAATGCATTTCTGTGTTTTAAAACACTCGGACATTTTCTACACTACAAAATTTCTTTTATCAATCTATTAATTTCTGAAATAACACGCAAAAGTATAAGCGAAAATATCCGGTTTTATTCCAAACAATATTTTATTGAGAACACAATATGATGATATACTTTTCGAATATTTTCAAAAGGATTTCATGTAAGACCGTTATCAAATAAAATTACTTCTCTAAAAATATCCACCTCCGTTATACAATTTCTAACACTTTTTTCCCGGGAAGGAAATCCCAGGGTTCCGGATAAAGCGAAAGATAAATTTAGGTGACGGACAAACTTCAATAATACGATATTATATATTCGCATCCATGAATTTTCAGTGCCTAAATATCTGTACAAAAGCATAACTAATAAACTTTTTTCAATTTTTTTTTTCGACCATCAAATTTGACGATTATTCTGTGCTTTTATTTTACCGTTACCATAACAACCGTAAGTTAATATGTTTGTCTGACAAATACCTAAATAATCAAAAGACAAAAGCGCTAATCAATATCCAAAAAACTTAATATTTAAATAATCAAATACAGTTACTAATAATAGTGCTAATATGTGGTCGTGGTATTTCACCGGCCGATCCTGCCCATTCGTGCACCCAACAAATATTGTTGCGGGATCTACCACTGTTATATGCTATTATGTGACAAAAATAATAATTAATACCTTTAAAAGTTAATGGACATAAAAAATCAATATCCGGACCCGACTGTAACTCTTTTATGTGAAATGCTTTAATTAAAACAGGATCAACGCGCTACCACGAATATTGAGCTTTGTATTTTCTTAATTGACCTTATTAAATGCTTTAACGTACTCACATTATGATACAAATGTTATTTATATTTAACGAAACAATGTTTCTGTAAAATATTTTCATTTAAGGTACCGGTAAAACGATGTGATTATAAACATAACTTGACAAGCCTTTACACCGTAATTTTTATTTTAGTTAACAAATCACTGGTTTTATCTTTGTAGTAAATAGTTAATTTTATAACAAAACTAGCTGTCGCTCGCGACTGCGTCCGCGCGCAGTTAAAAAATGGGGGGGGGGGGGGTTATGAAAAATAGATGTTGGCCGATTCTCAGACCTACTGAATATGCTCACAAAATTTCATGAGAATCGGTCAAGCCCTTTCGGAGGAGTACGGGAACGAACATTGTGACACGAGAATTTTATATATTAGATATAATTCAATGTAAACATGGTGTAAAAACTATTTCTAGTTTTATGTCATGATTAATTTTCACCCCCTTTTAGGATATTTACAAGAACATTATTTTTCTATTTTATGTAAAAATAAAAAGGATTAATCAAATTTACTTATATTTCTTGTAATCATTACAAACCTATGTTTACGCAAGTGCTAAGATATGGATCACGACATTAGTCCAAGGACGGGATTCGATAACACGACCACCACGATTAGTAAATACGTACCCTTAACCAATATGCTATTGGCACTTCTAAATTCTTAAACAATTGAACATAAATACATCCCTGTGGTAAGAAATTCCCTTCAAATATTCTGATGGAATTAAAAAACTACTTTTTATTTAATTTTTCGAATAAAAAAATGAGTTAAAAAAAAGTAAATTTTTAAGTTATATATAAGAGTTCTTATGAAGTTGGGCGTTACGAACTTAAGGCGATAAACTAACTTTATTTTACGTCATTTCAGCTTTCATCAATTTAAACCAACTTCCCGCATGCATTTTACTTTCCTTTTAGTACTCCACCTTGATGAAGCTCTTGTAATATTTATGTTGCTCCCTAGTTTAACACTTTATGTTCTTAAAGTGATAAAATTAAATATTCCAATTTTTTTATTCCATTAACATAAAAAGATACGTTTATTTCATTGCCAATTTAATTTATCTGTAACTGTTACATGTAACCTACTTTATTTGTATTAATATCTACAATTTGAATAACAAAAGACATTCGGTATTGATACTGTCGTAATTTAAAATTAAATTAAAACTTTTATTTATTTATTCTTTAGCACTTTTATAAGTACAAGGAGGACTTAATGCCTAAAGGCATTCTCTACCAGTCATCCGGTATATGAGAGGAAAATATAATTATGTGCAGGGCAGATATGAATTAAAGATACTATTTTACTAATAACAAAACTTTTAAAAGTAAGGAAAAAATAATTTCTCTTTCTCATTACAGATGAGAAAGCAACCCAACATACTCGTATATTACATTATACTATAATATTTCAGGGAATTCATTCCGAATATTACAGAAACGGTTATCAAGCAAGCTACAAATATACGCACTTCGTTACATTTATATTCCACGATAAGAAAATATGTTTATACCAGTTTTTACAATATTCCTTTGTATTGTAAATTCATCGACACACCTTCAGTTTCAGTTTTAATTGCATAGACAGTTCAGTTATAACATACGTCGTCATCAGCACATACACGTCCCCACCGGACTCGAGCCTATCCATCGTTTAAGTTAGAGTGACTGAGTTGTTAATCAAATGTACTTTGATTTAAAAAAAGTACATTATTTGTAATATATTTGTAACCAATTATTTCGTGGTAAAATAGAGATTTAAAGGATTTACTTCTCAATGTGTAAATCCTAATAAAGATTAAAACAAATGTGTACTTTTCGTAATGTCTTAAATGTTAATAAATCTTAAGTGGTTTCTTTCACTTTCATTAACCTTTTACTTGCGAGTAAAACTAACTAGTTTGACGTTTTTCAAGGAAAATATCAAGGTCCTTTATGACAACATAAGCTCACGGTAAATGAAGCCTTAATCACTCAGAAATAAGAGTGAAAGTGCGTTGTAAGCGACCCTTTAGATTAATTGTTTCCTTAAACGTAAAAAACTTTACAAAAATATAATTTCTGAAGCGAATTAAGTAATACGATTGACATAAAAGTAAATATGAAGCTACGTCCGAAACCTTAATCATTGTTCAAAAAAGACCGATTTTCCCGTCGTATACAAATATGTTCTATGAGTTTTTTTTCTGGTATGTACTCAATTATTTCACGATATCATACACCTTGCTGTATTCATTTTAAACATTCCACAACATATTTGAATACGAAACAAGTTTTAATTTTTTATTATTAAAACAACTTATGAAGGTAATCGCATGAGACTTATTTTCGTCAATCTTTTTTTTTTATTTCCAAAATATTTTTAAATCGTCGAGTTTTAAATAAGAAGCTTGAATAAGATAGCAATGATTTAAACAAAAAAAAATAATTCTACTTTCAAAGTAAAGCTTCGATTCTACTGAAATTCAGTTTACATTAAACTAACATATCGAAACGACGGATTGCAAATACATTTAATGAACACGTTCACGTGGCTAAGCTCTATTTTAACTTTAATTAAGATCGGTAGCTGTTTAAATGACTAACTGCTTCAGCAACAGCCAACGTCAAAGGTGTTAAATTAAACAGTCAGTTGAAGTGAACATTGCATCTCGCACAATTGCATTTCCATTACCCTAGAGACGATACAAAAGCAATCTTTACATTGTTAAGGCTTGCTTTAATATATTGATAATAAATGCGAAAGTAAATCTGTCGCGTCAAAACTATTTAATTGATTTAAAATAAATTTGGTGCACAGATAATATAGATCCTGAGAAAGAATATAAAGGTTACATTTTATAGCTAAAAGTTTGAAACCTTTTTTTTATACTGTTAATTACATATAAATAAAAATGGTATTCAAATATTGCAAATGTTTTACCCAGCAAGGGTGTAAAACAACGAAATTTTGTATAGGAATATGTATATATAAGGTTTATGTGTATGTTTTGCAAGTTAAAGATTTTTGTTGTAATTTTTTATGAGTAAAATAATTAGCTTAAATAATTAAAATGCTACCAGAAGACGGTATTTCCCGTGGACAAAGTCGCCGGCACAGTTAGTATATATACATGTGCGCATCTTGTTAAGTAGGTACATCAATATTTTAAAATGTAAAAATATAATAATTTTTAGAATTCTAATATTTAAATAGAGAATTGATTTTATTGTTGCTTTTTTCTTTCATATAGTAGATGTATTTTAAAATTTAATTGGTTTTTCTAATTACAAGAAAAGATGTCAAATTAAAAAAAATAATTTAAATAGTAAAAGAAATTGTGAACTGTTTTTTTATTAACATACGAGTATACGGTACGAGTAGTAATAGCATATGTCTAAATGGAGTGTAAATGCGTTACGCTAAACCATTTTCGTCGGCCGCGTTGTCACGCAACGTTCAGCTTGATGCCGTCGAAAATGTAAATCCGTTCCATCAAAGGCATTGTGATGCAAAATCCCAACAGTGTTCAATGCCTCGGCTAATGTTTGTATTCTCAATATAGACAAAAAGCACATTAATCTTCAGATATTTGAGAGAAAAAATGTTAGTACCTTAAGTAAAGCTACATATGTAAAATGTTGCTTGGATATTTTGTGTAACAATGTATTATCGTCAGCTCACAATAAGTCCCCACCGAGGGGCTCGAAGCCTACCCTAACTTAAGGATGACAACGCCATAGTCAACCATGCTGACCAAGTGCGGGTTAGTTGACTTCACACATATCTTTGAATTTCTTTTCAGATGTTGTGAAGGTTGCATTACGATGTTTTCCTTCACCGTAAGAACGTCGGATAAATGTGCATATGTAAATCGAAAGTCGAAACACATTGGTACATGGCGGGATTCGTACCCAGGACCTGCAGATTACAAGTCAAGTGCTTAACCCCTGAGTCACCGACGTTTTTTTTTATCAACACAACGTAGTATCAAAGTATTTAAAGTTAATACGATAACAGTAACAATTACTCGGTTTGCATTATGCAACACTCAGAGTCTACGCTAAGGGAAAAAGCCTTAGTAACGATTAAACTGAAATACATATGTCGTTTAGAACAAAATTATCGTTTTACCGGAGAAAGTAATACGTTCGTATTGTCCTTGCTAGTGAAGCTACTTCCCACCTTCTCTGTACTGTACCATTCTCTTGATTTCAATTTTAAAAAAAACATTATAAAACTTGCACGTAAGATATTTTATTAAAATTTTCAACAAAATAATAGTGTCACGTACATTAACCGGCGTTGAAATGGAATATGCATTTAATATAATATGAATATCAGATTTGGAAACAACATGTTAATCCAAACGGTTATTACAGTGTCTGATGCAGCCGTGTGTTCGCAGTGAGGCCGAGATGCGAATAATTATAGCGGCCAGATTCCATTAGTGTAGACAATGAACTGCTATATACAGTAAACTCTATTTACCCTTCCGTTAAACATTTCAGACATAAAACTTGTTACCAAATCCCGCATTCACGGCAAAGTATATGAGTAACGTGGTATTCAACAGCGACATATTCTATCTATGTTAGTATATTTTATTATCATTTCATCATTATTTGTACTAGAAGTTAACGTATTGAGGCGGCTTTTACAAAAGTGAAACTCATTGAATGAATGAAATACAAATATGCGTGCTTTCCAATTTGTGAATATTGCAGTTGTAAATATAAGACAATGTATAATTATAATAAAAGACAATTATTTTAGCATAACAAAGCTCACCAAACATTGAAAAACAATTAAAAAGGTATTTTTCAATTTTTAAAATAACTCTCTTTCGAAATCTTGGAACCCAACTCCAGTTTCATACTAATTGCTATCGCGATCGAGGAATCCGCGTAATTCCACATTCGCGGATAACTCGATCGCGGCATATTTTCAGAATGTAACCCTTAAATCGAATCAAAATCGAGTTCTATTCCGCTGCAATCCGTTGCCCTGGGAAACAAGGATTGCATTTTATTCTAATCAGTAAAGCTTAGAAAAAAAATATTTACCTTACAAGACACCTGTATTGTACTACATGATTATTGATATAAAATTTAGTGAAGAATTTCTTATTTAAATACAAAATCAATGGCACGAAGTTTTCTTAAATAGATAAAAAAATGTATTTAATTCTGAAATTCAAGTAATATTATAAAATATGATATTTTAGTAAATTGAAACGAAGGAAATTAACAAAAAACCGATTACGATGTTATATGACTTCCCTTTAATAAATAGAATTTTATCTTAATTTTAATTCTAATTGACGTTATACATTGAGCGGTCAGGGATTATTTTTTTGCTTTTCTTTCTTTTACCTATTATTTACAATGGAAAAAAATTATGAACAAATTAAGTCGTAACACGTGCCTCTATTATACATAACTATAGGAGCTACGACGTAAAATCATCAAAGAATTGTTATTAAACTTAATACCCTTGAAGCTTTGAAAATTTCATTAAAGATGACTTAATTGTGCTTTGTAAGAGATATTTAGAATTGTTCTCAATATTTAGTTACAAAGAGGCATTGTTCTAACGTTGAAGGTCTCGGATTATTAGCTGTTACACGTGACGGTAGTTTCAGCCCAGACCAGTGATTTCTAAAGAAGTCCAATCGGACTCCCTGGAGTCTAGAGGACACCCGGCGGAGAGGAAAAAATTGAAAAATTTATACTTCGAAATATGGTAGAAATATAACACCGGGAATTTCCACTCAATTCAAAAATGGCTACGAGAAAAAAATAGTTTGGAATCTTTGGAATAAACGATAAGACTACGATAGCGCGTGTAAAAATATTAAGACATATAAATGAGTCCATGTGTTCTTTTAAAATTCCAAAGAATGAGATAAAAAATACACGTGCCTATTGTAATGATATTATCTATGTAGAACCAATATATAGCATAAAATAATGCAGTACAAAAGATTAAAATAGTCATGTTATTCAAAAACGTAACATAAGCTTAGACAAAAAAAATACAAACGAAACGGCATCCAATATTCCGATGTTATCTGACACGCGGCAACAATAACCTATGTTGTATATATATCTTTTACAAATAATCTATGTTGTACGAAAATAGAAACAACTTAATAGTAATTATTGGTTTTTAAAGAAATTAAAAAAAAACATAATTCAATATCAAAATAAATGATTAAATTAATATCATTCTATTATCATTTTAATCGATCATTAAAATAGAAATGTTTTAGGAAATCTTACTTATCTTACTATTCTTACTAATATCATAAACTAGCTTTTGCCCGCGACTTCGTTCCCGCGGAATTTAAAAAAAAGGAAACAGCATAAAAATTATCCTATGTCCGTTTCCTGGTTCTAAGCTACTTGCCCACCAATTTTCAATCAAATCGATTCAGCCGTTCTTGAGTTATAAATAGTGTAACTAACACGACTTTCTTTTATATATTACTAGTTTATACCCGCGACTCCGTCCGCGCGGAATAAAAATAGAAAATGGGGTAAAAATTATCCTATGTCCGTTTCCTGGTTCTAAGCTACCTCCCCATTAATTTTCAGCTAAATCAGTTCGACCGATCTTGAGTTATAAATAGTGTAACTAACACGACTTTCTTTTATATATATAAGATATAGATGTGAATGTTTAGATGGATGGATGTTTGTTTGAAGGTATCTCCGGAACGGCTCAACAGATCTTTATGAAATTTGGCACAGAGAACACACAGGCTATTTATTACGGTTTTTTAAATTAGTCAATGTTAAAAAATATAAAGGCGCAATAATATAAGGCTTCTTATCACTGTCAAAGCATGAATCGTTAATCTAGTATTTTAACATTATATTAATACACATCGCTTATCATATACGAGTATTTCGTATAATACTTATAAGGTCGTTGAACTTTCGCTGTCACTTTAGATCGCTTTTTGACGACTATATAATAAAGTAAGACTAATTGTTTAATCTTTAAAAGGCATTATTATCAGATATGAAATTATTGACTTCGTCAATAACAAAGGGAATACCTAGAAGGGGCGAAGGGCTTAAGGTCATCCATTTTCTTTTATAAGAAATTCAAAGAATCTAATCTTTTGACAATTGATTTTGTATGGTATCCTTAATTTAGGTTGTAATTTACCAGATGATACAAATTAAAACTATTTCTTTTTTCAGTATAATAACGTAAAGAGAGGCTGGAAAATGATTTAAATCGAAATCGACAACCTCAGCTTGCTCCTTTTACGGGTGCGAAAGTAATTTTTTTTTGCCAACCGTTACTAGGCAACTTGTTAAATATATATTTAGATCGGATATAAGTTCTACAAAGAAATAATGTGAAAAGAATATTTCTTTTTTCATTATAAAAGAGCAAATGTTATCTTAAATCTTTCTTTTGTATTGTCAGATCTTTTGATCATCATGTCATAGTTTATTTCTTTTATTCTTCTTCCAGTCTAGACTGACAGGGTTACACGTGTAATAAGAAAATCCATATTACCACTTTGTATCGAACTTGTACTGTACCATTGTTACATTGAATATGGATTTGAAAAGAATAATTCGTAATTTAAAGTGTACAATGATATGAATATAATATTTTAGTGTAGCGAGAGACCTGTGATTCATAACACGATACTTATTCGTCTAATATCTCTATGCTTTTTATCATTCTGATGGTAATTTTATACAAATTCCACGTTTAAAACCACTTATTTCAAAAACTTTGAAATGAGTAATTCGAATGAGTAAATCGAATGGCTCTGCAATTACAAATTCTATTTTTTATAATCTATTGTTATAAAGAAAGTTGTTATCTATATAAAGAATTATTCGTGACCCTTAGCAAAGCTCCAGTGGTGGTCCACCGCAGCACGAAGCCTCGAGATAATTGAGTTTCCTGCAAACTGTAACAAGACTAAAATTCGCAGGCGAGCGCTCAATCCAAATGCAATTTATCTATATCTAGTTCCAAAAACCTTTAAATTGTAACTATTGGCTATACCGAAATTTTAAATCGGGAATTTTTAAAATGTATGTGGAGAATTCATTTTATTTCACGTCTTATCTAATGACATAAGCTACACATAATAAATTATAATGAAATTATAGAGAACTTAAAATAATGTAAAATAGTTGAGAATAACAGTGATTTTATAATAGATAGAAATAACAAAATTAGTTACTGAGACGATCGAATCGAAGCTCAGCTGTTAAATATAGTAGAGTGTTTATGAATTATTCAAGCTATAGAATAAGGCGAGCGACCTGGACGAGTCCATTCTACACACATTAAAAAGGAAAAAAAAAATCTTATTGTGAGAAAACTATAAAAGATAAATATTTGCTGTCACGGATTTTTATTTAGCACATTTAGAGAGCTACAATTCTTCCATACATCATTTTTATATAGGTCCTATAGTTTAGCCTACGTAAGTGATGAAAGCAAAAAGTCCCTAATTTTTGCAACGCATTTTTAAGCTAAACACAAAATCTACTAGTCTTCTAGTTATTTTGTTAAATAATCAAATAAATGGGACCCATCTGCAAGCATTACCTTTCGATTAAAATATTTTTTAACAAAATCGGTGCACCAGGGACGGAGCTTCGCGGTAACACACATAAAAAAACCGGTCGAATTGATAAATTCCTTCTTTTTGAAGTTGGCTAGAAAAGTTTGCAATCACTATCAAATGTTGACATATTTATAAAATGTTGCTTATCATATAATTTTTTTTATGTTATTACTTTTAAAAAATAATCACAAATTAGTTTCGTAATGAGCAAAAAATCTTTTTCTTGGTAAATGTACATTATAAAAATACTCGTATTTATTAACTTAATTTATTATTTGTACTAGAAATTCGAGCAGACGATCGCATCTATGAAATAAAAATAACAAAGTCCCTGAAGTAATTAAGATTTGTAGTAAAGTCGAAGAAGGTAAGGTACCTACTCGTATGTCACAAAGATTAATTTACTAATTAACAGATAAAAATTCAGACTAAAATATATAAGACATTTAATATTGAGCGTAGTTTTGTGAAACTAATATAAACTTGGCTTAGAAATGTATAAATAATTGACTTTTACTAGTTCCCAGTGCGATATCAATTTTAAGTCAAAATAATTTAAAGCCTGTAATCGAGTCATCTCAGTCAATCGGAAAACTAGTTAGTACTCAATTCAAAAGCATCGACGGACTTTACGATTGCCTTTGAAACTTAAACAACGGTTTGTACTTTGTTTCTGGTTTAACCCAAGATTGTGCTTTGGATATATTAGCTTTAAGATTTACTTTAACAGATTGTGTGTTGACTTATCGACAATGTTTACGTACCGAGCAAAGGTATAACGAACTAAACCGTACGATTTTCGGTTGCCTAATTTGATATTTTGTGCCAGATCGCAATTATGTCTTGGCCTTTGATCGGGTATGGCACAGAGCACTTCTTTCGAAGCTGCCTTCCTACGGGCTGCCCGATAAACTACGCGCCTGGATTGCCAGCTTTTTGGAGGGTCGGAGCATCAAGGTCATTGTCGACGGTGCATGCTCGGACCCCAAACCAATTATACCAGAGGAATCGCATGGGCGCATCACCATGGGCGTCAATGAACACCTTGGTGTTCCCACTGCTCGTTTGCCCCCTTTTCTTATAAAAAAATATATATAAATGTCCGATTATGTTTAAAATATCTAAAATAAGCTTACAATGTTCATTCTATAGCTAGTATTATATTGGAATCTCTCTGTACGATGAATTGTTAAGCTATACATATAATCAGTATATAAATAGACCGTATTTGAAATCAATATTTGAACGTGACAGATCATATCAAGACAGCATTGTGTAACTGATTTCAATCTGATTATTCAATCTATCATAGTTGTACTTCGATTGATTAATCTGTGACAATTGCACCATGCACCAAGTATCTATGATTAATCGCATAAAGCATTCATCTGGCTGTAATATTATATTATTCTGATTTAATTACATCAGATTTGGCACTTACGAGGATAAGATGTTATTTAGCGTGGTATGGGCATGTTTTGAGGAGGGAAAAATCGCATGTGGCAAAGAGAACGTTAAGTATGAGTGTGGAGGTACGGTAGAGGTAGGCCTAGGAAGAGATGGATGGATTGCGTGAAATATGACATGATCAAGAAGGGGGTGACAATGGAGATGACGGCAGACAGATTGATTTGGGGGACGGAAACCTGGTGCACCGACTCTACGTAGGTGGGACAAGGTCAAGAAGATGATGATGTATATAAGACGTTATTTATATTAGATGGTGCCTACAAGCCTAAACTATCTTTACCAAACAAGCAAACAATAAAAAGCTTGACTTTGGTTTCTAACTTGAATTTTTTAATATATTTTATTTAAACATATCTTTTAAGCCCAATCTAGTTCATTTTTAAATTAAATGCACCCTCGTGGGATCTATACTGAATCTTTATTAATTTTTATATTTACGAAAAATCGACTAACTTTTTTTTTCTTTTATGTTTTTTTATTTCGATTTGTTTTTCCAAAAATACAACATTTAAAAGATGATTTGATACAAACATGCAACACAACAACTTTAGTGGGCTATAAACTTACGTGTTCAACATGAGTGTTGTTATACCACTTATGTTGGACATGTTTACTTATGTTATGGTTATTAAGGCATTCCAAATTAGAACGCAATGATGTACTTAGATTGTTATCTGCTGTTGCTAGCTTTGATCAATTATTGTAATAGGAAACTGTATTGACGTGGTGGATGTCCTTGAAACTTAATCGATCATAAATTCATCCAAATTTATACGTAAGCATAAATTGCTTCTGAGATTCGATACTAACATTAATGTAATGCAGTTAATATCAGAAATTATTAAATAGCACCGAGTATAAATCACAAACATAGTTAGAGAAATTAATTCATATTTAATTTAAAGATTTAAGTAATAATTAATTAATTAATAATAATAATTAATGTCATATTTTTGAAATAAGAAATTTATCCATCCATATCAACTTACCATTATGTAATTATAAAAAAGAAACTAGCACCAGTCAGCGTATATTGGATTAAATTGTCATTAATTTTTTTGTAATAAGAGAAGATATTTTTGATACAACGAAATATGTGTACAGATGTGATAGCAACCGTACTGTGTACTGACTAATCGTGAGTTTCTGAGATAAAAATACCCGTTTAAAAATAATAGTTACTTCTTTTTTATCAAACAGGGATGACGATATATTTTACACAAAGATTTTGATCTGAGAAACCAACAGTAAATCTATACCAGCGAATTATTTTTAACAAAGAAAGAGCTCCTAGCATTGACGTTTAACTATAAATATATTATTTTTATACTATTTTGAAAGACTCATTAGGGAAATTTCATTATTGTAGCTCAAAAACTCAAAGTCGGATAAATGTGGGACGAAGGCGGCGATTATCACTTGTTTAGTATTCTATGAGAGTGTTGGTCGCTTACGCTGATACACACTTTGCTCGATGCGGGCCTTTGACTTTTAAGAGACGGGATCCGTCAATCTCGCACATTCCCCACTCCAAAAACGAATAATGAATTCTAAACTTGCTTGCTTGTATGCTCATATCAATTTGACTTAAGTTTTAACATTTAATGTGTAATTATCACACACTCACCAGGGAAAGTGGTAGAATTTATTTGGTACAAAGGCGGCTCTTTGCGTAGTCCGTTTCAAAGGTGCGGGCTTACGAGCGCTACTTTAACGCTTGAGTATGCTTTTTACACTTTGACTGCACACATTTAGCTTAGAGGAAAATTGTACTGAGTTTAGAGGAAAATTGAAATATTTGATAAAATTACCATTCGTAAGGCTCACTTGTGAACCGGCCTTAAGTTACCTAATGTACCTAACAAGCAGCGTAATTTTTTTTAATCAAAATATCTTTAAAATTAGTCATGTACTTGTAGGAGTTTTTGTAGTTTTATAGTTGCGAAATCTATGTACTCTCATCTGTCATAAAATGCAGTGTTGAAAGTGAAGTGTCATATGACAAACTTAAACATTCCCGTGTCATGATAACACACAAAATAGTACTTATTATTGTAACAAACAATAATTACTAATTGTGTATATGTAAAGTTTGAAATTATAAGAAAAGAAGATTAAAATTATACTGTTTCTATTAAAAAAAGCTGTCAGTTTTAAGCTTTTATCTAGTTATTATCTACTTAATGTTTGTTTAAGTACTTGTAGTGTGAATTATGACAACATATACGTATGGACATGTTTCTCGAGCGGTTAATAAGCGGAACAGCATGCGATGCGAGAGAATGGAGTATTAGTTTGCATGTATAATCCTTGCATGCATATTAATGTGTTTATTAGAAAGTGAATTTTAATACTCGTACAATGAAAGATTAATCTGAGTTCCTTCATTGCACAAGATGACAGTACGCCAAATTGCATCGTTACCATCTCGATGTTTGATATTCCACAACATCGAGAATTTCGCGTAACTCCCAACTTCGTACAGCCGCGTTGTAGAGTAATCTGTCCTCAGTGGTATTTCCAAACAGTTACGACTTTGGGGCACACATCTCCTTCTAAGACCGCAAACGCATTTGCGTTTCATTTTAGAGATCGAATTCGGAAAGGTTGCAAGTCAAATTTCATGAAAATCGTTTTTTTAATTCGCTTTTAAATTACCGAGATTTTTAAAACACTAAATTAGATACGAGAAAGCTCTTTGAAGAACTACCAATACTATCAAACTGAAAACAACTTTAAATATCTTATCTGACACTTCTTTTGCTTTAAATGGCAATTAATAATAACATTACATTTTAAAATTATGAAGTGTTAAGTAAATGTAATGTCGAAGAAGATATTTAAAAATATTATAAAGCATAAAAAATATTACCCCCGGAGACGTTTTCCAATGCAAATGCATTGAAGTTCCACAGCGCAGACCGATTGAGGATGCACTGCAAAAAAGCAAACCAGTCGTTAGGCAACAAACGACTCTCATCGCATATCGGCACCACGCAGCAAATAGACCCATTCGACGAAAAGAGTTATAAATGAGATACTTTAAGAGATGTAACTCTTTTCTTCGAATGGGTAAATTATAATTTAGCGCCAGCATGTTTTAATAAAACAAATGACAATATACAAGACAGTAAAGTTGCAATAAAAATTATTAATAAATATTCTGTTTTTTTTAACCCTACAGCAGAAGCGCTGCAAGTTAGCAGCGAGGTAGTAGCAGTAAGTTGTTATTTTATTTGGTGTGTCTACTTTTATAACTTATTCATTACTCTGCATTCCATCATCGTCATGTTGAAGGAAACAACTTCTAATGTTCTTACAATTATTAAAGTATAAATATTTTGCATCACTCTACATACATGAGCATACATCATTCTTAATTTAAACAGATCGTAAAAAAATCGCAACATTTCCACACTCGCATATATTTTAGTGAATCGTAAACAAAACTGAGTCCAGATTTGTTTAACAGATTCTTGGCGTCTCCTCAATGCGTACACTGCATCAGCTTGCCATCTTAATATCTAATTTGTCGACTTTCATGTCTTAATGGTCGGAATCCAATAATTGATCTCTATCCTATATTGAACTGAAGATTATTTAAATAACTTGTATGAAAGGTAAATACAATGGATTAATTCTGTCTAAACTATTTCAAAAAATTTCAATGTCCAATACAGTCGTTAAACGATTAAATTGACTAAAATGTTAATTAAATTAGAAATATATTTTTAAGCAAAAATGGATCGAGATCGGTTATTGGGTTCGGTCGTAGTAGATCACCACTTGAACAGATAGATAATCATAGCCAAGTACTACTTTTGACTGAAATCGCAAGCTTGCACAATTATAAACGAAAAGGTTACAAGCTAATACATAATGAAATAAAGCCAACAGCATTCGCTTTTTATTACTAGAGAGATAAATTAATTAACTATAGATTTTAACATTAGTAGAGTTAACTACAGTAATTTTAAATACTTTTGAAAGGTGTCTGATAACTTAACACCCTCTGCTCGTTTACCCCTTTCACCTATTAAAAGTGTAGTAAACATAGAATGCTGATGTTGTATTTCTTGGAACACTTTTCGGTTTTCTTTCGCAAAACAAGGGCACTGCGTTCGAGACATTGTGTTGTGTTCCTACGGCGGTCCTGTCGAAAAATCAATGACCCGGTTAGGCCACCGCCAAACCGATGCCGAGCAAAACCGCCAAACTAAAATGCCTATTAAAATAGTTTTTTAGAGTTTGTTTATTTGGAAAAAACAAAATAGTTCAGCTTTTTATAATAGCAAAAGTTCAGTAAAATAGATTAGATATTTATAATTTATAGAATCGGCGTAATTGCATTTTTAAATTACATAACGGAGTAATAATAGTAAAATGGAATAAGATAATGGAATAGTTTAAATGGTAAACCAAAACTAGACTAGTTAAGAGTGGAAAACGTTTAGTGAAAGAGAATTTAATATTATTTTTTTTATTTCTTTTACAGCATTAATTGATTCCATTCTAATTGATTAGATGTTTTAAAGATATTCTTACAGTAACCTTTAAGACGATGATTGGTCTACCTTTGTAAACGGCCACCTTTCATATTGGACTTAACCTGAGGTCAAAAAGATCCATTCCAACACGACTTTTACTAGTTTAGTATATTAACAGACCTATAGAGTGAATGGTACAAAATAAATTATTATTTATTCAATTAATAAATTATTCCTAAGCTTAAATAGTAAATGTAGTAGCCATTCAAAATAGATATCCACAAAGTCTTTATCACTCGTCCTGTCTATCTGGATTATATTTTCGAAAGACGACAACTAAACAAGTATATATAACTTCTGCCCAATTGACGTTAGAATTATGTTCCTATATCCTAAATGGCTAACCTGATATTAAACCGTGAGGTATCAATCCATTTGTATTCTTCCCGGAGTGTTACAGGAATAAATAAATTAGGGCTTTTTGAAAAATTATAGAAATCTGTTTAAATTCTCTTGCACCCTTAACAGAGGAGTCAACGGCCTTGTCTGCCTTAATTTTCGCATAACTGTCCAAACTTATTTTACAATTATACTTAAGTGCTTGAATATATTTGGACAAATGATTTCTTTCTGTTATATAGCGCGTGCAGTCGCGTTATTAAACTAGCCGCAAGTACACAAGCGGGGACGGCTCTTGAATACAAAGCGTCTACATTTAAATTTACGGTCGACAACGTCTCGTTGTCGAAGGATCGCGGAATGACCATGGCGGGACTAAACTAATACCGAAAAACCAAGTTGTAATTACTTTATAATCCCATACTTACTTTGTTACACGAGTTTTTTTTTCTATTAGGGTAATTAAATTCAAAATCGTAAGAAATTTAATTGATCGGTAAAACGGTAAAACATGATCTATGCTTAATTGAAGAATTTAAACCGAGTTTATTCTTTATTTATGAGAATTGTATGTTAGGGTCTACAAAAATAAATCTGTTACTAAATAATAGGGTTGGTGTTTCGCTTGCTATTTCGCCATAAAAGAAGAAGCTACCATAAAAGTTGAAAATATCTTAAATAAGCATGATTTGAATTCTTATTAGGTTGGGCCGTTTATTGAAGTCAATTGTGGTTGGAACATAAAACGCAACACAGTTACCGTCGGCTTTGAATTCTTAGAAGTATTTTCGGTGATATTTGCAAGTTTTCTCTACTCTATATCATCTGTTTAATCATAGTAATGTATACTTTTCAATTTTATACACAACAACAATGTCTCGATGCAAATAAAAAAACAAAAATAATTTCATCAAATATGAAAACAAATACAGGCAATTGCTTTGGCTGTATAGACCAGAGATTCCCAAATTTTACTGGTACAGCCTACAATCCTTCTTCAACGTTAACTCTCAACTTTTTTAAACCCCCGCCGGTTATTACGTGAATCAGGGGGTTTTGAACAACTTTGGGAATCACTGGTCCAGAAACGGCTATTGACCAGCAACGCCTTATATTCGCGACATTGTAGGCTAATTGTACAAGCTATACGAACAGTGAATGTCTTCTTGATGTGTCATGGTCGTCACTTGCCTGCTGTTGGCGTAGCTGCAGGGAATCAAGTAGCAGCGCGTCATGTTCTTGTACTTCGGGCACCAGATGTCGCCGGCGGCGCGTCTTGAGGGTGAGAAAGCGGCCTGTGATGGCGGCTTTCTCTTTCATATTAGCAATCGCGTCTTCATCTGAATGGCGCCGCGCTTGCGGCAGGGTCTCGTGAACTGTAACGAAAACTAATATTTTAATCATACAGTACTTACTGTTAATTACAACTTAAATTATTATTAATACTAGCTGTCGACCGCGACTACGTCAGTTCAGAATAATTAAAAATAATGGCCTAAGTTAATCCTGCGCACATCAGCTACCTTCAGTAAAAGTTCAGTCAAAATCGGTCTACACGTTTAGTAGATTACCGGAACAAATGAAAATTTGGAGACAAACAGCCAGACACACAACATTTTAAATTTGTTGTTTGGGTATAAAAATTACAAAAACACCATGATCGCGAAATAAAAGTATATTTTTTAGATATTGCATACAGACACTCTAATTTTATTAATAGAATAGATAGATTAGATTAAAAAGAAATTTGAGAATACTTCAACAACACTTTTAGTGCCAACAACTTTCTTGGTGAGTGCAATTTAACACGAAACAATTTAATAACATGAAATGTGTTCATAAAATTATAAAAAAAAAATATTTTACGCATGCAATTGTACTTATAATTTTATATCATCAAGGTACAGATAAACGTGAGGTCTTTCTAATGAATAGACTGTAGTTATCAAGTTGTATATAAATTCTTATGCCTTGAGATATTGTTAGTGTTGGCATATTGCGGTAGCAAATTTTCGATTATCCCATTGATATCAACCGTTGGTTACTACGTCCAAAATCTCAGTATAAAACATATATATAGTCATCCCAGTCATTAACTTCGACAAAACATACATGAAATTGTTTTTTACACTGAGATTTCGGTGGCAGAAACCCACGATTAGTCCGCTGTATGTTGCGACTATTTTCCTAAAACAGTCGTTATTCACATATCAATTTAAAATGTAATAATCTTTATTTAATATTCAGATTTCATCCAAGATTTAGCTAATCTATAAATTTTGAATTAAAACCGATACATATCATCCATATTGACATACGATAAGAAAACATTGATAATAGTCATTATATTTGTTACTAGCATATTTATATTTAGTACTAAATATGACAAAGTTTAGCATATAAAAAACATTTAAGAATTTTTCCTTAAAATCCGAAATCGTCGACCCCACCGAGGGATTCGAGCCTCTACTATGTTAGTAATGTCTAGGTCTTCGTTGGCTTGTAGTTGGCACACCCTTGAAATTCTTCATAGATTTGTGAAAATCCAAAGATGTATTTGAATTTATTTCTATTGCTACGTGTAATAGCTTTCCCGGATTTGAAATTCGGCGTAATTCTAGTTACTGATAGTATAGAGATAAAATAACATAGTAATGTTTATTATCGAAACGATTATACCTAATTTAATGGAAGGCAAAATGATTCTTTGGAATAGATTTTCTGACTAGATAGTACTGCAAACTATAGGAAATAATGATGTTACTATAAAAACAAAAACTCCATTAGCAGTCACTTGTCCAAATTTACATTTCTTAAAATCAATAACTAGGCCACAGTTTCCTTCTTGTAAGTGTTAAATATATGTACATACACACACACGAAAGACAAAAAAGGGTAACTTAATAATACTTCTTGGGTAGAAAATATAAATTTTAAACGTTTATATCACCCGGTAGATTAGAGAAACACATTGCGGGACGTGGGCACGTTCAGCGACGAGCCCAGCACTATCTAGAATTACTGTTTATCACACAGTGTTTACTGATTGTTGATAAAAAAGCTAGCAAAAGCTTGTATGAATCACAACCAATGCTACGTATTTGTAAGTACTCATTCGATTACAACGCTTAGGTAACTAATACGGTATACATCAACTGTAGACTAGTTGAACAAGTTTTACCCATATTCGGTAAGCAAGTGCAAAGAGTTGCTACGGTCCCACGGGCAGCAAGAAATAAAATTGATAGCATTGATTTTATCGCAGCAGTAAATGAAGCTGTATGCCGTACACCGCGTCACAAGACTGTAGGGATACACATGTGAACGCAAACTGACTCTGCTCTGAGGCCTTCATTGTGTTAAAGATATAATGTTACTTGGCCTTTGCACAAACATGAAAGTATACAATAAAAATTTGCAAACCGAAAAAAAAGTCTAATTATATGAAGACGTTTTTAAAACTGGGACATTATTCGGTTGCGGTTAAGTTAATCCGCTCTTAAAAGATATTTTTTACCATCTCTTCTTTTGCTTCTGTACAAAAAACAAAAAAAACTGTAACGATGTGCCCTATAATTAATAATTAAAAGCTTTCAAAGTAAATAATCGCAAAAAGGCAATAATCAAACGCTTAGGGTATGAATTTAAAGAAAAAAAAAAATATCAATCATATTAAATGTAAATGGACTGATAAAGTTTATTTCAGATTGTTAGAGAAATTCGAATCAAAATTATAGTTTACATTACTTCGTGAAGTTACGTTCCTAACATCTCATGCCAAATGTTATCAAATTCAGGTGCAAGCGTGCACTTTGATGTGTATGTACAATCATCGTCGTTACCGGTGTTCCACCTCAAAAGCTACAATCGTTTGAAATTCTCGTAAGACTTGAAATAAAAACAAATCCCGGTATGACATCTTAAAAATGTTAAAAGTTCGGTGTTTTTATTATTTGATGACGTCATCGATAGTATCTTAATTGTTTATTAGTAAGGAGGAGCGCACTTTAATTTAGTTGCGAGGTACAAGGCAATTTTTATGTAACTGTAACACCGCATACGAAACTGACTGTACAATGTGATTCTGAATAAATCATTGAATGAATAAAGCGAATGATGTTGCCAAAACAAAGCTTTATCGTGAATATAGATCATATACTTTTTCTTTAGAATATCAGAAACAAGATAGGCAACAGTCCAGTAGCATGTAAAGTCAATTTAATTGACTAGCACCATCTTTAACTTGCTAATTTATGTTACACCTCAAACAATTTAAAGTACAACGTTAACGCAGTGTAAAAAACCGAGAACTGAATATAATTATTTTTAATTATTAAAATAGTACTTTGATTGAATTGTTAAAAAGACAAATTTATGTAGTCACTGATAACATGTACGAATTTGTCGATAATGATTTTCTAATAGTTTCTTCCCGTGATCATGAGTCGGAGGTCGATGGAACGCATTAAAGGACTATTTCGAATACAATACAATGTATCGTTATGAATTCAAAACATGCGTTACGAAAACAGTAAGCGTACATTCTCAGTGTATGGAGACGTACAATTTATAAGAATGGTATAATACTGTAAATGATAATTTGGTATTAGGTATTTACTCTTTCCCCGGAACCCACTTCAATTGCGATCGAGACTGAACACCGAGGGTTTTTAGTGGGTAAAACCCACATAAACCTTTCTTCCCCCATGAAGGTATCTTTCGAAGATTTCCCTTCCGATACCAAAAAAAGGTATTTTCTCTTTGGTTCCGTTCACTTACACGGCTGTATGTTGCAGACGTTATCGAAGTCAAGTCAAAACAAAAGTGCTTCTCATTCGTTTTGTTAAAAAGCAAACGTACAAGTTACCCGAAACCTTTGCGGCGCTTTAATTAAAGTATTTCATGTGGATTTTAATTGGCTGTGTAAATTAAAACTTCTAAAACAGCAAAACATTTTGTTTCTCTGCAGTTTAGAATTCTGAAGTGCCTTTTTTCAATCTGCTTTCAGCGTGGATGGAGCCGGCATTTTTCGAAACGAATTTTTGAGACTCGCGATTCAAAACAAGCTACGTTTTCTAATATGTTAGTCATTAATTGTTAAGTTAAATGCCTACTCTGAAATCTGATAATTGCATTAAACACCTCCCATTCACCTGCAACGAATATTTTTCGCTGCTGTTAGGTTTCAATAAACGCACAGTGTGTTTTTTGACCCAAAAAACAACCATCCTCTTTTTATATTTTTTTTTTGTAGAATAGATCATAACAAAAGTAAGAGTAGAACTCCCGATGTTCAAATATGCTTTGATCAAAAGATATGATTTTTTTTGTAAATACTCGAAAAATTTTAAATTATCAAAATCTTCGATTCCATATGTGTTTCTGTAAATCTACTAGTGTCCCTCTATGCGGCTTTAACATACACAAATAACACAAAAATATAAATCTTAACGTATGAAAGATACGCGAGATAAAAAATAAAAACGTTATTTTAGGTTTCATTTTTTTATAGCTATACCTATCTTGTCCTGGCTGGATTCAAAACCTTGATAAATAACTAGCCTCCTATAGAACCAGTAACACGAAAAAAATCAAATCCTAATAGTGCAGGATCTTTGAGTTACAAGCTTCTCGAGTTTTGTACTTATTTCTATGGTTTTAGGGTTGCTACGCAGATATTTTTAATTTCCGTTATTTTCGTGTTTGAAAATGTTTTTCAATTATTGTGACGAATTTAAAATACAATTATAAGAATAAATCCTTCTTACTGTTATTAAAAAAACGAAAGTTTATATGGAAGTATGTTTGTTACTCTTTTACGCAAAAACTACAGAAAATATTTCAATGAAATTTGGCACACAGTTAGTTCATAGTCTGGATCAATACATAGGCTACTATTCATTATCATAATTATCACCGCTTTTCTTCATTACGCAATCAAAAGCCATAATAACTAAAAATTGCATTTCATACAAAATTTAAAAGAGTTCAAAACACAAAATAACAACCAAAAAACATAAATAGTTCCAACAACATAATTTAAACCAAAATTTTACGATGAAGGTATTTTTAATCGAAGCTGATTATTGGCCGCTATTTTGCGATCGTTTTGTTGTTTTAAACATCTAATTTTAAGTAATTAATTAATGAAGTAATCTATTAAATCTAAAATAATTTTGATCTAAAGAGCAGGTAGCAACCCTGGTCTAATTTTTAGAATCTTCATAACTCGCAGATCCTGCGGGTTACACGTCTCAAAATATTAGGGCATATCAACATTAGCCTAAGCTACAATATGGTTTAGTTTTTGAATCCAGCCACCCAAAGAATATCAAGAAAAAAAATAATTTCAAAATTGAGGTTAAAATTAAATTTCTCCGTACCTAAGCCGGCTAAATTCCTGCAAGTTTTTCTATATAAAAGAAAATTTGAACTTCCACACATGGCTAATTAAGATTGAACAAAATACTGAATAGTTTTGGAACGAAGTTCCTTATCGCGCGTTGTGAAAGGGGGCTAGACGGAAAAAATTCTTACGAAAAGTTGTCACGATACTCTTTGCTATAGTAAGTATGTTAACGACGAATGAGCGCTACTTCACCATGGCAACGACGTGACAATATATAACGAAAATTCATAGAAATAAAATGTACTTCTTATGAAGACTTAAGTTTTTTATTCATAGAATAAACATTGATTCCTTCACTAATTAATTGAAAGGAACTTCGTTCCATCCGGGTGTACCTTGACACCTCTCAAGTTTTTTTTTATAATAGCTGTTTTTATGGAATTTCTGATTTCCATAGAATTAAAATTAAAAAAATCATATCTCCCATCCATAACCTGATAAGATTTGAGCGCCGGGAGTTCTACTCTTACTTTTGTAATGATCCATTCTACAAAATAAAAACTTGAGAGGTGTTAAGGGACACCCGGATGGAACGAAGTTCCTTTCAATTAATTAGTGAAGGAACCAATGTTTATTCTATGCATAAAAAGCTTAAGTCTTCACAAGTACATTTTATTTCTATGAATTTTCGTTATATATTGTCACGTCGTTGCCATGGTGATATAGCAAAAAGTGTCGTGACAACTTTTCGTAAGAATTTTTTCCGTCTAGCCCCCTTTCACAACGCGCGATAAGGAACTTCGTTCCAGAAATATAAAAAGAGGATGGTTGTTTTTTTGGTCAAAAAACACACTGTGAAACGGCCTGTCATAGACTAATCAAACATTACAAAGAGTGTCGGGACCACAACGAGACTCACCTCGGCTTTTAAGTGTTCGTCGCACAAACAAGATAGAAACTTTGATTGGCATTTAATTAAACCCCTTTCTTCTATTCTGCGTTTAAAATTATTTTTTACATATTTTATTCAAGGAAGATTTTATCCGTTTTACACTGCAATTTCGACTTCGACTAACTACTCGCAATTCGTGGTTTTTTTTTCGAGACCCCCTGACATGTATAAATCAGAGACTTTATTAGGCGTTTTATCGTTCTTACTTTTACAGTTTTAACATTTTTGTTTAAGGATTAAGCCAGGATTAAGCCCGATGTCTTCTACCACTGTGCTAAGTTAGGCGCAATTCGTGGTTGCGAGTGGCCACTTTTACCAATCGCGTGCTAGTCATTGACTGTCTTAATACGTGAATAAACTTTGATCACCTCAGTCATGCCGAAATGTAATATGATAAAATACATTTCATTAAAGCACAGCTTTATTAATATTGCAATGGTAAACCAAGTGTTTCATTAACTGTTAATTAAAAAAACAGTCGAATCTGGATAAGCGAGAGTCATTGTCCGTTCCCCAATAACGACCTCCATAAGTGAGAAGCTCGCGTTAGATAAACCGAGATAAGCGAGAAAAATACCAAGGTCACTTGGACTCTCGCTTATCCAGGTTCGATTGTATTTGCTTTGTCACTCTATTCAATAAATCAATACGGATAATCCAGATAAACTAAATCGAACAAATCATAAATCTATCAAATGTTAATGCTTACATTAACTATAGTTAACTATAGTCATCTATAGTTGGAAAAAGTAATCTATAATACCTAACTATTGATGGAAATTCTTAGTATTTGAATAACTTTACATGTGATAAAGTTTTCTCTTTCTTTAGATTAAAGAATAAGTAATATTAAACTACTCAGGGGTTAATCACTTGTCTTGTAATCTGTAGGTCCTGGGTTCGAATCCCACCATGTACCAATGTGTCTTTCGTTTTTCATATGTACATATATCTGACCTTCTTACAGTGAAGGAAAACATCGTGATGCAATCCGCAAATATGTGTGAATTCTCTGGGTTACAGACGTGAGTTGTGTGTGTGTTGTGTATTTGTGAGTGTAAACTAAACTTAACTAAAATATCGTATGAATAAATAACCTAACCCTTAACCTATAGTAAAATTTTTAGGGCCTAACCATAAAAAACTTAGACAGTGTTTCAAATACATTTAGCATAAACATACGTCAACCCTTTTATACACTACATATTTTGACAATTCATGATTATTGAAATATTATAATCCGTAATCTTGCGAAATGCGATCTTTCTATGTGCGGGTTGCATCACAATGTCTTGTTTCACCGTAAGATCTTCGAATAAATGCACATATGTTAATCGAAAATCGAAAACACGTTCGATTCGATTCCAGTACCTGCAAATCACAAGTCAAGTGTTTAACCCTTGAGCCACCGACGCTCTGGTACAGTTAGAATTTCATGGGGTATTTCAAGTATTCGATGATTCCATGTTACTTCGATATCAGTGTGTCTATGAAATCGAATTATTTTCATTTAATATGAATTAAATGTTTCAAACAATTATATTTTTATACTTCTGTGTTCCCATAAATGCATATTAATATAATTTTAGCATAGTCTTATGCTGCAAAACATATAGTAGTGTTTCATACCTATATTAGATATGCAATGAGGTACGCTACAAATTGTAACAAGACAAAAGTTTTTATCTTTTAAACTTCAATTTATAAATTGAGCCCAGTTTTGAAAACAAAAATAAATAAAAAAACAACAAAATATTATGATATCTGTACATATTATGTAGCTTTTGTACCCAGATAAAAGTTTTTAAGACGCAATGTTCCGAATCTCCCAAAGAAGGTCGGAGGTCATCGACCCCGCGTTGGAGCTATTTAATTCATCACAGCTCAAAATTATTTATTGGACTGTACTACTGATCTATTTACCGTGGGTATTTGAGACCAAAATCTCCGTTTAAAAAATATTGTCATCTCTGTTTTGTCAATGATAATGATAAGGATAACGATATATTTTATACAGAGATTTTGATCTGAGAATCCCACGGTAACTGAGATAACTAACTCTCGGTAACTAACAGTTGTAATACAAGTACGGAGTAAAAAAACATAGCGGGCGTTAAAGTTGGAATATATAATGTAATGGGAACAAAGTTAATTTTAATACCTATATTTGTTTTTGTACCGAATATTATATTTTATAGGAAAAAAAAATTAAGATGCTAATTTCACTATTTATTTAACAACAAACGAGGAACTCCTTCAAAATTTCCTCTCCTTAAATTTCCTCAGGAAATTTTGAATTTATATATCGCTAATATTCATTTAGTGAGTATAACTAAAAGTTCCCGATTTTGCAAGCAGGCTTTCTAGCAAACCCTGAAAAAATTAAATTACAGAATAATCGTAACTTATAGTAAACCGATTAAACGTTCAAAAAACTGGCGTTTCGCGGTACAACGCATGCCTAAAAGATTACACGTAGCGGTATGCTACGAGGCGTAGCTTCTACTTCACCAAAGTCGCCTTACATTACGTTTACCAGTGGTAGAAGCACGAATGGGTCGGTACGCTCGGTACGAATCCACGATGATACAGAAGACAGGCGTGAAGTGGAAGTAAGTACGCTTTTCGTCTCATGAGTATGCGTTCTGGAGGCCTAATTTTAGTCTCCTATCACTGTATACTCATTTCTTAAAAGGAAATTATGGGAAGAGAAAGTGCATTTTATGGAGAAGACGCATAGAAAGGGCAAATATTTTCTTTCCGTGCGTCTTCTCCTTCATCGATTAAAGTTAAATAACGCATCTGCAATTGCGGACGTCTATGGGCAGCGGACTCTTCGCTATTTCGGTGAATTATTGTAGCTGCTTGCTTGTTTTCCACCTTGTAGTATATATCGTATAATAAAATGTAACTTTAAATGACAGTCACATTCTCTTTTATAAAACTCAAGCAACAATATGTGCAGCCGTTCATTTCAAAACATTTGTTTGGAGGACATGTTTTAATACGTATGTTTTACAAGCTTCATTGTGACAAATACGTGAAAATACTCGTGCTACAAACATATTTAATTTAACGGAATATGCAACGAAATGAGTTATGTCAGTTAGAAATGTACACATTTATTAAACGCTCTGAAGAGAGAGAACTTATAACAGATGTTTATGAGGTCCAAGTACACATAGAAAACATACTTAATTAAATGTTTGTGCAATACAACTTCACTTTTGAAGGAAAACAGAGCAAGTTCGTTTAGTCTATTTGAAATGATATTTCTAGAGCGACATTTAATAAAGTAAAAGTTCGTGTTCGTGATTATACACATATCTGCGAAGAAATTCAAAGATATGTGTGAAGTCAACTAACCCGTACTGTAGTATAGTGAGCAGGATAATGATGCACTTTGAAGTTAAAATAAAAGACTATGCATGAACATATTTTCGATTCAAAAACTTTGAGAGACTTCAACAATTTTTCATTTCACACCAATCTTGTGTCCGACTTGAGAATCTGTTAAAGTTTTAAATTAAATTCAGAGGTTACAAACTCGGCCTTGATGGAATCTTACAAGTTTGTATCGACCAAGTAGTACACTACCTTTTTTAAATATTTTTTTTGTAAAAAAAAAATATTTTTTAGATTTTTAACAAATATTAAACCTATAAGAAGCAGCTAGACAATAAAAAAGCGGATGTACTTTTCTGATGATTTTTCGAATGCAAAAGGAGTTAAGAGGCTCTAACAACCCTTTAGAAATTACCAAATCACCAGAATCAAAGTTAAAATGTGACCTTTAATAATTAATTAATTATTTTCACTAGAATTAATGTGCTCAGTTGTGATTTTCACTTTTGCCTATTTTTGTTTGCTTTTACCTTAATAAATCCAATTCTTTGGGATCAGCTTCCGAAAATAAAGTCAAGCTCAATTATCCTAGATGCAGTTTTGCTCTCAATGATTTTAAATAGCTGTGAAAATACGCATTATTTTCGTCCAAAATAACACAAAATACGTATCAATATCTTTTTATGATATGATAATCTGTTATCTGTAAATAAAATTTTGTAAATTAAATGTAAATAAGCGATCTTGTAAGAACTTTCACAACAAAATTAGAAATTTTTTCACTTCGTTACAATTTACAATGTCGTTCCTTGAAAAATAGTATCAATTTAATTGGTTGAAGAAATTTGGGTGAAAGGTACGGCCTAGGTGTAAAGATGACTAACCGTGGGTTTCTGAGACCAAAATCCCCGTTTAAAACATACATTTATATATATTTTGTCAAAGATAATGACACGGATGAAGGTATGTTTTATGCAGATATTTTGGTCTCAAAAACCAACGGTAAGGATATCATCCTATTCTATGTTAAACAAGAATGAAGTTACAAATTTTCGTCTAGCTATTTTGTCTAGCCACTCGAAACGAATTAAAACTAAAGTAGTAAGATTATCTTTAGTGGCAGTGTTATTGTAGTACTCGATGTTTTGAGTGGTAGTCAATATAACAACAGAATGTCCAAGATCTTATAACAAGATAGCGCTTTGAGTAGATTTGTGTACAATTATAATGTTTTCACAACCGCCTTTGATAACGGTTAAGGTTACTCATAAAACGTAGACAAAGATAACGTTTGCGCGTCAGTCTACGTATTTATAGAAATAGAAAAATTCACAAATATACAAACAACATTTGTCACAAGCAAGCTGTTACAAGCAAGTCAAGTTTTAGACTCGATTTACCGATATACCTTCAGTTCAAAAGTTACGCAGCGAATATTGATTGTCTTTTATTAGAACTAGCAATCAAAATTTAAGTTACGCTTGAAAACTTTTAATAAATGAATTTAAGAATGACTAGGCCATAGTCAACCACGTTGGCCCAGTGCGGGTCGGTTGACTTCACACATATCTTTGAATTTCTTCTCAGATATGTGCAGGTTGCAATACGATGTTTTCTTTCACCGTAAGAACGTCGGATAAATGTACTGAAAATAGAAAAACATATTGGTACATGGCGAGATTCGAACCCAGGACCTGCAGATTCTTAGTCAATTGCTTAACCCCTGAGCCACTGACGCGCACGACGATTTCAATTAACTTGTACTAATTAATTAATAAACTTACATTTCTACATCTCTCGATTCGTTATACCATAAAAATCAAACCGTTGTTTGCACAGGGATGCAATATTTCTCGCTACAATTGGTTTGTAGTTCTATTCGTGTATTTCTTATCACAAATAGATTTTATGTCAATGATCACAGCATTCAAAGAAACAACTTTAATTTTCTATGATAACTATCTAACTAGGGTGACGCAGTGACCCGAAGTGAGTCTTGGCCTCCGACAACAAGTCTCTACTTTCTCCGATCCCGCGCCGATAAATAAAAAATAATATTAAAAGAAAAATTATCTTCAACATTTAATAATATAAAATTTTCTATCTATTCAATTGTTCCTCATCTAACGTTTTTTAACTCATTTAATTACATTATTCTGTGACCACTCGGTAAAGATAGTTCTTCTAAAAACTATTTATACCGATACTCCGAACTATTTTCGCTACTATAGAAACGTAGTTTATTACAACATTTCTCAATCATACAAGCATTCCTTGTACAATAAATGCAGAAAAGCTACTTCTATAATATGTTGGTGTTTCCACTTATTTAATTAAAAACAATTTTAAATACTTATTTCGCATCAAACGCATCAAATAACAGAGCAACTTATAATAATCGCAAACATGTTTTTCACTCTGAAAAAATGTCCTTCGCTATTTTAGGAGTTCTTAAGTTGAGGTAAAATTAAACTTGAGTTGACGCAATCACTTCAGGTAGCAACCTGCTCACAACCATCGAAACCAAACTAAAAGTTGAGAAAAGAATTAAAAAAAAGAGTTGAGAATTTGTAAAGATCATTGAAAACTTTTTTGCTGGTCGTTGGTAAGAACAGTATATTTAGAAATTATTTCTTAAAATCGTTTAATTTTAACTCAAATTTGCATCACCTATTTAAGAAATCTTACGTGTGTCGACCCCAAGAATATTTTTGTACACCTATTTACTTTGTTATATATACATAATATAACATTATTAATTTTTACTACATGTTTGTATTCATAAAAATATATTATTTGTGTTTTCATAGTTAAAAAAGTAACGGGCTTTATATTTAATTTTACGATAGTAAATTTAATAAACATCCATTAAGTATTCAAGTTACAAACGCAATTACACTTTTAATATACAAAATCTGTAAATAAAAACAAACATCAAATTTTAAAAAGGCCTTCATTTATCATGAGAAATGAAATATGTATTTTTGTAATTGTAAAATAAACTTCAATAAGAAGGATGCTGGCGACATAAGACCGGGCATTGTAGCAATCGATGGGAAAGGCCTACGTTCAGCAGTGGACAATTTTTTTTTTTTTATTAGTGTGAGAAGAACTGTCCACGCTATTTTGAAATTCGTTAAGATCAGCGTAAAAAGTGAAGTGTGGACTAAACGTCGTAGCTCTGTTATCATTAATACAAATTATAATAATTATAAATAGTAACGAAGTAATCGTTCCACGCCGATCTTTAATCTCCACAGGAATTTCGCTTTCATTAATCCATATCGTCGTCCCTTTCATTATCTTAGACAAAACAGAGACAATAATATGTATTAATACAAGTTTCACTGCAGTGGAAACCCGCAGTTAGATATAAGGTAGCTGGTTAGCGATAACTTCCTACGACACACTTTTTACATGCATAATAAAGATAAGATAAAGAAAAATAACAAATAAAGATTTGAATAATCAGTTGTAATAAAAATGTAATTTAATTATCATAAATTTTGCTACAGGTGTCTATATTAAAGTGGCGAAAGAAAACTTTGGTATTAAAGGTCAATAAGCGTGTTACATCCAGACTGGAGCCATTCTCCAGTCTGGCCAGATGCGACTAACTTATTGCCTCGTCGTATGTATACGTGTACAGGTAAATTTTAACTTTAAACAAATATACATTACTACTTAATATGTAGTTTTTGTTTATATGAGATAAAAATCTCTCTCTCACTCTCTCTCTGCCTAACTCATATCCCACATGGTGGTGAGGTCGGCTTTCGTAATCAGCTTCTTTCACTTCGCACTTCGTCTTAGAGTTGGCACTCACTCCTATATTTTAACACTATATCTTTCCATCTTGTTTAAAACTATAAATAATTCATTAAATATATTAATTGTATAATTTTACACTAATACTAACCTTGGACAACATACCTAACTTTTCTTTACCTTACTAATACTATAAATGCGAACGTTTACATGGATGGATGGATGTTTGTCACAAGTTTGTCAAATTTGGTATAGTTGTAGAACACAATCTGGAAGAACATATAGGCGACTTATTATGTTTTTTCTTAATTCCGTGCGGACGGAGTTGCAGGCGACGGCTGTTTATTTTATAATTTAAAACACCAACAATATGTTCCCCATTGAAATTAATACTAATCTTTTTTATGAAGCACTATTTAAATTTCTTTGAGCTAATTTTATCATAAAGACGTCATTAAATAGCATTCAAACTTTTTTATCCCACTGAAATTGATTAATAAATTAAAGCTTCATTTGTTTTGCTACGAGTACATTAGCAACCGTTTATTAATGAAAATTATTTTTCAAATATTCATTGAATATGGTTATCAGCATTTCTATTTCCATATAACAATTGCTAACGATAGTCTTACATAAAGTAAGATAAAATTTAGCTATGAGTGTAGGTCTAGTTGATAAAAATGTTCTGATGCTATCAGATGACCTAAATAACGATCGATGCATGTAAACAAAGAAATTTAAACAGTGGCAGTCGATTTGTTAGTTCTGTACGACTATCATATCAGTAAGAAGGCAAACGTCATAATAATTTAAATGGATATTAAGTAACAAATTTTCACTAGCTGTCGCCCGCGAATCCGTCCGCGCGCAGTTAAAAAAAAACTTAATAGGGGTATGAAAAATAGATGTTGGCCGATTCTCAGACCAACTCAATATGCTCACAAAATTTCATGAGAATCGGTCAAGCCGTTTCGGAGGAGTACGGGAACGAACATTGTGACACGAGAATTTTATATATAAGATAAATTTGTAAGTTAAATTTACAAAAAATTTCAGCATAGGTTGAAGACAGATACATCTCGTTTTACGACATCCATAGAAAAAGATCATTCCGAAGACGATTGATTGATGATTTTTCTGGCAATCTAACTTAGTAGTCTTGGAACACAGGCTACAAATGACGATTAAAAATCTGGAGTGAATTCCTTCCAGATAATTAAACTGTAAATAAATCTTCCAGTTAAACATTGATTAGTCATTCAAAAATCAACCCCTCCGTTGCAAATAGTCATATCTTTTAAGAAATCTCAAGATGATTCTTTACGTCTAATATCTTAATATGTGTGGGGAAACTCATTTATGTACATTGAAAAATAAAAGATTATAAGTAACCCTCCAGTAACATTCTTTAATAGTTGTAACAGTTTATTTACTAATGAAGTATATAGAAAATGTATATAAGATATTTGTGGCAATGTTGTATACGACAAAGTTATACATATGACTAACGTAGACCTACACCACGTAGACAGGAAAAATAAAACATCAAGCTGTCATTATCTGACGTATCTATACTCCGTTAGCATTCCTTCGATGCGTTTTGAACCTTCTTTTTGTTATGATTTTAGTTGCGAAAATTTTAAAACGTTCTTTATTTCGAAAATATCGAACCATAAAAAAATTATCATATCTCTTTTGACATTTCAACAGCGGTAGACGCCAGCAACAACAACATCTGTTACACGAATTGGCCGGTTCAAATACCTGATAAATACCACGACAGGCGAGAAGTGGAACCACTTCCGCGTTTCGTCTGACAATTGTGCGTATAGGAGGCCTAATTATGTCCTCATCCCCATCCCAGCCTTTTCTTATAAGGAAAGCATGGGAAGGGGGAGTGGATTTGAAGTAGGAGGGGATGCATTGGAAGGGTAAATATTCTTTTTCTAGGCGTCCCCTCCTCCGCCGAATAAACAGTGATACAAATTCGGATGTCTATGTGCAGCGGACGCTTCACTACTTCAGCGAATTAAGGTGGGCACTAGCTCGTACGCCATCTTGTAATATAAAAAAGACATCTTATAAAAGTTGTAAGATATGTGACTCTACCCCTAATGGGTTGAAACAGTGACAATGCACAACGCAACCTATGCATCAGTATTACTTCACATAATCAACAACGTAGCAGCTAATAAAGATAAGATTTCGCTTTGAGTATTGAATGACAAAATAATAGATAATTTTCAAGTTCAGGTTATGTTTATATTATAGTTGTGAGTAAAATCAAAACATTGTCTGTGTATGTAAGTGGTCCGTAACTACTGGAAATTGTCGAGTGTCTTATGTCGAGTTACTTAATTTAATGGGCTGTTTTAATACAATGGTACTGAGAAACTAGGATGGTACTATGAAATTGTTGTTATTTAGGGAATTCAACTTAAATGTACCTGAGGGGAATAGTTTTATGGGAAATCTAACATAATTTATATGTGAAATGTCAATTTAACCAATTATTGCTATTAAAAAAACAAGTAGGATATTATTTTCGTGGAAAGATTAGTTGATAATAATTTTTTTTTTCATATTTTACACAGTGATTTTTTTATGATAAAGATGAGATTAATAAATCCATTTATAAATATAGATCCATACATAAAGATGAAATTAATAAATCCACATATCCGAAGTGTCCATAACAAAGCATTGTTTTAAACTTATTAATTCAAGTTGTGATGTGTATAGTGTGAGAAACTTATCTGCCTGTTATACAAAGTTAAACTAAAGTTTAAAGAGTGATTCTTACACCGGGCCAGATAAATTTATCGGACTATTTTTGCTGTCTGTTTTCGAGTCTCATTGGCAGTGTTTAGCGACGCGTCTTGCGTTTTGCCACTTTTTCATGGTTACTTTTATTTTTGCATATTCAAATGTACTATGCATTTTTGCATGCAATTGTATATTTTTTGTAATATGATACATTAAAATATTGTCATTCGATATGTTAAACTTCAAATTAAGCATATTTATGAATATTATATTAAGTTTATTGTATTTATTATTTATAATAGTCGATTAAGTGCGATTTCTTGTCGAACGGCCCTTACCCTTCTTACTCAACCCCTTATACCTCAACAAAATTTACATTTTGAGTTGGACATTATAAATTACATAAATACGTTTCATTTTAAATCGACATCGATTCATCTCGTTAAATAACAATGTGATAGGAACGTCTGTCAAGTTGAAGTTAACCTCGACTTCTAAGAATTAAGAAATTCAGTTTGACGTTGATACTCGTACATTTCGATTTTCAGATAATTTACGTTACCTACTTTCAGAATGCGTCGGAGAGTTCGGATAGGGTTAGAATAATTCAATCATGATTGCATGAGGGCAAGCACTCAAGTTTGTGTAGTGATCTCTATGAACACGTCGAGTTTATACGAGTATTGATACTAGCTTTTACCCGCGACTCCGTCCGCGCGGAATAAAAAATAGAAAACGGGGTAAACATTATCCTATGTCCGTTTCCTGGTTCTAAGCTACCTGCCCACCAATTTTCAGTCAAATCGATTCAGCCGTTCTTGAGTTATAGTGTAACTAACACGACTTTCTTTTATATATATAGATATCACATTACACTCTAACAGTTTCAATATAAGAAAGACATAATATGAGAAAGTCAATTCTTACATCTTAATATTATAAATGGGAATGTTTAGATGGATGTCTGTTTGAAGGTATCTCCAGAACGGCTCAATGGCATCGATCTAGATCATAGTCTGGAAGAACACATAGGCTACTTTTTTGTTTTTCTTTTAATTCTGCGCAGACGTTCTTCAGGTTTAAAGTTTCTGTTTGTAATAATTAGATTGTGATAAAGATGAATTGTAAATTTTTTTTTGGAAATTTACCGCCGTTTCTTGGTATATCTCAAGTACATTGTAAAGATATGTATGTATTTTAACTTTCCTTGTGCGTAGTCCTGAACTTGTTTGATTGAAAAGTGACAGTTCAGCTAATCGGGATTTAATAAAAATATTTAAATAACAGTCTCCAATATTAAAATGGAAATATTCATAAAATGGAGCAATATAAACGAATTGCAGAGTTAACATTTTTCAAGCTACCATACAGAAATTTTTAATATTTACTTCAGTGTTTGTTCCATTTCCAATACAGTTCCACTTTAATTTGTTCAACGTCAGTCGAGTCACCGAATAAAAGTAAAATAGATTTATGTTATGATTATATTCCTATTATCTTATAAATCCGATCCCTCAGTAGCGAACAACTTAGCTAATTCCGCTGCCGAAAAACTTGTATAAGAACATTAAATTAAAATAATTAAATATCTCCTCCCCTCATTCCCCTTAAAAAGGCTTAGATAACTAAGTTCTGGTATGGGCGTATCGACAATTCAAACTTGCGGTTAGCCAGAGACCGCTGCATAAAAACAACACCTAAAACTAGTGGAAATACAGATGAGTCTGTCTTCCTTTATGTATCTAGGAATCTAGATTTCCAATCACTTCATTCAAAGGTTGAAATTAATTTATCAATTCTAATGCTTGTACTTTTTTACCCTTATTGGTTATTCCTATTTCCCCGACACTAGACCACTTAAAATTAGGACAAAATTAGGTGTGGCCATTGTTGTGGTCAATGAAGACAAATAAAATTTAAAAACTGTATAGCCGAAAAATTAACCCGAAAACCGCCTCCCGCGTTAACGTACATAACGCGGTAGGCCATTTGCTTTCATAATTTATAAATCTGGATTTACTGAAACTAAAAAATAAATCTTGACTAATAATAAAAATCTTATTGAACTAAAATAGGAAACGGCTAAAACACTAACGTACATTTGTCCGGTGAAGGCACCGACTAGTTTCGAGTCCATCAGGGTGAGTGGGACTGGTATTATTTCATATTATATTGTGGACATAATGAGTACATTTTGTGCCCCCGGAAACTTGAACAACAACACCAATGACGCTTTGGTATCAACCTCGACGACGGCGGCGCACCCCGCGTCCCCCGGGCCCCCAAGACGGGCCCTAAGAGAACAGGCGCGCAGTGAGCCACGGGCCGCGTCCGCGAAATAATACCAGTTCCACTCACCCTGATGATTTAAAATCTTATTTAAAAGAAGTTAAGGAAAGTTAGCAAACATTATTTTAAATTGTAAATTGATATTTTAAAAACAGGCACCAAAAAAATTCCGGAAGTCGAAAAATCTTTTTACATGAACGTGTATTCAAATGATGTAAATCAAATTTAATGTATGCAGAACAGTTTTAAACGCTGCACCAGTGCCTGTGAAGCACTTGTTTCAACGCAACAGTTGCCCGGCCGGGAGGTTTTGAACACTACCATCCTGTGACCTACTTACAAAGGTGTAACTTGGGTGTAACTTTAAAAAAATATTGTATAAAATAGGTAAGGTTTTAACTGTATACTTTATATATTCTTTTCAACAATGCTTACAGGGAAAATGTAAGCTTAAGAGAAACAACCGAAGAAAATTTAATCGCTTTAGTATAGTCTCGGATTCGAATCCCCGTTTTATTTCATAAAGAAATACAAAAACTCAGTATTTTTTGTTACAAAATTATTACTTACCCTTCTCCGACGGCTTGGAAAACATTTTGAATATCGAAAAACTTTTTTTTATTTCGAAATCTTTTATTTTTTTTAAGCCAATTGAAACTTATTAATTTCCAGTACACCGAAACTAGTGAATAGTAATACAGCCAGGGTAGCACGACCGAACCCGTTGGCTGCCTGAGTAGAACTGTGCGGCCAGAGCGTTCATCACAGTATCGGGAAGCAAGCCCTATGCGACCGTAGCAACTATACGTATATACGGTGTAAAAGTCGATGCATACAAAATATACACAATAGTTCGGTAGCTGGGGGTGCGATTTTCATCCGGCGTGAGGGAACGGTGTTCGATGCCTAGCTATGCCGGTCAAGGCGGCGACCAATCGAGAATGGGGGAGAGTCTACGTAGACCGAAGGAAAAAAATGAACAACTTTACTATATGTATTCGTAGCATACTTTGGCTGATTTTATTATATTTGTTACTATAATTATGATCCTCGAAATTAAAAAAAACTTGAGAGGTATCAAGGGACACCCGGATGGAACGAAGTTCCTTTCGATTAATTAGTGAAGGAACCAATGTTTATTCTATGAATAAAAAACTCAAGTCTTCACAAGAAGTACATTTTATTTCTATGAATTTTCGTTATATATTGTCACGTCGTTGCCATGGTGAAGTAGCGCTCATTCGTCTATAGCAAAAAGTGTCGTGACAACTTTTCGTAAGAATTTTTTCCGTCTAGCCCCCTTTCACAACGCGCGATAAGGAACTTCGTTCCAAAAATAGTAAAATATTCTTAATCCTAAAAAATCCTTTGGGAAAAAAGGAAGCAACAAAAGTTACCGCGTCGTAAAATTATTACACATTTTCATTACAGTGATAATTCCTTATTAAAAGAAATAAAAAAAATCAGGTTCTTTACTTTCAAGTATTAAAAACTCTTGAATAAAATTGAAATTAATGTGTTAATAAACATTTCTTATACTTTGCTTATTATCCCTAGAACTCCAACGCAGTACAATTTTAAAAAACATATCGCCATCCCTTTCGTTCTCTTTGACAAAACAGAGACAACAATTTATACATTGTTACTACAGTCGAAACCGATAATTACTCTACATTTTCATCCTGTGCGCACATTTTCGTACAAGTAGCCATTAATATGGCTGCGTGCTTCGGCTACGTTCCCTCCAAAGTCCCGTCATAATCAGTCCAGCCGTTCTAAAGATTACCAGTAACCAACACGGCCTTGCAGACATACGGACACTCCAATTTTATTAAAATGTATGGATAATGACCACTGTTGTGTTCCGAGTGGGGACGTATGCAAATACATACTTTGAGGCCATACGAAATTAAAGTAAAATTTTAGTAATTAAAACCGTTTTTAGTTCAAAGCACAAATTATCCTTCTTTTAAGATAAACTTATTTCATCTGTCGTGATTTAGATATTTATCTGATTTATTTAATACGATAAATAACTCGTAAAATAACATTTATTAAGTAAAGGTAAAAGATACTCACTTATTTCTTCAACATCGTTAGAAAAGGAGGACGAGGTAGAGGACTTGTTATCTTCGATTCTCTGCAACAAAGCACGAAATAGTTGAAACTTTAAATATTATACACACCTTATGTTTTTTTTCTACATCTTGTTTAAAATCAGTAATATATAATAAGAACTCAGCTCACGCCCGTAACATAGAGGGGTAGGCAGAGATCTCGGACTTCTATATTTAGATTACTTTTTGAAAAACAATTTTATTATTCAAAAATTTGTGTAGAATACACCATTGTTAATGTCAAATACAATCAAGCCACTGAAGATAGTCGGGATCGTTAACGTTCCTCATTCAAACATTAACTACCATTTTTACTACATCACAAGGAACAAAATAGGAAGATATGTGTAAATTACATTTTAAGCTTTTACAAATGTCAATAGCCCCGCCAGTCACCCCAATGCAATTTTATTTAAAATTTCCACACTTACAAGCTGTTCCGCGCATTCCGTTAGGTTCGCATTTATTATGCATTCAATCCCGGAAGGAATTGTGCGTCGATATTAACCGTGTAACAGGAATTGTCAACGAATATCATTTAATATCTTGAAATAAACGTTGCGATTTACAGAATACTAGATAACGCCCGCGACTACGTCTGCATTGAGGATGAATTCTCAAAAAATCTGTATAAATTTTCAAGCAATTCTTCTGAAAGGATGAGATTTTTCTATATTAACTTTCACTTTCGTAGATTAAGCGTAAGTTATCGCTTAATATTGTAAATAAAATGGTGAAGCGTGCAATGCAATCACGTCAAAATTAGCATCAGTCAAAATTGAATTCATTGAGGTTTAAGTCATAACCGACTCAGTAGTTACAACTTGTAATTGAGCCTTGGTCCAAAATTTAGGCACAATTTACCGAGCGAGCGAGCGCGAGCTTAAGACACATCCAATATATATATATATATATATATTACTAAAAGATGGTAAACGAATCAGCGGCCATCTCGTATTATTAGAATTGAAGTTATACGAGTAAATGTAAATTCACCCAGTAATAACCATTAAACCAGTGATTCTCAACCTTTTTTTTGTTGCGGCAAATAATACAATAATTTATTTTTTGTGGATTTAAATATATATTCATCTTAAAAATATTTTTCTTTTTAAATGATATAATTTAATAATATTGACATTATTATATATTTGCAAAATTTGGTGGCACACTTTTGAAATTTGGCGGCACACAAAAGTGCCGCGGCACAGTGGTTGAGAATCACTGCATTAAACAGTTAAAATACGCGAGCCGTATTATCTGTCACAAAATGTTCAACTAATATATTGATACGGTAATCGATCATTACACGTCTCGTGGATTTATTGACTCTTGATGGAGCTAGAGATGGACAGCCGTTGACCCGCGGCTTTACCTCGCCCCTCCCCCTTCCCTTCACAACACCGAGCTTTCGACCCAATGATGATTATAAGGACTGTATCGTTTTTGACAAACTAAAAAAAAATGTATGACGATTACCTCATCTATAACTTTTGCCCGTGACTTCGTTTGCGTAATATTATAAAAGGGTGAACTCATGTATCTGTCTCATTGTTTCTGTGCTAAATATTTAACTGTAAGTAGCTGTCAGTTCTTCTAGATTTTGTTTTCATACTCTTATTATACTACTAGGTTTTGCCCGCGAATCCGTCCGGGCAGAATTAGGACATAAAACTTTAATGAGTGGCTAATGTCTTCTTCCAGACTATGTTCTACATTTATGCCAAATTTCAGCGAGATCCGATTAGTCATTCTACCGTAAGCTGACATGTGTGGGAGGTATCAAACTTTTTAGCGATGAAACAATGCATACATACTCACATTCTAGAAGAATCTATATCATTTATGGGCAATTAATTCTTTCGTCATGTTAATAATGAATCGCATTTGGCCATTTGCAAATAAACCGGTTTCATATGCGCCGAATGCATCCAACGTCCACAAAGTTAACCGCCGAGCTCCGGAATCTCGTGAATAACCAATAAGATTGCTTTTAAAATCAAGTGTGCAGAGTACCGACTAATCGATTGCATGCCGCCACTTAGTATGTTTTACCTGAGTTTCTAATAGATTATTATTTACATAGAAGGTTAAAAGGTAATTAATTTTTAACTTAATGTTATTTAACTGAACATATGACCTTTTATTTTTATTGCAAAATATCATTCAAAATGTACATTGTTGAAGTAATAAATTAAAATAAATATTTAGAACGATTGATCACGTGCCAAATGTTGTAACTCGAGAACTGAAATTATTGGGAAGCGACCGCTGTTATCGAACGTTCAAATATCGCAAAACAATTTCGCGGCCGGCGCGGCGTTACCATAGGACCGACGTCTCATAACGCCCACGTTTTTCTACAAACTAATTTCATTACGAACACTCCACTTGAGGTGCGTTCACATGATCTATAACGTATGTATATCATTAATACGCAAGTTACATGCTATTTTATTTTTATTTTAATATTCGTAGGTTAGGTTAGGCTTGTGCTAGGTCATGGTTTATAAAACCAATATATAAATATATAAATGAGTAAATTGATTGACCGACATGACTAAAATATCAACGCACAGTCAAAACTAGAAACTTGATATTTTACATATAGATTTTAAATACTATATAAACAATCACTAAGAAAATGAATTTTCGAAATTCATCCCCTAAAGGACTAAACCAGTGTTTCCCAAAGTGAGCGATAACGCCCCCTTGGGGGCGTTTGAAACCTAGGAGGGGGCGATGAGGGGTCCAAAAAATGGGGGGCATTGAAATTAATTAAAGTAATGAAATTGTGGTTTTTAAGTTTTAGGGCTGAATAAAAATTAGGGGGCTCTGAAATATAATTGATTTTCAAAGGGTGCGGTGAAAGAAATAAGTTTGACAATCACTGGACTAAACGCTTTTCGGTTCAAGTAAATAAAGGTTTTTTTTCAAATTTAACCTCTGAAGTTCTTAAAACGAGAGTTATAGTTTTATATCTTTATATATTTTTCATAACGTAGGTACTTGATCTTGTCAATTATTAAATTAGCGATAAATTAATAGAAGAACCGTCGACCATTTTATCGGAATAAAAGACCTACTAACCTAAAATGAGAGTGAGAAATATTAATCCTAGAGGTATCATGCTTAATTCCCTATACTTAAGTTATTTCGATGCTTTTCATATCGATTCTCTCCTATTTAAAAAAAAACTTGAGAGGTGTCAAGGGACACCCGGATGGAACGAAGTTCCTTTCAATTAATTAGTGAAGGAACCAATGTTTATTCTATGCATAAAAAACTTAAGTCTTCACAAGAAGTACATTTTATTTCTATGAATTTTCGTTATATAATGTCACGTCGTTGCCATGGTGATATAGCAAAAAGTGTCGTGACAACTTTTCGTAAGAATTTTTTCCGTCTAGCCCCCTTTCACAATGCGCGATAAGGAACTTCGTTCCAAAAAAAAAATTAGTCATCATTATTGATATATATATAGCAACACATTACGGGAGCCGTTTGATCACTTCCAAATATATTCTATAAAAAAAGACACTAATAATCTAAATGAGGTAAATTCATATAAAACTAAATGAAAATATACATACAAATAATAGCCTTGCGTGACATTGGTATTCAATAAGGTCATGGGCTTTCCCGTTCGCTGACCTACTCATTCAACAGCAAAAGCGATGTACGATTGTCACATTAAATTGTAGAAGCTATCGTATATTTTAGCTAAAATGGGGTAAGTAGGAACCACTATTGCTAATTTTCTATATGTTACAATACCAATGTGACAAGGTTTAAAACAAATAAAAACGAGTTTGGTGGTTTACAAAAACCAAATTAAATTTTGCACAGTTTCGACATGTTTGTGTTTACTGTATAGTAAGATCAGCAAAGAACTTTTGTTTTTCTACTTTAATTTAGACAAATAAAAAAACTTGAGAGGTGTCAAGGGACACCCGGATGGAACGAAGTTCCTTTCAATTAATTAGTGAAGGAACCAATGTTTATTCTATGAATAAAAAACTTAAGTCTTCACAAGAAGTACATTTTATTTCTATGAATTTTCGTTATATATTGTCACGTCGTTGCCATGGTGATATAGCAAAAAGTGTCGTGACAACTTTTCGTAAGAATTTTTCCGTCTAGCCCCCTTTCACAACGCGCGATAAGGAACTTCGTTCCAATAACAATGATTCCAACGACATACTTTATATGGAATTCTAAATTTAAAAATCATATTTTTATTAAGAACAACCGTAGTGTGTTAATAATTTAGTTTTGTATTTTGAAGACGGCTGTGAGTACTTTGACAAAAAATTCCATATCAACGATGTCTTTTTTTGATTTTGGTATTTTGACTTTTTTGATTATTTTGTTTTACCTAAGTGGTATAGTGATGTGTGCCGGATTCAGTTCGATATTATTATAAATTTATGTTATATCAATAGCGGACATTTTATTTCTATACTACGAGGGGAGGTCCAAAAGTTCGCGGAATGAAAGGGTTGTCAATGAAATATAACAATAAATTTATTTTTCCTTTTCAATATAATCACCCTTAAGTCTAATACATTTATTCGATCTATGAATTAATTTTTCTAAACCATCGAAAAAATATTTTTTGTCTTTGGCCTCAAAATGGGCCGAAATTGCCTCCTTCACTTCATTATCGTCGGAAAATTTCCTTCCCCTTAGCTCTTTTTTTAAATTTGGAAATAAATAAAAATCGCTAGGAGCCAGGTCTGGACTGTAGGGTGGGTGAACAAGTGGTTCGAACCCATGTGTGTGCAGAGCAGCCATGGCAACTCGGCTCTTGTGAACCGGCGCGTTGTCTTGCAAAAGCAACACACCCTTGGCCAATTTTCCTCGACGTTTTTCTTTAATTGACTCCTTTAACTTTTCTAATATGAGTGCGTAGTATTCTCCGGTTATAGTGGTACCTTTTTCTTTATAATCAATGAGTAATATTCCCTTACAATCCCAAAAAACAGTGGCCATCAACTTTCCCGCCGATTCTGACACCTTGAATTTTTTGGGAGGTGGTGTACCCTTTTTGTGCCATTGCATGGACTCCTGTTTGGACTCAGGTTCAAAGTGATGAACCCATGTTTCATCTCCAGTAACAATCCGCTCCAAAATCTGCACGGGCTCGTCTCCACACAACTCCAAAAAGTGCTTAGACGCGTCGACGCGCTGCTGTTTTTGAAGCGGCGTGAGCATTCTCGGCACCCATCTTGCACTGACTTTTGTCATGCCCAGGTGGTCGTGCAGGATACGCAAAATAGTTGTATCTGATACTCCAACAAATGCAGATAATTGTTTCTTCTTCAAACGTGTGTCTTCGAGTACAAGTTTTTCGACTTTTTCGACGATGTCTGATGTGGTGGCGTCAGCTGGCCGCCCAGAGCGAGAGTCGTCTTCAAATGAATCTCGACCATGTTTAAAAAGACCATGCCACTTATAAACCATTGTTTTACCAGGGCACTGATCTCCATAAACGGCTTCCATTTCATTTAAAATGGTTTGAACGTTTTTTCCTTGCTTGGTAAGGAATTTTATCACAGCGCGATGTTCAATTTTCTCCATAGTTGCAGTTTGCTTCCGGATTGACTTGTTCAGCAGGCGAGTACTCGTAAACGAATGGCACTATAGGGTTGAAATGTTATATATATACTAATTATGAGTGCCCAATTAGTATGACACTAAGCGAGCTACCCTATCCCCACTCCATCCCCTCCATTCCGCGAACTTTTGGACCTCCCCTCGTAGCTGTCGCCCGCGACTCCGTCCGCGCGCAGTTAAAAAAAAAATCAAAAATAGATGTTGGCCGATTCTCAGACCTACTGAATATGCTCACAAAATTTCATGAGAATAGGTCAAGCCGTTTCGGAGGAGTATGGCAACGAAAACTGTGACACAAGAATTTTATATATTAGATTGAAGAATTTTATGCGATTTTAATAGTACAATAGAGATATTTAGCACGGTGACTTTATTTATATTATTTCTACTTATTGAACGTATTCTTATGTAAGCAAATTAAACATAGTATGAAAAAATTAAAAGAGTCGTGTAATTATGCATACTTTATGTGCTGTGTGTGTACCTACTCTATTGAGTACACATACAGCACATAATATAGTAATGTATTTAGTTAAAATCAAATTATAAAAATATTGTAAATTTACAAAAATCTTAATACTTTATCAGGAATTTATAAGCTCAATACAGAGAAATTCAAACAAAACAAAACAATTCAAGAAAACCAAAATCCTATTCTAAAATTGACTAACACAAGATTAAAAACTCCAGAAATATTTAGGTTTCGTTGTTAAGTTTTGATAAGTAATTTAAATTACCGTTGGACAAGTTTTCAACAAATAAATTTGTTGTTTCAACGTTCAGGCATATCGGGAAATAATGCATTTCTGAAATTATTCACACATGTATTCATCGTAATAGGCTTGTGTTTTTAGTTTTGCGTATTTAATTGCAGGTGCAGTTTTCTTTTTCGTTAGAGATTTAAAGACGTACCGGTTTTTTTTAAATACATCATATAAGGCAAGCATGGAATCTAAAGTTTGTTTTTTGTAACTTTACTTGTAGGTTACTTTATTTAATAACTAGCTGTCGCCCGCGAATGCCTATGTGTTCTTCCAGACTATGACATATATCCATGCCAAATTTCATCCAGATCCTTCAAACATCCATCCATCTAAACTCTCGCATTTATAATATTAATAAGATAGGTAGATTGAAAAATTTAATGTAATAGAATATTTCCCGTATTTGTTCCCTTATTTACGAAAGATTTTTACTACAAGAACAACTTTACCAAAATAAAATTCACCAATTTAATATAAAATACCTGGTTAGAATAAAAGATATAAGTAGGAATCTTTAAACAGTATATCTATTTATGAGACAAGTTAGTTAATATAAATATATTACGTTTATTATTACCTCTAATTATTCAAGTTTTTATTGCTCACACGATTTATTATTCATTTTTAATATCTTTACGCTTCCCAGTCGTATGGCGTCGCAACTGTTGCTCTTTCATAGTAAATGATAAGCAATAACAACATATTACGAAAAAATATGTAATGTTTTGAATCATAATTACTTTCGAAAAACTACGGTCCATTACAGAAAAAAAATCAATAACTTGACTAATGCGCTTAAATTATACCACAGTGGTCAGTCACAGTGGTCGTTTATTATACATCTGCGTAGAGGCAAAAGTATTTGAGACGCGGGTGTACAGAAAAAAAAAACACATTTCCTTACTCATAGAATTCAATTTGTAGAAAAGTGGGAAGGAGTAAACAACCAGACTTGGGCCTTTGTGACTTAGGATTTCGACTCTTGTGACCTAAATTTGTAATTTGAGTAAATTTTTAGGGTCTTTATTTTACATTTCAAGTGACACAGACATGTGTACATGACAAGTGTCACTATAAGTCGGTTATAAATATACAAGTGTCACTATAAGTGGTTCGCATGTCTCAAGGTGTAACAAACCAATAATGAAAATTGATATAATTGACCGCCTCCCCGGAAACATATAGCGTCAATAAAAGCTAATTTTCTGATACAATTTATCAGATAGCATCGACGACAAAATGATAGCCGGATAGTCAATTAGTGCTAGAGTTATTGTTGCAAAAGCTGTCGGCCAAAATGCTACAACTATATAACTACAGATAACTATTTTCATACTTAAAAAAAAACTTTTTGACACAAAGTTATGAGTTATTTATTAACACGATTATACATATGTATACAATGTAGATTGAGGTAGGTCCAGTATATCTATATAAACTGAGTGCTGCCAAATAGTACGCTCTTGTTTATACGTTATTGTTTTCATTGCTTTTTTACGATTCGCGTTTGTGCGTTATCTTGTTTGTATATTGTGTAAACTATGCGCGCTCGTGGTTTTCTTAGCTCGTACTATTTGATGTGATACATATAAGTATAATTTTCACAAAAAACAAAGCCCAATTATGTGCTACAAATGTTATCTTCGATTCGTTACATATTATCAAGTGCCCTGCTTTTGTATTTCCTTGTATTATGTTATTACTAACGTGTTAGTTGTAAACTAGTGGTCGCTTATTGCTTGAAATTCAACCATAATTCATAATAAAAGATTTTTTGACTTAACAGCTCTATATAGACAAAGCAACATAAAAGTTCGAAAACCGGCGATTTTAATCGCTAAACGACTTAAACATTAGAGGTTCGTATACAGCACGCATCGCCGACATTTCTATCAGTCAAGATCTTTACGAGAAAAGTCGCTGCAATATTTAAGGTGGCCATACAAATCTATACAGTTGACATATGACTATACTGACCAAATAGACTACTCGCGTCGACAATAATTGTCGACTTAATTATTAAGCAATGTGTTGCAACCACACGACAGTTTCGACAATTTCAAATTCATCCGCTAACGCAATTTCTTTAAAAAGGGATACAAAGTTTTCCCTTCACGTAATATAATATTTGGAGCCAAAAATTTGATACAAGTAAAATTCTAACAAATTCTCCTGTTAAATAGGATTTTTTAAGACAATTGGTTATTGTATCGCAAATCTTCTATTATATTTCATCCTTTCACTTTCTTCAATGAAAAAAAAAGGTTGAAAAATTTTATATTCATAAAATTTATTTTGTTGAATATTCTTTTCTCAGAATAATATTATTAGCAGATGATATTAAGTATTTATTTAGAATATTTTAATTTATATTTGTATCTAGTAAAAATAAGGACACTAAAAATAAAAAAAGTAAAAATTATGTGTGCAATACAATTTAGGTACAAAGAAGACAAGCTTATACAAAATACTTATCTTACAACTTTAATACATAAGAAGAGTTTTTCTTTTCTATTTAATTTGGCAATCATGCTTATAGTTTATTCAAATTACAAGAAATAAGATGTTAAATAAAATATGTTAAAGAAAACTAAACAAAACTAACCCAAATGTTGAAATTATGTTAGGCCAAATATTTTTATCGAAGGATAAATAAAACTATTAATTAAAATGATGAATTATTTAATAATGATTTAAATTGTTTTTATTGTACTTATTTAAAACACAATATTTAAAAGAATTATTAAATATCATAAAAAAATATTAAATGTAGTTTTTAGACTCCGCTGTAATATCTAGAAATGCTAATATTCTTATTATAAGAATTATTTTATCATTTTAATTGTTTTTTATATTTTTTTATATTATTATAATAAAAAAGTGATCTTTTATATTATTTTTGAATATAGAACATTTGAGATACAGAAAATAAAGGTATCCGTATGAGCCTATCATACGGAGACCCTTATTTTCATCTTTAACCAATAACATATTATTGATTTTTTTAATAAAATTTTGATTTAATTAATTAAATACCACTCATTTCATAATAATTATATAATTAGAATTGTAATTATTTCATTATAACACTCATTTTTGTGGACTTTTATGAGTTTATGTACATATTATGTTTATGCGGATTAAGCATGTTGTAATCTTTTATTTTATTTTCTTATTTTATTTATTTATTTTTAACTTAGTTTTGATGGAACATATGTAATGCATAAATATGTAAGTATGCAATATATGTTTAGTATTAGATATATTTCAACAAAAACAAACAAAATTACTTTTTAAAATGAAAAATTAAATATTGTCTGTCGTTGAAAGCTAATTTGTTTTTTAGGATAAAATAAGATTTAAAAATAGAAAATAAGGTGGATTGGCCTACTTATTAGAAAGCAATAGTAGGTGTAAAAAAATCCACTTTTTTCTTAATAAGTAATCAAATTTTAGGTTTAAAATAAAATGTCCAATAATATACTTTATAAAACTTTATGACTTTTTAACGAAAATTACAACTAAAAATATATGCCAACACACATTCTAAAATCTGTTAACATAATATTGGTATAATAGAAATTTTCAAGTGACAAGGTAAAGAGAAATCAAACTTTCACTTGCTCAATGCAAACAAAACGTAAACAAAAAATAATTTTAATTTAGAAATAAAATTGTGAACAGAAAACATAAAGTTAAATAAAAGTAAGTGTTTAATTTGCGTTAAATAAGACGTCCATTCATGCCTAGCTGATTAGCACGCTAGTATGTGCAATAATTTGCAAAAAGCGTAAATAAACCAATTAGTTGTTAGGGCATAAATGTATCGGGCTCACACTTCACGACATATAAAACAATAACATGAAAGGACAGCACATGCAAAGAACCAAAGCCCGATGCTGACAGTCAAAATATATACAGATGTGTTTACCAATGTGTCTTGGTCCCCAAGCTCGCGGTAGTAGGTGTCACTACTACCTCGTCTGCTTCCAACACATAAAGTTCGACATAAGAAATCGGATACCATTGAACAAAATCCACAATGTTGCATAGTTCTTATTTATTATGTGTTGGAGCCAAATACTACAGTTCAACTTGAAACCGCTTATAATAACTCAACAAGATTTATATTTACAAATTTCACTGAACGTCTTAAACTATACGTGCATTCGTTTTGAGAACAAGGTTTTAGAGTAAAACAGCGTAATTTAAATATATTATATGTCACAATTGACTCTAAACAAGTAGTTTATTGGTGCGAAAGTAGAGTTTTCAACACGCGGCAATGCAGCTGAGAGCCAATAAACGACTATATCAACGAACGGCCAACAACGACTGAGACAAACTATCAGCAACTATGTGGTACAGCAACCGCTGTCTTAAAATGCATGCTATACAGTCGTACACAACGATGTGATGTGCGGTGTTTATGCTATACGTTTTCTTAACGGAACTTGTGCAAAAAGATCTAAGTACAAAATTTAGTTTTTTTTTTTAAATTGGATTATTTCTGTACAATGCAACTGTTAATGATGAATTAATACAGTGATCTTTTTATGAATTTGTTGGTAATGTCTTTTTCAGTGAAAAATACACAACATAATTTTTACATTAGTATGTGGTTGTAATGTTAAGTAAAACTAAAATTACTATTTGTTATTATTTTTACAAATTATGAAACATTTAAACCAAAATGTTAAATTTGATAACAAGTTTCTTAGAAGCATTCTACGTGAATAATATTAAATAATTAAATACTCATTTAAAAAAAATCTTTAGAAGTTACATCTTTTTACACCGTGATCAAGAGGCGAATCCACTGAACTAAAATGACGTCAAATTCAAACATTGCCAGTAAGTAAAGTTATGTGATCACTGTCAAGCATGAAATAGAAAATGAAAAATCTCAAGCAAAACGCAATCAATCGCTTATTTTATTGCTAACAGTATTGTAATATATATATTTATACATATGTATGCTTTTGTCATATTATCATGTTATTTTGATTAAAAAAAATGGTGCCATTTATGTGTTTACCAGTGGCGCTATTGTGCTTGTGTTGCAAGAGCTAAGGATCTTTAATAGCAATGCGTGTCGCACGGATAAATATGCAGCTATAAAATGACAGGCGTTTTCAAAAATAGTCTTCGTGAAAAAAGTTTTGTTAATTTATTAAAAATAGAAAACCCATTACATCACAGTGTCCATTAAACAAATCGACCTTCCGACATATTATGTTTTCATCGAAATCTTACTAATATTATAAAGGCGAATGTTTAGATGGATGAATAAATGGATGTTTGTTTGAAGGTATCTCCACGACTCAATGCATCTTTCTGAGATTTGGCATATATGTAGAACATAGCCTGGAAAAACACATAGGCTACTAATCAATTATTTGTGTATTTTTTATTATTTATTATTATTACTAATCAAGTTTATTTTTATTACGGTGTGGAGGCTAAAGCTAGTATATTAATAAGAGTAAACAGAAGAGTCTTGCAATCATGTAGAATAATCGTTTATGGATTGTATATTGCGGTAAATTTCTAATTTCGAACACTTGTAAATGACCGTAAAAAGTATCTGTTTTTTTTTTCGGACGGCAGAGACTCGCCGTTAATCTAAATCTACATCTACCTATCTATCTATATATATAAAAGAAAGTCGTGTTAGTTACACTTTTTATAACTCAAGAACGACTGAATCGATTTGACTGAAAATTGGTGGGCAGGTAGCTTAGAACCAGGAAACGGACATAGGATAATTTTTACCCCGTTTTTTATTTTTTATTCCGCGCAGACGGAGTCGCCGGTAAAAGCTAGTTATGTATAAAGCAACTACGATTCTCAAAAATCTAATTCGAAATTTGAATTTATACACTTGGCAACGCGTCTTGTGGTAAATTAAAAGTGTGCACTTGAAAAACTTATTTAATAATTCTTGAAACTTTTATCAAAACTTCCTATTGTAGCACTATGTATTTTATGTTTGCGTTTAGTTGGATAGGTTTTCCTGATAATAAAATCCACACCATATCTCCGTCTACAGAGTCCGTCAAGTCCGTCAACGCAGTCTATCTCTGGGATTGTATATCGACGGAAGAAAGCGATTTTGTCGTATCTCAAAATATCTAGTTTTACACCAGAGCCAAAAAACTATTTCAAAAAATCATAACTCCTAAATTAAAAAAGATAGGAAGTTGAACTTTGGAACATATTATTTCTATCAATCTAAATGTTATTTGATACCGTTAATTGGAATGTTTTAAACTTACTACTTCATTGATTTTTTACTAGTTACAGCAATTGATGTTAACTTATTTGGGCCAATTTTCGAGATACGACATTTCCGCTTTCTGCCGTCGATATGTTCGTGACACGCAGAGATCACTAAACGAAAGATAGCCAGCTGCTTCTTCTATAATAATAATTCATACTAACCTCCACGATTCCTTTAGAAGATTTAATAACTTTGGAGCTCGCCATTCCGCTGTTTCATTTACTTCAAAAATATATTCAATAATTATTATCAATTTTAATGCAGTGATACTTTTATTCCATTTTAAAATGTACAAAAAATCCCTTTGAAACATTCAACTTGAAAACTTGGAAAAATTCATTTTCGTCTGACGTTGAAATTTATTTTACCTGAACTGAACAAAGGGTGTATGTGAATTGAGTCAGAGCTGTTGCATGCGTTTGATATATTCGATTCATCGTTACCTCCGAGGCTTTAAATAAAACGAGGAAGTAGGGTTGGCAAATAAAGTAGAAACTAAAAATAACACTTGGTTTAATTTGACGTGAATCCGAAAGTTATTTTTTTTACTTTCTGTGAAACGTAGTACACAAATTATTCGATCGCCCTCTAAACACAGATCTGGTTTTTTGATTGCTATTGCGTTATTTAGATCAGTTAAATTGGAACCAATTGGACAAAAATTTTTAATCTTACTATTATTATAAATGTGAATGTTGAGATGTATGGATGGATGGATCGATGTTTTTCAGAAGATATCTTCATAGATGTAGAACATACTCTGAAAGAACACATAGACTACTAATTGTGTTTTTTTAATTCCACGCGTACAGAGTTGCGGGCAACAGCTAGTTAAAAATACGGCGGATAAGCACTGATAGTACTTCTGCGTATTAATATGATTTATTTCTGTTTTTAGCCGACTTCAAAAAGAAGGAGGTAATCAATTCGACTGTATTTTTTTTTATGCGAGTTACCGCGAAACTCCGCCCCTGTAGGTCTACTCTAATTCGACGAAACGAAACTTCGTTAACAAACGAATTTGAAACGAAATTGGACAATGAATATTTTCGGACATGCACAAAAAGTGGTCTGATTTTGATAAAAAATATTTTAATCGAAAGGAAGTGCTTGTTTTAACTAGTATAATATATTCCTGAAATAACTTTTTCTAAAACATGTTAGTTACGAATCACGATTTCCCTCGCAGTAGCAGTAGAATTTTGCAGTGTCAAAATAGAAAATATTTTATTAATAAGTTCGTATATGTCACAATAATAGTATTTTTGTACAAACTATCCGCACTATGATAATAGAAGATGGGAAAAGTACTTTATAAATAGGAAGTAGGATCGAAAGTAGAGATTTGTCCAATTATGTAAGCTAAACGATTTACTACTTCCAATATGATTTTTTAAATAATACAAAAACACCGTAAGTATTTGTACGAACAATTACATACGAGTACAAGTTACAAATAAGTCAGTGTTAAATCAGTTTTGCAGACCTTACTCTTCTGTGTCTAAACTACTCATTTTAACAACTTGTGTGGTAATTTAGGCTTAGCCCTCTGTCTTTTTAAATCCACTTAGAGCTTCAACTAGGACAACCTTTAAATATTTATTGGAGACGTCTAACCTTGTTGGTGCATAATTTAATATTTAAAAATACCATGCTGTACTGCACTGGTGTCGTTGGACTACTAACATAGAAATGACGTTTTACCTGTCAATTATTTATAACAGCATGATAGGTAACTTCTATTATTTTTATTGAAAGGAAATTTGCCTACATAATGTTAGAGGAAAGCAAACTATCAGCAGTTCAGTTCACGAAATACATAGATTTCCATTGTCAAAAGATTTGTATGAAAATTTGATGAAAATATGTAAAATCTACTTGTGCCCATAAAATGATATAGAACTGGTACAGTACGACAAGCGTCTTGTGGTTTGGTGGTTTTTGTTCACTCTGATAGAGTGGCGCTAGTGTGCTACTGTAATTTAGTTTCACTTATGGCCACCTGGTGAGATGTGTGAATAATAATAAAAGCCTATATTTGATTTAAGAAAATTACTTGTTGTGAACACCAACATTTCCGCTATTGTTATAAACAATAATAATGTTGCAATTCAAACATTACTTAATACAGGTAAGATAATTTTTTTATTATTATAAGAGTAGGGGGAAAACGAGCGGCGGGAACTCCAAGGTGATCATCGACGCCCATGAACATCCGCAACACTAAAGGAACTGCAGATGCGTTGCCGGCATCTAAGAAAGTTATATGCTCGCTTCTTGAAGGACTCTAAGTCGTACTGGTTTGGAAATACCGCCGAGGACAGACCATTCCACAACTCGGCCGTGCGCGGCAAAAAAAAAATTCGCGAGAACCGCACTGTTGTGGAATGCCAGATATCCAGAACGAATGTTTTAAGTTTTAACTTCATTCCAAAAGTCGTTGATTAAATTAAAAAATTGAGCAGCTAAAATTAAATTCGTAAATATTATGAGTGGCACATTATCTTAGAAATATTTAATGTTTTAATAAATAGAAATAAATACATTTTCAACCAACTGTATATTGTGTGCCACTAGCGTTGCCAGGGGTCCGGATAAAGATTGTTTGCTTGTCCGGCCAAAATAAACGGTGTCCGGGTTGTCCGGCTTTTGTTAGGCTTTTTACATTTCGCAAACGAGAGTGGCTAAGCGCCGGCGACGAGAGTCGACTGACGGTCGTGTCCGGCCTTTCTACCCAAATGTCCGGCCAAACAGGTAGGTCTGTCCGGCTATTAGGTTTGGCGACCTGGCAACCCTATGCGCAACTGTTTTTTTAAGAATTAGTAATTAATTAAATTAAATTACAAATATGCCAACGTAAATAAGTGCATTTAAAATTTCTTGGATTAGTATCAGTTCGTTCGCGTTGTAACATTCAAGAGAATAATAGTTTTTATAAGTGATGGGATTATTATTAGGTACTTGAACATCATGTGAGATCACATAACATCAATTATGTTAATAAACATGCAACCTTCATTCAACCGGTTATGGGTCAGATCCGCTCTGGCGGGTCTCTAAGCTGCAACACTTTATTTATAAATACCGTTAATGTTTCTTAAACAAAATTAATGATTGTAAATATTATTTTATTGCCAGTCTGTGATGTCATGTACACAGCGCCATCTATCAATGGTTAACTTGATTGAAAGTTATAAAAATCAGTGATACCTAATTTATTATATTAACATGTTTTTGAGTCAGATATAGTTTATTACGTATAATTCAAAACCTAGCCATAAAGGTCTTTTGTTTAATTATAAAAACGATAAGCGATTGGATCGATCCACTCAGTTTTGATTTAATGGTTGTTAATAATAAGAATCCAATCCTAATAAAATCACAGATAATACAATACTGTACTAATAGATAAGGTATAATAAGTAATATGCGTTGTAAACAACAAAAATATCTTTTGGACTTTGCCAATGAGAACAGCGCCATCTATTACGTACATTACGTATTTAAACGATTAGTTTATTATTGTCCTGATAGATGTCGCAATAAATTTTTTACATTTGTATAATAATAGAAAAATACTGTTTATTATGTTTAATCAACGTTTTTGACATCTTATTAAATCTTTTTAATAATTATATTTTTCAATTTAATATAAACTAGCTTTTACCCGCGACTCCGTCCGCGCGGAATAAAAAATAGAAAACGGGGTAAAAATTATCCTATTTCCTTTTCCTTGTTCTAAGCTACCTGCCCACCAATTTTCAGTCAAATCGATTCAGCCGTTCTTGAGTTATAAATAGTGTAACTAACACGACTTTCTTTTATATATATAGATAATGTAAAACATCTAAGAGGCAAGAAATAAAATCAGTTCCTTTATTTAACAAATTTTAATTTCGCTTTATAATTACACAACAATTGCGAGAAGAAACTTACAAAATGCATAATACCAGCCCACACTACATAATATATTCTATTACATATAGATAAGTAATATATATTTATTTAGCAACACATAAAAGGTACATTCTTATATTTAAATTCCGCACCTTATAAATTTTAAATATTTCTTTAATAATTAGATTTAGCTCAAATGATTAAATACACTTTTTTTTTATCTGTGAATGCTGTAAAATGTATAGTTTAATATGACTAATAATTATTTCTTCTAACACCTAAGTACATTTTTCATTATCTATAATAATTTGATAAATAAATAAGAAACGATGCCGAATTATTATTTATAAATAAATTGGTTTTTAACAAACTTTACTAAAAAATATAAGTAACTCATATAAAATTAACGAAAAACTTAACAATTTTATTAAATTTATAATATAGTGACGTTCGTAATTATACTTTGAGCTTTTAATCACATTGAGTTATTAAATATTTTTGTGCGATTTTTTATAATATTTGTGCCACAAGTGCAATAAAATAGTAGTTGTTATTAAATCAGTGAAAGTGTTGCTGTTATATGGGAAATTGTTACGTTAGTGACATGTATAACATTTTCTATGTATTAATTATTATATTGTGGACTGAAAACTAATATTACTTACGATTAAATTCACGACAGCTGCATTCAATTACTTATTGATTACCATCAGGTGGGTTAAAGAATTCCCAATGATGGTGGTGTACTGTTCGGCCGTCGCTGAGTCCAAACATAATCAAACCCGCGATCAACACTAAAAAGATGACCAACGCCATCTGCATATCTTTTTTGTCTTCTTGGCCGTGTATGTATGACATGAAAGTATTAAATATGTTTCTAATAGTTCGTGTTATCGAATTATGACAAGCTCGAAGGAATTGTGCGCCTGATTCAGTTACAGTTGGCTCGTGCGGTTTCACCGGCAGCGGCACTGGTCGAGGTGACGGTCGAGGCTTCATCTGTACTTCATCTGAACTAGATTCAGAAGCCGGCAGAGCAGCAGGCTTCCTCTTAACTCTTCGTGCAGGAGGCGGTGGAGTTTGATGTTGAGGCTCGTGAAAATCAAATGGCCTTGCTCGAGGATACGTCGATGAGGGTATAGCGAAATCTTGTAGATATGAATATAAAAGAGGACCTAAATCGGGTGGTGGAGGTCTTTGAGGAGGCACAGCAGTATCGTCCACACTAGATGGTCCAGGCGACGCTAAAGGTCCTGCGGTTTGACTTTCAGATACTTCTATAACCTGTTCTGTTTTTACCTCAACTATTTTCTCTTCGGGCTGCATTTCGTCCGTTTGAGTATGTTCTTCACGACTCATTGGTCTTGGTATGTCAAGAACTTCTGGACTACGAGTTGTAGTAGGTATATTTGTAGTTGAGATTTCAGCAAATTTCTTAACAATCTCATCAATTACTGATTGAGAAAATTCAATGCCACTGACAGATATGTGACCAGATTTTGAATCCAGTTCACTGACCTGCAACGTCATCCCCTCAATATCAGATACGAGAATTTTACTTGCTTGAAGTTCCGACACATTAAGTTTTCCCACATCTAAGTCTCTTACTTGAAGCCGTTGCGTTACTAAGTTATCTAATTGAACTTCTTTAGTTCCTTCTGAAGATACTTTTTCAAGTGATTGATCTTCGCTTGTTGAAACTAATCTCTTCGTATCGGCGGTTTTAGGTATCATACCTTTGGATTTTGGGAGTGGTGGAACTTGGGGTACCATAGACTCATCGACGTCAATGTGCTGAACGGTTAATGAGGCTTCAGTTAACATTTCTTCGCGTTCGTTAATTTTTGTTGGGCTAGATACCCGTTTCTCCACCAAAATTACAGTTGGAGAAGATCTATCAATATTAAGTTTTGATAATTCAGATATTTTGGGATCTGATAATTTAAGGGACTTTTCAGAACGTGATGTTGTTCGAGACACACGAGGGCTATCTGAAATTTTTCTCTTAGATCTTCCCATAATAGAATCTTCGTCAATAATATCTCTCAGCGAACTAGACATTGATATATCAAGATTTTCATCTAGACAAAATTCATAATCAATGTCATCGGGAAGCGGATCTGTTTGTGTTGACACCTCGATTTCTACAACATCTTCAGCTTTTACTGAACTCTCTGCCAATTGATGATACGACTCACATGGTGTTACTAGATCGTTCGAAATGTGTTCTAAAGATTCGTCACAGAACCTCTTTTTTCGTTTTGGGCCTCGAGGTGGTCTTGGCGGAGGAGGTAACGGTCTATCTTTCATTTTTTTTACTACTTCTCCAGAAATCAAGTCCTTGTGAGTTTCTTCAAATTGAGGTTCTTCGATTTCTACATACTGGCTAATATCGCCACTAACTGACCGCTTTGTAAAACTGTCTAACGTCATTAAGCTAGTTGATGACTTTTTTCTTGGTGGACGGTCGGGCATTGGGCCTTTAGCAGGACCAACTGTGTAATACTTTCTTTCAGAACTATTACTCTTGCGACGGCGCGCTGGCGGAGTTTTACTTTTAGACCGCCTTACACCTTTGCTAGGCGCATAGGATCCTTTATCTACTGTTGCATATCCCGGGCTTTCTTGTCTTATATCTCTAAGAATATTAACATCACTAGTTAAAGGTAACTGTGTATCTAGTATCAGTGATTCTGCTCCATGGGATGTGCGATCGTCATCGCAAAGTGATGTGCCGCGCGAGCTTCTTGAACGATTTCGCCGGGGTGCTACTGGGCTCTGTTCTGTAACGGTCGGTTCTGTGGTGGGCACGATATATTCATGTTCCGTTCGGTAAACAACAATCTGAAACGTAACACAAAGTTTTGTGAGGAAGTATATTCATTTATTCTTATAATTAACATACTAGAAAAACCATATTGGTCATAACATAACAGCCGATAATAATTTTATGTCGCATAAAAAAAAGTATATTCATGTTAAAGGCGATGCGATCTCCATAAATACATTAGCTGCGACCTTGTCGTAAAATTTAAAAATAACCATTTGGATCTTGAACTATTGTATTTATTATAACTGCTCATTTATGAGTTAAAACTGGGTCAGCAATCGAATAGAACAGCGCATCTGAAAATACATAGGATCATTCTCAAGTTAACTAATACACTGGAAACCTGCCAGATTTGATCGCCTCAGATTTATGCCATCAATAAAATGTATAATTTTCTTAAAGGTTCTACTCGTACTACTTACAAAGTGCGAATTTAGAAAAAGTATATGGTATACAATTTACATTTAAAAAAGTAATACATATATATTTGAATTGTAAACTGCTTGTATCCGTAATACTTTTTTTTATTCTGCATTTTCAAAAATGAAATTTATTATCGAAGTTTTCTATAGCAAAAACATTATTAATAATATTCGTTCACAAACAATTTCATCATTTAAACCAAGTTGTGGGATCAAAAAGAACCTTTTTTAATGCAGTTGGTACTTATCGCCATGATCATAATAGCATTAGAAAAAGATAGATTAAAATATAAACGATACTTACGTCGTCCGGTTGTTCGTCACGTTCTTCCCACAGCTCAGTAGGTGTTATACTCTTAAAATCATTCAATGAAGAATGCTTAAGATCTTTCTTTGAGAACTTCTTCTTTCTTTTGGGAGGCATGGGCAGGGTTTGCGAATGTACAGGTATGTTGTCTGGATACTCGATAACATCGTCATTTGCATATTCATGGATAGATCGCAGGTCAGATGGGCGTGTGAACTCATGGAAATGATTTGGGGTTTCTACAATTTCTTGTGATGCATTTATTTCCATAGGCTGCTCTTCTGTCTGATCATCAAGAAGCCCCAAGTCTACCTCGCTAAACTGCATACTCGCATTAACACTGTCGTCAATATATTTGATTGAATCCGTTTCTTTTTTCTTTCGTTTTGCTCTGGATGGCCTAACCGGTGGAAATGTGTAATAACCGTCATCTCTTTCATTTAAGTCTTCAGTTGAATATCGTATGGGTTCGTTTTCGTCTATCATTAGTTCTGGATCAGCTTCAGCTTCGTTAGCGTACATATGCTCGTCGTGTATACCTATATATGTATTGCAATCCATAGTTGCAAGCCCGTTCTTAGGTATATTAAATGCTTGTCGTATTTCGTCACTTAGGTACTCTCTAACTTGAATATTTTCGCGGGAAATTCCTCTCGGTCGTACGAAAAATTCGTCATTATTTATTTCGTTGATATGTGTGTATTCTTGATTTGACATATCCGGAATGGAGTCTGCATTTCGTGATTCTTTTAAGTGAGATGATTCAATGTCTTCATCCATATATTCAGGACTTAATTTATCAAAATCATAAGTGGTTTCAAATTGTTTTCTGCTTTCGTGCCCATTTTCATAACTGTTATCGTTATCAACATTACCGTATTCGCGTGGTTGTTCAGGACTATCAGGAATGTACGAAGACTCTTCCTTGCTCTTTTTCACTCGAGTAAAAGTGAATGTGGGTGGAGGTGTATCTTCTCTATTTAGCGTTGGCGAGGAAGATGTTTTTGTTAATTCAGATTTCTTTTTTCTGTTAAAAAATCTTGGGTACGTTTTCGCTTCGAAGTCTACTGTCGCCACGTTTTGCATATTATCGGAACTGGATTCAGTAACAGTTGTGTCAACCTTACATTCTTTTTTCCTGCTTAAACTTGGAAAATTTATCTTTGGTCGTTCTGGCATTTTTAATTTCGATAGATCAGGAACATTAAATTTAGGTCGATTCGGAAAAGTGAATTTTTTTCTATCACCGATGCTGAACTTTTCTTGTAGATTAAAGTTTTTGAATTTTGACCTTTCAGGTAGACTAAACTTTCTACGGTCAGGTAGTGTGAACTTGGGTCTTTCAGGAAAGTTTATCTTGGGTCGATCGGGCATTTTGAATTTCGGACGTTCGGGAAGGCTTACTTTTGACTTTTCTGAGCTAGTAAATTGTTTAGCTTTCATATTTTGTATTTTTGTCTTTAATTTTCCAGCTTGTGATTTTAATTTGCCTGTTCCTTCTTTAATACGTTGTTGAATTTTTTTATCTACATTTTCAGAGTTTTTTGATCGTTTACTTCGTTGCAATGGCAACTGCTCCAAAGCAGATGAGTCGACTTGACTTGTGCTTATTTCACATTCTGTTCTTGAAGCAGTAGATGGAGTGTTTACAAAAAACCGCTCCTCTAAATTTTTTTGCAAAGTTTCAGCTGTCAGAATTTCGTCACCATTTTGGTCGGTTTCTTTTTCTTCTATTTGCTCATCTTCGTCAGATGTATGTTGCAAATATTTACGTTCCAATGAAGTAGTACTTGATAGTTCATCGTCAGTTTTTACCATTCTCGGCCTCTCCTCAACGCTCGGAGCAGTATAAATTATATTTGGAGGTGGTTTTTCTATTATTTCATATTCGTGATCACTGAAATTTAACATGATATTATTTAAATGTGTTACAAAAAACAAATGAACTTATTCAAAGGAAATAAAAATAAAATAAATTCGCAACATCAATATAGAATTAGGTATATATTTCCAAAATAAAAATTCGCATAGCATAAAAAACAACTAAAGTTCAGTCGCACATTAGATTCGTTACATATGTAGAAACTTATATTTAAAATGGCACACGTATAAACGCGTAACTCTCGTCACAACTAGGCCAACCGTCAGTGCTCCTTTTAGCCGCAGCAGTCGCCGGGCAAGACGTTTCAAATGACTTCAAATTTATTTTGTAGGTCGTAATATTAGTCGTAAAACGTCTGCATAACTGTGAATGTTGAACTTACCTTAAATTTGAAATAAAATTACTAGCTCGCGAAGTCGGTCTAGTGCCAACTGGATTCACTCTTTCGGGTAACAGTGAATCACATTGAAAAAACTGACATGCACATCGTACTTCTGGCGTAAATAGTTGGACACTGCCCTCTCGCGTAGGAAGCACGGGCTTTTCTAAAGGAGTACCACCTTCTGATGTCCATCGTCGAAGCTTGCTCATAACTACAGTTCACCGAAACTATTTTAAGTTTGAGACATATTTTAGTGAAATTGCGTAATTAACTTATCAAAGGTAACGCAACATTGGGTGAACGTGTTTGTGAAAGCCGGTCTGTAAATGAACTAATCACCGGCGTGAAAGCAGCCGCGAGCACTGATCACTGATGACAATTTTAAAGAGCTCACTGAACGTACAGGAAGACGATTTGGATAGAGCTATATTTATCAGACAGAGACAAGCCAGCGCGTTCGCTTTGCATATGTTGTAATGCTAATGTTATGTCATAGTACCGCACAAAAATATATGTAGTAAAAGTATAAACATGCAAAGATAGATTTTCAAATTACCTGCTGGGTTTAGACCATTCGTTGTCAAACATTTCTGCATCACTTCGTTTTTCTTGAAATTCTCGAGGACTTGGACTAGGCGATGATTCAATTGGTATGGTATTGGACTGTTCAATATTATTCTCAAGGTTATCCTCTGTGATTTCCGTAATAGTTATATTGGGAGATTCATTGGCTGGTCTATTACCTTCCAGCTGTTCGTGAAAAATATCATCAACACTTGGTTCTTCAGTATCCATATCATCCAAGTCTTCTTTCTTCTGTGTTGTTTTATCTTTCTTATACAATTTTGCCATTATGTTTTCAGTATTTCCATTCGAACCTTGGTTCTCTTCCATCACTAAACTGGGATCCTGGGAAGCTATTGATTTTCTTTCTGCGAGATTTTCGATTTCTATATGGCTTTCTTTGCCATTGCTGTTAGAGTCAAATGCTCTATTAGAATGAAGTGATTCATTGTCATTGTATTTGGACTCCTCTATGTCCTCGTAAATATGGTCCTTCTTTTTTCTTGGTGGGGGTGTGTCAATGCTCATTGTTTTACTCATTTCATCCGAATCTCCTAATTTAATTGCACTAAATTTTTGTCTACGAACAGCACCAGGGGAAGATTTCAACTGTCTTATTTCCTGGACAACTTCATTTTTTTTCCTTTTCGACAAAGGGGACTTTTCACATTCGGTTCTATCCAATTTATGCAAAGTTTTATCAGCTAAATGTTTTATTTTATTGACTAACGGATGGCAGCATTTTGTCTTTTCCCGTGTTTCTGAAACACCTATGTTGTACTGCTGCTCTTGAGCTCTACGTTTTAAAATACCCTTTGGAGATACACTTTTTGGTATTTCCACTGGTGTCACTAAATGTGAGCTTATTTGACTCTCTGGTCGTTTTGTGCCACTTCCTGTAGTTTGACTTAAGATATCATCCTCTGAATCCAGAGAAACTTCTTTTGAAAAATTAGGTATTTGCACGCCGTCTGCACCTTCATCGCTATGTTTTCTACTACTACCTGGCGAAGAGTTAAGATTTAAAATCTTCTGTGGTTCCCCACCACATGGTGAATGTGTTCGGGATTTTGAGAATTCACGGGACATGCTTCTCCTAGGTGTTGTCTCCCTTATTATATCTTCCGCTGTTATTTCTCCTTCAAGAGGCGGTTTGAGAAAATGGGTCCAAGGATATGCCCCAGCCTCACGAGCTCTTCGTAAGTCTTCCCATTGATACGTTTTTAGCGGCACTGGTGGTAAATCGCTTTCTTTATCTGTTGAAAATTCAGATTCCATATGTTTAGTTAAAAACAAAACTTATCTAACAGGTACACATATATACTCGATCAACCGACGTCCATAGTCCACTTTTGAAATACAAAACTTTGATTTCTCCTGTTTTCACACGAACCCAGCAAAAATATCACCGTCAAACGAAGAACACAACATATCGTCACAAAGCTAGTTTCGTCAACTGAAAACACGTTAGGTTTGCGTGGGCCAGTGTGAAAATAGGTGTGAATAAGTTGTATATTATCATCACTGGCCAACGAATTATTTTGGACTAGTAGCGGAGGATTACCTTGAGTCACTCAAGCTGCATAGTAAGTTAGTATAACAGAACTGAAACCTATGTGATAATTATTGTTTATAGTTAGACAACGCACTCGACAATGTGATAGATGAGTAAACGATCAGTGATCGGTACAAAATCTCCGTTCAACTGGCCGCTTCTTCGCAATCGGGGCTACCGTGCTAAATTAAGAACGAGCATGAATGTATTTTGGGTTAGCATTTCGCGTCATCAGTGAAAATACTGGTTCTGTTTTCTTGATAATGTAATATAATAAGATAAAGAAAAAGAGAAATTTGAATGTTTTTAAATGTAAACACTTAATTGGAATGAAATTATTGAGCGGTTTATTATATGTTTTGTTCAATATATAAGTAGTACATCAGAAATCTTACCAGTTATTGATTTATGTCCAAACAGTCAGTGTGTTCGACACGTTCGCATCGCGACTTCACATCGTGACTGTTGAATTTACACCACACTGCTGTACTATAGACTTACAATTAATACGTAATGCTTTACGCGACTTATTTATTTTTTAAATTATATCTGACGTTGTACACTTATTTCATAATTTTGTTACTTCACTCTCTCAATGATTTCCCGTAATTTTTGTAGTTTATTTCTTTTCATTATTCGTAATTTTGTTGCGAACATCCATTTTGTAAAATGTATAGAACCGAATGTTGAACTACGAGACTTGTAGAGAAAAATGAACAAAGAGTTTCACAAAAAAAGAAGTCTTCCCCTTTTTTAATTCCCCGCTTAACATACTAAATTGGACATATCGTACGGCATTCTAATATATATTTTATCAGTCCTCTATTTTATTGTTATTTTTGTAAAATCGGGTAGATTGTATGTAGACGATTAGGTATCAGGGTTGATAAATATATAAGAAAAACACATTATTATGGCGGTGAAAATGGATTTAATGCGTTTGATAGATGTTACATAATTATGGTAATGAATTTTTAACGTGATCAGGTTAATTAACAATAATATGGAGTATTTCAATCACAATTGGGTAATTCGTGAAATAAAAAAAATCTTAACATATAAACATTTTCTAAATATTTAACTATCAAATAAATTAAAAGTAATTTAATTTAACAAATTGTAAATATAATTTAATTAAAAAAAAACATGTTAACTTAGTTGCTATAAAATGTTAAAATGTAACGAGGTAAAAAGCATGACTAGAAAAAAATAATTGAGATCAAGTTTTAACCCAATATTAAATTATATTTAAATTCAAATAAAAAAATTATATTAAACTAGTTTGTTAAATTAAGAATTATTTAGGCTTGAAATGTTCAAGAAAGAATGTAATTCTTTAAAAGGACATTACATTACAGTACATTTACAAGTTCTGTATAAAATTGGGTTAAATTTAATATAAAATTGTACTTGTGTGTAATTCAAACTTTCTGATAGCCATCTTACATTATGAAATCCGGTAAAGTGGCTATGAAATACGAAAATATACACAAGTACGTTCTCTCAACACTCTATTAACATGTGAATTTAATTCCATAGGTTTACCATCACATTTACAAAACATATCAATGACATATTTTGTGTAACCGTTATCTTTACCAAAATATATTTCATTTATATTTTAAAGCTTTTATATAAATATATTTCTCTTCATTTTATACATAAATTATTTTTTAATGGTATTGTCGAATAATGAAAGCATTAATTTGATAACAAAAATATCTGTTTTCTATTACAATTTACTTTTTACAAGGTCCCAATGCAAAGGAAACCAATGAGTATATGAATATAAATATATAATTATATTTGTCGTTGTAATAATTTGAACTAACAGTAAATATTTTATTTGTCTGTTATGTACTTATTTCAATATATTACTTGAGTTTCGGATTAAAGTTATTTTTTCTATATTGGAAAATACATGTTACAAATATAAAACAAATAAGTAAACTTAACATATGACATTTAAAATTATCATAAATAACAATTTTACTAATAAATAGTGAATGAAAAAATCGTTAACAAAATAATTTATTATTTAACTGCCAACTTATGAGTATTTTTATCGAGTAGTGTATCAACGAAAGTTCATGGTTTTGTTAATTTTGAGCTTAATTTTGTATTATTTCTATTCGCTTCACTATTATCTTATGAATGAAATACGAATGAAAATGAATGACTTGTGAAACGAATTTGACGTATTTACGAAATGAATCCATGGGCTTTGATGTCACTGATTTTATTTTTTTTTGTCATTAAAAAATTACCGGCTTTAAATTGATGGGAATGACAATGGCGGTGACATTACGCTAGACACTAACAATACGAGAGTTACGCATTTTGAGACCGGTCCAAATGAAGCCCACGGAATGAATTTCTTTTGAAAGCTACATCGCTACTTACAAGTATTGTGAATTAACATTTAAAATATAATGAAGCTACATTTAGTAAATTTTAAATTGTAATAAAGTAATAGAAAGGATTGAGAAAGCTTTTTTTTTTGTGTTTTTTTTTACTTTTTTTTTCACAACAAGCTACATTCATATTGAAATTTGATAAATATCTGAAAACTTTAACGGTTTAATAAACTTTAATATTTTATATTTGTGAAATTCTACATGTTAACTCTTATATGATTGTAAATATTTATCTTTTTTTTTATTTAGGTAACTAATATATAATTATTGTTGATCAGCTATTGCACAGATTAAAAACTTTGTTAGTATTTTTTGTAAGATTGAATTGATAGCGTGACTTCTATTTTTTCTGTTTTATATGTTCATTTACATATGATCATTGCAATCACAATTCGCAGGTGTTAATATCAATTAATAACAGTAACTATTGTAGCATGCAGTATTGAAATACATTCGCCGAATTTTAATTTTACGCAAAGCTAAGCCAATGCGATCTTATTCAATATTAACAGTATTATATTTATTACATGATTTGTTTATTACTGAATTTTTTAGTGGATTTGTGGGGGAGGGGATTTATAGAATAGGACATCCTCTTTCTGTACGACTCCTCCTTTGTACATTAAAAGCAGATAACGCATCTGCTACAGTTTAACTTATCGTAGATGTCTAATAGTAGCGGTCACTTCGATATTTTATCGAATTCAGGTAGCCGTTTGATCGTTTTACTACCTTTTGCTATAAAAAAATTAAATAGCAAACATTGATCGCCATTAATGTGGGCCTAATAATTATTATCACTCTTAAACATATGTTATAAAAAATATTATGGTATAACAAATATACAACATAATATTTTAATGAGAATATATTATGTATATTCCCATTCACACTCGCAAACATACAATCCCATTCATTCACACAAACATTCATCATCTATCTTTCAAGATCTACCACGACCCCGGCTGAGTTGGTAGATCCTTACAAACTACTTATTTTAATAGATGCCCTTGTTAAACCTACGACGCGTACACCGCCATCCATTAAGGCACACATTTTTATGTTAAGTTTAAAAAAATAGTCATATACACATATTAACACTTATATTAACAACTATTATTTTTTGTGCGCATTTAGCGATACGACTTTTGGAAGACGTAACCTTAATCTAACTAATATTACATTTACAAACTAACCATCAGACAGGTCCGGACATCTCCTTACACTCGGATCTTATTCCCATCAATTCCCTTGCCAATTAACCTACTATTTACACTATGTACAAGAGTCCCGTGCTGTTCTGGAACTTTAAAACAATGCAATATTTGCCGTTCCTATCGTGCAACACGTTAAATGCAGCAACATCACCATCACCTTACTAGACCGGACCTGTATATAACCCAAAAGCAAACTCTCCATTTAACCATTTGCACGGGAACCTTGACAAGATTTGCATGTGGTTTAAATTCCAGAACAGCACGGGAGTAATTACAAATTAAATATTTATAATCAACAATACGTAGTCAAGGGCTCATTGGATACGTATTGTTAATAAGGAGGTGAAACATGTTTCAGTATTCACCTAAGTTGAAAAACAAATCCTAAAGTTTTTCCTAACTTACAAGAAGAAATTGTACTTAAATCTATTACTTCTAAATTCTAGACAAGTATATTTGACGATGTTTTTCTATAATAATTAAGTAAATGTAGGCTTTAAAAATTGCTTATATATATATATATATATATATATATATATATATATATATATATATATATATATATATATATATATATATATATATATATATATATATATATATATATATATATATATATATATATATATATATATTGCTTACATATTAAAATGCAAAAATTTGTCCTAGTAATAAATTATATATTATTTACATGTAATATTTACAAGTAACTGTGGATTTCCACTGTTGAAATATTATAAAAAAAAACATATTATCAGTCTTTGAAAAAAACAACGACCGCAATTATGTTTTCATTACAAAATATTTCAACAATGGAGTTAACAGTTACAAAAATCAATTCAACGCGTGCGTTCTGCAGACTTAATCAGAAATGTACTTAAAAATAGATGATATTTAAAATTTTTGTTTTTTTTTAATTTTTTAATTTTTTTTAAATTTTTAAATCGTTTTTATTTTTTTTTCTTTTTTCATTTTATATTATAAAGTTTAACTTAATTATTAATCTACTATAATTTATTGAAAGGAAAAAAATGCTCTAATCTAATTTTTTTGGTATTTTTAATTTTTTTTATATGAGAGGCGAAGACTAAATTTTCTAATTGCATCGATACGCTACAAGCGGTAATGAATTGATGATCTATAAATAAATATTACCTAAATTCTCTCTTTTTCCATTTTAAATTATTTAAGAAAAATATATTAATAATCCAGCCGTATAGTACGAAAAATAAAGGTTGCCTGAAAAGTTTTCCGCCAGCTGTGTAAGTGGTAATGTTATAAATTTTAATGTACTCTTTCTGAATGTCAACATTGCTACTAACCGTCTACTTTTGTTTTATAATAAATAAGGATATATACATTCTGGGCCGAAGTACTTAACGTAATCGTCGTACAGCATTGCATTTTTAGTGGCGACTGCAAACTGCGGCCCGTGTATGGCGAACGCTAAAAGCTGATGTTTCTGGTTATTTGTTTAAAATCCAATTGTTATTTTACTGTAAAGCACGAACTCCGGTAAGTCGTAAAATTTTCCAGTTATATCTAAGATTTACCAACTATAGTTTTTTTTTATATTAAAAGGTATGAAAAGAATTCGCTGTAACAGCGAAGAAACTGCTGACCATAGACATCCACAAATGCAGATGTGTTACCTACCTTTAATCAACGAAGGAGGGGAAGCATAGGAAGAGAATATTTCCCCTTCCTATGCGAACCCTCCTCCATTAAATCCAAATACCGTTCCCATCCTTTCCTTATAAAAATGGTGGGAACGGGAAGAGGACTTATATTAGGCCTCCGGCACGCACACTGATCTGACGGAGCACGGCATTGCCTCCACTTGACGAATGTCTTCTGTGTGGTCGTGGTATTTCACCAGGCGAGGCGTTCAATTCCTTCAACTCCACGATAAATGTCGGTTAACACCCGATAAATGTTTTTTAAGAAGTCAACTTAACATTTTTGATGTGAAACATCTATAGGATCACTTGTAAACGGAATCGTTGGCGTGGCAACGCTTGCCGTGGCGACGGGTCGCCAAGCTATACTGAGGTGTACAATGTAATAATATATGTACACTACAACGTACAATGTAATAAATAATATATATAAATATATATATGTACACTGTACATATATATATTTATATATATTATTTTAATAATATTTAATATTATGTATTATTATTATTCATTCATTCATTCATTCATTATTATTTTAATAATATTTAATATTATGTATTATGTATTATTATTATTATTATTCATTCATTCATTCATTCCTTCCTTCCTCCCTTCATTCATTTATTCATTCATTCATACATTCAGTCATTCATTCATTCATTCATTCAGTCAATCATTCATTCATTCAGTCAATCATTCATTCATTCCTTCCTTCATTCATACATTCATTCATTTATTCATACATTCATTCATTCATTCAGTCATTCATTCAGTCATTCATTCATTCATTCCTTCCTTCATTCATTCATTCATTCATTCATACATTCATTCATTTATTCATTTATTCATTCCTTCATTCATTCATTCCTTCATTCTAACCTTCCTTCATTCATTCATTCCTTCATTCCTTCATTCATTCATTCATTCATTCATTCATTCCTTCCTTCCTTCATTCATTCATTCATTCATACATTCATTTGTCATTTATTTATTTATTTAAATTTAATATTTTATGCATATTACTTGTAAACACACGATGTTTCACATCTGCCAGGCGTCCCATGACGGCTCACGTTTTTTTTTTTAAGTAACTTAAATAAAATGACCTTAATAACTTGAAAAACTAATCCTTACTAGTCCTTACTATCCTTACTAATATTATAAATGCGAAAGTAACTCTGTCTGTCTGTCTGTCTCGCTTTCACGCCAAAACTACTGAACCGATTTAAATGAAATTTGGTACACAGATAGTCTAGAGCCTGAGGATGGACATAGGCTATATTTTAACGCGAAAAAGGGGTTGTAAGGGGTTGAAAGTGGGGGTGAAAGTTTGTATGGAACTATCGTCATTTTTGCAGTTAGAAGCTTGAAACTTTTTTTTAAGGCAGCTAATTTGATATAAATAAATATGAAATAATTTTTTTGTAAAAATTTTACCCCCAAGGGTGCTAAATAACAATAGGGGATGAAATTTTGTTTGGCAATATGTGAGGTTTTGGTGAATGTTTTGTTTGATATGTTTTGCTGTTACCCTCACCAATATTTAGTCTAGAGCCTGAGGAAGGATAAAGGGTACATTTTAACGCGTAAAAGGGGTTGTAAGGGGTTGAAAGTGAGGGTGAAAGTTTGTATGGAATTATCGTCAGTTTTACAGTTAGAAGCTTGAATCTTATTTTCAAGGCTGCTAATTTGATATAAATAATTATGAAATTAATTTTTTGTAAAAATTTTACCCCTAAGGGTGCTAAACAACAATAGGGGATGAAATTTTGTTTGGCAATACGTGAGGTTTTGGTGAATGTTTTGTTTAATATGTTTTGCTGTTACCCTTACCAATATTTAGTCTAGAGCCTGAGAAAGGACATAGGGCACATTTTAACGCGAAAAAGGGTTTGTAAGGGGCTGAAAGTGGGGGTGGAAATTTTTATGGAAGTATCGTCATTTTTACAGTTACAAGTTTAAAACTTATTTTTGTGGCTGCTAATTTGATATAAATAAATATGAAATTCAACGTTTGAAAAAATGTTACCCGCAAGTGTGCTAAATAAAAATAGGGAATGAAATTTTGTTTGGGAATATTTTAGACATTTGGCACGGTCCTGGCACACCTCTCTCTACGTTCTTCTACATCCATACCTCAAATCATAGCAGGTCGGTTAAGTAAAATAATTAGCCTTAAAAAATTCTATCCAAAGACAAAATTTCACGCGGACGAAGTCGCGGGCACAGCTAGTACTTTCTAAAAGCAAAATGCTAACCGGCTGTTTGTGAGCATAAAAAGTGTATTTGATGTACCTAAAATTTATTAAGAGAATGGTTGTAAATGCTAGAAAGAAGCATAACTTTACGGACTTTTACAATACCTAGTTGGTAAAACTTAGGCGGTAAAATTTAATCTTAGGATTGACCGGAGTTCCTTTACAGTAACAAATACAATGCAATGATCAGATCACGAAATTATTGGTAATAAGTATGAGAATAAATTTGCAAGAACAAAAATCGTTGAAAATTTTAAGTGTATTAATTTCGGAAAGTATGTATTTATCTTTAATTGAGACGGATATAATTGTCATAAAGCTATTAAAAATAAAGATTATCCTTTTTAAAAACAGCCGGAAAACTTCTCAGGATATTAAATAATTGGGCTACTTTAAATTATTTAAAATTAAATTTACAGATTCCATCTGAAACGAAATGTTTTTGAACACAATTTTTTATAAGTAACTTAGCTTGCAAAAATACAATTTCTTACTAAAACTATACAACCGATCTTAACCTATCAAAGCTATTTACCAAAGTTTTTTTTTTTTATATTTACAAATTCTTAACGCACCAATAATAAAACACAAACGCAACTTGTATCTTTTTCGACAATAAACTGCTCTTGCAGTTTGACGAAATTATTTTATTGCAATTAAATTTGATGTACTGCTTAAATAAATAAAAAAAAAAAATAAAAAAAAAAACATATTTAAATACCTAACACAATATTGCGAACTAATACTGAAAAGAATCCATTTGTTTACAAGTGTTTAACATTTATTAGGCCCCAATAATGACTAACCAAATGTTGCCATAATTTTTTTTCTACCAGAAGGTGGCAAATGATCAAGTGACCACCTGATTTCCTTAAAATAGCGAAGTGACCGCTAGCTATGGACATCCTCAACAAACTAAACAGTTGCAGACGCGTTACTTACCTTCAATGAACAGAAGAAAGGTGTGCAAGAACAAGGATACCTTTTTCTACTCATCCCCTATCGATCAGTAATCGCATATTAGCCATTTTGTAACATTTGGAATTATAAAGTTATGTCTATTATGAAAAAAATATTTGCTATTAAATTCTTAAATAACATGCAAACATTAAAATGATCTACACACCTATAAAATATTAAAAAATTATTTTCAGAAGAATTTTTTTTTTCAATTAATTGCTGGTTGTTGGTGGACCAGATGAATCATGGAAGTGGCTTCTAACCTGAAATTAAACGTTGATATACAAAAATTATACAATCCAGACGCTCCGAAAACTATTTCATTACTTTCTAACGGCCAATATCAATTTTGAAAACATTTTTATTTTTGAACATCCTGTGTATTTATGTAAGATGTAAGTTACCTGTAGGTGAACAGCTAGGTCCATGATGATGTGCACGAGAGTCGGGTGTTCGAGTAAGTCGTCGGGAAGGGGTGGCGAGGAGCGGGGCAGCTGGTTCCTGGAGCGGAAACCGCGGTGCATGCGCAGTGCCACGGCGCAGAACATGAAGCGAAGTAGCAGTAGCCGCAAGAAATCGTCAGACATGAATGCTATGAATGTTGGGTCTGGAAAATGCGATTAAATATTTACTTACAGCTTAAGGCTGCATATAAAGAATTGCTTTTATGAATCTAGAAAATAATTTTTAGTTAGTTTAATTTAACTCTTTTATATTAATTTTATAGTAAACTAGCTTTTACCCGCGACTCCGTCCGCGCGGAATAAAAAATAGAAAACGTGGTAAAAATTATCCTATGTCCGTTTCCTGGTTCTGAGCTACCTGCCCACCAATTTTCAGTCAAATCGATTCAGCCGTTCTTGAGTTATAAATAGTGTAACTAACACGACTTTCTCTTATATATATAGATGAAGTTTGCAAAATTTTAGGTGTTTATTTTGAACAGGGATGTACTTACCAATTCGATGTCTCATCATGACTTGGGCGGCTTCTACAATGAAGGTTTCGATGTAACTCTGAGACCGTTCCCACTGCACCAGCGGCACTGTTTTAATGTCGCAGCAGTAGCAGAATGCCGACAGCGGCGAGTGCAGAAACAACGTGAACAAACTACCCTCCTTCCTGTAATCCGCTGTAACACATTTTTTTCTTTACTATTTCAATATTTATGTGTATAATTTTTTTGTTTTTAGCTATAAATGTAATTTTTTTAAATGTCTCCTTTTCCTATTTATTGCAATTCATATTATCACAGATTGGAAAACTCTTGACTATTGCAAACGTATGTTGAAGTACCTACATTAAAAAATGAGGAATAATTTTAAACAAATTGAGAAGAAGAGTGATAAATGGAATGATGTTCAAAAAAACAATTAATTAGATATCCCACTGGAGCTACCCTAGTTTTCAAAGAAAGTGGATTTTGAGAGGTCTTTTCTAGAAGTCAAATAAATACTTACACGGAAATGTACTCGGAACTTCCAACGGCGACATCAGCACGACTAGCGGCTGCGCAAAGTGCCGCGGTATGTTTTGAAAGATGTAGGAATTGTCCGAATCGATGATAATGAACAGAGGGCATCGGGTGAAAGGGTACAAGTCCCCTGGGTGGATGCATTGCGGATCTTTGGTTCTAGATACTGTCGGTCTTGGTTCGCGAGACGCATCTACGTCTCGGTCACGATCGCCTTTCTCTCTGTCCCGCTCCCGGTCACGATCCCGGTCACGCTCGCGATCGCGGTCACGATCGCCTTTCTCTCTGTCCCGCTCCCGGTCACGATCGCAATCACGCTCCCGGTCGCGCTCGCGATCGCGATCCTTATCACGATCCCAAACCCTATCCCTGTCACGCTCGCGGTCCCTTTCCCGGTCACGCTCGCGGTCTCTTTCCCTGTCACGCTCGCGGTCCCTTTCGCGGTCTCTCTCTCGTGTTCTCTCTCTATCCCTTTCTCTTTCGCGGTCGCGATACAAGTCGCTCTTGACATTTGTCATAAGACCACCGACGTCGTATCCAGCTGCAAAAACAATCACTGTTACTCGTTTTTTTTGCACAAAAGACATAGTTATTCCAGACTAAACCTTCTTTTAGATGTAATCGGTCACATGTTGATAATTAAGAAAGGATGATGAAAATAATAAGCCTAACGAAAATGGTCTTAAGTCTTCTAGAGTTTTGTCAATGCAGCTGTTTTCATCTAAGTGGACTCTTGACATAAACATGAAATAAAAGGTTTTAGCTTCATTTTGATACAATAGATACCGCAATATCCATTATAAAGAAACGTTCTTATGAATTATTAAATCGCCCAGCTGAACGTATGAATTTATTCTGACTCTTTATACTGTTGTAGTATGTAAAAAAGCTGTATTAATATAGCAAATGTTTGATGAGAGCAAAGATCAAAAAGCAATTGCTTTTTGATCCTGCACCAAAACCGTTGCAATTTTTCGCTTTGCAGTAAAACTCGTGATATAAATAAATACAGACATCTAAACATCAGCTCAATTTAAAGAACTTTCGCTCAAAGGAATTTCAACTCGCGTAAGCGATTTATTTGCGTTTCTTTTTCCTTTTGGCTAAAGTTAATATTTGGAACACTCCTTTGAAACTAGCCTTAATGAGTTTTTGCTACTTGATAAATATAGTAAAAGCTAAATCATTTTTGCAGATATCTACCTTTGTGCGGGATTAATAAATTCTTACAAATTTTAAACTTAACATTTGCAGTAATGTATATTTTACATAAGTACTGAATTAATATACATTAGTTAAATCAAAGTAAGCTCATTGTTAATTAATTTCTTCAGTTTTTTTTTATTATTGACGCGAAACATGTCGATTAATTTGCAAATTAATTTATTAATTAATAATAGCTAAGGTTTTTTACCTTATAGATAATTATTGTATTTTACTGTGACAAAAACATATATTTCGTAAGATACGCAAGCAACAAAATTAAATATTTAAATTTAGAATAATCAATAATTATACATAGACAAGTGTAAACATTGGATAACTTGTTAGGAAATGAATACTTACTGTCTTCAGATATCTTCGAAGCTGGAACAATAAGAGCATCGGCAGAGATGTAGAGTAGTAGAGCTCCATTAGAGGGCAGATCAAAGCAACCACTGGCTAAGTACACCAACACTTGGGCGGCTGATGGTTTGAATAGCAAGTACTTGTGAGGATTCTCATGGCGTCCAGTTTTGTCGTGGTTGTAGCCTAGGCCAAAAAGATTAATTTGAGAGTAACTCAAATTAAATAAGGCGTTATATTCGCGACATAGTGACTTAATAAATAAAAAGTAGAGTTTTGTAAAATAGTGCAGATTTTTATAATGCTTCGCTACACTATACGCACAGCAGTCATTTAAACTGTTATATCGCTTTGCCATTAGTTAGGGATAAGAGTACAGTGAACTGTAAAGTAACTGTGTAATTTTAACTTGTAAACTCTAACGTAAGAATTTTATTACAATGGAAGTTTTAGCATGTAACCTCACCTTTAAATAACAATTATTTTAATTTCGTATAGGTATCACTAAGTTACCTTTTTATGCAAAGACGCAACAAGTTAGATTAATCTGTAATATCTTAGGAATGAATTCCAAAAAATAAGGTTTATTTAGCGAAACAGACTATTAGCCAAAACGCATTATCTCAATTTTCATCGTCGAAGCTCATTTGTTACAGTATAAAATAGTAACATCTGCTTTTTAAATATGTTTACCTTTAATAATCTGTGGTGTTGCAGTGAAACGATGTCGCGGGGATTCATTGTACACTTGGGGCATTTCCCCACTTGGTTCCCATTCTAGGGTTTGCAAGATTCGATACATATCCATTGTTAATTCTGAGAATTTAACTTGCTGCGATACGCTGCCCACAATTACGGCTTCTTGAAGTGTTAGAGTTGCTGCTGTTAGCCGCTCCGGTGGCGGTACGCTCATGATATTGAGTCTAGGAAAATATAAAACGAAGAAAAAACATTTACATAATTGTTGAATTTAATATTCACTATCAAGTAAAGTATTTTTGTAAAAAATCTCAGTACACAGTGTTTTTCATCATTATCAAAACTTTCATTTAATTCATCATGTTTATTAAGAATTAATTTCATGTCTACTCCTGTGCGGTATAAAAAAATATTAAGAAATAACTGTGTACGGTACCTGTGAGAGAGAACTATGGGATAGTTGTCAGGGTGAAGGACAGTCACGGCAGCTTCAGCGACTATAAAGGCTTTGACTTCATCCATAACGAAAGTCCATTCTATCTGGTCCTCCGGATCATATGTTGCTCCATACTCTATGATTTGTTTATCGAGTTCTTTTATCAAGTCTCGTACGAGAGCAAGTTTCTTGAGGAGAAGGCAAACAACAATGAATCTTGCGTAGTATCGGAGCTTCTTGACCATCAGTTCGCACTTGTCTTCTCTGCTCGCCTGCGTATAGTAGCTGCGGCCTCGAATTGCGGAATAGAATGAAAAGGCTTCACTCAAATATCCAGTTTCGCTTGTGCGCAGGCTGTGTGGACATAACGTTTCTTTATCCGATAAACTTTTACAAAGTACAATTCTATCTCTAACTGTGTCTGAATACTTACTAAAAGTGATAGTACAGTTGCCCGATTTTGGATGCAATTTCACCAATCTGCCACCTCTTGAGGCCGTACTTGTTGTCCAGTACACCGCGGTGTTGTTGTTGGAATTTCCACAGCTTTGTGTACACGTCAAACGTACGTCCAAAATATGAATGCCATTGCTTGTGACCATATTGAGGGAGCTCCCTGTTATAAAGTAGTTAATTTAGTTACTCTATGTCTTAAACAATATTTATCAATTTTTAATCTCATAAAGCCTTTCTAGACGTATATAGGCATTACAATATGACTTGATTTAACTTAATGTCCTATAATCCCCGTAGTGGGGCAGATAGCGTCCACAGTGCGCCGCCAGCTCTCTCTCTCATTACAATATAAATGATATATATTTTAGAAAGGAAAAAAGTAAAAAAAAAAACAGTTTCGTCAAAATTTGTTATACCGCAAAAATTAGGGATTAAAAACACACCATCAATGTATAATCACAAAAATAACCAAATAAATATGCTTTGCAAAACTCACCGTAAACCATTGAAGAGTTGCTTTGATTTCTCTAATAGGTGACAAAATTCAATAATAACTTTCCGTTCGTGGTCTTCAAGAGGATTCATTGTTGAACTTGTTCTAAAATTATTGCGATAGTATGATTCTTGGTTAAAATGCGGAAGGTCGGCCAGCAAGTTTATATTGTATGGCTCCGACGTGCACAGCCTTCCACGGATATTTTCGTATTCTCTGTAATTCTTAAACAGACGACTGAATTTAGAAGAAAAGTCTGTGAAACTGTCGTCCTCGCTCCCTGACGACAATTCTTCAAATTCATACGTCTCCCTAAAAATGTATGTAAACGATTGTCGGCGACTTTCTCCTGGTGCGAAGGGAGCCGGGGAGGGGGGAGATGAGCGGCTCGGGCTTTGTACTTTGTATACCGCTTTATACGCCTCTAGAGATTGACTTCGTGGGCGTACATATGATAAGCCAGTTTTTGAGTTGATTGGTACCGCTAAGGCAAGCCTTGCCAAAGCAAGATGCTTATTGGGGTGTTTCGAGATCTGGCTAAGTATACTGTCTTTGATGGTAGTGTTTGTAGAAGCATCGGCCGAAAGTTCGGGCGAAGGGTACCGTCGAAATTTGGATTTGTCTAAGCGAATCTTTGGCGTAGGATAACGATGTGAAGGTCCCGGTTCCGGAGAAGGTTCCCTACTACGTTTGGTCTTCTCGGGTGACTGAGTAGGAGTCTGAGTCCCTCTGCTGATGGTTATCAAAGAACGCGATGGAGATTCCCAAGAGCCTACTCTAGGTAGCTGGTGAGGCTCGACAATAGTTATGTGCTTCTTTTTTCCGTTCTTTTTCTTTTTATCAGATGCGTTAGCATCTTTTAATATTCTTGGTACAGTACTTGATCCAAATTTTCGAGCCCAAAATGCTTTGAGTCTGGAGGTGTGACCAGGTTGAGATGAATCTTGAACTAAAATGGAAAAGAAATTGCATTAATTTATGTTCGAATAGTATCTCGATATCTTTAAACTAAATTATGGTATCATAATTTTGTGGATTTTAAAGAAAATCTTTGTGATCTAAGTTTTGGAAAAATATTCTAAAGTTATTGTTAAATCCTTGTAAAATTGATAGAAATATGAGAGAAAGCAGCTTATTTATATTATTTTCTTTAGTGTCACGATAATCTTTTATCCGGTAGGGTATTGAAATCTGTTACATCTCGCTACCGCACGCAATGCTCCGACAGTTGTTGACAGTTTGTATTTCTCGTACTATATCTGAACGATATTTAAATCTAACTCGTGAACAGACAGAAATATTAATCGATGTTATTTGAAAGCTATTACGATTTTTTTGGTAAACATATTAAAACACTCACTATTATTTTTATACTTTAAAGCAATTTGATAAAAAATGTGCTGATCATCATAATCAGCTCCCTATACGTCCCTATTTAAGAGCTCGGAGCCCACCCTAAGTTAGAGGTGACTAGGCCATAATCAACCACGCTGGCCCAGTGAGGTTTGGTTGAATTTCTTCGCTAAAATGTGTAGGTTTCAGCACGATGTTTTGCCGTACGAACGACGGATAAATATACAAATGTAAATCGAAAAACACATTGTTACATGGCGGGATCCGAACCCAGGACCTGCAGATTACAAGTGCTTAGCTCCCGAGTCACCGACGCTCTTGAGGTGCTACTTAACCTAAAATTTGTATTTGTGAATATTTGTTTCCCAACTTTATATATCATACGGACGACTTAATAAGGCGTGGAGATCTACCATAATCCAACTACGGTAAATCTTTAAAACTAAAAAAGTCTATAAAATCTTTTGGAGGCAACGCAAACTGTCGAAAGTTATAAGTAATAATTACTTTTAATCGAAAAACTTCTCTGACTTTGTAGGTATTCCCGCAAACGGATTTACTGAACTGTCTAAGAGTGGTACTTACTTTCCTTTGTACTAATTAGTTGCTCTACTCGATCCATTGAGCTCATTACATTTCGAATAATCGAATGAATCCGTAAATTCTACATCGTATTTTCTATTTGTGAACTCAGTGTTATGTTTTGAGATTTCATATGCACTTTCAAAATAATCAGAAGTCGTCAAATTAAGTTACAATTCACATAAAGTAATTAACAATGTGAACTAATTATAGTCTATTTTGATCTTGTGTCAACAATTTGTAATCCTAATTAAGATGCGTAATTCTGAACATAGGGTATTTCTAGTACTCCGCAAACTATTAAATAATAAGACGTAATTACGACGCTCTAGCAAGAGTTGATTATAAATCATCACAAAATGAAACTAATATTGTGAGTGACACACAGCATTCAGTAAAGTTTGATGCCCCCACGATTGTGAAGTTAATTATTCCCTTAATGTTATTACAATATAGTTATAAACATAATAGATTACGAATCATGTCTACTGAATGCCTACAAATTCAAATACAGGAAACTACACAGTTACTTCGCAATTCTTTAATTAGTTTTTAAGATTAAGATAAACTTTTCGTTAAAAGTTCGATAAATTCGGTAGTATTAGTCTGTGTATATAGTTTCCACGGATTTTATGTAACGAAATTTCTTTTGGCCACGTTTTGAAATAGTAAAGTTACTGTTTTACTTACAATAGTCTCTTTCCAACTTTTTTATTGTGCCATAGCAAGTTAAAACCTTACAATTATTTCTTTATTTAAATTCCTAATTGTATCTTGGTTAATTACTTTTTTTTTAAAACCTATACATTAGTAAGAGTATAAGATTCTAAGAATTATTTTGAGTTTAAGTTGTTTTGCTTCACGATGTTTTCCTTCAACATAAGAACTTGTTTTGTTTATGATTTTTTTGTTTTAGTTTTTTATGTAATTATGAAGTAAAATTTATGATATACCAGTATTGCTATGAAATTTGTGCGAATGTAGTATTAAATTCGTAACAGTAATAGGATAGCCAATCAATTATTTATGGAAATTATTCATATAAAAAGATGTTAAAGTAAAAGAATATTTAGTTTACTAGAACAACGTGCAAATATTTTTTTCCAAAAAGTGCATTTAGACAAAACGCGTTCAAAACGTTAGAAGTTTTAACATTAAAACGCTTTTGTTAAAGTTACAAAGAAAAAATATAGTAGAATCTTGATATATAGAATTTTAAGGGATATGGAAACACAAACGACTTATTAAGTCATCGACTTTACAAGATATTCAAGATATGAAGTACTGTAGGAGAAATTCATAGTAAGACGTCATTATTTTTTACTAACTTAGACTTACAGAGTCTAACTTTTGAAACACGAGTTATCGAGTATAAACATGTACTAAAACTATGTAGGAAAATGACATTTTGTTGGAGTTATAAAGTATAAATATTTCGAGATACCGAGTATTTAAAGGTTCAATGGAAGGGAACGACATTATTTCGACTTACTGAGGATTTTGACTTAACAATGTTTGACTTATAGAGCTTCCATTGTACGTTAAACTGATCAAATTAATTGCCAATCGGAACTTGATTTGTAAAAGTAAGTTCAGAAAATGATAGCTAAAATATCATTTACAAATTCTAAATTATACGGTATTGTTCGAGTTGCAGACTACTTATGTATATGAGTACATCGAATAAAAACATGTAAGCAATTCACTTCGTCGGTCGAGAATAAACTGGGTACTGATTTGCTACGTACAGTTTTTCATGATTTTTTTTTTAAAGTGGGGGTCAAATATCACTTTAACCGTCCAAAACCAGAAAAAGTCAGTGTCTATTTGTGAAACTAAATAGTTATTACGGCAGAAGAGATGTAGTAACACCGTAAATGGAGATGCAATTGTAATAAACTTGAAATCAACTTTGTTTAAAATTAAAAGCGAAAAAAAGGTCTAATTTTAAACTTTAAAACAAGGCCTAAGCTTATCTGCGCACATTTAAGATCATGTTTTTTGTTGTTAATTAAAAAACTGTATGCTCTACTTCTTCACTTTAACTTTAAAAACCTTAATTTTTTAATTGTATAAGGCGGCAAACGAGCAAGCGGCCATCTGAGTCGCCGCAATTGGCCGCGTTCCCTAACTTTAATCAACGAAGGAGGAGACGCACAGAAGGAAATATTTTCCTTCCCTATGCATCCTGTCCTCCGTCAGACCCACTGTCCCTTTTCTTATGAGGAAAGAGGATAGAGGACTAGAATTAGGCCTCCTTCATACATAAGTCAACGTGAATGTTCTGAACCCGTTGATTTTAGTCAGTGTTGAGTTTAATATAATTATTTACGCAATACAATATATAATAGAGCTTCGTATACAGGCAAGCGTTGCTGATATTTTGTACTTTCGTCACCACATCCAGTCACAAGTCAGTAAAATAAAGAACAGTGAGGATACGGCTTGAAACTGAAACATTTAATTACTTCTTACTCAAAACTTCCGAAAAACGTAAGTAAGTAACTTATGTTGCTTGTTTACTATACTTCTTGTGTTATACTAACTATATGATGTTTGCTTTTGCTTGAGGTAAATACGATTGATTTATTAGTGTTAGAATGGTTTAGTAGATTAAACGTTCTGTTTCTTTTTCCTTTCTTGTAAGTGATATCCGTTTAGAAATAAAAAAATAAAAAAGTTTAAAAAATTTTATTTAAAAAGATGAAGTAAATTTTAAAATGAAACATTTTAAACACTATGATATTTTTCATTAATTGAAAAGATTTTTTTTTTAATTTAATCAGGCTTTTTTCTCACCTTCACAACATTTAAGAAAATTATTAATTCCTTATTAAATTAAATTAATGTGCATTCAATTGAAATTGAAGTCAGCTAGTATTCTCATCCTAAATAAATTGAAGAATTTCTTCGATGATTCTAGAATCGTTTGATCATTGTCGATGTAGTGGGCGTAGCTGGTTGGGAAAGGGCGTGCCGAGGGGGTGGGTGTTCTGCGTCATAGAAGTGGGCGTCGGGTGGGGTGAGGTACTCTCGATGCGCGGGAGACGGGGTGGTCAAGGCTAGCAAAGAGGGAGGCTAGGACCTTGAACAACAATTACTTAGTGGTCGTCCAATAATCGTGTAATTTTTTTAGCACTCTTTTTTACCCCTTCCCACTTGGTGATATGTGGTGAGGTCTTAAATTTAAATACGCAAAATCACGTGAGTTTGTATACTAAACATGTCGAAATTTCTAGAATTTTATCTTTAAATAAATCTGTTAAGATTTTGGAATATTGAGCATTGGAAAAATTTGAGAGGCCCATGTTAAGATCGCAGGTTATAAAATATTTTCATTATTTATTCCGAACCCTTTCGACGATACCTTTTAACAAAGTTGGCTTCCCCAAGTATTGGGAGGCACCTACATCCTTCACCTGTAAAATCTAGGTCGCGTTGCCTGGGCAAGGCTAGGTCTGGGGGTGGCTTGCACCGAGCTTGCACCGAGTCCCGGGACGTACGCAGTATTGACCTTCGAATAGTTATTGATTTGTTCCAATCCCCCTTCCCCCTCCTTCATACCCCCACCCTTTCAATGACACCCTCCCGCCCTTGATGGAGGATTTTTTTTTCTTTTAAATATAATTTTAGATCGATAAAAACAATGACTATTTTTTGCAATTTTATAACAAAAAAGTTACGAATAATTTCGCTGTTACACCTAACCACTGTCCGCTTTTCACCGAAGTGCGTAGTTTAAAATATTGAGAAAAAGCTAAATACAAAGAGAATAAATTGTTTTGTTTTAATGATCCATAAAACACAACATATTTTAATTTGTCGCGTCCAATAAACAAATCTTTGCTTAATTAAGTAATAAGTATGCTACTAATTGAAACGAATGACGTCGAAAACGACCCAACGTAATGTATACAACGGTTCGAAGCAACAGGCTGAAGCAACAGGTCCCTTCGGAGTTTGCTAACAAATAACGCGGATTTCCACAAAACATCAACTGTTGAATGCTTATCAAAACAACGCAACAAGTAGTATTAAAAATTTAACCTCCATTGATTAATTTTATTTTTTACAAACTAATTTATTTAAAAGTCAATTTAGTTTTTATTAATTTAATTAAAAAATTAATCAATGAAAATTTGTAATAAACTTACCCATTTTGTACCACACATCTGAATTTCTCCTGAGATATTCTGTAGTTTGTTTCTCACCCGTAACGTATTCGTAATAAGTGGAATGTTCAGTACTTAGAAACATAATAGCCAAAAAAGTTCTTTCACCAAATTATACCGTACATTGCGTATTAACATAATTTAAGAATAATAAAAATAATAAAACACTGCCAACATTTTAATGAAATTCTACGTTCCACGGAAACGGCGCATCAAAATAATAAATTGCGGTAAAAACAAAAATTATCCTATTGCAGGGTGTTTTGAACCTAATAGAGAAAACAAGACCGCGTTTTCGAGTTTTCATCGTTTAACACTTAAATAATAAATAATTAAAACCAACGCGACAAATAAAGAAATTAAAAAAATCAATGTACTACAACAAGTACATAACCATCTACGAGGATCATCATACTGGTTACGATGCACTTTGAAAAATAAATCACAACAAGGGGGTAAAATATTGGTTTCGAGAGCGCCGCGAGCCTCGCCAGACAAGCGACCGAATCTGACGAGGGTGGCACGCTAACTGCGATGGGAGCGGCGACGGCTTTTGTAGTGGTCTCTGCCCGCGAACCCAGTGTAACCATCCCTGAATTCTAACCTCCCAACTTTTTTGGGGAAAATTTCCCCATTACGTTTAAATTTTATTTTACAATGAATAACAAAAAAAAAATTGTATCTAGTATGTTGCCTATTAAAATGCCTCTAAATAGAATGGTCTCAACTTATTCATCTTGGCATTCATTATTTCTAATGGAAACTGATAATATTCATAAAGTTTACTGGGAAGTTTGTTTATGTTAGGATGTTACATATTAAGTATGTTTTTATACATAATCGTTTTTGGAAATAAAATACAAATAAAAAATATCTCTTGTGCATTTTATTCATAAAAATTAAAAGTAACACTCGTAATAAACCAATTTCCGAGTTTTTACTTCATTATTTATTTTATCAGTAGCTCAGTGGCAAATGTAAAAAGACATCCTCAGATAATATTCGACTTAACAACAAAAAAAAAAAATAAGAGTAAAGTACTTGTATGAAAATATTTAAGTCACTATTCAACGTTTATCGACGTTTCTATATTCCATTTACTTTCTCTAACTCATATTTAGCAGATTACATTTAAGTTTTTGTTGTACTATTGGCTAATTTCAAATTTTTTTTTCGGTAAATTTAAGTTGTTATATTAATTTAAAAGTAAAAATATCATTTTTTATGTATATCGAATACAACTAAAACCTATTAAACAGAATTATATCAAACCTGTTGTATACAAATTATTTAATATTTTGGATAAAATACATGCAGCTATTCTTAAATCATTATTCATTCATTTCACGAAAAGGGACATAGCACAAAAACTTTGGGATTTGTTCGTTACTTGATTTTGGTTGTAAGTGCGCTGGCTGTTGGAGTTAACTGTTAATGTACAACAGTTTTATAATTATTATGTTGTAATGATTGTTACTGCTCGCTTGTTTTTTTTTTTAATTTCTCGTTAAAAATGTTGTTACCGCTTTTACCGCACCGTAAATTTATTTAAAATGTTAAAATAAAAACAAAAACAATTTTTCCCAAATTTGGTGGAAAATTCTTGCTCTATGGCAACATTGAAACATTTACAGGATAATAGTCACGGAGCGGCAGTAACAGGTGGATGACGCGTCTCGCGCTGCGTTCCGTGCGAAGCGGCAAAAATAAAAAAAATACAGTTTTTTTGTGTTTTTCTTCGAAAATTACTGTCTGATATTAAAGCTTTATATTAAAAGTGTGAATATGTGACTGAAAGTAAATTTTAACACGTTTAGTAACACGGAAAAAAATCTCAACGGAGACATTTTAATTTTATTATTAATTAAATTAATAATAATTAGTGATTTGTTCCAATTTTAATTTCATCAGAAAGTTGAAAAGTGGCTGCTGCTTTGCGTATACCATGTTACTGAAAATTTAACTGAATTTTATAGAAAAAAATATAAAGTGAAATATATATTTTTTTTCATCTTTTACGAACAATTTAGAAAGATTTTAGTGGTTTCTGCGCCGTGCTGTCACCCGGACGTTGAAGTCTTTTAAAAGCGTAGCTCCGTAAACTCTACACATTTTCTCGCTTTCTTGTAAGAAAAATGAGTTTTGATTTTCGTAAATCCTATGTTTTAATTATATATCTATTAATTTTTGATAACCCGTGGCTGTTCGTAACCGTCAGCATTATTTGTGTTATAATAATAATTATAAAATTGTATCAATTGCATAGAGATGATGATAGATTCGATTAATAAACCTAAAGCTGTGAAATCAAACATCATTCATAGTTTACAGTCATTATTAGTGTTTAGTCTATATTATATTATTAGATTAATATTAATTTAAAATAAAATAACTAACATTTAAAAATGTTGCTGGTTATAAAAAAAATTTTTTTTGGTTATTAATAAAAAAAATGTTTGTCTTATGTCTTTTTATATTAATACCTATGTATTATCATAAAAATATATTTAATGAAACTTTTTGGCTAAGCGATAATTCGCCTTTATTTTAAATATAGTTATTTTACAATGACAGTGTAACGTATGTTTAATAATATTTAGTTAATCTTGTTTTCATATCTCATAAGAAATCTAAGTTTGTAAGTTTATAATATTACATTTTAACAAAATTCATGATGATAAAGATTTAATTTAAGTTGATTTTTTTACAAAAAGTATTTGCTTTACAATTTATGCTTAAATATGTTTGACTTGAATATGATATATGTAATGAAAATTTTTAATATTCTCATAACCTTAAGTGAAGAGTGTATTTTTATAATAACATCTAACAGTTCGTTTCCACTGCAGAAGCAAGTGCAAAATATAGATCATTATTTTTTTACAAAAAACATTGTTTATATCTTTCATTTGTTACGGTTGTAGAGTTGGAAACAAAGAAAGAAGTAAAATGTTTTTTTTTTTTACTAACAATTCACGGCTGTTTTCCATGACAATAATTAACTTTACTTGTATTTTTTATTGTTAAGAAAATGCTTAAATAATGTTGATTTTTTTTTAATTAATTTACTAAATGTGATAAATATGTTTTGAAGTTTTATAACATTAACATTATTAAAGGTACATAATTGTTTTATCATTTTTACATAGAATTGTTATTTTAAATAAATCGTTTAAAAAGTTTTACAGATGTATTATTTACCCCTTGCCTTGCTCTATTTAAAATAAAAAAAAAATGGTTATCATTTTAAAGTACAAAAAATTGCTAGTCAATAAAAAATAAAAATATTAACAGTAAATTAATATAAATTCAAAGTTTAAATAAAATGGGCGCTTTTTCGTATTTAAATATATGACTATAGAGTTCCGGCCCGGCTTGACCGGGAGGCAAAGGATCTCTCTTATATCAATCAGTAGTACCCTTCCTGATGATGCCTCGTTTATTAAAAAATCTTGAAACATAAGAACCAAAATTCATTTTAAAATTTTACTAAACCTACGGGATAACTAGCTATGGAAGAAGCTAAAAGCTTTAAAAAGAAAAAAGAAAGAAATAATTATTTAGATAAATATTATATAAACCTTACAAATAAGAACATTTAAAACAATATTACCACAAAATTTTATATCACAGTTACCAGATAATACTGAGATATTTTGATATTGCAAAATAATTGCAAAAACAAAATTGTTACACGAAGTATTGCAGAAAATAAACTATGTGTACCACGAGCTAAAAACTTCTGATAAACGAAGTACCACAAAACATAAGAGATTCTTTAAATATAACATCGAAATTAAAGACCTTTTTTATTGATAACTAACTTAACTTTATAACAACATATTAAAGTAATATAGTATGTAGTCCAGTATATTGAATGCAATGTCAGAAAACATACCACATTACAAATATATATATATATATATATATATATATATATATATATATATATATATATATATATTATATATATATATATATATATATATATATATATATATATATATATTATATATATATATATATTTGTAATGTGATGTTATATATTATATATATATATATATATATATATATATATATATATATATATATATATATATATATATATATATATATTATATTTCATTGTCTTGGCTCAAGTCCACAGTTATTGGAACTATAACGTAGTTAGGCGTATTCGTACTATGTGAACAAAAAATACTGTAAACTACCCAACTATAGAGAATGTGCAGGGTTCTTACAAACCTACCAGTTTAAGAACTCAAAGTAAAATAAGATTATATTGTACATAGCATAAGGGGAGTTAAAAAAAAAAAAAAATGGAATATTTTAAAATACTTTAATGTATTTGTTTCTGAAAACTTTTTGAGTGTCGATAAAATAATCACGAGCGCGTTAAGCTGAGCTGTACTGAATTAATTCCAATTTCATTTGCTCACAGCTTTTAGTAGTGCTCCGAAAACAAATTTATTTCACATGCAATTAGCGCATTGGCAAAAAGCGTCGTTTTAATACGGCAAATGGATATCGGGTACGCTGTTTACTAAGCTTCCGGCCAAATACATAATAAATCCGGGCAAATAATAACCCTTTACAAACGAAAAAAATGAATAATAAAAAAAAACCGTCTGACTAAGGCTAGATGTATTGCGTCATCTATTGTCTGCATTTTTAAAGCAAGATTATAAAATTTAAATTAAATTAACTGCTACGGTAAATATAATACTTATATTAGAATATACTCGAAAACATCGAAAAAAGATTTAGCAACGAAAAAAGTTCAACAGTGCGGTTCTCGCGAAATTTCTTGCCGCGCACGGCCGCGTTGTGGAATGGTCTGTCCTCGGCGGTATTTCCAAACCAGTACCACTTAGTGTCCTTCAAGAAGCGAGCGTATATCTTTCTTAAAGGCCGGCAACGCATCTGCAGTTCGTCTAGTGTTGCGGATGTCCATGGGCGTCGATGATCACTTCGGTGTTCGTGCCGCTCGTTTGCCACCTTCTCTTATAAAAAAAAAAAAGTTATGGCGAGTGAGATAAAAACTTTTACTATTTTTTTTAATTTCATCTCTCACGTCCAACAATATGTGTTTTGTGCCAATGTCATAATGTGAAACTTTGGTATGGTATTTTAAAACGCCAAAGAAGGTTTTAAGCCTAAAATAATATAATTACAATAATCAATTTTTTTTACTTCGACCAAGTTAAGCTAACAGAAAATATGAGTGACCTCTTCTTTTTATTTCATTGACATAAGGCGACGACTTTTTGTCGAGGTTTACTCGTTCCTGTTTATTCTATTGAAATTTCGTGCCCCAAATTATGACCAATTTTCTTAATCAAGACTCAAGTATGCAGGAAGCCAATAAGTAGAATATTCCCAAAGCAAACAAACCAATTTTCTATTAATAACATTTGAGGTCAAATTAATCAAAACAAATTCGGTAAGAAATATATTTTCAATGACATATAATAAAATTAAATTATTGGTTATTAATACCCGAAAACAAGTAACATGAAAAGAAGATGATAATTTTTCAATTGGCATATTTATTCGTTGGCTTCAATAAATTAAACATTTGGTTCTGAAAGTCCCAAAGACATTTTTAATATGATAACCGTTTATGAGCTTTTTAAAACTGATAATGATTATGTGGTTTAGTATTTTTTTTTTCATCATTTTATTTCTCTTTGTATATATACAAGTCCGGATACAATTTCTGTAATTTTTAACAAAAATTTTGTTGATTTGAAATTATTTCATTAAAAGCAAAACTGCAGTAGAAGGCACCTTTCAAATCTGTATAGTATTCTATAGGTATATGAAACGAAATAATTATATTTGGTTACTCCTTCAAAAATTTCTCACACACTATATCTCTTAAGGGCGACGGAAATAAAACACATCAAATTTTTATTACAATGACTTTTGACTACGTTTTTATTATTTAAAGCTAAGAATTTGTCACTGCCCAGGACAAAGGGCCATTACTGTCAAGTTTTTTTTCAAGTAATATTAGCTATGTGGATTATCCATTCAAAATTGTTCATAGAGATACTATCTTTCTTAGGTTTTAACGTCGCATCAAGTCTCAATTTCCTTTCGTATAGTTCGTTGAAGGCTGCTTTTGAGATATAAAACTAATCTGTCTCGTGTGGCAACCTTATAAATACGGATGTAATTTTCTTCGTAGCGATGGACGGAATTGAATTTCTTTTAGACATGTGTCAGAATTAAAGTACGTACGTCTTATAAAAATACGAATTTATAAGTTGTTATTCATGTTTGTTTTTTAGAAAATCCAAAACAAATTCGATGAGCACCTTGGTGTTCCCGCTACTCGTTTGCCCCTTGTCTTATTATATATTATATAAAAAATAGAAATGCATATAGTAGTAATAAGCCACGATAAATACTAAAGTCTTTAAATAATGAACTGTAAATTTTTTACAATTGTGTGTCGAAAGAAAAAATTTGCTTTGTCTATAGAGAATAGACATGTACTATACCGCTTACTTTCACACTCGTGTAGTCGTGGATACTTGTGAGTACCTTAGTGTATCTTAAATGTTACTTATATTATAAACTAGCTTTTACCCGCGACTCCGTCCGCGCGGAATAAAAAATAGAAAACGGGGTAAAAATTATCCTATGTCCGTTTCCTGGTTCTAAGCTACCTGTCCACCAATTTTCAGTCAAATTGATTCAACCGTTCTTGAGTTATAAATAGTGTAACTAACACGACTTTCTTTTATATATATATAGATTTTAATGTTTGAATGGATAGATGTTTGTTTGGAGTTATCTCTGAAACGGCTCAACAGATTTCGATGAAATATGGCATAGATGTAGAACATAGTCCGGAAGAAGACATAGGCGGAGAGTCGCGGGTGACAGCTAGTAAGAAATATGTACAGGCTTTAATAACTATTAAAAAACTCTCAGTGTGACAGTTAACGAGATGGCGAACAAAATTAAAATCGATATAACGACATCATACACGATAGTGGTCTAGATTTTAATTAGGTCATTCTCATTACGCCTGGATTTTGTTTGCTATATAGGTATTTAATCCTCTTTATAAAAGAATACAGAAGATAAATAACTCTAGCACTCCAAACTTTTGTCTTTATAGTGTTTGACTACTTCCAGACTACAAATAAAAAATTACTCACAGAAACAAGAAAAATTTAAGTAAGAAAATTATAAAAATCTTAGCCATCAATGTACCTTGGTACATTTTTAACAATTAAAAAAATATGTTCATAGAAACAATATAAGCGGTAGTCCACATTTCCTATTATAACACGATGTCCTCGATAGATCAACTACGTTTCAGTCTGCACTTAAAAGTTACCACCGTTATTATACACAGTACAGAACACTAACTGGCAATTTGTTCCAATAGTTTGTCTACGCGGACCGTACTCGTGCACTGGAACAGATGCTCGAGTCAATGAATATGTTTGCGTAGTTATTTTCTATGAAATATTATTTTCATGAAGCAGAGTTGAAAAGAATATTGAAAAAGGACGAAGAGGAGGCTTTAGAAGCAATACCGATTCGATCAAAGCAACCTTTTTCATGGTTATTTTTTAGTACATAATGAAGTTTTTATTTTATTTTATAAATGTGTATATTTCTTTAACTTAAATCTGAGTGTTTATAGTTACTGTACTAATTGGCGATTGTTGTTTATAAAAGTGATAATTAATACAAAATAAGTCGCCCTTTTTCTTCTTTAGCATTTTTATCAACTTGTTTTTCTTTGAGAAAATGATGTTCATTTATTTTTTTCCAATTAGACATTATTTGTTCAGACTTGAATTAGGGAACATTTGAAAGTATCGATGATGTTTGTTTTTCTAAAGGAATTCTGAGATCAACATAAACATTTTATTTACAGGTAACTTGTTGACAATGGAATTTTCCCTAATTAGGGGGAAAATAAGAAAATAGAGATACCGTTAATGTCTTATCATTTTAACCCTTCGACGTTTATCAGTGGGCGATTATTTGACGCGTTCGATATCTATTGCGTCATTCCGGAGATACCTTCTAACAAATATTCATCCATCTAAACTTCCGTATTTATAATATTAGAAAGATAAGTTTGAATACCATCATTTTTTATATCATAAGGTAGTAATCGAGCAAGTTGAGAAGGAAGATTTTCCTTTTCATATTTTTAATGTTCGATTGTGGTAGCTAATACAGAATATAGTTAGAAAATCTCATATTACAATTTATGTCTAGGATATATTTCAGAACTGTTAAACCGACCTAGATGAAAGATCATAACTAATTTTTTTAATTTTATCAAACTTAAAAGATAGGATAGACAGTTTCTATCTAGATTTTTATATAATTAATATTGTATTAATTTTATATAGTTGATAAAAAAATCGAGAGCAATATTATATAATTAATATTTTTCATTTCAATTTAATATTTTTAATAAATTGATTTGTATTACCTTGAACGCAAAATTTACTTTAATAACATATTTGCACACTATGTGAATGAGTGAGGATGTCTCGGACGGCTGGAGGCAACTACCTCGCCTTCCGGATTGATTTACGTACGGCAACGGAACGAAGTTACGCCACCGACTAATAATTTAATTTAACTCGTGTTCGAACATTTCCTCCATTTTATAAGAATTTACTAAAGAAAATTCTAAACTAAAAAACTTGTGAGCCGTCATGGGACGCCTGGCAGATGTAAAACATCGTGTGTGTACAAATAATATGCATAAAATATTAAATATTATAATTAAATAAATAAATAATGATAATGATAATAATAATGATAATGATAATAATGATATTAGATATTAATGATAATAATAAAAAATAGTATTAAATATTCAATATTATTAAACTAAACACATAAAATATATATATGTATACCTCAGTATAGCTTGGCGACCCGTCGCCACGGCAAGCGTCGCCACGCCAACGATTCGGTTTACAAGTGATCCTATAGATGTTTCACATCAATTATTGCTACTATTATATCTTCACAAGTTATTTTTTATGTATGATTTAGTTATTAAATTAATATACATACGTAGTAAGTACCCAGATGATTTTATTTTCATTTACTCCAGATGGTAATAACAGTCTTACAAACGCTGAATTCAAAGTCTAGAAAAGATAGTGTATACTTAGTTTAGTTTCAATTCAAACCTGTCTATTTTAAAAAGAAAGTCCTATAAATATTTCCCTGTAAGTCACAAGGTTAAAAATGTGAGACGTAGACAGCGCTACACACCAACCAGTCTACGAGGAGCCCTCTACGCTGTAGCAGTTGAGACTATGAAACGAACAAATATTATGGAAGATTTCAGAAAATTGAAACTATTTAAAGACACACTTTTGCTTTGCGCATCAGCTTTTTAAATGATAAAGATGATCTTTGAGAGTTTTTCTAGATCTTAGTACTTTGTAAATTTAGGATAATATAAATCGCGACTTAGTCATGTCTATGTCTATGTCTGTATGAACTATGTAACTATATATAATCATTATTTGTGTAACGAATATCAATATCAACTTTAAACATCCGCACTGTAAAATATCAACACATTAATTTTCAATGGATTTTAAAGGCCCTTTTAAAGTACACAACAAATGGAGGTATATTTAGTGCTTTAAAAGGGTGGTCGCGTAATTGAAATATTGCATACATTCCGTTTGATCGATTATACGCAGGAAACTCTATTTGAAACATGTCGTTTTAATGACGCATTGCATTCAGATATAATTGGCATCTATACATTAAGTCCCTCTCACAAATTAATTTCCATGTCTGTTTGTCCATTCTATTTGGTGAATTTTCCAATCACCCGCGCTTTGCAATGGCTCTCCCTAAGACTTTCCAGTCGGAACCAATATTCAACGAATCATTTTTGGTTATTCGTGACATTTTCAATTATCGTTTTAAAAATAAAATTATTTAGATTTCTATAACTATGATGAACTTTGATGATGAGATTTGTTAAAAATAAAGTTCCTACTAAGAACAGTGATGTAATCCCGGCCGATATCGGACACGGCGACTGTCTTCAGCGACTGTTGGTGTGCTCGCATGTAGCTTATGTAGCCAATTTTGTTAAGAACAGTAAGTACTATGATAAAAACGATCATGTTAATAAAGAAAATTAAAACAGCTACGTACATTAAAATGAGTTAAATTGATATTACTTTTCGTGGTCAGCTTGTTGTAGGGTAGGGTGGTTAAAAGTTGCTCCCGCGACCACTCGCCCCACACCACTCGCTCCAGGCTCGCTTTATGAAATACAATTTCTGATTTCACCCCAACGCAACTCGCACGTATGCAACGCTTTCTACGTAATATCGAAATTATATTTCGTGGAATTAATATCTGCATCAAAAGAGTCTATGTTTTACTACCGCGTATTTTGTTTACATTTTATTATAATTTACAATAAAATTTATTAATTCAGATGACTATGTAGAAGATAGTAGTGCACAAAACATTAATTAGATATACATATGTTATAATCTTCTAGGTTCATTTACAATTAAAAATGAATAACCAATGTTAACCTTTTTAATAAATTTGTCAAGAAGCGACAAACAAAAGATTTATCTTAGAATATAAATATTAATTTAACATTTAAACAAAGCACTTGACCATAGATTATTGTATTATTTTGTGTATTTATCAAAATCACGTAGGTTTTAGGTTTTTAAATTTTTTTACAATACTGATTTAAATTAAAATTTGAATGTAATCATTATCTTAACTTATAAAGGCTAGACAAAATCTATATATTATTCTGGATGTCCGAGAATGACTATTTATATGTACAAGATTTGTATGGTTTCCAGATCGGGAAGCCTCTTATCCGATATTGTATCGGATTCAAATGTAAGTGTCGAATACCTAACTCACGGACCGAGATACACTCGTAGCAGAAATTCGCAAATATTTTGCATTGGAATATCGTGAATGTACTTCGGTCATTGTAGAAAAGATACATTCTTGCTACAAGATTTTCAAGCCTTTGCTTTATAATATTGTAAAAATATGTATAAAATAAAACTAAGGTTTCTAGGATTGATAACTATTAGAATGTAATCAGGTGGACAGCTTTTTACAAAATATTGGTAAGTTATTCTTAGGAAGTCCAATATTATTTGTGTCGTAAAAATAAAATCAAATGTTCTTGTGATCTAATTAAAATGGTTGATGGCACCATTATATTTGATCTTAGGCATTATAATTATTTAGGTTTGACATTATTTTGTCTTTGGCATTGCGATTTGTGGCAGGTTCGGCTAGGATGCTTTAAATTTTAATCTGTGAAGACAATCAAAGAAAGAGGTAGACGAAGTGGATCACAAAAAAAATAATGATCATTGAATCGAACACAATTGTCACGAATAAACTTTATATGATGTTCACGAGCGTTGAGATAAAAACCTAGTATAGAATCGCACGGTCTACTTAAATGTCACCATTCTATTTGATGATTAGCAAGATGTTGTTAACCTTTGATGTTGTAGAATGGTATTTGTGTATTTTTAAAACAAAAGGGTCCAATTTAATTATCGTTAAAACTGCGTGGGCTTAAAGTCTCCTGTAGAGGTGCTGCCTTGACAAATAGTTGGTATGAGTGAAGTGGGGTAGCCTCCGCAATGGCCTGGTTTCTGATTCGTCGAACCAGCGATCGTTGTTGACAACGCGCAGCACAACGCCCATAAGGCCTTGAAAGATCCAAGCGCCGCTGTCGAACCTATCTAGTATTGATTTATATCCCCCGCAAATTCTAAAGGTTACAGTATGTGCGCATGCACTAGTTTCAGCCGGGCTACAGCGCGCCCAGAAGAGATATAAATAACTCGCTACCTATCAGTACTGGAAACAAAGAGATTTAAATGATGTCTACTTCTTGATATAACTCTAGATTTCTGGAAAGCTGAGGATCTAGTGGTCGTGACTCTAACAATAGAAGTAGACTTTCCTATACGTTAACTACGAATGATTAGGTATTAAAATATGAACGTAAAAAAACAAAGGCTAAGCAAAAGTCCTAATATTTACGCCTTTCCTTTATTTTTTAGGACTGACACATTCAGACTGCTCCAAGCATGATTCTGACAGTTTCAAGCGGCGACCGCAAACTGCGTATGTGGCGAACGTCAATTGCCGATCAGCCAACGTCATGCGCTTAGAACTGTCGATACCAACTGTTTCAATCAGTTCGTGTATACAGACCCATACTTTCACACACCAAAAGCAAAATCATAATTCGAACGTTTGTATCATTAACAATTTTGCGCTAATAACTGCGGCAGATTATATTAAGTTTCCACTTATACACCAGGATCGGTTCAATCAAAATATCAGTCGGTGCATGTTTGATCTAAAATTGCGTAATTTGATTTAGCGGTTGCAGAAATACCAAATCCGATTGATATGTAAAGGGTGTTATCGACAACTGTAATATCGCAGTTAATAACGTTTTCCACTGATTTGATGAAGGTATGCACTGTACGACTGCACCTACACCGGTACAGTCGCGTACAGTGCCTGCATTCCAAAACATATTTTCTTTATTAAAATTTTCACAGAAGTTTGTGAATCAAATAAATGTCAAATATCAAAGTATCGTTACGTTTAAAACCATATTTGAAAGCGCACAATAAAATTATAAAATTAAATTATAGTAATAAAACAGATCACAAAAATAGGAAACAATATCTAACAAAAAAAATCAAAAGAAAACTTTTTAAAAGAAGGCGAGAACACTAAGGCTTCATTGAATCAAACAAACCGAGCGCACGTAATATAGCAAATATCTTGGACAAAGAAAATCGTTTAATTAATATTCGCCAACATAAAATGAAATTACATGGACATACAAATATCCAGATTTATTGTTTTTGTTTTAAAATGCTGAAATTCTTGTGATCGTTTGATACAATATTGATTTCCTACTTTTTTTCCCTCGACTTGCGAAGCGAGCGATCCTGTGAAGTACACCCTAATGTAATTTGCTTAACTTACCACACTTATAGTCTTTCGCTGCGATTTCATGATTTTGTACTTCGCATCTTAAGGCCTTTTGTTCCAATTGCCAATTTATACTTTTATGTTTTATTATATTTATACCCATAAATTTAATTTAGTCAAAACTTTTATGATCAAAAATGTTGTCAATAACGTTTGATTTAATGGAGTTCATTAACTTTGCCAAAAATAACTTATATATTTAAAATCATGCTCTTCATTATGAATACAAAATTGAAATATTTTAATTAATACTAGCAGTTCCATGCCGGCAAAATCGAGAGGATAAAATTACAAAAATTTCGAAACGGCCATTTAATTACTATTTGTATCGAAAAGTGAAGGTTCATTTTCAAATAATAATACTGAAAATAAAATGATTCATAATGTAAGTTATTTTTAGGGGACAGCCGGACAAAACTAACACGAGAAATGGTCTTACTTGAACCGTGGCTTCGAGTTCTATAGTTTGATTTATTAGTTGATAGATTTCAGGCAGTGGACCAGTTTATTTTTTAATACATTATTCGTTTTTGCCCACTATTGTGTCTACCGGGGATTAAGCAAAATTTGATTAAATACTTAATACATCAAATCGTTGCACAAGTCGATCAAATTATACACTAAATTAATTCAAATATGAATGAATTATACAGTGAAATATTATTACAATAATATTTATTATCTATTATATTTGATGGATAATTTATTGATTCCATTTGATTGAATGCAAAAGAGGTCCATTCCATATATATTGTAATGGAAAAATGCAAAAATAAAATCTTATCACGTGAGGCTACAATGGCTATAGTTCTATTCAAATGTCTTAGCAGCCTAGTGTCATCGGCGTGCTGCGTATGTCACTACGCCCTGCTAGACCTAAAATTGTATTGACTCGCACGAAGTTAAGAGCTGCCGAGATATCTGAAAACAACTATACCATTACAAATGTCACGGCAATGGAATCAACGGTTAAAAATTAAAGATCCCTTCAAGTTTACAGACGTTGAGAGCACAAAAAAGAGTCGCATTCACAAAACATTCTTTCCGAGTATACAACCCGGGTACGACGCGCGTACGCCCCGTTCAAGTTGTCATTTTGTTGGCCACGGCACGTGTCTGGCACGCTCTATGTCTGTGGATATAAATGGTCCATATTGTAACATGATACGGATTTGTTACGACGCATACAATGTACTAATGCCTTCCATTACAGGTCTTTTATCTAAGCGAACGGAAAAAGGTGTCATACGAATTGATACGCGAACGTCTTTGAGACATTGTATATAGACTGGTAAAGGTTGAGTTTATTCAAAGTCACGGGGTTGAGAAACTTTTTTATTTATGGATAATACAAATATGAGTATCATTTAGTTGGATAAATCGACTTACGTAATTAAAAAGTAAAACGTCTTATCAGATCCCTTAAGAGATATATCTTCTTTTCTCGCTCAAGTCGAAGATAACTTTTGTTTCCTACGTACAAATAATGAGTGTAAATCACTTAATTTCTTACAGCTCCAATATAAATATTGTATGGTTTAATTTCTGTAAAGGGCCACAAAGACATCTTTGTCCAAAAAGTGAGAAACCCAGATAACATATATCTTTTGCTTTTATCCTAAGCTTTTCATGTTAACACAACTATTCTAATAAGAATAACTGTAAACAACTAACAACGTTTCAGTGGAAAGGAAGACTGATTATAGATAGTTCCGGATGTTGGAAGTAAGCGAGGTGTTCGGAAAGCTCGGAAATGCAATTCACCCCGCATCCCGTATGTCGCGCCCTCTTCTCGCATCCGGAAGTTGGAAGCACTCGCGTCCCGGGCCGTCTTACAATTTTATTTTCCATATCAAAATATCAAAAATATTTTGTACAGATACAAAGCACTCATATATGCTTACTAAAAAAATGTAGTCACACATCAAAAAAAGTTTGCGATCACTAAAATGTAATGGATTTTGTGTTTTTTTATATGAAAAATAAATGATGTGAGAAATGATAGGATAAAATAAAAAAAAAAACTAAATAGTAAAGATTGTAATTTTAATGTACCTATTTTGCATAATAACATTGATTTGTTTTTTTTTTCTTCATTTAGGACATTATTTTCGCTTTAGCTGCTTAATTAAATCGTTGTATTCTTTCTTCTACTTAAATTTCACGAATTAAATCATCTTACAATAAATAAAAAATATAAAAATATGGTTATTCTTATGACGAAAACTGTTTCAACAGTATTTTATTTGAGTAAAGCCACATTCTTGCTGCCATCCAGACTACAAAACTATTTTCATTAGAATCGCATTTGTAGGGTTGCGAGAAAGGTAGACTTTACTAGCAAGCGCTCTTTGTTGATGTCAGCAAAATGTACTTAAGGGGAACGGAACGATGTTTTCAATTCTTCCGCCAAGCGAATCTTAAATTTATTTTTACATTTGTGTTGTCGCGCTGTATCACATTAATATTTTACAATTTGGTTATGTACATTTTTATGGTATTTTGTTCTTACTATTACACTTTATCTTTACACAATAAATAAAATGGGAGTGGAAAAATTCAATTTAAAAAAAATTATAATTTAATTAGTAATTCAATTTGAAACAGCGATTAAGGTGAAAATAATTGTATATTTATTAACAGTCATAAATTCACTGTTAGATTACGTTTATAATTTAACTAGCTGTCGCCCGAGACTCTGTCCTCACGGAATTAAAAAAAAAAAAACTTTATTAGTAGCCTATGTTCTACATCTGTGACAGATTTCATCAAGATCCGTTGAGCCGTTCCGGAGATATTTTCAAACATCGCCGGCAACGCATCTGCGATTCCTCTGGTATTGCAGATGTCCATTGTCTTCGATGAATACCTTGGTGTTCCTGATGTTCGTTTGCATCTTTAATTGATAAAAAAAACATCCATCCATCCATCTAAACATTCTCATTTATAATAAATATTAGTAAGATTATTATTACCACTCCATTTGTTTACTGTTCTGAGATATGATCATTGCAAGACGATAACAACTCTACTAGATGAATGCATATCGGGATATCGTTGAACATTAATTAAAAGTTTACAGCCCGAAACATTCGTCTAATATAAGATCCATATCTGAATTTATAGTGATCGTATCCGATTCGTACGAGTATTACGCTACAATAACTTGATACACCCCTATTCGCTGGAATCTTTCTTATGCCAATTAAAACTGATTTAAATACTACGTAGATACAGTGATATTTCAACGATGTTGTAAATAAATTTTACGTCTAATTGTTCTGAGTCAGTATTTGGACGTTCCTTTAAATGGTTGTAAAAAAAAAATTCACATCTCATAGTCGTATTATCCTCACGTTTCACGATATAGTAATTATACGTTTTCCTTCAATATATTTTATACATATATCAAAACAAAAAATGTTTCCAACGAGTAAGCTACGTTTAAATTTAAATTAACATTTGAGTAATATTCCACATGCATTTGCACTGTTAAAAAAGATCCGCATCGTGAAAGAAAATAAAAAGAAATTTTACATCCACACAAACATACATTTCGATGAAAACTTTACCCTCGACTAAAGGAAGAGAAAAAAATACAATATATAATGAGGTTGTATTATTTTGCTGCAATATTAATGACTCAGACTTAAAACTGTTACATAAACACGATCCAGAAATTCGTTTGCTATCGGGTAGTTAAAAAATATTTAAAAGTCGTACAAACAGCGTCGTACAACAGCGGAGCGTCGGTGGCTCAGGGGTTAAGCACTTGACTTGCAATCTGCAGGTCTTGGGTTCGAATCCCGCCATGTACCAATGTGTTTTTCGATTTTCGATTTACATATGTACATTTATCCGACGTTCTTACGGTGAAGGAAAACATCGTGATGCAACCTGCACATATCTGAGAAGAAATTCAATGATATGTGTGAAGTCAACCAACCCGCACTTGGCCAGCGTGGTTGACTATGGCCTAGTCACCCCTAAATTGGGGTAGGCTCCGAGCCCCTCGGTGGGGACGTATAGTGAGCTGATGATGATGATGATGATGTACAAACAGAATGGTATATCCTGGATAAATTATTTAAAATCTGTAAATTAAAAATCTGTTTTTTTTTTAAAAAAAAAAGGGCTAACCGAACTGATATTTTGCAGTAAAATATTCGTAACTAGCGTAATACACAGCGTATTGGTAGTATCGAATATTGTATAGAATTGATGTGTTTTTGGATAAAAAGAGTGTAAAGAGTGCAAATTAATCTGCCATTTCCTAATTACTGGTTGTTCATTCTGTCATGCATTCTACGATATTTTAGTATCTTTAATTATTATGAGTTAATAAATTAAATTGTTAAAGTTATTTCCAAGTTCTTTTTTTAAAAATTCTGTTTTATATTTATAGTTATACGAGTATAGTGTTAGTCCATAATTTTAATTCTATCATATTTTCATTGATTGTAACTACAACAGGTCATTTGGCTTTGTACATATATAAAGTTAAGACACCTTAAGGCCCCATGTAGGGTTGGCGACAGGCAGGCCAAAACTTAAGGTTTGTAAAAAACCTCGTGCGCCGACTCCACGTGATTGGGAAAAGACCAGGGCGTTGATGATGATTGTTTTATATTTCTAAATATCCAGCACTGTTAAATATATTCCTGTCATATTGCTCGTAGATGTACTTTATTGTTGTTACAATAAATAAATTTATGTTTTATTATTATACGTTATTGACATTTATAGTCGTTTACAGATTTTTACCTCGTAATAACATTGGGGCTTGGTCATGGCTGAGTATCCACGTCGAACTAAGAAGAATTTGGGACAAAAGTCGAAAGTGCAGGCCGAAGTACTTTGAATACCGTTGATCTGACGCGAAAAAGGGTTACCTAGTGCCACCCTCCCCATCCTCTGTAATTGAACGGAGTCACACAGTTGTTGCGTTTTTATTACTAAATCGGGAATGTGTTGCGCATCTGCATGTTCAAAGTCAATACAAATTCGGACTGCAAATTTCGATCAGCCCGTTTATATGATGGCTTTGAACATATTCAAAGGGTTTAATTTTACGTTGCGGTTTCATATGATGAATCCTTTATAAGTTTCCGTTTCGCTCTCAAAGGGATTTTAATTATTTTTCCTGGAATTTTTATACTGATTCCTTCGTATAGTTTTTAACTTTATTTCACTTTAAAATATGGTTTTATTAAAATGAGGTAAACTTTGTGGTTTCGAAAAATAATCTTTTTTACTCGGAATATCAAAGACAACTTTTATTTACTCTGTATTCAAAACATAATATTACTTTAATGTATACTAGCTTTTACCCGCGACTCCGTCCGCGCGGAATAAAAAATAGAAAACGGGGTAAAAATTATCCTATGTCCGTTTCCTGGTTCTAAGCTACCTGCCCACCAATTTTCAGTCAAATCGATTCAGCCGTTCTTGAGTTATAAATAGTGTAACTAACACGACTTTCTTTTATATATATAAGATGATAATCACAATTTAAAATCTTATTTAACATACTATCATAAAAAATGTAAGTACTAATTTATTAGATCGTATTGATGGAATCAATGTGTGCACAGTGAGCAATCAACTTCTATCGAGTGCTGGCACAAGGCACAGAAGTCGACTAATTGATTTGAAATGTTTTATTTACTTATGCCCTCGCTGCGAACGCTTTGCGGGAACTTCGTTAAGCGCGCGTGCAATGTTCCGCCTCAGGCACTCGCCTCCTGGGGTAACTTAGTTTGCATGTCCATTTCAATTAAAGGCAGTCTCAGGGAACTAGCATCACAGTTTATGACCTTGGAAACAAATACCAAGCGTCTGCAAAATGTGATCATTTTAAATACCCAAATATTTCCAGACGACTTTCGTTACGCGCTTGGTAACCTTGTATGTGCAGCAAAACGTGGACAAAAGTAAAAGAATTTTAAAATAATAATAGAAGGTTTAGTTTGATTTTACTTGATACTATTGTTAAATGCAAAAATACTTATAATCTTTACTCAAATGTCCAACATTAAATAATTTTGAAAATCTGTATTACAACTTTATATTAAACCAATTAAAGTCATTATCTATCAACTATAAAAAATATTTTGTTATACCTATATATTGATAATAACCGCTACGACTTAGGGTCCTTCAATAAGCGAGCGTATCACCATCTCAAAGGCCGGTAACGCAACGGCGATTCCTCTGGTATTGCAAGATGTCCATGGGCGTCGATGAACACCTTGGTGTTCCCGCTGCTCGTTTGCCCTCTTCTCTTATAAAATAATAAATAAATAAACGTGGAAATGTTACAATGGGGTTGTTAATAAATATAGGACGTTTTTATATAAATATCGTTCAGATAAGTATTTGATTTATGTATTTATTTATTCCAAAAACAAATTAAACAACATACATAATATACCTCAAATATTTTTACCGTGGTATTATTTAAAAAAAGCTAGCACATTCAGGAAATGTCAGTGCATGTTGCAACCTCAAACGTCAATTGCATTGATTAACGCCTCCAGCATTCAAAACACTGAAACGGTAATACAGTGAAACGGAAACTCGTCTGTGGTTGGTGCCTTTGACTACAGCAAACAGAACAAACACAAAACGACAGTGGTTCGCTCGGGTTTCGCATCAACATCATAGGCAATGACAGAAATCCGACTATGTCAACCTTCTCTGCACAATACTGTTTGACATGAAATTGGTAGGGTATTGGTTCCTTCCGACGAACAAGATAACTGCGTGAATTCGAAGCGAACTCTACGATTCATGTTCGTTTCGCTTTCGTGTTTGTGTCTATCATGTTTCAATATTCCATTGCGATATAATCCCACCAAGCTGGAAGCTAATCTTAATGGATGCCTTAACCAATTAGAGTGATCACACAATAGATGCAGGTTCAGATCGGAGGCTTTGATTTCCGCCGGATGTCTTACAAGGTAACTACGTCGAGGCTTGTCATTTAGCTTGCACGCCTTTGTGCGATCCTCAGCCAGGGCGAGACCAATTAATATCTTATAATTGCTATGTATGCCTTTTGTAATGTGATCACATTTATTATTATTGACTATATTCTATATTGTATACTAAAAAAACTTTATTTGAATGTTCGTCCCAGTAAAAATAAAAAAATGTACGTTTATCAATTTTAATGTAACTTCTTGCTTGCATTTGATATTCATTTAATTTTTTTTGGACATATTATTCTAACAACTTGCAACTCGTGCAGAGTTGAGCTAATTATAGGCGAGTCAGTACAATAGGCTACATTTGACATATATCAATTTTAGCTTCATAGTCTGGTTAGTTGCTTTAAACCATCAATTAAAGTGACTGAATTGACTCGGACTTTTTTCGTTAGATTTTTTTAACATCCTTAGATCGTTTGTCCACCATCACCCTTAATGAGACCGGCATTGTCACGAGCTTATTTATGTCCGAGATCAAAATGAAGTAACAGCGGTAATTTGTCTACAAGTTCTATTAATGAGTAAATGTCATTATTTAATTACTTAGCCATTATTTATTGTAATCAAACAAAACTCGTACGTTTACGACGTGACGGCGCCGGCGAGGTGAACATGTACAAACTTGGTGTTTTGTATTGCCGGCATATCGGGCCGTCATAATCTCGGAGCCGTTCTAGCGGTAGCGCTGATCGACGCAAAATATCGGCGGCCGGGGTGACGGGCGTGCGGAGGACAAGCCGCCGGCCGTAGAAAATGTATCGTTGCTATCTCGGCGCCGTCATCTCGTTCTCGTTAACGTGACGGTGAAGGAGTTGGTTGACAAACGACCTTAGTGTTTATAAATATAAAGAGTTCACTGACGTAACATTGTAGCGATGTTCGATTGACATGATTATAATATGTAACTGTAGTTTGAAAAAAGATAAGAAATTGTACAGTTCTAGCTTGAGAAAAAAAACGTATTTTATGTCTGACGTTACAAGGTTACTTTGTTGTATTTTGATAGAGTATCAAATGTGAACTATTAAAATGGACCACCTATAATTTAATTACAATCTATTCAATTGTTGCCACTCGAACAGATTATTGATTTGTGGATATATTACATTTAATTTAAAATAAGGAAAAAAAAATTATAAATTATTCTTTAATTTATAATTATTAGCAATAAAAGGTGCATATATTCAGCTCTCAAATGGTTAAAATAATTAAATTGGGAATAACTAAATGCTTAGAGATTATATTTAAAAACAAAGGACCTTCAAAGTATTCTAGACAAAGGCAAGATTAAATAATTGAGCTATAAATATACGTCAATATTGAATGAAGAATGTCCAATAATTTTCAATAAAACTTGCGAGAAAGGTAAAATAACAACGAAAGGCATTCAGCTAACATTATAAAGAATGCTGTACATATTTGTTCATGTCTGTAAACTAATAATTTCGTCCATGTTACGGTAAAACAACTTCAATATAAACATGTCGCAGTCAAAAGAAGAAATCAACTTTAATAAATCGAAATTAGAACACGAGCGGCGTTCGAAGAGACATCTTGTACAAAGCTCGCCTGACATTGATCATTCTGGAAATAGGGATCGTAGCCAAAAAAATGTGAATCAATTATAACCAGTTGAGAAGTGATAACCAGTGTATTCCTCGAATCCGATATACCCAACTACTCTCAATCGATAATAATTCTGATAGCCTGCCACCCCGGCCGTTAAGCATATAAAAATATATAATAGTGTTGGATAATTATTAAATAAACAATTAATTACAAATAATGATTATTTCATTTTAAAATATTCCTCCCAAGTAGGGTTGGAGACAGGCAGGCGACCAACCGTAAAAAATTAAGCCAAAACTTTAAGGTTTATAAAACCTTGTGTGCCGATCCCACGTAAGTGGGAGATGATGATGAGTGTTAGATAATTATTATGAAATATTTGATTGTTATAACTGAGTTTCCACTAACGACAAACTTGTATAAAAACATACGAAGTTCGTTGTCTTTCTCTTTGAAAAAACAAAGACATCGAGTGTTTCAGTACAAGTATAACAAGAGTGGAGTCTCACTGTAGGGTAAAAATTTTATATGAGGTATGAGATTTTTTGGCTCACTTATGACCAATGTTTTAAATATAATATTTAATAGTACGAGTATAATAATTACCACGTGTCAGGCTTGTCATCAATATGTCAAATGTGATAATTGTTATGATACATCAAATTCGAGTAACTGAGAAGGTCAAGTTTGTTTACCGGTAAATCAATAAAAGAGGGGGAATGTACCGCCCGACCCCACGGCCCCCTCTGTCGGGAGCTCTCCGAACCGACCCCTGTAATTAGTACCCCTAGACTATTACGTCCCGCTTACACAGGATGCGATTTACACGGCATACAACTGATCCTATAATGGATGATCATGCATGACTAAATTAAGTCCATAGTTACCGGAACACCTAATTATTTCTTATTAATGTAAGTGCTAGTACAACTATTTATTAATTTATTATTTATTAATTAAGTACACTTTGACGCATTACGTGATCAATTTTGCATTTATAATATCGTTGATAAACTGGTTATAAATTTAGAAAGTTAAAAAAACGAGAATGATTGTAACCTATTCATATTTCAGGGAAAAATACAAATCGTACAATTCACTCGTCAAAATCGGTTAAGCCGTTTGGGCTGCAGTCGGTCAATTTGAAACTAACATGTCCGCATGCAAAAAAAATCCCACAAAAGGAAAAAAAACAACTTCCATCTTTTCAGTCGGGTAATAATATTATATTCATTAAATTTCCCGAGAGATGGCGGCGCGCTGTTGAAGCCGTCTACCTCACTACAGGGACTTAGGATGATAAGTAAGTAAACTTCCCGAAACATTTAAGTAACACAACAAGGACTTCTGAAACAGACGTCATTATCAGCTCACTATACGTACCCAACTGCGGTGGCCTAGTGCGGTTTGTTTGACTAGAATGCTAGTAACTAGAACTTGTTGAAATAAACGTACACCTACCTAATTAATATTTCATAATAGCTATCTCGTATTATAATGTAATAAAATTGTATCCGAACAGAACACGATACTAACAATTAACTTGTTAACAATGTGAGCGCACTTACCCTTTCAGATTGTGTTTCCTACGTATTTATTACACTTGTTTAAATGGATATGTGAAATTGGTCGGTATTTAATCTGGCTAATATTGAGAACTTTATTGATATTGTAAAATGTGACTCGAACGAAAATTTCTTGATTAATTTTCACGCATGGTCCGACGTAGAAAAATGGTAAGTTTGTTTTTTTTTTCATCGTCCGAAGGGACATTGCATTTCATTTAGCAATTCACGGCACTGAGAATCTATTTATTTTTAATTTAGGCAACCTACTTAGTCTACATTTGCGTCAACAGTTAATTAGCCTCTGTTTGGAGAATTTACAATGGTGGTGAATTTTCATAAAAAATTATACATTTTATTGAATAAATTGAATAAATAAAACAATAGATTGAATACTCATTCAATTAAAGCATCTCCGTTTTACTTAAACTTTTTCGTAATATGTTAAACATAAGTTTTAATTTCGCTGACATTTTATAAATAACCTTAGACCGATTACAAATTGACTAAGTTTAAAGTGGATAAGTGACATTTACACAGTAGTCGTTAAGACAAAATGTTTACATTTGTTAAGATTTAATTCTATCATTGTACACGTATTCTTAAATTACAAGAAGTCTTGTTACAACATTGAACAAAATACAGTTCGAAAGTTAGAATTGTTTTACTTTGCAATTTTTCTCTATGTTACGGACGAGGATAATTACTTATTTATAAATGTAAAAATCAGATTTATATATCGACGCCCCCACCGAATAACACCGTAATAGGAAAAACCAAATTTTTCAGGAGAAGCAAAAAACCACATTTCTTTAATAACTTCATCAATAAATATTGTACAAGAATCTTTTAGATACCGAAACAAAGCTAATTTTTATAGCTTCATTGTATTTAATTTTCATTCATGTATTCCGGGCGTATTGTGTGCTATGAAGGAAAAATTATAATACCGGAAATAAAAAAAAAATCTGTTTCTATATTGACCTTTTATCTCTGTAATTAACATTAAGAAAAATATAAAAAATATTAACAACGTGTGGACCTTTAGATGCCGAATTCGACGGAAAAGCTAAAACCCGGTAAGAGTGCATTACAGGATTATTAGATGGGGGCGTCGATATATACCAAAATGCAATAAAAAAAAACTTGAGAGGTGTCAAGGGACACCCGGATGGAACGAAGTTCCTATGAATTTTCGTTATATATTATCACGTCGTTGCCATGGTTACTATAGCAAAAAGTGTCGTGACAACTTTTCGTAAGAATTTTTTCCGTCTAGCCCCCTTTCATAACGCGCGATAAGGAACTTCGTTCCAACTACGAATAAATCGTAGTTAAAGTCAATATTTAGGTTCAAAAATGTGTGTTTCAACTCAGTTCTTTGTAATGAGGTAATCGCGAAGTAGTAAATGCCTTTTTTGTTAACAATGTGTGTAAAGGCAATGTCACGCGCTACCTGCAACCGATGTGATCGATGCGAGAGCAAACACGATTGAGCGCCCCTGTACCTTTGAGTCTGTGCCGAACGCCAAATACAGACAACATTAAAAAGGTTGTTCATTAAATTTCCCAATTAACGCTACAAAATTAGTCCATCCAGCGTACGATAGTAACGAGTGTTTTTTGCTTTTTTCTCGTTGAAATTTTATGGAGTTGCAATAATGCAATAATAAAATTTAAGTAATTATTATTATATTCCGTTAATTTGTAACTTAGATACAGGGATATAGAAGGTACGTACTAACATCCCTTTACAAAAAAACAAAACTATGATTCTGTTTTATAAGTAAATCAATAACACTTTATTGTCGTTTTTTTTTTAGAAATCGCAAAGTTTGAAAGTATGTACCTGAATATCACTATCGCCTTTATATCGGAAATAGTCTTTATATCGGAGAGTTTATGTCGAACAAGAGTATAAAATTCTAATGAAAATGAATGTTATAGTTGATACTTGTATAACCAACTTAGCTGTCACTTTACAATTAGATTTCCAAATAAAAATACCTAAACATATCAAAAATGTCGAAGAATGTTAAGGCGCGACATAATAAATGGAGCCTTGTTGAAATTAAATGTCTCGTCGAGTTCATTGCTTTCAGACGGGTTACCTGAGCAATATCTGCATATTTATAAGTTTTCGTTTACCGCATAATTTCCAAAGACGTTAATAAATCAAGTGGAAAATAACAAGTGATTATTTAACACGGTTATTCACAATGATAGGAGTAAAGTCATAATTTACATCTTCGATACACACAGCAGACTTTATAAGTCGTCCCTTTTCTATGTTTATGTACAGGTGAAGATATTTTTTTAATTTTATTTAGTTCCTAATAGTTCGTAGCTTCTAGTCTTTAACAATGAAATTTTCCTTGAAGGTACTTTTCCGTAGACTTAAATCCATGTCAGGATTCTGCCGTTTCAATGTAATCCAATCCCGGCCCAATATTACAAGGACTGAGTGCATCGAGACGTACAACGACATGGTGAATAAAGCGCATTTAATTTTTCCCTTCCCTCTCAGTACACCGTTAGAAATTCCCTTGCATTTAGATTGTTAAATATTATTAATTGGACATTTAAATCAGTTTTTATTAACTATTATTTGAGTTTTACTGACTGAAAAAGAATCGATTATGTTGTTATATATGTTTGTGGGATTATCCATTTTTTTTTTTTGTTTTCAATCTAAACGGATGAACCGATTTTGACGAGTGTTGTGTGTTTAGTGCAAGTTGCTATATAAACTAAGAGGTGGCTTTTAACACAAAAAAGTAAAAATCAACAATCTGTTACTTTGGCCCTTATACATAGGACCCATCGATATCTGTAGACCGGACATTACGAACTTACTGATTGCTCAAAACGGTTAATCGCCGGAAGTAACACAGTTGCCTAGATTACAGCTCCGAGATGTGTATAAGCCATAATTGTACTAAGCTCTCTCTGTTATTAGGTAACTACTTAAGTAAGTAAGTAATACAACTGTTTTACAGTATTTATATGGATTAATAAAATTGGTGTGCCTGTATTTTACATGACATTCTTGTCACTTATAAAAAAAAACATTTATAAAATTTTTGTCTTTGTGTGTCTGTCAGTTTGTCCTAAGTTGAAATGGCCCGAAGAATATTAATTATTTCTGTTTTTAACTTTGTTAAAACGTGAAGAAAAAAAACCAAATAATATTTTCTACCGAAACTAGTATATAATCTTTCGATTTATTGTGGAATTAAAAAATCACTTGAAACCATATCAGTCATTAAATATTTTTTATCATCTTGGGGACCTCTATAAACTAAAAAAAAAACATAAAAGGGTACTTAACTATTTTTAAAGTAATCAAGTCATATCATTGACTTGTAATGCCTGAAATGCAAATCAGGGTGAACTCTGTTAAACCGTTAGTTATCCTTCAATTTTAAAAGATCCTATTTCATATTAACTGAGAAATTCATGTCCGCTGAGTCAACTGCGTTATTCTTTCATTCGTTTAGAAATAGCACAGGGTGTCCTTTGAGATTTCCATTTCATTTTGATTATGTCGGATTGGGGACTTTCATTTGTTGTCGAAACAATACTGCGGCAAAAAGTAAATATCAAATGAAACAAAACAATATTTGTTAAGTTATGTTTGCATTAAATTGATTGTTTATGGGTACTCCAGTTGTTGCAGACATGCTTAGGACTTTTCTTAAGGTGTGGATTTTTATAGAACAAAAATTGTGTTTTGTAGTTACCCGAATGACAAGAGGTAATGTTTTCATGCGTATGTAAGTTTGTTTTTATCTATGTAAACCGCGGAACCTATTGATGAATGAGGTGCCATTAGATTAACTTGTTCCCCAGAAGATCATAGGGTAAAAAATCGTCTTGTTCTTAATTAATGATATAAAAAACAACCTCAAAAAAAATGCACTAAAAAGTAACATAAAAATCAATCTCAAACAAAATGCACTAAGAAGTAACAAAATAATGTCATGAAAAACCCTCGACAGTAAGAAAGTAAATAAGTGACATTTTATATTTGAGATGTCTTAAACATAGTTACGTTTATGTCCCTACTTAGGCCGAAACCGACTCCAAAATAACAATAATTATACAATATATACATGGTAGTTACAAGAAAGAAGAGAACTTTCTTACTTTCGAGGATTTTCATGACATTATTTTGCTACTTTTTAGTGCATTTTGTTTGAGATTGTTTTTTTATAAAGTCGGCTTTTTTTCTTAATTTTTTTATTTCTCGATTTTTAATGAATTTAAAGTTCGATTACAAATTTCCTTAATACGTATGAGGACGGAAATAACACAAATAAAGAAAAGGACTTGCCTATTTAATATGTATGTACTTCAATTCAAAAACTTATTAAGAATGTAGCAGATAACCTCTCATCCTTTAAACAAAGAAACAATTATCAAAATCGGTATACTAATCCAATAGTAACGAACTAATACGTCGTAGCGTGCCTTTAATTCTGAGCAGCCGCGCGCCGCAGCAGAATTTTTCGGATGCGCGTAGTTTTTAATTATTTGATATCTTCCAAACTATTGGTCAGAATTATGTAGTTTGAAAGGCTAATGTAATCTGCATTTAATACTCTAGCCTTAAAACATATTTATTTGGATAAGAATTCATACCGAATATAATATAATAGCGTCGTAAGCTTACACCGCTGTTTTTCGTGTGCATTATAATCGACGTTTGTTCACAATAACATGGTTATTGTGAGACATTCATAGACGATAGTTATATGCCACCAAAGACTTTTATTTAGAAAATTTAAAGATCTGTAATTACTCCATACATCATTTGTATGTAGGTCATACAGTTTGACCTACGTAAGACCAGAAATCAAAATTGTGCTTTTCATTGTAACGCGATGTAGCATTTTTCGTTTGCGAGTAATTTTATTCTTTCGATATCTTCTAATCTATTAGACAGAGTGATATAGTTTCATGGACAAATATAATCTACATTAAATTCTCTTAATAATGAAGTTATTTATTTAGATAAGGGTTAATACTGAACTCGAATATTAGCGCCAGAATTAGGGCATTAATTTAATTGATGTTTCTAAAGTAAAAATGGTTACTGTGAGAAAACAATAAAATATAGATATATGTTACCGCGGACTTTTAATTAGCACATTTTAATAGCTACAATTCTTCCATATATCATTTTTACATATGTCCTATAGTTTAGCCTAGCTAGACATTTCAAAAGCGGACAAACTCTTTAGGCTACGGGCGGGATGGTACAATGGAATACGACAAACATATATATCTAGAAAGATATCTAGAAAGGTAAGAGAGACGCTGCAATCGCGTTAAGTTTTGTCAGAAAATGAAAAAAGATAATAGAATATATAGATAAGAAATAGAAAAAGATAAGACGGTTACAGTAAGAAAATGATCTTGTGATACGTTTTTGACGTTGACATGGAGGCGCTACTGATCTGTCAAAATTTAGTTTGACTAATGCCCACCGGGTCAAATATCATTGTCCGTCTATATGCGCTAAATTATAGATAGTGACAACTTACTGTCCAATATTCGATTCTAAGTGAAAATCAATTTAATTTTAATTTTACAACAAACAAATCTGAAATGTTATGCGTTAAACCTCCTTTTAGTTGATACGTAAATTCGCGTAAACCGTTCTGGCTTGTATCACACTGTCGCTAGAGCGAATCGATAACCGGAGTGAAGCGTCACACGCTATGTGAAATAAAGCAAAAATGAAACGTGGAGCTTTTTCCACATAAGATTATTTTTGTGACCCAAGCCGATAAACGGTTGCCGGGAACGAACCAAATTCATCAAAAGTTTATATTGCATTTGACTTCGCTTTAGTTTCGCTTTCTTGACATTTTGCTAAAAGCCTCTGTGTTAACAGTCGCTTGCTAACAACGTGTCCACAGAGAGCATTTGGTTCCCCTTTAACAGTTTAATGTTATGCCGTGATTGGTGTTCAGCGGGCGCCACAACAGGTCGCTGTGTTCGCACGTGATGCGAGCTGAAAAAGGCGGCGCGCACAACGCATATCGTTATCGCCTTTGAGGCGGCGAAAACTCAAAAGGGATGGTGGCGTGTGACGTTACGGGTGTGTCGAAGTCATACGCTCCCGTAAAAAGTTGAAGTTAACAAAAGCTTTGAACTAGCCAAGCAAAGGGTAGAACTTTGCTTGGCTAGTTTTTTTGATAGGTAATCAATTTCGAAACCGACATGTTTTTAAATGATTGTACATTTTATTTTCACTATACGATACTTAAAATAAAATTAACAATCCCACTTACAAAATATTTTACTATGTCGATATGTTTTGGAATCAAAGCTTGTTATCAATTTAAAGTCAAACGTTAAATATTTTTTTTTTTGCTTTTTTCTCGCATTACTTATGTAATGGAATGAAAAACTGAAAGCTCTTAGATGGCGCCAGCGACAAGCGTCCGTTGTCATGTGTCAAAGTTTTTTTTAATAATAACTACAAATGTATTCATTATTGACTGTACCGGAATTAAAAAAAGAACTACGAAGTCGGAATGCATTCATTGCTGGAAAAAAAGCCATTTTGTGCCTTACTTAACAAACTACTTAATTGCTTAAATAAAATTACTTGTTTTTGAATTTTTTTAGTGAAATATGGCGGTATATCGTTAAATTTTTGTCGATATCGATAAAATGTGGGGTGGTTTGGGTGGCCCCTTTTAACTTTAAAATATTACATTTAAAACAACTTCACGTTTACGCTCATTGTTTAATCATTAGACATTTATTTTGAAAATTGTTATTTGACAACATTGAACCTAAATGTGACGAAGGGTACTAATATTAAAAAGTAACTTGTTGTTAAAAGTATATTAATCGATAAATAACAATAATTAGCTTAAAATGTAGTTTTATGACGCACTTATTTTTACACTCTCCACTGCTGGTCGTTAAATAGTTTTGTTCCAAAAATCCCACATCAATCCAGGTAAGGATTCCCAGCCTAACATCATCTCATATAACCTGTAAAACATTTTAAGTGGCATTAAAACAAATACGAGTAATTCCGACGGTTTCTGTACGTCACGTCGTAAAGCTTTTATTCTTTATTTTATTAGTAAAATTGAGAATCTATTTATTATTACTTCACCAAGTGTGAAAAATAAATTGTACTATAATTTCACATTAAGCATGGGGAACAAAAATTATCGATAGTTATTTATTATCTTAGATATTAGCTACATCACTACTACAAATAAAATGTACGAATTTAACATTATAAAACTGGTTTAAACTATTGTAACTCCTACTCATATACTATTATTGCTAATTATATTCTAAATAAATATTTGCATTACATAATTATAAGAAATAAACATGGATTTAATTTAAATATAACATAAAAACTAAAATATGTCATTAAAAGGTGTCCCTTTAGGCAAGGTTCCGAAGATACTGGCAGCGTTCTCCCTTTGAATTTGTAGTCTAATTCTTTGTCCGAGGTAGCTTTACTGAACTTCACCTTTATGCAATTTGCTAAAAAACCCCTTTAGGATAATTTCCTCATCGTATGCAAAATCCGCATGTTTCGCTTGGTACCACTTGATTTTTAAGTCGTAGTGCTTTTGCTGGAAATTGCTGGAAATACTATAAGTTCTTAATTAAAAATATTAAATGTTAACAAGATATGTTTGACGTCTGCTTTCAATGTCAAATGCAAGATACAGGCTTAATACTTTCTCTATGGATTACAGTAAACTAAGTATTTTTACGTACTCTGTGGTCAAATGTTAGTTGAGGTAGAAAGAGAACGCGTGATGACAAAAAAAAGGTATAGCTGCACTGAAAACGTCGCCAAATTTTGATACAAAATAATTTTGTTCGAAGTTTCGCTAGCCTGAAAGGTATATCGATCGATTGTCGACATATGTACCTACATTCCAGTATGCAGTATGTAAACATAGCGCATTGAAATTTGCCTTTGAACGAGGGAATCGTTGACTGGTGTTTATACACACAATTTTTATTTGACATTTTACAAATATTCGTTTCCATTGTATGAGGGACCTTATAGGATTTTACTATTTTATTGTTCTGACATTTTTCAAAATTTTTTATTTATTTGACTGAATATATTTACTACAGTTCTACTACTTACTAATATATCTTACTAATATTGTAACTGCGAAAGTTTAAGATGAATAGATGGATGGATGTTTGTTAGAAGGTATCTCTGGAACGGCGCAACGTATCTTGATGAAATTTAGCACATATGTAGAACATAGTCTAGAAGAACACTATTAAGTTTTTTTCATTTCTGCGCTGACGGTCTTGCAGGCGATAGCTAATTTGTTATAAATACAATCTCGTTATAAATCCGCAAACACTGCAACGCTTTCTGTACGAATATTGGTGCGTTTTATATTGTACACGTGGAACGAATTTATCAATAATATATATTATACTAGCTGTCTCTCGCAACTCCGTTCGCGCGGAATTAAAAAAAACTTAATTAGTAGTCTATGTGTTCTTCCCGACTGCGTTCTACATCTATAACAAATTTCATAGAGATCTATGCAGCCGTTTTTAGGATACCTTGTAACAAACATCCATCCATCAAAACATTCATATTTATAATATTAGTAAATTAATGAAGCCGATCATACGTTAAAAAAACACTATCTTGAAATATTACTTCCCAAAGAGACTCATCTTGCTTTCAGATCGGACTAAAATCATCACAACTAAATTTGTTGGAAATAAATTGGTTAATTTATTCAGTGACTAGCTGTCAACTGCGACTCTGTCCTCGTGGCATTAAAAAAAATTATAAGTAGCCAATGTGTACTTCCAGACTATGGTCTACAACCGTAACAAATTTTATCAAGATCCGTTGAACCGTTCAGGAGATACCTTCAAACAAACATCCACCCAACCATTCATGCAATCAATCGCATTTATAATACTAGTAATATATGGACGGAACAAATACTAAATGTTAAATGAAACTTTTCATAATACATTAATAGAACTGCATCCAAATCTGTTAAAATTTTTTTTTTTTTTTAATAATCGCGCACAAACTCTCAGACTAACTCACAAACAGATAGACAAAAATTCAGACTTGTTTTAAAATAATCGACTATTAATTAGTTCGTTTTCTGTTATTCCCTTTTCTAAGTAAATCGGAAAACATGTTTTCTGTTGGCTAAAATCGCTACTACCTTATTATAATAGCTCGAGCAACGCAAAGCTGTTCTCAAAGTTATTGCATAGGCAAAGAGTATTTTCAAAGAATAAAAATAACAAGATCATTGCGAGCTTTAATAGTGTTTTAAAAATAATCATTATAGTAGTGAAAACGTGTACTAACTCTTTTAATCGAATTAAAGAATTCTTAATTTAGCTAGCAAAAATACACTTTTCACTATTTTTTGCACTTGCACTCTTTTATGCATTGCAGAGCTTAAAAATCCAAAACTTTTTTTTCCAGCTGAAACAATATTACACATCATATTTATTTTTGGGTTTTTGTATAAAACTACTAAATAAGTAAATATTTTTAATTTGTCCATTGTGAAAGGTTTTAAATATTTAAGTTATCTTAAACATTTATCGCATTTCGTGAGATTTTTATGAAAAAAAAAATATTTTTGATATGTTGATGTTTTTATGTCTAAAATATATACGAAATCTAGAACATTAAAAATTGGTAACTATAGCGGTAATATGGTAATTATTCAAATACGTCACTGTTTTATTCGCAGTAAACCAAATGCTACTTTATCTAAGCTCTTTAAACACGCGTAAGTGTCTATTGAATCATTAATATCTGTAGCTAAAAGCCGTGAAATTGAACCGGAAGCAAAGTGTGATATGAAATTAGCACGGACTTTGTTCGATCCGGCGAACCGTTAAACAAAGAACCGAAGCTATGCAGACATGAAATTAGTTGATTTTGATCTCAGAGACAGACAACTGTCTGTCAGATCCAGTTGAACTAAACTAACAGATTCAAGTCCGATTTACACACAAGTAAGTACAGTTGCAAGTTAGACATCAGTCATTTTAGTAATAAATTGCAAATAGTAAGTAGTGCCCAAACGTAGGCGAGTGACTAGGCACAAGTTGCTGTTGGGAAAAGGAGACTACTCGCGTCGAGATTTGTTTTACTTGATTTTAACTTGTGAACTGTACTAAACTCGTCCGTCAATACTACACGTCGCGCTGGCTAGTTAATTTAGCGGACTGCAAGAGACGCGAGATAGGAAGCTACTCACACTGGCCTAGCCGAAAAATAGGATCGCGGTCTATTAAAAAAAAAACTTTGCTTGCTTTTGTCGTTCAAAAGAAAATGAAAATTTACCTCACCGTTACTTGCTACTTAACTTGTTATGGAGTAAGCTATATATATATATATAAGGATATGTATAGCGACGCTACATTTGGCTATGCTAAAGGCGTATATATACATACTTATATGTATGTAAGCTAGCGATTACACGAGAGGGGTGACGAAAGACGCCGCGGGTCATAATTCTAACTTAATTACATTATGATTTTGTAGCAGGCCACCGACATTGAATATTACATGATGTCACCAATATCTGGGTGTTTAGGTATTAGGTGACTGTAATTAGACCTATTTGTCGCTGATTTCTATAGATGGATAGGTCATTGGAAATGACAAACTTCGCTTCGTTCCAACTTAGACGCGATCGTCGATGTTACAGTTAATTCTATCTCTATTACTAGTTCGAATTATATTATATTATCTACTCTGTGACTGTGGGTCTAATCCTCACCACCGGTACTAACCGCAACCGTGTCAGCGCTAAAATGGCAAAAATGAAACAGGCACAAAATACCACTTCTTTTAGCCTGTCCATGTAAAGAGGTCAGTTGCATAAAAATTGACGTAAAAGAAAGAAAATATTTAAAAAGTTGGATGACAATAAAAATTTCATTATTTAGTTTGTCATCGTATACATTTTAAATAAATAATGCTTTCCTTGCTTATGAAAAGTTATCATTATGCACCAAAACTTGGCCTTACAAGGATCATTAATAAAAAATGGTAAGATCTTTTTATATCAAATATACATAAATAACCATTTTAATAACTTAAGCTTTTTTATACAAAAGCCTAGAGTTATGAACTAAACCTTTAATAATGCATGAAAATTCGGATTAAAATAGTAACTACCATAATTTGATATGCAAACATACAATGCAAACAAACGAATCCTATTTCAAATTACGCTTTTAACAAAAATAAGTACAAATTCTCCCTCCATTAGCCACCCTTCTATGAGAACCGTTGATGAAATGAGAAATCCTATTTTGCTAGCATTTATTTATGATTTCAACATTCGCTCCTTTGTTCTTAGACAGACAACGAATAACAGAGATTGTATACAGGTTAAATGTTAATACCTTTTCACCGGTCATGCATAGAGTACTTTTAGAGTACTTCACATTCGTATATAACATTACAATTCCATAAAAAGTATTATAAAAACACTAGTTTCTAATTTATTTATTGTTCAATCAAACATACGCAACGCACACCAACCTAAAACACACGTATGCAAAAATATCGAATTGTAAAAAAAATAAAAGATTTCTTTTTTTAATTTTTTTTCTTGAAAGTCATAAATGATTGTTTTTTTTCTTTTCCTTTGTGACTAAATGTAAAATCAATTTAATGATAGGGGAAACTGATCTTGATGAAATTTGGCACAGATGTGTATAGGTAACATAGTCTGAAAGAACACACACTAAGTTTTATTTTTAATTCCGCGCGGACGTAGTCGCCTGTAAAAGCTATTATGAGATATATTTTACAAATTATGACAAATTAGAAAGTTTCGTCAGTCCTATAGCACTGCGTATTTCAAATATATTAAGCATTATTGCTATCTGTCACAGAATAGTTAAAAGCTCGTCATGTATCGGCGTGTTAACCGAAACTGTATCGTTAATACAACTTTTTTAGTATACCATCCCAACTGTTGATATTAATATTAAATGAATTTGATTGAATACATAGCGTGGCATAAATTATGAGGTTTGAAATAACCAATGAAAACAGATGCATAAATTTAATTGCATCATAAACAAAGATGAAATTGCGTATGTATCCCAGAATAATTGAGTGAGGTATGCACGAATGCACCGCGGGAATATTCGTGTGTAAGGCCCGTGAATGAACCCTCGATACCGCCCGATACGTATTTCCCGCGCCAATGCGAACGTACATTCAATACACGCTTCAGTTTTTGTTTATTATATACGAATATTATTTTGATATCTCTATGGATCTCGACATGGATTTAAAATGTCACATTATTGACAGTTTCAGAATTTTTACTAAACAATTTCACGAAAAGAATTGCCCGTAATTTTTATCTCAGATGATTTCCTTTGTCGTTTGATGTTCTTTGTCGCTCGCGACTGCGTCCGTGTGGGATAAAAAAACATAATAAGTAGCCTATGTGTTCTTACAAACTATGCTCTACATCTACATCTATGTCAAATTTCATCAAGATCCGTTGAGCCGTTCCGGAGATACCTTCAAACAAACATCCATCCATCCATCTATCCAAACATTCGCATTTATAATATCAGTAAGAGTAAGATTTTGACATGAAATTTTTGTTTGGATAATTTTATAGAAATCTAATTAATAACTCGTATTGCAATATCGTAATCAACAATCTCAAAACCTAAGAACATAACAAAACAGTGTTACAAAATCACCCTTTTATAACATATCTAAGATTTTTTTAACAATTGACTCGAAAGTAATATTGGTGATAATTTTTTTTATATTTCTGCGTAATTAAACTAACTCTGTCCTCCCTTAATCATACGATCCGTATCGACCGAGGATTGTGAATTAATAATCAATAGAAAATTGCATTTAAATAAAAATTCTCCATTATTTTTTTGTTTATTCCCTTTTATTATTTCCTCGTTGCACAAGTATGCAATACGACTCTTTGTCTTTGTTAAATTAATTAATAATGGACTCAGAGATGGGTGTTGAAAAAGCCTTTGTGACAGACATAAAGGAATGTAGATAGAATAGAATAGAATAAACATTTATTGCCACACAAAAGAAACTTATGAACTAATATTAAAACAAACAGATTAAAAACGTGACAAAAGGTGGCCAGCTCAGCTGATACAGGGACGACATCGGCCATCCCTGAGCTAGTTTTCAACAGGCCCCTTTGCTCTCACACCATTTGCACTTAGGTGGTAGGGTAACTAAACTTAATAACATAAAAAGAGAATACATTTTTATTAGTATATTTATAGTACATTTTTTTAAATTTTTAAACACTGTACTCGTATGTGCAAAGTAAATAACAATTTTAACTTTCAATAACAATAACATAATATGGAGAGTAAAAAAAATAATAAATAAATTAACAACAAAAAAGGTTAAGGTGCTTAAAGGATATAAATATTCTATATCTTCATCTCTATAAACATTAGTTCAACTTTACTAGTTAACTATAAAATAGTATCGTTCGTACTGGGGGATCCATCACACTGTTCCGGCGTGGTGCACGAAGATGTGTCGCCCTCAAGCCCGTGTGCGCCCGCGCTATCATCTTGACGGACCGACGTAGGTTTGCAACAGTTACTGCACAACCAGTTTTTAGGCACCGCACACTTCCCTAATGATACTCATTGTTTGTGGTATGCACATTTGCACTTGGCGCACACCGCTCCGCCTCCGCCGGAATGCGACATGAACTTTCCGCACCAGTTGCACTTACTCATTGTCCTTTAAACACAGTACCGAATATAGATTATACTCAGTTATTGCGGGTACTTAACATTTTTATGGTAATTTTTGGTGTTTAAAATGTCACATTCAATCACTTTTTGCACTAAAACTTTGATAATTTTACAAGACTTTATTTGTACATGCACAACAACTTTTTTCGAATCTTTTTAACTGTAATTGAGTGTTTGAAAATTTTTATTTCTTTGAAAAATGGAAAGATCATCTATAAGTTTTATAGCAAAACAATTTTTATTTTTTTATTTTTCGCAATAATTAAAAAGTTATATCAAAATCAAAATTAATTTTTGAATCCAGTACCGAAGACGCGCCGAGAACTCCCGAACAAATTCGAGCGCGTGTGACGTCATACTGTTAGTTTTTACTCGTATTAGTATACAGAGATAATAAGTACAGTGCTTTGAGCTTTGTTTTATTTCAATTACAATGTTTTTGTCAACTTGACAGCTGACGTATAATAGCTTTAAACGCAGCACTATTGGGTATGTTCCGATATGCACTGCGAGCACTGCTATCACTGTAGAAAAATTCGTTCCGTTATGGACTGCCAGTATACTGCCGCAGTACCCTAGGGAAATATATGACGTCATAAATCGTCGCCATATTCTACTGTGAGCACTGGCGTTTTCGAGGTAAGGTACTCGCAGTACCTTGATCACGTGATCAGTCAAAACCACTCGAGTGCCTAACGTCTTATAAACAAAGCTACAGTTTAATCAGAAAATTTTAAAGTTCTATAATTAGTTTGGATTAATAAATAAAACAATAAAACAATGGAAGAATTGCAAAAATTAACCTTATTAGACTGTGTTGATAATGAAAAACATATTCTTTTTTATGAAAAAGTACTTACTTTTATTATATTATAAATTCAATTTACAATTAATATTAATTAAAATATTTTTAATTTGACAGTACTCCAAAACAGTTTTTTTAATGTCCTAGAAAACTTGAATACACTCATTTGAATTTTGTGTAAAAAAATGCTGCTGACAGTATACGGGATTGCGTTCCGTTTTAAATCGTAACCAGTATAGCTGGCTATAAAGGGACGGCTTCACAGTATACTGAATTGACGTCACACAGTACAGTGGTCGCAGTGCATATCGGAACATACCCATTATGAATTTGCTAAACATTATGACGTCACAAGTATGGTGGCTGTCGTTCACATTCACGTAACTATATTTTAAATTTTATAATCGCTTGTAATTAATTGAAAATTTTTTTTTTCGTTTTTCACGTTACAAATCGATAAAATTAGTAATTAAGTTTTAAAATATATAAAAAAAAAAAATATTAATTTTTTTTCAAACTCCCAATTGCTACAAGAATATAACGATTTAATATTTTTTATTCACAAGAAACTCTAACTGTTGTTATCAGTTAGGGTTACCCTCAAACACTCCTTTATATTATATTAGGTTTTAATTTCATTCATTCGAAAAGCATGAAATGAAAAATACTCCTTAATTTTCCTTTAGTGATCAGTATTGCACGATGTTAATAACGTTACACGGAAATGGCAAATTAAATTTATACGTGAACCGAAAACTATTTCAAAGGACTTCAATTAAAAAATGAAACTTTATGAATTATCCTCGAATTTCGACCAGTTACTATTTGACACATTTTGTCGATTCTATAAGAGATAGTGATAATCGAATGTTACATTGTCTAGATAGGCTGTTGGTGTACTTATCTGAGTATATAAAATTAGGACCTTTAATAAACGAATTATTATTGATCCCAGAAATGAAGCTGAAATACAGCTAGCGCAAATTCCGTGTTTCGTACCTCTACATAAAGCTCCACACGTACCTTGCTTTACGTTTGATTTTCGGACGGTATTAAAATTGTATCTGTCGGATGCAATTTTCACATTATACTAGCGGACTGACAGGTTTCCACTGCAAACACATGTAGAAAAAATACTCACTCTCTTTGAAAATATAGGTATGGTAATTTCTGCTCTGGAAGCTCACGTTTATTATTGTACATTTTACTGTTCACTTCGTCGCGTCGGCGTTAATAAATTACTTTTAGGTTCAAAGTTTGCTTGCGTCAGACGAATTAATTATATTTAGTGATATTGTAACCTTTATTGTGAAACACTGCCGTGTCACTTGTATTGAAACATTTTTGACTCTGTTTTTATTTAATTTGTTCATTTAATCATTAATTGAGCGGCAAGAGGTGAAAATATAATTTATATCAGCTCCGAACAAAATTAAAACTGAAGGCAATATAAACGCTTTTATTTATATTTTACCATTTTATATTACCTTTATGAAAAACCTCGCAAAGCTTTTGTCCATTGAAAATAATTGAGGCGGGACACAAGTTCGACAAAAGAATGGCACCTCTTTGTCCGTTCGTCCAAACAAAAATATACACATGCAGCTAATTTGATGAAGGAAGCAGAAGTTAATGAATTAATGAAGTTGAAAAAAAGAATACTTAACTTTTTCTCTACTTCAAAGATGTTTTTAACTATATTATATTATACTAGCTGTCGCCCGCGACTCCGTCCGCGCGCAGTAAAAAAAAAAAAACAAAATGAAAAATAGATGTTGGCCGATTCTCAGACCTACTGAATATGCTCACAAAATTTCATGAGAATCGGTCAAGCCGTTTCGGAGGATTACGGGAACGAAAACTGTGACACGAGAATTTTATATATTAGACTAGCTGTCGCCCGCGACTCTGTCCGCGCGCAGTTAAAAAAAAAACAATGAAAAATAGATGTTGGCCGATTCTCAGACCTACTGAACATGCTCACAAAATTTCATGACAATCGGTCAAGCCGTTTCGGAGGAGTATGGCAACGAAAACTGTGACACGAGAATTTTATATATTAGATTATATATGTATTAATAAAAATTAGCAAAATCATGTTAAATATAAAGTTCATCAAAAATTTCGTTGGAAATGGATTTCCTCATTCTATTGGGTTTTGAAATCTCTTTGTAAAAGATCTTTGCTACGACAATGGTATTTGAAAAAAATCGTTCAAAGTGCACTGTAACGGTAGAATGCAATCAGTGATGTTCGAACCAGGCAAAGTGCGCAAAGGCCAACTCGATTAACTGGTCGTCACTTTTAACACTGCCATCCGGACCCACTTCCGTCAAACGATGTACATTTTTATCGAGACACTTCCCGCCCCGGCAATGTTACGCTCTGGCACCTCGACATCGATTTTTGTTTAACTAAAATATTTGCAGATTATTTGAAATTTACTAATATTTCGTCAACTATTAAATATGTACATTACCTTAATCGTCAGGTCGTAGTCAATACGTTTAGACGCGTTATTTTGACATAAATAAAAAAACAAAAAGAAATGTGTTTTAAAAAGTCAGTCAGTTCATTAAGTCAATTCACGAATGCTCTGTTTGGAAAATTACTGCTTTGTATTAACGTCACTTGTTGTAGCATGAATAATTTCACAGAATCTCTTCAACAAATCAAAGCTTACATTACTTAGTTCATTGCTCTTTCTTAGTAGAAGGAGACGTATAATGATCAGTACATTTGCTTATTGAGAATGGCATGTGGAAAACTTAATTATTCATTAAAATAATGTCGCCTTGCGCTTTGCGTGCTTCATGGAGTCCACACATTTTTGGTCTTCCAAATTGATTTAATAGCCTTTTTCAGATGTCAATTACCTACTTCTTTATCATGTCACCTTTAATGCAATCCCTACATCTGTTTTACGCCTATTGAGTTCATCACACTCCTCACATACAAAATAAAAATTGTTTCTTTTTCTAAAGTTCTTTGTTAAAATGAGTATGGAACTTCATATAGATTTATGAACCCTAAATAAAACGCGTATACTTCTGTAGCTAAGTTGAAATAAAAAAGCTTAAGTACTTGTTCCCTTTTTCAGTCTCTTCTATCAGACGACGCCGTGTCTGCAACTGGTAACATCCTTTGCATCGGCTCCTTGTGGCAAGAAGGGTGGCGGGGACGGGGGCGGTGGCAAGCATACTGTAACGTACAAACCATACACGCCTCCGCAGTACAAGCCGCACGATAAAAAGAATATGGATCTGAATAGACCTATGTCGCCTCATCTCACCATTTACGCGCCCACGCTGCCTGCTATGACCTCTATAGCCCAGCGTATCACTGGTAATAAGTTGTATTACATTTATATAAATAACTAGCTGTCGCCCGCGACTCCGTCCGCGCGCAGTTATAATTTTGTGAGCATATTCAGTAGGTCTGAGAATCGGCAAACATCTATATTTCATTTTTTTTTTACTGCGTGCGGTCGTAATCGCGGGTGACAGCTAGTTTTATGTATTAGATCTTACTTATTAATTCTTACCTAATATGTAAATGAGAATGTTTGGATGGATGTATGGATGTTTATCACGCAACTTCACAACCATTCTAGATATTTTTTTTTAATTAAATTTGGAACAGGATTAAATTATATATATGAAGGCTATTAATTAGGTTTTCTTTTTGTTTTTACGCGAACTCGTAGGCAACAGTTCATTTATTAAATCAATAAATCCTACTGAACGTACACCTATAACAGTGAGGAAAATACAAATTGAATGAAACCTTACTTTTCAAAATTGATCAAGCTTTTATGTTTCGATATTAATCAGGTTACAATAAAATCAATGTTATTACAGACATCGTATTATGTATTAAAAAATAATCCTTTCATCGGACGTTCAGCAGAGACATGTAGACAAAACAGTATGATTCTTTCATTAATTATGACTGAAATATCGTTCGTTCCATAATTAAAAGGGAGAAACCGTACAGCCAAGCAAAGATTTTGCTGTGATTTTTTACTTACGTTTCAATTGAAAATAAGCTGATAAAACTTTCCTTATTTACGTTTATTTGAGACGTCACGTCCAAAGACTTGCAAGATGAAGAACGCGTTCACAATTTCCGTTGAGTAGAATACTTCCGTCGCGCAAAATATCTTCAAGTTGTATTTACAGTTCATGTGATAAAATTTTAGGTGCATTAATTTTTTAGTAGAATAAGTACATAATAAATTTATAATAAAGGACTGATTAAATATGCTTACTAGCTGTCGCCCAAGATTCAGTCCGCGCGGAATTAAAAAAACTTAATAAATAGCCTATGTGTTCTTCCAGACTATGCTCTACATCTGTGCCAAATTTCATTGAGCCGTTCCGGAGATACCTTCAAACAAACATCCCTCCATCAATCCATCTAAAATTTTTTATATTCGCATTTATAATATTAGTAAGATGTAACTATTTGTATGACTATAATACTACATTTCAGTGGTTACATTTTTTAACTATAATAATAGATATGAAGTTTACTAATATTTATTTTAACCATTCCAAGCTTGTGCAAGACAATCCAATAGTTGATTGGCGGGAATAGAATCTTCAACCGCAATAAATAGCCAGTATACCTTTAAACATTAGGCTTTTGGCGGAGCTGGAAGACGGGTTTTTTGTATTTTTATATTTTAATAGGAGTATATAAAGCACTAGCAGTTGAACAAACTTCGTCTCCACGGGAATAAAAAAAAATAGGGAATATAACCTTTGTCGCGTAGGGATAGTGTAGCTTCACAACAGTGAAAAAAAAAAATTAAATCAGGCCAGTAGTTTCTAGGCCTACAATTTAAACAAACAAACAAATCTTTCCTCTGAATAATCTATCTATATCTATCTATATATATAAAAGAAAGTCGTGTTAGTTACACTATTTATAACTCAAAAACGGCTGAATCGATTTGACTGAAAATTGGTGGGCAGATAGCTTAGAACCAGGAAACGGACATAGGATAATTTTTATCCCGTCTTCTTTTTTTTATTCCGCGCGGACGGAGTCGCGGGTAAACGCTAGTATATCTATATATATAAAAGAAAGTCGTGTTAGTTACACTATTTATAACTCAAGATCGGCTGAATCGATTTGACTGAAAATTGGTGGGCAGGTAGCTTAGAACCAGGAAACGGACATAGGATAATCTTTACCCCGTTTTCTATTTTTTGTTCCGCGCGGACGGAGTCGCGGGTAAAAGCTAGTAATATATTAAAAGAAATTCGTGTTAGTTACACTATTTATAACTCAAGAACGGCTGAATCGATTTGACTGAAAATTAGTGGGCAGGTAGCTTAGAACCAGGAAACGGACATAGGATAATTTTTACCCCGTTTTCTATTTTTTATTCCGCGCGGACGGAGTCGCGGGTAAAAGCTAGTTAACTTTAATCATAATCTATATATATAAAAGAAAGTCGTGTTAGTTACACTATTTATAACTCAAGATCGGTCGAACTGATTTAGCTGAGAATTGATGGGGAGGTAGCTTAGAACTAGGAGACGGACATAGGAACTTTTTTTTATCTTGTGTGCATTTTTTGTTTATTCCGCGCGGACGAAGTCGCGGGTAAAAGCTAGTCTTATATATAAAATTCTCGTGTAACGGGGTTCGAACTTGAACTCCTCCGAAACGGCTTGACCGATTCTCATGAAATTTTGTGAGCATATTCAGTAGGTCTGAGAATCGGCCAACATCTATTTTTCATAAACCCCCCCCCCCCCCCATTTAGTATTTTTTTTAACTGCGCGCGGACGGAGTCGCGGGCGACAGCTAGTATTAGTATAGATTAGTATGAGAAATTCTATGCTTAATGAATCCGCATATAATCATTAAAACGATAAGATACAGCCAGTCTATTATTTTCTCTATTTGAAAGCACAAACTCAACGTCCAATATTAATTAATATTATTTTGAATCTCTCAGAATTCAACGTCTACTTTTATTAAATACTCTTTACGCTTCACTGCTTTAATCTGAGCTTATTAGCAAGACAGCATTTCCTGTAATATTCACCCTGAACAGTGCAATATCTCTGAGACAACGTTGTATTCCTAGTAATATCATATTTTCCTCCCTCGCTTTGAGCGAAATGGAAAATTATGTATCAAGCTACTGCGACTTTAACTGTCGCAACTTTGCTTGTAAAGTTGACATAAGTTTAGAGCTTTCGGGTCTTTTTTGTCTACCTCTTAGTAATTTTATGAAGTAAGCCCTTTGTATGAAAAACAATAACTAACAGGTGAAACAATGAAAATAACTAATTATATGAACTTATTAACGTGGTTTTCCATTCCTGTGATATTTTTACGAAAACATAACACCCCTATTATCATCTTTCGACAAACAGCGATAATATAGGTTTTGGTACAAGTCTTATACAGACTTAACCCACGGATAGATAATCAAATATACCTTGTAACGTATTACGCAATACATAATTGTACAATGAATAATTAGAAAATTATTTAAATTACCTTTTAAAAATCAATTAAAAACCTTTTATTTATCAATTTAAGTTTGTAATACCATTAATTTAGCTTTATCTCAATAAATAAGAAAACTACATTGAAATAAGTTCAAGTACTTTTAAGGTATCAAATGAACCAGTGAATATCCTTTCATTAAAGTGAGCATAGAGACAGACAAAGGTCAGACAGGTTAACGCCGGCGCCCTCTCAAGCCATGACAGCCGCCTATTCAACTGGGATCCGTCGCTTCGAGACTTCAATAAGCAGATAATTTTGACAAAATAACAAATTATATACGGATTCATATACCTTTATCAATAAAAATATTACTGAGGAAAAATTTTTTTGTTTGTTTGCATTGAATAGGCTCCGAAACTACTGAACCGATTTAAAAAATTCTTTTACTTCTAAGAAACTACACCATCCCCGGGTGACATAGACTCTAATCCTTACTAATATTATAAATGCGAAAGTAACTCTGTCTGTCTGTCTCGCTTTCACGCCAAAACTACTGAACCGATTTCAATGAAATTTTGTACAGAGATAATCTAGAGCCTGAGGATGGACATAGGCTACATTTTAACGCGAAAAAGGGGTTTAAATGGTTGAAAGTGGGGGTGAATGTTTGTATGGAATTATCGTCATTTTTACAGGTTGAAACTTATTTTTAAGGCTGCTAATTTGATATCAATAAAAATGAAATTACATTTTTGTAAAAATTTTACCCCCAAGGGTGCTAAATAAAATTTTGTTTAGCAATCTGTGAGGTTTAGGTGAATGTTTTGTTTAATATGTTTTACTGTTACCCTTACCAATATTTAGTGTAGAACCTGAGGAAGGACATAGGGCACATTTTAACGCGAAAAAGGGTTTGTAAGGGGTTGAAAGTGGGGGTGGAAAATTTAATGTAAGTGTCATCATTTTTACAGTTAGAATTTTGAAACTTATCTTTTAGGCTGCTGATTTGATATAAAATAAATTAACATTTGAAGTTTGTAAAAGTTTTAATATTTTTTGTTGTAATTTTTATAAGTTTAAGTAAAATACCACAACAACAAAATTCATGCCAGTAACCCAGATGGGTAGGCAGAGATCCAGAACCAGACATTTGGCGCGGTCCTGGCACACCTCTCTCTATGTTCTTCTACATTCATACATCAAATCATAGCACGTCGGTCGGTTAAGTAAATAATTAGCCTAAAAAAATTCTATCCGAAGACAGAATTTCACGCGGTCGAAGTCGCGGGCACAGCTAGTTATTACTAAATTTAATTTAAATTCCTTACGGATGAAGTCACACGCAACTGTTAGTTAAGAGTATAAGAATTATTTGGCTGTTGTTAAAGGTAAATTGATGTGTTTGTATAAAGTGAAGGTTAATTCATACGTTGATTAGAAGCGTAGGCAGGATCACTTATACACATGTATATATATACATTATACAATCACAAAAAACGTACGTCATTATAAAGATCCAGATATAATATGTACGTTAGTACTTTCTCGGATGTAGCGGAAATTAAATATAGTCGACTCTCGTTAATTCAAAACTTGAGGGAATTTAAAATATTACGAATTATCGAGTTTATGAAATGTCAAATGGTTCGAAATTTGTGAGATAATAAATAAAACTTCGAATTAAAGTGTTGATCAATTATTACTTATTAACTGCTATTCTATAATTGCTACCAACGAAAAAGTATCTGAATGATTTGTAAGAAGTGTGTGTTAAATTATCAAACTTATCATAACAAAAACAAAGGCTCGTGTAAGTTCGTTGGTACAAGTTTGAACTTGTCGCAAAATGTACTTATAGTCTTTCCACCTCTTTCTCTCTGCAACTTTGAATTGTCAAGTGTTGAGTTCGAATTAACGCATCGTTTTGTTATGTAGCGATGATTTTTTCGTTCGAATTACCAAGTGCATAAAAATGTATTGATTTAGTTCGTAATATAAAGAGATTTTGTAAGGAACTCGTGATATCTTTGAATTATAGAGAGGTTCGAATTACCGCAGGTTTGAATTAACGAGAGTCGACTGTATATGTAATTTAAATTAACAAAATTGGTATGTAATGTTTGAATACAAAGATAGGAGGGGACGCATAGGAAGGGCAAATATTCTCTATCTGTGCTTCACCTTCCTCCGTCGCTTCGTCATTATGGCGAATTCTGGGGGCCGCTTGCTCGTAAAAAAAAAAAAAAAACAAAGTATTGATGGATTGTGCGAAAGAGGGTACATATAACAAAGGAGTAAATTCAGATATGACAGCTAATACAGATATATGAAAACTAGTATAGTGTGTAATTTTTGTCAATAAAACATTTTTTTTGTCAATTCCTGGCGATTATTTATTTATTTGTGTATTCTATTGATTAATTATTTTTCAGGAGTGATTGTGCTATCGTACGCGATCTTGGTGGCATTTGGTTCATTATTTCTTCCCAATGGTATCGACTCTTACGTGTCTATGATACAGAGCCTGGACATGGGAACATTTACCATTATTCTACTCAAGATGATACTTGGTGCACCATTCGCATATCATTATTTCAACGGAATAAGGTATTGTGCATGGAATGCCGGCAAATGGCTCGCTATGAAAGATGTCTACGAAACAGCAAGAAAAAGCTTCATTCTTACTGCTGTATTTACTGTTTTATTTTCATTGTTTTAATTTAATTCGATGATTTTTAATAATCCATATTAGTATGTTTAACTCTATAAATTTCAAATAGTTTAACTTTGAATTTTAACTAAAATTATAATTTTTTAATTTATTATATAATTGCTATTTGTTTTATTGTAAAGTTTTAACTATATAAGTCTTTAATGCAGTATTTAACAAATTTAAACAGCATTTGTCATGTCATACATGGGCAGGCTAGGTGTGACTATTACACAGTTGAATTAGGGATACCTTATCTCTCCAAAAATATTAAGGCATTTTTAAACTTCTCTTCTTAGCATAGCGGGCTTCGCCGACATTTCTATCTGTCATAGCCAAAGACAGGCGCTCGCATCCTGTTTGTAAAGATCGTCGTGAGAAAAGCGCTGCAATTTCCAAGATGGCAGAGCAAAACTAATATAATTTACATTTTACAAATTCATGTTACAGTGCGTCTATTTAATGATGATTAATTTGAGAACTGACGCCTATGAAATATCTAATTAATTTTGTATGATGATTAATATTGCACTTAATGGACGGTTGTCATAGTGTCGGACCGAAAGTGAATGATGACCAACTATGAACTATCGAGCCTCGGTCTTGTATTTTGTACATTACTTTTTAAATTGAACAGTTATTTGGCTATGTATCGCAAAATTAACTTAAAAAAAAAATCATTAAATACACTTTCTTTTGTGTTTGCCAACACCTCAATTTTTGGTTTAATGTTTTTTAGCCGACTTCAAAAAGAACGAGGTTATCAATTCGACTGTTTTTTTTTATGTGTGTTACCGCGAAACTCCGCCCCTGGTGGTCCGATTTTGATAAAAAATATTTTAATCGAAAGGAAGTGCTTACAGATGGGTCCCATTTTTTTTTAGATAACTAGAAGACTAGTAGATTTTTTTATGTAGTTTTAAAGAATAAGGTAGGAATAGAAAGAAACAATTTTAGTTATTATTATTTAATAAAGAATCACGAAATTATCGATTGCAATTTCTATGAGAACCACCATCGAACATCGAAAAAATTCAGTATCGATTCTACTCAACCCATCTCTAGTGAACTGTAAAACTAATCAACCTTAAATAGACAAACTATAGGAGTGTACTCGCTATATCTATACAAATAGACGACTTGCGTCGACGCTTCGACGTTGTATATCCGGAGCCTTTAATGTCATCCCTCACATTCACTTGTGTCAATGCGGAGATAAATAAGCAAAAAAATCGTAATTCATATAAATCGACAGCTATAAAATATAACAGGGGAAGCCAAACTGGCATTTTAGGAATTACTCGAGGTGACTGTTAGATACGTAACGATACATACTATAAGGAATTTAACAACTTATACATGCACATCTGTAAAATTTTCTTATCGTTATTACTGATAAATAAATTATATCAAAGCTAAGTAATTTTATTTTAAAATTTGATAATTTTTACCTCTAAAGTAATAAATTTTAAGGTATTCCACGCAATAGAAACAATGCAACATTTTTGCTATATTCTTGTTTCCATAGAGCAGATTCCGCAAATCCGCTTGTATAACATAATTATTTTGCAACAATTATGCTCCCGTTTCTCTCATACACGGACAACACAGAGCATTTGCTAATTGATGGTATAAACTGATATATAGCTTTTGGTACAAGTCTACATGTGTAAACTATGGATATCAAATTCTAGCTCCGAAATGAGTAAGTGTACGTTAGGGTATGGTGCGGTTGGGCGAACGCCCGGGGCTTTTGATAGACTGCAAATCACGCAGTCTCACGGAACGTAACGCTGTAGAATTTTTTTCCAGGGCGCTAGTAGCGTTGAAACTGACACTGAAAGAATGTGATTTGCAGGCATTTTAGTTAAGTCGTGGTCTACAATCACCGAGATAAACTGCTGCATCGCGTTATTTTTAACCGAGACCGTGTTCATGAGATTCAAGTGTCCTTGCGATTTTATAAGTAACTAGTAGTTAATATCTAAAGGATCAGGGTATACGTGATATGAAAATAAGTGAAAATATTCCACTCGCGATAAAATCTCGTAACTGTAAACAAGCAAGGTGAACATGTATTGATTAATTTACAAACTGCGTAGTTCCGAGTGACCTTTGACATTTATTGTTCTCGAAGGTGGGCCAGCATCCCAGCACCGCGGCGGAAGGATGAGGCAGGTAGCCTCCAACAGCAGCTCCTCCCATACTATCGCTCCGCCCCTAAACCTTGCAGCCTTCACAACGTAATTGGAACAACGATAATGTTGCCACACGTTAACTCATTTCCAACTTTTCCGGGAAACAAAATTTATTAAATATAGCTACGATTTTTTTTATTATATCATTCGAATTATTACAAAATAATTAACAAGTAATAACATCAAAAACTAATTTCATTAATTATACGTTAAAATATTTATTGCCAATAATCCTTCCCCAAGTATATAAAGGAATCGTTAATTACGATCATTGCGCATTGAAAAAATCTTATAGAAATAAAGGTAAGAACTCAATTAGAAGGCATTGATTAGTCTTCCTTCGGGTATCGCGCCGAGTAGGCACTTACCAGGACACAACTCAATTAGTTACGAAGGAAGCGGAAGTCAAAAAACATCTTATTAACAAACTAGTCTGTAGCGACGTGTGTTGAAAATATCTAAAAATAAGTGCACTGAAATTTTAGTACTTAACATATAAAGGTAAGCCCGTTTTTTGTGGTATTTTAATTATTAATATTCTAAGTTTCTTTTGATGAAATTAATTAAAATGAAAACATAATTTACATGATAAAACTCTTAAGAAGCCGTTAAAAAATTTAAATGCACTACATCTAAAGGCATAAAAAAATTAAAAATCATTCGGATACCTACTTTGTCAAGCCGTACAAGTTTTAAATTTTTTTTTACAAGACACCATCTGAGTGTCCTCCATAACTTAACATAACTTCATAATTTAGCATGGTTTACCCTTGAAATCTCTTCTTGATATACATATCTGTATCTTTTGTTGACCCAATGTTCTTGTCAGAGGACGTGGGTCGCGAACGTCCTACGTTATACTAAATTGTAATTTGAGATTTGCCCGATATTACTAGTCATCATTTTACAATAAAGACATATTTACGCGTGACTTTTTTAATCTAATATTTATATTTTATATCATTGGTACATTAGCTAACGCCCGCACCTTCGTTCGCAAAAGTAATTGAATTAATAACTTATGCGATATTCCAAATCGTAGTCTACCGTTCTGCAGTTACATGCTAACAAACAAAACTTCTATCGAAACATTCGTATTCATAATATTAGTAAGATAAATTTATTACACTTTGAATAATTATTTAGGGATGATAATGAAATAGTTTTTGTATTTAGACATTTTTGAAGGCGTTTTAAATTAAAGTTTAATGTTAAAATTTCCTTAAAATTTTTCGGAAGTAAAGCTAAAAGTTTGGGAAACACAGTTATTAGCGGCCATTTTCGCTGCCATCGGACGCGCGCATGCTCTGTAACAATCTGGTATATCGAGGTCGTTTCGTACTAAGTCTAGAATTATTTTAACGGCCATAAAAGAAGCATCGAACGTTTCGCTCTTTCGAAGTGCAGTCGCGCCACAGCCAAGTAAGTATTTTTTTAATTATCAAATTCGATTTTAAGTTATGGAATTAAAGTTTGTGCATTAATTTTGTGCTTGTAATAAAACATTGTTTTAATTTACCTTAATGTCGGAAATAAATAATGTCGGAATAAAAAAATGAACGTTAATATTATTTTGAGTAAATGAAATTATTATTACGTAATATTAAATCGTTTTTAATAAATTGAATTATATTTTATAATATCGCAAAAGAAATTATTTATAAAATAAAACAATTTTGTACACATAAAAATATATTTTATTTTGCTTTATTTTTTAAACGCAATTTAAATAACTGACAGTTTAGTTATTGTTACAAATTATATTTGTTATCACTGAATTTAAAATATCTCAATACCTGTATAAGAGCGATGACAATATTGTTGTTATAAACGTGTTATGGCAATGGGAACTCACCGTTGGAATGTTGTCGTCTTATTATTTCACGGTTCGCGGTTCGAGGCCTAATTGTGTTTTCACTTAGTTTCAATTTCAGTTTAATTTTAATTTCGGATCGAATTCGTATAGTGTTTCTATTTAATGATGATTAGTTTGATAACTGACGTCTATTAAAATATCGAATTATTTGGGTGAGGAATAATGTGGTACTTAACTAAAGAGTGTCAGTATAGGACCGTACTCGCATAAAGAAACAACTATGAACTATAGAGAATCGGTCTTGTAATAAAATTAATCAAAATATAAGTGCTATAATTTAGGTGTTTTATTACTTTTAATATCTATTAAAGTTATTTGGCTATGTATTTGTAGGATTAACTAAAAAAACATAAGTTCAAGTTTTGGTTAAAAGTTTATTTAGTTTTGAGGAAGGAAATAGGAATAGAAAGAAACAATTTTATTTATATTGGAATTAAAAAACAATAAATGACAAAATTATGGATTTAAAGTTTTTCTGTGAACAACAATAGGAAATCGCAAAGATTCATAACCGATTTTACTCAACTCATCTCTAGTGAATTGTCAAAATAACTACATATAACCACAACCGACGCCTTCACGGTAGTTTAATCCGCGGTTGCGCATAATATTGGTTACACATTTTAACACTGTTTCAAATTATCATCATCATCATCAACCTGCCCTTATCCCTATGGAGGGTCGGCACAGTATGTACTACTCCTCCATACATCTCTATCAGCCGTCATATTTTATCTGAATTTACCCCCTTCTTACGCATATCCTCTTTCACACAATCCATTCATACTTTCTTTGGTCTCCCTCTACTTTTATAGCCATCCACATTCAATCTCATTACTTTTTTGTTTATATGATTATCATCCCTCCGCATAAGATGTCCAAACCACGCTAACCTTCTGCTCCTCAATTTCTCGATAACTGGCGCTACTTTCAAACTTCCTCTAATATACACATTCTTAACTTTATCTTTTCTTGTCACACCACACTTCAATCTTAGCATACGCATCTCAGCTACATGCAATCTTCTTTCATCCGAAACCTTGGTGGCCCAACATTCAGATCCGTACAATAAGACAGATCTTACGATTGACTTGTACATCTGTCCCTTAAGTTTGGGTGGCATTCTTGGATCACAAGTCACACCGGTGACCTGTTGCCATTTCATCCAACCTGCATTTATTCGGCTTTTCACATCCCGGTCAACACCACCGTCGTATTGGACGAGTGAGTGACTGTTTCAAATTATATTTAACTTTAACCTTAACCGCTCAACTTTGGGCGGTGATGGTTAACGCTAACGTTGAGGTATAATAGACAAACTATAAATCTTTTGGTGCGACCGACCGTATATCTAATATTTTTCTTAATAGATGTCGCTAGTGGTATTTGAAATTATGCTTCTTTATTCATCTAGAAATCTAAATACATAGTATTATTTGATGTAATGTTAGTCTAATAGTTCCGGTTCCGGTTGTCAAACGATCAAGCTGTGTTTTGAGATCCTCTCACAAAGTTGTTTAAATTATAAGATTATTGTGTTTCAAACAAAGTAAAGTGTATATCATTTTGTAAGTCTTCAACTGGCATTCATATTAAACTAAAAATCACTGCAATCAAGACAAGGATATCGATGAAAACTAAGAATGTAAATATCGTATTTGCTAACTATTATTCGCTGGAGGGTAATTACGAATCATTTGTTATTGAGTTGATAAATGACATTAAATAATATAAACAAACATCGATTTCGACGTTGACATATGTCAATCGCATCGTTTGAGTTGCCATAATAATTCGCCGAAAACATAGATTACATAAAAACGCGTTCCACCATATTGTACAAAATGGAAATGAACTTCGAAAAATTATTGCAATCAATTAAATATGAAATGTCAACCCAAATAAAAGAGCAAACAAGAGAAATAAATGAAAGCTTCTCAAGACAGATGGAAGAAAAATTACAACCCTTAATCGACGAAAACAAAAAGTTAAAAGAAGAATTGGTTTTATTAAAAGGAAAAATCGATTATTTGGAAACAGAAAAGAAGAAGAATAGTATTATAGTTTTTAGAGTGCCAGAGAACGAAACATGTAATGAAGAATTAATACAGAATTTTTTAAACGAAATACAGAAAATGGATATTGAGATAAATAAGCAATGGATAAACAAAATTCATAGGATTGGAGTTAAAGACAATGCAAAAGGGAAACCTAGGCCGATAATTGTATCATTAGTCAATGCATGGAAGAAACAAGAAATACTTAAGAATAAAAAGAAAATTAAATCCGAAATTTATATAACCGAAGATTTTCCCAAGGCAGTACTTGAAAAAAGGCGTGCTTTGCAGCCTCAGCTTGAAGAAGAGAAAAAGAAAGGCAATTTTTGTTTCATAAAATACGACAAGTTGGTTATACTGAAGAATAACAAAAATACCGAAAAACGAAAGCGTAAGCCCTCAACTCCAAAATCGAATACTACTGCAGATAATGAGCATGCAAATCTTCGAAAACTCTCAAAACTAAACGCCTTTGATGTGCTTAGGGCAAGATCTAATTCCTTTCCACAATCGTTACAAAATATTAATTAGCAATCAAGAACTGGCAACTGGACATACCGTGATCGTATGCAAGAAACACAATTAGCGGAACATATGATAAACATTCTCCCAAGCCGGGTGGTCGCCGTGGGAGAAAAAGACCAAAACCCTCTAAAGGGCGAACCTAAATCTCACAACTTAATATATATAGCTACATTAAATGTTAGGTCCTTAAAATCTCCAGATAAATTATTAGAATTAGCATTTAACAACGGCATAGAAGATTAGGAGAAGGTATAGAAGAGCATAAAAACTGTATATTTTGTTATAAAGGAGAAAAATGTGCTGTGTTTGGAGTTGGCTTTCTAATAAAATAAAAATATATGAAAAAACACGACCAAATATAGAAGAATTGGAGTTTCCGATAGGATCGCTAAACTAAATATTAACTTCACAAACTTCTACAAACAAGCCAGGGACAGAGAGAAGTGGAAATCTTTAGAGGAGGCCTTTGTCCAAGGACAAGCTGTAGATTAAAGATAACAGTCGCCGGTTTAAATGTATTTTTTTGCTATTTAACAATGTTAATAACTATATAAAAAAAAAGAAAATAAAAACTTTATAAAGAAAATCTTCACCAATAAAGGCTTTATTATTATTATATATTACTCTAATAATTATAATGACATTCGATTCTTTCATTAATTAAATCATGTCTAAGGTATATTTATAACTCATAAACTTTCTTAAGATTATCATTTTATTTTGTAAACTGGTTTATATGTATCGGATACATTACAGTGTAATAGATTGTCAGTATTAAAAAAAGCTTAACAGACATAATTTGGATATCTCCCTTTCTGTGCGTATCCTACATGTCGATTAAATGTAAGCAACGTATCTGTCATCGCGGATGTATATGTGCAGCAGTCTCTTCGCCATTTCGGCGAATTCATGTGGGCGCTTGCTTGTTAGCCACCTTGTAATGTATGTTAAAATTTTTGTCACCTTTACAATTCAATTAATTAAATTACAATCCATTTACAAACTTTCACTCGAACTAAAACTTGTTTGAACAACTGTCTCCCTCCATCATCTTAAACAAATTAATTTGTATGTTGTTTAGTTAAATCTTTCTAGACGAAAAAAGATTCTTCTTGAGTTAGTTGATAAGCATTTAAAGCCCAAAACTTACTTTAACTTAAAAATAAGATTTGTACAGCTACTAAAAGGCCTTGATTCTAATCCATTAAATTAATCCCAATTATTTCATTATAAATGTAAAGAGATTTTACATTTTACAGTTTTAAAAATCAACTATCAAAAGTATTATCATTCTAGTAACAATTTTCAACACAAGCACTACTTTGTTCCAAACTACAACAAACTAAAATGTTCCAAAAAAAATTTGTGTTTTGTGGTGTTAAAAAAAAGAGAGAGTGCCCCCTTCTAATTACAAACATGGTTTAGTCACCTGCGGATATGATTCTACTGTACGGCGAATAAAATCGTAGGTTATTATATACAGCACGTCCATTACAACGCAAATGGATTTGATAGACACAATGCATGATATGCAATTACGGCCATACCCCTTTAAATCCGATTTAAGCCTTACAGATAAAATAACAAAGGTTCGGATACAAAGCTTTCATAAAAATGTTTTTTTTTAATCTGTCTGAGTATGAAGGAATAAACATAGAAACATTAGTATTTAATTACTGTAAGAAAAAATAATATTGGCTTACCTCTCAAGTAGAATTAGCGTCTTCCTTTCTCCGTCAAAAAGAAATAAGTTTAAATACAATGTTAGGACAAGGCACCGCCGTGAACACAATACACTTGCACGCACTATAATATTGGTACACATACGCACTATATTTCAATAGGCACATACTCACGAAATTTATTTCACTATAACACGTTTAATCTATAAACACATTCACCAACCGTCCTTTGTATATTATTATTGTAATATCTACATTAAAAAATAATAATATATTCTCCTTTAAAGAAAATGGATTATAAATTCTATAGACTATTGTTAAATGAGTGATTTTTAACTTTTAATTAACATTACTTTAATTAATCAATTACTCAATCATGATAAATGATCCAATTTGTTCACGTATTGTTTATTTAGACTTGTAGCCGCTACGAAAGATCGTAAGCGAAGCGTAGCACTTTAAAAATTAAAAAGCGAAAATATACGCAAAATTTAATTCTAATTAAATTCTGTTTTGCACTGTAGGCCTAGCTGCTACAATTCGGTTTGAGAAAGATATTGATAAGTAATTAGGCGTCTACCACTTGATAAAATTATAAATTTCGTAGGTGGTCAATGATTGGAGATGATACCTCATCATTAAAAATCAGACTAGGTTTGAGAGTCTTGTTATTTCACTGCAGTGACGTTTTTCCTCATATTCAGATTTCTTTTAATTTATTTTACTCCTACAAAAGAAATTTATTTAAATATTTCGCAATTTAAATTACTGCTCTCTAGTGGCAAAACTCGACATCACGAGTATACGTGACTTCTAGAGCACGGCGAAAATGAACGAAATTCAAATACTGACCACAAGGTTGGAAACTTAAATGAGTTGGCAAACTACCGATAGTTTACTACGGAAAGACGTAGACAATCACAACTTTATGAAGTTAATACAAGTATACTAAAACTTGAATTTACACTGTCAAAATACTGGCATAAAAACATATTATCATCTTTTTCAGTCTATTGAACAACAAGATATTTAATGGATACCAACAATAAGCTTCTTACAAGTATAACTAGAGTATTTGTTACTGTCCACAAAAAGGGTTAAAAATTATGTAAACTTTGTGACGGGAGAAAATAATATCACTATAGTAAGCTGCAGTAGTTATGCAACTGTAAAAGATTTGACGGCAATAAGAAAATAACAATTTAAAATTCTTAGGTAGTACATAATTACTAAACAGTTAAATTAGTACAAATCATATGATATAATATGGCGATCGCGGATTACGGTAACTATTTCAAATTATATTAACTTATTCTCCACTTTAAATATAATTAATAATTATTTTTTTTATTTTAATAGATGGCACTGTCACAAAAGATTTATGATGATACACTATATTTAAATACATATATAGATATAGTTTCGTAATCACGGATTTGCAACATGACCCAAGTGCTAACCATGTCACATTTGAAAAGACTGAACGAAACTCGGTCAGCCAAATACCTAATGACCTCATGACGTTAGTGTTCCAATTTTAAAAACTGCGACTAAATAAATTATTGCTAAAAATCTAACTTTAGAAGACTGTAATATAACCGTTTCTCCTAATCATAGTGGTTTATGTAACAATAAAATCAAGTAAATAGAATTTTCAATTTTAAGTTTGCCACTTTTTTCGTATATTGAGTTTTGGCATAATAGATGGCGTTGCTATGTAGACATGTGCAGGTGTAGGATAACAGTACATTCACCTTTTACTACGATTCTTACTACGGATTAACATTATTAATATCATAAAAAAAATATTGGTTCATAAACAAACCTTTATCGGATTTCTAAATTATGGCGTTAAACTTTGTAAAAAGTATTGGAAATAAGTCAGATAACGTTAAAATTTCCATTTAATTTGTTGTTATATATTTTTCTTTAGTTAACAATGGTATTTGTTAACAAACAGCATGAGTTTTGTAAAGACTTTTCGTTATAAGTCTATTGTTTATGTTGCAGTTTCGAAATTGTAAACCTCTTTTATAACTAGTTCTGACTGAAAAATGTATTGTTTTTCATTTTTTATGAAAGAACACGTATGGGTTTAATTATTTGTTGAGTTAAAACAGAGTTACAAGTTAAATATTCGTATTATAAACTATAGTTTACGTAAACACAGCGAAAAGGTTAGAATGCGGTAAACGCAAATCGATTCGTTTTTAGGTTAGAGTTTAAAACTTTAGTTTGCTCACCTCACAAATAAAATATAGCACCGTTGTTAAGTTCCCATGGCACTAGATTAATTTCTCACTTGTTAAGGCACAATCTTACTAAGTTAATATATGTCACAAATTTTGTAACGGACGGTTGGCGGCGCGTGTTCGAAGGGTCGTGCGTTGAGCTAGTGTTGGGATCCTGCACAAACTGGCACTGGTACACCGGTACTACGGCAACGGTATTGTTATGCAAGCCGTATTAAAACTTTACTATTGGGAGAACGGGAAAGTTTACTAAAAATACATTAAGATTCGAATCATTTCTGTATCTTCGTTCATCACAGATACTGAATTTCTTTAGGGGAATAAATGTACAGTACACTTATTGGTATTTTGTTTATTTTTAACTTAAATGTTAGCTTGTCATCTTGTCTTTGCCTGAAATTTTAAAAATAAATTATAAACTCCGAGTGTTATCGGTAGAAATAAGCTAATACAAACACATTTCAACACAAGGGCACTTTTTATTTCAGTGTAAAAAATGGCACTTAGTTTCTTTTTCATTACTTGTGCGATACCATTAAAAATCCATACTAAGCACTGCACTTAGTATGAAAATAAGAATGACTTGTTATAAATTGTCTAAACTCAGTACCAAAAAATAAATTCATTAATACTTTATTCTACTTTAGTATTTTTCACACTATACTACAGCATGTAAAGAACACTACTAGTGAAGAGCCAAAAAGATTTTATTCGCACACTAGATCTGAGTGGCACAGTTTGAGAACGTTACATTTGCTCCCTGTCACTAAAAAACTGCAGTTTATGGCGCATGCGCGTGCGATTCGGCCTCGCCCTCTGACTTAAAAACTGAATGGGTGACGTCACAATCACGAGGAAGCCACCCCAAGTATAGTATTTGTAAAATGAGGGGTTGATTTAATGCGGATCTCTCGAATGTCTGACTTATTATTATTTCGAGTCGTCTCGTAAGATTATTTCGTATATTTGATGACAGAGATACATTTAGAGAGGTTTAAAAAATCTAATTAGTACGTTGCATAAAGTTATGTCAAGTTCACTTTATAAGAGTTCTCGAAATGTGGGTCACGTTGGATTGGATTATGTAAGGTTTGTTTAAGTTGCTACAATACAATTAGGTAACCCAAAATGTTCGTTGTGTCATTTTTGAGAACTTAAGTGCTGTACGAAATCAAGAAATTGATTAACAAAATCGAGTACAGAGGCACTAATATGAAATTTTATAACACTTAAGAGTAGGTAAATGCTAAGTGTCTTCAAAAGGGTATAAAAAAGTCTTAGAACAAATGAATGCGTAGAAGCTATCTGTAGCCGCGAGTTTTCACTGCCTCAACATATACAAAAACATTTGTTATCCCTCTTCCATCCTTTTAAAAGTTACAGAGATAACAATATGTTTTTGTACGGATGTTTCAGTAGTGGAAATACATGTGACGACTTTAATAATAGAAAAGCGTTCCTTTGAAAAATGCTTCTACTCGAAAATCAAATTGTGCAAAGCTACTTACGAACTAGTCCATTTTAAAAGACATTCTCGTTTCGTCTACAAAGTAAAAGCATTGTAAAAAAATATGCTAAAACTAAATGGAAGCAAAATTAAAAAAAAACATCTTAAATTTAAAAAACAAAACTTTGTTGAATATACAAATTGATAACAACACTAGCTACTGTAGAAACCTTAGAAATTGTTTTCTAATAATGTTGTAAATAGCTTCCAATATATACTCGTAAATATATAGAGGACTAAAGCCTACTTCAGACACTTTTTCGCCTAATCAACATCTTAACAGCTATTAAGAGTCAATAGCGCATGTCAACAAGACTAGTATAAATTAACGTAATTTTTGACAATTAACTTTGTCGATAGATGTTCTAAAATTATCATAATAATGACTTGAAATCCATTATTTGGATATAATACACACGTAGATAACACCGATTAATCATTCCTAGATGTGGCTTGTATATGACAAATAAAATACATATATATATAGCTACTACCGCTATACTAGCTGTCGCCCACGACTCCGTCCCCGCGGGATTAAAAACAACTTAATGTAGTAGCCTATGTGTTCTTCCAGGCTATGTTCTACATCTGTGCCAAATTTCATCAAAATCCATTGATCCGTTACGGAGACACCTTCAAACAAACATCCATCCATCCATCCATGCATCCATCCATCCATACATTCATCCATCCATCCATATTATTAAGTTTAAGACAGTGTAGGAGCGGCGCAATTTAGTGGACTGCAGTCATTCGAACGCATCAAGCCAACTATGTCAATTACTAGGCCATCGGGTCAGGGGTACCTTTTGTCCCTCATCTCCATCTAACCTATTTTTTAATCTTTCACAGTAAAAAATACACAAAACTTTTGAATAGATTAAATTAAAATAAATAAAAAACAGTCATTTTTTATCTCGGTTTTGTCAAGACAGGGATGACGATATATTTTGTATTTGCGATTTTTGGTCTCAGGAACCAACGGTAAATCATGCAGATTGTAGACAAAGTGGCTATACGCAATTATGTAATTAATAAACCATAGAGTAAGCATAACGTAAACATTGTTATGAATTTACATTGTTCGATGCTTGCAAATCAATTAACATAATCCGCTCTTGTGCTAAGCCAATAAGACATTAGTGCAACTTGTACACTCCGATGATTTGGTACACAATCTTAGTGATTGATTAATTAATTTGGTAATTCACAGCGCTGCTACCGTTGGCAATAAGATAAGGCTAACATGTACTTAATCATTGTACTTAAAGGCTAAAGCGGATACAATCTAATTAGAATCAGTATTAGGTCGTCGAACAATTGGTACTATTTAAATACTTGCTAGTAGTATGTTACTAGTAATCATTGCGGCTCTAACTTTTAGGCTGCATTCTTTTTATGTGACTGATAAAGAGAGTTTTGTTTTCCTCATGTATGTAAATTTGTTTTTATGTATTTGGTTATGTATTTAAATACCATCGTAATCACCTTGAGCCTAAACGACTGAACCGATTTTGAACAGTGAGTCAGCCATCTTCCCGGAATGTAATAACATCGGGACAAAACACATATGTATGGTGGACGTGAGAGATGAGATTCTAAAATAAATGTGAAAAGAACGAGTTCAAATCTCACTAGTCATAACATTTTTTTTATTGCTTAATCTTTTTTTCAATAATTCTTAGTAACATTCTAAAATAACAAAGTGCTATGTATAAGATTACAGTTAATGTAGTTTAAATTTTAAAAAAATCTTGGTTTTAAAAAGCAGACAATAGATGGCGCTATTTCACCTATGAATTAAAGACTCAGTCAGTCGGGTCTTTTCTTTTTTTTATTTACATTAAGTTATTACAGAACGATAAACTCCTGTCGTTTTTATAGTAGAATGGAGTAGATGCGTGCTACTTTACCTACTTAAATGTAGCCTATATTCAATAAGAAAAGAAAAGGCGTATAAATAATATATATATATATATATATATATATATATATATATATATATATATATATATATATACTTAGAAGGAGTATATGCAGCATAGTATTTGAGCACAGAAGGAAACGATTGTGGAATTTGTTACAAAAATTTCAAAAAATGAACTAAGTTAGTAAACAAAAACTGCATAATAATAAAAAAATATAGACAGCAACAACAACATATCAAATAATACCGTCAAAACATCGAATCAAAAACATTGAATCAGACGAAATACCTGTCCGTAACATGCCTAGACTCAGTTAGGGTTCACCCTGAACACCCCAGGTATTGCGCGCAATAATACAGACATCAAAGGGTGCCGTAGTGAACTCGTTGTAGATATGTCGACACCCCCGGGGGTTCGATTTTCAATCCGCTTTAATTTGTCTGCCTCGAACATTTCATCCAACATCCAAAACGGGAACGTTCATTAATTGTACACTTTTATTAAAAGCTGATCTCATATAAGTTTGCATTGTCCATAACACTATAAACATATCGAGGGGTGAAAGGCTATTTGTTTTAAGCGACATTTTTTGCGATATTGAATCAGGGAATTTTTCTGATTCTGAATATCTATATATATAAAAGAAAGTCGTGTTAGTTACACTATTTATAACTCATGAACGGCTGAATCGATTTGACTGAAAATTGGTGGGCACTGGGCAGGTAGCTTAGAACCAGGAATAGGACATAGGATAATTTTTACCCCGTTTCTTTTCTTTTTTTTTTATTCCGCGCGGACGGAGTCGCGGGTAAAAGCTAGTATATTATATAAGTCAATATCGCAAAAAATGTCGCATAAAACAAATAGCCTTTCCGCCCTCGATATGGTTATACTTGTACTATCTTTGTTTATTAAATAAATATGATGGTAAATATGATTTGATTAAACGTTACTAAATACATTTACTTAATCAACATTAATATTAAATTAAAATAGTTTTTGTATCTTTAAATAATTTATACTATTAACAAGCTGACTAGGCGAAGGTTATTTTGCAATATAAATTACTTCTAGGGAATTTCTAGTGTAGAGAAATTTTGTCCAAAAAGTTCATCACCACCTAATAAATAATGTTTTACTAGTTCGTTGAGAGCCTCATCTCTAACATTAATAAATGATTTTGTATAAAATTTTTATTTACACCAAAAATGACATATGTACTTCAAGCCTGCGGCTCAGGGGGGTAGACAGAGATTGCATTTGACTGGTGCGTAGCACACGTCTCTCGCCTCACCCCATCTACGCATACATTGTTGTTTTACATTTTATTTATATGTATTTTCTTTATGTTTCAGATTCATACGATTTTGGAAGGCAATGATGTGTCTTATTAATGAGTAAAAAGTAATGGAGACGGCGAAGAACGATTTACGTCCGCCTTGAAAATAAAGTTGATCTCCCGGTCCCCCTGAGTGATTTTGTCGTATCCAAAATCACTTAAAAACGATAACGATGGCATGTGGCGTGGATAACGGATCCGATTTAGATGTATATTCCATAATACTAGATTTATATTCCTATTTCTTAGATTTACATACCATGTTTCTAGACTTAGAAGACATTGTCCTAGGTTTAGATTCCATGCCCCAAGACATATATTCCGTATTCGTAGAGTTATATTCCCTTTTCCTAGAGTTATATAGCATGTTCCTAGATTTATATTCCAAATTAATTGATGTATTTCTATATTAAGTATGCACTTTTATCACCCCAATATTGTATTGTCCCAGCCAAATGTTGAAATGAACTATCTTCATTCGGACAGACGTCTATTCACTTGGATGGCGTTGTCACAAATGAAGTTGTTACAGTTTCACATTTTTAATTCGAAATAACGAAAGCAGAATGTAAATGTTCTGTTTATCTTTATTTCTATAGTAATGACTAACGTTAATTGTATAAAGCAATGGTGATACCAAATTAATTAAAACAAAAACTTATGGAACCCATTACGCTTTTTACACCGTTAACACGTCCCATGCCACCTGTCGGTGACATTAGACGTGTTAGGTAAAACAAATTCACGTCTAGTCATTCCAATATTGGGGTCTATTGTATTTAACTTAATTATAAACATAGCATGGAATTGTCATGGCTCAGACCATTCTATTCACTATGTCTAGATAATTTTAAATAAATCTGAATGAGGCATTTATTAAAATTTATATAATAATTTAACTTGGTGTAAGAGCAGCCGAAGGGAAACGAATAAGACATAAGACACACTTCTGATATGTTTTATTGAAGGCAATTAGGTTATATTCCCAAATTTTAAGCGTAAATTTATGTTTAGTGATAAGTTTTTTCTTCTTAATAGTCAATATATTCCGGTTATGCAATGTTGTGTTTTTTTTATTAACATATTGTAAATGTGAATATTCACTGCCGAAACACTTTGTTGTCTGTTTTTGGAAGGGAATAGGGGAGATGAACATATTTTTTTTTCAATCATTAACATCATTTGACAGTGGTAGACCCCGTAAATACAATATTGTTGTTGGGTGCACGAAGCCAGACGTGAAGTGGAAGCGATTCCGCGTTTGGTAAGATGGTGTGGTGCCGGAGGCTTAATTTTTGTCCACGTTCCTTTTCTATGATTTTAAAGAAAGGATGGAAAGGGGAAGTGGTTTTGACGGAGGAGGGGATGCATAGGAAGAGTAAAAATCCTCTGTCGATTAAAGGTAGGCAACGCATCTACAATTGCAGATGTCTATGGGCTGCGGTCGCTTCGCTATTTCGTCGGATTCAAGTGTCAGCTTGCTCGATTGCCACCTTATTATAAAAAAAAAATGATGGTATTCAAAGTTATTATTATTACTAATATTTTAAATGTGAAAGTTTAGATGGACGCATGTTTGTTATAAGGTATATCCAGGAAGGCTGCATTAATCTTGCTGAAATTTAGCATAGATGTACATAGTACATGGCCCGGAAGAACCCATAGGCTACTTATTAAGTTTTTTTAACCATAAGTCAAAAGAAATTAAATTGGTAGAATGATCGTAATAAAATAATACAGTAGGCCTAGTACGAATATTTGTGACAAACGCAATCGCATAGTTATCGACAAAATATGTATAATTATATTTGTGCAGCTAATTTATCGGGCGTAAAGTACGCCAAAAATCTCATTCTAATTTTGACGTAATTGACGATGGCCATAAGAAGGCGCTTGTCAAAAATATTCGTGCAAGGCCTACTGGTACATAATAAAAAGTGTAACCTCTTTACCTTACTCCTTAAATAAAGTAAATAAAAATTTTATGAAAAAAAAATTGACACAATAAAATAGACACTCGAATCGAAGTGTTCCTATTTTCATAAACTAATTATTTTAAATTAGTTTTACACCGATTGTTGTATTGAGAAATGTTTTTTGCAACAAGGGTAAGCTCATTTATATATTTTGTACATTTAAAGCTTTTTCATGCGTTGAGTTTCTGAGTGACAATTCATTATTCTATAAACTTGTAGCACGCGACTCCGTCCCCGCGAAATTTGAAAAAAATCTTCATAAGTAACCTATGTGTTCTTCCTGACTATGTTCTACATTTGTGTCAAATTTCATCAAGATCCATTGAGCTGTTACGGAGATACCTTCTAAAAACGACCATCCATCCATCAAAACAATTATATTAGTAAGATTAGCAAAATTGTTACTGTTCGGATAAAAATAAGGTAGATCTTTTTAATTAAATGATAAATAACTTTCGGTCCGTTGCTCGTTTGCCCCCTTCTCCTATATAAAAAAAAAATGTCTAATACACAAGCGAAATCTAAAATGCGGACGCTTATGTTGATCAGACACATGGGGTACTTCACAAAGACTAATTTGGTCAGCGCGTGTTTGGCTTATTATGACCCGTCTGAAGGGGACTTAGCCAAACCTGAGGGTCTTTTTTAATCCCCTCGAGGGGGATTCAGAATGACCTACAGTTCTCCTAACTATCCCCTCGTAATGAGAGTTATTAGATGTTAGTGCATCCAACTAAATCAAGTTATTACTTTATTTTTGACGCACTTTAATATTGGTATGGTCGGATGTTTATTAAAAGAGCTTTTATAGATAAATTATTCTTTATTTTGTTTCATTTAGAAAGCATTTTTTTTCTTAAAGTAAAATAAAATAAATAAAATTGAACATTGTTTAATAAAACAGAAATCTATCGATGTCCTTATTCGAACGATCAACATTAAGAATGCAGTCTACAAATGTAAGTATTTTCAAACTTTGAAAAAAAAAATACATTTAATTAGATTTGTCTATTTGTATTAAAACAAACTTAAACTTATAAAAAAACCTATGATGAATACCTGCGTAAATGACACACTTCAAATTCCAGCTGCTAAATAGAGCAGTGTGTATAAACAATACGCACGTATCGTACTATTAATACTTCATGTCGGCTCGCAATTTCGTAAGAGACGTGCAAAAACAATTTTAAGTATCGGTGGGACGGTTCCGTTCACTCGCAATGGTATGACCTGATACTCACTTGAACACAAATGCCCTCACAGCTGACTTTGAGCCGGCATAGAGTTTCATTCTTATTGTATAACACTCACTGATAATAGCCTAATGGTTAAAAGTAAGGATTACCGATCTTGCGAATTTGGAATGGTTACAAGAAATAATTATTATATGTTTATATACTACAGTATACAATACACATGAATCGATAACATTGTTTTCCTTTTTAAGTTTATTGCACGAACAGATGTACGTGAAATTTAACACAATGTTAATGTAGAGAAGAAGTGTGTAGTTTTTTTCATGATTTTAATCATTGACCTTTGTCAGTGCAAAGTCGAAACAAGGCGTATGAGATTCAGCATCATCAGCACGACTGCCTGGTGATAGGAGCGGGCGGGGCCGGCCTGCGCGCCTCGTTTGGCCTAGCGCAGCACAACTTATCAGTGGCCCTCGTATCTAAGTTGTTCCCCACCAGGTCGCACACCATTGCCGCTCAAGGTGGCATGAACGCTGCCATAGGTTTGTACTAAATAATTGTTTCAAAGGCATCTGTTATCTGTTAACCTTGTTTATTCATTTTTGGAATTGATACGTCCTTCTATAATAATGAAAAAGAAACCATATCTTTTTGAAAAGCGAATAGTATGTGAATAGTATGTGATCGAAATTCTTACATTTAAAATGATGGATTATATTATTTTATATTGTAGGCAGTATGCATGAAGACGATTGGAGATGGCACTTCTACGACACAGTGAAAGGCTCAGATTGGCTCGGTGATCAGGTCAATAAACCATAATAAGAATATTTTAATTAACTTTTTATCATTACATTTACATCCGTTTCATATGACGTAACAATATGCCTTAATCTAATGTATACGAACGCCCGGGGCTCTGAATCAGCATAATTATTTTTTCCACCAAGCATACAACCGCACGGCGAGAGTTTCATTTGTCAGAGATGTGAGTTGTCCGTCCCATTAATACTGGTGCAGCTGCGACTGCGACACAAAATAACGCGTCTAACATTAGTGGAAAGAGTTTTAAGACAGCCTTGGGCATTTGGAGTCCCAGACAAAACATAAAGCCTGCAACTGGCTTTATGGCTACGTCCGAATTGATATTGCATGTAAAATTGTATGCTCCTACCTTTTAGACCAAATGGTTTAGTTTTTAGTAAATTATTTTTCAGGATTCAATCCATTATCTCACCCGCGAAGCGCCAAACCGGGTCTTTGAATTGGAAAACATGGGAATGCCTTTCTCTCGTACCAAGGATGGAAAAATTTACCAGCGACCCTTCGGTGGCGGAACTATAAAAAATGGAAAAGAAACGGCAAAAAGAACATGTGCAGTAGCTGATAGGTAGGTTTGATTGAATTTACATGGCGTATTCTAGGTTCCAGGAAACGTGGTATAATGCTGATGGTAATCTAAAAAGAATATCGTTGCTCTAATCAATGCTAATAATCCTCAAAGCTGAAAATACTTTAACAAGTGTGTCCGACCTACTTTCCGTAGAGGTTCAATGTACAATCAATGAAGTTGTGCATTTTTTATTGCAATCTCAAATTGAAAAAAAGTAATCATGCTTGTGACATCTAGTGACCGGTTCGTTAATGATTTTTCCCCATAAGTTATGTGAACGAGCGCCACCTACTGGTTATTAGGAAATGAAGGAAACAGAAGTAAGATTGTTAAATTAAAGCGTTCCTAGATGGCGTTATTCTTGGATTATCCGGAAAACAATATCAAAAACCGCCACAAATATTCTCTATTTAGTAATTACCGTCTTTTGCGTTTAGAGACATCTAGTGTCACAGTATGTTAATTAGATGAAACAAACACGTTAAACATCATACTTTATTTAATCTAAATCTAAGCTCAATAGATGGCGTTGACATAATTTCTTGAAAATGAAATATTTCTACATTTTAAGTATATTTATTTTTAATTGCAAAAAATAGCTTAATAATAAAAATTTCAATTTGATTATTAACCAGCTATTTTATAAATGTTCAATACATCCTTAGAACGGGTCATTCTCTCCTTCACACGGTTTATGGATATTGCACAAAGTTCGAGCACGTCGACTTCTTCCACGAGTACTTTGTACTTGACATTCTCTGTCAGGATGGCGCCGTAGTCGGTGCGCTCGCTATGAACATGGACGATAGTACATTGCACAGGTTATTTTGAAAATCTTATTACCAGGGAAAATGCCTATTTACGAAATCCTTTAATAAATATCACACTTTGGTGTATTAGAAATGTCCGTAAATTTTTATAACATAAATATATTTGAATTACCATTTCAAAAATGCAATTTCTGTAATAAATATTAATTACCGTAATTAATATGCCATGACTAGTATTCTATGAGATATTTGTCTCAAGATTCTTGAGAAAGTTTTTTTTATCATTAAAACCTTTCTGTTTTAGATTCTGATTAATTATTTGAATGTTACAAAAGATTCCAGGCAAAGAACACTGTGATCACAACTGGAGGGTACCCGCGAATGTACTTCTCGTGCACGGCGGCGCACACATGCACAGGCGACGGCTGCGCGATGGCCTCCAGAGCTGGTATACCACTGCAGGATATGGAGTTTATACAATTCCATCCTACTGGTACGATGTTTGAATGTTTTATTTCCTAAGAAAAATATAACGTACAATTTATACACATTTTGGTAGACGCCAGCAATAGCAAAATCTGTTGCACGAATGGGTCGGCTCGCCCGGTGAAATATCACGACCACACAGAAGACAGGAATGAAGTCGAAGCAGTTCCGTTTTCCATCTGATATGTGTGCGTGTTGGAGATCCAATTTTATTCTCCTTTCCCTGCCCATCCTTTCCTTATAAGAAAAGGTTGGGAATTAGTATTTGACAGAGAAGGGGACGCATGGGTAGCGGAAATATACTTTCTGTGCCTCCCCTCCGTCGATAAAAGGTAGGCAACGCAACTGCAATTGCAAGTTTTGCTATTGCAGCGAATTCAGGTGGTTGCTTGCTCAATTGCCACCTTACGATATAATTTTTTTATGTAAAATACACGTGATCGTAAAACAAGGTAGTTTTTATTATAAATTACTAGGTTTTACCCGCGACTTCGTCCGCGCGGAATAAAACAAATGCACACAAGATAAAAAAGTTCCTATGTCTGTCTCCTAGTTCTAAGCTACCTCCCCATCAATTTTCAGCTAAATCAGTTCGACCGATCTCGAGTTATAAATAGTGTAACTAACACAACTTTCTTTTATATATATAGATTTTAAATAAGTGTGTTTACGTTCAAGGTATGTACGGTTCTGGTTGCCTGATGACTGAGGGTTGTCGTGGAGAAGGTGGCTTCATCGTGAACAACAAGGGCGAGCGGTTCATGGAGAAGTATGCGCCGAAAGCTAAAGACCTCGCCAGTAGGGATGTTGTGTCTAGATCAATGGCCACAGAAATTCGACAAGGTGATGGACTATGAGATAAATTAAACTACCAAGGAAAAAACTTAAAAAATGATGGGATGTATGTCTTTTCCAAACCCATTTTTCAATCTCTATCAAATTTTAATTGTTTAAAGAAGGCAATAGTTTTGAAAGACCGAGATCTTTTAAAGGTGGAATGGAGTACCCCAGTAGTAGAACACATTTTCACTACCAGAAACATTAACAGATAATCTATTCTGTTTTTAATACCTAGTATTTTCCTTTTGAAAATTTTTAATAATTCGATTCTTTTCGCATTACGTAACTGATGCAGGTCGCGGTGTTGGACCTAAGAAAGACCATCTTTACCTCCAACTGCATCACTTACCAGCCGAGGTGATCAGAGATCGTTTGCCCGGTATCTCGGAGACTGCCTACATATTCACCGGAGTGGACGTGTACACACAACCTGTACCTATTCTACCGACTGTGCATTACACTATGGGAGGTATACCTATCAACTACAAAGGAGAGGTGAGATTATATTTCTCTTTTTAATTAAGTAATAATTTTAATTTTAATATATAAAAGGCGATTTCACTATTTTTATAAAAGATTTTTATCTTAACTACTTTTGTAATCGATGATATGTATGTTATTCCTACACATTTCGGTAGAATTTAATAAGGTTGAAAACTTGACATAGCAACAGAAATTTACAATATTATAGATTTTAGGGTAACAGCTTGCTGTTTTCGTACCTAAATGGGAAGTGAATTTAATTGTTTGACTATACAGACTATCACCTCAATTTTACCCTTCTTTTTGTTTGAAATCTTCAGTATCTTGAAGGCAAGAGACCAATATTTATTATTTATTTATATTATTAAAACAATAACAATCATGGTATCTCCCGTGAAGCAACGAGGACGGGCCTTAACAAATTGCATCCTGCATCCGCTCCCTCGGCGAATATAAATAGTTCCTTTGATGAATAGAATCTATTCATATACCTTGACCTTTTCCCTAATATCTCCTAGCATAGTCCAGAAAAATGCAAATGGTTGTTGGTGCAAAGAGGGAATTCCGTTCGCAAACCACAGACATAATATTTCAATCTATTCATATTTAATGATTTAAAATGTATACAGTTTTGATAATGTGATAAACAACCTCCAAAATCTTGTTATTTTGTTCCAGGCTCTTATTTACCAAGGCTCTGATTGTCCTATCCCCGGACTTCACGCTGCGGGCGAAGCGGTCAGCAATTGTCACGGAGCCAACCGCCTCGGCGCCAACTCTATCCTAGATGTCGTCGTCTTCGGAGCTGCCATTGGTCATAACATTGGCAGCAAGTTTAAGCCCGGAGAAAAGCAACCGCAACTCAGAGATGTACGTCTTACTGTATTCTATAACAACAGGTCAACAATTGACTAATTATTTAGACTTCTACTTCGCAGTAGAAGGGTTTCATCTCTTTATGTAGCTCTAATTAGCTGGAAAGAGTAAAGACAAGGCAAGGTGGTGATTATTAATGTATTATTTTACTAGAATATCTGCGACGCATCACTGGATAACCTTGACAAGGTTAGAAACTCAAAGGGCTGCGTGGCACCGCACGAACTGCGCGCCTCTATGAGGAACACCATGCAGCATAAGTGTGGCGTATTCAGAGAGGCCAAATTGCTGAATGAAGGTAATATAGAAATGAAAAATAATGTCTATGACATTATTTTTGATAGCAGCAGCTACAACCGTTGCAAGACAAGGCAAAGTACTGCAGAACTCTACTTATTTTTATCCATTTCCATCCCTCTATTTGACATTTGGTCAGGATGACGAGTAATTTCTATTCGTCAAGAAACATTAAATTTCAAATGCTATTGTATGTATCAGGATAATAAAAGGCATATTGACTAATTAAAGTTCTTAAACAGGTAACACTGAAATACAAAAGTGGTACAGGGCTTTCGATCAAATCAACGTGACCGATCAGCGAACGAACTGGAATACAGATCTTATAGAAACTCTGGAGCTTCAGAACATGCTGCAGGCTGCTATCCAGGTCGTTGCCTGCGCTCTCAATAGAACAGAGAGCCGCGGTGCTCATTTCAGGGATGACTTCCCTAAACGCATTGATGAGATGGATTACAGCAAGTCAACTGAAGGCCAGGTATTTGTTTTAAATTTTTTATTTACACTTGCTTGTCTACTAAAGAAAAGTCCAGCTGTGACAAAATTCAGTACCACTCTTGAAAGAATGGAATCCATAATTTGAATTAAGTTTGAAAGAATGATAATTGTTTGGACAATAACAATTAGGCAATAACATAGGTATGTAAAAGAAAAAACAAACTGTTGTACCAATGTTTATGTTAGAAGGTTAATTTTTAATTAATTTTTCTTTAATTGTTGCATGTGAAGGTTAAATTCCAATGAGTACTTCCATTGCTGGAATTAATTTTTCAAATCCAAATTCGAAAACATTTTAATAATTAGAAAGAAAGAATGAACATTTTTTTTTGCAGACACCTAAGCCAATTGAGCAACATTGGAGGAAACATAGCCTTTCAATTCCCGACCTGGCTACTGGCAAAGTACACATCTCGTATCGTCCAGTTATCGACAAGACTTTAGATGATGAGGTTAAAACCATTCCACCAGTGCCAAGAGTTTATTAAATACTGTTTTATCACATTTTGTGATGTCCTTGTGACATTTAACTTTTACTCTCTTATAAGTTAACGCCTGCCATTTGTTTGGTGATTGTAGATGTTTTAAAAATAAAATGTTGAATAATATGTTAAAATCGTGTTTTTTTAACGGCTTCCAAGTACAATTATCTTTGATGAAATACTTAACTGATGAGTATCTATGTTCTATATCTATATCTATATATATAAAAGAAAGTCGTGTTAGTTACACCATTTATAATTCAAGAACGGCTAAATCGATTTGACTGAAAATTGGTGAGCAGGTAGCTTAGAACCAGGAATAGGACATAGGATAATTTTTACCCCGTTTTCTTTTTTTTTTTTTTTTATTCCGCGCGGACGGAGTCGCGGAAAAAAGCTAGTTAATAATAATCAATGTTATGTATTGACTTAAATCGAACTCTAAAAATAGTTTATCCAGGTTTACCTTAACCCCAGTTTTACTTGTTCAAGTTAGGGTTTGCAACTGAAACATGCGGTTTAGATGTTCAATGTTTCTATGATAAATAAAAAACTAAGTAAAATAGAATGCGTAAACATTGAGGCAAACACATTTTCTCCAAAAGCAGTTCGCCCGTTATTTATATTTCAACCCCAATCTTTTACTTAAGCGTATCGATCATCCCACTATCCCCCGACTATTAAAGGTTGACCTCTTTTGATCCCAATAACAGATCCTATTTGGCCTTTTGAATTATAGCTGGAGGGAGGCGGTAGAGATCAAGGAATAATGGACCAGTTAGTGGTGCGTGATGGCCACACCTTAGCCAGGTGTTTGGAGTTCATCACATCCAATCTGCTAACATTGTCTGTCAATTAATTTATTGGAATAACGCGTGTTATTTTTGTTCAACAATAAACGGTTAGTACGAACATGTGTTTCTTGTTTAGTTGCAATGAATAAATGAACTACGAGTCAGCAGTAATATATGGCATAATAGCATATGAACTTTTGATCACATCTCACATTAAATATGAATATTTACTAAAAAAAAAAAACATTTTAAATACAATTGTCTACTTAAAAATAATAATTTTAGAATTTTCATCATATAGTCAGACACCGAATTCCATGTCCTCAGAACACCACTCAAAACACAGAATGTAGGATTTAGGAAATCATGGGAGCAAACCAACAAACGTTAATTTTTATATAAAAAAATTGTATCAGACAAATCAGAGGCTACACAAGATATTTAAAAAAGCAAATTCTTAGCAAAGTAAACTAAATAGTAAACTACATTGTTGCAAAATCGCTAGAAGTTGCTACAATACCTTCTTACAAAGTTCCGTAGGCAAGAAGCCTGTAGGCAATTATAAAAGCTCAATGAAAGCTCTTTGAATAATCGTCGGGGAGGGGCGGACCGAGCGGCCCCTCTTGACGCCTCTTTAACGATAAAACTCACTTTAGCGCCCTAATTAGGTGAAGGCGTATTTGTTAGCTTTTCATTTAATCTGATAATTCCCTAGCACCATCTTTTTCGACTGTCGGAGATGATTCAGTTATTTTTTATTGTTTCAATTTTAGAGAACAATATCTGGACCATATAACCATGCTACATATTTTTAAAAATGCCTATGAAAACTTGCCTAATAAAAAAACGTTCATAACTACTTTTTAATTAAATTAATTTTAATCAATTTTCCTTTTTGCAAATAAAGGATAAATGAGGAAAGATAGACAACATACATTTAGTAAGTTATTTTTACCTATTGTTAATGTGGCAGTGTAAGTGATCTCCTACTAAACAATGGCGATAAGATTTGGTGCAGTATCATCGAGAAGTTATACGTAACATTTACGCCGTAAATACATGAAAAGGTGCAACGATGTGCGCTAGAAGAATGCACGATTCAAATCCGTAATCTGTATAGCCCGCCGTATTACCGACTTTCAAGTTTCTTTATAACCGTGGATTCCAATGGTCGTATGGATTAATGTTATCCCTGTTATATTAAAGAGAATGTGTGAGATGACATTATTGTAATACATCTGTAATAACGTGGGGAATCGTCGTACGATGATAATGCTAGGCACAACCGTATCTTTATTCATTGATTGTAAAATAGAGGAGAGACAATTACGAACCGGAGTTACATTTTGTTTCAGTCTTCGAGAGTGACAGATCGCATTTGTCTTGATTCGTGTTCAAGAAAAACGTGGGCGTTGGTACTCTGAATCTCATCTTCAACATTAACCTTCATTCATTAGTAATGAAAACAAATACTTCACACTCTTTTTCACAATCTTCTTTTACTTTATTTTTATCTTATCCGCAATAATCAGTAAACTTGCAAGACTGAGGAGAAATAAGTTAAGTAAAAATAAAACCTTAAATTAACCAGATCAAATTAATAACTAAAGCTAAAATAGTTCGCATAAAGCTTAAAAATGGTAGGAATGTTTTGAACACCATCACATAATGTGAAACCTGAAAAGTCCCCATCGATCCCCTACTTGGAATGTGAATTATTCTACCTAAGCTATGTATACGAAAATATAAAATAACCGTTCACATAAGATCGGACTGTTCGATCCACGCTCAGCCGACGTATTGGTTCTACTACTGAACTACTTTGGAGGAATTTATTCCTCTAAGCTATCTACACAACTATTTTTACGAAAAACTAAAATAATAAGGGCAGGAAGGTATTTCCATTTTATAAATGTCCAAAATTCGTGGTTGTGTCATACAACTGAAGGAGTGAAATGAGAATCTAAATTATATATCGAAATCTTCTCTAGCAGTTGGTGAAGAAATCTCTTGGGCGGTAGCACAAACCGTATTACAAAAGTAGATTAACAAAACAGTAAAAGAACATAAGAAGCCTAGTAAGTGATGATGTCTTACGACGACCACGATAACAACGATGTTCGTCTCGTAATTTCTAGTATTTCATTCCCTTAAATTATCTACCGTATATGTAGAAAAACACGTTCAAACTTGTGCTCGTTTTTCGACTTGGTACCGAATATCATCGGGTGCGTACAAAGGTCGCAGGCGAGGAGGGATGCTGCAGGAGCGACTCGATGTCTCCCGGGGGTTGTAGGCGCGCAGGCGAGCTCAGACCACGCCCCTGGGCGTCACCTAACCCAGACAACCACCCCACCCCCTCAGCAACCGCGACCGGACGGCGCGCCCGCTATTATCCCTGTTTCCTGTCCACGAACGCTCGCTTGCTCCGGCCGATCTATCGATTGTTTATTTTTTCCTACAACGCGTAAACAAGACAAATACTCGGCCCTTCCGAGTGGCTGACGAGACGTGTCCGGTACGACGGCGACGAGACGGCCCGACGGTGAGGCGCCGTCGCCTCTAAAATGGACGGTGGTCAAGACGCGCGCGTGCGATGTGCTCAGCTCATTGATTGAAGGTAAGCTTATGGAAGTGCACACGTCACCACCCATTGACATTTACTTTCTTATTTTAATAAACATTTTTGTTTTGAAAATATTAATTATTGACTACAAATAAAAAGCGATATCATTGGATTGCTTCTAGATACATTCATAAAAAAAGCTGGATTTCTGAAAATAAGCGGTGTTCGTTTGTTTGTTATAATGTCTAATTGTAACAATTAGAACCGAAAAGTATTGATTTTAATAATTCTGATTTAATATACTATACAAATATTATGCGCAAAGAATACTAAGCAGGTACTTCAGACAATTTCTATGCTATTAATAATCTAGCGCGTACCATCTTTCGACTTCATCACCACTAATACATGGTGGTATCGGTATCAAGCACTAGTCTAATCGTTATAAAAAATCCTAATATTTCCAATCAATGAAGTTATCTCGATTTTTAAACTGAAGCTAAAGTTTCCAAACATTTCTACTAATTTTGTTAATCAGATTGTTATCTTCAGCAGACTTCAATCAGTGATTTTTTATAAAAAATATTTAAATGCGGTATAATCAAGACAACACAGTTTCACCATAAAAAATAACAGTGGTAGATCCCGCAACAAAAATATTAGTCCGAGTCGACCTGTGAAATACCACAACCACACAGAAGACAGGCGTGAAATGGACGCAATTCCGCGTTTCGTCTAAAGATTGCGCGTGCCGGAGGCCTAATTTTAGTTCACATTCCCTTCCCTCCTCTTTCTTATAAGGATATGATGGGAAGGGGAATTATAGATAAACAACGCATCTGCAATTGCAGATGTGCATGGCTAGCAGGCGCTTTGCTATTTGGCGAATTATGGTGGCCACTTGCTCGCTTGCCACTTTATGATATAATTCTTTCGTCAATGCGATAAAAGAATTTTTGCACTTTTGACACGAAAAGCGACGCTTTCAACTTTCCATAGGTACTGAATAAAATAACTAGGTTCAACTTGTAACATTGTCTGGAAAAGTGGAATGATTATAACACTTATAATTTTCTAAAAATACATGAAAAAGAAATAGCGTATTAAAGTAATTCGGCTACGAATTGCGTTATTACAGTGAATTCCATATATAAGAGCGCTTAATAAAAAAAGTTAAAATTAAATGCTTCTGATTAGTACCAAATACTTGTAAGAAATCTCACACCACAAATATTTCTTCAGTTTGTTGGGTTATAAGGAATAAATTTTCCATTTCATCCATTAATTGTGCTAACCAGTTCCTTAAGTGAAATAAAGTAAGAATACAAACAACTAAACAAGACAATAAAAAAGGTACTGTCATAAATTAAGCAACATCAAGTCGCTATAAATTTATTCGCCATTATAGGTATGTAAGTACAGTCGGGTACATTAATTAATTCTGGAGTGATTTATGCGAATATTATACAAGCAGTGAGTACAACGGTGCTGACTTCAAGCACCCGACTAGATTTATGTCTATATGTTAATAAACGTTGTTGATGAATATACCTTGCTGTTTATCTGCCTATCCTGCTTAGTTTTGATAGGACGAGTATATGACGTCATTGATATTTAAACATATCGAGGAGAATCACGCTACGCCCGATTCTCTCTTAGTTTTATCGTTTCTTTTTCCTTTTATTAGTCGTCGCGTTAGCCAGTTCGACCTTCTCGGTATATGACCTTTTTAATACCAAAGAGGTTGAATACAAGATTATTTTGTATTTTTAAAAGGGTGAAGCTTTTTTTTTACAAGTTTCACTTACAGTATCGTTGTTATTAAACTATGTTTTCAAATTAGTGAGCGTATGAAAGGACTTATCCGATTTGAATAAATAAAAGTTTTGAATTTTGAATTATTATATAGTAAAAATAATTAAAAAAAACTTCAGCTCATACTACTATTGTAATTGGTTCCTGGGATATACGGAAAGACTGTTTACTGTACTAGAATTATACATAGATATTGAAATTTATTTTTTGGTGCAATAAATTACATACATATAGCAAGTACAATTTCGTGAGCCCGATTATCCAAAAGATTAGCTCTTTGCGAAGGGTCAGTATTCGACGTTCATCCTAAGAGCTGCTCCCTGAACTTACGCTCCGTTGAATCCGTGATTAGTGTTCTTTGCTCACTGATTTATCTGTGAATTCTTACCGTGAGTTCACTGAAACTGAATGTTTCTGAAACATTCACATGAAAGATGTTGTTATTTCAGTGACAACTGTGAAATTTCTTTGCCGTAACACTTGACTCAAAACATAATGCTATCATTCTTTTACCAAATAGGATAAGCGAGTAATGTCTGCCTTTTTTTAGATTCCGTCGCGCGGAATATAAAAAGAAATAGTAGCCTATGTATTCTTTCAGACTATGTTCTACATTCATGCCAAATTTCATCGAGATCCGTTGAGCCGATTTGGGGATACATTCTAACAAATATCCATCCATCCATCCTTCTAAACATTCTCATTTGTAAGATTAGTAAGATTATCAAACAAGTTTTAAGACAGTGGCAACTCACCTTTAGAGATATAACGCGAATGTATCTGGCAATTAATTGTCATAGTTAGTAAATTAACATTTTATTTCTTAACACAAGTTTAAAGCATTTCATATAAAAAAAACAACGCTGCGAATATAACAAGTCTCTAATCCTCTCACTATTATAACAATCTCTGCTAAATTGATGATTGCTTGTACCAGAAGTTTGTATCTATCACACCTGACTTCCGTATCTCTACAACTTGACCTTTGTTTATTCGTAGCCAAGGCCAACTCTATTCTATTGAGCATACATTATTTTGTCATATACCTTGTGGTACAAAAAATACTCAACTTGACAGTTTATATTTTATACCTTGCGATTGTTGCAACCTTTTCCAAGCAAAACTATTACAAAAGATGAAAGTAATTCCTTAAGTAATAAAGTGCCTTGATCAAATGACTTGACCAATTAGTGTTTGACTTTTAAAAAAAACCACTTTGGAATCCTCAAACAGTGTTATTATTATTAAAAGGAAATCTATTCATAGCTATTAGTTAATAGATCTATTGCGCTGGAATCCTTAAAGACGTTTTGAGAAGGGTAAATACAACGGACACCTTTCGACGCTAGTCGGACGGGTTCGTCGGCGGATGACATTTTTGTAGGATATAATAAGGTAATGTACAGACTTCCTGCGCTAAAGTGGCGCGCGCGGCGGACCGGGCGCCCACTTGCCGTCGGTACCTCCCTGAACGAAATACATTGCAAAAATTATTCAGATCACTGTTCGTTATAGATTTTAACGCCATCTAGGAAAAGTTTTTTACATCGTCCCAATGATGTTCAATTACTTCGACTACAGTTACACTTGTATTCATTCATATTGTTTTCTCTATGTTGTCAATGAGAAGGAAAGAGACGGCAATATGTATTAATTATTAAAACAACAATTACTAAAAAAAATACCCACAAAAAATCTAAATTATAATTGAATAGCATTCATAGTGAACGTAAAATAATTCACAAAGGTTAACGAACTGAGCTAGTATTATCAAAAAGTATAATTACTCAATATAAAATATTAACAAATATTGCAATAACTTAATCAGCTATTTAATCTGGATTTTTTCAAAATTTTCAGCCGATTTATACAAAAGCGTTTTCAGCCTTGACTGTACTTGAGCAACTAAGAATTAGAATGTAAAATGATATTTTTACATCAATATTTTTTTTACCAGCTAACATATGATATCCTAAGTATGTACATACATATATTTGTTTGTGTACTTCTGACATATCTGAGACTTGCTTCAATTTACGTGAAATCCTACCATGAATAAACATGTATCCGTTATAGCAATCGGTTTTGAATATCATCAGTTTTACTCTATATTTAATCCCAATATATTAATAAGTATGGCGTTTGTAATAAAAATTGTTATACTTTTTATAGAATGTAAAAAAACATGACAGTAGATAGCGTCCCTGGTCAAATTGTGCAGCAAATATAAATTTATTATGCGGCACATTTCCCTTATGCCGGATGCAATCAATTTGAGCGCTCTAGCGCATTGCGCGGGCGCGTAGTGTACAGTGCTCGGAAGGCCGCCGCCTGTCCTCTCAGGTCCACTAAAGAGTGTGCCAACTTTGGCACACCTAACAGCCCCCTTCATTCCTATCAATAAACTTGATAGGACATCTTCTAAACATTACTTATCTGTCGCACCATCTTCGTATTTAAGTCATTTTCCCGTGATTTTCATCTATGGTTCACCGTTGTGATTTTTTACCCAATTTGTATAAATTAAAGTGAAAATATAATGTGTAATTCAATCTTATTTGAATGTTTAGTATATTAATATAATTTATAAGTGGTAATTTATTAGTGTAATTTATAAGTGGGAAAGTGGTATCACGGAAATGTGATACCACTTGAAAACATCACCACGGAAAATATCAAGAAAAAAGGCAAGCGACAGAAAAGAAAACGAATATCAGATATGAGGTGAGAGATAACCACTTAGAGAATTCTAAAACATGAGAAAGTTAATGAAACTTTATTTATATGTTAAATTATTTGTTACTGTATATTGGAATTACATAGCAGAATAATAAATATAACACATTAACAATAACTTATATGATAAAAAGTATAATACTTTATAAATGTTTATATACTTGTAAAAAATGTCCAAAATTTCAAAGTAATTTTGCCCCTTTTGAGGAATTTATGAATATTATACAATGAATTGCTTGATGTATAATAACAATGTTTAGCTTTCTCTTTTCCTTTGAAGACCAAATTTATATAGATAATCGTTATTTTTTTGTACGTTTGTTTCGGTAATGGAAGCCTGCTGTAATAGTGCAACTGTATCTTATCAGAACCTGACAATCCAATGTCATCGCATTGTATCTGTTTAATTAGCATCGTCGCCCGCTTTTCCGGGAAGAAATAAATTGTTTTCTACCGCCTCGTAATGTTGATGCCCCGATTGTATGTCTTAGGATGCCATTTTTACATTTCCTAGTCATTTAAGTAGCTAATGGAAATTCTTATAATAAAATTAGGCGTAGAACTGAACATTTTTACAAGTTTAAATAGTGTGGGCAATACCGTTATTTGGTACCAAGTTCCAAAATTTAAAAAGTGGACAATATTGAAGTTAAACAGATGTCAACGGATTCCACCTTTGAAGTCGGTCAATGAAGTTCATATTCGTTTGTAAATTCGACAAAGTTTTGGTTTTATTCTGTTTGGTGTGATCTGGTTAATATAATTAATAATCTCTTCATATATATTTCTTAACAATTGTATATAGATTGGTTTAATTAAATACAGATTTACATAATTTCTCTAATATTAACACCAACGTTGAGCCCTTAACCATATTTAAAAACGCTGTGCCTAACCAAGCCGAACCAAGTTTAGAGAAATAATAGTCTAACAACAACATGATTAATAAACTAGAGGAAACGTGCAGCAACCTGTGATCTACGTGATTTCTGATGACATAAACTCCATTAACTTTATATAGGAAAACAAAAGATAGTTTATTGCGCAAAAATTATGTTTCCAAGCATGATAATGTTAAGAACATTATTTGAATTGAGTGATATGATTGAATGAAATGGAGTCGTAACTATTTTATAAAAAAACTAAACAAGGGAAACCTTTGCTTACCTTAAGCACTGAATTGTTATAATGAATGGTTAAGCAATCTAATATAAAATTATGCAAATGTGAGTAAAATCTACAAAACAGCTACAAGTGAACTATTACGAGTAAATATGCCAATGTTACATAAATTGTTTTGAATAAACTATACACATGTCAATTACCTTTACTATTTCAAGCGTAGTCATGTTTTTAATGTCAATTAACGGTGAATCTTCACTGGTGTAACATCTGTATTACAATATCGCTATCACTCTCATTCTTTTTAGAAAAAACAGTGATAGCAATAGTGTTCGTATACAAGTGTCAAGACATTTGAAATTCACAGTAACAATGTTTTGTTTTTTTCGTAGGGCCGACTACCGCGGAGTAAAGTGTGCCACAGCGCTGCGTTCGGGTGTCAAAACTGCAATGTACGAAAGCAGCTGTTCTTATGCTGGAGCTCTGGAATTGAAGCGAAGCGCATTAAAAGAGGAACCCTGGCCGGCAACAGAATGGCCTCCGTACCGTCTACATCAGAGTACCTTCGAGCAATTGAAACAGAGTGTAGAGAAGGCGAAGGCGGCTCTACAAGACAGGTCCGGACTCCTAGGCACCGCAACTGCATTCGGTGATTTTTACGGTGGCCAACTAGGGCAGGATGCATCCAGTACTACTCTGGGTTTCGGCAGAACCACCAGAACGGATGAAAGCATGCTGGGATCAATTGATAAAAACAAAATCGGTAAGTTTGTAATAACTTTATATCATTTGTTTTAATAATGCATAGCGCGTGCGACTACTATAATATTATATTTCATTTTAAATTTTGTTATTAAAATATATTTGCTTGAGTAACTGAAATCAGGTATCAAAAGTATCACAAGAAGTTGCTTTTAAGTTCAATTTAGCTCTGTTTGATGACTAATGCTTGCTAACCGTGGGTGTTCGCAGTCAAAAGATTTTTTTTTTTACAAAAATATTGCCATACCTCTATTTTTTTGTACAAATTTAATAATATTTAATTATTATATGTATAAATTTAATATAACGATATATTTTTGCACATATGTTTAAGCAGGGACCCCACAGTTGTAGAAACAAAGTGTTTATTATGGTTGATTATTTATGCTTGTGTGCGAATGTCAAATATGTAAAGCAATTAATACAATTATTACCATCAAATGGAGTATACAAAAAAGTAAATCTTAATTTTACATACTTAACACATGCGTATAAGAGCATTGCAGGCATTGGCGATGTCTTTACATGACATCACGGTTCCGTGCTCAGGGGGTATTAAACTATTTTTGTACTGATTTTATTACTCACAATATATTGGTCATTTTATTCATACAAAATAAAACACGAAGGGCTCATAAATGGTTGTAACTGTGGATGGAAAAAATAAATATTTTTGAATACCAACATAGTGCTTCTACAAAACTCTTTATTAGGACACTTCTTTTAATTTAGTAAGTCACAATATTGGAGCTATTACTTCAACAAAAAACACAATATCGCGCTATAGCCTTATAGATCAAAATATTTGTCATATTTAAACTTTTTATGGTTGCAATCGAATCGAACCTAATAGATGCGTAATTCGTATTGTACGTATACGTTGATACGTAAATGATAAGTTAAAAGTCATTCATTTTTTCACAATAACATAAAATTTTTAATCTGAGTTCAATCTCATTGAGTAAATTTCGGTATTAAAAAGTTTAGTACAGTATGACTATGTAACTTTAGTTGAACGTTAGCAGGTATCCTCGAGGCATTAAATTTAACACCCTCCGCTATGAGAGATATCGCCATTTTAAGGTCCATTGTAACCGTCGTCAAATGATATTCCATGAGACACGGTGCGACGTTTCAAAAGAATAAAAATCGATTTGTACTCGCGTGAGCTCGGTTGTTCTGAATATGGCTCTATGGAGAAGACGTAAAGCTGCATTTGCTTCAGTTGAAGTTCAGATTTAAACCCTTTGGATGAGCGAGAGCTGTAGGTATTGAAGAAAAGGTGGGGAGCCAGCTTCTTCTAAAGATAACAATCGCTGTCGAGGGAACAAGACGGGGGCGTGCGGGACGCGACACCCCGGATAACCATGGCAACGCTCCCGCCCACACGCCCGGCAGATCATCCCATCGCTTTTGATAAATACTAATGAAAATAAAATTTTATCATCTACCTACAGTTCATTATTACTGGGGGTAGAGTTAACCCTGCATTTTAACTCTTCGTATCTACTGTGTTAGGTTTGGGTAAAGTTCCAGAGATTTTGTTAGAAGTCGATGTCTCCAACTTTTTTTCTACGTGCTATCATAATGACTGTGCCTCCTATATCTTTTTGTAAAGAGTCTCAGGTTTAAATATTTCACTTTGCACTTGTTACCGCTTGATTAAATACACCGTTGTAGGTACTCATAAATTTACCAAAACAATATTTCTGCATACATATAAGTAAGTAGCTGTTTCGATTAATTTGTTTGTTTCGAAAATGAATAATTTTTGTTCTTGGCTATGTTTTTGCATAGATACAAAAAATACATTATGTTTTATACAAACAACCATATAAAGGCCATAAAAAAGATTGCGAACATGTTTAAAAAAAAACATATAATCGCAAAAAATAAATCTGGCAACTGTTAGGCCGACCGCATTGGAGAGAACGTAAAATTATTTTCGAGGGCATATTTCAGACAAACGGGAGTCTTTCATGCCGCATCGCTTCGGAGAACAAAAGGTTTCGCTATGTTCCGAGACCGAGAGGCGATATAAAAGAGTTGAGAGACAATGAGACCGTTCTAACAAGACAATGGACTTTTTTTCCATTAAAAATGCCTTTTGCGAAAAAATGTTAATTCGGAACGAGTAATTGTAGTGGCGCTGCCATTGCCGTGGTGCCTTTCCGCCCACCGCGTGAAAGACCTCGATTAAAACGCCCATGTTTTAGTTCAATTTGAAAAGAAACAATTAAGAGGGACCTTTGGATGATATCGTTCTACTCTCTTTTATTCCTACCATGAGGCTATAAATTGGATCAAAGCAAGAATTTAAACTTTTATTATTCTTCATTTCAAATGAAGCTCTCGCAAATTTTTTTCAAATGAATTTGTCACATTTTGTCAAATATTTCTTTATCTTATTAAGATTTACCAACAAATTCATAATGGCTAGCAAAACTGAAAGTAAAGATGCAAACAAACAAAATTATTAATCGGAAAGAGCAAGAAGCGCAATACGAACGCACTTTACAAATAAATCGGAATTTGATAGCAATCTATAAATCTTACAAAACAAAGGAAAAATATAAAGTCGATTGCAACGAAATAAATTTAAGCGTAACAAAACAAACAGTACCCAGTTATTTTTCCCCGTGTACATTAATTTTGTACGAACCCCTTAGACAACCGTCGCTTGATAAGTATTTGAACGAGCCAAGAATACCAAATAAGTAGAAAATAGGCAGAGTTCAAATGTATTTACATAATATTCAAATTAGCGCGAAAATCTACGCTCTGCTATAGTAGAGGGCGCTGCCTGCCCTAATCTTCTAATGATTAGAAGCTACATATTAAAATTTATTAGCCCCTAGGCGCGGAGTTAAAGAGTTGTTAACACGAATATGATTGCAATACGCCCCTGTCGACATTAGAGATAGCGTTTGCTATTTATTATACTTATAATAGTATTTCAAATTTATTGTTTTATGCGTCGTTTGCACCAGTATTTTTAGTTATTTATGTAATTATTATTTTAAATTGTTTTTAGCAAATTCCTGAAATTATGTTTTAAAGTTTATACTCGTATAGTGTTACAAATTACGATAATAGCTGAATAAAGAAAATTAATTATACAATTCCATAACTAATTTTTTTAAATATTAGCAACAACTTTTATTTCCTATGCTAAAAGTTAAAGTTTCTCATATTGCAAAATGCAAAAGCACACCTTCAAAATAAAAATTGATTTTTTAGTTCGTCAACTATTACGCAAACCTCATGGATAGATGTTTGTTTGAGGATATCTCTGGAACTGCTCAACGGAGCTTGATGAAATTTGGCACAAATGTAGAACTCAGTCTGGACAAACACATAGGCTACTTATTACGTAGTTTTTATTAATTCCGCACGGATGGACTCGCGGGCGATAGCTAGTCTAATAAAAAACATAAGCCGTATCTATGTTTAATGTAATACGTTAACTAAATATAGATCGTATATAAGTTTTTATGATAAAAATCTATATATATAAAAGAAATTCGTGTTAGTTACACTATTTATAACTCAAGATCGGTCGAACTGATTGCGGACGGAGTCGCAGGTAAAAGCTAGTATATCAATAAAGTAACGAGGTAACCCCGATAAACGTTTATTGATTCCATTTTTATGTTTTAGCATAAACGATAGGGCTGGGGGTTTGTTTCACAATTCATATTAATTAGTGATGACGGCAGAACACATCGAACGTATTCTATTAAAACATTAACTTTCAAATAGAAAAACAATATTAAAATATCGAGCAAGTTTTATGAAATGGATATTAATAGCTTTTTTTTGTATTTAAGTTATATGGAGAAAACAAATAGAACAATAACAACATAACTCACTCTCGTAACCCAGAGGGGTAAGCAGACACCACAGACTTTAATTTATCCTGAATCCTGATACATATTAAATGCATAATTTTGCAAACACCATTTAGGTCGATGTTTCGATGATCAACTTGACAATGAGTTTAATGTTAAAAATCTTTATTTGCATATTTTATCATTATTATTTGGCTGTCAATGATGATTGCATAAATAAGAAAGTAATTAGATTAAATGTGAATAACTAGAGAGGAAGACCAAAGAAAGTATGTATTGTGTGAAAGAGGATCAGATGTGTAAAAAGGTGGTGAATTCAGATATGACGGTTGACAGAGATGTATGAAGGAATAGTAAATACTGTGGCGACACTACATCGACGGGTCCTATGTATAAGGGCGAAAGTAACAAATTGATGATTTTAACTTTTTTGTGTTAAAAGCTAATTATACCTCTTAGTTTAGTTAACAACATGCACTAAACAAAATACACATTTACAGGTGTAAAAGTTATTTTTTGCTGAAATAATAGGGTCTACGCTGCTTGTTTTTCCCTATGGTTGTAACTTTGAGGGTCTCTCCTGATTTTGCAGATGTCCATGGGCGTCGATGAACACCTTGTTGTTCCCGCTGCTCGTTTGCCCCCTTCTTTTATAAAAAAAAAGTTGTCAATTTGCACTTTGGCCCTTATTCGTAGGAGTCATCGACATAGGGATTAGGGCAGGTTGATGATGATGATGTGGCTATAAATAAATATTTTTTACATGCGATAATTTTATAGCGCAACATAAATCATAAAAATAAAATTTTACCAAGCACTAATCTTTTCAAAATTGCCCCATTATACAACCTCTTCGTATAATAAATAAAACTACTGCAAATTATCATGGAAATCGTGAGTGAAACAATTTCTCAACATTCATTCCTTGCCCATTAGTGTAAACCACTTGCTTGTAATAACCCTCGAAACGGCTAAAGAAATTGATATGACTGCAATGTATTTACACAAATAAATAGCTTTGTTTGTAGTATATTACTTTATTAAGAGATATAAAAGAAGATTTTGAGAGTAATTGTAACATTAAACTAACTATAGAAAGTATTATGAAATATGTGCAACATTACTAAATCTCTCGTAATTTATTCAGAAAGAAGGGAAATTGCAAAATAAATGTTTCAATATTGACTTAGTTATCTACAGAAATTACAGTCAGTAAATACAAATTCTATTCCAAATTAACCTGGCCTACATTCTCGCAGTGATTAGGCTACCTGATAAAAATGCATTGCAAACAAAGCTTTAATAATGATATCAAAAAGTTAACACCGACTTTTCAAAGGGGAGACCGAAGTCGTACAAGTTAAGCCACCGCTAAACCAATAATCCGCACTCGAAACTCTCCATCCCTTTAACATTATACAAACAAACAATTATTACTCAATCGATGGACGACGCGCAAAATAAATCAGTTGTAATGGCACCAGTGGGGTCGGAGCGCGCGTCTTTTGGTTCGCTTCCGCTGACAATAAGCGGCGCGCGGCTGAGCTGCGCGCGCGCATGCTGCGTTGTTTTGCCCAAATTCATGGGAACCGTGGCGTGGACAATGAGAACTTAATTGTGCGAAAGATACACCAGTGATGGCCTCCCCTTTGCTTGAGAGATTTATGATACAATGTCGAGTGGATTGCCTTTTTGCCAAATAAATAGTTCCAAAACATATTGCTCGAATGATTCCATTGCGGAGTGACGCGTTATTTTTTTTTTTTAGCGTGGGAGCATTTAAATTGTCGACAGTCTTAATGACTTTTTTTATATTGCTTGTTTCCGTTCTCAAATTTAATATTGTAACGTCCATAATTATCTTTTTATTTTAGTTTTTTATAATTATTAATTTATATAAAACATAAAAAGCATTTAACAGCATAATTAAGAAAACATGCCCCATTACGGCTATAGAAATGTAAAAGCTAAAAGCTGTGTAGACATACCATACCATATCATACCATAGTCACATAATATTTGAATTATTAAATTACGTTCAGTACATTCATAGAATAAAAATCGATTATCGAATTTAACAACTTTAACGTAATTTTTGCATAGACCATTTTATACTGGTATTATTACTAGATGCTTGCAGGTTCGTAAGCTGTTAAACTATCATTCTATTGTATATTTTATAGTCTTTCAGTTAATTAGTTAATTTTTCGACTTTGTGTTTGCTGATTTTAATATATTACAGGTTCTGAAAAGCTCGCAAGTGCTCTCGGCAAGGGTTACTCCACACCGACGCTCACCGACACTCTTCGAGCAACGAAATGCACAGGTTAGTTGATAAAATGTTTATTGATAATATTAAATCTGAGAATGGCTGGTGTACTTTATTTGCAAGTATTAAATTGTTATTCAACTATGTTATTTATTTGGTAAGTACTAAATTTTTTACAATATCACTCTTCATTAAATTATTAAATCCAATAGAAAAACATCCCTATCCAAGGATCATGAATACAGGCTATTAAATGAGAAAAGTCCTCCCCTCTCCCCCAACCCCACTCTCCCCTTCCGACCAATAATTTATTCGTTACGGGTGTAGACGTTATCTCATGTTAATAAGTGAACCGCCCGCGTTATCTCGCGTCGGTGACGTCACCGCGCAGCCTGATTAATGACGTCATAACATATACGTGTACCAAATACATACGTTTATGTATACTAGGATATGTAAGGATATTCTTATTTATAGATTAAGTTTTGCCTAATGTAAAACTAAGACCCTGTTAATTTCCACCGCGTATTACTAGCACCGATTCGAAACAAAGGCACCTGTGACCGCTAGAGTTAACTTACGTTGATAAAATTATACTTACAGTACACTTGTTTTTTAAACAAGAATAGTGAAAAAATGATTATCATTACCTTTATAATATGAATAACACAGTACAGTTGTTCAAATGAAAATCTTAAATCACATTGAAGGCAATTTCAATCATTTATTCGCGCAGCGAAGCAAGAAGATCGACTCTTTGACTGCAGTTTATAACTTTTAATTGTCCGATGAATTGAACTCCGACGCTTTGATGTCGGCCGTCTGATGCGTCAATTGAGCGTCTCTGGGAGCACTTGGCTATCCCAAGTCCTTTGCGGTTCCTTTTACGCGTAACTACAAAGAGTAAATCGATAATTTGACGAATTAGCAAATCTGTCAAGTAATAGTCAAATTAATTCACTACGACCATAGATAGTTTGATAATGAAAAACGTACAAATAACCATATGACTCAATATTCAGTGTTTTGTGTTTTTTTAAATCCATCTATAAATTTCTGAACGGTCCATAAAAGTAGTAAAAGAAAATCTTTATATTTACTTATTATATACGAGTATCTAGATCAAAAACTATCAAAATTTTTATTTTAATTAAAATATATAATAAGACAAAAAATAAGTCATTAAGATCGACAAAATAAACTGAGGCACGCGCCGTCACATGTTGCTAAATAATTAAGAGCTCTCTACTACAAGCACCGCTCCCAATGGCCAACCGTGACGAGATGACGAGTGTACCCCCAGGCTTTCCAATATTATTGTATATTCCTAATAGCCTATTAATGCATATACTAATGACACACACACACAGTTCTACTATAAAGACAAAATATAGAGACAAAGTCACGACGTAACTCAACCCGTTACGATCATAACACACATAAAAAAAATACAGTCGAATTGATAACCTCCTTCTTTTTGAAGTCGGCTAAAAATACTTTTTAATCATACCTTACTTTTCATAACATAACTAGCTGTCGCACACGACTCCGACCGCGCGGAATAAAAAAATATAAGTAGCCTATGTGTTCTTCCAGACTACAATCTACATCTATGCCAAATCCAATCGAGATCAGTTGAGCCGTTCGGGAGATACCTTTAAACAAACATCCATCCATCAAAAGATTACCTTTTTACTATTATAAATGTGAATGTTTAGATGGATGGATGAAGGTATCTCCAGAACTGCTATGGAGCTGAAATTTGGCATAAAAGTAGAACATAGTCTGGAAGAACATATAGGCTACAAATAAATTTTGTTTAACTCCGCTCCGCACGGACGGAGTTTCGGGCGACACGACAGCTAGTTACCTAATATTTTCCTAAATTAATATATCTATTAAATTCTTCATTTCATTACACTTTACATTATTAAGTAAAACTTTTCTTATGTTAATAAAAAGTAAATAAAGTGAATCAATAAATTTTAAGATATTTTTTTCAAATTTGAGTATTGAAGTATTTCTAAATAAACATTATAAATATAATAGTGAAGCGCTGATTGTGAGCCACCGTGCGTATCGAATTATCGCGCGTGGGATCGAGAGTCTTATTTCTATCGATAAGCGTCCCGGTCATGATTTTTTTATCTCATGCGGTTACAATGGACACGCTCTGTGATATTTTAGGGTTGAGTGGCTCTCATAATTGATGGTTAGTCAAACTTTTTTGGTTATAGAATAATATTACATTTAAGTAATTTATCCTAATTATGTATACATGTAATTTTGTACAAATTTAAAACATTTTCATTTAAAAATTTAATCTAGGAATGTTTAATATCAATAATTTCACACAGTTTCTACTTCCTTAAACGTCAAACTCTATAAGTTACCTTTTTACAGAATTAAATAAAATTTACTCTCATACCGTAAAATATAACAATCATATTATAAATAATATATGATAATGTTTATCGCGCATTCTAAATTACACTTTTAGTCTTTGTTTTCACAAGTTGCAACTTTGATTTTGTAATTTCTTACATTTTATCAGTATAAGTATGAATAAAATTAAATCTCCATCTTCTGTAGTCTATTGTGATTGTAACTTAGTATTAACTTGATTATTTTACAATCTATATTTTATTAAACTACAAGAATACAATAACAAACATATCGATATTTCGCTGCACAACACTAATCACGCACGCTTAGCGTAATTGGCGGAGAGTGTGCAATCCCGAGTAACTCCGGCACTCAATTGAACAGTCAATCATTGTGTCTGTCAGTTCCGGTGGCCCGCTAACTGTCTGGGTGGTGCCCGGTCGGCGCGCATGCGACGAATTTGTCACGGCTTCGATTCCCTCTCTATTAATGAAGATACCCCCCTCGTGGGAACGCAGACTATTTGCTAATTTCAACAGCTTTTAGGGTAAATATAGCGGCGAGGATAATTAGTGTAATTTTAAGAATTTTTGTAAGTTGCCGGTTTATCTATTTTTAGATATAAATTTGCAAACGTGCAAGCGGCTACCTGAATTCGCCGTAATAGCGAAGCAACCGCTGACCGCTTTAATTAGTCCATCCTCATTACTGTAGGCTTAAACTCGATAGAAATCCGTAAGTTTAATAGTACTTAGACAACAATACTTTTAGGGTCAAAATATTTCTTCTTTTTTCTACTTCAGGCTATTGGCGTCCACCGATAAACGTAGGATAGACGAAGTTTCTCTATTTACGTTCTTTATATTACAAGGGCTTTAATCATTCAACGACATATTACGAAGTTTAGAAAGTTTTCTATCGCTCGCTAGTCTTCAGTCGCTAGCGTCGTTTATTCCAATAAAAATGTTCTTTTCTTTCGTTCATGTCAGTTATTCTTTCAGTTTTGTCTTTACAATTATTCTGAGGCTAATATCGGTGGTCTGCGTAAATAGTTGTATCCCACACTTTTGTGATTTTCTCAGTTTTCAGTAAATTTCTTTTCTATAAAAAAAAGTATCGATCGACATTTACTATTCTATTGAACTTCTTCTTGAAAGTATCAGTCCATAATGTGTACGAGTATGCTAATAGGGCGGCAATCGCGACACCAGTATTAAGATTACGAACTATCAAAGCTTGACGATCCCTTTAGTCCAACCCCCGACAGGCTTTATTGACCGAGACAGAGTTAACAAAATAAATGGCTTAAATTCTACACCCGTAATGAATACATAGGAGGGATACTGAGTAAATCATTGTTACGTTGCATTTTGGGCGATGCTGTTTAAGCCAGTGGCCCAAATTACAAATGAATAGCGACTTTTTACAATATCAATAGTAATAGAAAGTTTTCATGAAAACGGGCAAAGTAACATATAATGAGAATTGAATACGTAATTGTTAGTAGTGGCCATTTCAATGACTACCATATTTTAATACCAATCATGAATTTATGAGTTTTTATTTATATAACATTGAATTGTAGTATAAAACTGACGTACTTAATTAGTAATTAATATTGTGCTATTTATTAAATATTGTTCAAGATACTCAAGTATGCACGAGTTCAGTATAACAAATAGTAATAACAATTTTTTGTCGGTCCTCAGAAAAAAAGAAAAAAGCTACTAAATTACAAATTAATAATCGCTACCGCTTATGACTTGCGGTGTATCACACGCGGCACGCGCCGGCCGGATACAGTCGCGGAGCGCGTGCGTCGTCGTTACTGACGCTCAATGGAACGCGCGGAGGCGCACTTAAAACATTTTTATTGTGAGCGAGGGTTGAAGCGTCATTGTCGACCCACCACCCCAACTCACAAGAAACATATCTCGTAATAACCAGTGATAAGAAGCATTCGTTCGAATTCAATATGTTTTGCAAACTTTACAAACGTTTCTCATAGTACGAGTACTTAGTTATTCAGGAAAAGTATGCCGCGCAAATAGACTTACACAACACACGGTTTAAATGAAAACAGATTAAAATGAACCTTGTTAAGCTTTGCGCGCGCTGTGCTTGTTTTGTCTACCATCATGTCACTAACTCGTATTTACAAAACTATAATTGCAACTTAATATTTTAGTGAATCATTTTTAGACTTAATACAGAATCATTTAAGCATCATTGTCACGAGATCGTTTAATTATTAAAAAAAGGTGTAGAAAGTGGATGGTGGCGTTTTGATAATTTTAGAATGAATATTAAAATTCTGTTGCTTAGCAGTAAAATAACATCTTGTGACAGAATTGTCATTAAACATTGTCATGGTTTTATATACTTGTATCAGATAATAATTATAAATTACTGTTAAATTAAGCAAATATTTAGATTCGATCAAATTAAATTTTAGAATGGCCAGCAAAGAATATTATGAACGATGGTTGAAAATCAAAGAAGATTTCGAAAAAGCCTTAGCTGCAGATCAGAAGATCCAAGACTTAGCATCAGACAGCATAGGAATTAAGCCTCAAGCTACGGCAATAGAAATTGTTGCGAGAGTTTACTCCCAGTACTGTATACTGTATAACAGATTATGTGAATGCTATGATCAAATGGATCAAGTACAAAGACGTCCATTCATAAGACAAATTATTGACACTATAACTTGTCGTTTACTGGAATTAAAATCATCGCTAGAAACTGTTGAAGCTTTTGAATATACATATACTGATAATGCTCTTAAACAAATGCTCATAATACCCCAAGACGTAGAAATACTTTGCCCATTTTTCTATCCATTTGAAATCAGACAAAAAGAAATGCAATATATAATTGATCAAATTTTCGCCGGCAATCGCATCGGTGATCCCACACCGACACAATCAGAGTTGGAACTCAGAGAACAACAACGCTTGGAAGAAGAAATGAGATTGAAGGAAGAGAAGGAAGAAGAAATAAGACGAAAACTGGCACTAGGTGAAGACATTGAATCCGTACATTCAGAAGTACTTAGTCCTGAAGAGATAGAGAAGCGCCGGCTAGAAGAAGAATATAACAGACATGTAAACAACATACAACGAATGGAACGATCGAGAAATATTGTTAGACAAAATACTAAAAAAATCAATAAAGATAAGGCTTTATATTTGGAGCTTGCAGGTCTTAAAAAACCAGAAGCGTCACCATATATGAAAGAAAGGGCCGCTGCTCTAATTAAAACTATTTATAAGCGATTCATGGAAATTAAACGAGAACAAAAACGAGAAAATAAAGTTAAAGAAAAACTTCAAATGATTATTACGTCACAACCTAAACCATCTCAAAAAACAGAATTAAAGAGAGTAGAAGAGATACGCCGAAGTTATAGACAAAAATATCATGAAAAATGGCTAGAAGATCATATCAAAGAAAAAGCTCACATTTTACAAATCAAAGAAGGTCATATAATGGATGACATTACCAGCGAAATTAGAGAATGGTTTAGGGTGTGGTATAACAAAGTCCGTACATTTGATGAGTTTCCGTGGCCTGAAGAGGGCGGTTCAATCTTAGTTGTAAAAGGAGAAACATTTACTATAGAAGAATATATTGAATACCGAGCTAAAGAAGATAAACGTCTTAAAGAAGAAGCCGGTAATCCAAAGACAAAGCAACAAATTAAAGCAGAAAAATTGGAAGCTAAACTTGAACAAAGACGCATAGAGAAAGAAGCATTGGAAAAAGAGAAAAAAAGATTTAGTGACTATAGGAAATCACGACTCAATCCAGCTAACGATCCAGGTGTCTTTTTGACTGTAGGTAAACAATTTGAAAGGTTACAGGAAGCGTGGAAAGACTATCAAACACAATGGAGAAATATTGACGTACCAGATCCTCCTTTAGAGGTAATTAAAGGTTACATAAAAGAGTTACTCATAGGTACTGCTTATCAAGAGGTACATTTACAATTGCGGCCCATTGTGGATGAGATGATGAGATTAGAATTAGAACAATTAAAGATGTCGCTCAAAAACGATTACAATGTGGCTGGGATCAGCAAGCCTCCTCAAAGTGAAAAAAGGAAAAAACCAAGAAAACCTAAAGTACCAAAACCGGAGAAAATACCTCCAGCTAGAATGTTTCAAGAATTATTCGATGAAGGTATCATTAAGCAGCATAAGCGTCTAACCATTGATGATTTTTGGGGCGACAGAAACTATGCTGCAGCCGATATGAGAGCAGTTGAATGGACCCCAACGTTCCCACCGCCATGCCTCGGCGATGTTCGAGAACAAATAAGAATTCGTTGTTTGTTAACACTTGGATCTTCTTGTCGCAATGCAAACCGTTCAATACTTCTGGTCGGACCCAAAGGCTCAGGAAAGAAAACGCTCGTTTATGCCTTGGCAACTGAAACCAATTCAATTTTAATAGATCTTTCACCATTTAATGTTTATAACAAATACCCAGGACCAAAAAATTTAAAAAAAATGTTCAATTTAATCAATAAAGTTAGCAGGCTAATGCAACCCGCTATAATTTTAGTTTCGGACGCTGACAAAATTTTTTACAAGAAAGTACCACCTGAAGAAAAAATGTTCGATCCGACACGACTACAAAAAGATTTATTCAAGGAAATTGTAAAACCTATATCAGAAAAGGACAAAATTCTAGTAATTGGTACAGCATCAGAACCTTGGTTGACGAAAGGCGCGGTTATGTTAAAGACATTTTCATCTATGATCATGTTTCCCAGAAGTGACTACGGTAGCATATCATATATATTGAAGACAGTTCTGATGAAATACCACGGAATAGATAGAGAATTTAACGTCCATTCTTTAGCACAAACATTGCGTGGTTTTGACATAAACACCATAAGGCGAGCTATTGAAACAGTGTTGGACGGTAATAGGATTGCACAATTATATTTCAAACCGCTGGAACCTGCAGAAATACTCAAGGCAGCAATGGACGACAGCCAAGGTAACTACATAGATCCATTTGACTATGATATGTTCACGCAATGGTATCTTGCTTCTTCGCCGTGGGGAGGGGAATATGCTTACTACATGATGATGCTGGAGTCACAACTTACTTACAAGTTGAAGGAGGAGAAAAAGAAGAAGAAATAAAATTGCGGTATATTCTCACATTTTGTTTTTGAACATATTTAAGGTTAATTTATTTCAACAACAATATCTTGACGCGTCTTAAATACAAATATTTAACAAAAAATTGTTTATTAATAAATTTACTTACGTACTTTTACAAATAGAGTTGAAAAAAGTAGTACCTTTGCTGTGAATATCATTCTCTGTCTCAGACAATCATCCTAAAATTATAAGATAGTCTTACTTTAAATTGCATTACGATTCATTATCAAACACAACTATAAATTATTTTATGAAAAAAATTTTTTTTTAGAGAAATCTTAATCATTTATCAAGTACTAGTTTTTACCCGCGACTCCGTCCGCGCGGAATAAAAAAAATGCACACAATATAAAGTTCCTATGTCCGTCTCCTAGTTCTAAGCTACCTCCACATCAATTTTCAGCTAAATCAGTTCGACTGATCATGAGTTATAAATAGTGAAACTAACACGACTTTCTTTTATATATATAGATAGATAAAGGATAACATGTCGGTATTATTACAAACTATTAGTATTATTTATTTCATTGTACAAATTCATAATTTAATTCAAAATTTTCTCGCCTTCTGCACTTTGGCAGCACTATCGTGATACAAAAGGTCTTGAAGTCTCAGAAAAAGCTCGTAAAGCGTTACCTAGTTCCGTAGTAAATTCAGAGATGGCGCTGTTGTCATTGCTTTAGTGTGTTTTATTCTTTTAACTTCTGACAGATGGCGCTACCACAGACATTTTAACTATTATTAAAAAGAGAACATCATATTTGGATTTATTATACAATTAATGTTTTATGTGGTTTTTTTCAAATATGAAAATGATATAAAACAGGTTATTTGTAATTTTCGAATTACTTTCATCTTTGGACTGCAATTTGGAAGTTCTAAAGTAATATAATATTAAAAGTAATTTTATAATGCCTTTAATGACGGCCGAATTATTGCGGTTTCATTATTACTCAAGCTAGACTAGGGTAAAATTTAAATTTAAAAATATTTGTAACATAATCGTTGTGTTAAATAAAATAAAATAAAATAAGTTGAATTTAAACAGAATAGTGTGTGAATTTTAAAGTGCGGCAATGCATCTGCGGTTCCTCTGGTGTTGTGGATGTCAATGGGCATAGAATCAATTATTGTTAGGCGATCCCGTTAATATTATAAAATAGTATAAATTAATTTATTAGGAATAATTGAGTATCAATCAAAATTTTATAAGGTTGAATTGTTTCGGTACAATTAAAATTCGTTCCTTCCTTTACCATAAACAATCTGAAGCTTCACAATTCGTCAGTGCACCGGGACAGCCAATAATGCCTGGTTTCCCCAAAACTGGGTCGCGGTGTCGGTGCTCGAGGAACAAAGACCACACTGGGCTGCACCCACTACCGACTCCACTTCCCCGGATGCCGCTGTCTCCGCTCCCCGCCGCCATTTCCGCATAGCCGGGGGAACTTCCCCAGTTGGGGTGGGGTGACGCTTCCGTCAAGTCTGCCGCCGGCACTACAATAGATCCTTTATTTCTCCCTAGCGCTAATCTAGTAGGTGATGCGATTAGAAGCGTTTTAGTTGTCACGACGTTTTTGTGGCTTTTATCTTATTAATTAAGACTGAAGACAATGATAAAAAGTAAATTAACTGTTTCTTAATAAACAGTCGATGATTGCAGAGACCTTTTTGTTTGTGATATTATGCTCTTTTTTGTATAGCTGCTATAAATTCTTATCTGTTACATTTGTAACCTTCCAAAACCGTGTAGAATTTATTAATACTTCATAGTAGAAAAAAAACACATATGATTTATTTTTTGCAGGAAGACAGAGTTTACAAAAAATAATTTTATTTACTCAATAGAAGAGCATACGTTATTTCACTGCTTATTAATATGAATGTTGTACATAGCCTTTTGTATCTATGGCCTATTTTAGTGGAGAATTTCTTCGTAAAAAGACTTTATAGCAATCTTTGGAGTATAATATAATTGGTGATTCCACTTTTCTTAGGCACAATTGAAATTGAGATCATACGTACTACAATGTATACTATATGAATTTTGATATAATCACACGGTAATATAATTGTTCGTAAATTATGTTAGAAAATAATCAAACTTTCAGAGACTGAGAGTTTACTCAAATTGAAAAATAGATGTATTATGTTTATAGACAAATCCAATATCGTACCAGCCGCTGTGCGAACGTGTACGACTCAGACATTTCATTTGGGCTTTGAACAGACGCGACGCTTTATCCCAAGTTAATTTAAAATTAATACAACCAGGCGGCGCACAGGAAATGAGCTTAGAGCCGGCGGTTGTAGGCGGAGAGGGGATGGGGAACGAAAATTGGGGAGGGGAGGGAATTGCGAAACGGAGATGGAAACGACGAATTAGCTGGAATGGTCGATATAATTTGATAACCGACGCCTATAGGCAAGTATCGAGAAAGCTTGTGGAGCTGAATTGAAATTTGTTCTCTTTTTTAAAAGTTTTCCTGTTTACTGCCGGCAGGATTGTTGTTCATGTTTATTTCAGAATAATTTGTCATCAATTTTCTACCGATAATGTCTCTTCATCTGATTTTAAGGAAATTTTCTTCATACGTTCAAATGTGAATCGTTAAAGGATTTTATAGTTTTGAGCTTGGACATTTTTGATAAGCTTAGATACTCAGTCCGTAATTTAACAAAACTTTTACATGTGAGTAAAAAAATTTGAAACACTAGTCACAATGTAAAAATTGAACGGGAAAAATATAAATTTTACAAAAAAAAAACAAGTAATTATAATTTATTTTTATTTAGTGTAGTTTTGTTATAATTAAAATAATTATTGCCGAGAAATATATTCTTCCATACAATTAAACTGCGAGTTTTCAATGTCGAAAACCTGTACAAAAATTCTGTTTGTAATTTTTTTCTTATATTTATTATAACTTTGAATACAACCCTGTATCTACAGATAAACGACGATGTCGAAAAGAAAGAGATTACGTTTCCTATATTAAGTGTAGTAAATATCTTAACGTATTAATATTATAAATGCGAATGTTTATGGATGGATGGATGGACGGCTGTTTATTTGAAGGTATCGCCAGAACGGCTCAATGAATCTTTATGATTTGGCACAGATGTAAAACATAGTCTCGAAGAACACATCGGCAACTTATTAAGTTATTTTTTAACTCAGCGCGAAGAGTCGCGGGCGACAGCTAGTAATAAATAATTAAAAGTGTATTCCTGAACTGAATTACTTTTGTTTTTTTTAAATTAGTAAAACCGTTTATGATTCTATTCAGAACCAGATTTTTACGGTATTTTCTAATATAACATAAGCAACTAACACGAAAAATGTCTTGCTTGAAACCTATCCTTATAAGCCTTTTATGTATTTCTTGAATTAATTAATTCGTTGATTAAATTAAAAAGTTAATTTAACTTTGTAAATTGATGAAAGGGATATTTCTCTCACAGACCGGAAAACTGCTGGGACAGGCAAACGCAGACAGAAAACCGATGCCTTTATTGAAAAACTTTTGGTAGAAACTTCATATTATTAAGCGGTTGAAACTAATTACTAAGATTTATTTAATGCCAAAGTGTTATTTACAAATAATATTCCATGTCGCTTATTATTATTACAAGCTTATTAAAAGCTTTTATTTAGATTCACCTGTCCCGATTTTTGTCATTAAATTAGATCCTCGTCCCGGTTCCTGAATAAGTTGAATTTTTGCATCCATGAGTAAATCGCGTAACGATGCAATATTATGACATGGCGATGATCTGATAATGGAACTGGAAGGTGGCTACTAGTATAGGAATTTCACAATGAAACGACACAACCTTATAGAGTTTGGGCTCATTTTGTCGTGTGTTTTGTCGAACAGTTTGATTTTTAGTTCTTCGTTCTTAAACCATCAAGAACACAAAATCACAAATTCCTTTTTAATCTGTTTCTTTTAATTTTAATTCAATAAATATATCATATTTTTATTATCATCATTATCTTTCTAGACTTGGGATCCACTCACGTGGGATCGGCTCACAATTATTTACATTTAGTGTAATTAATTCTACTAAAGTTAAGCTCACGTGTAGCCCGTATCGACTAGTTTCAGACCCGTCGTGTGGTCCTCCACCGGGGGTTATTTAATTAGTGTATTATAGCCTCCCGAATGTTTGAATAATATTTTACGTTGTTGAAAAATTATTTATTTACATTGTTTTAACCTTAAATTTTATTTAAACATAACAGTTTCAATTAAAGTAAAAATAAACTAAAAACACTTCACCTTGTACATTGAATGTTGATCTAATATTAACAAATTAAATGTCCAAGGCTTTAATCTGCCTCCGCCCGCCCTGGCGGAGCGGCAACGCGTCGACCGGATGTGAGAAGAACGGCAACGTCGCAACGCCATCGATCACAGCACGCACACACGCGTACTTCGCTATACACAGCGACACCCGCACACACACTAACAACTCTCGTTTTTTTTTTGAGTCGTTAAAATTTTAGAATCCCTAACACTTGGTGTTGCAATACATTGCTTGCGTACGCTGTAAACAGAATTAAAACTTTAAAATTGAAAAGTTGCGTTATAAACATTTTTAATTTACCAGTTTGGTATTTTCTTTAAAGTAATACCATTTTAATTCGACTATTTATGTTGTTCTGTTTTTTAAGAGTCTGAAAAATTATAACAAACTAAACAGACTGTTTTATATGTAAAGCCTTACTAGTTTCTTTAAAAACACTACATGTTATTTTTTATATCATTTTTTTTTATATCAAAAGATGGCAAACGAGCAAACGGCCACCTGGATTCGCCGCAATGGTGAGGCGACATCATTATATAATTGATTTATTTCAAAACAAAAATTAAACTTACGCTATATAATTTGTTTAGAAATGCATCACATCTGTGTCTGTGTTCGAAACAACGCCTTTTCTTTAAAAATATTCATTTCAAAGCTCGGTAAAAATCAATGGTACCTCCGGAGCTTTATGGCTACAGATTGCAACATTTCAAAGAGGATTTCATTAAGGCTGCAGAGCGCTGTGCCTTCCTTCTCTTATTGCCACCGAGCTAGACGCTAGAGGCTGTACACTTTTTTATTTTCAATTCAGTTCGTCGCGATTAGATTGAATCGCTTCGTATCTATACAATCGCACAATGTTATATCACTCTGTAATATCTTTGATATTTTCAAATAGAAAATAACTTAAACTATATGAAGTTAACAAATTTTTGATGTAACTTTTATGTTAAAGTCATATTTTACCTATTGTAATGTTCAAATTATTTGATTGTGCTTTATTTGATGCTCTTTAAATGTTTGTTAAAACAAATTATACAAACTATACTTACAGGGGACCGAGTTTAGTAAAAGTGTTATTTTTTATTCGTTTACGATTTTTTTTTTCTCGTTAGATGATCTTGTTATTGAAAAAAAACATTCAAATCTTTTTTATCATAAGTACAACACTTAATTTTAGCGAGCCGCAACTGTTAATATTACCCGTAGACTAGCCATTCAATACAACGCAGATTATTGTAAAACTATCAACAAACCATGGAATTAACTTATTTAAAAACATAAATTATATCTATAAATGAAATTATATCTTTATCATATGAAAGATTGAATTGTTATCAAGCAATTTTTCTCCTACATAAAATGTAGTCTTAAAACGAGCTCCATGCAAACTATTAGAATAGCTTCAGATTTTCCAGCGCATAGCCGTATCATGTCAAATTCCAACAAAGGCCAGGAAATGCGTCGTTCACACTCGTCGTAAACTCCTTCTCCGCATATGCTTTTAACTTCTGCAAAGCAAACTATAGGAATGCTATTATATGAAAGGAAATTATAATTTATTGTTTATTAAATTAAAAAGTATAAAGTATCTTAAATTAGAGTTACACTTCATCAAGAATAAAATGATGCGAAAAAGTTATAATCAAAAATTCCTAATGATGCATATTAACCGATAGAAAAATAAAAACAATTAAAAAAAACAATACTTAGGTATCATTCATTTAATCTAACAAAAGCACTAGATGTTATTCTCCCAATATCATCATCATCATCAACCTGCCCTTATGCCTATGGAGGGTCGGTACATTATGTACTACTCCTCCATATATCTCTATCAGCCGTCATATCTGAATTTACCCCTTTCTTACGCATATCCTCTTTCACACAATCCATCCATACTTTCTTTAATTTTATTTTTTATTCCCCCAATATAACATCCTTAATTAATCTTAATAAATTTGATTAAAAACCATAACATGATGTTATCACCCTAACAACTCATCGCTTAATACATGAAATTAAATATTAATATTTAATATCAAGTATTAGATAACAAAAAACAATCGCACAAGATTGCGATAAGGTACCGGAAGTGACCACCTGCGGTGTTAACGCCGTCATCAATACACCGGGGTGACTTTGATGTATGCCGATAGTGCAGAAACTTATTAAACAACGTTTCCAATCTCACTGCACACTAAAAAAAAAATTAAAAGAAAATTACTAATGTTTTCAGCCCTTTGTGACTAATAGCAAATTTGTATTAAATTTAAAAATAATTTTATCCTAAACATTCTATCTTTATAAAAACCTAAACTAATTTAATAAATGTAGTGTTTGTTTCGCCGAAAGCGAAAATCTCACTCACTAAATTCCTTTATTTCTAGATTCTTCCTAAAGTCGCGCTTTAAGTGAAAATAACTAAAGTGATAATATAATAATAGCATCTTTATAATTATAACAAGACAAAACCTTTTTCATTAACCCCAAATATAAGATTTTATACATGTTGTCCATTTCATTAACGTATTTAGCTCAAAAATCCTTTATTTATTTTTATGGTTGACATAAAAAAGTCAAATAAATTCTATAGACAATAGCTAACACCTGGCAATGGTACAATACGCCGAAAATTCAACCAATTATATGGACAATCATCAAAATAGGGTGCACGAGTCGCTACCTCGGCAATTTATGAAAATAAATAAAATTCCGGTAAAACTCAACCGGCTGCCTTTCGCGCTTTGTCCTCGTTGAATTAAAAAAAAACAATACGGTCTTGACAAACGAGTGTAACGATTGCGCGAACACTTCTTAACGACCTCTGACATAAGGCTCTCGATAAAAATTTTACTTATTTACATTTGTGTTGGTCAAAATCATACGAGTACAGCTTATATTCCTGTTCCAAATAAGTTCTAAACTAGTACCCTAAGAATTATAACCAAGTACAGTTTCAGTTTTTTACACTACAGTTTTTTACTGTATGATCTTATAAAGGGTCCATTCTTAAAATATATTATTTATTATTATATAATTATTGTTATTTAAAGTATTACATAAGCTTATTATTATTAATTTTGCATACTATATTTTGATAAACTTTGATTAATAAATTTGTAATTCCACCAGGCATTCATGAATTTATTAAGTAAAAGCTTTTAAAAATAATTTTCTACTAACATGATGTATATACGTGTTAGATATAAGAATGGCAGTATGATAACATTCATTGTCATTGCATGTCTACCGTCTACCATACATGTAGACACAAAATTCGATTTTACTCCGTAGCTAAGCTCAAGTAAAAGCCAAGCGCGACAGCGTAAAGCCTTCAATTTTCGCCAAACCATCGTTGGATAAGCGTCTCGCTAACAGGCTGTCGCGACCCACAAAGCCTGCTGATTACCACCGCCTAGCGCCTCCTCATTATCTCCCGCCCGCCCTGTTTATTTTTCTCAGATAAAGATTAGCCGAAGTGCGGCGCCATTGGCGGGGTGCATCATAGGGGTGCTAGGGGCGGAGCTTTCGTTCGCCCCCGCCCTTAGCGGCGCTTACAACTCGAGTATGTGGCCGGCGCCATGGGTATCGCACGTCTGAACGCTATGCGAGCGCCTACCGCCTGATCCCGCGTCATGCTCGATATCAAGGGCTCCGCCGACTACCTCAGTCGGTCCGGCACCTTTACCAACTTCTCTATGCTGTTTGCTGGTGAATATCCTATTTGTAATGTGTCGTGGTGTGGATTGTGCGTGACTTGTACAGGTTCACATCATTCCCTTGTAGAGGAATTACGTCAGCCTTTACCATGTGTCTCTTATCAATCACATTAACAACATTTATTCTTAACCATATCTCCGGTATAGTAAGTACAATGTGTTTACCATTGCAGAAATTTCTTTTCATTGATCGGTCAACCTGGGATATGTTTGTTTTCAGAATAATGAATGGTGCCCATTTGATAATTCTTGTCTAAATACTTTTACTTTATATTGCATGTGAATATAACATGACATAGACCACAGATTTTTAAATGTATTTTAATGTTTTACATTATTTTTCAAAACCTATGGGAACGTTAAAACAGTTTAACGAGTATCTTCTCATTGAAAAACTTAACAAAATTTAAAAGTATATAGGTGGGCATTGGCTCTTCAAGCTCCCTATGGCAATTTTTACGCCAGTTTCACTTTTAAAAACTTTAAAATGAGCAAGAATTTTCTATTCGGCACTAGGTTTTAATATGAGACTTACTGCAAGGATTTCGTAGTTCTAGCCGAAGCACGAGGATGGAAACCCACCGAGTTAAACATAACTAAAGTGCTAAACACAAGCATCTTTGTAAAGATTAGTCCGTTTCAACCTTAATATAGTGGACTCCTGTAACTTTGTCTAGATCATCTGCACTTGTTGTGGATGGCCTTCGCACATTAATTCATTATCGTACGTGGCCGCAATCCTTTGTCCATTATCACTTATGTATATCGATTTTTTTAGCATTTTTAGTTACTTTTGTGCTGCAGTTCACAACACTTCTGTTTCTCTTATAATCTCGCCAGGAGAAGTAAAGCGTTGGTGTCATAAATTTTTGTAACTAGAATAATATTGAATATTTAATTATTTTGATGGAAATGATTCGTTTATGTTACCATTTTAGCAAATTTTCCATAATTAATAGCTAAAATAACTTTGTAAGCTTTAAGTGTTCGTTGGTGAAAATGACATCAACGCGAACCATTTACCTGTGGTACAATATATTTCTTTAGCCACCGAATATTTGCAATTGCTTTTCGTGAAATTTTCAATTATTTATCAAATTTATATTTCATACATTTTACAAAATATGCTTTAAACTTAGTCATATTTATAGCATGTGAAAGAAAAAAAACGGTTTTTGATGAGTCTCTTAAAACAACTGAAAGTTGCACTTCCTTTATAAAATGACTAGCTGTTGCCTGCGACTTCGTCCGCGCGATATTCATTTCTTACATCTTTTATCAGCTGTAGGTAAACAATATTGTAACATAATTAATATCAACTTGCTCTTTCAAAAAGTATAAAACGAAAAAATAACATTTTTGAGACTTTCTGTACATATAACGGATCTAGAGTCCTATAGACTTCAGTCTTTGTTATTGTAAATTTAAATATAATTAATTTCCATTGTAACGCTGTGTCACATTTTTAAAATAAACACTTTACCTCTTAAAACTTTCTGTGATAAGTGGATCTAGTCGACTTTTGGTCACATTCGACCCGAAACATTAGAATTTCGCAATATTCACCATAACTTTATTTATTTGTTACTAGCTTTTACCCGCGACTCCGTCCGCGCGGAATAAAAAATAGAAAACGGGGTGAAAATTATCCTATGTCCGTTTCCTGGTTCTAAGCTACCTGCCCACCAATTTTCAGTCAAATCGATTCAGCCGTAGATTTGTAACTGAGATTTTACACTTCCATTATTTTCAACCGTCTTATACTCTTTGAAAACACAAAAATAACAAAATATGTAGAATAATTTCGTATTAAACGAAACGAGTTTAATACGAATACAAGTAGTGTAGCTTTCATCGACTTACAGAACCGGCCTCGCGCCGTCGGAACCCTTCAGAACCTCTCGGCTTACGTCGCCTCTACAAAGCTGTAACGAGCAACAAGGGTCGTCATCTCTTAATTGCTAACTCTTTCACACCTGTAAAAGTTACCAACTGTCGCCTTTTCTGTTTCACATTCTAGATTTTTTAAAGTACAAGAGCTTTGTTCTGTGGCTAAAAATAGTGCTCCTTTTTTTAAACATTTTAGAAATGGTTGCAAAACAGTCATCCGCGGTAAAAACTCTTTACTAATTTAAATTTATGTAATCAATTTAAATCAAAGCTAGCGCAATACATTTTGGATTGTTGTAAAAAAGTAAATTGACAACTAAAACGGCGACCATATTGTATTATGTATAGTGTGCGATATTGTTCTCATGTAAGTGACTTTTTGTTTGTCTTTTTGATAATAAATTCTTTAAACCTAACCTAACCTAAAACTCTTTATACTAGTGTTATATTTCATGCTGTTTCGTAAACTACGTAGATTTTAATAGACATCGAGTCTCACGACATTTTGTTTATTTAAATTTTAATTCATAAACTATTTTCTCCAAAACAACTACCGTCTTTTTATAATTATCACATTAGTACTTAATATTTTCTTTCATATTACAATTATTATAAACTAGCTTTTACCCGCGACTCCGTCCGCGCGGAATATAAAATAGAAAACGGGGTAAAAATTATCCTATGTCCTTTTCCTGGTTCTAAGCTACCTGCCCAGCAATTTTCAGTCAAATCGATTCAGCCATTCTCGAGTTATAAATAGTGTAACTAACACGACTTTCTTTTATATATATAGATTCGAATGTTAAGATGGATGGATGGATGGATGGATGGATGGACATCCATGAATATCCCTATATTCAGAACGTCTTAACAGTTCTGTATGAAATTTGGCATGGAACATAGTCTGGAATCATAGGCTTATTTAGTTTTTTTATGAATTCCGCGCGGACGGAGTCGTGGGCTACAGCTAGTAATTTAATAACAGTGATGATATTTTTTACTTATACCTGAAAAATAATCTTAACTTATTGTTTAAGCCTTTCTAATTCAAAATCGGTATTCGGAATAAATAAAATGCGGCCTATTTCATTTTTTTACAGGTATTTTTTTTCATATCGATTCATAAAATAGACTTTGTTATATATTTACTAATCTATTATTTTAGCCGACTTCAAAAAGAAGGAGGTTATCAATTCGACTGTTTTTTTATGTGTGTTACAGCGAGTCTCCGCCCCTGGTGGTCCGATTTTAATAAAAATTATTTTAATCGAAAGGTCCCATTTTTTTTTTAAATAACTAGAAGACTAGTAGATTTTGAATATAGCTTCAAAATTTTTTGCGAAAATTAGGAACATTTTTGGACAGCGCTTACGTAGGCTAAACTATAGGACTTACATAAAAATGATGTATGGAAGAATTGTAGCCTTTTAAATATACTAAATGAAAGTCCGTTATAGCATATATCTATCTTTTGTAGTTTTCTCACAATAACCATTTTATTATTTCTATTTTATTTCTTTTACAAAATACTGATATTATTTTCAAAAATCGCGAATTTTGTATAAAAAAATGTAAACACTATAAAAAAGAATTGAAGAAGAAATAAATAAACAACAAAGCATATTGGGGCTTTGTGGCTGAATAGCGTGACGGTCGAAGGCACTTTAAAAAGCCGGGCATTTCCAGTGGCGTCATGGGTCAAAACGCCCTTCTCACGTCGCAAGGGGTCGCCCTTAGCCCTTACCCGACTTACCACCGCACTGTGGAATTAGGGTGTAACTTCTGAATCGCACGAAAATTGTTAAACAATTTAGTGCCCGATTACGAGTATTATCATTCATCGTTACAATGATTTCGTTGTCTTTTTGAATACCATTTAATCAAGCGTAATATTTGTAATTTAAATATTACATCAATTTTATTGTGATGACTTTTTTGCTTTTTTTTTGTTTTTATTATTAAAATCGATAGTTGATCTCGTACCTTTTCTTATGTAAGATAAGAGTATTAAAACACGTGCTTCAATTTTAACAGCTAAGCTGGTTATTGCAATATCGGATTTCTTACTTTTTTGTACCTTAGAAAAGCGAAAATGGAAAAGTGATTGAAATAAACTTGATTGTAATTCTAACGCTGAATAAGAATCTAATATTGGATTTGAATTAATTTAATGGTAACTCAACGTGGGTTTCTAAGACCAAAAATCTCTGTATAAAACATATCGTTATCCCAGTCATTATCTTTGACAAAACAGAAATAACAATTAAACTGAGATTTTGGTCTCAGAAACCCACGGTGAGTCTTCACTGTATATATTTCTGTATATAGTTAAACGTCAATATTCCTATTTTGCAGCAATCTGCAATATATGCAATATAAGTAAATAAATTCTAATGTTTTTTTTACAGATGCATCTTACAAGAGCACTTGGTCCACACATGCAACGTCACAGGGTTCACAAGGTATGTTGTACGTTATTAACAACTTCATTGTATATAATAATGATAATGAATCAATTATTGAATAAATATGAATCTTTATCTTAGTCTTAGTAGTTAGTCTTTGTCTGCCCATTGCTGGATATAGGGCTTTCACTGTATGCGGTCCTCCGCCTTCCGCTACCAACGATGTACAACAATGATTAGTCGACAGTCCTAACAGTCCTACGGTTTTGTACAAAAATCTGTTTTTTTTTATCAATTACCTAAGTTTTACTTTCTTCACACATTGATAATATGATTTAAATTTAGTTTCGAGAATTTTTTATTAAACATGTATGAAAAAGATGAAAAAAAACAGGATGTAAAAGAGAGGGGGCATGACTGATTACGCAGAGCAATTGATGTCTCTGTCATCTGTCTCTGTTATTACATTTTCTATTGTTTACTTCTTTCACTTACACTTACGTTTACGAATTTTACTTCTAATTTAAACCTCATTTTGAATAAAGATTTAAGCATAATACTGGTATTAGTATTCTCTGAGCTCCATATAAAACGCAACAGTCTTACATAATCCTTGAAACCAGTTCAAGGTCCTGCCGCATTTTTCTCGTTCAATGCAGTACATGGCGCTTACGTTTTCTACTCTAGTTTGAATATTTGAAAATGGAACAATGTTTTGTAGTTTAAAATCCGTTTTTTTTTAATTAATAAAATAACACCCTACAACTCTACTGCAGTGATACGAGCATTTATATCAATACATATTGTAATCCCTTTCATTCTCTTACAATATCGTATATAAGTATATCGTGTCACGGGGTTCGAATTTGAAATCCTCCGAAACGGCTTGACCGATTCTCATGAGATTTTGTGAGCATATTGAGTAGGTCTGAGAATCGGCCAACATCTATTTTTCATACCCCTATTAAGTTTTTTTTAACTGTGCGCGGACAAAGTCGCGGGCGACAGCTAGTTATTATATATAAATTTATTTGTCACAATGTTCGGTTCCGTACTCCTCCGAATCGGCTTGACCGATTCTCATGAAAGCAGACACGGGCGTCCCCCAGGGCGGATTACTGTCCCCTCTCCTTTTTTCTCTCTTTATCAATCTGCTTTCCCCTCATCTCAAAAGCAATTACCACATGTATGCCGATGACCTGCAACTATATAGTGCTGCATCAGTCAATGACCTAAATTCTGCTATACTATCACTGAATAATGATCTATCTCGTCTCCAAAAGTGGTCTGAAGCATACGGTATCGTAATTAACCCACACAAATGCCAAGCAATCATTATAGGTAGTTCCCGCCAGTTAACTAAAATCATTACTGATGACATCCCGTCCCTTTCACTCAACGGTTGTGTCATCCCGTTTACGAGCACAGTCAAGGATCTGGGTGTCATTATTGACTCCGAGCTGCGATGGTCAGCCCATGTCAAAGAAATTTGTCGCAAATTCTATGCATCTCTCCATTCTATCATCCGATTTAAACACTTCCTCCCCGTCAAAACAAAGCTTACTTTAGTAAATTCCCTTCTTCTTCCCATTATTGATTATGCCGACGTTTGTTTTATTGATCTAAATACCGACTTACTGAATAAGATTGATAGACTACTTAATAACTGCATACGATATATTTATGGCCTTCGCAAGTTCGATCATGTGTCGGATTTCCGATCAAAACTAAAATGGCTGCCCATCAGAGAACGTAGGAACGTTCGTATTCTCTGCACTCTTTACTCAGTATTAAATGATACAAATTACCCCACTTATTTAAAAGACCTCTTCAAATTCCTGTGTGAAAATCACGAGCTTTCTCTTCGGTCCTCTGATAATCTTTTACTATCCACGCCTATTCATCACTCGTCCTTCTTGGATTAATCCTTCTCTGTGACAGCTGTTAGACTGTGGAACGATCTTTCACCTAACATTAAAACAGCCTCCTCCAAGAATATTTTCAAGCGTCTGATTCGGCATCATTATGTTATGAGACTCCATTCATAAGAAGCCTTCTCGCTATTATTGTACTTATTAATCTAGAGTTCGTATTTATCTTATTCTCTTTCTTTTACATATACAATATTTATAAATTTAAACTTACTTTTTTTGTAATGTATTACTGTATTACATAATATCTGTATTAGTAAAATAGTATCTTCAATTCATATCTGCCCTGCACATAATTATACTTTCCTCTCATATACCGGATGACTGGTAGAGAATGCCTTTAGGCATTAAGTCCTCCTTGTACTTATAAAAGTGCTAAAGAATAAATAAATAAATAAATAAATGAAATTTTGTGGGCATATTGAGTAGGTCTGAGAATCGGCCAACATCTATTTTTCATACCCGTATTAAGTTTTTTTTAAATGCGCGCGGACGTAATCACGGACGACAGCTAGTTACCATATAATACATCTAATATGCAACCTGCTAATAAGACTCGATTTGTAAAAATTAAAAATGTTAAGTTATAAAGATATACCTTACTTTGCGTACATGCGTTTGTACCATTTTGTGCATGAAAATCAAAACAATGGGGCACTAAAATGGCGCACGCGTTCGGTAAGCAGGCGACGGCCGCGCGACCGGCACGCGCCGCGCCCGACACCACAATGCAAACTTAATTCTTTGATTGACAGTTACAATATTTCGGTAAGTGATGCAATATTTTGATGATTATCGTTATATAGCGTTGCGACTTCACGGAGGGAGCATTATCGCCTCGTACGCTTCGTTGCCGCGTCCCATTGTCAATGTTATTCTCCCGTTTTCGGATCCAAGTGATTATTATAAATTGTGCCGGTTATAGCATACAAAAATATTTTTTTCTAAATTAAAATAGGTAATATTTTCTGTTTTAGCCCTCATTGTTTTGACCATAAATCTTTAACACTTTTTACATATAATAATAATGCACTATTAATATTAGGCAAACCACTGCTCATTTGGTCCCTTTTCTTATACAAAAAATGATAAAACATACTTTGAAATGTTTCGGAATGATGTTAGTAAGCTAACACAATAAATTAAAAGGAAATTATATTTATTTGGCAAGGTCACAAAAAGCGCGTTGTAAGCGGTAACTTCTATTTATTATCGAGTTGACAGATGATAGTTAAACAAAATATAAGTCGGTGTCGTTGCCCGGGGAGCGGCGCCGCGTCGGCCCGTGACGACTTGCTGCCCCCGGACAATGCTTACAAACGATTTGCCCTCTCCCTGGGGAACTATTAAAATCACTGCTATTATATTAGTGTTCAATAAACGCAAAAGCGCTATTTTAGCCCTGCACCTATATTAATTTGTTTCAACCTAATCCTAGTATCATCTCACTATCTTACTTCTTATCTTACTAATATTATAAATGTAAATGTTGTAGAACATAGTCTGGAAGAACACATAAGCAACTAATTAGCTTTTTTTTAAATTCCGTGCGGACGGAGTCGCGGGTGAAAGCTAGTTATTCTAATAAAAAACAGAATAACATAATTCTAGTTAGCGGTAGGAATCCTTAACCATTTTCAAACTTTTTTACAAAATTTAAATGCCATACTGCACAGATTATATAAATTTTGCAAATACGATTTTAATTCATTTGGACATGTTTGAACTCTCTTGTGATTTTTGTTGAACATTTACGATATTGGAAATACATCATCAGTGTTGAAATATAGGCTCAACTAACAATACGAGTCTATATAATATATATCAAAACTAGCGACCCGCCCCGGCTTCGCACGGGTGCAATGCAAAATATACCTACTACAGAATAAATGCACAATTTATTTAAGGTACTTAAATGGATAAGGATTAATGCTGTATTGTTTAAAATCACTTCGTAAAAGAATAAAAATGGTTATGCCTAAGAGATAGACATATACCATCGCGGACTTTTTTGTTGAACTTTTTAAGGTGAACAATACTGTAGTACATTATTTTGGTCTATCTCGTAGGGTTCAGCCAGCGTTTGCAATATAAGCGCAAAAAAACGTGCTTATTTACGACATCACATTAGAAAACTTTAAATTTATCAGTGTTTCTCTACTATATTATGCATTTATTATACATACAAACCTTCCTTAAGAATCACTCTATCTATTAAAAAAACCGCGTCAAAATCCGTTGCGTAGTTTTAAAGATCTAAGCATACATACGGACATACAGCGAAAGCGACTTTGTTTTATACTATGTATTGATATCTATTTATCTTGTCCTTTTTGTTGTTTAATTATTTTTTCTTTTGTAAATACGCATACAAAACGCTTGCCACAGAAAGTTTTAACGCGCACAGGATTCCAATGGTGTAAAAATTAGTTAACTAAGCAACGGATTCAATTTTAAAATTAAATTCTTATTAAAATTAAAATCACTAGTTAACACTATATCATAGTTTTATCAAGTGATCAAATAATACACCCTCAGAACAGACCCCTCGCACTTTCACCCCAACGACTTTCAAAATGACCTATAAATAATCAAGCTACAACTTTATTTAAACTTAACGACATTAATTAACTTAGATTTGTTAGGTGACGCCCATAATTAATATTCTCAGCGTTTTGAATAACGTCTTATAGAACCGAATTGTAATTATGACAAATACAAAGCGAGGAACAATGAACAAAGAAAAGCTTAGTTCAGGAAACATAATGCGTTTAAAAACAATAAATACTTGAATTTTTTTAATAGCTATCATTTTGTGAATTATCTATGTAGTAAAGCATATATAAGATTAAATAGCACTCGGACAACACCACAGATTAATAAGGACGCGTTCCGTAACACGCAAAAGAATAACTCAACCCAAAAGTAAACCGATATTTTCGAGGAAAAACCTACTGTAAGTAAATGAAGCTAGCGTCGGCTTCGAAAATTACCTAAAAGTAGCTTTAGGTTCTACTCTCTTCGTGCTTTCATAGATTACAGTGAGTGCGATAGGGAAGGATGCGTTGGAAAACCGCTTTAGGCGTTGGGAGAAGCCGTAAGGATCCCCATTGTTTTGCGTGCTACGGAGCGTAAACGTGCTATACGTATAGAGAAAGCAAGAGCTGTAACTTGAAATGAAAATCGGGACGTTCTTAACGGTAGGGGACGTTAACGTACTTTTTCATAGAGACGCCTTAATCAAGTCGCTACCCTGAAGGGACTCTCTTTGTTGTTCTTTTTGTCACTGTTTGTATGAAATTGTATGATATTAAATTGGATCTGAATTTACTTTAGAAGTATCAATTTTAATATTACAACAGTATGCAACGTTGACTAAACTTACAACAGATTTTCAACAGAAAAAAAACCTCTAGGACTTCACAATCATCACCTCTACGAGGCCAGTCCTATGCCTAAAGGTAAATTATCAATGAAAAATTGAAGACGCCTAATAGCAACATTATATTAAAAAAATATTAGACAATACTTTGAACATTCTAAGTGTTTCTTAGACCAAAATCTCCGTTTAAAATATATTACCTATAATCTCTGTTTCGTCAAAGATACATGGATTTTATACAGAGAATTTGGTGTCAGAAAAGCACGATAAGAAAAGTGGTGTTTTAACTATTAGTTTTCACTGCCACAAAATTGATACAATGACACATTGTAATAACACTCATTCATTGAAAAAAATAAGATAACAACACCTATTGTATATCAATTCAAACCCATAGCAAGATTTAACAGAACATTTGCCTATACCAAACTTTGCTAATACCAACTACAGCTGCAGACTGTGATGACTTAAATTAATTTGTGTGCCGTAACAGGCTTCCTGCACTTCCCTTTGGTGTGCAAACATCGCCGGAGGCAACTGTCATCCAACAAACGGCCCGACGCCTTGCACAAACAGCTTTACACCAAGAGCCTTTGATCTGTCGCTAGATATTCTGCGGTTTGCCCCCGGCCAATTTACACGCTTTTATAACTTAATACCAACTCTAAAACTGTCATCATTCACTAAACCGCATCAGGTAATGACAGCAGTGGTGTTGAAATTAATTTATTCGATAAATTAATTTACGAGAACTTCCAAGTCACTTATTTTAATTTAGCCATGATTCTTCACTGCCAAACTCTTACTTTTTTTATTTTACATTTTCCATAAGAAAGAGAAAGATAAAATTCATGGTTAGACACGCCGTCCGTATATTGAAAAGTTTTTAAAACAAATAGTTACTCAAATAGTTTTCCGAAAAATATTAGTCTGTGGTTTTTCAAGATACGATAGCTAAGTAAAGTATCGTATATCATTTGATCGATGCAGTATTAGTATAGTGTGTACACTAGGGGACAGCTAACTTTACACGTTTGTGGTCTTTTGGGGAAAAAATCTTAATAACAATATTTAATATAAAATCAGCGTCTAACTGATGTTTTATATTGAATTTTTCGATAATAATAAAAACACTTTTAAAATGAAATAACAAAAGTTATTTTACGAATAAACAATCCAGAAACGTTACACTACAGATTGCATCATAACCACCCCAAATTCAAAGATGCGTAGTTCATGGAATCAAAAATACACGCGAAATCAAAAGAACTTTCCAGATTGTTGCTCTAACACTAACAACGCGTGAAATCTTATTGAGAGCTTCAAAGAGATCTAATTCATGATTTAGGTGTTGCAATCTAAAATGCTCTCTAAGTTCGATCACGAAGGTTGAATTTGTAATAGCTCGTATCCCCTAGTCGCCGACGGCATTGTTCGCCCCCAAAGATGCGGCCAATATTATCTGCAGCGATTTGAAGCCCCGAGGCGATCTGATGAGGCTGTCGTGTTAATTTTGAGGGTATCTGTCCTCGTTTGCACATACAATGAGCTACTGGTAAATTATTATGTTCATCATACGTATTTGCAAGAAGCTATAATAAAGCACAAAGGAATATTCAGCATTTCTCTGATTTTAATGTATTGTCTTGAACCGTAACCGTCTTGTGGAATGATTTGTCTACTCTGATATTTCTAAATCAGTAAGACTTAGAACTCTTTTTCTATCAAACCTTTAAAAGAACTCTCGCTTCTTTCGTAGTATCTGGCAGCGGTAGCTCTTTTCGTATTTGGAATACGTTAGAAGTCTTTTCTGTTCCTTAGATATATTATAAAAAGAAAGAAATAATATATATTCTCATTGTTCCAGGCTATGGCACCAACTCATTGTCAGCGATGTCGAAATCGACACTGGATGCTCACACACACCTCCGCCAGCCAGGTAAGTGATCGATTACGACTTTAATAAAAAGAAAAATAACATTGGCAATATTGTTGAATTAGGTAACGATCCATAAAAAAATAAAAAAATCTTAGGTTAAAATAAATGATGACAAATGTGAACAATTTTCACTTTTGTTGGAGTACGTAAACAAAACGCCTTGTGAAAAAAAATGTAAAGAGAATTTTCGAAGACGATGTTAAACGAAGTATTAAATCCAAAGGTTATTTGTGCAGCCCGGGCATATATTTGTTGACCACGGTCAGTTAGCCATCGCACATTTTTATTTGTCTCCAACCCCATTTTTCTCCGACAATCATAATTTGACTTTGAATAGCATTGAAAAAAGTAACATAGATGTGATGTTAAATTACAGAATAAGTCTAATTTAGTCATTCAATTTTGCTTCAATTACTGTTAGATATTCTAATCTTGGGCATGTTTTTGCTCTTATGTATCTGCTGGTTTTCCCTTAGCACTAATGAAGTGATTTTCATTAAGAGTCGACCCCGGACGGTCATCAAATTAACTTACACCCCACTTGCCATTGGACGTGACTAATTTCACCAATTTCTACTGAAATTTCTGTGGATGATAAAATTAATTAACACGTGATACTTTTAGGTTGTAATATACTGTTTTTTTAAGAATAATAATTAAAAATAAAATTTATAATTAGTAATTTACAGAACTGAGGTTCAGAAACGGTAATATTTCACCGGTATGGATGGATGTATAAAATATTTACATCTTACCGTGCATTTCCTCTGCCCGAAAATCAGTACAAAAACATATTATGCTCTCTTTCATTATCTTCATAAGATACATAGATTACAATATGTTTTTGTATTGGTCTTTCGATGGTGCAAATTCAAGTTAGTATTACAGCTCCATATTACTGTCAATCTCGGTCTCCATTTCATTAGAAAAAGTTTCTGATGTTTGCACTCGTGGCGGTCGCGTGCTCTCAGTATACGGGCTCGAGTTACGACGGGGTGGGCAGACAAGCGGATTCTGTTTGTAAGATATCTTCATAATCATAGAATATATACTATTACATAGTTCTCCTCAAAACACAAAGCCGTGGTTTTGATCTACAGCATATTATGCGCCCTTTTTCAAAATTAATACAATTGTCTATTCTTTATTTGTACTTTGACCATGAAAAATATTAAATAAAACCAAATCTGTCCATTTTGTTAAGGGAATGCTTACAATTGTTCAATAATATTAGTAGAATAATTCTGTTTTACAATCGTTATCAAGTTTGGTCAAAGATAAACAGATTAACTTCTTTTCTGCACACGGTTGGTACCTTAAAAAATAAGTATTAGACCATTTTATTAAAGAGAATTTTCAACATCACAGGCTATATCTATAAATAACTCGACAGATATAAAAGCATCACTAGTAGCAAACACGATCCCTAATAAAACAAGCGGCAGCACAAATTCCATCACTCGTGCACGCAGTTGCATGTCTGAAGACTATTCCGTAAAGTGTGTAAGTCAAGGCGTGTACTGAGGCGCCTCGCTTTTATCAAGTGATGGCGTCTCCACTGCTGCTACTATAACAGCTGCTGCCATGTTTATAACCCTTTAACATGATCTATTTCGACACACAAGCGACGTTACAACAAATCAAACCAGATAACATTCCACCCACGTGGGTGACTATTACGAGCAATTTAAAATTTAAGTAATTCTCACGGAGATTTCTCAGTAAGTACGGACTTGTAAATTGCAGGTACCATCTTGTAAATTACAGATCTAAAAAAGTTTATAGTTCTAAAATTAAGTATTAACTTTTGTTTTTTCTTTTTTTAGCTCGAGGGTCCGCTTTTATAATTTACGGTGTTAAATATTTAAGGCAACCACCAAACCTTCCTTCGAAATCTGGTGTCGAAATATAACCGACCAGCCCGAGAAAGGTGCATTTACTGTAGAAATGGTTGTCTATAACTAATCAAAGACATAATGCAAATCTCATAATACAATTTCAGAATATAACTTATTGTACGTATGTAAAATAGAGTGTTAGATAGCATGGAACCGCACGCGGGTTGGGCGTGTCGCTCCCTCCCACGTCAACCGCAAGCAAATGGAGGCACTTAAGCAATGAGCTCGATCCACGACACGTTCGCCGACGAAGATTGACACTGATATAATTGCAGTGCGGCCTCATAAAACAATGTTATTCGCACGCGTTTGTTCGCCACGCCGCAACGCAACTCAAACAAGACTTAGTAAACAAGGGTCCATGAAAAAACTCAGTGATTTTTTTATGCTTACAATATATTCAAACCTTCCAAATATGTTTCTTCTACGTATTTTATAACATTTTTGTTATTGATTTTGTACCTTGCGTACCGAAGGATCGAATAAGAATTACTTACAAATAAGTAAAAGACGTTTTTCATTATAAATCAGAGCTAACCGATTTTTTTGAACATTCTTTAAGAATTATAAAACAACAGTATATTTTTTGTAATACAATGACGTACCGGTTCGTGACGTAAGGTAAAAATACTCTATTTTATACCAAGATTATTGCATTAAGGAAAACTATCAGTTATAAGTTTTTCCATCTAAATCTTCCGATTACTTTCTTTTGATCGTCTATCTACGTCTTATTTAATGGACTCATCGTGTAAAAGCAATTACGTGCCAAAATTTTCTTCTCGTAACGAAGAGCAATGTCGAAATATATCTTTGGGGCAAGCATTATTGAATCCGCGACAGGGGAATACAAGCACATAGGGTTGCCACTCAACTCATTTGCACGAAAATCTAAGATTTTATTTACAGAAACCTGATTAAATTATGTTGTAGCAAATGTTAAAATTTGTTTGAAAATTTGATAGACTAAGAAAGGGTAAATATCCTTAAACAACACTAAGAGTGGTTTATTAATTGGTTAAAGAGTTCCTTAACGTTGATTTCTCTTCTTAAAACTACACTAAGAAACTCCCTAAGGTACCGTTAAGCTACTCTTCGTGTAGGCGATAATCGAACTATAAAATGACTGTAAATACATCAAGGTTTTTAATTTTTTCCATGTCATAGGATTATATTCCTCGCATTTTCATACAGTTAATCAAAATGATGTTTTTTACATATTTCACCAGTTTACATTTCTTCCATCCTTAAATAATAGTTGTGGGGGTCATTTAGTCGCGCGCACCAATCTCAGCCGTTCCCCCAGCCGTTGATAATGCACCAACGACTATTAATTATCCCTTTATTATTATTTTATTGCCTTCACATCCACAATACTGTTATCTGTATGTATTCACGGCATATCGTTATAAAACGCTTCTGTTTACACAATTTTAAGAGCACGATTACAACATCAAATATGCCCTTTATACTAACGAGTTAATGAGAACAGATTCAGTGTAATCCATCCAAACAATTTGTATGGCTCATTTATAACTCTGGAGAATAATTGTACAAAAAAATCTACATAACTATATTTATAATGAATTGAATCTTAATATACGAAAAAAAATGTATATTTGTTTTCAATTTTAAAGGCTCCTTTTGGAATTAGTTGCATGTAATTTTTTTGTCATTCCATATTTTGTCTTTTACGTACAGAAGAATAATAAAAAAGAATATTACTATAGTGTTTGTAGGTTTATATTATATTATACTAAATAAACATTTGCGCCAAATATTTTATCAAGATCAAATAAAATGGTCGTGGAGTATCTTTTGCGAAGTAATTGCGGGATGTGTTAACCCGGTATCGGATATGCACGTCCGCTCGTCTCAATAGCCACCGCACTCGAAGACGGGCCGACGCTATTTTCTTATTACCAGGCACGTGTATTGCATTTTATAACATATAGATTATATATTTATTTTATATGAGTTATTCGATTATTACCAAATTTAGTACCAAAAATGGCCTGTAATTTTTTCATTGTCAGAAAAGAATAAGAGAGTTCTTAATTCAACTATATTTAAAAGAATATCTAAAAACTGACTTAAGTAAATAAAGAGTAATTTTTATCTTTTCAAAGGACTTTAAAACTTGTCACACTAGACATTTCAGCCAAGAAACTGCAACTGTTGTCACATAGCCTTATTTCTAAACAGTCATACGTATATGTTCAGATGTCATAAAAGTCATTCAAAGTAGAGTCAAAGCTGGACTAGCTGTACTGTGTGTTAATTTTTTAAACAATAACAAAATTTATTAGCTTAACGCGATGCGATATTGATCGCCGGGTGTCTGTACATTGGACTCATAATTGGAATACAAATTCGTTCTTTGACGCCGCGGCCGCACGTAGAAGGGTCCTGCCGTGATTTGGCCTTTTGTGCGTCACGCATTAACTCCTTCAAGCCTCAAGCTACACTTTACCCTGCGTTACTATACGTGCATACAAAAATAATCCTTATTCCCCAATGTTATAATCGACATTTACGCTTCACTGCACTCTTGATCGACGATTTTGGATTCACATAGTACGTAATAAGAACTGTTTCGCTTACTGAAAAAAATCACATTTATTTGAACTCTCGCTTTCCGGCCATTGAATATTGAACCTTATCACAATAAAACAAAGAGTATTACAGCTCTTCGATTGTTTGTGGTACAACCATTGAAAGATTAGTGCTGGTAATGGGCACGTAATTACAGCAGAAAGGTGGACATTACGAGGTTCATTTGTGCGTGCACCAATCGCCCGAAGGGTTTCGGAATACAGAGGGAATTATCCCCGCGCTGATTTCATTTAACACCAAACATTGTGCTACGTGAACCACTTGTGTACTTTCGGAAACTCAATTAAAACGCTAATAATACTATCCATCGTGTTGTATACACGCGTCCAATCAAACCACTATCGTCCGAACCCAATTTTTGCTTACATATCGAATTTATCTTTTAGTTATTTATTTATTTTTTAATTAACATCTTACTAAAATTACAAATGCAAATATTTAGATTTATGGATGGATGTTTGTTGGCAACAGCTAGTATTATATATTTAAATTACTTTTAACAAACTGCTATCGTTTAGAAGACGTTCATACTACTCGTCATCTGGAAACACGACACAAAACATCCAGATTTACTAAGCTTTAACTAAATCTTCCAAAATCCAAACATGTGTATAGATGAAAGTTCTCAACTCGGTTTTATCTACAAGGCTGCTATTCCGCCAATAAGCCGACACAATAAATTTCATACGAGGGCGTCATGTTTGCAGTGAGAATGTGTTGACCCACGCACCCGCGGGGGAGTTGGTTCACTGTCGACGACGGAAAATCGAAATATCGCCACATCAAAATAAACTGGTATTCGTTTTTTTTTTCATCGAGAATATACATTCAAAGCTTTTTATAGAATTTATTTTCGTTCACTAAAATATTTTTCAAGGAATTACAGAATGCATTCGCATTTTTAACAAATAAAACAAAACATAATTGAAAAACGATATAAAACCCAATTTTATCACAACGTGGTAGTCTGTAACGTTCGGACGCAAGGAGAAAGGAGAAGGTAGAAATGTGCTATAACATAGCTATCTTACTTGTATGCGGAATTGCAACTATGGAAATTACAACAACAAAATATAAACGGCACCAATAAGACACGTAATTATGTAGACCCTAAAACCATTTATAAGATCAAAATCGAATGATCTCCCCAAGAATAGCAGAAAACAATCAAATCGTCAATCGTATGACGGGGAACAGAAGTCGCGAAGCGACCGTCCCACCAATTCCGATCGCAAATGGGAAACGTAATGACTTTCGACAATTCTATTTGCCGACTGTACGAAATATAACTTCGTTTGTGACGATCACAGGTGATATTTGAACATCGGTACCGAATTCAATCGACTCAAATAAGAAATCAATTGGAAAAAAAGCAAATATAACTACCATGCATCAGAAACCGTAATTTAATATTATACAAACCTAGAATTTACTTAAGATGCGCTACTATACGAACTAGACTAATTACGTAATAAAGTGTCAAAAAATCCCGAAGAATGCATAAAATGCTCATAAAGTATTTAGAGTTCGCTGTAAATGAATACCATGTGAATAAACAAAAGAACACGCACGCATAGAAAATTTAATCAGGTCTAAATTTTTTAACCCTAAAGACAATTCCTTTCACAAATTCGCTTGTTCCGGCCGAGGTTTCCTAACAGAAAATAAGCCGATAGTCGATGGTTCTTTGTTCTATTGATAGTTATTTCTGAAAGTTGTGAGAGTTCGTTAAATTACCAACATGCATTTGAAATTAATTTTCAATTCACAGACGACCGAAGAGCTGGCAGCTACCTCGGACAAATATTTAATCTAGTTATTCGAAGGGGGAACGCTGCCAATATCTTTGTAACCTTGCCTAAAGGGACTCGTTTTAATAATATATTTTAGTTATTATATTTTTAGGTTATTTTAAATTCGTCAATTAGTAATTGTTCTTTTGTGAATTAGCTGGTCTTTGTATTGTCTCCCTTATAAATATAATCATTCTACTCACCACCTCCCACAATAATCGCTCACAGAATGGACCTCTGCTTAGGGTACAATTATATATTTTTTTTATTTTTCGATATTTATTTAATTATTTTATAAATTGAAGTACAACCATTTTTGCGATACGACTTCATTTTTTTATTTCTATTGGAGTATGTTTTATATTTTCGATGAACTTTTGAAAAACTTGTACTTTTTAACTTTGTAATGTAGTAAAAAATGTTTGCAAGTTTGAATTAAATTGTTTCTACTTTTATATTGACTTCTTAGTCATGTCTAAAAATCAATGCAAAAATTTCTACAGTTCTATTTTTATGACTAATTACCATAAACAAGATCGCTAAGATAAATTGCATACATGGTTCCGCGTATCGCTTCCGCCTATCGTTTCCCGCCGGCAGTCGCGCCCTACACACAAGCGGTGATTTATCATAATCATCTCGATTAGATCGCGCCTCGCCCCTTCGACTGGAGGCCATTTAACCACCCTCGATTTAACAGTTATTTTCAAGCATTTTTTAACTGGAAACGTGTCTTTTATTATGTAGCTTAGTCACTGCACCAATGACTCGCACTATGAGCATCCATTCGTCTTTTTAAATGATGCTTTGACTTGCTTTCTTCGGCTTTTTTTATATCACCTAATACATTTGTGATGAGTTTATATTTATTTTTTCTATCGGAATTCGATATGAATTGTAAATTATAAATGCCAAATTCAAACTAGGAATATTTACAGTGACTTTCTAAGACTAAAATCTCTGTATGAAACATATCATCTCGGTCATTATCTTTGACAAAAAAGAAATAGCATTATATCTTAAATATGGATTTAGATCTCAGAAACCCACAGTTAGTAATTCAAAAGTCTAAACAATCAAAATAAAAAAAGCTGATAAACCTTTTTATTTCAATTTTTTACTGTGTTAGTTTGTTTCTTTACAAAAAGACGAACTTGCAAATCATCAAAAGATTCAACTCGTACCATAGTTTAATATGGGATACACGTTGATTTTGATTTCTTAAAGAAGATAAAAGATAAATAAATAAAGGAAACGTTATTCATATGCTATGTTATAGGTCTTATGGTACCCATCCTACGGATATACCGGACATATAATGAACTGCGCACATGAAAACACAACAATGATCTTTGCAACCTCATACACAAATTTAAAAAACAAATCCCCTAGAAAAATAGACCCAAACATTTTTTTTAATAATGTTGTATTTGTGTAGTTTTGTATTTATTATCTTGACTCGTGTTTACTTTTGTGAATGTTTTATAATTTATGTTTTGTGTAAATAAATAAAAAAAAAATCCAAATTGAAGTTAATGATATTAAAATTCTTTATAACTTTAGTATAAGGCTACTGGTCTTAAATTATTGTTATATAGAATTGCTATATATTCTTCTATGAAAGTACATCAGTGAAGGGCAATTCGTCACAAGGGTTGTGCTTTATAACCCGTCGCCTAACTCGAGTATCGTTAACAATTTCTATTTTATTATTTAATATTAACAATGCACTGGAACTTTAGTCAGGGGTCCCACTATTGTTTCAGTCTAAACGCGATACCGTGACTAAAATTCTAAAGTAGTAAATGACTACGAAATGCAATAATAGTCTTTGATAACTATTGAAACTTCATATATTTTGACAAATGTCGTATAGCAGAGTAATAATGTTAGGTTTAAACAAAACAGTACCTTAATAGCTTAGGATATTGTAAGTTCCAACTTTAATTTCCAGGAAAGAAAATGGCAAATGCATGGAATTAATTATATTTAGAAACTAGCTGTCGCCCGCGACTCTGTTTGCGCGGAATTAAAAAAAAGACATAAAAAACTTGAGTGGTGTGTTGGGACACCCGGATGGAACGAAGTTCCTTTCAATTAATTAGTGAAGGAACCAATGTTTATTCTATGAATAAAAAACTTAAGTCTTCACAAGAAGTACATTTTATTTCTATGAATTTTCGTTCTATATTGTCACGTCGTTGCCATGGTTACTATAGCAAAAAGTATCGTGACAACTTTTCGTAAGAATTTTTTTCGTCTAGCCCCCTTTCACAACGCGCGATAAGGAACTTCGTTCCAATAAATAGCCATATGTTCTTCTAGACTGTGTTCTACAACTGTGCCTAGTTTTATCATGATCTGTTGAGCCGTTCCGGAGACACCTTCAAACAAATATTCATCCATCCATCCATCAATCCATCTAAACATTCGCATTTATAATATTATAGTAAGATTAAAAAGCTAAATGAATTACCATATACTTTCCTAAATAACTGTAAGTAAGTAATATTGTATCTTTGCGACGCGAGTATCTCGTTGCGCGCACTCCGTGCAGACAACGCAGAATCGTCGACGCATGTCGCCTATTCAGTCAGTACCGGTACAGTGACTATAGTCAACCGGTGAGAAAGACGCTGCTTTCGCGGTTACTTCTGACAGAATGTATATAAAACCTACTTAGACGTAATAAATGACATAAAAGAAAAAATACATGATACAATACAGTACAAATAAGATCTTGTGTCATTTTTTGACGTTGACAGGGGACCACTAGTTAGCTGTCATAATTTAGTTAAACTTATGTCCACTAGTTCGGATAGCCTTGTGGGTATGAATTTGCTCTGCCATCTTGAAAATCGCAGTAGATGAAAAATTGACGTCATGAAGTAATAGGAACAGTATCAGTCGCAATTTTCGTGTCAAGATGTCCTTAAAATTACAATATATATACTGTCTTAACATATAGTCTCTGTTCTTTCAAGGAGATTGATTTGATATGTTTTAACACAAGTATTTCGCCACTTGAATCCTTATACACAACAACCTGGAAATGTTATCATGATCGTAATACTACATGACGAGGTTTGGTTAGGGAACTTCTATCTATGCTAATGCCACGGTTGCAGGTCGACGCTCATTAAATCTATTTCGAATGCAATCTACCAGGGTGCATGTTATCACGCTTTTTAGGCTATTTTGTTGTTGGTTACGTTACCTTGGTAGCTCTATCTAAAGACTAGATTTTTTTTATTTAAGTAAATAAAATACCTAATGTAGTTTTAAAAATGCTTTGTGTCTTCCGATGGATTCCACATCATGTGACTAATAATCAATCAGTATTAGCATAATGTATAATTTTATTGATCTTTGATTTCTTTTTTACAGATCCATATCAGATGTTTGGTCCAACTAGCAGTCGTCTAGCTAATTCAGGTAATTAGACTACTAAACTTTAATACCTACATTTTAAGAGAAATCGCAAGAAGGAAATATAAAAGGATACTGATTAATTAAAGTCATTCGTGTAATTCGTTTTTTTTTTATTAATTCACGTTTGTTTATGAGAGGCTTGAAAACAAATTTGTAATGAAGGAGAGCGAACGAACAAATTAAGTCAATGTATTATAAGATCCCGAGCGATAATAAGGTCGATTGATTACGAGGGGTCCAACCAAGTGGCAAGTGGCGATTGCTCAGTACTGCAATCAGATTCTAACTAGCATGGGTAAGTGTATAGGGTAGAGAACCCATGCTGTTAAAGTGAGAGGTCAATCGACCTTTGCTTTGATTGCTAAGTATAGTTTAACAAAGATGAGCATTCATAAATCAAATCTATAAATAAGTAACACCAGATTCTTGATACGTTTTTATTTCTTTTTTAACTGTATTCCATTAATCTTACATTGTAAAAAGTGCAGACCTATTTTCCTTCAAACTTTTTGTGACAATTGTTAGGCTATTACAAATCTTTGTCAAGAAAAAGAACACGGGCTACTTATTATGTCTTTTTGAATCCTAAGGTTGTCAGATAATAAAAATCAGCCGTATTTTAGCGATTTAAATTAGAAAATAAAAACACTGAGCCCAATCGCAGAATTGATCGTCTACATTTTTCTTACTTCCTCCTTAAGCCTTAGTCCCTTCTTAACCCTGCACTGTGCAACAATCCGATCCGAATAAGGGGTTTAGTAACTCGGCTTAGTAAGACAGATTCCGGAAATCGCAAGTAACAGCAAAACAGATTTCAGGGATTCTATAGCGCACTAAGCGAGCTAGAATGATCCATATTATACCCTGACACAGTCGAGATCCACACAAATCTCAGAGTTATAGGAACTCCACTAATAACTACTACTAGTAGTTAATTCTAAGTGTAGTAGATGTAAGCCTAGATCTAGTTATATAAACAGTTTAGTTACACGCTATAGATGACGTAGATAAGGGGTCGTTTTCATATGGGAGCGCTGGGGTCAGGAGCGCACGCATTATCTGTCTGATCGGCCCCTGAACTCCAAATGTTAATGAGGTAACAGTGCCGTCGGCACGCCACCTGCTACACGACATCTGACCCGTGGCAGTACATGTACAGTACCTACACACGAGGTGTAAAGGGACTGTAAGTTAGTATATAAATTTACACATAGAATTGTTTAATGGTTACTAAGGTCTTAAGTAGTTAATTAAACAACTCTCAGTGTGGCATTTAGTTTGTTTATAAAGTTTTCGGCTTTGAACTTTCTTCATCTGAAATCCTAATGCGCTTATTAGAACTGTAACCTTGCATAGCTGGTCAGATCAATTAGTTAACTCCACCATTCGTATATTTTAAATATCTTTATACAAACAACTAGCATTTTCCTGGGACTTCATCCACACGATGTAAAAAAAAACAATTAATAAATATAGCCTATGTTCTTCAATGAAAATGTAGCTTTCTAATGGCATTTTTTTATATCGGTTTAGTAGTTTTTAAGTTACATTAAATAATACAAAATAATATAATACCACGTATTGATATGACAATTTTTAACGTATAATTCTTTATACTTACATGTTCCGCTAATTCAAGTCAATTTTTAAATCAAAGCATATAATTTCGAGGTTATTAAGGTCACGCCACACCAGCGCGAGCGTTTCTATTCCGTGCCAAAACAATTAACGCCACGTGCCCGCCCTGGACACCAAACACGGACCACGATTCCCACGATAGTGGTTTGACTCAACTCACCTGTAGTCGATATGCCCTTTTAATATTGTAAGTAAATTAGTAAGTTTTTTTTTATTTAGTAAAACATTATAATTTCGTCAGCTTTAATAATCCTTTCGTCTTTGAGTTTAATTGTATTAATATTTCAGAGGTTTTAAAGGAGAAAAGATTGATTCTAATTAGTAAACATTAATTTCCACAATCAGAATAAACCACAGGCCACAGATCAAATAGGCTATTTGATGAATTTCAGTTTACTGCCACAATGTATTCTACCACACTAATCTAAAAAGGCATACAAAATTTTTAATAGCGTGTCAACTCGGATTTTAGCCATGAATCTTATATTGATGTATTCTATGCGGATTGTATTTTAAGAGAAACGACATGATGATGTTAAGTTGTGACTAGGGTATAATCGATCGGATATAAATCTCGTGATGTTACGCTCGTGTGAACGGGCTTTAGACGCGCGGATAAGCGGAGCGTTGACAAAAAAAGTAAAAAAAATCATAAGATATTAACAAAAACAAAAAAATTCTTATGACGGAACATTTAATGTTATGTCAGTACAGCTTCAAATATATTTGAAATCGCTATAACAACATACTCGTAAATTAAAGGAAAAAAAAACATTACCGTACCTACAAATATAGCATACATTTTAATTTAATGACTAGCTTTGCCCGCGACTGTGTCTCCATATAATTAAAAACAAAGGTTGAAAAGAATCTGTCGTGTTACTCGAGATTATGTTCTATGTCTGCGCCAATAATAAGATGCGTTAAACCGTTACGAAGTTATCCAGTAAATATGTAAATCATCCCACAAGAACGGTACACATTTCCGGGATCATAGATAGCCAGACTAGTTCTTCCAGACTGTATTCTTCATCTATACCAAATTTCATCAAAATCTTTGAAGCCGTTCCGGAGATAACTTCTTTTATCAGTAAGATTAAAAACCAACAAGCTTCAGTAATTTCTCTGTTGTTACAAATGCTCATGGTGTCGATGATTACCAAACTTTAGTATACCCGCTGATATTTAGTTTCCTTGGTTATATAAACAAACAGTACTTTTAATGACGATTAAAATAATTTACCGCTTTAAGGGCGATAAATATTTTGATCAGTCATGACTGAATTTTCTATCGCTACAGTGTTACGCTTGACGTCGCAAGTCAGTCGTGCGCATACGAAACATACCCGCCCAATATCGCACCACGGCTCGACCCCGGCCATTACTGACTTACTACACGCCTACACGGCCGGGCCACATTTATATGCGGCAAGGGATTTTCCTCCTACAGAAAAACACCCAAAATGTCTAACTTACAACTCGATGTCACTTGAAAAACAACGTTACTTTGAAATCGATATATTATTTTCGTACATTCAAACATTTTCAACTTTTTGTTTGTTATAGCTTTCTTGTATAAATTTGTTTTTTTCCAATGATTTTGATACGCTTGCAGCGTTTTGTCTAAAACTTTTTAGTAAAATTAACTCTGAAACAGATTAAAAACAAGTAAACAAATAATAGTAAGATAAACTGCCAGTAGCTCACTAGATGTCAGCATGATCGAGAGTGACAACACTAAATATACCATAGATATACAAAAATACTTAACTTTATAAACATGCAAAGTACAAAGTACTCTGTGGTCTGTAGTCATAACAATGACTTCAGTCAAATTTCACTCACAAAATAAAAAAAATAAGTGACTTTTTAAACTAGTTTTTAAATTACTTATAACAAAATGAAAAAAAAGAAATACATCTTAGTTACTTTTTTTAAATCGCGAGAATAACGTATAAAAGCTTTGACAGAGTTCAACAAACTCTTGGTTTAGCACCTGCTTAGAGCTTTCAGTTTTTCTTCGCAATGTAGATTTTTCTTGAACAGACTTTAATTAACCTTCAAACACTGTGTATTTACAATTTAACGAATTCTTCAGTTTTGTTTATTGTAAGAAATAATCGTTATCACTTAAAATTGATGAATATTATTTCTCAACGCGCAATAGTTACACTGTACAGAAAATAAAAGCGCGTTATATTCCTCGTGCACAGACACCCCTATTTCAAAGTGCAATTTATCCTTTTGTAATATTTCGAGTGTCCTTCCCAACCATTTTCCCTATTCAGTCGCGAGTGAACGAAATTAGCATGGAGAACGACAAAATGGCGAGCGTTGAAATAATGGAGCGATAATCGCGGCGGGAGTGTCGTGTCGCGCCTTTGCTAAAACACCTTTAGCTTGATACAATTTACCTCATAAAAGCTACCAGCCAATCGACTAAGGAATCCAATCACGTAATGAAAATAGCAACACGGCACATTTAAAAGCTTTTTATCACTGCGGACCCACTTGTATACGAGTACAAACATTTTGTCATGCATTGCATGAGTAAAATTCCACTGTAAAAGTGATGAAAGTCTATTTATCTATTTGCTTTTTAATGTAATTTAATTTGGGAAGAATATTTTCAATACTATAACTATCAAGTAACTACCCATTCTGTAATAAACTCTTTTTTTTGTTCGGTCTAGTTAGCGCTTTAGTATGAAAAAAAACTTCAAGCCTTTCATGAAGTATTTTTTCCGATCAATGGAAGAACCAATGCATTAAGATATTTAAAAGTTGAACCTTATAAAGATACTTACAGACCACAAGAATGTCATAACTATTAAAATCGTTAATAAAAAACATACTACGACAACCTCAAAAGAATTATTACGATATTATTTTGTTCATAGGTTCAGGTCAAATTCAGCTGTGGCAGTTTCTGCTTGAACTTCTTAGCGATTCGAGCAACGCGGGCTGTATCACTTGGGAAGGGACAAACGGCGAATTCAAGCTGACCGATCCCGACGAGGTGGCGAGGCGATGGGGCGAGAGGAAGTCCAAGCCTAACATGAACTACGACAAACTCAGTCGTGCTCTGAGGTAAAATATTAACATGCGATTGGCATTGCGAAGCGGGTACCCGATTTGCTGAGCGATGTGCATTGCGAATTATAAAATTGTCATTTGCGCTTATGTGTTAATGTTTGTATGATACAAATATATATAGGTGCAGCCTTGATCGGGAGACAATTACTTCCAAACATAATAGCGCCATAAAGAAGACTATCTACTACTTACGCGTTAAAACTTAAGTGTACCGTTTGCTCTTATTTGTTGTAATTAATGTACTAATGTTTGGTTTCCACACAGATACTACTATGACAAGAATATAATGACTAAAGTCCATGGCAAGCGCTACGCGTACAAGTTTGATTTCCAAGGACTGGCGGCTGCGACTCAGCCGACCGCCAGCGACCCAGCGTACAAGTACCAGAGCGACCTCTTCATGAGCTCTTACCATCACTCTGCGAAGCTGTCATCGTTTATGGCACCGCACGCTGCTATGCCAACTTCCACAGGTACATTATAAAGGCATAAAATGCAACTGCGATTGTTACAACTTGAAATGTTGGTATGTAATGATTTCTAATTATTTACTATATAAGGATGATCATTTAAAGTCCCCTTTCAATGTTATCAGATGGCCGAATTAATGTATCGTCGTATTCGTTTTCGTTACTACAGATTTAAATATTTGTCGAACCGTTGAGAATATGTTTCTATTACAAGTGTTAATATGCACCCTTCAAATGCAGGGTTCAATCTGCATCTCGACTTCCCTAAACAGTAAATATTTGCAAAGTACTCGACGCGCCTTGTCAGAGCCATGGGACGAGATCGCACTTTACCTAATGGAATAAACCCATTCCAAGTTCCCACTTCATACATTCCAAGGACTAGTTGCAAGATCCAAAGCAATCGTCTTGTAAGAGCATTTCTCAATATTGGAAAAAAATTAAAACTAAACTATTGGAAATGCTCCATATTATTTTGTTAGTATTGTAAGTAAAAGGTTTTAAAAAACTTCTTTATTTTTGTTACCAACGTATATAAAACACCAATGATCTGCTTCGTATACGAGTATTGAAGAAGATTTTTTTCGATTTGAAATTACATACCTAGTTATAATTATTTGTAGTCATACTCTTATCAGTGTCTCAATAGATGTATGAAATATACGATGCTCTCATGCGGCATACATTTAAACACCGACAACATGGAAACATTGAAAATAATTCTAATAATAATTAAGATTTAGAAATCATTACGTTTTCCAAAACCATTATATATTTGCTAGCTTCTATGTTTAATTGCAAAAGAGCGAATTTCATTGTTTTTGTACTTTCCTACTAATGATTATAGCTTTTAATTATTTTTTAACAAATGTATATTTTTTGTGCTATTTACATTTGTTCATAATCTCGCATGGCATCTCAAAATATTATGTATGGATATATATAATATGAGTATTATGTACAAATGTAAAACATTATGTTTGACTTAGGTTAGCGAACTTGTCTTGTTGCAGCGTCAATATTCCCGTCGGCTTCGTGGAGCAACTGGGGCGGAGGGGGGAGTAACCTGTACTCCCCCCACTCGATGGCACCCCCCCACGTGACGTCACATCTAGGCTCCTACCCCCACTACGCATGACCGTCCTTCTAAGACAAGGGCATCTCGAACGACGACAATTTGTAAAAGCTAAAATAATTTTGAATTGGATCCCCGTAATGTTAATATTCGCTTGTGTAAATTTATTTAAGATATTATAAAGTTCACTAATTTGCTGTAAATGTACATGTTTTTTTTTAATTGTATAACCTTTCTCAAAATTAATTGTCAATAAAGTACTTTTGGGGTTTTAAATAACAATGATATGAAATAAACAATTTTAACATGAAAAGAAAGGTTTTGTAATTTACAATTATGTTAGATATTAATAATATAATTTATGTGTAAAATACCGGAAATTTTATAAATAACAAATTATTTTAATAAACTCAAGCTATTTATTATATTTATTTTTCATATCCGTATTAATTTTTTAATGAATTGCAATTATTTGATAAAAAAGACTAGTCTTTATCAAAAAATGTAAATAATAGATACTCTTTGAATAAGTAGAAATATATTATTTATTTAGGATATCAAAATAACAAAATTTATTCCTCTAAAACTGTGTAAATTCAATCGATTTCTCATGGAGATCATCAAAATAATATTCCTAATTTTACGGACCCCAAGTTTGTTTTTATCCAAAACGTTAAAATTATCAGATAATATAGTTACAATCGAAATATATTGTAAAAGTATTTTAACGTTTATAGAGCAAACAAAAAAAATAGAATTGAACTTTTTCCATTTTGTTTATAATTTATATTATGTTGAAACAAATGTATGTTATTACGAAATGAAAATATATTTATTTCATGAAAATTATACCATTCTCCACAAGTATATAAAAGTTTAGTAATAGTTCGATCCAAAATAGTTGGTGGCATATTATATTCAACATTATTATGTAAATTTCATTAAATATATTAATATTAAAGTAGTTACATTTAACCGAAAATAAAACTTTTCAATACGTAATAAATAAGTATAAAATTAATTTGCTCATTTTTATAAAATTTATTTGATTATTTTTACATGAAATCATTATAAAAAAAAACCCATTAAAATTATCAAATAAATATGTTTATGATAGTTTCAATTTAAAATCAATGACGTAGTAGCATTTAAATAGCTAATTAAATGTATATTAAAAGAAATAAATTCACTTCACATTTACGTTTTAATGTCGTCATGCAAACTGTACAGCGAATCATTTTGTTTTATTTCGTTAAGGTATAAAACACATGTAGCTGTGAAAATAATTATAATCAACATCTCATAAATACATTATATAATTAAAATATGTGATTACATTAGATATTATGTATTTAAAAAGTGCAATAGTAATCGATTAGACGTAAATTATTGTGTAAGCATAATTTGTTGTGAATTATTTTTAATTTTTTCAGTTCTGTATTTTTTTATTGTATGGTTCAGTAAATCTTCAAATATATGCCGTAAGTAAATGTAGGAGTAATTTTGCCAAATAGAAATAATTAGAAGGTTTTTGAACATAATGTTAAAGGTTAATAATTTATGGGTTAATTACATATTGGTTTAAGATTTAAAAATAATCACTCGCAGTGTCACCGTCACATTGTTAACATCGTCAGCTGAAAAACTTTCTAGTTTAAATTAACCATGCGTTTAGGTTGTGAACAAAATATTTTCTTTTGATATCATGTAAAACTAACCTTCAGTATATAAGAAGACAAACATTGTAGTTATGTATTTTGAAACTTGGCACAATAATTCAGTCTATTTAACCACCGAATAGAAAATTTTTCTTTTCTGTCTATTTATAATATAAAATATAAATCAATTTATTTTATAAGTACATAAGATAATGTTTTAGTCAATAGACAAATGTTTAAACATTTAGTTACCTATTTTTGTGATCCCGTAAAATATAAGTCATTGAATTTTATTAACTAATAAATAATTAAATTGAATACAAAATAAGATAAACGATTTTCGATGTTTAAAATTAAACCTTTGTGTTCCCGACGGTTCTGTTTTATTTTACATCAAATAGAGTGAGTGGATTAACTTATATGTACTATGTTTTACAACACATGTTTCGTCATAGTAAAGTAGAAGTTCATTGTCAACAGTAAACATTTGCCAATAAGTCCTGTTTTCCAGTGGCAATTGTAAGAAAGGCGATATTAAAGACGATAGACGATTTAGTTCACTAAAGCCCGCTAAACACTTAGTGTTTTACCTACAAAGCTATAACTATACAATTAAAACTGAAGGTGTTTAGCGGACTTTAATTTTAATGGAACCGTTGGAAATATAAAATTTTAAATTTAAACGTCACAAAATCCATAAAATTAGTTTAATTCAATACGGTATATTCGCGTAAATATAGGAAATTATTAAATTTAATTTATTATTCTTATAAGTTTATTAAATATTAATTTTGTCGCATTGATCGATTTTACTGAACAGTTTAGTAGTAGTGTACCGTTGCATGAATGTTATTGTAACTATTTGGAAATGAATAAAACCACTGAAATGTACTACATAATTTATTTATGGCCATACAATTCACTTCCATGACCCTAAGCTCCATTACCGTCTCCGATATGGTGTCCTTCACACTTTACAACGTACTATCCGAATAATTTTCGAAATAGGCAGAAGCCATTTTGTCGATCGAAAATGGACGTCACAGATTATAAAAATGATAATGTTTCTAGTCCTTTCACTTGCTTGGAAAATTACTACTTGTATTTATGCTTTAGAAATGGTTAGTCATAATATAATTTTGGCAACTGACGATTCCATGCACATTTACAAAAACATGTTGACATCCCTCTCATTCTCATTAAAAAAAATTACTGGAATTCAATTTGAATGAATTAATTTAAATAATAAGGAATTATTACGAGAATTCAGGTCAGATGTTGCAAGTCAATTGGAGTTGTAACATAACATGGACGATTTTCAGACTAAATTTTTGCTCACTTTCAAAAACTACCATAAAACCCTTCTTGAGATTTTACTTTTGTTCTAAAGCACTCTGAAACATTTGTTCTGAAGTTTCTCTTAGCGACATCTACCACTTTATCGAGACTGTTTTAAAGCAAGAAAATATCCTCCAGCATGTGAAAAAACTTTTATCCTTCGAGTATAGATGGCGTTAAAATATTTTGTTACAAAATAGAGGTTAAGTATATATTAAAATTCTTATCATTGACTATTAAAGTACATTTTAATGAATAAGTTCGCCTCATTTGATTATATGATAGCAAAAATTTAAAAAAAAAACTTACTGCCTCATATAAACTTTTACAGAAAAAAAGTTATGACATTACAAATTCGAAAAACGCCTGGACTTTCATATTATTGAAAACAAGCAAATAGGTATTTTAAAATGCTTGGAAAATCTCTTATTAATGGCATAATACGAGCCAGGGGCTCAATTATGAGACTACAAAGCCCTAAGGTTATCGTACGGAATTATCGTATGGAAGGGCCACCACAGCCTTTCGACAATTTACCGTTCACCGTGCCCAACAGGTAAAAAAAACAATGTTGCTCATAAATTAAAATCTTTTGCAGTCTAATGTGCCCAAAATACATTCTAAGAACAGGATTACAGTCAGAGAAATCACCAAAATATTTAATGACGTCGTATAAAAAATTTATCCCATCTCAGAAAAAATCAATAAACTATATTTTCTTTTGAGACACATCCTGATGTTGTTTTGTAAACTCATTTTAACTTTGGTTTAGGATTATAATACAGAAATTTGAAGTTGAGATATTTTATATTTTACAAAAGTGCCATATTTTAATAAGCATATTTACCAACAGCAGATTCATTATGATGAATGTTCCAAAACAGGTACCACCTCTACATTTCCTTACAGATATTTCACAAAAAAACCTGTATTGGAAAATACATACAAACAGTTGATTTAATTATTACAGAAACTTTCTCTACAAATAAAATGTGATGCAGAGTTACTTCTCTTATAATATCCCTGAAGATATGTAACTCTATATTACAAGGGTACTTTTGAACGCGACTGTTTGATTTCTACAGTTTTAAAATATGTATATTGTGAGGTTTCTTCACTGAAACCCTGACCACGATTTGCTTGAGTCATGACTCCACAATCAGTGTATAATATGTTTTATTCAATATATTTTTTTGAAATATGTATTCTATAGAGAATTGGATGAATAAAAGATTACTAAAATAGTATTAATCCCTAAATGTTGAAGCAATAAAAATCATTATTTTATTTCTTTTAGATATGCAGCAACAATTTTCTTTGTCTTCTTCTTTGGTGTTGGATTTTGGGCGCCATATGTTGTTTTATGGTACCAAATGGCAAAGAGAACTATGTAATTATAAATAAAGAATATTGATTAACTGTATTTTTTTTACTTCGTGGCAAAACAAGCAAATGGTAATAATGATTACCCTTTGAAAAACAGTAATCATTCAGTGCCATCATAACAGGAAAGTGGAACATTTATAAAGAGCTTACTTTTCACTACTTTTATGTTTATTTTGTATAAATTCTTAGGGTAATCTTAGGATGTCAAAAGATGTTGGCATTGGAAGGCATTTTGGTTAATCTTGGCAAGTTAAATAAACAATAGCATTATAATTAAATTTTAAATAAAGTAACATAATTTTTTAATTGTTGCATTATTTTAAAAATATACAATTATTTCTAGGTTATTGGCCATATACATAGAGAAAAAGATTATCTTTGTAAAATATGTAATAAAACGCAATTTCAAAACAAACTATTTATTAAAAGTTCACCACTAATGAAATTTGATGTTTTACAGCCAAAATCGTTTATTTTTCTATCTTTATTTTAAATTAAAACTTAGGGCCATGTTGGAGGATCGCCTTCCTTTACATTTCCTCCATACAAACAAGATTTGTCCCTAAAACTAGTCATTCTTAGTGTTTCTTGATCGTCCAAGAACTTTCCGATAAAGAATCCAGTCAAAGGAATTGCAACATAAATATAGCGACCAGTTATGCCAAAAATAGCCATTTTAATTCTGTTTCAACTGAGCTTTCCACTTCTGCGTGTGGTTCCAGTCAAGCCAAATCAAAGTGGCCGTCAGAACAGGGAATGATATGCTCACAAAGTTCCTACGAAGGAATTTTCTAAACGCCATATACCTAAAAAAACAAAAACAGAGTTAAATCACATACACCACTTACACCATTTTATTAAAAAAAATTAAGCTATTATTTTTCTTTATTGACACTAGATCTCTAATTGTCTTTTCTAACTCTTAACCTAAGTATTTCTAAAACTTGTAAACATAACCTAACTAGCTTTTTCCCGCGACTCAGTCCGCACGTTATTTAAAAAAACATAATAAGCAATCTTAGCATTCTTCCAGACTATGTTCTACATCTGTGCCAAATTTCATCAAGATCCGTTGAGCCTACAAACTACCTTGATAATACATAGTAGTTTACAGATAACAAATATTAGTAATGCAATTAATGTAGAATATAACAAAGAAACCAATATAAAAAAACTAAACAAAATGTAATAGTACAATATCAGTTAGGTTAAATTACAAATAAAAACATTAAGACAGCTTTTAAATTCTATCGTCAACAACTATTCTTCAAAGTATTCAAACTATATCACATTGCTATTTAACATAAGCTATTCATGTTATACGATTTGGATGAAATAGTAGGGATAAGACTGATAAGTATTTTATATTAGGTCCGTATCATTGTAACATTAAAATCTACTCACGCTAATTTGACTTCTCTCATTAATGCCATACTTCTTAAGACAAATTTATTTCTTATTTCAATACAAATTTGTTGTAAGCAACCACTAAAACTAACACAACTTCACACAACTAGTACACAACACAAAATTAAAGACATACATAACAGAAATTATAACTAATGCTTGAATTTTTTCACCATGAAAATTAAACATAAGAAATTGGAGTATTTACTATAGTAGCCAATACTATAGTAATATTGGCCTAAGTGTTAGCTTTTACTATACAAGTGTTGTAACCTTTACGTACACTACCAATGTTGGACATTAAATTTAGTGTTATTTTAGAACTTGCTTTGTTTATGGTACGAAAAATCGAACATGTTTAAAAGATGTTACATAACATTCAAATATACAAAAAATACTAATACATTAAGCATATGCGAATGAATGAATCTAATACAAGTTCAATATACATAAAAATGTGTTAGAAATATTTCTAAGTACCTACTTTTCTAGATAAATTGAAAGATTGATTGCGCAAATTGAGAAGTAACAATTAGTGAAAAAAATATTTCTAAACAGTAGGAATGGACTATATCATTTTCTTCTTTATTTCTATAAAAAAATTAGTACAAAATCTAGAAACTAAGAAATTTGAAAAAGAACTTATTACTAACCTCAATAATCAATGGCGAACAGAGAAATATTAGGTAGTTCGATTTGGAGGTATGACGGCGGTTAGACAGATAATGACATTGACAGCCAAAAAGAAAAACACGTTTAGACCAAAGGTATAGAACATGAAGTATGTTACGACGAAGTAGTTACATACTCCAGGGTATGGAAGACCGACAAGGGACAAGTCCCTTATAATTACTTCGTATACTTGGATCACTGGATCTGATGGCAAAAATAAGTTTAAAAAATAGCGATTTTCATATGGTAACAAAGAAAAAATATCATCTGTCAACTGAAAATTCGAGGAATTATTTTTGGTTTGGCTTCAAATTTCCTTTAAAAAGTGGTGAAAATTAGTGATGCAACGGAAGTGTCTTAGCGGAACCAGAAACGGAAACAGATGTCAAAAATAAATTTTAGCAGAAACGGAAACGGAAACGGATGCGGAAACAGATGTGTAAATAATATTAAAAAAAGCATATTTACAATTTTTTTGGTAAAAACAGTTTGTATTCGTTTTTAATTTATTAAGGCATTGGATATCGGTGTCCTTTAGCCTTCAATGTATGTATTTTTACTGTGCTGCAATAAGTTAAAATACGTGTTGACAAACAGAGCCTTTTAAATATTAAAACCATTTCACAAATATATTTCTTTATTAATACATTCACTGCTGACCACTCGGATCAGAATGGGCAGAGCTATTAGTAGCGGCGCCTCCCCCTCGGATCCGAGCGAGGGGCCCGTCCACTTTGTAGTAGCCAGTAAGCCGCTAGCGTTTGAAGCGAGTCTATGTTGCTTTGTGTGGCCACCCTGGCAAAATATTCAACTAACGAAAAAGAGTATTAGTATCATTCTTACAGTGTTATAGTGATTAGTACCACGTCCGTACGGAGGCAAACATACAAATATCTTGTATTACATGAAGCTAAGTCTGAACTTTATGTTATGTATGTATATTTTTTAAATATATGTATGTCCTGTATGTGTGGGTGTATGTGTGGGTGTGTATGAAATGTTACAAGATCTTGAACCGAGAAGATAAAAGCTGGTTTTGATTAGTATCCTTACATGTTTTACTCAATATTTTGGAATTTGATGAAAAACTTGACTTTGTCAAAATCTTGTAACATATTAGTACACAGAAATGCGATCGTGGAACAAATATCTACATATTAGTGAACTAAACCATTGCCATCCCTAGCGCTCAAAATGATGATCCCTAGCGCTCAAATGCAAAAAATGTGTTTTTTTTATTGAAATAATTATAATAACATTATTAATTTAAACATTCCCAGATACTAAATAAAAATTCACCATAAAAAGTTTTGGCTCCCAGCTGTTACCTTTTTTTTACTTTGTAAACAGTGAATGTGTTAAGCATCAAATACACCAAATCTAGATTAGAAAAAGATATAATTATTAGGCGTCGGTGGCTCGTGGCATTTGACTTGCAATCTGCAGGTTCTGGGTTCGAATCCCGCCATGTACCAATGTGTTTTTCGATTTACATATGTACATTTATCCGACGTTCTTACGGTGAAGGAAAACATAGTGATGCTGCACATATCTGAGAAAAAATTCAATGATATGTGTGAAGTCAACCCGCTCTGGGCCTGTGTGGCCTAGTCACCCCTAATTTGGGGTTAGGCTCCGAACCCCTCAGTGGGGATGTATAGTGAGCTGATGATAATAATGATGATGATATATTTCATGGTTATCAGTTATTCAAAAGTACATTTAATAACTCGTAAGTATGTAGTATATAGTCACATTTTGCTAGTTGTCAAATTTTATATGGAGAACAACTAGATAGTTTACTCCAGCAAGAGAAACTGATTGTTTCAAACAGCAGCATAAAATATTACGCGCTTAATCACGAAAAAGTACGTAAACAAACAAATGCGACAAGTGCCGAAAGGCCGCGCACGGACTGCGCGTCTCGCGCCGCGCATTTGGATCACATATATTTAACCGAAATATTTAGCCGTCGTAAAGTTCCGTTTTACCTCCGTTATAAAAGTAGCGGAAACAGAAGCAGAAACGGATGTTGAAAAGGGCGCGGAACTTCCGCACTTGCGGAAACGGAAACAGACAACCGTTGCATCACTAGTGAAAATGTCGAAGAAACCTCTCCGATCGCAAGCAAGAATTTTTTTTTCAATGTTTATCAAAGAATACTTGATTAACAAGGTGTAGAAAAAACACAATCATCGATATTAAGCCGTTTTGATTCTTTGGTTTGTTGCCATTTTTCGTGTGCATTAAATAGACCTGCATTAAAAAGCTGCAAGTGATATAAAATATTTAACAGAAGTAGCTTTCTCTCAATTAGGGATCTATGAATGGCGAAAATCTTGTAAACATGTAATAAAAATTGGAGATTAGTTCATAGAACAATAGTGATTAATTGAGATGCAAGAGGAAAGGTTTATTATAAATACTGCGTCTTCATCTTCTGATGAAAACTTTTTAATGGATGTGCAGTATTTGAAACCATTTTCAAGTTCTGTTAGTCTATAATTAATAGATAAACTCATGAACAGAGTAATTGGAGATTTCATTTAAATTTCGAACCCCACATTCGCCACAGTTAGGCTTTCAAAAAATATCCTTTATCATAGGATATATTTTATATTTGCATGTATCACAACCAACAAAAGTATTAATCAAACGCTAAAAGGAAAAAAGTATCAAAACGTTTTACTCGAATTTCCCCAGTATTGCTAGTGTCAATTTCTTTCCCTTTTTGCCATCAGATCTTGGACCTTTATTGGGTATTTGGTTTTGAAGTATGTTCGTCCGTGTTCGTGTTCTCCACGAAGTAGTTATATACTCTTTGGTGTTCTCTTTCTCGAATATAAAATGGCTGCTTAGTGTGTCTTTATTTCAACGGAATATAATTTAATTTTGATTCAAATATAAGCATAAATGTGTTCAGTAGAATGTTTAATTTAGGTCTTTTTATAAAAACAATAAAAATACAGTACAGTGAAACTTTTTGCCAAATCAATAACTTGTTCGTTTAAGTTGGAGGGGGCTTGCGATTGTCCCTTTCTTTCCTCTATCTTTCTCTCGGTCCATTTCGTGCCGTGCGTTCTCCTTATGTGTTGTGTCGTGTCTGATATTTTTCTAGATTACTTCTTAAGAAAACCATGTTATTTTTAATGAAGTAAATTTAAAGAAGTATTGGTGATGTTGACCTTAGGTTTATTATTATTTCGCAAAAAACCATCCACTTTTACCACCACGGTTCGCCAAAAATTTAGAAAGCTTCAACCACGTTTCGGATTTGGATTGATGAAACTATGAACCTGGACTCTTTAACGTTTAGCTTATCACGAATCCATTATCTCGTTATAAATTTAAGTAAGAAGAACTTCAAGCAAACAAGTCAAGAGTTGTCACAGGTGAGTGAAAATTAATTTCATAGTCATTCTTTGTTTATCGACTGTCGCCATATTGGCAACAAATTGCCATTTCTGTTTCACGGTCTGTAGTATTTCTTTATTTGTGAACATTGGTTAATTGAAATAAAAGTGTATTTGTGTGTGTTTTATATTTTGTTCTTATAGGATTCCAATTCTATAACATTATTTACTCAAGCAACATATTGTAATGATTATTTGAATCGTTTTCCGTATAATCAAGGTGAACATCGATTATATTAGGATGAGGGTAGCTAGCGCCTGGATTCGAACATTCACAACATGTAAGGAGTTACAATAGCATGTTCAATGTATTTAACAAAGTAGTGTACTGTTTTCTCCAAATGTGGGTATATGTACTTACATATTTTCTATGTACCCATTTTTTCCGAAACATGCTATTTTAGGCATGTAGGCCTAATCAACTAGTGTATAAATTAGAAGTCTTGGGTTTGGTTGGATAATCTATGGTTATATTATAGATGAGAAAATCTTTGTTTTGAATGATTTTTAAAACTAATAAACATATATTGGAAATCCTCTCTTCAGTAAAATAAGTGGAATGAGTGAATGAATTTATAGCTGTGATTCATTGAACATGAGAAAAGGGGAGCCAACCTTGCTATTTCTGTTCTCTTGTTCTTCATATAGAACAAATAATGAATCTGGAAAGTAAAGTGTGGCTATGAATACACTTGCGATGATTCTTCACATTCTGGTTCCTCACAACTAACTAAGGGAACAATTAATTTTTGATTGAAAGTCTTAATTAAGTGTACACTTTGATTTTTTTCTAATTAGATTTGCCTTAGGCACATTAAATTCCATTTAAGTACTTTGATGAAAATTTTGATATAAAGCGAAATGATATTGTGAGATTAGGGTTTAACGTTTACAAAGTGTTTTACCAGATATATTTTGGAATTTACGACATTTGGTATTAACAGTGACTAGTTTATGGTTATGGGTTTGTATAGGAATCTGGTGTAGTATATGTAAATAATGACTACATTAACATCACATTTGTTGTAATAATTTCAGTACACTTAATTCTTTGGTCTAATATTTGACTTTGATGAGACTGATGCTCAAACCACTAGCTTTTTTTGTAGTAAACAAGCATTCTAAAGGAATTATATGTCTAATAAAAGACAGGTTGTACTTTATGTTGTATGTTACTTATATTATAAATGCAAATGTTTAGATGGATTGATGAAAGTTTGTTTGAAGGTATCTCCGGAATACCTGAACAGATCTTGATAAAATTTAGCACAAATGTAGAACATAGAAGAACACGTAGGTTATCCATTATTTTTTTTTTTATTTCACGTACAACAGCTAGTTAATTATATTGAAAATATGGCAAAAAAAAAATTATCCCTTTACACTCTCTCTCTCTATGTGCCTCTCCATTAATGGAGGTTGGACGTCAGCTCAGTGAACTTTTGCCGATCTTGTGCCAAGCGAAATAAATGTGCCACACTGGCAATATTCGTCCACTCTTTGATATTACGCAGCCACGATTTCTTTCTTCGTCCAGTGCATCTTTTGCCTGCAATTTTGCCAATCATAATTAGTTGGGGAAGGTTGTATTAATATTAATTACCCTTCAATATTGTTTTAAGAGTTGGGTATTTCACTGAAGCAATATTTATGTAATTAATATTCAGAAGTAACATTTATTCAAATAAGACAATTAATATTTGGAATTGTTAAAAACATAGCTATGAGCTAATAAAAATAATTTATTACTCATGACTTGTTACAAAATTGTAATTTGTTCTGTTATAAGCCAGAAGAAATACATTTTTCATACCTACTATAAATCTACAATTGTTATGGTACTAATGTTTGAAGCATACATATCATTGTTGATATATTAGCATTGATTTTATTCCTACCTTAAAAATGTTTCAAAGACATTTGTTGGAATGGTCTGTTTTCAATATACATACAAAAAGTTATTGAATGAAATTGTAATTTCAACTATTTAAAAGAAAAATGTGAAATCTATTCTGCTGGCACAATTTTTTTAACATTCATTGCATAAGTATCAGAAAACATTATTAGTATATGAGTCAGCATTTTCGTATGACTAGATCAATCAGTAAAATGTCTTCATTAAAAATAAAAAATAAAACCATACAATTATTATTAATATTAAGCACTAGCTTTTACCCGCGACTCCGTCCGCGCGGAATAAAAAATGTTTTCTATTTTTTATTAAAAAAATTAAGGGTAAAAAAGGGGTAAAAATTATCCTATGTCCGTTTCCTGGTTCTAAGCTACCTGCCCACCAATTTTCAGTCAAATCGATTCAGCCGTTCTTGAGTTATAAATAGTGTAACTAACACGACTTTCTTTTATATATATAGATAGATTTACAATAGTACTTGTTCAATAATTTCGATAATCTTAGTAATGTTATAAATGCAAAGGTTTCGATGGGTTACAGCTGAATGGATTTGAATGAAATTTTACAGAGATGAATAGAACATATACTTGACAAACATAAAGGTCACTGTCTACTTATTCTAGCCCAACCCTCAGATAATATGATTTACCTTGGTTCCACTGCCAAATAAATTACATGCATACCTATCATCCTTTTTCAAAACACAGTTATTAAAACTTGTTTCTGTACAAGGTTTACTGCAGTGGAAACTCATTATGCGGTTGTCAAATATAAACTCCCACAAACATATACACATATGCATCTATGAATACACATCACTATTACTATTTGCTTGCGCAAATTTCTGTTTGTTATTTATGCATTGCATGTAGCGTTAAAACCATAATTTTTCCCCTTCAATGCTAGCGAACATTAAAATCTCTATCTATATATTTATGTGTAATTTTTATTCTAGCATAGATTAGTTAATAGGATTTATAGAGGAAATTTTGTTTTTCGTGTATAGAAAATAAAGGTATTGTTTTACTATATTAATTCATCTACTTAGTGAATGTTTTTGTTCCTCCCAAGTACAAGTATGGTCGGAGACAGGCAGGTGGTCGACCGTAAAAAAATTAAGCCAAAACTTTAAGGTTTGTAAGACCTTGTGCATCAAACCCACTTTAGTGAGAAAAGGCCAGGGAGATGATGAGTGATTGTTATATAGCTTTGTCATGCTATAGTACCAGGTCACTCAGAAAGTATTGCGAGAAAAAGTTTTTATGTATGTGAGACTGGCCAGTTATAATTTATTTAAAAATATGATTACTTATAAGTAAAAATAGGTACTTTCTAAATTCAAAACTACCCTACACATTTTCTGCGAGCTAATTAAAATTACCGTGTCTCATTGAAAAATGGATTTGCGTCGAGAACATTTTCGCGCTATGATTTTTTACGATTTTAAATGTCGCCTGAAATCGGACGAATCGTACGATAGACTTCAAATGGCATTATTGGATGAAGGCCCTTCTAAGGCAACCTTGTATCGTTAGTATAATGAATTTAAGCGAGGTCGACTAACTTTGGGGGATGAAGAAAGAAGTGGTCGCCTTTTGACGGCTGTTACGGAAGGAAACGTGCTAGCACTGAAAAATTTGGTCCAAGAAAATAGACGAGTTACATATCAAGAGATTAAGCATATAATGCAGATTGGATCAGGAAGCCTTCACGAGTTTCTACACGTGCATCTACGGGTGCAGAGGATAGTTTCACGCTGGGTGCCGCACAACCTCACCGAAGTTCAGAAGCAGGCAAGGGTGGATTGGTGCCATGATAAGATAGACAAATTTGAAGCAGCCTAGTCTCGGCGTGTTTACGACATCGTTAAAGGTGATGAATCCTGGATTCATCAATTCGATCCAGAAACAAAGCGCCAGTCGACGGTTTGGGTGTTTCAAAACGAATCAACGCCTACCAAAGTAAAGCGACCTAGAAGCGGGGGGAAGATTTTGATCGCGAACTTTTTCAATTTGTCTGACTAATTGGTGTCAATTCCTTTACGAAACCAAAGAACCATTCACGCCGAATGGTATACTACCAAATGTTTGGCAGAAGTTTTCTCTGCTGTGAGCAACAAACGACCAAACACAGGTCTTCGCGGGCTACTGCTCCACCGCGATAATGCGCCCGCCCTCACCGCAATTAAAATGAGGGACTTCCTAGACAGCACACCGGTCAAACTCCTGGGTCACCCTCCTTACAGCCCTAACCTAGCACCATGTGACTTCTTCTTATTCCCAAAAATAAAAAAAAATCAACTCAAAGGGATTCAATTTTCGTCGCCGGATGATGCGCTTTCAGCGTTCGAGCAGGCTGTAAACGAGGTGTCTGCGGCGGACTGGAAAAAGTGTTTCGAAAACTGGTTCAGACTCATGAAACTTTGTATAGAGGCTGGTGGAGAGTACATTGAAAAGATGTAATAAAAATATATTTACCTATAGAACATTTTTTTTAGTGTCGCAAAACTTTCTGTGTCCCACTTAAAAGTAGCTTAACTATCTTCATAGGTTCTATTTATTTTAATTATGTTATGGCTATGTTGAATCACTTATATTTTAGATATTTGCTTTGTAGGCAGTAATTTATTTTCATAAATTCATATTATTATTTTTTTGCTCTCGTTGGTTAATCCTTCCGTAATTCTAATCTATAAAATTGATCCAAAGACAATTTTGTTTTTTTTTAAATTGAAGGTTAATTGTATTTGCTACCCAGCATCCAAGTGCATGTGTAGGTAGACATCTATGTTAATTTTTAGACATTATTCTTTCAAAACAAGTATTTTGGTGTTTTGGTTTTAAAATAATGCAATTTAAGTCGAGATAATGCAAATGAACGAAATCAAAGCTGCTGTTTACGATTTCATAAATATCGGCGTCTCGGTTGCTTGGTCGGAGTTACATCAAATATATCGCTGCATAGAACCATGTCGCTCTACCTGTTAAATGAATATTGATTTTAATACGTTTGATAACGCCCACCTACACATGCGCTCTGGATGCATTGCGCGGTTGCCAATTCACCCGGCGGCGTATTTCGATACCTTTAACGATTTATTGCTGATGCCCAACTAACACCATAATGGGCAGTCTACATTATTTGTCATATAACAAGTTGTTTACATCATTATAATATAATAGCAATAATAAGTGTCTCCTGCGATTTTTTCTGCGTTGAGAATGTTTTTTTAAGGGCCTGTTTCACATTGTCCAAATAAGTACTGATTTAAGTATTTTTAACTTATTTGTCAAATAAAGTCATCGTTGACCTTTCACAATGTCCAAATAAGCTGTGTAACGTAAACTATTTTGACAGAAAGTATAATGCACCAGTTAATTTATTTGTTACTTATCCAGGATTTTACTTGTACTTTATGAAACAGGCCAGGGTCATGATTTTTTTAAAAATAATCTTTACTTAGTTACTTGTGATAATGTGGTTTTGTTAATTTTTAAGTAATTTCATGAGAAAAAAGTACAATATAACTTTTAGCGGGTGTGTTTAAAAAGGTATCTTTATGTATACCTCTACTAATATCAGAAACCAAGGTCCAAAATTTCACACCTCTAGACTAAAAAGTGTGCAGTTTGTGGCTGTGCGTTGATAGATTAGTTTGTTTACTAAAGTTCATTTTTGTATTTGTGTATTCATTTAGGCATTTTGATTTATTTTTTAATTTGCGAAATGTATTGTAAATGGTTTAAACTTATAAACACAATGTATTAAAAAATTGTGCTAAAGCAATCGTAATTTTTGAAAACATACATCCTACATGTTTGAGTTTGATATAAAAATAATTGAACAAACTCTTTTTTGTTTAACAGATTGTCAGTCACTATGGCTTGGAAGCAGAAAATCAGTTGCTGAGGTCTTTGCTCACAGAGGCAGCAAAGGCTTCTTGGGATACTGATCGCACAGGCCCTGCAGTCAACAGCATTCATGCGTCTCTTCTGGCTCAGTATTTGGGTTCGTTGTTGAGCCATCCCGCTAAGTCAACTGTCGTCTGTCGAGCTGTGGACAACCCCAATCGTTCTGTGCAGAAGGTACTATGCGTATTTTTATTAATTGTTTGTGCTTGAATTTGTCTCAAAAATGGGTGTTCTCCCACTTGTTCCGGTAATGGTGTATTTAAATTAACTTCAAATGTTTTAAAGCAGTTTTGAATAACAAAGTTCGGTATGTTATAATTTGAAGTCTTTCGGATAACATCGACTTATTCATTTTAAAGGTTATAAAAGTTCACAAGCTTTATATCAAAGATTTTTGTTGTACACCAAAAATATTTACGAGTTGTAATCTTTGTGATTCATTTAGCCTAAAATCTTGATATCGTAATTATAAGGACCTACAATATTTGTGCCTTAATTCAGATAAAGTATTAGCTCCTATGAAGCATTGTTCGAATGTATACTGCTTTAGGAGCGTCGATGAATCAGTTTTTAAGTGCTTCTCCGTAATCTAAAATGTCCAGGTTAGATTCCCGCCATGTTAATGTGTTTATAGACTTTTGAATTTCATATGTACATTTATCCAACTTTCTTATGGTGAAAGAAAACAACTGGCACATATCCATAAAAAAAATTACAGATATGTGTGAATTCAACCACCCCTCGTGGGTCAGTGTGGTTGACTATGGTCTAGCCGCCCCTAACTTGGGTAGTCTCTGAGCCCCTCGGTGGGGATGCATAATAAGCTAATGACGATACTGCTTTTTGTCCATTTTACCTTTTCTATTTTTAACATTGTAACAGTTTTAAATCGTTAACATTGTGTAGTTGGCAAACTCAATTGGTTTTAATTTTTATTCTACTGCTTTTCCCCAATGTGGCATTGAGGTAAGCGACACATAATCACTAAATAATTGCACATATCAGATATTAGAAACATATAATGTTTATTATGACACTTTTAACATACTGTTAAAGTAATAACTCAATCGATTTTATTCGAAAGAATTCTAGGTAAACAATCATCATACACTGAACAATTTGTATGTAATCATCATTACATTACAATATTTTATTAACCATTATACCCAACATTCAAATACTGTTTGAAACACAGATTGATTTTGGTCGTAATAATTTCAATTTTATCCCCAATTGACTGGGATAGATCTGAATTTGTTGTTTTTATAAATCAAGTACATTCTTTAAATTGTGTTATCATAAGTGTATAACTGAGATTTGTTGTATTTTAAATATTTTCAGTGGCTGAGAAATGTTTATTCATTTAAATATATGTTTGGGATTATGTGACTGTATTTCTAGAATTAACCAATGTAAGTATAGGTATACTTGCACTTACACAAATAGTAATTCCTGTGTATGATATGGTAAATGTTGAATTATGAGTTTTTGGTCAATCATTATAATGGTTGTTTTTAATTCAAACTCATCATATATGTTGCATAGAATCTGCTGTGTGGAATGTTTAAAATAATTCTTGTTATATAGGTAACAACAAATAATATGGGTATATTGACTATTATGTTGACAAATTCAAGTATTTTTTCTTTAGTTTTGTATACAAATGTTCCTATATCTCTTTGGTTGTTTTCTCATTGTAATCTTTATTAATGAAACAAGTAGCAGGTCACTGAAGGATAAGTAATTACTGTTACCAATATCTGTGTACCCAAATTATTTGTTGTACCCTCTACCTGATTTTCTTTTAGGACCCCTTGAATATCCACTCGTTTTGTTTGTATCTAGAGTCCATTTCACTATTTTATACATTTTGGCTGCTATTCATTGTGGTGTTTTCGGTGGTGCTTACGAGTGAATTAGTCTTAATATTTTTTTATCGTCTTAAAGACCATACAATTGAGTTTATTTTATGTATTTTAGGTGGGCTGAAATATTTCTCGTCTTTACTCAATTTTCTATCCTTTATTATTTGTCTTTCTTATTTTTAAGAAGCTTCCACATAACTAATGTAGCTGATCTTTAATTTTTTTTAAAGTAATATTGGTTCCTTATTTAACAAGTTATGTTTTAATGCAATGTAATAAAATGGTTATGAGATTTTCTGTGCCTTACATCTTTTTGATTGCAGCTGGCCAATGGAGGTTTTCATAGATCTATTATGATACTATTATGACACTTTAAGTAATATGTAGGTGCTAGTTTGAATCTGTAATATACCATCATATATATATATATATATATATATATATACATATACATAATAAGTGCTTTAAGATGGCCACTGAAATTATTTCAATTTAATTTATGCATCACATCAATTGATGTCTTGCAAAATTCGAAATTCAATTACCATTTTAGTTTTTTCGACTTCATGTGCAAATAGTGCATGAACTGTGAACTGTCCATCAGGCATAGAGATCCTGTTCATTTTCCATTTCACGGTACTTTGCTGATATGTCCCATTTGTGGGCAGTTGCATTGACATATGCATGGAAGGCGTGTATTATCCCATTCGAGAGTTAGAATATTTTAATGAGCACTGAGGCACTTGTCTTCCTTCTGCATGCTACTATATGTTCAATATCGGCGTCACTAATTTATAAATCATTATGGAATCTTAATTTTTTGCAGATTTTAAAACCTTCTAACACTTTACTCAATCGTCTTTCAAGATTGTTGAAGTTAACAACTGCTGAAGATGTCACCTTGTCGTTGGTGTTGAGGCGGTATTCATCCAAAACTGAGATCACAGCGCTAGCAAAACAACATCTGAAGAAAAGATTTTTGGATCTTGTACAGTGTTATTTAGATGCTGGTATGTATGGTATAATGCTCATTCTCGCTTTAATAGTTATTGTCAAATATGTTGTCATCAAAGTCAACAAATACATATATTTACAGAGCATGGTCATCAGGCTGAGCGTGCAGGCCTTCAGGAATGCAGCCCTGAAGTTTTGCAAACTCTCCTTATAAATCTCGCGTACGAGAACTTTCGCCTCGCTCCGGTAACAAAAGAGTTATTTGTGAAACGTTTACGTGTTGACTTCCCTCGAGAAGTAGTGCCAATAGTGTTAGCACCTCTGCTTTATCCTGACGATACACAAACCCCATTGGAGGAAATGAGTACTGCCGACGACATGGCGGTCGCAATGATGGATAATTCACTTGCGGAAATCATCCGCGACATTGGATACAACTTTACATCATCATTCGAAGAATGCAAGAACAACATGTTGAATTTTGGAGCGCGAGAGCCTACCGCAATAGATGTTGCGCGTATAATTTCGATGATGGTGCGCTTCCATACCACGGTGCCCGACGGGCCCCAACTTCAAACTCCGGGAAACTTCTGGATGAATCACGAAACAAAGAAAGAAGGAATCACACAAGGACATGGAGAATCCTGGAATGCAGAGATATTTGTACAGACACTCAAGGAGCTGGCATCTAACTTGAATTGGAAAGAAGTCATATTGCAACTGGATCATCCAGAATTTATTGTCCCAGATAGACAAGGATTGAGCCTATTGTTTTCCATCTTGCGTTTAGGTTTACAGAGTGCGGGCTATCCATCCAACATATTCCCTGTAGAATATCTATGCCGCAGGTGGACCAACCTGGAAGGACAAATGAGTTTGATTACTAATATTTTGAAACATCCAGATATATTTAGCCTTGCTGATTATCCATTCCATCCGGTGTCCATTGACATACTCAAGTCTTTGCCAGAAAGTGATAACAAAGAAATAGCCACTTGGCGATGTCTGTACCTAGTTGAATTGCTATTGTATGCATCTGAGCGAGGTTACTATATGCAAGTCCATGAGCTGTTCAAGTTTCCTTTACAGCATTGCCCAGACGTTTTGATGCTAGCCTTGTTGCAAATAAATGCACCAATCACTGTATTTCAACAGGAATTGCTGTCTACTTTGATACCAATATTTTTGGGCAACCATCCCAATTCTGGAATTATTTTGCAACATGCATGGCATTCACAGAATCCGAACATCAAACCAATTATCATGCATGCAATGGCGGAATGGTATATACGCGGAGACAGTGATCAATCCAAGTTATCAAGAATCTTGGATGTGGCACAAGACTTAAAAGCTCTATCGCTGCTACTGAATGTCCAGTCTTTTCCCTTTGTTATTGATTTAGCTTGCCTAGCATCAAGAAGGGAGTACCTGAAATTGGATAAATGGTTAACTGATAAAATACGAGACCACGGTGAAACTTTTGTCTCTGCTATGGTAAAATTTTTGCAGAGAAGATGTCCACCTGTGATGGGGAAACCACCAGAAGAGCAGTTGCCCAAAGCCGCGCAGTTGCCACCGGAGACTATTGGCACCATGCTGACATGTCTACAGCTCTGCGCTCCTAATGTCGTCCAGGAATTACAGGAAGCGATCTATAATGTGGTAGCGACCTGCCAGACTTTAATAATTAATAAAACAAGACAAACAATGGCGGGAATTGCTCGCCCTCATACTAGAGTAATTGAAACACCGTTTAACCCTGCAGCTTTGGGAGGGCAACTTTTCACTCCGCATGTCGATTCGATAGCTAATCTTACTCCGAATGTCGCTAATATGACCTTAGGCGCACCAGCAAATTCCGCATTCGCAATGCCTGGTACTTTAGGACCTTTGGTGCCACCCCCTGGGTCTCCTTCCCGATTGCTAGGACCGGGTCCAAATAGCCCTTACCCCATGATGGCAATTCCGCATAATCCTAACATTCCCAATATGGGCGCTTTACGAATGGCGCAAATGCCTCCGATGGATAAATTTCGTTTACCAGATCAAATTCATTTTCCTGAAATTATGCACAATGTTTCAAAAGAAATTGAGGATGAAGCAAATGGCTATTTCCAAAGGATATACAACCACCCCCCACACCCTACTCTTTCTATAGATGAGGTGCTAGAAATGCTTAAGAAATTCCAAGATTCGCCAAATAAAAGAGAGCGAGAAGTATTTTCATGTATGCTTAGGAACTTATTTGAGGAATACAAATTCTTCCCTCAATATCCCGACAAAGAACTTCATATTACCGCACAATTATTTGGCGGTATCATTGAAAAGGGTCTTGTTCCGACTTACGTGTCCTTGGGTTTAGCCTTGCGATTTGTTTTGGATGCGCTTCGGAAGCCGGAGGGCTCTAAAATGTATTACTTTGGTATAGCAGCGTTGGATAGATTCAAATCACGTTTAAAGGACTATCACAAATATTGTGAGCATGTCCGTGCTATACCACATTTTAGCGAATTCCCTCCGCATCTGATTGAGTATATCGAATATGGACTGCAGAGTCAAGAGCCGCCCACAAAGCCTCAGGGTGCCGTGTTGCCCGCCAGTCTGGCCGCTATGTTGAGTCAAAATACTGTTGTCACGGTTTCCGCGCCATACAGGTATGCTTTCTTTTACTTTGATTATTTTTGCTATATACTAACAACTTGTAAAAATTATAAAATGTCTAGCGTTTATTCTATTTATTTTTAGAGCATCGAATTGGAGGGCTAGCATCATTTTTTTGTGTATTTAATATCCGCGTCGGTCTTTAATAGCTAGTCCTCAAGCTCTTTATTATTTTTTTATTCGGGTTGATTAACCTCGTTATAGTAGCATAATAAATTTTCTGATTAGTTTACTGGTTTAAAACATATGACGTGCGTAGAGTCAATCCAGTAACGGCAATTTTTAAAGATGTTTCGTTGAGACCATGTTTGAAATACAACATGATTCCAATAAAATATCATTGTTGCTGGTTTTGGTTCTGCATGCCTCATATGTTAGTTGGCTTATGCTACTATACGCTATATAATACTTTAACACTGTATATTAGCCCGATTTTTGGCCTTTTGGCTTTACCCTTATTTAAGACATTAAATTTTACCCTTATCGAAAATTACCTTCTCGAGAGAAATGGCTCTGTTTTCAAGTAAAAGTTCTTAACTTTTACTATATAGTAATTTCATACCTAGTAGAGTCGTATGACTCTAAGATTTCTAATTAAAAAATGTAACTGATTCAGCGAACGAAACATTTTTTACAATTCCATCAATTCCAATGTAGCTAAGTTTAATTGCCTTATATTAGATCATTTTAATATGCACGTCCTGTCTAAAAGACGTGCTGTTTCCGTAATTGACATTAATTAGGGTGGATGGTTATAATTACCTAATAATCCTGATTTACAACTTTCCTAATAGGACCGTGGTAGGTGCCCCGAACCCCATGAGCGTGATATCCAAAGTGGCGAACTGCGTGGCCGGCGGCATCGGCAGTCGGCCGTCCATCGCCATCGCTACCAACATCGACACGCTGCTCACGGCCACCGATAGGGAAGAGAAGATTAACGCGCCCCCAGAAGCTATACAAGATAAAACCGCCTTCATTTTCAATAACTTGAGCCAACTCAACCTTCAAACTAAATGCGAAGAGCTAAAAGAAATCATAACCGAAGAATACTACCCTTGGCTTTCACAATACCTTGTTATGAAACGCGCATCCATTGAATTCAATTTCCATGCCTTGTATTCTAATTTCCTAGACGTCCTAAAGGCGCGAGAAGTTAATAGGCTTGTCATAATTGAGACTTATCGAAATATTAAAGTGTTGTTGCGTTCCGATAAAAGCATAGCCAACTTCAGTGACCGATCTTTGCTTAAAAATCTCGGCCATTGGTTGGGCATGCTCACGCTGGCTCGCAATCAACCAATTCTTCTCGTTGATATTGACCTAAAAGCACTTTTACTTGAAGCTTATCATAAAGGCCAACAAGAACTATTATACGTCGTACCCTTCGTAGCCAAAGTTCTAGAGTCGTGCGCGAGGAGTGTAGCATTCAAACCGCCGAACCCTTGGACCATGGGATTAATGAACGTATTAGCCGAACTTCACCAAGAACCTGATTTGAAGTTGAACTTAAAGTTTGAAATAGAAGTGCTTTGTAAAAACTTAAGCTTAGATATATCAGAATTAAAACCAACTCTGTACCTAAAAGATCCTGAGAAGCATAGGCTTATTGAATTCCAACTTTCCCAGCCGAAAATGAATAAGGAACCACCTGTAAATGTTATTCCTATGAATCAAGCCATTATACAGGCCCCGCAGATGCAAATGATGCCACCTCAGCCACCAATGATTCCTGTCGAAGAAATGACCTTAAGTGTACCACCACCTCCTATTGGCATCGATCCCACTTTAATGGGAGTCCTTGGCATACCAGAGCCCCGTTTCAATTACTTGGACGTAAATGTCACTTCAACCTCAGCATTTGGACAAAAAATTTGTTTCAATCATCACATTCTGTTATTCCAAAACTATCCCCATTTAAAACAGTTTGTCAAACCTGCTATCGAAAGGTCTATTCAAGAATGGATTCACCCAGTCGTTGATAGGTCTATTAAATACGCCCTGACTACCTGTGAGCAGATTATCCGTAAAGATTTCGCCCTAGATCCGGACGAGGGGCGCATGCGTACTTGCGCCCATCACATGATGCGCAACCTGACTGCAGGCATGGCTATGATCACATGCCGGGAGCAGATCATCAGCACCATCAGCACCAACCTGAAAGCAGCCTTCCTCACAGCACTCATGCCCGCTAATCCACAACAGGTAATTAAATCATCTTTAACCTTGCTTACAACTAACCATGTTTTATGTATTCCAGATAAATAACAAATGCTTCAAGCATATTAACAACGAAAATATCCAGTGTTAAACTTGACCTTCTTACATAGAATTTTAACTCAAAACGGCTATTACTAACTTTCAATAATCAGTGGTTCCTACATAATTATTTAATGCCCTAATTTTGTGCCACAATTATGATTTGTCATCAAAATTATGGCAATATTGAGTTTATTAGCTAATCTCATATCTAAATTACCACTCCTTGCCTTGAACTCAGTTTAAACGTGTGTTACCAACATTTTGCAAGCTACTTCTTGAATATTTACTAACCTATGGATGGCGGTATTCTTTCCTATCATGTTTTCACCTTAGATTCCAAGGGATGGCTTTCCACATTAACAGCTTCCACGTTGATCGCCTTGTGCAGCAGCAGCAGCAGCTTTTTATTTTATTTTTTACCGGGGCTGTTTCCGGTGGCAATCAATTATTTATTTGACAGCTTGTGTTCCAGAAGGATATAGTTGAAAGTGCAGCAGCTGTTATAGCGACAGAGAACATGGAATTAGCTTGTGCCTTTATTCAGAAAACTGCCGTTGAAAAGGCATTACCCGAACTTGATAAACGTCTAATGAACGACTATGAAGTTAGAAAACAAGCTAGACTCGAAAACCGACGTTATTACGACCCGATAGTTTTGACATACCAAACCGAAAATCTTCCCGAAAGAGTGAGACTGCGAATGGGAGGACCTATGGACATGCAGATTGCTGTATATGAAGAATTCGCTTGCAATATTCCTGGCTTCATGCCCCTGAGAGACGCTGGCATGTTCATTCCAAAGCCATCCCAAGAGCAAATTCCACAGCTCACTTTTAGTCAAGTTATGAACCCAGCTCAAGTGTATGGCACAGATGAGATGGGAGCTTTAATAACAGCAGCCGAGATGTTCCTGTCCAATGCAATGAATACACAGAGTTTTCCTGTTCAAGCTACAAATATGCACACTCTTCTTGAGTGTCTCGTAATTGCAAGAAGAAACCGTGATATTGTATCCGGTTGTAACTTACTACAGAGGGTAGGTAGTTTCTTAAATTATCACAAAAATCTTTTTATTTTTTTTATTATTTCAACATAAAACATGTAATATTGATATAGTGATAAAATTGAAAACAATCACAAATAGTCCAATTAATTTACAGGCTGTAGAAGGCCTACTCGATGGCCACATCATTCAATCCGGAGTGAATGCAGAACATGTTGATTTGATGACAAGATATAGAGATATTCACCTGCGAGTGCTGAAGCTCTTGGAAGACGCTAGGGTGTACGGACATGTGTGGACCACGAAGCAGATCACCTGCTGTCTAACAGAATGCAGAGATGAGCTGAGATACAACATTGAAGCGGTTGATTGCCTCATCCGTAACCATCTCATCAATATGCCACAAGTAATAATTGACAACTATTATTAAATTCTATGTATCTTACAAGTGATTTAATTGTAAATAGAAGAAATTTATTTAGCCATACAATCATAACCTATTTTTTTTTTATTTAACTTTAGGCGGATATCCTAATGTCAAAAATATATTTAATTTTATACAATTTTTATGCTGGTAGTTTTACTTATGTTTGTTATTTTAGTACGACTTAGCCCTCGCTCACCTGATGGATAATGGTAACAATTACGTAGCTGTAGCCTTCGCAATGCAGTTGGTGCAACTGTATCTAGTTGACGATAGGAACAACATTTTCGTGAACGAATCTGATTTATACCACACGACCGAGACTTTGGTCCGCATCATGGCGCATCCGCAACAACCGCCACCAGAGGGTCTGGCGACATTGATCGAGACGTTGAGAATAAATCAGGATCCTAGCGCTTACCTTGGAGAGAGAATGCCCCTTGGACCCACAGCGCATATACATTCCGGCATCTTACAAGTCCGGGTAAGTGAATAATACTTGAATAAGTACTATTCATCAAAGGTACATTATATCATTTTTTTTTGTTAACAATTATCTTAATTCCAGAGCCGAGAATATGATGACCCGCCCGGCCTTCAGGAGAAGACTGATAATGTGCTTCGGGAATGGCGCGCCATGCTTCTCAGTCCATTGACTGATGTTGAATTTAGCCAAAACTTTAACATTTATGTTCATCGAATGAATATGAACGGAATACTGAAATCTGATGATATGATAACTAGATTCTTCCGTATTGCTACTCAGATGTGCATCGAGAATGTGTACCAACAGCTGAACGAGGAAAGAGCCAATCCACCACCGGTCCCAACCAAACGGGAGAAATACTACGTAATGTGCGATTCTTTCATTAAACTCGTCACTTTACTTATAAAGAACACCGCTGACGCTGGAAATCCAACACCTAAACTCAATCTTTTGAACAAGGTAGATTTATAATTTTCTATATTATTAGATAAATTAAATAATTCGTCATATATATATATTTTTTATGTTAATATTTTTCAATTATCCAAATGTAGCAAACAATATAAATTCGTTTCAAAAAAACTCTTTAATTTTCATATTGATGGTTTACAATACTTTTTTTATTTAGATCTTGGGGATAATAGCTGGGTGCCTGCTTCAAGACCACGAAGATCATGGGAATAACTTCCAGCAGCTGCCGTACCATCGCCTGCTGCTTATTCTCTTCCTCGATATGAACATGGCTGAACCTGTCTTAGAATCTATGAACTATCAAGTAAATATATATTTTTTAAATAGCCCACTTTATCCATATTTGTTTTTAAATACATGGATCATTTGATGATAAGAAATGTGCCCCTTGTTTTTTTGTATGTCTGTTCCATTTTCTGGCCTAATTCGATTTTTCCCCGGAGTGTCGTATTTTTAATATTTATTTAATACTAGAATTATCAATTTGTCTCATATAAGTAAAATAAAATAATTATAATAATTTTATATATAAAACTCTCACAATGTTATTTACCATACTCTTCCGAAACGGCTTGACTGATTTTTATCTATTTTTCGTACCCCTATTAAGTTTTTTTTTTTAAATAACCGGACGGGGTTCCGGGCGACAGTTAATAGGTTTATAAATTTTGTCACTATATAATTTACTAAAGTAATATTTCTCTTTTATGAAGCACATGTTTTTCTCACTCAAGTCGACTCAGAGTGTAGCACAGATTACGAACCGTATTATAGAAATTAAAAAAAAATTTGGCTAGGTTCTGACTGCGTTCTGCCATACGCTGCGCATCATCCGTCCTAGCGTGGCCCCTGGCTTTTGCTATGCCTGGCTGGAACTGCTCTCACACCGCGCATTCATAAACCGAGTGCTCGCTGTCACTCCTCAGCAGAAGGTAATTATCAACTTTATGATGTCAACAAACCTTTTATATTCAATTATTTTTATTTGTTTGATTTCGTTATGTTTTTAATGTTTATTATGTTGGGCATTGAGCTCTTTGTGTTTCATGTTTTTCGTTACATTGCAATGAATGTTATGATGTTAAGAGACCTGTATTTTGACATATTAAGTATGTTACTTTGAACTTGTAAGTCACGATGTTAAGTGATACTTTAAATATATTTAAATTTGTTAATTGGATTGAATTTACAAATAACTTTAACGAATTTTTGAAAATAAATTTGTGAATTTTTAATTAAACAAAAAGATGTTAAAGAATTAATTAATTGTATAATAATTAAAAAGATTAAAGTAATTAATTTTGAATTATCTGAATACATCTTAATTATAACACTTGAGAACAATTAGGTCAGGTTATTTTTTATTTATCTTTAGTTTTTGTATATTGATATAATTTAATTTTAACAATTGTATATTTACTATGTTACTAACCCGTTTACATTCGCAGCTAATGCTTGTCTTACTGGCTTAAACATTGCCTTAAAGTTATACCATTGTTTCATTCAGGGCTGGGGAATGTATTCAACGCTGCTCATAGATCTATTCAAATTCCTGGACCCATTCTTAAGAAACACAGAACTAGCCGCCCCCGTCATGGCGCTTTACAAGGGGACACTCAAAGTGCTCCTTGTATTGCTTCATGACTTCCCTGAATTTCTTTGCGATTATCACTTCGGCTTCTGTGACGAAATACCCCCCAACTGTATACAAATGCGGAACCTGATCCTATCTGCGTTCCCGCGGAATATGAGACTACCGGACCCATTCACGCCCAACCTGAAAGTGGACCTGCTCACCGAAATAGCGCTATCGCCCCGAGCGGTCATAAACTACGCAACGATCATCCCCATAACACAATTCAAGAAGGACCTAGACGCCTACCTCAAGGCCAGGACCCCCGTTACCTTCCTTTCTGAGCTAAGAAGCAACATGCAGGTATGTACTTGTTACAAACACAAACATTACACACGGGTAAGTACGCACGAACAGGTATGGTGACATTAACATAACAAGGATCTCGGAATACTTTTTTTTTATCTTATTTTCCTAGGTTCTTGAATCATGTGGTTTTATGGTGTGGTTAACATTTGAGAATCTCTGCGCATATCCTTTTTAATATATAAATTATTGCACTGTTTTTTTTTGTATTCTGTAGCAAGGTAATAATAATGTGTTGAAAGAAGATGGAAATTTTAATAAACAAGTTTTTATTGAATTTAATATAAAAATTATAATATAAATAAATAGGTAAGTAGTATATGAAATGTGCTTGGTAAGTATTTGGTAAAACAAAGCTAGGTAAATTGTGATGAAGTGATTTTTTCCCTTAGGTTGTATTTTTTATTCATAGAAACATTCATTAACTAATGGAATATTAATGGTGAGTAAGTTTCAAACCTATGTAAGTATGAATGCATATAAAATAAGTATTTATATTGATAGAGTTGATAGCAAAATACATTACATTGGTTTAAGATTCCAGAGTTAAATAACACGACTTAACAGATTATTAATATTTACTCATGAACATAAATCATTTCATTGCCATCTCCAAAAATAAAATACATCCAGCTCAAACTTGTGAGACATCAAAGATTATTTATGTATGTCTTTTTTTAATATTTTTTTTTATCAACTTTTTTACTGCTATTTTTTATTTTTTATATAAAAGATTTTAATATTTCACATTAATATTAAATTTAATTTTTACAAAGTTTATTTATTGCAATGTTAGATTTTAGAAACCAAATATATTTAGAAAAATCCGTTACAGTCTGAGGATACGCAGTGGTTGTCAAACTGCTTTACATAACAATAAACTAATACTAATACATAATGATATATGCCGTGTTCTTGTCAACTGCTTGCTCTAACTTTGTTATTTTAAATACTTATCATATTGTAATATACCTTTCTAATATCACAAGCTAACAGTCTTAATACTCGAAATTGCTCAAAATTATAACTACTAATTGGTGAATGGAAATTACTTTTTTGCCTCTTCTTTTTTCCTTTATAAGTTACTTGTTTTTTTAATTTTAGTTTAAAATGTTTTGTATAACTTCTTTATAATTTTTGTGTTACGAATTGATTTATAAATGATCTTAAAATGGCTCGGTTAACAATAAAAGTGTATACTTTGTTCTAATTCAAGTGAATATGTAATAAAAAAGTTCCAAATGCTAAGACGGATTTGTGTGTGTTCAAATAGTTGTTAAAGCCCATTAAAGTTTCCGCAGGTGGATAACGAACCCGGCCGCCGCTATAACACGCAGCTGATGAACGCTGTTGTCCTGTACGTTGGAGCTCAGGCGATCGCCTTCATCAGATCCAAGGGGCAAACGCCAAACATGACGACCATCGCCCACTCAGCTCATATGGATATATTCCAGAACTTCACAGTCGACTTTGATTACGAGGGACGGTGAGTAATTTGTTACGTAACAAGATTTCTCCCTTTTTTCATTAGACATTTATTAATATTTTCAGCGGCGAAAAGTTACTTTCGACTTTTAATGATCAGAAAGTTGCTCTCTATTATTGGATTTTTTTGTTTGAAAATTATTTTTTAATTTTAGGTATCTGTTCTTCAACGCAATTGCTAATCAGTTGCGCTATCCGAACAGTCATACGCACTACTTCAGTTGCTGCCTATTATATCTGTTTGCGGAGGCAAACTCGGAAGCTATACAAGAACAGATCACTAGGATGCTACTCGAGAGGCTGATTGTGAACAGACCTCATCCATGGGGCCTCCTGATTACGTTCATCGAACTCATCAAGAATCCAGTATACAAGTTCTGGTCACATGAGTTTGTTCATTGCGCGCCTGAAATCGAAAAGTGAGTAAAATCATGTATTTAAGACTAAAACCCGACTTTGACGACAATTAGCTTTTAACATTTGGTTTGGCTCTGAGTATATTAACAATCTATTAAAATGTCGTCGTCGGGTAACTTTCTCCTTACAAATGCTTTAAAGGAAAGAGGTTTTTGATACCATATTATGATATGCTTTTCATTAAAATGTTCAGCTATATTGGTTAACATAAATAAATCGTGTTGAAGTGAAAGAAAGCATTTTACGTGAGTATCATCCCATATTTATTCTTGTATCAATTATATTTTTCTATCCGCTTGTTGTTTCTATATCAATTATCTAGCGGCTTTTTTATTTTATTTTACTTTATTTCAACATGCATCCTAGTTGAAATTGTTATAAATAACAGTAATAAATTACTGCTTAATAATGTGGTTTGCTATAAAATGGAGTACAATATAATATGCGTAACGACGTAATTTCGAAAAATAACACAAATATATATAGGAACCTTCACTTGCACGCTTTGAATTTAGACTTCAATTTTATGAAAAATAATTGAGCGTAGTTTACAGGCCATTTGGTTAGATTTTTATTCCATTGTAATAGAATTACTTATTAACATCTCTAGATAAGGTAGTCGTCGTTATAAATGACTATGAGTGTAACTACATTTCATAAAAACTTAGTTAGAAATGTGAATAGTAAAGTCCTGTTGCAAATATCAAATTGAACCAGTAATGATAAATAATATTTTTTTCCATCAGAAATTACGAATGGCCTGTTTATTCACAAAGAAATTTGTTTAAATTAACTTGTAATATATTTAAACTATCGAAGCTATTTAAATATTTAGCAAAAGCACGGTATTTTGCTTTATGAGTCTGTTTTATTTTTCTATAGGAGCGATTGAAGCGCATTATATTATGATCCATCCAGTTTAGTAAAAGCGATGCGCGAATGGTTAATTTTGTAATTTTACACAAAACACACACGTGACCTTATATGATCAGATCCTCCATGTTCCAAGTGCCCTGACCCTATTTCCAGATATCTATAACCCGCTCCATATTACCCTTGATAGTAAATCCTAAATTAACAATAATCTAATCTGTCGGGTCTTATCAGCATATTTATACAATATACCCAATACGTTGCCCATTTCCGCATCCAATAATTGAAGGATTTACCGACTTTTTGTAAGGTAAAAAGTAAAGAAACGTAATTAAATTTGCCTCAATATACCAGAAGAAGTCTTGTAAAACGAATTATAATAAAATACCAGCCAAGCGTGTCATAATGACAACATAACTTCTATAAATCTCTTCGATAAAAAAAAATCAATAGTAATTTAAAACGATAAACATCTTATATGAAAAATAAAATATATGTGATGAAAGAAAAGCCAGGGTAAGAGACAATTTGATGAGAATTGAAGAATGTCTCTTGAAATTATGAAGAAAGAAAAAAGCGACAGAGCCGGACCTTAAGAGATTGTTTGTAATTGAAACGATTTTCCTAGACTTACATTCGACGAACAGACTTGATGAATTACAAAGCAGAACATTTTTGCTCATAAACGCCTCGCTTTAAATAGGGACCGAATAAATTGATGCTGAAAAGACAACTTTAAATGCATAGCGATATCAGAAAATATGTCTTTTAGTAACATATATATACGCTTGTGTGATAGCATTCAAAAGCTTTTAAAATTGTTATATGTTTTTTTTATCATTAGCATGTTCATATACACGTCTGAAAATTGTAGCTAAACATACAACCATACCATTCATAATTGTTGTTTCTTTGATGTTTCTCTTATTTTGGTACCTCTTCATCTTTTTCCAACCTTCCTTCCTTCCTTCCACATCTCATTCTTTCTATCATGCCTTTTATTTACGACGATGCGCTCACATCGTTGAAACTCTTTTAATTTTTCTACTTTTGTTCCTTTCTTATTAAAATTTGCAATATTGTTTTAAATATTCCAAATAATTTTGGTCATATTTTTGTAATTACCGAAATATATTGATTAAAATATGACTATAATAAAGGTATATGAAGGATATCAAACATTTCTTTCCAAAATACTGCTTTTAATTTTCTTTAAATGTTATAAATTGACATTGCTTCAATCATAAATTGTTATAAAAGAAACGATTTTGGAATATGCAGGATTTGTAAGGAAAACCTTTTGAGAGTGAATCAACAAGAAGGGAACTAAATAGTTTAAAAAGCAGTATAAATAAGAAACGATCTCGAAATAAGACCCCAAGATGACATCAAATTCAAATGTTGGCGAGAGAGCGAGTTTGGCGTGCGCTACCTACGCTACTAAGACACTACCACCGCGCCAGTCCAGCCATCGTCTGCCTGTACTGACTACACTACTAATTGACGGCGAACATCTTCAATATCCGTTACCGTATTCACCTTTGCTTCATCCTCTCCTCTTATCCTAATAACAGACATTAAGGTGTGTGTCTTGTTTACTAATGTACGTTTATTCTTTTTGTGGATGTTAAATGTATAGGTATGTGTATATAAATATATAGTACTTGAGCATGATTATGAATTTTGAGACAGAAATAGCTTACATTTTCGTGTGCTTTTGTCATGGAGTTATGCGAAGCTTTGATGCGGAGGTGCAATTGTAACAGGGAGCTTGCGGTTTGTGTAGGTTGTTTGCGTCGGTTGCCCACTCTTGCATCGCCGAGAAGACGGCAGTGGGGGAGCGTGAAATGGCCGAGTAGCGGCGCGCCGGCTGGGAGTCCTTGAGACACCAGCAAGACTTCAGTAGCATAGTTAATCAAGGTATTATATATATACATATATCCTAAATGTGTCTAACAATAAAAGTACGATTGTACATCTTCTATGGTAATATTATGCAAACTTTATGGCGGCTCGCAACATCGCATCAGACGCTGTGCAGAACACATGGGGCTCGCAACTACACGTGGTTCCTGCAACCGCAGAGAGGCCTTGTAAATGTGCGTGCTCAGCTAATCACGAGCCGCCTTAAACTTTGAATCTTGTAATACCATCGTACTTTATCAGGATGCTACTGGGCTTGAATTTGTTTAATTAATATGTATTAACACTATATACTAAAGCAATATCTCATGTTTGTTTAATTAATTTGTATATTTAATGTTACAGGCTTGCCAAGCGCCGCAATGCCACCAGTGAGCACCAGCCAGCCCTCCACCTCGTCCGCTCTGCCCAAGCAGTGGAACCAACTGTTCAAGAAGTAAATTCTTTTAACTTTAATGTTGGTGAGGGTCAGCAGACTACGGTTAACTCGCAATGCAAGTGAATGTGAAGTGATGTGATAATGTGTTTGTTTGTGATGATGTGAATTGATCAATTATTTAATATACCAATATAACTATGAACATTAAAATTGTAATCAGTACGAGCACGGACAAGTCTAAATGTAAGTAAATATTAATGTCATTTTGGGGTCTTAAGACTGTTGTAATTCGAGATTCAGTATTAATATACTTGAACTAAAATGTGAACTTATGTAAAAAAATAATTGATAAGATTATAGAGTGTTCCATGGACCCAATACCTTTATGAAATGTCTCTCTGCAAAACAATTTGTTTCCTTATAATGTAAGATAAGTTTGATTGAATATTTGATGAAATAATACAATTACTATTAAAATTTTATGCTGACATACAACAATGCTTTTACATTTACCATAGCATTGAATCAGCCAGTCATTAACATGATATATCTTTCTCAAAATTTAATATGTCTAGATATTGCATGTAGTTATAATATGAACAATTTTTCTGATTTATATATAAATAGGTATGAAGCATGGCTTCCTTATGGTGTACAATCACTGTTATTTTTTTGTCAAGTCATTACACACTTAGCTGCATAAATTGGTTGACGACTTGGCAAAAAGATACATTGATTGTGTATGTATGTGTAATTAAAAAAAAAAACAACCAAGTTTTTATTAGATTTAAGTGTGTCTGTGAGTTAAGTTCACTCATATTGAACTTATTCTATGCTTTAAGTGTTTCAATGTTTGGTGATAAATTGATGTAGAATAAATATTAGTCACCACATGAAAGAAATGAGCACAAGTTGCAAGGATCTGGATTACTTAAGTGGGTTATTGATTATTCATAATTCTTAGCGGACAATTTAAAATGCTATAGACATGATAGGACAAAGATAATAGATGTGGTGGAACCATAATTGTGTAAGATTCAATATATTATTAATACTTAATTCTTTACTCACTTTGTCTAAACTTTTAAATATAAATGTCTATTATAAACATTTCAATTTAATAATTCATTCATCAATAAAATTTCTAATGAAAATATTTTATCAAAGCTAAAGTAATCCTTTTGATGTATGATGTATGTATACGAAAGGTAATTAAATTGCGTAGAAAGAAAAATTTAACATGTATTTGTAGTTTATATTAATTAGTACATGTGTAAGATTCGTGTTTTCATGTATTCCAATATCTAGTAGTGTCAATAACTTTTAAAGATATGCCAGCTTCTTTTTTTTATATTTAAATTCCCGTTTGTTTATTGAAATGTCATGAAAGACAAAAGGTTCATAGCTTTGATCATTTATTTAATAGGAATTAATACGATTTCGGCTGCAATTGTCATAAATGAATAATGAATGTCGCGAGGATGAAATTTGAAAAAAAAAATACATTTAATGATTTGTTTTTTTTTTAGCTACAATCGTCATTTTTGCGCTCCCTATTGACTTTTGATGATTCTTAGATAATGTTGATTAATTGTATAAAATTTTAAAGCGCATTGTGATGGTTTTTTTTTTTAATTTAAATTAATATTATAATTATAAGGAAAACTTTTGAATTTCGATTATAATGCAATATTACAGCACATATATGTGATTCTAGCAATTAAATATAGTACTTGTCGTGTATGATTGTTTTATTTTGAATTTCATTATTTTAGCAAATTGTTTTAGATTTACTCAAAATTTTAATAATTTCTATGTGGACGGAATGCAAGTTGTGTTCTGTGAAATCTGCAAGAAGTTAAAAATAGTAAAAGCTGATTAATGCATCATCGCAATGATGAAACTATTCTGTCCACTCAAAATAGAAATTTCTTAATTAAATAGTACTTATTTCGATATAATACATTATTGGAACAAAGTTCCTTATCGCGCGTTGTGAAAGGGGGCTAGACGGAAAAATTCTTACGAAAAGTTGTCACGACACTTTTTGCTATAGACGAATGAGCGCTTCTTCACCATGGCAACGACGTGACAATATATAACGAAAATTCATAGAAATAAAATGTACTTCTTGTGAAGACTTAAGTTTTTTATTCATAGAATAAACATTGGTTCCTTCACTAATTAATTGAAAGGAACTTCGTTCCATCCGGGTGTCCCTTGACACCTCTCAAGTTGTTTTTATTGTATTTGGCGGCGATCAGTCGCGGCCAGACACAGCCTGAGATCAAACGCAGACCTCAGTTGGATAGAGCAAGCTGGCGGCGTAGTCTGCTCGCTCTCTTCCTTACCATTAGGATATTTTGGAATTGACGTAGTGGATTTCTAAGACCAAAATCCATGCAAAAAACATATCAGCTTCATAATAAAAATATATCGTCGTAATTAGCTTTGAAAAACTGAGATGACTATGTTTTATACAATAATTTTGATCCACAATGAAGTATCATTGTGTTAATGTTGATAATTTTGCCATCTGTCGGGATGAACAAACACTATTTTGACTTAAGAAATATCTGCCAACAATCAATCTAATTTTGTCTAGTTCTCATAGATGGCTCTTTTTTGTATTTTTTTCAAATACCCAGACAAAAAATATTTACATCTTCTTGGATTAAGTTTTTTTACCGTGTTTTTAATATTAGAGTAAACTCGGCAGTGCTATCAAATTTTTATGATGGGTCCACAATTTTACACTGATCTGGCTGAACACAATTTTAGGTCACCTGTAGCTATAACGTAAGAAAAGCGGAGTCGGCATACCCCTCCCAGTATTTGCCTTCACCCGCAGCTATCTACTAGCCACAGTAGAATTTAAATTATACAGTCTTTATAGAAATATTTTTTTTTGCATTAATTAACGTATGCCCGTAATATGTTAATATACACCAGAGACGTTCAGACGCAAACGATAGAAGAAACAAATGAAATTGATGACCCCGAACTACAAAATAATTTTTGACATTTATAACTACGATGTCGCATTCCGCAACCTTTTATTATAGACTTGCATTCATGCATAAATCATGCATGCAATCATAAGAAATAAATTAATTACAAAGAACGGTCGTACCAATCGTTAGTGTTCACTGAGATCTACAAAGTTTCCTTTCAAGTTAAAACACATCATCTACATTAAGTGTCACCGTAGGTTTTCACTACTCAAACACTGATACATATATATTTTAATATCCCTCTTTGAAAAGACCGATATAGATGCATGGTTTTCGACAGAGAAACCCAACCAGTACTGCTTTCGCATACAAAACTTTATCAATAAATTTTAAGGATAAAGACATATGGTGGGGGGCGTCGTGTTGTTGCGTGCCGCCGCCGTGCGCCGCGGCGCTGGCGTCGCGTGTCACCTGCGCCGACGCCGACCCGTTATTCCAGCCAGACTGCCGACACAGGACTAAACTACATACGCAGCAAAAAGTGCTCCCATCGCAAAACTAACAACGTAAAAGCTTCCGGAAACTAAAATCGTGAGTAGATAAATATTTCCAATTTGTTTTAAGTTGTATCGTTGTTATCAGCACGTTGTTACACCCGCCCCTCTCCCCATGCTTTGACACTGACAGCAACGGTTTGTTTATGTTTCAATTTGAATGTTTTTGTGGTGCGCACCCGAATGTCCTTGTACGAATGATGTTTTAACATTTTTATTGAAATTATTGATTAACATTACAAAGTTTATCGATAAGTAATATGCTACGCGAAATCAAAACAGTGATTCTGTTTTGATTTCGCGTAGCGTAGTATTACAAGAAGACATTAAGGCTTGAAGTTGGAGTCAAAAAAAGTTTTATTGGATTCATAAGAATGTGTACTTTATGTAAAGTTGGTTAAGGTTGTTATTTGCATGCATTACATAGTAGCCTTGAGCGAAAGGGACGCGGGCGCCGCCGCCGCGTCGCCTCCCAGGTAGACATCGTTGCAGATCGTTCAGAGTAAGAGCAGACTGGACTGGACGCTAGCCACTATGAGATGTAAACAGGTTTTCAAATTTGTATGCGATATTTATACTAGATATAAGAATGCGATATTTAATATTCATTTCGACATCATTTTGAAACTGCGATTTCTCTATCCTTAAACTTACCGGTTTGTAATATTTTCTATAATTATTTAAAAAGTATGTTGAAATAAAAAATTACGTGGTAATAACCTACGTTACCATTATCAAACTTAATTTGCGTACAAAAAAATGCTTATGACAATTTAAGCAAAAGTTTTGATCTTGCTTAAAATTTCTAGAACAGTTATTAACTAATTTGTTTTTCCTTGGGTCCCTTTTGATATTAATTTGCCTTTCAAGGTATACGTATTGTCTTTTTCCGAACATAAACTTTAACTTATCAAATACAATATGTTTGTTGACTTCTTGTCGACAGTGGAAATCCACAGTAAGAATCTTTTCGATAGAAATCTACACACAATCAGTCGAAAGCTGATTTGGTGATGCTAAAGTTTGTGCAAAACGTTTTAAAGCTTTCGATATTACGTCACATGGTTGTTAATTCCACGATCCCTATTATTAAATTTCAGTATTTATACGCACAATGTAATTAGAGTGTCGGCTTGAATTTATTATACGAGAGGGATGCAACGTATAATTTTTATGATGTTATTCGCGAAAACATTTATTATTTACTTTTGGTTCCCATTGACAAGAATAATATGAATTTCTAAAACTAACCTAGGTTTACACATAATAAATACTAAATAGAGTATTTAAAAAGTATGATTTGATTTGATTGTATTGCGAGTTTCAAATTGAATCTCGTTTCACGCTGTTTTCAATTAAGGGTGCTTGATTGTGAGTGAAATTCTGTACAGTTGCGATCGGGTCGCGGCGGGCGGCTGCAAACGGTTTTATGCGTTTTTAATGTTTTTAAGCCACGTCAGGGGCCCGTAGGGCTCGCCCTGCGGTCTGTAGGGAGGAGAAGAGAGCACCAAGTGCTCAAATTCATCCGCGCCACCGCGGGGTTCCGCAGTTAATTTGAACAGAGACTTTATTTGGCGCGGTTTTAGGGCACGCTGCACACGAGAGCTCCTTGTCTATACAAATTGTTTTAAGAAGGGGTATTGGTGTGGTGTGGGTGAAGTTACTTGTTGGGTACAAAGGTTCTCAATATCTAACCCTTAGAGAGTAGTTATACATTTTTATATTTCACAGTGTACCAATGAAATACGGTATTTCCAAATTGACGTTTCATATAATTTTACAATAAAATTAATCAATCGTGTAATCACGAATGGCTGAAGGCACTAATTAAGAGACGTCTTGGCGACCTTTTTCATTAAATCTCGAATAAACTTTTATAAGGATTAAAAATAAGGGAAGATAAACATAGCAACAGTGTTTAAGGTAATCAGGCTCCGCAGCGCTGTCGGCGCTTGACAATAAAACAAAACAAAACTTTGCCGGATTTCAATCACAAAACTCCGCTTGACGCAGCCGCTGAAAGGACCTAACGAAGCCTAAAATAAGAAGTATTGTCCGATTGTTAATTAGAAATCGAAGATAGATTTTCCCCTGGAAAGATTGGTTCTTTATAAAATCCCTCCGGCAAAGGTATTGACAATACGTATTCTGCCTTTCGTTTGACACGTAACATTTTAATACCGAGTTAATTAACATTAAACTATTCAATTGCTAAATGTTAACAAAAATATCTAGTCGTCTTATATTCCCTAGGTATTCGATGAGAGTTTCGCGCGTGTCCCGAATTATATTCGATAAAAGAGAAATTCCCCAACAAGAAATGTTTTCCTTAACTTTCAGTTATTTTGTACAATGATGCGCACTTATTATTCTTTTATTCCTTAAAACTGCTATTTTGTTAATGGTGCACCGATGATAAATACTTCAGCAAACAAAACTTATGAAATTGATTGCAATCGTCAACATACAAACTCTTGTACCATTATGACAAGATTGTGTTTGTAGCATTGGAGTACTGGCTGGAAAAAATAACAATACCTATTTAAATTAAAAAAGAAGAATCAAATTTGCATAAAGCAATATCGAATGCCAGTTTTTTTTTATCCATTGAATGGCTTACGGTGTACCGCAAATTGGAACATCATGAGCTCATTAAACATTGGCATCTAGTGTGCTAACTGTCAATCATACAACGTACCTCTAGGTGCACACGATACATTGCGATCTAATTAGAGCGATCATTAAAAATCACTAGAGTCCGTCAATTTTTATTTCCAATGAATTCGAGAGATGATTTCATTTCAAAGTTGATTTTAGGCGGGACGTCTCATTGTTCAATTTTACTACATTTCCACGGGCACAACAGACAAGTAACGTATTCTGATCATATCACGCAGTCGGAATAAAAATGCATTGTAATACATCGTATGCCTAAGCCAGGATAGAAATTTTAAAAAAATATTATAGTTACTCCCTCATAGAACAGATTTAAGTTTTGAAGAAATAATTTTTGAGAACTACTAAAATGTAGTTTTTAAGTTTATATAAAACAAAAAAAGATAGAACCATTTCTTTATAAATGTAGCAACATAAAGGTTTAGTGACTGCGATTGTATAATGTATGGATATAATTTAAAATTGTAAATTTTAATTTCATTAATAGCTATTGTCCTTCTAGTTTTCTTCTAAAAAGAAAAAAGTAAACGCTACCTTTTACCGGACTAATCAACTAATAAAAGAAAATCAAAATAACAACGAAGAAATACGTAAACAAGAAATAATGTTGTTTACTTTCATCTACGTAATTATCTTTCTTTTAGCAGGTACTCTGCAGTACTGGATAACCGTATTACATTTAAAATGCCGACTGAATTCGGTTATTTATACGTAATACACTTATTTAAATTATTATAATACTTATGGAGTATTAGTTTAGAGAACCGTACTTTTATAACATACATTTATTCTATATTTTTTTTGAGAGAAAGACAGGGTTTATGTGAGATGCAAACTCATTAATACCCTCTCGGTGGCTAACTTCAAGTGCGACTGCGAGGGTCGCGGGATCTCCAATATAACGCATCGGGACCATCTAAATAATATCTAGTTTACGAAAAAATAATGTAATGAAAAATATCAAGCCATAAAATCACCACAAAACACCACAGAGAAACAAAAGCAAACTACTAAAGGCCAATTACTTACAATAAGTCATGATTGTAAGAGCATAAATATTAAAGTTATTTGTGGTGTTATTTAAAATAAACGGAATCGCTTTTATCATATAGCGTTTGTTGTCCGCTATAATGTAGCAACTTGACATCGATCGGCGCTCGATCGAGCTGGGATATGCATTATTTGTGGCTGAAATTTATGAGTTAGAATTATACGTTCCCCTGGTACCGAATGCACGCAGTTCGTGTCTGATAGTATGTACCACGAACATATATAATTATTTCTATATATAACCAAAGGAGCCGACTTGAACGATTCCGATTATTTATTTTTTGAACGAATCTTTTAAGATTCCACGTTTCAGATAGTTTACTCTGTGTACGAAAACGTCATAATTAATTAAATTTAAAAAAATAATTGTTAAATTTACATATCTTTTTCTACAGGTGCTTATTAGGTACGTTACGATTATACTCTAAAGTTCAAATTAAGTAAAGAAATGTAGTGGAAATAATTAAGTAAACACTTAGCCTTATTTTCTGTATCACAATGGTCGATCGATAAGCCAGGGAAGAATAATGAAAAAAAAAAAAATGAGAGGTGTCAAGGGACACCCGGATGGAACGATTCCTTTCGATTAATTAGTGAAGGAACCAATGTTTATTCTATAAATAAAAAACTTAAGTCTTCACAAGAAGTACATTTTATTTCTATGAATTTTCGTTATATATTGTCACGTCGTTGCCATGGTGAAGTAGCGCTCATTCGTCTATAGCAAAAAGTGTCGTGACAACTTTTCGTAAGAATTTTTTCCGTCTAACCCCCTTTCACAACGCGCGATAAGCAACTTCGTTCCAATAAAAAAAACACTATTTTCCTGTATCTGTATCAAAAATAGTCCTTTACTCTGTTTATGACTGTTTCAGTAGAGTTTTAGATTGAAAATCGATCGTTTATACAAATACTCGTATATCACATTGAATGATAGACTAGGATAAGTGAATTCGCGTCCGCTCCGTACATTTTATAGTCGTCGCAGTTAGATGCGCTAAACGGTTCAATTTCCTAGACGCAAATTAAGCTTCAATACAATTCTGATGGAGGTGCATCCTACACTATCGACTCGTGTGATTCACTTATACCTATACTTGTATACATACAAAGATTTTGAGAATTAATATCAAATAGTTAGAAACTAAATCTTCTAAACTAATATTATAAATAGGAAAGATTTTGTTTGTTCGAATTGAATAGGCTCTGAAAGTACTGAACCGATTTGAAAAAATCTTTCACTCTTGTACAATATTACTAGATTTTTTTTAAATTCCGCACGTACAAAGTCGCCGCCAACTGGTAGTTATGTAAATAAAAAATTAGACAAAGATTTAGTCTAGCCATTCAAAGGGGGAACGCTGCCAGTATCTTCGGAACCTTGCCTAAAGGGACACCATTTAATGACATATTTTAGTTTTTATGTATTATATTTAAATTAAATCCATGTTTAGATTTTATTATTCAATTATATATAACAATTATTACACTTAAATGTAATCTAATAAAAATATTGACAGTATATTTTTCCTCTATGTGTTTTTATATCATTGAATGTCATGAAATTCTGGTCCAGTTTTCTAGGGAATCCCTCAAGGGAATCTTTATATACCGATATACCAATCTTACTAATTAAAATTAGTAATATAAATACTCGTAAATGCGAATGTTTATATGATAAAAAGCGAAGTTAGATTTTAACCAAAGTTAGGTAAAGTTAGTAAACTATATTTACTTACTAAAAAAAAAAATTATAACACGATCAATGTTTTATAGATGATAATTAAAGCACTTCACGTGAAAATAAAATCATCTTATCTTTATAATATTGTAACTGCGAATGTTTAGATGGATGGATGTTTATTGCAAGGTATCTCCCGAACGGCTCAACGGATCTCGATGAAATTTGGCATAGATGTAGAACATAGTCTGGAAGAACACATAGGCTACAATTAAAGTTTTATTTTAACTAATTCTGCGCGAACAGAGTCGCGGGCGACAGCCAGTTTTTATATACATGTTTTGACCTTAACAGAAGTGTCACATTAATATTGCTAATAAGGTGATGGTCCTATTAAGGGCGGATAAAACTAACGCTTCGTATAACCCGTAAACACTTTAAAGCTCATTGTGAAGTTATATTTATGTCTAATAATCATAGCTATATTTTGTGAATTGCTTTGTGATCGATGGGTAATAAATCACATCCGTGGACACCGCAGTTTAGAATTATTGACCTCATTGTGTGGGAATTTGTAAATTTAGCAAATTTACTTCGCAATCGTGGGAATTTATTGTAGTAATACGTTATCAATAAACTATGATCCGTAAATTCTTACTTTAATTCTGTTTATATCGTATATATTATCAACTTAAACAGTCCACTTCAATTACGTCATAAATTTCATTTTATTTTAATGTTTATTAACGGTGGTCTTGATTTTGTCAGCACAGAAAAAAAACTAAGTTTTAACAAGTATCGCAAATACGTCGTGTTCGAGAAATATGATGTTTTTTTACATTAAACAAATACACTCTTATTAATTGTACAGATGAAACAGAACTAATTTTTAATTTTTTAATTATAGCTTTGACAAAGGCATAAAAGAATTGATAATGTTGGATTAAATTTGGTACAATGTGAAATATACCTCGCTTATGATTTTTCGTCTCTCACATTACATACGGATTGTAAATAACATTTCGGGAGTTAGAAAAAAGACACCACAATCCGGTCAGGCGTCGAGTTTTTCTTTTTCATCGTAGTCAAACGGCGGAACGCTGTTTGATGTTAGGTTTCCCTCATGTTCTTATTTTGTTTGTTTTAAAACTGCGTAAAAAGTTTTTGCCCTATGCTTTTCATTATAGGTTCCCTTTTTGCAGGGGTGCTTAAATGATTTTTTATTTATAAAATTTTCCCTAAATTTCGTTGTTACTCATCCCATGTTTTATTACATGCACCTGACAATATAAACAAGTATTTTATATGGGCGATATAAAATGAAAAACCAGTCGTTGTAATTTTTTTATTTATTTTAAGTTTGGTATGAACACAAAAAATTTTTTCAACCAATTGAGTGGAAATAAATTTATAAAAATCCACAGCGAAAAAAAAACTATAACAATCTTACTTCTTACTATTATAAATGCGAATGTGTAGATGGACGGATGGATGGATAGATGTTTGTTATAAGGTATTCCCGGAGCGCCTCTTTTTAGATTGATGAAATTTTAGCACAGATGTAACATAGTCATAGTAACATAGTCTGGAAGAACACACAGGCTGTTAATTTGAGTTTTTAATTCCACGAGTCGCGGGCGACAGTTACTACTTAATAAGTATCACATATTATTCCAGATTTTCATGCATATGCATGCATTCTATAGTCTAAATTATCAATTCTTAAATTAATTTTGATACCGAAAACGTTTCTCGGACGAGAGGTATCCATGAATTATTGTAATTTTCCAAAACGCACGAAGCGTTTCATTGAATAAATCTTTTTGAATAGCTTAGCACATATTATTTAGAAGGTCGCTTCAGTAGCGGCCCTCCGAGCGAATAAACTCGCTTATTACGAATTATAAAATATACACAACATAAAAGTGGTCTGGCAAAGCCATTGCCCAAAACATTGCCTACCGATTTCGTTTTGAAGTAGGCATGCTGCGTGGAATCACGTACATTATAAATTATCGCATTCTATTAAAATTATAAACTTTTTTCTCACATTAACTGACCATTTACACTTCTATCACATATTAAAATTCAGTCGAAATTTAACTACCCATGTACTTAATTAATTACATGAAAATACTTTAAATAAAATTAATCAATACGCTTAAATGGAATAGAACCAATAAGACCCATAAAAAGTTTAAAACATCCAAATAAACATTTTTAAAACAAACAAAAACAAAAGAAAATCTTGCGTACTAGCCTATTCTTTTATTTATAAAAATAAATAGAGCAAACTTAGTCTAATTTTTATACATTTATCTAATTCGATTTTAACTTGTCTATGTATGAAAGACAGTCATTTTTGAAGCCAAACAAATTTTGAAACGCGAGGAGTCCCGCGGTCTGTCCACATCCATTGTTAGTTACGCTATTGCAAATTATATTAAGGAACATTGCCCTCATATAATAATAAGAGATACGGGGGCGAATCGTCTTCCATAATGCCGGTAATTTCTGTTGCGACGATTGAAAGCGCATGCGTCCATTTCAATTACGAATAATGTACAATAATATGATAAAACTTACAAAATTACCCGCGACTTGTGAATTTGAATCGGTGCGGAACGGCGAGGAGAATCGCCATTCCGATAAAATTAATACTCACACAAATGCGCGCGCAAACACACATTTAGGTAGTAAGCATGTGTGCGTTTAACTCTGTTTACGGACAATTTTTCTTTTTATTATCATTGTTTGTTACAGACTTTACAAATGGGTAAAAGACTATCATTATACAATTTCACCGTGTGATTACTTGATCGTGTGAAATTCAAATGATTTTGATATTACTTTTTGTATGCCAAGATGATTAGTTAATTGTAAACTTTTATGTTATGGTAGTCTTTGAGATCCTGTACTCCTATATTAGGTATAACGATTATGAATTAAAAATTGGTTTTGACATAAAATAAATTGAATTCTGAAAACATTATTTAACAATATTGCATTCACAATAAAGTTAAAATTTTCTTTTCTTACCATCAATTTTTAATCTATAGAGATTTTAATTTAATAGTAATGAACAACGAAAAAGCGAAATTTCTTATGGACATTTCATATCTGGTTTTGCTTCCAGTGCGCCTAGCACGAATATTTGTGACAATCGAATTCGTGTCATCAGCAATTATGTCAAAATTAATATGTAATAAATGAATTTGTGTACTTTACGCCCTATGATCGCACGATGGCTTTTATCAGAAATATTCGTGCTAGGCCCACTAAATATTGTCCCTGTGGTAAACTAAGTTCACAGCGGGAAGGACGTGTTAATGTCATAATGTTTCATAATTAAAGGCCATCGCATCACAAGGTGTAAATTAATTAAAATTGTTGCGCCTCAGATTGTTTCAACTTAGGTTATAATTTAATATCCTTATAATGGTATGTATACCTTTTAGCCTATTTCTAACATAGATTTTGTGCAGCACAGGTAAAGGGATGTAGATATTTCGATGTATAGGTGTACCCTTATTTCTGGGTATCAAGCGTATGTTCTGAATTATTTGCTGTCGTGCTTAGTTTTTTTGACTTGTTATTAAAAACAAGTGCAAGTTAGGTTACAGACTTAAGTAACAATGTATAGCGAAACGCATGTTAATATTTATGAACCGTATGCAAATCTTCTACTATTATATATAAAACAATCTAATTCATGCCGTTTCAAACAAAACACACGGTTAATTTTAAGGTGAACCGGCTACCGACTTGCAGTCTCTTATTACACGCCACAATCAAAAGTAATTTCGAAAAATATGGCCGCCGCTCACCGCTGTGGTTAGCCATCTTTTATATCCCATCTAATAAACAGTTGAACATCACGAGAAAGCAGATCGGGCGCTGGATTGATGTATTTATCATTACTTTCTCACGATCTTTTGATAGGCGATGCGTTTTTACATGTTAGTTGCGAATAAATAAACGTCTGATGGTGCTTTATTTGCGGGTTGTACATAAAATCCGATTAAGTGCTCCTATTGTTAATAACCGTCCGCCTGTACCGATGGTTTGTGTTCGCCCCCGGAGGCTCGGGTCAAGCGTTCTGAAATGAAATTGCTAGTTTCATAAATAAATATTTGACAATTCCTGAACAACCTAATTTCTTAAGGGGAATTAATTTAGCAGGAGGAATTTAAGGAACAAAATAAACGAAAATATTATTACAGATCGTGATTTAAAAACTAGGGTAAACTTACTTACTTAAAACCTAAAAAAAACGGATTCATGTTGAGGTTGTTGAAAGTCTTGCGCTACGGGACATTATTAATCAGTGCGATAAACTCGCCAATGAGGGAAGGAAGTAAGCCGCGTTTATATTTTATGTGACAAAATACCCTACCGTTTGATCCGGACATAAAAAGTGAAGCGACCGCGCGTATAGAGATGTACGAATCCAGCGTTGATTACTTTCGATGTTTAGTATTCAATGCATTTTTAAACTCATTGTTTTTTAGGAACAGAGTAGCGCTGATATCTTATAATTTGGTAATTGTTGAAGGCTAATTAAAAAGTGGATGTGTAACTATAACTTGTTTTTTTCGTATACACAGCATCGTAATAGGAGAGGTTATACCTGCCTAACAGTCTTATTAAGACAAGGTTATGACAGTTCCACACGTTAAAAGTTATAAAATTTAAAAGCTGCTATTAAAACAAAATTTTACGTCTAGTGTAAATAATATGTTTTATTTTTTTTATTAAATTTGTTTTGAATAAATGAATAGTATGAAATCCTCATCATCATCGGTCTTTGCCTGGCCGCTGCTGGACATATGCCTTTTCTAATGCCTTCCACAGAATGCGGTAATATTTTATCGATATCGATAAAACGCATTACTTCCAGCTCTAACGTTTCACACTCAAGCCTTTGTCGCTTATCGGCGACGTTTTACATTTTTATTGCTAGCGGATGCGGCCCCAGTCGCGGTCACTTTATTATTTCTGCCTCGCAATTATTGTTTAGAGAAATCCGGAAAATGACTACTCGTCCTTGCTAGCTATTTCACTGCTACCGGCTTTAATTATAATTACTTATAAACATGACAAACTCTCTTAATATGAGTGTAAACTTCAACTGTTATACCAATTAAAACATTGGTCATCTCTGTTTTTTTTTAAATGAGAGTGAGATTGATAGCAACATTATTTTTATATAGGAGCTACGACAGTGTAGACTCACCTTTACATATTTTTGTTTTGAGTCTCATAACATGATATAGGGATTTTATACATTTGGCACTGCAAATCGTATCAAGAAAGAGCAAATAAATGATTTTTATATAATTGTGGACGGTTTTATATTTTTATATATAGAAAATGCGAAGGCTCTATCGCGGCGACGCCTCCGTAGGGTGTAATATCCGCACGGAAGCCTCGCAGACCGCCCCTCATCGCCACCGGCCCGTCACTACCTTGTAATACCAATATTGAAACGAAAATTATCTTCCATTTTATAATTTGCAACCGCAAATGACATCGATTTTACTTTAGTGTTACTCTGTCCAATCAGTGCTATAAGGGTTGGTTTGAATCTACTGATATAAAGAATAATAATACTTAAATTTAAAACTGTTAAAAAATAATTAATATGATTTTTAACGACATCTTATTTTTTTTTAATTTATATTTAAACTATTTTGTTTTGCTAAGATATATTAAATGTTATGAATTAATGGAGTTAATGGGCAATGAATCAAAGGAATCATTTAATTTAAGATATTAACGCGTATTTCATTATTAGGATATTAAATTGATTTATGACATTTAGCATAACAGGTACAAGCATATTTTCTGAAGTCTGAAATCAACTGATTTTTTTTATTTGTTATGGTTTTCAGTTTTAACTCATTTTGTACAACCCTAAAAACATAGACGAAATTCAATTTTCGTGGAATAGAAACAAATCGAAAAGCTTTTGACGTCCGCTGAAAGCAGGAATGCAACATTTTTTAAATGGTTTAACGAATGCTGGACAGTACATAACAAAACTGCAGACTAAAATGGCATGGGATATTACTTTCAACATCATGTACATATACCTTTAAAAGGTAAAATGAAAGTTCTAGATTTAAAATTTTATATTTTTAGGGTCTGTTTTTGCTGAAAGGATTTGATTTTTCTTAAAAAAATTGAATGTATTTAGTAGCCTTATTATCACGTGTACCTCGAATGCCAATTGAAATAAGATATACCCTTTCCTCTTAAATACGGTTAGGATACATTAACTTTTAACCGTTTCTGAGGTAGTAAAAATATTTAATATGTTTTTTTTATTCAATTAACTTTTAATATATATAAAGAAGAAATACCGCTTATACCTACGCATGAAAATTACATTCTCCATATATAAATTAATGTATCACGAGACGAGAGCAAATTGAATAATCTTCCCCGCGAAAATAAATTGCAATAAGGTGAGAGGCTTACGGCTCGATAATATTTTAAATTATATCCAGTTATGAACAGCCAATGGGAGCGGAGACGACGCCCGTACTCCCGATCCCTTCAGCCCGTTTGAATTTAGTATTTGACGATTTCCAAACCGCCACACACTAATCGGGATGCCGTAGGGCAAATGGAATAGCGAAAGGCCTGCTTTTGATATTTCAGTAACGTGTAACGTACTGGATTTTGATATGACGTCAGTTTTTAATCAAAAGCTGCGTGAGCGTTTGTTTGGTTGTGATGGTTCCGTAGCAATACGAGCCGCTTGCCCTCAGGTCAAATTTGAATGGTGTCGAAGCATTTCAGGACTGAGAAGCGTAGAAGAACACTGGTGACCGACGATGTCACAACCTTCATAGAGTCCACATATTTTACAAGGAATTCCGATCTTTGTTTAATTGTTGATCTTTGTTGAAAATTACTTCCTTATTAGGCACATTCAGTTTTATACTTCAATTGTAAATCGTTTTTTCAAGACATCAGTTAAGTATAATATACTAGTATGAGTGTAACGTAGTCAGTTTTCTATTGCATTTTTATTACTTCATATCGTAGCTTCTACTATAATAAAGTATGTTGCGGTTGACGGGCGCGCCTGACACGTATACAAACATTCTATAAAGTAATACTTTATTATCGTTACGTCCAACAATCATTATGTTCGCTCAAACATCGACTGGAGAAGGTCCCACCCAACGACTGTTTGCTCTTCACTATACGCTTTGACCTAAGTTCCTTAACACGACTTTTTACGATATTTACTTTTGGCCTCACTTTTTGGCAATACAAATTTAGCTCCGGTGGGCGCGCCGTATACCAATGTGTATATTGATTGGCGAATTTCATATGCACATTTATTTATCTGGTTTTTTTATGGTAAAGAAATACCTGCGAAGAAATTCCAAAATATGGTGAAGTCAACCAATCCGCAATGAGCAAGTGAAATTTATTAATGCTTAGTTACCGCAACTTAAATCTCCTCGGTATAGCGAGGCGTGGTTTCTGGGTTGAAAAGAACCTACACTTGACATAGATCTGGTACATCTCGGTCCGACCATCTGTAATAGTCTACTAAATTTTTTAATCCCTATAATATTTTGTTATACGTGTTCGTCATATTTAAATGTGTGTGTGGGTAGACCTTTTCCTGTACATTGATCATACAATTGTCGATTAATTAACGGCGCACGAGACGCTTTGCATTGAGTCAATTCGTCAGCAGCGCTGTTATTAATTTGGCAACGATTTTCTTATTAGCCGTGTCCGTATCGTTAATCGACATTGACGTTATCTTCTTTTATTTTCACTTTATACATTTTTTAACTACAATTTAGTAAAGTATGTAAAACTTAAGTTTTTAGTTAAGCAGCAAGTTTTGGTACACAACTTTTTGATGATAATACGAGAAACTTTGATGAAACAGAAAGGAACGAAACTTTGTTGATCCTTATAGGATTATAATTTGAAAAGTTGTTATCTTCTTAATATTAGTTATATAAATGGCCACTAGGTGTCGTGTCAATCAGTTTGTATTTCAGAACGTGCGTCGCATTTAATGAGGAAACAATATGCAGGTTTAGCTTCGGTGCCAAATCAAATTATTATCGTCGCTCAGTTATAGAAAATTAAGTTGTCTGCTAATGAAATGCTTTATTTAATAAAGATACATTTTATATTGTACTTCTGTTGTATATTATGTTGTTTTGTGAATGGTTATAAGGTAGCAACAGTAATTTGATAGAAAAAGAAGTTAGTTATTATACCAGCAGCACACGTATGTTCATCAGAGATGGATACGAATAAAAAATTGTGGTATTTTATTTATTGAATGAAACGCGTTAAAACAGAAAAGATTATATAAACGGCATCATTTTATACAATTCTGTCCGGGTCCATTTGTTCGATAGATACAGAAAATTTTATGTAATATCGTAAGCTGATTACAGCGCATATTTAACGTTGGTATACAGTACGAGTATACGCAAATGGTATATTCCCAGCTACCGCATACGCAACGAATGCGAACGATCACACGCCAACAAAAGCCTCTTTATTCCACTGTAAGTAGACTACTTTAGGCTTCGAATAAAATACATTTTATACACCGATTCGAAATGATTGGAAATTATTAATTGTGAAAATGAATTTCGGTTACATTTGTTGTATTTTACTATCTGTTAGTACTATTTGTTATCACAATGTTGGCAACAGACAATGGCAATATTTGGCAATTTTTATTTTGTTTCCTTTCATATTATTATTTTTGGAACGAAGTTCCTTATCGCGCGTTTTGAAAGGGGGCTAGACGGAAAAAATTCTTACGAAAAGTTGTCACGACACTTTTTGCTATAGTAAGTATGTTAACGACGAATGAGCGCTACTTCACCATGGCAACGACGTGACAATATATAACGAAAATTCATAGAAATAAAATGTACTTCTTGTGAAGACTTAAGTTTTTTATTCATAGAATAAACATTGGTTCCTTCACTAATTAATCGAAAGGAACTTCGTTCCATCCGGGTGTCCCTTGACACCTCTCAAGTTTTTTTATTACTAGTGGTCGCTCATTGTTTTATTAGAATGATTTAAAGTGCGCCATTATTATTAGATTGAAGTATTTTCGTATTTCAAATGTAAATAGATTTAGTCCGGTTGGATTGACAGCTGCCGATCTAAGGGATATCCTATGCGTCTTCGTAACCTAGACAAGGGAATTCGATTAGCCGGCCAATAATTGGGATGGCCAACTTCCGCCCAGTCAATTTGAGCCCGACTAACTAAACTGCGGACATGCGATCTTGGTTTAAATTTAAGATGCTTTTAATCCTCACGATACGATTTGACAAAATAACCAAATAATTGTAGAACTCCCTTAAATTGTTTAAACTTTCGTGAGACATAATAATTAATTCATTAAGAAACGGCTTACCTCACGTGTGATCGTCCGTCCGTGGTGCCGTCACCGGACGATCACACGTGAGTTAAGCCATTTCTTAATGAATTGTAGAACACCCTTGTTATAAATGTAAATTGTATTTAAATTATTTATAGGCTTGTAGTTTGGAAATAAGAAATATAGGTACATTTTTATTCCACTCAATATTTAAGAAGACTTCTTTATTATTTTTAATTTCTTCGATATCGTAAACTTTCCAAATTAGTAGTAGTACTGCTGCGCTTACAACTATTTGACTCAATGTTGCTTGGAGGTTCCATTGCCGAAACGCCTGATGACTTTTTATAAGTTTAAGTGCAGTTAAAACCCACGGTGGAGTAAAATAAAATAACTGTCTACAATAGTATTAGTGATTAATTTGCCCTTAATTTGTGGGAAATAACAACACTTGTCTTAAGGGTTCTTACACTACTTTTTTCACGAAATTATTTTTTAATAGGTGCATCGGGCTATAAAGGTTGTTGCCGCGTGCTGTGGAGCAGCGGTGCAGCAAAGGTGTAGCAGCGGTGTAGCAGCGGCGGAGTAGTAGCGGTGCAGCAGCGGTGCAGCAGCGGTGCAGCAGCGGTGCCGCAGCGGTGCTGCGCAGGAGTGGAGAGCTACACGCAGCAGTGAACGATTACAGCAGTATCATAGCGCCGTGACGACAACCAAGCCGCAGCTTAATTCCGGAAGCTGTATACAACGGATATTAATAATCAGGTATTAATTTATATCAATAAGAATAATTGTTATCGTATTTTGCAGTGAAATTACTGCCGTATTTTATTATTGTCTGCTTTTTTTAATGAGAGGGACGATAGTGCAGTGTCACGTCAGTCAAAACTCATTGTTGACGTTTTAAACATAACTATAAAAAAGTTTTAGTACAGAATAACACCTATTCGTTGTGATAGACTTTCCAATTAGCGGTTGATTAGTCAAAGTTACCTTTGAGCATTTTGCTCGTCATTATATCGGAGTGTACCCGGGATAGAGACGAATGCAGTTGGCCGGCGAAAACAGACTCCACTCATTGTGAATTTATACGCTTCACAAATACAATCCTATGCGCTTGCAATTTATTATTTAAAGCTTCCAAGGTATTTATATGCAATTTGTTACTTGTTAGTCTAATCGGTATTAAGTAAAAAAGATGTTCGGTTTTAAAATAAGTAATATTTAAAAGTTTAAAATTATAACAATGAAATGCAGTTTTTAATATTTGATAGTATTTTTTAGTAGAAAATAGTACTTCTTTGAATAAGTAAGACTGGAATTGAGCAGATTTCTCAAAGCAAATATTGTAATAAAATTTTAGGGTTTGTTCGGAAAACCTCGATAGATAAGTATCGTGTAGAGGGTGATCGATCCATTTTGGTAATTGCACCGGTGTAAAGTAACTAAAGTAACCTTTGGATTAATCTTAAGGATTATTGGGCTTACCCTAGAGTCAAACACATTATAAATGAAACATAGAACCATGTCTGAAAGGACAGCGAGCGAGATACGGTCGATAGATGTAGGGAAAGCGATCGTTCATTGCATTACACTGGGTACATAGGTGTAGTCTAGGTCCGGCGAGTCAGCGGCTTGAATGTCCCGGACTTTGCCAGTGTTTGGGCGGTCGGACGCTACCCAGTTCAAATATTACACAGGCTGCGTTCGGCATTATTAATTCTGGCCCGGTCCAGTGGCCGCCGCTCGCATTTGAATGAGAGATTTCAGATGGTCCGTCAATCGTGGCCCCTCATAATTGATCCTATTAATTTCTACCATCGCCCACACTGCCTGAATTAGACTAACACGATGGCTTTTGATTATTACTCGCAATGTATCTCCTCAGCTAATAAGTATGAATTTCGAAATAATTTCATTTGAAGCGCGGTGGAAATGTTAAATTGAACACATCGCCTGACTTTCATGCAATAATGGACGCCGAACAAATTAAGTTCACGTTAACTCTTATTAGATATTTATTAATTTTCGATGTAATATTACTTTTTATTTATTTTTTCTATCCTAATCCTCTGATTCTAAGAAGTCATTTGCTCTTACTCTCTTATACTGTACTAAGTTGACGAAAATCAGTTACAAGTTGGATTTGGTTAAGGCGTTCTTGTGTTGTTTCTACTTCAGATATAAAAGGATAGATAAATAATCCGGTATTAAGCGTTGGTTTCTAAGACCAAAGTCTCTGTATAAAACATATCGTCATCCCTGTCATTTAGACAACGAATATTTTAGTCTCAGAAACCCACGATAATATGGTGTATATTACAAGTGATCGTAAGTGTGATTATCAAAAGAAAATAAATAAGATACGAGAACCTCTGTATAAAGTATATATAGGCATACTATTATGTAGACTTATACATATGTAAAACAGATTACTTGTGTTGATCTATAGTTGGCCACGTAACATCGAGTGAAATGTTTTTGTCTCGAATAAATGAAATAAAATTTTTTTTAGTGGTTTATTGGCATGCTCAATACTAAAGGGGTAAGTTAATCAGCTTTTGCCCTTTCATTGGGATACCCTTGTACTGAAGGCCTATTGTTTTTTTTATTTAATAGGTACAATGGTAATTGTCAATCAAGTCGATCTCATATTTCTTTTGTGTTTCAACATTGTAACGCATTTTAATTCACTCCGTATATCACATTTACGAAATCGAATGTCTGAGTATGTCTATATTTTTAAATACTAATAAATTGACTAATCATGGGTTTATGAGAACTAAATCTCAGTATGCAATTTAATTGTCATCTATGACATAAGAGAGATAACATAAGTCGACGTTTGCTATGTCCATCAATTTAACAGTTTCTTTCAAGTATTTAATTTTAACATTTTGGCTTTGATTGTTACAATTTATATTAAAAATAGAAAGCATTAATACCTTAAGTTCTTTGTTATTCTGTCGTCAAAATATATCAGATTAGCCTCTGTCAGGTCGTAAGAGTACGTAAGGAAGCAATAGTAACTGTGGTATTTAACTAGTATGCGAAATCAATAATAACGTACGTGGGACTTTTACGTTTCACTCTATGATTGGTGTATTAATGGTACGGCAAGCGAGCATCCACCCATCCACGATGCCCGCAAACTGGTAATGTTAGCAATTTTGCTTTCATTATGTAAAAATATGCGATTAGAAAGCTGTATATACATTTAATTTGTACATATTTACTTTCTTCTAAACATCGCTTTATATAGCTTTTTCTCATAATAATAGCCTTTGTTCACCGCGTTTTCTTAAACAGAACGAAGTCGGTCTTTTAATAAACTTTATACCCTCTTTAAGATATATGTGACGATGTTCTTTTTTACTCCTCAATTCAGTTTAAAGAAAAGTCTATTAAAAATTAAAAATTCTTTATTGAACTAAATATATTTTTACAAAATTAATAGAGCTCTGACACCTGTGCTAGGTGTAACCTGTGTTACAGGAGACAGCGCCTTCTCTTATTAATGATCTTACGTGTTACTACAGTATGTGGTACGTTACAAAAATATGTTGATAATATGTATGTGTATTTATGGGGTGTGTATGTGTATGTGCGAGTGTGTGTGTGCATAGTCATGAATGTGATGTGGTGATGTGATGTCTATTACATCTACGTTTTAAAAAAAGTATGACAATAAGTTTATTGTTATTTGCACACATCGCGCATAACAACATTCATTAACTCTCCTAATTGACACCAAAATACACTAAGCAGCCATCACAAATAATCGCACATTGTCATATTAACGTCGTGTTCAAACCAGCCCTTACTTGCCCAACCATCAATGTCACATAAAGCACGCGGGGAACACGAAGATACTGCCCGCCGCGTCACGCTAAACACGCTGCAAATGTTAAGGAGAAATTACGTCGCAAATACGCATTATGTTTAATCATTGCACGTACCATTGTTAATAATATGTCGTGAATATACGATGGGCCTGTAGATGGGGTAATTACTATATTGTTTATAGTCTGCATTAAATGACAAATGAATCACTGAATGAATATAGACTCAATAGACTGGAGATTGTTACAGGAGACAAGGTTCGAAGCCCAGCGTTTGACTTTATTTTCAAGGACAATCACAAATAATGAAATAGTCAAAAATTTTTGCATAAATGATATCTTTGATGATGTGAAGTCTACTTCTCTTACGACCGAATCTAATAATCGTAAAATATTTGCTTCTTTAAGGTATTAAAAAAATGCTTCAAATTTAATAACTCTTAAAATCGCTATAGTAACATTGCCTAAATATAATCTAAATAAATCTATGTAAATTATTTTTCAGAGGTCTGTCGATAAATTTTTGTACAATACAAACTGATTGTTACATTCAAAATAATTTTCGATTCTATCTCCGATAACCTAAGGATCAATTATTGAGTTCAGTTGTCAGTCACTTTGTTAGCCGCCCCGATTTTTCGCCAGTACAAAGCATTAATGCGAACGTTTTTTTTTTAAATTGAAGCTCATTCCACGATCTGATTATAAAGCTAAAGCATGAGAGAGTTTGTTTAAATTCATTATCACTGTTGGTCTATATACCTATCCAAATGTATATTTTTCTTTGTCAATTGATTCTTGATACGTTTTTTGCATACTTTATTTCTTATTGCAAGCGCACTTTATTGTCTTGAATTAAAAGTAGATTTGATTAAAGTACGGTGTGCAAATTCCGCACCGGTGCAGTTCAACACTTACCGCATTAACTAATACTTTACGTCGACAAAATTCCGATTTTTCACGATTGGTTTAACTTAATTAAGTAGATTAACAATTTCATCCTCCCGATCCCTAGGCGTTAATATTAGTAATTGCGTGCTTTGAGCGACCACGTCCCGGTAGAGTGCCTACCGTGCAAATTGTCGCACCGTCGTTGTACAAACTTATCGACCTCTCCACGACTTACTTATTTAATTTGAAAAACTCGTACGTCTTTAAATCCTACTAGGATAGATTTATTACGTCCTTGGGACGATATACATGCTTCTAACAGTTAGGACATTTTCATGTGGTCATTTAAAGAATTAATGCTTACAACTCAATATCATGTTTTAACTGAATAGTTAATTAATGGGAATGAAAATACATAAGTAATGTTTTTAATGTGAGCCATAGTAAAAAGTGGCGCCACTGTGCCGCCGCATGCGAATCTTTACAGATAATAAAATGTTTAATTACTATTTTTAATTTCACGCATCTCTTGATGCTATAACGATTAAGACCTTCGCTTAAACATTAAACATTCTTAATTGAAGCACATAACTTAAAGTTTCAATTTGTCGACATATAAACGTGAATATTTGTACAATCTATTTCTATTTGTGTAAATACAAATAGATGTTTAATACTCTGTTCATATTATTTTTAAAATTATATTGTCACATGTACGAAAACAAATTGTCAAATCACTTTTTAAAATTATAGAGATGACAATATGTTTTTGTACACATATTTCAGTAATAAAAAGTCTTGGTAAATGAGCTCGGTTTTTTTATACCGTTAACAAAAAATAATATTAGGATCTGTAGATTTGTTTAAACTGCAATATCTAATCACTTTATTTACTTTGTTGTCTTCATAATATATCTTGTTTGCAATGCTCTTTGATTTTTAATTCCAGCAGTACATTTTTGTTTATCATTTTGAGATATTTGCTAATGTTATATTGGACCGTGCGACGAAGCAAACTTTGGAATTGGTCCAAATAAAATAAAGGACGGTTTGTGGCTTAACGTAAAGCAAGCTGGCCAATGACTTCCCGGCTAACTAACTTCCACGCTAATTGTTTAACTTTGCCACCAAACAAGAAGGCAGATTAATGTGTCATTTATATTTTTTTAGGCTAAGGAAATTAACGAGTAGTGTGTAAATAATTTATTGTGGGTATTTCAATATTATTCATTGATATATACCAGTGACGACTACGAAGAGCTACTGTTTTTTGCACACAAAATTAACGTGATTTAAATTAGAACCGAAACTGAACATCGCCTGAGCTAATTCTGCGAGGTCGCGTCTAGCCCTTCCTCTTTGTTTTAAGGTCTGCCTCCAGGCGTTGACGTGGAGAGGGAGACGATGACATTAGCTCGCTCGGTGCCATTTTGCAAACTGCTCACCCGCAGGCAACTATTCGAAAATTTTCAACGAGGTCTAAAAAAACTACGACCTTTTCGCAAAAATATAACTCTTTGCGAAAGCTATATTAGTACTTATTTCAATAATAGTGACGACAATCTTTGTGACTTTGTATCACAATACTTGTACAATATTGGAATGCAATCTTTAAAACACAAGCGGTGTGTTTCTCTCCAATAATTATACGGCTGGTGTGGTGGGTGGCAATGAGGTGAGGCGGAGTGGGGGCGGGGAGGGGGGTGCCATTGCGAAGTGAAAGCGAAGCAATAGTGGTAGGTGGCGCCCTCAGCGATTTATTGTTTTTAATAATAACGTGAACCCGTCACAAAGAGAACAAAAGTCGACGGCGTAGCGGACAAGGAGCTACAAATGCGCAAGTCGGGTACGAATCACCGATGCGGTGTAAAGGAGACAATCATGTGCAGCGTTGTAGCAATCACCTAATCAAGACACGTATTCGCAACACATAAGATTTTACTCATCAAAATCGTCAAGTAAAATTTTTGTTGGTTTGAAAATAGGCCGTTTTTCGCAGTATGTACCTTACGGCTGCAATGATGAAAAAGATACCTGTATGACAATACACTTAATGTGCTAGGATGGGTTGAAGTTATGATGTGGTTTGATCAGATACGGGCACTTAATAAGACGAACGAATTATCATTTATAATGAAGGAAATTAGAGATCGACGTCCTGGTCCTTAATTGGCTTGGTGATACACATGACAGATATCTGTACTTGTGGGTGGATCGGATAGCAGTTACTTGCCATTGTTCATGAGTACTCGAAGTAGTCTGGCTACCAATGCCAACGCTACAATTTTAATAAAAGTATAATGCCTTCTCCGAATAGTTGTGTATCGTACATCCACGTTACCGGCTCGAGGTCCCACTGAAGCGGTCGGCGGCAGCGATATTAACATTTGTACACAGCGGCGCTGCGGAGCACAGTTATCGTCTGTCAAAAGCTCAGCCGCGACCTCTGGCGGGCGACGTCCTCGCAAAAACTACTCCAATACGACTGCTCTGCTCTGCCTACGTCACTACGTCATACACCCGCCGTACCTCAAAACGTCATTATGAACTTCCTCTAAATTAAAATTATTATAATGGTTTGAAGAATTTCGTTTCGTTGATAGAAGAATAAGAATGGTTATCGAGAAAAAAAAAACGAAAATTTTCGAAAATCTATACCTTTGAAGGTATATAATACCTTGTAATGTATCTGTAAGCAACATTACGTTCGTAATTTAATTTATTTTGATAAGACTAAATTTTCATAAAATTAATAAGTAACAGGTTGCATATAAACAAAAAAGTAATGAGATTGAATGTGGATGGCTGTAAAGGTAGAGGAAGACCAAAGAAAGTATGGATGGATTGTGTGAAAGAGGATATGCGTAAGAAGGGGGTAAATTCAGATATGACAGCTGATACAGATGTATGGAGAAGTAGTGCATACTGTGCCGACCCTCCATAGGGATAAGAGCAGTTTGATTATGATGAATAAGTAATACGTTGCTAACGCTCTTTTACAAAAAAATAAATTTCTTATTATTTCTTTAAATCATGTATCAGTTACCCGCTACACAGGTCGCTGCTACTCTTCCCTTATCACTGCCTTTTTTGCACGTTGGTACAACCGCTTTGATCTGGTCAGTCCATCTCATAGGCGACTTACCCCGTGGTTTGGTGCCCTCCACTTTCTCCTGCTCTACCAAGTTCTCGGTGGACCTGTCATAACTTCTACAGACATGCTAAAAAATAAATAATATATATTATCTACTTATATGATACTCATAACTAAAATACCGTTTTTTAAATAAATATTTCGTAGGTCTGATAGATAGGCCTTTCAGCGCGACTTCATTAAATTCCATTTTTGTTCCAATAATCTTATATATATAAAAGAAAGTTGTTTAGTTACATTATTTATAACTCAAGAACGGCTAAATCGATTTGACTGAAAACTGGTTGGCAGGCAGCTTAGAACTAGGAAACGGACATAGGATAATTTTTACCCCGTTTTCTATTTTTTTATTCCGCGCGGACGGAGTCGCGGGTGAAAGCTAGTTTCGAATAAATTGTGGAAATTATTATTTCAAGTCTAAAAAAAAAAACTGTTATTTTTTCATCGTTCTCATACTGAAAGAGCGTTTAATTTCTACTAAACATGAAACACTTTTTTAATGAAAATTTCCATTGATTGAAAAACTTAAATTCAATCAAACAATCATTTATTCCTTTTTTTCAAACTCACAATAGCCTGTGGGAATAGAATGGAATTCAAATGGATAATAAAATGGAAATCTACACTAAGAGTCCTCCTTAGTGGCCAATAATGACTTTGGGTGCGACACTCAGTAAATAGTAGGTACCATTGATCAAGAAATCGTTATATACAACATTAATTCAACAATATTTCATTACTAGTAATAACCAAGAGAATATCTGGCAGCAGAAATTAAGAAGTTACGACTTAACCCATTTAGCAAATGAGTCGTTGAAATATGATTATTGCACTTTTTTTTTGCCATTTCTCAAGGAAACAACAATGTTTTCTTTTTTAAATGAAAAGAAAAAGCTACTGTGGCATTCTCGTGCCACCCTGTAATTGAATTATACCATCGATTTTCCATTAAAATGCTTTATGGAATGAAATTGTTAAGTCTAGGTGGGGCGTTGAGGCAGAGGGCCGGCCGGCGGAGACGAGAGGTTTTTCATGTTGTTCACTTCTATGATTAAATGCCTTGTTAACTTAAACACGTTTACACTAACTAGTTACTACTACTAGGTATTCCTTTTATTTACGCGTCACCTGCGGTGTAATTTGTCCAGTCATAAATATGTCAACATATCTTATAATGAACATCAGCAAATATTGCATAGAACGCATTCATTTTCAATTTTTTACTGTCACATTTTGGCAAATTTGGGTGAAGTTCACGATTTGCCAGCGACATGTTCACAGTTAAGTTAGAATACAAACATACAAATGTTTATTTTTATTTACATAAGAAGATGAAGGATGTAAGAATGGTAGACGTAAGCAACAACATGTGTTGCACGAATTGTCCAGCTCGCCCGGTGCAAAACCACAGCCACACAAAAGATAAGGGTCAAGTGGAAGCAATTCCGCGTTTCATCTGATGAGTGTCCGTGACGGAGGCCTAATTTTAGTCCTTTCGTATAAAAAAAGGATGGGAAGGGGAAGTGAAATTGACAGAGGAGGAGACACCTAGGAAGGGGAAACACACTATTTCTGTGCATCCTCTCCTCCTTCGAATAAAAGTAGGCAACGATGTTTATGGGCAGCGGTCGCTTCGCAATTTCGGCGAATTCAGGTGACCGTTTGTTCGTTTACCACCTTATGATGTTAAAAAAATACATTTATTAAGGAGCTGACGGTCGCGGTGTTGACGCGGGAACCGTACATAATATTAGATCCGTATGTAATCGTGTCAACAGAGAGGAACATACTCATTTAACTTTCCGTTATTCAATTGAACAGTTTAACGCGTGCGAGCGAAGGAACATTTGCGTCACGATATACGTACTGATAATAAATACCGTTTGTAAAGGAAAACTTTCCACACCATGTTGGTATTGGTGCAGTGTCCAGAGAGCAATTATTACTTCATTACAATCATCACGAACGAATCTCTTACTTTAAAAAAACATAAACAGAAAAAACTTCCTCTAAAACAAATGATAAACAACGCCGAACTTTATATGGTGATAAAAGCTGTTCTTATAAATAGTATTCAAAACTTCGACGGTGCGTACAAAATATTAACAATGTTAGAATTACATCTGTATTGCAACGTAAGGGTTATTTCGTAAATTTCAACTTCAACAAAGTCCATCGTTGATAAGACTAGGTAAAGCAGCTTTTCAACCTAGAAAAACCTTATAGAATGAGAACGGAAAGTGAAACTACTAGAAAAATCGGTAGACTAAAACAATAAATGGAAAGAGATTAGATGAAAACATAGGGACAGGTGGAAATGGTTGGAGGAAGTCAGCATTCAGAAAGGGGTCCATATATCGGAATAAAATGCGTAAATAAAAAGGGACCCATCACTGAGGCTATAAATGAGGGAGGCATACAGCAGTAGACGGCTAAAGTAAGCGAAATATTTATGAGAAGCAGTCGCCACGTAGAAGTCCTGGCCACTCACTTATTGATAGTAAAAGCAGGACCAGAAATTTTCCTCTGTAAAAATGACGGTAATTAAAGTCTTCAATAATTATTAAAATATACTGTCCACGCTTGGCACTTTGTCCAGTGGATGCATTAGATGGAACTGAAACCTTTGATCATAAATTTGTATTCAAAGAGCGACGTCTACACTCCCCAGGCTTTTTTCCGCAGAAGACCCATGGAATAAAACCACTCCGAGTTCTTTCTCGATGGTTGTTTGCTTTCAATTAAACCACTTATAGCTTCATTTGCATCTGTCGCCTCTTTAAGGACCTTTTATAATAATGAGCGGTCGGCAACGTAAGGTACTTGGTAAAAGATGACCGCCTGTGTGTAACTAGTCTACTAATAATATTAAAACATTGGAATTTTCCTTTTTTTTCAAAATTGTGGGCCTAGCACGAACCGTCATCGTGTCGTCATCGACAAGATTTGTATTAAAATTTATGCAGCGCCCCCTATCGGGCGTAAAGTACACCAGAACATCTTACAATAATTTTGACATAATTAATGATACGAAGGCGTAACAAATATCTATGCTAGGCCCACTGAACCCGGCATGCGTTTCAACGTCAATGTCAAAAGAACATCAAAAGTATAAATAATAAAAATATTGTAACATTCTACCTTTTGGCAACAGTTCGTATCTACAAAAATAGTTTTTTATTTATATAAAAGATAGTAATAAAATTTCTATTCCATGACTATAATTGATCTCCATACTGATTCTTCTTAACATTCCTACAATATTCTTAACTTTACTAATTAGATCGTCTGTACATTGCATTTGTAAAGTTTTTATTTTTCGTTTTGTCGTCATGTTGCTGCGAATTTATTTAGATCGGTGATAGGGGTGATATTTCATATTTGCGGAGTTTTCGCGAGTGTTGATATGACAAGCAGTTAATTGGAAATGGCGACGTGCGAACCGCGGCGTGTCATGTCCGACGGCCGAAAGTGTTTTGTCCTATTAATTTTTTTTTAGTTTACCTCCGCAAGATATTAATTGGAATCGGACGTGATAGACGGAAGTCTGATCCATGACACACTTTTAACGGGAAAATTGAAAAAAAATATTTAAATATATTATATACAAAATTTCCATGTCACAATGTTAGTTACCGTACTCCTCCGAAACGGCTTGACCGATTTTTATGAAATTTTATATTCATTTACAATAGGTCTGAGAATCGGCTATATTTTTCATACCGCTAATAATTTTTTTTAACTGCGCGCGAACGGAGTCGCGGGCGACAACTAGTAATGATATAATTTTTCACTGGTACATGAAAAAATGCATAAGAACACGTCGCGCGTTCTATCTAGGTTCTCTAATCTTTTGTTACAAATGAACTAGAAAGAAAATAAAAACACAATGGGTATGTTTAAAATATTTGATGACGATTAAATTAATTACCTACGTCCTAAGATTAGAAATTAGTTGTATGAATAATGTATGACAAATTAAATAGTCAAATGCCAATTAACTTAATTAAAAAGGTCAGTGAGTCTTTCGATCGTGTCGTTGTCTATGTAACGTGACTCATTTATACACAATAAAACATTATCTTTAATTTATTGCATTGCCAGTAACTTTCTATTGAGGAGTTACAACCTTGTCACAATAATCAATCCATACGCCTCGTAAATCTGATCGTGTTTCCTAGTTTGTGTAATGCGAGGCAGTTGCTAAATGTGAAGTTTTTTTAATTCATCTATTGTTTTGTCGTAGACATCTAAGGATTCAAACTCAGTTTGAACCTTGCGAAATTGTCAAATTTCCACTGGTGTTTAGCAACTTATATACCCAATCACGGCAGAGGCACGTGACCGTTGTCGCGAGGCTGGCCGCTAATTAGAAAGGCACGTGTTTGAAGTTTAAAGCTTTGTAATTTTTAACTTAACTTACATTAAACTATTGCATTGGAGTAAAGGTGATCGTATTGGTATCCCGCATAGAGTAGATTGATATTGACTCAACTATCAAGCAAAGGGCTGAGCATTGAGCAGGCCGGTAGGAGGGAAGTCGAGAGCAATACAGATACGTTCGACGTCAGATAAACATGGAATTATCTATCTATGCAGTCTCGATATCTTCCACATTATAACAATTGCTTTATGAAATACTAGCTGTCGCCCGCGACTTCGTCCGCGCGGAATTAAAAAAAATAGTAATAAGTAGCCTATGTGTTCTTCCAGACAATACACTACATCTGTGCCAAATTTCGTCAAGATCCGTGGAGCCGTTTCGAAGATACCTTCAAACAAACATCCATCCATCCATCTAAACATTCACATCTATCATATTAGTATGATTTAAAAAGAAAGTAGTTCCTTATACAAGGAACAAATTCTACGATTTTTTTTTTTGAAAAAAAGGTTGGTAATCATTTTTGTAGGTATTTGTGTATATTATATAGTGTTTATCTGTTTTATTACGGATTCCTATAAAGTATAATTTTACTAAACAATTCAATTTTATTTTTATAATATAATTCCTTATGAAATAATATCGATATGGTTAAATAACAATACTATAAGTACCTACCTACATTTTTAATTCGTTTCAAAGATCACAGAATAAAAAATGTTTTGTTGTTGACATCAGATAAATTAGTCTGTATTAATAGACAAAGTTATTATATTAAGACTAGAAGTAGGGTTTATCTAGCTATAACACGAACGGGCAATGTCCTTTAGCTTCGTCAGGTAACATAATGTCAGACATTCAAATAATTGTATATAATAATAACGGGTAACAATTTTGTCTGTATACCTTCCCACTATAAAATGCATTGTTCACGAGAACTCAGTCCTCAAACATTACATTTTCCACGAAACGGAATTTAAACGAATTTAAGAGCTCTTTATAAATACGCAAGGCAAATATTAGAGCTTTGTTGTTAGTCGGTTTCCGTCTAATGCTAGTTTCACATAAGCGAGAACAGTGAAAGAGTACATACAGTATTGCCATTGTTTTAACGTGAACTTCCACCTCCCTCAGAACAAAGTATCATTCTATTCAAAGAGAAAATGTTAAATTTCAACACAACAAAATTTATCGTTTGTTCAATAAATTAACTTTTCGATGAAATTAAGTGTGCGTTCAAGTACTGCACTGTCTACTGCTCTGCCTCACTGTTCTACCCTCGTGAGAAACATATTACAATTAGCGGTAACTACATGGTTTAAATTATACAATTCCTCTCAACCTTTATCCCTGATGGGGTGGACAGAGAAATTACTTAGAGTTACTAGTTATTCACTCATAATTGTATCCAAAGTGAAATAGGACTAAACTAAGCTTCTAAACAAAGCGAGCTATTGTCATAGTCGAAAAAAAAGTTCTGAAACAAGTCTTTAAAACATATTATTTCTTGATGGCCAGAAATACTATTTATCATATGGGTATGATGCTTTGATAAATTATCACTTTGTTTTTTTTTCTTTTCTTTGGTTCTCTCAAAGATTATCGGTGATGGTTTATGGAGCATACCTTAATGTCTCTTAAACTATGTTTATCTGTGTATATTTTAAACTAGAAAGTTTTACGTCTTTAATCTAGGTAACAACAAAACATTTCAAATCGACTATGAGTGATTAAACTGACCACCGATAGTATCGATACATCCAGTCTTAGATGAATCGATAGTGAACGGGCTATTTGAAATTTTCAATTTTGATCTTGCGAGACCGCCGGCGTAATTCGATTCGTGTCTGCGTGTATCCGAAATGCAGAATTTCGTATTTAAGTAGGAATGTACCACAGACCATCGGGCAAGGTTAGCTTAGCTAGGTATCGTAGAATGGAGAATTATTTCGAATTCAGATGTAATCCAGTGCATACCTAGGCTATCACTTCTAAACCTCTCACGGTGAAATGTGTGGTGACTGTTATTTAATTTACTACAATAGATAAGCATAAAGTTTGAAAAATTAGCTAATTTCGGTTGTTTCTTTTCTATTAAATTATGTTTTACCACTGTTAAACCCGCACATATTATCATCATGAAGTTTGGTGCCAATATTACGCAGTAGGAACAGATGTTTTTTTTACACAATTGAAGCATACCTTCGTTCTTTTCTTTATTCTAGATTCAAATTGATTATCTGTTTAGTAATGTACACCATATTGCATCAAAACACGTTATTTTTTCTAGAACAAGCATTTACGCTTTACTCATGCAGTTAGAATCACAGTGTCCTGATAAAACAATAATCTTTAGTCACTTTGACATTTCCCATTTCGTGAAATCTATATTCGTAAACTAACAATCAATCTGGGCTAACAAATGTAACACAACACATCCTTGTGTTAAGATGCACTGCGTACCATAGATATTTCAAACAATTGTACAACTTCGTGATTCTATTACATTTAAAATTTAACATTTGCAAAAAAGTTAGAATATTGAGGTACTCAAAAAATTAATAACAAATTTAATTGTATAACTGACAAAGTAAAGTTTTGATCATAAACTTTGCTAAGCAGGGATGGTTTGATAAGGAATTTCAATCTATAATTCGTAATCGTAATTATAAGTAATCGGCGTAATGACATCTGTTATGGAACTAGGTAATTACTCCTCCTACATCGTCGCTATAGACCAATAGATGGCGCTGACCGTGTCGCAAACATACCGCCTTCGCGCCGCCATCACTTACCCATAAACATGCTAATTTACGTATGACTATTTTATAACATAATTAATAACTCGCGTCGCGCGCAGTCACTATTAGTTCAGATTAGGATTTGGAACAGTTTATGCGCTACAATTTAATTTGATGGTGTTCGCGTGACCCGGTCTCGGCTCCTTGTCGTCACATACTTTTATAGGTGATGTAAAATAATGAAAAAATACCGGATGGCCATTTTATGCGAGGTGTTTGATTTAGAGTCGGAGGCTTTTATGAGGGTTATGTACACTGGCTATCAGTCTGGACGTGTACGTCGCCCGCGTCGTTCTTGCTGGAATTATTTCATAGAAAGCTAATAAACAAATGGTATAGATAACAATTTATACTACCGTTATTAAAGTCGTTATTTTATAGTCCTAATTAGAAATTTGACACTTATTTTTTCATGTCTTGTTTGTATCCATTAACTTTGGACTATTTATAACTTGTCACCATGAAACATTACGTCTTTAGATAACATACCTACACCACATTTTTATAAATTATTGGACTGGACTGGATTAAATCACTGGACGCTCTAACGCAAACTTTTCTATGAATGCTAAACTTGTGAAACATATATTGAAGTTATACCCTGTTCATTTTCTAGTGATGTTTACAAGCTGGGTACCTATTCTTTTTTTTTAATTTATGTCTCTCCATTGGGACTGACTATTGAGTCAAACTTAAAATGACGACGATGAGTTTGTTAAAGTTGATAATATTTTGTGAGTTTAGATTAAATTAAATAATCACGTAATTATCACGTCGGGGAGTAGAACTCGAGCATGCGTAAGCCGTTCTAACCAAATAGTTTAGTATGTAGGTGTACCCGGTGGTCTGGTTCTGCTCTCGAGTATGTAACCGTGGAACAAAATCTTCACATAAACTCGTAGATTTTTATCAACTTTTACATGCTAGTAGTAAAATGGATATGGAGACAACCAAGCCTCCTACCACTAACTAATATTACTAATATTTTAAATTCGAACGTTTGGATGTATGCATGGATGGATGTATTGATGATTTGTTAGAGGGTATCTCTAGAACGGCACAACGGATCTCGATGAAATTTGGTATAGATGAAGATTATAGTCTGTAAGAACACATAGGCTTCTATTTCAGTTTTTTTTTTAATCCGCTCGGACGGAATTGCGGGACACAGCTAGTAGACTATAATTTAAATGTATCGTTTCCATCCTGCTCAAATAAAAATTAATAAATAAAACATTATAAGACTGTACCAACTATTTGAGGCACTCGGCTTGGATAGTTGTTCTCAGAAGACAGTTGTCAATGTTTATACAGGGTGCATATAAAATATACAAAAGTGGCCCCTCGGCGGACCAAGTGCAAACATTGCGGCTGCTCTGGGCAGGGGTAGGGGAGCGCCGGGGGAAGGGGAGTCGAGGGTGTCACGCACGAGCCACTATTCAAAGTTGAACAGTTAAACTGCTACATGAAAATACTTAAAAGACAAATAACGACTTCGGAAAACCGAGTGTATTTTTTTTTTAAATTGTTAATTATAAAATATAGATCGATATTAATTTATTTCATAACAATTTATAAGCAGCCTGTTATGTTTTTAAAACTTATCAAATAATATTTTATACGTTTAAAAAATATTCAATAATTTTATGCTTTATTTAAAAAAATCATCATCACCACCTGGCCTTATTCCACTCGTGTGGGGTCGGCGCACGAGGTTTTATGAACCTCAATGTTTTGGCTTAATTTTTACGGCCAGCCGTCTGCCTGTCGCCAATCCTACTTGGGAGAAATTATAAATAAATTAAGATATAATGGTTTACCTATGAACCAAATAATTATAGCTTCTAAATACTTCAAATATTATCTCACCTTACTTTTTACTAATATTATAAATTGAGAAGGTTAGATGGATTTATGGATGGATGGATGTTTGTTAAAAGGTACCTCGAGATCCGCTCATCGGATCTCGCTGATATTCGGCTTATAATATGTAGAAAATAGTATGCCAGAACACACAGACCACTAAGTTTTTTTTTTTAAATCCGCGCGGACGGAGTCGAAGGCGACAGCTAGATTTCATAAACAATATTTTATAAAATAATTTGATAGTTTCATTAATCTTACTTAATATTATAAATGTGAATGTTTGGATGTATGGATGTGTGTTTGAAGGTATCTCCAGAATGGCTCAACGGATCTCGATGTAATATTAGGTGTAGATCATATTCTAGAAGAACATATAGGCTAGTTATTATGTTTTTTTTTATATTCCGCGCGGACGGAGTCGTGGGCGACACCTAGTTATTTAACAACATGGAAAAATATTCCAAATATTATCGGAAAATATTTCTAATTTTCGAAATAAATATTTCTATATAAAATATTTTTTAAAATAATTAATTTTTCATAGAGTAAAAATGTTATATATGTCAACTTATCATAGTCATATATTCCTAGAATATGGAAAGTTAAATTAAAATTACTTATTATTTTAATTAAGAATGCATTATAAAAAAGATATAAAATCCCGATGAACCTATCTATGACATTTACCTGCTAAATTGTTTAACCGCACGCTTCAATTTGCTTCAATAAACTGGAAAGTTTGCAAAGGTAAATGGAAGTTTTCTCTTTGACGGACAAACTCCGGATTGGATTATTAAAAGATTACATAGTTTTTTATCTATAGAACTTCATAAAGATTCGTTGAGCCGTTCCGGTGATACCTTAAAAAAATCATCCATCTATCCATCCATCTAAACTGTCGCATTATTAATAGTAGTAAGATAGTAAGAGTAAGATTGTAAGCGTGCAAAGAAGTAGTTACATTTAGTAGAGCACAAACATTCCATACTCAAAGAAGATCCTAGCAAAGTTTGTTCCAATGTGACCGCCTGTAGGATTATCTTTTTCGCCCATTTCAAAATGAGAATTGTTATTCGATTCGTTATCTTGCACTTAGTGTTATTGTGAAGTCACTCATCAAACTTTTTTTTTTCTGAGCTAATGGCTGTTGGTAAATTCAGATATTGCGATATTCTACGAGTATATCGTAACAATAAGTTATCAAAAAACCAATGACGAAATTTCTTCGAATTACCCACTACCTCTTTGATTACACATAATTGTAACTAGTTTTCGACAGTTGAAGCAAATGTATAAAATAATATTGCCTTGCCTTTCATTCTCTTTAAAATTAACAAAGACAACATGCTGTTCGCATCTCTGGGTACGAGCTACTACGAGTAAATACCACCTTTTTCCTATTAGGTTCCAGTTAGTTATATGTATCGGCTCGATTTACGCAACTCCATGACTAGCGTGTATTTTTCGTGCGTGAGCAGAATTCGGATTCACTCCAGCTAGCCCAACGCTCCGAATCTTCCCACAAACCCTTGATGTTGTCGGTGATCCTTGAGTAGTGATCTCGGCGATCTGACATATTAAACCTTGTTCTTCTTCTTCGACCGATTACAATGACGTGCGATTCAAATCGTCGATGACCGGGGTGTTACTAATCGGCTTGATTCTCTGGTTTTTGAATTTTATTTGTATTTTTTACCGTCTAACCACGGGGACTGCTCCGAAAAATTGTTTGGACTCATCCCTGCCGCTGAGTTCCGTCAACGCACATGTCCACAGACCGCCAAGTTCCATTGCTACCACCTCGATGGTAGGCATTCCACAACGACGAGGTATTCGCAGAACTTCCATCTTAAGTTTTAGAGTTTCAAGACAAAACGTTTAGTTGTTTCATTTGTTATTTGGAGATTAATGATTTAAGTACATTATTTTATTGTTTTGAATTTTCGTTCTTCCAATTCTTCACGTTTATTTGAAGGTGTAGGTATAGATAAAGACATGATAAATAGGTAACCAGAGTTTAAATAATTGAATATTAAATATGTAAATTACTACTACAACGAGTAGGTAGGTAGGTATGTGTTTTGTTAAAGCTTACCTATTCATTTTCCTATACTTCACATTTAAATGTGAAGTATAGGAAAATGAATAGGGATGATACTTCCCTTAAGGGAATATTTTTAATAACGCAAGGGGTCCATTGTTATAAAGTTTCCTTATCCTCTAGAAGTAATATCCATTCATTAATAGGTTTAAAGGATGGTTTTAAACTTCATAGAATCTAACGTATGAGGATGAGGGCAGTTCGAAAAATCCTATGTATGTAGGTAGTCAAAAGTCGCTCAAATCATACATTCGTAGTTAATAAATGGTTCGTTACCAAACTCACCTTTATAGGTTTAATAGCTTAAAGATTATTAGGTTCGAGTATAGCTACTTGGACTAAATTAACAATTATGTACTTATTTACCTACTTCAATAATCATATTACCTATAGTTATCAGGCTCTCATATCTTGCAGTAACATGTAGTGATCAATTCTATAATCTGACCACGGCATGATCATGAGGTGATGTGCCAATAGTGCGCCAGCAGTATGAGAGCAGGGCAAGCAGAGTATAGCGCACGAGGTGCGCGCGCGCTGCGGGCGTGCGGGGTGGGTGCGCGCGGCGGGGGCGGCGGGGCGGCGCGCGGCGGGCGTGGCGCGGAGGCGGCTCGAGGCGCCATTCGCCGTCACCAGCGCCCCGCCCTCGCGCCGCGTCCCGCACCGCCGCCGCTTGCCTCCGCTCAGTGCCTCGCGAGTCGCCGCCCGCGTCGCACGCAAAGCGCCTATTTACATCAAGCGCGTTCGTTGCAGATGCGAGCACGCCGCCGTTAAAACGATGCCGGCCGAGGAGGAACCCGCTCCTATGGACGCCCGCGATGCCGCCGACGGCTCGCCCCAGCAATTTTGTCTACGATGGAACAACTACCAGAGCAACTTGGCGAACTGTTTCGACCAACTCCTGCAGACGGAGTCGTTCGTCGATGTCACTCTCGCGTGCGAGGGCCGAAGCCTGAAGGCACACAAGGTGGTGCTGTCCGCATGTAGCCCCTACTTCCAGACCTTGTTCATGGACAATCCGTGCCGGCACCCGATTATTATCATGCGCGACATCAAATACTGCGACCTGAAGGCGGTTGTGGACTTTATGTACCGCGGCGAGATTAACGTGTCCCAGGATCAGATTTCGGCACTGCTCAAGGTAGCGGAGACGCTGAAGGTGCGTGGGTTGACGGATGTGAGCGGCGAGCCGGCCGTACTTCGTGCGGGGAGCGCGGGGAGCGCGGGTACAGCAGCGGCCGCCGAGGCGCGCGGAACCAAGCGAGCTGGAAGCCACGAGCCCGAGTCTCCAGGGCAGGCACGCCGACGCGTCGCAGATCCTGGCCCGTTGGGCGCACACGGCTCGCCCGACCACCTGCTGCCGCCGGACGTGCCCGCACCGCCACCACTGCACGCCGACGACGTCGACATCCGCCCCGGCATCGCCGAGATGATCCGCGAGGAGGAACGGGTAAGTACCTACATGCCTGCACCTACAGTTGCACCTGCACCGCATCCGCGCCGAGGCTTAGACCGAGCCGAGCGCCAGGCCGCGGACCGCACCGCCTTACAAACTTTTCCCGCCGTCGCAGCGCGCGCCCTCCGCCCGCCTTGCCCGTCCCCCGGCAGCGCCCCGCGCTCTTTCCACTCCCTCGCCAAACTTTCCACCTCGTATCGTGTTCCGTAATTAATTTATTTCGGGCCCGCACTCCGCGTCTAATATGAAAATTACTGTGTACCGTGGACTTGGTGTGTTTTGTTGGCAACATGAAGTTTGCTCTTTCCCCGAACACACTTCCTTCATCCACAAACGATCCGCGCTCGATCGACGCAAACCTTCTAATTGAAACACGTTTGAGAACATGTGTTACTCAAGTCTATAACTACATGTACTTTTACAATATACGAGAAATAACAATGTTGTAAGAGATTTGGTGGTCTCGAAGACAAATGACCTCTAAACGAGTAATGTAGTTGTTATTAGGACAGGACACGTCGGCGTCCGGGGCACAGGACCGTTCGCCTAGGTTTCTGTTTTCCTTTCGCACATCTGTGTTCATATTTAAGCGTCTTACATTGTTTTTTCGTCATCCTTTCGCTCTTAATTACAATGTTCTTTGGTGAATTAATATATAAATCAATTATTATACGATGTATACACTTAATTAATTATCTGATTAAAACTATAAAAAGAGGCGGAAGTAATCTAATAATAAAAAATATATATGAAATTAAATTCATAATTTTTACAAAGTTTTATCATAAAAAATTACCATCTTACGAGTAATAAACAACCGTAAATTGTTATTTGGAAAAATAAAGTAATTTTTATGGTTGTCTAATTAGGCAATCATATAAAAACCCTTCTCGCCTACGTAAATCTTTATGTTGACGTATCTGCATGAAGGCGGTTCTTGACCTGATTGTATTGCGACGTGATGGTCATTTGCGACACTTTTAACGCATAAATAAAAAAATACGATTCGTATTAGTTTCCAATTTTAGTTATAAATTGCGTAAAGCTTTTTAAATAAGCCAGATACTAGCGGCACTGAATTAAGTTAAAAATATTAAATCGTAAAATAGTTTCTTCTCGTTTCTTAACACAAATATGGACGAAGAAGATAAATTTTAAATAAAAAATTGCCCGTCTAAGACAAATAATAAAAAAATAATAATTTGTGTAAATCTATATCTATCTATCTATCTATATATATAAAAGAAAGTCGTGTTAGTTACACTATTTATAACTCAAGAACGGCTGAATCGATTTGACTGAAAATTGGTGGGCAGGTAGCTTAGAACCAGGAAACGGACATAGGATAATTTTTATCCCGTTTTCTATTTTTTTTTTATTCCGCGCGGACGGAGTCGCGGGTAAAAGCTAGTATATATATATATATATATATATATATATATATATATATATATAAAAGAAAGTCGTGTTAGTTACACTATTTATAACTCAAGATTGGTCGAACTGATTTAGCTGAAAATTGATGGGGAGGTAGCTTAGAACTAGGAGACGGACATAGGAACTTTTTTATCTTGTGTGCATTTTTTTATAATAATCCATTTTTACTGGCCTTAGCTAATTTCTCGATTTGAGAACTATGACGTCACAAGATGACGCGGCTTCAAGAATTACTACTTCAATCTAAATGAGAATTAATTTAAGAACGTATTCTAAATAGCTCCTTTATATAAAAAGCCAGCTTGAAACAAACCTTGGAATCATACAACCGTCAAAAAAATTCGAATTAAAGGTTTTTTTTTTTATTAAAAATAGGTACCTTAATGCACTTCTTCTACAAATTAACTTTAATTGTCTCAAAATTCACGTTCTTCCGTTCGCGTAATTCCCTTAAAAAGAGGTACACATTTTTCGCTTCAAATCTTAGTAATATTAGAAATACGAATGTTTAGATGAATGGATGGATGTTTGTTTGAAGGTATCTCCGGAACTACTCAACGGATCTCGATGAAATTTGGAATATATGTAGAATAAAGTCTGGAAGAACACATAGGCTATTAATTAAGTTTCGTTTTTAATTCCACGCGGACGGAGTTGCGGGCGACAGCTAGTATTCATATAATGATAATAATATAAAAATACTTGAAACAAAATGGCATCTTAAATCATTGTGAGCGGGCGGCGGACAAACCGAGCGGCTCTTAATGGCAGTTGCGTTTATTTTACGTTGCGGTATTTAAACTAAAAAGATAAAAATTTTCCTTAACTGCTTCTTCTATAGCTTTATGGCTCGCTTATTGCAATTTTGTGAATGATAAAAGCACTCACACCCACGTCCTATCAGTACAGACAGATATAAATATAAATAGATTGTACATTTCACTAGTTGTAATTCTGATGTTATCTTTTTTATAATTACCTTCATAGTTATGAAGTAAATGAGCTAATGTTTGTATGATGATTTATGTGTTTGTTGGAACTTATAAGGAATTTACAGGTATCTTAAAAACTTGAGTTTTGAAAAAAAATCTTATGACATAATCGGTCAAATTGTAGTAAGTTTTAACTTGCCAGTAACTACTCCTATTTTAAGATTAAAGTTAATATTCAATTTTACCAATCCTAACCTAAGAATAATATTATAACTATACGATAATAAAATATATACACGGACGATATTGTCGGTATAAAAGATTAAATAGAAAATAATGGTTGTCGGATCGTCTGATCATGTCTATGTCACTTGTCACCTAAGAAGATTTTCAAACTGTCAACATTTGACATTTCACTCTATTATCCTACAAAATGGAATTGTTATGGCATTTCGTGTCCCTTTATATAAAACAGTATACATGGATTTTCGTCGGTTTATACATTCATTCACAGGATAACAATACCGCGATTTCTTACTCCGCAAGTTTGTAGGAAAAACGGAAAATATAGGTACAAGGAGAAAAAATCCAATAAATTGAAGGAGAAAAATTATCCCGGAGTTATCCTCTTGTAACATCGTGTTTGGTAGAAAACGTTTTATCTTATTATTAATTTTATAAATGCGAAAGTTTAGATGGATGGATGGCTGGATGTTTGTTAGAAGGTATCTTCGGAACGGCTCAACGGGTCTTGATTAAATTTAACACAGATACAGAACGTAGTCTGGAAAAACATATAGGCTATTTATAAAGTTTTTTTTTAATTCCTCGCGGACGGAGTCGCGTGCGACAGTTAGTATTTAATAAAAAGCATGTACCAAGTTATATAAAATTACCTTCTAACAAACATCTATTCATATATTCGCAGTTATAATATTAGTAATATAAAACAAGAGTTTTAAGAGTAGTTTGTTTAAAAAGTTACTAAGTACTCGATTAGAAAACTTAAATTAATTTGAAGAAAGGATTAAGTAAAAATACTTGATACAAAAATACGATACTTGATACGAAATTTCTTATCAAGCAAGTATTGATACTAATTTGAATTAATTGAAAATACGATTTGCATTGAAGTTTAATATCTATTACTCCAATGCAAATCGCTGCTACTAGGTGGCGCTGTCTTGGTTTAAGGTTATAGCTCATGTCTCAAACGTAAGGTATTTGTACCTTTATATTCCTATTAGTAACTTTATATTCAGATTAATATTGCACAGGAACAGGACACATTAAATATGCATTTATGAAAGATCTTTGTCACTTGGACGTCTAACGTCCCGCGAAACTATATTTAGATGTAAACATTATTTACTGTAAGCCGTAGGCTTCTACTGTCGTACCACTTGTATAAAAAAATATTGTAATCTCAGTTCTTTCAAATACGATGACAGGGATGATAATATGTTTTTTGCCCGAGTGTATCTACAATGAAAACCAACGTTGAGATGTCGCTTCACGTGTTGATTGACCTTAAAGGTATAAAGATCTTTCATAAATACATACTTAATGTGTCTGTGTGATGTGCAATATGGATCTGAATATAAAGTTGTTTATTCCCTTTTGTCACAGACGTTCGCAAAATTTGCCTGTGAGATTTTATTCATTAGCGTCGTATAGGTTGTGTGTCTGATTTTAATTTGCTTTCTTTGTCAAGTTCATTGACCTTGATTAAAATTTGCACATGACAACTTAAATCACTATAATGTCGCTCCTTCTCTCTTGCGACGTTACTAATATTATAAATGCGAATGTTTGGATGTATGCTTTAGTTAGATGGGTTGAAGTTTGTTATACGGTATCTGCAGAACGGCTCAACGGATCTAGATGAAAAAATAAAGTTTTTTTTCAACTCCGCGCTGACGGAGTCGCGGCTGACAGCTAGTCTAGTAATAATCTATATTTTTAGTAACTATAATAATTACAAATATTTCAGTTATTATCTTTTTGTGCACTATTAAATTTTAATAAGAGTTTCTCTGATTTCGATATTAAAATATTATTTAAACTGCACAAAAGGACAAATTGTTCTTCGTGTTTTTTATTTTTTTTAATATTTTCTTTTTAGTAAAAGACTCACTACCTTATTTAGAACAGTCGTGTAATAAAGCTGCTATTCCATTACCACTCAACCAGCCCCATCTATGTATGTTTCCATTTAATTCCACACACGGGTACAAAATAAAATTATCGTATATCGTATAAAAGAAAGAAAATATGAAACCGTTTGAAACTCGGGCCGGCCATTGTTCGAACGGGTTGCAGCTATAATTTAGTATTTTGCGACCAAAACTAGGTCTTTCTAACAAAAGGATATTGTTTGAGTACAATTAGCAATGCAATCGGCATAGATAAGTTAACGTTTGCCTTATTTGAAGTACTTGTACGTTGTATAGGGGGCGTTAATATTGCGCTCGCTTCGTGTTTGTTAAGTGGCATTTTATCGCACCTTTATAGAACACTTTCTTTGTCTGTTTTGATTGTGCTTTTTTCATGTTTGATTGCATTTATTTAAACATTTTTGCATGAAATTAGTAGAAAACTTTACCCAGGAAAACCGGGCCTAATTAATAATTCAGCTTATGATATAAGTTCGTAAATATAATTATTCTCACTTAATATTGACTGTGTAATTATAGCGCGAACTGATACAACATTGTCAAACGTTGTCAATCAATGTGGGCGAGCCACTTAGGATGGAAAATATTTAATAACTTTTGTATGCTTTTTTAGATTAAGGTTTAATTAGATATTACCTTAACTAGCTAATCTTACTATCTTACTAATATTATAAACGCGAATCTTTGGATGAAGAATGGATCTTGATGAAATTTGGCATCTATGATCATAGTCTGAAAGAACGCATACGCATATTATGTATTTTTTTTTAATTTCGCGCGAAAGTTATCGCGGCCGACAGCTAGTAGGTATTTAAAAAATATCGACATTGGTGGAAGAAGGTTTTATTTGTGATTTCACGTATCAGTCGTTACGCTTTTGTTTTTCCGGTAATATTTTTTATTCCTTTTGCAAAAAAAAAAAAGAGACAACATAGTGATTCGGCTCGGCACTTTTTATTTTTCTTTAGAAATGAAAACATTAATTTTCTTCTTGCCAGGATTATACGATTTTCAATAAGAGCCACTATATCTTTTGACATTAAAGAATAGAATAGAAAATGTAGTAAGGTAACCGGATAAAGGTAACAATATCGGTGCCACATCGGCAACGTTAACAGAATTAATCGAACAGTGGCTCAGTAAATACTCTTATCGCTCGACATAAATTAATCTCATAGCTAATACTATATTTTTTTTACTTACAATTTTAATTACGCACGTTAATTGAAATGAGCGTGTCACGTGGAACACGGGCTATACTCTCTTGATAAGGAACTTGCTTTAATTATGAAAATACCTTTGTTAGGAAATACTTTCGAGTTTTCATATTTATTTGTATAGACGAAGACAGTCAGTTCTTTATTTAAACGAATTTTTCGTTCCTTTTTTTTGGAGAATCGTATGGAAACATCGTTTTAGTGATCAGTCACTTTGCTCAATGAATTCTTTAAGAGTTTAGGTATTGATAAGAAATCATCTGAAATGTAGCTATCTGATGGCAAATCTTGATTTACGACCGCGAGTGTTTAGTACTCGCATATCTCCAACTTTAAAAAAATTTAAACGTAATTACGTATTACTTTAAAAAATATTATAGTTGTGTAAAATATACACAGAAACAAATATTTTTTTTAAAGTATTTATTCAATTTAGCTCTTTTCTGCCTGAGCGTCATTCCTCACTGAGGACTATGGTCGCGAATCCCGACCGATAATGCAAAAGTCTGTGTAGTGAAAGAGTATATTTCGTTACATTATTTTGGCTTAAGCCATGGTTAGACAAAAATAAAGTTTTTAGAATTATTAATAGCAAATCAATTAAATAAATTTGTTTAATTGTTTTTTTTATTCGCATAATGAACCTGAAATGAACCTAAATTTCAATGTGAACTTTACTGGTAGCACATTGCAGCTATGGGATATGTTGATCAATTACCAAGAGGTGGCCTCTTGATCGTTTTTTTTTATATCTGTAATAGAAAACCCCCTTGTAAATGATTAAACTAAGCATGAAATTATACACATGCGACATAGACGGATGCATACGCAATTATAACCAACTAGCTCGGTGGTGAATAGACGCCCCAACTGAGTCACGGTTTATAGGTTCGAAGATATAGCAAAGGTAAGGCATTAATTCATTTTATATTCAATATTAATATTAAAAGAGGGAGAAGAGAAAGAGGAAAGAAGAAAAGAGGGAAAGAGAGAGGGAGAAGAGAAGATTTATGGCTTATAGATAGGTGTTACGTCTAAATTGTTATTATAAAGCTCAACGAACAGTAGGTTAATTCTCAAGTTTTTTTACCAATGAGTTTTTACTTGTCTTCATGTGAACCAAATTAAAAATATATTTTCCATTTTGCAATAATATAACATTATATGCGATTCCTAAAGCTTTACCCATTAGATGTTTCTTTCACAAAAAGCGACTATATTCGTAAAGGAAAAATGAACTTTATTGCCTTTCGGAATAGAATTGTTCGCCCGTTCCAAACTAAAGGCATTATCGGCCAAACGTAAAGGCTCAAATATTGGAAACAATCGTCGTTCATTGCTCGTAAAGATAAGGGTAATGATATTTGTAATGGTTGTGAATCAGCGTTCAATTCCGCCTCGTTTTCGCGGCCTTTCGTGAATAAGCCCATATGAGCTAAGCCGGTGACGTCACGTCGCGGGCCAAGGCTCGACCAGCCTTCCATAATTAAAGAATTAAAATGAACTGTTTGTTAGTGCTCCGAACACGTGCCGCTTTAATACTTATTGAATTGTTAATATTAGGAAACATTGTAGAAATAATTTTTCTGTTAAATTATACAAATTAGAGTTGTAAGAATTTTTAGTCGATAGCAAATAAGAAATAACGCATTTCTATTTTGCCTATTTTATCCTGCATATCTATTGGATTGCATTAGGATTGTACTGTTAGAATTCTTGAAGCTTAATTTCTTAATACCAACCATTTGTCATCGATTAATTACTCCATGCGTTCACCTAAGTTACTAGATTTGTTTTCACATTTTGTTATCATCGTCAAGGTGTGAATTTTTTTGAGAATTTTCATTTCGTATAAGCAGCAACAACTTCATATACGTTATGAAATTATTTCACGTGCACAGAATATATTAATTTCTGAAATGTAATAAATTATTCAACTTTTTGTTTATTGTTTACACAAACAGTTCATTTTTATCACTTTATACGCATCGTGTGCACGTAAATGCTTAAACCGAAAATAGAGTCCAATGAATTAAAACAAACATCTCATAAAACATCGCGGTTTCTAACATTTAATAACGGCTGTAAATTATATATAAAATATAACTTCTTCACACTTATCACGAGAATTATAATCATAATATTTAATATCGCTTTGTGTTACGTTTTTTTTTTCGTGCAACTACGCAATTAATATTTATTCGTGCGTGAAATTAAAAATATATAGTATCGAGTATTAAAACTCACGCTGTTTGAGAAAGTAATTTATATTGGACGGCCGATAATTTTATTTTGCAGTGTTTTTTTTCTGCACGAGTACCAATCGGCACCCTGTTAAAATTATATCGTTGTATTATAATATTATAGTAAAGATACCCTTATCTTGATAATTCTAAAATTTATCTGAAAAGACTTGTTTTAATTTTCCTATGTCTTGTTCTAATTAAAAAATATAACATTTTCGCTGAAACTAGTTAAGTTCTTAAATATTTACGAAAATTTCTTTATCTAAAAAAATCATTAAACAACATTTTACTTCTAACAAAAAGTTAAATTTATTTTCAAAAAAGTATTAAACGTTTCATTTTAAGAGAATAAAGTAAACAAATTATATCGACTAAAAAAATTATGGTCGCTAACAAATTGATACCTATGTTATGTACATTTATAACAATTTAGATTTTGGAGGACTTCATGAAGGATGTTTTTGTGAGAAAGAAGTCTTTAATATTAGGACTACAGGAAAGAAATTAAAAAAGAAACTTAACTTCATAAAGCACGACGCTTAACAATATACTTGTTTATTACTAGAAGCAGATGTTGCATGTTTGTGTAATTAATTCTATTTACTCTGTTTACTGTGTCTTATCAAATAACAATGTATAGCATTTAAGGCAGGTCTACAAAAAGATAGAGCAGTGTTTACTGGCTTGGTTTCGCGACACGTGAGCCGGCAAACACGGACATGCTGCATTCTTAACAAATAAAATAACCGACAAATATGGTTATAGATTTCACTTCACTAATTGATCATACTGGTTATTATCGACAATTTCGAACGCTCAAAGGATTCTCAGCTGTCTCCATATCAGGTTTTTGCCTGCAACTGTTTTAGCTGGCACATTTTGCCTCTCTATGTTTTGTACGCTTGTTTTACTGCGGTGGCAGAGAGATGTCTCGTATGTTAAATTATATAATATCTCGATGTCTTGATTATTTATCCTACTTCCGTGAGTTGTTCTTGATTTTTACCCATTTGAAATCTGGTCCGGTAAAAATAAATGCAGGAGCTCAACATTCAGTTAGCATTTAAGCTACTTACTGCGTTGATGTCCTCATTGATTTATTAAAAACTATTTGGTTTTTTCATATGCGCTTATGTATTTTTGTATCGTTTAAGCATTGGGAATGTACCTGAAGTTGAGTATTTTACAGTAAAGAAAGTCAGATCTGAACATGACACGATATGGTACTAAAATGTATGCAATTTGTCGACATGAATTACCTCAATCAATTCACAAAATTAGAAATACAGCGTGTAATCAAAAACATTTAATTAGCGCATAGCTTTCGAAATTTCCGATCGAATGAGTGAATAGATAACAAACAATACAGAATGAATAAATTCCTCGACCGGTTTGCATAGGATTCGCGATTTTTGAATAATTTTAATTTAGTAAATGAACCTTCTCCGTCAATATTGAGACCCTGTGACTTGTTAAACAAATATCAACCGTGCATGACAGATTTATCACACCACAACATACTGTATTGCGTATCGAGTGAACTTTAAAAGGCCGTGAACTTTTAGCTTGATTCTTTCTTTTAAGGACATGGACGGCTTTATAGGTTATAAATACTTTTTTTTATTGATGAAATTTTTAATTTGTTTACTGTAGTAATTTAATATGTTATTGAGTATTTTTCCAATACAGCTGTTATTTTTTTATGACGCATAGATGTAAAAGTGAGGGCAATATATTTAATACAGTGTAATGGCAGCAGAATAATACGTGCATGAAGATCATTATAAAGCACACACGCTCGGTCACGAGAGGCGACGACGCAAACAAAAAAGTTTCCTTAATTCATATGAAATGGTACTTTCGAGTTTTATCTGTGTTGTTTTAAATTAAAAACTATGAAGGCGATAAGCGGCGTATGTGTGCTTAGCTTAATTACGACAGAATGGCCGATGTTTGTATTAGACAAATTTAGAAAGACCGCAAGCGATAACACTGTTTTGTCTTTTTCATATTGTTGTAATATTGACTTAGGGATCTTATTTAATCTTAAACAATTCTTTTTATAATGCCGCGAAACTTAAAGTCGTGCGTGTGACCGACTTTGACGACATGTAGCGGATAAGTTTAGAAAATTATTACTCGTTGATTTATGAGATGAATTGTATATTGCTATTTCTATTTTGTCAAAAATAATGAGAAGGATGACGATATATTTCATACAGGAATTTAGGTCTCAGAAATCAACAACCAATAAATGGCTTTGTTTTAGCGTTACTCTTAATCATTGTAACGAAGGAGATGGAAATCACAACACAATCGAAAGTGCCATGTTATAATTTTTTATTAAAATAAAAAAACTAAATTGAAGTTAGTAAAGATAGCAAACTGAGAAAAATGAAAATAACTTCAATGGAAGTGCTTTCGTATTTTTCTCTTTGCTAAGATCCTAAAATCTCGCACACAAAAACTGCACGCTCGATTTTCTTCAACAGTATTCGTACATCAGCTAGAATTCGAGCTCTGTAAAAGAAATACAAGTCTTTTATGACCAATTTTTTTTTTAATCCGATCTATTTTTAGTTAGATTTTATGACATGCAGGTAAGTACAGTACAGCGTATCTCTATTAACAGTTGATTTCTGAGACCTAAATCTATGTAAGAAACATATATTCATCCCTGTCATTATCTTTGACAAAACTGAGATACCAATGTCTTAAACGGAGATTTCAGTTTCAGAAATCCACGGTAAGTTTGTCAAATAGGAAATATGTTTCAAAATGCATTTTGTTAGTGCAAGAATCGATAAATAATTTTTGACACTATTACACGTAGAGTTGATTTAAATTAGAACTAGAACATTCCAGCATGTGTATGAATATCTAAAAAATGTTTTAAAAGGTGCCTAAGTCGCTATAAATTGTGTTTGTAAAGTTAACTACCAGCAAGCGAGCCTAATAGTCGAAAAAGTTTTGTCCTACCTAGACAATATGATTTTTAAACTGACTATACAGTGAAATGTTGATAAAAAAGCACTATAAATGGTCTAGAAAGTTCGGGACAAACTCAAAGTTCATATATTCACACCGAAACAAAGTGCATATATATGTATGTACGTGTTTCGTGTCTATTGTAATGGAAGCCTTTACCATACCATATTATTTTGTGAAATCCTCTTTTCATTCTGTACATAACATACATTCAAGCTATGTACGGAATTTCGCTGAATTATTTTCCCAGTCCTTTGAGTATTGTGAACAGAATTTAATTTTCAATGATTTCGAGCTTTTCCGACAATTCCATCTCTATAGTATTATTGACTATTCCTGGAATATTTTTTTTTTTGTTCACAAACTTTAGTATGCATTTTACAAAGCCAGAGTTTATTGGTTTATTTATATGTACTAAGGAGTATAGTCACGTTTAGATATAGCAAAAATTTTACAGGGTTAATAGTTCGTTGTAAAAAACATCTACAAAGAATGCGGAAAGTGACAAAGTGACCGGCTTTACTAATTAGCTTTATTAATTAAATGTACAATGATCAATTTAAGAATAAAAATGTTATCCAATATAATTTGAGTAATGGTGTTATTGTGGCTTACATTGCTAAATTAATCGTTCGTTTGTTTTGGAGTTAGTTAAATGTCCGTGTAGGCATTATGGCGGTGATATTACCACGGTATTGAGATTATCAATGATCAAACACAAGATAGTAAGCTTTTTTATTGTTTAATCTAATCTTTAGACTATACTTTTTGTCTTTGTCGCTTTTAAAAAGTAGTCACGATTATTATACGATTTTCTTTTTACCACGCATTACACAATCATTAAGATTCTAAAATTTTTGTGTCACAATAATGAAACACGTAGTATTTATCAGTCTTATTTAGAGATCATATACTATGCTAGTAAAACGACTTGTTAAACAATTTTTTTTATTTATTATTTACACCTTAATCTTCTATCTGATGGAAATGCTTTAACGCTTCGTATTCTCGGTGTCCCCGTACTCTAGTCAACTCTTAACTTTTATTCCATAATTGGACTGGTGGCAAAGCTTGGCCGATTACTTTGGCTTTACGATGGACCGATGATTTGGTCAAGGTTGTGACAGTGCACTGCTTAAGGATATTATGGAACCTATCGATCTAAGGCTGATACGATGGCCATCATATTAGCATTTTGATTATACCTAGACTTCTATCAGTATAATTAGATCTCTTTACCATCTAAGCAAGATAGAAAACATAATTTTCTAAAACTATATATCATTTATTTTGTGTGATCATTATAAAAAAATGATAAAACATCGAATGATGTTAAGCCTCAGCTAATTTAACTAAATGCAATTATATCGGACGGCAGCAAATTACAATCGGGACGTTGGATTAAAATTATAATTTTAATCACACAATACGTATTAAATTTTATAATTTAAATATAATTAAGGCACAACGAAACGAAAGCGTCATTCGCATTAGCGGTTTATCCGACGCGTGATATTATTTTGAATTATTACAAAACACTCCCGCGCAACATTTACCAACATTTTGGTGGGGGGGGGGGGGGAGATCTTCGTAAGACACCTTGCCTAGTCACTTAAACCCTCTCGGGGGCCAACCTCAAGTGCGGCTGCGAGCGTGGTTGACTATGTCCTAGTCACCACTAACTTGGGGTAGGCTCCGAGCCCCTCAGTGGGGACGTATAGTGAGTTGATGATGATCTATAATATGTAGATTTGGTTCCATTGTTAACTGTTTCCTAGCTTGCACGATTTGGTTGTTTTTTTTCATGGGTATTATCGTATTTGTAATCTTCGCCTAAATATCTATTATTACTTTTTAATCCAATTACGACTAACAGAGACGACTTGAGACTTTAATTCAAATCTAGATTTTCAGAAACCGACGGTTAATCGCGTTATATATGTATAATGAATAATTAATTAATAGATTATAACCTAAATGTAATTACATAGGTACATATATGTGTTTACGAACAGAAATGCAGACATAAACTGGTTTCTGTTAATGCAAGCGCATATGCGAAGTCCGATGTACAATTAGTCGATTATTTATTGAATTATAACCGGTTGAAATTTAAATAAAATTGTCTTAAATAAAGACCGGATAAAATAATTCTACAGAATGAAATGGTATGTAACTACTTTTTTTTTAAATACAACAGACTAAAGATTTGTACCTTCTGCACTTATGGTTCTGTATGAGATTTGTAAACCCAACTTCAATGTAATTTTCACCATCTCTACAATATAGAGTAGAATTAATGTTGACATCTTTTGTGTTGTGAGATTTAGTTTAGCATTAGAGTTCTTAATTGGCCGGTAAGGATATTTCTTAGTGTAGATTTAGTACGAGAATTACTACTCCTGCAGTACTTAGAACACTCTTGGATACTAATGCATTCTCTTGATATCAAATCGTGAGTCACAATATGTAACTCCAAAAAGTAGAGTTGTAGAGGAAGAATTTATTTTGCTGACGGACGCTTGTTTAGTCTAGTTGTTCATAGGTCTATCAGACCGGTGCTCAGTGTAAACGCAGCCGTGTGAACTACATTAGTTTTGCCCGAGACAACCTAAACAAACTCCTTTGTGATCTATTTCTATGCGACGCAACATCTAATACATTACGTTAAATAACAAATACGTTCGCTTCGCCCTTACGTCTTTTACTTTAAAGTAAAGAACACAAATAGGATCATTACAGTTAGACAGTAGTTCTTTTATTATCGGTAATGCGCCCTTTTATGTTTGGATCTCGACACCTGTTCATCTTTAATGGGGTACATTGATTTTAAAGAAGGAGTTAAAAGTGAACTTCAATGACGGACTTTTATAGCCTAATTATTTAATTATAATAAACTCTAGTATTATTATGACAAATATTACTTAAAATGGTCTGCCTTAGAGAAGAATTCTGAATGTGAAGACGGCACATGAGTCTAAGAATAAAGACAACAACAAGGAAAGAATTAAAAATCATAAGTAAAATTGCTATCGGCGTTTTCGCTCCTAAGAAAATGTAAAAAAGTTTAAAGCGCTAAGGAATATCTCGCAAGTCAATGAACCGCCCGAATTTTGTTGTCAAACATTCCCCCTTTGCCCCATGCCTCGCCCTGACGTCAGCGGCCCGACCTTCCCACACCCTCTTGCGTTTTCCTCGGCCTCCCTTACAACTGTATCGATGTTCTGTGACAGGGAACATTTTGTTTTGTAGTTGTTATAATCGCTATATAGGAAGTAAACAGATTGTAAAATAGATTTCAACTTTTTTATTGTTCAATATTTGAAAATGTTTTTCCATTTTTAATACTGAGTAAATCATAAAGAATTATATACATATTGTCAAACTTATAATAAAAAAATGTGCACTTACATATATGTATGTAGATAACAATATGATTTCGTACTATGTATCATGGAAACCCCCAGTTAAATGTCACGTGAAGAAACAAAAGTTGTTTAATTTTTTTTGCTATTTATAGAAATGTAAAATCATTAAAGTCAACAATAATTAGCTTATATCTTTATTACTACATCATGATCACGTTTTGAACAAACTTTCAGTGCTCAGAGGACGCGTGCAGCGTTCAACGTAAACATCATAATCCTACATAATATAATAATCTCGACTTAATCATATGATTATCTAATATTTATATGGCCCGGATAGGATAGGTAGAGATCAAGGATTCCCATTTCGCATGGCCTCGACACACCTTTCTTGCACGTCATAATAGTTTCAAAATTGAACAAAAAATAAACTAGTCGGTTGTGGGTTTTATAATATACTAGCTTTTACCCGCGACTCCGTCCGCGCGGAATAAAATATAGAAAACGGGGTAAAAATTATCCTATGTCCTTTTCCTGGTTGTAAGCTACCTGCCCACCAATTTTCAGTCAAATCGATTCAGCCGTTCTTGAGTTATAAATAGTGTAACTAACACGACTTTCTTTTATATATATAGATGATTGAAAATGTAAACTGTGCTCAATTTCAATAATAAAACATTAGTTTAGTTATTGAGTTCTTTCGAAATTGTTGCAAATGAAGTAATTTATTGCAAATAGATAAATAAAAATTTAAGTACGATGATACAGTCTTTGAGTACACCTATTAATACAAACTATATTGCATCCAAAGATGATTGCCCGCAACAAGTTTTAAAATATTTTGCATAACATTATTTAAAAACGTGGTCTTAGCAATAATGTGTTTTATAAACAAAAACTTGTTATATTCATAATTCGTATGCGAAATGAATAAATATTAATTCTTAAAGTGAGTGCGCGAGACAATTATTTATATATATATATATATATATATATATATATATATATATATATATATATATATATATATATATATATATATATTTATTTTATAATTTACATGATATTTTAACACATAAAAGGCATCGGTCGCTACATACCATTCGATAACTTAAAGTCGATTATGAATACCGAGACATCGGATGATATTTATATAGCATTATATCGACAGATCAATCGTAATCTTTTAGAGTTATGCAAAGTGTTAATTAAATCGATTTTAACTTGTCGTAGAGCTAACTACGTTCTTGATTTAGAATGACCGAATACTCTGTTATTCTCGGATGATCACATCGGGTTGATCAGTGATTAAATATTTTAACCTACATAGGCATAGAGAAAAACTTTCCTATGTTTGACGCAAAGGTTTTGACAGAGATGACGTTGAATAGACTTTATTATGTATCAAAAGCTCGAATATAATTTTATAATTTTAAAACCGCATATAATTTGTCTTGAGAAAATAATAAATCATGTTGCTATTAAAGAGCGTTAGTCTACAGTACACGTTTAAAATAAAAAAAGTTGTACGGAATCTCTGAGTTTTTATTCACTTATATCTTTTTTGTCTCGGACCCCACCTTTTAAATACAATGTTTATATCCATATATATTTCGCCACGTCGATAAGCTCTGTCGGTCCGTTCATCGTATTACACATCTTCAATACACAACATTATTATAATTAAAATATTCCTTATGAATATTATTCTCGAGTGTGTCGCGGACGCGAGGTAATTCAACTTTTTTTTCCTTTAAAAGTTTATGAAATTAACATTTTGAAATGTTAACAACGTCCGACGACCGTTGGCCGGCTCGCTTTTTAATTTAATTCATTATTGCCTGATTGTCAGAATTTATTGAAATTATTTAATATTAAATATCGATGGGAAGGCTCCCGGCGCCCGCGGACACCACCGCTCGCCGTTCGACGCTCGACTCAACGCCCGCGCTGTAGGACATTTATTTATGACGTTATTCCATTTTTAATTATAAATTTTTCACTGATTTTTGACGCATCTGCGTGGCTGTCAAGTTCGCTGAAATGATATAGAGTTCCGTCATCCATGTCGCACATGTGTCCCCACTCATGTAGCTTGAATGCATTTATAAATGCCAATGTTTAGATGGATGGCTGTTTGTTAAAATATATCTCCAAAATAGCTCAACGGACTGAAATTTCGCCTTGATGTAGAAGAAAATCTGGAAGAACTGTCACTTCCTTAAATGGTAAATCTTAGTATTATTATAATTGCGAATGTTCAAATGGATGGATGGATGTATCTTTAGTTGACGGTTTCTCAAGAATGGATCTCGCTGAAATTTGGTAGAGTATCGAACATATTCTGGAAGAACATATAGGCTACTAATTAAGTTTTCTCTTTAATTCCACCCGGACGTAGTCGCTAGTCGGTTGCTAGGCGATAGGCAGATTTCAATTGCGATCGATGATCTAAATCACTTTATATAGCATCTAGATGTCGTCCGTTACTCCATCAGCTCGGAATTGAAAAAAAAAACTTAATTAATAGTCTTTCTATTATTCCAGACTATATTCTACATCTGTTCCAAATTTTAGCAAAATCCATTGAACCGTTATGGAGATACGTAAGAACAATCATCCATCCAAACTTTCGCATTTATAACATTAGTAAGACGTAAGAAGTATCTCACTGGATGCCTATATAAAAAGTAAGAAACACTCGTCGCAGCGGCTTTGAATATACCCTAGGTTTTCAGTCGTAACAATACATTTGTGTATTTTTCAATAACAAATTTTTACTTACACAATGTTAAGCAATGTACTATAAAGTAAAATTCTGCGACAAGTTGAATGGAGCAGTTAACATTTTGCGTCATAAGCCGCACATTTGAGTGTTATCTACGATATTTGACATAAACATCTGTTTGTGGGCCGATCGCCTCGCGCTCGGGCCCACAGCCCTTAGAAGACTGTAAGGTAAATTGAGCGCCACTCGACGAAAGATCGTCTTCATACCAAACGATTAAATCAAATAAATAAATTTTTTAAATTTGTTAGAATAGTAAATAGAAGTCATCAGAAATATGTATTACATATACTTGTGACATATGTATTTATTACATGTTTTTTATTAGGTAAATTTTCGTTCTAAAATGAAAACATATTTTTAGTATCAATAATTTAACACTAATTGCAAAATTTTAAATGAATTTGACTTAATTTTGCTGATTAATAAAATAAGTTACACTTACAAAAGTGTCAAACAAATAAAATGTAATGTAAAAATACATAAATAAGTATTTATGACAGGTTTAATAAGATAAAAACTTTACTCCTCATATTACATAATATATTACATTACTTGAGTCGCCTGTTCAAATAAAATGTGATCAACGTGTTGAATTTTGTTTTTATTTTCGAGTTTAAAAGTAAAAAGAAACATGAACCGGTCTTGTCGTTGTCGTCTCGTTGCGTTGTAAGGGACCGTATCCCGACAGCGATTATCTCGGCAAGGGTTAACCGTTCGGGCGACGACGGGACACGTGTCGGGGCCACCGATTACGAACACGCGCCCACACATTATCGCACCGATAACGTCGCCTTTGACAAATAACAAAAAAATCCGACCTTCACTTTTCACCGTAACTCCTCAATTAAATCCAACGAGCTTCACTTTAATGTTACACGCTCATGTTAACTTTCTTTGGGAAACAGATAAGATCTTTTTCTATATTAACAAATTTTGTAAAAAAAAGGTACGCTTACACTGATGTCTTACGACAAAACTGAAATTCTGGCTTTGATTTCCGATTTCGTGTTCACAATATGTACGCTTCTAAATGTGATAATTGATCCAAGCTTTCTAGATTCGGACGCTAACAATAGTATACCATACATTTGTATCACACAGTTGTACCGAGTTTTGCGTTATCATAACAATTCATTGACATACTTTTACCGCTTTATTGTAATAGGAACTGAGCTCGCTTTTTCCAGGCTTTGTGTCACATCGAATGAGCTTATTACTCGGACAACAATCAATCACGACGCATGAATTAGCCAACAATGCGAACGAACGGTCACAATAGAAAAATGCGCACCGGTGCGTGGCCACTAAATGACACGAAATTAAAATAATTAATGGCCAATGTAACTGACCGAGTGGCCAATAGCTCGATGCTTCTCTAACTAATTGTTGCCCTCTGCTGACGTAACCTGTCCGAGTAAGCTGGCCGCGGCCATGTGTGTAGCGTTGCTCGTTCTTTATATAAAAAACAAAAATTATAAAACTTAAATATTTAACAACGACAAAGCTTATTATAGAGGATTAAATGAACAAGCGTAGTCAAAGAGACGGAGAAACTTATCCTATTGGAATGTAGTTAAATATTTTACTTCAATTTACACTTTTCATATCACAAAAAGCAATCTGTAATATCAAATTAAATTGCATTTGCTTCTTGTTATTGCAAATTTCCACTGTCTCTGTCGTTTACTTTGAAAAAAAAAAACAGAGATAAGAATATGTATAGCGATTCGCTAGTGCAATTTAACGCTAACATTTATACTGAAATCTAGCTACCGTGTATTCCATCAAGTGCAAACAATTAAAATATTGGCCAGTAGAGTCGGGCGTGCGATGGGATCAGTGACTGCCACCTGTGGCGTGTATCAGATCGATGGGCGGGTTGACCGTTGTCATTCATTGCAGTCCAACCTGCGTACGTTTAGTAAATTATACTATGCAATCGTTAACTAATCATTATTGAAAAGTTTGAACAATTAAATTTTAAAAGTGTGTATTTACATCCATATGTGGAAGAGGGGTGTGTTAGGATCGCGGTAATGAAGGCCGTGATCCGTCTTTTCTTCCATGACCCTTTTAGTTACGGGCGTGAGTTGTGTTATTGTTGTCTTTAATGGAAATATATAATAGTATGCACATCACCACAGCTGCTACAGAGTTTATAATACAGGTATAAGAGTATCACCAACACTTACCTAACCTAACAATCGCTTTAATATATCTTTAAAAATCATATTTGTGCGTATTTATTGGAGTTTGTCGTTTTTTGTATTTAGAGATCTTGTAATGCCATTTATAGCGAAAGTAAACAATTTTTTTTAAAATATCTTTTACATTCATATTAACCGCCATCATGACGTAAACTGTATTATGTCGAATTAAATTTAAAAAGCATTTTTTTAAATAGTTCATGTTAGTGAAAATAAGATTTTCTGCCGCAATAGAGTATCTTACATGTAATGTTATATTATTTAGTACAGCTATTAAATTGAATGCATGAAGTTCACATTTCCATTGCGTCTGAAACGTATAATTTTACACCTATTTAATGAAGCTAATTGTACTTTGTTCGTGTGATTATGATTTTATATTTCTTTTTCTTTAAAAAGCGTCTGTTACGTATTTCAGTATTCAGTCTATAATTACCTACCTGTTCATATAATAGTTTCTTATAAATACTTGCAATGAGTTTTTATGACGTATTAACACGACAACACAAGTGGTGTCGGATAGAAAAAAATAGAATATAGCGTATGTTTACCCGGGTCTCGGATATAGCGGCCACAGGGGTAGCTTTCTTAATAGATCGTAAACTTTATGGACGTTGCGTCCTTTTTCTATTCCGTAGTAGAAACTGAGTTGATACTCATATGTATTGGAACTGTATATGTATTGGAACTTACAAGGCAAGTTGATATTACTCTGAAGTTCTAACTGTTATTTATTTCTTTAAAATTGTTCTTATCACAGACAAAACAAACGACAATGGCGATGGACATATAGGCTTCTGAGTAGTAAAACCAGACATTCACAGTACAACAATTGAAGTCACGTTTGAATTTCGATCTATGATCACCATATTTGGTAATGAACGATACAAAGACTTTGCTTATTGTGACATATCCCTATTTCACCGCGTAATTTAATATCATCCGCTCGTAGCGATCATAAATTTCTTCCAAAGCAAGACCAAACTTACCGAGATTACCTCAAACAAAGGAACAAACAAAAAACAAAAGCGTTCAAACGCTCTTTCTTTTTAAATGAGTGAACAATGAGTGCTAAGGCTTTTGTTTCCATACCTGCTAACATTTTTACAATCGATTCAAAACACGATTGCGAAACCCAAGAAAATTCCTCGGAATAATTACATAACACAAATCGACCGTTGCTTTTTAAATCGTGTTAGCTTGTATTGCCGGTATAAGTAACTATAACAGTTATTTATTAACGTATAACAGAAATAACTGGTTACATAGAACTTACGATGCGATATTTGCATATCTTAAAATCGTAACACTATTATTCCCACTATACCACTATTAATCTAACTGGGTCGAAAGCAAACTAAGATTTTAATAGCAAAAACCAACAAAATACAATGTGAACAGTGGAAAATATTACTTGATGCGATGACGTGTCTTAAGTTGCTGTGGCGCCATAATGTTAGCGGATTGATAAGCGAAGCGATCAGAGTTTTACCGTCATCGTTAAAACTACTTAATTGGACCACTCCTTGTAATTTTTATTAAGTAGGCTGAACTTTTTTAAGCATACTTTTTTATTAGTACATAGCATATTGTGTTACAAACATTTTTTTGCTTTAACTTGCTATTTCTCCATCTTTAATTTATTTTTAAATTTAGTTGAAATTACTAGACTTCTTTAACAGAAAAAAAAACTGACATATATATTAATTATTTGATTAACGATGATTAAAAAGATTCAAAATAACGACCGCTGAAACTATGGACCCACCAAAAAATGATTCACTACTGGAAACAGCGCGTACTCCTATAATGTGCGTTAATTTGATCTAAAAATAACACCCATTCTTTGTTTGTTAAATTTTACGAAACGTGCCTCCGTTTTATAAATGTACGGTTCTTCGTTCGTCTATCTTAACCTCATCTCATTGGAGAGAGATATTGTTTAAAAATTGTATTGGAAATCGCTTGCATTCGATGATTGATAAAAAAGCTATTAGGAAGATGTTTAGGCAGTTACGCACTTACTATACATTTAACAGTAATATTTTTTTATTTTTTTTTTATTGGGTCGATGTAAATGTATTGTTACATTATTGTATATTATATATATGTATTGTTACATTATTGTTATACATTTTTCATTAAAAATATGCCATTGGTTATCTGAATTCTGGTTGTAAAGGAAGACTCTACTCAAAATATGAAGTGAAAAAGAGTCCAGACCTCTTTCTCACTCCTTATTTTAGGCAGTACATTTACTTCTATTTTAATAATGTAAAGTTTCATAAAAATATAATTGTTACGTTATTATTGCAGGTACGTATTTCTTTTGACACTAACATCGCATATATCAATCAAGTGGACGAGGTAAGTACGAATTTTTATTTTTCTCCTACTTGTTCGTTCCCATGCGGCCCTGAATTCTTTGGTCCGTCTTAGTAAGTCTACATTGCGAGGTATTTTTCGTTAAGTTTACTATACATTGAACGGCTTAAGTCACTTAGGACTTGAGCCACTCATCTGTGAAACTTACAAACTTTTCCATGTACAGCGATATCATTTTGCGGTCGGTAAATCTAAAATTACTGGCATTACAGTATTTATGATAGTATCAGTATTTCGCTATCAGATCCCAACTGGGTGTACGGGATAGCATGTCTTATGACCATTTTATTAAGATATATAATCGCTTGATTTGTACGTGATTAAGTCGACAGGTGTACAAAACAGTTTTGTATAACGTTCGAATTAATCTCGCCCGAGTTTATACGGAAATCGTCGGCTCGGTACGAAACTTTATTATTTTTTGGATAGTAAAAATATGAGGAATGGATTACGAGAATGTCTAATCCTATTTTATTATTCATGTACGAGTACAGAAGTTGCGTTGTAATGTGCCCGCTATCTGCCGTCGGATCAAAGTTATTACAAAGCGGTACGGCACCGACTCTGTTCCAATGGATGCGGCATGCCGATTTTCAAATTAATTTATGACACATGATTTAAATTAACATAAATATGATTTAAATGAAATATTTAAGTGTTGTTTTTATTTCTTTATACAATTTTTAAGTAACATTTATAACCGTTAAGGTTTGCTTAAATATTAAAATTGGCACATGCTCTGTGTGTTTAAACAACACAAAAAATTTAAAATTAGACATCATCATCATCATCATCAGCTCACTATACGTCCCCACCGAGGGGCTCGGAGCCTACCCCAATTTAGGAGTGACTAGGCCATAGTCAACCACGCTGGCCAAGTGCGGGTTGGTTGACTTCACACATATCATTGAATTTCTTCTCAGATATTATTAGAAAATTAGACAGTGTAAGGTAAAATAATCGTGAGTTCGAATATACCCTTGACTGCTGTTTTTAACTTCCTAATATTTTTATATGAGTGTACTTGTTAATGAGAATATTAGAAGCAATAATTTGTAACAGTTTGTTAACCTCTTATAAAAAGGTATAAAAAATGTAGAGCGTAGTTTAATCGCTATGTCACATCTAGTAGCCGAGTATCCGCGTTTGCGTTCCGCAGTAGATAGTTCTATTGTTTTGTTAGCACTTCTAACAGAAAACATAAAACTTAACGGCCGCCTATACGAATATATTAATTTCGCCTTGTTTATTACGCACAGAATTAATTATAACAGTTAAATGAGCGGGGCAATAATAAAAAATGTGGAACGCTCTGATTCTTAAATATTATGCATTATATTTTTATAGACACATCGCGGTACGGCCGTGCGTGTTATAAATAGTCCACACGTGGGACTATGAAAAAAAAAACTAGCTTCTTTCATATTGTTTGTTCCCATTGTTCTCTATTTTGATTGTTACGTAGTCGTGGAATGCACTTTGAACAGTAGATATATTTAGAATGATTCTCTTTTATAATGTAGCTACGAGATCAAAGCGTTAGCCAATTCGTAGCGTGGCTCGGCGCGTAGTAAAGTCGCGCAAGTTGAAAACCATGTATGTACAAGTAACACGGTCTTAAAAACATCGCCGTAGTAATTATAAAAAAGCTCTGACGTATTTTGATTTGTTATACACTAGTTATGTGAATATTTTGTTATTTTAATGTGAACATTAGATGACAATTTCAATAGAAAAGTTACGATTTCAATAAACTGGGTTTTCACCTTGGATATCTTAATTAGAGGACGATTGAGTTTTCTACATTTTGTGCAGGTTTAAATTAGTTATGTAACATTCTGAAATTCTAATAGAAAATACATATGTCAAAGTTATTTCTGCCTGGGAAATAAATTACTCCTATGTTTGTTTAGGAACTAAATAACTTTGTATTTTATTTAAATGAAAAACAATCGCAATTCCAACACAGTGAAACTCACACAAAAACTTATACTTATCAACGTGATAAAAGCTTTATATGTTTTAAATGTGCAAACTTAATACTTTTTATTTTTAATTTTTATAGGAAATTTAAATTAAAGGAATAATGTCTTTGGAAAATAATAATCTTTGCCCGTAGCTTAGTAATACTTAGCTGTAGTATGGTATTAGTGTAGTAAGGTAATTTAACATCTTGAATCGCTGTATACCTACTAAAATTGCAAAATAGTATATTCCTGTTTACCTTAAAAATACTGTGTATAAACTGTTAAGAACTTTTAACTTCCATGGTTCCGTAAAATTTATATTAAAGCGAATTGAGTGCGCGATGTAATTAACTTAAAACCTTCAACGTAAAATGAAATGTATTAAAATGAAAATTGTAAACGCTGACAGGAAAAATATCGACATAATCTTCCAACTTATGATGGATTCTTTATATTAAAATTAAATTGGTTTATTAGATTTAAAGCTGAGCAAAACATAACAATGCAACGTAGTTTGACTGGCGACTTTTACAAAACATTTTGTTATTATTAAAAATAAAAAACAGCTATAAAATGTTTTGTCATATGTTTTGATATGTTTGATACTGTTTATTTAGATATAACAGAATTTTGTCAGATACCGTAAAACGATGACAATTTAAAAAAAAATGGCATTCAAAATTGTAACTTCTTGTGTGAATCGCAGGTGTTCTTGTTCTGGGACCAAAACGCGGCCCCTCGGCGATGTGTAACGTAACTAGCCGTTTCCTCTTTAACTTATTTCGTCGGTACAACTGTTTGTCCTCTGTTATTGACTTTAATAAGATTGGATAAATTGCAGTTCATTGTGAACCAAATAGCCATAATGTCTTTTAATCCACTTGTTTTGTTTACTTGGAATATTATTTATACATCGAACATTGTTTTTCTTTTGTAATTGATTTAGTATATTAGAGACTTTGAAGCAATGCTTATATTTTTAGAATGGCAAGTAATGGGACGTCTTTACTTCTGAGATTAGTACCTTAAGTTATGATGTACATCATCATCATTATTAAATGACTTTTATGTTGTTTTTATGAGTGCATAAATTTTCATATTTGTCAAGATATAGCCTGCTATTTACTTTAATTTACGGATATAACATGACATAGTGTTCCATTAGATAACACAATATTTGGTAGTAATTGTAGTGTCGAAGTTGCTAATTATTATTGAAGCAAAAAATCATCTCATGAATCTTACCATTAATTTGTCTTCAAATCTTATTAACAATGTTTTCAAAGGATTCATTTTCAAATTAATTTTAATTTACATTGCATTGTAAACATTTTTCATTAACATAAACAATGAACAAAGAAATGAACATCGAATTATCAGTTGTATTTCCATTGGAATTTAGTATTTTATGTTATAAAAATACATCACATATATTATATTATGTTCATAAAAATTGTAAAAGTATTCTGGCACGCCGCCTCACAACGACCTTCACAACGCATGTACAATATATCAATTGTCTAACTATTTCTATGCGAACGATTTTCCATTTAAAATTACGCTAAATAAATTATTGTTCATAATTTATCAGGACAGGTGTGGATATGAGTAGATCTATCGTTTTTGACTAATCCGTAGGTCAAACGAAACCTTCTAATTGTTAGTGACGAACAATGACTAGGTACTTGATTTAAATTAGGGTCCCAGTAGAAAAGGCCTAGAAAATTTAGTGCTGATAATAATAAATAGATTATTTCTTTAAGAATAATTAAATTATAGATATAAAATAATCACACGCTTACAGTAGGACCCCACCTGAACCTAGTACCGTTTTGTAAATGTCTCGGTTAAATACTAACTAGAAACGGGCAACATTAAATTGGCCGCAGACAAAACGTTTGTCGGTTTGTTGCACATTGCACAAAAAGTTTTTGACACAAATGTGCGGGATATTCTTGTGTTTAACCTTTTTAAATCCGATAAATATATCGTATTTAATTGTAAAATGTTAATTTTTGTTTGTGTTTTTATTCTGAGTGTTAAATAAGTTTAACGAATATTAAGTCTTTGCTAATAAATAATTTGTTTTTGAGATGAATTTTTTGTTGTTTGAAAAATATTTTGTAATGTATCTAAGATTAATTGAAAGACTGAATATAAATTTCCATTTAAACTGGATATTTGGATAACCCCTCGCCCGTACTACTGTAATTTTCATTTACTCTGATCCCCAATCTTCCTTTGAGATGAGTCAATTAGTGGTTGATACTGCAAAGCTTCAAAGAGTTGCCCAATCGATGCTTTTAAAACATTTAAAGCTCTTACTTCCTATTACGTTGCATTACGCACGTGTCTCTTTCAACTGGATGACATTTTTTACATTATGTGACTGTTGATTCCCACTAATGAAAATGGAGTTGATAAAAAAGAATTTTTCATTACTTACTCCGCTGGCGCAGCGACCCAGAGTGGGTCTGGCCTCCGATACAAGTGGTCGCCAATGTCGCCGATCCTGCGCAGTCTCCTGCCATCAAAGTAATCTTTAGTCTTAATTTATATTCGAATGTTAATAGGTTTGTAGGTCATTTGTGTATTTTAAGATGAACTTTTATATATTTAAAACTTGTGGCTAGACCTAAACCAATATAGACTACGACTAAACTAGTAACTGACCTTGATAATATTTCTACAAAAATTATTTATAAACTCTCCATATAAGTATACTGTCGAATCTGACTAACAACAACTTTACATATCGCTTATAGCTCATTATAGCTTTACTAGTAAATTGCATTAACAATATAATGTCTTTGAAATAATGTCTTTTTAAACTTTTGATCGGCAATTTCAATCAAATTGTATATCCTTCGACGTCTAAGTTTTCCATGTCAGTAATATTTAATGTATCGTATATGACCGCATGCTTTTGATGGCCACGCTCCCATTATTACCTTATTTAGTATTTCTTTTTCATAACTACCGTGCGGTTTATATTTTTATTTACATTGTAGCGTCAGCACAATAAACGTAAAGCGTTTTTAACAATGCAGCAGTTTACAATTGTAGAAGTTACTAACATATTATCACGTGATGATTGTAAGATTAGTCAAGCAATTTTTGTACAAACAGCTACCTGTTGGTACAAAATATGTAAAGAGTTTAATAATGACTGAAAAAAAAAATTGTGTTGTCATGGCAACAAATCTATGCAAGTGTAAAAAATTAAATCTTATAAGATATGTTATTTTTATTCATATTGTGAGGAATGTTAACGTTAATAAAAAACTGTTAAGCTTAATGTTTGTTGTTATTACTCTAGGTATGTAGTACTAATTAATAGTGACGTCTCGGAGCGATTTCATTGCCAACCCTACTTAACTCCAGCGGCCCCACCTCGCACTACCTCACGTCGATGTACAACATAGTTGAAGTACAATGCACTGGTTAAAGTAATTGTCCTTCTCAGTCATTTCATGCTCGAAAATAGTAGATAACTACATAGAATTGTGACAAAACGGACTCCTAAAAAGGACAGCACTCATAAATTATTACTTATGCCCAAATATTGGTGTTGGATGTCGTATTTGTTTTTGAAAACCGGACGCATCGAACCTACAGCCTACTATTTAAATGCATCCTCAAACAAAGGGCAGCAGAGAGGCGCGGAGTGAAGGGAGCCTCGCCACCTCTACTACTATGTATTGTGCCTAATTGAAACAGAGAAAAGATCGACTAAACATTTTTGGTACTTGCGTCATATTTAAACATATATTCATTAAATTCACACGTAAACGCTTTGCATAAGCAAAATAACGGATGATTCAAAGTAATTGATGAACTCAAAGGAACTCGATAAAGTCAAATTGAAATTAAATTATATTTAATTTTAAGCGGTTGCTTCCGCTACATCAATGTTGTGAGGACGTTAAACATCTCGTTTCCTGTCTGCGTGAGTAAAGCAAGTGTCTTAAAGGAAAAGTCAGTAATTTCTATAGATGAATTAATCATTGAGTTGAACTGCAACAATCTGTACCATAATTTTGATTAATACTTTGCCCTAGAAATATACTACTATTTTATAGTTAGTGTTGTATTTCCGATTCCACCGAAGTGAGGAACAAGAATGTATCTAAAATACATACAAAATAAGGTTGATATTGAAAAAATAAAACAATAGACATTGTATAACAGTGTAACAGGTACGCTTTGTAATGGTCAAGAGTGGCTGGTCGCAGTATCGGCGGTACGAACGGCTAGCCCTAAGGTTTACTTATTATATTAAGATAAATATTTCTCATGGGCATGTGAAACTGCTTTATAGTTTGAGAATATCACTTTTAAATCGTACTGTGTTGTTCGAGCCTCGAATGTTTTTACAACAATTAGACGCATTTTACCAACCCTTATTGTTACCTACGCTCAAGTTAGTATTGATGGAAAGTCAATACACGGTGTGCAGCAACGGTTGTTCCCTTTGTGCGTTGTGTTTCTTTCGGGTTTGCTTGTTAAAAATCTTGGTGGACTACTTTATTTTTAGGGGGCAAATAGACTACCTAAGTCGGGAGTTAAAAAGTAATACCAACAACATGCTGGGGGCGAACACGACGCGCGGTCGGTGGTCGAGTAAGCTCGCCACCTAATTTGTTTACGGTCTTTGTGGACGGCGAGACATAAGGGGAAGATTAAGAGATGTGTCGTACATGGGGCGTGAACGTCTTTAAGACGCGTTAGCTGGAGGCTGGGGAGCCTTATGTCGCTTAATCATTGCTTCCGCTACTTGTTTGCGCTCAGACAAACGACTGTGTAGCTACAAATACAACTTTTTGTACACTGTTTCCCTTTAGTGTCTATGAATTTTGATTGGCAAATAATAATGTTAATTGTGAGACGTTTCGAATAAATATTCATTATTGATTTTCCATATGACAAATGAAGATTTCGTGCGAAATTTATGCAAAAAAAATATCAGAAACAAATTATGCGTAAAAAAAATCACGAGAGTTTACACAATATATAGGAGTATAAAAATTATAAGCTAAAACAATCTTGTAAATTTGCGAATATTGGGACAGTCAGTGGGATTAGTCTGTGAAGGGGGCGAGGGGCGAGGAGAAGGGCTGGTAGCGCCCGCGACCCCGGCCTCGCAACAATATCCACTTTGAAGTAAATAAAATTGAAACAAAGCCGGGCCCCGGAGAGTTTAATATCGCGGCTTCGCGGCATCAGAAACCGCGTCCGCGCGGCCCGCAACGCCGCGAATATAATAATACTCCGGCAACTTTTCTCATTTTAATGTTGTGTTCCCTGGCAAAGTTTAAATATAAAAATATAATGATGCGGCACGCATTAGTGAGTCATTGAGTGCGTGCGAGCGCCCCGCCGACCAACTTTCAGCCCTCGAGTCGCGAATATAGAAGTTAAAACAAATGGAAAATAAACTTTGGGAATAAAATAAAAATAACCCCGTTGCCAGCGAGGGTGGCGGCCCTCCCCAATAAAAAATATAATAACTTTTCTTTTTATTCGACGTAATGTTTGCGATGTACCATTCTAATGGTGTAGCGGTCTCGCTCGTACGGCGCGCGTCACTTGGGGTGCATGCCCGTGCGCTCCGAGCAGGCCGGGCCCCGCGACCTGCGCCCGCTGTTGCCACACAATGCAATTCAGCGTGCCCGCGCTCCTCTGCAAGAGTGTAAAGTCACTTGACACCCCCAAAACTGACACCAAGTCAAGTATTAAAAGATTTCATTCAACCGAAATGATTCTACTTATCATCTATGAAACCTTATCAAAATTTACTTTTTACGTCTCGTCTATGTTGCCACATTGTTGCACTTATAACTTTTTCTTTATTCAAACAATAATTTACTCCTACTAACAAAATATATGTGTGTGTGTCACAGATAAGGCTTCTCAAATTGACCCTAATGCTAAATTACCTTTTTTTCTTGAAAAGCAAAATTATCCTTAAATATGTATTATTGTAACAAATGAGGATGTATACAAGATACAACCGTTTATATATTTTAGTGCAACGTAATAAGGTTTATAGTATGTATAACATAAAGTTTTGCTTCTTATGGAGTCGACGTTTTCGTATAGCTCTGTAATAATAAGACGACAATATTTTTTGTAAAGTTTTTTATAGCCGCAAATTATTAAAACGATTTTGATGTAAAAAGAATTGTAGTGCATTTCTTTTGTATATGTTTTAAAATTATATCTCTTGTAACCATACTTAGGCATAACACAATAGAAGAAAGTTCGTGTATTGTTATTCAAAAATATGTTTTCAGTCAACTTGGAACTAAATCTATATATAAAACAAATACGTGTTATGAATGAGAATATTTTATATTTAATGTCTATTCAAGGTGACAATGTAAAAAAAAACTATACCAAAATTAAAAATGTGAAGTTTTCTCAATGTCACTATAATACATTGCATTTACAAAAATAATACTTATGTTTTGTGCAATTAAGATGATTTTCGAATGTCGTTGAAAGGATGCGCGGACGCAGCGTGATCACAATAGAACTGAGGACGAAACGAAAAATCTGTTCACAATAACATCTTGTGTTTGAACTGTCCGTCTGTTTGTTTAGTTGGAAACTAAAAAATCCACCGACACAATGTCTCTGGCTATATTTACCCGTACATATAAAATATTTCTGACGTCTCTTCGATGTATAAAATATACGTGAGTTTTATGTCGCACAGTCGCCCTTGTACTAATTATTATTTGCAAAACGTTTAACATTTTTATAATGTTACATCTTATTGGTATCTTATTTTAATATTACCGTATTGGAAACATTGACTCGTGGGTTTCTGAGACCAAAATCCCCGTTTAAAATTTATTGTTATGTCAAAGATAATAAGAGGGATGACGTATATGTTTAATACAGAGATTTTGGTTTTAGAAACCAACGATTAGTCATGTACTGTATTGTAGGTAATTAACACGTGAGATTATTTACAAAAAGTAACTGCTACTGATTTTCAAAGGCTATATTCTTCTAAACAAAATTTTTCCATGATCTACGATACTTCAACAATTGCTAATGTGCGTTAATCTTACTTCTTACTAATTAATATTATAAATGCGAATGTTTAGATGGATGGACGGATGGATGGATGTTTGTTTGAAGGTAGGTATCTCCGGAACGACTCAACGGATCTCGATTAAATTTGGCACAGATGAAGAACATAGTCTGGAAGAACATATAGGCTACTTATTGAGTTTTTTTTTTTAATTCCGCGCGGACGGAGTCGCGGGTGACAGCTGGTTGTTAATAATGACAGAAAAAAGTCACGAGTTTACTTATGTCAAAATATATTTAATAATTTTAAAAATATTGGTATTTATTTAATACTATGTTTGAAAGACAAGTATTAAACTGAACAGATTTTACTTGTCAACACATTCCACATTCAAAGTTGTATTAATTAAATTAACTGTTATTTAAAACTAGCTTTTACCCGCGACTCCGTCCGCGCGGAATAAAAAAAAATGCACACAAGATAAAAAAGTTCCTATGTCCGTCTCCTAGTTCTAAGCTAGCTCCCCATCAATTTTCAGCTAAATCAGTTCGACCGATCTTGAGTTATAAATAGTGTAACTAACATTATATATATAGATATAAATTACAAGTATTGATATGTTTCCCAGTATCATAAAAACCTTATTTATAAAGTAGCATAAAGAGTGTGCAATAAGTATTCCGTTGTTTTCACTTTCTCTTATTTATAAAGCGACGAGGAAAATAATACGCAACATTTCAAAAGTTCATGATCGTTCTCTATACATTTTTTAATTTCCTTTAAGATTTTATTACGCAGTTGTGCCATGACTCATGACTATAATGAAGAACAAGAGCGTTGGTAATTTAGTTAACACATTTAACAAATATAGCGATGCCTATTAAGCAGCAAAGAATGGGTTTTCAACATATTTTATAGAATGATAAATGTTTCGATAGCTCACCCAAAACGAGATTACAAAATTTCAACACCAGAGGTCGCTTCAGAAATGTTTGAAAAGTATAGAATATTGTTTTCATGTTGTTATCTTAATTATATTATAAATGCGAATGTTTAGATGGTTGGATGGAAGGATGTTTGTTTGAAAATATCTCCGGAATGGCTCAACGAATCTTGATGAAATTTGGCACAGATGTAGAATATAGTCTGGAAGAACACATAGGCTATGTATTATGTTTTTATTTAATTCCGCGCGGACGGAGTCGCTGGCGACAGCTAGTATTATATAAGGCTAATTATATTCATAACTATGAAACAAACCTTTGTAAACTTTTAACTAGGTATGTAGGTAAGTACATAGCTAAGCGTTTTTATTGCGCACTTTCCAGTACTATGTCTTTTAACTTATTGATTTAAACATTACCTTGGATTATACCGTCACCCTTGGTTCATCAATTAAAGATCTTTTTAAAACAACAACAGCCACGGTCATCGAGATATGATAGTCGACAATAATATGGTTCAATGTCTTCCATAGAGACCTCGGGTTGGCTGCCGACATTGTGTCTCATTATGATTCTGTATAAATAAAACATTCTCGGCTGCATCTCATAATGTGAATTTGATATTGAAAATTCAGTGCATTTGTAACGCATCCGACAATATGTATGTACATATGTTATCGGGAGCTGGTACCGCGATGTAGTAAGACTAGAGCTTTTCAGTACACAGTTTCGCAACTTAACATCTTATTGTCGGACATAATAGTTAATTGGTTATTACATATTTGTGACTCTCAGTGCAGTTTCCTCACACTAGGGTGGATCATATAACCCGCTCTGAGCGCTGCAATAACACGTCATGGTATGATAATGCTGGTAATTATGTTCGGAAACAAGAAGTAATTATACAAGTTTTCTGCGTTTACCATACTTTCTTTTCTCCAAGGTAAAGGTCTTCATAACCACTACATGTCCAGTTCCTTATAATGATAATATGTAATTTATAATCTCTTAGTAATCGGATTACGACAAAATAATTAAAAATAGTAAATGAATTTAATGAAACTCCCTTACTTAACTGTCACTTCCTTAGCTGGTAAATCTTATTTTAGTACTATTATAAATGCGAATGTTTAGATGGATGGATGGATAGGTGGATGTTTGATAGAAGATTTCTCCAGAATGTGTCGCTAAAATTTGGTAAAGATGAAGAACATAGCCTGGAAGAACATATGGGTCACAAATATATTTTTTTAATTCATCGCGGATGGAGTCGCGCGCGACTGCTAGTAATATACATTGTTCTATATTATTTTCAATTAGAATCTATAAGAAGTTTTACAGAAAAAATGTTGTAAGGAATCCATGGTGGCCACCATTCTCCCCTCACAGCCGATGTTTGCACAAGCCGCATTGTTTTTATAGTCCACGGCTGATCGGCGACTATTTGCTTTTACCCATACTCTAAAATAAATTTCGTGGTACTGGAGTTTTTTTTGATGGCGTAGCTTTAAAATGTTTAAGTATTATTGAATTTTATTTTGATGTCCTAGTTTTAATCCCGTTTATTCAATTTTTCCAACTTTGTTTTCACTCTTATAAAACCTTTTTGCATGACAATTAACCAATTGTTTTTTTTTTTAAGAATCTTAATTTAAAGGCCAACACACATTGTTTGCTATTCGTATAAGACCACAGAAAGATAAGCTCCAATATTTGAGTGTTACTTATAATAACATACTGAATCATCTATAATTCAAGTAACTCTCCAACGGAGGTCGATAATCTTATAAATAATCACCAAAAGTAATATTTTGAACTTGACTTTGAATTATTCTGTTTACGGTCTCGAGCGATCAAATTGATCAATTACTCCATTAAGATAGTGCGGACCTGGAGAGCCCTGTCGAGATTGCCGCGTACGCCGAACAGTTGTTTAGCGTCTGTCTGTAGTCTCTACATATCAATCCCTAATAAAACCGCTCGAAGCATACCGACCTAACTAAGCTGTCTCATTTAAACTAAAATTTTGCTGTTTTAGCATTATGGGAATAATGTCATGAAACAGCTTCTTATTGTGACCGCCATCTTAGTCGAATAATTATTAAAATATTGTTCAACTATGCTCCTAGTCTGACTCTTTAATTAAAACCAACAACAATAATTTGAAACGATGTCTTTTTACGCGTGCGTCTGTACTCTATGAATGCAAATTGTCTCCATTTATCACTATTTCCTTCTAAACATTCATGAAATCAAGTTGTATGAATGACAATGATGTCGCTTTGTATAAAGATAGTGTGGTGATAAATTGAATGATATAATATAAATTGTTGAGAGACTCGTAATTCTTGTTGAAATTGAATATGTTTTTAAAGAGACCGATGTTTTTTAAAATAAATATCATCTTATTTTGATCGGTTCAGGGTGCCCCGTGGCGTCGCGCGGGTGCAAAAGTCAAATGTCACGCGTAAGAAGGGCAAACGAAATCGCACTGACCGCAATCCGAAAACGCCTTATTAATTTCTTTCGAGTGCAAAACAGGTCTGTAAAGGTCAACAATGTGTGTCAGTTATTCGCTCCTATATAGGCTTTTTCGCGTTGCAAAACAATTCTCGTATCGAAACGGCATCGAAACTAAATCTTAGTTCTCGATGTTCTTGGCTCGAACGAAATTAAAGACCCCAAGCCAAATTACAAGGCGGAGTGCTTCGCCGAAGTAGTATAACTTTAATTCCTAACATAATAAATAACACAAACATCGCTTCGATGAAATATATTATAATTCGGCTCGGCTCGCGCTCGCTCGCGAATTAGACTCGTAATATGTTTTATACCGAGTCATTTAAAATGGACAAAAATTACGGTCGTGTGCTTTTGTATCCTGTATCAAATAATATATATTTAATGTGCGTTAGTCATCACGTTTTAGAGTTATAAATAAAATTACCCACGAATCTATGTTTTTTTTTATGTTTCACCACATTAAGAATTATTAGATGGAAAATACGTACTTTTTGGTTTAGATTTAAAGATCCTACACTAAGGGACTAGGTAAGTAACAATTAAGTTGTAGAAAATATTTTGTAGAAGAATTCTTCAATGTTAGAAAATTGATATAAAGATTTATCCTTGATTACAAGATCCCATCAGCTTACATCAGTCCTTAGTTTTTTTTAACAAATCCATCTCTTAGCTCAGAACTTAATGTTGTTGTAATGCATACATCAAAGACTCGGAACAATTTAGTAACGTAAGTGGTTTCATCCGATTGTGACGTCTTCAAGAGAGGAGTATAACGCTATTATTGAGTTAATACGAACAGTGAGTTTTCATTGCTACTCAATATATGGAACATTGTGCCCACTTGTATAAAATAAGAGTGGTTGCATTGCGTTCTTAGTTCTTAATCAAAGTTTTTTTATATTATGTCTGATTAAGAATAGCTTTATGTACTTCTCCACAATTACTTGAACTACGTAAAATTTCACGTTCATCCGTTCGCGTAATTTCCTTAAATTGGGGTACAAAGTTTAAATTCTCCTGTTTAATACATAGATCCTATATTATAAAAAAGTCTAACTGCTACATTGTCACCCACAACTTTTAAACTTAGTTTGGTACTTAGATTTCTTACATAGAAATAAGAGTTTTTCTTATTTTATACATGTGGCTACAATATTTACACGTGACCACAATGTATACAAGTGACCACAATGTATATAAATGACCACAATGTATACAAGTGACCACAATGTATCTATGTTAAGTAGCAGTGTAAGAAAAGACGAAGATATATACAATAAGTCAGTGATATTGAAATCTCATATAGTCGGGTGTTTTTTTTATGTAAAAGCAGAATTATCACTGGCATCGACCCTTGGCCATGACGTGCATGTGTCCGATGAATATATTACACAATATAATGACACTTAAGCTGAACTTCACCATCCATACATATAAAGTTTTGCGCAGTAACCTTCTCTTAGCTTATCTCACTTTACAATGATGTCTCAGTGAAGCTTTTAGATAATACAAAAGTATTAATAAATTCTGTTTACTGGCTTATTTGTTATTGTCGTTTAAGTTTGTTAAATGTGTACCAATTTTGGTTATAAATAAATATAAATATGGGTTGCGAGAGTGATATATTTTATGTTAGAGTCATGCTTTAAATAGACATTGCGACCCTACCAAAGAAAAGAGTATATCTCTTAAGAGATGTAACTTTTTTCGCATAAGTCTATTGATGTTAGAGACAGAAGTGAGCATTTTTTTGATATTCTAACCGCTCCTGATACTAGTGCGAGAACGGAACGCCGACCTACGACAATGATATACATTCGTATTGTTATTAAATTTATTTTTTTTCGGCTCTCAAACGTTAATAACTCCCCGAAAGGCTTATATCGCGCGTAATTATAGTATTTCGTCTCCGCTCCGCTGAGTTTGGGGTTCGATATCGGCAAGGGTAAATAAATATCATATATTATTATCGCTCGGCTGTATTTTTATTTTTACCATCGGTTGAGTTAAATCTAAATTGGCTTAGTTGTCGGTATGTTATTTAAATTTGTTGATTCCAATTCATTACTGGACATTAAGAGCGCTCTGTTTTATTTCTTATACGAGTGCATGTGTGTGTGTTTATTATGAATAACTTTATTTTATGTTGTATTGTTTTAAATAAATGTACTTTATAACAATAATGGTCAACAGTATTATCAATATTTGCCAAAGATTTATGGAACCGGACTTAAGTATCTAATCAGTCACCAGCATAACTTTTACAGTAGTCGGTTTAAGAAAACAACGAAAATAAAGCATATCTTACTAATATTATAAATGCGAAAGTGTAGATGGATGGATATTTATTGTCTCCGGAACAACTCAACGGATCTTGATGAAATTTGGCATAGATGTAGAACGTAGTCTGGAAGAACAAATAGGTTACTTAATTTTTTTTTGTTTCTGTGCGGACGGAGTCGCGGGCGACAGCTAGTTTATAATAATAATCTAATAGTATCTTTTGCGCTGGTCATGAAAATATACGAGCTTATTACAAACCCGTGAATAATGCTATATCTACATACAAAGCAATAAACGACTCGTTCTTAAAACCTTAATCAAAGTAAACATGGCGGCCACGTGTTTGTATTCAAATGACGTAGATTAAGTAGATTTTAAGCCAATAAGAAGAATACTGAACAATTTAAGGAGTTAATTAATATAATAATATAAATACAGGCGTACTGTATCACTGTTTGCAAGAAACGGTGACGCTAATAACATTTTATTTGGTGCCGTGACCACGCCCGGTCCATTGGCCCTCGCCGTGCTCAAAGATTAAATAGCCGGAGAGGTCAACTTTTACCACAATATGTTTTGTATTATATTTATTTTTCTCACCTTTCATTTGGAGTAGTCAGTTTATACAATTTTCCGTCTGCCTAATTTGTTTGGGCTTAGTAGTTGTTATTGAGTTTTTGTCATTTTTTTTAAGATATTATAAAAAGTTCAAGTACTACAGACTATTATAGGTGATTTATTCATCATTAAAAATAATAATACCAGCGTTCACATGATTAGTAACAAACGATTGTAATCCTAGTGGATGTTCTAATATCTAGATATTCTTTATATTTTATTGGTTACAGATAATTAGGCATATAAATAATTTTGTTCGCTCTACGTGAATTAGTCTTTGAAAATATTATACATGAATCAATTTATAACAGCGCTGAGCGCGAGCGACTGCATATTTTTCAATTACGTCAATTTAAAATAATACTTAATTTGCTATTGTGACTCATTGGGAGCATTGTGTCAGTCGGCGGACAAATAAAGCAGATTTTACATTGTGCTGCCGTCGACGCCTCTCAGAGGACTGGTCATAGACCATAAAACCCCCAGACTAGTCACTACATGTATTTAGAATAGTGAAAGTAGATTAACAGTCCAGGAATAAATTTCATTTGAAAGAGGATTTTTATGCAAATCGATTCAATATTATTTTTTTTGCAATTGTGTATATAAATTTGTTATTATTTATCACAATACTTTTTTTATTTCACGGTTATATGTAAATTGTAGTGGAAACTATAAGTTAAAAACTATATTGTATGAAATTTCTAATGCAATATGCTTTTTACTTGTTGTTATTCTAATGGAACGAACAATTGTAGTGCGTCTCGCTTGACCGAGCCGCTATTAAATGTGTAAGCACCATTTGATGTCATATATGGAATAAAGTAAAAAGTATTGGCTTGCAAAAAAGCATAGGTTGTATTAATTTAACGTTGCGGGGGCGCGCTAATGAAGAATTAAACTGCAGCTGCCATTGCGCAGCGCAGGAGCATCGCTCAAACATTGTTACGACTTCACTACCTTACTAAATATTTGCTAACATCATTCATGTCTTGACTTAATGCAAATTTTAATAAACTAATTTCAACATGTTTTATTTACGAAAATTTTAATATTTTCTAGCTGTGTCTATAAAATTTATCGTCTGTCGAATTACGCCTTATACACCGATATCGTGTTTGTTAAGTTTTGTTGGATTAGAATAGGTGGGCTTTTAATGAGGTATTGGGTTACAGTTTTTAATTGATAAAAAAATTGTTGCAATCTGATCCGGTGTATTTTTGTAACAAAGATACATTGTATATTATAAAGCTTCATTGTTATATTGCTCATACTCGATGTTAATTAATTTGAATTCACATTTAGGCCGCGGGGCGTGGTGGGATACGTTTTATTTTATTGTTTCATTAACGTTCGTCGACCTAAAACAATATATTCGTTTCTGATCTTCTTGTAATCCCTGCTGTGAAGTAGATTATGGAAAGATGAATGGATTAAATAATTTAAATTATATATTACCATTGTAACCAACTCTTAATCTAGTGCTAGAGAAATTTTCTTCTTCACTAGTTATTCGATGAACATCTTACTAATATTATAAATGTGAAAGTTTAGTTTTTTTGTTAGAATGTATCTCTAGAACGGCCCAACGGATGTCGATACAATTTGGTATAGATGTAGAAAATAGCCTAGAAGAACACATACTGTACTAATAAGTTATTTTTAAATGTCGACAATGCTAGTCTGAGAATAAACAATAAAAAAAGGTGTTTTTGATGCCAGGTGAGAACCATATATTGATGTCTATCTTCTTTTCGTTAACAAATAGCTACTTAAAATTTAATAAATGCGATGCTGTTGGTATAATGTTTTGATCTGATTTATTTACAACTACTGCATCGTATTAGGACAAACAGAGAGCGTCGGTGGCTCAGGGGTTAAGCACTTGACTTGCAATCTGCAGGTCCTTGGTACGAATCCCGCCATGTACCAATGTGTTTTTCGATTTTCGATTTACATATGTACATTTATCCGACGTTCTTACGGTGAAGGAAAACATCGTGATGCAACCTGCACATATCTGAGAAAAAATTCAATGATATGTGTGAAGTCAACCAACCCGCACTTGCCCAGCGTGGTTGACTATGGCCTAGAAACCCCTAACTTGAGGTAGGCTCCGAGCCCCTCGGTGGGGACGTATAGTGAGCTGATGATGATTCGGACAAACAATGGAATGATAACAATAACACACTTTCTTCTTTAATATTCTCAGTTAATAATAATATTGAACTGTTAGACTCGCTTACAAGACATAATTTAATGTAATTTTTTACCGTACATTTAATTAACTTCTAAGATAACCATGCGTTTACATTATCGTAAAACTTGTAAAAAAACATTATGATCCCACTCATACTCATATAATAATTGAGTCCACTATGGTAGTGGAAACTTACTGTAAGATTGGCCTTTGTCTAATTCCGGATACGTTTAATCAACTCACATTACATTTATAATTTTAATTATAATTTAGTCGAAGTCTGAGTTGGTATAAATAAAATATTTATATCTTTGTACATATTTAGAGGTTAGTGTGTTGGTTGCACTGTATTTGGTTAATATTCCTACCGTTTAACATTAATTAGCCAATTTATATTCAAGTTGCAGTGAAGAGTGGCTCTATATTATTTATCGCGTGAATTAAGGCCGACTACGTTGTTCTGTTATGTTATGATTGCCTTGCTTTATAATTATACAATACGAAATAGATCGACCATTTCTTTTCAATGTTCTTTCTATTACCTACGTTATTTTTCTGTATTCATACAATATTAAATTCGCCTAAAGTCAAAAGAAGTCGGTCTCAGATGTTGTAAATAGTACCTTTTCCGCACTAATGAGGCCGCTTACATTTTTTATAAATTTCTTTAATTAAATTTTCCATCAACCTAATTTATTCGACTTAATGATACCGTGTACATTAATTATCGATAAATTTCACAGAAGCTCAAATATTTTTTAACTTTACAACATTTGCAATCGTAATAAAAGCATTGGAACATGTTGATACTGCTAGCGAAATCTATTTACTCGTATAATCAACAAACACCAATTACCATAATAATTTTTTTTTTCTTTTACTTGTGTAGGTTAAGTTGATGCAACCTAAATTGTTAGCTTATAATATTTCCAAGTTTTAATTAATTGGATTAATATACTTCGAGAATTTACAAAAGACCATCTAGATCTATTTAAAAAGGAATCGACCGTGTTTCATTTGTAACGAATATAGTTCTTAGGGCACCTGCTCATCCGTACTTGGAGTGAGACCGCTGGCCGTCTGAGGAGCATGGGCGAATAAATATAAAATTTTTATTTATTTTTGAATCTCAGTAAAAAGGCACACGCTAAATTAATCATTTCAGTCGGCGCATGAAATGTGCAGTCGCGGCAACGGAACAAATTCAACATCACTTTTTCCTTTTAATTCGCCGCCGACTCTCCGGCTACCTCAAGATATCTAGCGGCTCGCTACACTAACAGTTGAATTATACAGAATTATTTTAATGTAATAAATAAACTCATATTTTGTTGACTTTCTTTAAAGCTTGTATCTTTAATAATCTTGCTTCCTTCGTAAAGAAATAAGACTATTTATAGGCGAAGTATTTTCATTAGTGGTGTTAAAGCTTTTAATGTTTTAAACTTACACCTGACTTAATTTAACGTGTTAATCAGGTTCTTTTTAAATAAGTAACCATGATATGTGGACTAATAATTTACTGGCAACAAATCATTGGGTAACAATTTTTACTTACTATTCCAATCACCAGTAACTTAAACTGGTTATAAATAGACAACACTTATTTGCTTATTTATAAATCGCTTGTAAAGACGTTTGAATTTACGCATTTGCATTTAATTTTTACGCATCGAAATCATCACCGAAACGACGTTATGTCAAAAGGGATGTCTTGATGAAACAGTAAGAGACAACAGTTGAACGCACTCAGTTATTTTTACATTGTCCTAGACATCGTTGCCTACATTGTAATACGCCCGCCTTTTTAATTGCTCCCGGCGAGATGAAATCGCAACGTATTTATTATAAGTGCTGTATAATTTAAAATATGCATACCTAATTGTCGTGAATTAAATATCAACGGCGACGATACGGAGACGTGACGCGGAGGCGTCTCGTGACTATTTATAACTGTTACTGCACCCTTCATATATATATATTCTATGCTTGCTGTAGTAAGCGACTCCGTTCGCGTCAATTTAAGGTAATAAAAAATAATTATCAATTAGTAGCCTATGTGTTCTTTCAGACTACATTCAATATCCTCCAGAGATCCTTTGTTCCTTTGAGCCGTTCTGGAGATACCTCCCAACAAACATCCATCCATACATCCAAATATTCGAATTAATATTATTAGTAAGATCGCCATTTTATATCACAACCATTGTGATATTTATACACGTTTACATTTAAAAATAGGTTGACCGATCTTTAGTATCTCGGCACTTTCAACTTTGAACTAAATTTTATTTAACATTATTTCATCGTTCTTTTTTTCATCGGTAATCAATTTTACCTACGGATGGAACATAACAGCTATTTCATTTAATAAGTAAGCTATAGTAATTAAATTTTGTCAGAAAACATGAAAGTATTTGAATGGACGTTTAAATCTTTGTAGAGAATGATAGCAATTTTCCAAAGTCCTTTTCTTAGTTCTACAACAGCGCTCGAGGGCACTTCGGATAAGACATGGCCACTACCAACATCCTATTGTACGACAATTTCTATTGCATCTTTCTAACGAAATAGATTTTTGCTTAGTTATGGTTTCCTTTTATATGAATGAAGATAGATCCGCGGACGTTCTTGATTCTTCTTTTGCAATTTGATTTCTATTATAATATGTCAAAAAGTTGTTATTGAAGAAAAACTTACGTTACGATTTGGTTTTCACTATTTGTTATAACTCGACCGGTGCATAAAACAATTGAAAACTGTTTTGAAGTTTTAATTCCAATCTTAGTTGACCTTAAATTTGTTTAATCAACCATATCGAATGTGGGTCAGCTTAGCCTTGATATTACCAATAGCTCAGTGTGCCTATCGTGAATATTTGTGGCAATCGACTTCGTATCGTCATCGTCAAATATGTCAAAATTAGTATGAGATTTTTCGTGTACTTTATACGCTGATACGCTGCAAAAATTCTTATACAAATTTTGTCACAAATAATTTTGCTAGGCTCACAGCACCTTTGTTGTTTTTCACAGTGCATAGCAGAGTATTTCTAAATCACACAGTCTTTACTTTCACTTCATTACAGTCATAGATCTCTATTAAAAATTATGCACCCCTATGAAGAATATAATTTAAACAAGGTAAAAATTAGTTTTTTTAATATTCTAACACTGCTTCGGTTAGCATGTTGGCATATATAAATTTATTACTTGTGCAATTATTTGTACTTATAAAAACACCTTATCTCCATACAGTTTTTGCTCCTAGGCAGTACTTATAAGTTTGTCCTGTTTTTGTGAACATTTTACTTTAATTGCTTTTGTCATTTCTATGTAAATGTGATTTTACGTTGTTCAAATCACACTTTAGGTTCAATAGAGCTTTCGAAACTATAGAGTGTGTTGTGTGTATAATTTTTAATGAAGGGTTATTGTATTCTTGAACTCTATAAAGATAAATTTCAAGCTTTTTCTGGTCTTGTTCATGAATAGTCGCGAGAAATGTCTATTGTAATATGTCTGTGTGCTACTCATGCGCTCGTGTGAGTGCAGCGTGTAGTAACGACGCGCACGCGCATCGCGCGACCATATAGATAAATTAGTTTTTTTATTAATTCCAAATAAATACTTACATGCAACTGTATTGTTAAGGCCACATGCTATTAACGTTTGTGTTCCTAACGTGGTTTTCCTAATAAATTACACTAATCATATTTATACTTCTTAGTTTTTCCTTCTGTAATCTTCGCGTGACGTTTCTTTCGATGCGTGCATGCGTATATGTTTGTTGTGAAATTTTAAAATACATTGTATCTATCGGATGATTTGTTGTTTATACGCGCTACCCATTGTACTCGTGGCAATCATTGACTTCGAGTGAACCGTACAATTATTATATTCTGCGACAACTTGTTTAAAATACGACTTGACAGGTGACGTTTTATCTAACCTGTGTTACAAACAATAGTCCCAATTTAATCATTACAATATTATATTTAGGTCGGAGACGTCAACCCATTACGCCCCAGTCTCCCCTTGAGCGCACGAATATTGTTATTCTTAAAAAAAAACATCCAGTTGTTGCAGATGTTTATACAGAGCTTTGTTCACTTGACACGAAAAGAACTTACTTGACTTATCTGACTTAATGTTATAAATTCTTACGTTTGCATGTTTGTTTGAAAGTATCCTCGGAACGGCTCAACGGATTTTGATGACATTTGGCACAGAAGTAGAACATTGTCTGGAAGAACACATATGCTACTTATTAAGTTTTTTTTAAATGCCACGCGGACAGAGTCGTGGGCGACAACTAGTATTCTATAAATTCGGTTATATTTTGACAACAGTTCGTTCATCTTAAGAAATATAATTTTTACATGTTGATTTGAACATACAAAGTTAATGTTTTTTTACAAAGTAACGATCCGACCGCAGCACAGGCTGGTCACAAATCAGTTTATTGTGTAATATAAAGGCAATCTTGTTTCTAAAACATGTTTTGATACTTGTTATTTGCGTTCAAATAATATGTACATATTTTACTTTCAACTTGGTCTTCTTGTATACAGAAAACATTTGTCACAAAGATTATTACTCTACATGACAACTGACATTGTTTTATCATAAAAAGTAATAAATAGTATATTAGATTAACTTTTTATGTTAAAGTATTCGCAATGTCCGACCGCAGTTAATTAGCAGAATCTCTGGTTCGCCGTTTTTTTAAACAATTTTTATTTTATTCATTTTTTAATCGTTTTCATCCTAATAAAGGCAAAGTAATTCATATCTATCAATCCCAATAAGGTATAATAAGATGGAAATTATAAGTAACAAGTTAAAATGAAATGTTTTATTATATTTGATTATGTTACAAAGTTGAGACATTGTTGTGAACAATGTGTAGTCATTTTGTCCTCTTCCATTACATCATTCTGCACCGGCGCCTTTTCCTTTCCACACTTTCATGGTGTTGTAGTCACAGAGGAGCGATCCGTAGGTCGCGCATCATTGCAGTCGCATCTTCATACAGTGGCCGCTTTTTCATCCGTAATAAGCGTATTACCAGTTCGTTGGTTTCCACTGTAAATAGAACTACCCTTGCAGAATAATAATTATCTTTTGCTCGTTAAGTACAACAGTATGTTTTAAACCAACTGAGAACTTTACAGATTAACTTATCTAGTTTGTAGAGATGAATGGATAAAGTAAATTACGTTAAAATTTAGTTTAAAAATGTCGTATTAAAATTTTTTTTTGTTATTTCGGTAATGTAACCTATTGTTATATTTCTTTTTAGCCGACTTCAAAAAGAAGGAGGTTATCAATTCGACTGTATTTTTTTTTTTTTTTTTTTTTTTTTATGTGTGTTACCGCGAAACTCGGCCCCTGGTGGTCCGATTTTGATAAAAATTATTTTAATCGAAAGGAAGTGCTTGCAGGTGGGTCCCATTTTTTTGTTTTTTTTTTAAATAACTAGAAGACTAGTAGATTTTGAATATAGCTTCAAAATTTGTTGCGGAAATTAGGGACATTTTTGCTTTCAGCGCTTACGTAGGCTAAACTATAGGACCTACATAAAAATGATGTATGGCGAATTGTAGCTCTTTAAATGTGCTAAATAAAAGTCCGCGATAGCATATATCTATCTTTTATAGTTTTCTCACAATAACCATTTTTTTCTTTAGAAACATTAATTAAATTCATGCCCTATTTCCGACGCTATTATTCAAGTTCAGTATTAACCCTTATGTAAATAAATATGTTCATTATCAAGAGAATTTAATGTAGATTATATTTGCAATTGAAACTATATCATTCTGTCTAATAGTTTAGGAGATATCGTAAGAATAAAATTACGCGGAAACGAAAAATGCTACACGAAAAGCACAATTTTGCTTTCTGGGCTTACGTAGGTCAAACTATATGACTTACATAAAAATGATGTATATAGCAATTATAGATCCTTAAATTTGCTAAATAACAGTCTTCGGTGGCATATATCTATCATCTATGGATGTCTCACAAAAAACATGTTATTGTGAACAAACTTCGATTAAATTGCACACGAAAAACAGCGTCGTAAGCTTACGGCGCTATTATATTATATTCGATATGAATCCTTATCCAAATAAATATGTTTGATGGCTAGAGTATTAAATACAGATTACATTAGCCTTTAAACTATGTAATTCTGATCAATAGTTTGGAAGATATTAAATTATTAAAAACTACGCGCATTCGAAAAATGCTACTGCGGCGCGCGGCTGGACAAAATTAAAGGCACGCTACGATGTATTAGTTCGTTAATTTTCAATTTGTATACCAATCAATGAATTGAAGTACACACATATTAAATAGGAAAGTCCTTTTCTTTATTTGTCTTATTTATGTCATTATACGTATTAAGGAAATTTGTAATTAAACTTCAAATTCACTAAAAATTGAGAAATAAAACAAACATTTTAAGAAAAAAAAATAGCCGACTTCAAAACAAAAAAAAACTATCTGAAACAAAATGCGCTCAAAAGTAACTTAAAAAAAACAATTTCAAACAAAATGCACTCAAAAGTAACGTAAAAAAACAATTTCAAACAAAATGCACTCAAAAGTAACGTAAAAAAAACAATTTCAAACAAAACTCACTCAAAAGTAACATAAAAAACAATTTCAAACAAAATGCATTCAAAAGTACCATAAAAAACAATCTCAAACAAAATACACTAAAAAGAAACAAAATAATGTCATGAAAACTTCTTTCTTTCTTCTCTCTTTCAAAAACCCTCTAAACTCTAAAGAAAGTTCTCTTCTTTCTTGTAACATGTCTATATTGTATAATTATTGTTATTTTGGAGTCGGTTTCGGCCTAAGTAGGGACATAAACGTAAGTATGTCTAATACATCTCAAATATAAAATGTCACCTATTTACTTCGGCCGACACCGACTGCGAAATAACAATAATTATACAATATAGACATGTTACAAGAAAGAAGAGAACTTTCTTTAGAGTTTAGAGGGTTTTTGAAAGAGAGAAGAAAGAAAGAAGTTTTCATGACATTATTTTGTTTCTTTTTAGTGTATTTTGTTTGAGATTGTTTTTTATGGTACTTTTGAATGCATTTTGTTTGAAATTGTTTTTTATGTTACTTTTGAGTGAATTTTGTTTGAAATTGTTTTTTTTACGTTACTTTTGAGTGCATTTTGTTTGAAATTGTTTTTTTACGTTACTTTTGAGTGCATTTTTTTTATATTAGTACTCCGTTTTATCAAAGATTGGCATAGTTTAGCATACTTTGTAACCATCAGTGAGGTGGAACAACGTATCGTGTGGCACTCGCAAATCCAGTTCATCCTCTCATATTAAAAACAAAAGAACACTTATTAATCTCTATATATAAAAGAAAGTCGTGTTAGTTACACTATTTATAACTCAAGAACGGCTGAATCGATTTCACTGAAAATTGGTGGGCAAGTAGCTTAGAACCAGGAAAAGGACATAGGATAATTTTTACCCCGTCTTCTATTTTTTTTTATTCCGCGCGGACGGAGTCGCGGGTAAAAGCTAGTTTTATATCAACACAACGTTAAAAAATGAACTATTGAAAATATAGATAGTATGTAAAGATGTTCTCAAAGTTGTTTAATTATTGATACAAAAAGAAACTATATTCAACTTTGGAACAAAGTGTAAGAAGTTGTATGGCATCGCACTTTTTCTTTGCTGCGCCGTAAGTGTAAATAACAATGAGACGTTCGTCAGTTATTAATAAGCAGCGCTTTGCACTCCAGACGGCGGCGGCGCGGCGTCCCCACTGCAAGCCCGACCGAGAGACTCGCTCCTCCTATTTAGTGCCAATGCTGTCGTCGATTACACGACAAAGTAAGCGACCGCATCCATTATGAAGGTCGATTTCATTTGAGATCGCTTATTCGAACATGTATCGTTTGATATATTTAGTGATTGGCATCGTGCGATCTCGATATTGCGGTCTCTTCACTTTACTGTATTTATACTTTTTTTTGTTGTTTAATTTTAGTCGACTTGATGCAATTATCTATACAATCATTTACAAGGAATTAAAAATATGCTCGAATGTTCTGGTCTAATGACTATTTCCCGCAATTACTTTTGTAGGCCTCGTGTTGTATCAATGTATGAATCTGAAACACTTTTTACTCAATGTCTTTGTTAATGCAGAAAATGGTCTGTGTTATCGATGGCTGTATTCAAATGAAGCACGTTATGTTATGCTGTATAGTTTGTATTATAGATGTAGATTGACAGTAAAGCCATAAACTTATTTGTTGATATCAGTCTTACAGTGATTATACACTGTCCAAACATTTTTGTATAGATGATATACTATATTCTTATACCATGCAAACCACACAAATATTTCTGAATGATCTTTTCGGGTATGGTCTGCGCTAAGTGCTGCGATGTCCGGACACATCCCATCACTAATCCGCACGCATGGACGCACACATAGCCGTGGCGCGTCTGTACACACATACTCGACACACACATGCGTACGGCCTACTGTAAGCGACGTGCATGTCCGCGACTAATGTGCATGTACGAGTACTATTAGGCGCTTGAGACACTGGGGTCGATGACATGTTCAGATCATTGTAATTTAAATTTTATTCAAATGATGCGATTTGATAGATGAGTTCAGGATTCAGAAATGATTTGAGCCCTCCTATTGAGCGGAAACATACCTCTACGTATATTAACTCCTATAATATAAACAATATTTTGCGAGCTTAGTACTTTAATTTTTGTTATTCGCTGATGACTCGACAACTTTCATAACGTATGTTTTATTTGATACAAAGTAAATCTGTTAAACAATAACTCTTAAGATATATCCACTATGTTGCATTTGAAATTAGTACTATTTAAATGTATGTGTAATATTAAAAAAAAACCTTCCGTGTACATATTTTTACATAAATACAGTTCTAGGTAAGGTGATACATTTTTTTTTCTCTTAAATCATTATTTTCTCAAGTCAACAATGTGATATGGGAAGACAGAAACAATGACAACAAACAAAGTTCCCAGCGGTACGGTTATGTCTACCGCCTACATTTTTTACCGGATTTTTTGTTCTTTGTTATTCGCACTCATAACGATAATAGTGCTGATTTAATTGAATTTTTGTATTTATTTTATCTATCTTATTTTACAATAATTTTATTGGCGTAGGCCAAGGACCACATTGGGACCCTACTCTATTTATATTAAGATTTTTCTTTCCAAAAGACCACAATATGAAGAAGCTATCTTACTAATCTTACTAATATTATAAATGCGAAAGTTTAGTTGAATGGATGGATGTTTGTTTGTAGGTATCTACCGAACGGCTCATCAGATCTTGATGTAATTTGGCACAGATGAAAATAGTCTGGAAGAACACATAGGATACTTATTAAGTTTTTTTTACTTACGCGCGGATGGAGACGCGGGCGACAGCTAGTTATACTATAAGCGTCAATTGGCAGCTGATTGTAGATGAATGCGAACTCTGCGTAGCCATTGTTGTATTAATTGATCATTTGGTGAATGGCCACTACGGAATATTCGCTCTCGATCTCAACATCCGTTCTCAGTATCCTTGCAAATTAGTAATGTTATCCGGTCGTATGGTGCACCTCCAGTGGATATGTCTATGTTCAAGTGTCATGCTAAATCTAGTTGCAAGCCATCTGTGAGAGCTTATTGATGTGTTTAGTTTACCACTTAATTTATTAAATCACTATACTCAATGTCAAAACTTAGGAGAACACTTTAAAAATTTCAATTTGTGCTAAAGTATTAAAGCTAGAGCTATTAATCGTGCTATATATAGGAGAAATTGAAATTTTAAAGGGTACTTCTTATTTGCACCATCGAGTACAGTTCTGTATATCCTTATATAAAATAGAATAAAAACCTTTCGGAATTTGGTGCGAGATGTTGTGATCCATGTCCGAATCACGACAAATTTTACAATGAAATCATAAAAAAATCCAGCAACATTACTATGGACATTTGTAAAGAACCTGTTTATCTAAATCCCGGCCCCTGCATAATTTTCGGCAAGTTACTGAATAACATATATTTAAAGAAAACATCAGAATCAGCTATTCATTTTGGGTCAATGCTTCCATTGCATTATTTATGATCATTTGTCATCCTTTAAGTTGAACGATTTACAAAAAAATCGTATACGTGTCTTGTAAAAGTTGAGACATTGAATATTGCGATTCGTGAACGATTTTTTTTTTAATTATATGCAAACATTAAAATTTCATATCGATTAAAATTTAGCATAGAATTTAAAACAGGTCGTAATAGCCCTCAGTACACTATCATGAATCCACTTACATAAATATTTACTATACATATGTATTAATAATATTATTTATCATTGTTTCTGAAACACAATAGATCGTATCATTTGAATAATTTTATCTGATACAAGTGTACGCAGTTACTGCGTCGGTACAGTTGGAAGAACAAGTACTTATGTTAAAAATCTATTTATCCGTTACGTTTTCTTTTTAGTCTTTACCTTCATGTTAGTTTTAAAGTTTCTTTTGAGAAATAAAAGAGATAGTACAGAATAACTGTCAGTCGATTGTCATTAAATTTTAATAAGGACATCAAGGAACACGCAAGATACATAGAAACAAAAGGTAAAGTCAATAAAAGTAATGCTCGAAATAAAAATAAAAAACACAGATTACAACGCTATTTTCACTTAATTGTGAGTACCAACTAATATACATATTTTATTTGGCTTGAGAATTGCACATTTTTTTCGCGACTGTACTCTCAGACTACAATGGTACTTGCGACGTCTCGAGGCACTCTTTCTAATCACGACTTAACGGTATCTACATAAGGTACATTATTCTTTGTATGCGAAGTTGATTGCCCATTCAGTAACTTTTAGGTCTTGCTGAACCCTAAAACGTGTGCTTTAAAGTTCAATTTTCAGGTGTTTATACAATCACATGTTGCTTCCATATTGTACAGTGTAGCTACGTTTAGTAATATTCGCATGTAATAGATTAAGGGTGTCCGCACACGTGGTAAAGATTTGTATGCGATTAGTATTGTCTTCAGTTGTAGGATTGTGCGGTATGGAATCGTGGGTTGTTTAGTTCGCGGTGGTCCTAAAGCGGCCCACGAATGGCAAGATTTACATTGAATAAGAGCGGCCCGCCGGTTGGTCGTATCTCATTTTGTCAAAATCGGAAAGGTCTACAAGTGAAGTAGGTCGCTGAATGTACCCGTCCACTAATATTTCATTAACAAGTTTCTTACTGTTCCGACTGAAGGTGTAATACCGACCGTGATATGTTTTCATGATTTAATCTATGTTTAAATTTAATTTCGGAACTAAAGGAATTTGTGTTTCGTAATTAATTATTGCATTCTCTCACTTCTTTTTCGTTTTATATTTATTGTTTAATTACCAAGATGGTCAATTAATAAATTATAATCAGTATCACAGACTGATGAGAAACAAAGGGCGTCAATTAGATGATTGTATCGATTTCGCAACAATATATTTATTATAGGGTCCTTACATGTCAGCTCAACACTAATTATATTTTTCTAAGCCTGAAGACCTTATTGTACAACTATTATTATGTATTTACTTTGGCTACTTTTTATCAATCAGATTTCAGTTATAACGTTTAACTAAATGAGAGTACATTTTAATGTTTACACGTTCAGGAAGAAAAGAATAAACTGATAACTATTACAATAAATTGAGTACTAATTTGTAACAGTTTTCGAGTTGGAAGTTGTTTCAAGTTGATTTAATTCTTAGTTAAATGTTTATATATAAAAGTCTCCATTTTAGGGGGGAATATTTGAAAAAGAATTTTCTAAATTTGCGTTAAATGTCTTCATTCCAGCATTTTTCAATTTTCATAACAGGAAATTAAATTATTATATACAATTTGTGACAGTATTAGCAAGGAACGTACTATATCCGAATGTGTTTGTGTCACATTTAGAATCCCGATATATAGTCTATGGTCAAAATTATTTACTCGTATTATGTCATATATACTTCGTACAGTTTAAAATCTGCAAAGAGCTTATCGTCACGGGGCATTCAGTAGCGATGTTATCTCCAAGCCCTGTCAAATAATAGCGTTCTTATTTCAAGCCCTTGTTGAGAAAGAAACGAAATTAAAAAAAAAACACCGATACAACGAAGATATCCGTAATTCCTTGTGAATACATTTCACGGTGTTGCTTCTCATAAAGGGGTTTGTATTAAAACGCTTGTAATATTTGCGATTCACCCGCCAAGGGAGACGTGTACTTTCCGTTGTTACTTTGGATGATTAAAGTCAGTCACGACCATGAAGTAAACAGTAAGTAGTAAGCAGAGACTACAGATTCCTAAGTACGATACCAATTTACTTTCAATGTCTCGTTGTCGTTGACATACATTACTGGAAATAAAACTTAATGCATTATTTTTCCGGCAATTAGTAGTTCTTTTCTCTTCATTTGTGATTCTAGATTATTCAAAACCAGAATCAATTTTATATATGAACTAGCTGTCGCTCGCGACTGCGTTCGCGCGGAAATATAGAAAAAACTTATTATAATATTAGTAAGATTAAGGTTTAGACGCTGTCAAGTCTGTTTGATTGTCGGACAAGTTGTTGGCCGTTGAATGAATGGACGTTAGTAGACAAATTTTCAAGCCTTATAGATGGATTGCCTTTGCCGTATCAGCTGTAGTGTCCCGATTTGTTCAACACTGTCACGATCTGCAAAGCAAAGTAGGTATAATTCTACACGCTTGGCCCACCAAAGGCTTGATTAAGTATTAATTTCTGGTCTGCACCGATAAAGCATCAACGACTTTAATTAATGTTGTAATCAATTAGTTTACGCCGGATTGAACTAAATTAATTTTGTCCGCGATACAGAATGAATTACAGAGCAAATCGTGTCATATTTTCTTGTTACGACCATTTTTAATAATTGGCACTGATGCTAGATTTTCAGCAGAAATGACTATTGTTCAATACTTTTATTATCTCACAAAGATAGCGCGAGAGTAAATTTTTAGTTTCAAAAATAATATCTGGTATTGTATCGTAATGAATAAATAGGTGCGTGTGTTAGAAGTTATTAAAGATGTGATGGCAGGGCTGCGGATGACGGTGTGGGTTTGTAAGGGGGGTGTGCGGGTTGGGGGGAGGTACGTGGGCGCTGATTTTAATTTATTTGGCCGTGTAATGTGCGGTGTGGCGCGCGCATGCGCCGCCGCAGCGCTAGCGCCCCGACGCCAGTTTATGTGTTTATGTATTCTAATTTTATTGTTTTCTTTATTTGCGTCCCACTTTTGTTTGGTTCGGGGCCCGGCATTGTTCGCCGTCGTAAACGCCGATTTAGATGATAAATAAAATGTAATAATAAAAATTTGCCGTATGAAAATTTTTATTTAGTGCGGTGATATTTTGTTTTCGGCCGTCTGCCACCATTTCGTTTCCTTGTAAATTTTCGGTGTTACGCGTATAATGCAAAATAATTTACGGCTCACGTGCTAACTTTCGCATGGGTTTGATTGCGTTTTCCAATTTTTTTTGGTAGTTAAAGATTACAAAAATACTATAGTTGTATTCCATTCGGCCCTGTCTCATCTTTTCCCATATACCCACATCTATTCTTCCAATGGTAGACAATGAGACAAATCTTAACATACCTACATTTAATTATGTGTCATCAATAACTATATCTCCGAAGTGAGCTGCTTCGTAATGATTGATTTATCATTGCGGACTGTCTGAATGTGAACATTATATTAGATGAAATACTATATCGTTCACTCATTGACTACTTTTGTAGAGGTTAAATAGGACATAAAAAACATGCATATTGGCTGTAAAAAATATATTACAAAGTTATACATTGAAAAATATACTATTACTAGCTGTCGCCCGCGTCCGCGCGCAGTTAAAAAAAAATGAAAAATAGATGTTGTCCGATTCTCAGACCTACTGAATATGCTCACAAAATTTCATGAGAATCGGTCAAGCCGTTTCGGAGGAGTACGGGAACGAACACTGTGACATGAGAATTTTATATATTAGATTTTATATATAATTAAGGTTCGTATCAAACTATTGATAAACTGAGTGTTCAATGACCGATATTTATGATGCAAGTTAGGGCAGCTCTGCATAGAAATGTAATAATAAGATGGGTGCACACACTCAGCAATGAATACAAGTCCGCCCGCTCCATCCTGCACCAGGATCCCACCTAAACCTGTTTTGTTGCGAATTAATATTAATAATGAATACTTCAAACATCCATGATTATGAGTTGTATATTTGTAATTAAGTAAAATTGTAGCATTAGCAATTACAATGCTTGTATCTGTGGTTACAGTAACACAAAATATTGGTATACATAGTTGTACCGAAATAACTCAACATAGGTATGGTATGGGTAAAGTTGAGGTACTGCTACTTTGTAGTCAATATTATCTATACAGATAAATGTAATTGGAGTATCTGTATGTCATCTTACTAATATTATAAATGCGAATGTTTAGATGGATGGATAGATGGATGTTTGTTTGAAAGTATCTCCAGAACGGCTACAAGGATCTCCTTGAAATTTGGCTTAGATATAGAACATAGTTTGGAAGAACACATAGGCTACTAATTAAGTTTTTTTTTAATTACGCGTGGACGGAGTCGCGGGTAACAGCTAGTTTATATTTGTTGGTTATTAGTAGTGTAATTAATTGATAGCGATTTGTTCGTGCGGATCTAGGCTGTGTTTCCGATGTATTACCTAATACAATTATTTTCAAATGTGAAACTATGTATCCGTTATAGAATTCACGCATATTTTTGTTTAGGTTATTCAAATTGATTGAATGTTTCAGTTCAATAAGCATTGTGTTGAACATTAAATTACCTTTCCATTAACTTTCTGCTACTCGTATAAAAAAGATTTTTAAAAGTCGGTTCAGTAGTTTTAGAGTTTTAGTTCAGTAGTTTAATCTTACTAATATTATAAATGGGTATGTTTAGATGGATGTATGGATGTTTGTTTGAAGGTATCTCCAAAACGGCTCAACGGATATCGATGAAATTTGGCATTGATGTAGAGCATAGTCTGGAAAAACACTTAGGCTAATTAACTTTTTTTATCCACGAGGATGGAATCGCGGGAGACAGCTAGTACGATATATTTGAAAAAAAAAATGTTAACTAGGAATAAATAAATTTATGATAAAAATAATTTCAATGATTTTAAGGTAGATCGAAGTTCTTATTATTACAGTACATATAGTACCATCAATTTATCTTTCTCCGGGAATAAATAATGTACACTTATTATTTGTAAATGAAAACGCCAAAAGATACTAAAGTTATTGAAAAAAGTGTTTTTCTGTTCTGATCAAACATAAACAAACCTTTAAATTTCCCTAAGTGTTAGGTATACTATATATGTATGTGCGTATGTCATATAAAAAGTACCACAACCCTTATATCTGCGATTAAAAGTCTCTAATAGTTATAAACAGTTAGATACAAGATACAACATCAACAGCTTTCCTATCGCTGCATAAAAAACTAAAACATTATCATCGTGATTTGGAATTGTAGTTAAGTTCAAGTTATAAAAACGATAAACAAGCATTAAACCAAAGCGGGCAGAGAAGAGTCTATGTAATGAACGCGTCTCTTAATCAATTAGGCAAACGGTGGCAGAGGTAGGCGGAAAATTGTTACTTTGTCGTTTATGGCTAGAAGGCTTCATCTTTCGCGTAACAAGCGATCATTGGGACGGGCGTGGACTAGGGAGAGCGCATGCCAGTTATGCTAGCTTCACACGAGTGCAGTGAGCAACACCAGTAGGACAGAACAGTAGTGTATAGAAGCAGTACTGTAATGTCTTACTGTTTAGCCTCATTGTGCTGCCCGTGTGTAAACATTACTTCAGAGCTAAGCAAATGTTTTTTGTAGTCTGCGCTCATACAGTGAGGATATTATCAATGTAATCTAAAGATTATAAGAAATATATATATATATCCTTTATTGTTCATCACTGTTTATCGATGGGCCTAAATCTCAAACGAAAGTAATTGTCTCCTTTGTGTTTTTAGAACAAGAAAAGAGTTGCTTTTACTAACTAGTTCAAGAAAAGTCAATAGTCTTTTTTAGCTCTTGAACATCGTATCGCAGGACAGTGATCTTTTAAACACTACCAACACAACGGCGAACGATTTTAGTTTTCTATACCACACAAAGATATTTCACAAAGACTTATCTTGTTTCCTACTTACATATTTATATTCTATTAAACTTTTGCATTCGAAGTCACAGTTCGGAACAATAAGTTTAATTTCACAAACAGAGGAAGACAAAGTTGGATCCGAGAACACAGCGGATTTTACACACAACATGTTTAAAACAAAAGGTCCAAACTAAAATTACACTTCACATGTATATTGTTATCTTATCTTATATTATTCAAAATGGATAAAAGATATAATTGTATGTTTTTGTGTAAGTATGGCAGTGGAAAGTCATTTTAGACTATAGGAGGAAAAACTCGAACGCGTATCGACCAATCTGCTTTACCCCAAAGGCTACTTGTATAAAGATCTTTTTCCCCCGTACGCGTAGTTCTCATTAAAACTTCCCAATGTATGTATCATAATATATTTATGATTTTAATAATAACTTTAACTTATATTAAAACATGGCCATAATATCAACTACATTTCGCCTTATGACGAAAACAAAAGAAAACAGATATTAATATTTTTCTGAACATAAATGTCATTATTAAAAGCTAGGATTGTAATTTTTCTATTTTTACTAAACTGCTAACTCTTAACAACTGGCCAGTCATGGTTTTGTTTGTTGTTTGAATATTACATACTACGTTCAAAAAGTTCATAAAATCTGTTCTCATTTAATACCAAAGGATAGGAATGCTTCCAGAACCAACTAATTTTAATTTTGCTTTTAACAACATAAAAAAGAATATAAAAATTAATATTACGAAGCTTACTCATTTCTATTACTGTAACATATTAAAATAAGACATTATTCTTGTAATATAAATTCATATAGATGCTATCTTTAACACAAGATCTACTTCGTAATAAATAACTTGAAGATTATAAACGTTGTAAATTTAATTTATACAATTCTTACTTCTTATTTTAAACGTTAATTTTTAATCTCATAATTTGTTACTCAATGCATATTAATAACAATTATTTTTACGAATTTGAGCACCAGTTCACTTATAATTATAAATTACCTTAGTCAATCGATTAAGATGAAAAGTAGCAATTCATCAACCTATTTCTATAATGTCTTTTTGTAAAAAAAATATATTACAAATTTTTTTTACACTCGAAAACTAACACTGTTACTTTCGTATGAGAAATCGATGATAACGAACTCCTAAACCATACAGTTAAACGTCTAAGAAAGTCAGTTAAAGTTTGTTATTTAAAAATCCTCCATTCATATGTTTTGTTTTGTACAAAATAAATAGTATCAGGTGTTGTGCCTCAGGGATATTTCAATTCCTTGTCTATACAATTTTATGAACAAGGCGAGAAGCAGATGCTTGCAAACACATCACGTATATCATCATGAACTCATTATATAATACCAAACGTTCCTTTAATTAAGGCATTACTTTAAAAAGAAACATAATGAAACGTGTGATGTAGATTCATACACCATTCGTTGGTTGTGATTGGATCTAGGACAAAATTTTGTTTAATTGAAGTTGTTAAGAAAATGTCACAAAATTTATTCATAACATTAAATATTTACGTGAACGTCGTTTCAGTTACGATTTATTAAAGATCAATTTACGTAGAGCATGCACGGGTAAAAACCTATCTAATAAGTTTAAAAATTTAAAGCAGTTTTCAAATTATTTGAGCAAAACTTTGTGTAAAAGAATTTATTTGAAATAAAGACTTGTATGACCCAACTTAATTATCCTGCAAACTTCCGGTCAATGCAGTAACTGTCGGATGTGTCAGTGTTTTGTCCCCCCCACGGCATTCTACTGATGAAAGTTGCCAAAGGAATTGTTCTTTGCGCTTGTGACATTTTTATTGTTTATCACATTGTCTATAGCACACATTTAAATTCACATTTGATAAATTGTTCTTAGCAAATAACATTTTTATTTTTGAAAAGGATTCAAATACTGTGGCACCCAAAATCAATAAGAGGTCTCCCATAGTAAAAATTTAATCGTTAGAGTATTTAGAGGTCAGTCATTAAATCGATCGATTAACGCACCTAATAATTGTAACGCAAAATTTGTTTAACACAGTTTCTGTGTGCGCGGCGTCGTTATTACCTCGCGGGTCGATGCGAGGCGCTTCATTTTGCGTTCTGTTCCCGAAGAAACGCGAAACCGACACGAGCATCAGCTATAATAAATTTCTTGTCTTATAAAAATAAAACTTTTCTTTTTGCCGGCTTTGCGCGGGGTGGCTGCCACAGTGTAGGTAAGACGGTGGCAACGAATATTTAACACTTCAAGATTGTTGAACAACAAATATCCTTTGACTTCTAAAGCTAAACCAGATGTTAAAATGTTTGTATATCGTAATTGATACATACATTTCAGTTAAATGAAAAAAATCTACAGTGAATGATATAAATATCTTTTCCACAACTAGTTGTGAGGTCTGTTTTGAATCGTATTTGTTTTATAGTACATAGAATCAGCTGTTAGATAGGGGTGAGATAAGTTGCTAAAACTAGCCTATAAAAAAACTGAAATGTATTATTATAAAAACAAATTAATATACTGCGAGGGGCTGCACTGTGTCAGGGAGTAGCGGGCGGCGGAGGGGGGCCTCGACGAAGTTGTGAATTGGCCGCCAGCCCCGCTCCGCATTATCGTGATTCATGTCGTTTATAATTTTATATTATGTTAAAATGGGGGCGCCGGGAGGGGGCATATTAAAAATACAAGAGCCCACCGAGCACTCTGCACCGTCTGCATGGAAACCAACTTTGTTTGCGCTCCAACTATCGATCCGTTGGATTTCGGCGGGCGAGGCGTTTGGAGCTCATAACGAAATTACATCGTTACGTCCGAGCGAAAGACGCGACTGCCAACCTTAAAGCCGGGACACGGCATTATCAAAACCACTGTATGGCATATCTATGATAACGCTCCATTCATACCTACTCAAAAATGTTCAAGAATCGTTATTTTATATATTTTTATTTAAACAATTTGTAAATGTAACAGATATATTTAAATGTTACGCAATCGCAAAGGTGGATATCTGATCCGTAGCACTTTTTCCGATAAATCCGAAAACGTGAATTTTCCGACACTACTAAACTTACAACTTACTAGTAAGGACTTAATGATTTAGCAGTTCACAACTGATAAAAATGCAGAAAGTATTTAATTATATAATTTAATATCAATTACTTATAAGCAGCATTCAATGAAATATCCTACATACTACTTAACTTTTCCTCGTGTAAATCGCAGTCACGCGGCTAATGAAAGCCTTACAATTGTTGTTGTAAAGTTTTGAACGGTGTGTCTTTTGTTTTACGTTTTATAATTGCCAAAAGTTACCTTTAGTCACATTTATTGAGAAAACGAATTCAAACGCAAATGAAGAGAAACGTATAAAATTATACAAATCTTTGTAAATTGAAAAAGTTTTTAAGAACCAAAGTACCGTGAAGCAGTTGAATGTCTATGTTTTCTTGAATGTCACTGTTACACTCTTTGTGGTTCGAAATACGAATGTTTTTATGAAATAGCAATTATATAAATTTACGAATTTTATCGCTTTTAGCCAGAAACTTTGACATCACGGGGTCAGATATCTCAGCACACGTGACCTCGAACGCCATAAATTATTTAACAATATTGTAGCAACTTAGTAATATACGTATTGCAAGTTTAATTTCAACGTGGTATTTTCGTGAATATAGGAGAACGTTGTCTATTGTTGAAATCAGCGCGATTGAACCTTGTGCGGTTTGACGTGTAGCGTCATCAGACAATACGAGGTAGGTGGAGGTCGGCGCGTCACGCGGAAGTGTCTGTAGTCTGTACGGAGTACGGCCGAAGCGCGCGGCGGTCATTAAACGGCCCAGCGGACCGCCTCGGATCCGACAACCGTATGTTTATTACGATGCACAATTTTATTATTAGCCGACCGTTTGTGACTTGTTATTTCTATTGTCGCTTTTTCTATTTATTATCCAATACAATGTGTGATTATAATAGGCCTCATAACAAATGAGGTATGTGGGAGCCGCGTTGCACACGGCACGACATTTATTCGTTTTGACGTTCGCTGTTCACATTTGATTATTACATTTTTATCTTTATTATTAAAATAGTTATACATACTCTCAATTCGTCTGTTGTTTCTTATTCTGTACTTCAATTATGTATAGTTCCTACATGTTTAAAGTTTGAATTTATAAAACGTAATTACACAGATCTAAAATAGATAATAATATTTTAAATTATCCGAAAAACACTAGACAACATGTCTTAATGAATTAGTTGGAACTTTTTTTGTAAGCATAGTCTTATGGGTGCACTAAAATGTTACACTAATTTCGATTTTATTTTATAATTTAATTACGTACAGCAAAAGTAAACAATGCCAATTTATTAAAGCTTTATATCGTGATATTTCCGACAACAATGTTAATAATAGTGTGATGCATTCGCTGAAGGCTACCCTTTTCAATTGTATTGATTATTAACACAATACTTAATAAGTAAGTGCTACGACATACATACAGTGCTGCTCCAGTATTCATTGTCAATATAAATTGCATTAATAGGTACATAATTACATTCCGACTTGACAAACAAGACGCGGTGTTAAGTGGAACCCAACCTTTTGATTTTATGTTGTATGTGAATGTTGATTAATAAATTACTACCAATATCAGTTCAACACGAAAACATTAAAATAATACTAGTTACATGATAAATCGTTAATAGTCCCCGTGTTAAATTCATCCTAAAATGACTAATAACTTTGATGACTGTTTAAATCGAAACTAGAAGAAATTCGTGTTGTGTCTCGCGCCTCTGCCTAATGGACGTCTTTACGAACAAATTTCATAGAACCAAAACGGTCGTAAACGCCTGCCACCCTACAAGACATTTTAAACTTTCGTCCACATAGTTACACAAAGCTTTTAAGCTTAGCCATTCCACCTTGAACTTTTGTACACGTCGCCGAATGCGCCTATCAATGTACGATCGCAAATTTAGCATAGCTACAAGTCAATTTGTATTTTATTCCAATAAGTTAAAGATGATTTTCCAGGTGTTAATATTTATTGTGTATAAATCCGTATTGTCATTTATTACCGTCGGAGCTAAGGAAACAGTTTAATATAAGGTTATGTCTAATACAATGCGATCAATTAAAGTTGTCTGGTATTGTGTGTGTCTGTGTGTGTTAACCTGGGAAACGGTCGCGTCGATTTTTATTTGGAAGTATTAACGTTAGACGCGTTTTGCAATAATTAATACTTGTTTAAATGTTATAATCTTACGGATAGCAATCCGTATTAAAAGCTATTAAAGTTGTCTAAGTTAATTTGTACAAAGATTGCTTTCTCTTTGTTCGTAAAATATTTGTTTTGCTTTGACTGGAGTCTTTCTTTGACCTTTACAAAATTTAAAAATAAAAAATATGTTGTAGGACTTTCATAGGAATAGGCCTAGGAAGAGATCGGTGGATTGCATAAAAGGTGACATGAATACTGAAATGACGGTAATAGATCGATTTCGATGTAGAAAACATGTACAAATTCCAATAGATTGGAACACAGGGAAATGATATCATATGATACTTAACTTTAGATTCATATCAATCATGGGCAACATTTTAATGTAAACATAACAATTATGTATATCCATCGTCTCTCAATAGTATCGCGTCGCTTGCAGACTTTGAAATAAACAATGCGATCATTTTCGGTGCAATGCGCGCCCGCCCTTGACTTTGAGTTGCTTTCCATTGAATCGCAGCAGTGTTGCAATGCGCACGCGCATATCGTCAGTCAGTGATTGCCATTAACTAATGTAATGTATCTCCAGACAACTGATTGCAGCAACGAGCCGAGTAAATAATATAAACAGACGCCCAGCCAGACAAAACATGCATTCCACAATAAGTATAATATTAAACTGCTAAATTATTTGAACCAACCAGGTTCAATAAACTTTACAAATCTCTGTCTACGTTTCGTCTAGCTTTTTCACACCCAAACAAACTATGTACTTTGTTTCCAGGTTAATGGATAACCGGCTTACAATTAGGTACATTTAATAATTTCAAAAATGTCTGTTGTGCATTTATTCACGGTAGAAAGATTTTAAATTATTTTGTTATATAAATTTATAAAATAAATCATAAATACAGATAAGCTTTCTCTCCACCGTAAATACACCTAAAAACTTGTAAGTTAACTTGTTTTAAGTATATGTAAGCGTGATAATATATCTTATTTGTGTCGCATAGTTCCGACGTCGTCTGACGAGCGAATTTTAGTTGGGGAATTGTTTTTCAATTAATCGCTTATTACTTGCTCTCAAGTTGGAGGCGCGCGACTCGGGCTCCGACGAACTTTACACAGTCACAGCCTTTTAAAAAGTTCTACCACAATTTTGTTTACAAATTACGCCCTCAAGAAGTGGATGCTGACAATTAATTAAATTTTCAATTTTTCAATATTTTTTATGCTTTGCAATTTTACTTATTTTTACGTGACAACATTCTCTTGTAGACTTGCAGATTCTTGTATAACTTATTACGACTTTTTGATGTCAAGCTTAAATTAAACACCTGTCATAGTTAGTTTTGAGATGTTGCAAACTTATTAAAATTATATTAAGGAGGTTACTTTCATTTTTCACATATAAGTATTTTCCTAACATTGGTAAGCAAATTTTCAAAAATCCATTTAAATTCATAGTATAGAAGTAAAACAATGGTTTATTATTGAAGAGTGTTATCTTTTTGTCTCCTAGTTTTTATTTTATTACTAACTGTAGTGGTATCGCCGTAATACGAGTACGAAACAAATTACGCGAACATCATCAGAACACGTTTGAACGCATCAAGTATCACTAAGTGTTATTGAACGAAAATAAAATTAATTTGCATCCGCTCGATCAAGCCTCGACAAGTTAACTGGAATCCAATGACGCCTCTCCCAGTAGCCAGTAGCCACCTTCAGGGCAACTGGACAACTACAATGTAAACTGAACTTATAAAGAGGTACGTCTTTGATAGGGTTGTTCTAAAACTGTCGATAAAAAATATCGACTTTAATATATGACAGAAATATATGGAATGTTACATTTAAATGTAAAGTAACAAAGTCTTTTTACATCTTTAGCTTTTTATTGCACAAAATTAAATATGAAACACTATTTGCTTTCCTATATTCAACATACAAAAAGGTAATAGAGGCAACATACGTTTTGAAATGATCAATTGATAATAATGCATCAGTAAGAGGAGACAAGTGGACAATGCTACGGTGATTTAGTTGAAATCTTAAAAATAACCAGTACCGCGCTTTCTCAAACTAATTGAACAGTAGGCGGCCAGACAAACAATACTAACTACTAAATCACTGTTTACATTCACTGTGAAGCGAGATCAAAGCCAAAAGTGCATTTATACTTTCCAGCCGGCCGGCGTCGCAACGGAACACTGCGGTATAAATGAAATAATAAATATAATGGGGCCTGTATTTTGTTTAAAAAAAATATGAGCCATACTAAGTGGTCGACGTACAGGCGTCCGCAAATTTTGAATTCATAATAGTAATTAATAAAAAAAGTATGGCTGCAAGTGTCGCGGCGGGTTTTTTGTACGGCTACAGTGTTGCAGTGTGCAGCCGCTAGTGCAAGGACGCAGCATTTAAAACGCACGATCGGTCGCCGACAGGTCGTTGATGTGTCGTATCCAGAGCAGTAGACGCTCCCATTTGTACTATCTATGCGCAAGAAAGTTTCTTTTGATATGTTTTCATTTCCTAACTCATCCATAACATTTCAATGGTAATATGATAAGCCTAATTCATTTAAACATTGCTCGTAAGTTCCAATTTGCATAATAAATTTATAGTACGTTTTTTTTAAAACTGCAGGTCCATGCAATGAAGCGTAATAGTTGGAGAACATTTGCTGTTTTTCATGAATATAAGAATTATAACATAATCTATGTGGGGTCTGTGGTAAGACAGCGTGAAGGATATCCGTCGGCGCGTCGCCGTCGTGTCGTCGTCGTCCGCGAAATATGATCGATAGTTGCGAGTGTCCCAATGCGCGGGGTCGACGGCCGGCGGCCGACTGCACGCCGTCCAAGTCGTTTCTAATTAAAGTATATTTTATTGTTCCCCTCGCCGCGGCCATCGATACGGAGCCCCGCTCTATGCCGCCAAATAATTATAATTATATTTTTATTTCATTTTATTAATAGCCCCATGACCTTCCCGACGCCCGTAACATTGTTTCGAGGCGCGTGTGTGCGTCGCGTACGTGTTAGCTCACGCGCTGTACATGTGTGCGTTACGACTTTTTATAATGGATCCGTTCGATTTCTGAGTATATAACCTGATATCTATTCACTTTGTTGAACAATGGACTAATTAACATTGTATCTAATACAACGTGTTATTATAATTATTTGTTACAGCCGCTTTATTGTGAACACCGGAACGAGGAGAAACGCTGTTTCTTAGGGCGCTGGGTAGCGCTTGTATGAAAACATTTTATAACTTTTTGTTGACTTATTATGTTTTGTATTTCTTTACAACTTGTGAGAGTATTTGCTTCGAAAGTTTAATAATTTGTCGAACTGCTTATTCAAGAACATGATAAGTAAAATGAAAATGTGCATAAGTATGTATACATAAATATTTATAACGGCGCTATTATAGATTGTTATATCAATTTATTTTAAGCGCGAGAAGTAAAAATAAATTATGTAAATACAAGGAATCCAAGTTGTCGTCCATTGAAAGGATAATAAAGATGGCATAACAGCGGTCACTAAATGTCTGTTTAGGCCAGTTTTATTTTAAAACGACATGATATTTTTTTTCCAAGTACAATGTCAAGTGGGAGTGCCGAACCGCAGCGCATTTCAATGATATATACTAGAATGAACACAAAACCTAAGCTATTTTTAGGTGCATTAGTACTTGTTATTCCCTCAAGTAGATAATATTCAATTTGTACACTAACTTTGACATATATACCTGTAGTCAAATTTTTATGTGCCTTAGCCGCGACGTAATGTAAACCTTCGTAAATGTGACTTAATACAAAATGATTTATGTTTTACTTGTATGAATGGTTTATTTAAACCGAGAATGTGCTGGTCATTGACCTCGATTTAATAAATTGCTAGAAAAGTACAGATAAAAAATGTAAATATACAAAACATAATAAGTCAACAAAAAGTTATAAAAGGTTTTCATACAAGCGCTACCCAGCGCCGTAAGAAACAGCGTTTCTTCTCGTTCCGGTGTTCACAATAAAGTGGTTGTAACAAATTATTTTAATAACACGTATATATATTTTTGAAATCGGTATTAAGATTTTAAGTATATTGAAAATATCTGTTTTATTGAATCTAATTTATTTGAGAATTATGATTTCGCAATCATAACATATTTTGCTTATTTTTATTTGAAATGCATTGTTGGTGTCAGATCAGTGTAAGATAATCCTTGATATAACTAAGCTTCAATAACGTAAAATAATACACAAGATACAAAAATTGCGTTGAGGAACTAGTAAATAATTTATGTCTGTCGTTTAAACTTTTGAAAATTGGACGTGTGTACATTTTGCGGTGAAACGAATTTCATATGCCCCGACACACGTGTGGGGATGTCAAGGTCGCGCAGCGCACTTGTTTCTGTGAACTCTGTCACTAGGGCTGCCAAAAACAGTATTGTTCTGTCTCGGCGTTGTGCGTTAAAAGGAAGCAATACTGCATTGTCTAGCTGCTCTGCGCCACTAAACACTACGTATATAAGTAGTTCCGCCTTAGTGTGAAACTAGCGTTCAGGGAGACCCAAACATGGGTAGCTTAAAAGACGGCCATTGACATAAACGACATCCCAGTGCATTCTTTCTCACCACCCCCTATGATCCTGTTATATTAGATATATGGATTTGCCAAATACTACTTTATTATATCTACTCGTAAGAACAGCACCATGCTCTCAAATAAGATAACAAACAAATCTAAGTATTGGAAGTATATATTATATTTAAAATATCCGTTTTACGTCGACAAAATTAGAACCTAAGAATGCCGTTTGACAGGTCCGCAATCTACTCCAACGAGCCAATGGTGCAAGTTTGACGTTGAGTAAATAAATATGTTGAGTTACGTGCGCATGATAATTTTTAACAATAAATTTGTCCGTCGATGTGCAGTTAATGATACGTTGGTCGCCCACTCCCCGGTCGCACCGTCGCCCTTGTCGTAAATATCTTGCATTGGAATATTCCATTGCAACAAAACCTCAATTGACAGAAATTATAAACTGTCACGTAACTCAACTTAATCCTATTAATTACGACGAACACTGCCTAATTCGAGATACGTGACAAATATGTCAATCTCAGAAAATCTCACAAGTTTGTAAGTCTCACAAAACTTAGTAAATTTTTTCAACCATGTACTTGAAATGATGAAATTTATACAAAATATAGACGGATACAGAAATATGAGTAAGAGCATAAACAAATGCTTGTCACTTGTCAGAGACTAAAGAAGTCATATCTTTCAAATTGCGGATTCTATTTGTGTCTTAAGAATTTGTTTTTATTTGTTATTGCTCAAAATTTCTATACATACAAACCATCAAATCAAGTTAAGAAAGGTCAACTCTTGTCCTCTTTACAGCTTTAAAGTCTTCGTAATTGTATCAAGTATAAGAAGTGAAACTGTAAAATAGTGCCATTAACTTCGGCTAAAATATGACAAGATGAGCGATGTATGACGCTCCGCCCGGCCGCTGCCGATCCACAACATTTTATAACAAAGTTGAAGGGCGAAATTATTTTAGGCTGTTTACACACTTAAAGTTTGTTTAATAATCTGGTACATTCGTATATTGATACATTGATTTATCAGTTGTTAAGATTAATTTGCTTATTTGGTTTAGTTATTAGTTATTGGACTAATTATTTAACAAAAATTATTGTCTCGACACACCTCTCTATCTTTCTTTTTTCTTTAATTCGCTCTATTTAGGTGATTATATAAAAAATAATGATTATTATTTTATTATTTTTTTATATATTCGATCAATGTTGTCCTGACGTTGTTGTCATTAATACAAAAACGTTAATTAACACAGTTATAATGTTTGTTATCCATAAGTTATAGCATTTAAAGCTTAACGTCTAACAAAGCGTTGGACACGTTGTATTAGCGATAATATTGATAAGGAAAACGCACTCTTTGTGCATTGCCGCCGTGGTCTTACGTGTGTGAGCAGCCTTAGCACCAGCTGCGGCCGACAGGTACAGTCGGCAAACCAACCAAACCATCTGTCCCAAACTTACATACAATTATAAGTTTTATCTAAAAGTTTTTAAGCTCTAAAATCCTTTGCATCTACTTGTGTGCTAGTATTAAAGTTTTTGCCGTCTTCCGGCTCGAACGTAAAAGGGAACGGTTTTTTATGAATACTTAAACTAATAATTAACGCTGCACTTAGTCTCGCCTAGGACATTGTTTATATGTTAACTCTTGACTCCTTTGTATCCGTTCGTCTCGCGCTGTGTCAACGGTGACCTATTACGAGTACTGTGGCAAATTGAAAACGTACCTGATTTTCCAATACTTAATTTTTACATTTCTAATTGGCAAAATATTAAAAACAAATGAGACATTAAATTTAAAGCTTTCACGGTATGCAGTTTATACGACATCCGTATAGATAAGTATGTAAGGAGATAAGTAATTTATTTCAACTACCTACATTGTTAGTTGTGAACATCAAAAATCTTAAACTATGATAATATCTGTATTTAAATTTTTAACATAAATCTGTAAGGCTAATGTAAGTTATGTAAGTATATGTAAATTATAAAAGCTGTAAGTTTCTAATGTTTTGAATTTATTTTATTTTAGTGTGCGATTTAATTAATCTACTTTTTATTAAATTTGATTAATTTTGAAGTGCCCTAGACTAGTTGAAAGCTTCTGGTGTCATTTCATCGAATAATTTTCTCGTCGTCTTCAATTCAATTACATCTAATCAATATCCTCAATGCCGTTCCTTGTCAATTAAAGTCGTTCTTTGTCAATTAAAGATAAGTAGGAAACTTTCTGCCGAGGTGCAAAATTATCGAAGACGAATTTAAATTAGCTTCAGTCGTCTCATCGCATCGGTCGGTTTAAAAGGGGTAGCTTAAGTATAACAAGATTCAAATATAACGGCAGTTCATGGCTAACGTCGCACCCAAGTGCGAGCGCATGTATAAAATTGTGTTCTGTTTAGCGTCTTATGCGAAATGAGCAGCCTTAAATTTTGGATCGTACGATATAAATAATTTATCCGCCGGAACGACTCCATAGTCCGCACTGGCATCGGCTATTGATGCATTGTCTTGCCTTACAAGTGGCGGCGTGCCGTTACCACAACAAAAAAGCGACATCTGTCGACATACGTTTAATGCTACAGCCCTTACTGGGGGCGTAACGGTTGCTAACTATGTAAGACGGCGTACCGAAGCTTATGATGTATTAATTTGACCGGGATATTTGTTACAATTATTGCCAATACTGTCTTAAGTTTATAGTACTAATTGATATTTGCTAAGCACACACGTTTATTTAATGTTGTAAACAATACTAAAGTAGTTTTATATATCTTGGAAACTTAGATTTAAAGGTTAAATATAAGGTGTTTATTCAGTCCCAACATAATCTATTCTTGAAGCGAACGAGCTGCCATTACCGAACATTGCCTGTGAATGTATCAACCAAAGTCTAAAGTGGTCGTCTCCGGTTGTCCCATGTTTTTGAATTCTTAATGATTACAATTTACCAGCTCAAGTGAGATTGGTCTAAAAATATATGGCAAATGCAAAACAAAGCACGCAGATATATTAAAGAATCTTTGAGCAACATAAATATACTGACCTGCTAAGGATATTTATTTGTTATTAATGTAGAAAATCATAAAGTACAATGTATATTCTCTACGAATTGTTACGAAGTGTTTTTGCATATTTTAAATTCCATTTATTATAATAATTTTTAATTGTTACAAAATGATTGTTCCGCCGACGCGACGTTACGATTTAATTTCTCAGCTTTTCTTTTTCGATTTAATTTCGTAGCGTTTGTAATTTTCTTGCTCAGTTTTATTTTTGCGAAATTGAAATTAAACATGATAACCAAAACCGATAAAATCATTCTTACAGTAGCTATTATCGGCGTAAATAATAATTTGTAAGTAGATCTATATTATTTATGGAAAATGATTTAAATGTATGCAATAATTAAGATATTTTTATGTGTTTTGTAAGTAACAAAAAAAGAAAATGTGAGAAAAACAACAATGTTCTCTTTCTCTCGACTCTTTTCCTGAGATGCAGAAATAACATAGGAGCAGATAATCTGTGGGATCAAGCGGACCACTCTCACAATAATCCTTTTCCCTATTGCATGTCAATTGCTTTAGTCCATGTAATTAATTTTTCTTCATAAAGCTGACATCTGTTAGTTTAAACAAGCACTCGTTCAAAGACAAAAGGCTGTTTCAAAATAGAAAAAAAAAGCCGAAAACTTTACAATATTATATTCGTTTGCCAACATCGCGGACAGCATTTGCATTATGCGGGATTATCTCATTAATATTTATGGCTAAATAAAAATAAATTATCCTCGTATACGGTGGTCGAATCTAACTTTTATCGAATCTGGACTCTATACCATTGTATTATGGTTCACATTTGTATACTACACTTTGCTACAATTCGTTAAATCTTACAGTGGGCGCCACAAGTACATGCAAGTCGCTTCTATTCTTATTCGTTAATTGTTTTAATATATAATTGTCTGGCAAATGATATCAGAGCCGGCAGCTGTATCTCTACTGATTAAATTCAGGATTCCTCTACTTTTTTCTTAAATTGTATAGTTCATATTGCAGTTTGTCAGTCATGTATTTATTTTTATGTCTTATAATTAAATAGTATGCCTCAATTAAGCATTCTATTACGGTTATTATATGATAATTTAATGAAATGTACGAGGAAATTAAAAAGCATGTTTTTACACCAAAATAAAAATTAATGACTACTTGTCAGAAAATATATACGTTAATAGTGATTTAATTGTAACATTAATTTTCTTGTTACGTTTGTATATTTTCTATTAAGGATAGTTAGTGTATACTTATGGAATTAAATCATTGAAATAATTATAATCCACTACATTATAATGTGAAATACGCGTATCGTGTGCGAGCGCACAAGGAATCTCTTGCGCAGCGAGTACGAAGGCATACCATCATTAGAACCACTAAGTAATCTAATAGAATAATAAATGTTAACATCCGCATTAAGAGAAGCTACGGGGCATCATTTGATATTGAAGCGGCAACAATGGGCCGGAGTAGAGCGGTACACACGGCTCCAGTGAACACAAGCTGTCACCGTAAGATTGTTAACATAGGTAATTTAGAATCTTATAAGTAATATTAAAAGCTCATGAATTAATCGGCGGAATTTAAATCATTTACAATTTGCCGCCTCGCAGAAAACGAAACAAAAGTATTATTTTATGTTAAACTATTTAACAGCCGTTAGTATTCGCAGCCATAATATTAATTTTTAGTTCTCTGAGATGATAAATTATATTTGTAAAAATTTTTCGCCAGTGGATGCCTACGTTATATTAAACACTATTCGAATTAATTGTAAAAAGTTAATCATTTTATAGTTTGATAGTGAATGTAGTTTTACGGTGACAAACTTAACAGCTAGTAAGTACGTCGCGCTATGGCCGGGGATAAAAAGTCCGAGAACAAAGTCGTTTCCGCGGCGCGTGACGCGAGTGCGCTCTACTCTCAAAGACGCCGCGCCTACACATGCTCTAAATTTCTCCATTTTTTAAAGGCTTTTGACGCCCTCATATAATAAAAGATAGCTTTGCCCTATGAGTTTCTTATTTTTACATACACTTTTTACATTATTGTAGTCTTAGATTAAGTTCCGGGTAAAATATGTTTACAATTTGCATTTATTCAAGTTTTCACAATTGTTTTTTTTTTTGTTTTTGGACATAAATAAATGTACAAAACATGTGACCTTAAAAGGAGTTTAAATACATACTGAGGTACTTTGTGACAACTGATAGGCTACATTCAAATAGCTTTTTCAGAATACAATTCTTGTTATAAAGCCTTTTTTAAATTCACCTAGGAATATTGAGAAAAGAAAATAAGACGTCACGTTTTTTCCACGTAAGTGAATAGAGTGTAACGAAATATACATATGTACATGATTACGTTCTTAAAAAGATATCTCATTCTATGATGAAAGATCATATATGTAGATACGTACATATTGTTGAGAACAAGTAAAGTATTTTATTTCATTTCACTGGTTGCAATTCTTTAGAAAATCTCCGACCGTTCCCGATGACGTATGATGTTTCGTATCGAACAGGTGCTTTAACTTTAGTAAAAACTTATGCTTACCCGTGCGTTTGTGTTTGCGTGTGTGCGCGTGTGTCTATGATGGGGATGCGACACTACGTCGCGCCGGCGAAACTTCTCTAAGCCCTTCGACGCGCACTAAAATTACATACACTTTCCGGCGACCTCAAAGAACACTTTTATGTTTTATTTTCCGCCACTGTTTTTCTTTCCGGGATTTTTGCGTACTTCGACATTCAATTGCTACTACGAAGGTATTTAGTTAGAAAAAATATTCTCCAAAGTCGAAACCGTTATAAAAAACCGTTATAAAAAGGTTAGGTTAACCGTTTTCCAGAAGTTATTTAAACTTTTTCCTTTAATTACTTCTTTTGTTTTCCAACTACTACATTGGATGTTGCAATGAGTATTGAGCTAACAAGAGCTCTGGAACGGGAAGTCATTTAATGAAAGAAGCAACGCCTTATCTTAAGAATTCATTTAGCATAATATTATTTCGATTCATTTGTGACTTTTTTTCTCGGCAGTCTGTACGGCAGATTCGTTCCGTCGTCCGACAATTAATATTAATTAAGATTTAAATTGGTCTAATTACATAGAGGCTGGGGCTAACTCGCCGAGCGAAAGATCCTCGCCGGCCGGGACCAGAGTTTATTTTATTAAATGTGACTATAAGTAATATTAAAATTATAACGCGTTTATAACTAGCAAAATATGTTAAACATGTTTGAGGTTTAAGGGCCGGAACAAGCATGTTTAGTGTGATGTAATTGGTTGGCAAAAAAACGTGCAATATATTATACGGGTGCCAACGACTTGCCCTGTTTTATGTGTAATCTATATAACAGTAGAACTAACCCTTCCCACGCCGCTAGTTTTATTGGACATATTATGTAAAACTTTTATTTTAAACGCACCTATCCAGGTGTTGATTTATTCATATCACCCCACTTTTTTACTAACTAACTTTAGGACAGATGGCACCTTCAATCAAAATACCTCACAAACATTAACGTAAAAAAACTTAACAATAAAACATTTAATCACTTTATTCAAAAAGTTTAAGTTGATATTCACTTGAAGAAACTATTTTTATAAGCTTTACAAGCTATCATTATACCATCAATTATTCTAACAGAATTCATCACTGCACGGAGCAATTGTTCGTTCATTGACAGTTATTATGAACAATTGTTTATATTAAATTGTAAAAAAGTGATCGCCGATTTGGCAGCCATTTCTTTGCCAGCCAGGGTTCTTTGTAACTGTATATGTAGAATTTCTTGACACTACTTTTTGTGAAATTTCACGTTATACTAATTTATAAAAAAAAACAATGTTTAAATATTAAATGTTGGAATAATATTCGCCTCATTAGAGCTACAATTCTACTACTTACTAACTTTGTAGTTTTTCTTAGTTAAAAACGGTAGAACATTATTCTAGGAAAATAAATAGCGTCAGCTGTTTTTGCATTTTATAATTTAATAAAATTCAGGACACAAAAACTTAATGAACCAGTCTTTAAGTGTGCAAAAGTTTTAGATTATCAAAATTAATTTCCATTCTATATAAATGTAATGTAATAATGATAGGTAGAGGAAGACCAAAATAAAGTATGGATGGATTGTGTGAAAGAGGATTGTGTCAATTCAGTTATGACGGCTGATAGAGATGTATGGAGGAGTAGTACATACTGTGCCGACCCTCCATAGTGTTAAGGGCAGGTTCATGATTAATGTAATAATTTTGTCTTTCAAAGAATACTCTTTGCAATTATTTTAATTGCGTTAACAACGATCTTTTTTTATTCCAGGTAAGTTCTCCGTGGTGTAATGGGTGCAACGGTGGTAAGTGTAAAGCGCTTGTACAACCACTAACTTTAATAAATTTTTTTGTAATGAGACGGCTATTATATACCATTTAGAGATCCCCTTTTTAACATTGTAACAAACGACCAGAACAACAAGTGAATTTATTTCCGTATACTAAAATCGTCCGGAATTAAAAAATTAAAAACAAATTTATGATTAGACATTGTGTGGTATCCTTTCTTATTAGAACATCCTTTATCGTACCTCAGTCGGAGAGGAAAAAAAGCTTTCGAGGAAAGGAAGTAACATTACGTTTCTTCGTTGACCTTTATGGGGTACTAAGTCCGTAGATTCTATTTTATAACTTTGTTATTAAGTTCTAGTAATTGATATTTTCTGTCTTTTTTTTTTGTGCAGATTCGTTTTCTACGTTCGAAATAACTTTTACTTCATACAGATAAGATCCTATGATGATGTTGCGATAAGATGACGATGATTATATGGTATAGATCACTTCTTTGGTCTTCATTCGAGTTTTGGTCACTCCGATACCTAAAAAAACCCAAGATGTACGGAACACTAGTAGAAAACTTGTCGCTGGCACACTGGCAAGTAACCGCTTAATTTGTCGCAGCGAATTTGTTTAAAGTGCCACTTTCGGCAAATTATTTTAAATGCTCTCCTGATGCGAAAGATTTTTTTTTCGTTTTACAATCTAAATTGCTTTTTAATTGCCGTAATGAGATAATGCAATTCGCACTACGGTAACTTTACACTTAATATGCCGTTGGTTAATTACAAAATATAATTTTCTTTTCCTGCATTGAATAGTTTATTATAAATGGAAGAGATTTTTATTCATTTATATTACTATTACAAAGCGATAATACTCCGTTTTACTTGTACTGGAAGATTATTACACGCTTTAGTAATATTCAAATCTGACCGAATCGTTTCTGTAACAGCCCAATCTTCTTGAATTAACAACTTCTTTTAATTTGCTCCTCTGATTTTTTTCTAGTCAGTCACAATTACCCCTTTCACTTTATTCTTGCGGATATTTTTTATTTTAAATACGTCTGCGATTAAATGTTTACACGCGGTAATACACTAGTGCCTTTTAACGCCGACGTCATCGCCTCTGTGAAAAGTGACTCGTACATCGCAGTGTGAATTGTCTCTTAATTTATGTTTTTAGTAGGTATGCGGCGGTGGGTGGCAAGGTGCGGGGAGCGAGGCGACGGCGCCGGATCATTGAGGGCGGCAAAGCTTTACCGCCGGCTGCTTCGCTTCAGATAATGGGACTTTAAAAATGTTTTGCAATCGCGTGTCGCGTTTGTTATAGTCGCTGCGATAATTTGTACGGCCGCGTAGTTACGAAATAATGCACTACAACGGTGTCTCTCTGAGAAGCAGCCGCGAGCGTTCGCCTTTGTGAAGTCCGCGAGGTGCGCGGGTGCACATTGAGCACCGCGCGGCGTAGGACGGTGTTCGCGTTCTCGTAATGCGCTAATGCTTGCTACGTATTTGCATACAGACATAACCAACAATTCAGCACTGTTAGGCAGTTATAGATAAATTTTTATCCCGAAAAAGAAATGCTCGAGGATTATAATAAAAAAATATTTGAACTGAGATCTCACAGTAACGATGAAAGTAAAAAATCTAAGTTTTTAATACAACACACTGTCGATACGGTAACGTTTTCGTAGAATTTCTACTGCTACCTTCCGCGAATATTTCAATCCTAGGAAGTGGCAAAAAAAGCACAGAGTGTGTGTTCACAATGAAATACTGAATCTAACGAAAACCGATCGCGGATTGCCACGTTTCAATTTATATCGAGACACCAAAAGAAACTGGGTCACACACAGCGGAGATATCAAAACGAACAAGCGACGTGCACGCTCCGGTCGTTTCGTGAACTTTAAAAAAACATTAATTAAGTAGATTGGCAGCGAAGGCGGCCTTCCGCGGAGACACGCCGAGGAGCGCAATTATGACATTTGAGCGTTAATCTCATTTTAATGCGACGTGTGACGCCCTCGAGGCGTAGCCCGGTGAAAAGGACTCTCATTAAATTAGTCCGCCGGTTGGAGCACTATGAATTTACTTAGCTTACGCGCCGATTGACGTAAGTGTGAAACATGCCCTCTCGACGATTCTATGAATTAGCGAAACACTGCGTGAATGCCCTCTATGGAGGCGATACGAGCCCAGCCGCCTTTCGAGGCTAATTTACATTCAGAGAGTGCGCGCTAGAATAGATGGGCATGCCGCCCGCTTCGCGGATTTTTCGATGAACTACCTTCGCTTTACTACTTACGACTTTAAGGCTCGTTAATTAGGTGCACTTAAAATTGCTCATTACGAGATTATGAAACGCCTTAAAGGGACGCTGTACCACTAATGATGACGACTCGTCGGCGCGTTTGGATTAGTCCTTATTGTTACTTTTGTTTTGACTCGCGACACTGACATCTACTCTTTGTTCTAATTTTGAATACAAAAAAAAAACAAAAGTATTTGCGAGCGCACAATAAATAGTTATATAATAATTGGATTTATTAATTAAGTCTTTAAGAATTTCAGTTTTCAAAACAACTTGTCCTTAATAAGTAGGTATTAAATTGATTGGAAAGACTTTAAATTACTAACTATTTCCGAACTGTTTATTAGTTTTAATTGTCTACGAAGTAAGGGGTAACAACTTTACTGACGTATTTATAAAAGTAAAACAATTAAAACTCATTATCCGTTTAGAAACTTTCCCATAAAACATATGTTTTGGTTAATTGTGACTTAGAACAGTTCAATCGTTTAATCTTTGTATATTTATAGTAAAGTCAAACATAACTTTCACGATGAAAATAGCATTTTCGTCGTGAGATTAACTAGGTAAAACAGTTTAAGTTCCTAGTCCATATTTTTTACTTAATAATTTAGTTCCACATCTAATTTTCGAACTATATATTAAATATCTTTTACATAACAATCGTTAATAAGTTGTTACATAAAAATTTCCTTGTTATTTTAATTGGACGAGTAATGACAAGGATTTCGCCTAAGTTATTGTTCGTTTGGCACACAGGAAACTCATATTGATATTGGTCATACAATATGATACGATAGCGGCATTGTTCACCTTTGTTTAGTCTAGAAACATTTTGCGTACATTACAATAAATCTATAAATTTCAAAGGAGAAATTCTCGGTAATAATATTACAGACATTTGTTATCCGATAGAGCGAGACATATTTGCATATGAGCATAATTTTCCAGTGGCATTCATGCGTCATCGCTTTTCGCTAAACGAGATTTTGCTTGTCGGAAAGTTAGTAGACAACATGTTTCGACTTACTCGATGTTGAGTGACCGATCCCAACCAACAAAACACCAGAGAGCTTGGTTAGCATCAACGATTAGAAATACCCTCTGCTTAGCATATATATATATATATGTGTATATTATTTGAGAATGAATAAAGAGTTGGCCGTTTAAATGAAAATTTTATACATGTTCGTGTTTTCAGAGTTTTCAAAATTAATTCTGTATTAATGTCATTTTTTTAACGAACATTGCAGGATGAAGCGATATGGAAATTTTTGTATTAGAGATGGGTGGGTGGTAAGCAGATTAGTTGTTTTGTAACGGGCAGCTCGATATAATTATAATGTGGGTGCTATTGAACAATGGGGCGCGGAATTAATGTGAAATGTGTCGCTGGTAGGGTTGACGGGCGGCGGCCATGTTGGTATAGTGGCGTGCGCAGTCCGAGCATTTTGTGGCAGTGCGCAGGAGCCCAGCTCGCGCGTTTGCAGCGAGCGAGGGTCGCCTCACGTATCGATCGCACTGCGCGTTCACACGATCCTTTGCTCGAATTTTTAATTGCCTTTTTTTAGAGGGGGTGAATGCATTTTCCAGTCTTACTGTTGATTTATTGGATAATTTTTTGTTGTCACAACCATGCTTTCTTTCTTCTCAAAAATTATTTTAATCGGTTGCTTACTAAACTGATTACATATACAGCAAATATTTAAATGGTACCGTAAGATAAAATGTAGAAACATTACTAGTTATTTTCTATCAACAGAATCAGTATATGTAATATATATTTTAATTCGTAATGCATGTTCTCTGTGCCGAGCATAAACTGTTGTATTCCAAAGTTTTCTCAAACTCTGTTTAAGATCCAAACAAAGTTCATTCGAACTACTTGTGAAATTTTATATTTCTTTACCCGTTTAAAAATAAAGCGATATTCTTACACGAATGAGTATATTAAGAAAATACATGATATTACATATGAAACTCCGTATTGATTTCTGTGGTTTTATTTTATTAATTGCAGAATACACAATGATAACCTTTTGTCAAATGGCAACTCTTTGTTAAGTGGTACAAAAGGTAATAGGGGATTTAATATTCGATGCACGAGCGGTCATGGAGCTTGCATGCTCGATTATCATTACTAAATAATCTTTAATACCCTTGAAGGTATTAAAGATTATATTATAGCGATTTCATCATGGTGTTGAGTTAGAGCAAGTTAAAAAGCTTTCCTATCGATAATGTCATAAGTGATTACTAATTAATATTGCCAATTTTATTATATTTTTACTGTATTACTACAAAAATACTGTTAGACACTGATAAGGTACTTCATTTTTTATTGGTAAAGATCACATTTCATAAACGCATTATAATGTTTCAATAACCATGATTTGCCAAAAATCCGCGACGCGCGCTACAGTCACGGTAAGAAAGGGTTGACGTATGTCTTAGTTTTTTTATGGCAATGCCCTACATGTTTAAGTTATATAAATTGAAGAGTTTTTTGTTTCAATAATGTGTGTAGACACCAGCACACGGTTAACACAACATCGAAACAAATTATATGTAAAGGGTGCTCTTTTTGTTTCTTAATATTTAATATGTAGAAAGATAAATGTTATTAATGCTTCGAATCACTTCAAAAATTATTTGAGAATAACAAAAAAAATGTAGACTTTTTCCTGGAAAGTTAAGGAGGTTTGTGAAGTCTTTATTTATATAAAGAGTTATACGAAATTATATTTTGCACAATTTATCATGTTTATCGTAAAAATTGAAATCTTTTGTTTACAGCGGTTTTCATGACATTGAGCAGTATATTTTGCGATGGGTTTCTACTGACGAAATATTCCTTCAAAAACTTATTGCCATCGCATTCACTCTTTATACAAAAAAAGAGCTAACAATGTTTTCGTAAAGGATTTTCGTCACTGGAAAAGCAACGATAAATATCAATAGTTTTAGTAGATATTTTTATATCGATAAACCAGACCTCTCTTGTCACTATAAAGAGCTTCGTGTCCTCGGTATATCCATTAGTTATTTAATGTAATTATCAATTCAGTGGCTAAGCTGTATTATTTATGCAATGATCCTATCCTTCACATTGCACATTTGACATTTAACTATACAACCTTCAAGAGTACATGACAATTTACTTATTAATTAAAGCTATACTGGCGCAGTAAAATTGTCACTATTTTAAAGTCAAAACTAATTGATGGAATTAGCTGCGTTACATATATTTATTGCTTTTGAACAATTTGATAGTTTAATAAAAAGGTGAACTTTAAATATGAATGTGGAAGGGTAAATCAGTAGGGTTCATGCCTTAGAAGAGATATTGAGTAGTGATGAAAATATTTAGAGGTCGAAAATCTTTATACTGGGGTCAGACTTATAAGATCAGATGAAGAGAATGCCTAATTCAATCGTAGTTAATAAACTAACAAATTTAAGATGGCGCATACGTGTGATGATCACTTTAGATGATTCGTCAGCTTCCCGCGCGCTGTCCGGCGGCGCTCTGTACTCCACTGGGCAATTGACACGTCCGCGACAGGAACTGGGGGCGGATGAGTCCATTGTGTCGCTCGTTTGGAACTACTTGAGATAAAGGTGCGGAACTCGCGCCACTAGTTACGATTTACGTAATCCGCATGCGCGGTAATTGCTCGCATTCAATCATCATAATCGCTCACTATATTGTCAAATATTAGAGCAACATTGTAAAAAACAAGTTTTTTAAAAAGCTTTTTTTTAAATAATGTTTTGATTTTTAACTAGATGGCGTTAATCACGTTTTTTTATGACGGTGACTGACGTAAGTTATCGGTGGAATGTCAAATGATACTTAGTTTCTCGTATGATATAAAATATTAATAAATATGTAGATTTTATAGCAAAGCAATTAAATGTGTAAGAATTTCTTGCAAAATTCTTCTTGTGAAAACTGATTAGCATTTTTATTACCTTGGAGCTTTTTATCATTTAAAACCTTTAGTAAAAATTAAGTTCATTTGCGTCCTACGGCTACTTTTATTCATTTCTAATATAATTCCTAGTATCTCGTTTAATACTGAGTATTATTTTATACGTAGTCATGGATCTCGGACGAAGAAAGGCTTTTACTTTTTTAGAATAGCTTTTTAATTCTTCGGTTCGCGTTGAGTTTCTAAGTTCTAATATTTTGCGAACATATCGTAAATTGATTTATATTTATAATACAGAAATTCTACTTTAATGTCTCAAATCATACTAGAGGAAAATTGTTTGTTGTAGAATTAAGTAATGATATGCGAATGTAGACGCGTTCAGTTACTGGTAAGTAATGGCAGTGATTTGTTTTTGTTTGATGCACTCGCACTAGTACTAATGCGTCCCGACGCCCACTGACGCCGACTGATGCCGCGCCGCCTCCAGGTCTCTCCGGAGAGAGCGTCTCTACTTCTGTCGCCAAACACATCAAAGCAAGTGCGCGCCGCTCGCGGATACACAAACTATACTAGCTGCCTGCGCCTTTTTACTAAAACATTGTTACAAGCAATTTGTCACAATTTCTATTTCTTTACAAAATTCTTCATACTCAAAGCTTCGCAAGCCGCCCGGCGGCGCTAATAGTAAACGAGACATTTTAATTGGATTAGTCGCATACGAAACGAGAATACAACATTGACGGCATGCAAATTAGAACGCCCTGTAGTTGCTGATTTTTTTCTCACGAGCTCTGACTAAAAATGGTCTTAAAAAACTGTCACGGACCTGGCGTTAGGTGTTGTTTTTATTTTGTTTCAGAGGCGGGACTAAATAAAACTTGCGTATATACCGAGTTGGGTTTCAGCGTGTGGATGTGTGATACAACGTTGCACGAGCTCGCCCCAAGCGCGTAAAGCTTCGGAGTCGCGTCGTAAAAGTTGCGTAGCGGGGGCGGTCAGAGTGAGCTAAAAGCATAAGCCATTCGCGTGCATTAGGCTGAAAAACGCAGGAGGCGGGCGAGGATTTCAGCCACGGCGTACGGATTTCATAACGGTGGCCGGCGTTCCATTAGAGAGTGCAGAGTCACCGACGGCGCCCGCTCTGCTCAGGAGGTGAGTGATGCCAAAAAGCGCACTCCGCTCCTGCAAATAGAATAACAAGCTTCCGGCGGGTATTGATTTAATACCGGCACACGCTGGCCCGCCGGCCGGCGGGGGACTCGGAAATAAAGTTAAAAAATATGCATGATAAAATTTTGGTCGACGATTCCCCCTTAGAACAGCCGTCGTTAATGTGCTGGGGTGCGGGATCGATTATTTTCGAAATTACACCTACGTACAAAGCGGCGGTGCCCACATGCGCCCAACTTGCGCTCCATAACAAAGTTTTTAAAGTGGCATTTTCGTTATTATGCAGTTCTCATATTGATCTATCAACCTTAAAATTAACTGATTCGCTAAATTACTCCCCTACTAGAAAAAATAATTATGTTTAAATATCTGAAGATGGAAATTTTCGTTGATACTTGTATTAACGATTATGTCACATATGTATGAGCTTGTCGGTTATTTTACGTAGGAAATCCGAGGTAGGTATGAAGACGTTTTCATGTTATGACAAGCTTCCTTAAACAATTTTTAATATTTTTTTAAATTTCAATTATTCACAATAATCACTTTCAGTTTAGTAGAAGCGAAATAATTTATTTACCGGAAGTAATACCCGGGACATATATATGTATTGTCAGACTTTTTGTGGGAATGAAAAAATATAATATAATATAGAGGCGATATAAAGCAGGAGGTAACAGTAAAAGTCCCGTAATTTATTACGGCCATTAATAACTTAATTATAAAACTTTTCCGTTCCGTTTTATTTACTTTTCACCCCCCGTCCGGTGGCGATGGCTGCGGGTGAATTATATCTAATAGCTACAAAACTTTTTGTTTCTTTTATTAGCGCGGCCATATTTTATCTTTTTTAATCTACCAATATATGACTGTAATATAAAACGACTTTTTTTACTTCTTTGTATTATTATCTTTCGAAAAGAAATTTGACTGATTCCAAAGTTTATGATCTACCTTTTTTTACAATTTTCGTATTTACAAATAGTAGTGTCCGTCCAACCACTAAACCAATTGAACCTCCACCAATCTTAAAATTTAAAAAGTGTACCCACCAAATGAAAAATTAAGCAAAGTAGGTACAAAAGATTTTCAAGTTGGCGGAGCAAACTTTATATGTACGGAGCGCGCGCAACGCAACGATATAATATTAGTTTAAAATATTATATTGTCTTGTGTACTTAATCTTAAAATTATAAACATTCTATTGTTCAATAAAATTTTTACTTTGTTTTTTTTGTAGATTGATTTTCGATAAACACGTATTGCAAAAAGCTTTATTACAGAACAAAGTCAGTCCATGTTAATATTTATTATATACAAAAAAAAAAAATTATCGTTGCAGTAAACAGAAGTAAGGAAACACAGGAATAAATTTACGATGTAAATATTCATAGTCTACCGACATAATTATATCGAGCTATACGGCGCTATGGAAATTGAAGCCATATTAAATTTGTCAAAATTAAATGAGCAGATTATTCGTATGCAATTCATATCTTTATATGCAAGCGGGAAAGTGCATTTTCATTTGCATCCGAATAGACGCATTGATTTGAATCCTCTAGATACGTGGCTGACTAATAAATCGAACGTCAAAGTGTCAATGGTCAATCTGTGTAGTATGTAAAATTGTATTTAAGCAATTAAAGCAATTGCGAATATTCGTTTGTAACTATTCTATCTCTATTTATGAACAAAATCTAAAAACTAAAGAAGCACAATTTAAAGATAGACAAAGCCGTTACTTAAACCAGGTCTCGTATTCTCTTTTTTATATCAATGTAAGTATGTACATAAACATACCGAAACCACTGAAGTGATGAAAATACTGGAGCAAGTTAAATCTAAGAAATGATAAAAACGTCTATTACTTTGAACCTTTTAGCTTGCATTGATTATTGCGATTGGCTTTGGCATTACAACGTTTGTCGGGCTCGGCTAGTTATAATACATGATTCACACACATTAATTTTTGATTCATTAAATTGCACCCGTTCGGTATAATATAATTTATTAAGTCATAATTTAGTGGTCTGGTTTAAGTATTACGTACGATCAAATTGTCGATGTGGTGAGCACAGTCATAATAAAATTATTGTTTATTGACTGGTAACTTATTTCTAATAAATTACACATGTACTTTTCAAAAAGTACGTTTTTTTTCTTCCTGTGGTGTTAAAACCAGTAACCATAGGGCTTTATATAGCTTACTAATAATATCATAAATGCGAATGTTTGGATATATGGACGGATTGGTTTTTGTTAGGCGGTATCTCCAGAACGGCTTAACGGATCTGAATGAAATTTAGCATAGACGTAGACGAAGTCGCGGGTAACAATATTCATATTATATTTATGAACATAAAAATAATAAGCAATAACATTTTTTTTAGGATACTTCCAGATAAAAATTTGAGTCTATGCATTGTTACTAACATAGTTAATAAGTGTTTTAACTAACAAAATTATGAGCATAACATTTGTAGCTTGAAATAAAAAATTATTATTATGCAGTTAGCCATAATTATAGTCCTCGACCTAATAAGGAAATATTACAGTATCAACATATCGTGTATTGTCCTGTTGAGGTTTTTATAATACGTTTTAAGAAATAGCTTCCATTTCGATATTTATAACGAACAAAGTGTTCTAATGGAAAAGTTTCTAAAATGCATTTATTGAAGAAAGTCAAGTTGACTAATGGCGTTAAATTAATACATCTTGCATCGATATAAAGTTGAAATTGCAATAAATTTAAATGCGACCACTTTTACTCTATCCGTTTTGCATATTGAAAGTAATTAACTTAATCCGTAGGAGTCAATCGTTCGACGCCTCTGCAGGCCGCGAGACTCGCACTCTGCGAATCAATTCGCACTGTGATATTTTAATTGGATCCCCCCCTGCCTCCCTGCCCCCTATTTGCACCCATCGATCGTGGAACGTCGAGTTTTACAGCAAATTTAATTCATCATACCGCTCATTTAATGGTCTTGGCGATGAACGGTTGACAAACGTCATACTGTCACGCACCCTCTCTGTTTGGAGGGTAACAACTATTGCTCTTATGCTGTAAACACACTATCCTTGTACGAGATTTCTGAGGAAGCAATACAGATTCAGTACTATTAACTCTTATGAAACTTATTTTTACACTTTGTTTTATATTTTTACTCATCAATCTCGCTTGGTTCCACATTGACCGTAACACTCATGTTTTGCACGCATATATCTAAATTAAGAGATTACAAAATAAGAACAGGGGCCCAGACGGCCGGGGTTACGTTACAACTTCACCACGCAAACAAAGGCGCTTTCTATTTCAAATTTCCACAAACGCATTGTAATTGCACTCTATTAACAACGCTTATTTAGTATTTTCGTTAGCTTGTTTGCATAACAAAGCCTGGCAATCAGCGTCCACTGCGCTAGTACTTAATCAAGAGATGGAATGTTTAGTTACTTAGTTGTGTAGGACAAGAACGATGGATGCTTCTTGTGTCGGATTTGATATTTTTCTTTTTTATTACAAGAAATCTTTGAATAAAGGTCTTTCAATAAATATGAAGTATTGACAATAAATAAATAAAGCTTTATTGATTCCTTATAAATTATAAGTTGCACATAGAATACTTACGAAGCATATCGTACATGTGCAATTACTAAACAGAGAAATTAATAACAGTAACTAAACATTAAGCTAAATATAAAATACGCATACAATTTTGTAATGAAAAAGTATTGATAAAAAGTAGTTAAAATACTGATTTTTATTTTTTTTACATTATATTGCTATTAATTACCGCTAAATAGTATGTAATATTTTTCAGTATATTTCAATGCCTCTATATTTAGCCTTTTTGTTTTTATCTTGAATAAACTATGTGTAAAAAACATTTGAAACATAAAAAAAATACAAATATTAGCCCAAAACGAATGGGAAAATCTGCGTAACACGCAACACGCCTCGACCGGTTCATCGATACGCAACAAATAGTCGGGCTTTAGAGCTAAAAATGCGCGTGTCCCGCCGCTAGCCCGCTAGCCGGCACGTTAACACGCCCAATATTATCCCGTTCAAATGTGCGGACGCGTAAAAACGGTTTAATTGGCTCAGTGCGAATCAGTCACAATCGCACCGGCGAAGGTTTGCGGAATAGTGATGTGACATGACTTGACACATGAATTTCTGTATTGTTTTTTAATAATATTAAAATATATACAATATCATCGCTAGGAAATAAAATTGTAACGCGGAGTGGATAATCTTTTTACTACTAATTAACTACTATTACTACTATTACTATTACTTACTACTTTTTACTATTAATTAGTCAACTATTTCTAGATCTGTTACAATCACAAATAAATAAAAAAACAGTTTAGTTTTAACTAATGCCATATTATTGGGAAGATAAGAAAATAAGTTAAGTCAAATAATGAATTGAAAGAAGTAAAAAGACGATATCAGAGAGTGCTTATTGCCGACCAAACAATTGTGCATTCAAAGATCGAAGTAGCAAAATCCATTAGCTGTGGATATTACGATGTCTAAAGCATAGTTAGGCAACAAACGATAATTAGCATATGTGATCATGATTCTCAGTTTATATTACATCTTTTTATCTGTTGTGGCAACAGGTGTTCCCACAGTCACATCACTGACCGCGCGCGGGACACGTAAAAATAGTGGTAAATCTGGCAACCTGTTAGCTCGCTGGCGCCCCCTGCCGCCTCACCCGCACTACTCGCCGCAACTTTCACCGCGCAAACTTTATCCCGCCGGGCGACGAGTTGAATTGTTAACACGCGTCCGATTTTCGAGTGCGACTTTTGGTTGTTCCCGGCTGTCCGAAAAATACCCGTTTGCGTGTGTTAACGAAGCCGAGCCGCGACGGCTCACGGCTTTTACTCGGTGTGTATACGTCATTTGACGCACCGATTACGCAACATTGTTTTACAATAATCCGCGCACTGATTGACGTCTTTAGTTTGAAACATGAGTTAATTTAGATTAATAAAAGGGTAGAAAAATTGTAGGGGAATTATTAATACGTGTGAATACACACGATGGACTCTGACGGATACTTTCCTAATAAAAAAGATTAAGTAATTCCATTAAATTTTTTACTAATTTTTTTTTTTACTTTTAAATTACTAAATAGGTCTACTACTTTTTCAATGTTTTACAATTGATTACGACCCTTACGTAGTTAATCATAGAAGCAGTCGGTCGTCGAGAGCGTCCGTTGAGGGCCAGAGAGATTCGATTAAGCCGGTTGACCATGTCAATGGCTTGAATTTCAATTAGAACAAATTATCAAGGGATGCTCCACAGTAAACTTGATTTGTTAACGCAGCCGTCCGGCGGGAGTTCGCAGAGCCTCGAAACCGCCTGTCCGGAGGGTCCAGTGAGATGTAACTCGTTGAGCTCGACTACTGTTCGGGCATATCTTTGCCTTTAATCCCTACACCTAACATCCCATTGCGGAAATGTCGAGAAAGTCTTGTTAAATCTTCGAAGTAATTTGTAAGTAATTTTATAGCAAAAAATTTTTTTTTTCAAATATTTCAGTATGGAAATCTTGATTTCGGCGTGCAAGAGCAGTAGTACTGAGACTTATTTAAAAAAAACATTTGAAAAATGTGTTCCACGTTTCTAGAAAAAAATCTTCCTAGTGATCTTGTAACTACCTCGAAAGGCACATTCCTTACTAAATTTGACCAGAAATAGTATCACGCACGAGTTTCTTTTTTATCATTCATCATTGGTAAATCATGTCATATTATCATAGGACCGACAAGATAAGCTGTAGGTGACCACGCCGTCTCCAAACCTCATGTATCCGATGCGAGTGGTTGCGTACATCGTACGGCCTACAATCATTGCATTATCCGCTACCACGTGCATACCCTTCGACCACTTATGCCTATCCTGACTGCATTCAAACCGTTTACAGTTAGCTCTTAGCTTTAGGGTAGCTGGACGGAGGGGATTTGATTACAGAAATCATCGTAGTCCAGCTATGACACGAGCTATTTGCAGCATTTCTTGAATCCTCCATTTGAGGCTAGATATAATCGATTATTTGTATGATAATGTATTATTTAGAGCTTACCAGAATATAATTTGTTCGCGTGATTTAAAATAATTTTTAATCCTGATTCTATACGGATTTTGTTATTTGTACTGACACAGTTTGAATGAATAATGTTTTAATATTTTTTACTCTTACCTAACCTAACCATAAATATAAAATATTATTAATCGAATTGACGAACAAGTGTCTCTTTATTCCTATAATGGTATTATTCTCGTTTGGTTCATTTTAATAATGAAAAAAAAAAACAACTCATTAAACACTTGACAAACATTGAGGAGACACAATTGACTGCAACGTAGAAACAACCTTTGAGGAGGGTTTTCCAATATTGAACTATTCAAAAGCGTCCCTACCCCATTATACTATTTGTTCCCTTATAATGACTGTAAATCCATTTGTCTCTTACTTGAACCGCTGAATGAATCTATTAAAATTGGAATAAAAACGCATAAATAGGAAACAATGTTTAGACAAAGGCAATGCATTCGAAATTCGTAGTTTACTATTCATTCTACGGCTATAGATACAGCCTAACAAGGGGGAGCCACGGTGATTATTAATTGGTCCGGGTATCAGCTAAATACACACGCGCAAAATTCAATACACGATGTCTAATCGGAACGGCTCCGGGACTTAGTGTGGTAGTCGCATGCGGCTTACGATGCTAACTTATCACACGCCTGGCTCGCTTCGCCCTCTGTGATACTGATACTTTATACCCGAATATGCTGGTTCTAATTCTTGTTTTTCATTTTAAAATAACTTTATTAATAAATTAAGTAAGACATGAAAGACAATGGTATAACGATAGATACTGATATATTTTAAAATTAACAAGATGATTAAAACACGTACTTATTTTTCGATCTGCAACGATTTTTGAAGTCCTCTTAATATAACTTGTTTATGCAATATAAGTACTAATTAAATTGTGAGAGTTAAACGTCGATTTTTTTTTTATCGGGCTGCGAAACAACATACGTACAAAGAAATACGATCATAAGGGATTACAAACATTGAAAAAGCTGTACGTTGGTATAAACATCATGTGTGTTACATCAACCTTAGAGACTGTTCTATATTATTTTGTATCGGCTGGCTCCCTGATTAGAAATCCTGGATGCGAGATTTTGCGTGCCTAAGTGCATGTTAGCAGCAAACGCTCCGCCTCGGTACGAGTGGCCGGGCTTAATTTCACATTGCCCGTACGCCGGCGCGGAACCGATGCTTCTGTTTCAAATTAGTAGTCCGCATTGCCATTGTTGGATGAGCACAGCTACGGCATTAGACCTCTTGTATTTCAAACGATTTTAAGTTATCGACAATAGATGTCGGTGATGCGAAACGTTCCGTCATAATAAAACGTAACGAGGGCATGCCGTACGCAAGATGTTACGATTAGTCCGCCTGCTATTGATGAAGCGCAGACAAAATTAATGTGTAAATCCAAAACCTTAGGAAACGTTAAACAAAACAAAAAAAAGAGTTAAAACAACAAGCCTGTAACTCATTGCCAATCTCGTTTCAAAAACTAATTAAGAAGTAGGTAAATTTAGATGTATGCAAAATACAAACAGATCGTTCTGCGTGGCTATCCCAATTGATCGGGTTGCACTTAATAAAGCAAGAGATGCGTTCTCATCTACTCCCTTGATTAGACACGCCCGCGAGCTACCCGGTAAACATTCCACGCGAATTATTGTTTACCTTCAATTCCCTGTTATTGAACCAATAAATGATTCCATCAGCTACACGTACTTGTACATAGAAAGTCGCTTCAATTGAAATTCAAACTTCACATGAGCAACACTGTCCGTAAAGATGTTTGATTGAGTTTCTGATAGGCAATTACACGCTGCTAACGAAGCTTGCTCTATTCGAAACTTGATAATAGTGCCAAAGTTTCGCTGCGCTTGACATCTACTGCAACTACACCAAAGTCATTCAATAACCTTATGAAAGCAAGTGAACTTTCAAAGGAACTAATACAGATCGGTAATTGGATCTATCCTAACCATTCCATAGCTTATAGTAGTTGATAATTAATATATTAATTTGTTATGAGTTAAAACTGGACCTAGGACAAAATTATTATAAAATCATTTAAAACTTTCATTTACAAATACGGATATGTTGTTTATGATTTTCTACCAGGACTTTTAGTTGCATCTTTAATAAGTATAAATGGTTGCTGTTTGTTGAAATGCTTAAATGAGGAAAATGTTTAACTCAAAATATTTCATATTTTATCTATTTATTTACAAAAAATTATTACATTTTCTGATACGTGCATGTCTTTTGTATTTGAAGGTACACGTAACATTATTTGCAATGTAAAGAATACAGTGAAAATGGTGTGGGGAGCATATTGTGACTATTGCTTGACGCCCGTACAACTAGCTCGATTAATTCACTCCCCGTCACAGAGGTTCTTTGAACAAACGTCCCTGTCGTACGTTATCGGACAGTCGATGCCTCAAACTTTCCTCGGGCCACAATAGGAACTTTGTGTAAATGAGTACAATGCGTCTACCGATGCCTGCGATGCACCTATTGTAAAATCGTGTCTATTACCTTTTCGCACAGTTGATGTGTTTCACTCATTCCGAAATAGCTCTTTTGTGTGGATCTATTAGTCCGGAAGCTGTGGGATCAGCCGTACTGAAAGCTTTTTGTGTCTATTGACCTGCAGCCTTCCGATCAGATCAGATTTCATGTCCGTGAACCTGAATCCATATCTCTCTCATCGCTTACTCACCTTAATGTCGATTTCGCCTTTGATTATATGTTTGGAGTTTGAGACGGCTGCAATTCTGGTAACGTTTGTTGAACACGTTTGACAGAAGTTTTTCTGATAAAAATCATCCTTGCTAAATAACATAGAATATATTATTAATTTTACTATAAAATTACTAATTCAATAATTAGTTTAGTTTTGCCATTCTTTATTGCGTATTTCTATATACAAAAAAATATTTAGGAATATCCCGACTTCAATTGATCTTTAATTTAGGTACGTCACGTGTCTTATTAATTAAGCAACACAATAGTCAACGTCAACCTTTTTTTCTGGTGCGATAGCATTTCATTTGATAAGATATGACATGATTATTATTAGAGTACATCTACGGACAGTGACACAATTTGGAACTCTATATGTATTAGTTATGGTGCGTTTAGTATGTTATTGAATCACAAGTATGAGGCCGGGCTACATAACGTAGCGTACACAATACACGTTCAAGATGGCATAGTGTTGTACTTTACCCTTCAGATTAGCGGCGCATGGCCGTATGGCGCGCCATAATTTATGTATGACCGCTCGTCGGCCCGACGGAGTCCCCCGACTCCCACCTGAAATCCTTTTTAATCATTAATGAAAATTGCAATACATATAACGTCACTGTTCAAATATTTAAAGGCGTAGTTCCTGGAGATTCGGCGTCTCCGGCGAACGTAATAGTGACTCTGAATTATTTATGTCAGTTTTATGTTACGTCTCTCGCGCCCCTAACTAAATAATACTTTTGATTTTTACCAGCGCGCCGGAACATTGTGGTTTTCCGCCTATTGGTTTCCTTTGCTGTTATCCCTTGTATCTTTAGAAAATAGTAGTATGTAATATTTTTCATACAATCATTCACTCGTTTTTTAGTTTTTTTTTTATGGATAACGTAAATTACAACGATTTGATCATAACAGTAACAACACGTAAAGGAAAACATTTTTGTGTAATCTTATTCTATAGCTAATGGTGATCAATTAATGTCACATAATTCGCTAGTTCGTTTGTCTTCTTCAATAAAACGTTGATTTTCGATGGAAAACTTGATAAGTTTATCAAAGGGTTTTCGTTAGAGAGGATGGAATCGACAATGCGCCGGGCCTGTTAATTATCCGCATCAAGGGGCGCCGCGAGGACGGGTGTCGGTGGGGAGGCGACGTTCAGTTTGTCCAACAAATGCGTCTGATTAGCCCCACTTTGGCGCGTTTCCCGATCACATCGGCAATGGCTATACGCTACATAGAGAATGTTGAGCTTGATAAGAACTGATGGCATCTTTAAAACAAAACAAAACTATAAAACGCTGAACTGAACTGAACACAAATAACTCTGTATACGCTGAATCACGCACCTTGGAAGAACTCCTTTTTTGCTTGCATGCATTTTTCGAGTTTAAATTTCTCGCTACTAGAGTACTTAATATTTTAAAATAGTAGTACATTTAATAAAAATGTCCTTCTGTTTTAAATATATCTTTCTTTATTTTCAAATGGAAATACATGAAAACAGTGTAATGAAAATAAATTTGTTCATTTTGAATAACAACAATATTCTCGTTGAACTGAATGCAACGTAAATAACAAATAGCCTCTTAGTTGCTTCCTAACTTAATGTTAATGAATTTACTGTTCAATATAATGGAGGCAGGTTTGCTGCTCAATTATTTATTCATGAATTTAATATGGCGTGGAATATTCGATGCAGTTAATTTATATAACAGCAAGCTTTCGCAGCGAGCGAACTGCGAAAATCACACGTGTTTTCAAAAAGGCCTTTTTTTAATATTTTCTTAGCCACCGTCTGCCGGCTACCGACCGCTCATCGTTGCCACTTACCAACGGGTGAACATGAAATTTAATATTAACTTAAAACGAAAATAATATTTAATGCTGAAGGTTTAAAGAGTTTCGAATCCTTTTATGTGAATAAGGGTAAAGTTATTTACTCGCCAACATCATTTACGCCTTATACAATATTTTAAAAGTAAATTAACACATGATATTTGTATGTATGTAATAAATTGCAATGCTATCAAGCCAAAGCTGACATTTATAATAAAAGATCGTATCAGGCGTCTGTCGCAAACATCGTTTATCGCTTGAATCGTATGATCATTAGTTACCTTTACCCGTCTAATAATTTGTCACTGCAAGCCAAATAGGTATACTTTGAGTTTACAACATAGAGGCGTCGAGGACTTTAATTACCGCTAATTCTAAGCAAGAGTCGTAATTGACATCATCATTTCAACCCTTCTTTTGAGCGAACTTGGGGCGTCATACGAATTGTTACCGTAAGTCGAGATCCCTATCAAATTGTGTTCAACCCTTTACCCACAGGTTTGAATACATCAGTGCCTAGTCCAGATTACTTTTACTTAAGAACTTTTCCTTTGTACTTCATTTTTTTTTTACAAAAAAAGAACTACAACGGATGAACTTCGGCTACATACATATATATGTATTAATATACTGTAACTCCTCAAACTATATAAATTATTAAACGAACATTATTGGGGTTACCGATGACGTGTAGTTTTGGGTCACGAGCCGAAGCTTTCGATCAAAATTAAATCAAAATTTCAACAACTTTAAAACACGTGTTTAATTTCCAAATGCCAATATTCTGTCGCTACAACTGTGTTTCGAACGCGCGGCGTAAAATAATTTCAGTATTCGTCTTTACCAAGTGACACGATTGTTCATTGACGTTAAATATTCCCCTTAACCTAATGTTCGATACAATACTATCCAAAATGACTACATTTCAAAGGCAATAAAATATTCATGCAAGGAGCAAAATTCGCCCGGCTACCCAATATTGTCGGACGCGGATGTAACTCATAAATACGTAATTTACTTCACGTTGCAAAGCTGCAATTATTAGAAATTGTTCGAGGATACTCGCACGGCGCGTTCTGCACTGACACAAATAAAGAACGTTACGACTGCCACCGAGGATGCTAATCAACTGCAACTAAATTATTTTATTCCATATTCGAATAGGTTTTATATTCTCCGTTTAACGATGATGAAAAAAAAAGCGTCATTACTTCCACAGAGGAATAAAGCTTTGCGTTGGTCGTATAATGATGAATGTAAAGTCAAAATATTAGAGTATAATACGATATCAAGAAATAATAAATAATGTAATGTGCTTACATTACGCTACGTCATTTTAATTATTAACAGCTTTATTAACAATAATTAAAGTCGCGTAGCGTGGTGCTACGCGGCGTAGCATTTGTTGACTACATTAATGTAGATAAAGACTTAGTATAAAACATCAACATTTCTACAACTGGTAATGCTGCGTACGGTTTGTCTTTATCTTAAAACGTTCCCGTGGAATTGAAAACCGTCTAATTCAGTGCCTCACAAGTCATATGGACAAGTTTACTGAAGCGAATAGGAATGGGATAGAAATCTTTATGTCTATGTTGAAGAAAACTCAAACAATTGTAACAAAGATAATATTTTTTATATCTGAGAATATCAAGTACTCGTATCTTTCAATTCGTGAGGACCTTTTTTTACTATTTACGATTCCTTGGAATAAATACTCGTAAAAAAATCAATTGGATTGGTTTTATATGGATGGAAAAATTATGAAACTTACTGATGATTATACAATTAAGATATGTCAGATTAGAATTACAAAGATGTAGTACGAATAGCATTAAAGCTCGCCGCTCGACGTGGGAGCATCCTCATAGTTGAACATCCGGTGCTATTGCTAGAGATCGATAATATCCCGCGCAATAATAATTGGGAGACTTCCGTACACGGCCGCTGTATTTATTAATGAATTGCTTTCCAATTGCTTCAATCGCTTAGACGCTATTGAGTTTCCGCTTTCAAAATACAACACTTAAATATAATATTACTAGCTGTCGCCCGCGACTCCGTCCGCACGCAGTTAAAAAACAAAAAAAAAACAAAATGAAAAATAGATGTTGGCCGATTCTCAGACCTACTGAATATGCTCACAAAATTTAATGAGAATCGGTCAAGCCGTTTCGGAGGAGTACGGTGACGAAAACTGTGACACGAGAATTTTATGTATTAGATTATATAGAACTTTTGTTTAAACTATCTTATTTCTCAATATTTCTTAACCAATAAAACCACAGAAGAACGAAATTTAATTATTATTTTCTTTAATCCTTATTTAAAAAAATAAAAGAATATCTATGTTTTTCAATTTTTATTTTTATTTTTGAAGCAGCCAATATGAAAATAATGTATTCTGTAATCCTAAAGGCTTGCTTTTACACTAATTAAAATTCAGTTTTACCATTAACGGATAAAAATATTAAACCAGTTTCAATGGTACATTGGCCTGGCCAGTCTTCCCGGTGAACCGGCGCCGCGATCCTTTCCACCCGGGCACATTAATGTAGCGATAAACAATTACCCGGATAGAGCGTTTTATCTAACGAAAATGTGCGCTCGCGTAAACCAACGCAGCCCTAATCATGTTAGTAGCCATGAATTTAGATTTGAACCCCCATTCAACCCCTTATATGCCTAGACCCCCCTTCCTCGATTTCGCTGATTTTCATTTTGTCCTCGTACCATAGGACATGTTTGGATACCTAGATAAGTAGATGAACGGCTAGGGCTGTACGCGTACATATTTGTATACTTCTTCATATCAATTAACAGTACTGTAAATAATGTTCCTGAATTAAAAAATGGTTTTACCTACACATTTGTGTATAGCAATGAGTCATGTATAATGAATTTCACATTATTTTATATAAGTCAATTGAGCAAATTTGAATTAATTGAAGTTAATATAAATTAATCGAGAGCGGAATTTGAAAATTGTTCATACTTAGTGCGGTACGTTTTGGTCACATGTCGTTAAGAAGGTAGACTATACTACGAATGCATGAATAACATAATACTTCGTACACGCGGTGCGTGATCAGATTAACAACTTTGGAGATATTGTTTGCGGAATTCATATTGAAGCTATCAAGTTATATTAATGTTCGAGGATCGGTACAATACTCGAGCACCACTACACGTACATTCGCCATTCGTCCACTTCATTATTTTACAGTGACAATACAATGGATTTGTAATGAAAAATGAAAAATGTGGATTATTTTAATGATTGATACTCGTATATTAATAATATTAATAAATAATTGATGAATATAGAGAGAGATATCGACATAGAGAAAATATTCAACACTTGATATTGAATCCAGTCAATTTCCTTTCCTCACTTTATGTGAAGTTCACAACTATTCCCAAGTGTTCTTCCAGACTCTACTCTCCATCTATGCCAAATTTTAGTGAGATCCGTTTAGTTGTTTCTGGAGATACGTGATAACAAACATCCATCCATCCAAATTCTAAACTTTTGCACTTATAATATAAGTCAGATCTCGGTTATTAATATCACATAAGATTCTAAACCTAGAAATATTTTACGTGCAAATTCAATTTGCACATAGTCTCCATGATACGGAGACAGATGAAGGGATGTAAATAGAATGGCAGCGAGAAACATGTATGTATTAGTAGGTATGTACGTTGGCGTAGCATTGTGTCGTGTTATAATTAAATGATGCAGCTACGAATAGTCATCAAGTTTCCAAATACGTAACATTAATGGAAATAAGATGAATTGGACTGAAACTAAATTTATTTCAAATCTTTAATTCACTCAAGTCCTCGATGTAATAGTATAAACCTAGGGGTATTCTGTTTTTATTATTTAAAACAATGTGTGTTCACGTAATGAATAACAAGGTTTTCATAATAAGAGCATTATAAACTGGGGCATTTGTAATGGATATGTATCAAGATGTTGCATCATGTCCAATCACGATGGAAGTCGTTTTTTAATATTCTTTAACGTCTACAATTAAGTTAATAACAGCGCAGTAATAAAGAATAACTTGTGTAAATTAGAACCGGCTGTCGTCACGCGATTGTAAACGCACTTACACGCCACTGTAACACGACTGATTGATTATGTGAATTTAAAACATATCGTATTGAATTTGATCTTCAATTAGCTTACTTTTACATTGTTGTACACCTAGTTTATTTGTTGCATTTATAATATCTGTGATGTTCAGTGGCATTTGAGTAATGTAATACTTTTCAAAATTAACTTAGGCAGAGTTTTATATTCATGTCTCTTTATTCTAAAAATATTTGTTTTAGATCAAATTTATAAAATGTTTTTTTTTGTACGTAACAAAAATCTTAAGATACAAGAATCGTTACTGACGTAATGAATGAATTAAAAACTATATGAAATTGTCCAAATTTAACGATGATCTATTGTTATCACGCTTCTATTTAAAATATACGTGCTTTATTTTCAAATTTAAATAAAATGGAAAGTTCTATGTCAGAATAGTTATCAATCGTTAGAAATACGAGAAAAAAGATAAGTTGAGATCGTGTGAATAGTGTCATCGCGTACGTCCCTACCAAATTGAAGCGTATACAAAAGTGACATATGACGTGTGACGGCTGTTACTCGGTGAACCACTCGTCCCATGCCCACACCACTCACCACTCACGGACACGATTCAATTTTCGATTTGAACGTCATCGGCCCGGAAATTGTTGAAAGCCGTAGGTCTCGAGGTAGAGAGCGTTGCATGCATTATGCCGCTGCTCCGCTGCGCCGATGCGACTTCATTTTATTACGGTCCAGTCCAATCGGGCGTACAGGTACCCACATCCGCAAAAAGATTTAACCCTCTTACTAACCCACTACGAGGTAAAAGGGTAACTCGTTTTGTTTCTCACAGAGCACGGTAAATGGGCTAATTGAAATTCGGCAGAAATTCCTTGAGTCTTTTTCGTCGGGTGCGCACTATAACCGCTTGTTTTGCCCTTTTTCTTTACTTCAAATTCTGTTTTTGTTTTTTCGAACCAGTATTGAGCAAACTGCATCAATTAAGATTGATAAATTCTGGTTCGCAATAAATGTGCATTGTACTCGTAATAATAATAATCGTAGAAAAATGATATAGAACTTGCTAACATATTTCTTTTACTTTTTCACATCTTCGACAGATAGGGTTAATATATCGAAAATGTGAAAAAGTCATGAAAATCACTTAACTCTCATTCACGTTATTGTCATTTTTTATTTCAAGGTATTCGTGTATTTGGAGAGTGGAAACTTACGATCAGATGTGAAATCTGTATGTTTTTTAAATGTAAACTGATTCTTAAATCATTTGAAGTTGTCATTTATTTATTTTACATTAGGTTTTAATATAGTTTTGTTTACAGTTACTTAGCAATGTCGTCTAAGGCTATGGAAGCATTGTTGTTTACGCAACCGGATGCGCGATTTTCTTTACATTTTACTTTGAAACACAAATGATTGTAAACTAAAGTGCTCGTAACTGTACAATACGAAAGAACAAAGAAAGTTTATATGTTTATAAGAAATTGTGATTGTACGAGCGAGTTTTGAAACAATATTACAAACAAAATCATTTTAAGGCAACAATCATATACTGAGAAAATGTAAGTTTTCTAAATAACATTGTGTCGATGTTAGTAGAGGACAATCGGAAGAATTCTGTTGATGTTAAGCAATTTTTACATTTTCCATTAAGTCAATGTTTATTATTATCAAACAGATGCTTGTATCTGATAAATACTCTGTATCTCTCAAAATAAACTTTTTAGTAACGAAAGCAATACTCTTTGCCAATGTCTTTGGAAATATCTCAGTCATATTATAAATGAATTTTAAATGGATTAATGGATATTTTTTAAGTTATATTTTTGACAACATACTAGAAATAGCTATCGTGCGCTGCGGGATCTAGAATATTCTGTATTATTTCGCTTGCCGGTGGGCCTTTTGGAAGCGTTAACTTTTTTTGGAATCCAATCCGAAGCTCTTAGTCTCGGGAGCTGCTATTATTTTTGATGGGTCTGTAATTGGTGCAGTTGCTGGTCCGAATCCCTCGCCCAAAACGCGTTGGTCCTTCGTTTCTGCGATGCTTGGTTACGTGCGCATTGTTAATTTGAAGTGGTCGTCCCCTCCACCATGTCCACCTTACGACTAACGATTTATGACTAAAAAATATGCGACAACCCTCGCTGCTTTTGAACTATTTTTTCGTTTTTTAACGTTATACAGTTACGTACCACATTTTATACATAATTAATTTATTAGAAAATGCTATTAACATGCCAAAAAGATAGAACTTCGATTTAAATCAACATGATAAGTTAAAATTTAGAAGTTACATAAGCAAAGATGACAGACTCATCACTCATCATAAGTACGTCTTTAGCTATCAGTGTAAAATTATGTAGATTGCAATGTTAAGTAACCATTATTATTTTCTTTTTCCTTAACGAAATAGCAAAGGTGGAGTGTAATTGATGCTAGAATATAATCGAAAAGAAATCGTTGTTCTAGAAGTTCTAGAAAACAGTGTGATGTGGTGTGGTAGTTTTGCTGATAGCTAGCACCGGTTAGAGCAAATAACATTAATATAAACTAGAATCGAACGTTGCGCACTATCGATTAGGAGCCGGCGTTTACAACAATTAATGACCTGCATGTGCCTACTCCGACAAAGCTATGGCAAAACAAATAGACGCCGCCGCGCCTCCGCGCCGACCGCCCCGCCCCGCACGTCTCCCCGCGCCCCCGCTACGGACAATCGCTACGTTCACTTGCTACGCGCCGAATATCACAGGCCCGCGTAGCATTCCAACACGTCTTTGATATTTTTATCATTATTTTCTATTTTGATCTACTTAAAGCATTTTCTTAAATCTCCATAAAAACATTTCGTACGGAGATGTGTCAGTTGATCAAGTACATGTACAGGTTTCTGTAAAAAAAATGTATTTTTTTTTATCGACAAGCTTGACGACACAATAGAATAACAAAAACAATGTTAGATACAAAATAACAATGATTGTATACAAGTTTCACGCTCAATACATTCTGCTTTGAGATGGCAATCAACGGAAATTTATTGGCAACTCAAAGAGAACATTGTACAGGCGAGTGATGTGGGGTGCTAGTGTGCGACTGGACAGAGGACAGTGGGGACGTAGCGTACTAGGGGTGCTATGCTTAGAAAATTTTACTATCGTACATTATGAAATTTATCTTTGAATGGTTTATCGTGTACAGCCCTATCGTAACGCCCTCGATTTGTTTATGGCGTTCCGCAGAGCCACTTGCAATACAAAACTTTGGAACGCAGTTTTGACTTGCTAATTGATTTATGCATTACCATACAATCGATAATTTTGTGCCCAAATAATGCGTTATGATATAGCTTTTGCTGTATTGGCGTTTTGTTTGATCTATGATCAATTGTCCTATGTATAATTAGTAAATTATTTGAAAATGAAATATGCTGATTAATGAAAAAATTATGTAATTCGGATGTTAATTACTTCAATAAGATAAGTTACATTTTTTTTCATAATGTAATTTTTAATATATTTATTTTGAAGAGAATTGGATATGTTTTTCATGTCTTTATAAAAAGTTGAATATATTTTAATATTTATAACTTCATCTATATATCCAGCTTTGATTATAGCGCGCGCTTGAGTGTGCTTTAATAAGAGGGACTACGATATATTTTTTAAATCTATTTCGCAAAATTCTAACTCATCAATAGCAAAGAATATTAGAATATTTTATTTCTCGATTTAGAAGCAAAATAGCAATCACCGTTCGGTAGAGAAGTGACGGCGCCTCCTAGCGGCCCATACCGCATTACAGACAATTTCTACTTGCGTCAAAAGCGTTTCCAATTGGAAATAGATTGGTGTGGTCGGACCGAACGTTATCTCCCTTGATGTCAATACCTATCGTGCACACGTTAAGTGTTTCATCAAGATCGTGATTAACCAAACCAGTAAGATATGTAACACACGTAACAATTGTGATGATCGTAAAAAAAATTTCCTCTAATTATCCTGTTGTTTTTTTTTAAATTGCATGTCATACATTTTAATGTACCCAGAATGATAGTAGAAAAATAATTGGACAGTAGCAAACGATTCGTAAAGGTCATTTAGAAAATTCTATTACCTCTGTCTGATTTGTTCTCTTCATTAATCTATAAATACATATTAATAAAATAGGAGTGTCAGTATGTAATGTCAAGAAAAAAAAAATATTTCGTACATGTGATATATTTCCGTACCTGACCAACCAGACCAGAATAATTTATTTTTTATTTTTGGCTGTCTATCTGTCTGTATATATCACGGCTGGACTGATTTTGATGGGACTTGGACGGGAAGGTAGCTAATGATTTTAATAATGAAAAAAATTGTTAGTTCTAGGGGCGTATTTTTTTCCAACTACAAGACAAGTCTATATTCTCAGTCTGAATGGGTTATGGATTTATTCCAGACAGTTCAGCTCTCAGAAGAACTTTATTTAATTCCAGGAAATAGATAAAACCTTTAAAAAATGAAGTCTATTTCAAGTTCTACTCGTCGCGGGAAAAATCTTGTGTAAATCTATCGTCGGTTGTACGTAGAAATCCTGCTGCCAGTCGCAGATCAATCTAATCTTCAGTTTAAGTTTTATATTGGTGGGAATCAGTCGGAAATTGAAAAGAGATTTGTGATTTTTCATTGCGTTGTTTCTACAGGTGACTAACCTGTTTAGTGATTTTTTTATTTTGTTATTATAATTGGAGTTTTCTAAAAGTCTTCGATATAAACTTTACGATTAACATTCTTATGACGAAATTTAACTATTTGTTCTTGAGTATTAATCGATTATCTTTTAAATCTTACCATCATCATCAACCTGCCCTTATCCCTATGGAGGGTCGGCACAGTATGTACTACTCCTCCATACATCTCTATCAGCCGTCATATCTGAATTTACCCTCTTCTTACACATATCCTCTTTCACACAATCCATCTTTTAAATCATACCAATAATATAAATGCGAATGTTTGGATGGGTAGATGTTTGTTTGAAGGTATTTCCAGAACGGCTGAATGGATCTCGCTTAAATTTGGTATAGATGTAGACTATAGCTGGGAAGAATACAATAGGCTACTAATTAAGTTTATCTTTAATTCCGCGCGGACAGAGTCGCGGGCGACAGCTAGTATTATCTTTTTTTTGGCTTCACTCTAAAGGTGAATTTACACTATAACATTTTATCGAGCATTTCTATGTTTTATTCTTACAAATGGTACTATACAGATGAAAGCACACATTTCAAAGCACGTCTGGTACTTGAAAGAGTGTTATACTAGAACATATCATACAGCGACTCTTTGTTCTGTTACAATTAAATGTTCTACTCTATATACACCTAAAATTGAGATAAGCTCTAAACATAATTTAATCTTTTGTTAATATATTTGTTTTATCGCTTTACCACAGCCATTTTTTTGCTTCTCCTCAATAGACATAAATAGACATATTTAAAGAATGTGTTTCTTTGAGCATTTAAAAGTTAGTGAGATAGGTAAAATACATTTGGAGATGCAAAGGTAAACCGCAGTAATCGAATGTTGCGGTTTTTCGTCGCAGTCCAGATTTTCTATATTGTACGCCCCACGTGTCTCCCTGTGAACGTTTATATGGCAACAATTTGATTTTAAAGCTTTCAATAGCATCGATGACATTTTCTACAACATTTTAAAATGAAACATAAAAAATATATTTCAATTGTGTACATAAGTTGCAAAAACGTTATTTTTATCTTTGTGTTTTAAATAGACAGTGAGAGTGATGGCAATATTGTTACAGCACAGATTTCACGACGGTGGTAACCCTAAAACATAAAAAAGAACAAATTAAGTTATGCAAGTCTAAACGAAGCGATGGTCAACAACTATAATCTAGACCGTGTTGACATCCTAAATCCTAGTTTCGTAGGCTTTGCTATGCTCCTGTGTGTTACTTCTCACGTCATGTAATCAATTAGCCGAATGAATTGGGCGTTAGTACAATAAGCGAAGCACTCCCTTCATTTGTGTAAGTAATATTATTAATAGGTAATTTTGTTGATACACCTCGCAGTTTGTTTATGTTATTGATGGCCTTTCCGTTACTTCATTAATTATCTAATTGTATTTATACGCCTAATTTATGTTCCTTTACGCTTAATGAAAAGCTCTGTTCAATTCATTCGATACTAGCTGTCGCCCCCGACTTCGTTACCGCAGTATTAAAAAAACTTACTAAGTAGCCTATATGTTCTTCCAGACTATGTTCAACATCTATGCCAAGTTTCATGTAGATTCGTTGAACCGTCCTGGAGATACCTTCTAAGAAACATCCATATATCCATCCATCAAAACTTTCGCATTTATAGGTAATATTAATAAGATTTGGTAATCTACTTAAATAATGAGAAACAGTCTTGTTTGTTATGCAAAGGCACAATTTATAAAAATAATATCGATTTCCTTTACTAAATATTAATTTAACTAGTATTCGTAGATAGATTAATATAGCCGTAATTTTTCGATGTTATAAATAAATAAATAAACAATTGTACAATATAATAACTAGTTAAATAGTCATGCTTACCTATATCAAAACAATATTATTTTATGATTTTAACTTACTTAGTATCAACAATATTTAAAATGTGCTAAATAATTGCATAAAGAGACAATTCCTAACTTTAAGTTCTGTTTTGCGAATACAAGTTAGTTTTTAAATTAATAATTTTATTTTATTTATTCAAAAAATATTTTAACCATTTTATATTGTAATATTTAAACGTGATACATACACTATGCGTGCGTTTATAAATCCCGATCGCCTATTCTATGACAGCCGCACCAAGACCGACAGACGTGTCATTTCCGCTCGGTGTGCGGCCAGCCTAACGTCGACAATATAAGGACACAGGAAGAACTGTGGTCTAAATATAGATAGAAAGAACATTTTTTTTTGAATCTCACAGTTAAAAAACCAATACGAGAAAAAATATTCAGTTTTTATTTTATAGAAATCTACATTTGAATGACAGTGTTATTTTTCGTTTACCTTATGGTCATTTTTTTAAATTAAATTTCAACAAAGCTTTATTTTTTTGCTGTTTCTCAATATTAAATGTTGTATTGTTCGATCACTGTGTATTAACGTTTGACGTATTTTAGCTTAACAGTGAACGACTGATGAACGCATTGTAACAATGCAACTAATAATTCGCAAAATTTAATAAACTAATGATTCGAAATGTTCTCCACACTAGTTGCATTCATCTAATAAATACCTTCTATTTGTACTAATTTAGTATTTTATATTCATCAGATTCGAAAATGCGTGCGTATTCGATCTATTAAAGGAGTACAAGATGCGGACTAACATGTTAGACAACAATAAAGTCAGAGTAAAATGATCTATCGGTCGAGCGTTCGCATAACTCCTGACCGTCGGCGATACAAATTTGAAGCGGGCGACGAGATTCTTAACAGAGCCGGAGGTTATTCGGCTGCGGAAAATCTCGAAAATTCCACCGCAGAACGCACGACAATCGGAATATGCGATAAGGTATTTAGCCCGCGGTGGACTTGTGTAACGTTTGATTTACCTTCTTTGATCCTTAGATGATCTTAATTACGAAACGCTATTAGATAATTGCAAAAATTAACGCCTTTTAACCTTTGCTGTGCCAACACTTCTTATGTTATAAGATCTCGTCAGTGAGATTTTCCGAACCCCTTTTGTTTGGACGTGGGACAGAAAATACGTCATATGTGTGAGTGTGTGTGCACCAGGTCACTTAGCATTACGTGATTTTGTAGTTGCAGTTACTTGTTTCCACAGTTACAATAACAGGGTCTCACATTGAGTTACCATTTATCTACATAAATAATTTAATTTGTCGGCGTTGCTGTTAATAAATATTAAGAAAAATTAAACTTAATGAGAGCTTGTCGCTCGCCGGCTGAACAATAGCGCACCGTATCACACTTTGTATGCCTGCCTGTTTATAAATAGCACCCCGCGGACCCCTTCCCCTCACCCCCGCAACTCCAGCTACTGTTTCGCACAATAACCGAGCTCTGTGTTTTTTGCTCTCTTTGTTATTAATGATGTTAATTCAAAAATCTCTCGTTTCAGGTAAGTTTACAATTAAATGGACCTTGTTTAGAAATCCCCTTTTAACAAAGGTAAGGCAACAATAAACAGGGCTGCTACTGATAAAGTTTTTACATACGGTACGTATTCACGTTATTATATATTGATGTTAAAGTATATTTTTTTTATTTAGTATGAGAGAGACACATCATAACCAAAAACTTTTTAGTTTTAAACGTACGTGGCTAAGATGTTCGGTAAATAAGTTTCTAGGACTGTAAATTCACTATCTATAGATATTCATCTTTACACTGTTGAAATCTTTTTTTATCTAGGGAGATATAATAAATATTTTGGTTAGTCGACAACCCTGGGGTAATTTAAATTTGATAGCAGAACCTGTTCAATGCGCATACAAAACAAGTTGTATGTGGTTTGTCAGAGTTGATTGTTTGGCTGGCGTTGCTTTACCACGAAATATTGGACGCCGTCAACTTCTGCTCCTGTTCTAAAAGTAAACAATGCCACTGCAACTGCCTGTGTCTCATTATTGAACTGGCCACTTGTGTTCTGTACAAAATTAACTACGAAAATCGTTTGTGATTAATTCTGACGAGTAATTTGCTTTCAAACAATATTCACCGCTTATCTTCTATTACTATGATATTAATATATTTAAAACTTTCCTATGTTTTTATAGCTTTTTAAAAGCAAGAAAAAAAAACACATGAATTGAAAGTCTATAGCGCAGGAATATTTAAGCTGCCGTCGCAAAATATTTTAATTAGTTGTTTAGAGTAGGTACTCGAATGAAAAACTGCGAAAAAACATATTCGAGCGAAATTATAAATTAAAAAGTGCAATGGCTCTAACATTTAGTGCGTGGCGCGCCCTCCAGCGGGCGAGTGTCGCCGCGACAAAGGCACGCCTGCTCTATCTACCCCTGCCCTCCTCGCAACCGCTCTCGAGCCCTCTTTAACCCGGATTGTAAATTACCCAAATGCTACATTCACTTAGCCGGCTAATTTGCGCTATTTTTTCATACCACTGCTACTTTCTCGTACTACAAACATGTAAAAAAATATATCAACACTTTTTATCTCTGTAACATGTGTCATAGCAACCGCTATAGAGGCGTTCGCTTGATTCGCTCAAAGAATTTAAGCTTATGAAAAACTTTAATTAGAGTAGAGTACGGAGGTGTAACTTAGAAGTACTTTACAAAGCTGTCGTTGTTGAATACAGCAGAGCTACTTATTCCGCTATTTAGGGCACTTCACCACACGTCAAAGGCACATACGCCGAAATGCCGCGGCGCCAACTTCTCGGCGCTCCAATTTATTTCTTTTTTAAAGTTTCTCTACGCGGAAGGCGGCTTTTTTCTACCGAGTGATACAGTCGTTTTATATTTAGGTCACATTGCTACTTTTTACAGTTAATCAGGGCGACGCAAACTAGTGTAAAATACTTCTCTCTGCTTGAGTATTTCTAAATGCTTTTTTATAAGATACAGAAATGTTCTTAAGTCCACATTCATGGGATGTCTGCTATGATTCAATTAATTTGTTTGCTAATTTAAATTTCGCTGACAAAATTATGTTTCAATTTTTTTTTATAAGTAAATACTAAATATTCGTTTCTTCTTACATGAAATATTTCATTAAATATAAGACCTGTACCTACTAAAATGTAATATAAATAACACAGTAATAAATAATGTTGCAACCAATCCTTTTTAATTTATGAGGCCTTTGTCTATACTTCCACAACGGACTGCAGAAAAACTAAAACAATACATTGAAACACATTAGGTACCCGATGAAACTTTCTGCATACGTTTCGCTTAACAGAGAGATTTAACCTTTTTTTCGCTCACAGTTTAAAAGCCAACTCTGACGTTCAAACTCTGATGTGCCTTTGAACACCTTGTCCGCCGTAACACCTCCCATTTACAAAACTATCGTTACTTTTATGATAGATGTTACAATTAAAATTAGATGTTAGTTTTTCGAAATATCATTTCTTTTCCACCTGAAATAAAGAGGTACGCTTAGTAAATACTAAAGAATCGTAGACAAACTTTAAATCAATACCTATTAGTAATGCAAAAACTTACGTCGTCAATATTTAATCTGCTTAATTTAAGTTACGAATACAAGTAATCATTTAATAAGGACTTAAAATCAATAATAACTGGTGTTTATTATCGACGATAGGAAATTTTATGATTAAAACAAAAATAGTGTTTCTCGGGCTGTTTACTGTCACGCAGTCTCATCATCACCGTTTTGCATTTATGTTCAAGACAATAAGACTTGAGTGCGCGCTTAGACTTACTCTGAAGTGGAACTGTCTGCTTTAACTTCTCCCCGTTATAAGTTATTTAAGCTTAGTATATTGTATGATACGTGTGAATAAGAGCATAGCTCCGCCGGCACTCGTAAAACTTGCATACTTTAATTTTCAGTCGTTGCGTCTTAACAATGTCTATTTCGTATGTCAGATCCGCTGAGATCAGTTACTTTAAACTAGTAAACACAGTAAAAACTCTTTGTGTCTTTTATTCATATGAGTGTAACATATGTAGTATATATTTTAAATTAGTTACTTACGACTTAATCTATATATATAAAAGAAAGTCGTGTTAGTTACACTATTTATAACTCAAGAACGGCTGAATCGATTTGACTGAAAATTGGTGGGCAGGTAGCTTAGAACCAGGAAACGGACATAGGATAATTTTTACCCCGTTTTCTATTTTGTATTCCGCGCGGACGGAGTCGCGGGTAAAAGCTAGTATGAAATAAAATTCATTTCCATTTTTTTTTCACTAACTTTTAGATGTGTAAACATTTAAAATTTACAGCGATGTTTCTGATAAGTGTCTCAGCAACAACATATATAAAACGATATCCTTTTAGTAGGCAGGCGTTGTATCGTCATGTCTAGCAAACAACAGTTTGACATGAGACATCTCGCAAACGCATACATTCACGCGACTCGAACATCAACGGGCGGCGGCGCGTTCTATACGACGAATTATAAATAATAGAGGAGAGTTATTTTTCAAATACATTTTTCATTTTATATTGTACGGGAAGGCACGGGGTGTCGCGGAGGAGGCGAGGGAGTTAAAATAAAGAGAAGCGCAATTGAATTTTTAATATTTCATGAAGAGGGAGGTGCGCGACGGGGCCCAGAAGCAGTTTTAATGGGGTTACTGTGCGTCGTGAGCGCGCCCGCCCGCGGCCGCGTCCGCTGCCGTTCCAGCGCCCGCGCCCGCTCCTGCTTTCGCACCCCAACAAACACGATACAGTATATTCGCTGCGAGAATATACTTGCTATCTCATGCATATTAAATTAAATTCTTATCATTTTGTATTTTAAATATTTAGTTAAAATTTTAAGTGTTTTTGTAATTTTTACATAAGTTTAGTTTTAGTTTAAACATAAGTTATTACATATTTTAATATAGCATTATTTCAAATTCCATTGTAAATCTATTATAAGGCCAAACATAAATGTACCTTACAATTATTCAGCCTTTTTATTTGACCACGATACCTTAACATATAAAAGGGTGGCTGTTAATATCAGCTCAGGAACCGGACCTCAGGACCTTTAACTCTTGAAAGAATTTGACATTTAATGTATGCACAGAAAAGCTGACAAGAAAAATAAAAAATAAATATCTTTATTTTGTTTAAAAATGTTGACTAATGTATACAAATATTAAGTTTTGTTTTTTTTTTTATTTAAACATGGAGATTTTGTGAACAGATAGTTGAGTTAGAAAATATTGAAGTGTCTCCCAAAGAGTTCATTGAAGGTGCATAGCGCGCCGCAAGTTTTCACGAAAACGATGCGCAGAGCACTTTGATAGCGGCCCAGAGATTAGCTCCGTAACTTAATCCGGCCAGTGCAAAGGCCGCTCGCCTCGCTCGGCCGTGCTCATTTTGTTGTCTACTTTATCATTACTCTATCCTCTTTTCATAAAAGTATTAGCTTTTAAGCTTATTACACGATGCTCTTTTAATCCTCGATGTTTCACTTCAAAAATCAACGATTCCCAATTGTGCAAATAGATTATTAATAGTTTGATTGTTTTGTTTTATTTCATTCAAGAAGGTTCAGACTGATGAGACAATTATTTTAAATACTTGACATCCTTTTAATTTTCTTTGATAAAAACAAAGACTACCGTGTGTAGGTATTTACAGTTCTAAACAGTTATTCGTTAAAAATTACCACATTGTTTTTTACGACAAACAATTAACCCGTTATATTATATTATTAATAATTTATTATAAATTAAATTTATTATATAAACTAATTAATTGCCGCCCGCGACTCCGTCTGCGCGGAATTAAATTAAAAAATAACTTATAATTATGTTTTCTTCAAGACTCTATGTATATATATATAATCTATGTATATTAGTGCCAAATTTCATCAAGATCTGGTGAGCCGTTCCGGAAATACCTTCTTACAAACATCCTTCAATTTAAACTTTCGCATATATAATACTAGTAAGATATATAAATGACTAAACACTCACGTATTTGTCCGGTGTCAGCACCGTATACATGTTCCCCAAATTGTATTACTTAAGGTTACAGAAATAGATCCCAATTAACATAGATAATGACTGTATGACATAATAATTTTATATTTTTAAGATGCTACAAGAATATATCGCACGGATAATATTGTAAAGATTACACTTATTATATGTGTCGAGGCAACGTGTAAAAAATGCATTGGCAGAAACGCAATCGGCTTGTTACGGCGAACTGCAATTATGGACGACGGAATAACAGGTTCGAGTCCCGAATACATAATACAAGAGCCAATAGACAATTTCGGCTTCACGTTTTTAATTTTTGTCACGTTTAACTCCTTGTAGCCTGTCCCGAATTTTTGCTTTTGTAAGTTTTGCGAGTGCTATAAACTTCGTCTAAAAGTTAAAAAAGAGTATGCGGAAGGAAGTATTTCTAAATTCAGATTGGTACAATTTGTGCGAACGAATTTTTCGTCTCTTGCATTTTTCTGGAATCACTTCATTATATGCGACTTAGTTTTTTTTTACTAAAAGAGTTCCATTTTTAAATTGACGTCAATGATTTGTCCTGTATATTTAGCATATTTTTTTACATAAATAAAACTTGTATCGACTAATTTGATTTTTCTAAATATTGATTTTATTTTGATAAAATAAACAAATGATAGCCGAATAAATCGATCGATATGTTTCACATTAGCGTTTAAAAATGTTACTCCGAATAGGTAAATTTCCTTTGGCTTTATAAAAGTGAAATGAGATTGTTGTCCATATCAACTCTCGTTTACATCAAGACAAAATGTGAGAGTTTATTTATGCAATTACAATAAATGAAGATCTAAACTAAATCCACTAAGCCTTATAAATATTCAATTTTATCGATGTATAAAATAGCAAAAATATGCTAGTTATAATGTATACAGTTGAATGTAATCCATGTTAAAAATAGTAATGTAACACTACAACATTGATCGGGCAACGATAGCATCCGATTCTCATTACGTGTATAACATAATAACATTAGTGCAGACGATACGACACGGCGCGGCGTGCCGGACTCCGGTAGCCACACGAGACGCTCGAATGTCCCATTCACCACACCATTCACTAATAGTTTTGATACCGGATCGCTATATCCCGTACGTAATATTATGTTTACTTTTTAGTGGAAACGCAACATAATGTGCGACATTGTATATACATTCTTCCGCGTGTGAATCGACTGGGCGCGAGTTGAAATTGAACCGATCGCCGAACATGGCCTTCCAAATTGAAATGTTTGATTTTGTTTGTGCCGCGGACGCTTGTTGCTCGTTGCGGTGGATTGATCGCAACAAATTGATGTCGATACTTCTATTTATATGCGGAAATTGTAAATTGAGTTGTCGTTTTAGATATTTTATAAAAAAAATCACTAATAATATGAATATTGTTATTCTTATAGCATCAAAGGAATAAATTGAGCGAGTGTTCGCTGTGGATCCACGATGTGAGTCAACAATTAAGTGGATCTAACTGTCTATGATGAATCAGGGGTCGGCCCAAGGCAAGGTAAGCGGGTCACGCGGGCCGCCGCTCGCCCGGGCCCCACTCTGACCCACATCGCCACAATAAGCTTCCGCAAAGCACCACGCAATTAAGCCAAACACCAGACATAAAAAATTACCGAAACAAAAGCGAACCGGGGGGCCGAGAACCCTCCCGGCCGCCCATCGCAGTTACAATTTATCATAGCAAATAAAAATACGCCGAATTAAAAAGAAAAGGACGAAGAAAGTGAAGCGAGAGGGAGCGACAATCGTTTCAGTTCCGAACGCCCAAAAATATAATGCTGTTGATTTTTTTTATGGCCGTCCAGGGCAAAGTTGCGGTGAGGGGAGCGTTACAAGATCGATACGCGAACGTGACCAATTAAAAATATGTACGCATCCTTAGTAAATGCAAATCATTGTAACGGCTAATGATTTATCTAAACATATTATACAATGTTTATTGTTGCACGCTCTGTATTATAATTTCACTGCGAGCAAACTTCGTATATACGTAAGTATGAGCTACAATCATTACTTTAACTTTACTTTTACATTACTTTAACTAAACTAAAGGTTTTTAAATTTTATCGTTGAAATATTGGCCGTTAATACTATATTTTATTATATGTCATATTGTTCATTATATACTATATTTAATGTTATATGGCATATCAAAGTTTGATAGTTACATATTATATAGTTTGATATTTTACATAGATATTAATGGCTACATTGCGATTTATTTTATTTTTACTATTTATTTTTTACTAAGAAATACATGGATTAAAAATTAATTATGAAGATAGTTTCATTTTATTTTATTATTTAAGGCGATGAAATGAAATATTAAAAAAATATCCATCAACAAATTTATACCGAAGCTTACAAAAAGTTTTCATTGAACTCCGACGAACACACGATTAACATTATAACAAGCAATAACAGCTGCGAACTTTCATTTAACCAATTGATGATGTTTTGATCTTTGTTCTTTTATATTGCCTTCATATCACTTTTCCTTGAATCGATACAAACAATTCCTTATGTTTAAAGACAAGAAAACAATAAAATATAAATCTTAAATACAGTTAATTTTGTCTTTTTAGTGGTTTCGATGTCCAGGTAGACATGTTCACAATATTATTATACTGAACTTTGGAATATAAAATATTTGTACTATCTATCATCATCATATCAGTTCACTATACGTCTCTACTAAGAGGCTCGGAGACTACCCTCAGTTAGGGGTGACTAGACCATAGTCAACCACGCTGGTACAGCGAGGGTTGGATGATTTGACACATACGTATATGTTGCATCACTACGTTTTCCTTAAATACAAGGAGGTCGGATAACTATGGAATCTCATTTTCAATCACAATCAACTTTATTAGGGTATCATATTGATAACATTTGTTGTGATTTTTTTACGCCAAAATGTAGTATATTTAATCTAATCACTCTTGCGAGATGCAGCGACTCAACATCAAAAGTTACCAAGTGCAACAACCGGGAAGACATTTCAACTAACAAGTGGCAGGGGCCGTTCTAAAATTACTTTCAATATTCGCACATTATCTGAGAGTCAAGTGTTCAATTAAAATCGACTAGTTGTCAATGTAAATAAATAAGCAAGACAAACCGGCGCGCGGGTCAATTCATCCTTATTGACTCAATCGTAAATAAAGTGCGTCTCTTTAAAATAATCAACTATCCTACGCCGCTTTCCGATAGATGGCGTTACAGGGAGAGCTAGCAGGAGAGGTCTTTGAGCATGAGCAAGCTACGCGACCCTAATTATATATATTTTTAGGGCTCCGCGGGGAAAATATAAATTTGAAACGGGAACAATTAATGGGAAAAACACGACAAAAATTAATGAATAAAGTTTATCTTTGCACTTCGAATTTTTGACGTTTACATTTTACCTTTGAAACAAAATACTTCTAAGATATAATTCAACGAAAATTGATGACGTAACTTTGAACCGTCACGTGCAGAAACTTCCTCACAGTAAAACCGAAAAGACTGTGAAAATCATTAAGATGCAATAAAACAAAAATCTTTTTTTTCTGATTTAAAGTAAACTTAACTAACCAAACAGCAAGACTTGTCAAAATTCTGATAGACGAATTAAACTAGACACTATTTCCGATTTGTCTTGTTGACATGAAAGTATTCCAGCAATCCACTTTCGGAAACATCGTTTCATTTTTGTATCGGTGACGTAGTGAAGTAATCCCTTCGTTACTCTTAACAGTTAAAAACAGATAGATGCAAAGCACCTTAAGTTAGGTTCTATAACTCTGTAAGGTATTGACCATGAGTTTCCCATAACGACCAGGTTTGAAGAAGTTTCCATTAACCGGTAAAGAAATTCTTTGTCCCGCATTGATAAGGACGGAAAATTTCAATACAAACGGAACCCATTTTTAATGCGAGCCGTGTTTTCTAGGCGCAATATTTCCTACTCAAAACCTAAAGCTCAATGGGGGACCTTCTAATTAATCTCGACTCAATTGAGTCCTCGTTTATGAATTGGTAATCAATTGATATCAAAGAATCCTCACCCACCTTCGCGGGATCCGTTGAAATCACTTAGCTTTCAATTAATTTTCGGTCTGGTACCAATTAGTTTAGTTACAAGTATCGCTCGTTTCCACCGGCTTGCCATTCAAACTTTCCGGCGTCCTCATTAAAGTATTACATATTTTAACTAGCTAACGCCCGCGTCCGCGGCTGCGGTTGCGGTCGTGGATGCGGTGAATAGCGCGGTTTTCGAAGCCGCTTTTATTTTTGTTTCTATCAATAGTTTGAAGTAGCAATGCGGCTTGCGTTGCGTTACATGTGTCTGAATACAAGCGGCTTTTAAAATAAATGAACCTTATTTTACCGTTTAAACCTTTTTTTCTCATAAAATATTACTAATAAGTTACCTTTAAGTGATTGGATGTGGATTATTGGTTAGTGCGTTTACATTAATACTAATAGTTCAGAACGTTATTTTTTTACTATCTTTTTAATTCATCATTAGAGGATAAATATGTATAATGTAACGCAATGTTTTTGTATTACGCTCTCGGTACATTACTTCAATTAGTTACATATAAAACTTAGTTCTTATAATCAATGCGAACTTGTATAAAAAATCAAAACCAAAAAATACGTTTATATGATGATTTCTTTTTATATATAATTCCATTTCATATTAAAATTTTTCTAAGCAACTTTTTTAACTTAAATAAGCCCAACTTCATCGCATTGGCTCGATTGGTTTAAACGTCACTTATTTTCTAAATGCGATACATTTGAGGCACGTATCTATTCTTTGAAGATAGAAATGCAGCCTCTATTTGTTTTTTCGCACCCAACTCTACATTTTGAATAACTGAATGCGCATACGAATGATTTATCTATGCGTTCGTTCCTATATTCGTGCGTTGGAGTAAAATTGTTTTTTTTTTTTATTTTTCATTTTCACCGGTTGTGTTCCTGTCGCTAAATTCGGCGTAATTCTTTTTGTTTTATTAATTTGATAAAAAAAAGTATGATAATATCATTGTATTGTGTACAGAATTTTCTGTTTAACTTTTTTCTCTTGAAAATATCACATCCTGTATATGTCGAAATGATTTTATACAAAAGTTAGACGCGAACTCGGCGAAGGTGCGCTGTATAGCAGCTTTTTGTTTTTAAGTACAAGGGAGTTGCAACTAACACTTGAAGAATATAATACTGGCTACGAGGGGACAAATAATTCCCTCTAACAGGAACAATGCGTTATCACAACGAGAAAGCGGCGCCGTATCACTTGCGATGTGACTGCGACTTAAATCATAGACTATGAAGATTACTATTATTATTATTATCTAAAATAAATGTCATTCACTTAAATTAGGTATCACCTTTTATTTATATACTAGATAGTTATTGATTCACTTTCATAAGATGATATGTTATTTTCTTGAGTTTAATTTAAAAAATGATCTAATGAAAAATATATAAATTTTATTACGTATGGATTGAATTATTATTCAAGTAAAACGAAAAAAGTTTTGTTAGAAATGCGTGAGCCTCTCAGAGACTGGCTGCTTTTCCCTACCGCTGATTTTATACTTTGTGCCGTTGTAGTACTAAGGTTCCCCTCCCCTTGATGCCCCACGCTCCCCGCATTCCCCGCGTCGATGTCGCCACCCTCGCGCTCCCGACACCTCGCGCGAGCTTTACTTAGCTGATGACTTATTAAGAGCACATTCTTCGGAGGTGTCTGACGTGGTGAGCTTAATGATGTGGGTGGCAGACACAAACTCATGCACTCAACTCTACATTCTAATGTCCGATTTTCGTAGTTTCTTACTTAACTAATATTGTTGACAACTCGATGTTTTGAATTCTATAAAGGAATTGGACGGAGTCCAATACTAGTTCAAAACATTTTAAGGTTTTGATACTAATTGTTCAAAGTGTAAAGTTTTCCGTGGCGTTGTTTTGTGTGATTTAACGACATGGGAGACAGAGCAGTTGTCTTCTTGCGGTCTCCGCCGGACGGAAATTTCACATACTAAGTTTAAACAAAGTATTTTTAACGCCAAATTATGCAAACTGCGCAGGGGGAATGGGTCCAAATGAAACACGCTGCTCGCTAAAGTAAAGACTTTCGTTTTTTCCCAGTGGTGGTAATGTTCTATTTTCAAGCCGAGACTTAACGATCGAATCTTAACTTAACTTAACGAAATATGAATACACACATTGTGCCTTTCAGCAATTCGTAATCCTTGACCAAGTTTTAATAAAATTTATAACGAGTATACTGTAGGCGGTTACAAGAGATAACAACCGCATAAACCAAACAGTCTATTTGACTGGAACCTATATTATGTTTAAATTCGTTTTCACTGTAATAACTGACTGGAGTCATTATTGAAGGAGGCACATGTGAATTGTTGAGCGCGGGGAGCAGTGTGGAGAGCGGCACGCGGCGTCGCAGCCGATGCCGCGGCTTTCAACCGAACTGTGCACCAAAAAAACAACCGCGAGACGAAATTAACCCGTACCGCTTACGCTCCGTCGTTACGCCGTGACATTTAATCACTTTATTAAAACCATAAAGCCGGCCGCGTCGCGCCCCGGCTGCCCGAACAATGGGCCGCGTATGCACGCAATAAAAACATAAGGAATCCCAATCCTGCAGAAACTACGCTGATACGATTGCTCGGTGTCGTCGACCATCTCGTTCGCTCCGATACAAATAAAAAGCCCCGTACAATGCTTAATTAAAACTGGACCTACTTAGCTCTAATGATTTATAATGAAGCAAACATTAATGAAGTCTTGTCGGCTATAGGCCAGCGACACCGACACCTCAACTTACTTGAGATTTTAATTAACAATATGTACAACATTTTATGTAAATATATATTCATTTAGCATTCACTAAACTAATAGCAATACATCGATTCATTTTACAATCAACTCGCATAAGTGATTACTGAAAGCTTTGATGAAACCATTCTGAACTGTGAATACTACCTAATAATACTACCTAAATTCAACTCAATACACAGGAGTTCAATTAATATTGTTGTGAGTGTACATCGAATAAACACTGGTGGTACCAATTTCCTGGTTCTTCAAAGGACGGTTTGCTGCATGAGGTGGCCGTGCACCAATCCTGCGCAAATATCACAGGTGCCGTCCGATTGACAGTTTCCAATATAGGCGTCGACACCGTTTGTAGTATTAGCTAAGAGAACTGTCGTAATGAAGTTTCGCTTACGGCAATTCATGAACGTATGTCGAGCGAATAGTTTGCGTGTTTGGCAATCTATCGCCAATCGGAGCTGCGGGCCCGCCTCGCGGCGAAGCCGACGACCGCCGCCGCTTGTCGCGCGCTATTGCTACGAATGCACGTTGCAATGTAATTAAATTTGTGCTGATTGACGCCATGTTACATTCAGCGGAGGTCGCAGCCGCGTTATTGGTATTACATCGAGTTATCGAAGACGCCGGAGTTGAACTCGTTCCTTTCAACATTAAACACACATGTTATTTTAAACATTAATAAAAGGTATTTACATAGATAATAGAATGTTGTATGGTAATAATTGTGATGTTTTGCGATTTATCAAAAATTTAAATAATTAGACAAGATTGGTGGCAATTTGTCAATATCCGGGTACAGTCTTGAAAAGTCTATTACCCTTTTATTATTATAATTTTCTGCAATAATATTTACACGAGGAGACCGCACCTAAATCGTGCAGAGTAAATAAAAAGGTTGAATAACGTTTGAAATTAAAAATATAAAAGTCACATCTTTTTTTTAATGTAGACGTTCATAATTTTAAATAAGCCATGGAGTGTTGTTTAGCGAGCGAGCGAGTTCTTTCCAAAAGCAATGTAAGCGAACCTTAAAAAAGGTGCCTTTTTAGCGGCCGTGGACTTTCCCGCTCGCGCGCGACTTCGCACGCAATCTGTGTATTAAAGGACAGCATTAAGTGCATTATAGCCGACGACAGGCGGCTTTTTAAATTTTACAATGTTATTAGACACGTTTTAAGCCTTTTAACGCTTATTCGTGCGTTTTTATTGCTACCGACGCGATGCGCCGTTTAGCGCGTGCTTATATTTAAACGGATCTTTACTGCTATTTTTTAGATTTTATCTGCCCCGACCATACTTACTTATTATCAATAACTTCGTATCGAATTCCTAAATTACTTCTTTATAATTCACAATGTATTTTCTTTAACCTTATAGTGACTTAATAGTAGGGGCTACTGTTTATTTTTACATTAAACATATTATCAATATGTGTATGTAAAGGAGGCAAAAAATTTAAAGAGAATTCTTCTGTTGAATAATGCAATTAGCAAAATTTCACTCAGCTAAATGTTCGTTGTGAACGAATATTTCATTCATTTAAGCTACCGGCCTGCAAAAAGTCAGGTGCACCTTCGTTATCGATTCTAGTTAGAGATTAAAGACTGGGCCTGGTTGTGGTAGTTTGTTTTGAATTTGCGTCTGATGCGTGGAGTAATCCGGGGCAGTGCGGACGGCAAGGGCGCGGAGCGGAGTCCAGGCGAGGCGCTGCAGCCGCCGCTTGAATTGCCGCGCCTGCACCGATGCGGCCGCCCTCTTTCCGTCCCCTTGCGCGTCCCCACACCGACGCTTTTATTTTTGTTGCCTTACTTTTTTCTATATGAAGGTCCACTCACTTATTCATGCGAGCGGGATTGTAGTTTTTTCTACTTTTTGCATGCGCCGTATATAGATATTTTGGGTGCCTCCTATTTTTCCCCGGACTATAAAACTCGAACGGGTCGTGTACTTTTTTCGCGGTGCCCCTGCCGGGGCGCGTGGGTTTAGCGGAGCGGGGAGGAACGTTGCAGGGGGCAGGGTGTCCGCAGTTAGGGAATTATTCATTGCCTACCCGCGCCGAACCGACTTCCCGTTATTTCTGTTTGTTATGAATTATGTCCAATGACTTTTCCGACGCCCGGCTTTCTTTCGCTTTCGCTAATTACTTTTTCTACACTAACTGTAAATCTCTCGGATCACTAATCGAATTATTTCCAAAGCCCGGTTGCGGTGTTTGTGCGCGCTGTTTCGAACACTCTTAATAACGTTACTAACAGTTGCGTTGAAAAGCGAACACTTATCGATAGGTCGATTCTCCTTTTGCAATAGTTCAAACAATGTTTCTGATATTTTGTTTCGACCTGATTCTTTGTCGTTTTCCATTTAATTTCTTGTGCATATTCTTCTTCTACCTACTGAATTATATTTAACAATTATCATACGTTTACTTGACTGTACAAAATTTAGATGTTCTTCATTTTAATAAATATATCTATAAGCGTTGTTAGAGGTTAAATTCAATTTAAGTATAGTAGGTTCAGTTCCAAAAGAAATCGAAATGTACACTTCTTAACAATAGACGTGTTTACTGTGACTTATTTACTGTGATATGAAATTTATAGATGTTGGTTAAAATAAACAATATAACAAATAATATACAACTCACTTCTTCTCTGTAACACGGCAAATGACTATTATTTATGCAACAATAAGATTTTTATATTTGTAGCTACTCCTGGCGAGTTACTCGTAGAACTCCGGGTGCTACGACGCGTAGCGACCGCATCGTCAATCTTAAACTGATTGAGAGAGATTTAACATTGTTTGCGACAACTGGTGTCGATTTGAGTATCAACAAAATATTCTAATTCTCACTCCGTTGGCCGCTTAAATATGCAGCGCCGTTTCCGACCCGTCCCGGTGCAAATTTGAATTTCATATGTATGTTTCACCTATTACGGATGCACTCATTAATATCTTAAGTGATATGTGTGCTTTAGCCACGGCAATGTCGACATTAACTTTTACGGCGTAGGGTTCGATTCTGTTTCACAGGTGCGCAACGCTCCGTATGTTGTTGAATGAAAAATGTTGCAAATCGTATCAACTCACGATGGAAAAACATTATCGTTAGAGGTACATCGGCGTTTTGCATGCAAATCTTGAGTGGACGTGTTTTATACGAGTCGTGTGGTGCTCGTCTTAAACGAGTCGTTATTTGTTCATTAAGTTTGCCAGAGGGCACTTCAGAATGGGCGTTCAAAGGGAACCTGTTAATCGTGCCACCTCAAGTGTACCCGTTGTTTGCGTTTGGTATTTTCATTTTCATTATCTTGTTTGTAATTTCGTATTATATCATGGTTAAATGATATTAAACAGATGTACGTTTAATATAATTTAACAAAATATTACACAATACAAATTTCCTCTAAATATACGAAGCGCATTATTAAAATTGAACATGCATTAACGCGAAGGAAAACGGTAAAAGTTAAAGCACTCCTATATATAATTACTTTCTTGAAATGTTTGTTTGCAACACTCCATCCATTCATTCGTATGTAGGAATATATTGTGAGGCACACAGAGGCGAATGCGATGGCCTTTCACGAAAAAGGATCTTAGCTGTGTGTCGCCATTCATTCGCATGGAACATGGGAAAACTGACGAGGATCGCGGTGCGAGAATGACGCGTACAGGGCCGACCTCTGTTATTTTTTTTATTTTTAATAATTATTATATTTATAAAATGTACCATGTTAAATGTGTATACTCACATTTCTTGCAATTTACTTATCAAAACATTGCAATAAACTACTTTTTTACAGAATTACTTACGTAAATATTTCGAGGTACATAATGTAGGTGTAAAGTTTTATACATGTTATCCCATAAATCGCTAGTTCTTTGCCTAACTGTAGTATTTTCTTAGATTATTTTACGTTACGCGAACTTTGAAAAAGCTTAACACGGTACCGCTCTAAATAATTCGCTATGAATAGTGCTAATTAATAATTGCCTCGCTGAGTGCGGCCCTGTGCGTCTTGGAGGCAGCCCTCACATTAATAGAGGTATGGCACAAGCTCCTCTGATGTTCTGACAAAGGGTAGCGCGAGACGACTATTTTTATTAAAACCTACAGCAAAGGCACACTTTTTTTAATAACTTATGTACGTAGGTGCGGGTCGAGCCATTTGAATTGCACTCTGGGCGCAGTTGGCGCGGGCGCGCGGGTTTTTTTTTGAGAAAATTGTGGAGTGCGGCCCTTTGTGAGCGTCGGCTTTGCCGCCTTGAGTCGCGGGTCTGTTTCAAAATGTTTTCCCTTTTAACCCTCTCGCCGCTGTCTGTGCTACACTCCGATATTAACACCAATATTTTTATACGCTCCGTTACTACAGATACGGCTGTTTTGCGATGTTGTCTCTCTTGCAGTAAACTAACGCTTTTTGACGGCTTATAATCTTGAGTCCCTTTAAGTATTTTTTAAGATGACGTAGACCAACCATTTTTTCTTATTTTGTTAAAATGTATTTTACTGGAATAGACAATATTTTCGTTGTAAATAACAAAAATTCAGACCCATTACTTTATTGTATGATATTTACTATTGGAACGCATACCTATTATTGAAAAATATTTGTTAATTGTAGGAATGATTTAATACGTTTGCATCTACCTTCCTAATTTTCCTTACATTTTGTATTCCTCCATGCGGGATAATTATTTACGCGGAAAAATATTACTACATATTAATTGAATAAATCTTTACTGTTACTTTGATTTATTTTATCTATTCACACAACTTATAACTAATGTTGTAATGTAAAAGTAGCGCTTTTAATTTTGGCGAAATGAGTCGAGGCTGGATTTCATCTTGAAAGGAGTCGTGCGCAGCCGGTATACTATTAAAAATTCATTCGCAGCCGATTTGTCCGTGAGTGTCGCTTGTGGCGTGCCCATTGCTCACTCACTCACTCATTCGCCTTAACAACAAGATCGTCCTCATGAATGTATTAATTGCCGACCAAAATTTTCTTTAGCACCTCTGTGAAGAGGACAAATAAGTTCTTGCACATTTATTGTCTTTACTAGCTTTTATATGTATAAAAATCGTCATAGACTAATGAACAAAGAAATAAAACGCATCGTTCTATCCGAAAGCTGTGTCTGAGTCACAGTAATTTGGTAGAAATATTATAAACCGTCCACTGAGGTAAGTTGGTATGAATGAGGCTTGTGATCCACGATCCACGCGTGATGCTACGGGCTCGAGTTTTAAATTACTGTTTATAAAAGCGCTACAGCTGCGGGCGGCGCGACGTCATCTTTAAAACCTTCTCTCTGACATAATACGTCATCAAAAGCAAGCGTTACATTGAAAATTGTTTTATTAATGTCCAAGTTAGACAATTGTGAAATTAGCCGGTTTATTTACGAAACATAAAAAAAAAAACATAAAACAGGTCTTAATTTAACGACAGGATTAGAAATAATTATAACTTTACTGCATCTATTTTTACACATTTATTAAATATATAGCAATACATTACTGCGATAGTAACAAAGATTATTGTATAGTAAGAAATTGTACAATATGAATAAATATTTATAACATTATAACGATACATCGGCAGTGCAGGTCAATAAACCCGGAAATTTTCCGCTTTGTTTTCGAACGGTCTTCAATCGTAGCCACGCCGCATCACGCGATAAATGAATACCCAACATGAGCTACCTCCGTAGACGAAAGACATCTGAAATTAAAAGGAATCAAATATGAATGGCACATGCATGATGCATGAATAACGCTAGCATACTCTTGGCAGCCGTCGCGCCTAGCTCCCCAACAACTAAAGCTGATCCATTAATAATGCCTTTGCTTACAATGCGCTTAAAATGTAGATTCAGAGTTTGTCCCTGTCACGCGCCCTCTCGTTCGCACTACGGCCCCCGGCGTGCTTCATGCAAAATGTAAGCACAGCGAGTAACGGTCCCTGCTTCCCTTTCAAGATAATACTCCCCCATGTCCTATGTCCGTACTCGACCGATACATCTGTCCATCTCGACCTACCAAGATTGCCAAACGCCAAATACAACATTGTCACATCACCAAAACATGATCTCAAATAGTACATTTTAATACTCGGATGCCATTACGATTTTTTCTGCATAACTTGTATCAAAACACCTGTGATATACTACATATCGATACTAAACGTAAACTTAAATATTTCTATATTCAAGTTCTGTCGCTTACTTAACGGTTTTACTTTGATTCCGTTTACGATATATAGAAGTATGCGACCAAGTAAAATCTTGCTTATATTATAAATGCGAAGGTTGGACGAATGGATGGGTGGATGTTTATTGGAAGGTATCTCCAGAACGACTCAAGGAGTCTTGATTTAGAAAATATTCTGCTAGAATATATAGGCTACTTAATAAGTTTTATTAAACTCCCTGCAGACGGATACGTGGACGACAGCTAGTGAACGATATTTTTAACAAAGTGCCGACGTCGGCCATGCATTATATATAGTTTCATATTGCTAACCGAGACTGGGGAATGTTATTCTGAATAAAGCATAAGACGGGGCGCGTTCGATAAAATATGCAGCAGTTTTATGTTAGTTGGGCACCTTGGCCGCTGCTAAATGCGCCCCAATATTTTATGTAATAAGCGACGGTGTTCCTGACTTGTACAACAAAACTTGCTTGTTACGTTATTTGCGTAACCCGCCTCCAGATTAATATTAAAGGGGGCAACGCACGCTCCCCCTTCCCTCCCTTCTTTGTTCTGTGGTCAGGAATGTCTTTTTAATTTATTACGTTATTAGTAATTGTGATATTTAACCATTATTATCATATATATTTGGCTATTTGATTAAGGCATTCACGTTCTGTTATCCATTCTCTACACGTTCGATTGATTTTTAAGTTAAAAATAGAACGCACTAGAATTTAAATCAGCAGTCTTTCCCGAATTGCCGAATGGACCACTGTTACATAAAATCGAGCTATTTTAGGGTACTATGCCACCATATAAAAGCGTGTACTACCTCTTTTAGCGTATACCTTGAGCGTCTCAAAGTCATACAAAGGCCACCGGAGATTGCTATAAAACTTCATCATGGAAAATAATAAAATACAATACAAATGGGACATATAATAGTTAATACATAATTAATTAGTTGTCACACATAGTGTAAAGTTCATTATAGGATGTCAACGATTGTCAAGTGGTCTCCTATTATACAGTTAAATGTCCACTTGTATAGAACAATTGGAAATTTACCAACAGTAACATTTAATTCGTAGCCTCGTCTACAACAGATATATTTGTCTAAGCGTGTAATTTGTTAAATGAATACTTCAGTTGACCTATTATCGGCATTTCATTATTACTAACAATCGTATTAACTATTATAATAAATACGGCAATTCGACGACAATCATCACTCAGCTAGCATACACTGGGTGTATTATTTCTAACTCCCCCACTGTTATTACGAACATTGTAAATACGGCTTTTGTAGCCGCGTATATGAGGACTATTTTACGATATCTGTTTTCACGTTTGAGCGATAGAAAATATTAATTGTTTTTAAATGTTTCTTCGTCTTCTTTTCAACCATATGACGCCCATTGCTGGGCATAGAACTCCCCCAAAGATGGCAAAGATTAAGTATAATACACATTCTCTATTGAGTTAGTAAACAATGTGGAATTTATTACTTACTAGTTGTCGCCAGCCGCGCAGACACCGACCGCGAGAAATTAAAAAAAAAACTTAATAACTAGCCTATATGTGTTCTCCCAGATTATGTTCTCATTTATGCCTAATTTCAACAAGATCCGTTTAGCCGTTCCAGAGATATCCTGCAACAAACATCCGTCCATCCATCTAAACTTCCGCATTTATAATATTAGTAAGATTGCATAAGCACTTAGAGCTGTTGACTATCTCTCTGAAAAAATTGTAAATGAAAATTTATAATATTATAGAGTCCATTCATAAAAAATCCATTTTGTATGTGTGTGTTTGATAGAATCTGAAATTTTAAAAATTACTTCGTCTAGAATAAAAGTAAAAGTTACTCGCTGATGAATATTAACTTAATCTAAAATTTCCGTTTAAAAAAATATTGTTTCCTCTGTTTTGTCAAGATAATGGCAAGGATGACGGCAATATCTTTTTTACAGATATTTTTGTCTGAGAAACCCACGGTTAGTTATATTTCCGAGAGACAGGAGGATTAAATATTAGAAAAAATGCCATTTAATATAAATTAAGGCAGCGAATGAAATATAAAAGTTAAGTTTAGTTAAGTTTTATTACAACTTCATAAACCAAACAATGGTATTTGCAAGTACAATATTGGCATGTTTAAATATTAAGAAGACTAAATTATCACTAGAAGGGAACATAGGGTAAGTACTGACAAAGCGACAATGAGACATACTTTAATGCAATACTTCCACGTAAGTACGCCCGATGTAGGCGCAGAATGCAGTCAATATATTCCGCGAGTGTCAGCCGCCGTTGTTCAGGTATTGCACGACTTTATTATGTATCACAAGTAATAACCCGTCGGCACCAACTAAGGCGTCGTCGACCCAATGCCTGCGGGGGCTGAAAAAAAATGCGCGTCACAACCGCGCGCCGACACATCCCGCGACTCCCGTAATGGAAAAGAATAATCTGCAACTACCTGGAACCAATCAAGGCGTCGGATCCGTTCCGAAATTGGAATCATAGACTACGACATAACAAGTTTCTTTCGATTGAAATGATAACTCGGCGGGTAACGAAGTTTAGCTTTTAATTCCACGCCCCGTACTCCATGGCCCGTTTTAATTGATCTATGTCGTATTCTGAGCGTCCACGGGGATATCGGCGCGACGTAATTTCGATGCTCTCCTTGCCGGCTGATCCCGATGACCGGTCAGAGTTTTTTCCACAACTGGCTTATTTTCAACGGAAACGTTACTTGATTCTGTAAGTTCCGAAACCAAAAGTTGCGACAGTTCCGTTAACACACACAGTAAAAAGAAAACTTATAATATCTTGTGCCATTTTGTCGTGAAATTAGATTTCCAACAAATCGTATATTCTTTAAGAAATAGATCTAAAATATCGATGTAAATCTCAAGTAAATTCAATAAAAAATCACATCCTAGAAGGATGGCCGCAACAAATTTCTTGTCAGTGCTCTGTTGGATACGTCAATAAAAGGAATCACTATTGATCTATTCTCTGAAATCTACGTTACCGCGAGAAGGGGCGGGCGGGAAAATATCGACGCATTCGCTCATTGCTGGCAGCGAATAGTGGATCTGGAATTGGGCAAACAGTGGCAAGACAAACAGTCCGCAGCATCGGCCAGCTACCTGTAATGCAATGAAGCACAGGCACGCTTTACTATTTTAATATGTCAAGTTAATTAACCTCGAGTCTGCAGGCTTCCAATTCACGCATGCATTATTTAAAATCTAACGCCGGTTACACGAAACTCCTTTTTCACGAAACTTCGTTTTCAACAATTTACTAATGCGAAACCCACTCGATGTTTATATTGTTTATAGTCCTATATTCAAAATGTTTTATTTATAATTTGTTTCGCTACGAGATTATGTAATCTGAAGTAAAATTAGATTTTTTGTCCTAATATGTTCAATGTTTTTTATGACATAAATGTAATATTATTTCCATACAGTTTTCTGCTTTAAAACAGAAATACATCAAAAGTCAAAGTATTTAAAACGTACAAATAAATTTATAGTATGCGCGACAACAGATGATGTTTTTAACAAAAAGAAATGTAGTGACATATTGTACGTTCTGCCTCTCCATTAGTGAGCTTGCGTGAAACTATAGGTGCATGAAACAAGGCCGGGCCCGAGTTAGAACTAATATCAGCCGTCAGTCTGGCAGGCGGCGGAACAAACGGCAAAGGTGTCGAGTCCTATGCTTTCACGTTGATACATTACTCCGGGGAGTTTGTAAAAACGCGAGCCGGCTGGAGTGGAGCCATCGCGCAACTCGACGGGAATAAATCTAAGTCTGTACCTAGGCGCGCCTGTCGGACCTAGATTGAGATGTCATTCGCGACGATTTGTAAGCGCCGACCCACCGACGTGCCCGATCGTAACTCGCGACGGATGGCCGTCACTCGGGGCAACACTCGTTTATTATCCACTTGGACATTTCCCTTGCTATATGACATTTGTACAAAGAGGCAGGTAGGTAAAAGAGAATAAATTACCTTTAGTCGTAAGTATATAGTCAAATTTAAAAATTTTATTTAATTATTTTACTTCACCATTATTATCATTCTTATTATTTTAAATATGTATAAATCAAATTATTAACAACGGGACCGCCGTCAGTGTGAAGTCCTAAGTATTGGAGTATATTATAAAAAATAATCAAAAAATGGGACACATCTGCAAGCAGCGGCAATTAAAATAATTTTTGTCAAAATCGGAGCACCAGGGACGGAGCATTGCGGTAACACACGTAAAAAAAAGTAAAGTCGAAATGATAACCTCCTTCTTTTTGAAGTCGGTTTAAAAATATAGAAAATTATTTTGGCTGTACCAGGATTTGTTCGTTTACATCGTTCGTTTTATCAAACCCGACTGATTGGCAAGCAATGGATGCTTTTTCACAAGCTTAAAGTTATTAATCAATGCTTTCAGCGTACAAAGTGAATTACATTATTTTAAATGGCGTTGCCATATTTATGCGAAGTTCGTTTATTATTTTCTTTTTATTTTTTCGATTTCATTATAATAAAATATCTTGTGTACAACCAAATTGGATAAGTGACTTGCACTTTTAAATGAAACATCTGTTATCACAGATAAAAATATAGTTTAGTCTAAGAGTTTTGGCATTACATATTTATGATTAGGTTGTCTATTAGGTCGAGTGAAGGAAGTCCTATGCTATCCCACTATGTTGAAAGTTTTGTGGACTCAGTCAGACGTGGACTCTAGCACTATAATTTCAATTTAATCCTAGATTTGTTAACTTTCGAAAAAATATGTTTTATACTTAAAAAATAGAATATTTTATTTCTATATTATTTTCTTGTATTTGTAATTAAATATATAACACCATTAAGATATGAATTATGTTCCATAATATATACATTAAAAGATATAATTTTTAAATTATATTTTACAAATTATGACAAGGTAGAAAGCTAAGAGAGTTATCCTAGAGTACCCCTTTTTGCTAATCAATTATTTCCGTTTAGGTTTCTAATATTTAGAAATTGTCCTAAATTTTATTATTATTGGATGGCGACCTTAGCCCCGATGAATGTTTAGTAAGCACTTGTAATTGGCCAGCCCCCGTCATTGACAGATTTGCGTTGTACATCAAAGCGAGCTCAATTTAGGAAGGTCTTATTCACTTGTCAATGGACCAAACTCTGGTAAATGACCGAAATAGGCTATAGGGGTTGGTAGACCACAATCACTTTGGCATGATATGAAGCGAATTACATGGACCTATAAGTGACATAAACAGAACATTTAGGTAATAAATTTTTTTCAAATGTTTCGGCAGTGGAGACTCGCGGTAATGGTGGATAATTTATCTCATATAATAACGCATCGTTGATCCGAGCGAGCGACGGTCACGGCCGCATCGCTACCAATAGTACTACAACCTGTTTTATTTTTGCTTCGATAAAAAACGCTACGGCCATTAATAAAAGTTTCACGCGGCCGATTAGCGAGCGTTTTAATTCTGTAGCGAATATTGGACAGAAAAAAAAACAATTGCGCACAAATTCGAGTACGCCGGACGTTGTCCGGGGGTTATCTTTAATTTGTAAAACAATAAATGTTAATATATCACCGTCGGCGGCCATCGGTGGAATCGCTCGTTCAATTAAATTTTTCGCTCGCTGCCAAACTAATTTGTGAACTATATTGTAAGCGATTCGGTCGTGTTCGTGTGAGCTACGTAATTATTTTGTTTGCGAATGTTTTTCGTGGGCAAGTTTAACGTGTTGAGCTCCGGTCAATATTTGATCCGACGCGCCGCATCAGACCGCGAGCGCGGCACACTTTCAGTACTCACCATTGTTTAAATTTGATTTTATCACAACGCAAATACTCCTCGATACTGCCGGTCTCACCTCATATATCCCATGTCACAGCACTTCGTTTACATTTTAAGTCAGAAAAAGTCTAATTGATCGATAAAACATCACCCTTTAACAATATTCACATCATACCAAATATCAAATGGTATTCCGGATTTCATAGAGATGATCAAGACGTTCGTTTTCTACTTGCCTGTTCGAATAAGCTAAAAATAAACTGAAAAAATTTCAAAATTCTGAAAAATGTCTTCATCAATTTTTTTAATTTGTTTATCGTCTTAACTTGAAAGGCAACTTTAATTCTAAAGTACACAACATATGTACAGTAAATATTCGTATCGAATGCCTATATAAAGAAGTTAGCATTTTTGCCCACAAGTCTATTCTAATTTTATTTCAACATATGCGGCTAATTGCTCAACAATATATCGCGTTGTTTTTTTCATTTTTTTTCTCGCTCATTGATTGAACGGCTCGATTGTTCTTCAACATCACGGAGCGGCGCGCACTCGATCCTACCACGCTATTTATCAACAAAATAACTTTCGCACTTCGGACATTTTGTACGTTGATATTTAACTTTAAATAAAAACCTGTTGCTCTTTGACGTTCATCTCTGCATAGTAATAAAAACATATGAATAGCGGATAGCTTTTTTTATACTTTATGGCATCATTGTGTTTTTTATTTTATTAAATAATTGTAAAAAACAATATGTTAGTGTGTTCTTGTACGTTCGATGGAAATTTAACGCAATTACAAAATATGTAATTGTTTAAATTATTGTTTAATGGCTCATTGTACCATTTACATCCAGGAAGATGGTAATAAAATTCATTTTAGAAAAGGATACGTTGTTTACCAACAAGAAAAGGATGCGCCAGTGTAGGTACCGATAAAATATTCGCTGTTGAATTTATATTTCGACAACTTTGATTGATGTGCAACACGATGTTGTATTTGTGTACATATAAATGTAAAGCAATTAACTTTGCCGACGTCCGTGTTAAATTCTGATGGCATCGGACCAAAGTCGGATTAGATTAAAAAAAAATATTGAATGCAAATTGAACATTCGTAAGGTCGACAATTTATATATGGGATTTATAAATAAGTCATTTCTTCGTACCCACATAAAACATTTAATTTCAATGTTAAAATACCACTTTGTCTTTGTTTTGAAAAGTTAAAAATTCTATACCAAGGTTTACAATTTACTTTCCGATGTATGTGTGTGCATTTATTCAAAGACACACACACAATCACAACCAAGCGTTTTTAATCACCGACAGGTGTCATAGTGGATAATTAAGGCTTATTTGGGAAATGAATTTACCTCTACATAGGTCGTGTTTAAAAATCACTAGCACGTGTTCAGATACGGTGCAATTAGCGCCTGTTAATGAGATACGTGTGATATTCAATTCATATAACTGCCTGAATATTTTTCGTTTTCTATATAAAAGGAATAAGAGAGGTCGTTATACGTCGGGGGTTTTATTTTGAGAGAGACCTTACTTACAAGATAATATATTTTTTGAATATTGTATAGTGTAGTCTTGAATATTGTATAGTGTAGTAAAAACAGAAAATTTAAACTTTCTATTATTTTAATTAAATAATACGTAGAAGCGTATGCTGAAGTACATTTTAAGAGCTATTATTTATTAAAGCCATTTTTAAATAACTATAAAAAGTGGTTCTTCATGTTTATTTCTATCGTAAGATTAATTAAAATAAATATACTCGTAAATGCATAGTATCAATTTATTTGTTGATGACAGCATTTATCCGCGCCGCGCCGTGCGGAAGTTGACTCGCACAACAACTCTATTAACAGCCGACGCGTCGGCTGCTGGTAAATACATGCTTAGTACCGGTCTTAAGCATTGCCATAAATTGGTGCATTGGCAAATGTATGAACTTATTATAGCTTCCGATTAAGACTAACCTTAAATCAGGGCATAAAGTGTACGACGCTGTGATCAACTACTAAACTAACTGCGTAGCTAATTCTATCGCATAAAGTTGTACATCGCAGCGCATTACCATAGTGAGTGTTCTTGTTCAGAAGTCGTGGTAGCGCAAGTGGAAAAGGGCCACGAAACTTTTATGGGTGGCGTGGGTGTTGTTTGCTTAGTGGAAAAAGGGCTTGAATTTAAATATCAAAATATAGCTTAAGAGAGTGTTCTAAACAATAATTTCAGAAATTATTTATCTGACTTATTTTATCGAGTAATTAAACAAACTTGTCATAGTTCTGAAACAATGTTAGTAATTTTATTTTGATTTTCAATAAAATAATTAAAACAGCGGAAGAGACACAATAGTGTAAACAGTTGTCAAGTTAGTCCTCTGTCTAGCAGAGTTACAATCGATCAGATTCACAATATCTAGAGAGTTAATGAATGGAGCGCGGCGTCGAAAACAATTTTGTCCGGTTGCGAAGCGATAATACCAATTTATTGTATCATTTTAATGTCGTAGTGTTAACAAAATGACAGTTAAACAACATTGTCCGGGCGTCCGGTGGCGCGCTATCGCCTGAATGAAACATCGAATCAGAATAAAATGTGGCAATAAAACATCAGTTTATTTCATACATCTATATCTATTTGTTCCTTGAGGGAAAAAATATGTTGACCTTTTAAGAATGATGCGAACGTGACGATAATGATAAGCGGATATAGACTACATTATTATGCAACATGTTTTATAAATTTCATTTTATAAAAATATCGCGTTCCAAAGAAATAGACGAGATACACATAAAAACTAGAATTTACAGTACCTCAACACTTGCCAAAGTTTTCTATTGTAGCTTTCTCTAGTCTAAACAGCTAAAACGAATTAAGTGAGTGAGTAAACATTCGAAACATATTCGGGGAGTGTCAGGAGTACAATTAGTTTGGCTTATTGATTAATTATATAAATTAACTACAAGTCGTATGTACGTTTTTGCCATTGGTAACGAGTAATAGTTATAACAGGTTGCGAAGCAGACGTATCATTTTTTCAGAGTCCACACAACATAATTTCCAACACTACAACGTCTTAATCCTATCTCAACTTTCCCACAGCCTATCAATCGCAGTTTTTTCTTCCATTGTACTGCATTAAGACACACACAGTAACATTACACTCACATATCATAAAACTATACTACTTATTTTATATAAAAAATAAGTTCGCACATCTTTTACATAGCAAAGGCAAATCTTAATAGTGAATTCATCAGACAACTTGAACCGTTTAAAAATATTTTATTAACTGGAAATCGTATTATGACTTTTCACCTATCACCATATCCAAGTAAACCTTTCTATTTTGTATAACATACTTTACAATAATCATCATCTCGCTGGCTTTATCCCACGCACTTTGGGTCGACGCACAAGGTTTTATTAACCTTAAAGTTTTGGTTTAATTTTACGGCTTGCTGCCTGCCTGTCGCCAATCCTACATGGTGTACAATAAATATAAGTTTATTCATTGAAATACTTATTACAAAAACACGTCATTTTATCTCTGTTAGTTATACTTGAACATTGACTTTAAGTATTGTGTGCGTGTATTGTGTAGAAGGTTAATATAATTCGACAACTGTACGTATTTAGGCAAAGGGAAAGCCGACTAAATCGAACTAAGCTGCACTAAGGGATACTGGGATGGGACAAGAGTAAATGCGGTCGAGTCAGGTGTCCATCCATTTAATGGAATGTATTAAGGGGACGGAATAGGGAAATTGAGTTACGAACATGGTGTGGCTAAATACTAACGACAATATTGACAGTGAAATCGATGATAAAGAAATCCAATAACACATGTTTTCATATTTTCCTTTATGTTAACAATGGTTATGTAACATAAACATAGTATATAGCAGAATACTCACTCCGGCAACCCGATAAGGTAGGCAGAGATAACGAATTGTTATTTGTCGCGTTGCTGGTACATATTTTAATGGCTCGTCTTGATTTCAAAGAATTTATTCCGATATTTTTATTACATAAAAGAATGTCTTATTTTAACTGAAGTAAAGCCACTACTTGTTATGTAAAAAAATTAATACACTGTGGAGGTTTCACTTCTCGTCAGCACTATTGGTAAGTATTAAACCTATGCAAATGGACATCATTCCATATATGTTTGGTTGTTTTTGTGCGACAGACGGGTTCGATTGTCAACTGGCGTGGACGGGCCGCGGGCAGGCGTTTTGCTATAAAAACCTACGCCGGATTAAACCGTCTGAGTTCGTCGACACAGTGTTAATTGCTTCGGCCAATTATTACGCGGCCGCGCTAGTTTGCCGTCCAGAATTTTTTATCACCGAACTAAAATCCCACCAATGTTTGCCCACAACGGATCCATCTGAGCCGTTATTAAAACGGAATTGTGGATGCGCCCCTGTGTGCCGCCGAAATATTGGATTCGGCGCCACGATTGGATACACGGAGCGAAAGGGGCTCTTGCTTCTTTGATATCTGTTTTTGGCCACTTGCAACGGTAAACGGTGTGCAGTGTGTACTTTTAGTTCTCCGAAATTGGACTCTCCTCTACGCTTCGGTCTTGTTACTTAAATTCCTCGTATATTCTGCAATGTTACAACTTTTCAATTCATTTCACACGAATATAGCTTTAATAGAATTTTTATGACGACTTGAAATGTTTGCAGAATACCCATTTTCTTTGGACATGTTATTACCAGACAAAATTTTATTGTCGAATAAAAATCATTGTGACTTCTGAATAAAAAGTAAAGTTTGGGTTAAATTCCATCACGCACCACTATTGTTAGTTGATAAACCTTTAATGGTACTTCGATATTTCTCAAACATACAGCATTCACCAACAATTTATAATTAGCAACTTTATTGACTTCAGCGGCCATCGAACTCTGATTGACCGTGTACACCACTTAGATTGAAAGTACTTACTCAGTTTATAAATCTATAGAAATAAGAATACATTAAGAATACCATAAATAATATGCTTAGTTATGTGTATTCATAACATTAATCAATTTTATTGGTGTTTGTTAAGAATATTTATTAAAAAGAATACATTATGATTATTATAATCACATACATATATACATATATAAAATACGAGAATAGCACACTCAATTAATTATTTGAAAAGTAATAATTTAAGACAACAGTCGAAGAAAATAGAGTAATGGAAGTCGGTTATGTAAATTTTGTTTTGATTGGCTATCGTCGTACTAATGATACAGTGCGGTGTCCACGTATTGGAGCGTTTAGTGTCTTTGTTAATTATAAGGAATAATAAGAAAACAATATTTACTTTGATTATACTACAGTGTGTTTTGTTTAATAACTTTCAGATGATTGATTTCAGTTCATTTCAAGTTTTAAATGCTATCTTTCAAGCTTTAATACGAGTAATATAAGTTTTGCTGAATCAAGATCAGACTTGAATTAAAATTAGTCTTTAATGTAAGCAAAGAAGTATAATCCAATTAGTATAATTTTTCTTCAATTCCTAAGTATGTATCTCGGTTAGTTACTTACTATTTAAAAATAAAGTACCACAATTAACTGTCTTTTCCGTAGTCGACTAAAACCTTATGAATATAATTATCAATAGTACAATCAGTGGCAAATTAATCTGAATTGTCTCGAACAGTTTATTAATTCAAAAAACAATAAAAACTGAACTGAAATCTGGTAAAAGTTAATTCGCATTTAAACAAAAAGTTTCCGTTAAAACATCACGTACTAAACAACTTGTCGGAACAAACTTTAATAAACTGAGCAACGCTTGAATCAACCGAAAATACAGCATACAATTATATTTGCTTTTATTTTCAGCTTAACGTGGCGATTACCCAAATGTGGTAGTATCGGTTTGAAGATGAAAATAAATGGAAAATTGTGTAGCCGCCTGAAATAATTAGGAGTGTGTGAACGCGCTATTCACTTCCAACGAAATCGGACACTTTAAATTCGCGTTGTTGATGTATGGTTTAATTGTTTTGGCAATTAACTGGCCGTTCTGTGGACAGTAGAGGTGGGGGAGGGGTCAGCGACGATAGCGATCTATTTTATTTCTAGTTAATCGGCCCTTTTATGTGCTTCAATGAAATTGTTCCGTTAAAAAGTTTTCCTTTAACACATTTACTTAAATATATAGATCTCGTGTCACAATGTTTGTCCTCAATGGACTCCTAAACCACTTAACCGATTATAATAAAATTCGCACACCATGTGCAGTTCGATCCAACTTGAGAGATAGGATAGTTTAAATCTCAAATTATGGTCGCAATTTTAATTTATTGCTAATTATTTGTCTGTTATTATTTGACAGTCACAATTATCTGTTAACTCCAAATGATTCTAACAGATGTCGATACCTTTCGACTGGGTTGAGTAAGTAATCAATAGATGGCGCTGCTATGGTAAATCTACGAACGTGTCATATAAGCTTATTAACTGCGCGCGGACGGAGTCGCGGGCGACAGCTAGTTAATGTATAAATTAGTGTGAATCTGAAACATTCAACTGTTAGAAGATGATTATTTTTTAGATTTAGTATGGGATGACTTTATAGTCCTATATCTTTGTATGCGAAGATATAAAGTTCCGCTCTCAAATGTCTATGTAATACAGATGGCTTAATGTTGAGATTAAACTTTTAAAACCAATTCTATTTATAAATTCACTTCCTGTCCACGTATTTGCAATGTAGTCCTAAAAGGGACATAGCCTATGAATAGATATGTAAATTTTTAGAGCGCTTACGCAATACTATCTTACTTCGCAACATAACAACTCATATCCATTGTCGTGCCCTATATTCATGGGTATTTGGAAATGCATGAATAACACATGAAATATTAATGTGCCTTTGCTATCTTTTCTTCGCAATAAAGGAGGTTCAACGACCTCCCGTCCCGATATTAATAAAAGTATAAGGAGATAGAAAACTGAAAGAGAAACGCTAATTTATCGTGCCGTTTGGGAACAAAGCGTTAAGGTAGTTGCTGCTCCGTCACCCGGACGGAAGCTACGGCTTTAACTCCTTCATAACACCACAAATACTTTATAAATTTTTTAGCAAAACTTAATTCCTAGCTGTTATGACTGTGGAAGTTCGCACTATGTATACCTGTAGATACTTTCAAGTATCTACCTTTACATTACGACCTTCCTGTTTTTTTCTGATCGTCTATTTCCATTGCGATCGTTTTCTCTTCAAATACCTTGTCTCGTTCGTCCTATTTGCATTTCATTGCACCGAAACTATATTGCAAAAAAAACTAATATCTGTAAAAGAGACCTAAAACAAAGGTTCCTACGTTACACGTGTTTAATCACGTTATACCTTTAAACCCATTCATTTGAAATTTCATATGTACGGGGAAAGCGGCGGCAGTCCCACGGGCGCGTCGGGCAGACTTCGCGCTCGTAGCGCACCCTCTCTAGTTACAGCAATTCTTCCATAGTTATTAATCACATTTGTTACTATTCACCAATGCATCATTACAAGCGACAAATTCCTATGTTTTATCATAACAAAATATTAAAAAGACAGTGTTTGTTAATCTCGCTTGTGTCCTGAATAACTCGGATGAAAGGTGTTCATAATATTACCTTTTATCAGCTTGATGAAGTACAAAAAAAGTTATGGAACATAATCTGAAAGAACACATAGGCTACTAATTAAGGTTTTTTTAATATCGCGCGGAAGGAGTCGAGGGCGTCGGTTAGTAAAAGATGGTATAACATAAAAGTTATTAGTTTTTCTGTTTTTCGAAATCATTACTTAATTAACAAGGGGTAATCTACATTATTCTTAATGCTTATAAACACACGAACTTGCGTATAATATATTGTAGATATGTGTTGGCACAACGCTCTTCATAGATACCAAGTACCTCGCGTTCTTACCAGGTCAATTCATTTTGCACTAAAGGAAACGGTCCATGTACAATCATAGAAAAAAATGTTGAATGGAATTTTATAACGTGAGCCATACATATATGTGCTCCAATACTTATAAAGGTATTATCATTATAAAATACACTTATATCATTATTTTCCTTGAGCTTGTCTAAAATAACATGTTTTTGTTATCGCACCTGCCACATTAACTGAATTAAAAATAGCAGTTTGCATTTAATTGTATTGCGTGGTGCCGTCAAAGAAATGCGCAACATTAATTTGTTTCTTTGCTTTTGTAATAATTTTGTTTTCATTTAATTTACTGTCGTGAACTCAATAAATTGTTAGCTTCTCTTTACGACTTCTTTTTTTTATTTAAAAGTCCCTATGGCCGTGCATGGAATGAATATGATACGCCTTTTGACTTTAATATTTGCACTTGAAGTCGAGGATTTTAAATAATAATAAACGGAATTGTACTTTTAAATTATTGATATCGTTCAAAATTCAATATTTATAAGTCTCATTACATTACTACTGTATTTGGTATGGTTGTTATGTCTAATATACTAGAGTTTCCACTACCGAAACACATGTACAAAAACATGTTGTTTTCTCTTTCTATTCTATAAATAAAGAAAGAGGTGATGATATGTTTTACACAAGTATATAAACAATGGAAACTCATCATAAGAGAATAACTTTAATTCGCTCAAGTCATTTTTTTTAATGGTGTTTCATTCTCGTTACAAACATTTATATGTTTATAATTATATTTTTAAATAATCTTTTTTTTTATTAATTGCTCTGTACATGCAAAGATACAGATCTTAATATCAAACAGGGCAATTACAACTTGTACCTAATCGCTATAAGTGTTGTTTAACTAAAAATGACACTTTGATAAAATATCTTTATGATTTTTACAACAGTGCGGCCACACTTGAATTGGGACGACCAACTACAAAAAGAAGACCTAAAAACTGATGTTAATATAATCAAAGGACGGTAACGAACATTAAAATTTCATATTCATCCAAAAATATAATTTGCTCTAAAGTTGTAAGGTTTCTTAAAAAAAAAATGTATTGTAATCCCATTCAAATTAATATTTAAATAAGTCACAATGAACTGTATTCATTGAACCATTAATTAGCGCTCTGTGAAGCCTTAGAACGCCGTCAATTATTTCCTTTCATTGTTCTCTTTTTTTATATAATCTGTGTATTGTGTTAAGCAAGATGTATTACTTTGTCTCATTTTGGAACGTAGAGTAGAACTCTACTCGATACAATTAAATGAGAAGGTAGTTATTTTAGTTATTTTGAAAAATTTATTCTCTAAAGGTCTAAATTAAGGGATCAAGGTTTGGTTAAGATTTTTAGACACGAAAATGACACGAAAACTTCTACTCATCTTACTATCTTGCTAATCTTATTAATATTATAAATGCGAATGTTTAGATGTTCGTTTGAAGGTATCTCCGGAACGGTTCAACAGATCTTGATGAAATTTGGCACTGATGTAGAATGTTGACACAGCCTAAGAACACATAGGCTACTTATTAAGTTTTTTTTCCGCGCAGACGGAACCGCGGGCGACAGCTAATAATATAACAAATGCGAAAGTTATATTTATCCACAACTTCTTTATGGATCTTGATGAAATTTGATAATAATGTAGAGCAGTCTGGAAGAATACATAGGCTACTTATAATTCTGGAAATGTGAACGGTTCCCGTGCGATATGTTTGGTTCACATATTATCTCGATAACTCCGTAACGAATATGTATTGAAATTTAGCACAAATATAGTACATAGTTTGGAGTAACACATAACATACTTTTGTTTAATTCTGTGCAACGAAGTCGCTAGATCATAAATAATCTAACACTAGATTTATTCAGTGCACAGAATTACTAATTTGTGAAAAAAATATTTTACTAACAACAATCAGAAACTGAAAAATTTTTTTACTCGATTAGATGGTTAAGTAATTATAGAATAATTACATTTTATATAGAAAATAAAATAAGTTAACTATCAGACTTTACACATGAACTTTTTTCGTTACGAAAAAGCTATTATACTATTTACGTTTACTGCTCGAAAGGTTATGTTACTACGTTCTAAAAAGAATAAAAACCTTTAAAAACAGTTACTTCCATTTAATGTTACATTTCACTTGTTTTAACGTAACCGTTACTCAGCAAAACTATCAACTTATAACTTATCAACTTAATATCCCATCGCTGGCATAAAAAAAATAGTTCATGTTGTAATATAAAATTCCTGCAATCAGCAAAATTTTACTTTTTGCGATGCGCTATACACACGCCAATTGTTAATATGCATTTGTTTAAAGCATCAAAGACTTGTGACAAATCGTACAGTTTTTTCGTTGGTAGAAATAATACTCGGATTTTGAACATTGCCGATTACTTAGTATAAAGTAACTTAAATGTAATTCTTTAATTTTCAGGTAAGTTGCACAAATCAAACCAAGTCATCGGAGATTTTGAATAAGAAGATAACAATGCAGCCGAGAACGGAATTCGCGGAATCCAATAATATTCACCAAGAATTCGTACGTATGTATTTATATTAAGATAATTATTTGGCAGTACATATATGAAATTTTCATCAATTACCTCAAAGATATACCTTAAAATTACTATTTTACTTCTTAAATCAACGTTGCTTTCCTAAGCTCCATTACATTCGTTTGCTAATAGGTTGAAGTACAAACTATCTGAGACGCGTACCACACGTTGCGGTCACTCCCTTCTCCTCGTCAATTAGTACACCACGTGTGAAGCTCGTGCCTAGTGTCCGTCCAAGCCGGACAGATAAAAACGCACTCCTTTTACTGAAACGATCGATTCCGGACATAAAAGGAACAATTCGAAGTGCATCGCCTTTTTTCGAAGTTAGGGTGGGTGGAGGCCGTATGAGACCCCCTTGCTATGCCCCCTCGCACGAGGAGTGCTTGACGCATTTCAAAGTGCATTTCGGGTGGCCGCGCGATAACATAGGTTTACTTGCGGATTACCTCTGACGTACGCAGTCCAAGTATTCCCTTATTATCTCCTAAAGCGTAAGCATCAGAAGATAATTTTACGTTATAATTAAATTTAATAAAATCAGATAACAGCAACATTTTAACTATAAGATTGTAGAACAAACGTATAAGATCTTTTAGGAAAGAAATCAAGATAAATGTAAAATATAAATTATATTTCGTTTTTAATTAATTGTACGTATAAATCATCATAATAACGCTCATATGAACAAAGTCAAACATTAATAGTACCGCCGGCACCGAAACACATTTCGCTTAGCTCAGTAAGAAAAACTCGCATTAACTTTAATAAAATAATATATTAACATACAGAAACAAAATGTGAATGTATCATTAATTCTTATCGTCGGTAATTATCGCGAAAAAATTGTTCAAACTACTGTCGAGGCTCACTTAATTGTTGTACTTATAAAAGAAACATGCTTAATTGTGTTTTCGGCTGGGGTTTGGCTCTCTAGTGCCCGCTGCCTCAGCGCCGCTAATTGTCGACTTGCTGACTGCAGACCGGCAGTTCTATTCTGTTCTGTGCTACGTTCGATTGTTTTATGAAATACTGACAATTTAGTTTAGGATTGTCTGGCCTGTTAGGATGTTTTTGATTTTTAAACAACATTTAAATTTATACTTAAAAAAATAACAGCACCTATTATTTTTGGAACTAGACTCTGGCCAATCATTTACTTATCTTCCCAAAAGGTGAGAAAAGTTAATTAATTCATATTATTAACAAAATCGACGTATTGTAATCGAATTAAACTTCAATAGAAAAATAACTTTCTCGAACCCCGTCTCATGCCGTTGCTCATAGTTTCTTCTGAAAATGCACGCGGTTTTAGGCGAAAAGGCCTTGTCATAAAGACGAGATTAGGTTGCATTTTTATTACAAATTACATCAAACTTGGCGAGCTATCGCACTTATATATGGGTGTGAAAATCGCGTTACGCCTTCGGAACAGTACGCGGAGTCAGTTTTTGTTTCATCGCTCTCTCTGTCGCTCCCGCCGATTAGAAAAGGGACGGTGTACGTCTGATTGAACGATCAGTCAAGCGGTACTGAGATATATTTATCGTTTTCATAGTTTCATTATATCGGTTGGCGGAGCAAGAAGAACGAACGAATTGTATCGCATAATCCACTAGACTGTACCTGTCTGTACCTGTTCTACCTTCCGACGTTATCTGATCCTGGGGACGAAATGATCGAAATGACGAATGATCTTTTCTTTAACGTCGACCTATATATCTTCTATTATAACTGGGTTAGAAGTATATAGGTGTACTATAGAAGTAAAACATTTTAAGGTTATTACATAGTGTGCTTTATTACAAAGTGTAAGTTTTTAAAGTTAGCGTTTCTTATACTACGACCGACGTTTCTTGAAACATTTTTTTTAATCTATATTAACGATTTCATTGAAATACAATACATCCATTACATAATCGTTCGCAACAAGCCGTCTTGCGGTAGTGCATTCAATAGATTGAAGGCACACCCTCTTACATTTAAAAGCAATAACTATTATTGCTAGATTGTGAAGGTAGGTCGTATAAACAGGATGGTTTGCAGGTTATTATATATGAGTCATCACAATCTTTTAACATTATCATGACATACTGTATATTCAATTTAGAACATAATAATCATCCGATATATAAATGCAATCTATTTTAATTAAACCAATGTAATATTTCTTGACATGATTAAGAAACAAAAGAAGATCCAAAAAACTTATCAGTTATTGCTTTAATAATTGATGGATGGATTTTGTTTATTATTTATGTAACAGCACCTGCTATTCCAATATTAACGGTAACTTATGACAAATTAATTTACGGTGATTCAACTCGAAATCGAACACACAGTTCGGCCTAGTTATTACCTAATCATATCATATCATGTCGCAATTAACTTTTAATTGCTATTAGCTAAGTATTTAAAGATTCAACTACGTAAGAAATAAGTTCCTTCCCCTCCTTACGATTGGTATACTTATAACCCCCAAGCGCTCGATATTCGATCCGGATATTTGGTCTTCCGGACACTTCTGAGTTTGTAACTTTCTGAACTTTATTGTCCTTACGCGATTCTGTAACACCTACTTTAGTTATAATTTTTTTATATGGATTTTATTAAGGATATGTCATAATCAGCAATTTTATATTAAGAATTAATTGTCTAAGCCTGAAATCAATTTCTAAATTTGTTGCATTTTTGAAAAACAATTTAACTTTGTGAGATGTCCGAATCATATTGCAAATTAAAATATATCTCAGAATATCCCAAAGCATAGTGCCAAATATTTCAGCGACGACTGATGACATTACATTCGCTGGACCAATATACATTCGTCGGTAATTAACAATCCAATCAAAATGTCATACATGATCCGTTCGGTTAAGTTCAATATAAGTGAGAATGATTGAAAGCTTTGTGCCGTATATCCGGTGCAGTGCTTTGGCATATTCTTGTAATAAGCGGCTGCAAACTTGATTGCATCTATTGTTTCGAAATTCAAGAATTATCCTTACAAAATTAATACGAGTAAGTTTAGCTAACTAATATAATATTAGAAAAATAATCTATGTTGTATAATAACCTACAATACGTGATTGGGATAAGGAAAGAAAGATGATGATGAATAAATGACTCAAAATAATGATAACTAGTTAAAACGAACAGTGAGTCGGTTATCTCGGCAAACTTATCACTGGCCACGCGTAGGTCCAGAGTAAATGAATATCTAATAGGTACTTAGTTGTTTCAATAAGCAACTTGTCGCGCGCATGAACTCAAGGCGGATGTGCTCCATCGCGATCACTTGCGCTGACCTAATTGGACTACTTCCTAATTTTAATGTAAACCATCACGACCTTGTGACTTTAGAGGCGATTACAATAAAACGTTAAATTATCTGTTATAAATTTCCTCAAGTAATTTTTAATAAAAAAAATCTTCCTCTTAATAATTATAAATGTACAATGCAATAGAGTGAATAAAAAAAACTGGACTAGTATTTAATTTATTTGCTAGGATATAATATCGGCAAATAAACAAGTCGGCCTTGTTGTAATTGTCTATAATCTCTAATTGGTGTTAATTATAACTATAATTATTTTTAATAACAAACTTCCATACAAACTAACACCCAGATACGCGTTATGAAGCATTGTGTTAGTACTATTCATGCACTCTTTTATTTGTTCGCTAAGCGCCCCAAGATTGATGTTATGCCACTACGTTTGATATTAAGATCCGATCCCGCCGACACTACCGAATGTTATGATCTCGCTATATCGGTCAACGGCCCCGAACACGGCCTTGAACGGCGAACTATTCTGAGCGGAAGCGATTTGTAAACCGCTATCGCATCCGCCTCAGCTGCACGTCTCAAGGTGAACGGCCGGAGTTTCACCCCCGCCCGGCCACGTGACCTCAGCTCTTGAGCTAGGTCAGGGTCGCCCGCGACAAACGGCCCGCCTCACGGTGACCCCCCGCCCCGGCTCGCGCCCACTAAGCAACGGATCAAGTCTCGACGGACGACGCTCGCCTTCCCGCACCGCCTCGCCCGATTTTTCCGTTCGAATAGTTCCTGACGTGTCCGCCAGCTCGTCTCCTGACCTCTTGGGCCAGGTCATGGATGCGTGAATTTCTAATGATTACATTTGAAACATATGACTGAAAGAATCGCCCATCTCACAAAGATAGACAACTGACTTTATTAACTTCGTTTCTTGTATTCTTTCTAATTTCTTATTAAATCAATGTCGAAACCCCATTAAGTCTTAACCATAATCCTTATCTTTACTAATATTATAAATGCGAAAGTAACTCCGTCCGTCTGTTCGCCGTCCTCACGCCACAACTACAGAGTCGATTTAAACGAAATTTGGTACACAGATTGTCTAGAGAAAGGGCGTAGGCTTTTTAACGCTAAATGGAGGTGTGGAAATTTTTATGGAAGTATCATCATTTTTACAGTTATAAGCTTGAAACTTATTTTTAAGATTGTTTATTTGATATTAATAAATATGACATTCAAAGTTTGTAAAAGTTTTACTCTCAAGGGTTTAAAATAACAAACGGAATAAGTGATGAAAGTTTGTATGGGTATATATGTAATGTTTATATTAATGTTTTGTAAGTTTAATATATTTTGTTGTAATATTCTATAATTTTGAAAGAAAATAATTAGCTTGAGTCATTAAAATGCTACCCGAAGACTACTTCACGCGGACGAAGTCGCGGGCACAGCTAGTTTACTATAAAAAGGTAGTTATTTACTTTACTTTGTGTCATTTAAAAGTAGTATTGTTCGTCATGCATCAACAACTTCTTTGATGGTAGCCTTTTAGCAATTGATTTCTATTCGTAACGCTTAATTTGTTTGGTCGTCCGTAAACCGATCTACTAACAAATTACAATATCGTAAGTCGGGAGTATCGGCGTCGTTCAATTTCAATTGTCCACAGACAAATTACCATGAATAAGTCAGTGTAGTATGGAAAAGGAAAATATTCTTTGTTATTAAAGGAAAACTTCTTTGTACATGTTCTTTAATTGTATTCTATTTGTCTAAACGATGGAAATTAAAGAGTGCATTTTGCAATATAGCTGTGTTAGCAGTGGGTACAGTTTGTTTCAGGCGCGGGGCCGCAATAAGCCAGTTTACGCGTATTTCCAGCCAAATAACAGATATTCCTTTATTCAATTAACCAGTTTCTGCGCTCCGTGGCCCGGCTGTGACATTTAAGCTCCTACTCGTACATATTTTGTGATTACACGCGCGCCGTGATATTGGCGTGACGTAACGGGCTTTGGATTATCTGCACTCGATTCGTTAACACGCTGAAGCGCTTCACTGATACCTAATTACTAATTCTTCGAGTACATATCACATTCTTCGAATACATATCACATGATTAACTAATGCTACTGTAGGTAATGATTGTATCATACTAGATGTTTTAGTTAATTTTGTTTTGTTTCGTTAGCTGTCGCCCGCGACTCCGTCCGCCCGGAATTAAAAAATAACGTTATTAGTATGTCTTCTTCCAGACTATTTTCTACCTTTATGTTACATATCTGGATAATTTTAGAGATCCCTTCAAATAAACATCCATCCAAAAACCCACCCACCCATATAAACTTTCTATTATATTAGTGTTACTATTTTAAATGCGAAACTTAGTGAGGTAGGGTTTAACGGACTGTCGCACGAAATACGACTTTCTATTTATTTTACTCGAAAGTAAAATGTAATCTCTTAGAAAAATAAAGTATAATATTTTGAAGACAAATTTGAATAATTCATTGTACGACATCGCTAGAAAGAAGGTAATTATCATAGAAATGTCGGCGTATCGTATCACATGCACGATTTAAACAACATTATGATTTTATTATTAATTTAAATATCGCGAACGGCGCTACGGAGTGTGCTGTAGCAATTTCATTATTATTTCAATCAACTGAATGTAAATTTATTCAACAATCTCACGAGGTAATTGCGCTAGCGGCGTCCCGGTCGCTCCCGTGTCTCTTTCGCTCGCATACGGGGAGTGTGGGTCACACCGCCATACCCCACATTCTTATGCGTTCAATCAAACGCACGCTGCGCTATGCCTCTGCCTATACCTCTCTGTTAACGGGCATTGTTTGTTTCTTTTGTTCTATTATAAAAATTAGACGTCGTTGTCGACCGGCTATGCGTACGCTGACACTGGGGAAATCTGCACTTTTTCTACGTCACAATCTCACGGATGGCTTAGTATTCTCCACTTGTGGACTGTTCAATGTAGATTTTTTATTCCAACATAATCTTTACGTTACACAATTGTGATACAGTTTTATTAACCATATTCTTCCAGTTCTAAAATGTATGAAACAGCAACTAAACACGAGTAGTTCGACTGTCAAAAAAGACGATATAGAATAAACATTTACAGCAAACTTTCGTAGGTATTTTGATAAATCTATTAAATATTTCATTCGTTTTATATTCAATTAGTAGCTGTCGCCCGCGACTCCGTCCGCGCCGAATTTTAAAAAAAATCTTAATAAGTAGCCTATGTGTTCTTCCAGACTATGTTCTACATCTGTGACAAATTTCATTAAGATCTGTTGAGTCGTTCCGGAGATACCTTCAAAGAAACATCCATCTAAACCCCCGCATTTATAACATTAGTAAGATTGTTAATATTCGTTTAACTAATTATTCCATACACCTGAGTGTTCGATGTAAATTATAAAACAACAACTAAATATTTAAAAACATAATTAGCATTCAAAAAACTTGTCGGAAACTCAATTATATGTTCGTTCCTTTTGAAATTTTCCGTTATTTTGTTACTGTAATAGACGCGATGCTAATTTTTAATTTCCGCATTTTCATTAAATTAATTTTCGTAGTATGAATTAGAAAATTTGTGTTGACTTATTCAAAATTCATAATATATTTTTATTTTATTTTTTGTTGCCATTAGCTTACAATAATTACGATCAAAGCTTAGTTTCCAACTCATTGATTAGTTCAAGTTATGTGAACTAAAGTGTATCGTGCATTTAGGTGTAGGTTTAGATTTATCTGTGTCTATTCAACCGTTAAGTTCACCACACATATACCAGACCCAACTATTTCATTAAGTTGTGAAAAGCTTTAACTGATCAAACAAATACGGATCGTTTGAGTTTTTTATACATTTCACTGAGTTCAAAATATCTATAACTAATCAGGGAAACATTATTTCACTTCAACATCAAGTGGCATCTTGGTCAAGTGCTTTTTTCATTTAAAAAAATGCAAGAAAGGCAAAGATAACTCCAGCCTCCTCGTACCTGTACCTGTATGTATTTTCCGTGAAAAAGTCGCGAATAACGCAAGTATAATTTTTATTTTTACCTAAATTTTATCAAAGGTAACAACACAAACTCCAATCATCGAAAGTATTTAATTCATTACGATCATTGCAAATAAGTTGAACCTGTCACGACGGAATAATCTTGCAAAATACATTTAGTTCTAAGCCCTTTCATTTACGGCAAAAGTTTTTGAAAACTGTATATGAATCATCAGCAGCCTATCTATAGCACCGTTGATTATCTGTAGCTTAGCCCTACTTAGACATAAAAGAGAATTTTGTGATTTTTTTAGTCATTGACAGGGGGTCGCTAGTGAGCTGAAATAATTTAGCTCGACTTATGCCCATCGGTTCAGATAGCCTTATCGGTCTATAAGTATCACGGCAGTTTAATTCTACCGTATCGCTTGACCGATTTTAAAGACTGTATGTCTTGTCCAAGCTATATTTGTAATATAATTAGTGTTGATGCTAGGTACAAGTATGAAGGAAATTCAGTTATCGACTATATGTATATATTTATAGAAACAATGAATATTTCATTAGTTCAAGTGTGTTAGCGCAAAATTACTTCCAGTGAATAATGTGACGGTTCGCTGCTTACGACATTCACACATCATTTGACGCACTTGTACTCGTAATTTGCCAAGTTGCCAACCGAACACCTCAAAGTACATTGTAGCCAAGTAAAAGTTTTTCACAAAAACCTTACCTAAATTCTGACATTAATTTTTATTACTTATTAATAATGAGTTATAAAAATTACGGTAATCGAAAGCATTGAAATTTTATATACGTTTATAGTCAATAAATAGTGACTTTACTGCAATTTGTAATTATTAATATCGTGAACAAAGTACGGAGTAGATAAAAAGTGCATAGTTTCACAGTTCAAAGCATATAAAATGTTGGTATGTAATGTTGTGCGAATTTGACTTCTATTGGTGTTGATATACGGGTACACAGAGTAACTTAACTATTGATGTACAGTCGCTTATCTGCGACCGTTATATTCGTTGAATATTCAGCATAAATTGCCAGCGCCAAGATATAACATCAAAATTCTCTGTAATAAACTAGTAACAAGTTTTATACGCCAGTTTCCATTTCATACAACACAACTCTTATAGTTTTGTGCAGTTTTTTTTTATTAATTTAAACACTATTCAATGAGTTCTTTTGTTTTTGAAAAAGTAGAAATTTTAGTATTATTCCAGTTTTTTCTAGTGATGATAGCCTCTCGTTTAATGAGAGTTTCGGTACAGTTTGGTTCTATTTACAAACGATACACAGTAACTAAATGGGAGGTGTTAGTTAGCCTGTCGCCCCCTCATGTTTTCCCGGCGGTATCATAAGATTTGACTATTGTATTCGACGTTTGTTTGAACTAGCAACTGTTGTTGTTTATTTAACACTTGCTCTGACGATTTTCAAATACAGTAAATCGATTAATACGTTTCGGTGGAAAATTAAACTGGATAGTTTAGGAAATTAAACAAAATTCAATTATAAACATATACTTGACACCTACTACCTAATCTATAATATTGTGGCAACTGAAATAAAGGTATCGTAAATATTCTTATCCAAGTAAAAACTTTTCAATTCTCACTAGCGGTATTCTTTATGATGCAATGAACTAAAGATGCTTAAAAGAAATATGAAAAAGTAAAGTTATAGAAGAAAGTATTGTGCTATTACAAATTGAAATGTAAATAACACCCTGTATTTTCTTGTGACAACTCATGCAGAAGAATATTGTCATCTCTGTTATTCTCTTAAAAAATAAACAATACGTTTTTAGATGTGTTTTTATAGCAGAAACCCTAGGATAGATAGTAGTCGAGTCATTAGTCAGGTGGCGATTGACAGTGACGGGCATGTCAACGAGCACGGGAGGCTTTCATGACGTATGTCAAACGTGGCGAATAACTCTTGTAGGAACGACATTCCAGTCTACAATGTTTATCATACCTTTTTTGTCAATTACATGGGAGGCATTGCACTTAATTGTTCTATTTAGTTAACAATTGTTTGTTTACTTTGTATAATAAAATTTAGCTTCAGTTTTATGTGCTTTTTATGCGTAACCATGCTCCTGCATGATAAGTTTTTGCCGCTACTCACGCAGTACAAGCCTTACAATACAAGTACACGATGTCTACTACAAATCTCTCAAGATTCTTATTTCAAAAACATTTCTATATTATATTATTGAGTGTAGACAGTGATATTATATCTTATTCGATTTAGTTCGCTGATCTTTCAATGCAGTGATCATTAATTTATAATTAAGCCACATAAACGGGCCTTCCCATTGTAGCAGTCACAGTTACGTATAATTACACGGTCGGGATTTTCCAGGCCGTTCAACTTTAAACTTAATCGCTCCTAGACAAAATCTTGCCTCTAGAAATAATATTAATTTTTAAATTATGCAAAAATCTTGCATTGCATTTGCATTTATCTCATAAAATCTTTAGAAACGTTTATTGAGGTAAAAGAAAGGCGAAGAGAGTTAAAAAATTAATCAAGATTTTCCAATTATAAAAAATAAAATCCAATACTTTGTAGGATAGTCAACAGAGACATGTTTTTCTTTTGAGTAGTAATAAATAACTGCAAAGCTTCCTGGAACGAACATCGTACAAATTGAATCAAGAGTCGCGCAACTTTTCATGTAAACTAATATCGCTTTTATAGATCTGGCGAAGCGCTGTAATATTTTATTACGTCAGGTTCTAGAAAATTTCCACAAGTATTATCTTGTATGCTTTATATTATTAAACAAAAACAATTTGTTCGAAAGGACTTTATAATTTAATTCAGATGAATACAAAGGGAATTTTCATACGAATATACTCCAAGGTATTTGAAATAAGCGATGTTTGTTTTTCCGGAGAATGGCTACGGCTTTATCAATTTAATATGGTTTACTGTTTTTTTTTTAAACATACTTCAAACAGTTATAAATGCGGATGAATAAACAATACATCGCGTTTACTTTTACATATTTCACGTTACATTTCTATACGCCAATAATGAATTTTATATTTTCACTTTTTTCGTTCGTAATAAAATCGTGAAGTACCAAAAGCTAAGTTAAGAGTACAGACTACCCATTTAGCGATCGTGAATTCGAATTTCTCCATTCAGCTACATATTATAGTGAACCATATCTAACACAAGTTTAAAGCTTATTTATAAATATGATGTAATTTGTGACGATTTGTTCAAAGCTACAAAATTATTTTATATTTTAAATGTCCACTACAAAAACATTTAATAGTGCAATTGTGAGCGAATTAAGTAAGAGTAATTAATTGTTTAATAAAATGTGACGTAAAAGATGTATGTGTTTGTTCAAAATGTAATACAAACTAATGAGCAAATACCAAGCTAAAATAATGTAGAACACATTACGCGTCATTTCAATGCATGCCCACAAATTAAAGTAGCAAATATACGAGTATTCATGAAATGAAAACTCACTGTAGTAAACAGCGAAACGATTGATGTACGTTCTCGTTAAATTGGTCAACAAATGTTCCAATCATTTCTATCTCTTTTCTGTGTAAAAGGGATTTAGCATACTTTTTTTACTTATAATAAAATTCGTCGAACTTTGTTACTGGCAATTAACTTTATCAGAGTTCTCAGCGGTGAAAAGTAAACGAACGGTTCAAAAATAAAACAAGCGCTTATTTAATTTGTTAAGGCCTGTTTTACCCCTCATTCGTATCCTTAATGGATTCCTGCAAAACACCGCTTGTGTATCAATATACTGTGAGTTTACACTGCCGAAACATTTTCACAATAAACTTATCGCTTTTACTTTCTTTTTCTTCTAAAATATAGAGATAGAGAAAAGTGAAGCATGTTTTTGTTTAGGTATTTCCAAGAGTACAAAACTTCTTTGTTGTATTTACGAATACTTCACATTTCCGATAAATGCAAAAGCGATTATTTTTCCTTGTACTTTGAATTTGGTATTACTAAATATTATAGAGTTTCGCTTTTCAATTCATTGTTATCGCTTCGTATTTTTGTTATTTATATATTTGTTACTAATCATATAATATGTAGAATATTATGCATAATGAATGTATAAGATATTAAAAATGTTAAGAAGCACAGGCCGGAACTAACGGCTGGGTTTTTCTTAATTTGTCAGAATTAGTTACAGTTTGTAATAAAACAAATTATAGCGAAGTTTTTCTTTATGTTTTTGCCTAATAATATAAGTTCAAGAAATGAAATTGAATAAGCAGTCCATGAATATGAAATAAGTTTTTGTAATTAACAATTTTCTTGAAAAAAGAAAACAGCAAACCCGACATGCCATGGCTATTGGGGTTGCGGAGGACCGAAAAATGTATGTCTAAAGAGGATATGCTTAAGAAGAGATTGACTTGAAAAGAAGAGATTGACTTGAAAAGAAGAGATATGACGGCCGATACAGAGGTACAGAAGACTAGTTGGTACGTACTGTTTCGAACCTCTTTAGTAAAAAAAGGCTGGACGATGATAATTCTTCTATTAAGTAATATAGATTTTTTTCATCCATGTATTTTTTGTAACAATATTAGTAAAAAAGATATCAGAGTATAATTAAAGTGGCTGTCTTTGAGCCGATCCGAATTGGAACAACGTACCTACGTGCGCTGCGCTTCTATATTTTCCGATCGGTGCAATTTATAAAATTCCCCAGCAAAGCACCAAGACCAATCTCTTGCGTAGTGCGGTAAATTAAACGGTAAACAAGGTAAACACGGGGCCGCCGACCACGACTTGTGGGCAACGCTGCAAGGAGACCGCGCAGCGGCGTTCCATTTCGCTACTTTTCCATTCGTCTAAAATATTGCAATTGATTGCATTTTGGTATGGAATATTGAAACCTCAGAGTGGGCGAGGGTTTCTCATCCGTTCACGCATGGGGCACGGGGCGAGGGTGGGTAGGAGCGGAGGTGGGTTGTCGCCTCCCCTGCCACCCGGCGCCCCCTCGCGCCTGCTTTCTAAACCTCCTCGCAAATAGTATACACGTTTGCTTGGCAACATTTCATGCTTAGTGTATACAAATAATGTACGGCGTGACTAGGAACTGCGCAAAGGGAATGCTAATGCGGGCAACACAGGCCTAAAGTTAAATCGCAGGTTAGAGGGCGGCAGCGGTGGCGGCAGCGGTGGCGGTGGCGGCAGCGGCCTGCCCACATGTCCACCTCCGCTTGCGTAGACGCCGCTCCGCACCGTTTCTCGGCTGACTCTGACTCTCCACGCACGTAAAATTTTACACATTTATAAATATCATTTAAAATTAAATTTATTACAGAGTAGTTCCCCACATCGTAGTAGTTTGATCGAGCCAAGATTGCTTTTCTTTGGTTGAGAAAGAAATTAACTATTAATAGTAGAAGAAAATGTGTGTAGAATAGGTGTTAATGAAACATTTTACAAAAAAAAAATTGAATGTATAATAGCAAAACAATAGATCGTCTGTCGTGACAAAGCATTAGGCATGCAAATCCTGTGCGATGTAAAAGCTTGATGTAGCACACAAAAGGCACACCGGAGACTGCACGCAAACGAGCGACGTGCTGCCGAAAATTTAGCTCAACACGTGTGATAACGTGCAGCCATTACGGTAGACGCGGCGGCGGCGACAAGAGGCCCGCACGACGCACCCTCCCCTACCCCACTAACATGCCCTACCGCGCGCCCCGCACACACGCCGCCCGATTCGCAATGCGAAACGCACCAGCCGCACACCTATCTAATATCGCCCGATGTATTTTGAATAATTGCCGGCCAGCGGCGGCCGATTGCGATTTCACAAAGGCCGGCGGCGACCAGTGCGACGGAAAATGTCTTGCTTGGGGATTTAGCCCATCATAAGGCTGGAGCTTTGTGGTAAAAGTGGCACGCCGGGAAGAGTCCTCACGTTTGTTTAGGTGTGGCGTGTCGTAGCGTCGCCTCTCACCCGGCAGCCGCCGGCCGTCGGCTACTCTCACTGCTTTGTATGGTTCACATGTGATAATTCTGTAAACGAATTGTCACTGAGATACCTCGAGAACCTAACACTCCCTCGATGGCACATTTGCAGTTCGTCGACAAACTGAATATATCATTTTTAAATCAACCCTTCCGCCAGATAATATGATTAATAATTTTCAATTAATTACTATCATTCGATACCATATTGCACTCGTTCGTTCATTGACAATGATGTTAAAATACTTTAGCTTTAAAAACATACGTCAATATACTGAACAAAAAACAACTCCGACCGGAACAATTATCGGGCTGTTCAGAAATAAAATTGAATTAATTTTTAATGTGTTAGTGAGTACAATTGGGTTCCTGTGTTTTTTTTTATTCCGCCCCCGCCCCGATTCATTAAGGCGTTACCTATTGTCAGCACTGGAGCAGCAATTAACACACGATTATAGAAATACAATAAAACGTTGAAAGAAAAATATTGTAGCAACGACCGCCGAGCGGAATTGCTACTTACTACCAGAATAATTCAGTTACATGGATTCAAAGAAAGATGAAGTGTCTATGGTTTTTTACATATTACATAGAATAATAAATATATTTTATTGTTTTTTTTATTGTAATCTCTAATTCAAACGTAACAACTATCATAACAGGTTTAAAATTAGGTAATTACGTTTGCAGCTGCATTATTATCGCAACAATACAGTAATTCAACTAATGATTAGGTTAGTCCAAAGTTTTCACATAATTTATTAAATTAAATGTAACCATGTAGTGAGTTCAAAGTACGAAAATAAATTGTCAAATTAATATCACTTAATAATTCATTCGTAAATTTTTATTGAACTTGATTTAGATAATTAACTAAAAAAAAAGTAATTTAAAATCAAAAACATAACAAAAGAAACCATTGTTCATCTTAGACAAATATATTAACAGTAAATATAAACAGTGGGTGATATTTTTTTGTATATTTACCGTTTTAATGATAAAAATGCTATTCTTATCAGGTCGAGCTAAGAGAGCCTATACTATCCCACAATGCTTACACTTTTGTGATACACCTTATACTACTTTTTCTGATTTAGGCTTTAACACTGTAATTTCTATATTTCACTAGCTTTTACCCGCGACTCCGTCCGCGCGGAATAAAAAATAGAAAACGGGGTAAAAATTATCCTATGTCCGTTTCCTGGTTCTAAGCTACCTGCCCACCAATTTTCAGTCAAATCGATTCAGCCGTTCTTGAGTTATAAATGGTGTAACTAACACGACTTTCTTTTATATATATAGATAAGAGATTACAATTTACTGTACCTAACGCCATCTGTTAGAACATTATAAAACCAATAAGATATTTGTTTTAATCTATACATTAAATCATGTAGGGCCTTAACATTAAAAACTTAGACAGTGTTCCAAATAAATTTTAGCTTAAACATAGTCAATCCTTTTATACCGTGAGTCTTGTGCCCAGCGCGGATTTTTGACAAATCATGACTATTGAAACAATAATTATGCGATACATACATATTTATGGTGAAATATACAATCACGTTGATGTCAATAATATCAATCAGCGGCGGTCGAAGGGTTAAAACACGTGTTTAACTAAACAGTGCCTAACAATGTTTTTTGGAGTCATAAAGTAACCTTTTTAATTATATTCTACAAATTACAACAAAATAGAAAGCTTCGCAAGTTATCCTAAAGAAGCTTATGCTTTTTGCTAATTAAATTATTGGCAGACGCACTTAAAATTTTTAAATTACACTAACAATTTATTACAAATCTTGGTAAGTTCGCCCCAGTCGCTGAACTGAGACATCGCACGACACAGTGACCCACAGTTGGTTGTGGGGTCGCAAATCGAACGCAATCTGTGTCACACAGACCGACACAGAATTGTGTCTGACAAACACTAACCGATTTTGTGATATTAAAAAAGCTCATCATAAAATTGATGTGGTGCTTTTAATATTATTTGGGACATTAGGAGGAAAAAAATTTGTTATTAATATTACAAGTACTTATAGTATTTGGGATTAAAATTACAGCCAAAAGTGGTCAGGTATTAAGAAAATATGTTTTACAATGTATAAAATGTTAGTAACTTTTTAAAAATTTTAAACGACCTATCTTTATGGTGGTTAATATTAAATTAAAAATTAATGAATTATCTCATATCATAATTTTTAATTTTAACATTTTTAATACCACAAAGCACAAGTTTTTGCATGTTTCGTCGCTTCATTAAATATTTTAACGGGTTTTCCATTGAAAAGATTTCTTAACATCAGCCGATTGTACCAAACTGTTTATGAATGCATTGGTTGCGCGGCCAGTGTTTCGCCCGCGAACCCAACGGGCACATAACAAGTCGCTTTGCTACGCTGATTCTAATTACCACAGAATAATATCAACGATAGCAATCGATCTAACGGCGCTTGCCGACCCCCTAACCGTAGGGGGTTCGCACCCCTCGCCCGCCGCCCCACGCCTACGAGAGGTGTGCGCCACACAAGTTCGGAAAGTCAAATTTGTTAATTCGTCAGCGTAGAGTCGGTCGCATGTATTCTGTTGCATGATGTCGGACTGACTATCTTCCGTCGGTATTGAAATTTTACTAATTAATATAATTATATTATTGGAACGAAGTTCCTTATCGCGCGTTGTGAAAGGGGGCTAGACGGAAAAAATTCTTACGAAAAGTTGTCACGACACTTTTTGCTATAGTAAGTATGTTAACGACGAATGAGCGCTACTTCACCATGGCAACGACGTGACAATATATAACGAAAATTCATAGAAATAAAATGTACTTCTTGTGAAGACTTAAGTTTTTTATTCATAGAATAAACATTGATTCCTTCACTAATTAATTGAAAGGAACTTCGTTCCATCCGGGTGTCCCTTGACACCTCTCAAGTTTATTTTTTATTATTTGAATAGGTAAATTACGTACTCAAAAAATTAGAGCAGAAGAAGAAGGCCAGCGACAAAAGTCGCAATATATTTTGTTTAAGACCGAATTTGAAAAAATACACCACAATAAAAGTAAACTTATGCACAATCATAATTCAGAACACAATTCTTTGAAATAAATGCCTTGGCAACATAATAATAAGGTGCCCTCTTATTAAGATAATTATAATCCATTGCGAAATACCACTCAATTTCTTACTAAATTATCCACGAAGCAAATAGCGGAATACTTAAATTTGACAGAAGTTAAATGCATACAATAGTGAATTTATTTGCAGCGAGTATAAAGGGAGATACATAACGGCAACAAAATTAAGATATGTCCGATATAAGATAAATTCAGTGATCAATTACTCAATGGCAAAATCTATTGATATTTGTTGTTTTATTATTTTACAGACAAAATGGTTTCCATACTGAACCTTACCTTCCTGGACGTTCACCTTATACAGAAAAGATCAGTTATGGTTTACTTCTTCAGCGTAGTTTAAAAAATTATTAATCTATTAAAATAATAAAGCTGATCCTCAGTCATAATCTTGCATTTCCAGAAATCGTTGTAGCATGTAAGATGTTTTATGAATCGAAGAATCTTATTTCTTTAGTTGTTATACTTTGATATCTGAGACAATATAGATTATGACGTGTTATTAGCAGCCTTAGTGTAATGTGTAGTGTGAGATTGACCTGAATTGTAATTGGGTCTTTTATGTTAGAAATACTGTCAATTCCCGTCAGGACACCTGTTTGGATATACATCATATTTTTACATATTTTTTTGCTACAAAAATGTGATTTTCTTTAAATAATATTCATAAATGAAGTGCTTTTTGTAATTACAAGTACAAAATGACAATTTGCAATACCTATAAATGAAGCACTATCTATCCATTCAATAACAAATCCTCTAAGGTCTGGCGGACACCGATTGGAACAGTTTGATCTGCTTCTGACATTTATCGGCCAGACCAATACCACAGATACACTTGTGTGAAACCAAAGGCTGCTACATTTATAGAGAGTGTTAGCCTACCGAAGTCGTCATAATATTTGCTAAACCCCTCTGTGAATTATAGTTGAATTTGGAAATAAATGATTCGGAATTGTAACTGTAATGAGAGTTATGCATGATTTAGTATATTTTATTGAGATGGGTAGGAAATAAAAGTCTTTGACTATGCTCAGACATTTTTGTACATAAATTAAATGTAAAGAAATGTTAATAATAATTATTAAATATGAACTGCGTCCGCGCCAAAGAGTCGCAGCGGTCCTTGCGGTTGCGTAGCGGCACACCGTACGTGCATCAAACATTCCCTCCCATCGGCCCATTTGACTTTGCAAAAAGCGAAAACAATAAGAAAAGGCAAAAGTGCCCGCTCGCATTCCCCCTTTCCAAGTGACTTCACACATGGGCTTTGTTCGAACTAATACACGATAGCAACAAAGCCGTCAAAGAAGTGTTCTCTTATTCGGGACGGTGACATAAAGTTCATTAAAGGCGAACTGAGCGTGTTGGAGTGGCCGCCGGCGTTGGGGGCCGTCGATAGCCGCCCCCGTGCCTCCGGGCCCCCTGCCCCCCGCCCCTCTCCCCCCACACCTCGCCTCCTACCCGCCGCCCGCCTAATATTTTCTATATGAATATTAACGTCAGTGAGTCCGGTTAACGTCGCGCTGTCGACTAAACAGCGGACGTTGGCATCCTCGTTGTTGTTATCAATACTCTGTCTTGCTGTCTTCAATCCTTCTCTACGATAGCGTTCATGGCAATCTAACTATTGTTATTTTTTACCAGAAAATATAACGTTTATTATTTAATAATTTTAGACTCGACTTCAAATATGCGATGGGTTGGTAGTAGGACACAGTGATATTGCACCAAAGATTCTACATAAGAAAGTATACAATAATTTATAATTTATCCTCAATATTTATAATAATTATATAAACACTTTGTATTTGATCACGACGTGCTAGTATGTAATCGGATAGTTACTAAAACTTTTTTTTTTTAATTAGAAGCTCCTCTAGTATTTATTATTCTCGAATGTGGCATTGTATGTATGTAATGTGTAATTTGGTATTATACTAACTACGAACTAATGAATTAAAATATTAGATCACTTGCAACACTCGGCAGGTTTTAAGTGGCGATTAAATTTTACTACGCCGGATGAATGTCAATCGAAATAAAATGAGGACCAAAATTTCTCTGTCTTTGACAGACATGCACATAAATAAGTTTGAATCTTTCTGTTATTTAATACGCTGTAGTTTTATACTCATTTTTGTGTAAATTTAACATTTTTTGATTCCTTACTCCGAAGATAACGTACTTTTTACAATTTTAAGATACGCGAAGTCCTGTAGCTAACATTAGATTAAGATTCAAGCCACTTTATTTTAAAATGTACAATACAGTTTCATTCAAACTATCCAAGAGAGCTCCTTTGCCTTTTAAGTTGGCTCGACAAGACAAAGATGGTGTTCCAGCGAGCGAACCGCCGCGATGTAATTCCTCGCTAATGGATGGCTTTCCGCACTTAAGGTTTTACACTCGCGCCACTGTCATGGCTTAAGTGCTTTATTCTCTCGCAAGATTACCTGTTAACTTCATGCTTTATTGTACTTCAAAGTTACAGTAGTGACAGAGAAAGCGTTGTATTAAGACAGAAATCAATACTTGCTCCTTCAGATCTATCCGTTAATATGTAAATTACTACATAAGGCAAAGCACAAAAATTATTCGATCGCTCTCCGAACAATAGATCATATTTTATTAATTGGATTCAAACCAAATTGTCTAAATATATTATTCAAAAAATAAAAGTAAAAATTAGAATCGATTTCGGCCATTAAATGATAGAATTCAAAAGTTAAAATTACGGATACTTTAATAAATATAGTTTCTAAACCGTCAACATTTTATTTTGTTAATAGAAAACAAAATTCACATTATCTAGTAGTTCCCAAGTGAATTTAATCGGGTCATTGACCTCAAAATATTAAATTAAAGCCCCGTTTAGAAATCACTTGCTCAGAAGAAATGAGATAACTGCACGGACACATTCAGTAACAGTCAATATGAATTACAAACAATTGTGATAAATTATACATTTTATTTTCTTTGTATACAGTACATGAAGCGTATGATTTGATTTTATACATAAATTGAAAGTATAGAAAGTAACAAAGTACAAGAAGCGTAGCAGCGGTGCTACGGCGTTTCTATTTCACTTTAGCTGCGGGCCTACGTTTGCTACAAACTACCAACTCCTGTAGCATGCATACTTACATATTAGTCCCAAATGGCGGTCTACTTATCTACATTATTTTTATAAAGTACTCAGGGGCGATATTAAAGACACTTCTTTTGATGTTCTATTCAGCTGCGTTGTTGCTTAGATATGCATACATCAAATTTAACGCATAATAATTTAGTCTAAAACATGATAAAACAAGTAATAACAATTTTTCACCAGGGCAGTATAGATCTATTTTATTTTAGAATTGAGCAATAGCTCTCGGTGTTTTACCGACACAGAACTCTCGACACCTTAGCCCAACATTCGGCGTTGAACAAGGCCTATATTCGAACAACAAACACCAACAAATCCGAGTCGCGAGTCGGTGCAATCGATCCGACGAGCAATTTAAAATCCACTTAAAGACAACCGCAGACTGTTAATCGAAAACTTGGCGATGGAGCGGAACTATCCCACTGGGAACCTCTAATTGCCTATATTAAAATAACTGACGTATGTCAAACATATAGTGCGCGAGTGGTGGTGCCTGGCACAGGCCTTCACATGTTAATAATCATTATGATAGTATCAAATATGCGATACCGGCATACTCCTTCGTAGCAGGGCTGCCTCTCGGGGCACGGAGCGCTTGTAAATTTGCCGACACTATTACCCATCCGTCCTATCTTACCTGTACTTCATTAAATTCACAAAGACCATAATGCTTGCTAAATTTACTACGTACATTCTTTCGTAGTTAAAGACGTGGTTGTAAAAAACTTCTAAACAAGGTTTCTAGGATTTTTTTACTATCACTCTTTAAATGAAGTCCCATTCAACACATTTTTTTTTTCATTAAACCAACAGCATTTTAAGAAGTTTCTTTTCACAGAATGAATTAAAACAGATTTCAATCTGTAGTTAAATCCAGTCTTTAAAGCCATAATCATTTTTAAACTCTTACAAAAAAAGTGTTAATGTATTGTTTTACGTTAGTACACTATAATTTGTATTAACAAGTACTCAGATAAAATCTAATAAAAGTCCGGTTTGGTACAAGTGACAGCCCTGTGCACATCGCGCCCTCTCGCGGCAGGGCCTAACCTGCGATTGCTCGTGTTCCCAGGTCCCAGGCTGTTTTCCGCACGATAAATACACTTTAGCAGTGCAACGAACCTGAAGTATTAATACCTACTCATTTGCAACAGTAGAGAACAAACGCGCCACATAGGTGTCGGTTAATGACGTTACATCTAAATAAACAAGCTCTGTTTACACCCACATTCTCTGTGGGTTTCCATTGGCCAACTTGTATTAAAACACGTTGTCATGCATATAGTATTGTAAATTGAAAAAAATAAGTTCGTAATAATTCATTCATTTCAAGATTTTTGCATTGAGTTTATAATATACCTAGTGATAATGATGGACAAAGATCCCACAACTACATTTTTCAAACATAGTTATTATAAATTTTTCTTTTAAATATATATTTAAATTTAAACTAACAGTTGCACTGTGCAAATTGTACTTACTCTATTTTTATATGTTCAATAGTGTTCAATTAAATTTGATGGAATTATGAAATGGAAATGGAAATGAAAATTAAAACAATGTATCTGCAAAAATTCTGTACTCATAAAATAAAGGTTAAGCCCAAATTTATAAGTGCATATTTTCAAATGACATATTTACGTGGGGTAAACTCAAACTAACAAAACTTAATATTAATAAGGGACGTATGCATACGAGATTTTATTACTCATTAGAACTTATGATAACTCTGATATAGAAGTGTCCTGAAAATGTGAGCAGACATAACGCTTGTTTAGAATCGACAATAATATTGTACTCGTACTTGGTGCTTGAGTTGGCACGTCTGGTAGATAAATACTCCTGTTACCAACATACCAAATCAAATCATATGTTCGGTTTATTTTACTGCTGGTTTAGGCTCACGCATGGGGAAAAGGAGAATTTTGGGATTTTGAGAAGATTAAGTAGATTGACGAAACTCGAACAAATGCTACTCATTTGGGATGATATCATCGTTCACTAGCCAATGTTTATATGATACATAATTATTTTAAAACATATTAATTGTTTTTTTTTAAACAACATTAACATCATCACAGGAATTACGGGCTCTCAAAAAATAATTATTTTTTTTAAAACAAACTATTTGTGAAAGTGGCAGCACACACTCACATCATGCGGCTGTGTGTGTGAAAATGTTCGAAAGGCGATGTAATGGAAACAAAGGTAAAATTATTTCCATTATAATCCCTGTTACTGCAAACTGAACTCGCCCGCTCCGCAATTCGTTTCGCGTTTCTAATTTTGAAAGCCGTCACAACTTTGCATATGCGCGAAAAACTGCAGCCTGCGTTCGAAATTTACTCACGTAGGAGTAAAAATGGTTTGAAACTTTGTTTAGATGTTTTTAATGCTCGAAAAAGGTTCGGAGTATTTTACTAGATCGATGCTATAAGTATTTTTCCACTGCCTTCAGCTATTATTTGTTAAATATATTTATTTATTTTTTTATAAGAGAAGGGGGCAAATGTGCAATATATATGGCACATTTATATTGCAAATCCATTGTTTGTATTACTTAGTGTAGTTGTTTTAAAACCTACCTAACATATATTATTATATAATTCAAGCTTAGTGGCTTTGTGGGTAATTTTCACTTTCGGTATCGAAATTTCCAACCAGATAAATCGTAATCGATTTATTCAATTATTAATCCATTAATATGTATAAATGTAATCCTAATGATTTTTACGTATGTAATATTCATTTATTATAATTAATACGGTGTACATTGTAATCAACTTTCTAATGCGCGTTTACATTGGCAACATTGATTTGAAAGCAATCAACAAATTCCAAATGTTTCCCTTTTTCACGGTAATAATTACATTTACCGATAACTTTACAGATTTCGATTGAATAATTATAATGACTATAAATAAAGTATTATTAGACACGCATTATAGCAGCATTTAGGCGAGTATGTGAATGCGAATAAACAACCCGTAGGAGTTCCTAAGTGATGTACGACATCAAACAAAAGATATACACGCTGTATATTAATACCTACCAATAAAGAATGTGTTCCTTGAATTATAACAAGTGTCGAACACGAAAAACGAAGATCAGACGATGCCGGCGCCGCGTCGACACCTTTTAAAATGGCGTCAAATCGCGCAATTTCCGCACCGGTTCGATTCCTATCTCTCGATTATTTCCCGACCGATTCTCCGGCGCCGCGCCGACTGCGAGTGGATCGCGTTTTGTTAATCAGTGTGTCGTTTTTACACTACACGCTCTCCAGCTTCAATTTCATGTAGTGTTTGTGGAAAGTCTTTTAATTTACAAAGTTAACATGTCTAAAAGCGTTATGAAAACGGTGATACAAACAAACCCTATAATCGATCCTTAATATCGATTAGAAGATTATTTATTAACCCAGTGGACCCAAAAGTCAATAAACCAATGTATATCAGATGTCAAAGATAGTAGAGGCATGAATATTATTTATAATCACAATGAAGGCGAATCAAAACTAGTATCATCATCATTACCGAGTCATCATCATTTAGGTGACAATTTAACATTTTTTTCCTTACCAATCATACATACCTTCATATTAAAACATAGGTGAAACGGTTCAACAAATGAGTTATTATTAGACATGTACGTACCACTTAGCCTCGTATACTTTGCCAATGTATTTTTTTCCGTATTTGAAATGTTACTTATTACTTCTTACTATTTTACTAATATTATAAATGCGAAAGTTTAGATGGATGGATGTTCGTTAAAAAGGTATCGCCGGAACGGCTCAACGGATCTTGATGAAATTTGGCACAGATGTAAAACTTAGTCTGGAAGAACACATACTTATTAAGTTTTTTTTAAATTCTGCGCGAACGGACTCTCGGGTGACAGACAAATAGCGTGTAATATACAATGTAATAATGATTCCACGTAATTCCATTTTCAAAAAAAACATTGCTCGATACAAACAATATTTAAAGTCAATTTAATTCAGGTCAGCGTTGGTGTAAACGATGTTATCAGCGATAATCAATATATTTACATCGGACATGTTAAAACTAGAAACTTCAATGTATTCGTGAGATCATTAAAATTTAATTTCAAATATTATAAATATTAATTGTGATTAATACGCCTGTTATAAAGGGATATAATTTGGCTTTTCATCGTGAAAATTTAGGGACGATTTGAACGTTATCATATTAAATAATAATGAAACGGAACGTGTGAGTAAAATAACAATGGCCCGGACACTCAATCACCGGCATTCCGCTATGGAAACTGGGCGCCTCAATAATTTCAAAGCCTTACGCTTAGGAATTTACACGTGAAAAATTGATGGGAAAAAATTCGGACCACCTCCCACCCCTAGCGACCACCCTGCGCGCCCTCCTCTCATGTAGCCTCTACTTTTTCATCTGTTTGCCGTTGAGGCAGGATATTAATGAATTTCCTCGGACCAGCGGCCCGTGATTAGTTCACTAATGACATTAGCTAGCTCCTACCGTACGGGGGACGCTATTGTTTAGCGATACGCGAGCGGCGATAATCCACACCGTTGTCGTTTTGGACAGCGGCGGTGACAACACCGTTACACCTAACCAATCTCTTGTGGCAACAAAGTTTGGGAAAGTAATCAATTCAGAAATTGTTTTAAGTATTGTTCGGTTCTCATATCGAGTAAATTTTAAATGTCAATGATTTTCTGAATGTATTACAAATAAGAGGTGAACTCATAAAATACATTTAATCAGTCTTTCTTATTGAAAAATTAATGCTCGAATTATTTGAAACGAATGCTCGTAATGAGGTTACATTTTTACGGGACAGTTTCATATTTCGCGTTATGCCTCGGATTTTTATGAATTACGTACACCTTCCATGAGAAAACTGACCAATTAACCTCTTCAAAAATTCGGTATTGGAACACAAGACGTGCAAAGGAGAATGTTCGTAAGGTCAATAAAAATACGTACGAGATTAACTTGTATTAAATGAAAGTATAGGGCACGACTTGTGCGGCAGTGGGTACGTTGCATTTCGGAAGGGTTTTTACGGCCCTCCCATGAAGGAGGCAAGCGGAGCGTTGAGATTATAAATCAACCTCATATTGTGATTTGGCAAGCCTCGTTACAGTAACAATACCCGGTATTTGCATTTAAAAAATTATTTTAGGGGCTTTATTTATTGTTTGGCGTAATCCAATATGTTTGGTCGATAGGCTTGGAATGGAACGGGGTCTGGTTTCTTTGAGTAATTTTGAATATAACAACAACGAATTACATATAAATTACATGCTGTATATTGATATTTAATTTATTAGTAACAGAAATACGCAAAACTTTAAAGTAAAATATTGAAATACTGCAAAATAATGTTTGGGGTAAATGGGCTGTACAGGCCTATTTCAATCAGAACTGTTTAAATAAAATGGAGTTATAACAGCTTAGCATTTCTGAGTATTACCTTTACTTGTTATGCTCGTATTTCAACGTTGATAGAATTTTAGAAATTCTGATTTTTTATTTGTAGTACATTTATCCGACGTTCTTTCAATGAAGGAAAACATTGTGATGGAAACTGCGAATAAATTCGAAAATGTGTCTGAGGTCAAACAATCCACACTAGGCCAGTGTGGTTGTGGCCAAGCTGATGACGACTAAATACATAAAAATGACGTCTGAACTGAGGACGATGTACGAACTGTATTATGGTCAGCAAAAATCTGTATCCTTTCTATATTTGTCTTTGTATCGACGACACGCGACCTCAGTCTTAAATATAAATAACGGCGAGGATACATGTGTGCGTGCGCGCGATTTGTATATTTACAATACACGAATCACACTTACAAACGAACCGAACAATACGGACTTTTAAGGTTTGTTGTCCACACAGAGATATCTGACATAAAAATATTTTAGTTATTACAATTGTACAAAGTTATTTGATCCGGCGAGAGAGGCGATATGGCGATTAGTTCATTCTGATAAAATTTAAAATCTTGAGCTTAGAAAATGGCACAAGATAAAACGTAATATGAATCTTGTGTCAGTTTTTGGCATAGATCCGCTTACCGGGTCAAATAAGTTTGTTAAACTATATAGAAGTATATTACATAATGTACACAAATTATTGTTTTGGCGCTATAACAATACATTTTCAACTTGCAAAATGGTCCGTTTTGGAGGATAATAGCGAATTTTTAAATTAGTAACTAATGTAAGAACAATGCTAATTTTGTTGTATTCAATTAGGTGCTTGAAATAAATGGTCATAATTCGTATCACCGTTTGTATAAATAGCTTTGAATAATGGCTTAAATTTGTACTGCTAAAAATGTACACGTTTAAAAAACACACTTTTGATGTGAAACATCTATAGGATCACTTGTAAACCGAATTGTTGACGTGGCGACGCTTGCCGTGGCGACGGGTCGCCACGCTATACTAAGGTATACATATATATATTTTATGTGTAGTAGAGTGTACGCTGAGGTATACATTATGATTATTATTTATTTATTTAATCATAATATTTAATATTTTATGCATATTACTTATACACACACGATGTTTCACATCTGCCAGGCGTCCCATGACGGCTCACAAGTTTTTTTTACTTTTCTACAAATTCTTACAAATTTTTTTAACAAATGATTTGTAGAGCATTCGCTTAAATTAATGTAATAGTTTTTTTACAGTAGGCAGTCCAAATTTTATCATACTAATATGAGGTATAAATGCGATTGTTTAGATGGCTGGATGTTTGTTTGAAGGTATCTCCGTAACGGTCCTACGGATCTTTATTAAATTTGGCACAGTTGTAGAACATAGACTACTTATTAAGTTTTATTTTAATTCCGCGCAGACAGAGTCGCGGGCGACAGCTAGTATTATTGTAAAGATAAATTATTTAAATTGACATTAAATAATAAGAACACAGCTTAAATATAAAGAAATATATATCTAATATATAAAATTCTCGTGTCACAGTTTTCGTTCCCGTACTCCTCCGAAACGGCTTGACCGATTCTCATGAAATTTTGTGAGCATATTCAGTAGGTCTGAGAATCGGCCAACATCTATTTTTCATAACCCCCCCCCCCCATTTTTTAACTGCGCGCGGACGGAGTCGCGGGCGACAGCTAGTATATATATAAAAGAAAGTCGTGTTAGTTACATTATTTATAGCTTTAGATCGGTCGAACTGATTTATCTGAACATTGATGGGGAGGTATCTTAGAACTAGGAGACGGACATAGGAACTTATCTTGTGTGCATTTTTTTTTATTCTGCGCGGACGGAGTCGCGGTTAAAAGCTAGTATATAATAAATGTGATAATATCATTACATTTTTCATCACTTTGAATTCCATTATGTTTATTGCTTTGTTTCGACTTGAATATTAATTAAGATTACAAATATAAAATAGAATTCCTGTAACAGAAAAGATTGCTGTGTTAATGTTATAAGATTTTTTTTTTAAATTGTTTAAACTTTCGTGAGACATCATAATTAATTAATTAAGAAACGGCTTAACTCACGTGTGATCGTCCGGTGACGGCACCGACTAGTTTCGAAATTTCTCGGAATAAACACTCGCCCTGAAGATGGACCCCCGATGGGTCCGAAACTAGTCGGTGACGTCACCTGACGATCACACGTAAGTTAAGCCGTTTCTTAATTAATTAATTAGGATTTTTTTTGTAAATTCTATAGCATTATTATACTTCAATAGCTTAGAAAGTTGTAACTTTTTTGTAATGGTTTTCAAGAATGGTCCAAACATTGTCTTAAAACTAAAGTAGTTGAATAACTACAATAAATAACTACAAAATTTCTTTTCATTTTATGTCAAAAAAAATATTAAATATAATATGCAGACATACCAATTTGCTGCACACTGCATATTTTTATAAGGTGCATAAAAATTAAAAATAGAAAGAGAACTTTCTATTTTAACTGGATAAGTAGAAACTAATGCAGTTAAAATATATGCAAAGTTAGGAAGTATCAGGGATGTTAAATATAACTAACAGTAATGGTAATTTAGTCCATCTGTGAATGTGTTATAGCGACTTACATTACTAATATGTATTTCAAATTCATTGACACTGAATAAAACAATGCTGTTTACAATAATCGACTTTAGGTGATAAATTAATGTATTCGAATGATATTTAAATACTGCTTGTCGGTGATCGAACTACATTTGAAATGTTAAAAACTGCAGAATGATAGTCACGGTCACTGTTGCATTCGTGACGGTGGGTTTTCACAAAAATATCGGCAAATTCCTTTCATTGTTTTTAAAAAAACTGATATATCAATACTGGTGTTTCGGCAATGAAAACTCACTTCGATGAATTTATAATAATATATTCTAATAGTGTTTATACAAATTGCAGTATAAGTAACAATTGAGAACCATTTGCATTACAATAATGATTTAGTAGTTTCGTACATCGGCGCGATATCTACCGCACAGTACAGCTGTGTGCACCGCCCTTATACATTAAATGCATGAAATATGCCCTGATTTGAAACAATGGGAAAATATACATATAATAACATCAATGAATAACAATAGCGTATAAATTATCATTTAAACTGTTGTATACTTTATAAAATATTATAGCCCTTGTGTTTTGTGTACGCGTACGCAGCCGTATGATTTGTTTGAAATAATTTTGTACGCGTCTAGACGAATTACGGTAGACATACTCGGTGATAAAAAAATTCCTCTCCTTTCTAACATACACTAACTACCGCGTTCTGAGGCGATAATGATCACTAATTAAGACCCTATGTGTCGATTTATCGTGCTTAATATACACTTAGTGTTACTTTATTACAATTAGTTCTTAATTTGTGTCGCCTTTCTTAAAGATGAAATTTTTATACATCATATATTAGTGAGAAGTAAGATGTTGATCACTGTTAGTAGTCGCAGCTTTGAACTCGTGTTACATTTTTGTCTGATTAAAAATAGGGTAATTTTATCGGTACGTTGCTGCCAAAATGTTTTGATAGATTTTAAAGAAGGATACATTCGATCCATAATCTTCATATGGGTAGTATCGTAGAAGAAATTAACGATATTTATTCTATAGTTACAAAACAGTGGAATATTTGTTAAATATTTATACTATGAGAGCGTCGGTGGCTCAGGGGTTAAGCACTTGACTTGCAATCTGCAGGTCCAGGGATCGAATCCCGCCATGTACCAATGTGTTTTTCGATTTTCGATTTACATATGTACATTTATCCGACGTTCTTACGGTGAAGGAAAACATCGTGATGCAACCTGCACATATCTGAGAAGAAATTCAATGATATGTGTGAAGTCAACCAACCCGCACTTGGCCAGCGTGGTTGACTATGGCCTAGTCACCCCTAACTTGGGGTAGGCTCCGAACCCCTCAGTGGGGACGTATAGTGAGCTAATGATGATGATGATTTATACTATGGCCAATGTGAAATAAGAAAATGCAGATTTATTTGTAATAAAATATTTGTCGACATTAGCCAAACTATATGTTTCACAGTGGCACTAACTAGTGACTTACTGGAACATTTTAATACATATTTTATTAATTGGAATACACGATTAATGATGAAAATGATTATAAATAATAATTATTCATTCAGAACAGTGCCATATAGAAAAGATTAAGGTTATGAATTTTTATTTAGCATACTCAATTCGATGGTTTATTGATGATGTATTCGTGTACTATTGGTCCTGTCAAAAATGATGTTAAAGGTTAATCTTATCTTACTAATATTATAAATGCCAATGTTTGGATGGACGGATGGATGGACATTTGTTTAAAGGAATCTCCAGAGGGACTGTATAGACCTCGATGAAATTCGGCACAGATGTAGAACATAGTCTGGAAGAACACATAGGCCACTAATTAAGTTTTTTTTTAATTCAACGCGGACGGAGTGGCGGGCGACAGCTAGTATTATATAAATATATGTGTAACATGTAACCCGGTTGCCTAGACTGGAACGTAGACGTGTTTGTTCGACTGTAGTAATAGGGTTGCTTCTCTTCAATTCTTCATGCCTACATAATATATTAATATGTACATTTATATTCTAAGTCGATAATATTTAAATACAAGCCCCATGTTAGATAATATTGAAATAAAATAAAATTTTGGTATACATTTTACTAAGAAAGTAACTTCTATTCAATAATACTTTAATGCCATCTGTTAGAAGCGATCATTTGTGAAGCTCTTCAATCCTGTCTGTGATAAAGATGTCCGAGACCGGATAATTGCCAGCCCTTGCGAGCTGAGCGACACGACTACCGTTTTGGTTCGTGAAACTCCCGCGCACGACCTCCATGTAGATGATTTTTTCGTGATCGACTCGCTCATTGTTCGGTAGCATTTATTGGATTGAAATTGTTTACAAGGGCCACCGTGGCACGGCGCCCCGTATAGCCCGATGTACGCTCGGCCGACATGCTATACGTGCTCGTACGTTGCGCCTTCTTTGGGGACCCGTCTTAGTCTACAACGGCCAACGGTAACGAGCGCATACTAAATTTTATGGTTCTGTACTCAACTTTGACTCACGTTTGAATGTTACACATAGTTAACTTTAACTAAAATATCTGTTTGTAACTAAATAAGGTAGCAATGAAAAGGTTGGATCAAAACATAAGAGGTTTCGATTTAAGTCAGTCTTCCAACTATTAATTCTTGTTAAAAAGTACAATGGTAATAATCGGTTTTCAAATACAGAATACGTAATTTAATGAAAACATATCTCCACCGTCGATGAAATGAAACTTAGAAAACTGCGAATAAAAACACTACAATGAAAACACTGTTTTCGTTCTACACCAAAATTATCATAAAAGTGTTAAGTATTTTTGCGCTTGTATTTATGTGTCCCTTTTGGCTAATACACACTCTGTGAAAGTTTTTGTTCCCATCGGTAAGTACAGTTATTATTTCATAGAATGCAAATGCCGGCAATTGTAACGACTTGTTAAGAATTCGAAATTTCTGGAGCATGTCGCATGCGTCGCTGTTTGTTTCGACCGCGGGGAATCCACCTGGTACACTCAACGCCGTACTGTAATACCAATTTGTGTTAACAAACGAAACATTTTAACATGTCATTGAAAGAACAATGCCGAGTCGGTAAAACAATGAATTAACTGACGTTTTTCTAACATATTCCAATTTAAATACGCAAAATACACATTTTATGCACTCAACACAACTATGGGCTAAAACTTACAGTGTTTCAATTACATTTAAGCTTATACAAATGTCAATCCTGTACCGCACGTTGATATTTGACATTACCAGAAATCATGGTTATTGAAATATGATTAATCGTAGGCTTCCGAAATGCGAATTTGACAAATAAATAACAAGGTACTTACACCGGAATCAATTTTGCTGATATATGTCTAAGGGTGAAACATATTTTATAACCACATTTACGTACATAACGTTAATCACCGGTGGTCAAAGGGTTAAAAAACATTTTTTCCAAACAGTGTCTTATTCTACTTTTTTGGAGTAATCCTATCTTTTTCTTGAAGTGCCTCTTCAACTGGCGAAGGTTGGCGATCAGTTCACCATATTTTATTTTGTCTCTTGCGAGGCGAAATAGTTGGGCGGCACTCGTAACCCCCGTCCCTCGGATGTTGCGCAATCAGGATTTTTTTCTGCGACCAACACTCCTTTTACCGGGGACTTTTCCCATCAAGATGATTTGGAGGAGTTCGTCGTACCTGTACACGTGGCCGAGGTAAGATACTTTTCTTATCTTGACGGTCTGCAAAAGTTCCCGTTTTTGATTAACTCGTCGCAGAACCTTTTCATTTGATAACTTGTCAGTCCAGCTAGTAATCCTATATGTATATCTATATGAAGTAAAGGATCGATTGTGAAACCGGTTTTGTGGTTAACAAGAATGTGACGATTGTAATGACAAACGATAGATCGATTTGGAGGACGAAAAGCTGTTGGGTCAAAAGATGTAGAAAGACACAGAGAAATAAAGAGATGATGTATGTATGTAATAACATCGCATTTACATTTAACATACGCACACGATATAATACAAGAGGTGGGAAGAGATTGGATCAAACAGGAAAAAGATAGAGACAGGTGAAAAAGGTTTGAGGAGGCCTATAATCAGAAAGGGGTACAAATATTGGTATAAAAAGCCTAAATAAAAGTAATACGCACATAATATGTCTGTGCGATCTCAACCGTAACCAAGATTGTTAAGCAAACAGTACAAAGTTTTTAGTGAAAAGAATAATGAACCTAACAAACTCCTTCTTTATGTTTGTTTTCATTTCAAAAGTGTATTTAATACACTTTCATGCCACTAACAGTTGGTTTCTTATACTAAAATCTTTGTATAAATATATCGTCATCCCTGTTATCCTTGACAAAACAGGGATAACAATATGTGTGAAAGTGTTATTTTGGTCTCAAAAATCTCTGGTAAGAATACTAAATGTACAATGCCAACCTGCAGAATATCAGTACCTTTGAACTCGTATGAGAGTACGCTAAAACGCTAATTAGCAACGCAGCCTAGACAAGTTTCGTTTGACAAGATCTTAGGGACTCTTGAAAATAGTTAATTATTCTTCTCATCAATATGTGAATTGACAAGAAATATTAATTCTCTAAATGTGATTAGCGTCACATTTACTACGAGTTTATACTCTTCTATAAGTCTTGTGACTTGCGTATTTAACTTCATATTATTTGACTGTAATAAACAATACTCATATTATATAAGTATAAGAAAACCTTTTACATCGTTTCATGAAATAAACATGTTATGAACGCGTTCCTGATTTCTATTCATCAAGTTTTAAGTTACGTTTTCCACTCTTTTTTCTCTCAATGTCGTAAATATTCAATTCCGTCTTAAAGGGTTCAAATGTACATTTGACTTTGTAAGTGAAGACTCATAAATGCACAATGAAAAGAACGAAAAGTTTGAATACAAGGAGTATTCAATCTTTTCGTACGATTCAAGTTGAAAAAATTGCTCTGGTTATATAACTTGGAAAATTTATAATTCTACTAACAATTTGAACATAACTGTGGGTTTCCATTGTCGAATACCTTAAATAAAAACATATTGTCAACTATTTTATACTTTAAAAAATAAAACAGTGATAACAACGTGTTACAACATTAGGCTCCGAAACTACTGAACAATTGTACGTATTTGAAAAATTATCTCACGGTTGGGAAGCTGCACTATCCCGGGATGACATAACTTATATTTATTAATTGTTTTTTTTAATTCCGCGCTTACGAAGTCGTGGGTAACTGCTAATAGTAACTAAATTTAGTTTACTTCACGTCTCACCTCCATTAAAAATTCAATATTTTACTTTACCTTTGGTTTTAACAACTCATATGTTTGGGTTACAGCGTAAAAGTTTTATTGGTGCCGTTACATTTTTACAAGGCTTTTATTGTATGTACCTACTTGTGCGGACGGTTGTACGTGCCTTCCTCGTCCATCGCTTAATGCATTTATGCAGGCAACGGCGCACATTTCACCCGCCTCTACCTATTAGTTAGGCTGACATTTTTATACTCTTTTTTTGAACCTCCCATCTAACATTTTTAGGTATTTTAATTGGATTACAGGATGCGGCGATAGAAAGAAATAGTAAAACGTCCGCTCAGCTCTAGATTTTGTGAAATTACATTATTATAGTAATTAGTAAATGCAACCTTGTCCGTTTGGATTATTTGAACACTCCGGTTTCAATTTTCATTAAAATAACCGTCTGTGCAAATTATCTATCATTAATTAAATTATTTTTAAATATATAAATACACAGGATACACCCCGAAACTACTAAACGGAATATTTAGTCTCAGAAACCAACGGTAAATGATGAAATTTGTAAAATTATATTCATTTATCATTTCTTCCAACTTAAAAGATAGGATAATTTCTATCTTCGTTTTTTATTGCAATTTATTTTATTTAAAATAATAATGTTTTCTTAATGGTCTGTACATGATATAACATATAGTTTAAATTACATAAAGAGCCGTAATTAGTAACAAACAGGAGTTGAGTTGAGGCAGGTTTTCCCGAACAATAAGAGGGCGGAGAACGCAACACGGTTGCATTTTGATTGGCGGACAGGTACGCCTCCGATACTATGAACAAACTGTTGAGAGTTCATTAATGCTTTCCAATACATATCCATGTTTCAAATGATATACTAGTTTTAAATACATGTAGAGGTTTCAACCAATAATTTGGACTTTTCTTCATTTTAACTGCTACCTATTATGTAGAGTAAATTTGTAAAAGTGTGCGTCAAGATTTGTCTATTTCCTAGAGGATTTATGACGCACTGTAGAACATCGCGAAGATGTCGATGTCTGAATGTGGAGGAGAACAGATGGATGTACCTCATAGAAAAACGAAAAAAAACTTGAGAGGTGTCAAGGGACACCCTGATGTAACGAAGTTCCTTTCGATTAATTAGTGAAGGAACCAACGTTTATTCTATGAATAAAAAACTTAAGTCTTCACAAGAAGTACATTTTATTTCTATGAATTTTTGTTATATATTGTCACGTCGTTGCCATGGTTACTATAGCAAAAAGTGTCGTGACAACTTTTCGTAAGAAATTTTTCCGTCTAGCCCCCCTTTCACAACGCGCGATAAGGAACTTCGTTCCAAAAATATCTGCCAACCACTCTGGGAGACGCGTGATTTGTGTCGTTTTATGTTTTGTAACAATTTTTCATTAAAAAATAGAGATACATCTTCACATTTTATTTAATTATGTCAAAACGTTGCAGTCGAATAATATATCTTTGAAAATATGTCAAAGAGAATACTCTATATCTAGTAGTAGTATCTAGTGTGCATATGTATCTTTAGACAGAGAAAGATGTCGCTCCACGATTGCTTTGGTTTTATGTTGTGGCAATTTTTATGATGTTAGCTTCATGCATCGGATTCGGTCCATGGTTAAGATCGCTTTGAAATTTTAATGGAAGCCAAATGAGGAACTTGACAGGTTAATAAGGATGTGTCGCTTTTCCGACGCTAATAGCAGCTCGCCACAGCGAAATGAAAGGCTCGGTAACATTTTGTACGTGCGTCCAGAGAATAGACTATAATTGACTTAAATATTTCCTTTGTGCTCGGATGCTGATGAAAATTCTTTAAGACACGAAAAATAATACGAGGATTATGTTTACTGTTTTTTTTTTGGTTTCGAAATTTGCTAATAAGTTTCTGTTACATTTCCTATGATCGTTACTGCATTTAAGTAATCGTAGAAAAAAAATATTAGTAATAAACGAGATGGTTATTGTTAGGAAATAAAGAAATTTGATAGTAAAACTGGGTTTATTTTTATTTTTTTATTTTAAGTTAATTATATGTAATAATAATATCATATATTAAATCGATAATTTTTAGTGCATAGTCAAATTTTGTTACATCTATATGGGTTATTCAAATAAAACACGTTTCGAAAACAAATCTTGTGCATTGTTAAGCTAATCAACAACAAGTGAATTACAAAGGGGATCAAGCAACCGGTTCTAGCTTTATGCGAACTAAGACGTGGATGTGAAAGGGTCTGCTAGTGCGAGAATTTTGATTGTTAGCTGCGTTTGATGTTCCATCTGGAGCTCGACTGTCTATGGGGACAATGGACGAGTGTACTGATGCTCTGAAGCCAGCCGCTTGTGAAATTGCCCTGAGCACAACTGAATTGAATGTAATGTGTGTGGAAGTAGATGTCCCACTATAGTAAGTTAATCCATTGCCGAGTTTAATAATTGATATCAACAATAAATATTGTCCATATTATTAAACGAGTTTGCCTTGGAACTGCATATTTACTTAATATCAAATGGGTTTTTTTAAGTCTGGTATAAAAAGATCTAAAGGTAGAGAGATGAAAACCTTAATCAACGTACATTCTCGTCGTTATCTCGAAATCTCAAAGCAAAGATCGCAAAAACTTATTCAAATTCGTAGCTCTCGACTTGTTTCACGAAGTTCTTATTACTACCTGTAGTAACTTTGTATTAAATAGTTGTATACGAAATATTAGTTTTATTTATGTGTATATAATTGTAAAAAATCGTTGTAAATTGTAATTAATCATGGGCTAGATTGTAACAGACGTCGCTGCGATAGATTGAGTTTGGTTCCGGAATGCAAGTTTGCGCGGGCGGGCGGCGTAGGGCGGGTGCGGCCGTTCAGCAAACGCTTATAAATAAGGCTCATATCGATGCAATAATGTGTTGCTAGGGGGAATATTGCACGGCCATCCGATACCCGATACACGCAACACGAGTGCTAATATCCAGAACGAAGAGTTTCGATTACCCCAAGCGGTTTATTTTATTTGCTCCCCGTACGTTTCCTTCGGGTTTATTTTCGAATTAAATTGGCTTGATCGTTAAAGCTTACAAATGCATCAATGTACGTTGATTTTATTAATACATCCGTTGTGTAAATTTTGATATTTTTAATGTAATCAAATAAAGATTAATTGCGGTGTGGCGTCAACCTGAACAAACGTATTTGCGTGATGTTCTCTTGTTTATCTAGAAAAGAATAGCTGTGTTAATAAACACGGCCAGCGATCTGTTTGAGGTTAAAATAATGTAGTCCGCCTCAGAGTGGATAAAGAACGAATGTTTAATGTAACCATATTGACAAATTTTACAGGATATCACTAGATACTAAAATAAATTTCCTTCGTGTAACCAAGTTTTCATCAAAGTTGTAAAAATAATTAGTTCTTAGTAAAAAAACCGATAATTTTCTTTATTTAAACCGTAGTACAGTTCTTTCGTTTGATGTTTGTCTATTTTTTAAAGAAGTATTTTCTCGCCGGGAGTAATATTAAGTAAATTTATTCAGAAATTATAATTTTATTACTATAAATACTGTAATAAAAATATATTTTTTTATTTGTTCGCTTCTTTCACTACTTAGCCACTATTACCTACTCATTTTAAGACATAGAAAAGGCCATGTGGTACACGGACATCACACAAAACAACTAAAAATACTATTATTACAATACCTTAAATTCATACACTTTTATCCTGAATAGACTAATAAAATTAAGTAAAATATTTTTAATGCAAAACAAAAAAAATATCCTGAATTTTATATCCGTACTGGTCACTTCGTTCCCGGCGCCCAGTGATGTGCCAGTTGTTCCCGCATTTGTTGCGCCGCCACGCAGTTATATGTTAAACAAAATGTATTATTAGCGAACATTAAAGTACTGAGGCGCCGGCCAGCGTCTGCCGTTGGCGCATCGACGACCGGCGCGTCTTTACTAGTGATGCTCCCAACTTCCAACACTAACCTATTACGTGTTCTCATAAAATTAACAATGAGATATTTAATCTTTTTACAATCGAACATCGCAAGTTATTAAAGTTATAATCAATAGTGATAAAACTAAAGTTTAATTTGTAGTCCAGTGCCTCAGTACTAATTAAAACACAAATTTTCAACTCGAGCAGTGCGAGACGCGACGCGACCGCGAAGTTCTCAAAATAAACACACGCACTGAAGATGGATCCCCGACGGGTCCGAAACTAGTCGGTGCCGACACCGGACCATACACGAGTTAAGCTGTTCTTAATTAATTTATTTAATCAAATTAATTTTCATATCAATGAAGAGTTGACTTTTTTGATTATTATTTCCAGTATTGCAAACACCCACAAAAAAGTAGGCAACTTACTAAGTTTTTCGGAGTCGCAGGCAAAAGATAGTAGTAGCCACTAATAATCGTCTAATAACATTTTCATATTTATCCAAAGTCGTTGTTACTTCCCATCACTAGAGTTGCCCACAGTTTATACTTAACAATCATTTGATATTTGGCTATAGCAAATTATCCTTCACAATACAACAATCTTTAATATCTTAATAACTATGACACAGACATATGCACCTCTTTGCTACTAAAGGTTTGGCTTTAAAATTAAGCGATTATTTGATGTCAGGGCTATTTATTACGAATACATACTTAAATCATCATATATATTTCATAATACTAAGTTAAGAATTTTATTTAATTGATTACTTAATGTAAGCTATACCTAGCTTAATAACTTGTAGGCAGATGTTGGATGGGCCTAGTATTTATTTTTATTTAATTTAGCTAACTAGCTATCGCCATCGGCTCCGCGCGATTTAAAAAAAAAACGTAATAAGTGCTGGCTGTGTGTTCTTCCAGGCTATGTTTTAAATCTGTGCCAAATTTCATCAAGATATAACCATTCACTGTATAGTGATATAAATATATAGATTGATATTGATGTGATATAGATATAAATGTTTTTGTATATGTCATGTTTTTATTAGTTTTAATTTAAGGTAAAATTATTAAAAATGCTACATGACCCCTTCACCCACTCATGTCTTCAATTACATTCGAAAACTATCTATCTATATATCTGCTATGAAAGTAACGATCCGACGAAGAAGCGCAGTTGTCGATCGGTGTCAACGGAGTTTTTGTGGGCAACAAAGCGACGGCGCCGCGCCTCGCGCCGTCTCAAACAATCGCGGCCGAGATCAAAGGAGGCGGCGGCGTGTTTACACCCGGCCCATCGCCTAATCAACCTACTGATTAATTTAATTAAACATTACGAGAAAGCTCTGTTTACTGTACGTTTCCTCGGGACCACATGCGTGTTCAAAGGATGTAGGCCGGAGTATAAACATTGACCATTGTTGGAGCTGTTGCCGCGCAGCCCACGATGATGTGACGAGCCGAGCGATTTGTCAGACGCCGGTTTGTTAGTGATCTTTTTTTATATTTTATTTTATTTAATAAATCGAGAATTATTTAGAATTACACAGAACTAAATATGACATCTATAACATACGAGTAGTATGTATTCTTCGATCCCTTATCCTTCGATTTTTGAACTTAAAGTTTTGTGTGCCTTGCTGTCCCACCTCTCATCTCCTCACTGTAAGCTCAACAGTTAAGATACACCTGACCATCCAATACATTTGAAATGGTTCGCGAGTGATTCCCACACACTTCGTATGCGCAGAATGTGTCGCTCATGCATTTAATACAAGTGCTGAATGTGTGCACTTGTATGTCAATTATCAAATATACATTGCAAAAGAAAACTGTAATAAATGTAACTATGATTATATTTAATTAAATATTCTACAGCAAAACATAACGTGACGCATCGTTGTAAATTTATTTTTATTAAAAAAATAATCCATTCTGCAAATAGATAAACCATCATTGAGGTCGTCAGTCAATGTACATGCCCGTTAGTTAAAACTCACGGTGAAAATGAAACCTGAAATCGACTTTTGAAACATTCGATAATTAACATTTTCACAAAGGTCCAAACTCGGCGGTCGGACACGGCACATTTCTGCGCGCGCTGTGACGTCCGTCGTCATCCGCCGAAACTTTATGACGTCACAAAAAAAATGGTCCCGCGCTCCGCCACAAAGGCTGCGGACACACTCTTAAATAAAACAATGTCGCATCAAAACACACGAAGGTTCTTAACACTCATTAGCTGGACGATAGCGAAAGCGTTAAAAAAAACGAGTAACTTTTAATTCGGGAAAGCCAGTTTCCCCCGCGCCACTCCGGAGAGAGCTACTTTTTCGTTTTGTTTTTTAATTAGTTGCCGCTTAAAGTTTACCGCGTTCACGTTGTTCAGTTTTTTATTCTATGTCTTTTTTTTTTAATTTAACCCCTACCAATTAAGTTTTTGAATATAGCTAGCATTAAACGCCGACAAGTTGTTAAGTAGTCCGCGCTGGAAAGTATTACGTGTCTCTCTTTCTAGGTGCGTGGAAAAATGCGTTTGAATGCGCGCCTTTTCACCTAGCTTTAAATAGTTCACAAGTTTAATTAACTGCAAAAAAACTTATTTATGGAAATAGAGAATCTATATTTCGTTATAAAAATTTCACGAAAAACACATTATATATCATAATCATTTTAAGGTTATCATTTTATAATCATAATCAGGTTAATCATTTTATTTGAGAATAGTTATTTTTCTTCTAATCTTCACATACACATTTGCGTCTTATTTTTTATTCGAACTTTTATGATATTTTATAATCTTTATTATTTATAATATTAGTATAGATAAGTCATTATAGATATAGATAATGTCAATTTTGTTTCCTTAAGTTTTATATATAACGTAAGGTTTATATAAGCAACTGGTGTGTGTGTATATATATATATATATATATATATATATATATATATATATATATATATATATATATATATATATATATATATATACTAGCTAACTTTTACCCGCGACTCCGTCCGCGCGGAATAAAAAAAATGCACACAAAATAAAAAAGTTCCTATGTCCGTCTCCTAGTTCTAAGCTACCTCCCCATCAATTTTCAGCTAAATCATTTCGACCGATCTTGAGTTATAAATAGTGTAACTAACACGACTTTCTTTTATATATATAGATACTCGTAGATATATAACCAGTTGCTTTGTTGTTTTTATACTGTTCGTTATTTTGTTTTTACTCGAACGAACATCAAATCATTACAAACATTGTTCTCATTAACCAAAGATTAATGATATATTGAATTACGAAAATTAGCTAGCAACATTCATAACGAGCGCAAAGTTGTTGATAAAATTTTGGTTCGATTGGAAAATTGTTTCAAATCATATTGAGATAGTTTTACTTCATTCACTTGATAAATTCCTTTCATCCCATTGTTTTTCAGTTGTTGGACAAATGAGATTTTATTAAACTAAAATATACACGGATAAAAAAATATCCGTAACGGATATTTGGATGAGGCATTATCGGAACATATGGATTTCCCTACTCTCTGTCATTCCATCTGGGCTATGAGCGTGACTGTACATTCTAATTATTACATTTTTTTATTACTTAACTTGAGTAAAACAAATATAAATCACATCAACTCGTTCAACGTCTCATTTGTCTAATACGAGGGAACACGAGTAGCATTTCGTTTGCTCAAGGAAATTAGAAATAACATGGTACCGATTTTAACATAACATACAAATGAAACGTACCCGAAAGATAGCAAAATAACAGACATTGCGAAGCGGTGAGAGATAATAATGTGTTAAATTAATTGTAAACAATATTTGGCGAACACAGAACTCTTCGAAATCCTGTAACGTTGTGTATAAACCCGAAGAAGAAATTGTTAAATTGTAAATGCTATTCGATTGTTTTACTTATTTATATTTATGGCGAAGAAAATCTTTTAACCGGTTCTTTTATTATTATTTTTTATAAATCTTTTTAAATGATTTAGGGTAAAGGCGAGATAGATGCCTCAGTAGGATAGATGCCTCATTTTCATAAAATCTAACTTCCCAAACTCGCGACTAAAAATCAATAGTATAACTAAGAGCCGCAGGTACCCTGCACCTGAGTTAGCAATGGGCCGTGGTGCGGTGAAGATGCATTTCGCTTATTTGTGGATTTATGTCCGCGGCGAACTTAACAAACACGTCAAAGTTTTAAAGGTAAGTATTTGCTGTTGTATATCTTTATAAGTAGTTATTAATTCCGTTATATTTTTTATTACGTCAATATACTGATTCATCAAGTATGCATCTAAATGGAAATAGTAGCTCTTTTGTTTTTTATTTATTTAAAAACTACTTGGGCATCTATCCCTATCAAAAAGGATAGTTGCCCTGATTTTCTGCGGTATAGATGCCCCTAGGGGCATCTATCCCTCCATTCAACACGTTGTACTGAATGCGCTTTGAACATATTTTTATGTTCTATTATATTTTATATGTGTTTATGGATACTTATATTTAGACTTTTTACTGATTGTAGCAGAACTATGCCACGAAAATACAAAAGTAATGAAGGAGTCCGAGCTCGAGTATGTTCTTGGACTACAGAACAATTACAGTCAGCATTCGAGGAATTGGACAAAAATACAAATTAAGGGGAAGAAAACTAAAGGTTTGGCGGTAAAGAGAACTAAAAGAGATGAACAGCATAAGCCTAAAGATACAAACAAAGATAACTGCACAGAATGATTTGAAAATTATAAATATACGAAGTCTCAATCCGAACTGGATAAAATGTGTAGAGTGTCAAAACTGGCTACATGAAACATGTACATTCTTCAGAAATTATTGCTCAAGATGTGGAAAACTAAAAGTTCTATCCGGTTAAGTATCATTTCAGTAGAATTACAAGATGAAGATCTTTTTGTGTATTTTAATTTTTTTTAAGTAAAGGCTTTTATGAATATGCGTGTTGAAACTTAATAATTAATAAGTTATAATAAGAATTTAGAATTTCTGTTTTTGTTGAACAAATGATGTTAGAATTTTATTTGATCTCATAATTAGAATTAAATTGTAAAGATGACAGTTGAAAGTTCTTAAAGAAGATTTAAGAAACTGCAAGATGCTTTTCATTATAAATAAAAAAAGACAAAGACAAAAATAAAACATTATAAATATTATAATTTTACAGTATGAAGGGCATGTATCCCGCGCCGCAGGCATCTATCCTTGTTTGTATTTTCATGGTGGGGCAACTATCCGTACGGGTAGGCATCTATCCTCAAAAATCGAGGTCCACAAAAAGCTAAAATCTGCAAAATCTGTCATTTATAGGCCCAAAAAGACAAATCATAGTAAAAGATAAAGAATTAAACTAGCTATATTAATAAACACTATTTATATAAAATTAATATTTTTTAAATTAGGAGTGTATTCCAAAAAGTGGGGCATCTATCCCGCCTTTACCCTATCTTTTTACGAGCCTTAAATGATTTAATAAAAATGTTATTTGAATCTAAAAAATCTTAAGAAATAAACTAATCCTTTTTGTAAACGAATAGAAGGAATGGAGAAAACGCGAGCAAAACATCGACAGAGCACTTGCAGAAAAATAAAATTAAATTGTAATACGACACGGGTTAGTTACGATGCTCGAGGAAGACCTTTCAATTTGCTGCTTTCTTTTTCTTTCTATTGTTCCAGTATACAAAGCGACGCAATTTCACCTGCGATCGAATATATATTCTATCGTCAATACCTTTGCGTCTATTTCTCTATATTTTAAGTATTAGAATAAACAATTACATTACGGGCGTATCGCCGCAATTCATTGTCAGTAAAAAGTAAATAGTGTGGATAAAAAACGACGTGCGTGCGTCGGTTGTACAACAGAACGGTTTTATTGTTGCATTAACAATATTAAATAGCACATGCACCATTGCTCGACTAATTAAACTTATTACAATATCGATGATTTTATAGAAAATTTATGACGACCCAATTTTTTTAAACTGCCGAATGTCATTAGTGCAAACGTGTTTAATACCTACATATAACTTTATACATCTATGATTATATTCAATAAGGTTTCATCTGTATCGTCAAAAAACCATTGTAATAAATTCATTATTACTTAAATAGTCGCATATAAGGAAAACATAATTGCTTAGAATTAATATTAAGTAAAATTAGACGAAAATTAACATTTAATCAGTAATAGCGAAGTTGCTTTTAAGTATTTAAATATTTAAAACGTGTTAAAATAATACCCGAGGTCTGTGCACGTATATAACAAACGCATTAATATTTATAAAGTTACATGTTAACTATGGATATTATTAATTCAGAAGAGCTTACACGAAGGAAGTTGCGCGGTTTGGTTGAATAAAATAACACTGTTATAATTTCGAAGCAGAGGCATAAAAGTCGCTTTAAATTAAAAACAAATGTTCGTCAAAGTTGGTCCTTAATAATTCAGCAACTCGCCCTCCCGCCTCCCAGCTCCCTCGGTAATTGGTAACCGGGAGTAGGGTCACTATCAATTTACTATCAGAACGGGACTAGATAATAATAAAACATACGATTTCATTATTATAAATTTTGAAACACTTTTATTAAAATTTCTCAGTTTCAAATTCCAAAGTTTTGTATGTCACAAAAAACTGAACTAATATAATACTGAAAACGTACATTGATTCTTAACGTGTCTACTAATCTGAAAAACATGACAACCTAGTTCAGGAGTCAAAGATACCAGAAAATGTATGCACTTATTGCATTAAAAATTTGAGACGGGAAGCTGATTTGAAAGAGAAATTTGGAGCATTTGCAACATAAGATAAATTTAAAAAATTACTATTAAAATGGGGAAAGTCCTAGTTAACATCAGAAGGTTGGAGTGCGTACTCGAAGGTGGCAGGGTGAGCATGGTGGCTGTGGAGCAATGATTAACATGTTTGTCTTGCTTACATCGTCGCAAGCGCTCAAACTACGTCTAACTCAAATAAAATCTTCCCCGCTTTGCATAAGTACCCGGGCCCGGCTTTCACCAATATTTGTCTACAATGTCACTGTATTTAATACTCAGAATTAAAACTTTACTATTTGTCTCTTTTTGTATACACGTTTCATTTGAAAAATTACATTTATGAATATTTAATGCACACGTATTGACCTTTTGTATGCTAAACGTGCTTTTTTTAAATCACCAATGTCGTGTTTGAAAAATATTCAATTTGTTGTAATGTACTTGTGGGTTCGTGGAGATTTTTAAATCATTTGATTTTTTAATCACAACAAGAAACTGTATGAATAAATTCAACTAGATCATTCGAGTTCCGGCAAGTTATTATAAAATGTCATGCGAAATTCGATCTTTGCTCTTCTGGCTTGAGGATTTAATCCAACCCCTGAACTACTATGAATTATGAACGACGAGGTTGATCTACCGGGCAATTCATAAGCGACATGTTAATTGTATGGAGTAGCCGCAGGGAGACGGCAACGTAGCGCAACACGCTACTAAGTATGCACCATCAAATATTCCAATCCACTCTAACTCTCATTAAAATTACATAGAAATAAACAAAACCACTAATCTCTCTTATTCTACTCTTATTCAATTGCATTTAAGATTAATACATCGACGAATAAAAACAAAAGAATCAATTTGACTTGGCACCAATACGTAGCAGCGTGATCTCGTTAAATGAGCAATACAAGACTATACCCAGCTTCCAACAAATTGTAGGATTAAAAATAACGAAAGAGAAACAACAGTTAACATGGAATAATTACAATTAGAAGACAATATAACAAACGGAAAAGCGAAATGGCTTTATGCAAATAAATCAACGAACGCGGACGTAACTAGCAAACAACAAAACAATGGACGCTGTGTAATGGAGAGGCAAAGTGCCTATCAGGCCTTCAGACGCTGTAAACATATAAAATGAAGGCGGTTATTGTTCTTCTGAAACAATAAGCTACATATTCCACAATTCGCTGAAGCCATTTCGAGTGAAAGCGCCATGGAAAAAATATCCATCGGATACCGCATCGACGCACGCTTAAACAATCAAACGGGGAACAAAAAGACAGTAATGTGGAAATGGATAATGCAGGAGCGGCCGTGGCAGGGTGCGGTCACAGTCCGGGCGGGCGTAGCCACAGTTCGAGCGGGCGCGTACACTGCGTCCTGCACTCAATTAAAATAAACGCAGCCAACTGTCACCACTCCAAGGGGTGGACAGAGAAGTCAATTTAAGTTGTCGAACTAAATTGTCACCAAAGCTTATTTCCACCATTGTGGCAGGCCAAGCGAAATTGGGAATCTCCGAATTTATTACTCTTTAAAACTAATTATACATTAAACATGTTCATCTCTAATTTGCTAACTTGTGTACTAATTCAAAAAGACTAACTAAAAAAGACTTCAATTGAATCACTCATATGAAATACACATGAGAGTAACATGAATCGTTTGTGAATTATAAATATAGGTATATAAAAAAATACATGGACTTTTACTCAAATAAAATTTTACTCAACTATATTAGTTATTTTAGTTAAATTTAATTAGAGAACAATAATTTCTAGAAAATTTAATATGTAATCAGTCCGCAATCCGCTTAGCGGTCCGCTGCCGGGGGCACTGTGGCGGCGCCACGCTCTCGCCGGAGAGGAAGTGTGATTAGTTTTATCCTTCGCCCCTCACAGTGCGTCCCCGTCCCCCGCTACCCCCGCCTAACTTCCCGCTCCTATTCTTCGCAAGCTCTAAATTGTAACGCAAATGAATCAGACGTATTATCGTGGAAGCGGCTTAAACGTGTCCTAGCAAATTGGGATCAATGATAAAGCTATGAGGGTTTGTATTAAGCGATTTTTCGCCGCACACCTTGACGTTTTCCCTTGTCGAATCGGGACATTTGCGGGGAGTGTGGTAACGGAAAAAACGCGTATCGTGTAACGTTGAGAATGGTTCAAACGGTGGGGACTTGATTCTTGGTTCTCTTATTGTCAAGGTTTTCTACATTACTGTCCTTTGAATTAATAAGGATATTATAATTTTTTTTTTGAAAAATTTAATTTATGTTGTATAAATAACATATCACTTAAATTATGTATTAATTTGATAAGATTAAAATGTTTTAATCTCTTTGTATATTTTCATAACTTTAATGAATTCTGTGACGCATTTTGCATGACATCAGACGTCAGTTTCGTAGCGAATTTAGTTTACTTTCTTTTTTGCGTATATGTTAAAGAATAAACTTGGGTCATAAATATGCAACAATGTGAATTTACATTTACGACATCACTTACGTCATAACTCATCCTCCACTCTTCGGCGTTATTATTTTGGATAGACTTTATATAACATGAATTAAAATTAGTACATGTATAATGTAATATTTCTACTCGTATATAGTTTTTAAATAATAAGTTAATGTGTTACCGTCATTTAGACATAATAATTGTGTTAAATTTTACCAGATTACATGGTTCGTTTTGCACAACTTAATATACTCAAACAAGTATATTAATTAGAAAAACTTCAAGCATTCTTCAGAACACTTAACTCTTTGAGTGGAGTTAGTGATTTTAAATAGAAAACTATGTTCTTTACCTATTGGGAAACATTGCACAAATCGACTAAGAACTTTACGGTTGATTGATAAAGCAACATTTCACGCGCGTAATCCAGAAGGGCAGGCAGAGTTCGGCACGGTTTCTCGCCTCCACATTCATCTGCATGCATGCAAAATACACAAAATATTTACTATCTGTTGTAAATTAATACAAGATGTTTTCTCGTCTGTAGAAACTTTGAAGCGACGCAAACTAACATAAATAATCAGAGTTCGTTCCTAATTGCATTGCGTATTTACTTACATTATGTTTCTCCTATCATTGACGCTTATTAATAACTAGAAGCAAATAAAGAAATAGGCCTATTTCTAAAGTACTATAAGAAAGTTTTAAAGTTTCTGCTAACATCTAATGACAAAGAATCAAATTCGATTCCCACTTAGAATCGAACATCGTACAGCAAACTATCACCAAAATAACTATAATTTAGCACCTGTGTATGTTGCTATGACAACTTTTCGACTTAAATTCATTGTAAGTGTCGAATGACATTTCACTGAAATGGATATGAAATAAATTTCTTCGACAATACATTTTGTAATGCAAATATCGAAAAGTATATCTTGAATGTTTCTATACAATAATTATCACTTCAACACTAACAGAGAGGCAGTTATTATATAGGGTGTATCATTTAGCAAACATTCAGCCATTAAGGCGTGGTGCGGTGCGCCGGCTGAAACTTTCAGTGTTATATTACCACGAGCTCCTGGAAGAGTTTGTACGGACGGCCAGTTTGTAATTATTTTGCTAATATGTCTGCTAATAACCGGTAGCCGACTTTAATAACAACCATTACAATGTTTTCCATTTGATAAGACTGGCTTTCGTAATTTGCTAAATAATCTATATGATTTGTTCGGAATATTTTATTTGAAATATAATAATTAATTATTTGCCAATGCTTCTTTCGATGGAAACATTGAAATAGATCTAGATGTATTCGCCGACGTCTGCGACTCAGTAGCATTGTACACAAACACTAATACCTAGCCGGTGTCCGTCTCTGACGCGTCAATAATTGTAACGGTCAGATGAAAAAGAACAATTCGTCCGTTAATTTACACCTCCCCATCGCCGGCAGGAAGTTTACGATCGAGCATTTTATCGATTGCTACTGTATTTAATGCGCCGAATGTGCGCGAGCGAATGTTTACGTTCGCGCGATCGACGGGCGGGCGGCGGCGTTTCTTTGTGCCGTCGCGCGGGCAAAGCTTTATGGAAACTTTAATTGTGGCAGCAGACAAAAGAGGCCCGTTAAGACGATACTATATAACTACAGTACAATCTACAAATAAAATGTTTTATTAAGTTGGCCGGAGGACGGCGACGGTGACGGACGGTACCGGGCGCCGCCGCCTATACCCTCTGTGTTTACCGTGAACGCACGTGCACTAAGTACCAGTTGAAACGACCCGATGTATTGTTTGTTTACTCCTATAAAACACTAAAATCCAATTCAATAACAAAGAATTAAAGATCCCGAAATAAAATTTATTGCTCCAGTACGATAAAATAGATTTATGAACGCTCGGGGTTTGCGACTCGCCTGTAATATTCTTAGGTGCTCCACTGGAAACAATTGTAGTCGGTGGCAAGTCCTGCCGCGAATCACGTAAATGTTCGGGCTAAGTATAGTTGCAACTTGGCTCCGGCTTGTCGCTTACATTAATAAAAAAAAATACTTCTTGTGTTATATTCCTTTTATCGGTTATAATACTTATAAGTCTAAATGATTAACAATTTTTTATTGAATAAAATTTTACTGTTATGTAATGATGTAGCTATAATTCATTTCTACAATTAAAGTTCTAAATATTTGTTTTTCTTTTCAGGCTAAACTGCTCGAGAATTCGCATGCCTGGCTCGGAGCCTCGACATCTTCGATTGCAGGTCTGTTGATATCATCATTACTTCTTTTGCAGTTTAATTTATTTTGTTGTTATTGTTGTTTTATTCGCACATAATAATCATCTTTACGCCATGATACATTTGAGATAATATTAGTATGATAAATATTTTTTATATAAAAAAAATCTCTAGAATGAATTATTATTGATTAATCTTGTAATAATAGTAATAATGTGTTGTGGCAGTAAATGTGTATTGTAGCAATTCAATTATTTTTCACAAACCGTTTCTATTGCCTTTGTTGTCATGCATGTATAGTATAACATAATCCGTATACAATGATGCAATACGTAACACTTTTCGTATCCCACATAATAAGTTCTTTGCTTTATTTATAACTGTTTTCGATCCGTGGGAAATAAAGCAACTCTTGGGAAATTTAACAATTATCAATACTTTGTATATTTTGCTTTCATTCAATATGTGCTTGAACCAAAAAAAAATATTTAATTCCAACAAAATTTTAACAAAAAATCTTCGGAAACATAATGTTCCGAATTATTAATAACTTCAAATATATGTTATTTATTGTTAGTATTTTCGTTTTAGAAATATAATAATAGGCTTAAATGAATTCAACTTATTAATTCTCTTTTAATACGTTAATTTCAAGTATTAAAATGAGTTTTAACATGTTTAAGAGTAACATTCAGTATTGCATCATTGTATCGGATACGCAATAGTATAAGTTATATGCTAGCGTTTTTGCTTTTATCTGTCGATCAGAATTCCACGGTACTCTGAAGTCGAAAGCACCCACCTGGACCCAAAGCCAACTTCAAGAAGCTATTCAGGCAGTCGTCAATCAAAAAATGCGTTTTACGCAGGCGGCAACACGTTACGGTATACCCAAAGGGACTTTATACGATAACATTTTAGGGAAGTCAAGACGAATGGCGGTATTAGATGAGGCTGGTTTAACAGCCAATGAGGAAAAAGCTGTTTTAGACTATTGTTGTGAAACTAGCGCCTCTCCTTATAATAGGAGAACGAAAAAGTCGCTCCCTGATGTGTTATCGTTTGTAGAGAAATTGAGAAGAAAAAGAGACCCCGCTTTCAAATTTATTGGTCTCATTGGTTTTAGATGGTGGTGGGCATTCTGTAAGAAATACACTATTGTATCTTTGTATTACGATGGTGCGACTAAAGCTAAAAATTTAAAAACAAACTCAGAAAATAATTCCGATGATGACTCTTTGGATGATTTGAAATTAAATAGAAATGTATAGTAAAATTTTTAAATGTGTCCGAATGTAAAAATATAGTTTTTTATATATAATATTAGAAACTATTAAATCTGTCTAGTTACATGAGTATAATACGACTTTAATACAGAAAATGTTCATATACGACAATATGATTTCACATGATAGGACTAATGAAGGTTAATAATAATTTTGTACATTTTAACAGATTTCATTCTTAATAACAGAACTTCATTATTTTTACAGTTTTCATTTTAAATTACTAGCTACCTTTTCTTCTTATATTTTCTTGTTTAATATATTTGTTGTCAATTGTCAATTATTAGATTAGTTTAACTTGTGAATGTATATTGAAAGCTATTTTTTGCGCTTCCATTTAGAAACGATCACTAGATATGATCATATGTTAAATGTAGCATAAAAGTAGGGTTATGTTATAATTAAAGTAGAATTAAGTTATTCAGATACAAAGGTTTGAAGTGCCTTACTTAATATGTGATAATATTATTATGCCGCATTTATTGATATTTCCTTTTAGCATTATTTGACTTTGTAAAAATATTAAACTATTAAATCGTTAATAAATACTATCCAATACCATTGAAAGGATATTAAAAATGTATGAATAGAAATACAAATCCTCATACGCAACTGCAGTTCCTCCAGTGTTGCAGATGTCCATGGGTGACGATGATCACCTTGGTGTTCCCGCCGCTCGTTTGCCTCCTTCTCCTATCAAAAAAAAAAACACAAACTTGTCTTCGATAAATGTAATTATGCTGTTAAAACATACACGGACGTCCAATAATAACTACCGGAAAGCTTTTTGTAATATTTTTTTCTTACATTTTTTTTTCAAATAAAGACAAGAAGTTAATTAAAATACTCGGTTATTAAAACAATTTGTACTAACTTATGTATTTCTCCATTCTAATTCTATTAAAGTAGAAACACCGTCACGTAGAAAGTTAACAATCGTTTAAAATTAATAATCACCTTCATACGCATTGTGACATACAAGTATCACAAAATACACAGCAATTTTCTTTAATATTTTTTACTATAAGAACATTTAATAGCTAACAATGCTAATGGTACGAGTTGAACATACCACCAGCTGCTTAGCTGAACTCGTTTTTAATTGATCTAGTAAATTCTATAGTAATAAAAATACATGTTTGATTGTTTAACGAAGCGACCTTCATGATACTTAGCGTTAGTTTCCATTGACGTATATGCTATAAAACCTATAGTCCTCCCCCTCATTCTTATTGAAAAAACAGAGATAACGATATTGTGCATTTGTATGTTATGCCAATGGAAAGTAACCGTTACACACTGGCAGATATGTGGTACCTATTACCTTTTTAAAAAGAAAAAAAAAACTTCGTATTGCTAGATAATATTTTGACATTGACGACTTCTTCAGAAATTCCTGGATAATTCAGTAATTACGATGATTGATAAAAAAAAACTCCAGCTAGAATATAATACAATTTGTGCGAAGCCACGGGCAATAACTAGTATGTAATAAATGCAATTGAATAGTTAATTTAATTAGATATGGGTGAATAAATTTACATTGAAGTGTTGCAAAAGTTTAATTTGAATTGTAGGAGCAAAAAATCTTGATAATTAAATGGTTAGAGCGATAAATAGCTCGCAACAAATGTGCACAGCTGTAAGTTTATAGGTCCTGGAAAGAGTCACATCCAATATGGCCGGTTGCGCTGCTCAATGTTTAACTTTACAAACTTAGCTACTAAAATATAATAAAGAATTACTTTTGTCATATATGACATGAATAGGAAACTGGTGATAATATACTTAAATTCAACACGCATACATGTAGGAAAAAAAATAAGTTTTTAGGATTTGGCAAAGTTTTTGTTTCAGAAATCGTAACATCTAGACATTTAAATTTCGCACATTTAAAATATTTTATCAACTGAATTACTCAATTAAAACATGACATCTATTATTAATTTGTTTTGTTTTTTATATGTTGTTTATGTTTGTTATTAATTCAGAAATATTCACTCATAAAATACCTAAATTATGAATAACAAAAATTTTCTCCCAAGGACATTAAACAAAGGAAAGTTAACGACAAACATACGCACAAAAATAGCGCGTTATTTTTACATTTGACGCACATTTGTATGCACTAGATCAGGGGTGATGAATCTTTACTTATCCACGTGCCATTTTTCTGAAGAAACGTTTAATGAAGTTACAGATGTGCCATCAAATAATTTTAACTTTGTGATTATTGTAAACATTACGTAGAGTAGGATTCACTTGTGTTTGGTTCTCATATAATATATTTGCCATATTTTTTCGGTGTGCCTAATTAATTTTATGATCGCGTACTATAGGTTCGCTATCCCTGCAAAAGGCGGTTTGACGCGGATTTGTTCAGGGAACAACAGAATCCTTACATTCCAACAGCTCCCTAGTTCCCTTACGGAACCAGAAGAGACGGGTGATTAGAAATTTTGTTTATTTTTCGCAAGATTTTATTCAGACATAATTTAACATGAGTATGAATCTGCAATATGTATTTGCCAACTCTTGTCCGTGAAGTTTTCAACTCGGAAAAAATTAAAGCTCTTCTAATTTCTAAGTCAAATTATAAACTAGTAAGAAACATCCATATAAATATTCGCACTTTTATTAAGTAAGAAGAAATATTAATAAGTCGAAGTTAAATATACGCTAAATGTTGATTTTTTTATAACATTGGTCACGTTATAAATAGACCAAATGGCGACAATTGTGGAGTTCAAGCGCCGGTACATGTCTCGCTACTTTCATTATAATTTACACCACACACGCCATAGATTATATTGATTATATATTATATTGATTATATATTATATATTATATATTATTGAAATCTCTATCTATAGGAGATTTTCTAACGGTACCTAATTCAGTAACTACTAGTAAAAAAGTTACTATTAGTACTACAGTTACAATTACTATTAGTAAAAAAATAACTGTTAGGAACAAAAGTGGTCAGAGCCAGAACTTAAGTTGTCTCAATCCACATCATTTAAATCATTTGAATGCACAAAGTGAATTCAAATTGCAAGCTCTTAGAGTATAAAGATCTGATATTAACAATCTAATTTTTGCTTTTCTCAGGTAGACAGAAAAAATGCCTAGGATACAGGCTGATTGAAAACTTTCCTGTCAACTAATTTAAAATCATATCAGTAATTTTTGAGTTAATCAGGTTCAAACACTATATTAGTTTGTAATTTTATTATCCTTTCAATGGTATAGAAAGTTATCGGTATAAGGACAAAGTTAACTAAGTTTAATTATATTTAAGCTGATGCGCTGTTAAGTTAAACAATAAATTAGTTTATATTTGTAAAAGAAAAAGATATACAGGACGTTATTGTGGTATTTACTTAAGTTTATGTTGGAATAAAAAAAAAGAATATTAATAAAAAAATAGTATAGATTCTCGTCTTAAGACAGCACGAATATACTTTGCTGTTGATTTCCACTGCCGAAAAACATGTTTTTACACTTATCTCACACCTCTAGTTCTGTTTTAAAAAGCATAGATATGTTTTTGAATTCCAGCAGTGAAAATTTTAAGATATATAATCTTTTTAGTTATAGTTTGTATGTTTAAAATTTCGGTTGGACGTCGAAATAGTACTTATTTTTTTATTATATGATTATCATTATTTCCCGAAAAGGGATTAGGAATATGTGCATAAGTAAAATGTTAAAGTTGGATAGAATAAAGAAAATCAGTAAATGCTTTTTAGTACAACCTTTATGCTATAAATACGACACGATTAATTACGTAAAGTAGCTCTATTTATGAAAGAACTGCTGCTATTCTTATAGTAGTAACGATTTAATATGATAAATTATTTTTTCCCAAAATTTAAAAGAAATTTAGAATAATTAAATTATAAAATGTCAGAAAAATATTGGAAATATTTTTTTTTCAATAAAAATAAATTCGAATTCATATTTACAGGTTAACTTATATTTAAGAAGATAAAACAATTATCTATACAAAAATCAATTCGTTTTGAGAAGCATATTCAAAATTATCTTAAAGCACTGGTACAATTTATTTTTTAATTAACTCTCACGTCTACTGATTATTATTATCGAGCGCACGAGTTAAGTAGCAAATTGCAATAAAGATATTGCTTTTGAGATTAGTTGATTTAATTGAAACAGTTAAATAGGAAAATTATAGGCGTGTCAGAAAAACATGATTGTTTTTTTTTTTCAATTTTGTCGTGTGCAATTATTATTAATAATTTTTTGTTCGTTAATTTAAGTCGTTATAAATACTTTGTCCTTATATTAACCACAATTATAAACACACAAATTTATTTGAATCATTTATTTTCTTAATATTATGTTTCTGCATACAATTATTTTCATTAAAAAAAGTTAGCTTGCGTCAATCATAATGAGATCATGGATCTTTTTTAAATAACAGATGTCGCTATAAGCAATTGCGAAAGTGATTATTTTAATTCACTCGATAATAAGATGTTTGTACGTGTAATTGCAAGAATCAACCGTTGTAATGTCAATCTATGACAAAATAGCTGAATTATAATGTAAAATATTTCTAGCGGCAAAAGAATTAAAATTAAAATTGTAACTTTTGAGTTTATTTTTTTTTCCTTCTAATTAATTTCTTTTAATTTTTTATTAGTATTTACAGGTTATCTTTGGAGGTCAGTATGTAGGATTTTTTTTGCAATATCATTTGATTTTATAAAATGTCAGAGAAAATAGAATGTTAATTATACAAATTAAATATTTTTACAAATATAAATAAAGGCTTATTTATAATATTTTTGTAAAACACAGCTGCATTGCACAAATAGTAAAACTTTAAGTCGTTAAAAATCTATTTATTTTCACGCATTAATCCCGTAATTTTTGAAGTTATTTAGAATTTATTTTCTTTGACATATAATTTTGGGTGTTTAATTTAATTTTTAATAATACTTAACAATATTTTAATTTAATATTATAATTTTCGCAACATTAATCTATACAACAAAGTATTTGGTTTTCAACCGTTTGTTACACTTTACTGCGTTCAGTTACGATTTATTAGTTGGCGCTAATAAGATACAGGTTTTGTTCGTTACACTATATGTATACATATGTGCTTTTAAAATTAACATACTATCCATAAATGCTCCTCTTATAGCGGTACTAAAAATATACGATTTCTATTTCCTCCAACTTTTAACACAATAAACGGAGATGATTCATACCTTAGAAATTAATTCATGAACCTACAATCCATTTACCTACACTTAGAGTCGTATGTACAACACTAAAGACGTCCGTTAGTAGATTAAGTGACCGAAATGTACCTATACGAAGGGACTTGAACCACGTTTAACTTCTACGTGGCATCTCCATTATTTGTTTTCTGGCGTTGCTTACATTCGAGAATGTTCCGTCCTAATTTGTCCTATTAATAGTTTATTTCTTACCAATACTGTAATGTTACGAAAAACCTACCGTAGCACCTAATACATTTATAATTTTATAATATAATATAGACGTTCATTTCATTTAATCAAAATGATTTCTGTAAACTTGATAATATTTAATAAATATTTGTGTAAATTTGTGTAATAATAAATTCAAAAATGTTAATACGTAACGTGGTATTTTCAGCAGATAGCTACCAGTACCAACTACAGTCGATGTGGCAGAAGTGCTGGAACACGAACCAGAGCCTGGTCCACAACTTGCGGTTCCGCGAGCGCGGGCCCCTCAAGTCCTGGCGGCCGGAGACCATGGCCGAGGCGATCTTCTCAGTTCTCAAGGAGGGACTGTCGCTGTCGCAGGCCGCTAGGAAGTACGACATACCGTACCCGACCTTCGTACTGTACGCCAACAGGGTGCACAACATGCTCGGCCCCAGCGCCGACGGAGGCGCAGGTATGTCATCTTATTATAATCTAGTACTGTGACAAATGACAACTATACTACTTGTTATAATGCTGTCTCTGTTATTTGGGATAACAATATAATAAATGCTACATATCGAAATCAACAGTAATGACATTTGTAATAAAACGTTCCCTGCACTTGTATTAAAACATATTGCTGTCTCCATTTGTTCAAAGAGAATAAGAGGGATGAAAATATGAATTTCTACAATTGATTTGACATTGGAAGCCGTTTGAATTATAAAGTTACTATAATTCTCATTTGTCACTATTCATAGATTCGAGCTTCTTAAAATCGATACAACGTTTTAAATTAGTTGAGATAAAGGCTTTTGATGTTCAATATTACACAAGTAGACAAAATTAAGAAAAATTCTTATGTGGACGATGGAGAAAGACTATTATTTATTTCTGTTTTCACTTCACTTTCACGTTATTTCAACTGCATTATTTACTTTACGTGATATTGCTAGGAGTTACGAGTTCAGCTAGTACATAATATATTTAAAGCGTTGGTGTCTAGTTGACATGATCGAAACAGGCTGAGGGATAACTCTCAGTCAAAGTTCGGATACTATAATTGAGTTCGATGTTCCTCGAAAAGACATCAACCCAATTTATCAGAGGTTACTCCTCTCATTTTACGACGCCATCGACAATACACATTTTGAATAGAAATAGTATAATAATTTTCCTACTTGTGTGATCATTTTAGAAGTATAAAATTTTTAATAAAGATTCTTATTTAGTTTTATTTTAACAATTAATTGGAGTGCCAACTTATCAACAGCCAGGAATGTATACCAAATGAAGCGTTGTAACGATATCTACGGAAGGCCGAGTCGTAAATTTCATATCTATTCCTGCAATTTAATATACCTAGTATTAGATTCTGCCAGTGCGAAACGATTTATTTCAACGAGCAACGCGCTACGCTCTGTTGCGAAATGTTTAATTACTAATTCTTAAATTATTATATATTGTGTTTTATAGTTATTTGTACAACGTTGTTACTGCTTTATGGTTTTATTTGTCAAAAACATAAAAATACTTATTTTTAAATCGCCACTATTATTTGTTTTTATTTTGTAATGATATATGTAATCCGTATTTAAGACCAGTGATGTTTATATAAGGTACATTGAGGTGTAATAAATGCATTTGCTAGACATCATATATAATTAAAAAGCTATGTTTTATTTTTTGCCTTGTACGCTACGTAATGTAGTTTTGTCGTGTACTTATAACACCTCGAATGTCAGTAACTATACAGTGTATTAAATGTGTCGCTCGTGTCTCAGTGGAGCTCGCAAAACGAGTGGAACGTTGGCGTCAGTTCACGCTTTACTATTCCGCGCCTTTACAGATCTGAGGCCCAAAGGGCGCGGCCGGCCGCAGCGCATCCTGCTGGGCGTGTGGCCCGACGAGCACATCCGCGGCGTCATCCGCGCCGTCGTCTTCCGAGACACTCATGCTCACTCCGCTCATCACATCAAGGAGGAGGTCCTTCCTTATCCTTCTATCACGGTCAGTATTGCGAAATCACTGCCGTCTACTTAACCTCACTATTACTGTTTGCTCTTCTTGACCCCGTGTTCTTTGCTGCGTTTTCCAATATGCCATTGCGAACTTTTAATTGCGTTGCGATTTAGCGATTGTACCTGTAATGTTTGTCGCCACTATGCGTAAACCGATATGCGCCATATGTTTTTATGATCTACTAGCGAATTTGTGCCATTGATTTATCCGTGTGACGTTTATAACATGATGGGGGTGGGCGTGTTACAGGATGGCATGACCGTGGGGGTACCGCCGAACGCGTATGGATCAGTGGCGTGTGGCAATGGACGCGATGGCGGCGTCTCACCGAATGCCGCCGCCGCCGCCGCAGTGGCCGCCGTAGCTCACGGGCTGCGTCGTCAGATGTGCAACATGGTTGTGGCGGCGCAGAGACCTCCAGATCACCCTCCGCACCTCAGCCTGCCGCCGCTGCCGCTGCAGTCTCCGCGCTTGCCGTCGCCAATGTCCGCCGGACTGGAGTCTCCGCTGTGCTCTCCGCCGCCACCCGGCCACGCTCTGGAGCCGCCGAAGCCGGCTGACCCGTTCCGCCCGTTCGCCTCGCCGCGCCCCGATAGCCGCTACAGCGAACGCGATTCGGTCGCCGACCTCACAGAAATGGGCCCACCTAAGACTCCGGTGGGCATCGCTAAGAACGGAAAGGATCTTGCTTCGCCGCTGCCCGTGAAGATGGAGCCGCCGCCCTCGGAGGCGCGCGCAGAGAACATCTGAAGCGAGGCCGCGGGCGCGGGACCTGCCGTGCCCCAGGGCTTGCCCCAGGGTGTGCCGCAGGTGATGCCGCCGGCAATGGCGCACTTGGCGCACGGCGCGCACGTGCCTCAAGGCGCGCACGTGCCCCACGCCGCGCACGTGCCGCATGGACAGCCCATGCCGCACGGCCAGCCCATGCCGCATGGCTCCCCGCTGCCCGCACCCCCGCTGCCCGCTTACCCTTACTTCGTACCGAACCGGAACTCCGTCGGCTACTTCTAAACACGATATTTCAAGAGTTACGATCGTGTCGTATAAATTTATGCCGTTTAATTATTTAAAGTGGACTTGCTGTGCAATAAAATGCTTGTTGTTTAGTTTTCATATTTCGTATTAAATTTATTTTTAATTTAATTAATTATTATTTTCTTAATATACTTTCTTTGGTGTACGTGTTCCAGTGACGTAGTTGTTGTAAGCGCGGGCGGCGCGGATGGCAGGCAGGCACGCTCGCTAGCCCCACCCGCCCGTGCGGCCCGCTCGTAGTTCGTCACTCGTAAATGTGTAAGCTTAAATTAATTATATAGATCCATGTTTGAACGTAGGGATATCAAAATTTAAAACATTTGGCCCGTTTCAAAAAGACTGTTCGGTATACCTATTCATTATAAATCAGCTACATACATACTCGTAAGACAAAATTATACTAGCTCTAGATGTAATCTTGAATTAAATGATAGACTACGTGTCGTTAGTTGTCGTGAGCTCGGTGTCAATCTGTCAAATGTTGTAGTGGGTGTTGCTTGCCGCTCGCTGTGCACTCTTCGTGCATCGATTCACGTTCGAGTAGACCTAGTGATCGCCAAATGTAATATAGAGTATCCTTAGCCAGTAGTGATTGTTCCAAATGTTAGACTAAATTAGGTGTTCGAGGCTGGCCCCTCCTATGACAATTAACCGAACTCCCTCTCCTCCAATTCTCCACACACTTGAGTGCTGCTTTCCTTTCTTTTTTTTAACAATTTAATTGTTGTTGGTCTTTATTTAGACAAAAATATTTTTGATTAATTAGTTTTGTCGATATAAGGAGTAATAAGTTCAGATTTTTGTCACTTTTTCTGCTCGGTTAATAAACTGAGGCAAAGGGCTCGGCTTCCTTAGAATTAGAAGCACTGAAATCGCCAAGCGTTAAATATACAATTGAGCGTCTGCTAACTTACTTATCGATTAGCTAGTGTATTAAACATTTCAATTTACTTAGTAGTAGCTGTGTAACTATTTGTAGAATTTAATCATAGCCCACGATGGCACACCTGATTTACCAACACGCCCACTCTTGTCACTGAGAGAGGCGCTAGTGTCGCGATCTCTCCGTGCCATCGTCGGGGAATCTCTTTCTTGTAAGGTGTACATGTACAAATTTGTTTTACCAACACCTAACCTGGATACGGAGTTGTTTTGTTTCATAGTTTCGGCGGGAAAAAATTCTAGTATCTTCTTGCCGCAAGGGTATACCATGGTTTAGATAATGTTGGCGTAAGTTGTGACGTGTTGAGGTGAGGGCGTGGCCCCGCCGAGCCGGCAGTGGTCGCAGGACTCGCTCGGGAAGCAACTTTATAATAAGTCTCCAAGTGGCCTTGATATCTCACTATTGTTTGGAATTTGGATTGTCCGATTCGGTTCAAGTTTGGAATTAGTATATAAAAAAGACCAAATTATTAAAAGAAAATACTTTCACGTTTCAGATATAGTGTTGAAACTATTTGGCTATCCTTTTGGAAATAAAGTTATTTTAGGTGAGAAATTAAAAAAAAAATTATATATAACGGCCTATACGTTTCGGGTGAATTGCGTAGATTTTGGTAAATGTTACTACGCATATTTTCTATTATGTAAGTCTAGGCTAATGTGTTCAAAAAGTTAAATTAAAAATTTTTGAAAAGTAGAAAGTGCCTTCCAAATTTTTGACCACAGTAAGTGTTGGGACGGGGCGGCGACGATCGGCGGGAAGCGGTTCGTGGCAAAGGGGCGGGCGGTCGCGGGGGGGGGGGGGGGGTGCGTCGCCACCTCCCCCTCCAGCTGCGCGACACCAGCGCCACGTTGCCACGCGGCCGCTCTGAACGTGCTTAACTATAAAAAGTTAGAATATTAAAAATTCAAAATTATTATATAAAAATTAAATACATATGACTATTATATAGTAAAAATTATACATGACATTATATATTTGGCCGATGTGGTAATACCCTGACAGGCAAGCGTTAGTTATTCGGCATCAAAATTAATTCTATATTTGTTTATAAAAGGTGAGAGGAATCCATTGGATAACAATGCATACATTGCAATGTGCCATTTGTTCGAACGGAAGCGTTCAATTTGTATCAGATTTGGTTTTCGTAGTTGTAATTAAACTTTAATTAATTTATTATACTGGACGGAAAATAAACTTTTCGATAAAATTAAGTGATCTATATTATTTTCGTGATAGTTAAGTAAATATTACATGTAGTAATTTGATGAACCTTAACCTATGTGGCGGTTTTGGTTGGCAACTATAAGTACTACACGTTTACTTATAGTTTAAATATAGCTGATTAAAATCATTACTGGCGACTAGCACGGTACGATGCTCGCCTACGTACTGCATGACAACTCCATAACACATAGTATCTTTTGTTTTGTGATAAAAATATATATTTAAATCGTAGGAGATCGCGCACAAATCCGCGCACTCTTTTATTTTGTAACTAATTTCTATTAATTTACAACAAAATATTTATTTTGTTTAGTGTAAAATTACTACCGCCTTTTATGGGCTCAAACTATTTACACTATGAAATAACCAAAAGAGGTTCTTTTTTAATTGTTTTGTTGCAATTCTAATTTCAAGTGACTGTTTAGTTTTAAGTAACGTTACTTCTGATGGGTATACATGTATTTATAACGTTAAGGTACCTTCATTGCTTTCGGCTCTAACAAATGATTTCATATCATATTTTGTTGCGTATGTGGTGATCGTATTTATAAGAAATGTTCCAGCTTCGTTTCTCAGAGCCTCGTATCGTAAACGTTTAGTTTCTGTACAGTTTACCACATGGCAACAAAATGTTCATTATCATATATTTATATATAATTTAAGTTATAAAAATGTTTTAAAATGAGAATAGGCTTCGATATGTAACGTCGTTATAACGATTATGTTAATATTCGATTATTGTTGTTAAGATTATTTTCTCTTTAATTATTCATGCTCCTGATATCATTGTACGTTAAAATAACAATATTTTTACATTTTCTTTCTGATCAAAAGATATTTCTTGTATTTAAGATAAATTGTAACGCGAGCGTATTCGCGCTGTCCGAATGAATGTTTTAGAATCTGAATAAGTTGTCTTCGATGTCAAAATATTAATCATTTATCTAATAATGAGTACGATGTTATCTCAGTATCATTATTTATGATCTGTTAGTGGTAATAATCTAGTGATATTCCTACTCAGTATCATATTAATGTAGTGGATTCGTTCGGATGAGCTGAATTTTCGCGCGATGGAAATTTCTTCAAACTTTGTCTATTGTCAAGTACAATGTATGCGAATTGGTGTATTACTTGATGTAACAATTTATTATGCATGTTATGTAGAAACAGTAACCAAATAAAACATTGCAATTTGTTTAGTGGCGGTTTATCTCAATAAAATTATGTGTAGTGTCTGTATCAATTGCATTCAGTAATATCTAAGTTCGTTATTGTCACATTGTACCGTTGTCTGAATGAATATATAAAAATAGATCAAACAATGTGGTTTTATTTCAATTTTCCTAGTTCCAATCTCCATATATTGTAGATATAATTTCTATATTAAGTTAAATAGTATAATTAACAAGTCGCATGTTTATGAAATTGCTAATTATTATAATGTCTGCATGATGTTGACACTCCGAAGAGAGGAGAAAACGCTAACCTAAAGTAATACCAAATGTTATCTAAAGGTTATGATTTAATATGTAGGTGTTAATATATACAATATAAAACAATGGAAGTCCTTCCAAATCCTGAACTGAATTGAAACAATGGAGATAAGACATTCAATCGATACTATCTAAGTACTAACGTGGGTTTCCATGGCCGACACTACTAGACAAACTAAGTTATTTCTTAACAGAGAAATGTGTTTTTGTGCGTGTTATTAACTCTTAATAATTTAAGAAATTACTTGGTGCTATCAAAGATTAAAAATACATGAGGTGAAAAAAAAACTACTTTTGTTTAACAATTTACTAAAACATAGATGGCGCTATTGAGCTGTCTTATTTTTTGGTAGAAGCGCCATCTTTACTCGAACATTGAACCTCTTTCATAAAGTAGAAAATTTCAATTAAATAAAGTAGAAAGTGCCAGTTCATTACATGACTCATCATATTTTCATGGCTCAATTTATTCTACTACTGCTAATACTCAGATAAAGAAGTGTTATTTAATACATTTTTCTAAGAAAAAAAAATGGTATAAGTATGAAAAGAGTCATTAAATAAGTTAAAATTGAATATGTGTTTTAACCATTGACTCTGATCTTTTAACACTATACTGCCACCGCGACTCCGTTTGCGCGGTTTTAAAAAAAACTTAATAACCAATGTGTTCTAGGCATATTCTACATCTATGCCAAATTTTAACGATAACAATGCAGCCGTTGTTGAAATACCTTCAAACATTCTCATTTATAATTATTAGATATAAAAAATATAATATGAGGTATATGATAAAATATAACAGATTGTATGAAAAGGTAGATAATATTGTTGTATGCTATGACCATATGTGGACACAGTTAATCGAAAAGTTAACTTCGTTAATCGTTAAATTCTCGAAAATTTTACGCAAGGTAACGTTAATCGTTAACAGTTAACCATACCAAAATTATACTTATTTTTGGGTTGAGAGAAATAGGTAAAACAAGTAAAAAAAACATCTTTTGATAATATGCACGAATTGCTCACACTTTTGGAAATTTAATTTACAATTTAATTATACATCTATTACACATCAATTCGATTTTTTCACACTTGATTATTTTAATTGCAATTGAACTTATAGTCAGTTAGTGGTTTTTGTCTCAAGTATTTGACAAAAGTATGAATGCAGTAAAGTATTTTCGAACCTTTTTTTTATTTTGTCCTGTTGGTCACGTCTTTCCCGAACGCTCTGATGCGTCATTAACAATTCGTTTGTTCACCATTCGAGTCGCCGACAGTCGCCCAACATAGCTGAACTTAGGAGCGTGGGGTGCCGCGTAATTTAAACAAAATTACAGCACGTCTCCAAGTTTCTAATTTAACGATTAACGAAATTTGTGTTTAACGGAAGTTAACAAAAACGTTAACACTTTTTGAAGTTAATCCGTTAAGCAAAATGTAATTTTCGTTAATTAACGAGTTTATGCCCACCTTTGGCTATGACAATGCATAGTATAATGTAGAGAAGAGGTTTAAGACAAAATAATAAGACATTGTTTTTTTTTCGAATTTCACTTCTAATTAACATTAATTTTACAAGTCCTATACAAGTGGACATTTAACATATTGTAACTATATTTATGAGTATTATTTTCAGGTGACACTGGTATACACAACTTATATATTGAACTCATTTCACATTACAAGTAAAAAATACTCACTTAAAAGCTAAAAATACAAAAAAAAACTTTACAACTAGATTTAAAAAAGCAAAATAAAACCAAAAGAAACTTGAAAACAACTTGACTTTATTTTAATTATTACACTAAAAAGCAAGTTACGGACTAAGACAAAAGAAATGTAACAAGAAAAAGAAAAACATTGTACCGAAGATATCAAACTTCTTTCAAACTTAGTTAAGAATTTCCAAACGCATAAGAAGGTGTCATTTAACGGCAAAATGCCTTATTAAAATTATCTTACAATCTCTATCATACTAAATGTTACGCATATCTAATACATATAAAAACGTTATATTTTAATAAGATTTTAGCAATGAAATGTGGCCATTACACAGTTTTACTACTCAATAATTTCGAATGTATAATATATAATATGATTTATGGAGATCACAACGCGACTAACTGACCGATCAACATCCGTAACACGATAGTCAATATGCCAATATGAAAAATGAAGCCACCTTTATTCCTAGATGCAATTATTGCTCATTTCATTCAAAGGAACAAGACTATCTTATTGATTAAAACAATAAATAAATATATTGTGATGCATTACAATGTGTGTCAATTAAATTATTAATATTTGTAATTTAATAATAATAATTAAAAAAATATTGTGATGTACATCAAATCCAATCAATACATTGAATATAAATAAGTTTACAACTTGTGATGCAATTCTAATTTTAAATGTAAAAAGATATATATAAAATATTAAAGTCAACATTTAAACCTCGTCATTTAATTATAATGCCCAAACGTATCTGGCCCAGAAAGACTGAGATGACTTCAAAATGATATAAGACATGTAAAACATTATTACTTCACCGGGCCAGAAAAGTTTATAGCACTATAATGAATTTCGTTAAAAAACAATTATAATAATTATCACGCAAGCATAAAATTCTTAATATTTATGAACACAAATGAAACGAGGAAAAAAGTTATTTATTTAAAAATTATTGATTATGTTTTATACCATAATTTTGTAATCTACTTCAGGCTATATTTTATAAGTGATATAGATAAAAAGGCTAGGCTATATCCAATAGGTTAATGTTGGATTATTAGTTATTAAAAATAATGTACAATTCAAAGACTGATGGGATCCGAGAAAGCGATTTAGTGGCTATAAGACTTGTTATACCAACATCAGACAAACTTAGAACTAAACTAAAACAATTTAATTAGAGAAGACCTCGATGTATTTGGCGGCTAAAAAACTAAGACGAAACATTCGGCGCATTTACATACGACCGCATTAAAAACTCAAACCTCGCTCGATACGATGGTGGGTAGTGTTACAGTAACTACATTAAAATACATTAATTATTATTTTATAACTATGCTTCAGTCTTCATTTAATTATTTTTTTTATATCAGCCACAGTAGAAGACTTGTGAACCACACCTGAGTGGTCACAAACTAAATTTTTGTTAGTATATATACATTAACACAGCTAGATTTGGATGTGGCCATCAACGCCGCATTGTAACATTTGCTCTCTCGACTCTATCACCGTCAAAGATCTTTTGCACTCGCTCTAATAGACGCGACGAAACATGTTTCACAACACTATGTAGATAAATCTAATATCTTTGTTAAATAGGATAAAATATTGATTATTATGCGAATTGATTATTTTTAAATTGAATTATTCACGCTAATGTGCTAAATATACCATATTATGTTAAGAGAAATAATATAAAAATATATATGTAAAAATACAAGTGGAAAAAATTCGTTTTTTTTTTACAAAAATCAATGCAGTTTGTACATTAAATTAAAATAGATTATGTTAAATATGTATATAACATATATGTTGCGTAATTTTTTACAATGTTAAAAAACAATCAATGAATACATTTTAAGTTTCAAAAGTAATATGATAATATAAGACAGTATATAAATTTGAAACAGTAAAATAAGAAAATAAGTTATAACAATTGATACCTTGGACATGCAAAACATATTGACACTAATTGCAGCAAACTCAATAACTATCAACAGATTAAATCAAAACAAATATATCTTCTAATACTGCCTAGAGTTAAGCAGAAGTTAAAAAGTTACAAAAAAAAAACTTTACTATGATACAATTAACCAATACAAGTGTAAAATGCCCAAAAATTAGCTTAAGACACGCTAAACCTAGCCGTGAGTTTTTACTGTGAAACACTCATACAAAAACGTAATACAACCATACCCATTCTCCTAAAACAAAAATAGGATATGTTTTTATATGCGCGCTTCGCCAATGTAAACTCAAGGTAACCATAAATTGGAAATATGTCCAAATTGTGATAAAAATTATTGCCCAAAATTACAATTCATTATCAATCCATCATTTTTTAAAAAATAACAATGTAAAAAGGTGCCTTAACAATGATAAAACTTAAAAACTAACATCTGACACGGTCAAAATTCTTTGGGATGATGAACCATTCAACATTATTACAGGAATTTGGCTACGCATGATAAACAATTGTGCTACCATTTCTTGCTACGGATTACAATTATTGAAATATTCTACAATTTACTACTACATTTGAATATATGTTATGGTATGTAAATGGTATCGTATGAATGCAGGTAATCAGAGTACAACATGGATACACAGACGAAGTCCTTCAACAACGGTGTCAGGCCCGGTGGGTACTTCGCGCACAACTTTAACGTCCTTCCGCAACACACAAACGCTTCCCTCTACAAACAACTTTATTCTGAAGACGATGTTATCATAAAATATTCCTTTACAGTGGAACATATTGATCACTAACACGGAACACATAGCTTGATGTTTGTGTAAGGTGAGGGGGCGAAGTTTGTTTAACAATGCCACGGCGCGTACAAGTTGACGTATCGGCGCATAAGGCGCCGGTTAAGCTGATGCTATTCGTCGCATTTCCTACATGTGCCAGCCACGTCGAAGTCGAGGAGGAGAAGCTTGGTCTCCTCGGTGCCATTGCGGGATCCGACGGCGCAGATCAGTTTGGTGGCGGAGGCTCGGATGCGCCACACCACGCCACCGGACCCGCCGGAGCTGAGCTCCACGAGATTGCGTATGAATTCGCCAGTGCGCACATCCCACAACTTCACCGTACCGTCATCAGATGACGTGATCACAAAGCGGTTGCTAGATTGCAGGCAAGTCACCGCTGACTGGTGTTTGTTCGGCCCTGAATATTTCAAATATAGGTTTAAATGTTTCTTCTTTATAGTATAATAATTAATACAGAATTTAAATGCACAAGAATACAACAGTATGGACCTTTTACATATGTATTTATATTACATTATCATTTTGCCATCCAAACATAAAATAGAGTATATTACAAATTTGAAGATATTGATAAATATTGATAAAACGTTTTTAAAAGCATGTTGTTTAAAGGCAGCGATTGTATTGATCAATTAATCTACTATCTACTAATAAAGCAACTATCACTGTATTTGTTTAACTCACGTAAGATTACACTTATCATATTAAAGCAATTTAAAACTCAATCAGGTATGAAAGAGCGCCCACCAACTTTATACATTTTTATGTTTTTAATTGTTTGTTGTTTAACTTACCGGACAATGTATGCAGGCAATGACCCGAGGAGATATCCCAGACTTTGACAGTGGAGTCAGCGTTCCCGGAGACCAGAATGTTGGAGTGCAGCTCCATGCCGGAGGTGAGCGACTGGTGGCCAGTGAGGGTGTGCTTCAGCTGACCCGTCTCCACGTCCCACACGCGGATGGACGTGTCAAGAGACCCACTCACCACGTGAACACCGTCAAACTTGAAAACAGTTATTTGATGATTTTCAGTGAAATAGTGATTAAATTTATCGACAATATTAATAAATATAAGTTAATTCATTTTATGATTGTTTCAGAATTTTATCGATTTTATCCAAAAAAATATTAAACTGAATATTATGAAAATTCTTTTGTTTTTAAACTTAAATTAACAATGAACATTAAGTCATAAAAGAACAGTCAACTTACCTGAAGGCTGTACACACGGTTAGTGTGTCCTGCGAGAGTATGGAGGCAGTCACCGGTGTCCGGATTCCATACTTTGACAAAGTAATCATATGCACCGGAGACGACCACTTTGCCGTCGTACTGGACGCACCGGACAGCCGCAAGATGGCCGACAAGCACGCGCAGACAACGACCGTCCGGTATCGACCACACGCGCAATGTCGCGTCACGAGAACCCGACACAACTCTGTAATAAATACACGCGTAATTAGAACCAATTAATGCAAATATAAAAAAATGCAATATTGAAATTAAAAACCTGATTATAATTGATTTTATGTATTTGTAGATGCAATGTTAATAGCACGAGAGCCCACGACCAAAATTTTTGCCTTATCGTTTTACGATGATAACTGTATAAAATCGATAGATTTGGTGATTCTGATTCGAAGATGTCAAAAAATTTTACCGAACTGTTTCATAGTAATCTGTCTGATTTTCAGAATGTAGTTGATCGATAAATTTTAGTTACTAAAAACACAATTTTCAAACACCACAAGCGTCACACGTACCCAGGACACCATTTGAGAAAATTAAAAATGAGGCAAATAAAAAAACTATAGCAAACCGTCTGGAAATCTTATTTTCAAGTGAACATTGGTCAGTTGATGCGAATTAATCATTTTTCAGAAGAAAGTGTGAGCATCTTATGTGTTTTGAACGTGTTGAAAAATTTTACCGATATTTTCCATAGCATTCTGTCTGAAAACTGTTCTACATCATGAAAAGAATTGCCTGGATGCAGAAAAAAATTATATCAGACAAATTTAGTGTCGTACTTCGTTAATCAGACAACTTTTCGAGTCAGAAATTATAAAAAAATCCTATTGTGGCGTATTTACATCTGTTATACAAATGAATAAGCTGCAACTCGCAAATTCTTAGATGATGATCGATAAAGAGCTCACTCGAAACCATCGAACTAAAATTAAAGGACATTTTTAATAAATTGGACAAAAGGAAATTGGGATAACGTTTGAAAATTACTGTTTATTGAAAAGTGAGCGTCGTTGAAACCGTTGCTATAGTCAGAACAGCTGATGGACGCTTGCGCTGTAGCTAGCCAGGGATAGGGACGTAGCAAGCACTGCACGTTACCGGCCGACTCACAAACGTTCTCTTCGTTTTTGGAGTTTTTGGTGACATTTAAAATGTCTGAAAACGATTTTTACATAAGTCTGGCAGCCATACAAAAGATTAAAAAAAAAAATGAACCAAGCTGCTATGTATGAGACAGGTCGAGTAAATTTTTTGACATTTTTGAAAATGCGCTTAGGCCACATATGACGCGCAAAATGTCTTAAAACAATTTTTTTCGTAATAAAATGACGAAACCTATGTACATTTTTACTATCAGACATATTGTGATAAAACTGTTTGTCTATTTTTTTAACGTAGCAGAAATGCCCCCCCCATAAAACTACGACGTTTCTAGCCGGTACTGCCCACTTAGCCGGGTTCAGATTCATCTACTCTAACGGTATTATACAGTTTTGGCCGTAAAACGATGAGACATGGTTTTGGTCGTGAGCTCTCGTGCTATACGGATGGTATGAGCAAACATGAATTTTAGGACAAACATAACTAATAAAATAACAGCGCACAGCTAGTTCTCATTAAAATAATACTGCTTCAATTATAGTCATATTAAATTTGCATTAGCAGCCCCTTAGTGTAGATTTAATTTATTAAATCTACCTAAAATTGGTCATTCGACCCTGAGTGTGGCAATTAAAATTTAATTTATAAGAAAAACGTATTAAGTGACAACCGCAGTCCATATATATGCGCAATGATCAAGTCAAATGCAAAATTGTTGCCAGTATTTATGTAGAACAGAAGAAAATAGAACTTAGTAGAAAGGAAAGGGAGAAAAACAAATATTTTCTACCTCAATAAACGTCATATAACGAAAGATACAAACCTATTTTCTTTGTTGTCTATTCCAATTTAAAAATATATACACATTCAAAGTTAATGATTTCATTGTGATAAAATAGATAAAGTGTAATCAGATGAAATAGTAAATGTCTAAGTAAGATTGTATACACACAGTAACCTTAATAATAAACTTAAAATAAATGTATGATTTGAGTTTAATTTTGAACAGTGATCACTTGACATCATTTTTACATTCGTTTCCACTTACTAATATTATAAATGGGAATGTTTAGATGAATGGATGGATGTTTGTTAGAAGGTATCTCCGGAACGGTTAAACAGATTTTGATGAAATTTGGCACATATATAGAACAAAATCTGTAAGAACACATAGGCTACGTATTGATTTTTTTTTAATTCCGCGCAGACTGATTCGCGGTAAAATCTCCTTATTAATAATATTACTAAGGCTAATCGTTCTATATTAAAAATGCTGAGCAAAATCCATCGCATGAGCAAAATTAGCAAGTATATTTATAACAAACTTTCGCACAATATAGAAGTATTAGAGAACAAATTATAAATGTTTCAGATATTATTTAATGTTACATCTAGTTAAAATATTAATTTCATTGTCATACCATCCCATGAAATAGTGACAATATATAAAAATATGTAATTATTAATTATTTAATAATAATAATATATTTATAGTCATTTATTTATTACAGACGCCAGCTTATAGCCATCAAAAGATATACCATTAATTTACTAACAGTGAGAACTAAAGTTATCTTAAATTAATGTATTAATATTAAGAAATAAGTTTTAAACTGAAAATTAGTACATTTAAAGCATTGCATAGAGATAAAAAGTTGACATATATTCTCGCACACTAGCTGAACTAATTTACTGTACAACATTTATCTAACCGTCGATTTCCACTGCGGGAACATGTACAAAAACATAGTCATAATTTTGTTAGAAAAACCGAGGTAACCAATTCTAACCACCAGAGACTTACAATATTGTATATAAAAGCCAGCAACATACCTATTCTGATAAAGATGCATGCATCGTACAGTAGAAGTGTGACCCGCGAGAACTTTAAGACATTGTCCCGTGTTGGCGTTCCATACGCGTAAGGTGCGATCAGTTGACCCACTAATCACCAAGTCTCCAACCATCTGAGACGACCAAACACCACCGGTATGACCAACCAGAGTATGGAGACACTGAAAACCAGAATTAAAATTATATTACACTCATATATTAAGTTTTAAAATTGACGACACATTAACTAACTACTGTAACTAATAGGAAAAAATCCTATTCTTGAGAGACAATTAGAAATATTACAAATAATTTAAGTATGAAGAGATGTTAGCTTTAGTTTAATGTACTACATAGTCTATTCTAACAGCGGAATGATGGTAGGATTATAGTATTTGTATTAAACGTTATTATGAATAGCGAGCTGCTGAAGGCAATTTTTAGGCTTTTACCAAATAATGTTGTCTTTTTTAGTATTTAAAATGATGATGATTACGTCTAGTTTTAAATAACTATATAATAATAGTAAACAGTTGAAGAATTAAGGAATTGTTTCGCACTGGATTAGACAGAAAAAAAAATCCAAGTTAGCGGCCAACCTTCAAGACAAGTGGCACTGTCAGAAGAAGATGATAATAGGATATAGAAGTCATTCTAAAATAATATAACAAAATTTATCTCTCAAAAATAGATTAGATTAGACAAAAATTATTTATATATAAAAGAACTAGTTAATTATTTCAACCTGCTTCGTTACCTCTATTTTGGCATGAAATGAATTGATAACATTAATTATGTTGTCATAATAATATACCTAGTACAGATTTCAGTTTACTTGAGGGTGAAGCGGTTGAAAACATTAACTAGTTATTTATATCTCAATATTATTATAATATTTTATTCTGAACCATCACCAATTACAATTGAAAGTTAGTAATATTCATAAAAAATTGATCTTTTTAACAAATATCATTTACATTTCATGACCGACATTTTTCATTCAAACACAAAAGCTTTTATTAAATCGCCAAACGTCACAGTTTCTACAAATATAAAACTAAGTATTTTTAAATAAACCTTCACATTGATTACACATTTGTTTAAATAAAATAATATAAAATTAAATATATAAAATACAGAATATCATTGAGAAATAAACAAAAAAATAAGACAATTTCTTACAGAGTTGTTAGCTCTTCTTCGTAAAACAAGGGAATCTGTAATCCTTGGAATTATTACAGCCATACTCGAACTTCTGGTGTCATTTTCGTATAGTATTTGTAGATATACAAAATTCGAAACACTACTTTTTAATAGAATTTCCTTCGACTCAAACATTGTTTTCTTTAAACAAAAATAAAATGCCAGATAGAGCTGGATTAGTCCTTTTTAGAGTATATAAAAAGTAGTTTACGTTACAATTTTTTTTATAACTAAAGATGGCAAACGATAAACGGCCACCTGAGTTCGCCGAAATAGCGAGGCGACCGTTGCCCGTAGACATTCACAAATGCAGATGCGTTGCCTACCTTTAATCAACGGAGATGTTGACGCACAGAAACAGGTTATTTCCCCTTCCTATGCATCCCCTCTTCCGCCAAATTCACTTTCCTTTTCCATCCTTTCCTAATAGGAAACGGGTGGGAAGGGAAAGAGGACTAAAATTAGGCCTCCGGGACCACACTCATCAGACGAAACGCGGAATTGCTTCCACTTCACGCCTGTCTTCTGTGTGGTCGTGGTATTGCACCGGTCGGCCCGGAAAATTCATGCAGCCAACAAATGTTGTTGTTGCGGGATCTACCACTGTCAAGAGTGTTAATTGGCAGTTTGTGTGTTTTAAAGTCACTTATAGGCGCTACGCAAAACAACTAGTTTGGTAGAAAATCCCTGGCCGATTAAAACTTTGAATACAATTTAAATTATAAATGCAATGTCGCCCGCTATTCCGCCCGCGCGGATTATATGTAATTAGTAGCCTATGTGTTCTTCCAGAGTATATTTTACATATGTGCCGAATTTAATTAAGATCCGTTGAGCCATTCCGGAGTTACCTTGCAACAAACATCCACCCATATATCTAAAAATTCGCATTTATAATATTGGCAAGATATGACATAAATTGCACACATTCCTGTCGCCGGAAACAGTAATTTGACACTTTCTACGAAGGCACAGTAATACGATATGTAGGTACGCCACGTACAACATCGACATTTAGTTCACTTCAATTTGATTTTATATGCGAACGTGCATTTAATTTGCAATTTTGTTCATAGAATATTTAAAGTTTTTAATGAATTTAACAAGGTAATCAAATTATCTACGTATTATTTCAGACTATATCCATCCTTTCAGTGGAGATTTGAAATTTAGGAAAATCCTCTATTTAATCTATTCCTCGGCAAATGGCAGAGGTTGAATTTGTGATTATAACAAGAGTGACAACGCTTATATTTGTTGCAAGTGAAGGTCAGTGTTAACAGAATACTCTAATAGTGTTAAAAGTTATTGAGTACAAGTATGTAAGTGCGAGATACAAAAAAGTAAAATCATAGGTTGCCAGTACTTTGCTAAATAAATTTCCATATTTCAGAGTGTGTTCTTATTTTTTTTTGTCGATTAAAAACAGACCATTAGTCGATGAACACAGTAAATATAATCCAGACCAAAAAAAAGAAAAAAAATCATATTCTTCATATGTAAAATCCTCTTGCCACAATGTTCTTGAATAATTGATTTTAAATCAGTGCGACAGATAAAATATTTAGCATTCGAATGGCAATGGAATCAATAACAATTGGAATGATCTCGAAACGTTCAAATATATTAATGTTTTTTTCTTTCTTTTCAGCACAAAGCAATGTATGGAATTCAATGCAAATTTATTCGTTAGTTTGTTATTTTGTATGAGTCTATTGAAGCGGCGGTAAGCTTTTCAGTGATTACGCCAAGAACATATTTGTCTATAACTTGTTTTTTAACTTCTTTGGTACTCAGTTCGTTTTTCCTATTGTGCATTTGTCATACATTTTTCTTGTAACAATACATAATTTTTAAAAGAATAATATGTTATATACGTCTAATTGGTTGTAATTTGTAAACGCAGTAGAAAAAATATATAAAATTTTATTTTTTAGTTTTTATTACTTTAAATCATTACAAATTAATTTTTGTACACGATGTTGTATACTGTACTGTATTTAGAAATACTGGCTAGGCTAACGATTGTTACAGCTGCTATGAAATAGTAGGTATGTATGTAGTAAGATCCAGACCCGCCTAGCCTCCCCATGAGAAATACTTTTTGATGGGCTAAAATTTTTCGTAGGTCACTCAGGTATATAAGTTATCTTTAAATAGTAATAAATAGGCATCTACGCATATAATTTAAAGAAGATTCTACAACTTTCTCCAAATATTGTATTATTAACTTATTTATATTTGTTAATTATAGCAGTATATTTTGATGTGCAATATTTTTTTTATTATCATGTAACAGTAATCTTACGTTTTTCGAGTAATTAAAGTGTAAATTTTAATAAATTGTATATAATAATATAAAAAAAATTGAATTAGAGTATTTTTGATTTTTTGCATTTTCTGAGAAGATTTACTATGGTACAATATTTTTTTTTTCACCATCGAAAAGAAGAGATTTCATCGAACAGAAAGCATACCAACTTTTTGAAAAAAAGCTGATATTTTGACGGGTGAATTTTCGATTCCAAATTAGGCTGCTTTTTCGATATTAATTCAGTATAAGGTGAAAAAATTAATATTTCGAATCAAATAAATTACAGCGTATTCGGGATATAAAAAGATAAGTTTTCACCAAATTTCGTGAAAAAATAATAATTTTTGTAAAAGATAAAAATAAAAAACCACAAACTTGTTTTTTTGAATTGTTCACATAAATTTTGAGGTTAAATAAAAAGAGTGTAAACACAAAAGTTTTAGATCTTTTCATTACCTACAACTTTGCCATTTGACTTCTTTCCATAGGTCTTTTAGTTTTGCCGGAAATCAAGATAAACTGTTTACCTTTAAAGGCTCCCCCCCAACCCCTTCCCGACCTCAGATCGCATGTAAATTATTTTTCCTTTAGTGTTTATAATATCTCCCTTCTTTTCTAATGGGTTTCATCCTACTATGATTTTTTTTCACTTTTTATTATTTTAAATAGCTTCTACACTGGTCTAATATAACAAAAACAAAAGTAAACTGATTTTAGATTTATTCAAACGTCAAAATTTTCCGCGCGAAGTAAACTTTTTTTTGTTGTTCAAAACACTGGCAATAGCCGCGCGCAACAATAGCATAAACGATAACGAAACTAAAAAAAATTAAACAATACCAAAAAATATGTCAATAACAAAATAATCCTACAAGTGTCTCGATTTGACTTACCTCTTCCGTAATGTAATTATTTCATTTTTTATTTATAAAAAATACTCTGTTGCTTACGCGTATTTAAAAAAACAAAATTTTAATATAATAAACTTTAAAATCAAACGGTTTTGTAGATACAAAGTGAAAAAACGATGTCCATGACCGTTATATGATAAAATCAACAAAATAAAACACTTTCTAAGTAACTAAGTAATAGTTTTAGTACACTAATTTACATCCATTTTTAACAATACAGCGATAGTCAAATTCAATAGAAATGAAATATTATGAAAAACCTACAAAAACAATTTAACCTTTACAAGACTATCTATAGACTAATAAAAAAACAGACATGTTTGTATCAACAATTTAAATACTGGAAAATTCCAAAATAAATTCATAGATTCCAAGATAATAAAAGCTAGTGATAACTTCTCATTTCCCTTGAATCCGACTGTACAAGTAGCGAAACTAAAAGTTACTATTAAATATATGATAGATTGATTTTTAAGTTAAAAGGAAATCACAGAATTTTTTTTGCAATATTGACATCTTTTCATACCTTAGCTAAGTGTAAGGTACCTAAATAAGTATTGTGTGAATACCATGTCTACACGTTACATAACCTACAAACAAATAAAATAGTCTAATATGAAAATAAGAGTTTTAAATTAGAAAAAAATTAACATGATTTTAAAAATCCTACCTATTTAACAATAACGTAATTGAGCCATTACTTAGTCTTTCAAAAATTAAATAACATTTTTGTCGGAATCGCAACTAATTGGACTAAACCGGACCTACCGTCGGTTTCTGAGGGCAAAAATCTTAATCAGAGATAATAAAATGTTTTGAGTAGAAATTTTGGTCTCAGAAACCAACCATTAGTGAATTATCAAAAGAATTATGTTAAAATTAACTGAGAAAATACTTAAAATAATCAGTGTGTGAATTTATTGTAATAATTAAACATAGTGGTTATTTAAAAAAAAATGTTAGTAGTATTATGTTTAGATATTTAAAATAAATTGTTTTTTCTTACATAAATAACGTAAATCTCAGATCTATTGTAATAGTCATGTCAAACTTAACGCTGATTAAAATACTTCTTAAGAAAGTTTTAATTAAACCAAAAAACAAAATCACCATAACCATGAGTTCCCACTGAAGAAACATCACCGTAAAACACATATTGTACTTTGGTACTTAAACAATAGAAAATTACGGTTATATCAAAACTAATAAAAAGGCGATTAAAATTATAGAAACATTTCAATTGTCAGTCGTAATATTTTTTCCTCCATTACAGAGATGTTTCAAAAAGATAATCTTTGTTTAACTCTATGACAGTTACATACCTTTCCAGAATTAGCGGACCACAATTTCAAAGTTGTATCGTCACTGCCGCTAAGGATACGATTCCCTTGGAACTGCAGGCAAGTTATAACGTGGTCGTCGTGGCCACGCATTATTATTGGGTTCAGGACAGACTTGTTCATCCAGTTGTTCTCAATTATTGTCTGACTCATATACGTAGCTTTCCAAGGGCTCGCAAACCGAGGCATATTACGTGGTATCTTCTTGAGTTCGGTAATACCGGCACGACGGCATTTCTCTTTCCAAAGCAAGTTGTCGTCAGCAAGAAATCTGGAAAATTAGATAACTTTGAACTCATTAAGCTGTAATCTGAATGTAATAAAAAAAAATGTGATCCGTCATGGGACTCCTGGCAGATGTGAAACATCGTGTGTGTACAAGTAAGTAAAGTAAAAAAGTAAAGTTCTAAAACACGATATTGAAGTTTTTCTAGTAGCTTAATATATATGCAAAGCAACGATTTAAAAGGTTCGAGGTTACGATCAGTTCAATTATCGGGATTACATCCTGAACCTTTATGGTTCCTTCATCCTGTGGAAAGTCCCCGGAGACAGGACGGAAAGCGTCGTATTGTGGTGGATTCAGGCCGGGTTCGGTATATATGTATACCTTAGTATAGCGTGGCGACCCGTCGCCACGGCAAGCGTCGCCACGCCAACAATTCGGTTTACAAGTGATCCTATAGATGTTTCACATCAAAACCCATATGTCTAATCCACACAGGGTGCTTAGCAGTGGAAGTCCAATGTTAGAATATTGGCTAAGATTAAATTTAACTTGGATATTTCATGGTCTTATGTTAGTTTTCAAGTCAGATTATAGTATTAAATTCATATATGAGAGACGGTCGCATATATTTTGATTTATATTCGAGTCAATAGCGGAAAAAAACTGTATATTAAAAACATGATATTTGCAATGTATTTATTCAGTCTGCTATCCAGGGTTACGATTACGTAAGCTGAAAAATCTAAAAAAATAAAAATGCTGGTTGCTAAGCTGTTTAATATCAGATGATAATTTTTTTTCTACGTTGAGACATAAAAAGTTATAGTTAGACGAATAAAATCAAATTTCAGGTGAAAAAATGAGTATTTCTACCCGATTTATTAGTAGAAAAAGATTATATCAGAAGTTTAGGTATAAATCTAATATATAAAATTGTCATGTCACAGTTGTCGTCACCGTATTCCTCCGAAACGACTTGACCGATTCTCATGAAATTTTGTGAGCATATTCAGTAGGTCTGAGAATCGGCCAACATCTATTTTTTCATTTTTTTTTAATTGCGCGCGGACGGAGTCGCGGGCGACAGCTAGTAAGTTATAAATTAATTTTGTGACAGAAATTCAGTCAGTATTTTATTTGACAGAAGAATTGATTTCACGAATTGCATGTGAATAATGCTTAATACAATATTAAGATATTCATCGATCTCGTCATCGTCGCCGGCGCACACAAAGACCAACGTGATCCCGCCCTATGGAGTTGCGCGTTGCGAACCCAAATGCGCAGTACCAGACGCGACGCGACCGCGAATACAACCCGGTAATGTCGCGAAAACATCCTGATGAAGGACCCCTCGATGGGTCCGAAACTAGTCGATACCTACACCAGACTACACGTAAGTTTAATACATTTAAACTATTAACATTCATATCACATTAATTTCTCAAAAATTTCCATGTCTTCTTTATGAAGCCAACAAAAAAAAGTTTTGTACTGACCTCCAATAACGACAAGTCTGGGCAGCCATGAGAAGGTCCTTTGGCGACAAATAGCCCAGAACTGTAAGGGCAAGCTCTTTTGGCAGCAATGAGATGAAGTCGCGTTGGAATAATGGCTCGATTGCCTTCATCATGTAGCGTACGTCACTTGCAGCACAACGGGTAACCAAAGCATCAATCGCTAGAGTCTTCTCTTTGGTGGACCATGTTTGAAATCTGAAATGAATGTAAAGTTTCAATCAATATCAAAAAAGTAATCTGTTGAAATCATTGTATTCAATACATTTCTTGGAATTAGAAAAAGCTATTAATAAGTATTCAAGTGTAACCTCACCTATGAAGCCACTGTTTGAGCTCCGGTGATGCCTGCACCTTCTGAGCTATAATATTTGGATTTGTTGTGTTTGGTTTGCATTCTAAGGTAGCTACTGCTGATATGGCGCCGTCGGTGCAAAACCTTTTAACGGAGTGATGTGGAGTAGATTCATAACGACGTTTGCACTGTAAAAAATGTTAATATGAAGTTATCAAGCTTTAACCATTAACATGTAAAGTGGCACATTTTTACTAGGCCAAGTCATTGAATACATATTTTTTTGGACCAGGCTTTTGACATTATAGTACTGCAAGTACTTAGTGTGTACGATATAATGAATTAATATTTAGCCATTTCATATTAGATGTTTGCAAAATGCTATTAAACTTTATATCCAACGATTATAAGTACTTACCCAAGCTCTTTGCTCTAAATCAGGCTCGTCGTATTCATCGTCATCCTATATAGGAAATTTAATATAAAATTATATACACTCAATAACTTAACCAAGAGAGTAAGCGAATTTGGATTTGAGATAAGCCTAGGATATTTTTGTTTATGTTATTATGATAGATAACTTTTTAATCTATCATCATTAGTCATATTTGTGTATCATTATCTTATTCCACAATAACAAATTTTGAATGAATCATATGATTGGACCTTACTAAGCACAAGTGGGCTACTATGTTTTGCTAGTGTTGTGTGATCACTGCTCATTACATCGTTTTTTTTTATGTGTTTAATAATCAGTTAAACTTACCACGTGAGGAGAATTACAAGTGCACCGTAAGTTACCGCCTCCGATTTCGTCGTCAGAATCGTCCTCGTCCTCGGAGTACTTACGCAAGAAAGCCTGAAAGACAAAAAATTAGTCGTGAAAAAATAATTACACATAAAATATTTATAAACTCATTTTAAATGTAATATTCGGAATTTTAATAATTTAATTTTCTACCGATAAAAAGTCAATACGTTAATAAAATATTGAATGTTTAATTTTTCTCATTTCTTTTAAAATTATTTCCCAAATAAAACTAAAATAATAAAAAAAAACGTTAAGACGTCAATTAGGAATTTCCAAGTCCGCTTAAATCTATATAGATTAAGTACTACTAAATGTACTATGTGTTTCATGCATCGAATAATTACTTTACAAAAAACCAGTTGTTAAAAGCTCCGCGCTTCTCAGGGCCAGCCGTAGCTCAGCTGCCGTGTCACTAGACTGACTGATCGAATAGATCGTATAGATTTAAAGGATTCGTAAATGCAAAACGATCTATTATTCATGAATTTTTGATCGTGTCACGTTTTAATTTTTCTTTTGGAGAGCGTGGGGATGTGTGGTTTGAATTTTTCCGGTCCGGCTACATGCGGCTAGGAAAACACTAGAACTAATTTTATAATACCACTTACAGGCGGATGACTTTTTCGAATGAATTCACGATTAACTATTTGACAATCGAATATGCAAGTTAAAGGTACGGAAAAAAGAAATTTTAAAAAAAATATAGTACTCACCGATGTCACAGTGTGGTGCGAGTTGAGTCCACTGCTTCCAAGGCCTAAGAGTTTTTCGGCATTAGATGTCGATGGTACACTAAATCCACCACTATCAGAACTGGAACTTGTGGCTTGGCTTGTTTGTCCGGAGGAGCTGCTCGCACTTTCCATATCAGAACTATCTGCGATCTCATTATCACAGTCACCCTTATAAAGTTTTCCCCTGGGAATGTCTTTCTTTTCAGGTATTCCACTATTTAGTAATTTTTCCATAAAATCAACTTTTTTTGTTTCTTTGCCTGTAGAAAATCCTATTGTCTGTTCATGATTTAGGTATTTGAGTGGAATATCACAGTCTTCAATGTCATCGGACTTACTGCATCCCGGTAGATTTGATTCATTTGCTGTGAAAGTTGATAATGTAGAAATTGTCTCGGAACTTGAAGCCAAGCTGGAATTAATACTTGACAAATTTCCTGAAAAGTGTGATGATGCTGTAAGTTCTCCCTCCATCATCAAATTCGAACAATGCTTGATAATTCGATTCTCTTCTTCAAAGTCTTCACGTTCAATGTCATCTATGCGCTCTCTGAAGCAAGGATTTGTAGGTTGTTCCACATTATCAGCATTAGCACCATTATTTTCTTCCATTGCGTGTAGAAATTATTGCTTGTCATATAAATATATCACATACGATCACAAATGGAATGTAAATATTGCTGCTTCCATGACAAATCCTATTCTAGCATTGATGATGATAATTGGAAATTTTCAATATATTCACAAAGTTCCTGCAAAAAAATAATTAAATGACAGATTTTTTTCATGACGAAATTTTAATGAAATTTAATAATAACTTTAGTGAACATTTATTCATTTTAGTCACTTCTCTCTTACAATTAATATGATGGTAACTTATTTGAGAAATGATCACGATTGACGATTTGGTTTTTTTTAAACACAAGAAGCTAGATCTATAAAAGTATGAATGTAATGAAATTATATAATTTATAACATATACAGTTATATAACATATAATAGTAACACATATAACAGTTATATATATAACAGCTACTGTAAAGAACATTTTTTTCATAAGAGGTCACAACGTGATCATGTAGGTAATAAAGTTCTTATAATTGGAATTTTATTGGAAACTAGCTTTTCCCGCGACTCCGTCCGCGCGGAATAAAAAAAAATAGAAAACGGGGTAAAAATTATCCTATGTCCTTTTCCTGGTTCTAAGCTACCTGCCCACCAATTTTCAGTCAAATCGATTCAGCCGTTCTTGAGTTATAAATGGTGTAACTAACACAACTTTCTTTTATATATATAGAATATGTATTACTATTTATAAATGAAAAAAACTAAAAACTGTACTTGAAAATTCATCAATACTGTGAGTCATTATTAAATTACATATCATTACATAATTAATAAATTGCTCATCTTATATTGTAATTGTGTAACATAAGATACTTTAGTACATTTTGATTGTGAATGTAATTATATAATGCTTACTTCATGATATTGTACAGTCTGCTGCTTAAATATATATACATCTACAACACTCCAGAAATTTGTATCTATTCATACGCTTCTATTGATGGTTACATATTTACGTATTTATTTTTGAAACCGTAGGTGTATACATCTTTTTAAAGCTATGCAAATGTATATTTATGTAGGTGGCTGTACTATTGTTGGTAGCATAACATATGAATCATCAGTTAAAAGAGCAAGCAAAAATACTGCAAGCATTTAGAAAGTATAATCATATTTTGATAACCTTTTTTTGCTGATATAACAATGTTATTTGGTCTTTAATTCCCTGTTTATTTCCAATTTTAGTAAGTGACCTTGCATAAAATAGAAATAAAAACTTATATATACTAATATAAAAATTCCATATTTTACCAACTTTAACTGAATGAACCAAATTCTTTGTGTCCAAATTTAAAGGACATAGCATTATAATTACATAGTGAAATTTTGTAATAATTAGTGAAGAAAAACATGTATTTAAACTTATTAATTAGTATACAAATATAATATAATGTGTACGTTTAAAAATAACATAATATAAACAATGCAAATGATAGCATAGTTTTGTAATCTTGTTGGGTGGTATCAAAACGAAAGGTAGTTACTGAGATCATCTCTTCTTAGAAACAATGAAATGTGATACTAATGACAAAGATGCATGCTCAAGGCAGTTAAGAAAAGCAAGATGGCTGTTTTAAATGTATTTATTATTATTACTTAATAAAAAACTATGTACTCACTTTTAAGGAAATTGGGTGAATGGATAAAGGTGAAATTTGACAGTTAGATTTAATTTGGAGAAGAAGTGTATGAAATAGTTTATACTAAACAAAATTTTCTTATGAATTACAATTTAATATGAATTGTTGACCACTAGTATTAAAGATTTTACCAATACAATATCTATTTTATTCTCATAAATTAACAATTACAAATAATAAATAATGTCTATGATAAAATTTGCCTATTAGTGAATTGCTGTACAAAGCAGCGGTTCTCAATCTTTTTTGGCTATAGAATTATTTTGGCAAGAGGAGTATTTGACAGAATCCTACATGAAGTTTGATTTGTCTAGGCCCAGAATAATTAAACACCGATTATTAACTTTTCAGGTCATGTTCTAACTTTTTGTGGATAGGCCATTATAGTACTGCTTTAATACTTTATTAACGATGACCATTACCAGTATTTTCATGGACCCAAAAGAAATGCTACTTGGAAATGAAATATTGATATAGATGGTAAAGATGGTATAGATTATAGTAAACCAACTAAATTGAACAAACCTCTGTTGGCATTTGATTTTTAAATGGTTTAATGTGGATTAATATGTCATTAATATCAGCATAAAATGATAATGAAATCAACTAGAATGTAGAATGGAAGTATGATTATGGAAGATGATTGGTTAAAAAAGGGTATAAAAATTTATTAGAAATATTATCCTTTACTAGTAGTGAGGTATGAGATGTATTGTAGTTATTTATTGTATATTAATAAAAGAAAAATTAGTGCAATTCCATTTATAGTTTCCATATAGACATATCTTAATAATTGCAGTTATAAGCAAAAGGTGCAACATGCATACTCAAAAATCAATAATATACAAATAACCTAAAATAATATATTTAATCTAGCTATTATTGAGATAAAAGAAAGGAGTGGCAAATACAAGCAGTTTGTTGTTTTACAAACATAAAAATAAACTTACAATAGACACTGGATAGGCATGCAATCTAGCACTGACAAAATCAAGGTCATCTTAATTACATGAAGAAGACTTTATTGAAAAATGACACTCCTTGCATATACGAAACAGACATGTACACACAAATCATTCTCATGCCCCATCCCACTAAATACAGGAAGTTCACCCATGTGTATACTAACCATAAAAACTCAACTTCGACATAAAGGACTATAGGCGTGAGATTTTTTTTTATATGACACAGGATTCACATGCATCCGACACAAAAAATACGTGAAACAACTTCCCTGTCCAAATTTCATGACATGTGCACATAAAAATTTACCATTTACAATTATTGACCCAATGAACATGAAGTTAGATGCATGCGCAGAAATGTTCTCTCTTAGAAATATATCTGTCTAGGATATTGGAAGGATATGGTGTAAAAACATAAAAAGTGGAATGAAATTCATTACGAGCCCCACGTCGGCTTCTATTTCTAAAAGACTTACCTTAATTTCTCCAACACTTGAATGATATAAGTCACCTTAAAATAAATATTAAAGCATATTAAAACGTTATTATAGATGCATTGGAAGATTATTGCAATGTGCACTTCTTAATTTCACAGCAAACACAATGGTCAAAAAGCATAGTCAAAAGCAACCATAGTCAATAATTGAAGAGAAAACATTGCAAGTCAAAAAAATGTTTTTCACGGTTATTTGGGCCAATGAAACTTTTAGTAAAAAAATGCTTTAATGAAAAACCGAGTTTAAATTTACAACTATTTTAAAAATACAAATTTAGGAAAATTATAATGAAAGTTAAGTTAGTTAATAGTATGTATTTCACTTTTTGCGTGTGACGAAATATTCTTTAAATGCAATGGCAATGGTACTCGTCAACGTCAAGTCGACAAGAATGACGTTTTTATCGATCTTTGACATATCGATATCGTAAACTCAACTCGTGATATGATATGATGATATGATATGATGATATGTTGTCCTCCGTGACGTAATCCGTCAATGGCGAACCTTGCTATCCTGCTATCTCCGAGAGTGCGATCGGAGATGACTGGCAAATCCGAACTTAGTTTTGAATGTCCGGTCGCACGGCGCACAGTACAACCGGCCTGAGGAATCGTATGTGTAGGTATAGGAAGGCTTTGGTCGAGTATACATTTGTCGGAACACTTTGCAATGCCAGGCTTTCCGCACTCGGAATGAAACATACTATAATGCATTCATAATTGTCTCTTATACTAATGTTTTATAGAATTAAGATTAATTTTTTATTAATTTTTATACTAATAAAAATAATTTTTGTATTAATAAAAATTAATTTTTATATTAATAAAAAAACATTTTTATGATTAAAATAATCAAATTAATATTTTAAACAAGTGTCGCCACAATAAGGGTGAAATTAGTATGTATAATTTTGGTATGGTTAACTTTTAACGATTAAATTTTAACTTGCGTTAAATTTTCGAGAATTTAACGCTTTAACGATTAACGAAGTTAAATTTTTAATTAACGAATTAACGATTAACGAAGTTAACTTTTCGATTAACTGTGCCCACCTGTGGTTATTATCATACAAAATGCATTTAATTCATTCTATTTATATGAAAAAATATAATTCTATTCAAATTCAATTCTTTAAAGTACTATAAAATACTAGGCTAATATGAATTTCTTTGGCAAAAAATAATTAATTATTATTATTATAATTAATTAATTAATAACTTTTTTGAAAACCAAAGTTGTAACATTGTTAACAAAAATAGTTAATACTATTCTCTAAAATTAGTAAATTAGAAAATATTTTTTGAAATAATCTCATATCTCATATTATTGCCGCCGCGACGCCGTCCGCGCGGAATTAAAAAACTTAATAAGTAGCTTAAGTGTTCTTCCAGACCAAAGAGTACAATAACATATTATACAGAAAAAGAGAGCCCTCTCAACTAGTGTAAAATTTCGAAATGGATAAATATACCCATAATTTCCATCTTTTTTTCGAGTATTTATCCAAAAACATGGATAAAAACTATCTGCAATTTCAAAAATGTAACTTAACATAAACTTTGTTATTTCACGAATAAACGAGATTGTAATAAAAGCAAAACAAAAATAAAATTAATTTAACATGCTTTATTAATCAATTTAATGATTAAAACAACTTTTGAATGCACAATTATTAGGTACCTCCTCGTATGTAATATTAATGTGAAAATTTGACAAAATACTTATGCTAAAGTAATGTGATAGCAATAATAATAATAATAATTAGTACACAAAAAACTATTTTTGTAAAATAGTAATAAATAGTTCAAATAAAAGCATCTAATCAAAGGTGGGCATTAACTCGTTAATCTATCTATATATATAAAAGCATCTTATATATATAAAAGAAAGTCGTGTTAGTTACACTATTTATAACTCAAGATCGATCGAAATGATTTAGCTGAAAATTGATGGGGAGGTAGCTTAGAACTAGGAGACGGACATAGGAACTTTTTTATCTTGTGTGCATTTTTTTTATTCCGCGCGGACGGAGTCGCGGGTTATAAAAAAAATGCAAGTGCAAGTGTCGTTACAATAAGTGTGAAATGGTAAATTCAATTTACAAAATTGTGTGCAATTCGTGCATATTATCAAAATACATCAAGGGATCTTCTTTTCACTTGTTTTACCTATTTCTCTCAGTCCTAAAAGCAGTATAATTTTGGTATGGTTAACTTTTAACAAATAACTTTAACATGCGTTTAATTTTCACTCTCTTCAATTTAATAAAACATATTCCAATTACATTTAATAAAAGTAATTTTTGCAGCGTTTTCTGTAGTAACAAGCGATTTCTTTTATTATTGTGAATGTGTGCGTGTGTACTGAAAGATCGTTCTGTCGCGGCCGAAGTACATCGTGCTGAAAGTATGTGTATTGCAACTTTATTTAAATTAGTTGAAGAACATATTCCTTTCCACCAAGTTAAGGGACTTACTTCGTTGACGCTTTTTTCAGATAAAAGGTTTTTGCCTAAATCCTTCCTTTTGCCTTGCGTAGTAACGCAGCTAACTCTGCCATTACTTTTATATGCAAAAAACATGCCATTTCGTTAGTAAAACCCATTGATTCTAGTTCTTCGTCTTGATTTAAAAAAAAATGATTCTTGGCTTCATTTTTAAGAATAGTTTTATTAGGTAATACTCGTATGAAACGTATTTTAGATTTCATATCCTTGAATATCATTAACACCGTATGATATGAAGTCGTCAAAAGTTATTAATTTAAGCTTTTAATTAACAAATATTGTACTAGCTTAAGATGAGCTCTTATAGTGGCATTTAGATACTCATGCGGTTCATACGACGATTACCTGGGCACTGCTCAGTATAGGCATAATGGGAGTGGGGGCAGGATAACTGAAAACAAAGGGATTATAGGAGCCCGGGATAGAGTGCAGTTAGAAATACGTGTGTTTTGGTACAATGTTTGACAATAAAATAAATATTAGATTCGCAAAAACATAAATATCCATTGCTTTGGATAAATATCCTCGCCTCGGCATCGTGTAAAATCTTGTTGAATGTCGCACAAAAACTTGAAAATACTAGCTAGCGTTTATATCATAAATATAAAAAACTTCTTTAACACGTTCACTGCGGATCAGGCCTAAATCGACCTGCCGCGGAATTTCAGCTGGTGCGGACGAAGAAAACTATGTCCCTCTCACTGGTGCGGAACGATTATCTCATAAAAAATCACGGCAGGCCTTTATCGGCCTACCACGCACTGACGGTGAAAAATATCAACTCGGTGCGGCAGGGGTCTATCGCGGCCCGCCGTCCCAACAGGCGGTTGGCGACCCGATACCGCACGGAGCGCCCCGCTTCGCTAGTTAGTGTTGAGCCATCTCACTGAACTGTACGTCGCGTTTTTTCTTTTCGTAAAATTAACGACGCACGATGGCAGGAAACAAAAGAAAAATACAAATTTTGGAAAATAAACTAATTCGCGAGGCAGATAAAAGTGATAGGGACAGCAGTGAGGAAATATTTTCCTTCAAGAAAAAAAATAGATATTTTCCTTCAAGAAAAAAATAGATATTTTCCTTCAAGAAAAATAAAAAATAGGATGTGCACACAAAATCTTTGTGCGAAATGTTTTAAGGACAAGCATAAATAAATAATTAAATAAACTATTTTTCATTTCTTTTCTACAATTCTATTTTATTTTCGATATCTCCTTATTTTTGTCTTTCCATCACTACTAAAAATACTTTCTAGTGCGGTGCTGGTCGATATCGACCCGCCACTTTCCCTGGTTCATTTCTCATTTCCTGTTTGGCAGATCCCGGGGCGAATCAACTCTAAAGAAGGTGGGTTCAAGGTTTTTCTAATAGTCCAAAAAGTACACACCTATATTATGTTTTCGCAAAGATATAGCGATTTAATCTAACCTTATGCTGGTGGGTCGAGAAAGGCCTGCCACGCACTGGCGGAAAAATCATTGGGGGCACACTTTGGCCCGCCGCCGCACTAGACGAAGGTTTAAGATTTTACTTGCCGCAGCTAAGGTGTTAAACAATATACACTTCCACACAGTATACAAAAACTTACTGAAGAAAAGTGTAGAAGTCAGAAAATAAGGAAAACATGCAGAAGAACACAAGATACACAGAAAATCAACAGTAAATGAATTTTGAAAATTTTCAAAAATTAACCGAAATGACGTGACATGATAGATGACGGTTAGAGGAATAATGTTCAAATGTTTTATGGGGTATATCGAGAGATGGCAGTATTATTTTCGCGTTGAATCACAACTATGGAAGATTCCTGGGTCTGGTCCTGGGCCTGTTCCAGACTATGTTCTACATCTGTACCAAATTTCAGCAAGATCCGTTCCGTTGATACCTTCAAACATCGATCCATCCAAACATTCGCATTTATAATATTAGTAAGTTGTATGACATTATACACTGCTGTACATAAAATATTTTTTTAAGTAAATTTCTCCTTTTAGTAATTCTCTTTTGTGTTTTTATTTAAAGTTTTGATTTTGACTTTATCACATTGTTTTATTAGTCAAATCCATAGAACAAAAATCTGCCATCTTGCAGATGGTATAATAAATATAATATGTTAGCGGCCATGAGATTATGTAATGTAGGCCATCTTGGATTTATACATACAAAAAAAAAATGTTATCACTGTAGTTTGGCATGTTAAATAAAGGCTTATTATTATTATTATTATACTGTACTAATAAGCTAATGCAATTTCGTTTGAAACCCATGTCGGTGTGGTTGTACAAAATCATATTATAATGCTATGAGAGAATTGTAGATCACAAAAAGTGAGCATTTGCATATCTTGCATTTTTATTAAGAGTATGAATTACATTATTTGCAAGCATTGTATCGGAAACAAATATCAACACAGACTTTGTTGTCACAAAACCAAATCGTATATTGCGGCAGACAAGTGCAAAAAAATCACTGAATGCTGATTTTAATGCATGCTCATTGGAACTTGTAACAAAGTGATTTCTGTACTAGAATACGCTTTATTAAATTTCAATTACTGCTTTGATATTGACGTTATGACCTATATTTCACTTATAAAAAAAAGTTCTATATTTATTTAGAGTCAAAAGTTTCACAGTATGATCGGAGTTTGTATACTTTCTTAAAATTTTATTGGACACATGTTTTATAAGTTTACAATGGCGAGTACGTTAATAGCATTGCTCAAGTTTTGTAAAACTTTTTGAAACGGATGCCGTGCTATGGAAGGTACCTTTGTTGAACAATCCATTAATTCGATTGAATAAAATTTAATTTTGAAATTGTGTATTGGTAGTTTTCACGTATCATGTTGCTGGCTAGTATTCATAAGAGTCCCGGACGTCGTACGCGCGTTCCCCGTGCTAAGAAAAATAGACCCGGATCAAATACTTACGCAAAGTTTTACTGGGCACGGGGGGTTCTCCTCGTACTTGTGCAGGTTCCGCTGCAAGGAGAGCCCCTCGTGCATCTGCGATCCGGGTAAGGAGGAGTCCGTGTTGCATCTGCTCACTGAGTGCCCGGTATCTGGTGCGATGAGGGCCGGCGCTGAAATAGAGATGAAAAGTAAAATTAATTTAGAAACAATAAGAGAATTGGTAGAAAATAGGAAAACAAGAGAAAAATTCTTGGAATACTGCAAAGCGTCGGCCCTCTTAGCTATAAATAGAAATAAGACCTGAGATATATTTGACTCACATTCGTAGCTCTTAAGTATTTATTGTTTATTGTATATATAGCCCTTTTGCCCTAGTTTTAAAAATTTTACTGCTTTTTAAATTGTAAATGGATATTGTTATTGTATTATTATTTTAATTGAAAATTTTAAATGCATATAGATATCTAGTTGTAATATTTTATGGTTTATTTATCTTTAGTAATTTATGTTTTTAAATAGAGCTAAGAAACGAATGTGATATTAATTTAAGTTTTATATATTTTGTTTCTAAAATTATAAATAAAGAATAATCCGCACCCCAGGTCCCTGACCTTGCCTATGTTAGGGGAACGAGAGGGCGGCATAGCGCCGCCCAAAAAAAAAAAAGTATTCATAAGAGTAAATCATCATCTGAGGCTAAGCTGGAAGTGGGCCTGGTAGAGTAAATTTTGGTATGCCGGTCTACTTTTAGGTTGCCAGCTTTTGACTCCGATATTCTGCATTGTGAATGGAAATAAGACAATTGTAACGCGTAAGATACAAAAATTTTCATCTAGAAATATTAGAAGCAGAGCCGAAAGTAACAGCTTGTACTATGAAAATGATCCTTTTCTGATACTTAAAGGATAAAAAGTATAAAGATAGATTATGGTTTAGAAAAGTGCACATAATGCTACGTTTTATACTGGAAAATTTACGATGGTGTAGGATTTTTTGCTCCTCACATAATTCCTCAGCAGCTAAATCAGGGATCCCCAAACTATTTTGGACAAGTGACCCCCTTTTCCAAAATGAACCGTTACCACAGACCCCCATGGCCAAATTACCTACTTTTAAGATCAATTTTTAGAACATATATTTATTACTATTATTATTATTCATTCTGACTTAGGTCAATAGAAGAAGACAGAGTGAGAATTAGCGACCCCTTTGGGAATCCGTGAGCTAAATAAATACAAATATTTTACAGTATTAATATAATTATTGACTATAGATGGCTCTCTAAAATCAATCAAGTTTATGAGAGATGAAAATGGGTATACACAACTATCTATTGTTTCAAAGTTTGCCGCTTCAAACTATAAGCTTCAAGGTATAATTGCACTGGATGCGTATGGATCCGTCTATCGTCGGTCTATTATACCATCTATGTGTAGGTTTCTTATATTGATTATAAGCCACCAACAGATTGAAAACCTATGTAGTCGTTTTATATTCAGACCAGGAGTAGAAAAAGTTGTCAGCAAATGCTAACTAAATAGAACTCATATATATATGTATATGTATAGGTACCTAATCCGGTGCATAAAATGGGGTGAAAATAAATCTCCGGAGTTTTTGTTTTCAGTAAAGTTTAATATTATAATTAGTTGTGACATATTAAAAATACTAATTAATAATTTTATAACAAAAATTTAATAACCAATTTTTTTAAATATAATTATAATTAGATAACAATAATTAACATCACCCACGCTTATACCAATCACGTGGGTTCGACGCAAAAGTTTTATATACTTTAATCTTTTGGCTTAATTTTTACTTCCGGCCGCCTGCTACTCGTCAACCCAACTTGGGAGGAACTTTTTAAATACATTAAACTTTTTTTAAATACTTTAAATACTTTTTTAGTAAGTTGTAGTTTAGTTAATTGAACATTATGAATAGAATAAAACTTTAAGGTTATTACGATCATCATAATAGATTCGACTCAGCGAAACTGACATTTTTTATCACCACAAAATTTTATTCAATCTAATAGAAACGAGGCCGACATGGTTCTTCAAAGCAAATATTTTAGACATATACTGCTGATGAATCTTCTGACACCGTATGACATAACGAAAAAAAGAAGAGAGAAAATCCACACAAAGTAAATCTTTTCTATGTTACTGATAATAATCATTTTCTTATCCTATCCTATCCTTTTTAACAATTTTATCAAAATTTTTATCATTCAAAGTTTTATATACGGGTATTGCATTTTCCCGTATTTGGGAAAAAAAATAATTAAACTTCTTATAGCGTATTTTTGTCACGCACAATAATGACATTTCGAAATTAGGATTAGAGGCCTTTTTATGAAATGACCCATTTATGAATCTATACGAAACATTTAAAAGTTGATATCTCTAAAGCAAATAACAAATTAAATAACTTTATTACATATACTTTAGAAGGCATATAAATTAATATGTATATGTGCTCATGTCCATTTTTCACATTTCGTTAATCAACTTGTTGGAAAGCGGCGTTTCGTACTTGCGTCGCTTTTGTACTACGAGTAGAATGAAAATGCGACATAAATCCTTCGTCACTTCAGTTTCCTTTTATGCAGTATGACGATTTCAAGCCTGAATGTATATTTTTGTACGTTGTGTTCTATCTTACAAATACTATAAATGCGAAATTTTAGAGGGATTGATGTTTGTTAGAAGTTATCCGGAATGGTTCAACGGATCTTAATGAAATTTGGCACAGATGTAGAACATAGTCTGGAAGTAAACTAAGGCTACTTATGAAGTTTTATTAAAATAAGAATTAAAATTCTGCGCGGAAGATAATAGTCGCTGGCGATAGCTATCTATTATATTATTTCTATTCTATAATATTATGTCATATGCCGGGCCCTGCGTCAGTTTCGTGGAAACGGAAATATTGATTTAAATTTCGTATTGATGACAAAGTCCGATATTGTTATAATGACACAGAACGTACATCACAGTCAAGTATACGGAAAAAATAGCTAATTTCATTCCTAATCGATTAAGAGGTAGACGTAAAAAAAGAGGTAATTCGGCGAGTAGTCTACCACTAAAAACCTGTTCATCATTGTTATTGTTGATTTGTTAAAAAAATTGCTACTCCAAGTAAAAACAGAATTTCTTAAGATGTTTGTTGAGAGCGATTAACTTCGTTAGCTCATTGCCATTGCCTTTAATCCTTCCTTTCAAAAGTATATTTTTTATTTGTTTTTTTCTTTCATAATATTTTTTATTGGTACATTTAATTTCTTTAAGCCGTAATACCTTTGTTGGATTCGTTATATTTTATTGAATATACTCTGCAGTAATATTGTAAGGAGGAATGCTTTTTATTTTTGTACTGGACTGAATTAAAAAATTCTTTTGCCGTTAGAAAAGTATGTTATCACTTATATATAAAAAAATCAAATAAAGTTGTGATTTAACTGCATTTTTGAAACCTTAACAAAGTGTAACGACTTGACAAACTTCGATTTTTTATCGCGTATAAAAAGTTTATCTTAAAATTATTCGGGTATGTTTGAAGGAAAATCTTTTTTCCAATGACTTCTAACGAACAAGATGTTGACCGCGACTCAGTTGTCGCCAACCCTACTTGGGAGCCAACATAAGCCTCGATTCGATTTATTTAATGGCGCATTTTTAATTGCTATTACTTTGTAATTGTAAAAACCCGGAGGAAAAAATATTTATGTATCAAAACTTGTATAATATGAATTGTTTAGCGACGAAAAAAATAATTGGTGAGGTCAATTGTGTAAGTATATAATATTATTGTAGCAAATACCTATTCGTTACTATACTTACCATTTCTGTACAGTTAATACTGTGAACGTGTGTGTGTTGCGATGTTCTCCATTTGATTTGCGCGTAAATGAAATGACAATATAATCACCAGCAACATTGTTGTTCAAAATCCCCGGCTCGATTGCGTTAGGCTAACAGTGAGTGACGACTGCCGTAACATTTATATTGACACGATTAGTCATCACTCACATTTACTTTAAAGAAAAACTGAGAAACATTTCTTTACACTAGTAAAAAGTATCTTTGTGGTTTTAAGTGTCATTAACCCAGCGTACTGTGCTTTGATGATTACAGGACTCTCTCTTGTCGTACTCGAGACTTGTCACCACGGGTTTTAGTGAGTCGCACATAACGCCTTCCTTCCCAGAAGGCGGTATATCTTTTGAAGATTTCTCTCGCGATACAAAAAAACGTTAATTTGTTTTTTAAACTTCACATTCTTATGTGGTAATTAAATACGTCAGGTTTACAAAATTTCTATAATCATAAAATTAGGCATAAAATTAATTAAACATTTGCTGGATGTCTAATATGAGATGATGTAAATATCGCCTTTGTGTCAAAGCTTTTGATTAACCAAATAAAGTCTGTTCCTAGGCATGGTAAATAGAAAACGGTACTATATTTGATGTTAATCCATACCTACACTAATGCCCGCTGGCGAAATCGAAATAGAGTGAAAGCCAATTTTGCACTCTCAGTACAAACCAAATACTAAAACAGTACAAACACTACACTCACGCATTAATCCCCCATCGGGGCCCCTTTTACAGGGTAGGGTAGCTTTGATCATTTCGCAGTCGCCGCCCGTCTCTCACTAATATGCGAGTAAAGCCGTTTTTTAATTTAGTTTATAATAATGTCTCATTTTTTACATTTAATTACGCGTCATGAAAACTAGTCGTGTCGTGACAAGTAGTAGATAAAAAGTATTAAACTGGGGAATAGTTGGCTTTTTTAACTTTTTTTCCGACTTTCTCCATCAATAACATAAAATACAAATTACCATTATTGACCCGAATGACAAAAGAGATGTTTTTTATTCATTGAAATCGTAATGTTAAAGCAAGGAAATTATAATTCATATCAAGCATCAAAGGGCAAAGAGCATAGGGCTGAGAAAATCTTAATGCCACGGTTATTAGGATTCATAACAATTTATTGTTTAAAGAAATATAGTAGGTACACAATGAACACCAGGACATTTAGTTTTAAATGTATTACATAAATTGAGCTTTAAAATGGCAATTTTCTTAAACTTACACTACGCTACGTGAAGGCAACATAGATTGCTTATGGAAATTGAATATGGAACTTATGCATACGTGTCAAGATTTTGAATACATTAGATGTAACACCCGACAGATGGTCTTACTTTGTACCTCAATACCTACTTTTATAATAATAATACTCGTAAAACGTTTATTCTGATACTCACATTTATAAAACGTATTTTTCGTGTTTCGTGTCGTATTTTTTAGCCGACTTCAAAAAGGAGATTATCAATCCGACTGTTTTTTTTATGTGTGTTACCGCGAAGCTTTGCCCCTGGTGCTCCGATTTTGATAAAAAATATTTCAATCGAAAGGTAGTGCTTGCTGATGGGTCCCATTTTTTGTTTATTTTTCAAAATAACTAGAATACTAAATGCACACGAAAAACAGCGTCGTAAGCTTACGGGGCTATATTATATTCGATATGAATCCAATTATAAATATGTACAAGAAAGAAGAGAACTTTCTTTAGAGGGTTTTCATGAGATTATTTTGTTACTTTTTAGTGCATTTTGTTTGAGATTGTTTTTGTTTGTTTTAGTGTATCTTCTGCCGCGATACTTTTACAAAAACATATTGTTATGCCGCTTCTTATTATTAAAAAAAAATGGAAACGAAGAAATTTTGGTGCATCGACTCTATGTAAGTGAAACAAGGTCAGGGAGATGAGGAAGTTGATAACGAACTGTTTTTGTGCACGTGTTTCACAGTAAATAATATCTTATCGATAGATACTCGAAAATATCACAAACATTTTACTTTACTGAAAAAGCTTAAGTATCTTTAGGAAAGGAAACGTTTTGAAACGTAATAGTTTGATTAAAAATTCCTTGAAGTCTTTTCAGTAAAAAATCGTTATTGGAACATCGACATGCAACCGACCGACAGGCTTAAAAGAAATAATTAAGTTCATTTGAAATTTCAAGCGGATTTTTTTTTTATTTATTTAAAAATACTTATATTTCCATTTTAGTATAAATAATAATAACTAACCTTTATGATACAAACAGCTTTATATTTATTACATGTGCGTTAGAGAACAATTTCAACTAGAACCATGTTCATTTCAAAGCTGAATTTGTCCCCTTTGCATTTGGCTAGTGCATTTTCGGGACCGCTGGGTTTTAATAACACAAGGGCTGCCATATGCCTGTAGCATCAGCTTATTTTGATTGAATCCTGTTGAGAAAGGCAGCGCTATTAGGTTTAGTTTATTGATCACAGCTCCACGCAATCTATGTCGAACAATGTAAATTTAATTTACTTATCAAAGAGGTATATAAGTATAAAACATAGATTAATTTCAATAGATAAATATCAACGACTGTAATATAAATATAGGTGACCATATAGCAAAATTAGATAACAAAAAGATAGTCCCCATATATGTTATGAAGTTAAAGTGTTTCTATTTTACTACCTATTTTTGAGACAGCTAAATCGCGTCAGCTAATTATTCAGAACGTAAAATCATTTAAGGCTTTTGTTTTGTGATATTATTATGGTATATCTATTTTTTTGAGATTAATCCTTACTAATATTATAAATGCGAAAGTAACTCTGTCTGTCTGTCTGTCTCGCTTTCATGCCAAAACTACTAAACCGATTTAAATGAAATTTTTAGTCTAGAGCCTAAGGAAGGACATAGGCTACATTTTAACGCGAAAAAAGGGTTGTAAGGGGTTGAAAGTGGGGGTGAAAGTTTGTATGGAATTATCGTCATTTTTACCGTTAGAAGCTTGAAACTTATTTTTAAGGCTCCTAATTTGAAATAAATAAATATGACATTTAAAGTTTGCAAAAGTTTTACCTCAACGGTTCGATATAAAAAAAGGGAATAGAAAATGAAAGTTTGTATGAGAATATATAATGTTTATATGAATGTTTTGTAAGTTTAATATGTTGTTGTAATTTTTTATAAGTTTAAGTTAAAAACCACCACAACAACAAAAAAAGTGACGCCTGTAACCCAGAGGGGTGGGCAGAGACTAAGGACCTACGTTTGGCGCGGTCCTGGCACACCTCTCTCTGTGTTTTTCTACATTCATACATTAATGCATAGTACATCGGTAAAATAAAATAATAAGCCAAAAAAATGCGACCCGGAAACAGTATTTCACGCGGACGAAGTCGCAGGCACAGCTAATAAAAAAAAAAGTTGTTTGTAAAACTTTGCTATGATACTAAAACGATTCGCATCGAAAACGTATGCAATTTACAGAACAAAGCGGGCAATTTCACTGAGTCGTAAATGAAATCTGTTTGTCGGACTCTTTCCGAATGCCGGTAACTTTACAACTACAGATGAACAAACCTATTTAACTGAAATGCTTTGTAAGCTACTGTAACATTCTGCACATTTGATAATTTGTAAATATATTTTACTTTGTGTTTGAATTCTAAAACTGTTATTAATTTCACTGAACTTTTGCAGCAGACATGAGGCATTAGGTCTCCCCTTGCACCTACATACGATATACGAGACACGTATGATTATCTAACTCTGGGTTTCCACGGTCAACAAATTGTGTATAAAATATTGTCATCTTTTTGACATTTTTTATGACAGTTTATAAATTAGTTCAAAAATAATGCATACTATAATTCAATTATTTTATCATTCCGAATTCCTTTAATAAATTAGTTTTCAGTAGCGAAACGGCTTATGCCGATTTGTAATGAAGTATTCGCAGAAATTAACGACACACGAGTTTGGCGGAATAAGGCCTCTAACACACAGCTACCATTGCGAATCGGAAACGTATCGAAACCATTCATCATATGGCACGAGATAAAATATGTAAAACCTACATAGACAGAAAATAAGATATAAGAAAAAATATAGCAAGACATCTATAGTACAGTACCAAAGAGTATGTAACTACTTCATAGTAATAACTCATACAAAATTATTTTGTTCGAAGTTTCGCTAGCCTGGTACAGTACAAGGTTCCTGTGACACTTATTTGACACTGTCAGTGCAGAATTAAAAAGAAGTAGCCCATAACATTCCCAAAGATTACAATCGCCGGATTTCGAAGATTTAAGTTGCGTTGTGTACGAAGGGCTTTAGGATTACCTTTCAATTACTGCTGCAAATATTAAAATAGACAAAATGTGTTTCGTTATTACAGTAATACAAAGTGAATTTTAAGCCGCTTATTAATGTAATGGCGGTTAGTTTCGATTTTGAATTCCAATTTATTTTATAAACGAAAACCGCATTGTATACGTTAGTATCCTATATAGCTGTCATGAGAAGGGAAGAATAGCATGCGACAATCAGAATTGTAGACAAAGACTTTAATTAATAAGTAAAATATACATACATCAACTACATATTACCCATTATTGAATCTCTTTGATTGTAGGTAGATTATTAATTACTGAAAGCGCAAAGATAGGAACTTAATCGGATTATGATTGGTGTTCTGAAAAAAATTACACGCTCTTGAGCTTCTAAAAACCATTTGCTTTATATTAAAATTTAGCTATATTAGAACACAAATAAAATCAATTTTACAAAGAATGTAACTTTACCGGCAACCTTTATCTTCTTTCTATTATATTTTTAATATTACAGCTGAATTATAGGGCCGCCATACACGGACTGCTTCAAGCGATCAGCAGTTAACGTTCGGATACGTGGACCGTAGTTTGCAAACCCTCTACAAATGCTGCAGGCTGTACATTGACTACTTGATACAATTGATGGTCCTTGGCAACTGGCAAATTAATTTTCGAACCTATTATAGTATTGTGAGGACAGTTGAGGGTAGTCTCACAATAGGTTTTATAAGGAAGCATGCGCTGCTCAAAGAGTATGTAACTACTTCGTAGTAATAGTCAGGACTTAGAACAATTTTCATTTCCTCAATTTGTGCGGCAAATACTTGTCAGAATATAAATGTTTTATTTCAATTTTCTGACACACGAAAAAAACATGGATACCAACATAAAGAGCTCTATAGTGAAGTGCACTGATCATCGATATCTGGATATCGATATCGATAAAATACGCGGTGGTTAGGGTGATCCTTCTTACAATATTAAATAACAATAATATTTAAAACAAATTTACATTTAGGCTCAAAGTTAAAAAAAAAATTAATTATAAAATTATTGTTTAATGACATTGAACCTAAATGAGAAAAAGGGAAAGAAAAAAATTAAACTAAATTATATTTATTCATATAAAATATAATATATTAAAAATGTTTGTAGTCAATTAGTATTATGTGTAGGAGCCGATCTCCGTGGTCTTCACATATCCAAGATAAATCACCAAGTTTAACCAATATGATTGTGATAGCCTGATTAGAAATGTGTCTTTGATGAATAATATGTTTAACATCTACATCAAAGCATGCCTTAGCTGTATCAACTAGGTGGCATTAATTAATTGTCGGATATGTAAGACTTTTTTGTCATGCCACCACTCCCTAAGCTTTATGTAACAGTGTGTTTTTGCCTGTATTAGTCCAGGATTTTCATTAAGTAAAATAAATTATCGATAGTACGGTCAATTAACAATATCAATTGTAAACTAGGTACATCACTATCACAAAATAAAATTTACAAATTTAACTTTATAAAACTAATTACAAGTACTATGATGACTACTACTACAATATTTTTAATAATTAAATCCTGAATAAACTGTTACCGGTCTTCATCTAAAGGGAATTTCGCCATAAAATCCCTCTTTCGCCTATTTTCCATACTGAACAAAAACCGCATATCTCGCATTTCAGAAATAGTTTTCTAGTTGGCATTTCATATAAAATTATTAAGACCTAAAGTTGAAAATACAATCTTCAATTAAAACTAAAAATTATAAATTTTTAAATAATTTAGTTAAGTTAGGCCTTCAAGTCAAATATGTCAGTTGTGATAAAAAAAGAACGCGTAATGATGGAGTGAGAAGGGTTGGCAGCCATGAAAACGCCGCCAAACTCATACAAAATAATTTTGTTCAAAGTTTTGCTAGCCTGGCGCTGCTGCTCGAGGCAGTCTCTTTCCATCTGTCATTGCGGAACGTCTGACATTTTTGTTTATTTACGTTCGGTTTGAGTTTATACTATTGCGAGGATTATTTAGAAGTAAAGTTAAATTCATTATTTCGCTGTTAGTTTATTTATTTTAAACTACTTTTGAATCAAATATCTAATAGTATTCATTATTTTTGATATGTCATTGAAATGAAATGGAACTACATATTATTAGTGTTATAGTCATATGTACTATAAAGTTTTAAAAAGGTATTCTTGTGGCTTTTAATTAAGTGATATGGAAATATTTTCTCATGATTTCTAAAGTTTTTCAATTCCATTTCTATCTAGATTTTGCTTTCTTTATTGTTAACTTTACTGTACCTTTGTAAATACTTTTATTATCTCTGTAAGGTTTCCTCGCTTTCTTTGAATTTGCACTCTGACTATGGGCATTTTTAGCCGACTTCAAAAAGAAGGAGGTTATCAATTCGACTGTTTTTTTTATGTGTGTTACCGCGAAACTCCGCCCCTGGTGGTCCGATTTTGATAAAAATTATTTTAATCGAAAGGAAATGCTTGCAGATGGGTCCCATTATTTTTTTTTTAAATAACTAGAAGAACTAGTAGATTTTGAATATAGCTTCAAAATTTGTTGCGAAAATTAGGGACATTTTTGCTTTCAGCGCTTACGTAGGCTAAACTATAGGACCTACATTAAAATGATGTATGGAGTAATTATAGATCCTTAAATTTGCTATAAATAAAAATAAAAGTCTTAGGTGGCATATATCTATAATCTATGGATGTCTCACAAAAACCATGTTATTGTGAACAAACTTCGATTAAAATGCACACGAAAAACAGCGTCGTAAGCTTACGGCGCTATTATATTATATTCGATATGAATCCTTATCCAAATAAATATGTTTTATGGCTAGAGTATTAAATGCAGATTACATTAGCCTTTAAACTATGTAACTCTGATCAATAGTTTGGAAGATATTAAATTATTAAAAACTACGCGCATTCGAAAAATGCTACTGCAGCGCGCGGCTGGACAAAATTAAAGGCACGCTACGATGTATTAGTTCGTTAATTTTCAATTTGTATACCGATTTTGATAATTATTTCGTTGTTTAAAGGATAAGTGGTTATCTGGTGAATTCTAAGTTAGTTATTGAATTGAAGTACACACATATTAAATAGGAAAGTCCTTTTCTTTATTTGTCTTATTTATGTCTTTATATGTATTAAGGAAATTTGTAATTGAACTTCAAATTCACTAAAAATTGAGAAATAAAACAAAAATTTTAAGAAAAAAAAATAGCCAAATTATAAAAAAAACCAATCTCAAACAAAATGCACTCAAAAGTAACGTAAAAAAAACAATTTCAAACAAAATGCACTCAAAAGTAACATAAAAAAACAATTTCAAACAAAATGGACTAAAAAGAAACAAAATAATGTCATGAAAACTCTCTAATCTCTAGTAGTTAGTCGTAGTAGGGGATCAGTTTTCCGCAACTCCACGACAAGTGCGTATTTTATTTGTTAATTTCTCTTTCTAAATATTATTTTCCATTATTCAATTAATAGCATGTCTAAAAGCCAAAGATATTTTAAGGTGTGGAAATAATACTCAAATTTTGTTATACGAGTACATTGTTTATTTATGATTAGGGTTATATTTGCACATCAGGTTTAAATAATACATACGCATTTTTATGGTATATAATATTTATTATTGTAAAACTTTCTCCATCACATATCTTCGTTGACAACATTTTCATTTTTTGAAATCAATACAATTTTTTTTTCTTTAACAAATTTATAACTTTTCCCGCAAATTGGCAACGGCGAGATGGTGGAGGGGATAAGTCGAATAGATTGCAAAGCAACACACTGCTGGGTGGGTGAGTTCTTTTCAGTTGAGCTTCAACTTAAATACGAACTTACGAACTTTGATATAAATTACAACAAAACTTTATACAATTCAGATCATACAATAAAGCCATCCTAAATATAAAGACAAATTTTAAAAATACAACCGAAGAAACTGTAGACACCTTTACACAATTAGGAATAAATATAGACACATACATACATTTTAAGACACATATATACATTTTAAGATACATATAGGATGCTTTAAATCTAAGCTATCCAAATTTAAGTATGCTCTTTTTCAACTAAAATGTAGCACTGACGTAAAAGGACTATCCACTTAATCTGCATATGCATACTCATGGCTGGCATATGATGTAATGCATTGGGGAAATAGCCAATTTTTTATATTACAAAAGAAATACGTTAGAATCATTGCTCAAATAGATAACCAAGATAGTTGGAGACTCTACTCCATTAAATACAAACTATTAACTCTTCCCCCCATATATATTATTGATATTAGTTTATTTACATTTAAAAATGTAAAGATTTTCACAAAAGTGAAAGACAGACATAATGTTACCCCGCTACAAATATAAATGACATTTACCGCAATCTAGACTTAAAATGTTAAATGAAAGTCCCTACTGTATGGCTGTAAACATTTTCAACCACTTACCAAAAGAAATAAAAGAAGAAATGGGATTCAATAAATTAAAAAGAAAATTAAAAACATATCTAATAAAACAATTTTTCTACACACTAGGAGAATACTTTGAAAATCCAAAAAATAAATAACATTTCAAATTTAGTTTTCTTGGACATGTCCTAAGCGAACGCACTTGCTCTTCCACATTTTGATTTTCTTGCAGCTTGTTTTGCTTCTGTTGTACTCGTTGCTATTCTCTTTCAGCATTTGATATATTTTAGACAATAATTTGAATGATTACAAATTTTTTATCCAAAATATTTCAAAGCTAAAAGCGATACAAACAAATGTAAATGTACTGAAAGAAAGAAAAGCTATGCTATGCAAAATCTAATTTTGATAAATAATAATAATTTTTAAGTACTGAAAAGCCATTTTGTTGCATGTTTACTTAGCATAATTTATTTATTTTTTTACCAACTGATCGTTCAATAATTACGTAAAACTAAAGAGCGGGAGAGGGGTTCTGAAAAAAGCACGAAACATCACGAGAAGGGCGAATGTTAGCACAGACGTAAAAGGACTATCCGCTTACTCTGCATATGCATACTCATGGCTGGCATATGATGTAATGCATTGGGGAAATAGCCAATTTTTTTATATTACAAAAGAAATACGTTAGAATCATTGCTCAAATAGATAACCAAGATAGTTGGAGACTCTACTTCATTAAATACAAACTATTTACTCTTCCCCCCATATATATTATTGATGTTAGTTTTTTTACATTTAAAAATGTAAAGATTTTCACAAAAGTAAAAGACAGACATAATGTTACCCCGCTACAAATATAAATGACATTTACCGCAATCTAGACTTAAAATGTTAAATGAAAGTCCCTACTGTATGGCTGTAAACATTTTCAACCACTTACCCAAAGAAATAAAAGAAGAAACGGGATTCAATAAATTGAAAAGAAAATTAAAAACATATCTAATAAAACAATTTTTCTACACACTAGGAGAATACTTTGAAAATCCAAAAAATAAATAACATTTCAAATTTCTTTTTCTTGGATATGTCCTAAGCGAACGCACTTGCTCTTCCACATTTTCATTTTCTTGCAGCTTGTTTTACTTCTGTTGTACTCGTTGCTATCCCCTTTCAGCATTTCAAATGTTTTCGACCTTAATTTGAATGAATACAAATTTTTTGTCGAAAACATTTCAAAACTAAAAGCGATACAAACATATGTAAATGTACTGAAAGAAAGGAAAAACTATGCTATGCAAAAGCTAATTTTGATAAATGATAATAATTTTAAAGTACGAAAAATCCGGTTTACAGCATGTTTACTAAGCATAATTTATTTATTGTTTTACCAACTGATCGTTCAATAATTACGTAAAATAAAGAGCAGGAGAGGGGTTCCGAAAAAAAAAATAGCCGACTTCAAAAAAAAACAATCTCAAACAAAATGCACTCAAAAGTAACATAAAAAAAAATTTCAAACAAAATGCACTAAAAAGAAACAAAATAATGTCATGAAAACTCTCTAAACTCTAGTAGTTAGTAGTAGGGGCTCAGTTTTCCGCAACTCCACGACAAGGGCGTATTTTGCGTGTCTCTAAACTCTAAAGAAAGTTCTCTTCTTTCTTGTAACATGTCTATATTGTATAATTATTGTTATTTCGCAGTCGGTGTCGGCCGAAGTAAATAGGTGACATTTTATATATGAGATGTATTAGACATACTTACGTTTATGTCCCTACTTAGGCCGAAACCGACTCCAAAATAACAATAATTATACAATATAGACATGTTACAAGAAAGAAGAGAACTTTCTTTAGAGTTTAGAGAGACGCAAAATACGCCCTTGTCGTGGAGTTGCGGAAAACTGACCCCTACTACTAACTACTAGAGTTTAGAGAGTTTTCATGACATTATTTTGTTTCTTTTTAGTGCATTTTGTTTGAATTTTTTTTTATGTTACTTTTGAGTGCATTTTGTTTGAAATTGGTTTTTTTAGGTTACTTTTGAGTGCATTTTGTTTGAAATTGGTTTTTTTAGGTTACTTTTGAGTGCATTTTGTTTGAGATTGTTTTTTTTTTGAAGTCGGCTATTTTTTTTCTTAAAATTTTTGTTTTATTTCACAATTTTTAGTGAATTTGAAGTTCAATTACAAATTTCCTTAATACATATAAAGACATAAATAAGACAAATAAAGAAAAGGACTTTCCTATTTGATATGTGTGTACTTCAATTCAAAAACTAATTTAGAATGCAGCAGATAACCACTTATCCTTTAAACAATGAAATAATTATCAAAATCGGTATACAAATTGAAAATACCGAACTAATACATCGTAGCGTGCCTTTAATTTTGTCCAGCCGCGCGCCGCTCTAGCATTTTTCGAATGCGCGTAGTTTTTAATTATTTAATATCTCCCAAACTATTGATCAGAATTACATAGTTTAAAGGCTAATGTAATCTGCATTTAATACTCTAGCCATCAAACATATTTATTTGGATAAGGATTCATATGGAATATAATATAATAGCGCCGTAAGCTTACGACGCTGTTTTTCGTGTGCATTTTAATCGAAGTTTGTTCACAATAACATGGTTTTTGTGAGACATCCATAGATGATAGATATATGCCACCGAAGACTTTTATTTAGCAAATTTAAGGATCTATAATTACTCCATACATCATTTTTATGTAAGTCATATAGTTTGACCTACGTAAGCCCAGAAAGCAAAATTGTGCTTTTCGTGTAGCATTTTTCGTTTCCGCGTAATTTTATTCTTACGATATCTCCTAAACTATTAGACAGAATGATATAGTTTCAATTTCAAATATAATCTACATTAAATTCTCTTGATAATGAACATGTTTATTTACATAAAGGTTAATACTGAACTTGAATAATAGCGTCGGAAATAGGGCATGAATTTAATTGATGTTTCTGAACAAAAAAATGGTTATTGTGAGAAAACTATAAAAGATAGATATATGCTATCGCGGACTTTTATTTAGCACATTTAAAGAGCTACAATTCGCTATACATCATTTTTATGTAGGTCCTATAGTTTAGCCTACGTAAGCGCTGAAAGCAAAAATGTCCCTAATTTTTGCAACAAATTTTGAAGCTATATTCAAAATCTACTAGTCTTCTAGTTATTTAAAAAAAAAACAAAAAAAAATGGGACCCACCTGCAAGCACTTCCTTTCGATTAAAATATTTTTCATCAAAATCGGACCACCATGGGCGGAGTTTCGCGGTAACACACATAAAAAAAAAAATTCAGTCGAATTGATAACCTCCTTCTTTTTGAAGTCGGCAAAAAAAAGCACGAAACATCGCGAGAAGGGCGGATGTTCTAAAATGAGAAATCACTTGTATTTACTTTTTGATTATTTAACGAAAATTTAATTATAATAAATTAAATACATGTTTCGAAAATTTCAATGATTTTGGTTAATGGGTATTGGGTAATCTAAAATCTCGCCACATCTGTATTACCGAAGGATGATTGTCAAAACAAACTAAAAAACGTCCCGTGATTATTGGACGACCCCAGAGGAAAACTAAAACCGACAATGCCAATCTTTTTTTGTCATTAACTTATTTTTCCGTTATGTTTTATTTTCGTTCCATTGCTGGAAACTATGTTAAGAAAGCAAAATATATGATAAATAATAATTATTTAAACATATCAAAAACTCGATTTAATAAATTATATTTAGTAAATCAGATGGAAAAAATTATGATGATTAGTTTTAAATTCGAGATTAATGTATTTCAATTACAATACAAATAAATGCCTTTTTCTATTCCTCCTTTATTTTGCAAAATCAAACGAAGTATAAAACTGTAAACCAAAAACCAAATTGTTGACAAACAAAAAATAATAATGTTTATGGTATGTAACGGTTTTTCTTACTATGAATCGTGCGATACATATATGTATGATAGGATGCATTAAATCTAAGTTATCCAAATTTACGTATGCTCTTTTTCAACTAAAATGTAGCACAGACGTAAAAGGACTATCCGCTTACTCTGCATATGCATACTCATGGCTGGCATATGATGTAATGCATTGGGGAAATATAGTCAATGGCCAAAATTTATTTACCTCTATATTACAAAAGAAATACATTAGAATCATTGCTCAAATAGATAACCAAGATAGTTGGAGACTCTACTTCATTAAATACAAACTATTTACTCTTCCCCCCATATATATTATTGATATTAGTTTATTTACATTTAAAAATGTAAAGATTTTCACAAAAGTAAAAGACAGACATAATGTTACCCCGCTACAAATATAAATGACATTTACCGCAATCTAGACTTAAAATGTTAAATGAAAGTCCCTACTGTATGGCTGTAAACATTTTCAACCACTTACCCAAAGAAATAAAAGAAGAAATGGGATTCAATAAATTGAAAAGAAAATAAAAAACATATCTAATAAAACAATTTTTCTACACACTAGGAGAATACTTTGAAAATCCAAAAAATAAATAACATTTCAAATTTAGTTTTCTTGGACATGTCCTAAGCGAACGCACTTGCTCTTCCACATTTTCATTTTCTTGCAGCTTCTTTTATTTCTGTTGTACTCGTTGCTATTCTCTTTCAGCATTTGAAATATTTTGCACAATAATTTGAATGATTACAAATTTTTTATCCAAAATATTTCAAAGCTAAAAGCGATACAAACAAATGTAAATGTACTGAAAGAAAGAAAAGCTATGCTATGCAAAATCTAATTTTGATAAATAATAATAATTTTTATGTATTGAAAAGCCTATTTATTGCATGTTTACTTAGCATAATTTATTTATTTCTTTACCAACTGATCGTTCAATAATTACGTAAAACTAAAGAGCGGGAGAGGGGTTCCGAAAAAAAAAGCACGAAACATCACGAGAAGGGCGGATGTTAGCACAGACGTAAAAGGACTATCCGCTTAATCTGCATATGCATACTCATGGCTGGCATATGATGTAATGCATTGGGGAAATAGCCAATTTTTTTATATTACAAAAGAAATACGTTAGAATCATTGCTCAAATAGATAACCAAGATAGTTGGAGACTCTACTTCATTAAATACAAACTATTTACTCTTCCCCCCATATATATTATTGATGTTAGTTTTTTTACATTTAAAAATGTAAAGATTTTCACAAAAGTGAAAGACAGACATAATGTTACCCCGCTACAAATATAAATGACATTTACCGCAATCTAGACTTAAAATGTTAAATGAAAGTCCCTACTGTATGGCTGTAAACATTTTCAACCACTTACCCAAAGAAATAAAAGAAGAAACGGGATTCAATAAATTGAAAAGAAAATTAAAAACATATCTAATAAAACAATTTTTCTACACACTAGGAGAATACTTTGAAAATCCAATAAATAAATAATATTTCAAATTTGTTTTTCTTGGAAATGTCCTAAGCGAACGCACTTGCTCTTCCACATTTTGATTTTCTTGCAGCTTGTTTTATTTCTGTTGTACTCGTTGCTATTCCCTTTCAGCATTTGAAATATTTTAGACAATAATTTGAATGATTACAAATTTTTTATCTAAAATATTTCAAAGCTAAAAGCGATACAAACAAATGTAAATCTACTGAAAGAAAGAAATGCTATGCTATTAAAAAGCTAATTTTGATAAATAATAAATACGAATTTTTATGGTATATAATAATTATTATTGTAAAACTTTCTCCATCACATATCTTTGTTGACAACATTTTCCTTTTTTGAAATCAATACAATTTTTTTTTCTTTAACAAATTTATAACTTTTCCCGCAAATTGGCAACGGCGAGATGGTGGAGGGGATAAGTCGAATAGATTGCAAAGCAACACACTGCTGGGTGGGTGAGTTCTTTTCAGTTGAGTTTCAACTTAAATACGAACTTACGAACTTTGATATAAATTACAACAAAACTTTATACAATTCAGATCATACAATAAAGCCATCCTAAATATAAAGACAAATTTTAAAAATACAACCGAAGAAACTGTAGACACCTTTACACAATTAGGAATAAATATAGACACATATATACATTTTAAGACACATATATACATTTTAAGATACATATAGGATGCTTTAAATCTAAGCTATCCAAATTTAAGTATGCTCTTTTTCAACTAAAATGTAGCACTGACGTAAAAGGACTATCCGCTTAATCTGCATATGCATACTCATGGCTGGCATATGATGTAATGCATTGGGGAAATAGCCAATTTTTTATATTACAAAAGAAATACGTTAGAATCATTGCTCAAATAGATAACCAAGATAGTTGGAGACTCTACTCCATTAAATAAAAACTATTAACTCTTCCCCCCATATATATTATTGATATTAGTTTATTTACATTTAAAAATGTAAAGATTTTCACAAAAGTGAAAGACAGACATAATGTTACCCCGCTACAAATATAAATGACATTTACCGCAATCTAGACTTAAAATGTTAAATGAAAGTCCCTACTGTATGGCTGTAAACATTTTCAACCACTTACCCAAAGAAATAAAAGAAGTAATGGGATTCAATAAATTAAAAAGAAAATTAAAAACATATCTAATAAAACAATTTTTCTACGCACTAGGAGAATACTTTGAAAATCCAAAAAATAAATAACATTTCAAATTTAGTTTTCTTGGACATGTCCTAAGCGAACGCACTTGCTCTTCCACATTTTGATTTTCTTGCAGCTTGTTTTGCTTCTGTTGTACTCGTTGCTATTCTCTTTCAGCATTTGATATATTTTAGACAATAATTTGAATGATTACAAATTTTTTATCCAAAATATTTCAAAGCTAAAAGCGATACAAACAAATGTAAATGTACTGAAAGAGAGAAAAGCTACCTATGCTATGCAAAATCTAATTTTGATAAATAATAATAATTTTTAAGTACTGAAAAGCCTATTTGTTGCATGTTTACTTAGCATAATTTATTTATTTCTTTACCAACTGATCGTTCAATAATTACGTAAAACTAAAGAGCGGGAGAGGGGTTCCGAAAAAAAAGCACGAAACATCGCGAGAAGGGCGGATGTTCTAAAATGAGAAATCACTTGTATTTACTTTTTGATTATTTAACGAAAATTTAATTATAATAAATTAAATACATGTTTCGAAAATTTCAATGATTTTGGTTAATGGGTATTGGGTAATCTAAAATCTCGCCACATCTGTATTACTGAAGGATGATTGTCAAAACAAACTAAAAAACGTCCCGTGATTATTGGACGACCCCAGAGAAAAACTAAATCGACAATGCCAATTTTTTTTGTCATTAACTTATTTTTCCGTTTGTTTTATTATCTTTCCATTTCTGGTAATTATGTTAAGAAACAAAAATATATGGTAAATAATAACAATTTAAAAATATCTAAAAGTCGTTTTAATAAATTATGTTGAGTAAATCGGATGTTTGCTATATGTGGGCCATTTTAATAGATGAAATTTTATCAAAATTCAATGTAACCTTGTTATTGTAATCATGTTAATCAAACGTCGTTACAATGTCGCGAAAGTGAACTCTTCTTTTTTAAACAATAAGAATGTTACAAAAAAATCGAATTAAAAACAAGAATATTTCGTAACAACTGAATTCATTCACTGTATCAATGTTTTTAAGCACTCACTTCACTGTCATCTATGACACTAAATATGGTAGATGTCAAATGTGGCCTATCAAATTAGCCCACCTATAAGCATAATTTTGCTGAGGGAGAGCCATTATGAAAAACTGAACTGAAGCGTAATTTATTAATTTATTTACAAACAGCGACGACGTTAGGAAAGCATACATTAGTATTATGCGTTCATTTTAGAATGTACATAGCCTGAAATAGCCAAAAAAAGCAAAAAGCAACAATGCCAAAATTTTAATTTTCATTCCATTGCTAGAAACGATACAATCAAACATATTTAATAATATACTGAAAACAAATAAAATGCACCAAAAAGTACCAAAATAATGTCATGAAAACCCTCTTAAGAAAGTTCTCTTCTTTTTTGTAACATGTCTATATTGTATAATTATTGTTTATGAAGTCTTTCTTTTTTTCTTAACTTTTTTATTTCTCGTTTTTTTAGTGAATTTGAAGTTCGATTACAAATTTCCTTAATACGTATGAGAACGGAAATAAGACAAATAAAAAAAGGACTTTCCTATTTAATATGTGTGTACTTCAAATCAAAAACTAATTTAGAATGCAACAGATAACCTCTTATCCTATAAACAAAGAAATAATTATCAAAATCGGTATACAAATTGAAAATTAACGAACTAATACATCGTAGCGTGCCTTTAATTTTGTACAGCCGCGCGCCGCAGTTGCATTTTTCGGATGCACGTAGTTTTTAATCATTTCATATCTTCCAAACTATTGATCAGAATTGCATAGTTTAAAGGCTAATGTAATCTGCATTTAATACTCTAGCCATAAAACATATTTATTTGGATAAGGATTCATATCGAATATAATATAATAGTGCCGTAAGCTTACGACGCTGTTTTTCGTGTGCATTTTAATCGACTTTTGTTCACAATAACATGGTTATTGTGAGACATCCATAGATGATAGATATATTCCACAAAGGACTTTTATTTAGCAAATTTAAGGATCTATAATTACTCCTTACATCATTGTTATGTAGGTCATGACCTACATAAGCCCAGAAAGCAAAATTGTGCTTTTCATTGTAACGCGATGTAGCATTTTTCATTTCCGCGTAATTTTATTCTTTCTATATCTCCTAAACTATTAGACAGAATGATATAGTTTCAAGGGCAAATATAATTTACATTAAATTCTCTTGATAATGAACATATTTATTTATATAAGGGTTAATACTGAACTATAATAATAGCGTCAGAAATAAGGCATGAATTTAATTGATGTTTCTAAAGGAAAAAATGGTTATTGTGAGAAAACTATAAAAAATAGATACTCGTATATGCTATCGCGGACTTTTATTTAGCAGATTTAAAGAGCTACAATTCTTCCATTCATCATTTTTATGTAGTTTAGCCTACGTTAACGCTGAAAGCAAAAACGTCCCTTATTTTCGCAACACATTTTGAAGCTAAATTCAAAATATACTAGTTTTCTAGTTACTTAAAAAAATGGTACCCATCTACAAGCACTTCCTTTCGAGTAAAATATTTTTTATCAAAATCGGAACACCAGGGGCAGAGCATCGCGGTAACACACAAAAAAAATACAGTCGAATTGATAACCTCCTTCTTTTTGAAGTCGGCTAAAAAGAAAAACAATGTCATGCACAAATTAAATTTGATTAATAATAACAATTCAAAAATTTCTCTAATATCGTCTAATACGAGATCTAATACATCTAATCTAATATATAAAATTCTCGTGTCACAGTTTTCGTCACCGTACTCCTCCGAAACGGCTTGACCGATTCTCATGAAATTTTGTGAGAATATTCAGTAGGTCTGAGAATCGGCCAACATCTATTTTTAATTTTTTTTAACTGCGCGTGGACGGAGTCGCGGGCGACAGCTAGTCTAATATATAAAATTCTCGTGTCACAGTTTTCGTCACTGTACTCCTCCGAAACGGCTTGACCGATTCTCATGAAATTTTGTGAGAATATTCAGTAGGTCTGAGAATCGGCCAACATTTATTTTTCATTTTTTTTAACTGCGCGTGGACGGAGTCGCGGGCGACGGCTAGTCTAATATATAAAATTCTCGTGTCACAGTTTTCGTCACCGTACTCCTCCGAAACGGCTTGACCGATTCTCATGAAATTTTGTGAGCATATTCAGTAGGTCTGAGAATCGGCCAACATCTATTTTTCATTTTTTTTTTAACTGCGCGCGGACGGAGTCGCGGGCGACAGCTAGTGTTTATATAAAAACTCTACTTAATGCTATATACAAGTGTTGAGTGGTATTTAGAAATAAATAAAATACTTTCCTCCAATACTAATATAATAGTTTTAGGAAATCCTTTTCTTGTGTGGGCTCTTTGGAACGCCTAGTTACTTATACACGAATTGGTTTTTCCGAAAACACTCCAACGCTCGCGTGCTTTTTAGATATTGAGAGTGCATACAACAAGGTGTCAGTTGATGCAGGTGTAAGTATATTAGATGAACTCGAGTTGGGATCAAGGTTTTGTAATTATATTTGGTCTTTTCTCAGTAAAAGACATTTAGTTATAAGACCTCATAATAGTAATGATTTATGTATCAATAGATGGACTAATACAGGCTTAGCACAGGGAGATCCGTTGTCACCATTACTTTTTAATTTAATAACCTATAAGTTAAGTCAAGTCCCAGCAAGGGTAATGATTTCACAATATGTACATGATTTTGTTATATTCACAAGAGATAAAGAGTTACGGAAATCTATTGACAAAATGCATGCAGTGCAAAATACACTAGAGATCTTCTGTGTCTTTTCGAAGACCGAATGTCATGAAGGGAAACTTATTATATATGGTCGCACACATATTATGACTTCCTCTCCTTAAGTCGTAATTCTCGTATTTAAGGGTCGTGACCACGTGACTATTCGTAGATTTGCGTGATAACGCGAGGGTATTAATACGATTGATGGTATACAATTGAAACTATTGAAAAATAATTAATGCTTTATTGTGAAAGTCCGTTTATGAGAAAAATTACATAAAAATCAGCAGAAGCAGTCGACTCGAATTGGCTATTGTGCGGCGACTTTTAGTAGCGATAGCTTTTAATTCATACATTGATATATTCGAAACTATTTATAAAATGAAAAAGCAATTGCTTTGCTTGCAATGAATTTTTGACTTACGAATACATTTTTTTTAATTATTCTTCTTTCATTTATTCATCATTTTCATATATTAAATGATTTAGAATAAGCCAATTTTAAAGATTATGCATTTGATTTTTTTTATCAACAATCAGAAATTAATCATGTTTCATAAATTTTTAGTCCGGGCGTTAATGTACGCCTGGATTTAATCATTGATACGTCTCATCTTTTCTACTACATAAGCATCTACTATAAATAATACAAAGAAAATGATGAGACAGTCGAAGATGTTTATACGACGTCATCCTCTTCTTCGCGATCGTCGGGGCTGTGTTTGCAGACTTGAGTGTGGCACATCCATATATACATCAGGTACAAGACGGACAGTAGCATGGACGCCGACACCAATAAAACTACGAGCATAGAAAACTCCATGGTGTTCTCCTAAGATCTTCTTCCTGAAAATTATGAATTAAAATGTAGAATACTTCTATCTCTTTTATATATACCTATATATATGTTTGTTTTATCAAAGATAAAAAGAATTTTATTATTTTTATCTTTTGAATTTTTTTCCAAACGTAGAACACAAAAACACAATATAAATTGTGTTTTACAATATTTATTTTCACTAATTCAATACTGAATTTCCAAATGATGTTGCCAAAAAGCTTAAAACATTAGTCCAGGCAATTTTATAACAATCGTAGATAACCTAAATGTTATCATTCATAACAATGTAATTAACACGATATAAATCAGGAAAAAGCCAAATCAGGAAAACAATACACTCAGCATGTAAAGTATTTTAAGATAAAAAAGCGCGCGGAAGCTTCGTTATTTCAATTTAGGAATAGTAACCATCTGTAAGAAAACTTACAAATAAATGAATATTTCTAAAGATTGGTTATAACAAGATATATATGTATAATGTTGATGAATTAAATAAATAAATAAATAATAACATGTCATCAATAAATTATATCAAAAAGAGAAAAACCAAAAACAAATCAGAATATTGTCATTTTGCATCAGGGATTTCTTTATTTACGATCGCATAGTGCTCTACTAAATTTCTTAACTAAAGTAAAAAAAAATGAATTACAGTTACGCCCACGCCAAGCACGCCGGTAATTTTTCGCAAAACGTCGCTAATACGCATATAGACATTATTTTCTGAATAATTTTAACTTAAATTAACAGTCTTTCGCATTGCACTTTGAAATTTCAAGATGTAACATGAAGGTTCCTTTTAATGATAGAATAAACTATTTATTAATGTACGTAGAACTATGTATCTGTCGCTATATTCTTTTGAAATTATATCATGGTATACAACATGTTCCAATATAAAGTGTGTAGAGCAACTTGTTGAATGGAATTATTGAGCGGTTCAATTTAAGTCAACGCGACGTTAACATTTTAAACTTGAGTATTGAATTAAATTTTAACATGTTGTAATGTTGGATCTAAAATGTCGAATGAACTGCCGCTATATGCATTAATTAATGGACATTTAAACAGTTTCTTAGTGCCGACTTTTTACAATCTAAAACATACATTTTTTAAACAAATAATTTCATATAAATTCATGCGGTACAAGCGACTTTTATGCTCTGTTTGAAAGCTAATAGCTTCAAAGCGGATCGCAAAGGATTACAGGTACGTTACGATTGTTTGAAGTATGATCCTTTTCTTACACAAGGAACGTAAATCTCCGAATTAGTTTCGGAGAGTTTTGTATACTTGCTTCGCGAGTATCGCGTAGTGTGTGTTTCGTAAACACAATGTTGAATCGTCGACGCGAGTCGTCTATTCGACCAGTAAAGGCATAGCGACTGGATATCAACTGTGTAGATTACTCCTACGTCTTGAAAATCACGGTGACTTTTTCGCGACACGATTGATAAACTGATAGTGATCGTCTGGCTTTGGCGACAAAAGGACAGTATATCAGCGAAGGGTGACGGTGTATAACGCTATTTGACATTAAATTGCGTAGGTCGCTTTGCGACTAAAATCGCCGACTCCGAAGATATACGGTGCCTTGTGTACGAAGGGCCTTAAAATATTAAGTGGCAACGTTATATTCGATGGTTGTTAAATGTTTTGCGGTGAAGGCAGCTAGCGCATTATTATTTCTCTCCCTACTTGTCTGAGTACGGATCTGCGTCGTAACTGAAGCATTATTGTTTAAACGAACAAGGTATTAGTCTGAAGGTATTATATGAACAATTTCGAAATAAGTATTTTAAAAAAGTGGAAAATGCAACACCAGAAGTTATTTAAAATAAAGTCTTGGAATAAAATTTGTGAGGTAGCCAAGTTTTCTTTACAGCTGCGACAAAATTATTAAATATGGATAAAAAATGGTTATTAACAAAAAATGTAAATTAATTCAAGTACTAACTTGCTTGTATATGAGGTCTATAAAAATATATAAAGCTGGCAAAAAGAAACCGGGCAGAAAGAATATAATTCCATTTTGTAAAATGCTACAACGAAAACAGATGTGTTTAAGGATAAACCTAATCCATCGATGTAAAAAAATAACCCGTGACAACATATTCAAATATAAACAAAAAGAAAACCAGCGTGATTATTACTACACGATTAGCAAATAGGCAAATAGAAGTGCGTATATCCAGCCATGAAACGTGACGTGACGAATGTGACATATTTAGAAAATGGACACATGAAATTTAAACGATTTTCATTAATTTTTCCCGCCCTAGACTGGCAGAACGGGTAATAATAATGTTTTAAAAGATCAAAAAAAAGGAAAAAAAACTTTTGTTATTTATATATTTTTTTGGTCCCCAAAGTTTATTACTTGGTTACTTTTAATAAAGATAATGATTGTTAAATAAATAACTAATGCCATTTTCAAAGGAAACCATGGGATAACTTTTTTGTCCGTCCTTACTCTAGTATTTGAAGAATCTGAAGTAGTGAAACGACCAGTCTAAAGGCGATTGCCATTTAAGTTATTTCAAATCGCTTCAGAGTATTAGTCAAAATTGTAACTCAACCAATTGATAGTTGTTGAGCTGGGTTTATCCTGATATTAATGCTAATAAAACTTAAGTTAATATATATCTGTTTCAAACGCATTACTTAAATTGTTTTTATTCTTTTGACATGTAATGGTAAAAAGCGATTTAAAGCGGGGATTCCCAAAGTGGTCGTACCCAAGGGGGATCCCATCCCCTTGGATACCCCTTGGGGTCGATAACGGACTTAAAGCATTGCTAATTCTCACTCTGTCTTCTTCTATTGACCAGAAGTCAGAATGAAAAAATTGATCTTAAAAGTAGGAAATTTGGCCATGGGGGTCTGAGGTAATAGTTCATTTTGGAAAAGGAGTCCTTGTCCAAAATAGTTTGGGGATCCCTGATTTAGAGTTTAAAGATTATAACGATTTATTGAAAAAAGGTGCAAGTGATGATTGTGATTGCACATGACAGTGTTGCCACAAAAAAAGTTAGTTAAGTTAGGTGTTGTTTACATTCTTCCAACAATTATTATCAAGTAAAAAATAGCAAACCACACACCAAATTTTCACGCAAACTTCATATGTTTAAAATAAGAAAAGAGAAATTATTAATTAGACATATTCGGAGGGTCAAAATAATATACTCTACAGAAATTAAAAAAAAATTCTGCTTGGAATCTAAAAAACGTCTGCTATTGACTTTATGATATTTGAAAATAAACGAAGTAAGGTACGAGTATAACCAATATCGGTGAAGCTTTGCCATTAATAGACTTTATCGTCAAAAATCTACTATTCTTCTAGTTATTTAAAAAAAAATGGGACCCATCTGCAAGCACTTCCTTTCGATTAAAATATTTTTTATAAAAATCGGACCACCAGGGCCGGAGTTTCGCGTTAACACGCATAAAAAAAATACAGTCGAATTGATAACCTCCTTCTTTTTGAAGTCGGCTAAAAACTTTGCAACGGGAACTTCCACAGAATGACGCACGTGCGTTATTCTATATATTCTATCCACAAAAATATTTATATTTTTCACAAGTGGTAATTTTATTTCAAATTTAAAAAGCAAAGGAATTTAATTCTTCCTCCCTTTTTTCCCCACTTCCCCAGTGTTACTCCATTTAATGTTGGATTGTAACAAACTATGATTATCGCTGAAGGAAAATTAATACCATGATTTATAAATAGACCTATCGATGATCAATTCTAAATGACACTAGATTATATTGAACAAAATTATATTTGTAATGATAAACTTAATTCCATCGAGATCCGCTGAGCCATCTAAACAAACATCCATCCATACATCCATCCAAACATTCGCATTTATAATATTAGTAAGATCATGTGCATAATACGTAAGGAGAATAAAACACCGAATTGGCAACAGTTCCTTAAGTTCATATTACAACAGCAAACTTAAACGCGGATAGATATTCAATATTATGCAATACGAAGTTTTAAAGGAAGTTACGTTGAAGGATATTTGTTATTGACCAGACTCAGGCTTGTCAAGGAAAATAAGGATATTTAATTAACTTTATAAACAATTTCATTGCTTTTTCAGACATAAATTCACTGTACAATTTATATGTACTTTCTCTCTATCTTCAATCTGTTCATCAAAAGGATTACAGCGCAACATCAGACCGCTTGATGGAGTACTGAGTGCACAAACGCTAAAACGTTTACATATCGAGAGTGGTGTGTTAGATACGAAATTACTCAGAGAAATCCGTACACTTCTCTATAATCCGTCGGTTATAGAACTTCGACCATAGAGAAACGGATTAGGCAAAGAGCCACCGTTGTACTAAGTAACTTCTGCAATTTTTCCCGGGGATGGGGTTAAGATAACGATCATTCTTGTGCTTGCTGACACGTGAAATTAAAACGTCTTTATTGACGTATGACGGCTTAAAAAATTACACACTTCTACAAAACGAAAACTCTAGCAAGCGAGTTTAGAAATTACTCGTATTTTTCGTTTTTATTTGAAGGGAATGCGTGCGATTGACAGGTTCTGTCTCTTCAAAGTAAAAGTTTTAGAGGCAACGAAAATATGCAACATACCACCTGCTTGTTTTTCCAATCCCGTCCAAGTGATCGCTTTTAGGTTTTGTGTCTATCGTTGTCCTGTCTGTTTGAAATTTTAGTAACTAAAATAGTTTATTTTTATTTTGTAAAATGGTGATGATATGTTATAAGATTTTAGAATATTTCGTATACCGCAGCATACCATATAAGAACTTATTAGAATCATTGTAGTATCTCGCAATTAGATGATTGATCATTGTAAATCCAAGATGGCCGCTGCCACAAAATGGCGATTGGATATTTTGCACTACCTCCCCCTCGACATGGGTATCAGATGAAAGGGCTTCTCGAGGAGATTATGGTATACTATGAAAAATCCAAAATGGCCGCCGTAACAAAATGGCAGATGACATATTTTTAAAGTACTCACCGACATGGGTATGATAGGACAACATTTTACTAATAGATCAAAGAGGTAAACTTAAGTAAAAATTTCAAAACATTAAGTAAAAATTAAAATTGAATTGATAAAAGTAGGAATTGGCTTAAATTTTTTTTAATTACTTTTATTTATTTGTAAGGGGCTCTTTGGTAAGGGGTTGCTTATATGACGTTTTTGATGACTTTTCCGTCTCACTTCTCTTGTTTTCGGTGAAGTAAGTGCTGTTAACCCTATTGACGGTTTTACCAGCTTCATAGAATACAGGACTTTATTATCAGATTACCTAGAGTTAAAACAAATATACTCGTACTACATTCCTAGTGTAACTGTAAAGTATTTAGTTGCCTGAAGCGACTATGTGTGGTTAGTGTGGAATTTTCATAGGACGTGTCGATATGCGGTGGGCGCGTCACTACCCGTCTTATGTAGTTAAAGTTGAAGAAGAAAACATAAGCCGTCTCCTTCTTTGCAGTAAGTAACGAATATTTGCTATAAATAAAAACAAAAATTACATTTAGTTGCCAGAAATTTGTGTTTAAATATAATTGTTAAATAACTGTAAGGATTTTGATGAAACTTTGGCAGGCATTTTAAGAACATCTTTGTACGGGATCCCTGAAAAGTTCTCGAACCTTTTCTGATTTAACGATTATTTTTTTTTTGAAGTCTGTAGTATTTTTTTCTATTCGGTTTTATATATATATTCACATACGCCAAATATAATGATTATGTTTATTATATGACTTAATTTCAACGGATAACTTTAAATTCAAGTCACGTTCATGTTCGGATACGCCTCCCAAAAACATATTATGTACATCTTTTCAGTTATTTTACTTATGTTATAAAGCATAAAGAGATTTCAGCCGGCATTTCAGCGGAGCCTAGCAACGAGAAGGAAAATAATCAATAAAATGGGGCGGAGTTTAAGAGTAGGAGGTGAACTAAGCTGCTTCATTTGTTGCACAGAGCTAAGTTAGTTCAGCTACGTCATTTCTTATGTAAATCTATATAATATGTAAGGCACATAATATACGTATTGAAATTATTTTGAGACTTTCTGTTTTATGTAAGTGTTTTAGGTCACTCAATAAATTTTTTTTTTTTGTAAACGGGACGAAAATTTTGAAATTATTATAATATAATAAGCTTGACTAATGATAGTTATTATCAGATGTATCGTGAATAATTAAATATTATGTCTACAATGTTCTTTTATCTTCCAAGGAGTGATCGCAATTCGTGTTTTACTTCAAACTTATAACCATTGCAACAAAATCCTAGTCTTTTGTCGTAGCTGTAAATGTGACCATATTACTATCATTGAGAAGTAAGGGTAACAGATTAATTAAATAATATTAAAACACATTTCAGTATTTATTAAAATCTCCATAAATAAATCCTGCATCAAAATTTTAGAAGAAATTAGTGAGCTGAAAATGTTATATGCGATTTAAGTAATGTTTGAAGTTTGTAACGTGTCGGCTTCTATCGGAAATAAGGCCTTTCAAGCAACACCTGCACTAAATACAGCTATATACTTATAACTACCACATTACACGACATGTAGGGTTCTCCTTGTATCTTAGCGAATTTCGGTGCAAGAAGAACCCTTCATGACGATGCAGACATACAGAAATCCATGCTGAATGTACTTACCGAATGTACTGGAACAGCAAGCGCAGCGGCTACGCTGGAGTGAGAACTGGTGATAGTGCTGCAAATTAAAAAAGAAAATATTAAAGATACAATCTTCTATCTAAATCTAATAAAAAATAGTCTATAATCTTCTAATAAAAAATAGAAAACGGGGTAAAAATTATCCTATGTCCGTTTCCTGGTTTTAAGCTACCTGTCCACCAATTTTCAGTCAAATCGATTCAGCCGATCTTGAGTTATAAATAGTGTAACTAACACGACTTTCTTTTATAAATATATAGATTTACCAAATGTAAACAAAATCCTTTAGTTTGTTTTTAAATGATGAGATTGTGTTTATATCACGGATATATCTAGGTAAATTATTATATAACTGCGCTCCCTCAAATGTTACACTTCTGAGACCAAAATTCGTTCTGGGTTTTGGTAATTTTAATTTATCTTTGTTTCTGGTTTGATATCTATGAGTCCTCTCTTTATGTATTGTTTGCGAATTTGTCTCATGTGTTAAGATTTTTCCGATGAGAATACACGTATTTTTTTATTTATTTTTTTCATACAAAAAGATTTAACAAAGAATTTTATCTCGCCAAGTTGTAATGTTTAACGGCGAGACGCGCTCGTTATTACAAAAAAACAAAAATGTATTCTTATCAACAATTAACAACATGCACTCAAGATAAACATTAAACATATAATCATATCCTCACTTTATTACAGGTTTGTAATTGTTTGTTGTTCTTTTTCTTCATCGAGTAACAAGTCCCTCAGCTTTAACTTTAACAATTTTCTACTTATTCCATGTCTCTGTCTTAGCATATCAATTCTGGTATCATGTACTTAGACGTTCTTTCCCTATAGTAATTCTTTACCTGCGGCTGAATTATTTTTTGTCAGTTACTCTTCGCGTATTATATTTATTTTTTGCTAATATTTTACATTCGTCCTTGTAATAGTATTCTAATCCTAATAAATAATCAATCTTTTTATCTACTGGCAAAATTTTACTAACTAGGAACTTAATCAGTCTTATTTGTAAATTTCTAATGTTTCATAAATATGTCTTAAACGTTCGCCCGTACACTATGAATCCGTAAGTTAAAAGCGAGTCAGCAAGCGCGAAATATACTATTCCTAGCGTATGTCTGTTTAGCACTGGTTTTAAATGGTAAAACTTACATAACACTGATCTTAAACTCTTACATATATAATTTACATGTATTTTCCAGTTGAATTGATTATCAGTTTAGGCCTAAATACTTAAATTTATCTACATATTCTAGTTTAAGACAGTTGAAGTTAGATTTATTGTTATGCAAACATTCATATGTGTGCCCTATTATACCGGAGTGTTGTGTATCAACGTGCCTAGCTCTCTGGTTGTATGGCGAGTATATGCATACATTTTGTTTTTTCGGTATTTAATATTATGCCATTGTCATGCGCCCATTTACAGATACTTTCGACGTCTTCTTGTATATACTTTTGAACCTACGTTATTTCCTTTGATGCATAAATTAAACACATATCGTCTGCATACACAAACACTCGACACTTTTTGACGACGTTCGACACACTGTTAACATGCATGATGTAGCCGACCGGCCCGAACACCGAGCCGGTCGGTACGCCGAGCTCAACAAACGCCTCCTCAACAGACACTCCCGCCACTACCGTGCGAATTTTCCTACCGGTCAAATAGTTCGTAAACCAACTATTAGTCGGTCCGCGAATTCCACACTCTTCCATCAATTGTAATAGCATGTCATGGTCCAGGGTGTCAAAATCCTTTTTATAGTCAATGAATAGTGCTATTAACTGTTTGCCAGAGTCCAAGCATTCGTTGGTATAATCTTCAAATTCTGTTAAAGCGGGGACAGTGCTGCGCCCTTTCCTAAATCCGTGCTGAGTATTAGTCAACACATCATGATGTTCAAGAAACTTGCTCATCTGTCCGACAATGATTTTTTCGAAAATTTTATCAATAACAGATAACATCGCTATAGGCCTATAATTAATGTATTCATAGTGGCTACCAGACTTATATATAGGACGTATTATTGCACATTTCAACTGACACGGATAATTACACTCGGACATCGACATATTCACAAAATTAGCTATAATAGGACTTAACTGTTTACATAAATATTTAACATCCTGTAACATATTTCTTTTGTAATTATATTAGAAAAATTTGTACAAATTTGGTTTATACTATATTTTTACCTAAGTATTTAGTATAACATCATCTAGAGTCTAGACTAACTTTATTCCGGCCCAACCATTGATTAATATTTTCCCATATTTTTCTCCCAAGTAGGGTTGGCGACAGGCAAGCGGCCGGCTGTAAAAAATTAAGCCAAAACTTTAAGGTTTGTAAAACCGTGTGCGCCGAGGCCAGGAAGATGATTTTTCTGAAATCGCCGTTACATTTTTTTATTTCCGTCTGTCGATATTTATTTTTAGCATAATTTAATAATTTAGTTAACCTATTTCTAAATTTTGTACCTATATATTCTAATCTTTTACACATGTTTTTGGTGCCGCTTTCCAAATTATAAATAAGTGATCCTTACGCATTATCAGTGAATACAAATGTACATCTATCCATGGTTGTTTTGTTCTTTTATCACGTATATTAATAGTTATAGTACTATCTTTATAAATCTGATCGAACACTTCACATAGCGTTTGAAATAAAATTTAATTACAAGTAGTTGCGTCCAGTCATATTCGTCGAGTTTCTGTTTCACACATTTGTCAGTTTGTCACTAATAACATTTCGCAACTACCACAAGTCTTCATATCTTTGTCCCTCTCGCACCCACACGTGGTCCAGGCACGATATCTCGCTCCGACCGTCCACGATCGCTTCGCGCGTTGCTTCCGCTCTCGTTATTACACCAGAGTACAAATAATATATATACAGATATTTTATATATGTATTACACACTGTAGACCGAGTGCAAACAGAGTGTTTTTGTATTTGGTGGTTGTTTGATTTACCACGTCATTTTGAAATGTTTATTTAAATTCATTTCGCCGATCACGACAACGTTTTCGCGTGCCGGTATCGATTTTATGAATTTATTGGTGCTAGGTGGTCTGTATATGGCAATTATATGTGTTATACTTTTTCTGACACTGAGTCGACCGTGTAGCGTTTCTATAGCTTCAGTATTAAGTTTTTGGGCATCGAAATTAAATTTTTCTTTATAGTATATTAATATTCCTCCTCCTTTAGTCATTTCTCTTGTATGTATAAATGTATTATATCCTGATATTTTATAAAACGGCAATTCATCTTTTGTAATATTTATTTCAGTTAATATTAATATGTTTTGTTGTTATTGTATTTTTTTATCTTCACTGTTTTTTTTTTAAACAAGAATGTTAAAATGTTGAACCCAAATATATTGAAATCCTTTCGGTTTTAATTTGTTTCTCACAGTCCACAAAAGTTGGCGTTTATATTTCGGAAGATCTTCGTTTATGAATACGCGTTTGTCATTGTTATTGCCATATACTTTATTGTTCGTTCTCATGTTACCCTTCTTTGCTTCCATCCACTGGTTACGTGCAGTTTTAGATCGTATTGTAACTAGTATGGTTTTCGGTTTTGTAACGTTAAGTTTATCTAGCCCTACCCTCCGATCCTATAACATTTGGTTTTAAATCCAACTTTTTTGCTAATTCTTTGACCACCTCTGCTGTAATGTAGTAATGAATGTACAGACATTCATTACTACGCATCTCTATTTCCTCTAGTTCCTGCGCCCTCTCCGCTAACGATTTGTTACACTTATTTAAATAGATGTTCTTTTCTTCTAGAGCTTTTCTTTGCTTGTTGACTCTTCTTTATATTGTATTTGGTACATTTCCGCGTAAAATTCGACCGTATTATTGATGTCTTCTATTTTTTTCTCAAGTTCATAAAGTACCTCCAATTTCTTATTTACTTCAGCTAGAACTTTCTCATCTGATGCTTCCCTTGGATTTATTGTTATCCTAGTGTCCTCTACTGGGGATAAGGGCTTAGTTTTTTGGAAGTCGTCGAAATATTGATTTTGTAATTTTAATTGATCATTTTTTATGAAATATTACTTCACAACCACCTTTGCATTTTACTATATCGTCTTTAGACACTGACACAAAGAGTTTACATTTTTTACATTGAACCATTCTCGTTAATATTAATTACGCACACTCGAATATATTCCACGCGACCGTAAGCTGAGCGCTTATTATATTTGTAAGGTGGTTTTATATTAAACTAGCTTTTACCCGCGACTCCGTCCGCGCGGAATAAAAAATAGAAAACGGGGTAAAAATTATCCTATGTCCGTTTCCTGGTTCTAAGCTACCTGCCCACCAATTTTCAGTCAAATCGATTCAGCCGTTCTTGAGTTATAAATAGTGTAACTAACACGACTTTCTTTTATATAATACTAGCTTTTACCCACAACTCCGTCCGCGCGGAATAAAAAATAGAAAACGAGGTAAAAATTATCCTATGTCCGTTTCCTGGTTCTAAGCTACCTGCTCACCAATTTTCAGTCAAATCGATTCAGCCGTTCTTGAGTTATAAATAGTGTAACTAACACGACTTTCTTTTATATAAATAGATATATAGATTTATTTGTTTTTATATAAATTTCAGAAGTCGGTGAAAGGTAAACAATATTTTAATAAGTTTATTTTGTGTCTTTTGTAGAGTATCTAGGGTTGTCTTTGAAGCAGAACCCCATACCTCTACTAAATATTCTAGATGTGGTTTAACTAATGAATTATAGACAATGTGTTGTATTCGCGGTGGAATACAGTTGTTTACTCTTCGTAAGAATCCAATCAGGCTACTAATTTTTGTGCGTATGTGGTTAATATGTGTTTTCCAAGCTAATTTACTATCTAAATGAAGGCCGAGATATTTTTGAGTACTAGATTGATTTATAGTTTTATTATTTATTACTAGCGGTGCATGGTTTGGTATATTTTTATTTTTTGCTGCAAATATCATGTATGAAGTTTTAGAAACATTTATTGTTAGTAAACTATACTTTAGCCATTCTTGTTATTGTATTTTGTATTTAAATTCTTGTATTTAAATCGCTTAGGGCCTGCACAACAATATCATGGATATAATGTGCATAGTAAAAAAGACAAGTATCATCTGCATAAAGTGTGATGTGACCTTTTAGTCCCAACTTGCTTATGTCATTTATGTAGATTAAAAATATGAGAGGGGACCAATAATTGAGCCCTGCGGTATTCAACACGTGATTTCACATGGTTTACTTTGATATTCATTTATTTTAACTATTTGTTTGCGGTTTGTAAAAAAAGATGGCAAAGTTTGATATGTTGTATCAGTGATTTATTAAGCTTTTGTAAGAGGACACTATGACTCAGAGTATCAAAAGCCTTATTTAGGTCATTATTTTAGTAAATATTCCAAGTGAAATATGTGTCTTATCTATATTTGTTTTAATTTTAGTTATAAGATCGATTGTTGCAGTTAATGTATTTGATTTGGTTCGAAAACCGTATTGATCTTGAGTAAAGAGTAGAGTAAATGATTTTAAGTATTCGTTAAGTTGTGAATATGTCACCTTTTCAAATATTTTGGAAACTACAGGTAGCATTGAAATGGGTCGATAATTACTTGGATCAGTTTTAGCGTGGTTTGGACATGTTATGCGGAGGGATGATAATCATATAAACAAAAAAGTAATGAGATTGAATGTGGATGGCTATAAAGGTAGAGGAAGACCAAAGAAAGTATGGATGGATTGTGTGAAAGAGGATATGCGTAAGAAGAAGGTAAATTCAGATATGACGGCTGATAGAGATGTATGGAGGAGTAGTACATACTGTGCCGACCCTCCATAGGGATAAGGGCAGGTTGATGATGATGATGAGTTTTAGTACCTGATTTATATATCGTCAACACCTTAGCTACCTTTAAACTATCGGGGAAGCTGCCTTTAGATAATGATTCATTTACACATTGTGTTAAACATTGAATTATACAATCCTTCATGCATTTTATACTTTTTGTGTTTATGTTGTCGATTCCAAAACTTGAATTTATATGTAAATTGTTAGTTATTTTACTAACTTCTTGAAGTGTGCATGGTCTAAATTGTGAGAGTGTTTGTTTTCCTGATTGCAAATAATAGGTTGTATATATATTGGATAATAATAGTACTTTTTACATATTTCATTAGCTAAACCAGTACTAATACTAGAGAAAAAATTATTAAGCGTCTCACAGATATCTGTAACATCAACAATATCGACTGAATCTATAATTAACTTATGGGGAATGCAGTTATCTTCGCTTTTGTTTATGGCTAACTTGTTAATAACTTTCCATATTTTTTTAGGCTTCTTCGAGTTGTCTTTACATAGTTTTATATAGTAATTGCACATTGAATTTTTATAGTATTACTAGCTGTCGCCTGCGACTCCGACCGCGCGCAGTTAAAAAAAAACTTAATAGGGGTATGAAAAATAGATGTTGGCCGATTCTCAGACCTACTGAATATGCTCACAAAATTTCATGAGAATCGGTCAAGCCGTTTCGGAGGAGTTCAAGTTCGAACCCCGTGACACAAGCATTTTAAGTGGCAAAAGATTTTTCAACTAGCTATTTGAAGGATTGGCTCTTAACTTTTTCCACAGCTCATTGCGTAGGTTTATGCCTTCGATAATAGTACGATTTATCCATTCCTTTTGTGGTAAATTTAGCATTTTAAATTTTTTCGTGGTATTTTTGTTTATATTAAGTTTTATTATATCTTCGAGACTTGAATAATCTAGGATAGATAGTTTTTTGGCATCATTCATAATATTATACAGTCCAGTATAATTAATTGCACTGTACGATTTCTTCCGTTTCTTAGGTGATTTTTGATTGAACATTTCAAGGCATATCTGCTTATGATCCGACATAGGTGAATCGATAATAGATAAAACTGAAAACTGTGAGTATTGCTTAATACGTGAACGATTATTGTTTTAGTTGTTTCTGTCTCTCGTCTGCAGTAGATTTTAGTAACTTTATTATTTGTAACAGTTTGTATTACTTTCATTTTTTAATAAATCTAAGTTAAAATCCTCAAATACAATTGTTCTTTTTCTTTTTTTCTAGTTGTACTGAAAATGTGTCAAGAAATGTTTTTAAATTGGAGTCACTAGGTTTATACACGAGGCCGACATTCAGTGAATAGTTTTCTATATATATCCGCAAAAAATTGTTTCCATACACATATTGTTGTTCTGTAACATAGTATTTTAAGTTATTATGGATGAATATTAACTCTCCGCCTCCGGTTTTGTCCGTTTTGTAGTTGTAATAAAGCCTGTAATTTGGTATTTGAAGAACTTTGGCATCGCTATCCGATTTTATCCAGGTTTCTGTTAGTAAAACTAAATGTATATGATGTTTAAAAGAAGACAGTATACATTTTAGCTCGTCGAATTTACCAGGTTTATGTATGCTTCTAATATTTATGTATAAATAATTTATTGAAGAGGAGGTATTGAGTAAGCATTGATAGTTGTTCGCTAAGTTGTGCAAAACATTACTAGGGTTTCCATAGTTTTGTTTTGAAAATTTAGTTTTTTGTTAACTTGATAATTTTCGGAATTCCATTCAAGTATTTAATAGAAAAGGTAGTTCAACCATTTTGCTGATGGCTTTGTATTTCTCCGCGTAGTTTATTGATATAGTCTCTTTGCATTGGCGTTTGATCGGAGTATACACGAATGTTATTACTTATTTCAGATTTGATGCGCAAGATGTGCATAACTACATCTCGCTAGGAAAAACACACTTTTATCGATCGATGTTTATCTGGATTGTACTTTCCTAATCTGAAGAGTTTTATCGGCTTAGGGCAATCAGAATATATTTCTTTTATATGTTTTAATTGTTAGTCTGTTTTTTGAGTTCAAATTTTCTTTAATAACATTTTGTATCTGAATTTGAATTGCGTATTGTTCCGCCAATATATTTTCCATGGAAGTATTTAAATTTTTTAGATCTGTTTTTAAATGGTTAATTTCTTGAAATATTCTATCTGTACATTCACCTTGACTAGTTTTAAAATCATTAAGAAGTTGTAAAATCTCTTTTCTGAAGTTTTGAAATTCTTCTCTGAAATAAAACTCTTCTTCGGGTTGTTTTCTCTTCCGTAGTGTTGGACGCTGTTCCATAGTGGGTAGATTGCGTAGACCAGGGAAAAACTCGCTGCCGCCTTTTTTATTATGTTCATTTGGCGAACGCATCAAACTCATGGTCACCCTATATTACAGCGCACCTTGTGTGGGTATATAAGGGTAGTTGAATTTTTTTTTATGTTGTTGTTACTAATTCAATCGCACCACAGTATTGTACATTTCACAGCTCACTGATGAACACAATATATAAACTAGATCTTTATTAAATCACATAAAGCTTAAATTGGGAAGCAGTCACTTTAAATAATAATGCATATTAAACATTACGCACGTCTATGCATGTCGACTACTGGCACTCAACTCCTTGAATTGACTTATTTGTTACGTAAATTATGGTTGTTATTCCTTTTTTCGTTTTTTATGTCGGATTAAATGTTTTTGTTTCTTATACCACTATAAAAGTATAATCTTTAAATTAAAATGTTTCGGCAACATTAAATAATTTTGTTTTGATATATAGTTCTTTAGTTGGAGTTTGATTATGGAAATTATATAATCTTACAAATATTATAATTGCAAAAGTTTAGATTGATGGATGTTTGTTTGAAGGTATCTCCGGAACAGATCTTGATGAAATTGAGTGTGTGAAATTTTTTTTTTCTTTGAAAAATGGAAAGATCATCTATAAGTTTTATAGCAAAAAAAATTTTATTTTTTTATTTTTCGCAATAATTAATAAGTTATATCAAAATCAAAATTAATGTTTGAATCCAGTACCGAAGACGCGCCGAGAACTCCCGAACAAATCTGAGCGCGTGTGACGTCATACTGTTAGTTTTTACTCGTATTAGTATACAGAGATAATAAGTTTTATTTCATTTACAATGTTTTTGTCAACTTGACAGTAGACGTATAACAGCTGTAAACGATACATTTGGGTATGTTCCGATATGCACTGCGAGCACTGCACAGTGCTATCACTGTAGAAAAATTCGTTCTGTTATGGACTGCCAGTATACTGCCGCAGTACCCTAGGGAAATATATGACGTCATAAATCGCCTCCATATTCTACTGTGAGCACTGGCGTTTTCGAGGTAAGGTATTCGCAGTACCTTGATCACGTGATCAGTCAAAACCACTCGAGTGCCTAACGTCTTATAAACAAAGCTACAGTTTAATCAGAAAATTTCAAAGTTTTGTAATTGAAGAAATTGCAAAAATTAACCTTATTAGACTGTGTTGATAATGAAAAACACTGTATTGACGTCACACTGTACAGTGGTCGCAGTGCATATCGGAACATACCCATTATGAATTTGCTAAACATTATGACGTCACAAGTATTGTGGCTATCGTTCACATTCACGAGACTATATTTTAATTTTAAATCGCTTGTAATTAATTGAAAAAAAAATATTTTTCGTTTTTCACGTTACATATCGGTAAAATTAATAATTAAGTTTTAAAATATATATAAAAAATAAATATTAATTTTTTTTCACACTCCCAATTTGGCACAGATGTAGAACATAGTCAGGAAGAACACATAGGCTACATGTTAAGTTTTTTTTTTTATTCTGCGCGGACGGAGTCGCGGGTGATAGCTAGTGCCTTTACAATTATATTCTGTGTTCTTTGTAATGACAATAAATTAGTTGGTGCTGTTGTCTTAATCCGGTCAAATTTAATATTATAGCTATAATTAGCGTAGAGCTAAAAATCAATAGGAGTGTTTGGGATACCATTATATGTAAACCCTTAAAAGTCCCCCATGGATCCCGCATTTGGATAAAAATAATATTCAGTGTCAAATGTACCAACAGTGGGACTGTAAAACTCGTTTTTGACGAATTGGGAATTATAGCGGATTAGTTAAGAAAAATCCTTTATTAGTGTTTGGCTATGTAGCTACACAAACATTTATCTGGTTCCAGTGGTTTGTACTGAGCGTTGATTTATCAGATCAACGAAATAATCCGTCGTATTCAACATTTAATAAATTTTAAGCTAAAGTTTAAAAGCATTTAATGGAAAATAGTTCTATTTTAGTTTATACGGGCCAGCAACAGGGAGGAATACTCGGAAGTGTGGGCGGACGCCCTCTCTGGTGCAGTAGCATGAAAGCTTTATCGATCGACCAACGTTCCACCCCCCACCATATTTCAGCTTTACCCGGGCAGCTTTGCTAGCTGAAACTCCGGGAAAATTGTGTACCCTTGCATAATATTTTAATAGTTGTACAGATTATATTTTCCAGAGAAATCTCAACTATGTTTATTAATTTTGACAAATGCTTTACGTTTATAATTGTAATTATTATTTCGAAATAAAACTGGTATTGTTTTAATAAAATAATAGTTTGAAATAGGATAGATGTTATTTATCCTAATGTTAGCTATGTGAGAAAAGTGTTTTATCTGGATATTTTGGATTTTTTAAATACATAATAATATATAATATTTAAGCTTGGAATGAAACAAAATAGTCATCAGGTCAGAATTAAAAAGAATTGCTTAAGTTACTCCCGCGTCAATTAGCTACTTTCCAGTCAAAATCAAACGCGGACTCACGGACGGACCGAAAAAAAAATTTAGTAATTCATGTTTCGTTAGAAGTAATGCGAATATTATATAATCATGTCTCTGAAATATGGATATTTTTTCGATGTTGCATACAGACACTCCAATTTTATGAATTGTGTAAAATAAGTTTTTACTTATGATTGTAATTTTTTTTAAATCAGTATTGCTAGAGGGTATACGAGTATGCTAGAATGTATATTTATTGGCAACAATAGCTTGCTAGTTTTGTTAATTTAGGATACATATTAGCTACTTGATAAATTTCTCAATACCTCTTTATTTCCTTAAGTATTATATTTGAAATTATAAAAATTATTAACAGCAAAATAAAATGTTATTAATATAGGTATATGAGGATCGAATAGCGAAAAGTAAGTAACTAGTAAGTAATAGTTTTTAACTAATTCACCGTGTATCCTATAACGTTGTAAATCTACCGATTCCTGATTTCTTTGTAAGGGCAAAAACACATGGACTTCAAGCAGTCGAATGCAGCGGTTTCAAGTGGTCGTTATGAGTTGAGGTTCTCCATATACGTATTTTGTCTGCTGTCGTTGAAAAGCTTGCTGGTGGTCAGTAAAAATATTGATTGAAGTTCCGACTCCAGAACGTTTAAATCTGATTGGAGGCAACCCGGGTCACACGTATAGCATCAAGCTACTGCTAGTAAGCAGCGGCAGTAGAATCAGAAACTTCAAGTCCGGGTTCTGCCACAAACTTTATTTTACGCTAGCTATTAGTCGCTAGCACCTGTGGATTAAAGTAGTTCATGTAGGTCTAAAACAAATTAGTTTCAATATATGGTTTATATAAGCCATATTCAAAGAGAGATTCAATTTTGATAACTACGTCGCATTCAATTACTCTAGGCCTTTTGATGTAATTAAATCCCACTATACAAAGCTACAATTTCCCCCTGCTGTGTCCACCCTGCATTGAATTTACCTCCCACATCTCCCTTTCTGTGTATAAATTGTTAAATGTAAATACATTTTCACCAGTACTAAGTCAACATGAATTGCGCAAAACAGAATATTACACTACTAGTTTTTTGCACCAGGCGATTTCCGGCTGAAATTAAATTTGAGAGTACATAAAAAACCGATTTTTGTTCAGTGTCCTAATGGTTAAAGTTTGTAATGGTTAAAAACGAACAAGGGAACCCTGCGAAAATATAAATTTATGTATACGCAAGCCCTCTATTGTATCGCGTTAGCAATAGAAAATCTTTTCATATCTATGGAATACAAAGCTTTTATAAGTATTATATTTATAATTTTTCTAAACAGTAGATTATTACCTAAGAAGTGTGTTCTTAATAATAATTCAAAAAACAATTCGTCGGGAGACTGATCTCCTGAATCCTAGAATTTTTCATTAGATCAGTAAGGAGTCCAGGAAAAGTAGGGTAGCACAAATACTGAACGAAAAATGTGCAATAGGTTTCAACTATCGTAGTGTAGGATCTTACTTGGAATCTGTCTTTGTTCATTTCATTTCATTAAATCCATGCCGTGTTAAAGAAACGAATTCCAAGAAATAATATCTTGAAATACGAGTGTTCCTTTGTTGTCTCAGTGCGCTTTAGAAAACATTATACGGACTGAGTTTATATTTGATGAGGTTTCTTTGAGAAAAGTTGAGAAGCATTAATACTAGTTTGCCTGTTACTGGGAAATAAGTTCGAAAATTAAAAGGAGAGAAAATCAAGAGAAAGATTCCAAGTAGTAATATTTGGAACTAGCAGTTGCCCACGACTTCGTTCGTGTGGATTAAAAAAAAATCTAGTAATAAATATATCACATGGGGGTAGTGTAGCTTCCCAGCAGTGAAAATATTTCAAATCGATTCAGTAGTTTCCGGGCCTACTTAATGCAAAACAAACAATCAAATATTTTCGCTTTACACATATCCTTTCTTCCTCTCGAGGTGACATCAAGCGCACACGTTCAGTGATAGGTGTATGAATTAGATCTACGGCTAGTTGGCTGCAAAGAATGTGCTAAATAATGGCGTTGGCCTATTTAAAAGTCTCGCGTACTACTTTTACAGCAAAATTTGCATTACCGTAGTATAGACCGTACACAAAATGTATGTCGGCGGACTCAAAAACAAACAGATACGAACTTAAACGTCCCTTTTAGAGCTTTACAGGATACATATAAAAAAAAATCTTGAATGACATAGTAAATTATCTGTTCTCAAAAGTGTTTATGTCAATTTTCAAGTAATTCTTCTGAAGAAATAACGTCTCTCAATACAAACTTTGGACAACCACTATAGACCTTACGAAGATAAATTGACAAAAATCTCTTATAGTGTTCAACAACGAAGTAATACGACGAGTAGAAAACTGCACATGGGTTTCATTTTCAAGTCTCTAGGCCCCGTATGTACTCTGTTAAAAATATTTATAAATACGAACCACAAACCCACATTTTAAGACCTTTATAGGTGAAATTTGAAAAAAGTCTAATAGTCTAAAAATAAAATCTCTATCTACCCTTATCTACGCTATAAAAATATTTGTAAATACGAATTTATAACTCTATTTTTAGACCTTTAGATGTCAAATTAAAAAAAAAAAATTAAAGACGTAGTTAATTTTTGTTCTCAAAAGTGTTTATCTCAATTTTCAAGTAATGTTTTTGAAGAAATTACATCTCTGCATACAAACTTTGGACCCCCACTGTAGACCTTAAGAAGATGAATTTCGCAAAAATCTTTTATAGCGCTGAACAACATTGTAATAGAAACTCATATGCAAAATATCAAGTCTCTAGGCCCCGTATCTATGCTATGAAAAATATTTGTAAATACAAACTTACATCTCTATTTTTAGGTCAAATTTTTTAAAACTCTAAAAGACGTAGATTGTTAGATGTGCTAAAAAGCATTTATCTTAATTTTTACGAAATTCTGCCAAAGGAATATCCATACATTGTTCCATAGAAACTTTGGACTACCATTTTGAACTCTTAGGGGACGAATTTCGTAAAATCCCTTCTTAGTGGGCGCCTACGAAGCAACAGGAACTTCTATGCAAAATTTCAAGTCTCTAGACCTGGCGGTTTCGGATGTACGTTGATAGTTGAGTCAGTCAGTTTACTATTTCATACGAGTATGTATAGATTATCTCTACAAGTTTGATTCTGATATAATATTCCATTTCCTACACCGAACAGTACGTTTCTGTTCCTAGTTAATGGGTACAATAACAGTAGGTTCCTGGGCGGTGGGTACTGGTCGGGTTGCCACTGGCCGTAATGCGACCACTAACTTTGATCATAATCTAAAAATAAACAACTGGCCATAAAAATCGGATAAGGCTGTAATAAAAAAAAGATTTCGACAGTACGATGTTTTCATGTAGTAATGTATGTAGTTCCATCCTTAGCACACTACTATATATGTATGTATGAGTACCGTAACGCTGTAACCGTAAGGCTCTATCTCGTTTACAATTCTATGTATTCGAGTTACGTACAAATGCAGCTTCTATCTGTGTGAGGCCTCTCTGACCTATATACAGGCGATCAATACGGAACGCAATATAATACCATCATGTAATGAATTGATAATTTAAATAAGTAGTTAAATATTCTTTTATAAAATGTCGTATTTTATTACACAAGTAACTAATATAATTACGATTATTTTCAACAATCCAAAGTTACAATAATCAATATCAATATAATCAATAATCTTCGCGCTTGTATTCTAATAAAAAATAAGTTTTACAATTATTGAAATCTATGTTATGAAAACTTCGGGACTGAGATTTATGCGTTGTGTCATAGAAAACTAGCTTGTAGATTTGCTACTAACTACTAGATTGAACTCGTAGGATGATTTAGTGAGACAACTCTTAACTTAAGTATTTACACGGCGATTATTATATGCATGCTATGTTAACTGACTTCCAAAAGAAGAAGCTTAACAATTCGCTTGTTTTTTAATTTTCAGATATTGTAAGGAAATTTTTAAATGATATCTCTACAATGATCTCATAAAACGGATAGTTAGTGATGAATGTGAGCAAAAGTGTTTTATATTTTATCAGTTTAAATGCTTTGGAATGAATGAATGTCCTAAGTGTATATCAGGATTAAAGGCTTGAGAGATTCATAGAATCTGTCCAACGAGCGTGTTTCAAATTCGCTTACGTACGTACTCGCGGTTAAAATAAATTCGCACGAATTGTACACATATATTTTAGGAGAGATCTAAAAACGACTTAAAATTGTTATGCTTACAACAAGATTGATCGTTGTATTAAATTATCAACCAGTGCATTGTGATGAAAACCCATTTTAATTGGAAAAAAAATAATTTAATTAAAAAAAATGCTATGTTTTTACAAAAAGATTAATTGAAATTTTTATAATTAATCTCAATAAATTAAAAATGTACCAGTTAAATGGTCATATTAATATATACACTTCTTGTAACGTCTCGTTCAAAATCGTTCAAAATTTATGTTTAAATTTTTAGAAGTTAGTTTGAATTATTTTAGTACATTAATTATTAAGTTGATATTATACTTCATTTTAAGAAATTACTCCCAAGTAGGGTTAGCGACAGGCAGGCGGCCGGCCGTAAAAACTTAAGCCAAAACTTTAAGATTTAAAAAACTTTGTGTGCCGACCCCACGTGAGTGAGATAGACCAGGGAGATGATGATTTATATAATAATATTATTAAATATTTTTATGTAAGTTTCAGACCATTAGCAACGCCAAACGATGTATTAACCGTAGTCAGCTTCCGATATTTTAAACGTGAGAGATAAGTTTCACGTAGACGTAGTTCACTTTATTGCACATTGTCTATTATTACGTTACCGCTCTACTTTAGTACATATAAAAAAGTGAAAAAAATACATAATTATATTGGACGTTGTATGGCTTAGTACATTGCATTTCCCACCACTCTATTTCAAACAAAACCCATAAATAGAAGATGAGAAAATGGAAAGATGGTAAAATTTACTTTTTACACATCTTTTTATAATACTATGTTTCAATTTCATTTCTTAATATTTATACTTATTTTATGTCATTTGAATGTCAAATCTATTTGTTTTATATTGTTCTAACAAATATGAAGCTAATCATTGCGTTTTTAAAATAGTAAGTGCCAAATTAACATGTACTTGAACTTTTAGTTTCTTAAAATTTTCTTGAGGTCAAGGACGAATTGCGGCTTAAATTTATAGAAGATTTCAACGTTCTGTGTCGTATTATCGGATAAATAGTATCTTGGGTTTCCATTGCCAAAAATTATTACATAAACATATCGTTCTTTCTGTCATTCTCTCCAAAAAAGTTGAGATAACGATACAATGAAAGTTTCTGTAACTCACGGTAAAAAATTAAGTAAAACAAATTAACAACAAAAAATATAGGCTATTTCTAAGTTGAATTGAATTGAAATAATATTCCTTGTTTATTTTGAAACGTTATACAATAGGTAATGTAATTGTTCAAAATTTTATCGTTTTTGCAGCAATGTTCTAGACTAGAAATATTTTACATGGATGATTTAAATGTTAATAATGTTTTAGAAATATAAATTTCTTAAGAATTCGGTATCACCTTTTAATAACTTTTACATTTATAGAAAATTATAAAATCGCTTTAGTTAACTTACTTTGTAATAACTAAATAAAAATATTATATACTCATCGACGCAAACACATTTAAAATAATACATAAAATAAACATTTTATTAAAATGGGTAATTTAATAAAAGATTAATATTATACAAGTGATTACTCCACTTGTCTTATCAATCAAGAATATTGTATGGTTAAATATATAATACGCCCTTTTTAAAAGTAAACAATAACAATGTAAATTCAGTTTAATAAGGTTAGTTATGGTTATTTGTTTTACACTTTTATTTTTATTATTATAAAGGAATGTAAAATAATATGATCGTAGTAAAATAATAAATGTATTTTAGAAAAATAATGAAATCACCTTTTAAAAATATAACAAAATTAAAAGCGCAAGAATAAAGCCGCATTCACATTTGTCTGACGTGTTGTGTCGTGATGCATCAGAAAGGTATCGGTCTCATACAATTAATATGGTTGCGTGCACACTTCTCTGACGCAGTGTGTTGTGATGGCTTGTGTTGTGTCGCGTCAGAAGCGATCCCGGTCCGCGTCAGGATGGGTGAGGTGCGGGGGACGGCGCAGCGACACGACACAGCGGGTCGGACTAGTGTGCACGCGCCATTTTGTTGTGTTGTGACGCGTCAGAAGTAAGACATTCTAAAATACTGATGATCACTCTCAAGCTCTTTAACGAGACAATGAAACTCGCCTTTAGTCTCTCTTTTTGTATTTACTGGATGTATCCAATATATTCTTCTCTTTCTTTGTTTTATTAGAAGTGTTGCCAGTGCCAATAACTGCATATCTTCTTCATAATCTGAATCTGAATCGTATGATTCATGAAAAAACATTGCGAATGTGTAAACTTTCTGAGAGCTATAACGGAACTGATTAAAAATGCGTCATAACGCGTCATATAGATGTGAACAGTAGCCATCACGACAGAAAGCATCACGACACAACACGTCAGACAAATGTAAATGTAGATACTTGGTAAAAAGTAATTATCATTTCAAATTAGAATCATTATATAGTTTTCCTATTTAAGGTTTATTAATTTAACAACTAATGCCTATGAAGTTTCGAATTAATTTTGTATGAGGATCAATTTGGTACATAATGGACGGGTATTACAGAGTAATTTAGGCATTTTATTAGTTTTTGTATTAATTAAAGTTATTTGGCTATGTATTGCACAAATAACTAAATGAAAACTTAAACAACTCAATTTTGGTTAATCTTTTTTATTAATTTAAGTTTTGAAGAATGGTATAAGAAGAAAAAGAATCAATTTAATTCATATTGTAATTCAAAAACAATAATCAATAAATTTTGCGATTGAAATTATATGAGAATGACCTTCGAAAATCTGAAAGATTCTTAACAGAGTTTACTCAACCCATTTCAAGTGAATCGGCAAATGAATTGTCAAACTGGCGCAGTTGTTAAACACTCGACCGGACCGGACCATAATCTAAAACGTTCAGGTTCGCTTCTCGCCATGTACCGATGTGTTTTCAATGATTTTAGGATTTCATGTGAAGAAAAACAGTGTCACCTGCACATATCGCTGAAGAAATATGGTAGAAATCAACAGTGTGGGTTGGTTGACTTCACACATACATTTGAATGTCTTCTCAGATTGCATCACGATGTTTTACTTCATCGTAGGAGCGTCGGATAAATTTACATGTGAAAATCGAAAATCACATTGATACATGGTGGGATTCGAATTCAGGACCTGCAGATTGCAAGTCAAGTGCTTAAACCCTTGAGCCACCGACGCTACTATGGCCTGGCCTTATTACCACTAAAACTGGTAGACTCAGATCCAATCGGTGAGGGTATAATGAGCTGACGACGACATTTCAAATTAGCAGAAATTCGATGAGAAATAATTAAGGTTTCATTCGCAAATGTTCTTGAAAAACACAAATTTTCAATTTAAACACAGAATTGTTCTGAAAATTATTAGTCTAATGCCGAGTTAAATATTTATTGGTTTTATCATTACCTAGTTCTTTATTTGTGTCTGCTATAACTTTACTCAGAAACTCAATTTTAATTTATATTAAATGAACCGTTCAAATGAATAATTTCAAAGCCGATTAGTAGTTGCGCTTTCCATAGATGATTGACTCCGTAATGAAAATGCATTTGTAAGTGATCTTATTGGTACAACTTCTACTTATAGCAGAAATGTGTTTTTAATTATGAAAAATAAAATAAAATTTTGTTTTATTTTTTTCTTAAATCGCCTTATCTTGGCATTTTTAATCAACCGAGTCACGGAGTAACCTTAATTTGTCATTTCTAGGCTAAACATTTTTAACATATTAACAGTATTTTATGTATCTATACAGAATTAAATGACGCTGTAATTGTCGTATTAGACATGAATAGATCCGACATGATCAACAGGTGTAAAGTGTAATCGATCGGGGCCTGTCGGCGTCGTAGGGTCGCGTTCATACCTATACAAACATTTTAATTGGGGCATCGGCTCAGAGAATTACTTTTTGACGTGGTGGTGTTTATTTAAAATTTTCATCTGTTTTCAAAAGAAATTATATATGACGTACCAAAATTGTCTCTCAGTTGGTACTCTTATTTTATTACACTTTATTGTTATAATTATTATTTAACTACCTGTCGGACGCGACTCCGTCCGCGCGGAATTTTAAAAAAAACTAATAGGTAGCCAATGTGTTCTTCCAGGCTACGACTATGTTCTACGCCTATGCCCAATTTCATCAAGATCCTTTGAGCCGTTCCGGAGGTGCCTTCAAAGAAACATCGATCCATCCATCCATCTAAAGATTCGCATTTATAATATTAGTAAGATTTAACCTATACCTAATATCTTAATGTATCAAGAAGTCCAGAGAATACAGCTAACAGAATTTTGGAAGTTGGTCATCCGACAAGGACAATCGTTTTTAAATTATGATTATGAACATGAACATGTTAAGTAGTAACAATAACTTAAGTTGTTAAAATATTGAATTAATTATACATAAGATGACATTAAATAAAAATAAAATGAGTTGATGAATTTCAAAGCTTTAAATTACTCTTTATACGTAAAACTCAATACATAACTCGGCATATAAACTTCTAGGGAATGAAATTCGCAACGCGACTCGCTCTGGTACCGCCGTGGCGTTCACATGTCTCGGTGGCTCTCTAAGCCAATTACGTGCCTTTTGTGCAAAATCATTGTTCTTTGTGGGTTAACTCCAAGAAGCTCAAAGTCGTGCAGGTGTTTCGGTTTGTGCCACCCGCTAGGGGGGGCAAGCGTTGCTGGTTCAGTTAAGTGAAATTTGTTATGTACCCGCAATTAGAAAATATTAATTGTACCGTGCGCCGCAAATTGCGGTATGTTATATCAATAAAAATCAATTGCATCTATACCGTGTTTCCTTTCACACCCCGATACTTTCACACACGCCGATACATTGGCGACGAGGATTATTTTTTATTAACTCCGCGTTGATAATTATTAAAAATGCCTATCAGCCATATCGAAACATACAGTTTTTCAAGCAATAATTGGGACGCTTACGTGCGCCGTGTACAACAATTTATGGCATTGAATAAAATTTCAGCGGAACTCCAAGTGGCGACATTAGTGACCGTTGTTGGTGGAGAATGTTATGAACTTATGTGTGACCTTTGTTCGCCCGACACTCCGGAATCTAGAACCTTCTCCGAGTTAGTTGATTTGGTGGAACCGGACCGATCGGAGATCGCAGAGACACATATTTCGGCAGAGGACACAGCGTTCAAGTGAAAGTGTTCGCGAATATCTCCAAGCATTAAAACATCTAGCAAAAACATGTAATTTCGGCGATAAGTTAGAAGAAAATTTACGCGATCAATTCGTGTCGGGGTTGTGCAATGAGAATATGAGATCTAGGATCTTCACGGAGAGGCAGGTCGATTATAAGCGTGCAGTGGAGCTGGCGCTCGCTCTGGAAGCGGCGGACAGGCACGCGACCACGGCGTGCGTGCCGGGCGCGGCATGCACCGCCACGGCAAGGCCGGGCTGCCACGCGCACGGCCACGGCGACGGCGATAGCTTGGATCGGCTCGGCGCCGATGGCGCCTCGGGCTCGGCGGGTGCGACACCGCGCTCCCGGCCGGCGCAACAAGGCGCATGTTTTCGTTGCGTTGCGGTACAATATTGTGTTGTGTAGTGGGCGCAACAAGTCTCCACACGTAAGTTAGTGTAGTTATTTTCCCCAAAATCATACAATGCCCCCGCTTATTGCAATAGGCAGCAAGCTAGGTACACAGCCCGGCGCACCTAAAGCGTCGGGACTAGTTCATCTCAAATCACACGTGCTATATTTTTAAAAACACCGCATACTTAAGATGGAGTCCGAACTCATCGACTTCCTTAAAGCGCAACATCCCCAAGTCTGGGAAAATTATTTAACAACCCGTAGGGCCTCAATACCCGCCATTCGCGACCCCCGGTCTCGCCAGTCAAAACGCACCGGCTACAAAAACCGCAACTGCGGCCCCGCGTCCTCCTATGACAACCTTAGTTTCCTATCCAGCCGCGTCTTCCGCTAGTCCCGCACCAACCACTCGCCCTAGCAACGTCCCCCAGCGCGTCCGTCACCCGCTCTTGCCGCGAACCCAGCTCCCACGCCCTCTGCGTGTCCTGCATCCGCTACCTCATCCCTCTCGTACTCAGACAGTACAAATGTCACCTCTCCCATTCCGGGTTCCTCAGGCCAATGGACTCATGCCAACATTTCCGACTCTTCTGACGCGGAAAACGGAAGGAAGACTGCAAGATGGACGTTGAGTTACAATTAGTTACGAATAAGCGGAAGCGTGGACCCAAATCTCTGCGCGAAACTGCCGCACCCGCCAAGAAAGCCGCACAGTCCAATGTGCCCTCCGAACCCCGGAAAGAAAAGCCTCCTCCCCCGATAATCCTCCAGGAAAAAGGAAAAATAGTCCACCGTTTCCAAATGGATGGCCTCAGTGAATATTATGAGCCTAAAAGGGCAGTCAACAGCGCAGGGCGACAAATTCCACTTAGCCAGTGTTGAGGAGTTTCGTACCGTTACGAAACACCTCAAAATACAAAATCTCGGCTTCCACACCTTTTCTCTCCCAGAAGAGAAAAGACTACGGGGTCATCCGAGGTTACCCGCTAGAAGAGGACCTTGATCTAGTAGATGAGGAACTCAAAAAACAAGGCGTCCCTATCATTTCCCTTTCCAGAATGATGCACCCCAAATAATAGACGAAAATGTCATTAATCATGGCCACATTAGATCTCACCTCTGAGGGAAAGGCCATTTACAATCTCAAAACTCAGGCCCCTCGCAAAACAGGTATTTAAGGCAATGTTACCGATGCCAGTACTATGGTCACTCTGCTCGTAACTGCATTGCACACCACAGGTGCGTAAAATGCGCCGGAGATCATGCAACAGCAGATTGCTCCCGTGCAAACGTTCGAAAGAACGTTCCCAATGTGTCCTTTGCGACGACGATGGACATCCCGCGAATTACCGCGGATACCCAAGGGCGACGCGTAGGATGATAGTATCTAGACCAAATTATTCGAATGCGTTCGACCCCGCTCCACTACCGACAAAGTCGGCATGGGACAGACCCACGGCATCACCGAATGAGCAAGTCCCTTCAGGACACGAGGTCGAAAGTAAAGCAACGCCCTCCCGGCCCCCTAAGGGCAACGAACAACCACAGTTATCCGCGGCCAGCGAGATCTCTCAACTCCTAATCTATGTCAAAAATATAAACATCCCAGATATCCTTGTACTTTCCCGAGAAATCCGTGCCGCGAAGTGTGGGGAAGAACGTTTAAACGTTATTCTACAGCATATCGACACCATCAATGCCCTCTGGACCAATAACTTAGTCAACTAACTTAAACACACTATGAGTAGCATGTATAAAGAACCACGATCGCTCACCGTCACCTATTTCAATGCGGATGGAAATAGGAAGCAAAAGGACGAGATTGCACTCCACCTTAAAAACCACAACATCGATATAATGCTAGTGCAAGAAACTTTTCTCAAACCTGGACATGGCAATCCCAAAATTGCCAATTATAACATCATCAGAAACGATAGGCTTACATCCCGCTTGGGAGGTATGCTTATCTATTACAAAAGAAACTTGCACTGCATTCCACTTTTAACTCCTCCTCTCACGAATATTGAAGCGAAAGTGTGCAAAATCGCGCTTACAGGCCACTCACCTCTTACACTAGCATCGGTGCACTTGCCACCGAACAAACAGATCTTAGACTCCGACCTTAAGTCCCTACTCGACCTAGACACCTCAGTTATACTCGTAGGCGACCTTAACAGCAAGCACGACACATGGAACTCACGCGTTACAAATACAAATGGCAAAATCTTGTACAACCTTTTAAATCACTTAAGCGTGGACATCATTGCACCAGATACCCCCACACATTATCACAAAAGCCCAAGATGTAGGCCAGACATTCTAGATGTAGCCATATTAAAAAACATAACGCTAGATATAGTTTCCATTGAACCTATTAATGAACTAAGCTCAAACCACAGATCGGTTATTCTTAAATTAGGAAATCCTTTGCATAGAATTCCCGCTAAAAAACCTATAGTAGATTGGCGCTCAATCGAAGTAAAACTCGAATCCACTGACTCCAATCATCTTAAAGACATCCCAGATGTAATTGAAACCCACGCAGCAACCGTCGGGGCAATTAAATCTCTCACTTCTCACCTCCAAGCAGTCGTCGAAGAATCCACAAGGATGGTGGTGGATGGGCATTCGACGACTGATTAGGACAAAAAAAACTCTTTGTACATCAAGTAGACAACTTCCACAATTACGTTGTAATTTACACACTGACACTACAGCCTCTTCAGGCATCTAGGGACATAGTTACACTAGGGACTTGGATTTTATTTTAGCTCTCGGTCATCCGTGATCGAGAGCCCTGTATTCGATGAAGCTGTAAAAACCGTTAATAGGGTTAACAGCAAAGACATCTCCGAAAACAAGCAACAAGCAATTCGCAACACCGACAACATAGAAACGAAAGCAATATCATATTTAATACATTTAGGTGACATCTAGACATTTAATGATATATTTATTTAAGTAAAATTTCCAACGAAATACGATGAAAGCATTTCTCTCAACTCGCGACGAACCGTGCAGGTTTGCACGTAGACAGATTACAGGTCAAACAAACCACTGAAAAGCATTAAAGCTCATTACACTTCTGGGGAATTTCTAAAAAGTTATTAGTGTGTAGGACTCTCTTTCGTATCAGGAGATAAACGAATAAATCGCTTTAATGTTTCCTTTAGAGTTTTAGGTAATTGCGTAACGTTGGTTGAGTGAATTTCAAATGCGAAAATAACTATATTTTTTAGTAAACAGTATTAACAGTTTAATGATAATTAGTTTGAAACCTGACGCCTATGAAGTATCGAATTAATTTTGTATAATGATTAATGTTGTACTTAATTTACGGTTGTTATAGAGTACGGTCCGATACATATTACGAACAACTATTAGCTATCAAGCATCGTTCTTATATTAAAATTAATCAAACAAATAAATACTAAAAATTTAGAGACTGTTATTTTTTTGTTAATTTTTTTATGTAGTTTTGCTGAAAAAAGTACGAATAGAAAGAAACAATTTCATTTATTGATATTTAAAAACAATAATCACGAAATTTTCGATTGCAAGTTCTATATGAACCATTGAAAATTTAAAATATTCATAACCGATTTTACTCAACCCATTTCTAGTGAATTGTTAAACTAATTATCCTTAAAGAGACACAGCATAATTATAAAATTTCTTTGTCGGCCATCCACACACACTTAGACATCCAAACAATACACTCATGAAATACACACTCGAAAACATCTAGCATACTTTGTGATTGACATAATTAATCTATATATATAAAAGAAAGTCGTGTTAGTTACACTATTTATAACTCAAGAACGGCTGAATTGATTTGACTGAAAATTGGTGGGCAGGTAGCTTAGAACCAGGAAAAGGACATAGGATATTTTTTACCCTGTTTTCTATTTTTTATTCCGCGCGGACGGAGTCGCGGGTAAAAGCTAGTATATAGGTATAATAAATTAATTAAGAACGGCTTAACTCACGTATGTGTGTATGTTACGTACGTCCGATGACGGCATCGACTAGTTTCGAACCCGTCGGGTGGCAATTTTCATGGTGGTCATCATCACGGGTCCGAAACTAGTCGGTGCCGTCACCGGACAATACGTGAGTTAAGTCTCACGAAAGTTTAAAAAAAATAATTTATATCTATGATAGCACTCAAGTTAACAACTTAGTAACATTATAAATATTAATATCATTCACTGAATCTGTAAAAATTAATTGTTTTAGTTCAATAAAAGATTTTTTAGTTTTTTATAACTACATACTTTTAAATTCTTTATAACAAGATAAAAAAAAAAAACTTGAGAGGTGTCAAGGGACACCCGGATGGAACGAAGTTCCTTTCGATTAATTAGTGAAGGAACCAATGTTTATTCTATGAATAAAAAACTTAAGCCTTCACAATAAGTACATTTTATTTCTATGAATTTTCGTTATATATTGTCACGTCGTTGCCATGGTGAAGTAGCGCTCATTCGTCGTTAACACACTACAGCAAAAAGTGTCGTGACAACTTTTCGTAAGAATTTTTTCCGTCTAGCCCCCTTCCACAACGCGCGATAAGGAACTTCGTTCCAAAAAATATAACAATGAATATGAACTAACCTATTTCCTATTTCAAAAACCAGATTTTTTATTATAATGTTTATATTCAACTATTTTTTTTCCGCGACTTCTATAATAATATGCGTACGTCGGAATACTAATGCCGATCGAATGTTACCGCGGCGCCGGCCGGCCGGTCGAACTCGCGCGATTACACTCTCAATGCGACGCACAATATTTCATCTTATTAATATTTTTTAATATAAATTATCTGTACCACGGTTAAATGACTTGCGGATAGATAGGCAATATTATTATATGTTATTTTATAACTAACGAAACTATTTCGTGTGAATGAAATATAAAAAATATATTTTAATTTTACATACTGATTCTTCAATTTAATCAATAAGTATAAATTTGGAAGCATAAATTAATTAACAATTCTTTTTATGCATAAAAGCGACGACTAAACTTACTTATAAGTTAGCCCCTTCGTACACATAAATCTCTCGAACTATTATTCCTTACGTCGCGAATATCGCGTAGCGCGCGCTCCGTACACACAACGAGGAATCGTTTACGCGAGTTGTCTATTTGATCATTACATGGCTGACGCGTTTTTGCTGAATGGGCTTTCAATGACAGATTAAAAAATTGACGAAGCGTGCCTATTTACTAACCTCAGAGGCCTTGTGTATGTGGCTTTGCGACTGAAATCACCAGGCTTCGAAAATTTATATAACCTTGTGAACGAAGGGCTTTACTTTCATTAGACAATAATTTACCTTGACATTAAACACGTATGATTTTAGATTTACAATTAAAATTATGAATTAATAGCTTTTGCCCGCCACTTCGTCGGAAAATATGCAAAACTTTTCTCTTTGTAACGTTGGTTTGTATATATATATATATATATATATAAACCAACGTTACAAAGAGAAATATATATATATATATATATTTGTATATATACAAATTCTTTAAAAATATTTTAGAAACGCAATATACTTTGAGTTTTAATGTAAAGTTACTCGTATTTAGATGAAAACAAATTAAAGCCGAGAGATAACAGATGCATGCTTATTGTTAAGATAAGCCAGACCTGTTAAAATGGTTTGAGCACCTTTCTTAGTTTTTTAATTCTTGTAAGACACACAATAAAAAACAAAATTTAAATGATTTTTTATAACATAATACCAAAAAAAAAACTTTGTGAGAATTCCATGTAATGATTTTCATTTAAAATTTATAAACTTTAAATTAAAGTAAATTGTAACGATAACTTTAACAGTAACGTGAAAATTGACTACCAAACGTTGCACCATCACATATAATGTTATAGTTAAAGTTAATAGGGTGACAAAAGTTCTTATCTCTCACAGATATTTACATGGGTAATTTTGTTACAACGGTAACACGTCAATCTGTGTCAGAAAGTGTCAAAAATTATTTGTAAATCAAAGTTCCGCCGATAGTAATAAAGTATTTTATTGAAAAATGAACTTTTGGGCTGGGAGAAAATGGCAAACACTAGTGAAAACTTCAACTTAAATAAAAATTACATTCGATACGTGTTAAACGATAATGATGTTTAAGATGATGATGAAGATGTGCAACGAATATTTGCGCAACCGTAGATTTAACCTCCAAGACGCTAGTTATAATATATGGTTATAGTTAGTTAATGCAACTCACCTTAAGCTTCTAATTTTAAATAATTAATCCATATTTTCATTTAGGCAATATGAATATAAATTCTGTATAAAATATACAGAAGTAAATTTGTTTATTATGAGAATTCTAAATTTTTATTCTAATTTATAGAATTTCGATTAAAAATGAAATATAAGAAAATTTAATTTATAAAAATACATGAAGACACAAAAATATTTTAGATTTAGATAAAAATTTTAGAAATTTATAACAAAATAAAATTAATGATAATTTAATTGAAAAAGTAAATTCCAAAAAATGGGAGATGTGAAAAAAGATGCGAATATAAATTTAAACCTTTTAAAAATCAAACAAAAAATATAATTTGGAGAAATTTTAATAATAAATACAAATATTTAATAAATTTCAATTAAATTAAGAAAAGGTTTTAAAATTTTACAAATACGGATTCACGTGGGATCGGTGCACAAAGTTTTGTAATCCTTAATGTCTTGACTTGATTTTCACAAAAAAATTAAAAATAATATTTAAATTAAATCAAAAAAACTCACAGGAAAAACTGCACTAACCTTTTGAAGAAAGCACCGAAAAGCGCCTACGCGGATGCTACTAAGTCGCGTAAAGTACAAGGCCAAGCGGACCGTCGTCCTTGGACAGCACAGTGTGCAACTGACGCTCGACGCGCGCTCTCCTATCGGTGCACTAAACACATAGCCTAGATACCCATAGTACTCGACTCATCTCTCACTGTCTCTTTTCATCGTATGTCCTCTCATGGTGTTCGATCTCGTTTGTGAAAAGTTTTAGTACTTACTTCCTTTATAGATTTTATTAACACTTCTCGAGACTACGTCCGCGTGAAATACTGTCTTCGTGTAGCATTTTAATTATTTAGGTTGATTATTTTACTTAAACTTGTAAAACATTTCACAAAACATATTAAACTTACAAAACATTGACATTAACCTTACATATTCCCACATAAACTTTTATCCCCTTTAAAAACGTTGTATGTCACATTATTTTTATCAAATTAACAGCCTAAAAATAACTTTCAATCATCTACCTGTAAAATCACGATACTTCCTTACTTTTCATCTCCCCTTTCAACCCCTTACAAGCCTTTTTTGTATTAAAAAGCAGCATATGTCCTTTCTCAGGCTCTAGACTATCTGTTTTTTTTTCTTTTTTTGTGACTGAGCAGTCACTGTTTGCCTCGAAGAGGCATTTACAGTTTCACCGGGCTTGAGGTGGCCGGGCGCAGATGGTGCTTAGCCTAAACCTCGTTTAAGAGTAACTAGGCTTGAGGGCTCCCTCAGGAGCCTCGGCTCGGGCTGTTACTTATATAGCTCTTAGATAGCTTCGGTGGACGCTCCGTGGAATGACTGGGCTCAAGGGCCCCCGAGAGGGGACCTCGGCTTGGGCTGTCACTCATTACGCGTTTAGCATTCCGATTTAAGGGTGCCCGAGAGGGCCGAACCTCGAGACTATCTGTGTACCAAATTTCATTTAAATATGTTCAGTAGTTTTGGCGTGAAAGCGAGGCAGATAAACATACAGATAGAGTTACTTTCGCATTTATAATATTAAGTTAGGATTAATTTGATTAATGTTTCTTGTACTTACATTGATTTTATTTATTTGAATGAAAAGTAAGCTCTTTAAGATTTATTTTAAAAAACACTACAACAAAAGATGGGGTTAAAAATTTACTGATATCTGCCGCGATCGTCGCATCTACGTATACATGCACGTCGGTTTCGGAACTCTTAATAACGCCCTTCTTGAGTACTTCACCAAACTGGACGGTATTAACTAATTTCTTCATCTCATTGGTAGTACAAATTTGTGTAAATATGATTTATTGTAAAGGTACGATTAGATTACGACATAAATCCCTACTTAAATGTCTGACATGAATGTCTTTACTACTAAAACGAATTATTCCACAGCGGCTGATGCGACACCTTTTATCGTGTCGCAATATGATACACTCTTGTTCAACAGAGAAATTCGATGTATGCACTGAGTGTACCGTATATAGGGTCGTAGTTGAATCGTAAGAAAGATGAGTATTAAAAAAGGCAAAGGCATACGCAGTTGGCTTGACTTCGAAACCCAGAGGCCTCTCGAGGAAGCCAAAAATAAAAATAAAAAAAGATGAGTATTATTTTTATCTGTGATTAAGTAAAATGTAAAACTATAAAAACAAAAGTTGATAGGTATTTCTATGTTCCTTGTCAATTAAACTGTACAGGTAAATTTTTCTGAATAGTCAAACTGTTAAACTGAAAGTGTGTAGCGGGCTTTAAGTACCGGCTAATACTAAATGGGCCTGTAACGTCGATAGCCTTAGTGAAAGGGTTGGTCAACGTTGATCCTATACAATTTCGTCAAAGCTTTGTTTCAAGTTACATTGTCTTGCTAATGGTATTGCATAGCCATATTATACCTTAACCCTCATTCGCACGGACGCTTGTTAACAATATGTTAAAACATGCATGCATTTGTTCATACGCGAGCATACATAAGCATACTTTTAAAACGCGACGCTTTTTTATCGCACAGTGTTGCATTTTGAGCACTGGGCGAAAAAAACACGAGTGATTTTTATTATATAAATCGCTTGAAAACCGCCAATGCCCAGTTTTAACGCAGCATAAAAAAGCGCCCGTGCAAATGTGTGCTAACACTACGTTTTACAAGCGCGTCACAGGACAAGTTGTCTGGCTTTTTACGGTAACATGATATCCTTAGAATATCATTTTACCTCCAAGCGCGTTGCATGACAAAACTTATGTTTTATATTAAAATATTTTCGCTCTTTGAAATTGGAAAGTATGCGAAGGTAATTGAAACTCTGTATACATATTTTTATTATAAATTCATCATTGTCATCACATGTCATAGCTTTTTCCCGACTGAAGTAATTTTTGATTATGTACCGTGTGGTATTTATTTTATTTGAATCTACAGCAGCCTATTCGAGTCCAGTACTAAGAGACATTAACATATCTGAATATAATTTGTTAATTAAAAAAGCAAAAAACTCGACTGACTGGTTTACGAATCGAATTACTACTCTCTTTCTCGGTCGTCAAAATTGATGCAGTTCTTGTGTCGATGTTTAGGACGTTATGTTTTAACGTAACAATAAGTTTTAAACAGAGATTTAAGTATCAGACACCCACGCATAGTGAAATAAGGATAACTGGCCTGATTACAAAGGCGCTGCAATTGAAAGTTCTGTCACAAAATATGTAAAACCTACATGGGTATAGAAAATGGTATAATAAAGACGCCATGCCAGCTATAGTACAATAGGACCTCGTGAGACTTTTTTTAACATCAACAAGAAGGCGCTAGTGAGCTATGAGAGATTCAGTTAGGCTTATGTCCACCAAGTTATTTATTTTTTATATTATAAGGTGGCAAACGAGCAAACGGCCACCTGTATTACAGAAAGAGGATATTTCTCCTTCCTATGTGTCCCCTCTTCCGCCAAATCCACTTCCCTTTCCCATCCTTTCCTGACGACACCGGATATGTATACGTGAGTGTTTTAGCCGTTCCTATATAGGTCTATACATAGTTACAAACCCTACAATCTCAGTCGGTTCTTCTGGGAAATTGAATTATATGATATTAAAACGTTTACTTTAATTTCCACAACTCACCGATAATGGTTCCAAGAAAAGTAATTTGCTTATTTCGGGAAATAATTGAAATAAACGTATCTTTTGAACTTTTGTGCGAAGCAAATAGATTTTCCAGGAACTCAGAGCTTAGGATTTGGTAGCAAACAGAAGTGTTCCCGAATCCAACTAAGCGAATTCTAAACTCACTCACAATATGTATTGAAACAAGTGTCACTGGAGTCATAAGATAAGAAATATGTTACACATTGGCGTTTATTCTAATAACGCTTTTGTGATTTTCGTACAAGAGATCAAAATTGTGCTTGTGATGAGATAACCGTGTAATTTGGCCCGACGCCAACACTTCGTAACCCTTGAGAACACTTCTAACTCAAATCTAACGTCACCCCGACAAAATTCTACTTTAAAGGTTAATAGTTACAATACTTACTGCTCTTGAATTTTTTTTTGACATTTCATACTACTAAATTAATAACAAACAACGAAGACGGAACTGATGTGGATTTGGTGGAAAATTGGCAAGCCGTTTTAGCTTGGTTTTTTTATTAAGTCGATTTATCGCAAAGTTTTTTTTATATTAACATACGATCGCATTACTAAAAATATGAGTAAACGCAAGTAATGAAAAATTACATTGATTTGAGCTGAATTTTTTTGTGTATGTTTTGGAGAAAGTTTTGTTTCTATAAGTTCCATCACTAATTTACTAATATTGCATATGAAAATAATTTCAAATGAATATTTGCCTGAAGTAAATTGAAAATGTCTTTACATTTGTACTCTAATTTTAGAATATCTATTAACAATGCGGTAGCCTAATGGCAGCAGCATTCAGGGGGCACTGACGATTACTCGAGTTCGAATCCCGGGTTAGTAATATAATTTCATAGATTTTGTACAGAAATCATCACGTTTGTTTTCTTCTGGTGCCATGTGTACATAAATAACACATTTAAGTCTGAGGTTTATTTATAATTAATTGGTGCCAATTATGATGAGGTGATTAAAATATTAAGTAGCGAAAAGAGTGATATACAAAGTACTATATCCCCATAGTCTTGACCAGTGTGCCTAGCACAAATATTTGTGACAATCGCCATCGTATACTTATCGACAAATTTTCACAAAACCCATACTAAATTTGACATAATTGACGATGATGACGATCGTCGGTTTATCTTACGAAATACCTACCCAGCTTGGTCTTTCATTGATGATAAATAAAAATATAAATTATGTAACCTTCGATTTCATAGACGTTGAAAAGCGAACTTAAGTGCAAAACAACGTTTGGGGTTTGATTTACATAGGCGGTGGAAAACGAATGCGCAACAATATACGTGACGTAGAACATTTCTACAAATATAGAATGTTGTTTTCGTAGGTTGTCGCGTTGATTCGCTTTTATCTGCCCACGTATAGAAACCCCACCTTTGAATATCAATATGTTCTTTCATTTTAATTATCAACATCATTATCATCCGAACTCTACGTGAGTGAGATAAGGACAGGTAGGTGACGAATCATCGACATAAATAATCTCCAAATACGTCTTGCTCTTACTATTCAGGGTGTGCGAAGAGAGAGGTGGTTGTTACCGTTGTTACCGTGTTGTAGTGTTACTAGCTTAAGATAATCTTTCTTTAATTATTACAAATAATTGGATTTAGTATTTTACTCTTATTACTGCGGTACAATTTTTCAGAGTACTTTTCTCCGAGGCCCTGTCGTTTCAGGACCATCTCCTTGCATTTTGAAGGCGTTAACATCGTCTTTCCGAAACATTTCACAGAAATATGCATTTATTTACGACTCGCTCAATCGCGACAATGAATCTGTAAATTTCTACCTTGTCATAATTTGAAATTAATAATTAAAGAAAATGTTATATCTTTTATTTAGTAAGTAGTAGCAGTATTTAATGTATTGATTATTAATATGGGATATTTTACGTATATATTTTATTGGTTATATAATTTTATAATAGATGGCGTTAGAAATGCAATAAAAAAGTAATGAAATAAAATAGTCTATTTTTTCTAGTATAAAATAGGATATTTACAATATATAACACGTCAAGAGAAAAACAGAAATTACTGGGAAAAATTAACTGTTCTAATAAAATATTAAAAAAGCTAATCTGACTGTCACCTCGCAATAATTAGGGCCTTCATTAAATGGCTCAGTGTGTGTTTGTTCTTATATAAGAAAGAAAATTACTCAGCAAAAACCTAAATCTGAAAGAGTAATAGTTTCTTACTTAAGTGTATCACAAAACTGTAAACTTTTTGGAATAGTATAGGGCTCTCTTAGTTTGCTCTGATTAGGTATCAAATTTTGATTTCAATTTGGTCAATGAAAAATTTGTATGTGTTTAAACTATTACTTTTAAATTTTAACATGTTTTCAACATTATTAAGAGTAACGTGTTTGATATTTTATGTAATAATAACTATTCCTCGCAAAAGACAAAGAAAAGAATGCTAATCTGACTATCACCCCGCAATAATCAGAGAGTCACTTTGATAAGAAGTATTTCCACGAGTATATATTTTAGCTTTGGCCTGCGACCCGCGATACCATTCGCGCGGGATTAAAATAATAATTAATTACTAGCCTATATATTCAAATTTCAGCAACATCCCTTCTAGAAAACCTTCTAAAAAACGCCACGCCATGTCCATCCATACATACAAAAATAAAAAGGTAGTAGTGTTATATGTAGATTGCACGCGCCGTTTTAAAGTGGGGAAAATTACGAGTAATTTATCATAGACGGTTCCACTGAGGGGCTCCTAGTCTAGGCTAGGTTGACTTCACACATATCTTTGAATTTCTTCGCAGTTATTTTCAGGTTGCATCACGATGTTTTCTCACGATAAATGTAATGTGTATGTAAGTCGAAAACCGAATAAAAAATTGGTACATGGCGGATTCGAACACAAAACTTGCAGATTATAATTCAAGTGCCTAATTCCTGAGCCATCAATGCTCAAAAGTAAGATTTCCCGGAAAATTATAGAGGTGGGAGTAACTGATAAGTTGCGCGCGCCGTTTTAAAGTTGGGACACTGTACTTATTTACTATATCGATGAAAAAATAATTAAACGGTTCCAAATTGAACAACTTTTTAACATCCCTTATATTTTAATTTCGCAATAGCGATTAGTGGGCAAGGTATTTAATAAAAGTATTATTCATACAACTTTTAGTAGAATAAATATTTTAAAATAAAAAATATACAGTATAATAATAATTTCGATATCATTCATAAATTATATCGATATTACTTTATTATTATTATTAATACAAATTTAGTAGTTATCTATAGTAAGATTATTTAGTGAATAATACAATTTAAAAATATTAATGTTGATATTTTATCGATATTCTAGTTTGTTGTGGTGCATCCCCGAAGTAAAGCCATAGTTGCAGTACTGCCGCAGTACGAGCAGGCTCAGTTGTCTGGTGCCGCGCGAAGAGAACAGTTCTCTCCTCTCGTTTGAGGGAAACTGAGCTTCGGGCCTTCATTAGATGGCTCAGTGTGTGTTTGTCAGTGTATAAGAAAGGGTGCGTCTAAAATTTTTTTTTTAAATATGTTTTGTGTTTTCTTCTAAGTGTAATATTAATTTCTTCCCCTCTTTCCAAATTGATGTTGTTCGCATGTCGATGTTTTTATTTTATTTTTATATAGGTTTGTGAAATTATCTTCAAAAAATGGTAAGTTTTTCGCTTTTGTGTTTTTACTTTATTTTATTTTTCAGGTTGTTTTAATAAGTGTTGTGTAATATAATGTGAGTTATACAAATTTGATAAACAATAAACTTACTTTAAAATATTATTTATTACATTTAAATTTTATTTCATAAAATATTTAAGAAATCAAGTTAAGTTTATTGAGTGTCAAATTCGACAGCCGTACGCAGACAGCTGACAGCGAGACTACAATTACTTTGATGTTGTGATTCTTAGTCTATAAAATATAATAATAGAATTTTTAGCCTAGACTTAAGTATTATTTTACTGGTGTTAGAAAAATCTTGTCGTATTTGTTATATGTCTTACTAAGCTAGTGTATGCAGATCGGGAAGTGGAGCGTAGCGCTTATTTTTCCCACGCTAGAACCACGTGGGCGATCACTCCAACTGAAAACACAGCGTCATTCTTGTAAATGTTAGCGTATTTGATGTTTATCGGTCTTGATATTTTTGATAATCACTATTTAAAATAATCATAACTTAAAAAAATTGTTAACATTGTTTTAAATATTTTGCATGGCTTGAAATTATTATAAAATATTTTAGAAAGAAAAACTTTGACGTATTATTTTGTACTTTGCGTATATTCATTGATTTAACGCGTGTATCTGAACGTATTAAAAATATGATGATTTACCGTCTCGTCGTCATTTTAGCATAAACGGTTTTATGTTTTTTTATATTTTCAAAAGCCTAGCCAAAAAATAAACGAAAATAATAAGCAATTAATTCGTTGGAGTAAAAGATTTTTTAATTAAACTTTAAGATGTCAAATTGATAATTTAATAAAAATATGTCAGTACCGAAACCGATAGCAGAAAAGTTAATGTTCGCTTCCCCCAAGTTTTCCGCCGCCGACCCTCCGATTCATATTATCCCATTAATGTCTATGTTGGGGTGCTTCCCGTCGGTAAACTGGGATTCTGTGTCACTCAGTTACAATGTCAAGGTTGCTTACTGACTTAAAAGGGGTAACCGAAATTGTGGGTCGAGTATTTATATTTACGTACGATTTCTTTAATACATCATTATTGTTAATTCTTTATAACTAATATATTCATTTGGGTTTAATAGAGTACACTAAATTATTTTAAATAGATTTTAAGAGATTTCAATGAGAGCGCAATTAAAAAACTTTATAGACAGTGCTACATTTAAAGAGCAATATCGCAAAAAACCTACATATTTCTATGTAAACGCGAATAATTATAGAATTTCGCAAAGCTGAACGCAGATTTAAGACGAAATGCGTGGGTATGATTTTTGATTGATAGGAGATGCATAACAGCAAGTACGAGTATGATTAAATATGAAAAGAATGGAGAATAATTAGCCTGGGGGCTGTTCTAGAGATGAAGAGGTTTTAAATAAGAAAGGTGAAAAGAGGTCTCCCTCTTGGGAGGGATGTTAGAGGGCGAGCGTGTTAGGGAGGGCGAAAGCAGTGTCATAGTTGTGTGGGTAACAGGGGTGGTAAAGGGTGGGGGAGGTGAGAGAAGGGGCGTGGCTGTTAATTTAATTCCACGTCCTTTTCACACAGTGTACTGTGGTTTGATTTAGTATGTTTGCAGGTAAATCATATAAAGGAGGGGGGGGGGGGGCAGGACAAGAGGGGGTGTAGAGTGGCGGTCATATGGGGAAGGGGATAGGGTGGTAGATACTGGGTGGTGTAGTAGGTGGGGTAGTGAGTGGGGTAGTGGGTGTGGTAGTGGGTGGGGTAGTGGGTGGGGTAGTGGGTGGGGTAGTGGGTGGGGTAGTGGGTGGGGTAGTGGGTGGGGTAGTGGGTGGGGTAGTGGGTGGGGTAGTGGGTGGGGTAGTGGGTGGGGTAGTGGGTGGGGTAGTGGGTGGGGTAGTGGGTGGGGTAGGGGGTGGGATAGTGGGTGGGGTAGTGGGTGGGGTAGGGTTGGGGTAGGGTTGCGGTTGGGGTAGAGTAGGGGTGGAGAATATATTTTTAGGTGGAGTGGCAAGTGAGAAGGGGCAGTGGAAAGGTTGGTAATCGTGGCAGCGGAAGGGGATGTAAATGGTGTGGATAACATGAAAGTGGATAGATGTATGGCTCGGTAGTTGGAGTGGAGAAGGAATTTTATAAGGTTTGGAAGATTAATAGATTTCCGTATCGACTGGAAAAAATGGAGAAAAGTGGACAATGAACATGGTAGCTTTGAAATCAAAGTTCTAGAGAATTAAAAGGGTGATCAAGTAATGTCGATACAGACAAATCTGGGGAAAAGTCGTGCACGGTTTATGTTAAAAACAGGTAGGAATTACGCAGAAGAATGTTAGAAGGAGAAGGAAGATCAAATAACCAATTAGTGTAGATTAATGCAGTTCTTTATGAAAGAATTCTTTTAATTAAGTAACATATCTTAAGATTAAGAAATGATTTTATAAAGTAATAAACGTGTAATATCATAAAATTAATATTAAATATTTACAGGCAAATCTTTAGAACTTATATCATTTCGACTAATATATTCAAAGTAAGATAAAGTAAATGTGATGTTATATCTAAAAATGCACGCATGCTTCCCGTAACTGCAGTGCGGTACTTATTACATGTGTACGCTTCGTGAGCTACGCCAATTTTCCAAATTCAGTAGAAGTTCAGATAAAATAAATTAAAGATAATTTTAAATACCAGAAAACTTTTTAAATTGTTTACCAATAATTTTTTAAGTTTAAATCGTTACGACTAATATAGGGGCCAGATAAAAAATATGAATGAATGTTTCGAATGTGCAACGGTAGGATATCTCTGGATATAGGACACGAACTGTAGACGCAATGGACAAGGCCTTCATCCAGCATTGGTCTGATACAAGCCGATGAAGATGACGAAACTGAAAATAAACTAAAGTATTAATCATCATCATCAGCCTGTGTCAGTCTAATACTGGACTAAGGGCTTCCCCAATACTTTACACAGTATATGGTCCTCCGCGCACCGCATCCAATGACTGCCTACTCTTCGTACTAGGTAATAGGACCCCTTGGATGGAGGGCGCGCCACGTTTGTGGTCTCCATCTGTGGTCTTCTTGTTAAATAAAGTATTACAAGGTTGTACAATTAATTTGGTCGTAATCACATTGGTAGTAATTGAATTTCTATTTTAATCTAAAGCGCTTGTCATTATAATTTACGCTCTGTCTACGTGTTGGAATAATGCGCTGCTAATGCGGCTAAGAAACCCCGTCGCTAAGGAAAGACGGCTGGCGGACTTTGGACGTGTAGAGATTGCGTGGTGCACGCGATCCGACTCGTCATTCCCTCCCTTAACACGCTTCTATTTATGCATATGGTATCTCTTATAGGCACACTTTAAGCCTATCGGTCTATGCCACTATTTTCACCGAACAAACATATGTTTTTAATTAATAAACGTAATAGTATGTATTAATACTTGGTATAGAACAGTCCAATCAAGCGAAATTAGGGGTGAAGCTACAATAATTAGCATAGAGCTGAAAATCGGTATGAATGTTCGAAGCATCATTATATGTGAACTCTTGAAAGTCTCCATCGATCACACATTTGGAATGCAAATTATTCTACATAAATATGTATAACCATTAACCCCCCCATTTCAGATTTTCACGGGATGAGTTGAGTAAAATCCGTTCTTAGTGCTTGGATATGTTGTGTGTAACAGAAACATCCTTGCAAAATTTCAAGCTTCTAGGTAGTATAGCGTGGGCTGTGGGTTCATACATATTATACTAGAAATATTAGGTCCTTACATATGAAATTGGCGTTTTGTATGGGAGGAACAAAAAGTCGAATATTTTTTAATATAATATATTTAATTAATCAAAGTATGAACCATTATTTTCTATGCACTTTTGCCATCTCATAGGTAGTTCATTGATCCCTTTACTAAAAAAACCAGTCGGACGGGAATCAATAAAATCTTTGAAGGCGATTTGGACTGCCCCATCGGAGTTGAATTTTTTCCCTTGCAAGAAGTTATCCAAATTTCGAAAAAAATGGTAATCTGTTGGAGCAAGGTCCGGGGAGTACGGAGGATGTCTTAGACTTTCCAATTGAAGCTCTTCTAATTTAGTAGCCGTCTGTTGCGCAGTGTGTGGTCTAGCATTGTCGTGAAGCAGCAGTGGCGTGGAGCGATTGACCAGCCTAGGTTGTTTAGCCGCTAGCTTTTCCATCATGGTTTGCAATTGCTGACAATAGACATCAGCCGTAATAGTCTGGCCAGATTTGAGAAAACTGTAATGAACAATACCGGCACTAGTCCACCAAACGCTTACAAGTAACTTTTTTGGGGTTAATTTTCGCTTGGGGCAGGATTTGGCTGGCTGGCCAGGATCCAACCATTGCGCTGAGCGCTTCCGATTATCGTAAAGAACCCATTTTTCATCACAGGTAATGATTCGGTTTAAAATAACTTCATTATTGTGCCGGTTTAGTAATGTAACGCAACAGTCGACGCGCGTTTGCCGGTTTGTTTCAGTCAATTCGTGAGGTACCCACCTTTCAAGCTTTTTAATCTTCCCAATTTGCTTCAAGTGAATTAAAACAGTTTTATCGCTAACATCGCAGCCTGCAGCTAACTCGGACGTGGTTTGCGATGGATCCGCTTCCACAATAGCCTTCAACTCTTCATGATCAACTTGAGTCTCAGACCGTCCACGGGGCTTGTTCTGCAGATCGAAATTTCCAGAACGAAAACGGTGGAACCAAAAACGAACTGTGTTTTCTTTTGCAACACGACCGCCATACACATCATTCACCCTTCGAGTCATTTCCGCAGCACTAGTGCCACGGCGGAACTCGTACTCCTAAATAATGCGATATTTTAAGTTTTCCATTTTGTATAATGAGTGACGCAAACAGAAAAAAACAGAAGAAAAAAAACAAATGAATGACGGTCATCGAACCACAAATACATGAGTCTATAGCTGTACAAATTTGAATTTGGAATTCCTTACCAAAGAGGAGAAATTCGTGATTAAAGTGGCCAGTACGAAAAACGCCAATTTCATATGTAAGGACCTAATATTAGCTTGGTGAATTTATATATAAATTTGTATATTTTAGAAGAGATAATTTGCGAAGAGCTGAAAATTGCCAAGAATGGTCACAACACCATTTCATGTGAAACCTGAAAAGTCCCCATCGATAAATCAATGCACAGCCTTACCCACTGGAGGCTTGTAATTTTGAATAGATGTTTCCGTTATTCCTTTATCAGAAACAATTGATAATTTACAAATTTATGTTGCTATGCAAATAAATGAGTATCCTCTTTCGGGTTGTCTGAAAAATTATCTTTTACGTTTACGAGAATGCGACAGCTGGCTACTGAAAATACGACTTTTTCTACTGTTTGAACCGTTATACCTCAGAAACTGTGCCCCCTAGAAAATAAATACATGAAATTATTTTAAATAAGTTTATGGTCATCAATTAGGTCTGGGATAATTAAAAAAAAAACATTTTACCGCAGAAGGCGAAAATCTCATTTTCGGGTTATTATGTTTTTTTTTTTTCAAAATGGAGACGATGAGGTCTTTTCGAGTTCACATATTGTTACAAACGTTTCTAAAAGCTTATGGGATAATCTTAAATCAAAACAAATGAAACGTTCCACATAAGGCCGTCCGTTTAGAGCAACCGATCAAGATACTAAATAACAAAAAAAACTATTTTTATAAATGGTCTTGCGCGTTAGTTTGAGACAGGGTGAGTTAATTACAAACAGAAAAGTCCAAATTTCATTTATCTGTCAATTTGCATGTTACATATATACAAATAGCAGAGTCACAAAGTTGCACGGATAAAAACGCCACCTTGACGTTGTCGAGCGGACTAAAATTTGAAATGTAGACTTTTCTGATTATAATTTACTCACCCTGTCTTAATTTGACACGCTTCATTATTTATAACAACTGATTTTGTTTTACTTAGTACTTTGACCGGCTATAATTAAAGTACGGCTCTTTATGGAACGTTTTATTTGTGGTAGGATTACATGGTTAGATACAAGGTGGGGTACCACATGTGTGACTGCACGCCTGAGTAAATCCAAAAAATTGCTGCTTCGCCTTATGCACTATTTATAATATTGTCTCAAGAAAGTTTAAATAATATCAAAGTTATGTATATTTAATCTTAAGCAAAATGTATTCTTAAAGCAGTTTTTTTTGTTTCAGATCTTATACGCTCTCCATCCTCATCACCTTTTTGAGTTTTCCGAGGAAAGGATATCATTTTCACCCTTAAGGGTGAAGGGTATCTGTTTTAAAAGCTATCACCACGGATTCCGTAGCAATTGATATTTGTCCCACACCTCCTCCTCCACCGAGGAATCGACCTTCGCTTGCTATGGATGATTTTCCTCGTCCATCTACTCCGCATGTTCCATGCCCCGTTCATCAACCTGCGAACAGAAAGTACAAACTTAGTACCAAGATCTTATTCGGTCTATTTTTGGTCCTTGTTCTTGTCATCTGTTACAAAGTTTTCTTCAAGTCTACGATTTCGTGTACAGAAATCTGCTCACCGAACACCCGTGATGGCGATGTGGCAGTCGGGGATAGGTCAAAGTTCAAAAAACCCCTGGTTTGGGCGTGTAATCGGTTTTGTGGCAGAAAAAAAGAAGGATCACAACTCGACGTCCACGATGGAAAAACAACACCAACCGTAAGTTATACATAATTTATTTAAAGCTAGTTAAGGAGGAAGAAAGAGGAAAGCATGGTTGGATGGTGTGTAAGTGGATATGCAAAAAAGATGAGGGAATTCAGATATGACGGCCGATATGGTATTACATACTGTGTCAGTAGGGAAAAGTGCGCGCGAATGATGATGAATTAGTTTTATTAAACAAAAAATATATTTCACGTTTAACAGTTGTAACACATCAATTTCGCTCTTTCTCGATGAGGATCTCGTAGTCACGAGTGGACCCTAGATTTCAATAGAAGGGTACTTATATAGATTATTAATTCGTTAGCTGCACAGTGTAGCAAAACAACAATTATCTAAATGTAGTAACTTAAAGATCAAATTGACAAACTATTACATATCATACTAATATGACAAACGCGAATGTTTAGATGGATGAATGTTTGTTTGAAGGTATCTTCAAAATGCCTCAACGGATCTTGATGAAATTTGACACAGAAGTCTAGAAGAACACAGGCTACATACACACGGCACATAAACCTATGTGCTAGCAAACCTGCTCTGGTTGAACGATTTTAAACTTGCTAAAGTAATTTCAGAATTACTTATTAATTTAACAGTGGTAGACGCCAGCAACAATAACATATGTTGCACGAATAAGCCGACACGCTCGGTGCAATGCACAGCGGCAAAGATCGCTTCGACATTTCTTCGAATTCAGGTGCAAGGTTGTTTTCCACCTTATATCAGAAAAAATACAAGAAAAAAGATTTTACTCGTATTTACTAATATTAGAACTATACAAGTACCGAACTATACTCTTTTACTTACTTCTTGTTTGTTAATATGTATATTTTTGTTTCAGGTAAGTTCTATCAACTTTATAATTATTCTATCGTTAATGTTATTGTGAAGGTAAGTCTTAATTTTTTACTACTCTTACGTATTTTTCTAGCTTCAAATGACGAAGCGAACCTACTTCACAACCTACTTAAAAACTATCTTTCTGGGACTTGCATAAATGGTTTACCTTCAGTGCAAACCATAGGCTTCCCTTATTGCCAAATGTTGCGTTCTGACCCTGTGGTTTCACCTTATCCTTCTGCCAATCTAAGCTTTTTTTTTTGTTTTTAATCTTAACGCCTGTTGATTTCTGTTATTATATCAATTTAAAAAGATATATGTATATGTAATCAAGAAAATTAGTATTTATTATCTGTAACCGTGTTCGGATATGTCAAAGTGTAAAATTTAAGACCGCTAGACTGCCGCGAAATCGGGAAGCACTTTGGTGTCGTTTCCACGCTCGTGCCGTTCCTGACACTGACCCAAAACACGACGCCGAATGTAGCAATTTCAAAATTAACATGTCTAATTTTAAAATAATTTTGGTGTAATGAGTAGAGGAGCCACTCCGCGGTACTCGGGCTAACGATAAGACGGCCACCACGCGCTCCACTAATTAACAGATCATAAAACTATGAAAGCTTTGTTCGAAATTGTGTAAATCTAAATAAAAAACGCGCACACCTAAAATAAAACTAGCCGTCGCCGCGCGCGCAGACACGCCGGCAAATGGCGGATTCAACGTCCCGGAATATACATCGAGTACTCTCTGAAAATATTCCGTGAAAACGTTGGAACGCGGCCGGCCGACATCACAAACGTCCCTTACACAGTCCAAAATTCTAACGTAAACAATGGACGCGACTCGCAATTCCAATCTGTGAGCAGTACGAAAGTAAACAGTGTCCTGTTGTGTGTTAGTGTATTCTGTTGCCAATTGAAAGATTAAGGCAATATTAATGTTTGCGGGCGGTGGAGCCGGGTTCCAAAAGCAGTCAAAACCGCCTTGGGACACCTCCAACTCGAACGCTGAGGGTACCCCCACTTGGTAAGTTGTTTGTATAAAAAAGCATGCAAAGTAAATATAGTAGTAGTATAAACAGTTTAATCTGATTGATATCCCAGATAAATAATTGGAACGAAGTTCCTTATCGCGCGTTGTGAAAGAGGGGTTAGACGGAAAAAATTCTTACGAAAAGTTGTCACGACACTTTTTGCTATAGTAACCATGGCAACGACGTGACAATATATAACAAAATTCATAAAAATAAAATGTACTTCTTGTGAAGACTTAAGTTTTTTATTCATAGAATAAACATTGGTTCCTTCACTAATTAATCGAAAGGAACTTCGTTCCATCCGGGTGTCCCTTGACACTTCTCAAGTTTTTTTTTCTTAAGAGAAACATAAATTAAAAACCTTAAAAAAACCTTGATTATATTAAATCTTAAAATTTCTTTTCAAAAATGACATGTCATTAAAAATTTAACAATGCGTTAACACTTTAAAACCAATAAATGAAAACATCAATATGTCTAAGCTCAATAATTTTAAAAGATCGAAGACAAAAGACATCATTAAATAAACAGTTACCAATATATTCGTAATATTTTAGGAGATAAGATTTTACTTATTGAAAAACGCTCGAGATAAAAAAATTCATTGTTTCATAACGACTGTCAGAAAGAAACTTATTATACGGCTACATTTTCCCATAATAAACAAATTCCGATAGATCTCGATTTGTTATTTTAGATTAGAACTCGATTGGTGTATTCCATAGATAAATATTTATACAATTTGTAAGTTTCAAAATAAATTTTGTTATGAAGTCTTTATGTCTTTACTCATTTTCTTTAGCGCTTTCGTTTCTGTTTTATACAAATTGTGAACATCTGACGTTTAGGGCAATTGAACACCATAATTTAACCTAACGATTTAATTTATGTTATAATCCTTAAGTATCTCGCATTTTAGTTGCTGTTAAATAATTTGAAAACAGGTAAAATTTTACACAAAAATTTATCGTTTAACGGACGCTTAACGTACTATTTATTTAAATGTCATAAACTTTGTGCAAGATAATAAGCGTGTTTATATGCTTTATTTTGCAAACTAAGTATTAAAGTATAAATAAATGTATAAAGAATTAATACTACCAACCGTTTACAATTTTTATCATAATGAATTACCTATCTATAATTACCATTATATTGGCTTATTTTTCTCGTAGCTAAGCCCAATATGGGAATGGGATCGGGATTTTTCGGAGGAGGGGACGTAAAGTAATTAAGGGGAAATATTATTAAATATTAATTAATTTTAAATATTTTAGCGAATCAGGTGGTCGCTTGCTCGTTTGCCTTCTTATGTTATATTTAAAAAAATGATTTTTAGATTATATGTTTTAATGTAAACTAATAAAAAACAAACTAGAAGAATAGAAAAAATATTTACATATTGAAGAACTCGTACGTTTATAAATTGGAAATGTATTTATTTCATTTTATGTTAAAATTAAAAATTAGTTCTATAAATAAGTCAGATTCTCTAACTATTTTTAACAACGAAAACACAGCGCAGTGTTGTAATAACAACGACGGCCGTGACTACGATGACACTTCTCGTTTGTCTTTCTGGGTCAATGGTGCATCCTGCTATGTTGCTTGGTGCACACCCATTACACAGACATATTAAATTGTCCTTTAATTAGTACAAATTAATACATCTTGAGACAGAGATTATTCTGTCTCAAGATGTGTTAATCTTGAGACAGAGACTCAAGATTCAAATACAAATTAGTATACTCTACACAAAGAGAGACTTGTTTAAAGGTACAAATTGAATTGCTTCATTTCTTATGAAAATTCAAATTATATCGATTTATACTAAACGTCGGTTTCCACTACCGAAAAAGTCGTACAAAAATATATTATTTATTTCGTTCTCCTTGAAGAAATTGATGTAACAAAATGTTATTGATGTCCCGGCTGTAGAAACCCACGGTTCGACTTACCTCCGCCCTTTCAGAGAACTCTCGTGTACATAACACAAGGGTGCTATTATTAGACGCAAACGTCTCGTAGTTATCGTTATTAAAATGAGTATAACAACTTGTAAACATCGTAAGCCGTTTCTAATGATTCCTATTAAAGGAAATATTTATATTTTTTTTTTTACAAAAATAATATTAGTCTAAACGTGTGTTTTTCTCGTTTTAACGAATCTTATATAATAAGTATGTTGTTTGTTAAACAGTGGTGACACACGGGGGTTCGCATGGGTGGCAAAGCATACGTCTGATGTGCCTTAAAATAAGGTGTGATAAATTTATATTAGTCATTGTTTGTTCCAAGATTCATCGAATACAAACTTCTCAAATCAAATTTGAAAAAAAAATACGAAAGTAGTATTTTAATTATTTGCAATAAAAAGTTTTTGTCATTGATTTTATTGGATACTAACATATATGAACATCTACCTTAATATGTTCTTCTTTTACCTGTTCTTTGGAGGTTAGCCTACAAATATATTATTTAATACTAACTCGTTCTGATGGAAAGTTAAGAAAATTCATGACGCCAAGCCAAGATGGCAGGAAATGATAATAATCAACACAATTGACGTATACCAAGGAAATTAATTATAAACTTAAATTTTCCTGCGGCTGATGAGATGAGGTGCGAACTGCGTAGTGTCTTATGCGATGAATATAGTATAATAATATATTATGTAATTGTACTTGACATAAGTACTATAATTACCTATTAAGATCAGTAACTGAGCGTCAGTGGTGCAATGGTAATGCGATGAACATACAGATCCATGTTTACCCGTCCTTTACCAATGCATTTTACGTTTTTAGAATTTTAAATATGTGCACATATCAGAAGTTTTTACCATAATGAAAAACATCGCGATGAAGTCTGTACATATTCGTGAAGAAAATCATCATCTCAACTAATGGCACTGGGCCAGCGTAGTTGACTAAATCCTAGTCGACCTTTACTTAGGGTAGGCTGAGCTGATGACAAAGTACCTAACATAATCCTACTGTACTTATGAAATACTACTGTATAAACCGAGATGTGAATCTAGTCGGTCGCCAGTACAAAAACGATGGTTAACCTTCAAAACTTCTTGCGGACTTGACATCAATAACTTTGAAATAATGAACGGCTCAGGTTCAAGGACAAAGTAACAACGACCCTTCCTAACCGCACGGACGGGATACTGACCCAAATTATATAAGGACACTCCGCCCGTCATTTTTTATATGCATTCACTTTTAATGGTACTACATTTCATTACTGATTAGGAACCAGAACTAAGTTTATTACGCAATAAAAGATTTTTTTTGCCAGCAATGTACAGACAAAAATGTCAGTATTGGTAGAGGTGCGTCGGCCTAGAATGACGTAAAATTTATTAATAAAGAAGAGCTTTATTAACAGTACACCCAGCCGACAAGTAGTAAGTAAGTATCTGTGAAATTAGTAAAGACTTAAAAATTGTGCCCGGACCGTATCAAACAGAATTAATTCATCTCTACCCCACATGTGAATATTTAAGGCACGAGTGATCAGTTATTTATATACTTAAACATTTTGTAAAAAAGTATTTCTGTAAGAATTATTATGAATGAACAGTAATGGATCCAAATTTCGGTATATAAAAACGACTGAAATAACATGTAAATAAAATTATTGCTATATCTCACGAAAACTGCACAATACAACGCGAATTTACTTGGTTAATGCTTTAAACTTCCATCCCTTTTTTATTCTTAATTTTTTTATCATCATCGCTAGTCATAGACAACTTTATAAACTTACGAACAACTTTCGAAATATAAAATAAATTTACAAATTATTCTTAGTAAAAAAACATTACATTTTGAGAAAATTCCACGATCGGATTGTGGACGAACGCGTAGGAAACAGTCAAAGTGGAGAAGTGCGTAAATATATTATAATCAAAAAAAAAAAAGATTATAAACCATTGATCAATGGGCGACGACTATTTATGTTAAGTGGCCTTTATAAAAAAGTAGTCGTCATAAATTACGAATATATGACAAAATCATTTTGTATTGGACGTAAGTAGCGCACTTGTCTCGCTGTTACCATAGGACTCTTGTTATGCCGCCTCGATTTATAGGCACTGCATCGTCGCCTCGGTGCCCTACCTTTAAACTAGGCAAGTACTTACAAATAAGCACACTGAAAAACCGTGACTTCTTTAGTTTGGTTATCAATTTCTGTTACATGCAGTAGTCCAATAGACAAAATTTAAAGTTCTAAAAATGCTAATAATATATAATATATAATATATATATATATATATATATATATATATATATAGTAATGCTAATAATATATAATATATATATATAGTATCAAAGATAAGTTACTATTTAATTTAAAAATCGGCTATGAATTAGGTTTCTATAAAGTTATTAAAAAACATGGAAGCTATAAATAACTTAGTCAAACAAGCTCCGAAACATAAAAATGATAATGCCATCGTTAGGGAGTATCGCGAATAAAAAATAATTTACAAGTCAGAATCATCAATGACTGATTTGTTTGCCTGAGATAGTCGTTTTCATTTTGTTTATTTTGCTTAAAATTCTAGAGTTTAATATCGCATAGTAGATAATATCCATATTCATTTATTAACTTATTATCTATATAATATATAATACATTTTATAAAAAAAAAATAACAAAATGTATTATATAAAAAATAGTATACCACCGGCTGCGGAATCCCATGACTCAAGCAACCAGTGTTGAGGGCTACAGAGACAGGAACCTCTTCACTATGCGCGCGGTTTCTAAAATAACTGCCCTAAAATCCTTGCCATGCAAGGAAGATAAAGTGACGGAAAAAAAAACTGCCTTTTGTATCAGGCCCTTAATCCATCTGCTTGTACGTAATATTATTAATATATTTTCGGCTAGTTTAACTTGAACAGAACTTGGTATTATTTCGATTTAGTGTTTTGCTTATATTGAATTGCTAGAACACGCTTATTCTGTTAGTGCTAATGTCCATCGCCATTCAAATCCACGCCATCTATTAGGTGGTTGCTCAAGTACGTAACTCAAGCTCTATAGCGCCATCTATGCAGTGGCTCCCAAAACGTTTTATTTGTTTTGTAGTTTACATAAAAGTATACATAAAAGACACTATTTGCTATTTGTATTTACTAAATTATTAAGTATACCTGACAATTATAACAATAAAAAGTTAGATGTTTCTTTTGGAACGAAGTTCCTTATCGCGTGTTGTGAAAGGGGGCTAGACGGAAAAAATTCTTACGAAAAGTTGTCACGACACTTTTTGCTATATCACCATGGCAACGACGTGACAATATAACGAAAATTCATAGAAATAAAATGTACTTCTTGTGAAGACTTAAGTTTTTTATACATAGAATAAACATTGGTTCCTTCACTAATTAATTTAAAGGAACTTCGTTCCATCCGGGTGTCCCTTGACACCTCTCAAGTTTTTTAGTATAATAGTTATTTTTCAAATAAGCGCCATCTGTTGAAGGGTTGTACTTACTTATGAAAATGGCAGTTTCTAAAATCTCCCACTAGTAAGCTCTGTCAGCAGTTCCATTTAGCACTGTGATAAAACACTGTGCTGTAAGAAAACATAATTTTTTGTCCCTTGGGTTACCGATTTTAACTTTTTAAATAAGCGCCATCTGTCGAAGGGCTGCATTATGTATGATATTCAAAATGTTAGTTGCTACATCCCTCCACGATTCAACGGTGCCTACAGCGCCAATCGGTACTATTTACAACGATCATTTTGAGGAGGAGTTTGTGTTCAGCGCGCTTAAATAAGCGCCATCTGTCGCGGGGCTGTAACAGACACGAACTGCTTACAACGACATGTACTTTTCCAAGTCGATGCAAGCTGTGTGCATTTAAATTAACGCCATCTTTTGGGGGGTTTTAGAACACACTGAGGGTTCAAAGGTTAGGTTCAAACATTTCCCAAAGTAGCGTTACGTAAAGAAATATACTTTAAATTTTAGTTCCGCTCTATACCTATTTATTAAGTAATGTTTGACGATTCTTGCCTAATATTGTGTTCTTTTTCTTTATTTGAAAAATAAATTTAAATTGAACTTGATTTTGTAAAAGTAAAAAGGAAGTTTTTCATTAAATAAATTTCGGGTATTGATAGCTTTATTATTCTCATGTTTTGATGGAAGTAACTTTGATAATTTTTTAAATAAAATTTTTCACAGTTTTATGGAACACTCAGCCATACATTAAAAATTAATTCAATATTGTGTATCGGAAAATTTTATTTCATCATATTTATTGGAACTATAATTTATATTTTACATTTTTATACCAACTAAGTTTCCTAGAATTTAAAATTGCTTTTATAATACACAATATTTTACAAAAGAATATTTTCAGTTTTCGAGGAACAACTTAATTGAACAATATTGCCGTTGTAGTTTGGTAAAGTTTTTTTGAAAAGTAAAAAGTAGGATTTTTTTGTGTTAGAAAGGGACAAGTAATCTTTCTTACTACACTTAAGTATCTGTTTGTGAGCCGCCAGCTCATAAATGTGGTCACCGACAAGCTCGGAGACTCCACAAGGTAGGGGTGACTAAGCCTTAGTATCACCTTTTTGCGGATTAGTTGACTTCACACACATCTTTAAATTTCTTCTACGTGCAGGTTGCGTCACGACTTAAGTAATTTATTACAACGATATACACAATAATCGAAAACGTAAAAAATGTCCTAAAACGCTGAGTAGATAAGAGGGTAATTAGGTTATGACTATTGATTTAACTAATTCATGCACTCGTTTGTGTTTTTTATTGTTTAGAATTCTCGCAAAGATTGCCAATTATACTATTGTCATGTCTTCTATATTCTTACATCTTCATTCATATGCCCTTTGCTTTCACTTACTCTGTTCTCTTAATTTCAAATCCGTCATCATAAGTACGAGTAGAATGTCTTCTTCATACTTTAATTTTTTTTTACATAGAAGAGATATATATATATACAAGTGTTTACTTTGGATAAAGTCACCTTTATCTATATTGTGTATTGTTGACTGAACATTCTTTTCAATTTTATTTCGCAGCAAGCACATAAATGTTAACCCAGTTCAGAGGGCGTACGGCCAGCACGGCGCGGCGCGCGTCGTGCCCGGGACGTATCGAAATCGTGTTCCGCGAATTTATTATTCTTTATTAGACACATTTAGTGAGTATTTAACAATTTTATGTTTTCCTTTCCGCACGATGTATGTATGAACTTGTATGAAATAGATTACTTTTATTTCAATACCAAATTATGTTTTTTTAGGTAAAATTATGATAAAAATTGCTTAAGAAAATTGTTATTCCTAACTTCGGTACACCATTTAACTTTCATTTTTAACATTTGATAAAAATATGAAATACATCCTAATCTATTCATTACAAAGCTGAGTCATTTCTTGAATATAGTGAAGAAGATATATGATACGACTCAAGTAGCGTCTTCATCTATGCATACTTATAGTGCGTTTAAGGCATAGTTTATTATAATAAACCATCATTTATTGTAGTGATAATTATACAGAAATGTTATTTATAGGTAATTAAATTCTTCAACCAGTTTTAATGATATTATCATCAGATTTTACATAATAAACCATAGTTAAATTACGAATAGCGATATCGAAATTTTAGCGAAAAAACAAAACACAAAAGCTAGTCACAAAATTGAATCAAAGCGAGGACTTATTGAGGTATTGATATGGTATGTTGTCACACAGATGCAAGGCATAGACGTGAGCTCGGATCAAAGCTACAAACGTAGCCTTTGATCGGATTTCAGACGCCGGCTCTCAGTTAATAATTCGTTTTAGGATTATCCTGCAACATTTTCATTTGAATCGAATGAATGTGACTTTACAATGGATGCGATAGAAGATTGTATTACCTGTTCGAAATGTATGCTTAAAATCCAGTGATTTTTACTGCCTGTGAAGTTCGTAAAGTTCAGTTCGCCGTTAATTATAATATTGCATAATGCTTAACGTAAAGTTAAACATAGCGTATTTGCTATGATTTTAGTCGTGCTTTAGGTGAAATTTTGAAAAATATATGATTTTTAATTAATTTAAAAATTTTAGTTTTAACAAGAAACGAGCTCCTCTTGATAAGTTTTGTTACAATCTGATCATCGGAATATCATTAAATTCCATTGCAGTGACACTTGCGTACTGAAGGCCTAATTTTCGTCGACGTTCCCATCCCATCCTTATTTAATAATTGAAAGGGAATCCACTTCGGATTTGGCGGTGGAGGACTTATAAAGAGGAAATATCAGCTTTCTGAACATCCCTTCTTCCGTTGATTAAAGGTAGGAAACACATATGCAATTGCAGATTTCTATGGGCAGCGGTTGCTACGCTATTTTGATGAATTCGGTCGCTTGCTCGTTTGTCAAATTATAATATATTAAAAAAAATCTTGTACTAACACATAAAAATATATATTAATACAATTTTTTTCTCATAAAACACTATCACTCATCTCTTTGGCCTTTTCCCACTCTCATGGGGTCACATATGGTTTTATAAACTTTAAAGTTCTAGCTTAAGATTTTACGGCCGTCCGCCTGACTGTCGCCAACCCTACTTGGCAAGAATTTATTTAAATTAAATACAATATAAACTAAATAATTGTAGCTGAATAAAATTTCTTCTAAAAATCCAATTAAAATGAGTAAGTAAACATTATAAATAATAAAACTTTAAGCTCTAAAAGACTACAACATAAATTTTTATTAATATAGAAGTAAAGTTTACACTTGTTTTTTTATTGTAATGTAAACATTTTTCTATTACTAACCTAAAAATAGGTTAGATTCATTTGAAGCGAGGTGTACCTTACCAGGTTACTGCACTTTCAGCCTTACCTCGCGCCACCGATGTTTGACGTCATTTCGTCATACGTACTGCAAACTGGCACATGACATGTGGTTTACTTGAAAAAATAAAGCGGTCAAGAACGAACTTTATACTTTGATAAATAAAAAAAAAACATTTTTACAAGTTGATTCGTATTATGAATTTTCTATAAGTATCAATGGAACTGTTGAATCCGTCTATCTGAAAGTAATTATTTCGTTTATCAGAATATTTTTTGTTTATAAAATGTTTATCTGTCCGCATCTCGGGGAACTCCAAAACGGCTGGACTGATTTTAACGACACTTTTGCTGGAAGACAAGCGCGGCAGGGAAGTTAGACTATTTTTTAAATTCCTCGCTGACAAAGTCACTGGCCAGTACATAATTTAAAAAAAAGATGTACCTACTTAAAATGGAAACTTGCTCGGAACTAATGACATAAACATTTGTGAAAAAGTATTTGTTACGTCATGAATAAAATTTGTCGAAATATTATATTCGTATAGAATTGACTAACCTCAGAAATAAAGCGAATGCATGTTTAGCTCAATGCTCGTTAATCGAGTCAGTGGAACAACAAAATCGATTTGTTGCTATTTCAGTGCTCACAGAATTTCTACCGCTCCCACCCATTGTGGTCGCCTGTCGCATGACTGTTCGGCCTCGAGCAATCACGCTCTTCCTAATCACTACCGCTAAAAAATTAAACCGGAACTTCTGATATGTTATTATGAAATACTCGTGAGCATGCAAAGTTGCTACGTAGTATTATGTGTGGTGGAAACTAAATAGTCAATTCTCAATATCCTTACCATACCTGGAAATAACATGCAGACACTATCATTTTTAATAATTGTATAGATATACTAGCTGTCGCCCGCGACTCCGTCCGCGCGCAGTTAAAAAAAAAACTAAATGGGGGGGCGGGTTATGAAAAATAGATGTTGGCCGATTCTCAGACCTACTGAATATGCTCACAAAATTTCATGAGAATAGGTCAAGCCGTTTCGGAGGAGTTCAAGTTCGAACCCCGTGACACGAGAATTTTATATAATAGAAGATTTAATTAGTGTAAACTTCTATGATAGTTATTCTAATTTGTGTCCACTCAGTCCGTCAATATCCGTCTTCGGACTTGCTTTGAGTCGGTAACTAGGAAATGGTTGGATGGTCTGTGGTTTCGGCCACCTTTGTATCTGCGTCCGTTCATTCAATGGAAATGAGAAATTATAAAAAATCTAACTAAACAAGTTTATTTTTGTATCATCAATGTTAACATAAAAAGCGTTGCAAAATAAATCCATAGACTATAAATGATGGCAGCCAGTGAATTGCGTAAATGTAATTTCTTATTTCCATTGAGTTCAACTTATAACTTCTCCAACTCATTAGATTGTTGCTGATGCCTATGACAGCGCTAACTTAAAATTTAAATTGACTTCTGGTTTAAAATTGAATTGGTTTCAATTAAAACAATTGAATCGATAGATGACGCTGCAGTCGAATTACGATGTTTTTAAAGTCAAACGAAATAAAATTCAACAAACGTGTTCTTTGTTGAATTTGCACAATGGTGACTAGCGGCCTCCTATCTTAATTAAGGCGAAGCTATTGTAAACCTGCACAATGTCCATAATAATCCTATTGAAATGTTCAATTAATTATAATGTAATCAATCATACAAGGAACTACAAATACTGATTAATATGCACTTACGATGATTACAAAGGAGCGTTAATTAGATTATTATTGAACTAAAGCGATATAATGGCATATTGCAAGGTTTAACACGATAGTTTCACACGAAGGTAGAACAGATAGCAAGAGCAGTAGAATTGTACCGTTATTAAAAATGTAAATACGTAATCTAATCTAATTTTACGCAATTATTTTTAGTAACATTAAAACGTAAGTAATTAAAGTTGGGTGACGTTACCGCGTTAAGTCTTTTTAACAATAAATGCTTGTAACAAAAGCTTTTCAATTAAATAACATTTTAAGTGGGAAGCAAACGTTATAATTAATCAACAATGAAGTGGATTCGTTAGCTTTAACTGACAGAAACAAAGTGGACGTTGATAACGACGTCAAACTTGATTTCGCACCGGATTGCGAGCCCGTACATCAATTTACTATCTACGGTGATTCAATGCTGATAGTATATTAATATTGTAATAACATGCCTTTAACAATTTTGATGGTGTTCTAGATAGCATACAATAGATTTTAATGTAGATGTGGTATATACATAGGTCGACATGTGAAAACTTTAAAAAATGCTCGGAACGTAGTGGTCGATGGTTAATTCGTTTGTGAAAAATTTGCCCATGTTTGGTCCCAATAAAGAAGTTACTTTGTACATAAATGTAACAAATAGATATAAGAATGTAAATATAATTGTTACCAGGCTGTTAGAGCTTAGGAAAGGATTAAGTTACACGAAAAGTTTTATGCCGTCGAAATCGGCATCCACAAGGATTCCACGTGCCGCCTGTATTGTTGCATTAAAAATGTTGCCGGCAGCAAGCCAACTACTTGAAGTTGTCCGTGTATGTTGGCTCTAACTTTAACATGAATTTAATGACACCTTTCACTTCAAAATAGGTTAAATCGTTTAGGCTACAGAGTTCAAAATGGATCGGACATACATATATGTACATCCTATTATGACCGGCCTCTGACATCGTTGACTGACGATAACAAAATGGGTATTTATAAACTTGCTGCAAATATTACACTTATAAACTCGCGAATATTATCCTCCCATCAGTTAGGCAAAAAGATTGGAACAGGAAATTAAATTGCAACTGAATAAATATATTCGTCTTTGATGCAGAATTTGTTTTATTATATTTGTTTTGTTATCGTCTTTTATAAACTTTTGGAGTTTGTACTGCTCAAGCTGTTTCAAAAAGCATACGATTTTCATTTTTCTCTGTTTGTGCAGAAAATGCAGCTTTTAAAAGAAAAATTCAATATATTTGAAATTGATGTTGACTTTATCAAATATTGTCCGTAATTTATAACATGAATACTTTTCAGTAGAAATTATTAATTACGTGAATCTTACTTTTCCAAATTTCTCTTGTGAAGGTTAAATAAAAAACTTGTGAGCCTTCATGGGACGCCTGTCAGATGTGAAACATCGTGTGTGTACAAGTAATATGCATAAAATATTAAATATTATAATTAAATAAATAATAATGATAATTATGATAATAATGACAATAATGATAAAATAATGATAGCAATGATAAAATAATGATAAAATAAAGATAAAATAATGATATAATAATGATAAAATAATGATAATAATAATAATGTACCCCAGTATAGCGTGGCGACCCGTCGCCACACCGTACACTCTACTACACATAAAATATATATATATGTATACCTTAGTATAACTTGGCGACCCGTCGCCACGGCAAGCGTCGTCACGCCAACGATTTGGTTTACAAGTGATCCTATAGATGTTTCACATCAAAAAGGGAGGTGAAAATTTGTTTTCGAACCTATAACTTCACGCGGATGGTCATGTTAAATAGCTATTTTATATAAAAGATACTGTAATAAAACTACATAAAAACAGAGGAAGTTTACTCCAATTTTGGGAAACGTTTTAGAACCAATCCAGTGGCAAGTTTCAGCGCGTCAAATTTGACTAGTTGCTTATGGTTTTGCGTAATCAGTTAAGTTACGTACGTAAGTCTATAGATATATGGTCTATAGGTTAATGTTTTTACGTTTGTTACATATATGCCTATAAGGAAGATCGCCGACGCAGCAGTGCGTTGACTTCGCCGCGACCCACTTAAGTGGACACGAGGCGCTGAGGCAGCATTGGCACCGATATTTCGTAATTATTAATTGTAATAGATTAAGCAATTCCAATCCTAACTTCGGAGGGAACATAGCATAGTTAGTTATAAGTTTAATTTGTAATTTTATTTTAAATTAAATTAATTATAAGAATCAATCTCGGTTTTTTTTGGAACCTTCGGCTGTGGCAAACATAATTGGCGCAGTCGGTAGGATACTCGCGGGTCTATTGCGAGTATAAAATTCTTCAAGAATAGAAGATCATCGCGGGCGGCCCGGGCGACTTTCCAGTCCCTCATCGAGTATCCAGCAACGAACCTGCTGCACGCCGGAGGAGAATCCAGTCATCGATTCACCAAAGAATACCAGATTAATATGATACTGTAAGTACACTTGAATTGTTCACGTGTTGCTTCCTTTTTATCCTAAGTCTTAGTTATCCTATACCAAAATTTTCCACCCTAAACCTTTAGGTAAATCGCGGGCACCTGCATCGCAGCAGGCTCGTCGACGTACTTTAGACCTAGATAGAAATTTAGATTTAGATATTTACTTAGGTGATATATTCTTAGAAAACAGTATGAGTACGGACCCAGACACCATTTTCAAGGTCCTGCGTCCCGTACCTGAGTTCGACGGCAACCCTAATGTGTTGCCTCGATTTATTAATATATGCGACCAGATAGTGGCAAAATATATAAGCGCTGCCCCTGGGAGCGAATTATCGAATTTATGTCTTTTAAACGGTATTTTAAATAAAATAACAGGCACCGCCGCGTGCACCCTTAACTCAAACGGCATACCGGATAGTTGGGCCGGAATAAGAACTAATCTAATTAACAATTTCAGCGATCAAAGAGACGAAACCGCCTTATACAATGACCTCTCTTTAGCCGTTCAAGGAAATAGGACTCCACAAGAGTTCTATGACCATTGTCAAAGTTTATTTAGTACATTAATGACTTATGTAACACTACACGAGACTTTAAAGACAACAATTGACGCAAAAAGGCAATTATATAGGAAAGTTACTATGCAGGCGTTTGTTCGTGGCCTTAAGGAGCCTTTAGGGTCCCGAATAAGATGCATGCGACCCCCGACAATCGAAAAAGCATTAGAGTTTGTACAGGAGGAATTAAACGTGCAGTACTTACATCAACGGCACGAGTCCCCAAGAGCCCCACAAAATTTTAAATTAAATATACCCGTAGATTATACACCCCAACCGCGTCCTCAACCTTTCCAAATGTCAGTACCTAGCTGGCCGATGCAACTAGGACCACGTATGGCAAACCAAGTTCAACCACAACCTTTTAAATTTAATCCCCCACAAAATCAACCCCATATGCCAACTCGAACCCAACAAATGTTCCGCGCACTACCCCGTAACTACAACCCCCAAAGTAATGTATTCCGTGTACCACCTAGAAATAATTCCCTGCAAAATTCAGGCCCCAAGCCGATGAGTGGAGTTCAACATTTCGCACCGAGGGTGTTACCCCATACCTCAATGACAGGTCATAATTGGTTTAAGTCAGGTAACCCACCACCGACTAATTACTTCAAGTCGAGAGATATGAATGTTCATGAATTAAGTTCCCCTTATGACGAATATTATCCGCCTGACTACTACTATTACGAACCACAGTACTACCAACCCGATTATACAGACTATAATGCATTCGATTACAACTATAACTCTGATGTGACATGTTATGACGTGACAGATAACCCGATTTGTGACTCGACAGATGACATAGAACCTCAGCCAGGTCATAGTCAGGACGAAAAGGATTTTCGGATTGCGAAGTCCTCAGGAAAGCCAAGATAGAACTAAATTTACAGACACAACGACAGTTACCTTACATTCGTATCGCGAACCCGCCGCTTAAACTTCTAATTGACACCGGCGCGAATCAATCTTTTATCAGCCCTGAAGCGCTACAAAATTATTTCCCGCATATTCCACTCAATTACGATCCGTTCGAGGTAACTAATGTGCATGCCACCAGTAGGAATAATTATTCCGTATCATTACCGTGTTTTAAAGAATTTAACGATTCTAGTTACATAAAGTTATTCGTATATCGCTTTCACGATTACTTTGACGGTTTAATAGGATTAGATTTACTAAGTAAATGGGAAGCGAAGATAGACTTAAAAGATTTTCGTTTAATCACGCGATCCGCGACGAATCCTATTCGTATGTACGATTCACGTAATATAAATTTGTACGAGGATATAATTCCAGCTAGTTCCTCTAAGTTAATTCGTATCCCTATTAACACTTCCGACGGTGATGTTCACGTAAAAGAGCAAATAACTTGCAACTGTATAATTCATGAATGTATTACCAACGTAATCGACAACCGCGGTTATATCGAAGTAGAGAACCCTACCCAAAATGACATAGTCTTTTCGCTCAACCACCCCGCGCAAGCCGAGCTTTTTAATATAGAGAGTTACCGTAGCTCAAAGCTCACACGCGTAGATGATGTCATCTCTCGATTACGAACGGACCATCTAAATGAAGAGGAAAAAGCAAACCTTATCAATCTTTGTTCTCGTTATTCGGATGTTTTTTATATTGAAGGCGAAAAATTAACTTTCACGAATAAAATAAAGCACAGAATAAAAACTACCGATGAAGTTCCGGTTTACACGAAATCTTATCGTTACCCGTTCATACATCGTCAAGAAGTTAGGGACCAAATTAAGAAAATGTTAGACCAAGGCATTATAAGACCTTCCGACTCCGCTTGGAGTTCTCCCATTTGGATTGTTCCGAAAAAAGCTGACGCTTCTGGAAAACAGAAGTGGCGTTTAGTAGTTGATTTCCGTAAATTAAACGAGAAAACCATTGACGATAAATACCCTATACCTAATATAAATGATGTTTTAGACAAGTTAGGAAAATGCCAGTACTTTACAACGCTAGACTTAGCTAGCGGATTTTATCAAGTGGAAATGGACCCTGAAGATATCTCAAAAACAGCATTCAATGTTGAGCACGGTCATTTCGAGTTCTTACGCATGCCGATGGGTCTCAAAAACAGTCCATCTACCTTTCAACGAGTTATGGATAATGTTCTAAAAGGATTACAAAATAATATATGTCTCGTTTATCTGGACGACATCATTGTATTTAGCACATCATTACAGGAGCATATGGTTAACCTAGAGAAAGTTTTCCAGCGTTTAAGAGATTCTAACTTTAAAATTCAAATGGACAAGTCCGAGTTCCTTAAGCTTGAAACTGCATACCTGGGACATATAATCAGTAGAGACGGTATTAAACCCAATCCGGATAAAATCTCAGCAATCGAAAAATATCCGATACCGAAGACCCCAAAGGAAATTAAACAATTTTTAGGACTTCTTGGTTATTATCGCAAGTTCATACCGGATTTCGCGCGTATAACAAAACCGCTTACTCAATGTTTAAAAAAAGGTAGAAAAATAACTTTAGATTCCGAATATGTTAATTGCTTTCAGAAATGCAAGACTCTTCTTACGAATGACCCCATACTTCAATACCCGGATTTTAGTAAAGAATTCATACTCACGACAGATGCTTCCAATATCGCTATTGGCGCTATTCTATCTCAAGGCCCGATAGGTTCCGATAAACCCATATGTTATGCGTCGCGCACCTTAAACGACAGCGAACTTAACTATAGTACTATAGAAAAAGAACTTCTCGCGATCGTCTGGGCGACTAAGTACTTTAGACCTTATCTTTTTGGCCGAAAGTTTAAAATCCTAACTGATCATAAACCGTTACAATGGATGATGAATTTAAAAGAACCGAATTCACGTCTTACCAGATGGAGATTGCGCTTAAGCGAGTACGATTTCACGGTTGTATATAAAAAAGGTAGATATAACACTAACGCGGACGCCCTCTCGCGTATCGAAATTCACAATGAGAATACCTCCTTGATAGAAGAAATAGACGAGCTTAACTCTCTAATCGCTAATCCCTCAGAGATTATCCCCACATTAGCTGACTCTTCTACCGAGACAGTGCATACCAGTAACGAACACCCTATACTCGAGATCCCAATAACCGACGAACCACTTAATAAATTTCATAGGCAATTATGTTTTACAATCGTTAGCGACATTAAGAGGAAACCGACAGTAACTAAACCGTTCGAAACGCATGTGCGTATTGCTGTACAAATATCAGAAAATAATCTCGAAAACGACGTAATTAACGCTATCAAAGAATATGTCAGTCCCAAAGTTAAGACTGGGTTATTAATAAATCCACCTCTCGCTATGTATTCCATTATCCCTATAATTCAAGATAAATTTAGAAGTTCTTCCATGAATCTTGTGTTAACAAAATCCGAGCGAGAAAACGTAAAAGAATATTTACACCAACAGGACATAATTCGGCACTATCACGATGGAAAAACCAACCATCGCGGCATAAACGAATGTTACCTAGCGCTTTCTGGAAAATACTATTGGCCTAAAATGAAGGAACAAATAACTAAATTTATTAACGAATGTACAATATGCGGACAAGCGAAGTACGACAGGAATCCCATTAGACCACAATTCAATATCGTACCCCCTGCTACCAAACCCTTGGAGATTGTTCATATGGATTTATTAACAATTCAAAACGAAAAGTATATAACGCTAGTGGACGTTTTTACAAAGTACGGTCAAGCTTATAACTTACGAGACGGTACGGCAATTAGTATTTTACAAGCTTTGCTACATTACTGTACGCACCACGGAGTTCCTATGACGTTAGTGACCGATAACGGAACAGAATTTACTAATCAGCTTTTTGCCGAATTCGTTAGAACACATAAAATCAACCACCACCGAATTTTGCCACATTCGCCGAATGATAATGGAAATATCGAACGTTTTCACTCAACTCTTTTAGAACATATTAGAATTCTAAAATTAAAGCATAAAGACGAACCAATCGTTAACCTCATACCTTACGCGATAATCGCATATAATAGTTCGATTCATAGCTTTACAAAGTGTAGACCTTTTGATTTATTAACAGGACATTTCGATCCCAGAGATCTTAACGATATTAACTTTAATGAGCATCTCTTACAACAATATCTGCAAAATCACAAGGCACGAATGGAAATCGTATATGAAATAGTGAATAAATCAACCCTTGCGTCTCGTACAGCTCTTATAGAGAGTCGGAATAAAAACCGCGAACCCGAAACTGAATATGTACCTCAGCAACAGGTATTCATTAAAAATCCCTTCGCTAATCGTCAAAAAACGGCCCCTCGTTATACTCAGGATACAGTTTTAGCCGATTTGCCTATACATATTTATACGTCAAAGAAACGCGGGCCTGTAGCTAAGAACAGACTGAAACGCGTGCCTAAGACGCTAACATAGAAGCGCGACTTGACAATGACACTTATTCACTGTATGAAAATCAAATTAACTATCTTACTGCTAAACTCCATAAGGTATCAAACCAGTTAAAGTCACTACAGCCTACACGAGTAAAGAGAGGACTTGTTAACGGCTTTGGGTCCATTATAAAGAGTGTGACCGGGAATCTTGACTATTCCGATGCCGTTAGGTATGACAGTGCTATTAAAACGTTACAGGACAGTCAAACTAAAGTAGTTAATGACTTTAATAATCATATAAGTCTTAGTAAAGAGTGGATGTCTCGACATAATAAGATATTAATAGAATTAGCTAATAACCAGCATAAAATTAACGAAACTTTACATTTAATTTTAGACCAAAATGCTTATAGACACTCGAGTTTAATTAAATACGCTAAATTTGCACAATTACTAGATAATAGGTGAAATTATAGATGATTTATTAGCAGAATTACTTAGGATAGAGAATACGTTAGCTTTTATACGCGCATCGAGCGCACATCATTCTATGTTAGATATAACTACATTAAAATCGATGCTAGATAAACTTAAGAGGGTATATAATAAGGGTCAAATATTAGATTTAGAACTTAGAGAATACTATGATATAATTAGGACAGGGTCATATTATGCTGACGATAGAATAGTTATAATTTTTAAATTTCCTATAGTTTCCTTAGATATATATAACCTATACCGACTATCGGTCGTTCCTAACAAATACAACCAAGCCCTAATCCCTTCCTATCCATATATAGCAACATCTGAAAAATATCATGTGTACATAGAGGCAGAATGCCCGAAGTTAAACACCTGGTATTTATGTGAAAAAGACGTGGGAACCCAAATGCGAGCAGAGGGGGATTGCATCAAGAAACTTATAACCGTGTCGTGTGCTTCCCTCATCCAACAAGAGTGGAACTATTCTGTGGAAAAACTGACTAATCAACCTGCAAGGACTTCACGATATTCAGGAACAGCTAACTTTCGAAAATCCGATACAACTTAACAGCCTTAATTCGGACACCATATTATATCATACGACGATACCATTTTATATCCTTGCATGCAGTGCAGCCATTCTTATCGGATCAGGACTCTGGTACAAGTGGTGGAGGCCAACTAAGAAGGAAAACCTTACAAATCTACCACCGCGAGTATATGAAGATGTTAAAGAAAATCGAAGCCAAGACCCTGAGTTCCCAGCAACATTTTCGCTTAAAGTTCTCAAATAGTTGCTGGTCTGCGGGGGGAGGTGTTACATATATGCCTATAAGGAAGATCGCCGACGCAGCAGTGCGTTGACTTCGCCGCGACCCACTTAAGTGGACACGAGGCGCTGAGGCAGCATTGGCACCGATATTTCGTAATTATTAATTGTAATAGATTAAGCAATTCCAATCCTAACTTCGGAGGGAACATAGCATAGTTAGTTATAAGTTTAATTTGTAATTTTATTTTAAATTAAATTAATTATAAGAATCAATCTCGGTTTTTTTTGGAACCTTCGGCTGTGGCAAACATAATTCGTTCAGTGTATATGCAGCTTTAAAGTTTTAAATAAGTCGTCTGTTTTTTTGTAAAGGTTGATATCGCTTGAATTTTACAAAATGGAATTGTATACACATTAGCATATGTATTAAATTTGAACCAACATTTATCTGTTATCATAGAAATTTGAAATGCCTTCATTAAAAAATATTAAAGATAAATCTACTTTTTTATGTGACCTAAAAAAAAAGATACAAAATTACAATTATCCATTATTTATTTTTATTTATTTATTTATTTATTTAACTGGAAAACTATGTTTTTATAGTTTTCGCAAATAGACAGCAAAAACAATAGTATCAAAATCGCGAAGAGAATAAAAACAATTGATAAAGAATAGGGAAGTATAAAAATTCAAAAAAAGTTGAACAAATTAAAAGTAAACAGGAAGGTGAAAAAAACAAGCAGCTAGCGAACTGGACAACCAAAGAATTCGCTGCTTAAATGGCTTACAATGTCAGCAAGCCTAGTATTAAACAAGTCGATGTGAGGACTTTGCTTTGATATTGAGTTAAACTGTCTGGCCGCTCTGCAAAAGAAAGCGTTTGCTCTAAAGTTCGTCGTTACAAATTATACAAATTATTTGGTATTATATTTGTTTTATGCCGTTTCACATAAAAAAACAAAGCATAAATTAAACAAAAACGATTAAACAAATCCATAAAATTCTGTATCAAATACAAGTAAGAAACGAGCTAATTAGTACCAGCGTGATAAAATAATCCATGGACACCTGTAATCTCATCTCACTTAGTGCCAAACGACTACCGCACGACCAGATATTAGCTTATAGATTCCTAGTCAATTAACTGAAAATTAATTTAAAAGCCTGAAGGCATCTCTCCAGTCACGTGCATATTAAGTCAGTCAAAGCCAGCCTCCGGACCGCCGCCGCACCGTCTTAATTAAGCCCAGCTAAGGTTGTTACTTAGAGTGGAATATGCTACGAATTCGCCTAAAATGACAACATCTATTTCGTGAGGACCGCACCGTCTTTGTGAGGACTGAAACGGTAAATTTCATGGTTATATTTCATAACATGCAATGTAATATTATTCTGTCTATAGTTTTGTTTATATTTTACTTGTACCCAATTCGTAGTATATTTAAATATATATAAAATGTAAATTCAGCTGGGCATGAACAAGATAGCCGTAATATCGTTTGCATTAAAAACACACCTTTGAGCTTAACAAAGAACAATATTTTTTATTTTCTGATCTCATTTTAAATCATGTCTGACAAGGAAAGCTGTTAATTAGTTACTAATAATTTAAACTTTCCGCAAACATTATAAAGACTTCGCTCTGCGCAGTCCTAACATAAGAGCCGACTTCATTTCGATAAAAAAAAAACTTAGAATAACTAACTCGGTGCCCGGTTGAGTTTATTAAGATTATTTATTCCTTGTTAAACTTCTTTTAAGCTTTACTAACTTTAAAAAAGAAATACAGTTAGTATGAGGTTATAGAGGTACATAATAGGTTGAGGTTCTTGGTATCGATTAATAGCGGAGGCCTATATAGTTTTATATCTCTACCTCGAAAGTGTCTTTTTTGTAACAGTTCGCAAAAGGAAAATCCATAGGGAACATTACTTAATACTTGTTTATTTTTACTTTGATGTTTATTGTAATCTTATCCAAGTCTATCTAATATATATTAATTTATTTAAAAAATTGTATTCTAAAATTTTAATATAGAACTAAGTACAATAAAACTTTTACGTTAAAACATAATGAACAAAAAGTACAGTCACGTGTAAAAGTCAATTACGTTATCGCTGTAGTTGCAATACCTTTTAGTATTTGTCAAAAAGCTCTTTGTTCACACGTCGCTGTATTTTAATTTAAAGCGAAGTCAAATAATTCTTTGACACCATGCCTTTGACCGGTTTGATTGGATGTGGAATCTGCTCTGTACCTCGTATTGACTGACACTATCCCACATTCCATGAATATTCAAATTTATTTTTACTACCTAAAAACATTTCTGCGAAATAAATAGCAGTTTGATAGTAAGTTTTAAATATATAAATTGAGAAGAGGATTGGAAAAAAAATTGAATATTTTCTTTCAACTAAATCCATTAACAGCAAATTTAATAAGTGTTGTCAAATTAAATCAAGGCAAAATTTCTTATTTTTCTTTAGTTCTTAATATGTTAGAGAACGATGAAAACGATGGGAAAGATTAAAAAAACAGAACAAGTCCTAAGAAAAATTATTACTGATAACCTTTTCTTAGTACCGCATGTAGATTACTATATTTGTGGCCGTAGGTTAAAACTTCATATTGAACTACCGGTTGCTTATTTATTAAAAAGATACAATAAAAAATGCCAGATTAAGCCCCTCTTACATTCAGAGGAAGAATTGGAACGAAATGATACCCCAGTGGTAGAAACCGTTTAAACTACGCTTCACAATGGAACAAAACTACATACACAACAATTTAATTACACGAAAAAAACATTACCCTCCTTAGTAAGTCGAGTAAAAACGTATTATTACAAAAGCGAATGAGAAATTTTCTCTTAAGTTTTATATAACACACAAATATTCTAAAAATACATTCATTACTAGCTGTCGCCCGCGACTCCGTCCGCGCGCAGTTTAAAAAAAAATGAAAAATAGATGTTGGCCGATTCTCAGACCTACTGAATTTCACAAATTGAACAAAATTTCATGAGAATCGGTCAAGCCGTTTCGGAGGAGTACGGGAACGAAAACTGTGACACGAGAATTTTATATATTAGGTCCTTACATATGAAATTGGCGTTTTTCGTACTGGCCACTTTAATCACGAATTTCTCCTCTTTGGTAAGGAATTCCAAATTCAAATTTGTACAGCTATAGACTCATGTATTTGTGGTTCGATGACCGTCATTCATTTGTTTTTTTTCTTCTGTTTTTTTCTGTTTGCGTCACTCATTTTACAAAATGGAAAACTTAAAATATCGCATTATTTACGAGTACGAGTTCCGCCGTGGCACTGGTGCTGCGGAAACGACTCGAAGGGTGAATTATGTGTATGGCGGTCGTGTTGCAAAAGAAAACACAGTTCGTTTTTGGTTCCAACGTTTTCGTTCTGGAAATTTCGATCTGCAGAACAAGCCCCGTGGACGGCCTGAGACTCAAGTTGATAATGAAGAGTTGAAGGCTATTGTGGAAGCGGATCCATCGCAAACCACGTCCGAGTTAGCTGCAGGCTGCGATGTTAGTGATAAAACTGTTTTAATTCACTTGAAGCAAATTGGGAAGATTAAAAAGCTTGAAAGGTGGGTACCTCACGAATTGACTGAAGCAAACCGGCAAACGCGCGTCGACTGTTGCGTTACATTACTAAACCGGCACAATAATGAAGGTATTTTAAACCGAATCATTACCTGTGATGAAAAATGGGTTCTTTACGATAATCGGAAGCGCACAGCGCAATGGTTGGATCCTGGCCAGCCAGCCAAATCCTGCCCCAAGCGAAAATTAACCCCAAAAAAGTTACTTGTAAGCGTTTGGTGGACTAGTGCCGGTATTGTTCATTAAAGTTTTCTCAAATCTGGCCAGACTATTACGGCTAATGTCTATTGTCAGCAATTGCAAACCATGATGGAAAAGCTAGCGGCTAAACAACCTAGGCTGGTCAATCGCTCCACGCCACTGCTGCTTCACGACAACGCTAGACCACACACTGCGCAACATACGGCTACTAAATTAGAAGAGCTTCAATTGGAAAGTCTAAGACATCCTCCGTACTCCCCGGACCTTGCTCCAACAGATTACCATTTTTTTCGAAATTTGGATAACTTCTTCCAAGGGAAAAAATTCAACTCCGATGGGGCAGTCCAAATCGCCTTCAAAGATTTTATTGATTCCCGTCCGACTGGTTTTTTTAGTAAAGGGATCAATGAACTAGCTATGAGATGGCAAAAGTGCATAGAAAATAATGGTTCATACTTTGATTAATTAAATATATTATATTAAAAAATATTCGACTTTTTGTTCCTCCCATACAAAACTCCAATTTCATATGTAAGGACCTAATATTAGAATAAAGCTTTATCGATAAAGAGGAGGTGGGTGGAAGGTATTATACATTTTCCATTTTAAAACATCTTAAAATAAATAATTTTTTAGAAATATTAGCATGAAGAGATATAAGAGGTTCATTTTGGAAGACTAATGATTTCAAAATACAATCTTTCATAAAAATAAAGTATTTTCTTTTGATATTTAAAACAAAAAATAGATGTATCAATAACTATAAATATGCAAATAAAATTGACGTTATTTTCTTTGTTGACTATGTTTCCACTATTAGAAAATAGTATGTAAAAAGCATACGTGTGCATTTAAACAAAACGAAAGTGCAAAATGGGAGAATACTTCAGCAACAGCTGTATTAACTGGGCCATGGTCGCCGAAATTACGAGTGGAGCCATTAAATAAGCGATGCAAAACGGATGTTCAGAACTATAAAGTAGATTTCTAGAGATTTATTTTAATTAATTCAAACTCAATGTGTAATTACAAAAGTCTGCTTATTACGCAAATTTTATTAATTAAAACGTTAATAAGTGTAATGAACATTATTTGGACTTTTTAATAATGGGGTATAAAAATGTTTTCCACCTCACGTGTAACGATTATTTCGTGGCCATACCATAAACGGCGCAGATGTCGTATATTAAAACACGTGAAGGAACGGTTTCATCATTGTTTATTCTATATTTACGAATATCTGGCTTATTTTTAACTGTATCTTCTTTTCAATTCTAAGCGTGTTGTGTAAAGGATATTTAAAAAAAACTTTTCAACTATACCATACTATTATAAAGCTTATATATTTTTTTCTGGTAATAATAAAAATATGATAAATGTAGATGTAATTATGATATGTAATAAAATAAATAATCTGGTATTTAAGAAAAACAAGTAACGGTGAATGTAGTTTAGCTTCTTATCTACATAATACATTATTTAAAGAAATAAACTTACTATTAATGAAATTTCACATATTCTTAAGGATAAAATTATAACTTTCAAAATTTATCTTTGTTTAATTTCTAAAATATTTACATTTTTCAGCTTGGTTTCACGAAACTTTGTAGCTTGCTTCAAGCACAACCAATAAAATTGCACTCGCGAACAACTCCCTAAAAGGTCAGCTAAAGCGCACTTCAATTTCCGCCTCCGCAACATCCTCGTCTTAAATTTCATTTTCGATTTTACTCAAGGAGATACAGCGATAGAGCATCGATAGAAATACTTTTTGTGATTTCTATTTTTTTTTAAATCATTCACTACAAGTTAAAAGTTTATCGGTAGTATTGATTTATGAAAAAGTGTAATCATACTTTTTATAGGCTAAAACGAAACTATAAATCCCAATTATAGTTGTCAACTCACCAACGACATATTAACAGTGGGTTTCTGAGACCAAAATATCCGTTTGAAACACATTGGTGTTATACGTTTTTAAATTTTATATTTTTTATTTTTTTACAGGGACAACGATATGTTTTATACAAATATTCTGGTCTCAGAAACCCTCGGTTAATAGTTTAGCAATAAATTATTTAAATTTTCGTGAGCATGATTATTTTACAATTAGAAACTTGTAAATTCGGAGTCCGTGGCTAACTTTAATAATTATACTACGAGTGGAAGCATTTTTTATTAATATATAAGTGTAGTCATTATGTCAACTTCCTTTGTATAGAATGCTTTATTTTTTATTTAAAACACTCAGTCGTTTAATGGACAGTTGAAGCAGTTTAAACGAGTTCGTTTGATTTAATAAGCTAAAAAACTAAAGCTAAAACATTCATGTCAAGAGTTATTAAAACTATATTAGAAGTTATTAATTTACCATTTAATATTCCGTAAAAATAATCGTTTCTAACGACTACTTTTCTAACTTCAGAAATTGCCCCTAAGCAATGTAATTTGCCACTGCCACTCCCACACGATGCATCAAACAAATAATAGACAATTTCGGATTGAAACCGATTTAATATTCCGTAATTTAATTAAGATTCAAAATCAAATTATCGACGTCTGAATGACTACTAACGGTAACGGTGAGTTTCAGTTGAAATTATAAATCATATGACAGTTTGTAAAATTGAAACAGCTCTCGTGTTAATTGGAATTCAGCGCGCAAAAATTAAAAATGTGAGAGACCTTTATTCAATTACTGATGCTTGTATGCAAATATGTCACAACGACACAACATCAGAGTTTTTTTTATTAGGTTTCTTTACATTGTACACTTTTAAAAGTAATTAACTGTATTTGACTAATTCTAGGGTTTGAGAAATTAACTTCTAAAATTTCACTCGCTTAGTTGCAAAGGTTTCTCTTGGTTATAAAGAAAATTTTACGTAAGGTCAGTGCTTTAGATCGATATAATCCAGATGTTGAAACCTTATAAAAATAGGAACGCAATTTCAAAAGCAATTAAACTTTGCAACGAGTTGGGGAATTAGCAGACTTTTAGACGCAAGTTACCTAAGTTAGTTTAAAATTTTACTAAGCCTTCCAAATGTCGTATCATTGTTTTTATAATTAAAAATCTAAATTATACCGAATAAAAGTGCTACATGCAAAGGTGATTCGACAAATTTTTATTTGTCAACTAATCTCTTTTCTCTAATGCGCCTAAAAAAGTAAAATTTTCAACACTCGATAAAAATGAAGACCGTTAATGTAGAATATACTTACTTTATCTTGACATAAATACTATGTACTTTGGTTAATTAATTGTAGTGTGTTATGTAGGGTCGCCAGCCATAACATTATTACGTTAAAAGTGTACATTGTAGCACCGTAGCTTCGTAGCTTCGCAGAGCTCTACGCTATCGCTACGCATGTTTTGTTGTGCAATGACTTAGCTGCAAATAAGGTCCTCTGTCTGTAAACAATACAAAGTGTTGTTTATTTTGGGCCGAAGCTATTTCTTGGCGTAATCCGAAAATTTTTACTGTACGTCTATTAGAATTATTCTTGAATTGGCTATTACTTCTGTATAGCATGGTCTGGTTATTGCAACAATATGTATTATTCGATCAAGGAATGAGAATGTAAAATGCCTTTACAATTCAAGTAAGGAGCGAGGGCGGGCGTTGATTTAAATTTTATTATTCATCGACGTCGAGCACCGCAGTACGCGACCTTGGCACAGAAATCACGAGGCAAACTAAGGCACTACACGGGCATCGAGTTGTTGCTTCAATATAATGTATTTGGTTTACTGCGTATATCGTTAAAGAGACTTGTTGACTATCACCGAATTAGTAAGTTACTTAGAATATTTTCTACAATTTTATTGTATTTGTAACAACTATTATTTAGTAAAGAGATTATGTAACACTTATTGACTTAGATAATCACTAGTTATTTATATATTTGGAGGGAATAGTATTATATTTCATGATAATCTCGGTTTATTAATTCACATATGCTTATAAAATACTTATTGTTTTAAAACAACATTCATTCAAAATTTTTGGAATAAGCACATTGCAGACTGGTAGAGTAGTGAATAATATTTGTTTTAAATATAAAAATATTAATATAGAAACAGTCAAATTTATTATTTTAGAATTTCAATTCGTTGTTAAAATAAATGAAAATAAATAAAATACTCAGAGCGAAGCTAAATCTGGAAAATATGTAGGGGTCAACGATACGAAAAAAACAATATTTGTTTAAATATCACTACGCGTTTGAAGAAATTGTAATAATCGAGAAATTTGCTCTCTAGCTCATGTAAATATTTGTCCAATTACAAATCGCATAAAGAGCGCTGTCCACAGTAGAGTTCGTCTGCACCGCATCCGGGCCTTTGCTCAAACGTCTGGCGAGTGCTGAGCAAACATACGCCTTGCCTGCTCGTTGTGAACGCATTGTAATACGGCGCAAAATCGTATTTGAGTAAAAGCCCGTAATTACCCGTTGATTGTTACCTCAAAATGAAGAACTTATTCTCAATCATGTTTAATTAACAGTGATATTAAAATAGTTGAAGCCGTATTTACTCACAAGTTTGTAACATTTTAATTAATATCTAGTTCAGTATTAGTTTAAAATCTATTTGCATTTAAGTATTCGAATCGTTTGATGAAAGGATTATTATTCCTTTTATTTGCTAGTTATTAATGTACTAGCTATTATTCTTTTTAGTAAATCTTTCAAGTCGTTTCGCAAGTTAATATAATATTAAACTTAGTTTATAAAATTCTATATATAAAATTCAATTTTATAAATTTTAATATATAAAATTCCACATTGTAAAAAAATCAAGCCAGTAAAGTGAAAACACTTACTACTTTCACTTTACTTTAAAGAAAGTGAAGATCTATTTGATTTAGTAATCTTCAGTAATCGTTTGAAAGTAAAAATAATATCGAAGTACAGTTTCTTTGAATAAAAATATATTTGTTAACTAGCACATACCAAGTCTTTGAAAAAAAAAATCATACTTAATTATAAAACAACGCTGTACAAATTCCGTTCAGGTCGCAGGTTGGTTTGTCGCCTACAATTGTCCTGGCAGCCGGTAGTCGACGTCGCATTCATTGCACGTCATGGCAATTGTTTGTTTGAAAGCTCTTTCTTTGCAGTAGACTAAGTCTACGCTAAAAAAACGTAATTGACTCAGTAGAAGTTTGCGCTTAGTTATTCAATCTCATTGTGAATGTCGCTAAGAATCCTTTTCACATTCAAATCCTTAGTTGCTTAACAAATTTAAAGTTTGACAATTGGTGAATATCTGCATTTTCTGAAGAAAAAAAAAATCACTTTATTTACATAAGGAATATTATGGCTTTATTGTAATTATAATTAATGTTTTAATTGAACTAAAACCATCATATGTATAACTAAATCGTAACAGTATTAAACTGAAGAACATTTAAGTTAGTCCAATATTAATAAGTCATCATCATCATCATTATCAGCCAGAGTCCGTCCACTGTTGGAGTTCAGTAGTGAGTAGTTTTCAAGAATTTTAAAAGTAACTTTTACAATGTTTGTTTGCTAAAGTAAATACTTAGTAAGTTCAAAAATCAAATGTCTGATGTTTAAAGAAATAAAAAATAAATTGAAACAATATGCAAGTTTTGACATTTTTTTTATTATATTAAAACCCCCTTTTTAATTTTCTTGTTTGTCACCTACATCTTTTGCCAATTGACCATTGTAACAACCATTGTAGACTCCTGTAGAATGGAGATGAAGAAATTTAAGCTTGAAATAAACAAAAAGCTAATTGAATGTCTAGACTGCATTCTATACCTATCGAGCATATTAAAGCATAACATAACAATTATTGGAAAATTTCCGGCCCATGTTACCTACAGTTTAAACCAAAATCAATTAACCACAAACCAATACAGCAACTGCAACCTTTGAATACACCGCTCACCTGAAATCGGTCCCCTGTTTCGACAGGAAGTGCTCCTAGACAGACATATGTATTCACACAAGTATACAAGCGTACATCACCGTACCAGGATTCGGATTGAATTTCGAAATTAATGCCTCCGGCGTCAATGTCTGTTACAAAACAGAACTGTTTGTGTAAGTGGAATTCCCAATCGAGATGAAATGTTGCTTTTGTTTAAAAAAAACGCTATTTGATATAAACATGTCATGATTATTTAAACATGTCAATTACCTATTGTATTTTTAGGTATTTACACTTGTAAGTGAAGTCAGGTGTAATTTTCACGTTTTCTTTTGTATTAGTCATTTTTTCCTTATTCTTCCCCTGTATATCACAGTCTATCAGTTCGTCTGTTGTTTCTTTAAATTAAAAAAAAACTAATTTATTATTTTTAAACATGAATAATCTATATCCTAGATGGTAGATTGGCTGTTTTGCTTTAACCTGTACTATTTAAAATGTACAATTTTTAATTAACAATGTGCAATTATTAATTTTTAAAATTAATTCGTTGGTTGATTACAGTCCTAGTATTTGGCTGGCTTTATGTATCGTTTGTAGATATATTCGAGAGTTCCTGCAGCCCAGCCCGCAGACTCAAAGCATAGGTACTACCACCATCAGGTGGGGTTCCGTAAGGGGGGAACCCCTGTCTACTTTGTCTGTGTATTTACTTATGTATTATCGATTCGTTTAATTTATATATTGCTATGACCATAAACTATTAGTATTTAACATCGGTAGTTTAAATTGTATATACAGCGTGTTTTAAAGTTTCATTTTTCTTTTGCCAACTCTCCCAATGCTTTTCAATATATTTAATGCTTAGTGTAGTGTTGTTCAGTACATTTTGGGATTCTGGAAAAAAGAATTTGAATCCTTTTAATATAATGTAAGACATAATAATATTTTTATTATTATTTTCCCTTAGCGGTATGAGTTGTTTAAACATTATTCCTTACTTTATAAGCTTTCCTACTTAATATTACGTAATATAAACTAAGATATCTAAAAATAAAGCACTCGAAACATAATTATTTCTGAGTAATGGTACGTGTAAAACTATGCTTCGTTATTGGAAATCTCTTAAAGTAAACAATAAGGCTAAAATTATTACTGCCTACTTATTAATCAATACCAAATTATTATGCTCCTAGAGTACAAACGTTTGACATGATGTATGTATTTAACCGGTTTGCAATGAAATCCGAAAAAAAAATATAAGCAATTCGACCAAAAGTTTCCACGTGTTTTAATTTTAAGAGCACTCATAAAATATTGCCGAAGTGAACATTCTTCTGACCTTGGTCTGGCCCAAAAAATAAATAAATTTTGGTCGCGCAGCCTCCGACCGGGTATTCTCTTGTGAGTTACATTTCAAACAAGTATGTATGTAAATATTAGAAATAATACATATTTAACATAAAGAAAGTTATGACTGAGAATGTTGACAAAACGAAAATAATTTTTATGATCAAAGTACGTATTTTTTCAATTTAACATAACTATTTATAATATTTTATGATTTGATGCCACAGTCTGATACAAATCGATTTGCAGTAGTAAAAGTAGTGTACTTGATTTTTTCTGGATTATTATGATGAATAAATATTTATATTTATAACGATGTATCACGGAATAATGAAAGTCTCGTATAAAATTATATGTTAATTATATATTAAGAAGCGACGAAACTAAAAGTTACCCAAAAATAAAATAATAACTGTAAGGACAATATTAGTAAAGTGTCCCCATCACAGGTATGGCAAGGAGTTGTAGGGTGGGTCAGGGGTTGGGGTTGGAGGATTGGACAGCGGGGAAACAGCGAGGCTCCATGCGATCGCAGCGAAGCCTCCGCGACATTCGCGCGTCCGACATCGTCGCGATAGCACGAGCCCCGCCCGCGCTCGGTACGCTACATTACGTAACGCTATTTACTCCGACATCTGTTGAGCGCGACGGCTCTGCTAGAGGCACGCTTACACCACCGCTGTCCATACGCGCGCACACCATGTCTGCCTTCGCGACCAACGACAGTGTCCGGGTCTTTCTTCTGTTTACCACCAAGCACCCGAACGATTAATAACTTAATTTTTAAACACCGCGATCACGAAACTGCCAATTTATTCCTGCCAAATATTTTTAAAAGTTAAGATTATTTCGTAGTCGTTTTTATACGCTTCCCGCTTGTGAGTGGACAACGTGATTTTATGAGAACTCAAAGACTGATGTTACAAAAAAATAGCCGCGGAATGCGGCAGAACTGAACTGCCATTGCTGATATCACTGCCAATTATCGCTTTAGTCCGACCAGCTTCCACTGCCAGCTGAGCCTTCCACTAGCGCGTTAAGTTAGTTCATAAGAACCAGTCCATTCTTGGACGTGTTTTATTCTTAGATCGCTGCCATAAAACCGTCAGGCTGCCGCCCACGGAGTTAAATCTCGGTTTCGGGACGTGCTTCGTCAAAATTCGCGACAACATCAGTTCGTGGGTCCTGTGGTGGCGTCAACGCCATCTTCGGATGGGCGCACCGCAGACCCCAAAACCAATTGAAGAAGATGATTGCGTGCCCAGAGTGGCCATAGTGGAACAACTGAGGGAGGCGAGACAAGACCGCAAGCTGGAGCGACGTCGAGCTGGTGGTGCGCCGCGGCGCCGTGGCCTCGACACCGAGCTGGAGGGCGAGCGCCGCCGGCCGCGCCGCAAGCCACGCAAGAAGTAAGTAACTAAACATAAGTCGCGATTCTTAACGTAACTAACCTAACGCGATATCGTAACTTTTGTTCGGTACTTTAAAAAAAATGGCCAGCATGTGTGTTTACATTGATTGGTGACATCAAGACGAAGTCTGAAGACAGTAAAAAGTTTTCACCGGTTGAAAACTTTTAATGAAGAAGTACGATACTTTTGAAACATACACAAGATCTTCTTTGTCTACTGCCAAGATCGTTACGATGCGGATAACAAATATTTAGCGGATTCCAACCTGTGTTCATGATATCATAACAATGCATTTTTTGGGACTTAAATTATTAAAACAGACGAAGGAAATAATTAAGAAAAAAGAAAAACGGAGAAGTCTTTTACTTCGAAAATTATGTATGGGGATTTCAAACTTTAAAATTTAAGTTACCCCTGCGTGTGAATATAAGGTAATTTAGCGAGCAATTTAGTTCTGCGGCTGTTTTGACATTGAACATTTTCGACCTAAAAAGTAGCCGTAAAGGTTCACCTTGACTACAAGTTAGTTTTCGAGAATACAGCGCCGACCGTCGGGCTATCGGAATATTTTTTATAAAATATTTACTTGATATTTAATTTTTCTTTAAAATGACCAAATCTAAGGATCTGGGAAATTACACTGTTTTGTTTATAAATAAGCCCGCACTCTCTGTTCTTACAAAATATTAACTATTATATATTAAATACTTACTTAATTAGAATTATCCTGCTTATGTTTCGATAAAATATTCTTTGTGAGTTATCAGATTAACTTAACCCGATATTAGAAACATAAATAAAATAGATTTACAACTTACAAAGTTATTTTAATTTGATTTATTTATATGGCTTATGAAAGTAGAACAAGTTGTTTGTTGACAGTGGCGCAACGTCGAACAAAATATTTTTTAATTCGCATTTTTTTGTTCTTTAATTAAAAATTTCATTGTTATTTGGCAAATAATTTGATCATGTCATTATTTTTCCCCCGTATGAAGCTAGCAATTTGAAGTAAAGCATCATACCGTTCCATTGCATACCCTAAACTTTACCGAACAGGGAACTGACCTACCGTAAATTCCAAAGGTTATGGTACTGCGTTATATCTTGGGCCGATTAAAATCATTTGGACGCGCTTGTGACACTTCACAGCGCGTTTTATTATAAAAATTCTTGCGAGTGTTACAAAATAAAACTAACAAAGGATAGTAAAAATCTTCTACAGAACCAAGACATTGTTAAGTAAAAGAAATATTCGTAGTCATCGCATGAAGTATAAGAAATAAAATATGCGACGGGGAACATTTTTTTTTTTGACGAACACCAAAGCGAAAATACTACTTTCTTTGTAATCGAAATTGAAGTAATTGCGGAAAGGTAAGATGAAAACGTGCGTTAAACAATTTTCAAACACCATGAGCTTTTTCTGGGATCACGCTTGAACCATACGATCGTTTGAGTTATGGGATAAAGAATTTTAAGTTTATAGAAAAGAAAATATTGTATTTGTGATATAACATTGTAAAATTATATTAAATAAATGATTTTTTTAATCGTCAGTTTCTTTTATTTTTATTCTATTTAAATGGAGGGAACTAAAAATAAAAACTACATTAATTTGGTCATTTGTACCTTTAAAGCTAGGTTCCCTCCTCCTTTCTTAAACCTTACTTAGCGTAGCGGTGAAACGAGCGTGACAACATCAGTATTGCTGACAAACAGGTACGTGACTTATAGCATTTAGTTCCTAAGGCAGCTGACACAGGCGGCGCATCGTCTTCCAATTATTTTTTCCTTAGATGCAGTTATCAAAAATCGGTTTACCTGATGTTAAGTTTAATAAAAACATTAAAACAAAATATATGGCGAAGGGATCTGAATATGCTACGGTGGTCGATACAGCACGACAAAAGAAAGATCTAGGTGTTTTAGAATGTGTGTTGTGTTTAGGCTGAGCGTCACTTGCTTGTATCAATTCATGGGGCAGGCATACATCAATAAGATGCCAACCATCGGCTGACATAATTTGAAGAATTTATTGCGAGAATGAAACAATTTTAATAGTAGAAAGAACGTTAGCGGCATTAAATTTTGGCCTTTGAAGATATTTCAAATATCAGAAGCGTAGAAATGTGGTGGTTTATTTTTTAAATATTACAAACCAATTTTAACTGATACACTTTAAAAAAATATTTTCTACATACAAAAATTTATTTTTCAACAGATAAAGAGGTATTTTAATCCTACCAAATGATTTTTTTACGCTAAATTTGTTCGCCCTTTGTGGGAATACAGCCAAAACAATACCTACTCTTATTCCTTTATTTACAATTAACAAAATTACATTTGTTTATTTCAATAAAGTTCATTATATTTATCCAATTTTCCTACGAACGTTTATTTAATATTAGTAGTATTAAATACTTAATTTACTTATTTATTAAGTAACAGATTTTTTAAATTATATAAAATTTATTATTTTTTAAAGCAGTACTTTGTTAATTTCTTAAAAATCGAATAATAAATACGTCATATTTTACAAATAAAAAGCTGAACCGAAACCTGCGTTGTAATGCTGAAAACAAAATAACGTCATAAGTCTAAAGAAACAAAATTATCGTATTTTCATACTGTTAGCAAATAAAATTTCGTTTTTAATCTATACGCCTTCTCCGGCGCCCTCAGAAAGTCATACTAAAGTTTCATCACAATGTATGCAGTGGTTTAGGAATGCAAGGGACACAAACAAACAGGATTAAAATTGTTGACATTTTTAAGTGATAAAACTTAAAAATAAGTCTGATTTCCGCGATGCAATTGTAAACTGTTCCAGTACATTTTGTCGTGTTTATTCATTAGCGTAACGCTTGTGATATCAAATGTAAGGTTTCCCACAAGATTTAAACGATACTCTTATATCGTTAGAATTATAGCTGAATAATCTTTATATTGTGTCGACCCTCTTGTCCTCTTTATTCTGAAAACTCCAGTATATTACTTCATCTCTTTTAGTCACGCTTTAACGGACATTATCGCTGCAAGTTATCCTATTATCTTTAATTTATTAGACATATTAAAATATTCTCATAATTTACCTATGAAATTATGAGGATATTTTCCGTTAAAAACCCATATAGCTATTTTTGTATGGTGTTATATATTTTTGATTAACATTATTATATAATGTGTTGGTTTATTCAAAATAATAGTATGTAATGTATATTATTCTTACCTGAATAAATTTGACGAAAATAGGTTTTATAAAAATACTAGCTGTCACCCGCGACTCCGTCCGCGCGCATTTAAAAAAACTTATTAGCAGTATGAAAAATAGATAGTAGCCGATTCTCAGACCTATTGAATAAAAGATAAAGATAAAGATAGCGTTATTTCCCTTATAACAAGATACATATAATGTGAATTTGTATTATTTACACATTTACACGCACCTTTACTAACAAAGTTTAAATACTTATCTTCTATGCTAATATTACTAAAATTATGACGGAAAGAAAAAAAAAAAATAATAATTGTTAGTTTGGTTAGTATTCTTAAACTATTGTATGCAAAAATATTAGTATTGTTAGTATGATTGTTACTCATGTTCAGTATAAGGGCCGCCTAGCGCGGTAAAAGCCTCCTCCAGAGTACTCCACGTCGTCCTGTCAGTCGTCTCAGACCTATTGAATATGAATATAAAATTTCATAAAAATCGGTCAAGCGGTTTCGGAGGAGTATGGTAACTAACATTTTGACATGAGAATTTTATATATAAGATTATAATAAGAAAAATATATTGTCAACAAGGAAAATAGTTTTGAGATCGAGTAGTGAATTCGCCAAGGGTCTAAAGTCTGTTTTACGGAAAACAAAGTAAAATTTTTACAATATTTTACTTTGTTTTCTTTAAAACAGACCTTTTTCCTTGACAACCTTTCGAAAATGGACTTCATGGAATGAACATGCACAAAATTAAAATAGCGTTTAATATCCATTTCTAGTAACAATCCAGTCTGTGGCCATAACTATTTATAAAATGGTTAAAGAATATCTAGGGTAATCCGCCCAATCAGATCAAGCTTCGATAAAAAGGTCAATCGCTACGAGTAAATTCGTATCAGCTACGAAACATCGGACGTCGTTGGAAAATATTAACAGCATCTTTTTTATAATAATAATCTGGAAATTAACAGTTTAATTGCATCATATTATTAACACAATGTACGTTTATAAGTTTTGATTGTTTTGAAAAAACGTAAAACATTGAAACACATTTTGTTACGTAGTGCACTGATGAACCTTGGCGCGTACTAAGAGAAAGTGCTTCACAAATTTGGTGCTGGCAGTTTGCCAAACATGTTCTAGTATTTGGATAATTTATTGCTAAGCCATGTTTTAGAAAGTACACACTTTCTACATCAGTTGAACATATAGCTTATAATGTTTGTAGCAAAAAAACTTTATACATGAAATACATTTTGCCTGTATGACTTAGTGTTAGGAAATCACGCACAAACTATGATAATAATTTGTAAAAATTAATTAATATTTTCTAGGTATAAAAGGTTTTTTAGTTTCACGTCACAGAAAGAAAATACTAAGGTGTTTCAATAATTGGTCCGAAAATGTGATTAAACTTGGGAATCCACTGAAAGCAAGACAACAAATCTTTGCAACGATTTATAGGAGTGCTCTTACTAAATTCGAGCTAAACAAATATCCAATTTTCCTTCCATAATTTAGCACCTGTTCCAATCTCATTTTATATCAATTTACCCATACGAGCTGAACTTAGATTGCCCTTTAATCTACTTGCGTTCTTAAGTAGAGTTCTACTAGACTATAATAGTGTCTATAACTGTGTTCGCTCTGAAATAATTACAACTTAGTACTAACTATTAACACATCTTTGCAACAGTAATCATTTGTTGCTGTTTACTTTCTACTAAGGTACTTTACCATTTGAACGTTTACCTTTATATATTATTACCATTCTGAGACCGACATTTTTAAACGAGGTTTAGGCTAAGTGCCATCTGCGCCCGGCCACCTCAAGTCCGGTGAAACTGTAAATGCCTCCTCAAGGCAAACAGTAACTACTCAGTCACAAAAAAAAATGTATAAAACATATCGTCATACCGTTCATTATCTTTGATAAAACAAAGTGAATAGGCATTTACTAAGCTGGCGCGTACCATCTTTCGACCACAACATAATTTAATATCAAGTGGGATCGTGGTCAAGCGCTAGCTTATTCAATATAAAAAGATAACAGTATGTTTTAAACGGAGATTTTGGTATCTAAAATCTACGATTAGTCTATGCCGACACCCGATTAACTGTACGTGACTTTATCTATTTTACTCGTAATTATTTTATAATATATTTTCTTATCACACAATTTTCTTAACAAAGTGGTGATCGATGAGTCTTGGTTTTACACAATCAACTATTATTGTTACATTATCATACCTACAATATTAATAACTCAAATGTTTCGACATTATTTTTTAATATTATTAATACGTCTTACGTCTCGGTAATACTTTTATAACATGTCGTTTAGTAGGTCGTTCGTAATACTATTATGAAAGTGCAAAATATCATGAAAGTATTTCGAATTGCCTTTAATAAATGGCAACATTCAACTGAGAACTCAATGTTAAGATAACTAATGTAACAAGTATATTAAAAAATATTGTATATTGAACATAATGAAGTTGATCTTGTCATTTATGGCCGGGCGGAAACTCGACGGCCTTAGTGACTAAACAAAGTCGTTGGAATTCCGACCTGCTATACTTGACAACATACATCAAAAAATCCATCGTAAAGAAAATACGGATTGAAAACATGTACATTTATCTATTTCAAATACTTCATTTTTGTTTTTCACTAATTATTCTAATATTTTGAAACGACACTATAGTCAAATACAAGATAGACAAATTCTAGCTTTTTATTCTAGAAAAAAAATCATTACAATGCTTGCGATTTATTCTTTTTTAACTATATCAATAGATTTTGATTTACTTTTTTTTATTTCTTTTATTAGTATGGTGTTGGCTTCTTGATAAATAAATAAATAATCTACCAAAAATAAACTTAAAAGTAATTAAAATATAATTAACATTAACCCGTAGTTAAACAATATAAATATATTATAATCATTTAGTTAGCCGCAATACCCAATTGGCCGGTTAGGTTTGGACGGAACATATATATAATTGTTGTTAAAGTCAATTTTATATTGTTCCATCTCAATCTAGCTGGTAACAATCATCTGGAGTCAACTGAAAACATTCACACAACACTCAACTTATAGATCACTTATGGCTGAGCGGTGCAATTACTAACCGATGAATTATTAATCTGGAGGGTAATTGTCTGTTAAGTCTTGGGTGACATATCATCAGGACAAGATACTTCATTTCAAAAGCATACATTTTGTGTGTTATAATTTATTTTTGTCATAATATTTAAAAAAAACTTTGTGACCTCAATATTGCTCAAGCCGACATTTTTAATTAGTTTGAAAATCTAATCCGGAAAGCTATTTGTATCCACAACGTTCCATTTCTGAAAAATTAAAGCTTCAGTACAGTAATTGAATAGGTTAATATCAAATGTATTAGTTTTCACGTTTCATTGCACCAAATAATAAATCAAATTATGGTATTTCACAACAAAAAAAAAACTTACGTAACGATTAGTCTCCAGTTTAATGTGGTTTAACTTGAGTTACTATATTGTCTGTTTGCAATTAGAACTAATTGGCAATGTATACCATACCGAATTTTGCGATAGTTTAGTAGATGATAATTATTACAGACTGTAATTTAAATCAACCTTCTATTTATGTTCTTCTTTATGTATTTTGTTTCTTTATATTAAATTGATATTTAATTATGATTTTAACTGATTTATAAATAGAACAATAGCTGCGCTGATGAATTACACTTTTTATTTAATTGCGAAATATTTGTTTTTTTATTGCCAGCGTTATAGCATACGCGAAAGAGCCAAACGCTTTTCATGATAGTATTTTAAAACATCACATCGCCTATTAACACCTAACATAGCTTTTCCAAATGAAGAAATGAGTTTATTTTTTCCTTTAAACTAATAACCTTTTACATTTCATTTACTAAAATTTAAAACTGTCATGGCTTTCTTGGATATTTTACATTATTTTACTAACACATGATTCTTTTAAATATTATGACAATGAAAATATTATCCTGAGAATGTCACTAAAATTAATCCCTTAAAAGGTGGATTTTTACACCCGATTCACCATTATTATTTTTCAATTTTGCTCGATAAAGATTTTGTTTAAATCACTACAATCGTGAACCATTTAAATCGATGTCGTTCTCATGGTAATAAATGTTGTATTATTTATTAATGCATATGCACATAAAGTAAGTAAATATCAATAATATGTTTTTGTGTGTTAATTTTATATAATTTTTTATACGAATTACATTAACATTTAGAGTATAAAGGGAGTTTTACTTTCGGTAACGTGATGTTCAAATCTATGACATCTCAGATTCATAGAACATCATGTAGCTTTGTCATCATCGCATCATCATCAATTGTAAATTTTAAATAACAAAATAACTCATTTTATAACTGCTTGACAAATTTAAAACGTTCAATGCCATAATTTCACTTTAATAGTATTTGTAAAATATTAAGATTCAAAATGACACGGCTTTTGTTTTTTTTAATTTACCTTTTTTCATCCATGTCTAGATACTCTCTCTACCTAACTAATCCACCTCCGACATTAAAAAAATATTGCTGGCTGGAATATATCCTATAAAATGTATCTGTTAAGTATACAGAAGCAATATTGTAAAATGAGTTATTTTTTTATTTTACTAGCACTTTACTAACGACGGGTTTTGACTAAAGTGGCACTTGTATTTACATATATTTTTATATCTTTATTTTCAAAGATAATTTAAGTAATCACAAGAGTCAGTGCATTGGAGTTTTGGTATTAATTAGTCAAACATTTCAATCTAAGCCTAACTTAGACGTAATTGCTTTTTGTAGATTTTTTTTTTGTGATTATACAAACATTTCCGAAATGTAACACACGACAAGCTTGTTCACTTTTAAGATCTAATAATTACTGCCACACTCAGTGTTTATTTTATATTTGGTAAAAAGTTCCCTTAGTTGAGATTTAATAAAAAGTTTTGAAACCAAAGCTAAAAGACTGCATTAATATCTATTTAACATGTCTGAATGTGACAGTATAATTGGAAACAAATAACTTAAGTTATAGTCACTAGAAAGTGCTCTTATATCATTTTAAAGTGAATCTTGTTGAAAGAAATAAGCGAAAGGTACCAACTTCTTAAAACATGAGTTTAAATTCATTTATTTCTTTCATTATCAACTCTGGATTATGTTTATTTGTAACACATTGGCTTATGTACGTAACAAAAAAATTGTAGAGACAATAATACAATTTTATTGTTATCTTTGACGAATAGTCTGTTGTCAGAAATGTACAAATTATATTATATGAGACTTTGAGTTACTATTTTCACTTTATATTATTCCTGTCATATTTGTTTTTTATTTGTATTCAACTTTATTTATTTCTTCAATTTGTTGAAACATTTGAGAAATTAATATTATGAATTTATCTTTCTATTTCTTATACCATTTGATATCATTTGACCGCACTCTAAATGTTTCTGACACATCTCTTAAGACTTCACTTAACTTTAGTTTCAAATAAACTTCATGTTTAAAAAGATATTTAATTTGTTGTTGTTATTTTTACGCTTTATTTAATAAATTCATATTTCGATGTCTTTTTAAAAAATAACATTAGTTAATCTTACACTACTAACACTTCTTCCATATGTACGTTAAACAATGTCTGAATTAGAGAGTTATTATAGAATAATAAACTTTAATCCGTGTGATGAGATGAGAACAAATATTAATAATAAATCTATAGAAGCGTTTTTTTAGATTTTCAAAATAATAATAATATCTGCAAAGCGAGCGTTATTTAAAAATCGAACTAACCTTCATACTTGAACGCTTTTTATAAGAATTTTTATTTGAGGGCGTAGCACGAAAAATTATGAGAACGTTTTCGAAACGTCTTCGACAAAATATGTATGAGATTTGTCAGTGCATAAATCTCATACTAAATAAATTTTGTGAAAGATTTTTACATTTTTTTTTGTCAATATTTGAGCTAGGCCCTCTGTTTTTTGGTGCTGGCGATCTATTCTATTTAATGTGAAACATTTTTTAAAAAAAATACCAGTCATCAAGCTAGATATTACACATTATAGTTAAAATCAAACAATGTATTTCAAATATCCAATAAAAGGTCAAAAAACTAATTAAGAAAATCTTCTAATCCTAAGATAATGGAATTGGAAATAAACTTTAGTATATATATTTATATCCATATTACTTACTAATTCATTTCCAAAATCAGAATTAAGGATGACTTGAAAATTTTACCTTATTAATTTTCGACGAATTATAGAATGTTGTACAAGACTTGATGAAAGCATAGAAATTTATCCGATAAAATTCATATGCAAAATTTAGTTACGCACACAATTCGGGAGTCGTAGATATACTGTGAATATTTCGCGTAGCTCGTAGCCGGCGAGCGCTACGGTATGCGAATTGAATCGAAATTCAACATCAATTATTGCTGTTGCAACATTTAGACGCGAATTCGTAGCAACTGGCTACTGAATTTTATTATGCAAGAGTACTTACAAAGGTATTTGGAGTTGAAATTGTTATTATTTTTCAATTATGTGAATGCTATCGGGATTTTATTTGTAACATAGTAAATGTTTACATCGCCTTTACTGGAATAAATAATCTAACAATATACACGTTTTAAAAATTCTATAAATATTCGATAATATTATCATGATGTAATAGTTTACATCATGTTCTCCGCTATACCGCTCAAGTAAACGTATTACGGCAGTTCCGCGTAGCTCCGCTAGTGAAACAAATTCGATCAAGGTGCTCGGCATATTAATCAAGTTATCGCCTACAATATTAAGTTAGAAACGCTTCTGACTTCATGAGAAATTATTAAATAGATCTACATTTTATTGCCCGGCTAAAACAAGAAGGTAATATTTTTCGCAGGAACCTCGTAGGCAATAATTAAGAATAAAATTAATACAAGTTATTAAATATTTCTTTGCATCAAAAGTCTAGATGATTTAAATAAAGTCATAGTGGTAATAAAAAGTTTAATTAAAAATGAAATACATTTTTATTTTATGACATATTACCAAAGTTTTTTAATTTTTTAAAATTACTTTAAATTTGAATATTCTACTTAAAAGGGCATATCGATTTTTGTTTGTACGTTACTGAATCCAGAAGATGAATATTGATAAAACTTTGGTAATATGTTATAATATAATTTAATAAATTAATTTTACACTTAAAAATACAATATATAATATTATAATAATATGTAATACCATATAATATTAAATAATTTAATACTTTAATTTTACACTTCACTAAATTCGATTATTAAAATGTAATTTTACCTTTTGGTTTTGGCATTGTGAGTGCATGCACGTAGCTAGCTAGCTATTTACCAGAACATCTGGAGAGAACTCGGGATTACGTTCTTGCGTAATAACGGAACGCAAAGATTTACTTCAGACATTATTACATAACTTTCGTAAAAGATTAGTTTTACTATGTAAATCTTATTTTTAAGTCAATAAAAGTTCAGTTGAATAAGTTTAGGTCTATAAATTGTCAATAATGCGTCAACTAAACAACTCAGATTTGTTTTTGTTTCGTCTGGGTATCGGTTCTACAGCGTACTATTTTAAGTGTTACGTAACTATAAACATTTTACGCATTTCAAGTCTGAACAATTATAGGCCTTGAGGCATACGTGATAAGGAACTAGGTTCCGTTTAGAATTCCGTGATTCGTATCGTAGTGGAACGTTCGTGCGGTTCGTGTTAGCTTCACAAGGTCAACCGTCGCATGCGAAAGGGTAGGTATGTTGTCGTCACTTCAACCTCCTTTGTATTCAGTCAGTTACAAAATTTTCTAATTTAAACGAATATAAATTTAGATATAATAGAAATTTAAATATTCAATACAACATATAAATAAATACATGTTGTTTTTTAAATCCCTAGTTAACGGTACAATTAATATTTACCCATCTTTTGTCTAAAAGTTAGCGCAATCCTAAAATTCCACTGCCGAAACCTAATCACTAAAAACAATTCAATTCGCTCTTATAGCATACGTTTGGTTAGGTATTCATATATTTTCTACCTGTAAACTACTCGGTTTTAGTAGTTTTAGTTTTAGTTATAAAGTTGGATGAATCAGCAAACATTTAAGTATATTTTACAAAAAAATTACATAAAACACTTTCAGTTTTCTGTTATCTAATTTCACATATTTATAAAAATGCTTGCAACTCAAATCACAATTATTGAAATTGACTGAATTATAGCGAGCAAAATTAAAATTCTTGGTTACATAAACGAAGAAGTTTGGTCGATGACAAAAGCTATAGAACCATTAAGAAAGGAGGATAGTAAATAAGTTAAATGCTGGTTAAAATACTTGGGTTTAAAAAACAAAACATAATAATTTAAATTTTTAGATGAAAGTAATGTCTTGCTTGTGCAAAATTAAATTCATAATCTCTCTACATCTACGAACGATATGAAACGTTGTTACTTACATGTACAGTATATACAGTACATTTGATTTGTTCAACTATACCTTAATTACATTTATTGCTTAAACAATATTTTTTGCACTCAGAGTTTTAACACTTAATTTGTTGCTTAGTTTAGATTTCTCATACAAAAATATTTTAACTCTGTTAGGAACCATTTAATGACTGCACTGTTGTATAAAAGGCTTTTCAACTTACATTGAATGTCCATAAACTTTCAGATAACTCTATTGCATCCTAAGTAAGGAAAACATAATTAAACAACAGAGATGAGCACGTTCTGGTTTTACTTTGTATTCAAGATGCACGTAAACTTAATACTAAGTAGGTAACAAAAACAAGTTAAGACTCTATTACTCAGATGTTCAACAACATAACTGAACTCTTTCTTTATTACTAACTTACATGTTACTAAACACTTATAAAATACGAATAGATACTTCTACGTGATATTTCGTTCAAGTGGAATTAAAACTTAGGCACTATCTAGATATTTATGACTGTTTCAAAATGTCATCCAGATCTGTTCAACAGTTTCACTTGATAATAAACGTCCGTAATAAACAGAAAAATTAGTCAGATTCTACTAAGTGATATGATGACCATTGTGATGTCTTTGCACAAGTGTATTTCGTGTGGTAGTTAAAATATCGGTAAGTTATTTCCAATAATCTGCTAATACATTAGCAAAAGAATGCAGTATATATTACAATTAGATGGATTTAATTGGCAGGGGGTGAAATGTTTGCAGACATTATCGACTCTTAATCCACTGTGTCGAAAGTAAATCCGATAAAAGCCTGCTATCGCAATAACAGTAGGATTAACATGAATATGGATGTTGGATTTGTGTTCAATTTATAATGCTTTAGTGTGAAAAAGGTCCACTTATACGTGAGTAGATTGAAACGCCTTTAATTTAATGAATTTGTTTTTTTTTTTCATTAAATTCAGCAATGTACCATTATTTTAATCTCTCAGTTGAATTGGACTTTACATATATTTAAATCTAGTTATATTTACCAGGATTAACCGTGGGTTACTGAGACCAAAATCGCTATATGAAACATATTGTTACCTCTGTTTTGTCAAAGATATGACTGGGATGACTACATGTTTTGGTCTCAGAAACCAAAGATTAGACACGTGATATTATGTCTCTACTTTACTTCATAGTTCAGTTATTTTTTAATTTAAAATTCAAATCTAGATTCCATCATTCATAAAGAACTGTAGTAATAAGAACCTCTAGGTCTAGGTAGGGTTGTAATCTTTTGCAGAGCAAGACGTAACTAGTAACTGAAAACAATTATTTACAAGAAACGGTATTACGCGAATCATTATAAAACACTCGTGCATAGAATTCACAGAAGTTTCGTAGAACGGAATTCCTGGTATTTACATGTATCAATATCCATGTACTCAACTCTCAACGTAAATTAACTGAGTACAAAGCGACGGAGTTCCTCGCAACTGTAACTTGACATGTAATTTGATTAGATTCCTAGTGCCCGTTCGGTGGAAATAAACAAGCAAACCAACTATGTTAGAATATTACTATTTGCTGTGACTAGGAGTCAGAGTTTCATGTTATGTTTAAACTTTGCTCTATCAATTTAGTTGCAGTTTAACTAATGAGGTGTCCTCAAGTCAAACTGTTTGTAACAATAGTGATTGCTAAACGAGAAAGTGTCCTCGTTAAAAAAACTGATATATTGTTGTTAATACTCCGAAAAAAACTTCTACCATTAAATTACAGGCTTTACAGGTTCAAAACGCAACACCTGCTTAGACAGAAGTTAAATTAAAACATTAGTAGTTGCTGCATTTGTTCAAATCTTCGAGTTTGGTTGCATAGAACTGAATTAAAAAAAATGGCTTTAACTTGAGCATACACGGACCCGTTAAAGTAGTCGTAGGTATCGGCAGGCAGCTGACCGCTTGAAGCTATTGATACCGATTTCTAAAAGCAGTCCGTGTATATCGGCTATGTAGAAACTCAACCACTAGTCATGTTCAGTATTAGGAATGCGTTTGGGGGGAGCGCGTTATTGTGGAGGCGCTCACCGCACACTGCGCTGGATGGAGCTGTGTGCCTCTCCCCGGTATTAATATGGGAGAGCAACGTCTTGTATTGGGTAAATTCATTATGTACAAACCACAATCTGTAAATAATAAAAAAAATATGTAAACCCTTTACAAGTCAACATTAATATTCTTTGACTTCATTATATCATTCGATATCATTTTATAATTTTAATAAGCATTATGTATATAAAAAAAAAACTTCGTCTATCGATTTGCGGATATATTTTTAAATCCGTAGTTTTATTAGAATTATTCCTCCTCAAATTATACTTGCTTAATAACTAAGAATAAAAAAACGAACAATATTTAGAAACTTAGAGCTTAGTGTTTTATCGTGTGAAATTTCTATTTTTTACTTCTAATTGTAGACAACAGTTTTCTCCAGGAACCCTGGTCAGGAAAATAGATAACCTCGCAATGTTTTCATACCAATGATTTTGTAATTTTTGACTTTATAATAACTTGGTAGGTATTTCAAATATCAACAATCGTTTATCGAAGAACATGTATGTAATACTTACTAGAATTAATACTTAAATGACATCATTTCGTTAGTCGTATTGTAAAATAATGCATATATAAACATATACTAATTTTCTAACATGAGTATTTGTAACATATAAGTTTGTTTAGTGCGAGTTGATTTTGTTGAGTCTTCACTTTCTAACGATTGTATTAATAACAATCGAATTTTATGGTCAAAAAACTAGCAACATATATGAAGAAATGAAAGCGAGAAATATTTTGCACAACTAATACTTATCTAATTTTATTTTATATAAATTTAAATTTAATTTAATTTTTAATTATCATACTAATCTAATTTTATATTATATCAATTTAAATTTAAATTAAATTTCTTGATCCCACAGTCAAATTATTTTTTATAATTTTGTGGGACATAGTTCTATTTTAGGTTTTTTTATTGTATTGTAAATAAATAAATAAATAAATAAATAACTGGAAAAACCACTGCACCCAGCTTTATAATATATCCTATGAAATTGACATCTTAGAGTATTTCGTTTTATCTACGAATTGCTTGGGATTGTCAATAACCTAGTGTATATTCCAAACTACACTTGCCGATAACATGCACCCATCAAGAAATACATTTTGCTCTATTCACTGAGTTACATTGTGTTGTTTTATTATTTGAATCAAAAATATAATAAGACTAAATCGTGTTTTTAATTTTGTTAAATACTTAATTAAAATTACATTAGTTAGGAAATATAGTATAATAAAGTGCTTTTTTAATATTTAACAAAGAAAATAATTATCACTTTAATCTAATCGATTTCTGTTTTACAAACTAAAATTGTATTTTACTCGTAATAACTACCTCAACTATTTTTCATTTGTTATCAAATTTGCATTTAGTGTATTATTGATTTTTTTCAACTAAAATTAATCATTTTTTTCCTCGACGTAAGATGCAATGTAATGTATCAGAAGTAATATTGTATATAAATTCAGTTCTCATAAATATCCTAATGAAAATTGATTTATAAATATTGGGCTTTAATAAAGTAATAACTTTTACTAATTCCAGTTAAATCAAGATCATCTCTAACTGCCGCTGCCACAGTCGTATAATGGTAACTTTAACAAATCCTTAGTAAAAGTATACTAAGTGAGCTTTTAGTGATCATTAGTCGACTGTTATGCGGAAGTTAGTCTTCTACGATACCTATCAAGTCCACGATGAGGTCTGTAGCGCAAAGATAATTGTTTTAAAAGAACTGGACTGCGTTGACACTTTTGGTCGCTGATAACCTTGCAACGATCAACAGTGCCAATACAGCATCGCTTCTTTAATCCAACCACATAAGGTTACATTGCTACTTCGCGTCGCTATCGAGATGCAGGGAGCAATTTGTAACAAGAAATTGTTTTATCAAAAACATGTTATTAATTTATGCAATACGCTATACATTTTTGTAGACGATGAAAATATAATAAATGTATGTTGTTTTGTATCGACACTTGTGCAATATTATATTTTTACACTGCGAAATTTCTTTCAACCTTTACAAGTATCCACTTCAAAGATATTATTTTATAACTTCTATTTTCTATCATATAAGTAGAAATATCATAATAGAAATCTTATACGATTTTTATTAGAATGAAAAACAAATATATCAATTGTTCATTTTATGAATACGTTTTTCCTTCATGTTTTCTTTTTAAAGATTATTTATGTCTCGTTCGAGAGCGGGACTACGCTACTCGATATCTTTAACATCATAAGTGTTTATTTTAATTGGTTATTTTTATGTTGGAGAGAATTTGAAATAGTAATATTTTACCGCACAATTCTGGTTGCGACTAATAAAATAGTTATTGTAATGTAAGAGTTTATACAAATTATTGTAAGTTTTTTTTAAATTTGATTTTCTCCTTATCTTGATTGTGTTTTATTTATATGAAAAAAATTGTAACTATATGAAATGTAAATTAGTATATGTTTAAAAAATGCACTTGAGCGGATGAATAAAAAGCATTTTTCTAACGATTGACTTGGACAAGATATATTTAAAAAGCTAACATCAGTAAAATTTAAACACATGTAAGATCAATAATTATAATAAAAAGTTTAAATTTGGTATAATTTAATAAAAATATTCTCTGTGGAAAACTTTGACATCAGAAAATTGATTAGGAAATATTTTTCAAAGGCAACTTCAATCCTTGCATTGATACACGGGGAGGTACGAGATTAATTTAAGTAAGTCTTTGAGTACGCGCGTACTTACCTAGGCTTAATCTACATCCATACAAGTGTAGACAAATTAAATTTTACTTCAAGTAGGATATTGCAAGCGGAAAGTACTTTCAACTACTGAAAATACTCTCATCTCGGAGATGCATTTTTAGGGATTCTTCGATCTTATTAGTTTCGTTATTATACTATTCATCTATATATATAAAAGAAAGTCGTGTTAGTTACACTATTTATAACTCAAGATCCGTCGAACTGATTTAGCTGAAAATTGATGGGGAGGTAGCTTAGAACTAGGAGATGGACATAGGAACTTTTTTATCTTGTGTGCATTTTTTTATACCGCGCGGACGGAGCCGCGGGTAAAAGTTAGTTTCCAATATTAACAAATAAATCTCGTGTCCTAATGCATGACTCAGTACAATTTAAAGATAGCATTGTTTTAAATATTTAAATTGACAAAAATTACACATGACACAATATTAAACTAAAAACCCTTAAAAAGAGTCCCTTTATACAAGGTTCTGTAGATACTGGCAGCGTTTTTTTCTTTGAATAGTTAAACTTATTCTTTGCCAGCTTTTCGGTGTCCTGTGTTTTAAATAAATTTTTGAATTAATGCTAAAATGGAGTAAGAGAGTGAAATTTATAGATAATGTTTTTAACTAAAAAATATTAAAATATTAAAAAATTAACATTTACTTAAGACACAGTAGAAGAAAACGGGGAATAAAAACTGTTTTAATACGTGTGTTTACTTACGGTCTCGACTTAGATTAGATGTGATAGTTTTCCGAGTTTCAAAAATGTTTGGCAACTTGCCTGCCTGAAGTTTCAACTTCGGTAGAAATTACCCGCATTCGTTCCACAGGAATTCCATCTAGTTACAACGATGAAAAATTTACTAGTACTTAAATAGCTAATCTGTTTTACATAATGTTATTTTAAAATATTTTTTTTAATTCCTAAATGATATTGTAAACTAAACCGGAATATAATTAAGGTCTTATAATACCTCATTTAATTAATAGACTTGTAATTTCGGTTTGTGTTATGAGATACCAAGAATTGATTAAATTTAGTTTAAAGTATTTTCTTGAATGTTATATCTCCTTTTTTTGTTTATTTGAAATTTTAATGTACAAGCATTTGTATAAATTAATCATTGTATACGAAACAAATTGCCGGCAATTAGTTTACTAAAACGGCTTTTTTTCACCGTTACATTTGCGACTGTAGTTCAGTATTTTTTATTATCAACTCCAATAGTATTTTTTGACAAACAATCGTTTTTGTGGTTGAAGTTTGTTAGTTAAAGTATAATGCGATTTGATTCCCACATTATGCTGTTTTTTGCCCGACGGGTAGTAGGGTAAAGTATTTCGCAGGTATGTTTATACATGTGATTAATTCTATCGAGCACGAAAAATCGGAAAAAGATGATTAGATTATATTTCTATTATATTTTGAAAGTAATATGTCATTTCTCTTATTGTGGGATTCAAGTGCCCAGACACTTGTATTGACACGTATCTCTGTTTTTTTTTTGATAAATACTATAAAAGTTAACAATATGATAACTCGTGTCATTGCAGTGTAAATCCAAAGTTATATCCTTTATGTTGGAAGTGTATTGTATAGAGTAAGAATCGTTCAGATATTACGCAATCGATGTTTGTCCTTCGTTGACTTTGGCTTTCTTTTGTCCGTAGGCGCGCGTTTATACAATAACTATATACAATATAAGCAATAGCATTGCTCTTTGAGATTTATAATATTTTAACTGAAGATAAGAATAATATACCAATTACATTACGAATAAAAAAAAATCTAAATAAAATAGATAAGCCGATTGTGCAAGAAATCATTGTAAACGAAAAACTTTTTATTTTATTGTTCAGATTTTTAGGGCACAAACCTTCTCTAACATCTTCAGATCATTCTACCAAATAGAAAGAACGCCTAGGCAAAAATGTAAAAATATGTCTTTATTATATACATGTAATATATAATATACATTATTAGTTATAAAATATAAAATTTTTCAATGAAAATATAATGTGGCAAAAGTAAGATGTCAAATACAAGTTTGCCATTTCCGGAATTCTCTCGATTCGTTCAAGACATTCATTCATTCGTTCATTTCTATTCATTTTTAAAACCTACGTTTAGATATTCCACCAAGTTCTGATGTATCAGAATCTCAGTGACATTACAGTTGTTGTTAAATTTTAAATTAAAGAGAACATTTCTGTTTTTCACTTGATATATTTCATACTATACTGATATAATATAATACTTCTTATCCCTTGTTAAGCTAAAAGAAAAACTTTAGAAACGATATTTGGAATATATTTCTGCCAAAAGCTCACGTTTGCTTAAGCTTTCGTTTGAAACTTTCGATTCTAAAAATTTATAAGGAAAAGTGTATCCAATTTAAAATTTATTCTCGTAACTTCCATATGCATGTTGAAGTTTTCCGTTAACATTTCAAAGGAGCAGTTATAAAAAAAAAATTTTTAGACGCTTAGCTTCTGGATATTTACAAAATCCATCCATCATTATCGTTGAATTATCAAAAGGAAAGGATTTTTCGAAAGTGCTCAATAAATGTCAAAGAGGCAAGGTATCCATTACGTTATGATATGCATTTTTCTAAGGTCCAGAATGTAGGCCTTTAAAAAATAATGGCAAAATTTAAATCGATACTATTTTTTTAATTTGGCTGATAAATATATACCTATCCAGAATATAAATGTTAATTCAAAACGTATGTTAAAAAGGCGCAGTTTTTCTTTAAAGTGCGCAGTAATTTACTTGAATAATTTAACCTACTTAATTCCATGTGTGAAAACAATGAATTTTTCGGTATATACTTATAAACGTACAAGGAATCTTATTTATGCAAGAATAACTAATAAAATTGAAATATTCAAAAGTATGCAAATTCTTTTACATTTACTTACTCTTCATATTCTCAGTTTATAAAAAGATTATTTATTACTCAGTTTGTAAAAGAAAATTCGAAAGTATTTTTATTTTTGATACAAAAATAACTTTATCCAATTTTTCCATTTTATCCATTCCATTATTAGCGCCTATTTTAAGAGACTTTCGAACATCACTTAATTAGTCGTGTCAGTGTAGTTATAATATAACAACACTTTAATACGACTAATTATTATAACAACTATTCGTTTAAAAAAAAAAATGTTAAAACTATTATAAAATATAAATTTAATTACTTTAATAACAAGCTGTCGCCCGCGAGTCCATCCGCGCGGAATTTAAAAAAAATAATAAGCCTATGTGTTCTTCCAGACAATGTTCTAAATCTATGCTAAATTTTATTAAGATTTGTTAAGCCGCTCCGGAGATACCTTCAAACAAACATACATCCATCCATCCATCAAAACATTCGTATTTATAGTATTAAGTAAGATATGACATTGTTTCGGGTAATAAAAAGTAATAATTGGTTTCCAGTGCTTTAGCAATTCTTTCTTACTCTATTCATCAAATAGAACCATTCCTACCTATTTCAATTACAACGTGTACCCTGCAGTTTGTTGTACGAGTAGTTAGGTGATAGGCAACACGAAAATAATACTAATTATTAATAGGGACTGGACGCAAAGCTTTGTCGCTCGCGTTCAGTGCCTACAACCAACGTCGTTATACAAGCACAGTTCAATGCATGCATATAATTCATTTATACTCACACTAATTGAATATCGGACGTGTTGAAACAATTGACCATCTACGTGTTTGTTACATCTCGTTCTATTGAAATGATAGACAAAGACTTCGTAGGCCACAGAATTGCATAGACAAAATATGGACTTGTCCTTGACTACTAATTTAAACAGCTACGCAGATACCTAATAAGCAGATAATCTACGTCGTAGATATTTCATCTTCTACATCAGAGATTCTCAAACTATTTTTTCCGTAGATTCAAAATATTAATGGTAGCAGTATACCCCTCCCTGATGAATTAAATTTCATGTTTTAATCCTTCGAAATTATTTGGCCTCAATCGCACCTCCACTGAGTCTCCTGTGGACCTCAGGTGATTCACCCGGAACCAAATCATCATTTATAATCAAAATCACTATTCTAAATAAAAATTAATCATACATTATCATAGCGACGTTAAAATAACGTTATTTATATATTAATTATTACGGAGTTAATAAAACCGGATACTGAAATAACTTGATTTTGTGTCTGAATATGTGTTATGATTTCCTGGTAATATTGATAGCTCATTAGCGCTGGCGGATTTCCGCTACGAAAACATCTCTATAAAAACATAATTTCATACCATTATCTTTGAAAACAAAATCGGAAATAATATAATGTTTTTATACAGATTTTCACTAGGGAAAGCACATGACTATAATTTTACAGAAAATACAGCGCCATCATTAAATTATAACCTGTAATTACAAGTAGGTATTTTTCGTTTTTGTAACATTTCAGTATGTGACGTCAATACTAATTAAAATGTAACTAGAACGACATTTATTCTAATAATATCTATGTGTTGACCTATTTTACAGTTGCTTATTAAATATATTATTAATAACGACACAGCTAATGCATATGTTTCCAAGTTCCGTTTGCGCATCTGTAAACTCGCTAATTAAGGAAGTTATTGCAGTATGGCAGTACGTATACACGACGTAACAAGTTCAACAATTAATGCGACCAACAATACCTCGCTCCACAAGAGGATCGTGTTATTATTTCTCTAACAACTAATTCTCCTAGGCAGCTGACAGTTCCGTATTCATAGACTAGACAAAGACCCGTCAACTATGACATATCAATATAATGTAACTGAGATTTTTATCCGGATTCGGTTTGTGCACTAATTTAGGAACGGTTAGTTGTTATTGGATACCGTCAATGTTAAGCATCGATATCTAAGGTTCAACTAATTGTAACATCAACAAGAGGATCTGAGCAACTGTCAGCTTCCATAACTATAAGAATAGTGACAAAAAAATTAGACTTACTAACTAAGAACAAAAAATAAATAAGTAGGTACTTATCCTCTATCATTGATTTCGTCTTGACGGTACTAGCTGATAAAGTTTAATCATGTTGCATCTAATGATTGTCATACTCCTTCCTGATTGTTACACATCCTTACACGTATTTTTACTTTTGTATCAAGCTTTTATCAATATGATTCGTTCATAAAATTATGAATTTTAATCTGTTAGTATAAATTTTAATTAAATATTATTTTCTCCGACTGTACGCATTGCTATAATGAAGCCTTAGCAATTGACTGTACATGACTGTGGTTTTATCGGTATTTCCACTAATGAGAGATGCCTTTGATGCAATGCTTCCGATATTTCGATGTGAAAATATTTTGCATTATTACATACTCTCTGATCCAGCTTTGAACATTAATTAATTTTCTCTCGGAGTTTGGACTTTTTACTTGTGTTGATTTACCAAACGAAAATACATGGCTTTGCCTTTGTAATATTCACTAATGAATTTTTTCTTGTTATTTCTATTGAGCGAATAGGAAAATGAATTTGAAATATCATTCATGTTTGATATCAGAAAAATGGATTCATCTGATTTTAGCTGTAATTTTTTATAACTTTTCCAGTCTATTTAGTTAGGAATATAAGAAAATTATATCCCGTAAAAAATATATTTTGAAATCTGCCGAATCTCGCTAACCAGCAACTTTAGCTTCACAAACTTATTTATTTTAATAACTGTCTGGTATAATAACTTTCCAATAACACGACACGGACACAAAAGTGAGAATAGATAATAAAATAATGCATAAAGTTTTTTATTCTGAATAGACAAGTAAGTGTTCACACACTCAATATTTTTAAATACAATGTTGTTTATTATAACCGTCCTTTTTATGCTGCATAACGATGATTTATTCCTACCTTGTTATATTCATTGCATTGCAAATGATAGCATCAAAGCTGTAATACATAGGTTGAATAAATACTCCAGGGAAATTAATTATATAGTATTTACTATGATTAGGTTTATACTCTAATATTCTGACAGATCATCAATTGAAATAATTATTGTAAACTAATATTATCTTGATATACTTTTACATAAATAAAAACAATATTTTGCATTTTCATCCCAAAGCGCTCCTAAACCACAAGACAGACTATGATAAATTTGAATACTCTATCAATTCAAAATTATTTCATAAAATTGTTGCTTAGATATTAGCATAATTTAGAACAAAACTTTTATGCAGTAATTTGCACTCTAGGACAATAGCAAAGGGTTGATATAACTAAATTTGAATATTGTTGTCGTTATTCTAGTAACTTAGCTAAACAGAAAATTCTTTATTAAATGTTTACAAATATGTTAAATTAAGTTTATTAGGTTTTCAGTTAGAGGTTCTATCTGCGTTCAAAATACATGAAGCCTTTTACAGTGAAGCTCTTAATGATTTTACGTAGAAACTTGATTTATGAAATTTTTGAATTCAAAAGCTTTCAAGAAACTTAAATAATGCACTTCAAGTTCGTTCCATTAGTAAACAAAATTATATCATCATTGTAAGTATAAATAATAAATAAATTATAAGACGAGAACGCAGATGAGATTTTAGGCTGAATTAAGATGAGTTTATTTTAATAGAAAACATTTTTAATTGCCAAGTCTACGTAACATGTTAAAGTTGAAACAATCATTCTATGTTAATAAAAATAAATTACATAATTCATAATAAATTAGAAAAAGTCACTTCTCACATGTTATTCTCTAAAAAGGTTAATTCGAAAAGTTTATATTCATCCATTTCGTCGGCACTTTTTTATGTCCTTTCAAAGTTTGTTTCTATATACGGTGGTTTAAATTTGTACAATCCATACATAATAGTAAGATTGGAGTGTCTGTTTGTAATATATATTAACAATTTATATACTCTTTGACTGTCTGCCTGTATATCGGTCTGCAAGATCTCGTTTGTTCCGGGTATCTTCGGAACGGCTGGCACAATTTTGACGGGAAGGTAACTGGTGCACTTGTTCTAGAAAAGCTACCTTTCTTTTCTACGTTGACAAAGTCGCGGTAACCGCTAGTAAAGAATAAAATTATTGTTTAGGCAGTATTCAAACTAGAAATTCCTTCCATTGAAATAATTTCTATTGAAAATATTTAATTCCAATTGAATTTGGTAGTAGAAATTTAAATGTGATAATTACTATTCTTTTGAAAGGTTCAATCATTTTTAACTTAGCTGTGTAACTTAATGGCTTCCGTATGTTGTCGTTTGCAACTCTTTGATTTTGTTCTTTATAATGTTTGATTTTTTTATTTAACATTATTGCGTTGCAAGATTAAAAATAAAAACTTTAGGTATAAATGAATTTTGTTTATATCTTACTAATATTATAAATGGGAATGTTTGCGTGGATGGATGGATGTTTGTTTGAAGGTATCTCCAGAACGGATGCGTGGATCTCGCTGAAATTTGGCACAGATGTAGAATATAGCTTGGAAGAACACATAGGCTACTTATTAAGTTTTTTAATTCCACGCAGACGGAGTCGCGGACGACAACTAGTTATATAAACCTTTTATAAATTTTTTGCTTGTTTTTTTATTTAAAATTTGAATAGAAACAAAATGTGTAGGATTTTTTAATTGGAACACGAAAAATCACAAAAAAATAAACAAAACTTGATACAGCAAGCAATAAATTCAGAGTATGGCCTCTGCCATACAGCTCTCTAGCTGGCGTAGGAATTTGATTTACTATTCAAAGTATTGAGATCTATTCATTGGGCGGCCAACATGAATAGTATGTAGTTACTTGTGGCCAATGCAATGGAGGTCGGTTACATTCAGCTTATAAGTACTAAACAAATTGCAAAAACTTCAATAGCGATAGTTTCTATTGCTTTCTGTTTGAAAAAATGAATATGATGCCGTGAACGGTTCACGGTTTATTAGATTTCACTCTCACTTCATCTTTAAGAGTTCTTTCTATGATGCTCTTTTCCTGACCTTTTCTTTATCCCGTTTTCGTCATAAATGTGTTTAGTCCGAGCGAAGATGTTAATCGCCATTCTTTTCTTTTTGGTATTATTTTAAGGACATCTTATTCCTTACTTGTGTCGGGGGGAGTGCAATAGCGGGTCGGCACTCACCGCACACGGCGGGGTTCCTGGAGCCGTGTGCCCCCCACATTTTTAAAATGGGGAGCGATATTCACTTACTTCATATATTTTGTAAATATTAATTGTAAGATATTTATAACCGTTTCTTTTCTGCGTCTTTTAATTTGAAATTTAAATTGAAAGACTCAGATATTTAAAATTTACCTTTTAAATCCTTTTCTTTTGAGTAAAGATGGAAAAGAATTATGGGACTGGAATAAGGCCTGCAGTATTTCACTCATTAGCATGTATACAGAGGTGTAATACAAATATAATAACAATAATTTCTTAAGTATTTAAATTGGACCAATCAGATATCAAATGTGTCTATGTACCTATATATACGAGTATGTTACCAAATTAAAAGTGCAATTGAAACAACTATCAAGTGGTTTGGGGATCGCTCACTGACGGACAACCCCTGTTGAGAGGCTTTGAGTAATTATAAACTGGCAGGCGCCATCAAGTTCCACTCAAACAGTTCGGTATTAATCTCCCCCTGTAACATCAGCTGATGAGAAATCCCTTTGATGTAAAGCTTTGAGTGCAGAGCGCCGGACACAGATTGGCCCCGCTGATATATACATCATAATCACTCGCCACCGCCGCTCTTTATATACATACTTAAATAAATCTAGTCCCAATTAAACGCTGTCATTTCCAACTTATCAAATAGCCTAATTAGTGATTTGGTTTTAATGATTGTTGCATTTTAATATTACGAATTGTTTACGTTTTGATCTAAGCGTAAATTACTCTTTTGTTATGTGAAAGTATTGTATTGTAGTATTTTAATGTGATAATTAAAATGTATAGAGATTTTAGATTTTTTTCCTGTGTACTACTTCAATGTACGTACTTCATAAAACTAGTTTTTATAAAGTCGATTAAGAGTACACATCGAAACCGCATTGCGGTCGTTGTCTCTGTAGAGAGGAGAAAATAGTGAGATTAGTAAAATGTATCTATGTATATTTTATTTTAATTCATTTTTAATATATTTACTTTCCACATGTTAATAATCTATTTTATGATTTGATAAGTTATGCCATGTTATCGTCAATCAAAATTATAATCAAGTAAACGTCAGTTAACATCGGTTTCATTAGATTTTTATCGCTTTTGGAAAAATTAAGACTTTAAAACTTATTTGTGTAGAATCTAAAAGCAATCTTTTCTGTCTGTAACGAAAAAACTTATTAATCTTGTTAAATGATACAATAATAAAATGTGTTCGAATATAAATTCATAACTTTTACATTTGAAATACTAGTTTGTTGAGTTAATCCGACACGGCCTCTGAAAAGTGTTCGAGTTTCATGGATTTTTCATAAAGATTACACCTTTTTGAATATACTTGAGAAGTGTATGAAATTATTAAAAAATGTTTGTTTTACAATTGCTTCTGCTTTCCAGATCTTTTTATGGTGAATCTCAAGCAGTATTTAAAATAATTATCCTTCTTTTCTCTTTTTTGTATTGTGATGAAACTTTGGAACGTTCTGAGGAAGAAATACAACGTTGTTTTCTATTTGAAAAAAAAAATATTTTACAGAGCATCGCAACGCTTATAGGATACAGGTTGTGTACAAAAAAATCAATATTTATTAGGTTCACCTCTTTGTGAATTGTAAAAGGAAAATACGAAAAATTTGATTCTTCTTGGGACTCGTAACCCTACTCCGATAACGTTTAACTGGTCAGATTGTAGCGTAAATAATCGCGTTAACATAGAGACAGGCTCGCACCCTCGCCCTCTGTAATCCGACGTTACGTCAAATAAGTTCACAAGAAGGTTGATATACAATGTCAAGGTCGCTGTTGTATATTGCATATTGTACATACACATCAAAAAAGGCTGCGACAAATATCAAAAACACATACGTTTGTATTTAACAAACAAAAGATTTAATTTTTTACATATTAGAAAATGAAATACCCGTTTTTTAATTTTACAAATACATAAAACATTTTATTTAATAAATATAGATGTCAATATTACAACTTTTACTAGTTATCACAAACGTTTTGTGATGTGTGTACGTATCTGTTACAGGCAAATCGTGTACGTTACCCGCTTTCAATTTGTCTCGGCAAATTGTAAAAACTCAGAAATGCATATCGTACGAGTGCATTCATATATTAAAATGTTACATTTCGGCTATTTGTACAGGTGACATAGCTGCTTTTTCATCACATCCGCATCCGCCAGTCGCATTTATTGACTGCATAGAAAATGGTAGTCAGATTAGTGTCGACTTTACAATGTCTCAAAATGCAATGGAAATATGAAACACCAATTTGTAAATGAAACTTTTAGATATGCTATTTGGTGAGCCTTTACGAAAGCCGGGTCAAATTACAATCGGACGCCGCGCCGTGGTCAATTTGCCGGTCTCATATCTATACTGACTATCATGACTGATACCATTGTTATTTCGCTGAGGATTTGAGATTTAAATTTAATACTGGTATAAACAGCAGGCCTTAAAAAGATAAGGAAAAATAAAGTTCGAAAGTATAAATAAAGAAAAATAAAAGAGGGGGTAACCTTTCTTCTACCTTTTGTTCCTTCCGTATGGCTAACAAGCCTGATTTCACGCTGTATTCTACAAAAAAAAAACTGGCAACGCATAAACAAGGGGTTCATCTTTTATTTACAATAATAGAAATTGATACGACAAAAGGAAGTCATACTCCTCGAATGTTTGAGCATCTAACTTATTCTAGCAACGGATTTTAAAACGTTTGAAATGTATTAATTAAAAAAATATCGAATTTAGATTTTCACGAACAGGCAGAAGTAATATATTAGGACCCCTCAAAAAACTCCTCTGGATTATGCTTGGAATTTACCCTTATGTAAAAAATCTCACATATACACACAATATCCAGGGGTACATTGTAGACCTAAAATGTGAAAGGATTAGCTGAAAGGTAACTTAATTAAAAAAGGATTGATGTCGTAAGTACGATGTTTATTCGAAGGTATAAGGTTACTATACAGGAATATATGACGAAAAACATTGAACGCATCCAGTAATCAGTTACCTCATTCTAACGCGATTTACTACTATAATATCCCATTAAGCCGCAACGTTCAGCACTTATCGAGCCTCAGAATATTCATATTTTTAGACGTATAGAATAAATTTAGGTTGCACAATTTAATTTGTATAATTCAATCTAAATATGAAATATTTCATTGTAGATTGCACAATTTTTGGTAAAACTCGTAAATTTCATACTAGTGCAATATTTTGACTTTAAACTATACTGTACTCAGTATACTAGACTATAGTTGTAATAATAACCATCTGCAAGAAAGATGTTGAACTAGAATTTTTAGGAATCCAAGTGTAATTTATATAATCAACGTCAATAAAGTAACCGTAGCCATTGGTTAGTCTGCAAAAGCCAAGTATTTTGGATACATCGGAAATTAGTGCTACAAAATACATAACATGTTTTACAGTATCACTTTTTTTTTAAAAAAAAAATCACATAATATCTACGAAAAGGAAATATCGTGATTGCTATCGAGGATAGAATTGGATATTTATCTGCTTACATAGTTTTGGCGTTGGACCGAAATTAGATAGTTCTTGGGCATCCAATTTGGTCTACATTGTTAACAATGGAAGTACACAAGAGAGTTAAATTAAAGAAAAAGACTAGTATTTAGATACCAACCTAGACATATATTTATCTAAGAAAATTATTAAACTAATTATTCACAAACTAGATAACATAGATTGACTTTTTTATTTCGATATATTTTTTGCATTTATTCAATAATTTTGGACTTTAAAACAAAACAAATTTATAACTTTAATTGAATAATACATTAAGTGCATTTTGGAGTTGACAAAACTAAGTAACCATCGAGCGTTTTTATTTACATTATTTGTAAGCTTTAAGTGTTTATCAAGAACTTTAATGCAATAGAAAGTTTCAACCGGACGCTCGTGAGGCATCACATTGAAATGCAAATTTTTATTAAAACTAACCTCTATATATCGTACAGTGTATATACAGTATAACTATACTATACTGTATATACACTGTAACTAAAATAAATCTAGGATTTATTTTTCCTTTTTAGTTAACTAATTTATGAAGTATTTTATCCTTGATTTTTTTCACTAGAACGCGATAAACGGATCATTAAAATCGGATTACGTTAAATCATAGCCAAACGCCTGATTGGTTCCTTAAAAGGCTTAAATAAAAAAAAACTTTGATCCTCTGACTTTAGTAAAAATGAAAATATAAGAAACTGAACAAACCAGCGATAATTAGCGATAAATAGCGATAAACCCTATTCTTAGTCACAACTTGTTGCTCATTCTGATGAATGAGATATGCATGCCCTTAAATCTAAACTCGTTAATGTTGAGCTTTATATCTTTACTATAGAATTGAATTTGCCTTAACACCGACCTTTGTCATTTATACCCTCACTCGTCAAACTCTTGACGTTACGTTGAGAAGCCAACACCTTTGAAAAGAAAATATTTTATGAAACAATTTTCAAACAGTTTACTTTTCCTTAATCGTAAGTCTAAAAGCTTTATTAGGAAAACTTAACCAGATCAATTTTGGTCAAATTAAGTGCTTTCTGGTTATCACACGTTATGAGAACGAATGATAGGAAATTAAAAAATGTAATTTATGTCCCGAAAGTGGTACAAGTGGCAGTGTGATAAAAGTGGCGGATAATATTTGATTTTTTCTTAACAAATTAGTGACATTGTCAAAATCAAGGAAGTATTAAATGCACCCGTAACAACGAGCTTGTTGACGTATATATTTTTGTGATAGACGCGAGAGAAGTTTCAAGTTTTTCGATGAAAATTAAAACTTCCACGTTTCATTGGTTCCAATGCAATTGAAATAAACCTAATTGAAGTAACAGTGTATTTTTCACTTAAACAGTCAAAGTGATGTCTCTATATTATGCAGTATTTAATTATCGTATCGCAAGTTTTATTTCATTGCCAGTTTTATATACTTTATTGCGTCCTCTGTCCTTTATATTTTTTATGTCATTATTTTTGTTCAATAAAGGTGTAAATTCATTAGAAAAAGCTTTCCGAGAAAAGTATACTGGGATTTTTTTCCCTTTTTAACACTAGCAACCCGTCCGGGCTTTGGTCTATTAGATGGGAAAAAAAACTTGCCGGGAAAAATATACTGGGAATTTGTTTTTCCTTTTTTTAATACTTGCAACCCACCAGTCCGAGCTTCGGTCGGTTAGATGAGAAAAATAAAAAAGTAACCTTTATTCTGTGATATTAGTAAAAAAAACAATTTTGTTAATCAGTGTACTAGGAACATATATAATTTTATATTTGCTGTCTTAAAAACAATGTAGAAGAGAATCTGATCTAATAAGAAAAAGGTCAAGATATAATGACCTAATCACACTTTTTGATTATATAAAGCTACAATTGCTGTAAAATTTTAATAAATTTTGCATTGTTTAAAATGTTTTAGTGGTTTGGAAAAAAAATCTTACTTGAGATTTATCATAATTAATGCGATGAGTTAGCAGTTGTGGCAGTTTAGCTTAAAAAAATCTTATGTTCTTGAATAACTTTAAAAAATTACTAAGGGTAAGGGTACAATAAAAAAATTAGATCAATTTTAGAGATTTTAAATTTATCAATCAAATTAAACGAAATATCTATGATCAAATAACTGAACTAAAATAAAATGATATCTGCGTTAAGAACTTTTCAAAGAAATACCTATTAGATTAAATATCTTTATTACTCTTACTCGTATAGTCTGGAAAAAAACCTTTTCCTCCCTTTTATACGGAAAGAGGACGTATGTTGAGTTTGTTTGCAACAAACCCAGCCTTTGTAATCCCGTGTGTGTTAAATTGAACAGAGACGCCCCGGACGTGTTCAAATAGTTTAAAAGTACTCATAGTTCGATTTCTTTTGCAAGCGTTTCTTTACCTTTAAAAAAGATTTGTAAAACTATAAGGAATTGTAGGATATTTAATATTCATAAAACAAGCGCTATTGCGATGCACATTCTTCATTTTCGTTGCACCGCCATACTGTTTTTGATAGCCATTTAAAGTTATTACAATAAATTCAATATATTATAATTTTTAAAAAGTAATCTAGGTACTAGATATATATCATCGCCTCGAAACTTGATTGCGATAGCTGTAACTAATAAATAGAAAAGTAAAAAAAATAAGAGCTTGTTCCATCGTGATCCTTAGTCTGATGTAATAACTTGTTCGGTTGCAGCAGCCAGCGTTTAAAAAGTACCGATATTGGATTTGCTTTGGTGACACAGCACACAAGCTTTTTTAATAGAATTCCTTTGATCCTGACCGCAGACATTTTGTCAGAAACAGAGAAATACGATATTTCCCTTGCCCATTTTCTTTCATCAAATTACAACTAGACAGCACTATTCAGTATTTGCAGTTCATTTGGGATTTTTTTTTTTACGGAGGAGGGCAAATAAGATGCAACCTAACAATAAAAGTCAGTTGTTTATTCGTGCAAGTTTTTCATATTCTAGAAAAGAATTAGTTAAAGCATCGTAAAGTGACTTAACTTATTTGAATCGTTCAAGCGACAAAATTACTATTTCCAAAATAAAGGACATACAAAGTTATGCTGCACCTAACACGATCTTAAGCCAAATTTCGCGGGATTGTACGAGTAATAGACTTTGCACTTGATATGGAGAGCTACGAGAAATCTCGCATGAAAATGTTCTAAGCGCATGTAGCGCAGTAATCCTTCCACGGCTATATAGTATATAACCTTGTAAACCGTAAAAGCTTTTTCTTTCTTTTTGCCTTTATATGTAAAGGAGATTATGATCCAAACTTTCCCGAACATGAAGGCTTTGTAAGGCAACGAGCGTCTCAAAAATGCGTTTATCCATTCCTCTGTCGAACGTTGTATACATTAAACTATTTAAGATTAAAAATAAAATTTTCTTGACTCCTATTTAATAACTATCGATGCGGCTCTTGGGGTTCTTAATAAAATAATTCCCTTCTTCTAAAACAATTTACCACGCAGCTGTTACACCAAAGCGATCTGTTTGTTTACCTACCTACAGAAGAGTCAACATGGCATTTTTTATTAAACCAGCTAAATTATGCATGCATTGCAATGCCGAAATCAACAATATTGCCGAAAAACAATATTCTATTGTCAGAACTCTAAATAATATAAATATTAAATGTCATGTAAAAACGTATACTTCATTATAAATATTGATAATTAGCTGTACTATAATAATACAATACAATAATGTAATGTTACTGTCTCATTCCGTTTTGTTTAATGGTGTCTTAAACAGTCTCTTATTCTGTTTTAAGTATGAGAAATCAAACACAAAAACGCTTCGCTGTTGTAATTTTAATATGATAAATGCGCACTGTTACTTCTTGTTAATAATTAACCTTCGATAAGTATTTTAAGAGTTGGTCAATAACAATTAAAATGTAACTTATTACAATGTTAGTAGGGTTATAAACAATAGCAGGGATATAGATAATAATTTAATGGTAATTTGGTGAAGCGGTGGTAGTTTGTGCACTTAAATTAATTAAATTTCACATTTCGTACCTTTTGTTTTCGAAATATTTTCATCAACGCATGCGTAGAATATAATGAAGTAGTGGAGCGATCTCATACAAAGCTTTTATGTCCCAATCCCAAGCTCAGTAAACATTCGCGAGTCGAGCGGGTCACACGCTCTGTGCGGGCCAACGATAACTTCCCGCTATGAAGATTCTTTAAACTCAGTTCGATTAATACCGTGTTTTAAATTCTTGAAATTTTTCTCACAGTTAAAAATTAATTAATTATCTAATTTCAAATCTACTCTCAATCGAAGAATTTTAAAGTTTGTATGTTATCCATTAAATTACAATTAATTGTGATGTAGACAATCGTAAGTCCGTAATAATGTGGGTTACGACTTTTTTTTTTTACTCATATATTATTATAATAATTATATTTTAAAGCAGTAGTTACAGATTTTAATATTTATATAATTACATAAAAATATTAATTATATTTTACAAGTAGATTACAATCAGTTTAAAAAATCTTAACTATATTATCTGAAAATGAAAGAAGGTGAAAAAATGAACGTATAATATAATTAATTAATTGTTACAAACACAGCGGCGTCGGGCCGCCATAATTGTCGTCTAGACAATTGTTTCGGCAATTTTTTACCGTTGATAACAAATAATTCTACTAATGCTTACAAAGTAATTAAATAGTAAGCCGGACATCGCAGTCGGCATAACTCGTATGAATTTGATAAAAAAATAACATTTTAAACATCTTTAGCAATCTAACCTAATGTTTTGCATTGAGTTTTAACCCAAAACATTAAATGTAAAAATTAACCAACATTCACTGGTTCTATGATCGCTTCTTGAAATGAAATTTGTAAGATACTAGCTGTCGCCCGCGACTCCGTCCGCGCAAAATTAAAAAAAAAACTTAATAAGCACCCTATGTGTTTTTCCAGATTATGTTCTATATTTGTGCCCTCTATATTTCCTCAAGATCCGTTCAGCCGTTCTGGAGATACCTTCAAACAAACATCCATCCATCTCAACTTTCGCATTTCTAATATTAGTACATCATACCTCATATCATATGAGGTATGATGTACCGAATATTTTCCATAGGGTTATTAATTTCTCTCCCAGTATCTTATGTTGACTCGACCTCAATCACCTCCGGGATATTATAAGCACAGTCAAAGGTGAAAAACTATCTTGTTTACTGTTGGAGAGTTAATGATCTTGATGAATAATTATACTATTTATAGTTTTGTTGTCGTGTTTCATTGTTACATTGTAATTTATTACTAATATGAACAAACAAATTAAAAGTTAATCAAGTCTAACTCTATACAAACAGTGACTTGAACAAATTGTTATCTTCATTTTGTTTAAAGAGATTGAGCGGAAGGATACTATGTGTGTGTGTTGGTTTTTTTTATTTTTGTTTTAGTAATTAAAGAAGTGTCTAATTTTTTACATTGTTAAAATAAAATAGGGTTTCAAGAATACTCTTGAATAAATAATATCAAGACTAATTAAGACGTTAATAATTTATAGATAATTTTCAAATCTGTCACGACATAGCTCTTGACTAAGTTAATAAAAAATTCTCTTTGTACCACTTCCTCGGAAATTCTTTTATCATTTATACCATTTTTGATCAGTCTCTGAAAGTTCTGAAAAGATCTATTCAAATATATGGAGCTTTTAAAGAACTGTTAAGATATTCCTCGATTATCTTGTTTTTGTAAAAAAACCTATTAAAACATTATTAAATAGAACAAAAAAAATCCCTACGTATTCAGGTCATATGCTAGTATATATCAAGTTAGGAACTATCTATATTCTGTTTCAAATAGGAAACATTTTGGAAGCTTTTAACGTTAATTATGTGCAACAGTTATTAAGTAAATTCAAACCATAAGTGGACGCCAGGCTTTTAAACCTTGTCATGTATTGTACGGTAAACATTTTAAATTAATAATAACTTTGTTCGTTGGACATTTCAGAGTAACTATTAAAATAACTAACCACATTGTTCTATCTCTATAACTACGAGTATTTTAGCAAATACATGACGATATAATATAGTTGATTAGAAGTTAATAAAAAATCCGCTGTCGCTCAGAGGTATCGGAATCGGTCACTTGACTTGTAATCTAAAGGTCCTGGGTTCTAATCCCGCCATGTAGCGTAATATATTTTTAGATTTAATTCTTCTACGTACTCTTCATTACTGAAGGTCGTGCTCTTCTTGAAGTGCCTTCACTGATGTGTCGACGAGCTGCTTCCACACCGCTCTGTCCGCGGCTTGTCTCATGGCGGTCGGAATCTGAAAGGTCTGGACTTGGTCAGACCAACGGATAGGTTTAAATATGTACAATTATTCGACGTTCTTACGATGAAGGAAAACATCGTGATGAAACCTGAACATATCTTCCTTAAGCGAAGAAATCCCCTTTCTTACGTACTTTGTGGCTGTTGGCTGTAACACATTACATTTAATTAAATTACTATTACATTTAAACAATGACTATTATACTTTGTATTTTGTCAAGCCTGATGTGTTGATTACTGACTTCATTAATATTACAAACACATCAAATAAAATGTTATTATCATAAAGCTTTAACGTTCACATATTAATCGATAGCCATCGGCTATTAGTTAGTGAGCGAGCGGAGGCGCACAAAATAATTTCATCACAAAATCATCCATTGTTACCCATATCATATTTAAATTACGACAAATTACATATTTTACTGTATAGAGCTGTATTTTCACTTGTATATAAATACTTGGTTTTGCGCGCGAGTTCGTCGGCGCGGAATTAAAAAAAAAACTTAATAAGTAGCCTATGTGTTCTTCCAGACTATGTTTTTTGTCTGTGGCAAATTTTATCAAGATTCGTTTAGCCGTTTCGGAGATACCTTCAAAAAACATCCATCCATCCATTCATCTACCCATATAAACTTTCGCGTTTATAACTTTTTATTACTACGCTATGTTTGCTGTTCATGAGTCATGTATGAATTAACTCGTAGAGGCCAAGCATTTGCACGGCCTTATTGGAATTCCTTTAACTAACGTTCATATCACCACCAACATTCGATATCTATCTATATAAAAGAAAGTTGTGTTAGTTACACCATTTATAACTCAAGAACGGCTGAATCGATTTGACTGAAAATTGGTGGGCAAGTAGCTTAGAACCAGGAATAGGACATAGGATAATTTTTACCCCGTTTTCTATTTTTTATTCCGCGCGGACGGAGTCGCGGGTAAAAGCTAGTATATATATATTCACAGATACCAACATTCAATATTACTCCTTTTGTTATTTCAACTGTTTGTATAATTATTTAACCACATTTTTCGTTTTTTTTTTGGTCATTTTTCGTAGCGACTCTCTTTTAATATATACTAGCTTTTACCCGCGACTCCGTCCGCGCGGAATAAAAAAAAATTAAAACGGGGTAAAAATTATCCTATGTCCTTTTCCTGGTTCTAAGCTACTCGCCCACCAAATTTCAGTCAAATCGATTCAGCCGTTCTTGAGTTATAAATGGTGTAACTAACACGACTCTCTTTTATATATATAGATAACTAGCTTTTACCCGCGACTCCGTCCGCGCGGAATAAAAAATAGAAAACGGGGTAAAAATTATCCTATGTCCGTTTCCTAGTTCTAAGCTACCTCCCCATCAATTTTCAGCTAAATCAGTTTGACTGATCTTGAGTTATAAATAGTGTAACTAACACGACTTTCTTTTATATAATAGATATAATATAAGTGGCTTTTTAAATACATCGAATTCAATTTAATTTTCGAGAAATCAGTGAATAATGAAAAGAGTTGACTACGTAGAAGTAATTTCCAAGTTTAGGCTCAAGATGCATGGTGTATCTATTTCTAATATTAATTTACTACGCTACTTATTTTCTTAAAAGAAAACAAAGATAACAAGATGTCTTAGTACTTCCAATAGTGGTTCAGCGTAAAATGGTTAATTATGTTACAGTGTGGCGTTCGTAGCATCATAGCTACTGACAAAGACTGACTTTTATACACATTGCTTAATATAATTAAGATACTAGCTCTAGTCCTCATTCACATATTTAGTCCACATAGAAAAAGGATATATCCTCTGTATGTGCGTACCCTCTTCTGTCGATTAAAGGTAGGCAACGCATCTGCAATGGTGGGTGTCTATGGGCAGCGGTCGCTTCGCTATTTAGGCGGATTCAGGTGACCGCATGTTCGTTTGCCACTTTGTGATATAATAAAAAATAAAAAGAGACGTTTAAAGACTTCTTTAGTCGGTTTTACGAGTACATGATAAGTTCCAGTCTAATAAAATATAATTTATTTCACGATTTCGAATGTAATGAATCCAGCACTTATTTGGATTTAATTATTTCAAAGGGTTTCTGTTTACAATTACAATTTTCTAAACTACGAACTAAATTTCTAATGATAGACAAGATTCACGCTTTAATCGTATTGGAAACAAAGTTTGCCCTAAGTCTGTACCACTTCGCTCGCTCACTTCCTTCTTAAACTTTACAGCACTTACGTCTTAATCGTCATTACATCAATTTCCAAGTTCCATTTCATTTAAAATAGCAGCAATGATTCTTTTCAAAAGCAAATAGAATATTTGTTCCATGAATTTCACTGTACATTTTTTCGTTGTAATCATCATGCTTTTGTGTGCCCACTACTGGATATAGGCCCTCCCCAATGCTTTCCACAGTATGCAATACTCCAACGACCTCCCGCCGTCCGCACTAAGTCGATGGTCAATCTGGCGTACTGGGTAGATACACGTAATTCACGCTCCTGACTCCTTATTTGAATCAACTTTTACATTTTCTACTGTGTTCTAATCAATAGAGTCTTAGCGGCCGGTAAATTTTTCGTCTTTGACTGATGAAACATTTCAAAAATGGCATAATGCATCAAACAAAGTCGCATATGCACCACCAATAACTAGGGAAACTTTTAAAATTTGACAAAAAGATTGTTTGCCGAGCTCATAAGTAACTCAACTTTTGTATCCGTATTGATTACTTGATAACAAATTGAAGGTTTTAATTTAGATCCTGACTGCGATCGACTTTTGAAATAAAGAAAATGGCAACATCGATTATTCATAATAGTCCAATCGTATGTCAGTTACGTGATGCGCCGTACTGCCGCCGTTATGGTAGTTTACTACAAGGGGAGAATAGAATAGCAGAGCAGTGGAACAGCGCAGTACTACACTGAAAGTACACGCCAACCGTGAAATTTGTTGACATTGACATTGTTCTCTCTATTTTATCAAATACAATGAGAGGGATGACAATTTGATTTTATACCAGGGTTCCGACAGTCAAAAAGCACAGCAAGACAGAAACAGCACTGTTTTGGCCGTAAGTGTGTATTAAAACACTAGCAGTACGCCAATGTCCCATTTACTTCTCATAGTTCTGTCCTAATGTGAAAATTGTTCTATGTTTTACGGACTAAGCTCATCGCTGTTGAACTGATCACGCGATCGGACGTGCGATCGACCATGCTACAGCAATTTATTACACGGCCGCGTTACTAGCTGATATGAGGTGCTGTAATATAAATACTGGATTTGATAAACACAACTCCAATACACAAACAAACATGACAAAACTAAACTATATAGTGTCATTTTCTTTTGCACAATATCCTTAGCTACTTTTCTTTTATATACGGGAACAAATCAAGCATGTTGAAAGAAATTAATGATTGTTTTAAAAACAAACATTTTTTACAAACATCATAAATGCGAATGTTTAGATGGAGGGATGTGTGTTTGTTAAAAGGTATGTCCGAAACGGCGCATAGGGATATTGATAAAACTTATCATATATGAAGAACATAGTCTGCAAGAACAAATAGGCTACTTATTACGTTTTTTTTTTTTAATTCGGCGCGGAAGTTGTCGAGAGCGTCAACTAGTACTTAATATATTCAGCGAAAAAGCTTTTATACAAAACATACAAATCTAAATATTGTTGTTGTTGGCTAAAAAATAAATATCTAAATAGTACACGATTGAATAACTTTAAATCCATGTTGGAATAAAATAAAGAGCTGTTGGAATAAGAAAACAGAAAATCTCTTCTGGATACCTGAAATGCAATTCAATTTAATTAAAGAATCTCTTAGAGTTAATACTTTGTCGTACGTTTATCGGCTTCTTTCTATTTGTTCACCATCTAATTGATGTCTTTGTTTGCTCCTACATCTGACTTCTATTTCACAACTAATTGACTTGTTACTTAGTCGTGATAATGAAAGCGTCCTGTTCACCTAGAACGAATATTTGTGATAATCGTCATCCTTTTTCTTTGACTATTTTATCCATATCTTAAAAGTTTGATGATTGTTTTAATTTCAGAGTTATTTACTTTTTTTTGATGCTTTAATTATTTCGAAACAAAACTTTTTGTTAATCGTCTTAAAAGTCTTTATTTCAACATATTTAACAAAGGTCTGGTAAAATGTTTTGTGTTGGATAAGATTATGCAATCTTAAGTCGTGTTAGTTAAACTATTTATAACTCAAGAACGGCTGAATCGATTTGACTGAAAATTGGTGGGCAGGTAGCTTAGAATCAGGAAACGCACATAGGATAATTTTTACCCCGTATTCTATTTTTTATTCCGCGCGGACGGAGTCGCGGGTAAAAGCTAGTATTAACATAAATAAATGTAACAGTGAGTTATTATTTTAGGCATTATACTATGGAATTGGTGTTTGTTTTATCACTTGTGATTTAAATTCTAATTTGTGTCTCAATAAAATTCATCAATCGGAGTGTGATTCAATACAAATAAAACTGCAGAAATGATTTTAAAGAAGTAACAAAAGGGCATATTTACTCATTGGTGTACATCACCAGCAGCGGCTACGTTTCCCAAATTATGCCATTGTTGCTTTTGGCTTGACTTACTGCTGAATTACGTGTCTTAATATAAGCGCGGTCACCGCAGCGAATTCAACACGAATATCATTTTATCTTCTAATTTGTCATCTTCTTTCTTTCATTTTAATATAACATACTTATATCATCTTTTATCTTTGGAAGGTTTGACGTATACTATATGTATGTATGTATGTATGTACAATACATAAAAATCTACTTGAATCTGTGTAAAAATAAATCTTAATTTTTTTATCTTAAACCACTGCACAGATTTTAATGAAATTTTAGTAGGGAGTCCTGACGCCACATCTGAGTAGATTGGGTTTCTAAAATAACAAAAAATAAAATAAATACATTGTTCTATATGTAAATAAATAAAATTAAAAGTTTTTTTTTCATCTAAGTATGTACTTAGCCATATAAGAAGAATAAATCAGCGCAGAAAATGCAGTCTTAGCAGAAACAACTGTTGTACATAAAATCTTCTGCAAGTAACGACCCTTACCCGGCAAACTTTCCCCTATATGATACACGCGAAGTTCCACTGTATAAGGAGTATAAACTTATATGGAAACAAAATACTTTTTCCATTGTAAAAGGAATTTACTTTACCATTTTCTAACAAAGTTTTTCATCTGTACTGTGAACAAATTTAAAATGTATCAATACTTATTCTGATTTTCCATCACTAGTTACGTCATCTTAGTGACGAATTTATTAATTGATACTTTACACCATTATACTTTCTCATATCCTTTGAAAAAACAATATAATTTAATACAAGTATTACGACAGTAGAAAATCGGAATGATTAAAAAAACGTAAATAAGGTTTATTTGTTAATTTTCTTTTATATTTTTTTCTCGTATATTTTCCGAGAATCATTGGATAAGGTTCGCCGCTGCGACATTTGGAATTTGATGAGCGGGCTTCCATTCCGATTAGTTGCAATAGGGTCACATCGTTTGCGACGAAGGAGAGAAAATAGTTATTTAAATATAGCCTCCCTTCTACTCGTATACTACACACAAATATTGCAACGTAGTAAAGTAAACAGCATTTTATTTTAATTCCAAAGAAGTAAACGTTTTTAAAAAACTGAAACACATTGTACTGTCAGAATAAAGACATTATATGTTGATGAACTGAATATAAAAAAAAAACAATCAATAAATCAAGTTCATGTCAATCTTTTGACCATGAAGTAGGAAGTATTCTGTGTAAACTAAAATGAAGTAAAAATCACGTAAACTGAATAGTAGTACTTTAATAAATGATTTTTCCCAATCTGCCAATTGTCGATAAATAAATAAAAGCTCGTCGAAATCATGACGTAATCAGTAATTAGGCCTGATTGTGAATACTCGTATTTGTATCAGCTAATTTGATATAAACACGATAAAAGCTAACAACAAACGTTATAATTTTCGTTTTGTATTACCATTGCATATGTAATAGAATTACATATTTTATATACACAGCAATTAAATTTACTAGAACGCTTTGCATAACTATTTTTTAAAGGCCATTTAAAGATAATATCTAGTTATGTACAACTCTGATTCTATATGTATCATAAACCATTAGATGTAAACTGTTGGATATAGTCCAAAGATCAGTCCCGTACCCTCCTCAGCTAGCTGAGGTTGTTCGTTTGTTTTGACATTCATTAGCATTCATTTTATTCCATGAACTCGCACTCCGTTAGTACAGAAAAATTTACGCGGCATTGGATATGTTAACTCGTATCTTGAATGCCTGCTATTTTTTCCAACAGTATCGACCCCACTTTACTATGTAATCACTCTTAAGCAAATTGCTTCATGCTTTTCAAAGCTGACGTAGTAAATGGAAATGAATATTTGAAATGAAGATGAAAACTTTGATATATTCGTATTGCAGTTTAAATAAACCGCGTTTGATGTTGATCAAAAAGCAGTTTGTGAGAGATATGCAAACATTTTGCAATGATGTTGAACGGTTTCTGAATTTCCTCGCTTTCGTTTTACGTCTTTATTTAATGTTTTATATATAATTGATGTATTATTTTTCAATAATGATTTGTAACTTTTTGACACGCGAATTAATTTTACTTATCTTACTAATATTATAAATGCGAATGTTTAGATGGATGGATGGATGTTTGAAGGTATCACCGGAGCAGCTCAACTTGATCTTGATGAAATTTGGCACAGACGTAGAACATAATCTGGAAGAATACATAGGCAACTTTTTAGGTTTTTATTAATTCTGCGCGGACGACAGCTAGTTACTCTATAAATGCAGGAACGCAGAAGTTAAAAACAGATACGCACAAATACGGTAAAAGTTTTCGTTATGTAGAAATTTCGATGCGAAAGTAAACGGCATTTTACGACACTAAACTTTCAAATTTTAATTAATTACAATAAAAAATATCGTAGCGAAGCAATGAGTGGTTCCTCTAATATTGCGGATGTCCATGGGGATATATGACCTATTTTCATTAATGGTCCAACTGCTCATATGATCCCTATTAATAAAAAAAGCAGAAAGCCATATCCATGAACCATCAAATATGTAAAAGCTAAAAAAGCTAGCTAAAAAAATCACATAATACCGACCTCCATTACTCCTGTTTCTAGTCGAAATAAGTTAAAAATTTAAATCAAAACTGTACATAAATATACAATTCCTTATATTTTGTGAATTACCTAATTACGCAATAAAAAAATCTTTGCCAAAATCAGAAAAGACAGCTGTGTAATTAAATATTATGAATAGTAGAGGAGGAGTGTGGCGCTCGCGGGCGCTCTGTACTTAATGACAAAACTTTTATTGCACCAAGTCTTGCATACAAAGTAACCTTTTATTATACGAAACATGTTTACATCTGTAACATAAAACTTGAATACATACATTGTTTTTATAAAATGAAAGCGATACCAGATGTTTCAAGTTTTACAAGAATTCATACTTATACGTGTTCGTAGTTAGGATAGATATAAACTTTCAAAGTTGAAGAAGATATTGGTAGATGTTAGATGTAAAAAACTTGTATCGCATTGAAGGTTTGCACATTCGAAGGAATTGTTTATAGATAAATAAGCTTCTAATTGTATTTATTATTTGACCTATTTTTTTGTGTTTCATTGATTTTAAAACTCATTTAATATTTATTCTACAAAATTATATAATGTGTTCTGTTTGGTGTAAGCATGGTCGAGAGTCGCTTTTTTATATGTCGTCACTTTATCATTCCGTCTTTTTTAATTTACTTGCACTTTTTATTCTCAGTCAACGCTTCACCTCTAACAAAGCTTAGGACCTTCAATTGCTAAAAGCTTAAATTTCTGTACGTTTCTAGCTCGCCTAAAACGTTCAGTTCCTTTTTTGTGACAATTACAATGTAGGGGCACGAAGAATTTTGTAATAGCTAATTGGACAATGTCAGAAGAAATTTCTACAATGATATCCCTATAATATTTGTAATTTACAATTTTTTCGCATTCAATATATTGTGTTCTACTCGTAATAACGTTCTAACCACATTTAATCAAATAATACTCAAATACAATATCAAATTCTGTCCAATTAAGAGACAACAAAGCGACAAGCATAGGTAATTCTATGCAGATGTCAATCATAAAACAAAGTTTTGTCAAAGCTGTGTCGTGGTCAAGCGCTAACTTTTTCAATATAAAAAAATTATGTAATTTAAAATTAACTTTAAAGAGAAAAACACATGTTTGAAAATCACTGAGAAACAACGACGCCACACCGTCTAGTCGGCAAGCGTCATAATGTCTGTGAATTTTCTCTCCCCTCTCATTCATTAACCACAACCATCGTAAAAAACAACTTTAAGCTTAAACCATTTCGTTTAAACCGTGTTAATAAGCCATAAAGCGCTAGGTTGACAATAATGCTGTTGTCTTTCATCTTATTTTTTTTATATCTGTATATACAATCGTGGTTCACTAAAGACAAAACATATTGTTATAACATATTTCGGAGAAAATGAAACATTTTAATAAGTTTTTATTACTTTATAGAAAACAGTGCTTTACATGTTCTAAAATGTCGCTTTTTGACAACGTGCTTAATATACCGGCCGTCATATTCAAGGGTGACCGTTGAAAAAAAAAAGCCAAAAGGCTTACACAAATAAGCTCTGTTGTTCCTACAAATGCCAAATGTTGTCGAGAATTTAAATTAAGTACTAATGATATCTTTGTGGAGGTTATTTTATGTAGAGGTTTTTAACACAGCATACATCATTGTTGATTAACAATTTTGATATTCTGAACTTGACTATGGACTATTTTTCATTTCTGTTTATGATCTTTTGTTTGATTTCTATATGTATGGTGTGTGACTTTTTTGAACGTCATTCATTTAAAAACCTATCGTTAAACGTAACGTGTGATAGCGTACGAAAATCATCTTCGCAACCTCTGTACGTGCTAGTTGATATTACACTGTGAATAATTTAACTTTCATTTCATCGTACGTTAATATTTCGCAACACAGGATTAGCTTTGTCATTAAAATTACAATCGAGTTAAGTTAATCGATCTCAAATTATTTTTTAATAAAAAATTCTCTCGAATTATTTTTTAAGTAAAAATAATAAAATGATACTGTTTAATTTTAATTCGTTTTAGAAATATTTAATTTGTCGCAACCCACATTATATAATACTATGTTAGGGTAAAACCTGGAAATAATAATAAATCAGTCTTATAGCTTTGTTTAGGACTTTAAGAATGAAAGACACTTCTTTTTAGTGTTGTGTAGTAATCTGGTAAAAATGTGTACATAACATTAAAAAAAATATATTCGAAACCATCAGAGAAGGATTCTTCGAAGCAAAATGTTTTTGGAAATACATATCGACTTTTCCCTTTATGACGCAGTGTCTTGAACAGTGAAATGAGAAGAAAATATTTACGATTGAGGCGAATTCCGCACAAACTCAAATATGCAGATGATATTGGTTGCTGGGGGGTAAGTGGTAATATGCTCTGAATCAATTTTACTATAATAAAGTAGGTTGCACGCAAAGGAAGTTACTGTTCAAATATTATGTCTATTTTTGTAACCCACCAAAGAGTATTCAAAATTGTACCGTTTTTATGCATCACTGCCTTATTCACTATTTTTAACTATAAAGATAAAGAGGAAAGATTTAATTGTTTGTTTGTTAATTGCATTGAATAGGACACGAAACTAATGAACCGAATTGAAAAATCATTTCACTGCTGGGAAGCTATACTATCTCCGGATAACATGACTGTATTTATTACTAGAGTTTTTTTCCGTGCGAACGATGTCGTGGGCAACTGCTATTTGCTTCATAAATAAACTAAGTTTATTCATAGAGTTGGTAACGTCCTAAGAGAAACTACTCTGCATTCTATAAGCCTCTTTGAAAAGTATTAGCTTTCAAGATTTCAACTTACAAACTTTCATCAAAGCTTGTAACTAGTAGACATTATAGACTGCTACTCAACTAAGCACTATTTAAACCGTTCTATTAATATTTCCCAGTACCTAGGAGCAAGGTTCACTCTACGCTGTCTTTTAAAGTATTTTCTTAAAATATATTTTCTTTTATAAATTTATTGTACCTATATGTAGGTATTATTGCAGTTATCAAAAATATTGTCAATTGAATTTATAGTCATACAAGGATATCCGGTGAGAGAGGTTCTGTTACCGCGTTTAGTTTTGTCAGAAAATACGTAAAATTTATATGGGTGTAGAAAATAACATGAAAGGGAAAACACGACATAACAGCTACAGTACGAAGAGGATCTTGTGACAGACTTAAGCCTCCGGGACAGATATTGTCGGCCTGTTATATAGAGACTTTGTATTGCCATTCAAACTTAAACGATACCAACGGACGTACATGTCGTTGTCAAAAATCAGATTGAATTTTTTCAGGTTACCCACCGAACTCTTAATCTACATTCGAACGAATAGAGAACACTTTTCTATAGTAATTACTTAAAGACTTGTTTTATACATCTGTTTTGGAATCGCGATACCACTAGGATTTTTTTGTTTATAACTTTACACGTAATTGTACTTATCATTTTCCGACTGAATATATTGTGCAGCAACAAGCATGTTTTGGCAACACGTTAATGGCGAAACATCTTTATCCAACTTGAACCAAGTGTAATAATTTTATAAAAGGTAGTTTTAGTTTTCTTAGATGGCAGCACTGCTCGACCCCGCCACTCTTTTGTGACAACTTCCGGCGAATGGATTGAGAGTGGTGGGGTTGAAACAGCGTTTGATTATTGAGTCAGGAGCTCGGCAGTCGTTGGATATCCGTCGATGTGATAAGTCGTCGAGTGGAAAGACAGTCGTCTAGTAGAATTGACCGTTAGAAATGTTGAAAATGGAATAAAAGTATTCACTGTGCAATGAATTGGAGTTTTTCTTGACATTTCAGAAGCGGGATATAAAAATCCAGGTATGAACGCCCTCAGAATTTTAAATACTAATTTACATTAAAAAAAATACTTTAAAGTACAAAGTAGCTGTAACGCTTGTTAATTTTCTTATTTTTATTCTTTTATTTTTTTTTTATTTTACTTTCGATACTGCACAAATATGACATTGTCATACTGCATTTGATCACGGCTATTTTCCAAAAATACAAATTATGCATATCTTCTATATATCTATCTATCTATATATATAAAAGAAAGTCGTGTTAGTTACACTATTTATAACTCAAGAACGGCTGAATCGATTTGACTGAAAATTGGTGGGCAGGTAGTTTAGAACCAGGAATAGGACATAGGATAATTTTTACCCCGTTTTCTATTTTTTATTCCGCGCGGACGGAGTCGCGGGTAAAAGCTAGTGTTACAAAGACTTTTTATTGAGATCATTATTTACGTCATTATTAAAAATAATTATTTAATGACTTATTGATTTATAAGTATCGAATGTGATTTTAACTCGTATTTTCACTTTTCTTTATTTATATTTATGCTATCTATTTTGAATTCTTTAGAATTTCAAACGTTTTACGGGATATTTGGAAATTGAATATGGGTAATGATTTCATAGTTATACAAGCGAGACCCCCCAACAGGGAAATAAATAATAGAGGTTTCTATTTTATTATATATGAAACTTTACTTGTGTGTGAATCATTTACTTACTTTTTTTTTTTTTTGTATTTATGTCTATTGAAATTACTCGCTTCGAACGATTAAACAGTGGAGAAATATCATGTTTTCGGGATACAGATTGAGCGAACAATGAATGTTCGCTGGATAATGATTGAGCGAACAATGATGTACGCTGGATAATGATTGAGCGAACAATGAATGTTCGCTGGATAATGATTGAGCGAACAATGATGTACGCTGGATATTGATTGAGCGGGCAATGATGCTCGCTGGACTGTAAGAATCGACTGAACTTAATGACTGAGTGAACAATGATGCTCGCTGGACTATAAGAAACGACTGAACTTAATGATTGAGTGAGCAATGATGCTCGCTGACCTGTAAGAAACGACTGAACTTAATGATTGAGTGAGCAATGATGCTCGCTGGACCGTAGGAAACGAATGACTTTAAATTTGACTGAGACTGAACTTTGATGTAAATAAGAGAGATTGAGACATGATTCCAGGGATTTAATACATTTAGATATGACGTCAGACGATGACTAAGTTGGAGGTACGCTACCTACAACTCCACCAAGGAAGCGTAAGTACGCAAAACGAAGGAAAGTAAAGAGGAAAAGAGCTCCTTCGACGTCATCTACTTCGACGTCGTCAAGTGAGAATAAAAGTAAATGTGTGTATGTAAGGACGCTTGTTGGGATGAATGTGTATTGATGTATGATTGCGTGTGTGTGTATGTTTATGTACGTTTATAAAAGTAAAGTTCTATGTTTGTATCAAGGATTAAAAGGTTCTATACAATTAAATCAATGAGTATAATATGAAATAATATCTTTTGCGTTTGAAAGAGGTAAGATTGGGCTTAAGAAGTATGAACATTTTCCGGATAACGTAGTATGAACTTTTGGCACTTCACATATATTATGTGCGGAGCGTTGAATGAAGATTAGCTCGTGATTGTATGTAATTGATGAGTGATGATGAAGGATAAGAGCCGGTATATATAGTTGCCTTACTGTAAGAACTTTACATTCCCTGTACAGGTTAGCTGTTGGATATCTGTATGGGCGGTTTGTGCTGCATTTTAGTATACCGCGTTGGGCTCTCTCGAGTGGAAAAAGATTTATTTTATTTGAACCTCCCCAAGACGAAATACAATAACTTAGCACAGACTGACATAGGGAGTAATATAACATTTTAATGATGTCTTTTATATGCACAAACTCTGATGTTTTGAAAACTGCAGTTAATTTTCTGATTCGCTGAGTTAATTGATTACGCTAAGATATCTAATTGAGGTAACTTTTTGTATGGTCTGGCATTTACACATGAAATTCGGGAACCTGTTTTGGCAGGTAGATGAGGTGTGTGCAAGTAGAAAGAGGGACTCGAAATTCTGTGGGTTCTTAATGGAAAATGTTACATGCTTTGTTTTTTCTATATTTAATGTTTATCTATTATTTCTGAGGCACATTGAGATGTTGTTAAACGCTCCCTGGGCTGATGCAAAAGTCCCAGGCCAGGTGTCTCCTTGGACAACTAAAACTGTATCATCAGCATAAGTGATAAAGATACCGCGATCGACTGGGAGGTTGCAAAGCTCGTTTATATAAACTAGAAAGAGGGTAGGCCCTAGTATACTGTCCTGCAGAACACCACAGCTAACAGTTAAGAGGTCACTTATATGAGGTCCTATCTTTATGCTCTGTGTCCTATCCGAGAGGTAGTCTTTGAAAAGGTTAAGTTGAACATTTTTGATTCTTTTTGTTTAAAAGTAGCGGTATTGGCACAGTGTCAAAGGTCTTTGCAAGATTTAGAAATAGAGCAATACTCTTCTTTCTGATAGTTTTTGGCGACATATTCTGTTAATGTTAGTACAGCATTTGAAGTCGACCTATTTCTTCGGAAGCCAAATGGATTTTTAGAGAACATGTTATTGTGTTCTAGATAACTGACCAATCTATTGTTAATTATCTTTTCAAAAACCTTCGATAAATATGTTAATATGGAATTGGGCCTGTAGTTACCAACAATCATTTTATCATCACTTTTGTGCATAGGTATTTTTTGCCATGTTTAAGAGATTTAGGAAAGACTCTCTTGACTGTAGGGAAAGATTAACAATGTGTGTTATGACTGGTGCAAGTAAGTAACTATTTTGGCGTAGTACAGCGGAGGGAATATTGTCCCAGCCCATGGAGCTATCGATTTTTAACGCGTTAATGGTGTTCAGAATTTCAGGTATATCGGCATCCGTTAGGATCACGGAATTTAGTGTTGTATTAGTTGGCTGTAGACTATTACTTATATCAGTGTCGGGAGCAATATTTTCTGCGAGAGCTTTACCTATATTAACAAAATAACTATTCACATCGTTGACTGTTTTTTTTTATAGTTGGTTATTTTCTAGAAGATCTTGTGATACCTTGGGAATTGTTTTAAAATGTGTAATTTCGTTTATGATTCGCCACGTTATTTTCATATTTTTCGCTTTACTAGCTTCCCTCAGACGTTCTATTTCATAATTGGCTTTTGCTTTTCTAAGAAGGGTTTTACAGTGATTTCTATAGCGTTTATATGTCTCAATAAAAATAAAATTAACAGGTTGATTTCGTAATTTCATATGCATTCGATCTCTATTTTTCATGCACCTTAACAGTCCTGTCAAGATCCAGAGTTTTTTTTAGTGTCTGGTAATTGGTTTAGATATATTATCTAAAAGATAGTTTGTGGCCAAGTTACAATCAGTAGTAATAAATATTTTTGAGAGGTCTGATGCTTTGATTGTTTCAGAAACTTCTTTGTAATTAGTCTTGGTAACAGTGATAGTGAAAAAGGGTTTTGTTTGGTTAGTATCCATGACTAGGAAGGAATATGGTATCGTGGTCGGTGAGAGCATTTTGAACATTATGTTCATATCACCTGTTATTACTATGTTTTTTTTTATAATTCTTACATAAGATTAATAGTTCTTCTAATGATTTAAGGAATGGTATTACATTATGAAATGATTGCGATCTGTTAATGGACTTTAGGATAATACCATTTTTTTATTTGTTATAATACAGGTAGCATCTGAAAGTTTATGTTCATAGGAATCACAGTGTAAATAGTTTTTAGTGTATATCATTATGCCATCGTTTTGGTTTTTTTTTTTTTTTTAAAATTCTAGACTACTAGTATTGTACCCCTTTATTTAAGGGATACATAAAGAATTGTTAAACCAGCATTCTAATAAAATAATGGTGCCAGGACTTATTGCTATTCTGGAAAGAAGTAATAGGAAACCGTTAAAATTGCACAATATACTCTTTATATTCTGTGTTAGAATCTTTAGTTTATGTGTTGGTGATTTTATTAACGAGTTGAATTCTTCAGATGTGCAGGTTTGTGCCTTAGATGGTACAATGTTGTCGATGTTATCATTAATTATTGAGATTGTGTGGTACATTATTTGTATGTCGGATATAATTAAGGGTACATTAGTACTCCTACAAAAAAAAAATGAATGGATATAAGTACTACGTTTAGGGCTGTTTGTTTTGTAAAACATCAGAGTGCCTTAGTATGTGTATACATAATACGACATATTAATAGAGGTTTAAATTGATAAAACGTATGTTTTGATTTTGTAAACAAAATTCGTGCTTCGTTATTAAGTAACAATAACAGTTTTCATGAAGTTGACACTATTGGAGGAATGATGTATTTTTATTGTCATGAGTTTTAATAATGTTAGTTGATAGTGTGAAATTGATATTTATATCATTGTATATAAGATATTGTAGATTAGTAATATGACACGTATATTGCAACTTTTATTGTAACTTTTCATAAATTTAGTGTACATGAGTAATATATAATGTTCTCGAATGGTAGTAGTAATAGGCCGTACAGTGTGTTGATGTTTACACAGTACCAGTATTTACAAATTAAGCAACCGTAATATGGAACATTAATTTCAAGGTTAGCATACTTGTATGATAAACAAATTGGGGAACTAAGGTGAATTTTATAAGTATGCCTGGCATTGTACACTTCTATGATGCTGTGGTAGTATGTGTGACAAGAGTAAGTAGATTGTTGGCAGTTAATTGTATTATTTTGGGAGTGTTGATTTTTATGTTTTAGTAAAGTGTGTCTACATATTACATTTATAAAATGAACAAGCAAGATAACATTATGGACGGTATATGTTATACAAATGTGTTTAAATATTGTACTACGTAGAATATTTTATTTTGTGTCCGTAATGAATGTAGTTGATCTTCGTTTTTAATGACAATGCCCCTTCTGTTTTTCGTAAAAGTATTTTACCATTTTTAACCCAGCTGTGAGCGTATTTTTCTGCCTTTGCTAATTCTCTGGCGAGAAAATGTACGCTTCTAATTTTTGTTAATCTCTTTTAATCTTTATAACATGTAAACTGGAATGACTTCTCCGACGAAAGGAAGTTGCTTGGAGTTTAGTTCGTCAGTTCTGTTTTTTTGTACTTTTGACAGACGCTAGCACATCCATTTCAGTCCAAGTATTGGTAAATTCGACAACGACTGTAGACGTTGTGGAGTCGGCTCATTCTTCTCAATTTGAACATCCAAAGTATTAGTTAGGCGCTCAAAAGTTGGAGATTGGATTTGGATTCTGCTTGTTTACCAGGGACGTTTCTTATTTCAACGGCTGTTTTTAGAGGAAAACGTTCCAAAGTATCTAATCGCTCTTCAAGTAGCGATGTCCGTTTTTCCAGATCGCCTCCTCAGCTAACGTAGATAACTTACCTTCAATGTTTTTTAATTGGTCCGTTAGGAAGTCTAGACTTTTATCAAGCTCTTGGTTAGATTGATCGACTTGCGATTTTAAATCTTTCATAAGAGCTTCTACTTGAGTCTCTCATAATTATTACGTAGGTTGAATACTTTTATGAGGAAAATAGATACTTTTATACCGTTTTATAATATTGTATTATAGTTATATTGTTAAATTAAATTAAGATTTTATTATGTTGGCTTCAAAATTATTATAAGTAACTTAAGTTAGTAAGTAATTAATTGGCAGAGTTCCTGATGTTTTAGTGTGCCAGGAGGCTACACATTTCGTAGGATGGCCGAATGTAATAATTTTATAAAAGGTAGTTTTAGTTTTCTTAGATGGCAGCACTGCTCGACCCCGCCACTCTTTTGTGACAACTTCCGGCGAATGGATTGAGAGTGGTGGGGTTGAAACAGCGTTTGATTATTGAGTCAGGAGCTCGGCAGTCGTTGGATATCCGTCGATGTGATAAGTCGTCGAGTGGAAAGACAGTCGTCTAGTAGAATTGACCGTTAGAAATGTTGAAAATGGAATAAAAGTATTCACTGTGCAATGAATTGGAGTTTTTCTTGACACAAGTTTTAACTTCAATAACACGAAGTTTCTGAATATGGTATAGAAATAAAAATAAAATCGTTTATGTGTAAACTTGAATACAGTCAGCATTATTTTTACGAGCGAGTTCATAAAACATTCGTAAAAGCGACCTCACTTTGGATTCTAATGACTCATAAATGCTATTTTATGAAGAAGAATAGATTTGGAACGGCTAATTTCAATACCTAACCTGCTTCACATTTACAGGGGTGACAAAGAATACACGTCTAAAATTTTTCTGTCACAGTAACATGTTATTCAGGGAATATGTACATAGGTAGCTTGTCATGATGAAAAAATTATGCTACATACTTATTTCGTTATAACATCAGTTTAAATTTAGATTTAATTTTTGTGTAATTTTTATCGTTAATACATTGAAAACATCAACGTTAAATGGTATAAAAAATAGAACAAACAAAATAACACAAGCACAAACAAATATAAGATGGGTGTATCAACCCCATTCTCATTGTCTAGGTTCATAACGTGTCTTGCCAAGTATTGTCTTTGCCAATATTCGGGCTGACCCTTAATCAAGCCAACAAACTCGGTCTAGACCTAGGCAGAGGTTACACGATGTTAATTATGTTACGAAACTACAAAACATCTCTTTAACTTCACCCCGGAACGCCACTGCACTGACATTTGTATTAATAAAATATTTTCATATATTTACATTCTTCGAAAACACAAGCACAACATGTGTCAGTACAACTGCCACGTTGGTCGTAACCCACTTTTATGAAACATGTTGGAAATGTTATTTATCTCTTATTTTTAGACCTTTTATTGTCAATGCAAGTCCGGAAAAAAGTTTTTGCTGTTTTATGCAAATGGCCACTCATAAGCAATTTTGTTGACTGAATCGTTTTTTAGTATTATTTCAATTTGTTTATTTATTCAAATAAAATACTAAAGTAACCTTTACTGGAGACACAAAAAATGCTTTGTCGCTTTGGGTTTAGCCACATTTAAGACCCAAGTATCGACATTGTCCTATTTGAATAGCATTATTAAACTAACTGATTATTGAATAGAATTAATTAACTTAATAACATTATTAAACTAAACAATGGAATATTATCTATACAGTTGATAGCATTGGAATATCCGTAAAAAATCTTCGGGAATGTGATGTTTTTTTGTTGCTTACAATGTAGAACAGTTTTTTTAATTTTTGCCTGTCTGTCCACAACTCTACGTCTTGTTCCGGGTGAGCTCCGAAATGGCGGGGCCGGTTTTAATGGGGCTTTTACTGGAAGGTAGCTGATGAATACGGAAGTAACATAGGTTATTTTTTTTTAATTTTCCGCTAACGAAGTTGTAAAAATAAGTTTACAGTAATTGTTTAAGTACATGTACTACTTTTAAAGGTTTAAACTGAAAATACGGACAGATTATGTTTATAAATAGTGCGAATAGTTACTAAATAATTTCTTTATATCCGCAACGTTAAAACAAAGGTACAGACACTCTAACAGGGGCGTAGACCGTTTGGAAAACATCCAGTAAACTTAATTTGAGCCTATAACATATACGACTCACAGTATATTAAACACTTCATATAGTCTTTAACATACAATGATCTATACTCACCATAAATAACTGTTGTGCACATAATCCGGAAGGATAGAAATAAGGCATTGATTGGGGATTTCCATTTGTCATTATCCAGGAACACTCTCCTCACTCACTAAATGTGTAGTTTAGACACATTTACACATGCATGGTCCGTTGCTTATATCTAAACCTTTCCTCGGTATGTTTATTTAATAAATACATTACACACTATAGTATTATTTAACTAGATAATCAAATAAAGTAAAAATACATTTCGTGAGTTCATGCACATAATATTAATCATGTCGATTTTCTTTCTCAGCGTAGCACATTTGTTGCAAAATGAAAAATTTGAGTATTGTGTTGATGTGTAATATGTTTAGAAATAAAATGTTTCCTCCTTTAGCTACAGCGCCACCTAGCGGAGTTTATAGGCATTACGCGGGTTCAAAGTAGGGGTGGCGCATTTGATCGGAACCTAAACAGTGTAAGGTTACCACTACGAACACTAGATGGCGCTGTAAAATTTACGGATGAAATCGGAACCAAACATGCATTTTCCTCTAAATGAAAATAGATGTCGCAATAAGCTTGTAGTACAAAAAGGTTATGTTACATAATATTGTCAAGACTATGACGTCTGATTTGTCAACGATATTTTGTGAATTAGTTTCAAAGTAGCGAAGCTTTGAAAGTTTAAAGATATAAGTAGGTACCTACTTTGTTAAGGAACATCACTACTAAATCTCTATGCGAAGACTTGTTTTGATTTTACAGATTTCAAGTTTGTATCGTTCGTAATAATTTAAGCAATTAATGTAAGAAAGTTAACGGAGCTAACAACAATCGCTAATATCTTAAGGGTCTAAAATTATAACACTACTTATTTATAGTGACAGATCATCACCGTATACCAGGGTAAAAATGAGTTCGTCACTTTTTTTAAATGTGTTTTTACTGGCCATTCTCTCTATCACGATCCGCCTTATTTTTTCTCGTTTTTAACTTTTATAATATTATTTCAGCATAAAGCATAAAATACACGTTATATTTCGTGGTAAAGATTTCTATCCAATTTATCACAGTTAATTTTCAATCAGAGCAATATTGCCGAATTCGAAGCAACCTTACTAGCAGATACTGGCGTCCGTAGCAACTGATATCAGCCATTTATCATTATCACCCGCTGTCTGTCGAAGGATTGTATTCAAGTATCAAATGTACAATCACCGTATAAAAGTTATTAATGTATGCATTAATAATAGTACAGTTATATTAAGTACTAATGTAGTAAATTACTAAGTTTGTAAAATAATTTGTTCGCAATTTTGTCTATTATAAGTTTTTTAGAATGTAAATTTATTAATAGTTTTATTTTTGATTGATTATTTTTGACACTAGTACTGTGCCACTGTGCACACATAGTATTTTATTTAGAGTCGGGATGTTAAGGAATTCGGAAGCAGGGGTACAACCTTGAAAACGCTTCCTGCCACCCGCTTTAGGCCCACTTGTCATCCATCCATTTGCAAAGACATGCGCTCTCAGGTAACCGCGAGCCGCCGTGAAGTTTGAATCTTATTATAGTGGAGCTATTGTGATGTTGTGTTTCGCGTAATGCTTAGGAACAATCATCTAGTGCAACATCGTTTTTGTATATAAGAATTTGCCCAGGGCGTTAATCGTATTCCATATGTACACTACTATTCAACATAGGACTCCAGCCGTAATAACACCTACGTAAAGGATTATGTTTGGCAATTTATTAACATTATTATTAACTAATAATTATTAACATTTGAAGAAGTTAACTGTGTTTAGAAAATCCTTCATGTATTCTTCACGGCAGTTGGCAGCTAGCTGCAGAACATGTGAACATCATCATCAACAGTGTGTATCACTCCACTACCGGAGATTATGTCCCGCAAGGTATAGACATATGTCCGGCAGTGGATTGATATAAACTGCTTGAGCTTTCTCCAATGTCTACTCCAGCAAGTCGTGCTTCGCCTTCGTCTTCCACCATTTTTACAAGACTAGTTAATAAACTTATTCCTGCCGTAAAATAGAAGTACATAATATATTATATAAGAACAATTGTTGTTTAATAAATATTAAACATTTAAATGTTAAAATGGCAACTTAGCTAGGAGCTATTTTTATTTACTTAGTTTTTTTTTTTGTTATTGCAACACTTGCCTTATAAAAATTTAATTCTCATGCATGTCATTTTTGTTCTATCTTAAATATTAATTAATATGTTTAAGCTTGCATTTTTACTGTACAATTGTTATAATAGTATTTGCACAAATTGAATTTTTTTAACATTTTTAGCATTCCATTTATAATAAAGTTTACAAAATGTTAGGATGCACTTATGTTTTCTTTTTTTATGTTATCAATTTTTGTTTTCTAATAAAGTATCAAATTATTAAAACGTTTAATTTTAAGCTATAAATTGGCATACAACGGTTTTTTTCATGTTAATGTATCTTAAGGGCCATTCCGTTCCTTCTCTCCTTTACCTTCTTTTTGCTGTTTTTTTTGTTATTTGTTATTTTTTTTACAGCAACAGACATAGCATGTACCAAAGATTTGTATACAATTTAGGTCTCAATATGGTTAGTCTATCATTTTCACCCGCTTTTTTCAGTGTCTGTAGAACTATGGTAGTCAAGTATCAAATGTACAATGTATAGAAGCTATAAAAATGCAGGAATACTGCATATTAAGTAAATAAATTAAGACTGTATTATTATTTATACAGAGATTGTACATCTTTTTTGATTTGGTTACAAGAATTTACAAAAGACACTGTAGTATTCACCATTCAAACTTGGTAGCAGCTTCCAATTTTGCGCAACGTGCTGCTACAAATCTGAGATATCGTTAGAACGTGAAAGTATCAGGGATACCCGGGATGCGGGGCACCCGCAGTAGTCACACCTAGCATCTATCTGCGAAAACATGAGCTCGCAGCTAACCACGAACGTCCATACATTTTTAATCCTATTATATCAGGGATACTATGATATTGTGTCTAGCATAATGTAACCATCGTGTATTGCAACAGCAGAGACCAGGAACTAAATTATTACATTGACGCTTTTGAGTTTAAACCAATAAACCAAGGACAACAAAGGAGCCCGCTATCTAAAGAAATACCCGTCGTTTCAATATCACTCACGTACATGGTTTTCCTCGGCAAAGATAAAATTTGAAACGTTATCTTTGTTCAGGATGAACCTTTATGTGAAAGTGAAATGCTTCGTGGCAGCTGCAGAACATCTGAACATCATCATCGTTATCATCAGTGTATGTCATCCACCGTCGAATATAATGTCCTTCAAGCTATAGACATATATCCGACAGTGAATTGATATAGACTGCCTGAGCCTTCTTCAATGCGTGTCACAATAACAGGTGCTAACAAATTTATTTCTGACTTAAAACAGGAGAACCGTGTATTCGAAGTGTTGTTATAATATTTTTAATGTAAACTAATTTTCTTTCCTTTTCAGCATTCCTTTAAAAAAAGTTTAGGAAAAAAAATAATTACTTATTTTTCTTGTTTCAGTTTATTATTAAGTTTAATGTTTTATAATAATAATTATCTAATTAAATTAAAGCAACAATTTTTCGTACAAAGGTTTTCTATGTTATAGATTAGAACTTGTTAATATTTTCGTAATTTGTTGTAAATTACCTACCGAAGATTTTCTAGATACGAAACACGAAAATGTTTTATAACATGTTGTTATGCACTTGTTTCGACAGTGGAACCTGAAGATAAATGTTTCGCACCAAATTTTGTTGTTAAAAATGTTTTATTAATATATATTGTTTATGTATGTATATATGTATATACACAGTTTTATACTTATATATTTATGTATTTATTTTTTACTAATTTATTATTATTTTTTGTTTCAGGTAAGTTATGGCCACTATCTCTAGTCTTATATACATGAAAGAGAGCATAAAGCAACGACAAGGTAAGTTTATATTAAGTTAATTTATTCAAATACTAGGAAACTTATTCCAAAGTGACCATAACCCGAGTATTAACACGGAGACAAAAAAAAAGTTGAATACTTCCTTTAAATATGATCGAACAAACCTTTCTGGCGTACCTATGTTAATTTTATTTGTTAATGCTATTGCTACTTGTTAATGTTTTATAAATTACATACTGAAAAAAAAAAAATCTTTTCCAAAAATTTGCCAGTCGATTTTAATATAATACTAAGCCACGTAGTCAGTCGCGGCAACAAAAACCGTTCGGGCAGCGTATGTATTATGAATGTTAGCACAAAAGATCTTTTTTGTGTTTCTTATAAAATTCTTTGGCTCTTTCGTTGAAGTGGAACCGACGCCGGTTTACGTAACGTGGACGCATTTGTAGCAGAAACTTTAAGAATGAATATTCATAGAGTCCCACTCTCGCTGTTGAACAATCTTTTAAGCTTCTAATTATAAATAAACATTATAAATACGTAATTTTGTTTTCTGACTTTTTCGAGTAATAAAAATGTTAACATATTTTTTGCTGTGGACTTTAAGAAATACTTCCAATTGTTAATTTCGATATAAATCAGATAGATCAACTATACCAAAGATTTCTCGTTTTTCTATTTCTGAAAAACTAATATTTTATAATAACTCTTTCCCAATTAATTATTATTCTTTTAAGTATTAATTAAGAAAAGTAATAAAAATGGATCTAAAAAAAACTTTATCGATAATTTTAGATTTTTTCCTGACTCAATTTCACAAATGTTTAGTTAAATTTTAGTATATAAAAGTGAATTTATCATTTAGTTATTTTTTAAACATTTTCGTAACATAGAACTCGGAACATTGCGGCGGCTTTCATGATAAAATAATTTAATTTAGCTACACATCCAACCAATGACTATTTATGGATGCTGTAGAATAACATACTGACAGCGGGACGGGCTTTAATTATTAACACGTTCGGTTAGTATTAATTCTATCAATTCTATTTGAATCAAAATATATCTTCGAGCTGAACAACTACGTGTATATTTTGTGTTGATTTATCATTAATGGTGACAATCTTTGACGTGAAACACGAGAAGAGGAAATGAGTAACGATTCGGCTTTATTATTATTATCACAATAATACTCGTAGTCGCTTTTACTTGTATGTTAGTAAAATTAGTAGACTCAAAACAATAAAAAAGAAATTACAAAAAATGTTCTAATCTTTAACTCGTGAATATTATGTGACATTACGAACAAAAAGTAATAATTATATGAATTTAATAGAAGTTAATAGAATAAATAATATATGTATATGTTCTTACGCAAGTTAATGAAATTCGTCGATTACATTCCACGAGAAAACTCATCGTTAAACAAAAGTTGTGTTAAACAAGTGTTACACTTTATTACGTTGATAATATACTATCTTATATTACATATTATTACATATTATATACTTAACACAACATTAATCTTAGCGCTCTAAATAAAGAAATCGAGCTAAGCTTATCACAATATTTCAAAAATCTGTTCAAAAAACTGATTAGTATTTGATGCTTGTCATTCGGTATCGGAGGAAATAGCTTCGAAAATCTAATAGTCACTTCCATTCCACTTTCCGATCATTCGAGGTCACGCAAACCGACCGTTAATGTGGTTTCAGATGGCAAGCATTGGAATGCCTTTGAATTCAAGCCTCAAGATTGTTGAGTAGCCTAAATTGATACAAGCAAGGAATTTGTTTACGCAACTTAGTTGTTACTATTGCACTACACGTAATGCGTAGTTATGTACTATGTTATAATGGGGTTAATAGGGTTTTAATTATAGAAACACTTCTATCATTCATACTATCATCCCTTTTATTTACTTTGAAAAAAAAACAGAGACAACAATAGTGAGTTACGAGTGAATTTTCACGGTATAACATAATTGTACAATTAACGAATAACATTTAAAGTATGTAGTTGCTAATTAATATGAACTAATGGAAAAAGGATAAGTGACCAAATCAAAATACTACGAAAAGTTATTTATAACTTATCCCGTTTACATGGAAATTCGATGATGTACATAGATATTTGTTTGTTTTTCCCGCAGTGATATGTTATGTTATTTATATTAATATAAATAAGATTCTTATAGATTAATATAGCTAGGTGTTTGAAATGTCAATCAAGAAATAGGATATAGTCCCTGTGAATTGAACTACGAACCGGTAGCTACGAAACGAATACTGTATAAGCGGGAGACATTTATGAACAAAGAGTCGTGCCGATTATTTTTTCATTCAATAACATTATTGTATTTATTGAATTTTCAATATTTCTGTTAATAGTTCCATCATTTGTTTCTCAAATCGAAATAAGCGAAGTGGAGGACTAATAAATATTTATAAAGAACATAGGTATCAATTACTGATAAACTATCACGCATCGATAGTTTTAAAAATAGATGCCTCATTGCTTTATGTAAGAGGACAACGTACGGCCTTTAATTAGGGGTAGTCACCACGATCGATGCTACAATAGTGGCACATGGCAATCGATTAGTTAGCTTGTACGCGACGAAGTTAGTACCAATTTAAATATATTTCTAACAACGAATTTTGACAACCCTATAAAACAAACCTATTTCTAACACTTGTCATAACAGTGAGTTTTCACTGCCGAAAGACATGCAAAAAACCAAATACATTTCGTTTTTTTATAGAGAACTTATTACGAATTAACGAACGAACGAATTTATGTCTCGTAGTTGTGTTTCAGCGAAGCTACAAATATATTGATAACTTCTTCTAGTTTATTTGAATTTTGGACTTTAAAATATAAATTCCATCTTATACTTAAGAGATACATATAGACATTTGAAACTTCAGAGTGTTTTTCAAGTGCACAGTCAAAGCTTGTCTTGTAAATGTAAATACCAATGCCGGTTGCAAAACTTGTTTTATATTTTTCAACAATCATGTGACCGCATAAAATTTATTTGTCGTAGCATTCTCTGTATGTGCATTGCTCTGTGCTCGCAAGTGATCCACATTGTAAGCATTAGCCGCTGCCACCGGAGCATATCGTTCGATTTGAATGCAATTCTTCGCTATAACGTCTGTAATATCAACTCTATTTGCGAGCGAACTACGTTCAAAATAGAACAGTATTATCAAACCTAGATTCCAATTGGATTTGCAAACGTGAACTGATATTTGTGCCCCCGATTTTCCCTCTTTAAATTTACTTATATTTCAGATCAAACAATATTTCATGTATTCACTATTAAGACAAACACTAACAAGACGAAATAATATTTTAAATAAAGATTCAACGAATGCAATGCCGGTGTTTTTCCCCATAACACATAAAGTATACTTCGAGTCAAAATGATTAAGCGTAACGAATTAAGTTGAACACCATATACTTTCGTAAAAAACTTACCGGGTCGAAAACGAGTCTCTTTGAGGTCAATAAAAAGATAAAATAGTCAATACCGCATACATTACGTTCGTACGCCTTGCTGCCGACGCCATCATCTTGTTAACGCCTTACAACCTTGTAACGACAATTAATCTAGCAAAATTTAGTGGACATTTAAAATATTTTTGTACGTATTTAGTAACAACAAATATACGTGAGTATTAGTTGTGGATATGAAGCCTGTCACGGTACAGTGAACGTGTCTCGTAGCGCCCTAGGGGTCTGCCCCGATAGCGGCCGGCACTACGACCGAGTTAACGCCCGGGGAAAAACACATTGTTACCATGCACTACAATAATAAAACTAATTCATTCAATGAACATTTACTGCATTTTTAGCATATTTACATAGCGACATACTCATGTCGCTCGGTGGATAAAAGTGAACCTCAGTTAGTCGTGTATAAATTTCTATGATTTATGATATTTTCTGAGCAATGTAACCACGATAAAAGCACTTCTCTTCCTGTACTAAAACAAAACATTGTTATTATTCTAAATCTCCGTATTGTTAAAAAACCTAAATCACTTGCAAAAAAAAAAATTCAGACCCTATGCCCTTCTTTACGTCTTATTATAAATTACATTTTTATTAGCTTCATCGGAAACTCCTTTTAAAACACATTACGAAGAAGATTTTTACAGACAAATATCATAATATGTTATACAGTTGAACCAAGCCAAGCGAGAAACACCCAAGGCCAAGAGAGTCATTGTCCGGTCCCGACGGACATCCTCCAGAAGCGAGATACACGAGTTAGAGAGAAGCACCTCTATAAGCGAGCAAAATATCGCAGGCCCTTGTATTCCCGTTTTTTCCTGGTTCCACTATATTTTAGTGCAGATCAAAAACTTAAATTACTGTGGTAGTATGATTTATAGTATGATAGTAATGATAAAAAATGTTAGCTGTCTACACTAGCACATTTCGTTGTGACATGCTTTGAGAGTTTCGCTGAAACATTAAATTTCTCTGCAATCTCTGGTACGGCTGCATATAATTACTTCATAACTAGAGCACCGCCGTTCACATACGAAAGTTTGTATTAATTCAAGATTCGCATTGATTTTTTCGCTAATCTGGTCAAACATAAATATTCAAACATATTAATACATATATAAGTATGTTAATATATCTTATAAAGTTTTATAATAATAGCTATTGCCTGCGACCTCGTCCGCATGAAGTTTGTAAATTTCAGACAAACACAACCCAATACTGAAATAGATCTTAGTTGTTCAATTCTGCTAAAGAAACAATATTTCTCCATATAAAGCCATGAAATATCCATCACCTGCTTTGACTGGTAGAGACTGAATTTAGAATAATTATTTCTATGATAATGCGATGTAAAGGAGCGTCGGTGGCTCAGAGGTTAAGCACTTCACTTGTATTCTGCAGGTCTTGGGTTCGAATTCCGCCATGTACCAATGTGTTTTTCAATTTTCATATGTACATTTATCCGAAGTTCTTACGCTGCATATATCTAAGAAGAAATTCAAAGATATGTGTGAAGGCAACCAACCCGTACAGGGCCAGCGTGGTTGACTAATGCCTTGTCGACCCTAACTTAGGGTAGGCTCTGAACCCCTCGGTGGGGACGTATAGTGAGCTGATGATAATGAAAGCGATGTTAGTGACGATGGCATTTAATAATGTATTTATTTTTTAAAAGAAAAAGAATATACATATTGTGAGTAATGAAATTCACCCAGACTCTATAATAGAAGATTAGTATACATGCTATGTTCAGAAGATGTAAGCCGCATGTGGCGGTCTACCGCTATCACTGTGACCTTTTTAAATCATCGGAGGCACGCTGCCAAACATGTTGAGAATATAATAAAGATGATAATTTTTTTCTTTTGTTTACTACAAAGTACCTCAAGTAAAAAAAATATCATGCTTATGTTATAAATTTACACACAAACAATAATTGCATTCATAACGATACTAGTTGTCTCTCCCGACTCCGTCGCCCTCGACTCCGTCTGCGTCTCGTCATAAAAATCGGTCAATCCGTTTAGGAGAAGTATGGTAACTAACATTGTGACACTAGAATTTATATATGATAAAATAATATACAGAAAACTTATAGCTAAAATGTTGCATCTACAATTAATCTACTATTAATCTTTTAAGACAAATTTGTGGGAGGTGACATAGAAACAGGACACTTATTATCTCGTATTCGTTGGACGTGACATATAAAGTTTTCTTACTTCCGCGCGGACAGAGTCGCGGACGAAAGCTAGTTACTCATATTAAGGCCACTGTATGCGTCATTAGTGGAAAGTATAGCTCGTCAGTGCAATTATTATAATTGAAGGTTGATTTAAAAACTTTTCAAAATTGATAAACAATTATGGGGAATAATAAAAAAAAAAATAACTTACCTCTCTGCTAAACAAAAGATGATATTCCCATAATTAGAGTATCATTAGATGAATTTTTAAATAAAAAAGAAAGTTTTTAATTTTCCGTTTGCTTTTCTATTAAAAATTTTAATGATACATAATAATACAGGCTAATATACAATATTGAATTGAACAGAAAATAAAATTAATTGGGTATAATTATTTGTGACAAATTGTATTCAACGTAATTATTTTAAATACTTTGGTTTTCTTTCTTTTATTTAATATCAAATAGAATTAACGACAAAAGTCAACAGCGATAAAAATCCTTACTATTATAATTAGTTACTTTTTTATTTAATTAACTTTATCTAATTTTCAAATATGAAATAAGTTCTTTCAATCAAAAATCTTAAATACAAATTTAACAATTTTGTATTTAAGTATCTATGGGTAGCATTCATGAATAGAATAAGATCCATTATTATGTATTAAGAACTACTACGTTAAGAACCAAGTTAGTCTAAGAGCTAAGCTGAAGGCAATGTCGCATATGTAACACCGATACGATCGGACGATGCGACAAGCGAGCCCACCTCGGAAGCTGCTTCCGGAATGAACCTTTTATCAACGCGCTTGGAATAAAATCAATCTTTAAACCAATAGAAAGTTGAAACATTTCAGGCTCGAATTATTTTATTTGCAGATTTCTAATTTATTTGATGGTACAAAATAATAATTTTAGTTAATTATATTAAGATTAGCAGAAATGGCATTAATGTCAGACTATCCTTTCAAAATTGTCTGCAATTTATCACTTCTTTTAATTAAAAAAACGATTTGGATGGACGCTCATCGAATCTGGATGAAATTTGATACAGAGAGATTGGACAGTTTGGAATCGCGCACAGACTACTAACTCGGTTTCCTCTAATCCCACGAGCACAAAGTTGCAGAAGACAACCAACCCAAGTTTAGTTATAAAATAATCAGCAGGATTTTCATCGTTAATCTGGAATAGAAAAATATTTAATTCATGTAGGACTTCACAAACTAGTTGGTGCCTATTACCTTGACTTGAGTATAGGCGTTTAGCACAAGGCGTAATCGTGGCTCAGGGGTTAAGCACTTGACTTGCAATCTATAGGTACTGGGTTCGAATCCCGCGATGTACCATCGTGATGCAACCTGCAACATAGGTATCTGAAAAGAAATTCAAAGATATGTGTGAAGTCAACCAACCCGCACTTGGCCAGCGTGGTTGACTATGACCTAGTCACCCCTAAGTTAGGATAGGCTCCGAACTCCTGGGTGGGGACGTATAATGAGCTAATGATGTTTCGAAGTGTGTTGAAAGTGAGCTAAATATCATAGAGGGATATATGAAATTATTGTAATGTTTTATTATACTCTCGGTAATGAAAATGACACTCGAGCGCGTACCGCGAGAATATCTGCAGTGAACTCATTGCAAAATGAAAAATTTAGTCGAAGAGTTTTAACCTCATTACCTTTCTGCTCTAGCAAGCATTCAGCTTCGGGCTATGAATAGACACTTTCCCTTTTTCGTATTTAATTTTTATTAGAGCTGCGCTTCAATTAACTTATTTTAAGATAAATGTTTATAATAAATGTACCATTTTCCAAGTGAATTTCTTCCTCTTGGAAAATTGTACGCTTAATGTTCTATCCGACGGTTTTGACCCTAACTACTTAAAAAGACCATTGATAATGTTATTAAATCTTACTCTTAGTAATATTAAAAAGGCGAATGTTTAGATGGATGCCTGTTACAAGGTATCTTCAGAATGTCTGCATGGATGTCGTTGAAATTTGTTATAGATATTAGTTGGTATAGATATAGAACACAGTCTTGAAGAACACATAGGCTACTAATTAAGTTTTTTTTTAATCAGCGCGGACGGAGCGATAGTAAATACATGATAAAGATTTGAAACTCTTTGTTAAAAAGAAGATGACGTAAATAAACGTTGTATAACTACATCAAGATAAATAAACCATTTATTAATTCTTATGATTGGTCACATTTACGATATCCGTAGTTGGTAGTTTCAATTTTTAAAATCATAGTTGCGCTGTGCATAAAAGCTCCGTAGATACGCGTTTCAGTTTTCCCAAACTAGTTAATACGTGTGTGCTGCGAGTAATAGCGGTAGCCAGTTTAATTCCGGCTTTGTTTGCGAAGGGGGCGGGTGCGCGGGGGTGCTGGGTAGTGTGCCGTGGGGAACTGAGCCAACGTATTCAATTTACAACATGTGCCGTAGAGCCACAGAGCATGCGACCGAGCGGAGGTAGCTTAAAGCATATGATACGGGTGATTACGCCGCGCCGGGCGGTTTTGCGGAACGCCGCGCCCCCTACAGCAGCATTGTTGAAACGTAGACGTATGCGGCTTTGCAATTAAACGGACTAGCTGAGTTTGAGCGATTCAGCAGACAAACATCGGATATGGTGCTTCAATTCTATACTATAAGTTATCATAAAAATATTTTAAAATGAAATGCGTATTGTACGAGTAGAGTTGGTTATATTTAATTTTTAGAACTATAAAAATAATAAAATGTGAGATTAATTTTAAATGATATTTATTAAGCAGTTTTTTAAATTTTTATAAAACAAATAGAAGTTTTAGCGGCATTTAATAACGCGCATCGGTTCGTAATGAATAGAAAGGACCTTTGAACAAAGTTAACAAACTCCAGAGGCTATTTTCTGCAGTGATGCTGATGAAATGTTACAAAATGCTTAATTAAAACGAAGAACTTCCAAACTTTCTATTCTTGAAGAGGTTTTGTTTACGTAGATACTTTATTATAAAAGCGATTCACGTAATTTGAATTGATTTTCTTTCCTATTAATTAAAAACAAATTTTTAACTTCCTAATTAAAAGAACCTTAATCTTACTAATATTATAAATGCGAAAGATTAGATGGATGGATGGATAGATGTTTGTAAGTAGGTAACTCCAGATCGGCTCAACGGATCTTGACGAAATTTGGCATAGATGTAGAAAATAGTCTGGAAGACCACATTTACTACTACGTTTTTTTTTATTCCGCGCGAACGGAGTCGCGGCCGACAGCTAGTATAACATGAATTTTGAAATATAGTTATTTAACATTAACATGAAACTACTAATATGGTAAAATTCAGGTAAAATCAAAAGTAATTTTTTGTCACACTTTTCCCTGCATAGATTTCCAAACCCCCAAACCGCTAAAGCGTATCTTTCCCAAATCTGGTTACAGCAACCTTCTCTCATGAATATTTAAAGGCAAGGGGCATTGCTTGACAGAAGGGGTCGTTTTACAAATCTTTGCTGCTATTTGTACTATCATATTTCTCGTATTTTATTAACGAATGATTGAATGATGATCTGGCCAAGGTTGCGGGAGTATCCTGGATGCGGGGACACAGAAGTAATCATCATGGCGATCTTTAGGGGAGGTCTATAGACCTCTTGGGTATACCCAATAGTGGGCGAAATGTGGCTGAAAAAAGAAGAACAAGAATGACAGCTGGATCATATAAGATAATTTTTTTAATACACAAAACTTTGAAATATTTGAATAAATCACAGAAATAAAATGTTTCGACTAAAGTAGGTGGTAATCTGTTAGCATTTGTTAATTCTTCGGCTTGTTTCTTACAGGGAATGTCGAATATCGAATGTCGAATCACCCTTTATCTCTTTATCGATTTTTCAGACTGCCAGGGATGACATGTTTTTGCGCTAGTGGCCGTGAAAATCAACGGCCCGACTTACAGTGTTAAAAGCGTCTCCAAATTATACCTTATATGTAGATAAACAATAGCTTTAATATTCCGCATTAATAAAATGTACACTTCAACAGGAGGCAGTTAGAGAATTTTGAAACTACGAAGCTCAAGTAAATTCATATAGCGCAACAACTCGCTGATTGCAGCCGTGCTAGAGCTGTGATTATGAACTTTAATTTAATATGCTAAATACCAAATGAGCATAACACAACGTATGTTTTAAGAGTAGGGCTTTACTGGATTAAATGACGTCATAATTTTCACTTCGTAAGCACTCATAGCCTAGTTTCAATGAAAATGAAATGTCTACTAACGAAATAACGCCACATATGTATTAATTACATAATGAATAACATCGATTCAATTAATATTAATTATATACTCGTATCTCAAACGGTCATTGTTTAACAATCAAAATATTATGTAATTTTTGATGTTGAAAATTTTATTTTCACATAATTTCATGTGAAATTTCTAGACAGTTTATTTTGAATTGATAAGAAAATAGATTTTAAAATCAGGCATCCCTTGTGTAGGTTACTTACTCTTTTAGCAACAACGGAAAAGGTATAGTGCAAATTCGTGTATCGAATAACTTGGGTAATGTATGCTTTAAAGCATCCGTCGTCGGTGAGAAACTTTTCATGTGTTTTTAAGAACTAAATTTTGCATCAATCTTAAAGCATACATCATGTGTTGTTTATAACATCGTATGAATTTTATAGACTGTTGTGATTCTACTTAACTTAATGCATTTGAATTTGAATTGCCATCGACACATTTAAAATTATGAATAAAATCTTATAAATAAAAGTTGCAACCACGTTGTTACGCATTTCGAGTTTATCTGTTGTCGTAGACATTGGAACTTGGTACAACTTCCGGGACAAATGGTCAAAAATAATCCATACAATTAATATACCATTCAAGATTGTAACCATTATTGATATTCTTATAGTCACTAATAAAGATCCGGCAATGTCACCTGGAAAGTCCCGCCCCCAAGATAGTTCAGTACAGACGTCAATGAAATGTCCCTGACGTATTTACGTTATTCGTACGTGTCACAGTATATGAAACGGACTTATTAATAGCCTGGCCACTCACGCCCATCATGAGGAAATAAAACCGTAGCTGTTCCGCTATAAATTTCCTAGATACGTTCCATTCTTAACTTCTGTCATAAAATGATAAACCAATTGTAACATTTTATTTTACAACATGTTTAGCTCTAATTATCACAATATAACGATAACCTGTGGTATGACTCTGTTATGTTCAATTCTCTTTCGAATTTCTGTAGTCAATTTAAAAAAAAATCGTTGGCAAAGGGCTACAAAGCGTTCATATTACATTATATTTGTTTTACATTAACGTTACAGGGCGCTACCGATGACGACGAGATTTTATTCAATTTTCAATTGCGCTCTTAGAGTAATACACTGTATTTTTATGAAACGTATCCTTATAAGGAAAGTATGGTTCATAGGAAATCAAGAAATTGCATTTTAATTTTTTGCTACCATTTTTTTTGTTTCACACTCTCGATAAACACGGGCCTAAAATGATAATAAATGTGTTATTCGCTACATTTTATATTAACAACTTGTTATTTTATACCACAATGCTAATGATTGACATGTTCGTAAAGATCGGCCAAGATCGACTGATCGACCAGATTTCTACTGGTATCCTGACGTACTTCATCTGTCATTACCAGCGTCGACGATCATCACATTGTACTTGGCATTCTTAGAATAATAATTGTAAGAATAATAATTATATTTTGTATTTTCATTTGACGTCAAAATATAACATAACATTTTATATTTTCAGAGAAATAGCGTTTAATATTTTAAATATAAAATCTGTTTTCGTAACGCAGCTATGCTCACGTCGCATCGGTTAAGAGTAAATCATAGCATGTGACGTAAAGCCACCAGAGAATTGAGGGCCGCAATTAAAATTAATAACGGAAGATAAAATAACAAACATTTTAAATTTGGATATAAACAAATTATCATTTTCTTGTCTCCAATTTAACTGGAGTTGGCAAAAGAAGTTTCTTTCTTTAGATCTGAACTAATTTACTATTAGAGAACAGATCCTCACACTGTTTTTTGTTTCTTAGGCCTCTCAACAAAGTGATCATTCGCTTCACTAGCGGAACTCCTGATTCATTGCCAGTCTTTGAAAAAGAGATTCACCCATCTGAGCTAATCTCTTCAGTTATCTAACTTATCTGAATAGGTACTTTATCATAAATCCTCATATTACACTAGCAATCTTAATACGTCACGTTGCTGTTATTGCTTCTACAATTGATATACATCAATTACAGTGCGAACCGTTAATTACTAATAATATATCGCCTTAACAATACCGGTTGCAAACGTGTAATCAATCTGCACGGCTTGTAACAATTGTTACCCATTAATTGAACACTACCGGGGTTGCATCCGTTTAATTGGAAATTGAGGGAGACCGGAGCGATCGGCTTTCTAAGTGTCAACTGATGGAGTTATCCTCGAACGATTTAACGATTTTAGATCGATTTTAGACCGAAAATCTGTTTCATCTTAATATTCCTCAGAAAATACATATTTACGACGAGTCTCCACAATTGTAAGACCTGTTTGCGATAATATTGCTGCAATCAACAAAACAATTTCTAAAAAATAAGTTAATAAAAAAAGTATTTGTAAACATTAAATACTATTTATTAACTTTAATACTGAAAATGTTAAACAAACCTCAGTAAAGCATCTCCGAATTTCGTACGAGCAAGTTGCTATCTGCGTATTTCTAGCAATTTTAAAGGATTTCTCTGAATGGTAACACGTTCAAAGCTGTCTGATAGGAAGTCCAACACACTGAATAAAGCTTCCTGAGCGACGAATTTCAGGTACCTCCATTTCTTTAATCCGTATTAACAGGGTATAAAACGATACGCCTAACCTAACATACCAGTAGAAACCGTATGTGAAAACAAGTTACTAAACTTTATTATTGACTTTAGGAACCTGAAGTTAGTGTACACACTTAAATTGTCCATTGATTGACCAAAAATAACCCATGAGTTACTCAATGATAGATCACCTTTTTTGCTTTTGGTTTTGTTTGCCTACAGACAAGTTAGCTGTGTATTAAACTTATGCAAAGTTAATTACCAATTGTCGAGTTTGAGTGTGGCAGTAAAAGATTCCTTTATAAAATTGTAATAGCGTTAATAAATACTGATTAAGACACTTAAGACTATCTATTATGACTATTACGACAGTACATCTATGACTTACACTCTGAGCAAATTTTAGTTTATTATTCCTTAGTAATGACGAGGTTCAAAACGATTTGTCAAGTGATTTTCCGGAATAAACGACCTAGAACGAAGGTCGACTTTCGACCCGGTTAAGACGCGTGCCAAAAATGATTTGTGCGAAGACACATTTGACTTCACTTCACCAAACCGCACAATCGTGGTTGTACAGTAAAGTCCAACAGTTTCTACTAACCCAACATTTGTAAAACAAAACTACACTGTGTCTTGTTTTTTTTTCAACGTATTATATTTATAAAATGATGTGGTCCTGATAATGATTTCCAGCGGAAAATGACCGTATAAATTGTTTTTGAATGTTGGAAAAATTGAACTGAATTTGAACAAATTCTCGGTTGAACTTCTGAATAAACTCCCCCAGACAAAATACGTGAGAAATTATTTCTATTTTTAGACGGTGAACGTCTCGTACTTTTCATTATTAAAACGAGCACAACAACTTACAAACATCATAAGCTGTTTTTAATGATTCTTAATGTTGAAAATATTTATTTTTAATTTAAAAAAAAACAGTCTAGACGAGTATTTTGCTCCTTTCATCTCGCGACTTATAAGTCTGCGCTTTATGAAACATGTCTTTGATTTTTTATAATAAAATAGTTATGAAAAATATTTTTTCATATCATTCGGTGAATATTTTACAAAATATTATATCGACGATCAAGTTCCCAATACATCAACGTTCTAGCAAGCCAATTAAATTAAATATTCTTTGTTTGATCGATATACCATAAAATATTCGCAGGGTCACCTACTTCTATATTTTTCATGGAGCATAATTTAAAAAAGATTACAGACCATTAGTTCCTTTGTTAGTTTTCTCGTTGATCATCATCCTTGTCATATTAATTAAAAGTATTTACAAACTTACTACAAACTGGATATGTAGTCAATTTGTAAGCAATATGGTTACCTTTCATTTATCGTTATTGTAAATATAAAATGTTGGTTGGAAAATTTCCAAACAAAGTAAAATGTATTTGACGTAAATATCGAATTTGAGTTGTAACAGGCACTAATAGTCGGTTATTGTGTTTAAATATGGGAAAATTTCCAGTACAACCGTCGTGAAAACCGCTTTAACATCATTACGAATTGACGGCTTTTCCGTCCATAGACAGCGGACAGGGATCTGTTAATGCTTGTAGCACACGGTTGCTAAAACAAACTAGAACTTGTTTGACCCTAAAGGGATGTCTTTCGTTATGAAGAACCGTTAAATAGAGATTCATATAACATAAAACCAAATATAATATGCAACAAACCCTAAGTACAGCTCCGACACATTTTCGGGTCTATGTGTGGTTCAAGCGTAACGCTTTGTTTCGGATCTAGTTCCCTTTCTTAGCTGTGTGTTACAAGCGTTATCACCTTTTGTAATTCAAGAGAAGCGAAATATTACAACGGACGCGGACGTACTAATTTCGAATGTAATTTCGATTTGACGTTTTCCCGATACTCGAAACAACTTGACAAAGGTAGACTATAATTGTCATAATATATGTATTAGATACCTACGTCATCGTCACTGTCCTTCAGAATAGAGAATATTGTAAAGGTGAGTCTCCACTGTCGTAGCATATTACAAGTGTCACAAGAATAATTCCATCATTTTCTTTGAAAAAAAAAAAAACGAAATAACAATACTGTCCTAATACATGCTACGATACTGTAAATGCACGATTACACAGAAAATTTAGGATAAATACTTAAGTGTATCTACAGTTATATTTTCGGCTCGTTGGAAAACATTAAACTTGAGTGGTGTCTCGCCATTTCACAATGGCCTCGTGAAAATGTTTCCGCTATTATTTGGCAACGAATTACAAGGATCTGTGTCTTATCGACCTCAATTCATTGGCAAGCACCAAATTACAAACCTTAGGCCAATGCGTTTTTCACATTTATATAAAATAAAAACACTGATGTTCCCTTTATAAAGTTTTATTTTGAAGTCAGAAAAAACATGTTATATTTTAAAAATTGCCTTCACGATTACAGTATCAGATATTAGCTGCACATTATATTTTAATTTTATAGAAGGAAAAAATAACGAGCAAACAGACATATCAACCAGATATACGTAAAACGTACGACAAATGTACAGATATATGTAAGTAAAGTATTGGAACTCTGTTACTCTATTCATTGCAGAATAAGGATAATTTGGAATGATATGGCATTCTTTCGTTGTAGAGAAGTTCTACCTGAGATTTTTTTACCTTACCGCTTGTAAGTTAGTAACTATAACTAGTCCAATTTCGTTACATAACACTTAAATAGGTCGAAAGGAGCTTAATGTTAGCATTGTTGTAAAAAATCTTTTGAGTATTCTTCGCTACAATTAATAATATTAATGTTTACAGCTCGCGCAACCGTGATGGTGACAATTGAATTAATTTGATAGCAAACAAATTAGATGTTCAAAATGGGAATAGTAATGAAAACGGTACGTTTCAAATTATCGGACTAAAGTCTTTTAAAGAGAACGGTCGTAGCAAGAGGGACTAAGTACCTTAGAAATAATTGAATTATTGTTAGGGGTCTCACTTGGAATATTGCATTTCATTATTATTTTGTGTTTACTTTGAACTGTTACTTTTTTCCAAAATTTTAATATAGTAAGTCAAAAATTAATGTTATGCTGCTTATTCGGGGTTAGGGAAAAATAGAATTTGCAGTTGTTTTTGTATGTTGGATTCATTTTACAATAAATTGCAAGAAAACGAACACGATTAGACTGATGTCAAATTATTGTCCATCGCTATTATTAATCTTTTACCTTGGGATTCCAAAATACCTACCCAAGAACATATCATCCCTCTCATTTTCATTAAAAGACCAGAGGTAGCAGAGTAGTAGTAGAGATATGTTTAAGTACAGGTGAACAGGCAAGGAAAACAAACGAATACGATGTGAAGGGAAAGAGGATTTCAATGAGGCCTCCAGCACGCACACTCCTCGGAAGAAACGTGGAATTGCTTTCACTTCACGCCTGTCTTCTGTGTAGTCGTGGTATTGCACCGGGCGAGGCGAGGTTGTAGTTGCTGGCGTCTACCAATATTATGGAGTACCTACCAATATTAGTGTGTTGATTGACATCTATACCACTGAACGAATAAACAATAAATGGATTATTTGTTCATTGTCATCCTTTAAAAAAAGCTTCTAAATGAAAAAAAAAATACCTGAACTCAAAACAAATAACGTTGAATCCAATTAATTCATTGATATATAATTGGAGTTGAATCGATACACATAGAGTATAGAGCTGTGGAATAAATTTTTGACGAAGCAAACGCTGCGGTTGGCTTTACTCTGTGCAGTCTACGTTACGGATGGCTTAATATTCAGCGTGTAGTGAAAAATATGCTTTTACCTGCAACAACAGTTTTGTTTTCAGTTCAACTAAAAGCTTTGTTTTGCTATTTGCCACATTTTCGGATTGTCTGCGGATCGTATTGATGACAAACACAATTTGTAAAATCTGGTCACCTATTTATATTCGAAACGAATCTATAGTTCTTTGTTATATGGTTATACCCATCTTCTGGTATCAAATACGTATGAATGATGATTTACAGTTCACAATAATCTGTAACTAACAAGAATTGTAATGAGTTCAATAACTTTTTGATAAAGCAATTGAGAATTTATTTTCAAGTACCAAAATTTTAACACATATAACAAGTTTGAGGTGATGAAACTGTGTAAATGTACATACCTACCTTTTTATGGGTAATACTAAAAAGTTTTAGTACCAGTAATTTGATAAGGATCTTACAAAATTGTCTCTATTTATTATTATTGAGTTTCGCGTATGCATTGTAACAGCTAATAAGGTTTATGTAAATTAATACTGGCACATCACAAACATCTGTAAGCCATGTCCGCCTATATTTCTTACTACCTCACTCTGGGTCGTTAATTCGTGACTAAGCACCCTTCTGTATTATACATTATTCATAGTAAATATTTAATAAATATGACGAGTAACCTGTGGTCTCTGAGACCAAAAACCCTGCATAAAACATATCGTCATTCCTGCCAATATCTTTGACAAAACGGAGAAAACAATATGTTTTAAACGGAGATTTTGTTCTCAGAAATTCACGGTTAACGACAAACCGTCTTTGTGTCATAGTTAGCAAAAATACTCTAAGATTTTTTAAAATGGGTGTCTTGGGTACTAAAAATCTATTAATGAAAAACCTGATTCCCTCGTCCCTTCTACGAAAGTAATTACGAGATAATAGCTTTAGGAGAAATTAATGCAATCGTGAATGCTCCAGATCTCGATCAATGGTTAGGTTTCGAACAAATGTTTGTGCTGCCACTTAATGCCTGCCAGTGTACTGTGTGGACAATCAACACGGCGTTAGGCGCCCTGTGTAAACTGGGCCTGTTTACAAAACACGTACTGAACGCCATCTAGCGACGCTGGAGAATGAACTGCACCCCTTTAATTATGTAACTGGAGTTAATGAGCGTGAGAGCACGGGACCGACGTGTAAATGTACGTTGAATTTCATACGTCCAATAAAACTATTCTCTGGTGTGTTTTTATGCACCTTACATTTTATATTACATATTTTTCTCACCACTTTAAATATTTTACCGAATTATTATTTTTTTGGGGACTTTTGAAATTTTAATGAATTTTTATATTAAACTGCTGAGTTACTAAGGAAGATGATTTTATTCAATATTAACCGTATTAATAATTATCGTATTGAATAAAATGGGAATCATTGACTATCTAACCTAACCTAACCACTTCCCTACATCGTAACGACTGGTATTTGAAAACTATCAGAGGAGATAATGAATAGGCTGTCAATTATTGCCGCACTTTTATATCAAGTTTGTGACTTGTAAGTGTTTTACGTCTGGTAAAAAATTTTTTCGTTCTTCCTTTCTTTCCATCCTTACTTCCCCGCTTCCTTTCTTCCTTCCTTCCTTCTTTCCTTCGTTCTTTCTTTTTTTCTTTCTTCTTCAATCTGTGCCGTCTATATCACCTATTATTTTCAAAATACACTTTTAGCATCTTGTCATTCTAAAAGGCCAAACTCGTACCACAACCACCTCACCGCCTGGATTTTCAATAATGATTCATAGAATTTATAATTGATAAAATGAATGTCCCTTTAAAATAAAACCCACAGTCTTTTTCAAAGTTTCGAATTATGGGTTTCATAGAAGACAAAAAACACACGACAAATTATTAGATCCATTCGTGAAAAACAAAAGGAAAAACAACCATTAATATCCATACACCTTTGGACTTGTCTATAAATTAACCACAAGTTGCTACATCGACCGTGAAGCTTTATTTATAATATATCGTCTATACTGCGTAGGTTGTCAAAACGATTCGTGCTCACTGACCCACAGAAATGAGTTTATTGAAAGCCGTAGTAGAAAATAAAGAAATCATCATCAACCACTTCAGGCAAATGTTTTTTTTTGTGACTTACTTAGTCACTGTTTACTTTAAAGAGTCATTTACTGCTTCATCGGGCTTGAGGTGGCCGGGCGCAGATGGCGCTTAGCCTAAGCCTTGTTTAAGAGTAACTGGGCTCAAGGGCTCCCTCAGGAGCCTCTGTTCGGGCTGTTACTTCGACAGGCAAATGTTGAACAGATTTCTATACAAATTAATCGGATTTCAGTCAACCTAGGAAATTTCGAATCTAGATTCTTTAATAGTGCTAATTTGGCTTAATACAAATTCTTCATATTTTCTTATATGTTTACCTGATGAAGTGGATATTGCCATTTATCCGCTTACCAGATTTCAATGTGTCGCCACCTTAACATGTGCTTATAAGAAATACTCTTTTATTATACGTAAACATATTACGTTGTGGATTTTATTTATCACTTTCGTAGCCGAACTACTGTCCCACTCGTCTATTTTCGTTTTTAAGATTATTTTTATTCTTTCCTCTTTGGATTATATTTGTTTCCAATGTTTTAGTTAACACGTAGTTTATTTTATTTTTTCAGCCAGAATAAAAATAGTGCGACATTTTAATAACATAATACAATAAATATTGAAAATTAATTGAGAATTAATAATGTTCTTGCTATTGTTAGAGACAAAAATCAACACTGTGCCGGTGTATCGGCGCAGCACTAGACATGTCAAATATCAACGCTTACGTCGCCTCACTACAGCTATCTGACACTTGGTTTTTGGGAACTTTAGCGCGCAATTCGCTCGAGATGATCTTGACTAATAATTTTTCTAAAACTATATACGAATGTTGTTGTGTAATGATGATTTGCGGGAAAATGGAAAACAGCAATATTGAAATGTGTTACTTACGTATATTCCTATTCGTATAATATGGTACGCATATAAATAGGAAACTAACGTCTTAAATATGTAACAGAATATTAGACATAAATAATACATAGAGGTCAAGTTAATAAAAGCGTGTTAATGATCTTAATTTACGCATTGGTTTTGATAAATACGACCGCAGTTCATGTTAAAATGCGTAGACAGAGCGTTGTGAAACCAATGTCGCTTATTATTTGAACTTGACTATACTTGAATGTGGTTAGAAGCCGCAATGTATATAGGACAGAAATAAGGGTCAACGGACACTGGTTTAATTTTCTTAGACGATACAGTAAATGTTCTCAATGTCGTTGATATTTTAATAACTATACAGAAGCCTAAAAATATCGCTTTTTATAAGTAGAGATTAGTTGTGCTTGTTTATCGGCATACTCCAATGATATCTAAAAAATGGTAAGTAATCTTTTTTTTTTCATCGTTAACATAAAATCGTAATTAAACTTTATCCAGATTCAAATTAAAAAATATTTACGTTGACCTAATACACAGTAAGAACAGCTAGCTACAAAATGAAAACTCGTTGAAAATAATAAAATATTTCTTCGTAATTGCATTTAAAGACCAACGTTTGGCTTAAAAAATTGCTGTCTTTTTTAATTTAAAATATAATTTAGTACATTTATAAATAGAATTGTACACTTTACACTTTTATACTGTGGATTTGATTAACCAAGCCTAACATTTTAAATAGACAAGGGGTAGCTGCACAACTAGTGCTTAAATCCATTTTTGTGTAAACAAACCGGTGAGAATGAAATTTTTAATAAAACTTTTGTATCTCTCGCTCTTAAGGCCTCGCTGATAAAAAAAAACCTATCGTTTCCATCAATTCGTATTGAACCCTTCGGGTTTTCGACTTCTATCCATGAAGCAAAACATATATCTTTTAAAGATTTTTCCCTTCGCAACCCTGAATAAAAATTAAGGGACCGCTGCTTGAATTTTTAATAACGTCGCACTGCATCGTGTTAGTTTACGTATAGGCGGTAAGAGGAACGAAGTTACGTCATCATTGGAATATATACATATTTACTTACATATATATATTTAAGCTTATTCATATCCCTGCCCTTATACCGTTTTATGTAAGTTCGGCACAACAGGTTTTTGATTAAATCAAAAATCATTGATTTGATGTATATCGATTGACCATCTTTCTTATCCTAGTAGGGATTACCTAAAAAATAACCATAAAAATTGTGTAGCATGTTACTTTTTATGTTGGAGCTATAAAAATTATCCACCCGCAACATGGTGTACTAGTATATCTTCCATATCAGCTTTGACTCGAAACCTTTTAAGTAGCAAAGTTTTAAAAGTTTGCAAGTTAACGAAAGCTACTGATGGCATTAAATTAGGAACATGCGGCCGCAAATTTAGTTTAGCTCGCTACCTAAAACTTGAAAGCGTATTTTCATGTGTAATTTAACGAATCATTGACGAATGCTTGTCATTTGAAAGTTTATCATGTCAATTTTTATATTTATATATATATATATATAAAAATTTATTAATTAATATATATCTTTAGTCCTTATTAAAATGCAATTGTTTACATACTGCGTCTTTGTGAATTAACATTGTAGATAGCCGCCGCCACAAAATAGCGGATTACATATTTCTGCACAACACCCCAGCATGGGCATCAAATGAAAGGACTTGAATAGCAAAGTACAATGCAATATGAAAAATCTAAAATGTCTGCCGTTACAAATTATTGATGACATATTTATATGCCACATATTTTTATGCCACCACCTCAACATGGGTATCAATTGAAAGGATTTGCGTAGTAATAGTAGGATAAGTAGGCACAACAAATTAACTAAAAACTTAAAATTAACTTAATTGCCAAGTAGGAATTGATTAAAAAAATATTTTAAATACTACTCATTTGTTCATACTTTCTCAAATCGGCCCTTTCAGGAATATTTGAGAAACCTTTTGTTCAAAAATAACCTCCACTAGGATGGCATTATTCATAAATTTTGATATTAATCAAAATATTTCAGTTTAGATAGTCAATTAGCCTTGTATACAAGTAACAATGTCGATGTAACAAGTCGTCGATGTGCAGAATTACTATTAAGAGCGGTGGTAAATGCGTGGTGGCAGCAACATGTGGCGTGCGGGATCGCCGCGAGAGCCCTAAGAAGCTCTTTGCGCGGATTGTTTCCGCGCCTGAGGGCGGACGGAACGCAAGAATGCGGCGTGCGTGCAGGCGACAGCGCGGTAAGCAGCAGGGCGTCAGGCGACAGGGCGGCAGGCCTGTAGGGCGGCGGGGCGGAGGGGCGGCGCGCGGGCGTGCTGGGGGATGCGTCGCGGAGCGGGGCGGCGGGGCGGCGGGCCGGGCGCGTGCCGCAGTAGCGTGGAGGCGCCGCCGCGGCCGCTCGCCGACGCCACAGCCGAGCCGGCCGACCCGTCGCCGCTCGACGCCGCGCTCCCGCCGACGCTCGCTGCCGCGAAGGCAAGTGCCAACCCCCACGGTGGTTCCCGACCTCGAGGAATCGATTGCCTGTGGTGCCACTCATGGCAACCAAGTTTTTCCCAGGTTCACAAGTTTAGTGCAACTTTTCGCGTTCGAGTTTCACGGACAAAGCGGACTCCCAGGCAGCCGGCAATCATTGTTGCGCCTCCCGCCTCCCGCTCATTGTTACGAAACTCTCTCTTATATTGTATTGCTCACATGTTTTAAGGCATTGCTTCTTCATTGCTTAGGACATAACCGACTTTGAAAAACACAGCGTTAAGAATTAATTATCCTTCAAAGCACCAACCCACTCTGTTTTACAGAACAGGCTGAAAAATTTCGCGCTCTAAAATAAATCGCTATTAAATAAAGTCAATCTTTTAAATTTTGTCACACCTATAATACTAAACGACATACTTATTCAATTTGTTTTATCAAATTTAGTTTGCAGTAGTACTTGAATTGCCGCCAAGATATCAGTAAGGAGTACGATCTACCCACCCATTAATGTCACTAAAAGCGCTATTAAACAAAGATAGTAGTACCTACGTCATTACACACAAAAATTTATACATAACAGAATTAGACAGCAAATTAATTTTTTTTTACCAATAATTATTTTTAAAAATCACTTCTTGAGTGTTTTGTTAGACGGAAAGATCGCTTGACCATAATCCTTGACATTATGTTGATGCAATTAAGAAATTACTAAAATTTCATATAAATAATTTCTCCGCGGGAAATCCGATGTATTCAATTTTCACGTTTCATCTGATTAGTGTTGTGGTAATTTTAGTCCTCTTTCCCTTCACACCCTTTTCTTATAAGGAAAGGATGGGAAGGGGAAATGGATTTGATTTGGCATAGGAAGGGTAAATATTCTCTTTTTGTGGGTCCCCTCCTCCATCGATTAGAGGCATTGCATCTTAATTTCGCTGTCGTTCTGCTTTTTAGGCAATTCAGGTGGCATGGTCATCTTATGATTTAAAACGACCATCAGGAGAAAATATTTAAAAAAAAAGACGAAAAACGATATATGTATGTTCGTAATGTGTGGCTGTTGTGACCGTTAATGTCATCTGTTTTATTTTCTCATAATGAATTTTGTACTTTTTTATCACTTAATTGTAGGTTTCTATTACGGAATGTTCGCATATAAATTATATCGTAATGAAAAAGTCAACAAAACGTTTCTGCATAAATGTTTCGGCAGTGAAAAAATTATTTCATAACTTTAAACGAAAACATCTTAATCGTGGTCATAATTCCGTTTCTTATGAACAGCATAAAAGAAAGTTATTGTTATATCTGTTGTAATACAGGTTTTAAAACAGTGGAGACTCATTAAATCAGCAAGAGCGTAGACATAACTTTATGAACATTTTTAATTATTCTTTTCTACCTACAGTTTTTGTTACCTATATAAAATAATCTATTAAAAAATAACTAAAATCGTTGCAGTGAGCCAACCGACTTATAAAAACCATTTAGAGAAAAATAACTTTGAATAAACAGCGGCTGCATTTCGGCTCGATCTTCCTTCTTCTTTGCATAATAATAATCTTGCTGCGATATTGAATTTCAATGGACATTCAACATCACTATGGAAGTCGGTTATAAAATAAAAGTGTTAACTTCGCATTTAACCTTTTTATATTCGTTTCATAAAACGACGTTTTATTATGTCAATGTTTTGAATAAAACTTATTATCTAATGTACTTTATAAATTCATCATTTTCCGATCAATTGTTTAGAAATGTACTGATAAAAACATACATTGATTTAAAGAAATTAAATTAAAAAAATTAAATTAAAATTAAAAAGTACTAACGAAACCGAGACTAGATATAATAATATGTATCATTGTAGTTTGAAGTTGTATTAATAATTCCTTTGTTTTGTCATAACGTGCAAAATCATCTTAATAAGTCTGAAATGGGCATTTAGAATCGACGGAAAATAAACTCGTTTCAAAGTTAAATTAGTTCCGCGTCCGTTAAAATTTATGTCATCGGAAGGAGTGTGAAATAAAGTTAATAAATAAATGACATTTAAATCTTACATAAAATCATAGCTTACTCACTTTAAAGACGAATTTCGAAAACTTTGCAAGTTATTTTTAATTATGACTGTTTTTTTTTGTACTTTAAAATATTATTAATAATGTAATCTATGTATTTTCTTCTATTTCAATATTTTAATCAAATGGTAAAACAAGTTATTATATTCAATTTCGCACCTAGTCAACAACAAGTTGAAAACATGCGCCTTGTTAAAGTGTAAATTGTTTGTCTATTCTAAACGAAATTATCTCACACAAGTATTATCAACTCATTAACTAAACAAAAGCACGAACAATGAATAGTGTCTGAAGCGTGTTTTCAAAATTAAATCGCTTTTCGAAACTGGCGCGGTACGTGATTATATTTCTGAACCAAGCAATGGACATATTTAGTTATTAATTCAAGACCACGCTGTGTGAATGTCAATAAATTATCATTAAATTATTAACAAATTGTCTTTGTAATAAATTTTAACTTCAAACTGATAAAACAGTAAATCACCTTATCTATAGTTGCATTATATCGATGACTGTAACTATTTCAAATTGTTATGCAAAATAAAGTGAGGTTGGATTAATAAGTACTTCTCCCTGGCCTTATCCCACTCACGTGGGTTCGGTGTCCAAGAATTGTTCTTGATCTTACTAATATATTTATTTTTATAAATATTATTACTACATATTCGATAAATATAAACAGTGTTATTAAAATCTGCATCTTGCCTTACAAATATAGGCAAAACAATTCTCAAACTATAGATATTGTTACTATGAAACGACTTCAGTTTCTTTTTCTTCAAAAAAATATGAAATGTGCTATTTATTTTATAAGAACAAGTTCATAAGAAACTACTAATTTCCGTTCATAAATTAATTTATATACAAGTTTTTTCGTTTTAATTTTTTATCACAAGTTATAATTAACAATGTACATTAAATGATGCAAAACTATGCTCGTATGAAAACATCCATTGTGAAATGTATTCGACTTCTCAATAAGGCTTCTCGGTATTGATAAATAAAATCTATTCCACACCTGCGCTTCATTTTAATCCTCTTATCTCGACGTCAGTTTACGAGTCGAGCTCATAGACTTCTGCGAGCGGCTCTTCTGCCCCGAGAAAGTCATAAACCGCTTCATTGCAATTAAGAGGATTAACTTCATCAAATGCCTCTTCAATTTATAAAAATTTAGCTATGGTTATTTTCCCTAATCACTATCCGCTAATAAGATAATGGCAAATATTTCCCGCAAATAATAAAATATTGTCATTTTATCAAAAAAAAAAAAAATTCTTCGATAGTATATTTTAGAATAAAACGATGAGAATAAAAAGTATTAGTAACTATTTATTTGCATGTGAGTTTCGCTCAACAAAGAACGTTGCAATACTCACAAATTGAAAGAAGTCTGTTTTTCTTTAAAGTTCACAACTCTCCGGATAAAAGTTGCAGATGTTTTCACTTGATAACACTTGAACATCACCACTTAATATATACTTGCGGGTATTCTTCAGTAGCTTAAGATATAATTTATGGCAACGAAACTGGGCCCAAAGTTAACATCGACGAAATGCACTCTGTAAAATATAAACCACAAATGTTACCCGTGTTAGTAATCCAAAATGGTACACGTGCGGAAACTTTCTCTATTCAAAATTAACCGAGATTTCAGTTCAGAAATTCAATAGTAGCAGTGTGCAGATGAATTGCATCGCAAATTCAAATTCGCTTAAATCGTCCTATTCATTTAAGGGCGATACCTGTTTTACACCGCCGCCTCACACAATTTAACTACGCATACTGCAAGTAAATTAATTATATTCATATTTATAATTAATATAGTTATAATAAATATTTTTATGTATCTAAAATATATAAGTGACTAATGCAGATATGTTCTCTGTACAGCTTATTTGATCGCACTTTTGGATTCATAATAGTCATTAATTATCTACAAAAGGAGTCCCTTATCGAAGAGCTATCAAGAGAAATATACAATAAGGGACTTTTTAAGATAGGTATCGTTAAACGACTGGTACTTTTTTAAACTTTCTCAAGTCAGCAACAAACTTTGAATCAATCTACAGATCGTACGACATTAAACACGGTGCATAATATTGTATGGTCTCTAAAAAAACCCTTTCAGTAATAAATTACTACCTATTTGTTTTTTTTTTCATTTACCGTTACGTGGATCAAGTCGCGGCTAACTACTAAGAGATAAAACTAAAGTTATTGCGGCTAGTAGGACGTAGACTAAGTTTAAGATTTTATCTCTCATCTTACTTAAGTGAGAACGTCGCCGCCGCTGATACGCTGTCGTCTCTCGAATTGAACCATCACGCGACATCATAAAGTTGAGCAGTGTTTTTATTGAGTATTTAGGTGTTTAGTCCATTCAATTTTATTTACTTATGTAATCCGGTTTCATGGGTTAAAATCAAGTATAAAAATATAAAATACAGTATGATAAAAAAAATTAAAATGGTAGAATCAATAGCAGCAGTTGTATCGCTAAATAATTCTTACCAAAAATTACCTAACAAACCATTTGTAGTTCTTATGATTTAGTTTGTTCGTTGGATCTAATTATCAGTGTTATATAACAATATCTATTAAACCGCTGGCTAATTAACATTCATCTATTAAACATGAAAGTGAAGGTAAAAATTGTGCTTAGAGACGCACAAGCAATTTATTGTATAAAACCAAAGCACCAGATGTGTAACATCGGTACTTAGTGATGAAGTAATTCTCTAACGTCCAATATTTGATCATTTATCTTCAAATTTGGAAACGTGCCACCCAACTCTGCTGCTATTCTACAAGTAGTTGCAAAGTTAAATGTACTAGATCAAAAAATTTTATGAAGGCTTTACGAGAAAATCAAATAAGTACATATAATTTTTAAATTTTTCAATACATCCTAATTCTACAAACATAGACATAAATTATAGGTTATAAGAGCCATCCAAGATAGGAATCTAAAATCTGCTTTACTGCTCAATTTATTAAATAGCTATTCTAAGCAGACTATAAATTCAGATCTTACAACCTGTACATTGTGTTGTAAAAAGAACAGCAAGAACAATGGACCAGCAAAATGAGGTAGAACAGTAGGACAGAACAGTTCTGCTTTAGTTCTGCCTAACTTTACCCTCGTTGGAAACTAAACATAAGAGCTGCATGAGCAATGGTGCGGGTACTAATCGCCGTCGAAGGTGTTGCCCGACCTTAATTGCTTACCGTATATCGGGCCATCTGTTCAAATTGTATGCAACATTCACGGACATAAATGTTCGCAATGCTCCACAACGTTAGTGTACGTTTTATTTATGACTGCAATTTGTCACACCGCCTGGGATACGTTCTCGCAGCCATTTAAAATCTAACCCGATTGGGGTAAACAGTTATGGTGATCGTCATCCATTTTGCAAATTGTACACGTCATACCAGATTCGATTTACTTGTTTCCCGCTACGTCCAAAGCGACACGATTACTCTACAACAACCCTACTAACTATATACATATGTTATTTCAGAAACCCTTAAATGTTTCTGCTCTAGTGAATACTTTTAGCAAACTTGAAATTACTATCTGTCTAACAGGCATTTCTAGTCTAATCAGACAGATTGTAATTCCAAGTCTAATTGTTACGACACGAGATAGTTGCGATACTTAAAATTCTAATGTCATCTTGTCTTAAGTCACGTGACTTTTGTACGTACAAATAGATCTTTTATTCGTTTAACGTCTATTGAGTTAGCGAATCATGTTTACACATGACAGCACACTGATTTTGATTACAGTATGAGAAGGCTTCAAGAATCACTAGTAGCTCATCACCTATTTTATATATGTTTCAATAAATTAACATCGTATTTGTTAGATTGTTAACCTTTTTGTTAAATGGGCTTATTTCTAATAGCTCCGAAACTAATTATTTTTTTTTTTTAGCCAATTAATTTAATATCGGATGATACATAAAATTTTTGTATAAGATAATAAGCTTTCCATATTTTTAATAAAAGAAAAGAAACCTGGTCATATGTTATATTTATTCTTTGCTCGTTCCAAATTAACATTAAACTACTTAATCAACTCTAAATATCCTTTCAGTGATAGTAAGAGCCTCCAGCAACCAGTAAGATAGGCTTAATTTTGTGAGTATCTACGATTAGGCCCGTTTCTTGTTATGTGACCTTTGCAGATAGATTGTGATGTATACAGTATTCTTTATAGATGTGTCTAACACGAAGATAATTAACTACTTAAATTACATTTAACAACGGATCGCGTGCTAATTAACTAAAGGTGACATTGAATTAACTCCCCTCTACAAAGTTTCTTTAAAGAAATCTTTGTAGATATTTAACACATTTTTTTTAATATATACGAGTCGGCCATTTGAATTCACCGAAACAGCGAAATGACTACTGCACATAGACCTACCTTAAATCGACAGAAGATGGGATGTACAGAAAGAGAATATTTCCCCTTCCTATGCGTCCTCTCCTCCGCAAAATCACTTGCGTCACTTCATCGATAATTATCATCTCATTTGATATGAGTATTAAAGAGCCAAAACGAATTGAATGAAATTTATAGTTGAGGAAGTTTATTTCCTAGGTTCGAAGGAATGTTAATCGTATTTAAAACTTGTAGTGCAAATAGGTAGAAAACTTGCCACAGCAACATACAATCTGCTAAATGATAACTCTTACGGTTGGAAAGTTTTCTGTACGATATTCAATCCTAAGTGATAAGTGAATTTAATTCTTTATCTTCACAAGTCGTGGGAATATATGACAATAAGATTTAAGTCTTCTTGGAAACTAATTAATTAAGCGACTTAAACCAATTCGACTTTCTTAAAGTTTAAGACAAGAATCGATTTCGTATTCAGGCGCTTCTATTTCAAAATGAATTTATTACGCTCCTAGTTTTTATTTCACCATTTCATTGAAGTTAATTATAATTATCTTTCACGACAATTGAAGTTTAAAGTAATCTTATAAAAAACCAATCATCAAGCGTTCTTCTATAACTTAACAACAACATAATTTTTATATGGATAAAAACAGAATAGAAAAAAAATAATTTAGATGCAGAGGCTTAAGACCGGAGAACATCTTGATAAGTTTGAAAAGATAAGTTTAAGCCGCATACTGCAGTGTTCTTGTTGACTGCAAGCGATATCGTAACGGCTTGTGGTTAAAGATAAAAAAGGAAGATTTTTTAGGTTAAAAGAAGCACTAGTAAGCGCGATTTAATGTTTAACAAAATTAATAATTTTTCTTCACTATTATTATTTAAACATATAAATAGCTTCCAGCGATTCAGCCGGGGATTACCCGAAACAAACTAAGCCTTTCAAACAGACAGACAAAAATAAAATTAAAAAACAACTTGAGGGGTGTCAAGGGACACCCGGATGGAACGAAGTTCCTTTCAATTAATTAGTGAAGGAATTGTAACATTTTTTTTTTTAAGTCGCGACACCACACTTTTCAATGCGAAATAGAAATGAAAATATCTGGTTTGCTTTCTAGAAGAGAGAGAGAGAGACAGACAGAGAAACATGCGACGCCGCACAGCTTACAATAGCTTACTATAGCAAAAAGTGTCGTGACAACTTTTCGTAAGAATTTTTTCCGTCTAGCCCCCTTTCACAACGCGCGATAAAGAACTTCGTTCCAATAATTTTTCGTTATCAGCAACACAACCCTTATGTGTACGGAATATGAAACTTTTTTCTATCTTCCATACATACACTTCAATTGTGTAGATAAAGGAACATCTTGAATGTATTTAACAAATCTAAAATATGTTAATATAGTAGTTTTGGCAATCACAATTGATAAAGAGGAAAAAAAATAAAAACACTATTAAAACTGGAAGTCCCTATAATCCCGTTCCGAAGACTCCCTCTTCGCAAAATAGATATTTATGCCAAACAGTCCCTTAATCGGATCTAATTCACTTGAAATTTAACACAACGTAATAAAAGGATACTTAGCAGAACTGTTGCTTAATTGACTGCTTTTGTTTACCTTATAATATACATTTGTACATATAATATTTATATTTAAATTTACAAAGTTGTATTAATTTTTGAAATCTTACTTTAATAGTATACTTTCGAAATGGTTACAAAATCTACATAGCTTAAATTAAATTTTTAGATTTGAACTAATAATGAAATCGAAAGCAATGAGAATATTTTATATTGCCATTAATTAAATTTTTATTGCACAAACCTTTTCTAACGTAGTTTGCGTAATTAGCAAATACGTATACATTTTTAAAACCTTACCGCACCCAAATGCACAGCCTTCGACGCCATTAAATACATTTAATATACTCCTTTCCCAATAGTGCAGTATTTTTCTCTGAGGAACCCACGACAAATTGGACGGCTGCCAATATCTGCGAGACCGTAGGGCATTCGTCCAGAGCCTTGAGATACGTCTGATATATTGTCACTGAATTTACGTAAGTATTGTTTATAAAAATTGAATTTCGACCGTGGCAAATATACTCTTAACGACTTCCTTATTCGATGTTACAACATATTTTATGATGTAATATTCCTTAGTCCATGTTAAAATCTTATCGTCGATTTGATGAAACCTTTGTATCCATGATAAGGCTCAACTTCTTTTGTCCAAAAAGATTAGCAAACATTTTTAAACATCTTTTAACACTATTGAGTAATAAATGCAAAAAAAAACCTTATCCAAACCTTATGCTACACTCTGAGTAAGAACATGCATCCCATATCGAACGGTGCCATTCGCTGTAACAACTAATTTATAGCTGTAACACGGCTCGTTCAACATTGATTAATAAAATATGAAACTGCAATATAACCGATGTCCGCTCAAGCGTTAAGCACAAAGCTAGAAGCAATGTATGTAACTCGGTTAGCTTATAGCAGCTTAGTATTGGTACTATATTATTAAACTAAATTGATTTTCATTTTTTTTATTATAAAATTTATTAATACATTTAGGTAATGTTTTGTAATAAAAGTACTCGCTCTCTTAATAGCCTACAAAGGCGAAGACCGATTGACCTAATAACATTTGGCATTCTCCTAGTTGTTCGATGCCCTGAAAGTTAAATATAGTTAAATGTATATTCATGAAAACTATAATAAAAAAATCTAACTTTTTAATAATACTAATTTTAGAAAGAGATATTATTTGATATCTAGTAGCGTAAATATAGAAAAGAAATAAAATAATATATATACATATATTATTTTTATCTTAAAGTTTTCTTATCGTAAGTCTTTTATCGTCAAAAGAATATAAATATAGAGAGATATAGATTTAAGTTCTTTTGACGAATATTCTCTAGAGTGAAATGGAGCATAATGTTAGTTTAAGCTATAGGTGAAAAGACTCGCTCGCCTCTGCCAAAATCACTCAATTCTATTTTATCGAAATACAACAAAGCAATTTGAAACACTTCGCACAGATGAATGTGCCTTAAGTGAAATGTCAAGTTACATCAAGTACTACTTTGTCTGAAACTTATTGCTAGCAGATTTTTTTTAATAATAATCAAAGTGTTTTGATTAAAGTATATAATTAAATATGTAAGATTTTATATATTCTGATGTATTAGATATAGGAGCCGTATTTGCTTCAATTCATTTTTACTTTTTATTTAAAACTACGCCTAACTCTACTCATTAATATTTATAAGTTATCAGTATTTTTTATACTACGAGTATAAACAAATGTGACCAAACATTATAAAACCAATAAAAATAACATTAGCCACAGCTTTTACACTGTCTTCCAAGAAATAAATCTAGGGATATACGAAAGAGATTAAACTAGGTAAAGTCAAAAGAAGTTTGTAATGTCAAAGTATTATGATAATAGACATTGCAGGCATGCATAAGATATGATGGGCCAAGCGCTCTCGTAGCAGGAAACAGTCGCGTAGCGAGCGGACTACGATCAACTTGCCTCTACCTCGTACGTTCTCAAGTTAGAACTAAGTTATACTAAGTATTGAATACAAATAATTTTTAATACTCGTGTGTGCGGACTATGTGTTTGTGTGATTTCACGGAATATTTAAACAAATGAAGCAATTACAAATTTTCAATTAAAATCGTATAAAATTTAATTCAATCTCAACTTTAATCAATTAGTTTTTCGTCAACAATTACTAATAAAATAAAGTCTAATTCTCCACTCAATACTGAGTAAGTTTAACTTAGAGTTGGGACAAAAAAGCTTACTGTTCATACGTCTAACTGGCACAAAAAACGAACTTGCTTGAGTGCTATTACAGTGCAGTGAATGTGAGAAGTCCTTGATTACGTTTTGAAACAAAAGTAATTTTATTTTAATTTAAAGTAAAAAAGACGTTATAATGTGAAACATATTGCGATGAATAGCAAGTTATAAAAGATTGAAATCAATTAGATATTTTTAATTTTAGATTGGATTAGATTAAAGTTATACAGAAAACAGTCGCCTATAGTCAGTACTGACCAGTTTGGGCCGGATTTCGTTCCGTATTTGAACGAACTCTTTACAAAGACGCTAACCGTAACAGTCTCTTAAATTTTTAATTCATTTAGCTTCGTGTACAACTGTGCCGAAGTTGTGATTTTGTTGCTATCAAAAGTTTGTTCCTTTCCATGGATACCCTCTTCCGTTTGCTTCTTACATCTAAAATATTTAATCTAAATTCTGTTTACCAAGTAATAGAAATTGTAGAAGAAAAATAATTAAAATAATTTTTCATGACTAACAAAATTTTAAATACAAAAGCTGTCACGTAACAGACAAAAGTTTCTGATATTTAAGAAGCGTGTAAAAAAGTTTATCCCCGTCTAAATGAAAGATCATGTTTTCAGATTGTAATTAGGATTCTAGGCTGATTAAAATTAAGGTAAAAGTATAACAAATGTTCAATAAAATGCTTTAAATAAGCAAAAATGGTTCGAGACCGATCATTGTTGTTCGACCGTAAATTGATCGTTGTCTATGTTCTGTTTTTTAAGATAATATAAAAAATCTATTCATACAAAAAATCCAGTAGATGTAACGCAGTTTTCACCATGTACCTTACGCTCTTAAGGTGTCCTCTCTTATGCTTCGGTTACAATTCACTTTAGAGATTGAACAATGATCGTAGTTTCGTCACCCTCAATCGTTTTTATAGTATAAGGAGGCAAACGTGCAAGCGGCCACCTAAATTCAGAGAATTCAGACGCGTTTTCTACCTTTAATCGACGAACGAAGGGACGCTCGAAACGATATTTCCTTTTCTTATGCGTCCCCGTCAAATTCACTTCCCCTTCCCATCTTTTCCTTATAAGAAAAGGGTGGGAAGAGAAAGAGGACTATAATTTCGCCTCGTTGAACCGCGAAAACTCTTTCTGTGAGTTTATTCAAGCTAATTTACACTTATCGGGTATTAACATATGTTACAGTTACGTAGTAATATTTATTAAGTGTGAGGAATCGGTACTAAGAGACTAATAAAATCGTTCAGAAAACCCTGATAGCAACCGTAATCCCAAAGAATTAGACGTTCTTTGCACTCCAAAAATTTACTATTGTTTTGATATGGTGTTAATATTCGATCTTACCTATTACAAATCAATAGCAGTTTTTTTCATGTTTTTCTGCTTTTTTAATTAAACATCTCTTTTATAAATATTGTTCACAGTCTGCTACAATTAATTAAAATTATCAAAACGATTATAAAAGCATGTTCGAGTATAATATAAACATTGTATCATATCGCTTGAAATCATTCACCATAACATCAATTGGCTTATATTAATTACCCAAACTTCAATATTGTCAGCTTTTATTTATTCTGATTTATTCATTTGTAAAGTTGCCAACTTGAAAGTCGATTCAATAATAATTTTATGATTGCTCACTTGAAAGTTGGTTGTCTTGTATATTTTAGATGCATTTTTATTACACTGTTCTTTATTTCATTAACAAAACTTCGTTCATAGTTACGATAAGAAGATTTCTATTCGCAGTAATAACTGCTAATGATAACATTTCATAAACATTTTTTTCGTAATTTTTGTTGTGACAGTGAAAGAAAAATCGCTTGCAAATTTTCAAAACAGTAAGAAAAATAAATTGTTCAACAAAAAAATCTAGAATAAAGTAGACGAAAAGTATTAGTAGTAAGTCTTTTGATGAAATCAGAACCTATTCGATCGCAATAATCATTTCTAATTATTCCTATGTTACATTATGATCATTGGAGTGGTTGTTCGAAATAGACAAATACCTATTTCTAATAAATAGATTTATTATACTTTATTGAAAATATTAAATAACTTTTTCGACCCAGACTATTTATTATTAGAGACCTTTGCAATAACTATACCACAATATCTCTCAACGTCTGTGCAGAATGTTAAAATGCCCTTTGTCGCCCCATTTCACCGCAAATAATAAAATTATTAATAAATAAATCTATGCCTATATGAATAATATATATTTCTAGGTCGTCTATTAATATATATTTGGAAAGCAACGATTTAATTTAATACTGAACAATGCTTGTCTAACAGACTTAGTTTAATAATACTTGGACATTTAGAACAAGCGACCTAAGAGCTCGTCCCATTAATTCACAAAATTAATTTTGAAGTTACACTTTAAGACGATTTACTCTTTAGAGTTCTAAAATAGCTGAACTGATAAACCGCTCTTCTATTATTTAGGTCAAGAATTTTTGGTAACGGCGAAACAAAAGATGGGAAAAAATACCGAATATTGATGCGCTTTCGTTATTTCTACGAGCCTAGATGCAAAATAGTTGGTCTAGTGTGAAATTTTCTCGTACTACGAGTATACTTGTAATAAATATTACAACTGATTTAACATCAATCTTTAAATAAGACTATTCTAATTTGACTAGCAATACACATAATTATATTTTAAAGGTCTTATTTATAATAATATTAGTTTTTTTAGGAAATATATCTGGTAAAATTTATTTTTTTCACAATTATCATTGTATTTGGTTTCATATGAGTATCTTAGTAAAATAAACCTAAAAAGTAACAGATTTGGCAAACCCTGGCAATATTATGCCCCATATTTATAAAAATTTAAACACACAGGCTCATTTTGAATACTTAACTGTTTTATGTGTGGTATTGAGTGGCCTGTATGCATGGTCCGACTTGATTGGCATCAAAGTAGAGATGCGCGCGTGGAATTGACTTACGAAAATTCCGCATTGACTTTTAAGCGCGGTCTTATAATTTAAGACGCTGTTACATATTTAAGTGACGTTACAGTATTCGGGCGTTAACCGTCTCAGGTAGGAATTTAGTCCAAGAGAGTAATGCAATCCGTATTTCAGCATTACGCAGCGAATTCGGACAGTTCAGTAAATTGGAAATGTAACGTAGACCACAAACATCACTTACAATGAAACATTCCACTTCATTCACTCCAGATTAATAATGTTAACTATCAAGAATGCTTGAATAATTTGCAAAGAAGACAATAGTTTTTACGAGACAGTTTGTAGATTATACGAAAATTCAGCTTACAGGGCGGACATTCCTGTTTGCGCGGCAAGTAGCTGAACTTAAAGTGAAAGTCTTAAGAAGTAAAAAAAAATTCTTTTGGGTCAATGTCAGGTATATTTCGATGAATTCTTGTTGACACACCAAAGAGCACTTGGATGTTACCCCACTTAGGAACGAACGCAACAAGTTTTGTTCAAAGTGCCAAGATCTTGTTCATTGATTTTCCTCAAATTGATAATTTTATTTTAACTTACAAAATTATTTTAAATTGCTCATTATAATCAAAACTTAAGTGACTAAAACTCAGCATCATAATTTAAGGTAATTTTTGCTTTTTATGTCTGTTTAATATTGACTAATCACTATGACCTTTTTCTAAACTAAGTTACATATTTAAGCAAGACAATAATTATTAATTCTGCCCACTGCAATCAAGTTACATACTGTAATATAAATTTATGTAAACTACATAATTATTCGTCAATGATAACAATCTTCTTACTATCTTTTTAATTCAATAAAACCTAAATTCACAAGCTGAAGTAGTATGATACAATTACATTTTTTATTGGAACATTATTAATTTAATTAATATACGAAGTTAGTTACGGTGCGGCTAATTAGTGGATAGTGCATGAGATGAACCTCACGTGGGTAAATTGAATTAAAGTGGAAACTTGTTCATACAAAATTGGAGACTTCAGTGAATTTCTATCTCGTTAATTATACACGTAACCGTTGGTTTACGGTGACCAAACATTTGTAAAAAAATCTAACAGTATTTTCGTTTTTTTTTTTTCATTGTTACCATGTACCATACGAATGTTCAAGAGTTTTCGCTTAATACACTACCATTTTCTGGCCTCGAGAATTCTTCTGCTGCGTACTTTCGTCTACAAGGCCGTAGCACTTTAATTGCCGCTACTCGTAACATTTTATACGACATTTGAAGAATAAGTACAGGGATTTACACTGAAAATGTTAATTTCTTTTTCATATTTTGGCGCATATTGTTGATTGTATAAAATAAACTTTTAATTTTATTTATTTATTTTATACCTATATCTACAGGTTTTTTGCATTATCGCCTTTTTTATTAGTATAATTTATAAATAAAATAAAATAGTTGCCTGTATTTTCATTGAAATATCTAAAAACGTAGTGTTTTTTTAAATTATTCAATACATTTAGTTTCGATAGAGAAATAACGATATTTCTATGTAACAAAATATACATCTAACTAAATTCAAAATAAGCCACAAGCACGTTTGCGTCCAAGTCAACCACAAGTCCAATGTAACAAACTAATCATTTAATCTAACGGAAGTCGGCAATTTGTACTGAATAGATCCGCAAACGCTTTGATTATGCAAATTATAATTCCTCTATATATTATTTGAATTTTCGCTATTGAAATAGTTACACTAGCTACCTTTATCTACTTTTGAATAAAGGTGCAATTTTATACAATTATTTTTATCCTATTTTGTTAAAATACAATTTTTATTGGTAACAAAATTGGCTTTAAAAAAATACAACTACATAATAAACAAATTACTTTCAATTCAAATTGGTGGCAGTGAAAGTGGATAACGATTTCTATTTTAAAACTATTATTTGAGCAAAGGAATTCGAGTGGTTGTTCTTGTCTAGGAGCCGTTTTACTTATGGAGCAATCCCCGTAATGCCGACCGTCCCACTTCACTCGAGAGCTTGCAGCCTCGGCGCTATTATACGATATTAAAACGAAGTGAAACTCATGTTCATACGTATCGAACATCTTACTAATATTATAAACTAGCTTTTACCCGCGACTCCGTACGCGCGGAATAAAAAAATAGAAAATGGGGTAAAAATTATCCTATGTCCGTTTCCTGGTTCTAAGCTACCTGCCCACCAATTTTCAGTCAAATCGATTCAGCCGTTCTTGAGTTATAAATAGTGTAACTAACACGACTTTCTTTTATATATATAGATATAGATAGATGTGAAAGCTTAGATGATTGGATGTTCGTTAGAAAGTATCTCCGGAACGACTCAACTGATCTTAACGAATTTTGGCACAGATTTTGAACATAGACTGGGAGGACACATAGGCTACTTATTATTTTTTTATTCAGTAGTCGGAGTCACGTGCGACAGCTAGTTTCTATTATAAAACTAATTTATTTGCAATAATAAAATTGTTATAATCTAAATTGACTTGTATAAACTTAAAATATTTTAAGTTGGACCAAGTTTCACCGGTTCAGTTGCTTCGGAGTTTACCAGGACGCGTCACGACACATTTATACAATCAATGCCCACAAGCTTACCACAAAATACAATCAAGCGACACAATGAAAATTTCCAATGTCGAAAGTGTAGTATGAAATTTAAAATCACAAAGCTTTTTTCACCGCTAGAAGCACCATATCAATAACGGCAAAGGATGCCGCCCTCTCACTCAGTCGGTGCAGCTACACGTGCTTATTCCTTTTGCAAGGCACCGAGGCCGCACAAGAGCTATCTTACAGCATTATGAAAGCCATTTGAATTTGAAGACAAAGAATTTAGAGTCGTTATAAGAAGACTAAGAGCAAAAAGATGTCAACAACTCAACAACTTCATTCAAAAACAGCTTAACTATAAAAAATTGACAAATTCAATATTCATAAATGATTTTACGAAAGAAGCGGAATAATGAAAAAAAATGCATTTTTATCACAACGTGGACAGGTGTGGACAATATTTAAGGAGGTAGGATGAGGTTCCCCTCATGTATCCCCATTACTTCCGTAAAATTTCATTAGATGCTTCCAAACATTATGCAAAAATGGCTAAGACCTTAAGTCCTGGGCTGTTAGTCACAAAATGCTCACCATACTAATACTTACCAAATCCCCTAAGATAAGTGTGAAATTGTCAATACATATAATATACAAGGAGAATAAATAGACAGTGTGTATACTAACAATTTATATAAATCAAGAGAGTGAACATTCTAAAAGGAGATCTCGACTGCCGCTCCTCCGGTTTTGGCTTAAATTGATTGATAGCGGTACCTCAAAAAGATATTAAACGAAGTAATACGTCGCTGCAAACACATTCGTCATTTATTTACAGACATTGGAAAGAATTCTTTTGATCCGTTTTAAAATACGATCACGGAATTGAATTCGAAAAAATATTTTGTTAGGAAATAATAAACCCAATGAGAGGCCCAAAACCTACCCTAAGTTAGGGGTGACTAAGCCTTAGTCAATCACACTGATCCAGTGCGGGTTGGTTGATTTCACACATGTCTTTGCCGATCTCACGATATTTTCCTTCACCGTAAGGACGTACATATGTAAATAGATATTCGAAAAACACATTGGTACATGGCGGGATTCGAACCCAGGACTTGCAGATTACAAGTCAAGTGGTTAACCCCTGAGCCAAGAATGAATTCATTTGGACTTTAGCCGAAGTTTTCTTAAAATCACAAACGTTAAGCACTCGTTCGTGTCTGAATGTCAATGAACCGTCTGTGCAGTCGCACACACCACGTAGCGGCGTCCAAACATAAGCATTCCTTACAAATATATGCTAACGGCCGAAATCAATATTCGATCTCGAACAATGTTTTCAATTCATTTCGTTGAAATTTAACAGATATCAATCGAAAAATATCATAATGTGTAGAGAACGATAGAATAATATTTGTTCTCCTACTACAATGTTATTAGCATAATTTTCTGATCGATTTCAAACCGATAACTGTAAAAAAATGGGTAAAAACTTACTTTAAAATTATTTTTATTCGCTTTCGTATAACAGGAAAGCTCGCATCTTTAACCTCCTCTGTCAGTTGGTCAGAGCTAGATAGTAATAGACCAGTGATTTTATAGTATTACTAGCTGTATCCCGCGAATGCGTCCGCGCCGAATTTAAAAAATATATATTAGTAGCCTATGTGTTCTTTCAGTCTATTTTCTATATCTATGTCTAATTTCATCGAGATCCGTTAAGCCGTTTCGGAGATACCTTCTAGCAAACATCCATCCATCCATCCATCCATCATAACAAGAAATTATAGTCGAATCAAATCAAATTTCCAAGGCCTATTAAAATGTGTGTAGATTTTTATTAAATTGTATGAGTAAATATTTTGTATGACTATTATGTGTTAGATGATAGCTATCAGTTTGCTTAAAATAAAATGTTATATCGACAATCACAACACTCATTTTGTATTGGAAGGGATTTTAAAGAAAATAATAGATACAAATTCTCATAACTCGAACGTGGAAATTAATGGGTATTGCATTGCGCATATGAAAATATACGATTCGGTCGTGCGGTACGTTTTCATTTTTTTTTTAAATCTCGGCGTTGCAGTGTGTTGAAACGTATGACTATTTCCCGGGACGGTTCACCGACGCGACGTTGGAAATTAACGTCGAGCTCACATTCCCTGTTTCCAATAAAAAATACTAGATGGCTCTGTTCGAATATTGCATTCCCCAAACTTTGATTGACTGTTACCACTTTGACTAGCCTATATAAATGCCTAAACAAAATTGGATCAGAGATTATGAAGTAAAAACTAAATAAAGAAATGTAGTGTGTTCTACTTGTATGTGTCTTTAACTTATACGACGACAAAATAACACTTTCATTCTGAAACTTTAATAAATTACACCCATATAAATGATTTATATTCAAAACATTTCCACTTATTTGGTAATCTCAAAACATCCTGTATTTAAAACTACTTTCCGTCATTTCCAAATATTTTTATAAAAAACGAAATGAAATATGAAACAGTTGCGGTACATTTTATAGAAATTAAAATCAATCATCCTGCTACAACTATTGAGTAATTAAAATAGGGGTTTCCGACGTTCCGTCGATTTTATCTCGAACTGAATAAAACTTCCTCATTGCAGTTGTTTTTTATTTATTTGGTTAGGTTAGGTAGCTCTTCTCTAAATAGTGTATTGCATTAAAGGATAAAGAACTATTATTTTTGAAAACAAACTTAGACATTTTTATTATAATTAAATTTTCAACATTCAGGTGTTTTTATCTGTTTTTATTTTCCAATAAGTACACACACAGCACACGTATTTAATAAATTTTCTTTGCATTGCTCGTAATTCAATCGCAATTTCTTAAAAGGGAAATTATCAAAAGCAAAGTTAAATCAAATAATTTTGTTGTGTTACGTTCATTTAACTGAAATTTACCTAAATGGCGAATCCTTGAAAGCTTATAACTTCGTGCACTGAGTGCAATTATTTTTTAGGATTGGTGCGTCACCGCTAACTTTAATTAATATTTGCGCTTTATTCGGATCCTCTTTAACTTCAACGCCACTGCGGCATCCACTCGCAGGGTAACTCTCTTAATTAAAAATATACCTGTCCCACGAACAAGTTAGAGCTACACCGGCAAACAAGTTATAAGCCTGATTAAACGATGCTTAACTCTTGTTATACTTTGCTCCTGACATTGTTTAAAAAGATTAAATTTTAATTATCAAGTACTTAAACGATTCCTCGAGGTTTTAGATACTTAATAAGCATAATAATATATATAAAAATTCCAAATATACTACAAATAAAATATTTTGCGTATACCGGGAACTACCGAATATATTTAGCAGATAGGTAAAAAAAGGATATTAACATTTTGTTTTAATAACAGATGCTGTTACGGTATGACAAGCGGAGCGGAAAAGCGGCATACTTGCAGCATACACAAATAAAAACGTAACAATACATTAGTTAAGTATAACTTTGACTTATGACAAGAAACAATAATAAAATTGTGATCATTATTAGAACATACCAATGAATGCGTCCAAATTTTATTGAATTAGATAAAATAAATAAATTATTAGGTTATATACAATAAGTAATGCGATGTGTTAGCGCGTCCAGCGTTGCTGTCGCGAAGTTGTGGTGAACGCTATGCGAGTGGGTCGGTGTGGGGGCGTGCCGCGGAGTGTGCGCGGCGGTATGATAAATTTGGCGTGAGCGGCGGCGCGCGAGGCCCGCAGCAGCATGGCAGCGGTGGCCGGGCTCTACGGGCTCGGCGACGAGCAGCGCGCACGCCACCGACGAGGACAGGCCAACGCCGAACGCTCCGAGTCCAGGGATGACAATACCGAAGCGTAAGTCCCAACTTCACATTTTATTTTGCAACAGCAATCCGCTCGGCGAATATTTACTTCGCCTCGGAAACTTTAACAACGGCCCAGTTATTAGCTTTTCGTCGGCGCTTCAAGCAAACTTGCTCTGTAGCGGTCTTTACTTTTTATTGCAGACTTCTCCGCTCGGACAATTAAATCCATGCATTAATGTTTGAACTATTTTAGTACTTGAATTGTGGACTGGTGAAAATCATGGCCATTAAGAAAAGCAACATTACAAAAAATAGTAAAAATCACTGAAACTATTTCGACTTTCAAGACAGGAATTAAATCTCCGCCTAATTTTATTCTACAGTGTAATCATCCAGATTAACTTATCATTTCATCCAAGCGGTTTTCCTTCCACTGTCATAACAAAGGATTTCAAATAAATAAACTTTTAACAACTGTTAGCTTTGTCTGGCTTTTTAACTTATAATCCGGTCGGGAAGGATAAATTTTTAGGCAAAATTTTTTACAGGGACTAGTTGGGATAAGATAATCCTTAATTGTAATGAAAAATTAATTCAACCGCATGTTCTTTGGAATACATCTCGATCGTTAGCACATTTTATGATACGCATATGTTTTAGCTAGATGTACATATTTTAGCATTTACATTACACCTTAAAGAAATTCGACCTGAAAGAAGTTAAATAAAAAATTGTTGAGTGTTTACAATTTATGATAGTTATGGTTTAATCATTCCTTCCACTTCACATAATTAATTAGGCATATTATTGTTATATAGCGTTATTATTAATAGTTACAAAAAGGTTTATCAAACAGGTCAAAAACATGCGCAGTATTTCCCGTATAGTTTATTCCATAGTTTTACGAGTATGACACACTACAGAATGACGAGCGCCGGATTTTACAATAAAAATTCATGTAAGCGTCCCGAGCAGATTGTCAGGCGCTGCCACAATTTACATAAATGGGAATAAAAAACACACAGTCATATTAAACATTGTCATAGCTGATATATAACTTCATAAAACAATCAAATAAAGTAAAAGGTATTTACTTTTAGCGTCTGTTATAAGTAATCTAAATATGTAGAATGAAAGTTTTGTGTTCGAATCGTTCTTTTTTCGAAAAAAGTAATCACGAAAGTTGTTTAGTTCGTATTTAAACGTTGTATTAATTGGCTTAAATATTGCTCATCTATACTAAATTATTTTCAATATATCGGAGTGGGATGACAGTGGGACAGATGAACACCATCTTATCTTCCAAGCGTTTGTCTTAGTCCTTCATTACATAGCTATCATCAGGATGATATAATATTCCAAGCGCAATTCTAGTTAAATCCTGTTTCAAAAATTACCTATGGAATCTTCGTCCAAAAAAAACACGAACACATCCTTGATAGTACGTAGCGCATCAGTTTATGACGTTGATTTGCATACGTTTTTATTATGCGGTTTTGCCCTAAAGCAACCTCGATGTGGTGTCGCGCAGTCGCAGTGCAGATTCAGATGAAATCTTTGAGAGATCCACTTATCATTATTTTTATATTTTGTTAATTAGTTCTTAAGACACTATGTTTCTTTGTGATATCTTTAGACCGCCTGTACGTTTTGGGAATCGTGTTATAAAGTTTGATTAGTGTAAAAGATTAATTAAAATCTATTCAAAATAGATTAAAAATGTTATTAATTTTAATAATATTACTGTATGAATGAATTAAATATGTCAATGCCTTTGTATATTACTTGTAAATCCAATAAAGATAAAGAAGCAAAACAAATGCATAAGTAAATTTAACATTCCCATCCGACTGTTCGCTGAACGGATAATAACTGTAGATAAATAGTCTTTTGGAGGAATCGCTTTTGGCGCAAGTTGACACTTTAATCAAATCAGATAGACGAGCTGTATTAGCTTAAGAACTCTAGAGCTTCCGTGGGATGTAAAAGCTTAGTTTCTGGCGTTACGTAAAGACCAATATATTGTACCAAGGTTATGACTTTTGTTTTATTAAGCCTAATAATCGCTCTCTAATAAATCAACTAGTATTTGACGTGCCTCAGTTTACTTAATTTAGGTTTTCAATCGAAATGAAAGATACAACTTATCGTACACATGTTAGTGGTTTCAAACGATATATGGAGTGAATATTTTAACAGGTACGAGATCAAACATTTCCAACCCTACCTGTAATGAGAGTTGTAAACATTGCCACGGGCAGCCCTGGGGAGGGATAACATCTCGGCCGCGGAGAGCTCGGATTCAAGAACGCTTAGTAGATATAAATACACTTTCTAATCTTGTTAAGTTTGTATCGCAACGGTCTCACGGTGCGAGGAAAAGAAATCGAAATATAATAAAATGTATTTGTAATAAGAAGTTTATTTTAAAATTGTTTTGCAGATTTATTTTAATTGCAGTCTTCTTTAATTTATGCAACATTACTGACTTTGACAACCTATTTTTTATATTTTTCTCTTACTTCTTGATATCCAAATTTTTAATCCTCAAGAATTATTATTTACTATCTCAATGAAGAAAATGTACTTGCAACCTGCATTTTTGCCAAAGAAAAATATTAACATGTCATTAACCTAAACCATTCTTATTATCATTTGAAATTTTTATTCTGTTATACTTCGCAACAAGTCCTGTTAGGGAACTGCATTCTAAAAATTTAAATTTCACAAGCGATTTATCATCTCGACGAAATGAATAAAACAATTTATATAAAGTATTTGAGCTGTTTCAGCGCAAATACAATAAGGAACAATTTCATTCCATGACAGGAAAAATATTCCGAGAAAGAAAATCTTTTCCTTGATATTTTTTTCCTGCAAACCGTGTTCTAATTTTTAACCATCTCGTGGGACAAGAACAGAACAGTGTGAAGCCGGTAAAAACCCACGGTATGAAAATAGCGTTAAGTTAAATAGCCTCTAAGGTATTCTTACTTAATATTAATTTTTAAATACTGTTTATTAATAAGATAGTGCGTACCATTATTTGACCACATACCATCAGGTGGGGGGTTTGTGATCTAGGACTAGTTTATTTGATATAAAAAATTCTAGTCTTGATCGTTCAAATTCTTCATGTTATATGTATGAAGATAAAGGTAATTAAAAACTTTTTACCTAATTAATTAGTAGAAATCTGTTTAATATATTATTACCAAATTGTAATCAACAACTCAATTATTGAGAAAGCTTGTTCGGGTGGAGTAAAGCCGCGATAATCCTGTATTCGAATCTGGCTCTTTGCAACTGTGCTCTGTGTCAATTAATCATGGTTTTAAGAACTTATTGTTTCTATCTCAGTCTGTTTGAAAAAACAGAGAGAACTGTATGTTTTTATCACTTCTCTACTCAGTTGTTTAAAACGTAGATTTTCCCTAAAATGCAATCTGTTTTGTAAAAGAGAATGCAAAGGAAGACTATGTGCATTTATACAATTATCACGGCAATGGAAATAGACGTTTACTCGTATATAATAATAAGCACGGTGGATGATGTAACGCCATCTCGTAGCGAAGACGGTCCTTAGGCCGGCCGTAGGTTGCCACTTAACTAGCGCTTAAGATTTCAAGATTTTAAGCTTTCACTTTCACTTAACTATCATTAAGCTGTTCCAAAGATTGTTTGTTTATTTTCATAAGCAGCAGGTGTATACTTAAACTCAAAACATGAACTTAAAAGACAATAAAATGTTACTTATCAATCTAAATAATACATCCGTCCTAAAAATGTAGTCGGAAGCAATATAGTAGATATTTCAGTCTTTGCAAATACTCGTTTAGTAGTTCGTACTCTGCTCATTTTAATAGTAGGTAATAATGAGCATTTTATTTAGTACAATTATTTACACGTGAACCCTAATAATTTTAATATGCTCTACTTTATCACTTAAGCACGATTGTAAATGACTAAGAACTACCAGCCATAAAAGAGCAAAGCTGACTCTACCATTTAAAATGCTATTAAAATGCTAATTTAAAACAACTCGGTGGAAAGAAATTAGAAAAAAGTAAACAACCAAATAAAAATAGTAAATCTGTAAAAGAAAATTTAACTGCAAAAAAAAACTTTAATTAGCAAATTGTAAATATTTTACATTTGTAGGCTAATAATTTAACACTACATAAATGGTAACTTTTAAAATGCAATAATTGTTGTTTGAATATATTTTAAAGTGCGCGCCATCTAGTTGCGAACGATGAAACTACAACGACTTCACGTTCCATTCGAGTTGAGCCAAGGTTGTCTCCGGTCGGTTGTAGTTTTAATTTTAATTTGTGCAGAAACAAAAAATAGTATCCGTTTGTATCCCAAAATTATAAAAATAAACATATTCAAATCATCTTTTTTGAAGCAAACCAATGTTCACATAATCTAAAAACAATTTTGTAGGGTTACGTAAAAGTCCAATTGGGGGTATGATTAAATAAACTAAATCCTAATAACATAACATAAATCCAACTTATTGCATTTGGCAATATTTTTTACAAAAATTATGAAAATAAAAGTTTAAATAAAAAATTAGCTTCCTGAAGCTTTCGCTAGATGGTGCTGCAAAATGATTTAGTTTCCCAGCTTCTGATATAGAGGGCACTGTTTCAATTGTAATGTATGATTTTTTTATATTTTTACAAGCACAATATTACTTAAAATATTTAAGAAAATATTTAAAAAAATGACAAAAACATATTATTTCACTATTTTTTAAAAAGTAAAAAAAAGAGATGTCTTTGATAGGAGATACATAAAATTAATTGACTCAATTTAACAAAAAGCGATAGTTTGATTTATGCATAAAATTAAAATATTCAATATCGATACAAAAAATCTAAATCTGAAATATATATTAAGCCTTAATCAATGACTTTTAACACAATTCTATAAAGACAGTCCTAACCATTTCGATTAAAAATTAAGTAGTCTTGTTCGTTGAACATATTAAACATTACTTAAAGTAAAATTTACTAAGCGACAATTTTATTTACTGTCAATTGCTTTTATTGCTCTATTACTCGACTAATACCAAGAATTGAAATGCGTGATAATGTGTAACATGCTCAGTGCTACGACGTAAGCTACGGTGGTGCTACAGCTCCGTAGTCGGTTAATTTGACTCATTTTATTGTAAATTCTTGGATCAACCCTTTTGTTATTTATTTGTGTTTCACTTAATATAAATGTTTTATATTATTTAAACAAACTGTTGCACGCACTTCGAATGCGTCTGTTTTTTCACTGGAATAATTTGAAACTTGTCTCAAAATTTTGATTATGTCAAAAATCGATAACTGAAAGGGGGCATTTTAAATAAAGATTACGTTTCAATTCTTTCAGTACACAAAATCGTTCTATGTTATTACTTATATTAAGCAAAATACCACACAGGTACTTATGTCCGAAACACAGCAAACTTAAATCAATAATACAAAACGATATTAATAATATTTTTACCGTTTTCTAAAAGAACAAAGAACTTACCGCATACTTGTCACTTCTAAAACGTAATACATGTTACATAGAAGTTAAGTCTTGACGAAGGTAAGAAGCTTGAAAGGCTTTAATTTACGTAATTGTAGCGAATTACATAACATGGACGAAACGGAAGTCAAAGATAACAATTAAAATTAAATTTCTATACAAGGTCTTTCTTATTAACTGCCTTACCTAGGGTCTTTTAATGATAACTGAAGAAGTCCCTTACTCATGTTTTCTCTTATTAAATCAATCAATCATACAACTCATACAAAATGCCTCTGAGAGCGGCAAAGAGCTTTTAACATAAAGGAAACGTTGTGCATCAACGGATGCTAGAAATAAGGAAGGTGATGGGATTATTTTGACCCACAAACCTCATCTCGCCCGGGAATATGTCTCGACCTCAGAGCGCCGCCGTCGAATTAATAGAACGACATCATAACCTAGAATGTCTCTGCCGTAGAGTGGTAGCGTCTTAAGTCGGCACTTCCCTAAGGCGTCTAGTGAAGCGACACTTTGTTTTGATATATATTAATAGACTTTATAATCCATTTTTAATTTATTGTTACGAGTATTAACGTACAAACAATGAGTGGTAAATGTTTAGTCACATAACAAATTACAGCAACGCCTACGAATTATCATTATTCGATGTGAGTGAGGTACCTGTAACCGACGACCATATTACGTAGACTTATGGACGTAGAAGAAACAAGAGAGGATCGAGCCAAGCCAAATGGGATCCCTACGGACAAAACCTAAGCATTATAAAATGCCAGGAACATCGAATACGATTACATCGAACACGAATTGTCATAGTCATAGAGTGATGAAGAACGATATCGTTTAGTTTAAGGGTTGACGCTTCACATCCCTAAAGATAAGTTAGGAGTGAGACAGTCTGCCGCCGCTGGAGGGCGGGCTTTGAGCGCCCACCCCTGCCTTCCTGGATACAGCAGTGCGGCCGCGGACGGCGGAAGGGAGCGACACAGACGCGGCGGCGCCCGGCCCAAGCGACTAGGTCACGGGCCGCTCAGCGCTCGTTGCTCGCCGTTCGCACCCACAATTAGGTCGCCAGCTGTTCGCTTCTCTGCTTTCCTATTTGCTAAACAACCCAACACCGTTCCGTTCATACTTTGCGATTGCAACTTAATCACCTATTGTCTATTTTTATATTTCAATTAAGTCATGACTCAAATTTCATGACATGATTATCCGATTTTACTAACAATTTTAGCTAACGATGTATGGAAGACTATATATATATACTATATTATACACACACACACATACTATATTATATACTATACTACATACTATGCCTTTGCTCCGTAGAGACCGTACCGTATCCGTCACAAGCGTGACCTTGTGGACAGACATACAGACTGGAAAAACTTTTAAAATTGATTTTCTTTATCAGCTACTCAAATTCATCATGTTTATGGTATATACATTTTTATATTACACGGAAACTCCGATTTTCATAATATGTATAGACTAGCTGTCGCCCGCGACTCCGTCCGCGCGGAATAAAAAAAAATCTTTATTAGCCCATGTGTTCTTCCAGACTATGCTCTACACCTATGCCAAATTTCAACAAGATCTGTAGAGCCGTTCGGAGATATCTTCAAAAACATCTGTCAATTCATCCATCCATCTATCAAAACATTCGCATTTATAATATTAGTAACATTTCAATCACAGTAGCTATTAAAACACGACAGTTGATTACACATTCATTCTAATACACCAATTAATAATTATAATTACAGTATTCATAGTAATTTTAAAGGAAGACGATCTAGCGACAGTCAATTAATTAATAAATGATCTATTCTACTTGGTATTGTTAATCAACCGTGACCTGGTAAGATGTACATACATACATACATACATACATATCACTAACAATTAGAGGAATTATTTAACAGCATACGAATATATTTAAATTAGTAAGGATAATTTAATTGTTTATTCTTCAAGCGACGGACATGAACACAACTATATGTGTCTCTGTTGTATTTAGATTTAAAAAGGTTTTAAATGCGGTCAATGGGACAATATGCTAGTTGTGATTCGGTATAACCAGATTAGAACACGCGCTGTTAGTGCAAAAGGGAACTTCGAATGAGAACATTATCATATCACAGGCGTATACAAAAAAATGAATAAATATATCTGAATTTTATTGATCCATAGGCGATGCATGATTGCGACAAAAGAATATTATTACTCTCTTCCTTCTTAAAGAATTTGGAGAATTAAAACTAATAAAAAACAAAAAAAAAGATAATGAGGTAAATAGTGTAAGAGAAAACAGATCAAAAGCTTATGAAACAGCTACTTAAAGGTAAGTGTAGTCGGTCAAAGAGTCAATAAAGAACATAATTACGACGTTGCTCACTGTAGCGGCATTGTTGCGATCGAGATGGAAATGCATTGATAAAATAGAAAAGTATTTGAATTTCCTCACAGAAAATCACGGTTCATCTGAACCTACTCGTTTTATGCAATGTTTGAATAGCGAGCGGGGTGCGGGAAGTTAGGTGGACGGGGGTAGCGGCGGGGGAGGGATGCGGGCAGACAACCACCGCATACAAATGTGCAACGTGTGCATTTTATTTTATATAACCTTAATAACTGAAACATGAGAAATTTCGCATTATCCGTCCAATGTTACATAAAGCGGCGCGTCGGCCCAGTCTAGTGATATAGCGATTGTTTCAATATTGCCGCTCCCTGTTGTCCTCTTTGGATACATTTAGAGCCTAACGACCCCGCAATAAGGTTTAATATTAATTTCCAATGCAATTGTACTCTATATTTTTTATATACTTACTTAATTTTGGAAAAGATATTGTGTGCGATAATGTCAATTCAAATCTATGAAAACTATTTAGTGCTATCAATGGATATATTTTATTAATAATATCAAATATCAATTCTAAGCTTTATACATAACTTAGACATACATAAGTTCAGTGACGGATGACAAAAAAAAAACTATTAAATTATATATATTGAACGTAAGCAAAGTCCGCGGCAACAGCTAATACTACGAGTATATAAAGAGTGTTATCAATACAGAAACGGTTCAGTGAAGCCAAGAGACAAAGTTGAGACCCACATTCAGTCCATTGTTGCTACTACCTTTGCGTTTCAAAATAGCCCGTATTATTTTTCTTTCGACGCGTCTTTTATGCCTCCCTTTAGCTAAATGGACCACCTCTCAGAAAATGTTTTAACAACGATCAAACGAATGGAGTAATTTTAAAGTACTTTGTTACTTTTTGTTTTCTTTTCGCAAAAGACACTTTTTATCATTTTTAAGTAAATATGTAAATAATAAATGAAAAAAAGTTATATAATCTATCAGTCGGGGTCGGGTAATGTTTTTGATCTTATGTGTGATATTTTCATTGTGATTCGAGTTGTACTTTTCCCGGGAATCTCATAAGGGCAACAGTCAGGCGAGCCTATTATTTTTTACTCTTTGTTTTTATTGTTTTGTGTAATTTATTGACACGTAAAACTATATCTGCGTTCGATTTTATGTATTTAAAACTTGCAACTAGGTTAGATGGCAGCACGTTCGCTATCAAAGTACTAAACTTAATAATTATAATAGAATCGACGGCACTCGATGTTTATCGAGCGTTTGTTATTGCGGCGTTCGAAACGTGCTCAATGCAAACCGCAGCAATTGGATGCAAATAATGAAATAATAATAATAATGAGTTTATCTTATACAGATAGCCTTTTGTGGTCTTTCATGAGTGTAGCATAATAAGTAGGGTTTTCTTTGTTATATTTTAAATTGTACAATGTTAAAATAGGCACAAACTTAAATGGATGTAAAGGGACGATTATTATTTGACAATTACTTTAAGTGGACCTGTCTCCTGGTAAACAAATATTAATAAGTTATGAAAAAGGTTAACATAAAAATTACATAAACATAATTAAAAAAATTAGATGTTACTAGCTGTAGCCCACGACTTCGTCCACGCGTATTTAATAAAACTTAATAAATAGCCTATGTGTTCTCCCAGACTTTTCTACATCTGTGCCAATCTTACCACTTAGGGGTATGAAAAATAGATAGTAGCTGATTCTCAGACCTACTGAAAATGCGTATAAAAATTTATGAAAATCGGTCAAGCCATTTTGGAGAGGTATGGTAACATATATATATGATTATTATTATTTAATTCTTATTCATTTATTATCTTATTATTTATATAATACATTTTATAATAAAAAAAAATTAACAAAATATATTATATAAAAAATAGTATACCACCGGCTGCGGAATCCCATTACTCAAACAACCAGTGGTGAGGGCTACAGAGACAGGAACCTCCTAACTATGCGTGCGGTTTCTAAAATAACTGCCTTTTGTATCAGGCCCTTAATCCAACTGTTTAGCGAGAGCTTCTTAAGATGTTGGTCGAAGCTCTTCGCTATCAGTCCATTCACCGATACGACTATCGGAATAATGGTAGTCGATTTCATACGCCACATGGCGGTAATCTCGTGAGCCAAGTCTAAGTATTTTAGTAATTTTTCTTTTTCAGCTTTCACGAGATTCTCGTCATGTGGAATAGTGACATCGACTAACATTACACAACCCTCAGACCGGTCTATTATTACTATATCGGGTCTATTGGCAGTAATAGTCCTATCTGTAATAATAGATCGATCCCAGTAGAGCGTGATATAGCTATTTTCCAGAACAGGAGAAGGTTGGTATTGGTAATAAGGTACCTCAGTATCCACAAGAGCATATTTAAGGGCAAGTTGCTGATGGATAATCTTGGCCACTTGGTTGTGTCTATGCAAGTATGCACCGTCCGCAAGTCGAGAACAACCGGAAACGATATGTCTAATAGACTCACCGGGACGACGACATGCCCGACAAATGTCAATCGTACCATCCTTTAGAATATGTTTTCGGTAGTTGTTCGTTACGATGACTTCGTCCATGATTGCAAAGACAAAACCTTCAGTTTCCCCAAAGAGGTTGCTGAAGCGCAGCCAAGCCACGGAGGATAATTGGTCCACATCAGGCCCTGTTAAGGCGCGATGGAACCTACCGTGTAACTCCTTGCTCTTCCATACACTAATGCGGTCCGAGACACTTAGTACCGGTAACCTTCGCCAATTCGTGGTAGCCAAGGAAAGCGGCGTGACTCCTTTGTCCATTGCTACAACATCCTGATACATTCCCACGTTCACCTTAAGGAAATATTCCCTAAGATTGTGCACCTCGCGGTTATGCAGGGTCTTGGCATTTAAATAGCCACGACCCCCATGTTTCCGCGGGATGTATAACCTCATTACAGACGAACGTGGATGATGCATCCGGTATGCTGTAAGCAATCGACGAACTTTTCTATCCAAGGCATCCAGTTCTGTCTGCGACCATCTCAGTATGCCAAAAGAGTAGGCTAAGACTGGCATGACCCAGCTGTTAAAAGCACGGCACTTGTTCCCACCCGATAAAAGACTTTTTAGAACTTTTTTCAGGCGGCAAAAGAACCGTTCTTTCACCAGTTGTTTCATACCTTTGTCATGAATACCTAATGCTTCCGACATACCGAGATATTTGTAGCTTTCATTCTCCGAGAGGGAAACGAGAGACACATCCTGAGTAAGCTGTAGATTCTCAGAAGCTACAACCTTCCCCTTTTGTACATTTATGACCGCACATTTGTCCACTCCAAACGTCATACCAATGGCTCTGCTAAAATCGTCGGTAATTTTAAGCAAAGTCATTAAGTCAGACTTCTTCGATGCGTACAACTTGAGGTCATCCATGTACAAAAGGTGTGATATGATCTCGCCCCCTCTACGTAGACGGTAACCTAGCTCTGAACTCTTTAGCAGTGTGCTTAAAGGGTTCAGAGCCAAGCAAAACCACAATGGACTCAGACTATCACCTTGAAAGATGCCACGCCGGATTCCAATCCGGCTAGAGGAAGTAGAAAGGTTTCCCTGCCCTGGATTGGAAAAGCTTGTGGTCCACTGTCCCATGCATGAGTTAAGGAAAGTGCGAAGTGTAGGATGTATTTTATATACTTCCAGCACTTTACTTAACCATCCATGGGGCACCGAATCATAAGCCTTCTTGTAGTCAATCCAGGCCATAGAAATGTTCTTTTTACTTCGTCTAACCTGTTGGCAAATAGCCATATCAATGAGGAGGCAATCTTTGGTACCACGGGACCCAACCTTACATCCATTCTGAGTTGCTGACAAAACGTTATTTGTACAAATATGTGCTTCAATTTTGATTCTCAGAATGGATGTAAGGAGCTTGTAGATGGTAGGCAAGCATGTTATTGGTCTGTAATTCTTAGGGTCCGTAGAACATCCAGATTTATAGATCAGATGTGTTATACCTGATGTCATGAAATCTGGGAGCGTGCCTAATTCTATTGCCAATTGAAATTGAGCTGCTAGGCGCTCATGCGAACTACGGAACCATTTTAGCCAAAAGTTCTGCAGTCCGTCCGGGCCCGGACTTTTCCAATTAGGAACAGAACGAACTGCAGCACTTATGTCAGAACCTGTAATAACTACAGGTCCCATTTCGGTAACCGCTTCACACGAGCGTCTGACAACATTCAACCACTCGCCTTCAGTGTGCTCGATTGGCACCGACCAGATACCGCTCCAAAACGCAGTAGTCACAGTAGCATCTGGTCGCTGTAAATCAAGTCCCTGGCTTTGTGGTTGCTCCCAGTTACGGTAAATACACCTCTGATCTCTCTGGAATATGCGATTTTGAATAAATCTCTCAGATCTTTCTTTATACCTTCTTAGGCGATTAGCCCATGCGAACACTTTTTGTTTCCAGAAGTCTATGCGTTCCATGACTCTTGACATATATTCATTGGACGTGATACCAGTCCCAGCAAACGCCTGAGTCACGAAACGCATAACCTTTGGGCGGTTATTACCCGCCCGAAAACAAAGAAGCTTCGCTATGAGCCTTCTAGCTACATTTATGCGCCGTTCAATTCTGCACTGCCATACGGGGCGAGCTTCTCCACGACGAGAACCTGAATTGGGATTTATAATCCCCACTCCAGCCACCCGACATGCAGTCAGTGCCCCACAATAGAGAATTGAATGGGTATCGCATAAATCTAGACTAGAATCCACATACGGAGATAACAAGCGGTCTACAGCATTTACAATACATATATTCCGCTTGTTAATGGGCAATCGTGGTAAGCGAGGACGGTCACTGATTGATAAGGATCTATAATTCAAAATCACATCTTCCAAAGTTCTCCTCAAACGCTCAATATCCTGATCACTAACACAAACCTCTTCACTTGGTGGTTCCGTTAGCACATCAGCAGCCACGGGGGCCACAGGTGCAACATTACGTACTTCAGCTGCATTGTGAAGGGGTCGCGCTTCGTGACGGAGTCGCTCAAGTACAGAGTCATCTAACAGGTGACGCCGTTGTATGACCCGCACTTGATCCGATAGACGTTGGGCAGTCACAGACACACTTGGGTGAAGGGTCTGAAACAAAGACAGCATCTTAGGCCGATACGCCGTAAGGTTGGTTCCACCCTCTGTCGCCCCGAAGTAGGCCCGCATGACACTTTCATTTAATAAATGCCATCTCATGCGGCGCACTACACCACCGGTTGCGGGAGCCGTAGGCGGGGGATTAACCCCCGAGGATTCCAAGCGAGCCGGTGGTGGGCGGCCACTCCTCATCGGTGTTGTAGACGAAGTGGCCGGCAAAGGCGGCCCGACGATGGCTGCGCCACTGGATGTCATCAGGGCTGGGGGAGCAACAGGTATCCAGTCCCCCGTCGTGGCGCAGACCAGAGCAGGCCGCGAAGTTGTTGGGCGTGCGAGCTCACATTCGGCAACGCGACACTGTCTTCTTGGATTTCTCCTCATTGTATCTATGAATTTTGTGATCTGGCTTCTTTTGTGTTTGTTTCTTTTCCATTTCTATTGTTAGTTTTGATTGTTTAAATATTTAAATTGTATTTTAATTTACTGGGAGAAATTTTTCGTTTTGACAGTGTCAAACGTTGCCATAGTTTTATGATTATTATGATTATGATTTTATCACAACCGGGAGATGTACGTAATTACCCGTGTTACAACATAAAAAATATGTTAACATTATATACGTTTAATACTTTAGCAAGTATCTAAGATAAAAGGACACATTCCTTCTAAAAATGGACGGTTATCTTTTTTTCAACATATCATACTTAAATATAAGATAGCGATATATTTTCCTGGACAAAAAACGGTGCAGAATAAAACTACGCACATTTAGTATAACAATTTTAACGAATTAAAAATAGCTAAATTTTGCTATTTGAACATATACAAGAATTTACAGAGCAAAAAGCATACAATTCTTACTACAAAAACTAGCTGTTCCCGCGACTACGCTGGCTTCGACTCATTTCCACTGCCTAAAAACATATTGTTGTTCTCTTTTTTTTTTTTAAATGCTTTGTATAGTTAGTTTGGCAGTAGAAACAGATTCATATCTATTAAATCTATGAAATAAAGTGTGGATACGAATACAATAGTTGAATTGCAATATTTTATTTTTTGTTTCTAGATTCTTAGTAATTTCCTCTCACTTACCCAGTGAAACCGGTTAAATGATATAAATAAAAATAACAACCCACTTACACTTCGCTGCCTCTATAACAGGGCAATTTATTTTTATTATTTTATATAACACGTGTATAAATAGGTGAAGAAATAAGATGAACTTATGAAACATATTTGTAAGACTTTTTGTTAGAGAGTATTGGATATCCCAGATGGCTGTGTTACTCCAAAAGCTTACGAGTTATAAATTATTATTCAACAAATAAAAACTTGTCGAACGAAATGGACGACGAAAGGACAATGTTCGTTCCGTCAGTCAATATTAACATTCCTTGAAATGTTACGGAATTTGGATATTTCCCTAATACTTAGAGTCGTCAATCAGGCTTGCTTCAGGAAATCGTTGTACCAGGAATGCATTTCAAGTGTCGCTTAGCCCGTATTTATGAACATGTCCGAAAATCCGCACGAGCGTGGGGCTCGTTTTTATACGCTTCCTCGGGATAAATAGGCCACGCTCCTCTCCCCTCTCCCCTGCCTGTTCCCCGGAGGGGCTCAGTGACGTCACGCCGCAGCACGTCCGCAATGCAATATAGCGCAACTTCCCTATGATGCGGTAACATCCACCAAAGGTGCCTCTAAACTGGTAATTAGCTGATAATGACGCCCGTTGGCAGCCTATCAACACTTTCTCGGACGTCATGAAACTTTTTCCATTTAAAATGCGGTGCTATCGGCGGTCGGCGGGCAAAAGCCGGCTGCAATGTATCGCGCGATAATTCTTTTGTGACCTTACCTGTTCATTTTCATGCAGCTTTTCCGCTTGTTATAAATTAATCACTGACCTATATTAAATAAAATAAAACCAACATAATTTTGTTATTATACTCGTAATCCACAAAAGGTGAACTATCTGTATGAACTGAATAGAGCGATACATGTATTTAAATAAGTTGTTAGTAAGTGTTAGGTTCGAAATTATATATGTTGAAAACGGAGAATAGTCTCTTATTAAGAGAATGTTTGAAGGTGATTGTCCCACATTGTGGTCACATTGTCCTCGATAGATGCGATGCGGTGGCAATTTGCATCCTTTGATTAACGAACGCGCTTGCCTTCCATCACGCCCAACGAGCATTGTTCACACACAACAGTACTCCAATCGGAAACGGGCCTTTAATCGAGAATCGATTTATGCAATGTATCCATGTTTTATATGCACAAAGTTATATACTTTTACGTAGCATACTGTATATATCTCATTATGACTAATTCAAATGGATACAGATCAGAATGTTCAAACTAGTGATCAAAACTTTTTGGTTATTTGACATTATTATTATGTCTGTCACCGCAACGCACGCTGGAATCAGCTTTTGCTTTAATAAATGTGGGAAACATTTTATAACTAATTCCCAACACCTTACATTATTGCAACGTGATTTAATTTCAAAAGTAATTATTTTAATAACAAAATAAAATGTATATCGATGTTTTAAAATCCTTGGATACTTCCTTCTATAAACTGAACGGTAATACGATACTGGAATTCGCTAAATTACATTGAATAATATTAAACACACGTAACTATACGCATGCGCCGATAAAGCGAACACTACATACGGTTACAGTTACATTACGTAAAAATGCTTAAAATTCACATACGTAATGCACTACAGTAAAAAAAATGTTCCCTTTATTGCTAAAAAAGATTTTTGCATTCGGATGTTTTTATTTTGTAAATTGCATTGGTCAAATAAAATTAGTTACTTGGTGTTTAACTTCATTTATTAATATATATTTAGTGTAGATTTTTTTTGTGTACTTACAAAGAAAGCGATCGTTTGCTTGTTACTGTGCAATTGAAGAGCGTCATCGGAGTCATTAATTGGATGAGCATTTAATGGTTGAAACGTGACGTTGAGCGCAGCTGTAGAGAGAACAAGGCACCACGCTGTCTGCAGAGACACCTCCCGTCCGCCTCTTCCGCATCCCCCGCACGCCCCCGCCCTTTCTCTCTCTCTCAGGACGGCGTTCGTATACATTGTAACCACAAGTGCAAACCGCAGAAATCGTTCACTCGCCTCCGAACAATTGTTATAACTACCCATTTGGGATCAAATGTTTGCTTAGGGATTTCTAAGCGACTTTTATAAAGGATTTTTGTAAACTTAGAAAGGCAAGAAACGTTATGCGATTGTTAACTTATGTAACATTATTTTTATATGTAAACTGTTATATACCTATATAGAAATATATACATATACCTATATCTAGAAATTTTTATTTTTAAGATATCTCATCAAAGTCAAATAATAATCTTTTAAATTCTCACATCGCTTTCATAATCTGCATGCATTACCTTGAATCGTTCGAGGGACTTTTCATCCAATTCAGGTTAAAAGATATCTTTGTTGATGATCAGCACGTTTTATAAAATTAAATGACAGTACAAAAGCTTCAAGGTTTCTTTTTAATTTACGGATACCTAACTTTTTTAATTTCAATCTTCTATTAAACATTATTATGACAAACGTTTTAGAACTTAGAAAATAAAATACAATTACGTTTAGGCCTCAGTTTGAAAGTTAAACAATACACTTTGTTACAGGCTTTCGCTTAAAGATTATACCTATTCAAATCATTAATTTCGAACATTTGATTACACGTTACAATTACAAAGGACTAAGACGAAATTTGGTAACATCCACCTCCGCTAGCCACCACCAGAACGATCGATACCCTCGAAAATTATCCTCTGTCTCTTTCACACCCGCAGCTTTATTTCCTGCTCAGCCTGTCAAGTGTCTACATAGGAGTTTAGCTCTTGAGACAAAAAGCATTCGGTAGATTATCGCTTGACACACTTTTTGCAGATCTTGTAACAAGCGGCACGCTTTGTTGTGTAAAGTTGAATATACACGAGTGTGAGAGTTTAGCCAAAAGGGAAGCGAACGGCAATTCGGAAACGAAGCGACCCGTTTATCCATTAATTGCGCAACACTTATTCACCTCCAGAATAACCTACGCCTACGATCATTTTTTTATATATTAAAAGGTGGCAAACGAGCAAACGGCCACCTGAATTCGCCGAAATAGCGAGGCGACCGTTGCCTAAAGACATCCGCAAATGCAAATCCGTTGCCTACCTTTAATCAAAGGAAAAGGGTGGGAAAGAAAATAGGACTCAAATAACCGGCCTCCGGCACCACACTCATCGGACGAATCGCGGAATTGCTTCCACTTCACGCCTGTCTTCTTTGTGGTCGTGGTATTTCACCGGGCGACCCGGCCCAGTGCATCCAACAAATATTATTGTTGCGTGATCTATCACTTGTAATCGTCTATATGTAATCATAACGAAGACCAGGCAAAATAACGCATTATTTCTTGAATTACCGTGGGCTTCCACAATGCAAACAAAACCGAAAAAGCAGTATGTTTTTATACAAATATTGTAGTGGAAACCCACGGTTTGCCTTCAGCAAGATAGCGCGAATTTTCTCTTACTCCCGAGCTTTGTAGTTCTACTCGGTAACTAAATATATGGCCTTTGATAAACTCACCTTTGACATCCGAAGAGCGGTGTTACCTTTCTTTATCAGAGTCTTCATAATCAAAGGCAAACGCCCAGACTATAGACTGAACTGATATTTAACAACTGATTAAAACTTTGGTTAGAAGTCTATAAATATATATATTCTACATATATCCATACAATTAATAAATCTGAAGTATCTGTATGTTATACAGAAAAAAATATTTCGTACATGCACATGATATATTTGCGTTGCTTATAACGATTGAGCAATTTTTTATTTTTTCTCTATCTGTCTGTCTGACTCCATCATCATCATCATCATCAACCTGCCCTTATCCCTATGGAGGGTCGGCACAGTATGTACTACTCCTCCATACATCTCTATCAGCCGTCATATCTGAATTTACCCCCTTCTTACGCATATCCTCTTTCACACAATCCATCCATACTTTCTTTGGTCTTCCTCTACCTTTATAGCCATCCACATTGAATCTCATTACTTTTTTGTTTATATGTTGTTGTTGTTTATCCGCGCGAAATTAACAAAAGAATAATTAGTATCCTATGTGTTCTTCCAGACTATGTTCTACAACTGGGCCGAATTTCATCAAGATCCGTTGAGCCATTCTGGCGCTACCTTCAAACATCTATATATCCATCCACCTAAACATTCGCTTTTATAATAATAGTATGATGGCAAGAAAAATAACATAACATACGACCGTGGGCAAAGATGACTGTTTTCCATTTGCCGCGGACCTGACACGCCTCTCTGTACGGTTACTTCAGTAATCTTATATGACAATGATAAAAGTAAAATGTACAACTCTATTCGTCGGAGGGGTCGATATCTACGCACGAGTTTCTACTTAAAACTTATCCCTGTTTATAAAGAGAATTTGAGGAACGAAAACATGTTTCTGTACAAATTATTCGGTCATAGTTATGAGAACAAAATATTGTAATACGAATTTCTTTATTTAATTTTGTATAGTTTTATTGCTCACTAGCTTTTACCCGCGACTCCATCCGCGCGGAATAAAAAATAGAAAACGGGGTAAAAATTATCCTATGTCCGTTTCCTGGTTCTAAGCTACCTGCCCAACGATTTTCAGTCAAATCGATTCAGCTGTTCGTGAGTTATAAATAGTGTAACTAACACGACTTTCTTTTATATATATAGATGTCGTAAATTCAAACTACAGAGGGAGCGTGATGGAACTCTAAATTCTATATTAAACTTGACGACTTTGCGTTTGTTTAGAATATGTGCTGTTGTTCACTAGATGTTACTAAATCAATGGAATACAGCTGTGTATCACCTGGCATTTGATTTGGCGCGTCAGGAACGAGAGTACTCTTTTAACTGACGAACCAACTGACATTGCAAAATGTTTTTGTGTTTCCAAGGTGGCACAAAATGATGTTTATATTTATATATATAAAAGAAAGTCGTGTTAGTTACACTATTTATAACTCAAGAACGGCTGAATCGATTTGACTGAAAATTGGTGGGCAGATAGCTTAGAACCAGGAAACGCACATAGGATAGTTTTTACCCCGTTTTCTATTTTTTATTCCGCGCGGACGGAGTCGCGGGTAAAAGCTAGTTGTTTATATTAACAAAATTGTAAAATGCTCATAGTTTTAAAAAAATTGGTTCGAAAGAGAACTTCTTTAGTATATTTCTTTTATAATTAATCTCATATTTCAGGTGTTTTAACATGAATATGACATAAAAGTAAAATAAGAATTATAAAAATATCATTCAGTACATAAAAGACAATGCCGCCATCGCTGGAAGGGGATCGTTACGACCTCGCATGCATAACAAATCTTGTTATGCGTTTATGAATGGTTTTCTCCTACGTAAGCTTAGCTACAGTAAGGCCGAGCATTGAGTGACCGCCTACAGGTGCTTCGGGGTTTAATTACGCAACTACTCAAGTGCAAGGATATATTAAATCTTTATACTTTCTGTAATGTTACTAAGCCTCTTAAGATACTTTTAGCCTTGCCAATGGTCAACTATTTAAGTAGGTACCTGTAAAATATAGTCTGTTGCCGACACGTCACTTCTTGGTATTTAATTACTCGTGGATACGTATTTTTGTGTAATAACTAATAATATTAGTACAGTAAACTGCCGCCATAAGAGCATTGAGCATATATGTTTACACTATTTGTGTCTAACGACACCTCGCCGGAGTTCGTAGGAATAAAGACGTCCACGAAATTGTTACAATTTTACGCCTAATCATCGGATTCGATCGCGGCTACCATTGAAAATAAAAGATTTTGAAGTTGAATAGGATTGATTGTAAATGTTAAGAACACATTTGATGAACATTTACGTGGTAATTTTAATAAAAATTGTAATTCGAACAAATATCAGATATACAAAAAAAAAATAGTTAAAATAAATTGTCAACGTTGGTATATTACTAATTATTATTATACCACGTCAATTAAATTTTAAAAGTAAACAAAAGACGAGTGAATGCGTGTTACTGCCAGTGCTAAAGTGGTCGCTAACAATTGACCATTGTTTCCTGTTAACTTCAATAAAACTTCACCACCTTTACCGAGAGGTCGCCTAACAATGAACACACCAACCTTAACTAAAGCTGGTTCTTATTTACTGACATAATTAAAATGAAAATATAGTATTTGATGTAATTACATTTTTTTTGTTTATTTTAATAAATACAGAAGGTTAACAATTCTAACGAGTATTAAAGTTTGTATAGATATTTATGTGGTTGTTGATCTTAAAATGTTCCTACTTCATTTCGTCAGATTCACTAATAATCAGTGTCTAACGATATGAGAAACTAAATAATGAAAGAAACTATAATGTGTCGACATGACTATTCTTATTACTAGTATATTTTATGATATTAAAGTCTTTGACAAAAAGGTATAAAAAGTGTATACATGCGGATATGTATATAAAAGTGACCGGTTCCGGAAAGTCGACAACTTTATGTGCAAGTTATATATCTTCAAATAACTGTTTCATAACTTCACCATTCCGTATGAAAAGTGTACAAGAATATTATAAACTTGATACACACTTTGTGAAAAGACTCATACAATATTATTTTATTTGTACCTAAATCTTTGTAGGTATGCATTATTTCTAAAAATATGATAAAAAGAAATCTCTTTAAGAAATAGCTGAAAACATTGAATTTTGTGATTGGCAAACGCATGATGCGCCATTTTCGATCGTGTTACCTTGACACTGACACGTTAGTTGACGCAGCAGGCTATCAAATTATCTAACCTACCAAGAAAACTGCAGAGCTTCTAGGCTATGTATGATATAGCTTAGGGTTGCGCCATTTCCAAGGCCACCAGTCAACTTCATACAGCAAATGTGATCGTTGTATAATCGTCTTATTGAAAGTATTTCTTATCTACTTTGATGTCTTAAATTGTCACGTACAGTTGTGTTATATCATTAGTTTTCAAAAACTGGTGACTTCTGTTGTTTTAAATTAAAAGACTTGGAAAAAGAATAATGTTTATAGAGCATTATTTCGATAATTTTTGTAAGAATCGCTTAAGCTAATGCCGTGGCGTAGCAGTACCCGTAGCCGTAGCCGTAGCCGTAGAGCGTCAGAATTGATCCGCAGCGCAGGCCGTTAGTAGAGGCGTCCGCGCGGTCTTACAACTTGTACATCGACATCGCAGCCTTATTTAGTTATCGGGGAGTTGTACGTGATTCCCGGATGTGTTCCAAAGCTCCGAACTAGATAGAGGTCGATAACATTTTATCAGTTGGCACTATTTGGCACAAATGTTGAATTTACAAGCTGCCGTTCTTTCTGTGAGATCAGTGCAATTTCGGGACAGAGTGCGGCACGGCATGCCGGTGCATCGTGCCCGTGGCGCGGTGCAGTTCGCGAGCCGCCTTCAAGCTCCACCTTTGGCTCATCCCGTCACTTGCCGACAATATGTGACCAGCGCGTGAATAGCGCGCCTCTCAGGGAGACACACGCTGACGGAGAGACATGTTAAGTATTGCGGCGATTTTAACTGTTATTGCTGTTTTAGTAGCGAGCGATTCTTAAACATGTAACCAATTAGTTATTGACATAGTATTGCCTTATGATTATAGTGATTATCGTATGCGTATTTAAACAACTTTTCGGCCCAAAGAGACAGACACTATGGGACTTTTGTTTTATTTTCATTATTCCTTATAATTCACTCAGCTTAAAAACTGGTGATAAGCATGTGAAAAATGAATTCCAACACTCGGAAGTACAAATAAGGGCAATGAAAACAAATGTTTTGTCGAGGCTGACAACGGTTACGTATGGTGTGCGTGCGGCGTGCAGCGGCGTGGCGCGCGCGTGTCGGGCTCAACGAGCTGAGGTAGGTGTGAGGGGAGCACGCGGGGACCGTCCGGGAGCGTCGAGTGGTGGCGTGCGGGCCGCGGGCGGGCCGGGCCGGTGCAGTGGTTGGCGCGCGGTGTCGATACGTGTGCGGCGCTCGGGCGGACGGGGGACTGCGGGGGCGCGAAGGGGCGAGGGCGGGCGGGCGGACGCACGCGCCAGTCCACTGCCGGCGCGCATAGACGACATACGCTCTTGATCGAGGAGTGCGATTGCCACGCGGCCCTCGTAGAGAACATGAGTTGTCGCAACCGATGAGGCGCTATCGCAAGCGCGCCGTACGCATTACGTAAAGATTCCGCCCGGCAGCCGATTACCGTACATATAAAATATTTTGTCTCTTTGCGTAATTAGAATAATAGAAGAAGATTCGCAGTCGTGCCGGCTTGATATCAGTTAGAGCACGGAAGGCAACATAAACATTCGCGCGGTGTCTGTCGGGCGTGACGCAGTATCCGCGATGCGACCGCCGCGCCTCTTGCTCTGAGCGCAGCATGAGCGAAGGCGCGGGCGCGCGCACGTCGAGCGGCGCGGTCAGCGAGCATAGGTGCGCGCGCGGGCGCGGCGTGGCGCGCGAGTAAGGTGGCGGGCGCGCGCCGGCCGGGGGGCGCCGCGGGCCAGCCGGCCTTGCCGCCGCGTCCCCGCTGCACCGCTCCGACCCGATGACACATTGACGTAGAACAGCCACCATTGCTCGTATAGAGTTGGTCGAGAAATGGGGGCTGACGCCTGTCCTCAGGCCGAGGCAGGAATGCCCCCGGGCCCAAGAAGAAGGAGAAGAGCAAAGGTACGTATGATAGACCAGCGCGCCAGTTCCGTCCCCCCGGGGATTCTGTCAGTATTTCTCCCTTGCGTCACAGGAGATCTCCCGCGGATCGGGAGACGGCCGCCAGCCGGCACACGCCGATCGCTCTGTAAGCGCTGCACGCGCGCCGCTCGTTCCCTCTGCCTACACATGCACCTCAAACATATTATAATGGAATATTTCGACATGTGTTGGTGAGTGCCGTCGTTGGCCTTCACTAACGTTCCCTAACAGCACGACAAAATCCTACTCACAAAAATATATGTTCTGATTTTCTCAACTGAATAACTGCAATACCTATGCGTAAAATTTCTACAAAACACTTTTATCGTAAGGCACTGACTGCATAAATTTTAAGCGCTTTCATTGCTCTTTCTATACATTATTTGAAATCTAAACAGCTAAACTCTTATGGATGACACACTGAGGCTCGTGTAGGCACACTGTAGGAAGCTGTAAAAATATGGATGATAACCGTCGTAAAACGTTGGGTACACTTCGACAATATGTCCGGAATATAGCTCGCATCTAGACCAACAAATACTATTCCTAGTGAAATAAAACATAACACGTTCATAATTTAAGACTTCATTAAAAAAACACATTTTCTAATTTTATGCGTGTACTAAAACCGCATTTACAATACTATTTTTAATTACAATAATAAAATATAGCATTGAGCTCACTAATCATTTAAGATGAAGATGTAAATAAAATTATATTTCAACTTTAAATATAAATTTGTTAAATATGTCAACGCGCATCGAATAATTGCTAAAAACGAATTGGCAAAGATCAGCTATTGAATCGAAATAACGATAACCAGAATTTTCGAATGTAAATTGATACAGCAGACTGGTATTTCCAGATAGTTCAGTAAAAACGGTCTTTAATTTTAAAACTTGGTAAAATGCTTGACTAACTAGCAACTTTATGCTGTAAACGCCGTTTTTTCAATGTTACGTAAAAAATAAATAAATATCACAATGCTGATGATACCTATCTTTTACCTTGCTTCAAATATACGAACAACCTGTTCAAGTTTGTACTATTAACTATCTTATTGAATACGAAAACATAATTTTGTACAACTAGGTGACACTAATAAGGATAACTGTGATAAAACCGAAAATGCATCTCCATTATCACCATATCCTTATTTATCTATGTCGTTGTAATGACGGCGCGTTTCCATTGTCTTTTATTGTCGACGAGGAAAATCGTATAGGTTATTGTACAGACAGGTTAAAGCGACGACTGCGCAATTAGATTCACAAGTTACGCAACCATCTGGCCCACTTACATATCATTTTAATGCATTACCAGGTTACGGCCGTCAAAGCCGTCCGGCTATCAAGAGATTTACTTTGATCCTTTGTTTCTCCCTCAACAGCTGTGCGAGATAGTCACTTAACTTATCTATAGACTAGTGCTGCGAAACTAGGGCCTAAGATTAACCTATATGATTACGTCACGTGTAGGCTTTTTAATTTTAATTAAGAATTCGCCAAATTTATTTCAACAATTTAAAAATGTGAACATCGAATTCCGTTATCAAGAAACGAATGGGACGTTTGCAATCCTATTTTACGTGATACAATTTGATAGTAAACTCGTTGGTACCTATTTGATTTTTAAATGGCTGAATTCGATGTAAATAACGATTTATTTTAAAAAACTTGTAACAAATTTACGATTATTGTAACATTTAAAAAATATAACAATTTGAGATATACAGTTTGACATCTCTACTTGGAGTCGTATCCTGATTATTTTACTATAGATTATATAGATATTTGATAGATATATCATGGGTTTCCACTCTCCGAAAAAGACGTACAACATTATGCAGGCATATGTAGATGTTTCGGTATTGAATACAGTCGGTTATTTCAAAAAAACTGTTTCAACACAAGTAGGTATGATGGCTGTGCTAAATGTACCGTTTGTAATTACCGACAATATTTTGACACGTTACGGCGAAAAAATAACGGAACGTACGTTCCACTAAAATGTTTACAAGTTATCCCCTAACTAGACCGTACGTCATTCAATGAATACAGAAACTGTAAATTTAAACATAACAAAGCCAAGGCAACTTAAAAACAAAGATAGTTTAGTTTTCGTTGATTTTTTACACGCTTCATTAACAAACCGCTGTAATAAATATACAATCCTTGAGAACTATGTGAAAATACATTTAATTACTTTATATGAAAGATTATAATAAAGGTATATAAATGACAGACGAATCGTGTTTTTCGATTTCGTTCGAAATCGATGTATAGCGTTCGGTCTTAAATAATCTCATGATAAATCCTCACTGGACTTTCGACAGTACCTATATACAAAATTTTCTTTGTTCTATTAGTTAGGCCGCTTAATATTGTGATTTTTGGTTGGTAGGTGTAAAAACGTTTTGCGACGCTGAGCCAAAACAGATACCTGTCCGCAAATCATATCCGCAGTGCGGATAGAGCGGTACAGCGCAGCAGCTTTTAGCTACCAACGTAACCTCAGATCACGTTAATTATATGCTAGTTTCAAATAAGTATATTTAAAAATAATGTTTTTACACTTTAAAACAATTGTATGGTTTTTATTTCAAATTACTTTTCAGTGTAAGCGTTAAAAAAAGAACATGATAAAAGCTCTAATGGCTAATTTCAATGTGATATTGAAATTACCTTGAAGCATAATACTAGATATATCTTTTATTTCATTTAAAAACAACAAAAATAATTTTATCGATAACAAATTAATAAAAAATATCCAATGCCGTGAGTCTTTTTTATATCATTAGGTGGCAAACAATCAAGTGGCCACCTGAATACGCAGTTATAGCGAGCGCAGTCCCATAATCCCCAGTCCCATATAGATGAGCCTACTATTTAAATAATCGTTTTTAAATAATTAGCTACTAACGCTATTGAAAATCTTCAGTCTTGTGCATAAAGCAGGTTAATAAATTTAGTAAAATACTATAAGATAACAATTTATACAAGCTCAGTGTTTTAATAATACTGAAATGCTAAACGAGTTTCTATTTTAAAGTTCAAACAAACCTTTGTGCGCTTAGTCTTTGATATTAAATGTCACAGTGAGTTTGGTTTGCACGGTGAAGTGCCCGTAGCTAAGCTGTACGTAAGACCCACTCGTGTCCAAACAAAGCCAATATTAACATCGAAGTGAAGTAAGGTGATAAAATAAGATTTTATTTGTAAACATCTTACTCCGATTCAGCTTTCCCACTGATAAATATTTTCCAATCTATGTACTCGTATATACCAGGTTCTAAATACTGCTACTTTAAAATGTAACCAGGACAAAATCACATTCTTATCTCGATTTTTTTTCTCAATGAGTGTTTTGCAGAAACCCACAATCAAAGTGGCTTACCACTGCCAAATATTTATGGCATAATTTATTGAAATATCCTTCACGATCATAGTTTATTTTGGTGGTGTAAAAAAAATACCTACATAATTTTTTAATAGATTTCAAGCCATTATTTTGCCATTACTACATTTTATTTGTAAGGAAAATAAATTCTTCTATTACAGCTTACGTTTGTTTTAACTTGGGTGTACAAAAATCATTAAACGCTTTTCAATCCCTGAGCTTACGAGATGGCAATCAAAACGTTACCTTATGGACATCGATGATATTAGACCTGAGAGATATTTGTAACAATCGCCATCGTATCGTCATCTACAAAATTTGTATTAAATTTATGCCACGCGTCGGGCGCAAAGTTCACTAAAAAACTCACGTTGACATAATTGTCAATGACGTAAGCGATTATCACAAATATTCGTGCTAGGCCCACTGAAAACAAACGTGAATTACTTTAAAAAAAATAGGTTTATTTTTGTGTTGAATGAGAGTACATAGTAAGGATATATTCCCATGTTATTTTTGTAACAATGTTTATAACAATAATACGCTATTTATATTATTGTTTAGACACAAAATCGTATAGTCGTTGAATGACATTTATTGAAATAAACCATAATATTTAACGTATTTTCAACAGACCAACAGTACTCTGGACTTTATCCAGCTAAAGATATTAACCGGTTCCAGATTCAAGTAAAATCCAGTACTTTAGTGCTTTGGTTATTTATTAAAAAATATCGCTAACACACCGAAGGAAACACATTAAAATTGTTGAGTTAGGTAACCTTCGTCTGGGTTATTCTATTTTAGATAATACAACAGAGTGTCGCCTCGAGCACTATTGACACGTGACTGGTGACTGGCGCGACACAAAATAAAACGAATGTTATTTTTAAATTTTGTTTTATATTAATAAAATAACAAAATATCATTCGCCTTTTTAGATAAGAGGGCGTTGATCTTGTCATGCTATAAGAATAATCGAAGAAAGAGTCATAACTTTAAAGGACATAACTTTTTTGTCGGTAGGCCCACTATATGGTATTTTTCTTTATGGATTGTTCTACGGTTAACAGTGGTGAATAGTAAAAAAACTTACACAATCATGTTTCTTATAATCTTTAGATTACAGTAACTAACGTTTATATTACCATTGTTTATTTTAACAGTGGTAGACGCCAGCAACAACAACATCTGTTGCACGGTTGTTCCGGCTCGCCTGGTAAAATACCACGACCACACCGAACACAGACGTGAAGTGGAAGTAATTCCGCGTTTCGTCCGATAAGTGTGGTGCTGGAGGCCTAATAGTCTTCTTTCCCTTCCCACCCTTTTATAAGATATATTAATATAATATATCTTATAAATCCCTATTATAAGGAAAGTATAAGATTTGATGGAGGAGACGATGCATAGGAAGGGGAAATAAACTCTTTCTGTGCGTCTCCTCCTCCATTGATTAAAGGTAGAGAACACATCTGCAAATGCGGATGTCTATGGGCAGCGATCGCTCTGCCATTTTGGCGAATTCAGATGGCCGCTTGCTCGTGTGTCACCTTATAATATAAAAAAATGTTTTTTTTGTTTGATTGCAGGCAATTTTCACTATTGAAAACCTTATAAATATATTTAAACTCATTTTCATCATAATTCTGTTTCAACAACTAAGATAACACGTTTTGGTACCGGTGTTTTAACTGTGGAAACTAAAGGTCATATTTTTGTTACAAACTGCTTATGCCTTCATAGCACATCTTGTATACTCTAATATTAATAATGATAGGGATATTTTCGATACATTTAATACATAACGATAATTTTTTCTACCATCACACCCACATCTTTTATAAAAAGCTTACAAAATTTCTCTTTACACAATTTAGGACTTGATGTTATGAATTTTATTTATAAATCACTTGTACTCAATATAAACATCACTTGTTAAAATCTAAACAAATAAAAAAGCAATCTGAAAGCAATAGAAAGAAAATAAGGATAAAAAATATCATTTAAAAAGTATCGAGGGACAATTCATCGGATAAACATTTCGACGGAAATTTGCCGGAGGAAATTATTTGTAAGGTCTCTTGAAGCTCGCAATATTAATGTTTGTAAATATCTTTCCTTAGATCTATTTATTTATTTTATTCCTGTTTATTTGTAATTCCAATAACGAATACAGAGTAATTTACTAATAATTTCTTGTATACGTTGAATCTATAACATAGCATATCATTTAAATAAAATATTTTATGATTTGAGACACTTCTACGCTATGAATAATGGTTATGAGCATTCCCTCAGTGTTAATTTCTCTATTTAAATATACATAAATTATAATAAGTTCTTAATTTGGTAACCACTAGATGTCCGTCCGCGGAGTATTAATTAAAAAAATAATAAAAATAGTACTGAATTTACGGCAGTTAAAACCGACGGTAATAATAATCTCTGTCAACATTTCAATTGTTTAATTATAATAGACACAAAAATAACATTCAACTGTAATCTCTTAAGACTGCATCAAACACAGTCAAGCTTCCAAGTTTTTACAAAGTTTTGATTAATACGGCAAAGCCCGAGTATTCTATTGTTCGTTCATTTAACAATGACAAACTTTCATTTCAAACTTTCTTCCAACAAGCGAACTTTTAACAGCTTCGTTCCATTATAAAAAGTTTCTTCGTTACGTGAACACTATGAGTTTATACCTCCTCAAGAAAGGACCAATATTTCAGCCTTAGGCACTCCACACACACACAAACACACACACACAAAGGTCAAGCTTACGTGTTCTTAGTATTAACTACTTCATGAAATGTTTATTATATTTCATTAAATGGGCAGTCAGAACATGGAATATTCAGCTATGAAAGGCAAAAACAAATTTGAAATGGCCAAAAATGAGTTATCATATCATAAAATATGTACATTTTCCACCATAAGAGGCTAAGGTCATTAATTTCTGTCCATTTCGGTAGCCGTTCGTATACCTTTTCACTTTATCAAAGTGAATTGATTAGGCCAATTCTACAATCTGAATGTGACGTGTAGATTAAAACAATAGTTGACGTCTTCCAGAACAACGTCACTCGCCCCCGCCATGCTAAAGAATGATCGTGGATCATTGACCATATAATTGAAAGGAGAATGCCAGTCTACATAGTCATTCATTTGTTCTACTGAATAATAATTACATCACTTATTATAAATAACATTCAATGTGAGCTCATTCATTTGAAGACAATGTAACAAGTTCAAAATTGTGTTATATTCGTCGTTCATTCATTCGTTCTTATTTGTAATGTTACATTATCCTGGTAGGTAACAAATGCCATAATATATTTTATACTTACGCGGACTCTACTTTTGTATAAGACCTATATATGAAATGTATTTATTTTACTTTGATCGTAACCGAACGGCGGCAATATTGGTTGAACGTTGGTATCGGTTTTACACTCGATTGGTTTTGTACGATTCTAAAGCGTTTCAAAAATATTGAAAATGTAGCAAAAAAATATTGTACGGTGCGTTGCGGCAAGGCCGGCGTCTGACTGCTGTGCTGGTGGCTAATTCCCCTTTTGTCACTCTGTCACAATCTGTGGAGCGCTCCCACGGTCGTCGTGTGCGCGCACGTGTGTGTGTGCCTCTGTGTGCGTATGTGTTTATTGTGATTCTCCAAATCCGCATTACGTACAGCGCACTCAGTTATTATTAGAATAACCTTATTTTAGAGGCTGGATGAAAACGGCTTTACGTATCACAAGCGTAAAATACTCGTATTTACGAAACCGCAAGCTGTTTACCTATAGCCTCTTAGGCATTATTTTCGCATGTTCCGGGCACCGTTCTGCATAATCGTACAGATCTAAAACATAACAAGCGCTTTGTTTTCATTGATATATACGTATATAACAACAATAATTACATATGTTTATTGTGAATAAGTCCACTAAACTGTTGATGTCAAAACATTCAATCATATTTTACGATACTAAAATCACGTCATTACTAACTACATTGAAATTTTCACATATAACTTTCTCCTCACTTCTTTCTCAAGCAATCTCGTCTTGTCATCGGTTGTTTTAAAATGCTGCCAATCGATACGCTTCCGTATTATTGCCTGCAATAAATCAAAGTATCGCAAAAGATTTTACTACGGCACGCGCGAATTTATATTTAGATGAATAATTTGATCGGGCATTTGAGATACGCGCGGTTTAAGATTCTGGAACAGTGAATTGATTTACATCAAAGTAACAATATCATTTTCGTAAAACACCTATTTATTTCGTTAGTATTATGTTATTAAGTAAAGACATCTACTGTTGTTAATTTTATTGATGGACCAAGTATCGTTTCATCGAAAACAAATGGCGAAAAGGATACTTTATCTTTCAGAAATTAGATATCCTTTAAACGGTACTTTTCGGTCTTAATTCTTAGCAACTCAAATGTTCAATAACAAATTGAATTATTAACCAAACACGAAGTAAATATTATGATTAGAATTCTTTTGATATATTCTTCGTACAAGCGCAATTTTCCTACTTGTCTGTTAACCGACGAAGTAACAAAGAGATGCGAAGTAAGCTATTTTGAATTACATATTTTTCAATTTATTCGCATAAATCTTTTGTAAGAAGACTCAAAAGGCGATTCATATTTTCCGACGGCGTTAAAAAAAACTTCTTTGAGAGAACAACTAGTTGTAACAAAGTTTTATAAAAGGCTGCATTCAAAAATGTGAAAGCGGATTGTTTCTTTTATTTTGCAAATTTCCTTTGCGGCCGAGGGCGGCGCTATCGCCGGCATCTTGCAGACTTCTCCTTTTATATTTTGAGATAAAAAGAGGTTTAAATGAGGCAATTTAGTGAAAACTACAATACTTTGAGCTTCTTTTGAACTCGCTCTCTTTTTAAACTTACGACATTGTCGAATTCTAATGGAGTGACCATTTATTGAACATATTTTAAAACATGAAATATAGCGTGAATTCATATTTACAGTTTTGATATTACTAATAATTTATGGTCTACCTACTTAAATAAATAGTTGCTGACTGTTTGTATTCTGCAGTTTATCATACAACACTAGCCATAAAGTCAAGGTCACAGTCGAATTCGGTCAGTTCATAATTCGTAAACACGTCAACATTTACTAAAATAATTATAAATCATTTTAGTAAGATAATGTTCAACAAAGATTTTTTATTTCATTTTTTAAAACATAAGCCTAATGTAATGAAGCTACTTTCCTTTCTGTTAAGAAATAATAAAAGCTTAATGCGAACTTAAATTCGTCCCTGTCATTGATTTGATAAGTTAAAGTGCTTTAAAAATAAATATCCATTAGTAAGTACCTAATTGAATCAGAAATGCCAAGTAGCGTTGACTTTCACTTGGATATTTGCGCGCTCAGAATTATAATATTACTTTAAAAAAAGAAAGTTAATGGAAATTATAAAAGTAACAAGTTATTCAGTCGACTTTTCAGCTTTATTACTTATTTTGTGCAAAAATAATGTGGACATGGCAAATCACTTAGCGCTAATCGTTGAAGTGTCAGCGCTCTGAAAAGGTTAATGGATTTAGAGTAATCGCGACAACGAAAACTCGTTACCGGAGAGAAATTTTGTAGAGTCCTCGAGCAACGAGCGTTGAGCACGTTCAGGCCCTCACCGCCGCTCACGAGCCAAGAGCGCGACCGCCGCCCGCCGCCCGCTGCCCACCACACTCCTACTGTGCTACACACAAAGTGGAACTTGTTATCTACAAGAATCCACCTATCGGAACTGATACTTGTCCCTGCCGCTTATCTTATTACGAACAAAAATACTTTCGAGTATGCACCACCTCAACTACCTTATCTACTATTCTTTCGTACTGCTCAGAAATATATGTATACTTCGTTATAAATAACTTTATTTCTTTCTCGATCCAAATTTGCGTGAAACAAAGAGCCGGTACTTACTTGTATGTTTCAACTTGCAAAAAATTTTACTCTGTTCTGATGTCTTTTTTGGACATTATTATTTTAAAATTAGAATGAATGATAATAAAATTTTGTGTATTTGTTTCAGGTCATTACCAAAATTATACAACCCCGACGAGGAACAGACTCGACCACCCCAGGGGGGAGTGGTGACATTCGAACCAATACAACACGATCACGACTTTTGCGAGAGAATCGTAATCAACGTAAGTTCTTACTAAATAACTTACTGTTATACTAGTTTTTTGTATATACATCTTCTTTCTACCGTTACGGAAGGTCAGAACAGTATGTTCTTTTACATATATTTCTAGTCGTTGATTTTTGAGACCAAAATCTTCATTTACAACTTATTATCTCTTTTTTTTTTAAATGGATTTCTTGACAATAATGCCAGGGATGATGAAATGTTTTATACAGAGATTTTGGTCTCAGAAACCACGACATATGCCGTAAATTTACTCCATTTTTATACAAGTCGTCTTTTGATTATTACATTCGTACTTTCATCGGTCTTCTTCTACATTTGTATACTGTTGGGTCGTTCGGCCCAAGAGAAAAATTTCCAGAACCGGGAATTACCCCATCCATCGGCTCCAAAACTATTGAATGGTGGTTTTGATACTCAGAAATACAACTAAAGTTAATTTTATAGATAACACTATTGAATCACTAGATAATCTTACTAATATTATAAATGCGAATGTTTAGATGGATGGATGTTTGTTTGGAGTTATCTTCGGAACGGCTCAACAGATCTCGCTGAAATTTGGCATAGATGTAGCGCATAAACTGAAAGGACACATACACTACTTATTTTGGTTTTTTTAATTCCGGGCGGACATAGTCGCGGGCGACAGCTAGTGAAAAAATAAATGCAAACTTCAAAAATCGGGCATAAGGCACGTTAAATAATTCATAACGTTTTTCTCAACACGTTAATAATCAATTAACGGACAAGTTGCATTTTTTCGAATCCTTTTCTAGCTTAGTTTGCATGTGAAAAGCGTGTAATTGACTGACGCGTAATGTGTATGACACAATCGAAATAGCTCGCGTCGCTACAACAGCGCATAAATAGCACCAATTAAGTTTGTTAGTTCGTGTACGAAGTATTAGCGCTTTAGGCGGAGGTGTTTACTGGCAGCTTTCGCTAACTGTTTAAAGTATCTGAGTCAACTATCCATGTTTTGGATAAGGTATTTTCGGAATGTACATTGTTATATGGAAGCTATCGACACAATTTCGTATTAAGTTACGCATAAATTTTGCGGCAATGTAAAATGTTTGGTGTTGTTTATAGCTCAAATTCTTAGTGTTATGCAAAACCGAGTCAAATTTAAAGTATGTACATGCAGTATTAGTTAAGGTGGCGTGGCCGGGGCAGTAAATAGCGTAACACGTTTATTAGCAGTTTAACTCATATTAGAGGCATGTAACGCGTCCGAGCTTTACAAGATCCGTTGTAAAGTCATAACCATAAATCGGGAGCGGTTTCATTTCACGCTTCTTGCAAATTGCATTGAGTTGGTGTTGGGACGCATGCAAAACCCTTTATGCAGGCCACACACGTTAGGGCTTGCATTACGGTTTTAACTTTGTGCATAACCGAGTTTCAATAGTATTCATAACTATACAGTTTTGTCACACCGGACCTAGGCAGGGATGACGAACTATTGGCACTCGACTCAATATTGTGTGCTCGTCAATAGTCACAAAATTCATTATGCACTACGAAAAAAGTGTTTAGTATGTATCACATGACGAGAAAACACAAATTCTTACAATACGAACTGTTCCTAATAGTAACAAAGTCAATTTGTGGAGGCACGTCTATGACTTCATTATATATTTCGTTAGAAAAATGGCAGGTTGACGTTAAAATCCGTCATGTAAAACAACAAACGTACCGCCCTCTCATCATTACATCGTTCGGTATAATACGAGTAACACTCAGTAGAACCTATAATGTTCATGTGATACACATAATCACCTGTCACCACTTTACCACAGCAAATGCCCAATTCTTTTAATACAATCTTGACACAAGAGTGTGACAATTTCAGTTCAATAAACCTTTTTATAAATATTTGTTCGTGATGATTGTGCATTATTATTGAGAACCTTTAAAAAGGCTATTTTTTAAAGTATTCTATTGACATTATAGACACTTTTTAAAATGTACGTTTAGTTTGAAAATATTGTAAAGTAATTCGAATTACTTCAAACTTTATTTTACACATGCTTTTTAATCGTTGAATTTTATTTTAAAAAACATCATACTCGAAAATGAAAAAAGCGTAAACAAAATCTGTATTTAATGTTTATTTCATGCATCCGTTAATGTCGAATTAATGTTTTATTAATGAAGAAAAGATTTCGTTTGTGCAACTAAATAAAATAATTGCATAACTTAAAATTATATAAAATTTTATTGACAGACTCGAACATAGCCGTGGACGCAATTTATTTGACAGCAGCCAGTTTATTTATTATTTACATGATTGTACGGGGGCTAGTTCGACTTAGCGGCTAGTGAGGATTACAAGGAAGCTATAGTTTCAATATAGGAGGTGGAAACTGTCGTAGAAGAGAGAACAGGCAATGCAGAGGCATGATGATGTGAATGTGTGGGCAATCGCACGCAATCCACGGTACGACGTGTCGGCATGCGTACACGTCTTTCCACGGACAGTAATAAAACTTTAAAGGCAGGAACAATTCGTGGTCAGATTTACGGCGTCATGCTCCTGCTGTATATTAATAAAAATCAAAGTTTGTATTTTGGTCCCCTGTGCGTTCATGGAAAGATTTTGATGATACTTTGGTATAATGTTTTGTGAACAACAGAGATTTATGCCATGAAAAATCTAAAAATATATTTTTAATGCAATATAGATTTTTAAATCTGTGCTTAAAATTGCTGATTCGGTTTTCGATGGTCGGGTGCACCACACACCTCGGCCGTCCTTGGTGAACGCACAATAAAATGTATTTTTGGAGCGATCCATTGCCAACCGCAGAGCAACATCCGCGCTAAAAGAAATTCGGCGCACACCACAGCTGTTCATGCGGGTCCTAAATTTTATTTATTCTAGGTCTAGGTCACATGCTTAGTCGTAGGCACATTCGTCATAGCTCTCAAACAAATGCAATAACAGGTCTTAGTGACTCCACGAATTCCAATAGAACTTTCTTTTGCAATCGATATTTATCAATATACTCGTATAATGAATTAGTGATTATTATCACGTCATCATCATTATTATAAAAGATAAGAATTTGTTCCCTTGATACCTATTTAAATTGAAAGAAATAGATACTTCAGTGATTAATGTATTCGATATTACATATTACGTAAAATAACCAAAATCCGCACTGACGCAATGGTAGAATGTGAACCCGCAATTCAACATTATTTTTCGACGTCATCTAACTAGGTCAGGTATCGCAGATGTTTTGTACGCGGTCGTCGCTACCACGTTTTGCTACTTCTTTCGTCTAAAATCGTACTTTCTAGAAATTCTAATTTTACTTTCAATAACAATTATAATTATTATAATGGCTAAGGTCCAGACAGTTAATCAGATAAATGCCTTTCCAAGTTCACTTTTAGATGCAAAGATGTTTTCACGACAAAACATAATTTACGTTAGCTTAGAAATAGTTTATCAGCACTAGATCATCATCATCATCATCAGCTCACTATACGTCCCCACCGAGGGGCTCGGAGCCTACCCCAAGTTAGGGGTGACTAGGCCATAGTCAACCACGCTGGCCAAGTGCGGGTTGGTTGACTTCACACATATCATTGAATTTCTTCTCAGATATGTGCAGGTTGCATCACGATGTTTTCCTTCACCGTAAGAACGTCGGATAAATGTACATATGTAAATCGAAAATCGAAAAACACATTGGTACATGGCGGGATTCGAACCCAGGACCTGCAGATTGCAAGTCAAGTCAGATATGACTGATTATTTCAGTCCACTAGTTACCTTGACGCTCCTTGGAACCACAAGTAATGGTCAAGCAATAAATGGGAACCTTCGCGTGTAAACGTCATACCAAATATTTCTAGTGCAACAAAACTTTAACGTGACGTACCATTTAATAACACCTTGAACTTAGATGCAAGAAGATAGGCAATATACTCGTATATTGTGCACCAATTTTTGACGTCAATGACCTTTGCAGTTAATCGCTACAGCTCATAATGATATAAGTTGCCAGTACAGAAAGGTTACAAAACGGAGTATTTATTACTTGAACTTTACTTTGAAAAGGTAAGACCTTTAACGTCCAATGCTTCCATAAATAAGCATTTATCGAATCATTTCGATTTGTGATTTAAAAATTTAATGAACTTGAAGGGCATTCACATTCATTCGTAAATGTTTTATGACCAATTACACTTTCTGAGCAGACTCTGAATAGACAATAACAAACCCAACTTTTAACATTGTTAGGGAAACTAAATTAGAAGCCGCTTGATAGAAAGTAGAAAGTTTTATAGTTATGGTGTTGACACCTTTGAGACGATATATTTGATGGAAGACGAAACTTACTGGCTATCTGATTCTTAGTAACCAAATACCGACAATTTCATTTTTACATTCTTCCGCACAAAAAGGTATAGCTAAAAGTTGTATGTAACCTTATGATTTGTGCATTACACCGAGATCTAATAAATAAAATTAAAATTTGATTTACGCCTACATCTCCCATCTTTTTCTTTTGGTACCATCGCCTAACGAAAATTGACGATCATCATAGGCTGAACCCAGCCTCGTAATATTTATAATCGTAGAACTTGTACTTTTGTAAGACCATTGGCGAAGATTTATAAGCCAAGATGTACTACTCATTTTATGGACTTATTTTCCTTGTATCTTTCTATGAATAATGTCTAATATAATCTGTAATAATTCGTACCTCGGTCCAGGCAATTTACTTAGGCCCAAGGTACTCTAAGTATATAATATTCAAGTTTTAAGAACTTCCACTTCTTTCCACATTCATTTCAAGAATCATAGGTCTCTAATGTAAATTAATTTTTTTGTAATATATTTAAGTAAAATGACAACACCTTCTATCTTGAACGTTTTCGTTCGTTATTAATTGTATATAATATCGAAAAGTTTTTGACACTGGAAGGAGGAATTATAACATGCATCGAGCAATTATTTTTTTGTGTAACGGTGACGTATGTGCCATTAGTGAATGAGTGTTCCACCGCCCTCGGCGCCACCTGTTGCCGCTCGGCCCTGACTCGGAGTCATGAAGAATTTATTGTCGGCCGGTGGCCGTTGCATGTGGCTCCTCGTATTTCTTCGCCGCCTCTATAAATCGTGTTAAAAAGCAATAGCTTTGTTACACATAACTGTACTTTTCCTCGTGTTTACTTTTCATCGCTACTATTTTCTAAAGGTCGTTAGCATAATATGTGAAATCCATTTCCTACGTTTTTTTTTTTTCTTTCTCATCTTACGCGGACAACTATTTTTGTAATTTGACGAGTGCCTCACCGACGCTCGCTGGTCGGCGTTTTAGATCGCGGTTGAACTTTTGCCAATCATTCAGATCACAAAACATGAGTACAAAAATTCTGTTTTGCTTCTTTCCAATGAAAATTGTATATAAATCAGACAATAGCAACTATAAAGTTTTAATTTTTATTTCTAAACAATTAATAAAATTGGTGTATATCATCTATATATGCAAATAACAACGAGAAACAAATTTTAAAATGTTTGTCTGTCTTTTTTATGGGATAAAATGCCTTTGAGCAATTACATCGATAGGAGCTACATGCCTGCTATATGGGGCTCTGGTTTATTCATGTTAAACAACCCTCTGTGTGAACTTTTATACCGTTATGCTTTTCCTTCTAACTGCCTATGCTTTAGCTCCTTGAGTCTACTACCAACATTGGCTTCTTTAGTACAACGGCGGCATATTCATTTACTTTATTCCATGAGGTCCAACAACATCCTCTAGGTCTTCAAGCTCCGTGGTGAAGCATGGCTGGAAAAGCGAAGAACACATATTCTGCGTCCTCGAGTATCTGTCTGTCTTTGTTGCTCTTTCTGCAAATTCCGTTTCTTCCAGGTAATCTCTGAAACGGCTGGACTGATTTTGACGGGACTTTTACTGGAAGGTAGCTAATTTATGCGGGAGTAACTAAGGCTAGTTTTTAATTGTCTTTTATCTGTAAACGCTGAACTTCTTTGGTATATAACCAATGTGGTCATAAATCCCTTTTTCCTAAAACATCTCATATCAACCCTCGTTTGCTAAGTAAATTTTTCTCTACCAAGTACATATTTAATCGGCTTTTTTTTCACGACACTGACAGAAAGAGAAAGTGAGCTTAATATACTGTAGGTACTTGAAACAAATTTCACTCTTGAAATACTGTAAAGCTTTCTGAGAGGCTTGAGACGAGTACACTACTTTTGCCAAGCAGCCGTTTAAAGTTGAGATTACGGTCGCTTAACTTGAATAGGCATAGACTTCGGTAGCTTGTTAGCGTGGCTCTGCGTCCAGTCTCGGCCTCCTAAATGTCTTAATGAAATCTTGCGTCAATCTTGCGTCAATAAAAGGCCGTCATAGTAAAACACTACCACTATCAAACAAGATAAACATAAACGAATTAAACGTTAACCATTTTAATTTGTTAACAAATATGATATACTTTTATCTACTTATTTTCTATGAATGCATAAGAATATAAATTCATTTAACACTAATTAATATCTCTCAATAATGTATTCTATGCCGACTGAAGGAAACTTTTATTAAAAAATATACGTAAGAAGTGCAGTACTCGAGAGATTTGTGCTTGTACGATTGCTCGTAGTTCAACGATTTAAAACGCTTGGATTGGATTAGTTTTAAATAAACTGTTAAATAAAAAATAGTAGTGACTTATTTGCTTAACTTAAAACCTGTTTTTTTGTGGCTCAACTGTTCGTCTCTACTATTAATTTTGAGTATCATAGGTACTTCTTGAATAGCGTTGAAAAATTTATTGTTAGAATTGGAGAAAAAAAAACTAAAAGCTATTTTTTAGCCGACTTCAAAATGAAGGAGGTTATCAATTCGATTGTATTTTTTTTATGTGTGTTACCGCGAAACTCCGCCCCTGGTGGTCCGATTTTGATAAAAAATATTTTAATCGAAAGGAAGTGCTTGTTTAATAGAGTAATTAATAAAAAGAAAAACTCCTACTCAAGATTTCATGCGCATTCTTTTATATTTTATTCGACATTCGGCATTAGAATCACCATACGTTTTGTGTTTCATTAATACAGTCTCTTCAAAATGACGCACAAGATCAAATTATCAAGGCCTATGTATTTCTACAGTTCATTCGTATTAAAACGTCAATCAAATTGTTTGAAAGAAGATTAAAAAGATATGGACATCTAGTGCCAGGGATTTTTAATCAAAAGATTGCTTATTCAGCCGCGACTGGCAAGAGAATTGGCGCAAAATAATGTTAATGCGCTACGCTGACAGATGACAAGTCACATCGCACAGGCGCGCCGACGCGAACGTTTCTATCATAGTCGTTAAAAACATCTTCAAGGCAGGCCCCTGTGCCGCTTAACCTGTTATGTTGATGACGTGCCCGCATTTGACTCCTAAAATTCGATTTTCACATAGGACCTGTATAATTGTCATACGAGTCTCGGCGGAATTAACTCTGCTGTGCGGGTATTGAACATATTTTTTTGTTCGCAGGTGAGCGGCCTTAAGTTCGAAACCCAACTACGTACCCTCAACCAGTTCCCTGAAACCCTTCTCGGGGATCCCACTCGGCGCATACGATACTTTGACCCCTTAAGGTAGGTCTTAAGATAAAGATAAAATTTTAGACAATAAATATATTTAGTACTTTTAACAAACAAAAATTGTACTTGTTTCAGGAACGAATACTTCTTCGACAGAAACAGGCCATCTTTCGACGCCATCCTGTATTACTATCAAAGTGGAGGACGTTTGCGACGCCCCGTAAACGTACCTCTGGACGTGTTCTCTGAAGAAATTAAATTCTACGAACTGGGTGAACAAGCCACCAACAAATTCCGGTAAAATTCTTTGACGTTTAAAAAACTCTGACAAATGCAGTAAGTGAAAAGTTCTTAAACTTTTCATTATACAATGCCTGTATGATTTATTTTTGTTTATGTATGTATTTTAGGGAGGACGAAGGATTCATCAAGGAGGAGGAGAAGCCCCTGCCCGCCAATGAGCGCCAGCGCAAAATCTGGCTGCTCTTCGAGTATCCCGAGAGCTCCCAGGCGGCGCGAGTTGTGGCCATCATCTCCGTTTTCGTGATCCTTCTTTCCATTGTCATCTTCTGCCTGGAGACCCTGCCGGAGTTCAAGCACTACAAAGTCTTCAACACCACCACCAACGGCACCAAGATCGAAGAGGACGAAGTACCCGATATCACCGATCCCTTCTTCCTCATCGAGACTTTGTGCATCATTTGGTTCACGTTCGAGTTGATAGTGCGGTTCCTGGCTTGTCCGAACAAGTTTAATTTCTTCAGAGACGTCATGAATATAATAGACATCATCGCTATTATCCCCTACTTCATCACCCTTGCTACTGTTGTTGCCGAAGAAGAGGACACCTTAAACTTGCCACGGGCGCCCGTCTCACCACAAGACAAGTCCACCAACCAAGCTATGAGTCTCGCAATACTCCGTGTGATTCGCCTGGTGCGAGTCTTCAGGATCTTCAAACTATCTCGCCACTCCAAGGGTCTTCAGATCCTTGGACGGACTCTCAAGGCATCTATGCGGGAACTCGGACTTCTAATATTCTTCTTGTTCATCGGTAAGTACAGAAATTAGTTGCACGCAACACTAGAGTCATCAACATTGGATATAAAAAATAAAAGAAAAATCTTCCTTTTTTAACCTGATACAACAACACCTATATGGCTTAATCGCATAAGACAATTATTTTTGTTATGATAAACTAACATTCCTTTAATACGTAGTTGCGTTAAAAAAAAAACTCATGGAAAGCTGTTTTACACGCAACATGTAACTCTGGTTAAAATAGAAATAGGCCAATCATAAAAAAATCATGAAACGCTTGTTCGTCAACAGCTATTCAGTACTACAATTCCTCTTTCAGATTAATTATTTCGAAAGAAATAAAATGTAAAAACCGTACATCAACACTTTTATTAAAATACTAGCTGTCGCCCGCGATTCCGTCCGCGCGGAATTAAAAAGCAACTTAAGAAGTAGCCTGTTTGTTCTTTCAAACTTTTTTCTACATTTGTGCCAAATTTCATCAAGACATCCATCCATCTAAACATTCGCATGTATAATATTAGTAAAATTACTTTTTGTAAAGGTATTTCACGCGATCTTTGTAAACCCAATAGATTTCAATTATGCAACACGTACATATTTCAATTGAAACATGAGTCAAACTAATGAAGGACCCACAGCAAAGGTAACGGTGCGGGGCGAGGCGGCTGACATCAACAGGGCGTCGCGGGTGGTACATGACGCGCAACGTGATTTATTTTTTCAGGGGTGGTTGTGTTCAGCAGCGCCGTATTTTTTGCGGACAAAGATTGCCCCGATACAAACTTTTCCTCAATCCCCGATGCCTTTTGGTGGGCAGTAATAACGATGACCACTGTCGGCTACGGCGATATGAGGTAACACGCGCGCGACCACCCCGCGCCCGTCGCAATCGCTCCCCTCCATCGTATCTCCCACTGTATTCTCCGTTGATGTGCTTGTTCTTAAAGGTGTGGTGCTGTTTTCCTCCGCGGTGTACTTCGCTGAAGCCGGAAGCGAGAACAGCTTCTTCAAATCCATACCAGATGCGTTTTGGTGGGCGGTGGTGACTATGACGACCGTAGGATACGGAGACATGACGTATGATTCACCGACTTCACCCTTAAATTCATACATGCCTTCTCGTCATTTCATTTTATCCTACAATTTTACGTCAGCATTTTAACACGGTTCTTTATTTCTTTTCGCCGTTTCATACAATTCCATTTGCTTCAATTTAATTTTCTCGTCAGTTCGCTTAGAACTTACAGTTACATCTTATTTACACACTTTTACGAAATTATTATTGCACGTTTACAAAAGTTTGTTATTGTCTTGTCCATTGTTTTATTTTGATTTTAGTATATATTTTTACATCATCCTTTCAAAACCACATACAATTTTACATGGAAGCAGTATTGTAAAAGTTTACGGTGATAAGTAGATTTCACTGGTTTACCATAAATGTTCACCAGTTGTCGTCGGTGTGACAATCGCCCTTCCCAAAGCGTATTTGCGCCATTATGAATAGCTTTAAATGTTTTAACACACTTTAACTGCGATTGTCCTTTTTAAAATCAGATCTAAAGCTGATGGGAGAATCGAGTTGAGGTGGTCCTGTCGATGTACCTCAAGGGAATGTTCCTTTTGTGTTTGTAATTGTAATCCTCTGTTATGCTTCTGCTACAATTTATGTACGTGTTACCACCCATGTTATAGTTGTTGTAAATGTTAAACTGATAGCTTATCGAAAATGGTGACCATAGCGTCAATGTGCTCCAGATATAATTACAAATTGTTTATTCTTGAACTTGTTTTGCTTGCATCACCTATTTGTACAGCGTGGTCTGTACATTATCCCGACTGTTTTTTCTGTCTTTTTTAATTTGGAATGCCCTATCAGACCCTCTGCCGACTTATTTCTATGGATCAATGGTAAATTTTACACGTGCTACTATGTAAAATTGATGTTCAATTAAAATTACTGCTTGTTCCTCGTTGCATCTCGATCACTTGCTTACACCATTTTCGATAGAATAGTTATTTCAATTGTATGTTGTTACCATGTTAGTGGTAAATTGATGCATGATTTATTATTACGTTTTAAGTTTGATAGTTTAAATCTGTATATTCTTTAATAAATTTTATTCAGTCTTGTCACAAGTTCCATGTAAAGTGTCAGATTGTTGGTTGCGGAACAAGATGTTTAGATTGCCGTAGCCGTTTGTCACTGTTCATAAGTTGTGACAATGACTTAAATTATATAACCCAAATATAACGATCAATGCTGGCGATAAACACAAATGCTGAGCGATATAGATATAAAGTTACAGATCACCTGTAACATGCTGGCGCGTGTGAAAGATGATGTATGGTATTGTATTGCCTGCGATAACACGCGAATGATAAACTTTACTTTTTACAACTTTTTGTAAATTTAAGGTTAAGAATTCAGTAAACGTAATTACAATGAAATATTGAACACAGAGAAAGTCGATAAAGGTATGTACGATCGAAAGGCATGTTCATCGCCAAAGAATTTTAACCCCCAATCGCATATTGTCTTCAATTAAACCAGCTCATTGCACAATACTGTATAAGATGGTAGTATTTAATTGCCAAAATTTTAACATATTTGTGTGCACCAGGCCTGTTGGTGTATGGGGCAAGATCGTGGGGTCGCTGTGTGCTATCGCTGGCGTACTCACCATTGCCCTGCCCGTTCCGGTCATCGTGTCCAACTTCAATTACTTCTATCACCGGGAGACTGATCAAGAGGAAATGCAGTCACAAAACTTCAACCATGTCACCAGCTGCCCCTATTTGCCTGGTACTATGGGGGAGCCTTACCTGAGTACGTATACGTCGAAATAAAAATTTCGTTCCAGAATATCTTTCAATTAAAAAAAAAACATTTTTTTCCTATTTGTGTGCCTACACTCAGTTTGCATATATTGCAATAAATGTGCTTCTTTATTACTATTATTTAATTAAATTATTTTATAGTTTGGTAGACGCAATTTTGATTTTTAAGTTCCCTCTTTAGTTCTAATTTAATGTTTCACAAAATAGTGTTAAGTTTTATTTAATAATTTCTGTGTAATGCTTATTTCAGTTTGCATGGTTAGTTTTTTCTTTTACGTTTTTTCTTTGGGTAATTTCAGGTGGGAGGGATGAAGACCAGGATGAAGTGTGCTGTGATCATTGACTGTATGACAGTATCGTTCTGTTACTTAGTAATGCGGACTTAAACTAATCGACAGAGACGATCATTGTGATATTATGATTTAAGAAGCGAAATAGTGCAGTTTTGGTGTAAATAGTAGTTTAAGTAATGTAAAAATGAGTTAACATTGTTAATTGATTGCTGTCTTGTTACATTTGAACAAGTGTAGTAGCGTTACTTACGTTATCGGGTAATGCTTAATATTTGCTCTATGACTGACCAGTGATATTATACTTGACGTCAAGTGTATGCATAAGTTTAGTTCGAGTGTCGCTTTACCTGACAATTTCCATGTGTGTTCCATTCGGTTTTTATTCTGTAAATATTATGTATATCTCTACTCGAACCCCATATTTGCTTCTGGTTTGACTTTTATTTTTTCGATAAAATAAAAGATGCAACTTAAAGCAGCATTCCTCAAATAATGTTTTTTTTGTTGTTTTAATCATACATATTTTACCAAAACCTAGGAATTATTAAATCGATCCCACACGTGCCTCCATTTTTACTAAAGGCAATCTAATTGTGAGAGTTACAGTAAATAATAACACATAATATTAAAGTAGATATGTCATTGCACTCCTTCTAAGTGTTAATTGAAAAGGAAAATGTTGGGAAAATCATATGAGATGAAACCCAACAAGTTACATTTAACACCTTGCGACACGGTCGCTCGTGTAAAATGAAGCCTTAAAACGTTCCAAAGGCTTTATTTTAATCTACGAACCTCTGCAGAGTTACATAATAGGGGATGAAACACTTTCTTTGATCGGGGCCGGTATTACGTGTCACGGACGTACTAGGAACTACTTCCGGTTGCAAATGTTAACGTGGCAACTGATACACTTTTGTTCCTGACAATTTTTATTCGAAATTCAAATTTATCGTGTGATTTCACAGTCAGCATAGGAACTTTTCTTGATTTGTCAGCCAGTATGTCAGTATGTCAGTCAGTATGGCCATAATGCAAAATTATTATACGCCTCTTTATTATTTTATTTCTTTTAGCATTTTTATGTCATCTTTGCACTTGGATTGTTGTAAGTAATTCAGAATATTTGTTTATTTTTGCTTTTTTTTTAATGTTCCTTGTCGATATTTTTTAAGGTATGACCTTTCAATTAAAATTACCTTTAGTACAATAATTTGATGGAAAAGCAGTTTGAAGCGATGCGATAGCGAATATTGTACCTTAAAATTAACAATTCGGTATATCCTTATGAATCGCACATTTGAATACTTGCAGTTATTATTCGCCTTTATCAATCTTTACTTCGTACAGTAAGTTTGTACGTAAGATCGATGTCACATCGTTGTTGGCTCTCTGTAGCGCCGTTATGAAGCCTACATGTTTGTGGGGCGTGTAGTTTCAGGGCCGATCAAAAAGAAGTCTTCGGTGAGTGAAGAGTCATCTTCGGATATGATGGAACTGGACGAGAGTGCACTGGTGGCGGACTCGCAGCTGGAGGAGAACCTGACGCGTCTTCGCGAGGAGGAGCGCCTGCTGCTCGAGCAGCAAGCCGCCATGGAGGCCGGCAACACCGACGACATCGCTGCACTCGAACACCAAGATGCCATACGTTACAACCAGGTACTACCATACTGCGCACACTTCTTTATAGTTAAAACATGGTTACATCTTACTGTGCTAATTAATAACTTGATATCCGAGTATCGCGAATTTAAATTATGTTTACATAGTTTGATTACATTCTCATAAATTAATTTAGTTATAAATATAAAACGTCCTTTTATAGCTGCAGCAGCTGCAAGTGCTTAAACAGCAGAAGGCGCAGGCGCAGTGGCTGGCGCGGCAGCAGTCGCAAGCTCAAGGCCAAGCCCAGGGTCAAGCTCAAGGCCAAGCTGAGGGCCAGGCCCAATGTCAGGCTGCTGGTCAGTGCCACAGACCGGCCATTTGCCCAGCGCCGGGTCAGGTGCAGTCTCAGGCTTCTTCTGAGCGTTCCCTGGGCGCTCGGCCCCGCGACACACGCGACAATCACGACACTCGCGACATCTGCGAGTACCGCGAGTGCCGCGAGCTGCGTGAGGGCCCGCGCCGTCGCGCCGCGTGCACCGTGCGCGTCAACAACTTGCACTCAGCTACCACCGCCACCGCCGCAGCTGCCGCGGCAGACGCCATCGAGACAGATGTCTGACCATTAGGTAAGCTATCACCCTCCAAATAAATTACCAACCATATAACGCGAACTTATCCAATGATTAGAAATAATGCTGTGTTAAACGAGTACGTTTGCATTCCAATTTACAACTACAACACATTAAGTTAACTATCATACCTATTTCAGGAATCAGCCTATGAAATATTTTTTTTCAAAATAAAACAGATTGTTGTGGCTGAATTTCGGAGTTATTAAATTTTTTTTCACTTAAATAATTCATAGCCAATAATATGCATTGAAATATTTCTCGAAACTACTAGCGCCATCTATCAAAAATATAGAAGATCTTGGCCAACTGCACCGTGTAATGTTTTCGAACGAAGAAGATAGATGTACACATCGGTGCATACTTTTGATTGCTGTTTTAAGTGAAATCTGATCCAGCAAAACATCCAATCTGGTCTGAATAACATAAACTTTTTGCTGGCTATACTGCATTATATTTCCACCCATTCATTGTATATTTACTTTATGCCAAATCGATAACTAAGGTAATCTCTCACTTGTATTTCATATATCTGTAAGAAGACTACGTTAGAGACTGTGAACATTCACTTACTTTCATGATGCACAAAAGCATCTTACAAGTTAATTTAGTTATTTAATTTAATTTATAAAGTGTCACTTTGAATTAATTGAATCATTTATACATGTTGCTGCATTATTAAATATTGTAATTAAACTCGTAATGGAATAAAGGACTATCCGTATTATAACATAAACAAATTGATCAAACCTTCATGAGAATCATTAATACGGTACTGAGGATTCACTAGATGTTTCTAATAATAATTCATCATGTTTTATTTCTCATTATTTGATACATTTTCCCAATATTAATGCATTTTTATTTGTTTATTAGTTTCTGTTCAAATCCATCATTACTCGGGACATTAGAGGAGTAAGTCAAAAAAATTATTAAGAATGCATGTCCCCTAATGCTGTCGTTTCACACAGATCTATAATAGAATACAACTGCTGTGATTTATGTGAAACGTCAGGCGCGAGAGCCGCCCGCCTCGCTGAAAAAGATTTTAATTATCCTAACGATGACTGAACGAATTCGTTAGCACAATCTATTGGCAAACAAAGACGACCGGGCCCGCGGGCTCTCGTACGATCCTGACCTCAGCTCAATGTTGTCCAAATAAGTTATAAATTAGTGTGTCCTTCAATAAACTCTTTAAAAATTCCTGTCATGAAAACGTCTATTCAAAATGTTCATTGAGTCATGGGAAAAAAGAAATCGGCAGTAAAGTATTAGCTCAGAATTTTAAAAATTATTTATTATTAAATTTATTTCTTTTTATAATTAAATAGACGTTTTCATTAATACATGTAATTCCAAACCTCCGACGAAACAATGGTTAATACCGAAAATTGATTGTTATAGATTCGTTAAATTAATCTACCATTAAACAAATAGAAACTTATCAAATTATTTCAATCGTCGGGGGTTGATACACTACGTATTTTCAATGTGTCCTTCCTTGTTTTGGTGTTACCTGGTCGTTGAGCCTTTAGCCATTGTGTGCCCGTCCCATACAAAGACAATAATTCCACAAAAATCACACTTTACCTGAATTGGCAGTATAAAATTTATTTATCAAAAAAATCATTCTTTCCAAATTTAAAATATCACTTACTAAAAATTAAGGCGATCCACGTATTTGGGGGGTAGCCTTTTACGACAACACCGTTTGGCAATTGGTCTCCAACTGAACCACCTTGAGCAGGAAATTTGTGTCAATGTGATAACAAAAGCATGCACCCGGAAACTCGCATGGTTCTGTCTACGTCAGTTTACATTTAGATAATCACAGGCTCTTAGAGGTACGTCTATGCTTGCGTGTTCCTCGAGTTCGACAGAATTAAAATAAACTACAAAGATTTATTAATATAATATTCTAGACCTGTTTATAACTGTCATGCATATAGAAAATTGTGATGCAAAGCCTAACTTTCTTCTGTAAAATGAAAAAAAAGTGTAAGGGTCACGATAGACGGACAGTTTCAAGCAGTCCACAGCGGCAGCTTCAAACAGTTGACGTACTGCTGGTAACATTTTTCAACGGCAATGCTGCCGGCAGCACGCCAGCTGCTTGAGGATGTCCACTGCTTGAAGCTGTTCGAATACAACGACCGTAAGAGTTCTGTCGTACTCGAAATAGTGTTAAGTAATGTAATGCGTGCCGACTAATGTGATCGCTGTACCGTCCTCCGTTCTCCGTCCGCTGTCGCGTGAGGATGTGGCAGGCCGCGCCTGCGCATGGCTTGCGTCCCCGCTCCGATTCACTCCCGCCCCCGTGTAGTATATATATGGTTGTTGTTGATTAATTCGTAAACGTGTCGTTATTGTTCGCAATGTACTAAAACGATATAAAAAAGGAAAAAATAATTATATGTAACTTGTAACGCAGTAGACTATATACTAGAATATACCTTACATCATAAGTCCCAATAAATTACATCTGTGTTTCTATACTGAGCAACTGTCATGTAAATTAACATTACTTACTACATTTTTCAACTCGAGCTTTATTATTCGAGCTCCAAATTCAGCTCATAATAATCAAGTAATGATAATGTTGATCTTAATATTTGACGTATACTCAACGATAGGAAACGGTGTTCGGTTTGTTTCATTTCCATTTGATACTTGTATGTAGGAGCGGGCGGTGGGTCCTGCCTTTGTGTATGCTGCTTGTGCAAGTGCTATAACAATGTGCGTCATGTGTTTGCAGAAAAGGCGGGCCGGCGCGAGAGTGCGCACGAGCTCGTTGAGCTGCAGGAGCCAGCGCTGTCGGTGTGGCGCGGCCGGCTGGCGGCGCGCTCGCCGCGCTCCCCGCCCGCCTGCCGCGTCTAAAACCTACTTTCTGGTAACCCGTCAGGCGCTCGCAAGCAGCACTCGGCTATCCCGTCAGGCGTGTGTAGGCTGCTGTACCCAACTAACCCGTCAGGCGTATGTGGTCTGCTGTACTTGACTACTCGGTCGGGTTCGAGTGAGCCATTGGACCTGCCAGGCGCGCGTGAGTTGCTGTACTCGGCTAACCCGTCAGGCGTGCGTGAGCCATATTAGAGCTCGCCGCGAACTCTCATAGCGCCCCATTAGCCGTCAGTGTACCCGTGAACTAATATGTATATGTGCTTCATTACTTCAAACAATTGTTTAACTACGTATTGCAAATAATTATAACTCAACATAATATTAGGGTCAAAGTGTTTACATATATACTACAACATTTCTTTAAATAAGCTTCTTGGCAGGTTATATAAATTGTAAATATATAAATATATGTATAGTAAAAGCTTATCTACCGCTTAAACACTTTCTGCATTTCATCACAAATGTAAACTTACAAGAAATGAAACAATATTCAATGGAAATAGGCCTAGATTGACATGTACGTTAGGTTTCAAAAAATCACGTGCAATAGACTAAAATGAATGTAAATGTCGTCGCTATGCGCTAAACGGCAAGCTGCGCTCCGGCGATCCTTTGCTACGACAACATGAACACGGATTAACATCTCTACATGCCGACTCTATGAAAAATAATGCGGCCTGGCTAGTTATACTATGCCTTTAAGACTTGCATATTTTGAGCATCCCAAAATTATAATGTATATTTGGGCTTTTAAGCTTGAAGTATGTAGGTTTTATAGATAGGTATATACCAATTGATACACTAGACACGTGTAACTGAAAAAGAAATAATGAAATTAATAAAGGTTATCGTGCACTTATATACTCCTCAACCTCCCGACACCGCACCGCCCCGCTTCTCAATCGTCGCGACTTACTCTTTTCGTCGCCGATTGAGCGGGTTAAAGATACTCTAATAAAGATACCTCAATCTCGCGATCGACGAAGCTTGGGCGAACCTTCGTCGACGAGGGGTTGGCTAGACGACCACGCGCCGTCAACCTCTGCGAGCGAGAATGAGGTTTTGGTATCTTTATCCCACTCATCGGTAACGGCAAATGTACGTCACAACGGTCGCGAAGCGGGGTGGTGTCGGGAGGGTGAGGAGTTAATAAGTGCGCGATAACCTTTTCAGATACATTAAAACAACATGACTGAGCGACTACTCGTGTACGGCTATCACGCGTTGCTCTGACTCGCTTATGCGGTTTCAAATGGTCGCCCTGTCGACTTCGACGGGGCCTTACCTGAACCGCATACAACTTTGTTCGTAGCTTTCTGTTGCTCAGAATGTTAGTTTGTAATGTATCTGCGTTTGAGTTCCGAGCCTGACGCGATACTAACGCATTTAAACATTTACAATGTTAGACGGGCTCGGATTATAAATTCATAGTTATAAGTTATTTATGTTGTATGTTGTATGAGTTAAATGTAGCAGCCTCGGATCTAGCGGTCGCGCTAGAACTGTTTATATGTAGTCCGTAAACATCGATGTTGTCCATCTGTTAATAAATGTTTATATGTTAATCATTAAGCAAAGTATGTACGGTTGTGAGTCATCAAGGCCAGCGACAGAATTGAGTAAGAAAAGAGATCGCAAACTGAAATTAAAAGACTGAAGTAATACTTATGCATAGCACACAAGTACAGTCGTTGCGAGAAGTGTGAGCGTAAAGGGCGTGCGCAGCGACACTGCGTCCCCCGCCACCGCCCCCAGTCGCCGCCGGCTTCGGGCTGCCTTCTCAGTCACCACCATCAGTCGAATGCCATGCTGAGCTGTCGCTGAGACAAAGACCTGTGTTTATTATTAACTTTTAAAATTATCTTAGAGACATATCCAGTAAGACGTGAATTTAATGTTATATTTGTTGTTAAACGTTCCGTGGTTTTAGTATAATATGATTGTGTTGGCGGTCGGGTGCTTTAACTTTAGCTCGAAACACTCCGGATCTCGACGTGTGTCAATTCTTTACAATGTGAGATTCTTTGTGATCAGTTAAAGTTGCAGTAGACGTCCTGGAATGACAAAGTTTGCGTCGGTACAATATGACGGGAAATTATGTAGGGCTGTATACACACAACATTGCTCAAAACGGATCTTTTTGATTATTGATTTATCTTTTATATTCTGTATTGTACCTTAATTGACGTACTTAGACCCGAATACAAACATTAGACCAAACTTTACCTCGCAAATAATTAAATCAGACTAACTCCGATAGGGATCAATTGTTGAATTTGATTCTACCGAGAAAAATTGTTGACAACTGTCCGCACCTCAGCCGGCAACAGCCGGACAAGCTTTGTAGCTCGAGTTCCAAGCGATTGTCTTTTTCGAAACGTTTTTTATCATTTAATTAAATGAATAACGTTTTATATTTAAGTGGCATTAACACGTTAAGTTCATATTTTCGTACACATTTTGCGAACATTGGTTCAAAGATCCGTCCAACAGCGCACGCATATAGTTTTAAAATCAATCTAAACATTGGAAGTGTAAAGCTTCCGTGCCATTTCACCGCATCAAGGCTCGGCCACCCGCAGCCCTCACAGCCAACACTCCATTTGCCCTCATAATTGTGACCCGATCTCGTGGAGAGGACTGAATCGTAGATTTGTTTCAATGTATCAATCGGTGTTAGTTGTTACAGTACATTTGAAATAATTGTCATCATATCATTATTACACATTTCATAGCGTTTAAACATTTAGGTAAAAGACATTTATCCCATATATGTAAATTAGAGTAGAACAGTAGTTACTAATTAATGTAGACTAAATCCTCCTTTGTTAATATTTATGTTTCATGCGATTCTATTATTAAATAGAAAAACATGGCAAATTAAATAGATGTAACTACATTTATAGCACATAATAAACAACATGTTTTTCATGTTATTATTTGTGCCTTCGTCAAGCCGCTCGGACATATTCTGACACCGGGTTGACGAATCACAGCGGCATCGGGCAGGGTGTCGTGTAGAGGATGGCAGCGGATGAGCAACAGCCAACGGTGGCATCCTAAGCCTCAGTCAGCAAGAGGGGTTACTGCCTTACCGACTTCAATTGTTTTGACTGTAGTCTTCTTTATGTATACATCTATTTAAATTGCGCGAATATCTTAAAACATTCCTTATTGATTAATGATGTTCAAATATATATGTGTATTTACTACGTAGATTAATGTCAATGGTATTTAATGGTTATTATTGTAAGTAATGCACGTTTTACGTGTGCCCGAAGTAGACGCACTCAAACATTGTCTATACAACATATCTTAATAAACAATTACATAGATTCGTTGTTATGATACGGCCAGGTAAAATGAGCATTATTTTTTCAGTTCTTAATGTTATTGTGGGACAAGTATATCATCAGGTATATCACAGGAAATCTAATCACAACAATATCTTATTTGAATCACCGACGAATATACATCAGTGATCTCAATTAGACTGTGGACCCTCGGGGATTCACAGATTTGTTGAGGACGATGGTGTTTCACCGAAACCATAAAACATGAAAAGGGGTACTACGAGAGTAAAAGTATGAAAACTTTGCTATACATGAAGTATGCAATATTAATCAACACTTTATTTGTACCACAATAATTGTTCAGAAATTGAAATTATTGTAGAAACAGGTATCCGAGGCTGTTGCAGGAAACCGTGAATTAATTTGATGTCAGATTTTAATCGTAGTTAATTCATGTGGTGTTTGTTGTTTTAAAACAAGTGGGTCCCGATGACTTAGCGACAATGCAACAATCAATACCTCCTTCAAACCATTCAAGTAATTGAATATAATCAGTATGCATATTAGTTGATTGTTGTCGACATTTTCAATTTTTATTATTAATTCTGCATTTTTCTAAAAAAAGGAACACAAATATTTAAACGTTTTTGGTCTATAATTTATCGCTATGATGTAAACTAAAAATATCGATAAGGAAGGTCTTTAAATCCTGTTGTATAGCAAGCACTGAAATAAAAAAATAGCAAATGCCACTAAGTTACTGAATAAAATTCCTTAAAGATAATGCTTCGGCTTTGTTGAAATGGACATGAGATATTTAGAATTAATCGTGAATTACTCATGTTGGCCAAAATTGTAGGTACGCCGTTTTGCGTTTAAGGCGTATTATGATTTTCGCTCAGTATTATTAGTTGATATTGCATGAAACTTTATGTCTTTCTTAAAAAGGTAAGTCATCAAGGACCCCATTTTAATGTTTAAAGATCTCTAATTGTCACTACACTCGAGACACATGAAGACACTACAAATAACATGAAGATGCAGACAGTCAATTCGATTTTTCGACTTGCTAAAAAGATGACCAACCTTGTACATCGGAAATGTTTAACAACTAGCTACGATCTATGTATTCATAAGATTCGACCTGTACGAAGTCATGGTATTTCATGTAATAAGTGTAGTGAGAATTAGTTGTTCTAGTAATAACTATATGTGTAACTGTGTACTCATGTAGCCAGCTAAACTCCTAAGAAAATCTTTTTTTGAGTTATTATTCTTTACTGTTCATTAAACTTGCCATTACGTAGTTGTTAACCACATAGTTTATGCTGATGGAAACACATACTTCTATTCGAGTAATATTTTGTAGTTAGGGTGGAATTGGCAAAAAAAAAAATTATTATGTAAAGTCTGACGATATTAATTTTGACTTATCGGCTGTATATAATATGGTCTTTAGGAATCAGCTGTAACTCTATAAATTTAATTTGTTTCACTATGTATAGTTAGGTGATGTTTGCAGACGTTTTAAACATGTGCTATGTAACTTACGGTTTTCAAGTACACTATTGTTTTGTGTGCGAGTGCACGACTCGGTGACTGCCGGGGGCCCACGATCGTATGAATTCCGAAACGCAAATGGGATCAGCATCTTGTATTTAATTTTAAAAAAGTAATTTGATTCAATTATCATTACACAGCTTTATACCATTACTCGAAAACATTAAAAAAAAACTATGAATTAATCAGAAAATTACAATAATATAATCAGTTTTTTTTTTATAAAATTGGTAAATATTGACAAATTTTCCTAATTGATATCATTTTTCTTTTTCACTTGTCCCCTCTCCGTCCAGGTAAAAGCGTGTTCATAATATATTTGAATATAAACACAAAATTAATTCACTTTTTATTCTATTAAGCATCGATTAAGTGATTAAAGATATCTTCCTATAATAATAATTAAATTTTAACGAATATAACTTTTAACGTACCATTGAAAAGATTTTGGCGTCAGATAGTGCGTCGCGGTGCAAGTTCCCGTTTGGGTCACGTTATAATCCTATCCAATTTACTTGCGTTGGATACGCTAAAGTTTTGCTAAAACGAGCTTAGGCATTTTTCATTCAAATTTACATATTCGAATTTTAAACAATTTACTTATAATTTAGGATAAAGGGTGGAGGTTCAACAGACCTCTACCCTCCGTTGTCGTTATGCCTAACTTTTAAATAAGATTTTTAATGTTAAGAGCTTTTCGAATAGTATACATAAAGATGAGGTCTTATGAAATAACCTAAATTTTGCAGCATATTTTATTAAACTAATATCCATCCAATATTGATAGATGTTAAATGTATTGGTCGAAGGCGTATCTAACTTCTATAGTATTTAATATCGTATATATAATAATTACACGTTTCTTTGTAAGATGATGTACTGATCCCATAATTGCGTTAATCTTGCCTATAGACAATAAATGATATAAATAAATGTATATTACAATAATCGTTTTTAAAATATTCAATGAGATCCGCAAATTTAAAGAAAAAATGTAAAAAAAAACTATAAGGTATTAGATTAAATTTTGAAATAGCAGAATTAACAAAAAACAGGCAGATCTTAATATAAAAGATGAAATTAAATGCGTTCCAAATCACGAAAATTTCATATATATAATAGTTATATATATTACATAAATTATTAACAAGAAAATGTCCTTTGGTAAAGTTCATGAACTTGGATTTGAGCAAAGAAAATTGGAAACTTTACATAGTTTCATGTTACGAATGTCTTTCGAAATTCATCGAATCGTGTATCCCCCGATATCGTCATGACATAGCATATGCACTTATTTACATTAATGATCGTTGCAAAAAAATGTAATGAAACATATAAGTTTAAAATTTATTTGCTTATAGAAAAAAATATGAAGCAAGGAGCAACAGCTATTGGTGTTCATCGCTTGAAATACGTGCACTAAAACATATAATTTTCCCTCTCATTCACTTTGGAAAAGAGAGATAGCGATATGTTTCAGTGCATGTGTGTCGGCAGTGTAAACCCATGGCAATACCAAGATACTTTAACACATTTGACCGCACCCTCAATTCTGACACCTATGATTAATAAAAAAATAAAATGTCATACTTATCATAGGGCATAAAAAACAACCACATTGAAAACATTCGTATGGTTGTATAAACTGGATCCCGGGACAGTATATAAAATTTTTCCCCTTCATATCACCAATACTGTAATATATAAGTGTACCTTTTATGACACCTCTGGCCACTGTTATCACAGAGACCGTATGTAACCTAACCTAACACATAATTGGGGTACCTATTCAGGTGTAGTAAACTTAAAATAAATACTCCGTATATATAATACAATGAGGTACTAGGATTTACGTGAGGGTCGGTCATATATGGAAATTAAGTCTGCTCCTTGCTGATAAATATTTTATTTTATTTCAACATTGCGTCACGTAATTTCATTGCACATACAACTAAGTGACCGTGGGTTGTCCAATATCGGAACCTTCGTACAATATACAGTGTCTATATTCAATTTCTTATGACAAACTTAGTAATATCTCTGTATGCATGTTACGGCAATAAAAACCCACGGTTATCAACGTGACGATCAAACAACAAAATATGTACTAATACAAAATATGTATAATTTAATTAACACTTGATTTATATAATTTATTTAATAAGATTCATTCGGTGCATTGCAACACTGAATAACAGCTGAAACATTGGCAACATTTTGTAGTGTGGTTTTTGGACGCCGCAAGTTCACGATTAAAATCTTGTATGCTGGATCAGTTTGTGATGTACCACTATAATTAATGCTTTTTCCACTTGTACTTATTTATATAAATCTCCTTCGCTTTGATTTTTATTTATTTTTCCCTTCAAATTGTAAATCAATATTGTAAAATATTTCAATAAAGTGACTTGATGTTTCATTGTGCGTTTTATTTCATCTCATCTAGCTTAATTAATATCTTAACCGCAAGTTTCCACTGTAGTAACAACATATTGAATAACAATTTGTCATCTCCATTTCCTCAAAGAGTAAAAGTAAAAATCTTTTGTGCAAATATTTTTTTGGTCATGTCTTCAGCATTGGATTCGCACGATAATAATGAAGGCTTACAATAGACTGGACGATGTTGGAATTCTTAATTATCCCGTAAATCTGCACTTAAATTAATATAAATAAATCCAAAAAATGGTGTTAAAAATATCTTTTCAGTCACAATTTTCCTGCTTAATTGTAACATCAAAATATCGAAGAAAAAATACAAGGAATTAATTTAAAATGTTTTTATTAAAATTTCAAATGATTAAAGGCTGTTTATCAATGTTTCATTTATAAATTCCCTGAAAAAAAAATGCAATAAAACTAAGGGTGTCTTTTAAAACAATTTATAATAAATTTAAAAATTTAATTTTAAACAACCACATAATAAAAAAATCGCTTGATTTTTTTTGGGTGTAATTTCACTTACACAACATCAACTGTTAATGAAGTGGGGAAGATATTACGTAACTTATTTAACGCTGTAATTTTTTATTAAAACCTTAGTTATCCATTTACAGCCATTTAAAATTATTAATATTTCACTTTTCATGAAAATATGGAAGCCCCCAGGTAACAGCCATTAAAACATTATTTAAAAAAAAATTTACACCCATTTAAAATCCAATCCAATGAACTAAAACGTAAGTCAATGTCTGTATGTAATTTGCATAATCATAATATTTATATTTACAATAATCCTATTTGATAATTACATTATCATATTATTTAAACAGAACTATAGTGCGACAAACTTTTCTGGCCCGATGAGGGTAGCAATTATCACGTTTACCTCGAGATGGATTTGCTAGGCCTAGAGGGGAACCCCTTTTACTTCGGTCAGACATATTTATAATGAAATGACTTTGACATTTGACGTATACTTTATTTTGCACATCCAGCCAGAGAAACTTGTGCCAGACTTTAATCAGTAACTCGTGATACTTCTCAATAACATCTTTAGACATGCAATTGGTTCCAATTTTTATAAACAAATATTTTTAAACAATATTCTTAAAATATACATCGGCATTAAAAATTCACAAAATGCAAAAATACTTTTATTTTATACTAAATGAGAAAACAAAATTCAATACAAAAATACATCATGTTTTAAAGAGTTTAAATTTTTTAGGATGTCAGTTTTCATTTGAAATTAGAAAAGAAACTTTTAGAAAAAAAAGTGAGACAAAGGACTAACAAAGCTACTAATAAATATATTCATATACATATATAAGACAGTGAGGCAATTGTGAGTTGGTTCGACTGCAGTGACACTTTATTGTTACATATCTGTCACATTGTCTTTGAAAAAGCATAGACAACATTGTTATCATAAATACAACTATGCATTAAAAAATATTAACTAATTAAAATATAGTACACAACAATTGTATGTACGATTTTTAAAATGTGGCTAAAATACGAGTAAGTGATTAAATCACTCACGTAGTCGATACAAAAACAATTAAAATATTTAAATAAAAATAGTCACGTAAAATTATTTGAAAAGTTTCTGCTTTACGATCTATATGAATAGATTATTTGTCTTTATGCTTGTAGCACAGTATCCGTGAATTTCTGCGTCTAAAAACTTCGTTTAAAACATATTACTATCTCTGTGTGTTAGAGAGTTTGGATTCAGAAACCCACGATAACTGCTGCACAAACTTCGAGTTTGTTCTATATTACTGTAAAACCCCACTGCAATGACATTAATACATATTTAATAAGTAATTTCTAAAAGGACACAATTTATATCAAATATAAGTTACGGCAGTGGAATTCTACGGTCAATTTCTGGTACAGTAACCGAAACAAATTACACTTTGAATCAAATTTGCATCGCTTCGGTTTCGGTTCGCTTTCAATGTTTATATTTCGTGATTGTTTCGTTATCGTGTCGTGTTATAAACTGGCGGTCGGTTGTTTGAGTTCGAAAAGAGCTGCGAGAGCTAAATGATCAGAACCGTACACGTGATTAGGTAACGGTCCCATCTTCATACACTCCTCTTCTGTAGGCAAACGGAGACGCTCCAATAGTCTCAGTGTACTGCAGCGACTGAAACCGAAAAATGATCAAGCACTTTTCCGAACACTAATACTTAATTTTAAAGCTAAAATTCGTAATTTTCAAAATATTAGTGGATTTTTTCTCTTTATCACAAAATCAATTTCGCGATGAAAATATAACTTATTGTAGTTCATTGTTTATTATTTTACAAAACGCCATTATTTGGACATCATATTGCTAGTAATAGTGGGTCATATAAACAATCAAATCTATTCCTTTGAATTATTAAAAAATAATAGGACAAAAATATATTTAATAGCTTATTAAATCGGTTCCATACCTAAAATATATATAGTCGACGGTAAGCCAGCAGTTTTGGAAGGTGGTGGCCTCCGGTGCACCATCGGGCTTGTGCTGACCGTACACGGAGGCAAGACACAGCGGATGCGTCAGCTCCCCGCTATTGAACATCGCGCCGTACTCCTCAGTACCGTCAGCAGACTCAACAGTGGGCAGGTAGCCCTTATCGTGCTCAGAGTTGAAAATCTGAAAAAAAAAAACAAATGTCTAATATATTTTCAATCAATACCTTGCTAAATACAAAAACAACTACACTCAAGTATTAATTCAGAGTCTACTAATACCGTTTTTGTATTCATAATAATGCCTAAAATTTTTTTTTTTTTAAATTACGAGGTTACTAACATTGATAAAAAGCAAACTTACTAGAACAACAACACAGAGGAGAAAGTAAAGTTAACACTATGTAACTATTTTTATTAAGAACCCACGTTAACCAACGAGCATGCGTAGAATATTGAAGAGGCGAGAGAGATGTCTGTGGTCGCCTATTGGTAATCCGTTTTGGGTAAGGGACGTTAGTTATGTTTTAATAAGTTACCTTTAACGTACTGGTATCAGCGGAGATGCCTCTCTGTCGACTCAAGTACACGGAAAGATGTTGACAATTATCAGTTACACCTATTCTCCTCCAATCTGAATCATCTCGGAACGGAGCGGCGCTGAAACAAAATATATATATTTTGATCTATAGTTTGAAAGTTTTTTGAACTAATTTGTAAGTAAAGCTGAATGACAAACACACACACACACACACCATTGTTTCACAACCATAATTTTTCACTTCATACAAATATCATCATACAACACGTTTTTGTTAGAAAAAATCCAGTTATTGATATTGTACAGTAAATTGTAATACTAGTAATTACCAAACATGTCCCTTTCCTAGTAGTTGTATAATAGCGCTGTTAGGTGGTGAATTCAGATCTCCCGTCAGGATAATTGGATAGTATCCAGCTCTGAAAAATATTACGATTTAGCATTTCAATAAAAAAGTACACACAAATACGCCGAGTTACATACAAGTAAATATTTCGCAAAACATTAGGTGACAGTCGCGATATATAGCTATATTCTACATAAAAACAAAGCATAAAAAGTCGCCATGATCATACATTTGCGTGAGCAATTTTAAAAATCACTGGTAGCTTAATATGCATACGAATATTTTACTACTACTTAAGATATACGGCAACTCACTGCTTGCCGTCGTTATAGTACGCGAAGCGATCAATTTCTGCGAGGAACAGCTGTATCTGAGCTAGACGTAGGTCGGTTCTTTTGGGATGATACTGCAGGTGCGTGGTCGCGATGACGAAGGGCGTGGCGGCGGCGCGGGGGTTGCGCGGGGAGAGGCGCAGAGCAATGCCCACATTGTCACGGTTCAACATCGGCAGATCTGGCTGATAAAACTCCACCTACACACCCATACACATATTTCTTATGTACAAGGATAATTTTAATTACAATATTTGTAGGTTTGTCCCTAATATACCGCTTGCCAGCGAAGCCAAATGTTATAATTAGTATAGGGAAATAAAAACAAGATGTACACTTACTTTTCTTAAACAAAAAATACACTTTATTCCATTACCAGCAAACAATAGTTATTAATACTTATTATAAAACTCGTAAGGCGAATTTTGAGATAAACGAAGAGGGTTTTTTGTTAGTTATTCTTAAACCATACAAAAAATTCTAAAGTTCTATCACCCTTCAGTCATTGCAAGTTTCCATCCGCTCAATAACTAATAAATAAAATGTTTGGCTATTCAGAGATATGATAATCTCGTATGTACACGTGTACTTAAGAAAATAATAGAACGTCCGCTAAATACTTTAGTGAGCCAGTTCCAAAGATATAGATACTAGACAGCCTCGTGCGCACAGACTAACAACAATAGAGGACCTTCGAAACAGATCGAGCTGGTGTGGTTTACACGTGTCATGATTCATATACAAAAAAAATTGCAACATTCACGTTTTCTTTAGTGAGTGATAATCGTAAATGTATGTAATGAGCAGAAACAGTTGCTTTTCTTTTTTGGTGGCTTTGAAGATTCCTGTGACACGTGGACTACATAATTTTAACAGGCAATGTATTGTCAACAAAACTTTAGACTTGAAATTTGACTAGCAAATAGAGACTGATATATGCACAAAAACATATATCTAATATTTTTTCAATTAGTTTTTTTTTATTTTTGACAAAAGCCATAACACGTTCTATATATCAAAAATATATTGTAGTGGAGGATTTAAAGCATATTTGGGGACATTATCAAAGTTACAACAACAGGGAAATAAACAATTGGTGATTACAATTTGATTGATGGCATTTAGGAGTAAACACTTTTTTATTCTTCAAATTGATTAGGTCAGAGTCCAATATATTAACAACAATATGGGAGAAGTAAAACAAAGGAATGAATAAAAGTATTGTTAGACAGTAGTTAAAAGGGGAGGTATAAATATTTAATGACTTAAAACCAGATTTGATGGATACTTGCACAGAGTTAATCGAAATAAATTCGAAAGAATTATTTTAATGATCTTTGATAGAAACTAAATCAATCGGATCGTAAATTCCAGTTGCGTTACAAAAGTCGTCGCGGTAAAACCTCATACTCATTAACGTAGTAAATAATCTATGACAAACTACGAGTACATAACATTTACTTACATTAAGATGATCTTCAAGATTGAACATGGAGCGTTTAAAATATATAGCGCAGCCATCCTTTCGGTGACCGGTTTTTTGTTTAAATACACCATAGTAGCCCATCTCTTCGAACTTTGAGTAAAAACTGCTTAGATGTGATGCTTGAACTTCTTGCAGACATAATATCTACAACAAGGTTCAATTTTACTTTGCACATCTTGTCTTATCAAGTCTTGTCTGCACGAAGCGTAAACTCTTATCTGCTCTCCGCGCCGATCTGTCTGAACGGACCTGTTTCACAATGTCAAAGTAAGTCCTGAATAAGCTAGTTTGAACTACCCTCTCCAAATAAGCTGTGAAACAAAAACTATTTTGACAAAAAGTATTATATTCCAATGACCTTGTTTAGTTATCCAGCACTTTACTTGGGCATTGTGAAACAGATCAAGGCAGTGGATTTTTGCGGTATAGATTTTTGACAGAACGCTTACATCGGGTTCCAGATGAAGAATCTCAGTGTAAAGGCGTGTTGCGCGCACGTGCCACTTGAGGTCGTGAGGGTAGCAATTTTTGTAGAGATGTGGATATGATTCCAATAGACACTGTGCCAGAACATTATATGATACGACTTTAAACTTAAAACTGGTCCCTGAAACAAGCACTTCACTTAACTAATTGATATATATGTATTTTAAAGTATACTTATTAAGGTGGTTATCAAAAACTTTATAATAATACTAACCAGTTCCAAAACATTTAAAATTATTTATCAATGTGCCTTGATAACAACGACAATAATTAATTATTCTTAATAACCCCAACTTCTATTAAATTAGCAAAACCTCCAGTACAAGCTACTGAGGTTTTGTTAAAATAGACATTTGAAAATGAAAAAATCTTTGAAAATTACATAATAATCTAGTATTACGTACTATATATGTACTTCAGTCACCTGTGGACATCTAAAAGTGGACGTAAGCCTACTCTAATGATGGCCGAATGATTGGTTCCCTATCGCCCAACATACTGCCGCAACCTTGACCAGAGTTATAATATACATTTTTTGTTTTTTATTTATGCAGAATATCATACCATCGTAAGTATTACTCCACTTTCCAACTGGCTCCCATATTCTAAAATTTGGAGGAATTTCCCTTCGTATACTTCGGTTATCGTTAGTTGTGGATGCCGAGTTATTTAACTGAATCCATGATTGACTTTCATCTTCCGACAATCTAATAACAATAAGTAGATAATAACCTTCGTGTTTTTATTGTATTACATAAGGACTATTATATAGAGTGAAACGATTACACGGTATAAAACATTTATAAAGAAAAAAATATATATTTTTGTTAATAGATATTTAACTGTTACCGTTATATTGGATTTTATAAATTAAAAATTTATATTGAAAAATAAAAATACTATTTCGATACTTACACGTCGAACTGTCCCCCGTAACTGACATGGTTTAATGACGGCTGGAATGAATCACCCATTGACTTGACTGTTATTTCCGCATTTGAATTAGCAAATGGCTTCTTGGAGCGAAATCTCTTCCTTTTATTAGCAAGCAGCCGGCACTGTTGGCTGTTGTGAATGAATGGGATGAATGATGATCTCTGATTGTATACAGAACTGCATATCGTGCTTCTACAACTTAGTTGTGAGAAAGCTAGTGAAGGTAATATTTTGTAAGTTAAATTTTCGCATGCAGGCTTCAAGCATCTGTAAAAACTATTTGTCAAATACAGCATATCTTTTTAAATGTATAAAATTAAGTTAACATGTTCACTATGTATTTAAAACTATTTGATAAACGCCCATTCATTAGAACATCGAACTATTGAACATGGAAACATTGACTAGTAACGACGTAACGACAATCTTCACTTATCATTAATCTTATACAGTTCTTTGGGTCACATAGAATTTGCCCTGTAATTTTCAGTATTGCGAGCTGCAAAGAAAAAAACATTATTGTATTTGCGTTTTGTGTCGAATAAAAATATAAATTACATAAAATATACAAAGAAAAAAGCAATTTTATATATAAATAACATCGTTAAATATGACACTAACATTTTATACAAGCCATGCTATTAGTGGTCTCCTCCGAAACAGACAAGGACAACAACATTACAAGATTGTGATTGTCGCAATAACATAGTGATCATGGATCGGTTTAGTCACAAAATAATCTGCATGCATAAAAACTTTTAATAATAATTTATGAAACGGTACTTAAAATTTTGAATATTCTTCGTGTAATTCACAATTTACTGTGTTATTTAAATAGAATATGCGTGAACTTACAATATACTTAAAAAAATCTTACTTCGTACTAATATTATAAATGCGAATGTTTAGATGAATGGATGTTTGTTTAAAGGTATCTCCGGTACGGCTCAACGGATCTCACTGAAATTTGGCATTGATGTAGAACACAGTCAGGAAGAACACATAGGCTACTATTTTTTTTTTCGCGGGCAAAAGCTAGTAGATACATATAAATAAACATACATAAATAAAATATAAAAATGCCTTCTTTTAAAGCACATGTTCCATTGTTTATATGTAATATATAAAAATCGTGCAAGCTATGCAACACTCAACAAGAAAAAAAAAAGTTTATTGCCGTTATCCGCAATTCTACTCTATTTACGATCTCGTTTGGAAAAACTTATTTGGAGATGTTCAAGTATTGAAAGTGTTTTTTCAAAGTTCAAAATCTAATGTAAGATTTGTCAAATAGCAAATGAACTTTGTAAAATGAAAATTGACTTGTGTCTGTAAAGAGTTGTTACTGCTAAAGACTAATGTTACTAACATTATAAATCTAGTGTCACAATGTTTGTCCTCAATGGACTCCTAAACCACTTAACCGATTATAATAAAATTCGCACACCATGTGCAGTTCGATCCAACTTGAGAGATAGGATAGTTTAAATCTCAAATTATAGTCGCAATTTTAATTTATTGCTAATTATTTGTCTGTTATTATTTGACAGTCACAATTATCTGTTAACTCCAAATGGTTCTAACAGATGTCGATACCTTTCGACTGGGTTGAGTAAGTAATCAATAGATGGCGCTGCTATGGTAAATCTACGAACGTGTCATATAAGCTTATTAACTGCGCGCGGACGGAGTCGCTGGCGACAGCTAGTATGAATATATGGATGAATGTATGTTTACAAGGTATCTCCAGAACAACATGGATCTCTATGAAATTTGGTATAGATGTAGAACACAGTCTGGAAGTACACAAAGGCTACTTATTAAGTTCTTTTTTAAATCCGCAGGGACGGAGTTAGTTTAACATAAATCATGTTGTTGGAAACTCAATACTTATTCATTTATTCTAAATGTTTACAATGAGATTTGAATAGCAAAGTAATTTTTTACACTATACAGTTTTTCTTGTTATGTGGAAATAATAAAACAACTTTTTCAACATTCAAGTTACAATAGCAATAACACATAAGATAATTACTTTTACTTATAAAACAATTATCAATGATGATCATAAATATGCCTTGCATTTAAACATTCACATAATAAATACAACAAATAGTCTTTAACAAAATTAAAAACTTTCCACAAAGTAATTTACATCATGAAACATAGTATTTAAGTGTCAAAATAATATTTCTAACTGTTATTGTTAGGTTCAAATAAAGGTATAAGTAGATAAAAATCAACCATGTATTTATTAAAAGACTGTTGTCAAAATTCTCTTTTCTTTACTCTCCAATTTTTACTATTAAATTTTCACTCAAATTGAATATTAAAAAGCATTTTCCAACAGAGGTAACAATATGTTTGAAATGGGGATTTTGGTCTGAGAAACCCACGGTTTATATTTAAATATTAATACATAGTATTTTGAATACTTCTATAAACAAATAACTCCATATTGAACTGTAAAACTCTACTACTATGTCACCTGTATTGACATATATATAGTTGTCTCTACTTTTTCAAAGAGAATGTAAGAGATAACAATATCTTTCAAAACAAGTGTCTTAGCAGTCGAAACCAGTAAGAACATAAATTATTTTTTTAACTCTATCAAACAATACCATGTTGTGGTAAACAATAGAGGCATAACTAACTGTCATAGGGGTACACCAGAAAAAGAGACCTTGAATAAGATCTTTAATATTTAGTCATTTTTTTTTTAACAACTAAACAACAACTTTTAACAAATTAAAGTTTAAAAAAAAAACCTGTAAAAACATGGAGACAATACTTTTTGCAAACAAAATACTATGAGCAACTTCATTGATAAAAATGGCTAGGCCAACATGGGGTTAAATGAGTGGATGGGGAGGACGTTAATGACATTACAGATTTTTTATGAATAGAATGGGCAAAAAATACATCTGTGCGTGTGTGTGTGTGTGTGTGCATGCACACTGATGTTTTCATTGCAATCAACCAACAACTAGATTTTATAGGATGATATTTCAATTATGGTTTGCATTTTTTTCTCCAATATAATCAGTATTGGCAACAGACAACACTATACATATTTTACTCTGGCAATTACAAACGGTGTATATGTTAAAAACTTTTTACTTTTATGTCATGGTTAAAGTTCTCTTTTTTGTTGCAATTTATTATGCATCAATCTTTTTTTGCTTAGGTTGGCCTACAGTGTCAAATCAAAATGATCACAAACAATCTTTGTTTTATATTAGATCTTAGATTCTTTTAATACATTATCTTCAATAGTTAGTGAAGCCATGCCTATAATTAAGCCAAACAAAGCAATAGTCAAATCAGGTAATAAGATACAATAGAAAGTGTTACAATACAAGTAAACATACCAACAAATTAGTGAGTTTTTAGAATGAGAGAAATATTAATTTATATTATTGGAAAAATTACAATAATCTTAACCAATTTTTTTGTTTAAATATAGAAATTATGTGATCAAGTCGTAGCTTATCAAATATTAAAAATAAAAAAACATATTGATTAATGTTAGATATCCATTTACAATACAATATTTATGATGGAAATGTTTATTTCTTATATGTTATATAACAAAATCAATAAACAGAAACACTATTATGACAAAACAGTCAATGGACAAGAATAGTAAGCAGCCCAGGTTGAATAAAACAACAAAAAATAGTGTAAACTCAAACATATTAGCCCATTCATTCAAAAGGCAAACAAAAATACCATGACAACACAATCTACAAATACATTATTAATAACCTACCGACCTCTACTTTAGTTGGTTTTAACGCCAAACGCCAACAGAAATGCTCTGCCAAGCTGCAAACTATACCACTATATCACATTTACCACATTTACTTATTTCACTATTTGATTATTTGATATCATATCATTTGACATTTTAATTTTTTTTTTACTTTTTACCAAAGAATAACTAAAGTGTAAACAAATACGTTCAATATAGATAACATATTATAGTTTATATTATAAAAAACATGATTTGTAAAAGCAACATAACATACACGGTGCATTAAAATTTCTTGTACTTTCTAAAAAGTAGGTATTATAGTTTTAAGTTCAAATGTAAAATGTTAACTCGACATTGATTTTTTTAAAATGTACCTTTATTGATTAATCCTTAAAATATTAAATTACAACAATCTGTGATAAATACCCAAAAATAGTACGTCACTGTCAAAATTTTGGCGTAATCAAAAATACAAACATTACAGCCCATGGTTTATAATCACTCTTGTTATATAGTGGTTTTTATTCAACAAAGTACTGTAAAATGTTGAAGAAACTATTAGCAAACCTCCAGCAAGAATAATAGAAATTTATGAAACTGAAAGGAGTACCGGAAATTGAAGTAATTGAACCAATATATTTTACTGTTGTCTACAAATTAAATTTCTTTTATTCTCTTATTTCCTGTAATTTTATTAAATTCTTAAGTTAAAGAGCCATCACAGTAAACCTTTTATTTCTTTTCTGCGAGGTAGAATATCTTAGTATTACATACTAATATTTATTTTAATTTATAATTGAAATTTTAATATTTGAACTTAGGTGTCTATATCCGCCATGTTTAGCACTTTATTATATTTTTAAAGAACAGGAACATAATAATATTTACTTGTGTACAGGTATGTGGAGTATGTAGAAGTAGAGAAATAATTTGACATGATAATTATAGTTGTGTTGTAATACAACTTACTACCTACAAAGATGTTTAACATTGAGTCTTATATCACGCCTATATTACTAAGTTATATTGAGAAATATGTAAAGGACTTCAGGCCAGCTGATGCTCAAGTAAGAAACAAGTTTATTATAATATCATAAAGATTATTTTCATTTGTTAACCAATCCATTTATATCTATACAGTGATAGAAACAACATTGCAACAAACATGTTCCATTAACATGTTTTACATACTCATGGTAATATGTAACAAGTGTGTGTTTAGTAGTCTTTATATGTTATCTTAACTCACCTAAATTTTAAAGTTTAATAAATAAGCTAATATTTTTAGGTTTCACTATGGGGCGGAGGAGTTGCACTTCACAATCTGGTTCTCAAACCAGATGTATTGCAACAAGTGGTCGCTCTGCCATTTACCCTTGTCTCTGGTCGAATACATGAACTACTTATCAGGGTACCATGGACCAAGATTATGTCTGAACCCATAACTATAACTATTGATACCATAGGTAAGGTTAAATTTTTGGTCATAATATTGTTGTAAATTTAAATTTTTATTAAAAAGCTTTTTTTATGTAAAGAAAAATGTTTGTTAGCTAAAATTTCTTATAAGATTGATTTATTAGTGAATATTATTACAATCAATTTAACGTCTTAGTTAGGGGTATATTGTTTAAATTAGTTTTAATTTTAAACATTACAGAATGCATCCTTAGTCTTCATGCACCGCCAGAAGAGAATCCTCAACCTGAATTACCAACGTAAGTTTATAACCTGATAGCTTATTAACATTTACTGTATGCTGGAGGCCTATTTTTAGTCCTTTATCCCTTACTTTCTTATAAGGAAAGGATGGGAAGTGGAAGCATATTTGATGGAGGAAGCAATATATATGATGGGGAAACATGTTCTTTCTGTGCTTTCCCTCCACTTACCAATAGTTATTATAAACAATAAGTTGTTTAACAAAAGTGAAACATATAATAGAGAAGTAAAAGGTTAATGTGGTATGGGCATGTTACGAGGAGGGAAGAATTGCATGTGACAAGGAGTACTATAGTTATGAGTGTGGAGGGATACACCGGTGAGGTAGACCTAGGAAAAGATGGATGGATTGCATAAAAGGTGACATAATCAAGAAGGGAGTGACAACTGAGATGACGGAAGACAGATTAATATGAAGGATGAAAACCTGGTGACGACCATACATGAGTGGGATAAGGACAGGGAGATGTTGTTTCAGGAAACAAGTAGTGGAAGCCCCACCAGGGTACATGCGAGCGTTGGTCCGTCGCGTTGTTAGCAACATCAGTGTGCGGGTGCATCATCTCATTGTGAAGTATGTCCAGGATGATATAGTACTGTCACTGAACATTAAACACCTAGCAGTCGACAGCGCTGACTCCAATTGGAATCCCGCATTTGCAGGTGAGTTAGTTAATTAATATGTCGCCTTTTCTTTCTTTATATTCTAATTTATTTTCAGAAAACATGTTAATTACCGCAACAATTTATTAACGCTTAAATGTTTAAAATTGCTCTGCTGTAAAGTTGTGGTTTAAAAAATATCATATTGTTCTTGTAAATAGGCGATGTAGTAAATGGATGTTAATTAGCAATTTGTTTGTAGGTTACTGAATAAATGGCATTCTTATTGCTTTTGGAAAATGTAGAAACATGAGAAACAGACATGACAAAATAGATAATGTACAAATCATTAAAAAGTAATACAAAATATTATGTTGTAACAAAATTAATACTTTTCTATGGTCTTTTCTGTAATTTTCGTTTTTCATACTTGTAATTACTTATACAAAATAAAGAAACAAAACATATAATTATAACACTAATGTGTATTTGTGGTGATTGTCCAGATATAGAGGTGGGTGAGCCTGCGCTGCGGCGACTGGTCCGCCTGGATGACCTCACACTGTGCCTGGACCGCGCCGACGCCGATGGCAAGATACGCTTCTACCAGGAACCTCTCCTCTACAGATGTCAGCTGGACTTCAGGTAATATTTATATGTTCTTTGTACTTTTCTTTTCTAGATTTTTGTAATTGATTAAAAGTGTCAATTTTTAATAGGCAGTTGTAATTTTTATTATTATTTTTGTTTTTTGATAACATCCTGTATAAGACTAAAATTCTGAAATCGATACTGAACTATTTGAAGCGATCTTTACTTTTTTGTTTCTTTCGTGAATTGCTTGCGAAAATTGCAACAATTTACATGTACATATATGCTTCAATGTTACTTGTGAAAATAAGAGATTTTTTAATTAAGGCATACAAGAAATATATTTGTACATAACATATTTTAATTTTAATGCGAAATACAAAATAATTCAACTGTGTATGTTTTAGTCTAGCGATTTTAGTTAACCTTTGCAAGAACATATCTGTAAAAAAAAGATTTTACTTCATTTGCCAATTGAAGCTTTAAATACTATCATAAGTATTTTTAATTATTAATTCAATTTGAAGTGATACAAGCTAATTTTGAAAGGGCAGTTTTTAAATGTTTGCGAAAAAGGAACATTGAAATAATATTTTTTATAGAACGAGAATATTCAACTAGTGTATTATTTTTCAATATTGAAATATATATCTGCTATATATATTTATATATCATGTAAATAAATGTTTGCTAGCGAACGATACTCAATTCTCGCTAAGCTATATATTTATAGCTAAAGTATATATTTTCGCACATGCTGTAGTTCTTAATAAATATAATATCGCATTGCGATTGTAAAAGGCCATGCGAAGGCTCTTTATGAAAAAAAATGTTTACCAAAATTCAATTACAACATTAGTGTGTTCATTTTCTTGTTATCAGATAAACAATTTCGCCGTGCGTTATGTTTTTGTAATTGTATGTAATAAATGTTTAGGCAATAAATATTTTGTAGTCGAAAAAAACAGAACACCCTATGTCAACTAAATTATTTAATATGTAAAATAAATTAATCTTAAAAGTATGAATGCTATCGCAAATATCTACTTCGCTTGTATTTTGTAAGGTCATTTGCAAACACTCGCATTCAGTGATAATTTCTGTCATGTCCCGACTCTATTTTATTTTCCCCATCTAGCGCGTTAAAAAATAAACATCTGCCATGCTATATGTAAATGCTCACATTCTTTGCGATTTCACTGTAGCGATGTTTGTTACTGTACAATTTGTGTAAATGTTACATGTTAAAGGCGATATCTATATATATAAAAGAAAGTTGTGTTAGTTACACCATTTATAACTCAAGAACGGCTGAATCGATTTGACTGAAAATTGGTGGGCAGGTAGCTTAGAACCAGGAATAGGACATAGGATAATTTTTACCCCGTTTTCTTTTTTTTTTTTTTATTCCGCGCTGACGGAGTCGCGGGAAAAAGCTAGTTAAACAATATTTAGTGAAGCGATAGAAAAAAAAGAAGGAAAATCTTTAAATAATCGGAATACTTTGAATCAAAAAAATAAATGTATTTAAAATTATGAACGTAAGTAGTCAAAGATTTAACAACTGAAATTTGAATAAATGATGTCGCAAAAAGAATGCAGTATAAAATAATTTAATTACGCATGCTATTCGTACTAACAAAATAATAACTACACAATTATTTTTTATATTAAATAACGTGTATATTCCAAAAGATTAAAAAATATTTCAAATTAACACTAAAAGATGTTAATCTATATCTATCTATATATATAAAAGAAAGTCGTGTTAGTTACACTATTCATAACTCATGATCGGCTAAATCGATTTGACTGAAAATTGGTGGGCAGGTAGCTTAGAACCAGGAAAAGGACATAGGATAATTTTTACCCCGTTTTCTATTTTTTATTTCGCGCGGACGGAGTCGCGGATAAAGGCTAGTTTATAATAAAATATATTCATTTAAAAACGTATACGTATTATATTTCAGAGTTCTAACTCGGCTTGTATCAGCTAAACGTCTGCGTCCGCTGTCAGTGTGGGTGCGGGCGAAAGCAGCGCGGCTCGCGGGCGGCGCCAGCAACGAGCAATTGGCGCTGCTCGTACGACTGATGCGGGAGCGTCCTCCGCCACCCACGCCACCCGCCACAACACCACTCTTCGTACCACCACCACAAACTGGTCAGTTATCTGAACGTTGAAAGTTTGTTGAAAGAATGTACTCGAATGTTTCAACATATGCTGAGTTCTATGAGTAGTGCTTAAAATAAAGTCTGCTTCATGTATATAGGAGCATCATCAACATCGTTGGAAGGAGTGCGTACAGAGAGTTGGACGGAGTGGGCGTGGTCGTGGCTGCCGGCCTCTGATGAGTCGGAGGATGTGGCGCCCTCTGTGCCAGTCCCCGTACCATTGATATTGACTGTTTACTTTGACGATGTCTCCTTCACTTTCAAAGTGAGTTGCTACTATCTAAATAACTACTTTTTAAATATCTCATTATAAAACTTCCATACCGGTTTGCATGTAAATCTTTATTTTTTACCAGCGGTCACCCTCGACTTCTTTAGCGCAGAATTTAAAAATACTACCTTCCTGCCCAAGTCCCGTCAAAATCGGTCCAACAGTTTCGGAGATTACCTGAAACAAACGCGGATTTGCGGACAGATAGACAGACAAAAAATTTTGAAATCATTTTTCAACATTAAACAACAACTTAAAATAACTTTGCTATATTTAGAAATAGTTGATATTACTATTATTAAAATGATTTATATGACAGATGATGGAGACGGACATGAGTGGCAAGCGGCGCGCGCGGCCCGTGCTGCAGCTGGTGGCAACGCATGTGGCCGTCAAGTTCACAAAGTGCGCGCCCACCTCATTGCGCCTGCGCGCCGGCGCACGTCTGCTGGACCTGCGCGCGCACGGCAAATGCGTCTGTGGTCAACTACCCCCCACACATGTAAATACTTCGTCCCACACACACAACTTACGCCTGTAACCCAGAAGGGTAGGCAGAGATCACACTCTATTTGGTGTGGCCAAATGAACCTCCGCAATCCACTTTTCGCCATTTCAGGAGACGTAACCGGGTGGCCGAGAAGCGTCGCCGTCATTTTCTCCCGGGAATTCACACATATCTTTTTGCTGATATGTTCAGGTTGCATCACGATGTATTCCTTCACCGTAGAAACGTCAGATAAATGTATACATATATGTTAATCGAAAATCGAAAAACACTATGGTACATGGCGGGATTCGAACCCAAGACCTGCAGATTACAAGTCAAGTTTACGCCTGAAAAACCGACGCTCTCTTAACGTATCTTTATAATAACAATAATATTGTTATTCACAGGCTAATCATGAGCCGACTATTTATTTAAGCAACATTGTAAAGTCGGAGGAACCATGGAATTGGCCCGAAGAAAACTTCGGCGGCCGTCCAGTGGAGACTGCCTTAGCTGTTGACGAACAGTTTCGAGCTTCTCCTGAACCTAATGTAAGTTATGAAATAATTCATTTCATTTATTAAAAGTAATTTATTCTGAAATGTCGATATCAATAACTGGCATGGATTTGATTGTAAAATTAAAAGAACAATCTTGTAATGACAACTCTACATCAGTGAAAAGTGACCCATGTGAAGAAAAAAAAAATATACTAGTTAATTAATATGTATAATTGTATTTTTAATTAGGAAGCATCAGAAAGTAATGTGGAGACTCAGTGGTGGAATGAGGTGCCTCAGGACGGGGACAGTGATGAGCTTTGGGAGCAGATGTCACCCGTGGTCTTCGTCGAGTACTGTCACGACAGAGCGCCGCCGGATTCACACATCAATCCTTATGACAAGCCACCTTTGGACTTTGAATACAGGTATACAATCATGCTAGTATAGTAATGTTCAAATGTATCGTTAATTTTAGGTATTAAAAATAGTAACTTTTATAAATTTTATAATTTTCTGTAATAAATCATGCAGCGACTGGGCGGAAGAGTGCAGCATATCGATCCGCGTGCAGCCGCTGCAAGTGGAATTGTGCGGCGGGCTGCTGCATAGAGTTGCTGCAGTCGTGGACATGGCGCTGCACCTTCCTCCGCATCAGGAACCCGGTCAGTTGACACTCAACTATCTTTGGCCCCACAGATCTGGAGGACATACGGTCCAAATCGTGAAAATTGGTTTTTCGATTCCGCACGCAATTTTCTTGACTCCATTTTTGAAACACTCGTTAGATATTTTATAAATATTGACTATATTTTTTCAGAGCAATCATTACGTACTCTGACTGTGGAGGAATGCGAGGCGTTGTCTAACAACGTACCGCAGCGGCGATGCGATGTAGAAGTGTGCGGGTTGGTGGTGCGCGCGTGGCCCTGGCAGCACCCGCCACCTCACCACCGCGCCGCGCCTCCCCTGCTGCTGGACTTCGAGCTGCCCTTGGCTGTAGCCACCATCTCAACACCCTTGTATACATACAGGTACAGAATAACCACAAACTTATCTGACCAGAGAAAGTTAACGCTGTCATAAGTGATACACAAGACAAGACAACTGCAGTCTGTTAAGGTGACACTTTTTGTTATTGATAGAGCGTGTATATTAACTATACGATAATTTATGCATAAAAAAATTTATTTGAAAATACTCTTGAAATTTAACTTATCGGAACATCTTTCGCAATTAGTATCTCAACTAAATAACCAAATATCGATAAAAATAAAAAAAAATCTTTATTTAACTTAAAACCATTTTTCACAAAATTAGTGGGACTCTGTCTCCCGAACTAGTTAAAACTGTGTTTCGAGAGGCAGCGCCTTCTCTTATATATTACTTAGCGTTAGTTGTATATATATATTAAAAGATACATTGTATTTTGTTATATCGATGGTTTCTTGTCAGGGTGTGCTCGGCGGCATGTCAGATGCCCGAGGACGAGGCGCTGGTGTGGAGTTGTGCGCGGGCGCATGTTACCTTCAACGTTAACGGTGCGACTGCGAGCGTGCGCGGCGCCGACACGCCCCCGCGACCAGTCGCACACGCGGACATCCGCGCCACCTCACACCGCCTCCTGCATCCGCATCTCTTCAAACACTACGCTACAGTGCACAACAGCTACACATTCAATATACGTTAGTATTTATTACCAAACTAGCTTTTGCCCGCGATTTTGTTCGCGCGGAACTAAAAAGAAAACTTAATAAGTAGCCTATGTGCTTTCTTAGATTCTAAACTATCTGTGTACTAAATTTCATTTAAATCGGTACAGTAATTTTGGTGTGAAAGCGAAACAGACAGACAGAGTTACTTTCGTATTTATAATATTAGTAAGGATTAAGTAAACAGATAGACGTCAAATTGCATTCATGGCATGGCGGCTATTGAGATATTTTGTGATTTTGTAAAGTAAGGGTAATTATTGGTTTGTTTTTTATGACATTTTTTTACCATATTTTTTAAATTGTCAAACACTTATTTCACAGGCGAAGCTGGGATTTGCGGTTCTGTGGCGAGACTTACAGCTGCGTATGAGATTCTGACCGCACTACGTAACGCTCGTCCTTCCACCTTGCTCAACAACACGACGCTCGTATATGATGCGTTGCACGACGATGGTACGACATACAAATATATTGACATACATACACGTATATGTACAACGAACGAATCTTATGGAAGCTATCTTAGTTTAGATGCTCAATAACCTTAATGCTACACTAAGTTTCATTAATTAGTCACTGAAGGAGCCCCTTAGTCTAGGTTTACCAAGATAAATGTTTAATGAATAACTGACTTGACTTGCAATCTGCAGATCCTAGGGTTCGAATCCCGCAATATACCAAAGTGTTTTTCTATTTACATATGTATATTTATCCGACGTTCGTACGGTGAAAAAAACATCGTAATAAAACCCGCATATTCACAAAAATGTAGGAATTCCCGGGAGAAAAAGACGACGACGCGCTTCGGCGAAATGGAGGTCCATGATTTCTGCCTACCCCTCTGGGTTACAGGCGTTAGTTTTGTGTGTGATTAAGTACCCATTTAATGAATTAGTGCAACAGTTAAGATGTTCTGGTTCTAGAAATGGTGTCAGTGGACGCGTCGTTGGAGCAGCTGACACTCCGGGGATACGCGACACTCGGCCTCCGCACACACATAGTATCGCTGCACTCCGTTAAGGCCTCCGCAATACACGCACCAAGTAAGTACTTATGAGGAACCTTTTTTATTTAGTCCAATCAATCGATAATAATCTGACACTATCATTGGTAACAGTATATAAGAGTGAATAGTAAATGAATTGATCTTACTAATGTAAATGCGAAAGTTTGGATGGATGGATATTTGTTTGAAGGTATTTTTGAAACAGCCCAACGGATCTTGATGAAATTTGCCACAGATATACATGGTTAATACACACATAAATAGAGTCTATATTAGTTTTTTTTAATGCCGCGCGGACAAAGTCGCGTGCGATAGCTAGTTAATAAATAAATTATATCATTTCTTTATAAAGTAGTGCTTACCAAAATGTCGTGTTTTGAATTGAAGTTAAATGGTACTTTAGTGAATGACTTATAAATATAGCGTAATTGTGACGAATATTCCATTTATGTATTTATATTCAAAACGTATTTGTAGTTGAATACTAAATTTCCTTTTTATCTCCAGAAGATGGCGAAATCAAACAAGCCTGGCTGTTTTCTGGTCCAGAGGCCTCGACAACTTCGTAAGTTATCTTTTTACGAACGTATGCATGAAGCATTTAAACAAGATAATGATTCTGTTTGTATTGCACCATGATATCTTAAATTAAAAATAATACTCGCAACATCATAACGTAAGATCATAAATAAGAGAAGGCGCTGTCTCCTGTAACACAGGTTACACCTAGCACAGGTGACAGAGCTCTATTAAATTTGTAAAAATATATTTAGTTCAATAAAGAATTTTTAATTTAATTTAGTAATGATGACGTTATATAATAGAATAGACTGAGTTATCCCTTCCATGTTATACAATTATTCAGGTGGATGTAAAGGAGCCAACTGAAAACCAGCGCAGGGACTGTTTAGGCCGTCTCTGTATACGCTGAGTTGGCCCCCTTTTACCACATTTCTCTAAATTATTTTCATAAATATGTGCTGTGATTTTTTTTTCTCTTGTATTTGTGTGGTAATAAATTAGTTTCTTTCTTTCCTTCATAATTTTATACAATTCAAATCTAACATAATATCTTCGATTTTATTATTAATATTTGTGATTATATGAATTTCAGACCGTACTTGCGCATAGCGATGCAATGGGAAACAGATGTGGGGGCGGGGCCGCGGGAGGAGGAGTCTGAGCAGCTGAGGGCGGTGGAGTTCATCGGGGCGTGGCTCGAGCCCACTGCGGTCAGCCTCGACCCGCTAATGCTCGCAGGATTGGTGTACATGCCCCGTGTCACACTATCGAGCGGTCTGACAACTTTGTTATACTTTAACAGATTTGCTTATTATACGTATAAATTGATTTATATACAAATAACTTAATCAAATATAAATGAAAAGTTAAGTTATTCTCAAATGTTCATTGCAGTGGATTCACAATCTAATCTAATTACTGGAAAATCCGTGTCATCATCCCTGCACTCAATGCTGCGTCGCCCCACACCACCGGTGAGTAGTTTTTATTTAATAAACAAAAAAAATGTTGTAATTTACATGATTTTAAAACTTAGCTATAAAAAAATTTTATTAAGGTAATTAAACAAAAACTTTTTCTAAACAATAAAATGTATTTTTCTCAGGCTCTTTATAAAGCACTTAAATATTCCAAATTTGGTATCCCACTCCACAATATATCGTTTTAATATATTTGTAGTCGTCGAGTGGTCGCGGCGGCAGTCGTGCGGGCTCCGGTGCGGAGGTGCACACGAGGACGCGCAGTACCACCTCCAGCGCCGAACGCACAGAACTCATGCACGCGCCGCCCACACCGCGACCGAACGACACCCGCAACACGCTTGTACGTACGAATTGACTTGAATTGCGAGTCGATTCACTGATCCGTTTCACACATGTGAACAGTGAACTGATCTGCAGATCATCAATTTTAATTCAGTTACTCGCGACTATTCCATACTGCAGCAGTAGTCAGGTGAACTTCAATGGAGACACATTTTTGTGTTCAGGGTAAGAAAGCGGCGTGGTGGTGGAGCGGGGAGCGCGCGGTGCAGATGCACGCGAGGTTGCGACGCGCGCTGGCGTGCTGCGAGCTGGGCCTGGTGCAGGTGTACGTGCCCGCACAGAGCGTGCCAGCACGCGGGTCCCGCCCCCTGCGCGCCATGGCCGGCATTGCGGGACTCCGCGACGCAGTCGAGACCCACGCCGTGCACAAACCAGTTCTAGTGTTCAGGTACTTCGCGATTTACAATTTCTAATCCATATTTCTCCTTTTTCTCGTTTAAGCAATCCGTCCGATATATTTTGATCAGTTACTTCCTTTTCATTAATAACAGTATTTCATTAATATCTATACATAAAACGCTGGTTACATATTTTATGTCACGTTATAGAAACGACATTATTATTTCAGTCTGGGACACTTGACAATGCATTCCAACACAATGGTAAAACACCTTTGGAACGATATCAGACACGACGGCCCCACCTATATTGCAGCGAAGCCCGAACTCACACGTAAGTTACCACTTAGCTCAAATTATATGCAATGTACGTCTAACAGAGGCAAATGGAGATTGTGAAGCAAACGTGTAACTGATTAAGAAATGTTAACTTGATATAGTGGATTCGTTTCCGTGGCGCGTGCGCATCGCGGACGTGTCGTGCTATACGCTGGAGGCGCGGCGTGCTACGGACGGAGTTCGCGGCGCGCTGAAAGACACGCGCAGCACCGCCCCGCGCGCCCTCCTCGGTCTCCTCACCACCACCGTCACCCTCTCCATAGTCACCAAGTCTCTGTCCGTGCGGCTTCCCACCCCCACGCAACGCACGCCGCACGTCGCCCACGACGAGGTAACGCATACGAACCACTCGCTGCCGCATTCAGAGGTGTTGATTGCTCTTACATTATTACATATCGACGCTGGACAGCGTAAACGCTGTAACCCCGAAAGTATGAACTTTACAGGAGAGCCAAAAAATGATAACTCGTGAGCTGATACGCCTACAAGCATGCGGTATTTAGCAATGTTGTGTAGTTTGTGCTAACCTATAATGAAATCATTATCGTTTGATAATGGTTCAAATTATTAACGTGTGAAAAACATATTCGCGATTTCAAGGGTTACAGCGTTTATGCTTTCCAGCGTCGATATATTTGTACATTTAGTATAACAAATATATACTGAGAGACTCCCTTAGTGCTTAATTGACAGCTCTGAATGCGGCATTAAGTCGAAGCAAATATTTTATACCGAGTCACAAATACATCAGTCGTTCAATAATTCACATTTCATTTTCCCCTACAGAAAATTAAATATTTCACAAGCGGCGTTGACTTTAAGCCTTCAACATTGAAGGAATTCATCCGAGGTCCTTCTAAGTACGTTCTCTTTTTTTTCTTTAATTATGTTAAATTAATTTTATTGTATCGCCCTCGAATTGTTTGCTTTTATTTTGTCTTTTCAGACACAAGAGAACTAATGTGGAGGTGAGCAAAGTATCTAAATATAATTTACTTAGCATTTTTATATTCCATTTAGTTATTTGTACAGCTACGTAAGGGGATTACATACACAATAGAAACATATAATTGTTTTACTGTGAGTGTCGAGGTGTGTATTTGTACACAGACGAAAGCGAGCCCGGAGCCGACGGCGGCGCCGGCTGCGGGCGGGCCTGTGGTGTCGCTGGGCGTGCACGTGCACGCGGACACGCCCCCCATCACACTACATCTAGACCAAGATCAGGTATTTTATTATTTATAACTTTACATTTTATATTTCAAAGTTATTTTTCAACCGTTTCGATTGTTTTTTCTCTCATTAATTCTCTCATTAAAAGTAATCGTGTAAGTCTAAGGTCAATATAAACTGCATTTTTTTTTCTTATACAAAAATGTAAAAAGTAATAAGTTGTATTTATTAAATTTATTTTTAATTCGATATTTATTTCTACGGCACTATTCTTAGTTTACTAAGATATATACTGCAAAATTCCTAATTCCTGTATGTATGTAGGTGGGCGTGTTAGCGGACGCATTGCACTGTTTGTCGCATTTGGCACTGTTGTTGCGCCGGTCGTCCGTCTCTACGCCCGTGCCAGCCTACACACCCTCAGTTCCTGCTGTCAACAAGTCACTCATAAGGTATCCCGTTGTAAATTGATATTACCATTTGTCTTTCTTGCTTGATATTATCCCATATGGTGATGGGGACAGCTTTGCCTTTTAGTCTCTTCCACTTCGCCCCATCCACGAAGTCTTCGTCAGAAACTTGGCAATCTATCTATCTAATGTAATCAACTAATGCACACACACTACCTTTATTTCTTCAGATCTGTATCCGAACAGGAAGAGAGAGAAACGCCCTCTGAACGGACACCTAGCGACAACCGCTCAGATCTCATTCCAATATTTGAAGCGAGCGCTATAAAATGTAAGTTTGAGTAGAAAAATTGCTGAAAGAACTATTTACTATAATTCAATACTCTAATTTATTTATATAGGTACATATTTTATTTGCAGTAGAGACGAAGACGTTCGTATGGGTGCAGTGGGTAATATCGCGTGCGACGGTCGCAGTATCGACTGGTCGCGCGCGACTGGCCGCAGACGTGGACGATATTATCGCCACAGTGGATCTGCAGCCTCACTACAGTCAGTTAAAACTGAAGCTTGCTTCCGCTTCACTACGTCATTATCGACGGTAAGAGAAATGCCACACAAAATACACGCTAATCTGATGTTGATTATGTGTATGTTCTATATAAGTAAGTTTGTAATAGTTACTAACTATCTATGGTCAATATCTCGTTGGTTATTCGTAATCAAGTATCAATATATTGATTTGTTTTCAAGTGTTTAACGCACAAATGAATAAAATTCTATTGTATTATTCCTAGATCGGAGAGCGATGAATGGGAAGCCGGAGCTATGGGAGGCCGAGTGCTTGAAGCTCGGGAGCCTCTCGACTCCAAACAAGACAACCATTTCTTAGCCCTCACTGTAACGCAAGCAAAGTCAGTATTCAGCATTGTATGATCTAAGTTGGTAGCAAAATTTGTAATAAGCTGAAAACTAATAATCACTTTGATAATGTATTCCTAGCTACTTTTTTATTACAATGTGTTTTATTATTTTAGGATATCTAATTTACCAGCCAGTTGGAGAGAAGAGCTACATCCTAAATTATTGGAACAAAAATCTGTAAGTTTGAATATTTTATGTTCTCGATGTTCAAATAATAACAGAGAAGAGTCCTATATGATTTAACTCGTAAAACATACTTTACTATTTTTATAATTGTTTATTCAGTCTTTTGCTGATAACGCCAATTTCTAAACTTATTTTATGTCTGTTTGTCTAAACGCCTGTAAAATGCTAAATGCCTGGTTTGATTTTGACGGGAAGGTAGTTGAAGCATACGGGCATATTATACGCTATTTTTTTCTGCGTTGACGAAGTCAGGCGACCACCAGGATGTTATTTATATGTAAGACGTAATAATAGACAGCAATTTTAATGAAATAATTTTTTGTATTATGTGTTTTGTGTAATACTCGTATGTAGCAAGGGGCGGACAGTATGTGGGAGGTGTATGTAACACTGGCGCCACTGGAGGCAGTGGTGCAGGCGAGCGTGGTGCGGCTGGCGGCGGCCGTGCTGCGTCTGCTGCGTCCGAGCTCCGCCGCCTGCCCACTGCGCCCGCCCACACCCCGCCCACACGCCCACCTCGCCACTACACACGCCCCACTGTAATAATATACTATATCTATATATATAAAAGAAAGTCGTGTTAGTTACACTATTTATAATTCAAGAACGGTGAATCGATTTGACTGAAAATTGGTGGGCAGGTAGCTTAGAACCAGGAAACGGACATAGGATCATTTTTACCCCGTTTTCTATTTTTTTATTCCGCGCGGACGGAGTCGCGGGTAAAAGCTAGTTTTATATAAAAACCGATGTAAATAACATAAGAGGATAACCTAATATCGAATGAATTAGTCAATTTTTATAATAAAAATCGCGAGAGTGACGTATAAAAACTTTGACAGATGACAGATTATAGCAGACTTAACGTTGGCGCCATCTACTTGGCACTTTCTGTTTTCCCTCCCTACACTAAAGTATGGGTCAATATGGAAAACCGTTAATAATTGTTTTGAATAGTGTGCGGGGCAATATTATAATTTCAGTCGCAGCGAATGGCAGCTTCCATTTTTCTACATGTCGGCCGGCGGCTTGCGACTGCTGCTTACTGAGCACGGGGCAGAGAGTGCGGAAGATGACACAATCATGCTCGTTGTCAGTATTTACTTATATTTTATAGACAGACAAACAAACATATATCCGAACAAACAAATTACTTGTTTCCGAAACATCAAAAACATTTATTTTGATATAGTTTTTATTACGTAGTTGTAGTTTTGATTGTAGTTGGGACTTATATTACTATTTTTTTACAGATCGGAAAAGTTACTGTAAATCCACATCCGGAGAACCCTATTTGCAGGTGCATATCTTTCTAAAATTATAAATGCGATTTTTTTTTTATATCATAAAAACGGTGGCAAACGAGCAAACGGCCACCCGAATTCGCCGCAATAGCGAGGCGACCGTTGCCCATAGACATCCGCAAATACTGATGCGTTGCCTTCCTTTAATCATCAGAAAGAGGATATTTCTCCTTCCTATGCGTCCCCTCTTCCACCAAATCCACTTCCTAACTATCGACTAAAATTAGTCCTCCGGTACCACACTCATCAAACTGTACTTGGAATTGCTTCCACTTGACGCCTGTCTTCTGTGTGGTCGTGGTATTTCACCGGTCGACCCGACCAATTCGTGCACCCAACAAATATTGTTGTTGCGGGATCTACCACTGTTAACGTGTGTGTTTAGATGTATGTATGGATAATTTAATATTTGTTAGAAGGTATCTCGAAACGGGTAAACACATTTGACATAGATATAGAAAATAGTCTGCAAGAACACATAGACTAGACAAAAGCAAATTGATTTCAAATGACACATCGTATGTTCAGACGTGTAGTGAACGCGTGTGCGGAGACGAGCGGGTGGGCGACGGGCGCAAGTGCTCCTGATGGCCGACAGTATGAAGCACTCGCCCGGGGCGTGGCGCTGCGCTCCGCACGCTTTCATCAGCTTGTCAGACAAGAGGTAGCAATAACTACATACCAACCAAATATTCTAACACACAATTTATTCATAATTTGCATGTCTAAGTTCAATTTTATACTATTTAGATTAAACTCGAACAAATACTGTTTCAATATTTTTAGGTAAGCGAAGCAGAAATTATGAAAGGCACGGGCGGTGAAAATCCAGCATTGAAATGGAGTCAGCCAACGATTTCACCTGTCATCACACCAATATTACATTCGTGAGTTGTGTTTTTGTTGTCATATCTCTATAAAACTGTAGATTTTAAAGTGTTGTTGTTGCAATGTTGCAATGTTGTGTTACAGTGTGGACGTGGAGTGCGTGGTGGCACCTACGGTGGTGGTGTACGACGAGGATGGGCCAACGGTGGCATGCGGGCCAGCACTTGAGCTCAATCTCGCCTCCGACTGCTCCGTGGAGCTCGGCCTGCACCAGCTCGCGCTCCTCGTCTCCCTCAGCGATTCAATGCGGGATGCCCTCACACACGGGTAACACATGTATAACCTGGATAAGAGATAAATCTTCATAAACGGGAGTCATTTCCCGGTTCCGACGAACGGCTTACATAATCGAGAAACTAGGGTTAGAGAGAAACTTCTTTTAGTGAGAAAAATATCGCAATCCCTTTAACTCTCGTTTACCCAGGTACCACTGTATACTAGCTGAATCCGACATGCGTTGCAATGCCAAAGTCAGATGACTAAGTAACCAAAAAAAATAGTGCACGAAAAAAAAATTGTTAAATATGACACAAACCTGAACATTCTATCAAAGTTTCATCGAAACATGTTTATTCATATAGAATAAAACGTATACAATAATGAGCTAATATTCCAATGTTCTCAACAAATTGTGTAATTAACAGGGTGGAAGACGTTGATGCAGATGAGGCTGAGGAGGAGTCGAACACGTGTCCTTACTCGCAGCTGATCCCCGAGCCGCTGTCGCCCTGGCCAGATACAGCGCCCATGCCGCCTACACCATCCTCCGCGACAGTCGCGCCTACAACCTCAGCAAACTCCACACCTGCCTTTCGTAAGAGTAATTCTTGTACTATTATATTTGTAGTCCCAATTACCAACGCCATTGAATGACTTTTGGATAATAATAATTGAATTAAACTTGATAACTTTTCTTAGCTTTGGTAGTAATGTAAATGAAACATTACAGCGTGGACAACGCGAAGTGATTCGATGCGGGGAGGCATGGATTCAGGTGCGGCGTCGGCCGCTTCGCACTGCGCAGCCAAATATAGCTTAAGTGAGGAGCCGCAGGGACCCATCAAGAAAAATGTATCCATTGCGCTCGCAAATCATAGGTAATTAAGATTTTTACTGAATTTTACATCAGCGTCTTTGCCCAAATTATCTATGTCTAATTATAAAATTAAGCCTACTAAAATTTTGTAACAAATTCATCCATAGTGAAATTTTGATATTACAAACGACTCATCTTACCTCAGGATCGATCCATGGGAACATTTTGAGTTGTTTGTGACAATGGGGGTGATCGAAGCGTGTTTGTATGCTGCGGATACTGGCGGCAGCGAGTTAGCGCCGCTACGCGCTCGCGAACCGCCATTGGCCGACCATGTGCCAGTGTCGGCCCCGCCCAGCGCCACACCGGGCCCCGCCACTGACACAGCGCCCGAAGACCAGACACGCCCCAATGTAATCATACATGCAAATATTTTTTTTTCTATTGAACAACAGTTACCAAGATGTTATAAATAAATCTGTTTTTCATAGGTTAGTTTCAAAGACATTAAAGAGACGAGTAAGAAAGACGACGGACGCGAGTCAGCGACCGCCGGCAGTTCGATCGCACCGGACGACATTAAAAGCACCGATATCGACAAAACTCACTTTGACTTAACGGTTAGTTGTCTCAATTAAGTTAAACGGTTAAGTTGAAAAAAAAAATCTCAATTTATATTTAATTTACAATAGATTTTTTTTTAATCTTAATTTGTCCTATTGATGTTTTCAGAATGTTTTGCCCCAAGCCAGGAAGACGGAAGGTTACTTGCAGATGATCCATATTAGCTTGCAACAACCAAACCTGTACTACTGGCGAAAAGAAACACAGAGGACGTTTCAGGTACAAATAGAAGAAGCGACGTTTTTAACTAAGTTGCCTTAAAACCACCCGAAAAATAGTGTTACCTAACATTTTTATACCTAAGTTGCATTCGCTGTACTTCAGGTATCGTTGTTCGACGCGGGCGTGGCGCTCGGAGGAGGTACATCGCGTCGTGTGCTACTGAGTACTGAGCGCGGTACCCGAGACCCACTCACCGACATTCCGCCAGCCCTCGCCACACTTAGAGCAACCATACCCACCACCAGTAAGTATTGGAAACGTTACGTACACTTTCGCACGTATATAATTGCATACGTCCCTACGTCGTATACCTTACATGGTGGCCATTACGATATTTTTAAATTTTAGTAATTTTGAGAAAATTGAAAGATATAGTGGAGTGTTATTCTAAAATAAGGACAGCTAATGTTAAATAGTTATGTGAGAAAAGCGTTTTAGAATAAATATTTTGTAATTCACGAATTTTAACGTACACCGGTATACAGTGTTTATAGCAACATGGTGAATTCTAAATTATTCTCAATAAAATTTGAAGCCTTGTCTATCCAATTTTTCGATCTCGGGTTGTGAATTAAAAAAATATACTAAAACTGAATAAATTTTATTTTTATTATTGTAAGAATTTGTAGTATTATTTTTTTAATTTCTAGATATGTATTATTGGTTTTATAGGTATATCTGCAACAGTAATACCGAACGCGCGAGGTACGCTTCAGTTAGATGTAGAGCGACCTGTTCTGTTTGATGTTTGCACGGACCGACTGATGCGTCTTCATACTATTGTCAAGTTGGTAAGAAAGCGTATTTACGAACAAAATAACACTCTATTATTATATAAATAATCACTTTAATGATGATTTTAACGACTCTTGTGTGTCGGTTATTCAGGTCAATAAGCAGTTGAAGCAGGTGAAAACAACGACAGAAGAAGATACAACTCAGTCTTCTATGAGGAGATTACGAAAATTAATGAGTGAGTGTTTACATTTCAGATTAATTCTTCAAGAATGCATTTATCATAATATAACACTAAACTAATCTCAATCAAAATGTATGTAATAAAGATATGAATAAAGAAGAAGAAGATAATATATAAATATGTGTGTGTAACGTTGATAATGTGTTAACCGCAGCGAGGCACGGTGTAGCGAATGTGTCGCTGAGCACGGGTCAGGTGGGAGTGCGGGGGTCTGTGGGGACGGCGGGGTGGACGAGCGCGAGCGCACACGTCACCGCCGCCCTACGTCCCGACCGCCTCACCGCACGCGTACTGTTGCGCTCCTCGTTCGCCTGCGCAGGTGCGCCCTGCGACGCCCGCAGACCGGTACTGCTGCCAGTGAACGTCGGGTAAACATACATTCACAATTCACCTTCCAAGTTTTTTTCATTTTGTATAGTTCTTTTTTACTACTATATATTACAGTTTGTTTCTGATGTAATTTAAGAAAAATGTATGTTATTACATTTTGTTTGGCGCAGGGCTACGGTGGTGGCGACTTGGGAGGGATGGCGACGCAGTGGGGGTGGGGCCGGGGGCGGCAGCAGCGCGGCAGGGGGCGTGCGCGGCGCGTTGTATGCCGACGCGGTAACACTCGATTTGCGCCCCGGCGACCTCGAAGCCCTCTCCGTTTTGCACCACGCCGTCCTGCAACTGCAGCAGTTTTTAAAAGTAAAACTAATACGTGAATGTGTTTACAATTAAATAAAAAGATTTTCTCAAAAGAAACACAAATTAAATACCAATATATATTGACAGGGCGAAACTCAAGATTCGTGGATTAACGTCGGCGAGAAAAAACCGAGTACATCGTCTACAGCAACCGTATCGTCTACCAGCTCGCTCGAGGATCTCGCCGATCATTACTACAAGGATGATCTCAGGTAATTTTCACTAAGGGCTTCGCTTAGTGTACAAAAAGTCAGCACTAAGCGACCGTTAATATGGGCGCGTGTGCAGGAGCGGCGCGTTCAGGTTGGTGCGCGGCGGACAGGTGCCGATGGCGTACCAGGTGCGAGCTATGGCCGGCGCGCTGACCTGGCGTTACCCGCACCCTCGCGCCCTCACCAGGCTTGTCGCGTTCCCTGTTCCTGGATTGGTAACTACTACTAACATTGCTATATTCATTGCGAGAGATTTGCAAAATCTTCACTAAAAGGAAATCTGTGACCTCTGCCGTTTCCTATGGGCCCTCAAATGGATCCTGAATGTTGAAATCGGAGTGTAATTGTACTTACAAGATATGTTAACTTGTTCTGGTCTGCAGGATGAAGAGATGGAGTGCGTGCTGGAACTGTTCGATTCTACGCTGATGCGGTGGGAGCCGCACACCTACTTCCACTTGCCCACCAGCGAGCCAAGGGAATTTAAACTTGATGGAAACCCAGCGGGTGAATTCGGTTTTATTGCTTTTTTATGCTCACTAATTACTTTTTTATGTACTACCATACGCCACGCTCAGATGAAATTTAAGTATTAACGAGTCTTTTATTACAGATTTATCATACTAAGTGTACATTTAGAACGACCCTGAAGGACTCTTGAGTGCGGCAGTAAATGACAATCCTAATATTTCCTGTACAGCCATGGTATTCGCGTTAATGTGGCGTGTACGACTGAGCCCGCGAGCGGAGGACGAGCAGACGCCATTCCTCTTCGACGCCAATAAGTTCATGTCGCAACATGACCCCTTGGTGAGTGACATCTATTTTGTACCTTATTGTGTTGTTAAGAACAAAATTAAAAGAAGTAAAATTATGATGACCGTCTGTTATGAATCTTACTATTATTATAAATGCGAAAGTTTAGATGGATGGGTGTGTGTTAGAAAGTACGGAGATACGGCTAAACGGATCTTGATGAAATTGGATACAGATGTAGAACATAGTCTGAATGAACTCATAGGATACTTTTTCATTTTTTTTTTATTCGGCGCGGACGGAGTCGTTGGCGACAGCTTGTAGTTCATACGTTAAGGTTATCTTGTATGTACAGGGTGCGGACGCGATGTGGTCCGCCGTGTCCGACACGGACTGCGACAGCGCAGGGAGTAGCGCGGGGGGCGGAATGGGGGGCGGACAACTCACCTCGGAGCAGCTGTGGGGTTCGATGCGCGTCGATTCATACTTTGCGCCCCGCCTGCTGCCGCCTACACGTGTTGCAATGCGTCTCGCAGCGCTCAGCATATACCTGCACAATGACATGCCCGCCCTAAACGAGTACGTATTCCTAGCTATATTTCTTTGATTAAGTTAATCATTTTATGCATTAAAATACTGTAATTGTAATTTGATAATCTTTTAGGGAGAATTGTAGGAAATTGGAAGGTCTATACGTATCGAGGCCGCTGCGGCGCAGTCACCGCGTGCTGGCGTTGTGCGCGCGCGACAGCGCCGCCCACCTACACCTGGGCCCCGCCCCCTCCACCCGACGCTGTCTTATGCACGCCCACTTCTCGTTAGTTGTTTCTTATAATAACTTACAACAAGGTTGTTTGCTAACCGACTTATTAATTTTGCTAAAAATTCTTTGATTCTCCCGTTCAACAGAAGCGACATCTTGGATTGCACTACGGGTACCATGGAGCGACTCGTGGAGGAGTTCCGGGTGCAGGCTTCAGTGTTGCTGACGCCCGTGCGGGATTCCGAGGCGAGAGATTGGCGCGTGCGCACGTGTGCTGACCACGTATACGTGTCGCTGAACGTGCCGCACGTCTACACTTTGCAGGCGCTGGCCAACGACTGGCAACACGCATACGATCAGGTACACGTCATGTGTGGTAGCTAGAACGATGTTTAAATAAAATGTCTTTAGTTAAAAATATGCTAGACGGGTAAGCTGTATTTAATAATTACCTGAAAAAATTGGTACAAAATTGTTGATTACCATTTAATAATGCCTAGTTTATTGAATATTTTTGCAGTATGTACTGAAAGAAAAAGATTGTGTGGAGAGCAGTGCGACGGAAGAGAATGAGGAGCCGGAGTTGTTAGAGGAGGAGGAGTCACAGCGTGCGCTGCGCGGACGCGTCTCGTTGTGGTTGTACAACGAGTGCGGAGCCGCACTTCGCGTGTCTCAACTTGCTACCGAAGAACTGCTTCCGTTGGGCCCCGATTCCATGCTTGCGTATAGGTAACGTCGAATGCTCATATTCATTTGACTAGCAAATCTTAAAAAAAAATCATGTATTAAATTCATTAGTTTATTTTTATAGATGGCACTCCCCAAACGAGGCGAAAAAGCTACGGTTCTCCCTCGCCAATCCATCAACGGACTGGCACTGGTCTAATAGTAAGTGAAGTGCTCGAGTACAACAATTTTAATTACTTTTTCCACGTATTTGCACGTTTAGTTTTATTTCCCTTTGATGAATCTTTAAGGTATACCTTTCGTGGAAGGCAAGTACTTGGTACGTCTGGAAGAGCCGAATGTATGTCTGAACGGGGGCGGGGCTGTGAGTGACAAAGCGTGCGGGGCAGACGTGGCACCGGGGATCTCCCGCCTCGCGCCGGGGGCGGGCGTGTTCATCTACGCGCGCGTCACCGAGGTCGGCCCCACGCGCACCATGCGTCTGACAGGGCGACTCACGCTTGCTAACATGCTTCGACATCCACTACTATATAAGGTCATACATTTATTTTTTATATTTTTTACATTTTCATTTAATATTAACATTAATATTTACATTTAATTATATTTTACATTTTAATATTTTTTAATACTTACATATTTGATATTTTTTCCGATTTCAACGTAGACAGACGAAACTTAGCGAAATCTGTTAATGATTTTACTAAGGCGAAAGTTTATTTCTACCAGGTGCGCGTTCGATGCGCGTCTACGCAACAATGGCGCGCACAGTGCGCAGGCGAGCTGTCCCCCGAGCGCGTCTGCCCCGCCCTCCTCTGTGAGACGGCCGCCGATCTCTCTCTTAAGTAAACACAACTTCTAAACTTACTTGTATTATTTTCTGCATTTGTAATAGCTTAAATAATGTTCTCAAATTTTTGTGTTGATGTTCAATTTTAAATTTACTCAAGTTATTCAATATTCCAGGGTGAAATTCTTGTCCCACGATGCCGGTTGGTCGGGTGATATTCCAATAAAAGAATGTCCAAAAGAAAATGTACCATGGCTGGTTAAAGGTAATGTTAAGTTATTGCTTAAAATCATTTTAAAACACTCTTCGTGCCCTACACGACGGGTTCGAGTCCCGGGACACAGCCTGCCTTACACTACGCTTTGTAAGGGATAGTGTAATATTTTAAAGTGAAGAAAGTGGTACTTACCAACTCGATACCCAATTCACCACTTGTAGGTGCCTGGTCACTCTGTCGGTATCAGTCGAGTCAAATAAGTCACAGTCATAAAGTCGAACCGCGAAATTGAAAAATATAGTTCGTCATTGACGATGACGAACCACAGTGCATCTGTACCGAACACTATTTACGCTCTATTAAGAAACTTCTGGTCTCCTGCAGTCATAACCAGATAGGAAGCTAGTAAATACACTTAAACTTGACCAATTAAAAAAAGGTCCTTTGGTTCAATACATACTTTTAACCGACTTCAAAAAGGAGCTTATCAATTCGATTGTATTTCTTTTTTTATGTGTGTTACCGCGAAGCTCCGCCCCTGCTGCTCCGATTTTGATAACAAATATTTCAATCGAAAGGTAGTGCTTGCAGATGGATCCCATTTTTTTGATTATTTTTTAAAATAACTAGAAGACTAGTAGATTTTGAGTTTAGCTCAAAAATGCGTCGCGATAATTAGGGGCTTTTTTGCTTTAAGCGCTTATTACATTCGAGTTATTACATAGCTTCTATATTGTATAAATATTGTATGTTTGTCAGTGCCGAGCGGCGGTGACATGGCGTACGTGTCGGTGTGGTGCCGCGTGTCTCGCGCCACCTCCGACGGCCGCCTGCTCGCCACCTTCTGGCCGCTCTTCGTGCTGCGCTCTCATCTCTCCCTAGATACAGAAGTATGTTTATAACATAGTGTCATGATTATTAAATCGATTTAAATTGTAAGCTAAAAGTAAATTGATTATTTATTGTATCGAAGGTGATGATAACAACGGAGTTGTCGGACACTATTATGGGTAAGAGTGGGGGGACGGAGACGGGTGCCAAGGGGGCGGCGCCTGGACTGGTGCAGACGGCGTTGGGGCGCGGCGCTACCACACACCTCACTGCGCCCGGCACCACCGCCGCCCGCCACACTCTCACACTGCAGTATAAGTAATGTCATATTTTATCACTTTTTTATTGTTTCCACCATCAAAACACATGTTTGGAAACATATGGTCCACACTCTTTGAAAAAAAAAACAGAGAAATGTGTTTTAATACAAAAGTTACGGAAAAGTAATATTAAAAAAACAAATAAAATAACATAAGCTTGTGTTTTTAAGTTGTTATACATATATATGTATTGTGTAGGAACATAGACTGTCCAGTGACGCCGAAGGGGTTGCCTTTGCACTACGGCATTACGCAGACATCAGTGTTTGACGAGAGTCAGCCTGTACAGGACATCGACGATGTGCTCCAAGAAATAAACAACTGGTCAGTCAACAAGCAATGTTTATTTGATGACAAAAATAATGTTACAATATTTTTCTAATATTATAAATGCGAATGTTTAGATGGATGGATGGAAGGTATCTCTGGAACGACTCAACGGATCTTGTGAAATTTGAATCAAGTTTTTTAACTCCGCGTAGACGAAGTCGAGGGCGATAGCTAGTATCATTATAAAATTTAAAATACAATTGTGCAGTACATTTGTATGAGACACTTTATATTTTTTCAGTTTTTTTTAGTGGTATAACGAATAAAACAGTGTGATCCATTACGCAAAAACTAAAAGTAAGATTATCCACAGAAGCACAGATGTTAAAAAGTTTCACAGGTGCCTTATAAGTATGCCATATCGTGTCTTATTTTTTGTATTAATTCCTATTTTATTGGCCGCGATAACCAAGCTAGATTAGATTCTTGTCTACTTGTCAGGCTACGAGAGTGGGGCGGCGAGGCGCGGTCTGATTGGCCTTACTCGCTGGTGCGCCGGCACTGGCGCGGTGTGTGGCAGCCGGCGCTGTTGCAGCCGCGTACAGATATCACGGTATCACCTCTCAGTCAATGCAGCATCCAGCATCAAAGATGTGATGTACTGCACGTGTATGTATGATGTATGTGTGTGTACAGGTGCAGTACAGCCCGGTGTGCGCGGGCGGCGGTTGCTCGCTGGCGGCACAGCTCTGGCCGGTGATGTTACTCGCCAACGCCGCGCCCATGCCGCTCACACTACGCGCACACGACGCCGCACCACTCTGCCGCCTCGAGCCTGGACATGTTGTCTCGCCACCGTCCACTCTGCTCACGGTTTATATAATTATTCTCCCTAAAACTGACTGAAACTGACTGATACTGACCATACATACTGTGTATGTTAATCCCGTTACGCCCCCTGGCTTTTACGCTTGTAACATAATGATTTGTTTGATATTGACGAGTAACATTTCAACCGGTTTTATTTAATTGTCCACTATTTTAGATGCTAACAATTAGCACGGGTTTAGATTTACTTATTGCTTCTTATTCCTCGGGATTAGATTTTTATTGGTATAAATTTTGTCTACACTTTTATAACTAGTGATAAACAAACGTAAAATTCAGAAAGTTTTATATTCCTGTAACGGGCTGACTTAGATATGTTGTAATTTGCAGAAACCTTTCTTCCTGTCGCTGGAGATGGGTCGCGAGACATTTGTGAGTGAGCCGTTGGTGGTGAGTTCGCAGGAGCCGGGCCGCTACGGCGCTCTGCCGACTGGTCACCTGGCCCTCGGTCACGCCGCAAACATCGCCATACAATGCAATCACAAGGTATACACAGACATACACATATATAGTGTCAGATTTTCTCAACTTTTTGATAATATAAATAGCAGGTACGCGACTAATCGCTTAGTGGAAATGCGATTAATTGAGACTTGTACAAGGTTAGAAAAAGCTAGTAGGATGTGAAAAAGGTGCAAACTGTTTCCTGTATTTTGATGTGAAACATCTATAGGCTCACTTGTAAACTGAATTGTTGGCGTGGCGACGGGTGGCCACGCTATACGCAATTTCAAGGGTTACAGCATAAACGCTGTAACCCTTGAAATCGCGAATATGTTTCTCACACGTTAATAATTTCAACCATTATCAAACGATAATGATTTTATTATAGGTTAGCACAAACTACACAACATTGCTAAATACCGCATGCTTGTAGGCGTATCAGCTCACGAGTTATCATTTTTTGGCTCTCCTGTAAAGTTCATACTTTCGGGGTTACAGCGTTTACGCTTTCCAGCGTCGATATTTTATTTTAATAATCTCGTATTTAATATTTTATGCATATTACTTGTACACACACGATGTTTTACATCTGCCAGGCGTCCCATAACGGCTCACATTTTTTTTATGTCTTGTCATGTTTTTTTTTTTATTTTACATTAGTTTGTCTAATTGACTGTGACATTTTTATTTTATAACGATTTTTTTTTATTACAGGTAGCATTGTTTACCATGTATTTGGAAGTAAAAGAAGACATGAACGTATTGGGCATCACTTCAACTTATGTTCTCAGAAATGATATGGACACTGATATTATGGTAAGTTCTAATATTATTTTTTTTAAATGAAATTGTTGTATTTGTAATATCTTGCTGTAATTAATTATATCTTTATAAATGCAGATAACTTGCATCGCAGTACCGGAAGACACCGACGATGAAGTGCTGCTAAATCCGAAGTCATTTAAAGTGATCCCGCCTTCAAAGGATAAACGGTAAATTATCCCTTTTGTTTAGTTGACCGATATACAAGAAACACCAAAACAGATCATGTGCATTATTGTATGTTTTTTAATTAGTTTAATTAATTATTTTACCACAGTTTTTAATTTGACCACAGCATTAAAGTCTAAATTCACCGTATTTTTTGGCTTGTTAATAAAATTTAAAAAGTTTTTAACAATGGGTAAAATAGTTAATTACTATCCTAAAAGCACTAAATATTAATTAGTCTTAAGTACATTTGATATATGTCTTCCTAATAATACCTCGTACAAGCTCTTATTTATATTGGGCGACAGATGTGTGGGCGAAGCACTGTGCCGCGCGTGGATATGGAGTCGTTGGCGTAGTGGAGCTCGTGCCAACACATTCCTATGCGTTTCGCTAACACACGACAGCGCCGTGCCTGTACGTCTGGCCACGCCCCCCGAGCACGCCGGCCCCGCCCACCACGGCGCGCAGCCCTCACGACGAGCGATCGCACTGCGCGATCACAACAACCAATCTGTATGTAAACTTTCCTAAAGTCTGTAAACACTTTCTATTCCTCCACATACTAGACGGATTTGGTTTGTTTCTTCAACTCGTGTATACTTTTTCATACATACGAGTCCTGATTCTACAGTTCAATTAATGTATATGTGTCCAGGTGCCAGTGGTGGTGACTCAGCATCACCACGACGGCCGCTGGCAGGTGGTTGTGGCGCGCGACCCTTGCCCGCAGTTCGTCGTGTACAACGCGACGGGCGAAAGGCTCGCAGTCGCACAGGTCGATCAGCCCGAAGTATATGATCACTACCAACAGAATACCGCGTCTAATAATGTCAAGGTCAGATTCTAGTAAATAGCTTTATATTGTTACAAATTTTAAGACTTTTTGTGTATCCTTCATAAAAACAACACCCGTCGTCTGTTCTTTAAAAAAATGTTAGCAATGCGCCTGTGGCTTGTCTGATGGTTGCTGATGGCTATGGGCAGTGGTTCATAGAAGTCGGGTCTTTCTATTTACAAAGTATATTTATATGTGTAAACAGGCAGTGAGAGAGTGCGAGGGGGCCCGCTGGATGTGCACGGTGGGTCCGGGCATGAGTACGCACTACACGACGCCGGCGTACTGCGCACGCTACCCCACGCCCGCCTCAGACGCAGACAACGGCGACGCCCTCGCTCCAATATTCCTTACATTTGCCCGAGCAACAGGTAACAAACTGTATAAATGCTTTCAAATATCTTGGCGAGTCGTTGCGCAGAACTCAAGGTGTGTTGGGGCGTAACGAGATCCGAGAAGAGGCCACTACACACCATGCCGACCTTGGACGTGCCGACCGTAACCTTGGACCGCTGAGATATTTGAAAAGAGTTATACATATAAAACTATATAACAGAAATACGTCAATTTCACATAAAAGTAAAAAAGTGTTGTAGAGTAACGGACAACGTCAATACAGAACATTATAAGTCTTGTCATTAAGCATTCAAATACTAGTTGTAAAACTGTCTACTGTTTGTCTCATTGTTCTATCCTATTCTGCAAATAGCATTAAATATGTAACAACGATCTGTACATAGAGGAGGAACGAATGCCCAAGTGGTGTGTGCCGGTGGGTGTGGTGAGCGGCGAGCAGCTGGTGCAGCTGGCCGGTCTGACGGTCAAACTGCGCGTGCGCACCTCCCCCCACTCCACCCTGCTCGATATACAACACGTCCAACAGGTATGTACAACCAACACATACGTTAACATTGAAAATAAGAATAGCTTTTAGAAAAAAAATAAAATTAAAATTTACTTATAGAAAAAAAAAACAGAAGTTTATCCAAGTGGGGGAAAACAATTATTCTTGATACAGCTAAATATTCATAGTATGCAAATTTGAAATGATTGATAAAAATTTATTTTTTAATGCCTTTTCAGCATGACATCTCCGCGAGCGACATAAGGCAGCGTCTGGTCGGTTCCTTCAGCAACTCTACACTTCACGAAGTAAGTGTTGACAATTTTCAGCTCGTTTTAATATATTTTGTCTCATTCTAATTTACAAATAAATTTGAAATTTGCTAACGATCAAGCCATAACTGAACATCTTCGCTTAAATTTTCAGTATACGAGATGTTTAAGGGTTTTTTTTTTAATTTTTAGAAACACATTAATGAACACCGGTCGATGGAACGAGTTAACGCAACAGAGAATTGTAAGTTATTTGATAATGTGCATATAGGTTTTTTCTTATAATTGATATTATTTTGTAAATTGCGTTTCTAACTGTTGGTTTCTGAGACAAAAATCTCTTTAAAAATATATCGTTATCCCTGTCTTTATCTTAGACAAAACAGAGAAAACAATATGTTTTAAACTGAGATTTTGAGTTTAGAAACCCACAGTAAGTACTCGTACGTTATTTACATAACAATTACTCACATTTTTCTCTCGCAGTAATGGAAACTTCAAGTTCTCGCTTGCGCAATAATTTTCTATCTCGAGGCAATATCAATATAAAAGATGATATGATTTCACAATCTAGTGATACAAATACGATTCAATCGTTAAATGTCAAAGAGTTGTCCGTTGACGTTGAAAGAAGTGCTAACGCACAGCTCTCATCACGTGGTAAGAGAGTGCGACCGTTTTCATTGCCTATGCATTAGTATTGTTCTAGTTTGGACTAAAAAAATATATACTTTTTATACGTAGAGTAAAAAAATAATATAAATAGATGTAATTCCAATCCAATATTAAGATTTTAAAGGCTGCACCTTCATATTTTTTTATATATCTTGAATCGTAGTTGATAGAATCTTTCATCTAGAAGAAAATAACTTGTTTTTCATGACACTAAAATGAGAAATCATTGTAAAACATCATGTTGTTTTTATTTTGTTATGCACTTATTTTGTTTTTTTTCACACAATTTTTTTTGTTTTAATAATTTGTTTTATTTATAATTTTTTTTATTCGTATTATTTGTGATTGTGCTGTGCGTCAGGTTTGGAGAGAGAGCTGACGAGAAGTGTACTGGCAGTGGGAAATGAAGATAATTCTCAGGTTTCAATAGTGCAGTGCCTCTCTGAGGCCGATCAGTCCAGTTTCAAGGAACTTTGTAACTATTTCTTTTATTTATAATTTTTTTATGAGTTTCGTATACAAAACTTAATTTTATTTATCAATTAATTATATGTGAAATATAACAAAGGTTAAATTTGTTTTAGTTAAAATAAAGATTTTTATTTTTAAATTCATCCACTAAGCATTTATTTATCATCTTTGTAAATGAAAACTTATTCTGTTTGCTTGTTTAATATTTGTCTGTTTTAAATACAATTTTGATGTTTGTCAGTGTACGGCGGCGAGCAGCAGCAGCAGCAGCAGCAGCAGCAGCAGCAGCAGGAAGAGGGCGGTGACGGCGGTGTGGGGGGGTTGGGAGGTGGCGAGCGCGCTTTGTGCGAGGTGCGCGGTGTACACATCCGCCTCGCCGCCGCCGCTGACCGACCACCGCTCGTCGCTCTGCATCTCGACAACCTGCTGGCCGTCAACCACGCAGACATGCATGTACGCAATACGAAAATCTATAAAACTCTCGCTGTGTTTCAGTAACTGTGAAGTAGTGATTTATAGTATCCGAGGCTAAGTTGGCACGTGGATTAAAAGAGTCCTACCGTTTTCGACGTGCCAAGTCAAGTTCCACCACTCATTACACAAACTTTTAATGGTAAATCGACTGAATATTACAGAGGGGCCGAGCGACGATATCAGTGTCGTCTCTCCAGATCGACAACGCTCAGTACTCGAGCGGGGAGTACGATTTCGCGGTTGTGGCAACGTCGCGTGCGCCGCTGCCCCCGGCCCCGCGCTGGCCGCCGCTGTGGGGCACCGCGCCCCCGCAACAATCCAGCGACCAAGATGTCCTCAACCTAGATATTATCACCGAAGCGTGGTTTGTCGCCGAACAAGACTTCTGTGGTAAGTAACAGCAATTTCAACTTCACAACAAACATCTTGAGTATTTTATATTTTAGAATTTGGCGAAAAAGATTACACGTTTCTAGTATTTGCAAAATTGTCGTCACAATTGAGAAGACGTCTTTCTTTTTTTTATTAAGCTAATAGGATCAAAGAAAACTAAACATAAGCTATCATCTCGAGCGATAACTTTTGTATAAATTATAGCTATAGGTTACATAAATATTATAAGAGCAAGTTATATAAATCAGAGATAACGGAAGTGGAGGTGCGTGTGGGTGCGCTCGCGCTGTACATCGAGGACGCGTACGTGCGACGATTGGCCGCGCTGCTGCGGGAGGCGTGGCCGGCACGAGACAGCGACGAGTGCGCGCACGTGCTCGCCGCCGCGCGCCGCATGCAGCGCCCCCTGCGCCTGCGCACACTCACCGTCATGCCCATAGATCTGTTGCTCACTCTGCATACTGCCGTAAGTGATGTTTCTTCCCGCCCTTGGCAATTACACTGTTCAGTAGAAAATATGTAGTGTTTCTGTGTGTTTTTGCAGGCGCACATGTACATTGCGTTGGATCAGAGTCCGCTGCGACTGGCCGCGTTCCGACAGCGCGCAATGGTCACCTCAGTGGAGCGGCTTACGCATGCCTTCACCGTACACTATCTGTCCGCAGCGCTTCTCAGTGCAGGTCTCTATGTTTATAGCTTACATTTAAATAGCTATTGTATATTATAATTTATATAGTATCGGCAACACGCAGATTTAGTGAAACAATAATGTGTCATCGTGTTGTATATGTATCAGGTTGGGTGGTGGGGGGTCTAGAGTTGGTGGGTGCGCCAGTGGCGTTGGCGGCGCGAGTGGTGGGAGCGGGCGGCGGCGTGCGGGGCGTGGCGAGCGCGACCGCAGCCGCCGTACTGCGGTCGCTCAGCGCCGCCGCCAGTTCCTTGGCGCGCAACCTCGATTTACTCGCTGGTGACATCGAACACGCGGAGCGAGCTGCCGCCGCGAGGTAATTGCCTGCTGTTTATTTGCATGTTTTACCTGCGCTTAATCCTATCATTTGATTTTATAATCATCATATCTTTCAGGAGACAACCCCCTTCCAGTTTATTAGCCGGTCTCACAGCGGGACTCACTAACTTCGCTATCAATATACTTGGTAAGGTTTCTGTTTTTTAGACGTGATTTTAATTTTTGTCATTTTAGGTTTTTCTTGTTTTAATATATTTTTTGGATTGGCAAATATTGCCTGCAAATAAGTTTGCACCTGTTATAAGGACGTGTCTTTGTATTTGAGGTGCGGTGGGCGGTCTCGCGCACCATTCAGTGGTGGGCGTGTGTGTGGGCGAGGCGGGAGGCGGGACGGCGCTAAGACGTGGTTTAGTCGGCGCTTTGACTAAGCCCCTAAGTGCCACTGCTGACCTGCTTGCGTATGCCGGTCAAGGTCTACTCGCGCAGACCGGCTGGGATGTAACGCCTCAGGTAATTATTAGTTAAATAATCTAGTGCTCGTAATATATGTACCTATACTTTACACGGATGTTTGTATAAAACTGCTACGTGTGATTATTAATAGCCAAGGGCATGGAGCGGCGACGAGGGAGAGGCTAGTATTGGTCCGGCGGGCGTGTGGCAGCGCGAGTGCGTGCGCTGGGCGTTCAGGCTCGCCGACCTGCCCGCGATCTCCGGCTTCCGAGTGCTGCTCGACAACGCGCCTCTCCTACTCATCATTACACAAAAGGTAACCTCCACTAAAAGCAACATCATCATCAACTCACTATATGTCCCCACTGAGGGGCTCGGAACCTATCCCAAGTTAGGCATAACTAGGCCATAGTCAACCACGCTGGCCCAGTGCGGGTTGACTTCACACATATCATTGAATTTCTTCTCAGATATGTGCAGGTTGCATCACGATGTTTTCCTTCATCGTAAGAACGTCGGATAAATGTACATATGTAAACCGAAAGTCGAAAATCACATTGGTACATGGCGGGATTCGAACCCAGGACCTGCAGATTGCAAGTCAAGTGTGTCAACTTAACCCCTGAGCCACCGACGCTACCAAAAGCTACATGCTATTCATATTGTACTACATTAGTATTTGATTGTAAATTAAAATGATTATTTTTAATACAGTTCCTGGTGGTGGCGGACCCTCACACCGAGCGCATCGTCGAAATGATAGATCTAAAGTCGTGCTCGGTACAGCCGCTAGTTGGACACGTCGTCGAGGTGAACTGAACTGCATTGATTTGTTTATTTTGCATTATTACTAACTATAGGAGTTTATGTTACTTTTTGTATCTTAATAACTCCTATATTAATTCATCTTGTAGTTGGTGGTTAAACAGCGGCGGTCTCCAAAGACTCCGGACTCTAACGGGCCAGATGAAGACAACGAGTATCAAGTATGTATACATAAAAATCAATACGCTTACGGATGAGGTCGTGCGTAATTTTATCGAACTGTTACAACACTATACCAAAGATTTACAATTTACCAAAATTTTATCATATCTGATTATTAAAATGATGTCTGTAATAACAGATAAGCGCCTCAGCTATGGCTCGTGTTGCGCGGTACACGGGGGCGGGGTCGGCGGGCATTAGGGCGGAGCTAGAGGGTGGGGCGGGCGCGAGCACGACGGGGGCGGGGCCAGAGGCGGGCGCACGCAACTTGCTACTGCGCACCGCGCCAACACAAACGTACTCGCTGCACGCTACACTCTGCGCAGCCATACAACACAACTGCGCCGTACACTTTCCATTACTGTAATTCGTACACTTTTCAATTCTCTATGATGTGCTTTAACTTCCAATATACGAAATACCAATGCTCAAAGTTCAATGTGAATTTCAATTTACGTAACGCTCACTGTATTCGTAAACATTGAAGTAAAATGCTTTGGTTGATCTTCCATTAAATTACATTTTATTGTAAGACTGTTATTAATTATGAGTATAGATTAATGATATGATGAAGTTACATGTCTCGGAATGTATTGATCAAACGATACCAGAGGTTTATTAGCACTTCATGATATAAATAGATTTTAAGTTTTTTTTTTTTTTATTGTCGCAACAGTATGCATTTCAAATACCTTAGGTATATTGCCATTTTATTTATTGTATTTTATTAAAAATAACATCTTTTTAGCCAACTTCAAAAAGAAGGAGGTTATCAATTCGACTGTATTTTTTTTTATAATCTGTATAGATTTACAATTATATCGTCTATACAAAATCCATTAACTATCGAAGGCATTCCTCTTCAAAATAAGTTTTGTAAATGTACATTTTGGATAAGTTTTTTTTTTTTTTAATAATATTTACAATTAAATTGAATTAAAACAACTAGCCTCAATATAAAACCGAATTAATATTATTCAAATATTTATGAATTAATGTATCTATTAATTATGACTAAAATATGACACTCCAATGAATTAAGAGTAGTTTTTTTTCAGATAGTTTATTTTCGTCTATAAAGCATTTTTTAAATAGGTAATTTTTTGGTATTTTAAAGTTGTTAGACATTTCCAAAGTATTATATTATTATGTAGATATAATAAATCGTAATATAAAAGCTAAACTCTAGAATATATCTCATGAGGGCTTCATTGAATACGTACGGATACCGACAAAGTATTCAGGATCTTAAAATAGTGTAAATACGTTTATGTAGCATTGTTTTTTACAAATGTGATTTAAATATCAACATTTATTTATAAAAGTAGTTTTTTTTATAAAATTGTACAATTTTGTTTTATTAACAATTAAATTATAGTATATATTGTTAGGATTGATAAATTTATTATAAAATTAAAAAATAATATTGGTGATTGTGATTTGTAAGAGATAACACAATATTGTCATGTGTTTGAATATATTTAATTGTATAAATATTGCAAATAAAATTCATTTACTGATTCCGTGGTATTATTATTTCATACATCACTAACGAGAGCGGTGTAGCGACACAAATGTGGCTCTACTCCACCCCATCCATTTCATATTAAATTAACTTTATTGTAAGTTACCCGTGTCCTTAACAAGAGTGAAGACAAGAATTTGGTCAGTTATCTATGTATTACACATGATTTAGTGCACATCATAAAGATGTACACTCAGGGCCCTGTATTGTACCACTGCAACATTTTTCGTACATACACATTTTAAAGCTGCGTCCTATGGGTTATTGTTTCCGCGATGTCGTCTCAGTAGTTACGAAACTGTTGCTTTTAAAGTTGAACGGCGCCAGATACCCCGATAGCAAATATTTAGAAAAAATCACATTTACACTTTTTATTTATATATTTAAATCGTCAACTTAAATGGCTTTATCGATTTTGAAATGTGATATGTCATTCGATTCTTTATCTTCCCAAAATTGTTAATTAATTGTTAGTTGGTGTTAGAAAAATATTAAAGTACAGTAAGGAAATTAATCAACAGACGCGATCTCTCGGTCTCCTCTCGTCATTATAATCCAATCAGTGCCATCCTGTCGGCGCCCTATATCCTGGACGTCAGTCACCTGACTTATTTCTTACTCTGCACTCGCACGACGTCCCGGTTTATTCTTGATACACTATTGTACGAATTTTCATTAACTATTGAAGTAGGTTTTTATGGCACCCTGCGTCGCAATGCTTTATTTCTAAGTTTGAATTAAGTACTTTTGAGCGCTATTTTTGTTTTCCGATAGCCGTTATGTCATTACAATTTTGTCTATTATTTGCCATAACCATAAATCGCATTAGTGTAAACTGCAATGTTTACTTGCGTATGTAATTGTTGCTTATCAATGCAATAGTTAGTTCCGAACAAATGTATCACGTATTTAGCAGGTCATTGTTCAACAAGTCGTAATTGTTGATCGTTTACGTTGGCTAGGACTAAATATATATTGATTGAATGCACCGAACAGATTCTATACATAACATTTTTTATTAAAGAATTTACAATAGATCCCAGTAGAACGTCATCGATACATTTGATTAGGAAATTACCTGTTGTTAATGTAATTCTGCGTGTGCATACTGACTAAATCAATTTACGCTGTTAGTATCACACTACGTACTATTTTGATCTTAGAAACGATAGAAACGACATCCTCCTGTGCTCAGAATCAAAGTAGAGTCAGCAGTGTGGCTGCTAACTCTACTTTGATTCTAAGCACAAGTGACGTTGCTTGAATATGCATGTCCGTCCAGGAAAATCCACGTCCTCATAAAAAATAAGTAAATACACTTTGTTTCCAAACTTGCTTAAAAAATTTAGAAGCCGGGAAAATCCCACGAAATCACAACAAACATAGAATATAAAATGTTTGGACCGGATATTTTTTATGCTTTTTTACACTTTTCTATATTTTCCTATAGGCTTTTTCTCAAATTTATACTTGGTCTTTCTTAGTTTCGGACAAAGATGGTGACGGTGCATCTTTTCTTCCGTGGGCCATGCACTAATATTTGTGCCATTGGCCATCGTATCGTCTTTATCGACCTTTATCGAGTATAAAGTACACCAAAAACCTCACACTAATTTCGTCAATTGACGATGACAATACAAAGGCGATTGTCACAAATATTTGTGGCAGGCCCACTGCGTTAATGCGTTTGCTTCCTTCTTAAAAACTGTGTTAAATATTTATTTGACTTGATTTAATATCTGACGGTTTGATTATCAATAACTTTTATTCAAAAACTTTATGAACTTATCTTACTTCTTACTAATATTATAAATGCGAAAGTTTAGATGGATGGATGGAGTTTGTTTAAAGGTATCTCCGGAACGGCTCAAAGGATCTTGATGAAAATTGTCACAAGTGTAGAACATAGTCTAGAAGCACACATAGACTACTTATTACGTTTCTTTTTATTCCGTGCGGACGGAGTTGCGTGTGACAACTAGTCAAATAATAAATTCACCTACATATTGAATACTATTTTGTAATATGCAACTTGCGTACTATTCTACTCCTGATTATGTATGTCTGAAGTATATGGTTCTTTATAGAAGGTATGTACAATTGAGGGCGTCATTTCGTTGATAGTAATGAAGACATTTATGACTCAGTGTGACGTATTTGTACAACGTACTGGTGACGTCACAAGAATTTAGTCAATTAAAGCCGCCCGCCCATTGATGCTAGCATACTTCCCCCTCTCTCCGTCATAGACTCTTGGTTTTCACGGACAACTGTTCCACTTGTGTTTACTCAATAAGAATAAATAAATTCTTATAACAATCCATAAATATTTAATAACTGTTGCGTTAAGTGCATTTATAAAAGAAATTGGTAGCAATATTTGCTTACTTATGCGATATGCACAAACAACAAACATATTGGAATGTTTGTATTTGTAATGATCTTGATTCTTTATTAACTGATTATGATATAAATTATCTGGCTATTGATAAATGAAGCGAAAACATCGGAACACTTTTGAGAAGAATTTTTGGTACGCGAATGTGCAGGTTATTATATTGAGATTTGTGGATAAAAATTTCAGAAGGAAAGGAACAGTCAATCGACCGCCAACAGGATTTATAAATGTAGCAATTATGAATTCGTTTTGAAGCACGAGCCAATCAACAGTGCAAATTGAAGATTGGCCGGATGGCATCTTTAGACAATTCTAATGGAAAAATGTAATCAAGTACTGAATTTCAGTCCAGATTTGACTGAATTAGTAAATGTTCGGGGGCAGTTCCGACAGTGTCTCCACAATAAATCTTCAGTTTTGCCGATCAGAAAACTCCATGCAAAACTGTTTCAGTATTTTTTGAAGTAAATAATTATTTAGTACAATCAATAGCAGACTACAATAAATAATCATTTTGTTCACATGCTTGGGACGCTATGCTTATGTATTATTCAGGTTTATTTCGTTAAATTCATATTTAGGCCATAACTTACTTCATCCATCACTTTCATTTCGTGGATCGCATTTCGTTTGGTGCCTGGCTAGCCGTAAAGCATCTTAGGCAATTGATTCCAGTGTGGTGCAGATCTACTGAAAGGAACTACCAACCCAAACGACTCGTTGAGTTCCGTAATGTTGAACAGTTACATTGGGCATAATCCACGGCGGGCTAGAAGAATTTACGTTATAAACGAGCACCTGATTATGTTGGTGTTGTGCCGTGCGGGAACCAGGCGCGGCGCGGGCAAGACGTCACGCAGGCGCTATAAGTGCGGTGCGCGTGCGCGCCTTCGCAATCATTCGCGAAAGCGCGCGCACGCCGCGCACATCGCATCGCATTCGTGTCTCTCAGTGACAACCTGTGACATCACTACGACAAAATGCCGAAAAATATTTTAGCGGAAATGGGCTCCCAGGTGGGATTGACCCCCGCCGTCCAGAATAGAAAGGTGCGTACATGTTTTTTTTTTTCGTAAAATATCTATTATGTATATTTATATGTTTACTAATTATGTATGCGAATATATTTTTTCACGGCGTTTTTTTTAACTGTAGCGAATTTTGTGTAGAATTCTTATGATGTATAATATATTGTGCGAATATATTCTTATATATTTTAAAATGTTACTGTATCAACGAATCTTACAAGATTGTTGAGAGATAGTGATATTAAAAGCTTCATATAAGACGTTAGCTTATGAATTGCAAGCACAGGGCAAAAGGAAAATAATTAAGTAATTTTCTTCCTTATTCATTTTTCCTTTTCTCAATATTGGTCTTAGATCTTATGAAATTAATTAAAATTTGCACTTAAACAAGCAGTCTTGTTTAGGTAACTGGTTATTAAGAAAACTTTAGGGATCTATTATCTCATTATTCGATCACTGTCTTCCTTGGCTTTTGGAAAATTAGAGTTCTCGATCAATATTTTATTGAATATTGTCTTGGTATCCGAGGTCGGTCATTAACTACATTAAATGCATTCGTTGATCTCTGGGCACATTACTCCTTTCGCCCACATCTGAATTTTTATTTCGTAATACGAGTTTTTTTTTATTGTTCCACATCTTTTTATGATGATTGTTAGCCCAGTTTTATGCGAGTCACATAAATTGTATCATTCGATTGCAAAACTGTGAATTTTTACCGAGACAAACATTGAACGAAGTAATTAACTACAAGATGAAAACGGTGATAAGAATTGGTAGACGTTGATAAGTGACTAGTGAGATCTGCCAAGCTTATTAAAATTAAACGTGAAATGGACCAACCTATGTAGTATCCCACTTGATAAAAGTAGAAACTACTATTTATGCGGTAAATTTAAACTTTTTAGTAAGCAAAGAGATTGTCAAACAAAATCTTTTCGTCGATAAAACGGTAGCGCGGCCGCGAGGTCGGACGTAAATAAATCGACCGACCCAATGTCAATATCGCTTTTCAATATGTAAACGCACAACATTGGGTAGCAGATTTGATCCGGCGACCCGAGAAGTGCATCGCATGAACGCTAATTGGTATGCGACTGCAGAAAATAACCCTCAGCGACAACCATAGATGGAATGTTCTCGAATTTTGCCTTCCGGACAAATGCACCGTTACAACGTATTATTAACAAAAAGTGCATCCGCCGCCTTTCAGCTGTTTCAATTATTATGTATCAATAAGCTGCCTTACATAATTCCCTTTTTAATCGGGAAGACATGGCTGTAAGTTATTTAGGGAGGAACTAGTAAATAAATATAATATTGATTATTTTATTTTATTTTGATAAGATTATACTGTTATGCTGTATTATTTTAGACTTGAAGATGCTAGTAGAAGATAGTATTGTGCCTTTTTTGTCGTATGTCAAGTTTTGAAACTTTTTTGTATCAATTAAAGTAGTAGAAATTAATAGAAAGACTCAATTATAGGTCAACATTGCTTTATTGGTTTTTTAAAATATAAAACTTTTGCTATTTTATATAAAACAAGTCGTTAGCTAAAATGTTACGTACAGTCCCAGACATCTACGGTGTCCCACTTACAAAAAAAATACCTATTTTCCTTGCAATTGGAAAAACTCCGCCCCTTTTTATCAACAGTAGTAACAATGCTCGTAGATGTTACAGGTTTTTTTTTACAATTTACAAAGAAAGATTCATTTCATATTATAAAACATAAAATAAAAATAAAAAACACTGTCTAAAAATTTTAGTTTGACTAAAATTCGAAATAACAACGTATAAAAGATATTCAGCTTTGTCGGACAACTAACATGTAAAGTGAGTTTTATTTAGGCATTTAATTTTGGCAATTTTCATTTTCGGCGGTCCAAATGAGACGGATATTATGCGGCATTTAGCATATATACCGTTCGAAATAAATATCTTTACATTTTTTTAATGAGAAACTTTTCAAATTTATTACACCTTTTAAAGTTGATTTATATTATTTTCTCCACTTTATTCGTGTAATGACTAAGGCTTAAATTATTTTTTTATTTATGCTGATGTTTATACTATTGTTTATATATTTTTTTATATCTTAATTAAATGAAATTATTGAGTTGTGCTATTTGACAAGCACAGATAAGTGAGAGATCACTTATATATTTGATCGCATCGAAGATTAATGGAAAATTATAAAACGTTATAATAAGTGATTGTTATTAAGTGAAATAAACAAGGGGTTGTTAGTATCAGTGATTAAGCATCATGATTTATGAACGGCTCGTGAGGACGTCGCGACCGGACACAAGAAGTCTGTCGTTGACGCCAATGAATACGACGTTTGTTCAAGTTTCTCTCATCCTACTTTAAATCTGTTGTGTATGTTTCATATCTAACATTGTTATGTCTATAGAACTTTGATTAGGTCAAAACAGAATAATAAATTACAATTAATTATTTGTACAATTTTCTTTCTACTTGATTCTTTACTTAGTATACGTTTTAAGGTACTGTTTCACCGCAAAACCTGTGAATACCACTAAGATTCGTGAACTATTTAAGTAAGTCGCAGATCCTTAAATATAGGAGTACTACAATATTAATCTTACTTCTTACTCATATTATAAATGCCACTGTAAAGATGCATGTATAGTTGGATGTTTGGTATCAGGTATCAAAACAGATCTGGATGAAATAGAAACAGATCGATATAGATGTAGAACACAGTCTGTAATTACACATAGGCAACTAATTAAGATTTTTTTAATTGCTCGCGAACGGAGTGGTGGACAACAGCTAGTAATATATAAAGTTAAAGTATACAATTGCACTGAATGTCATTTATTGTCATAAGTATAATCCAGGTCATTTCCGTCTACGTCATGTTCAATAGCGAGAACAAAATAATTTATATATAAAATCACTATGTGAGTGTAACAGGATTTTCGTAATTATGAAACTTAGAAATGCCGCATGCTACCGATAGCGTAATAGCGACGACAGCAAACTTCGGTGCGTCTACAGCAAACGTCAACTGCCGCCGCTGATTGCTTCAAGCAGTCCCTGTTTGTTGACCATTGAATTTACGTGATTGTTCGTACATTTAAGTAGTTGAAGTGTACTAATCGTCTTCCCACGCCCGCATAAATCCATGTCGCAACGTAAACGCCAAATATATATAGATGAATGGTTGAGCCATCTGCAACTCTATTTCTATTCAATTTCCAAACATTGCAATTGCCAAAAATGTACCACCGGCGACAGGTGGCGCCATAGTTCTGTCGTGTGCGCGCCACCCTATTCACATACACAAATTGTTGTCTCACTATTAATGGATAGTACTGCAAAGATGAACTGGCTAATAATCTTTTAAATCCAAATAAATAAAAAATGACGTTTCCGTTCTCACAATTCTAGAGGATTGATACTTTTTGAAAGTTGTTTCTTATTTAAAAAATCATTGTCGCCCGCGACTCTGTCCGCGCGGCATTAGAAAAACAATTTATAAGTAGCTTATGTGTTCTTCCAGACTATATTCTTAAACCTTGCCAAAATTCATCAAGATCCGTTGAGCCGCTCTGGAGATACCTTCAAACAAACATCCATCCATTCATGCATCCATCTAAACATTCTCATTTATAATATTATTTAGATATTAGAATCTTACTCATAATTCCGCGCGGTCGGAGTCACGTGCGACACCTAGTATATCATATTTTTCAATATTTGATTCTATTTGCGAAAACACCAAATACGATCCCATTTGTCGTACCTGGCGGTCAAGCGCTAATCGCACTACGACATTAAGCAAACAGTCGAGTTCAGTGGAGTCGAAATCGCGGGTAATTCGCGCGGTCGCTTGTGATGTTGCAATTATCGTCGGTGAGTAACGCCCGACTTGCCGCCGGCTGACGAGCGCATGCGGCCCGCGCCTCCGCATACCGTTATTTTATAGCCAATATCATTACGAACTAAATATTCCAATGTAGGTTTGTCACGGGGTAGAATTTTAAACAATAACTGAGATACAACGTCTCCTAGCTATTACGTAATAAAGTCTATAAGAATATACTGTACGCAAAATATTAAGTAATAAATAAATGTAATTAATACAAAGTTAGTACAATAGTGAAAATAAAATATTTAAAGGGTAGCGAATTCACGTATGACGTAGCAAATTTAGTTGTATCTTCCGCAAAGCAACCGTTAGATTTGGAAATCTTTGGGCTAAGGATCGTGAGCCTTAGTTCACCTTTCGATTCAGGCTGTGCTTATGTTTTACATCAATATATAAAGAGTCTAATAATACGTTCACATTACGATAATTTCAATGGTAATATGCAAAAGTCGTTTTGTTCCGAGATACGAGACAGAAATCACCAGACGTCAAATTTTAAGACAAAAAGCGCTTAAACAATGAACTTGTGTTAGACATGTAATTAGTGGCATTTGTTATCATGAGTTTTAATTCTCAGCTTTGCAAGCAAAATTAGAGGTACGATAATTATGTTTTTATACGAATGTTTCAGCAATGGAAACCCAAGGCGACCATGTAACTGAATGAGTGAGTGAATGAATTTTAGGAACGTGTATTTCTTAACGCATGAGATGTATAAATAACCAGAAATAGTTGATTTTTATTTTTGAAAAAAAATATAGGGTGTTCTAAGTTAGTTGATGTCTATCTAAACTTGGAGACATCACGATCTTATGTTTACCCACTAATTGTAATACATGTTATTGCGTTCGCCCGACGATTATGAACGGACACTATGTTATTAGTGTGTTTGCTATTTTTCCTCATCTAATCACAGTAGTTTTCCACTACGAAGACCAACCTAGTTTCTATAATCATTATTCGTGTCTTTATGTTTATCGTATTGTCACTTTTTCACGTTCTCAAGTCTGTTACTAGTTAATTCTAATATAATCTTTTTTGTTTAAACTTTTTCAATAGTTAATTTCTTCTTAAATTGTCAATGTATTCTATTAAACTTGTGACATCTGGTATTGTTCAATTGAATTTAAGAAAAAAGTGAACGAGCTGTTTGCAGACGGGCTGTCGGCGGCGCCGGCGGCGGCGTCTGTGGAACAATTTAAGCAATCTTCCCGCGACCGAGTTCCCGACACTATTTACAGAGGTACAAGGACAACGCTAAGGTCGCGTTAAAAATAATTCCTGTCTATAACTAAAGAACGCGCCGACGTTCGTCTAGAGTCGGCCGAGGACGCTAATGTCTTATTAATTTAAACTTACCTTGTTAACAACCGAATGACGCAGGAGAATAATGTTTTTAACGTATCTTTCTATTACCTGACTTACTTTTGAGGGTACTGCTTTTCACGTGTCATGAATGTCTTTAATGTATGTCAATTCTATTGTGACATCATATTATCGCTTAAAGGACTAAATCGATTTAGACGAGTAAGTTGTCTTTCAATTCGTATTCTTCCCTTTAATGTTTGTTTTTTTTGTTTCATAATTAATAAATAATACTTTGACTATCGCATTTTGGATCATGATTATTAAACAAACAATGTAATGTATTTGAAATATCACGATTCGAGTAGGAAATGAATAGAAAAAGCAAATAATTACGTTCTATGTTGTCAAAGCCTTCATTATCATAACAATACATAGCAGCCGGCTCTGATGCTACCTCATTCAGATCTCCGTTGGACTAAGATAACTAGCAAACTAGTAAAGTTTTGGTGCGGTGGTGAACCGTCTACACTATTTCGAGTATTTTGTTTAGATAAAGCCTCTCTTTTCTAGAAAAGTTGAAATTTACTATTGCTATGTCTGTACTTTACTTATATATTGCTTATCAGTCAATTGGGGTGAAACGGTAGCGACAAGTGCACGTGAAGTGTCTGTGCTGAACAATGCCGTGAATCTACACTATATATTGAAGATACTAAAAGAAATTTAAGAAAATTACGAATTTTGTCGTCACTCTTGTATGAGAACCTTGAAGTGTTTGCTGCACTTTTTTAAATATCATAAATAAATAAGATCATGGATCGTACGTAAGTAATGTTTAGTAATTCAGTACCAATTTTCTGAACAGTAAGATTCCCATAATCTTAATATCGGACATTATTGGATTTTATCAACTTTATTCAATCCACTCTATCTACTGAGACGAGATCGTTTGTCTATATTATGGGAACTCTCCCGAGGTTTTACAAGAAAATTGCACACTTGCACTTTTCATCTATCATCTAACTCATGATTCCATCTCGCAAAGATTAATTAAATCTATGTAGTCTATGTAGCCAACGTAAATTTCATAGTTATATAAATGAAACATATATTAAAAAAATGTTTGTATACAAGAATAGTTGAGGCATTAGTCATAGTATTGCGGCAGTTGTTTCGGCGAGGTGGTCGCGTACTCCGCATGCCGCGTCGCCATCCAACGCAACGTGACACAGCCAATGCCACGACCGTGCAATTACACGTGGAAAATAACCAAAACAAATATTAATTGTTTAATAATTACCTACACAATTTTATAATAATTTTAACAGATCATTTGAATTTACTAATACATTTGTTGTAACCATTCCACCTAAAGTACGAGTAGACGACTGGATTTGAACCCTCGACTTCTACTACATGATCTGCTAGCCGCATTCATAAACATTAGGATGTTGGCACTTCAACTAGTTCTTTTAATATGTTAGTTTTTAAATGATTTGAAAATGATTTGCTCTTTATTTATATACTTTATATTATACGGTACAGGTACATATTTCATCCGGCTCGAGGGACGGAGTCACCGCCATGCACATGCAAACACCAAAACCTGTTCTGTATATACCTGACGTTTTATTTATTGAAATAGTTTTTATCACGTGTTTCATCTCAGTTTTGTAAACAATGTTTTAGTGTTTTGTTTCGGATCCGGAGAATTGTCACAACTTATGTAAAATATAGGTACGATTTTCAGGCACTGAAGTGTACATATTTATAACAAGCTATCGCCCGCGACTCCGTCCGCGCAGAATTCAGAAAAAAACGTGATAATTAGCCTATGTATTCTTCCAGACGATGTTCTATATCTGTGCCAAATTTAATCAAGATCCGTTGAGCCGTTCCGGAGATACCTTCAAACAAACATCCATCCATCTAAACATTCGCGTTTATGATATTAGTATGATGTATACAACAAGCTTAAGTTTTACAGCATTAGTGTAAATCAGTTTGGAGGTAAAATAATTCAACTTTTCAGAACTTCATCGATTATTATCAACACGTGTCATTAAAAACAAAAGGAGAAAGTGTTAAATAACAAGTGACGTCATTAATCCACAAACCACTTTAGTTTATGAACACTGTAATAAAAGAAGGTTTTTATTATTTTGTTTATCTTATTACATAATTGATGTCGATGTCGTGTTAGCGTCGCTTTGGGTACCCAAAACATGAATCCGTTTCTTTTGTTATGTTCTGAGAAAAACGAAAAATAAATCCTTACATTTGAAGTTTGTACAAAAATTAAGAAATTGATGCGATAAATTAACAAGCATATGTCAATTGAGATTTTATTTAAAGTTATTATTAAACGAATATATTTTGATTCCAAATAAAGTATTTTTCCACGCTTTATTTGCTCTAGTTGTATTGCGGTTTTGGTACTTAGTCATATTATAAATTGACTACGTAAATAATTTTATGTTATTCTAATAGGTAATTATCTTATGATATTTTATGGAAAAGCGATGATCGACAAATGTGTTTATTCAAACAAATATTTTATAAGGTGCGCTAATATCACGGCACAATATCGTTAAGTAATAGCAATCGTGGTTTATAAAACCTTTTTTTTTCTATCGAAGGGCCATAAAAATATTGTGCTTAAGTAACATGGATGGTAGAAGAATGAATCGACTGTGAATACCATCACACAGAATTATAGAATAGCCTACAGCCTACAGGAACTGAGTTTACGCGATTCTATGTTTTACCTAGTCAGTAATATTCTTTACCCTCCGTTTTCTATCTTTATTGCACTTAGATATTTTCTCTCTTTTTCCCCTATCCTACAATAAGTAACTTAGTTCTGTTTTCAATTTAAGTTCAACAATTCACGTCTGAACCCTAATTCTTTTTTTTATCTTTAAGGCTTTGTAAGCGATTTTATTACTTACAAAGTCCTTGCTTTTAAGTATTTTGTGATGGGTAAACGACCTCAATGACATAAACAAAACATATGAATCACGATAACATCTTGTATAAACATTTGTATTTTTTAACAACAAAACAACTACGATTTCCATAATGGATGTTTTTGACATTGTATTACTAGGTCAAAAAAATTGTAATGCTCTACACGACTTCAAAATTGCTTTAGGAGCAATTATTATAATTACCAGCGAATAAAGTTTAAGTAATTGAACAGGTGTGAGAATGTGTTTAAAATAATTGCTGTAGATGGCGCGTAATTTCGGTATCCATAGCAACGGCAGATACGCAATTGAAATTCTACAAATTATGATTTGAAACGTTTACATACAATGACTTTTCAGTACCGAAACCCTTCTATAAAATATATTAACATCTTCCATTTTCTTTAAATAAACAGAGACTACAATATCTTTTAAGTCAAGTGTAACTGTAGTGGAATTTCACATTAACTTTGAACACTTGTGTTCTCCATCAGCTACCACACTCGCTGCTTACCAACGATAGTTCCAGCACCGAGACAGTAGACTTGTATTAATTTTCCTTAACACAGCAAGCCCCGGCCCACTTGTATAGCCGGCTTAACAGTCGCCATCTGGTGGACGAAGGCCTCCAACTGACCAGACCTTATCTGTCCAGATTACCGGTCCAGCCTACTCGTACTTACGCTGCGTCGACCTCGTAACCCCGAGGTTTATACCTCGGGGTGACGAGGTCGTGACTCTATCGTCCGGCGCGGGTTTTTTGAAAAATCATGATTATTGAATCATTATTATGCGTATGCTTGCGAAATGCGATCTGTACCAATAAATAAATAAACGCCTACTTAATTTCCATTTAATGCGCTCTTGGCAAATCTCCTTCATCTCTTCCACATTCATACATCAACGAATAAGTTCTAAAGTTTAAAAATAGCCTTGTAAATATGTCACCTTGTTTCCTAAAAGATATCCGACCCATTTTATTAATATTTTTTACCTTTTGGTTTTACCCGTATTTTCAGTATAAAATCGAATAATTTATAGAATAATATAGTGACTTTCATATTGATCTTAATCAAAATTGTAGGTATATTTTTTTTAATTGATTGGTTTACCTTTAAACTCATTTCATATTATAACCTTGCGGTTGGAGTGCCCACTTTATAAGAATGATTTCATTGAAAATTTTGTGTTAAAGGAAAAAGGAATTTTGCATTCTTTTTAGTAATGTTTTTATTTAGATTAATAAAAACTTCTTGTGTAGTTTAAGTGTTTCACTTGATAAATCAGAATTTAATTCAAACTAGCTTTTACCCGCGACTCCGTCCGCGCGGAATAAAAAATAGAAAACGGGGTAAAAATAATCCTATGTCCGTTTCCTGGTTCTAAGCTACCTGCCCACCAATTTTCAGTCAAATCGATTCAACCGTTCTTGAGTTATAAATAGTGTAACTAACACGACTTTCTTTTATATATAAAGACTAGCTTTTACCCGCGACTCCGTCCGCGCGGAATAAAAAATAGAACACGGGGTAAAAATTATCCTATGTCCTTTTCCTGGTTCTAAGCTACATGCCCACCAATTTTCAGTCAAATCGATTCAGCCGTTCTTGAGTTATAAATAGTGTAACTAACACGACTTTCTTTTATATATATAGATATAGAAGACTAGCTGTTTCCCGCGACTTCGTCCACACGGAATAAAAAAAATGCACACAAGATAAAAAAGTTCCTATGTCCGTCTCCTAGTTCTAAGCTACCTCCCCATCAATTTTCAGCTAAATCAGTTCGACCGATCTTGAGTTATAAATAGTGTAACTAACACGGCTTTCTTTTATATATAAAGATGTAGGTAGGTAATTATTTTCGCGAATCTACATGTATCCTGTAAGCTCAACGGCTATGCCTGTTTTGATATTGGACATATCATACGATTCAGATTTTCCCTTGATATGTCGCAGGAAATAAAAAATGAAATTATTGTGTTGTGATTTAAACTTGTCTAAATATAGTTTGTAGTGTAGAGTTAGTAACTACGCTTGTAGTGTTTAGCGAGCGTGAGATCATGGCAGTTGTAAGTGGATGATGCATTACCTCGGGACAATTAACACCATCACTTCTAGCCCGATTAACATGTCGTCAGACCACTTTAAATTTACAGAACTTTTTCTATCATAATTCTTGGTTAAATTTAATTTTAATCCAATAAAATTAAGAAAAGTCTCAGGGCTTTACCATAAAAACTTAGACAGTAGTTTCAGTTTCAAATACATTTTAGCTTAAACATACGTCGACCCTTTTATACCGTGACTCTATCGTCCGGCGCGGGTTTTTTGACAAATCATGATTATTGAATCATTATTATGCGTATGCTTGCGAAATGCGATCTTAACCAATAAATAAAAAAGTACTTTACCGAAAGCATTGTGTTGATACATATTTATAGTGAAACATATAACCAAGTTGACGTCAATAATATCAATCAGCGGCGGTCAAAGAATTGAAACACGTGTTTTAGTAAACATTGTTTTATGGAGTAATAAAACTAGAATCCATTCAAATACCACTGGATACGTCCTTTGGAATTTCATCTACCCTTTAGGTTTGTGTACTCGATGATAAGCGCTCAATGTTTCAGACGTGTACAATCAAACGCAATGTTATTAGTTTGAGTGGTTGTTGAGATAACGCAAAGAATGCGATTATCAAAAACATGTATTTTGTAAACAGCTAAAAGTGCCGTACTAAGGTCGTCTTTGCGGCCGCGAATGTGCCGAGGACACTGCACCAAGTGTTTTGGACTAATTTATAATGATACTATACGAACATTTTCGCTTCAAAGACAATGATTTTTAAGGCACTTTACATCGGTTAGCACAAATTAATAGAAGATGTTGAAACATTGGCACTCGCTTTCGATAGTACTTGCAGAATTGGGAAGGGCTTCTTTTAGCGTTACCGTTAAAAACGAAATGTTTGAGGCAGACTTATGTGTAACTAGCTGTCACCCGCGACTCCAATCGCATGGAATTAAAAAAAACTTACTAAGTAGCCTATGTGTTCTTCCAAACTGTGTTCTACATCTATACCAAATTTCATCGAGATCTAAGGAGCCGTTTTGGAGATACCTACCGGTAACAAACATCGATCCTTCTAACCATTCGCATTTATGTTATTAGTAAGATTTTCACAGTGCCTCTTGTATTCACAAGGTAATGCACTTGAGTTCTTTAAACTTTGCATAATATGTTAACAAAGTTGAATTGTACACTGAATTAATAATACACACGAATAATTTTAAATATACAGCATATTATAATTTTTTATCTTTCAATTTAAATTTGCACGTGTGATGAAATGGCAGCCTGACTTATTTACATAATTATACATGTACATGCGTATCTATAAAAACGATCAGCTGAACACGGACATCGTAAGAGAGCAATTTGTACGGTGTAAATTGTAGACGTGCCATTTGAAAGGAAGGTCGAATGAACTGTGTTGATTTAATTAAACACTATCAAGGTACTGCCAGATACAACGCCTACTTAACTTCATTATACTACTCAAATTCTCTATGCGGAATACTCAGTATTAAGTACTAGCTCAAAATATGTACAAGAAGTTTGCTGACCTTGATCTCTTTTCTCTGTGGTAATAACCTGAACATGAGGTACAAATTAGGTATTGTAGTAAATTATTTGAACACAAATTCCAAATGATTTTAACAGATGAGAGAATACGATATCGCCTAGAATCCTCGCATCCCTGTAGGACAAGAAACGTTGACTCCGGCTAGTAAGCACAACTGACCATGAAAAATGAGTAAGACATTTTTTTAAATAAAATCTCCAAAAGATGCGACACATCATCATATACTACAGGAAAACAAAACAATTCTCGACCAGTTTACCTTCACATTAAAAAGATTTTCGCCTGATACCAATTGTAATAGCAACTACGTGATAATTTTCGATAGCCCAGGCTTTGCGCAGTTACGATTTCTGCCTGAGAATCCATTTGTCACGTCCATGGCAAAAAAACATTAACATTTAGATAACTGTAACATTTTGCAGACTTAACAATATCTATTCAATTTAAACACTTAAGACAGGTTTTAAATGTAAACGTTGAAGTATGTTTTTCTTTATTTACACGTTGAAATTACGTGCTCTATTCACTATTATTAATGTCATGTCTTTGAGCATTAACTCTTTATTTTTAATTTATTTTATTAAAAACTACAGTATTTGTTATTCAGTAAACGTACAATTACTATTTTCCTTCTATTTTGTTTTTCATACAAATTATAGCAATGTTTTTTTTTTCATTACGTTTTAAATATATTGTGATGTAAAGGTAGAAAATCCAAGTTAAACAAATACGTACTAAGTAACTCCATAATTTTTTTTTCAATCACTATATATAATTGATGTTTTCTTTAAGGAACCTCGTTCACAAAGAAACATAAATCGTCGAAACTAATATTGTATGGTAGCGTCGTGAGAATTCAATATTAGTACTATACTATACACACTACGTTGAATCGTCGACGCGAGTTGTCTATTCGGTGAATTCAAGCAAAGCGACTACATATCCACTATAAAGATTTGTCCTAATATCTTGAATTGCAGCGCCTTTTCTCACGATCGTCTTGACAAACAGATTGCGAGGGAAAGATATAAATGTCAGCGCCGCGCACTGTGTACGAACCGTTTTCGAACCAAACGAAGTCGCTTTACAACTGGAATCGCCGGGTTTCGACGATTTACTTTGCCTTGTGTACGAACGGCCTTTTTACTTGTACTTCTTTGAGCGGAGTTAGTGAATCCTTTATTTAGTTATGATTATAAATACCTCTATGCATAATGTTTTTTGATCCAAATTATTTACTTATTTAAATTAGTTTATGTTGTTGTTTAGTTTTAGTTAGTGAATGTGATAGAGGTAGTTGCGAGCAGCAGTTGCCGAATGAGTAGTCGAAGGACGACCGCATTTGTTAATGGAAAAACAAGCGTTAACGATATTTAAAAAAAATGGATGTAGTCAAGTCGAATTTAACCTGTCGGTTATTCAACTGTTTACTTATTTGACTGTACTGTGCGTGTTTTCAAAAGTTGTCTCTTTGTTATGAAATTGATTATTTTATTTCTCGTTTACACAGTCTCATAGTCAACTACTACTAGCCTCGACACTTTTTTGTGTTCTTACACTTGTTAAATATAATATACAACTACCCAGAACTGGTTTTAGCAAACGCTGTACGGTGTACGTTATTACAGATACCGAAATTTTTATACGATTTAAAATATGACACTAATAAAAAACGCTCACACTCAGAGCGAGTACGTCAATTAATTTTTTACCTTTCCGGCTCGTAAATTTTGTTTTTGTTTTACTGAAAAGAAGGTAATGTTTTTCGCGGATATTTAAGTGTTTTTTCTCATTTGGTATGTGTTTGTATTCGATTGTAACATTGTGTATCATCATCAGCTCGCTATATGTCCCCACCGAGGGGCTTTTTGACTTCACACATATCATTGAATTTCTTCTCAGATATGTGCAGGTTGCATCACGACGTTTTCCTTCACCGTAAGAACGTCGGATAAATGTACATATGTAAATCAAAAATCGAATATCTCATTGGTACTTGGCGGGATTCGAACCCAGGACCTGCTGATTGTAAGTCAAGTGCTTAACCACTGAGCCAATGACGCTCTGAGACTGAGAAGTTTTCCAATAACTTAAGGAATGGGCTTAATAATGGAAGCAGTGACAAAATTTCATTTATTTTTTATAAGGTTAAGGGTACTTTATTAGTCGCCGTAAAACTCTGAAGATTTTGAGCCTTATCTTCCCTCACCCCATTCCTGCGGTTATTCGCTACAATTTATGAGCCTCCCTATAACTCAATGCCCTTAATGCTAAGGCTTTAAAATTACTATTACTATTCAATGTTTATAGTGCAGCCTCCAATATTCCTTTCTATGCGTAGAAAGGAACATTGGATCCATCCATTTATCCACAATAAATTGTTGCTATGCTGTTAATATTTTAAAATAGAACAGACTGGAACCTGTCTCGACGCTCGTAAATATTTTGTGTTAAAAAACTTAATAGATGATTATCATACTATAATTAAATTGTTTATATATGTTCTATATACAGTTTAGGACATTTTATAGAAGTATATTTTGGACCTTAAAAATATAATGCTAAAGTCAAATCTGATGAAGACAGGGACTGGATGTAAATCTATATATATAAAAGAAAGTCGTGTTAGTTACACTATTTATAACTCAAGAACGGCTGAATCGATTGGACTGAAAATTGGTGGGCAGGTAGCTTAGAACCAGGAAAAGGACATAGGATAATTTTTACCCCGCTTTCTATTTTTTGTTCCGCGCGGACGGAGTCGCGGGTAAAAGCTAGTATTACATAATGAAAAGTGATTGTTTTTACATATGATTTCAAAAACCGAGAGTCGAACTAGCTAAAACCAAAGTCAAGAAGAACTTCTAAGTAGTTCGTAATTTTCATTGGTCGAAAAAAGGGCCGTATGCGTAAGCTGTGCGCGACTGTACCAACGTCGCGCCAGCGTGGGTTGCCTCGTGTTTCCTTGCAATTGTTGCATGGCCTTGTCTCTTCCACCGACCGTCTCGTCTCATTCAGATTCCCAAAGCGTGCCATTACGTCGCCTCAGTGCTTATTTGTTCTATCTACCAACGGTTACTTTTTCCAGTAGACACGTTTTTATCTCGATTTAAAAAAAAAAGCATTTGTTTTTAGATTCGAAAGTCTTTCTTAGTAAAATAGTTACCAATCAATAGATTTTTATAATTCTCATGTAGGGATGGTTATGAATTATACCTTATTTCACAGTTTATATTTGGAGATAGAACAAACATGCACAAATGTTATTACGAATATGGAGTTAGAACATTATCACATAAGAGATAGGCCAAAGTTATTGTTCCATTTTTGCGTGCTTGTTTGTTCTATGTGCCAAAAGTATATATAGGATGTTTATTTTTTTTGTCATTAACTTTTGTCATCATCAAAAAGCTTTTTCTTGACTTTTGCAACCCTTTTTAAGTACATGAAACAATAAGTAAAAAATTGTTAAATAGTTACCTCGATCTATAGAGGACCTCTGTGGCGCAGTAGGGCGAAAATCTGCCTGTAACGCAAAGGTTGCGGGTATTTGTTCAAGATGATCTGGTCGTTTTTCTATGTATAATAAAAATATCTATATAAGTAGTTTTTTTTTTTTTTAGACGGACTTCTACTGTATTCCCTTAGTGGGACAAAAACAGCGCAACCTTAGCGTTCAGGCGAGTCATACCTCGCAATGACAAGAGCGAGGCAGACTCAACTAGCCTGTATCTATATAAGTAGTGTATATCAGTCGTATTATATGTATATCAGTCATGTAGTACCCATAACACAAGCTTTAGGTGCTTATCTTGGGGCTAAATGATGCTGAGTGAAAAAAATAAATGAGAGATTAGAATAAAGAATAGGTAGGTATTAAAATTTTAAGGGTGGTTCCAGATCAAGATATTAATTATTTAAAATTAACTAAATTGGAAAAAAATGTAAAGCGACTTCAAATAAACAGAAGGTACGAGTACCACCAAAAAGTAAAAATAATGTCATTTTATATAAAAAATCCTTTCTTAGTGCCGCTCATTTAGAAAGTATCAGGAAAGATAGCAACTTACATCCAATCGTACCCATTTACTCAAAGAATTTTCCCTTAACTCCTAACGGTTAAGGAGTTACACCTTCCATCATCAGCTCAGCAACTCGATTCGATGTTCAAGTTGGTACCTGAATAGCTTTTTATATATACAAATCGCTTCAAGTGTGCCTATAAAACTTTAAGAGTTCCCTCGATTTCTCCGGGATCTCATCATCAGATCCTGACCTGGAGACAATAGGATCATACGGGAAGCACAAGCTTTCAAATAAAAAAAGAATCATCAAAATCGGTTTACCCAGTCGAAAGTTGTGAGGTAACAAACAAAACCGTAGAATTGAGCTCACCCTTTTTTGAAGTCGGTTAAAATGTTGTTAGCGTTATCAGTTATTATTATAGCGCTATTATGCAAGATTGTAAAAACTTATTTTTTCGGTCTCGAAAATAAATACACGTCATAATATCTCCTTAAACCTCCCCCCCTCGCTTGTGATTTATGATGATTTTTTCGGACCCTCCCTCTCCCTTTGAGGGATGGGTAAAAGTGTACAAGTTAGCAGAAATGGTTCTCAGTTATTAAAAACAACACCCTGTATCCAATTCATAACGGGATTGAGAGAAGGTTAAAAAGTACTCGCTGCTCAGTTCGGAGCTGCATCTTCTTATATTTATTTTTGCGACTAGATGCAGACATTGTTTATCACTTCTTTGAAACAATTCTGGCACAAACACACAGCGATTGATATGTTTTTTTTTATTTTTTCCGGGAGCGACTAAGTGGTCTCAGTGATGACTTCGGAAACAATGACAATCAAACAAAATGGCGGACATGGCGTCGTGGGCTTTGATTGGTCAATTCATTGGACATAGAACACACAAGCACTGAATTTTTATAACGATGTAGGATATAAAACAAACACTGGACTTAGAACAAATAAGCACAAAAAATTCATTGCAGTGTCGTGTCATACGTAAAATTTAAATGTTTTTTTGTAGTTTTAGAAACAAAAACTTCCTAATCTTCCTTTACCAACAAGACTGAAATTTAAATCTTTACGATACTACATTTAAAGTCCATTTTCGGTCAATTTGGTCGATAGAACAAAAAAGCACTGAGGCGACGATTAATGAACACTTCTGTACGCACAGTGTAACTAGATGATTTTTGTCGTAATCAGACACGTAATAGACAGAACTTAGTAACACAGAACTCATTGCGTTTGTGATAAAGTTTTACAAATTCAAGCAAAAAATATCGATAAAAATAGTTATACATATGTACGTATATTGTCTTATTTTCACTGTGTTTTGGCACATAATATAAAAGATAACGTTATTTTTATAAAAAGATCCTGAGCAAAAAGTCAAACTCAATAGAGTTGTACGCATTTAAATTGAGTTTTAATTGAGTAGTGTAAGTTGGGTAATTCCCCTAGTAGAAGTTCATTTGAGATCACAGCCTTCTAAACTAAAGTTTGATTCCAATAATTCTGGTTTTCTACTTTAAAGTCTAATATTATTGTCATTTACGCGTAAAATTTATAGTTTTAAATTTTTATCGCTTCGTCTTTCGTTTGATTTTTTTGGCCTCTCCGGGTCCCTTGGTTCTAACAAAACTTTAGTAGCACGTTCCGAGGAGTATTTGTTGGCTAGGGGTTAGCTATTGACAACCATATTTGGAGAAAAAATGTTTACTGAGTTTAATGAAGCTTACCTATGTTATATTTTAACTTTTTTGATTTTTTACGTGGCATTGCACATCATGCTAGCTTTAGCAAGTATTAAACATGTTTTATTTTCAATCGCCTTCCTATCATTGTCAGTTTTGTCAAAATTAATATGAGATTTTTGGTGCACTTTATGTCCGATAGGAGGCGCTGCACAATTTTTAATACAAATTTTGTCGATGATGATGTGATGGCGATTGTCGCAAATATTCATGCTAGGCCCACTGTATTATGTTGTTTGCTGCATTGTTATGTTCTGTTCTTGGTGCTAGCTTCGATTGCTCCGTGAACTTTGCTCATTGTGATTGAAGGTCCCTGGTCAGTTGGATTTCGTAGCAGGGGCGACGCAACGCATTATATTGCAATTTTACTGATCGACAGGAAGCTTGCATTAACTCAGCGACAAATATACACTCGTCTCCTCCGGCCTTAATTGGATTAGCTAACTCCGAAACTGATATTCCTTTATGTTATTCTCGGCGACAGAACACGCGGTTGCTTAGTTATCTGCTTCTAAAATTTATTAAAGCCTTTCACTTCCTTATCTCGTTGCTTCATGGTAGAAAATAAATTCGTAACACAATTGACGAACGTGAAATATAAATGTGTGGTATTTTTCGAAGTATTTCGACTTACCTACGGCACTTGATTAAGGATAAAGTGTAAGGGACATCCCCTTATACTGCGGTTAAAATAATTTATTTCAGTAATACTACGATAATCTCCGACACAATCAACATAAGACGTCTTATTATCTAATTATATTTGTTAAGAATAACCTATTGTAAAACTATTAATGTTAAATACAACATAATATTAAAAACTGAAACCGGATAGCGTGTTTATTCTACGTTACAGTTTTATCATATTTATTTAGATCATTAGTAAACCTATGAATAGAGGAATTCCGTAATATTGAAAGAAAGTGTCATATGGCGCCGACAGTGTTAAAATACCGTTGGACACACCTAATGGCTCTTGTAAAGCGCACTGCTCGCTGGCAAACACCCAAATGTTAAAACCTGACATTGTGGAAAAATTCATTCATTTATTTTTATATACTTTTTTTTCGATATTGGTAACGTACTTGGAACATAACTCCGGTGGCGCCACAACTTCGTTAATATTGCTAACTATTATAATTACTTTTTTCACATTGATTATTTTAAACATAAATGCCTATAATCGGTTATAATTGAAAAATAGAAATATAACCTGTCGCCATCATCTGCATTTTAAAATGTGTTCTAAAATAACCTCAATTTCTTATCTTTGTTTTAATTAATACCATAAACAGCCAATACATATTTATGGCCATGATTTTGCAACAATCAAATCAAATATAATTAAATATAATAAGATACGAAACACGAGTCCATATTTCTCGTATAAGGACTGATGTCTCGAAACTAACGAAAGGTTAATTCATTAAATCTGTTTATCGAAAGGCCTTATACGATGTACGCCGTGAATTAAGTAATTGTAAAACCAGATAAATCCAGATGGAACCAGTTTCTGAGATCGCGGAGCGCGCTTCAAGGTTCCGCTTGCACAAAACTTTATATTCTACCTGTTAGCGTATCTTCGCAACTCAACGCAATATCGTCTCACCCTTATATTGTTCACAGATTAGAGTAGAGTTTTATTCAACACGTTAGATAGATCAATCAGTGAAGGTATATTGATTTCTGCTCATTTAGATGAATTGATTCGTAATTTACAGTTGTTTTTAAATTGGTACAAAAGCACGTTTACTGCACTGCATTAATAGCATGCAAATAATATTTCTCTGAATACTTCCATCGTATCATCGATTCTTAATATGATCTGCGAAACACGTCACCTGTCACAGAGTTCTGCCAAAAATAATATTTTTCATGGAGTCTCTAAATAATTCTACCTATATATTATCAGATTGGAACGGTTTCACCCCTTGCATGAAATTTTAAGATATTTTATGCGATTTTTGTCCTCAAGTCCTTTTTTAACTGATTTTTACTTTTATAAAATAATGAAACCAGTGTTTCCCCGCCGAATATCTCTGCTTACCTGTAATAAGGGATACCGGTTTTTATTATTCGATCAATCAGTCGGCACTCCCCTCTTAATCATATCTCACCTTTCAAGTAATCCATCCATCTCTAAGGTTACTACTCCCGCATTCATATTTAAATTTCTTCTTCGCCAGATTCCATTCGTCTCTCCTCTTACCAGCATAAAACGAATATGTCTTTTTTAAAATTACAAGGTTGCAAACGACCAAGCGGTCACCTGAATTCGCCGAAAAAGCGAAACGACTGGTGCCCATGGACATTCGCAAATACAGATGCGTTGCTCAATTTTAGATTTTAACCAAGATAAAAATCTAATCCAGGACCCAATGCATAACATTAAAACACCTGGTCACTGGCTATAAAATCAGTTTTATCCAGTTACTTTGAGACGGAAATTAGTTATATCCAGTATTCTTGTGACACAGTTTGAAGTGTGGCGTGCATGGTAATTAGCTTTTTGCGGTGTTGATATCACTTCGCACTAAGCGGGTACCCTTCACCTGCAAATACATTCGATTAGTTTGAAATTATTATTTTTGAATATCATTCAATATTAAAAGATTTTAACATCATATATGCGTATGTATGCGTACGCATTGATCTATCACTTTTATCCGAGTAACTCATAAAAAAGATATAATTGTCCATGCATAGAGTGCGTATAAGAATTGTTTATTATCTGTTGCTATGAGTTTTCACTAACGAAACGCTTGTACAAAACATACAGACATCCTTCTATAAAACAAGATAACAACTTCTAATAAACTTGTTTTGCTACCGAAGCATGGTATCTACGTGAAATAAACTTAAGGAAAAAGCGTATCCGGGATTGTTGTCTTTATGTCTCTTATTACTTGATGGAGTTGCAATTATGATTATAAAGTTTAGTGTGTAAAATACGGAAAAACATATTTTATGATCAATTAAACATTGTTTCATCTAGCTTAATTTTAGTGTGTGACAGATGCAATGTTAATACAATTGTAAAATTCTTTGTGTATGGATGACGACAGTGGTCAATGCTGTGCGGATTGTAACGAAGTGCGGAGAGTAAGGGCAGAAGAAAGCGCAAAATTTTCCATTGGGACCGGTCGGCGCCGACCGGTCTGCCGGTGCTGTTGCGACTCCTTCGTCCTCCCCTCCCCTCACGCCTGACACGCACACTTGTATATTACACACAAGTATACTGACGGCATGGCATGGTCCAACATTAAAATATTATAACACTTCCCTGTAACTAGTTAAAAAATATAATTTGCGCTGCACATAAGTAGATTACGGGTGCGCCGTGAAGTTGCCGATCCAATTATCCAAGTGAAACTTCATATTTATCTAGCTTTTACCCGCGACTCCGTCCGCGCGGAATAAAAAATAGAAAACGGGGTAAAAATTATCCTATGTCCTTTTCCTGGTTCTAAGCTACCTGCCCACCAATTTTCAGTCAAATCAATTCAGCCGTTCTTGAGTTATAAATAGTGTAACTAACACGACTTTCTTTTATATATATAGATTGGAGTATATAATTTTTTTTTTATATTTTTGAATAAAGAGTAATACAATATATGAGTTAATAATATAATAAAAGGTATTGGAAATTATGTTTTAAGTTTTTTTTCCTTTAGCTATTGCTGTATTATCATGGTGTGTAATGAAATTCAATTTTAACTTTAATTATGGTTTCAATATCTATGTATATCAATAATGATTTTCAGGATGTTTGTAATAAGAACTGTTTACTGATAATATTTTTTTTTACTAAAAAAGACTGCACCTCAAGTTTTATTCGGACGCAAATGTATCGAATCAAAGCTCGTCGTAGTTTGTAACTGTTTGTAATCAGATTATTATCTGTCGTCTGTTTTTTATCGAAATTATTTGACTTGACCAAAATAAAAAGTCGGGAGGCGCGGCTATGACGTGAAATATTCGCAACCTGCCAAAACATACGCGAAATAATGTATTTTTAATTTTGACGATATTACCAAGAACACAAACAAGTACTTGACTTTGATAAATAGCAAAAAAAAATGTTCACATAAAATCACTGGTAGTGCCAAAACTTCGTTTGGATGCGAATCTATACCTATTAATAGAGTTGGTGTGTCTGAATGTAAAAAAAATCATATTTCGTACACGTAATGTATATGGCGTTGCTGATAATGAAAAATAATTTTTACCTTTGTCTGTCTGTCTGTTTGTCTGTCTGTATGTTTGTCCGCAAGGCCGCGTTTATTACGGGTAATCACCGGAACGGCTGGACTGACGTGATGATAGCTGATGTACGCGGACATATCATAAGCTACTTTTTTTTAAATTCTACGATGACGAAGTCGCGGGCGACCGTTAGTATCATAATGATACTAGCGAGTAGAAAAGTCTGCTGGTACGTTCATTAAAAGGACAATGAAACCTCAGAACTCCAATATGCTATTTGTATCAAAACACATCTCTCCCTTACATTCCCATTGAAAAAACATAGACTTACAATATGTATTGATACAAATGTCTCTACAGTCAAAACCCACAATAAGAGGTTGTTGTAAATATAAAAATGCAAAGAGCAACAAAAAAAAAATAGCCGACTTCAAAAAAAAAACAATCGCAAACAAAATGCACTCAAAAGTAACCTAAAAAAACCAATTTCAAACAAAATGCACTCAAAAGAAACATAAAAAAAAATTCAAACAAAATGCACTAAAAAGAAACAAAATAATGTCATGAAAACTCTCTAAACTCTAGTAGTTAGTAGTAGGGGCTCAGTTTTCCGCAACTCCACGACAAGCGCGTATTTTGGGTGTCTCTAAACTCTAAAGAAAGTTCTCTTCTTTCTTGTAACATGTCTATATTGTATAATTATTGTTATTTCGCAGTCGGTGTCGGCTGAAGTAAATAGGTGACATTTTATATTTGAGATGTATTAGACATACTTACGTTTATGTCCCTACTTAGGCCGAAACCGACTCCAAAATAACAATAATTATACAATATAGACATGTTACAAGAAAGAAGAGAACTTTCTTTAGAGTTTAGAGACACCCAAAATACGCGCTTGTCGTGGAGTTGCGGAAAACTGAGCCCCTACTACTAACTACTAGAGTTTAGAGAGTTTTCATGACATTATTTTGTTTCTTTTTAGTGCATTTTGTTTGAATTTTTTTTTATGTTTCTTTTGAGTGCATTTTGTTTGAAATTGGTTTTTTTAGGTTACTTTTGAGTGCATTTTGTTTGCGATTGTTTTTTTTTTGAAGTCGGCTATTTTTTTTTCTTAAAATTTTTGTTTTATTTCACAATTTTTAGTGAATTTGAAGTTCAATTACAAATTTCCTTAATACATATAAAGACATAAATAAGACAAATAAAGAAAAGGACTTTCCTATTTGATATGTGTGTACTTCGATTCAAAAACTAATTTAGAATGCAGCAGATAACCACTTATCCTTTAAACAATGAAATAATTATCAAAATCGGTATACAAATTGAAAATTACCGAACTATATATCGTAGCGTGCCTTTAATTTTGTCCAGCCGCGCGCCGCACTAGCATTTTTCGAATGCGCGTAGTTTTTAATTATTTAATATCTCCCAAACTATTGATCAGAATTACATAGTTTAAAGGCTAACGTAATCTGCATTTAATACTCTAGCCATCAAACATATTTATTTGGATAAGGATTCATATCGAATATAATATAATAGCGCCGTAAGCTTACGACGCTGTTTTTCGTGTGCATTTTAATCGAAGTTTGTTCACAATAACATGGTTTTTGTGAGACATCCATAGATGATAGATATATGCCACCGAAGACGTTTATTTAGCAAATTTAAAGATGTATAATTACTCCATACATCATTTTTATGTAAGTCATATAGTTTGACCTACGTAAGCCCAGAAAGCAAAATTGTGCTTTTCGTGTAGCATTTTTCGTTTCCGCGTAATTTTATTCTTACGATATCTCCTAAACTATTAGACAGAATGATATAGTTTCAATTGCAAATATAATCTACATTAAATTCTCTTGATAATGAACATGTTTATTTACATAAGGGTTAATACTGAACTCGAATAATAGCGTCGGAAATAGGGCATGAATTTAATTGATGTTTCTGAAGAAAAAAATGGTTATTGTGAGAAAACTATAAAAGATAGATATATGCTATCGCGGACTTTTATTTAGCACATTTAAAGAGCTTCAATTCGCCATACATCATTTTTATGTAGGTCCTATAGTTTAGCCTACGTAAGCGCTGAAAGCAAAAATGTCCCTAATGTTCGCAACAAATTTTGAAGCTATATTCAAAATCTACTAGTCTTCTAGTTATTAAAAAAAAAAAAAAAAAAAATGGGACCCACCTGCAAGCACTTCCTTTCGATTAAAATATTTTTCATCAAAATCGGACCACCAGGGGCGGAGTTTCGCGGTAACACACATAAAAAAAAAAAAAAAAAAAAAAAATACAGTCGAATTGATAACCTCCTTCTTTTTGAAGTCGGCTAAAAAGTAGTGTAATGATTCATCAATTCTTGGATAAGTTATTTTAAAATTAATAATCATGGATTATTGATATATTTTAAAAACTTTATCCAGAGATAGTCTAATCTTTGAGAATAGAGTGCTTGTAAACTTAAACAACTATAAAGTGCAGCGTGAAGAATTGGCAATAGTACGAAATATGATTACAAAACTATTTATACGAATGCGTCAGATAGTTTACTGTAATGTGCAGTTGGCACACGACGGAACACCATCAGTGTGACAGCTACCATTACTGTTCACAGAACACGTGCCCATGAGTTCTACGAAGAGGAAAAGAAACATTAGCACATGGTTTCAACCGTGTCTAGATTCTGAAAGTCTGTTTATCGACTACAAAATCTACATCTTAAAATCACTTTAATGATCTCAGTATGGCCGTCATGTTCTTCTTAGCCTTTAACCACATATGAGAAATCTAAGTTAAGTCTAAGTCTAAGTTTCAACTCTTATGTAGATAATTTATTCAGGACTAACTCTGTAGCAACACCAGTTTTCACACGAAAACAGTTTTTCATGAAATCCGATAAAATACCTAACTGCCGCACTCAGTTGTTTAATGTGTACTCAAACTACGCTCAGTATTACCTTCTCATACTAGCGCCAGTTAATCGTCTATTCTTGTTTTCATTTAATATTAACATGCTACTTGTAACCTATCTTATACATACATATGTATGATGTACTGTTAGTAGAAGTCTTCATTCTTCATTGATTAAAATGCGAATGGAAAATTACCTGTATATTTCTTATTTAACACACAAATCGTGAAGGCCACGCACATATTTAATATAAGCATGAGAATAACAAAATACAACATTTCGTAGTATATGATGTACCAACTTACAAGTAATTTGGTGTATTTTTGTTTGAGGTAAATAGTTACGTGTAATGTACAGTATTTATTAGCACTTAATAAAGCCCTTTCCACTAGCAATAGTATACGTAACTAAAGGCGTTAAAATTTCATCACCATCACGATCATTATGATGAATTCAAAGTTTACAAAACTCATGAAAGACGTCTGGACGTTTCCCAAAGGAGAAAAATGGCTCAAAAAGTTTCAATCAATTATAAATCGTCCAATCTATTACATAAATACATTATGTAAATTTATGGAATCATTATATACAACTTGCCATATAAGGTTAATTTATTAGATATATAACGTCAATAACGAGCACCAGCGCGACGTTAGATTTAACATGACCACGCGAAAACATTTATAGATAAGTACACAGTACACTAATGTGTTTATAAAAGAAGAATGTTATTAGATTTTTAACATATGTGAAATTAATTATTACATTTATATATTATGTATCATGACCATGTTTTTTAAAGACTAGCTGAAGCTCGCGACTCCGTCCGCGCGGATTTAAAAATAAAACAACAATTAGCCTGTTCTTAGAGACTATGTTCTACAAATATGCCAAATTTCAGTAAGATCCGTTGAGCTGTTCCGGATATACCTTCTAGCAAACATTCATTTAAACTTTCACATCTATCTTATATATATGAAAGAAAGTTGTGTTATGTTACACTATTTATAACTCAAGAACGGCTGAATCGATTTGACTGAAAATTGGTGGGCAGGTAGCTTAGAACCAGGAAACGGACATACGATAATTTTTACCCCGTTTTCTATTTTTTATTCCGCGCGGACGGAGTCGCGGGTAAAAGCTAGTTTATATTATTAGTTAGATTCTAGTACGCAAAATAGTGGCGCCCGAGTGTCATTGCCAACTCTAAAAAGCAGATATAACTAATATCAAAGTATTTTTGTAACTTATACTTCGATATTCCAATGTCTGTGATTGGTGAGTTCGATTTGATGACGAGAAATACTGGAATGGATTGAAGTTTTAGAGTTGAGGGAGCATGTTGTCCCGTTTCCGACCTTCGGCACCACGCCGCGCTTTCGTGCCCGCGCTGGCTCCCGCCCAAACAACACTAACAAACTCAATAGTTACTCTACATACAAACACTAAAACCGTTCCCGTTCACACAGGATTACCGTAGTAACTGACTATTTGTTGTACTGATGCCAATACGGCTACGATAAAGATACATGTAATGTAATCAGTGACTAAATTATTTTAGTAATTAATCTAATTAATGAAACGATTGTCTATCATTTTGGTACTTTTAAGAGGAACAGGTGAATTACCAAATTATATTAAATTACATTTTTTTTTTATATTTTCCGAGCCACATAGTGATATCGAGTACACAATCTGTTTCGGTATTTGACTATTCAACTACCACCACATGTTGATCGATGCTTATGTAGAATGATGTTAAGATTTATATAAAACTGAAAGGTCATGAGTGAATGGACTATCGATATCTTCATGGTTTTAGATTCAATTCCATTGTTATTTTTACAATGTTTAATGACTAAATCTACCGTGTTCGTATCATCGTACGATAGCGGTGCATCCAGTTTCCAAACCAACCACTTAGTACTTTCTTGATATTTCAAAATGTATTTTCTCAGAATCAACCTCCGTAATCTTTTGTTATCAATTCGTCTTTACCAGCATTAGTTGGTTGGTTTCATTACCCTGCGTCCAGCACTTGGTGCCTCGTTGACGCACTTGCGTTTGCTTTTTGTTTTGTGTTCTTTTGTTTGTTTGTTACTCAATCACACCATTGAATTGAAAGCAATTGTCAAACATAAAATTATCCTCAAGTGAAAAATAAAAACATAATGTTGTAAAAATGTCACATTCAAAAAGGATAAAATTTGAATGTTCTTTATTTCGTACGGTATAAATTTTTTAAGCGTTACGATACTTATTATAAAATTCTTGCACGTCTTCTGAAATCGATTTCGTGAATCGATTACGTGTAGCGAGAATTTAACCAAATCCTGATCTTATCCTTGTATCAATAAGTTATTAAAAGCAAGCATTGAATAACAACTTTGCCATAAAACCGAAAACGATCGCGTTTATTTCAAAAATGTCAATGTAAACGTAGCATAAAAATCGTGATTTAAATGTGAAAACGTGCGACACCGTGGCTTTCATTTGTTTATATTATAACAAAGTACATTGAAATAACTTTTAAAAACATTTGAAGAAAAAGAAAACCTGAAAGAGGTTTCAATCAGTTAACTAGGTTAGGTTCTTTAACGCAACGGTTTTGTTTTACTTTTCTCTTCTCATTTAAATACACATTGTCGTAAATACTTCTTTTGGCTTTTGTACTCCTTATTTTTTGTTCCAATTTCCTTTATGTATAAAAGGTTGAGTTGAACGCCTCGGAGGCTCGAAGCGGAGGAGCGTGGCGTGCTTCCGCATGTGAATTTGCAACCATAGCTGCAAGCAAACTGAACAAGACTACAATGTCAGTGCATTGTTGCGCCGTCCAGTGATATGAAGATAATTGAGACATTTGCATAGACATCGACAATCACAAATCGCAGGATGCGACTCGTTAGGCGTCAGCGCCCGTCGCCTTCTCGCAGACCTCCCGGCTACCTCCGGTCTTTCAATCGACTACAAATAGTCAATAACATAATGACAATATTACTTTAGAAGTCAATTGCAGTGACACTTGTATCAATAAATTGTCACCCTAACATCCTCTTTCATAAAACAAAGACAACAACAAGTGTCACTGCAGTGGAAACCCATATTTATAGACCAACGCGACGCAAGGATATCTGATCCGTTGGGCATATGTCAAACTAAACTAGGATAGCTCACTAGCCCTACTGTCAATGTCAAAAAAGTGTCAGAAGGTCCTTTTCGTACTGCAGCTGTCATGTCATGTCTTTTTATTTTATGCCATTTTCTATGCCCATGTAGGTATTGTATATCTTTTAATATTGTCCGCAGATTAATCGCTGTCGCCAGCGATTATTTTATTTCCCTTTTAGCGAATTCTTTTACCTTTGTATTTTCTATTTTATGTGAAATATATGTTTAATTCACTATTTCTCAACTTAAGAAACGACTTTTTACCCTGGAAAAATAAAAATATTCTTTACCGCTTCATACTAAAAAAGGTAACGGTCTACTTTGTGTACGAAATTGCAATGAAAGATTGTATGTTATTTTAATTAGTCAATTGTTTCTTGCGCAGGAGGCGGCAGAATGGGCGCGACGGCACACCGGTCTCATGGTCAACCCGTCTTTCGAACCGGACGAATTCGCGCCCGCAAGGTAAACCCCTCCGACAAATATTTGCATCCAATTTTTATCCAGAACAACCGTAAGGGCGGCTCCTTTATATCACTGTTATATCAACTCAGTGAGGAAGTTATAGTACCATGCGAAAGAAATGGTGAAATAAATAAGAAATTAAAATGTAACTTCGTCCATGACTTCACTTTTCCCATTGTATTATTTACAACAGGCATTATATTTCAACTAATATGTAGTTATGGACAATCGTTTCTTGATAATTCGTAATACGCTTATGATGCCTTTCCATGAAATGTATGAACGATATCTTGGCTCCCATTCAAAACTGCATTTGTTTATGATAAAATAAATTCAGCTCCATAAATCAAGAAGCCATATCAAATTTTATTTTAAAAAATTGCTTCGTTTAAATATAAATAATATTAGTATTGATCGAGAGATATCCTAAAAGGAGCGAAAATAATTTAATCTCACAATAAGATGTTGTAAATTATATTGTTTTCTTAGTAAAAGATAAATTATTACAATAATTTATGATTTGTTGTTGTTTTAATTACATAGAAAAGCATTCAAATGTCATGCAACACACACATAAGTATGGAAATTCTTGCAACAGCAATCTGTCATTCAGTACTTAAGTTTGACGGATTACCACCTGTTGAAACTATACGATACAATCGATTGTTATTCAGTCATTTGTTAAATAAAAAAGAATATCAAAATGATGTGTTTCAAATTTACTGTTGAAGTGTACCAAGATTTTTAATCACCATGTTTAGAGAAGATTATGTCACCATGCACTCATTAGTGTTATAATGATCTCTTAAAAAATATTAAATAAAAGTCCTTATAGCACGTTAACACTTTACCTTTATTTGCAGTCTAGCGCCGATGAAAGAAGAAAAGAAGCCACCAGGAGCAGACAAAGGGATATTCCTTGTTAACATGAAAGAGAAGAACGTTCAAGAAGTAGAAGAATATGAACCATATGAGAACAGAGTCGTAGATCATCCTACCACGTGAGTTTCCTCATATCCACGAAAAATCTTTATACAAAACTAGCTTTTACCCGCGACTCCGTCCGCGCGGAATAAAAAATAGAAAACGGAGTAAAAATTATCCTATGTCCTTTTCCTGGTTCTAAGCTACCTGCCCACCAATTTTCAGTCAAATCGATTTAGCCGTTCTTGTGTTATAAATGGTGTAACTAACACGACTTTCTTTTATATATATAGATAATTAAAAAAACAGTTTTTAACAACGCAACAACTTTGAAAGTAGTTGCGTTAGTTCTGAAAGATAACTTACTATATATATCACAACAATAACAACGCAGCTCACGACCGCGACCAAAGCTACGTATATGCAGATATATAACAGTTTTGGCGTGATCTCAACCATTTCTCTCCTCTTTCATATCCATACTTTTACAATTTTTACATAATATTCTTATTTTTTCCTTAAACCAACTATACTATTTTTGTGACGTAGGCATAGTAATAGAAAATGGTGCGGTATTTGAATGTTAACTCAAGTATCGGTGATTTTAGATCAGTCCGACCTCGACATGACTGACCAGTGACCAGTCAGTAATCCAAAAAAGTATTCGATTCTAGTTGTAAACAAATATCAATTAATATCGCCAAATTGAAACAAAGTAGAAAACATTTTTGAATTGACCTTGCAAATGTCAAATAACACGCGAGTGCAGGGAATTTTTAATATGAATTGACTGGAGCCAGATGACCTTTGTATTGATAGCAATCTTCTTCCTGTTCGCTATACACTCATAGTAACGATGAGCATCGGCCCTTTTAAATTATTTTTGCTTTCGGTTATGGATCACAAGGATTTTTCCTTATCGTTCATTTCCAGGAAGCAACAATAAAACGATGTCGATGGGAAATAATTAATATTACAAAGACGTACAATTGCGCTCAAAGGTCTGTGTACGGAAATTCTATGGAGCTAGAATATTCCAACTTTTATTACATTTATAAATTATTTAAATAATAAGTATGCAATAGTTGCTTATGATGTTTATAGTATTTCCGTCGTTTTTGTCTCGGCCATTAGAAAACTTGACAACAAAAGAAAATCCGTGGAATTCCGAGTTGATTAGAATTAAAATCTAAAGAGAACCTAAACAAACCTAGTCGCATGATAATATTATGAAAATACTGATATCGAGCAATGACAATATTTATTTCGTGGTACTTATTTAAACACATTTATAGCAAAAACATATTGTTTCTCTTTGCACTTCCTAGGAGTTTGAATATTATTAGAGAGTTAGAATATTGAATATTCAAAAGAATACTGTGGCATAATTCGTTACTTAATCTATGTCAAAATAGTTAGTTAGCAAGAAAATTCAACGTTTGCATGTTTTCTCCCCTCTGTAAGCTATGTACGGACGTAATCTCTCACTCGTAATCTATCTATATGTTCCAAATTTCCCCTGATCAGTGCAGTTAAGTGTTACCAAAATCCATTCAACCAAATTATCGCATTCATAGTATTAGTAGATTATTATGTTTTTTTTTTATAATATAACTGTTGAGGTCAAATATGATTAAGATACAAAGTAATATAGAATGCCAAGATATAGTTAAGAACTCTATTTCTGAGCAGATTGATGATAAGAGATTATGGCTCTGTTTACTGAATCGCATTAGCATTTTTGTAATACGTATGACGGTCAAGTTCTCTATATGCTGTATCCTTGTAAGTAATAAATGATGGAAATTTTTCTCGAGACGTATCACCGCCCACGACCTGCATACCAAGCAGTTCACAGTTTATTACTGTTTTCAACGTTGAATGTACAAATTAACTTGATACAATATAAATTTTAGCAAATATTTCATACGAAGTAACTGACAAAAACTAATAAGCAAACTAATCTGCAGAAATACACGTAAAAACTGTCCTCCTTTTCTTTAACCCTAGAACTCAAATTGAATCCAATGCAGTGTTACATGTATACTATTGCCATCTTTTTCCGTCTTTTTGACAAAAACATACAACAATTATTAGTAGAAATGTCAATGTTGTTAAAGCCCCAGATACGAGTACATCAATATGTTATCTATATATATAAAAGAAAGTCGTGTTAGTTACACTATTTATAACTCAAGATCGGTCGAACTGATTTAGCTGAAAATTGATGGGGAGCTAGCTTAGAACTAGGAGACGGACATAGGAACTTTTTTATTTTGTGTGCATTTTTTTATTCCGCGCGGACGGAGTCGCGGGTAAAAGCTAGTTGTATATAATGTATATACATTTAGGAACATGTCATGTTCATAATTCGACAGTGAACACACACGATAATAGCTAAGGTCGAATTCGCTTTTGTTCCTTGACCAAATAATCTGATTTACACTTCTAAGCTATTGGGTATAAAGATTTAATGCATAATTGATAACAACATACTTATTATTCGAAAAATGCTTAACATTTTATAAAGCTATGACATCTATATATATAAAAGAAAGTCGTGTTAGTTACACTATTTATAACTCAAGAACGGCTGAATCGATTTGACTGAAAATTGGTAGGCAGGTAGCTTAGAACCAGGAAAAGGACATAGGATAATTTTTACCCCGTTTTCTATTTTTTATTCCGCGCGGACGGAGTCGCGGTTAAAAGCTAGTTATAAATAATCAAACATCTTAAAAATAAATTTGAATTAATTAATTTTGTTTCCATTTTTCAGTTTCATACACATGAAACTAGACAAGCTGTTAACAGCGTGCTAAAAAAATGCAAACAAAAATTCTAAAGCAAGTGAATTTCTAGAAATAAATGGAACAAATTTATCTAACCATTAAATAAAATTAATTTCACGGATTTTTCTTGCATTTCAAAATCCGTAAAATTACTTCCACACTCAATAATTTTTTTTTTATCAACTAAATATTTATTTGAAAGAAACACTATTTAAGTTTATATTAGCAGAAGTTTGTTCAACTGCAAACCTTAAAGATCTACATATTTCATGACAGTAAAGTATCTGATATGTCTTGTACAGTTACGACGATAAGGTTTAAGATAAGTAATAGTAAGTAATTTATTAGTTACTAGCTGTCGCTCGCGGCTCCGTCCGCGCGCAGTTAAAAAAAACTTAATAGCGGTATGATTTTTTTCTCGCCTTTTAAACCTTCCCTAGACCTCCACGAACATTTCAAGACTAAGATAAGATAAATCCGTTCAGCCGTTCTCGAGTTTTAGTGAGACTTACGAACAGCAATTCATTTTTATATATATATATATAGATAGATAGATTGTTACAAAAAATAATTATTATTTGGCAAATGTTATATACTTACATAATCTAAGTATATATTGTGTATATCTATATACTTAGTCCAGCCATAAGTTCTGTTACAAATGAAAATGCATTTTTTTTAAATGAAGTAATGTAATATTAATAAAATTTATACCTACATATTTATTAAGGTTTCAGCAAAAAATAAAAAAATATTCTATTCGAAATGGCCATCTTTAGCTTTTATACAGGCCTTTAATCTGTTTGGCCACGAATCTATGGATTTACGCACTCTATCCAAGAGAAATTTTGCCACTGCTTGCTCCAAAGATTTTTTAAGAGACTCAATGCTGCCGTATCGTTCAGAGCAGGCCATGTCCTCTAAAACTGACCATAATTTGAAGTCTAAAGTGTTGAGGTCTAGGCTAGATGAGGGCCACTCTTCAACTCTTATAAAGTCCGGAACGTTGGTTTCAAGCCAGCCTTGGGTAGTTCGTGCCTTGTGACAAGGTGCAAAGTCCTGCTGGAAAGTCCATGGTATATTTTTAATAATTGTATTGCTGAGAGGTTTCACTGCATGATCCAAGACTGTATCTTGATATACTTTGGTTGAAGTTTTCACTCCTTTTCCACAAAAGTTTAGTTTTGTGACTCCTTGATAAGACACGCCCCACCAAACCATCACTGATGCAGGATGATGACCACGTTTTACCTTTCCGACAACTTGAGCAGCTTCTTTAGAACTGTGAGCGTACACATTATCATTTTGATTGAGTTCTTCAATCGTGAAAATTTTTTCATCGGTAAAGAGGATATTTCTGTGCCTTTCTCCTGCGTATCGCGACACAAGGCGTTTTGATCGATCCACTCTCTTTAATTGCAAAGATTGATTTAGGGCATGTCCTGTATATCGGCGATAAGCACCGAGCTTCAGGTTTTGTTTTATAATACGCGACAGAGTTCTAGCGGGAATCTTCATTTCTCGCGATAAGATTTTTTTGCTTCCTAATGGGGTTTGGACGAATTTTGGCTTTAACAGCATTAACAGCCTTTGTAGTTCTAACAACACGCGGCCGCCCCGATCTTTTCTGGTCTTCGACAGACGAAGTGATGCTGTATCTGTTAATAGTACGATATACGAACATATGGCTGATACCAAGCTTTTGAAGTGTCTGGAATATGATCGACGGCTCCATACCCACTTTGTACAAGGCGATCACTGCAATCCTATTTTCTTTAATACCCCATTCCATATTTAAATTTGATAATGAACACAAAAAAATATGTGAAATGGCGCAAAAACGAATTAAGTTTTTAAAATAATATACGTGTTCAAATTTAAAAATAATTAAAAAGTTGAAAAAAAGAAATGTTTTTATGTAACAGTATTTATGGCCAGACTAGTTATATAAAAGAAAGTCGTGTTAGTTACACTATTTATAACTCAAGAACGGCTGAATCGCTTAGAACCAGGAAACGGACATAGGATAATTTTTACCCCGTTTTCTAATTTTTATTCCGCGCGGACGTAGTCGCGGGTAAAAGCTAGTATCTAATATATATACTTAGATATTGGCATCTTCTCTATATTGCTACATTATGAGCGTGTTCTGTACGTTCATATAGACTAATATAATTTATGGAAAGAGTTATGTTAGGTATTTATCAATGAGACATGAATTATAACTAGGAAATCCGTGGGCGAACAAAGGTTACATTCACATCTTGCAAAATCACATAACTAAAATAGCAATTCAAGTCCATTAACATTAATGTCGGAAGCAGCAATAAAAATCATAAAAATGGTGACCACAATCTAGTGAAAGAAGTATAAGTCACTTTGTAGCAAACAATATTGCGCTAATAAAAGATTTATACGGCGTTATACTATTGAATTCACTTGCATTATCTTTAATACAATTTTTAAGAATTAAAGAATTTTTAAAGATTCATTCAGTTGTTTAAGTATTTTCGGTACAGACAAAGAATCAAATTGTTTCTTACTCGTAATAAATAAACATACATCATATAAACAAAAAAGTAATGAGATTGAATGTGGTAGAGTATAAATAAAGGTAGAGGAAGACCAAAGAAAGTATGGATAGATTGTGTGAAAGAGGATATGCGTAAGAAGGGGGTAAATTCAGATATGACGGCTGATAGAGATGTATGGAGGAGTGGTACATACTGTGCCGACCCTCAGGGATAAGGGCAGGTTGATGATGATGTTTCTTACTCGTAATATTAGTTATTTAAAAAGTGTTACGATTATCGATTAGAGTTAGGAATGAGGAACCCCTGTGCTACCCGAAACCAATATAATTCTAGTTCTAGCTTACTGCCGCAATAGCTTATTTATTCATATTTTTTTTCTAGGAACACGGAAACACTGCTACACTTAATGAAGGGCAGTTTAGGAACCGGTATTTTAGCGATGCCGCACGCTTTCTCCAAGTCGGGTTACGCAGTGGGAGCTATCGGCACCGTGGTGATTGGAGTCCTGTGCACCTACTGCATCCACGTACTGATGGACTCTTGTTACGTGCTGTGCAAGCGGCGGAAGGTACCGTCGCTCACATACACAGCCGCGGCGGAGGCAGCGCTGTCAGAGGGCCCCGACTGGTGCAAGGCTTGCGCACCTTATGCCGCGTTAGTATATCCATACCGATATGTATCCATGTCTGTGTAAATCATGAGCAATAAAAAAGTCAACTGTTCTTCATAACTGGGACATATATCGTGTTATTCGCCGAGATATTTCATCGATCTTTTATTAATTCAAGGCTTTGTAAAAAGAAAATTCCGCTTTGACCTTTAGCGATATGTTAGAAGTTTCGTTTAATGATCCCTATTATTTGCCCTGATAGAAAGAACTAGTTTTCAATTAGCTTTAGGGATTCAACGAATGGTGTTTCTAGAAGTAATAAATCAAAGTGGTATTGTTGTAGAAACTTTTTCGTCCATTCCTTACAAATGACACATTCAGATATTTTGTGTAATATCTAATTCTATAGCGGCTCAATTGTTAATCAAACAATCTAAATAAGTCATTGCTATTAGTTCGATTGCACCAACGACAGACGAAATCCAGTCTATTAGTAAAAAAATTATCCATTACTAAGATATTTTCTATAATAGACATATTTGTTTTGTTTGCAGGCATATCGTGAACGCATTTCTACTAATCTATCAGATTGGCACATGCTGCGTGTACGTGGTGTTCGTGTCTGAGAACATTCAGTTCGTGCTGACGAAGCAGTTCGGAATAGACGTGGCCGTGACTGATGTTATGCTATGGATCCTCGTCCCTCTCGTACTTATTAACTGGGTGCGAGATCTCAAGTACCTCGCGCCGTTCTCCGCTATCGCCAACGCCGTCACCATTGTCAGCTTCGGAATTATCCTCTATTACATATTCAGAGTTACACCTACATTAGAAGGCAAAGTACCAGCTGGCAAAATCGGAGACTTTCCACTTTTCTTCGGAACTGTACTCTTCGCGTTGGAAGCTATCGGTGTAGTAAGTTTATTAAATGATACATACATAGTTTTATTCAACTAATAAATCGCATATAATTACGAAATTATTTTATGCAAAAGAACAGAATTTAATGCTCTCCGGTTTTGTTCCAATATCAATTCGGTAAACAATTGCAGAATGTCAAAGAAAAGGTTAAGAGAAATTATCCAGGTTTATGTTATTGCCAAAAGTTTTATTTGGAAAATCAAACTTACAAAGACTTATGTTATTTTATGTTAAAAAACGATGGTGATAAGATTAATCGCCCAACTAATGAATTTCGTGATGCGGATAAAACCAATAACATGTTTTTTTTCTTTAAATTTCTCAAAAAATGTGTTACACAGATTCTGCCTCTCGAGAATGAGATGAAGACCCCCAAGGACTTCGTAGGAAAGTTCGGCGTCCTCAACCGCGCCATGATTAGCATCATCATTCTGTACGTGGGCATGGGCCTGTTCGGCTACCTACAGTATGGCAACGCCGCCGCTGGTAGCATTACACTGAATTTACCATCAGAAACTGAAATGTAGGTTATTTACGTAAATGTTTATATTATATTTTATACGATAACGATGAACAAATTAAGAGTACAAAAATCTTATAGTTATCTACGGAACCTGTCCAGAAAACAGTAATCTTTGCGTTAATAAACAAATGAAGAAAAGGTTTGACTCGAAAATACATAAACGAGGAACCGATGCAACGATGAAAAGAGCACGTTAAAGCTGTGAACAAATGAAGTTATAATAATAAAAATGTTTTTTTGTAGCCTAGCGAGTGTGGTACAATGCCTGCTGGCGTTCGCTATCTTCATAACGCACGGTCTGGCGTGCTACGTGGCCATTGACATCTTGTGGGGCGAGTACGTTGGGCCCCGCATACACTCCTCGCACCGTACACTCTGGGAGTACGTCTTGAGGACGCTCGTCGTTCTACTCACATGTTAGTACAAAAACTGTGCTACAATCATTTAATTGCAATATGTCACCTGTTATTGTAGAGATGTAATTGATATATAGCCTTCTATTATTTCAGTCTAGACTAGAGACATCCACGACCAACTAAGAATTCATAATAAAGTAAATTATTAAATACAGTCACCATAAATAAGAACTTTTCTATTTCTGCCTCCCCTTACGTTACTAAATTTGTTTGCAGTCGGCATCGCGGCGGCGGTGCCAGAACTGGATCTATTCATCTCGTTATTTGGAGCACTCTGTCTCTCGGCGCTGGGCCTGGCCTTCCCAGCCTTCATCCAGAGCTGCACCTACTGGTACTACGTATCTGATTCAGAGCGTATACGGATGATCATCAAGAACTCAATCGTTGTAGTGTTTGGTACACTGGGACTCGTTGTCGGAACTTGGACTTCACTAGAGGGCATCATTGTCAAGTTTTCCGGACACGGACATGGATCCGTTGCTAACACCACTGAGATTTTCAACCAAACAGTCTTAGCACCGTGAAATACGTTTGAACAATGATTGGGAAAGTGCCATTATTTGCAGAATTGTCCGTGGCACCTTCTAAGTACAAATAGCGTATGGGTCGGACAGTATAGAAATAGCTTTGCACTTCATTCCTCTGCAAATGGAATATTACCTCAAAATAAATTTTTATTTACATATAAAATTTTACAGACAATCGTTAAGTTTTAAATGTAATACAAAAAATAATGTAGGACGACGTTTTTTGATTGTCCATGTAGAACATAATAATTGTTGAGGTACATACATACAACTTGTTATTTATTTGAGTATTAGATAGCATATGATTTTATTTGTAATGATAGTTAAGAGATTTTCATAACATTCATCAATTTTCAACCTCAAGTGAGACAGTTGTATTGTAAAATAATAATAATAATAATAATAAACTACAATGCAACAATAATAGATTTTAAAACTAGAGTATTGATTTACAAGTAATTGAATTTAGTTTAGCTGCCCCATCTCTTTGCGAAATCAAAGCTTCGTCGAGCATACAGGCTCGCCGGCAGACTTGCCGTTTTATTAGTGCAAATATTATGTACAAAGTGCAAATGTTATTTAAAAAGCAAATTATATTAGAGACTGTTGTGAAACTGTTTAATTGAGTTATTCGAAGCTGTGAGATTCTATGTCAAGCGATGTGGCATTTCCGTAGAATAAGCGTTATGTACAATTAAGAATAGAATACTATTATAAAGTATTAATATTATGATATTATTGTTAATAATCAATTTCATTGAACAAACATTTAGTAATAAATTTGTAAGCCTCGCGAAATTGTTACCGAATATTTTTAATATTGACTTTTTGAAAGTTGAAGATCGGTGCATTATGGCGGCGCATGCGATGTGCCCGCAATTCAGTGCGACTGATCCGCTCAGCAGTTTTAGTACATAATCTGTGATGTTGATAGTTGATAAAAAACTTATATTTATTAAAAGTCAATTTGACTATAATCATGTGCTCATCTGTTAGGAATTGTTTATAATTTCAGTATGAAATATAGAGTAGTATATTTTTAAAACGATTTTTATTAATTTCCTACTCCCATACCTTTTGTCCTCCTAAAGTTCTAATTGTTTGTTATTAGTTTACTTATTTCCAAGGTTCCAATAAGCTAAACAACAGGTATCGTTCGGTTCGGGGAGAAAGGATATAGCACGCCTTTTTTAGAATTGGTCGACCTCAGAAACCATCGGTAAGGATATTACCGATTTATAGTAGGTAAACTGCAGTGGATCCTCATTATCAATAGTACTAATTTTAAAAAGAAATTGAAATTATTTTTGTTAGACTGACAAATCAATAGAAATGAGGAATTATAAAAAAAACTTATCGAAACAACTTTACCGTAGTAATGGTGTAATCACCGACTTATTAAAAACAGACCTGTTTATATAATTACAGAGAAACATTCCAAAATAAATCCATAGACAATAAAAGACATTGTCAGCCATAGAAATGTGTAAATATAATTTCCCATTTCTATTGAATTCGACTTTACGTTTGAACGTCTGTATACCTAATTTTATACCATTGTAACCACAATCACCTGCAGCATAAGCGGTTTGACCCATTTTATATGAGGTGTATCCGATTCGTATCTTACCCGGAAGATTATACTCGTAGAAACAGACGGCACGGCACCTTTAATATAAATTATAATAATAATAAATTTAATTAAAGCTAAAAATAAGTCCTTCTTACACTTCCATTGTTAACACTAAATTGCTCCATAAGTTATTAACAAGCGTAGGTTTTTTGCCAATTAAAGATTTAAAACACACTAACAGTCAATAAAATTTAACAAACGACGATTAAATATTGTTTTCTTTTCCAGTGCATACTCTAGGTTTTTTTCATTATTGGATATAGTTACCACTTCAGTGTCAGGCGCAGTATTTCTGCAATGTTCTTTTTTGTTTCGTTGATAAGTATCCTTTGGTTTTTTAAATGTGGAGATGGGAAGCTTGCCTCTATGGTAATTTAAGACCTCACTTATTCATTAAAGATTACCATCGCCTCACTTTCATCAGACAACTTGTAGTATTCACGTTAACTTTTCAGCATCCTGTTTTAATCGCTCGTTCTTCTTTGGATTGGATGCCAAGCAGAATTAATTCCCTTTATTCTGACGTCGGAGCATGGAGCGGAAAGTTTGTAAGTCCAGTATTTTTTTTAACTTGCTTAACTGTCTGTTTCGAACGAAGTATAGACTCACAAAGCTATCACAAACCTATTTGTAATTGGTAACAAAGTAAGAAACGTGTTAATGGGTTAATACTCAGTGACGTCATGGCATAGTGATATAAGCAGTCACCCAGGCGAATAATTATAAGCATAACGAAAAATATATTTTCATTGATCTGACCAAAATATCTAAACCTTAAGACTTTCTATCACAATTACGTTAACGTGAGTGGTTATGATAAAGTAAAATTTAATTTTGGACTTAAAAAAGCACATATTTATGCAATACTTTTTCAGCGACCAGTTATGGATGAAATAGAATCGGATGAAGCTTTGAGATTTTATCAATTCCTAAATTATTTAGACGGAGGCAGTTTCGGTACAGGTAGGTTTCGGTACTTACTATAATTTTGTATAACCTTGGCATGTTTTTGAATTGATTTTCCATGTTTTCCTTTATTTTACATTAACATTACATTAATTTCATTTGTTGTTTAGGCCCCATAGATGAATTCGTAGACGCAATGTACAGGTTAGCCAGTTATATGAAACAACAAAACAGTAGAGAAACACAAGTGAGAGGTATGCGAGAACTCGAAGCAATTAATGGTGAAAAAGGTTACCTAATTTTTTATATTTTATGTTTCGAACTTTGAACTAACTGTAATATTATATGTAATATAAAATACCTAATCTTTTTTTAGGTAATAGTATCAAAACCGTTTTAGAAATCAGCACGGTAATAATGAGGAAGAAGCGAAAATTTTTCTGCACTGGTGAAGTGAAGGAGCCAATTGTTAATAATAAAATAATATGTAAAGTATGTGAACATTGTATACCATTTATTTGTCACGAACATAACCTACTTATTTATTATTATTTTACTATAGGATAGAATTTTATTGCCTATTGCTGGGACTTCGTGTAGAGATGCAATCATGTATTGGCATCCAGATTTAACAGAGGAGCACTACTGCGTTGGCGCGCTAGAGTCAAAAAGTCCTGTTCATATAATGGATATAGAAGGTTAGTTTTGAAACGTATGATCGCCTCCAATTTAAGGTTTCTTAGAAATCCTGATTAAGGAATGCTAAAGAAACAATATCCAACTTAAATCGACCTACATTCTTAGTAATAATTTGGAATAAATCTAGTCTCCGTGTGAAAAATTCACATGTACTATATTTTTCAGTTTTTTACTAATAAATGACAATGAATTATAAAATTTCAGGTGAAATGTTTTGTAAAGGTGACGACTATTCTAAAAGAGAATATTTGCTAGCGTGTGACTTCTATGAAGACCAAGAAGCCCCAGTTGCGGATTTACTTCAATATTACCCCGATCCAGATCCTGAAATAAGTCCTAAACTATTCTGATATGCAACTCCAGCTGCTATTTATTAAATGTCTTGTGTTATTCATAATTTAAAAGTTTAAATGCATGTTCCCCTTTCCAAGTTTTTGTTGCAAAAATGTGATTTAATTTAACTAGAGTTAACTTTTTTAAAAGGGTTTGTTCTACAAAAAGTTTGATTAAATCAAATTCAATTTAATTATGAGCACAAAATCACAAGGAGAAAACTCTTCGAGATATTATCGGATAGGTAAAAAATTTTATAAAGCTGTGTAGCGTCTGAATATAGGTTAGTTCGATTAAATCAATCTAACCCTATTAGGCGCCGGGTTGCAGGTCCATGGATAGGCGTCAACCTCTGGGTGGCGGCGCCCCGCCCTCTATGCACCCTCATGTTAAGAAGGATGAGGGTTAAATCATTTTTACTCCAATGATCTCGATGAAATTTGGTGTAGGTATAGAACACAGTCTGGAAGAACAAAAAGACTACTAATTAAGATTGTCTATGACAATGTTGTTTAAAAATGATTTTTCGATGAATCCATGAATTTATGATCTATGGTCCTAACACATGTCGTTGACGTTGACACTTGTATAGACGTTTTGTTGTGACACTTGTGTGTGATCGCGATTTGCAAAACTTTTTACAATGTTTATAATTTAATTTTATATTTTTGCAAAATTATTTCTAATAGAGTTATTATTTTTGATTAATGCTACTGTCAATCTTAATTTAAATCTATAATTAAAAATGTGAAAGGTCAATTACTCTTGAGTCAATGTAGGTTAACTTCATCTATTACACGTTCAAGTACCATAGAAGTTTCGCTAACCATTATTATTCGTGCTTTCGTGGTGAGATAATATAAAGAAAATGAGTGAGGAAAGAGTTAAAATGCGAAAGCAATTGGGATTGCTGGAAGGTGTCGCTATTATATTAGGTATAATTTTCGGTAGTGGTATTTTCATTTCACCTAAGGAAGTTTTAGAAAAAACCGGGTCAGTGTGGGGAGCATTAACCGTATGGGGAGTATGCGGGATTTTGGCAACTTTAGGCGCCATGTCATATGCAGAATTAGGTTAGTACTTTTTTAATTTTTTAAGTGGGTATTTGGGTTTTCCATTACATATAACATTTCACATTACTACTACACATTTTTAAATTATTTACACAATTAAGTATACACGCATAATTGCAGAAATTCTGAAGGACTACCTGCTAGCCTTTAATTAAGTTACAATAATACAATTATTTATTGGATTATTATTTCATGATGAATTTTCATAAATAATTATTTTTAACTTTTATTTTCAATTACCTGACGGAACTGAACAATATGAAAACTGTTTTTTTAAAGTAACTTACTAAAACCTGCATATTTAAGCTAAGTGTATGTTAATTTCCCCTGGTTTGATCTTTTTCACACTTGGTCATATGTTTATGGCAATTCACAGTAGTCTAGTATATCCTAAATGTTATTAACAATATTCTTATAGATATAGTTGAACCTGGATAAGAGAGGTCTGAATAAGCAAGAAACCTTTATAAGCAAGAGTAATTTTCCAGTTACAATAAAAGACCACCGAAAGATAAATGAGAAACTCAGGCTAGAGACAAACTTCTATAAGCAAGAATATTGCAGCCACTGGGACTTTCATATATCTAGGTTCAACTGTATAATATAAAACAATATTATATTAGTTACACCAATTTTAAATCAAAAATGTCTATACTGATTTTTATGGTTTTTTTTTTGTATTTGTCTTCATCTGGAATAAAATAATATGTATATGTAATAAATATGATATTGATACGGATCACTGGTTGACCTGACAAACATATTGCATAAAAAATGATAAAAAATTCTCACATCATCTCATCATTCAAAGGCACTACTCTGGCGCAAAGTGGTGGAGATTACCATTATATAAATGAAGCATTTGGACCATTGCCTGCTTTTCTTTACCTGTGGGATGCAAACCTCATATTTGTGTAAGTGCAACTTGTTTTACACACAAACACCATACATCCAATTGCATCAACTGTTTTGATACACAATTATAAATGAGTTAGTTCTTGGTAAAGCTTAAATATTTTATACCTTCCTGCCTGTAAACAAACTTATTGCTTTTTACCCTATATCCATTGTTATCTATAGTTAATCTTCAGTTTTCACTGTCTGGAGTACAGCTTCACTTATAGCACATAGACTAATTCATTGTTACATTGCATTACGCTTGGATTGTATCACTTGGTTGTCTGTTTGCTATTAGAGGAACACATAAATATGTCTGGATTAAATTATAGAATGGTTCAACAATATTGTTCTCTATATACGGTTTTTTAATATTCTCATGCTTTATATTTACTGCTTTTTAACATCTTATATGGCATGTGTTAAATAAATTACTTCTTCAGATAAGTGAAAAAAAAAATTGTAAGACACAGCTACTTTATTGATACATTGAAATGCATATTACTTATTTTTTATAGATTATGTTGCATTTATTTTTAAATTATTGTGTGGTTTAAATAGTGTGCAATGTAAAAAAAATTACAACTTTATTTTGTAATAACTATTGTATACAGTTAATTCCAGAATATTAATTTGTGTCTTGTAGGCCCAGTACAAATGCTATAATGGCATTAACATTTGCTAACAATATATTGGAGCCAATTTTTCCAAACTGCTCAATTGATCCTTGGAGTAAAAAACTGATAGCTGCAGTTACCATTTGTAAGTAAAATACATTATAATAGTGTTGTGCAATTTTTAATACTCATAAACATTATTTCGTAAATGAAATTGTCAGTTTTAATCATAGTCAAAAATTGCTATCATCAAGTATTAAGGACTGCGGTTCTCTGGGGTTTTAGTGATAAGTTTTTGCCCCTCTTATGTACATCCGCTTAAAAAAACAAAGTCAACAATATGTGTTCAATACACAACAACTAAAATGTTGCTACAGTTGAATCTTCACAACCTACTGTTTGAATGTTCATCTTGTGACATGTTCACATATCAGTGTATGTGATTGTATTTTCTATATTAACCCTATAGTTGTACAACTCTAAACATATTTAAAAATCTATTGTAAGGACTGTTTTAGCATTCCAGGATATTAAATCACTAAAAGTAAGGTGTGTTTCAGGTTTTCTAACATTCATTAATGCATATGATGTAAAGTTTACAACTCGCGTCCAAAACATTTTCATGTTTACAAAGATCTCAGCGCTTATTGTCATTATCATCGGAGGAATTGTATGGATGGCTCAAGGTATTTTATTTATGCTTATATTTTTCTTACAGTAGTTAATAAGAGTAGTGGTGTAATATATATTATATCGAATGTAAAATGTATTATTTACAAATGTTTACAAATGGGTTTTTTATACAAGTATGTCAGGCATCATCAGCTAAATCAGTCTATCTCTATATTCCACAGATCATTTTTATTTGCTATAGTGAATTTACACTTGTAGATACTGTAGTAAGTGATAATATATAAACTAAATATGTTGTAGGTAAAGTAGAACATTTTCAAGATGGTTGGGCTGGAACAAAGACATCTGTCAGTGATTGGTCGGTAGCATTTTACTCTGGGATATTTTCTTATTCAGGATGGTAAGACGAAGCATCTTATGTACATGTTGTATTTCTTTGTTTTCTTTTGTTTAAAATATATAACATGATTATAGGAACTATTTGAATTTCATGACTGAAGAATTACGAGAACCATTTGTGAACCTACCTCGGGCTATCTATATCTCACTACCTATGGTTACGGGTATCTATCTTCTTGCTAATTTATCTTACCTAGCAGTTCTGGGACCAGTTGGAGTCAGAGCTACTGATGCTATTGCTGTTGTAAGTAATATCATAATATGTATAGTTCTCTATAGTTTCTCTGTTTTTTTAATACATATATAAATTAAAACACATACAAACACATAGGCTATATTTATTAAGTTTCTTTTTTATTTCCGCGCGGACGGCGTATATAAAACAGTGATCACTACAAATTTAAAAGTTAGTATGTTTGGAAGTCAGCCATTTGATGTAGAGATTGTTTTGTATACAATAGGACTTTGCGATCGCGTCACTGGGGTGGCTGCGGTGGTGCATGCCAGCACTGGTGGCGATAGCGGTACTCGGCGGGCTCTCGGTGCACGTGATGACGTCATCGCGCATGTGCTTCGCCGGCGCCCGCAACGGACACATGCCAGAACTGCTTGCCCACATCAATGTGGCTTGCATGTCACCCCTGCCTTCTCTCGTCTTTTTGGTCAGTTTTAAAATTTATATTTGATATGATTTTATTTTAGACTACTTAATTGTAAAATGCAATGACATTAACCACGTTGGCCATTTAATCTAATGCTGCTGCGGACTCTAAACTCTGTTACTATTAATTAGCCCTGGGCGTATCATGATGAGGCTGCACTCTTACGATGTTATGTACTGGTAGATGCTGATATCTCTCATCATGCTGATCCCTGACAGCCTGACATCTTTGATAACATACTGCACGGTTGTTGAGTCGTTCTTTACCACGCTCAGCTGCAGCGCAGTACTCTGGCTGCGCTACAAGAAGCCGCATTTACCTAGACCTATTAAGGTTAGTTTCCACTATCGTTTTCTTTTCAACTTTTATAGACTTACTGATTTTAGTAGATCATAACCCATGTTCGTTGGTATTTATAGGTGGCGCTGTGGATGCCGAGTGTGTTCGTTTGCGCAAGTGCGGCTCTGCTCGTAGTGCCGGCGTGGAGCGAACCGGCTGCGGTGGCGGCGGGCGCACTAATCACACTCACTGGTGTGCCAGCCTACCTCTTGCTAGTGCGCCACCCACCACAACGTCTACAAACTATATCCAGTAAATTTAAACATTAATTTCAAATACTAAATTATTATAATATGTCACCGATAAATTGTTTAAACTTTCGTGAGACATCATAATTAATTAATTAAGAAACGGCTTAACTCACGTGTGATCGTCCGGTGACGGCACCGACTAGTTTCGGACGTGCGAGACGCGACGCGACCGCGAAGTCCTCGGAATAAACACTCGCCCTGAAGATGGACCCCCGATGGGTCCGAAACTAGTCGGTGCCGTCAACTGATGATCACACGTGAGTAAAGCCGTTTCTTAATTAATGTCACCGATATATCGTCGTCGTTGCTCATTTACAAAATTTATCAAACCAAATTGTTATTTAGAATATTGAATATTAAAAGTTACTTTAACATAGTCTTTTGACAATTTTGAATGAATTTTCATGAATACAATTCAAATGATAACTTGCAATTCAAAATAATTGAAACTATTTACAGTGTAATATCTGACTGGACCTGTTATAATTATTAATTTATTTTCATTATTAATTTTCAGCTAAATTTACCCACACTTGTCAGAAATTGTTCCTGTCGGCGGTAGAAGATGATAAAGAGGAATAAATATGGCTACATTAAATGAAAAACTTAACACTGCCATTATCTCTTCGCTACTTCATAATTACATCATTTCAATCCTCCACGCATACTGTTCTATTTAATTCGTGTTAATTATAATAGAATAGTTCTTATTTTTATTGTTTATGTGCTAAATCCGACATACGTTGCAATGAAACTTGCGAGTCAAAATAAATTCAAAGTTCGTCTTTCAAAGTAATACTCAGACATTAGTGCGAGAAAAATTAATATTATAATTGTTTTTTTTAGGGCACAAACTTTTTATGGTTCATGAACGCAGCATATAAATATTGGTATTGATTTATGTAGAAAATCTAAAAAAAAATAACTATTAGTAAATTGATAACAGTGATTTTTATTTATGTACTTACAAAAAGAGAGACAGATAACTATTAAGTTATTAGCTTTATTGCTTATAATTTTAACTGAACTAAGATCTGAGAATTGAATCTTTAATTATTCTCACTATTTACTAAGTTTCTCAATTATTCATTGTTTTTTTTTTTATAAATATGTATATATTTCTTAGACATTTTAAGCTGAAATTTTTAAAAGGTGCTCCTCAAATAGATTTATCAAACCTTGCATATTCGAATTTCGAATGTCGAATTTATTCGTAAAATCTTGACTATAAAATGTAGTTAGGGCCGAAACACATAACGCAAACTGCTTATTTTTGCGGCGCCGCAACGCCAAAATCGGCAGTTGCGTTGCCGCGTTGCGGCGTCGCGAAACAGGGCATTATGGTAGGGCAACCATTTTCTCGTGATTTTTGAGTGTGGATAGACGTCTCTCTGCGATGGATCGTAATAAACTTATTGCTTATTTGTTATTAAGAAGACATTATTCTATCTTAAAAATACGGCAAAGAAGATACTGGATACATCCATTAAGTAAGGGTATGAATCCAAATGGCGAGTTCTTTTCTAAAAAATACGAAGCATTAAAGATAGACGAAAAAAAATTTGTTGCCTACTTTAGAATGAGTATATCATCATTTGAAGAGCTATTAAGCGAGTTGTTTGCAAGAGTGTTAGAAACAAACTGCATCCTTGTCAACAAGTATGACGTCATAACGCTGGAATTCACGTCGTGCGTTGCGGCGCCGCACCGCTATAGCGCACTGCCGATTTCAGCGGCGCGGCGCCGCAACGCGCTTATGTGTTTCGGCCCTTAATATGAAGTTATTTTCTATTAAAAATACCGTCAAAATAGGTCCAGCCGTTTCGAAGATTACTCACAGACAGACGGACAAAAAATTAAAAATTGTCTTAACACATTTTTTTGTATATAAAAGATACTCCAGATTTATATATCTGTATTAAAAATATTGGACAAGGTTGTTTTTTAAGATATAAATGTTTTTTCCTTTTATTATTCTTGTAAATTATATGCATTTGGAGAAAACGACATATTTTTACCTCCTTGTTTTGATTTCTTTTTCTGAATGTTTGATTGTTTTTACTAATTTGTGATGTTTTTTGTTTGTTTAAATTACTTTCCTTCAATGTGGAGTAAAACTGAAAGCTGTAAATAGAAGGCGCCAGCGTCAAGAGTCGGCTATCATCTGTCAAAGTTATACGTCATTAAGCGATTTAAAAAAATTGTTTAAAGATTACTTAAATTTTTGAATGTTTTGAGTGCAATTTGACGGAAGTCGTTGCTATGACTACAATCTACAAAGTACTTTGTATGTAAAGTGAAGTTTTTTTTGTATTTCTGTGGTATGTTTAGTGCTACTATCATTCTTGATGATGCTGATATCTATAGTGAACAAATAGCAGTTTTTCTCTCCATTTGGTAAAACCTTTACAACATCTTACCAGATTCAAAGAGAAGTTGAGAATATGTCTTTGAACAGGTTTTTAGGGAGTGGAAACCCACAATATACCTGTAGTATGTACACTAACTATTTGTGTTAAAGTCGATACCCACAGGTGGGCACAGTTAATCAAAAAGTTAACTTCGTTAATCGTTAATTCGTTAATTAAAAAATTAACTTCGTTAATCGTTAAAGCGTTAAATTCTCAAAAATTTAACGCAAGTTAAAGTTAATCGTTAACAGTTAACCATACCAAAATTATACATACTAATTTCACACTTATTGTGGCGACACTTATTTAAAATATTAATTTGACTATACATTCTATAACAAATTAGTATTGGAGACAAGTATGTATGCATTATAGTATATTTCATTACGAGTGTGGAAAGCCTGTCATTGCAAAGTGTTCCGACAAATGTCTACCCGAGCCGAGGCGCAGCCGAAGGTGAGGGTTGACAGTTGGAACAAATTGTAATGACAGTTCCGCACGTGTAACAACTAAACAACTATTTTGATGTGAAACATCTATTGGATCACTTGTAAAACGAATCGTTGGCGTGGCGACGCTTGCCGTGGCGACGGGTCGCCAAGCTATACTAAGGTATACACATATATATTTTATGTTTAGTAGAGTGTACGGTGTGGCGACGGGTCGCCACGCTATACTGAGATATACATTATTAATATTATTATCATTATTTTATCATTATTGTCATTATTATCATAATTATCATAATTATCGTTATCATTATCATTTATTTAATAATAATATTTAATATTTTATGCATATTACTTGTACACACACGATGTTTCACATCTGCCAGGCGTCCCATGACGGCTCACAAGTTTTTTTAATACAGTTGCGAAAAAATGAAGCAATTTAATAGAATAATAAAAACACAACTAACAAAAATGTTTGAAAAATGGCGCCAACTGTAAAAGAATACAAACAGAGATTTTTTTGTTTTCTTCACCCATTCTGGGTAGGCAAAGGGAACTATGTCCAAACGGCCAAGTCTTCAGTAGATTATTTTTATTGATATGAAATGAAAATGAAATTGAGATGAAATAAAATGAAACCTAACCTAATTCATTGAATCAAATCATTAAATCTGATATTGTAACAAATTAGGAGCTTCTTTTTAGAAATATTTGCATGAATCATAAAAACTTCAATGATTTTTTTTTGTAAAAACTTCGTGGTTGTTTTTTCTTTTTAATAGACATTATTTTGACAGTTGGGAAAGAGAACGCACGAGTTTGGAAAAGCTAAAGAAAAAGCACGAGTAAAAAATTGTTTTAATACAGTTGCTCAAAAAAGGATTGGAGGGTATTGCAGGGACGAAGAGCGTTCGGAATGTGGGCTATTACATACTCTTGTTTTATATACTCGTAATGAAATATACTATTTCGAACCTTCTTTTGATTTTGTCCTGTTGGTCACGTCTTTCCCGGACGCTCTGACGCATCATACTAGCACGCGAACTTCACATATATCAATTATCAACTCGTTCGTTCACCATTCGAGTCGTCGACAGTCGCCCAACATAGTTGAACTTACGAGCGTGGCGTGGCACGTAATTTAAACAAAATGACAGCACGTCTCCAAGTTTCTAATTTAACGATTAACGGAAGTCGAGTTTAACGGAAGTTAACAAAAGCGTTAACACTTTTTGAAGTTAACTTAAAAGTTAATCCGTTAAGCAAAATGTTAACTTCGTTAATTAACGATTAACGGATTAACGAGTTAATGCCCAGCTCTGTCGATACCTGACATAGCCTAAGAGGCTTGATTTGGCTTTAAATTAAAATTTGCTATACAACCTAAGTGATTTATATGTTTTATGTTTATTATGTTATTAATTATGTCCTAATTCTATTTCAAAGGCACTTGAATTATTTTGTGACCTAACCTACAATCTACCTGACCTACAACTAAAATGGCAAGAAGAGTTAACGTTAACAAACTGAATGCTACACTGCCACTCTTTCTATGAGTCCCTTAGTAAGAGGGCCAGCTAAAAGTGAGGTCTAGGTTTTTCATCAAGAACCTTTGCTTGTTTTTGTAGTTATTTTCTAAATTGTGAATTTTGATATGTTAAAGTGCCCTAATTAAGTGATTAGGAGTATAAACTGTTCACAAAATATTTGTGTTCAAATCTCTTAAAGTTGCTCTCTCTGTCTTATATTAACTTAAGCTATTTGATATTATATTTGTATGTATCAATTATTCTGATTCTGTTATATAAACCGGCTTGTGCTTGTTAAAGTTTGTTAATATAATGGTATTTCAATGATGATGATCATCAAAGTGTGAAAAATTATTTGTTATTTTGCATGTAGAAAATAACCTGTTGTGCCAAACAATTTTAACTAACATTAAATTGCAAATAATGTTCAATTTTTATATTTAATACAAGTTGCTAACAATGTGTTTGTATTATTTACCGACCTGATGAAATTCAAAATTAAACCATGATTACCAATAATCAATACCCTACACCTACATCAACTTTTGTTTAGAAAGTCGCTAATCTTGTCAGAATAATTTTATTAAAGACGGCGACCCGATCGAACACTAATCGTATCGATTGTGTTGATCTAGTTGTTAAAATTCTTGTAAAAAAAATTTAAAACCAGATTTTTAAGTTTTTGACTGAGATTATCAAATGCACCTAAAGTATTGTGTTTACTGCAGCATTTTTTCTTCAATATGCCAGTTTTTATTCTATAATAAATATGTTTATTTGTTTTATATGAAAATTACAAGAAAACAACAAACTCGCGACTTAAGACGCTGTAAGTGGCAAAATGCGCTTACTGAAAGCGTAGATCAGTACATCTAATAAGATTTGCTTAGTCATATTTTAGTATGTGTATCTTCAGTCTTTTAACTACATTCTGATCAAACAAATTCACGATTGGATAAAATTTTCTCGATAATTTTATTTTTTTTGAAAATGAGCCTATTTCGGTAGGAAAAACTGTAGATCTATAAAACTACGACGAATTTAAAATATCAAAATGTTTTATTGGAAACACATCTGTAAAATCTAAATTCTGATCAAACGATTTTTCGATACGTTTGTTATTTAATTTTTAATCGAATTTTATCCACAAAATGCCCTCGATGCCATTAATTTTCTCACATCAGTCCGCCTCAGGGCCACAGAACACATATACTCATAGCGGAGGAAAAAGTCCATTTTTTAAAAAGTATTTTATTCTTATCATTTCAATGCACTTAATTTATTAAAATACTTATCAAAATTATATATCGGTGAGCTTAAAAGAAAGAAACTTTCTACCAAACTGGTAGGTTTTTATTCAAAAAGGAACTACAAACATTGATTATGCTATTTCATTTTTTGTAGAGCACTGTCTCAGTCTTGCAAAAGCTGCCGTCGTTGGATGTCAACATTGAGTTAAAAAAATCGATTTTTTAACTACTAAATATTATTTTAAAGAAAAAGTAATCGATTATAGTCGATTTTTCAAAAAATCTTTAAAATTACAGGGTAAACATAGAAATACAATAGATATTTCCTAAACACTTATTGCCATAAAACATTTTATAGAATATAATTAAATTAAAAAAATATATTAAAACAAAACAACAAACTTATGGTTTTAAAAACGAAAATATAAACTAAATAATTTTTTAAACATTCACTCAAACACTAAAAATAATATTTATAATCACAAATATCATAAACTAGCTGTGATCGTGACTTCGTCCGCGTGAAATACTGTTTTTGGGTAGCATTTTAATTATTTAGACAAATTATTTTACTTAAAATTATAAAAATTGTTAAACTTACAAAATATTTTCATAAACCTTATATATTTCCATACAAACTTTCATCTCCTATTCCCTATTGTTATTTTGCTCCCTAGACGGTAAAACTTTTACAAATTTTAAATGACATATTTATTTATATCAAATTAACAGACTAAAAATAAGTTTTAAACTTCTAACTATAAAATTGACGATACTTTCATACATGGAAGTGGGCAGTAGCTTAGAACCAGGAAACGGACATAGGATAATTTTTACCCCGTTTTCTATTTTTCATTCCACGCGGACGGAGTCGCGGGTAAAAGCTAGTCTATATATATAAAAGAAAGTCGTGTTAGTTACACTATTTATAACTCAAGAACGGCTGAATCGATTTGACTGAAAATTGGTGGGCAGGTAGCTTAGAACCAGGAAACGGACATAGGATAATTTTTATCCCGTTTTCTATTTTTTATTCCGCGCGGACGGAGTCGCGGGTAAAAGCTAGTTTAACTTAAATCGGTTCAGTAGTTTTAGCATGAAAGCGAGACAGACAGAGTTGTTTTCTCATTTAATTTAATATTAGAAGGCATAAGAAGTGACAAAATTATATGTCGCAGGGCGTGAAATATCTCATCGATAGCGCTATTTGAAAAAGCGAATGAATTACAAAAAAAAAATTTACAAGAAATTAAAACATCGATTTTTGTAAAAAAAATAATCGTTGCATAAAAATCGTAAAAAACTTATAATAATCGATTATTTTTTACATCCCTACACCCAGGTCAAGGTTACGCGCGCCGCGTGCGCCTGCGCAGAATTCAGCTCTCAGTTCACTTCACTCAGTCGTCTTATTCGCATTCACTCATCATATACTTGTGAGGTGGTTTTAGCTATTCTGTATTTATAAGTTTTTTGTTTATAATGGCTCAAAATAATACATTAAAAACGAATAAGTTTAGTGGTGAGCTATCACGGTAAGTGTCGTTATTATACTTATTATGAAAATTTCAAATATACAAATGCGGTTTGTGGTTTGCAAAATATTTAAATACCTCCTTTCATTTACATTTCTCCCTAGTCAAATAATATTTATAAATTTACACAATATATTCGCGTCATAGGTGCGTTTTGTTCAAATGTAGGAGACATCAGATTTTCAAATCGGACTTTACTTAAACCTTAGCAAGATTGTTTTTTGATATAACTACTTAACACAAGATAATTAGTTTTCTACCAGTAAATTAATTTTTTGTTTCTGTTGCAATAAAATGGCAGTGGTGGATAATTACACATTATTGTATGAATACATACTATCTCATATAAACAAAATTAAGTACTTAAATTAACATATTATTTTTTTTCATATCACAAAGATTATGGAGATTTAACACAGCAACCATACCTTTTTATGAAACAGAAACAAGTGCTTAAAATTAAATTCAGAACTACTTCACTAAACAAAAAGAAAATTTAAGTATTAAAACTTAACATACCAATGTTACTTCTTAACAATTTGAATCTTTCTCAAGGCAAAGACTTAGTAAAAATATCTGCAAACTGTTCAACTGAATTGACATAATTTATAAAGTTATACTTAATATCAATATGTTTACAGCGCTTGTGAAATTCACTTTTTTTAATCACATTTATTGCACTTTGATTGTCAATATTAAGACACACAGACACTTGTTTAAATTGACCTATATCACATAATAATTGTTTTAACCACATTATTTCTTTGGTGGCAGCACAAGCAGCCATGAATTCTGCCTCAGTTGTTGAAAGTGCTACACTTTGTTGCCGTTGGCTAGACCATGTTACTGCAGCTCCATTTTTAATAAAAACATATCCTGTCATTGAACGCCTTGTTGCAAAATCATTAGCATAGTCAGCATCACTGTAATGTAGACAATCAACTCTGTAGACTGTGGTTTTGATTGATAACATAAACCAAATTCTATGGTACCTTTGAGATATTTAAAAATTTTCTTTACTGCATTCCAGTGGCTCTCATTATAATTATGTAAAAACTGACTTACCACACTGACTGCATATGCAATATCAGGCCTGCTCACTGTTGCCAAATGGATAAGTGATCTAACTGCTTCCCTGTAGGGCAGGTTTCTCGCTGGCACAGCATCACCTTTTTGTATTTTAATGTGTGGGTCAGATGGAATACTATTTGGATTTGCACTGTCCATATTAAACTTTTCCAATATATTTTCAATATACTTGGTTTGATGAATAAAAATATGTTCTTTATTTCTTTCTATTTGCGTACCAACAAAATTATTAGATGGACAAGTTTTTAAATCAAATGTTGTTTGTAATTCATTTACTATTTTCTTTAAAATCAGCCTTTCTTTTGACATTAAAAGCCCATCATCTACATAAAGGCATAGTTAACATTTAATTTCATTAACTTGACCAACATAAACATATTGATCAGCTAAACTTTTGACAAAACCAAACTTTTCTAAAATTGCATTAAATTTAGTGTTCCAACATATCGGAGCCTGCTTCAAACCATAAAGAGACTTATTCAGTTTACATACCATATTAGGGGCACATTGTAAACCATCAGGTGGAACCATAAATATTTGTTCGCTTAATTCACAATACAAAAATGCTGTTTTTATGTCAAATTGCAATATTTCTAAGTTTTGTTCAGCAGCTACAGATAAAAGTACACCTAAGTCTGATTTACACGGTCTTTTTGTACACGGTTTTGATATAACACGGTTTGAAAATTGAATATTTTTATTTTTTTTACACGATTTTATTCCATTTAGCACAATTTGAAATTTTATGTACTTAAATTTTTTTTGTCAAATTTAATTTTTGCGAAGTATGTTCATATCACAAAAAAGTATTTATGAAAGAAAAAAGTCTGAAACCATCGATAGTATCGATAGTTTGCGAACACTAGCTTAAAGATTTAAGTGAATTCCCCTTTAGCGCATACAAACAATTTTTACTGGTCAAAGCAAATGTGAATAGCACTAATTTAGGGGAATTCCCTTTATGTGCATACAATAAAATTTACTGGTCAGAGCAATTGAAACGTGTTAATATTTTGTGAACTGTCAATGCAATAAGACGTGTTTGGTAAAGAAATTTTTTGCAGGCAAATTTGATTTTCCATTAAATTTAATAAAATAAACATGAATTCTTGTTCTTAAAAATTCTTGTTTTTCACTAATTTTAATAGGTTTTAGAGATTAGGAACAAATCACCCATTTTTGTATAAGATCAATGTCTTTTTTTACACGGTTTTTTTTTACACGGCTTCTTCTGGAACCAATCTACCGTGTAAAAACAGACTTAGGTGTAAACATATAGAATAATACCTGACTGTCGGTGAGAAGATTTCATCATAGTCCATACCTTTAGTTTGCGCATAGAGCGTTGGTTCATCTTTGACTTTAAACACCCATTTACATCCAATTACCTTGGCATTTTTGGGCTTTTCTACCAATGTCCATGTCTTGTTTACACTATGAGCTTGTAACTCTTCACTTATTGACATATTCCACTTGTCAGAATCAGCTGATGTAATGGCATCACTGTATGTTAAAGGTACATCTAGAATTCCAACATTGTAGCATAAATAGCTTTCAAAACTTTTTGTTTTAGGTTGTGACTGTTTATTTCTTGGTCTTAATGTCACATTTGAAGACATTGGATATTCAATTTTTCTGTCTGGCACATAAATACTACTGTTCATTGATTCATCAGATTCAGATTCTTCAGGTGAAGCAATTGTGTTTGTGGAGGTTGACTCTGAACTGTGACGGAGCTCTTCACTTACAGACTTATCTTCTGAGTGAGTCAAATCTACCGGAACATAATTTCTTACTACTGTAGATTCAAGAAAAACTTCATCTCTGCTTTTTATGACTAATCCTGAACAAGGAATTATGAATCTATAGCCTTTTGTATCAGTACAGTAACCAGTGAATATAGCCTTCTTGGCTTTTGGATCCCATTTCTTTGTTTTCTCTTTGGGTAAGTGCACCATAGCCTCGCACCCAAATATATGTAAATGATTGACGCTTGGTTTAGTTCCAGACCACAGCTCTTCAGGAGTCTTGTACTTTAATGATTCTTGTCGGAGTCCTATTTAATAGATAAGCGGCAGTTTGCACGGCTTCTGCCCAGAATTGTTTAGGCAATTTGGCATTAAGTAACATGCATTTGGCTTTTTCTACTAATGTTCTATTTAGTCGTTCAGCGACTCCATTTTGTTGGGGCGTGTAAGGCACTGTGGTTTGATGTGTGATTCCATTACCTTTCAAAAGATCAGAGATATTCTTGTTAATAAATTCAAGGCCATTGTCAGTGCGGAGACACTTGATTTTACATTCCAGTCGATTTTCTACATACTTCTTAAATTCTTTTAATTTATCTATGACTTCAGGTTTCTTCTGTAAGAAATAAACAAATATCTTTTTGGAGTAATCATCGGTGAAAGTCATAAAATACTTAGCTCCACCCAGAGATTCTGTCTCCATAGGTCCGCACACATCTGAATGCACTAGTTCAAGTAGTTTTGTGGTTCCCGTACCCTTATGTTTGTAGGGCAATCGTGTCTGCTTGGCTTCTAGGCATGTTATGCATATTAAATTAGTTTCCTTTTTCTTTAGAACTTTCATTCCTTCTGTATTTTCTATAATTTTGATTAAGTCATTAAAATTCAGATGACCCATGCACTGGTGCCATAGATATGGATCATTTTCATCAACATCAGATATGTAGGCATGTTCACTGTACATATTCAGTTGATACATGTTGTTTACTAAAATAGCTGTAGCGACAACATTGTTATTTTTGTTGACAATAACACATCCTTTGCTATTAAATTTGACTTGACCTCCATTTCTGATTATTTGGCTGACAGATATTAAATTGGTTGCCAGTTCTGGAACACAGAGTACATTTTGAAATAAGACTTTTCTGTGTTGACCTCTTTGATCAGAGACATTCAGTGTCACTTGTCCAGAACATTTCACATTCAAAGATTTATCATTAGCTACTTTTATTGACTTTATTAGTGATTCGCAAGTATGTGATAGTAAATTGTCATACCTTGTCATATGGACGGAAGCTCCCGAGTCGATGTACCAAGCATCACTGTTATTGTTTGTTGCTGTAAAAGCCGCAGCATAACTTGAGCTTTTGGTTATCTTCTTTGTCTTGCAATCTGTGCTAATATGACCATACTTATTACATGAGTAGCATCGAGGACCTTTTTTAAAATTTTGCTTGCCTATTTTTATAAAATGCAGTCTTCTTAAATGACTTATTAGTTGCAAATGCCGATGAACTTTGCCGTTCATTCATTTTGATATCTTGCAGTAATTTTGACTTAACTGAGTCAGCGCTTAGTTTTCAATCCTGAGCTTTCCAGTGCAATAATCATAGGTTGATAAAAATCAGGAAGACCGGAGAGTAGCAGTTTACCGAGCCACTTGTCGTCTACTTTGAAGCCTATGTTTCTCCATTTATGAGCGGTGGTCATAATTATACTCACGTATTCCTCAAAATTTTGACATGCCTGAAGTGTTGTTGTACATAACTCCCTCAGTAATCATACTCGGCGTGTTAGCCCCGAGTCATCAAAGGCTTTGGCAAGGTTATCCCATACCTCTTTTCAATTCAATTTCCAAGCAGTGGCTTTTAGGTGTGCCAGCTGGGCACTGATTGTTTCGCCAGTGTCGCATTGAAGAGGGAGGCTCGAAGGAGATTGATCGGTGATAGATGTTGCAAAATTTGACCAGCTATGTAGTAAAGAGTAGTTTATTTTTAATATTAGCCACACTCACACCTACAACAGAACAAAAGGAACAGACATTAATTAATCATTACATATAAGAAGTATTTAATCATAATATACTACAGTTTAATTTTATTACATTCTACATATTTACATAAAAATCTACAATATGAACTAAACACAAAAGTTAACAAATACTCAATGTTTACGGGACGAGGGATGTTAGGGGGGGAGGACATCATAAAGAGGATGAAGAAGTTTGGGACAGTTGAAAAGGATGTGTGATACAGTGCCTTCATCCAAGCCACATTCACATATAGAGCTATTCCTTATCCGGAGTTTGGCCAGAAAAACAGGTGTACATGAGTGACCAAGCCACAGCCGGGAAGTAGTAGAGATGATCCAGCGATCAGAATGCCTATATTTGAAGAACCAGGGTCGAGTTGGTATGTCTGGCTGGATTGAGGCATAATATTTGCCTTTGATGGACTTTGATTCATTCCAGAGTGTATTCCAAGATCGGTTAAGATAAGTTTTTGCAAGACCGCATAAATCTTGAGCCGAGTTTTGGAAATGGTCAAGAGAGCCAGAGATAACAGCTAATTTAGCGCAGGATCAACAGTCTCATTTCCAGGGACATACCTCTTTTGCAGTTTTACAGTCCTGAATATGAATATAGTTCGTTGTGTCAACGAGTAATATTATTTTTGACTTCGCCTTTGTATCGCGTTTTTCATCTACTACGCCGCTGCCCGTGATGCAGTCCCACAGATCTTCATGTTGAAGATACGTCTTTAGCGCGAATTTCCACGTGGAATATTTTCTCTTCCACTTAATTTTTCTATTAATGTTAAGGGATTGCTCGTAGACATTTTGATTTTTATCGACGATGCTTGACCACGATGAGGTTGAGCAGGGTCCGCCAACTTCGAACGAAAAACAAGAAACTTCACACAGAGACAATTTTGTTGTTGTGTTAACTGGGTTCCATAATATGAACGAGATAGAGCATATATCTATGCCGTTTTCGCTCGCGATAGTCCAAGCTATACTTGCCATATAAAAAAAATATTTCATCCTTTTATTATTATAATAAAGTATTTATAATTAAAAATAAGAAAACATGATTTAAAAAAAATCCTATTATTAATTGTCTTATTTCTTACATTTGTATTTATAAATCAAGATATACGATCACTTGTTATCTTATATCTGCATCGCAAAAAAATGTAGTAATGGCAATTTTAAATCATAACCGTTAAAAAAATAAGTTTTCAAATTTGTTTCAAAACGTGTTCTCGTATGGTTCCGAAATCTTTGATATTGCATTGTATTTTTGAACTAATAACGCGAGTGTTTAAGTTTTGAGATATTGACTCTGATAAGTGAAATATTGACCTCATTATTATTTTAAGTTTTAACATGTCTGATCAGTACAGAAAATGTGTCAAGTGTGGAGTGACCTTAGCAAAAGATCATACTTTAACTTTTCACCGATTTCCTAAGATTGGGAATGGAAACCCTGAAACAGTTTTAAGGTAAATATTTTTAAAAAATCCATCCACATTTTGCTTCGAAGTAATAATCTGATATAACAAGATTTCTTTTATTCGGTCTCTGATAATCTGTTATTATTACAGATCCCGCATTTGGGCCGAATTCTGTTTCCCTGAAGAAAACTGTACTGATGTAGATTTTTTTAAAAAATTACATACACAAACGTACATAAGTAAACATTTTACAGAAGAATCTTTTATTAACATATCTAAAACACGTTTAAACAAGTTTTCCATACCTATTGGTTCTGAGCCCATATTGGAAAAACTGAGAAACATACCAGGTTCTTCTAGTCAGGTATGTTATGATTGTGAATAATATTTATGTATTTTTAATTATTGTATTTAAATGCTCACCTTAAATGTTTTGAAGGATTGAGTATGTTTAAAAATATTTCTAGCTGACTGCCAAAGAAGGGTTGTGTTTCTCAAGTTTATGTCTAACTTTTCGGCACATTTCTTCAGTTGTGGGAGTGACATAAGATATAATATGTAATTAGGTTTTATTTGTTTCATAGAATAAATAATTGATAATAAAAAAAATAGCCAGATCTTCCACTTATTCAATGTACTGTGATTAGGAGAAGAGGTCAGAATCATAAAAAAATACATTATGTCATATAAATCAAGCCATCTTATAAAAGTTTACTATACTATATATTTTAACACATTAACAAAATTTCAGGTTTCACCTACACCAGGACCTTCACATGAGCATATACAGAAGAAACAACAAGTGGAAATGGACCAAAATGCCTTTGTATGTATTTCACTTCTTTTAATAGTATTATTGTTGTTATTATTTTACTATATTTAATTACTTGCAAGAACAGTTTTTCAATAACTGACTAAACATCTTAAAAGTCAGATTGCCATAATGTTTTAATATTTAATATAATAATTGTAATAATTTAATTTTGTTCATTTTTTAAAGTTGAGCGACTGACAAATGCTTATAACTTCAATATAATTTTTTTAAAGATTTGTATGTCTTAACTAAAATCTAGGAATCCCTGTATTCCTAAACTTTAAGTTTACTGAATTACTAGTGTGGCATAAAATAATGTTTTTAAATAAACTAATATAATGTATACAAATTGAAATATACCTTTACTGGGTTAATTAAATACTTTTGTAAATGGAGTTATAATAAATATGTTTTCCAGGTTACTTCACCATCAAATTTGCCTCACAATAATGAGCTGCATTATAATGAAAATTGTGATTTCATAATAAAATCAATAATTTTTATATCTTTAAAGCGATTCTTAATTAAAAAAAATCGGGAACTAAATTTAATTAAATAAATGATGTTAAATTACTCTGTTTCATTTCATTATTCCTTTAACTAATTTAAGTTAATAACTTTTACTAACACAATATATTGGAAATAATAATTATTTCATTTTAAAATTATTCTTTCTTTAAAAAAATCTTACATTTGCCAAATTATCAAAATAATCATAATTTCCAATATAAATTTTTAACTATAAATAAATTAAAATACTAAACGTATATTCAAAATTCCCGCGTTTTATTTTTTCATATGGGCGACCATTATGGCGCTAGTAGTATAAGCGTATAGACCAAAGTTATAATACTATAGTATGTAACATGTCATTCTTCTCTCTATAGAGAGTATTATATTCTTTGAGGTTGAGGTTAAGTTGCAGGCTGTCACTTTCAATTATGAATAAAACTTTTATTTTTGTTATTGGGACTCTCTGGGCCTAACCTGTTGCAATAAAATGGCAGTGGTGGATAATTACACTTTATTGTATGAACAATATTTAAGTAATTTACAGAGAGGCACCGGACAACACTTCTTGTAAGGAACATAGATAGCAGAGATCAATTTTTTTTTATTTTTCGATTTTTAGGAATCGATTATTTTTTCTATAAAAATCGATTAATCGACTAATCGATTTTTGGTTAGGAATTTAAAAATCGATTTTCAAATAATCGATTTTTCCATTCAATTTTAACATCCCTAGGTGATACCCTGTATGATGGATCACCAGGCGCCTGCCCCACAGACAACAAAATGTACAATTGAAATTATTTAATAATACAATCAAATTTTACAAAGTGGTTATGATTTTAATTAATTTTAATGTTTATATTTTTCTACAGAGGTTTGCTATTAAGAGTTAAAGTGTGATGTGTGTATGTGTCAGGTGTATATTATGTTCGTATTACAGTGAATGAGCGTTTGTGTTTGAATTATGTATGTATGTTACTTTGTTTAATTGGGAGTGTGAAAAAAAAATAATGTTTATTTTTTATATATATTTTAAAAACTTAATTATTAATTTTATCGATGTGTAACGTAAAAAACGAAAAATATTTTTTTTTTTCAATTAATTACAAGCGATTTAAAATTAAAATATAGTCACGTGAATGTGAACGATAGCCACAATACTTGTGACGTCATAATGTTTCGCAAATTCATAATGGGTATGTTCCGATATGCACTGCGACCACTGTACAGTGTGACGTCAATTCAGTATACTGTGAAGCCGTCCGTCCCTTTATAGCCAGTTATACTGGTTACGATTTAAAACGGAACGCAATCCCGTTTACTTTCAGCAGCATTTTTTGACACAGCATTCAAATGAGTGTGTTCAAGTTTTCTAGTACATTAAAAAAACTGTTTTGGAGTAGTGTCAAATTAAAAATATTTTAATTAATATGAATTGTAAATTGAATTTATAATATAATAAAAATAAGTACTTTTTCATAAAAAAGAATATGTTTTTCATTATCAACACAGTCTAATAAGGTTAATTTTTGCAATTCTTCCATTGTTTTATTTATTAATCCAAACTAATTACAGAACTTTAAAATTTTCTGATTAAACTGTAGCTTTGTTTATAAGACGTTAGGCACTGGAGTGGTTTTGACTGATCACGTGATCTAGGTACTGCGAGTACCTTACCTCGAAAACGCCAGTGCTCACAGTAGCATATGGCGGCGATTTATGACGTCATATATTTCCCTAGGGTACTGCGGCAGTATACTGGCAGTCCATAACAGAACGAATTTTTCTACAGTGATAGCACTGTGCAGTGCTCGCAGTGCATATCGGAACATATCCAAATGCATCGTTTACCGCTATTATACGTCAGCTGTCAAGTTGACAAAAAAACAGTATGACGTCACACGCGCTCAGATTTGTTCGGGAGTTCTCGGCGCGTCTTCGGTACTGGATTCAAAAATTAATTTTGATTTTGATATAACTTTTTAATTATTGCGAAAAATAAAAAAATAAAAATTGTTTTGCAATAAAACTTATAGATGATCTTTCCATTTTTCAAAGAAAAAAAAATTCACACACTCAATTATTGTACAGAACTTTCTCTGTTTGTTCATAATCTAACTCTTCTAACCATTTAGAGATCTTTGCATTACACACTATTTTTGTCAGTGGAAATAAATCTAAAGGTTTGTTTACTTAGTTTGTTGTACAGAATATTAGCAAGGATCGAATAAGATCTCATGGAGAATCCGGTGTGGGTTTTTTATATAACATACGGTAAATTTACGCCTTTTTTCCGATAACACGCTTGGATCGTAAAATAATTCAGAGTGTTAACGGGTAATCGTGGTGAGGATATATAGTTGCCGTACGGATTAGAGTCCACACATTTTATACAAATCATTAGTGGGATACCTATAAGGAAGGGAAAAGGCAGTTTTTAGTATTGCACGCTGTGCTCTTTCCAATTTTAAAAGTATAGTTTTTTCGGTCCCACCCCAGGTCGTTATACATTATGTTCAGAGCTGGGCATTAACTCGTTAATCCGTTAATCGTTAATTAACGAAGTTAACATTTTGCTTAACGGATTAACTTTTAAGTTAACTTCAAAAATTGTTAACGCTTTTGTTAACTTCCGTTAAAAAAGTCCGTTAGTCGTTAAATTAGAAACTTGGAGACATGCTGTCATTTTGTTTAAATTACGTGCCACGCCTCACTCGTAAGTTCAACTATGTTGAGCGACTGTCGGCGACTCGAATGGTGAACAAATGAGTAGATAATTGATATATGTGAAGTTCGCGTACAAGTACGATGCATCAGAGCGTCCGGGAAAGACGTGACCAACAGGACAAAATCAAAAGAAGGTTCGAAATATTATATTTCATTACGAGTATATAAAAGAAAGAGTATGTAATAGCCCACATTCCGAACGCTCTTCGTCCCTGCAATACTCTCCAATCCCTTTTTGAGCAACTGTATTAAAACATTTTTTTACTCGTGCTTTTTCTTTAGCTTTTCCAAACGCGTGCGTTCTCTTTCCCAACTGTAAAAATAATGTCTATTAAAAAGAAAAACCAACCACAAAGTGTTTACAAAAAAAATCATTGAAGTTTTTATGATTCATGCAAATATTGCTAAAAAGAAGCTCCTAATTTGATACAATATCAGATTTAATGATTTTATTCAAAAAAATTCATTTTCATTTCATACCAATAAAAATAATCTACTGAAGACTTGGCCGTTTGGGCATAGTTCCCTTTGCCTACTCACAATGGGTGAAGAAAACAAAAAAAATCTCTGTTTGTTTTCTTTTACGGTTGGCGCCATTTTTCAAACATTTTAGTTAGTTGAGTTTATTGTGTATTTATTATTCTATTAAATTGCTTAATTTTTTCGCAACTGTATTAAAAATAGTTGTTCAGTGCACGTGCGGAACTGTCATTAGAACTTGTTGGAACTCTTTGCAATGACACTTTCCGCACTCGTAATGAAATATACTATACTGCATTCACATACTTGTCTCTAATACTAATGTGTTATAGAATATAAAGTCAAATTACTATTTTAAACAAGTGTCGCCACAAAAGTGTGAAATTAGTATGTATAATTTTGGTATGGTTAACTGTTAACGATTAACTTTAACTTGCGTTAAATTTTCGAGAATTTGAAGCTTTAACGATTAACGAAGTTAATTTTTTAATTAACGAATTAACGATTAACGAAGTTAACTTTTCGATTAACTGTGCCCACCTGTGAGTATGTTAATAATGATTGGCATAGCGCCTGATATATCGTTTTTAAAAATTAAAAATTAATGAAAGAATTGTTTTATAGTTTTTAGGACCATAGGGTTTTCGTTTTGTTTTTTATGCTTTGCTTTTAAATAATCCTATTTTTACTGTAATAAATATTTTTTTGATAATAAATCTTTAGAAAAATTTGTTTTACTTTCTTGTTTTTCTAGAAATTGCAAAGATTTTTTGAATAATCGATTAAAATCGATTACTTTTTCTATAAAAATCGATTAATCGACTAATCGATTTTTGGTTAGGAATTTAAAAATCGATTTTAATTAAATAATCGATTTTTCCATTCAATTGTAACATCCCTAACTTTAACAGTTTCACCAAACGTGTCGCAGAAGGATTTACCTACGTATCTTTGTGCATGCATTTGAAATCTTTTTCCATCTACCTTGTATTAAATATAGTCCATAATTTGGCATGAAATAATCATTGAACCACTATGACCTGCAATGATTTTAAAATTAATTGTTCGGTTTTTACAAATACATTTTTGATGTTTTTTTTATATTTGTATTATGATTCCTATATTCATTTATTAACTTATTAACTATATAATACATTTTATTAAAAAAAATAACAAAATATATTACATGAAAAATAGTATACCACCGGCTGCGGAATCCCATGACTCAGCAACCAGTGTTGAGGGCTACAGAGACAGGAACCTCCTCACTATGCGAGCGGTTTCTAAAATAACTGCCTTTTGTATCAGGCTCCTAATCCAACTGTTTAGCGAGAGCTTCTTAGGATGTTATATTATTAGTTGTTCCAAATTTACCTACAAATAGAGGCGTCCGTTAACCAACAAAAATATATTGAAAGAAAGAAGTTAGTTTGCAGCTGCCGTAGAAAAGTATGAATTATTATTCCGTTAATTAAATATTTCTCGCGTTTTCTCGTAACCTGACTTATTTGTTTAGATGACATGCGGAAGAAAGAAAATGATAAATATGATAATTCTCATATATAAAAACATACAAACAATATTACCCCAAGATATTTTTTGTCCACCATTATTTTGTATTTCTCTTATTCATCATCATCGTCCCATTTTCTCTACGAAGTATAGGCACAGCAGTATGTAATGCTATTCCAAACATCTCTATTAGCCGCCATATATCCGTATATCCTCTTTCACACAATCCATCAATACTTTCTTCGGTCTTCCACTACCTTTATAATTATAGCCATCAGGCCGCCATTTTAGGCGATTCGATAAAAGCTAGTTGGACCGCAAAGAAGTTCTATTTTCGTTCTGCTGATCTTAAGACCTGCTCTCCCAATTCTTCTAACTTGCTCTGCACCTCGCTTTCTTTTCTTCTCGCTGTTTTTTCTAACAAGCACTATGTCGGCATAAAAGTGCTTTCTTAAAAATGTTTTGTTTTTTATTTTGTATATTAAAATAGTGTTCCCAAACGAAATATTGGTGGCCATGAACTGCCGCAAATGGTCGCTAACCTAAATTTTGGCGATATTTGAACATTTTCGCTTTGTATTAAAAATAAATAGAAATATTTTTTTATGATTAACTAGCTTTTACCCGCGAATAAAAAATAGAAAACGGGGTAAAAATTATCCTATGTCCGTTTCCTGGTTCTAAGCTACCTGCCCACCAATTTTCATTCAAATCGATTCAGCCGTTCTTGAGTTATAAATAGTGTAACTAACACGACTTTCTTTTATATATATAGACTAGCTTTTACCCGCGACTTCGTCCGTGCGGAATAAACACAATGCACACAAGATAAAAAAGTTCCTATGTCCGTCTCCTAGTTCTAAGCTACCTCCCCATCAATTTTCAGCTAAATCAGTTGGACCGATCTTGAGTTATAAATAGTGTAACTAACACGACTTTCTTTTATATATATATATAGACTAGCTTTTACCCGCGACTCCGTCCGCGCGGAATAAAAATAGAAAACGGGATAAAAATTATCCTATGTCCGTTTCCTGGTTCTAAGCTACCTGCCCACCAATTTTCATTCAAATCGATTCAGCCGTTCTTGAGTTATAAATAGTGTAACTAACACGACTTTCTTTTATATATATAGACTAGCTTTTACCCGCGACTTCGTCCGTGCGGAATAAACACAATGCACACAAGATAAAAAAGTTCCTATGTCCGTCTCCTAGTTCTAAGCTACCTCCCCATCAATTTTCAGCTAAATCAGTTGGACCGATCTTGAGTTATAAATAGTGTAACTAACACGACTTTCTTTTATATATATATATAGACTAGCTTTTACCCGCGACTCCGTCCGCGCGGAATAAAAATAGAAAACGGGATAAAAATTATCCTATGTCCGTTTCCTGGTTCCAAGCTACCTGCCCACCAATTTTCAGTCAAATCGATTGAGCCGTTCTTGAGTTATAAATAATGTAACTAACACGACTTTCTTTTATACATATAGACTAGCTTTTACCCGCGACTCCGTCCGCGCGGAATAAAAATAGAAAACGGGATAAAAATTATCCTATGTCCGTTTCCTGGTTCCAAGCTACCTGCCCACCAATTTTCAGTCAAATCGATTGAGCCGTTCTTGAGTTATAAATAGTGTAACTAACACGACTTTCTTTTATATATATAGATATCAAAACTAGATTATATTTGACACGGATTTACACTGGCATTTACTATGATGGTTGATGATAACGTAAATTACAAATATATTAACGACTAATAAACTAAAAACTATCGAAAAAATGTACATCTATTCATGTTGTATGGAAGTACCTCTTATCCAATTATGAACAAGATCTAAATTTGGCCTATTTTCGTTGCCCGCGTCAAGTGAAATTCTCCTCGGGAATCCTATCACAACATATCGACGCTGGAAAGCATAAACGCTGTAACCCTTGAAATCGCGAATATGTTTTTCACAAGTTAATAATTTCAACCATTATCAAACGATAATGATTTTATTATAGGTTAGCACAAACTACACAACATTGCTAAATACCGCATGCTTGTAGGCGTTGTTGCCGCATGCTCAGGAGTTATGATTTTTTAGCTCTCCTGTAAAGTTCATACTTTCGGGGTTACAGCGTTTACGCTTTCCAGCGTCGATATCTACCATTAATAAGTTGTGTTTTCCTGGTGTAATACAGATGTATATGAATATCTTTATTTCTTACTCTTTTCAGACCAACCGCCCTTAAGACCGATGCAATTTATACTTCTGAAGCCGCTTCGGCAAGTATTAATTAATTTTTCTTCATGGTAGCAACAAGCAAGATAACGACAAGTTATTGCTCGCAAGAAAAAAAACTGTTATATTGAATGTGTATAACAAGTTGTTTTAGACCATGCAAGTTTGCTCAAAATTGAGAAGATTTCAGCTAGCGAAAATATTTCGTAATGCAATAAGGCAATAAATTTCATAATCTGTATCTGTCACATTGCAGGTGATACACGGGGGCGAACACGCGAGTAGTAGTACTGCGTCGCACAAAAGGTAATTTTAATGAAATAGTTAAACAGTTTTCAATCGGTAGCCGATTTAGTATCTAAAGATTTCATGAATTCATTAATTTTCTTTCCTCGTTCATCCTACTGAACACCATACTAGATTAAATTATCTAACAATCGTAAAATTTTGTAATGTGTATGATTTGGTAATAATGATAATGGGGTAAGATAGAGGGTAAGGCAGAGGTTACCGTAATTTACGCTAAGAAAGTGCTCGTAGGCGTCTTTAGAAACGGACGGGCCAATCTGGTTGGTGAAATACTAACTTACATATTATTAGAATAGAGAAGTGTGCCATTACTGCGCCAAATGGAAATTCATGAGAAATTCTTCAAATTAAATAATTCATAAAAAGTATGACATCTTTATACAATTCAATTCACATCAACATTTCACAATTTCGTTATTTACTGCATATTTCGATTTTTCAAAGTGTGGGAGTTTGAAATTAATCTTCAAATCTTGCGGCTTTAAACAGTAGTAACAGTATCGTGCCATTATAATTTGTTTTTTTTTTTACCTCATCTAATGCAGACTGATTTAAATTTGTTTATTTCATTTTCTTTTCAGTTCCATCAAAACCTCGATAAAAGGACGAAAACAGTTTCCCGCTATGCAACAGTGGAGAAGTGAAGTGGGTTCGGTAAGTAATAATCTTGTACCTTATTAGCTGTTACCACAACTTCTGCGGTGTGGAAAAAAATCACCTCAGTTTTTATTATGAGTTACGCAAATAGATCAAGTGCACAAAATATGAAAGTTTTATTTTTATGTATGTTAACGCGAAGTTCCACCCCAGGTGATCTGATTTTGATGAGAAATATTTCAATCAAAAGGTAGATGCAGATGGGTCCCATTTTTTTATTTATTTTTAAAAATAACTAGAAGACTAGTAGATTTTGAGTTAAGCTTCAAAATGCGTTGCGAAAATTAGGGACTTTTTTGCTTTCAGCACTACATAGACTAAACAATAGGACCTACATAAAAATGATGTATGTAGTGATTATAAACATGCTAAATAAAAGTCCGTGATAGCATATATCTATCTTTTATAGTTTTCTCACTATAACCATTGTATTCTTTAGAAACATCAATTAACATGCCCTATTTCCGACGCTATTATTACTATTATTCGAGTTCAGTATTAACCCTTATGTAAATAAATATGTTCATTATCAAGAGAATTTCATGTACATTATATTTGCCCTTGAAACTATATCATTCCGTCTAATAATAATGTAGGAGATATCGAAAGTATAAAATTACGCGCAAACATCGCGTTACAATGAAAAGCGCAACTTTGCTTTCTGGGCTTACGTAGGTCAAACTATACGACCTACATAAAAATGATGTATGTAGTGATTATAAATAAAAGTCTGGTGGTATATATCTATTATCTATGGATGTCTCACAATAATCACGTTATTGTGATAAAACGTCGATGAAAATGCACACGAAAAACAGCATCGTAGGCTTACGTCGCAATTATATTATATTCGATATGAATCCTAATCCAAATAAATATGTTTTAAGGCTAGAGTATTCAATGCAGATTATATATGCAGCCTTTCAAACTATATAATTCTGACCAAACTATTGGAAGTTATCAAATGATTAGAAACTACGCGCAGCCGAAAAATGCTACTGCGGCGCGCGGCTCCACAGAATTACAGGCACGCTACGATGTATTAGTTCGTTAATTTTCTATTAGTATACCAATTTTATATTATTTCTTTGTTTAAAGGTTGAGAGGTTATCTGCTGCATTGTAAATTAGTTTTTGAATTGAATTACACACATATTAAAAAGGAAAGTCCTTTTGCTTTGTCTAATTTCCGTCTTCATACGTATTAAGGAAATTTGTAATCAAACTTGAAATTAACTAAAAAACGCGAACTAAAAACATTTTTAAGAAAAAAGAAAGCCGACTTCATAATAAAACAATCTCAAACAAAATGTACTAAGAAGTAACAAAATAATGTCATAAAAACCCTCTAAAGAAAGTTCTCTTCTTTTTTGTAACATGTCTAAATTGTATAATTATTGTTATTTTGGAGTTGGTTTCGGCCTAAGTAGGGACACAAACGTAAGTATGTCTAATACATCTCAAATATAAAATGTCACCTATTTACTTTGGCCGACACCGACTGCGAAATAACAATAATTATACAAAATATACATGTTACAAGAAAGAAGACAACTTCCTTTTGAGGGTTTTCGTGACATTATTTAGTTACTTTTTAGTGCATTTTGTTTGAGAATGTTTTCTTATGTTACTTTTAAATGCATTTTGATTGAGATTGTTTTTTTATGAAGTCGGCTTTCTTTTTTTCTTATATTTATAAATGTTGGAAAAGGTGAACTGCGATTGTTTATTTACTTATCCCTAACACGTTGTTTAGCGCCAAGATGTTTTTGAGAGTTCAAGATTTATTAAGTATCGTGATTATAACCAGTCTGCAAAATTCTTTCAAAAAGTTGAATAGTTATAAAACTAAATAGGTCAGTTATTCGTTATTCGCCACATACAAATATTTTATTAATCTTTGACATTGCAGGTGATACACGAGGGCGACGACGCGAGAATTGCTGCGTCGTACAAAAGGTAATTTTAATGAAATAGTTAAACAGTTTTCAATCGGTAGGCGATTTAGTATCTAAAGATTTCATGAATTCATTCATTTTCTTTCCTCGTTCATCCTACTGAACACCATACTAGAATAAATTATCTAACAACCGTAAAATTTTGAAATGTGTATATTTTTTTTAAACCGGCAAATATGGGCGATTCTTGCGTACTTTACCTACGCATCGATGGTCGGAGGCAAACGAGAGCAAGGAAAAGGTCTGGCAGTTAGTTTGCACAAAGCAATTCTTACGAAGTGACTTCCTAGGGGCTGCCCGAGAAACTGCATAGATTGGCAGTTTTTTGGAGGATCGAAGCATTAAGATCCTTGTCGAAGAGATACGCCCTAACCCCAAACCAATTAATGCTGTTGACCCACAGGACTGTTTACTGTCACCCACTCTTCCTTGCGGATATCCATGAGCGTTTACCTTTTTTACATTAAGGGTCCCATTGTTCGTTTCCTTCTTACTCTTATAAAAATGGGGTAAGATAGAGGGTAAGGCAGAGGTTGCCGTAATTTATGCTAAGAAAGTGAGTATAGTGCTCGTCGGGGTCGTTAGAAACGGACAGGCCAACCTGGTTGGTGAAATACTAACTTACATATTATTAGAATAGAGAAGTGTGCCAGGACTGCGCCGAATGGAAATTCATGAGATATTCTTCAAATTAAATAATTCATAAAAAGTATGACATCTTTATACAATTCAATTCACATCAACATTTCACAATTTCGTTATTTACTGCATATTTCGATGTTTCAAAGTGTGGGAGTTTGAAATTAATCTTCGAATCTTGCGGCGTTAAACAGTTGTAACAGTATCGTGCTATTATAATTTGTTTTTTTTTTACCTCATCTAATGCAGACTGATTTAAATTTGTTTATTTCATTTTCTTTTCAGTTCCATCAAAACCTCGATAAAAGAACGAAAGCACTTTCCCGCTGTGCAAAAGCGGGGAAGTGAAGTGGGTTCGGTAAGTAATAATCTTGTACCTTGTTAGCTGTTACCACAACTTCTGCGGTGTGGAAAAAATCACATCAGTTTTTATTATGAGTTACGCAAATAGATCAAGTGCACAAAATATGAAAATTTTATTTTTATGTATGTTACCGCGAAGTTCCACCCCAGGTGATCTGATTTTGATGAGAAATGTTTCAATCAAAAGGTAAATGCAGATGGGTCCCATTTTTTTATTTATTTTTAAAAATAACTAGAAGACTAGTAGATTTTGAGTTAAGCTTCAAAATGCGTTGCGAAAATTAGGGACTTTTTTGCTTTCAGCACTACATAGACTAAACAATAGGACCTACATAAAAATGATGTATGTAGTGATTATAAACATGCTAAATAAAAGTCCGTGATAGCATATATCTATCTTTTATAGTTTTCTCACTATAACCATTGTATTCTTTAGAAACATCAATTAACATGCCCTATTTCCGACGCTATTATTACTATTATTCGAGTTCAGTATTAACCCTTATGTAAATAAATATGTTCATTATCAAGAGAATTTCATGTACATTATATTTGCCCTTGAAACTATATCATTCCGTCTAATAATAATGTAGGAGATATCGAAAGTATAAAATTACGCGCAAACATCGCGTTACAATGAAAAGCGCAACTTTGCTTTCTGGGCTTATGTAGGTCAAACTATATGACCTACATAAAAATGATGTATGTAGTGATTATAAATAAAAGTCTGGTGGTATATATCTATCATCTATGGATGTCTCACAATAACCATGTTATTGTGATAAAACGTCGATGAAAACGCACACGAAAAACAGCGTCGTTGGCTTACGACGCTATTATATTATATTCGATATGAATCCTTATCCAAATATATATTTTAAAGCTTGAGTATTAAATGCTGATTAGAGTAGCCTTTCAAACTATATAATTCTGACCAAAAGATTGGAAGTTATCAAATGATTAAAAACTACGCGCAGCCGAAAAATTAAAAAGGAAAGTCCTTTTGCTTTATTTGTCTAATTTCCGTCCTCATACGTATTAAGGAAATTTGTAATCAAACTTCAAATTAACTAAAAAACGAGAAATAAAAACATTTTTAAGAAAAAAAGAAAGCCGACTTCATAAAAAAACAATCTCAAACAAAATGTACTAAGAAGTAACAAAATAATGTCATAAAAACCGTCTAAAGAAAGTTCTCTTCTTTCTTGTAACATGTCTAAATTGTATAATTATTGTTATTTTGGAGTTGGTTTCAGCCTAAGTAGGGACACAAACGTAAGTATATCTAATACATCTCAAATATAAAATGTCACCTATTTACTTGGGCCGACACCGACTGCGGAATAACAATAATTATACAAAATATACATGTTACAAGAAAGAAGACAACTTCCTTTTGAGGGTTTTCGTGACATTATTTAGTTACTTTTTAGTGCATTTTGTTTGAGATTGTTTTCTTATGTTACTTTTAAATGCATTTTGATTGAGATTGTTTTTTTATGAAGTCGGCTTTCTTTTTTTCTTATATTTATAAATGTTGGAAAAGGTGAACTGCGATTGTTTATTTACTTATCCCTAACACGTTGTTTAGCGCCAAGATGTTTTTGAGAGTTTAAGATTTATTAAGTATCGTGATTATAACCAGTCTGCAAAATTCTTTCAGAAAGTTGAATAGTTATAAAACTAAATGGGTCAGTTATTCGTTATTCGCCACATACAAATATTAGGTCCTTACATATGAAATTGGCGTTTTGTATGGGAGGAACAAAAAGTCGAATATTTTTTAATATAATATATTTAATTAATCAAAGTATGAACCATTATTTTCTATGCACTTTTGCCATCTCATAGGTAGTTCATTGATCCCTTTACTAAAAAAACCAGTCGGACGGGAATCAATAAAATCTTTGAAGGCGTTTTGGACTGCCCCATCGGAGTTGAATTTTTTCCCTTGCAAGAAGTTATCCAAATTTCGAAAAAAATGGTAATCTGTTGGAGCAAGGTCCGGGGAGTACGGAGGATGTCTTAGACTTTCCAATTGAAGCTCTTCTAATTTAGTAGCCGTCTGTTGCGCAGTGTATGGTCTAGCGTTGTCGTGAAGCAGCAGTGGCGTGGAGCGATTGACCAGCCTAGGTTGTTTAGCCGCTAGCTTTTCCATCATGGTTTGCAATTGCTGACAATAGACATCAGCCGTAATAGTCTGGCCAGATTTGAGAAAACTGTAATGAACAATACCGGCACTAGTCCACCAAACGCTTACAAGTAACTTTTTTGGGGTTAATTTTCGCTTGGGGCAGGATTTGGCTGGCTGGCCAGGATCCAACCATTGCGCTGAGCGCTTCCGATTATCGTAAAGAACCCATTTTTCATCACAGGTAATGATTCGGTTTAAAATACCTTCATTATTGTGCCGGTTTAGTAATGTAACGCAACAGTCGACGCGCGTTTGCCGGTTTGCTTCAGTCAATTCGTGAGGTACCCACCTTTCAAGCTTTTTAATCTTCCCAATTTGCTTCAAGTGAATTAAAACTGTTTTATCACTAACATCGCAGCCTGCAGCTAACTCGGACGTGGTTTGCGATGGATCCGCTTCCACAATAGCCTTCAACTCTTCATTATCAACTTGAGTCTCAGGCCGTCCACGGGGTTTGTTCTGCAGATAGAAATTTCCAGAACGAAAACGTTGGAACCAAAAACGAACTGTGTTTTCTTTTGCAACACGACCGCCATACACATCATTCACCCTTCGAGTCGTTTCCGCAGCACTAGTGCCACGGCGGAACTCGTACTCGTAAATAATGCGATATTTTAAGTTTTCCATTTTGTAAAATGAGTGACGCAAACAGAAAAAAACAGAAGAAAAAAAACAAATGAATGACGGTCATCGAACCACAAATACATGAGTCTATAGCTGTACAAATTTGAATTTGGAATTCCTTACCAAAGAGGAGAAATTCGTGATTAAAGTGGCCAGTACGAAAAACGCCAATTTCATATGTAAGGACCTAATATTTTATTAATCTTTGACATTGCAGGTGATACACGAGGGCGACGACGCGAGAATTGCTGCGTCGTACAAAAGGTAATCTTAATGAAATAGTTAAACAGTTTTCAATCGGTAGCCGATTTAGTATCTAAAGATTTCGTGAATTCATTAATTTTCTTTCCTCGTTCATCCTACTGAACACCATACTAGATTAAATTATCTAACAACCGTAAAATTTTGAAATGTGTATATTTTTTTTAAACCGGCAAATATGGGCGATTCTTGCGTACTTTACCTACGCATCGATAGTCGAAGGCAAACGAGGGCAAGCAAAAGGACTGGCAGTTAGTTTGCACAAAGCATTTTTTATGAAGTGACTTGCCTTCCTACGGGCTCCCCGAAAAACTGCATATGGCATTTTTGGAGGATTGAAGCATTAAGATCCTTGTCGAAGAGATACGCCCTAACCCCAAACCAATTAATGCTGTTGACCCACAGGACTGTTTACTGTCACCCACTCTTCCTTGCGGATATCCATGAGCGTTTACCTTTTTTACATTAAGGGTCCCATTGTTCGTTTCCTTCTTACTCTTATAAAAATGGGGTAAGATAGAGGGTAAGGCAGAGGTTGCCGTAATTTATGCTAAGAAAGTGAGTATAGTGCTCGTCGGGGTCGTTAGAAACGGACAGGCCAACCTGGTTGGTGAAATACTAACTTACATATTATTAGAATACAGAAGTGTGCCAGGACTGCGCCGAATGGAAATTCATGAGATATTCTTCAAATTAAATAATTCATAAAAAGTATGACATATTTATACAATTCATTTCACATCAACATTTCACAATTTCGTTATTTACTGCATATTTCGATCTTCCAAAGTGTGGGAGTTTTAAATTAATCTTCTAATCTTGCGGCGTTAAACAGTAGTAACAGTATCATGCCATTATAATTTGTTTTTTTTACCTCATCTAATGCAAATTGATTTGAATTTGTTTATTAAATTTTTTTTAGTTCCGTCGGTACCTCGAAAAAGGAACGAAACCGCTGTCCTACTGTGCAAAAGTGGAGAAGTGAAGTGGGCTCGGTAAGTAACAATCTTGTACCTTACTAGCTGTTACCACAACTTCTGCGGTGTGGAAAAAAAATCACATCAGTTTTATTATGAGTAACGCAAATAGATCAAGTGCTCAAAATATGAAAGTTTTATTTGATGTTTCATACAGACACTCCATTTTTTAGCCGACTTTAAAAAGAAGGAGGTTATCAATTCGGTTGTTTTTTTATGTATGTTACCGCGAAGTTCCACCCCAGGTGATCTGATTTTGATGAGAAATATTTCAATCAAAAGGTAGTGCTTGCATATGGGTCCTATTTTTTGATTATTTTTTAAAACAACTAGAAGACTAGTAGATTTTGAGTTTAGCTTCAAAATGCGTTGCGAAAACTAGGGACTTTTTTGCTTTCAGCACTACATAGGCTAAACAACACGACCTCCATAAAAATGATGTATGTAGTGATTATAAATAAAAGTCTGGTGGTATATATCTATCATCTATGGATGTCTCACAATAACCAAGTTATTGTGATAAAACGTCGATGAAAATGCACACGAAAAACATCATCGTAAGCTTACGTCACTATTATATTATATTCGATATGAATCCTTATCCAAATATATATTTTAAAGCTTGAGTATTAAATGCTGATTAGAGTAGCCTTTCAAACTATATAATTCTGACCAAAAGATTGGAAGTTATCAAATGATTAAAAACTACGCGCAGCCGAAAAATTAAAAAGGAAAGTCCTTTTGCTTTATTTGTCTAATTTCCGTCCTCATACGTATTAAGGAAATTTGTAATCAAACTTCAAATTAACTAAAAAACGAGAAATAAAAACATTTTTAAGAAAAAAAGAAAGCCGACTTCATAAAAAACCAATCTCAAACAAAATGTACTAAGAAGTAACAAAATAATGTCATAAAAACCGTCTAAAGAAAGTTCTCTTCTTTCTTGTAACATGTCTACATTGTATAATTATTGTTATTTTGGAGTTGGTTTCGGCCTAAGTAGGGACATAAACGTAAGTATGTCTAATACATCTCATATATAAAATGTCACCTATTTACTTGGGCCGACACCGACTGCGGAATAACAATAATTATACAAAACTAGCTTTTACCCGCGACTCCGTCCGCGCGAAATAAAAAAATAGAAAACGGGGTAAAAATTATCCTATGTCCGTTTCCTGGTTCTAAGCTACCTGCCCACCAATTTTCAGTCAAATCGATTCAGCCGTTCTTGAGTTATAAATAGTGTAACTAACACGACTTTCTTTTATATATATACTAGCTTTTACCCGCGACTCCGTCCGCGCGGAAAAAAATAGAAAACGGGGTAAAAATTATCCTATGTCCGTTTCCTGGTTCTAAGCTATCTGCCCACCAATTTTCAGTCAAATCGATTCAGCCGTTCTTGAGTTATAAACAGTGTAACTAACACGACTTTCTTTTATATATATAGATAATAGATATATATGTTACAAGAAAAAAGACAACTTTCTTTAGAGGATTTTCATGACATTATTTTGTTACTTTTTAGTGCATTTTGTTTGAGATTGTTTTTTTATGAAGTCGGCTTTCTTTTTTTCTTATATTTATAAATGTTGGAAAAGGTGAACTGCGATTGTTTATTTACTTATCCCTAACATGTTGTTTAGCGCCAAGATGTTTTTGAGAGTTTAAGATTTATTAAGTATCGTGATTATAACCAGTCTGCAAAATTTATCAGAAAGTTGAATAGTTATAAAACTAAATAGGTCAGTTATTCGTTATTCGCCACATACAAATATTTTATTAATCTTTGACATTACAGGTGATACACGAGGGCGACGACGCGAGAATTGCTGAGTCGTACAAAAGGTAATCTTAATGAAATAGTTAACAGTTTTCAATCGGTAGGCGATTAAGTATCTAAAGATTTCATTAATTTTCTTTCCTCGTTCATCCTACTGAACACCATACTAGATTAAATTATCTAACCACCGTAAAATTTTGAAATGTGTATATTTTTTTTAAACCGGCAAATATGGGCGATTCTTGCGTACTTTACCTACGCATCGATGGTCGGAGGCAAACGAGAGCAAGGAAAAGACTTGCAGTTAGTTTGCACAAAGCAATTCTTACGAAGTGACTTCCTACGGGCTCCCCGAAAAACTGCATATGGATTGGCAGTTTTTTGGAGGATCGAAGCATTAAGATCCTTGTCGAAGAGATACGCCCTAACCCCAAACCAATTAATGCTGTTGACCCACAGGACTGTTTACTGTCACCCACTCTTCCTTGCGGATATCCATGAGCGTTTACCTTTTTTACATTAAGGGTCCCATTGTTCGTTTCCTTCTTACTCTTATAAAAATGGGGTAAGATAGAGGGTAAGGCAGAGGTTGCCGTAATTTATGCTAAGAAAGTGAGTATAGTGCTCGTCGGGGTCGTTAGAAACGGACAGGCCAACCTGGTTGGTGAAATACTAACTTACATATTATTAGAATAGAGAAGTGTGCCAGGACTGCGCCGAATGGAAATTCATGAGATATTCTTCAAATTAAATAATTCATAAAAAGTATGACATATTTATACAATTCATTTCACATCAACATTTTACAATTTCGTTATTTACTGCATATTTCGATCTTTCAAAGTGTGGGAGTTTGAAATTAATCTTCAAATCTTGCGGCGTTAAACAGTAGTAACAGTATCATGCCATTATAATTTGTTTTTTTTACCTCATCTAATGCAAATTGATTTGAATTTGTTTATTAAATTTTTTTTAGTTCCGTCGGTACCTCGAAAAAGGAACGAAACCGCTGTCCTACTGTGCAAAAGTGGAGAAGTGAAGTGGGCTCGGTAAGTAACAATCTTGTACCTTACTAGCTGTTACCACAACTTCTGCGGTGTGGAAAAAAATTCACATCAGTTTTATTTTGAGTAACGCAAATAGATCAAGTGCACAAAATATGAAAGTTTTATTTGATGTTTCATACAGACACTCCATTTTTTAGCCGACTTTAAAAAGAAGGAGGTTATCAATTCGGTTGTTTTTTTATGTATGTTACCGCGAAGTTCCACCCCAGGTGATCTGATTTTGATGAGAAATATTTCAATCAAAAGGTAGTGCTTGCATATGGGTCCTATTTTTTGATTATTTTTTAAAACAACTAGAAGACTAGTAGATTTTGAGTTTAGCTTCAAAATGCGTTGCGAAAACTAGGGACTTTTTTGCTTTCAGCACTACATAGGCTAAACAACACGACCTCCATAAAAATGATGTATGTAGTGATTATAAATAAAAGTCTGGTGGTATATATCTATCATCTATGGATGTCTCACAATAACCACGTTATTGTGATAAAACGTCGATGAAAATGCACACGAAAAACATCATCGTAAGCTTACGTCACTATTATATTATATTCGATATGAATCCTTATCCAAATATATATTTTAAAGCTTGAGTATTAAATGCTGATTAGAGTAGCCTTTCAAACTATATAATTCTGACCAAAAGATTGGAAGTTATCAAATGATTAAAAACTACGCGCAGCCGAAAAATTAAAAAGGAAAGTCCTTTTGCTTTATTTGTCTAATTTCCGTCCTCATACGTATTAAGGAAATTTGTAATCAAACTTCAAATTAACTAAAAAACGAGAAATAAAAACATTTTTAAGAAAAAAAGAAAGCCGACTTCATAAAAAACCAATCTCAAACAAAATGTACTAAGAAGTAACAAAATAATGTCATAAAAACCGTCTAAAGAAAGTTCTCTTCTTTCTTGTAACATGTCTAAATTGTATAATTATTGTTATTTTGGAGTTGGTTTCAGCCTAAGTAGGGACACAAACGTAAGTATGTCTAATACATCTCAAATATAAAATGTCACCTATTTACTTGGGCCGACACCGACTGCGGAATAACAATAATTATGCAAAATATACATGTTACAAGAAAGAAGACAACTTCATTTTGAGGGTTTTCGTGACATTATTTAGTTACTTTTTAGTGCATTTTGTTTGAGATTGTTTTCTTATGTTACTTTTAAATGCATTTTGATTGAGATTGTTTTATTATGAAGTCGGCTTTCTTTTTTTCTTATATTTATAAATGTTGGAAAAGGTGAACTGCGATTGTTTATTTACTTATCCCTAACACGTTGTTTAGCGCCAAGATGTTTTTGAGAGTTCAAGATTTATTAAGTATCGTGATTATAACCAGTCTGCAAAATTCTTTCAAAAAGTTGAATAGTTATAAAACTAAATAGGTCAGTTATTCGTTATTCGCCACATACAAATATTTTATTAATCTTTGACATTGCAGGTGATACACGAGGGCGACGACGCGAGAATTGCTGCGTCGTACAAAAGGTAATCTTAATGAAATAGTTAAACAGTTTTCAATCGGTAGCCGATTTAGTATCTAAAGATTTCATGAATTCATTAATTTTCTTTCCTCGTTCATCCTACTGAACACCATACTAGATTAAATTATCTAACAACCGTAAAATTTTGAAATGTGTATATTTTTTTTAAACCGGCAAATATGGGCGATTCTTGCGTACTTTACCTACGCATCGATAGTCGAAGGCAAACGAGGGCAAGCAAAAGGACTGGCAGTTAGTTTGCACAAAGCATTTTTTACGAAGTGACTTGCCTTCCTACGGGCTCCCCGAAAAACTGCATATGGATTGGCAGTTTTTTGGAGGATTGAAGCATTAAGATCCTTGTCGAAGAGATACGCCCTAACCCCAAACCAATTAATGCTGTTGACCCACAGGACTGTTTACTGTCACCCACTCTTCCTTGCGGATATCCATGAGCGTTTACCTTTTTTACATTAAGGGTCCCATTGTTCGTTTCCTTCTTACTCTTATAAAAATGGGGTAAGATAGAGGGTAAGGCAGAGGTTGCCGTAATTTATGCTAAGAAAGTGAGTATAGTGCTCGTCGGGGTCGTTAGAAACGGACAGGCCAACCTGGTTGGTGAAATACTAACTTACATATTATTAGAATACAGAAGTGTGCCAGGACTGCGCCGAATGGAAATTCATGAGATATTCTTCAAATTAAATAATTCATAAAAAGTATGACATCTTTATACAATTCATTTCACATCAACATTTCACAATTTCGTTATTTACTGCATATTTCGATCTTTCAAAGTGTGGGAGTTTGAAATTAATCTTCAAATCTTGTGGCGTTAAACAGTAGTAACAGTATCGTGCTATTATGATTTGTTTTTTTTTACCTCATCTAATGTAGATTGATTTGAATTTGTTTATTTAATTTTTTTTAGTTCCGTCGGAACCTCGAAAAGGGAACGAAACCGCTGTCCTACTGTGCAAAAGCGGGGAAGTGAAGTGGGCTCGGTAAGTAACAATCTTGTACCTTATTAGCTGTTACCACAACTTCTGCGGTGTGGAAATAAAAAAAACATCACATATGAAAGATTTTTTTTAATTTTTCATACATACACTCACACATTTTTATTTATAAATGTTGGAAAAGGTGTGCTGCGATTGTTTATTTACTTATCCCTAACACGTTGTTTAGCGCCAAGATGTTTTTGAGAGTTTATGATTTATTAAGCATCGTGATTATAACCAGACTGCAAATTTCTTTCAAAAAGTTGAATAGTTATAAAACTATATAGATCAGTCGTCGTCCTGCAAATAGAATAATTTTTATAATCTGTTACATTTCAGGTGATACACGGGGGCGACTTCTAGTTAGGTGTTGCCACAAAACAGGTATTTTTATTGAAATAGTTAAATCCACAAAACTATAGTTTTCAATCGGCTACATTTAGTATCCAAAGTCATGACTTCATTAATTCTTTTATCTCATACGTCATACGGTTTTCCATCATACTTGTTTTGGAGTTCTAATGACCTATCTCAATCTGATGCATAACTGTACCTACTTCAAATTCTAATGCTAGATCATGTTTAACATTATCTCTTACATAGTTTTTAAAGTTGATATCTAAACAATCACTTTGTTTTTTATAATTTACTTAACTGCTCTTGTTTTGATTGCTTTTCAGATTTTATAATGGAAACGTAGAGAAAAAGTATTTTTTTATGTAATTTATTAGGTTTCCTTTTTTTAGTATGTGAATATTTTTGATACTTATTTTTTTCTTATTAATATTATAAATAAATGCTTATAAAAATCTTAAATGTAATGTTTGGGTGGATGGATGTTTGTTAGAAGTGTTAAAATCAAGTAATAAAATTCACGATTTAAATGTTTAAATTGTGACTTTTTATCACTCACGTTACATCATAAATTTGAAGATAAAGCTAAATGTTTATGGATTAATTAATAATGTTTGTGAATACTTGTATTTGAATAATATTTAGATGAATTGGTTTACAATCTAAATGTTTAAAGTCCTTTAATTATAGCCCGACTATCTTCTTCTTCTTTCTTGTTTCTTTGTTGTAAATACTACTTGCAACTTTTTCTTCATACGCTTTTTCTTAATTAATAGCCTGTGTATTCTCCTAAACTATTTTTTACATGTATGCAAAATTTCAGCAAAAGCCCTATAGCCGTTCTGGAGATACCTTTAAACAAACATCCATCAATCCATCCTTATTAGTTAGATTAGTTATTATTATTGCTTAAAGAATATTTGTTCCTGTTATTTGTAAGATTCAGAGCTTTAAAAGTCGTAATTAGCTGTGATATTAATTCCTTATTTACAAACTAAGAGATTATTGATATGAAGTGTAGTTTTATTTTTCAAATGATTACTTATTGTCCTAATCATTGTTATAATTTTGTATGAATATTAATGGTTGTTATTAAATATGTACGTATAAAAAGCGAGCTTTTTTAAATATTTTTCGCTTCAGGGTAATATGTGTTAATTAGATTTCAATTATTTAATATATATTGTAAATGAATAATATGTTGCCTACACTCGCGTTGGCTTCCACTCGGCAAGCCACGGCCAACGAGTATAGTCGAAATAAGAATCATTAAAGAAGTAAAGTAATAGATAAAAAATGTATTAATTAAATGTCCTGAGATGAATTTTTATTTTGTCTAATGTTTGTTAATTTGCCAAATAAATTATTTCAATAAGATTCCTAGATATTTTTCTATTTATTTTCCTATTCTCATTTCTTCACATGACCTTTCATGCATTTTAATGAACATTAACTTGAGTAGGTATTGAAGCATATCTATATATATAAAAGAAAGTCGTGTTAGTTACACTATTTATAACTCAAGAACGGCTGAATCGATTTGACTGAAAATTGACGGGGAGGTAGCTTACAACCAGGAAACGGACATAGGATAATTTTTACGCCGTTTTCTATTTTTTATTCCGCGCGGACGGAGTCGCGGGTAACAGCTAGTCTATAATAAAAAAAAATGTGAGTATATACATATAAATAATTGCGTACATTCTACATACATGGTCATGGTCATCATTTCAATTCTATTATAGACATACCTTTTGCGTTGCACCTGAAATAGCAGTTATATTTAACACTATCAGGGCGCAGAAAACATGAAATGATCAAAAGAAAAGTGGGAAAGTCGATAATTCCTATCACATTTGATGTTTCGTTTTAATTTTAAAAGCACATTGTCGTGCCCGCAAAGAGGTTAGTAACCATTACCAGTCAGTAACTGTTAGTGATGCAACGGATCTCTGTTTCTGTTTCTGCAAGTGCGGAAGTTCCGCGTACTTTTCAACATCCGTTTCTGCTACTTTTATAACGGAGATACAAATGGAACTTTACGACGGTTGAGAGTTCCATATGCACGGCGCGAGACGCGCAGTCCGTGCGCGGCCTTTCGGCACTTGTCGCATTTGTTTGTTTACGTACTTTTTCGTGAATTTAAGCGCACATTATTTTCTGCTGCTGTTTGAAACAATCAGTTTCTCTTGCTGGAGTAAACTGTCTAGTTGTTGTCCATATACAATTTGACAACTGGCAAAATGTGACTATTTCATACTTACGAGTCATTAATTGTACTGTTGAATAACTGATAACCATGTAATATATCATCATCATTATTTATTTTTTTTATGTTTCGCCGTCCAGATTCTTTTTTTTTGGCAAGAATTTTTTTTTGTCGTTAATAATGTACCATAGTCTTTTGTATTTACTGGCCATTTGTTTTCGGCGTTTCCAATTTGTATAATTTTAAACTTACTTTTCCTGCTTGTTTGTCTATATTTTGCTTTCTTTGTCTATTTAAAACTTCTACATTATTTATTTTATTTATATCTTGACTCTAATTTATTTTACTGTTTTATTTATTTTATAACTTTATTCTAATTCCTTGCCGACGGCATTATATTTGTTGTTCCTGTTTCCTGAGTTTTTATATTTTATCTTGTTTTATTCCTATTGTTTGCGATTTTAACAATTTTGAGGCAGAACTGCTCTAGATGCGGCCTGGAGTGTTTGTTAGCCATTATTTGAGCAATCGTTGACTCATTTAATTTTGTACCTGTACTTACTTCCAGGTCGCATCTGTCGCGGTTGTGCCTCGGGCATTCTAATAAAAGATGTTTAACTGTTTCAGATACTTCTGGGTCGCATTCGCATGCCGCAGTGTCCTTCAACTTGAATCTACACAGGTAAGTCGCAAAACCGCCGTGTCCGGTAAGTATCTGCGCCCATAAGTTCGTTTTGTCCAAGCACCTCAGAATCTTATAGGCGCGCGACACGTCGGGGAAGAACATGCGGGTGACCGCCGCCGTAGCTCCACCTGCGTACCTCTCGTTCCATTTCTGGATTGCACCCTCTCTTATACGTCTTTTGACGTAGGAGAGTGGGCACCTGTCATACGCTGGGGCGACCTCGGACTGGACCGCCGCCAGCCTTGCCAACTCGTCGGCGCGCTCATTTTCGGGTATACCGACATGAGCTTTCACCCAGTAGAACTGGAGTACACGTGCAGGCGTTCGCGGATGATATCGTGCTGGTATTCTCCGGGCGCACTGAGCTCGAGATCCAACGAGATGCCAACGCCGCACTTACCTGCGCGCGCGACTGGGGTGTCATAAATAAGCTTCGCTTTTCCGCCGAAAAGACTCAGGCGATGGTAGTCACACGCAAGCTTAAGTATGACACACCGGTCGTGCGGATGGACGGCGTCGATATCTCGATGGTGACCGAGTTAAAGATCCTCGGAGTCATCGTCGACAGCAAATTAACATTTAACAGCCATATTTCCTATGTCTGCCGAAAGGCCACAAACCTGTATAGGAAGCTGTCGACGATGGCTCGCGTGGAGTGGGGCTTGTGCCCGGAGATTATCAGGACGATATATATAGCAGTTGTCGAACCCACCATTCTGTACGGCGCTAGTGCCTGGGCGAAGGCTGCCGAGAAGATCTCTGTGCAGAAGGTCTTTGCAACCGTCCAAAGGGGTTTTGCACAAAAGATCTCTAAATCACACCGTACGGTGTCGCTAAATGCGGCACTCCTGCTGTCGGGTCTCCTCCCTCTCGACATTCGAGTTTGGGAGGCGGCCCGGCTGTTTGAGTGCAAAAGGGGCCGACCATCATCATTATTATCATTAGCTCACTATCCGTCTCCACCGAGGGGCTCGGCGCCTACCCTAAGTTAGGGGCGCGTTGGCCCAGTGCAAGTGGACTTCACACATATCATTGCCACCGACTCCTTATGATTATATCTATTTCTAATCTAGATTTAATAAAGAAAAATATTTGTAAATATGTTTTCTTTTCTCATATTATTTACACTTCTGTTTCTGCATCCGTTTTCGTTTCCGTTTCTGCTAAAACTTACTTTTGACATCTGTTTCCGTTTCTGGTTCCGCTAAGACACTTCCGTTGCATCACTATAACTGGCAAGTATAACGACATCTAATGGTTATGTAACGTTTTTTATGACTTAGTTAACTCTTAAGCTAGATGGTGTTGATTTCCATACTAAAATATTCTGCTGTCTAACTTCAATGCACTGTCACCTCGCTAGTTGTTGGTGTGAGTTTCGCAATTGAAAATATTGTGCCGGATATTATGAATATTTCTTGTTTCTTGTTAACTAATAAGTAAGATGAATGAAGCGAATTTTCTGACAGTTAATGATTTATTCAAGGAAAATATTTCCACAATTACGGCGGCGGATATTCCGCCCTGTGGGAGATACTTCGACAAAGAATCAAGGTATATCTTTAAGACTTCAGCATCACTTTTACCCTTTAACTGAACATCTTAAACATAGAAATGCGTTTTTTGCAGCCTACAAAGATACAAATTTTTATTACAACTAACACATGTTATTGTCCATTTGATTAGTTTGTTCTTGATTCCATTTATTTTTTTTCTGCTATATTACTTTGTTTGTAAAACATGCACTTTTAGACTCGGTACTGAAAATAAGCCTGTCTCTTAAATATTTCTTTCAGGGTAAAGTTTTTCAGCTTGGAGAAAATTATTAATTCTATAGGGCAAATGTCGACTAAAGCTCAAGGTTTAAAAAGAATTATTACTACGTTTGAAAAACTTCGTTTATCCCCGAATCACAAACTTTACATTCTCAAAGATGAAAAGGGTAATGAGTAAGTTTTATCATTAATTATATAACTTGGTGTTTATAAAATAGAATATTTACCCCACGACGCTATGGAGCTGGAGTTTTTTTTTTGCGCCCAGAGGGTGACGCGGTAGTTAAGTGGGATTCTCCTCCTTATTGGAAGCATACCCACTAAACCCCTCTGTTCCTCCAACGCATCGGGTCGGGACCACGGGCACGCTTTCGCTTTCGTCCGCGATCAAGTCTGCGGCAACTGCCGAGGCAGCTCCTTCTCGGGGAGCTGGAGCTGGAGCTGGACCTGCGTTAGGTACAGGCGGCGCTAGCGATCTCTTGTGTCGGTGGCCAACACCCACTTTGGGTCTCTGCGCCAGCAGAGTAATAAGTAAACCCTACTAAAGAATAGCGAAAAATATGAGAATTTTCCACTTCTGGTTGTTTGTTATGGATCATTTTCTTATCAACCTGTCTACAATATTTCAACGTATACCGGAAGATAAAGCCTTCCACTTGAAAGACCCTAAATCAGGGATGGGCAAATCTTTACATATCAATGTGCCATTTTCTCAAGAAATATTTAATGAAAACAACGACATAATTGACTCTTTGGTTATTGGGAATGTTCTGTAGCGTTGGGATTCAATAAACATATGTATTTACTTCACAATATTTTCCATATAGCATAATGAACTTTCTGATCAGCGACGTGCCCAAAGTTTTGTCGTGTGCCATCGGTTCTCCATACCTGACTTATATGTTTCTAGTCATAATGGTATTACGTATTTTAACTTTAATTTAATGATTATCACAGAAGAATTTAACTATGAGTGTTCCTGAAATACGCAATCGTCAACACAAACGTCAACTAGGGAGAAAATACTGTAAAATATATTACAGATGATTTTGGTTATACTGACTATACAACAATTTAAAAATTAAGTAATTTCAACTTTATTTTCGAAAGTTTATTTTTTGTTTTAGTGGAGCTGGGGAAGTTATCGGAATTCTTAAAATAGGTGAAAAAAAATTATTCTTATATGACAGGCAAGGAAAATTAATGATATCTACACCTATGTGTGTACTAGACTTCTTTGTACTTGACAATAGACAAAGAAGAGGTTTTGGAAAAAAGCTGTTTGAGTATATGCTTCAGGTATGTTCATATTATTGTTTAGATATGATTTATTATGGAAACTGTGCATGCAATACCTGCATAAATATTATTTCAATGTGTTACAAACATTACATTATAATAGAATATATATCATTATTCAGTCAAAAATATTGTATTCAAATTTTAAATATTTGAACTTAATAACCAATCGTGACATATAAATGATATTTAATAAACTTGTCTGCATATTAGTCCACGGGTAAGACTTTTCAAATAACTTGGCGGACCAAGGTCACCGGTGCGCTACTCATGTCTTTCCTCCGTATTCTGATATTCGAATTAATAGTTTATCTCAATTGTTTAGGATCAAAAATTAAAGCCATATGAACTAGCAATAGATGGACCATCTCCGAAAATGTTGGAATTCCTTAAGAAGCATTATAACTTTATCAAAGTTTTAAAACAGTCCAACAATTTCGCAGTATGCGAAAAATTTTTCGAATCTGCAAATATAGGGTAAGATATTGTTGTTAATCTTAAATTAAATTATTTTTATTAGAATGTAATAAAGTAAGTTAAGACAGAAAGTAAAACATGATAGTGATTGTATGTTAATCGTTTCTTTTTATTCATACGTAAAACAGATATCAATTTATTTATTTATAACTTTCCCCAGTTCAACCAGGCCGCAAGAAGAAATTGTGCCATCCCCCTGTTCCACTCTGCGACGGTGGGAAAATGGAGCCAGCGCAGTAAATAACAGTCTAGCTTTCCAATTAAACATTTTTGAAATAGATTGCTCCTGAGTAAATATGTAAACAGCAATCTTTTTGTGTGTCAAAATCTGCATTTGAAAATCTATTAAATCTGTGATAATTTACCTAAGCATCTTAATAATTGTAAAAAAAGAATGCTAACTAATTAACAAACTGCTAAATAACCTTATTTACAAATCTATATATTACATTACATATTATAATGCACACACATCTTTGTTAAACATTACTTTTCTATTAAAAAACCATTTCTTTAAAAACCATGAGAAAGAGTCAAAATAAATAAAATGTAGTATTTAATAAACTTTATAAGTCAGCTTTTCGTTGTCCAAGAAATGCAACAATAAGTTTTATAATCTAATCTGTTACATCGCAGGTGATACACGGGGGCGGCGCGAATAGTACTGCGTCGCACAAAAGGTAATTTTAATGAAAATTAAACAGTTTTCAATCTGTAGCCTGTATTTAGTATCTAAAGACTTCATGACTTCATTAGTTCTTTTTCCTCGTGCATCTCATCTTGCATTGTCATTTTAATTACGATATCTCCTAAACTATTAGACAAAATGATATACTTTCAACGGCAAATATAATCTACATTAAATTCTCTTGATAATGAACATATTTATTTACATAAGGGTTAATACTGAACTTGAATAATAGCGTCGGAAATAGGGCATGAATTTAATTAATGTTTCTAAAGAAAAAAATGGTTATTGTGAGAAAACTATAAAAGATAGATATATGCTATCGCGGACTTTTATTTAGCAAATTTAAAGAGCTACAATTCGCCATACATCATTTTTATGTAGGTCTTATAGTTTAGCCTACGTAAGCGCTGAAAGCAAAAAGGTCCCTAAATTTCGCAACAAATTTTGAAGCTATATTCAAAATCTACTGGTCTTCTAGTTATTTAAAAAAAAAATGGGACCCATCTGCAAGCACTTCCTTTCGATTAAAATATTTTTTATCAAAATCGGACCACCAGGGGCGGAGATTCGCAGTAACACACATAAAAAAAAAAATCAGTCGAATTGATAACCTCCTTCTTTTTGAAGTCGGCTAAAAATGTAAACATGCGTAGATATGTTGTAACTAATAAATGTGAATTTGTTTATTTTATTCTCTTTCCAGTCCAACGGGATTAACAAAAATAAAGCCAACTTGCCGTCCCACTCTGAAAAAATGGAGCAGCGAAGCCGGCGCGGTTAGTAACAATCTTATTTCATACTGTAGTTGTTTCTTCGGCAACTTCGTCGGAGTGGGTATAAAAAACAAACTATCTCGCACGTACACCAGCTTTTATTATAAGTAGTGTCAAAATTGGTCCAACTGATTCAGAGATTACACATCTCGTAGATAATTTTTTTTATTGAGTAACACAAATGCATCAAGTGCACAAAATATGAAAGTTTTATTTTGATATTACCGACACTCCAATTTTATTTATCAGTTTAGATGAACTGCAATTGTTCATTTACTTATCCCTAACAAGTAAATTGTATATATTGCATTGCAGGTGATACACGGGAGCAATTCCTCATCAAGCACTTTGTCACAGAAAAGGTAAAGCTTGATTATAACGATTGACGCTTGCCTCGATATGATGTTGACATAATAATATTTTTTAATTTAACTATTGTTTTGGTTGCATTTAAGATTTTCTGATTTTTTTTAATTCCTATAATTTTGTAATATTTATAAATTATAATCAATATATAGTTGAACATGATTAAAGTGTGACTTTTTATAAAATTGTGAAATCCTAGAACAGCAATTGTGTAGACGCAATATTCCCAATCAATATTATTACTAATTTTATATCTCGTTTTTTCTTTTACTTGTATTTAGATAATATCCATGTGATCTGATGTGTGATCTTGATAAAAAAACTATATGATTTATTTTATACATTATATAGAATGATCGTGTTAGTCCATCTAGTACTCCTGAAATATATCCCTTAGGAGTTATAGATATTGGAGTTTTCCACCTGTGAGAATTCAAATATCCTTTGTAAAATCGCGTCGACAACAATTATAATTATTATAATTAAGAACATTAACTCCTTATGCAATCAGAGCTTTGAGTTATCGTACTTAATATAGTCATTTTAATGAATTACTAATTAAGATATTATTGTTTATATAAAAAAGATTATTTGTATTTTCGTAAAAAATAATAATAACACTTTAAATTTTGATACTACCGATGACAAAAAGTTGACATTATACAGAATGTTATAGTTTTACAGAGGGAATACTTGGATGTCTATTACCCCTGGGGGTTATATTTCTTCTGGTGAATTGATGGATCAACCCGAATGATCGTCAAAATGATTTAAAAGATTGAATGCACTGTTACGGGTGCAAGGCGCGATATATATAAAATACATGTTTACCGGTTATGAAAATCTTTATCTTTGAAAATCTTTATTATTGCAAAGTTTACAATATTCAGTGTTTCCTTGGCTCCTTAACTAGTAAACGCTGTATTTAAAGATCAAAGGACTTCCCTTACATGATATTACATCGTTCTTTGTAAAATCAATAGATTTAATTAAATCTATTTTTTATTTTCCTTTCCCGTGTTTACTAAGTTTTTTTAGTCAGCTGTTAAAAGTGATGTTTAACCATGGGTTTCTGAGTCCAAAATCCCCTTTTAAAACATATTATCTCCGTTTTGTCAATGATAATGACTGGGATGACGATATGTTTTTTGTGGAGATTTCGATCTCAAAAACCAACGGTAAGACGTTAAACATAAACGTACGTAATAAACTTGTTTAACCAATGTTATATGTGAAACTAGAGAAATAATCTACGTACATATTTGTTAGTTTATACCACATTTTTGTTACATTTATGGCTAATGAGGCTAAACATATTTATAATTGTTGTTCTATTTATTAAAAAAAATATTTTTTTTGTTCTAATTTCAATTCCTAATAATAGTCTCAAATGTCTTTATTTTGTAGACGGATCTCATTGTAACTTGCAAGACTGATAATGCTCATGGTTTTTAAGATCTAATCTCAGTGTCCTCTACTTACTCTTACTTAAAGTTATTTCTTACTAATATTATAAATGCGAAAGTTTAGATGGATGGATATTTATATGTTATTAATAACTTGCTCACCGAGTATATTTGTTTGTCTTGTAACCTAATGTAGACCTACTTCTCGTTGTCAGATTTTTCTGAAATTTTGGTATTCATTATTCACCTGTAGTCCTGTGGGTCCTTTTTTCCGAATTAAATATGGCAACTATACACTAGGTACTTTCAAAGTAGGTAGAGAATAGTTAGAGAGTGATTGAGAGAAAAGAGAAATCGTTTGAGAGTTAATAATTCCTCTGAAATAAATATTTCAATTTCGGATTCGAAAGTTACAAATCGATTTTTTTTTCCGAATTACAGAAAAAGTAATAACTCTCAAACGATATTTCTTTTCTCTCAATGTGTCTCAAACGATTTGCATAAAAAAAGTAAAAAAATGAAGTATGGGGGCCAACTTCACAGAGGTGTGTATTTCTGGTCAGGCATTACGCTTATATACTCTTTGGTGATCATTTATAGTTTATTAACAATTCAACTTGATTTTAAATTTTAACACACACTCTACCGTCTCTACCATAATTCTTCTCTATATAGAGAGTATTATATTCTTTGCTCTCTACTCTTTGCACCGCAGATCCAAAATTCGGTTAAAGTTTTGTGCTCGTGAATTATCCTTGCTTTTGTTAACTAAAAAGTAAAATGAATATCCCATTGCTGTCAGTTAATGATTTGTTCAAGGAAAATATTTCCATAATTACGGCGGCTGATATTCCAGAATGCGGCCGACACTCTGATGAAGAGTCAAGGTAAGTGATTAACATTTTAGCATCTTTTGTACTCTTTTACTGAAATGTCTTAAACATAGTAGAGTAAAGTTTACTTGCAGTTTACAAATATTTTATTACAACTAAATGCACAGACCAGATTTTCGCGTTTTGCTTGTGACCAGCCACGTGTGCAACCGGCGTAACACAAAATTTACTCGTAAATGCGTTGCGTCCTTTGGATCACTCAATCAATATTAAATATCATTCAGATAGAAATTGTTAGGTATTACTCCGACGTTCGAGTCAGAGTCGCCAGTTAAAATTGTAGTTTTTAGATTTGAGAGATAGTTAAGGTGAAAAAACCCCTTCCACAAAGGAAAAAGCGAGGACCCCGCCTATTTTTTTATTTTTGAAAATTTCAAAAATGGGGGCTAGGCCAATCTCATATTATGTTTTAAGTGATAGGATTTTTGAAAGTTGTTTGTCACCGTGAATGTGTTACATTAGTCTTTTCGGTTTTCGAGTCGCTTGATCGTCAGTGGTCCGGAAAGAGCAAGGATTTCATAGCCATAGTAATAAGATTGCAAGTTGCCTTAATAATTGCCATCTCTAAGAAGATGTTGCTGTAGAAAGAAGAAGATTGACTTGTTCTTAGATCTGGCATCTCCTCACCCTGCAGCCCTACAATCCTATTATTAAGGGCCAATATTGTACTTCTTGTTATAAAATTAACATGTCCTAAACCTAACCTTAGTTATTTTTGAACCTAATTTTTGAGTCGTGGAGTTGCAGAAATCAAGCCCTTACAACTAACAATTAACTTACCTACATTTTTTCCATGATGAATTAGCAATGATTAAAATTGTTTCATATGTCAATAGCAAAAATAACTTTATGATATGCATAATATCGGAACTGAACTTTGATTCTAAACCTAAGTCATATAATCTACATGGTGCTCGTTTAATCCGATATTAGGTTTATTTGACCTTTCTAATGATTTTTTTTAGTTTCACTAATGGAAAGGTTAAACTTAAAAGTTTTTTTTGCTGTTATAAAAAGTTACAAAAGCTATTTAACAATTACAAATTTGATATATAAATTTTGTACCAAAAATAGGCCTATCCTAATCCTCAAAATGGCTCATATGATATATACTGGATAGTACATGTGATGCGATTGATAGTTTAGGTTGTTTTATCTTTTATCAGTTGCCTGTAATTTAAAACATTTTGATAGTATAAAGTTTTTGTAAAAATTATTTAGTGTGAAATTAAGTGTTCAAAATTAGTAAAAGCCACATTCAAAATTGTTAAATGTGCTTTAAGGTGTAAGCTTCTGGTATCCAGAGTGAATATTATGGATATAAATTTAATTTATTAGTATTTTTGTCTATAACTTTAAATGCTTATTTCAGGGTAAAGTTTTTCAGCCTGGAGGAAATTATTAATTCTATTGGGGAAATGTCGACTAAAGCTCAAGGTTTAAAAAGAATTATTACTACCCTTGAAAAGCTTTGTTTATCTCCGAATCACAAACTTTACATTTTGAAAGATGAAAAGGGTAATGGGTAAGTTTTACCATGTTTTAACATAAATTATACACTTGATCACCATTAATTAAATGCAACAAACAAAATGTTAGGCAAATAGGCATCAACAATATCTACTCATTGTTGATGCTTTTTCATTTTAAATGTCAGTAACCAAGGCAGCTGCAACATGCTGACAAAATTCGAGCATCACAACATATCTGTTTTAAGACCCTAATATTTTATAGTATGAGTGTTCCTGAAATACGCAATCGTCAACTAGGGAGAAAATACTGTAAAATATATTACAGATGATTTTGGTTATACTGACTATACAACAATTTAAAAATTAAGTAATTTCAACTTTATTTTCGAAAGTTTATTTTTGTTTTAGGGGAGATGGTGAAGTTATTGGAATTCTTAAAATAGGTGAAAAAAAATTATTCTTATATGACAGGCAAGGAAAATTAATGATATCTACACCTATGTGTGTACTAGACTTCTTTGTACTTGACAATAGACAAAGAAGTGGTTTTGGAAAAAAGCTGTTTGACTATATGCTTCAGGTATGTTACATATTATTGTTTAGATTTGTTTTTTACGTAAACTGTGCATGCAATACTATGAAATATTATTACAATGTGATACATACATTGTCTTATAATAGAATATATATCGTTATTCAGTCAAAATCTATTACAATGACATCTAAACTTTAAATGTTTTTTTTTATTTATTAACTCCACTTATGCTATGTACAATATCTTATTTCACTTTGGTTTCTTAAACTGGTTTGTAAGAACCATGCACATTTTCTAGAGTTGGGTAGTTTACAATATTTTTGTAATAACTGTGGACTTGAGACAAAACAATAATATTTGAATTTATTAACCAATCATGCAATACTAGTGATATTTTTAATCCAATTTAATGATCTACTCAATTGTTTAGGATCAGAAATTGAAGCCTTACGAACTGGCAATAGACGGGCCGTCTCCAAAAATGTTGGATTTCCTAAAAAAACACTATAACTTCACCAAAGTTATAAAACAGTCCAACAATTTCGCGGTATGCGAAAAATTTTTTGAGTCTGCAAATATGGGGTAAGAATTTGTTGATTTTTAATTAGATTATTTTTTTGATAGAAAGCATTGTAATACAGCTGAATATAAATTTTTTATTTTCTGCTTTTTCCAGTACAAACAGACCACAAGAACCAATCGCGGCAATATCTCATACCAATTTTAAAAATTGGGATAGTGAAGTGGGCTCAGTAAGTTCTTCTATTTTGTTATTAACAATGTGAATTGTTATTGCCCATTTACTTTGTTTTTGTACTGACGAGTCATCTTCTTGAAATTTTTGCTCCTAAATAGAAATTTAAACAGTTAACCTTTCTTCCAAAATCTTTCTTCGAAAATTCTTTCAAAAAGATGTACAGTAATATGTTACATTTAATACAAACATGTTTGCTAGAATATTCAAACAAAAATTCCACAACAAATATTGGAATATTAAAGTAAGCAACATAAAGAAGTAATCTTGATATTAATAAACTTAGTAGGTATTTTTTTTAAATTGTATATGTTACATTGCAGGTAATACATGGAGGCAGTTCATCATCAAGCAATCTTTCACACAAAAGGTATTTCCAATTAAATATAGAAATCTAGTTTTCACAGCCATGACTTGATTCTCTTTCCACAATCCTATATAATTCTAAAGCATGACTTCCTCAAATTGAACCATACTTTTTAACTACATCATCATTCACACTATTCATGCTACATTATAGCTAAAAAGACTACATCACTTAATTTTTTTTAATTTATTTAGCTTCTCTTATTTTGGTTGCATTTCAGATATAATAATTGAAGGAGCATACATATGTCATCACCAGAGAAAAATGATTTCTTTTTCAAGTTTTTAGGTTTCTTTATTATATTTCAAAATACTCGCAGAAATATTTCCATTCAATTTATTATTTCATCAACTGCAGTGTTTATAAAAGTAAAAAATATAATAAAAATCACACTTCACATAGTTAAAATGCACATAACAAATTTGGAGTCCAAAATAATAAACTTTGCTGAGTTCCAGCAGCTTTGTCTTTGTACCAAAATAAAATTAAAAGGTGTTTTTTATTAATGTTTGTTAATATTAAAAATCAATTATTTTTATTACGAAATATTTCTACTTCATTAATAAAAAAAATTAGTAACATAATAATTATTATGCTCCGAAATATTGATTCATCTTAATCACACACTAATTAAGATACAATTGTATTGCTTAAGATAATGTATTAAATATGTAATAATTTTTATAAATATAAAATTATTACAAATATTAATGATTAAATAAGGATGACAATCAAAAATAAATGTACATTTTTTTCTCAGTAATACATATTTTGTAAATGTACAAAATATTTGTTAATTTTATATATGTAATGTGAGTTATTATTTCTTGTTCTTGCAGTTATTTAATATTATTAATTAATTAATTTTTAACATCACTACTGTGATTGAATGTTGTAATTTTAGGATGATTTGTTTGACAGCTAACTTCAGATGATTGAATTCAATTATTTGTTAATATAAATGACTAAGAAGTTAAACATAGTTGAGTACATTAGTTGTCATAGTATGTTGAGAATCTCTTCATGTGATGAATGCCTAATAAATACTAGCTGTTGTTTACGACTTCGTCAGCGTGGGTTTATAAAATAATTCTTCAGTTCGCAAAATCTAGAAACAGGTGCACGTTGAAACAAAATCATTTGCACTATTTCACAATAACTTACGGCCACGCTTTCTCAACGACAATTCAATGTTTTGTGAATTTTTTTATTAAATTATTAAAATTGAATAAGTCTCTATCGCATACGTCAGTCACATTCCATTAAAAGTCTTGATCAAAATAGGTCCAGCGTTTTCGTAAATTAACCGGAACAAACGCGGGATTACGATCAAACACACTAAAATTTAAAAAAAGTTTTTTCTTTTTTTGTTATACGTAATGCAAATACGTTATTAACATGAAATATTAAAATGTCATTTTTTTTTCATTACATTTTTAACAGTATTTTTTACACTTTTTGTTGTAGATTTTTTTTATAACATATTGTAGATAATTAAGTTATAACAATTGCAGATGTGAAATGACTGATAAAATAGTATTATAGGTAATGTACTGTGATAATGTTTTATTTTGTCAATGTTGTATCAATGCTTTAATATTTATTGCTTTTTTGACAAATATATTGTTTCGATAACATTTGTAGATATTTTTCTGTTTTTTTTATCCTCTTCCTACTTTTTCACGTGATCTTTGACACATTATCATGCTTTTTTAAGAAATGATAACTAAGTACCAAAGCAACTTAAAAATGAAAAAAAAATGTAACGACTGAAGATATAAAATCCATGTACTTACAAATTCCAAATCTTCACTCCAATAACTCTTTATGCTTGTGCACATCTTTATAACATAAAAGGGTTGAGGGTTAAACACTCTCACTTTTAACCTCTATGGTGGTGTGGAAGAAGCTTTAACGTTATCTTTTGAACGAAAACTTAATTATTCTTTCAACAAGATTCACCTCTTAAGTCGCAACCAATGGGTAGATATAAAAGCAGTAAAGCTATTTCACTGTAAAATACCACAGATTCTTGCAAATGTGAAAAGCTTGTATTGATAAATTTCAATTCCACTACGATTTTACTATATGAAAATGACCTCGCAATGCGAGTGTGGCACTAATGTTTAATCTTTCGGCTAGGTTCGGTTTTGTAAAGCTCTTTCTTTGTGTATCGTAATTTATGTTTTAAAAATAACATCTTTAAAGTTGTGTAACTCCATGTTTACTTGTCCTTAAATTGAAATGGCGTTTTAATTTAAACTGTAAACAATCGATGTTAACAGCTCTGATGCGATGACGCTCTACTAATCTGAAACCAGCTGAACTTTGCTGAAATCTTACTCTTGTGTCCGATTTATCAAATTAAGCTGTAGATTAACTGCAATGTAGTTTATAGTGCCGTGTGCATTGTAGCTAAATATATAAATAAAATATTTTGAATGTTCAAAGCAACGAGTCAGAGGCATCAATTTCGGAGGCGGATGGCGAGACGTCCGAGGAGAGATGGGAGGTTGCGGCGCCGCCTCCGGCGCCTAAGCTAGAGTCTCCTGACCCGTCAGCGGACGCCAAGATCAGCAGCAAACCGCCTGAGCGCCCTTCCACCTTAACCTTCGAATGCTGTAATGTTGTCGAGACCGAGGCTACTGTCGAACTCTCGAAGACATCTGATTACTCCGATAGCCAACTGACTGATCAGGGCTATGTAGACCTGAAATTCCATCATATAAAGCTTTGGTAACTTTGTTTAACCTTAATATTTAAAATAATACGTTGAATCTATTGCTAGCTGTGTGTTGCTAAATGTTTGTTAAATGCTTTGCCTAGGTCGCACTCGGCGAAGTTGCGTGCAACTGCACTCGATACTAAATGTTGCATTTGTATGCTGATTGTTTTTAATTTTATATTCTTGGTTAATACTTATATAATATGTATTTAAGATTAATATATTATTGCTTACAAACTAATGTTTAAATTTAAACATTAATTGTTATTAGATATAAGGTCTTTATGTGGTCTCTGCGCAGTGTGATCCTAACGTAGTCTGCTTTACTTAAAGCTTTGTACCTCTTGTCGCAATTTATAACTACTGGAGTAAAATATTGTTTTTTATCCTTCTATTTAAAATAAGTTTTCACATTCCATGCGACTAAACATTTCTTAATTATAATTTAAAAAAAAGTTTAGGTAATGATTCAAATGAGCAACCTCTGTATAATGAACACAAATCCAGTTAAACCATTCATCTAAGTTATTATTGCAATTACAGACCAAAAAATATAATTTCGTAAATATTATTCTGTTACTAATGAAGGAAAATATTTATTAAATAAATGTTAGAATTGATATTATAAAAGTTGAAACGGATTTAAAGTTATAAGTATTTATTTTATTTTTAGAAAAATCCAGGGTAAATTTCTACTAAGATATTCATATAAATATTGTATTATTTTCTACCCACCTGTATGCTTGATTGTAACAATATTCTGATTAGATGTTGTAGGGCCGTGTTTGGAAAGGGAATTATATTGAAACAATTGGAAAACAAAAATACATATATTTTTAATACATAGAATAATTATCGCTTTTAATTTTTTACTATACTAATATAATTCACCTAAATCATGTAGTACAATTAATCACCTAAATCATGTAGTAACTAAATATAGTCACGATATTGGGGAAAAATTTAGAACTAATTTCTTGATGTACTTATAAAAAATTTAGTACAGGAGGCGATTGAGGTGCCCATGACAGGTTTTCTAATTTCCTGGTCAAGCTATAAAATAGATTTGTAAACCCACAGTTTTAAACTTTGTTAATTTAAGTAAAAACATGCATTCCATAGATTAATGTCACATAATATGATCAAATTAAATATCTTTTAATCAAATTAAATTACTGGTTTTATTTGACTTACCCAAATACCTTATCGGAACTGAGGTATACAATGCATGCTCGCAAGCTTCTTGACATACAGATATCTATTTCATGTTACTAGCTTTTACCCGCGACTTCGTCCGCGCGGAATAAAAAAATTCACACAAAATAAAAAAAGTTCTTATGTCCGTCTCCTAGTTCTAAGCTACCTCCCCATCAATTTTCAGCTGAATCAGTTCGACCGATCTTGAGTTATAAATAGTGTAACTAACTAACACGACTTTCTTTTATATATATAGATTTCGATTTGGTGCAAAAGACAGGTGTTACATTTTAGATCTTTTTTTAAGAACGATTCGATATGTATTGGAGTGCATTTGATTTTTATCAGATTACTGAGCTAATTGTTAATAATTATAATAGAAATCCGTACTATAATAGTTTTGTATTAGCTATGTCCATAATCAGAAGAAAAAATTACCAATTTATATTTTTTTTAAATATATAGAAACTGTCATTTTGAAAATAGTAATAATTATTATTTACTAAAATTACGCACTTGAAATTTAACAACTTTCAGGTAAAAAAAAGACAGGACTTTAAATAAAAAACCAAGTCAAAATGAAACTTTTTATTTCCATTACAATTGAATATCCGCACATTTTTTTTTAATCTTTGGATTCTACAAACTAACATTCATAGAGTACATTAAGAGATTGCGGCCGGCACAATAGTACTGCAATGTCGAGATCGAAACTTAATCAGAGGATGCTGGAGTAACACGCGATCATATTTTTTTAGAAGATTAATCTACGAAGCATTTTGTGCTCCCACAATTTTTTTTTTGTTATTAAATAAGAAATGTATCTCTTAGAACAGCCACCGGTTAAGATTATAAATATTCGATTACAGTACTGTCACCAGCCGAATTCCAACATACTATAGACAAATTAAATATGTGATAATACGCTCTGAAAAGCAACTCATACAATCCTTCTGCAATTTATCCTCCGATTAGGAAACCAAAGCTGCGACGAGCGAGAGCCGAGAATTTTAATGACCGAATGATAAATATAAGCGCGTATTGACGCATCAATTTATATAAAGTATTAATAAAATAAATATCTTTTGATTCGTACAAACGCTCGTTGGCAACGCACGCGTCTAGCCCAGGTTTCTTACAAGGCACGCCTCTGCACTCATTAATTCGTTCCGATTTGAGCATAACTTCTCCAGAGTGCACTAACACTATAAAATGAAGATTATAAAAAAACACCTGCCAATATTGGAAGGCTTGGTGCTAAGCATCAAAGGGATTCAAGATTGTTCTGTCTATTTTTCGTAAGTCTTAATCGGATGCCGTTATATTGTTTTTTATAGTCAAAGATTTAAAAAATTGCATAAAAGCTTTAATGAAATTTAAAAATGATATGAGTATAGTATAATTATAGTAAGTAGTAGTTGTATATAATAGATATAGAAGAATAAATAAGAAAAAAATGTAATAATTGAAAATAACATAAAAAAAGTGTCTGTAAAATTATTAAAAATTAATATGGCAATTATGTTCATAAATAAATTGAAAATAAATAACATTTACATATGAACGGAAAAATAAAACATGAATTGTGAAATAAAATTAGATATAAACTGCATCCAATTTCAATATATTCAGGCGTTTTTACAAATATGAGTACAGTCAGCTACAAAAAAGTTTGAAACAAGCGATAGTAATCTTTTATCTATTATCTTTTAGGAAGATAATTTAAAACGGGAATATCTTAGTACGACGACCTTTAAAATTTGGCCACTTCCTACTTTTTTATCTGATATGTTACTGCTGACTGTACTTTTAAGGTACGAATATCGTTGAACCACCTTTGACTTAGACACAAACAAAAAAACTTATTTCCAATACAATGATTATTAAAATAATTTTAAGGATTGTACGCGTTTTTATTCCAGAGAACTTACGTATATTCTCAATCTTACAACGAAATACATTTATATTTATAATAAAGACTAGCATATGTCAGTATTAAATCTTAAATATTATTAAATATAAAGAAACCGTTACTACACGAATATTATAATATAGTGATTTATTTAAAATACCTTAACATTTTCCAATAATTGTAATAACAATCACTGAATGAAATATATTGAGCATAATTATACAGATTATAAAGCCGTATCACAGTATGCTAACTTAAATAATAATGTCGCGTAGATAAGACCAATATTAAATAAATTACAAGCCAACTAGGATGCGTTTGCTTATTTCAAGGCAGGGCTGTACTAATTTCACACGAAGGTTATAAACTGAGCCAGCAACAGTAATACTAATGTTTGAAAGCACGCGAGACAGGAATACAGTTTTGGTAGTATGTTAACTTTCAAACAATAGCAGTACTGTTCTGTTAACTATGCTGTCCTAGTGTGAAACTAGTTGCAGACATGCTTACAGCACAGCGCGGGTGGGGGGAGTATCGGGTTTGCGACAGTAGGCCCCAAAGCGACTCTCAAGCGGTATTAACTCTCCTTTGTGAGTCTAACACTTTAAATGCTAAAAGTTTATCATATCTGTGTCTTAAAACCACCAAAAATCCGAATATAACATATTGAAAATACAAGCTGAGTATATAATTTTATCTTAATATTAACAAAACTATAACATTATAAAGCATACATTTGTCAAAAATACGTTCTACGTACACAAATGACAAACATTTATGCAAAGATATAAATTTAAGAACCCTTCCCGCTTCCCAAATCAAAAATTCCACCCAGGTTATTTGGCACTGAACATTATACGCATCGGAAGTTAATAATTATAATATAGAATTCAACTACGAATCTAAAAGTGATTTTCATTTAATATGGGCTTTAAAAAACTATGCAATCAATTATTTAATGCAAACTACATACTCGATCATACATCATATCAATCAATTCTCAGTCTTTAATAATAATTATATACAATGAATAATGAATTATATAATGCGAAAGTTTTTGACTACATGATTATAATGAAATAGAATTGTTTAATCTAAAATGTTATGTAATAATTATTTAACAAATCATCAAATATAATGAAATGACATTCATCACGTACATTTAGAATTTATCAATTCAGTGTAAAGAATCAAAAAGATTCGTTTCCATCGAGTTTAGTTCAGTTATACTTGACGCTGAATAGTTTCTCCACTTTATGGTAGGTAACAAAATTTCAATTCTACATTCAACAAATTATGGATGTTGAAAAACCGATGGTCGCAATCATTTTAATATCTTTACATTCGAATTGTGAGATTATTATCTTTCAAAATATCTTTGGTAGCGAAACTGAATGCTGTATCATTACGTTTGATTGTTGTTATCTAATTAAAATATAATAATTATAATGAATAAATTCAATAATAGCATTGTACTTGAGCCGCGAATTGATCCACTGTTAACTTTGTGACTATTTATAACATTCGCATTACTGGGTTTTGTACTGCACGTAGAAATACGTACGTTCACACTGACACGCATTCGTACGCAAACACGCACTAACATTTATACCAACATTATTATTTTAAAATTAAAACTTACAACTAAAAGCTTAATTTGAGAGTATTCGCTGGTAAACATGGCGGCAACGGGTCGGTATTAGCGAACATATATTAATATACATCAATACAAATCCGCATCTTTGGTTTATAAATATTTGTGTAGGATTGTTATTAAATCTAAAACAGTTATTGTTATATTTAAAATACTAAATGCCAGTCAAGAATGTTGTGATCATGGAATGATTAGGATACTATATACGGTTAAAGTGATTATAAATAATGGTATATTTAAACATCAACCAAATTCGATGATGCGTTAAATCAAGTAAATATTAATAAATACCAGTCAATGAATTAAAAATTTATAATCAACTCATATCTTAAAGTATTAATGATGTAAATTTTCATAAATTTTCTCATAAAATATCCCATAAAAAAGGAATGGAAATTCAAAACTTAAATTTAATTTAACGGTTTTTTTTTTTATTTATATTAGGCAACGTATAAGGACATAAGTGTAATTTTGTAAGAGGAAACGAATTTTGATTGTTAGATTTTTATTAAACTGGATAGAATAGGAAAATTCAAAATTATAACGCAATTATAGTTTTATTTTTAATTAATTATAGTTCCATAAGTTTTCAATATCCCTGGTCAGACTATAAATTTCTGTACACGTGTATTGTGTGTTTACAAAATAAGCATCGAATTTGGCCTCAGATGTTAATGACTGGGGATTTTTGTAATTTACAAGCAATTTTTTTTTTTCATCGTATAAATTATAACACAGACAAAAATGTTTGATTTAAAAAAATATTAAAAATAAGTTATAGAAAAGTTAAGCTCCAATTATTTTACTAAGCAATCTATTATAGTTTACACATGAATTTGAATATTACATGATAATGTGCGTATTTACATTTCGGTTCAAATTTTATTTACAATTTTTTCACTAAAAAAAAAACAAAAAACTTTCTCGACATCAATGCTCATATACAAAACGAATAAAGCATTCCGTTTAAATTTCAATAACTTAATTGATGATTGTAGGAGCAAGAACGATAGCCGTCATCTCAGTTGAAATATTGATCAGTGAACTCAACAAAAGACCCTATAAAAATGATAAGAATGCAAGATTGTTTATTTCAGTGTAGATAATTCAATGAATAGTAAAGTTAAAGATGTTTCGATATTCTACACATAAACAACATTTCCTGGTCTTAATTCGATAAGTGGTCGGTGTATTAAAAGCATGAAGGAAGCGTACCGGGAGTTGACGATGACGTAGACGAAATGCCGACTGACTGACACGCATGACATGTCAGTCAGTTATGTCAGATGTCAGGTTGTCATGTCAACTCGGATGACGCTTTAACCGTTTACCTGTAAGCAACGTTGAAATAAATTTTACGATAAAATGATCACTACACATTCTAAATACGTCATAAGTAATGAAATTTGATTTATTTATTTCCATTTATGCTATGTATAATATAATCTTCTTCTACTTAGGGTTCTTAAATTTGTATATTTATAAGAACCCAAGCACATTCTCTCAATTTGTGTAATTCGCAATTTTTTTTATTCACATAATACGAATGTGCTTTATAGTTCTAATCATTTTGGACTCGGGACGATAAAATAGATAAGTGTAATTGAAAGCTTCGTACAATTATTGCGTTTACATTATATTAAACTATTAAAAGTGGTGCTGTAATGTAATATTGGAGCAATGAGTGTGATACCTGTGCACAATGGCTGCGAGGTCCCGCAGCGCCTGCTCGACACCGTCCGCGAGGTGGTGGTCGTGGGAGTGGGGCGAGGCGAGCGCTCGCGCCTCGTTCTCAAGTCGGGCGGCGGCCGCACGCAGTTTGACACGCAACTGCGGCGCGCACCCGCCAGCCGCCGCGCACGCAGCGCAAGCCGCGCCGAGCTGCGCCAGCCGCTCGGACGTCTGCAGCCGCCACAGCGACCCGCGCCCGCCACCACCACCACCGCATCCACGACGCACCTCATTTACAAAATATCACATCTATATTACACGTGCATTCGACACACATTATACAATAAAATGTATTTAGATAATGTATACCTCATTCGTGCACCATTCGAGAGAGGCGCGAAGTGATGCAAGCGAGTTTACATCGGAATCAGCATCAGGTGCGGCGAGAGGCGTGGCGTATATGCCGCACTTGGCCAGCGGGCGGGCGCGCATCGAGGGCTTGCTGGCCACGGTGGGTTTGTCCTCGCGCCGCGCCGCGCCACCTCCACGGCCACCCGCCGCCGCACTCCGATCCTCTGGAGAAGCCTCCTCGCTCTCCTCCCCTTTGGGACGCATCTTATGACCGGATCGTTCATCGCTCTCCTTGCCTTCCCACAACTTCTTGAGACTGCTAATACTGCCGGTGCTTCGTCTCTTATCCTCTTCGTCGCCGCCACTCGTGTCCACCGAGCCGCTCTCTGACCGCTTCTTATCTGAATCATCGCTCTTTGTGGATACGTCCTTTCGAGAATCTTCCGGCGAGGTCTGCTCGACTTTTTTCATGGTTCCGTTGGTGGGTGGATTACCATTATCCACTTTTCGCAGGCGAGATTTGAAATCAATAATCGATTTACCCGACTCCTCGCCTTCTTTGCTAGCGTTATTAAATTTGTTCGTTCCGACTTTTTTTAGTTGAGATTTAAAGTTAGTATTGGTTTTTGTCTCATCCGGTTTCTTTTCGACATTATTGCTGTAAGTTGTTTTTCTTAGGCTCGCTTTCAAGTCAATAGGTGAAACGGTCTCTTTGCCGCTTTGAGCCGGCTTTGGTTCGACTCTCCTTTCTCCTATACGTAGAACTTCCATGTTGAGACTCTCGGAGAGTTCGGAAACGAGTCGCGACGCTGGGTCTTTAAAAGAGGTGTGCATTTCGATAACTTCTAGGGTGGGGTCCGATTCTTCAACTTTTTGTTTCTTTTTGTCGGCACATTCTTTGATTTCGGCAACGAGTTTCAACTCGAGCAATTCTTTCATGACTTGTTTAGCAGGTTTTTCATCTTTATCGGTCCGCTCCGGCGCGCCCTCGTCGAGCCGGTCGGCGGTATTGGTTCCAGCGTCACGGCAACATTCTGGGGGCGGCGGGGGCGGAGGCGGCTGCACCGAATCCTCTGGCGGAGGAGGGAGATCAGACGGTGGCGGAGGAAACTCTAGTTCTGCGAGCCGCGGACGCGGCTTGGCGGGACTATTGAAGGTTCTGAGGGGTTGTGCGGCTCGTGAGGCGCGCGGAGAAGCCGGTGCGGGTGCGGTGACTCCGCCCGACGAGTTGGAACGTATCATGTGAGGCTGTGCCCGGGCCGTCCGCGGTGAGAGCGAGCGCGCTTCATCCTGCGCGGGCTCGCGGGGCGCGCTGCTGCAAGCCGCTGCGCCAGTACCACCGCCGCTCTGCCGCAGCGACTCCAAGTAAGCACCGATGCGGGCGCCTTTCGGTAACGTGCCGTAACGGTTGATGGCGCGTTTTACGTTATGTACCTCGAGCGCCGCTACTACAACTCCCGTATACCGCTAGAATTCAAATAAAATATGTTGTATGTAATGTTACAAAATTAAATAGTTATTAAAGTGAACGAATTATGTACCAGTGGTTCTAGGTCCTGGAAGTCGTGGTATTGCGGGTGGGCGTGGTGGTGGCGGCGTTTAGGCCGGTGCCGGCAGTCTGCGGGCAGGCCGAGTGCGCCAGGTGCGCTCGCACCGGCCGACTCGTCCGTGTCGGGCGTCGCCTCCGCCAGAGAGCCCTCAGACGACGCCTCTCGCCCGCCGCCGCGCCCCCCACCTGCACAACACTCAGCTTGCTACACACACTTGTAACACTCTAATATTGATTTCATTATATTTTATTGTATGTCTCAATTCTAATTTAAGGTGGTTACAATATATTTTTGACATGATGCTATAATTTGTACTGACTACTGGAATTAAGCATAATATCTCAGACTAAGAAACTGTATTCAACAAATAACATTGTAACAAAATAAACGTTTCTTTATAGACTGTCACAGACGAATTTTTAGATAAAATTTCAGATCTTCTTTGTGTAAAGTTTAAAGTTATACGTAATAAATTTAAAATGCTATTTTATTAAGTAATAATAAAATTAAAAACGTACACAAAGCGAGCCCTAAACTAAAAGAAAATTATGCCGATATTGCGATAAAACAATTTAAGCATTGAAGAAAAGAATACTGAAATGCAAGACTGAATTAAAAAAAAAATCACGCATCTAAAAGTGTCAGATATAGAGGATGCAATGAAGAAGCGGCCACTAATGTGACAACATAATAAATAAATAAAAAATAATTTATCGAAGACGACCACGCAACACGGGCAGAATACAAGCCCTTTGATATTCTTGTGCTTTCCAATCTTTTTTCCATATATGTTATAAATACCGGTTGACTACAAAAAATAAACTATTTCGCTATTTTATAAATAAAAAACCTTAAATAAGTCGTACAAAACTTAAATCGCACCTAATTATGAAGTAAGATAAATGTATTTAATTCATTATTTAAATTAAATACACCGGTTATAAATGACAAAAAATACTGCAGGCTTAGCAAATGAAGTACTTTGATATGTAGGTAAATATGCTTATTATGAAGTAAAATCGATATAAAACGAAATTAATAGATAGAATGTATCAAAATTTAGCAGAATAGCATGTATTTATAACAAAGTAAAATCCATGAATGAACTCTAACATGGCTTTTTTTTTAATCCGACAACAAGTTATAAAAACGTCGAAGTGTAAAATTTTAATGCCGAAATGATGGTTTAAAAAAAATGCATTGCGAACAATCGAATTGTAAACCTTAATATGTAATACCTCTTCAAGTTAGCAGGTGTACATTATGTCAAGTTTCACTATACACATATGTACTCTTTAAAAAGCATTATTGTACGATTATGGGCAAGTATAAAGTAAGAGGGCGAGATCGTATTGCGTGACGTATTATATAGACATTTTTTATTAAGTACGTACGTCAGTCAAGAAAACAAGATATAATAATTATCATATTTTTTAAATTTCACATTTTGAATACTGTTTAAAAAACAATCAATGATTATTTTTACACATTATTTTTTCTTCTTAAACGCAAAAATATCTTTTGGTTACTAAAAAAAAGTAAATAATCATCATAATAAAATAAATTGCAATCTTGACAGACGTACCGTTTTATCTATTTATCAATATCTAGGTTATAATTAAAATTTCGTTTAATAGGAAAAATATATTTTTCAAAATCTATTGTACTGTAAACTTCAAAGAATATAATTATTACAGATAATGTAACAAAGGTTTTTCTATACCCGACAAATTTTTCTTATACTTACAAATTTTTTGAACCTATTGCTATACACCTGAGCGAGCGGATAAACAGACAAAAACGTCATTTTAAAAGAATGAATATATAATCTGTGGTCATAGATCAGACGATGATAAGTACATTTTTGCTCAGTATGACTAATTAATATAGGTATAATCGCCAAAAACTAGGTACTCTTTCATTTGGTCGTATAAACATTATGTTAATTTTAAAAATATATCTTTTTTATATATCGAATGTAAATATTTTAATAGTGCCTTCAAGATTACTTAGTAACTTATTTACTTGTTTTGTAGAGTAATGAAACTGTATTTATCATATTCTGAGCTATGACCACAGATATTTTATATAACATATTTAATGCTTGTAAAAACATATATTAATATTATTAAACTTTCAGTACAATAGTATAATTATTAATAAAGTATATATTATTATGTATATTTGCATACATGTACATAAAAGAAAATTAACGTTGAACAAAATACGCCAATGCAACACATTACGAATAAAAAATTAATAAAATTTAAATAGACATATTGAAGCAAACAGCAAAAGCGATATTCGAAAACATACGAGATGGAATTAAAATTCCTGTTATGAAATGATTACATGCCGTACGACATCGTTACATAAGAACAAAATGATTTAATATATTTGGCAGAAAAAAATGAGTAACCAAAAAAAAACCTATCTCCTTTGACCGATTATAATAGATCGTACAGGTTGTTAAAATGTATTAATTTTTTGTCTAAAATCGGTAGTATCGGTAATCGGTAGTATTCATACTGCAAAGATATAACATTTTCATCACAAAGGTTCTTTTTACTTTCTATGACATGTCGGTGATGAACAAGGTTTAAAATCTTTTCCACTAAATATCCCAAAGACCAAATTACCGTTACAGTCACTATACATAAAATTTCAAAGAATCTTCGTTTCGTAAGTTATTTTAAATATTTACAACTAGTGTAATAAACTTTTTATTAGACAATAAATGTGTTGAAACATTCAAATAATAGAATACAATAGAGTCAGGTTGAAATTATTAAAAGGGAGGGCCAGAAGGCTAAATTATATGTGTGCGTATACGAATACGCGAACGCACGTGAGGCGTGGCATTTGAAGCCCTTCAGTTCGTACTCCGCCGAGCACATGTCAGCTAATACGTTCCCTAACAGTCGATTTTTTGAACGTTCAAAATAATCACTTATATTCAAGTGGGTTAGTGTTTTTTTAACTATGAACTCTCAATATTTGAGTGTTAACATTTATGTATTGTATACTGCTAGAGAGGAGAAACTGTAGTAAGTAATTACTCATTAAATTATTTTAATCCTAGTGGGTGATTGTGTGTTTGTGTGTGTACATACCGTTAAGAGAAGCCAGGTCGTCGTGGCCGGCATGTTCTTCTGCCGCGTACTGCGACTCACGGAACGAACTGCACGATGACAACAGGCTGTCGGACAAAACGCACTTTATTTTAAATGTTTAAAGCTTTTGTTAAAACTACAAAAAAAATAACATATAATGATATTAACTACATTGTTAAATGATACTATTCAAAATCGGTAAAGCTGTGTCAGCTACAGAAACTAGCAATGGTTTGAAAACACAAATATACGCGTAAACTAGCGCGGAAAAACATTTATTCTTCTGGGTGAGTGAGATGAAAATACTACAATATAATTTGTATGTGTGACCTTGTGCGTTTGGGTGGTGTGGGTGCTTGTTTGCCTCGTCTGTTGGTGGGGCGTCGCATCTGTACGGCGCGCGTCTCTGCCATGGCAATGGACGACACCGGCCCGACGCTTGACTTCTTCACGGACATCTGCGAACCGATGCCGTGTCCACCGCCTTCCTGCAGTTGTTTCTCGACCTCTGTTTTCATATTACAATACAATAAAAAATGTGTTTATAAAATTTTACACATGTTTTTATTTACAAATGTTTATGATCTCTGATTATGATATTTATAAAAATAATATTATACAACTATAAGGGGTTATTAGTCAAAGGTTGAAGATCATCATTGAATCCATTGAACAAAAGTTATGATATAACTTATTCATGCATTTTATATTACGTCATTTTTTCGCCACTAAAATCTAGGGCGAAAAATGTGCTTGAAATTTCTGACATTTGACAAATGCTTTGAAACAAACTTTAATAATAGCCATGTATTAACGTTGTATAATTTCTTTCTACATAATATATAAACACCATTTACATCTGCATGTTTATTACTTTTTAATTTCTTTCATACAGAAGATATTTTCAGAATATACACACATAAGGAAAAATTGATAACAACAATAGCGAAAGTATAGAGCGATCACATCAAGCGTGCAAGTCGCTGATTTCAATCTCAAACGATGATTCACTACGCAATCCACAACATAGGAAAACGTCAAACTGTATATCAAAAATGTTTCTTTACTCATATAATAATAAGTACAACATTTACATTAAAATATCAAAAACTTTTCTATGACATGTTTAAAATATTAAACAGCCAACATTCGTAGCAATAGTTTTAAATGAATAGGGGATATCGTTACAAAAACTAGATACATTACACGACGTCACAAGTCATTCTCCGAGCTATAAACTTTGGAAGCTTCAGGAATTTATTATATTATCGAAATTAAAACCGAACAACTTCACCATGTGCGAATCATCGTTCTAATGTTAAATTAATACACAAATTTCTTTGCATGCCTGAGTAACATACTAATGACAAATGTGCTCATTGCAACAATACAATTCTTTTAAAAGATTCAAATAAATAATTATTTGGTAGGTGCATTTGTTATATAACATATTGACACGAAGAAAGAGGTCTCGATCTCTTTTCTAAATAAAAACTATAACAAACAAAACAGTATATAATTTAGTGAATGAGTGAACGTGAATAAAGACATCAATAAGCAAAACAAAGATGCAATAACATCTTTATAACAACCATAATATATAAAATATAACCTTCAACAAATTTCCACGATCCTGATTTTTTTTTTATAAAAATAACATTTCCATTATATGAGACATGTTTAGGTTATACCATCCTCTCTAAGTACTGACTAGCCTTCGCATATTCTAAGATGTTTACAATAAAACTTTTATGACACAAAGATATGCCATTCATAAACTTAAAATTCTGTGAACATTATAAGAAATGCTAATATTAGTCTGCGTACGGATACAATTCATATGCATATAATTCTTTACATTACAAAGCTAGTTACAATTTTTATTCACTGTTGGTCAAGCATCCTTTCATTAACTAAGACTACATCTTCGAGGATGTAATATCACTTAACATTAGGAATCAAACCCAGATAAGGTGGCCAATAACATCGTCCTGAGATTTACTATCTTTCGTAACAATAAAATTTGTCATTCCTGAAACTTGGGCAAAAATGAATTGTCTATCTTAAACTACACCTGCTAGTGTAACTCTAAGAAATATTCACTAATTCTCACATAAGTAACTACAATGGAAAATACTCTCATCACTTATTAAAAAATTCAAAAGACATAGATCATCTAAAATTTACGCTATTTGTACTGCCATAACTTCCCCTTATTACACTACCTACACTAAAATACAGATTCGTGTGGCTTAATTTTTTCCTATTATACCTGACAAATTGTACGATAGCACATACATCGTTTTGTAGTAGTTTTTAGGACGATACAATGTTGAATTTACCTTCGGTAATGGAATTATCTTGAAACATATGCTCGAGCGCGTGATGTATCTCTCGGAAGGTGGGCCTGTCTGCCGGGTTCCATTGCCAACAGCCGCGCATCAGTTCATAAACGGCGGCAGGGCACCCGGGCGGGCACTCCATGCGGTAGCCCTGCAACACATCACATGAAATATAATTTTTTTCAAGTATTTAACATTTAAATTACACTGCTCCTTAATTATTACTAAATGCGCTTTAACTATAAGACTTACAATACTACGGATAATTGTCGAACTTGGAGTCCTAACTATGACAACACTAAGAGACCATTTAAGCAACCACCAAACGGCTCTGAATGTGTCATTTGGACACACAGATTATGAGCTAAAACTGTAAGACCCACTATCAGTAGTATTAGTAATACTACTGATCGTAACGATGAATGGTTTTTATTTAGTTAAGGCTTTTTTTATATGATAAGGTGGCAAACGAGCGAACGGCCACCTGGATTCGCCGCAATAGCGAGGCGACCGTTGCCCATAGACATACGCAAATGCAGATGCGTTGCCTACCTTTAATCAACGGAGAAGAGGACGCACAGAAAGAGGATATTTCTCTTTCCTATGCGTCCCCTCCTCCGGAAAACTCCGGTATCACACTCATCAGACGAAACGCGGAATTGCTTCCACTACACGCCTGTCTTCTGTGTGGTCGTGGTATTTCACCGGTCGACCCGGACAATTCGTGCACCCAACAAATATTGTTGTTGTGGGATCTACCACTGTTATACAAGTTAGGCTACAAGTAATTGAATGCAACATTCCATGTGTTAACTTAAAATGCCTTGTGTTAGCCGACATGTAATGTATGTGTTGCAAATGTACGTTAGTCAAAGTGTATAATGATGAATGATCGATAGACATGAAGTAGACATGAAACGTATATTGTAAGTCGATCGTATTTCATGAAGCATCGCCGAACCAAACATGGAGTTACAAAGTGCGAAATGCATAGCCGCGTCATTAGTAAACCAACTAATAATAATGAAGTATGTTTATGTGTACAAATAACTAATGGATTAGTGTACGTTGGTAGATCGCAGCCGTACACCACGCCGTATACAATCAACAAAAATATATACATAAACATTACTACTAGATTTTACCGTTTATACGGGCTGTTTCATTTTTCTCATTATAAAAGGAAAAAAAGAGTACCTAAACCGTTAAGAGTTTGAAATATTTGTTTTTTTTGATTTCACCAACCGCAAGTACTTATTTATGGATGCGTATTTTATGCATATCTGTATATTAGAAATACGCGATAAAAATTGTTAATTTTACAAATAATACGTTTAATTATTTTTTCTAATACCTAGTCAACATTTTTTCATTTTGTATAAAGGTAATTTTAATAAAAATGTTCCATTAGGTAAATCCGAGCGAACATAGATTTAACAACGAAATATGGAGTACGAATCTTATCTTAAATACATAATTCTTATGTTTTTATGGACATGTTTTTATTGACATTGACAACTTTTTTATTTAGCAAATCTTTGTCTTTCATAACATTTTAAAAGTGAATCGAAACACTAATTAAAAAAAAAATTATTCCTCTAAAGTATTATGAAGATTTTCGAAGAATTCGAATAATTCTAGCGAATAGAATATAGGAACAGCCTGTATGTGTTCGCGTGATGCCGAAACCAAAACAAGCATCATTGTTTGCAGTAAAGCTATAAACGCGACACGATCGATCACTTCGTCAGTCTTTCTGCGGGTCGCCCATTAATCGCATCCTAGCGTTTTTAATTAATTCGTAATAAAAAAGTGCAAAGACGCTCTCCTCGGGGGACTATAATGCTGACATCGAAGATTACCTTCGTGTACCTCCTACTAGTTACCCTCATAGTTACAGGTATGAAAAAAACACGTAAATAAACATATTATAATATTTTTTGACGAATTTTGTTAAATAATTGAATTAAATTAATTATTTCAAATTTAAATATTATTTATAAACTCATTGATCTCGTTTACATTTAAAAAGTTTTAATTAATTTTAGTTACTAATAAGTTCGTGTAATATTTTAGGGAAACATAAAAAAGCCAAACCGAAGAAATTTGTTTCACCCTCAACTAAAGGCATCCAGTGTTATAACTGTTTATCGTTCGACCACCCAGGCTGTTGGGACCCTGACCATCCGGACTATGCGAATATTACTGCAAGTACCAAATTAACAAGTAAAATTATTTCATCTGCTTAAACACAAAACTAGACTTTTAAACATTTCCAGGTTCCAAACATTGACTGCTACATTCCAGGGATGGCATTCCTTTGCATCGTTATAACATCCGAATCAGCAAAACTAGGTAACAGTTGTATTTAACTAATTTTAGTTGATTTAATTACCCACATTATTAATTAAATTTATATTTAATTAGGCACTCGCCTCCGTCCGCGGATTTAAAAAAGCTTCATAAGTAGCCAAATTTCATCAAGATCGGTCCATCCATCTAAGCTTTTGCATTTACAATATTAGTAAGAGTACGATTTTATTTTGTCACATATAAAAGTTTAATACAATGTATAAAAATTGTAATTGACAGTTGAAACGGGTCAAGAGATTGGTCCAGTGAGAGCACGCACGTGCGTGCCGGCCAAAGATTTTTCAAAGAAGTCTGTGTCATATTCGATGTGCAGTAAACTGAGTAAAGAACTATCAGCGTCGGAGATATTCTCTAGGATAGCGGTGAGTCGGCCGCAGTGCACGCTATGTAAGAAACACCTATGTACCGACGCCGTCCATTGCTAGACTGTTCTGCCTCATCAACGGAAGTCATCGCCCAATTACCAGGTTAATGTATATAACGACTAGTGAAAGACTGCCGCATGCATTGTTTGAAAATATTTAGAAACAACCCTATCAGCTTACAACTCAAAAGCAAGGACTGTTAAATGTTTGGAGTTACCTAGGATAGGTATACATTTTCTTTGCTTTGTACAAAGATAAGTAAAGTGTGTGTTTGTTACAAATGTATATTTTGTAAAGTTGCGAGCATGAACAATCTAACTATTGCTGTTATTTTTATGAAAATCTTATAGATGCATCACTTGGGTGCCATAAAATGGTTATGGAATAAAAATATTTTCTTTGAAAACACTAAAAACAATTCAAGCTTTTCAAAAGTGCCGATGCGAGGTGTGTCGATGCTCGTAACTATGAAATTGTTTGTATATGTATTTGTTTTCGAAAATTGGGGATAAAAATTGCAGGAGTGGTACAAGATTTCTATTTTAATCAAAGCAAGGCAATCGAGCACGGGTCATTTTGTTATCGCGGTGTTTGATTTTCTCGCTGCTGTTGTAGTTCGCGTCTTACACAACATGTTTGAGCAACAATGTGCAAGTTTCTCACGTCAACTTTTTGTTTTAAAAATGTTTCATTGTTTAGTCAATTTGTGTTATAGTAAAAGTTAAGGGATTGCTCTATTTTTCGATTATTGTTAACACTTTGTTTTTGGGTCGTTTTTAGTAAAAAATTGTAAAAAAATTATCTTTTTTTTGTTGTTTATTTTCACTCTTTATATTCATTCATTGTTGTGTTGACGCGAAAGTCATCATATCATTTAGTTCTCTAAGGTTATTTAATAATATAAGTATTACAAAAGTACGTGTGAAAATAATGATTTAAATAAAGATGAATTTTGAATTGAATCTTTTAATAAAAATTAATTAAATAAAGTGAAAAATATTGCGTCATCATACATTTGATGTTAACTGAGGATTTCCCCTAAATACATAATAGATAAATACCACTAATTTTCGGAAAACGGATTTTCGAAACAAATGTAAATGAAAATTAAAAGACACATGCATATTTGGTTTTATCTTTATGTAGTTTTATTTTTTTACTATATATAAATATTCAAGGTAAGTAAAGATTCAATGAGCATAATTTTAAAAATCAAATCAAAAAAATGTCTAAAAGAAGGCTATCCTAAGCGAATATGTGTTTTTTTCTTTTGTTGTTAGCTAAGGACATTTATAAACCGTTTTTTTTTGTTTTACAAAGGTAACAGTCATGTTAGTTTGAATGCATTACATTTTTGTTTTTTTTTACATTCAGTGTAACTTTAATGAGATGTACAATGGCTGTAGATGTCTTTCGTCGGTTTTGTTTCTTAAGGAAATTTTTGATTATACATAAAAATTATTGTAAAACATTGATAATAATTGAGGCTAATTTATTAATTCGGGGAAGAAAATGGTCTTAAAGGACCCAGATTAATACGTAGAAATTAGAATTGAATGCAGAACAAGTAGGTAAAATAATGTGACATTAAATCATAGGATAAAAGAATTGAAAGTTATTCATTGGGAATTGTTTATAAAGGGATTCTGTGACTAAAACAGAGGTAGCCTCTAGTGGTTTGGCCATCAAAAATTGATTGAAATAATATTGCGTAGTGAAATATAAATTCTCTGAAAGTGAGTTGAATGTTGGTAGGCTCATCATGACTTGATCATACACTGGTTACCTTGGTAACCGGAACTTAACTAATGAATTATAGTTAGACCAACGCAAAGAAATAAATAACACATAACACTTTCAGTGGTGCCAAACCTTTTTTATTAGAAGAAATTGTATATATTTTTAAAAACGAGAAATCTACATAGCCTCATATGAATTACATAAAGATTTGTCGTTCGTCAGAAGTGAGTCTATTAAAACTGTTGTTGATATTATGATTTATTAGAAGCATTGTGCGACAGAGAGAACGCTTTACAAAACAGAAAAGCCGCAAAGCTTACTCTTCTGCACACGTGCCAACATAATACCTATTACTCAGTACTGAAAGCGATAACGTTCAGTATCGTAAGCATTTATAGAGGTTTTAAGTTTATTTATATTTTTAATTTTCTTTAAAGATTTTTTTATTATCAAAATCTTGACTCATTGTATTTTTATTCAAGAAAAAGTCAAATAAAACAGGAATATTACATTAATCAACTAATTACCTCACATTATAATGTAACAATTTTAAAAACCCATTCATAATAATTAATTACAAAACGGGAACCACGACAAATATTTACTGAAGAGAAATAAGACCCCAATCACACAATTATGGCACATATATTAACTAAATTATAGTATTATAATAATTAATAACAAAAGATTCACCTACTTTTAACAGAAAAATAATATGAAGAAGCATTCAATTTAAATCATAGTTTTTAAGGCAGAAAAGAGGTCGAAAAGTTCTCCATTAGCACTACAAATTTCATTTAACAATGATTCCAGAAGACCTTCATTGTCAGTAATTTTGGCTTTGTGTAGACAAGTTACTTATTAATTTCTTATAATAATAAAAGTAAGTTATAAAAAATGAGTAATGCTTTCTCTGTCCCAACATTAATCTATTGTTTTGAACAGACAGTTTGGCATCTGGTAAAAGAAATAACATTATGAAAATATTCAACGTATATTTTAATGGCTAGGTACATTGTTTTCCTGTCAAATTTTATATTCAATAAAAAGATCTACTTTGTTACGACTGAAGGATGGTACACACAGTAAAACGAAATCACAAACCTCATGAACAGACTGCATTATCTTAAGACTCCAAGTCGTAATATAATGGATAATACAATTATGGATTTTTATTGTGCTAATTGGAATTTATCCAATATAAATTTGCGTAGTGAACAGAAGTTTCCAAACTTATATGTACTATACTACGGCTAACAGAAAGATTTCCGGTATCGCTAGTCTTGTCAAACAAATCTTTCTTTAGCGTATCACCATAGTGAACACAAACGCACATCGTGCAACTATCGGTAAATTATCGTGACCGAGTAATTATGTTTGTAAGATTGGCTACATTTCGTGTATATCAAAAAGACGGCAAATGAGCAAATATGCCACCTGCCACCTGGATTCGCCGAAATAGCGAGGCGACCATTTTCCATAGACATTCGCAAATTTAGATGCGAAGCCTACCTTTAATCAACGGAGTAGGGGCTGCACAGAAAGAGGAAATTTATTTTTCCTATGCGTCCCCTATTCCGCCAAATCCACTTCCCTTCCCATCCTCCTTTCCTAATAAGAAAAGGGTGGGAAGATAAAGAGGACTAAAATTAGTCCTCCAGCACCACACTCATCACTGTACTTGGAATTGCTTCCACTTGACGTCTGTCTTCTGTGTGGTCGTGGTATTTCACCGGTCAAGGTCCATTCGTACACCCAACAAATATTGTTGTTGCAGAATCTATTAATGTTTAGATTTTTTCATATAGTTAAATTATCGCGACGTAGCACAATTTTAATGATGTGTCCAAGCACATTGTCCTATAACGAAAAAAAAAAACTTTTTCGTCGTGAGGGCGCAACACAAATCTTTTTGCATTCATTGTAACAATCAACTTTACGTACCTTTTCAAGCATGTGATAGACTTCGGCTAAGTCGACTCGTGGGTAGGGAGACATTCCGTAGGTAGCAATCTCCCATAGTAGTATCCCGAATGCCCACACGTCGGACTTGGTGCTGAAGGTGTTGTAAGCAAGTCCTTCGGGCGCAGTCCATTTGATTGGAAATTTAGCGCCGGCGTGTGCGGTGTAAGTGTCGTCACGCATTAGTCGAGCTAGACCGAAATCTGCCACTTTCACTAGGTGGTTCTCACCCACGAGACAGTTGCGTGCAGCTAAATCTCTGTCAATACAAGATTATTTATTAAATAAATTAACAAATGAAAGGAAGTAACAATAAATAAATAATTTTAATGAGTTATTGCCGGCATTTCGATTTATAATCTTATGTCTTCAAATCTTATATATATAAAAGAAAGTCGTGCTAGTTACACTATTTATAACTCAAGGTCGGTCGAAATGATTTAGCTGAAAATTGATGGGGAGGTAACTTAGAACTAGGAGACGGACATAGGAACTTTTTCATCTTGTGTGCATTTTTTTTTATTCCGCGCAGACGAAGTCGCGGGTAAAAGCTAGCTATTATAAAAAATATAGATTTTCGTTTTACACAGGAACATTATTATTGCTTCTTGACAAAATATCTCGGTTATCACTAAATAATTGTTACACTTTATAAATGTAAAACTATCTGTCACATGGTTCAATGTAGTTTAACTGTCAAATAACAGGGCTATAACACTTGTATCTCTGTTATTTCTTCGTTTATTTGTCAGTAAAATATAATGAGATTGTGTAAAAATAAATAGATACCTGTGTATAAAGGAGCGACTCTCCAAATAGCTCATTCCGGAGGCAATCTGAGTTGCCATGTACATGAGAACCACAGCATCGATGTGTTCGCGGCTCTCAGTGCGAAGGTAATCAAGCAGATTGCCTCGGCTCATAAACTCGGTGATGATGAAGAAAGGTGGCTCGCGCGTGCACACACCGAGCAGCTGTACTAAATTCGGATGTCGCATCTCCTTCATTATGGCCGCCTCCTCGAGAAAATCTTTAAGTGCCATTGTATCGTCTTTCAGAGTTTTAACTGCAACCTATAAAAAAACACAAACAACACATTTTATTAACTTTTAACATTAATAATAATAAATGTGTTTTATTTTTTGTGTTAGGACCGTGCCAAATAGAAGTGGATGATCTCTACCTACTCCCCTAGGTTACGGGCGTGATTTGATTGTTGTTATTAAAAAATGTTAACATCTTGTTCAAATATTACTCTATATTAGATCATTAATCATTAACGATCAATTAAAGACTTCTGTTTCGAAAATGCTGTCTATAATCATATAATATAAATTATAAATGTGAAAGTTTGGGTGTTTGGTAGAAGGTATTTTCAGATCCGCTTTATAGAAATAGCTGAAATTGGAAATTGATGTAGAACATAGTCTGGAAGAACAAGTAGACTACTAATTAAGGTTTTTTTTTTAATTCACAGTAAGTCTTTAATACTAAAATGCTATCCTAAACAACTTGACAAATTGATAGATTAAACATCGTCCAAAGCGTACATCGATGAACTTTTCTGCGTAATTGTTTGTGGAAGAGGTTCTTTTATACGAAAAAGTAGCATAGGAGCAATAGCGAGATAACCGCTGCCCATAAACACCTGCTGAGTTGAAGAAGGGTGGGAAGAAGACAGAATTAGCCTCCGTCACACAGTCAGTAGACGAAACGCGGAAGTACTATTACTTAACGTGTGTCTTCTTTGTGACCGTAGTATTGCACCCAAATAGCGGGCCAGGCTCTACTGTGAGTTAATTTTTTCTGAGTGTTTCACCGTAGATTTTTGAGACCCAAATCTCTATATAAAACATAGTCATTCCTGACATTATCTTTGACAAAACATAGATGTTGGTCTCAAAAATCAACGGTCAGTGTGAGTCTCAGTTTGCACGGAATAAAGACCAAACTAACAGTTATATTTCCACGTTTCCATGCGGCCTCGTAGACATCGCCGTATTGTCCGCCGCCGAGCTTGTGTTTCATGACAATATCGGTGCGGTCGATCTCCCACTCGTCGGGCGGGGCGAGCGGGAACACCGTCGGCTTGTTGCGCTTCGGCGCTGGATACAACAGCTGAGTGATCAGACCATCACCCAGCACCGAGTGGTGGTGAACGAGCTCGGCCAATGTACCGAACTTCGATTCTGATGTAACATACACCTGTGGACATCAAAAAAATATTTTCTTTCAACTTGTAGACTTCGAAAGCTATATCTAAGGTAGAGGCTGTTGTTAGGAGCTACTCATTCGGAGTTCAGACGAACATTATCTGATGTTCTATTAAATATTAGCAATTTCCATATACAGACTTTAAATTACTACTGTTAGAAAGAAAATCAACACAGTGCCGGTTTATCGGCGCAACACTAGACCTACAAAAATATCAACGCTTACGTCCCCTCACTACAGCTATCTGACACTGGTATTTAGGTTACTTTTAGCGCGCCATTCGCTCGAAACGATCTATCTAATAATGTCTAAATCTACTTAAATTTCGAACACATCGATCTACATAACAATGATATGTAATAAACAGATCACCTTTACCTGACGATCTATTGATCTATTAGCACTTTAGCTTATGACATAATTTATAAATAAATTAAAAAGACAATACCTTTCCATCAGAGTCCTCGTTGATGCGGTAATGGTAGACACGGCCTTCGTAACGCAGTGAGATACTTCTCTGGCCTGGACTAGATTCCGACTCGCGGACCTATAACAAGAAAATTGAACATGATGAAAACATATTTACCATTTTATAATACAATTCAGAGACAGGCTGTATTTGTGTAATTGAATGATCAGTATAAGAATTTTAAAGTGTCGTTTGTAGAGTTACACAAATACTCGATAACTGCTATAAAACTCCTGCTATGTAACTTTACAACAGTTTCAAAAATTATATTAGAGAAGCAAGTAATAAAATACGAGTTTCAGATTAATATCATACTAATCATACTAATATTATAAATGCGAATATTTAGATAGATAGATAGATGGATGGATGAATGTTTGTTTGAAGTTGATCTTCAGAATGGCTCAACAGATCTTGATAAAATTTGGCACAGATATCGAAAATAGTCTGGAAGATCACATAGGCTAATAATAAAGTTTTTTTGATTCCACGCAGATGGAGTCGCGGGCGACAGCTAATTATGTCATAAATACTCTTAGCACTGCAAATTAGTGAATATAGTCAAACAATTTATTTAGGAAAGAGGAAGATTTTTAATATAATAACTAAACACTTACCAGGAAGCTGCCATTGATGCCAGAAGAGAGCAGATATTCAGCTGCATTACGTGATATCGGTCCGTGATACCACGAGTGTTTCTCCAGGGAGTTGACAGGGGTAACGTAGTTGCTTGGCACCCAACCCACCCGGCCGCCCGACAATGTATGCGCCTCGCACCACTCCCCGCTCTTGTTGTAGCTCATGATCCTCACCTGTTCACCTGCAAATATAAATTATATCAATTGTACCACTCAACACTTACATTTTACAATATTTAAAATATATTTCGTTAATATTAACGCAACTTGCATCAACTATAGTCAGGAAACGAATCGCGATGAGAATTGCTAATAAAAAATTTCACAATTAGATTTGGTGACAAATTACAATAGAGAAATCATTGATTAGTTACATCATTAATGATTACGAATAGAAAATATTTTAAATCTTTTTTTAGTGAGTCATTATGTGAATTTTTGTGATAAAACACATGTTGTGGGACCTGATTCTCAATTGCTGACTAAAATTAAGGCCAAAATATATGTAGCTATTGTTCGAAAGAGTCAGCACATCTGTGTTAGATGCCGCATTCATAAATCACTGCGGCTAAAGGCGAGCTTACTGCTGCTGAATGCTGACTACTCTACATTTTGTGAAATATACAGGCAAATTTCTGTTAAGGATAAGTAAATTCGTAATTCAAACAACAAAAACCAATCATCATCTTCAATTAACTTATAAGAAATAAAATTGAAAATTATACATCATTACTCTCCTCATCATTCCAGTAGTCAGAACTTTTAATACATTTATTAAATTAAAAACTATATTGATTTATAAATTTAATACCTAAAAATACTCAAGGTAAAAAAAAAATACTATCATCACAACACATACTAAGATTGAATTTAAAAACATATTCTTATATAATTCAAAATAATACATAAGTATATTATATGCGCGAAATGTCCTTTACGATGTATCCAATTATGAAATTCACCTCGGTAATTGAATTGGTCGCGTTAAGGACGCACCCCCTAGGGTTGATCGTTATCGGATTATTAATGCATCACATATAATTCTATAAAAACCATATTGCCTTCAAAATATTGCACACGTTCACGTTACCAACGCTTGTTAATGTTATTAAAATATATCTTGCCATATTTGTAGTACTGCAGTACAGAAACATTTTTAGGTTTTACAGGTTGTACTTCCACGAATGTGCGCGGGAACACCAACTTATTCCCCCATCCTCTTTTTACCATCGGAGGTTCAAACGTACGGTAGGTTTCCATACTTTTATAGTTGATGTACCGCGGGTTCGAACAAAGCGATTTGAGTCACCGTTCTTCGTGCGCAAAGGATTGGAGTAAGTTGTCAGCGTCAGTGTTTCTGTCCAGCTATAAAGTGGGTGCCTTCAAGAGTAGAGTGAATAGGCATTTACTAAACTAGTCCATACCACATTACCACTTACCATCAGGTGGGTTTGTGGTCAAACACTAGTTTATTCGTTTAAAACAAATTTAAAACACACTAATATGTGTAATTAAATTTGAGTATTCCACATGTATATTTTTGAAATTCTCAAGTAGCATGAGGGAACAATCGGCTTGAATACTAGAATTATTAAATGCAAATATCAATATCGTTCTATTTTATTGTATAGGTATAAATAAGTACTTGCAATTACCTCTACAAAACTGCATTCTAAATTATATCATACTCGTATCAAGTGAAACTGTCACATGACATCCCTGTAAATATCGAAGCTTTTAACGTCTATAGAGACCGAGCATAGAGTGCATCAGAATTCAATCAGTTGCACACAAGCAGACAATATCTCCGTAGATTGATATAATAGAAGGGGAGATATACTCAGATGTATGATATACTTATATGTAAATTACATATGATTCATTTTGATTTGGTAATTCCTTAAATAGAATTACGGTTATTGTTTTTTTTTCTAAACAAAAGCAATTAAAACCTCGAATTTTTTATCGCAATACAATACCTGTACAAAAACGTATTTTCCCTCTTATTTTGTTTGAAGAAAACAGAGATAGCAATCTATTTTAATGCACAAAGAACGCCAGCTCTTTAAATAAATAAGGTCATGAAAATAAGGAATACATTTTTCTAGATCCCTTTGAAATACCGTAGACAACTTAAAAGAGAAAATATTTAATCCCGCTTGAAAGGATAAGTAAGATAACAAGACTTGAGTAATTATATGCTCGAACACCTCGTTGGTACTTTTTTTTTTAATATCTTTATTAAAAATTTCACCTGCAACTAAAGCTTTAAAGTCAAGCTTAAAAGTAAAAATGATTAAAAAGTATGTAGATTATTAAAATAAGAAATTCTAAATGTCGTAATATTACGTAAAGTCGTAATAGCTATTACGACTTTTATATACATGCAATATATATTGCGTTTATTTCTCATCTAGAGATGTTCATTTGTTCATCATCGTTTTTAATACCGAGGATATTTATGAAAGTGTCCCACTCGTCCACTTTCTACTTCAGCTTAATGATTGAATGAGAATTGAGGGCCTCATAAAAGTCTACCTACAATTTTTGGAACCCTTAACTAACATTTTCAATCACAAAGATAAACAAAGCAAATAATTTAAGATGCATCATGTCGTATTTTAAATCTGCATCAAGTCTATGTATACGTCGTTATCCAGTCATACAATTTCCGTAATAACATGTTGAAATACATAAACCTGAAAATGGCGGAACATTGAACAAAGACGCGCAGACGGCGGACGGCGGTGCTTTGTTTGAATGCTGTCAACTGCACGCACGGCTTTGACTCTTCGACCGGCTTTGAGTAGACTACGTCGGTGCAATTTTCCAGTGACAGCCACTCTAGCGCCGTTCAAATCGACCGATCAAACTTCATATTGTTTTCAAACGTCATATTGTTCATAAAGGCACGATTTAAGTTCTTTGTTGCATCGGAACCTTTTAAATAATACATATAGAGCAGCTTTCAGAATTAAAAGTAAACGAATAATATTTCTATTTTAGCCAGTACAAAACTTTGGCAAATACTAAAAGCTTGGCAGGTTTTTTATTTCTTACCAGTAACCAAAAACGAATTGACGGTCTTATTTAGGTTTTTTTTTATTAAAATTTCTTCTTACTTAACTATATGCCCGTTCAAAATTGTATTCGTTGATGTGTATTTTAACATTTTAACTACAGTTACTTTGATTTTACAAATGAAAATATCGACTATATTTGCAAGTTTTACGAAAAGCTAATTAGCGAGCGATTATTGCTTTCAAAGGAATTTAATAATACGAATTCTACGGCGCTTTATAGATAATTATTAATTAGAAATACCTATATAACAATTTCTTTACTTTTTCGTGGATATGTATAACCGTACTAATGTGGTCTATAGCGTTGGAAACTTAAGTATAGACCCATCAGACGAAAAGAGTAATACATCTTTACACATGTACTTTTATTCGTTGGATTAGTGAAGATGTAATAATTATCGCTTCTTTCAAATTAACTTACTTTTTATTGTATTTGTAAAACTACCCTGCACACATATATGCAGAAACTCATAATAGGGTTTTATTTCCCTTTCAGGACATTTGTTGAAATTGTACCCAGTAACGAAGACCAAGTAAGCAGTAAGCTTCAACAAGTGAGGTCGTCGCTCTGACTAGTAGCGGCTCGTCCTACACATCGTTAGCCGGTAAGAGGTTACCAACCTTTTAAAAGATAATTTCATATGCAGTAGAATAAAATATATTATATTTCAATGAATAAAAATATTTTAATCTATTATTCACATGTATCTTGTAACAATAGTACTGGGTCGATTTTAATAAAATTAAAGTTATATAAAGCTTGGTCAGATTGTAAATAATACAAAAATCTTTGAAATGCTCTTATTGTGTTCCAGGATAAGATTACATATTAAAAGGTAATTACAAAAATTTTCAAAAAGAAATAACAAGATAGTGCTAAGAAATGAGAAAAAGAAAAGTGGGATAAAATAATGAATATAAACAAACCATTGAACCAATTAAACAACTTATCCACCATAATTCTTATAATATAAATATATTCGTAATTTATAATGACCTTTGTTCATCTATTGACGCGAACGAAGACAGGGCGAGTTGCTTGTTAATAATAAAACTAGCTGTCGGACGCGACTCCGTCCGCGCGGAATTATAAAAAAAACTTAATAAGAAGCATATGTATTCTTCCAGGCTAAGTTCTACATCTGTGAAAAATTTCATTAAGATCAGTTACTGAGATACCTCCTAACATCAATCCATGCATCTAAACTGTCGCTTTTATAATATTAGTAAGATTTAAGAATATATGTACATAATCAAGAAGTAATGATACAAAATTACAATAATTCGGGACCAGGAAATGTAAATCGGCAGTGAACGAAACAGTCTCAATTGGTTGTTTCCTCTGTAGTTATATATAACTCTTAAGTTAATAAACAAAACATCTTAAGACAGTATAACAGCCTTCCTATTATATCTTGATACCAGATCAAGTCATAGAAAATCGAAACAAGACTTAAGTATTTTTTTCAATTTACCCATGAAAGATCTAAACAAAATTAAGTATCAATTTAAAGTGCATTCAGTGATCAGCATTAAATGGAATTTATATGCGTGCCGCCTACAGCATTGGCCAAACATTCTACCTTTACAAATTAGTACTCAGATATCATACGTAAAAGGATCGACAGAGCGCCTATACGACTGTATACCAATTGTTATCCACAGTTAAAAATTATAAGAGATACACAAATGATAGCCATTATCCAATGTCACTTAGGAAATCTTCGTAATAGAAATGATCTATTAAGTGGGAACAAGAAGCTGCTTTTAAGAAGAAACTCCTTTAAGCAGATTCTAATCTCAGGAGCGAATTGAAGGAGTAAATAAAAACGACAGAATAAAATGTTTTAATTTGAAATTTGCGTAGCGTCTTTCGTCGGTCCTAGCATTTTTGCTCGACAAAATCAATAGTTCTTCATTGAACAGTTGGAAAGGTCATTGACACAATTAGCCGAGGAACTGTGCCTAAAATTGTAAAGATTGTAAATATGTTTCTATTTTCAAGTTAAATGAACTATTTATCATTATTTTATTAATCAAAATAGTCTTGTGTAAAATATTGTTGCTAACTTGGACAATGGACAAAAAAAAATCCATTTCATCCAGATTCATTTTAAACTATTGTATTTATCATTTACTCATCGGTATTACACAAAATTAAAACTTCAAATAAAATATTTATGCTTCAAAAATATAGATTAAAGTCCCCGTATTTCTCGCTTTCATTTGAAAATTATTTTTCATTTGACTGTCATGTTAACATCACCGTTGGAAAGGTAATGAATCTCGCCTAGTTTCCTCGTTTCTTATTTAATAAAATGCAATATCATACAAATATCAATCTCTGGGAGCGTTTTAAAATTGAAAATATAAAACATTTCGTTGAGGTAGAAATATTGATGGCTTATTTATCAAGTACTAGCTTTTTCCCGCGACTCCGTCCGCGCAGAATAAAAAAAAAAAAAGAAAACGGGGTAAAAATTATCCTATGTCCTATTCCTGGTTCTAAGCTACCTGCTCACCAATTTTCAGTCAAATCGATTCAGCCGTTCTTGAGTTATAAATGGTGTAACTAACACAACTTTCTTTTATATATATAGATAAAATAAAGTGGTTCGCTTAAAACTAAATACGTATCATGTTCAACATTAAATTGACTTAGATGAAACCTTTACAGAGCTTCATTGCCTAAATAAAATTATTAGTGTAACAATTAGTGAGCGCACCTGTCTTGATTGCAAGAACGACATCGGCACGACATACTTCCATCCGGTGTATAGACATGTTTTGTTTACACGACAATACTGACAAGCCGAGAAAGCGAAAGAAACATCTAATTATAATAATTTCTTTTATCATAAACGACCTTGCTGCGTAATGTTCGTTACTTTCACACGAGGTCAAAACAGTTAGGTAGAACAGTACTTCTATTTTCCATCACAGTAATGTTTTGCCAGTAAGCGTGCGTTCAAACAATATGAGTACACAATCTACTGTTCTACATCACTGTTGTCCTCGCGGGATACTGGCTTAATTTTAGGTTAGCCAATAACATGCCGTAACTCCAGGAAACCAGTATTCGATTTCTAGTCGAAGTAATATTGTGTTAATTTTTCGAGAATCAGAAAAGTCTATTTTTGGTTTAATAAATTTGTCAAAAGTAGCTTTTGACAAATTTATTGCTATCTAAATCGTACGAAAAAACTTAAATGGTTATTTTTGTATAAAAACGCAAAACGGTTTGAATGTCACGTGTTACAAATGTGAAGTAAATCACTGCAAGATTGCTAAAAGTTAGTAGTAAATTTCTTAATAAGCCGACAAGAATTAAATAAGAAGTTTTCTTTATAACTTTAAACGACTTTCCTCGTTAATTAAATGTTGCGAAAAGTTGATTTTACTTTCCGGTTCTACGAGTTCCTATTGCAAAGTATTTTAACTAACAAAGGAAATTGGAAATACGGAAGAAATTATTTCAGTACACTGTAAGCGGATTAAGTTACCCCACCTCCCCAACGTGCTCCTGGCCTTCTGTACAGTTCATACAAAGGAAAATTTCACAATTTCATTTCCTACCGCGGCACATGGACCGCACCTTTCACCGTGGGTTCCGTAGGCGGGCAAACTAAAGCCCCGTAATGTTATATCCGCAGAAGGAGCTTACCTTTCTTGAGGCTAAGCTGATTTTCGCCTCCCGCCTGGAAGTCGTACAAGGCAACGAACAGTTGGGGATCATCATCTTCTTGGTGAGCAAGAAGATCCTCCTTTGAAGTCCATCTGTGCAAAAAGCGTTCTTTGTACACATATAAGATGTACTCAGAAAATTCAAAAGAACATGCAATATTATGATGAAAAACTGCAGCTCTTTTTAGTGCCCATGCCTTTTTTCTACATAGAGGCAAAGCGTTCGTTTTCTGATTATTGCGGGACATTGATAAGTAGGGGCGGTGAGTTAACATCTGGTGAAACCTTTGCGTTTTTTCTGCTTCTATAAAAAGGTTGCCCAGAGAAGGCGATATATGCACAAGCAATATGACAAGAAAGTACTTAAACGGAGCAAAAATAACAGGTTTAGTAGCATCTTTAAACCTAGACGTATGTATCTGACAGTGCAATACACACAAACAACCTAGCTGCAAACGCGCACCTTGTCAATGGCTACCACCTTACTTACATTTGTAGTTAACTCAAGCTGGTCCTATTGTCGTATCCACTAAACGTAACATGTTTTTAAATAGGAACCTGTTAGCGGTCTCGAGTAGCTGGGGCGCTGGAGGCACGGCGCTGGTGCCTTCCCCGTCCGGCAAATCGGGTATGTGCGGTAAGGGTCGACTTTGGCGCAACGCTTCTGTAACAATCACAAATTTTATATCTGAACAAGATATGACACAAGATGTTATTACTCTACTCGGCTAGAATATTATAGCGAGTGCTAATTATAACTACCGAACTATATGACAAGAAATATATTTAAAAAAACCTCTTTAGTATAGCTATGATTACGACCTACCTAGTATCAACATTTGAAATGTTACCTTTAGAAATAGTAGTAATTGTTATTATTACTGTTATTGTTAAGTAGAAATTGCTTTTAATATAATACAGCAATTAATAAAGTTTTATATAATGTAGATAAAACGCTGTATATTGAACAATAACATTTATGATTTACGGAATTTAAGTGCCGATCAAAACCTTATTGATCATCAACCGAACGTTTAGAAATACCACGACGATGGCGTACCAAGAAAACGACAATGTTGGTTTAACATATCGTCATCCCTGTCTATTATCTTTGATTAAAAAGACATAATAATATGTTCAAAACGGGGATTTTGGTCTTAGAAAACCACGGCCAGTGTCAAGTCATTGAAAGAAGTCAAACCGAAACGTATAGAAAAAAACTTGAGAGGTGTTAAGGGACACCCGGATGGAACGAAGTTCCTTTCAATTAATTAGTGAAGGAACCAATGTTTATTCTATGCATAAAAAACTTATGTCTTCACAAGAAGTACATTTTATTTCTATGAATTTTCGTTACATATTGTCAAGTCGTTGCCATGGTGATATAGCAAAAAGTGTCGTGACAACTTTTCGTAAGAATTTTTCCCGTCTAGCCCCCTTCCACAACGCGCGATAAGGAACTTCGTTCCAAAAAGTAGAGTCCACGTGAAAAGTAGCCGTATAAAGAATGTTGGAGAACTCTAAGCTCTCTCAATACGAGCACGTGCGTCGTCTTACCGATTCGTTCGCTCAACACAGTTGGATTTTATTTCGCAATACTTGAATTCAGATACTTATATTTTCTTGCACGAGCAAAGATATTTTTAAATTACATTTCTTGAATATTGCGAAATGATATTGCTTCATACAGCGGTTTGAATCAGCACGAGCATTAAATGTTAGTAAATTTGATAACTTAAAAATTATTAATTTAAGCAATCATCATAATTCCTTCACGGAATCTATATTGATAAAAATCAATATGTGTGTCCATTTGTATTTTGATAGGTACTAGAAGTAAAATGAGTAAATTTATTTTACAGTGGTATCACCAGCAACAACATCTGTTGTTGAACGGCTTGACTCTTAAACCAAAATCTCACCGAAGTATATTATTTGCCTTTCTTCAAATTCCGTCTAAGGCTTAATTCTTGAAAACTTCCCCTTCCTACCGTTTTCTAAAAGATGGAAAAGAGAAGAGAATTTATCGAGGAAGGTGATTGGTGGTAAAGGAACTATATTTTTCTATGTATCCCCTTTTGCGTTCAATAAAAATGAAAACACAACAGCGACTTATTTCTTAGCTTTTTTAGCAATATCAGGTGGCTGCCGGTTTCACTTTACCTTTTACTATTAAAAAATATATTACTGAATGTTGACTCACTTTAATGAAAGCCGTGATTAAGTGTATAAATAAACCGAAATAATATGGTTCAATAAAAAGTAAGGGGCATGTGCACAGTGTACACATAATGCGGACGGTAATATCGCCACTCGCCACACATGGACGGCGGCGCGGCACGGCGGTGACTCAGCTGGTGAGCCGTCACCGACGCCGATCGTTATCCTTATTATTTAACATAACATTTAAATTATCCAATGCCGAAATTGAACCTTATAATTCAGTTAAAATTCATTCGAAAATGAACCGTATTGTACTGACATTAAAACTCAGTGTATTACTTTTTTTCAAGTAAAAAACGATAAACGTACACTCGGCTCCAGATGTTTTGTCACCACTGCTACCCATCAACATCCGCAAAAATTTCAAGAGTTCATAGATTCATTGCCAGACTTTTTTTTTTAAATGGGACGGAGCCTGGTTCAAGAAAAGGAATGGAAAGATAAATGAAGTTGTGATGTTCTCTGTATCTATATATTAGGTCCTTACATACGAGGGGAGGTCCAAAAGTTCGCGGAATGGAGGGGATGGAGTGGGGATAGGGTAGCTCGCTTAGTGTCATACTAATTGGGCACTCATAATTAGTATATATATAACATTTCAACCCTATAGTGCCATTCGTTTACGAGTACTCGCCTGCTGAACAAGTCAATCCGGAAGCAAACTGCAACTATGGAGAAAATTGAACATCGCGCTGTGATAAAATTCCTTACCAAGCAAGGAAAAAACGTTTAAACCATTTTAAATGAAATGGAAGCCGTTTATGGAGATCAGTGCCCTGGTAAAACAATGGTTTATAAGTGGCATGGTCTTTTTAAACATGGTCGAGATTCAATTGAAGACGACTCTCGCTCTGGGCGGCCAGCTGACGCCACCACATCAGACATCGTCGAAAAAGTCGAAAAACTTGTACTCGAAGACACACGTTTGAAGAAGAAACAATTATCTGCATTTGTTGGAGTATCAGATACAACTATTTTGCGTATCCTGCACGACCACCTGGGCATGACAAAAGTCAGTGCAAGATGGGTGCCGAGAATGCTCACGCCGCTTCAAAAACAGCAGCGCGTCGACGCGTCTAAGCACTTTTTGGAGTTGTGTGGAGACGAGCCCGTGCAGATTTTGGAGCGGATTGTTACTGGAGATGAAACATGGGTTCATCACTTTGAACCTGAGTCCAAACAAGAGTCCATGCAATGGCACAAAAAGGGTACACCACCTCCCAAAAAATTCAAGGTGTCAGAATCGGCGGGAAAGTTGATGGCCACTGTTTTTTGGGATTGTAAGGGAATATTACTCATTGATTATAAAGAAAAAGGTACTACTATAACCGGAGAATACTACGCACTCATATTAGAAAAGTTAAAGGAGTCAATTAAAGAAAAACGTCGAGGAAAATTGGCCAAGGGTGTGTTGCTTTTGCAAGACAACGCGCCGGTTCACAAGAGCCGAGTTGCCATGGCTGCTCTGCACACACATGGGTTCGAACCACTTGTTCACCCACCCTACAGTCCAGACCTGGCTCCTAGCGATTTTTATTTATTTCCAAATTTAAAAAAAGAGCTAAGGGGAAGGAAATTTTCCGACGATAATGAAGTGAAGGAGGCAATTTCGGCCCATTTTGAGGCCAAAGACAAAAAATATTTTTTCGATGGTTTAGAAAAATTAATTCATAGATCGAATAAATGTATTAGACTTAAGGGTGATTATATTGAAAAGGAAAAATAAATTTATTGTTATATTTCATTGACAACCCTTTCATTCCGCGAACTTTTGGACCTCCCCTCGTATGAAATTGGCGTTTTGTATGGGAGGAACAAAAAGTCGAATATTTTTTAATATAATATATTTAATTAATCAAAGTATGAACCATTATTTTCTATGCACTTTTGCCATCTCATAGGTAGTTCATTGATCCCTTTACTAAAAAAACCAGTCGGACGGGAATCAATAAAATCTTTGAAGGCGATTTGGACTGCCCCATCGGAGTTGAATTTTTTCCCTTGCAAGAAATTATCCAAATTTCGAAAAAAATGGTAATCTGTTGGAGCAAGGTCCGGGGAGTACGGAGGATGTCTTAGACTTTCCAATTGAAGCTCTTCTAATTTAGTAGCCGTCTGTTGCGCAGTGTGTGGTCTAGCGTTGTCGTGAAGCAGCAGTGGCGTGGAGCGATTGACCAGCCTAGGTTGTTTAGCCGCTAGCTTTTCCATCATGGTTTGCAATTGCTGACAATAGACATCAGCCGTAATAGTCTGGCCAGATTTGAGAAAACTGTAATGAACAATACCGGCACTAGTCCACCAAACGCTTACAAGTAACTTTTTTGGGGTTAATTTTCGCTTGGGGCAGGATTTGGCTGGCTGGCCAGGATCGAACCATTGCGCTGAGCGCTTCCGATTATCGTAAAGAACCCATTTTTCATCACAGGTAATGATTCGGTTTAAAATACCTTCATTATTGTGCCGGTTTAGTAATGTAACGCAACAGTCGACGCGCGTTTGCCGGTTTGCTTCAGTCAATTCGTGAGGTACCCACCTTTCAAGCTTTTTAATCTTCCCAATTTGCTTCAAGTGAATTAAAACAGTTTTATCACTAACATCGCAGCCTGCAGCTAACTCGGACGTGGTTTGCGATGGATCCGCTTCCACAATAGCCTTCAACTCTTCATTATCAACTTGAGTCTCAGGCCGTCCACGGGGCTTGTTCTGCAGATCGAAATTTCCAGAACGAAAACGTTGGAACCAAAAACGAACTGTGTTTTCTTTTGCAACACGACCGCCATACACATCATTCAACCTTCGAGTCGTTTCCGCAGCACTAGTGCCACGGCGGAACTCGTACTCGTAAATAATGCGATATTTTAAGTTTTCCATTTTGTAAAATCAGTGACGCAAACAGAAAAAAACAGAAGAAAAAAACAAATGAATGACGGTCATCGAACCACAAATACATGAGTCTATAGCTGTACAAATTTGAATTTGGAATTCCTTACCAAAGAGGAGAAATTCGTGATTAAAGTGGCCAGTACGAAAAACGCCAATTTCATATGTAAGGACCTAATATATATATATATATATATATATATATATATATATATATATATATATATATATATATATATATATATGTGGTATAGTTGTGTATACCATATATATATATATATATATATATATATATATATATATATATATATATATATATATATATGGTATACACAACTATACCACTCTCGCCCGTAACCCAGAAGGGTAGGTAGAGATTAGGGACTACGCTTTATGCGGTCTTGTTACACCTCTCTTGTATCTTCCACATCGTCGCCAGTGCTTTGCCCGCCTCCCTTTTTCTCTTTACTTTCACACTTTCAACGTGTCCAAAACTATCGATATATGCCCCTCTCAATTTTTGTCAAAACATCCTCGATCTGGTATGAATAATTCTATTTTTATTTCAAAATGTAATACGTCACATTTAACAACACGATTTTATTCATCAAGAGTACGTACGAATGCTTCATATTTGTTATAATTAATATAATTTAAAATCACAATTCACCTCCTGATTTTACACACAAAGACAAATAAATAAACCAAATATAGACGAACACAGTTATAAAGATTTAAATAACTTTAGGTTGGAATTAATCCTCATTGACGCATGAGTTCATAATTTTATGTGAGTCGATAACAGTGACTGTCTAAATATAGGCAAAGAGCATTCGTACTATGTTTAACATTAGGTTTTACGACGCTATAACTATCACGTTTGTAAAAAATACAAAGAGACCCGATTAATTTATAATAAAATTTTAGTAACTTCTTAAACTTTAGTAACTTTTAAAATTTTAGTCTGCTATTCTATTTTTCTACTGTTGTAGGTGGTGATGAGGTGATGTCTCACCTCACGATAAAAAATATAACAATCAAACTAATGTTATAAAACGGATTAAACTTTAAATTGAATTATTAATTTATGTATTCAAAGAGCGTTATTTTTTGATAGACAAAGAAAGCGTATAAAAAGACCTGTATGTGTTAGAATACCGTTCTACTAAGAAAAGAGGTGTAAGAATGACCGTAGACATGTTGCCCTAGTTCCGGGTATTGCGATGGAATTCACAATGAAGTGCGAGAGGAAGCCAAGATTGTCAATCTTTATTAAGCCAATTCTATATGTATACGTGAGGAGGAGATTCGTCTACTTAATGGGTCTGTTGACAGGATGACAAGTTTTTACACTAACAAAATCTGTACAAAAATATGTTATAACTAGCTGTCGCCCGCGACTCCGTCCGCGCGCAGTTAAAAAAAAATGAAAAACAGATGTTGGCCAATTCTCAGACCTACTGAATATGCTCACAAAATTTCATGAGAATCGGTCAAGCCGTTTCGGAGGAGTACGGGAACGAAAACTTTACACGAGAATTTTATATAATAGATTTCTAGTTTTTTTTTTTCAAGGGTAAGCCTGCGATATTAAGAAATATTTAACTGATCTACGTAGAAGAAACTTGCCATGCGTGTAAACTGCAGTTGCGTAGGACTCTGGCAAGGTTGTTCTGAAATTAATGATGTGGTACTTAATATGTACAACTTGTAAATGTTTTTTCGGTAAACTTATCATGTCTTGGTGATATAAAAATTACTCTGAGATATCTCAACTGAGTTGTAACCAAGTCCACATGATATATTTAAATGACAGAGGTAAATCATTCAAAATATCGGTGTGGCTTGGCTTATGCATAAAACTCTCAAAGGCCGGGAGAGTTTAGCGGTAAACGGATACGGGACGGCGGCGCATAAATACGATTAATTTATTGGATTTGCAAGGGCTGGTGTCACTAGCGTCTGTGTGAACGAGAAAGCACTATGTCTGCGAAGGGTGAGGTCTAACTTGAAGTACAATAGATTTATTGAACGATAAATACATTTTATGCTGAGTTCAGTTTGTTTAAAATCAACGAGTGTACCGAGCTATTGCTTATGCAGTCAGAGAAAACGTAAAAATGAAAATATAAAATAACATTTTTGCTAGCATAGCAAATCATTGTACAATTTTAAAATGGATAAACAGATACATCACACCAACTGAAACCAGTCAAGTGTAAATTGAAATGTCTGAGAACTGAATTAAATTGCCAATTCCATTTATTTCAACGAGAATTGTAAAACATGTTTAAAAGAAAAAAGTATTACAATTCCGCCACAACTAACACAAGCTGCATTCAGTCATGGTACAGATAGAAAAACAAACATAGAATATACGCAGTTAATTTTACAAGTTGCCAATTAAAATTTAAAATCAACTTACGTTACGGACTGAAGTTTCAAACAACTAATTTCCATAAAAGCTTTAGTGCATTTTATGTGTATTTTGCGAGTCTAAGGCTTTAATTAATGGAATAAAAAGTGCGCACATTGTTTATAGAATAAATAAGCGATTTTGAAAATTACAGACCTTCGATATGAGCATTACAAAGCCGCAAATAAAGCATTAACAAACACATTTCATCGACTATCACAATAAGTTTCATAAGCATTTATTTTACTCTATTATAAATGCCAATGTTTAGATGGATGGACGGTTGCATGGATAAATGTTTGTTTAATGGTATCTCGATATAGTATAGTCTGGAAGAACACATAGACAACTAATAATGTTTTTAATTTTGCGCGGACGGAGTCGCGGGCGACAGCTAGTTAATTTATAAAATTAACATTATATAAGAAGTTATTAGTATAGGATTTTCTGGTACGTATCGTTAGTATTTTACCGCTCATAAAACTACCTATCTAATTTTAAATCAAAAATCATTGTTAATAGTTTGATATCGAACATATTAAATAATCGAGGAGAAGACGAACCGATAGAAATTACCATAATTCTATAATGAACTCATCAATTATACAGTTAATTAACTTTTACTTTCGTGTTCATCGGTTTTGCACTTAGTAAAGAAAATGTAAGTTACTTTGTATAATGTTCGCCTAACTACATCTCAACTTAATTCTAAGGAGCAAATAATTTTACATCACCTTTGTATTTCAGTTTAATGTCATGTAAACCACCATTATAAAGGCTTATATCTTAATAAACCAGCCTTTAATATTCATGATTAACTTTTAATGCGTATAATTCTTGAAATATAACTACTGAGATATTTATTTTAATATAGACTCATAGACATCTGCAGATGCATTGCTTACTTTTAACCGATACATAGGAAGAGAGATATTCATACATCGAGAAACGAGCAAAAGCAATGTTTTGATTAACGCTGGTTCTATATAAAAACCAACCTATTTTGACCGTGTTCCGACTGCTGAAATACGAACCAAAACAAATGATGTAAGCTCTCTCATATGAAACATGGAATTTACAATATGCTCTATCACACAATACTTTTGTATTGAATTGTATGTGCTGTGCATTGGTCATATGGATATATACATAATTTGCTTTTTAAAACATATGTATTTCAGGTATTTATTAGGTAACCTGAATAAATAAATGATAAGATTAGATAAAAATGTCACTAAATTCTCGAGTGAGTAAAGGCGTCAATATCAGAATACATAAATATAAATATCAAGTTGCAAGATTATGAAAATGATATCATACATCTACAGGTTTGCTGTGTTTACTAGTGTTTACTAGACGGAAGATACGGATTAGAGAAACTTAAACGCATCAACTATTATTAGAACAATAAAGTATTTTACATTTTTTCAAGTTTTTCGAATTTTTCAAGGATTTCTTCCAGTAAATGTAACATTCTATTTCTAAACAATCCAAATATAAACATAATTGGATTTCTGAATATTGCAGTACCATATATTATTATTATTATTCACTGATTAAAATTCAATGACCATCGAATATCATACAAGTAACGTGCATACATATTGTTACGAAATATTATAGTGGCAGTAGTATACGACCTGTTGTCTACCGGGATGTAGGGTGGTTTAGGGTGTAGGGAGGTATCACCCGCTCGTTTCCTGAAAATGTCCACTTTGATCTTTGTAGCATGTAACACAATAAAATACGTACGGAGCGCGCCAGTCTCACCACATCTATGCATTGTATGCGATAGCAGTTAGCGAACTACGCTCTTCGTTGCTGATGATAATAATGAAAGTTGAGAAATTACAAAATTATATCGACTTTTTACTTAAAAAATAAGATTTTAAATTACTTTCAACCTAATTTTAGTTTCGTTTTTTCTAAACAGATGAAGACGTCGGTATATCGCAGAGATACGTTGGACGAAGATAACTGTACAAGAACATAAATTAAGCATCTGTTCGAGACACTCATTTTTGTGGCCAGTATTCGTTTAAGACTAAAATAAATTTTTCATTAAGCTTGTGAATCTGCTTTTACGACAAATTCTACGTGAACCATAGATATAAAACAGAAAAAAAAACTTATAACCTTTCTTATAAAACACAATTTAATATCCTGTCAAAGCTTTTAAATTGTACGTTAGCATTTATTTATTCTTATCTCGAAAAGTAATCGAACCTCGTATGCATTAAGATTACAAAAGTTTTTTAAAGGACGACCAATACACACATCGAAGAATTGAGATTTAAGGAGTGCTTCTTTTTTTTTAATTTTGTTAAAAATCTTAACAATTGTAAGCTACATACGTTACATATGTTAACTATATATATGATTTTTTTTTAAATTTAATAATAAAAAATTAATCAAGTTGATCTAAAAATTGTAGAAAAAAATAGCTTCTGAATAAAATTCAATAAAACATTTATGTCGGTCCTAGTGCTTAACGTAGTCCTGTAAAACATACAGCTAACGAAGCAATTAAAAGCTGAAAGCCATTCCCTATTTACAGACCTTTCAATGACGAAGTAAATAACGCACACCGTACAGTAATTGGCGGCCTGCATGCCACATACACAAAACTGCACACTACATACGACCTACATATATACAAATACGTATTTTGGACACAACAAAATAAAGAGCAGTGAGGTAGACAGAGTGATCAATTATATTCGATTGATTCATCCACTTTATACGCATGCAATGGCTGGACAATTGAATTATATTTCATTTCATGTAATATCTGAACATGTATCTGATCTGTAAAATGTTATTTTAATATTTAAACTGACACGTATTGTATGATTTCATATATATACGCTATATGCGCTTAAGAATGAATTTAATAAAGTAGTAGACTCATATACATATTATCTTCTGGTTTCAATAATTATTTGCTCAGTAAGACCAAGTTGCCCTACAAGTATGTGGATATGCTCAGTAGAGCAAGACAGTATTTAATGTCAGATTATGCTTTATACTGTACAGACGAAACAATATTTAATAGATAACTATAAAGTTAGAGTTAATTAATCGAATGACTAGGAATATCTCTGAGGTTTTATAGTAAAATAAAATGTTTTCATTGCAACACAATTTGTTACAGATTTAATCGATACTTTGGCTTTGTGAAGGAAGGTTGCGTGACCTACATTGTTATTGGGTATAGCATAACAAGAGCACAAAAAACTGTTTTGTATAGTAACAGTTGAAGGTACGTTATCGGTTACCGCGATACTCCTAAAACTAGCTTTTATAGGTTAAGTACAAAAAGATTTTATGAAGAACTAGGAGTCACCCGCGACTACGTCCGAGCGGACTTAAAAAAAATGATAAGTAGTTCTTCCAGACTATGTTCTACATCTATGGCAAATATCTGCGAGATCCGTTGAGCCGTTCTGAAGATACCTTCTAACAACCAATCTATCCATCCATCTAAATTTTCACATTTATAATATTAGTAAGATAATTTAGAGTTAATTACTACGTTCAGAAACATCCAATAAGTTTAATGTAAAGCTCTTAGCCTATAAAACAAGAAAATAGACACAGATTTTATATTTCTTTTTTAAAAATATTGCACGATGCTTGGAACGTATTTTAATGAATATCGCATTCAACTCAACTTCTCGACGGCAAAAAGTCTCGTGAAGACGAAAAATCTCTTTAATGAAGTCGACTGCGCTACACCACAGCTGTGACAATAATTTTTTTTAAATAATTATCCAAGTTATAGGCAAAGTTGGCACAACGTCCACAAGCTAATTCATTCAATATTTATCTATTGACAATATTTATGAAATGTCCACCCTATAACATCTCAAACAATAAATTAAAATCAATGTCTGTTGTTCGATCATCCTTTAAATGTATATTTTTTGATATATGTATGTACTACGTGTAATTGAATGAATTTCAAATAGTATTTTCTCATAGCTATTATTAGTATATATATATATATATATAGTATTTTACATGAAATAGTATAGTATATAGTATTTTACATGAAATTCCTAATGATAGGTAGCATATCTTTAGAATCCATGTCAATCAGTTTTTAACGGTCTCCGAACGGGGTCGGAGCCCTCGGCTACAGAAAGTACTTAAGTTCGCAACCCCAGCGCATTTAAACTATTGACCTAACCTGTAAACTCTTGATGATAGTGATTACGAGTATTGTTGTGATTTTTCTGTAATTATTTTTTTTAAAGATAAAACATAAACTTTATCAAGTTTAAAGAAAATCTGTTAGTTGACCCACAATTACATTTTCTCTTAGTTTCAACTAGACCCGCTTTCGATCCGCAATAGTAACCATAGATCTATGTAAAAATTAAGGAGATGTCTAAAATTAAATAACGAAACAAAATTGCAAACATTTTTTGTTCATCACCGAACATTACAGTATTTAGGCTTTTTTATGTGTATGTAGCGTACAGTAATTGTGAAGAGTAGAGTATGTGGGTTTATATTATTTTAAACGTTATCACTTACAAACATTTATACATAAAATAGAATGAATAAAAATAAGCAATAGTTAACTGGGATAGTCCTAACACGGGACGAATGGCGATCATTGTCGCGTGGGAACATTGCCAAACCGGTCGATCAGGCCTTCACCGTTCGAGCCTTAGGCCATTGCCGATCAAAACGACACTGCGCTAAATCTGTTCCTTAATAATACTATAACTGTAAGTTTCCATTACAGAAACACCTGTTCAAAACATTTCATTATCACTCTTTTTCTCATTGAAACAACAAAGATAACGTAATCATTAATGTTTAATAAATCCTTGTGTACCGACCCCAGGTGATCATTGACATGAAAAAAAATGAAGCGCTTGTCAATTTATTCTTTTAATTGATACGACGAAGTAGCGTGCACTATTAATTTTACGATATAGAAAAAAAAACTTCTGTTGACGTTGTTAATGAACGTAATTGAGCGAATACGTTAACATAATTATCGTAGCGATTACTCGTTGCGATGTAATAATTTAACGTTCCAATAGCTTACAGATTATAACATCGCAACGACATTGAACGGTACGAAAATCATGCAAGCATAAAGTTCATGCACGCAATTGTTCTGGTCATGGGCATATCTGAAAAGTTAATAACTTGTAATGAACAAAACTAGCCTTCGATCTCTACTTAAATACTTTAACGCATCGCTTTAATAAGACTTTTCGTACATCCGACTGCAAAAAATTACAATAATATATACATACTCGTACATATAATTATTATTTTTTGTGCCAATTTCATTTTTACATATTTTGCAACAAATGTCCAATCTTACTAATATTAACACATAGGCTACTTTTTAAGTTATCTTTACTTTCGCGCGGACGGAGTCGCGGGCGACAGCTAGTATTTAATATACATTAGAATCGAACATTTGCAAAGATTACAAAATGTTATCTAATAAAAATGGCATTCCATTACTTTCGTGTGCATTTTTCTATAAGAAACACGATACTGTGGGGAGTATTGATTATACGTACATATATATCGAATAAGGCGCGTATCGAGAACTAGAACTTTTTAGCTGTTGTAAGTATGTAAGGCCGAGCCACCACCCGCATTGTGGCATAACAAGCATTCAATACTACGCACATTACACTATATGTATATAGTCTTTTTATAGATGCCCCAATTGACCGATATACCTCAACAAAGTTTGATTCTTACTTTCGTGCACGTGTTCCTCATTAAATAAATTTAGGTCAGTCGCTAATTTTGTACAAAAGATGTAAAACGTATGGATTAAATAAGAAGTCTATTCTATGTTTATTGAAAATTCAATTTCCCAGAACGCCAAGTATATAGTAATAAAAATTCTCCTCCAAGAAATGCGTTATGAGAAAAATTCTTAAAATTTCCAGATGCAATTTCATATATTGCAACGCTTCTTGGAAGAGGTATTTTCCGCAAACGTTTTCATTTCATTTTGCGCCTCTCACATGGCGTAGATAGACAGCGAGTGCTCTTGTTGCATCAAGTCTTGCTCTCTACATTGCGTGCATTAATAGCGTAGGTACGCCAGGCACCGGTGCCGCAGACCGCAACAAGCCCAACTATTGCCTCGTCGCGGTATTCAAAACTTCACTTGTACCGAATTCAATATCCAATTACCACTTTTATTTGTAAACTGGCTGCGGTCGCATCCCACATCGCTGTTTCAGTCTGCAGTTTTTACCTATTATATGGACATGAATGGGGTATGAGGTTTTCGTAGTGATTGCATTTTGATAGCTTTATAGAATATTCGAATTGATTGGAAATATCTCGACGGATGGAATTTACAAATGGAAAATAATTTGTCATTTCGCAAATTTTATATCATTTGGTAAACTATTAAATATTTCAATTCGATCCATCAAATCGCAAATTCAATAAACAAATACAGACAGACCTCTTTCCATTAACTCGGCGACAAAACTTTTTTTCTACCGTCACATCATTGCGCTCCACTTAAACAATTACTTCTAAGTATCAAGTCTGTCGCCTTCTGTCCTTGCATACAATGTTCTCTGACTGTTTATATCACACACGTGCACCGATGTTTATAACTTACAGAACGACAATTGTGTAGTCACTTCTTTATCCCCCCAACTTTTTGAGCTCCTCAACAATCTTCCTATACTTATGTATAAATAAATAATCTCTTAGAATTTGGCAACATCGATAAATGTTGTTTGTTTCTAATTAGTTAAAATAATAAAAATTGTGAGTAGACTCCTGGCATCTTATTAAATGTTTGTTCAGATCTTAATTAATTTGTTTGAGATTAAAAAGGTACCTTTTTAATTCAAGTTTTTTACGCTGTAAAGGAAATGTGTGCATTTGCTACTTCTCACAGACTCCTCATTTTGTGGTTTTAATATTGTTTCTGTTTTAGGCAAAATAATAAATATAGCGATAGGAAATAACTCAGTATAGTGCTAATCATATAAAAAGTGTCACAGATGTGGCCAGTGCTTGGCGGAGTGTGTAATAAATTACATAATCTAATTCCACCGCACATATAATATTTTTTACATATTCAATCAATATACATAATAACGCGAAGCCGGTTCTAAAACTTTCGCTGTTAAACTTTCGCTAGGCTAATTTCCTGAATCAAATTTAGGAATAAAATTTTACCTCAACTTTGTAAAAAAAATCTTCAAACGAAATGAAATACTTGTCAAACTTAAAGTTTTATTGATGCGTTCAATGCAGCTTACGGATGGGGCACAACGCCAGGTTACTCTACATGGAATGTGATTGTGTGTTAATTCAAAGCACGATTGCCCATGCGCTTCCGGTCGCTACCTAAAGCGAATATAATATTGCTTATTGCTTATTGAGTTCATGATGCTTAGAGACCATAAAATCAAAGTTTTAATTACGCCTTTAATGTGCAATTCCACTAACAAAACCTATAATATCCTATAATGTGGCCATTTCAGGACGTTTTAAAATGTGATTTGATTTTTGAAAAGCTGAAGCTTATTACTTCATATGTTTGCCACAAAAAATTAATGATAATTGTGATAAGTTAACGACCACCGCCACCTACAAAAATTCGCAAAAATCTTAAAACTCTCTTCTCTCTCTTTACACTTGTACATGTAATAATAGGTCATATCTGATCGAGAAGGAACCATTCTTGGTACTGTCTCTGTAACCCGAACCAGTATAGTAACCTGCCATAATAATCCGATATCAATGATAAAAAATTTACATCAGCCGATACATAATCGTAGAAAAGAGCGCAAAGCAACATATTAATTTCAATTGCCATTAAAAACAATATTCCCATACAAAGCAATAATGTCCAAGTTTTTTACATATGTTGTAATTTCCTTTTATAATGTATATGATAATGTATATAATAGTAATAAAAGTTTACTTTTCCTAATGTTAATTACAAAAACATTTTTTTTTTCAATCCAATTACAAAGCACAATGATGGGAAAATCCCAAGCATAGCATCATTGTCCACTAACAAATATTCGTATGTTACACATAGAATTTACGATATATCATGACATGTATTTATCTATTTCAGTTGGTAGACTGCAACAAATAGATACGTTAAAAAAAATCAGTCGAATTGATAACCTCTCGAATTGATAATCTTTTTGAAGTCGGCTAAAAATGAATACGGAAAATAGAAGCTCTTAGTCATAATTATCGTATACATTTTGAACATTACTGATGTTTTATCAATTTTTCTTTTAAAATAATATATGGTAAAATCTGCGCCAATGGTATAACAAAAGTACACGTTCTATATTTCGAGCTGCCGTGTCCAGAGTTCAAGTTGCCATGATGATTGCCAACCTTCGTTAGGAGATGGCACCAAATGAAGAAGAAGATGGTAAAATACATAATTTAATTAGATTATTAAGATTTATCTAGGAAAAGAAGAGACATAGAGACGTTTGGAATAACAAATTTATAGGCCGAATAGGCACAACTACAACTTCTTTGTTGTTCATATTCCCAGATAGTTATAATCACATTAACATTAAATAAGCCGCAACCCTTGAACTAAATGTACGCTTCAGGAAATATCGCTTCATTAAAAAACTTCGCACTAGCACATCGTAATTGTCAAAAAGTTTAACATCCGGTAAACGATCAATTTTTTTTTTATTATTTGTTAACTCAACATATTCATAAAACTAATTAAAAAAAATCCCTTTTCGCTTTTCACTTACATTACATTTATGTGAATCAACATACTATCATAATTAAATTTTAATTCATTAATTATTTGTTATTAAAAAACAAAATAAATCCCATAGACATAACACTTAGGGGAAGATTACAAATCGAATGACACACCTCATTTGTCTAAATTTGTTCAGTCGTTTAAGCTCTAGGCTGTCACATCGGAACTTAGATACATACAAACTCGCATAGATAAAAACTTGCCATAAATATACGCGAAAAATCCCTAAATTTAACCCATCCGTGTCAGTGGGGTAAAAATGATTGCATATTAAACACTATTAAAAATCTATCCAGTTGCAAACTATTGTGAGAATTTAAACGATTTTTTTTTATTTAAAAGCGCAACCTTTCTCCGTCATACAGTTTAATCGCCTTAAATTACGCTCAGCATTAGTAGGGCAGCAACTTTTTTGAACCATTAAGAAATTCTGCTACAGTTGCTCAGAGATAGTGATGTTTTTTGGAGCAAAAACACAATTCATTCAAAAACAAACAGTTTAAAGAAAGATCAATCAACCTGTTACTTTTTTTAGAGCCAAACAATCTGCTTCCTAAACACCTATACAATATCACATTATCTTAGTGTTTCCAAAAAGAAAAAATGGGAACACACTATATTTTTTTTACAGTTTCAACAATAAAGAAGACAGTTTGATCGGTTTTTATTTGGAATACATTTGCAAAAATGATGTCCTAAGAAAACCCCCTGATTTTCTCATTGAACCACTAAGGAATATTATAACCAACATCAAATTAAGTGACAAGTACATTTTATATATATAGATAATAGATAGATAAATAACGGAAAAATCCAGTAATGTAGAAAAGTTATTTTTTTACTCAACAATGATAAAGTTAATAATAAATAAAATCTTGCAAAAACATGGACACAATATTTTTTACCAACCCACACTGGGCCAGCATGGTTAACTATGGCCTAGTCACCCCTATCTTGGGTTAGTCTCTGAGCCCCTCGGTGGGAATGTATAATGAGCTGATGATAAAATACTTTTTAGAAACAAAATTCTACAAATTATTTTAATAATGAAAATGGCTAGTCCGTAGTGGAGTAAAGTGAGAGTAGAGAAATATCATCGTAGCTTGTTAGAAATTAATATTTTTATTGCTATTGACCAATATTTTTTTTGTAGCATATTTTTTCAATTTTGATTTGCATTTTTTTAATCCTTAAATATGATTAGTATCAGCAACAGGTGAAGCTATTTTTATTGGTATTTAAAAAATAATCAAGTAATGTTGCTTTTTTTATTTATTTATAGAAATACAATTAAAGCAATGACATTTTTCAGGAAAATAATATAGTGAATAACAAATGTTGCATCCACTCCAGATATTTTTTACGATCACCTACTATAAAATTATTTTTAATTAGTATGAGATCTTTGTACTCTATAAGTATCATTTGTATTTGTTTCCAAATACAGTAAATTCGGAAAAGCAATAGTATTTTTTTGTTCTAGATAGTACCTAAATTTGTAAAAATTTTGGTGAAATGAATAAATAAATTTATTACAGTTTATCAAAATTGTCCAAAAGTAACTTACTCAATTCTAAGACAAACTAGTTTAATTTTCTTTGTATTAAATTTGGGATATGTAGAGTATGTATTTTAATACAAAATTATTTTTAGCCGACTTCAAAAAGAAGGTTATCAATTCAACTGTATTTTTTTTTTTATTTATTGAAAAGAAACAATGTTTTGAACTTATTCTTAATAATATTTGACAAAAAACTGATAAGAAAACTGAAATAATAGCACACTTTTTTGTTTTGGTTTAAAAAATATTTTTAAAACTTATATTTGATTACCAAAAATATGCAATTATAAAATTGAACTATAATTCCTGTCTTAACATCTTTTCTAATAAGGTAAAGATGGAATAGTGAAAAGGATTTAATAGGGTAGAAGATAGGGAAACCAAATATGTTTTTTTCTTTCCCTATCTTGTATTGAGAGGCAGTTGCTTCCGTCTGATCTCAGATGGAATGCTTGTTAGTTTTACTCTGTCAGTTATAAACAGTTTATAGAAAACTACTACTATGGTCATCAAATAATTGAATGTAGGTAGATAGCAAAGATGTAACTGTAGAATTACATTTAAATACTTATCCATAGCGTTCAAGATAGTCAGTTAAGCTATGGTTACAAATTTTATTACTAATTTCCTGTTTTAATTTATATAGCAGGATCGCTATTTGTTAAAGTAATTGGTTACTATCAATTAACTTGCAAAAACAGCTTAATGTTAGGTGAATGTTGTATAACTGTGTATAAAGGATAACCTTTTCTTATTTTTAATCTATGTATTATTTTGTTAAAAATGAGGTTACCACCAACAAAGGGCTAATTAATGAATACATCAGAAATATTATAAATATCCTTTTTCACCAATTAACTTACTTAAAGAACCAGTAAAAGTATAGTTTAGTCATTTAGGTGTAATAGGTAGCAATTATCAAGGGCTAAGTAGTATATAGTCATATTCGTAACAGAATATTAGTCATGAGATAAGAAGAAACAAATCAATTTTGTTTAATAGTCTTTGTGTAGTTTTTAATCAGTTTTTTTTATATCATAAGGTGCTTAAAGGGCAAGTGGTCATCTGGATTTGCTGAAATAGAAAAGTGAGCATTATCCATAGACTGTGCATTGAGGATGGGTCCTCCATTAATAAAAGGCGGGCAATTACAGCTGCATTGCCAGGGCTGCCAATGCATCTCCTTTGATGGAGTAGAGAAACAGGATATTTTTGCTTCCTGTGGCACCATTTCTGTCAAATCCACTTCCCCTACTCCTTATAAGAAAATGGTGGAAAGGGAAAGAAGTCTCAAATCATGCCTGTAAATTTTTGACAAATTTGCAAGTTTCAAGTGCAACTGATTTTTTTCTATTACATCTCCTCTAAATTCAATTTTGATGAATAAAATGTTTTATTTTATAAAAAAAAAGAATAACTTGCTTATTTCAACTGTAAAATAGACTACAATATCATTTAAAATATGCACTTTTCCACTCACAGATCAATCTTAGTTTCACCTCATTACGAATTTCGTTCTCGGTAAGAGGAGAAATAAAGTTTTATAAAACTAACACAAAAGAAGGACATAAAAAGTGCAAAAAGGAATGCTTTTAATAATAATGATGACTCACCGCTGTGTTCTGTAAATATATTAGAGCCCAGGATGCGGGGGTCTCTGGGTGGCCGCGGTCTGCTGCGGCCCGAGCGCATGGACGCACCTATGGCCGTGCCACGCTCCTTCGCCTGCTGCGCTCCCATTGCGATTCCGCCACCCTAAGGACCCACGGCACCAGCTCCACGCCGCTCCACTCTCCGTCTGACTGTACGACTCCACCGCACTAATTTAATAAGTCCAGTAACAAATCGATGTATACAAACTCCCATAAAGTTGTTACAGTACTAAGTCACGATCAGCACAAATCATTATCATACACATAAAACGCTTAAATTAATGGCAAAGTTCTGAAGTTTTTTCTCTTTTCCGTAAAATTTGTTGGCGAATTATATCGCTCATTTAATACACACGACCACAACCTCCGCCATTATGTGAACTTTGCCGGTGTTGACCGTTGTGCCACTTGTGGCATTAATTCTCGTCGGTGCTGCCATTAAAAATAATTACTTATGTTGGAATACAGACAAAAAATCAAGGAATAGTTGGTATTCTGACATCTCAGCAGGTCTTTTCCGAACACCTGTATGTTTTGGTATAGTATAGTGTCATCAGGACTATAGAAAACCTTGAAAAATCCATTTTTACGTCTACGTCAATAAAGTTACTAGTGTCATTTAAAAATTAAATCCAATATTACAATAAATTAATACGAACTTGTAAGTTACTATAGTAATCATAATAAAAACTTTGCAATGCGAAGACAAACAACAATCTGAATTTTATGGCAACAACGCAACGCATTTTTCTTTTGAAACACAGAGTTTTTTCGTTAAATTCGTTAAAAGTAATAAATTAGAAATGTTATCCGCTACATGGCGCAACATTTTTCTGTTCAAGATATGGATAGTTAATTTTGATGTTTTCTTTTAATGTTTTATTAAAATATTTATCTAAATAACTTTAAAATAATTCAAAGAATAGTTCTGACTAATAATTTAAAATAATTAACACAATTATTAATTCAAGCTAATGAGTTATTGTCACGAAGTTACGTAAAATGAAACGGATCTTAGAATGTGCTATTGATTTTTCCCGGTGATTTTCGTTTTCACTTGTACCAATAGTAACGCAATGAATTGAAATTAATCTCTCTAGTTCCAAAATTGAACTCTATTCTGACTCTTTTTCTTATTTTTGGTTTCCTACTTATAGCTACATTCTTTATTCATTATATGTGATATGTTGAAAGGTAAGTACCGATAAAACATTCATTATGTGTTACGTTATAAGGTTTTTAATTTTTAATATCAATATTTGTAGCAAAATTATATTTTCGAAATATTATATTTAATTCAAAAACCTAACATAATTGTTTTTTCATCTGCCTTAAATTTCTGTGTTTACGAAAGTTTTCAGAAACGAAACTCCATAATATTTAATTGTAATTAGAGCCTCGACGAGGGCAAGAGAATGAGTAAGCTATTTAATTAATACAATAACATCCTTCGTAATAGTGCAATGAATTTTATACCAAAAATTTAAATGTAATACTTACAAATTAATTTTTTTTGAATGTATCTAGACAAAACCAGCGAACAATTGGAGACATGGCTCTTTTACAATTTAGTAGGGTTTATCGACACCACACATAAATACTTTCATTTAACCCTACTATGATTTCTGTAATTGGTCATGTCTCTAATATCTGAAGACCACTAAAGAAGGTATGAAAATGGATAGTGCCACAGAAAATTGGGATCCAGGTATGTTTGCGAACATTTGAAGCACTTAATTTATTATTGTTTTATTATTGAAAAAAAATGTTTTTTTAGCTCTTATTAAATTGTTGACATCATTGAAAGAGGTACAATCTGATGGAGAGGATGTTGCCTTCTTAAGTGAACTTTTGCAGTCCAAGCAACTCCATGCTTTGGTACAGGCTCATAATAAAATTGTTGCAAATGGTAAAGATGATAAATTTTATCCACTGCTCTCGAATGCTATGCAGGTTACACTTGAAGTATTTCAAATGCTAGCTGATGTTATTTCTGTATCTAAAGAGTATGAGGAATTATTAAGCCTCTTACAAAAACCACATTTTCAGGTTTGTAGAACATATTAATTTGTCCAGTTTTTATAAATTACTGTCAACTAATTAGAAAATGACTACACTGACATATAGCTCTGGTGTTGGCACCAACTATTTTTTTTTATAAGGGTAGAGGGCAAACAAGCAGCGGAAACACTAAGGTTGACGCCCATGGACATCTGCAATACCAGAGGAATTTTCAGATGCATTAAGGGTATTCTTCAGGGTGACTTGATTTGCAGTCACGTCACACCAGCTGGAGACAACACTAGATGAAACCTCTAACTAGCCCTTGCCAACATTGGAGTATCTATGTGTAGTTGATTTCTAATTAGTTTGCAATACATTTTTTTTAAAGTTTAAATAATTAAATGAATATAAAATACATTACTGATGTATTTTTTTATATTGTTAATCAGGCTATTCTTTGCACTCATGATGCTGTTGCCCAAAAAGATTATTACCCTCATCTTCCCGATGTGCCATCTGATGCAGATGATGAAGAGGAGACGGTTAAAATTGTTCAGCTTGTTAAAAGTGATGAACCCTTGGTTCGTATAACATTTTGATTTATCTTAAGTCACTTAAAATTTGTAAACAGCATCACAGCCTCAAATAACTGGAACAATGTTTCATTTAGAAATAGCAGCTACTTTAATATTATTATCTGGAAAAAATATGTAATAAATTGTATTATTATGATTATTATATATGTGAATATATAAATATTAATAAGTATTAATTGATATTTTCTATTTTAGTATCATTAGTGAATGTGTGTTAAATAGTTATTTACAATAGTTGAAAATTTCATGTATTTATTTATTTAAATAATGATAAGAAATAGGGGTTATTTAAAATTTTTTTAATTAAAAGGGTGGAGCTCAGAGCGCAGAGCCAATTGTGGTAAGTTTCACAGATGCATATTTACAACTGGCTATTTCATAAATGCTTATATTCTATATAATTTATGTCCATTTAATTTACTTATTTATTTTATATCACATCATTGTTAAATATGCTCCCATCATTCATTAAAACCCAGCCAAAACTGATTTAAATTTATTAGCTGCTATCTCTAGATGGTACAACAATATGTATTGTGTTTTTTTTTTGTGGTTTACCATTTTGAATATTCCTTTTCTTTTAGTTTTTTGCAGCCAATTATCACAAATCCCCACACAATACACATTGCTTATAATAAATAAATATTAGCAAATATTATTTTTTGTTAAATTGCATCATTATAGTTAGTGATAATATAAAACATATAGTTCAAATAGCATATGCTGTACTATGCGCTCATGATATGTAGTTCAAATAATTATATTTAAAAAGTATATATTAAATGAACAAGGAATTCTCAAATGAATATATTAGAACACAGTTAAAATTATTTAACTTTTCAATATCTTGTAAATTGTTAAGCCTAAGATTTTTTTAGCGATCTATTTATTTTAATTTGTAAAATTATATCTTTTTATTCAGTGAAATGAATAGATAATTATAATTATTTAATTAATTCATAGGGGGCAACTATAAAAACTGATGAAGAAACTGGAAAGATTGTTATTGCCCGAGTCATGCACGGTGGAGCAGCAGATCGGTCTGGCTTGATTCATGCGGGTGACGAAGTTATAGAGGTCAATGGTATCAGTGTCGAAAATAAAACTCCATCTGATGTTCTGGCAATTTTGGTATGTAAATTCTACTTATGGATAAAATTTATCTAGCTCAATAATAATATAATAATTTTTTATTGTAGCAAAGTTCAGAAGGAACAATCACTTTTAAATTGGTTCCTTCATTTGGTAAAGGAGGTTCCAGAGAGAGCAAAGTACGGGTCAGAGCTCTGTTTAATTATAATTCATCAGATGATCCATACATACCGTGCAAAGAAGCTGGGCTAGATTTCAAAAAGGGTGATATTTTACACATTGTATCACAGGATGATGCTTACTGGTGAGTTTAATTATGTTTCTGTCATGTGGTAGTTATATTTTTATACATTTTCATGTTGTTAAGGTGGCAAGCTCGTCGGGAAGGTGATAGAGTAATGAGGGCCGGTTTGATTCCCTCACGAGCATTACAAGAAGGACGCATTATTCATGAGAGACAAACGGATCCTCAGACGATGGATGGTCAGTAAGCTTGTCTTAGACTTGAGCTTTCTAATATATTATAATAAATTAGATAGAAATGTTATAATTTTTTTATGCAGGCAACCCAGCCTTGTGCAGCCCAGCCACAGCCAGTTCAGATTGTGGTCCTAAAACGCCTTGCTCACCTAATCCTACCGCTACTGCCTTATTGCCATGTAAATCTACTCCAAAAGTTAAGAAAATAATCTATGATGTTAAGGAAAACGATGATTTCGATCGGGAAATAATACCAACATATGAAGAGGTAGCCCGCTTGTATCCAAGACCGGGATTGATAAGACCTATAGTGCTTGTAGGAGCTCCAGGGGTTGGCAGAAATGAGCTTCGTCGAAGACTCATAGCAACTGATCCTGAAAAATATGTGACACCCATACCATGTTAGTATTTTTTATCATTTTATTTTAATATCCACTGACTTATTTTTTCATTTCTTTTTTAATATTCTAATGACAACATTTTAATGATTATCAAAACGTCATTATTTTAATGATTATATATATTTATAATTATGAATTGAAATTTAGTTACATCACGACCTCAAAAAGCTAGCGAACAAAACGGAAAGGAGTATGTTTTTGTAAGTCGTGAAAAAATGGAACAAGACATATCGGAAGGGAAATTCATTGAACATGGAGAGTATAAAGGGAACCTTTATGGTACTTCAGCGGAGAGTGTGGAAAGCATTGTTAATTCAGGTATATATATATTACTGTTATATTTGGCTCGCATAACACAATGTTGTTTTAAAAATGTTATAGGAGTAGTAAAGAAGTTCAATGGACTTTTCTTCAAACTTTATTTTATAACTATACAGTGAATTTTACATAATTAGAACATTATTAGACTCAAATCAAAGTCTTATTGACTCTTATCTACATCTCAGCAATGCGAATACATTTTACGTTCATCTAATTTTAAGTTTTTAATCTCTTTAGGTTGCTGCACTCGTTTGTGGATTTTCGAAACAGTATTCTTCAACGAAATAAAAGACCAGCTCACATGTTCTGATGTATTTATAACATTTTGCTTTAATAAATTAATTTTATATTTCAGGCATATTCTATTAAAAAAAAAGAAGAATAGCTTTGAAAATGTGTGATTTGAAACTATATTTAGTTTATTACTATAAAAAAAAATTAAGATGCTGTAGTCTTTGTAGCATACAATAACCGGATTAAAAAAAACTTTCTAATATTAAGGTCGTGAAAAGATTTCACAGTCTTCAACATTTCTTAGCAAGAGACAAACACGAAGGAATCTAAGCACATTTATAATGAGGCTGATGAAAATAAGTCACAACATTTATATTTCATGTTATTTAATGTAATATTATAATTTATGTTATACTAGATGTAGTTCGCAACTCCAGCCGGGAATTTAAAAAAAACCTTAACCTATATGTTCTTCCAGATCTCTATATCTATGCCTAATATCATCAAACTTCCTTGGGCTGTTCCGGAGATACCTTCAAACAAACATCCATCCATCCATCGATTCATCCAAACATTCGCATTTATAATATTAGTAAAATTATAATTTATATTATGTTGCTGTGCGTGTTATCACTGTTAGCTATTTTCAATTTATGTATGTTTTAATAAAAAAAAATGATATCAGGTCGGGTATGTGTGATAAGTCCACATTGGCAAGCGCTAAAGATGCTGCGAACACCTCGGCTGCGGCCATACATCGTGTTCATACGACCGCCATCTCTCGACCGGCTCGTTGAAACACGAACATCAGCGAATGCTCGTTCAACCTTTGATAAGGATAGCTCACGATCGTTCACAGTAAGTTCACAAGAATATTGTTCTTTCATTAAAAAACATGATTTCAATACTAAAATATAAACTTCATTTGGTTCACTGCTTGAGAATTGCAAATAAGGATAGCAACAGCTTTTGTATAAAAGTAATAAATTAGAGTTATGTCGTTATTGTATTCAAAGATGTGGTATTATTTTTTGCAGGATGAGGAATTCAACGACATCATACGTTCCTCAAACCGTATAAATTTCCTATATGGTTACATGTTTGATGAAGAGATCGTAAACGAGGATCTTGCCAGCGCCCTGACGCAGCTTCTGAAGGCCTCATGGAAGGTACAGTCGGAGCCGCTGTGGGTCCCAGCGTCGTGGGTCCAGTAAACAAATTTACAATTATCTTATTGTCGTTTTATATATATTCATCTAGATATTTCGTTGTTTATTAAAACGTATTAATCGACAAATTCCATATGAAATGTATATGTAAAAAAAAATCTAGTCAAAATTCTGTAACTTGTTTGTTACCAAATCGTAGACACTACTGTTATTTTATTCCAAAATTTATGAGGGAAAAAAACAATAGAGTGTTAATGGTAATATTGTTAATTAGATCTAATTTTTCTGTGTCATTTAAATAATATATTTAGAAATTTTAGTACAAAATTGTTTTGTCTGACAATAAGACATGATTTGCATTATATTAAATTTAAGCTACAATTAACCAACTCACTATATACTACGTAAGATGACAGAGTAACAATAAAATTGAGTACTAAACAAGAACGACTAGTAAATAAAGAATGTGGGTTGGTATATTGTAAAAAAAATATCACGGCGGGGGCATTGCCGTACCCCCTGAATTAAATTTATCGTCCCTAACCCACCCTGACGGGGCGCACAATGTGTTCAACATGACCGTTACTCCAAGTTGACTATAAGTATTTAAATAAGTTTATTGTGCCTCTTAAGTAATGTAAGAATAACGTCATAACTAACTTCCAGTTTCCAGTCCATAATTATTATATTTAGAGCGTGTGCAAAAAGGGAAAATACAAGGCGTATGTGTGCTAATTTTCCGTTTCTCATTAGTTCTTCCACTTTTTGACATAACTATTTAAGTTATGGTAGAGGAAAGAGAGTTTTTGTGAACCGGTGAGAGGCGCTACTATCTGCGCTACTAATTTGAATTATACTCACCGGTTCAGGTGATCTTGATGGTTATAAATAGTTGTCTGGAGGGAAATGTGACATCTGAATTGGGTTACAAAATAAATATTGATGTTGATTTCCTTTATTTTCATGCAACTTTCTTTTTTGCACAAACTCAAAATTAATGTTTTTGCATAGATGTAAAGAAATGTCTCCGGTTTTCCGGCTTCCTTGTACATATTTTTTTGACATCAAATTGTTTTGCAACTGAGGAATTCCTAATGCTGTATAGATTAAATAAAGCATGAAATATACCTGTTTGAGATGAACATTTTAAAACATAATCAGTCAAATAAATATTATAAAAAATATAATAAAATAGAATCATAGAATAATAGTTCAAAATATCACCAACAAATTAGAAATTAATACAACATAAGTGTGAATTCATTTTGATAATTATCTACATACAAATTTACAATCTTATAGCAATAGCTAGAAGAAACTGCTTGTTCTTAGATCAGTATTGGTCCTTACAATATTAAAATATTGGATCGTATTAATTATAATTTTAAAGAACATAATTAACACTTAGTAAGTTTTTAATATTAAATTAAAATGTTATATTTATAACATATGCTTTATTCTTTTGAATTATATTACTTAATGTTGATAAATAATTATATTTCAATGTTCAATATTTTAAATTAAATTTGAATTTAAAATCTGTGTAAAGCACTTTCAAAATATTTAATGTGCTATGATCGTTTTTGATTCTTTCTTTTGAAAATAATAATCTTTATCCAATATTTATTCCTATTCTGAAATGGCTATAGTTTAGCTAAGAGAGTTTCAACAGAATAGTTAGTATTTAATAGTCCAAATGAACACATTATACAAAAGTCTGAATTTACCGAGCGACTAGACATTTAAAAAATTGTAGCATTACATAGGAGTTATATTGTGAATTAAAAATTATTTTGCTGTTGTGCATTTTCCTAAAGCAGTGATTGAAAAATAGTCATGGGTGTTTATTGTTCTACCGGGCTTAATGCACCAAAAATTGTAAACATAGTAAGAGATTTAAATGCGAATTCATTGTATACGCGCTGATTCAATCGTGTTACTGGTGGCATGCCTGTTAAAAGCAATATTATAAACAATCGATTTTGGGCCTAATATTCAATAAATTATCTAATAGAATAGTTTTTGATCTTAAAAGTACTTTGAGTAACAAAGCAATATATTAATATTTAAGAGAAATATTGTTCTAAAATTCTAAGTTATAAAGACAATCATCCAAAAAGATTATATATGTCAATTAAAAATTAGCTATAAAATTTCTAGCAGGTACCTTCAGGCTTTCTAAATCGATGAGTTTTCTTATAATGATTGTCACCAGTGGCGGCGACCGGTAGCTAGATTTTAATATTTGACAATTCTATTTGAAAACAAAAATATTCTGTTTTATTATTTTAAACCGGGTTTGTGCCTATTTTTAAAGACTTTCGAAAAAGTACATACAAACATATTTACATAATTACTTTTAACTTTTAAAATATTTTTTTTATTTAGCCCACTTTGCATGTTAATGCATTGCAAAAAAGAAGAGTTCAAAAGAGGTGATGATAATTTGTATGGTAATGGTTCTGCAGCTTTAGCTTTGGCTTAGTAAAATTATTTTATATTGAGAGAAATATCACAATGTTCTTGTGCATGATGTTAACCATCGAAATCAAGCTGTTGAATAAATTATTTTGAAACCTTTAACGTGTTTAATTTTTGGTTTTCTGTTCATAGCCATTATTTTTGAAAAATAGAAAGAATACAACATGTGTTAATAATAGATGTGTCACGACAGTCGAAATCCAGAGTAACGGTTACCAGAAATAGTTTCCTACGTTATCCACAACACGATGAGGTATTCTGTATTCCTGGTCAGGCTATATAAGGTTTTTACTTAAAAAGCGTTTGAGGCGCTAGCAGGCCAGGTTTTTTAATTATTGTTCAAAACATCATGCTGTCAAATTACGCCTGACACACTCTGTAAAATTTAACGTTCTCTGTGATCAAATGACAGCTGTGGTGGAAAGAGAATGCGCGATGATAGAGCGAGATGGGAATGTTCATTTTTAAAAACCTCAAAAAATATTTACTTGGCAGTTTTGATAGTCTAGTGGTTATTGTAGTCGTATTGCCAAAAAATATTTATAATTAATTTGAATGTTTTATAGGTTTCTAATATAATTGCTTTGAAATGTATTTATCCTTTGGGGTTTTTCTATGTTTGCTGTGTCAGTCTTTTGGTGAAGTTTCGATAAAATATGCAGCCATCATTTATAGACATGGTGATAGAACCCCAATTGATCCATATCCAACAGATCCTTGGCGAAACGAATCATTATGGCCCGTTAGATTCGGTCAACTTACGAATATAGGTAAAAGACAACACTATGCCTTAGGACAATGGTTTAGAAAAAGATATTCTGTAAGTTCAAAGATACCAAAGCAGCAGATATCAGCAATAACCATGTGCTTAATTTTTAACATATGCTTTTTGTTTTCAGAATATAATCACTGATAAATACGACTCTAAGAAGGTATATGTTCGATCAACAAATGTAGATCGTACCCTCATGTCGGCAGAAGTAAATTTAGCAGGTATTGTAGTATTCCAAATTTTATGGTGGCTCGCATTTTCATATAAGACGTTGTGCACACCTCAATTTAAGGCGGGAGTTTTAGGAGAAGTGACGCGGTCACACACATGTGTATCATCCGCAGGCCTACCTGGCACTAGCATAAGTTTTATTTATTTTAATTTACTATACCCTTATAAACAAAATGCGTTTTTATGGTATAGGTATGTATCCTCCTACGGGTAAAGAAGTCTGGAATGATCATTTAAACTGGCAGCCTATACCAATACACACAAGGCCTGAACATGATGATGAAGTGTTAGCGATGAAAAGAAAATGTGCACAGTATGATATTGCAAAGAACAATTTTATCAATTCCAGAGCATATGAAGATCATCTGAGTAAATATGAAGGTCTAATGGAGTGAGTGTTTACAGCTAAAACATTTACAGAATTACGCCTGTTCACAGAACAGTGAGGTTTAATACATAGTGTGGCTGCGAGACAGCACTGTGTGTTATCAAATAATAATTCTGTCTCCTACTACACTTCACTGTTCTGCATCTGCTGAAAATCAGTTGAATTATTGATTTTATGTATGAACTACCATGGTTAAATTACCACATGTTTTTTCTTGGATTTCAGTTACCTGACACAACATACATTGAGAAAAATTAAAGATTTTGAAGACATTAATGATATTTACAACATTTTATTTATTGAAGATTTGTATAATTTAACATTGCCTAAATGGACACATTCAGTTTTTCCTGACAAACTTAAAGAACCAGCATGTTACAGGTATGTTTTGAATAGTTTAATACACAACTGTCTGTTCCCACTGCAGGAACATATACAAAAACATTATTAAATATATTTTTGTACATCTGTTTTGTCAGTGAAAAGTAATGATTATGGATATTTATTTATTGTAAATATTTGTAATTTAAATATATGAAGGAATAAGGCTAAATACATAATATGATAAATCTATATTGATATACAATCAACTGTTACAGTGCTGTGTGTGTGTGTGTGTGTGTGTTTGTGCTGGAGATAATAGTGGCTTTGATGATAAATCTTAAATAACTATTTTGACCGTAAATTGAACCCAAAACATTAAGGTTTATATAATCTAATGTGTTGGTGGGTTGGGTTTGTGAGTGGGATTGGAGATAATTTTAGTCAAACAATTTATTATTGAATAATAATTTAAATTAATCATTTTACACACATAGAATGTTATTCTATATAGAATAATTTGGATTGTTAGGAGTGGTTTTTTTTTGTTGATAGAAATTTTTTAAATGATTTCAGTTTTTCAATAGCGACTGCAACTCCACTGATGGCTCGTTTGTTAGCCGGTCCTCTTTTGAAAACAATTGTGAATAACATGTTGAACAAAATGTCAGAGCAACCAGATGCTCTGACAATGTCAATATACAGCGGCCATGATTTTACAATTGCTAATATTCTATCCGCCCTTGGATTATTTGATGGAAACTGTCCATCATACACTTCCACAATTATATTGGAACTGTTAAATGGTAGGTATCATGAGGTACAAATATTTTACACAATGTTATACCTTTGTTTGTTCGTAAAAACTTTAAAACTAAGTAGTGACAGATTACAGAACTTTTTATATAGAGCTATTGTGTTCTTGTTCAAGACATCATATTTAACTGTGTAAATATTTGGGCATCATAAAACTATGGCTATTTATATATTGTAACTAGTAATTGTCCTCGACTTCTTCCGCCCGAATTTAAAAATAAATAAAGCTTTTAGTACCAAGCACTTTCCAACATTGACAGAATTAAAAAAAAATCAATAGTTTCGGAGCTTATTAAAATACAGTCAATTCTTACCTCTATATTTAGTTTAGATAAACACAAGATCCTATATTTATTTCTTTTACTGTGGCGGTTCTGTTTCTGCTTTAGGAGCACATAAACATACAACAAAAACATCTTTTTATCTCTGTTTTAAAAAAAGAACAAAAGAGTGAAATCACTGGTAAGAAAAATTGTACAAAATTCATTTATCACATGTATTTTTATATTTTTACAGACAACTCAACACATGACTATTATGTGAGAATATCGTACAGGAATACAACAGACATTGTTGAACCACTCATCCTTAATATACCTAATTGTGGGAAGATGTGTCCCATTCAGAGGTTTATCCAAATATATGATAATTTAATATCAGTTGACTGGGAATCAGACTGCCAAGTTCAGGTGATCCAATAAAATACTTTATTCAATCCTGTAACTATTTACTTTGGGATCTTCTTTATATCTTTTAATGGAAAATTGTTTTAAAAAAATTGTTTGTGATCTTTATCTTTTACAATATATATTTTTGTTCCAGAATAACAACAATTTGATTATATATTTCTTTATAACTATTCATATTTTCATCTTCGTACTATATTTACAAGATAATTACAGTGATGTTTTCAAACAAGAAAAGGTGAGTTACAAATAAAACTTCTTCTAGCTCTTCAGCCCTTTTTGGGCCTTAGCATGGTCCAGCAACTTTTTTTACTTCGGTCTATCTATGGCCATGGACTTCCAATTTTCAAGTAATCCAAACGGAACAAATCTTTTTAAGGAAGCTATTCTTATCCAATTTCCTTTCACTTTTTTATATATTTCATTCACTTTAGATCTTAATTTACTATTGTAATGTTGTACTAAAATATATTTTTAAATATTATGTCTTGCAATTTAAAATTATACAGAATAAAAAAAATCCTTAAATTTCAAATTACATAAATATTTAAAAGACAAATCATTATATAAGTTAAAAAAAGTTTCATAAAACTGTTTTTTCAGAGAAATGAACTACTTCGAAACAGAAGAATTGCAACTGATGAAACTAAAACATGTTTATGCCCGGATTTGGAACATAATGTTGATGCAAACAACGTAGAAAAACCTCAATTGTTATTGTAGATTATAGTTGTATAAATTTAACTGGCCCGGTGAGACGCATACTGGTATTTAGTTCTGTCAAAAAATATGTAAAAGCAGGCTCTGTTGGCCTAGCACGAATATTAGACACAAGGACCTTTATATCGTCGTCAATTATGTCATAATTAGTATGAGATTTTTGGTATACTTTATGTAGGAGGGGGGCCGTTCAAGTATTACATAAGAACTATGGGGAGGGCGGGAGGTCTTTGCTTTGCTTATTTTGGATGACATGGGGGGTAGGGGAGTCTAGATGATGATTACGTCATCGGTAGTTATTTACTTTTTTACACGAATGGCAACCCTCACATTGTCTTTGCTTGAAAACGAAACTATTTTCAGGGATTCCCGCAAATAATGCATACGTTTAGGCACTCGCTTTAGAACCGAGTAGGGGAATTACCGCGCGCTATTCACTTGTCTAAATTTCCTCTGTCAGTGTATTGTTTCGTTTGGAATACTATAGCTAGTAGAAGTATTATAAGCATAGCAAAGCAAGATGAGTTGAATGTTGAATGGCTCGATGAGAACGATGTAGACATTCCAAAATTGGATGAAAGTGAGCAGACTCACAACACTGAGCAGCAATACAATGTCATCGAAAACTTAGAATCAAGGATTCGGGTTTAATGGACTGAAGACTGTTAATTTGAATTTAATATATTTACCAAAAATTTAAAATAAGTTTGTTATGTTCGTAAGATTATAATATTTTTGTCCCTTATCTATGTTGAATACCGTATCAGTAAAATCTAATCTGATATAATTCTCTATTTAAAATAATAATTATAATATTTAAAAAAAACAACATATTAATTGAAAAATGTTTACGGAAGCATGGGGGAGGGGGTAAGAGCTTTGCTTACTTTTGCTGACAAGGGGGATGGGGGGGGGTAAATAATTGTAATAAATCTGCTTACGTAATACTTGAACGGCCCCAGGGCAAATTTTATTATAAATTTTGATGACGATACAAAGACGATTGTCAAAAATATTCGTTCTAGGCCCACAAAAAAGACACAAGACATGACAAGACTACTGCAGACAAGAAAAGCCTGTTCTACTTTTGCCTACTGAGCCAGATAACCTTATCAGACTATAAGTGGACTGATTGTATTATAATTATTATAATTTACTTGACCTTCCTATATTTTATTTGTTTGTTGCATATTAAAAAAAGGTAAAAACAATTAAAAATATTTTGACCAAAACATTTAACCAAAGCTGCATTTACTGTGCAAGTAAAAAAGAAATTACTGAACAAATTCTACTATATTATTTAGTATTAACATGCAGTATTGAAGTGCTAACAACGATACCTTCGTTGTACATAGATTGTATATTTTAAGTGAGTTTATATGTTAAGATGAAATTTTAAATTGATATTAATTTTAAAAATAATAATATTATCACTTCAAAACGATTTTTTAAGTGAAATTGTTCATAAAAAATATCTTCATATATACAACATTTCAAGAAATTTAGCCTAATCCGAGATGTGCTAAAAAAAGCTACCAAAATGAATGAAAATATTTGTGATGTTTGTTTTATATTTTTAATAAAGTTTTATTCTGTGGCACTTCAGAGTTTTTTTTGTTTGTTTTTAATTTCCTCAAATTGAAGCCATGTTTTGAAACAAGGAACATTCATGTAACATTCTTCTTCACTAACGTCGGCGCAAAAAGTTTTATAAACCTTAAAGTTTTGGCTTCATTTTTTACAGCCGGTCACACTTACTTGGGAATTGTTAGGAATACATTAAAATTAATTAATTACAAACTGAAAAATGTAACATTGTAAGTAGTGGTGAAATAATTTATAAAATCAAGCAGCATGAGTATTTTTAACCTTTACCCATGACCATAACCGCCTCAACATTGTACAATTTACAACAGAGTAAAAAGTGAATAGAGTATATTTGTGGTTCAAGAACAACATTTTTATTTCTTATTCTTTACATCTGTCACTCAAATAATCAAAATATATATTTTAAGAAACATTTTATGGTTCACCAATGTATTATTTATTATTATTATTGTTTATAATCTTTTATAAAAATTCATTTGCTTTACAAAAAAATGGAGATAAAATAATTATGCAGCCAGTAGAATTAATTGATCTGGTGATACAGGAACAGATGAGAAGCGATAGGCCTGCAATTCGCCGTCGATATAAAGAAAACGCCAAGACCGGTGTTGATGATCACGCCAAAATTGAAGTACAAACAGGTAACAACGAAACTCCCACAACCCAACAAGTAAAAAGAGATTACTGATTTCTATCAGTTGTAATCTACGCTAATCATGCTTGCTTCTAATTAATATATACATGGGAGGGACTAAAATGCAAATTAAAAAGAACTGGTATGTTGTACCGGCGATAATTCCACCTCTTTCCCGTTCTCCTTGTCTCCGTCTCGACCTAACAAAGGAAATCCAACAAATACTAGTAACGATGATTGTAAAGTTGCAGGCTAGTTAACATTAGTCATACATTTTGGTCACCCCTAACTTGGTTAGCCTCCGCCCCTGTGTGGAACATATAGACATTTTTGTGTCAGATATGATAGATTTGTTTCTACGGAAGTTTTTCATATTTCATTTCTGTTTTTGGTAGGTATTACGTACGGTAGTTGGGAAAGCTAAATTGCTGTACACAAAGTATTTAAACTGGATAATAAAGATGACATACTTTGATGTTAATTTGATTGATAGCTACTGTAAATGTTGCTCTTGCTATTTATTTTGGGTAAACTTACTAGGGCTTAAGGTTTAATTACTGTAACTCGGTTGTGATTTGTTTTATGTATAATAACAGAAGATATCAGCGGTGATGAGGAACGTTTACGTGCGTGTAAGGTGTGGAGCCGGTGGGGTAAGTGGAGCGACTGTTCTGCGACTTGCGGTGGTGGCATGATCGTACGACGCAGGCTGTGCGTTGCTGGACGCTGCGCTCCCGGCGAGCTCGAAGAGCAGCGTAGAGCCTGCGCCGAGTCGCCCTGCACCACGACTTCCTTTGAACTCGGACCCGAAGACATGCGCGAAGTCGAATAAATCCGCAAACTTAATATATGATATAGAAAAATCTACATTATGCACCCCCTGATATTTTTGTATCAACTAATTGTTAACAATTTTTTATAAATTATGTTGACTTGTAATAATTAAATTATAAGAAGTAATTAGATGTTACATTCTTCCCATTATTTAAATTAAACAATGATGTCATAATTACAAATATTTGTAGCCGTGATGTGGCCACCTGTAAAAATATTGTTTCGATAGCTTCATTCATATTTATTATATTAAGAATCACGTTTAATATCACATAAAGATAGGGAACTAATATTTTCATAATTGTTTTGTATAATTTTAAAACGTGTAAATTTCTCATCTGATATAATAATAATTACATTAGTTGCGTGACGTGAGAATGTATCTTTTACTATTGCGAACAATAAGATTAAATATAATAAAAGTCATTTTAATATGATTTTATGTTTAAACGAGTATCCATAACTGCATCGTCCGCCGGCTCTGAGCTTGCGAGAATGATTGCGGAGTTGTGCCTTGTTCTGAGAATCGTGTTGAATAGTAACCATCAACCTACTCGTCTGACAGTGGCTACATGCGGAGGTAAACAGACATATTCTTCGAACTAAAAATTTCTTTACTCGATTGTGAAATTAATTTTTTCCGCTATTGTAATCGCGAAGTCAATCAAGGTAGTATCTTTGATATATTTGGTTATTCTACGTTTGTTCATTAGCAATGCATTCAAGTTTGTTTGCGACGTTATCTGTTTTCTTCTGCGGCACTAACTTTGTGATGAGTAAATGTAAGAAAATTTTCAATATTAAATCGATTTATGTTAAAAATTATATTTGTAAATTAATTTTTGTATATCAAATTTGTTTTGTAATTAGCTCAAGGAGGATCTCAGGAACTTATTCAACCGCAAAGAAAATTCAAATTGCCTACGAAAGATGAAATACTACGGTCTTCGGATACGTGGGAGATCAATCCCAATCTGAATTCGATGTGGACTCATCGACCAGCACCAATTGTAAGTAAAACTCATTCTAAATAAAAAGAAATATTTATTAGTGTAGCTTGTTTTTTCTTAACATACAAAAACGTTAATTTCTCACTCATATTTATCTCTGAAAATGTCTTTTCCATTTGCGGAAATCGAAAATTTATTTCTGTTCGTATTTTTATGTCGAATTATTCGCATTTTATTTTTTATTCTATACTATTCTATTCACAGAATATCATCAGTACGCTATTTGTTGCTCGGTCAAAAAAAAAGAAAGTTTATGTTAGATCTAGGTGTATAAAAAAAATTTACTAGATCAATTCAGGAATAACGTGATAATGAACATCTTTTAATCCAGTCTTTAGAATTACAATATTAGTAAGAGTAAGATGGTTTATGTCAGGTTGTTTAACCAGGTGATATCATCTAGATGAATAATTTGCTGTGGTAGGGTAATCCTTTGTTTACCTTGGTAATCTACTTAGGTTGCATGACTAGGGGGAATTGCGGTGATTAATTTTTTAGTCATAAGTTTATCTTTTAATTTTGTACTTTTGAGAATTACTATTTATTTAGATAACCTAATTGAGTGTCACGCGTGAACACAAAAGCACTTTTCTAACCGTGGGTTTCTAAGACCAAAATCTCCGTTTAACAATGAAACAACAAAAAGATTCAAAATTTGTCCATGGAAAACATGAACAACCAAATCACATTAGCCGGCATTTGATTTAGCACCGACGTGCCAATTTTAGCACTGAGTATAAAAATAATAATAATTCTTACAGCAGTCACAACCAGAAGATATGTTGCCTCGGAGAGTTGTGTTAAAAACACCCCATTCATTGACAAGGCTCGCTAAAACGTTTACGTTTGGATTCGAACCCTATTTTGATAAGGTAAAGCTATATCTAATATATAAAATTCTCGTGTCACAGTTTTCGTTCCCGTACTCCTCCGAAACGGCTTGACCGATTCTCATGAAATTTTGTGAGCATATTGAGTAGGTCTGAGAATCGGCCAACATCTATTTTTTATCAACTATTAATTTTTTTTCAACTGCGCGCGGACGGAGTCGCGGGCGACAGCTAGTGATTAATATATTTATTACTACTGGAAAATACCATACTTGTTACCGTACTTGGTTTGTCACAAAGTGACAAACTGTGACGAGTCAAAAACTCAATACATATATTAGTCACCTTAATACTATAGTTGGTAATTACTACTACGTAAAGATCTTCGCCAGCCGTTGATCTATCCTAGGTATACCTAGGATAGAGTTCCCTATAGGGGGGGAGGCTAACATTTATATGGAGACTTATGCTACAACTTACTTTTACTTGATTGACAGTGAATGATGAAGCCATAAATCTCATGACATGAATCTTTCTGTTTTTAGCGCCCGAATGCGATATGAAGTAGAGAAAATAATTACGATTTCTTTAACTTTAAAATACATCTGCAGTAATATTTATATTGCAGGACATTTTCGAGCCATTCGAAAGAAGACAAAGGCCGGTGACGCTTATCACTTTCAGAAGAAATGGTTTATTACCTAAAATTATCAATAGAGTTGAGGTAAAATATAATCTAAGCATTCTTTGTCTTTTTTAAGGGTGAAAAGCATTTCTTAGAGTTTCTTCGAGAAACTGTTTCTTGGTTGTTAGGGTGATATACTTCCATAATAAATAGGAATGAATTTTTCTTAGTTTACGTACATTATTATTATCTCAAATAAATATTTATTAGTAATAATCCAAGTCTGTATTTTAAAGCTTGCACAAAACATTGACTACATTTAATAATATTTAAGTTACTCTATGAAAATATTTATCTTTGGGTGTATCCCATTGGGCCGATCGTTTTACCGGTCAATTGCTCCAATAAGATTTTTACCCTTTGGGCTGATAGATTGGCAAACCAATCAACGGGAAGTATCCTTTTCTTTACATAGAAATGTAATATTTTAATGAAAAAGTTCAATTACATACACGTTCACAAGTGTACCAATAAATCAGAGTACCAAGAAATACTACACATTAATTTTATATAATAAAGTAATCAAAGAATTAAATTCGAATAGTGGTAGACGCTAGCAACAACAAAAGCTCGCCCGGTAAAATACTACGACCAGACAGAAGGCAGGCGTGAAGTGGAAGCAATTCCGCGTTTAGTCCGATGAGTGTGGTGCCGGAGACCTAATTTTAGTCCCTTCTTACCCTTATATAAGGAAAGTATGGGAAGGAGTAGGGGATTTCAGTGGATAAGAAAAAAAAGAGTATGGGATTTCTGAAAAAAGAGTAGAGAATTAGAGTGGATAAGAGTTAAAACTCTTATCCACTGGAATCCCCTAATTCTTCTACACCAAAAAAAAAACTTGAGAGGTGTCAAGGGACACCCGGATGGAACGAAGTTCCTTTCAATTAATTAGTGAAGGAACCAATGTTTATTCTATGAATAAAAAACTTAAGTCTTCACAAGAAGTACATTTTATTTCTATGAATTTTCGTTATATATTGTCACGTCGTTGCCATGGTGAAGTAGCGCTCATTCGTCGTTAACATACTTACTATAGCAAAAAGTGTCGTGACAACTTTTCGTAAGAATTTTTTCCGTCTAGCCCCCTTTCACAACGCGCGATAAGGAACTTCGTTCCAATAAAAATTGCCACAATACTGGCAACGTGGCAATTTTTCGACCTGTAGTGATACAAAAATATCTGGTCGGACATGGCGTTGTTATCGTGGTTAGTTCTGTCAGATAACATGAAAAATCTAATAATACAGCTACAGCCTACAAGGTTCTCGTGGAACTTTTTTACGTTGACTGTTGTAATTTAATTTATGCCCTAGGGCTGAATAAGTTTGTTGGTGTACTGATTTGACATTTAATTAAAATGGATAGGAAATAAACGTCCTTGACTGTACATCTACACGTTGAGTTCATTGTAACATAAAGGGATTAATATACTTTGAAAAATGAAGTGTGTGTGACTCGACTTGTATTCTTCTCGCAGTGTCTTGTTTATTGATTTTTAAACTAACCAATAACTCCTTATTTCTTTTCAATAAGAAGTTAGTGTTATGCAACACGACGGGAAACTTTGTTAAATGTTAGAGATATGTAATTTTACTGAAACGGCATTACGTTTTTTAAATATAAACTGTAACTGAAATGTTTTAAAAAATTTGGCAAAAGTAAATAAAAATGGCTTCTAAATTCGATATTAAAATTATTTTTCAAAGTATTCTAAGCAAAATTTTTTCACGTTTTTTTTATTTCAGAGTACCACTAATCCAGAAAACAAGATCGCAGAACTTCAGTCACCTTTCAACGAAATCGGTAGTTATTGGCAAGAAGACCCAACGCTTATGAATTTTTAATTTCCACTTCTAAATTAAATTTTTTATTAAGAATTTTTAACATATTTTTTCAAAAATAAACATGTACTAAATCAGTTTCTTTTAATTTAGTTGATATTCCGTTCCATTTAATTTTTTTACATCATATTCAGTAAATATAGAAGAAAAAGGGAGTGTTTAAAGCTATCTTGTCTTCAAAGGGTAAAAGCACACAGTGTCGACGTTAGGCTAGAGCGTATTTAGACAACCGACCAGGGCGGCACAGGTCCAACTACCAGTCTCACATAACCCTATTAACCGCCTCCAAAGGCGTGGTAAAAAAGAGTGCGCCATAGAAATCTCACCGTGGACGTTAGGAGTACCTAAAACAGTTACTGAATGCAAATAAACCTACATAATATATGTCTATACTTTCTCTCTTTGAGAAAACTTTACCGTCCACTGCGGAACATAGACCTTCCACAATAAAGTTGTAACCGAATGAGAAGAATCTTCAAAACATTAAAATATTTCAATACTTACGGCTGCGTTGCAAAACAACGATATTTTAAAATAAGTTCGCTGATGGAAGTAAAAAAAAAACTAATAATAAAATGGCATATACGGCATAATATATCAAAACCCTATGCTATGTCAAATATGATAGTTATCAAGCAAAGGCTTTTCTATAAATAGCTCCGTGTGAACAAAACATTGACCGCACTGTGAATATAGCGTCCGTTATTAAAATATACAGCTGTTCATCACGAAGTTAGAAGTGTTTCCGGGAAGATAAACTTTTATACGTAAGATATTCGAAAGGAATCGAGACAAAGCCTGCTAGAAGACGTTACCTCCCCACCACGCCTACTGTACTGATTACAGACGTCTACGGGTTTTACAGGAAAAGTTTACTCAAAAAATCATACAACTTTATACTATAAATTTAATGATTACATATTTTTTTGCCATTACTATCATTACTGTCTATTATCAGTCTACTGCTAGCATGACTTGATCAGTATGCGATCCTCACATCTTCAGCGACACCTTGTTCTCGTGAGATCGTCGTTAGACTTGGAAGGAGGGAGTCCAACGCTATTAGTTCTATTCAATTAATTACCATCTGACTGTCGCGCTTTTACGCCAAAACTACAAAACCGATTTAAATGAAATTTGGTATACTAATAGTGTGGAGTCTGAGAAAGTAGGTGTGCTTTTTAATGCGAAAAAAGGTTGAATGGGGATGAATAGTTATATGAATGTATCGTCATATTTAGTTAGAAGTTTGAAACTAATTTTTTAGGCTGTTGATTCGATATAAATAAATATGAGGGCAGAGCGCGGCGTGGTACGGCGCGGTATAGGATTATTTATACGTATTTAAACATATATCTAGGTCTTATTTCTAAAATGCTACCCAAAGACACTATTCTGCGCGGACGAAATCATGGGTACAACTAGTTTAATATAAACCACTGGTTTACTAATAGTTGGGGTTTCTATATTAGAATGAAGACGTTTTCCGAGTATTGTGAGTAGCTTAGAATCTTTTATTTATTCGACGTCACTTTTATTACTGCCTAATTATCGTTTGTTGTTTATACTATGTTTTTAATGAATTCGACAAATAGTTATGTTCAAAATTCAATATGTAAGTACTAACCTTATGTGGTTTTCAAAAGGCAAGACATTATTTCTCTTTATGGTCATTTTATATTTATATTAGAATTAAATTTCGATACGGTATACTATAGAAAATATTTCCCATACAACTTTCAATGGTTTTATAATATTAGTTATTTTTTAAAGTAACTGCTATAACCATAAGTCATAACCTATAACCTTACAAACTTCACGATAAGGATGAAGATGAATGACTACGCATGTCAAAATCCTTTATTTTGTGACAAGTACTTAGCAATGCATAAAGTCTTGTGTACACCTTTGTTGTGGCTTTATTGAATCTTAATATCTTTTATGTGAATTATTAACGTTCAGTGTTGTTACTCTTATAATATACATACTATATAAAATATGTATGAAATTGGACGGGGCTCGTACTTTGTATTTTATTCATTTTAAATCATTTTGACATCAGTGTCATTGGTTATTATGAACTTATATTGAGTTTTACATAATTAATATGAAGATAAAAGTTTTCATAAATATAAATTTTCACTGGAAAAAGCCCTTTGTAAAATGGTAATTATTTTTAATATTATTTTCATATTTTATAAAGAGCGCGACCTGACGGCAAAGGCCAGCATAACATCTATGTCTATCTATCCGGTAGTCACACACCAACCGGGCGGTGCTCTATGAAACGGTGTGCAGTAATCAATAACCTTTATACGGTAATAACTTTATAATAATTTTATTTGCCGGCCTTTTTCAATTATCATATGTAAATTTCGGAGAGAGTTGTTAATGAATACTGCTAATTGTGGTATAGATGAACTACTTACTTGTCTGTCAACCCTTTCATAAAATAAATTAGCCATCCTCAAGTAGCCGCTTATCCTTTAAATGACAACTGAAGAATAAAATATAAAAATGCAAACATTTTGCATTGCAGGATGTTGATATTACAGTTTCCAATCCTTCATAGAAGTGTTTGGATTATAATTAAGTATATTTAAAATAGATTGAATGTTTTGTCTAATGTAGCTCAAAGATCAAACAAGTTAGAGATTTTCTGTTTACACCGTCAAGTATTCAACTTTCGTACTTTGATTGAATGATTCCAGTGTAACATGATCGGTTTGCGTTTGAAACCTGCGCCGCCCGCCATTTCATAGTCGACACCTGCGCACACACGGGGTTTTACATTCAACAATATACTTATTAATTCTGCATTGTTGAGTGACATACGGCACTCTTATGTTATTGTACGATTCGTTCACAATACCAGTGTGTCTCTATGTACGAGGTGTGTTAGTCGCGCGCCATCCGTTTCCGATGCGCGCCGATCAGAAAGAAATGTGTCTAGCAGTTCCAAGTTAGTCCTTCAGTTCGCTCTAATTGGTCCTGGATGCGGGCGTGCCGCGCCGTCTCTGTCGGTGTCGCTCACGTACAGTTCGCCTGTTGAATTCTCCACCTCGAATTTAAGGTAGAATTAAATTTACAAAAAGTTATTTTCATGTTTCTGCAGTTTGTGTTTTTCGTATATAAATGTGAAAAATAATCACTGTTTTTTGTTAAGAAAATTTCTATAAGTTTACTATATTTTAGTAGTGAATTTTTGTGTATTATATTTAGTTTTAGTGCGTTATAAATATCTGAATTTCAAGAACAATCCAACTATCCTGTAAGTAATCTCCATATATTTTGAATGTAATTAAAAAAAGTATCTATTTTTATCCATCAAATGCAATGTTCTAATAATCGATTTATGTCGATTTCCTTTTTAAATACTTTGTTACAATCATAAAAAATACAAAATGCAATATATTGTAATTTGTAACATAACATAAATAAGAGTTAAAAACTTAAAGTTGTAGTACAAATTTAAGTAAGAAAGTGACAAACAACTTTGAGGTTTTTATTTTAATTTTACAATAAACGAAAGACAGAAAAGTGTAATCAGATAACTTCAATAGCGACTTATTATTGATTGTTGATTTAAGAAAGCTTTTTTTTAATCATTTAAAGATCAGATCTTTAGTTTTTACAATTAAATAAATTCAATTTCTTTCGTTAACATTGTATATTCTAAGACTTATATAAAAGGATTACTTTACCAAAAGCTAGTACCAAAAGATAGTGCAGTACAAAACAGTCTTTTTGGAATAAAATTGTAGTTTTTCTTTACATAAACACGCTAGTAACCTAGAGGGGTAGGCAGAATTACGCTAGAAATGGGGGTATTTATGTTTAGCGTTTGTAATAGCATTTAAGTCATTTAACATCTCATCTCAAAAAAATAACAGTAACTTACTAGATTAAATAAAAACAAAGTGAATCTTTAATAAGCATCCTGATAATGTTATCTCAAACAAATTTTGATGAAGTTATATATGTACATAAGACGTAAAAATAATATACATTATGTATCATTTCTTTAAGCTTATGTATACTTTTACTGAGCTTAGAGTTCATACGTATGACTGTGGCCCGATCTTTCGGTGGAAATTAATACTTTATTGTCTTATGTATATTAAATGTTTGTGAATTGTGAATGTGCAGAAAAAGGTATATGTAATAGTATATTTGTTCATCGCGGCCTTTTTTAACTATCTACCTTCTCCGTCTTTGATATATAATATACTAGCTGTCGCCTGCGAATCCGTCCGCGCGGAATTAACTAAAAAAAACTTAATTACTAGCCTGTGTGTTCTTCTAGACTATGTTCTACATCTATGCCAAATTGCATCGAGATCGAAGTCGTTCGAAGGATACCTTGTAACAAACATCCAAACATCCGCTTTCATATTAGTAAGATTTCATTAGATACACGATCAGTGCTCTGAAAGTAGAGTCACCAAAAGAACGTTTGATTTTTTTATGAAAGCGTGCTCTTACTCAATTATATATTGATGTTCTTTGCTCAATGTTATTGTTTTTATCCTACAAAATTTCTGTATCTTACTGCCGCACCCAGAGACAGCGTCGCTGAGGGAATACTTAGTGTAAATTTATTTGCTTCAAACCAGTGCGGCAGTATAAGAATTATAATCTCTATTATAACAATGTCAACTTTCTGGAAAATGTAATATTTTAAATTGACAACACTTATTGTATTGGAAGCAAAATAATTTTCCCTGTTTATCGTTCATGATTCATTATAAGTTGTGAAAGTGCTTTGAAGTTCCATAACTTAGGCGTTAAGTTGTGAAACAATTGTTACCTATTTGAACTATGCGGGCGATGGTACCAATAATGAGAGGGACGAGCCCTGCTTAGGCATGAACAAGTTGTTTTATATTATTAGTATTCAATCGATTCATTTATTACAATTCAAGTAGATATCAATTGATTATTACGAGATGCCTTGATTTGTTGATATATCAATCAAATCGAAAATCAAATATGTTTATTAATCTATATATATAAAAGAAAGTCGTGTTAGTTACACTATTTATAACTCAAGAACGGCTGAATAGATTTGACTGAAAATTGGTGGGCAGGTAGCTTAGAACCAGGAAACGGACATAGGATAATTTTTACCCCGTTTTCTATTTTTTATTCCGCGCGGACGGAGTCGCGGGTAAAAGCTAGTATAAAATAAAAGCCGGCTACACAATTAAAGTTTTAATTGAGTAGTTTTAACTGAACAGTCGTTCACTTTCTGTAAAATCTTATTTCACTTTCGGATAAAAATAGCAATTATTTATATTACTACAATTTAATTGGAAAACATTAAGAAATAAATGAAACAAAAATTTAAATTGTTTTCTGTGAATAAACCTTGTCGATAATACATCAGACATTTAATTGTTATACCAACAACAGTAGTAACAAGTAGTCTGAAAATCGAATGGAATCGAATAATGCGATATGATTACAAATTACTTGATAGGTCTTAGATCTTAGGTGATAGGTTTCTTAACGGTTAGTTTCTTCAACTTATAAAGATGATCATTAATCTCACTAATATTATAAATGCGAAAGTTTGGATGTATGGATGTATGGATGTATGAATGTATCACGTACAGGGATTAATAAAAAAAAGCCTGCCTTTGTGACACTGCAACAAACATTTGTTTAACAACGAACCTGTTTCAGGCGTGGTAAACGCACTTTGACGTTCAGTCGGACGTGTTAAAATGCCTACTAGCGAAATCGTAATACACATGAAGGAGAGTTTTCACGCTGCATTGTAGGGTACACGCACATTGTGGGAGTTGGCATAGATTTACTTCTACTGATGAACCGCTTAACGGACAGTTTGGGTACGCAAATTCAATTCTATTATGGAGTAAACTTTGGATTCCGTTTTCGTATCTCAGTAGGCTTAAGACATGTATTCACTTTCCACTACACGCAGTCGCGAAAGCGAACTGAAACAAATGTCAAAGATGTCCTTGGGCGTCGATGAACACCTTGGTGTTCCCGTTGCTCGTTTGCAACCCCCATCTCTCTTAAAAAAGTTCGTTTTTTTTTAAATTTGGCTTAATTCGGCTAATTGTTTAGCAGAAAAGATTACATGGCGAAGCTATTATGGTGCAAACCAATGTTTGTTCGCTTGTTATATGCTTTACAGGCCCAACATTGTTAAATATTTTGTTTTGACAGCACTCGGATATCCAGTAGCCTGAAGCTGACGATTGCTAGCTTCGGACATATCGACGGGTTACATACCAAATACAAATGAATTTTAATTTTACTACATTTTATTTTTGTTAGGTTCGGTTGTGGGAGTTAATTTGTTTTGTAATTACTTAAACCCACCTAGGTTTTATATCATTTTAAAATATTGCGAAATGTTATAATTATTATTACTTAAAGTATTTATATCAATTTTCAAGAAATTTTGCCTAAAGGAGAATATGTACATACAAATTTTTACCCATATTTTAGACCTTCAGTCCATCAATTCATCTCGAATTTAGATATCTACCCTTTCTTAGTGCTTGCCTACCTAAATACAAAGACATGAATGAAATTTCAAGTTTTTTTATTGTTATATCAGTTCCATCTTTAACATACTTTTCTTCTTTTATTTACAATACAATAGCGCAGTGGCGCAGCACTGCTATTTATTTCCCGTACATTACTTCCTCGGTAGACATAGTGGTTGAAGCGCTGAACTGGATTTTTCCAAGCCTTGATGTCCGTTTGTTTATTGTTCTGTTATTTAAATATCGAATTTCCGAAGGTAACGGCGATAAGTGAAAGTTGAAGTTACATATGTCAAGATGTCAGGCAAGGGATAAGCTTCGTGTCATGCTAAACATTTTTTTAAATATTTTCCAAGTCTCTCCAGTGGCTATGTCTAAAACATTTTGAAAGTAACATGACATGTTTCATCTTTGGGAATTCAAAATATATTGAATTGAATTTCGGTGTTGCTGTTAAATAATTAACATTTCTTGTTAAAAAAGTCAACGAAGAATATTTTTAGCGGAATTAGAATTTGCCAATTTTCTAAATATCTAATATTTTTTTCTTTAATTACTTGATTATTTTATTATTCGTTAAGAAAACAGATATAAAATTATGGCAGGACGTAAACATTTGTTTATTCTGCAGGTGAGTGGTTGAGGACTTAGGCGCGAGATGCGCGTGCGCCGGGCGCGCGGTGGAGCCTGTGCGTAACGTTCAGTCATTCAGTCTGGCAGCCGCAATCGGCGCGAATGCTTGTGTGTGCAACGTGTTTTTATTTCGCACGTTGAGACGAACGCGAACACGATATGAGTAGCGGCAAAAGAAAACTATCGTTTTTGGGCTTCTCACCTCAGGTATGTCAGTTGATATAAAAAAGTGCGCAATTAGAAAAACGTTTTATAGTTTCGTAGTGTACATATTTTATTTCGCTATAATTCAATTAGATATTTGTGCAAAGTTAAATTCTTTTTGTTATTTAATATAACATTATCATTTTTACGTGATTTTGAGTGTACAATTTCGTTTTTATTTTTAATGTAATTTAATGTCATTACCCTTTACTGCTTGATATCTCTATTATTCAATATGAATGTTACTTGCAAATACATAGAGTGTGAGTTTATTTAATGTGTACTGGACGCGTTTTTTTTTTTGCACTTTCTCAATATTGTCGCGCATGTTTACATTTAATTTATATGTTTTTATAGTTTTTAGAGTTTTGAGATTTTTGGTATTGATTCTGTTACTTTGAAAAGGAAATAAACCGCTCCCAAACATACTGGTCGCAGTGGTTTCATCAAAACTTTTGATGAAACCGCATAATTGATAGATAGCGTGCTATTTTGGAAACGTAAGATAGTTACATCTACGAGTATGATACAGTTACTTTGCGTTTCAAATAAGTAGATGCGAGGCAATGACCCCAAACGAAAAAAAAACGCTATTAAATATTTACCCCTAAAAGTACATATATCTTTCTTAATCCCAGTGAATATTAAAATTAAATATTATATTACAAACTAGCTGTCACCCGCTACTCGGTCCGCGCGCAATTAAAAAAACTAAATGGGGGGGTATGAAAAATACATGTTGGCCGATTCTCAGACCTACTGAATATGCTCACAAAATTTCATGAGAATCGGTCAAGCCGTTTCGGAGGAGTTCAAGTTCGAACCCCGTGACACGAGAATTTTATATATTAGATATCTCTTTCACTGTCATATCTGAAAGCGAAAAAACAAATGGTACCTTTGATTTGATACCTATGACGTCACAGTATGACGCAATACGTGCACATTATTAGTGGAAAAAACACATTTTACCGGAGATTTTGAATAATATAAATTGTATACTCTAAATCTATGCATTTAACTGACTATCGATATATCATGGCTAACGTGTACGTGTTAATCAGCCAGTTATATACACAATGTTCTGACCTTTTTATGTGGTTATTGTTTTAATCCGTGCACTGATAAATATGTTGAACATGGGGGTTGTGGTCAAGCACTCGGTGGTTAATTATTACATAATCATAAATAGGCAATATAAATAAATTCTATTTACCGATTGTTTATTTTTTTCCATTTTTCTTTTTCTAACTGAAGTAGTTACGCGTGGGTTGATGTTTTCGTTTTATTATTGTTCAGTATCTTCAAAGCGTTTTATGTTACATGAGCACATAAGTGCCTCTAATCCATTTCTAAGATTGCTCTTGATATATAATATATATTCTGAGAACTTTTTTTACAATAGCGTTGAAAATATTTTTATCATTAAAATAGCTCGTGTATCGTTCAAAGTAGGATGATATAATTTTTAACGAGCAGTAAACTTGTTGACGGTACTTACTGTTTGCATGTTAGGTTTCGACTGAAATGTCACTTGTTTTGACACATGTTGTCGCCATTTTTTCAATGGGAATGTGAGGAATGACAATAAGTGTCACCCACAGTTACATCGACATGTCATTTATGGTTCTTGAGTTCTTGTTAAAGAATAAAATTTACAAGTAAGTAGGTACATTTCATTCTGTGTGATTGTCATTCACATTAATCTTACTAATCTTACTATGGATGGAAGGATGTTTGTTTGAAGGTATCTCTAGAACAGCTCAACGGATCTTGATTAAATTTGGCATGGATGTAGAACATAGTTTGAAAGAATACATAGGCTACTTATTAAGTTTTTTTTAATTTGACGCGGATCGATTCGCTGGTGACAACATGTCGTATGTAAAATTTTAACTGAAAAAAAATAACGTTTATGATTACTCGTAATGTTTGAATGTTATGAATAATGGATATTATCAATCATTAAATAAGTCTAATTAATTAAGCGTATACGCAAGATAATTAATTAAGCGAGCATTAATGATAAAGTGAAGACCACGTGCTTTTGTTTATTTTATAAAATACATTTTCAAACTGCATAATAAACAAAGTCACTATTGTTTACTAGGAAATATAAAGTGAATTTGAATATATCGATGAAGCAACCGAACCATTCGTCTGTATCACCAAACTACGCTAATCAAAAACAATCAATATACATGTTTGTGCTGTAGTTCTTTGAGTATCACATGTTGATGACACCAGTCAATTGGAAGATCGTATATAGCAATTTATTGATGATAATAATTAATCATTTAAGTAGTAATAACGTCTTATTAACCTTTATGTTGCAAGATAAATTAAAAAAAAACACGATTCACCAACATTAAATCAAGCTATCATTGAATTATTATCGTGAATCATCACTATTTTATAGGACCCTTAATCCTAAACAGATGTTGGTTTTAACATCTAACTTCTAGATATTTTTTTAAAGAGAATTAAAAATTAATTAGTCTACTTTTCTATCTAACTCGGTCTTATTTGAAATCCTCAACACAATCCAAACGTGCAAAAAGAACAAGTGAACAACAAATTATGAATTTACATTTTATCGTGGACTGCCGCTGCCAATTATATCTTACTTCTTACTTAATATTATAAATGCGAATGTTTAGATGGATGGATGGATGGATGTCTGTTTGAAGATATCTCCAGAACGGCTCAACGAATCTCGATGAAATTTGGCACAGATGTAGATCATAGTATGGAAGAACACATAGGCTTATTATGTTTTTTTTTAAATCCCGCGCGGACGAAGTCGCGGACGACAGCTCGTACAAAATATATATAAAAATAATGTTGTTATCTATGATTCTTAAATAATATGAGAAATAAACATTTTTTGTACAAATATTTCAAAACATAAAGCCACAGTAAGAATTTAATTTAAAGCAAATTAAAAACTTGTTAGCAAATATCAAATAGTAAAACAATGTTTGACATTCATCAAGAATGTATCGCAAAATGTATCGAAACTAAATATTTTTCCATTATGAGCTTTCGTTTAATTTTTTTTTTCAATTCGAATTACTGTTTTCAATCTTGAAGTATAATACATTGAATCACTGAATCAACAGTTTGTTAGCCCTGAGGTCTTTATAGACGATGTTTATTTATTACCCACTTGCTGTCGCCCGAACACCGTCTGCGCGGAATTAAAGAGAAAACTTAATAAGCTATGTATTATTCCAGTCTATGTTCTACGACTATGCCAAATTTCATAAAGATCCGTTGGACTGTACCGGAGATACCTTCAAACAAACATCCATCCATCCATCTAAATATTCGCATTTATAATAATATATATAGTATATAGTATAAGTATGATTTAGTATGATTTCACCAGGTACAATTAGGTCGAAAACTTGTCATAGCATAGCATAGCAAGTTATAGCTTTAACGGTGTGTGTACACTGGAGTAATACTACAGCACTATTGCCATCTCACTCATTAATATTCCAAAGTTGTTTGGTATGCGTAGCGGCGAATTTTAAAAAAAATGTTTTTCGTTCGTGCGATTATCAAAATGTTTTGTCTAAGACGATGTAATTTTTAGGTGCCCGTGTTTCCTTATCTTCGCTAGACAGCCATGAAGGATTTAATCGTCAAAAGTTTTGTCAGTTTCAACTGGTTTCAGTAAATATTTCTTAACCGGAAGTACATTTGATGGACAATTCCTTGTTTATGATAAGATACATATTGGTATGTTTTTATATAAATCAGATAAGATTTTCTTATCGATTGATCTAGTTGCGTAATGCGTTCTTTGTCTTCATAAATGATAAAATGAAATCCCTGCGACCTCGTGACATAAGGTTTGTGTCTCAGCAAAACTTTTAAAATACTTTTTAAAAACCTTCACTTGAATGTCTTGTTTGTAACTGATATCTATCTATATATATAAAAGAAAGTCGTGTTAGTTACACTATTTATAACTCAAGAACGGCTGAATCGATTTGACTGAAAATTGGTGGGCAGGTAGCTTAGAACCAGGAAACGGACATAGGATAATTTTTACCCCGTTTTCTATTTTTTATTCCGCGCGGACGGTGTCGCGGGTAAAAACTAGTATTTCCATATTAACGATCTAGTAGATATTGAAACTTTTATGCTAATGTTTTGAATCATCTGGATAAAAATAATATTATAATAAAAATATACAATAGCAACAGATTAAAAAGTGTGAGGTTTAATATTGAGAAGTGTAGATCTTAATCGAGTGGCATAGAGTCGGTATATTGATTTAATTACTCCCGATGGGATTGTGCGCTGATATATCGTATGTCAAAGGGTCTGGTCGGCTCATTCATGTTTGTCTACAACGTTATTGTATTTTGTTATCTGATATTTCACTATCAGTATAATATTATCATAGTAACTGAATTTCATCTCTAAATAATCACGTACAGTATCATAATCTCAAGTTTATTGCTGCTTTAAAAAAAATTGTGACTAATGTCGCGTTTCCATGATGCGTAATTTTACTGACGATAATTTCGTAACAATTAGCTGTGTCCGACTATGTCCGTCACTAGCATCGGTTATAAAAAATAAAATTAAAAATATGACACTCAAAGTATAACACAACAAAACGTCAAATAGATTAGTATCGTGTTTAAGATTTCAGTACACGAAACATAAGGTATAATTAGATGATGAAGTATTGTGCAGTAAATGAAATCAGTTATATACCATTCCTTTTGCTTCAATCTGTTACTAAAACTAGTATTGAAACGTTTCTCTTTTATTTACCTCCCTCGAGTTCCGTTTCACAGAGACTATTTGCAGAGCTTTGAATACAACTACGTATATAAGATTTGAAGCTTTTCAAATTCGATGAATTCTGCCATTTAAATTTTCAATTTAATATTACAAAATTTCGATTTCCGTTTATGAAACTTTATGTTTAAACATAGTGGAAACAAATATTCAATCAAAATGTATCATACACTTAACTGATACAATGAAATATAATAACGTTTTGCATTTTAAAATAGCTGTCGTCCGCGACGTTAAAAAGACTTAATAAGTATGCATTCTTCCAGACTATGTTCCATATCTGTGCCAAATTTAATCGAAATCCGTAGAGCCGTTCCGGAGATACCTTCAAACAAACATTCATCTATCCATAAATCAATTTAACATTCGCATTTATAATATTAGGAAGATTAAAGTACATTTATATTCGAATATTAATTTTTATAGAGTACTTAAAACTTGGTTACCGAATTTGACAAATGTAGTTTGTTTCAACGCTATATTCTTTTTAGTTAGCATTAACAAAGTAAGATCTATTCTGTCGGTGTTAAACTAGTAGTTCAAAGGGTTGAACTATAATACAAAATAGATGATTGTTCTTTGAAAACTATGGATGTCGTCGCTAAATAGAGACTCTGTATCCGTATGACCTTCAAACATAACATCTGCTGGACAGAGCCCCAAACGTTTACAAGATATTGGGGTTACACACAATGTTGGTAACACGATTAACCAACTTTATCATTTCACATAATGTAAACTCTTTGAAGAAACTGTATATATCTTTGTTTGGTTCGGCTTTTGCAAATAAGAGCGTAGTAATTATTTTAATTAAAAACGTACACTAAATAATCACAAACGGCTTAGTAATAATGGGAAGTAAACAAGGTCAATTCTGATAAATTTTTTGAGTTAATAATATTTATTTTGTTGCGATATCGCTTTGATAATCCCCCGAACATATAATCTGGCAACAACGCCCACTACGTAAAAAAATATAGACTTAAAACCCTAAAAGATATTCTTCTCACTTCTAATCAAAATAACCTATCGAGGTCGAGGAAATAATGATTAATTAAAATGTTTTTTTTAATTAATTGATCTGAAAAGTGTTAGTGACTTAACCTTAAATTTGTCCTAAGATTGTCCTCTTCAAAAGTCAGATTCTAACTCGTGTAAACAGACTCTAACATCTTGTATCACTGTCTATATAATAAATCATTAGTTATTGGCGTGTAATATTGTCTTATGTATCGCGATTGATATAAAAGATAAGAGGCTTAAAGATCACTTATCTGTTACAAGTTACAACAAACACAATAACATTAGATTATGGAGATTTTAAGTGAATAAATTGAATGATTACATTGTGTTCAAAACTTTAAATACGGTGGATACTTCTACAAAACCTTTCACTTTAAAAAACGGGATATATTAAGCGCGCGGATTTCCCTACGCCAAATAAAAAAAAACAATCTACAGTAAAAGTACATTTTGATAAAGTGTGATCGATGATGTGATTTTTAGTCTGTTCTACTTTTATTTATTTTTGAAATAAAAAGTGAATATTTCTATGAATAAAAAAGAATAGAAAAAATAGGACATTTAATAAAATGTCCGCGTACTATTAATTTACGCGATATATTTATGGCGAAAGAACCCAATTATATTATTTCAATATAATTCGTAATTTTCATATAAAAGTATATACAAACTTGATTATAAATAAACAAAATGTGAGCCGTCATGGGACGCCTGGCAGATGAAACTTCGTGTGTGTACAATTAATATGAATAAAAGTAATAAAACATACATATATATATATATATATATATATATATATAATGTATGTATACCTTAGTATAGCTTGGCGACCCGTCGCCACGGCAAGCGTCGCCACGCCAACAATTCGGTTTACAAGTGATCCTATAGATGTTTCACATCAAAAATTTTATACGTTACGGTAGTGGAATACCACAGTACGAAAAAGTAACACAGACTACACATACTCGTATGTGTTAGGATTAATAACGCAACTGTTAATGTCCAGTCCAATCAATTTATGGCCATCTAATTAAAGTTCGATATTTTAACGCAAAAATAAAAGTAAACAATAAAATAAACATAACTATATATTAAAGTGACAATATTTTTTACAACAAAAACTTCTTATCATTCATCGTTTTGAAGCTTCAAGTTAATAAATAACATTGTATTACAATTGTAAAGGAAATAAGTTATAGAAGTTATTTAAATGATTGTCGTCCTCTAACTCAAACGATGATGAATTCTGAGCAATGAGAACACTAATGACAATATAAATCCTAGCGAAAAACACTGTTTCATTGTTGTGAAATAACCCACGTGACGTCTTTCGCTTATGTAATGCACACATACATAAACATCCACATATATGTTATAATCACACATACATGTGATTTGCAACAAGTTTTTATAAGACCTGGGCCGTAGGATAACTGATTCTGTTTCTTCCAGCGCATGTGTACGAGGTAGACTAGCTTTGGTTCAATTAAATAAAATGATCCAAAATATACGTTGCTTATATTAACAAACCATTTTTTACATCCATAATTTTTAATTCTAACGTGCAACATATTTTTACATATTTTATAAGTTTTGTATATTTTTTCACACTGTACACTCTTTTCACCACTTTACTATATTTGAGAGCTTGGCAGCTTGGCTTCTTCACATGATATGAGCTTGCGTTTAAAAGTTCGACTTCCAAAGAGTGAGACAGCGAGCTGGCGAATGAGTCATCAGAAATATAAAGCGGTCACAGCGCAGTTCACAGCGGTTTAAAGATATGCACAGCTGACTTTTTGTGAAAAAAAAAATGAATAGTTATTTCGTAAAAAATCGACTACTTAAATAATTCACTTGACTTACTTTAAATAGAAATGCAAGGTTTATGTATTTATATTTAGATGTCATGGAACAATTATAAACTTCTTGGAAATCTAAACCAAAAATATATTATCGTATATATCAAAAATGCGATCTTAATCTGATAAAGGATATGGGAGCATGTTCGTTAAAAAAATACGGAGGTGTTAATTGCTAGCAGTCGTTAGATCACGACTTTTTTAGTCTTTTCAATACTTCGCTGCGAGTGTTTTAATTTATTTTTAATCAATTTTATAACGCGCACAATCCATGCAGTAATTTTCCATCCTTGCTGAAGCGCTTTGAAAATTAAGTTAAATATTGCACGTAACTAGATTATTGGTTTTTGATGTTGAAGTCAGGCGCAGGTCGACTCTATACTCTTAATACTGAAGTAATTCTCTCAGCTCACTGGGCTGCAACGCTTATACATTAAATGAGTTAATTTGTGACAGTTATAACTAGTTTTATCTTATTTTTATTCGATTGGTACGATTGGTTCGATTATTGCGTAAGAGATTGTGATAGTAGTTTTTGTTTTTAACCGACTTCAAAAAGGAGGAGTTTCTCAATTCGTCTCGTATGTTTTTTTTTGTTCGTCCATAACTCCGCCCCTAGTTGTCTTATTCTCATAGTTCTTTTTTTATTTGAAAGGTATAGCGTGTCATTTGGTCCAATTTAAAAAACAAAATTAAAAAGTATCCAGTAGTTTTCGAAATAAACAACTGGTAAGCCCGTATAAGTGTATTCTGGGTAAATTTTACATGTTGTCATCATCGATAATGGACATAATGTTACCTATTTGATCTGCCTAAGTACTGAAAATTCAAAGGTTATTTACTATAATAATGCTCACAACGCGTAGGATCTAATAAGTTTGAAATCGATGACTAATGGACATGGACAATTTTCCACTTATAAAACCTTCATTGATTTCACACGTACTCGGTGCAAACTTCACGCACGTGAGATCGACACAAATTTCATATTTATTGGTAACCAAGGTCCTTTCGAGTTAATTTATTCTACATAAACAAAAAGGCCACCTCGCGTTGGTAAGTGTTTTTTATAAAACTTGAATCGAAAAAGTATATCAAAGTTGTTATTAGCGTTGTGTACAGATAACGACTTTTTTAAACGGTGTCAATGCTGAGCTGGTTTTAATTTCATTTTCCTCTTTAAAACCTTGATAACGGCAGATACGCATGGGGCGCTATTACATTTGTACTGCACTTTAAATGATACGGTACATTGCTTTCCGCGGCCATAGCGTAGTAATAAGTATTAACTTACTCGTTTTAGTTGGCACGTCAATCAGAAGTACACCTTTGATCTCAACGTGCCAAATAACGGATACCAAATCTGGTTTTGATTAGTAAATTAGGCGAATTTCATCATCATCTCCCTGACCTTGTCCCACTTACGTAGGGTCGGTGCACCAGGTTTCCGTCCTCCAAATCAATCTGTCTGCCGTCATCTTCAATGTCTACTTCTTTTTGTCATGTCACCTTTCACGCAATCCATCCATCTCTTTTTAGGCCTACCTCTACCGGTGTACCCCTCCACACGCATACTTAACGTTCTCTTTGCCACATGCGATTTCTCCCTCCTCATAACATGCCCATACCTTTTAACCTTTTACTTCTCAATTTTTCTACTACCGGTATAATTAGAAACATGAATAAATAAAATTAATTTGTAAATTAGATTTTCTATGGTAAAGAAACATGACGGCAATACATGTTTTCATGTCTCTCATTGTTTTCAAATAAAACTATATGTATTAATAAGTTTTTAGATGTATGTTTGGTCGTGGAACTAGGTTAGGCAATGTTCACATGACCACACGATTGGAATTCAACCGAGTGTCCATCGTCTGTATCTGCCAGTCGTGCGTCCGACCGCAACGTCTATTATTGATCATAATGTATGGCAACATGATTGTTTTAACGATTAATGGCTAATGCTATCTAGTTTAATCGTGTTTTAAAAAGGCCTAGCATTAAAAAGGTTAAATTAGTCACGAGTCAAAAATAGTAATATTCACTTGTTACTCTTACATTTACAATATTATTGTTGTAGGGTACTTTATAAATAAGTATTTTAATGTGTTTAATGCTCTTTAAAAATTTAATTCATTTTGATATCTCTTACAACCCGACTTTGCTGGTAGTATTTATCATCTCTTTGGCCTTATACCACTTACGTAGGGTTGGCGCACAAGGTTTTATAATCCTCAATATTTGGCTTCATTTTTTACGGCCATCCGCCTGCTTGTCACTAACCCTACTTGGGAATATCTTAAAATAAATAGATTCTTCTCTATGACCACCTCTATATTCCTGACGAATTCCTGAAGTGATCACTCCAATAGATGAGGTCTGAATATTCGAAGTGGCAGTAGTAGTATTACTTAGAAATATTGATGTCAAAGTCAAAATTAATAATAAGCTATCTTTTAAGTTAAACCAAATTACCATATAGTTAAAAAATTTCATAAAGATCATTTAAAAATTCCAACTATTATTCTTTCTATGTACTATATCGGCCTTCGACGATTAACAACATCAGACGGAATATAGCTCTTGAGATCGCAAGCAAACATCCGCGTGCCAAAATTTAACCGCACATGTCAAACGGCAAAGACTAATATAGATTTATTTTTCGAAGATTGCCAATTCATAAAGACGATGTTTGGGAAAATTCCCTTTCGAATTTCAGTAAATAATCGTTGAATCTTCACCGTTGTATTTATGTCAATATTGCCATCTGTGATTTGAGAAAATAAAAACAATTGCTCATATGAAAGGTTTCCAATACTCGTAAATATCATTATAAACATTTTGATAACAATAAACTCAATATATAAATATATTACAACAGGAATAAAGTCGTTACCACCGTTATCTTTGGCCGGGCTACATTTGAATACCTTTTGTCTTCCATATCTTTTAAATCGGTCTGAATCATCTTTCAAACATCTCAAGTGTTTGTTGAATATGAACATTTAACTGTAGTTAAATACTTTGTAAAAACGTTTTATTTCAATAGTTCAATTACACTGGTATCTAAGTGTTGATTAAAAAATCAAGAAGTCACCTCACCAGATTTGTATTCGTACCGCTTTAATCGGTCCAGTCGTTCACAATTTAATGGACTTAAAAATACGTTTATACTAACTCCAGCAAAACTATTGGAACGCTCGAATTTTAAAATTCACAGTTTCTCTAAACTTCTAAACTAATACTATTTGACAGGCTATTAAAAAACTAATACGCGTGAGTTTTGCATCTTAATTTCATGTCCAAATTCAAAGTCCAAATTTATAAAAATGTCTCAAATTCTAGCTGAGAGCAACATATGGTAACTCTTTTGTTTATTTAGTTTTAAGATAGTGGACGTAAGTTATACAATATTTGTTAGACATGACATTACTTAGGGCCGAAACACATAAGCGCGTTGCGGCGCCGCGCCGCTGAAATCGGCAGTGCGCTATAGCGGTGCGGCGCCGCAACGCACGACGTGAATTCCAGCGTTATGACGTCATACTTGTTGACAAGGATGCAGTTTGTTTCTAACACTCTTGCAAACAACACGTGTCAACCGAGTTTTTTCTTCTGTATATATTTTGATAACTCGCTTAATAGCTCTTCAAATGATGATATACTCATTCTAAAGTAGGCAACAAATTTTTTTTCGTCTATCTTTAATGCTTCGTATTTTTTAGAAAAGAACTCGCCATTTGGATTCATACCCTTACTTAATGGATGTATCCAGTATCTTCTTTGCCTTATTTTTAAGATAGAATAATGTCTTCTTAATAACAAATAAGCAATAAGTTTATTACGATCCATCGCAGAGAGACGTCTATCCACACTCAAAAATCACGAGAAAATGGTTGCCCTACCATAATGCCCTGTTTCGCGACGCCGCAACGCGGCAACGCAACTGCCGATTTTGGCGTTGCGGCGCCGCAAAAATAAGCAGTTTGCGTTATGTGTTTCGGCCCTAAGGGCCGAAACACATAAGCGCGTTGCGGCGCCGCGCCGCTGAAATCGGCAGTGCGCTATAGCGGTGCGGCGCCGCAACGCACGACGTGAATTCCAGCGTTATGACGTCATACTTGTTGACAAGGATGCAGTTTGTTTCTAACACTTTCATTTTTTTTCTTCTGTATATATTTTGATAACTCGCTTAATAGCTCTTCAAATGATGATATACTCATTCTAAAGTAGGCAACAAATTTTTTTTCGTCTATCTTTAATGCTTCGTATTTTTTAGAAAAGAACTCGCCATTTGGATTCATACCCTTACTTAATGGATGTATCCAGTATCTTCTTTGCCGTATTTTTAAGATAGAATAATGTCTTCTTAATAACAAATAAGCAATAAGTTTATTACGATCCATCGCAGAGAGACGTCTATCCACACTCAAAAATCACGAGAAAATGGTTGCCCTACCATAATGCCCTGTTTCGCGACGCCGCAACGCGGCAACGCAACTGCCGATTTTGGCGTTGCGGCGCCGCAAAAATAAGCAGTTTGCGTTATGTGTTTCGGCCCTAAAATATGTAATTTCCGTCACGGCTTAAACATTTGGTACTGACAGCTTCAAGTGGTCACAGTACCATTATAGTTTGTCTATTTAAGGATGATTAGATTGACAATTCACTAGAGATGGGTTGAGTAAATCGTTCATGAATCTTTTCGATATTCGATGATTGTTGTCATACAACGTTCAATTAGTAACTTCGTAATACAAATTTTGAAGCTATATTCAAAATCTACTAGTCTTCTAGTTATTAAAAAAAAAAAAACAGAAAAATGGGACCCATCTGCAAGCACTTCCTTTCGATTAAAAAATTTTTTATCAAAATCGGACCACCAGGGGCGGAGATTCGCAGTAACACACATAAAAAAAAAACTTGAGAGGTGTCAAGGGACACCCGGATGGAACGAAGTTCCTTTCAATTAGTTAGTGAAGGAACCAATGTTTATTCTATGAATAACAAAATTAAGTCTTCACAAGAAGTACATTTTATTTCTATGAATTTTCGTTATATATTGTCACGTCGTTGCCATGGTGAAGTAGCGCTCATTCTTCTATAGCAAAAAGTGTCGTGACAACTTTTCGTAAGATATTTTTCCGTCTAGCCCCCTTTCACAACGCCCGATAAGGAACTTCGTTCCAAAAAAAAAAAAATTCAGTCGAATTGATAACCTCCTTCTTTTTGAAGTCGGCTAAAAATACCTAAATTATACTAGTTATTTATTCCATTAATTTTATTACAAGACTGGTTCTCGATAGCTCATAGTTGTTTGTTATGCGCGTACGGTCCGATACTATTCTATATACGAGTACTACAACCCTTTCGTACGTCCGTACGACATTGCTTCTCATACAAAATTAATTCGATACTTCATAGGCGTAAGTTGTCAAACTAATCATTTTTAAATAAACTATAGCTGGGATTTTAAACTAGAATCGATTCGTGTGTTGCCATTAGTTTAATGCAGTTAGTTTATTTTTGAATTATAGGCTTCCGTTCTGTTGAGTGATTGAATCGGTCAACATCTATTTTTCATACCCCTGTTAAGGTTTTTTTTTTAACTGCGCGCGGACGGAGTCGCGGGCGACAGCTAGTTTTACTATATAATTTAAGTCCATGTTTATTTTATAATAGATAAATGAGATAACAATGTTGCTGAAGATGTATGATGTATGGATAACATTTAGACATTGTGATTATGATCGTGACTGAAAATATATTTAAAATTCATGTTGATTACTTTTTGAACACAACTTAACATATTGTTGATGCAAATTTCTTATTAATGATTAAGTCACGTGTTTGCAAATACATTTATTTTTAATGAAAACATTAAAATGGATATATTGTATGTATGGTTAAGAATGTAAAAACAATTTCTTTTAATTAAAAGTTAATTGTAGACAAATCTCGATCCATCTTAAAACTCGAAAAACAATTTGCCCGTGAATTCGTTTGTTCAGAATAAAAAAAAGGTGAAATGTATGTCATGTGTTATTCAATACTATGTTCTATATCTGTACCAAACAATAAGATGTGTTAAACTGCTGTTAATGAGTAAACATTTTAATCCGTACCCATTTCCTGGATCAAAAGCCTATGTGTTCTTCCAGACAGTTTCTACATCTATACCTAATTTCATTGCGATCCTTGCAGCCGTTCTGGAAATGCCTTCTAAGAAACATCTAGCCATCCAAACATTCGTATTTATCTATATATATAAAAGAAAGTCGTGTTAGTTACACTATTTATAACTCAAGATCGGTCGAACTGATCGGTCGAGGTAGCTTAGAACTAGGAGACGGACATAGGAACTTTTTTATCTTGTGTGCATTTTTTTTTATTCCGCGCGGACGGGGTCGCGGGTAAAAGCTAGTTTATAATATTACGAGTAAGCACAGGTCTTTTCATACATTGTTATATGCCATGTGATTAAGTTCGCATATACGAAATGTACATACGAAATATAACATCTAAATATATCAGTACATAGTCCGAGTTATAAATATAACGTTAATTACAACATTCGGTGACGTAACGTCTACGCAAAACTCTTGTAATAGACTCGAGCAATGGTTTTGTCGGGGGTGTTACGCTGAACACGTTTTTTTTCCAACAAATAGCTGACTTATGTCTGGTATGCCATTTGCCAACTTTCGCATGAGAACATTGCCAATTATTTTCTAATACAAATTCGATTCTGCTCGAGTTATATTTAGAATTTAGATGTTTTTTTCATCTAATAAAATTGTATCGATATTTTTACAATAATGTACAAAAAGTATTATAATACAATTATCAATATTATAGCTTTGCCTCTATGTGCCTTTTTACTTTGTTTGAAATTGTACGTTGTACTTTTTTGTTATCATCTGGATATGAAAAATATCGTAATTATCCATAGCCGTATGACAGTACAAAAGCTTTCATGTGGCTTTAATATAATTCTACCAACAAATGAAATAAAACAACATTTACTAATTAGTGTCTACTTTGAAAATGTAAATTACTACACAGTATAATATAATACTCGTATTGTGTGCAGATTATGTTTTGTTCTGCAAACAAAACTCAAACTTAGTCATTTCGTGATATAATAAACACAAAGAAACAAACTGTTATTCACGATGTGCAACTAACTCTCTTAAGTACCAATCAGTTCTGCACACTACAAAGTGACCGCTATTATCTGTGGTACAACCGGAATTCAATGTATTTATGTATGTATGTATGTATGAATATATAATAATAACGGCTGTTGTACTCAACTGTTGATACACTGGTTGCATCTCAATGAAGTTGGCGGTAATCGGGTCGATGAGCGGATTGCATTTCGAGTGGACGATAGCGGGGTGAAGAGTTAGAGGTGTTAAGACAGGGCTGGCACTTACTTTGTTTTATGTAATACTCAAAAATATTAGTTTATTATAATAATTTAAACTTATTTTAAGTGTAGTAATAAATAAGATTTGTTTTTTTGTCTTGTCCTTAAAGTTTGGTAGCTTTATAACATTTAGTATGGAAAATGGTTGTTCAAATTGATAAAAAATCCATTTTTATGTAAATCTTTTCATAACATACTTCACCGTACTTATACCTACAAATTAAACATCATACTAAATCCACTTTTTAAAAATAAAATAAAAGATTTTAACTCGGTCCTGAAATAGATAAATAACAATAAATTTAAGCGTCAATACGGCTGTAGTAAAAAATAATATTTTTATTTTTCTACACTAGAGTTAGGTTCAAAATTTCGGCTCAAATTATCAACAGGATGGTCCGTCTAATTTAAATTACTAGATTTGATTCAAATAAAGGGAGGAAGTTAAAATTAAACAGTTTAATAAAATATTTAAGATATTTCTTAAATTTTAGATTAAAACAAAGCATTATAAAGTTGATAGCCCTAATAAAGAGGGCGGTATCGACCGCGCGCGACCCTGACCTTAGAAAAGTGTCGCCTCGCACCCCGCTGCATTATCGCTGGCCGGATTTCGCTCGAGATAATAATACCCGCGACTCGAGCCGAGCCGGGAAGCACGTGGTGTTTTGTATACGATGCTCCGATCACAACAACGCCCAATCGTTACGCTAACATACTAATATTATTCAATGTGCGTTTAATTTAGTTTTTATTCAGATATTATTAAGAACTAATTTATAATCAAAAGTACAATAAAATTGTTTCATCCTAAGTTAACTTTAATAGGTACGTATTCTCAGGTGATATCGATTTAATAATAAATAAGACTAATGAATGTGTCTGAGTATAACATAGGAACTATTTTGTACAAGTTTCATACGGAGATTAAGTCAGGGATTAAACATGAATGGAAATTCTTTGAGGCGGTAAACACAAACAATATGTATGAGTGTTTGTTACCAAATAACATCTGAACAGCTGAATCAATATTAATTTAATTTAGAATAGAGTTACATTGCAGTCTGGAATAGAGTATGAGATACTGCTCGTTTTTTTATTATTTTACTCTGACGAAGTAGCGGATGAGAGTTATATATTAAATAATTTGTAACGTGTTACGTGCATGATAATTAATGCCATGTAAAGGTCAACAACTCTCGAAATAAGTTGTATCAGGTATAATATATTTAGAACCGTTAGCACTCACTCTCGTAAGCGTTTTCGCTATCGTAACCAAAGAGAAAGGACTTTTCCTCCCGTCCTCTTATAAACCCCGTTAAAGTGAAGGGCACAATTTCAGTTTCCAAGGGTCCAATTTCAGTTTTTTTAAGATATAAAACATGTATTGGTATAAAATAGTTCCACCGATTAGTCGTAGTAGTAAACAAAACACTCTCTTATGACATCACGCCATCTCTACTTCTTCGTCCAGATGGTTCTGTTGGGTCCATGGAAGACTTGCAGGCGGTGTAAAAAGGCGCCAAATAAAATTAAGGATTCACCAATTGAAGAAGAAATGTAGCAGCGGGGAACAACCGAAAGCAGTTAAATTTTGAAAAGGGTTTACGAAACAAAAAAGGTTTGAGAATCTTTACCTGCGCTGACTAAAGGGAGTTTTTTCAAACATTATGTTCACTAATGTAAAGGTACAGTAAAGGTACGTATCCTTATCGAAAATGATGTCAAAATTAGTATGAGATTTTTGGTGTACTTTACGCCCGTATTTTAATACAAATTTACTATGGCGTTTGTGACACGTTGGGAAAAGAAATATGTATTTTTTTAACGAGCTGGATACAATTATGGTTTTATTATATGTATGAACAGTTAATAGTTCATGGCAAAATCAATTACAGCTACATATGAGAAATAATTAAACAGGTGTTATACGCCGTGCCTGGAACTAGATTAAGGTAGTCTAGAATTTAACTGCACTCACACATGCGTATCAACATAATCTGACAAATCTAAGTTTTTCGATTACTAGCTTCTATTTACTTCACATCAAAGTACATGTCTTTTAGTATTTCAAATTATATTTTACATGTGAAGGTTTCGTTGTTTGTTTCAGATAATTTGATTTCAGTGATTCTATAATAATAGATTTTGAAAATTTACAAAATTATTTTTTACGTTCAGATATTTCCAGAACAAAGTGTTTGTATTCTCTCTTATATCAACGTCTCTAAATATCTTTATTACATTCTATATTCAAAATTAAGCGGCTTGTTAGGGAGAAAATATAAATTGTATGCGGGGGGTTTCAAGATGTTTTCCCAGAATGTCTGCTCTCTATGTTTATTACAAAGCGATTATCGACATTGGAAATATATCAATATTTTTACAATTTCTCTGTCTGTTAAAAGGCGTCGAGACGATATGTGGAAAACCGACTACAAGTATAATAAACGATTTTACATAATTTGTTTATTTTTGTCTAGGGTCATGGTGTGATTTTATATAATTTGTTTATTTTTGTCTAGGGTCATGGTGTTGCTGATGCTCGCTATATTTTTTAATTGCCTTGTTTGCTAGTATTTACTAGTTTTTATACATATCTATCAGGCGACATAATATCTGAATATACGCTTTTCTTACTCACACTTATACTTTTTTACATTAGCAAATATACTATCATACTCGTCTCGTTCAGTAAATTAAAAATTGATATTAATTGGAAGGATATATGCATATTTTTGTCTAGATAGATGTTTAACCGCACTCGATGAGTTGCGGTTGCATTGGTACGTGATCCACAGGCGCGGTGTGTTCTGTCAACTTTGTTCAAACATTCATGTCATAAATCGAGTTTGTTGGACAAACATTTGTAGAGTTACGTCTACCCGCTTCACTTCGCATTTTTGCTGCATATTTATTTTGTATCGGTTTGTTTTAGTGGTTAGTCGTTACCTAAATAAATGTAGAATTTAAATATAAACAACTAAACTACTATAATTAGGAATCAATTTTAATTACACGGATGAAAGATAATTTTATGTGAGAAATCGAATTCATACTAATATTATAAATGCGAACGTTTAGATGGATGGAATTTGATTTAATTTGATGAAATTTGGTACAGATGTAAAACATCGTCTCAAAGGAGACATAAGACTTATTAAGTTTTTTTTACTCCACGCGTATGAACTCGCGGGCGAGTACTTAATAAAGTAAAAATTTACCAACTTTACTTTTGAATTATTGGTCGACGCATGTACTATTCGAACATAGATGTCTCTTCCGAAACTTTCCACATATTAAATAAATGTTGAGGTGTTACGTAAATATGCTTTGCTGGAGCAAACTTGCCATAGTAACATTAGTAAAGGAGTAATTGGACGTGTTGTATTGATATAACATATCTTAACGAATGAACGTAATAATTATAGACTATATCAGAATCAGTGTGCGTTAGGTGTAACCTTGCCACAAGCAGCTGCAACAGGTTCGTCCACTCGTTGTTGTTGCGAGGTTGCTTAGATGTCCTATTTATATCGAATCTCGTTTAAAAAAATATAACTCGACGGCATTTCTGTTGCTTTAAGAACAAAATAAATTTTAATTACTTATCGTAGAATTACACTATAGTGATATACCTACTTGTTTTTAATATCATATTTTTAATATTTTAATATTATATTATTAATATTATTTATTATTTGTCTATTTTTCTTTGGTTCGATAGCTTTTTCAACATTATATTTATTATTTAAAACATAAAATTGCATGCATGATGATGATGTAATCTTGGCCGATATCGGCCTATAAATTGCATATGTCCTGAATGGTAATATGTTTCTGACATATTTTAATAAAAAGAAGAAAAAAAACGTCAAGTTCTGACACTGTAACGCAACCCCGGGATCGGTGTTACGTTAAGTTTCCTGGAAAAATTCCCTGTTTTGTCACAAAGAATAAAATGGCTGGCAGTCTGTCTGTATTAATAAAAGTCAGTCATGTTTAATTTACAGGTTTTGCAGAATTCAATGAAATGCTCTAACACGATTCGCAAATTACTGAATTCGATATTTCAAAATCCGAATTTAACGTTAAATCCTACGATCCTTTGAACTTTGATGTGAGAGAAATATCGATAAAATCAAAACGTTTTTGTAAAAACGAACCAGTTCACTAACATGCATTTATTGGAAATCTCTTTGAATTGAAGTACAGACATTTATGTGTTTTTTAATTTTTATACATAAACCGCACAGGTTTGGGTATATGTATACCAACATCATGGGTTCATACCAACTTAGTCTAACAACTCATTTATAGTGAAGTAATATTTTTTGTTGTTCACCGACAATTCAGAAAGCAATCGGAAACAAATTAAAACATATTCGGAAAAAGTCTAGTCTAGACTGTCTTAGTGCCTATTTCCACTTCGCCTATTCCATTACCAGTGCCTATTCCCACTAGTTGCGACTCTCGCCACGGTTTACTGCCAGTTTCGCAGTAGCATTACTGGAAGTTGTAGAAGTAACTTATAAATGACAATTCAAGTAAAACATGTCTTTATAGAATAGAGAAATTACAACATGTTTTTAATTTCGTCAAATATTAATTTCGACAGTACAAACTTGCCGTAAGACTTAATAATTTTGGATAAATAGAAAGAGCAAATCTTTAGATATCGCTAATCCTTCCGTAATGTATATTGATTGGAACAAAATCCGTCAGATTTAATATCTCGATAAAAAGCATAATCATTTTTAAATTAATCCTGAACGAAATTTTTCATTTCTATCTCCAAGCGTAAAAGTCTTTAGTTGAAAAGATAATGTGAGATTGTCAATCGCTTGATTGAAAAAATAATTTAAAAAGTTATGTACAATTAAGTAGCTTTGCTCCAAAATATTGTTGCGGTTGTTTTCCGGAAATCCTGTATGACACAACATATTGTCTCCGTTTATGAAAAATAGTTTATGTAAAATATTTTTTTGAAATGATTTAACAATGGAAACGGTTTGATGTGTTTTATTACTTTTTTAGAGTTTAATTTTTAGATAGTATATTTCATTATAAAACGAAGTATTCGCTTACACTGATGGAGTTTATAGTTCGTTTGTTTTAAAATGTATATTGTAATAATTCATATGAAACCATTGAAATCACAGCCATAAGGCAGTCGGGTACGGATGTTGCTGAAGCGTTCCGGACGCGAGTTGAATTGACTTGTTAACTGAAATAGTGTTCTTCTATATCTCTTTGTAATCACTTGTAGTGAATTGACAATAGTTATATGTAATTTTGTACTGTATCATTTGTTTTTACATAATTACTAAACTAAAAATAGTGCGCCTAGCACGAATATATGTTACAATCGCGATTTTATCCTAATCGACAAAATTTGTATAAAAATTTGTGCAGCGCCACAGTCGGTCGTAGAGTACTAATTTTAACATAATTGACAATGACGATACGAAGGCGATTGTCACAAATAATAATACTAATAATTAATTGGAGTGATGGCGAAGAGCTTCGACCAACAGTCCCAAGCGCTCGCTAAACAGGTTAGTGGTCAGGAGTGTCTGCAGCTCTGACCACTGGTTGCTTGAGTCATGGATTTCCGTAACCGTTGGTGCAATATTTTTCTGTAATATCTTTTGTAATTATTCTTTTATTATTAAATATTTACTATTTAATATTCCATATAAAGTACAAAATAAAAAAAAAAAGAAATAACGCAATCCCGACCGCTGGCTTGTTTACCACCTTCTACTATAAAAAACAGGTTCGCCCTTGAGTATATTATTCGCCCATTGTCACTTAAATATTACATAAGTAACAACTCTTCAACCATGTCGGTACAAGTTCTGCGAATTACGTAATTTCCAATACGATCCACAGAGAGCCAACCATTCTCCGAGAATTGTCAAAGCATAGAAGCTTTGACCGAACAACTTACACTGCAGAGTACAATGTAAGGATTATCCTGCTAAGTTCAGTTTATGTTCAAAGTAGCTGTTGTACGCGACTCCGTGCGGAATTTAAAAAAGTTAAATATAAGCCTATGTGTTCTTCCAGGTTATGATCTATCCATCTATCCATTCAGCCTCGTTACGCCCACTGCTGGGCATAGGCCTCCATCAAAGATCGCCACGATGATCGGTCCTGTGCAACCCGTATCCAGGATACTGCCGCAACCTTGACCAGATCATCGGTCCATTCAAATACTTTGCGGCCCCATCGGCCGTTCGTTATGATCTATATCTATGCAAAAATTCATTGAGATCCGTTAAGCCTTTCTACCTTCTAACAAATATCCATCCATCTAAACATTCACATTTATAATGTTAGTAAGGTGAAAATGATGTACAATTCTATCATGATATTATTTTGAAAAGATGTTTTAGCTTCACAAAATGCTCTGTGAACAACGTAGTTCCATTCAGCAAATCTTTGTCGGAAAACAGGTGTACAGCACAAAAGGAAGATTTGTCTGTGTTTAGTTGATCAATAAAGATTACAACAATAGCAGCTATCGCCCGCGACTTCGTCCGCGCGGAATTTTTAGAAAATACATACTTATGTAATTTCAAAAAATTGGCCTATGTGTTCTTCCAGACTATGATCATCATCTGTACCAAATTTCAGTGAGATCCTTTGAGCCGTTCTGGAGATACCTTCAAACAAACATCCATGCCTCCATCCATCCATCCAAACATTCGCATTTATAATATTAGTAAGATCTAGAAAGGTTTGGTTTATTGTAAAATTTTTAATATATTTCACTATATATAGTTAGATCTTATCTGCTACGGCACTCAGAGTCGTTTGAAGATTAATTTGCTAACCTTTATGGTTACTAATGAAGTCCCTAAAATTAATTTTACAGTGGTAGACGCAAGCAGCAACAACATCTGTTGCACGAATGGTAAACATCTGTTGCTCGCCCGCTCCAATACCTCGACCACACAGAAGACAGGCATAAGGTGGAAGCAATTCCGCGGCTCGTCTGACGAGTGTGCGTTCCAGAGGCCTAATTTTAGTCCTCTTTCCCTACCCATTCTATCATTATAATAATAAGGTGGGACATAGTACTAACTGTATTTTTGGAGTAATAAGTAAAAAGCGTGTTTAAATAAACAATGACTACACTGTTTAGTTAAATACGCGTTTTAACCCTTTCACCGCCGGTCATTGAAATGTAGGTCAACGTGGTTATTAAAGACAAGAGAAATGTGTATCACCAATACTGACTCCGATATAAGTTATTTGTTATGTATTTGTTAAGATCGCATTTCTGAAGCCTGAGCATAATCATATTTAAATTAGCATAATTTCTGCTATTGTCTAATATTAGCGTGACATAAAAGGGTTGACATAAGTTTGAGCTAAATTAAGTTACTACTTTTTATGGCTATGCCCTTAAGTTTTTTTTACTAGTTACTAGTTTTACGAGTACACGAGGGCAGAACAGTATATAGTGCAATATAGCTATTGTTTGAACACCTACCGTCAAAACAGCACTGTTCTGTCATGGCGTTTATGTTCCAACATTAGTACTTGTCCTACTGTTCGGTCTCACTTTGCTGCCTGCGTATGAAACTAACATTAGTCTCTCAGCAAAATGAGCTTTATAGAGCTTAAGTCAAAGAGCGCTAAAAGCTCGAAATCCAATTTACTATAGTACTCTAACTAAAAATAAAACAAAGTAAAAATATAAAATGTAGTAATCGAGTTTGAAGGCATATTCTGTCGCTTTGCATGTCCCAAAAAAAAGCGCGAGTCGCAGTTCCAACGGGGCACTCGTGACGTAAAACCTGAAGCGATGAGGGGACGGGTGGCTGGAATCCGGTACTACTACGGTGACCATATGATTCATATTAAAATAGGACAAGTGTTTTTTAATCCATAGAGCTATCATATTGAAAGCAAAACCAAGGTCGTAATGTTGGTACTTAACGCTACACTAAAAAGAACTCGCGCTATTAGGGATTTTATTCAATAAAAATGAAAAAAAGTAACGAAAAATCCGGTCACCCATTAATAATCTTACAAAACAAATAACATCTTTACGGTACTAACTTAAGGGTCGTCTATCTGTCACCAAAGCCGCATTTTTTGCGCGTAATCTCCTTAACGGCTAGACTGATTTTGACTGGACTTGGACGGGAAAGTAGCTGATGCAAGATGCATATTATAAGCTGCTTTTTTAAATACTGCGCTGACAAAGTCACGGGCGACAGCTACTTATTTATAATTTGAATTCTAAATTCAAATTATTATTTTTTTCAGGAAAGGGTGGGAAGGGGAATTTTTCTGATAGCGGTGGAGACATGTTGGAAGGGGAAATATCCTCTTTCTGCACGTGCCTTGCAGCGCATTATCTTTTTACTTCTTACACATTTCTTTAGTCAGTGGTCCCTCTTCGCTTTATAAGCGAACGCAGTTCACTGTTTGCTCGTTTCCGACTTTCTGCTAAAAGTAGAAAACAAATATCCGAGATTTTTCAGTTAGTGTTGTTACTATACCTAGGACGGTGTGGCTCGTGTGGCGAGCGTGTAGCGGCGATGTAAGCAACAGTGGTGTCGAGGCGCGCGCGGCATGAAGGCGGGCAGCGGACGCGCGCGCCTCTGCCGTAACATTCCCGCCAGTCTCTCCCCGACATCCCGACCTTATGAACTAAAACTCCGCAACGCACTGCACATTCGGATGCAATCTCTCGCGGTACCTTATATCAGATTTCCTTCCACGGTCACACCCGCGTCTTTCATGTTTAAAGCGGCTTAATATTTTTGTGATACCTGAAAATATAATTTAATTAAGTAGAATTATGATTATGGTAAGAAGTAATTAAATCAATTATCGACCTTGCATATGACCAATCATATAAATTGAGGCATAGTGAAAACTTTTTAGTTGATTATTATAAATATACAGTATTCAAATTTAATTTATTTAAGACAAAAAAATAGTGAACTTTAAGTAAATATTTGGCGAGCTACCGTGAGTTATTTTATGCCACTTTGTTATTATTCTAAGCGTCAGAAGTTTGAGGTGAGTCTCGTCTGACCCTGACCTCCGACGACGTCGTTCCTAACCGCTGTCTTAACGATTACTTTCATCTTTTGTCTGGTTTCCTTAATCTCGACTATATTTTAAATAGGGCTGCGAATTTCAATAGGCTCATTCAAAAGTATGCGTCGGCAGATGGATTTCGGTCAATGAACTCACTATATTTATAAGCAATTTTAAAACTTGCATGGGTTCCTTAACATATCAGCATTCATACTCGTATTAAATGCTTTTAAAAAATTCCTTTCAAAATACTCAGCAAAGAACCTTTAGTATTATAAAAAATCTATGATTATACATTTTAATTTTGCTTTAAAATGTTTTAAAGGTGTACTGTGTTTATTGCTGTAGAATGGTAGATAGTTAAAATTTACTACCTTTAAAACTAATTATAACTTGATTTATTGATGTTTGATTGCCCCAATTTTCTTGTTAACTATTAATAATACCAATTTATATTTATCACTAACTTTTTCTCGCGACTTCGTTCTCGCGGAATGAAAAATAACTTAGTAATCTGTATGTTCTTCCAGACTATGTTCTATATCGTTGTCAAATTTTATCAAAATCCATTAAGCTGTTCTGGAGTTACCTTCTAACAAACATCCATCCAAACTTTCCCATTAATAATAATGGTAGGTATGCTTAATAGTTTTTATTTTCAAATTTGTAAGCGAATTATAAAATTTAACATTACGGTGTGAATTTTAAAAAGTTTAATCACTAAACGAGAACCTTCATTAAACCATCCGATGTTTGCAACTCTCCCACGACCCTGACCTACACTCGGCCATTCCACAGAAATCTTGTTTTAATCTCTAATTAGAACTATTATCTCTGGACATGCTACGAGTTTCCAGTATTTATGTGCATCCGTCTAAAACACATGTGTAAAAATCTCGTAACATGATATGTGTGAAGTCAACCAACAAGCGCTGGGTTAGCGTGGTTGACTATGGCCTAGTCACCCCTAAATTAGGGTAGGTTCCGAGCCCCTCAGTGGGGACATATAGTGAGCTGATGATGATGATGATGATGATTTTCAACTCTTATCTATTTAGTATTTTGCGATGTGTAATAACATTTAAACAAATGTAAGATGTTCTAATACAAACACTGCTGCCGAAAAACTCATACTTAATGTTTTTACCTGTTTTTGGATAGAAAACCAAGGTTTTTTTTTTATTATAGAATTTAAAAAACGGGAATAACAATATTACAATTGCTAATGAAAGCTGTTAAATAATATTTCAATATCGTATACCCGTAAACAAGCTGAGTGCTTCGGAATGCAAATAAAATAGTTTACTTGAAAATAGAGCTAGGTTTTACAACGCTCGCGAGATTATTAAAACTGATCACTTTCGTGCTCACGTGTACCTCTATGTACACAATGCGCCGTTCCCGAACGGAAATTCATTAAGTTGTACACTCACGTACATAAATTTGGATTCATTAAATATTTTTCATTAAATCCCCATGAGTAACGTATGTAAACAACGATGTTTAATTTTGTGTTTGCTATGAAGTCATAGTACTGTTGGCTGGGTTATTGTCATATTTGCTAGTCCTCCAGTCACAATTTGTGTACTTGATGATACACAAGAAAGTGGCTTCGGGTAAACACTGTTAGGACAGTTAATGACATTAGCAGCTACAATTCGATTAACGTTATACCGATAGCAAGTTAATTTATTTCCCTATAGAAATAAAACTGTGTAAAATAATTTATTTATCAAACGTATACTAATCAATGAAAATTGTCATGACCCAGATTTTCTCCGATATAATTTCGCAACATGTCTTTAAGTATTTAATCGTTTAGAATTCGAGCGACTAAATGCTGTTAAATAAAGAATTTGTTTATTTTAAGGGTAAAATTAGAATGTATAGTTTTTATAGTTCCTGTGACTTGTAATATTTTTTTTGCTATTAAAAAATCTTCTTAATTACTTATATTATATATTTATAATCTTACTAGTATTATAAATGCGAATGTTTAGATGGATGGATTGATGGATGGATGGATATTTGATAGAGGATATCTTCAGAACGGCACAACGGATCTTGATGTGATTTCACACATATGTAGAATATAGTCTGGAAGAATACATAGGGAATTTATTAAGTTTTTTTTTAATTCCGCGCGGACGGACTGCGGGAAAAAGCTATTCTTTTATAATTTTATGAAAGGAAGTATGAATTCCGGAATTAAAATATTGTAATAATTATACATATTTGTTTTCTACTTGGTCATTTACTTTCTCTGTCATGTTAACACAGATTTTTGTGACCAATTGGGACAGACAGATATGGTAATTGTATTTATGCTTTTCATCGAGTTTAATAAACATAGGTACAGAAATTATAAACGCGAATGTGTGGATGCACGGATGGATGGATGGATGGATGTTTGTTTGAAGGTATCTCTGGAACGACTGAACAGATCTTGATAAAATTTAGAAAATATGTAGAACATAGTCTGGAAGAAAGGAGTCGCCGGCAAAAGTTGGAGGGTTGGTAAATATAAAACTTAAAATAAATGCTCGCTATTTCGGCGAATCCAGGTGACCGTTTGCTCGTTTGCCACCTTTTAAATAAAAAAAATGTGTGTTTTAATCATATTGTGCTCACACACATTAATATCAGTCTGATATCGCTATTAGGCAGGGGAAAACTACTACAACTACAAAATTTTGTTTTGCCGACCGTACTTTAAGAATTTGGTCGTTAACGCTTCATGTTGTTGATTTTCTATACTATTTACTTGGAAGCTAAAAATGAAAGTCGACTCGATTTTTCATTACGCTTTCAATTTTTAATGAATGTATTGTGTTGCTGTTTCATATTTCTCTGTGAACTCATATCGGTCGATTTACTAATAATTCTGCTCTGATGCGAAAGCGAACCGGGACCAAAGCGAAGTGTAGCGCGAAAGACATGAAAAGATTTTATTTTGTGAGAGTTAATTAAATTCATGCCGTGTTATATCAAAATTGGTTTCGCTTGGGATTCGGCATATCAAAATCGCATCACTTTTTAGGTATAATGCCACAGGCATTGAGGGTGTTTGAAAAACTGTCTGTCCTTTGTAAATGCAAAACATGTCAAGCCAAATGAAAAAGAATGGCAAGATGGCAACACTGGGCTTATCAGTGATATCGTCTCAGATAACACCCGTGACTTTATTGTTTTCGTGACCAACTTTTTTTTTTATTTCTAGAACGGATTGTCCTTGTCGGTCTACGTAGGCGTTGACTGTTTTAAATTTCGTTTTGTTTTAAGATAAGGATGATTTTGAAGTAACTTTGTTAGAACCGTAGAATTAAAAAAATAACATACGAAAAGAGAAAAAAAAATAACATATAAGGCTTACCTTGAAATATAAATCTAAAAAAAATATTTGTAAAAACAAAAAACCACAATTGATGTTATTGTAAAGGTTTAATAAACTAAATATTATAAGTATATATAAGTTTAAAAGGCCGTCATCAGGCCGGCAGGCCGTGGCTAGGCGGGTCTGATTGTATTAATAATTCCTAACTTTCAAACACGAACTACGCAAGGAAGTGTTGACAGTTATATAAATTGGTCTACATATGTAGTACACAATCAATCAGTAATGACATTCTGTGGCATTTACATAAGAAGGAAAACATTGTACAATCGATTTCTATTCGCTTATTTTGGATTCCTAATTTTAAATCAAGCGTGCAGCATTAGACGTCGAGATGAAAGAAGGGATTGGACAAAAAGTGACCTGATCAAGAACGGAGCGATAGATAGATCGGGAAGATAGATTGATCTGGAGGACGAAAATCTGACTGGTGCGAAGACTATACACGAGTGGGATAAGGACAGAGATGATGATGATAGTATTAGTAGTCGACACCTATTTGTATCTAACCTGAAGGTCTTTTTATTTCATTCAAATCTGTTCAAGATTTATTTAGTAGCAAGCATCCATCCATCAATTTAAACTTTCGCATTTGTAATTATGAAAATTAATTAATATTTAAGTTTAAGATTATCTCTTTTATGTCGCTTGTTTTAGTTGTCATAAAAGTTAATTGAAGTCGGTAGTAGGACATATAATTTTTTGTTTTAATTAATTACTTTTTAATTAATTAGTATCTAGAAATTTCTGTGTTTACGTTTTAGTTCACCACCGAGCGACGACTTTTCCAAGGTGCTACGTTCTCGGTATATTTTTCAACATCTTATTGCCATTCAATAGCCGGTGTCGCCTCACCTTGACTCGAGTGTTTACATTCCGTCGCTTATTTTACATAGAACACAAACATCTGCACCCCTAAACAAAGTTTATTCGCTCCGAAGCAATTCTATAAAGTATTTCAAAAATGTATGTAAAAATGTACGTGACAACCACGTGACTTATCGAAGTTATTGACAGTTCTATACATTTTTGAAGTCCGTTATGAAATCGCTTCGGAGCGAATGTATTTTTTTTAGGAGGGTCAGAATGGAGTTGAAATTTCTTTTTAGACTTCCGTTTTAAAACGTATTATTCCTATGGCAAATATTTTAAAGGTCCTTTTTTTTCTTTCCAATTTAAGATTTTTTGAAATCTAAGAAACAAGTTTGTACAAAACGTTTGTTGATTCTTATTTATTTATGCACTAAGTAATTAAAATTAATCACTAAATGCACAATTAAATCTACTGCTAACCAATGGTGAAAACCGCATCTAATTCGGTTAAACCGTATCTAAGATTAGAGTAAACGAATTCACAAACACCGACCTGTTTTATGTTAATTAATAATACGATCTAATTAGTAACTCATTCCGAAGCTAAAGGGTTTTTCAACAAGAACTTTCTTTTTCAATTGGGGCAACACCAACAACATGACAGTTTTGACATTTAGTTTTTTGACCTATTCGTAGTAGATGCTTTGGCAATTGCTACAATGAATTCAATTTCGCTCGAAAATTGCATTAAAATAATTAAGATCAAACGATCAATTTATTGCAAACCAAATTTCCCGATCGCATAATTTCACGAAATTCAGCTGTTAAATGGCCAGCCAGATCGTGGGATTTAACACCACTGGATTATTTTTTGTGGGGCTATGTTAAGGACAGAGTCTATACGAAGCCAATCGAATCGATCGCGGCCTTAAAACTCAAAATCCGTGACGTGATTAAAAACTTTGATGAAAGAATCGACATCTGTCAGCGTGGTCGTGGTGGAAATTTGCCAGATATCATTTTTCATTCATAATTGCCAAACTTTTCTCTTCGTAATACAATAAAAATTTGAATCATCTTCATCTAAACTCTTTGTTTAATTTTGTTTTAGAAAACAAAGTTCTTGTTGAAAAACCCTATATATAAGAGCGTTGTCTTCTTTTTTCGAGCGTTAAGAGATCGAGAGAGTTGACAATATATTTATGCATTTAGGAAAAATAAGCTAAGAGTAAATTATGCAACAGATATTGATCGTAACAATTGCCTTTATATGTCATTATTATATCTCTACTATAGGTATATGTCATTTATTAGTAATTCAACCGCAGAACTAGGTCCACGCTATCGATTTCAATTCAGAGTTATTATTGAGATATTTTAGTTTTTCATTACAATGTAGGTACAATTTATATTTTTCTACGTTAAATAATTATGTTACAATTTTCTAGAAATATATTCTCGCTGCATAATTGTATCATTCCTAGATTAACGAAGTATTATTCTAGGGTGTGTATGTTCGTATATCTGTACCATTGTGTATTCATATTATATTACCTATCTAGTATTTAAATTCTACTTCCGAAGTGTCACAGAGGTAAAGGTTTAAAGGGAAGTTTTTTTTATAAATTTCATAAGCACAACATAAGTTCCGTTAACAGTAAGATTCTATTGTTGTAGCTCTGGTATAACAATAATATTGCTTTTCTTTCATTCTGTTTAAAGAAAACAAAGATAATAATATGTTTTTATATAGATGACACAGTTGTAATTCACAGTAACAATGAACACAATATTCAACATTGTAATTTGAAAACAAGAAAGACATAATCTAACCGTGACATTTGACTACCGAAACACTTGTATTACAACATCTACAGTCTTTGTATGTTGGAAATGAAATGAAAGGGATAACAATATGTTTTAAATGGTAGTGAAAACCCACACATTTTTATGTGGATACTCGATCAGTTGACGCTCAATTACTGAGGTATAACCGTGTACGATTACCTATGTGTGAAAACATGTATTATTTATGTAATCGTTGAAGGCAATGTCAATAGAATCGAATAAAACGCGACCACAAGGTGGGTATTAGCAAAACAATCACGCGTACCTCCGATGTCGAAGTCGGGTGAAAATTAAAATAACGTTGTCCGCCCTTGTGCTTGGCGAAATTATCCTCTCGAACACTTCGGCTCACGTATTGGAGATCGTTTTTACCTTTATTTATTTGTAATGACCTCGATTTGGCCATCGCGTATTGCCTTTATATCATGTAAATACAATGTTTGTGACATTCGGATCAGGATAATATTTTTTCTCCTCGTCGCCACTGTTATTACGATTTAAGACTGCTTCAAGTTAACACGCTGTAGCGCAACGTTTCTAGACAGTGCATACGGAATAATCTGGGAGAATTCCCTAAATCACACTGAAGAGAAAAATCGTGTGAATATGATTTTATATCAACAATTAAACATCAAAGACTAGTCGTATGTCGATGTTATATATTATGGATATCAAGGAATTAATTTGTCACACACGTTAAAGGATAACTAAGGGAGGCTCATTAACATAAATTAAGGGCCTGCTATTATAATCAATAAGCATCTTCTTGTACGGTATTTAGTTATATTATTTTTATGCTAATCATCATGACGTGATTTATAATTCAAATTGTAGTGGAGATATAGGAAATAGATTCTCAATGACTTTATAAAAATGAATACGGGAAATTATTAATGATGTTCTTTACATTCTTAGGGTGAGGGTGAGGACGAGATCCGGCTGGACGAGGAGATGGATCGGGTGCTGTGGGGCGAGGGCGGGCCTCCGCCACTTCTGGAAAACACAGCTTCGCCGCTTCGGGATATCGCTGCACCAGTGCCACAGCAAACAATGCAAGGTACACAAACAACTTAGAGCAGTTGGCGCACAATCAGAATTATTTTTTTACGTCAAACTGTAGTTTGTGTAAAGTGAACGTCAACTGCTGACCACTTGAAGTTGACAATATCGAGACCTTCAGTATATTAGATAGTCCAAAGATAACAATCAAGCATAGACTTTTTAATGCCTGCCGCTCACCTTAATCTTGTTGTTAAAAAGTATCTAAATTTTAATCTTACAGTGGACGAATACTAGTAATAAGAACACGAAGAAGTGGGTAAAAAATGTTGCGTATTTGACAAGCCAAAATTACACAAAAAAAATTAAACATGATTTGAATCAATTGATTAAGAATGGCTTAACTCACGTAACTCAACTCACGACGCGACCGCGAAGTTCTCAAAATAAACACTCGTCCTGAAGAAAAACCCTCGACGGGTCCGAAACTAGTTGGTGCCGTCACGGGACGATCATACGTGAATTAAGCCGTTATTAATTAATTTATTATTATGTCTCACGAAAGTTTAAACAATTTGATGATTTGAATCTTATGTGTGGCCTAACGTAAAGTTAATTGTCAAGCTTTGGTCGAATAACATATCATGATTTGGTTGCTAATTTGTCTCCATAAATGAAAAAAAAACATAATACTAAATGTTTGTGAATACTTGTGATACATGTTCCCATACAAATTTATTGATAAAGGATTTTTATGTATGCAGATGGCGGTAGTTTACCCAGTGTAACAGAATTATCACAAGCCAGCCCGTTACCGTTGGACAGCATGGGATCAGATCATCCGGTCAGTATTGAAACTAATAATTAACTTATCAGTCAGTACGTAGCTGTTCTGTCGAACTACATTCTTGCAGTGTGCACTAAAGTTTCGTTCTCTTATTACAAATGCGCGACGTTGAATATACGCAAAGCCCTGGCTTGTGTGTTAACTTATTTTCAATTAGTTTTCAATGTGCCTTCGATGTTAGACATTTGTCTAACATCGACGTCTCGAGTATTTACTCGAGACGTTTGTCGGGCGAGCAATGTTATTGTAATTATTCCATTGGCCGACCGTGAAATGTAACTTATTCACGGCAGCTATTTCGATGGTCCTCGTTCTGAATTTTATTTATGCACCAATTGGATCGATGTAGTCAGTCAACGGAGCGCATCGTAATCTCGGTTACGTGTCACTGAGGAGAGTGCACCGTGATGGGCGCGGACTGTCGCGAAGGTCGCGTATCGCCCTACGGCAACCGAGCGAGGGTTGTGCCAGCGGCAGCGACGTCGGCGACTGCCAGTAATCGTGCAATCAACAATTATTAATGTCAGCATGCGACGTCCTGCGATCGATAATAACGAGCCTTGTTTTAATACTAAATAGCCAGTCAAACAGTGAACGCCGATGGTATTGTTAAGCCTCCATTAACTAATCCGGACATATAATTAAAATCAATTAGTGTGAATATTATAAATGTTATTAGCATTTGAATGTGATCGGGTGTTAATAATGTATTGAAATGTACAGATGTCGGTGGGTTTTTCGGGTTCGGGTTCAGCGGGGAGTCCTCGGGAGGTGGAAGACAGACGCGTGCAGTTCGACGGCGATCGGCGCAGCTCCACAACTGAGCTTTTCGACGATGCAAATGACGAACGACGTAATCAGAGATTTGTGTAAGTATATCATTAACAATGGTCAAACAATGGTCTATATTCACCCAATACTGGACACAGACCTTCCTCAATATTTTGTTCCCTTTGTCCATCGAATATGTTGAACAAAATATTTGAAATATATACGTTTTATTGTTAGTACAATTTTGACGTAGGTAGTAACATTAAAGTTCTGCTGTCACCTATATATGTGATAATATTACTTCATCTTGTATGCCATGTATATTCTTATGGTATTAAACATCTATGAAATTTTCTATATCGACGGTAGAAAGCGGAAATGTCGTATCTCAAAATATCTAGTTTTACACCAGAGCCAAAAAGCTATTTCAAAAAAATCACAACTCCTAAATTAATTAAGATAGAAATACGTTCCAAAGTTCAACTTCCTATCAATGTAAGCGTTATTTGATACCGTTAATTGGTATGTCCTAAAGTTACTAATCCATTGATTATTTTTACTAGTTACAGCAATTGAAGGGGCAACTTATTTGGGCCAATTTTCGAGATACGACATTTCCGCTTTCTGCCGTCGATATATTCTGATATGCCATTGGTAAAATAAAAAGACCTTAGTCTAAATTCAATGAGTATTTGCCACTAACTAAAAGTTTTGAAAAGTTGGCTTGTAATTTGGATTTATTTAAAAATTACCTAGTTATTCGTCGCGCAAAATTATCACGCTAGTACTCATTGTCGTCAAAAATAGTCTAATTACGCGTAATGCTTATGACCGTTGTTAGGTAATTTACGAGGTATTCAAAAATGTTCAGCCATATACCGTACAGTTTCAGGTTAAGCAGACTCTAAAGTCACGAGTGACAGCAAATTCATAGCTTTTATAATTTTTTTCAGATTATTGGATTTAATCATGGTAATACTAGGCAATGATAATGTGGTTTGTCTCTATTGAGTTTCATGTACAAAAACATCATCTTTGCCACTCATTTTCTTTGAAAAATAAACAATAAGAAAACAATATCTTTGAATACACTTGTTTCAGCAGTAAAATTTCACGGTTAGACAATACAACGAGGTTATCTGAATGGCACTTATTTTGTTGCTTATACGTACACGTCAGTTATCGTATACAGCTCTACATATAAATTTTGAAGTTAAAAATTAGCAAACATTGTTTGTTAAATTTAAAAAATGGCTTGTTTTCTAATATTACATTCTTTCATTATCAGCTCACGATATGTCCCCACCGAGAGGCTCGAGACTTACCCTAAGTATATATCGTATTATATAAATATAAATGTATCGTCATATAAAATTAGTTTCAACACAAGTAATGCCAAAAATGACGTCAAGCTTTGAGGCAAACAAGTTTTATCATAAATGAAGCGTACGAAACTAATCGAGGTGCTGTACTCATTCACACGACATTCTATCAACTTGTAGGTACGAATATATGAATGTTAAATACGATAAACGAAGCATTGGTGGCGCATTGGTTAGGCATGAGACTTGTAAGCTACAGAATCTGGTTCGATCCCAGACATGTACCAATGTTTTCGATTTTGGAATTTCATATGTAAATGTATAATTTACCTACCAGCCTCCGTTGGCCTTTTTTTGTGGTAAGTTTCCGCAGTAATATAAATAGTAATAAAAAGCAAATCGGATACAACCTCTTTTCTTTTGTTTAATTTTTATTATTAGTAAAGTTGAATAATATAAATAGTCGTGACCTTTTTAAAACACGAAACACAATAATTTTATAACAAAATTTGTTAAAAATATTTTGGGTCTAAATTTATTTTTGATGTAATAATAAAATAACAATAATTTACATGTTAACAATAGTTTAATTCATTTTAGTTTTATTTTTTTCACGGTGCGTTTTTCCGAATAGGGGAAAAAAATCTTTACACTGCTATAATATTTTCGTCACGATCATTAATCGTCAATTAACTAACGTCAACTTTTTGAAAAAATCTTTATCTATATCTGATTCCTATTGAGGTTTTTACCTTTTTCACTCTTTGAACTCGTTTAGCTAGTTACTAATTAATTTGAACCAAAAAATGATTTGTTGGAGGATTTCTAACAACATTTATGGCATCCCAACTTATTACGAAGGAATATTTGTACATTAATTATTTTAGTGGGGAATCGAGCTGAATTTAACAGGCAACATATTTAAAATTAATATACAATAATTTCGACAGACAAAATTGCAGAGTATATTTCATGAATCAGACCTGAACAATTTAGAATGATAATTGCATTTTTGATATTACTAAAAAGGAGATTGTTATTTTCAAATGAAATTGATTGAATATTGTTTCACTTGTTGTAAATTGATGTCGTATAAGATTATCCGCGGACGTAATTTAGATTGAGACGGCGGCGTGCTCGATTGTCAGCGCAGCGCGTCTCGGATGGCTAAAGTCACAATCACAAGGCACTGTTTATTTGCTTGCCGATAACTTTATAATTATTTAAATTAAACGAATTTACAACACAAGATACAAGACAAAGAAATACAATCGAAGCCAAATTATTGTTTTTACCTAATGGTTGATAGTTTTACGGTCACTTTTAAAAAGTAATTTTTCCTTTGCCTGTACACTTTTTATCCTCACAAACAAATTAAAAGTGACGAAAAAAACGTTTCTATTCAAATACTATCGACTTTCCATTGCATAAAAACCAAACGAAACTTTCTGCAACATGTTGATTTAAAAATAAATAACTTTCTTTGACACTCACTGTACATATGCACACTGTTACATATTGCACAGTATGCGAATTTCTGTTTAAAACTCGTATTTCTGAACTTTGTATGACTATATTAAATTGTAGTCCGGAATAATAATTCTACTCGTATACGAAATACCCGGAACTCTGAAGCACTGCAATTAATTGAAAATTGTATTTTAATTATATACTGACGGAAACAGATTCTATAAAATGATAAATTTCAGCGAGGGCAATACGTGTTGCTGGATATTATATGCTGTTTAACATTTTATTATAAGATAAATAGTACAGATAAAGTGTATTAGAAATGTATTTTTAACAATGCAAAAGATATAGATGACATGTCATAGACACCACGACATGTCGTTTCCAATGTACAAACAAACGTTCCAATTTTCAATATAAATAGGACTAAATTATAAAAAGTAGATTTATTACTTTCTTAAATATATAAGCGTGCTCTTTTAACCCAGTCAAACGAGTTATAACAATGTGTCCCTTGGATAATTAAAGAGTTCATTAAAATATATATAACAGAGCACACTGTTTACTTGAATTAATGTTCAATCAGCCACAACATTAGCGTTTCGTACGGTTCACGAGTATGTAATAATATTATTATTAACTAAAGATTGGATATGACAGTATAGTATACTTTAACTTCTTGCTTGCATCTTCCTCTGGCGGTCTTTAAGACATTACAAATTTACCAATATTAGCATGTCTAAAGAGCTATAAATATAAAGAGCGTCGGTGGTTCAGTGGTTAAGGTTAATCTGCAGGTCCTGGGTTTGAATCCCGCTAAGTACCAATGTGTTTTTATCCGACCTTCCTACGGTGAAAGAAAAAATCGTGATGCAACCTGCACATATCTAAAAATTCAAAGATATGTGTGAAGTTAACTAACCCGCACTGGACTATCGTGGTTGACTATAGCCTAGTCACCTCTAACTCAGGGTACGCTCCGAGCCCCTCAGTGACGACGGATAGTGAGCTGACGATGATGATATACCTACGACACAAATGATTTTAGTAGATATGACTTAGCTTTTATATTGTTATAACAGAAAGGTGCCACAACCATACAAGACACGGAAATTGGTGGTGCACGAGAATGTGAGCTTGCCTCTCGATGACGAGCCTAGCGATATGGTGGGCTCGGACGAACACATGCCGGAGATGGACCAAGACGTGTTGCGCAGTCATCGCAGTGACGACCCGAGAGCCCTACGAAGACATAAGATACGCAAGGTTTGTAACGTGTGAACCAAGAATATTAATCGAATCACTGTTAAACCATAGTACTGTTTAAAGGTAAATTGATGAAATTGCCTTCTCTGATAAAGTAGTAAGTACTAACTGTGTAGTGCTTAAATAATTGACTATTACGCTACTGATCAACTTCTGTACTTCCAAAATTTGACACACGAAAAATTTTTTTTAAGTTTATTTTTTATACGAATGCAGGGCTCGACGGTGCACGTCGGCCGAAAGGATGGCGGTGACAGGGTTGCTGATATACTCTCGGATTTAACATACAAAAAAATGTACGACCATAGGCCTCACGCGGTAAGATTACAACATAATCTAATCGACAAAGTATTATGTACTAACCGTACCGGCAATGATTTTTACATGCGAATTTTCCATATCTATCGATTACAGCTTTAGATTTGAAACTAAGACGTACTATATCTTATTGTCACGCGATATTAATCAGTACGATTCGTGATGTCTTCTATGCAGGTCTTCGTCCAACTCGATGAGCTTTTCGCCACCGAGGATGGTGATCCGGAATGGAAGGAGACAGCTCGCTGGATCAAATACGAAGAAGATGTGGAGGAAGGTTCTGCGAGATGGGGTCGGCCGCATGTCGCCTCTCTCTCGTTTCACTCACTGCTGAATCTGAGGCGATGTCTGGAGACCGGTGTAGTACTACTCGACCTCGACGAGAAGGATCTTCCTGGTGTAGCATACAGGTACTAAACAATGTTTACATATTTTGTATCAATTTTCAGTCTATAGGGTTTATCGGTAGTGAAGTTCAACAATGATAACCAGGCATAGCTAAAACCTCTCAAAATGCAGTTTTAAAAAGTTACGAATAATAATAAGATGAGGGCTCAATTTCTTTTCCACATTAATTATTTAAAGAAAAAGACATTATTTTCTTCATTGTTATAATTCCTCAACGACGACAGCCATTTAATGAATATGTTTAATTTTCTGAGGAAGTCCCCGTATTCCTCGTATATTGTACGCCTAAGAGGTTTTTTCCAGGAGGTGCTGCAATCGGTAACACTCTTTCTTTATCCAACCTAAATTTTGGAAAAAAAAATCACAATTTTGTCTAAATCATTTGTTTGTCAATGTGGATAATAGGTCACTTTGCCAGCACGATCATCCATGAAACGTACAAAAAAGTACACTTTTAAAGAGTAAAATATAATCTTACGTCGTGTCCGTAGGGTGGTCGAAAGCATGGTTACCGAAGGTCTCATCGAGGAAGACGATAAGCCGGTTGTAATGCGATCGCTTCTACTGAGACACAAACACGTGCACGACGAACGATTCAGATTCTCAATAGGGGGCAAGAAACAATCCTCATACACCAGTTTGCAGGTTTGTACGAATTAGTTACAATTAATTATTTGATATGTTACACATTTACCACATTTTTTTAATAAGGGATTGATCTGGAGAGGAAGGGGATGCATAGTAAAGGGAAATATCCTTTTTCTGTACAACTTGTCCTCTGTTCATTTAAGGTAGGCAACGCATCTGATACTTTCTAACTTATTGTTGATGTTTATGGGCAACGCTCACTTTGCTATTTTATGATCTATCAGCGATTCAGGAAGCCGCTCAATGGTTTGTCACCTGGTACTATGAAAATATGTTCGATTTGTATCCGCAATAGACATGAATTTTTTTATCGATATCAACCAGTCTTAGGTAATTTGTCGCGTTGATAAGAAAATTCTTCCTTTATTTTTTAACAAGCACTTGATAAAGTATATTTGTTATATAATTTTTTGTAGATAAAACGATATCAAATAATATTGGAATATTTGTAGGTTATTTGGTTGTACAAAAGTATACTCGTACTCGTATATTGACGTAATCTATTATTTATTAACATGCAATGTTTCCGTATTATGCATAATAGATTTGTTAGGGCTCATTCAACTTTCATTTATTTATTATTATGAAAGTTATGTTGCTTAAGTATGTTATCAAGATGAACATAACAATCTTGTGTTCAGTTGTAAATTAACATTATTGCATAATTATTGCGTTTAAAATTATTCCACAACTACCCTCCTTATGATAGTAACGAATCTCTACATTTAAATAGCTTTTTAAAACGAACTATCATTAGAGTTTCTTTTATAAATCTATCGTTTTATACAAGTTTAAAAATAAAAACACGATTCTATTCTCTCTTAGCTATTGTCGTCATAGTGAAGAATAGTTCTTTTTCTTAAGGATTCCAAACTAAAGCTGACCTTTTGTAATTTTAAATAATGATTTACACTTTACAAACACTACAGTTAAGTAGATTCTTTATTATTATGTTGTTTTTTGATATGTTTTGTAACATTTGCAAAAGAAAGGTAATCTTGTCAGTGATAAAGTTCCAGTATCGAAGATTACGTTGATATGTTTGGCATGAATTTTGTATAGGCACTAGTGATGAAGAATTTAAATATTCAAGGCCCAAGGTATCTACCGGTACGTTACTATTTATATGGGTTGTTTTGACATTTGAAACTCACTTTAATTAAATTTTACCAACAAATGCTCATATGTACATAACCGGCTTCAGGATTACAGATTTTTTTATCGATGCCTTTATTGCCTGATTCGTTCCAACCGACTTAGCTTGATAACATTCGATAAAGAAAAAAGACTAACATAATATTTTAAAAAAACACATACTTTTCATTAAAGTTCACTTTTATATTTATGAAGGGATTAATTTAAAAGATAAGTTAAACAAGATTAACAATATTACTCTATTTAGTAACAAAATTAATTTATCTAAGTATATACTTATTCAGTTTTTGATACACCCCTATTAAAGAACTTGATAAAAAAGGGGAAATCCCTTGATTTTGAAATTGAACATAATTTAAAAACAAACTAATTCTTGCGTCGGACGGTTTGTTATGATCATAGGAGTATAAAGTAGAGGTTAAGATGGTATGTTGTGCAGTCGCTGTGGCTGGAGGAGCCTGGTTTGGGGCACGGCGGTGCGAACGGTGCGCGCATTCGCTGCACGCATTGCTCCCCCGCCGGCACCTGTCGCCGACACAGCGCCCACATTCTTGTACGGAAATCAATGCGCGTGCGCTCTTTGCCTGCCACCGATCATACACGCACTATGTATTGCACATGCGTGTACATCAAACCCCATTAAACATATTCTCCCGTTTATTTCAGATAAAGTATTCATTTTTCAGTATTGTTAAATACATCCTCAGATCCCTGAACATGACTATAATTGCATGAATTTGCATATTTAGTTCAGTGATTTGACAAATCTTTTTCAACACAAGAATTCACCGTCATTTTCGTAACAACCATCTTGCCTGCCATATCGAGATACAATAAGTTAGTTTAAATGTATTCTTGTCGTCGTAGAATAATGTGACTAATTGTCGTCATAATTCATTCATTGTAAGTTATGTAGTAATTATTTTTAAAATATTACATCTTCCATCATGTTCGTACTATTTGTTTTTTTTTTCTTTTGTTGCTGTTTTAGGTTGTTATGAACTGTATTTAGTGTGAAGTTTTTTCGACTGAAAGAAACTTTAGGTTTCCCTGGAAGTTCTTTGTTGTTTTTTTATTGCAATGTTCGCTTTTCATTAACAAATTTGTAACTATTTTAAAAACTACTATCTATCCCTAAGTATAAGTTATTAGTAATACATCAAAAATTTTACTCATTTCCTAATATCATCCTGACATAAGAAACTATTTGTTTTTTAATTTATAATTTTGATGTAGAGCCTGTCGGAACGACGTTTTGGGCGTCGAAGTTCTTACGCCTTACCTCTTCATGAACGTTCCGAAACACGTAAGAAGACGTCAGCTCCGGGCCTCGATCAACGTGAGATAGAATACGTCGCCGCAGGAGTAGACGGCTCCCAGGATGAACTGCGACGTGGACACAATGACTCCATCATGAAACGTATTCCCGAAGACGCCGAAGCGACCACAGTTCTCGTCGGTGCTGTGGGTTTCCTGGATCAACCAACCATCGCATTCGTCCGTCTTGCGCAAGGAATTTTGATGCCTTCAATCACCGAAGTCCCTGTGCCCGTTCGATTCATGTTCATCCTCTTAGGTCCGACTGCTGCTGATCTCGACTACCATGAAGTCGGTCGTTCTATATCGACACTAATGTCGAATCCGTCGTTCCATTCCATCGCTTACAAAGCTGATGATCGTCGTGAACTCTTATCAGCTATCAACGAATTCTTAGATGATTCTATTGTGCTGCCACCTGGTGACTGGGAAAGGCAGGCTCTGTTGCCGTTCGAAGAACTACGAGCTAAAAGTGAAATGATAAGGCGGCGTAAGCGTGACGCATTGGAACGTAAGAAAGCCGCCGCCGAAGCGGCCTCTCCTCCCTCCGTTGAAAAGCAGACCCTGATTACTGCGGAAGCTGGGGAAAAGCAGGAAAAAGAATACGAAGATCCACTTTCTAAGACTGGTCGTATTTTCGGGGGTAAGTTAAATAATTAACTCAACTTCAAAAACAATTTTATGTTTTCACTCTTTGAATCTCATTACATTTTTTGTACACAGGTGTAATACGTGATATTAAAAGGCGCTATCCGTATTACTTGTCCGATTTCCGAGACGCGTTGAACGGACAATGTGCTGCGGCCACTATATTCATGTACTTTGCTGCACTGTCGTCGGCCATCACTTTCGGTGGGTTACTCGCCGAAAAGACTAACGGAAAAATTGGCATATCGGAAACTTTGGTAAGTTTTGTGTAAATTATTTACAAATGTTTTTTTATAATGTTTAACAAAACATAATAATATAGTTTAAAATCCATATAAAGGTAACAAATAGATCAACCGATGTTTATCGAAATAATAGATGTTAGGAAAAACGTTCCAATGCAGACTTGTTAAAATTTTGAAGAAAGATAGCGTAGCATCATTATATTCAATGCATTCTTATCAGGATTCAAATATTCTGATCTTTTGATTTGTGCAAAGTTTTTTTTAAATTATTAATACAAATTACGAAATGAAACGACTTCAGTATGATATAACAATTAATTAATTTTTATTAACTGATTCACCAATTTATTAATTAGAAACAAACATTTATATTCAATATACTTCCATAAATAGAAATTCTGTACCGAATTGTCTATTGTTGTTGTAGATTGCTCAGCATCCGTTACGTTCTGTGATATGAAATATAAATACATACACTTAGATATTAAATAACACTTTTGCTCGGCATATATTTATTTATTCAAGACAGAAAGCAGAAACTAGAAGTTGAAATTAAATGTAAATATAAAAATGATTATAAAAAGAGCGTCGGTAGCTCAGGGGTTAAGCGCAGGGGTTGACTGGATTCGAATCCCGCCATGTACCAATGTGTTTTTCGAGTTTCGATTTACATATGTACATTTATCCGATGTTCTTACGGTGAAGGAAAACATCGTGATGCAACATATCTGAGGAGAAATTCAAAGTGCTATTTTCAACTTCTGATATTATATAGTAGAGATATTAATTTATATATAAAAGCTTTTAAACTTGTAATTAAAGAGCTACAACAACAACATAATCACGGCCGTGACCCAGAGGAGTTAGACTTCCAATTGGCGCGGTCCTGGCAAATCTTCCAGAGATTTAGACATTCTCGTCGGTTGCGGCTGCTCTTGACAATAAACTAAAGTTAACAATTATATCATTAACGTGTATTATTTTGTTGAAACGTAATTATATGACTCATGTATGACTTGTAAACGTTCACGGTCCGCCCCCTTTATTTCATATTTGACCGTGACATAGAATTGTCAACCTCAAATGGACACGGAAAGTTGCACATTTACGAGTACTCTACAAGGTTTAATATTAACATGAGTGCTTATATTTCACGTAAACGTTCAATATTTAATGGCCGCTAACATCTTCAAATAATATAATAATTATCTAAATAAGATTATCTACAAAAGAAACACTATATTATTCGACGTTTTTAATTTTATTTTAACTAGAATGTGAAATTTTCATAATCTTTAAATGCAAGCTAAGATTTTGTGATGAAACAAATATGTAAAAAATTTCAATTATAGAAAATATTCCTTCATATTTATCTTTCGCATCAAAATGAAAATTAAATTCACAACACGTATTATTTCTCTTTGTAACTTCATTATTAAAAATCAAATGTTGCGAATATATTATAATGACCAAAAATATGGACTGATTAATTAACATGTATGCGGCTGATATTACTTCCCTTGATATTATTTCATTATTGTGACCTAGAATACAAAAATAGTACTCAGTATTGCTATAACAGTTGCATAATATAAGTGTATGTTTGATATGACTATTACAATGTATATTTCTGTCTATCTATCTTTAAAGATGACTGGAATAAATTATATAAACTTAACGTATTGGTTTAAATCTAAAAACTCTAAGAAAACCAATTGATTTAGCTTTTCATAGAGTTTATTAAGTTTTAAGAGGGTCGTAGAAATATATCTAAAACACGTAGATAATTTAAGTTGTGCGTCATGATGGCGACTTTAGTTCTTAATTTTTTCTTGCACCGATGTAGGTTTTCACGTGCGCTGGTGGAGTATTATTCGCTTTGCTGGCTGGCCAGCCAATGATGATCACCGGAGCAACCGGTCCTTTGCTTCTACTTGACGAATCACTGGCGACGTTCTGCCGATCCTACGGGTTCGAATTTCTAGCTGCTAGAATGTACTGCGGCATCTGGATGATAGTTATTGCCATTTGCGTGGCATCGGTTGAAGGGAGCGTGGCTGTTAAGAAGATTACCAGGTATGTTTTTACTGTCAGGTACATAGATTGTATTTTAGATGTGACAATTGTTCTCTCAGTCTCGTTAAAGTAATGTCTCATTTTGTATATGTTATTAATCATTGTTTATTTGTCACAGATTTACAGAGGACATATTTGCGTTCCTGATATCCCTGATCTTCATCTCGGAGCCAATTACGAACCTGATCAGCTTGTACCGAGCGCATCCGCTCGGTTATGACTACTGCCAACACAGCGTTAACAATACTACGGAACCACCAACTATTGGGAACAATACCCTTAATAGTATGTAATTGATCTCGAATTTTCAAAACATATAAATTTTACTGGCACAATAATAACAGTAAAAAAGTTGTTCAAGTGTCACATGACTTCATCGTCTGTACAACCTAAGTTTATATAGAGACATAAGTCTAAAATCGGAATATTTATCGAACGTAATATCCGCAGATAATGCAACAATGCCCGCGGCACCGCACCACATCAAGATTGCGCCACAACCGAACACTGCGCTCTTCTGTACTATGCTCACACTTTCCACCTTCATCATCGCCTACTATCTTCGTATCTTCCGCAACGGAAAATTCCTCGGACGCAGTGTAAGTTGACACAATTTTCACACTTATAAACTAAATTATATTAATAGACGTAGAAGAGGCCATAATTTGCCTATTTCTAGAGTCCAACATCGATGATAAACCAGGATTTTCCAAACATTTAGTCGATTCCACGACTTGTTTGAACTATTTATCTAATATCTTTAGGCTCGACGAGCTTTGGGAGACTTCGGAGTGCCGATTGCAATCGTCCTGATGGTCGGCGTGTCAGTGTTGGTGCCGGTGTGGACGGAGAAGTTGCAAGTACCTGAAGGTCTCAGCCCAACTGCGGACCGGTCATGGCTCGTGCCTCTCAACCCTGGCCTGGAGACGATTCCCATGTGGGCAGCCTTTGCCATGGCTTTACCTGCCCTCATGGTTTACATTATCGTGTTTATGGAAACGCATATAGCCGAGTAAGCTTTTATTTACTGATGCGCATATTCAAAACAGGAATATGAGTTTATTGGAACCTTTTTAATAATTATAACAAAACTCGTCTCCTGTTTTGAAACCTATTTGTGTTTTCTATGAGTATACTCATAATAAATTAACTTAGTTATAAATAAAGCGTAGCGATGTTAATTTTTGCGAAAATTTTGAAGCAAAGCGATTTGCTTGTGCGATTCTATGCGAAATGATTATTGCTAACTTTTTAAATTAAATTTCGTCGTGTTATAACTTAAGTCTGTATTAGGTTGATCGTTGACAAACCAGAACGTCGCTTGAAAAAGGGTAGCGGTTTCCACATGGACATAGTGATAATGTCTGTGGTTAATGCTGTGTGCGGTATGTTTGGTGCGCCGTGGCAATGTGTCGCTACCGTCCGCTCCGTTAGCCACGTGGCCGCGCTCACCGTCATGTCCACCACACACGCTCCCGGAGATAAGCCCTACATCGTGGAAGTTAAAGGTACCCATAAGATAAAAGCACTTACAATCGTTAAAATCTAACAAACAGCCTCATCGGCGAATACATAAAAATGTAATATAGTAGCTCTGCCTGTTTTATGACAGATACTACCCGTAGGTTGATATATGTTCAAAACAGGTGTATAGTTTGTTTTACTTCATAACAGTAGAATATTCATTTGTCGGAATAATAATATATTTGAAAACTCGTATGGTTTATTATTTATTAATCTCAAATGAACAGAAAACTTCTGCCCTTTATAAATAGAATTTAGTGTATATATAATTGAGATGAAGAAAATCCTATCCACATCATATCCTAATAAAAATATTTATTTAAATTAAAAGGTCGTAAAGTAATAATAATTGATATCTAATATGATTCAGCAGATTAGGATTTTATCTCAATTGAACAACGACCTCACATATGAAAGTTGAACTAACGCCCCTTAGTAACAATCCCTTCTGTATATATTTATCTATTGTATCATATTTCGATTTGTCATATTGTTATTATTCCTTTAATAGTATTGACATAAAACTCAATATATTTCTGATTGAGTTTTGTTTGTGTTCTCTGGAATCATTTTGGTATCTTGATATCATTATTAGTATTTTTGAAACTCAACAGCGACTTTTGAAAGTGAAATCTTTTTTATAACTACATAGTAACATCTATAATTTAAATTATATTTAAAAAATAAAGCAGCAATATCCAGAAATTCCCTAGTTAATTATTAATCACATCGATACATGATCGTCATTATTTTTTTAGAACAACGTCTGACTGGATTGCTGGTTGCGGTACTGTGTGGCGTATCTGTGTTAGCCTCTGGTTGGCTGCGTTTGGTACCAATGGCTGTTCTATTTGGCGTGTTCCTCTACATGGGTATCTCTGCTCTCGGCGGCATTCAATTCTGGGATCGATGCATCTTGTTGTTCAAGCCCGTTAAACATCACCCTCAAGTACCATACGTCCGACGGGTAAGTTTTTTTATACTGAGTTTCAAGGTAATAAACACTGGGTTCAAGGATACATTTAGATTTTGGTTTTTTAGTATTTAATATCTTTAAAAATTAAACTTATTGGTGACCGAATTGACTTACATTCCGGGCAAGAATTTTTTTTATATCAAAAGGTGGCAAACGAGCAAACGGCCACCTGAATTCGCCGAAACAGCGAGGCGACCGTTGCCCATAGACATCCGCAAATGCAGATGCGTTGCCTACCCTTAATAAAGGCAGAAGGGGACACACAGAAAGAGGATACTTCCCCCTCCTATGCATCCCCTTTTCCGCCAAATCCACTTCCCTTTCCAATCCTTGCCTAATAGAAAAAGGGTGGGAAGGGAAAGAGGACTAAAATTACGAGAATACCAATCGAATGCCAACTTCCACTTCAAAATCGGTTAACTGGATTACTTTAGTCTCACAATAGAATATACATACTCGCTAACATTACTTACTCAACAGGAGAACAAAAAATCCTTAGCAATTGTTATAAAACCAACGCCCAGTGCGATTATAAAGTGACGAAGTTCTATTATTAAAAACGGTTCGATGCCGATTGTGAACTTCGTTAAACATTAACACCAATGTTATGTAAATTAAATTTCATTTTAAAAATATTTTTCCATCTTTTTATGGAAAACATTTACAGTTTCTATCTAATTCCGGACTATTTCCGTCTCTATTTGCAGTAAATTGAACTGTGAGTGGGTGAGGAATTGCATCAGAGAGGCGGTAATAGTGTAATAGTCAAGCCATTATCTCAGCCCGGGCACTTCACTCTACTGGGATTTAATAAAATAATAAAAAAAAATATTTCATAGACATACAAGTCAAAGACTTTTGCTAAATCTTATGCACATTTTTGTTGTATCTTGTGGTGCATAAGAAAAAAATCTTACTATCTTACTAATATTATAAGTGATGGATGGATGGATGGATGTTTGTTTGAAGGTATCTCCAGGACTTCTGCACGGATCTCGATGAAATTTGGCATAGATATAGAACATAGTCTGGAAGAGCAGATAGGCTACTTTTTAAGTTATTTTTTAATTCCTCGCGAACAGTGTCCATGCGATCTAGTACCTAATACATAAACTGCAAAAACTTGTGCACTAAATTCTGCAGTGTATTTTTCTCTCAATATTTACAAATGAATGACGAATATTCTAATACACATTTCTGGATCGAATATCAATATATAAAACATACATTAGCATTATAGATTGTATCTCTGTTATTTATGTAGTTCAAAGACAAGGTTAGACTATCAATGACTCCGCCGCCCAAACATTTGCACGAAAACATATTGTCTCACTTTCATTGTCTTTGAAAAAAGGGATAACATAATGATATTGTGCAACTTTTTCGTCTGTAGAAACGTACGGCATTTCGGACAACATCACCTCCATTCTTGACTTTCAGAGATTACCTTCCTTATTTCTATATCCGTTTAATATGCAAATCTATATATATAAAAGAAAGTTGTGTTAGTTACACTATTTATAACTCAAGAACGGCTGAATCGATTTGACTGAAAATTGGTGGGCAGGTAGCTTAGAACCAGGAAACGGACATAGGATAATTTTTACCCCGTTTTCTATTTTTTATTCCGCGCGGACGGAGTCGCGGGTAAAAGCTAGTTGTAAATATATTACTATAGTACTAATCTTATTATTTCAGGTACCGACTTTGAAGATGCACTTGTACACACTGATACAGATCGCAGGCATTAGTCTTCTGTACTTGGTGAAAAGCTCTCAGTATTCACTCGCTCTGCCGTTCTTCCTGGTGATGATGGTGCCGCTACGAATGGCCTTAGCCTACATTTTCACTCCTCTGCAACTACGAGCTGTAAGTCACGTTACAATGTTAATTATGGGAAGTACAAAACTATTATATATTCGAATGTTTAAACATAAGGGTAAATGATGTCGTTTAGTTATTGATTTATTTGTAATTCGGGCGAAGAATAAAGTAAAACTCAAATCAATTTAGGTGTTATTTTATCGTTTCGTTACTAGATCTGTTGCGGATATCTTATGTTTTATTAAATACGATGGATTATAATTAAGATACTACTCCTCATTTACCGCTACATTTCTTTTAGACGTTTTTTGATGTTAATAAAATAATTCTCATCCACTGATTTTATTTGTAATATTACGCGTATACACAAATATGTAACACAGTAACATTCGCGACAATTACCTAACATCTTACAAGGTAACGCAATGTAAAATATTCTATTTTAAAATTAGCGCTTAAAATAAACCTCGACGTTAGTCACGTGATTGATCACCTTATATCTTATTTGCAGTTGGACGGCGCCCAGAAAGAAATTGACAAAGACGAGCCGGACTTCTACGAGGAATCACCGCTTCCGGGTTAAGCAGCTTCTAACTAAATATTAACTAGACGTATTCTTGAATTAACAACGTCAAGTATACTTAAAATAAAAAAGCTAATTAACAAATAATTTTAAAGTCTATTACCAGTGGCAATATTTTGCCAGGTTATATACTCTGTGTTAGTAAGGTAAATATTTTAGTAATTTGAAAAATAAAATGTAACGGTCCGTCGATCTTCAATGGTTGTATTCTTTCCGATCATTAAGCTTTTTAATGATTGTATTTTTCGAAATACTATAAATCTAAGATTTTTCATGCTTCTATCGATAATCTTACATTTTGATAAATCATAATTTCATCTTTTTGTTCCTTTTACCATTAACGACGTTCTGTGTTACGTTTTATTTTTTACGTTGAACAATATTGAGATTAGAATTTATTAAGACGCGGGACGTAGTACGAAGAGACAATATTTAAGGCGAGAACAATAAGAATCCATGTTAAACACGGGACTATATGCAACATTTATATTATTCAAACCTTAGTTAAGTCGTAGATGTAGGTGTTTATGTAGTAAAAACTAAAATTAATATACAGTGAAACCTGGTTAAGTGAGACATCAAGGGACCTGCAATGTTGTTTCACTTATAGAGGTATTCCACTTACCCAGTGTCTCAGATATACAGGTATAAATAAATATCTGTCTCATGTACAGAGGGTTCCATTAATAGAGGTGAGAATACAGGTTATTTCAGTTATACAGGTGCGATCATTTAATAAAATAACGTGTTATGTATGTAAATGAATGAACAAACTTCTTCGCGTGTCTTCCCACTTTCATAAACGGATGTTAACTTCAGTTTTTCACGTAATGATAACGATTGTAGCTTTCGTTTTGACATTTTTCAAATAAACATCTGTATGATAGTAAAGCGAAACTAAAACTGAAGGTAATTGAAGCTCAAAATTTGTACTTACGTACTTGGAATTACGTGTGGAATTTGTGGGTAGAATAAGAATGAGTAAACAAACAATGTTATCTCAGTTACAGAGGTTTATGCATATAAAATTTACTCGCTGTCTCAGTTATAGAGGTAACTATGATGATAAATCGAAAGAACAAATCCCAGATATAGAGGTTTACCTCGTCCCACTAACAGAGGTAATTCAGTGCCAAAGTGTTGGGACCTCAGCATGAGTTCCAGTTATAGAGGTTTCTCACTTATCCAGGTCCCACTTAACCAAGTTTCACTGTAGTATTCACTTCAATGTGGTACATTATACTTTACATGAGAAACATTCTTGTTATTGTTACAGTTTTGTTTTGTGTCATTTTTTCCCATTTTTCTTACAAGTTGCCTACAAAATTATGTTAAGTCACAGAAATCAATCTTTATAAGTAGAGAAGAAAGTGTGATTAAAAATACGTAATTATAGTACATTTTAGTATTTTTAAAATATTGTGGTTGAATTATCTTGGAGTATGTTTTAACTTGAAGTAATAATTTGTTGTTTATAAAAATTGTTAATTGAACATGAGAGTATGTGCTCATGTATATATATACTACAGAATATTTCAGTGACAGTTTGTTTTTTTTTAAAGTTACGTTTACAGATACGCTCTGTAATAAAATTACGAGCCAAAGGTTAGGTGCCAAAGAGGTATTTATTAATTTTCAGTACGATTTATTTTTAATTGCAAAAAATGCGTAGATAATTACGTGGACTGCTGCCTAAGGACCACACAAATACGTTGTGTAGCACCTACCTAAGAAATGTTAAATTTCGACTTATTTTAATTAATTCTATTTATTTTTATATTAAGTACTCTTCAATTGTCACATTGTTTGACAGTAATACAACCCAATTATTAAGAAAAAAAATAATTTCAATTAATAAAAAGGGCCTATTAAATGTCTTAAGTTTTGCCAAAGTTCAGTTTAGCCTACGTAATGTCTAAGTACTTAATTTATTGTACATTATTATTGCGTTAATTTATTTTAACAGTATTTGTTGTCAACAACAGCCTAAATGTGCTTCGTGAATGTTTGCAACATACATTCCGGACGGCAAAACAAACACTTTAGTTTATATTGAGATTAGTATAGTTTAAGTCTTGTTATATTCGCTTTGTCGTTAGTTAACTACATATGTTTAGGGTTTTGGTAATTTCCACATTGATATTGAAATGTTATACATACAGTTTAATAAGTTATTCCGACATCTCAGTGATTACATAGTAGTGATAAATTTTATGTTTTACCAACGTGGTTTGATTCTAACTAACTTTAAAGTCATTATTGCTTGTTTACAAATATTTGTCTCAGTACTTAATTTTGAACTGAAAATAATTTTATTAGTATTAAGTATTTAAGGTACTTATCTAAGAATGCAGATGAATTTTATGGTTTAGCTTGTAGATATTTTTTTCTGATATCAATCAACAACAAAATCTATCTAAATGTTTGAAACTTTATTTTATCTGGGTATCTGAGACCAAAAACCCAGTTTAAAAAGTCTTGTTATCTCTGTGTTGTCAAAGATTATGAGGGATGGCGTTATTTTTTACACAGATAATTTAGTTTTAGAAACCAATTCTTAGTATTGTTAATTATTACAGCTCAAAGAAACATTCCATAGTAGTTTCTCCATCTCCACTGATCCATCCAAATAAACATTCTATGTTTTGATATAAAATGCTAATTTAAATTGTATATTTTCAAATTCACCTTTACTGTAAATAAATTAAACAGTCTTGAAGAATATATTCATATGCCATAGATTTTGTAGACATTAACAATATAATACAAAATTGAAATGTGAGTCTGTCCATATTAACAAATTTGACTTTGAGAATAATCATAGGCTGCCATTTATTATAAAAATAAAAAGGAAAATGCAAATTTAGAGTAAAAGGTTTGTTTTAGATTAAAAATTCAATTACTGTTATAGTATTTGCGGGTTTCTATTGTTCTATACATCATTAAGAGACACTTGTTTTATTACATATTTTTGTCTCTGTTTTTTCAAAGGGAATGAGAGGAATGACAATTTCAGTCACTGTCACAGTACTTGAAACCCACTAAGATTTTAATTAAAAATCTTTGTCTGTCCATCTGTGCCGGTAAGAATAGCAAGTCTATTGTGGTTAATTCTTTCAAATAAAAATAAAAAAGACATAGTGATATAAAAGAAAAAACATGACAAAACAGTTACAGTACAAGTATCTTGTGACTTTTTTGACATTGACAGGGGAATAGTGAGCTGTCATAATTTAGTTTGACTTTTTGCCAGAAAGGTCAGATAGCTTTGTTGATCCATACATAAATGCTTGACTTGACCCGAATAAAAGACATATTTGATATGCACATAAATTGAAAAAGGATATTAATTTAGTACAAGTATGCACAGTTTACCAGCACTTGATTGATCTATTTATTAAACTTTATTCAATGGTATTATAATTTCAGTACAAATATCTAAACTAAGTTATATTTAGGATTAAGGAACATGTTATTTTGAGTAATTTTAAATTTGTTTTTATTTTATTTTAAAAAAAGTCGTAGTTGAAAATGTGATCAATGTACAGTTTAGTTTAGTTAATAGTTACCAAGTCAAAGGAATTAATGTGCTATAAACAGATACCTTAATTTATTCTAAGTTCCTTGATTATTTATTTATTTAACATATCTATTGCAAGGGGTGGATGAAATTATCCTTTGTATGTTGTCAGTTTCAACATTTATTAAAAGTGTTTATTAATAATAAATCGATGTGTTTATAGACTTGTTTCATTTCATTGATTTATCATTTACCTTATTTCTCAACTAATATTATCTTACATATTTGTTTCTATTTAACCATCAAAAAGCACAACAAAACCGCATTCTTGTTATTAATTTTGGTTTCGGACATTTACGCGGCCGTGTACCTACATTGTGTACAAAAGCCGTGTTTCCATGGAAGTCGATTAACTGTGGGACGTAGCACCCTAGGACCAAGTATATAACTATTACAAATCTGATGTATAAACACTATAAAAAAGGAAACATTTTTCAACAATCGTCAAATTGCGCTGTTTTAAAATTTTTAATATTATGAAAGTATTTTTAAGTTTAGATGGATTGATGGCTGTTTGTTAGAGGGTAACCCCGAAATAGCTCAGCGGATCTTAATGAAATTGAAATGTGGCACAGATGTAAAACATAGTTTGGAAGAACACATAGGCTACTTATTAAGCTTTTTTAATCCCACATGGATGGAGTCGGTGGCAACAGCTAGTATTTTAGCTAAAACATTTTTTTCCCGGTACCAATCATTTTTAATCGATGATTATTTTACTTATTTTTTATTTACAAACTATTTTTGGAACCGTATTCAGTCTTAACACTTAAAAAGTGAATTCCAGAAAAAAGTATTAATTGCTGTAGACTTTCGAAAAGCAGTTGAATATGCTATGACCATAGCTGGTTGCAATTATAGGCCGTGTAGGATTTTGTAATTTGTTGGCCCTAAAGCTGTGGCACATGGTAATTGCAGTAGCATTGGCAACACCGTTATTATTGAATATTTATATTTGCTAATTTATGTCAACGCCACCGTCAACATGGCATAAAAATAAATAGTTTTTACCTAGATAAAATAATATACTGAAATAAGCTTTCAGCACAGTTTATATTTCTTTGAATCAAAAATCAAAGAATTATACAAACTATTCCAAAAAGAAAAATGGCGTTTATAAAGTGAAAATCCAGAACTGCGCATGCGCGCAATATACTGTCCATGAAATGTATTTATTAAGAAGCGATAGGGACGCCAATACGCAATATTTGGTACTACATCTGTCACGGGGCTGACTTCTCTACGTCTTTTTGACGGGAGTTGCGGGCGGCGGGCGGCGGCGGCGGCGCTAAAGAATAGAAACCAGCAGCGATCGATCCGTGAGTTCGGTATTAAATATCATTGTGGTACAGTGACTTTCCTAACCATTTATACGTTTATTATCATTTATTGTTCTGTATTTATACTTGTATAAATCATATTTATTAACCGGTGTACTATACTTCTATCAAAAACATAGGATTTTGGAATTGCGCTTAATGGATTCTTCTTAGGCACGTCTTTCCCTGGATTTACGTTTCAAGCCTGTATTTTTCGTGTCTTTTTTTTTAATGCTGCGCCTCAAAGTGTTCATTTTCGCGTAATTCCTCGATAATAGTGATTTATTTCAAATACTTGTTACATATTGTCGGTAATATTGGCAAACGATTAATAACAATACAAATATTTGTCTCAGATTTCACATTTCTGATTATATCGGCCCATTTGATTTTGTATCAAATATCGATTTTCTAGCAATTATTATAAGTTAAACTACTTTGAGATTTGGTTTTAAATATATAAATTGGTACAAGTTTAGTTCTTTATAACAAGAAAACATCTTGCTTATTCATCTTCATAAAATTCTGTTACTGTGCAAGGTTTTACAAAATGGCCATTGCAAAGAATAGCCTATTTTTATTTTTTTAATATCTGTAATTCAAAGTGATAATCCACTTAATCATTAGATGATTTTAACTTTGAACAATATAATATATTGAATGAAGACTTCAGAAATTCTTATTAGATGTTAGACAAATTATATATTTGGTTAAAATCTTTAACAGAAATATTTCTGGTAAAGACTAACTGTAACCTTTGAAGATTACAATTTATAAAGAATAAAAACCATAATCCAAAAACAATGTTTTAACATTAATGTCAACAAGCTTATTTCACTTATATTTTTAAAATACACAAATAAACAATATTATTGCATATGCTGGTTTATATATTTTAAATCCTTAAGCTTGATCAATATATTAAGCCATTTTGATAAACAATCAGAATATGTAACAAGTATCTTTGTAGGAAATAGAATCAATACAGTCGATTCTTTTTTCTACGACAACATTATTGTCATCTACACAATTCATCAAATTCAATATAAACCTTATTCTTACATTTAAATTTGGTTTTTTGTTGCTTTTTTTCTATAAAACATTTCATGATAGTTCAGTCCTCTGTATACATAAATTCCCCAAACTTCCGGTTCATTACTTTGATTATATATTTAAAGATTTACTGCTCAATTCTTGATATGCATAATGGATAAAGGGTTTAAGCCCATCTGGGCGTGCAGGACGTCCGCTTCTGATGAAGCATCTGAATTGGAGTACTATCTGCAGAAGCAACTTGAAGATGATGTTGCGAGGTAGGTTCAATAGCTACCCTCTGACCTGAAGTTGGTACAGGGAGCTTAGTAGCCATGGAGATTGTCCATGTTGAAAATAAGAACCTTAGAGGAATCTTTGGGGCCATCATGAGGCAGCTGTTCCAAGTGGATTTGATTGGGAATGAAGCTTCAGAATTATGGAACCTCTAAACCTTGACTCAACTAAGTGGAGCTGCCAGTGAAGAAATATTATATTTCATCACATCTTTTCGCTTTTCTATAGATCTAGCAGGTTTTCCAAATATTTTTCAATCTGAAGTATAAGACAATGTATTACCTCTAGCAATTTCCTGTCCCTAGATTTTCTGGAATTTGAAACATCTTCTGAATGGATGGAATATCTCTGACCTTTATAGTGGTTAGACCTATTTATATAGGATCCATTTGTTAGCTTATCTCCATGCCCTAGGTTGTCCATTTATTCATTCACTCCTTTTGTTCTTATATCACTTTCATGTCATGCGGGAAGATTATTTTAGGATTTTAATTGATTCTTATTTATTCGCATTTGCTCCAGGGGCAATCAATTGAGATTTTATTGACAAATTATCAATATTTTTAGAGAATGTTGTAATCATAAATATTTGTCATGGATTAGTTTAAATTGTATTTAACCATATTTATATGAAATTAAATGTGGCTATTGTTTTGTAAATGAGGAAAAATGGAAAGTGAAAGAAGAAAATGTGTGATGGCTGACATTATAAGTGCATAAATGAGTGAGTTTTGTAAGAATAGTGTATGTTAGAAAATAAGAAGTGAATATGGATTTATAAGCTTTAATGTGGTTAATAATGTTTTGAGTGGAGTTGCAGCTTTTGTGTTGTGAAAATTCGAAATAATTCAGACTTGTTTTTTTTACTAACAGTGTTTACATTTCATTATTCATATAACTTACTAACCCTATTTTCTCTATTATAGAATATTTGATGAATCAATTTATTCAGACCTTGAACTAAGTTGTGGCAAACAGAAATTACTCACACATACATGTTTACTAAAAGCGCGTACTAATACATTTTATAACACACTGCAAACAATTTTGCATGTCAATGTTAACCAACGTATCTTTGATGAAATTTATTCATTCGTAAGGTAAGCAAAATAACAAGCTTTGTAGTTAACTGCTTTACTTGTTTGTATTTATTTATAGTAGTGGGAGATAAATATCAAGTGGTTTATCTGACTAGCTTACCTTTAAAAGCCTACAACTTTAAGATGCATGCCAAAGCAGCCACAACAAGAGATGTCTGCTTTTTTGTTTATTAAACCTGTTGTTATTGTATATTATTGAGTAGTTAAGGATACGATTCAGTGTTATTAAGTGCAGTTTGAAATTTTCAGCGACGTTTATACTGAATGCAATATAAAACACCAAGAAGCTGAAATACTACAATACTTAAAAGATAATCTACTATTTGAGAAAAAAGATGCTTATTATTTAAGCAAGGACGATTTACCAGATGAAAATGAAATATTCTCGACACCAAAATGTCTTAGTCCTTTTGCTGAACAAGAATTAAAGGGAAATCCGTTGAGCCCAAACACCGAGTTGACGAAAGAGTATTATGCATTAGTGCCAATAGACAGACACACATTTGATCAAGAAATTGGTGAACAAGATGCTTTATCAAATGCGTTTCAATCTATGATCAACGCCCAGGCTAAGGAAACTATTCAGCAGCAGCTTTCGCCACGTAATAAGCCTACATCATTGGCTCTTACATCTAGCCATACAACTAAATCTATTCAACATTCCAACAGTTGTGATACTTTTGACTGCAATCGCTTTGAAGATGTTTACTACCAAAACGAAAATGTAGTTAAACAGGCACTTGGTGAAACATTTTCTCAAAAAAAATGTAGTATTATACCCACCCACGAATTGGTCGATAATTTAAACAATCATTTGAAAACACTGAGCAATGGTGAATCAGTGGTTGAAAAAACAATAGAACCATCTTACACACCAGACAGTTTGATAACAGACGAACCTAGTTCATCATCAGATTATTTATCTGCAACTTACACTTGTCCACAAGGAATATATTCTTCGATTTGCCAACCTCTTAATAATATCGGAGATTCTTTTACAAAAATGGATAGCACATTTACACCATCTGATTCAGGTGTAGAGAATGGACTATTAGAAAGCCAAAGTAGTCATCGTGATATCACATTGACTGATTTATCGTTAACGGAAAGTGCCATACATGACTCTTCGTCTGATGACTTAAAGCAGATATTCAGTTGTGCAAATCCTACCGATGACAACCATGTATCAAAATATAAATATGCTACTGCGCAATCAGACAAAGCATCTTTAAGTAGTACATCTACTGAAACTAGTAGTGGACTAGTATATCGACAGAGTGAGGAGAGACCGAAGTTACGGGCAATGGATCTTCAATCATCGAAAGAAGAAAAACAGAGACAAAATGAGGAGATAGTTAATTTAGAATCATCCTCTGTATCATCTGAAACTGGATCTTGGGAATCGATATTTCCTCCAAAGCTAGGTGAAAAGGCGATATGCGAGCAGTTTATATCTCAAGAAAGACAATTATCTAACAATCAGAATACTGTGACAAAAACAAATATCACTGATTTTATGGAAAATAATTCTCAAAGCTTAGTACAAAAAATGCAAGTTCAATCTGCTTCCTGTTTCATAGATGCTGCTAGCTTAAGGGATGAAGATGAGACTATAGGAATTGATGATAATCTGAAATATTATAACAATTACAAAAAGCAAGACATTGAGAAATCTGATTCTCTTCTACCGGTTGTAAACGAAACACCAAGCAGCAGTCAAATTGAGGCTGGTAAAAATGATCGAAATGATGAAACCAATGATCATACTGAGCAACAACCCAACGCGGAATCAAATAGTTTTGTCCAATGGATATCACTTGAGGAAAACCACAAAGATACCTCTGATGCTTCCCATGATTTTGGAAAAACATCTGATACTCCACATAATTCAATAAATGTATCACATCCATTACAAGAGAAAAAGTCCACCAAGAATGAAAAAATAAATAATGATGGAAATAATTGTTCATCAACAGAAAATATACCAGCGGCTCAAGAAAAATCTAGTCACACATTTTACATTGATTTCTCCAGTTTGCCTGATTCACACCCTACAGAGGATAACAAAACTATTGAAACCCAGTCGGAGAAAAAAAACATGTTTTCAATGTTTATTGATTTGGGAGAGACATCAAAGTTGAAGAAAATACCTGCAAGACTTTCATCTCTATTTCCCGCAAGGAAAAATACGAAAGAAAAATCATTGATTGAACAAACTAGCACAGCATCTTTTGAGAGTTGCGAGATGTTGTGCAAGGATACCTCTTTAACAATTTCTGAAATTGTTGCTATTCATAACCAAATGGAATCTGAAAAACAAACAATTATTGTTCAACAATCTGAGTGCTCAGCAGAAACAAAAGCCAAACCTGATGAGGTGATTTCAGAAAATGTTAATAAGGAAGTGAAAAATATTCAAAATCATTCGGACCTTTTCGTGAAGCTCTCTGATTTAGATAAGCCTCCGATGAAAACCGATTTTACCCGTATTTTACAAAGAAAAAGTGAAGGATTGGATGTAAGGATGACCAGATCGATACCTGAGAATAACTGGCGCGTTAGTCACACGTCAACCTTTAGATCAACAGAAATTATTAGCTCTTTCCACTCTGAAAATACATTGAGCTTGAACCGTTTATTCCCTCATTTGAAAGATCAATTGATTAGTAGAAGTATGCCTGGATCCCAAGGACCTCTGAACTATTCAAACACAGCAGTCGCTTGTAGTGATTGGCAGGATGAACTGGCATCATATACAACCAATGAACAGACAACTGTTGCTCTAACAACTGGTAAGCTTATTTTACTTCTGAATATAATTTCAGACAATAATAAAGAATATTATTACGTTTTAAATTATGTGTTTTTAATGGATTAAAAAATAAAAATAATAACAAAGTTTCAGTGACAGAAACAACTACAGCTATATCCGGGGAAGAATTGGGTAAATTGTATGAATTGATGGCCTCTTGTCAATCTCCGTTAGGACAAGATTTACTTAGGATGTTTATTGAGGAAATAGCACCTGATGTTACTGTTGAATGCAGTGGAAGGCGAATAAAGGCACATAAGTGCATCTTAATATCTAGGTGAGTGGTTTTTACCATCACATTCAATTTTTTATTTCAGTTTTATTTTGACATACTAATCTTTTTTTTATGTTTTACTACTTTTAATAATAATTTATTTCATTTAATTAATTTTTATAGACTTATGTTTTTTTTTTTTCAAGATGTCAATATTTCGCTGGGATCTTGAGTGGCAGTCGGATTGAAGCCGCAGGCAATGTTATTGTTATGCCACCGTAAGTACAGTTGTAGTTGTTGTATGTACAAGTAGGAACAAACAAATGATACGTTTCGTTTTCCAGGTTCTCTCAAGAAGTATTCCTATTCGTTCTTTGCTACATTTACTCCGGGATATCGGTGATACCAAGTACAATAAATATTGTTGAACTTGTAACACTAAGTGATATGCTACGCTTGGAAGGACTCAAAGAAGCAATAATGCTTAATCTGAAAACTAAATATTGTCATCACTTTCATAGTGTAAGTTTACAAATGTAATTAATATGTTTGACATTTTTCTTATGGTGAATTTAAAAATTTGCACCTTTAATTAGTAAGAATACAAAAGGAAAATCATATATAAATTGTGTTTTTATATTTCCAGCCTTGCGAAGTTTGTATAGCTGGCGTTCTTGAAAGTTTCCATCTCTCATCGATGTATTCTTTGGATGATCTATATCATAAGTGTCTTAAATGGATCACAAAATATTTCCCTGTAGTGTGGCCTACAAAAGCATTTTCATCAATGAATGAATACTTGGTGGAGAAATGTGTCAGAGCTTTGTTAGAACACATCTCAATTGAAACTTTCCTGGATACAGTGTTTGGATTAGGTGTGACAAGTAAGTTTTGTTTAATTTTTTTATAATTTAATAAACTGGAAATTATGGTCAGGTGATAAAAATATTAAAGCCATATATTTATTTCTAGTGTCTGCACTGCAGTGCAGAAAATGGACGAAGAACTTGGAGCGGCACTGCTATCGTGTGATGGAAACTGCTATTAGATATGCTGCGAAAAACCTGGAGATCCTAATGAAGGAGTTAGCACCTTCACCGGCCGATGCCCACAGCTCGGCCAAACGTTCTCTAGAGAAGTGCATGAAGAGTGCTATCGAAAGGGCGCCGGGAGAAGAACTTTGCCGCACATACGTTTTGTTGGGTGAGCTGATTGAGGAACAAGGAGACAGCGGCGCACTATATGAACAAAGATCAGAACCTCGATCGATTCTGTATGTCTACGGCCACTACTGGCAACAATGCTGTGAAATCGCTTTGGCATACGCTTCACCGAGGCTGACTCGAACTCAAGCGTACAAGAACTTGCCCTACGAGATCAAACGAAAGTTGCGTTTGCTTAGTCCTCAAGATGCCCTAAGTCCCATTGGACCGGTGAGAAATAGAGACATCTATTCAAACCCTAGAAGCGGCCGACCCCAACTGGCTCTTCCTCAGCCGACGACGGCTGTATCTAAAGTGAGTCCCAATAAAACGATGGAAATTAAAAAGTCACCTACGACCAGCACATCAGCTGTGCGCACAACTAAAGCCCAAGAGCAGAGGACAAAGTTCAACATGTTAAAAAAGAAATTAACAGAGGAGCGTGATATTAACAATCGAGGCGCTGTACCTCGTAATAACTTGTCCCCAAAGAGGCGATCCAAATCAATGGAGGCAAAAAATGGAAAAACTGATAAGAAAGATCCTTCGCAAGGAACATCTGCACAAATGAACTCATCGGGAAACTCCAGCCCGAATGATTCCGCAAAGGAGAAATGGTCGTCACGCAGCAATGTGGCAGGAACATCGCGACCGAAGACAGCTGATCCCACATCTGATGCGGCCAATGAAAACATGTACGCAACATACACAAAATCGTCTCGCACTAAGAAAGAACCCGGCGAACGTAAGTTTCCTATGTCTTCTTCTTGTTTTTTAATAAAGTACTCTTTTAATATCATGTATTTTAAAACAAAAAAATATTTACGTGATGGGAATTAAAATGAGTATAATTGATAAATATTTCTATACAGGTACACTCCCACAAACTAAGCTGCCGACGTATAAATATTCTTCGATTTCAAATAGATATCATGACGCGACTGAAAACATGCCCGGTACATCAAACCGTCTTGACAACGTAAAAGCTTTGCCTGCTGCATCCTCGACGAACACCACATCGGTGCAGAAACACGATGAACCTGCGAAAAAATTAAGCGCACTGTCGAAACCGCGCCCTAACAATCAACTGATAAAAGAGAAATCTGGTTCATTGAATATCCACCTTTCTGAGACGCGCATATTCTGTACTTCACCGCTTAGGGGATCATCGGCACCGCTGCACAAGGAGATAGCCGGTCCTTCGAGCCGACCTCTATCGTTCACCGTACCACCGAAATGTGACCACCAAATGAACCGTTCGGAGAAGGCAGTTGCTCTTTACAACCGACCTCCAGTAACAAAAACTCCAACTGTACATAAGGTGAGTGGATCTCTCACTAAACCGACTAAATCCAGCCGTGCTAAAGCTGTCACGAAAGTCATCAGTGATGGAAATGGAACATCGAAAGTTTCGAAGCAACCAGTGAAAGCCAACAATAGACAGGCCGCTCCTCGCACCGAGCGACCTCTGAAGAACAGGTCACGCACCTGGTCAAAAGACGAGCCTAAAGACGACGTTGACGATCAACATGCATTCCAAGATGACCATTAAATTTACTTGCTTATTTATCCTCGTCGTGTAGCTGTTTTATGTGTATATGTGTCTATAATATGTATATTTTAATATTAATGTCTACATGTATAATCACCATTTATTTCAAAATTAGATGAATACTAACAAGTTTGAAATTAAGATTTATCATGACTTAATAATAATTATGTCAACAAGTTTAAAAGTAGTAATGAACTTGTGTAACTTCGATGTTGATATATCAAATTATCATGACTTAAATGAGACTCTCTCCTATGGCTTAAACTTTAAACTTAAGGAATAGCTTTCTAAGTCCCATCTGTCTATAAACCTCCACTCGTATGAAAATCTTAAATGTTATTAATAGTTTATGAAATAGTAAAGAGCTTTGCAATTATTATTAGCGCCTATTATGATAGCTGAAATACGATTTAATCGTATTTTATTTAATATTAATGTGCAAAAAATTTTTATTTTTTAATTTGCCAATTATTGTAAAATAGTTCAAATCTCATACTTTTAACGACTGTAGATATTGTAAGTTGTATTATTAAAGAAATTATTATTTATTTTTTTATTTATATAAGTTTATAGTAAGTAAGTTTAGTTTACGTATTGACTTGATTTGATAGATATTATTTTATTAATTTTTAAGAGAGAATTATTTTTATTAGTAATAAATGACATAATAATTGATTTATATTCGAGGAAATAAAGTATTAAAAAATATCACACATCCTTAATAAATAAGTGAAAGTTTTATTTTGATCTCATTGATGCACAGTATTTAATATTATATATACAAATTGTCTGCATCATAATGTCTGAAGTTGATAATGTCGGTTCATTCCTTATTTTTATATAATGACATTTTAATTATGTCAATGTAATTTAATTATACATTTGTATTATGTATTTAAGGTTAAAATTTATTTGGTGCTTTGGTAATTCGGTTGTATTATTTTGTAGATTTTACCTAATAATGTAATAGAAGTCTAATAGATATTGTGGCGAATTACTGTTCTCTTATATGTCCCATACCTTCTCTATAGATGTTAGTCCTACCAAAGTGTGCCAGTTTCTTATTCTTGCAATGAATGTTGTTTTTAGATTAAGATCGATGTGTTTGCATTTAATTTCTAGTCTTAGATTAAAAGCTTCAATATATGTATTAATTAAATGTTGAACCGAATATCGTTGTACTTAGAACTTCCATTGAAATATACGTATTACTGCATAATTATTGTTGTATCATTGAATTCATCGAATTAATAGTATAAAGAACAAGGTATATAGGAATACATTTCGTGTCAAATTCATTTGTAGATACTAGCAGTTGCCCACGACTTCGAAACATCGATTATTCAATCAAAAATTACTTGAATACAATTTTTTAAGGAAAAAGTGATTATTACCTACTAAGATTACTCACGATTTGCCTCACTAATAAAGTTCTCAGTGAACATCGATCACAATAATTCTATTGTGAATATATGAATATAAATTCTAACGAGTTATTGATAAGATGTTGTTAATGTGATGGCGGTGATGTAACCAATTACATTACTCGCCATATATTGACGGCCATTGTGAATTGAGTGATGACAAGAATAAATTAAATGCTGATTAAAAATTCCGTAATTGACACCAATACGGTGTGTTTCCATTGTCGTAATGCTTGCATAACAATATTGTCTCTTTCATTCTCTATGTAAATAATAGGGAAGGATAATTTGATATCATATAGGTGTGCTCGGCTGTTGAAATTCACAGTTCATTTTGTATGTCCTTGTGCTAACTAATCGATCGTACTTTTTAGCCGACTTCAAAAAGAAGGAGGTTATCAATTCGACTGAATTTTTTTTTTATAACTACAATAGTTACTTGATTATACTGAATCGTATTTATATTGGTCGTCGGCGGCTTATCTGCAGGTCCCGAGTTTGAATCCTGCCATGTACTGATGTTTTTCGAGTTACTTATGTACATTTTATCCGACATTCTTACGATGAAGGAAAACATCGTGATACAGCCTGCACATATTATAATAAAAAATTTGCCAATAGAACGCTACATCATCAATAAGTAATATATCGACGCTGGAAAGCATAAACGTTGTAACCCTTGAAATCAAACGATAATGATTTTATTATAGGTTAGCACAAACTACACAACATTGCTAAATACCGCATGCTTGTAGGCGTATCAGCTCACGAGTTATCATTTTTTGGCTCTCCTGTAAAGTTCATAATTTCGGGGTTACAGCGTTTACGCTTTCCAGCGTCGATATGAATTTATTACTAGTATGTAATTTTTTTTTTCCACACAGACCAAGTCTCGTGCAAAATTCATAGTTCATAATAAAATTGAAGATATTCCATGTATTAATAAAAGGGACACCTTTTAATGATATATTTTAGTTTTTTAGCCGACTTCAAAAAGGTTATCAATTCGACTGCTTTTTTATGTGTGTTACCGCGAAACACCGCCCCTGGTGGTCCGATTTTGATAAAAATTATTTTAATCGAAAGGAAGTGCTTGCAGATGGGTCCTATTTATTTTTTATATTAAATTTTTAAGGTTTTCAGTTTTAGGTTCTAGAATAATTTATATTTGTTATTAATAAAATACAAATGTTAGAAAAAGATTTTATTGATATTCAAAAAACACAAATTTTACAAAACATGCAACATCAAACATACAGACAATTCAACATGATTTATAAATTTGTATAATCTTTAAAAAATATATTCTCTCCCGAGCTTTTATTTTTATAAATCACACAAAATATATGTTGTAAATATTTAAGAGGATAAACGTTATTTAGCTGTTATTAAAAAAAATCAAATGTATCAACTAGGCATTGCTTTGTTTGGCAGCGGTCAAAATTTCCCTGGAAATGATAAGTCTCTGAATTTGCGAGGTGCCTTCGTAAATCTGATAGATTTTGGCATCCCTCATGAGCTTTTCTACAGGATATTCAGTGTTGAATCCGTTTCCACCAAACACTTGTACAGCGTCAGATGCCGCCTTATTCGCGATCTCTGACGCGTGGCATTTCGCCACTGATGCCATTATTGTATTCTTTTGACCTGCAAAAAGATTGTTTTTAGTCAGCCTCCGTAGTTGCGTTGGATACGTCGGCAATGGATTGGATTCGTCGCTAAGGGATTGGATACCGCGTCACATTATTCAGAAGATGATTAGAAGCGATCACTTAATATTTAAGTACATTGTGAAAACATATCCAGAGATTTAACTCTTATTAATGTAAGCTGTTGTGAGATGTGAAAAGACTGACTGAAATACTAAATAATTACAATTAAAAAAATTAAGGAACTCAGTTTAATTTATAATTAAAAGTATTACCATGATCGACCATCCAAGCTGATCGTTGCCACGCCAAGCGAGCCGTCTCTACACCGATCGCCATATCTGCTAAGATGAACGCGACCGCCTGATGTTGAGCAATGGGAACACCAAATGTCTTACGCTCTAAAGAGTATCGCGTTGCCTCGTCCAATGCACGCTGAGCGAGTCCCGTAGCTCCAGCTGCCACCTAGAATTCCCAAATAAAAAAGCTTGCAAATTATTCATTAATACTGTAGAATGGATGGATATTTAACTAACCGGTGGTCTTGTTTTGTCGAATGCTCCCATAGCAATCTTGAAGCCAGCGCCTTCCCCGATGAGGACATTCTCTTTTGGAATGCGGACATCTTCAAAAGTGATGCCTCGAGTATCCGACGCGCGCTGACCCATGTTTTGTTCCTGTCAAATTAATTAAAAAAACATTTATACTGCGACTAACTTATATGGCCAAAGTTGTCATTTTACGACTTAAGCAAAGTAATCGTGGATATACTCTTTTTATATTACCTTGCGTCCTGGTGTGACTCCAGCCCACTCCCTCTCCACAATGAAGCCAGTAAAAGCCTTACTCGCCGGGCACTTCGGGTCTGGATTGGTTCTAGCCAGAACGAAATACCTGCACAGTATCGTTTGTAATTAAAAAAAAAATGTATCCAGACCGAAACAGATGGTCTGGTTAGCAGTAAATTGAGCACTGCTATCGTACATCTATAAATACCATGACTTCAAGAATTCATTTCATAGAGGAAAGAAGAAATTCCATTGTCTTATTAATTAAAACATCATTCATTCTTTCTAGATAGTTATAACATACCAGTTGGCGACACCACCATTGGTGATCCACATCTTCTGACCGTTGAGAATCCACTCGTCGCCCTTCTTCTCTGCACGAGTCTTTATACCAGCAACATCGGAACCTGCCCCTGGCTCAGTTACACCATACGCCTGTATTTATATATACGACATTAATTTCATGTCTCTTGTTTGACTTAACTATTATAATTATTATCATTACTATCATTATCATTGCCATTGCCATTGTCATTATTATTATTATTTATTTAATCATAATATTTAATATTTTATGCACATTACTTGTACACACACGATGTTTCACATCTGCCAGGCGTCCCATGACGGCTCACAAGTTTTTTTTTCAAACAGATCGAAAACAACCACATGTTTTTGTACATCTGTTTCGGCAGTGCAAACCCACAATGAACTTAACGATTATTAAACAATTATTTTGTATAGAAGTTTCGCCTATTCTTAACAGTATAAAATACCATTACTACTAAAGTAGCAAATTAAAGAGAATTTAAGCTGCTTTAAATAAATTACTACACTTGTAATTGTAATAAATAATTACTTACAGCAACAAGGGGCTCATCAATAAGTCTCCCGAGATATTTCTTTTGTTGTTCCTTATTGCCAGCAATGATAACTGGGGTTTGCTGAAAAATATACATAAATAATATATAAACATCGTTTTAGTAAAATATCATTATATTTAAGAAGCTATACTTTTATAAGCAAAAAATATTTGAAATTATAATTTTGTTTTGAGGAACACAATTTTAATTTTTAAAACTGATTCTTAAAGCAATTTATGTAACTAGATTATTGGTGAAATCATCAAGGTGAATTATCTAAACTTAGCTAATAAACTTTAGTAAATTAAGTAATAACATATCTGTTAACAAAGTTAGAATTTATAAATAAAAAGTCATAAAAATCACAATTTAAAAGTTAAAAACAATTAATAATTGTAGGCGTTATTTATTATGTTGTCCTTTTTATTCGTCATATACCTTGTTACCTACCTCGTTATACCTTGGATGCAAGTTGCAACAAACACAGAAACACATGCACACACACACACACACACACACACACAGACACACACACAAAAGAAGCATGTTAGTACTTTCATGCAAAAACTCAACGGTGCACGAATATAAGCTGCAAATAAAGTCAAACATAGTTAAATCTGAGTAAATAAACTGTTATCCACCATCAATATAATGGTACAAAACATATTCTAAAAAAAAAATTAGGATCTTCATGATAAACCCAGCAACAATACACAACGTAGTTAATTTGCAAAAAAATGAATAAGTGCAAAACGGATTAGATTGGTGCAATTTATATTTTGTGGGTAAGTTTCGGCATGCAACTCACTCCTAGACCGCTAGCTTCCATAGCGGTCATAATTCCAGTGCAACCATACGCCAATTCTTCAGCAACCATACAACCGTCAAAGACACCCAGATCCAAGCCACCTGTAAGTATCGTGAGGTCCTCTAGAATGGGTGACACACTTCCCTATACTGCACGCGTGGTTTAATAGAAAAACAGTGACACGCAATCATTAAATGTTGAGTTGTTAATGGAATTGAAATAGAAAAGAAGATTGTTTTTATTATCAGAGTTTGTAATCATCGAGATTATTGAGAAGCCTTATGGTAAAGTTGTATTCTTTTTATATATTTTTTAAAACATGGAATAATAAAAAACTAAATAACTCAGTACAAGCCCGAAGAGGTAGTTACTCTTTGGGAATGAAAGAATCAAGTGACATTTCACTCTTTTTCATTGGATAGTTCTCAATGGACCTACGAAATTACATTTTTCATTTTTATATACCTATAGCTGTGCTGGTTTCCACCGCGTGATATACTGTCTTGGGGTAGAATTTAATTACTGAGGCTAATTATTTTACTTAAACTATTAAAACACAATAATATAACGAAATATACATATCAACTTTACATATTCCCATACAAACTTTCATCCCATATTCCCTATAAATGTTATATTTATTTATATCAAACAAACAGCCTAAAAAAATAAGATTCAAGCTTATTTATAACTGTTAAAATACTTCTATACAAATTTCCAACCCCGCTTTCAACACCTTACAACTCTTTTTCAAATTAAAAAATAGCCTATGTCCTTTCTCAAAGGAATAAAAATAAATGATCGTACTTTAAAACCAACTGAATAACTACAAAACAATTAAAGCTACCGACGACGACCTACCTACGACCTTTTTAGGTATTCTACCACAAAACAAATTACTTAATAACCCCAGTGTGAGAAAAAATAACACAATTGTAAGGAACTCGTTTGGCTGCATTTTTTTGTCATGAAACCAAATATTTAATACATACGGGTACATTAAACATATAAATAAGATGATCATAATGCCGTAAGATTTCTAAAGTAAATGTCTGTCTATATATACTATATATAACGAGTTAAATATGTACTGATTACATTGTTAGTCATATAGATTAGTTTGATTAATATAATTATATTCAAAGAAATAAATTATAAGTAAATAGAGAAGTGAATTTAAATTTAATAATCGACAAATTTAAAAAGTAATAATAATAATATTGTAAAAGTATATCATATATATGATTAAAATTTAGAGTAAGCAAAAGTAACTATTAAATATCAGAGCTTTGTTATTAAGTAGCGTTAGATTATAAAAAACTAAAATTATATTATATTAAACATTTATATAAATAAAGTAAATAAAAAATATGTATGTTGTATGCATTAGCAGTATGAATACACATTGCTTTCATTAATGTACATAGAAGCATATTAATCCCTTTTTATGCTGTAGGCTATCTTGACACAACCATTGTGATAAATATTTTGTTTTAGTCATCACTCACTCCAAGACCAGTTCCTCCAATTGCAGTAGTAATGCCTGTGCAGCCGTACGCTAATTCTTCTGCCGTAAGACATTCTTCAAATACACCAATGTTCCCCATACCCCCTGTAATTTACCCATTAACGAAACAAATTTGAACAAAAAAGTAATTACTATAATACATTTTTTCAACATATCGGCATTTTTTTAAAGCAACATGTTTTTGAAACCTAATTTGTGGTTTTTACATTTCAACTGCCATAGGCTCTCATCTTTTCACTTTATGACCATAAAAAATATAATGCGCCTATTCATGCGACCGCAAAACCGATTAAAAAGCATCAATTAGAAACTTTATGTGAATTATATTTAATTTTCTACGCTCACTCCGATATCGTTGATGAATAGAGCGGCCATAATTCCTGAGCATCCATATCCTGTAGCTTCGCAAGTAATACATGACTCCATCACGCCTAAACCCATACCCCCTGTAAACGTCGCATTGTAGAAATCAAGTTATTGATCACTCATTTACTTCAAATAAGATCATACATCCTGACACTCGCATACTTGTGTACCAACACTAATAATGAAAATATAATGCACAAAACATTTGTAAAATGGCCACTAGGAGACTCTGGTTGAGTAAATATCAAACAACTATCAGTGTGGCAGTCACCGGCATAACAGACTACCTTGCCTACCTTGACAATAAAAAGAAACAAACTATTCTAATAAAGTATTAAGTTCCATAGTACATTTGTTCACAAAGTAGGATAATCTTAAAGAACTAAGATTCACTGTACCTATATACCAAATCTATTAACTGTCCTAGTAATGTATACATCTAAATAATATAACAATACATTACCGCAATGCTCGGGGATGTGTCCATTCATAAGGCCGATCTCCCACGCCTTCTTAACGATCGGCCAAGGATATTCACCAGACTTATCATACTGAGCTGCAACCGGTATGATTTCCTCCCTGGTGAACTTACGGGCCAGCTCCTGCAGTGCCTTTTGCTCATCATTTAGTTCTGTGGAGATATTATAAAAATTATAGTTTCAGTACAAAAATTCCATCCGCATGCATGTTTAAAATTATGGGAACATGAAATCCCACAGCAGCCATTATATCAAATTGATTTTTTAGTTACTTCATGAAAATTTTTAAGAAAAACAGAGTAATAATAGTAAATTTAGAAACATTGTTTTGACAGATGTATTTGGAAATTTTCAAATTATGCCATAAAGTGCAGTTTGTTGAGGTTAAGGAATAATTAATTATTATTATTTTAATTTGAACCAGGATATAGGTACTTATAATGATATTGCAACAAAATGTTCAAGACCTGCGTAATTACACGATAAATAAATTAATCTTATTGAATGTATGTACATCATTTGTATAAAATAAACAATGTTGTTTTCCTAAAACCTCATTAGCATTTAATGATCTGTCAAGAAAACAAATCACATTAATTGTTAAACAAGGATAATTGAACCTGGAAGAAAGGCGGTATTACAGTTGGTTCTATCTGAGTATAAAACCTACTTAGACATGGAAAATGATAAAAGAAAAAAAAAGACAGCCAAAGTATAAGAATCTTGCCACATTTTTTGACCATGACATGGGGCGTTAGTGAACTTTCATATTTTAGTATACTCTATATATTTGCATATCAAACATAAAATACCTTGATTGTGACAGTGACTTTTTTAGTTACAGTACATAAGATTAAATCACATTTACTTTCGTAAGAAACTATAAAAATATATAGTATATATATATAAATCAGAGATTTATGTAATTTAACCCAATAGGTATTGTAATAATATTTATACATTTTAAATGGCAAAGAAAAAGATTTATAACCTTTATGCAGACTTCAGAATCATGAAAAATAATAAAAAACCTCAATGTCATTTGTTGATAAAAATATACAAAAAAAGCATACTTTAAGGTTAAAGGATTTATATTTTCTTAAATCTTATCATATAACTCAATCAGTTGAATTATGATAAAGCAAATGTAATTTTGCTGTATTTAAATTAAATGTATTAAATTAAATGTATTGTAATTATTGTAGTAATTAAAACCGAACTGTTCAAAGGTCATTTCATTCATTTAACAGTTACACTTATATTTGTTTCTATTAAATCTTTTCTTTAAATGCTATTATAATCTATTACTACTTTGATAATATCATTAAGTACATAAAGATATATAAATTTCATCAGTAAGATAAGAATTCCAATAGTTTTCAAAGTTCAATTTAAATAAACTAGAACTATTTAATCTAAAGTATGCAAACAGAGGGGGGGTCGTGACGATCTTTGGAGGAGGCCTATGCCCAGCAGTGGGTGTTACATGGCTGAAAAGACCAAGAAAAGAAGATGCAAACAGAACAGCAAAGTCAGCACAGCATACATATTGGCCACAGCAATAACATCGAGATATTAAAACACTACAATACTTTTCTTTATAAATTTATCTTCAAAAGGTATTAGCTACTTTAAAGGATAACAATATGACCAAATATATAATAGCTCTTTTTATCTGATTAGGAGGGCTATCTAGTTATTGCACAATATTGAAAATTTAAGCGCCCAGCTGCAGAAAGGAGAGCAAAAGTTCTGGCTATCCTATTTATGTCACTTACACAATTATTTTGAGATTGTCTGTCTGAATTTTAAGAGGCTTACTTCTACTGTATCATAGTTATCTTTGCAACCATTTGATAAGATTTTATAAAGGTTCAAGGTTGTTCAAAGTGCTACTTGAGTAATGTGTTACTTGAGAAAGCAATACAGTATGTTTCTATAATGGTTAGTAAAAAGATATAGAAAAAAATTACAAACCAAAACAAAACCCTGTGGTAGGAATTGCCCTTGAAGTGGCAAGAGCAGAAGTTGTAGATAGATTCCTGTAGATGGGTCGTGTGCTACGCACAACCTAAAAGGGGAGACAATTGCAATTATTAAAAAAAACACTAAAGTGAGCGATTACCCCATCAAATATAATACGAGTACTAGAGGTTAAAGTACAAAAGTAAAAGTTTTAAAGTATCACAAGATTCACTGAACACCTTCGGAAAGACTGGGCGAATTCCATGGCATAATTCTACTTCTAATCTCTTCTAATTCTCTACCATATTCGTATTAATAAAGGCCCGCAAGATATTTGACTCAAAATTATTGGTACTATGAAGTAATGGTCTATGAAATCAAGCGGAAGTTTTTCCGAAGTTAATGATGTTTTAATTTACACTAGTACGTATACGTAACTATAAATAAATATTAATGGAACGATAAGTAAAAGTTATTAGTCTATAATGAGTTTAATACATATTAAACATTTTCTTTAAAGTAACAAATATAAACTGTCTTTTTATTTACTTACTTTTGATATGGGATTCATTTTAAGAGTTCTTGAAATAAAGGGTAAATCTTTAAATTATTTTACGGCTCAAAGTCTTTGGACTTTGAACTGCAACTACGACTAAGCAACTGTAATCACCCAATGATAGAAAGTAGCACAATGACACAATGTACTACCAAGCTGGCAACCAAATGCCAAATTGAATGACGTTTTGAATTGCCAGAAATTGCCAAAGAGTAAATATATAAAAGAGCGACCATAGAACAAAGCCTGATTGTTGTAAAGTGGCCATAGCGCATTTCGCACTAATGAAAACACAATTTTTCAAAAGGACAATTGTTTACGAAATTTTATAGAATTGATATATTCGAGAATTGTTAACGAACTATCGTTACTTAGTCTCACCGGAGATATTTGTCTTTTTTGATAAAAACTGCTGCGTTCTGCGTTTCTAAAATAACATGGTTTCGGATAGTTATTCTTAATGAGCCCAAAGGGCTCTGCGGACGCTAAAAGGTAGGAACAACTTTTAATAATTATTTTTATTACCCTACAAGTAATCAGTCAATGTCTTGTTCAATAGGTTAGTAGCCTAATATACATATCCTTTCTTAGTCTAGCGTAAATTACTTTATATTATCTGATATAAAAAGTACATTAACTGTGGTTCTATTATTCTTCGTAGTCTTTGGTTCTATGGTGTAGTCAAATTGTTTAAAATAGCGTCCAAAGATATTTGCTACTAATGTAAATCAAATTTAAATGTTATAGGAAGAGAGAGTAAAAGAGAAACGTGATTTCGTGTAGTGGCAGTGATGTAGTTCCTTTTATATGACTAGGGGAGAAAGAGACATTACCAGTGGTTAGTGAAACAAGTGTGGATTGCGGGTATCTCGGAATGTGGCATAATCAGGCTGTGTTATGAATGAGGAAGCACTTTTGTCACGAGCTTCCGAGGAGCGGGAGCTCATCTTCGAGCGATATGAACGGGGACGAGAAAATCTCGTCGGCCAAATAGACCCCTGGGAGGATCCTGAATTCGAAGAATACCATAAAACTGATAGGTAAGCCTTTTTGTGGCTTTATCAATTCACGTTTTATGCACATATATTTATTGAATAGGTCTAAACAGCCATCGGTTGAATATTTCATTATGATAAATAGAAAAGACTTCACATATGTTATCATTATGGCTTATAGAACATATTGTGTCATATCAACTTTAAAAAAAACATCACCCATTTATTTATTTATAAGTTTTATAAATCTGGAGCATGTAAAAACTACCAACATTGCAGTAGTTTGATGTGAAGTAATGACTCAGGAAATATGTGTCTGTAATTGTATTAAAATTCCAGCATGTTAAGTGAAAGCTTCTCTAATTTGTAATCAAACAGTGTCAGTGGAGCTGAGCATTTTACTTTCCATTTTACATTTAAAAGTATTGATTTTATATGTGAAAAAATTAGCTGTAATTTTACTATTTAATTTACCTACCTGACATGATTGCATGAAAATTAATAAGTGCTTAAGTTCCCTTACTCTTTTCATTAATATATCCAAAATAAGGATGTGATAATTCAGTTTACACCATAAAAAGGACTTAATGCTTATATCACATTTAAAATATTATCTGAATCTGATCAAATCCTAGTAACAGTATGTGTTTATTTTGAATTTAGTTGTCCTATTTGTTATTTAACTATATTATATTACCATATTCTAATTTGCTATGTATTCAGATGAATATCAGTATAATTCTACATTTTAAGTCCAGTAAGAAATTGGAACACTACTTAAATTGTTAAATAACTAACCTAACCTATAACCTATAATACTCTCTTTAAATTGTCAAATGTATGGTTACTGTTAGGATTTTTATCTAATGAATTTCTTTAATAAAAAAACCATTTTAAGGGAAGATTATAATTTGTTAGTTTTACACTTCTTGCTATGTCATATATCTTACCACTCCCTATTCTTGTTTGGGAACCTTGATTGATAAAATAATATCTAGTTATTTATTTTAAGCAATACTTCTAAATAATAAATATTATATTAAAACATCATGTTATGCACTCCAATCCTGTTTAATATAATTTTAATGTATGACATCAGAAGTTAACACATTTAACATATTCCCACATTATCACTTATGATAATAATATTGATACATATGACTTCAGCACTGTTTCAGATAAAATTGTTCATTTCAATAATTTAAGAGAGATCTATTACACAAAACTTTTGTACAATGTAAGTTGTTTGATAAGTTTGAAAAAAATGAAATAAAGTGTAAATTATTTTCAGATATGGCTTTATTCATGATGAACGTTTACCCCAAAAAACGGCACCACAAAAAGTTAATGCCGAAGTGGAGAGAGAGAAGAAGTGGATCAAGATGCTCTCTCAATGGGACTCTCCGTCGACAAAGGAAAAATTACACAGAAGGATATATAAAGGCATTCCATTATCTTTACGAATGAATGTATGGAGTAAATTATTGGATATCAATAGAATAAAATCGGAGAATATTGGAAAATATCAAAAAATGCTTAAATTAGCCAAGGCCTGGTCAACAGATGTTAGACAGATTGATTCTGATGTAAATAGACAATTTCGAGAACATCAATTTTACAGAGAAAGATATTCAGAAAAGCAATGCTCTTTATTTAATGTGCTATGTGCATACAGCATGTTTAATTCCGAAGTTGGTTACTGCCAAGGTATGTCAGGGTTGGCTGGAGTATTATTAATGTATATGGATGAAGAAGATGCATTTTGGGCACTTGCAGTTCTCTTAACTGACAAGAGGTATGCCATGCACGGCCTTTACATCGAAGGTTTTCCTAAGTTAACCAGATTTTTGGAACACCATGACAAAATTCTCACAAAATTTATGCCTAAACTGAAACAACATTTTGATAAGTTTGGCTTGGATGCAATACTTTACTCTCTCAAATGGTTCTTTGTATGTTTCGTAGAGCGAGTACCATTTAGCTTATGTTTGAGAGTTTGGGATATTTATCTCCTTGATGGTGAAAGAGTGATAACTGCAATGGCTTATACAATATTGAAACTGCATAAAAAGACAATAATGAAGTTAAATGATATGGATTTAATTGTTAATTATATTCAAGTAAGTTACCTATTACTTTTGTTAATATTTTAAGGTTGTACCATATTAAATGTAACTAATACACATTTATTGCTAGGTGAAGTTGCACAAAGATTTTGGCTATGAAGATGATGTTGTGATATACCACTTGGAGCGATCTATGGAAGAATTAAAGCGGGCTAAGCTAGATTATCCAGGACAGCCGCCTCCTAGTGAATTACCAAAGCGATCACTTGGTATGTTTGTGGAGCCTGACAAGAGATCAAAAATTGGACAGCGTGCTGAAAATTTTTCAGAGAGAGAGAAACAGGCACGAGCGGCAGTTATATCAAGGTGCGATAGATATAATTTTTTTAGCTATTCTTATTTAAAATATAGTTTATGATACTCATTTAAATTTTGAAATATCTTGTTACAGACGTGAAAAGGCGGAATTGGATTTACAAGTATTACGAGCATCCCAGAGTGACACAGTGTCAGGTAATTTGGAGTCATATGCTACACCTAGCACTTCCGACGATAGCCTTGTTTCATATAATGTCACATATCTATGAGATATCCTCCTAAAATAACACATTGCTTACATTTTAGTTATTTCCTTATTGGTGTGACTCTAACATAAAATATTTAGTAGAATCTCAAATCGTGTTTCATTAATCTTGCCATGTAACATGAGATGTCATGAGTTGTCATGAGGTGCAATACAAATAGCTGTATATACATTATACATTTGATTTTTATTGTGTATATTTTTTTTTTGTTTTTTAATGCATAAATTACTTAATGTAATGAATGAAATGTAGCAAGTGTTATAATATGGAGGATATTTCGAAACTAAAGTTTTTTAATTTTAGTTGCAAGAACAACTTTTTGAAGTTAGTGAGAGTATGAAAGACTTAAAAAGTTTTCATATTAAATTAGTTATTTGACCAAGTATTAGACCAAGTATTGTTTGATCCCCGATGCATGAATAAAGCAAGCTTCCTAAATTTATTTTTAACGATTGCCTTATTATATATGTGTTGTGTTTAAATATTCATGTATAATGTACTACACATTTATTGTGTATTTGAATTTTATTTAAGAAGCTATCTTGACATTTATTGATCTATGTGTTTGTTGATTCTATTTTGATTATTATTTTTCATTTTAGTATAATACAATAGATGTTATTTTAGTTGTCACAAGTACGCTTTTAGAATTTAAATTTTAAAATAAGTTTCTTTTGCAGTTTTTTAAATTTTAAAAAAATGTAGTTATATCTAATTCCATTAATTCATTTTGTGATTACTACAAGTACAAATAGTAATTGTAAATAAATATTTATATGTCACACTGCCATAGAGGTGAGCATTTTTCGTACTTTATCCGAATATATCATATAGTAACGAAATATGCCAGAAAATGCTCTCTGCAAAACACTACAAAACACAGAAAGTAAATTTTATTAACATTTTTGGTATAGAAATTCCTTATTCAGTTTTGATTTCCAAATCTAATTCCGTATTCCTGACAAAATTGTCTATTTTTTATTAGTAATTCAAAAACAAAACCGGTTTATAAATTTTGCTGGTTTATCATAACGTATATAAACATTTAATTATGACACAAAAATCCGAATGGTGATTTTTCGATTTAAAATGAAATTTTCAAAAAACTCACACCGATGACATTTGATGACATGACCTTTAGATTAAAATTTTTATTGTGCAATTAACTAATTATACCATCGTTATCAATTGACTGATGAATAACATTTTTCTTTAAAAAAAAAAAACTAAATTAGTCTAATCTGTATAATAAATATGTGTAAATAATGTTTTAAAAAAATCATTAATAACACATATAATGTACGAGTTGGTATATTGTTAAATTGGCTTTAGGATAAATAATTAATCCTTACATCTGTGATTCTAATATTACGGACAGAATGTTTCAGTATTGCGCAAACATTTATGCTAAGGCTGATTCTTAGCATAACTATACTGAATGCGAAATTCTCGATTATGCTTATTGTTTATTTAACATCAACATCATTTTCGTTGTGTTCATAGTTTGTGTTGCAGCATGGTTTTACAGTGGTGGGTTTATGTCATTATATCACAAAGGAAAATTGCATTTAACACAAAATATAAAAAGATCTTTAGATCGTTGGAGTATTTTCTTGTTAGGAATCTTTATAAATATAAGACTATATTAAGGAAAACACTCCATTGACCTTGAGAATCAATACACAGCTTTTGCATCTTTCAATGGACGTTCTTTGGTACACAGTAAATATACTGATTGATAATTTGTATCATACAAATTTTTAATGTTTTCCAAATTCATCCATTTGAGTAACATTTTCTAACATTAAAAATTAGTAAACACTAAAGTCACTAAACCCTCATTCTAACTACCTCATTCAATCATTCATTAATAACGAATCTCTGTTACTTAATGATCCGAGAACTGTTTTGGCTACCAATTTATTACATAAACCCATCCCTGACTTTATGTCGTTGTATTGCATAAATTCAATTATTAATTCATATATATTTATTTTGATTACATTAGAATTAAGAATCAAAATCGAACATATCATATTTGATACAGTATGTTAATAATAATTAAATAAATATCAAGAAATTCTGTTTTCTAGTCTTATTTATTTGTCGACACTTTTAATTAGTTACCCGCTTTCACGTAAAATGCTTGATAGTAAACAATTGAATGACGTATTATTTCAATTTTCATTTTAGTTTTGCCGCCTGTTGTGGTGTGAGGGACACCATTAGAATCGTTATGTACAAAATAAGTTTTTATTAATTTTTAGGTATGTTTCATATTTAAAGTAGATTATATATGAAACACCATTAGTTCACCTTACATATTTAATAATATTTTAGAGCTCACAAGATGACTGCACATTTTTTATTTCGTTATAGATACTTTGTTTTGATATTTTTATATTTTATTACTATTTTCACTTTTCTATAAACTAAACTATTAAAAAGGTTAACTTTTTGTCTTAACCCTTGTTGTTAACATATATTAATTAATTTCTTTATTAAAACTATATTAGTTATTGAATCAATTTTTACTTCAGACAAAAATCTTGCGTGTGGCGCTCCACTCCGCACTTCCCAAGCCTCCATGGATATCCATTTGGAGTCTCCTATCCCGAGTCCCAATATAAAGGACGTTATCCAATCGAGAAGTTATCTCGTCAAACATGACAGAATTACAAGCCCAGAATTCAAACACAAGAAAAAAATAATAAAAAAATTATATGTTACTTAAATGTAAATAAGGAATAAATTAAGAAGATTAATAATTTGATTTATTTCTATCATTTGATATGCATGTGAGCTTTTTGCCATGATATGTTTGCTTTATACCTGTTTGCGCGTAACCTGGTTGAAAACTAACAGGTAAGTGAATCAACATTCAACTAAATGTAGTGATTTTTTATATGTTTATGTCTAAGTGTCGCACCCAAACTCGTTCAATGATTACTTAAACAGTCTTAACGGTAGATATTTAATACTAAATCTACTCTACTTGAAATTAAAAGTGCAATCTTATATTTTCAAATTCTTTAAATACATAATAGGATTTTTTATTATTAATAGTTTCTCTTATATTTCATTTAAATAATAGGAAGTTGATTGTGTCCAAGTATATCAAGCTAAGAGCTTTCGACATAGCTTTTGATTCACAACAAGGTTTAAAAGCTCTTGACCTTTTCAAATGATGTATTGAAATAGAATCTATTTTCCAGTAACACAAAACACTTTTGGATCTATTCTTGTGTGAATAGAATGTCTTTAACTTGTTCTGCTCGTATTATGTATAATATTAATCAAACTAAATACTTACTAATAAAACTATAGATAATCATGTATTTACGTATTAGGTATATTATTGAACTTTTACTTGAAAAGCACATGTAACCACCACTCATTTTTTTATTATGAAATTCTTGATGTAAAAATTATTGAACAATTTATCTATTAAGTATTTTGACCATTGTTTAAACAATCACGATACGTTCACGCAACCATAAATAATTATATGTGACCTGTATATTTCAATATATTTTAATTGACATACTGCTTTAACCGAATGCTAAATGAAAAACGTAATTATTCATTCTTGTTAAAACTATCATTAAAAAGTAGTATGATATTGTAAAATAAGAAAATAAAAAATTATAACAAATGTGTCCTGATTGTAATTCACAGCCTACTCCATAGAGATGACTGTATTGATTGTATACTTAGTTGTTCTTTTAAGAAGTAGTAAAGTAACATGATGAAGTTGTGACCTCGGCAGAGCACAGTGAGGTGGCTAGCGGGGCGCGGTGCGACTCTGTCTCTGGCCTGGGCTCTCGGCGGTCGTTGGCCGACACAAGTGTGACAAGCACCGCCGACCTCAGTGTCTTCTCCAGCGGACGGTCCCACGCGCCCGACAACTCTCTCGACACCCACAGCATCGTCAGCGACGACGGCACAGGGTCAGATGGGTGAGATGTACTCATTAGATGACATAAACTAGTAATTAAAACAGAGATTTCCTTTTTTTATCCTCTTTCAAAACTACGTACGTGATATCTATGAACCTCCAACTCTTAATTTTATTTTCCGCGAAAATACCCACAGGGTCTCCCATTGACCCCAGGTTACCCTGGAACGATTTGGAAATCACTGGTTTAAAACATATATAAATACCGTAAGTAATCTAAAACGCTGCATGGAAATTTATAATTGGCGATTTAGGAAAAAAATAATATTGTGTACTGCATCGTCTTGTTAAATTATAGTTTAATAACATAAATATAGCCCTTTTTTTTCAAAATTAGCTAACTTATTAAAAACATTTTTTAATCCATCATCGATAGCTTACATTGTGCAATCATAAGAAAATTAAAGTATTTTTTTTGCATTTTCAAATCATTTTATAAAAGGTTTATTGAAATAATAAATTTAATCTTGTTCTAGGAGTGGTTTGCGACACTGGCGACGCTTTGAACCAGACACATATGCGTCACAGGCGCAACCTCTGTTATATAGGTTGTTGGTTTAAACCCTTTAGAAAACCTTTTTAAATAGATTATATCAGTTGTCACAGCTATGAACAGAATCGCGATCGTCACCCAAATGTTCAGTCGTCATTATCATTTGTTTATTTATTCACATTAACATTTCATGTATACTTCAATTGTGGTTAAGGGTACCGTTTTACCTAAGAATTCGACTACAGCGACATTTATATTAAGACGATATTTCATTCTCTGTTTTGTTGAAGTAAATGAAGACAATAGGAAACAAGTGTCACTGCAGTTGAGTTCTATATTTATTATTTACGTGTATCAATATTAATTTATAGTTACGGGTTATTTGAATTAGTATAGATTGTTTATTGCTTGGTGGGAAATTCTGGGATGCAGAGTGTTAGCTAATGCATAAATGGATGCCTGTTTTTGCAACTTTTTTTGCTTTAAACATTTACAGAACCATTATTATACAGTCAGATGCAGATTTTCTTCTAATTGGATCAATCTAATTAATATGTAACTTTGAATTTAGTTTATTTACATAATTTTCTTTAAATCTATTTATTAACCTGTAATGTAGCATTACAGGTAAATAATATAAGATTTAAAACATGAATATTTTTGCCATTAAACTTGTCGGATATTTCAAAAATTAATTAATTTACACACGTCGCTTATACGGTGATTATTTAAAAATAAGTTCACACAGATTATTATCATTCATTTTTTCCACTTTATGGTATTTATATAAATGTGTATTATAATCGACAAACTCTATTGTTAAAAAACGAAACGGAAACTAAACGGATGTAATATGATATAAAACAGTATTTGCTTTGTGAATAATAACTTCATCGACAATATTACAACTTTTTTTATGATCGTTATTTATTTTTATGTAAATTCGAAGAAATTTATAATGTAGCTAATTTGGTGTATACCAATACATTTCATACATATGGTATTATAACAGATTCTAATGACACGTCAATACAATGCCCGCAAAAATCATCCAGCACTTTTGCAATACAAGTGAAACTACGTTATTCTACTATTACTTGTTACGTAAATATTTATTAACAAAACGTATAAATTAACCTATGCTAACATAGGTATGGCTTTTATTTCACATTTTGTTCCGTAATAAGATTATTAACATTTCACATAACCAATGGTCGAAGTGTGATAGCAAATATTTCCCCTCGCATTTTATTTTGTGAAGCAGATTCATGTCATCAGCTTACTGTATAGTCATATAATGTATGTGGTTAACTATTGTCACGATTTTCCTCTTTAATTGTTATAAAATCAAGCTAAGCACAAATAATTTCATTATGAGTTAACGCTTTTTAAATCCTTTACTTTTGCAGAACAAAAAATATGCTATATATTTTGCTTTTACTATGCTAAAAGAACGAGAATGAACATATTTCTTTTTGCATTTGCCTGCAAATTAAAATATGAATAATTGGAAAATTAGGATTCTTAATAATTTAAATTCGTCATTAGTTAAGCAATTCATTCATCATGTGGCAACGTTGCAATTTACAAAAAATACGAGCATAATAAACTAGCGCGCACTATCTTTGGATCACATTAGCGCTTAGAATATGGCGGGATCGTGGTCAAGCGCTATTTTATGTTTGTATGATTTTAAAAAAGTTTGATCAAATATATATCAGGCTTATGTAATAGCGTGACAATGGTTCCACTTACAAAGGGTTATATATTAAATAAATCAATTTATTGATGACCTTATTGTATTTTTACAGGTCTGGGATATGCGGCATGAGCATCCAAAGAGCGCCTTCAACCGCACACTCTACACCACGAGGTACTCCTCACCCGCCATCAGTGTCACCGATGTCCGACGATGTTGTTCGTATTCACGTCACATATAACCCTTTGTCTGCTAGCCCTTCGCATCTCCAACCCATCAGTCCTTCGAAAATGAAGAACTACAATGAAATACACCACAAACCAGTCTCCCTAGGCTTCTATACAAGCAATGGCAACAATAGATCAACGGACAATAGAATCCGAATACAAGTACCTTCAGAGGAACTACTCACACCTGTAGTGGATTCAGGAAGAATTATAAATCAACGTTACATTGAATCTCATACGGAATTGTACGATCTTAAATAAGTGTTTATACATCTATGTATATTTCCATTACCCAATTTCCAATACCTTGTAAGTCTATTCGATAATAATCTATCGTATACTGATATAATTTATATTGAAACTGATTTTAATTATTGTATTGTATAATCCAAATGTTCGTTTAAGTAATTTGTTTTGTCCCCCAAATGTTTTTATGCGCTATACACTACATACACATGCAACACTAACACACATATCTTATATTTCATACGCACATTTTATATTTATAACGATCGAATGACAATGAATGATTAATCGTGGGTTTCTGAGACCGAAATGACCGTTTATGACATTGTTATCTCTGTTCTGTTCCTCTGATATGGGATGACGATATATTTTATACAGATTTCGGTCTTAGTAACCAAAGGTAAGGCCTTCAATATGTCATTTTCATACCGTTTTAAAGTTACATTGGATTTAAGTGTACAGAATGTTTGTTGAAGCATCAAAGTTTAATGTAGATTTTAGCCCAAAAGCCGTATATAAACATTTATAAACTGATTAGATATATTATAAAAGCCTGCCTTGTTGACTAATTGGTAAATTTAAAAATTATTATATAAGAGCAGATGTACATATGTTTTACTCGTATATGATAGATGTACGATTATGTAAAAACCTTGTTAATGCACTAACGCGTCATACTGGTTGCTAAACATTCCGACTGATGCTAATGTTAGTCGTTAAAATTACGATGATGTTTTGAAGACGAATAATCACTTCCATCCAGCAAAGTAATAAGCAATAACTAGACCTTAAATTACAAAAACTTATGTCTATTATTTTTGCTTAATTATGTTAAATATATTAAATATCACTTCATCTATATTCTATACTAAAGGCGAGTGTGCAAACAACAACACACTATGTTGCAAAATGCTGGCTTCGAAGCTAATACAATAGCAAAAAAGGATGTATAATTTTAAAATATATACAAGTAGAAATTGGAGCGAACTGTCAAACGTTAAAATAATGCGGGAATATTAATGACATAGTGTATACCCACCTTAATAACATGATTTAAAGACGCCATCTAGTTTTGGAGGAAGATAACATAAAAATAGATATTGGTTAAAATGTACGATTTGCTTACTTTCTTACGTATGTTTTTTAATTTCTTAGTATCCCAGAATTGAATGTCTCTTCCTTGCTTGCGTTTATAACAGCTGTTGCTCATAGTTCAATATCTTATTGATTTTTTTTTTAAATTGAATACTTTGTAATGGCACACGCATCTTGTGCATTTAACAAATTATTCTTGCGATTGTTATTTATAAATGTGTTTGCGACTGTGTTTTTTTTATCTTTAAATAATGCTTTGCGATAAACATTACTAGCGTTGCAATGCCTTTAAATATGATATGATCGGGAGAAATAACATTTTTGGGGTAAAATGTAGTCTACATTTTGGTCCTGGTTTGGAAATTCCACATTTTTTTGGGAAGCGGAATATTTATACAAAAAAAAATACAAAACATAAAGTTTTGAACGCGACTATATTTTTTATATATAGACTATAGTTTTGTTTTATTGAAATAGTTTTTTTTAATTAACTTTACCGATACTAAATTATATTAAGAAGCTATAAACAATCATATAAACATTACGTTTGAAGTCAAAGGTAATATTTTTGTTGTTTTCATGTTGACAAAATGTCAATGATGCGTGTGCGAAAAAATAATTATATGCTCTAGCGCGGCTAATGGAGGAGACAGTCAATTCTTCTGCGCAAGCGCATGTTTTTAATATGCAGAAATGCCAAATTGAGATGAAAAAAGCCATGTCATAATAATAATAATAAATTTAACTGTGATTATTGAATCTCAAACGTGTGATGAATCTGATTTTTTGTGTTTTTTGTCCATAATATTTGAGTGAATATTTGACTTCTCATTTCATTTCATTTATATTAAAATCGTTGGATAGAGGAAAAATATTATATGTTACATTCTTCCAAACTAAATAAAAAATCTTACCTTTAAATTTTACTCAAGACTAACCGTTTTGGTTTCTGAGACGAAAAACTCGGTATAAAATTATCGCAATCTCAGTCATTAACTTTGACAAAATAGATATAAAAAATTGTTTTGTCCAGTGATTTTGGTCTCAGAAACCAACACTAAGAAGTGTAAATTGGATAACTTGCTTGTCTTGAATATAATTTATCCTTCATTTATGACATTTTCATAAAATACATTCAGTTTTTGTCACAATTATATATTTTTTTTAATCGTTTGTTAAAATTATATTCGTATTGTCTTTTTCAATGATATCATTTATTTGTATTTTATTGAAATATTTTACGTATGATTGTTTTAATTTTTACACTAGCATTATATATTTTGGTACTATTAATAGTATTATTTGCAAAGTACGAGTATCGATTTGTTTATTAATAATATGCTTTATCAGAAATACATATTACAGGTCAAATGGTGTTTCAAGGAATTGTTAAAGTAGGAATCCCACCTTATAATAAAAATATATTTAAACTATATCTAATAGTACATAGTCGGTTGCTAGAGTCTTAAACTTAAAAGACATTTTTACTGTAGGTGATTTTTAAAAGTGATGCGTAGATGACTTTAGAATCTTATAAAAGATGTTCGATCGAATATATATATAATTTAAAATAGAAAAGATAGCGCATTGTGTAATATAATGGTTGGAAAGTATGAAAAGATCTATATTTTTATGATTCGATTGGTATTTTGGATGGTCTTAAGTAACGTTGTTAAATGTAGTTACTCGATAGTTTGTTTAGCTGAAAGTTATAACGCGTGACGACTTGAAGTGTTCTACATCTATATTCTAAGAGGTCTGGTTTAAGTAAATGATTAAGTACAATAAACAATAATCAGCTAAAGGCATTGATAGTATTCATTTTTTGCTCAAGCTTTAAGGAAATGAATTTTATAATAGTTGAATAATAATTACCGTTCAAATCTTCCAATTAGATAGCTAGCGTTGATCAACTTCCTTAGGACAATATTATTATGAAACGATTTTACTGTAGGTATAATTAAAAGTTCCAATAAATTCACAATTCAATGCAAATTTTAAGTAATTTTTCAATTATTCAAATATATAATGTTTGTTGAATATAGCTTGATTGCTAGTTTATAGTGCTTTTAAATTTTTGTATGTAACTTTATACACATAGTGAGCAATTACAATGCAAATCAGTAAAAATATAATGTTGGCTGCCCTGAATTTAATAGACAATAGGTTCGAAAGGATATTCCTGATAACGTTATTGAACTGTGGTGAAAACAGTTTTAACTAACCCAGAGGTTTCTAGTATCATATCTGTCTCCATCCTGAATAAATGGTGACGAGCTTCCAGTCTTTGTTCCAATGTTTTACGATGTTGCTTGCAAGGCACCTCTAAATTTCAATATGTGAGATGTGAATTTGTCGATCTACTAAAAACTTGCTCTGTAAGTTTCCTGTGCTTCTTAAATCGCCTTACTTCAGTGTAAGTCTTTGTAAAATTTTGTATCAAAAGTATCGATCGATTTAGCAATGATTTCCTTCTTTCTCGCGCGTTTATAATTTGTTTCCATGTACCTAAGTCTGGGTTCAGTTATAACGGCGGCGTTTTTAAAATGCGATGCTTTTTTATTGCACGTTGTTGCATTTTGAGCACTGGGCGAAAGGAACGAGAGTAGTTTTAAAGCGTTCTTTGGTAGAGAGTCGCCATCGCCGAGTTTAGAGTTAAAAAAGCGCTCGTACGAATGAAGGCTTATATGTCCTGTCTATTGAATTTAGGGTAAGATATATGAATGCATTTGGCTTACTTAATTAAATAATTAAACTTACCTGTTATACCTAAGATGTTCGCACTCTATATGCGAATAGTACAATAATACTCGGCAATAAAATTTTCAATAGCAATTATAAAGTTCGTATTTTGTTATGGAATTGAACTGCAAAGTTGACCACTGTCTGAAAGTTGAGAATTGTCAGTTAAACTGTATGTAGATTTAGGGTGATATTAAGATTGACCTGTTGCTTAGTTGGTTACCATAACTGCTGGTTTCCACTGTCGTAGTACTTGTATAAGTTCATATTGTTATCCCCCTCATTCTGTTTGATAACACAGAGACAAAGATATGTGTACAAGTGTCACAACAGTGAAATCTCACGGTTAATGTGTCAGTCGGTGAGTCTTAATAGTACAGTTAGATTTAGTAAAGATTGTGTTAACCATTCTGGAGGTTAGGAAACTAGAGATAGAATAGATTAAATTATTTTATTCTTGAATAGCTGTTTCATTCACGCAGGCCTAAGGTCCAATTTGCCCAATTATTCAAATATAATGTAGGCAATAAAAACTAATGCTGTTAATTTATTATTATATTGAAATAATATTAGTATTAAATTGCGAGATGAAAATTTGTAATTTATAAGATGATGTATGTAAAGGTGGGTTTTCATGACGCGTGCGATCAACGTCTTGGCAACATGGAAACCCGCTTCTAACCACATATAATAATAGAGTAATTGTATTTTTTTTAATAATTTCGTCGAATTAATTTCAATGCATGTACAAAGTTTAATTATTTGTAATATAATGTCACTTCATATGTTAATTTATTTACCTGCAGTCTGCTAACATTGCACTCAAAGACTATGTATTGCATTTTATTTTAAAATTTAAGTTCACGTGCATGATGATTTTTTTTTATTTATTTTTTTAATTATTTGATGATTTGGCATTCAATTATCAGTTTGAGATTTATGTTTTCTACAAATTTAATTTATTTTCATTCCGGTTTGTAAAAAACCGTCCAAATATTTTTGGTCTGTGCCATTTTATCAATTTAAATTAAGTACTTTGGTAAGTTGTGAAATTTTATACATTTTTTTTTATCATATTATATTATGCCTAAAATGTAGGCCTAGTTCGAAAACATTCATTTTGTAACTAAATATAAGATTTTTAAGTTAGCATATTTTGTATTTTATTTCATTAGCATTTTGCTTGTTAATAAATTTGTAATTTATTTCCAACTGTCGTAATATCATAAGCATAAATAAAAATCATCTCCAAATACTCATTTTCAATTCCCAAGAATAAAAGTAGGCAAAGTTAGATTTTGATTTTGCAGACAATATAATTAGAAAAATGTTTTAGTTTATTTTCAAAATATAAAGATGTCACTGCCATCTCGAGAGCTCGATAAGAAGTATAATTTAGTAAATTACAATTTCCTTCGTTGTAGTTTTAATTGGATTTAAATAAATTTCATATAACGTTGAAGACGTCATGTTATTTTTTTAATGATCATTTCAACCTATATTGCTTCTAGTTGTGTTGGGTTTCGACATCTTGAATTCATACGATGTCTTTTTATTAAGGAAAAAAATATACGTAGAATGTGAAAGTTTACATGGATAGTTGTTTGTTAGAAGGTATGTCCATAACAGCTCAAATGTTTTTTTTTTGTGCCAATTAAGTTTTTTTTATTCAGAGTCGCAGGCAACCGCTAATGCTATAAAAGAGTAGCATAAAGAAAACACAAAGTTAAGCAAACTGGTAAAGAAAAGTGTATTTTACAAATAAAACCCTTAGCTATTCCAGTCCTGAATACTGACCTGATAAAATAACATAACATGAAATTTAGATTATAGGAACTTTGTTATTATAAATAAGACTTATATACCTTGTATATAATATCTACTGTGGCTGGTAACATTTAAAACCAAATATTTAATTAAAGGCACGGTCATTTCATTATTGGTCCGTAGTTACAATAGTCCTTTAAATAAAGCATAATCTAATGTTTAAACATTATTAGATAACAGATTAGTATTATATAATCAAGCTATATTTTAAGGACTATATATATTTTATATATCAGTTCGTTATAAATATTATGTATTTCATATTGCATTTATAATATAACAAATATATGTTCATATTATTTGAAAAACAATTTTGAAGTATATTACATTATATAAATAAAAAAAATCAAGTACCATACTGAAATGCAGTTACTTAAATATAAAAATATAAGAAATACAAAATTAAATATTAAAATTCATTTAACACAATTAAACATAACTGTTGGTTTACATTGCCGTAGTACTTGTATTTACACATATCGTTCTCTTTTTTAAACAGAATGTTAGAGACGACAATATGTGTACATACATATTTCATTTCAGTTGAACCGCAATAAATTAAATGCGACTTTATATAAGATTCGTACATAAAATCAGAAAAATTGGTATCTTTTTCGCGGTAGATGGATATCAATTTGTTCTTATTTTTAAGACCCTTCGTACACAGGGCGAGGTAAATCTCAAAACTGTGCGATTTTAATTGCTAAGCGACTTACGCAATACAATATCTTAAAGATTTTTACACAGGTATCTGCACACAATCTGTTTGATAAGATGGGAGTGAAAAAATTTGTTACAATTTTCAAGATGGCGGAACAAATCTATACAGTTGACATGTAGTCACTGTACTTGACTGATTAAATGCGTCGACGATTCAACGTTATGGTTATGGTGGACGCAAGGATACAATATTAGTTCCGAATATTTCCTTTGCCTTGTGTACGAAGGGACTTAATGTATAAATATAATAGGCTATCGTTGCAATTGTTTATCCTACAGAATTTTTATATACTTTGTTCTGTCATAAATATTACTTATTCTATTATATTTTTGAAACTAAATTCTCGTTAAATATGTTAAATAATTTAATGATATCAATTTTAAAATAAACATGAACGCCGCCTTCACTATTTAAAGGGATATAATAAAACATAAATTATTTCAGATAAAATTTAACGATTTTCGGTAAAAATGTGAAAAAGTGGTTAAAACTTTACCAATAAATAATGAAGATTTGAATAATGCTTCAACTGTTTTGACATTATATTAACAACACAAATATCATTTAACCATTCGTATGAATATAATATGATAATTGAACCTGAACATAACAACATTTTAGAAAATTGTTTTTAAATTATATTGTATTGGTCGTGCTTAGTAACAATAGGGTTGATAAAAATTAAATTTTACTACAACATTTTCACACACATTGTACAATAATTGGGAATGCAAACGAAATAATAAGGTCCGAGTAAAAACTCTCTCATACAAAACCTTAAAACGTTCAATTGATTAACATTTCTAGCACCACACAAAAGCGGTGTCCAAAATCGGGCCGCGGTGTAGTAAAAATAGGTCTTATAAAATGCTTTAAAAAGATTAAAAATAAATTCAACTAAAAACTAAATCTTACGATCTAACTAACTATCACACATATATACTTTTGTATATCAGACCTATGATCACTAGGCTGATGTGTAGTATTATTACTTGTACTCATTTATTATGCTAATGACTGCGTCTTTGGTACCGAAGATAAGTGCGAAGAGGCCAAAGATGAATACTAGAACGTTTTTCCATGCCAAATAGTGGAAGCGGCCGTAACCGATATTCCAGAAAGTGATAACTTCAATAAATGCAGGTGCAATTAGACCTAGTAATGAAAAGCAGAATGCGCCGATGACTCCCATGAAAGGTGCTATGGTGGGTACAGCGGCCGCGAGCAGAACGCAAACTGTCACCATGACGGTGCGCATAGCGTAGTCAGCCATGACCGGGTGCTTGGTGAACTTGTCCTTTATGCAGTTCCACATGATCTCAATGCACACGAAGAACTGAAGACCGAATGTGCAGTAGACGGCAATGGCGATAGCGATTTGGACGATTTGAGCCGGCCTGGAAATATAAAAACGTATTCTTCAAAGAAAGTAATAGATTATAAGCATATCTAGTAGAGCTTTTAGTGTTATAATATCAATCGAGGAATGTTATCTACATTTTATTTTATTCATTATATTACAAAATAACGGATGTTAATCATACAGTAAAATATTCGTATCAACAATTAGTAAGTAGGAAGTAACAATGTCAGTAAAAGTCAAGTCTGTAAAAGTATTAACAACTATAAGTAGTTGAAGTGAACGACTTACTGTGTCATGGTCAAGTTATTAAGACTGTAAGCTCTACCTACGCTGTTATTGTAAGTAGTCTGTTATGTTTACATATATTCTTTCAAGTAATATTCTACATAAAATATTTCGTTTGTGGATTTATAAATAAAATTAAAATATTGATTATTTTATACTTACACATTTTCTTGGTCCAGATTAAGATTTATTGAGTCCTTGACATCATCGCCGTAACGTAGGTAGCCGAGGAAGCCAAGGAGAATGTATACAAGAGTAACTCCAGACATGCCTTTGTTCAGCACACCGCAGAATCCGAGCATAGACTTGGGCGTCTTCATAGCGTTTTCCAGTGGCATCACAACTCCAATCGCTTCCATCGCGAAAATTGTCAGCGAGAAGAATTCAGGCCATTCTACTGGTGGTTTGATGTAGGACACTTTATCAAATTCGAGACCTCCAGTGCCCACTAAATAGTAGAATGTAATACCAAGTCCAACGCCCATGAAAAGATTAGCGATCATAGAAACGGGCGCTAAATATTTCAAGTTCCTAATCCAAGCCATACAGATGAGCGGCAGCAGAAGTATTAAGATTATCATCCTTAGGTCGACATCAGCACTTAGATAGTGGTTCGCCACCTACGATAAAGAATTAATTAATATAGGACAAATTGTACGGAGCAATCACTAAAGGTAAGGTAGATTTTTATAGAATAATAATTTGCTAATTTATTTATTTTATTACGTTAAACAATACTTAATTATTAATTTGTAATAGTCAAAGTAAAAACCTAAAAAAAGATCTAAAGGTAGGTTTCACTCTATCTCCTAATTAACTCAGTCTAATAAACTAGTAACTAATTATAATAAGACAACTCTACAGCAAGATCAATCTAATGCAAATGTATAAAAATTATTTTTAGATAAAAAAAATCAAATTTATTAAAAGTAATATATTTCTAAATTGTTATAAGCAATAAAAACTTAAAAACACTGATAACTTTTCAAAACATACATAAACTTTCAGCTTTTTTCAAACGCGAATTATATAAAAATATTTTTTTCAATAAAATTACAGCAATATTCGAGAACGAAAGATAATAGTTGTAATTTTTTTTAACTCTGAGAACTTAGATATAAACTTTTCGTTTGTTTTGTAACCCGTAAACTTATAAATTTGAGAGTACTATTAAAAAAACAGATGAATTGAGGGTAAGTTAAACTTTGATCTTGAATAACTTTTGACTGAGTTGATTTATCAAAAATTGACTTCAGACCTTTTTTGTAGAGCGTTAAATTCTCTACAAAAATAATGAATGGGAATTGCAATACGATATATCGTTCATTAGTTATGAAAATAAAAAAATAATTTTTTTTCCTGTGTTATTCTTATGAAAAATTGAAAAGTCCGATGCGGACAACCTAAATATTAATATTAAGGGCTCATATTTTCAGAGGCCTATTTTGGCATTAAAACGAAACTTTTGAGCGTAGTTCCGAGGCAATTTTTTTTTTGAAACTCCCTAGGGGACACTTATGATGTGACCTGTTGAATGCGTAGAAAGGTCGTCACTTACTTTATTTAGATCATGATCGGTGATAGGTTTCTTTAAAATAGAATGTATTAAGGAACCAAAGCATTTAGATTGAGTATTTAAAAATGTTTTAAGGAAGTGAACTATTCATCAGAATATCCAACGGTATAGAAATCAAAGCACTGAATATATAGGCTACTTTCTATTCAGCGCTGAGCTAAGCTAGTCTAAATCAATATTATAAAGAGACAAGATTTGATTGCGTAGAATAGGCTCAGAAATTACTGGCCCGATTTGAAAAATTCTTCCACTGTTGGGAAGCTACACTATCCAGGGGCGACATAGGCTATATTTATTACTAGATTTTTATGTATGTAATATATTTATTACTGAAGAGAAATGAAAGGAAAACTTTAATAAGTGATAATTAATGTATAATTATAATTTACCTTTAATATGTTCGTGGCAATGATCACGGTGTAGACCGAGCACGTACCAAAGTAGGTCATGAACAGACTGACCAGTATGAATATTCTGAAGAAAACAAAATGATATTCATAAACATAGATTATAAGTAAATCGTATTATAAAGAATCATCTAACTAGAGTGCCACAGCGACATGAAGCGTGCCTTGGTCTCCGATAATAAAAGCCTCCACTTTTCTCGAACCTAGTTTATAGATAACAAATTATATTTTAAATGTAAAAGATTCGGAAAATTTTAATAATGTTTGTCTCATCTAAAAATAGAATATGAGGTAATTATTCAGACGTTGAGGAAATATATTAATAATTTAAATTACAAATTAAAATATATATTATGGGTTTAAATGATGTAGCTGCCGTACACTTGATGCTGCTACTGTGAACTACGTCGCATGGTGAACTGCTGCTGACCGTTTAAGTTGTCGAAGTCAACTATAATACGCTGTCCGTGAATGTTAGCTCTTTATTTGTAAAAAAAATATTTTTACTGTAAATAGTTCTTACCTAAAACCATATGCGTATCGTTTCCCCCACTGCGGACCGTTTTGCATCGCTGATTCTGCCACTTCAGGATAACTCATAGTGGTTCTTCTCGTTTTTTTATATAGAACGTGTGCGCATTTTATCTGTGAACAAGCACATATATATGTAGTGTTTTAATTATTATTTTTATAATTAGACCGGTGTCACACAGCCGCAAAGCGAAGCGAATCCAAAGCGAAACTATATACTAATAGAGGTAATCAATAATTCGATGGCATTATTATATAATATGTGATTAAAAAGTTAAAATGTTTATCCCTATTCCTTAAAATCAGAGGTCCGACTAGATTTAAACGCCAGCTGTACAAATAATACACATAGCTTAGCAAAAATAAATTGCTGACATTCGCTTCATTTAATTTGTAGATGTTTAAAAATACTTTCGCCAACACTCAGTAATATTAAATTTAGATATTTGCGCTAAGATTTCAAGCATTTTATTTATATTAAGAAATAATAAATATGAGTTTTACACAAAAGATTTAATTTACACTTAGCGACTGGTCGCGCACGACCGTCTCTATACGGCGTCGCGTATATGTTTTAACAAGCAAAACCGCGACGTCCTATAGAAAATGAAAGCCGCGCGCGACCGAATTCGCACAGCTATTAAGTGAGAATAATCTCTCTAATAGATGGCAAAAAGTTTATATATAAAAATCGATCCTTTTTCAGTTAGTCGATTACTTACGAGCATTATTTGCAAACTTAACTACTCAGTTAGCAAGGATATGATGTAAATGACTTACAAGTACGTAAGCGCAGTGGGTGCAGATGACCGCCACGAGAATGGTGAGAAAGATGCCATTGATAAGACCGGAACTTTTGAATGCCTTTGGCATCGCGAGTATGCCAGTACCCAGCGATGCCTTCAGGAGATGGGTTAATGTATCCATGTTTCTGGAAATTATCAACACTATATAGCTTCTAATGCTTTCTAATCATTACAGAGGTTTAATTTATAAAGAGTTTCCACTACCGAAATATCTGTTCGAAAACGTGTACTCATCCCTCTGGTTCTCTTTGAAAGAAAGAGATAACGATATGTTTTTATACAGATGATTCGGAAATAGAAACTGGCAAATAACACAATTGATCCTAGTGTTTTTTTTTTAATTAGCAAGCAAATTTTAATGAAAATTAAATTAATTCACAACTATAGATACGGCGTACCAAAGAGTATAGAAATATATAAACCAAATATTCGCAATTCGCGTTGTAACACTAGATTAAAGTATTTTAACACACTGCAATGCATAGTTTCTTGAATGAATGCATCTGAAATATCTAAAGTGACATTGAACTAAATATTTACGTTAAGTGACTCAAATAACATCAAACATTTTCAATGCTAACCGTAATCTTGTTAAAATATTATAATAGATATATTGACTTGCGCTTTTATATATAACTAGCAGTTGCCCGCCAATTCGTCCGCGCGGATTTAAAATAATCCAGTAAAACGTATAGCCTATGTCATCACGGGATAGTATAGCTTTCCAACAGAGATAGAATCTTCAAATCGGTTCAGGGGTTTCGGTGCCTATTCAATACAAACAAACAATTAATTCTTTTCTCTTTATATCATCTCTATATATATATAAAAGAAAGTCGTGTTAGTTACACTATTTATAACTCAAGATCGGTCGAACTGATTTGACTGAAAATTGATGGGTAGGTAGCTTAGAACTAGGAAACAGACATAGGAAATTTTTTATCTTGTGTGCATTTTTTTTATTTCGCGCAGACGAAGTCGCGGGTAAAAGCTAGTATTAGATAAAATATAATTACCCCAGAAATCCACTAGACTAACACTTGAATTTGTAAATATCGCCACCCCTTACATCTTTGAGAAAACAGAGACTGCGATATGTATTAATACAAGTATCTTCAGTAGAAACTGGCAACTGTCAGTAATGTCACGTAACTACATGTATACATACATATAGATGTTGTATTGTGAACGCAGTTACATTAAATTAATACATCCGTATGTACAGTGTTGTAACTTATGATGAATTATGTATGTTAGATATGTGCGCAGTATCTGTACCTAGGAGATATATGAAACCAATAATTTTAACACGAACAAAAATAACACACTACTATATACTATTCATTCATCATCAGCTCACTATACGTCCTCACTGTGGAGCTCGGAGCCTACCCCAAGTAAGGGGTGATTAGGCCATAGTCAACCACGCTGGCCAAGTGCGGGTTGGTACTATATACAATCTATTATGTCAATTCTATTTCAACCTTCATCAAACAATACTTGACAATTAAACAGGTCGTTGTTGAATCGTGTTTCTACGCGACAACAGTTAGCTTTCAAAACGGGGTTGTCGGGAGTTTTAGCTTAATATTTATATATTACAATATCAATACTTACGAAGTCGGATTGTCCAGTTTTCGTTCAGCAAACGGATCGAAATCCGCCGCCTCTGCATCTTTGGTCATTTCATATCTGCAGACATCAAATAACTTTTTAATTAAATAATAAATATTTACATTATCTATTCTCGGTAAAAAAGATCAGAAATACAGACAGGTTTGCTCGTTAGCTAAGTATTTATTATGCGCACAAATTATGTACAAAATAGTGAAGAGCAATGTGATAAAAAAAATACCAAGGTAACATATGTATTGAACAGGTTGTATCAAAACATCGAGGAAACCTTTCAAAGTTCGCTTTATAATTACTGTGTACACTACCTAGCGAAACCCGGCGTTACCTTGGCACACTTTGATAAAATTAAATATAGGACAACCGAGAAAGAAAATCACGCGTTATGTAAAACACTAAATCATAGATATACGATACGTTAAATAGTCAAGAATAATAAATATAACTGCACTATACTTGTTTACAAATGTCCAGGTTTGGACATTTTATCCAAGCAGTTGGACGGTTGGGGGCTTATTTTTATAACATTAAATAAAAAAAAATATTTCTTTCTACTTAAATAATTTTCATTTAAATAGTGCAAAACGTGTTCGTAGCGAGAACTGAATAGCTTACTTTTTGACGATTTTCTCTTTATTCCTTTCTTCTGGAGACAGGAATGTCTCAAGCTCCTGCTGCGGAGAAGCGCTCCCATTTGATTCCTGTTGAAAAAGGAATATTATTAATGTTTATTTGTACTGAAAGATAGCAATAATCATATTCTAAAATAATAAACCTAAACCAAAATTTATATAAGAAGATTGTTTTTGATACAAAATAAAAACATGTTAAGAACTTGCCTAACGCACTTTATGTTATGTTTGTTTTGTATTTTGAAGTTAAAAATACACTGTAAAATAAAGATAAAACATATTCCAGCTTGTCTAAAAATAGCGCCAATACGTCAAAGGCCATGGGTTTTAAATCTGACTAAGTCAACTAGCTATATGAACAGGATATTTTGTACATATAAATACTGTCAAAAATTTAAGGACAGAGTGTGTTTATAAAAATGAATATCAATTAGTTCAAAACAAATACAACGTCGTTTTTTATTATTTAATCAGTAAGATAAAGTATAATTATAATACTTACGTTAACCATTTTGATTAAAGTTTACTTGTCTCTCGAACTACCTGAAAAGAAAAATAATACGTGATTGATTGCATTTTTTGTGGTATAAATTAAAGGATATTAAGTATTCGTTTGAAATATTTATACAGAAGTAAAGATATTGACTATGCCCAGCAGTGGGCAGATAAAGGTTGTTGATGATGATGATGAAAGATATTTCACGAAGGTAGTCAGTATATAGTTTTAGATTTATAAATTAATGTTAGAATTCATTACAAATGCAAATTTATTTAAATATCTAATAGAATATTTAATAGAATAATAACGAGTGGCTTACTTATTATATAATTTGTAATTAGACGATGTAAGAATGGACTCGTATACCGGTTTGGAGCCTTGTTTGACCCAATAACATTGAATTCACTTTACTTATGTAATACCTATTCGATTTTCTATTATTAAAGCTAGAATTAAACAATTTTATGGTACATAACAAATAGATTATATAATTGAAAAAATACAATACTGGACACAGGACTTTCCTATAACCAAGGGACGGTTTTAGCATTTCCAGCGCCCTGGGCGAGATTATTTCCCTCTTTTTTGGTGTTGGGGTAGATATTCCAATGATAGGGTAACGGAGGCACCCCTTTATATCCGACTTTGGCGCTTGCGGCGCCCTCTTATACTCGGCGTCGTGGGCGGTCGTCCCACCTGGCCCTACCCATACGCTACTTCTGCCTATACCTTCCATGCATACAGTATCCAGTGACTTTCTTTGTCACGACCGAGCCCAAAATCGATCTTTAAGATTGATTCCAATATTTTATAACTTTGTGGGACGAAAATGGATCGATCGCGTTTTAAATGATGAGTCTGTCTTTTGATTCCTATTGCAATCCTAATAAGTATATCGGTGCATATGTAGTATCGGTTAAATTTAAACAAATAGTAATAAAAAATACTTAACTAAAAAGTAGAAAAAAGGTCGAGATCGAGTATTGGGTTTGGACATAAGTAAGAGCAAATTTGAGCTATTTAAAAGTAGAGCACACTACGATCTCATTCAAATAAAAGGAGGTAAAATCAAGTAAACGGTACCCTTGTTGCATCATATACGTCGTTTGTAAAAAGTACAACAATGAAATGTAATGAGCATTAATAAACAAAAATGACCATGACGTCTCGAAATACGCAGTAGAATCCGGAACTTGATGACAGCAAATAAAAGCTGTTTATATACCTAAGTATTGTGTGACATTGAAAACATTTTACAATGTAATTTTACACTGAGTTTTTGTCATATTTATAAATGTAGTAGATAACAGTTTTTAAATTAACAAATTAAAGCTAATAAATCTATCTAATAATTAATATTAATATTAATATAATTAATGCTAAAGAGATATAAAAATAAATAAATGTAAACGAAAACTTTAGAATTTGTTTTTCAACGAGAAAAAGAAAGATAGCAATATATTTTGATAACATGTTTCAACAGTGCAAACCTATGGAAACAAACATACAAATATTAAATGATTTTAATACAAAGTCAAAGTCTCTTTTCGCATGAATAATTACGATTTACTGTCAGTTTATATTGCCTAAAATGAAGTTTGAATTCAGTATTATTACTAACATGCTTTGAATCGTGTGTGCCCGGGATTGTGAAAAATGTTATCTACAATCCACTTTTACAACTCGATGTTCTGGTTCAAGGTCATGACTGCAATAGCTTATCTATTATCTTATCTAATATTTTATCTATACAATTCAATTTATAAGTTTTAAGTACAGTACTTACCAGTGAATTTATTTTTGCGGTATTAAGTGGAATTAGTAAGTTGTTATTAATTTGTACAGTAATAATATGCTTTTTTATGAAATATTAAGACATTCACATTAGTCAAGTTGGTTTTACAAATAGATGTTATTAAGTTGGCCATGGCTGACAATTTTACAAAATTTGAAAAAATACAATTGTTTTATGAGTTTAAAAATATTATAATATACTAGTTGTCGCTAACGCTAGCGACTCTTTCCACGCGCAGTTAAAAAAAACTTAATAGGGATACGAAATAATATTTCGTATCCCTATTAAGTTTATAGTCAGAAGCTACTGAATATGCTTATAAAATTTCATAAAAATATGTCAATCCGTTTCGTAGGAGTATGATAACAAACATTGTGACACGAGAATTTTATGTATAGGATATAATATAATAATTATTCTTTTGTTGATGTGTTTGATATTGACCTGTAACCTGAAAATATTCATTTTAATATCGATTTTTCCCCAGACATTACGTCCCTGCTTAACCCATTTCAACGTTAGAAAAACGTTTGAAGTGAGGATTAGAATGTTGCATCAACACTACACTCATCAGAAGAAACGTGTCTTTTCTTTGATACAAAAATAATTTACTGTTGGAAATGTTATTACTGTTTGCCTTTATTTCAATAATATTTATAGCTATACTTTTGATTAATAACACGTTCTTAACCTTAACTAATTGTCCGGTCCATGCTTTCTTATCGACATAATGTTGAGTTACGCGGAGTCACGGTTCAAACGTGATTAAATACATCGTTGTTTAATCTACCGTTAAAATACGTCGACAGCAACGTCAAATGTTATAACCCCCAGTTTCCATTACGAAAACAAGTACATACATATGCAAAAACATATCATTATTTCAGTTTTGTTCAGAGAGTGAGAGACGAGAGTGTTGCTCTTGTCACGTTTTTTGTTACACTTGTTCTTAAAAAAAAACGATAGTAACTATGCGTCAATACAAGAATCATTGATATTAAAATTCACAATAAATCTTTAAGGAATCCATTAAAGTTTTATCTAGTTTAAAAGTAAATGTCACAGAGACGTAAATTGCAAACAACTCTCTCAGTATATCACACAAGCTGATGATTAGATGTATCCGGCCGACCACTCAATGACTCTTCACATCTGTTACTCTGATGGCTAAATATCTGTTTCTTCCTGTCGAACAGCAAATTTTTGCAAAATACGTATGTTCTGTATAATTTTGTAATATACATTACAGTTACATTATCATATTGTATACAAAGCTTTGTGTGTATTGAGATCCTTAATCCCACAAATTTCAACCTTATTAATTTTATCTTAAGTTACACACGACTTACGACTTCAAAAAGGAGAAGGTTAGCAATTCATCCGTATGTTTTTAATATGAAAATTAGCCTTATCTATTTCTGTTATTCTGATTAGTAAATTATTAACCCAGAATTAGGAAGGACTTTAATGGAATCTGAATCCAAACCTCGCCTAAAATAAAAGAAAGGTTCGCCAAGAGGCTTTTTTTGCGTTTATAGTTTTGTTATTCGCTCGTCCGTATGTAAACTTGAAACGTGTTTAACTGGTATTATTATTTAAGTTGCACTTCTCGGGGGCTCGGCTTGCAATAAAGACTTATACGTCGTTAAGTAGTAGATATATGAACATAACTATGTCCTTCAAACTAGCATGCGTGCAAATTTACCTGTTTATTCAAAGCTGACTATATTGACAATTTCCGACTCAGACTATGTACAGTTTGTATACATAAGAATTGCAGAATTGCAGTGTAAACTCTTTATAACGTTATCCTTTATAACAATAAACTCCCTCTTACGTTAAAGTGAGCCCAACTTGGTTGGTTTGCGTTAAAACCCACATATTGAAACACTCTTTATAGCGATACGCCATTCTCTATTACGAAGAAATGTGTTCATATTTGTAGACAGTAAATATTTATTATCGGTATTATGGTTTATGTTATGTTACCTTGTTAATTTGGTTGTTTTTCTGTTCACTCCATATAACGATAACTCTCTATAATGACAAAAATGCTCAGTCCCTTGAGTTTCGTTATAAAGAGTTTACACTGTATGTATTTATCTTATTCAAATGACGTAAAACCAAAAAGTAGCAACAACATTTTGTTTTAGTTACGAAATTCTATTGCAAATTATTTAAATACGGTCGTGTTCTTGAAACATAAATTTATCTTTTGCATAATACTGTTACAATGTAATAACTATCAATAATAATATTCCTTGACTTATGTTTAACATGTACAAATAAGCTATGAGATGTCTGTTGTACGAGTATATTCATTGGACACGGCCCACGGCTAAGCACGATGGCGATTTTGCATCGATTCAATTGAACCGTAATGTTTTGTTATTCTAGTGCGCACACGATGCCTGATAGTGGAATGTTCTCTGCCCTGTAATGTACTCTTCAACAACAGTATTCTCTAAGACTTTACATAAGTAAAAAAAATTGTAATGTAATAATTTCATTGGAAATTAAATACTTATTCCTTTTGATACGCTTCTGGTGGCGGAAAGAAAACTAATGCGCAAGATCTTGGGCCCAAAGCATAGAGAAGACGGCAGCTGCAGAACCCGCTAAAATGCAGAAATCGAGACGCTGGTGGGCGAGCCGAATATCATAGAAGACAAAGCTCACAGACTCCGATGGCTTGGCCACCTTATGAGGATGGGGGAAGACCGGAATGCCAAAGCCAAGGCCGCCGACCTATCGGCCGGCCTAGATACCGCTGGCGAGACGCCGTAGAGCTAGACCTGCTGGAGCTAAAAGCGATGGACTGGCAGGAGAAGGCACAAGACAGACAACTCTGGCGATCTCTTGTGTTGGAGGCCAAGACCCACTTTGGGTCGCTGCGCCAGTGGAGTAGTAGTAGTAGTTTTGAAGAAGTTCTAATTCCATAAGAATAAAGATGAAATTTCATTTCTCAATTCTACTCAAAGCACTTAGATCGATTTTGATAAAATATTTTCACGGGATACTTTAGGTTTAATAAGAATTATAATTGGACGAAAAATGGCGCTGCTATCGATATTCTATAAGTTTATTTTAAATTTTATGACAACTCTGAAGAAGCAAACATAGCGTTCCAAACTTTATGTCGGCTGATATAGTCGCACAAGAGGCTGAGATCAATATAACATTAGGTATTATTGGGACCTACAACGGTGCACTCGTTCGCGCGCTTTCCTGACTACGAGCCTCCTTAAATACTGAATCTTTTAATACATAAACACGTTAAAAATATTAACCTTCACACTATACCAATAGATATTGGCAACGGTATTCAATTAAAACTGAACAGTCTAGAAATTAAGAAAATAAATAATCTAGTAAGTGCATTCTTTGTACCACTTGTCGAGAATAATATAGAGTGAAATATCTTTTGTTTGGTTGTTTAAAACAAACAGAGCAGTACTCTTGATTATCCTTACTATCTTAATTTGTGTTGGTAGCGATAATTATGAAGTATGTACTGACAAATAACCGATTGCATTGTGTAAATAACGAACAAGTTTCTGGAAAAACGATAACAGCTATAAATGCCCATGTGTTCAAATAGTCTTCAGTTTCTAGAAGTCTTTGTTAAATTATAACAAAACCTCTGATTTTTATATAGCTTTCTACGTTTACGATGATTTTTGAACAAAAATTGAATTATGTACTAAAAATGCAGACCAAAAACTATTATTATTATATTATTGGTATTATTAACCTAAAATGTTACATTAAACTAAAATCTTTATTTTATTTCTAGGGAAGTTCGTTAACGTTCTTTTTGCACTCAAATTAATTAAAAACATTGAATTAACTATTAATTAATACATTTCTTTATGAAGATTTTCTACACAGTAGCTTATTAAATGCCGACCACTGGATGGTCACTCGATAGCAGCAATGAATTAGAACAATTGCACATAGTCCAAACGTAAACATATCTGTGTCTGTATTTTGGTTACAACTACACTGTGGTTTGTGGTTATTAGAGCGATATGTCAATGTGGGAATTTCGTGGAATGCTATATTTAAAATATATACTTGTGCTAGGTGAAAGACTGGGTAGTAAAGTGCGTTAGCCTATTGAATATGATCCAAAGAATCAACAAAAAGAATGAAAGGGGAATTGGGTTAGATAAGGAATTAGATAGATAGGAAAAGTACTGTTTTTTTCTGTTATTTCTCTTTTCTGTCTATTGAAGGCAGCGCATTTATCATTCTCATCAGACTAAAATAGTAATGCTTAGAATATACTGTGTACGCGTAATCAGTGACGGTAACGATGTTTTCGGTTAATAAAATTTTTATAGATATTTTAGCTAATCGTAAAATGTACGTCACTAGTGATCGTCATTACAACTCGAGGGCGCCAACAAAGTCTACACAGGCGTTATCGAAGCGAGAAATCACTAATTATGTTTGCGTGCTTTATGGACAGTAACAGTGTTGGGTTCACTTCGCGACCGTGCTCTAAGTGAATGATCACGTGCATTCGATGTCGTGCAAAACGAGACATCGTATTTATCGAAATGATTGTATGATTTATTATATGATGTCATTAAAATAAGCTGTAATTAGATGATGATTGAATGAAATTATCATAAGGTATATATTTAATAATAACTTTTTTTTTTTAATAAGAGATGGGGGCAAACGAGCAGCGGGAACACCAAGGTGTTCATCGACGCCCATGGACATCTGCAATACCAGAGGAATCGCAAATGCGTTGCCGGCATTTGAGATGGTGATACGCTCGCTTCTTGAAGGACCCTAAGTCGTAGTGGTTTGGAAATACCGCCGAGGACAGACCATTCCACAACGCGGCCGTGCGCGGCAAGAAATTTCGCGAGAACCGCACTGTTGTGGAATGCCAGCCATCCAGATGGTATGGATGGTACCTGGCGGTCTGTCGGGTCGTCCGATGACGAAACTCGGCGGCAGGAATCGTTCCAAACAGTTCTTCGGAACACTCCCTGTGGTACAAACGATAAAAGATGCAGAGGGAACTGACGTCCCTCCGCAAGGCCAGAGTATCAAGCCGATCGGTAAGAGCTCGGTCGTTGACGATTCGAAATGTCAATTATAAAAAAAAATTGACATAAATTTATCACTTCAATTGATCCTATTTAAAAAGTAACACTCTCTTAAGAACAAGGGTTCTTCTATGGGTATAGTCCGAGGTTAGTATGAAGTAATATAAAAAGGTGTAAAAATGAGTGTACGTTTAAATGTAACTTGTTAGTTATTTTTAATGAGGAAAACAAACAAAATCTATTCTTATGAATCGGAATACGTCATTGTCGCGTTTTGTTCTTTACTTCACTTTAATAATTGTATAGGAAAATACATTTAAAATATATATAAATCAAAAGATTACATAAGAACCATTTATGCTTTAAAAAATTTAAGGGCACGACTAATAAAAAATTAGCGCTTTATTTCTATTCTCTCAATATTTTGTTTAGTAAAGTCATCTATAGTACGGTATAGCTCTCACAGCTTGGGCAAAAAAAAACTTAACGAAGTCTCATGGTAACAGTATGATCTACTCTATTCGATCCAAATTTAATTCTTTGTTAAAAAAATACATACATATATGTATAAAATATAGAGATATATCTCAATATATCTATTATTTATTATTCAGATCAAATCAGCTAGTATTCAAATATCTAAAACGTTATATCAATGCCACAATAATATGGCGACAAATTTATATAAATTTTAATAACTACATATTTAAATGTATTTTCAATGTCTCTGAATAATGTTTTATTTAGCGCAAGTTTCCACTTGTACATAACCGTATTGTACTGTCAGTTTATTGAAGTGTAAGTATGAGAGGAGTAACTTTTTTTTACAAAGGCATCATCAGTGAAAAGGCCACAGTTTTATATTTACAATTTATCAGATCTTTAAGTAAAAATGAACTATGCACTTTTATTAATGATATTTGTTATTCAAGCTATGTTTGGCTTCTTAAATACAGGTATCCTAGTTAAAGAGCCAAGAAAACATTAACATAAAATGGTAGTATGCATTAGAACATAATGTATATCATACTAATGTTATAAATGCGAATGTTTAGATGGATGGATGGACGTTTGAAGGCCGGACCTCCGGAACGGTTCGACGGATCTTGATGAAATTTGGCACAGATGTAGAACATAGTCTGTAAAAACACAAAGGGTTAATTGTTACGTTTTTTTAATTCCGTGCGGACGGAGTCAAGGGCGACAGCTAGTATTTAATAAATAAATTTTATTACACTATTTCTGATGACGTAATTGATACAGAGCACTTTAAATATTTATTTACTATCGTAAATATGGCTTATGTAAATAAATTACATCACCTCTATCTTATCGCACACAAAAATATCTTATTATAAGGTACTGATTGCAATGTAGCAAACAAATTAATTAAATTTAATATGTGCAACTATTTATGAAACACAAGCTGTCGCCCGTGACTCCGTCCGCAAAGAGAAAAAAATAATAATAATTAGTAGCCTATGTGTTCTTCCAGACTATCCTTAATTTCATCAAGATCCCTTGGGCCGTTCCGGAGATACCTTCAAACAAAGATCCATCCATCCATCGATCCATCCATCTACACATTCGCATTTATAATATTAGTAAAATTGAGTTGTGTATTCTGAATGGTTGAGGCAACCTTCAAAAAGCTTCTTAGTTTTACTACATAAATTATTATCTCATTAAATTAAATCAAAAGATTGGTATAGTTTTACACGACGACTATTTGTTTTTATTGTTAAAAGGCCTCAAGTTCGATGATTTAGAATTTCAAGTGCATGAAATGTTGAGATTATGCCATATAAAGTAGGATCATAATATGCAAGATTTCATCACAATTGATCTCACCAAAGTCACTTTCTTTTACTATATTGTGATACAGACTTATTAATTAATTAATCTCTATGCTTGGAATGAAGATTATGGTATTTCATTAACTGTTGAGAACTGAAACTTAGGAGTACTTCAAAGCTATGATTCGATAATTCCACTCGAGTAAATACTCTTAAATTACAGTCTACAAGTAAGTACGTAAAAAAGTACGTAAAGTAGTAAGTAAGTACCTAAACACTAAGGTCGAGTAGAATAGACCGAAAAAAAGTGTTTTTAATTATTATAGAATTTATCTTTCAAACAAGATAATATGTGATAATTCAGAGGTGGTTCTTCAAAGTTTACCCACATCTTTTTGGTTCTTCTCGAACTGACTCTCCTATTCATCAATGGTAGTCAGTGCTTAGCAGACTTTTTTAATTTTTTAAATAATTTTAATAACAGTATAATGGTTGAAAAAGTTTTATAACAGATTCAACTTAATTCAGTAAAATCTTAATAACTCTCCAAAGATCCGTCGATTAAAATTATGTTGTTAATTTTTTAACAACTTACTTCCTTAATCTAATTATTGATTAGTGTGAAATAAATTATACACAAAACACGATGACAATATCACGTCTAGTCAATATCAAAGACGTCTAATAACAGACTTATTAGTTATTTATATAATCAACTGTCGTCCGCGACTACGTTCTAAGGGATTTATAACCTAAAAAAACCAATTTCAAACAAAATGCACTCAAAAGAAACATAAAAAAAAATTCAAACAAAATGCACTAAAAAGAAACAAAATAATGTCATGAAAACTCTCTAAACTCTAGTAGTTAGTAGTAGGGGCTCAGTTTTCCGCAACTCCACGACAAGCGCGTATTTTGGGTGTCTCTAAACTCTAAAGAAAGTTCTCTTCTTTCTTGTAACATGTCTATATTGTATAATTATTGTTATTTCGCAGTCGGTGTCGGCTGAAGTAAATAGGTGACATTTTATATTTGAGATGTATTAGACATACTTACGTTTATGTCCCTACTTAGGCCGAAACCGACTCCAAAATAACAATAATTATACAATATAGACATGTTACAAGAAAGAAGAGAACTTTCTTTAGAGTTTAGAGACACCCAAAATACGCGCTTGTCGTGGAGTTGCGGAAAACTGAGCCCCTACTACTAACTACTAGAGTTTAGAGAGTTTTCATGACATTATTTTGTTTCTTTTTAGTGCATTTTGTTTGAATTTTTTTTTATGTTTCTTTTGAGTGCATTTTGTTTGAAATTGGTTTTTTTAGGTTACTTTTGAGTGCATTTTGTTTGCGATTGTTTTTTTTTTGAAGTCGGCTATTTTTTTTTCTTAAAATTTTTGTTTTATTTCACAATTTTTAGTGAATTTGAAGTTCAATTACAAATTTCCTTAATACATATAAAGACATAAATAAGACAAATAAAGAAAAGGACTTTCCTATTTGATATGTGTGTACTTCGATTCAAAAACTAATTTAGAATACACCAGATAACCACTTATCCTTTAAACAATGAAATAATTATCAAAATCGGTATACAAATTGAAAATTACCGAACTATATATCGTAGCGTGCCTTTAATTTTGTCCAGCCGCGCGCCGCACTAGCATTTTTCGAATGCGCGTAGTTTTTAATTATTTAATATCTCCCAAACTATTGATCAGAATTACATAGTTTAAAGGCTAACGTAATCTGCATTTAATACTCTAGCCATCAAACATATTTATTTGGATAAGGATTCATATCGAATATAATATAATAGCGCCGTAAGCTTACGACGCTGTTTTTCGTGTGCATTTTAATCGAAGTTTGTTCACAATAACATGGTTTTTGTGAGACATCCATAGATGATAGATATATGCCACCGAAGACGTTTATTTAGCAAATTTAAAGATGTATAATTACTCCATACATCATTTTTATGTAAGTCATATAGTTTGACCTACGTAAGCCCAGAAAGCAAAATTGTGCTTTTCGTGTAGCATTTTTCGTTTCCGCGTAATTTTATTCTTACGATATCTCCTAAACTATTAGACAGAATGATATAGTTTCAATTGCAAATATAATCTACATTAAATTCTCTTGATAATGAACATGTTTATTTACATAAGGGTTAATACTGAACTCGAATAATAGCGTCGGAAATAGGGCATGAATTTAATTGATGTTTCTGAAGAAAAAAATGGTTATTGTGAGAAAACTATAAAAGATAGATATATGCTATCGCGGACTTTTATTTAGCACATTTAAAGAGCTTCAATTCGCCATACATCATTTTTATGTAGGTCCTATAGTTTAGCCTACGTAAGCGCTGAAAGCAAAAATGTCCCTAATGTTCGCAACAAATTTTGAAGCTATATTCAAAATCTACTAGTCTTCTAGTTATTAAAAAAAAAAAACAAAAAAATGGGACCCACCTGCAAGCACTTCCTTTCGATTAAAATATTTTTCATCAAAATCGGACCACCAGGGGCGGAGTTTCGCGGTAACACACATAAAAAAAAAAAAAAAAAAAAAAAAATACAGTCGAATTGATAACCTCCTTCTTTTTGAAGTCGGCTAAAAAGAAAACATAAGCAGTCTATGAGTCTTTCCAGACTATTTTCTATATAGGTATATATGACAAATTTCAGCGAGATCCCATTAGCGGTTCTATATTATTTATACTATAGTGTTTGGGATTTTTTTTCTAATCCCTAGATTAAAAATGTGTATTAAAAAAATAAACATCCATCCGTTCATCTAAACATTCGCATTTATAATATTAGTAAGATAAAGTCAACTATGTATGAACTCAGACAGTTTATTCGAAATGAGACAAATTGTTTAGGCTACAGGACACAATGACACGGACATAAGTATGCACTTACCTTTCGCAAAATCCTTCGGTTAGTCGGGCAAAAAATATTTACGTTTTATTACTTCTCATGGGAATTAATTATATTAAGGTAACATTTTCTTCTAAACGTAACCAACGTATCACAATATCTCTGTTCTTTCTAAGAATATAAGAGAGAAGGCAGTATTGTATGTTACAACAGTGCAGACTCATTGCAAGATAAAGTGTACATGATAATTACGCAGTTCATGTTTACTTTAATGACTAATTTCTTATGTAATAAAATAGGTTAATGATCCGGTAGGTTTGCAGTAAACGCATTATTTTAGGCTATCTTTGTATATGGCATTGAATTGCTTCGTTATAATCAATATTATGAAAATCGAATCAAAATATTAGCACGGTTACGATAAAAATATATTATGGCCCGTAAATGTTTTATAATCGAAAGTATTGTTAACTTTTAACCTTTTACTAAGATTAAGGTGTCACGGAAGATTTTTATTTTGAACATAATTTCAAATTGTTGCATAAATACAATGAGTAATATTATAAAGGATATTTATTTAATTATCCTTGATGTATTTTTATCATTTTGTTAAAATTAAAATACCATATTATTATTGATTTGTCAAAACACTTTTATAAGAATAGTAGCTGTCGCCCGCGAAACTGTCAGCGTGGAATTAATAAAACACTAAGTAGCCTATGTTTACTTCCAGACTATGCTCTACATCTATGCCAAATTTCATCAAGATCTGTTGATCCGTTCCGGAGATATCTTCAAACAAACATCCATTCATCCATCTAAACATTCGCATTTATAATATTAGTAAGATTGACTCTCATTCTATGGAGACTTAACGTAGTAAGTGGCGTCAACTGAGCGTTATTTCGTACAAGTTTGTGATGCGCAAGAGTTTTATTAAAATTAGACAAATATAAATATGTAATGAGAAATAAGTAACAATATTTTAAAAGCATTGAGTAATAATTATTTATAGATTGCACAAGATGAATATTTTTAAGAAAATACTGCGTTGTCATTCTCGTCGATAACCTTGAGAAAAAATATAAGATATGTACTAAACATCGCTGATAAAAAACATCATAGTGATGTCGATATTTGATATTAAAATATGTATTTTGTAAAAAAGCTAAACAGATTATTTAGTTATTCTTTATCAAAGTTTAAACGCTGCTTTACCTAAAAAATGCTATTATATGCTATGCTATCCTATATGCTCTTTCTAAATTATACAACTAGCGTACCGTCGTACATAAAACATTCTCATATATTTTATTTTGCACACATCTGTATACATTTAAATAGATAACCTCTGAATCTACATAAGCATATAGACACAATACTTTTCTTAGATATTACAGAAACAGACAGCTTGGCCTTAATGAATATGAAGTCTGCGCCCGTCGTATATAATATACATATTACATATATACAATCTACATATTTGGATGTTACGTCTATCGCTTCATTCTAAAATATTGTGCAATAAGATAAAATTAGACATGTACTTTAAAATCTATATATATAAAAGAAAGTCGTGTTAGTTACACTATTTATAACTCAAGAACGGCTGAATTGATTTGACTGAAAATTGGTGGGCAGGTAGCTTAGAACCAGGAAACGGACATAGGATAATTTTTACCCCGTTTTCTATTTTTTATTCCGCGCGGACGGAGTCGCGGGTAAAAGCTAGTTGTACATATATTATTGTGTCATCGCTTTTACTGTCTATCACAAACCAGAGGGTCTATCACGAATATTTACGATATGCATTTTTATAACGTCATCGACAAAATATGTCAAAATTTGTACGAAATTTGTCGTTGTACTTAACGCCCGATACACCGTACAAATCTATTACAAATATTGTCGTTGTCGATGAAATTCCTAATACTCTCAAGCAAACTTTCATGCTAGGCCCTCAGAGAGTATAATATGTATTAATACTATTATTACTGCAGTGGCATCCTACTGTTAGATCAAATCAGTGTAAGAACAAAGGTTAACAATGGGCTGTGGACAGTGTCAGTGAGCAGGTCATATCGTTCAAAGGGCCAATAACCGTAGTAGAAAGGTCCCTCATAGCAGTTGATTGATTGATGACCTAAAGACCTTATAAATGCAGCAGCGAGACATTACGACTAATTGTGAACCATACTGGATAACTTTCAAATTCTCTTAAAACGTGTAGAGTTTTTTATCGATACCTACTAATGCATTAAGTTTACCGCCTGATACATAGCGTGTTGTTGATATAATATTTTTACCGAAGTAATCAAGTAAATTTTTTAACAGTGGTAGGGGAGGCGAAGCGGGGTTTTCGGGTATTACTCAAGCGGGTCAGTAAAACATTAGGGGAAAACCGTACATCCACACAAGTATTCCCGCCGTACATGAATTCTTGAAAGCCGCGAAATTGGTTGTTAAAAGTACCTACTTAAGTGCGTCAGATTGCGACAGGGTCAGTTAATACATTCAGAAAAGTCTACGCGTCAAATATTTTTCGCGCTCGACAATGTCAAGGTGTTGTTTTTTCCTTGCAACTTTCTGACACTCTTGTTTCCTTATGTGGCGTACAATTTGTCAAATAATTAAATTGCATTCTCTTCTTCATGTAGCTAACTCACCCAGTCTCAAACTGTTGCATTCCAGATGAATTATTTCAATTCCAGTTATACTTAATTACGTTAAGATTTAACCATGAAATATTTAGTATAATAATTTACAGCTATTTCAAGGAATCAGTTCATTTGTTTACTGTGTCGACTTAATCCCTTTTTTTTCATAACTTCTTGACTCTACCGGATGTTTTTAAAACGGATGAGTGATAAGAATATTGTTAAACATTAAACTTGTACGAGGGATATGAAAGTTATTATTTATTTTTGTTTAATATAATTATATTAACATGCATTTCATAATTAATATAACGAGGAAAATGATAAGCCGAATGTAAACAAAGTAACGCATCGGTAATAATTAAACTTATTGGTGACGTTTATGGTCGTCTATGGCCTGAAAGAGAACCTGAAAAGTCTTACTCATATTATAAATGCGAAAGTTTATTTGACTTGATGTTTATTTGAAGGTATCTGCGGAACGGTTCAATGGATCTTAATGAAATTTAACACAGATGTAAAATATTATCTGAAAGAACGCATAGACTACATATAAAGTTTTTTTTTAATTACGCACGGACGGATTCGCGGGCCAGAGCTATTATAAAATAGATATGTAAACTATTTATTTCGAAATACTAAGATACATACAATCCCTATAATGGATTTATAGACAAATCAAAAATTACTTGTCAGTTTTTCCTCCCAAGCAAATAAGCATATTACCTTTAGAACAAAAAAAATCTAGTACCTGCTCCACAGATTTATACAATCGGCTAGCGACGTTTATGAAAGTCGTTAATGCTTATTTTTTCAATGAATTACTAGTTTTAAGTTACTAATTTTTGTGTTAGATCGTTACTGTATTAAGCTTGACCTACATTACCTTAAGCGTCTTTCGTTCGAAAAAAAATCCCCCGGCCATGTTCGCCATTGAGCTTTCTCCCTTTTTTAAACCACCCCTCGTTTGACAAATAAGTACAGTTAGCACAGTTAGTACAGTGTCTGTTACACACGTCGGGTTTATTATTTTCTGGTGTCCGATTAGTACTTAATTTTTATAATGTTGATTTTTACTGTAAAGTAATATTATAACTACCTGACTGTCATAATATATAAGTAGTATATATGTATTAGTTATGTATTGTATTAATATTTTGCGAAGACTTAACCTTGATGTAAAATGTTTAAGTAAATAAAATATTTTTATCAGCTTAGTAAGAAACTAAATTTTATTTTTAGAATTTAAAAGTAGATAAAAATATATTTAAAAAAATCCTACGGATACGTATACGATATGATATCTCATACTTCAAAATCGGTACATCGATATAAAATATCACAAGTGAACGGACATGCAAATTATTTATGTAATTAAAAACGCGCGAAAAATGTTGCCCTTATTTTTATTAAATGTTAACATCCCTACTACATATTATATTTTATAATTATAATGTTTAGTAGTACAAGATATATAACAAAAAAAAAAGCGTACGTTTTATTTCGTGTATAGAAACAATGTTAGAAATTAGTAGGTCAATGGGTAGTGGGTACTGTTCTGTACTGTATGTAGTGACGTGTGATTAATTTAACGGATTACGGAAGTCATCGACCGCTAGTGTTATAGTTATTTATTGGACGTGCAATTAATTTGTACCGTACAAATAATTAACATTTGATTATTGATACTATTTTAAAATAAAAACAAAGTATATAGATATATTAAGTATTTACACGTCGTTTTGTTGTAATTTGTCCTAAAATTAGGTCACAGTTTAATAATAAAGTTAGCAGAAAAACGAAATAATAAACAAATACTATATAGCTTTAATTGTATTTTTGTTAATGAGGATAAAATTATGGTGAAATTAATAAATAATGATAAGATAACGAACGTGACCTAGATTTAGAAAATGCTAGCTAGACCTAATTTCTACATTAACAGTAATTAATTTGCTTAATTTTATAACAAACACAAAAATAACAATACATTGAAAAAAAAAAATTAACATAATATGCAAATGGTAACCAATGTCGACGTTCTTTCGGTTCAGAGAAACTAAACTATACACAAACGCCGGTAGCTATTTATAATAATTTAAATGTCACGAAATTAAATAAAAGCTTATTATAAAAACTTACCAGAATAATTTGTAGCTGCTGTTGTTACGGCGAATAGGTTATATTAAAGATTCGGCGCGCCACGTGTTGTTAAAAATATGCAACTGCGGACGACCACCCGGCGCGTACGTTAAAAACAGAATGAACGAACGACGATGGTCGAAACAAGTTTACCGTATTATACTGTATGTAGAGATACGCACAACGTGCATAGCAAGGAAACCGATTGTTGCGTCATAAAAAAGAGAAGGGGGGGTTATTACTGTAACGTCGATATCAAACGTCGCGTCGGACGGTGTCAAAACGTCAAACGTTATAATCCAACTCATTTTGATTCACACCAAATCCGATTAGATTTCATACAATTAACGGTATCTTCAATTTTATTAATTAATCATGTACTTTGCAAATAATTAAGCTTACCATTATCTACAGTTTCAGTGTGTACAGCTGTTTGTGAAACACGTATTTTACAACGACGTTTTTATATCGTTTTAATTAAAATTCATACGTATTAAAAATTCTGCGGTAATCTAATTTAAAACTGTTAAATATTTAATTTTAAAGATGTACTTATAGAAATCTTACTAATATTATAAATGCGAATGTTTGTTTGAAGGTATCTCTAGAACGGCTCAACGGATCTTGATGAAATTTGGCTTAGATGTAGATGTGTATGGAAGAACACATTTTTTTTTATTCAACGCGGACGGAGTTGCGGGCGACAAGTAGTAGTATATATATGTTGTATATAGTTTTGGGTTGTGTGAATCATATTTTAACGATCGTTCTTAGTTGGCACAAATTAAACTGGGTTAACTAAAATAGATGTACCTATACTTACATACCTGGTGAATGACAAAACGTGAAACTTGCAAAAACTTCAAAACATTTTTACAGATTGAAGATTTGGGTACGAGTTAATGTTTAATTCGGTCAACGCTAATCGAAAAAATCTCAATTCATATTATGTTACTTTAAAAAAATCTGGAGTAGGTATCCATTTTACGCAATACTGAATATCATTATGACATTGAATTTAAACTGAGTAAACAATATCAATAGACTTCTTACAGAAAAAAAATATTGCTTTATGTTGCCTATATTATTGTTTATCCTTGGCATTGAGACATCATTCGGCGGTCAGTCTCATGGTCTCATTTAAGTTGAGGCTAAGTTGTCCTCCACAATACTTAGAGGATACTCAATTGTTTAGCAACTATTCTTGTTAATGTTTTATAATGTGTAGTGTTATCAATTATAAAATTTAATACGTTAATGAATAACTTAACTTAGGCTATAATGGACGAAATAGCGCCATTTTAAACAAACGAAGTATTCAAAAATATTTTTATTTAAACTAAATCAACTATGATTTTATGTAATTTTTTTTTGTAAGATTAGCTTTTGGCCGCGTCTCCGTCCGCACAGATAAAAAAAACTTAATAAGTAGGTAGACTATGTGTTCTTCCAGACTATGTTCTACAACTGTGTCAAATTTTAGCAAAATCCGTTGAGTCTTTCCGGAGATACCTTCAAACAAACATCCATCCATCCATCTAAACATTCGCATTTATAATATTAGTAAGATTATATTTGAAAACATGGAAAAAAGTGATGGCAGATGAGATTTGTAACCGTTTTTCACTAATTCAGAATTTTATTTTTTACTTCCACTGTATGTTTTGTGCCGATGTAATATACCCTTTGACACTCTGGGAAAAAGGACGAATCGAATAAGACCTAGCTATTTAAAGTAGCTTCAGTAGTTCAGGTTCTAGGCTGTTACAATGAAATTTATATTCATACAAACCTACATACATGAAAACCTAGCCCACTGTAACCAACAGATTTTCATTCATACAAGCCTACATACATGAAAACTTAGGCCTCTGAAACCAACAGTAAATTGATCTGATAGATGATTCACAATCATTTATGACACCTTCCTTTTTTGTATTGTTATGTATCAAAATAATTATAAGCGACGTGTAACGTGGGCCGCATAAGGAACTCTATGAGATCGGTGAATGAACGACAACTTAACGCTAATACATGTTTTATAACTATTAACTGTACAGTAATGTTGACCATATCAATAATAATAATAATAAACTCATTTAATCCATTCAGAAAGCAAAATATTAATTAGAAAGTTAACAAAAAAAAGTAAAAAAAAAATAACAAACATGCTGAAAGGAGGGAAAAAACACAAAAACTATATAAAAAAATAATAAAAAAGCAACAGGCATGCACATATTAACAAGTATAAAAAAATCAAAGTTCAATTATATCGTGCGCTGTTTAATAACAAACAGACATTAACATCATAATTAAATCTTACTAATATTATAAATGCAAATGTTTGGATGGATGGATGTTCGTTTGAAGGTTTCCGGAACGGCTCGACGGATCTTGATATTTTGCACAGATGTAGAATATAGATTGAAAGAACACATAGGTTATTTATCAAGTTTTTTTTTAATTATGTGCGGACAGACTCGCGGGCGACAACTAGTTATAAATAAGTAGCCGTTACCCGCGACTTCGTTTACGGGAGTAAGTAAATAGCAATTGATAAGTGCCTCAGCTATTGCTTTTTCAGACTGTAATCAAAATGTACTTCAAATTTCATCCAGATATGTTCAGCTATTCGAGTTACGTTACAAACAACTATACATCTATCCATCAAAAAGCCGCAATTATTATGATAGTAAGAAGTAAGATAAACAACTTAAATTAATTAAATAGGACAAGGCCACGAAGTTCAAATATTTTTGAGTCTCATCTTTAAATATAAAAACGAATAGCAGTATAATATAAACTAATAAACTTCTGTAGGGATGTCCTCGTGTAAGCTCAAATGTCTATTACATCAGACGACCTTCGTTTGAATACAATCGTGTAGAGAAAGCTAACGGTACAGTCGGTGCACAAACATATTGCATCATTTTGCTGACGCTCCCACTAATATTAGGCTAAAGTAATGAAATTACTGATACAAAGAATTATTTTATTATGTTTCAATAATTTTTAACACACTGTTAGGAAACTCTGAGTCCAATGTGCACACGCGACACAAAATATTACGTGTCATGATTTTCTACAATATAGTCACAGGTCAATTTGTCCTATTTTGCGATTTTGAGTTATGAATTCCTGCCAGCATTAAGCGTCCCTTATCGAACGCATTGAATAATAATTTTATACACCCTAGAATGAAGGATTAAACCATGAGAATGGGGCGCTGCTCAATTTATTTTCGATTTGGCAATGAACTTGTTTAACTGTGCTTCGGTCTTGTCTCGTCACAAGAACAAACGTGTTACTGTTTTATCCATCACTATCTTTAATCATAGGTATCAGCATCTTTGTGTAGGTGTTTCAGCAGTGGAAATACACCTTTTTTTGTTCATCACTGAAACTAAAAAAAAAGTTGAAACTTAATTAATTGATCTTATCCAAAAAACTTGTTTACTTCAGAATCTTTAATTTGATTTGAACTTAATGGATGCTATTTTTAAATAAAAAACAAAGTAAAAGAAAAATGTTTTCTCTTTTTCTTTGTTTTTACGAAACGCCTAAGCTCTCAGACACTTGTTCCCCGAAGCGATAATCGCTCTTATTTTGCTATATAATTAATTGTACCTGGAAAAGTAATGTGTTAAAATAGAACAGAGGTTCGATCGGTAGCAAACCCTTAAATTAAAAAATCAAACTACACAACTAGACGTACCATAAATATGATGACTGATCTTTAATATGCTGCCATCAAAACTACGTAGTACAAAGTTTACATACACTTATCAGTTTTTAAGTAACTCTTTTAAAATAAAATTTACTGTAGAGCGTCGGTGGCTTAGGGGTTAAGCACTTGACTTGTAATCTGCAGGTCCTGGGTTCGATTCCCACCCCGAACCAATGTGTTTTTCGATTTACATATTTATGTACATTTATCTGACGTTCACATATGTATGCAACCCGCACATATGTGTTAATTCCCGGGAGAAATAGACGGCGGCAACGCGGCTCGCCATCCGTCACGTTCCGTCTCCAGAAATGGCGAAAAGTGGATTGCGGAGGTTCGTGTGGTCATACCAATTGGAGGTTCGTGATCTCTGCCTACCCCTCCGGGTTACAGGCGTGAGTTGTGTGTTTATTAATAAGGTTTTGATCATGAAAATGAGCAAAAGATTAAAATTACTAAAAAATTGTTCAAGTAATTAAATTTTACTCTTAATTTAATTAATTATTAGGGCGTTAATTTAAGTTTCCAGAGGGTTTAGCAAATTAAAAAAGAAGTTTTTTAGGTAGTTGCTATGAAATATTATACCATCCTTTCTTCCAGTGTTTTAACCCGCAAGTTAATTTTTTGTACATTCTTCTAAAGAGAGGCATAAGATGTGCACGAAGAGCCTAAATTGAACAGCTCCAACGGACGCGACTGTATGTACGTAGCGTACATAAGGTAGTAGTCAGATTTCAGGTTTAGCACTCACGAAATAAAATCATTTCATGAAATGGTGGCCAGATCAATGTATTAACCTAGTAATAAACTTTTGGTACCACTAACCATACCATGTTAATTTCGTAATATTAAATACTTAAAAAGCCCATACGTATAACATCATAATTCTTCCAACATAGCTCTAGCCGTGTATCCAGTGATCATTTTGTAAAATATAAGTGACAACTAGTACCGTATACATATCTTAAATCTTTGCAATTATATTTATTTCTTTAGCACACGAGTATTGTAGTGAATATCACATTGCGCGGAGCAATGTGATATGATCCGATGATCTTTAAAGATGATAACACGTCTTTATGTTACATACAATATATAAGTACTTATATAACTTACAGTTCAAAAGTCACCGCCATGTGACTCTTAAATGAGATACGAATGTTCTACTTCATAACAATCATAAATAGATCACGGATAAGCCACTCTTTACATATCCTATCGATTGAATACATTTAGTTTCACCTTCCGTCTTTGTTCTGAATCTTTTGTACGGAATACACGTGTAAGTTTTACCACATAAATATTTAGTGAACGTTTGCTGTTGATCGGACTGAATAGATTACCTGCAGACTTTTACTATAGGCTAATATATAGTCTAGCCTTAAATACATTTATCACATTCTGAAATATACCTTTTTGGTTGGTAACAAATATTTTACCTCGTACTTGTAATCTTTGACAGTCATCCTCAAACTTCTTATTAGTTCTCCGAGTTGAATTCATCATTTTGTAACGAGAGCTATAGTTATACGTCGAGCACGAGAATAAAAACGTGGATTTTACTTTGGATGAAATGTCGCAACATCAAATCGAAGGCAGAAATTACAAATTCTTAGTAAAGCAGTTGTTGCCGTAGAACTATGGTTTCCAACAACGCTTCTACTTATGAACTACGGATACCAAGAATTAGGGTTGAAGTATTTTGTTAAATCTAATGTCTCATTTCGATCTACCAATACTATTACATATCTTACTATTATTATAATGCGAACGTTTAGATGGATGGATGATTTTTTGAAGGTATTTCCGGAACGGCTCAACGGATGTTAATGTAATTTCGCACATATGTACCTATAGAATATGGTCTGGATGAACACATAGGCTACTTATTAAGTTTTCTTTTAATACCGCACGGACGGTGTCGCGGGCGACAGCTAGTAATGCCATAGATGTAGGTACATACTGCCAAGTAATATACAATACATACATTGACTTCTTAATTACGTTCTTGCCGGACAGCTGCTCAGCGAATGTTTTATTATCAGCCAATTGAAGATTTTGCTCTTAATTTTCTTGCTCTTAGTAATATTTGTAATGTGCACCAAGCAATAATCATTTAAATTAGCTAATTTATAAAAAAATACAAACTAGTTTAAGATTAAATAAAAAAATAATACAAGAATAAAGAAAATATATTTCTTTTAAAATATAAAAATTCTGCGAGACAAAGATATCGATTTCAACCCACCTTACAATTTTATTATAAGAAATTGTATCAGGCTTCATACAAAGGTTTCCAATTCAGCAAATAATTTGTAAGTCAAGTCTAGTAAAAGAAAGTAAACAGTAAATTATGTCCAATATCAAAATTATTAAGGAATCATTAAAACTGGCACACATTAAATTTCTTTAAATATTTAAATAATATTCTTGAAAAAGAAATACGATTAATGTGGAGTTATTTTTTACAACATCCCGCACGCTTCCTCTTCTTCCTGGGCGCGGGCACTCTACAAGTCCTGCATGGTACGCAGTACGGTATATCATCGTCTTCGCATTGTATCTGCTTACAGGCGTGTGTAGCCGGCTTTAGTTTCGCGGGAGCTCTAGGAGTTATCAATTCGACCTGATACACAAATAATAAATATGACTCAAACCATATATATTTTCCTCACAATGATATTTCATTACCTTTGGTAAATTCAACTTTTATTGTGTGTTTATTGTGCGATATTTTCTCCATCTAAAGATTCATACGAAGTGGCATATAAAGAGTTATAACGCTTGTTTCTGTCTTAGAAATATTTTCATATATCTTAATTATATTTTATGGGTCCGTTATCAATTGTGAGTGCAACTACAATGATTTGAATAATTACAAGTTTCTGAAACTACTCAAGATTAATATAAATTATATACAACAAGAGAGTTGTAGATATTTTAGTTAGGAGGGCTTTACAGATTTACAAGTGGCGACTGGCAGCCCAAATGAACGCAGAATCTGCGCGTAGTGACCTTGACCTCTTTTTGAGACGTTATGTGAAACATTATGAATTTTAAGTTACATTAATTTTTAAACCTTGCTAACTGAACTCTAAATCTGTGATTGTATGGTTTAAGATAATTTTCAAATGGCCGGATTCGAACACACGACCAAGTGATGGCATATCTGTACCATTAGCCACTAGACTATTGGCGCTTATTGCCATCGCTGTACTTAAAAGTTTGCACATGGCAATAATTGCTAATATTTGATACCTTTATAATTAATTTATTATTAATATCGTTGTGCGAACCTGGAATTTTTTGTTTGGCCACCACGTCAAATAAAAAATTAATTAGAGGGGCCGAAAAGTCTATGACTACCTTTATAATATACTAGACGAATGACATTAATCGATGAAAAATAAATATGAAACTTTTTAATAAGTAATGGCATCCCACGGTCCAATTTTAGGACTATTTAATAATCTATGAACGAATATTTCGAAGTAAATATAGTTACTTGTACCTCTATATTTCCAGTTCGGTTGGGTTCATCTGTTTGTTTGCCGATCTGCAGGATGAAAACATCTTTGTCTGGATGGAGTACCTTCTGTGCTTGCACACCTTTGGGAGCGTCTTTGGGTGTCACGTTACATACATTGCAAAGGGTGTCGTGTTTTTCCGCGGTGCTGTATACTACCTCTGAATTCATCGCAGTGCGGTGAGTGAGCGACTCACAGATGTCATCAGGGACCTGTAAAAAGATTTATATCAGCTAAGTATTTAACATAAGCAAGACGCCTCGGTTTTTGTTGTTGAAGAAATTGTTTTCGTTTTTATGAGTATAATTAGTTACCAGCTGTGACTCCGTCCGTGCAGATTTGAAATTAAAAAAAATGTTTATTCGCCAATATGTTCTTCTTGACTATGTTCTACATCTATGGAAAATTTCAGCGAGATCCGTTAAAGCATTCAGGAGATAACAACAGACAGTCCATCCATACATGTAAACTTTCACATTTATACTATACTAGCTTTTACCCGCGACTCCGTCCGCGCGGAATAAAAAATAGAAAACGGGGTAAAAATTATCCTATGTCCGTTTCCTGGTTCTAAGCTACCTGCCCACCAATTTTCAGTCAAATAGATTCAGCCGTTCTTGAGTTATAAATAGTGTAACTAACATGACTTTCTTTTATATATATAGATATAGATAAAAAAAATCGTATAGTAATAGTATATTGAGAGGGTTTGAATAGAAGTAAAGATTTTCTTTATATATTTGTGACTAAACATCGTCTTCAAATGAAAATGTGTAATTTGAGATGGCCGTAAGTGCTGTTAAGGTAAGGCTTTCAATCAACCGTCTATACTATAAATTTATATAGAGCTCTCGAATATATTCTGTTAGATTTCTATTAAGGTATAGATCTTAAGATTTTATAAAAGTACCTAAAAGAAATTAATTAATTTCTTTTGATTTTATAATATCTTATTCTTCAATAAAAATGTAAAGGGATTTTCTACCTACTCTCAAATTCAATAGGCTACTTAAAAGAAATCTATTTCTAATGTACCGAAAATTTTATTGATAAAATAAAATCTTTCTTAACAGACACTTGTAGGGTGTTGGTATCTTTTAACAATGTTGGTTAAAATATTTTTTAATTTATTAAATAATATCTGTGAATCAAAGAAAATACCTTGACTAGTAGCCTAAGTGTTCTTCAAGACGTTCTGTATCTATGCAATATTTCATCAAGATACGTTATGTCGATCTGGAGATACCTTCTGACATCTATACATCCAAACTTTCGCATTTGCATTGTAATATTAGTAAGATCACCGATCAGTCGTTGGTCTTTTAGCAAGATAAATTTTTTTTTGTTCCGCGCCATTTTTTTTATTCCGCGCGGACGAAGTCGCGGGTAAAAGCTAGTATATATAAATAAAAAAGTTCCTATGTCCGTCTCCTAGTTCTAAGCTATCAGTTCGACCGATCTTGAGTTATAAATAGTGTAACTAACACGACTTTCTTTTACATATATAGATTTTTATCTTAGATATTAGACTACTCGGTACTGCTAGCACAAATGTATTAAAAATACAATTTTATTCTGATTTTGATTGTAATCTTATGATTTCGGATAGGCCTGCTTGAGCCTTACCTAGCAGTTTAACAAGACATAATATTAGATTTAATAGTAATCGATAATTATCATAATTTAGTTAAGACAGACGACATTAAAAGTAACAACAACGTAGCTTATACACGTAAATACTCTACTTTCTACGCACTCTCCGCGCGCCCTTAGGGAGATTTCAGGACTTTTTTACCACGTCTTGGTAAGGTGGGCCCCCCTTGGGCCCTGTGGCGCCCCTTTCTGTCCAGCACTCTGGGCGGCCACCCAACCGTGCCCTACCTTAACGCTGGAACTGCGTAGGTGTATGAATATGGATATGCGAGAAAGCTGTGCTAGGACAGCGGCAAATCTAAGTTCGTAATCTGCGCGTACCCCTCAAGGTTACGGGTGCGAGTTGTTTTTGTAATTGTTATCATATACCTGAATGTTAAACAAATTGGCTGCTCGACCATCGCCCACTGACTGTCCTGGCAATCCACACGTCTCGGAGCAGACCGATTGGTCATCTTCACATGTGCAGTGCTGTTGCAGCTTCAGCTGAGATGATGTTAGTTTCGGAGGTTTCGATGTACTTTTAGGTACTCTTATTTTTACCTGAAACATAAATTAGATGGTGCTGAAATTTTAAACCATGCAGATGTGTATGATTATTTGAAGGAATGACAAATATCACGAAACGCTATTGTTTTTAAATTTATTATGAGTTTAACGAAGGAAAACAATTTTTCTTTTTATGAGACGAATTTATTATGAGTTTTCGAATGATTAGGTGTACAAACTACCGATCCCGCGGTCTGTCGGTAGCTTGAACGTCGGGATTCGAACCCTCGGTAGGGACGATCAACTACGGTATGTCGAATTTTATCGTGAATAATATCTTAAAGCCTTCCAGCTTAATTAGAATTGTTTTATTATTTGTTATTTAACTTTATTAAGGTAATTGCAATTGAAGTCCATGCAAAATTATTGAGCTCGTTTGATAATTAAGAGTCTATTTTCAATTGCGGCTAACCAAGACGGTTTGGAATGGTTTGGAAGTAGAATTGGCAACTACAAGCAAATAGAGTGTTTTTATTATTTGAGATAAATTATCTAATATAATATATATAAAGACATAAGTATAAAAAATGAAGTAGAACACTCAACTATGTTTTTAAAATAATATTTATCACAACATTTCACATGTTTTATCAAGTTTTTAATTTTCACATCTGTAATCAACTTTACCAAATTTTCAGCGGGAAAAATCGATTGCGTGGGATGAGCGATCGCTAGATACGAGCAATTTATTTTATTTTCATAGATTGTATTTCAAAGACCCGTATCATTAGAAGGAATAACGTAACCTTGAATAGCATAAAAGATCAGGATGATTGGTAGATCAAATAATTGTATCACATGTTGGGGTACACGTGCCCGTTTGATGAAATAAGTAGGGGCACAAAAAATGATGCGCCGATAGCATGTTGGTTAAAGGTGCAGGGAAACAAGAGATTTTGTTTTGGAATCCACCATTCGAATTTGGTCATAAACTATATCGCTGCAAAAGCTTAAACTTATTTGCAATCACGCAAAATCACGTGATTTTTTTAAATATAAATTGATGTTTCAAAATAACTATTATTTACTTTAAATAAAGATTGGATAAAAATAAAATAAAAATGTGCAAAATTAAATATCCTGACAGACATTTAAGGTTGTTCAGGTTGTTATATCCACGTGATTTCTCATTATATCCCCCACTCCTCCCCTTGTGATATTTGGTGACTTTTCCGAACCCCTCCTCTCTTTCGTGTCTCACGTGTTTAACGAACGATCTCAAATATGAATTTCGCCACATCGGATTCGAATTCGGGACTTTAGGTCGAGAAGTCCTATAAATTAAACTATAGAAAAGTTATTTCACAAGTTACAATCAGTTATTGCTTATGATTAGATGTGGTAATGAATACATTATAAAAGTTACAACCTTATGAATAAATAGTGAGTGTCCACCCAAGAATCTGGAATATTTTATAAATTTCAGATTTCACGAATTTCCCAAGTAATTTTCCAAGTTAAAATCGAGTGGGCGCAAGGTAAAGAAATAGGGTAAGAAATTGCGACAACATTTCTATTGTTAGAAAGGGTGAACCTGCGTACTGGTTCGCTCGTATTATATGCTCGCCTCCCTTGGCGGACGCAGTATAACGTTTTAATTATGTGATAACGGTCTTGTGCTACAAGTGTCTGGGGGTGCTAGTCGTCTGGTACTTTTCTTGCTTCGTGACTGATGGCAGCGTTTAGGCGCTGAAGATTGTTTGGAACTGTAGTACAATGTAAGTATTCTATATTATAAAAATATTTCAATTAATTTTCGGAATGTTTATTTTTAATATGTAATAAAAAAAAACTTTTGTTGCATTTTAACATGCAACAAAAATTATTTTCCAGTGCCTGCCAAAATAATTTAGCAAATCATTGTTTTAAAGATTATGCTATCGTTTTTCAAAAAATAAAAACTGTTTAGGTTCTAGAGTCTGAAGTTTATAAATTGTTCGAACTAGTATACTTGTGAGGTATCGGGTATTTTAGCTTAGTAAACGAATAATGATTTGTGATAATTCCATCCAATATAACTGTGTTTCTTACTCGTATTTAGTAAATACAGTCTATATTTTAATTCATAATAAATTACTAAACTTTTAATCCCATAGAGTAGTATAAAGATGGTTAAAGATTTAGACTCAGCTTCTTGGCTATACGTCATTCCCTTTAAATAATACTAAATATGTTTTTATATAATTAATTTCCCTTGAAACTATCTTTTTTTTTATTTTTGACTAACCTACGAATAATTTTTGCTTTATTGGTATGTAGAATACTAATCCATGATATTAATAAATGTAACGATAGTAAAAGATAGTGCTATTTTGCTATGTCAATGCCGAGTAACTTTAATATTAGTGCGTAGTGTTATATTTATTAATTAGTTCCATACTTTTCATTAGTACTTTTTAGATCGGATATGTACTAATAATATTTGATATTGTTTAACTCAAAGAACGCTTGGAATATGGTAGCGTCGTGTGTTGGCGGAACTAATAATTAATTTTGGAAATAGAAATTAATGCCTCTTTACTTGAGATTTTTTTTTCTCTTAGTTTTTTAAAAAAGTAAAGTAGGTACGCTGTTTTCAATTGTACGAATAAGTTAATGAAATAAATTTTTAAAAGTACCTCATTTCCGTTGAATATAGCACCAATTTCTTCGTAAGGTTTTCGAATTTTTTTAGCTTCTTTCGGTTTTTCCATTCCGGACGCAATTCTCTGAATAAGTATTAGTAGGATAATTGTACATATAATTTTAATAAAATGATAAACGATACTGTAATTTTACAACGGAATGTTTTTGATTACTTTGACATTAAATTTACAGAATAAATATCAAAATATACATGCTTTTTTCTCATATTTTTTATTCTTTCAAGTTAAGTTTGACAATCAAACAGCTTCACGACAACTTGTTGTTTCGATATGTTTTATGCAATAAATAAGAAACGTTTTTTATATCCATTCTCGAAATTACAAATGTATTAAAGTACTCGTATAGGTTTTAACTCTGGGTTACTTCGGTATGGCAATAGTTATTTTATTTTATACATAATCACATAAAATAATATGTTATATCCACCCGTGAATTAGTTGGACCAAAATACATCGGCATCCCACTCATTCTATGAAAAAGAAAAGATAATATTAAATAACTAGCTTTTACCCGCGACTCCGTCCGCGCGGAATAAAAAAAAAAAAAGAAAACGGGGTAAAAATTATCCTATGTCCTATTCCTGGTTCTAAGCTACCTGCGCACCAATTTTCAGTCAAATCGATTCAGCGGTTCTTGAGTTATAAATAGTGTAACTAACACGACTTTCTTTTATATATATAGATTAGCAATGTTAACGGAAATCCACGCTTTGATCAACGTTGCTGGGTCCAAAGAATTTCGGAAGCTGCCTCTAGACTTTCTAAGAAAAATACGGAGTTATAAATATTTGTGATGCTGACATTTCAAATTAATCATACAATGTAATGCCGTCTTATTTGTTTCAATTGGGATGAAAAAATGGCTACGCGAGAAAAACCTTAAAGGTCGACTGTCTGAATCGATTCTATTAATACTTAATGTGCAATTTCGCAGTGCAGAAACACAATTGTAAAATAAAACTCTTAGAAGTATAGAATTTATGTTCAAACTAGCTGTCACCTGCAACTCTGTCACAAGTTCAGATACGTCACAAGATCACCGTTGAGCCGTTCCGGAGATACGTTCAAACTAACTTCCATCCATCCATCCAAATATTCGCTTTTATAATATTAGTACGATTTATAAAGTAAAATAGTTATACATTTGAGGTGTTTTGAAATCATAACTATTTGAATACTTAGTAGATTTCTTCTGACTCAGTGTTTTTGTACTAGTCTTATGCCTTAAAAAGTAGAATGTACAGGACAGACATAAATAGATATTAAATTAGCGCGTACCAACTTCCTAGTCTACTTGAACCGACCTTTTAATAAAAATATCATGTTCTTGTTGTACAGTCAGCTTCATAAATATAGTGGCAGTCAAGATATCCAAATATATAGGAACACCTAAAGTGATCAATTATATAAGTACAACCAAAGTTATCAAATTAATTGAAGCATCCACTCTGCTCAAAAACACCGGAGCGTTCACATCTTCATATATATGAGTACATTCAAACTGCCCATAATTATAGTAACAGACATAGCGTCAATAGTAACGAAGCATCGAAAGTATGCAAAAATATCGTAACATTTGACAAAATTGAACTCTATCTCTATTTACTTAAGATACACTTTGAAATATACTACTTCTGTTAAATTCATTTGACGCTTTGTATCAACATAATAGGTTGTCCAATAAGTTCGTTCCGATTTTCAATAGGTATCTTAGAATAGACCCGAATATATTACAATTATTGAAAACATATGACATGTTTACATAACACATGCATACTGAAAAACTTAACTTCAGCCATATTTTGACAAATGGTAGGACACGATTCGTTCTTTTCTATCAGTTTTATAAAAACTGATTGACTTAATTTTTGCCGAAATACATAAGACGTTTTGCTATAAAATCGAACAAATATAATTTAAAAGACGTATGCCAAAACTTAAGGGCCTTTAAAATTTCCATTAAAAATGGGCACGAACTTATCGGACAACCCAACATTTTTCTTCTTATTTAACGTTTAAAATTTATAAATTGACGATACATGACAGATACCTAATCTACCTATCTATATATATAAAAGAAAGTCGTGTTAGTTACACTGTTTATAACTCAAGTTCGGTCGAACTGATTTAGCTGAAAATTGATGAGGAGGTAGCTTAGAACTAGGAGACCGGACATAGGAACTTTTTATCTTGTGAGCATTTTTTTTATTCCGCGCGGACGAAGTCGCGGGTAAAAGCTAGTAAGTAATATCAAATTTTATTCTGTCACAATATGTGCTAGTTTCAGTGTTTTACTATTTTCGCCGCAGTACGTAAGTTTAATGGTTCGAATCCCAGACTTACAAGGTTTTTATTTTTCAATATTATCAATATATGTATAGAGCTTGATTTATTTTTAATGAAAAGGAAAAATCTAGTAATTTACTTAGAATATGTTTTTTACTTAACAAAAACAATTTTAAATTTTTATTTTTGGGGTATTAAATATTTAAATAAAATTAATAACGATTAGGTTCGGCCATCTATACAACTTCTGTTAAATTAATTGACAATTTGTATCAAAATATTTTTCTCTTCCTATTAGGTATCTTCAGTCCGGTTGCAGTAGAATTTTCCAAGCATAGATTTATTACACGTATTCGATGTCGCCAGTGACAGTCCGCGCGGAATTTAATGACGAAACTTACAATAATAAACGTGAACAATAAAAAAACATGCTAATGACGTCTCGGTTAAAAAAAGGGACAAGGAATATTGTGGTTCCTTAATTTTTAAAGATGTCGAATAGTAACCAATAATTGTTGCGATAAAGTTCAATTTTATATAACGCTTTGATAATAAAATTAAAAACCTTAAAAATGTAAAAATAACTTTGGGATTCGAATCGCCAAAACTGCGTATTACAGCGAGCAGTTAAGCCGTAAGGCCAAACTGGCATATATGGTGACAAATTAAAATTTGATATTGCTTATCTATCTCGTACCTATCTGTCATGCGGGACGTAAACTTGAAGTAAATAGGAAAAAAATGTTTTGATATAAAATGTCAAATGAATTTAACAGAAGTAGTATATTTCAAAGTGTATCTTAAGTAAATAGAGATAGAGTTCAATTTTGTCTAATGTTACGATATTTTTGCATACTTTCGATGCTTCGTTACTATTGAGGCTATGTCTGTTACTATAATTATGGGCAGTTTGAATGTACTCATATATATGAAGATGTGAACGCTCCGGTGTTTTTGAGCAGAGTGGATGCTTCAATTAATTTGATAACTTTGGTTGTACTTATATAATTGATCACTTTAGGTGTTCCTATATATTTGGATATCTTGACTGCCACTATATTTATGAAGCTGACTGTACCCGATGGTGCAACGGTTAAAATCTATTGACGTTACATTCGCCGTGACGCGACGCGATGTCCTTGTCCTTGTCCGCCAATTTCACTGGCTGCAATCAGCTACAATGTAAGGTATAAAGTGGCATCAAAATCCGATTTACAATCAGTGCAGATTTATTATCAAAACATCAACCATCAAGGCTTACAAGACGACAAGATGAGAATTCAGATCGGGCTTACCCTACTGGGGTGCTTACTAGCTGTCTGTTCAGGATATGAATCTGATCAGCAAGAAGGTGACCTAGCCGTAGCGGCGACAGGGCACAAGCGTGGACATCATTACGAGGAAGGCAGTGGCAAGGAACACCACGGCCATCATCATCATGAACATGGCCATAAGGAAACTAAGGGACATAAAGGACATCACCATCACCAAAAAGGCGAGCATGGTGATCATCACAAGCATCATCATGCGGGACATCATCACGAACATGGAGATGGGCATAAAAAGCACTGGGATGAAGACAAACATGACGGTCATCACCATGAGCACGGACATTATCATAAGGGAGGCAAGCATCATCACAAGAAACATCACGACAAAGGCGAAGAAATCAAAGGATATCATAAAAAATATCATAAGGACGAATTCCACAAGGACCATCACTTTTACGACGACCATCATAAGGAGGGCAAGCATCACAAGCACGGACATCATCACGGACACCACGACGAACATGGAGGTCATCACAAGAAAGGTGGCCATCATCATTCCGGCCATCACGAGCACCACCACGGTAAGGGTGGACATCATGACAAGCACCATAATGACGAAGATCACAAAGGCCATAAGGGACACTCCGGGTACGAGGAACACGATCATTATCAGGACGACCACGGCAAGAAGGGTGGACACGAGGACCACAAGCACTGGGGATTCCATCACGGAAAGCACTGATTTAGTTAATTGTAAGATAATTGTTGTTATATTGTTGTTACACTTTAAATAGTTGCGCTTTGTTTTACAAAAAAATTGATATATTTATTGACACAGTAGTTCTCATCAGTACCTATATAATTACATAAGTTTCCGCCGTAACTTGTAAGGGAAATATATAATCAAGTTAAACATATTTTTCCTCGAAGAAAGTGGAAAAAATAATGTTCTCAGGTACTTAGACTGTAAAATATGTAGCCGAGTCAACTAAATTAAAAAATGAACGAGACCGTTTAAAGAGTTGTCATATCTTTTTAACATACTCGTAGAAACATTATTGAAAAATCTGCAGCAACATCATTGCGTATTGGCAACCTAACAAATCCATTGTTATCTCATTTTCCAAGGTTTTAAACATTCATGATCGAATTTATATCTTATTCAAATGTTCGCGAAAATGTTTAGTTAGTTGTAAGTACAGGTAAAAAATAGCTTGCTGCGAAAGATTGATGAAAGATTGATAAAAAATATTTTTTGAAAATTGCTTTTACTATAACGTTGAAATATAAAAAATATTTTCAATTTTTTTTCTATAATTTTTCTTTTTTTTTTTAATTTTATATAAAAAATTTCTAAGGAGGGGACCGAAGTTTTTTTTCGTATCTATTTCACTTTCTTTTTACTTCATATTAGTGCTTTTTCTTAGTACGTTTGATAAAGCTGAGCGATTGAGAAGTTTAATATTACTTTTAATGTTTTTTGGTGTTATGCATTCTACCCCCAATTTGGTAAAATGCATAACACCAAAAAACGCTTAATGTTTAAGCTAAAACATTATTTATGTACGCAAGATGGTCACTTTAGCGCTAGTGACAAACCACTGCGGTTTATATAGCGTTAATTAATTGTAGTATTTTTATTGTAAAATTGTATTTTGGTAATAAAATAAAAAAATAAAAAAAACTTATTTTTTATGCTGTTACGGCTAAGCGCATAATGCGATCTGCCTCAAGTCCGCTGAAATTAAAGATCTCTCTGGAAATGTATGTCTCCGCGAGTGCATTGGAATTATGCCGATGTCGATAATATTTTGTAACTGCGGAATTTGGTAAGCGCTTTTTTGTGCCTACTTAAATACATCACTTGTATAAGGACATTATCAGACCGTTTCTCTTACCATGTATATCGGTGTTTACCATTGGTCCATCGGGTAACACCCTGTGTTTTCACTTCTGGTACGCCTGTAAAAAACATACTGTTGCCTCTATTTTTTAAACAAGAGATCATATTTTGTATGACGAATTGTTTAGGCAATTGAAAACTATAGTTTATGCGGAGCGATGTAATAGGTAGCTGTAACACTGCAGTCTCATGTAAATGTATATCGCTTTACCTGAAGTGCGCAATCCGGTTGCATATCAAATCGACTTTTTATTCAACACGTTTTTCTCAATAAATAAACCATGACCTACGGCAATGTTTGCTTTTAATTTTCAGTTTTAGTGAAGTAACCTTTAATTCAAACAACTGTTACTGCGTATTTACAAAATATAAGAGTAAAGAAAGGAAATTCAATCAAGTTTATTCGGTAATTTACCGATTCAAATTACAAATATATAATACTCCTTTTTACCTATCTTATAATCAAAAATAAAAATATCCTTTGATTGAATTATGGTTGAATTTTGACTAATGTGCGACCATTAGTTAGACTAAATACCAAAAACTCACTTTCATAAGTGTCTTATGTCTTACCTTTTTAACTAAGAAACTATCGCGTACCTCAACGTACCAAAACACATCGCAAAAGTTTTATAATTATCTGCTAAATACATTAGAAGTTACAGAACTTTTTCACTTTTATATCAATAAATCGAACGAGATTGTATTCGGTCCCATCCCTTTGTTTTTCCCGTCGGGACCCGGGAACATTATTGAACATTTATTCTCTTATTGCGACGTTTCATTGTCAGGTCAAGGTGCCCTTGCCTATGCACGTCGCATTATAACTCAGGTGATGTCTGCTTCCAATACACAAATTTATTCGGGAATAACAAGTGTGAAAAAATTATAACATTTCAGGTAGACGAGTTACTTTTTGTACGAGTATCTAAACGACGTAGCAATTCCTTTTAGTTTAGTACTTACGCAATTTATTATAGTTTCAAATTGTTTCTTAATTTTATAGAAATCTCAGAAAATATATTGATTACTTTAAACTCTAACATTAACAAAGAAATTGCATTTCATTTTATATAGAGAATATTCTTGTGTCCGCTCCACTGTGCATGTGTCTCTACATAATTAATTTGACAAGAGCTTTCTTCTAACGTGAGATAAACATTCATAATATATGCAGATGACTACATGCAAAAGTTATTGATTCAAAGTTTATTCATTCGTGTAATATCGTAGGTGCTAATGCGCGTCATAAACATCAAATAGATGGTCAGAAAAGATGTTTACAGTATCATAAATGACTGAAACAACTTACTTTTCTTATTGTTACTGTCCATTCTAAATAAGCTCGAGGGTTATGCTAAGTGCTGTAAGATATGATTCACGACGACAGTCAGATGCTGGGCTAGCACCATTGTTAATACAACTAATTACAGATGGTATATTTTGAAAGAGTGTTTAATTTTGTTTTGGTATATATATTCTCTCAGTTTTTTGTGGATTTTCTTTATTCTAGTTATAAGTGAAATAAATTATAATCGATAGCCATACGTATTATGATGTCTGGATCTGTTTAATTTTCTCCTTTCAACGTTTAAGTTGTGATTATGACACGTATTGAAATTATGACATTTTTGATTTTTGGATGTTTTATCTTTTCTATATTGTTTGTCTGATTTATGAAATAAATTTGTACTTAATTCTCTAAACCCAATAAGTATTTTATATGATAAGCGTCAATAGTTTCAAATGTACTTTCCTATGGTTAGATTTTATTTCTTTCGCTTGTTTGTTTTCATACAACCACATGGTTCGCACTCAGGGTCACACTGAGTTTCTCGCGTCTCTATTCGGCAGGGCGCTTTTTTTTGAGGACCTTTAGGGGTCACTAATTCAAGTTCCAATTTACAACGGCGGTCTCCGTTTGCTCCAACTTTAGCTACCTAGAAATATATGTATGTTTATTGGATTTACAGGATTATTTTCAATTTTATTTAAGTATCGGCGCATTGTTTAGATGAGTTATTGCGCCGTTATAGTAAAGATTTAATAAAGAAAGATAAAACAGCTGTTTCTTAACGTTTAAAAGAATTATGTGCTTAAGGCTCCATAGAAGATCAAATGGGTTAATATAAAAAAGTTAAATTTATAAAACGTTTTGTGGACCTTCAAAACAAAAACATCCTTTCTGGGATGTAGTACAGCTTGTGCCTGCCCCGGAGAAGGCACATTCACTGGTACCAAGTCACATAACCAAGGGCAAGGTTTTCTTTCAAACTTGATCTTTCCCTTCATTTGAGTCCCCTTCGAATCCTTTTGTTCAATTTTGCCTGCCATTAATGCTTATATTTAAAATACTGACGATTTAGAAAATTTATTATAAAACACAGTTGTCAAATCATTAAGCAAAGGAAACCATCGAACCAATAAATGGAACATTATTGCTCTATTTAAATTTACAAAGATTAAGAACAGAAGATTAAAACTTAACATTTGTCTATTGTTGTGTTGTTAAATCATAGAATATATAAATATATAGAATATATAGATATATATAAATGGCAGACATATTAGGCCACAGTTAATATGTATATCTAGTGTTGCGCAAATTCAATTGCGAACTGAATATTACCAATGAACTCACTGTTGAACCGCAGGTCGTCGAGTATCATCGCGACGATCGTGTCCTGTCGCCCTCATCCACTGATCCAGTTCACTTTTTGTCTATGTCTTGGTCAAATTTTCAACCGTTGATTAAATATTTTTTATCCATCCGCTAATATCAATTAATGATTTTTTACTTTAGTGGATGACATTTTGAATTACCTAATAAACAAATCAAAATAACCAAAGTCGCTTTTGTAGACACAAGTAAGAATCTAATATTTTAAGATTGTAATCTTTTTTTGATTATAAGTACTTTCTATGTTTCTTATTCTTTTTTAATAGTACAATTTACAACCCACACAAATATGTGTAAAAAGTTAATGTAATATACACCCAAACGTAGCTCGCACAGTGAAACAAAAATAGAATTATCATTGTTTTTATTGCCTTTAAAATTAATATAAGAAAATATATTTTTAATTTTCAGCTTCAATTATTATTATTATTATTATTCACAAAATTCAAATTATATACAATTAGGTGATCTTAATTTAATGATTAGTCTCGGCATTTAATAGAACAGTCGCTTCTGCAAGTCATCAAAGGTTTGCATGGTGTCAATGAGCAAATTCTACGCGGGTAGCAGGCTACTACATTACAGCATCTAACGCAAGGCATAAATATACTTTTGCAGCGCAGTACTGGACAGACTTTGGTTTTGTTAAGACATGGTGAAATTCGTTTAGGGTGGGCTTTAATTCGGGGGTGACTTCGCGCACGCTTTGGACGCTTACGCCCTACGGGACAAGGTCGCAAACAGGGAGAACTGCATGGGGACCTGCAAGGATTTTTGGAAAGAGGCGAGGGTGGACATGGGCTTACACATGGAGATGGATCTGGTGAACAGGTTATTACTGGTAAGCAAGTCGGAGTGGAGCGGCACGATTTTCCGCAACACGATGTCCTACAACATCTCTTGCAAGGTAATCCCGGGCATATAGGAACAGGTGTTGGGCTGCAAGGACGTTTGTAAATTTTATTGGTATGTTTCGGTCTACACGATGATGGTCTACAAGTTATGATTTTATATTTCGACTGCCGACACGATGATGGCTTGTTTTGTGGTCCGAGACAAGAGCCGGGAACTGCGCAAGATGGAGTGCGGCACGGTGGAGGTGTCCACTCTAACATCAATTCATTTCTCGCCAGCGGTGCGCCAGTCATTTTACGAATCACCAATTCGAATACACCGCGGCGTGGATTGCTTACTGTAGATACTTTTACTGTACCTTGTTCTTCTTGAGTTGAAGCAGCAATACAACTAGGACCTTGACACGGATCTTTACCATGCACAGGACACGGTTGCGTAGGTGCTATTTTGATGTGGGATACAGTAGCCATCATATCGCCTTTGACCGTTCCGAGTGCAGGACACGGTTTTAGAGAATTAGTTTTAATAGTAACTGATTTCGGACCTGTGGCTGAATTATTTTCTTTAATTTTATTCGTTTGCATCGACACGCAGCTTTTAGAAGCACAGGCTTGTGTCGAAACGGCTGTCGGTGTGCACTTATGTTGACTTCTTTTCACTGAATCTTGACTTCCCATCCCCTTATTTAATTTAACTCCATCTTTTTTCTTACCAAAAAAATATATGCTTTGGTTTCGGATATGACTTGGAATAGCATTTCTGTTGTTAAGATATAATAAATTTGTACTGGAACGTTTACCGTTGTTATTTGCACAGGTTATTGTGGGAATTATTTTGTTACTGTTGAATTGTAGACATTTATTAATGGAACCAGTAGCTTGTGTGCCAGTACTTTGTTGACGAGTGTAGTCTTCTAACAAAGTCATATAGACCGTTGTCTCAGTTTTCCCGAATAAAACATTCTCTGTTTCATTGAGCGTATTGGATTTTTTTGCAGTCAAACGAATGGCTTGGTTTTGTGAGTTCCAGAAATAGTCAATGGTTTTTGCAAAAGAAACACTTCTATTTTTCGATCTTATTGCGCTCACAGTACAGATGGAACTATTCGAAAATAAATCAGCTGTACCTGTATTTGATTTTTTCACTTCCTCCGTGTTACTTGTATTCGTCAGCCATTGGTAACTTTCACTATTTGACGTGTCTTCACTCTGTTGATCCATCTTCATATTATTTTTAAACAAGTTTAGAACTGCTAGTTCTATTTCGCTTTGAAGGTTACGGTTATCTATCCCTATGTTTTCTTCACCAAACGGCTCATGCAGCGAAGTACCTGAGACGAGATTTTAATTTACGGTGAATGTTTCCTTTTCATGGTACATCTTATTATATTGATTGTATTATTCCTTTTAAACTTAATTTGTTGTAATGATATATTTATATTTATGAAAGGGAAAAAGCAGAAAATAGTTTTTGGACTTAATGTTTATTTATTTAGAATTTTACATAAAAAAATATGTCGTTTGTGAGATTATTGTAAATTACTAAGAATAAAATTTATGAATGGATATGTGGGTTATATTAATAAGAAACAAGGCACATTATTAGTATTATATACCTCAAGCGTAGCTCTAGAGTTACAGAGCGTGACTACAATAAAAAAACATTAGTTAGATTTAAATTTCTTTATATTGTATGCACGGAAACACAGGTTAAAATACATAAATTATCTAAGTACACCTTGTATTACAACATCCAGGACATGAGCGCGGAACGCATTGGGTGGTACGAGTATCGCTCACCGGTATGACGGTTTCCTGATTCACGATAGGTGTTACAAATTGATACTCTAGTTTTGATTTACGTCCTGGCATTTCTACAATTTTGGAGACACGCATCTTAATCACTTGGCTAGGGAAATCGTAGACAACTCCGTGGTAATCTGGTGAAGTGTGAGGCACTAATTGGCCCGGTTCTTCCCTAGCGATATCCCCGACTCCATCTGATGTGAAGTTGAAGTGAGCTCGATGTTTGTGTCCCGTGTTGCAGGAATCCATTGGCAATTGGAAAACTATCTTGTTACCCGGAGGGCAGCAATCTGCACAATTTAACAACTGACAATGTTACAGTAATAGAGGCACAAAGACGATAACAGACGATCAGATTTAAATAACCTAAAATTATCAATTAAAACAAATAGCTTTCTGTAAATGACAAAAATACATTTTTGGAACACTTTTTAAGTTGACTTCTTTTTTCCCTTAGTCTTTTTTAATCGACCTATACAACAGTCGCAGTCTGGATCGGATTGTATTCGAGCATTTGCTTTTAATACAGGAGGTTTTTTGTCAAGTCCTTTGGGTGTTACTAATTCAAATTCCAATTTGCATTTCCTGTCTCCTAAATTAGCAGTTTTGGCTACTTTTAAAACAAAAGTGTTCTTATTTTGGCTTGTTAATACGTTTGGTTGTTTGGTGTCACCACGTGCTAATGCTGCCTGGCCATGTTTGGAGGCCTGGACACAACCTTCAGTAGTACAAGTAAATTGTGTATTAGCAGGTTGGGCCCCGTTACAACATATCGCTTCACTTGGCATAGTTAAGCTAATCTGGTTTTTCCCACATGGAGCTTGGCATGGTCCTTCATTTTTATTTTCAGTATACGGTCTTTGCATTGAGCAATGTGTTTGACTTATCTTCTTTATAATAGCAGAAGTAGCTGGCACTTTAATTTTTAGTTCGTTACCACCCAAATTAGTTCCGATTTCTTCAAATTGTTTACTGCGACCTGGTCACCAAGAAATTTTAACTAAGGCAACTTGGAGTACACTTAACATAGTTGCATAAAGCTATTTCACACGAAGCTAAGGAAACTTAAGCGCATTTCTTCATATTTATAATTACAAGTTTACATAAATATGGTCTCACCTTTAGGTACGTGTAAACAATATTGGTCGGTGTTTCTGCATATCATTTTTTGCTTTGTTGGTGATTTTGGCCCGGAACAAAAGCAAGGGTCGTCAGGTTCTTCACACGGCATACTATTGAACGGGTCCCGCGCTGTAGCATAATTTCATTTTATTTTATCATTAAAATAATACTTCAAATACGTCAAAATTATTTATTTTTTTATTAATAAAACATTACCTGGTGGGCATACTCCGCCGGTTGCCGCCCCGCTTACAGTACAAGAAGGTCCACTTCCACCTCCTAGATATCTTTTACTTCCGCAAACACAAGGATCTTGAGCGGACTGATATTCTCTTTGAGGCAGACATGAACGATCTACTGAAGCTGAAGCTCCACTTGATTTAGCATTTGATGCACCTGTGCCTTGGAACTTTGTCACAATTAATTTTCCAAAACAAGATATGCGTAAAAACATTATGATTTCTCCTGCTTCAACCTGATCTTTGCTGACTATCTTAAACGAGTCCTTCAAAGCTTGGTAACTAACGTTACTGGGATCTTCTAGATATTTATTACGAGATTCAACAAATTCTTTGGTCATATCAATGACACATTCTCCTAGTACAACTTTAGAAGGTAAACATCCGCAAGGCAGAGATTGAAAAACTGATACATTAATCGGAAATTTAGACATGGCTTTACTGATCTGATCTTCTTTAAGAGAGAACAAACATGATTTTCCGCTATTGAAAGTTTTCACGAAGGGTCCGTCACTTCTCGCCACATTAGTTCCCGTCTCATCGTCACAAATCTCGAGAGTTTCTACCGATGGGCATTCGATGCTTACACAAGTTCTAAAATCCTTATCAGTGAAACATGGAACTTTTGATAATACAATTTTGTCTATCAATACCTCAAGGAGGAAGAGGCTATCGTCTTTTTGTGCCATCTTATACAGGGGATGGGAAGTTTATTATAATTATTTTTTTAAGATTTTACAAGCATACTTAAAATTTTGACAGAAATAGTTTTTAACAAAAGAAGAATTGGCGCATTGTTGACATTAGTTTTTGACGTAATTTTTTTTATAGACTCAAAGCGTATAGAAACTTTCTGGCCCCGGTGAGAGTAGCGTTGGTGTAGCGATTACTTCTATCAGCAAATATACATACATACATAAGTACAGAAAACGGAAGAATCTCAGAACTTAGTGTATGATAAAAGAAAACTCAGTATACCGTGGATTGTGTTTCGGAACAATGCTACAGTCGTAGCGGTACCACTTGTTGCTACACTCGTAGTGAAAATTACTCACACAACTATATTACGTATTAAACTGTGAATTTCATTGTCAATAAAGGCGAACTCGAAAATTAGTTTGTAGCAAAATTAGAAAATGCTACATTTTACTACTAGCAGTATTCTATTACCCGAGTTTGTGTTATAGCAAATACAATAGTGGTACTTAGCGCTTTCTTAAAGGAATAGTTCCATGGATATTAATTGATAAAAAAAATCACAAAGTTATGTTTGTAATTTTATTACGTTTGGAGTTCATACCAGCTTTATAGACACAAAATTTGGAATAATGAATGATTATTGTTAGAATTGTTTTATTTTGAAAATCTTCGTAGAATTCCATCGAATTTTCTGGTTGGGTATTTTCTATAGTACCAGTTGCAAGCTTCGTGTTTGAACGGTCTGCCGACTCTGAAAAATATACTAAGTTAATTCAATTGAAGAAATTAAAGTCATTTGCCGACTTTAATTATCTTTCAATCGTTTCAATTTCATTACTTTGATTACACTGGTCCATAGTGTAAAATATAAGATATGCAAAAATCATGAAAATACGAACACATTGAGAACTTTCATGAATATATTCGTAATATGGGCACTTGAAGACGTAAAAATTTGCGATGATATTCAGGGCAACAAAAAAAACTTTTTTTTTTGTAGAGCTGTGTTACCAATGGTTTCGTTAAAAGGAATTGTTTTGATATAATCTCCTTCATTTTGAAGTCGGCTTAAAAGGAAGTGATGTGATGCCACGCACATCAAAAAAAATAATACTTATGACAGAAACCCTATTTGTCGATCGCAAATAACTGTTCTATTTTATTTTTATGTTCTATCAGTTGGGTTCTAATTTCTTATTTTTCTACTGCCGTGACACTTGTATTGACACGTAGTCATCACTGTTATTTATATACTAGCTGTCGCCCGCGACTCCGTCCGCGCGCAGTTAAAAAATGGAAGGGGGGTTATGAAAAATAGATGTTGGCCGATTCTCAGACCTACTGAATATGCTCACAAAATTTCATGAGATTCGGTCAAGCCGTTTCGGAGGAGTACGGTGACGAAAACTGTGACACGAGAATTTTATAAAATTGATAAATATATACCTATATATATGGAATTTCACAATAAAAAATCTTACTAATATTATAACTGCTAATGTATTGTTTACGTGGATGGATGTTTGTTAGAAGGTATCTCCAATATGGCTCAGCGGATTTCGATTTAATTTGGTATTGAGATAGGCTGAAAAAACACAAAGGCTACTAATTAAGTGACAGCTAGTTGCATAAAATCATACTCATCCATTAGTTCTTGAACTTTCTCGGGAGGTAACTTGGTGTTTAGGTTTGGATATTGTCTCCATCTGCCTAAAGTTATATCGTTGTTGTCAATGCCAGATTGACTTTCTTTTGTTTCACCGCCCTTGCAGTCCCGACAATATGCAACGGCCGGTTTCTATAGGTACATTTGTTAAAGTAAAATATAGTTACACATTTGGATTATTACTATAACTTTTTACGTACAAAACTATTATCAATCTCTTAAGAATTATAAAAAAAAAAGTACATAAAAGTCGGAAAAGAGAAATATATAAATAACCAGTGTATACTTTGAATTTAGTCAAAGCACGCGTTTACTAGATCCTGTCTCTTAAAAGTCAACGCTAGTATTCATTAATTCGGAATAACTAGTGATAAATTTTATTAACCGTGTTTTCTTGACTGCTTGATTTAAAGCCGTCGCAAGCATGGAGGCGACGATACTTCACGCAATCGAGATCGTAACTATAAGCATGAGGAAAAACGTCCTGATGGTCTGTAATAAAATGATATAATACAAACTATCACATCTAGATTCTAGACTAAGTTTTGAATGGAATATCTGTGTCTAGGTTTAGGTCGTGAAGCAATAAATGCTAATATTTTTATCTGTTGTACTTTTAAATAAACTTAAATTAAATGTTTATGAATTATTTAATTGCTAATCAATTAATTAAAGTTACTTCTTGTGTAAATAATACATGGATATCAGTTTTGCAGTTGAGTTCACTTTCGACATGACGTGTGCATTCGTGAACATTTATCGTGGGAACATTTTATACAGTTTTTCAAACTAATTGCTGATGCTCAACCTTCAAGAATTGTTAAAAACGTACGTGGTTTGATCCTTTCGGTCGTCATTTCGTAGTTGTAATAAGCATCATGGAGTGTGTAAGCATTCGCACCTGGCTTGTCAACCCAAAATGCTTTATCCTTCTGCAGCATTTTATCGATTACTATATTCGATAAATCATCAATATAAGGCCTGTTAAAAATATTGAGGCAAAATTACCTTTGTTAAGAATTGATTCAAAAAGGCGGTTATTCACAAAAGCTGTGTGAGCTTAGCACAAATATTTGCAACAAGCGCCTTCGTGTCGTTATTGTCAAATATGTTAAAATTAGTAGAAACTTTTACATGTAATGTAATGATACTGATTTAAGAGTTACATTAACAACAAATTAGGAGTATTATGATCGGAACAGAGTAATATATTGTTAAAATAACTTTGGTGCCACTTCATCGAGTTCTCTTGTCAACGGCCGAAGATACATTCCAACGGTTCTTTGTGTTAAACATGGTGGTCTCTGAGGAGTTAAACTTTCGTCTGTGCGAACTGTTAAGGAAATTCCGGTAAGATCATATCTGCAACGGTAAAAAATTGGTTAATATATTAAAAATACAAAACAAATGTAAACTTTCGTGCGGTGTTAGAAAGAGTACCCAAAAAACTCATGGTACCGAAAACTCAAGCTTGCTAGCTTAGCTCAAAATTTCACACATTTACTTTTTGTTATATCGAACTAGTTGATATGTCGCAGTAAGGAAAAGTTCAAAGAAACTGAAAATAAACTTTCCAAACAAGAGGGATTAATCGGTCAAAAGAAGTGAACTGAGTTATGACAAACGTCATAATCATCGGTCCGAAGGCTCCTTTTCTTATAAGCCTACTATTCCTGAGTCATTCTATTGACTTCTAGCCATGCACATATCCAAGGTGATTATCATTAGGTGAATCCTTATCTTATAAAATTCTCGTGTCACAATGTTCGTTCCCGTACTCCTCCGAAACGACTCGACCGATTCTCATGAAATTTTGTGAGCATATTGAGTAGGTCTGAGAATCGGCCAACATCTTTTTTTCTTACCCCTATTAAGTTTTTTTTTTAATTCGCGCGGACGGAGTCATCAGTCAGACAGCTAGTGTCTTTATACCTATCGCCTATCGGTCACCAAATCTACGAGAGTTGAGAATTGCACTTTGCCACAATAGAATATCCATTCATCCAATTCTCAACGAATAACAGATTGGAATTGAGCTTACTTGTCAGGATGATATCCACTAAATTTGTGAACATTGCTGTGAGGCTCGCTTGGATGAGTATTCTCCATGTCAATAGATTTGGATTTTTTAAATTTGTAAATAACCTGCGAATAATATGTTTAAGAAGGCATGTTTATTATAATTTTGAAGTTGGATATTTATCTAGAAAAGTTATTAATATGTCATGACAATGAGTTTATTTCCGTATGAAATTTAATAAGTACCTAAACTATATAAATATATAAAAGAGATTTTATAAATGGATAAAGGAGCAAAAATATTTTGAATGTAACGAATAGCAATCACAAAAGGTTTGACAATGAACCAATGTAAAATGTTACCACGTGAAGTGAGAAAATATGATAGTTATCGGTAAGGAGGTCTCGGAGGAAGGCTGGAAGGAAGGATGGATCTTCACTTCCAGCCTTCTTTCGTCATAACTTCGTGCTCCATTACTGACCTCCTGGAGTCTGGAGGTATATTTAGCTGCCTCGTCTTGTTTTGTATTTTTTTTAGGCTGACAAGGATATTTGATCAGGGCATAAGTCAAACTAATTTATGACAGCCCACTAGCGCCCCCCTTTCAAATTCAAAAAAGTGTCACAATCACAAGATGATTTTCGTCCTTAGTTATCGTCTTTTCCTGTCTTATCGTACTGCAGCTGTCAAGTCATGTCTTTATTTTATACAATTTTATTCCCATGTAGGTTTCAACAGGCTTTCTGACAGGACTAATCGCGATTGCAGCGTCTATCGCATCGGCTCAGATTTCCTTGTTAGATTTTAATTTTTTTCTTAGTTCGCGTTATTACAAAAAACTTACTTTCCCTTAGTTCAGAGAAAGCCCAATACGTTTGTTTCATACACGTATAAAATATATAAAACTATTATGTCATCTTCAGGTTATATATATTGATAATCTATATTTGCAAATAAAATTTGTTATCTGTGGCAAGTAAAAGCAAAGCGATTTGATCGACGTTTCCGATGAAGTTTGAAGTGAAGTATGGTTTATCATTGGTTTACATAAAAAAATATTTTGTGACTCATTTAATAGGATAGGCTTTTAATGCTACAATGTCGAAAAACATTGTTTTTGAGGGTTGGTTGACTAAATCACCACCAACTAAACGAATCTGGAGAACGGTAAGACATTTTTGACCGTCAAATTTCTTTATTTATTGACAACTTGCACTTTCCTCGGTTGACTACAATGTTTACCAATTATTTAGGAAAAAATCTGCAGCACCAGGTTGTGTTCCCAGCAATGTTTTATTTGGTCAATATAAGCATATAAACGTCTATCTTTAAAATAAGTATTTGTTATTAGAAATGGCGAAGAAGGTGGTTTGCTTTGCGTCAATCGGGCGAACTCCCGGGTCAGTATTTCCTCGACTACTATGCCGATCGGAACTGTAGACGGCTAAAGGGGACGATCAACTTAGACCTGTGTGAACAGGTATGTCTTTAAAATTCAGTAAAAAAACTACAACTAAATAAATAAAAAAAACAAGCAATTTTTTTATTGCCAAATTAAATAATTTCACAAATTATTAGATATGTAGTGAAAAACATAAAGTAAAAATAATTTATTATCATTGATTGTTTATTAATTTTTGCCCATTTAATAAAAATATAATTCATGAATGATAGCTAAGCAGTATCCTTTAAATATAACTTGCATTTGATATATTTAGTGTTACAATGGAAGAATAATAAAAAGATTTATAACATTTGGATACTGAAAATTTTATTTTAATCTACACCGGAGTTGTTTTTGTGAAAAGCATTGTGCAATACTGACATTGGATAATTCATATCTGACTTGAGAAGGGTTGATCTCCTTCATTAATTCATATTATTACCATAACCCAGACTTGCTTGTGATAGGTGGACGCTGGATTGCATATGGAACGCAGTAACAACGTGACTCTAGATCCGAAGCTTCGAGGCTCCGTGTTTACAATTCAGACGCAGTCTCGCACATATCACTTGGAGGCGGACTGCGAAGCAGACATGGTCAAGTGGGTTGATGCTATCTGCAGCGTTTGCGGCCTGCAGCCCAAAGACAATGCATCAGATGATTCAGGTAAGTGTTTATAATTTTAAGATTATATATAAAATCATTTTTGTTTTATTTTAAATAGAATAAATTTTGGAAAGTTGTCATTGAGACTATTTATAATTTTTTTTTTGAAAAATATTGCAAATAGTGTCATCAGCTGGCTACTTCGGTTTTTTCTGTGTGGAGTATTAATTTTCAAATAAATAGGTAAAAAGTTATTTATCGAAAAGATGTTTTTGTCAATATACAACTTTTATGTCCAATTTTAGATCTTGAAGAATGTTTTTTTTAGTCACAGAAATATTTTTCCATATAAATATTTCATCCCCTAATTTAGATAGGTAATTTGATATTTAATTTTACCCCTAATTAGACCTTTAGATTTTAGAAAAATGAATTAAGCTTTCCTAACTACTGTGCTAGATGTTTTTTATTTAAAAATTTGAAATTCTCATACATTTAAAACAATTTTTTTACAACCTGAACCTGGCTTTTAATGCGATATTTCATTCAAAAAGCATATAATTAAATTTAGAGTAAAAAGTTTGATTAAAAACAAAAACATTTTATTTTCCTTAAATTTTTGCATTTTCACCCATCTTTTGGTCATCCAACCAATATTAAACTATAATTTGTCCTTTGGTGTAGGAATGCACACTAACAAATAGTCATTTTTACTTATGTATAAAAAGATTAATATTCAATGCAATTATATAGTATGATATCATATATCCGACATTCCAGGAAGCAGGGTTGCGGCAACCTTTATAGATAAAGCACAGCTATTATTTTGCTGACATTTCTTTAAACTATTACATCCACAAACTTTACTAAATAAAGCAATTATGCTACAGCAACATGTGAAAATTACCTGTACTTTAGGTATGAAATTCTTTTGTTGGTGTTTGGTGGCTTTCCAAGAAACTAGAAGAATGTGGTTATAACTGACTAGTTGCACATATTTATAAGTGTAACATAATGATTTTTACCTACTTTGTCTAGAATGGTTTCAAGTATCGACTATGTTTATACAGGTTGTCCGGAAAGTGTCAGATTAAATGAAAATTGGGTTTAAGTTATGTAGTCCCCAGAAAAAAATTGTTTTATTGACACCACCTACGGCCAAACCCTAATAAGTTATGGTTTATTTAATGTTTTTGGAGATTTTTTTTATCAATTGTTGCTGAAATCCAGAAAAATGAAAAACATCAGCATCTTTTTTAACTGATTACTTTTTTATTTTGAGTTAGTCGGTGAGGATGAGACCTCAAGATATTTTTGGTTTTGAATGGTGTTGAAAATATTTTCACAAAAGAACATTTACTTTCCATTGGATCCTGCTGTGACAAAAGAAATTGTACCGAAAAGTGATCATGTATCATAAAAGATGGTAAATTTTATGGGGATTTAAAAAGGTACATGATTCACATGACCTTGGTGTTCCCGCTGCTCGTTTGCCCCCTTCTCTTATATAAAAAAAACATACGCCGCTCGGATATTATTCTAGGGGCGGTTATTCATAGTAAGGTCGAAGTCTAGTAAACAATATTACAATTAATGTAACAGAATTGTTCCATTTCTTTCAAAATTACATATTTAAAATAATATATAATTTATCCCAACTTAACTCTCTATACCTATTCCTGGTTTAAAGTTAATATATAAGCAATGAAACGTAGTTTCTATTCACAATAAATCAAATTTGATTATTTTTTTTCCATTCTCTGAAGTTCACAATGCATTATTTAATTTTTTTAAACACAAGTAGAACATTAACTGTTTGTTTTGACCATGAGATCATAACAAGGACTTACTGCGTATTTAACCCTAATATGAAATTACATTGTAACAATGTAATGTACAATTTGTGAATTGGCAGAAGTACTTTTATCAACAACTAGCTTTTACCCACGACTCCGTCCGCGCGGAATAAAAAATAGAAAACGGGGTAAAAATTATCCTATGTCCGTTTCCCGGTTCTAAGCTACCTGCCCACCATTTTTCAGTCAAATCGATTCAGTCGTTCTTGAGTTATAAATAGTGTAACTAACACGACTTTCTTTTATATATATAGATTTTTTAATTTCACTAAGGTACCTATTTCTATCTATTTCCTGCATTATCTATCCGCTCTATATCTTTCACATGCCTGTCAACTCTACTAAACATGCATCCTAAAAAAAAAAAAATCATCCACCTGTTATACTTTGTTCCTATCATTCTCTATTTTAATTACTGTCTTACTTTTATCACTTTCAAATACCATATCTTTCGTCTTAATTTATATACCTTTAACTTCCAGATATTATTTAAATATGTTTATGATTTACTGTAAATGTATTGAAATGAAATATGGAAGGTGAAGTTATATACTTGTAGTATATATATTTGATTTTTATTAAGAATAAGTAGGTTATTAAAATTGTAAACATTTTTCAGAACCTTATCGAAATGCTTATGAAATGAGCACAAGGAATCCTGACACCATTGATCCTTACATACCAATTTCCGAGTGCATTACTGGAGTACGTGAACAGGTAAAGTTATAATAATATTTAATAAAATAATGTAATAAAATGCTAGGAAATGTAAGGGTATTTTGCATAAAAAATATTTGATAATAAAATAAATATTATTTTAATTATATGCATTAACACGAATTATAATTAGACAGATTTCAAGTAAAGAAAATACCTAGAAATAGGAATGATTGTTTAAAGACGATAGGCAATTAATATTTTACTGTACTAAAATTACTAAATAAGACAGATGAAAATATTATCTTTCAGAATTCACAGAGGGCATTCACTTTTGATTCAAAGGACATTGTGATTAGGACAAGAAGGACCCATGAAATCGATCCAAGTAAGATAAATCAGATGTACTTGAGTCAGCCACATATCAGATCCAACAATGCGGAGTTTTCAGAAAATGACTCCAATCTCAGCGATGAAGAGTGCAAATCTTTAAATGCTAGTCAATCTAATATAAGTACGTCTTACACTTTTTCTTTATTTTTTTTTAACCCAAGCAAATAATAAAAAAGCTAGCGCTCATCTGTTAAGCGACATAACAGTTATCATGAGATAATGGCGTGAAAATACGATGAGATGCGTAATTTTATTTCCCTTTTTTTTTTCTACGTCTTTCCCTGTTAAATTTCTCTTTCCTATTTTTTCTTTATTAAAAATGACGGGAAGAAGTCTAGAATTCGGGCTCCGACACCTCACTCATCACAGACGCAGTAATACTTGAAGCATATCTTCAGTGAGGTTGCAGGTTTTTCAGGTCATATATGTAGCTGTCGCGAGTTATCTTGCATTTATTGAATATACGTTTTTCTTTTTGTTTTCTTTTAGTTGTATGTGTTGTTTGTATACGTTTTCAGGAGATTGGGCGGCTGCAAGAACATTCACCAAATCCGCGCCTCGCCCCATCAAGTATGGCGGATATCATCACGGTATGATCTGTTTTTAAACGTTTTAGAAAAAAAAAAATACAAATACGACAGTTTTAAATGTGATTTTAAAACTTTTTTAATACAACCTCTTTGGATGAATAAAATTATTTTTATATAAATAGTTTTTAAAATGAGTTGATTTTTTATATATTGTTAATTTTGTTGCAGGCCCTCCCGTACCTCCGAGACCACCTAAGACTTTGGCAATGAGTAGAGGTATTTTCCAGAGGGATTACAGGGCTCCTGAACGTAATAACCCTCCGGAGGTAAGTATATAATATTTTTTATCTGTTTTTCGCTTTAATAAATTAGAGCTTAAGGCAATAGTTTGAAAACACTGTATCATATTTCATTAAATATTTAGATCAATTTTATACGCTTTATCGAAGAGTCCAAGGCATTCTATCTTAATTGTAAATATTATTAAACATGTTGCACATAGATTTAATTTGTCTGACAAATAGACTAACCCGAGTAGTAAATCAATAATGACTTATTAATTTGCTTAGCTGTATTTTGTACAGTAAAACTATTTTTTTTTATCATGTACTAATGAATGTCCATAATTATATCAGACACATGTACTACTAATCTATGATAATATAGAGTATATACTTGTCCTAGTATATATTGCGAATAGTTAAAAAATTAAATTCGCTTCCCGCTTAGGAATGGAAACAACACACTTTTACTGTAAGAGATACAATTTAACACATGTTACTATGACAAGTTTTAAACTTAATTATATTGATCATCGCTACATTTTACTATAAATGGGTAGGTAATTAACGTCCCCGACGATGCATATAACCCATGTATTGGAAACTGTCTCAGACCACGTACCGGTAATGTTTTGGTATAAAATTTACATGAATACATATTCGATGTTGCGCACAACAATGACATAGAGGTGATTGGTGCGGATCCGCGATTCAATATATCTGCACTCAATATTCCTATACAATGTTTGTGCAGATCTACTTTCAATAACAAAACAACTCTTTTCACAAACAAAGATTCATGATAAATATTAATATTGACATAAAAAGGGTGAACTGCGAACTCGTATCCTTGTTAATATTTACATTTTGTTTATCAACGGGTTAGAATAAATTGTGCAACTGCATTCAAATGCAACGGAAAATTTTAAGTGTTATGATTCGAATACTGCTATTGTAAAATCTTTAGTTCTTTCTTTCTAATCTTTACTAAAATGTCACAAAGACATTTTAGTTCTTTATATTTCCATACTAGCTGTCACTGAATTAAAAAAAAACTTTATTATTAGCTTATGTGTTCCAGACTATGTTCTACATCTATGCCAAATTTCATCAAGATCCGTTGTACCGTTCCGGAGATACTATCAAACAAATATCCATCCATCCATTTAAACATTCGCAATTATTTCGAGGAAGGTATTGTTTAAATTTTAAAGTGTAGCCTCAATTATAATGTGAAAAATTTGAGATTTTTATTTTGGAATTATTTACGTAAACAACATGTCCATTGCTAAACATATTTGTACTATATATACGGAATATTTATGAATATGAAAGAAAGTCTTTAAGTGTATGAAGTTAAAAGTTTTTTTTTTATTATATAAAGTATATTTTGTATACAGATTGGGCATCAACATCTGGTCGAGGTGATTTGTCATCAACCACGACGCAGCATGACTGAGGCATGTTTTATGACTCAAATATTTTTTAGTGTATAATTATTTTTTAACCGTTAAAGTGCGGCATATATAAGAAGTACGATATTAGCCTGTTTTAGATAACCAAGGACATCGATCCCTTAACATCAGTTAATTCACATGTACAGTTGATTCCTGCATAAATATAATGAGTGTCTATTTATTGATTATAAAAAGTAACACCTGAGAGACACAAACTTTAAGGCATGTTCTTGCAATATATATGTGTAAATATTTATGTAATATGCCAGTGCCTTTTAATTACATAGTTCACATTAATGTATATATTGTAAATAAGTCACAATAATTAAATTATGCATGCACAGTATTTTTTTATATATTTTTTTATATGCATGAAATTTAATAGTAAAAATATGTAACACTGTCAGAATATTATATAGCTTCTGAATTTAGAGTAATTTTTGACCGTGGTACTCAGTGCAGTTATAAATTTCAATCCTTAAAAAATTGGGGTAGACCCAAATGTGACTTTCAGTGTCTGAGTTTTTTCTTACTAAGTATATAAATGGATTATCTAGGATGAAATACAAACTATCAATAGTCACTTTCAGAGATAACTTGGTATTTACATCTTCATAAGATGTTGTATATTGTTAGTAGACCTTTGCCCAAAAGACTTACCCTTATTTGATAAGATTTTACTCATTTAAATCTGAAATAATTTAAGATAGATTTGATTATCTTAGCTTGATTAGATAGAGGTTTGATATTATAATACTATGTTATTGTATTTAGGGTACAAATACGAACGTACAAGTACCAGCGCAAGTGCAGAGGCCAGCGCAAGTGCAAGTGCCAGCACAAGTGCAGGTGCCAGCGCAAGTGCAGAGGCCGGCCCAAGTGCAAGTGCAAGCACAAGTACAGGTGCCAGCGCAAGTGCAGGCTCCAGCGCAACTGCAGGTGCCTTCGCAACTGCAGGTGCCATCGCAACTGCAGGTGCCAGCGCCAGTGCCACCGCCTGTGAGACCTATTACACCGCCGTCGCCCGTTCCCCTGCAAGTTGTGCCCACCATAAAGATAACTGACGAAGATGAGGAACGTTTCAACCAGGTAAGTGAAATAAAAATAATATTTTTACATAAATGAACTTAGAAGAGTCCCAGTCTAAGACGTGGAGCTCTTGCAAATGTCTGTCTACCTAGTCCTAAGTATAGACGGTCTGAGTTATGTAGTTGGATTAAAAACACCGAGATGTTGTTTTTGATAACCATTTCTTTCTCTGTGAGTGAAAGAAAGATATGGAATTCAGATGTAATCCCTCAAATGTTTCAAAATTGTTCTTTCCTTTATGATGTATAAAGTGAACTTGACGTGTTCCATTCACTCTATGCAGTATTCGAACATTGTGGTGGCCTGCCCACCTGCCGTGGACCGCGCACTGAAGCCTCGCCACTCCAGCCATAGCATCGGCAACGTCAACAATCTAGGAATGCAGGTAAAACTTATTATACCTCAACCAAATTCATACAATTATTCACTGGTACTCTCAATTGTTGTGCAGAAAATTTGATGATTTAATGTCCGTTTTCGCTAATATGACACATTTTTCGATAATTTGTACATATTTAAGCATTAATCAACTTTTGCACTAAAATGTTATGATGCCTGAAGCGCGAACTACACTTATAATGCTTACTAATATTAAATGCATGAAGTTTAACATTGTATATATTCATTAGGTTTTTTTAGTGAAAACGGTCATAAACTGCTTTTAAAGGACTTTGAGAACATAATTAAGTCATTCCAAGCAGTCGCAGTATAAGAAGTATAATTTAAAAGAAACAATACAAATTTTTGTAAATTAACTAAGAGAACTGTATCCGAGTGTAGTCAATGACTGCGGCGAATGAACGCGAAGAGATCAAGAAAGAGGAAAAGAAGGTCTACATTGTACCAGTCGGCGTCCCTTACGTCAATGCAAATTACTTCGGGCATTCATCATCACCACAACAGGTGACTGATATGTATTATACCCGAACATGTTCTGACTCGACATTCACGAAATTATCTTTAAATATTTTAATTAAATTAGGGTCTTTGATTCATACGAAAGGAATAGCCTAAAATCGCCCACTTCTGTGTTCGCAATTGAAGTTTTTGATTATAAAAACGTAAATCTTGAATTGGTTTTTTTAATGCTATGTTATACATTTTATGTTTTATATTTTACTACATCAGCGATTTTCGTAGTAGTGGATATATATTTTTCCATTTGACTGCAAAAAAACAAAATCTAGCGTATAAAACCTTATTAAAGTATGGTTTTATGGTATGTTTGGTGGTCGATTGGTGATCGCAAATTATCTTAAAAATACACCTGAACACAAGAATAAAATTGAAAAGAGACTCAAAGTTGAAGTAAAGCAAACCTCCTTTTTGGAAACAATAGTGCACTATAGTAAGTTATTTGTGTTTGTCGATCAGTTTACTGGCAGTGGTAATGTTCAAGTTTGAACAGAATTGTGTAGCACAAATTATATTTCAACAAATGAAAACACATAAATCCCTTTTGCGCATAAATATTGCGTATAGTGAAGCTAATTTAGGAAAAACAAGGAATATAAAGTCGTGTGAATAAAAACACAGTTTGTCTTACATCCTATAAATTATAATATAAATGAATATATTTTTTTGCAAACGCCTTCTAGCGAGTTTTATCTTGATGATATATTGTACTTATAATTGCTATGCAACCTGTATTCGAGTGTAGTCGAGCAGCGCAGTCCTCGAATGCCGGGTGCATGGAAAAAGGAAGCTAGAGGAAGAGAGACGCGAACACATTTACATGAACCTAGTTAGCATCTTTCGCCGCTCTCCACCACAGGTGATCTTTATTAAAAATTCAGTGGCATTTTTTTCCCGTAGTTGCATATACGAATAAATATCGGGTATTCAAAATTGTATTAAATCATTCTAGTATATTCACAGAATATATATAAAGTAAAAAAAATATTGTTTACAAATTGGCTATAATTCAGTTAAAATTAGAAAATAAGCAAATGAGAGTTGTAACGACTCAATTTTATATAATTTTACTAGAGTGTAAAATAATGCCACGCTCCTTACCTTGTACTAAAATGTTGTGTGTTTAGATTAAATGTTTAACATAATTTTAGTTAATATAAAATAGATGTGTTAATTATTTTTATTTCATACATTCATTTTCATGGGAACGCATATTCGCCTAATTTCGGTTATTTAATAACTTAGATGTAGTTTTCTTAAAAGAAGCTTCTCCATTTTTTCCTTGCTTTATTAGTTATTAGGGTTTTGTTATAGTTTGTCTATTTAAGAATGATTAGTTCGACAATTCATTTGACAGTTCTAGAGATGGGTTAAATAAAATCGTTTATGGTTATTTTCAAATCTCGATGGTTGTTCTTATAGAACTTGCAATCGAAAGTATTCTGTTTTTTTTTATATTACTACTTTCTTTTTCAAAATTAAATAAATAAATAAAATATTAAACCAATATTGAGGTGTTGACAAACAAGAAAGAAATGTATTTAATGTTTTCCTAGTTAATTATAATATATATAGCCAAATAACTGCGAAATACATTCAAAAAATATAAATTACAATACTTATTTGTTCGATTAATTTTATTACAAGACCGATGCTCGATAGTTCATAGTTCGTTGTGCACGTACTATTCGACACTATGACAACCTTCCATTAAGTACAACATTAATTCTCATACAAAATTAATCGATACTTCATAGGCGTCATTTGTCAAACTAATCATCCTTTTAAATAGACAAACTATAGTGAGTTGTCTTGAGCCCCATTACACAATAATTTTATTAAATTATTGTATGCGGCGAAGTTTTTTATATATTTGGCAAACTTACCATACGCTTTACACGCACTTTCATCATAAGTCATCTTTTATCATCACAAGTAAAGCAAATGTTATTGACAATTTCATTTCTTTTACTTATATTTTTGACATCAACAATACTAGATTTTTTATAAGAGAAGGGGGCAAATGAGCGACGAGAATTGTTTTTTTATTTATAAATTTATTGACACCAGTAATACATATTTATGTACTTTTTATATAAATAACGATTTTATAAGTCAATTTAGAAGACATTTTTTATTTTTCTCCCTCCATTAGACCTTTACAGGATAATTTCGCAAAAAGCCGAAACATGGAGTTCATTATTTGTAATGAGTATCATCAATTTTCAATGTTTGCGCCGAAAAATTTGACCTACGAAATGGGAATTTTGAGGGGATGAATTTCGTAAAAGACTTTATCTCGCCCCTCTAGTATATAATCTGTCAGCAAATTCAAGTGTCTAGACCCCATAATTTCGACTATGTGTTAGTCAGTCAGTCAATTTATATAGAAAGGGCAAATTTAAATTGTACGTGAATTTATGAACCGATTGAATGTAGTATAACAGTATATTTAATTATATGTGGACAATCTACAGAATATTGTGCAAAGGCCGCCAGACGACATTTACATAACAATGTCCAGGCCGTTGCGACCTGAACCGCGTCCGAGACAAGTTGAAACTGTTCGTTGGAAGGGTAAAGCATCAAAGCTATCCGACATTAAATCGACTAAAAAGAAAATTATAACAGATGTCTAAGATTTATTTCTTGTTATTAATGTTTATATTTTAATTTATGACTTGTTAAGGGATGGAAATGATGCAAATTATGCTCAATTTAAATCATCATTACTTCCTAAAAATACGATAAAGTAGCTCAGGATGAAATTACAATATTTATCTTTAAAAAAAATGGAAAACTAAAAAAAAATATGTTACTTATATGTAATATTATAATAACTGTTTTTGTACAACTGTCCTTATTTACTTGTAAAAACATTATCTAAATTGTTAATTTACTAATTTTGTACTATACTAACTTGTACACTCCGTTGAAAAAAAAAAATAAACATGCAGTATTGCCAGTGAAAAAAATTAATTTAAAAGATAATAATAATTGGATTGTTTTGAAGGAAAGCTTTTTATTTTAGTTTTAACTTGAATATCCTTATTTTAAATTTATGATTATCTTTAGCCTCCTAAAGGTTAAGGCGCATAAGAAAGTTCGCCGTTACCTTGCTGTCGTTTCAGCAAAAAAATCATGTTTATTTTCACTAAATATCTATTTTGCATTTTCTATTGTAAGCCAGGAATTTTGCAAACATACTTATATGTTGCATGTTATTGTGACTCAAACGTAACACTTGCATTAAAAATATTGTTTTCTCAGTTTTTTTTTTTAGAAAAAAAGAGTATTTTTCGATAGTAGAAACCCACTGTTTGTTTTTGAAGTTTAGGTTATATTTTTAATGTTAAGTTCTGTTATTAATGGCTTTTGTACCTGTTTTTATATGGCTCATATTACTTTTTTTTTCTTTTTATGTTTTGATAAGGTTTCAAAATGAGAGGAGAGAGGCTATTTTTTTTTTCAGATTTATTTAATATTATATAATCAATATAATTACTTGTTGTTGCCATTTTCTTATTATATAGCTATTATTTGTTTTGAAGCGCCATTTTGAATTTGTTGCGAATTTTTTAATTGTACTTAATAGAATCTATTTTTTTATTTAGCGAGACTAAATTGAAACATGCGAATGTCAAATTTGTGTTGTTAGCATTTTTGTGCAGTTTAGTATTGTACCTATGACACCAGTTTGCTTAAAAATCGTTAAATGGCTAATGTCTTTAAAAGACTGTCTTGAAAAGACTGATGTCTTTAAAATACTCTTAGTTTAGTATTAAAAATACCAAAAATTAAAAGGCCTATTTTGTTTACCACACATATAATGTGATAACGACATGTCACAAGGACTATTGCTATACAAATCACAAATTATTGTATTATTGGTTACTTAAAAATATGTTTCCCGTGACATTTAGTTATTTATACAAGATTTATTTGTATTTTAACGTTTAAAAGAAGAAACGAAAGCAATATTGATTTTATTTACGTTTTTACTAGTAGTGGTACATCTGGACACATCACTATTTCAGAAGTGTAAAAAGCTGGCAACATACGAATTGCCGTTTTAGTCTCTCTGATTAAAAAATACTTTATAGATTGTAGTGTTATTATTATTTTGCTTCAGTGTTTCTTTATTGCAATAAATTTTTTAATTTTTTATGTTTGCATTATTATGAAATCACACAAGTCCACTATTTATTATCACTGGTTTAGTTATAGTCATGCCTCTGGATGATAATTTGTTTTTGAACATTATTATTTCCACTATGCTATCTAAAAGAACATACAAGTATACTTTAGAACTAGAATTATTACAAGAGAATAATCAAACTTTCTTAAGTTGATTTTAAAAATGTGTATTATAAAATATATGTATTACTTATGTATTAAAATGATTGTATGAATATAATTGATGAATATTCATAAATAACGATTAATAAAACTTGTAATTTATGCTAAATCTATGTGATTCATAAATTTATTCTTTATTTAAATGAAGCAGACGTGTGGAATAGATATGAATATATCTATTGGTTACAAGAATGAATAAAGTTGAATTTATTCATTTTTCTTACCATTAAAATGTATGTATACAGCTGAGCGTATTGTGTTGCATATTGTAGCGGTTTTTTAAATATTGCTTATCTGTTATTTGGGGATATTTAACCATTATAGCAATGTTTGCATTTGACGCCATTTTTATACCTCTGAAGTTCGCAATATCATTAAAGGTGGAACAGGATAATCGATATTTTAGATGGAATTCATCAAAATATTAATCAATTAAATAGATTGGCAAAAACATTTCGAAATTGATTATTCGGTTCGGCTGATAGTTACACGAGATATGTTTTGTGCCTGGCTTTGAATAGGTATGCATTCATCTAATTCATTCCATCAACTACATTTTTTTATTTTAATTTCTAGATTTGACTTCAGAGGTATAAAATTAATAGATTTGGCATTGAAAGGTTTAAGATGAGATGATTGTGTAGTGGGTAGAAAAATTTGTGCTTTCAGGGTAATATGTCAAATTATAGCCTGGCCAAGAATATAAGATTCTGAAATGGGGCTCTTACGATTATAACGTCACCTTCTGAGTCAAGTCAAGGGATTTATTTTTCGACCCGACAAGTAATGATTGTAGTGTAATCAAACAGTCTTCAGAAGAGCTATAATAGAGCATGTAAATGTGTAGCTATGTGCATGTACTGTTTACACGTAACTGGGTGACATTACGCCAATGTTTTTTATTTCTCTGGTCAGGCTATAATATAGGTTGTCATGAATGTATATTTAATGTTTTTGTAAATATTTCAGCTCCACAGAGCTATGCAATTCAATTCGGACAGACCACGTTCGGATGTGCTTCAGTATTTGGATTTAGATCTGCCTACTTCAAGCCCACCATCAAATGGCGTAAGAAAACTTTTATATTTTTATTTAATAACTAGCCGTCGCCCGTAACTTTGTCAAAATGTAGGTAACGTGTCAAATTTCATCAAGATCTGTTGAGCCGATCCGGAGGTACCTTCAAACAAACATCCATCCATCCATCTAAAGATTTGTATTTATAAGTAAGATTTAATACTGATGTCATATATTGCGAAAAACTAAAAAAAATGTACTGGAAACTTTGAAGGATAAATATGTTTTATTAGTCCAAGGAGAGACGTAAGTGCATTACTTATGCGCATATTTTGATACACCCATGAAAGTGAATAACGATTACGAAAAGAGACATATTGGCAAACGTTATTGCGACTTGACTTATCATTGATATCAAAAAATGGTTATCTTTATTTCATAGTTATGTTAATACTAGTTGTCGCCCGCGAATTAGTCCGCGCGGAATTAAAAATATTCTATAAGTAATCTTCCAGAATATTGCTCTGCATCTATGCCATATTTCATCAAGATCCGGCGAGCCGTTCTGGAGATACCTTCAAACAAATATCCATCCATCGATCTACCCAAACATTCACATTAATAATATTAGTAAGATGTTGATGTATTAGTGCAGTGAGAACGCAAGACCTGCATCTAATGTTTGCTTCCTATCAGCGGGTTTCGCATTGAACTTTGAATTAATCATTTAACGTCTAATTTCCTATCAATTCATGAATTGTTGAAGTTAAATCGTTAAATTGTAAATATATATTTCTTATCTTAATCACGCTGCGGTTAAAATAGACGTAAATGAATAAACATGATGGCAATATGTATTTCAGGATAAGCATCGTAAGACCATTGAGTCTGTGCACGGTAAATCTTGGTCCGCCTCCGAAGCGTCCTCCGCATACAAAACTGTCGACTTCTTGAAGACTGAAGCGTTCAATATAACTCGACAGGATGCGGAAGCCTCTAGGAACAGCCAACATTAAACACTTTAACTGCCGTCGACTCATCTGTGAGTTGATTTCAAACGTACTAGCAGTTAACGTGTTGTAGAATTTTCCAGTGTATGATAGTTGAAAGAAGCTCTCTCAATTATTTATAGTAAAATCCTTGTATATTATAGAAATTTTAAGATTTTAAGATTTAAAAAGTATTTATTATAACTATTGGTTATATACTTATTACTTATGTAATTGCCTAGTTTAAATAATCAGTGATTTTCTCTCCTCAAATGATTTTAATAATACTTCCAGTCAAAATATTTCAGTTTCAGTTTTTGTTAACAATTTATTAACAGTATTAACAATCGCGCCTAATTTAGAGTAGGCTCCGAGCCCCTCGGTTGGGACGTATAGTGAGCTGATGATGATTAATAGTCGGCAATTTTATAAGTAAATTAAGCACCAATAAGTAAAATATTTTTTTTTTAGAGTATACAATAACATTATACTCTACTACGATGACGTCAGAGTGTTATACAATGAATGCAACATAAAGAATATGAAATAACCTTGTCGCTTAAAGCGTATAAAACTGTGTATCTCTTTCTTTTAAACTATGTAACATATTTTGTATTCAGTGAGAACAATAGGTAACCCTACTAAATGATTTCTTGTATATGATTTGACATGCAATAGTTTTACCTAAGTATTAAAAAAGTAACATAACTAACCTCTCTTAATTAACAGTATTATTTTTTTTTTAAAGTAACAGAAATCGGCTATAAAATTCAAAGACTTTAATTGTACGATTAAGATGATTATTGAAAGATAACTTTTTTTTTTGTAAATCGAGTTATATTAATATTTATTATTTTGTATGTTGTCGAAAATAATTTACTTGATACATTATTAATTAATAGTCATTCCTTTTTCTTATAAATTTTAAAAATAACTGCAAAAATTCTTAAATGTTCTTCTTTCAATATAAATTAAAGAAAGATACATTTACAAATAACAAGTATTAAATTAAATATTTAAATGTCTTACTAAGCTTTCGTAATTTGAACATTTTACATATGAAAATTAAAAAAAAAAAACATTGTAATCGTATTGAAATTTTTAGTTTTATTAAAATTAAAATTTTCAGAAATATTAAATAATTCTACCGACGAAATATTTGTACAGAAACATGATCACCGTTTTCCAAAATATTAAAAAAAGATGTATTTTCCATACAATTGTTTCCTCAGTGGCAATTCACTGCTACACAATTTAATAGAAAAATATTACATAATAATGAAATTCAGTTCAATTATTTCTTGTTAAAAATAATATTATAAATAATAGAGGTGTGAAAATGACTTTAAAATATAAACAATTGCTTTAAAATAATGCCTTATACAAAATATACATATATATTACAAAGTCCAAACAATACGGTGCCGATGAAATTTGACTATTTTTATCAGGAATGTATAGAATTATTGTATTTATAATATAAAATATTGTTAACATTTTCAATATTGGAATGATCACTTTTTTACCGTATTTCTAATATTCCATAATAAAAAAATATTAACAAGACTGAACATGTTCATACATAAATGTATAAATGTTTAAGAATCATTTGCATTCATCAAGGAAAATAATTATAATTCATAACAATTGGACCAAAGAATTTTTCAAAATACAATGAAATTATAACTAATTGTAACTTTTATACATTCTAAAAGCTGATAAACAAATTTAATAGGATAACATTTCATTTTAAAGATGCAAAATTATAGCAGACAATTGTAATTATTTGTATAGTAAACAAAAATTAAATAATATTAAATCAGTATTCATATTTAGTATGTTAATTTTTTTTATATAAAACACATGAAAAACATCAAAAAGATAAATTCTTCCAGAAAATGCATTTCTTTTTTATATACGTATGTCTTATGGTTACTATAAATTGTTGTTCATTTTTAAGAACCACAGTAGGAAATTCTCTCTTATTTTTTTTTAAATACTACAGTTATTTATAAAACATTTAACTGAACAGAATCTCTGAAATAAAAAAAGACAATACATACTTTTTTAACTATTGTTATTACTAAGTCTTATTTTCGATGTTCTTTGGCTTCCAGTAGATTCTCGAACATTCGAATCCTATACATTTTTCTTTCCATTAATGGAACATTCTAGAACAGTGTTTCCCAAAGTGGGCGATAACGCCCCCTTGGAGGCGTTTGAAACCTAGGAGGGGGCGATAAGAGGCCCAAAAATGGGGGGCATTGAAATTAATTAAAGCAATGAAATTGTGGTTTTTAAGTTTTAGGGCTGAATAAAAATTAGGGGCGCTCTGAAATATAATTTATTTTCAAAGTGGGCGGTGAAAGAAATAAGTTTGACAATCACTGATCTAGAACTTCTGTGTACTGTAAGTTTTCATGTATAACTTTGAGGATATCTTTCTTTATCGTGTTGTAGGATTTGTTGGTTATTTTATATTAAAAAAATAACACTGCAATATTTTTTTTAAATATCTTAAGCAATAGATTTAATTTAACTTGCTCATTTAACGTTTCTAAAATAGTAATAAACTTGTTCTGTTTCTTCTTTTTAGTTTAATTTTTTATTAAATATTGTATGAAAAAGAAATGACATACTATTATAAGTTTTGGTAGTTAATAATTAGGAATAATGGCTATTAACTGAGGCCTGCTTACTTAATTTAAAGTAATTATATATATTTGTAACTTATTTTGCGGTAGGAACAAAATGCGACTTCTAAATAATAATAAACTCCTAAACTATCCGAATGTATACAAAGTTTTGTTTTGGCAAAAGTTGCAATATTGTAAAAGGTTCATTCATGTCGGAATTGTTCCGACATTTACTTTGTTTTTATCAGGTAAACCATTTTATAAGTATGTTGTTGTTATAACCTGTATTTCTCTCTCAATTGACAATCTGACTGATTTTTTAAGAAAATAATCTCCACATATGGAGCAATATTTTCAATATTTATTAATGCAACCCATTACAATCCTGAAACCAGAGAAAGTCAAATTATCTGTTTCTTCTGTTAAGAGTATTTTTAAGGCGATTATAAATTCTGTTAAGACTATTTAAGGCGATTATATTTAAGTGTTTTGAATGTTAAATAAGAAATAAGTAGTTACAAACGCACAAGTGAACAATATATTGTTGTATTTTAGAAAAATTAGTCATTTAAAAAATATTGTATTAGACTGCAGTATTTCGATCGGTTTAAACTAATACTAATCACCATGATAGCTTTACCAATACACGAGACATGCGATTTTTCTAAAGCTTTCGACAAGTTCTATCACATAGTTTTATATAATACGTAAAACAAAAACCATCAAAGTTTATACGTTATATATATTCTTTCTATCCTATCTTTAGCTATCACATTGATTGGTTTAATTCACGCATTAATAGTGAAACAAGTTTTAAAGACATACTATTTGATCCGGTATTTCCCAAGGATCAATTTTAGGTCCAGTACTTTTCATAGTCTATATAAACTAAATATATGGATAATACGATTCCTATTTCCGAAAACATTTACATATATATCTAAATGTTTTTATTAGTTTAGTCTTTTAACCAGTTAAGTAAGGTAAATGTGGGTGTCTCCAGTTGGGTCCTGATTTTTTTCCCATTGAACTGTTTGACTCTATAGAAAAAATCCCACTGCACCGATTAAATGAAATAAAATTTTAATTGGACCTATTAATCGGTAATTCGATCGGCCCAACGGGAAATACTCTTTAGTGTTGCTAAATTCATTTTCATTCAACCGGGTAATGACTGGGTAAGCTTTAAGCTATGACCCATACCCCTAGTCAAAAGTACTTTTGGATTAAGGTAACATGCTATGAACTGTGACATGGCGTAAACATTACTTATATAAAACTTATGCTATTCATGTTTATAAAATATTTTTACTTAAGTATTACTTGTTGGACGATTTTATAATTTAGTGCTCTTGAATAGTATTAATATGTATGAAATGCTTCATTATATACGTGTATAATTTCAATTTAAGTCAATTTTAAACATTCTTTTTAAAAATTTTTTTGGTTATTTTATTTCATTCGTGTACAAAATAGATGGCGCTTTCTGTAAGTTTTCATTTAAGTTATTTACAGTACCAATAGCTTGTGTTGCATGCATTTAAAGTTTTATAATTTTGATTCAGTTGAAAGCTCACAATGCAACTTTTATTCCAGTGTTTTTATTTATGTTATATTGATGTGACCAATTTTTATTGCATTTTTTAAATCTATCCTAACTCTATATTATGTCCAGCTTTATGTTTAGGTTAAGTTTTATTTGTTTGCAAGGAACTATTTTAGTAATTAATTACCTGGCATTTAAAAATGCAAATGTATGTAAGATGTGTCTATGTTATAAATAAATTAAATTAAACCGTTGTTGTTTTATTTTTTAAACATCGTAAAGGAAAGAAAATCAGTTTTAGGTTAAGTTAGTTGGAAAAACTCTTAATTTGGACAACTTCGTTTCTCGGAGTGACATCTCAAGAAGTTTGAAAAGTATACATGTGGGTTTTCACTGTTGATATATTTGCAAACAAATATATCATTCACATCATTTAAGCTGCAGGTTTGTGAGAATAAAAATAAAACTCTATAAAAAGGATGTTTTCTCTTTTTCAGCGTAACAAAAAGAAAAAAAATTTAAGTAATTTTTGTTCAATGCACTTTTTCAATCAATTTATTTCTTACCCAATTTAAAACGAATAGAATAAAATTGTTACAAGATGCATACGTTGTAAAAATTTTGCTCTTATGGAGACAATTTGCTGTTCAATCGATCCTATGTTGGAAGCTTATTTAATTATTTTTTTACTACGAGTACATTGTACGTCCGTTGGCATCATCATATACTACAACGATCGCACATCTTGAATATTTCAAGCTTAAACATTTGCCTAATTTACTGCGAAATATATATTTCTAGTCATCTGGATCGTGATTAACAATTGTGGAAATAAAGAGTGTTATTTTCTTTTCACCCAATTAACTTTCTTTAGCTTAGCAGTTTTCGTACCGAGTCTTGTGTACGCCAGAGAAGGTTAATGCGCAAAAAAGTGAAGTTTCAATTAATTATAAAGATTACTTAGACTTTTAACTTTGGTATTGCAATGGTTGCGAGATTCAATTATTGGTTTATGAATAAGATGCCATGAGATTATACGTTACAATATTTATAGTAGCGTTCATATTAAAATTTCATTTATTCTACGTCATTTATTTAACCCCAAAGTAACGATCTCACATAAAAATCTGAAAGCAGGTAATTAATTTTATAATATCTACGTCGACCCATTACACGTTCATACTCGAGACAAATTACTGGCATCAAAATGTTATTCGGTGAATTATAACCGTGTGTTTCCATGGCTGAAACACACATTATGCTAAATTGAGATAACATTGTTTTTGTATGAATGTTTTAGCAATGAAAACCGTCAGTTAAATTCATACATTTTGGATATACTCGTATTTTGCTCACATTGTAAAGGAATATTTAATAACATTCTTTTTAGAGCGGAATTATTGACTTACTACAAATCAATATCGACAATATTGTCATAAATCTTTCCTTTATCCGTATTACTTTTTTTCAAGAGGTATGTAGTGAGTGTCAAGGATTAGCAAAGAGGCTTAATACAAACGAGTATATATTCAAGCAAATACGCTAGTATTATTTTTTGCAAGTATTTACGTTTCGATTCTCTTCTGGGAAGGCTATGATATTAATCGAATAATCGAAATTTGATGTTATAATGATAAGGGTCGCAGTTCTTGGGTAAGAATATTCGTATGTTATTGTCTACCACAGCTCTTTTATTGCGTCTTTTAAGTATTCCTACTGGGGTAAATAATAATATAAGTGACAAAATAAGATAAAAACAGAGCTCGAAAATAAGAGAATTTTAATGTGGTCAATCCATTTTCTTTCTTCTGTTATATAGTAGTGAAAATAGAATTAATCAAACTACTAGGTTAATGTGATCTTTATTTTTTATACATTTTAATAACGAGTTCAATAATTTAACAAATTGGATTGCGGACGGTTCAAAAATAAATTTCAAATTAAATATTGGCATAGATCTGGAGATGTATAATTAAAATGTTATATAAGATATTTCCGATGGAAAAAAAAAATGATTAGCATAAAATGCAAATTTCAAGTCAGGTTAGCTCTTGGTATACATTTGAGTATAATACAAGTTATAAGACGGTTGCGGATCCGGCCCCGAGTTTCTTCAGTCCCGTTTAATTGTTTCGGCAATTAGGTTTATCTTTTATTGCTGTTTCAGTGGCAAGAGATTATAAAGCGGGAACAATTCGACTCGATAGGCACGACTTTCCAAATAAGTTAAAATGTAAATTGACTTTAACGGTGATTGTTTTTTATTAGTTTAAACCAACTATTGCGAATAAGTTTTAATTCCTGGAATATTTTTTTATTCGGGTATTTAGTATTCAGATTATATTTCAAAAATTTAGGAAATTTACAACTAGACTCCTAATTACAATGCTTTCAGAACGTGTTCTGTAAAGGAGTTTATTTTTAACAAAATCGTGGTGGTCCACGTAAACGGCAGAAGCAAAGGAGTGATCACATGCCAAAATGATATATACGTAATGATCAAGGTAATAACTATATGTTTCGGTATTAGTCTGATGTTTTAGGAAATTTAAGGAAGGTCACGTGTACCGGGCATGAACTTTTTTAAATTCTAAACATTCTTGTAAATTACACTTGGTTGGTTTTGCGACTTTAGCAAGAAAAGTCATCAAAATACCGAGGTGGGTGACGTTAGGAAATGTGGTTGTAACTCGGTAGCTTTACAGAGTTAACCAAAAAAACAGTTTTACATAACCACGGGCCGTTCCGAAAACCAGCGTGATCCATGGAATAACGTCCGTTAGGAAACTTTACTCATTCATCTTTTCCCTAAAAGCGGGGTGTTGGTGGGAGGGGGAGTGCGCTGCGCTACTCCGCGTTATGTAACGCTGGAGGGTGAAGCTGATTCCTATTCGAGCCGCCCTGGCGCGCGGTGCCTCTTCTCGCACGAGCTCGCAACAGTTAGCAATCGCACCGAGCGCTGTCGCCCGACCCAACTTCCGAATAGTCGCGCTCACTCGCGACTTTCGTGTCATATTTAAAAATCGCCGCGAAACGTTACTTAACAACTATTCGTCTTCAAACTTTACCTCTTCACTGTCAACTTCTTCTCACCGAGCGCGGTAAGCTTATGCTTAGTTACGATTATTTCTTCAACCATGCGTTCAATTTATTTGTTATATAACTTTTTTATTTTTGATTCTTTCTTTAATTCATAATTTCACAAATATGCTGGGCGATGAAAATTTTTCTAACTAATGAGGAAATTACATTTATATCTTACGTGGGAAATGTTTTGAAAGTTTTGTTTCACTTCTGCAAGCCAGCGCTATATCTTAAAAAATTTATCTTCTTTATCAAATCCAACGGCGGAATATTATTACTATTTGTCAATTTGAAAATTAAAAATGATGTTCCCTGAGTAAAAAAAGCTATGAAGTATTAAAAATGTCGTAAATAACATACAATTTTGCACGTTAAGAAGAAATAAGAATTAATTATTATTGCTACTGTCCGAATATTATACCTTGTTAGAAAAATGGTATAAATAAAAAAAATACTGATTTCCACGTGGAAATAAACAACAGTAAGAGGTAATTTACGTAAGTGATCATCATTCATCATTTTTTCGCCTTTGTGTGTGTCCGTAACATAATAGTACGTAACGAATCTAAGAATAATATTTAAAATAATACGATGACCAGAAATTATTTAATATTTGTTTGCAATAAATTACTGTACTCATATTTCATGAAAGTCGTTTCTTTATTTAATAATTAGTTTTAATAAAAAAAAATTGAAACTTTATTAAAAGCAAAGGGCAATTGTTTTTGTAACGGCAGAACGTAAATGATAATGTCTTGTAACAGGTTGCGGCTACGATGATGCGTAGCGCGTAGACGTTTCGTAGATGACTAATAAAGCTTCTATCATTTTTACTCGGAAGGTTACGCCTGATTAATGTTTTTAAGGAGCGTTGTGATACTGAGATTCTTGTTACGTAAGATATCTTTGGAGACATCAGCCTTTGTTTGATGTACTCGTGTCTTTGTTTCTTTGATCATCCGTTTCTTTAGATTTTATTTATGTTAAACCCCACTTTTTACACTAGTTTTAAATTATAAAGTTGTAATATATTTAACACAATCGTTATTTTTTTTAAACATCATTATAATTGTTTCAATTTTTTTTTAAATTTTATAATAAATATGGTATATTTTATATCACTTTTTTTCTGTAAATGAGATAAGAAATATTTATTAATAAATATTAATTACGATATTATGTTAATAAAATGTATTTTTCCTAATTTGAGGTTGATTTTCGTACTTTGGTTTTGAGCTAAACGAAAAAATAAAACTTATTTAAGAACGAATCGTCTTAAAACCTTAAATATTTTACCATCATAGAAGTCCAAAGTACGAACACGTGTTTTCTGAAAATTCGTTTACCCATCAGGCGCCTATTGGCGTTTATTATTTCATCTCCTGGGAATCCCAAATAGTAATTTCTTTAAAGAAATAAACCTACGTGTCTATTTTTTTAAGCCGTCGAACGAGATTCGGTTTTTGTAGACGACTCTTTTAGCATTTTCGAACCCGACTTTTACTTTTTAAAGAATCTAATTTAGTAATTTTTTACTATGATATTGGTTTTATACTTGATCTTGATTTTATATTCGTTATTTCCTTTTTTGATATTTTTTTGAATTTTCTATGAGCTCTATGGGCGATATAGACATAGTCGTACTCGTAAAAGTACGTTTATTATTTTTAACAAAAACTTTATCAAACAGTTGTTAAAAAATGATTGCAATACAAGCAAAATAAACTAAATTTCATAATTTTGTTGCAGAGTAATATTTTTAATTGGTATTAAAATAAAAAAATACTTATAAATAATGGAAGTTCTATTTCTACATTTTATATAACTAATGTAATATGTAACATATAATGAACAACATTAAAAAAATTTGTAAGTCACATGTGAAATATTTATTGACATATTAATATATTCAAAATTGATTGAGCGTCAATTTAGTCTACGAGTCAATATCAATTTGTCTAACAGCCCATGTTACGATACACAACCATACTGCGAGCCGTAAATGTACTAAATTTAATTATATTAGTGTTTAGCATAGATACAGAGTAATTTAAGGAAATTTTAAGGAAACCAAGGTTGCTGCAGAACTGATAGCAGCAGGGATAAGGGAAATAAAAAAAAATAACATACTGCGAGGTACCATCGTCGTAATACATGAATAAAAACATATTCAAATCTATTTTTTTCATAGAAAATTAGAGAGATGTTATACTGTTTTTGTACGAGTTTTTTGGTAGTGGAAACTCACAATTAGATAGTTCGTGATGTGATCGCTTTAAGTATAACGTTGTAAATAGTATTAAAAGATTATTCAAGCTATAAGCCATTTCAACATGACAAAACAAAGCCGCATTTTATTTTTAAATATATGTATTGAATTAAAAAGTCAATATAGCTTCAATATTAAAAAGAGGTACTACGTATATTGCTAATTTTTGGTTAGATAAAATGAAATCTTTACATAAACATTATACGTTTTAGTAATTATTTAGTAATTACTTATACGTTTCAGTAAATTAATAATGATGTCCCTCAAATTTTATAATAACCGTCGACCAGTTGCTATGGACGTAGGTGTCAAGCCATAATTAAAAGAGAGCATTTCAGTCTTTTTGCAAAACTTGGAATTTATACACATTTTCATACGATTTTGTTGGTTCGCATTGAAAGTCGGTGACCTTAATGTTGTTTTTATTAAAATATTTTTTTTATTTTCATATTTCTTTATTATTTCTCAGATTTTTTTTATTAAAAATATTTTAATACACTTCTCCTCATTAACTTGAACTGTGTCTTTCACGTTCATCCGTTCCCACAATTTCCTTAAAAAGCGGCACAAAGTTTTCACGTGTAAATATAATTGTTATTATACATTATAATACATTACTTTTAATAGCGCAATCGTTGAGATTCGAAAGCTTATATGTAGCTAATATTATCCGAGGAGAGAACCTAAACTAACAATGTTAGGTAGCGACTGCAGTGAATACGAGCTCACACGCCTGCTTCTTCCACGCGACTTCACTTCAAGTGTTCAAACGTTTAGCTTACAACGCTTGCTTTCGAGATTTATTTAATAACTATAAAGTCTACTGTTGATTTAATATATGATTTTCAAAGGCTTTCTTACATTTCATACGAAACCAAGTCTCCTCACAGTCTAATATTTTCGTGTGTTTCGCTTCACGAATTTCAAATTTTAAATCGGGAATCCTTCTAATCTATTCACCTACCAAAACTACGTCCATATCTTGGACATGGTTAAGTTGAAAGCAATAATTTATATTAATATCCGTTCTTTTATTATCTATGGGTTGGACCTCAAGAATAAAAAAAAGCTACACCACACGTATGGGGTAATTCCGTATTAAGTTTGATGAGTCAGTTTCTAAAGTCTCATCTCGCTATTCTCCTTATTTTATTCCTTACTTTTCTAGTGATGGTTAAATCATTTAGGTGACCCGTTTGCTCATTTGCCTGTCAATAGATACGCTATTGTATATGTAAACTCACAGCTTCTCGGTCGGAGTATTTAAATAACATCTGTCGCTCTTCTATTATAGTCCGCATATCATCTCTGTAATCCATTTAAATCTCATCAGATAGATCCTCTTAAAATTTCAATTAACAGTTTAATCGTCAGCGGCATTTCAGATATGAGACTCGAGATCAATACAAGTAATACCACAGATAAACTCGATTTTTAGAGCTACCGCATTTTGTCACCTAAAATATGATTAGATATTAGATAATCCATGACTATGACGTCACGATATCATCGCGTGTCAGACAATTTGGCGACTTTTATGTTAATTCGCGTAATGACAAGTTGCATAGCTTGTAATATTCTTATGTCACATTGTATGTTCGAGAGAAAAAGAGCGTCGGTGGTTCAGGGGTTAAGCACTTGACTTGCAATCGTGTTTTTCGATTATCGATTTACATTTTGTACATTTATCCGACGTTCGTACGGTGAAGGAAAACATCGTGATGCAACCTGCACATATCTGAGAAGAAATTCAATGATTGTGTGAAGTCAACCAACTCGCACTTGGCCAGCGTGGTTAACTATGGCCTAGTCACCCCTAACTTGGGGTAGGCTCCGAGCCCCTCGGTGGGGACGTATAGCTGCTGATGATTATATGTTCAGGATTAACTAAGATATTACTTGACTGTTCTTGATTAAATTTCACAGTTAATTAAAGTTCGTGACTTGATCGATCTTTATTTTAGGATGGTTTTTATTTTTGACTTCATTATCAAGTAGTTCTATCCGAAGTCAGGTTCTTGGTAATTTTATATGTATTTATTAATTTATCTGTAGAAATTGAAATTGTTTTTTTGGCCCAAGTATTGTTGGATCCTTCAATTTAACATACTACTCGTATATATTATATAGAGCTTCCGTGACACTGGCACTAAAAATATTACATTTGCATTTAAATAGCATATCAAAAATTAACTTGGCTGCAGTTTCATAGTATGTGGTTAGCTAGATAGTACATCAATACTTTATTATACTCGCTCGTGGTACTACGTTGTTAATATATTTTATAACTGAAATTAAAAAAAAAACTAAGTATTTGTCATATTGAAAAGATGCTTTCGTAATTTAAAATAAATAAAGTTTGCATATATTTCTTTAATATAATTGATAATTTATTATGTTACGCATACAACTTTTAGCCAGTACAGTTGAGAGAAATTTAAAAGTCCCGCGAGGGTTTCCGTCCTCGCTTCTTACAGTAAATTATCATTATGTAAAAAGTTTAGGGGAAAGTTATATATACGAAATGTTGTATACGGTTATTTTACACAATGGCCACTGAGACCCTTCAGTACAATAGCAAGAGTCCACTAATTCGACCCATTACGTGTCTCGTTAGCAACAAGTTTTACAACATTACTACGTCACAGTCGCTAATTTAACAGCAATGAAAGGAATTGTAATAAAAAGCCAGGCAAGCCGACCTTGTAATTACCAACCCCCCCTCAATTACCTATGTCGCGTAGATGGCTAAAGTATTTACCGTATATAAAACTCGGATTTCTCCATAAAATATGCTTAAATGATCAATATTAGTATGTACGTATATACGAGTACGTAGTTATAAAGATGTCCATACAACTTTAATTTTTATTTGTTAGAAATGTTTGTGTGTTAATATTTTTCGTACGAAAAGCTTGAACTGTGGTATATTTTCGCGTAGTTTAATTCCAATTGTTTTTTGGGAATATTTGTATTAATGTCATTACGGTTTGGTTAATAAGGTAACGTCAAATTAAATCGACAGATTCAAATGATTTCTCTTTTAATAATTTGGCAACACAATAGCATATACGCAAGAGTATTGCGTTTATTAAAGTCATTTCTGTTCAAAATACGCTTATTTGATTCTGTTTCAATGTAGGTATTGTTACTCGAACGTGATAAGGCTGTGAATGCTAGAATTGTTTTTATAACACAACAAAATCTGAATTTGCAGTGTTTTCATTTCGCAAACTCTCGACCGCAAAATCCGTTTCGCTTAAGTTAGGGATTGCGGCCGGGATAAAACGGGAAGTAGTGTTCATCTGACCGGAGAGGCATCGGCTTCGAATACGGCAAAAACATCGAACGATAAAAATAGGTCATTGAATTTTAAAATATACAACAAGCTTTCTATTGAAATAAAACAAAATACAAAACAGCTCCTGATCGATTGATGTGATCTTTTAGAGATTTGGCGGATTAATCCATTTTGAAGTGTTTCAATCCTGTTCCCCTTCCTAGTGTCATAGTGAGTACCATAGAAATACGTGTACTTGTCTTAATTACTTAAAAAAAACAACGATACTACCCACATACTAAAGGTGAATACAAACAATCTATTCATAAATAAAAAGGCTATTAACAATAAAATTAATGCCGTTTTTAGTTCAGTATAAACGTTCCTAATACTGACTATAAAAATATTCGGTGTTAAACTATTATGTTAAAAAAAATATTTATTTATTATTATTACTTAAAAAGAACAAACTTAGCCTAGGATTACATGTTTCTTATTCTATAATAACTTAAGGTAGGTATGTAATTTATATTAACTAATCATACATAAAATGAAACAATGATTTAGGCAAATTTGTTACATAGCAAATTATTCAGCTGTCCTCCGTACTAGTATAAAACTGTACTACGGCAGGGCAGTAAATATGTAAAATAACAGTTTGTTATTTCAACAGTGACTAAGTATGATATCTATGAGTGTTTCTATCACGTACCGGCTTTATACCAGATTAGTTCGCCAGTTATCAGAGCCAAACTATAAAACCATCGAGCGACACATTCATCTGTAGCCTGCTACGAAAGTCAATGGCAATTCCACTGATTTATACTACGACAGAGTGATGTTAATTTTCAAGCCTTTTATAATCTTTGTCTCGTACTTTTAGAATTAATAATTTAGAATTTGTAAATCGTTTATTCTATCGACGTCAATCAAATGGATTACGTTCGACTAAAAATTATTTGCTATGTTAAGTGTTTCCCCGTAAAATTAATTAAATAGATTAGAAGTAAAGTAATATGAATGTGTTTACATTTCATTAATTTGGCACTAAGCAGAACTTAAATATTTGTTTTTAAACTTATAATTTCTAAAGTATTAAGTTATATAAGGAGCATTGTACACGCCTTTAGGATTCTACATTCTATTTACTTGATTAAATCTTAGATATAAATTACTTTCATCACTTTACAACTGACAACAGACTAGTTACTATACCTACACTTTTACTTAAGCTTACATACTAGAGACTAGCCTGAGTTGGTGAATTTAAAAAAAAACAATTCAAAGGCGTTGCTTTTTGACCTTTTACATCGTCGATACCGCGTGTCTATTTTTTAACTCGTTTTGTTTGATGTATTAACATCACAATCCCTTATAAATATGTAAGCATTGAAAACATCGTCAGATTAGTGTTATCTAGATTTGGTAAACTATTATTGCTTTTGTTTCGATTGTGTTGCAAATTTTTGTCACAGTGCTGTTAAAAAAAATTCTTTTGTCATTTTTATATGTTGCTGCTGCCATAATGTTTACCAAGACACGAGTGTAACGAGATATGATAGATTATTTTTTAGTGCCAACTGTGTACTTACCCTTAGTTTTGAAACATGTAACAATTGATTTTTAATAACTAAAGGAAAAGCTGACAATGCACAATTTTCTTAGTCGAATTCATGTCAAAAAATAAAATAAATAACACAGAATCGATCAACAGAAAATCGATCTGTTTTTCTATTTCGTTGTTTTTATACTTATTTTTGCGTTTTTAAATATTTTGTTGTTTTGTTTTATAAAAGAATCCGCGGAAAACGTAATGTAAAATAAAGCTTCAAAATAAATTGCCTTTGCCTTAAGAATTAGGGCATTGATATCCAGTTGGCGTAGCACAATTCAACCGTTCCTAGTCAATAATTTTGTATTGTATTATATTAACATAATGCTCGTTGCATTGCTTTTTGCCTAGATTCAAGTGACAACGTGATTCAAGTGAATGTAACATAGAAATATATGTACTCGTATCAAACACTATTGTATCTCTCCGTTTAATATATTTGTGCTCAACTGACGGGGTTATGTATTTGCGAGTATGTGTGTTTTTATGTAAGTACATAGATCTAAATGTGAGCACACATTTTGAGGACTGAGGAGTCATTAGATTTTTATTATTATCCAGGGCTAGATAGTCAGTTAGATGTCCATTGGCTTTTTAAAACCAATACGAGTATATAGTTGTATAATAAATCTATTAAAATCTTAAAATAATTCGACTTAAATAATACCACGATATAAATGCTTAAAGTGAAGTTTAATGTAAATAATAACAATGCGGCTTACTAATACGAGTGTTGTGGAATATGAATTACCACATTAGACAAATATCTTGTATAAAGCATCGTTATTATTAATATACATTACAATTGTAATTATTTAATGAATGAATACAGAAGGAGCTTTATGTTTAATTAACCTTGTTTCTTAGTTTATAATCTTATATTTCACGGTTTTTCACGAAACTGTTGATATATTATTGAAAAAACATATCAAGACTATCTACCTAAAAAAATATATGTTATAAGATGGCAAACCAGCAAGCATTATTCATGAGAGGAAACGTGGAATTGCTTCTACTTCACGCTTGTCTTCTGTGTGTTCGTGGTATTTCACCGGTCGTGCCCACTTATTCGTGCAACAGATATTGTTGCTGACGTCTTCCACTGTAAAATAAAGCTGTACAAAGAGTTAAAATCGCTTGGTAATCAAGATGGAATTTCGTATGTATCAAACTGGTCACCTTAAGAGTTATAATATATAGCTAGTATATATGTAGCTATATCGACATGATTGCATTGTGAGCATCAAATCAGATGTCACCGCAATATGAAATAAGTATTCTTAACTGAACAATAGGTAAGGAAAAGACGTGCGCCAAAACAATATTTTTAAACGTAATACTTAATGAAGCAAATTTAAATTTCTCTGGACAGCATTAATAAAAGGACAGAGGAAATACGATTGAATATTTTCGATAGTATTTGTCCACGTATTTTGTTACAAACAAGGGTTGGGTATAGGCCGTGCTCGAATGTGGCTTATCTCTTGGATTGGAACGGTCGATATCTTCCAAAGCCGATGAATCATAACGAAATGGACCCATTCCACCCCTTGCGATCGATGCCTTTTGAGATTCTTGCCACAGTTTTGCGAAATTTTTCTTTTGATGACATTGTTTTAGTCATTTTAGTTTTGCTTCTTCCATTATACTTTAGAGATTATATTTTGTATCTTTACATTGTATTGCACTATATAAAGAAAGGCTGATGATGAAATATGCCACGAGTCTAAAGTAGTTTCTTCTGAAGTATGAACTATGTCACTTTTAGGTTATGTAAAACTCTTTACGAAGTGAAATATATTTTGACAAGTGTTCTTATTATTATAAACATAACTAAACGTCTGATAAGTGATATTTGCAATAATAATTATGGTTCGTGTTTTTAAAGGACCAAAAATAAAGGTTTTTTTTCTTTAAAAGTAGTGGTATAGGTTTAAATATCAAGACAGACACCAATCTGATGTTTGTTTAATGCGGTCTGACACGGAGACCACTCTCCGGGCTCACGCCCCGGGGAACCGGAATCTTATCCTACGAAAACAAATACAACTTTAAACAGAACAACTTGTCGCATTTCAGTTGACTGTATTTTCAGTCAAATAATTCGTTTGGAAAATCTCTCGATTCTTTTAATTTATATGTTAATTTTATTTAATCATTGTAATTTTTTTAATTGATTTATTACTTAATGAAAATCTTATTTTTCTTCTCAAAGACAGTTTTTTAATAAAATACATTATAATGTTTAATTTTACGCGAAAGGCTTCTTATATTTTACGATGTGATATTAAGTCAATAAAAAGACTTGCTTAAAATGGTAAAAACTTTTTAATGTTTCAACTTTACTGAGTACAATGAGATATTAAAAAATGAGAGACGGCATTTTGAATATATTTTATCTAAATTTTCATGTAATTTATCTAAGCTGAAGATATATATAATCTTTTGAAATATATGTTGAACAATAAATATTTATGTTTCATACAACCCTAGTACAATGAATAAGTAAAAATATTTTCACGAAAACATAGCAGTTTCAAGTTTTTAATTTACGTCAAACAAAGTTCGCGAAGTGTAACTTACATTCGCTGTATACAACTTCGAAACTGCTAAGAAAACAAGAACAAGTTTAAATCAACAATTGTTATGGCGCCACAGGCCACAGGTAAGCTGTTATTGCAGACGACAATAATATTTTCTATTTCATTTATTGTGTGCCTTAAAAAGACATATTGACTGGAAATATAGATATTTATTATTTAATAACGACATATTCATTATTGAAAATACTTTTTTTTCTTACTTTGAAACTATTGTTTGATGCCCACGGGTTTTCCGACGTAGAAGGTATAAAAAAACTTCTTTAGATAATTATACAAAAGTTTGTAAACCTCTTTAATGTATAAAATTGCTCATGTGAAAAGCTTTATTATAATGAATAATCCAGCTCTAAACCACACGGTAGGTAGTATTAAGTGGTTTATTGTTCCAGAAAAATGTGTCACACTATATCTCACAGTTCTTTGTCCCACATTTCATAGACGATGAAGAAATGCGCTATTTCTTATACAAACGACGTAAACAACAATGATACAAGTAGTTAATGTTCTGATGTAAATTTGGTGTTATTCTCTCAACTACCTGTAGTCTCCCCGGTTTTATATGCCACATCTAAGTTGCAATCTTTTTGTAAAATTGTGTTTATCTACGAGTTCGGTGTTAACTTGGTATATTTTATAGTCAGTTGAAGATTGTATGTGTCGGGCGGCACTGACACGATCACTGTTCTGTGATATATTCTTATAGTCCTCTAACTGGCTCAGTGAATGTGATGCTTTGTACTAACGGTTAGTTTGGCCAACATTAGGCATATGAAATGAATCAAAAAAGAAAGAAAAACGGTTGCACTTTTGCTCCCTGGGCCAAATATGTTAGTAGCACTATACTAACCTTCCTTCAAAGTGATATTAAAATCGTACAAGCATCGTTTAGGCTTCAAATGGTCATCCAGATAAAAAGTCTAATTTCTCCGACACACAGTATTTTAACGATTGTAATCATTTGATCGAGATAATATGAGAGAAGAACTCTATTTTAAGATTTCTGTTATTGTATAATTTTTTTGAGCTTTTGTTGTGTTCGGAGTAAATATATCGAAAATACTGAACATTCACAATATGCCTCTGATTTGAATTTTATTTTCGTGTACCAAGGGTCATGAACTTGTTGAAATTTATTTGGGAAAGGTTGCCTCGCTTGAATAATACTTCAGTACAATTCTATTTAAGCATCTTTTAAAGTTGTGATAGAAAATTTAATAAAATAAAAATAACACCTCCTTGTTTTCCTTGAAAGTTTTTATAGAAGGAAATTAAGAAAGCTGTTTTTTTAATAAAAGAAGAAGTAAACATATAATGTGACTTTTTTTATTTAAACCAAATTCAATATATTTCTGCTACAGTAAGTGAAACTGTTGTTTTTTAAATTTAGCGACACAATCAATAAAGTATGGGGAAATTTAAATCAACCAATCGTCTGGTCATATCCATAATAATATAACGATTTGTGTTTTTGTTATCTCAGCTACATGCAATCTTCTTTCATCCGAAACCTTGGTGACCCAACATTCAGATCCGTACAATACGTATGTCACACCGGTGACCTGTCGCCACTTTACTGCCTTTGCTCTTTTAATAATTACCGTACTGTTTATTTAAGATTATCTATACATACTCATAAAATAAAAATATTGTAGTTTTCTAGCTTTAGTTGTTTACAATATTTTAATTCAGTACTCCAAAGTGCCTTGAGATTAGCTCGTAAAATTTAGATTACACAAACTGAGTAACAACAGAAGTCAAATGAAAGTTTTAGTTCTGTTTGTTCTTTCGAACTGTTTCTCTTTTCGCTGATATAATTGAACGTGGATTATATTTAATGATTTACCTTTTTAATGCTCAGGGTATAAAGGCTGACATTATTTTGATTTTGTATTATAAAAAAAAACCAACAGTAATCAGTTAATTTAAAAACTCCAGATAAAGAAGTTTTTTTAAAAGCCTTTTAGGTTATGGAACAGACAGTTGAACCTGGATACGAGAGACCTCTATAGGCAAGAAAAATATTGCAATTCCTATGACTCGCTCGTATTAGAAATAGACGCGAAAAATGTTCTGCCTACTAATAGTCGTACAAAAAAATGTAACCAATGTAAAATGAACAAATTTTCATTAAATACTGCCAGAGGAGTAAAGAAAAATTGCAAGTAATGTACGAGTTAAAAACTTAATAAATAAAAAAAAATTAAGATCTTCACATGTCTTTAACCGACGCAGCTACAGCGAAAACAAAAAAAGACGTGTAATAAAAAAATCCGTTAGCAGTAGAAATGTAGGTCGCTTCAGAAACGTTTACAATGTATACGTGTAAGGAGGTCGTGGACAAGATACTCTATATTTGTGGAATATGAATGCTAACTAGCTACTGCGAGAGATTCCCTCAAGCTTAATGATCTTGCTAATGTTGACGGAATGTTTATTCTACTTTCTTTATAATATTTAATTGTGTAATTGTTTTTTTAATTAATGTTACAATTGCCAGCCTAAAAGATGATTAAGTTTTTGTGTCTTTAAATGTTTTAAATAATAATTTAAATTAATAATAATTAAAATTCTTACCACGATTAAGCTGTTTAACCTCCCAATATTTCGGCACAGTTGCATACGCATGTTCACAGACCAGGCTGGGCCATGTTCACAGTTCACGGGTTCGTACGAAAATTTATAGTTACAATTCTGATATTTATCTACTTTTATTCTTTCTTTCAATGTGTTCACCACCTTTCTCTAATTACCGTAGGTTTCTGAGATCAAAATCGAAGTTTAAAACATATCGTTACTCCTGTTTTGTCAAAGATAATGATAGGGTTGATACATATCGTCATCTCCGTAAGCATAAGTATTGAATGCTTAGTCAGAATGCCGTTTTAATATTGGGGAAAATGCTGAGTGGAAGGACACAGGTGTTAGAGATGAGGGATGTGAATGTAGGATTAAAGGAATATTCCGCTGCAGCTGTTGTGCATACAATAACTATTTATGCGAAAAAATACTGCATGGTACTTTATAACCATTACGTTATACATGTTTACAAACGAATGTATGCGAGTTATCGCTGCAGAAACAAGTTGAGAGGAAAACTTTTTTAATTGAAGTAATTTATCAATTAACATGCAGAAGTAAAAGTTTTGGTTAAATATGTGCAGATGTTACATATGCCTTGTTGTTATGTTGATGATATTTGTTTATTTATTTAACTCTAGTTATTACATTTAACTCTTTTTTGTTATTTTATTTTTCGTTTAAATTTAAAACAAATAGCCAATATGAAAATATTATTTATTTAGGTTTTAAAATTAAATTATCAATACAGTATATTTACGTTATAACAAATTAAAAACATTAAAGTTAATATATTTTTTTGTTTTGGTAAATATTTTTCTGTACAAAAACTAAAATTCAGATGTTTCTCTTTTTCTGTCCGTCCGTTACAGCTGTTACATACACCCTACATCTTACAGAAAACACTTTGGATTCTTAATTAAATATTTGATCAATAATATTATGAAATATCCCTTTTATGTTTTTGCACAGATCTAAATTAACAGACCAATCAAATTAGATTATACCAGTAACATTGAAATTATTTATTCATGATTTGATTATTCGACTGCAATGTTTATGTGCAAATATATGTACGAATCAGCTAACTCCAATTTGCAACCAATTACATCAATAATGCATTACACGTTATGTGTCTAATAATGTCATGCACTTCGTACAACCATAAAATAAACATCGTACGCAACACCAATATTGACAGCATTAACTAAATGCACTCTATCATTAGTCAAAGTACACATTGCCACATAATATAGTATAAGGCGATTAATTTGGCTCGGCGTCGAACAGTAGAGCACTCATGTTAATGTGCCAAATCAAATGCTTTAAAGCAAGCACAAATGGTGCACAAATTTTTATCTGGCGATCTCAAAAAATCTCATAAAATTTTGATAATCTGTCCCGTGGTTTAGGAAAGCATAGGAGACAGACACAGATTTTTTATTTATTATCAACAGAGTTAAACAATTCATTGTTGATTAAACAATTTTATTTCCAATCGATTCGGTAAGCAAATACAATAATTGAAAAAATGTCATCAAATTAAAGCATATACTAACAACATTAAAAGTAATTTTCCAGGCTTTAAATTTAAATCCGGATATCATTTACATTTAACATTGTTATTATTATTTTAAATATTGCGATTGTGTGTACAATTCCATGAAATGTAGCATGAAGGAAATTGTCTTAAGTTGTGCTCCGTTACTTCACAAAGCAGTTTAACAATGTTCGTTATTGTAACACTTGCAGAACAAGAGGTACATCTCTCATCTCTAAAGAAATATAACCCTTTTCCTTTATGTAATTATGTCAATATAGTAATGGATCTCATAGAACTAAGCTATTGCAACAAGGACGATTTATTCAATAAAGATATCGGTTGCTTCTCTGTTAAGACGATAATCTTTCGATCGTCTAATCCTGTGAGTTATCGCTGGATCTAACCATTTCATTAACATAGAACAGTCGTCGTAAATTCAACTTCTATATATAGCCAGGATTTTAAGCATTCAAGTTTATCATTTGATTGGATAAAGCTTTAGTAATATTACAATAGAATAAAAATATTGATGCCCTAGTAAGCAAATATAACTACTAATAAATTATTCATAAATTAATTTGATGGCCAATGGTTATTGTTTATACTGACCTGGTTTTATTTCATATCACAATAATTTCAATCTTCTATAAATGTCGCGTTGAATTAAAAATATTAAAGTGGTCGCTTCGTGGCTATTACTGTGTATGACACACTTACATTTTTGTTTTATTTAATAATATTTGTAATCTAGAGCTATTGGATATTGAATGACAAAGTACTTGCGTGAAATAGTTACTTATATTTGCATTTTAAAACAAGGTTTAAAACAATGTGATCCCAAAAATGACGTGGCTTAAATGCACAAATGGAAAAAGTCGTGTTAAGGAAACAATGTGGCGCGTACAATGTGGTGTGTAATGGGAAACAATGTTGTGTGTTAAAAGAGACAGATGAGTATGCGGAAGTTGTGGGCAACCAATAGGTTATTTTTAAATTAATACGTTATAGTAATTGTTATCAAATCCACTAATTTGATATGTAACTGCTGGGAAAAAATAGCCAAACCGTCGTTGGACTTTACGAAAAATTAAGAAGAAGAAGGTTCGTCGATTCTTTTAGAGAAATTCTCTAAGAGATATTTCAATGGCGATTTTTATATAAAGTCAGATCTTTAGACTTTTAGTTCGTTCTTTATAAAGACTTGTCTAAATTGCAGAAGCTAGCCACATTGTCTCTCGGTCAGCAAATCGCTTTCTAAGCTCGGCGAGTATACGTCGGCATAGATATGAAATGATGCGATTTTGTGCCTTCTCTATTCCTTCCCCCTTATTTTCTCGCATGACTTACCTCCGACATAGAATCAGCTTTTTTAAATGGAAACTGGCACTTGACATACAATTTCGTAGGTTAATCAAGATGAAAAATTGGATTTGGAGTTAAATAAATAAAAATAAAAGCACATTATATTTATGGTTAAACCTTTTTAATTATTTTTATGACTAACTGAAAAATATAAAATCGTAAATATAGAGACTACAGTACAATTAACTGTTATTATTAGTTATTAGAAGCAGGTGTTCCTCACTCATTGTAGAATTATAGTTGTGATTCGTCAAATTGTTTTTAGTTGTTTTGTAATAATAGGTTTATACTTTAAACTTTGAATTAGTCTTCTCTACGAGCCGAAACGCATTTATATTTTTACAACATTGCCTTTAGAGAATGGAGATTCGAAATACGAAAATTATCATCATAACGTTTTTAATAAAAAAATTTAGATTCTAAGATATTATTTCTTATACTTACCAGGCGCTATTTCTATTCAATCGTAAAATTTCTCCAGTTTGTGTGGACGTTTCCACCAGTCAAGATAATAAACCAATTCCCCTTTTCATTTCCTTTTTACACTCGGTTGAAAACTCCATGCAGCTTCCCCAAAATGGTGCTGCGAAAATGTTGGTAATTAAATTGGAAGTTTCAAGTTTCGTAACATCCCCTTTTTATTCGATATAAAAATGTATAAACAATAACAATCTATTTTCACAACCGAAAAACCAATACAAAAACATACGTCTCTTTTTTATATATATATTCTATTTTATATATTGACCGTTGAAATTTTAACCATTGACCTTAAGACTTCGTTTAAAATTATATCGTAGCTATTAGTAATATATAGTTGCGTATGATAAGTTTGAGTAACAGGAAAATTTTATGATATTTACATATTATTATACAATATTATTCATGTTTAAACATACAAACATATGTACAAGTGTAATAAGCGGTAAACTATCGCATTGTGGTTATTCGTTGGTTGTACGTTGGAATGATTCTGGACGTTGTTATTTTGTGGCCATAGTATTTTTAATATATTAATTGTTTCTGACTAGCGTTCTAGGTGAGTTACTTTTTCTTTATATTTTTCTTTAAATTATACATCAAATATTGTTTAATAATTTGAAAGGAGATAAATAAATATAGAAAAGTTTAGTTAACATTTGAAATGAGGTTTTTAATCACTTAAGATCTTCGTCTGTCTGATTTTCTGAAGTGATTCGGACTTCTTCCACATGGATTATTTCCAGGTCTTTACAATAATGTCTTTTTTAACCATCGTATTATGTTTGTGAATGTTGTTATTATACACAAAAAGCAGTTACAATAAAGGATCGCGTGATTCTGAAAATGGTAAAAGGGATCAATCATTAATTTAATTTCCTGTACATTCGGCCACTGTTATTTTTATATTTTTCGTGTAAACTTAGCCTAAGCCAAATATTTTTAAAGCATACATACATGTATTTTCGATATACATATTTATATTAACCTGGTATTTTACATATATATACATTCGCATTTATAATATTAGCAAGATTGTTTGTGACATACTTTTTCAAACATAACTTCTCTTTGTTTGTATTTGTTATTAATTTGTTTGTTTGAAAATGGGACCTTAAACATTGGATTTAAAGTTTCTGTAAATATTATAACACTGCAGATCTTTAATACTTATTTATTTAAATAAATCTATCTTCTTCGACTTAATGAATCGTTACTTATGTTAAAAACAAAGCATTTATATTAAACTCAAAAACTACTCAAAATATTGCAAATAAAAATTAATTCAAGTTAAATCATTTTGCAGAAAAATATAGAAAATGAGATATCTATTTATGAAACCAGGCTCTGTTATAATTGTGATATTCTTTAATGGTGCCGAAGCATAATCCGTTCTTGTTGACTTTGTTAATTAATTACTTTTGTATTTTATTACAGTTATTAATAAATATATTTGTAGCTTAAATTTTTGGTTAAGATTAATAATTAAATGGTGTCATTTATTTTAAACGGAAACTCTCCTATTTCTTGTTTATTTTCACTATCTTTTTGATATATAAAATTAAAATTTTGTAAAAACTGTTACAAAAAGGACTGCAAAATTATAAATATGTGTTAGTGCTTATTTTTTTGTTTACCTTCAGTCATCTTACTAATATTATAAATGCGAATGTTTAGATGGATGGATGGATGGATGAACGGCTCAACGGATCTTGATGAACTTTGGCACAGATTTAGAAAATTGTCTGGAAGAACACATAGGCCTCATTTTTCATTCTGCGTGGACGGAGTCGCTTGCGATTCAATTGTAATATGTCTATTATATACAGATATTTTATTGTCTGATTAATTTACTATTCTTCGATCTTCTGTACATAACCTAAAAAAAGGTTGAGGGTGTATTTGTCAAGCTATTAAAATGAAAGATCAAAGCCGATACTTATCAGACCTTAATCATAAGATAAGCATAAGGCGGAGAAGGGACTCTCCTTAAACAGAAATCCTCCATTATTGTCTAGATAGAAATTTAATCCGACTTAAAGCAATAATTGGCTCTAACTGTATCAAAGGTATCCTAGGTGAAATTTCTAGCGTTTAAATTATACAAAGGTTAGTATGATTAGTTCCCGGAATCCAAAGCAGTTTTGTATTCCCAACTTGGTGGGGTTTCTAAAAGGTTCTCGCTTCATTCCAATTTATCTGTTGCAATTTAAATTGAAGCAAATTCCAACTAAGTTGAGTGGATTGCTATTTTAAAAGCTATAAAATAAATTAAAGCCCTGTTCTCTTCAAATTAAAAGTAACAATTGAGAGGAACACAAAAGTTGTAGCCTAAAAAATCTCGTCTAATACGAGATACCAAACATCTAATCACAACTTAAATATACCATTGTATGACGTGTAAGAGATTCATAATCTATCTAAGCTGTGACAGATAAGTGTGCCAGCTTATATAGAATTAAACAGAATAAAAAAATCACGAGTTTTAAAGGACAAAAGGATACGAGACCGCTGATTTTGGTATTACTTAGGCCCCTCATACACAAGTCAACGTAAATCGTCGAAACTAATATTGTATGGTAGCGTAGCGAGCATCCCGTTGCACGCGCTCCGTATACACAACGTTGATTCGTCTACGCGAGTTGTCTATTGTCAGTACGGACATAGCGACTACATGTTATCTGTATAGATTTACTTCACTATCTTGAAAATCGCAGCGACTTTTCTCACGACGAGCTTGACAAACAGGTTGCGAGTGATTGTCTTTGCCGATGACAGATAAAAATGTCGGCAACGCGCGCTGTTCAAGAACCTCTATGAAATTATACTAAGCGACTAAAATCTCTGGGGTTCGAATATTTACGTTGCCGTGTGTACGAAGGGCCTTTCTGTTTATTTTTATTTCTATTCTGTTGACATAATTTTTAAAAGGCTAGCGGAAACAGAATATTTTTTCAGTTCCAATGACAGATTTCAACGACCTCATTTTTCAAGTTTTCTGGCATATTTTTTTCTTAAAAACATGGTGATTTGAAGAATGTTTCCATTTCACGTATTATGCCATTGAATAAGTTTCTAGAATCGTTACATAGAATAATAACACATAGCTACGTAAATAAATATAAATTATGGATATTTGTATTTCTAAACCACTCGAGATATTGTGAGGTCTTAGGACGCCAGAGATAAGAGTAAAGCTAAGAAAATTAAAATAAAATTTTCCAAATTTCCTTAATCCTTTTATCTTATATTCATGTTATTCTGACGTTTTTACCTTTCATTTCATTACATATTACGTATCATCAGTTAGCATGTAATAAAAGAGGTCCAAATATTCTTTTCGTTTTAAGGCAATTTCTCCAGTCAGTATTCCATGAGTAATCTACATATATAAAAGAAACTCGTGTTAGTTACACTATTTATAACTCAAGATCGGCTGAATCGATTGAACTGAAACTTGGTGGGCAGGTAGCTTAGAACCAGGAAACGGACATAGGATAATTTTTACCCCGTTTTCTATTTTTGTTATTTCGCGCGGACGGAGTCGCGGTTAAAAGCTAGTTAATAATAAAGAAAGTTTTAAACACACAGAAACACTTCTGTGTTTACCCATATCATACAACAATAAAAATAGCATATGTTCTGAAAGAAAATATAAATGTTGAAAACGATACCGCCTTTCTAAAGGTTTAACGGAAATAAAAAGCTTATAAACGAGTCCATATGCGCTTGTTTAAAATCCGATAAATATGAATGTTTACAGCTTTGTGGATTATTTTATTTTAGCTAGAAACTCGCTTAAAAAGATGAAGTTTCTTTCACTTCATTATACTTTTAATATAACTTAACTAAATAAAGTTACAGTGAAATCTGTCATCATCAAAGTATGGCATAAACATAAGTTTTGTAGAGATTTTTTTTTATTTTGTTAGAAGGTCCATATACAGAAACACTTTTTTAAAAGCTAACGTAATAATAAACTTAAAAAACTCTTTGTCGCTTCATGACCGACAAGATTGGTATTAATATCATCGATTGGAACGTGATCCGTAATACTAATCCGCTCCCAAACTCGTAACACCTTTAGCTTCTAAGTACTTAGTTGGGTGATAAATCAATTAGGGCTTCTGAAGCACGATTTCACGTCGCACACGTGGTATAATGGACAAGGGTCACGCTAATGCTTTCAACGATCAATCAATTTTTCATTTTACATTTGTCTTCATCGAAGTAACAGCAAATGACTTCGTGTTACTAAACTCTAACTATTGCTAAAATTGACGAAAGATAGACTTATTACTTCGTTTCCTACTCTTCTTACTTAAGAAAAGTTGTTGTTTCCTTGTTACAGTAATACAATGTTTGTTTTAGCTTAGTTTAGTATTTAGTTTTAATTCTAATAATTACTGTACATTGTGTAATCCGTCGTGAGTGTTTTTTGGACATCAAGATCTGACTTTAAAACTCTTGGACATGGTAGCGATTAATTGTATTGTCAACTTACACATGGATTTCCGAGACGTAAACGTCAATGCCAGGTACTAGCCAAATTTAAAAAAAAAAACTTTAGAGGTGTCAAGGGACACCCGGATGGAACGAAGTTCCTTTCAATTAATTAGTGAAGGAACTAATGTTTATTCTATGCATAAAAAACTTAAGTCTTCACAAGAAGTACATTTTATTTCTATGAATTTTCGTTATATATTGTCACGTCGTTGCCATGGTGATATAGCAAAAAGTGTCGTGACAACTTTTCGTAAGAATTTTTTCCGTCTAGCCCCCATTCACAACGCACGATAAGGAACTTCGTTCCAAAAAACGCCCAAGAGTTCATCCAATTTAAACTAAACGTACAATCTCCAAAGTGGGTAAACGAATCAAATGGCGTTGGGATGTTCGATAACCGAATAACTTATTACCGATGTCTTTTTGTTTTATTATCAATGGTTAATGGTTTCTTAACAAAAATACTTAACTTTAATAAATAATTTTCAGTAATTTTTTACTTTATCAGGAGCAACGAAATAATCAAATCATTATTCTCTAAAAACCCAAAAAAAATATTGCTTAAAGTCTTTATATTTCTATAAATATAAAGGATGAGAAAGCAAAAAATAGTTTTGGTTCCTTTTTTCATTAAAAACATTTTAACTAAAGTAAATAAAATTAATGTATCAAAATTGTAATTAAAAATATAACAACATTTATTTTGTTATTTTCCAGTAACTATTTGGAATAACTACATAGTTGTTTAATATTCATTTAGATAATGAGGTAGAGATTGTGAACAGTAGCGGCTAAACAAGATTCTGATCTTAAGTGATGCCCCCTTTAAGCGATGTACTTAATTATGTTTGTTATTTAACGAACGCCACTATGAGTGTTAGTTAAGATGTTTTACTTGCTAAACATAGTATAAACTAAATTAGTTTAATATTAATGAACGTTGAGGTAATAGTTTTAATATGATGGACTTAGATATTAAAAAACAATGATTGTTCACCTATATCTTATACCAACGTAATAGAGCTGAAAAGTTTTTTTTTTTTATCTTAGAGATAGTAAAACTAGTTAGCTAGTTTAACGATCTATATTACATTAACCATCACTGGTTATCAAAGTTTGTGTATTATTCATATTTACTTCATGTATTAAAAGTATATATAAATTACAGCATTATATATCCTGTACTAGGTTTTACCCGCGACTCCGTCCGCGCGGAATAAAAAATAGAAAACGGGGTAAAAATTATCCTATGTCCGTTTCCTGGTTCTAAGCTACCTGCCCACCAATATTCAGTCAAATCGATTCAGCCGTTCTTGAGTTATAAATAGTGTAACTAACACGACTTTCTTTTGTATACGAGTATATAGATTAAATAATCCTGAATAAATTAGTTGAATCAACTTCAAGAAGTCACAATGATGACAATCAAAGCTCTAAGTTCGCTATTATTCACGTTGTTATTAAAAGGCACGTAATACGCGGTATTAATTACCTCTCATTAAGGCTGAATTTCGATTTGAGCAATACAAAGGAATGAAACAACTACTTGTACAATCATTTGATGAGTGAATGAATGAATGAATGATTTTGTTTGTTTGTTAATTCATTCGGTGATATGTATGGGTTTTATGGTTTCATTTTAGATGATAATGTATAGATGCTGTAGTTTTCTTCTATATATTTAATTTTAGAATGCAACAAAAATACTATTATTTAATTATCTAATTTTTAAACAGATTTCTATGTTGTCGGCACAACATTTTTTCGTATTAAACTTAATTAAACTCTACTTACTCTATGTTAGGTTTTTACTAGTATAATAACCTTACCACGTATTCTAAATCAATCTTTAAGTTATTTCAGTCGACACACATTTCTTTATATTTACCTCTTTCACACAATTTACTACTACTTAAATAAAATAAATTACGCGGCAGAGTTCATACTAGCTAGTAATTATCGACTTAAGCATACGATCCCCTATTTCATACCTAATTCATCCGCTTAATTCGTCTAAAATCCACCATGCTTTGGTTCATTAAACAAACTCCAATGAAGGGAACGTATTTGGTCGACAGCCAAATCAATCAAAGCCTTTGACATGTTTTGTTCAAATAACAATGGTTAGTATAAACCATAATGGATGGATATTACATATATCAGTCAACCACCGATCGTGATTACAGCCTGTTCATAATTTGACTAAGCAAATTATAAAGAATCGGCATTTTATATATCGAACGAATTCATTCACAAATACGTGTTATATTTGAACACTTTTTAAATTAATAACTAACTGTCAAAATATAATACATATACTTGTGAATGATGCTATTTTCTGACTATTTACATTTTGCCTAGACAAATTGCAAACGTGCGATATGCATGACCTGTCGATGACATATAGATAAGCACGTCATGCGATCCGCATAAAACTTCCCTCAGCTTCCGCGTTTGTATTAAAAGTTTAAATTTTAACAATAAATCACTAGCTAAAAGCGTAAGTTATAAATGGACTGCTATCATGAATAATGGATCGGCAAAGGGTCAATTAAATTTGTGGCCCCTACATCGATATAGTCAACGCAAGCCCACGTGAGACAACATAGTTCAGGCTATAACTAAAGGTTGCACGTAATAGTGCGTGTGAAAATGTTAAAGTAAATCGTCGAAATAGCGTTTTTTTATGCTAGTCCAAAATTAAAGGTCAATGAGATTAAAAACAAGTTTTTTGGGTACCTAATCAATTAGTTTAATTATCAAAATATAATTGTTTGAAACATACTTATGTTTTGTAATTTAATACATAATAATTATTGAACACGTACTAAGCTGGCGTGCAGGCATTATAAAATTGTTTGTGAGAATAGATTTCCTTACCCTTGCTGGCTTGCTGAGGAATAGAACGTCTGAAATACATTGTCAATTTTTCTATTGTGCTAAAATAATAGCATTCGAACTACAACATTTTGTAGTTTCATCAACCCCACTTTTTTTTTATAGTCAGGAAATGCATTTACGCACCCCTACGCCGGGCTGTGCAATGGCGTAGGGAGTGTGGGACTCGCCGGTCGCAGAAGGCGACCGGAATACCCACTCAGACCTGACTGCCCTCTGACGCGTTACGGCGGGGCCACGGGAAACGCGTGAGCTTACTTCCGTGACCCCGCCTGCGTTTGGCCCTAAGGCCCTCAGTTATGAGTATTGGGGAAAAAGGCAGCAGCGTATTGCCGCCTCCTTCTCCCCACTCTCCTGCGCCGGAGCGGAGGCGCTAGGGGGTCCCCTTCGCGCTCCCGCTCCTTCTCGAAGGAGACAGCGTTCCATGACCTCTCACTTCCCATTCATCAACCCCACTAACCTAACCTAACCCAACATCATCATCATTATAAAATAAAATAATCATCGTTAATTTTAACAATAAACAAACCTAAAATTTTGCACTCATAGCCAAAACATAAAAATATTTTTATCCTTATTAAGTCTTTATAACAAGAAATTAAAATCTAAAATTTATTCAAAGCAACAGCTGTAACAAGCTGTTGTTTCGCGAACAAATAATTTTTTTTCTTTTGGACAATACTTTTTTTTATATTTAATGGTAAAATTTTAGTGATGCATAACTTTCGTGACCTTAAGCCAACCTGCGCTGTTAGTGCCAAAAAGTCGTGTAAACGCCAAGAAATAAAACTTTACGATGTTCTCAGCCAAGCCCCGAGTGTTACGAAAAATGAAATTTCGCAGACACCGTTAAATATATTGTGACGGTACATTTTTCCTTTACGTTCAAAAGTTTTCTTATAATTTAAAATGTACAAGATGAGTTAATATAAAATGCACGCAAAATTATTATTATTATACGTATGTAAAGACTGTTCTAAAAAAATATAAATACATATTGTGTGTTGAAGTTTACAAAAGTAAGCTTTAACTTGTATTTATGCAAAGATTTATATCGTAGACAAGCTTATTAAAACAAGGACAATACTGCATACTGCATGTTAAGCTTCTACAACAAATAACCAGTCGCAAAACAGATCTGAATCATTACTGAATTAAAAAAAAATATTATCGTACAGTATGGTCTTTAAATATTGCAAAGATCCTTGATACAGAATTTACTTTATGCTTTTTGAAACGTCGACGAGGGAAAACCAACAGCAATAAATAAAATGCCATTCCAAGTTCTGTCACAGTATTATAGTTACTTTGAAGTGAAAGCTATAATAAGTTTGGGCATGACTTTGATCGATTGAGCGTCGCCAGTTGTCACTTGGGTTACAATGATAAAAAAAGAAATATAACCTCATAGAAACTATGCGAAGAGTACAAACTTATCTGGCCCAGTGAGGGAGACACTGTTGCCGAGTTTAGTTCTTTAAGAAATATGAATCTACTTACGTAAGTAAACGAGACAATATACGATAGGATACTTACACAAGGCAATGGAAATCTTCGATATTATAATAATATTGTATCCTTGCGTTGCGAGTAATATGCTATTGTATATCGCTAATATGCTATTGTTATTTGGTTTCACATTTCCATCCTATTCCTATTGTTATAAGTTAAAATTATATAAAGTTATATAAGTTTCAGCTTCAATCAGTTTTCGTTCTCTTTCTTTTTAGTTAGCGAGTGAGAAACGAACAACTGGCTATTACTTGAGTTGAATATTGGAAGATTACGACATAAAGGATAGTGGAATCGACTAAAGGAGTAACTTAAAACTTTCAAAGATGTCTGCTTAAAAATAAAAAAGTGATTTCCAACGCTCTGAAGAGCGAAGCTATAAACTTTTCTTCGGATACTTACAATGAAAGTTGCAAATGCGCTACAACTATAAATGTTTTATTTTTTAGCTTTTCAAATAGATGATTTGTTAATTAAATACCTACCATATTACTTAAAACTTATATTTTTTCTGTTTAAAAAATATTAATGGTGCTAGTGATGAATAATTCTAAATTCTTCATTTATATTTTACTTTTGAATTCATTATTAAAGTTTGATTCAGCTCGATATCGATTTAATCAAACTGAAAGAACATTCCAATAAAAGCGAAGAGTCTACGGGAAAAGTAAACAAAGCGGGCTCGAAGCGACCGAATTACACGTTACGTTCATTTAAAATCGCTTCAGGTAGGGTTTTCGGCACCAGACGACACTAGGGTGTACTTAGCTTTTTATTGCCACGAACGTAACGAAATACCCCAAAGGTTACTATACAATTCTGCAATAGTATCGGTATAAAATACACTCACATTTTATATTTCCTGGTATCAATGCTACATTTTTATTGGAAAAATAAGAGACATGTTTGCAGACAACATCGATCTTCTAATTTAATTTATTTAGGGTTAACGCAGACTCGTCCACCCGGCACCGCCCCGCCTCACGATCGCTGCGGCATCCACTCGTCTCCGATTAAACGTTATACAGATATACATATGTTAGCAAATATCGCGAAATATCTTAATCCCGTTCAATCGGCAGTGGCGAGAGAACGCCGTGCCGCGGCGCTCGCGAGGAGAAGCAGTGCGATACCAACTGGTTGGATGAGGAGTAGAGCAATACGCGATAACCTTAAATTCACGATATCGAGTAGTATTTGACTATATTATACGAGTACATAAACATTAAATTTTAAATGTAGAAATAGAGGTTCTTACTGAAGTTAAAGTATAAAAGTTTCAATGATTAAATATACTTATTAAATTAGTCTTAGGTAAATATTTTGCCCAATTTTGGTTTGAAGGCCACATATATAGAAAAGAAGAAATGGTTTAACAAGCAGTCCTAAGATTTGTAAACTTATTTATGATGATAGTTATAGTAATCCCTTTCTGTTGGGTAAAATTATTAAAATCAGATAACATAAAATAAAACATAAACTTTCTTCTCAAAGAATTGTTCCGACAATCACGTTACGACTATAAAATTATGAAGGTAGTCGGAGGTTAGCCAATGAAATAAATAAAAACCTTACCATAAAGGAATGTCGCGGAATTGCTGACTGCATTTCAACTTTTGAGTCGAAAAGTTTTTACTTTGACAAATTTTATTGCATCCTTTGCGTTATTTCGCTCGTTTATTGCAATTAATGTTCAACAAAGTCTATGTTTACGTTAAAAATTCAATGAGTTATTATTATTTTATTCCTTTCATTTTGATTTATTTAATTAATTTCATTTATTTTAATGCCCGCGAATTGAGAGCGCAGAATAAAAAAAAATAGCCTAAGGTACTACTGCGCACATCAGTTACCTTCCAATAAAGATCCCGTCAGAATCGGGACAACCGTTTCGGAGATTACCCGGGGCAAACGCAGATATGCTCACAGACACAAAATTTTTAAATGTTGGATTTTCGTTAAAATAGCATGTTAGCGAAATGTGATTTTTTTTATTTTACATAGAACACTCCATTTTAATTAATTAATAGATAACTTTATAAGGGCTGTATAAAGACAAAAATTTTGTTTTTTTTCTATAGAACATTGTGAAGTCAACGCACTTTGCGGTTTTAACGGCCTATTTTTGCGAAGATTTGTTTCCAGCGTAATGTTCACAGAAGTCGTTTACAATCTATAAAGGAATTAAGTTAAGTGTTATATTGCACAGACGCTAGAGCAAAAATCCGCAAGTTTATTGTTCGTCCAATAACATAAAAGTGTATTGTCAACTTTTATGACTGAGATCGCCTAATAGATCTCGATAAAAGTAATGAACAGTAAAAGAAATAAATTCGTTACCCACTTAAGATCGATAATTGTACAGCAAACTGTAAGAGACATAGCACGTATACGTTGCTATGACTAGTTCTAGATCTAATTGCATTATGAGCGCTAAGTGACATTTTAGCGAAATGGGTAGTAAATAAACGTCCATGACTGTACCAAGTATTACACGTGGAGATTTTGTTTAGCGTAGAAGCCGCATGCGGGAACCGATTTCAATAAATAAGACCCGCATACAATCCGTTAGTGCTCTCTATTGTGCGTTATTGATTTGTAAAGAAACGGATTATAGCGATGTATTCAAATATAAAACGAAAATATATATATAAAATATAATGATATGTAAACTGGTTATTTTTTACCCTATTGACAAAGAAGGTATAGAGAGAATACGTTTTTCGCGCGTACAAAAATTTGTTTTATATATATGTGAGTTTCTACGTACATATTTAAAAAAATGTAGAAAAAACAAGTTCGAATCTCATGCGCCGTAACTTTTTTTTCATATTTAAATCTTTTTTTTTTTCGATGTTTTCGAGTATATACCAACATAAGAAAGTTTTACATATAAACTTTACGATTTATTAAGTTTATATTAACATTTTTAAAATATTTGGTTTATAACTCAGACAAAAGATGGCGCACAGTCAGTCGGGTTTTTTGGTTATTTTTATAATTTAGGTTAGGTTGTTATGTCCTTCGTAAACTGTAAATACCTCTTTAAGGCAAACAGTATACAAGACTAATAAAAAAATCAACGTAAAATAAAATTAAATAAAAGTTTTTAAGAAAAATGCCAGTATTGCTGTCAGCTTTTATTTTGTTTGACTCTTATTTTTTAATCAAGCACCGATTTGATAGCTCGAAACAATTACGAGAAAAAATCAAAGTTGAGGTTTTTGACGAGTAATATAAAGGCTTTTTGTTGAGAGTAACGAACAGCGTTCAAAAAAGGAAATGAGCTTGCTCTTCAAACGAGGTTCAGATGAGAAATGGCTCCCATTGGATCTCGGCAATTCTTTTCGCATTATTGTGTGATTGAGCTTTTACAGATTTAAGCTGTGAAATATCGTCTGGCGCAAAAAAAACACGCTTTAGAGCCGATATAAATGGACTGTTCTAAGCATGTCATTCCAACAGCAACAAAAGGTGATTTAAGCCATCAGTAGTCGTTCGCCATACACTGACCTCAGTTTATATTCACTGCTAAAAATACAAACGGCCGTACACCGACAGCTTGAAGCAGTCAGTACTTGATGAAGTACTTAGAGGGCGTCCTTTAGCTCTGTAAATCCAAATATTTTTCGGACATTTTATAATATAAAAGCAATAAAATAGTTTTTATTTCATTGTAAATAGCTACGGCTAATTATTAAGATACTAATTAAAGTATTTAAGCGCAAAAGTAACATTTATAATAATGTAAAACGAACACTTCCCTTCGACATACGTCATTCTCCGTAAAAACGTGCTTAATTGGAACGAAGTTCCTTATTGCGCGTTGTGAAAGGGGGCTAGACGGAAAAAATTCTTACGAAAAGTTGTCACGACACTTTTTGCTATAGTAACCATGGCAACGACGTGACAATATATAACGAAAATTCATAGAAATAAAATGTACTTCTTGTGAAGACTTAAGTTTTTTATTCATAGAATATTATTCATAGAATAAACATTAGTTCCTTCACTAATTAATCGAAAGGAACTTCGTTCCATCCGGGTGTCCCTTGACACCTCTCAAGTTTTTTGTAACTTTGAATATATTCTGCAGAAATAATACTTCGTAGCAATCAAGTAGATTCAGCCCACTTTTCAACGTTGGCACACGTTCAGATCATTATGCGTATAGAAACTAACTGACACTGAAATATGGGAAAGGTCAATGCAACTAACAACCTTAATCCTTAATATAAAATGTAGGCTACTTTAATATGGGTTCAGTAAATATTGAAAATTTTAAATATGCTTACCATAAATAGTTCGATTACTTAACAAACGTAAAATCAGTATATAGTAGGTGTAAAAATAATATAATAAATAGCAATAATGTCTATGCAATGATAAGTCATTTTCAAACCAAAACTAAATAAACCAAAATAAGTAATATACCACATATAATGAACCAAAATAACTCATAACCTATAGTCTCATTTGTTTTGGTTTTACAATTTGAAAGTGATCGGTGTTCAAAAAAAGCAATTTTCATTTTATATCGATAAAAGATTATCCTCGGTGTTGCGATGATAAATAAAATGTTTATTTTCAGCAATCATTTTAAATTGGAACATTTTTGTGTAGAAAAATTGCCTCCCGAGCGTTACTGCTTCCAAATCTCAATTCAGTATCGATCAAAATGTACGAACGCAAATTTTGTAACGAATTCTAAGGGTTTGTAGCATTTCATGTGTTAACTAATTTCTATAAGCTTTAAAAATATTTGGGCTAAAAAGTTACCGGTAAATTGATTTTTCATCGTCTTCCTGACCTCATCCCACTAATGTGGGGTCAGCACACAATATTTTATAAACCTTAAAGTTTTGGGTAAATTTTCTTACGGCCCGCCGCCTGCCTGTCACCAACCTTATTTTATCTCTTGTCGCTAGGTAGTGATCATCACATACTTTAGTGGTACTGTCATTCTCTACCACCTTTATAATCCTAATAATCGTCTTATATTGGCAGAATTTGATTAAACATTTAAAAGTAATGATAACTTTAATTTCAGTTAATAAATTTTAAAATTATCTTGACAGGTCTATTGAAAGATAAGTGTCTTTGCTTGACAAATACTGAAATAAACTATTAATACTTTCTCATTTGATACCTAAATAGAGGAGACTCTCGGTGTTAACAGTCATTTAAAATTTCACGAGATGCACACGAGCATCGGCCTACTAGCTTACAGTGCTTCACGTGGAGTCCTGGCTTTTAATTATTCAAATACTAATATGTGAATACGTAAAAACCTTCTAGAAACGGGTTTAAGGAAATTGACTTACCGTTTGGAGCAAGCTAAAATCACTAAATAACTAGATTAAAATATACTTTTATAATTAAAGATATGTAGCGTAATTATTTATGGTGAATGAACATTGAGCTGTCACTTTTTTATTAACAGTATAATTATTGGAACGAAGTTCCTTATCGCGCGTTGTGAATGGGGGCTAGACGGAAAAAAATCTTACGAAAAGTTGTCACGACACTTTTTACTATAGTAAGCATGTTAACGACGAATGAGCGCTACTTCACCATGGCAACGACGTGACAATATATAACGAAAATTAATAGAAATAAAATGTACTTCTTGTGAAGACTTAAGTTTTTTATTCATAGTGAAACATTGGTTCGTTCACTAATTAATCGAAAGGAACTTCGTTCCATCCGGGTGTCCCTTGACACCTCTCAAGTTTTTTATTACTTTACACTGTTTTCTTACTGTATTTTAGTGTTTTATAATTATTAAACTGACAGTGATAGTGTTTTGTTTCGGGAATTCTCTGGAAGGCCGAGGTACGGTTCGCTCAGTTGTTTCAGTGTATACTGCTGTAATAAAATAAATATAAAAATATTATTCTACGCTCGTATAACCTAATGAGATAACCAATGATATTTTCGTGAGAACACTTACCTAATAGAATGTCGGAAATATTTTCTTATGTTTCTTACATTCCAAATAGAATTTATATACGTCATTTACCAATGAACTAGTAATCTCTCACACTATCTTACATATCATAACATTTGTTCTTTAAACCAAAAAGGATAACCATTCGGTTTTTTATCACTAAATAGTACGAGTACTAAGTAATTTGATTTTTTTTTAGTGAATTTATCTGACATTGGTTTAGTTGTTTTGGTTTTCTTGTTTTAATCTCAAAAAGATTACACGCCGCAGTCGATGTCGGCTGCGGCAATCATTCTCGCGATACGGCCTCATAGCAGGCAGGTTTTCTCCTATTAATAGTAGAAGCGTTGCTGGAGTTTCTTCGTCCACTTCTTCTCTCAGCGCTAACGCTTTCCGAAGTGGTAGTAATGTTAGTTGTATTAATAATAGCAATCAGATAATAGCAACTGATCAAGCCGAGGTCCATTCTCGGGGCCCTTGAGCCCAGTTACTCCATGGAGCGTCCACCGAAGCGATCTAAGAGCTCGGTGACCTCCCAATCCGGTAATAATAATGAAGTAACAGCCCGAGCCGAGGCTCCTGAGGGAGCCCTCGAGACTAGTTACTCTTAAACGAGGTTTAGGCTAAGCGCCATCTGCGCCCGGCCACCTCAAGCGCAGTGAAACTGTAAACACCTCTTCAAGGCAAACAGTGACTACTCAGTCACAAAAAAAAAAACGTTGTTTTAATCACTTCAATTCATATTGGAAAAACTAATTATAATTGATTGTGTAATTACAGTGTTTTCCCTTTAAATTACTTCAATCTTTTTACTTATTAAGATTTAAAAAAAATGAGGAAATCATTTAACTTGTAAATTCTAGCAGTTCTAGCTTATAACATAGTTGCCAGTATTGAGGTCATTACGTATACAGCCAATACGAATCTAAGCATTCGATTTGGCATCAAGACAAATACAATATGTACCGAATTAAAAAAAGGTTGAAAACTCCGCCAAATAGAACGGTGCACTTAAAATAGCTGCCATAAAATTTCGTGAGGATTCCTTTAGCTGACAGAAGTAATTTACGACAATTTGTTTTCGCAAAAATCTTAAAGATTATACCAGGAAGCGATATAAATGCCAGACAAAGGAAGAAACAGGAAGGACAAAGAAATAAAAAGCGATACGTATATTCATATTGAAAAAAATATTTTTTCTTGTTTTTACGTCAATCGTGAACAATGTTACTGTGTAAACTTTTAAATAATAAACTTATTTAATTGTTATTTAAACCCTTTAATTTATTGTTAGACTATGTGTCTAAAAAGCGGTAAATAAAAACTATTAGTAACCTATATGGTCTTCCAGGCTAAGATCTACATCTGAGCCAAATTTCATCGAAATCCACGCAGCCGTTATGGATACCTTCAAACAAACATCCATCCATCCATCTATCCATCTATAAATTCGCATTTATAATATTAGTAAGAAGTATGATTATAATATATAACTCGTAAACTGATATTTTTCACGCACTTTCCCGAAGCTTCTGACATAATGCCAAAAACACGATGACCTCTTACTGTTTGAAAATTATTTGACTCAAAAACTTTCCCTGGAAAAGTATGTCGTACAAAGAGCACATATTTATTGTTCAAGTGAAAAAGTATGATATATGCTTGCCTCTTGAAGTGGAAGATGTTTTCGCGAATTGGAGATAAAATAGATTGTTTACGTGGCAAACAACATTTTATAAATTTCAGTAACATGTTTCAAGGCTAATGGTCGTTAAGAGATGGGTTTTTTTTTGTTTAAGTCAAGCTACGTATTTATTTATAATACAAGTACTAATTTCAAATGTAATAATTAACATCAATTAAGATGTGCGGTACAAATGACGTTACCAAAAACTAATGGTAATATCTGAATATTATAAGTTCCATCTTACTAATATTATAAATGCGAAAGCTTAGATATGAATGTTTGGTTAACGGTATGTCCGGAACGGCTGACAGATATTAATGAAATTTGGCACAGATGTGGAACACAGTCTAGATGAAAACATAGGCTTCATATTACGTTTTATTTAGTTTCGTACGGACGGTGTCGTGGGCAAAAGCTAGTGTGATACTAAATATAGATATCGTAACAGTCAATCTACCGCTTGATGATTTTGAATGGGACAACCTCAGTAAATGCATTAAGTAAAGTGGTATGGGGTTACCTATTGTGAACCCAATGAAAGCAGTGATATTAAATGTTTCGGCCACACAGATCTGTGAAAACATTTGATTTTATCTATGAAGTTAAAAAGTAATATTGATAAATAATAATAATAATATTGATATTACATTAAGTGGAAGAAAAACAATAAACGTAAAAATCCTAAGAATAATTTAACATAGTAAATATTTTTACAAATATTATAAATGCGAATGTTTAGATGCACTGTAGTTTGTTAGAAGATGTCTTCAGAACGAATGCATGGATCTCGTTAAATTTTGAAACAGATGTAGAACATAGCCAGGAAGAACATATAGGTTACTAAATTAACATTTTTTTTAATTCCGCGAGAACGAAGTCACGTGCGTCAGCTAGCATTATAATAATATAACAAGTCATATTTATCTTACTAATCTAACTTAGAGTGCAGCGGTGTGTACTGAACAAAGATTAAATAAACTTGAGTAAACACAACAAATATCCAATAGAAAATATGTAGGTCCCAATCAACGGATCGAATTGAAACGGTCGTGACAATTTAGGCGAGCAAAGTGTTGAGGGTTAATTAGTGAGATAGCCGTATTGATTGAACGCTTTTAACGCGGATTAAAGCCACTCTTACTTCAATACAGTATTAACACGGAAAAAGTTACCTTTGCTTATTAAATTAACATTTCTTTTGTCTAAATATTTCTACAAATATGTATAGTTGTGACTGATTATTATTTGTTTTTAAATGGATGACAATATGTCTCTTTTTCTTTATGTTAATTAATAACTAAATAGAAATTGTAAATAACAAAATTCTGATATTATTAAGTAATAAGAACAAGAGAATCAGAAATGCCAGTTTCTTTCCGCTTAAAGGAAATATATATCATGTGATTATCTGAAATAACTCACCTGTCAAACAAAATTAATGAAAACGAGACCAAATTTTTGTTAATACATACCAAAATGTTCAATTCATATACCAGGTATTTAAAGCTATAAAAAAAGAATACCACTCCAATCTAAAGTTTGATCCTATGAAGTGTAATATCTAATATATAAAATTCTCGTGTCACAGTTTTCGTTCCCGTACTCCTCCGAAAAGGCTTGACCGATTCTCATGAAATTTTGTGAGCATATTCAGTAGGTCTGAGAATCGGCCAACATCTATTTTTCAATTTTTTTTTTAACTGCGCGCGGAAGTAGTCGCGGGCGACAGCTAGTCTATATATATAAAAGAAAGTCGTGTTAGTTACACTATTTATAACTCAAGAACGGCTGAATCGATTTGACTGAAAATTGGTGGGCAGGTAGCTTAGAACCAGGAAACGTACATAGGATAATTTTTACCCCGTTTTCTATTTTTTTATTCCGCGCGGACGGAGTCGCGGGTAAAAGCTAGTTTACAGATAAAAATCCAATGCCATTCTTGTAATGTTAACAGAACTTTTGATTAAAATGCCTCGGCTTCATAAAGTGGAAGCCTATACTTAGTGGAACTTATATTTAGAACAGGGGCCTAATTAGATGTAGGCGAGGCAGTTCACTATGCATAACTACATAAATACATACATACATATTTGAACTTGAAAATTAGAACTGAAACTACTGCACTATAAATATTTATATTAATTTAAAAACGTAAAGAGTTCGTTTTTCATAAAAACCGCAAAACAAGCTATCAGTTGGATATGAAATAATCTTCTTGCATTTGAAACTCAGCTACAAAGGTGAGTTCTAAAACGAATAAGACTGTAATATCTGTTAAACTCGAGCATACTTTTGCAAATAGATCTTCAGAATATTAAAGGACAATTATAATACTACGATTTATTTAAAGCAACATAATTAAAAAATAAGATAGTCTACTTAGCGAATGTAAAGTGTTAACTTTTTCCTTGTCGTTATTGTGATAATTCAAAGTCTGAATACCACGTAACATAACCATTAGTCACTTGGTACCGAAAAGGAAACTTTCACAGAGGTCAAGGCTGGGGCGAGCTCAACAATACACAATGTATCATTGACACAATGTCCATCATTCAGATAACGTTATCTGTAAATTCTATGAAACGCTACTAACATTGCGTATTTTATTTTCTACATTTTTTTTATAAGTAAAGATATTAGATCACCGAGGCCCATGTTAATCCACATTATCAGAAGAATTGCAGAAGTATTGTGTGCCTTTTAGAAGGTGGAATATATAGATGTAATATAGTCCAATTGTATTGCACATAAAATCGTTTTAAACGTATTGTGGGCATAAAAATGAGAAATGTAAACATTCAATAGTCAGTGGAAAATTCCAGGTAGCCCATAATTATTTTTATTCAATTGTAACATCGATAGCAATCTTAAAATGTAGTTTGTATGTCAAAGGGGCCGAATTTAAGTACGTTGAACGATAATTTTTCTGTAACTGGAATACAGCGAGCGATGGCGACTGTACCCTATTCTAAAACATTTTTTCATACTTTTGTTAATTTATAACAATTAGTATACTATATTCGAAATAAAACTTCAAAGAGGAAACATTTTTTATTCTGAGTCTGTGGTGTTAGCTCAGGTAATAAAGTGTGTAATTTATACAAGTAAGGTATGAGTGAAACAAAAATATACACAGGAGTTTGAAGTAGGAAAGAGAAGGGCTCGCCCCTAGAAAACCCTCGTTCGTGTTAGTTTTAGAGATAAAAATCACTGTTAACCCCCATAGAATTACTTATCCAACGTTAAAAATCTAGTTAGGCACGTTCTTAACTTTCAAGATGCAATCACTATCGCTCAAGATATGTTAAAACATCACAGACAGATAACACACCACAGAGCTGGGGACTCATAACAGGAGGTTTTTTCCTGTTAATGATAGAAGCGTTCCTGGAGTTTCTTCCGCCACTTCTTCTCTCAGCGCTAACGCTTTCCGAAGTGGTAGTAATGTTAGTTGTATTAATAATAGCAATCAGATAATAGCAACCGATCAAGCCGAGGTTCGGCCCTCTCGGGCACCCTTGCATAGAATGCTAAACGCGTAATGAGTAACAGCCCAAGCTGAGGTCTCCTTTCGCGGTTCCTTGAGCCCAGTCGCTCCATGGAGCGTCCACCGAAGCGATATAAGAGCTCGGTGGCCTCCCAATCCGGTAATAATAATGAAGTAACAGCCCGAGCCGAGGCTCCTGAGAGAGACCTCGAGCCCAGTTACTCTTAAACGAGGTTTAGGCTAAGCGCCTGCGCCCGGCCACCTCAAGCCCGGTGAAACTGTAAATGCCTTTTCAAACAGTGACTACTCAGTCACCAAAAAAAAAATCTAGTTTTTGTATTTAACCGAAGTTCAAAACTTTTTGGTAATAAGTGTCTTAACTCCTCACAAATTATTGTTTATACTAGCGATGCGATTCGTCAAGATTATAAGAGGGCATTTCGAGACAAAAATAAAATTGTTAAAGAACCTCTCTTTTGATGTTAAACATCTCTTAAGATTTTTCGTAATAGCGTTATACTCGTGTTTGAGATAAACGAACACAAGCATTTATTTCTTTTTCTTTATCTCAAGTTGTTGACGCATCCGTGATAAAGCCTTTGTTTCGTGTATAAAATTCTATTAAGTAGATACCGTATTTTTTGTTCAAAAACTACGTAAATACTTTATCTTAAAAGGTCAATAGAATTATGTTTTTTTACTCTGAAAAGGGAACATTTATTTAATTTAGAAAATAAAATGTACTTTTCTTTGACTCTATGTTACGTAAACCCGAAGTATTAGGAACGTCTAAGCTTGATAATGGTATGTTATAAACATAAAAATGAATTTGTAATGTAGTTTAAAATGCTTTTTGAATATGTGCTGGTATGTTTTAGCAGTAGAAATCTTGAATTCGAATGCAGGTGTATTTCTTTTTGAAATACACTTGGAAAGCTTCACGTTATATTGAAACAAGAGTATACTGCTTATGTTATTGTGTAAATTCATATTAATCACTCACTGTCATCCTATTTTCACGAAATTACCTACATATGCCACATTCAAGACACTACATATATATAAGCAGTATTATTTACATCGATGGACGGACTGCTACACCAACTATACTCTGGCATGTTAGACGTTCAAACCGTTATACGAGTACATGTTTGGGACACCTCGGCTTGATCTTGTTCGTTTTTCCCGGAGCAAACATGTTGCTAGTTGTCACAATTCTCCGTACTGCATTCCGTGGAACTATCGATTTTAGACCTGGAGGCTTATGATAGCTTTTATATCTGTAAGATTATTTAATATTTACTAACAGTTCTTTTTTATTTAGTTTATTTATAATACACGTTGTTTACTTTGGGATTAGAACCCCACAAAAAATTTAAGTTAAATTATAAATTTAAATTAAAGTTAAAGAAGACAAATTAAATTAAATTAAGTTGGTACTTGTTAATTAGTGTCGAGTAAGTTACAAAAAATAACTCTTTAATTATTATTTGTGGAATCAGCACCATCAGCTCACTATAAGTTCCCACTTAGGGGCTCTGAGCCTACCCTAAGTTAGGGGTGACGAGGGCATAGTCAGCCACGCTGGCCAAGTGCTGGTTGATTGACTTCAAATATATCTGATTTCTGGTAGGTTGCATCACGATGTTTTCCTTCAGCGTAAGGACGTCGGATAAATATACATATGTAAATCGAAAAACACATTGGTATATGGCGGAATTCGAACCCAGGACCAGCAAATTACAAGTAAAGTTCTTAACACCTTAACCACCGAAGTTCATTTGTTGTTTATAATAATTAATTAATATTGCAGCTGTATCTCATATCTCATATTATATGTAACCAATTGACAATTTATATAAGCTTAAATTCAACAAAAAACTTTTATAGTTTTATCATTGTGTTTGTTTATTCCACTGCGTCCTACCAAACTCCAAGGGGTAACCTCGTTTGACCCTTTTGATGAGCTTAGTAATGTCTTTTGCTAGTCTACGAATCTAATCTTATAGATTTAAAAATAAAAGGGGACGTTTACGAAGGGCGAGTGCTTTCATTCGTGGTATAGGATACGAAAAGTACGATAGTTTTTTGTCTTTTAATTTGCTATTAAATCATTTTTAATGTTTTTATTCTCTAATACGTAGAGACTGAATACTGAACAATTTGTCAAATTACGTATGGTATGGATTATTAATAACTTAATATGTAAAAACTTTTGAATAAAGTATACGCTTGAACATAATATGTGAGACCGAACACATGTGGCATTGATACTAAATGGCAGAACATATTGAATTTTTAACTGCTCAGAATAATAATTGCTGTTCAATACAGAGCTTTTGTCATTCATACTAATATTATAAATGCGAATGTTTAGACGGATGGATGGATGGATGGATGTTTATTTGAAGGTATCTCTGGAACGGCTCAACGGATATTTATTAAATTTTGCACAGTTGTAGAACTTAGTCTGGAAGAACACAAAGGCTACTTATTAAGTTTTTTTTAATTCCGCGCGGACGGAGTCGCGGGTGACAGCTAGCAGTCTTATAATTGCTTAATTGCTACCTTTGGAATACTACACGTGTACAGTTGAGAAGTTTAGGTGTGATATTTTTCACAATTGCCATATAGAGTTTTTTACAAATTAAGTAATAAGTTTTCAAACGAAGTTTTCGTTAAGGAATATCTTATAATAGGACATCTATTCAAATTATTCATTATGTCAGGTTTCTCTTCATTTAAAGACAAAGGCAACTACTACTAAACATTGTCTGCCAACCGCACTTTGTAAGACATAATGTCTAAATCTTACTAATATTATAAATGCGAAAGTTTGAATGGATGGATTTTTGTCTCCATAACGGCTTAACGGATCTCGGTGAAATTTGGCACAGATTTAGAACATAGTCTGGAAGAACACCAAATAGGTTGTTTCTTTTAATTTCGCGTGGACGGAGTCGAGGTCAAATGATAGTCTTATATAAAGGTTTTTTTTTATATAATTGATGAAATAAGCTGAGTATTGTTATTCTTGATACACGTTAGGAAAGTTTTCGGAAAACCCATGACGCACTGAATAAAATAGAATGAGAATGTATGAATTTCGTATCTCGTGCTTTGGTTGAATTAAGAAGGTCGTTAAACCCCACCCTTGGTCAGATTTATTATTAAAATATGTAGCCGTTGCGTGTTAGCCATTCATGGCGAAATTATATGGGACAAGGAAGTTATTTCTACGTATAATATCCCTGCACTTGGGGAGAATTATGATTCATTTTTTTCTATCATTAGTAAAACCTACACACTTATATTAGCAAACTAATTTAAAATTAACAAACAGGTCGTTGTTCCTACATACGATTTGAAGTAACACAGAGGTACTAACACTACTAGCTACACTTGGAGCTTTAGTCTTATAAAAAGGGGATCAGGTTAAAATTTAGAATCATATTTTATATGTCTCAAATGAATGGGAGATGAAACAAAACATTTTACGTATTTCATTCCAACGATATATGTAGTGCGGGAAAAGAGCAACGCTGTTTACACAATATATCAGAAAATATTTCAACATATCATAAACTGGCTTCAATTAACTTTGGTAATATGACACTTTCGTCTGTAAAAACAGTTCCGGTTTGTAAAAGTTTTAAATTACTTTTTATTTGATGTACGTAAACCCAGCTGACGTTTAACAAGTCTTGAGAACACATGAACATATGCATTGTATTACTGTTCGTTCAAATCGACAAAGTTTCTAGATTTTATTACAATTTATTTTACTTACACTTAAAAAACTAGAAGCGCACCAAGTAAAAAAAACCACAAGAATGTAATAGTAAAATATTCAAAGAAACGTCCTTGTTTTTCAGCCAATAATATGTTAAAAAATTTGCCTATAAATTAAAAATATAAGATCATAAGTAGGAAGCCAAGGAGAAGGATAGAGTCTAAAGTGCTTCAAACAAAGTACTCTAGTTCCATTAATACTTTCCCGTTTGCATAGCGGCAGAGTTTGAAATCGTAAGCTCTTTTAAGCATATATCTAATCTTCGAAACAATGTTGAAATTATACTAAAACGTTAATCGCTTTTGATTAAAAGGCAAAATTTAGTACATTAAATATCATTTAATAAAAAAATTACCTCCTTGACTAGCCGCCGTACTCAGAGTATATTATGTTGAGTTAAATACTCTCTTAAACACTCGCATACAGTACATTTCTCCTACAAAATCTACACTAAGGCTCACTTAACGATTTAGTGGCGTAAAAAGGCTGCCTTAAAAACTAGTATCAAAGCATTTTTTTGCAGAGCTGTTTATGGATTTTATCTATCCTAAAAATTTGGTGATTCACATTTCACCACCTGGCACTAACAAGGTTTACTGTCGTTAACTAGTTAAAGCAATAAATCTATTGCCAAAAATATATGTCTATTATTATTTTGAGATTGGTCGTTCTCTCTCAAGGTCAAACATAGGTCGCGGGCAGCAGGGCGCAGGTCGTCCAATATTCCAATTATGAAGGCCAAATTCAAGCGGTATCTAAAGAGGAAATTACGACACTTTTCTGACGACGAACTTTTACACAATCTTTGGATGTTTTTGTTACAATATTTCAATAAAATTGTTTAATTAAATAGCCATCAACGAAATATAGTTTAAAACGTAGATAAAATTAACAAAAATATTCGCCCACAAGTTAATATTCATGTAGCGTATAAAGTACTTCATCCGACAAGGTGGGATACCGCTAGTTTCTCAAGTATTAGAGTTGCCCAAGTTTTAATGAATAGGAAGGAAACGAAGCGCAAACCTAATTAATTAGCAATTATACTTGTTAAATATTAATTTATGCATAGCAAATAAGCCATTATATCATGCTCTTGTTACTTGTGTCTGAAAATGAATGTCTTTGAAGCTTTCAGGTTTTTTTTTAATTTTAAGATTGACTTAAGACTGTCTAAAAATCAATCATCGACCTATGGTCATCCTTAAAATCTTTTTTAAACAAAACCTTTTCTTTGGCTGTATTGAAGTGTTTTATCAGGTAATTTGTAAAAAAAAAAAAAACTTAGAAATGCCGCAAAATCAAAAAAAAGATAAATTAGTGGTAAAAAAACCTTTACGCGAAGGAAACGTTTCTCATTCTTTATACTAACGGGCCTTGCTCATGACATCAAGTCATTTCGCTCCCTGAACTAGTAGAAAAAGATGGTACTCGTATTTATGTTATAATCACGGGATGAAACAATGTAGCCGAGATTGATACTTTAGGTTGTCATCTTCCTGATCTTTTCCCACTCACGTGGGGTCGGCACATAAGGTTTTATAAACGTTACAGTTTTGGCTTAAGTTTTAACGGCCGGTCACCTGACTGTCGCCAACTCTACTTGGGAGGAGATTGTAACTTTAGGTAACACAGATTAATATAATATTCCTTACCTAAGAAAAAGTTAGTTTTCTATTGTCTCAACTTAGGAAGATTATAAGAAATTAGGAATCCACATTTTAAAAAAAAATTGTCGTCCTTATCAGTCTCATCAAAAAAGCAGTGATAACAATATGTTTTAATACCAATGTTTTGATGTTAAATCACGATATTCTGTTCTTTTTCTATGTTAGGGTGAATAAGGTATAGTTTGCTAATCTAAAAATACGGTTAGTTATCTCGTATGTATAATATGAAATTGTGACTGTTTATGTTTGTACATAAATAGTATGAATTATGTATTAAATACAAAGACTTTGAAATTGTATGACGCATCCGGTAGAAGTAGGGCGAAAGTCGATGGCAACTGTGTTCATATGACCTACTGGAAAAATGTCAAAGTTACAAATTAAATTTGCATGAAATAATATTGTAAAATTTACAAATAAACAATTTCTATTAGCTACAAAAACAAAACACACGACCGCAATTCAGAGCTATAGTCAGAAATTACGAATTTTCATTTTACAACACATTTTCTGGGAAATCCTTGAAAAATATTAATTAATTACTACATTTAGAACATGTTATATTGATTTGATAGACAATTAGATAAAGCGGCTGAAAAGGCTAAAGCTAACAAATACAGGGGTCTAGGCTCCGAATATGAATTTGTCCCATTCGGTGTCGAGACCCTTGGTCCGTGGGGTCCTACCGCTAGAAGGCTTTTTAAGGAAACAGCAAAAAGGTTAGTCGACATCACAGGAGACCGAAGAGCTGGCAGCTACCTTGGACAAAGAATTAGTCTAGCCATTTAAAGGGGGAACGCTGCCAGTATCTTCGGAACCTTGCCTAAAGGGACACATTTTAATGACATATTTTAGTTTTAATGTATTATATTTAAATTGAATCCATGTTTATTTCTTATAATTATGTAATATAGGTAATAGATCGGTATTTATTATTAGATAAATGATGGTATTAGATAAAATAATATTATGCTTTAGTAAAAAAATCATCAAAATAAACTAAAATAGTTACAATTTCTATGTGACTGTCACTAACGAACATCCGCAGCAAAGTTACAGTTGGTTGAGAGGAAGTACAAACATTGGACCAGTGTTTATATTTTGCTCTAGCTTTTTAGAAAACAAAGAGAGATATTTTTACTCTCGAATATGTGAAACAACGAATGCACTTTATAGTTTTATCACTAAATATTCTAAGAACTATTTAGACACTTTTATTAAAATCCCCAGCCATCTTTCCATGTATACTGCTCTCGTTTTATTATAGTAAAGAGGTTTATAATTCATACAAGGATGATCTTTAAAAAGGATATAAGGAGGATCTTAGAAAACTCTTGTTGAAAATAAAAACTCAAAATCTTACTAATATTATAAATGCGAATGTTTAGATGGATGGATCGATGGATGTTTGTTTAAAGATATCTCCGGAACGGCTCAATCTTAATAAAATTAGGCACACATATAGATCATAGTCTGAAAGAACACATAGGCTTATTAGTATTTTTTTATTTCGCGTGGACGGAGTCGCGGACGACAACTAGTATAAAATAAAGACGTGACATTTTTTTAGTCATTAATCAAATAATTCGTAATCGGGTTTTGCTGGAGAAAAATTTCAATCCATCAAATTCTGTTATTTTTAGACGTGTCGTGAACTCGTGGAAACGAAGCGTGTTTTGAAATTGGTAATAAAGTTAAGCGTTAAATGAATGGTCACACATACTGGTGATTGATGAGCTACGATCTACGAACTATATTGAATTGATACGTGTGGGTATCAATTCAATATAGTGGTATTAATATGACATCATCATAAAAAAAATTGACCACAGATAAACAATTCTAAGGTCTACATAATTATTTTATTACTTAACATTTGTGTTTCGGTATACAGCAAACAACTAAAAGTACACATTGTTAGTGCCTTTAATATTTTATCTAAGGTCTCTAATTGTATGTAAGATATGCCACATACAACTGCCTTTAACTTGTTACCCTTGTGAGTCAATTTTTTATTACGCCATATAGTAGAATACGTAAACTAAACATAACTAGAGCAAAGTTTAAAATAAAATATAAATTTGATAAAATACGGAAGTTACCATCCGCTGCATCGATAAAAGGTTTAGTTGTTGTTTTAATGGTGCAAAATATATTAGATTTTTCTGAGCAACCATTTATACAATAGCTTTTAGAAACTTTGTCCATAGCATTTAGTTCGACGAGAGAATGCCGGCGGAGCTGCGGGTACATTTAGAGATCCGGTGTCGTTTATTGTTTTCCATCGCTATTGTTTAAAAAAAACTAACAAAGTGCTATGAAGGTATAACTTGTTAATTGTTTAGATGTGCAAAGAATTTTTTTTTAATTTCATTACATTACTTCAACAACATATAACATTTGTATGTCTAACTGTGCTAGAAATGATAAAAAAAAGTTACTTCGTTCTACTTTTACATTAAGAAATGTATATTTATATGGTATTTTATAAGTCGAAAATAGATTACATCGTTATAATAATTTCAATTTTCATAAACTTTTGTCGATGGAACTTAGTATATAATTATCTATGTAGACAACTTGAGCTATGTGATATAACTTTATATATACTAAGTCGTTACGTCTAGTAAATAACGAAATCGCTCCTCACATTATTCTTATCATACTTAATAGAACATAATACTTTGGAACAGAAAAAACTTTATATATTTATTTAATTAACTTTTCTCTTATCATCAAAGAAATTTAAAAATCGAAACCTAAAAAATCGTGTGTAAAAACGATCAAACTGTAATTCGATTTTACATTTAATTTTATCTGAATTCTCGATTCCGTTTTGTGTATGAGTTGGATTTTATAACATATTAAAACATTCAATCACATTAAAACAATACCGATAAAAGATGACCAAGGGGATACTACGCTTCGGAGTTATGTTGCAATATTAATTAGGCCTCGAAATTTACTATTGTAGTTTCAAGCAGTACTAACTTGTACGACTAACTTATAAACAATCCGCCCTCAGCGATACTTCAAAATCAATATTACTTAGAGCCCTTCAGGAAAACAGTAAAATTCCTTCTTTAGATAAGGAAACGGATTATTCAAGATAATGAAACGAAAAGAAACTTTACAAACTTTATTAATCCAGTGCCACTAAAGAAATCTAGGATGTACTTTCTAGGTACGACGTAACTTCTTTATTGCAAGCAAATTAAATGAGAAAATCGGACACTTAAAGCATTCTAAAGTAGCGATTTTCCTTTGACATCTCAAGACGTAGGCACTAAGGACCGAAATGAAACCGGACTGCGTTTACCAACCGGCCTTATTATTCTCCGCGCTTTTAAAAGATGGATGAAAGAAAGTTTTTAGGTTAGGTTTCTTTACGTGTTGGATTTTACTCTACGCTGGAATTCTTTCTTAGTGACTTGGACAAACGTAGTGGTGTTATGAATGGAGCAGAGCACTTGACTTTGCAGTTAAAAGTGGAATTTTAGTGAGTTTTTTTCTTGAGTCTTGACTAAAATTTTAACAGTTTTTCGTCAATATGTCCAGGGTAAGGAAACATTTGTAGCTACCAGCTACTAATTATGAAAACTCTATTGATGCCATGCGGGAGCACAAAATCTATGTTCAAAATTGCTATTATACCCATAAAAATATAACTTTTTTTCTTAAACAAAGCATCAACAGAGGCGATTATGGTGAGGTCTGTGGAAAAAGTGACCTCACCAATGTTGATGGCAGCAGAGACAGGAACCTCCTCACTATGCGCGCGGGTTTTTAAATAACTGCCTTTTGTATCACTGAAATAATTACTGATATTTTTGTATTACTTAAAGAATATTATAAAAAGTGTTGCGTGAAATAATTTATCACAAAGTAATAGCAATAAGCAGTAAAGTTGTTTGTTTTGTTTTCACGCCACCACTTTACCTGGTCTCAGGTGCGTTTACCCCAAGAGCTCATTATCAAGACGTGAAATAATTGAAGACTGCTATATTTATTATCTCTTAGTATTATTTTTTCAATTCAGTACTTATGCTATCGTAAAAAGTAGTAACTGTATGTTTCCACTATTGAAATACTCGTATAGAAACATATAATCGCTGCTAAAAATAATAGTTTCTTTCAAACGACAAAGACCACCAATTTTAACATATAAGTCTTTCAGTTGACAAAATTTTTTTCAGTACGCAAAATTACGAAAATATTACACAAAAATAATCCTTTTATAATTGACATAATTCACCTTAAAATATTAAACTTCTTTCTTAAATTCGAAATTTGGGATGGTTTAGATGTTGGATGGATGGATGGATTCTTGTTACCATGTAACTTCTCGCGGTCGCGTTGCTGGATACATATTATATATAATTTTCTTATAAAGTAATAGGTAGGGATGTAATAATTTTGAGTCGTTCTAGTTTTGTCGTTTTGAAAAGTAAATTATGATTTCCATGAAAAGGCTTTTCCAATTAACAATTTTAGCTGAACACGAAAACGCGTGCAAGTGATTACGGAGGGTAAACCACCCTTTATTGGAGAGTCCTTTTCATGTCGTGCTTTCAATGGAGATTCAAATTGCGATATGAAGTCTACACAGGTTCCATAACTGCAGCTGCATCTAGCAATTTCATCAGGTACCGCCGTTCGCATTGAATAAGGATATTGGAGTTGAAAAGCTTCAACCAAATGCCGGAGCCTTTCACGTTATCGTAACATGGAAAATGCTGCTTTAATATTTACTTGTTGTAATCATTATCTTTTCAATGATATTATCGAAGAATATAAGAAGAATGAATCAAATTCTTGCATAAAGTTAATTTTAGATTCGTACACTGTCTTTTTTTTTTTCAAAATAAAACTTAGATTATGTCCACCGTTGACAAAATACTTATCCTTCTTTAAAAAACGTAAACTTCAAAATATCCAATTTTTTTCACATAACGAAATAATATTTGCTAACTGAAAAAGTGAAATAGTGTTAGTAATGACCGCAATGTATGGAACTGGAAGTTGTTCTGGTCACTTAATATAGACATTTAATATATTTTATAAATCGATAAATATAACATCGAAAAAAAAAGAACATTTAAACCCTTTTAATTTGTTCTACCCAATGGATAAATCGAACCTGTAATCTTTCAACTACAAATGTATCTATCAAAAAGCACTCAATTTAATTGTCAGGCTCCTCTGTAGTAACATCTGTATAACAGAAATATTGCCACCCCGCTTTATCTCTTAGAACAAGCACAGACCAATAATGTTTTGAAGCACGTAAATATGCAATTCACAGGAAAATGTTAAAACATTGAACATTTATAGTTCAAAGGAAAATACTATGCCGTCGCTTGAATGAGTCTTTTGTTACCTTAAGCTATTTCAATGCAATTGTTGGTTTGTCAGGTTTTATCTTCCTGCTGTCAATATATACAAGTCAAAGTTAATACAAGTGGAAAGCTTTTCAGTAACTTTAATATTTGACGTGACCGAGGTGAATTTTACTAAAGAAAAAAGAACATTTAATTCCTAAAATAAAATTTAAATGGTTATTGATTTGTATCTATTCAGTTGGTTATTTTATTTATCATTGAAATGTTTACGAATCATGTGAAAAAATTAAGGTGGATGTTAAAAAAGAACCTACAATTTTCACTTTTCAGCTAAAATAAGCCAGAGAAGTATCTAATATATAAAATTCTCGTGTCACAGTTTTCGTTCCCGTACTTCTCCGAAACGGCTTGACCGATTCTCATGAAATTTTGTGAGCATATTCAGTAGGTCTGAGAATCGGCCAACATCTATTTTTCATTTTTTTAACTGCGCGCGGACGTAGTCGCGGGCGACAGCTAGTAATAATATAAAATAACTTCGTATCCGAACGTCCTCTATTTGCACTTGAATGTAATCCAATGTTATAATCCCATTTTGTATATTTCACAGGTCATAACAACTGACGATCTCCGTTAATTTACTGTAATTAGTTTAATAAGTTTTCGGTTGTCGTTACCAGCGGGTCACATTAACGTTATAAAGCGCTTTAGACGCTTATCGATCCCAAATTTACTGACTCACTGGCTTATTACTGTGAAAATATGTCGCCTTTGATACTTCCTAGCTTAATACACAACTTGTAGATTAGTGTTACAATGTTCTAACAATTTGCTACATTTATCAGTTTACAGTTTAGTGGATTTTTATCAAGTTTACTGCAACCTTGACAAAGCGTCCAGTAGATTTCATGCCTCAAAAGCAACCTTAATTAGAGCGTTGATAAACATCTTTAGAGGCCTGCGTTGACCTGTACGTTTCTATTCTAGAAAGAAATGAAAGTAATTTTTTGTGCAACTCTGCAGTTCTTTTATTTTATAATAACTTCATATTACAACTGAATAAGTTAAATATGTCTTCTTGTTTAAACTGTGCCTTGTAGCGCTGAATAGATTACTTATAATTTTTGTCGAATCATCCAACCACTTTCTGATATTAACCTAAGTTTTCTTTGAACACATGGTACACATATTGATCCGCACTTAGAATGGAAATAATATTATGGATGAAAAGGGTGCGTGTACTTATGCGATACGTTTGAAAATCTTTACTTTGACATGAATATGATATATTTTTATAAATTCTTAAAAACAAAATATTGAGCTGGATTATCTAAAGATAAATTCTAAAACGTTCAATGAGAAATAGCATTCTAACATTCTTCAATAATGTGTTCTCGAATTCACAATGAAAATTGGTATAAACGTTAAAGCAGATAACTGTTATGGAGATTAATTACCATTATATTATAACATAAAATTATTTAATTTTAATTTTATAGGCAACTATATATTTTTAAAGCGAAAAAAATATTATTTGAGACAAAAGAGATGCGAGAAAATCGAAATTAAATTAATGAATGCCGCTATGTTCACCCTGTGGAAAGTCACGCAATACTTTGTTTTGTTTGATTCCATAATGAAAAAGCAATCTCATTAATTCTCATAGCCCCTCTTATTACGTCCTTTATTAGTGTGCAGAATATTAATGACAACACAATATCACCATCTTACTAATATTATAAATGCGAATATATTAAATGAATGAATGAATGGATGGATGTTTGTTAGAAGGTATCATCAAATCCGCTAAACGGATCTCGCTGAAATTTGTCGTAGTTGTAGAACATTTTGTGGAATAGGCTTCTAATTATTTTTTTTTAAAATTCCGCGCGGACAGAGTCGTGGGAGACAGCTATTTTAACATATAATAAAAAATATAAATACCTTCTGTGATCGTAAATTGCTACTATAATTCTGATGGCATTAAGCAACTCGTATGACGTCAGCAATGTGTGTATAATTTCCACTAGCATGAACTCTCACAGAAATACCAGTCGCGTTTTAGAATAGCCTGTAGATCAGCTTAACTATTGATATTATAGCATACCTCAGTTGAGATATTGGTATTTACCCCTACCCCTTTAATATTTCATAACTAGAATTTCATTTGTCCGTCGTATGTGACGTCGAGCAGGCTGACTGAAGAATGCCTTGGACTTACAGTTTATGAATATGTCCAAACGCCTTACATACTTTACTATACATTTTATAATATATGTGATCTCGTAATTAAAAGTAAACAAACCTAAATAAACTGCTGAGAATGTTTATGCCTATACAAACCTCATCAAGGTAAAGGACTAGAGAAAACACACTGCTGTACCATATTAAAATTTAGATCAAAAGAATGCTTACAGAGTACTAAATAAAATATCCAGAAGCGCTTCATTAAACTGATAACAAAATAACTTTTACTTACAGTTATTTGAAATAATAAGGATTTCACTTCGGTAATTTAGCTAATGAAGGGTTTTCTCTTCAGTATTACACCACGACATGAGCTTATCCACCCTTAATTTAATGATTCACTGCCCTCGTTATGAAGCTATATGTTTGAGTGAATCCTTGCTTGATAATTTATAGTTCACTCAATTATGGTTTGTCTATTTAACGATGATTAGTTTGACAAATCATTTATCAATTCACTAGAGATGGGTTGAGAAAAAATCTTTTTAAAAAAACATTGATCCGATGACAAGCAAAAAAAGTTATTTAAGTTAAAAAAAGTTAGTTAATTTCTTTGGTAAATATTAGAAGTAATAAAATACCTAAATTGTAGTACATATTTATTTGTTCAATTACCTTTATCACAAGACAAGAGATTCTCGAGAGTTCATATTTATGTTAATTGCGTAAGGTCCGACACTATGCCATCCGTCCATTAAGTACGATATTAATCCTTAAACACAAATAAATCTAAACTTCATAGGCGTCAGTTGTCAAAGTAATCATACTTAAATATAAAAACTACAGAATAAATGTTATATCGCATATATTCCTTTGTTTTTTTGGCTTATGCTTTTGTTATTTAATTCTATTTATAAATTTTCAGATGTAATTTTTCATATATAGAAAATATCCTAGTTTGTTTGTCCTATTAAATATTGTTTGTTGATGGCCAATCTAAACCACTGGACAGTACTCAATGTATCTTTATATTCTATACATAATTACGTTTATATTTAATCAGAATATGTTTTAAATATCAAAGCAGAAATAAATTAATCTGAAATTTCAATAATTATTTAATTGTTTCAATAAAGTAAATAAATGAGCATCGTTTATAAATCTGTATAAGTCTAAACATTAATGGAAACGTATCTAGAACCGCATGTTGATGACACATCGTCAGAATACAACCTAAAACTACGAATGTTCGTAAATGCTGGTTTTAATTAGTGGAATCTTTTACAAGACTCAAATGCAATTATCCGTTTTCGAGTTACCCGTGTATAGAACCACAGATGAAACCTCGTAATCTCTTTTTACAAAAAGTTTAGTAATCAAGATAAGTTTGAAAAAATATTTATTTATACTGAACCTTGTTATTTTTTTTTTATTAATAAAAGCACTGCAGAAATTACAGTCAGTTTCTTTGTTAAAGTGTTTTGTGAAGAACAAAACACCTGTATCAAAACATATCATCCCGTTAATTCTGTTTTTTAATTGAGGTAAAAATATGTGTTTAATGTGTTTTAATATTTGTGTTTTATTTTTTGTAAACTTTTGCATAAACACAATATTGAATCATTCAATAAATACTTTTATGTAACAAATTGTATGACATTCGCTTAAACTTTTATATATGTACAGACGATATTCAGAAAACTTTATTAGTACTTAAATTGATCACTACTTTACATATTACATGAATAAACGACTGACTTTGTGAAAGTCAATTTGTTTGTCTGACAAGTTGGACAGTGAAATAGGTGCTATAAGAACTAAATTATTGACAAGTTCAAGTTGCTCAAGTGACACCTACCATATAATTGAATGAACAACAAGTAATATTAAAAAATATTTTATAAGCGAGTCCCAATTTTAGCAATTCATTTTTAACCTTTTTAGTTATTATTTTGAATGGAATTTTATCACTTTTTTCTATTGTTGGTGGGCCAATTTAATAAAACACATTTCACATCTATCAATTTAAGCTTCATAATGAATTGAGCTGTTAAAAAAATGTATACTTACATAATTAAAATACAATTTCGCAGAATTTTTATACTTAATTCTAAATAACTTAAGCTCACTTTCAATTTAGTTTTCTATAAACAGCGGTAAAAAGGATTTTTAGTGAAAAATGAAATATTTTCAAGTTATCAAACGTTTCATAAGACTGAGCCATCATACTCGTATAACATGTTTAAGATTTATATTTACGTATAATATGTTTATAGGAAAATATAAACATGAATTTCAATAGATATGCCGAGTATTTTGCTTTTTAAATTAGAATCGAATCGGAATTTTACAAAAATTTACTTGAGTATAAATACTCTTGTTGACGCCCGCGACTACGTCTGCGTTTAGGATGTATTTTAAGAAAAATACGAAATATGTATTCAATTGAAAATGGGTTTTGTCTACTTTTTAACTAATACTGCTGCGAGAAAGTCGTGAGAAATTCAGCATACTTATATTGAAATCTATTTTAAACTCTTTTCTAGTCGCTTCAAACGCATTTTCCTTAAGTGTTGATTCCAAGTGTGGCACTTGAGTGCCGTAAAACATTTCAAGTTACGTTCACGTTACACCCATTTAAAGATAAGATTTGCCGTTACAATGCTATAAAATTTTATGAGGGTAGCTGTAGGTTATCAATCAACATTCTCCCATATGTTTTATGGAAAAAAGCTGCCATTAAAATCAAGTTACTTCTTCGCCTTATCTGTCGAGAAACCTAGGTCCTTCGAATTTTTTTATTGTGTACATTAGATGTATTTTCAATGCCGCTTAGTTACAGTAATACTGTAACTAAGCTCGTCTTGCTTTTTAAAGCCGGCAATGGAATGAAAAATGGTTCTTTTTTAAGTTATATGTTCATGTTACAGTAGTCGAATAAAAGCGAGTTATAGCAAAAACAATGTAAGAGCAAGGTGATGCCTATAACAGTAAATAAGACAAGTCGCTAATAATAAACTTAAATTGAAAAGAAACCTTAACAATTTGCAATCCAGAAACGATTCCAATAAAATGCCCGATTGCGTCTGAGAATATGATCTTTTTCTTGTATCACGACTACTTGTCTCGTATTGCATCTGTTGGTTGTAATCAAGTGAAGCCATATTACATTTTTCCTAGCGTCATTTGACAAAGTTTCTCAATAAACTTTTCTTAAATACTACGGAATCGTAAAATTTTTACGTAACAATTTTCACTTATTATCCCTGATAAGTATGCGGAGGAGTAACTGAAAACTGAAACTGCTTAGTGCAGACTGCTTTATTGACGTTGTCACTTAAACGTGACGGTCGGGCGCAGCCGACCGTTCCAATTTATGCATTGTGCATGCGCATACATAACAATCCCTTAAACAATTATCTTGATTAACTATTGATACTTTACTTTAAAACAATGCTAGAATTCCAGTAAGGAGCTTATTATTATATATTATCCAACATTTAACTAGATTATCGAGAAAAACTAAACATTCTTTAATTTTCTATTTCCCATTGTTACTTACTCCGTAATTAATACGCGACTGTAATTTTTGACTTATAGTCTACTATGACAATTGTAATTTTCTTCCGCAAATATATACAAAAATATCGGTATTTTATTTTCTTTTAAGTTTGTGAAAATTAGTTAAAAAGTCTCTAAGGCCAAAGCTTGTAAACCCCTACAATTCTTTCGATGTTTTAATATGAATTCCATACAAATTTTCCGTGTACGGACGATGGTATAATAAAATTTTTTACAGTTCAGTGACCTCAAGCGCATAAAACAATTTGTACGACGCGGAACAAATCTAATTTACTTTGCAGCAAACAAAAACCTCTTTGAAAGAAAATGTACTGTATTTTTAAAATTGTCTTTAAACCTACCTAGTTTCGTTTGTAATATAACAACACACAATAATAATTTAGACTTAACTATACTCAGAGTAGAACCCCTGAAATTGTTACAATTGTTATGCAATGTCGAGAACAAATAGTGTTTTATTTTCCATTTTTTTCATAAAAATTTCTAGCTAATGTTAGACGCTCAAATGAGTATCGAGATATAGTTATTTAATCAATGTCTATTAGAAAATTAAAACTTTTTAAGTAACGTCATCATTTTTAAATTATAGGGTGGAACAGTCTACCGCCGCAGAATGGATAATAAATATGTACAGCGTTTAATGTTACAAAATTACTTTAATTAAAGAAATTTGATTTTTAAAAATAACCTTTTTTGTGTTACATATTTTAAATAAATAAAGGGCTATGATGTAATGTACTATATAACCTTAAAATGAAGGAGGGACACCGATAATTAAATTTTAAAAACGCAATGGCAATAACCAACTGAGCAATTGCGTCTATTAATTTCAAGTCTAAACAGCCAGATCTTAAGTTTGTTAGACGTAAAGGGAGAGTAAAAATATAGTTTTTGCTATCATCCTATTTCTTGAATATTTCGAACTTACACAATTAGAAACAACATTATCGTTTGTTTTAACCAATTCCTTGCGTGCAATTCAAAAACTCTTATCTGATTCGAGTAATAATATACTCATTGTTCCGCTTATTTACATAACTCTGCATAAAAAGTCTATGAATTTCCTTTTAAATCGTCCCCTTTTGACGAAGTACGCAATATTTTAAGAGTCGTTGTGAGCACGCTTACAAAGCAATTATAAATGCAAAAACGCAAATCGCTTCTTTGTTTCACTTTTCTGAAAATTATGAGTAAAAGGACATTCGCAGTTACACGTACATAATTATGTCTATATTTAACAATGTTTCCTTCGAGAAATTTCCTAAACTGCTCCACATTCTTCTTTTCGACGGAACAAACGTTAATTGGACGCTTTAAACCGTGTATAATTAAAAATACGAGTACATAATGAACCGTGGTGTTAATTTGCTTGTTTACTCAGCGTTGTTTGTGTCTTATAACCTAGCTTTCTTTGTCAGAATATATTTCATTATACTTAGTCGCCGGTCCATACCAAAAATTATTGTTCATAACTTTATTTTTCTCAACACAAACACTCAATGCGGTAAATTGCGGTGAATTTATGACTACAATTTAAAGTCGAGTGCCACCGTCCACCTCGGAAAATCTTATTTATATTTCATACTCCTATACTTTCAGCTCCTTGCCTTCCACGTCATAAACTGACAACGTTAAAGTATACTTGCTTGGTGCAACGTTTACACAAACTCTATTAAAGTTTTTTTTTAATGAGAAATCTCAAAAATCCCATTTAAGTTATATGTTTCGTTACGCAATTTTTATTTCTTATGCTACAGCAAAGGGGAGATGTTCTACATAACAGTAATTAGACATCTTACTAATTTGTAAGTTTAGATGGATGGATGGGTGTTTGTAAGAAGATATCTCCGGAACGGCTCAACGGATCTTGTTAAAATTTGGCACAGATGTAGAACAAAGTCTGGGAGAAAACATGGGCTACTTATTTTTTTACTCCACGCGTAAGGATTCGCGGGCGTCAGCTATTATCATATAATCAATCAAGAAATAAAATTAGTATTATTTAAATATTTAATGTATTTAATAAGTGATAAGAATTTTTATAATTTTTGTAATGCAAATATAGAAACGGTATATATCTTTCAATTAAAATCAACTTTTGAAAAAAAGTGGTCCAAGCAAATACTGGCAACATTTTCTATTTCCAACCAATGTTTACTTTCAACTTAACAGACAGCTTGCGGATTCAATTTAAAGTGACAAAGTTTTAAATGCATGAAATACAAACCTTACGGAGTCTCACACTTAAAAAAATACTACCAACTTACCTCGTTTTTAATATTACATTTTTGCAGTCTGATTGATATTATAGAAATAGAATTCGAGAGGCTGATAATAAGAGCTTAAAAAAGTACTAATGTCAGACTGTCTTTTGTTGCTTTTCGCTCATAGGGACTGATTCAACAGAAATACACAAATAACTGCTCGACAATCGTATTATATATTTTAAGTGTCACATAAAATGCTGCTAAATATACTAAAGTGGCTATTTGCTTTGAATTGCAAAAAATCCACGATGAATCGTTGCTTTGTGACGGATTCTGTAGCTTGCTGAAGTATGCTTGAATACATATTTTAACGGAAAATTCTATAGCGGCCTACGTGCTACTTAATATATTTAAATCATATTGTATGTCGAATGGTTTACATTTTTTTGTATAATAACGTTTTTTATGCACTTTATTTAATTTAAAACTTCATCATCATCAGTTCGAGACCTACCGAGGAGCTTGGAGGCTACTCGAAGTTAGGGGTGACTAGGCCATAGTCAACCACGCTGGCCCAGTGCGAGTTGCTTGACTTGAACATATCATTGAATATTTTTGACACACTTGTCACTTGTCAACATTGTCACATATCATATCTTCTCAGACATGTGCAGGTTGCATCACAATGTTTTACTTCACCGTAAGAAAGTCGGATAAATGTACATATGTAAATTGAAAACACATTGGTACATGGTGGGCGAACCCGGGAACTCTAATTTAATTTAAAACTTAGGTCACTTTATATTTAAGTAAAATAAAAAAGAAAAAGCGTCCTGTGTAAAACGTATAGAGTGTAATTAATAGGTAGTGTAATTTTATAAGCAAACATTTAATCCCCTGCGTAATTTAACATTTCGCAATAAGCCACGACTACCCTGGCTGAGCTAAACCTAACAAATAATTTCATTAATCGTCACGAGTAACCCATGTCATTACGAAAGCAACTGGCAGGTGGCTTGTTTAAAACAACACGACTTGCGCGAGACATATCTTTTATTTGTCTTCTTTCACCCGCGCGGCGTCATATATCTTTTTAATGTATTCCTGTATCTGACAAAAAACGATCGAAAAGGTTATATGCGTATTTTTTCTTTACTCACTTCCCGGCGTGTTAAGCCATATATTACTAGCTGTTACACTTCGCACGCTTTTTTATGTACTTCACTGATAAGTTTATAATTTCACCCTGCATATTACAACTTAAATAAAAAATAATACTTATCATAACCTTTTCAATGCCACTGTGAGACATTATGTTTTTAAACATGTGTTATGTCAACGGAAACACAGTTAATAAGATTTTAACCGACGTAAGTATTCACATGTCATAAACAGCTCAGAGAATTGCACAATAGCTATCTAGAACAGGGTAAGGAACCGATGCTGTTACGTATCCGTGAACCAAAAACTAAATGGAAAATTTGTTTAACGCTAATGCAACATCAAGGCTTACTTTAAGGCTTACTTTTTGATATAATTGACGACAACGACAACGAAGGCGCGATTCGTGGAAGGCCCACTGTATATTATTTGTAAGTTAAAGATCCGTATGGGTGGTAAAGTATTTTGCATAAATACTTATATGATATTAACATCCAATTCCAGTGTCGTAACAAATTTTTAGCTATTTATGTTTTTCCAGAGAACGAGTGGGAGGATAATTTTTGTTTATTCAAGTGTACCGTACAAAAACTCAGTAAGCATTTTAAGGCTTATTCCAGTATGTTAATATTTGAATATGGATATGGTTATGTAAATAGATAATATATTGCCTATGTTTTTACTAACATAATATTATTGTTGATATAAAACATAAGCTCAAATATGGCGCGTATTATTGCTTAACTTACTTTACTTTACAAGTCGAAACTTCATATCAGTCAATTTTGTTGCATAGGTCACATTTTTCCATACGTACTCGAACTTTCAGAGTGCAGTTATTCTGCTCCTCCCTATTTACGTCCGCATTGCGTAACTAGTCTTATATATTTTCAATAAACTATTCAAAGAATACGTTTAAAAAAATAATATTCATTTTGAAAAGTTAAGCAATATTGCAAATTTTACCGTTTTATTTTGACTACCATAGCACGTTGTACTTACAAATTTCTACTTAAATTTAAAACTCAGTAGATACCAATGTAAGCTCGTTTCCCTAAGATCACATACAAATGTTACGTAACAGTGACTCCCATGTTTTCATAGTTATAAATACTTTTCTTTGAGAATTTTAAATTTTTCAGAATTATTTGTTGGTAATTTTGGTGACTTTTGTTGTTTGTTAGTTTCTAATCTATTTCCGAAAACATTTTGTATAAACCTGAAAATGTTAGGGAAGAATATTTTTATTTTCATACCGTTAGTATACTAGTTTTGGCATTAGCCCAAATATTGCTGTTGAAAATAGGTCACGATTTTAAAATACTACTACTACCTACTTCATATAAAACTGACCATCTACGTATGTACAAAGATCTTTTTGTATCTTATTATAAGAGAATTTCATAAAAAGGCCTAGTTAGAAGGAAACTATAAGTCCATTCCCTTAGTGATTTCTCTGAGTAACAACAAATCTGAGATTTAGGAACGTCCCAGTGACAGTTATTGTCATATCTAAAACACAAGACACTAGCTGTCGCCCCGACTCCATCCGCGCGGAATTAAGAAAAATATAATAATATGTAGCGTATGTGTTCTTTAAGACTATGTTCTACATCTGTGCCAAATTTCATCAAGATCTGTTTAGCCGTTCCGGTGATACCTACAAACAAACATCCATCCATCCATCGTTCCATCTAAACATTCGCATTTATAATATTAGTAAGATTAAAGTGTGTAGGATTAGTTCTGGTCAAATAAGTGGCTCCTAACTTGGAGAGTTAGGAATTCAATTCAATATGTACTTGGTCCACGAGAATTCTAATCCCGTATTGATTGAATCATCACCTTGGTGTTCCCGCTGCTCGTTTGCCCCCTTCTCTTATATAAAAAATATTCTTTTAAGTCAGATCTGGATTGTTGCGATACTTATCCGTGAGTAGTGAAACATAGCTAAAGCAATTAATACTAATTATTCTTTATACTTGGATACAAATTTTAAAGCATATTTTAACTCTTGGTCTTCATAAGTTGTAAACAAAAGAACGCACGCAGTTATAAATAAATAAAAAATTAAACCATCACAGTTTAAAGCAACAATAAATTTTTCCCCACAATTGATTTATTATCTTGTTAAATCGAGACAACCTTCAAGTATTTTGAATAAGCTTTCAAAGCTCCGTGTATCAAGTTCTTTGTGGATTAACCTTAAGCTTTGTAAAGAGAAATATTGTTAGGTATTATAACTTTAAAGATCATAGACATTATTGTAACTTAAAACTTAACTTTAAACTTACATCAAAGTAACGTCTTAAGTTAAAGAACAATTGATTGAAATTGTAAACTGTTCTTAATATTACAATCAATTTTATCGCAATTGATCCGATCAGTTATGCCAGTGTTTGTTCGAAAAGCCATTAAAAATGCTGCCAGTTAAAAAAAAACTAGCAGTACTAGCAAACTGGTTTAAAAGGCACGTCGATCGCGTCCCTGTGCCCGCGCCTATGTCCCGAGCGCAAGATGCCAAACGAACTTTAGTTATTGCACAGATAATAAAGCAGTGTAACGATATATCGTATACTTCTCCGGTAATGAAGCACCCAATTCTCTATCTAATAGTAAGTACCAAAAATATCTCTTTTTCTATTATCTACTGGTAGTCCAATAAAATAATGATGTATTAATGCCTACTAACCCATCTGGGTTAATGCAACGAATAATCTTTGTCTCGAACCATCTTAGGTTATTAACTGTAAAAGTTTGGATCAAGAATTTTGTTATCTTAATTGTTATTTTATATGAGTTAATTTGGAACATTTCGTAATCTTCCATTTTCGTTTGTATACGAGTATTAGTATTTGTTCCACCAGTGCCGGGTAGACATTTATTGCTGGCGAATGTAGACATAAGCTTTGATTTGCGCAACGGATCCTATCGACATTTCTACAACAATTTATAGGGCGTTACGACATCGTATTACACGGTTGCAAATTCAGCTTCGATGTTTCTGCTTTGCGAATTTCATCTCGAATAACTTTGCCTTGTTTTCCGTCGGTTGATTAAGTGGTTATCTTCTACGCATCTTTTCCTTTATTTTTTGTTTGTTATTCGACAGGAAAGCTTTACGTTTTATTTTGTCTACAAAAATTTTAATTTTTTTAACTACGGTCACGTCACTTACGCATTTTTTTACGTTTTTGCTTTTCTAGTACAAAAGGCGAATGTAATTGAATACAAAAAATATTGCTTGCGATTTTACCCAATTTTAATAGTGATACAAAACCCTGCGAAAGATATAATATACTTTGTTTGAATATAGTATGTTATAGTAACAAGGGTTTCTCCATCGTTTCAGATACATTAAGAAATTCGGAATAAATATAAAACTGGAGTTAATTTATTGAAGACATTGTAATGGGGTATTCACGTGGTCTTACCTTCAGGAGGAGAGACAGTGAACAGTTACATTGAAAGGTAATAAAGTCTCCGGCACAATGTAAACCGACATTAGATCTTGTATAGAAACGCACTATTTTACTGTCAACTTTTGACAGCCGACACGTACGAAAATAACATGACCGTGAATTTGAAATAGCGTTATAGGTTATAGCAAAATTGTTCATTAAGACAAGCAATGTTGCTATATCTGTTCTTTTAGTGAAAATGAAACGTACGGCATTATTATTGTAAAACAGGCGAAATTTGTCGTGATGCTTCAATTTTACATGAAAACGGCTGTATTTTTTGCAGTTTGTTTTATTCTAGCTTGAGCCTTATCGAGACAGTTCGTTTATCTATGTTAAGCAATTTAAGAACGATGTTAGTAAGCTACTGTGAATAGATGGAAGTCGGTTCGGATTCTACTTGTTCTTCAAAATGACTAAAGTATGTTTAATGTATTCACTAGGGGAAGAACTTCCCTGGTGCATTTTGTAGATTATAAAGAGGGTATATGAGGGTGGACGCAGCCCCTTCGTGGTCCGTTTGTTCTTGTCGGTATTATCCCACGTAATACTATTTTCCTTTTAGCATACAGGATATACTAGGAAGATTTGTTTCAGCACAGTCACATTTTCACCTGTTTCTTTAATGACATTATTTAATAAAAGTAACCTTTCGATATTAACTTATGATCTTGATTAAAAAAAAACTAAAAGAATTCTTTATAAACGATAGATTACGAGCTACTGATTATTTCTAATGATACTATCAGAATTTTCACTATATCTCTACACTGTGACGTCATAGCGTGCAGATATTATATTTTTCTTACCGAGTAATCCTAGAGAGACGTATTACTGTTAAAGCAAATTTTAAGCCTATACTGCCTTATAATTATATTGTAGTAATGTTTGCATTGTAGTAAGACAATAATTAGCGTAACGTTTCCGTTTACAGGTGAATAACGACAGGGGCTTGACATAGCATGTCATAAGTCACCGATCGGTGACAAGTGCAGTCAGCGAACGCGTCACTCCGTCAAAGGTACAGAAAAGCGTCGACATGGGCAAGAAAAACTCCAAACTAAAACAAGACACCATTGACAGGCTGACAAGTGCCACATACTGTGAGTATTTAAATGTCTTTACTTTCTTTAAGCGATCGGTAGACGATAATTTTTTTATCAAATTTGTTTGATCAATATATTCAACTAAAATGTCGTTAAATATTTAAATTTTTCACAAAGCACATTATTATCTCAATATGCTTTAGTTCAAGTTTTCCAGCAGTGGTTGCGTAAGCTTATAAAGGCTCTTTAGACTACTGTGTACTGAGGCACTATCGTATGCGAGATACAAATACGGAATTGCTCTCCTTCTAACATCTACATATTAGACAAGGAGGACATGATTACGACGTTACAGCTACATTGTACGATTGTTACAAACTGCAGACAACAACAACGCTTAAATGCCTTTTCAAGGTAAACAGTGACTACTCAGTCACATAAAAACTTATCTTTGGTATTGTGTACATTGACGCCGAAACAATTACAAAAATATAGAGTCATATCTCTTAAGATCCTTGTAAACACAAAGATAACACACTTTGTATGGATATTTTGGCGGTGCAAGCTCACGCTTATAGTCCTTTCATTGTATTATACTAGTATGAAATGAAAATAACACACAACTTTGCCTCTTATCAAAACATTTTACTTGTAAGCTGTTCTTGAAGAGGAAACCGAGTTAATAATATCTGCCACAACATATTTATATACAAAAAGGCCAAACGAATGTGAATAAACATTTTTAATGCATTAGCTTCGATCAAAAACAAAGCTTGCTGTTTGTTAATGTTTCTTTGACGACCTCAAAATTGCTTAACGTATACCAAAGTCGGGATGATAAAGCTAGTGAAACACCATTAACGACAATATAATTCACTACAATGCTATTGTTATTTACCATCGCGTTTCAAACTATTCTGTAGACGTGCGTGTCTTAAAGCTATATGGCCACTAACCGTTTCTGTAGCACCCGCTCCACCCATTTCCTTTACGTAAACTCTCCTTTTGCCATAGAAATTGGTCAAGGTGAAAACTGTAATGTAGTCCAATTTATCACTGTTGTTTACCCTTCATGAGCATTCTATTTGTTAGATATTTTTACATGTTATTATTCACTTTTATGGTTCTTTGTTCTGATAATTTTTAAGACAAATAGAAATTGTATTATACATAGAATAAATAGTTAATAATATTTTATTTTTATTTAAAACTAGATGTCGCCCGCGACTCCGTCCGCAAGGAAATTAAAAAAATAACAATAAGTAGTCTATTTGTTTTTCCAGACTATGTTCTATAATTATGTCAAATTTAATCGATATCCGTTGAGTCATTCTAGTGATACCTTCAAACAAACATCCATCTATCCATCCCTCTATATTCTTAAATTTAATAAAATAATAACAGTAAATTATGGTAAAATATCCTCCTTTCCACGTTGAATATTTATTTAAATCGATAGAACGGCAATTTACGGGCCAAAGGAAGGAAAATCTGTAACCGGCGTATTTTATATACGTAATCGAATATGGATAAAGCAATAGGTGTGTAGGGATTCTTGTAAATCGGATTTCCAAATTCAGGAGCAACGATCCGGCTCCAAATGTTTGTTTTATAATTGGTAAATATTTGCCCGACCGACAGGAGTGTAATTTATTTTCACCTAATAGTTTCAACTTTATTTATCTACTTTATATTATCATATTAGCTATACCCAGTATGCAAAAAAACAAAGATAACAATTTTTTTAAACTCATAGAATAGAGCGATCAAAAAACGTTTTTTTTTTATCTAAAAATTATGTCCGCAAAATAATATACTAAAAATTTTTAAGCAATCTGTCCATCGTTTTAACAAAACATAAGGAACAAAATAAACATAATTTTTTTCAACTATTGTTAAACAATAGATTTATAAATTATGATATTTATTTAATCTTCATATTTCTTATTGAGACAGTTTTATAGCTTCGTAACACTATTCCTAAAAAGAAACAAAAATATTAATTTTCCCCTAACTTTAGAATAAATGGTTCTTCACTCAATATTTGTCCCCTTCAAGTATTATTTTTGTGCCAAAATTTTCGGTTCGTAAAACTCAATCTATCTCCATTCTAACAGAGACTGCAATAATTTTATTTATTTTAAAAATATTGTCATAAGATAAAAGTGTAAACAAGGAATCTTATCTATATATATTTTATAAAAGAAAGTCGTGTTAGTTACACTATTTATAAGTAGTATATATATGTAATAGTGAGTTATAACTCAAGATCGGTCGAACTGATTTAGCTGAATATTGATGGGGAGGTAGCTTAGAACTAGGAGACGGACATAGGAACTTTTTTATCTTGTGTGCATTTTTTTTATACCGCGCGGACGGAGTCGCGGGTAAAAGCTAGTTTCCAATAAAAATATCTACTTGTGTTTGGATTTTTTTCATTAGAATTTCTTTTCATTTGATCTTAAGTCAAATAACGTAATAACATTATTGACATGGCAAAAAATATTTACTTAAGCTACAGAAAATATTCAACGCTTTTGACGTTAGTATTATAAATAATTAATTTTGTAATGGATTAATTTATTCAATAATAGTAAGAAATATAGTATCGATTCAATACTGTCAACCTTACTGCGCTGTTATTGCGAAGTCTTGGCGTACGAGTGAGGAACTTATCGTTATAGCTGAGTTAAGTGACAAAGTTTGACTGTTGGCGCCGCATCGACTACTAGCCGACGGCATTAGTCTCTCCCAATTTGCGCAAAGTGCCAAGGTAAAGTCACAGGGGGAAATACGCCAGGGGGAAGTAAAAACTTAACCTGTTTTAGCTTTTTTATGGATTTATAAAGCAGTTTATAACATCGCCGATTAACGAACAAAATTATTGTTGAATCTCGCATAATTTATTTCAATATTAACCGATCTAATACATAAACTTTTTGTTTAGAAGGTCGAATGATTTTTACGCTGTATCATACAAAGTATTTAAAAAGAATTTTCAGATCGACTTCAAGAATCAAGTTCTGATTTTGGTCTTACTGACTTCTTTCAAGAAAGAAAGAAGTCAGTAATCGGTCACTTGACCGAATACAATCTTACAAAATGAAACCTTACATGTAAAAAAAGTACGAAACATAAATTATCTCTTGATTTAAAGTATTAGTTTTGACAATTGAAGTATTTGATTGCGGTTGCGGTATTTATAATTAATATACAAAATTTAAATTAAAACATTAAAAACTCCAACTGACATAAGAGAGGGCAATGCGGAGAAATTCCTGAAATACACTGCAGAATAAAGGATTGCCACACTATTTAATGAAGCTAACAAAACTATATAATTTTCACTCGACATTATATAATTACTGATGCAGTAAAAATAATTAGATCTGTTTCTGACATGGCTTCTGTTATATACTGCAACAAAATCAGTATTAACTTACTTTATTTTTATAATCTGTTCTAATTCTATACAAAAATTCTACATAGAGATAAGTGACTACTTCCACAAAGTACAGAATTTAATGGCTCCATTTATTGATCTTCACTTTTCCTAACTCAATACTTATGCAAATAAAATGTACCAAACGTAGACATAAATTCTTAAAAACTTGCTTCTAATACACATATCCCACCATCTGACATGACATGCGACACAATTTCTAAACCAGGATATTTAAGTTCAACTATAGCACTTAGTAGCATCGCTATCTATGTACGTCGAACATAATTAAGTTTTGGTGTGAGGGTGAGATCCGCGTGCCCGAGGCTACACCTACGTACTCGTGACGCCATCCCCCATTCCTGACACCTTGAATGAGCGTGCCGTATTATAACAAACATTAGTCCCGCGTGTTTACGCTTCAGTTGTTCTAATACAGATTTATTGTTCTCATGTGTTGTGAGATATGAGTGTAGATTTATATCCCTACTATATATATACTAGCTGTCGCCCGCGACTCCGTCTGCGCGCAGTTAAAAAAAACTAAATGGGGGTGGGGTGGGGTATGAAAAATAGATGTTGGTCGATTCTCAGACCTACTGAATATGCTCACAAAATTACATGAGAATCGGTCAAGCCGTTTCGGAGGAGTTTAACCACAAACACAGCGACACGAGAATTTTATATATTAGATATATAAGGATTTTTTTGTAAGTGGTCAACCGGAAACGAAGCCGACTGTACTGACTGTCTCCCTTATCCCCAAGATCGCATTTTGTAACTTTTGATACTCGTATACGGTGAGAGAATTTGTTTTGTATTTTTCCTTTTAAAAGTTTCATTTCACGTATGTTATTCTTGTCTCGTCGCGTTTGTCAAAACACGTCCGCATACAAATCGACGAAGCAAGGTATCAATTCAAAATGATCAATGACCTGACTTTCCATTTTATTTATGTAATCAATATTGTGTCATAAGCTTTTGATGGTTTAATTATGGTGTGTTTCCTTATCTATCTTAATAAGAGCTGAGTAGGCTTTTTATTCAAATAATCATAATTTTTAAATGTTAGAAGTAACCAACTTACTGCGTACGAACTCTTATAAAAATTGTCCATGATGATTTTAAATGAGCACTAAGCCTAAGGCCAAGACCATATGAGGTATCAATTAAGTTCTCTAATTGATTTACCAGTTTGTTTTGTATTGAACTGTTGGATGCTAACCCTGTGCCGACTCATTCATACAGAACTAGTCTTGATCCTTAGGTGCAGTGTGGATTAAAAATCGTTTACGTACAAAAACTATTAGAGTCACACTCGAATTAATAATTATTCTGAGTTCTCACGATTGAGCGTGATGTAAAAAAAATGCCCGAGTATTTTTAACACGGGAATTATGTTTGAATCAAAAAATATCCGTATTTATTTGTTCATCTAATAAATGTTTTGTTTATTTTTCTCTCTGTTTAATTTCATTTTGATGTTCATTACAAAGAGTTAAAGAAACATACAGATGAATTTATGTGCTTTTTACCTATTTCCTTAATAATAAGTGATAGTTAGCAATGGCTGTAAATTCTATATCAGATGTACTAAATTACTTTTAAAAAAATTTACAAAAACTCTCTGTTAGTTTGTATTTCTCTCTGCATATAAACAAAAAATAGAAATCAATTCTCTTATAATTCTGTACACAATTAGGACTTGGAACAGATAAATCGACTTCAAGTAAAATTAGTCTTCGAAATTATTATATACTAGCTTTTTCCTGAAACTTCGTACGTGCGGAATTAAAAAAAAATCTTAATAAGTGTCTATGTGTTCTTCCAGACTATGTTCTACATCTGTGCCAAATTTCATAGAGATCCGTTGAGTCGTTTTGGACATACTTTCTAACAAACATCCATCCATCCAGACAAACATTCGCATTTATAATATTAGTAAGTTATTCTTTATTTTAATAATAAGTTAAACAAGCGCCTGACAAAAATGTTACAAATAAGATTATACACTGAATAGTGCCGTTTTCACAATCAAAAATAAACTTAGCAGTATTTTTTAAAGAACAATACAGTTTTGTATTTATATCTTTTTATATCCTAATTAATATAAAATGTAATTAAGAAATAATTTCCGGGAAAAAAATAGTAAGTTAATACCTTTAAGATTAATTAAACCATAAAATAAAATTGTGTAAATTTTGTTTACAAAGAGATTTAAGAATAATCATATATGACCTCAGGGTTCAGAAAGAACACACGTGACGCGGAGGTCGATTCGCGTCCTCGGTACCATGTTATGTTGTTGTGTTTTCACTGCTAAGGTACTTATAATAAAAGATATTGCTATCTCTGTTTTTGCAAATAGAATATGAGGGATGACAGTATGTTCGTTGTACGATTGTGTTGGCAGTAGAAATACACGTTTAGTCCCTTCAATGACGCAAAGTCTCCGTATCAAACAAACAATTCATTTGCCTTCAGTCACGCCACATTGATTTTCATACGTCTCTTCTAAGACGCCGTCGAGTCTAGGAAAAAACAAAACGAGTACACTGGGAATATTTTTGGAAACCCTCATCAATATAAAATTGGTTTGAGATGGTCTGTTAAATAAAATATGTAATGGAAAAGACCCATTCAATATATGTATGTTATTGCCAATAGACCACCACATAAAGTTCTGATGTTAATACTCTAAATCTAATTTACTAAGGCTACTAAATAGTAGTTAAAATCCATGATTTAATTTAAATATCGAATGGATTTTACAGCGATATTGGGGTAAAAAGTTAACAAAAACTCATCGTAATCTGTACGATAGCCAAAACAACTCTATCAACAAACACTTCAAGTTCTGATCGATCATTGTTTTAATTTGCACAAAAAGTACTCGTGTGAAACAAATTCCACGCCAGAAACTTTTAAAATTTGATTGATACTTTACAAAGTAAACGTCCTATTCAACGGGATTAATAAATAGTATTTTTCTTTAGCAAATGTACATTAATTTTCCTTTATTTTTTCCACGAAAATATACGAATCATGGCCGCGGAAGAAATTAAATGAAGCTACGTCGTAAAGCGAAGGACGAAAATGGACAAAAGAAAACAAAAGGAATTTTAAAAACACTAAGCACAATATTAACTTTAGTACTTACGAAACAAACAATTGCATTTTCGCTGCTGTGTTAATTAATTAATTAACTTTTTTAACTACACATGTTAAGAATTTTTATCTACATATTATTTATTGGTTAATAGGTGCGATGATAGATATGTAGATATAAGTAAAAGTTGAAAGATAAAAAGAAAAAACAGCTGCAGTCGTAACATCGACTAACCGTTGGAAACATAGCGTCATCCCTGTCATTGTCTTTGACAAAACTGAAATACCAATATATTTTAAATGAACATTTTAGTCTTAGAAACCCACAGTAAACGGGTTCAGATTTGAATAGAATCGAATAACTATATAATAAAAAAAAGTACAGTTTATTAACCAAAAAAAAAAACAAATTACAATTATAAAGATATCGATTAAAGAGAAAAAAAATATAGTTCTTGGCTAATGGGTAGAGACTCAGCTTGTCACTGAATGCCGCGCTGGTTTTCAGCCTCCCCGTAATTACTATAATAAGGTGCAGATAATTTAGTATAGGTATCAATATTAAATCGCATGTAATATAAAATGCAAACAGGTGCAAAAACCAACATGTAATAAAACTGATAAGCTGAACTATCCAGGGGGATCTATTAAACGGAAAGATGAATATCAGAAGGGACTCGGAAGAGAACTTTTTTCATTAAAAGCGCCGTTGTTAAGCTGAGTACATCACTTTATAATCCACTGAGAAATAAAAGCTTTCCATTCGATAATAGCACTTGGAACTTCTTTAATTTTCTACAAATGAAAGTTTTTATTGTCACTTAACAAAATTTAGATGCGTTTGAAACTATAAAAAGTAGTTAACGTTTATTTCACGTTAATTTTATCTTAAGTTATAAGAAATATGTGGTGATATGATCCCATGATATGATGATCGATATCACATTACTCCAGAACACGTAACGACAAGAGTGTGCGTTTGCACGAACGCAACTGCTTGTACTAATTTAAATCCATTCACGCGCAGATGAACCTTGGCTATAACTCTTGAGATAGAGAACTCCAGAATGATTAAACGGATCTGGATAAAGTTTGGAATTTGTAGGTTACTAGCGTACAAGCGTTTCGTACCTAAAAATGAACTTACAAGATACATTTTTCATGTGTTACTACTCAAGAACTCCTAATCAAAATAATTTCATCAGACGGTGTATCAGGCAACGGCGAATAATTCAATAAAAGAGAAGTTAATAAGAAAAAATTCTTTAGCCAAATAGGAAATAAAAAGGCAATTTTGATGGCGTCTTACTAACCTTAAAATATACGAAGTGCACTAACAAATTACACATTTTACGACTTTTCCTCATCCAGTTACACTTCCCTTCTTATTATTCATAGTAAAACCTCCCGCGGGTGAGACTGCGGTCCCCTCGCAGTATTTTGCGAACCAGTTTATCCTGTCACAAAATATATCTTACACCATCCTCTGAATAAAATATTAATCTTGTTGTTTTCTATGTCATTAAAAATGTGCATTTTTTTTTTCAAACTGTAAAGCTGAATGTTTGCTAAACACATTTTTATACGATACGAGTATGATGCCAAAGGCATGTGCTGGTGTTGCGGACGAACAGAAGGCGTGTTCCTAGGCTTTAAGAAAGACATACGCCGACTTTTTAAATAATACCACACACACACACATTTAATCTATATTTTTATACTCGTAGTGTCTATAATAAATAAAATAATTAAATAAAACATGATGAAAATATAATTTTGATGTGTGTTATTTTGTGTTGATCAAAGATACAACCATATCCTGTTTCACGATGACCTTCATAAAACATGCTTCCTCTCTGTTGTTCTCTGTTGTGGTTATCTAACACAACGCCATTGAAATCAAAGCAACCGGAAATTGAACTTGCGGCGCGCCAAGATCAGATTCAGATCATTTTAACGCTTCGCCCCATATCCACTACAAAATATACTTTTAACGCAAGAATACATTCTAAAAGATAAAACTTATAAATAAGCAGAAAAATAACTAGATTTGTTGCATACTAGCGAATACCCGCGACTTCTTCCGCACGGAATAAAAATTGGTCTAAGTTACTTCTGCACATTTTTTTTATCATGAGGTTGCGAACGAGCAATTAGTCACCTCAATTCCGAAATAGCGAAGCAACTGCTGTCCATTGAAATTCGCAATAGCAGATTCCTTACCTACCTTTAATCGATGAATTCCCATTCCCATGCGTCCCCTCCTCCGTCAAATCCACTTCGTCTTCTCATCATTTCTTTATAACAAAAGTGCGGGAAGGGAAATGGGACTAAGGCCTCCGGCACGTACACTCATCAAACGAAACGCGGAACTGTTTCCACTTCACACCTATCTTCTGTGTGGTAGCGGTATTTCACCGGTCGAGTCGGTTAAAATCTTATGTGAGCTAACTTCCATTAAAAGTCCCATCAAAATCGGTCCAGTCGTTTCAGAGATTACCCAAAACAAAAACATGTCTCATAATACACAGTAGATTGGACACACATAAATATTAATGCATATATATATATATATATATATATATATATATATATATATATATATATATATATATATATATATATATATATATATAGTTCAAGGTCAAAGATCTTGATAAAAACACAATGATATAATGTAGATAAAGTAACTATATATTTACTAGTACAATACTCTATTCCTCGGGCAATTAATTCAGTGTTGCGTACTTGGATTACGGAATATCCCGAGTGAATCAACATATTCAATATCGGCTAGACAATTGTTACATTAATCGTCAGAGCATTGAGCGCTGCGTCTTTATTGCCTTCTGTCGTATTTTCCTCAAGCGTAAAGAGATCGACTGCGGCCACTTTCGATTTCTTACAATTTTTCGTATTCAAGTCACGAGCTTCATCCATATTGCTGTCACGAGTGTACAAGCTTACAAATGTAAATGGGAACATTTCATTGTTTGTACCCACCTGTGGTTTCTACCAAATTACGAGAAACGAAATTATCCAAAAACTCAACATTTGGTACCAGCCGGATGCGTGACGAATTCGACAATCATTTATGGTCACCGTACAAGTGCATTTCGCAAACTGTTTGAGGCTACCGCTGTCGAATGCTTAAAGCTGTCCGTGTACAGCAGCCCTCAATTATTTGGATGTTCTAGTAAATTAAGTTAGTTCGATAAATCTATAACTATAGCAAGCTTTTAAAACTGTAGTATATTTTAAAAGATTTTTATCCTCATTCTATTAAGCCTTTCTTAAAATCGAATTAAATCCGGACCAAGTACCGTGAAATATATAATTTCAAGTGAACTGTGTTTACGGCGAGTTAAAACAATGCCATTGGCGTATTCTGTCAGTATCTGTGAACGGTCCAGAGCTTTTAACGTCCGCTTTAAGATGGCGCCTATTTAAAGGGTTGAATTTTGTAATAAACCAAGTTTAATTGAACTTTCTTTAAGTTTAAATGATAATTTTTTAGAACTTTTACAAATTTAATATGAGCCTAACTAACCCTATAAATGTTTTGCCTGATAGTAATATTAACTGTGTAGAGAGCCCTTCCGCATGGATTTCCACTGACAAACATCAGAATATTATTTATTTAGATTTAAAACCGTTTAAACTTCACTAAGTTACTTTAGTAAATAACAATGAATTTTAAAAAAATTATTTTACCTGTCTGCCGAATCTAAATATAAAATACACATTTATATTTGCATTTCAACAGAATAGATAAAGAATAGCTTTAAAGACATTTCCATTTAAGTCAGTAGCATGCGAAGTCTCCACGGATTACGTTAAAGCGGCTCAGGGGCTGACAAAACAAAGGGTACCAGTGCCCTCAGGCTTGCGTTGCCTCCACTAAATGCACTTTCTCTACCCCTAATACTATTACTGGGAAAACCGATGCCACTTTTCACTAAATTCACATTGTAACGACAATAAAACGTTTTTTTATAATGCGATCTTTTTCAATCTTAATTAATATTTGACATCGAAATAATTCGGATTTAAAATGCTTGAACCAAATGAAGCACAGTTGTATTTAAATTTTCAACAACGTTGAAATCCAGTATCATATTTTAATAAGACGTCTGCAATAAAATTCTCCAAATTTTTGATTTGGGGTATAAGGGAAATTAGTAATATTTTTGCTTGTTACCTTATTACCCTTTTTAGAATAAGTACTAATCATAGACTAAATTAAATCTCAAATATGAATTAGGACATATTAGAGAACTTGCTTAAAATACTGTAATTGTGTAAGTCATTTTGGTATAAATAAAGTTAACGTAACAAGTTGAGGTAATCAGAATTAACCAGTTCTCGATTAACTAAATCACATTAATATCTTGTCTCATAAATCAACAAGCTATGTAGGGAAGACTAATTGGGCAACGGCGTCTTCAGCTCCACTCGTACATAACTTGTATAACGATTGCTATTAATGGAGTAATTTAGGTTACGGAATAGCTATAAATTAAAATGCCTAAACTATGGTAACTATATTTATTATATCAAAGATATAAATATAGGTAGGTATTCTGTGCTCAATTTTAGGTACGAGTCGGTATACATGTAAAAGTCGGTCAATTGGTACTATTACATTATTCCTTAATTTTGATACAATTATTATCTGGAAGGTAATATTTAGAGTTTAAGAATAAAGGTGGAATAAATTTGTAACCTTTTACGAATATAGTTTTCGAATCAAACTTCGATCCTTTAGTGTGCGAGAAATAATTTTCGCAAATATAAAGCACGTTTCCTGGCGAAAAGGAGATCGGCAAAATCGCGTTCCCCTTAACAACCTCCTTCACTCCCTCTCAATTCATAATTCTAAATTGGCTCCGAGAGCACGAAAGGACGTGACATCTCGATTACGATATTCTTGTGAAAATATTGAATGAATTTGAAAATCCACTGCTCTATATCTCAAGGGAACTGTTTCAATTTTTCTTCACAAAAATTATGACAGTACGCCGATAAATCTAGTTAATAAGATTAGGTTGTTATATAACTAGAATTAACTTTAAAATTTCAGAAATACAATAAATCAGTTGAAATCTAATACGAAGCTATATCTTTTTAAAATTTACACGAAAGTAGTAAGAAAAAACATTGCAAACAAAATTTTATATCTTCCTAGAGTATTTCATTGAATCTGCATCTAAAAGTAATTTTATTCAGTTACCATAGAAACTATAAGAAAGAAGTAACAGAAATTAACTTTGCTCAACTTCTTAACAGATTTTACAGGATGCAAAGAAATGTTCGTTATCTGAAGTAAATAAAATTTAAAACTTTCAATTTGATTTGTTAAGAATTGTAGCCACCGTAAGGTAAGTTCAACTTTATTAAATGTTGTGTATGAAAATAGATTATTATTTCAACTAAGTATGAATTAAATAAAAACTATAATCATGACCGACTCCTTCGAAAAACAAACACCTAGGAAATATGTGAACCCAATGACACTAGGACTCATCACAATTTTTGGCAGGCGGGTTTTTACGAGAGTCCTTTACATTGTGACCTCCTTTCGCCTAAATGGTTTGCCCAAATTTGAATAGTCGGGCATCACTCGATTTTTTTTCATCCCTGGAATATGACTAGAGGAATGTCAATTGCATTTATTGATTTTTAAATGGTTGATTATGTGTTATATTACAGTAAATACATCTATTTTTCTTCTGTAACAACAAAGTAAATATCAGTTTTCATAACGTAAACACTCCATTCTTAAGAAACACATTGTTACTCGTGTTTCGCAAAGAGAATAAAAGGGATACAATATGTTTTTCAACAAAAATTTTATAATGGAAAATCGCGAATACTTTCAAACCACAAATTAACAGAAACTGAAATGTTTTTTAAATCTTTTTTTCTTCAAATTACGATAAATTTATATAACTAACCTACATTTGTACATTTTGACCACATTGCTAGATGATTAGTGGCGATTTACCATCGCTAAGCGAGCTATTACACAGCATTATAAATTGCGCCATACCAACGAAGTGCAGTCACTAGAATTTACAATTTAATGTCGGGCTAAGAACCAAATGCACCTATTACAAGTCGCTTTAATGTTCAAGTATAAAGTTATTAGTTTTATAACCTGGATGAAAATAAGATACTATTAAATATGATCACTTATTAAATATAATCTATTTTTTTTATTTGTTTCTCTGTTATAACATACGTAATGGCGTGGTAATTAACGTCGACAAAGTTCCATCAATTTCAATCTGTTCCGTGGTTTCCAATCTTAAAAACGCGTAGGAGAGACAAACATACAAAGATTTATTTTTATTTATGTAAAAGTAGTTACGCATGCATAGTCGTCGGATATCTCCACTTTATCTGTTCTATTAAATCGTCCGACAGACTCCACTCCCTAAAATATTTTGGAATAAAGCTACGGCTCCTATGCAAATGGCCACAAAAAGTGCGATTTTTCTGTAGCGCCATATTATTGAAACTTGTTGACATACTTATATATCCCTTAGTTATTCGTTATACGTTATTTCATCCATAATTTCATTATTAAGGTAAGATATCTTTATTTCTAGTTTATTAGATTTCGGAAACAATCTAAACTAATTTTGCTCCAAAGACGAGTTACGGCCACATGCGTAGGAGGCATTAAAAGAAAACAAAAAGATTTATACGAAATACGAATAGCAAAAAACTCATAGGAAATGAGATATTTCCAAAAAAAGCGCAAAAAGCCGATTTTTGTGACCTTTGACCTTGAAATTTAATAGTTGCTTACACCCTACCATATGTAGGTTTTGAGACAACTTTTATGGTGTCAATATACAAGTATTTACAGACTTACAGCTGGGTATCTCGAATTCCGAGGTGAACTTACTAAAATGACTGGACTATTATTGTGAAAATGTACAAAGCATTTGTCCCAACAAATTTTGGCAAGTTGCCAATACTTTAATGGTATTTGCCAGGGACAGGCGATGGCGAATAATGTTTTGCCCGAATCCTTTTTAAAATAACAAAGTCATTTCATATTTTCGCATATACTTACAATAACTACAAATATAAACCGGGATTAGTATTCATTTTCATCATTCATAGTTATTTATTACGCAATTAGAACACGTACACTTACATAATACACCAAAAGAATTCAAATACTAGAGAATTAATTAAGGTGAAATATTCAAGATGTAAATTAGTAGCGCCATCTATACATATTAATGTTCGCCTGCCAGAAAAAGTATGTAGAAGTCACAGGTGGGCACAGTTAATCGAAAAGTTAACTTCGTTAATCGTTAATTCGTTAATTAAAAATTTAACTTCGTTAATCGTTAAAGCGTTAAATTCTCGAAAATTTAACGCAAGTTAAAGTTAATCGTTAACAGTTAACCATGCCAAAATTATACATACTATTTTCACACTTATTGTGGCGACACTTGTTTAAAATATTAATTTGATTAATCAAAATATAATAAAAATTAATCTTAATTCTATAAAACATTAGTATTAGAGACAAGTATGAATTAATTATAGTATATTTCATTACGAGTGCGGAAAGCCTGTCATTGCAAAGTGTTCCGACAAATGTCTACCCCAGCCGAGGCGCAGCCAAAGGTGAGGGTTGACAGTTGGCACAAGTATTTTTAATACAGTTGTGAAAAAATTAAGCAATTTAATGTAATAATAAAAACACAACTCAACTAACTAAAATGTTTGGAAAATAGCGCCAACCGTAAAAGAATACAAACAGAGATTTTTTTTGTTTCACCCATTCTGGGTAGGCAAAGGGAACTATGCCCAAACGGCCAAGTCTTCAGTAGGTTATTTTTATAGATATGAAATGAAAATTAAATTTAATGAGATGAAATAAAATGAAACCAACCTAATTCATTGAATCAAATCATTAAATCTGATATTGTAAAAAATTAGGAGCTTCTTTTTAGAAATATTTGTATGAAGCATAAAAATTTCAGTGATTTTTTTTTTTTTGTAAAAACTTCGTGGTTGGTTTTTTCTTTTTAATAGACGAGAGTTTTTGACAGTTGGGAAAGAGAACATACGAGTTTAGAAAAGTAAAGAAAAAGCACGAATAAAAAAGTGTTTTTTATACAGTTTCTCAAAAAGTGGCTTATTGCAGGGACGAAGAGCGTTCGGAATGTGGGCTATTACATACTCGTGCTTTTATATACTCGTTATGAAATATACTATTTCGAACCTTCTTCTTTTGATTTTGTCCTGTTGGTCATGTCTTTCCCGGACGCTCTGATGCATCACACATGCGCGCGAACTTCACATATATCAATTATCGACTCGTTCGTTCACCATTCGAGTCGTCGACAGTTGCCCAACATAGTTGAACTTACGAGCGTGACGTGGCGCGTAATTTAAACAAAATGACAGCACGTCTCCAAGTTTCTAATTTAACGATTAACGGACTTTTATTAACGGAAGTTGAGTTTAACGGAAGTTAACAAAAGCGTTAACACTTTTTGAAGTTAACTTAAAAGTTAATCCGTTAAGCAAAATGTTAACTTCGTTAATTAACGATTAACGGATTAACGAGTTAATGCCCAGCTCTGGTAGAAGTTATACAAGCTAGTTAAAATATGATTATTTAAGAATTGTCTGAAGTACTTATTTGGTTACAATAATATATTCATAACTAAATCCCAGCATATGTTCACTTGAGTGCTTTGATGCGTTATTCATTGGCCCAGCTTTGGTACACATCTGCGTTATAGCTGGTCTCTTATAATATTTGGTAATCTTTGTAATAGTAAATTATGATTGGTGTTGATAACTTGCACTACAGACTACGTAATTTCGCTTGGTTAAATTAAAGCTACCTTCATCTTTGAATTAAAAAAAACTCAAAAAAAGGTTATAATTAAGGTGACTCTAAAAGTTCATACTCTACGAAAGACATTTCTTTAAAGTGTAAAATAAACTTTACCACATCTCTAAAAATATGTAAGTACTAAAACCTACTAACTACTAAAGTACCTATAATATTTTCGGGTACAGGGTCGGCGCTAGGGTAAGGCGCAGTTGGACGACCGCCCAGAGCGCTGAACAGAAAGGGGCGCCATACACAATCTCACATAACCCTGTCAACTCCCCAAAGGCATGGTAAAAAAAGAGGGCGCTGTAGAAATCTCGCCTAGTGCGCAAATACAGCTAAAACCATTACTGATCGGGTATTATACGAGTATTATATTGTATATTAATAATTGTCGACGGAGAATAGATCTATGTGCAACTCTTTCAATAAACGTTGTTGTCAACACCATCGACGTTATTATCATCTTGATACTTGTGATTGCAACGAGTAGAAAATAATGTCCATTCTCTAAATATTATCGCATATAAATTCCGATTCCATAATAAAGTCCGATTGTAAAATATGTTAAGAGTGTTTTTAACCTTTATTCGTGAGATCACATTTTGACTAATTAATTAAATTAATTGTCATTATATTAACATTAATAATAATAAAATTGCAACGAATGAAAGCGGAACTGAACCAAATAAAAACGAAAGTTGATAATATTTTAAAGCAAACAGCTTTCACATGAATTAAAAATCAAACATAATTTTTCAACAAATGGAATAGTAAGTAATTTGTGATCAATAGGTTAGTGAAATGATAATCATTCATGAGAATGAGCGTTGTCTCAGTATAATTTACAAGTATGTAGTTTTATGTAATAATTGCTCTAACCACTTTATTGGCAGAACGTATGATAATGCGTTTGATCCATTAGAGGCCATTAATAAAAGCGCGGCGCAGCGTCCGCGCCACTCGCCGTATTGCGACCTTCTTGCGTAACGGCGCGCTGTTACGATACTATTCTACATAATTTTGATTCTATACCAAACCTTATAATACTGGTCGCAAAGGAGAAAGGAGTCTCGAACGGATCACCGACCACCCTCAGCCATGCCGGCCAAGGCAACCTTTCACATCTGCTTTCGGATGTGTTGTAATTGTCCGCACAAAACAACATGTGTGGAGTATACCAAAAAAACATAATTGCATCACATTTGTGTTTTATTATAAAAAATAAAAAAGCTATCTATAATACATAAACATAACAGTCGCAGTAAAATACTCATTTCGAACAACATTAACACTGTGCACTAATAACAAGTAGCGATGAGTGGTGATGGGAGGAAGGAGTCGAACATCGTCACGATGGAGACTGCAGACGAATGCGGATGGTGACTATTTACAGGGCATTCGACTGCAGAAGATTGCCGGCAGAAATAGAAGACCGCGAGTTACCCTCGCGTTGACTGAAAGGCTGGATGAACCATTGGGCGATGTAGTCGCTTAGCAATAAATATCGTAGCTCCTCTTTCTACCACTTAAGCACATTTGAGGAATTTAGATTTAATGAAGAGGTCCAGCAACGTGTCCAGGGGGACCGTACTGAGTGCTGGTAGCACCACCGTGACCACCGTCTGAGCCGCTGTCCTCAACACCGCTCGTGCCGAAGTCAGCACCGATGTCATTACCGTGACCGGATCCGCCACCGATGCCAGCACCACCTCCGATTCCTCCGATTCCAGATCCACCAAGAGAAATGGCGCTAAGATCACCACCGCCGATAGAACCACCTCCAAGAGCACCGCCACCGAGAGCACCACCTCCGAGAGCACCACCTCCAATAGCACCACCGCCGATAGCACCACCTCCAATAGCACCACCTTCCTTCTGGGTTTGGTATTTGATGAAGTAAACTTCTGGTTTTGAGGGCTGAGTAGGAGCCGGGGTGGGGATGATGATGTCGGGCTGTTCTTCGGGCTTCTTGACCAAGACGTAGACAAGTGTCTTTTCTTCATTTTGAGGCTGGACGGGGATAATGGGCGCCACTGGGGTGGGGGGAGTCGGAGCCTTGATGAAGATGATCTTGTAGTGCTTCTGAGGGGGAGCAACAGCTGGGATACGGGGAATTCTCTGTTCTACGGGTTCTGGGGGTGGGACGTGAACGTAAATGTGCTTTTGCACTAGAGGTGCACCAGAATAACCACCGGCATATCCGCCATTGAATCCAGAGTCGCCACTCAATGCCAGTCCTCCACCAATGCTGCCGCCGCCAAGGGAAATGCCGCCAGAAGAGAAACTGGATGATAGTCCACCGGAGTGTCCGCCAAGGGAGAGTCCAGCTGAGCCAAGGGAGATTCCACCAGAAAGAGCACCGGAGTGTCCTCCAGCTGAGATGCCTCTAATTCCTCCGAGAGATGGGGCTCCATAGCTGCCAGATGGAGTAGAATATCTCGACGGTGCGGAGTAGCTGTAGCCGACTGGAGGCTCGGGGCGGCCGTAGGCGAGCGCCACACAGGCGAGTACCTGCAACAAGATTATTTTATTGTTAATTTCCTAACACATTTTTCCAAAATTCAATTTTACATGAAATCAAAAAATTAATCGAAAAAACAAAATAAATAGATCCAGTTTAAAAGGATGATTCTAAATACTAAGTAATACCAATTTATGTTACTGCGCAGCTAATTTTCTTTAGAAACAATTCGCTTAGCTTTTGTCTTAACCAAACATTGTTTTCCACCCATATATATTTAAATCACTATCGTTATATCGAATACAGGACAAATATTAACAATACGATTGCAGATTCATTCAATAAAGAGATTAGGAAAGATATTGGTGACGTAACGCTAGATAACTCGTACGCGGTAGTTACCAATTTGAAATGGTCTGGATTACGTAAGATGTGAATTAACACAGTAGAATGTTGTTACACTGAATACTGATAAGGAGGCTACTTTCATTGACATTTCGAAGTTATATCGTGATGAAATGGTTTCTGTAAAATAAATATTGTACCCGAACTGAATAATGAACTAGTTCCTGTTCGTTTAGAAAGAAAAATAAATTTAATTTTTAACAAAGTACGAAATATTTCAAATTAGACTTTTATTTGATTTACTTTTGCGTTAAATTACAGTTAGTATCAGAATTTTTTTTACGTAAATCATAAATACGGCTTTTTTTTTTCACTATTATGTTATTTAATATTCAATACCAAAAACGATTTTTTTATAAAACTAAAAAAAGCATTAAATTGGAAAAGAAAGACAAGAAGTTTTTATTAGGAAACGTAAAGAATGAACTCATTCCTGTGATATAAAAGAGGGAACGACGAACACTTTTATCACAAATCACAGGGAGGAAATATTTTCCCGCACTATTTGGCACAGTATGTGACAGTCCGTTTAGAAATCACTGAACACTTCACTTTACACCGTGATTCCTGGAAACGTTTACTTATATCATGTGCAGAATAAATCGCTTGTGCCAAATAGAAAAAAATGGGTTAAATTGATGTTTTAAAAATCAAGCGCAAGCTGAACTCACCACAAAAGCGCGCATATTGTGCTTGGGTTGTACTTCTTTTATGTAGGTGTGGACCCTACTTGTAGTAATTGCAGTCGCACCGACTAGAACAACTTCACTTTTTGGAGATGTTACTGACAGTGGGAGCTTGTGGTAACTGATGACATTCGCCATGCCGACCCGCTCTTAAATACCAAAGTGCTCATCTCGTCAGAACACTCCATCCCTACGAACATTTCACTTGGTAACGTGCAACTATCGTCATTATTTAACAAATATACGGTCCTTTCTTTTCGACGAGGTCCGTGGCGAGCTCGGAGCGCATTCGATACGCCGCCTTAGCTGCAGTCGCTCGCCTTACCACCTCGCCTTCACACACTACGATAATCTTTCAGTTCATTTTCGTCCGCAGTAAGCACGCACCTTGGGGCTCTGTTGAGACACAGTTTTTTTTCTGACTCCTTCCTTTTCTAAGCAAAAGGATTTATGAACTCTACATTTTCTAATGTATTTTTTGTAAAATATTTTCGCAATTATTACACGTTAAATTATAAAGCGTCTTTATTAGCACTTTCAGATAAAGTTCCTTGAAATGGCAAAACCTAATGCAACTCTTAAGCTATAATTGACTTCAGTAATAAAGTTTCTGATTTAGTGATAGTTGATTGTGCGAAACAATAGAATGAATGCGTGTAAATATGTACAATATGTTTATCTCACGTTAAAACATAAACATATTTGTTAAACCCAGCGATAGAGATAGTCCGAGATTTAGTCACGTCTTTAGTACGCAGTAGATATATATGGGTAAGATATATGTGGCTCAAAATGAACCATTGTGATAAAAATTAACATTGAAGGTTACGCTTCAGTGAGTGGGAACTTTAAATGGATGTTATAAGCAATAATAATAAGGCTTTAGGTTGCTAAAATATAAGGAGTTAGAATCATCCTTAGACGAACTCCTGTAGCTACTTGTATGTTCCCTTAATATCCCATTTTGTTTTTTGGTTTAGAATAAATATCTTTTTTCCCATATAAATAGTAGGAGCATGCTAATTTCATTTACTAATCATGCTTATTTCAAAGAATTCGTTCAGTTTAACCGTTTAATTTGAATTACACAACCATGAATAAATAACCGCTGTCACATGTAGAGATTTTTTTTTAATTATGCAAGAATTTTCGTTGGTTATTTACGTTAGTTATTAAGTGATTATGTCTCGTCGATTTAAAGAAATCACGATATTAGGGTAATTGCATAATGAAGATAATATAAACATATCAGTGACATAACAATAGTTGTTTTTCTAGACGATGCGTAAAAGTTGAAATCTAAGTGACAATAGTTATTGTTAGCAGATGTCACCTTAAAGTTTTAAACATTTTGGTATACTTAACCCAGAATGTAACATTGCTTCTAGTTTCTTCTTTCATGTTTACAAATACTAGAACATTTGCACTGTAAATAGATCTTATTTTCGACGACTATACTTTTCTGAAATACTTTATTTTCCCTTTTTCCAAAAAAAAAAAATACAGCATATAAAGTTAACATGAATAATGCGTTGGTACTTCAGCTTAACACGAATCCGCTTTCAGCTCACCTCAAAGTTAGGTTAACTAATGCATACTTTTATTAGCATCAGCTTAGAGGGCCAACAAAGTAATATTTCAGTCACGATTTCACCAACATTAAACATACATTAAGAAGTAGATGTAAAAAAAACTATAATCACTTTTTTCCCAATTATTCATTCGGAAATCTTAATCTTTCAAGTAACTATGTTTCCTTTCTAGTACCATTAGGTTACATTAGTAGAATAAACTTATTCTAAGAGTATCCCTTAGCGATTAATTTATGACTCTGGGTACGGCAGTTAGACATTAAATTCTAATTGCTCATCCCAATTTAAATATAAATCAAGAACCAGAGTGTTTATTAATTCATATTTTATCTACTGTATACTTTATTTTTTAGAAAAAAATCTGTATATTGTAGTAATAATGGTATCGTCCTTCGTGGAGTGAATGCGGATTATGTCAGACAAGTATAGTCTAAAACCTTTCGCTGTTGCATCGCATTTGTGACCACATGTGCGTCGTCAGCACCATCCCCGGATCCTCTCACTGTTTGATACCTAACAAGATTAGATAGTGCATTCTCAGACCACAGTATTTTAGATATCTCATTTGTAATAATTTTTCTGTCAATGTTTGTCAACATATTTGCTTCCAAAATATTTTAAAACTGTTTTTATCATGTTACAAATTGGAATTCTTACGAAGGACAACCCTTACGCTTTATAAAAATTCCTAAAACAAAAGCGCCGAAACAATTTATAAATTAAATATCACTTAACAAAGCCGGCATTTATTTTTTATACATATTTTTCTTCGGCGAACAATTTTTAAAGAGCCACTCGAATACCTCGAGATAGCTATGACACCAGCAAATTGTGTACGCCGCCCGTTTATAATTTGCCCGGCAAATAGTCTCTTTTCAGAAAATTGTACTTGAAAAGAATTTATTCACAAAGTGAAACGTCATAACGTATTAATAATATTTCAATGCTTTGTGATGGCTTCATCGGCTGTCATTTTCTACGAAGCCAATAAGACTGGCGGACTGGACTTACCAATGAAATTTCACTTTGTTAATAAATTCGTTCAATATGTAATTCAAAGACTTTTTGCAAATTGACGAGGAAAATTTGCACGTGGCGTACACGATTTACTGGGTACATCAACTCATTCTTTCATAACAACGATTTGGGTCCGAACAACTTTTAGCGTAATGTCTTCAGATGCCAAACAAAGTACCCAAGACAATTTATTCGCATTTTTCAACGGCGGCTGAATTTTTGTATTTTATTTTGTATTTATGATAACGGCAACTTGGACGTGATCTATAATAAAAAGGAACTAAACAACTAACTAAAATGGTAATTATAATTGAGAAATTCTTTTACATAAATGCTTGATACACTTGTTAAAATGCAATATCACATATTTATATCTTGAACTAGCAAAAATATTAACGAAGATCTCATAGTTATTTATAATACATACGTATTATATTAAAATGGTTAAATAGTTAAGAAATAGTCGAACAAATTTGTTCTTCGATCTTCCCTGTTACATTCAGTCAAATTAATGACTAAGGGAGGACGAGTGGGGCTGTCTACTCTTCGGGTTAACTCGGAAGATTCCAGTTTCTAAAGTCCACATGGTTGACATTGAGTCTTCAGATCAGATTATCTATATATATAAAAGAAAGTCGTGTTAGGTACACTATTTATAACTCAAGAACGGCTGAATTGATTTGACTGAAAATTGGTGGGCAGGTAGCTTAGAACCAGGAAACGGACATAGGATAATTTTTACCCCGTTTCCTATTTTTTATTCCGCGCGGACGGAGTCGCGGGCGCCCAAAGGTTAAGAGCGAGCTTTTTTTTACATCACTCGCTAAGTATTCAAGAAATAACAAGAAGTGTTTTCATCGCCAATACTCGTGTTTACGTTAACTAATATTTGGCAGCCCTAGAGTGAATACGTCGCGTCAGTGGCTTCTTTTCACCACGGTCAAATGATTGATAGTCACAACTCACACACTAAGGTCAAGATGGTAACGACATTGATTTCCTTTCAATAAGTCAAAGGTTGTAACAATTTAACACATATCGATTTATATTTATTTTATAATTCTGTTTATTTTATCGAAGTTTAACGTCTTGTTAACGTGTTATTGCTGTTTATCTTACTAAGATTATAAATGCGAATGTTTAGATGCATGGATAAATGGATGGATGGATAGATGTTTGTTTGAAGGTATCTCTAGAACGGCTCAAAGAACACGATGAAATTTGGCATACATACAGAACATAGTATAAAAGAACTCATAGGCTACTCATAAAGTTTTTTTATTTCGCGAGATCGGAGTCGTAGGCGATATCTAGTTTAGCGACTATAAATGAAAATGTAATTTTGGCAGAAGTAAATTATTACGAAAGGATAACCTATCACGATCCAAATAAAGTCTAATAGAAATTGAATTTGGACAAATTTCTCCATCATAATTACAACATTCAATTATTCAAAATTAAGAAATGAAAATAAAAACTTGTACCACTCGTATTTTTACAAAAAATATAATATTCAAACTGACATCACCGTCTGAAGTCTTTTTCACAGAATTTATAATCCGCAAACTTTTATTTTACAAACATTTCAAATCAACCTTAAATCGTGAATAAATTATTAAAGCTGGTAAAGTTCGTCACCGAGACTTAGTGAGACACGGCTTACATTTCTTCATTAAAAATTCAAACCTTAAAAATGTTATTTGATTTAACACTTAAGGGTAAAACAACAGTTTAAAAGAATAGTGAAAGAAAAAAAAATATTTTTATGGTAGAAATAATACCCATCATCGTCTCATCTCCCTGGTATTTATACCACTCATGTTCGGTCGGCGTACAAGTTTTTATAAACCTTATAGTTTTAGCAAATTTTTTTACAGCCACCAACCCTACTCGGGAGGAATATATAAAAAAATAATACTAAAGCTAGTAATATAAGTAAATAATTGCTGATTATGCTGCAGATAACGGACAAGATATGTCTTTCTTTTTTTTAAAGCCAATATAAAAATTATATCTCAGTTAAAAATAAAAAACTATCCGCATTAGTTACGTTCGAATTAGAGATTAATAGATTAGCTCGATAATATTGTTATCATTTTAATTCTATTTCTGTATAAAATCTTTTAGGAATTTAGAAAGGCGGATCACACTCTACGTTACTTACTTCACTGTCTGCGATTGTGTCTAAAAGAAACTATAATTTGGGGCGAGGTTTACTATATTCCGGTTTTGCAGGAACTTGTTATTCTCGTTCGATTTTCATACGCTGATTTAAACCATTATTATATAATTGTAACATTACTTATTAAAAGAAACTCAAACAAGCCTCAGACAAATATTATTTTTATAAACTTTCACGTCTTATAATGTAATTGGAGTGAATAGAATTAACAATTATACATTACACGGTTTAATCAGTACATTCGTACTGGCTATTCAGCCAAAAAAGTCGTAGACAAGTTAATAAAAGACATAATAGTTTGGTTAATATTCGGAATCAAATCAACGACGTAACAAACAGTACTCTATATATATTTATATCGATATCTTTCGGCAGATGTTAATGTTCTCTTTATTCAAATCTTTTTTTATTATTATTACTTCTTGTATTTGCACAATAAATATCTCTAAAACTGAACAAAATAAAACCTTATAAATTCTATATCGAGGTTACAAGAGGAAACAATACTTTCAAAATTTACTGCGAATATTTCTCAACAATCAAGGTGCGCGGTTACACCTACATTTCTCTTCGGGTTGAATTGCGTAAAGGAATGCCAAATTAAACTGAATACATGAGTTTAATTGGGTAGACTAATGAGAAAGTCGTAACAAGATGATGTCTGTTACTGCGGGTAATCATTTAGCAATTCGAAGACATTTTTTTTTTTCAATTAAAAAGGATTGTAACATGATCTATTGGGATAAAAATTTCCAGTGTATTTTCCAAATAAAAAAATCCCAATAAAATTCACGGTAAGCTTTAATTATCTCTTAAACATATAGGTTAAAAACCTTTAATCTTAAAAATATTTTGAAATATTTATAAAGTTTATATAAAATACTAGCTTTTACCCGCGACTCCGTCCGCGCGGAATAAAAAATAGAAAACGGGGTAAAAATTATCCTATGTTCGTTTCCTGGTTCTAAGCTACCTGCCCACCAATTTTCAGTCAAATCAATTCAGCCGTTCTTGAGTTATAAATAGTGTAACTAACACGACTTTCTTTTATATATATAGATAAGATAGATAGATAGATATATTAAATTGACATCCATTTCTCTATAATCATTTAAATAGAAAAACCACTTATTTAAAGGAATGTATAATTATTACGAGTATTATACCAGTTTCTAAGATTATTCGCATCATTAATTAATGAAAAAATTATAAATTTACATAAATGTATTTTCTTATTGTATGGTATTTTGTATTGTATTATTCAAAACTCGTACACTCGATAAAATGAGCAAATATTGAATAGTGCTTCACCGTGGAACAATAGTCTGAACGTGCTAATACTTTTGTGGATGTAGGAACGTTTATATTTATACTATGTACATCCCTCATTGTTTGCATCCGCGACCATTGATTTTATTAATAGATTCAACACGATAGTAAATCGCACCACAATTTAATATCTGTACGCAACTACGCTGGCTGAACCTTTTGTCGTATTTGCGCAATTGTCCAACGTGTAAACATAAACGGTTCTTAATAAACACGTAAAAGCGATTTTATATTGCTATTGATGCATTTTGAGTGGGTTTTCTTTTTGTAATAATGATTACTTCATGAATAAACAGGTAAGGGCCGGTATACACGGATTACTTCAAACATTCCGTATATGTTCGTCCAAAAGTCGTAATTTTGAAAAAATAACGACGTAAATGGTTGTTTACTTTTTTAAATAATTATTTTATTATAGTGCTGTACTGAATTGTTGCCCATTTTTAAAGAGTTTATAAGCTTTATCGGCACCCTCTTTGCAACATGTGGCAATCGCCGCTATCTTATTTTGTTAAATAGGACAAAAATTAAATTTTATTCAAAAATTCGTTTATACTCTATCCTATACTGTACAAGTAATCGATTTGATGTCAATTACCATAATGGTTGGTAAACTTGTTATAACGTTTAGCCTCCCTCAGGGCCCGTAAACAGAGCGATGTTCAAACCGGGATCCACAACAAACAAAGACAGACAATTCGATTGCTCGCTTCACTTGCGTCTACCCAGCTATGTTTGAAACTTTCTTCGTTAACTCGATGACTACAACTCCTTCAACATCTTAGCTTAGTTCAGTCTTATTGAAAATGGAAATATTATTGAAAGTGCATGAGAACTCATTATTTACTTTTAAATGTAATAAAACTTACTTATATTGATAGATAATAACTCAATATAGGACGTCGATTCAATTTCTTATATGTTCCTTCAAAGAGAATCTTTAATCTATACTTTTAATTTCCAGTTTTAAAATTTATTCATACTAAAATGTAAAATTTGAATTTCTTAAATTTACATAATCCTATGTAATACTAGTAGAGAATGTCGTCAATCAAATTTTCTTAAAAATTAATATCAATTTCCACTGATGTTTTAATTTAAGTAGATATAAAAAGAGATGCATATCATTTACATATTTTTTTAATTTTAACTACAATCCATTTATCGTCCTTATTGATTTATAAGTAGTATTCAGATATTCACCGCATATACTTATCTTTCAAACTAGAAATATGTCACAGTCTGCAGTGCCAAGCTAGCTACGATTGCAATGCCAAATACTTCATACATATAGTGTTTCTGGTTTTGGCAAAACACCGAGTCAGTTATTCTGCCATCTAAAGACTTTGTCTCTGGTGTTTTGTTATTTATTTGTTTAAAACATTTACCGTAGAAATTACTGTTACATATCGCCATCCCTTTCATTCGCTTTGACAAAGCGGAGACTGCGTATCAAAACCGATATCATTAACAGAATTTCCATAAATGTAGACCGACTTTAGATTTGTTAATGTAATTAAATTTCTGTTTGCAACAGTAACACGGTTGTGGCATCGTTCCAAATGTAGCTATTTTACTCGAAGTTCGTTTTCAAGTTTTCATTTCTATATTATTTTACACTTTTATTTCACTTGCGGACAAAATATTACCACTGGAACTCGATTTTTCTATTTCACTTTTCCTTTTTTTATAAGAGAAAGGGGCATAGACATCTGCAAGACCAGAGGAATCGCAGATCCTTATTGACTAAGCGGATGAAACGTTGTAATAAAAAGAGATTAGGTCAAACTTAGGTCTATTAGTAATCGTCATGGAAACGTCTTAAATATTTAAACACATAAATATGAAAATTTAAACATTATAAATCTGAACATTCGGTCCCATACAAGTCAATCGGGAGTATTGATTTAAAAAAAATCAATACGCCCGATTGACAGTGCGTCTTCTTTTGACACTCCGGGGAAAAATACGAACCTAAATAACCAAAATATATGTTAGGTATGAATAACATGAAACGTGGTTATGATACTTTACGGCGAGGACACCAATGTATGTCCATGTGTCATAAACTCAGATCCCTGAAGGAGACCTTTCCTTTATGATGTAGACGTTGTTTCTTATTTACAACACGTGTATGCATCATAAAAAATATTAAATTGTGGGAGAGAAAGAAAACTAAAAGAGAAAAGAAAAACCACTTTATTTATTACCACATTTAGATGGATGTATAGATAGCTGGATGGATGGATGTTTGAAGGTATCTCCACAACGGATCTTGATAAAATTTGGCACAGATGTAGAACATAGTGTGGAAGAACAAATAGGCTATTTATTATGTTTTTTTAATTCCCCGCGGACGGAGTCGCGGGCGACAGCTAGTGCTATATATGATTTTGTTAACAAGTTACAATTTTTGTTTTAACTCCAACAGTGCGTAATTTTACGTTCGTACGTTTAATTCCTTAATTAAATATATAAATTAGCCTATTGTTTTAGTAATTAAGTTGAAAAATAGGTTAGTAGAATTTTTCAAATATCAACAAAATACGATAGTATTTTATCATTTTCCATCAAACGACCTACTTTGATAAACTGCAGACAGATGGACTTGAATCAAATGGTTTCAAAACACTCAAGATTAAATGAAGATTAAACGCTTATACATAGCTTGCGACAATCAGTACCTTGAGATGTATTTGACCCAAGTAACTCAATCAATATAATTTGTTCATACAATTTTGTAACCGCCTTAGAGGCTCATCTTTGTATGGAGGTCAATATTTTGTTGACCGACCAGATGGTATTCCCTCGAGCTATGAAATGTAAATTAAAGTAAAGGCGAAGCAATTCATTGCTGCTTGAAATTAATTGAGTACATTTTTATTATATTAAATGTTTTTCTTTAAAATATGTATATATCTTTAGTTGGGTTAAAAATCCAGATCTTTTATCATTTTTTAAAAACAATTTTAGTCGTACTAAGATTTAATATATAGAGTTGTAAAGACCTTACTAAGTAAGAAAAGAAGTCTTTTTGGTAATAAAACGAGGGAGAACACTTTATATTTGGGCTTAATTCATGTTTTACTGAGTTATTAAAATTTGCACCGGATGTAGTGACTTTAATTGAATTTTTTCTTTGCATAAAATCTCATTCAGCTCTAAATTGAATTTTAAAGAGCATGTTGTATTTTAAAAATCTTACTGATGTCAGATTCATTAATAGTTTAGTAAAGGAGTCCCTCAGTGATTATTTCTCATTTACACACTTCATTTGAACTAAGGGAGATAACTTATCGTCTCTGAGTTTGACACTAAGTCTAAAAATAAATGGAAAATCCCTACCTGCACGATATTTATACCGGACAATGTTCAAATTGACACTCAATCCTGAACTATTGCTGTAAAAACCAACAGTTATAAATCACAATCAAAAAATTTAAGCTTTTCAGCCTTTATTCGTTTCTCTTCAGTCTGAAAAAACAGTATTCCACGTTTATAAGGTTAAATGTTTTATAATTACTATCTATGATACAGATCTTATAGCAGGGCAAGATATGTTGATCTCACTGCGACAGTTATGATGATAACATATAGTAACATATAGAAAAATGTAAATGATATAGAATCAAAAATATCATTTATAATATAGTAATAAATTATATTTTATATAATAAATTTTAAAACGTATATTGACCTAGTTTTGACACAGCTATTAAACATTACGGATCTGTGAAACTGTATCATTGTAAAATGTTGCAAGTGCAGAATGCAGGTTTTCGATAATTCTGATGACCTCAGCTGGCAACCCTGCGATTACGCAACTAGAATCGGTGCGCACCGCACGTACCTTGGAGCGACCTTTCTAATACATTCTCTACTGACCAACAAATATGAAATAACACTATAATTCGGGTCTTAATCCGCTCACTAATTAATCGTTCCGTGTCGAATGATGTCATACGAGACGTCATAAGTTATTATGCGTTTCCAAAATCTGTATTTTTATTAACATCCTGAATTACTACATATTCTTTAACAACTTTATTTCTAACGACATATTAAATAACATTCTTAAAAGAACGTGAGATGAGATGAGATTTAACTCTATGTTCTTTTTAATCTAATTATGATCGATTCAAGAACGAATACTTAATTAACTTAATTGCAAATTGACCCATTTATGTATTAAATTAGCATGATAGAGAAACCACAAATGTCATATTATTAACTTTCAAACTTACTAATTTGGTATATAGACTTTATAATTTTAAGTATTTTTAATCATTAAGAATAGCCAGAATTTTGGTAAATACGACGTCCAAAATAAGTATTATAAACTAGAGGTTACTCAGAATTAAAAAAAAACGTTTTGCGGTAAAAAAATCAAAATGAGGCAACATTCGTTCAAAAGCGAAACATCAAAGAAAAAAACGAAAAGGGTCGGGCATGATAAAAATCAAGTCAAGTATAAAATATACTGGAATCTGTAAACCATAATGTATAAAATTGTATAACTGAAAAGTATGTTAAGGTTTTAAATCATGTTAAAGTAATAATAAAGTAGTTATTTTTTTAAACGACATACTTACATACATATATTTTCTAAGCTTTTTGAGCCGGCACTTACAGAAACTACTCATACTAGGTTTGAATTAAAAAAAATTGTGGTAAAAAATAAGCGCCAAAAAACAATACATTTTTAATATTGGATGTTTTATCCATACTTTGCTTTTCACAAACGAAAAAGCTTCAATGAAGGTAGGATTAATAGCACAATTGCTTTTAAACACCCTCTAAACAAAAGATCATGTTTTTCGATCGCATTAAATTTAAAACACTACAAATAAGCACAAAATGTTTCAAAATCGAATATAGATTTCGACCGAAAAGGTACAGAAGGAGGTAAACGCATCGGGTGGCATCGATATCACAATAGTGATCACTTACACGTCCTAATTCTCGTCTCGCCCACAGACCGATGTTTTAACACAGTTTTTATAAAATTAACATAACATAGTGCCACAAATTTATCTGTCCCAGTGAGAGGTCTCTTATTGAGGTGAATTTTGTCCGAAAATATTTAAAATCTACTTTACCGGCACAGGTTGACAAATATTTTGTGGTACTTTTTTGACATGGACAAGGGTCGCTAATAAAGTATTGTAATTTCGTTTAACTTATGCCCACCGGGTCAAATAAGTTTTTCGGACTATATCTCGATAACATAACGATGCGAGAGACAACGTCACCCCACCAGAGTAACGCGTCGCGGCCGTGATCTGCATGTTATTTTAGTTTTTCTATTAGGTAATAATGCTTAGAAATCCACCTCTTCGTTTATGTCTTACGACAAGACACAGTTCAAAGTACCAATTACCTGATATAAAGATTTAATGCCAACGTACACAGACTGCTTAAAGCTGTGAGTGTAAGTCGACTCTGAAAAATGCTCATAGATGCTTCTAAAGATGCTACTGCTTAAAGATGCCGCTGTTAACTGTTCGTTTCTAAGATATACAATATTTAAAAGAACTAAACTAAAACAAAACACAATCGTCGAGGTAAATCCGAGTACAAAATTGTAGTAAAACAATTCATTAATTAAAAATGGCTTTACACTCACTCACTATTCGCATAATTTCTTTAATACCATTGCCAATATTATAAAAATCATTATGAAAAAATTCGAGGCAAAAGCTTATTATCTATATAATGGTAAAAGTAAAGTCTGAATTAGTACCCTATATGTTCTTCCAAACTATTTTCTACATGTATTTAAAATTTCAGCGAGATCCAAGCAGCCGTTCTGGAGAGACCATTAAACAAATATCATCCATCCATCCATTTATCTATATAAACATTCACATTTATAATATTAGTAACCTTAAATAAGACAAGAATAATAATAAAAGACAATTAATAAAAAAAACTTAAGAAATTAACTGTTAACTTAAGAAATTATGTTACTTTGGAAATGATATAGTAATTTTGATTAGTGAGCGTAGCTTACGTAACGAAAAAACTTATCAAGAAAAACAAGACCAAAGTGAGGATAAATCATCTGACAGGGTGGGATAAGAAATATGGTAGAACGAGGCCGTACGCTGAATCTACTCAACGTAAACGTTTTATTAATAAATCAATAAAGATATGATGTGAATGTGATACAATATCCTTTATATAGTTTATTTGTCAGAAATATCCAATTGCTGACAATGAACTTGATATTTATCTTTTCCTGACAGTATCATTTACAATTGGTCTGTTCAATCCAATTTTATATGAATGTTATAATCTGAATGTTTTTTTTTGTTCCGAATAAACTCAAAAACTACCGAACTGTAGAACAAGTCGATCGGCGAAACTGTTGGTTGTGTTAGCTGTCTTCTTCTTCTTCTTCAAGTGCCTCTTCGACTAGCGAAGGTTGGCGATCAGTTCTCCATATTTTACTTTGCCTCTTGCGAGTCGAAACAGTTGGCCGGCACTCGTCGACCCTGTCCACTTTCCGATGTTGCGCAACCAGGATTTTTCTGCGACCAACACTCCTTTTACCGGGGACTTTTCCCATCAAGATAAGTTGGAGGAGTTCGTATCTGTTGTCCCTGAACACGTGGCCGAGGTAAGATACTTTTCTCATCTTGACGGTCTGCAAAAGTTCCCATTTTTTATTTACGTTAGCTGTCTGATGATTTAATTTCAGGTATCCAAATGTGTTGAATAATAATAATTCAATACTCTACTTTGAACCTTTCACCCCGTATAAGTACACTTGACTTGAACCCGACCTAATTTCGAGTCCATTGCAGGTAACAAAAGCTAACTACGAAGTCCGAAATAATTAAAAAAAAAACACGTAATAAAAGAACGATAACGTTTTTTTAATACATTTGATAGGGTAATATTAAAAGTAATTATAGAAAAATTGTAGCCACTGTGAGATGACACAGCCTAGGCAGACGATCCATGGGATGAATAAACGTTTTAGTGAAGGTTGCGTAAATTCATTGAATGAAAGCAACAAAAAACCGATCGTTATTCCAATCCCTAGGGAAAAATTGTTAACCTCATTTTACTAATGCCGATGTTTTCTGACTAACACTATTTGTTTAATGACGGACTGAAAAGACGTTAATATTTCACGTGGGTATATCAATATGTACGTGGTCCTTAATGTCTGATCCATTGTAACTTCCTGTATCCTAAACAGGTGTAACAATTTTGCCAAAAAAAAATTATTAACAATGAAACCTACCTACAAATTGTTATGTAAGAATTTTCTCATCTAAGCGAAGCCATCTTGCCAAACAAAAGACAATAGATTGTATCAAAAACCATAACTAGCTATATCACCTAGATCTGAGTGAGCGGTATGTTTGGCCAGTCCAGTGGCCATTAAAATAACCGGCATGTGGTTAATCCACTTTCGCTCTCTTCCGAAGTGACCGGACTAACCCTATTGACAGTTTCGACTACGACTTCACGCATATACTAGTAGTAACGTGAGTCAAATGTTACGTCAAATAAGGCAATACACAACAGCTATCACCTTTCTTAGCGATACAAATGTGTTTACGCAATGCGGTGGATGCAATAAATGGAGTGGTCTCGAAACTAATTATTTTATGTAACTTCTCAAAAATCTTTCCAACCTCCTCAAAACTTCTGCTTTTGTTTTCCCAATTCGCAATATGGAATAAAATAAATTGGATTAAAATTTAAACATAATTTTACTTTTACATTTTTAGTTACTGTAAGCAACTTTTATTAACTATATTTAACTTTTTATGTTGAGTCTACAGGAGTTTTAAATTTAGTTTTATTGATCTATTGAACTGAAATTGAACTCTCTCCAACACTCCTCTCCACTACTCTAATAATAATAATCATACTAATATTGTTAATGCGAGTGTTTAGATGCATGTATGGATGTCTGTTTCAAGTTATCTCCAGAACAGCTTACACAATCTCAAGAAAAAATATTATTAGATATCTAGAGATAGAGCTTGCCGCGTGTGCATTACACTATCTCGTGTATAAATAACCATCAAAGACATCATCTCTACACAGACTAAATTGAGGAGAAAGCTTACAAAAGTCAACATTGAAGGGTCTTGAATAATTTATTTAACGCGAGGGTCCACGTACATAATTCGTTGCGACAATTATTCCGTCCCCGAAGGTCCGCGTCATTGTATTGTTCCAGTATGATTATGTAATACAGGAGCGTGCAAACAGTGTACAAATCAAGGAATATATCATTTTGGAACAGAACCAAAACTTTAACCGACACACTTGGCAATGCAAAAGCAATTTCATAGATAAAAACGTGAGAATTGAGGCAAGAAAAAACAAGAAAAAAAATCTTGAACTCTATAACTCAGCTTATTCATTTCGACAAACACAATAGTCCAGTCATTTTAGTAAGTTCACCTCGGAATTCGAGATACCCAGCTGTAAGTCTGTAAATACTTGTATATTGACACCCTAAATGTTGTCTCAAAACCTACATATGGTAGGGTGTAAGCAACTATTAAATTTCAAGGTCAAAGGTCACCAAAATCGGGTTTTCGCGCGTTTTTTGGAAATATCTCATTTCCTATGGGTTTTTGGTGTTCGTATTTCTTTTCAATATTGTAGAATACAAAATTCTCTACAAATTTGGTTTAAAAAAAATTTTTTATACGGTGAACCGTTTTCGAGATAGAGGGCGGAGAGCGCGCGGTCACAGCATCATTTTAGCCTCCGATCGAAAACGCGCCATATAGTTGATGAACTATCAATAAATCAATTATTATAAATATTTGTCAATTTTTTGTTAACTATTATATTCTACTTTATCATTTTTTCCTAACTTATCCATTTTTCATTTAGTAATAATTTATTTAACAACACTTACCTGCCCATGTAATTACAGAATTGTTAATGAAAATATAGGAATTATATTTGAATTTTAACCTAATTAATATTAATGACTTCTTACATGATGAAAAAAAAAACGAATAAATTATGAATTAATCTTTTTATTAAAAATATCATTGAATACATTAATTTTTATTGAAAGTAAAAAAATGGAATAAAGGGTACAAAAACTACAATTTATAATTTTAATCATCTTCTTCCTCTTCATCGTCGTCTTCTGGCTGCCGGTAAATTTCAAACTGGTCTTCATTATCGTCTTCAACGACATTTGTCTCAAGTTCTTCCATGATTTCTGGGTTAAAGGTTCCATCTTCGTTAATGTCGCTCTGATATCGTAGAGCATTGACAAGCTTGCCCATTACATTGGCCACAAGTTAAAGAGCATTGCAAGTCCGCTTTCCTGCATCCGCATCGCGAACCACAACCACTCTTGCAGTTGCAGAAAATTGTATTTAGCAAATCTTCTGGAGCAGGTGGTAAATTGTCATGATAGGCTCCAGAAAATCGTTTCGCATTGCCCAACCCCATACCTGGGGTTCCAAATCACGTCCTAACCAAGTTTGAACTTGATAATATACACGGTTGAAATGTTGATGAGCAGCTGCACTTGTTGGTGGAATATTTGAAAGCTGCACTGGTTTATTAAGTTTTGTAGACTTGACGTAATGCATGTAACGAAGATGATCGAAACTTTTCACAGATTTCGGAGCATTATAGACTGCCAATAAGGTTTGAGTTCCACTCTCTAATAATTTCTGGGCCGAACAATTTTCTTCCTTAAATGCTGCAGCTAGTTCATCCAAATTTGTCAGTAATTAATTAATTTGACAAATATTTATAATAATTGGTTTATTGATAGTTCATCAACTATATGGCGCGTTTTCGACCGGAGGCTGAAGTGATGCTGTGACCCCGCGCTCTCCGCTCTCTATCTCGAAAACGGTTCACCGTATAAAAAAAAATTTTAAATAAAATTTGTAGAGAATTTTGTATTCTACAATATTGATAAGAGATATAAATAGCAAAAATCCCATAGGAAACGAGATATTTCCAAAAAAAGCGCGAAAAACCGATTTTTGTGACCTTTGACCTTGAAATGTAATAGTTGCTTACACCCTACCATATGTAGGTTTTGAGACAACATTTAGGATGTCAATATACAAGTATTTACAGACTTACAGCTGGGTATCGCGAATTCCGAGATTCTTACCTAATTTAAGCTAAAATGACTGGACTACAAGTAATTTATAGTAACAAATATTTGCATTACATTTTCATGTACATGATTAATGTCATATGTACGTAATATGTCATGTGATAATCACACACTAGCTATTGACTGCGGCTCCGTTCGCGCGGAATTTAAAAAAATAACTTGATATATGTTTTCTTATATATATATAGGCCTTGCCCTAAATAGTATGCGGGCCCTCCGCCTTCCGTCAAATAAATAAATAAAATCAATGGAAAATGCTTAAAAAAAATTGGCAAAGCGAAAATCATGTTAAGATTGTTTACGAGAAATTACTTCAATTTAGATAATTGGTAGTGAGCTTGATAAATTGCTGTAATAACAATGATAACAATAGCGCAGATTAGTCTTGGTCCTGTAGATGATAAATGGTCTATAGCAAACTGACCATTTGTCCAGTTACGAAATGATAAGTCTGTGTTGGCATTATATTTGACTTATGGCAAATCAGCATACAGCAAACCTTAATAAACTCTTTCTTAAATAAACATTTCAAATTAAATAGAAAACAAATCATATTGGTAAGGTGATAAACGTTTGTCTTTTCACATACTACCTTTAATGATTTAAACTTGATGATTTTAAGGTTCATTAGAGAAAAGTAACAGTAAAGGTTAAATAAATAGATATTCTCTTTGTCATCCGATAACCAATTAAAATAAACAAAACTTCGATGGAAATCTTCAGTATTTATAAACTATCAGATTGTAACGTTTCTGTAAAATATTTCAGTGCCTACAATATTGTATTACAATAATAGCTGAAACTTGCAACTTCATCGCCGTGGTGGATAACTTTGATGAACAAAAAACTTGAAATAGATATCTTTTGCAGATTTTATAGGCGTTATATTTCTCTTTCGTTTATCTTCTCGACACAGAACGTAGTTATTAAAGTTATTAACGGACTGAAGGTTATTTCACGGTATGTGATTAATGGTCCAAGGTGGCTTGTAACGTTCTCCTGCCTATGTGTGCCAACCCATTGACGTCTCTCGTAACGGCAGTGCTACATTGCATTAGAGAATACTTATTTTCCTTTTATAGTGAAGAAAAATGAATTTCACAACAATAAAACATTAATTCATTGCATATTTCGTGAGTAGAAAATTCAAATAACTACAGGGGGCCAGTAATATACAATAATTTAATAATAAAAATCGAAGCCAGATAAATAAGACAATACTATCCATATTGTTTTATATATTTTGGTTTTATTTCCCTGTTTTTTTACAAACTTTTATTTAATCGCTTTGCTCATGTTTTTACGTAATTTTATTTGTAATATATTTATGTGTATAATTTTACTTGAGCTGACAATTTCATACTGACTTTTATCCATAATTAAATGAAAACAAACACGTTGGCAGCTTGTGTAATCTACTCAGCGTGCAATTAATATTGTTGGAACGTCTTGGATATTAATCATTTTGTTTACTAACTTTATTCTTCTACAGCACCTACTAGACTAGACTAGAATAGTGATAGAAAACTACTAATTAATTTTAAAAAATAACGCAAAATATGCTGTAGTCGTGGTATTGCGAAAACTAATTAAAACTCTGTGATACAAGAATCTAATTTAGATCGTACCGCAATAATACAGAGCGAAATACAAATGGAGTCATACCTCATTATTTTAAATTCGTAAAGCCCTTAACGCTACTAGAAGTTATAATTAAAAAGGGCATGCAAAATATAAATAATTTTTTACTCCAAGGTTATATAGTAATAGAATCTATTTCGAGTCAAAACACTGTTTTTTTTTACATCTGATGTTCAAAAAACAATAAGCTGACTCAACTGAAAACAAATTTCGATACTCGCGGAACTTAATTTAGATTTTATTGAATCGTCTCCTCATTTCAGATACAATTTAGTTTAAACGCAGAAGCACCGACACGACCGGAACACAGACTGAGACGTTTCCTATTTAATTATATGAAGGAGACTTGAATCTATAATCTATACCAACGTTCTTATAACTGAATACCTATCTCTTTTGAATGTCTTACTCGTATATAAAAAAAACTCATAGATACCGTGAAGAATAGAACTTGAGCAGGATCTAGTATAAATCACTAGTAATATGGCATATTAAATTCACCTAACTGCTTATCTCAGCAAGTCAAAATAAAGCGTTGGTTTAATAATGATAGTTTTCGACACATGACGAAAACACCTTAAATACTTTTTACAATAAAATATACTAAAATAACCTTTCACAGTTCGCATGTTGATATCCCGCTCATTCTTTATTTAAGAAAACAGAGATAAGAATATGTTTTTATGTCAATTTATCGGCAATGGAAGCGCACGGTTAAAATCATAAGTGTTACATAATGTTGTCATATTTGCACACTTTTATTCGATAAACAGCTATCATTGCCTCTCACGGAACCATAACTCGGCCAATTGGCTTTGGCGCTGCGTGAAATCGAACATATTAAGACCCTTCCACAACAAAAGATCAACCACAGACGTGTAAAATTTATAATTAACATATATACAGAAAATGCTTTAAGAAATCTTCAATTGTTTTTAAGGACAGAAAGATTTTTATTGCAATTAGTTCGATAAAAGTGAAAGAAAAATGTGTCCAGGATTTTGATTGTCTGCGACTAAAAGTTAAGATTATAAGAGTTTAAGCGACAAAAGTTAGTTTAGTTCACTAGTATGTAAGCAACCTTAAAATTAATCTAAAAAATGTTGTCTCCACTTATTGCCATAACTTTCGTTGTCTTTGAAATAATAGTGATGAATATGTTCATATACAAGTTTCAAGAAATTTGAAATTTTCGAACAAACTAAAAGAAAAAAAGATTAGCGAAATGTTTGTGAACTTGCATTAAAAATAATCTTAATATGCACTTTGAAATAATATTGAGGGATAATATTGCCTTCAGTAATCCATGGTTGCCTATGAGTGTTGTGTTGACGGTTGCCATGCAACAAACGTCTACAAATCAAAACATTTTCTTGCGCGGTAAACGAAGGTAGGTCACAGTAAAGTAAATTAAAAGATATTAGCAACTTTTTAACAGCGAAACAAGCAGATCTTACAACAATCGGTGTTGGAAAGTCGTATTTTGTCACGAGATTCCGTGTCATGTCACATTTGCTACTAACCGTGTAATTCAACTGCTATGTTACTTGTATCGAAACATGTCTGTTTCTTTAGAGAAAATGAGATAGTGGAAATCCATAGTCAGAACTAAGGGTTGTTATAACAAAGAAACTAATATAGAACTAGAGGCAAATAAGAGTTTTGTGTTAACTTTCTACTTAACCAAAGGTCCAATGGTACTATTTTATATACGCATTACAATACCTTAGGTCTCGATTGTCACATACGCTCTCGGAGGCGCACTTTCACTGTGAATCAGACCTTAAAACGTGGAGGAACGTTGCAGCGACCGTATGCACCACTTCGTTATGACGGCTCACCTTTCACTTACGTCATCTCTTTAAAAGCAACAAATTTTACGATCACTTAGATATAGCTTTATATCTCTTTGCTGCGCACACGCAATTTTCATAGACAACTACTAATTCTTTAAATATTTGCTTTGTTCATAATTTTACAGCTTAACCGTAGAATTCCATTGCTGTGACACTTGCGTGTATTGTTGTCTCTCTGATTTGTCATAGATAATGAAAGGGGATAGGAAAATTTTTATATAAATTTTTCGACAGTACAAACCTTCCGTAACACAAGTATTTCATAACAGAAATAAAATGAAAATTTTAGTAGTATGTTATGTATTTCCGATAATTAAGTTTCTATGTAGGTATATGACTCTGTTAAGCCATTACATTTATACGTAAAGTACATGAACACATGTACTCAGCTAACTTAAATATGTTATTTTTATTGTGGAGTAAGCTAGCGAAATATTGAAGCTTTGTCATATATACGTGAATAACTCGGTAATTAACCAACTTCAAAAAAAGAGGTTATCGAATCGTTGTTTATTTTGTAACATTTTATAGCTTAAGTGAGGGACAATAAGATTAATTTATGTTATATTTATTACGATCACGCCAATGCGATGTTACAGTTTTGTATTAACGGTGTGATATCATCTTGCGTCGCTTTTTGTAGAAATATTTGAATGCTAGCTGTCGCGCGCGACTCTGTCCTCGCGGAATAAAAAACCCCTTAAGTAGTAACCGTGCTTTCAAATTATGTTCTATATCAATGCCAAAGGTTATCTACATCCGTTGAGCTGTTCTAATGATACTTAATAATAAACATCCATCCAAATATTCAAACATTTTCATTTATATTATTAATATATAAAAGAAAAAAGTAAATGTAGAACATCTTAGTAAAGTTGCGCTAAACAGAGCGGCAACTACATACATCACGGTATAATGCAACACAAATCCAGCAAGAAATAGACACGGCCACCGCAGTTGTCTTATATTTCGTATACAACAGTTGCAAAATATGTTCAATGCAGAATACTCCATAATAAAAACAATAATTAAATCATACAAATAATCTACGTATAAATGTTTTCATATATAGGATAGAGAAGGGATGGTAGAGATAACTGAAATGTCTATTACCACTTCCCAATAATTTGTCTAACACTCAAATTAGAACTTTTTAGTTACGGGTGTCAGTTTACATATTTTACATATATAAATCTCTCTATTATATATTATAAATATATAAATCTCCTGTTAAACATGTTACCAGTACCAGACATTGATACATTTGAAACAAGAACAGTTTTAATAAACTAATTAATATTACTTGTAATTAGTCTCAATCGTACAAAAATAATCTTACAAAGTTACATAATTTTATGACGCGAGTTACAATTTGAATTAAAAAGTTTAAAAATAACATCTTCAACAAATTATAACGTCACTAGCTGTCGCCCGGTACTCCGGCCGCGCGGAATTAAAAAAAAACTTAATAGTTAGCCCTTATGTTATTGCAGACAATGATCTAAATCTGTGCCAAATTTCATCAAGATTCTATGAACCGTTCCAGAGATGCCTTCAAACAAACATCCATCCATCGATCCATTTAAACTTTCGCATTTGTATTGTTAGTAAGATTAAATAATAGCACGTATTTTGTAAAAAGTTATGTAAAAATTTGAATCAATCTCAAGGATTGATTATTGAATTCGGTTATCATTGAAGCTTCAACATACCGAAAGAACAACATAAATGTGATCGTGAGACCTGCTTTTTGTATAGCAGTTTACATTCAATGCTTAAGTCGACTTCAACGTTATTCATTGACCTTGAGTGTTCAGGGGTGTGGACAATGAATTTTCGATACTATCTGTCTACGACCTTGCACGCCTTAAAACTGTTTTCGCTTGACTTAATCTCAGATTATGTAGAATAATTTTAACATTCAAGACAGTGTTTTTTGATGTGAATAATGAAATGATAAAGTAATCGATTTTTAGAAAAATATTAAATTAAAGAACATAAATTTTATTAAATGTTTATTTTGTTAATGAAATTAAAATTAAAAGACATCTAGGTATAAAATTCACATTGTTAGTTACCATACTCCTATGAAACGGCTTGACCGATTTTCATCAAATTTTATAAGCATTTTCAGACGTTCTGAGAATTGGCCAGTATCTATTTTCATAACCCTATCATATTTTTTTTAACTGAGCGCGGACAGAGTCGCGGGCGCCAGCTATTAATCTGATAATAATCGAATGAATATGTTAAAAATAGCAGAAAAGATTGGTATCTTTCTAAGATTCATGTACAGCCCTAACCTTTTTTTAAGTCACTTTGTCGTGATAGAAAATGAAGCTTTGGTAACGTTTTAACGTCTCCGTCTAAAAAATCTGTGGAATATATTATATCCTTTAGAGTAAGAACCATTAGAACAGACTCAAAGCCGTTGCGTAAATTGACTTAATAAAGCAACAAATTGCGTTACTTTACAGAGATTTTGGTACCGTTACGCAATTATAACAAAGCGTAATATTCAAATATATCGCCTATTATTATGTTAATAAGATGGTACAATTTATGGATTAATATAAACGCTTTTGTCCAAACAGTTCTTTGTTTAGAGTTGCAAAAATTATTCAGAATTCCGACACATTTAGAAAGGTGACCTTGACTTCTGTATTTACGTGAAAGAAATTCAATACCCACGAAACATCTCTCTCAATAATTTACAATGGCATATATTTCCAAAAACAATCATTTTTTCATATTAATTTTCATCGTTGCACTTTTGAAAATTTTTCCCTCTTCCCCTTTTTCATGTTAAAGTTGTACAAATATCACAAAAGATTACCATTAATTTTATTAAAATTTCATAATGATTTGTTAACGTAGATTTTATTTTTAATTTCCTTTCATTTTTACACAACATTTGGCCTAGATATCTAATACAGTAGCATCTTAAAAATAGCAATTCATAAACCACAAGTGAATTTGCCTTGACCTATGACAGGTATGAATATATTTAACACTTTCATAAATTCCATTTTTATCTCAATGTCAATTAACGTATGACGGATAATTCAATTACTAAGAATATATTTTCCATTGAAATTAAAAGAGAACATTTAAAAAATTCAGTTTCAAAATTTAATACGTGTTGAAAATTATTGAAAAACATTCTGCAAACACACATATTTAATTTAATTTTAAACATATTCATTTAAAAGCGAGAATTATTTACATTTTAATTAAAATTACCGACTTTAATGCAGCAGTCGCTTGTTACCAGGTAATGGTGAAATTAATTAGGCTGTTATAGCGAAATATATAAAAAATATTTTTACTACTTATTAAGTAAAAATTTATGTATTTTCATCACCATGGTATCAAGAATATACAAGTATACAGATAACCTACAATAATAACAGATTTTAATATTTATAACTTAACGCAAAACAAACTAAACTTTTTTTTCTTCAGAAAAACTAAAACAAACTAATATTACAATAATATTATTTGTCTCAGAATTTTCATCCGTTTTCTTAGTATGAAACTTGAGACAGCTTAACTGAGCTAATTCCTCAACTCAGCGTCTATCATAGAAATGAAAGACATATACATGAAAATAAAACCTGATAAAAAGACATTAAAAATATTAAATGAAGACGAAAATAGGGAAGAAATTTAATGAGAAAAGGGCAAGGAGATGATGATAATTTTTTTTTTTATATTTTCCTTTATTTAATTTTATTCAGTTTATTTTTATGTTTACGAGGTTTTGAACATAATATAACATACTTATATCGTCTCGTATTTAAAGAAATACTTTGAAAAAATTATTACGTAATCTTATAACACGAGGTGTTGAAGAATTTAATTGCCTCAATTATTACTTCTTATGGACTTCTCTTAACTGTTTAATGACTGTTAGGCAGTTTTGTAGTAATTGGCACTTAAGAAAGAAAAAGTTTGATGTATCACACTAATACGAATTTATTTATACTAATCAATAACTTCTAGATGATGTATTCGTTAAAAAAAATTACAAATTACAACATGAATACATGCTTATTAATTTGATAGATGTCATAACATTTGTATTTTAAATATACGTAAAATATATTTTATTTTGAGTTATAAAAAGTTGTAAAAAATTCTCGACAACTCGTCAGATTGGCAATAAAAAATAAGTTATTACTATATCGTTATAAATATAGTTATAAATATATATAACGTAAGTTACTACTATATCGCTATACCAGTGCCAAAAATATATTGTTATCTCTTTTATTCAATTTAAAAAAGTTGAAATAACATAAATTAATTCTATAAAAAAAACACACACGTGCTACACTTATGTCCAGCTCTGTTCTTTAAAACGAAATCCAATGATTTCTATACTTATAATAATTACCAAAGAAATATGTTAATTCACCATTCACATGTTATGTCGCTTAATTTAAATGCAACACTGGTTATGAAAAATGTTCATGATCAGATTACAAAATTACGTTGAATCGGTGAAAGTGATTCACTTTTGGTCTTATATTAGCGTGAAAACAACGAGAGGAGATCATTTTAATTTGCACTAAGCTTTGCGCATTTGTCTTTGGGAAACATAGAACAACATTTAAATTTAGATTCCCTGTGAAGTATTGACTACTATCGCATTTATATGTTTCCATGTCACTAATCAACGCGTAGTTTTTTTGATGTGTCAGTTGGTTTCCATTGTCTAATTAAAACTTATTATCCATTACACCCACTTTTTTTAATACAATTTTTAGAGCAAGGAATAACCCGATGTAACAATGCTATTATTTTAAACTTGTCTAACTAACACTCAGCAATGCGGCTTCTTGTCTTTAATATTAATTATGCAAATGACCGTTAAGTGAGCAACTTACGTAACATGGCTACTTTAACATTTACTTTCGCTGGCGATTGATCGAATTACATGTCGTTTTATGTTTTAACTTTAAAAGTATTGCAACAGATCTTGAGTTATTAAGTGGCGTTAAAAACAATAGAACAGCGAAGTATTCTATTTAAGCCCGCTACACACTTTCATATTTAACTGCTCAATTTTATCTGAACATTTTAACTATTTTGTTAAAAGATACGTGTATAGGCAATACAAGAACAAACAGTAAACATGGACAGCTCTCAGTTTAGTCTCCAAAAGTTTTAGCAGTACAGTCTGATTGTTGTTGATGTTTAGATGGATGGATGGATATTTGTTGGAAGGTTTCTCCGGAACTATCTTGATGAAATGTTCCATAGGTGTAGAACATAGTTTGTAAGAATACATAGGCTAGTTATTAAGTTTGTTTTATCCGCGCGAACGGAGTCGCGGGCGAAAGCTAGTTTAATAATAAAATAGATCATTTGTACGATTTTAAATTATCATCAATTCATTATCGAATTTGGAATGTAATGTATCGGTACGATTTTGAAATCAAGTCTCATTTATTTTATTTAGAAAGTAGATACAGAGAAAAGGCGAGCGGGATAAATAATATTTGTTAGTGCTTCTAATGTGCATTTCGTGATATTATTTAAAAATATTTTTATAATGAACTAGCTTAACTATGGGGCCAATGCCAACTTAATGCCAAAATTGACTTTCGGATTATTCATTCGACTACGACTATCCGAACGGCAATATATTCCTAAATGCATATGGATCAATGAAAAACTAGACTGAATTATTCGTAGCGAACCGTTTTGAATAGCTCATATCGTGCGTCATTGGCGTCCCCTTTTTTAAACCCCCTTTACAGTAGCTTTTGAAGGCGACGCAATATAGCGATGTTATTTCTTTTGAATATTTATGACTTCCTACCATGTACCGAATCATAAATAGTTGACTTTTACTTTGGGAACATGTTACTCTATGTTCATTAACATAACGGAAACAAAACGAGTTCCAGTTTGAATGAGGTTTGTAGTAATTTTTTTCTTACGGCCGTACTGTGATATAATCAAATCCACTTTAAACATTATTCAAATAGTGTCGTAGTAATAAGTGACGCACAATCTTTTTAAGTATCATATACTCGTAAAACCGAGTCAAAAAAATGAAAAAACAGAACTAAAGCATACAAAGGAATCGATGCGACTGCAATTCAATCGAGGGTGTATTCAAAAACAGTTCAATTGAAAGCTTTGTTAATAAAAACCAATTTAAGTGGTTCGCAGCAATATCGAGAGCAAGGTATATTCGATATAACCAAGCTTCTGATTTTGAACAGTTCTTTATGTACAGTGCTATTCAAACTTATTGCTAATTTCACAGAAGTACATTGAGACAATGCAGTGATACTATTGTTTGAACGCACAATTTTTATAATTCTACTTGCAACGCATTCGACAGCAAAACAATCATAGAGTGTTTAAAGACAAAACCATATTAATTGACTTAAAATTAAACATAACTACATATTTTCAATGGCTCAAATGTAATGATTAAATTCCACGGCGTGTATACTATGAAAGTGAGAACATCTAAATGTTAGAGTAAAAACAGTTTTTGTAAATTGTTTTTGTGAATTATAATAATTTCATATCGACATTTAAAAGGTATGGAAGGAAATTAAAATAAAACACCTTTAAGTAATAAAAACTATTTACTTTTCAAAGTATAAAATTTGAATGAAGGAAAAAGTATAAAGTAAGTATATTAACTGTCATAATTTATTTAAAGTTATAATTAATTGTGAGGCGTTGTATTATCGTAAAGATTTCGCAACTTATTTTTAAATCTAACAAATTTGGACACTTCTTTACTCTTAAGGCCAGTTACTGTACGATTACTATCTATTATAAATATCGGTTCAAGTTTTTCTATTTTCGTAACATCACTTTTATCGTCATCCTTATTTACAAAGTATATAGCTGGTAAATTCATATTACTAGTTTCATTTGATTCACCATCCCCTGGGAAAACGACATAAAGCACTGTTGGCAGAGCGTCCCTTCTTTGGCCTATTCTGATATTTTTAGGGGCAGTTGCCACTAATACATTATACGATTCCGCATGTTGACTTATAATAGGTAAGTTTATAAAATTTACAGTCTCCGGGGTTTGTGTTTCGTTGATATATTTGTTGGTAACACTTTTTGGATATACCATTTTTGCAACCTGGTTTGTACATCCATCAGCCAAATTAGCTGGATGCCCGAAAACAGCCTCTGACAGGTCCTGATTACTTGCGGAACTTGGTAGTTCTTGTGGTATTTTCGCAAATAGTGCACCAAATGATCTTGGCTTAATTGGTTCCTTGTGGGATATAGGATTGAATTTAAGACTAAATCCGTTACTTATTGGTATACCTTCAATCGAATAATTTGTAAACCACAGCAACAGCAGCGTGATGATAATCTGTCAACAATTAAAAAAAAACATTTTTTATTCTGCTTAAACTATCAAGATTAAAGGACCAAAGACCAAGTAGTCGATGCTGCATTAATCTGAATACTTTTTTTTTAATATTTTGATTATCACAACATTAAGCACAAATAGGGTTAAGTTTTGCAGTCACGTGTACTTACACATTTATGACACACAGAAAACACAGGCATTCTGGCATTGCGCGGACGAAAGTCAATCGTACACTGTACATGATTACATTGTAACCTAACTAAACGATTCATTGTTACAATTGTTTTGAAACGCTAACTACTGACTAGGGATGTTTACCTGACATCGAGGAAGTTTCAATCGTAAACGACACAGTGACCCTCCCATGTCACCATTGTAGAATGGCGCTTGTATAGCATGTATGACAATTTATCGGATTTTTGTTTATATTAACGGTGTTCGTACCTAATTATATTGTCGCATTAGTAATTTATAAACTAGCTCTTGGCCAACCGATGGGTTCTTCGACTTTTTTATTTTCATGTCTATTTTTACCAACTAATGAAATATAATCGTGTGTTTACAATATCGAAAGAGCCGTACAAAATACATATTGTTTAATAGAAAAGAAATTAGTTTTTTTTACCTTTCGATGTATCTTAGATAGTAAGTCGAAAATTAAACGACTATCCGACATTCAAAATTACACTCGAGAGTGCCGTTCGTTTTAAAGTGTTCACTAACCGATTTTATTTAACCCATTTTTAAATATCCGTACCGTAGACTTTTAAAGCTGCCTCTATTAAAAATTTTATTCACTAAAAATATCGCTTACGAAATAACGCTTTCAGGTGTTACGTGTCATATCACCTGGAAAAAGTATTATAGTAAACGCTGGAATCGAAAAGACCGTGTCTTTTGTGTGCGGTAGCACGTCACCGTAGGTAAATGTGAAAAATGTTCGTTGGATCCCACAAAAGTCCATGGTCTGCGGCCGATCGTTACACAATACGGATATTTTACTCGTATTTTTAATAGTTTAGCTTACAAAACTGGCCCTTCTAAAGGAAGAGGTTTGATCGTTCTGGTATTTGGTCGTCTCCACTGTGAAGTGGAGTCGACTACTGTATAAAGTAAGTAATGTGCAGCATGAAGTACTAAAGTTGAAGTTTTTTTTTTAATTTTACGGTTTCGTTAAAAATACTAAATAGGAACAAAAAAATGGTAGAGCGTGTTACTTTATCATAAATAAACTATTAATTTAAGTTACGTTTATCATCAAAAACTTTCTAGGCAAATTGGTCTATGCAAAAAATTGCTATTTTTAAATAGGCGGAGCTTAAATTTGCAATAAGATTTGATACATATGAGAAATAATCAATGCAAGATTGCAGAAGATCAAATTTCATAGTTTGTCTTACCTAATTTCTACAATACAGACTTTACGACATTCTTCCTACTTAACGATACAGTTAAACATATACTATATTTAGTAATAATAATAATTTCATAGTTATCAAATGATTTTGGAAAATTATCCTGTTGCAGTTTATAGTAATAGATAGTATCTCCTAAATCGGTATATTACATTGAAATTACCATTTTTACAGTACCTACGGGAAATCGAATTCAATTTCCTCTCGCGCTATTAAAATTGGGCGATTCCAAAACGAAAAGTCCATTATTATCTTGAAATTTATGCTACCAATTGACATTGTTATAGATTATAAATAAATTGTTAAATAAAACGTTACATGTAACGTCGATTAGAAAATTAATTAAAGAAAAAGATAGTCTAAAAAACAAGATACATTGCTGTACTTTGTGTTCCAATAGTTCACTTAACTTGTGCAAAATAATTTAACTTTGTTATGTAAAAACAGTGTCATCTTTCTCATTCTCCTTGAAAAAATCGAGATAATAATATTATGTTTTCGTACTAGTGTTAGGCTTCCACTGTCCCACAGTACATTAATCTTAAGTCTAAATTCCCTAAGGACCCTTTTCGTTTCTTTAATCCCCACGTCAAGTCCCCTTCGTATTGTTTAAAAAACAAAGAATTCATGCATTCCTTTCCTCGACTCGCTGTTTTCAATTTTCATTAGCCAACATTTTCCGTTTTAATTCAACTTTTCGTAGCTCACCTGCACATAGATATTTAATATGACACGAAAGAGAACACAATAAGTAAAATGAAATTAAAGGATGCACAAACGGACAAAGGATTCATGTGACCAACAATTGATCCAATTTAAATTTCTGAACGTATATATTAGCTCATGCAAATTGTAAAGTATTTTCACAAAACGAACGAAAGCTTTTAGGGATAGCAAATATATGTGTTTTATTTAGTTGGTTGAACCGAATGTTTAATTCTTATTTTACCAATGTAATTGGTTTAATCAAGTGATTTTTAAAAATAAATCATTCGCAATCCAATTAAATGAAATAAACAACATTTTACTTAATTATAGTAACGTAATATAAAAAAGTATTTAATAGTACGATAGCAATTCGAACCAAGCTTGATTACAATCAACAGCGGATTCAAATAAAGGGTAAATTGCATTGCGTACGATGGCTATAAAACGCAATGGAACACATTTATAGCCCCTTGATTAGCGCTATTTCGAATACGTTCTCAAAATAACACTGTTATCTAAATTTTATAGGAAAACGAATGATGCTCATATTTTAAAGTATTTTCAAATTTATTTCATTATAAATATTTCATTTGACTCATATAGTCATAACAACAATGAAAATTTATAAATATTTTTTCTAAATGTAGTTTTATTAAAAACTAGCTTTTACCCGCGACTCCGTCCGCGCGGAATAAAAAAATGCGCACAAGATAAAAAAAGTTCCTATGTCCGTCTCCTAGTTCTAAGCTACCTGCCCACCAATTTTCAGCTAAATCAGTTCGACCGATCTTGAGTTATAAATAGTGTAACTAACACGACTTTCTTTTATATACCTACTAGCTTTTATCCGCGACTCCGTCCGCGCGGAATAAAAAATAGAAAACGGGGTAAAAATTATCCTATGTCCTTTTCCTGGTTCTAAGCTACCTGCCCACCAATTTTCAGTCAAATCGATTCAGCCGTTCTTGAGTTATAAATGGTGTAACTAACACAACTTTCTTTTATATATATAGATATAGATATCGTATCATTTAATTGAAAATGATGTTTCTCTTTAAAGGATTTAATAAAGTTTATATGGTATTCAATTTTTATAAAAGAATTTCAATTTTCTCAAACTTTATTTAAGATTGGAAAATATTATATATTAGACCACAGAATCAAATGTGAGTACGAGTATAAATAAGCTCTCGGTAAATCAAAATCTATTTCTGAACTCTAGCTCAGATTAAATTAACTTCGTTTTGTGGAAATATTGAAAATATGCAATGGAAACCGCATGCGTTTTGATTGGAAGAAAGTCCAATATGAAATATCAAAAATGTAACATCGTATTGTAGATAGAAACCAACGCTTTTTAATTATCCTTAAATTTAATTTTAGCTACTATTTTTAACTTTAGACGTACTAGAAATTAACCCGTGAATAAGTTAATCCAGTTAAATTAATCCAGTGAAATAAATTCATGAAAGTAAATGTAGTTTACATTAAAATCATTAAAATTTTACATTTTTACTTAATGAGATTTACGCACAAATTGCGATGTTCATGAGATTATTTAGCGCTATTTTATAGAGGACGACATCTAAAGTCGAACTTTATAATTATTAAAAAACCACGCCAAGTAAAAATGTCATAAATAAAATGCAATTCAGTGAGAAGTGATAGTTTTAATTAAAAACTTGCCAAGTTGGCTGCAAGCTGGAATTTATAATCTTTTTTTTTTTTGGAACAACGTAATTTTCGATGCGACAACGACCTCAGTACGATACTAAATATTACAAAGGGTACGTAAAATTAAAAATGTATTGTATATATTACAATTTACTGTGTATAAACTCCCTAGGGATTTGACTTTATTGTTCGCTGAACTAAAGTTTCATGTCAAAAAAATATTATAAAGTTACCTTACTATCTGTTAACATATCGCTAATAACAACAGTTTAAATAAATTTTTTTTGTTACTTATAATATTCGGGGAAAAATTATATAACCTTTTTTATCTTTTCGTTTTACAAAAATGTAATACAGAAATAGAAAAAAAAAATAATTAAAAAGAAATACGACATCGTATTTGAATCAAGTTTGGTTAATTGAAAAGGTCATTCCGATATCTTACCGACAATTGCCGCTGGCGTCTATTCCTGTATCGCAAAGATAACGTGCAATTTCCGTTTACTCCAAAAGGTCAGCCTTTGCCCTTACACGAGTTTTATTTTCACATACAGACGATATGTTATCTACTTACAGTGTGATATATGATAAAGGTTGTTTTCTTTACTATTACTTGGGTGAGGATTGTTGGAGGAAATTTTTCTTATTTACTTGAATTCTCATTAGAAAATCATAACTACTGCATTTGGAGATATAATACATATATTGCGACAAACTTATCCGCCCCGGTGAGAGTGGCGTTGTCACCACGGTTAGTTCGTTCCGAAAATATGTGCAACCTCATTGGGCGTAGAAAATATTAGAAAATTCCCCTTCCTAACCTTTTCTTAAGAGGAAGCAATGGGAAGAGAAAGTTGATATGAAGGAGGAGGGGACGCATATGAAGGGAATATATGATTTTCTGTGCGTCCCCTCCTCCTTCGATTAACGCATCTGCAATTGAGGATGTCTATGTGCAGCGGTCGCTTCGCTCTATCAGCGAATTCGGTGGCCTGCTTTTTTGCCTCCTTTGGCACCGTCCAATAAGGATCTTTTGGCACTTATTGATTGAAAGCGCTAATGAGCTATCGTACTTTAGTTAAACCCACCGGATCTGATAAGTTTATCGTACTATGAGTCGAGCGAGCAAGGGATGCTGGGTGTCGGGTCTTAAGGGACGCCATACTAATTTAACACCACGGTGCGATATGGTTAAGACGGTCTTGCGGACGTTATCTATATTTTAAGTAAATTTTTACTAATGAAATATGTCAGAATTAAAACCGAAACCGAGCACACACTATATTTTAGCGTACGAAAGCAAATCTGGACGAACACATGTCTTCGCACAATATTCCATTTCAGCATCCAAATAAATATCCTTTCAACGAGTCTATCGATATTGGATAGAAAAACCGGATTATGTTACACAATAAACAGGTCTGAAGGGATTTATTATTGCCACGGATCATTGGTGGTGTTGAATTTACGATATTCAATTTAGAAATAAACATATGAGATTTTTGTCAGTTATTTGTTCGTCCTTATTGAAAAATGTGTAGAACGAAAGAAAAAAGAACCGGGTCCTTAAGTTGGCATTTAACAAAGAGTACCCTGATTTGCGACGTGCCAGATCAAATGTAGTATATTTTATTAAAAGATAAAACAAAACGATAGTTGTTTTAAACCTCGGATGCTGTAAAAATTCGTGAGAACGTTTTGGATGCGGTAATCAAATTTTCTCGATTACGCAACACGATTATATCATTATTAATGAGACATCTGCGCAAGATTATGGAAGGTTTTTTTATAGTTAAATCTTATATGCATATTTTAAAATGTTAATTTGATACCTCAAAAACTTAACGTAATCAAAATTATATCACAACGGAACCATCCATTATTTAGTGTTTTTGATAAATACTAGTATAGCGGTAGTAGAAATTTATATACGCACAGCAAAACCAGTACACAAAATTCGAGGAAAGCAAAACGAGTTGAAAATATGACATAAACAGCCAGCAGCATCAAAAATTATCCACCAAGTTCTTAGCGCGTGGTAAATAGTGATGTTAACGAAAAATCGTCTTATACCAATACTTGTGACTATTCCTTAAAAAAAACACAAATCCATTTCCAAAACAAACGTATTTTTTTATATTTTTACATGATAATTAAAAAATTACATTATCATAAAACAAATTATTACTATAATACATATACACATCGCTTATAAACTATTATTTTTACACCTAATTATATCCCAGCAACTTAATTAATTTCCTGAACGGTTTTATACATCTTAAATCGTTGTCTTAGAGAAAGTTGTCGTTATTTCGTATTTGAACATTAGAAAAAAATTACACCACAACAATTACGAAAAAAATGGATATTAAAGCGTATCAGACATTATTATGTGTTAAAATTACGACTGGAAATGCTTATTATTAAGTATGTAAATATTTGGCTTTACTGTTCCATTCTACTACTAATAAGATTCAAAATAAAATAAAATATTAAAATGACTACTCGTATTTTAAGCAAATTAAAATACCTTAAATCTATCTACCCTACCTTATAACTGGCCGTTAACCAATCCAAGTCGTAAATTTTCAGTTTGGCTCAGCACAGAACTTCCTTGAAACAAATCACTGGCAATTGGTAAAGGCGCACTGTTTTGTTTCCCTCTATAATTCACGAATAACACTTCGTGCTGAGATGGAGTGGGCGGTGGCGGCGGTAAAATCTGCACGGGTTCTGGTTTCTTCACTAAAACATATATCAAAGTCTTTTCCGAAACAGCAGAGTTCTGATTGACCTGATTATTAATAGCTTGTTGAATTCTCGCATTATTTGATGATTCTTGTGTAGGCACTTTTATGAATATTATCTTGTATATCTTCTTTGTTGGTTCAGGCAGACGTTGTAATACTGGTTCTTCAATATCTGGAGGAGGTACGTGGAAATAAATATGCTTATGGATGACTGGTTCAACAATGTTTTGTACCACATCATGTTGGACGTAATTTTCAGTTTGGGGAATCACATTCTGTATCAGAACAGGGTTATCATTAGTATTAGGAATTTCATTAACAATTGGTGCTTCATTAATAGAAACGATATTAGGAGATCCTGTTTGCTGTAGTACTTCTTCGGCTATTGCATTGCCATTTAGATTCTCAACGTGTTCGATTCCTGTCTCTTCTAAGTTTGTAAATCCAGTATCGTAGTGTTTTATTATTTTCTCTAATAATAATAAATTTTCTTTGTTTCTGAGATTGTGGTCCTTAGATTCTTCAAGGTTATAAGAATGGTCCCCATTGTGAATTGACGCTTGTTGCTTTTCTTTGTGTTGTTTTACATAATTATATTCTTCTATAGGTATTGAATATGACACGGCCTTCTCATGCGATTGAGATAAAAATTCTTCTGTTGAATCATGATTATTTTGCGTATTTATTGGTAAATTAAACGGTATTGTAGGTTTTTGGTACACATATCCAGCTAGTGTTTCACTCACCAAAAACGCAAATATTGTAACCTGAAAGAAATTTAGTACACTTTAAAGAAAACTCATTTAATTTGTTAAAAAGTTAAATAAACCCAATAGTTGTATAAAAAAATTCACGAACCAAAATAACAGCCATAATATTTCTCTGAAGTGTCACCATTGAAATGAGATTAAATTCGCAGGTGGACAAGACTATATAGGTATACTTTCCCCATATATATTATATGCCTCCAATTTAATATATTCTGCATAAATATTACATTTTAAATCTTCCGCTAAAAATGAAGATGTGGTCTATGGTTGTTAGCATAAGCGGAAACGTGTTTGTAAAAATACACTTGTGTATTAAATTTTATTTTTATTGATGTTTGCCCAAATGAATTAATATTATTACTATTTTGGATTAAAATTACAAAATAAATAGTTCGTTTAAAGAAAACTTCTCAGTTTTACAAAAAATTGTTGAAAATCATAAATCCTTGTAGGATTCAATGGTACGTCACTTACATAATGCTATAAATTGATAAGAATAAAAAAAATGAGAATAAAGCTATCCGCTAAAGCTTACTGCAAATAAATCGACCGGCCCTAAAGTTAGGAAGATTACATAAAGTTATAATTTATTTACTAGGTTTGACAAAATCTAGAATACATTATAATGTCCGTTAAGTTATGTTAAACATCAATAAAAAAACGAAATCGTCATGGTTACGCCCATTTGTGAAAGTGTGATTAATCAATCCAATAATATTCATGTCACTAAGAGTAAGGGATTAAAAGATTTAATGCTTCAAAACTTGAGATACATCTACACCTTGGATAAATGAAGTCTTGATAATAGTCTGTCGCCTGCTGTGGCCAAATACCCCAAAAATGTTAATGCAAATTTTTGACTAGCTATTTGGTCGAGAGCAAGTTGGACTAAATGTTTTATTTACCAAACTTACTCTAGTTTTACCAGGTCTTTGACAACTCTTCATAACTGTCGTTAAAAGTCCGTATAATCTCTTATGCTTACTTTCATTACGAACACCGCCTCAAATAATATTACCACTCGGTGTAAAACAAGACAAGGCAATATAATCTAAAAATTTAATAAAGCCGGCCACAAAATACTAAATTCTCAGGACGCAATTGGGCTTCGTTCAATTTTAAATATTGCTACTTGGTCGCCGGAAAAAAGACGAAAAAAAAACCTCCGCCACAAAAGTATCGCAAGACCGCGAACGTTAATGCTCCCGGATCTTTCGGCTCCATTTTACAACCACAATATTATCGTTTGATTAACTTTTATCCTTATAATATTTTAAAGTCAAAGCGAGGATCTTAGAACCTGGAAATTTGATTTGAGAATTAAATATATATGTTTAAAAAGTATTACATGATTAAAGCACAAAAATCGCTAAGCATTAGAGACTTGTTCCAAAAATACTACGGTGTAATTTACTTAGATCATAATTAGCGCTTCACCTAATTCTCTAAGTTAAATCTTCGGTTAAACTTTGACACCAAAAAATGTATGTATGGATTTTTGTTACCTCGTGACTCCAAAATATCGTAAATATTCTGGATAAAATTTAACATATTGAATAGAAATAGGTTAGGTTAATAACATAGGTTACTAAAGTAGTTTTTTTTTTAATTACAATTGGTTAAAATTGCGGTAATTTTATATAATAAGTAAAATATATATTTTTACTTATTATATAAAATAAAACTGTCACGTAGGAGCATCTCCGATAAGCAGATTTTCATTGGATGGTACATTTATGAAAACTGTCCAATTTCACGGTGGTACGATAATGATCTTGAGAAAGTTTGTTATATAACTCCAGCCTACTATCAAATATAGTGAAGATGTAGTTTTATAGTTTGCCAGAATTATGCCCTAATATATTTCTCACAGACACTTAAAGTAAAACAATTTTAGGAAAGTTTTAATACTTTAGTAAAGTCTTAAGAACTACTAAGTTATTACAGGTCGTTCTGGATATTTCTAACATTCAAATTTATTTTTTAATTTACTCTGTAGATACAAAATAAAACATTTTGGAAGAAAGTATTATATAGTGTAATAGCTTATAGTCGCCGCCATATATTTAAAGTGAGGTTTGTATATGTTTATGAGTTAAAAAGAGAAAGACATATATTATCTCAAAAATTATTAACGCAATATTTTTTCTTGTTTCAGTTACGGAGAAGGAGATACGCCTTTGGTGAGCTTACAAATTAAAAATAATAAATTACCAGTCTTGCTCCAACGAGACATTTCATTCATATTTTTCTTTTGTTTTTCATTCCAGGCACAAAGGCTTTCTCAAAGACTGTCCGAACGGCCTGCTGACGGAACAGGTACGACATTACAAAGACACAATTAATCCCTAATAAAAGAGTTCAAGAAAATGTATTTAGGTAGTCCTTCATCCCTTACTGTCTAAAACAACTATGATTTCGGATGGTGATTTTTTTTAAAAGTTAGATTAGGTAACTTGAAACGAGTACAATTTAACCACTATTGTAGAAATACAAAAATGATTATCATCAATAATTTGTTATGTATTTTTCAATATCGGCATGCGCTGAAAGGCTTGGCATAATGTGTATGTTTAAGGTAAAATGCAATTAAAACACTAACACACTAACTTTTAGGCTTAGGTCTTTAAACAAATCATGATATAGCTTTTAAGATGCTTTTAATAAAATATATTTTTGTCTGAAAAGAAAAAGCCAAAACAGTCCACTTCAAGCCATCTCTACTATATTACTGTACTGGCAAGGTTAACATAATGTAAACCAAGCAGGCTCTGAATTGATTGAAGTGTTATAAGTAATTATTTTAATGTGATTAAATTTACAGGGCTTCATTAAGATCTACAAGCAATTCTTCCCTCAAGGAGATCCGAGTAAATTTGCATCATTAGTGTTTCGTGTATTCGACGAAAACAACGTAAGTCGTCAAACACAATTGAATTTGAATAGTAACTACGTGAGTGTTGCGGAAAATTTTACTAATTAAAGGTTTCTGAGACCAAAATCCTTGTTTGGTTCATATAAACTTTAAAAATAAATCTCTGCTTTATGAATTATAATGATAAGGATTGACGATATGTTTTATACAGAGATTTTGGTCTCAAAAATCAATGGTAAGTAAAATAAGTCTTTAGCAAGACAATTAATTTCTGTTTTCAACAATTAACTTTTATTATTATTTCGGTATTAATATTAATATTATCATTTATTTAATGACCCTTGTATTTGAAAGCAACAGCACTTGAAACTTTCTGTATATGTGATAATGACTATGAAGGAAAATTACGAATGACATTGTTGTAATTTAACTTTTTCCAGGATGGCTCGATCGAGTTTGAGGAGTTTATTCGAGCCCTGTCAGTGACGTCACGGGGCAATCTCGACGAGAAATTACACTGTAAGTTATAGTATCTGACTAAAAACTATAATTGTATTAATGGCCAATTAATCTGAAAAACATTTCATGTTAACAAAAGTAATTAACTGATTTTATTCTATTAGAGAGAGCGTCGGTGGCTCAGGGGTTAAGCACTTGACTTGCAAATTGCAGGTCCTGGGTTCGAATCCCGCCATGTACCAATGTGTTTTTCGATTTTCGATTTACATATGTACATTTATCCGACGTTCTTACGGTGAAGGAAAACATCGTGATGCAACTTGCACATATCTGAGAAGAAATTCAATGATATGTGTGAAGTCAACCAACCCGCACTTGGCCAACGTGGTTGACTATGGCCTAGTCACCCCTAACTTGGGGTAGGCTCCGAGCCCCTCGGTGGGGACGTATAGTGAGCTGATGATGATGATGATGATGATGATTCTATTAGAAATATAAAAAGTGATTGAAAAGTTTGACTTAAGGCAATAAAAATATTTTTGTATTAATGCTACGGTAGTGGAAGGTTTTGGTAGGTTACATGTCTAATGACTTAATCGATGATCGTGAAATTTAAATACACATTGTCGACCTGACGGTTAAATATTACCCCGGTTCAGCCACGTGCAAATAGTTACTAACTATGTACATATAAATAAATTGATAATGTCTATTGAGGTCATAATAATAGTGGAAAAAATTGGCCGAACCCAATATTTGATCCATCATCGGATATAGAAATCAAGACAAGATTATACTTTGTATAGGAGTAGATACAAAAATTTTTGATTTCTGTTGTGTTCCTAAGATCTTATTAAAACTAGCTTTTACCCGCGACTCCGTCCGCGCGGAATAAAAAAAAAATAGAAAACGGGGTAAAACTTATCCTATGTCCTTTTCCTGGTTCTAAGCTACCGGCCTACCAATTTTCAGTCAAATCGATTCAGCCGTTCTTGAGTTATAAATGGTGTAACTAACACAACTTTCTTTTATATATATAGATTACGTTAATAAACAAATTTAGATCGAAATCGATTCTTGGTTTAAGGCGCGTGTGACCGGAGAATCACGCCGCTTGCATCGTAACCTGCAGTGAGCTACGATCGCCAATCAACACTCGATCATGCGCATGAACATGGCCACCAACTAAAATACATCCTAAATTTTGAACTCCATATTACGAATTTATAGAAAATTAGTCCGAGTCCTTCCTGCCTGCTCGGTTTTGCTTGTGCTACATTCATATACTAACAGAAATATATACACGAAAGGCGTAACAGTGAGGAAGAGGAGCAAGCAATGCAGTATTGCAATAATTTTTTGAAACAACACCTACGGAACTGTACTACTTTGACAGTAATTGTACTTGCTCTGGTATCATGTTGGCCGTCCATCCGTTGTTCAACTACTTTTATACTTTTAATAAACATACAACTGATTTTTCAGGGGCATTTCGTCTCTACGACGTCGACAATGATGGTTACATCACTCGGGACGAAATGTACAACATAGTCGACGCAATCTATCAAATGGTGGTACGTATACTTTCATAACATAACACACATTTTATTTGAACTATTAGTAGTATTAGTAGTAGTCGTTGTAGACTAAGAGTATTTATTTTCATCAACTATTTTTTTTTTACCAATTGTCATTTCAGGGTCAAAGCCCTCAGCCGGAAGACGAGAATACGCCGCAGAAGCGCGTCGATAAGATCTTCGACCAGATGGACAAGAACCACGATGATCGGCTAACGCTTGAGGAATTCCGCGAGGGTAGCAAGGCCGACCCTCGCATTGTTCAGGCCTTGTCTCTTGGGGGCGATTAATCCACGATTATCCTCTCACCGGATTTCACTTTCACATAGGCAGCTACTCTACTGTCTACTATCATTGCTTGTCCTTGTTTTCGCAATTCTTGATTTTCTATCTTCTCTCCTTTATTTGTGAGAACGTCTTTTTATTCTTCTAAAGTTAGTAGTGAATAAGGAAATGGAAAATTTAAATTAAGGTAATAAAATTTATTTAATTCTTAAGACAATATGTTACTCTTAGTCGTATACGTTTTGTGCTGCTCTCATACGATTACTAAAAGAATAGTGAGTAAAGGTTTGAAAATCTGATCGTAGTCATTGGATTTTGAAAAAAAAAACAAAGAATGAATAAATACTGGGAGATCTCATTGGAATGTTAAAACAACTGCTAGTGGACAAATAAATGGTTGTCACTGTTAACGACTCAATGAAAAAAAAAATTAACAGAGTTTGTTCTAGGGTATGGTCGAGATATTCTTGCTAAATTATTCTTCATTTTATAATTCAGTGTTTGTAAATTTGTTCAGAATTTGCTTTATTTTCTGCGTTATGATTACACAAGATGCAAAATCTGATGCTGCCCTGTGTATTATGCTGAACGTAGCTTAATCTCATTGCAATACAGAATCCGGTCGAGAGAGAGAACATAGGCTTTAAAGCCGAAATAATTGATGTACACAATTATTTTAAACTCTTACTAATACACTTTTTAACCACATTTAATACTTAGAATAAAATCGACCATCAAACATCAGTACAGGTTACATTCGATTAATATGCCACAGAACGAACATAAATGCCGCCCTTTTGTTATTTGCCTAAGCTACTTGTAATCACTTGGCTTATATGATATGCAATATGCGTATCTTTATAATATGGCTAGACAAATCACAAATGGGCGTAATTCACGATCGCACAATAACGTACACATTACATACCATTTAGATTGTATTCGCAAATAACGTTGTTTATACCATCACTATAATGAATCTCCCATTCAATTAAATTAAATTTCAAAAAATCTTTTCATAAATTTCAAGAAAATAAAATATGTAAAAATGTTATTATTATAAGATAATAAGTATACAATATTTACGACTCAATAACTTTGAAATTATTGGGTGATAAGGAAAAAAAAACTAAAATCTTATGGATTTCACTGTTCGTAAACTAAGTTAAATATTGAAAATTAAATTCTCTGTCAATGTGACGCCAGTAAGTTCACCAAAAACTTATAGGAATTAATGACATGTACATTTTTTTAAATCATTCCAACTATATTGTGATAATAATGTCAACTTTCTTTTCTAACACCAGCTTCAATAAACACACCATAAGTGAAAACGACTGTGGTTATAAACAATGATTAACCTTGCGATTCCACTACTACACTACACAACTAAACACTTCGGAAAATATATTGTCACATCTCAAAAAAAATCAATAAGAATTGTTCCAAAGAAAAGAGAAAACAATAGATAGTAATAGATTTTGTACAAGTTCTTCAGGCAGTGGAAACTGAACCTAATGATAACAAACACCAGAACTTCACATTTTCGGCACAGAAAAAGACAAATTGCATACATTTCAGAATCAAGCATAAACCTTCGTGACATTCTTAGCTGACTGACAAGAGGGTAACGTTTTTTATCCGTATGTAAGTTTGTTTTTATGTATTATTATTATTGTATTAATTTTTTGTGAAGGCCTAGGGCCTATCTCTGACGGTATAATACATCGACATAAAAAACGTACTGTGGCCACAGTAAGAAATAAAAATTGATGAAAACGAGTTCAAATCTCACTCACCATAACTCTTTGTTACGTTGTTAAATCTTTTTTCTATCTTTTCCAGTATATTTTAAAATAAGAAATTGTTTTTGTAAAATTACTTGTTTAGTTTAAATTAGAACTCTTGGAATGTTTGTTTTAAAATGCAGCGAATAGATGGCGCTATTTGACCATTAGAACCTGTCAGTCGGGATTTTTGATTTAAGTTATTTGGCAAAAATAATCTAATCCGTAAGAAAAATAAAATCAATTCTTATTGGATGCCATTGACAAGACATCCACACATCTCTGTGTTTCGAAGATAATTACAAGGATAAGATAAGAATACATAATATAAAGTGGGTCGGCGATGGAAGTTGATCAAAATCGAACCCAAGAAAACCAACATGTTTATATTTTGGAGGACTTTTGGATATTTCCCTTAAGAATTTCTCATCGTTCGTATAATTGTAATTTAATGTTAAGAAATTACGGATAAAAACTGCTTTATAGAAAAAAAAATTGTTTAAATAATTCAAGCGTAATTTACTAAAATCATTGGTTCACAGTTTTGTATGATTTAGCATACTTTAAAAGCATTTTGAAGAAATTTAACGTGTAACGATGGTTTTCAAGTCAATTTTTGTCTTTTGACGATGTTTGTAGAAATTGTTGAGAAGAGAATTTGAAATAATAGAGAGTAGGACAAAATTTTGCGGGCTGTGCATTTTGTCTAGATATAAGTAGATGGTTCTGCGTAATTTCACTTGTGATTAGGATATAAAAATATTATGGCTCAGTCACGCCTTTAGAATTAATGTCTAATTTACATTATTCCAGTACAGTAGGTACTCACTGGCACCAGTGAGACAAAACAGTCCATCGCTACTGTCCTACTGTACTGCCATATTGTAAACCAAGCATTACAGTCGATTAATTTGTTAACATTTGTGACGAATGAATATTTAATTTCATCTTAATTTGCTATAGAAAAGTTTTTCTAATGTTAGCTTGTATTTCTTTTAAAGTAACTTGCAACATGTGCGAACTATTCATACGTATTTTTATTTTATGTCTTCACTTATTATATTATGTGAATCTTTTTTACCTCTACCTATAACTTACCTTGCAATGGCAATAATGCCAATATTCGTTTAAGATGATTGTAGATGTTTAAATTAGAATCCGTATTCAAAAATATAATGGAACTTATCTATTCATTCTTATAATGAATACATTGAAATAGTATTTACAATTAATTATAATAACATAGTCGAAGTTTGTAGCCGAAATTCATTCAATAGATGTAATGTAGAACATTAGCATGGTTGATTATTAACTTACATACATACTGCTTTTAATTTTTTTTATGTCAACGTACTGTATTTTTATGTTGGAAAATTTTAACTCTAATTATATTAATTGCAGGAAATTCGTTCGCATTTAACTTTTTATCTACGCTAAGTTAGTTTACAAAATCGAAATATTGGTAATGAATTGAAAAAAGATACCTTTCAAGATATGACGATAATCGAAATAAAGGAATTTACTTAAAAATATTACACAGAACATGTTGTTTTTAACACTAAATTCAAAGATTTTCACCTTAATAACATATTTTCACGTATAAAAAATAATTTATTCAGAAAATTTTTCAACGTTGTATAGTTAAGTTACAGTTACACCTTATTACTTATTAAATAGTATTAGACTTAAGATTAGGATAAAAATTTTTTAGTTCGCTACCATGTTTTGTAACTTTTAAAGGAAATTAGATGTTCTAAACATTTCGGCACTCGGCCGCGAAAGCAAACAGAAACCGAAGCGTACTCAATTTTGATATGAACCTGACATCTGTTTATTTTTTTCAGTGAACCATTTAGCAGGCTTTCAATGTAAAACCGAACCACTTCCGCGGCTGTGTGCTACATATGTCTCGTAACTTTTTCTGTGTACATAATTATTGCGATTTTCAAACTTTACAAAACTTGACTAATATGTTATTATTCACTTTTAATATAACTGATTAAAGGCCATTAAAATGAAATGAATTTGTTTTATTTACTAAATTCCAATGTTTGTAAGTTAAGCTTTACTTCAGACCCGTACGAAACAGCAGAGAAGAACACGTTACCAAAAGCTAGCTGTCACCTGCATCTCCGCGTGCGGGGAATTAAAAAAAACTGAATAAGTAGCCTATGTATTCTTCCAGACTATATTCTACAACCGTGCCAAATTTCATTAAGATCCATTGAGCACGTTCCAGAGATACCTTCTAACAAATATCCATCCATCCAAACATTCTCATTTATAATATTAGTAAGATATGTTTTCTTTTTTAGTTGATAGCCATCGTTTCTGACATATAACGGTACAAATTGACCGGAATATCATATTAAGGCACAGCCTAAACCAAAGTACCTAGAAGCTTGAAATAGTTCAGTATAAAAAATGTACAAAACAGTACAAAAACTACGATATTCGTATTATATAAATAAAGAGACGTAAATGAGGTAGTTATATTGCTTTAATTATTGTTTCAATTGTAAATTTTCAGCGTACATTATCACTATTCTATTGCTCACAATTTATAAATATAAATACTAATATAGTAATGTGTTAAAAATTCCTTTTATTGTACTGTCAAGAATTCTGCACCCAAACATATATATTATATGCTAAAATTTATACGGTTACAATAGCAAATAACATAAAATGTATGATTAAAATATAATATATTATATACAATAATAACAATTTGCAATAAATGTCATATTAATGGTTAAAAACTGACCACATGAAATCAACACAAAAATATTGCAGCGACAATTCTCATCAAAACTTAACCTATTTAATTATTAAACAAAAAAAAAAAACAATAAAATAGAAAAATTATATCCAACCAGACATTTAAATAAATTATCAACATTCGATTCTTAATTGAGCCGATTTTTATTTATTATCAAATCCTAATATTTATATTGGTTTTCAAATCTTGAACCTTATACATAGATAAAATTTCGTACACAATATTATTGGGTGACGATTCCTAATATTTAATCATATATTTAGATAGCAACAGCTACTCAAGTCTACGTAATAAATTGACTTCACAAATTATTTTTACATCCACACATAATTATTAATAACCGAATGTATTATATACATTATTAATTTACTTTTACATCAACCTCTAGCTTATGTTTATAAATGTTTCCTCAGTTATTGCAGTATCAAAAATAAATACAAGGCACAATGTTTTCTAGTCTTTCTTTTTTAAGCTGGACACTGTCTAAGAAATTCCGAATCAAAATATGCAATAGTGACCGTAATGTCATCCCTAAACATTCGACTGACATCAGGTGTCAAGCTGAGAAGATGGGCAAGTCTAGAATGATCTATGCCATACTCGGTCCCACCAATTGCATGCCTTATTAAATGTGTAGCCGCATTCCTATCCTTCGGCTTACTCTTCAAACTCTCTTTCCTATGAAGAAGTAGTTCGTTAATATCTCCTAGCTGTATATTCTTCTTGGGCAATTTTAGCGGATTGTAAAACACTTTTCCTTTCATATGTTCACCGACTAGTTTAACAGCCTGCAGGGGAGTTAACATGTCCCATAAGCCATCCGAAGCTATAATTAGGAATTTATCCTTCGGTGACAGTCTGTGATAGAAAATATCCGGCTTAGCTGTAAGATATGGAGGGGTGTGATAATTCGCAGGTATCGCTTTATCCCCTACAGATGGCACTGCTACTTTAGACAGAAGCTCAGTAGACCATTTGTAACGATAATCACCCATACTTCTGAGTGGAGCTAGTTCGCCGAGCAGTCTATCCCGTCTAATCACTGTCTTCCTTTCATCGTCAGGATGTTCATTCCATATTCGTTTCAATTCATCAAAATTTTCTGAATTGTGTTCTTTGGTAATCTTCTTTGCTAACCATTCATTATCATCCGTCAATGTACCCAACACAGCGTTACAATCTCCAATATTGGCTACGTATAAATGAGGTCCATTAATATATGATACGCAGACCACTGCCCCTGACAGAGCCACAGATAATGTCTTCTGGTTTATTACACCATTACTATAAAATGGTTCAATAACTTCTCTAGATAGATCATTGTCTAACTGTAAGATTCCTTTCTCCATTGCTGTGTTCACATTCAATTCGTCTCTTGGTGTTCTTGCCAGCTCCAATAAAAACTCTTTGAAGCTGTTGTCATATATTGTTTTAAGATCATTTATAAGTTCTATCTGAAAAATAAATTATACAACCTAAGAACCGATTCTAATAAAACTCTCTTTTAAATACAATCTGAATATGACCATTTTATATTGAAGACAATGATGCTAAAAGTAGACCAGTGATGAACTAAATGCCAACCATACCAACTGAATAATATAAATATTGATAATAAGGTCATTTTTAGCATTATCTCAGTTTTCTTGCCACATAAATAAATTTGTATATTTATATACCAAGTAAGCAAGATATCATTATTCAACGAAAGTATTTTTTGCATTTATTTTTTTTAATATTCAAACTTACTTTATCATTGTATGTGTCCACTAAAGCACCTTGTGGCTCCCTAAGAATTGTATTAATTATGTCCGTAGGAAGCATGGCTGCTGCAACATAATCTAACAGCCTTTTAGATACAACTTGAGCACAAGCCGGACCACCATGTCCATCAAACACACCCATCAATATACCTGTAAGGAAATAATTCAATCTATCAAATTCATCAGTTATATTACTGGGATAATAAAATTATATATCTAAGGTGTCATGGACTGTATTGATTTGTGTAAGTGAATATGTGATAATATAGTAACTAATGTCATAATATAGCAACTAATGTCATGTCAGCTAGATTAAAATATGTGATAAAAATTGAGTTTCAACCCTATTTACAAAAACAAATTAACCATCAAAGTTGAGTTGTCACTTATAAGCACTTTAGCAATCTTACTCTCTAATCTCACTTTAGCAAATACTTTTGAAATTGCAATCCACAATTTGCAATTTCAAAAGTTTTTAACATTGGAAGATCCCACAACAACAATAGTTGGGTGCAAAAATGGGCCAGGACAGAATACCACAAGACACTCAAAAGACAGGCATGAAGTGGAAGCAATGACGCGTTTCGTCTGATCAGTTTGAAGACTTAAGTTTTTAGTCCATGTTCCCTTCCCACCCTTTTCTTAGAAGGAAATGATGGGAAGTAGAAGTGTATTTGGCAGAGGAGGGCACAAAAAAAATGGGAAAATATCCTTTTTCTGTGCATAGGTAGGTTTCTATAAAGGTAGGCAATGCATCTGCATTGGGATGTCCATGGGAAATGGTCGCTTGACTATTTCATGTACACATTTTACATATTATAAAAAATTCATGTGCTATTCATTTGCCTTGGTATATGGACTCTGAATGTTACATCTATATATATAAAAGAAAGTCGTGTTAGTTACACTATTTATAACTCAAGAACGGCTGATCGATTTGACTGAAAATTGGTGGGCAGGTAGCTTAGAACCAGGAAACGGACATAGGATAATTTTTACCCCGTTTTCTATTTTTTATTAGACGCGGACGGAGTCGCGGGTAAAAGCTAGTATATCATAATTACCAAAGCCTTAATTACCTGGTGTTAGCTTGCACTGCCCTTCACTTCTTGTATCTTCAATGGGATCATTTGAGGCCAGCTGATTAGAATCATATGACTTGACGGATCCCGAGGCAAATTCTTTGTTGAACTCATTTTTACGAAGAATTAGTGTCACCTAAATTAGACATAAGATTTAGAGAATAAAATGAAATTGACATATCTCAATTCTTTACCAGCAAAGTTAAGTAGGCTACAGAATTAGAAACTATTATTGTTTCATTTTACCAAGACTACTAAATTCCTCATAGGACAAAACAGTGTGTCTATTTTTAGTAACATTATATATAAAATAAATTGTTTTGGATTTTTATGCACTCACCTCCTGCGGCGATGGCAGAAGTGTGATCCCATCCTTTTGCGTCTGCCCGTTAGTTTTTGAAGTGTGGATAAGACGACTACATATTGGAGCATAACCAAAAAGTGTTTGGAAATTTATATTAAAGCTATGCTTTTTTGACGCGTGATTTAATTTCAAGCATGTTCTTAACACCAGACTAATATTAGTAACATTGAAGTAAATCATATTTATATTTTAAATGAACCGGGCATCTTATGCAATCACTAACTCTTATAAGTTCAAAAAAGAGGCAAACATTGAGAATAGTGTCTTGTAAAACAACTTATATTTGCCATCAAATAGAAACATTGTATGCCACAGTTACTAGACAGATATAGCTATAAAATTAATTACTCGATGAAATAGTTTCAGTAAAAATATTTTTACACAAGTTTCAGTACAACTTTTAATGAAATTTCAACAACAGTGCAAAAGCTAACCGAATATTCAGCCAGACCCAGCCATTATTGTTTTGACATTTTAATTTGCTCCTAAAGACGAAACGACTTCAAGAATTTTTAGCTTTTTTTAATTTACATCTGTGTACTACTCTGTACTGAACAGCCTGATGTTTTATTTTATTTTAATAAAAGGTTTTATTTTCTGAAAAAAATTATGTTGAACGTTTGGAAATTATAAGTTTTCAAATTATTACCATAAAATTTTGAAAAAATATCGACCATATGTCGGGTTAAATAAAAGTATAAACCCTCATATTATAAATTTTATTTTAATGAAAGTGTCAGAATATTTTACTGTATCTGCAAAGTAATTTGATAAAACAATATTCTCGAAAACCCAAAAAATAATAGACTAGATTACGCAAGATCAGTGTTGCTATCATTGCAGCACTAGTAATTTTTAGTTCACCACACAGCGAATGAAATCATAAATCGTTCTGCGTTCGGTGCACATCGTTCTATCTGGCCGACGTTGGTGAATAGTCATTTTTTTGTTCAGCTAATTTTACCATCGAAATAAGATATTTATAATAATTCAAAATGCCAAATCAAGTTTTGACTATCGATCCGCAAAATGAGCTGAAATTTAAAGGTAAGAATTATATTTTTTACTGTCTAAGCTACTGCCGCATTAAATCTTGAGTAGCACAGGCCGTGTTAGCTGCTGACAAAAGGGAGCTTCTATTTCCAGATCCATTTTGTCAGGGTGCGGTTTTCATGGATTTTCTTGATTATATACTTTTTAATAATATACTCTACATTGGCTTACAACAAATACATAGAAATAATGTAACCATATTGTCGATAATCGTATCGCTAAAAATGAGCTAATGGAGTATACGTACGTTAGTAGTGTATATTATATCGTTAGAATAGGATACCAGTATCAGCTATACTATCAAACTTATGATTATTGTTGTGCTGAAGTATTTCACTCGTTATATTTTAGACGTTTTTTAAATAGTTGTATTTTCGATTTGTAGTTTTGAAATGAAATGTGAAAAAGAATGGTAGTTTCTCTTCATATTTCAATCCATTAACATTAATTTGATTGTTTTTTTATAAACAACAAAACAATGAATAGCCAAAACATCACTTATTCATTTTCAAATGTTCCAATGATAGAATTATCAACAAAATCAAAATCTAAAAAAATTATACAAACACTTTTTTCTTTTTTTATTAAAAAAAATTATACTGAGTTGCATCTCAAATCAAAAATATTTATGTAGATACCTCAATCAATATTTTGATATTATGTCAAATTTTCTATTAATTTTAAAAACTGGTCAATTTAATTTCTCAGAACATTTTAATACAATTGCATTTTATTCATCCGTGTTTTAATTAAAAATAACCTTAGTGACATGCAACACATGGTAATTATTTTTCTACCTTTATTTAGCAGTTACTTTGAGACAAAATCTGTTTGTGGTAAATGTAAATTTACTTTCTAACTTTTTAGATGTTTGAAACATTGAACATAGTCAAAGATTAACACATTCCTTGTAAGTTTTCACAATATGCTAGCTGGCTATGCATTTGTACCTCCAAATAAATGTGCAAAAGCATTTTTCATAACATGTGGTCATTTATAGATTTTTATCATAGGTACCTAACAAGCTATTTAATGTTCAAATATTGACAGCAAAAGCTATCCTTAGTAAATGTAATGTAATATTTTGCAATGTGTACAATTTATTGTTCTTTCACAACCTTTATTCCACTCAATGTAATTATAAATTATTTTGTTTGTACTATTACTGTGAAATTCCACTGTAGTGACACTAGTATTTATTTATAATTTTATATTCATTAACTAAAATGTTGCCATAAACAAATTTATTGTGATTATTATACTTAATGGTATTTCGTTATAAATTTTTAATTAGGAAATAATTGCTAAATAATATTTGATGTAATTTTTTTGTGATACTAATGCAACCCGTTACACACCTTCAGTTTTAACTGCACTGTTTAACAGTCCAACTGTTCAATTATAATGTGTTAAGGCAACATTGTAAGACAAACTATAGTTTTGCTTATATACACAAATTTTAACCGAATTTATCAATTAAAAGTGTTAATTTTTATAATAATTCGATCTAAAAAGAAAAATAGATGCTTAAAAAAAAATTAACTATCATTTTATTTTGCGGTTGCAATTAAATAACAATAAAATCATTCAACATATACCAATGAATATACTTAAAAGGTTTCAATTACGTTATAATTCAACAGTAAAATTTTGTTCATAAAGTATTTATATTTAGAACTTAATATGGTAGTTAATATTAATTATCTGCTCACTATTTGTACCAACCGAGGAGCTTGGAGTCTGTATTGAGTTACGTAAAGATAATCTAAAGGCAATAGTTTACTTATAAATAAAACAATGAAATAAACCTAACAATGTGTTTAATGGTGAAGGAACCTTAATTTTGGTTATTTGACCAATTGTTCACTATTATGAACCATTATAATAAAATCAAATATTAACTTTCCAATAATATAAGGAATAATTTTATACAAATGTTAATTTTATCTATAGAATTATAAGCCGCCCACGCTGGTACAATAATTTGCTAACATATTCTTACAAATGTTCTTCAAAATAAAATTGAGACATCCTAACAGCACATTTTGCCTACTTTAAAAGTAAAACAATATAATTAGTTTGTACAGTAATGAAAACATTAATTAATGCATGTCTTGTGCGGTGGACTTCAGTTTTCAATAATTCTTTTTAAAACGTAAATTGATAACTTTATATTATTTCTGAATTCCGGGAAATAAACGCCAACGCCAACTATCAATAATATTAAAAATGTACAATATTGAAGTTTTTCTGATAAACGTTTTGTAATAAACAGCTGATTTTTGGTTGTGATCAATAGACTGTCTAAATGACATTCAGTGATCAATTTGAACTTCTCGTTGTGTAGTTATTACTTGCGTTCTAAATTATTGCATAAGTGATGCGTAGACGCTATAAACAATGGCACATATAGGCAATAGGAATCTGTTTACAATTTGTTCTCATGCTGAGTGATATGGTCGTTATTATTGATGGAATTAGTTGATTTCTCAGGACTGTTCGAGCAGGGGTATACTACTCACATGCGGCTGACGAATCCCAGTTCGGATACAGTGCTGTTTAAAATTAAGACAACAGCACCAAAGAAGTATTGTGTGCGACCCAACTCGGGTGTATTAGAGCCCAACTCTAAAGTCGATATTGCAAGTAAGTTTCACATATTTAGTATATAGATTACCTTTATACAATTTAATGCTGCATTCAATAAGTGGTCTTTAAAAGTACACATTTTGATATAGAAGAATGGCAAAATATTTATTTTGTTTACAAATTTCAGTTACTCCTCAGCCGGTGTATCTTGATCCCAATGAGAAGCATAAACATAAGTTCATGGTCCAAAGCGTCATTGCTCCAGAGGGCAGAACTAACATTGATCAAGTGGTTCGTATTTTTATATAGTGATTGTACTAATAACTGCAATAGTTAATGCATTGAGCTAATTTTAATGATTTTATTTATAGTGGAAGGAAATCAGCCCTGATCAGCTCATGGACTATAAGCTGAAATGTGTTTTTGAAACTCCACGAGTGTCTAATTTGAATGTAAGTTTATTTTATATCATTTAAAATGTTCACTCACATACAGTTTAAGCAAATCTTTTGTTCACTTTCATACAAATTAAGTAACATAAATTCAAACTAGTGTTTCCATTTTTTTATTTTTCTTAGGATTCCGGTGACAATGCTGCTCAGAACGAGGTAACCAAAAAACGAGCAGCAGCCACTGAAGATGCTAAGGTTCCAAAGGTAAGTTATTTAATGTTGTTAAATTGATGTTTTGTGTGAAAGGTTCCTTACTATGAACTTTGAAATCATAGCAATGGGAGTTTTACATGTCATACAAAGTATGGAACCCAAACACTTTGATATTGTGTCTAGTGAATGTGAGCTTCTTGTAATTTTCTTTTGCCCAATTTTCTCTATTGTCTTTGGGTAACGTCATATATCATTGCCATCATCAAGACCATATTCATATACCATTGAGAAGTAATTATATAATCATTATGAATCAAAACACTAATTAAATCATTTGTATTGTAACTGTTTAATACTTTAATTAACTTGGTTAAGATTAGACTCATCTACAATAGGTTAGGATGTAAGTTCATACAAAAATAGTAGCTATATTTACTATATGAACCTCAATGTATAGGATAGTGTAAAGGCGATATTTTTAAGGGCCACTTACTATTTACTAGACATTGCCCATGTCTCCAAAATCCAAAGCTTTCAGAATATAATAAATTGGATGTTGAGATAGAAAAAGATTTTCCAAAAAAACAATGCGGTCAAGTGACCAATATCAAGTTTGATATATTGAACATGTGAATAATAAAGTTTTGTAGATAAGATTAGCCATACGTTGTTAGATCGGGTTGTTTTGTAGCGGTCGCTAATATTCTCCCGTATCTGACGTATTGCCTCAATCTCTTGGCGCTTATATGCCACTAGCATATTAGAATAACCAACAAAGGCGATACGTACGAAGATCTACTTAGTATTTACATCAAAGTTTGGGTCAATTAATAAACAGCACCTGGGTAATCGAAATATAGTGGAGAGTTTAGCAATGTATTGTTTTGCCATTCTCGAGCCAAGTCACTCCCTAAACATTATAAAAGTAAGCATTGTACCCGAAATTTTCCATATCATTCTGCTCTCAAAAACTAATTCTGTCATATATATATATATTCTATGATCGTAACTGATTTTACGAGAGTTTAAGCGTTATATATCCATACGGACCTTAGGAACGTGACTTGAACAGCCAAGGCTTGAGAATAGCATAGCGTGGTATTGTCTTACAGGTTGCTGTCGAACAAAACTTCCTTAGCCTTCCTCAAAAACCTGAAGAAGATGACGTAAGTTCGTCTATTGGCGCGAATAAGGTATTTAATTAGTAAATCACTTACGAATTGAGCTAGGGAAGTGTAGCTTATTGATTATTTCTTAAGATTCTATTTAGATTTGATTATCCAAATCTATATAGTAATAGGGTTTAATTCCTGGGTTAGTAGTATCAGGAGTATGTAATTACGTTTTTAACAGTAAAATTAAAATTATTAGAACATAGCTTCTGATACGATGAGTAAAGAAACACGTGTATAATTTTGATCAAGTCGTATTTGTTACGTTCGCGGGTCGTGATCACTTCCATACATCACTATCCTACTCTTATTAATAACAAAATGTATATTTAAATATTTTTTTGTTCTACCGATATGTTATACAAATTATTATGTACACATTACGTATCGTACCACGAATTTAAAATGTCGTGGTAGATGTATGCTAATATTATTAGCTCTGTTTTCTAAAAGGGAATGAGAGAGAAGGCAAAAAATTACTTGCCGCGGCCCTCGACTCGAATTAAGAAAATTTAATTAGTAGCCTATGTGTTTTTGCAGACTAAGTTCTACAGCTATGCCAAATTTCAGCGTGATTGTTACTAATAAACATATAAACTTTCGTATTTATAATATTAGTAAAATGCAACAAATGTTACCACAGTGGAAACTCAACGTCATTAATTATAGCATGGGCGTAAATAATGATCAGTGTTTAAGCATATTTCATCATCAGCAGTCACATGTCTTACATTTCATAACGGGCTTTCCTTAGCATTAAGATTAAATTGTGATTAACTATTGTTTTTATATATTACTAGCCGTCGCCCGCGATTCCGTCCGCGCGGCATTAAAAAAAATTAACTTAATAAATAGCCTACGTGCAGACTTTTTTCTACATCTGTGCCAAATTTCATCAAGATCGGTTTAGCCGTTTCAGAGATACCTTCAAACAAATATCCGTCCATCCATCTAAACATTCGCATTTATAATATTAGTAAGATAGAATCTCATTACACATTTTTGGTACATTTTAAACTCTTCATTCTATTAGCTTTTATGTAAGCAAAAAGAAGTCGCTTGGGAAAACGGCTGGGTTTTGCGTCAAGTCATGTCATCTCAATATTTTGTATAAAAAGGTTTACTTTACATATTCTACCTAACTCGTCATATGCAAATTAATATGGAATAAAGTAACAACTGCGTTTTTCCACTATTCAAAACACAAAAATGTCATAACTGTGTTGCAAGTGGAATGAAATGGATGATGTTTTTACAATTTCTATTTGATTCTATGTGTTTTATCAATGAAAGCCAAAGTCAAAGAAATTATGGCTACTTAAGGAAACTGTTAGTACAAATTTTCCCTAAAGTATCGCCCTTAGTGATTGCTAATGACTGAATGCAGCTAGAGAGCATTCGACATGGTTTTAGGTATACTACACATCATACGTACTTCATACTTGGTTCAACTTTTATTCGTTGTTAGTAAAACCAGTGCTCAACTTACTCTTGTTAAGAAAAATCCTTTGACTATGTTAATTCCAAGGATTTTGAAGTTATTTTAAGCGATCACCTTTACCAGTATCTTGCACAATATTCGTAAACACGTCCAGGTTGTTTATTTCAGGTGCATTCAGGTACGCAAAAACGAAGGTTGTCCCGAATATTAAACAATGAATACATTAATATGTAATGTGTTATTATATGTGTGTTTGGACACGAAAAAAAGTGACGTAATTTTCTTCTATTAATTTCTGGAATAAAAGACGGGAACATCTCGTAGCATCTAACGCCATCTATGTTCAATTAACAGACACCATCTAGCCACGTTATCAAGTTTAGCTCTTCTTTTTTTAAGTAAATGTCCTATGTTTTTATATACTAAAAAAAGAATTTCCTTTCTTGAATTAAGTAAGAATTGGCTTAAAAACTAAACAAAGTAATTACCGGTAAAAAATTATATGAACTCCTTTACTATGTCTTATACGTCCAGATTTCACACATTCATCTGATCTCTGTCCGATTGCATATACTCGTATAATATATGTTCGAAAAAGCATTATTACTTTTTATTTGCATATGTCAGTGTTTGTGTTGTATGTGTGTTGCTTTTTGCATTTTAGTATTAATTTGTAATTTCAGACATTTACTGTGTTTAAGCACGATAACTTGGAAAGCGATTTGCAAAAGGCGACTTCGGAAGTACTTCTTCTGAGAGAGGAGGAAAGCAAACTGAGACATGAGAACTTACAATTGAAAGTAAGTGCTTTTATTCATATTTTATTTCTGAAGCTTATTTATGCTTAAGTGCAGTATTAAATTTGTATTCGATGTTATTGATGTTTAGCAAATATGTTGATACTCGTATTGTTTTAATGTTATATTAAGTATGTTTAAATTACTCTATTGTGTTAATCACTAGATAACCGCGAGGTTTCGACTAACGACTGACAAAACTATAAAAAGACATATTTCATATCTTGACATAGAATTGTATATATGACAATATGTGCAGTGTAAATCTACAGTTTTGCAAGCCGTTGTTTGTTTTTTTTTTTTTTTCATTGAATTTCATACACAACTTTTGTTGCTTTGAGTAGCGCTTCACAACCACTTTGTGACCCAATTTTGCACATAAGCGAAAGGTTACAAATTAAACCTTTTTGTGCGCTTGCCGTTATAGAGACTCGTCGCTAGTTGATTTTTTCTTTTTTTATAATAATTACCATTGGCCACTAGCATTGTCATGTACTTGCATCAATTTCTTAACTTTACAGAATCCCCATCCGCCTATCTATCGTCTTTAGTAATAGTAGAAGATCTTTGTGTAGATAAGGGTAACCGTACACGGACAATTTGAAACATATTTTTTAGCAGCGAAAGACTGCAATTCGTGTATAGCGGCCCTGATTTATTGCTTTCGCTTCTATTGCATCAACATTACACTGCTTGTAATATTGTTTTATACAAGAATTTAAATATTTGATCTTTATTTTCCAACTAGCTTTTGATCCTTAAAATTTTAATATTTATTAGATAAGTGACTTTTATATAAACTATCTTTAGAACAACCCTTTATGTATGCCTGTGTTATTAGCGAATGTTTTTAATTACGCGTTTTTATGACTATAGATAAAAAATAATGTATATATTTTTACCTATAGTTATTAAAATATTATTTTCTTTCTGAGCATCATTTATGTTAAAAACAACAATTATTTTTTCATGTATTATTAAATACTGAGTAAGATAAAATGTTAAAGACCACAAAATGCTGCGATTGCGTAACACAAAACGTTTTAAACAGCAATTTAGAATATGTTAAATAATATAAACTGCCCAAAATATTGTTTCTAAATGCTTTTAAACGCATAGTTTAAAGCTAGAATTATCTACAACCCTATAGAAAGTGAAATATTACTAGAAATTATATATTCAGCTTGGGATCTCTCATAAACAAGAAGTGAGTCTCGGTGCTCCTTAATCAATCTTGAGTAACAGATAACAATCGTTTTTGATTGCGAGTTATTTTGTATGTGGTCTGTGCAGTATTGCGAAGCGACATTAATAAACATTTGCTATGCATAAACGTAACCTTATCACATCTCTGTTGGAGTATATGAAAGACAGTCTTGAATACTTAGTCTTTTTATTGTACATCACTCTAAAATAACAATTTTAAACGTACTACTCGCAGTTTTGTAAATTAAATTCAAATTACTCGATTATTCACCTGCCAAATAGAAATTAGTGATTTTAATTTTTATATATAATAAAATTTTATTACTTTCCTTTATTTATATATTTTATAAACACAATGCCTTACCGATCATGTAATAATGCATGACATGCGTTGTTTGTCTGACCTCAGCCCCTCCCGATACGTCCTCTCTTCATTAGCGGTGAACACTTTACAATCTCTGACCTGTTTCTCGAGTGTTTCTCTGACGGACACGATGTCGAGACAGGATTTTTAGTTTATAGTTGTCTATGTACGTACGTATGTACATTAACTAGATTCTATTTATACATTATGTATATCTAAGATATAACCGACATATATTGGGTATATTGACCCATATGGGTATGTTAACTACATATATGGTTAGTTGTGGATAATGTTGAAATTTGTAGCAATCATGAAAGCATTCGATGATAATTTGTACAAGCGAATTGTTTAATATTTGATAACTTTTACCATGAAGCGGCTGGCGTATCTTGTATAAAGAAAAAAGACGGTTAAAAATTTCTAAGCTTTCGTCATTAAAATTATGTCTAAAAATTAGAAAAATGAGTCTACGGACATGTAAATGTAATCATTTATTTTTTTAATTCCAGGAGGAGCTACTGCGCCTGCACCAGAAAGTGGGCGAGGGTCGCGTGCGCCGGCATTCGTACACGCCCGACAAGAACGCTCAGGCTACTTTGATCCCTTGGATCGCCATCGCTATCGGAATGGCATTCCTAGGTATCATTATTGGCAAGTTCCTCATGTGAACATTTAATAACCCTCGTTAACCCGACGCAAAACTCACCAAACGCTGTTATATCACTCCCAAAGGTAACCCTCTCGCACAAGGCAGCTTACATTCATTTAAATGCTTCATTAATATAACTGTGTTCTATTCGAAAGCAATACCGTTTTCGTGTCCCTCTCTCGGGCTACCACGCAAACTATCTACTCATGTAATCCTTTCTTTTGTATGGTTTATCTTCAAAGCCTGTTTATGTCTTAGTCTATCCTTACTGCAAGAGGGTCTCCGACGCTAAAGCTAGTATGTTATAGGACGTATGTCCACAACTTTGTGTGTCTTGTAGTCTAGCTTCGATTACTTTATTTTTTTAATTCGATTTCATTTAACGGTACAAAAATTTACTTAATAGTTCTAGATTAGTTGGTATATTTGTAAAGATCTTGTGATCTAAGTATCGTATTCACTAAGACATCGTATTTAAAGTGGATTAAGGTATTTTGCTATGTATGTTTCGAATATTGTGCTGCGACCGTTTGGGACACGGCGCATTTTCTAATAACTTCTAAATTCTAAATTCGATTAATATTTTGGTCAATGACTGCTTTTACTGAAAGATGTTAAATTCTAAGATTATTAACTTTGTATGTGATTATTTTCAAAATGTTTAGGTGTCTTTAAGTGAGGGTCATGTTTTGAGTATATTCGTCGTGGTATATCGTGGTTCGTTATGCAACTTTTTTTTATCTGTTGGCCTCTTTTTGTACTTTGCGTTGATGCGTGTTCAACGTAGGTACTTGTAGAAAATCCTATTTTAAATTTATCCAATTCACCATTTTGTATTTGAAATGCATGAATTTAATACTATATATGATTTTAATGTTAATTAGGTTTTTGTAAACGTTTTTAATTATTTTAAATTATTTGTGGCCAATTTATTTGTGATGTGCAAGGAACAGCATTGTTATAATTATTTGGTGTTTTTGATTATTTAAAAAAATTTTTCGTTATTGTTCTCTTTTTAAACTTTTCGATTTTAATTTGCGATGCATAAGTAGAGTCATGTAGGCTTCGTGTATGCACTGCCACTTACCGTATATTAGCAATAATACTTCTTCGGGTAAATAAATGCCTATACCATTTCCTATCGTAGGTATTTGTCATATGTTGTCAACGGGTGTCACTTGTAAGCTACTGCAGCAGCTAGTGTGTTCATTAATTGCGGCATTCCATTGAACAATGCGTCTCTGTTAAATGTAGAAGAAAGGGTTGATGGTCGTAGCTTTATATAACATTTTTGTAATTCACCAACAGACCTCATAGCTGCACATTGTCTACTAGCACTCGTCACTAATGTTGTTCATTTCACCAAGAGCCTATATTAAAACGTTCATTGCCACCCAATCACCTGGCGAGTTTATATCCATGTGATTTGCATTATTAATGCATCTTGTGGCATTAAACGTGTTAAGTTGATGTACACCAGTCGCTAGTTCAGTGTCGTAGTGTTAGGTTGAGGCTTCCTCTATGTATGTTTGATAGGTCACGTGCTCAGGGTAATCTTATTAACGACTGACAAGATCCGTGTCAGCCCGAGAGTACAAAGCTAGTAAGGTCTGATACAATATGTGTTTATTGCACTAACCGACCTCATCATACCCATATCTCAGTATCAGCGGTAGCTTAGAACAGTCGAAATGCATGGCAATAATGTAAACGAATGCTAAAATATTTTTAAATTTGTTTATTTATGAAATTGTTTTCATATATTTTAATATGTGATATCTGTTCCATTTATGTCTTCTGTCTCTATTTTTAATATTAAGTTTGTCCCTGAAATAATATGGCACCTGAGCTTCCTTTGTAACTATATACAAATAGAGCCATCGCAAATTAATAACTGATATAAATGCTAAGAGGACAAAGAAAACGGAATTTACATCTTATTCAAATCTAAATAACCGAAACATTTAATTTATTTTAAAAAATAATAATTATTTTATTTCAACATTAAACTCTTGTGATGAATTGAATGAAATGATCTTAGAATTTTATGTTAATGTTATAATATTTCCAGCATTATATAACTTTAACTACGGTATCCGTTATTTTACAGTTCATTTTAAAAAAAATGAACCCATAAAAACGGATTAAAGTCGCTAGATGATAATGAAACTTATAAAAATTTTCTGTATTTTATTGTTGTATTATTATTGAATTATTATGCTATGTATGGTATCGTTTCTGTAATAAATACTTATAAATTGAATTGTTTTGTTTTGAAATCGAAAAAATATTGTCAAGTATCAAACTTTATTCGTACCAAAAGTGCCAGCCCTTGAGCCTACAGCGGTAAACTGATGTCTGACAAAAAGTTATTATTTTTCTCAACCTGACAACTGTTGAATTGAACCGATTGTTAGACAAACTTACTTTTTTCTTTTTCAACCTGTGCTGTATTTCATATTCGTTTATTAGTTGAATTTTGCGCACTATACTATGTATAAGGGCCAAAGTAACAAATTGATGATTTTTTCTTTTTTATGTTAAAAGCTACATCTTAGTCTAGTTAACAACATGCACTAAACAGAAATAGACATTTACAGGTGTCAACGTGTTTTTTTTTTGCTTAAGTAAAAGGGTCTATGCGGCATCTTTTCTTATATGGTTGAAACTTTGAGAGCCAAGAAAAGTTGTTAAATTTTCACATTCGCCTTTATTTGTAGGAGCCATCTATATGCAGAGAAATAAATAAACGTTGCCTTTAAGAAAAAAGGCAATTTTTTAAGAATATGTATTTAAAAAAATAATTGATTAGTTGATAGATTATATTTCACACATATTTTGGGCTTCTTTTTTAGAAATGAAGTTAAAAAAACTTGTGAGCCGTCATGGTACGCCTGGCAGATGTGAAACATCGTGTGTGTACAAGTAATGTGCATAAAATATTAGATATTATAATTAAATAAATAATAATAATAATGGTAATGATAATGATAGTAATGATAATAATTATAATAATAATAATATTAAGAAAAATGTTTAAATCAGAAAATTAATAAATATGTGGAATAATAATAATAATAGTAATATTAAATATTCAATATTATTAAACTAAACACATGAAATATATATATATATATGTATACCTTAGTATAGCTTGGCGACCCGTCGCCACGGCAAGCGTCGCCACGCCAACGATTCGGTTTAAAAGTGATCCTATAGATGTTTCACATCAAAAATTGTCGTAAAACTTTCTTAACAACATTCTATAATATACATAAAATCCTAATAATATAATATAACATCCAGATTAGAAAATGCAGTGGTGAGTATAAATTAAAGTGTATTCAACTACAATGGATGTTAATTGTTAAAACCGTGAGCTTCAAACGCCGATACACTAGCACAAAAACATCCTCCGTCTCTTAAAAAAAAAAAAGATATGTAAAGACGTTGGAGGTCGCTGGATGCGGTAACCAGAGGACCACATACTGGGGATCTGGGTAAGACGTATGTCCAGCAGTGAACTGATATGAAAAATACGATATGATATGGTGATAAAGTTGACTCAAATAAGCATTTCAGCTTTAACTTAAATGGATAAAGTATGTGGCAATCGCATGTGATACTATACTAAAGGTTGTCGCGGCATTAATAGAAATGTGCAGAATTTGCAAGTCCAGCTATAATCCAGTCCAGTAATGTGTTGGATAAGTGTAATTTTATTGATAGACACACAGTACTTTGTTTACATTTCGTAGGCAAGGCCGTTTATTGACATAATTTACCTCAAAAAGATCAAATGTTGACAATACTTATACACAATATTATAATTACGTAATGCTTATATCATTGCAAACACCTGAACTTGGGCATTACCTAAGATTGCCTATATAACTTAAATTTTTTATCAATTAGTTAGTTTTTTTCGGCGAATTAATTCCCTTAATAATTAAAAACTTGTAACTTTAAAATAGATTTTTAATGACATGAATTGAACTGTCTTCTTAAAACATAATATAAATTGGCCTATCTAATTTTAACGGGTATTTCAAGTAACCCATATGATTTACCAAGTGAATGGTGGATGAACTCAAAACTTTGCGGATTATTACCATAAATCTTAGGTTTACCTTACTGTTGTAGTCCACTGCTGCGATTAGGGTTGCCAGGTCGCCAAACCTACTAGCCGGACAGACCAGCCAGTTTGGCGGGACATTTGAGCAGAAAGGTCAGACACCCTATATTATTTAGGATTTTATCTCAGTATTAATAGGTACACTCTCGTTTGGGAAATGTAAAAAGCCTAACAAAAGCCGGAAAACCGTTTATATTGGCCGGACACGCAATCAAAAAGCCTACCTATGTCCGGACTTATCCGGTCGCCTGGCAACGCTAGCTGCGATACACTTGATATGACAATAGAAATGAATATAAGGGTCTCTGTAGTCGAAACTTACTGTTAGATAGAATTACCCGAAGTTCAGGATTTTACAATTTACAGTAATCTTACTAATATTATGAATACCAAAGTTTAGATTGTTCGATGTTTGAATGATCTTGATGAAATTTGAGACAGATGTAGAATATAGGCTGGAAGAACACATAGACTACTTATTCTTTTTCTTTAATTCCACGCGGACGGAGTCCTGTGCGATAACTAGTCCAGATATAAAAATGTCGGAGCTGAGAACTATAACGAAAGGTATAGTAATATAAATTATTATTTGGCATGACTTGATTATGTCGATCTTTCTGTCTGATCTAACATAATCTTGCAATATCCGAAAAAACAATGAATATCGATAATCTAATGACCTGGCTGAAAAGGAAGGAAGGAAGAAAGATACACTGTGGTCCAGCAATAATTTAGATCTGCGAGTGTAACCTATTAGCAAAGTCAAAAGTGACAGATGGCAAATGGTAAATGTTTGGCACTTGACATTTTAAACCAAGGGGTTGTCACAATGACAAAGGAAGAAATGTTTTAATATTTTATTAATTAAAATTATTATACTAAAGAGATACACAAGGTAATAAATAAAAAAAAGCTTTTAAATAATTCTTTTTTTTGTAAAAACAACCTTATAATTATTTTATAATAATCGCACTGCCATCTAGTTAGGTTTTGTTAAACAGACGATAGTTGTATTCATTTCTGTTGAAAGGTATACAAGATGTCGCTAGCATCACCGGATGTATTGCGTCCGCGTCAAAACTAAAAAAATTAAGATTTTCTTAAATATTACTAAAATATTTGTATTTTCTACCGAAATTCAACATTTCTTCATTTTTTTATAATTTTGATTCGATGGCCCAATTTGAAAATAGTAATCAGAACTACTTTGCAATAATACTTATACAGATTGACCTACATTTGAAGCCCTTGTGAAAGGATTGTGCAACAGAAACGGTCATTTATTACACAACACAGCGTATTCATGAGCAAATGTAGTCATTTTGCATCATTTACATGAATTTTTAAGGTTGTACTGAATGTTTCGGAATAAAGACGTTAAAGTACTTTTTAGTTTTTTTCACGGTATATCTAACACATACACTATAAAAAAAAACTAAAATGCATTTAAAATTACGATTATGCATATTTTCCAATTTTTTTTTTCAAAATTAGGCCATGACATACTTTTCTCGAATTGGGTTAATTTCTTGTTGCCCTTTACCGACTTATTTCAATGTCAGTCATGAGTAGAGTAGTTCCACTGAACCCGAGTTATGTCGGAATATCAGTGTAAGTGAAGTGGCCTAGAGACCTACATTTTGTGTTTTTTAAGGTATTGAACGTATTATCAGGAAAAAATTAAGGCTGAAACATGAATTTAGCTCCTTAAATGAAGGTTTATAGTTTTCCAAGCTAAATAATTTAGCAATTCCGGTTGACCGTCCGTAAATAATGCACGAAGATTCTCCGAAAATGAGTGTCGCGCAGGGTCTGGTTGCCTCCAGTAGCCAGGCGAAGAACGAGATCGCTATGGAAGTTCCAGAATATGAAATAACTTGTGTGGAAACGAAATCAACTGAAAACATTGAGATGGAGCTGAAAATTTCCTATGTGAATCCTACTAGCGGTATGTATGCATTTTTTTCTAAGAAGCTATAATTAACACGTTTTTAAATACTTATATTTCGACAATTAATGTATGCTATTTTTATTATAGGGTATGTAAGCAAAAGTATGAGTAGTAATTGTAGTATTACTCTCAAGAGATTCAAGTTGGAATTTACCTTAACAGAGTCTAACCAGTCATTGATTTTCAAAAATTGTAATTTTTCTTATTGTAATTTTGATCGGGGACATGAGGCACTAGGGAAACGTTTAAAAGTGTGTCTGAAAAAAGAGACAAGTGGTTGTATAATAATTACATCTACATTGTTGTGCGTATGCATTGAGTCTACAGGCTACCTGCTCGTACGCTCGGTTGCACGGTGCGGCAACGTCGCAATTGCTTTTCGCGCTATCCTACGATGGAGTGAGTTGTGTGAAACAGGGTTTTTTAAAGGTTTTTTTCGTCGGATAGTCGTAGCAGCAGCGATGCTCGGCTCCAAATTAAATGATAAGTTTAATATACGATGAAGTACCAGACAGTGAATGAGAGTTTGCACCGTAGTCAATGGCTGAGTCCGTTTTGTATTCGTATGGTGTGCGGGGCGGCGTCGCTTTTTGATTTCGTTCGGTGTCAGTAGGGCACGTTTGCTCGGCTGCGACCGCACTGCAGTGGAGGCTCTACGCGCTTGTTACACCGTATTAAGTAATCGTCCTGGACGTAACGTGAGGTTGTTTTAGTGTATATCAACTCTTACGAGTGTTTGATGTATACTAAATCAGTCCGTGTTATAAACTATGAGTTGCGCGAATATTTCGAACATTATCGTATTATGTAGGCCGAATTGTGATTCTGTTTGGAATCTTATAGTCCGGGTTATTAAGTATATCTCTCGACATAGTTTTATGTAATAATTGAAACTCTCTTAGTCATAGACGTATTAATTATCTTATTTAAATTATCTTTCGATTGTACATAACTTTGGGTTGAAAATATTTTCTTCTTAGACTTTCTTATTCCATATTTTCTTAATTACTTACTACTATACTATACATTATTTTGGCTTTAATCATCCATCCATTAATTTTGATTTGAAAATACTGCTTTCGATCGTCTCAAGTATGATGAAAATATTCATAGGACCTTATAGAGATAACACGACTTTAATATTTTGTTGTAATAGCATAGAGTGTGGCTTGGTTATCTTAATGTATAAATGCTATATCAGAAAAAAGTATTAAAATTACATGTTGCCTTTAACTATACGGTTTCCGTAAAATAGACAGGTTAATGTTTGTTGGTATCAAATCTTGACAATTTTGGCATCTGCCCAGTTTTCATATTGACCCTAATGTAAAATTTATACGTTTTATTATTAAGTCTATTTTAGGCTCTACTTGAACCCGTTGTGCATACAGTCGAGTGCTTAACCGTGCGTTTCCATTGCCAAACACCTGACCGAAATATATTGTTATATTTGTTTTTCCAAAAGAATGAGTGAGATGAGATGATGTTTTTGTACAGTTTTGGAAACGCCACACCATATGTATCTCACTTAGTCTCTCATTGTAACTGTCGAGGTAGACATGAGTACCTACATCTGTCAGTCTATTTGTACATAGATATATTTATGTACAACATCTTACGAAATAAATTCCGGCTTGGTCCTCCACGCGTTCCTGAGAAAAAGGGTCTTAACAGACAGACAGACAGACGAACAACAAGACTGAGAAAGACGATATCAGGAGTTGCCTTGGTGTTTCAGTTAAAAACTTTTTAAGTTACACTGTAACTCTACTCTCTAACAAGTTACACTTTAACAATACAAATAATCAACATGCAAAAATATGTATGATAATCTTACTAATATTATAAATGCGAATGTTTGGATGGATGGGATAGATGTTTGTTTGTTTGAAGGTATCTCCGGAACGGCTCAACGTATCTTGATGAAATTTGGCGCAGATGTAGAACATATTCTGGAAGAACACATAGGCCACTTACCTATTTAGTTTTTTTCTTAATTCCGCACGGACGGAGTCGCGGGCGACAGTTAGTAAACAAATAATAAGATAAACAAGAGTAAGTTTGTTCAACAAGCAATTATTAATTATAGCACAATAGGCACGCTATTAATAGGCGTAACAATGTTTAAACGCTTACCTAGGTGTAATCTTAGCCGTGGCGACGATACGGTGTTGTGTCTGCTTCCTATTGTTGACATTACATTTCTTTGATAGTCATTAATAATTTCGTTTATGTATGTAACTAAGCGATTATATTATTACGTCTCACTATATTATCATTTAAAATCGGAAAGAAGGTTTTTTTTTTATTATTTTGAGCGATATGGTTTCCTATAACATTTTTGTTGCGGCAATACTGTCCCCGGGCTGAGTGGCCAGTGCGCACCGCGCTACCTTTTTTCGTCTATTATTTTTTTTACTTTTCTTTCCGTCACTGTTCATTTTTTATATACGTCTTGTCATTGTAAAAAAGAAACCATACAAGCTTTTGAAGCAGACATCGCGCATCATTATTTTCCACACTGCATCACTTCAATCATTTCACGAACACACGATCAACGATCGTGGCAAGAATCCCGTTTCGTTCATAATTTTTGACTATTACATTCTTTTGAGAGCGTAGGTGCCTCAGGGGTTAAGCACTTGACTTGTAATCTGCAGTTCATGGGTTCGAATCCCGCCATGTATCAATGTGTTTTTCGATTTACCTACATAACTACATTAATCCGACGGTTTTACGGTGAAGGAATACATCGTGATGCAACGTGCACATATCTGTAAAGAAATTTAGAGATATGTGTGAAGTCAAACTATAGCCTAGTCAACCCTAACTTAGGGTAGTTTCCGAGCCCCTCAGTGATGATGTATAGTGATGATATTAACATCCTTTTGTAGTAAAATGTCAGAATAGAAAATAAAATTACGCAATAGCTACAGTTTGATACTTTTATCTTTTGTTTTTATCCCTAACACTAATAAATATAGAAGTCACTTTGTCAGTGTAAGGAGAGCGCGTCGGTGGTGTATAAATACTGTGATAAATTAAAATTTATTTAACGTTGCATCGCGCGCCGATTCCTTTGTTCGTTCATGATGAAATTTAATGTTTCCGTAGTCGTATAAACATTGTACCATTGTGTGCACTTTTATTTATTTCCACTTGCTGCTGCAATATTTACTTTATAACAAGACGAGTTAGGAAAAGTTGTCTTATGATCTAATAAAAATTATGTTTAAAAGGAATATCTCTGAAAAAGGTTTTTTCATATGCTTTATTTTGGGTAGTATCTACCTAATATAACTGCGAAAGGTCATCGGAACCGAAACGAAACCAAAATTGCACTAGGCTTACAGACCAAAACCGAAACTAATGTGGAGTAAACTCCATTTCACTTTGTTACGTTTTCATTCATTTCGCTTTGCTCTTCGTTTCCGGTTCACTTTCGAGGCAGTGTGTTAAAGACGTTCCTGTGTACGTCTACATGCAGTAAACTCTTATCATCAAAGTTCGTTTGTCTTTGTTTTCTATATAAAAAAAAACATCGGATTTAAATTCCTCACCTGCGTGATATCAATGACTCTATTGTAAAAAATCGTTGATATATTCAATATCAGTTATAATTCGACAGGTTCGCTGTTTCGCTTTAAATGATATTGACATATTATAAATATTAAGTTGAGGTTGAGTAGTCAATTTACCTGCCGCAACCATATTTTGCTTTTAGTCCATTGGCCCTCGTATTGTTTGATTTTTAAATCAATATTATATAATGTTACTAACAAATAAACAACGCTCAACTTTTATTTCATTGATAGACATCAAGGCGCTCTCTTTAATTATTATATACAACAACTCAAACATCTGACAAGTATACTCAATGACATATCTAAATAGTACACTTTTAAAATTTCAACTTTTAATCACGTTCTACACCTGGCCACTTTACTCAAACGTAATGCTGAATAAGTCTTCTGAGAGATCTTGGTATTTCACCGCTTGAGCGGGCCTATTTTATAGTATAATGTTGTTACGAGCCCTACCATTGTTATATTGCATATTCATTAGATGGAAGGATGTATTTACTCCATGTGCAAGAGTCCCAGCGAAAGTGGCATTTACCGCATAAACACTGTAATTAATTTCGTAGTTCACTTATTGTGTACGACAATTGTGGGTTGTCAAATCTACCATTGTCTACATTTCTGCAAAAAGTTTTATTTCAATGTTGGTCAATTTGAAATGTACATTTTGTTAAGAATCAGCCTAGAAATATAAATCTGGAATATGGTGATAGTGTTTAAATTTTTTTTACATTTTTACATAAGAAAAACTTGGCAAATGTATAAAAGATTTCTTCTTTATGTATTAATTGTTTCATACATCGAACCTGTGTACACTGAAGAGCTTGTCTAAAAATAAATCATGAAATGATTTTTTTGGCACTGGAAATCCAAGATAATATTTGTAATATTAATAATAATTTGGAAACTCTAATAGCGAACATAGGTTAAAATTGACTATTGTTCTATTTCGGTGCAAGTTACACGACCTTTTTCCATGTCTAGAATCTGAAACAACGTGACCCAAACTAATAACAAGTTATTTGTTTGTAAACTTTCCTAATGCAATGTTTAACATGTTCTAAATAAGTAGTTAGCTTTTGCTCTACACGGGCACAGAATGAAGATAGAAATATGTAACTATGGATGCCAATGCAACCTTTTCAGTTCATGATTGCCATTGTCAAGGGTAAATAAGTATTTTTTTTCATTGCGAAGTCGAATGCTTTGTTGCGACTCGAAGCCGTCGCAATAATACGAAAGTCGTGATCAATTTGTTCCAAAACGGAGTAATTAGAAAACATGTTTAGATTTACATTTAAACATATTCATAATCTGTTGTGAACCAAATAAATTGTTAAATGTAAAATAAAACGCTTACGGCCCATCCCGAATAATTGAAAAGGTCAGCATTGTTTTGTTTATTAGATACTAGCTATCGACTGCGACTCCATCCGCGAGAGAAAAAAATATATTTAGTAGCCTATGAATTCTTCCAGAATATGTTTTACATCCATACTAAATTTTATCGTGATTTGTTGTGCCGTTCTGGAGATACCTCCTAACAAATACTCATCCATCCAACCCTACAAACTTTCACATTTATAACATTCGTATCATCATAATGATTATAAGAAAACTGTTTAAAAAATGTTTCTCTGATTTGTCAATCATAATTGCAAGGAACACGATATGTTTTATACAAAGATTTTGGTCTTAGAAACCAACGGATAAAATTCTACTTATAACTTTGATGCGGTTTATTATTCTGCTTCAGTAAACAGTTTATGCATCGGGAGATATATTCCGGCCGCTAACTTCAGACACGTAGGAACTTCAGATACTTGTTAACGACGAGTTGTGGTTTGTTATAACAAGCACATCTAACGCCTAGGATGCAATAAAATTAATTGCCACAGTTTGTAACATCATGTACACAGGTATCAAACAGATGTGACACTGCAAGTGTTAAGCCAATAAATCGTAAAAAAAGGCAAGTACATCGATTCAATGATATTTAGTTTAGTACCCAAAGAAAGCAATTTTGTGTAAATTGACCCGATAGTAAATCTTACTGATATTATGAATGCGAAAGTTTAGATGGATGGATGGATGGATGGGTGTTTGTTAGAAGGTATCTTCGGAACGCTTCAACGTATCTTGTTGAAATTTGGCACAGATCTAGAACATAGTCCGGAAGAACACAGGCTACTCAGGCTCAGGATTGCGTAGGAACCTACCCCTACCGACGTTTCTCTTCACATTATTATATATGTAATTCTTGTGACGTCACTATGCAATAAAAATGTGGCTAGTAGTTATGAAATATCAGTCCCTTTATTATTATCCAGGTTATTATTATAAACAATTGTTGGTCTGCCAAGCGTAACAATATTTATAATGGCCGCAGATAGCTACGTCCAAGTAATAATCACGCGCTCCACAGAGTTGATTACTTCAATTGTCCCGCTTTATATGAAAGTTGTCAGTATGCCCTGTATAGTATATATTATTTTCAATAATGAGCGTTATAACATATCCGAAGCCCTTATTCACAGTATAAGTTGTTCTATCTCACTGAAAATGTTTCATTGTTATGTGCAAGGCGTATTTATACAGGTATACAAATTGTCAGCCATTTTAATTTTTTATTCGTTAAACTTTGTGCAAGCGTTTGCGTGGAAGAATAAAAATAAAAACATTGTAATTTCATATATGTTTGAATATACTTTTAATTTTTACAACAATAGATGGCGCAACATGTTACCTTTGGCATCGATTCGTACCACTTCGAGTCGCTTGAGAGCTGTGGGGCTAGCTCGTATCTTTATCGACAAAATTTGTGCAACGCCTCTATCGCGCATAAAGTACACCGAAAATCTCATACTAATTGACATTGACATAGATGACGATACAAAGGCGATTATCACAAATATTCATGCTAGGCCCAACAGGTCTTTATATATTACAATTTTAATCTGTTTTTTTCACGTCATGTTTATTATAAAATAGAAAACTTTTCCTTCACCAATTATCCAAAGTTCCGAGACCGAAGCGTAAAAATATATTTTCAGTTGTTAAAATTTAGACTGCATACGGCGGTTACTCGTAAAGATACTCGTATATATCTTTAGTAACCTAGGCCGTCTTTTATTATTAAAACTTTTGTTCTGTTTTTCACTTTTTATGGAAATAATGATATTTATGTGTATGTCGTCAATACATGAACATGCGTTCTTATATAAATTATACTAATATTATAAATGCGAAAGCTTAGATAGATGGATGTTTGTTAACATATCTCCAAAACGGCTTAACGGATTTCGATAATATTTGCCACAGATGAACATCATTTGGAAGAACACATAGTCTGGAAGGACGAAGTGGAGGTGAAAAGCTAGTAAATTGTTTATTTCCAAAAATATTAATAGCCTTTTAAGTTTATTATAAGTACGTTATATAAAAGTCGATATTGAGAGCGTAATGCTTATTAGAGTAAACTAATAGAACATTTGCGATCTAAAAATAAAATGTTATCGAGACATTATTATCCTTCTAAAAATATCGAAATATAAACTCGTATAAAATATTATTGATTGAAACTGTTTGAAGTTTGAGCAGATCATAAAATATTTAAATAGCTATGAAGGTTAAACAATTATCTATTTTTATTAGCCCACGAGTTTGTTTTAAAAATAAATTTAAGCTTTACAATAATTATTTAAGTCAAATGGATGTTACTAGAGACAAAGAAATTTGCTGTACGAAAATTATTAAAATTACAATCTTATTCATACGAGTATTATAGATGTTTGGATGGATGGATGTTTGTTTGAATTTATCTCCAGAACGGCTTAACGAATCTTGATGAAATTTGGCATAGTTTATAGTCTGGAAAAACACATAGGCTACTACATATTTGCAACGTAATTGATAAACTACGTGTTTGATATTTACAACGTCAGGAAAATTAAAACTACCGAGTAACCTTGGCCGGATTTTTTTTTATTTTTACCTTATGAAATGTAAAATTACCGTTTTTAGTTGAAGTCGCTTGTCCTGGACCTTACTTATATCTGGTTATCTTACTAGAAATTTATAAAAGTAACATACATAAAAACGTAATGAAATTCCACGTGGATAGCTATAAAGGTAAAGGTAGACCGAAGAAAGTAAGGATGGGTTGTGAAGTAAGGAAGGAAGGAATATCTCCTTTATGCGACAGTCAGTGAATTATGAGGAATGATAGAGAGGTAAGTGAGAGTAGTACCCACTATATCAACCCTCCGAAGGGAAAAGGACAGACAGATGAGACTTAAATTGTGAAGCAGTTACACCGAACACGTATTTCTTGATATATCAATGTACTAAAAATGAAAATTTAGTACGAGTGCAAGAAATAAATCGTATCTTATTAGTTATTTTTTTTAATATGTCCTAAAAAACGAGTAAAAATATTCTACACCTTTTCGTATTTTTATTTAATTGTAATCAGTAATGTAGAGCAAGGTTGGTTCGTTCCACTCCGTTAATATAGAACAAAATAACTTGCCACGCAATGTCAGTGTTTACAAAGTGCTCGGGCCTATCGATGCACTCGGAACATCTTACGTTAAAGGACTTAAGTACACTAATCAGCGTGTAAACATGTATTATGATAAAATTTAAGTACATGTACAGTCCAAGAATTACATTCCATGTCCACTTAGGATCGAATAATGTACGTTAAACTGTCATCATTAGAGCTATCTATGTTGCTATGACAAGTTTGCGACTTTATTGCATTGTGGACATCAAGTGATACTTTAAGGACAGAAATGGGTAGGAAATGAACGTCCTCGACTGTAGGTACGTATTCGATACGCTGTACTCTTATCGTTGAATTATAAGACCAAAAATCTTTATATAAAATATCGTCATCTCTGTCATTATCTTTGACAAAACAAAGATAACAATATGTTTTATATAGGGATTTGGTCTCAAAATATCTCTAATATCGTCCTAATCTCAGTACAGTACTACATTCTTGTACGCCTGATTTTGCGTGCCTAGACCACATATATGCTAAAAAAATACTCACAATTTTATTCAAGTCACTTTATCTCATTAAAACGAGATTATTTAAAATGATTTACAATACACAAAAATAGGTTAAGGTTTTTTTTGAGGTTATGTATGTACATAATTAAATTTTATAAATATAAAATGTTATTTTGATTGAAATGCATAAAATTTTCAGTAAAATTCAGCATTACATGCAGTTATGTAATAACTCTTGTTTATGTAGAAAAACAATGTTTAGTTTATCAGCGGACCTCGTCTCTGACCCACTGACCTACTTAGCCGGCCGAGTGGCAACCGCTTAAAGCGCAGAGCGCGTCTGTGTAATACAGTCACACACAGTCATCAAAGTCGGGCGCACTTCTCATTAACCTAACGAATGAACAAATATAACAAACTATTATTGTCATAAACACAGTCTCACGTCTGACAACTAGTAATCTTACTACATGAGACAGCTGTTTATTAGGTTGTTAATGTGGGTGAGATAGCTTGTCACTCATAAAAAAAAACTTAGAACATATTGTTCAAGCGCGGCATAAAATCAAGATAAAGTATAATAAATAATACATATCCACGGTTAAAAAATTTACTTTTTTTTTTTTACAGTTTTTACAAAAATGCTACGGCCGCAATATCACGCAAAAATTCGAATTTGCGTTGTTGCCATAAAATGTCGTGGTCGAAAATTATTTGCTTACTATCATTATTATTAAATCTTTTTAAGTTGGCCAAAAAGATTAAAATAATATGAAAAGTAATACATATGTTTTTGGAACGAAGTTCCTTATCGCGCGTTGTGAAAGGGGGCTAGACGGAAAAAATTCTTACGAAAAGTTGTCACGACACTTTTTGCTATAGTAACCATGGCAACGACGTGACAATATATAACGAATATTCATAGAAATAAAATGTACTTCTTGTGAAGACTTAAGTTTTTTTTTTTCATAGAATAAACATTGGTTCCTTCACTAATTAATCGAAAGGAACTTCGTTCCATCCGAGTGTCCCTTGGCACCTCTCAAGTTTTTTTTCTTGGGATTTGACTCCCATAAACCTGATTCATATTCTTAATTTATAATATTCATTCTTCAATTCACGCTAACATACAACATCAATCCAAATAACACCATCAAACCATTCGGCGTCTCGAAGTCAACTAAAGTGAAGCCAATCGCATGAACTTCTTGCGCCCTGAATTTCTTAGATTTGCTGCAATTTACCGACAGCCACGCGATGTACAACTGCAACAAACTGCTTGGTCATACGTATCGCAGCATTGCAAAAAAAAAACTATTGGGTTATATTTTATCATGCTCGGATTAAAAGAATTACATTGTTCATCCTAATATTATAGTAATTTAGGCATAACGATTACACGAAGTTTAGCCAAATGTGTTTATGTTAAATAATTTCTAACACCTAGTCTAGATATTAAAGTATGAAAATAAAAGTGGATATAATTTTTTAATGCATTGTTTGTTAGGCCATTATTCATGCGGTGGAACAAAACGAATTTCATTTAACCTACTTTGTATGTGACTAAATCGGCTCGACTTCTCCACCAAGATACTACTTGGTCGGCTATATCTTATCTTTGCGATAAATCTTTTGACTAACAATTTACTGATTATTCCTCTCCATATTCACTAATGGAAACCTAATATTTTTTACATGTAAGTAGTATGTTTTACTTTATACAGTACCGGTTATTTTAAGTTTTTGATCATTTTCTACTATAACACTAGAACAACGTGTGCAATTATATGTTATAAATTAATATTATAAATGCGAATGTTTAGATGTATACGTATCTCCAGAAGAGCTAAACTGATCTCTATAAAATCTGGCACAGATCTAGAACATAGTCTGATAGAACATTTAGGCTACTAATTAAGTTTTTATTCTTAATTCCATTCGGACTTAGACGCGGACAAAAGCTAGTTCATTTTATAATCTTAATCTGGCCCTGATCTATTTTTTACACATATAATATTCCAATAAACATGACAAAAATGTCAGGTATTCAAAATTAGTAGCAGTAATTTTGGCGCTTTTGTACTTCGACTTTGCTCTTTTATAATTAAATAAATAAATATTGTAATATCGCTGAGACTGAAGGTGATTTATGTGTTATATTTGGTGTATGTTATATATTTATTTTTGTTCACCGTGTCCACTTTTATATAGGGGCCAATAAAAATAATTCGGATGACAGTCGGGCCAGGCGCGCTGACCTGATATTCATACCGCCGCCGGCGACTGCGACATACTTTTCTCCCTGTAAATTTCCTAATTTAACTGCAACGTGAAATTTCCACATCCACTCAAAACACATATATTGGAAACAAAGAATCTCGACGACTGAATATGTACATTTAAAACAATGCATTCGTTGAAACCTCCTAAGTGAAAAAGGTTACATTGCGAAATCAGGGAAACGTGGGTAAAAAGAAAATTTTCAAACAAGCAGGTACAGAATATTACCTGGCCTGGGACTATTTTGGTGTTCAATAGCTAAAGGGTTCCTTTAATTAATACAAGTTTTCAACTATTTCCGATTTTCAAGACGCAGTCCCTTGAAACTTTTGCCTTTACGCAAGTCAAACATTTTGTTGGCTTTACTTGTCTTGACTTTTTAAAGCTTGATTAAAAAACGCAATTACATAAGAATATTTTTATGGTTTTGTTACTTTATATAAGCAATATAAATTAGTGTAAATATATTACTAAGTAAATTAAATCTTGAAATCGATGATTAGTTAAATATTTGTCACTCATAGACGGACACTTCACTTTATCAAGATTTTATCAATACAATTCCCGTTTGTTGCAAATTACAGATATCAACTTTGGCGCAGTATTTAAGTTGTTTACACATTAATACATTTGTTTAGTTGTTTACACATTTATTTTCTAAAATCCTAGTGATTCAATTGAAATACCACAGTTAACACAACTTAGTTTGTGATCTCTTAATAATGGTACGACTAATTTTAGCGTAATTTTTTAAAGTACAAAATTCGATATGGTCCCTTAGAATTTAGTTCGCAATTAAGATGTAGATTTTACAACGTATAATGTTTAACTTTGTATTGCTAATGTCTTTACAAAGTACCTTGAGGGAAAGTTAATACTACGTAATTATCTAAACACGTTTTTATTTTATAATTTTTGTAGTTTATATTTGGTTTAGTTAAACAACTAGTTCAACACGAGCTTGCAACTGCAAACAACTGCTCTATATAGGAAATGTTTGAAAACATTTTAAATAAAACATTCGTAAAATGTTTTCAAAATCACGATTTGTTGCGGACTCTAGTCTCTCTATTATTAAATTAATTGTCGCCCGCGACTCCGTACGTAAAAAAAAACTTAATAATTAGCATTTTCCTGCATTTGTGCCAAATTTCATACAGATCCGTTTAGTTGTTCTGGACATACAATAAAACGTATGCATAATTTATAAAATTAGAGTAACATTGTAATTTATGTACAATAAAAGAGAAATTTAATATTTGCAACTTTATTTTATTTATTATAACTTTAACAGGGATATGTTACGTATATATTGTAACGTTTCTATTTAGCTTGTCTTCGATACCTTCTTGTTTTTTTTGACAATCTAAAACGTCTAAAATGTATATAGACGTTTATTACAAAGACAAGGGGAACAAATAATAGGGTATTATTTTCTTTGCACAATGATCACGTCATATATCTACGACTACTTCGGTTTTTCACATATTTTCTTCTTATGACCAAATTATTTTTTTATTACGTTTCATTAAATAGCATTATGCAACATGTTATCTTATCACCGTATAAATTATAACAGTAATTGGATACGTTTTATAAAGGATTATACATCCGCCGCTGCCGTCCCTAATTATAGACCACCCATGTACTAGGATGTTTTGAATATATGTGTAAATTTGCAGGAATAATACATTGTAGCCACTAGGGAGTTTTAAATTTCAGCGTCAGCATAAACAAGAATAACTAGTAAGAAATTGATATTGGAAAATAATAAGAGCTTATGTTTAATTTTCTTGTTTTTATTTATTTACTAGTGACCCACCCCGGCTTCACCTGGGAAAGGATATACGTTTTATCTCTTTTCTGTCATATCAGTCGTACCTACCAATCCCGGCGATTTCCCGTCTATTAGTAAATAATAGTAAAAACGTTCGGGCCTGACCCGCTAGTTCATTTTTCGGTTACGCCTATTGGTTGTGATTGTGTTGAACACATTTATAAATATTAATATTAAAACCGAAAACATACCGCCTCAAATAACTTGCGATATTTAATTGCTCTTTTAAAGAAGAAAAAAAAATACTTTTTTTAGAATTTTTTGACATCTATAATATTTTTATACATCATTTTTATATTACTCTAACGGTAACGGTAAACCTTCAATAAATTTACGACTGAAAAACCTTTAGAAAATGCAAAAACTTGTTTCAATATCATATTGTAATAATATTAATTTGCCTACGTTCAAGAATTTCAAATGAAAATTTATTCAGTATTAAGAATAAAACTATTTATACCACTAAACCGGAAGGAGGTATACGACGACGATAAAAACAGTTATTGATTTTCATAGACTAATTGTACCATGTTTTCTCTACATTGAGTCAATCCCTTTTCCAGCCTTATTTTCGCCAATTATCGTAGTACCTTTTGTATCATCATCATCATCATCATCATCAGCCTTTATCTGCCCACTGCTGGGCATAGGCCTTTCCCAATGCCTATCTTTTGTATAGCGAGAAGTAAATATAAGATACGAGTGCATAAACGTTATTTAAAGAAATAACTCGGTACAATCATTGGATATTTATAGATAAAGAAATATTATTAAATTTTAGTTGTAACTCGCTGATAAAGACAACAATCTTTACATTAAAAATAAACGTTATAAAATATTGATACATATATAGTTATGTAATCAATATACATACATAGGTAAGCAAAATTATAGTGTCAATAAACGACCTTGCTTATCAAATGTAAACAAAGTATAGTGTTTCAATTAACAGGTCAACTTACACTTGCCCATCGCATTCAGTTTATTTATAAACTTGTACATAATGCACATTTCTGTTTATATGAGTTATGACGTATTTACAAATCGAATATCATTTACTATTGTATTACAATAATAACTGTATTTGTTGAAATTTTAAGGATGAATACGCCCATTTAAAATTCGCCGTAGCTTTTTTTTATTACAACAGTTTTAATGTATACTATAATGAAATGACAAACCCCAATTTGGAAAAATGAGCTCATATAAAATACATATATATGGATATATACATCATTTACTGAATTTATAGTGTACGTTTTTATAATATTGCTCAGGTTTTACATTTACCTAAAGATAAGTGGGACAGTGTCTTTGATATTTAAAAGACAGGACCCGTTCCCATAATTCCCCATTTATAATTTTAAAAAAAACTTGAGAGGTGTCAAGGGACACCCGGATGGAACGAAGTTCCTTTCAATTAATTAGTGAAGGAACCAATGTTTATTCTATGAATAAAAAACTTAAGTCTTCACAAGAAGTACATTTTATTTCTATGAATTTTCGTTATATATTGTCACGTCGTTGCCATGTTGAAGTAGCGCTCATTCGTCGTTAACATACTTACTATAGCAAAAAGTGTCGTGACAACTTTTCGTAAGAATTTTTTCCGTCTAGCCCCCTTTCACAACGCGCGATAAGGAACTTCGTTCCAACAAATAATAAGGAAATTGTCGAGTCGGCATGCATTTATTAAGCCTTTTCAATTCTTTACTTACCCTCGGAAAAAGTGGAAAGTTTATTAAATACAACGGCTGCTCTTTTCCCAGTCCGTTTCTTGATAGTGAAAGGTTAGTGCGAACAAAATATTAAAGCTATTCAAATTTCAGTCAGTATTTGTCCTCATTTAACCTCGAATAATAAAATTGAATAATGTAACAACTTCGAAAATGCTTTTGGATACAAAAATAAGCTGTGGTGTGATGGTGTTATTGATCTGTCATGAATATGAAGTCGATCAGGTACGAGTAAATGGGTCACAATAAGCTTATATTATTGCATCAGACGCAGCATACGGAATAATATTTGGAAAAATATACAATGAATTTATTTACGCCGTTTATGTTTATATTGTGTGTTCAATATAAATAAAATATTTCGTTCAATTTATTTACTACATATGGGACGATTATGTTTTGTTTGTTTGTATTATTTATGTAACCATTGTAACCACCTACATGCTACAGCTAATGCTATATTAGAACCTAGGAATTTTCCTATAATTTTAATAAATATTAGTATTTTTGTTAAATCTAAACAGATAAATAAAATTGAAGTGTCTGTATTTAAAATATGAGATTTAATTTGATAATTTTATAATAGAAAAATAAAATAATGTCACTTTTGATTAGGAATGGTGAGTCTATGGCATAGAAGATTCCGCCTTTTTTACCGTTAATTTTGAAGAATAATGGATCTTAAGAGCGTCAGTGGCTCAGTGGGTAAGCACTTGACTCGCAATCTGCAGGTCCTGAGTTCGAATCCCGCCATGTACCAATGTGTTTTTCGATTTACATATGTACATTTATCCGACTTACGGTGTAGGAAAACATCGCGATGCAACCTGCACATATCTGGGAAGAAAATCAATGACATGTGTGAAGTCAACCAACCCGCCCTGGGCCAGCGTGGTTGACTTTGGTCACCCCTTATTTTGGACAGGCTCCGAGTCCCTCGGTGGGGACGAATAGTGAGCTGATGATTGATAGATCTTATTAGATTCCTATGCGAAATGTGTTAATTATATCCCTAAGGAGATCACTAGTACTTGACAATCTTATAACTTCGTTGTGGACCTTTGTTATTGCCAATCGTAGCCGAGACAAGTTGCTACATTTTAATTAGTGTAACAAAAATAAAGGCAAAATTGCAATGCCAGTTGTTTAACATTTTGTAATTCTAAGTCTAAGGGTCATAACACATTATCATGTGTGGTCGTATGTTACCATCAGGTTAAGGTCATGCTAGTCACGCCGATATATAAATAAACCTTTCTTAATTCTAGTCACAACATCAATAAAATCAACACTACTTTACCAACTGAAATCAAAGATGTCTTTTGTGATGTAATTTTACAGTGGATCTATTCTTGCAGAGAGCTCTGCCACTGTTACTTACATAAAAATTATGTTCTCTTGAACCAAGTACCCTCTCGATACGAGAATAACACAAGACTGTGTTTTAAAAAACTGTGGATTAAAATCCACACTAACTATTCTTTCCCATAGCTGTCATTAAGATTACACATAGCTAGTATCTGTTCTTTATTAATTTTATTGCTAACGTATAATTTAATAAATTCTTATATGCTCTAATAATTAATTATAATATAAATAATTTAAAAGTATTTAAATATGAATACAACGTTCCAGAAGAAACGTTTTAAAATAGTGAAGGTAGCGTCCGGTTTTTGTGTATTCAAAACGACAGTTTGAACACTATCTGTGTCAAGGTACGGATCGGCTGTTGCGCAAACCGTTTTTTTAATACTACGCTCGGTTGCGAGGTAATTAATTCGATTCGGGGTGTCGCAACAAACTATGCTCGCTGTAGTTTTTCGTGTGTTTGAATTATTATTTGTTGTTTAGGAATCGGCTCTTAGGGCTATGAAGGCCGATTCATCCATGCCTCAATACGAACATCAATCAGACGCCATAACTAATACATTATAAATCACCATCGATGGTTGTGATTGTGAACATCTTTATTACTATATAGGCTACATGCTCATTTGCTTTATAGAATGTTTTTGTAATTTTTTTCATTTAAATTTGCAACTTTGTCATCGTACGAAATACCTATATTTAGACTTCAATAAAAATTAAATGTAAAAAAGGTCCAACATTGTCCCCTTAAGAGACCGGTGGCCCTGCTCTCGATAGCTCTCCTTAGATGGCTCACCAGCAGACTAGGTCGAGGAGAACGACCACCAAGTCAGTGTCATAACACGTTCCATTACACGATACTAGTCGCAGGCGCAATACAACGCTGATTTTGTTCCATTAAACACCTGAGCCTCGTTAAACTAAAGTGGCAATAAGATGCTACTTGAGAAATAACCGTATTTACAACGTTCGTAATTAACGCAATGGTAGAAGTCGTACCGTGTGGTCAGATATATATATTTTATTACTATGCATATACCGTGTTGGTTCACAGTTTGTTGTTGCGTGAACGGCCTCCCCCACGCGAAGGCATTCGAAAAATTATTCGCTGTAAAAATTTAAATATTTTACGTATGAACCGGACGACCGTGTGTAAGGTTAGGTGTATTGGAAAGGGCCCACGGATGAAGACAGTTTTATCAATGATATATTACTAGGCATTGGCCTACGTAATGTATGTTGCTACATCGCTTTATTTGTATGGAAAGATACGACAAGTATAAAAAAGCTATTTGTACAATTACTGATAGGCCTTCATATCGTCAAATTAAAACGTGTTCTTATTTCTTAGGCATTTAACGAAATTGTTCTGTTACAGTTTTAAAATAGCACGTTAATAATTGTTTTAAACGATACCTTATCGTGTTGTGCTGAAATTAAATTGAATTTAAATGTGACAAGGTGACGATTTTGTCATTAGCATTCAATTGGACGTGCATACGATGCATTCATTTCTTTAAGGCCAAACCTTATGTGTGTACACACTGTGATATAGCTAAAGTTGAACAGCGTTTGACCTCGTGCAGCACACCGCTAAGCGGAGGACGAAGAAAAGATCACTGTAGAAAAGTGCACACCTATAATTACAATATCATAATGAAAAATAATTTCGTGTAAAAATAAAAAAATAAATCATAATGATATTTAAAAAAAATTGAGAATATGAAAAAAATAAAATCACCATAAAATTAAACTTAGAAAAAAATGTGGTAACCCTAGTTATGGTTTGTTTACTTGAAATTCGCATCGGATTTGGCCTTAGAAAAGATGAATATGTTAATATACAAATAGCATGCGATTTATATTCGAAATGTTTCGCAATCTATATTGAAATTACCAGACGACGTAGCATCGCTTCCACACCTTTGAAAGTGCTTAGAACGAAGAAAAGCTGATTCTCTTACGCCACCCGAAGGCCAATTTTAAGTACGTTGTTGTACTGCTGATTCGCGAGTAGGCCTGTGAGGCGCAAGAGAAATTATAATAGATGTGACTAATACCTGTTGTGTACATCTATGTCAATAGAATACTAAGTAGCCAGTAATGAAACTGTCGCTTACATGTTACGTAGTTGATGATTTATTTCTATTTATAAAATAATATAAAGAATACCGAAGACATGCGTGATAATTTTGAATATTCAATTACTTTATTGTTTTAAGTGTTAAAATATTTGTGATTTTTTTATAGATTTAAGGTAGTAAGGAGCATCTGAAATTACTTTAAACTTATGTTTTTCAATTATCTTTGCTCCATGTTTTGCGAAACAGTTATTACAATTTATAAAAATTCTTTCAAAATCTGGGAGTTCTTTCAAAACCGAAGTTAATATAGTCTTTAGTTAACATTTTGTAGTGAAGTATGACTACATATAGCATTTCCATAGGCGCGGCCGCGATGCCATAGAATTGGCAGTCGCTCACGATGCATGTCACGCGGCTATATGCTAAAAAAGGTATTAAATATAATCGATAAAACCTAAATATTTAATAGTTCTCTAGAAAAGATATTTTTTCACAGCGACCGCCGAATATATGAAACGATAATTGGTGCCCAACCTAAAGTTTTCAACGTTAATACACATATTACATGACAATAACATTTAATTCCTATTCTATCCAATCCAAGGAATGATGCAAGCTATGACGTGTACTAATGAAATAACATAAGTGTCTATATTGTTGATTTTTTTTATCTGAACTTTTGGGAAATTAAATTCAATAAATTATTTCAACTTGCGCAGAAGTCCTAATTTGATTAGCTATTTTAGGGCTTTCGTTTATTCGTTACTTTTCTATGTCTATACTTTTTGTAGTTTGTGAAATCGTAGTGTGTACGTCGTCGTCGGAGCGTGGACGATAGACTGATGCGGCTGCGGCTCCCTCGGCGACGGCTTATCTCACCGCGACGTCACTGCAACAATCGCGCCCGACCTTCGCCTACTTACGTGCTCGCTCGCGTCGAACCTTGCGCCTCTCTTTTCAAAACACATCACAATAGTACCAGCCAAACTTTATGTCTGCTTGCAACTACGTACCTGAACTAAACACAACTACACAGACAGCAGTGTATAGTACTGACGCTGCGCAAAACACTTCTACTGTATAGTACCACCCAAACTTTATGGCCGCTTGCAATTTTGAACCAGACACTGCGCAAAATATAATTTTACGTATCAATGGAATGTCAAGTGAATTCGTGCGTGTTAGAGTAAAGCATTAGGCAAACCTTCCTGGAGGACTGTGGATTGAGGGTTCACCCGCACTGGGCCCACCTGAGAAGACTTGCGCGAGCTGCCAACCTCGAACCGCAATAAAGTTTGAATCTTGTAATACCACTGCCCACCTCGCCCTGCCTCTAGGTGCCTCTATGCCTCTATCGACACAATCTCGATTGCCATATACCTTCTATTACCAAATCTTACACGTGTAAATAAATGTATAACAATTAATGAAAATTACATAAATTATTATTAATTGCAAAAAAACTTGATCTGGCACCTAGCCAATGAAAATTTATTTTTCAAATTGTATTTTTATTTTAGACTTTTTTCCATATATTATGTTAATTTTTAGTAAAGCTTTTGTGAAAGGTTAATGAGTACAAACATTTATTTTGATAAAATTGAAAATCTAAATTACGCAATTTTATAAAACAATTCCCCTGGTAAATTCATACCTACTCTACAAATGTGAAAGTGATTCGTATAAACTTCACTTAAGTAACACGATACAACCGGTTTGACCTTGAAAAATATACAATAAACAATTACATTTCTATACGATTGTAACGTGAGATCAAATTGCTAACGCTACCGGTTTAAATCGCAAACAAATTGTCCCATTACATAGGTTGCTAATGAGTGGTGTGGTCGCACGCAAGCCGCCCGGGACTGTACACTATACAATTATATTTACCGAAGCAAAGATCACTTAGAGCGCGACGCAAACATCTGTGTAACCTACATACGTTTGTGTCAACATTGCTTCTCTTATCCTCTGTCCTGGATTTTACGAACTTGACCCACTTGCCCCTGTATATGGATGAATACCTAATTTACAAGTATATAAATAACATATGACTGTAGCGGTTGCGCGTGTGTGCGCTTGTGTGTGTTTATTGTACGCAATGAAAATGCCACGCCGCCGCCGCGAGATGCATTGCCACTCGCGCCAAGGGTACGCGGTACATATGCAATTGTCATATCTATGATAAAATCGCACTAACTTTTTACCTTATTCCATTCAAACAAAAAAAAAATAATGTCCTTGTCTCAAATTTGCTACATTTAATAATTCACATTAATAACCTATTTATTTATTAAGGACTTTTCGCATAATATTAGCCTACATTGGTACTACCTAAGTACGATTTTATTTCAAATCAATAACAGTGATAGACTCCAGCAACAACAACATCATCGGCACGTTTGGGCCGGCTCACCCAGTGAAATACCACGACCACACAGAAGACAGGCGCGAAATGGAAGTAATTTCGCGTTTCGTTTGATGAGTGTGGTGCCGGAGGCTTAATTAGCCTTTTCCACCCTTTTCTTATAAGAAAAGAGTGGGAAGGGCCAGTGAATTTGTTGGAGGCATAAGGGGAACTATTCTTTTTCTGTGCGTCTCCTCCTCCGTCGATTAAAGGTAGACAACGCAATTGCGGATGTCTATGGGCAGCCGTTGCTTCGCCATTTCGGAGAATTTTGATGGCCGCTTGTTCGTTTGCCATCTTATAGTATAAAAAAAAACATATACAACAAATGCGTATTTAGTATCTTTAAGGGAAAAACGGTACTCAAATGACAATCTCTCAAGTTATCAGAACCCAATGAAAAGCAGAGAAACATTAAATTTGGTAGAAGACATACATACAAACTAAGTGAGCCATTGTACCTTGAATATTAGTAGCATACATGATCTTTGACGCACTATTTTGCGTATATCATAACGATCTATGTGGAACAACTTGACAAAGATCATGCTCATGACCCAGGTTTTAATCAAGATATTATACTGATTTACATTTAGCGCACCTCGCGTCTTTGACAGGCACATACAAATGCAAATGTATGGGTAACACGTGGGATCACGCTCTCAACCTTGTGAACTAAAATAACGGCTCAAGCCGACGCTCCCGCTTCCTGCGGTAGCCCTCCACCAAACTTACTCTTAAACGCGTTTAATTTACACGCACTTGAAACACGAATATAGTACAAGTATGTACGAATTGTAGCAGAGCTAATAAATTGAAAATCATCTCAGTTTCATGTTCCTCCATAACTGAGGCCAGTCTTTATTTTCAGGTAAATATTTTGTCCCATTTAAAATTCCACATTTGTATTGTTTATTTAGTTAACGTCCGGCGTGTTTCGATATTGTCTCCAAGGAGCAGTCCTCCCTAGTAGAAGTTCTAAACGTGATATAATAAAAATTGTTTATTAATTTAAATGAACAGTAAGTAATTGCATAAGCTCGTCTTTGTATAATTTGAAGATGCAACTCTATTTTTGTATAGTTCAGTCCGGTTGGCGCCTCTAGAGAGGCTGTGACAAAGCATGAGAGCGCGTTAGCGTTCATCCTCTCCCCCTCGGCCCCTTAATACCCCGGCCGCTTGTCCCCGCTCGCCTGGATGCACCCACCACCCTCGGCCCGGCGGAGGCGAGGGTGAAACAGCGGTGCGATTCCTGTTGACCCATTTACCGCAGTTGATCTTGACCCGTTCGACCCAGTTTCCTGCCTGATCCAATTCAAACGTGTCCATGGAAAATTAATTATCATGAACTAGATCAACTGTTACTGTATTTATACGTAACAATTATGTACCTTCGCACATAATCGAATCGATTCGTAGCATGAAATGCAGCTCCATGGAATAGTACTGGTATAGTAAGCTTGTTGACCCAACAGTCGCTGATTGTGGGGTCGCATTTTTAAAATGCTTTGCCATAATTTGTATGTCATCTGAGTATCCAGTACATTCTACGTGTTATGAAATGCCCTGGGCGGATATTTCCGTTCCAACAGCAGCACCGCCTCACTCCCAGTTGTTAAAATCCCCCTGACCTACTTTTATGAACTTGGCCTATTTCCGACGCAGCGCTATTCGATCATGCCCGACTTATGTTGTTGTATAATATTTTACTTAATGTTATAAAAGTATTTATTAATGTATTATATTTTTAGATATAATATTTAGATAAGTGTCGTAAGGCCGATGACGGCCTGGTGTTAAATGGCGGTTTTAATAGCTGACTAGTACTAGATTAAATATGAATTAAAATAAAATCTTTATTGGACCTAAGGACATTCAAATTTAAAAAAATAGTTTGAATAAGTTATATTTTAATTGTAATAGTTAATTGTTATTATAAATATACGAGTACAGTAAGGTCGTTTCTAACAGTGTTTTACAGTCGAACGCTATGTATTTAATCTATGAGGTCACAGCTAAGACAATGGTTAAATAAAGTTGTTAAGATTGCGTTTGTTTTATTTGTTTCACGGATATTTAATAAGGTATGAAATTGACCTTGACATAGTCTAATTGGATACTGAATGCAAGGGAAGCTCCGCAAGGAAATTCTATCTTACAATAGAGAACCGAGATAAATAAACAAACCTTGCCGCGAAGGCCACGCTACCAACTCCTTTGTAGATACAATTAAGCTCCAGATTAATTCATTAATATAAATTAAAGATTTCACGTTATTTAATCTGTATGCAATATGTAAATTTAATATTTATACTTTTACGATAATATGACATTGTGAAATCTATTTGAATGTCACAAATCATCTAATGAATCTGAAATTGGAATTGTTAATACCCAAATTGTGAATAGCGAACTGTTCAAAAATATCCAAACAGGTACCAAATCAGCAGTTTTAATTAGCAGCTATATTCGAATTCGTTTTTTTAAATAATAGAGGTGTTATGTGTAATTGTTGATTGAGAAAATATCCTATGTCTTAACTTAAAATTTTATATAAAAGAGTCAAAAAAGATTTTATTTAACTATTCTGTATAAATGAAAAATTTAAAAAATAAAATAAAACGTTTATCAGGGTTAACGAAACTTATTGCATGCCTGTTATTAAAATTGTGTCTAGACGGCGAAATGCCACGTAATTTTATTAAATAAAATGAAGGCTAGGCTTCATTCCTTTATAATGCAAAAAAAAATCCTTAGCCCAACTAATTAATAAGAAATTTTTTAAATTTAACTTTTTTCAATATTTTTTTAAACATGTCCGTGATCGACATACTGATAACTGTTACTAATGTTGGAATAATAACTGGTAATTTTCTCTTACTATCAAAATATTCTATTTTACTTGTCATTACTATTGAAATAGTGCTATAGTAGTCATTTTTATATTGTTACTTACATTCTGATGAATACCGCTTAGTCACCAAGATGAAAAAACAAGCCAGCAAATTGATATAAATTTATAATTAAAGGAAAATACAGACGGTGTTCTGCAGAATGACAAAGTGTGTCGAGGTCGCTGCATTCTTGAAAACGGTTCAGCACTACCGTAGTACTATTTTAAGACTTCAATATGGAAAATGTCGCATGGGAATATTGTGCGCATGTGACATGTAATTAAAACGCAATGACGTCGTCGCTTGAAATGACTCGATTTCTTTACAATGATAGTGTGGCCAGTACTTTATACGAGTCTCATTAGCAGTAGTTCGCAATTATGACAAGTTAGGTACTATTGTTTTTGTTTATCCCTAACATGCACTTGTCATATAGGTACGAATTTATGACTTTTTTTTAAAAATAATCTTTAGATTTCGGAAAAGCCAGCTTAATAAAATGGAGACTCGAAGCAGTAGACCTTCCAAGACCGATTTCTAAAATGTTTTTACGAATCTAGAAACATTTATGATATCCGATTTGTTTGTCTTTTCATGAAAGCTTGTTTACAAGAGAAATTGGTGTGTTTTTATTAATTTATCCTAACCAATTTTCTGTTGTGTTCACGTGAAGGTCAATAAAATAAAATAAAGGCCCTTGAGAAATAACGATATGATTCCAGCCATGCCCAGCAATCCCCCGTCGCTCCCTAAGGAAAACGACGTAATAAAGATATTACACATGGAACAAACATTAATCAATTGCTTGTTTATACTACACTCATTTTGTACTTAGCATTTGTTTTTATTTTCTTCAACTCAAAAAAATCTGTTTTTTGTAAGTTTCGTATTTGCTGCGCTGAAGGTGGTCACGAGCTAACAAACCTAGGGTTTGCATTGTTAAACACATGTACAACATAATCTTATCTTCTATATATATAAAAGAAAGTCGTGTTAGTTACACTATTTATAACCCAAGAACGGCTGAATCGATTTGACTGAAAATTGTTGGGGAGGTAGCTTAGAACCAAGAAACGGACATAGGATAATTTTTACCCCGTTTTCTATTTTTTATTCCGCGCGGAAGGAGTCGCGGGTAAAAGCTAGCATACTATATTCATCACTTTTAGTCATCGCTATCTTGTCATTATCCCACTATCAGACCTCCAAATTACTTTATTCGTAATTTGTGATCTCTTTGGTTCTCTTAAAAAAAAACTGTTTTTTACAGATGTTAAGTGGAAACTAGGGATAAACAAAGGCAATGGCAATGATATTGAGTCATATTGTTTTTGAATAATACTTTAAAAACATTTCTTTTATAGTCCTGACAATTACAAAAAAATGTCGTTTTCAAGTTCGCGTTTAATTATGTGATGTATGAAAATATCATTTCACATAATGTCAACATGTCACGTAAAGGTGAATTGAAGTCGTTTATAGTAAATTCCTATTTATATGCTACGCAAGAAATCTTACTATAATGTATGCGAATAACTTTCAATGGATGTATGGTCTTTTCTTGCCACTAACTCCAGCACAAGTGAACAGATCTAGATGAGATATAGAATGAAGATAGATTATAACTAAGACTATCTAAGAAGTTAGATTTAATAGAGCACAGGCTACTTAAGATTTTTTTTTTTTATTCTAATAGGATGAAGTTGCGATAACGATCTGGATAAAAAATAATTCAACGTACCGGAAAAAGTATCCAAAAACGGCCCACACCACTTTTTTTTTTAATTTAATGTTTTCTATTTGTAGTCCGAGAGCCAGTGACAGATTTTCATGACCAAGTCCCTCCCAATCGAAAAATCGTAAAATGAATAAGGGACTTATACTATGAATACTCGCGACCGTCAGCTGCGACTCCGTGCGTGGGGTGGGCAGCCTCCCACGCATGGAGAAAAAAAAATTTTTTAGTCATTTCCTCTCAATTGAAAATGTATTATAGTATAGTTTATGTAGTATTTTGAAAGAAAAACCTAGTCAGCTAACCATAACACAGTGGAACTGGCTTCTTGAACATGAAAAAAATATATATTTTCAATGATTTCCTCTCAACTAAAAACCTACCTGGTGCTCGTTTATATGCTACTATGAATGAAAATTAATGTCAGCTTGCTGTATCTCAGTGGAAAGTTTTTCAGCTGGTACCTTGAAAGGTGTAACGCAACAGCATCTATGACCTATGATTGCCACTGCCCACCTCACCCACGGAGTCGCAGCTGTCGGTCGCGAGTATACATAGTATAAGTCCCTTATGCATTTTACGAAGTTTAGCTCGAGAAGAAATAATTGACCAAAAATGTACCTGGCTCCCGGACTATTAGGGCAAAGTAAAAGCAAAAAAATGGTATAATTTGTAACAAAATTTTCCCTTTTACATGCATGTAGCTTGAATATATTATGACGTACTCTTTGTAGAAGACAGCTCAGTGGAAAGCGATGCATCTTTTAGTAGTCTTATTTGTATTTTCGCCGTTTAAACTTAGTTAGGGTAATTTTATTTGTTTGATCACAAACGTTATTTTTTCTTTTATAAACAGTAAAAGGCTCAAGAAATTTACCTCGTTTACGTTTCTCTTTTATGTTTACGGAATTGTGAATATTATACCAACCTGGTACTACTACGTCACCATTGAAGTAGAAAATAATATTATGTTATTATTCGAATCTCGTTGAATAATAATAACTTTCCAGAACTTATAATTTACTTTATAGTTTTTTATAATTGTGATACGAAATTGAGTCTTATTACGAATTAGTTTTAATTTGATTTTTTTTATCGTAACGCATTTTCTCTATCAAAGAAGGTAAATTTTATCTAACATTGGTTATGAATCTTACATATATGTATATTTACACTCATAATCGTACGTAGGACGTACCCAGCGACCTCGGCGGACCAAAAGCAGTACCACTGTCACTGGGTAAGTGTGCCACTAGGTCAGTAGGGCGCGCGTCATCCGCGACCATGCCCCCTCCCCCTATCACCCGCGCCTCACACCCCTGCCACCCGCCTCCAAGGTCCCGAGAGATTGCAGTCAACTACACAAATCTACATTTTCTTAATAGGGCAAAGTGTCATGCTGTAATTGTTAGTCCTCACGTTGGAATCACACGTAACCGAAAAGCTACCGCGTCGCGCGGCCTTTTTATTTCTTTACTCCGACTCCTTTATATTTTTTAATAAACAAAAAAATGATATACGACTGCGAACTTTCTTTTAAATTTAATAAAATAAATAATCTTAATAATTAATCTTAATTCTAAAAAAAATATGTCATAAAGCGCCTGATAGGACAGAAAAGTCACCTAATGATGATGACTTAAGGAATGATTATACTGAACTTAATCGGGAACACATTACTAGCTATAACTTCGAAAGCTCTAAAGGAACATATTTTTATACAGAGACTTTGGTCTCAGAAACCACCAATTAATTGCAAAAGCGCGACCATCCTAACAGATGTTGTAATATTTAAGAAAATTTAATATGCATACTACAAAATACACGACATGCGTGAATAATGGTACATGAAAACTTCACGTGATGTTTTATTGAAATAGCAAAATAAATGTTACTCAAGTACCCACAATAATCCAACATATTATTTAAATAAATTAGTGTTATGTCTTGAAATTATCGGCGTCTAATTCTTTAAGCCTGTTACCATAATTTGAGCGCCCTAACTGCACTCGTCATCTGGCCTCCCTGGCCTTATCTCACTCATGTGGGATCGGTGCACTAAGTTTTATAAACCTCAAAGTTTATTTTTTCCTGCCGCCCGCCTGCCTGTCGTCAACCCTATTTGGGAGGTCTTAAAATTGAATATAAAATAAAGGAAATAATTAAAAATTACTACATTACCAAATATAAATACTATCAATGATTTATTAGTAAAAAAATAAATTTATTACACATATGTTTTAAAAAAAAATCTTATGTCTTCAGTCCATTATATTTGAATCTTGTGTAAGAGATAACCCAATTTTTTTTAATATAAGGATTAAAAAAACTATTGGTCAGAACTTGATGAAATTTAAATTTTAATGAGATCATAATAAACACCAGTTTTAAAATTTAAAAAAGAGTTCATACATTTAGAATTGAGAACATTTTTTTTATTGCTACTTTATTTACCTTGTTGATATTTTTATGAATTAACGCCTGATGATTTAGGTACGCACAGACCACAGATATGCGAAAGTTTAAACTGAACTGATTTATAAAATAGTTTACTTTAAAAATTGCATAAAGATATTTATCAGCAGTGACGTTGTCGAGCCATCGTTATAGAATTTGTTACGTGTCGCCGCGTCTATATAAATTGGGTCAACTGCAAATGTACTTTTAGACTGGATTTTATTTTTAAAACTCTTTAAAATGTACATTTTTCACAGATATTGAGAGTAGACAGTATTTTGTGTACGGGTGCTTTGGCAATGGAAGCCCCCGGTTATAAATTATAATGATAATTCTCATTTTTATAATAGAAAATATTACAGGGATAGCCAGTTTTTTTTTTAACTTTGAGTGCTATAACCGCCTTAGTTCAGAAGAATCGGATCTTGCTATTTGCATCGGTGTTCTAAATTGGAAATAGAATCTAACCACAGTTTGATCTAGATTGGAATTGGCCTAGATTTTAATTTACCTCATTGAATATTTTAATGATTATCCAAAAATGTGACAGCGTTTAATTTTTTTGTAAAAAAATGTTTAAATTTATTTGTTAAATTAATATTATTTACCATTTTCGGTGGCAAATAATTATGTTTGTGGAAAAAAGTGTAATTATATAACTCAAGCAAATACAAAATACGATCAAACATGGCATAAAAAAACGTATCAAGTAAAAAATTACTGTAACCTGATTTTTTATTAAATTAGAGCGTAAACCGAGCGGTTTGTTCTGTAATGATGTTTTTTTTGTTAATTAATGAGTAAATTAAATAGTCTACAAAAATACAAAAACCTTGTAAATCATTCGTAATTGATGAATCTCACGTATAAAATTAATTAATTAACGCAAAAATACGTTTCAAATGTCCGACTTCGTAACAAAAATAAAAGATATTAGTTTTCTGTAAGGTAACCCCCGCACACTAGAATTTTAGTCGCCCGATAGTTTGAATCACACGAGCGTTTTATTTTACCGCCCGTTTAAAAAGTTTTTTAATAGAACAAATGTATTTTCATGTATCTTATTAATATAAATGCGCGTTAGTTTGAATGTTTGGATTGATTTAGTTTTAATGAAAAAAAAAAATGCTTGCATGTTCCTATTTATTTGAAAAAAAAAAAATCCACCACAATAAATTCTGCTACAATATTAAATAATGTGATGTCGATTTTATTATTATAAGGAGTGGATGTAACAAAGTTGCATTACAGCCGTCCACTATCATCAGATTATTGAAACTGGGTCAGATGTATTTATCACAGAGTCGATTTTATAAAGGTAAACAATTATTAATTACTATTGATCAATATATTTCATCTGACTTATAGCATATTTACCGATAGTAATATTATGATTTTTTTGTATATTGTTTTTTGTTTTGTTTGTCAATATATATAACTTATCTAAAACTATTTCTGTACATTTACAAACTTTATAATCTATGGTAAATATTTCAATATGTAATAATTATTTGGTACAGAACTAAAATTAGGTTGGCCGTCAAAAGGGCAATTGATAGGACGATAACTGTGCTAATTCTATATAGAGATTAGAAACGAATGTTGACTACAAATTATTGCATCATGGTGATAACCGTACAACATTGTTTGCCCACGGACACATTAAATATCTATTTGCTTAAGATATGTCATCGATAAATCGTGTATGCCGTCCGTTTGTAATTTGTCTAGGCAAATCGTAAAGATTCGCCAAATTGCGCCTATATTGAATGAATTTATTCACAATTTGTGATCTTTGTCTTAAAAAATAGGGGAAGGTATGACTTTTAAAGTTAATTAATTAGTAAATAGCGACGTTAAAAACTCGTTCCTTTTTCAAATTAAAACGGTAGCTGTCGCTCGCGACTCCATCCGCGCGGAATTTAAAAAAAAAACTTAATAATACCAGACTATGTTCTACATCTGTACAAAATTTCATCAAAATCCGTTCAGCCGTTCCGGAGATACCTTCAAACAAACATCCATCCATCTAAACATTCGCATTTATAATATTAGTAAGATTACCTAAGTGAATAAAAATTGCACATTTTTGTCTGCTGAAATATTAATGTTTTCAAAAAAAATATTTTTAATGTTAACTCACAGAATAGACCAATATTTTATATTGTATCAATTAATACTCATTCACTTAATGTGCAACTAAAACTGACCATCTGATATATTTTGGCCTGATTTTCTTTCAGATTTCTAGTAAAGAAAGTATGACTATGCTTTTTTAAATTGAGTAAATTGTACATAAGACTAAACGCTCTGTGTACCAGTGGAACTATGGAATCCAATGTAAATAGGACTGACCTAGTACGTGCCGTTGAGCTAACCGTATTTGGATTACGTCAACGATGTGGTTACATTGAATGTATTTAAAATGCTACGCAGACATATTACCAGTAAAACGTAGTTTATTAAAAATAAGGAATAAATTATTAGATAGAGTTGAAGCTGCGTTACCTACTAACTAAATGGAGAAGCTCATAAGATAATAAACTTATAAAAACGGCAATAGATTAATTATCATCAATCTTCCTTATAAATTAAATATATTGCTTTCTACGAATATGTTAATCTTCTCATTTTACACTTCTTAACTTATCAATACATAGTATAAAACAAAGTCGCTTTCGCTGTATGTCCGTATGTATGCTTAGATCTTTAAAACTACGCAACGGATTTTGACGCGGTTTTTTTTAATAGATAGAGTGATTCTTAAGGAAGGTTTGTATGTATAATAAATGCATAATATAGTAGAGAAACACTGATAAATTTAAAGTTTTCTAATGTGATGTCGTAAATAAGCACGTTTTTTTGCGCTTATATTGCAAACGCTGGCTGAACCCTACGAGATAGACCAAAATAATGTACTACAGTATTGTTCACCTTAAAAAGTTCAACAAAAAAGTCCGCGATGGTATATGTCTATCTCTTAGGGATAACCCAGCATAACCATTTTTATTCTTTTACGAAGTGATTTTAAACAATACAGCATTAATCCTTATCCATTTAAGTACCTTAAATAAATTGTGCATTTATTCTGTAGTAGGTATATTTTGCATTGCACCCGTGCGAAGCCGGGGCGGGTCGCTAGTTAGTGCTATAAATGCGAAAGTTAAACGGATGGACTTCTGTCGCTAGACAACACTAAAACCGCTAAACGGATCTAGATGTTGGCATAGATACAATACAATGTGGAATAATATATAGACTTTATTTATTCGTCTAAATCAGTGATTGTCAAACTTATTTCTTTCACCGCCCCCTTTGAAAATCAATTTTATTTCAGAGCTCTCTAATTTTTACTCAGCCCTAAAACTTAAAAACCACAATTTCATTACTTTAATTAATTTCAATGGCCCCCATTTTTTGGACCCCTTATCGTCCCCTCCTAGGTTTCAAACGCGCGGGGCGTTATCGCCCACTTTCGGAAACACTGGTCTAAATTGTACCATTCCTGTGGGATCGAGTACTCTGGACACTAACTCCGGAAAACATTTAACAGTTTGGCAACATCTATTTCTTTTATAATTTTTTGTATCGTTTATGTATTATAATAGGGGTAGTGCGACGTTAAAAACTGATCTTGTTAACCACAATTGATATTTTACAAGGACAAGTCAGTAGACAGTAGGTATGTTGCACATTAATCGCCTCTGATGGCCAGGACCTTTGGTACATCGAAATGAATAAAGAAGTTTAAAGGCAATCACAACGATTGTCGCCATTCAATTGACAGTTTAGTCTCGCTAAAGAAAATGACCTTTACTGTCCCATGACGCGCAAGATTCGAATAAATTTAGGGTTGTTATAAAATAAGAAAAATGTGTCTTTGGTTCATATAAGATTATCTACTTTAAAAGAGTATAGATAAATGAAAATTGCAACAAACGTATCTACGTCCGTTAAGGTACAAAGTAATTAAAAATGATTATAAATAAAATAAAAAAACTTGAGAGGTGTCAAGGGACACCCGGATGGAACGAAGTTCCTTTCTATTAATTAGTGAAGGAACCAATGTTTATTCTATGCATAAAAAACTTAAGTCTTCACAAGAAGTACATTTTATTTCTATGAATTTTCGTTATATATTGTCACGTCGTTGCCATGGTAAAGTAGCGCTCATTCGTCGTTAACATACTTACTATAGCAAAAAGTGTCGTGACAACTTTTCGTAAGATTTTTTTCCGTCTAGCCCCCTTTCACAACGCGCGATAAGGAACTTCGTTCCAATATCATTCTAACTGACGCTTAGGATAATCAAATGGTTATTAGTAAATGCTGATAATAATTAATTTAATATCGAAAAAAACAGTAGCGGAACATTTAAACGTAATTACTCGTCCCGGATGATATGGCGAATACTTAAATCTACCTAAAACCTAAAGCTTGCTTATGTCAATTTCAATTATTCCCTTAATTAGTAATTTAAACGTAAATACAAAAGTCAAAGTTTGTCGTAGATCTGAACAGGGCTGCTACTAAAATGTTGTCGCAATAAACGGAATTTTCCCAGCAAAATTAATTTATATAATATTTATTTATCATTTTCATCCGATTTTTATATCGTTAACAGTTTCCCGGATGTTAATTAGCGAAACTATTGCAGTTTACTTCTTCGCTTATTTATTCTATCGTGAAATATTCGTTACTTGTATTTTACCTTCACTAGGGATTTGTCTTTCTGAGCTCGACTCTTGTTAGGAACATTTTATCTCCACTAATGAGGACACCATTTTCCGTTATTCATGAGACGTTATGAAGCTCCTTTTATTTATTTCTATAAAAATATTTGATTTTAAATTGTATAACGTAGTGCAAGCATTTACGATGTAGTATATCTTCGCTCTTTTGTATTACGAAAATGTGTATTTATAAAAATCCATTTTTACGGAAAGATTTTCCAAACACTGATTTGTACATTTATGAGATTTAACATATTTTATTTTTAAATAACATTTCACATATAATATGTTGACAAGTTCGCTTTAAATGATTCTAATAATAATTTCATCTGTGACGTAACAAATGTTCGTAATTCCCTTTAACCTGTTGACGCATTCATTTTAATACCTACCGAAAGAAACTTGGTATGACGTAAGTTCTTAAGTTCTTTATTTCAGTTAAAGTTACACTGAATTCTATTCATAGATTTATAAATACGCAATGTAATGAAAATTCTTACCCTGAATATTCTCTCCTACTTTCTCCTCGTTTATATTTTAACACGATGATTTTAAAAATACCCAACATATTCTTAAATAGACGGGTAACTAGGTAAATAAACTACCAATAAGATTGAGATGGTAATCATTTAAAGGTAAACTTAAAATAAGAAAAAATAAGAAGTAGGTTTCATAATACTATGCTAATACCTATAATAAACCTAGAACTCCGCTGCATCCTCATTTACATTAATACATAGTAATCCCTTTCATTCTTTTTGACAAAATAGGGACAACAATATGTATTAATAGAATTGTCACTACGGTTAGAATCCACAATAGTATGTTACTGAATGCATAGATTAATAAATATCTGAAGCTTAATTACAAGTGTTAAAGATTGCGCGTAGGTTTGACACGAATTCTCTAGCTAACAGATCATACTAAATAAACAAATAATTTCCTCTAGATATCTTAGTTGGAGTTAAATAACAATGAAATTTTAGAATCCGCCTGATTTTTTTCCCAAAAATAATTGGGAAAAGGTAATGAGATAAGTAGAATATTTTCGGCAGCTGTTATAAAATAGTTCTCTCGCTACATTTGGGTACGAGACCTGATATAACAGTTAAATCATGTTGTACGAAAATGGTGCGAAACGTAGACTCTCGTTTCCAATATGGCGATCGGCGTGGGCCAAGCGCGACGTGCGTTTCTTTTACGAATTGAAGGTTGCGTCAATTGTGCAATGTCTGAGTTGGCGTCCAAATACGAATGAATATATGAAAAACGAATCAGCTTGTCACCACAATGCTCCGAAATACTAGGAAAATTAAGGCTACATTCTATTTCTCTGGGAAAATTGCATCAATAATTTTCACAATATTACCCTTTCCAAGAAGCAAGTTGCTTAGCATAAAAAACGGTATTCGATTCTTTTATAAGCCGCCCACAAATAGTATAGTGTGTTGAATCCATAAAAAATTGTACAAGCGCAAGGGAAAAACAGAATCCATGTTTTACGTTGAAATTGAAGTGATATCCTAATCTGAAATTATTAACGAGAACAAATAAAATGTACTGATTACACAATGGCTTGAATAAAATCTCTGCTTCCTTTGTATAAAAACTGCAAATTGTTATATAAATCCAGAAATATAATGTTTGGTATGGCTCGATCGTGAGTGGTACCAAGGTTAAGGTGCTTTGAGCTCCGCCCAACCTTGTTTGTAGTTTGATGAATGCAATAACAATCTTCATACAATCTATTATTCATTTTTCATTAACATGTAACCAGTGAACAGGTTAACAAATATCACTGCGTTATAGTTTTTCTTTAATATTCAATGTAATAACATAGATGAATATTTTGTGATGAAATTATTATGATATCATATATTCAATGTTATTTCAAAGTGTCATAGTATGTACTAATGTACTTATTAACAACAAAATGACGTAATGTTTTAGTGTCTGTTTTCCCAACCAGCTAAAGATGCGTAACCGTCGAATTATTATGAAGAAAATAAATCGACGTCTAAGATTAAATTAGAACTCAGCCGGTTAATTTTACAAGCGTCAAGACAAGCTTGCTGTAATTCGACTAGCAATTTATTTACATATTTATTTAATTACTGTTTCTGTCTACGTAAGTGAAGCTAAAAATGCGAGTTATTTTTAATGTTTCGCGTTTGTATACATTATTGTTTCTAACATCGTGTTGAGTCTTCGTCTTAACACTTAGTATTCAGTGTGGCTGTACGAGTATTGCCCTTTGGCGAAATTGAATTTCAATTTATCTTGGTAAGTGGGACAGCGCTCACGCATGTTGCAATATGCTTACCAATGAGTGTGTTTCACGGAGACATCGTATTGGTCGACGGTGAAGAATTATCTTCGCTCTGTTGAAAATCACTGAAAATTTAACGAATACATTACTGATCGTGTTGTTTCGCAAGCGGAATTTTAAAATATAAGTCAATCCCCGCATTGTTTATGTTTCGTAGGCATCATTTACAGAAACAGTTACGAAATCTGACGACGGCGCTGAAATGGGATCGATGATATGTACCATTTTCGCAAAATGTTTCTTTAATGCCTTCTTTTGTGATGTTCGTGTCAATATATCACGTCAAAATACGAGGTGATTTCGTTAAATAAAACATAAAAAAAATCTAAATTCGACAACAAAGGATATTGTATTGCTTCATCGAGTTTCACATCATTTATAAACTTCTTAAACTATGTCACATGTATTAATTTTTTTTATACCAAATTTTATAGATTAGATTTGGAGCAATTGTAAGTATTGCTTACAAAATATAATAACAACTATTCAAATGATAACACAACGGATATAATGATTGGGAAAAATAAAACTATTGAGCATGTAATGTAATTTAATTTATGTTTTACTCAACACATTTCCTTCAGCATTGCAATATTGTTACAAGGTAACGTGACCGGGTCCCGTAGCACAATGAACAAAAAAATATTACACATTATATTCCTTAATTAAAAATAATTTACATTACGTTTTAGATTATCAACAGTTTTTGGGGCTGGTGTAGATTGCCCAAGAGTTCGTTTTGACCTTGCTGCGTTGTGCAAATCACTATCAACACCAAAATATTTCTTTGCAAAATTATTTTTTTAAGAATATCTTATCTATTTTATATCAAATAAATTTAACCAGTTCTCGCCTAGCTAGCCTAGCTTTTCTCCAATAAGAAACCAAATATTAGCTGGCTTAAAAGTTACAATTTTAATTCTATACAAAATTTGCCGAATAATTGAAAATAAAACCTTGCTTGCAATGCTGAGTTATGTGTTAGGATAGTGTTTAAAAAGTTAAGGTGGAGTTTGCGTTTGAAATGGTAGTTTCCGACAATGGATAATTTGTAACTTTAACGCTTTACGTTTTATTAGACGAAAAAATTATGCTTTCGAACAAATGACTGCTTTCCGTTGTTTCCTTAGCAAGCGGCGCCGGCGGTGTGCGCAGTTTCTAGTGGCAACCTTGTGCCGCTTCTGCATGTGCCGTATGCTCGTACATCTGTACGTATGTAATAATCTGTTCGGTACATATTGATTTATCGACAACGTAGAAACGTCTAGAAAGATTCAAGCGATACTATGATAAAATCAAAAGTTTAGTGAATGCACTCTGCAGGAGTGTATTGTTGTTATAAATATAAATTACAAAACACACAGTTACTTTTTATTTCGGACAATAATTTTTTGTAACTTCAAATAACTCATAAAAACAAAAAAAATTGTGATAGCTTTCGTGTAAAAATAATTGTACTAATACTTGCAATTAGTATGTTAAATATTATAATATTTAACTTCTATAGAAGTATATTTTTAATTTTCCTTTTAACGTAATCCTCTTGGCATTAGAGAAAAAGTTATTGTCATATCAGAATTAACCAGATTTAATACGTGTCAACAAACAAAAGTGCTTTTTCACCGATGTACCTATTTTACAAGCTTTTATTTAGTTTAACCTATACCGATGTTTTTCATCAAATCTTTCAATTTCAAATAAACCACTTTCTTGGTTACTGGTTGAGCTGAAATTTGCCATACATGTGTAGGGGAGCGGGGCTAGTTGTAATCGATCGAAGTTAATCGCTTCGTGGCCATGGAAGTTCAATTGTTTGGTATTTATGAAATCTAGCAGTACTATTCCAATTAACTATCTATCGATTCCATATAAATTTTTGATCAAACCTGTAACAATTTTTTGTAGAAACTACTTTGAAAAGAAACTAACGACTGTTAACAACTTACCCCGTGATTTGGGGCTAGTTGTAACAGTCTTGGGGCAAATTGTATCGAATCGGAAACCAGTTTTATATTTTATAAAGACATAGATTTATTTGGCATATTAAGCATAAGAAACTTTACAAACAACTTTACTTTGGTTTTATTAAAGGATGTTACGCGGCTTAGAGATGTAGCTTCAGTAGTCCTCAGAGATAGTCTTGGATTTCTGACCATAAAATTTTTGAACCAATCTGGTTGGAGGTATGTGTTTCGCTTCAATCATAACAGTACATTGGTGTGCGAACTTTCTGACTTCCAAAGGAAACAATCCAAAGTAAATGTTGGAGTAATTAAGCAAGTACTCGCATATTTTAACTTCTTCTGCCTCTTTAAAAACCAATCTGGGTTTGACATACCCGACTGATAAAGATTTATCATTCTTCTTCTTTTTCTCGTATCTATATGCTATATACATGGCTTAAATTAAAATGTTTTGCAGCTTTTCGTACACTGGTTTTCTTTTCCAAGACTTCAGCAGAGGCCAATTCATAAACATCTTGGCTTTGGGAAGCACGTTCAGTTTTTCTTTTGTAGTGTCTCATTCTGAAATGGTTACTTATATGTATCGCGTATATCGCTGGAAATTGCAATATTTTGTTTGGGCTTGTTTAAATTGTTTTTAAAAATACACGTTCAAAATTAACATACAAATAATATACATATTTGTAATACTTGAAGGATGAAAAAACAATAGTTCCAAGTGACGCCCGAAAAAAGCGAAGCTTTGTATAACAGTAGGTATGTCATATATTGGAGTAATGTCAAACATGTTATACCGGTCTATCTTTCTACCCTGAGCTTTTTTAGCTGGCTGATAATATGCGATATGTATGTATTAGTAAACTTTAGGATAGATCTATATATTCTAAGTTTGTAAGAGCTCGTGCGCCGGAGCCGCATCACGCAATATTTTGTAATAGCGCTAAAATCGTGGTAACCAGGCCAAGGCCCTGCTTATATTTACATGTACGTGAGAAATACTATTCACACTAAACGTATACCTCTTATTTTGACATATTGTAATTATTTAAGCGCACGATGGATACTCAAATGATAATGTAGCTTGTTGTATAAATAAAATAACATTATCACTCTCATAAAAAAGGTTATTTAGGAAGGTTTAAGTATTTCAATAATTTCCATACAAGCAGATGTTTTTATAACTACTAGTAAAAATTAGGTAATTTTACAATAAGTTGAAATATTTCTCAAAACTTAGTAGTAAAAGCCGCCAGTGTAGAGACAAAATAATTACACCACTTTTAAAACAAATGGGTAGCCAGAAAATGTCACTTGACGCATCCATTGCTGACAGGTTTTATCATATTACGTATGTTTATCGGATAGTAGATGATGACGTGATACAATATTACATTACCCTCCTATCAGTCGGGCTAAATTAAATAATGAAATCTGCAATATCAATCTGAAATCTATACAGAGTTTATACGATGAAAAATAAAATTGTTGTTATTTTCCAATAAAGTGAAATTGGTTACCAATAACGAAGGCCATGCAAAGTTAATCATAATCAAGCAATCGACTAGTTGACTTGTCAACATGGTCTCGAGTATAAAATGGAATTTTATATGAAACATGTTGCTTGAAACCGGTAAATTATTGGCCTTCGCTCGATCTTGTTTCTTTGAATCGCCGCCCCCAAGGGGGTAATGTGCGCTGGGCTTGTACAGTCGCGTACTTTGGTGGTAATCATATTTAAAAGCGACAATCGTTTGAAAGTATTTTATGCCTAGAAATCTTGAAGTATTATATTTAAACAAACACCAATATCACCTTAATTGGTAATTTGTAAGAAATAGCGTATGAATTTTTCTGTAACAGGATTACCGCAAATTAATGCGACCGTACATACTTGTAATTGAAGCAATTTTATAAAACGAGAGAAGTTTATTTTTATGACAAATTCATATTACAAGAATGCTAGCTTTGTCAAAATGTTCATCAATTGTTCTATAGCCTTTGGACGCGATCTCGAACAGTTATCGCTTATCCAAGATTAACTTTTTTATACATATAATTCATTTATTTACTTTAAATGTAATTGATGTAATAAAGGTAGCGGCTCATTGTATTCAACCGTTAAATAATATTTTTCACGTTAAACGGTTATTTGCCTCTAATTTATTTTATTATAAAACAATATATTATAATAAAATAAAATAATGTTATATTAACATTAGTAAGATGTCTTTTTCGTCATTTCATAAATATTGTTTTTGATCCTGGCCAGGTATGAATAAGCAAGTTTTAATGGATAATTTTAGGTATTCATTATAATGCCTTTTTTATTATTTTAAAGAATGTTTGCATAAATAGATTTACAGATAATCTATTACATATATAAATTTATTGCATTTGCTTTAAACCGGTAGACAAATTGTGTAATTACTCGGTGCACTGCATATTTAAACTACATTGACATTTTTTTATTACAGTGTATACGCAATCGATATAAGACGATAGACTGATAAATTATGATACTTTCTACATTGAAATATATTGAAATAAATACATATTGTATGTATACCGCTGAAATATATATTAATAAAATTATGTAAAAATTCAACTAAATTCAAATTTATTTAAAAATTAGCTGTCTCGTGTGTGTCGTTACTCCGTCGGCGTTGAGTAAAAAAAAAAAATCTTAATTAGTAGCCTATGTTTCGTCCAGACTATGTTCTACATCTATGACAAATTTCAGCGAGATCTGCTTAGCAGGTTTTGGAGATACCTTCTAACAAACATCCATCCAACCATCTAAATATTCGCATTTATAATATTAGTAAGATTAAAAAATATATATATAGACCAAGACTTAAACTAAGAGTTAGTAAACGTTAATCTCGGACAGTATTTATTACTTCATTTGAATAATTTATTTGTACATAATGCCTAGAATAAGTATTATTATTAAACAACACGATAGGAGTTTAATTCCAACAGCCAAAACTGAGAAAGCTAGTCTAATCATATTTTAGCACGCGGCAATGACGAAGCGAATTTGATGTTTATATTTTTTAATTAATTAAATATTAATATAGACCATACTTACGTGTAGTTTCAAACATATAATCATTTAGCTCTCAATATTTAAAAAAAAAGTAGTATATTTATCTGATTGAAAATATTGAAACCTATGCTCGGATCCAGGTCTCAAAAAAGGTAGTGGATATAAAAAAATGAACGACTTCTCAGTATTAAAGACATCTTGATGGGCGACAATCAAAAAGTTTTAAGACACGTTCTTTGTACCTACGACGGTTCATTCGAATTACAAGAAAGATAGAGCCCATGGATGTTTGGACCCATCTGACGAAGAGTTACATAGTTTAGAGAAGTGTAACTTTTTTCTCCAGATGGGGTTATTTATTGAGGTACGTATTTTATTGTTTCCTTATTGAAATAACAATATAAATTCTTTTAAAAATGCGTTAAATAGAAGAAAAGATGGTTTATAATAAAATTTCCATTAGGCTTTTATTATTTTAAAATAACATAATCCAAACGTCTCAATACGCCTTGAGGGCCTATCGAGCCGGAGTTAAGAGGATTAATTACCTACAAATTCTTTTATTTTCTTCCGAATAAAAGCGATTAAAAAAATATGAGAAAAATACTTTGTTTTTTATAATTAGCTTTGCTAAAGATTTAAAGCTATTGTTGTTGATGATTTATCTTATGTAACAAAGTCGCTTTTCGTGACCTCTGGCTTTTGTATTTTGCTAAGACACTAAAAGCGAATTAAATAGGTTTTTCACCATCTTGTAAGCTATTTGTTCCGGATGATTTTGTACATTCCCTTATACATTTGTCAGCGATGGCACATTTTTTTTTACGGTTTTCTCACAATAACCACTATAATTTTTTAATGCACTATTTTTTTCGGTTTTTATATTAATCCTTACCCAAATAAATATGTTTTTTTTTATCAGGGCAATTTAATGTTGATAAAAATTGCCTTGTGCAGTACCTATATAATTCTGACTATTACTTTAGAAGATATAATGCTTACAAACAATTCACGGTACCGAAAAATTAGCTCGCGGACAGGACTGTTTAACAATGTTTTTACTAATAGGTGAGACATCACCGGGAAGGTTACTACTAATACGGCAGAAAAGATATCAGTCGTTATACTTTGCCATCCCGGCGATGCCTTTTTCTGGTATTACATATTTTAAAATTATATAAGGTACCCGATTTGATTTGATACATTAGGTAGAATACTCTTGTTCCCGACGTGCCAACTCACATGGTGGCTACTTGTAGGTATTAATATACGAATCGCCTAATAACAAATAACGATTTCGACACCAAACTAGAAAGAAAACATAACATAGGTACTTAAATCAGAAATTTATCAAGTAAAGAATATATTTAAATCATTTTGTTTGAGTGAATTATTCAAAAAGTGAAGAACGATTTCGTAAGCCGTATATGAAATCGAGGACCTATCTCAATACATAATTCGAAATTTACAGGAGGTTATTGACATGTTTCGCAGGGTTGTCAATTACTATTAATGTTTACGAACATTTTCAAAGAGTGCAATAGACAAAGATCGCACCTTTGAAGGTGGTATAAAGGTTTTTTTTTCTCCTTTTGTTTTCGTATCAAATAGACTCATCTATTCACAAGTTATTTATAAAATAATATTTTTTATGGATGACATGTTTCATTTTTTTAACCTTATCCAAGGTTTGGAACATACAATAGCAGTGAATGCAACTACTTTTTCTATCTTAACTCGTTTTATCCATAGCTGTTCTGGAGATAGCTTCTGACAACCACCAACTATCCATCCATACATCCATAAACATTCGCATTTATATTAGGAAGATCCTATAAAGTATGTATAGTATTGCAGGGCATTATGCTAATTATCAATGTGCAATTAAGAATCAGAGACGTCGAAGACCTTTAAGTGTCTTATATTTATAAAATATTATCAAGTTATTAATAAACTAATATATAACTAAATAGATAATAGGAAGTACGAAAGCGTTTACCCATCCCTACCATGCAATACAGTTGAAACGAGCTTTGATGAAAACTATCTAATTATGCTCAATGCTGCACAAGTTTTGCGTATCATTAACTATGGATTTATGTTCATGCCTGCCAATCGATGAATGCGGTCAACTGTTAAACAGATCTGTGATTGACGCTTTTGTTGTCAACGTTGCTGATTTTAAAACCTCTATATAGAATATTTGAGTGTCGCTTGCACAACTCCGGTCCATGTATATAATACATTTACGGACAAAATTGCAACCACATGAATTTGGAGGCTATGGAAAATTCTGAACAACTTTAATCGATTCAATGTACCACTTATCAAAATTTAAATTTTCACCGCAACACTTATTTTGTAAGTCAATTTTCAAATTATTCAAGGATATTTGACAACTTGATTGCAACACGGGTGACAAAGGACGCCGTTTTTTCTTTGTTTCTTTTTTTGTTTCAAATTCTATGTATTTATTTAAATGAAATTTATCGAACAATGAACACATTTAGGTTACTTCCATTTATATGTTTGCTTCTTTGCCTATAGAGAAATGGACTAGATGAAGAGCCGCCGTTGTAATATCTATACATATTAATAAAATTGAGTGTTTGTACTATATCGAAAAAAATGATCTTACGTACACATGATATGTTTTCATGTCAGTCCATTTTGTCTAATTTGTCAATATTATCATGTATGTCTGACAGCAAGGCCGCGTTCCTTCCGGATAATCTCAGGAATGACCTGGTCCGATTATGACGGGACTTGGAGAGGAAGATAGCTGATGAAGGCGGGCATATAATAGGTATTTTTTTTAATTCTACGCTAACCAAGTCACACGCGACCGCTTCTTTTAAATTAATTACTGAAAACACTTTCAACAACAAGAAAAACGCTAAGGGTTACGGTGACAATAGAACTAAATTCATCAACCTGCCCTTATCCCTATGGAGGGTCGGCACAGTATGTACTACTCCTCCATACATCTCTATCAGCCGTCATATCTGAATTTACCCCCTTCTTACGCATATCCTCTTTCACACAATCCATCCATACTTTCTTTGGTCTTCCTCTACCTTTATAGCCATCCACATTCAATCTCATTACTTTTTTGTTTATATGATTATAGAACTAAATTATCTTGATAAAATTAAAAGTACATGTACACATTATCATCATAGACCTGGTCCATTAAATTTCTCCACGTCGGTCTGCTTAGGGCTTTTGCTTCCAGCTCTTAACGCCGATATTCTTGATCGTGTTCCACGTCATCCAGGCATATTATTTTCGTCCTAAAAATAGGTATTGTGGAACTCTGCAATCATCATTTATGTACACATTCTGATTTGTAAAGTTATACAAACAAAATGAGCACACAAAAAAGCAAGTTCAGAACTTATTTGTTGCTTTTGATTTTGACGGAAAGCTATGCGCGCGTTACATGGGTCCTGTCTTTTAAAAGTCAAAGGTTTTTCCTCTTAAATAATATTCGCATCTCTTTGCAGGTCACAGTTAAAATATTTATAAAAAATTTAAATAAAGTTTGTATAAACATTCATTTAGATAAAATATAGAAAAGTATTTCGTTCTTTGTTCGATATGGTTATTACTTTGTCTTTTCATCACGAAATCATATCAGTAAGCACTTGTAAATTTTCTTATTTATTTATAATAAATAAAAAACGCGCTCATATCCGCCGTTACCCGTAGAGATTCCATTATATAGAGAATTCCTTCAACACATGTATGTGTGAGTACCCCTATATGTTTGAAGTATCTCAGGGGCCAAACAAACACTTTGCTGATATAGTAGTCAATTTAATCAAAAATTATTTAAATGTGTATCGAGTTTTAAAAATTGATACCTTGGTGAGTGAATACAACTATTCACTGAAGTCAACACTTTGAAAGGATTGTAAATAAATTAAAAAAAAAAAAAAGTATAAAGTGGTTAAAGAGACAGTTGTTCCGTGTGCGACATTGTTGGCCTCGAGTTCCCGCCCGCGCTGCTTGTCACCGAAACACTACATCACTACACACTTTTACCGTGATGACGGTTTTACGCGAGGGCATAGCAGTGAGGCAGAGGCGTATCCTTCGTTTCGATTGAAAGCCTAAATTAAGTTAACTACAGTTCTGTACGTTTATGAAGTTTTTTATCGCATCGCTTCGGAGCGAATGCACTTCGTCTAGCAGCACGTCAAATTCGATAAAGCGATTTTTGCCGTTTGTAGTTGTTTTGTGATAATTGTGTGTTTTAGTGAAGTGTATTTCGTGTAGCATTGTTATAAAGTTAGGTAAAAGAAATTGTTTTACCAGAAATGTTTATTTATAATCCCTTTCATTAACTTTGATAAAAAAATGGCACAATATATGTCAATATAAGTGTCAGTGCAGACGAGTTCCGGGGTTCAAGCTATTATATTTTATTCAGATAAAATTATAGTATGACATCATATTATGCCGGTATATCCGCCTTTATTGTTTAACCCAAATCAAATAAACTATATGTTCGATTGTAAATACTTTCGATTCGGAAATAATCGCCGTTGAAAATAAATCCAAAATATATTTTAGACTTTATCTGATTTAAAGTAGCACAGTTAATAACGTTTTTATTGAGCGTTATTAATAGAGAATTTTATAAAATACTAGCTTTTACCCGCGACTTCGTCCGCGCGGAATAAAAAATAGAAAACGGGGTAAAAATTATCCTATGTCCGTTTCCTGGTTCAAAGCTACCTGCCCACCAATTTTCAGTCAAATCGATTCAGCCGTTCTTGAGTTATTATATATAAATAGTTTAACTAACACAACTTTCTTTTATATATATAGATAGATTATCATAATAAGCGTATACATACATCGATCGATAGGTATATTGAAAAGGCGACTGCCAGTTGAATGATGTAAATTGCAACAATCATTTGTTCGAAGCTCAATACGTTGGAAAAAGACCAAGACATTGATGCCCACATCAATGCCATATTAACAGCTGCGAATCGAAGCTATACAGTGCCTACCATTTCATGTATGTCGATGATTGCCGTCTGAAGCATGATTGACAACTAACCCCTGTAACAAACAAACGATATACACCATTTAACGTTTGTTTGTTCGTTACAATTAAGTAGAAACAATTTCATATCATTTTAATCTTTCTTAATATAAATTACCTACCTATAAAATTATTTTTTACAAAACAGAGTTGCGTTTTGTCACCTCTGCGCGTAGCTTGAATATTGTGCTAAGCAATGAAACAGATTATAACACCGTTTTCACCTACATGTAGATCATTTATTTCGAATGGTTTGTGTATATATTTTATAATAATTTACCGTATTTACAGTACTATTAATAAGAAATAATTAGTAATTGCCCTTTTATCCATTTACTTATTTTTTAACGTCACTCCCACTCCAATTCCAAACGGCAGTTAATTCGCTGAAAGAAAATGCTTGTTTAATTAAAATGTAATTTTTACAACTGAAAAAAAAAAAAATCCCTTTCTAAAAATACATGTTATCTATTTTATACATTTTCGTGAAGAAAATCAGTAATGTGGAATGATCCTAACAATTTTATACTTTGACTTTTAAGAGACAGGACCTGACAAAACTTGCGCACTTTTTCCACTTTATCAAATAGAAACTAATAACAATGAGTTCTAAACTTACTTGCTTCTCTGTTCGGTGTATGTGTAAGTATGTAAATCATGAGTCCGTATTAGATACATAAAGATGGGAAAATATGGACCGAATTTTATGAAAGCTGATAGAGATACATCGACTGTGCCGACCCTCCGACCGTAGGGATAATAAAGGCGCGCTGATGATGAAGCATTAATAAAGTCGTTTAAATTTTACGTAGGTGGTATGATATGCCTACGTGCGATTGTATCTTCAACATACCCTCTACGAAAAGTGGAAGAATTTAGTACAACGGTGGCCTTTAGCCTAGTCCGTCTCTATATAGTCAATGATCTTACATTCAGTATGTAAATACTTACTGAAAGAGACCTCGTTTTCAATACATGAAACAACGAAATCCATAATTTATCCGTTAGGAAACTTTGTGACAAAGTGAAATCGGCAAATCTCAGAATCAGGTCGCATGTTTCTATGTAATTATAGGATTGGGCAACTGCTACTTGATTATTCTATCCAAATCTTTGTGTTTCTTGACGCCCTGGTAACTGGGTTGTTTTTTTTTTTTTTTTGGCTAAGCAACAGAGCATAATCTGTTACCCACTCATTCTCTTTAAAACAGAGATAACTTTTTTGTTCGGTTGTTTCAGCCATGGAAAACCAATTTTACTTTTAAGTTTAGTGTACATTTTAAATGTTAATTACTGTTACGACCTGATTTCAGTTCTATTATATAGGAAGCCCTAAAGTGTTTCGTTTTCAAAGTTATCGATCGCATACAATGTTGGACGCACTTGAAACCCTGTAATATGCTAGTATCCAAATACTATGTTTCTTCACATTTATTTTTATAATAGTTTTCGACAGCAACTTTCTTCACGTGATGTTACACTGACGTTTTCCAAGTTATGTTAAACCTCATTCGATACGGTTGATCAATCAAATTTTAGATCTACTTACCCTGAAATAATTCTCCGAAACTGGATTTTACTTTACATCACTTATTTATACACTGATTGAGCTGAATAATTAAGTGAACCACCTTACAATTGTAAAAACCGCATCCTATTCTACTTAAACATATCGGAGATTAACGCTCAAAAACCCATAGACATCGACCATTTATATTTTTGTTATCATGCGGCGTGTTCGGGAAAGACGTGTATGACAGCGTACCACAGATTCATTGGTCGAAAATATACGATTAACCCAACTTACCACAATCCGAAGTAATGTAGTTTAGGCGCTAGAGGCTAAATAATATCTTCTAAATACCTGGGCACCTAACTTCACCTTTATCCGTTTGTTTCTGAGAACAATTACTCTGTACAAAAGGCATCTCTGTCATTATCTTTGATAAAAACAAAGATAACAATATGTTTTAAACGGGGATTTTGGGTTCAGAAACCCGTGATATATGAGGTAACATTAATAAAACACTTATCAAATTTTGGTTGTAATGTACCACGTGGTGTTGTAACCGAACAATGTTTTTGTTAAAACATATTATACTATATATAGACTAAAAAAGACAGTTACTAATTATGTTGGTATGATACAAATTAAAATGTCAATGGTCGTGTGACTACAAGGTAATAATACAACTAATATTATAAATGCGAATGTTTAGATCCTTGGATGGATACTTGAATGTTTGTAAGGTAATTCCAGAAAGGTTGCATAAGTCTCGCTGAAATTAGGCACAGATGAAGAAGCCTGTCTGGCTTCTACATCTGGCCTGGAAGAAGACATAAGCTACTAATTAAGTTTTTTTCAATAACGCGCGCACTGAGTCGGAGGCTACAGTTAGTATATTAAAAATACATATATGAACAAGGGTCCATACATTAACAAACATATGCAGAACGTGAGATATCATAACTTGAGGTGGAAACTTTGTTCGTTAGTGCTTTCAAACACTTCCCAGTGCAAACATGTTTGACTTTCCTAGTGCTAGATGTTTGTCATTAGATAGCATAAGTTGTACGACATAACAAATAGTCTAGCAGGACACTGTGAATTAAGTTTAATTAAGTCTACCATATAAGGTAAACTAACTATATGATATTGCTACCCGTGCGTATTCAGGACTCCTCACATGTATAATATAAATAGGAGCTTCTTATTCTATTCAAAATGACGTCCTTGATGATTCTTGCCGTTTAAATTACAGGTGTTTTGGCTTTCGTCCAGACCATTGTTAATAACTTACCATATTCTACTAGTGTTGAAGTATTTCAAACATCATCTTTCAATAATCATTGTTATGAAAACATTATTTTTTACAATAGCATTAAAAATAATAATTTTTTGGGTAAGTCACATTTACATTGCGTCATTTGATTGATATGTGGATGGCGTTTTTCAACCATGCTCTGTATTTTACAATTTATACTATCGTTGACAACCTTTCAATTTACTTTAACATCAATGTTACTTTGCATGAAGAGGGAAAGTTATTCTACATAGCACTTAGTATACATATTTTATACATACTCTATAAATATAGAGCTCCAAAGATACTTATACAAGAAAGTTTTATTTTAAATAGCTTAGGATAATTTTGTGCTCTTTGTGTCCTATCAGTCTAAAATTACATTTATTATTACCACACAAAATTATAAACCACCATCGTTTAATCTTCATCAACGAAAATAAATGCTAGACCAGTGACTTTACTTAAATCAACTTGGCCCAAATTCTTACCTTTAAGCCATCATCATTGACCCAGTGACCCAGTGCACTTGGCTCGATTGCCCCAATAGGGATCCAACCCCTTGCTCCGCCTGCACGCAGCAACCTACCATTACTGTGACCCTGCCACCCTTTTTATCCTTCAACATTAGTTTATATTATCTTAATCGATTCATACTTATTTAAACTTTTATTTAACTTTCATTAGAGGCTTGCAAAAGTTTTTTATATAAATTCAAATCTTATTTATGTGGCACAGTAATTTATTGTCAGCCATTATTATTAGCCTCAAGGCGTAAGTAACCCTAAGATCTCGATGAAATGTTTTTTTTTTAAACTGTACAGTAATTTGATCTCCGTCCAGTGTATAATTTCAATTTACTTTTCGAAATCAATGTAACTTTTTTGTTTTAACAAAATTTCGTGTTTTCAAATGATGAAAGTGTGACATTTTCTTTTCGTCTGACCATAGATAGGACCAAAAGCGATGGACCGCATACTGTGGAAAACATTGGTGAAGGCAGTATGTTCAGCAGTGGACAGACTCAGACTGATGATGATGATAGATATATAGAATTCGGAGATCAAGCCAAGTTCGTATTCCTCACAATGGAACTCCCATGCTTAACGGCGCTATTAGAAGCTGCGATAATAGAGGCTATTAGCTGCTTTCAGAGTCCTTTGACGGATCTAGTCTTAGATCTTGTACCGCAAAAAACTGCAAAGGGTTAACGGTGACTTAGAAACCTTTCTATTCTCTTTTCGGTTGATGCTTTTTATAATATGTCGGTTTACCTGGCGTTCGCGACTTCGTTGGTGTTAATTTCCAGACAACACGGTATGTAGAAAACGTATTTTATTTCCGGTAACTAGGTTAACTCGTTTAATTTTAATGGCAGGCACCACTTCATATTACCTACAAACGATTTCCTACTAATTGTTTACGTGTCTTAAAACTCGAGAAAAAAGGTTAACGCTTTATGAAAATGTTTATGGTAATAATCTTCGTTGCAGGTACGACACTACCGTATTGAATATTTACTTTATCATTGACGCCGGACCGTAAATACCTGTTGTTTATGTTTAGGTTAAAGCCCCATACCTATTGTAATCCTTACTCCCGCGCTTCGGCGAGGGAACCCCTTTTCAGTCGAGTAGTCCCATGAATAATTAATATAAAAGCCCGCATAAATGTTTTTCATGTGCCGTATGTTGAACTGCGGCTGATAACAGAATCAGCTTGCGCGTTAGTTACATCGGCTCACGTCACCCGGCGCGGCGAAAGTATGACGTCAGATTGCGCGCACGCGAAGAAAGTAAAGTTGCGCGTGCGTCGACGACCACTCTTGCTTTCGTCCGGGGCCGCGTCGTCTGCTAGATAGTGAAAATGGCACACTTTGTATACAACGCAACCGCAACCGCCGTGTCGCCTCAACCATCCGGTATTCAGGTCTCGATTATGAAATGGAAACTGATTGAGTCATTGATTGTTCATATCCCAACGTGCTAACCTGACGTAGGCGTGACGTCGATACGTGATCATTTTCACTGAAGATGATAATATGAAATGTCTTTTACTTTTTGTATAGATGCTATATGTGTATTCATATTTTAGGCAATATGGAAATGAGGCGAGCAGATAAAAATATTTGAATAGATGCGATGACTCTCGATGCAGGCGCCGCGGCTGCCGTCGCCACCGGCCGCGCGCGCCTTTTAGCGCTCTGGGGCACGTAGAGGCGCTAACAGAGCGGGCGCAAGGCTGCCACTGTCACTCGTTCGTGACCCGTTGACTGATTTTAAAGCGAACTAGGTCAAGATCTTTAATTTATTTCGCTTTTGATATTGAATGGCCTTTGTTGCACCTCAGCGGCGACTAATTGTATCTTAATGCACACGCTCATTATTTTTTACTATGTGAAAAAATTTATACCATTTTCTTGTGTTGAAATCTACGCCACTCGATGTTATTGTGGTTTGGTACGATATTTTAAAATCAAAAATATAGAACAAATGTTTATTATAATTAGCTAGTTTGTTTATGTAAGAATATTCTTTCAATCCTATTCTAACAAGGTTGCCTTATCCATGAATTATCGCAAATAAGTCAAATGATGTTCTCAATCAATGCGCCGTTGTGGGTCTTCACGAATTACCTACTGCAACTAAGCAGCTGGCCGTTAGTTGCCTGCTTTTTCTGCTTACAGATTATCGTGTTTCAGGGCTGTAACAATTATTTTTATTTCTTCATTGCCGAACTTAAATACTTTACAATTAAGTATAGAAATGTTATATTGCCTATTTAATTTATTCTTAGTTATCTATTATCTTTTCGTGCGCTTAACGGGACTTAAGTTCGGCTCCTTTTTAGTTGTTTTATGATGCCGCTGTGAAAGTGGCCCCGATCCTAATAACTATACGGTTGTATTCATGGTTCTATACCTTTGTCTTTAAATTTATTTTGTTTGTTACGGTTTGTGAAAACTTAAAATCTGACAGTAGTTTAAAATTATTTTGGTGGTAAAGCCAGCCAGCTTAGTCTGAAATGCTACAAACGTTGCGCGAGCGCCGCCTCCACGTCCGCCGCAACATGACTACACCACGCTTCGCATTAGGTGATGTGCTCAGGCCGCGCTGACAAATGTTGTCTGAACGTAAACAAGCAGCAGGCGCGGCAACCCTGCCCCGCTGCGGCACCGCGCGCAACTGGGTCAGTGGGCCGCCCCCGACCCCGCGCCGCGCCCCCTGCCCCGCTGGTGCCCGCCCGCGCTGTGGCGCAACTGCGCGAACGCGCACTAACATAGACCTGGATCGCGGGAAAGTGGGTCACCGACTCACTTTCACTTATTACATGGGCTCCTAATCGTTTTCCATTGTGCGAACGGGCGGGGGAGCGCGGCGGGGCGCGCATGCGGGAGGCGCCGGCACGCGCGCCGCTCCGCCGGCCGGCTGGCAGTCGATCGCGGGACGTTCTTCGAGCGGCACGTGTGCTACGCACCCGCCACGCCCTCCACGCGATCGCAACTTCGCGCGCCGTCACAAACGCGCCTTCAGTCATCGCAGCGACCGGCTGCGACTCGCACGCCTCTTACTCTCGCTTACTAGCTCAGACCGACAATGTGCCGGATTTATGTGTCGACAATAGTTGTGATCGAACAGGTGCAGCCCGCTAGCGGCGAATAAGTGTTGTGGTTAGACCGCCAGTGAACTCGGTGACTGTGTGAACGTTGTCGCGGTTCAGCGCCGCCGTAGGGATTCGTATCCGAGCAGCCGCTACGTGCGGCCGAGCATGACGATGGACCAGCAGTCAGGCCTCATGTCCCTCAATATGTCCGCGTTCGACCTGAGCCCGGGTCCCGATGGCTCCGGCTCGGGCGGTGGGCCCTCCAGCGCCTCTCAGCAGTACGTGCCGCAGGGCGCCGCGTACCAGTGCGCGCCCGACCAACAGCCTTTCGGCTATGCCAACTTGGACACTTCATATCTATTTCCGACAGGCACCGGTGAGCCGGGTGCCTACCTCCCCGCCGCCGCTACAGTGTGCGACCAGACCGACACCAAGGATGTCATAGAAGAGCTGTGCCCCGTGTGCGGCGACAAAGTCAGCGGCTACCACTACGGCCTGCTCACCTGCGAATCCTGCAAAGGATTCTTCAAGCGGACCGTGCAGAACAAGAAGGTGTACACGTGCGTCGCAGAGCGCGCCTGCCACATTGACAAAACACAGAGGAAACGGTGTCCCTTCTGCCGATTCCAAAAGTGCCTCGACGTCGGCATGAAGCTCGAAGGTGAGTCTTATACGTTATACGGTATTTACATACATAAGCTACATTGCCGCTTATCTACATCGGTATCAAAACCACAACTCCTTTGGGAATGTAGGTCGCATGCAAGCGCGGTTGCAAAGCGCGGCCGAGATGGCATTACATCATGCAGCGGCAGCTAGTGCAGAAAAATTGAAAGTTTGGCTGCGCATAGAAACGGCTGTTTGCAATCTGCCTGCAACCTTCCTGCAACTGATACCTTAAAATACTCTTCTACAATATTCACAAGCAATTTCTCGCTATGCGGTGTTGGTCATTTTGGATTTTTTTTTTAATATATGTATAAATATGTATGTCAAAATATTTTTCGTAGGTTTACTTGAAGGTGTTATTTATTCTACGCTAAATTAAGTGATATCGAACAATTTTAGGCAATAATCATTTACATAAATTAGAAAAGTCTGTAATTACCTTAATGCGTAACCACGCACTTTTCTTATTATTAACTTTTAAAGCCTAAACTTCGACAACGTCAATGAAATAGGCATCCCGTAAAAGTTGATCTTGGTACTCATGTTCAAATAATTATTTCCAATGAAAAATAATATAAAATAAAATAGTAGTGCTATATTAGTTTATCAGACTTAAAACTACTCTGGCCTCCCAATGTCCAAATCCCCTGGCTCATGAAAATCTGTAGGTACAGCCGAGCTTAGCATAGTATATATATGCGGCTACTCCGAGTGTTAAAATGACAAATTTCTTATTTTTATTACAAAAAAAAATTCTATGTCTAAGAGTGTATTTAACCTTGCTAGATGGGATGTAGTCACGTCACTATTAATAAAGTTTAATTAAAGTCTCAATGTAAATGGAGAATTTATTCCATACATTTTGATGAATTCTTAAATAAATTAACTCGTGTAAATTTAAAGAAATTTTTACGTTAAGCATAAAAAGAGAAAATTCATCTGGTAACATTTGAATGGGGAGCCGGCAACAGCGCAATGTTTCGATAGCGCGGCGTTGCAATATAAACTTGTTTGTTTGCTATTTTGTAAGGGATACGAAGTGAAGTCTACATAACCAGTTTGTAAGCAGGGCTAGCCCCAAGGTTTTGCGGGTGTGACGATGGGTACTTTTCAATTCTTTCCACGCAATATTTATTTCATTATTGCCAATCATGTGTTTTACAGCATCGCAAAATTAATGCTATCAAAAGCGAGACCCACTTTTGACGCTCGTGTCACACTTATAAAATGCTAACACAGAGTTAAATGTATTGTTTCATTTTCATCTGGTTAAATTCTAATAGGACATTTTAAGTGGAAAAATTATAAATAATAATTTTAATTCACGTAAAGAATTGATCTTTATATCGACTCAACCGTGAGCTTTTTGTTTTACCGGCATATTTTTTACGAGAAATAAAATACAAATAGGAAAACATACAATTAAAATATCACCTGTAATTAAACTGAATTATGTGTTGAAGTATGAACGTATGACCAATGATTTGAAATGATGTCACAAACTATGCAAGGGTGTTGCGGGTGGCAGGTGTTAATTTTGAAGGTGAGCAATTAATTGGTATAGATAGTGTTGGACGATGGAGGGGCTCGGCGGGGTGGGGGGTTGTAGCGCGAATCGTTCTAAATTTAAAACGCGCGCGGCCGCAGAGCGCCCTGACCTAGTTGCGAGCGGGGCCGCGATGCGGCGCGCGCGCTCTTGTGCGTGCACACGTACGTATGAAGGTATACGTGTACGTGCGCGCGAGGTTGCCGCTGTGAGCACCGCGTTTCGCCAGATGCCCGCCTGTTTGCAACATACATTACCAGCGCTCGAATCTGAACAAACAAACGCCTCAGAGGATTCGCACACCACAAAACTTTGGCGGAACGTGTACGAGATGGCGGCTCTAAATGTGCCCCCCTTACAACCACATAAAATGTGGCAATGTAAAACATATGCAGATATTATAAACATTCATGACCGTCGTCAAGGGTTAGCCGCAATTAAAGTTTGACATTTAATATATGATTATCACTTAAGGGATTTGACCGACACTTAGACCCTAGATCCACAAGCACGTGACTGGCCATGGCTTATTCAACACAGTGCGAATGGAAAAATTTGTAGGTACATAAACAAATATTTCAGTAGCAAGTAATTAGTTGAAAAACTGTCCCAAAAATCATAGATCATTTATATATTTTATCCGTCTTTTATAAAACTGGTCCTTTTTGTGGTAGCTTATTCGACACATCTGTATGCTGATAATCAACCTTTTTTATTTTTTAAACTGGTCTTTCATTTTATATTGAGCTTCATTACTAATAGTAGGTACCATCGAGCCGAGGCTATTGACACCCTGACGCCCTGTATCTTTTATTTTGCGTTTCTGTTTTTAAGGATGCCTTCGAAAAATGTTGAATTTATTACAAACCTCACCTGTTGCTCGTGACTTTGTCTGCAAGGAGTTAAACAAAAATTGATTAATTACTATATATCTATATGCGCTATTCGACACTCAAACTTATCTCCATTCCAAAATTCCGTCAAGATCCCATCAGCCATCAAAGCTTTGGCATTTTATAATAAAAATAAGATACAAAGATAATTCAAATTAATAATATTCTAAAAAAGGCGTCTCCGTACAAACTGTCGATCTAACATACTCGTACATACTCATAAAGTTTTTGTCATCAAAAAGCGCACAGCCGAGGTTAACATTTAACAGTACGTCCACCTGCGCAGTTTCCCAATAACAGTTTACTTGTCAGGTCTTTTACTAATTAAAAGAGTTAGATTTAAATTAACGCCATGTTATTAACATCTCTAACGATTCGTTATATGGGCCTTTTCTCATCTCTGTTTTATAAATAACTCCTGTATATACTAACAGATTATAGCATCTACTTATTTATCTATATCCTAACGATCTCTGAATAATTAATTTCTAATTATAATCAAAATTAGGTACATTACAAATATAATGTACCTGTTTTGTGTTAAATATATAATCATCTATGTACACTATGATTGTATATGAGGACAATCAATGGGAGCTGCCTGTGCGTATCGTTACTGGATTGAAATACCCAATTGATCTGAATGTTGCTATTTGCAATTTAGGATGACGGCGGTCGAGCGTTAACATTGAATTGTTTGCACAACGAAACGATCTCTACAACAATCAGATCCAAAGCGAACATCTACCGCATAGATAACTAAATATATGTACATAGATGTATTTAATATTATCAAAATAAAAAGGGTGAAGTGAGTTATTTATACATATCAATAAGTTTCTGATGTGCCAAATGAAATGGTCGTTAAAATTAAGGATATTTTTTACAATTGACGGTTAAGAATGTCAAATTAATAAATTCGTCGGGATTAAGGTCCTACGTACGTTTATAATTAAGTAAGCACTAAACTACTAAAACTTCTTATAACCCAAAGTGGTTTACGAATAGATTTTTTCAGTCGGTCATTTTCTCAGATCAGTAATAAACTTTAAGAAAAATAATATCGTTTAACTCGCAAAACACGTTCCGTGAAATCTTAGTTAACTACAGCCGACTTTAACTTAAAATATTGTAGATATTTGAAAACAACATTAACATTTATAATTTATTTTATCTTTAAGAGAGAATATTAGAGATAAAAATTGTCTGTTTCATAAAAAATATATATATTTACAATTTGATATCTAAAAGTAATATTAATGTAATCGCGTAACATCGGATGGCACAATTGTCACAAACAGATGACCCAAATGTCGGTTGCAATAACATCGCGACTGTCCACGGCTTGTGTAACATCTGATGTCCAATTCCAACAACAAACCGCGCACTTCTTCCTTGTAAAATGTTCTATTCTATAACCCATTTACAAAGAATCGGTATGGCATCGTTGTCCAATTATATTATTAAAAACCCCTTTCCACTGGCACGTCTAGCTGCGCAAATAGTTTATGTTAAATTTTCACTAGCGCATTTGATCATTATTTAAGCACATACTTGTTTTGAGACAAAATGCTCAAGTTATGTAAATAAATATAATTAGTTAACCTTTTTTTTTTAAAATATTTTTTATGTATAGCTGTTAAACCTGTTTTTGTATTGGATTCAATGACCCATTTTGCCATTCATTTACCGAAGTTGGTTATACGTGTATACACCCATGGATTGTGTAATCGAGCTCAGACGTACCACTGACACAGTAATAAGAAACCTGTTGGCATTCAATGTTCCAATATACCCAAACCGTTTCACTTTTTAATTTTAAAGTACATTTGTATTGAGTAAATAATTATGAAAAACTATTCATGGATATCGTTTCTCAATTAATGAGCTATTTTATGAAAAAATTATTTGTAATCTTAAATCTTCTTGTAACGTGTATCTGCTAGTCATTTTTACGTAATCACTTCGGAGATAAGAAACAATTATCAACATCAAGTTTAATTTCATAAGATGTTCTACAATTATACGAATTATTATTTTTGGTTAGTTTTGTAAAGCAATTGGCATTTGACAATGTAGTCAAAGAAATTTGTTACCCGCTTAAAACCGAATTTCGTTATCGTAACCCGCAGAACTTCACTCCAGTGACACTTAATTGAAGTACGTATTGTCATCCCTTTCATTCCTAATGACAAAACAGAGACTACAATATGTTTCAATATAAGCGTCACTGCAGTCTCTTTAGCGTGTTTTTATACATGACAAGTCGACCTAATTGCATAGTGAACGACAAATTACACTTTATCGCAATGGATAGGAAATAAACGTCTTCGACTGTACAAGTCGTAAGTCGGAGGGTAAGTGGATGCGGGTGCGAGCCGAGTGTACCACGGTTTCAACACCTCGCCAGCTATACGTCGCCGGTGGGGAGCTGGACTACGCAAGCGGCGTTTCACAAGACGCTTCGTTCTCAACCTGTCGCAATGCACCACCCAAATGTATGACCCGAGCACGTATCGCGTTACACGTTCACGTCTGCGTGTGCCGAATTCGCTACGCTATGCTTACAACGCACACAAACATGAGTCTAAAGTATCTTAACATTTAGAACTATGTACAACTCGTTTTATTTGGTAATTCGTGTTCAGAAAGTACATTTTAAGTAGTTGACAGTCGCAGAATTATGAGGATTATATGTTGAAAAACCATTTGCTACTTTAGCTGGATTGTAATGGAAGGCGAAGCAAACAAATTTACAGCATAGAAATAAGAATAACATACTTATAAGAATTGACATCAGTGGAAATTTGTATGAGATTCATTAAAGGAAATCAAGTCGGCAAAGGGGAGCTCACCCGCGCCGGTTAATTTGTTCCCAGCGCGGGCAGCGTTGCGCGACCATGTTACGCAACCGACACGCCATCGTCTTACAAGCGCATCGTGTCATACATTTTAAAACTATAGTTTTCTCCGAGCCAGAATTAGCGAGCAAACTGTAATAGCGTCATGATTCTCAATTACAAACAGTTCTGTATATCGCCGATTACTTGTAAAAAAGTCGTTAAGAATCGAATGTCGCAACGGGGCTACTAAGGATGTGGTCTCCCCCAGTCTGTGGACGAGTATGATTGTTTTTTTTTTCTTATTGGAATCCGTCTCGATTACGCACGAAATAAAGTGGATGTCAATAAGAATGTTTTGAAAAGAGATGTAGTAGAGTAGAGGAGCATCAGTGAGGTGCCTATATTTGTTTGGATGCGTGTTCGGTGACGAAGCGGCAGGGCCGCAAGGCGCGACAGATGTTAGATCACAATAAAAACGCGCGCCGCTCGACTATTTCGGCGCACTGCCTTGACCCGGATCGAGTGTTTCGACAGAACGGCCTCGCGCACCGGGCCTTTCTATTTTTTAGGTATTACCTGTCTTATTATTACGACAGTTTTAGGGGCGCCGTCATCTCGGTAGGATTTGGGCGCACAAACGTTTCAGACACGACCCGAGGCGACGAACCGGTTCCAATACCTAAAATGTAGTTCTACTGCAAACTGAACGTGCATTAACTATTTATCTAGCAACATACATTTTGGGTTATTATAAAACATATTGGAATTTCGACTGCAACAATTGCGTTAAATCAAATTGCACATAGGAAATCGTATGTAGGTCGCGTCGCAAACGCGCCGGTAGCGTCACGTCGCGTCGTTGAGGTAGGTGCGATGTTGTCGCTTCTAAATGCTCGGATGAGATCTTGACACAGTTCGGTGGATCATCGCGGGTGATGATTTATCTCGGCTGTTGTGTAACGATCATGCCGCTGTGTACGCTTGTGTACGTGCGCCACCTCGGTTGCATTCGGTGGACTTCGGAGCCACTCGGCTCACTGCTAGGTCGAGCGGGGGCGGGACGACGGGGCGGGGGGAAACGCGGCCCCGCCGGGGATGTGAGAGGGGGAGGCAGCAGCCTTGACCAAGTTTCACCGACTCGTCGGTACAAGGAGCGATCCCCACCTCTTCCCGTCCTTTCGGCATCACACTATTTTTTATCTCGCCGACACGATTACTGCACTGAATAACAACAGCGTAGGTTTTCCCCGTGGCCACAGGAAGCTTTCTTCACGTAGTTTGTGACCGCCTAGCGCATACGACTCCCTCAGGGCTTATGTTTTAATGGGGCCGCGGCAGGCGTGCAGGCGGGCCCGACCTTGACCCATCTCTGGCAACTGGGCCACGACTACAAATAGCAACTGAATGCGAGGTGAACTCACACATCGGTATATCTATTTCGGCTCGTTGGTTATTTGTCGCCAAGACGTGTTTTTTGATTTGTAAAAATGACCTTGACCTTGATCTAGTTTAGTCGTGTAATAAACGCCTGACCTCGTTTACTGCATTATCGGTTGCTATCGCGTGCTCATTATAATAACATTAGATGATTAAAACCATTCGAAGTGTTCTCGATTCATATTTGGATTCTACCCCTCCATTAGAAATAAAATGTTACGATTGTTCCATAACAATTCACCTACTTCGTATATTAATTACATGATTCTCACGCTACGTGAAGCAACACTGACGTGATACTATCTCGAAAATATAACATACATGGCTAATTAAGTTCTACAACAAAAAAAAATGGGGAGCTTGCATATTATGAAGCGGCAATACCAAACGTAGCCTGCCTTAGTCATGAAATAAATTATACTCGTGTTAGTCATTGTATCCGGCTCGAATTGATTGTCATTAGCGACAGCCGGAGAAAAGTATTTTATTCTAAGAAGCACGAAACCATACGACTTTGATTTTACAAAAAAAACAAAGCTTGCATGTTAGAGTAAAAAAGATTGTTTATGTTGAATCATAATAGAGATTCAATAAACGACCCCAAATGTCACGGGGCACATTCTAGCAAAGCACGGCACCCATTGTGACCGCGACGCAAGCCACGGACTAGTTTCCTAATAGAATAATGTAACCAATCGACAGCTACGCCAGATCTCTACGAGCTAATTGTGACCTTCGCCGTACGAGGGTGCCACTCTTAACAAACTACTACACTCAGTAAATCCATACTTCATCGTATGCACTAAACCTAGGTACATTAAAAATAAAAAACTGTCTTTTTTTCTTGAACACTTTTTCCAATTGGAATGTATTTTATAGATATTGTTCTAAACGGTGGTGTTGTTGCATAATATGCTCGCCGGTCGATAAGTTTTTTAAAACCTGTTCATTCAATTGTGTCAAGGGACGACCCTGGAGACCTGTTTTGGTGTAACAGTTACTCACTTCACAGTTAACCGTAACAATATAACACTAATTCTTTTTGTCCTTTTCATATTTCGGTCACTCTAATGTTTTATTATGATTTTTTTTTAATATAGTTTTATTGCTGAAAATATAGTAATTATTTCTGGAAATTAAATTGCCGATTAAATTATTATACATATATGTTTATTTCGATATTAAGATATAATTCATTGAAAGTAAGAAAGTGTTAATATTTCAGTTAATATTATTTTGAGACACGATCTCGACTCAACATTCAAGTGGATGTCCGACTAATATGATTCTGGTATATTTATCCGTCGCCGTTTGTACGAATTCTTTCGAAGCTGCAATACAAGGCTGGTGGAATTGCACACAGCAATGCTTTAAATCCGTTACACTATTCGTCCCTCTTTCGTCCTGTGGCAAGCCCTATTCGGCGTCCTTGTCGCACCGAGGCACGCTTGTTACAATAAAAACTGGTTGTTATTTTTAACTCGTGGGTAGGCCGAGCCGGCAACGCACTGAGAAAGCCCCTTCCGTTCCAGGTTTAAGCGTTATTTATTTACAGCTTTATGCCGTCTCGATAAGTTAAGACGCCCCTAGACGTTCGCAAGATAAGCTAAACACCTAACATAACCAGTCGGCCACTTATCGTTTTTATCTCGGCTGCACAACTTTCTGGTTATTATAACATGACCTAAATCAGACTCGATATACGAATTCGAATTCGACATAATTTAGGGACATATTTTATATTACATGAATAAATAAAATGAATACTACGTGTCAATAGCCATTTACTTTTATTTTATACATATATGTGATTTATTATTTATTTTTATACATATTAAATATATATATTTCAAAATATGCAATTAAATTTTACTATATTGCAATTATTTTTGTTCGTTACGTCTATAATATCATTTAAATATTCCTTATTATTAACTAATATATGTTTTCACGATCATATCAACGATGACAAAGAATGTTTAAACGAGTGTAAATAAAATAAAAAAGTTTAAGCGAGATAACCTTGTTCGACTTACTATATCATCCGTCTATTGGATACTTATCATTTACGTATTAAGATTACTAACAACATTTCCCTAAAAAGTATTCCCATAATAGTTTTGAAATATTTTCTGCTGTTTATAATTTTTAAAAATAAAATAATTCAATTACCAGCTTATAGGACCCAAAAAAATATAACTAGTGTTGATTGTAAAAAGCTTAAGTATCGATGTCGATACCGATGTCAATGATTTATTGGAATAGAACAATAAAATATGAAACAGCAAAAATGTTATCGTTTCTAAATACAGAACCAACACAAAAGAATAACATTTACAGCGCACGTAAAATCATCAAAAAGCTAATTGCCAGTCCGTGAACTGTACGACAAATGAACCTCGACTGCGGAAGAACTAATTATCTTTATAAAAGAAAAAGTTTTTCTGTATTAAAACCTATAAATTCGAAAAGTAAAACATCGTGGCATATTTGATTTAAAATAATAATCAAGTCAACATTATGAGAGCTTTGAACCGCGACTGACGGAATTAAAAAAGTTTAATAAGTGGCCTATGTGCTTTTCCAGACTATGTTCTACATCTATGCTAAATTTCATCAATATCCGTTGAGCCTTTCCGGAGATACCAACAAACAAACATCCATTCATCCTTGTAAACTTTTGCATTTATAACATAACTAAGAAGTAAAATTGTATAAAATCATTGCAGCGATATTTTCTCAATATTATAAAAACCAAGACCAAGACCAATTTGATCGTATGAGCCACTCAGGCACTAATCAATAAAACAGTCACACGAAGTCCGGCCATTAATGTAGCTTCGTTTTGATTCGTCATTTGTTGGGTGTAATTATATCGAAAACTTTTATATTATGTTGGCAACCATACATAATAATCTCACCACTCTATTCCAATAGAATAAACAAATTGCTTTGATTTTACATAACAAAGTACAGCATAAAAGCAGAACAAAACTTTATTTATGATTTTACAAAATATATAAATCGACTGCAATTCGATGCCGCAGCCTCTAGACTTCAGTCTTCATAGTTTAATGGAAATTCAATTATTTCAATGACCAAAGTTTGATCAAGTTTGTTATTATAAGTATCTGTTTGTACTTCAACTAAATTCATGTAAATTTATTGAGTCAATTTAGTTTATTCTAACTTTAAACTATATTAAATTAATCGTTAGAAATCTTGGTGTTTGTAGAAAAAACTTGGCTTAATTTATAAATACCATTAACAATTTCTAAAAGTAAGTTTTGAAATGTAAAAAGTTAATCGAAGAGTTTTATTATTTTATTATGCTAACTCGGAACTCCTTCTTCAAAACTTTGTAACTAAAATCACTTGCGTTTTTGACGTTGTAAAGTGGATGAATTATTCTGGGACTAGTTTGCTGTACCGCTGTTGTGACTAGAGTAACATACTCTTCTATCCTCAGAATCGGAACGTTCATAAATCGCTAAGAATGTGTGGCTTGATATTTGGAATTCAGCCAGCAATAATAAAGAACAGTTCGCGCATTATGGGGCCGGTGTCCTAAATTTCGCTTGCATTATACAATCTCTATTGAAATGTTTCGCACTGAAAGGTAACACGTGTGCATCTAAGTATAGGACGCAACTACACTTATGTATCTTAAACAACTTAATTCTAATTAAAATCGTGGCCATAATTTGATAGTAAGGGATAAAATATTTTGTAGTCAATATATTTATTTCATGCCAGTAAAAAAATAAAATCTTTTCAACTTATCATTCTTATCAAAATTATCAAGGAAATTATTACCATGAATTCGTTGGCAATTTTGTCGTTATAAAGGCGAATTTCTGTCCATGTAGTATGTTCACTGTGAATTTCAATTATCGAAACATGTATATGAACATTACTCTTATATCTCTTTTAATATAGCGAACGAGAGAGATGGAAATATTATTGTACTATATACAGGTGTTATTTTTTACTGTATAGCATATAGTAAGTCCATATGAAGTATTTGTACAGACGCGAATGTGTAAAACGTTGAACGGTTCTGTTTAAAAAATTGTTTCGACCTTGGCGTAGCCGTACGCTGCTACGAAGTAGACAAGCCCCCAGTTATCTTATACCTGGCGTTATTGTGTCATAATCGCGCGCAACTGACAAATAATGATGGCTATTTTTTGTAAAATAATTAAAACAATAGTTAAATAGTAGTTCCAATAAAAATAGGATTTCTGAGACGATTTATTTTCCGTACACACCCACAAGTATGACCTACAAGACCCCAACTAAAAAAATGCGCGTCTTTACTTTTTTGATAGCAATGTCCATCCATCCATGTTTTCAAGTCCTGAAGTTTACTGGAATTACCTATCTTCATATCGGGACCAGGCTATAAAAATAAACGCAGTCCACGGGACTATTTTATACGTCAGTTATTTCTGCAACCGGCAATGTAGGTCATGATGTCAATCAATACTATGTGTTCCCAACATTTACCTGTTGAAAATTTGGGTAAACTATTTTACATACTAAGTTACGAGTCCATTTTAAATATCTTTCTTACGATTACACAATTTACCTATTACAACAATATTGACTATTTTGGCAAAGAGAGAGCTTAGGGTAACAATTTGTTTTTTTTATTAATTTAAGATCACAAAGGATGCTGAAATTTTATAAATCTAAAATATTTTATTCTATTTCGATTTTGTTCTATTTTGTTGATAGCACCTCGCTAATTTTGTTAAGAAGAGCATCTTGAAGAGTTATGAATAGTTGTGGATTTTAAAACTTATGTTAGTAGTTTTAAACTTATGTTGTAAATCACGCAAGACTTAAAGTTGAGGTGAATTAACAACCGTCCTGTGAAAATTTATTTTATTATGTCAATAATTTGTTTTATGAAACCAGACCAGCTATTTCAAGCTTGCTTAATATATTTTTCTGTTGTATTGTGCAAATTTTGTATTCAATGCGTGTTGTTTGTTTGTTGCAGCTGTCCGCGCGGACCGTATGCGCGGCGGGCGCAACAAGTTCGGTCCGATGTACAAACGGGACCGCGCCCGTAAGCTGCAGATGATGCGGCAGCGCCAAATCGCAGTGCAGACGCTGCGCGGCTCCCTCGGTGACGGCGGCCTCGTGCTCGGCTTCGGTTCACCCTACGCCGCGGTGCCCGTCAAGCAGGAGATACAGATCCCTCAAGTGTCGTCGCTGACCTCCTCTCCGGAGTCGTCACCGGGGCCCGCGCTACTGGCTGCGCCGCCGCAGCCGCCCCAGCCGCCGCCACTGCCCTCACACGACAAGTGGGAGGCGCACTCGCCGCACTCGGCCTCGCCCGATGCATTCGCGTTCGACGCGCCCGCCACTGCCGCAGCCACGCCCTCCAGCACCGAGCCCACCAGCACCGATACGCTGCGCGTCTCGCCCATGATCCGGGAGTTTGTCCAGACCATCGATGACCGCGAATGGCAGAACTCGCTATTCGGACTCTTGCAGAGCCAAACCTACAACCAGTGCGAGGTCGATCTCTTCGAATTAATGTGCAAAGTGCTCGACCAGAACCTCTTCTCGCAGGTCGACTGGGCGAGGAACACCGTGTTCTTTAAGTATTTAAAGGTGAATTTCCAGATAAGTATGACTTTCCCATCCTCAGATCCCGAACCCTATCCAGGTGTACACCAACGCTTGCGTATTCGCATTGCGAAGCTATGCGATGTTTTAATTTGTTTCACTTCTAAGGCTTTGCGAATGTTGGAAGATTATGGCAGAGTATGGCACGATATGCTCGTGTGAGGCAGAGCGTGTGACGCATCGGGGACGCGGACCGCGGGCCGCGCGCAATCGATACACCGCGGCTCGCAACTGGGTCAAGTTCCCACGACAAGCGCGCCTCTATTCGTCGCCTTCGCTATTTTCCACCTCCACACCATGCGTTAAACTATGCTACCATCACTTGATAATGTATTACGTATAGGCTGATTCATTAATAGCGCCATCCCTTAGATTCGTGAGCAGATTTTTCCTATTTTATAAAACAAAAAATAATAGATCTTACATTAGCAATCAGTTGCCCTCTCAAACTACGGTGTTAAAAAGCCAGAAATATTCGGTGGTGCTGAGAGTGTGTTAGAGCCAATAGGGCAAGAGTGAGCGAGGAGCAGTGGCACTCGTACGCTTACGCAAGAGGCGCGCGATCACGTGGCCGTGCGCCGTTGCCGCTCCGAACCTCGCCTCGTCTCGCTTCGGCAGCCAGCCTCCGCCAACGACTAACAATTTTCATTTACGCTAAATGAGGCGCCTTGTTTACGACCTATTCTCGGAATTAGAACAACTATCGTACATAAAATTTACGTGAACGTAAGTGTACGGAAGCTATTTCCCAAATATAACTGTCCAAAGTTTAGTTAAAATAAATAAACGATTGAAAGAGGCGAGAAAGAAGAAGGGAACGGTTCCGTCCCGGCGTGGTGTTGTCGACCCCCGCTTTCTCCAGACGGATGTGATGTAACGGTAGGTCGCGGGACGGCAACGCTGCACTTTCGTCGCGCACTTGACACAGTGGCCGTGGCCGACTTGCCGCGAGAAAGCACTTTTTACCGCGCAACCGGCGGTAACCGCTACGTAACTAGGCGCGCGCGGCCTTTCTTCGCTTTCTCTTACGTAACGACGATTACGATTAGCCGCATAACGCCACGATGAACTTGAGCGGTCGATGACGCTGCCGTACCGCATCGCACGCTTCACACATTGTGTTTATTATACGGCATGCCGCATACGACCCACTACACTACAAACATACGTTTATACCGCCTCCTAGCCCTCGCATTAAATTGAAAATAATTATGGATAAAGAGCTTTTCAAAGGTAACGTTAAACAGATAGCATGTTATTTGCGTTGAACAGTATTAATCCTTATTTTCATAAAATGCCTTTGTATAATAAATAAATATAATAAAATAAATATAGCGTCCCTACTTGTAAATTTAAATAGTCATTCAAATAAAAGTGTCACGCCTCCCGCTTACTGCTTATCTCTGTCTGTGGTCTAGACACTCGCCAAGCGCCAGTTTCGACACAGCTAATAATGACAATAAGCCAGTTGGTCAATTTAACGCTCTACATAATATAAAACATATACCACATTTCGACTGTACCAATTACGAACGGTCTACATTCAAAGTTACGTAACGCCCAACTTTCAGCCTTAAAGAATACGCATTTTAATAAAGGCCCGCTGTATATATAAGATCCGTTTTATTAGATTATACTAAATGACAGTACTTAGTACTTGCACTCCGCTGTACCGCGGGCTATCGATTGCGGATACGGTTTATTTGACATTTCCTTCAGCATTGTTTATTACGAACAAAAGGTATCTCGAATTGAAATTGACCTTTTCAAAATGTTACGTCGATTGATAGAGCGTACGTCTTTCGAACGTTTTATTTACGTTGTTTGAAATCAGTTAATGTACATTTAAATAAATCTTAAGATGTTGTTATATATTTGAAAGTCTGTGGTGTAAATTAGGTTTTAATGCGTGTCCTCTTTCTCTGTTGGAAACCGTACATATGATCGTATATAATGCGGCGATGGCGGCGGCGGCGGCGGAATGACAGCGCGACTTTGACCCACATCCTGAGCCGGTATCGGGCCAAGATGCCCGCGCAAGGGAACGATCATTGCCGTCCCTCACGCACGCATGTCAATGTTACAAGGATAAACTGACATTTCTACATTCAAATTAAAATATCCACAATAGAGCACCTTTCAGTATGAATATTTGAAAACATCTTGTACTTTTATAAAGAGACTAATAAAAAAATGTATAATAGTATAAATTGCGTGTAAAATGCATAACTTTATTTTTTTTAAAGAATTTGGGAGATAATGTAACAAGATGAACTAAATGCATTACATAAACTATTATCGGGATTGGCGCGAGACGCTCGCATCAGAGTGGACGGAATCCTCGCTGTCGTCGTAACTCAATGTAATAGCAACATTAAGATCATTCCGATAGATTGGTCGGTAATAAGATTTTGAGGATCCGATCTCGATCAGGCGAGCGGTTGAGTAAGCGGCGCGATGTAGCAATAACCAGCGAGCTCTAAAATTCAGTTGTAACATTTCGTAAACGGCGAATTTAACGCGCGCACCGCCCCGTGTATTCTAATGCAACTCGACAGTATCTGGGTCACGGATACACACTGCTATACTGTGAGTCCGCCAACAGCCAACCGCTGCCAGATACCACCCGAACGTAGATAACACCTTTAACGCACACCAATATTGATCGATAATCGATAGACATTTAGATCGTTAATAAAGAAGACACTCTGTTGTCACCATTGACCGATTGCGTCACGCCGCTCTGACATCACACGACGAAACAGTACGTACTGACAGCGTCTCTATGTTGAAACAGAAAATTTCAAAGGCACACCGAGTAACCGGGTAACGTAATATCAATTCTTTATTTTTGTTTTATGTACTAATTAATGCCTAACACTATGCAATATGTCATATATGTATGCATATGGATATGTAGCGTGCGAATGTGTATTGTGAAGCGTTGCGCCACTCGGTTACTCGGCAGCATTAGACTCAGCCCTCCAACAACAGACGTGGTCGGTCAGCTGTGCTGCTTAAGCAATGCGGTTGTCATTTGTTGCAGGTCGATGACCAGATGAAGCTACTGCAAGATTCATGGTCCGACATGTTGGTCCTAGATCACCTCCACCAGCGGATGCATAACGGCCTGCCCGATGAAACCACGCTCCACAACGGACAGAAGTTCGATCTTCTGTGCTTGGGTCTGCTAGGTGTGCCTGCGCTGGCTGACCACTTCAATGACCTACAGAACAAATTAGCCGAGCTCAAGTTCGACGTGCCAGATTATATTTGCGTCAAATTTCTTCTCTTGTTGAACCCTGGTTAGTATCGATCGTTGTTTAATTGGCAATGTTGCGAATTTTTTGTTTATATTCTGCAATATGTTGATGCCATTTGTGATTTGTGTTTAACGACGTTGTATTTATTTTGAAGAGTAACTTTGGGGTTTCAGAGGTGAGGGGCATCGTGAACGTTAAGTGCGTGCGCGACGGGTATCAGACGGTGCAGGCTGCGCTGCTTGATTACACGCTCACCTGTTACCCCTCGATACAGGTACCAATGTCTCATATACACTATCGCCCCAACACCAAAACATCAATTACTTAATGTACGATTAATACCTAAGTTATTTTTTTTTTTTCAACATTTGGGTTGCGGGAATGTCTTTCTTTCACAAACGGGGAATAATTTATAAAAGTTGATGGTTTAATTAGACTCAATGTTTCTACATTTCGAATTTTTACATAAAATCCAAATAAATTTACAATTTATCAATGCTGCCTTTGATAATAATAGATTTAACAATTAGACTCTGTACAAATAGATTCTTATAAGTACATAATCACACACAATTTTAAATAAATAAAGTATCAAGGATAGAGTATAAATTGCAGATGCTTACGTAGTTATAAAAATTTAGAAGGAAAAACAATGCATCTTAGACATTAAACTAAAATAGGATGAAAAGAAAGTATTAAACTACAGTCGTAATGTTATATAATATTGTGGTAAACTAGTGTGCCAGGTTTGGTTATGAATGGTCAGAAGCGCGTGATATATTCTCAACCTATACCAAAAAAATATTATAAAAGTAAAATAGTCTTTACAAGTAAACAAAAGACAAATACATTTGTTTCTGCTAAAATTTTATGAATGCAAAATGGACAATGCCCCATTATGTAGAGTTTAAAGATATTGCACGAGCCGCGAAACGAGGTCTGGCCGTATTTCCATCACAATAGACGTCTAGTTTGACAGACAGACTGATTAGTATCTATATCGAAATGACATTTAACCACAGACGAAATTTTTCTATTGCATCTAGTCGATATTGTCGATTGACTCCTTTCAACATTTTTCACGTTACCGTTCACTTTACAGTTCTTTGTCTATGTCATTTATTGGGTCAACTTTGACTATGTTATTGCCTCTATTTTTCTATTCAGTATGAATAAGTCATAATAGTAAATGAATGCTCCACTTAATACAAATTTATTGATATTGTACGCATAAAAATGGTTTTGTATCTTGGATTCAAAATATTATAATTTTATGATAAACCATATTCTGAGTTCAATTCAAACTACAACCAAAACAGTTGTAGGGACTTAGCAACAGAGCATAAAGTACTTACTGTTTCTGTACTAACTTTTGTATGTAGATTGATCTGTTAGTATACTGCCAGTTAGTACGCGGTTGCCATTTTGCATATCAGTCGCGGCAACCGCAATAGAACTTATGACTCCATACCAATGGTAGCTGGTCGCGCTTTAGTATCTAGGGTTATGCAAGTAACTCCTTAGTTAGAGACGGTGTGTTTTCAATTCGCAGGACAAATTTAGTAAATTGGTGACCCTGGTCCCGGAGATTCACGCTCTAGCTGCCCGAGGGGAAGAACATCTGTACCAGAGACATTGCGCCGGACAAGCGCCCACGCAAACACTCCTCATGGAAATGCTTCACGCCAAGCGCAAGTAAGTTCAGAAACAACAACGCCATTTTACCACTATACGTGTTTGTTGACTAAAATTTGAAAACTATCCTTAACTAAAGAGATCAACCTACCTCGCTTAATCATCTCAAATCATTTTCGTTTTTCCCAATATAAATGTTGTATATAAGTATTTTATGTAGTTTATATGAATAAATATATTATTATATAATATTTACATGTTTATTTGTGCATCGTTGCCATAGCAACGGCGCGCTCACGGCACCGTTCATAAAGAAGAGTGCGCAAGATATGCAGTAATGTGTCTTATTCTAGGCCGAACGGAGGCGAAATGGTTACCCGGAACGCTGAGCACGCCTCGACTCTAGACAGATTGTACGTTACCCCATCTTATATGAAAATATCTTAGTTTATTCGATCATTCATGTATTACGCATTAACACACCGCGGGACAGAGTTGCCAGTTTTTTACGCCATTTGTAATGTTGTTGCAAATAGCATGCGACCGCAAAGTTACCTCTTGTTGGACATAGTTTGCGACACGCAATCTTTAATTTGCACAATCCGCAGCATATTTTATTTTTAATTTAATGGTGTTATATCAAAGCTGCCAGTAACTGCCAGTTAGAATGAATTTCGGACAGCTCAAGTCTTGAATTCATAAGCGTTTATAGTCAACACTGCAAATAGACATAGCTTATTTCTTTGCACTATTTTATTAAACATAAATCATTTACTGAAGTCGCAACACTTCATAGGTTTGTAATAATGCTTTTTATATCTTATATTTACTTTTATTTGGCACAGGTAAAATATTAATGACTAGATAGCCTTTTTGTATATAGTAACCCTTTGCTAACGTAGTTTGCAAAAATAACAAACAATATTTTGATCAATAGCTAAAATCAAACTAAAATACTTTATCTGTTATCTTTTTATTTGTTTTTTTTTTTCATATAAATGTTTCGATAGTTGAAATCCAGTCATATTTTAAAGTAAATAAACATAATCAATTCGAATACACTATTTTTTACAACTGGCAATTCTATATCTCGCTCTATGCTTATTCCTTAAACTTGGTGTTGGTATTTACTGACAGGAATTTAAGATTCTCATAAATATTTTATTTTACGCTAGATTTTTTTTTGTTATTTTTATAAACCTAATTCTAATAATTTAATACAAAAATATCTTAGCATTGTTAGATTTTTGTCACGCTGCGCAATTTTGTTAAAAACTATATAATTCATTGACGCTTAAAAATTTTACAATTTCAATTTCATTGTTTTTTTTATTTCATTACGTGCATGTAGTTGTTGAATTTCAATAACAATATAACAAACAATAAATTGACACTGGCAATAAATCCATAGTTTTAATACACGGTAATTTATTTATTTTAAATTTTATTTAACTTTAAAAAGGTTAATAAAAATTATTTAAAATGCAAATGTTTAAATTGGGAGATTGGAGGGTCTGACTTGTCGTATTTTTTTATATTTATAAATTCTAAACTATGCAATCTAAAATGTTTACAATATTTATTCAACGGTGTAATTTTAAATAGCGCTTAATTAATTTATACTATACATTAGTTTTAAAATATTTTAAAAGAAAGCTAATAAACACAATAATATTTAACGTAGTCACCAAAATCGCAAAAATGTACATAAAAAACACTGCGTCGCTCTGCATATATAAAATAAGTGACCCAAATCCGTTTATATAGGTCGCTTATTTGAGCGCTTCATTCGTTTCGACGCTGGTAAATGATTCGACTATATACTCGCCAACTTAAAACGATTGAATGTAATCTGAAGTACGTTAAGACCTCTTTTCCTCCAAACGATTAGCTGCGCGATAATAGCGACGCGCGATTGCTATTTCTATAATAGTTGCGGCTACGCTAGTGGTACAATAGTAACCCAGAAACAGCAGTCGCGCATAACAAGTCTCGCTAGTGAAAAAGGAGTTTTAAACATGTACCAACAACTTCATGAATGAATTAAACATCCTCCCTTGTGTTAAACATTTGGCATGTTTTCCGTCTCGATGCGACCGAATGCTCTGTGGCTTTATCGAATTGGTCCCGAGCCAAGATGTTAATCTCGTAATGTGTTCTGTCAAGAACTGTGCCACTCCTACATTGTATTGACCTAATTCCTTCTAGTGCCCAACAATTCACATAAAATAATTCACATTAAATGTAGCACATTGTATATTTTTTAAATATTTTTATATTAATATAATTTAGACGCGTATCAATTAAAAAAAAATTTTTAACTCAAAATCGACTAATCTTGGTATGTAAAATATAGATCTATCTTTAGGCAGAAGTAAATTCTACGAGACTTATTATAGGCGGATTGTATGTAAATATTTATTTTATGGAGTGCAAAATGAGGTGAATTTAGCAATCCCATTCGAGTACAAGTGTGTTTCAAGAGAATGCTCTTTGTGTGTCAGGTGCGGATTCCTGCCCAGTGACACGATTGAGCCGCATTCGCCAATATAGAGTAAGCATATAATATATATACAGATTTTGTTGTGCCTCGAATGAGCTTACACCGCCACGCGCACGCACTGTCGCCAAGCACCTTAATAGTATGCACTCGTTCTCACTACAACTGAAGTTATTGCTAGTTTATACGCGGGGCAGAGTCGTAAATACATTAGGACAGTGCAGGTTATTTGAAAACGCTCATTCTGTCTAGGTGTTGTACGTTGAAACTGTAACATTACTGCACTGTCCTATTGCAATGTCTCACTGTTCTGTCCTTGTGTGAAACTAGCATAATGACGTCACAGATAGGCAGTAATGCGGCTCTTTCGGTATTGTCTTTTTTTAATTTATTATAAAATTCATAAGTACATTTTAACATCGATAGATACAGGTATCTTATTCCTGCTCCATTTTCAAATTCCTTTTTATTTAATTGGTTAATAGGAAGTGACTTAATGCAAGTCATTATTAGGTAAAATAAAAATGTAAAGGTAATTATTTTAACAATGAAATGTCTAAACTGTTCTAGTTTATTACGCTAAGAATCCCTTCAAAGTATGACATTTGATACTAGCATTAAACTGAAAGTTAAAGAATCCTTAGACTGCTAATTTTCTACTTACCAATTCAATTCCCGTCGTTTAGTAATTTTTTTCATGACATTTTTTTTTTTAACTAGTAGTAATGTAATTTATTATATTTTCAGTAATAGTCTTAACTTATAGGTACTTTCTGTTTATATTATAAATAGCTTTATGCCCTCATTTTTTTTTAAATAGACAATATTTCATTGTAGAAAAAGATGATATACTTTTTTGCGAATGTGGACAAGATGTTCACTAAGGTTGGTATAACATTTTAAACATCGATCTACTAATAAACAATTTGTTATCGTTTTAATAATATTTCGTTTAGAATAGATGTTCTAATAAGTTTATTGACATAATTAAAGTACACTAAGACAAGCCTTACATCTTACTTCTTATAAAAAATATAAATGCGAATGTTTAGATGGATGGATGTTTGTTTGAAGGTATCTCACGGAAACGGCACAACGGATTTTAATGAAATTTAGCAAAGATGTAGAACATAGTCTGAAAGAACATATAGGCATAAAGTTTTTTTTTAAATTCCTTGCAAACGGAGTCGCGAGAAAAACTACGTTCGGAATAATTAAAATCTTTTATGTAGTGTATGTAGTATGTGAAATTTTATCACGCCATTGCAATGAGATGATATTTGCTTCTTTTAGTTCACCTTGGATTTCTTAACTAGATATTATGAAACAAACTTAATTATATCAATAGAATAGTGTAAAACAATAATGCAAGTTTCGTGGTTTATTATTAAAATAACTTTATAGTTTTTTTTTAATTATCAATGGACAATGGTCTTACGTATTATCTCATTGTTTAGTGAATCTTTTGGCTATAACACAATTGAATTTAGAGATAAATGTATACATAAAAGTGTAGTACTTTTAAATTTTGATATTAAAAAAGGTATAGGATAAACAGACTAAAATACATAAGGTTTTATAATTGTTAATTCAGATTGATTATTAGATATATGCGATTTATTACTGACTGTACTCTTCACGCCAGTTTCCACCATCAAAATATCCATAAGAAATTGTCAGATTTTTCAAGATTAATGAAATTGTGTTTATGTAACTATTATGGTACTCCCCTCCTTGGTTAGCAATCAAGATAGAATCCAAAAGGTTAATATTCTAATAATAAAAATAATATGTAATGTATAATTTTACAGTTTACACATTTGCTTTGTGTGGTAATTAATTCGTGGAAAAAAAAAGATAAAAAAGTTGCTGTTTTGTTTAAATAATTGTTCGATAAATATGAGCGTAGGGAAAAATCTTAACCTTTTCAAATCCACTTTAACCGCAGCGCGTTAACAGACTTGTCCAAGGTCATAACTTTTACTTTTTTACGTCGCTCACCGACCCGCTTTAATCATCGAATGGCTAACAGTCTTGTTAACTGACCTGTTTAAATAAATTTCCATTTAATAGTCTATAATTTAACAACGTATTTATTAATACTAAACTAATTAATTTCCAGAATACAGAGATATTAGAATGTAAAATTTAAATTGTAATCCTCAGTTCTCTTGAAAAACTATGCATATATAGTTATATTTAAAGTATTTAAAGGTCTAGTTTTTTCGTAATTAAAAAAAAGTAAGACCGCCTGCGTGATGGTGAACCTCCTTTGATTCTGATCTGATCAAATGACCCCTAACTCATGAAAATTAGTTCAGCTATTTAGGTTGACTAAATACAGAAGATACATCCAAACTTGTTAATATACCCGCAATAAATTATGCCCCCTGTCAGTCAAGAAATATATATAAAAAAAAGTAACCGGTGCATTTAAGCTTCTCAATAACTGGTATTTATGTAGCTCCTTATATAGTTTTGTCACCAGACTGGTCGATGTAATTTCTTCTAGTAAGTTTTGTACAATCACTCTAGTGTATTAAATGATCTTTTTTATTTTCACATATTTTTAGAAACTTCAACATGACAACAGTAACTTTTTCTTGTTATAATCTTTGGAGGTTTTGTCGATGAATCTATTCATTCAATTGAAAGACTAAATATATTAGATTGTCCTTAAAATATGTAACTCTTTGTCGGTTGACTCTAATTTTTCAAAGTTAACAGAAATGTTTATCGTTGACGTGGAATTTCTCTTACCATTATTTTCCAATGCCGAAAGAAATACCCAAAAACATTTTCATCTCGGTTTTTAAAAAAGATTGAAAGAATGACTATATTTTTACATGTTTCGGAAACTTATGGTAAGATAGAGCGCGTTTATAAATTAATATAAATGGTAATATGAAATATTAAAACATTACATTAAACAAAAGTAAGAAAGAAGTGTTTTCAAATGACCAAAATTAACATAAGCATTTTTTTTAAACCGATATTGCGTGGGAAATATGTATAAAACATTATGTAAACGTATTTTCAATAAAACATAAGTTCGAAAAAAATAAAGGTTATCGTATTGATTCGTCGCAATTCTATTTCGTATTTTAAAATAAACATTACGTTAAATGAATTAAAGACTGATTTAAAATTATTTCAAATAATAAAAATTTAGTAAAGTTAAGAATAAAATATAATTTTAATTTAATATATATTTTTTTGTTTTTTATATTATATTATTTATTTTGTGTTTTTTATATAGTATTTTATATATTAACAATTAGAAAATTGACTATTTTAATTTATATGTACGGAAGAGCTTGTATCAAATTAGGATAACTGGCTGGTAAATAATTCTACAATTATTAGTGAACGCTCGGCTTGTCTTATCAGTAGAAATACTAATTTACAACTGTAGCGAGTAACATATGGAGCTGGTTTATTTATTAATAGTTACTGTAAATGTCAGCTAACATTGAAGTATAGATAGTTCAACTTAATTCGGCACGCGGCTTTGTGTATATGTCTGTCTGTAACAGTGGATTCCCACTGCCGAAACAGCTGAACGAAAACATTGAAAATGGAAAGGGTGAATCTGGGTGAAATTATCCCACGCTCATCTATATTATGTTTTTGTTTAAATATGTTTCTGCAGAGGAAACTCACAGTAACGCGAGATTGCAACGCAGACTCGGTTTTTTTTTAAATCTTGTCACCTTAAAATTGTTAATATTTTCATTGTATGATCTTACTAGCGTTAATACCGCCGACACACTGTTAAAAAAGTGTCGTATGTGGTAGTGCAAAGAATTCCGTCTTCTGCAACCATTCCCAGAATCACTTACCGTGGAAACGGACTTTAACAGCCGCTGCCGCGCGCCATTAAGATGTACTAACTAATAACATGCACGTGCCAGATGCAAATGCAATGTTTTTTTATGTTAACGTAATTGTTATTGTAAGTGGTACACTTTCTGTCCACAGATCTTAAAGTGGCTGCGAGGTGCGGAGAGAGAGTGAAGTTGCGCCAAGCGCTCCCGACAACTTCACCAATGATGTTCTACAAAATATTACTTATCACTTAGTTTTAGTTTTTAACTTGGTGTGTGATTAATTATAATAAGTTATTGCACCGAGCGCCGGCCGCCGCGCCGCGCGTGCCTAGTCCCAATACAGATAAAAACAAATATTTATCTACCTAATCTCTGTTACATAAAACTATACAGGATGTGTCGTATACCAGTCTCGTGTTGTAGCTACGATTTTATTTATTGAGCAGCATGTATCTGTGTTACTTTCAAAATTGTTGTTTAGTATAAATCATTATATAGACTAGTGTTTATGTCTATCTTAACATCGGTGCGGAAGGGAAAATATAACAGTACATTAAGGAAAGCGTCTGTGATTATAAATGAAGAAAATTGGATACCGTTGTAAGGATAGTTGATGTCGTATTGTATAAATGTTAGTTAGTTAGGGATATGCAAGTAGCGGCGGCCGCGCTACGACCACGGCCGCCGCACATTTCGTGTTACTTATTAAATTTACCTTCGCGTTTAAGCCTTCGACTAGCACCTTGCAAAGGACCTAGATCATTTCTGTGTTGAAGCCCTTCCCCCCTCTCAACCCTCACCCCCAAACACCGTCTCTTGGGTGGGACAAAAAAACGAATGGAGTAGTTGGGCCTGGAATTTGTAAATTTTATTGAATGTTGATATTACAAAATTGTATCGTCTACATATTTAAATATATCACTATTTTTTAAGGTATATTAATTGTTTTCAATTCCAATTAATATTTTTAAAATTAGTTTGCAAACAGATGAAACGAAATCAATTTTTTAAAATCAACAAATTATAACATAACAATTGAAGTTTTAAAAAAAATATATATACATTGATATTTTTTTATCGGCCGTATCAGTACAAAAAAATTATAATAAAAACCCTTGTAAATATTAGCACATTACAGTGATTTATTCTACTTGTATTGTAATTATGTAATATATTTTTCAACATACGTGCAAGAGAGCCTTAAAAATCATAGATTTTTAAATGATATGGGTACTAGCGCCTACCGACATACGGTCGAGCGAGGCGATGTATTTTTATAAAACATATTGTTCTTTATTAACATATATGATATGTTAACTGAAAGTACATTACTTCGTATTTTTCTAATATATTGGAGTACGTAAACACGTGTAATTAACAACTTTTACAGCGGGGAAAAAAGGATAATTAGTATATTAATGTAATTATACGACATACGATCATTGTACAAGCACTGCTATCGTTTATTGTTTGTTTGTTTGTTTGTTTATTGGCGGATATTTTAATAGATCGTGACCATCATTATATTTGGGTAAAGAATGGATTTTTTTTAATCAAAAAATGTGATTAATGGTTTGTGTTTGAATATATATGTTTATAAATATATATATATTATTATTATCATAGTGTCATTGCACCAAGTGCGAATGTATTGTAGGAGCCGCATCAACGATTTAATATAGTAGGCTATGTTATAAAGATTTCGTTTCATATAATTTGGCTACACGCCTCTTTTTTATCTAGGCTTGTTAAGATACATAAGTTATGGCATCATATTTCTGTCTTTAATACCGTCCAGTGAACCACGACTTTATTCGTCTCTGACAAAATATAAATGAAGGTTTTTAGGCTCTAAAAAATAAAATCTACTTTGCTTAGTATATGTTCGTATCGTGTACACAAAGCATATAAAATTATTTACACAATTTTTTTGTGTTTCTGGCTGAAGTACAGATAAATATATGAATTGTATAAACGTTGTATGAAATCATGACGAATTTAGAGGAAAGCTATGATAAGGAATAAAATTATTGAAAAAAAATTTTTTTTTTTTCAATAAACTATGTTAAAATTTTGTTATATTAAAATTGAGATGATCAATGTTTACTTTTAGCAATCCTCTACATTTATTCATATTTATGTACATAAAAATAAATATTTGTTCATATACACTTTACAAAGTTCCTGGATACAAAGTTGTGGTATGTTTTATACATTATACAAAATACAAGATAGGATTTCAATTCGCGCGAACAACTCAATTTATATAGGAACAAACTTCGATGGGAGTTGTGTTTGTTCATTTCATCAGCTATTATTTTCTCGTGACATCTTTCATATTATAAGATTAACAGAATTATTTGAATAACCTGCATGCTTGATATTTCCTATCTAAAATAGAAATTATTTAGTAAATACCATTGTAAAGCTGTGATACCAACATATAAAATTTTTACAAATAATGTTACCCGAACAAAAAAATACCATGAATTTTACATTGACATGTTTATGTCTGGGTTAATTTTCATTATAACTGTTGTAAATTTTTTATAAGCTTTTAGTTTCACCTGTCCAAATGTTTGTAATCAGATCTTTTATATCAAACTAGCTTTTACCCGCGACTCCGTCCGCGCGGAATAAAAAATAGAAAACGGGATAAAAATTATCCTATGTCCGTTTCCTGGTTCTAAGCTACCTGCCCACCAATTTTCAGTCAAATCGATTCAGCCGTTCTTGAGATATAAATAGTGTAACTAACACAACTTTCTTTTATAAATATAGATTTGATCCATTTCCAGGTTACCGATTGACCTGAAATTTTAAATTCATCTAATAAAATTAATAAAGTAAAATTAATTTCATAAAATATAAACCATTCTATCTTGTGTCATTTTAAAGGTAGAGTTCCACTGGTTTGTTTGTCGCAGCTTTACAATCGTAAGTCATTTAAGACGAAGTTGATCTGTGATTGTATGGAATAGTTAGATTTGTTAGGCTGCATGTATGCTTGTGCTCTACCCTATAGCGGCATAATATAATATTTTGTATACATTATTAGGTTTTTTTTTTTTACCGCAACAGCTTTAATGAAATAAATCCCTTCGAACGGTTACAGTAACGCCATCTCTTTTCTCATTCATGAAATAAATTCTTTACAATAAGTTTGTTAAACCCATTTTAATTTAAACGTTTTGTTACCATTTTACAGTATTTTTGTACATCAGATTTATTTTTTATTTATATTATTACTAGTATTCTAAATATACAGTATTAATTGCAATGAATTTGGTCGATTAACAGATATATTTTGAATTGATTTTAAAGTAGTTTTTTTTTTTATTCGAAATATTTAGATTTTTATATAAAGAATATGTATATTATATATCATATTGGTCAAATTTATTTTATCTATGACAGAACAATGTATTATTTTTAATTCATGTTCATCACATCTTATATGTTATATACCATATTATATATATATTTATATTAAGAAACTAACTGAGATAAATCGTAGATTACAGCGTCGTGTGCCATTTAAAATTATTTACATGGTTATAAAAACAAGGGGATTGTCGGAGGGGAAATGGATACTAGCATCGTTTAGAGCGGCTGTTAGGGACACTCGCCTTTGGCCAGAAAACTTGTCACAATTTTTGTGATATGTTTAAATTTGTACAAACCTAAGACATATCTTTTTACTCGAAGTAAATCCCCAATTGACATCTCAGCAGCTTTCTCAGCTTTTTAATGTAGAATTGAATTCCTTCTAGTTTTTTCGCCGAGCGAAATGTTGGACAATATGTGTGTTTAAGATAACAATGATCATATCATTAACTATACATTAATGTTTGCTTCGTCTTTATGTCATTTTGCTTCATTACAATATCGACAATTTATTTAATTGAATAAAATTTAAATCTATGCTTGTAACTTGTACGTGTAAAACCCACTATTTACATCTTAAGATTAGATTGTAAAATACAGCGTAATATGTTGTATGTAACTTTCATGTAAGTAATATCTATATTTATGAATTAAATAATAAGTATTTTGAAACGTTAAGGCACAACGCCATGGGTGTTGTATGTGTAAGTGTACACTTTGAGTTGAATTAGTAATAAAAGGAGCGAGGATTTAGTTGTCGATGGTTATGTGCGAGCGACTGTCGCTTCGCTCAGAGCGCGCCGGGTGGCCACGTGGCGGCTACTCGGCGGCCATGTGATGGCCACCCGCCGCCGACGACGAACTCCTCGCGGCCACCATCGCCACATCATCACGACGAGTTGACGACACGATAGAGCGGGAGAATCAAACGCGTCACACACATTCCAAAATATAATAAAATAAAACCGCTGTACGCTAAGTGACGCGCGTCGACGAACGCGTTGCTATTTTGTAAGTTAGCCACTTTGTTGTTCATTAACGATAAGTTAGATTTAATGTCAATGGATGTTGTTTACTTTAGTCTCTGTATAGTATTGTATCGGTATAAGTTTGTATGAGGACGTGAACTTGAGCGAATCGACAGGCGTCCGCCTGAGGGTTCATCGTAGGATGTAAATGTTAAGTACCTAAGCGATTACTTTGCACCTAACTTCATTTCGAGAGCCGTTAGTTTTATTGATTGTACATATAGCTAGGGCGAGGTACACAGTTTCGATCAATATTATATGGTTATTGTTGATTCTGATAATATGGGGGCTGGCAAAATACCAATGCAATATCGCATTTGATGTTATAAATTTATTAAATCTATCTGATACCATAGATATATGGCTATTTATGTGTTAATATTGTATATCGGCGCGGCGTGGAGCCCGCGGCTACGACGCGCCTGCTGCCAGGGAACGAAGCCCTCGCAACTCTATATTATATTATGTAATACCCTAAGTACACCCGTTAAGTTCAGCCATTCAAGGCTCTTATTTTTGTAAGGTTGCTACCATTTTAACTGTATTAATATCGAAAAATAGATTTATTTCTCGAAAACACGCAACTTTTATACATTTTATTTGTTGCTGTAATATTTTTATTTTGAATAAAAGATACTACATTTGTTACCATTTGTTTAATTGTTATACCGATTGAATAGTGTTGCATTGTCGCCTGTGACAGTCCAGTTAGGAATGGAGCAACCGGCGTCGGTGTACCTACCCGCGAGACCTCGAGCCCATCGCGACTCACCTCACCTCTCGCCGCAACTTTTGTACATTTAAACTAATAGATAAATATAATTGTTGTCGCTATTTTATTGTCTACGTCTTGACTTCAAACCGTAGATAATGAATTAAATGTATTTCATCACAATATACATATACGTGCGTATGCGCATGCGACGGTACAATGTGTCGCACGCGCACTCTCGATGTATTTATTTTCATCATTTTTAATTATCATTGTGAGACGCACGAACGTGTGCCCTTTATTGTAGAAATAAATCATATTTTCGTTTATATTATTGCGTCTTTATTTTACCTCCAAATCGGTTACAATTAATCACCTATCTAAATAAATCTGAAAAGCATTCGTTATTTTTTTCTATAAAAAAAACTGAAACATATAACTTGTAAAATACTAGTGTGAAAGTTACAATACCTATTAAATGCCTACTTATTTAATAATAATCATAACTATATAAATAGTTACCTCATTTAAAAATTTCGTTATATGTTTTTCTATTAAATTCAAGTTTAGTGATTGAAAATTAAAGTACAATGTATTCATTTCATGATTTAAAAGTACTACTAGCGCCATCTTTTAACAATAAAAGTAAACTTTCACGTCACTAACATCGCCAAAATGGATACACGAAGACGAACTTTATTTTCCCTTTCGATGTTGATCTTTAACCACATTTTAGGTGCGCTAAAATATTTAAAATACTCATCATTGAATACAGAGCGAACAATTTTACAAAGACACAGCAATAAAAAAGAGTTTAAATTAATAAAAATTTATTACACCCTCATACATATAAAATAAACAATGATTTTTTTTATAAAACATTCAAATTTTAAATATTTTAAGGTTGCATTCTCAAAGAACCATCCAATCTTATTGTTTCACCGTTGATCATTGGATTTTGTATAATACTTTGTACCAGTAAGGCATATTCATTAGGATGTCCAAGACGAGGCGGGAAAGGCACTGAGGCTTCTAACTGCTTAATAGCAGACTCTGGTAACTGATCCATCATGGGTGTGCGAAATAAACCTGTGAATATTTAAAGATTAGTAAATAATTATTATTCAACTCTGAATTAAAAGATTACATAAATTACATTATAATTTGATATTAAGACAATGGAGAGAATTTTTTTTACAAGAATTGCCAATTAAAAACATCCTTTCAACTTTGTTGAGAAGCTAATTTTGATCACATTTAAATAAAAAATCATAATACTTGTGTTCAAAAGCTTATATAAGATATATTTACCTCAACTATGTCACTTAAAAGTAAACAAATATTTTGTTTGTTAATTTTTTGTAATAAAGTACTACATTTTAACAATAATTAAATTTTTTTATTTTATTTATTTGTACCTTAACATTGTACTAACCTGGTGCAATAGTCACAACTCTAATGCCCTGCTTAGCGAGATCTCTAGCTATTGGTAATGTCATTCCCACTACACCTGCCTTTGATGCTGCGTAAGCCGCCTGCCCAATCTAAAGTAAAGCAATCAAATATTTTCATATAGTCAAAGATCCCATTAAAGACTAAGACGGGGAATCTTAAATAAATTATATTGTGAAAAAAAAAATTATTTATTGAATGAAATAAATAACATAATAAAACAAAATTTCTAGATTAATCCAAATTCAAAATTGTTCTCACTATTAAATTATTCAAGTCGGTGACGACATCGGTTATATATATGTGAGTGTTTTAGCCGTTTCTATATAAGTTGTTCTCACTAATAGACTAAATAATCCTAAGACTAAATACTCTACCAAGTAAGTCAAAAGCAAGACTTATATGACAATTTTATCACTGGTTTAAAACTAGATGATTTAATAGGCTACCTTTGAATTACCACAGCTGAAAGATATGTAAAAAATACGACGACGACAAATACGATGTGGAGGCCTCAAGGGGTCAAGAATAGAGTGAATAGGCATTTACAGTTAGCGCCTACCATTTCTAGACTTGATCATCACTTCATCCAGTGGGATTGTGGTCAAACGCTAGCTTTTTTAATATAAAATAAAAGATAAGAATTATAGAGAGATGAAAGATGAGGATTTTTGTAAATGTGTTTTGAATGATGAAATGTGGCAATAAAACTGAAGTGCAAACATACCTGTCCATCAAATGCTGCTACACTAGCCGTATTTATTATAACTCCCCTTTGTCCATTTGCATCTGCTGCATTCTTACCAATCATACCAGCTGCCAAACGGATTACGTTAAAAGTGCCTATCAAATTAACCTGCAATTTGTTATAAAATTATATATTACCAGCTCAAAAATGTAAAAAAAAATCTAGCAAATACATGCAAATCGGATTAGTCCAATACTCAAGTTATATATTAACAGACCTCAATAGTTTGCTGGAATAGTTTGAGATCAAAGGGTTGATCTTTTTTAAAATTATAAACTCTAGCTGCAGAAGCAACTCCAGCGCAATTGACAGCCACATCGAGGCGACCAAATTTATCCATGGTTGTCTGCAAAGCATTTTGGACATCTTCTTTTGATGTAACCTTAAAATTATAATGTACATTAATAAAACCATAGTTTAAATATTTGCCTAAGAATTTTGTCTTTGATAGAGAGAGGCAAAGTAAAATTGTAAATAAGATGTAATTTCATTACACATTTTTATGATTGGAGGTTGTTTATTGAAAACTAGCTGTCGACTGCGACTCCGTTCGGATTTAAAAAAAACACCTATGTGTTCTTCCACACTATGTTTTACATCCATGCCAAATTTCATCAAGATCTAATGAGCCATTCCAGTGATACCTTCATACAAACATCCATCTAAACATTCACATTTATAATATTACTAAGATAATGTCTAGTTATCAAAGTAAGAGAATTCACCAAGGCCAGATAAATACCAGAATGTATTTGTTAGTGTCATAAAAATTGATAAAATGCAGTGTAATAAATGAAAATAACTTTGTAATTACATTGAGTGGTGCAAATGCTGCATTTTCCCCAAGTTGTTTTGCTGTTTCCTGTCCCGAGCTGGAAGGCAGGTCACAAATAACAACTCGTCCACCTTGCTTTACTATCATTTCCGCAGTAGCTCTGCCTAAGCCGGATGCTCCGCCAGTCACTAACCCAACAAGTCCCTGGAAATGCATTCATGTAAAGATTATATATCAACACTCATGGACACAAATCAAGGCGACTATTCTGCCCTGCTAAGCGCAAAAGCGGTATCTCAAAAAAAATCGTAAAATTGATTTTTATGCCATCGGATAGCTTTAAAAAATACGCATCTACTGGACTAAGCCATTTAGCACTATCTTGTTCAAAACGTATGAAAAAACCTTAAGAAAGATTTTTCTATCTCAGTTTTACCATATATCACTAAGGGTGTTAGAGGTATATTAATATTACGTAGGCAACCAGCCGCAAATTTAAATATCGCTAAAATTCTTAAATAAATACACAACTTTTGCACTGTCTCGAATTAAACCGCGTCCATATGTCAGCGAAATGGTTGAAGTTGAAGTTAAAAGAGGCAGTTTTGATATCACCTACAAAACAGGATTCGATCAAAATGCAATTACTGCTAGCATTATAGGAAAAAAAATTTTAAAAAGTCATGTCTTGCCTCCACCAAAAAAGAAAACTGCTCCGGAAGGAATTTCAAGAAACAAAAAAGAAAATATTTTGAAATCTTTTCAAAATATAATACCACAAAATAGAATGTCCTTTTGGAGAGAACTCCCTACTTTTGACTACTAAAATTCCTTCCAAAAACCGTTTGTTTTTAAATATTTTTTTATGTAATTTCAAATTTTAATAATAAAAAAACGTTATATATATACTTTAATTGTTTTTTTTTTCAAATAATACATATTTTATTCGATAGAAAATACATTCCTTTTTGTATACACACATGTTTGAGAAGAGCTAACGAAAAAGCGGTATCTCAATTTTAATTCTATAGTTTACTAAGCGGTGTAACCGTATCTCATGAATAAAGTACATTATTATACATTTTTGATAATTTAACTAATGTGATAACAAATACACCCTATATAATATATAAATAATATTTAACAAATAAAAAAAACTATACATAAAGTATATATATAACTATTTTTACATAACTTCAATTATCTCAAAACTCGCTTTCTTTGAGTTACCGCTTTTGCGCTTAGTTGGGCAGTATTACAAATATTTATATAATAAAGGTATAACTGGTAGTCCTTTACACAGAGCACACTTGGAGGAGGAAATTGTACCCTATGTTATAATGTACTATCTTTGAGTTTCTGAATATAAAATCTGCACCATGGCTCTAGGAGATTACTCCTGGAACTACAACCCCAATAGGTTCTTCCATAACTCGGGTTGGCTGTTGTGTATATCCTACCTACTCAAACAGGCGCTACTTGAATACTGACGCATGCCTATTACTACTTCTTTAGAAAACTTAGAAAATGTTAGTAGAGCTCAAAGGTCATGACAATTTTCTTTACTGTTTAAGAGTTATATTTTAACCTTCTAACACTCAGTCACACTGTGAGTTATCTTTTTAAAATAACTCAAGAATAAGAATTATTAATATACTCTTGGAGCAAGATTAATTTAGCAAGAATTTAAATTTGAAGGCTGTTGTCTTCAAATTTAACTTCTTGCTAAATTAATTAATTGAAACCGTATCTCTTTCATTGTTACTTCATAGAAATAACACTATTTTTGTAAAGAAAGCATTGTTATGTTAAAGTTAGCGTTTATGAAAATAAGCGATTAGTAAATTACACTTCTCATATTGTTAAACTTTATGTTAACCTATAAATAAATGTGGAGGTAAAGCTTATTAAGCAAAAAATTGAGCTGCTGGTTTATAACTATTGAAATTGTATTTTTACAAACTAATTAAAAGTCATATAAAATATTTCCTTACCTTAAGCATGGTTATGAAAATATCTAACAATTCGTGGACAAACTCACTCAATACTAAATCGAAGACTTGGTCGTGTTCACGTTTTATCACATAAGAAATATTTAATCATCTACGTAGATAGTATATACAATCATTTATCAAACATATTCTATGCATATTTTACATATTATCATAGTCTTATTACTTAAACTTATTGATAAGAAAAATGTTTACTTTGATAGTAAGGAAACGATTATATTTGAATCGATTATAAGTTCGTTTTGATATGATGGAATCAACTTCTGCAAAATACAGTGCATAAATATTTTAGATGCAATATTATTTTATTTATGTGACGATTAATAAACTGATTAATTTATTAGCGTGTAACCACCGTATATCAAAAGTTTGACCAATTAAAAACCCTGTCATGAGGGCTCCACAATCTCCATTGATATTGCAACACCGTACATCTACGTTAATACATCAAACGAACTAATGTCATTTAAAATAAAATTCAGTATTATCGACTAACATTAATTGACTATACATTTTTCTCCGTGGCTACAAATATTTTTCAGCATATGAAGACATCAAATTATCAGTATAATCAATCACAGCGAGACCGCGATTACATTAAAATACTCGACGACAATCAAAAATGTCAATGTCATGGAAACGAAATTTTTGTTGCCATAATAAAAAATCATTCCACATCTCAAGTATATTATGGAGGTTCAAATTTGAAGCATAAATTTTGTCTTGTATTGTTGACCTTATATTATATTTCATTTTCCACTGCATTTATACAACTATACATTAATAAGTAATGTCTAAATTAAGCGCTTTAACTTTCACTCGAAACACTGGTGCCAAACATACTGCCACTGTTATATTTTTCCATGGATCAGGTTTGTTTGTACTGTATAACCTAAAATTTTTATACTCAAAACAAAGGCTTTTTAGTTGAAATTTATTATTTGTTACCAATTATGGAAATGACAATGAACGAAATAACCTTAATTTCGCGCTCTAAAAAACTTTCCGAGGTGGAACTGTTTTACAAAATTGTACATTTTTATTTTCAGGGGCAAATGGAGAGCACATGCAAGAATGGGTAAATTTAATGACGAAAAACTTCAAATTTCCACAGATTAAAGTGATTTATCCAACAGCACCGTTACAGCCTTACACTCCAGCTGGTGGTCAACCAAGTAATGTATGGTTTGATAGAGCGGACATCAACCAAAGTGTTGCAGAGAAGTTGGATTCAGTGGAAAGAATGGGAATGCAAGTTAAAGAATTAATTAAAAGTGAAGTTGATGGTGGCATTCCTATCAATAGAATTATTGTTGGTAAGATTCCTTATTATTTAAAGTAATTAACTATATATAAGAGGTTTATTCTTCCATTTTTATTTCCATTTTTGATGTGTGAAGAGATGAACATATGAGAGGGGAACATCTTTGAAAAATTATTTAAACATATGTTTCTCGATATTCCAGGTGGATTCTCTATGGGCGGAGCACTTTCATTGTACACGGGCTACAGGTGGGAGCGCAACTTGGCTGGTGTGTTTGCATTCAGCTCCTTTCTAAACAACCAATCCGTTGTGTATCAAGACCTCAGTAAAAATTCAGGGATAAAATGTAAGTTCAAAATAGTGTTACAAGAACAGTTGACACTTAGTTACTGTGATTGTTGTTATGCTTGTTGCAAATGTGCAAATTGACAACTTTTCAGGAGAGGCTCTCAAAGTTTCAACCATATAGAAAAATATGCAGCATAGGCCATTTTACTTCAGCAAAAAAACATGTTTACATCTGTAAATGTGTGTTTTTGTTTAGTGAATGTTGTTAAATAGACTAAGATGTAGCTTTTAACATAAAAAGTATATATCATCAATTTGTTACTTCAGTCCTTATACACAGGACCTATTGATTAATTCCTAAAAGTGTCATTTATGGGTATCCCTAAAACAACTCTGGGTGTGGTATTTAGAGGTGTATATAAACATAAGAAATAATTTATTCCAGTGCCACCACTACTTCAGATTCATGGTGACAATGATGATTTAGTGGATCTGACCTGGGGAAGAAATACATACAATGAATTGAAGAAATATGGTGTCAATGGAGAGTTTCATGTAATGCCTAAATTAGGACATTCTATAAACAAGAGAGGAATGAACATAATTAGTGATTGGATTGTTAATCTACTACCTGATGTATGACAAGTTGTTAAAATATCTGTTAGGAATTATAAATAGGAAAGCTAAGCCCAAAGAGTGGTAATCTCGATAGATTAGTTGTATATTAAACAATCCAAAACTAAACTTTGTGGTGATTTTCGTTGGAAAATATGTGGATGTGTATGTAGTTGGTGTATATGGTTGATATTATGAATTGTGGCAAACAATACCAATAAGTAGAAATAGAACAGTTTTATGGGAAGTTTGGTGTAACACTAATACCAGATCGGCAACCACTATGATTCCTAAATCCCAAAAGTTATCCTAAAAGACATGTTAAAAATACTTTCTAGTTTTAAATAACTTATAGTTTTTACTTGATAACGCACACAGTTTTTCCTTTAATATTAAATACACAGATTAGTATACATTGTTGAATATAATTAGTTTAGTACCAATGGCTGTTAATATTATTGTTCAAATAAATATATTTATACATATCAAATTTACGTCTTTATATTTCTTGCCTTTTATCCTCTTATTATATTTATATACTATAAGTAGAGGTCTCCCGCGATTTCATCAGCGCACTGCGTGCATCAGCTACCTTTTCGTTCAAGTCCCAATAAAATCATCATATCGTACAAATAGATCATGTGTACGAAATATATATATATATATATATATATATATATATATATATATACTTATATATATATATACTTGATGTTTCACATATATATATATATTCTTGATGTGAAACATCTATAGGATCACTTGTAAACCGCATCTTTGGCGCGGCGACGCTTGCCGTGGCGACGGGTCGCCACACTATACTGAGGTATCATCATCAGCTCACTATACGTCCCCACCGAGGGGCTCGGAGCCTACCCCAATTTATTATTATTATCATCATTATTTTCATTATTATCATTACTATCATCACTATCATTATTATCATCATTGTCATTATCATTATCATTATTTATATATTTATTTAATTATAATATTTAATATTTTATGCATATTACTTGTACACACACGATGTTTCACATCTGCCAAGCGTCCCATGACGGCTCACATTTTTTTGGTATTACATACAGACCTTTCGATTTTTTGACATGTATAGATTTTATTTTTTAATCGATTGAAACAACGGTTACATGATGTCACTGGTCGCCACATAAGAAATTTCATTAAAACATCAACTTGACATTTTCCAACAAAACAAAAAGTCATTTATTTAATTCTATAAAGTGACCGGAAGAATATAAAGTCGAAATGCCTCCTAAAAAAGAGAAAGACCGCGGCGATGATGATAATTATTGGCGAATACTTATTGAGCAAACACCTTTAAATGAGCCTACGTGGAACGTTAAAGTAGTTATTTTTGAAACAGCTGGAGGCGAACAAGAAATCATGTATTTAAACAAATTCGAAACATTCGCTAAGGAAGAAAAAAGGTTTGTAATCAAAAATATTTGTAAATCTGAAACCATGTTCATGGTCAACCAACTTGGTGCTGAAAAGAAGGTAAAAGATGAAACCTTACGAGTTTTCGAGGAAGGTCACATGTACCTCAAAGAAAAGAAAGATATTCCCCCAGATATACTCGCGCTTATAATAAAACATCTTGTTTTAAAAATGAAACAAGAGTATCTTTCTATTCAAAAGCAAATATTTGTTGTAAGAGAAGGCATGCGAAACGAATCGTTGACAATGATAGATCGCTCTGAAATAAGAAATAATATGCCACTTCAAAGTGCCCAACCGAGTGAACCGGTCGAGCCTCCACATCCCAAAACTAAAGGCAAAAAAGATGAAACAGATGCTATAAGTACTATAGTACCGGAAGAAGGCAAAAAATATAACACATTACTTCGAGTGAGAGGAGAAGAATGGAGAGATAAAGTTTACGTAGATGACTTTCCACTTGACGGTCCTAATTTATATCTGGCCATTACCGGATTTTTGGAGCCCTATCTCTTGGAGAGCCTCATGAAAATTGGCGTTCCGCTAACAGCGGTTGTTCAAATAAGGATTGATCCCACATCCAATAAAATATCATCAGGTTATTTTACAGGAACTAAAAGAGGACATAGTGCAATTGAGTTGGCTGCAGAAAAATCTTATGAATTTTGGAAAACATTACAGGAATTACGATTAGACAATACGTCTGCTCAAAATTTTAAAGATATGGCTTTTATAGTTTTCACTCCGCCGTACGGCAGTAGTGAAACGTTGTCGAGTAGCGCTGACCGAGTGTACGACGAGCTCAGTTTCCTCATGTACGATATACAAGATTTAACGAGGCAACACGCACATTATTTAGATAACATGGATGTCAAGTGCATACCCACTGAAAGTAAGAATGTGAACATGTTAAAAACATACTGTGATCAATTAAACGAAATCCCTCTGGAATGTACCACTATTTTTTCTATAATAGATAGTATGTTACAAACTATTTGTTACTACGCTTCCTATGACAGCAAAAGCGGTACAACATCTCTGTCGACAGATTTTACAATAATGCAAAATAGTTTTAGTACTAAAAGTCCCACTAATTTTGATAAAGCCGATAATCTTATTAACAAAGTTTTTGATACTTTATCTAAGGGTGATTTTAATAAAAAAAAATACCGAATAACTTGTGGTGAAGAGTATGACAAATATAAAGATCCAGTAATTATAAACTATGGAGATTGTGCACAATGCACTACTTTTCATTTAGAACATATTAATTTGGACAATATAATTTGGTCTTCGTTAGTTAACATGCCTATTTGCAACTTGTGGCAAAATCAGGCAATTCCTTCAGAAGAGTTACAGGCGAAGGTTAACTTTCACCTCAGCGCCCTACACTCATGTTTCGACAAAAAAGAACTTGACGATTCCTTGTTCAGTAGACTAGTTCACATGTTGTCTTTTCGTAAACTTTATAATAATAGGAGTTCTTTGAAAAAAGGGAGCGTTCCGCCAACCAGTATTTCTGAATTTAAGAAAATATATTTAAAACGTAGTACTTTCGCGGAACCCTTTCCCAAAACAACGTCGTTATTCTGGACGAGCAGTGCTACTTCTCCCCCGAGCCCGACTATTGTAAAAAGTAACAGCTATACCAAAGAGTTTTCATCTGGAAGCAGCTCAGAGGAGCAACGAGTTGAGCTTCTGTTTGATTGTCCCGATTTAAGCGAACTAGTATCTGCACTTGAAATAACAAACGATAAGCCTGTAAATCATTTAATTGACGAATATGATTTTTTCGAAGATTTTTCTGGAATTAATGCCTTACAAGTATTACTCAAAGCGTTTACCAAATTTAATTGCTTAAACTATAAATATTGTGAAGTAACTGATGATTTTGTTATGATGTTTTATAATAATCATGATAGTGATGGAATTTCTCGAGAAGAATGGCGTTGTCATTTACCAACCCCCGTGTGTTTGCAAGACTTTTTTGATTTCGTACTTGAGGAGGAATATCAATGGATTCAAGACGAAGAAAAACTGTACGATGAAAGCACTCTGTTGAAAACTAAATTAGAATGGAAAGAGTCCTTAGATAAAGTCCCAGCAAAAAATTGTGTTGAAAATATTGATGATATAGATTCTGAGCTCTTAATTACAGGGTCTCTGAAATATCAAGAAAGAATACAAAATGATAGTCTCGAGGAAGAGGATTTAGAACAAAGTAACTTATTGCCTAAAATGATAGTTTCATCGACTTCCAGTCCAGATTCCAAAAGTAGCCGCAAAACAAAATCTACACAAGAAAACAAAAAGAAAGGTGTCGATGTGACATCTGATGCTGATAATGTTTCGGAATATAATTCGTACCTAAAAAGATTTTCCGGCTATAACTTAGGAGAAAGAAGAGTTGAAGTATTCGGAAAAGATTCGATTTTTTTTTCTAAAGACGGTACAAAAATATGCAGTTTTTACACTATTATTATACCAATGAATTTGGAGTATTTAGTTTTAAATGTGGTTCCGGGTAACGAAAATAATGAATTTTGGATGCAAAAAAAAATAGGGGATGTTGTTCCTACCAATACCGATAATGTTGATGAATCCTTTAGAATTATAAGTAAAGATCAAGTAACATACTATCTAAAGAAAAATTGGCATGAACCACCTATACCTGTTGTAACTTCACTTTGTAGCCAAAGTAAAACAAAACAAAATGTAAACTCAAGTAAGAGCAAAGTTAAAACATCCAGTTCAGTTAACACTTTAATATGTGATTCAAAATTATACCATACTTTCGTAATAACGTGGCCCAACGGTCTTATAATAGAGAGTGTAAATGAAGATAATTCACCCAAAGTTAATCATATCAAACAATTTTATGTAAGTCATGTAACAAATATCAATGAAGACATGCGTTGTATCACTCTAGATGGTGAAGTGGTTATTTTTAAAAAATCTGGTATTATAGAAATATACAGACCGGACGCCACCTATATTAAAATAATCAAATGTGCAAAAAGAATTGTACATCAAGAAATTACAGAGGAAATTCGCAGCGCCAGTAGTTCGGAGAAAAATAAAAAAGTCAAGGGTAAATCCGCAACCGCAAAAGACAAGCTAGGTAAATCCGCATCAAAGTCTTCGAAAAGTGTTATTGAACAGAATGAAACTTCGGTCGGCACGCCACAATACGAGTTATTTATTGATGAATTCGAAATAACGGATTCTACTGGCTTAAAGGAGAAGTGGGTAAACAATCACCTCATAAGCGCAGAAAAGCTACTAGTAAGGACGGCCACGGACTATAATTTGGGTGAAGTGTTTTCTCGGCGAATGGATGGCACTAATACTTTGCTCAATAAAGATGGGATGTTCGTTGCAACATTCCATGACAACACCAGAATTATTACGACATACTCAATTGATGATGAAGAAATTTATCCTGAGGTCGATTCTACTGATTTATTGAATTCGCGTGTTATATTTGAAAATGATAAGACACCAAAAGATATTGTTGAATCGCCAAAAAGTAAAGAAAGTTTAGCATCACATGATAGTTCAACAAGCAACACTTTAAGTGAAAATGTGAGAGAAGAGGAAATAGAAATGAGAATGGACGGTTATGTATCAATTCATATGACTCATACAATAGAGAACGCCAACTTTGCTACCGTCACTGTTAATAAAGCTAATGGCGATATTACTGTTGATTCGCCAAATAAAACTTCTCTTGTCTTAGATGCAAATGGGAAATACGATTTTTTGCTTGATACATCAACAAATGCCAATTTCGACGGTGCATGTTTAAATATTAACTTTGAAGCTTGCAATCAGTGTGAATCTACTACCACATGTACGGTCAACATAAACAATGTGACAAACGTAAGCGATATTGAACAAACATGGCTATCTATGAAGGATTCTTTCGGTAAAAATATAGTTGTTGACGTGGAAGGTGCAATCAATATTGTGACTGATCCGATAAAAGACGAAGTTGAACAAAACAAAGATGAAAAAGTACCATATAAACCTACCGCGTCCTGCCTTACGTTACTGGGAAAGTGTAGGGAAATGTATGATGCAAAGGCCCTAAGATTTTTTGTATTTAGGAGGTTAGTATGAAACTATACAAAATTTAAACAAATCCGTCAAAAAACGTCTAGTAATTAATAAACAAATAATTATCTTATCGCAGGGATATGAGTTGTTCTGAGCTGGTTCATCGTTCACTTATGGAACAATATAAGAATCATTGCCGTTGGCAGCCTTGGTGTTCAATCAATGAGTATGATACTTTTGGAGATCATCGCAGAATTCTATCAATACTTACGCCATTACAACTCACTGAAACAGAAGTACGAATATCATTTTACTTTTTCTAAACTTGTATGAGGTCTTTAGATGCCTATAACATTTATTGTAATTATAGAAATGGTTAATGCGGTCTAAATACTGTGATAAGCCAAAGAATCTTAAGTTTAAAGACTTAAAAGAAGACACGGGCAAAGGTTTTTATCATTGGATGCGTCCGTATGGAAGATTTCAACCCGAGCCGAAGAGTATTGAAGAGTTTAAATTACCAAGACTACCTAGAGCATATGTTTTAAGGTAAATTTAGCATATTCACCTTTAGAGGGCGCCAGCAGTCTTGTTGACTTGATCAAGACCATCGATTAACTTTGACTTTCGAACTAAACACCATCGACCATTTACATGACTTTACATGACTTTGCATGACGGTCAAACGGCAAAAACTGAAAATACTTCACTGATGTCAATAGTTTTTTTACCAATGGAAAGGTTTTTTATTACCTACATATTAACTAATAATAAATAAATACTATTTATCAACCTATGCGAGCTTAGGTAGAGCACGTACATGTGCTAAGCACATACAAATAATAAGCAATTAAAAAAAAACTGTTTCTGAAAATATTTTACTGTGATAGATACATTTGCATTTAATTATCATAATGGAATGGCTATTTTATTGTTTTTTTTAATCATCGTAAACTTATTAACCGTTTTGCTGATTTAACTAACAAAAAGTAATTATGCGAAGGACACTAGAGTTATTGTGGGACGAAGAGTCGAGGAACGATATGAAAGGGGGTAAAGAGATGGTGAAGGCTGTGTTAAAATACCGGCGTATGATGCAATCTGAATCGGAAGCTATACTACAAGTGCCTATCCGAGACCCAAGAACTGAGGACGAGAAAAAAACTGATGAAAAATTGCAAGAAATAGCTCACAGGTTTGTCATCTATTCACCCAGGGTTTAAGAGTCCTCTGATAAACGATGTTCTTTGATCAAGCCTTGTCGTTCAGGGTACTCCCGCCCACTTTGACCATATATCTTTATCTTTATAAGTTATAAATTAAAAAATGGGTAATAGCTGATGTTCTAGTTGATGAGTTATTAAAAACAATGCAATGATCGTTTGAAATATCCCCTCAAATTTCTTTGTGAGGTGGCAAACGTGCAAACAGTAACCTGAATTCGACTCAATAGCGAAGCGACTGCTACTCTTTGACATCTGCAATTGTAGATACGGTGCCTTCATTTAATCGCCGTATTCACAGAAAAGGAATATTTCGTTTTCCTATTCATCCCCTCCTCTGTCAAATACAGTTTACTTTCTCATTCTTTTCTTTAAGGAAAGGGCGGGAAGGGAAAGAGGAGTAAAATTGATTATGTGTTAACATGTTTTGTGTAGGATCTACTTAGACTTGAAGAACGAGCTCTCTGACAACATACATAGCAGTGCTCGACCGACGATAACAACTGAAAGTCAGAAACTTCCTCAACCGCCGATATTTGCTAAGACTGGAGAAGGTAAGTTTTACATTGTCCGTGAGTATCCGATTGTCGACATGCTTGTACAAAAACGTTATCATCACAGTCGCTTTGAAAAAACCGAGATAACAATATATTTGTAAACGAAATGTTGATATATGTAGTACGCCTAGTTTATGAACGCGCTTATAATTCAAGAAGAATAAGATTAACTATGAATAATAACTAGAACATTACGTACATTAGTAGGTACATCTGCAATCTAACAGTGAACATCTTGAAATTTTGTTTTTATCTTAAATTTACAATACATACTCAAAATAAATTCCGTTCAATCATAACTATTCTAAAGGAGCTTGTAAAAAGTATGAACTTTTGTTTTTATTTTTGATTGTACATATTTGTAATTTTTTTTTGCTAATATATGGGTAATTTTAGTGGCATGCGAAGAATTGAAAAGAGCTTGGCAAGAGAAGCAAGACGAATATGTCAGAGCGGTAGAAGAGATATCGAGACCGAATGAAAACTTGCAGCGATACTGGCGTAGGCGGAGAGAAGAAGCCAAGGAAGAGGAGTTCTTCAAGTATAGTCTTCTTTCACAGTTTCTTTAGTGTAAACCCGAGACTTACGCTCATTCGCTTAATCATTTATGCTTAAGCATGATAGTTTAAACTTTGAAGGTATGACCAATAGGTACAGTTTTGCCACATCGCTAGTACGTGCCTGTGGCTATAACCTATAGCTTATACATCTATGGTTAAAACCTAATGTGTGGGGGCTACATTAGGGATAGCTTTATTGATCGAATTTCATTAATTCTAACTGACTTGTATGGGTTAGCTTCGGTTTTTTGTTTTGACAAGTGCTGATATATTAAAGTTTACTACGAAACTGCGAACCAAGACCTGTATTGAGGAATTTTAAAAATTTTTATTTAATTTTTCATTTATATTTCACGTCGGCACTTTGTCAATTCTCGAATCGACGAATGAAACAGGGACAATAAACAGCTTTAGTCTAATCACCGATAGCTCGTGAGATCGAAATTGGTTTATTCTTAACAGTCGCAAATAAAGTTTGTGTCACCTCTTGTCACTTACATATTCGAAGTTTTGTTTCCATTTTTTCAAAATAGTTATTGGATAATTGCCTACTTGAGGCCACATTTAACTATTATAGTTTTGTGTAGTTTATAGTAATAAAGGACGATTTATATTGCGTCAATCACTGCAGGCTGGGGACCAAGATTATGATTTATCCTTTTTCTCCCTTTATCTCAATAGTTTTCTACAGTCAAAGAGTGTATACTCGTACCTTCCTTAAAGGCCGGCAACGCATCTGCGATTCCTCTGGCGTTGCGGATGTCTATGGGCGTCGGATCAAATAACTTTCGATCCGTTGTTCGTTTGCCCCCTTCTCCTATAAAAAACAGTCTTTATTGTTATTGTTAGGTACTTATTATTTTTTCAGGCAACTATTACGCGAGGAATCTATCCCTCCTTACTTCCGTAACATGCTGGGAGGTGCGGCATGGTGGGAAGTGAACAACATGGCCGGCGAGGCGGTCACCAGGGCTGGACATAGTCGATGCGAGTGCTCGCGTCCAACATCAAACAACAAAAATAGTGCAAATACCTCTTAGCATTCTCACAATAAAGCTTATCCATAAACAAGCTAGATAGTATTATTTACAGCTATTCTGTGATAAGACTCAATGTCATGTTTTAAGCGAGAAATGAATCAATAACAAATATTTGCTGCTAGAAACAACAAAGACCACAAAGTATTTGACATCAGTTAGAATTATACCTATTAATAATAATATTCCTTACGAACGAATCCGAAAGTAAATTTAAACAAACAGTGACTATCGTTGTGAGCATTAAAATGAAAATCTTGTTCGTAAGAGTGTTCACATGAGTGATAAGATTTTACTGTATGTTTCGACTGCAGTGATCCTTGAATTAATATTTTTGTCTCTGTTTTGCCAAAGAGAATGTAAGGGATTCCAATATGTATTAATACAAGTGTCGCCTCAGTAAAGTTGTAGGGTAACAGTATTATAAATTATCGGGTCAATAGGTTAATTTTAATAGGTCAATAGGTTAATTTTAATATAATCAAGGAAATATACTATTTTGAATCGATTTAATGTTCATTTATAATACTTTCTAGATTTACTTTACAACTTTTATGTACCGTTAATATTCTTCGATGGTCGACTACGTGTCAAATGTATTGTGACTTTTTCTCAACCACTCCATTACTCCTCAGTCATCTTGCGAATCCACCCTTCAAATGTAATGGTTCAAATTTGATTCTGATTGGTACAACGGGCAATTATGGTATATGTAAATTGTATTTACGATTGGCAAATCACTTCTTTTTGTAAATTAGGGAGGGTCTTGTTTGTCGTAATGAGTATGTCAACAATTGCTGCCATGGCTTGTGTCGGAGAGAGTTCGTAAAACCCCATCCTTTTTTATAAACTGTTGTTTCAATTTTTCTTTCAAGTATATTCTATGGTTTAAAATAGCGAAGTTGTCCTCATTAGTAGACTGCACCTTGGTGACTTTCAAGATTTGATCTTGAAATGTTGATACTTTTTTATTCTTGATTACGCAGGTGCAGGTACTACGGATGCTTCGTTCATATACTGTAGCTTATACCTCTGAGGATTCTCTGAATGCTATCTCAAAGCAAAGCCGATTTCGTTGCTCTTAAAGGTATATGTCATATTATAGGTATATATGTTAATTCGACTAAGGTAGCATTGGAAGATGGTGTTCAGATGAGGAAAAGGACAGCAATTCCGGGATTTGTGCAGCTAGAATAGACTGCCCTATTTATGGCAAACGTTCAGTTTGAGGGGGAGTGCTGCAGGAGCGCGGACCGGGCTCGGCTGGTCTAGGTTAACGGCCCCGGATCCATCCGCAGGCGTCTAATCGCATGCTGCCGATTGGTGTCTCTATACAAAGCGGTGTGGCCTCGCACACCAATTTATGTTTGAAACGAATGACAGAACTGACTGGCGAATTCCTCTCTCGTTTTCCCCACCGCGTTGCGACCGCGGCGCCGCCTCCGCGATTGGTCCCCTACCCGACCAATGTGCGCGGCGTTGGCTCTCGCCCTACGCACGAAAGGGATCGCGTCACGATGCATCGCCTCCAGTCCGTCCCTGGCCCTTGCTAAGGATTGTGTTGTTGATGTGATTTGCATGTGTGGCCGGTTGTTTGTCAACAAAAAGCTATTGTTATTTGTGTGTGCATATCCATATTTATCGGATTCGACAGACGAGGTGTGACTGAAACTCGAAATCTTCACGTAAGTGATTGATTGTTGCTAATGAAATTAATATTTCCCCGGGTGATAACAGATGGCGCTACTTCTATATCAGTCGAATCGTGTCATTGAACCGGGCCGGTGCGGCGCGGCGTGCCTGCGCAGCGGGGCGCGACAGTCTTTATCGGTCCATGGTCTTGTTTATTTGCACACAAATTGGCGGTTACGTGCTCAAGTGGCGTCTGATCGCTGCGACGATTGACGCCCGATTGCAGAATCACGGTCTGATCTCAATGAAAGTATTGGCCTTGTGAGTTCATACTACATCCGCGCGGGCATGCTGTGTACGCAGGCAGCGCTTACGTAAGCCGAGCTATCACATCTTTCGCCTTGACTGAAAGTGAGACTGGAGAATTGTTTACTAAAACAGTACAAATAGCAGAGTGAAACAAAGTTGACCTTTCATTGGGTCAAACTATTTCTGTGCCTAGGTACCTACATAGTTTGCCGATATATCCGCCATCGATGCTACACTCCGCTGTTAAAAATTGAATAATGAAGCAAAGTAATAAGGTACCTACATTGTAACTATTGAGTTATATTCAATATCTTTATTAAAATGTTATTTTGGAACTTTACCTGAGTCTAATAAGCCTATCAATAATATAGTCTTTATTTTGAAATTTTATGTTGGATTTTTATTATCACATTCTACCAAAAGAATCAGCTTTTTGTTAAAAATTATATACGAATTATATTGATCTAAACAATGAACCTTTTATGTGATAACTATGACATCCATACAAGAAACTTATAGACTGCTGAAGAATTTATTTGTTTTATGAGATATCCTTAACGATTAAGAGGAACCAAGAAAAAATTGGTACAATAGTATTGAGTAAACAATTGTTTACATGTCTAGAGCGCATGTCTGGCAGAACTTGGCTTTGTTCTGGCTTTGTACATTACCACATATGACGAAAACAATATCTTTACCTCGTCACAATAATACAAGCAAACATTGTATATTTAATAATTACCAAAAAAAAAAAATTACAGGTAAATTTCTAAAGATAAACACACTAATAGTCACAATATGTGATGAAATTATTTGTACCGCTAACCAAAAACAAGATTTAATAGCAAAGACAAACAAGTTTTATATTAGAATCACTTTCATTTTCAATTTTATACAACTTGTGGGCTTCCACTGCCGGAGCAACGATACAAAACTATTTTGTTGTCTATGTTTTTTCAAAGAGAACGAGAGGGACGACAACATTTTTTTGCGTTAGTGTTCGGTAGTGAAAATCCACGGTAATATGAATAAGCCAGCATCATCGAAGTAGACTGCAATGGCGGGAAGTCCACATACAGATTAAAATTCAATACAAATATTACCAAAATTTCTTATTAGGCTGTACCCAAGACTTTATCTGCGTGATATACTGTGGGTAGCATTTTTATAGACTTGGGCTAATATCATATCAAAACATTCACATAAACCTCCCATATTCTGACAAAAAGCAAGACAGACAGACGGAGACAGAGCTACTTTCGCATTTATAATATAAGCTAAAATCTTATATAATTAATTTGATTTCGGAACTGATGTGTATATTCGTTAACACACATATATGTCTAACTTGACATTTCTTATTACCTCTTATTCGGAAACTACGGTAATACATAAAGCACACGCGACGATATAGATGCACTTTAATCAATTTAAAAGAACGCCATGACTTCACGTTATTGTACTCACACTTATGCACAACACACACACACATGCACAAAAATTCTATTCACACCTGTACACATATTGTTAGACTTTCTACAAATGTTGGAATGAATTTGAATACTTCAATTCAAATAAGTGCATCTAAAAATTTTACCGTGAAATTCCACTGCGGTAACATTTTTACTAAAACATCTTTACGGTGAAAATCCGAAAATGTTTATGTTATACAATTTGTTGCATAATTCTTTTATATGATATCTTCTAATTAGAAGCTCTTAGCAATAAAACCATCATTCGTTCAATTTTCCTCCCTTGTAAGTTTCTTGTTCTCTCGTGCCTGTTTGTGACCTAGTTATTTTAGTTTGAATTGATACGATGTATATAGTAACTGTGAAAATAAAAATAAAATCTTTTATTTCACGACTGCCCCCATCTTTTGTCAGTAAAAATAGATATTTTGCCTTCAACGTTGATTTTTCTTACTTACTTTTTTTGCCGTATTGATTACTATCTTTGCGCTATATTTTTAGCATGACGGGGATATCTTACTGGATTCAATACCCTGTTACAAAAGGACGGCTATAAATAATGCGGGGGTCGAAAACGTAGGGTTCTCGTTCTATTTCACAGTTTAACCACTACTAAATATAATTCTTTTTTCATTACGATAAATGCAAAATATCTTTCGTACATGTTACCTAGTTATTTCTGGACGAGCTGTACAAAATAAGACGTCGTTCATTGAATGCGAATGGCACCTAAAACTGGTCCCCCAACAAGATATTTCTCTTTAGTCACTAGTCATTATTATTTCTGTACAGTTCTGTCACATGCATGTAAGTGTTTGCCTGTACATTGCACGTCTCTATGGGTTACTGCAGTGAAATTTGTACTGATGCATAGAACTCGTGTGCTGAAGCTCACGGTACTAAGCAGACAAATGCGGGTTGCAGTCGGTGTTAGAGGGAGGAGGTGTCATCGGCAAACCTTCTGCGTGCGGCTAATATTGTTGTTATTGTTTCTTCAAAGGGAATGTGAACAATATATGTGAATCCAAGTTTCACATTCAATAATGAGGTTATATAAAATGTAATGTGGATGATAATATTATGAAGTAATGTATTCATGTTTATAATATAAATAATAAACAAGTTTGTCAGTAATATATTCACCTTCGTCTCGAACTACCCACGTCAAATCGGCGGAATAGACGCAACATTTCCAACTGATTTGTTTCTGTAACAAACGTTCTTTGACAACTTCGCCATATTCACCCCAAGAAATGTTAAAATATGCAGAATCTTTCATTATAACGTAGTCTATATGGCGCCTAGTTTGTTTTTCAGATATTATATGTTGATAAAATCTCTTATTTAGCAAATTAATATGAAAGAATGAAAAGATTGCTGTTCTTATAATTGCGAAAACTTTCTTATTAGCGTACAAGAGTAGTTTTAATTCATGTTCCATTTCACACGTGTCATCAACAAAGATTGCCACGATGATGGGTCCTGTGCTACCCACAGCTTGCGGAAGGCCTGCAAACTGCCACGCTGCGTCGATCTGTCCATAAATAGCCTAAAATACATTCTTGAGATGGTATTAAAGCTGGCACGGATTCTTATTGAAATAATGTAAACTATTTGCTCAAAATATTTTATAGTAAGACTATATTATTGACAATTCAACGAATAATGATCGAAAGTTCTAGAAGCTTAACACCTGATATTCAACATTTAATCACGTTCTTTGAAAACAAGTTACAAGAAAATACTTTGTTGTAGTACTTTGTGTTTTGTCAACAGCCACTAATTGTGTTGTGCTATATCATTATTAAAGTAGAATTCCACAGCCTTGAAACGACAGTCTCTGTTTTGTCAAAGAGAACGAAAGGGATCACAATATGTATTAATACAAGTCTCATAGCAGTGGAATTTTACGGTTAGGACTGACATGATTCTGCTTATTCGGTGTCAATATAACGTAACATGAGTCATAACGTGCCTATCAAAAGTTCGCAGGGCTATCGACTGTCATTTCCTTCCCTGTTTCGTTTGCTCGAGAGTGGAACAGACTTGATAACGGCCTCTCGACTCGCCATGATTGTCTTCATCTTAAATATGAATTACTTTATGTTGTTTATAATGCGACTCATGGCCGTCATCACCTACACTCTCTTAAATTTAGGAGTCCCTTAAACAGCGTTTAGTGAGTTTTCACCAATGTTTAAGTGTCACCAAATTTTAAGAGGAATTTAGGTAAAAGTTAGAATAAGGGAAACCCTTTAACAAAGAGAGACCTATCTAAGAATACTTTAGAGGCTGGTTGATGAAAGCGGGCTTTAAGTTCTTTTTGTAACTTTTTCTATCGAAAACTTCCAAATGTATAAAACAATAAAAAAGCACTTGGATGTTTCATATTGTTTTTTTTTTATTCATCTCCTTTTAGTCTACTTAAACAATCTAGTTGGAACTTCACGACTGTTGTTTTAAATGCTATTTAAAAAAATTAAAAAAAAATAATTTCGACATGGAATTTCATAGTTGACTTGACCTTTATACAGTAAACAAACAAGGCTTTAAGGTAATTAAAACAATAAAAAATATCTAATGCTTCTTTGCTAAAGTATCGGTAATCCTCGTAGCTGTACTAACAATTGTCCAAATAGTGAAATTAAATTACATGTTTACATCTTAAAAATATTTTATCCTTTTAAAACTAACTGATGTACTCAGGGTTGTTTAGCGGTTATTTAAACACACCCTTAGTGCAGGTTTCTCATATTAAATCCACAACAAAGTACTGTGGCAGTTAGTGACTTATTTAAATCAAATGTATCTTATCTTCAAGGCATCGGTGTTCATATCAACGACAATGACTAGCGCAGAGCCTGTGCATAGTACTGGAAGATTGCACAGCGACGAGAAAAATATGTAGGGCATACTTGATCTGTGGCAGGAAGTCTAGAAGATTGGGGCGCACATAACATACACACACACATACACATATGTAGATCGTGTAAAGGATCATGCATAGTCAGGCATCTAAGTACCATTATAAGGCGAAATACGTATCAAATAAACCATTTTCGTTAGCCAGCAGTAGGTGGTTTTATTTCCCAGTGCTCCGTATTGGGGGTGCACCGTTGATTATTGCCGGTGCACCTCTCGTGCGAGTCGTTCTGTATGTCTGCAGTCAGTCCCCCACCCGGGGGTCGTCAATGATACCACTTACAGTCGAAGACTTTTATTTCCTACCCATTTCGGTGAAATGTTATTTGAAATGTCATTGTAATGGTGACAGTTTGCTATATGATATTCGATCCTAAATGAAATATGTAGTTCATTCTTGGACTGTACAAGGGCATTATTCATTTCAAAAATTTATTACTTGTCTCATTTTTTAACTTATACAGTACTTTAGGTTAAGAAACGAAAAGTTTTATCGTCATCATTTATTTTAGAACTTAACGAATCGGTGATAAGGTTAATGTTAATTAGTTTAGAAGTTTTTCGACTCCGCGCATCTTATATATGAATGGTTCCACTGGCCGTTGGTTAGGTTAAATTCTAAAGTGTTTTTCGTGTCTTACGAAAAATTGTTCTTCATTTTTGATATGCATAATATTATAAAATCGTCGATGTACCTGTTTATCCGCACAAAGAAATTTGTATTATGGTCCTCATCCAATGGTGGTTTAGAACAGTGAACGTTACGAACGGAATTATTGATGGAGTTAATTATCTTCCAGTATTCCTTGCAACGATAATTTTACTTGAGTTACTGATACAAATATCACTTTAAAATAAATCTTTTTAGGTTAAGTTAGTACAAGAGTCCATAAAAAATCATACTAAAACCCAGTAAGTACTTACCTTAGGTAGTTAGGTATGTGTAAAATGCGTTTCTGAATTGACAAATGTGATGAGCAGTGGATATTCCAAACAGGCCTGTGAGTGCGATGTTGCCAAGCCTCACAGACCCGGCTCGCGGGCCCGGCCACAGACGTTGCCACACTGGCGACGCGCCCGAGAAATGTTAGATCGGAAAGTTTTGGTATAGCGATGTCCCTTTTTTACCTGCCCTCTGTTGCTGTCCCTCGAATACTTTCGGGGTGCCCGTTTTTAGATATCGTTTTGAATGTGTTAGATTTAGAAGCTAAAAAATTCGAGATGATTATCGACGTCCCTTTACCAAATCCTATTTAAGATATAAAAAGGATACAATTTTGTGTAAAAAAGCCAAAAACAAACTATACACGCTAAATTATTCACATCCATAACTAATTTATAATAGTATTACCTACGTAAATGAACAGCGAAAGCTCTTCACAAGCTTCACACGCTTTTCGCAACTCTACATTGAAATAAAGCTTACGAACTTAATTTTTAAACATAAGGCTCCTGTGATCATATTAGGTCCTTTCTGGATCCAAAACCTTTCTTGGTTTATGACTAAGATAGGTTACTACCTATTTGAAAACTTTATTTCAGGTTATTCTTTGCGAAACAGTCTGGTGATCAAAAATCAATATAGTCCGAATATTTTGTACCTAGATGCATCGAGCTCTGCTTTTATAATTAGTTCTCCCTAGCACCCCCTAATTGGAATGCTAAACGCGTATTGCCTAAACAAGGCCCCTATCCCTACTCGTGGTACCAAATTAAGTCAACACAATAGAGAAACGACGAGAGAGACAGACTCATAATCTATGCTACTTACGACCTTAGTCGCCTCAACATTTTGCAAAAGAATAATGTTGGCTAGATTACTTTTCGAGCAGCTATACTCTTTAAGATTTGATGCTAACTGCCTTCTGTTCTCAGCCATTTAAAGTTAGACCCATCAAAAACATTTCAAATTACTTCTAAGAGATTTTGTTGAAAGGCGAGAGAACCTGTTGATTGCCTGAGAAAATTGGGGACTTAAGTGTTGGTATTTGGTGCTAGAAAGATTTTCTAGTATAAGAATTCGTAGATTAAAAAAGTATTACCAATAAGACTGTAAATTCTAATAAGAAACAAAACTCAACTTCAACTCAATCACAAAGTAGATTTTAGGACTCACTAAAAATAACTCGTAACCTACCAGTGATCCCCCCACCATATGCACCGTATCACTTTTACAGTGATAAAACATGTTTGCAAAATATTATCGAAGTTTTTCAGAGCGAATGAAAGACGCGAAAATTTCTCTAGGCGAATACCAACGTATAGACAGTACATTTGCATTGCTTGCCATCGTTCGGCATCGGTCGCCCCAACATTTGCACGTTAAGGCACGTGCACAAACGCCAACCTGTATAGAGCTCATTTAAAGTAGCTTGTCACGACTTGCAGCCGCTCGCGACCATTTCCCACACTTCGGAGTGGTGTCGGTTATTCCACACAAATCAAAGGAGCTCGCGTGCTCTTGGCCAAAGGTGTCTCTACGTTGATCCGAGCGCCAGCAGAAATTAATCACTTGTCTAATTTGGCTACTTGCATAGACTTGCTAAAGGTATAAAAAATAGCACTCGACTTGTATGCATTTGCCTACACTCGCGTTGGTTTTCACTCGGCCAGCCCCGTACAACTTTTACAGCCGGCATTGAAGATTGAAACACGCTAATTAGCTTTGGAAGTTTGAAACAGTTCTGACAAGTTCGTAACTTAGTTGTGCTGGAGGCGAACTTCGTCTTTGCTGCATGATATTGTTTAATGTGGTGGTAATATTCCATTCGAAGAGCTCCGCTTAACGCTACAATTTTTGTCGAGTTGTTTTGAATACTGCAATTTATTGTACATCACAATAATTGTTTACAATCTAATATTTAAAAATCCTTCTTTAATTTTATTACGTTAAAATTTTTTGTTCAATTGTTACGAGTATGAGAAGCAAAACAAACTTGTAAAGTTCTGGTCTGGTAACTTTAAAACTTACAAAGTTGCAAAGAACAATACCTAGTATTAAGTACAAATGGGTTTAGGGTTTCATAAGCTTTTGCTTGAGTAATTAATAACGGATATTAATAAATTAATAGTGCTTTAGTTATTTTCATACATTAATGAATTAGAAAAAAATTAAAGCGATAAGATTTGAATGGATATTTGTTTAAAACCAATAGAGATTAGTATTTATAGTAATCGATATACGAATAGCAACTACCGACGAACATGAATGCGTAAACCATGTGTTCTCACTACCAATACATCTCACAAAAACGTATTGCTATATCGGATTTTTGAAGGGATTAAGACAGAAGTAAATATATACATATTAGAGGTATGTACACGTATAATGTATATTATTGGTACAAGTGTTTCGGCAGTAAAAACCCATGGTAGTAATACATCATATCTTTATACCTTAGCAGTGTTAGCAGTAGCGAGCAGTGTTGTGGAAAGTTCTTTTTTGTCAACCGTTTTTACAAACTCAAAACACGATGCAATTTTGATGGAATTAACTAAACTCAAAAACTTTTTTATATCAAGTTTAAGAGTTTCTTATTACTTAGATTAATAAGCTTCCGCGTTGTTGTACATAAATATCTTAAAATTGTACTTAATAAAGTTACTCATGACATCTCAACATTATCCATTGTTGTTTTAAAATATAGGGCTTGAATCTGACCAAAATATATAATGTGTGAAATTAATACATTTTTATTGGTCTTCCAATTGTTTGTTGATTGGTATAGATTGTTTAAGAGTATTGTAAGTATTGACGAAGGAAATACACTGAAGTACCAGTTGACTTGTCTGAACCGGTTTTTGATTGTAGCCAATATTTGCTGTTTGCCACTGTTTGCCTTGAAGAGGCATGGGTTTGAGTCGAGCGAAGACCGCAAGATCTCGAATCTCGATGTATTTTATTTATGTCATGACTTGTTACTACTTAAATAATAGATGTAAGATAGAAAAGGTGAAAGGTAAACTGCTACTACAAATTCTACTGAGTAGAACGACTTATCTTTTTATAAAAGTGTTAAGTTACAGTACATAGTCTTTCATACATTTCTTTCAACCAACAAATCTGAATTAACTCCTGAAAACTTAATAAGGAAGAATGCCTCAGTGTTCTTTCAGACTATGTTCTACATCAGTGCCAAATTTCATCAAGATACTTAGAGCCGTTCCAGAGATACCTTCTAACACACATCCATCCATCTAAATTTTCACATTTATAATATTAGTAGATAACTGTGGCCCGCGACTCCGCCCTCACGAACCTAATAACTAATATAATATATGTACCAAATTTTTTTAAGTTCCGTTGAGCCGTTCCGGAGGTACCTTGTAACAAACATCCATCGATCCATCCATCCATCCATAGATCTAAACTTTAGCATTTATAATATTAGTATTAAGTAGTATATAGTAAGGAGTAAGATTAGTAACTATTACTCGTAACTACAAATTTCACACTTGGATAAAACTTTCAATGTTAACGCCTCGGTCAATGTCTTCTTTCATTACGATCGTCGATTCAATGATGTGATATTTGGGATCGCACACTGTCGAGGGTGCGTCGTGATCCGGGAACCGTGTGGACCGGGCGGGGTTCGCGGTGCGGGAAGGGTGACCACCCTTCGATCGATCCCGACCGCTCCCTAACAACCTACCTATACAGCTAAGACGACGCAGAGACGGGATCGTAATTATAATTATTGTTACGTTCGCAAATGCATCACTGTTGGAATTATAATTTTTATAACACACTATTACATACTCTAGATTTATAACATACTAGCTCTCGCCCGCAACTTCGTCAGCACAGAATTAAAAAAAAAACGTAACTTATCATATTCCCGCATACATCAGTTACCTTCCAGTGAAAGTCCCGAAACAAATGTGGACTTGTTTATAGAGCGTCAAAATTATTGAAATATTGTTTTTTTGTTATCAACAACGCAAATACATCATGTGTACAATATTATTATGTTTTTCGATATTACATACCGACACCCAATTTTTTTGTATATATATAGGTACGTAGATTACACACATACTCTACAATTTTGTTAATTGTAATAGATTAGTGCATGACATGTCAGGCATGCTCCTCTCGGAAAATTGTTATCTGTGGAAATATTCCTGAGTTTTTACCCGTTTTCATATAAAGTTAGAGTAGAGTGGCCACAAAGCTTTGATTTGTTAGAAATATTTAAACCCATGAGATGAATTAACATTGTTCTTTCTTTTCTCTTTTAAATAAAGAACGAAAATTAAGCTTAATGTGTTTTTATATATACTCGTATTACTAGATGTCACCTGCAACTCCGACCACGCGGAATTAATTAAATAAAAAACTTAATTAGTAGCCTATGTGTTCTTCTACGTACATTCGTATTTGTAACATTTATATAAATAGCAAATCATTTATATGCAGCTGCTTGGGAATATTGTTGCTTTTACAATTTGAAACCCGTTGTTTGTACAACTTCAGTTTTCGATTCGAGGATCAAAGTAAATGTTATTTCATGGCTACCTCTCTTGCCATCATCCAACTGCAGTCAGTCACCGTTAAATTCATTTCAACGCTGTCGAGCCTGACTAACTATGTTCCGATACAACCACCATCGACGTTCATAACACAGTTGAGCAAATATCGATTTTACATTAAGCCATTAACTATCGATCTTGACGCTAAATAATTTACTTAGTGGTCGTGAAATCTTGTTTTATTTTAGTACATATTTTCCACGCTAATGTATTATAACTGATTTTTTCATTCTCTTGAATATTGTTGTCATCCAATAAGGCCAGACTAACTAACAAAAGGCTTTTGTTTTTAGATATTTCTTGTGAAAATTTTCCGACATATGTTTGCGCAACTACGACCTTTTAAATTTCTCGTTTTTACAAAAGTTTACGAAGTCTTGCCGCGCTTCTTTGTTAACCCTAAATTAACTTTTTTTCTTTCCTTTTTTTGACCTTCGTATTTGCCGACTGAAATTTTCTTTCAATTTTGTCAGTACATTTAGCGCACAATCTACGTTAAATTTAGCAGAACCTTTTTGTACTTTTTAGTCTTCTCCAGCAAAGTTTGAGTGGTGAAATAATGGAAAGTTTTTGTTTGAAAAGTCGCGATTGGCATTTTATTGAATAAACTTTGGAACTTTTACGAGGTGTAATTACATGGTTTCTGTTGGGGTAGGTTATGTTTGTTTTAAAAACGTGACTTGTTTTACGGCATTCAAGGATTGATCGGTTTGAAAGAAAAAAAAAACCATAATAAATATGTTCTACCAGACTATATTCTATAACTGTGCCAAGTTTCATCAAGATCCGTTGAGCCGTTCCGGAGATACCTTCAAATAAACATACATCTATTCATCCATCTAAATATTCGCATTTATTGTATTATAAAACATATTTTTGTCTCTTTTTATATAAAATAGAATGAGAGAGATGACACTGATTTTATACAAGTAATTCGACAACGGAAATCCACAGTTGGAATGATTTGCTACATTTGACAATTTGCCAAATTACATTGCGGATGCTGTACACTTGGCCACCTTAGGTCAGGTTCGGTAGTCACTGGACGCGATAAGAAACTGACCAAATTCATAAGTGTACAGTGACATAAATGTCTTTAAATGCGACGTCGCGTCGGCAAGACAGTGGTGTCATCAGTATTGTATTACTCGTACTAACATCACTTGTGTAATGGCAATTTGCTAATTTGGGTCACTGAGTAACTTGTACAAATTTTGTATTTTTTTAATTATATTTTCTAAGGCGTGCAACATTGGATCTAGCTGACTACGATCATGTTAGAACTAATTTCTATTAGTTCCATTGTTAATTAGATTATTTACTTAATGTAATGTACGTTTTAATTTCTAGTATCGAAAACATGGTGAGGCCTCTGAAATAAAAAATCATTTGGATGGCTAGATAATAAGCATTTTTCTGTTTTATTGATGATAAGCTAATACTACATAGAATTAGACATGTTGGCAGTTGTTGGCTGTTGGTTGTTGTTGTTGTTCTTGGACATGTTGGCAGTTGGTTGTTGGTGGTTGGATAGTTAGATGCAATTTTATAACACTTTTTTGTCTGGAGTGACGTTACTATTTCCATTGGGGCAACCAAGCTTGCTATCAGAGCCTCGCAGTTAGCATCTATGTGGAAGAAGCAAGAGTCTGGCGGCTCTGTAGTATAAAAAGAGAGTTACTAAGTATTGCTAGCCAATTCGAATCCCGGACGGAAAAAAAAAGATGTCAAAATACATATGTGAAATAATAAATGTTTTTTCTTTACAGGTAACTGACAAAATAGCACAATTGGCTTCCGAAATACACTGGATGGTTAAGAAAAGGTATTCTATACATATTTTCACACTTTTATACATTTAACGTAACACTTCATAATATTATTTTATATAGTTTTAAGTGATGAATACATACTTTTAGTTAACAATGTAAATATTCTGAGAAAAATAATAATTTCAAATTTTAAAATAATTTTTACCAAAGTATCTTAAATTAAGATAATGTTTCTTGTGTTATAATTGTAATAAATAAAAATATTGTAATAGTAGATTCAGAAGTTACTTATATAGGTGATAGGTATACTAGGATAAGGTATTCTTATAAGAATACAGTGTATGTTAAATGTTCCTAGTATACATTTAAATAACGTTCTGTGGCTGACTTGTAGCTCTATTGTTTTTGATAACTTAATACAAATAAGCATCGTACTGTTATTGTTAAGATGAATAGTTGTCATGAGCTTGAGCCCTCCATCATCATTTAGTTATACTTATAAAATGTTTTATGTCTCGACAGATATTATATAATTTATATGATATTGATTGATTAATTGTTGCACCGAAATTATTACAGTCTCAGAATTTTCTAATGGATTTGAAAATTGTTATAAGGATTTTGAAAATTTGTTTTAATACGAGTACACCAAACGAAATTGTCTTAAAATATTAAACATTGCCACCTACTTCAATATCACCATACCTACTTTTTATTTCACTAGATACTAGACATTCGGGCCTAACTTACCTTAATTTAAAAAAAAACTAAAAATCCCGACTGACTGAGAATCTAATATATGAAATAGCGTCATCTATTGTCTATGTTTTAAAACAACAGATTTTAAGGTATCTCCGGAACAGCTGTACGGATCTTGATGAAATTTGCCATAGACGTAAGGCATAGTCTGGAAGAACACATAGGTTACTAATAAAGTTTATTTTTAATTCCGCGTGGACGGAATCGCTGGCGACAAATAGTAATAATATAATTTTAAGTTTTAAATAATAAACAAATTGCATCTGGTTGCAAGGAGTAAAGAAGGCGTATATCTTGAACCTTACAAACGCAGTTATTAATACAACATGCAAGTAAACAATACGAGCTTCAAGTAACATATAAAAATAATGCACTATTCAAAGTGCGAAATATTATTCTTAAATAAACAATGGCCTGCGCTTTTATTAGTAATGATAAGACTTCGCCAATGATGAAGCTACCTTCCTCCTTAAACGACCTGAATGTTGTCTTTCGAGAAAAAACCAGCAACCGCCGTCGCACCTGCAGTTTCACAATTGTTGAAGAAGTGCGTAGACAGGTGGGCCATTCTTCGCCAGAGTTTACAAACCTAATTCTTCGAACAAAATAAAATAAGTACGACCGTGAAACGTAAATAAATATTGTTTTTTTATTGTTATCCGTCAACGCACTGAGACTGGTTCATAATTGGAAGGTTGTTTATTATAATTATTACTTTGGCAAAACAGCTGTTCGTTGAGTTCATCGACCGATGGCCGCTACACCCACGCGGGTTTGCGAGAGAGACGGCAATAACAATAACACCGCGTGTGACGGTGACGGGAGACATACAATGGTGAAGGAAGAAATAGAAAAAAGCTTATAAGCTTGATGCGGAATAATAATGAATTGTATCACCGTTGCACTAACAATGTCGTTAACGGACTTTTCGATCGCTGTTGTTTTATTTTTTTCATTTAGTATACATACGTAGGTATGTAGGTATCTTTCACTCTGCGAGTTGCAATTTAATAATTTATCAAAACATATTATGCATGTTACCTATCTCTTGTATCAAAAATCGTTACATCTATGAACTTTTTTTTTCTCTATAATAGCTCTCTATGAAAATACTCGTAACAATGATGTGCTCTTTGAATTTAAACAATGCACATATTGAAAGAAGCTAAAATAGTAAATCAAAGCGGCGCAATTCTCAATTCAATGGGTAATTTAATAAAACTTTAATCCTCTCAACGGTACCAAAAAACAAAGTGATAGCATAGACTTTCAGTGTGTTCATATCTATCGTACAAAACATAAAACATATAAATTTATAAAAACATCAAGTTTTATCAGAGAAATTGTAAGAGTCAATAATATAGTTATTGTACAAATCTTACGGTATTTTAAACATACGGCTAATACAAGCTCCGTGAATCGCGGATACAAGCAGTTTGTATACACTTAACATCAGATATTGCTAGTTTTCATCCAAGATAAACTTTGTTTGAGAGAGTTATCATAAAGCAAACAATGACCTACCTCATATTTTCCACTGTGACTATCCATGCGCGATAAACTTGTGTTTTGATATGCCTTATCTAACGGTTCTGTAATAAGACTAGGGCTGGCAACTTTCAATAAATGTAAAAAAAACGACGGTCACTGTCTTTGCCTTGCTTTCGCGCATAACAATAAAAAAGCATTACGTTCAGTTATTCAAAACGAGCCGCTTGATCTTTAGTGGGCGATGAAATTGTGTAATAACATTCTCTTGTTTCACACCTGTATGACCCGAACACATTGATGTCAATGCCGTAGTCCAAATGTGCACTACAAAACCCACAGCGTTCGAGTCAGATTTGAATAGGAGATAGCTCTAAATACGACGTCTGCTAACACTGCTAAATATCTATCACACGAATTTTCTGCGATTTTGTACTTATATCAATCTACATTACGCGATTTATGAACGTAGGAACTAAATGGAGACACCTGGTAGTTCCCACCACGCTTCGTTGTGTTTCGCGTAGTAAGTCTAATAACCGTGGATTTCCATGGCGGAAACATACGAAAATATATTGTTAGTAGCTGTCGCCCGCGATTCCGTCCGCGCGCAGTTAAAAAAAAAAATAGATGTTGGCCGATTCTCAGACCTACTGAATATGCTGACAAAATTTCATGAGAATCGGTCAAGCCGTTTCGGAGGAGTACGGTGACAAACTGTGACACGAGAATTTTATATATTAGATATCAGCTTTTCCAGATATCATAAGGCACAGTATATTTAAATGTTATTTATCACTACTATGTATTACTGTTAATACTCATTAAACTGAGTGCAAAATTTTTCTTTTAAATTCAATTGAAAGATCAGAAAATCTTAGTTGATATAAATTAAATATATAGTTATTGGTTGTTTTTTATAACTTTTAAAAACAAATCGAATTCGCAACCATCAAACTTACCTTCAGGCAAACAGCACTCGTCTCTAGTGATCAACAAATCAATACAACCGCTCAAACATGGTAACAAGAGAATTCAATCCAAGCGGTAATTATGTTTGTTGATTAATTTCCGTAAATTGTATTGGTCGAACGCGTACCAGTGGTCACAGTGAACCTTCACATTACGATACCAAATTATATATGCTAGTGAACTACGACACTGTTACTGCGGGTTTCCACTGTTGAAACACTTGTTTAAACGAATATTGTCATCCTTTTCATTATCTATGAAAATAACAGAGACTCATTCAAGTGTTCGACGGTGAAAATTCGCTATTATGATGGCACAAAATTTTGGTATTGCGATTCTTTGCATTTTTCCCTAAAAACCGAAGTATTTGTTGTAAAATGCATTTTGCTCACATTAACTGGGTAAATAAATTAACTTGAACGATATCTATCTATATATATAAAAGAAAGTCGTGTTAGTTACACCATTTATAACTCAAGAACGACTGAATCGATTTGACTGAAAATTGTGGGCAGGTAGCTTAGAACCAGCAAACGGACATAGGATAATTTTTACCCCGTTTTTTATTCCGCGCGGACGGAGTCGCGGGTAAAAGCTAGTTATAAAATAAACCCTTATTTGATCATATTGTGATTTTATCTCACAATTTATCACAAAATTACTAAAAAAATTGCAATAATGTAACGGCCGAAATGTATTGATTTAACGGCTCTCAGTTTACTTCGTTTCGGCGTTGGATGACAAAGTAGATTGAGTGATAACTATAAATGTACGGTACAGTTTCACCAAACATTTATTGGATTTCATTGTATGGAAATGATAGCAATTAATTCAGGTGTATGGATCTCGTGAGTGCTATCAAATGTCCGAAAGGGTGACCGAAAAAAGGGTGACCGAAGTGAAAAAAGAAAAAATCTAACCCTATAGTATCCTCTCATCGGCTGTCAGTTCTGTGCGCTGATCTGTAAATGTTATAAAAAATTCTCCCGTTTTCAATCCAATTACTACACAGGTAGACAAATAAAGGAAATCAATAAAACCAATCTTTTATCCTATGTTAATACACTCGAAAATATTAACAAACTAGTTGTCGACCACGAGTCCTTCCGCGCGGAATTAACTAATTACTTTTTTAATTCCGCGTGGTCGGAGTCGCGGGCGACAAGTAGTTATAATGTAAGTATGTCAACCACTAATCTATTAAAATTCATAATAGAATTCAAATCCGTGACATTATCATTGGATCGTGATAAAATTATACAATGTGTAGGAAATTAATTATGCCCATGACAAAAGACTAGCATGAATAGGTAGGGCTCATGGACACATATTGATTTTACTGTCGGTTTCCATTGTCGAAACAGTCATACAGAAACATATAGCCATCTCAGTTTTTTTCAAGGAAAATGAGGGATAAGACTACCATTACCATTTTCCTTTCAACTTTTTAATGACATGAGAAGTCAACAATCTAGCTGCTTATATTGTGATCAGTGCTTTTGTGATAAATACTTCATATAAGGGGATCGGTTCCCCCTGTTTAATACGCAACTAATTGGCATCTCAAATAATAATATGAACGACTTAATACCCATTAATTGGTTCGTGTCTTTAAGAATTTATACCACTCGTATTGGATTTGAAGACGAGTATTCTGCTACTGTGTTCTTTATTTTACTTGAATAGATTTAATACTTGAACCCGTGACAAAGTACTGTATAAAATTCAATGATTTACAATTCTATCATTTTGGAGACTGACACATGCTGATTTTAATGTTGGTAGGGACCACCCCTAGGCGGATTTATTTATGTATTTTTATATTATGAGCCACCTGTATTCGCCGAAATAGTGAAGCGACCGCTGTCCATAATTATCCGCATTTGCAGATTGCGTTGCATACCTTTAATTGACGGAGGAGTGAAAGCACAGAAAGAGGATTTTTCTCCTTATTAGGCGTCCTCTCCCCGGTCTAATCTAGTTCCCCTTTCCAGCCTCTCGTTATAAGGGAAAGGGGACTAAAATTAGGCCTCTCAGCGACACTTGACGCCTGTATTCTGTGTGGTCGTGGAATTGCACCGGGCGAGCCGGCAACTGATGTTGTTGCTGTTGTCTACGACTGTTAAAATTATATTGACCAAATTGTTGAGATACTATGAAAAGACGACATTAGGAGCACTCGTTAGAGATGTATGTGTAAGTGCACATAATATGAATGTGGATGAGACAAGAGAGGTTTGCTGAGAGGTGTCAGAGTCTCGAGAGTGAGTTGTGCTGTAATTTTTATTATTGTACATTTTGATGCTACGTCTATATCAGATCAATAATAAGATAATATATTTGTTGAAGAGTCTCCTCTAAATCAGCTGTCTCGTTTAGTTGTTCACTATTTTCACAGTATTTAATTACACTGGCACGTAATTTATTTTATAGAAGTACCTTATTCACAGTACTAGGCAGGTGTTTTATACGGGTCCCAATTAAATGACTAGATTTTATTAGGGAAAATAAGTAAATGTTTTGTATTTGAAAGAAAACAAGTTAAATTAAAATCTCGGATGAGAATTACTCCCTTGTGTGGTGTGGAAATTGTTACATTTTGCAGCTGTAATAACTTAACTGATTTTGACGAGAGATACATCATTTGATTTTTATACTTTCCCGGTCATAAGTACCTACAGTAAGTCTGTATTAGTAGATTGTTTTAGATTCACTAGGAAAGTTTTCTTAAGATGTAAGAGGTTTATTAACTGGTCAATTGGTAACTAGTAAATAATATCAAATAACACAGTCACCACTAATGGAAGGTGGGCGTTAGTTTTTCTTTGTTTGCGCCGCCGCGCCGGTGGCCCTGAAGTAACAAAGAGTCTTTGTTGTTGTTGCCGAGTCCTATGAAACAAAAACTATCACATATCAACACATACATATCAACGTCAGTGTTAGCGTCCATTAGGGTCGGCGGAGTAATATGACTGATGACATAACTTAGCTCGTTACTCTTAAAAGTATTTAGTTCTGCTACTAGGTGATGCCAGCGACATCGTTCGCGTTTTAAAGAAAACTTAATAAGTAACCTATGTGTTCTTACAGACTATGTTCTATATCTGTGCCAAATTTACGACCCTTATATCTTAGGGTATGAACAATAGATAGTAATCGATACTCAGATCTACTGAATATGCATATAAAGTTTCATACAAATCTGTCAAGCCGTTTCGGAGGAGTTTGGTAACAAATATTTTGACACGAGAATCTTACTAATATTTATTATAAATGCGAATGTTTGGAAGGATGGGATGGATTGTTGTTTGAAGGTATCTTAAGAACGGTTCAATGGATCTCGATGAAATTTGGCATAGATGTAGATCATAGTCTGGAAGAACACATAGGCTAGGCTTATTAGGTCTTGTTTTTTTCCGCGCGGACAGAGTTGCGGGCAACAGCTATTTTCATATAAAAGAGAAATAGATATGTCAATATTACGTGGAATATTATATGCGCAAATCAATATGTATTGCACATATGCGTGATAGCTACAACTTCGTACTCTTTCTATACTATGTTTTCTTAAAAATGTGAAAAGATATTTAAGTATTTATTTTTATTTATCCATTGTAGTTGAAATACATTTAAAACGGCCGAAATTTCGACATCAAATCATTATTGCTTACCTTCGGTATTTTAATTAAGTAACATTTTTAATCTATTTGTTTCAAACTCAACCTAAAGATTGCAATAGCAATCGAATAACACGATCTATTCTTTAAGGGGTAATCGAATAAATTTTGCACTCCATCTATACTAATATTAATATATTTTTTATGTAACGAAAACACTCAAAAACTACTAGGCCGATTTTGAAAATTCTTTTGCCATTAAAAAGCTTATCACTGAGTAACGTAGATTTTATTTTTTAAAACTAAAGCTTAATAAACATGAATAGACAGTGTATTTCGGAACCTTTATAAATTTTCCTTATTGGCTTATATAGGCTAAACCGCTAAAGTTATATAAAAATATGTGTGAGAGAATTGAAAGATCTTAAAAAGTTTTCCAAAAAAAGACAGCTCTATGATATTAAAAAATTGCCTATTACAGTATATAAATGTAACAAACAGTTTAGAAAATATCACGTTCACAGTTAGTGTAGTCAAAAAAAAAACTTGAGAGGTGTCAAGGGACACCCGGATGGAACGAAGTTCCTTTCGATTAATTAGTGAAGGAATTGTAATAATTTTTTTTTTATTTTTTTTTTAAGTCGCGAGTCCACACTGTTCAATGCGAAATAGAAATGAAAATATCTGGCTTGCTTTCTATAAGAGAGAGAGAGAGACAGACAGAGAAACATGCGACGCCGCACAGCTTACAATAGCTTACTATAGCAAAAAGTGTCGTGACAACTTTTCGTAAGAATTTTTTCCGTCTAGCCCCCTTTCACAACGCGCGATAAGGAACTTCGTTCCAAAAATCAGTTAGCGGGCCGAGGGCGATCGTGTTTACAAGGGTTTTACTACTTAATAAAATGGACATCGACGGATAGGGTACTGATATGACAGAAAAGAGGCCGTATTCTTTGCCACCCTGACGAAGAAATCATCGGATCGATTCCAAGGATTTATTATTGATTTCGACGATTATTGGCTAACGTTGGAAGCCTCTAGCGCCATCTATATTTAAAAAGTTTAGTCTTAGGCTATTACACAATCTAGTGGAACTGTTTTATTTTCAAAGAAATACCATAGATGTCATTATTTAATATACATACATACATACATATCATAACAAAAACAAAAGCTAGTGTACGTTGATACAAGTTTGTACTTGTCGCAAAATGTACTTACAAACTTATAATCTTTCCGCCTCTTTCTCTCTGCAACTTTGAATTGTCGAGTGATGTTGAAAGTCTACGAGTTCGAATTTTAAAAACTTTACAAAATGTGCAATAGTATGTTTTCAATTAACTTCTTTTCCTTGATTTATTTGTTTAAGAAAAAAAAAATTCTTTTGAATTTTACAACAGAAGATTCTATAATAATTTGGTGATTTATTAATTTTCATTATGCATATACGTAATTTATTAATTAAATTTGATAATTATTTTAAATCAATCAAAAGGCTCACGCCGATGCTAAGTTAGGGGTGACTAGACCCTAGTCCACTTGGCTCAGCGCGGTTTTGTTGACTTCACAGACGTCTTTGAATTTATTAGCAGAATAGCTGTCGCCCGCGACTCCGTCCCTGCGGAATTAAAAGAAAAACTTTATAAGTCCTTCTAGACTACGTTCTACATCTTTGCCAAATTTCATCAAAATCCGTTGAGCCGTTCCGGAGATACCTTCAAACAAACATCCATCCATCCATCTAAACATTAGCGTTTATAATATTAGTAAGATATGTAACATCACGTATAGGTCATCACTCTATTTCGTATAGATGTACTGCTTCTATTGCTTCTACTGCAAGACCGTAGATAATCCGATGTAGCGCCTTGATTTGCCTCTACAGACCCGTATAAGACTAGACCATTCGAACATAAATCCTGTTCGCTCTGAACTTGTATTACCCTGAGTTTCCATTGTTGACAAATACGTACTAAATCTATTTTTATCTTAGTTTTTTTTAAGTGGAATGTGGCCTTATGTACGTACCTCTTATTTTCGAACTATGTTAATATGTTAAAATCCTGCTCGTATGAAACCCATGGTTATACCGTTCAAGTTTTAAATAAATTATTAGTTCGTACGGGTAGTTCGTACGTATCGGGAAGTTAAGTCGCCCTCAGTTGGCTTGTGTCATTTCCTATAAACACTGCAATTACGGATCCACTAAATGACGGCATCGTAAAAATTATTCATCTGTCCTTTACATATAATGATAGTGCAAGTTGAGCGAGTTGAGGACCGATATTTTTACTTCATACGTATTGATCCAACCTATTTTAAGATCCATGCTTAAGTCTATAAAATTTCGAAAGTAATCACTTGAGTTTTGTAAATGAATAATTGATCTTTGATTGATCACACTGGACCCAAACAGATGATTTACATTACAAGAGGGTGATAAGGGCTGAATCGGACCCAACCAATACACCATCCATTCTTACCCGAAGTCGTTGATGTCAAACCTGTAGCTTGAATGTGCACCCAAAAAAATTTGGGATGAGCTCGTTGTTAGGTAGATGAGAGGTGTTAGTCCTAGGTCTAACTAGCATGAAGTTAATATTCATATAACATTAAAAGCAGCGCCATCTACATGTATTTCTAGACACATTGCACTTTTTATCTCACTTTAATTAAGAAAATGCAGACGAATTGACAAACTCCTTCGTTTTGAATTCGGCTAAAAAACTCAGAATATCTGGTGGGCAACATGATATTAGGGAATTGGTGAATAAGTGGGTGAAGTACTACTACTAGTCCACACGTAGTGTACACTAACAGTGGTAGACGCCAGCAACAACAACATCTGTTACACGAAGGGGCCGGCTCGCGGCGTGACATACCGCGACCTCACAGAAACCAGGCGTCAAGTAAAAATAATTTCACGTTTCGTCTTACGAGTGTGCGTGTCGGAGCCCTAATTTTGGTTCTCATTACCTTCCCACCCTTTTCTTATAAGGAATGGAAAGGTGAAGTGGAATTAACGGAGAAGTGAACGCATAAGAGAGTCTACTCCCCCATAGATTGTTAAAGATAGGCAACACATCTGCAATTACGGGTGTCAATGAGCGACGAATTCAGATGGCTGCTTGCTTGTTTGCCACCTTGTAATATATAAAAAAGTGACTAACTAAAACAAAAGAATTTTTTCCCAACAGTCCATAACACTGAATTTAAGATGCTTTGCTAGCATTTAAAGAAATTAATTCTTAGACTTCTTTGGTTTCTATGACGAAATCAAGATTCATAATCAAAGTGATAAGACCGAAATTCGAAAAAGGAAGACAAGGAATTCAATCATTGTTTGAAAAACTCTATGTGTTGTAATATGAACTATCTTGCCTGTTTTCCAACCATAGGACATCGTCAAACCGCCTTGCTCTATATTCAACCCTATTGCAATTCAAATCGACCATTTTGAATTGACAATTACCTCGGCACTGTCCTTCTGCTGTTTCGTAGGTGTTAAGTTGAAATGACTTGACTATTTTACTCCATATGTTAAGAATATTAAGTTATTATATACAACCATACATATACAAGTAATGATGAGCGTCACTACATGAGTAATGAACTACAAACAATTTCCTTGTGACATTCTGAATATGGATGGATGGATGTTTGTTTGAAGGTATCTTCAGAACGACTAAACTGATCTTGATTCAATTTGGCACACATATAGAACATTGTCTGGAAGAACACGTAGGCTATTACTTTTAATGCCGCGCGAACGGAGTCCCGTGCGACAGCTAGTTGCTATTGTAAATGTTTTCCACTATCAAAATACAAGTTAAATAATTCATCTTCACTATCACTTCCTATAAAATAACGGAGATAATGATAAAGAAAACCAATGCTTAAACGTAAAGGATGCCTTTATGTTTGTATTAATTTTGAAGGGATGTCAATGCTCGACAGTAAATCATTTATGGGGTGACGATAATAACAATGGCAACGTCAACTTGTCTATAAAACCCCAGTAAAGTATGAAGAATTAGTGAAAGAAATGCATTGAAACTTTTTTTACTTTAAGAAAAAAAAATAACGCTTATGAACCAACGACTTGTACAATTTTTTTTATATTGATTAATTTATCTGTTAAATCAAAACTCGACTAATTTAGAGAAAAAAACATAATATTTCGTTCATATGAATTTGCTGACAGTGATTGATAACGAAAAATCAATTTTAAATTTTTTGTCTGTCTGTATGCCTGTCCGCAATGTCGCGTTTGTTCCAGAACGGCTAAACCGATTTTTACGGGAAAGTAGCAGATGAACGCGTGCATATCATAGGCTACTTTATATTTTTTTAATTCTGCGCTGACAAAGTCGAGGTCAACCGCTAGTCTTTATCTATGATCTCTGGAAGTAGTAGATTCCCCTTAACAAAAATCTGACATATTTATAACATATGATCTGTTCGTGGACATTATTACTCTATCATTCGATTACTAGTCGTCGTATCAAACAGTCGTGTTATATAAATTAAAACGTTTTGGGATCTAAATTTTATAAGTGTCAATCTATTGTGTTTTCGAGAGTATTGTGTACCAAACACGTTTCATTTAATATTAAATCTGACGGAGTGATAACTTTTATTGGAAAAGGTATTTATTTATTGACTCTATGTATTTGATTTAATTTATTATCTTTCTTCAAGAGAAATGAGTTTATTAGTTTTTACCCGAAGCTTTACTCGCTTTTTCGATAATTTTTTTTTCCTTTAAATATAAAAGTTTGTTTTAATTGTAATTGTAAATTGGTAATTTCTGTATTGAACGTATTTTCAAAATTTCATGAACATTCATATTTCCAGCGCATTGTTTATCAGTCCTTTTAAATTGTCCAACATTGTGATCCATTCACCATAGCGGGTCTTAATGGCGAAACACTTGTATAAATCATATATTCATCCCCTTCGTTCCTTGGAAGAAAACGGAGATAGCTATTTTTGAACAGCTGTTTCGACGGTGGCAAATTCCAGTTACAGAAATGAATATATAGTGAAGCGTTCGCGTTAAGCATATCTCCTAAATAAAACTACCCACTATACTTTGTCCGTTATAAATTGACTATTTGTCGCCCGCGACACCATCCTCTTCTCCTTCTCTTAACTTTCTAGGAAGGAAATAGACATTAAGGGTGGCTTTGATGGAGGACGGGACGCTTCGAAATTGAAAATATTCTGTTTCTATGAGTCCCCCTCCTCTGTAGATTAAAGATAGACCGACAACGTATCTGCAAATGCGGACTACTATGGGCAGCGGTCACTTCTCTATTTTAGAGAGTTTGAGTGGTCGCATACTCGCTAACCTCCTGGTAAAAAACCTACCATAAAAAAAAAATTGGAATCAAAAATTTCATGAGTTATTTTTGAATTAAACAAACAAAATTGTATTTTTATATTGCTCCTTCATTGTTTAAAATGAAAGAATAGTAAACGTTGATCACCTCGGTGTTTCTGCCGCTCATTTGCTCCCTTCTCTTATATAAAAAATCATACACAAATAAGTTTTTTTTTAAATTAGTGTGCGACAGATAGCCAAATAATTAGATTGTTTTAATAATAATTAGATCCTTTTTGTCAAAGACCAATTTTCTATAATTCTATAATTCAAAATTTCTATATACAAAAAAAATCGATACTTCATTAGCGTACATTGTCATACTACTATCCAGTACAAGTCGAGGACTTGGACCCTGGTATGGCGTTTCGTTTGAAAGATGCACTGCTTGTGTGTCCCATAGAATTGCCCTCTCCTCCTCTCGTTCTATATTTCTTCCAAATTAATAATGCTTCTAGCACTGAAATATCTCAGTTTCTTCGTAAACGGCTCAGTTTCTTACGTAAAGAAAGAGGGGGAGATAAACGAGGTAGCATAATTTTTATGTGAATGGAAAGGCTCTCTTAGGTAACTTTTCTGTAGCCGCTTAATCCTCTAAGCTTAATTTTGGTAAGCTTCTACCAACAAAGGGACCGACTCCTTTAGTATACTTGAGCGAGTATTTTTCAAAAGGTTTAAATAATGTAAATAACACAATGTGATGCAGCCGTTTGAAATTATCATGAGACGGCGTCGATGTTTTTTTTTTCATACATATATTATACACACCTTAGACTTTAAACCCGTTTTCACTAGCGCAAGTAGCAGCACTCGTCTTCTCTTTTATGAGCAATGTAGGTATATTTCCACTATAAGAGTATACCTACCTTGTTCCAATCCAAACCATTAACTTTAACAATAAACACTTTACTCTTAACTTGAAAATACCGAAAATACTGAAACATTGTTTGTCACTAACATGAAACGTAACTTTAGCTACGTATGTTTTACATTTTCACAAAATAACTAAAACAAAAAGTCGTCACATGACTGCCATGTATGGAATTTGACGTTTCTGAGTTTGCTTAATTTTGACTTTACATCAAAACAAAGGGTAAAATTAGGAAAAGAAGTTGCGCGCAACCACTCATGTGAGTCAGCTAGTGGCTTGGTGGAAAAGGGATCAAACTTTAAAATGTTGTTATGCCGATAATATTTCTTCTTTTTCTCTGTGGTTTCAGTGTTGCCAGACTTATCGTGGTCATCAAATTGTTGTATGCCGTGACGTGTTTTACTTGACGTCCCCACTTCTTCCGGACTACTGCTTTCATTATTATAATAATTAGGTAAATATGTATATAAGGAAATAAAATAATTTACTGAGATTGTTATGCAATTTCTGCAAATTAAAAATATTAACTGTACATTACACATACCCTTACACACAATTAAAAATAAAAATATACAAGATTTAATAAAGCAAAAAAAACGCTATACGCGCACAAACATAAAATACTTTAAATAAAAGCTGCGCAAAGTTTATCGTATACAGAATTCAAGCAATTTTGAATCTTATAACAATGGTATAAAGTTTATAAATATCAATAATCGTATTCAATTACTCTATGCTTCGACTCTACATTGTTTGAGCGAGAGCTATGAACACGGTGTACAAATAAAACTTCGCGTGAAAGGTTACTGTTCATCATACGAGGTAACGCAACGAACTTATCCTGATGAATTGTAATATATATTACGATAATAACTTGCATTTAATTCGTCCGTTCGTAAATATAAAGTTAGTCTTAAAAAAATTATAACCAATTAATTTTATTATCATTCGCTGGTTTAGAATGACTAGTAGAATTAAAACATTTAAACAATAGTATCTTCTAAGAATAGCTGAGTTTCCAGTACCAAAAAGATAATGTTATCTCTGTTTGTTTTTTTTTTTATGGGAATGAGTGAGATATTAAAATGTTTTGACCAGGTGTTTGGGTAGTATAAAATGGTAGTAGAAATGCAAAAAAGCAAGTCACATAATCTTGATAGCAATAATTAAGCTATTAAAAATTCTAAAAATTAAAAAACAAACGTTAGACATCTAAAAGCTTCAAATGTTTTCCTCTTTCTTTTTACAAAATATTAGTAACTTTCAGAAAAGAGTATGGATAGTTAATTAACATTACTTGAATCCCTTGATTGGTTCCCTTGCTTCTTTATAGTCCATTAGTAATTACTTGAGCATTTCGGTTCGCAGGTTTGTCAATGACCGCCCTTCTTTTCAAAAGACCGCATCAGCAGCTTGCTTTGTCAGTTTGTACCGTTGACAAAAACATAACCTTTTTAAATAATAAAATTTTACCTCCCATTTTCGTAACAAAAGCTAGTGTTTGATCAACTACCTTTTTAAATAACTCGACAAAAAAAGTTTCTTTTTTGTTTTTATTTTTCTATTTATTTCACATTAGATTAGAATAGAGTATACTGGTCTATTAATATCTATTTAGATGAACATAATGTTACATTATATGAAAATTAAAAACTTATAAAAGAAAGTGAATGTGCTAAAATAATAACCAATCCTTTCCGAGATTTTTTTAATAAGAAAAACATAATTTATTTTACTAACTGTACCGTCTGTGTGACGCCCTCGGCTTATTGAAAGCTCGCGCGAAGGGAACTTGTGCCCGGCACATTTTTTACGGCGACCACGCGCCGAGCTTAAAATGCGCAATAAACTTCGTAATTGCAAAGCTTCGCTGCGATGCAAGATGCAAGTTCTAGATAGTTTTGTGTAACATATACACGCACGAGACAGCAGATGTATTAAAATAATAGCGTATTCTTATTTTAACCTTTAATGACATCGTGGCACGTAAAATTTTATCTGTTGTAAAATTTAAATGAAAAAATAAAAGGCAGAAGGTCACCTAACATCTTGTCTGGGTGTCAGCATGACAATTTTGGTTATTTTTTTGCAAATCTTCGTGGTAGGCCCCAAGATAAAGTTTACAGACTAGTGATTTATTTAAGATTGTGAAACGGGGTATGACTTGTGTCATCTTAATGTGAGTTTTAGCAAGGCCAACAACTGCTAACAGTGGCAGTGTACGAAGCATTACTTGCTGCACCGGCCTGCTCGATCTGTACAATACCATAACCTCACAAGACAGGCGTGAAGTTAAAGTAATTCCGCGTATCGTCTGAGTGTGTATGCCAGAGGCTAAATTCTAGTTATTTTCCCCTGCTTACCCTTTTCTTACATGGAAAAATAGGGAGAGGATTTGGCAGAGGAGGCACTTGAAATATCCTATTTTTTACGTCTCTTCCTCTGTCGTCGCTCAAGCGGTCATTCCGGTGGCAGCTTTCTCGTTTATCATCTTCTTCTTGCTATAAAGAAAAAAACAATAAAATGGCCCGACCCGCTCATTCGAGGATGTGGATTTTTATAAAGACTGGTTTAAATAGATTGAAAAACCGGCACCCCTCATCTCCGCCTCAATTTCAAGAGAAGAGATAGAAATGTCACTTCCAATATACTTACCTATCGATCTTCTCTGATTTCACTTCACGAAAATTATGAAAGAAAACATACAAGGGCTTCCTCAATTACCTCTATACATCTTCAATAACCAATCAGTTAAATTACCATGCTTTTGACTGTGAATTAATTCCAAAATTATGTACCTATTTTGTGGCGAATAACATCAATAGAGTTATAACAACACAATCATAATTAAATTAGACATCATAAAAATTTCAAGATCCAGGATGAGAAAATCGAGCTTTCGGCTCTATTTTTAAAACTTCCGTCTCGTAGACTTACAACAACACTCAGTGGTTAAGTGGTCATTGAGTGTCTTACACGAAAAGACTTCCTTAGTTTCCAATTAATGATTCTGAGTACGACAGTAAATCATAAAAGGGGCCAGTCAAATCTCGTTTACAAACTTGCCAATAAAAAATATTTAAAATCGGTCCACTGATTTAGGAGGAGTCCAGTAGCATACATCCGTATAAAAGAGTTATATAACAAAAATGGATACCGCCTCAAACGAATATGGCTGTCAAATTTCACTAAAAAAAGTTTGGTTAGGACGGCTCTTACGGCTCCCACTAACCTCCAATAAATAATGGACAGCTCAGGTAGTCGACAAAATATTTCAAGTTCCCACATTCTTTATTTTTACAATCAGAAATTATCAAATTTCATAATTTCAAATTACAAAACAGCTTATGCTGTGAACTATTTTATGCAAATAAAACACGTTTATCGAAGCAACAGCAAATGAAAATTATTTAGGTAATTGTGGACGTTCTCTGGCGTCCTAAGAGTATTTTCATCCTAATCAGGACAGTGGTTTAGTCGAGGGGACAATTATATAAATGTTATAAAAATATAGCATAAAGTACTTACCTAGATTTTTATATTTATTAAATTTATAATTTTTTGCAGTTCGTTTTGTGATTTACGAAATAAATACTAGATGGCGGTAGCAAAAAATAATAAGGGATTAAGATAGATGGCGCTTTTCAATGTCTCGATTCGCATCGTCGATCATAAAACGTTAAAAAAATCAGTAATCCTTATAATTTTTTCTTGGTATCTCCGTTGCCATTTTAGGATATCCACAATCAACGTGTTTATAAGAGACAAAGTTATCGGACCTGGTGAGCATTTGGGACACTAAATTACCATGATTCATTAGCGACCCCTGCGCTAGAGCGCCCTGTCAATGTCAAAAAGCGACTCAAACACTTTGAAGTACTTGATTTTTTTTACATGTCATTTTTATTCCAAGTAGGCATGTAGTGCCTTTAACATATTTTCGTAGAGAACTAGAGGCGATAACAGCGCCTCTCTCACCGGGTCCGATAAGTTTGACGGACTTCACATTGAGATAAACCTTATTATATTTTAGAAAATGTGTCGATATTACACGATAATTTTGTTTTATTTAAATTGAGAGAGAAAATGTAACAAATAAACGTACTAATATTATAAAGGCGAAAGTTTAGATGGATGGTTGTTTGTTAGATGGTATCTCCAGAATGACTTAACGGATTTCAGTGATATTTGGCATACATGTAGAATATAATCTGGAATAACACAATGCCACATAAGTTTTTTTTTAATTCCGTGTGGACAGAGTTGCAGGAAAAAGCTAGTCTGACAAAAATTTGTAAAGAGACAGAAGTCAATAGCGATTATAGGCAGATATTTGAAAGTTACGTTCGCCTTGACCACCGCATTGGGATCTTATGTTTTATATTTTTGTAACATACACATTAGTAATTAGTGTTGTCCCTTACTACTTTTAATAGGTTAGGAGTAATATTATTGTTTTTTTACATATTTGTTTCTAATTAATGGCCAGAGTTGTGTCCATAACCTCAAAAACTTAAATAAACTTATTGGTTCTCTAAAAACTATTTTCTAGCAAATTTAATTACCACATAATGTTAAACATTATGTGATAATACGAACTTAAAACGAAAAATCGCTCTCTGATTTTTATATTTAATAATCCTTGTACCTAATAGAATTTTGTAGGGAGTATTTTATTTAAATATAGGGTTATTCCCACCCTATTACAAATAGTGTTGGATTATAAGGGTGGTTTTAGGAAGCCGTTGGGGTTGAACAGTGAAACCCTCAAACTGCGCAATGATAAAATTTGTCTCTTTAACGCTGCTCAATATTTAGAAAGTTAAATTCGTATATTAGAGCTTAATTTCATATTTTTTGAAAATAATTAAAGTAAAAAATAAAAATGAATAAATACGACAAAAAAACAAGTGATACAAAATACAGTGAAACGGGTATTACGTACGGGGATAGACGAATTTTTGTAAAAAAATCTATCTAAATATCAACAAAACAAAAGCAACTCTCTTATACAAAGCAAAGCGTTACTCGTGAAGTCTGTCTCTACCAAAACAAAACGTTAGAAAGAGATGAACGATGTAAGAATAATAATAGAGACTTGCTAAATTCGTCCCTTGCGCCCCTTCGTGTCGTTCTTGGCAACCGGTTTTGTATGTGGAACGGTCAGAAAATGAATCAGCCAATAGGAGAGGCAGATTCAGGCCGGGCGTACGATTGGCGATGGACGGTCGAGAGCGTGTGACGCGGGGGGGCGACGGCCATGGGTGCGGCGTTGCGCGGCGCGGCGGCGGATACGCGGCGCTCCACACCGCACAGTCGTGCTTCGCCTCTCGGAACGAAGGTTATTCTTATAATGATACCGTCGCCGGACTATCGATAAAGTGTGTGTTTGTATGCCGTTTTCATCGATAACTAGTGTTGTGATTACTTTCACTCGTGCGAATGTCTCGTTTCTTAACATTTTGTTTGTTTTTTCTTTTAATAATTGCCGCATGGGTCGGCGCTTACGTTTCAGTTAATCCTTTATTTTGAAACGATGGAACGTAGTTCTTATGGTTTTTACACTAAAAGGTATTTTATGTTGTTTTTTACTTTGTGGTTGCGATTTGATGTGGTCGAATGCGTCTCGTGTGGCTATGGAGAATGGTACTACCTGTGATCGTTATAGACCGCTACCCTACATTCGCAAATCGCCTTCTTTACCGACTTTAGTAAGAAGTTGAGGAGAAAGGAAACTTGCTTTCATTTCATGTTTTTTCCGTTTTTACAAGATATCACAGCGCCATGCTTTAAATTCATACTACAAAGTGCACGTACCCTGAGGCTTTGTTGTTAGTTTAATATAAGGGGAGTCGGTTAGTATTATTATTGCCACGCTTCGGGGAAAAGCTGACAATGTGAGGCCCTAGCGCCCGAGGGTCGACAGTCGACAGGCGTGGGGAGAAAGGGCGCCGACTGTCTGCACACATGCAGAACCGGTTTGGTCTCCGACTCCCCTAGTGCGCTTTACTATTTCTCTTTCTACGCCACACGTGTCCGCATAATGCCCTCTTGCTCGCACATTTTCATTATTTTTTGCTTCCCCTTGTGAAATAAAGCCAGACAGGCCGTTTTTATTTAGGTATCTGTTCCTAAATAGGTGTACCCTTGTATTAGTAGAGGATATGGTAAGTTTTAATAATGCGAAAAATGGGCATGGGAAAATGTAACTAACATTTTCTTATCTCTTCTCTCGTTTGAATAGCAATTTTTTGTATACTAGATTCTCTTATGCATTTTCCACCTGGCATGTTTAATGTTTAACTTTCTGTTTCTTAACCAAACATAATAATTGATACATTCACAAATAAGGTTTAGGGACTTGATTATGTATACATTATGTCGCAAAACTTTATTAATTTTACTACAAATTAACTGGACTGTACCAAGTAGTTTCATAGTTAATACTTTCTAGTCTATAGAGCACTACGGCTATTTAAACAGTGCGGTTCGTGGTTACGAGCAAAACAAAGTATTTTACTTGCATTACCAGGGCCATTTTGAAATGGAATATCCGGAAGGACCAAAAAATTAATCCTAAACGTCATCATTCCACAATTTTTTTCGTCTCAACACTTATTGGTACTAAAATGATAATAATCACAAAATTGAATTACCCGTAAACATGCCAGATTTGCGATCAGCCGGTCGGTAATCAGTTTCTAGCTATATTCATATCTAAAAAATACAGGTATTGGTACTGCAAACGATAACAGACTTTTCACTATTAGATGCTTAAGATTCATGTTAACAAAATATTCACTATTTACGCCAATTGAATTCGAATAGTAATTTTTAATTCGTTTTAGAATTAATTAGTTTTATAATCAAGATTGCCTCACTACCAGGTGGTCACACTGACATTTAGCCCAATTTAAAGTTATAGAACGACAAAGTTTTCTGACCCTGTGGGCATAAGTCAAACACAATTAAGATACCTTGTCTCCTTGCCTCACTAGCGTCCTCCTTTCAATGTCACAAAGTGTCACCAGATCCTTTACGTCTGTAATGTCATATTTTTTTTATTTTCTAACATTTTCTATGTCCTAGTAGAAGATTTTACGTATTTCCTGACAGAACGAACCGTGATAGCAGCATTTCTTTCATCGGGACACATATCCTTGTTTGACTATAAATACATATCCTCTTATTATAATCAAAGCACAAATATTTGAAGAAAATAATTGTTCACCGCCATCTATCGTAGGCTACTTTTAATTAGCTTTCTACTCGCTCGCGTTAGAATATAGACCACCGACCGGCTATTTGAACTAGCGGGCATAAGTGAAACTAAATTTTGCCGCTCACTAGCGCCCTCATGTCAACGTCATTACGTTGTTATTATTATTTTTTTACCATTTTCTATATCCAAGCAGGTTTTATATACATTCTGATAGTACCAACCGCGATAGCATCGCTGCTCACCGGTTCAGATTCAGATATCCTTGTTTGACTATAAAAATAATTTATTTACCTATGCTCTGCTCACATGACAGCTGACAGACAACTTTGACAGGACATTATCCTTTTAATTGACATTGACAGTATCAGTTCCCTTTTTTATGTTTTGGTACATATTTTAAAGTTATCAAAAAATACATTAGTAATAAAATCTGTTTTAATCCCAACTTTAGTGAGTAGTAGTAAACCTTTTTAAATGTGATATTCCTTGTATGTCAATTGTTGCTCTATGTTGTTGTTAACGCATTATCTAAGCATATCCATTATAATCCTAGCTAAGATTGTAATTAATAGTCAAGTTTACCAAGCAAAAAACTACCTGCAAGTCTTCAAAAAGTTATCTAGTGTGGGCTACAACTCTTTTGGAACTAGGTTTATGCAGAATTTGTTCTTTAATTGTGTAATGCATTGAGGTCAATATTTTTTTATTAAAAAGCTTATGGCTCTTTTATTTCAGGACTGAAATACTAGATAGTATTAAAAAAAAGGAACAAGAAAAAGAGCAAACTCACACATCTAATTTTCAACAACAGTTATCCAAATCTGGAGATAAAATTAATTCAGAAAAACAAAATTCAAATGCACCAGTGACACAGCATGTCCCTGCACAGATACTCAGCCCATCACATGGATCTGGCTCAAACATCCAACCAAAAGAAGAATCCAAAGATAAAACAATAAAAGTGGCCAATTCAACAACAATAACATTAATTGAAAACGGTGCTGTCAATGGTGAAAAAGATAAAGATAATAATAATTATCCCAAAAACTATTTTACATTAGAGCCCAAGAATGATAAAAAAGATGAGAACAATAAGAATAGTATTACAATAACAAGAACAACATCAAAACAATCTCCAGGTGGTGGGCAATCTGATAAAACTAAAAGCCAATCTAAGGTTACAAAGAGACCTCTACAATGTCTGGAGACACTTGCTGAGAAAGCTGGCATCACTTTTGAGGATAAGTATGAGGCTGCCAATACACTGCTAGCATTAGACAAACAGAACAACACTTACCGGAGACCAGAACTGAAGCAGCCAAAATTAGAACCAGATACTCAGCAACCACCTGAAGAGTATAGATATAGAAACCCAAAAGAGGAGGATGATAAGTTGCAGGTAAATGAAATTATGGAGCATAAGAATTTTTTTGCGCGTGACTAACAATGATCCTGTGTGATCTTCATTGAAACTAGACTTCATCACTGTGTAAAACATGCTAATACTTGTTATAAAATTTGCACTGCAATTATATACAAAGCTTAATATTCATAATTTTTCAACTAACCTCATTCATAATTTGCACTTTTGGGATACTAAGTACACATGTATGAACAAAACTAAACATGAAAGAATTCAAATTAATTAAGACTACTAAAATTGTTAAAATAATGCGTGCAAAAAAAATTATAATACATAAAACTGCATGTGGGTGTGTGGGTGTGTTTTTAACATAGCTAGGTTATGAGTCAAGGCTCCTTAAAAGGGTTTTAGTAGATTAAAAAAAACTTTATACTTTAAGTATATATATACTTAATATTGCCAATATTATCAATATAAAAATCCATTTGTGAATTCAATTGATTATTTAAAAAAAAAACATCCTGTTTTGGAGCCATTGATGAACTTTACTAAAAGGTGTTGGTTAAATTTTTATGGGTCATTAGTAAATAAGCTGACATTTCCTTCTTACTCTTGGACAAATATAATGCAAACATTCGACTTAAAATTCAAAATAACTTATCAGAAAATGTTTCTAGCCATTTGTTTCTCAAACATGACTTTGAGCTGTAAAAATTTCGAATTAGGTATATTGTTATGTTTAGATACTAATTGATTCTAATAATGTTCCATTAAAATACCTCATTTAAAAAATTTACATTAGGTGTAGGCAATGATTGTATTTATATGAAATTCTTTGTGTTTAAATATGTACTTTTAAGAGTAAGTAAGAGTTGTAATAGCTATCGTTCTTAAAGTGCACTTAATATTTTAAATATGTTTTACCAGTACATATGCAGTATTTATTTAATCAATGGTTGAAAAACGAAATGTGTAAAATAATAACAAAGTGTGTGTCTGTGTTCTCATTATTTACATTAAGCTTATAACATGCATGATATTGATAGCAATGTGAACGCGAGCCACAACACATGTTTGACAATTATTTGCATCACGTCGTAACTTTACATGGTAAATGTTTAGCAACAAATATCTGCTCTTCGTATAAATGTACTTTAATTCATCAACTTTAAGAATCAATGCTACATTACTTTTTGATAGATGGATTAAAGCTCCATCTAGCGGCCCAGCGTGACATTATAAAATAAATTACGGTTAAAAAGTTACTGTTGTCCAATTAAACGGTTACTGTTATAATCGAGAACCTAAAGATATCGGTAATCAAAATCAACTTATAATTAAATTAATAAACTATTATTAACGATTAAAACTATCTCAAACTACATGCACCCAAAATATGTACATATAAACAGAAAATAAAAAATTTAACTTTAATCGAAACGCAGCTTTTACGAGCTTGAGTGAAATGTACCCCTACAGGGCAATACGTGTATTACATTAAAAAAAATAATGCCATCAAAAATGCGGTCAAAGGACCATCGTTGGAACTCGGAACGAAGTCGTTAAAAATATCAAAATAAATCTCGAACTACGAGGTTCCTAAAAATATTAAGAGAATACACAAAATTTGGAATGAAATTATTTTACATGCTGGAGAGGAATTTTAAACCTGCAGAATAAAAATGGGTAATCTTCTTACTAATGTTCTAAATGATAATGTTTAGATGGATGGATGGATGTTTGTTTGAAATTTGGTACAGGTGTAGAACATAGTCTGGAAGAACACAGGTTACTTAAGTTTTTTTTTATTCCGCGCGGACGGAGTCGCGGGCGATAGCTAGTATGAATATAAATAAACAAAATATTATCCAAAATTGATAACGCCATATCAGAAACCATTTTTTTCCCTAATTAATTGTGTGTAAGAAATTAGTTAAAAAGGTGCGACGCCAATAAACCATGTAAATGGTTTGGCGAGAAAGTTCTGTGTAACATTTGGTCATAGTTAAAATTAAATAAATAAAAAAAGAACGTATCGGGTGGAGGACACTCAGTCAGGAACAAGGTTCGTGAAATATCTTTAAACTATCAATTTAAATGATACAAACCAAAGTTTTTAAAAGACCACATAAAATTGCACCAAAATTTACATATAGTTTTTACGAGCTGGAGTTAACTGTTATACAAAAAAAAGGAAAATGTAGTCCGAAAAGTATTTCCTAAAGATAGAACTTAATCAATAATTTTCATTTAATTTTAATTTTATTGAACAAAGTACAAAGAAGACTTTTCAAAAATAAAAAATATAGATTTTTATATTTATCCAATGTGCTTGCCTAAATTAATGTACAGTCAGCTGCATAAATATAGTGGCAGTCAGGATATCCAAATATATAGGAACACCTAAAGTGATCCAAGTACAACCAAAGTCGTCAAATTAATTGAAGCATCCACTCTGCGCAAAAATATCGCAGCGTACACATCGTTAAATATATGAGTACATTTAAAGTGCCCATAATTATAGTAACAGACATAGCGTCAATTGTAACTATAACTAAGCATCCAAAGTATGCAAAGATATCGTAACATTAGACGAAATTGAACTCTATCTCTATTTGTTGGCCAAACAAATCTTCGTTTCTATTACCGCAAAACCGAAGCGTTGGAACCACAGCTTTGCTGTTGTATTGAACGCCGAATGGAATCCATTCACATACTTAAGCATTTTTTGGCCACTTGTTCCGCTTCTGCCGTAACTAAACAAGCTTATTTTCTCTACATGTATGCCCATTTTGGAAAGCTACAACTATAACACTAACAGACTAGATTAACTAAGCTGAAAACTTTACTTTAAAACATTATAAAATAAAGAAAGTGTTGTTCTCGCGCTGCAATCCTTCTACTAGGAAACATTAAAATTTTATCTTAATCTAATAAAATCAATGGAATGTGTTATGCATATATCAAAATACGTTCAAGCTTCATATCTCTAAATCTGGTGTTGGGACAACAAATGGATATTGGAAGAGGCTGAAATAAGAAGATACAAATTTATATTACAGATACAGCAGCAATTAATCCAACAGCAACAACAACAATTGCATCAGTTGCAACAACAACAACTTCAACAGCAACTCCAACAATTCCAACAACAGGCGCTGCAGAGACAGCACCACGCAATACAACAACATATCAAGAATCAACAAGATCAAGAACTGGTAATAGATTTATTGTAGTTCAGTTTTATATGAAGAGATCTGACGGCCTTGAAATCATTTCCAAAACGAATTTGCGACCCTTTTTAATCTATACATACAAATTAATAAAATTGGAGTGTCTATATTAGTAGTAATATGTGTAATAACGAGAAAGACCATATTTCGAATACGATATGTATTTGCTTTGCTAATAACGAAGATAGTCTTTTTAATTTTTGGCCATCCGCAAGGCCCCGTTTGTTCCGGGTAATCTCTGGAACGGTTGGACCGATTTTGTAAGAACTTTGACGGCAGGGTAGCTGATGAACGCGGATACTTTTTAAATTCCTGAACCGTGATATAGAAGCAAATAAATTTGAGTACATGTGTGTCAAAAGTGAAAAAATGTCATGAGGCGATTGTTATCTATAAAAATATCAAAAAGTTTACAAAAGCGGCGAAATTAGGTAAACGATAAGTGAGTGATGAGATTAGAATTAAATTCCATACAACAATTTAAAATAAATTAAACTCTAATTGCAGTCAAAATTAAAAGTAAGTAAAGCTGCTGAGACTAAGTAAAGACCATAGGTTGTTAATACTGTACATAAAAAATACATCGGTAAAATAACCAAAGGACTGACCGAAGCTCACAGGGGGAGAGTCCATTAGTTTTGATTTAATTTCAAAAATCGAAGTTAAGCTAAGGACTTCAATAAAATTATAATAGTCAAATTTAATATCATCATCTTCAGCTCACTATACGTCCCCACCGAGGGGCTCGGAGCCTACCCCAATTTAGGGGTGACTAGGCCATAGTCAACCACGCTGGCCAAGTGCGGGTTGGTTGACTTCACACATATCATTGAATTTATTCTCAGATATGTGCAGGTTGCATCACGGTGTTTTCCTTCACCGTAAGAACGTCGGATAAATGTACATATGTAAATCGAAAATCGAAAAACACATTGGTACATGGCGGGATTCGAACCCAGGACCTGCAGATTGCAAGTCAAGTGCTTAACCCCTGAGCCACCAACGCTCTTTAATATAAGCAACCTTATTTGTACAAAAAAGTTGGCCTTACCTTGAGTTTCTTCTGACGAAACATTCGTATAAAACTATGTGGTCATCTCTTTTATTCTCTATTTGAGATGAAAATACATTTTTGAACAGTTACTTCGGAAGTAGATCCACAAAAAGATTATTTTGCGGCTGTGAGATCTCAACATATAATAATCTGATTATAATAACGATAAAGAATACTAACGCTTGTAACTAACGGTGACATTTGTATCGACATGTGTTGTCTTTGTTCTTTTCAAAGATAATGTCAGGGATGACAATATATGTCAATACATGGTCACTACAATTAAGGCCCACAGTGAGAAAGACTAATGAATTATGTGCCAATTTCCTAACACGCCTTGATAGCTTAAAATTAACACATCCACGCATCTCAGTGATCTAACATAATGTTTTGATTTGTACCACTTAAGTTATTTAATATAATATTTCTTAACATGTATATAATATATTATAAGCTATAGTATATATAATACGACGCACTTTAACCATCCTTAGGTAGTTACATATAAATGCAAATGTAAATTGTGTACATAGTTAATGTAAAAGCACGAACGGCGGTAAGTGTGCCACCATAACCACCAGTTTTAACAACTAGTTATGGTAAGAGTCCACAAAATCACTTGGTAAATCTCATCAACATCATCAGCCCACTGAACGGCTCGAAGCCTAAGCCTAAATTAGGGCTTACTAGGCCATAGTCAACCACGTTAGCCCAGTGCAAGTTGGTTGACTTTACACATACCTTTAAATTTTTTCTCTGTTATGTGCAGGTTGAATCTCGATGTTTTCCTTCATCGTAAGAACGTCGGATAAATGTACATAATGTAAATCGAAAAACCCAGGATCTGAAGTTTCGGTATCGTAAAACACTTTAAAAGCGAATTTGATGAAGAAACCAAGTAATTCATTTTTAAATTTTCTATACATTGGCAACACTGCGTTATTGTCCACCAATAGAATAGCGTATTGGAACTTAACGAGGGAATTTGAAAACACCATTTAATAATAATTAAATTTCATTGTTTAATTTTAGTATACTATATGTAGCTGTATATTAAAAAACGTAATAGGTAGCCTATGTGTTCTCCCAGACTATGTTCTACGTGTCAAATTTCATCAATATCCGTTAACCTGCTCCGGAGATACCTTTAAACAAACATCCATCTAAACATTCGCATTTGTAATATTAGAAAGATTAAAAATATTTAAAGATGTCTTTGTATTAATAAAGTACATAAAAAAACACATGCTAAATGTCGATTAACATTATTTTTTTTAAGATAGTTACCGTTTATTTGAAGTAAATCTGAATGAGTTACCAAGTGAATGGTGGTGATCGCTCGAAATAAACATAGATCACAAGACTTATCGGACTTTACCAGAACTAGTAAATGTAACTAGAATAAAAATTTAGATTTTACCGGTAAATTTATACGATTCACCATAGTTCGGGCTGTTATAGTAAAATGCTGTATTAATTATTTAGCAACTAGTCAATCTCAGTTATTGAAAGGAAAGTGCATACCTAGTATAATGTACTGGTATCTAGGTAGGTAGGTAGGTATATCTATGTAATGTTATAGAAAGATAAGAATTATATTATTGATATCTTTTTAGCTAAATTCCTTTTTCATTTCATTATTTTAGTTAGTTGTTTTAAGCTTTATTAGAGCTAGTATCAAAAGAAATATGATCTAGACATAATATAGTTCTAGTTAAGGAAACAGCTTTTATGTAGAAATTTTGAAATGTATAATATTAATTTACCTTAATATAAGGAAAATTATTTAAAATTGTAATAATTAGTGAGGCAGATGAAACATATAGGTAGAAAATTGTTTTAAAGTCGCTGGGTAGACGATGACAATTGTGGCCTAAAATTTTGTCTTGTACTTATGAAATTAAAAAACCGTTGTTATGAACAAAGCCTACAAAGTGTATGTTATCATTATAGAGATGTTTGGCAGTGACAATGCGATGCTTACTAACGTTTTATATTTTGGGTTTAGAATTATTAAGATAGTTATATACTTTATATAACCTTGAAAATAAGAATTAGCAAATGCCTGCAAAATATTATTATAAAATCGTTTGTTCAACACGTATACATATTTATCATTTATACATCGATATCGTGAACTTCACCGCAATCGTTATTGACAGCAAAAACTGGTTAAATTGTGAATTTGTACATGACCTATGTATAATCATTTTAAATTCTAAATCAAAACTTTTGCTTACAGATGCAGAAACAATACCAACAGCAACAGCAGCAGCAGCAGCAGCAGCAGCAGCAGCAGCAGCAACAACAGCAGCAGCAGCAGCAACAGCAGCAGCAGCAACAACAACAACAGCAGCAGCAGCAGCAGCAACCGCAGCAACAACAGCAGTCGGCACAGAAAACTGACATACAAGTGGCTCAGCAAGATTTGTCACAAAAGTTCTTACAGGTAATTACTCCTTTTTTATTATCTTGCTGGAAAAAGTCGCTAGTAAAAGGAGTGCTAACTACGCAACGTTAGAGAGTGAATGTGAGAATTGTCTGACTTAACTATTTCACCTCGTATGGGAAAAATGAGGAACAGACCACCAACCCCTGCATAATGGTGTACAAAGAAGAAATATTAAGATGATGCATAGATAGAAAAGACTAAATTACTTCTTTTTACTTGTCATGGACGTTATAAAGATTATTCTCTTAGTTTATTCCTTGTATAGTGCAGTATATTTTGCTGAGGGTGAGAATTTTAATCTACTCCGTTTTAAGTAAAGACTTGCAGTGCATCTGTAACTTGAGATTGTTGATGATCTTGGTAGTCACTTTAACAAGGGCCTATAGTTTTTTTTCTTTTTTGCAGACCACCTTTATTCTTTTAGATATATTGTGGACGTGCGCATTGCAATAACAAAATTGTTTCGTAACTGCAAAAAGCCAATCAATACATTCACTCGGATTATTTTCAATTGTGTACGTGGCAATCGTCAGGGATGCTTTCGTTATATAAGCATTTTATGAAACATTTTCAACGCCCCCGACATTATAAATACAAATTTATCGTTTGCGTTTGATTTCTTTATATTTTCATTGCTATTAAATGCATTTGTAAATTTGTTAGTTCTATTTTTGTTCGTCTATTCTGATTTTCTTCTAGAAACGTTCATTTTTATGTGTAGGTGTTATTGTAACTCCTTGTATGATGCGTTGAAAATGTTCAGTTATAGTCGGACCGTGGCATCGTCGAGACGTTATCGTCTTCTGTATTGCAAAGTGTAACTGACTAATTTCTTCGCCATCATGATTATTCCTCTTTATTATACCCTTGTTTTTTACTTTATTGTGTTCTGTTCATATATTTTGTTCAAGGTAGGGTTGCTCCTCTTTACTTTGTATATTTTGATCAGAGTTTTCTTATCTTTTCATACTTACAATTCCGCACCTTAATTTCATTTAAACAATTGTTATGTTTATTATTTTTTTATGTTTCCTTTTTTTAATTTAATAAAACAAACTTCAATGCATTTTAATTTATTTCATCACGTGTAAATCCTTAAGGTAATAAATGATAAAAATAGTTTTTTAATACTTAGAAGAAAGTGATAAGTGATGCATTGTTAATAAATAATCTTCAGAATAAGACGTTCACTAGATTAAATTATTTATCTTCTTGCAGCCCGTGCACACTCAACAATTCAACGTTCCCGGTATAGGAGAGATCAATTTAAGTTTTTTACCATCCCCTCAAACCAACTTGTTCTTCGAGAAAAACAATAAAAGTGGCATGAACACAGACATCAAACCACAACAAGTAAGTTACAATATATTTAAAAATGTTTACAACTTTATAACTAGCGCTTTAAATGTATATCAAGGTCAATAGTTGTATAGGCGTTTGGATGTTTTAGTCAAAAAATAATTTACTGTGTATTTCCGCTGAAGAAAGTCTTGTATAAAAATGTTTTATCATTGTCATCCATTTTAAAAAAAATTGAGATAATAATGTGTTAATACAAGGTTTTCAGTAGTGGAAATTTGCGTTTAAGTTCTACTTTTATTTATGTTGCATGAAATTGTTAATTGTCTTGCATTGTAACTATGGTTGATAAAAAAATCTAATTGGATTATAAAAACTGCACAAATTTTAAAAATCTGACCAATAAAATCAACCCTAACTTTGGTCAGGCTCCAAGCACCTCAGTGCGGATGTAAAATGAGCTGATGATGAAAAATCTGATCGTTTTACTAATTAAAGGAAATATATCGCTCTAATTTTAATATACTAAAGAATATGGTGGTATAGATAAAGAATATGGTGGTGTAGATAAAAAACCAACATATGTTACTACTTTTTTCCGTGTAATAAAATTTAATAACATAAAAAGTACCAAAAATGGATGGTGCTGGGGGAATGTCTTTTATCAAAGACTCTCTTTTTCTTTCAATTAAAAAATTCATCGTATTATTTCCTTCAGTGAAGTATTAAAAATACAGATGTATTAAAGAACCTACACCTTTTTAAATTGGTTAAAAAAATCAACCAGTACTATTTGAATTGTAAAAATTAGGGACAAAAAAGGGGCGTTGTGTGCATGTGTATGTTGCTTGTCTGTTCCAGTTAGTAGAGGGTCAGGGTCAGGCTCAGGTAGTACAGCAGCAGATTAGCATGGCCCAGCACGAGCCGACACAACAGCACCATCAAACTGTCACAGTTGTGTCATCCATGCCTAGCAGCATGGCACATCAGGTATGCGCTTTGCTTCAACTCACTGTCAATCACGTCATAACATTAAGGTGCGTCCACATTGTGCTGCGCGAGTTTTGTATACAGTTGATGACATTTGTTTCTTACTCGTTTTGATTAAATTTCATTTGAAAGTCACATAATTTTTTTAACCGAAATGGGTAGGAAAAAAAACATCCTCGACTGTTCGTGGCGTTTTCTGCGCAGTACGCGAGAGCAGCTCGCGCATGCGCGTATTTGCCAGACGTGGACGCCCACATATATGCACGCTTCACTCGATGTTTTTATATCTTAATATATTTTTTGCGAGTTATAGGTAACATTATGCAAGCCTGGGAAATTTCTATTACATATTTAATCGAAATAATACTAATATGTTAGCAGAATTTGATGCAAGATATATATAAATCATTAATCATTATTAGCACTAATCATGTTTCATATTAATAACAAAAAAACTTATGGATCGGATCGGTAGTTAATAGAATTTGGTTATTATAGTCAGAAGCATAAGCTTTACATTCTACTGGAAATATTAAAATAATCTCAATGCTATAAACAAAGGGAGAACAACAAACAGTGTGACGACTTACTGATACACTTTCAGAGTCTTTGAGTTATAGACTTTGAGTGCGGCAGTTAGTCGCAACAATCTGAGCATAATTTCGTCGCAGGTGCAGCAACAACAGCAAACAGGCGGTATCCAGCAGCAAGCCAGTGGTATCACCACCATGCCACCATTGCCCAGTTTGCCGGCCACCACGCCCCATCCGCAACAACTGAGGTATTAAAATCATTCAACTACCATTCAGTGACATTATCATCTTAGTAGTCTTTTCCATAACCTTATTATTTTAGTGACTTGTTTGTTAATTTGATTCGTTTCAATAATTTTATTCTTTCAGTAACTTCATATCACATCTTCTCGTAATTCTTGCCATACTTGCCTTATAATTATATAGCTAAAAAAATATATTAGGTATAAAAAATGTTTTTTTTTATATATATCAAACATTAGACTGTATTTGTGTTGGCGATGAAAGTTAGCAGCCAGTTGTTTGTCACAAACTTTTACTTTATTTGCTATTTTTTAAATTAAATTGTATCCATTATAGTTAATAATCGATAATTGTCAATTATCTAATTATAGTTTTTAAATTAAATAATAATGCGCATCACAGAACATGATTAGATTAATTTTTAACGTTTTAGAAGGTGTACCTTTTAAGTTATATATGTATGTGATGAGTGATAGATATGTTTTTTAATAGTGCGGACTGGGGCGGCCGAGTGCAAGTGATACAACAACCATTGCAGAACAATAGCTATCTACAACAACTCTACAATGCTCAAGGACCATTAATCATGCCGGGAAACATTGCTCTACATCCAGGCTTAAACTCTCAGCCAATACAGGTTACATATATTGATTTTTTATCGGAATGTATGTATTGTATGAAGCATGTGTGAATTTAAATTTAATTTAATCTTTAAGTCCGTTAAGTAATTTGTATTCATATAAATCTTAACTTATATTGGCATATCTGATTTAAATGTCAAATAAAAAAATTATAAAATAAATGGACGTCACTTTTGACTGTTAATTTCAAAATATAAGCAATTAAAATAGTTTGTAATAATTAAATATTGAACAGGGAAAGGAAGTCATCATTTATGTTATATCATTTTTTTTTGTTCCAAATAAAGGTAATAACAGCCGGTAAGCCATTCCAAGGGAACCAACTGGCTCCTCACATGCTCACCGCTCAAGGGAAATCTGTCTTGCAGGGTCAAACAGGTGAGTCTTTTAATTTTATTTGTAATTATTATATGTTAATAAAACATAATTTCAATTATTTGGGTATTTTAACAGATTATAGAAAAACATTTTAAGGTATTGCGTTCGTTACAAAAAACATTTTCTTCGACGCCGTCTTTTCCACTCATCCCAAGCTATTTGTCGGAAGAACTGTTTTATTTAATGTTTTGTATATTCTGTGATTTTTTTTCACAGAAATTAATGACATTATTTTAAAATGTAGGTTATACATTTTTTAAAAAATTGTACCAGTTTACATTAAATATGTCTAATAGTATGAAAACAGCCTTATAAATATATAATACGCAATGCTAAAAACGTGTTTCTCCGTGAATAGTAACATGTATGTATCTTAAAGACAATATTTAGTAAACAGCTGGAGGAGCAAATAATTAATAGACATTTTTATCAGGATCCTAACACTTAAAAAAATATTACAAATCAATAAACGTTGGTCAAAAAAATATTCCATATTTTCTACTAAGTTCTTAACGGAGTTCTTTTTTCGTTTTCCTTGGTCGTATTAAATGATATGCAAAGCTTTCATTAGCCATTGGCAACGATACGCCCGAACAAACATTTCTTGTAATTTCTTATCGATCTAATTAGGGAAAATATATATCTCTTCTAATTGGCTGTTCGTCCTTGAAGAGAGCTTAACGCTCATCGATATTGTAACGTTGAAAAAATAAGACATGGAAATAAAAAACATGATATCATTTGAAGAGAAAATAAAAAAAAAATGACACGGAATTTACTGGTCATGTATGAAAGATACTTAATTTATAAAACGATTTTTTTGGTACATGTTAAATGTAAATATATTATGTATAGAAAGTATATTATTCTTATAGTATTAATTGGTAATTGTTCGGGTTCTGATTGGAACACAGTCTATCTATTATCTCTATGTCTATAAATGCTATTTTGTCAATATTATATATATTTGCTTATAATATAAATAAGAACTTCTGCACTATTCAGTTTTGTAGTGAATTTTACAGGTCTAACTGCTTATCAGGATCCAGGTTCAAATAAACAAACTTTGAATGAATTCGTTATGATTGTTTCAAGTCTCGTGATTGGTTGAATATGTGAATGTTTGTGAATGTGCCTATTGTTGTTTTAGTAGGGGACAAATTTCTTTTTTTTTCATTAATTTATTTAATTGGCACTTATCGGATTTATTTTAATGCTTCTTCTTTCTGCCGCACATCGTTTACTAAGTCAATGACCACTTCATCTGCTGTTGTACTTAGATTCATTAATCGTTCACCGAGGATGATCCTTAGTGTAGATTTCTCATATTAAATCTACACTTAGGATCATCTTACATTAAATCTTTGAGAGCGATAGTGAGTGCGGTAGTTAAGAGGGGATTTTTTTTATCGAAGCGGTATTGCAGGCTTAAGGGCTGATAAGCGCTTTATTTGTCTGCCAAATATACGTCGCTAATGCTTATTATTTCGGCTTACACGCATTTATGTTTTGGTCACTCACGCGATTAGGATATCTTTAATGTTTTGGGAAGTATCTTACGAGTATTGTGATCTTTAAGTACAATTACAGTTGGAATTTATGTCTGTTAACTTATAACAATCTTATCTTTTCTATCGGAATTTTCGTATGGGTAGCTTTTGTATGGTAGCCATTAAGCATGTATTTTTATGGTGGAATTACTGTTTAATGTTTTATGCAAACAACCTGCTTCGTACAAAATAAGACCCTGCTACAATCAATAAAAAATTACATATACTAAGCTATCACTTAATCACCATTTAACATCAGGCGCGATTGCGATCAAGCACTAGATTAACTATTTAAAAAAAAAACTTGTCGATGGCTTTTTTTGCCTCTTGTACTTGTAATACTGCCTTTGTAAAAACAATGTTTCTAATTGAGAGGAAAAATCTAATTGGCTTTAAAACATGAAGGGGGTTGAAGTTTGTACGGGGCGGGTTCATTTAGTAACGGCTTACTGAAGGCGAGGGTTTTTAAACAGCTCCGTTCCCGGGATACGCAACTATTCCCACTACGCAGAATCAGACGTTCGTCTTCAGTCCGCTCGGCGTGATCAACTCGCAGGCCAGCATCATTCCGACACATTCACAGCCGACCGTCTCCGGCATTGGGCAGCAACAGAAAACTACCGATATGCATAAGGTAATATTTATATGTATTCTTCATTAAATTTAATTTCGTCACATACATTTTAAAGTGGGCCAGGTTTTTTTAAATAATGTTGTGTAGACTATTTTTAAGTAAGATGAAACAGTCTATTACGTTTACTTCAAACCCGTTTTTAATTTTTTTCAAAGTGTCATTGTGTGTCGGAAAAAGTTTAGTGTACTGCTTTTAGTACAATAAGTGGTTCTTTCACAATTTAAGTATTGTAGATTCAGCACATCGTATTTTAAATTATAATCTTGAAGATTTTTAATTCGTACTGTGAAAAACGCATTTTAGCAGCGGCACTTAGAAAGTTAAGTTTTTTTGTCTTGTAAACAAGTGGTGGATTTACCAAAGGCTTAATGGAGCGGCAGTTTAGGGCTCAGTGTAACAAGTCTCAAAAAAAAATTAAGTGGCTTCAGGAGGTTTTTTTTGGCAACAATATTATTTGTGTATAGGTGATGAGTGGTGGCAAGGTGACCGGCACTAAGGTGGGAGGTGCAACCGGTGGTGGCCAAACGGTGCCCGTTCACGCTCAGTGTGTCCAAGTCTCGCAACCAGTGCTCGGAACTCAGCAACCAACACAAGCTCAAATTATCAGCCCATTACAGGTAACACTCCTAACTTTACTTTCTTCTTTGTGTACAGCCGTGGAGGTTTATTTGCGAACCATTTCAGTGAAATGTCATTTGGGTCGAAAAAATTTATAGCAACATACAAATTTGCTAAATCATAGCTTGTGGTGACTGCTGATGATATATTATGATCCTAAGTGGGAAGCTAATTTAATTCTTAGTACTGGACCTACTGTTTAAATGCATAGGAAATTAACTTCTACGACTGTGCATTTGTTCGTAAAAATTCTTCGAGCGAATATTTTACAGTGACTTTGAGCGGGGGTGTAGTTTATACTTTGAAGCGAGCACTCCCTATTGATTTCTGTTATAGACGTTTTCTTAAAATAGCGCTGCCCACTTTGAAATTCTACCTTTATTAAGGACGTAATTGAATGGAAAATTTTCGTGTATATTTTCGTAACAATTATTTTCTTTAATATTGGTAACTTTCTATTTATATTGTTTTCTTTATACTATGTTTTAGCGATATTAAATTTGAATGTTTTGCAAGTTACTTATATAAAATGAAGCGTTACTAACTATATTCCTCAATAATAATTAAATTGCTTGGCGATATTGAATCTATTTTTTTTTTGTATTAACAGTATGAAAGCTGTGTCATATATATTCGTGCGTAACTCTGCCTTTGCGAGATTTATTTATTCTCATGTAGCCTGCCGTGATCTGAGAAAAGCAATTGTTAATTATATTATATTGTGTGATGTAACAAGAAAGCTGGTTTAAGAGATGTTGTGCCTATTTTCAAAAAATGTTAGGTGATCACTGGTGTTATTGAAATTGAGATTCATGTTAAGCCTACTTCATCTTTCGTTTCCTATTTGTACATATAATTTATGGGCGCCTTTTTTTCCAAAAAATTAGTTTATCCTTTACCTTTGTAACATTTTATGTGTTTGTCAAATTATTGTGACTAGTTTTAAGTCACTACTCGTTCTCCTCTTTGTAAATAAATTTTGGTCTATTACATAAAGTTATATTGAATCCAAAAAATAAAACCACTATAATATATGAAAGCAAGCGTTTATTTTAGTATTATATTTTTTTATCTTTGTCATGTAAATTTAAGCTTTTTGGAAAACGAAAACGAGTAATTTTGTCCCAGAAAGCTACGAAGGAGATACGAGTATAAATGTATTTCGTAATTTACACCTTTTTACCTGTTTTGATATAAGTCCGAGGTAAACTACGAAACATCCAAAGTAATCTAGTTTTGGACACTATTATATTGAGTTATTGCTACGAAGTCGGAGCGCGTCGCTATTAGAATAAATATGAACTTATTTTAATTATCGTAACATGTTTATAATTCGGCGCTAACCCACACGGGAAAGTTTGTCTTCTTATGATTTAACTTTAGTGTTCGGTGATTCCCCAGACTGGAGGACAGACAATGCAGTTCGCTCCATGGCAAATCTCGGGCGCTCTCCCCCAAGTCTGGACCGGGGGATTGCAGGCGGGGACTTTGCCCGCCGGGGGACTCCTCGCCCCCAACCCGATATTCATAAGAGGCACCCAACCAGATGCGGCCCCATCCATGTTCATACAACATTCGCCACAGAATAATGTTCAACACAACAGTTAGTACCTTTTTATATTGTATGTATATTATAGACCCATTATTAAACAACATTTCATTATTATACATATATACTTATGTTTCATTGAATAATTATTATATCTGGTGCGTCAAAATGCGAATTGTTATTGTGACATTGCGAAAATTTATATAGACATTGCGAAATATATGCACTGCGATGTTGTGGACTTGGTACTTGATTGTAAAGTCATTAATTTTACGTAGATACGAGCGTGGCCACCACTGCCACTGCAGCGAAGCCCAGAGCTTCGTCCGATGGGATGACGAAGACACCTCGGCCTCTGTCCAACATATTACCATCAGGGGGAATAAGACCTGCCTCTTCTGTTTCCACACAGACTGGTACCAATCAGTCTCAAAGTCAGGTATGCGAAGAGACTATAAAAGATCAATATATTCACTTAAATCATCTAATTTCATTACGTTCGAGACATTGTATGCATATGTGTTAAAAATTCACTTGACTTTAGGGCAAGCACCGAGGTAAACAAGGAGTACGATCACCGGCGCCTTCTTCCAAACAGGATGCAGCAAACCAGACCGCTAATAAGATGCAACAGCAAATGCAACAACAGAAGCAGTCGTGAGTATAAAAAAATCACTTACCTGGTCTCAAATAAATATTTAACTTCTCCATTACGCTAACCATGCGGGGTCGCAAAGTTTGAAATTTTGTAATACCTGGGAATATTTTACTAAATATATTCATAAACCTCTCCTTAAATATAAATAACTTGGATAACAGTTTATATAGATCATTTCACGGGAAATTAGTATCATAAAAAATATTTTTAGTCAATTCCTACCCTCTAAAAAAACCATTGTAACAATATATTTTTAAGCTATCAGTAAATGTTTTAATTTAGATTGTAAATTATAACTTTACTCAAAGCCCTTTCATTTGATATCCATATTAGTGTACAAATATATGTCATCCGCTATTCTGTAATGACGGCCATCTTGCATTTTTCACAAAGCTTTGTATTCTACTAATAACGCACTGTCATTTGATACCCATCTTAGAGTAGTTAAACAAAAATATGTCATCCGCTATTCTTCTTTGGTTACTACGTTAATTTTACTATTGGTATAATTTCATTATGACACTGAAAGCATTAAAATTGCCAACACTTATAATAGGTTAACGATTTAATGTAAATCTTATGATTCCAGTCTTTTGGTGATGAACTCGAACGGCCAGATGACCCAAGTCACGAACTTACAAGACAAACAACCGATAACAAAGAATCTGCAGCAACAAGCTATAATGCAACAAGCCATGCAGGTCACCATTGTAATTTTGAATATTTATATGAAAAAAATATCCCATTGGACCGATAGATCTCTGCACCTATCGGCCCAATGGGATATTTTTTCGTGACTAACCGACGCCAGTCTTTTTATTGTATGTATGTATAGTTATGTTGAATTATTATTCGTAAATGAAATTAAAAAGATTATTTATAATTACAATTAACTATATAAAAAGGTTATGTTATTATGACATTTTATCATTAAATTTTTGGTTATTGGGTATACCTTATTTCAATCCAAGCCCTTAACCATAGACAAATTATACGCTAAAACTCGTAAATTCCTGATAAGACACTTTATTCACATAACTATATAACAATAACTTTCCTTCACATAAATATAAACAAATATTACTACATTTTATCGTAAAATATTTATTAAAAAACGATATAACTATACATTAAAGGCTCTGTAGGTGTAATCAGACTATAACTTAAAATTAGCGTTTAATATATATGATTCAATAAGACTTTTACAACTAACTGTACACGTTTTAATTAAAATTGGACTAATTCCTATTCGTCTACATTCCACTATACGAATTCCCATTCGTCTACATTCCACTATACGACTGCCCATTCGTCTACATTCCACTATACGACTGCCCATTCGTCTACATTCCACTATACGACTGCCCATTCGTCTACATTCCACTATACGACTGCCCATTCGTCTACATTCCACTATACGACTGCCCATTCGTCTACATTCCACTATACGACTGCCCATTCGTCTACATTCCACTATACGACTGCCCATTCGTCTACATTCCACTTTACGACTGCCCATTCGTCTACATTCCACTATACGACTGCCCATTCGTCTACATTCCACTATACGACTGCCCATTCGTCTACATTCCACTATACGACTGCCCATTCGTCTACATTCCACTATACGACTGCCCATTCGTCTACATTCCACTATACGACTGCCCATTCGTCTACATTCCACTATACGACTGCCCATTCGTCTACATTCCACTATACGACTGCCCATTCGTCTACATTCCACTATACGACTGCCCATTCGTATACATTCCACTACCGATGAAATATCACGGGTACACAGAAGATAGGCGTAAAGTGGAAGCAATTCCACGTTTCGTCTGATGAGTTTACGTGCCGGAGGCCTAATTTTAATCCTCTTTCTCGTCCCACCCCTTATTATGAAAGGATGGGGACGTGATGTGGATTTGGCGCGTAGGAAGGAGAAATATCCTCTTTCTGTTCATCATTTCATTGTACGAATAAGTGAAATTATGCCACATAAATTCACATTCGTCCGATTCTAATTGAAATATACGGGCCGTAACAGCTATATAAAAGCATATTAATATCACTATTCAAATCGAATGCGAGGACATGTGTTTTTACCAGATATTTTCAGTAGGTTTAGGGAAAAATAAAATTCGCACAGGATGTATTTTAATATCTCTTTCGAAATACTCTACAGCAGCAACAACAACAACAACAGCAACAGCTGATGCAACAACAACAGCAGCAAACTCAACAGATGGTCCAACATTATCAGCAAGGTACAATATCTGTAACTTCTACAACCTAAGCTAATTTCTGAAAATAAGTACTTACATATGAAATTGGCCGTTGTCACACTGGCCGTCATACTAAAATTATAAATGCCAAAGTTTAGATAGTTTGTTTGAAGATATGTCCTAAACGGATCTTAATAAAATTTGGCACATGTAGAACATAATCTGGAAGAACACATAGGCTACTTATAATTTTTTTTATAATTCCGCGCGGACAGAGTCGTGGGCTACAGCCAGTTCTTAATAAAAGTGGAAAAATTTAATGAAAAAATAGTATATTTATAAGAAAGAAAAAGAAATAGAAGAAGAATAAAGAGGAAAATATTTGATAAGGTGCTAACTGACCGACATCATTCTCTGTTGCAGCAATGACACTGAACATGCCACAAGGCACACTCCCAGTGGGTTCAGTTGCTCAGACATTACCTATGACTGGATTACCTCAGATATCAATGGTGCCACAAATACATCCGGTTAGTAAATGACAACCTTTACCATAGCCATGGGATTCCGCTGATGTAACATGCATACAAAAACATATATTATATCCCTCATTCTCTGTTTTAAAAACGGAAATAACACATTTTGTATGAATGGTAATGGCAATGGAAACCTATGGTAAGTCAAAAAAGCTCTCATTTTCTTTGAAATATCTGATATAACGGTTATTTCAAAGATGTTGAAGTTTATTAGAGTACAATATAAATGTTACCATTGTTTTGTTGTTACCATCAACCATTAAATGCTTTGATTGTATAGCTTGGTGGTATGAATCAATCGGGAAACATTGTGAACCAGCTTAATACAAATCAAAATACCCAGAACACACCAATCGCTCAGGTCCAAACATTACAGCAATCACAGGTAAAAGCCAATTTTTTTTAAACACTGATCTTAATAATACAATAAATTTAAACACTTAAATTGATAAAATAAAAGTTACAACTCTGATTATTATGCACATTAATTTTTTGAGGGCTTTAGGTCGACCACATGCTGCACAGTGTCTCCCATCCTGCAACCATTTATGTCATATCTATAACAGTGTTCTAGATAGCAGCTTGTTCAATGTTCCGGACCCCCAAATTTCATTTCTCCTATATCATCTTTCTTGCATGCTAAGTAACTCACACTGAGTTCAATATTAATAAATGTTATTTTTAAATCATCACAGATCACATTTGTAGTACATAAAAGTTTCAGTAACTAAAATATAAATAAACTTTAACAATTATGAAGTTGTCATTACCAATTTCTATGAAGTAGTGAGGTTATTGTTTTTTTTTAAAACTTATGTAGACGCTGGTAGGGGGAAGCTTAGTCCAAACTTCAGTGGGGATGACAGTACAGCCCCAGGGAAGTCTCACCCATACCACTCCCATGCAAACGGTGAGTTCCCAACTGCAACAATAAACTATACAGAAAATTCTACATACACTTTAAATTAGGGTAGGTTTCAACCTGCACCGTACATATGAGATTATGATGAGAGATTCGAAATTAAGTACTGTGTCGTCTCTTATATACTTGTAATGACTAATGAAGACGACGAAAGTTTGTATTTCTAAATTAGAAAAGCACTTACCGGAAAAAAACATTCAGAATGTCTCTCAAAATAATTATAAGTATTTTGCCACTTCTCTTGGAATTTCAATCAAAATTCCTGTACAATGCACTACCTATATTTTAAAAACAGTAGTTTTAATTTTTTTTGAGTTGATTTTGTTGTTTTCGCCGTTACTTCACAGTATCATAGACTATAAAAATAACAACTAACAACGCGTGACCATAGATTAAGTATTGGTGTGACCATTAGTAAAAGATCATAATATTATTTTTTGAAGAAATATGTAATGGCATGAAAATACAATATAATATTAGAATATAAATAAATCTTTAATGATGATCCATTGGCAGCCAGCAATCTTGGAAGCAACTCCTGTGTCTACCACGCCTCTAGTTCAGGTCTTTTAAGATATGATAATGCATGAGATAGCGGTCCGCGGTAGTGATCTGTTGCTTATCCATTGCTTCATCGCTTCTATTTACATGTAACACGTAAAACACGTTACGACCCGTAAAATGTCAATATGTTAATATTATCTATGCAAAAAATTTATTACATTGTCATTTTAAATTTGACCTGCATAAATAAATAGAAGACGATAGCAGCTTATAAGTTAGAAATTCCAATTGAAATCTAATAGGCTTCTACTTAGAGGTCAAGTCATACAGTTACAGGAGGTTTTAGTCAGGAGCCTTTTAATATCGCCATTTCGCATTTAATTTTTTTAATAAACAATTAGTGTTACATAATCACATTTTCTCAACTTCCAATGATCAAATTGTGAAAAAAAATGCATGCTTATAATTACTTAACATATTAGGTAGTTATTATTAGCTAAATAACTATAAACTTGATAATGTATTTAAACAAAACAGACATTTTTAGACCTACGTGAAGTATCAATTTATGTACGAATTATTATAAAAAGGTATCTGCAAGTAGCCAGCCGTCGCCTCAAATGACTCTACAAACTCAAAGCGGCATGAGCCTGGCTACAACGCCGGTGCAAGGTTCAGTGGCGCCCGTGCAGTCCCAGACCTCGCTACTCACACATGTTAAGAATGAAGAAGATAAATCTCAACCGCTCGGCCAGGTTTGTACCTCCTACTTGTTTATCCAATATCAAATTATCACGATAGAATTAAAAAATCGCAGTGTGCCGTTCTATTGTTTCTAGCTAGCTGAACCCGGCACCACTAATTGCTATTCACAATGACAGTCAAAATAACATCTTTATAATTAAAATTTAAATCAGAATTTCATAATATATTCTATTCTCGATGAGCCTAAATTAAATTAGTGTACACCTGGGTCCGAAAATGTATGGATGCATTATCCCTTTGTATATAATAACATAAATAAATTGCAAATATGTTTACACTTTATATTTTAATAAATGCATTTTTACGAAAGAAAATATTATTACTTTTTGAATTAAATGACATTCATATTTGATTGCCTCTTATAACTAATTTTTAGCAATGGTCACCCAGAATTGTGTACTCTGATCTTCAGTGTTGCCAACGTAGGTGATTTGTCGCCAATTAGGCGAATCGGGGGACAAGAAATATCTTGTAGAACGATATAAATCAATACTACTACCACGCAGCTACCCATGGTGATCGCCATTGCTAAAATTCTTACAAATATGATTGAAAGAAACTAACCAAACTATTATCATAACTTTGGTTGGTTAGTTTACATGCTGGTAGAAAAATTTACGTGTGTAAACTAGAATCAACACAGTGGTTACGGGTGATGTTAACGGCAAAAGTCTTCTGGATGATTTAATTTTATTACTGCTGGCAGAGAATCAGCTATTCAAATTCTGTTCCTATTAAAAATTTTGATTACCCGAATGAGAAGAGGGTAATTTTTTCACGTAAATGTAAATTTGTTTTTATATATGTATGTTTGTAAGTTAGTTTGTGACAGCCAAGAGCCTAAACGACTGAACTGATTTGAATGTAGGTTGTCATTCAATTCCTCTTCTTACCCGAAGTGTCATATATTATATCGGCACACAAATAAAATTTTAAATTAGTGAAAAATAAGTTTGAATCTTACTCATAACTTTTTTACATTGCTTTTTCATTTTACGTAATTTTCTAGCTTATTGTAAAATGAGGAAGTGTTTTAATATAGATCCTACCACTACGATTCTTTTTTTTTTTTAATAAGGTTAGGTTATTTTAATTCTTAATAATTCCATGAATTTAGTACTAAGGCATGACTATTAATAGTTTTTAGCGTTTGGACTGTTTTTTAGGCTACCATTAATACGGCTATATTAGACTTTATAAGCTGTAGGAAATTGTGATATATTAGTAGTTGTTGGCAACACTGCTGATTTTTGGCGTTGGTCTCTCGGTTTTTTAAGTTCGCTTACCGTCTGTTCCCGCCTGTTAGACTTAGAAGTCGCCTGTAGTATCTTACTGCTTTTAAAAAACGTATTTAGTTATCGTTAGAATTTTTATATACGTGCTAGATCGAGCTTACAGTGAAAAATGGCGATTAAAGAAGCTGTCTATAAAGTAGTAAATATTTCTTACAAACAATACGTAAGTAGATTTCTTATTCTTTTATTAAGTTTTTTTTGCATAAAAATCTTACTTTAATTTTAATTTATAATTAAAAGAGTTAATGTTAAATTTAAAACTATGCTTAATGGTTTTAATATTCATTTTCTAAAACGTTTTAGCATAGTAAAAGTATCGTATGTTAAGTAAGGTATTTGAAAAAAAAAATTCGAAATACCCTACTTAACATACATATTTTCTCAGATTAAAGAGCATGTGATTAATAATACAATAATTTTAAAGTCTTTACTGTTGTATATATTTGTATAGTCTTTCAATTATATACATGTGATATAATTAGAAAAGTTAAACTTGATGGTGATACCATTACTGGTGGTTTTCTTTTTAACAAATGCTATATTGAATAGGCATATGTGATATAGTGATAATTATGACTTTGTGTTGCACCACGTCATTTAGAAATTATAATTCTAAATATTTTTGTACATTAAAATTATTTCCATATACAGTGGAAAGTGTTTGCTTGCCTCAAGTTCGTGCCAATCAGCTTGTTGACTTCAAAAGTAAGAGTTGGTGACATGTTTTTATGTTGTTGTTTGTGATACAATGATTTTATTTTAAAAAAATTATTGTTATCTAAGTAAAAAAAAAAGTAATTAAACTTGATGCAAAAAAAATAAAGATGTTATTGCTTTTGTCAACTCTTTAAATGTTTGCTTCATTTACCTTTGTTTTTTTTATTTTAAACATATGGATGATTATTGTGTTCTCCTGTATTTTAGTATTATTTTTTCACTTGGTTAATTAATAAAATTATATGACTGCATAGATTTTTACAGATATAATAAAATACTGTCTATATTACCTCGGACGCTACTTATAACTTTAGTTTTATTTTTTAATTTATAAACTATAATTTAATTTGATTTTCTTGCTCATTTGCTATTTCTATATTTTAAATTATATATTACACGATAATTAGACTTTAAAAAGAGTTTGATCCAAGGATATGTTCTAGGAAATACAAACATATGCCGTTTTACAATATATTTAGTATTTCAATGACACACAACATAACCCAAGATATTGGTACTTTTTTTTTATTTTTTATGTTTAATGTCTTGTAGTTTTTGGAAATGTATGTTTGTTGGTTCGCCATGTTATTGATGTTAAGCTTTAATATTAATAATTGAAAGTTTACAGGTTATCTTTATCTTAAAAGGAATAAATATAAATTTGGTCACATTTTTGGATTTATATCAAAATAAACATTCTGTTAATTAATTTTATAACTTTAAATTTTCTAGTATGTGATGAGAAAATCTGTAATAAGTATTTTCTATAAGTTTAACAGTTTCCAATGCTGCACCAAAAGGTATTTGGTAACTTATTATTATTAGACTATTAAGTAAAGAGTATTGAATAAGTCTGCTTTGTACTATAAGGTAATAAACTGATTCTGTGTCTTAATAGAGTATAAGTGCATGATCGACTGAATATTAATTATTTCTCATAATTGTCAATCTTTGTTAATTTTTTAAAACTTCCCCTCTAGTATGTGGTTGGGGATGACAACGGAGAGCCTGTACCGCCGACAGCCATCTCCATAAGCTCTGAATATGTGGCCGCTGGAGATGTTCCTGCTCCTTCCATGCCAACTATTGATGCAACAAATGACTCCACTGCATTGAATAACTTCTTCTCAGCTGGTACCTATATCTAGATTTTAATTAACTTCAGATTGCTTCTGAAAGGTATGTTGTAATTACAAAACTTTATATTTTTTAGGTTTAAATTCGACTTCAGAATCGAAATCGACTTTCCAAACCACAAGTGAACCGGCCTCATCAAATGCTTCTTCTGTTGTGTCTAACGCCAACATTCCAAGCACTTCTAAAGTAAAGAACCTTCAGGGAACAACTCCGGTAAAGATTGTGACTTTTCTATATTTACAACATTATACAGAAGTCATTTAATGTCGTAATTTAATAGCAATTGTAAAAAGTAATTCAAACTAATTAATTAAATTGCCTATAAAATGAAATTGTAATTTTTTTTTTGTTTTATTTGAAGACAGAAAGTCCTGATTAATTGTTTGTATTTCTTTACTGAAGGTAAGCTCAGCTGGCCCTGCATATTCAACATCTTCGTCTGTGCACAATGCGGTGAACACACAACAGAACTCAAATGCTTTGTTCAAGAGTCCCCAATGCACACGGCACATTGCATCGCCAGCTGGACATGGTGAGTGCTAAAATACAAATTAACATGTTTTGCACAGTCTCTTGGTGGTCTCAGTCATAAGTGTAACTAAATTACTGTGCATACTAGCGCCTCTTATGACTGTCAAAAATGCCATGATATTGTTTTCGACTTGTCTGTCCTCTCATGTCTTGTGATTTTCTTTTCTAACTAGGTTTTACATTTTTTCTGACAAAATTAAACCCTAACATAACTCTGGAATTTCATATTAACAGCGCATTGATAGATAATTAATTTGCTATGATCAAACATAACTTCAAATACTTTATCGTTTTGTCAAAACAAGACAACATGATGTCAAATTCCTTTGAGAACTTAAGATAGCGCTTTCGATATCATGTTTTAAACATTACGTATTCTTTCATAATGATCGCTTTTTTTACTTTTATTTACAACCACCATAAAACATAATTTTATTTTACAAAACACCTTTGCGGTCGTCCATTAATTTATGAAAATTATTAAACCCTCTTGTGATTATGTGGTGAGGTTATATACACTTCCCCCGCACCCAAAATCAAGTGTATCTTTTTGTACAGTATAGTAAATTTAAATATTCAAAATAATGTTTATAATAAAGATATAATTAATTTGTGATTAAATTAATTTGTTTTATTAATTGTTGAATATATTCGGATTTTTACATTTTCTTAATTAATCAGAAAATTAATACACGTGAAATATTATCCCATTCGTTGTGATTTGTTCTGAACCATTACTAGATTAATGGACGATCCGTTTTTACACAATACATTTTTTATTAAACTTTATTTATTAATCTTTCATGTCCACACTAACCAACTTTTTTTAATGCTTTCTTACATAAATCTGTAAATAGAGAACGTTTTATACTTGTTTTAATACTTTTTAAAATCGTTATGCAAATAATTTCGGTGTTCACTGCGACGTGCCGGTTGAACGGTGCGCTATATCTATTTTTCTCGAGCTAAATTATTTATAAAGTTTTTCAAAACAACCTGTATCACGCTAAACCCATATTTAAAATTTAAAATTTCCCGATTGCAACATGATTGTTTTGTTTTTCATAAAGCATATATATTATTCATGTGCCTTGCCTTGTGCAATGTATTAAGGTGTGATGTTTGTGCTGCAATGCAGTGGCGTTTTTTTTACACGTCTAATGATACTGAACAAAATTAGTGGTTGCAATGATTGAAATCATGCAGTTGCGCCGAAATCATCGGAGTAAAATTCAAAACGAACTAACTACGCCACCCAATAAGGAAGGAACTACTAAGGAAATATTGTACCGTTTAAAAGTTTTGAAACGTTGTGTTGATTACTATTATTGATTACTATTGAAATTGGATAATTTTTTAAGTTACAGTTCACTTTTTGAAAATATATATTTAAATACATATATGTGTTTAAGTGTAATTTATAAAAACAAATTGGAGTTTATAGTTTTGTCGAAAATTAATAATTCCTATCCTACTTTTCTTGTCTTCATACTACTAAAATATCGCAACGACTTCTGCTTTCTTCGAACCCTCCTTCAACATAAAATTTTATTTTAGAAAAAATAATTATTTGTGTCATTGTTGTTTTTTTCTAGTGATCTTCTTAAAGGGAATCGATGAGTATTTTTTTTTTGTATTGATCCGATGAGGTGTGGATGTGGTCTAAATATGGTACAGTATTCAAATTGGATTTGTTTTTTTAGATAAGGGATTGCCAAAGGCTATGGTAAAGCCTAATATTCTGACGCATGTCATCGAAGGCTACGTAATTCAGGAAGCGGGAGAACCATTTGCAGTAAGTTTATTGTTTAAAATAATGGAAGGGACTTAAGTTTCCTGAACTTATATAGAAGTCTGATTAGGAGTGATTGCGTATGTTTTCAAATAGTTTGTTTACGCTTTTTAACCAATTTATATCTTAAATTTGTAGGTGAACCGGCCTTTCCGTGAATGGACAGCTACAGGTGACAGGGAACACGACAAAACTCGTAATAATAAAAGATCGTCGCCTACTGAGCCGGACCAATGTAGTAAGTATAAAGATGAAATTTTTCTATCTACTTATTCTATAATGTTAATTATAAGTTAATTTATAAAAGTTTAAACTGATGTTTTTCACGTTTGTTGAAGACAAGAAAAGTTTGATCTGTTAGATTTGTATATTAAAATGTAACATCAACTATTTTGTTTTTGCAGTAAAATACTGTATGGTAGGGATTAATATAATATTGTATAAAATAAATGCCCTCCAAGCAAAAACCCGTTGAAACAAAGGTTCAGGATTAGGAAATACCGGTCTGGTTATTACTTTATATATAACACACATATACACACTCACACGTGTTATGTTTTCTTATATCTTGGCGGCTTATAACTTTTTGTGAGTTGCGCAGTACATATTGTAGGTGTAGCGAGATGTGGAAGAGGATACTGCGCAACGCGACACCACCGATCACCTTGAGCCTCCAAGATATTTAAAAAGACATATCATGCAATTCAACTTAAACGTTTTTCATCATTTTTTATTTTATTTTATCATCCTACCATTTCACCTAGCTGTTATCTCATATTAGTTTATGAGAAATAACCAATTCCACATGTTTACTACCGTCCCAGACAATCTAAGGTTAACTTTTTTTAAATTTCAATTTAAGTCTTACTATACCTTGTCTGTTGAATTGATTAGTTTGACAATCTATAAAGAATTGAATTAATTTTGTATGGAGACAAATGTCGTATTTAATGGACGCGTATCATAGTGCCGGAACATACGCAAGTAACGAACAATATCAAAAATCGATATTGTATTAAAAATAAATGTAGCAATTGATATTTTTAAATAAATAAATACTTTTAAAACGATTTAAATAAATAAATATCTTTTTTATTATTTCTATGTATTTCAACAAATTGATATTTGGTTTGAAATCTTTTTTAATTTGATGAATGAAAATTATTTTTAGGTATTTCAACAAATTGATTTTTGGTTTGAATTATTTTTTAATTTTGATGAATGAAAATTATTTTTATGTATTTCAACAAATTGCTTTTTTGTTTGAATTATTTTTTAATTTTGATGAATGAAAATTATTTTTATGTATTTCAACAAATTGATATTTGATTTGAATTTTTATATTTAATTTTGATGAATGAAAGTGTAATGTGAAGAAACGATATCATTGACTCCAATTCTATAATAATCATCGAAATTCGATAAAATTTATAACCAATTTCAGCCAATCCATAATTTTAAAACGGACAAGGAAAAGCTATTTAGTTAATTTAAGATAAATTATTAAGTGTATAATAAATATTAAATACAATAACATTTGAATTTAAGAGTTATGAAGTTAAAGTGAATGCTCAATTATAAAGAATATGATCATAACAAGTGCGATAAAATTAATCAGATGTAAGAGTTTTGTTACAGAATTATCTTTAATTGTTATTATTTGAATTATGTGAAAATTAACATCACATTTAATGCATAGTCAGATTATTGTACTAAGTTTATTATTATTTTTATTTTAGGCAAGAAGCAGAAGACTGAGACTACTGGAACCAATAATGGTACAGCTGCGGCTGCTGTAGCTAATGAAGTTGCCGAACCAAAACCCGGCCCTTCGAAGGCGACTGACGAACCACCTGCTGCAGAAGTCGCGGAACCTGCAGAAATTGCTCCGCCTGCCAGGGTTGTTAATGCCAACAAATGGACGGTAAGTGCTTTTATAAAAACAAAACTAGTTTCAAGTTTAGGGTATATATTAGTAAAATTATAAATGCGAATGTTTAGATGGATGGATGGATGTTTGTTAGAAGGCTATTGGATCAACAGGTCTTGCTGAAATTTGTCATAGATGTGGAATGTAGTGTGGAAAAATACATAGGCTACTAATAAAGTTTTTTATATTCTATTTAGTCAGTTTGTTATTGTATAAATTTTACTATAATGTCTTTTTTTAAAGGAAATCAATGTTATATCTATATATATAAAAGAAAGTCGTGTTTTAGTTACACTATTTATAACTCAAGATCGGTCGAACTGATTTAGCTGAAAATTGACGGGGAGGTAGCTTAGAACTAGGAGACGGACATAGGAACTTTTTATCTTTTGTGCATTTTTTTCCGCGCGGACGAAGTCGCGGTTAAAAGCTAGTATAAACTATACATATTAGATGTTTTTATACTAGCTACTGTATATATTAGATGTTTTTATAAAAGTGTTGATAGTTTACACTAAAGTAAATGTTGTATTAAATTTATCGCAGGTTGCTGAAGTATACGAATTTATCCGGAAAATACCTGGATGCGCTGGGTACGCTAACGAGTTCTTGGCCCAGGAAGTTGATGGTGAGGCTCTGCTCCTAATCAAGGCTGAGCATCTTGTAATGGCACTGTCCATCAAGTTGGGACCAGCACTTAAGATTGTTGCCTGCATTGATGCTCTGCGCCCGGAGAATGAACAAAATTCTAATGAGTCCGAATGAGGTAAGTCAATTTGATTAACATTAAATTATAATTGAATTAATTGTTATTTTACTTTGGTATAAATAAGAATGTAATAAATTTTTGATTTGGTTCTCCTCAAAATGTCAAATATTGAAGCAAAATAATTTAAATCTATTTCACTCTAAACTGTGTGATTTTTTTTTTCGAATGAAATAATTATTTTTTATTATTATTATATTTGTTATTGATAACATGTATTTTTTTCTTTTCAGAATTAATTTTTAAAATTAATCTTATGGACTTTGATTAAAGCGAGATTAAATTTTTTTAGTAATATAGTTATTTACATATATAAAAACAGACAACAGTGATTTATTTTGTAGTAGTGAATGTGTATTGTGTATTGTGCAGTGCTCCAGTAAGAACTGGTTACATTAAATATGTTTTAATTAAAATATTAACAATTATTGTGTCTAGTTAAGGATATATTTTATATAATGTGTTGTACCAAAAATATTATTTACTCGACACATTTCTTGGAAAATCTGATCCGATATTTGAATAAATTCTTTTTTTTTTAATTATTATTATTATTATTATAAATAATTTAAAATTTGTACTTATATTTTTGTATTAGTTGGTGCAAGTATTTTATTTTTTTTATAATTAAATTTGTTGTATATAATTCTTTAAGTCATTCATGTTTTTGATTATATTTAAAAATATGAATGACTTCGTAAATTGTTTCCCTTTTTGTTATTTTGTTGCTTAAATTTAATTTAAAAAAAAAGTATGTAATTGTTTTTATTTTTGTGTATATTTTTAGTTTTTATCTTTAAGGTATTACAACAATTGACTGATGGTTACAACTGAAATATATGGAATAGTTTTTCTTTTTTCAATACAAAATTACGACCAATTCTTTTTAACTAAAATTATATCCACTCTCTAATACTTTCTATTCTATAAATTAGTATATTTTGTTAAACATTTTGAATCACTTTAGCCATAGGCTTAAAAATCTTTTTATTTTCTTTCAATATGTCTATATTTTTGTAATTTCCTTTAAGGGCGTCTCGTGCCCTCACATATAAGACCTGAGTTGTAACCATTATTGCGGTATATGTTGATAATACCTTGCTAACGTCATTTAGGACATATGTCGAGTGGTCCGCCTATTCCATATTAAGTTTTATTATCATTCATTTAAGTTGAATAATTAATTAAACTTAAAAAAAGTACGCATTAATAGGTGTAGTACTTATGTAAATAGTCTTTCCCTGTCCCCCCCCCCCCTGCCCCTTACTATCCACACCAACCTACATAATGCTGAAATAGTGTTAGGAAACTTTTATCATTTCATGTGTTAGTTTGTAGATAATGGAGCTGAAATGCCCAAGAACCCACCATTCAAAAATAGACTTACAATAAAGCATTGTTTATTGTGGCTGTTTGTAGCCTGAGAGCTGAGGATTTCAAGTTAAAATCACTCAGTAAATAAAATCTATTCATTACAATATATAAAATTAAAATTAGCTTTGTAGAGTTAAGAGAGCGATTTTAATTGAGGCGTAGTCTATATAATATTTAACAATAATTTGCACCATCATCCCTAGTTTTGTGTTTAATTCATAAATGTGTAATTTTTAAGCGATTAACATATAAAAAAAAAATAGTAGAAAAGTAATAGACATGTCTTAAGTAACCTCTCTCTAGTTCTGAATTTTTATGTTAAGGCTATGGTTCCAAAAAAAAAATTGATTGCTTTATAAATGGAGGCACTAGAATGTCTAATATGTATGTGTGTATGAAAGTAGTAATATATGTATGTTTATATACACATACATATATTATGTATATATGTATATGATTGAGCGATTATAATTTTTATGTATATTTGTGGAACGGATACATAGTTGTCTCAAGTATTAGTAATTTTAAGACTATTATAATCTTCTTATTAATAAACTAATTACGTGTTGGAATAATATTGTAGTTGATTGATGTAATATTATGTTTGTTTACAGCGATAAGTGTGTACTTTTTTTTTAATATTTATGATTGTTAGAGGGCCCCTGCTGGTTATAAATAACCTAATGTGCAATCGCTGTTTACAATTTTTTTTTATAATAGTTTCGCCAAAGTAAACGCTTTGTGGTTTTTATTTGTCATATATTTGATTTTAAGATTGCCGTATCCGGAGTTCATGTTTATGGGTAACTTAGTGTAGATTTTGTCTTAGTAATCCGGTCTTGTGTATTTATTGGACTCTGAGTTCGGTTTTTAATCAATTTATCTATGGTGCTACTTAGTTTTTGAGTTTATGTAGCATATGATTTTTCAACTTTTATTTTTTAACAACATAGTACATATATATATATATATATATATATATATATATATATATATATATATATATATATATATATATATATATATAGTTATATGGTATAGTATAATTTGCGTAGTTATTTTTCGCGATTGAAGTAAATGTTTGTAACTTAAAATCTTAATGTCTGTACTGGTTTTATGTAATGAAAATACCAAAAACAGGTCAGTAGTATTTGTGAGTTGAAAACTTATTTGATAATTACATATTTTCGATGTACTTTTAAACGAATAAAATATAAAAATAATTATATTTAGGGATAGTAATTTGTTAATCATTTTAAATGTTTCCCGAAGTAGTGGATTTTTGATTCTTTTTTAAGTTTTACCTGTTACATGGTTAAGCCGATGTAACGTAACAATTTTTAGTGCACCGAATGATTTCATAAAATTAATGTCAGATTATTGAATGTGTAGTGTTTAATGTAAGCATATAGAAATTAATCTTTAGTTAAACTGAAGATGTCGTCAAATATATGTACTTTTCAATTATATTCTGAGTGTCTATGTATGATTCAGTCCTTGTCGCAGTCGAATTGTAAACATGTATTCTCACTTCTGTTGTCGCAAAGCTTTTGTAATAACAGTTTCGTATAATTCTGGCAAATTAGATTTCTGCGCGTGCGCAGCACTAGTGAGACTATGAATTAACACGTTCAGTGCTACTTGACGTATGACTTTTACGTATTAATGAGAACTCGCAGAGCGAGCCGGCGTCACTGAACGTGTTAACTGATATGACAATATTGATGAGACAATTTTTTCAAGTTCGAATAAATGTTGCTCAAATAATTGAAACACTTAATATCCAACAAAATTATTTAATAAACTGCATGAGACTGATTTGAATTCTTTTATTTCATTCCTATTTAATTCGAAGTTGTTGCAAAAAACAAACTAAACAAAAACAAAAAAAAGACTGATCATAAAACTTACAATTTATTCAAAATTTACATTATTAAAAAACTCGTATGATGAAGCTTATCTATCCGAATATTATAAAACACCAAGTGAAGCAGACTCGCCTACCACTTACGCGGGCAGTCTATTGCAAGCCACTTAGTGTCTTCAGCCTGGATGGGAGCGAGCGCCGTTTGTTATGCGCAGCACTCGGCCTGGGTAGCACCTTGATGTGCGTGTACGTGTATCACCGCAGACACACTATCAAAGCGCTGTGTAATTTTCTTAAGTTTCACAATATTAAGACCTTTTATCTTACTTGGATGGCGCTTGTAGGGTGACGAAAGATCACTTTACTGAACAATCACTTTCCCTAATGTGGGGTTCCACCGCGAGACCTTATGTCCGCGCAGGTACGAGTCCCCGAGGCTACCGTTAGGGCTACAGCCCTTTTCCTAGGTAGGTAGACCCCGTCGATAGATGTTGATGGACAATTCGTCTCTCCGTTGCCCTTTTGCTTTACCCTATGGACCTACAAGGCCATCCCTTTATTAACACACAAATTAAATATTTACAAAAGTAACTAAAGTAGCAAAAGTAAGCCTAATTCATTATATAAAAAGAAAACTTAACTCTATGTTATATAATAATAAAAACATGGCTTAAATATACGTAACTATTCCACGTTTTGGAGCATTGAACATTATATTTCGCTAATTTTCATTCGCGTCCCAAAACGTGGCGTTAGCCACTTACTTGCTACACTTTATACGCATCTTTAATAAGACAAATATGACACACACGTTATTTACTTAATATATAACAGACATGGTATTTTATTAATATTTAACAAAAAATACCAGTCATCGGTTCACATGCTACGAAACTTTTCTAAGACGGTACGTTGGGGTCAGTATTGTGAAACATTTGACCTGGTCGGCTAGCCATCCGCTATTCGCAGGCCACTTTCCGAAAAAGTGGACGAGGCACAATTGGAATAACCGGCTCAAATAGAATAGTACTAGAACAACTAGTGCATGTTAGATTTCAGCAAATTTAGTTTATAAAAATTTTATATACTCTATAAATTTTATATATTTTATAAACTCTAGGATAATATTTATATGAATTAGACAAATGTTTTGGAACTTATGTCTTGCTACCAACAATCCAACATTGAATTTTTTTCTGCATTATGAAAACATCTTTACCGTAAGGTTCCGTTCAGAGACCCAAACGGAGATCAGAGCAGATTTTAATAGCGAACAAAATTGAATTTTATAAGATTTAAATAAGGTTCAGTTACACTTTTTAAATCTTAAAAATATAAAATTAAACCTTGTTCCAATGAAGTAAAGGTTTATTTTAGATAAAAATCTTCTTGCTCTCCGTCCAGTCTGTCTGAACAGAACCTAAGGTTCAACCGTCGTACTATATCACACTGTTATTTCCTTTTTCGTGAGAGGGACGCAGACCCGCCGTTAGCTGTTACGACTATTCTGCCCTAAAGTCGAAAGTAAAAAAATCCATTCGGTCGGTTTTTAAATGACATTACATACACATTACTTATGGTAATTATGACAATTACTTATAAAACAGATATCTATTTTTCATTCAACGTTATTTCACTCGTGAGAACTGTGCTAAAATAATTTACCAACCTAGGTAAGTCAACCAGTGATCGAATTACGATTGCCACTACTCGTTTAAACATGAAATTTCGAACGTCTTCATCACACGTCTTCGTAGTTGAGAAATACAAAAGTTATTAATGCACCATTTCAGATTTTTAGAGAGTACGTCAGAGTGTCAATGTGTTTACTTTGTGTGGCACTTTCAGATAGCAAAAATAACCTAACCTTGATCTTTTCACAATTTTTTACATTAGTAAAATGCAAACAAAAAATTACATACACATTATTTACATTGCTAACATTCATTTAAAATATTATTTTAATCGTGTTACAAAAGTATTTAAGACATTAATTATAATGATTTCTCACTCGAATAAGTCTCTTGATTAATTTGAACAATAAATGAATTCACAACAGATTGCGTTATGACATCGAATAAACTTTGTAACAATTTCTAGTTGAACTTTTGCCACAGTTATTGCATTGTTCACATTTGTCTATTGATATGTCTACGAATAATTTGGGAAAAATACTTCTTCTCGCGTGTGCCCTTCATACCGGTAAGGCTTCCTTATATGTGCCCCCTCGAACGTTGGTTTCGCCCGAAGCCCCTTCTGCTGTTCTTCTGACGGTTTTACTTTGGTGCTCTCTAAAATTTTCTGAAAACAACATAAGCTACCTCATTCTTAAGTTATAATCATAGGTGGGCACAGTTAATCAAAAAGTTAACTTCGTTAATCGTTAATTCGTTAAATAAAAATTTAACTTCGTTAATCGTTAAAGCGTTTAATTTACGAAAATTTAACGCAAGTTAAAGTTAACAGTTAAAGTTAATTTTTGTTCATATTACGAGTATAAGGCGCAAGCGGGAAATGGCCATATGAATAATCTCCAAATCGCATGGACCGATTTTGTCGAGACTTTCAATAGAACTTAGGCTATTTTTTTACTGCCCTTACGAAATCTCGGGAGATCGCTAATCCTATCTATAATTTAGTTATATAATACTAAAATATAATTTAGACAATAGGAGCGATGTACTAATGCCTGTACCATAATAAAGACATAGCATGCACTAGTTACACACACTTATATACTGCACTGACAATGATGGACAATTGACTTTTTCAGTCAATTGTTTCATCGACAATCCGACGTCACGGAATAAGATAGCTAACTAAATTTAGACAACACAAATTTTCTATTAAACATTAAGACATGTGATAATATTCAAAAGAAAACAATCAAAACTTTTGTGCAGTATTTACATTTATCTGTTACTATTTGCACCCGGATATTCATTTGCTCATACTCCAACAACTGAACATTTATTTTTATGTATAATTTGGTAATATTTTTTTATTTTATTTTAGCTAAGGACCCACGAACAGACTTATCATTTTTTACGTACTTTTTATTTATTAATATAGATTTATTAATAAAACTTCTAACATCAGAGGAAACTTATTATAACATTGATAAATAAACTATATAACCAATCCAGTGATACATCTCAACGCATCAAACCATACAACTGAGATGCCATCGATAACTTCTATCATCTAATGATCTATCGTCCGATCTATTATTATATGTTAAATCAAGTTAAATTACTCTCAGTGTATTGAGCATAAGTTACACGACATAACGAAAACAACCAATCGCGGGTGATGTCTTCTCTCTTTCTTATGACCTATAAAATCGTTATAGTTAGTTAGTAAGAATATGGTTTTGAATTATTTTCAACGACATTCGATTAGTTTTAAAATAAACTTTCGATATACGTAATAAAATCGATGTCTTTTTGTAAAGGTCACTTGTGGCAACATTTCATATATTAAATTTAGTATAACACAGTTTAACATTATTTCACTAACATAATTATTTTATCTTTTTCCTCATTCCTTCTCGTTTTGTCGTATACTTTTTTTTGTAAACAAACAAATTATCTTCGCTATTGTCTTTGCGCAGCGCACGTGCATCCCCGACCATTAGAAGGGTTGGGGCCATAAATCCATCGAGTTCGTTATCGTATTCTCTGTGCGGCTGTCAATTTGATCCTTTGTTCATATTTTTAAAATGCAAAATTTTTTTTCTTTGACTATGAAGAAGCCCCAAAAAAACAAACGACGATAATAAACTCATAAATCCCTTTTGTTTTTGAGGAACGTTTATTGCGTGCACATTTCGTCTTTCGAATTTTTAAATTTATTTTTCATTGTTTGTTTCTTATCTACGCAATGACAAAAAAATCCTATTTGTACGCTTTTTCAAATGAACCATAAACTATTTTTTTTTATATTGTTTGTTGTCTTTAAACTCCAACATTAAAATAAACATTTTTGTCTGCAACAAAGTTTAGTTGTATTTTAGGTAAGACGTTGAAGAGTAATCTCGATTATTTTGATTGCAATTCAACGCAGAGTTTATCTCTTTTAATAGATTTTGCGTCTCGCGTATAACAATTATTGTATTAAGAGTAAAGTGTTTTCGAACCTTATGTTGATTTTATAACAAAGTCTTTATAAAAAAATTAAATAAATGAAAACCAGTTTTAATGTGAATAAAATGTAATAAAGACTTTTAGAGATATTTGTGTAAATGTGAATTAATTATTAAACTTTGAAGGTGTCTAGCGCCAAAATTTCGCAATATTTGATAGAGGTAAGTTTGTTTAAATCGTCACTATTTTCTAACAAGGATTCTGTGGTACTCTTTTGATCACGTCTATCCCGGCCGCTCGGTGTATTGTATAACATGCATCAACTCGCTCGTTCTCTTTCTCGTTCACCATTCGACTCGCCGACGGTCGCCGAACATAGCCGAACTTACGAATGTAGCCTGATGCATAAATTAAATAAAATGACAACACGTCAATAAGTGTCTATTGTAACAATTAACGGAATAAATTAACGGATGTAGAATTTAACGGAAGTTAACAAGAGCGTTAACACTTTTTGAATTTAACTTAAAAGTTAATCCGTTAAGGAAAATTTTAACTTCGTTAATTAACGATTAACGGATTAACGAGTTAATGCCCACCTTTGGTTATAATGCTGCATATTAACCTAGAAATAAATCTAATGATTACATGAGATAAACGTTAGATGCGGCGTACGATCGAGACAAGCGGTGGAAAGTAATGGGGAAGATCTTTGTCCAGCAATGGATTGACACAGGCTGATGATTATTATATTATTATGGACGTTTTGTAGTGTTTTTAAATTCCAACAAATTAATACTTTTATAAAAGATATATTTAAGCGTGCATTATTTTTAACTGAAGTATTTACTAGAAATACTAAGAAGTAACTGGGACACATTTGCAGAAAGACTAAATTTAGTGGGATACTTGCCCATCAAAGCAATGCGTCCCGTAAATTCTCCGCAACCGATGGTGGTGACCAAATTCGCTTTCCTACAAGCGGAAACTTTATCTTAACGAAACAGTCATATTGTATAAGGACCACAAAAATATTTCATTAAAAATAATGCTCGTTTAAATAACCTTGCAAAAACAACCAGCCTGATTCTTACTGAAAAAAAATCTTACAATTCAATAAAATAGGAAGGCGAATGATGTATTGAGAAACATTCTATAATGTATTCCATTTTGTCGAAAACAATATTATCATAAAAGGTCACATTAGTTATTCAATTTTCTTGTGTTGTTTACTAATAAATAAGTATTGCAACGAACGACTGCATTCTTTTTTTCATATTTACTATATGGTTTGTACCAAGTTTTTCAATGCTAACAATTTTAACTTGATTTATTGATATGTTTCTAGAAGATCTACTTAAATGGGTTAAAAGTTGGCTTCTACTTTCTTATCTCAGCTACAGTCGACTATTTAGTGTGAAAAGTTAGTAAGTACTAATTGATTTTCTATGAGTTTATACCTAATGGGTGTATAAAATATTTTAATCCGTATAAAGGGCTGCGATTACCCTGGGATACTGGCTGTAGTCGAGTGGCCGACTTGCTGGCAGGGGACGTATCATCATCCGTGACTTGGTGAGCGGCACCGCAGGCGCTTTAAACGAGATCCAGTACATATTCTGACCTTGTGGCTCCTCCGCAGATAGTGTATATTTGCCGTTAAGGTTGCTGCAAAAGAATATAATCGATTAAATAAAAACAAAAAACATCGTAACGAATTCTAACAATGTACACTACTATGTCTTACTGTTAGTAAACAAATTACAATTAATGAGTTAACCAAGTTTTTCTTCTTTGCAGCTTTGACCAAAATATTAATTTTACATAAAGATGATGATAATTCGAGATAACGTATAGCTTAAGTGTTAAACCTAAGAAGCTACTTTAATAAGTAACCTAAATTCAAATATTGGTTTTTTGCTGGGTACAGCTACCTGCTTCCTCAATTTAAAGCAAATCTTAGCATACCCAACCTTGGTCGTCCTTACTCTATGTACGACGGTATAATTATTACCTTTTGTCACATTCTTTGTACCACCAGGCGCCGCCATGTTCGGTGGCACAGGACCCCTCCTTCCATTCGTCGTTGTCCGCATCGTACGTCGAAAACTTCTGCCCGGCGTGGTATGATAATGAGTCACCTTAAACAAACACTCTTCACTAAGAAATCATCTCCTTGCCCTTTTTCCACTTTGGTCAACAAATATTTTTTCTTTCAAATTCATTTTATCTTTTGTTTCAAATTATATTTGCTTGTTAATCTTGTCCCGCAATCCATCTATCACATCTATTATTTTTTTCAAATGGTATAATCTAAGTTCATCAGAAATAGACATGAGTTCACTAGAACGAAGACACGACTGTTGTGATATCATAAGTTCGCCTAAGATATTTTTAACGATGTCCTTTTTTTCGTTCATTTAAATTTGTCCTTTACTATACCATAGGGTAGAACGAGAAGTATTAACACAAGGTTTATGAAGTATCTTGAAGTGTTGCGTTAAATACTCAAAAAAGGATTTAAAAAAATTAAGAATCATTTATCGAAGCGTCTTTTGCCTTCCTGGATTGATATTTTTTTATATAGAATGACAAACGCTCCTTTAATAAGAGCTTAGAAGCTTAAATAGTTAAAGGCCCAGACCTGCAGATCCATGGAAGGAGCCGAGTGTGCTTATCCTGTAGCCTTCATGTTCCGGTGCGATGGTGAAGACCGAGTATCCTGCGAAGCCGTCCCTCCCGTGCTGCGTCTCCAGCTCGATCCTCAGCTCGTACAGCTTCTGACTGGTGAGATGATGCAACTGCTCCAAGCCCAACCAGAACTCGCCCGCCAAGTTGCCGAAGCCATACTTATACTCGGACCAAGACTTGTAAAAATCTTGCGAGCCGTCGTAACGATTTTGAAATACCTTAAAATAATTAATTGCTATCACGTAAACTGCTGATGCTTGTGCATTTAACTTAGTTGACGCTAGTCCACTTACTGAAATTGCAACATTTATCATTCATTAAATTTTCAAGCGGTACATACAAGAAATTTACATTTTACACAAAAATATTACAGGTGGATAATTTAATTACGAGTATGTTAATAATAGGAAAATAAAGATCTAGGAGCTGCGTTTAATTGAATAGAATCCTTAGATTTTTTAATTTTATTAATTAACAATAATGATTGTACTTACCGTCCATCCACCACCAGCGGTGCTAAGATCACACAAAACATAGAACGGATCAATATCGTCTGGTTTGATCTTGTAGATGCCTGATACATTGAACCCTTGAATTTGTATTTCATGACAGTCAGTAGGATATCTCTCATTACGGTCCATCCGACCGATTCTGAGAAGTAACAGAATAAAATATTAATTGAGTGTTTTCGATACAGACTGATTTTAAAGACATAAGCATACTTACTTGCATTCACATTTCTTCGGTTTCTGTTCATGGAGCGCTTTTCTAAACTCACTTATTATTGACAAGCTGTCCAATCCGCCGCCTGACTCCTGTCGGCTAAGGAATAAGAGTTAATATTAATTAAGAAAGATATATGTAAATAATAAATTATGGAAATTAATAATTTTTTTCCGTAGACCCTCGCGGGTGTATGGCATATAAAGTTGTCATGGCGTATTGTAACGTAATACTTACTTGTGATAAAGTTTACTGTTCTGTCGATGTTTTACTTCTGAAATAACTCCTGAAATAGACTCAACGCTGGCCATGATGCCCTTTATATGGTCTTCAACGAACTTAAGACGGGCGTCAAGTCCGGATTCCAATCTGTATACGCCAGTATCCACTGCAACAATATTTTATGGTCAATCAAATAAAAAAATGTTTTGTTTTTAATTTAAACTACAAATAAATATACTTCGTCACTATAGCATATCGTGGAAGAGTAAAACTAATTACATTTTATACAAAACATAACTAAAAAAAGTTGTTTTTTATCGAAATTAATTTAATGTCTTCCCATATCTGTTAAAACTGTTATAAGATCATCGATCTATATATTTTGAAGAAATTATACGCTGCCACAATGTTTTTTTCTCTATAATCTTAATCTATCGGCCGTTCAATCGCCAAACAATGTATCTGCCCCATTGTGGTCCATTCTGGCCAGGGACGTGAATTTTTGTACGACGATTTGGTGCGGATCGCATAATTTTTGATACCGAGTGACATACAGATCTGCCCTTTATACGCCTTACCTATATCTATCTATATAAAAAAAAATATAAAAGAAAGTCGTGTTAGTTACACTATTTATAACTCAAGAACGGCTGAATCGATTTGACTGAAAATTGTTGGGCAGGTAGCTTAGAACCAGGAAACGGACATAGGATAATTTTTTACCCCGTTTTCTATTTTTCATTCCGCGCGGACGGAGTCGCGGGTAGAAGCTAGTATTATATAGCTATAGCTTATCATGCTCATAACGCCACGACTTATTGTTGACAAACAGTGGTAGTGTTTGGGACAAAAATATATTTATTCTCCTAACGATAGTTTTTTTTTTTTTTAGTTTGCATAAAAAATAGCTTATAAATAGAAAATAACATTATTGTAAAGACGGAGTTGCGTTATAATAAGAAATATGTCTAAAGGTTTTAATCAAATTTCGATCATTACGCGAAAAATATTATATTCATTTCTTCATAAATAGTTTACCAGTAGATGACTTATCTGAATTATATTATAATACGCTTTATGCGTTAGCAAAAAGTGGTAAGAAGCTTTTTAAGAAGCCTTACTATAGGGTAGAGTAATACCTCCTTGCGATGTTTTTTCTAATTTTGCTCTCACGTAACTTATATCTGTCTTTAATAGATCTATTGCAGTGTCCAACTTCTCTGGGAACAATTGACTTTGCAATGATTTCGACAGCGCCGCTAGATATTTCAATATGTTATTGGTTTTCTCGTGTACTTCGATGTCCAGCCTGTTCAGTCTGAAATCTATGCTGTCGATTTTCTTTAGATATTTTTCACTTGTGGTGATCGACTCCATGATCTTTTCTATGACAGCCTCGTTTTCTGACATCATAGCTGACTGCACAACTCTAGTATAATTGTCGCGTTTTCTCGATGCAAGCATCGCTCTACTCAATTCGTCTTCGTATTCTTTTTTCCATGCGTTTTTATCTGAATGGTCACTTCTGTGTTTTTGTTTCTTAGCTCTACTAGGATCCGGGGCGACTTCCGTGGATATGGGAGACATGGTCAAGAGTGCAAGCAGCAGAATGTATAACATTTCGATGTGCGAACGTTCACTTGGTCGTAGAGCGACTGGCCCGCTCAAACATTTTCCACGCTCATACAAAGTTTACAAACAGAACGGTCATCAAATAAAAACAATCATGCTTTGTTTTAGCAGATGATTCGTAATAACGCTACTTCGCATGGTTAATTGTTAATAGTACGATCGACTATATAATTTGTTTGGACGTGTTTTCAAAATATATCTTATTGTTTACAATAAAGACGTCTACAATGTAAATTAATAACTCCCCCGCTCGTGTCGAGTCGTACAATATGTATGGAGGTATTTTACAATTCAGTTTTCACCAAAACCCCGACAATTGGAGACAAAATGTAAAGAAAATGTAATTACGACACCGTAGAAAGTCCGAAAGTTTTTGTTTGTGTTTGTGTTGTACTAAATTCCATAAAATCATTAAAGTTAAGATTAACTTTAGCACACATCTGCAAAGGCAAATCGACAAGTTGTCTGCAAAACGGAACTCCCGGAACAAATAAAACTGGCATTTCAGATTCATTCGCTTAGGTTCCGACTGGTTTTTGCAAGAGTGTCCTAGAGGCTTAACACCTGAGACGAATGAGATTAACTTCGTCACGTTATATTTGAGGAACCAGATTTTAAACAATCGGCGTAGTAATATGTTGAAGGCACATAGAGAATTATCAAAAACCACTCGGTTCATGTCATTTCAATAACTTCCTAGTGATAAGTTATGAATTATGCTTATACTTCAGTCATATTTCATCTTTAGCAGGCAGCATACCAGCAACCATTTGATTTTGGGCCCTAGAGTCGACATGGTTGCTAGTAAGGGTCTGCCGACTAACATTGTTCCATTTTTAGGGTTCCGTACCTGAAGAGGAAAAAATCCTTATAGGATCACTTTGTAGTCCGTCCGTCTGTCAAGACCCTTTTATAGAACTCACGAAATTTTATTAAAATCGACTAACGTCAAAAGCCTAAACGTTTTGCCCTTAACAAAATGTTAAGATTCACTTAAAAAGCATATTTCAAAGGTCTCCCAACCACAACGATCAATGATCCCGAAAATGTTTTTACATACGTTTCCCCAAATTAATTCACAAATTTGCTAAAATTAAGTATGAAGTCTTACTTCTTAGTAATATAATAAATGCAATAATTTAGGCTGGTTTTAGAGTCACGCTGATCGTCACCGCTTACAGCCAAAATATATCAACTTTTAGAAACGTTCGCGTTGATAGCTACGCGTTATTCTAAAACGGTTCTTAGAAGTTGAAATGCTTTGGCTGTCAGCGATGACAACCAGCGTAACTACAAAACCAGTCTGGAAGCATCAGATTGGTGGATGTTTGTTATTACGGATCTCACTGAAATTCCGCATAGATATAAAACACATTCCGGAAGAACACATAGATTACTTCATCGTCAGCTCATTATACTTCCCGACCAAAGAGTTCAGAGTCTTCCCAATTTAGAGGTGACCTAAGGATAGGCTACCTACGAACCTACGATCCTGTGTGTACGGTTCCCGTGGGATACGTTTGACCCATATTTCCTCAATCACTCCGCAACGGTTCAACACGTCTCATTTAAATTTGGTACATAAAACAATGTATAGAACATATTTTCGAGTAACACATGTGATACATTTCAAACTTATGTAATTCTGCACAGACGACGTCGCGGTCAAAACTTAGTTTTTATATTCTTATCATTTTTTTATCTTAGTTTTTATATTATAACTTTATTATATTCCGGCACTGCGATTACACGATTACCAAGCATACAAGATCAGACATTCTTTATTTAATAACTAGCTTTTACCCGCGACTCCGTAAAAATTATCCTATGTCCGTTTCCTGGTTGTAAGCTACCTGCCCACCAATTTTCAGTCAAATCGATTCAGCCGTTCTTGAGTTATAAATAGTGTAATTAACACGACTTTCTTTTATAAATACAAGAATCTTTTATATATATAAGATTACTTAGCAATATGGTCTTTTGTTTCATTATTGTTTCTTTTTTCTCTTATTATTTTATTATTCTCACGCCTTTGCCACATTAAAAGAAAAGAAAAGCAAGTGATATCCTTTATCTACAATTAATACTAAATAATTAAAATAAGGAAAGACATGACAGAAACATTAAATGCATGCTAAAGTTAGAAAAATATGTAAAATACCTCGTCGCAGTGAATGATTACTAGAATGATGATGATGTGTGAGCAGATATTTGACTTTGTCCAAATCGTTTTTCAATGATTGTATCGCACCCTCCATGACGTGTACGGGCGCCAGTTGAACAAGTTTTAATATTTCCATTAAATATTCGATTATCGTATTTGTTTGATTCTGCACTAAGGAGTTTAGATTGTCGACTCTGTTATCTAATGTATCGATCTTTTGAAAGTATTGGTTTTCAGTAAGAATGTTGCTTTCAAAATTCTTCACATTCAAATCTCTTCGTAATGTTCCCGCTGGTTGGGCGAATGCCATATTGTCTATGTGTTCTTCGTGACCTGATGATGCTCCATGTTGGTGGCCTTCTGAGTGACTTCTCTTTGCTGCGGACAGTGTGAATATTGTAAGCGCCATTAGTAGCTTTTTCTTCATTATTTGTCTGGCACCGGTTGTAACGTTTCGATACATTTAACGGTCGCGGCAGGTCGCGTGCCTAATAAGTAACTTACTTTCATCAAAACATTGTACTCTATATAACCTTCCATTGTCAAATGGAACAATATCCTGTTTAAAAATTACATAAGGAAACATATACAATGTTTATCTAAAAGAAAGTGTCCAAACGTGTTATTAAAACTTGCAGTGATTACTAATTTTATAATCTTCATTTACTGTTGTACTACAATGTTACTATGAAATGAAAGTCAGATTATAATTTTATTGTTTATTATTGTAAATTTTTATAAAGAGTAAAAAGTTACAATATAAATACGCTTGAATTGTAGACTTTAACGGTTTTTTAAATTTATTACTGTAAGTGTGGAAAATAAACGCATTCTGCAATCCAAGAAGGAAAATAAACTGCAGTACTATCCAAGAATACGAAAGGAATATGTTAAATAAAGAATGTGCCGTTTCTATATTAAGAAAGGTATACTATAAAGTCCTTACGACAAGTCTTGTGCTAGAGCGTTCCTAGTGCATGCCGTGGTAAGGTGTGTTAGTGATTTGTTACTAGCTTTATTCCATGTAAGCCAAGTACACTTGCTTCTTTAGCAAGGTACAGTCTCAGCTAAAAGAATAGGTTCAGTACCAATTTGTCTAGTTATTTTTCGATCTTTAAAAAGCCTAAAAATAATTAGGTACTGGATGGCGGTACAAAAAACAGTGTAATAATTTATTTCTTTTCTCCGGTGCCGCAGAATAATTATTACCCGTATTGGAAATTTTATCACTAAATAGGTCAACATTCAGCAAAGCTATGCAATTATTTAATAAAAGCGATTCTTTTTCTTTATCACTTAATTTACTCTTTTGTTTTAAGGCTTTCCAACAGAATCCTCGTCTTTTCCTAATATTATCTTTAACCCTTGCACTGCTTGTATGTAACACCGTCTCCACTCCGCCGCCAATATTATATCTATTGCATGCAGGTGTATTAGAAATTGAATAATCGAAACGTTTGGACCGATATAATGGTCCCCGCACTACAGCGGGTGTACAAGACGGCTTATCATGCCTATACTGTGCAGGCCCGGGGGTTTCATCCAAATTTTGTATTGGTATAAAGTTGTACCAAGGCTGAAAACGTTCGGTCGAAGTAAAGAAAGGTGCTGTTTGTTGCAACGGCAGAGACCTTTTTGTGTCATACATTTTCATAGGTAAATCTGCGGGACTGGGAGCACATAAGTTCTTCTTCAGAGGATTCAGTCTCTTGGCCTGAGACTTGAACATCCAACTTGAATTCAAACATTTTTCACGTTGCTCTTCTTCCTTCACTTCATTTTCTTCCTCAGCGATTTCATCTAGTTCTTTTGTTTCCGAAAACCGTTTTGAACATGACCCAAAAGGCGCTTTTGAGCAAACCATAAAATTAGAAATCTTATGAGTAATTTCGTAGTCAGCGGGTCCAGGCGCCTGATGAGTGGTGCGTTTAAACCTTGGCGCATTAAATCCAAAAGGAGCTATGGGAGGCAATTTTACATGACAATAAGTGCCTGGCGACTCTGGTAAGTCAAATATGCGTTTAATTGTATAAGCATTAGGTCCAGGAATAACTTCGTATTTAGAAGTTTGAAATCTCTCAGCTTTTGAACCTAAGAACTTCAATTCTGTACCTTTAGGAGCTTTTGGACTATAAGTAGCCGGGCCAGGTAGATTTTCTCTTATATTATTTTGTTGAACCATTTCAATGTACCTGTATTGTTTTGATTTTCTTCTTTTATCTGCACGGATTTTTTCCGCACACTTTTCTGTTTCAGTGGGCTCATGTTGTATGGTATAATCCGCAGGACCTGGTCCCTCGTCCACAGTTTTGGTCGATCTTCGCGCAGTCCAGTAGCTCCATTTGCATCCACGGTAAAAAGTAGTAAACTCACGCACTTCAGCATCATAGAATGGGGGACCAGCCTTAAAACCTTCAAGAATACGTTTCTTTCTACCATCAGGAAATAAATGAAATCCACGATCTCTTCTGCATGGTACTGATATACCACTATCACTCATTGTCCTGGGATAAGGTCCTATAAATATACGCGGACGGACAGGATATTTAGTTTTCAAGTCGGGTTCGTCCTTTTTTGGTAAACATTCACATGTATTTCGATCGCATTGACAAATAATTTCATCCAACGCATCATTTGTGATTGCTTCGTATTTAAATCGTGGAATTTTTGAACGAATTGTTGTACAATTTGGAATATGCCGGTCGCTCTTCGGGCTGTAAGCAGCATGTGTCCAGATCTTATTACCTTTTTGACAAACACGAGGGGATTTTGAGAGAAATGGTGCTATGCTTTCTTTTTGTTTTCTATCGGAAATACATTGATATTGTCCAGGATCAAGGAGTGCGTAATATTTTGTTCCATTGGGAAACCTTTCCGCAAGATCAAAAGCCATTGTGTATAAATATTATCAAAATTTTGTTATTTGTTAATTAAATGTAATGAATTGTGAAAACAGTGAAGCCGTAGGAAATACAATTTTTATTTCCCGTCATCCCTCTAACCCTCTGACAAATTATGTTGTGACATATCTATAGACCAAAGAGAAAAATAAAATATATATAGAAAGGTATAGACCGATGAATTTGTTTGACCCGGTGGGCTTAAATCAAACTAAATTTTGACAGCTCACTCAATATAAAAAAGTGTCACATAATCCCACCGGCCTCTTTAAATGGACTGGCTATAAGAAGTAGTAATTTGTACATATTTGATTTAACCATTTTGGGGCTGATGGTAGCTGGTGATGTAGATTCGGACTAATAATATAGATAGAATCAACTGTCACATATAATCAACACACGCATTTAAATTTTATTTTTAAATCGGAACGAAGCTAAAGCTGTCATTTCCTAGCAATCGCCTATAGATTTCCTATAATCCTTTTATTTACTATTAATTTTAGCTAATTAAAACCTTATATTCATTAAAGGTTTTGTCTTATTTCACATAATATTCCGCTAAGGATTACTGGCCACCTACAGATATCAGGAGGTTTTAAATTTACAATTCTGTACTGTCATGAGTGTGTGATGAGCTGTCGAAGAAAAAACTTCGTTAAAAAACTGTCTTTCTTTATTTTTGTAATTGTTCGTGTTTAACAGATTGTGCATGGGTTCAGAGTTCAGATAACCTGATCGTTCTATAGTCTGTGACCTTTTACCAAATATGATGTTTTTTTTTCATCTGTTAGTTTTGTCTCACCGTCAAATCGAAACTGAAAACTGAAACCGTTTTCCAACCCAGTATTTTATTTTGGATATTTTTTTATATAATTTTAATTTGACCACATTTTATTGCATTTAATGCAAAAATCAAGAACTAAGTGAACAAAATGGCGAATAATGGTAATTGTTTATTAATTTCATTCTATGGGTGTTTTTCAGAAAAATTGACCCTGTGACGATCACGAAAAATAATTTTGGTTTTACATGAAATTGTTCATATTTTCCCTGGTATGAAACAATTCATTATTAACTAGCTAAATATGCTATTTAAATTAATATAAAACCATAAATATAAGAAATATTCAAGTTTTTCTCTCAGCATATGATGCAAAGTATTCCTGTGCGTCACAAAATATAATGAATCAGATATAAAACGACCAGGTATTGAAAGAAAATCAACGTATATTACCTTATAGATATGCTTAAAATCTTTCCATAAACATCAATAAGGTAGCATATTTCTATCACATTAATAAACAATCAGGGAAATAGTTTCATGTTTGTCACTTCTTCGACAAATGGCACTTGAAATGTTGTCTTTACTAATGATACGTGTAACAAATTTAAAAATTGAGCAAATTGAGGAATTTTTGGCTATAATAAAATACTGATAATTACTAAATAAACACTATAAAATGAAAAATAGATATTTAAAAAAGCATTTTTGTACTATTCAGAATATGGGACAGTGACTATTACGACAATTACGTTACGAATAGGAATAATTTGAGCAGTGTCCACACCACCGTGTTTAAAAACACAATCACAAAGAAGTTAACGCTTTATTAACTTAAAATTATTAATAAAAAGTTTTAACTGCATTAAACTTTTTATTACACATAAATGTATTAAAAGACATAGAATTATCAATTTGAGATGACATATAACTTATATTATTAAGGTGATTATTTTAAATTTTTACTTACTAGATAATAATTATCACAATTACTTTAATCAATAGATGCAATAAACCTCTCTTTCTCTATTTCGCGATTCTTTCTTTCATGCAGAAGTTTTTCGCGGTAATATCGTTTGCGACTAGTTTCTAACATCCTATGTAATTTCTGTATTTTAATTGAAATAAAATTAAAATTTTTAATTAAAATAGTTATATTTTTAAAACAACCATAAGTTTATCACATATAAACTTGAAAAGACACTTTAAGACATACAGAGACTATGATCAAACACTTAAACATACTCAAAGACCAATATTCTACAAATGAGATGTATTTGAAGTCTCCGAGAGTACTGTGGGACACACAAAATCCTCACCTCCTATTTTGCTTTTTTTTTAATATAAAAATAAATATCCGCTTTTTATGACCCTTTATAATTTAATTCTATTTTAAAACATTTACCTAGGTCATATGAAATTTCACTTTTACATGTCCTATGTAAGAAAGTAAAAATTAAATGGTTAAAGTTGTGGGACAGTCCGATTTTGCTAGGGTCATTTTTTGTGAAAAACACCCCTATACATTTAAACAAGATACAGCCACTGGGCCAAAACCATTTTTTGTAAAAAGCAATACAAACCAGTGATTGATCACTTGTATAGATAGGACCTTAAATATTTCTTGTGACTACAATGTATTGCGTACAGTTGGACCTGAATAAGAGAGAACTGGAGAAGCAAGAAACCTCTATAAAAGAGAGCCTTAGTCTGATCACAACAGACTAACTCAATAAGCTATAACCATGAGAAAGAAACCTCAATAAGCAAAAAAAATATTGGAGTCCCTTGGACTGTTGCTCACCCAGGCTCGACTATTTAAGATTAGCTAATTTGACAGTTGATTTCACATTATACATTTCAGATAACATCTTAGACATAAATAACTTACACTTGGAGGGTGACTTTGATTCACAAGTTCAAGGACTTATGAAGTACATTAGATTGACTAGATCTGAGGTGGAACAATTGCAAATATTAATAGATGACTTGCAGTGGACACTAGGGAAAGCTTGGCCTGGTTAGTACTGCAAATATTTAATTATATGTAATTACCCAGTCCAGAAATATTTTAAGCCAAAGAATGATGTACAGTCCATTTGGTATTTATTTTAATTAAGTAAACATTGATTGCATGTTACAGGTTGTGCAGTCCATGCATTTGGATCTATTGTTACGGGGCTAGGAATAAAATGTAGTGACCTGGACTGCTACATCAGCGTGCCACCCTGGCTGTGGTCTCCGGCTAATGTCTTTGTTTATAAAGCCAGAGCAATCCTCAAAAAACAACCGCATATTTTCAAGGAGCCTTTTGCTATTGGTGAAGCTAAGATTCCAATTGTAAAATTTTACCACATCCCCACTCACCGGCAGTGCGACATTAGCTTTACGTCCTCGCAATCCATAGAAAATAGCAAATTATTAGCTTACTTTATGGAGGTGGATAACAGAGTTAAGTCACTCGCTATTCTAATCAAATACTGGGCTAAAGTACATGGGCTCACAGGCACCAATTTGATACCCAACTATGCTATGATTTTACTGGTAGTGTTTTATTTACAACAAAAAGACATTTTACCACCTGTGCACAGGCTACAAAGCAATGAATGTATTGTTGACAACTGGAATGTGGCCTTTGACGATGTAATGCATGTTAGTGGCAACACTGAAACCCTTTATGAGCTGCTTGGTGGATTTTTTTTGTACTACAGGGGTTTCAACTATGATAAGTTTATTATTAGTCCGTTTTTGGGGCAACCAATAAGTAGAGAATCCTTTTCCATAGTGGGAAATGAGCCATCAGAGTATAGATTATATGGAGAAAATTTACAAAACGAAAGATGCTTGCCCTTGAGAATGGATAGCATAATTTGTTTACAGGATCCTTTTGACCACAGCAGAAATTGTACTGTAGCGGTCCATCCTAAGTTAGTTAAAAAAGTGATGTCATACATAAGGCTCTGCGCGACGGCGTATGAAATGGAAAAGAGTGATGCCTTTCTCTGGGCCATTTTGTCTATGAGAATTGAAGAAAGTCCCGTTACTAGAAAAGTAGTACCTCGAAATATTGTCAAAAACAAAACCCCTAGTAAAAAACAAAAAAAAATCCTTCACGAAGCCTTTATGCGTGCTCGACAAAAAGGTAGAAAAAAAGTTCGATCATAGATATTTTTTAATTTTGTCAACAATCTAAGTTGTGTGATCAAAGCTGATGCAAGTCTGCTTATTTAATTATTTTTGATATCACATCTGTCCTATATTTTCTGATTAAAATGTGCGTGATCTTTATACGTATTTTAAGCGTGGGCAAATAAGAATTGTGAATTGTAACGTGTGGTATCATAAAAATACGTTACAGTAGAAGACGAAGATTGACTCAACTCTTTGATTAATTGATTCATTTTTTTCAGTACCTTTAACTAAGCACATATTAATTCAGGTTTTAACGCTCATCTGAGGACTAGTTCCTTCTGTTCTTAGACCTTAATGTGAAACCGTAAAGTATATATGTTACATAAGACTAGAAATAAGTTTAATGTCTTGCTAAGACTACAATTTGTCATGTATAATAATTAAATACTGAGATCATGAAACATAGTTTTTTTTCTGCAAAGGCCAGCTGCAGACCTGCTTAAGACAGGTTGCGGGCAGTCGCTTAAGTCGGCTTCGATAACCATATTCAGTCACTAACAGTATTTTGAATGTGTAAGTTTTGTTAGTGGAACCTAATTACAAATTATGAAATTTTAATAATGGGCAGACCTATCGATATACTTGCTATGTGGTTGAACAGAAATCTGATGATAAGTATACCTATATAAGATCAGACTTTTAGGAACGCAGTACGTTTTGTGCTATGTTGCATGCTATGTGCTGTGCTGATTGGCAAAGTTAAGCCGGTGGGCATAAGACTAAATTACGATAGCTCATCACTAGCGCCTTAAAAAAACCCTTGTATGGACCGATAGGTCGAACTAAATTATGACAGCGCTACCCTGTGACCTGTGAACGTCAAAAAAATTCAAGATCCTCTTTGTACTGTATCTGTCATATTTTCTCTATCTAAGTAGGCTATATACAACCGCAACAGCGTCGCCTCTCACCACTTTAGATGTCCTTATTTGACTACAGATGTTTAATACAAAGTTTCTCTTTATCAAAGGCTTGACACTCAAAAAATAAATTTCTTAGACTAAGAATAAGAATTTGTACTTTGTGAAAAATATGAAAGTTTCAGAATGAGTTTTGCAATGTCAATTTTTGAGAGATTGTAACAATGACAATTATGACGGATAGTTTGACAATTCTTGATTTATCTGCCACTGGCTGGCAGATTTTAATTTTATGTACACAAGAATCTGGTGCTACCGTAATGTTTGCTATAAAATTCTATTGAAAAATACGGCATTTTCTTCACAACGTTACGATTACTATATTTACAAATGCTTTTAATGAATAAAAATTCATTACCGTTAAAACTCATATCAATTTAAATACTGAACATAAGGAGCAATGGTTTAGTTGATAATAAAGTCTCAAAACATGGGGACCCATTTACTGTTGTTTTTATTAGGTCTCAGAATTACGATAGTTTTTTCTGCTGAAGTAACGGACTCCGTTTTATGTAATGCGACAAGTTCTGAACGTGTAGAATATGAATTTAGTACTGATGTTGTCGGAAGTGAACATATAATTACATTTAGAGGATATTTTCTTCGAAGAGCAAGAGAAAATTATGTGACTGCTGCGCTGAACAATGCCGGTGTAAGTTTAGTTATTTAAAAAGTAAGAATACTTTCCGAAAGATGTACTTTAATGATTATTGAATGTTATATTTGTCCAAATTCTATTGAGATAATCAAAAGTTGTGAGGTGTTTACTAAAATTAGGGGGGCTGCAATCAAACATATTAATTATTATTCATGGTTTTGACCAATAACTTAAATTGTAACATGATTTTTAAAGTCTATTTTAATGTCTCTGTTGTGTTTTTATCAAAAAAAGGTATATTACATTTACTTTTACATTCTTTTCTTATGTAATTTTGGATATGTTACCCTGCCAGAATGATGTTGAAACAAACATTTTAAAAGTTGGGTAGAGCCAATAATGTTTGTTACACAAACAATTACATTAAATTTGTTATTACCACATGCCTAAAGAAGTTAAAAATCTTTTTTATCTAAAATGGTCATTTTCCCACTTATCAGATAAAGAGGGTCAGGAAATTAAATAACAAAAAAAATACCCACAAGTTGAATGACTGGATCAATGCACAATAAGCATGTCAATTGTTTTATTAAAATTGTATATAATTATTACACAATATTAACACCTAAATAATTATATTTTGTCATTTAAAAGGTTGCTGTACAACAATCATACCTAATTCAGAACAATCTAAAATAGCTATAATATAAAAATTTCTACTGCTATTGAGCAACTATTAAGTAAATTAACATTTCTATGAGAAACCACTCAGTAAAATTAACTAATTTTCATACATAACTCCACAAACTAGTAATCAAAGCAAATACTAACATAAGGTATTGTGGTTATCCTTTTGTTACAGATATCAAACTGGACTATTGTTCAACGAGAAAATCCAGCTAAAGATTATCCGAGCGACTTTGATGTGATTGTAATGAATGATGGTGATCGAGCAGCACTTGATGCATTAAGAGACCATCCTGCTATCCGTCGGGTTACAGCTCAGAGAATAGTTCAGCGCACCATAAAATATGTACAGGAGGTGAGTGTTATTTTAGTGACACTACAATTTTGTAGTAATTTGATCACAAATTAACCCATCTAATGAAAAGATCTACATTTCATATGAGATCTCTTTAAAGATGTATCTCTTTTCATCGGGCGTGTTGGAATGTCGTACATTTTATAAAGCTGAACTTCTGATCGTAATGCAAAAAAAAAAACATATGGTGATTGGTCACTAATATTCAAACCAATTGATTTATTTTAATTGGTAACAGGATACAAATTGTGGCCCCAATGGCTGCTTATACTCAGGATGGCGGAATCATCGTCGTAGAGCATTACATTCTATTAGAAAACCGAGAGAGGTAATGTAATGTAATTGTAATTTCTATTTTATTAAGCTGTCGCCCACAATTCCGTCCGCGAGGCATTAAAGAAAAACTTAATGAATAGCCAATGTGTTCTTCCAAACTCTGCTCGACATATATTCAAAATTCCATCAAGGTTGAAACAGCCATTCTAGAGATACTTCAAACAAACATCCATCCATCCATCTAAACATTTGCATCTATATATATAAAAGAAAGTCGTGTTAGTTACACTATTTATAACTCAAAAACGGCTGAATCGATTTGACTGAAAATTGGTGGGCAGGTAGCTTAGAACCAGGAAACGGACTAGGAAAATTTTTACCCCGTTTTCTATTTTTATTTTCCGCGCGGACGGAGTTGCGGGTAAAAGCTAGTTTATAATATTAGTAATATATATTATTTGTTATTAACACTGAAGCAAAAGTAATTTTGTTTGGAGAAGCCGAGTATTTGGTGTTTATAAATATCAAATATAATATTTCTGTTGTTCTGCTTGACTTCACAAATCAACTAGTCTATTAAATTATGTTTTGCGACAGAATGAAGGATATTCATCGAGGAAGCTACTAAGAACAGTTCCGAGACAAATTACATCAGTGTTAAAAGCAGATCTACTGTGGTCATTGGGTGTTACAGGTTAGTTCACTATTGCATTCCTCTGTCGAAACATCTCTATTAAAATATTGTCTTTTCTCTTATTTTCATAATAAGTACAGATAGGATTATGTACTTGTAGGGGTTTTGACAGTAAAATTAATTATTATTCATAATCAGACAGCATCATCTTAATTAAAAAAAATCTTAAGATGTATTTAAATATATTTTATGTTAATAAATGTTTTGTGTCATATAATAATAAGTTACCAATTTACTTTTCTTAGTTTCTTTTTTATAATAATGTAAAATGCCAACAATGTTTTAATTTTTAAAATTTACCTTTATACTAATAAAATTAAAAATACATCATATAAAAGTAATAGAGTTCATTTTTGTACGCAGTCTGTGTTTGACCCATATATCTAACAGATAGTCTCAGTTGAGTTGAGTAACATTCCCACAATCTGTGGTGTGGTAACAACATTATATATCACATAACAATGAGATCATTGTGCTACTTTATTACGTAACTTCAATGTATTATTATCGACTATAAAGTCTTTTGGCCCCTTACATTTTTTTTATTTCCCAAACCCTTTTCCTACAAGGTTGCCTCAGATATATTATATTTATTCCATTATGATTTGATGTCTAAGAAGTCTTTACTGATTTGTAAAATTAACATGTTTAATGCCACTGACTCACCCCTAAGTGTTCGACTTTAAAATCGTAGTAGCATTCGGTTCGTATTCCTCCTAGGAATTTCATAGAATCAGTCAGAATTATATTATTTTTTAATTTATTCATTGCTTTCTTCACACGTTTCATGTATAGGTGAAGGTATAAGAGTAGCAGTATTCGATACTGGCCTAGCTCGTCATCACCCTCACTTTGGTCGTGTAAGGGAGCGTACTGATTGGACTGGAGAGAATACATTGGACGACGCACTGGGCCACGGAACTTTTGTGGCAGGAGTGATAGCTTCGCGAGCCGACTGTCTCGGCTTCGCTCCTGACGCTGATCTTCATATATTCAGAGTGTTTACTGATAATCAGGTAATTATAAATGCAATAATTGGATCTATTTTTTAATATGTTTGATCTATAATTTATGCGGTTGACATGCAATTTATTAAAAATAACCTCAAAGTATGATGTAGGAATGACCAACTATTTTTTCTGTTTATTTAATTTTATTAGCCTCTAATATCATGATTGTTAATTCCAGGTTTCATACACTTCATGGTTTTTAGACGCTTTCAATTATGCTATTATGAGAAAAATTGACGTACTTAATTTAAGTATTGGAGGACCAGATTTTATGGACCATCCCTTCGTTGATAAAGTTTGGGAGCTAAGCGCTAACAAGGTATGTAGTTAAATAGGAAACTTGTCTTAAAACTTAATTTAAAATCCTTGATATTTTTTATTGTAACAAAAGTAAAAGCTCCGTTACTTGTGTGAGTTTTATTTAACATTTATTAAATATTTAAAATAAATTTACGAACCATCTAATAAAACCATAAAAAGGCTTGAGCCTACCTTAAAGGGGAGTCCAGAGTGTAGTTAACAATACTGGCCCAGTGTGGTTTGAATTCACACATATAAATTTACTAGCTGTCGCCCGCGACTCCGTCTGCGCGCTATTAATTAAAACATAATAAGTAGCTGATGTGTTCTTCCTAAGTAAGATCTATATCTATGCCAAATTTCATCGAGTTCCATTGAGCCGTTCTGGAGATACCTTCAAATATCCATCCATCCATCCATCTAAACATTAACATTTATAATATTAGTAAGATTTGCAGATATGTATAAGTTACAATATTTTAAAAGAAATATACATAATTGTAGGTTATTATGGTGTCAGCTATAGGAAATGATGGTCCATTATATGGTACTCTCAATAACCCAGCGGATCAGATGGATGTCATCGGTGTGGGTGGCATTGGGTTCGATGATCGTATCGCTAAATTCTCCTCTAGGGGTATGACAACCTGGGAACTGCCTAATGTAAGTACATTGAACCTGATTTTTTCATATCGGTTCCATAAATATCATTCAATATAAATCTTTTGGTATTTATAAAAATAAGCTATTTTTTTTACTTTTGATTAGAAGAATGTACCAAACTATTGTAAAACAAAAATGAAATGTACTCAATTTCAATCGTAAAAGCTTAATTCGCGTTAATCATTGAAATAATCAATATATAGGATTTTTCAACAAGAACTTTGTTTTTCAATTGGGGCCACACCAACAACATAAAAGTTTTGACATTTAGTTTTTTGACCTATTCGTAGTAGATGCTTTGGCAATTGCTACAATGAATTCAATTTCGCTCGAAAATCGAATTAAATAATTAGAATCCACTATGAAAACGGTGCAATTTATTGCAAACCAAATTTCCCGATCGCATAATTTCACGAAATTCAGCTGTTAAATGGCCAGCCAGATCGTATGATTTAACACCACTGGATTATTTTTTGTGGGGCTATGTTAAGGACAGAGTCTATACGGAGCCAATCGAATCAAAATCCGTGACGTGATTAACGAAATAGAACCGCAATTTTGCCAAAAAATGATTAAAAACTTTGATGAAAAAATCGACATCTGTCAGCGTGGTCGTGGTAGACATTTGCCAGATATCATTTTTCATTCATAATTGCCAAACTTCGTAATACAATAAAAATTTGAATCATCTTCATCTAAACTTTAGTTTTTTAGCTCAAGTTCTTTAGTTCAACAAGAACTTTGTTTTAGAAAACAAAGTTCTTGTTGAAAAACCCTATATTTGTTAATATTTCAGGGTTATGGTAGAATGAAACCAGACATTGTGACATATGGCAGTGGAGTCCGCGGCTCCAGTGTCACTGGCGGCTGTAAATCTCTCAGTGGTATGTATCATATACTAGTTGTCGACAGCGATTCCGTCCACACGTGATTAAATAAGTAGCCTATGTGTTCTTCAACTCTACATGTTGTTGTTCTACATCTGTGTCAAATTTCATCAAGATCCGTTGAGCCTTCCGGAGATACCTTTTAAAAACATCCTTCCATCAAAACTTTCGCATTTATAATATTACTAAGATTCTTTTCTGATTTCCAAACAATTTGTAAAAGAAAGGAATAAAGAGAAACAAAATGGTGTCATCAATTAAATTCGTATCAGGTTTTTTTATAGCACACAAAATTATTTCACTAATTAAGCCTGAAAAAATATGTAATAGTATAAAGGCATAGACAAAAAGAATAGACAGGACAAGATGGCAAAGTTAATTTCACTTTTACACACTAGAGACATCCTCAACAAAATTAAAGGGGGAATAAGAAGGTCTATATAAAATTTTGTGCTAGACCCTTAGACTGGATAAATTTGACGATGTACTGTGACAAGGTACGTCAGTCGCATCGCCAGTTGTGGCAGGAGCGATTGCGTTGCTGGCGAGCGGTGTGCCACGTCAGCATGTCACACCGGCAGCTGTCAAACAGGCACTTTGTGTCACAGCGCGACGTCTGCCCGGGTATAACATGTTTGAACAGGGACACGGGAAACTTGATCTTATCAGTGCCTATCAGGTGAAAATAACATTATGTTTTCATACATCTTTCGTATTACTTTAAAAATTGCAATTAGAAAATCTTTGGTTAAACATTTGTTTTAAGTTTTAACCCTTTGACCGGCAATGATTAATATTATGGACGTTAACGTGGTTTAAAAATTATACTCGTATGTTTTACACTTAAAAATGTATCACCAAAACTACTACCTGTATTCATTCGCATAAATATATTTCAATAATCATGATTTCTGATAATGTAATGTCAATTTGCGATAAAAGGGTTGAGATATGTATAAGCTAAAATTAATTGAAACACGGTTGTAGTACTGTAATTTTATTTTGATAGTCAGGCCCCGTGTGTTTCTAAAGCAGTGACACTTAAATAACGTATTGTTATCTCTGTTTTGGCAAAGAGAATGAAAGGGATAACAGTATGTATTCAATCAAATATCACTTCAGTAAAATGTAAACAAAAAAGTATATCGTGTTTCTGTAATCATGTAAAATTTATTAAGATTAGAGTCACTTATTACCCTATTTATTTTATTTCCGCAGTTTTTACGCGAGTACACGCCACAGGCGAGCCTAAGTCCCCCTTACATGGATCTGACAGAATGCACATACATGTGGCCGTACTGTACACAACCTCTGTACTACAGCGCACAGCCTACCATTGCTAATGTCACCGTTGTTAATGGTCTAGGTGTCGCCGGTGATGTGGTAAGAAACAAATACATTATAAATATATTGCTTTCAGCGAAACTAGGACAAATTTACCAGATCTCTAGACTTGATTAACAATATATTGATTTGATAAAAATTGTTCAATGGGGAGTAAAACAGTCTTTTGGCTCTAAAATGGCTCTTTCCCAGCTGTGGATGTGTTCCGACTTTGCAGTTCTTTTTTAATTCCGTCACAGTCAATAAGAAATACATTTCTATTTTTATAAAAAAAATCGCTTATCTTTTCTACGTCAGTGTGATTCTGTCATAAACATATTATTTTGAAATTATTCAAATATAATATATTTGTACATACTTATTATAATTATGTTTATAGAAAGAGGTGACATGGCATCCCCACTTGCCGCATGGGGGGTTGCTATCTGTGTCAGCGGATTACAGCCCCATATTATGGCCCTGGTCCGGCTGGCTTGCTCTCAGCTTTACTGTCACACAAGAGGGCGCTGACTTCGATGGGGTTGTAGAAGTAAGTATTGTAGTTTGATAAAAATTGATCTATTTGACAGATCAAAAATGACGACAAAACTTTGTTATAACGTTCGACTTAGATTAAATTTACTTAGTTTAAATTTTTTTCAGTATAATGCTTGAAAATCTTAAGTATGTTTTATTCAGTCATCGTAATTTAAATAATCTAGAACTACAAACTAGAAGAAACTGTAAATAATGTGTAAAAACTAAAAATCTATTTAATGTTCATATTCTATGATGGCTCTTTTCTTCTGTCAACTCTTTCAATTAATGTCTAAAGTTAACTTGATATGTTCTTTATGTTCGGAATTATAAAATAGTTGTGGGACTTAAAGAACTCTCTAAATATCCTTACATTTCAGGGTCACGTGAATATAACTATAGAAAGTCACGACGAAACCAAAGAACGAACAATGATAAACACAACACTTATGCTACCAATTAGGTAATTATTTTGACGTATATAGTTGTGAGATGAATTTGCTTGATATTCTTCGATAGCTTGTTGATGAATTTGCGAAAATAAAATATCTGTTTTCTACTCATGATTCAATATTTTGACACAACGACAAGGCTAGATTTTGAAATGATTAAAAATAAAAAGTTTCAGTATAACGGCACACACTGGCCACTCATCCACTGAGCCGGTGTTGCCAGAACAGAAAATTTAAAATATGCTTATAAAATAAAATAATGCACAATCATGGAACAGCATTAATGTCTGTCGTAGATGTCAGAATAGGGGAAATTATTAAAAATTATAAGAAAAAATACATCGTCCATAAACCAATCGTCATTTAACCGATATCTGAATTTTTAACCGATAGGGCTCGTATAATTCCCGTTCCTGTGAGGTCCCGTCGTCTCCTATGGGATCAGTTCCACAGCTTACGGTACCCTGGTGGTTACTTCCCGCGGGATGACCTTCGAGCTAAACATGACCCGCTGGACTGGCACGCAGACCACGTGCATACTAATTTCAGAGATATGTACCGCAGGCTGCGGGAACACGGATTCTATTTAGAAGTCATGGGTGAGAGTTAATACAATGTATTATAAAAAATGTATAATTTATATGTATAAATATATATAATTAACTTATAAAATATATTGTAGAAGATAATTCTTAAAGTTATAGTTGATTTCAAATATCTTGTCGGCTCAAGGTAATCACTACCAATGCATCTTGTCCGTTCTGCGCGGCGACTTTCGCGAACTTAAGAACTGCCAACATATATGAAATTAAGTCTGAATCAATTTTTGAACAAACGTACATTCAATTTATATCTATTTAAACCTCTTTTTTGTATTAAACATTATAATAATTCAGGTACTCCATTGACTTGTATCGACACATCACTGTACGGCGCACTATTACTAGTTGATCCTGAAGACGAATATTTTCCCGAAGAAATGGCTGCATTAAAGAAAGCAGTAGACTCAGGTTTATCTCTGCTCGTATTCGCTGATTGGTACAATGCTTCTTTACTACGGCATGTTAAATTCTACGATGAGAATACTCGGCAATGGTATGTTAACTAAGTAATATAGACTACTCTTGTTAGTTTTTTTTTATTTATCTTTGGCAATTAACTAATGATATAATTTGATATGGCACAATAAAGATGGTAATTGAATTTGAAAGCTTACTTGTAATCACCGGTTTGAATTGTTTTTTTTTTTAAATGACTAAAGTGACTTTGATAAATTATATTACTAAACGTGTTTTATATAAAATAATAATTTAGTTATTACTAAAGTAAGTTGATAAAATAATTTAGGAGTTAAAATGTATGGCTAAATTAAAAAAAAAATGTTTTTCCAGGTGGATTCCAGAAACAGGTGGTGCTAATGTTCCTGCATTAAATGATCTCTTAAGCATGTACCAAGTAAGTGCTGACTCTAGGCTTTTCTAACTATTTTTTATAAAACACAGCATTTATTAAAGATTTTTATGGTCCTTCAAGCAGGATGTTCTTGTATAATATTAGTAATCTAGTCATTAGTCTACACAAACTATTTTTTTTTTTAATTTAAAATGTTGTCAGGCAACAAAACTCTTTGTACAAAGTGTAATGAGTGTGTTTTAATTTTTTTTACTAATACTACAAATGCGAATGTTTGTATGTATTGATGGATGGATGGATAAATGTTTTAGAAGGTATCTCCAGAACGACTTAACGGATTTCGTTGACATTTGGCATGGATATAAAACATAGTCTGAAAGAACACATAGGCTACTTAGTAACTTTTTTTTAATAAGGCAGAGACGGAGTCCCAGGATGAAAGCTAGTGTATAATAATTGTTAATATTTATTTTAGATAGCTTTAGGTGACCGTGTATTTGAAGGTGCATTCAAACTTGGCGGCCATCCGATGTACTACGCGAGTGGGACTCATATACATAGTTTTCCGAAGCACGGTGTACTGATCACTGCACAGTTGTCGGATCAAGGACAACAAGTAAGTTATCGTGTTATCTCTGGTTTTGTTTTTCAAAGACAACGATAGAGATGATAATATTATTGTCATATAGGTGTTACTAATGTTTTTTCATGTGAACTATATGTAACTAGCTTTTACCCGCGACTTCATCCGCGCGGAGTAAAAAAATGCACACAAGATAAAAAAGTTCCTATGTCCGTCTCCTAGTTCTAAGCTACCTCCCCATAAATTTTCAGCTAAATCAGTTCGACCGTTCTTGAGTTATAAATAGTGTAACTAACACGACTTTCTTTTATATATATAAGATGATTACAAAATTTACGCAATAAGAATATTTTTCTTTAAGTTATCTGTTAGATTATTACCGTTATTTTTTATTGGCAAAGTACTTTACTGAAATTTTATTTTCGATGACAATTTTGTAGTAATGTTTCGGTATTAAATTATTCAAACTTTTGTGAAACATTATCATTAACCAAAATAGGAAACGGCTAAAACACTCACGTATACATATCCGGTGTCGGCACCGACTAGTTTCGAGCTCATTGGGGCTCTTTATCAGAGTGAGTGGGACTGGTATTATTTCGCGGACGCGGCCCCTTGACCAGTCTAGTCGGTGCCGACACCGGACAAATGTACGTGAGCGTTTAAGCCGTTTCCTATTTTAGTTAATTAATTAAGTTTTTTTTAGATAATGTCTGGTGAGAAAGGCGGCGGGACGGCTGCGGCAGGCGCTGATAACACCGTTGATGTACCGATATTAGGCCTCTTGCAGACGGATAATGGCAACCGGGAATTCACAAATGACACCGTGGACAAACCGCCTAAGGTGAGCCTAACTATAAATAATACTATAGTTAGACAAACTTATCTGACCCGGTGGCATTAAATTACCGCCAATCAATGTTTGAATGAACTAGAATTTTGTCCCGTAGTCTAGAAAATTCTTTGCCTAAGTTTTATATATCCACCGGGCTATATAAATTTGTCAGATTATAAAATAATATTGTGTATTCGTTGATGATTTGTTCATTTGTGGCGTTGTATTAGGTTCGTGTTGGTGTTTTCATGTAATGGTCGCTTCTGTGGTGATATGAACATTATCATTTCAGCATTACATCACCAGTTCACTGGTGAAGGTAGGCTTCTCTATGAAGCTCGAAGTAGAGCCACCGCCTGTTTGCATCGACTGAGGTCACATAATACAGGTACGTTGGCGGACGGTCCGATGTTGAACGATGGTTTATTTTGTTTGTCCAATTATGCTGTTTTGTGTTTTTTTTATTTATGTGATGTTCTGCGACTCCTCAAGTTAGCTAGAAAAAGAAGTTCCCAACGTTGTTCTTGTCTAATTTACGGTTGACATAATTTATGAATAAAAATAACCGTGATTACAGCGTTTCTAACAGTGTCGGTTAAATTTCTTAACCGTTTGTCAATTTTTCAGTTACAGTACATACGTAAAAAAGAAGTTTGTGATCACTAGAAAAAGTTGTTATATTTGTTAAAATGTGTCTATCAAATAGAAGATTTAATTTTTATGAAATTAAAATTATATCTTTTTATTTGTTAAAAAAACTTGTGAGCCGTCATGGGACGCCTGGCAGATGTGAAACATCGTGTGTGTACAAGTAATATGCATAAAATATTAAATATTATAATTAAATAAATAATAATGATAATAATAATTATGATAATAATAATAATTATGATAATAATGACAATAATGATAAAATAATGATAATAATAATAATAATGTATACCTCAGTATATCGTGGCGACCCGTCGCCACACCGTACACTCTACTACACATAAAATATATATATATATATATATATATATATATGTATACCTCGGTATAGCTTGGCGACCCGTCGCCACGGCAAGCGTCGCCACGCCAACGATTCGGTTTACAAGTGATCCTATAGATGTTTCACATCAAAAGATATTTTACTTTATAAAGATACATTGTAAACTTTTAGTTAACTTTTGCTAGTGATCTCAAAATTTTTTGATGTGTGGATATATTTAGTGATATGAACTATGTATGTATGTATGTATGTATGTAGGCGGGTCGTGTGGTGGTGTACGGTGACTCGTCGTGTCTGGAGGGCGGGTCATCGCGGCCCTGTCATTGGCTGTTGCTCGCCGCTCTGCAGTATGCGTTGGGCGGACACCTTCCCGCTTCGCTGAGGGATGCTGCGGCCGCAAGACGACGTGACGTACACCTTATACCATCCGGTGAGATATGAAGACTAGCAGTTCTCCGCGACATTGTCCGCACGGAATTAAAAAATAATCATATATTTGCTCTTTATAACATTAGTATAGAAAAGCGAAATATATGTGAAATATGATCGTCTTAATATTTGCATTAAGATATGTATATAGTGGTGTCTTTTTTCAGTACATTTTTAAAGTAATTATGCCATTAACTCTAGCACAGACACGAGAAGTAATTTTACTTTCAATAGAGATATTGAAAATTAATAAAAATCACACTATATGCATAGAAATATTTAAATATATCTGTATGTACATTTTCTAAATTGAGAAGTGTTTACAGAACTACCTCGGCGTGCAGAAGGTGGGCGACTGCACATGTATTCTCGTGTACTAGCGGCAGACGGTAGCGGGCCACGCCCCTTGCCGTCGTGCGCCCCGCCTACGCCCCTCCCACCGCAACCTGTGACCGCGCCCCCCGCCGCCCGCACACTGGCGCCACGACACGCCCCCACAGACCCACGGAGCATAGGTACTCGTATAACACTGAAATGTTCTTCATAAATAGATAGGCTATAAGACGTAGTAATTTGTGCCTATTTGATTTTCGCTATTTAGTGCATACATAAGCATAAGCAAGAATTAACAATGAAGATAGAATTAACTGTCACGTAACATCAACAGGCACGTTTAAATCGAAGCAAATACTATCCATTTACAAGTAATCGCCTATTAATTTATAGAGATTAGTACTTACTTGACGTAATGTGTCTCTGTAGTGGGGCAGAAAGCGTCTACAGTGCGTCGTCACCTCACTGTCTTGAGATCTGAGTTTATATTCACATCATGCCTTGTACTAACGCATTCAAAATTGGCCTCAAACAAATCTGATCGTCTATTAATCCTATTAGGTGAATGAATTAAGCACTGGATTATGACTGGAAATATATATGTACGTCTAATGTTACATTCCAGTACTAGATGCTATGGCTGGATAAGAGTAATGCGACCTGGGTATTTAATATTTGTAATTATTGCCGTGTGCAAACACACGATAACTATTGTGAATATACTGCAGAGATAATGTAGTTCCAATATAGAAACTGCAAACTCACCACTCATCACCGTTGTATACATCTTTTATGGAAAAAATCCAAAACTACAAGGTGCCCTAGTTGTGAATACAACGGCTGCCAAGTTCTCTCAACTCGAACTGTATTGACCTATTTTCAAATTAATGACCTTTTCTAGGTATTTAATCAATATTTTCTGTTTATGCGCTATCTTCTGCGGATGTTACATCATTGGTTTTATTTTAAAAAAAATCTTTTAGTGTTAAACAAAACTAAAATCAAATTAACTAAGTAACATACGTTTTTTTATGTGAACATAGTACAAATATTAACCAATTCCTAGTTAAGGAATATGGAAAATTTCTTAACCTTAAAAAAAATAGTTCCTTATTTCGTGTTTATTTTCAGGTGCTCCAGAAGTAGAGGGTACAGAGCCCGCCCCTAGAGCCTGGAGGGGCGCAGGAGCCGCACCTTCGCGGTCACATCCCGAGGTAGTTTACGAGCCCCCAAGTCTGGCTAACAGAGGTCTAACCCTCATCGCCATTGTGGCTATCATTTACTGCGTGACAACATTCTGGAAACGTTGGGGACGTAAACTGAGACGACGGAGACTTATTTCTCTAGCCACCTAGCACAGATCAAAACAGTGCCCAAATAGATCGAACGGTAGGTGATCTTTACTGTCAAAAGAATTATAGGTTCTAATATCTGTAGGCAAAAAAAGGAACTATTGATAGTGATGCAGTGTTTAAAAAGTGTTTGTGAACAATCGAAATTAATTTTCATGGTATAATCTATATATATTATAATATATATATATATATATATATATATATATATATATATATATATATATATATATATATATATATATATATATATATATATATATTGCAACAATAGCCAAGTATGAAATATTTGAAATTGTTTTAATGGCAAATTTCTTTTTTATTTTATTAAAATAAATTGTATAATTGAATAGAATTATAATTAACACTTAATTTAATTATTTAATTTCAAGTGTCTTAAATTGTATAAATTGTGACTGAAATGTATGTTATTTTTATTTGTGTATGTAATATTGTCAATTAGAATTATATGTGTCGTGTATTTATATATATTAGTTATGAGTAATACACATAGATGTGGTAGATATAGCCAAAAATAGATATTGTTTTAAATGTCCTAAGAATGAATGGCGAAAAGCGACATCACAAGTATGAAAATCACAATTTAAATGTTACTTAGTGGAGTTAATTTATTGTATTTTATTAATTAAGTGCTACATGTAATAGGTAAATAAATTATATTATTGTGATTTAAAAAAAAGGTTTTATATATGTATACACAAGAACAATGAATCGTTTTTTTTTAAATTCTATTGCTATCCCCTCACTCCTACAAAAAGATCCCACTTTTTTAGACCAGCTGCGTTGTAAGAAAGTTTTGCTATATAAAATATATAGCATTTTCGCAGCACTTTATCTGAAATGTGTGCAAACTATTCTTCAATTAAATTTCAACATTCAATATTGTTACCTAATTATTTGACAACACCGAGCTGTACACGATTTGGGTTGCCAGGTCGCCAAACCGTACTAATAGCCGGACAGACCAGCCAGTTTAGCCGGACATTTGGATAGAAAGGTCGGACACCCTATATTATTTAGTATTTTGTCTCAGTATTATTATTATAATACACTTTCGTTTGGGAAATGTAAAATGCCTAACAAAAGCCGAACAACTCGGACACCGTTTATTTTAGCCGGACACGCAATCAAAAAGCCTACCTATGTCCGACTTTATCCGGACGCCTGGCAACGCTATAAACGATAGTAATACTGGTTTATGTATTTTATATTCGGAACTAATAATAAAAAGTATTTAAAAGATATTAATTAATACTTATTGTTTATATAAATAATTAAGTATTTCAATTCTGATAAACCTGAAGTCAATTAATCTCATGCAATAACAAAGTTGTACAACGGTAATAATATCGAAGACAATTATATTTACGCGGGAAAACGACATGGCGAACAGCGCACGCGTGTGTCATGCATGCGTCATTGCGTCGGTCACCCGCAGTCCATCGACGTCGGTTGGCATCGGTGTTGCCGACAAAATCCATTCAGTCGCCGAGAAAACGTTGTCGTGAGCGGTTGTTTGTTAATAATCCGTAACAGCGCGCTCAATAACAATGTCGCGCGTGTACAATCCTACCGACTATGTGATTGAAAAATCTCGCATTAAATCATTTGATAAATATAAAGAGATGCATAGAAAATCTCTAGAGGAACCTGAAGCGTTTTGGTCTGAAATAGCTAAAGATTTTTATTGGCAAACCCCACCTCAGCCGGGGAAATACGTATCGTACAATTTCGATGTAACCAAAGGCGATATCTTCGTGAAATGGATGGACGGCGCAGTCACCAACGTCTGCTTCAATCTTCTGGATAGAAATGTGAGGAACGGCTATGGCGATAAAATTGCATATTATTGGTAAGTAAAATTTCCTACTCATCATATCACAAAATCAATAGACAGCTGAGCGAACATCCGAGACGGCGCACATTCATATTGATTTTTTACTAATTCTTTTTTTTTATTTTATTAATGTATAATGTATTTTGTCGGCTACATTTAATTTATAGGTATACTTAGTTTTCTTTCATGTGGACCATGAACCTTGATATTTTTTTTAAATTACGAAACGAACTTCCGGGGTTTTTCTTTGTCATTTAAGTAAGCGTATGTAGATTTTACGGGTTCTAGTTAATTTACGTCATGGGTGTTCCTAAAACAAAGTAAGAACTTACAAAATAAAAAAGAATTTATTTAAACGCTTTGTAGAAGATATTGTTTTATAGACTTTACCGACATTTCAATTAAAATAAACCGCGACATAGTGATGAATAGATTTTTTTTGATACACGTACACGTCCATTATCCACCTTTTCTATATATTTAGGTATTTTAAAATTTTTATATATCCCAACAATAAATCTCCAATCCGGTTGACCTCCTTAATTTGACCTCGCTCTTGGGCGCTCCCTACTAAACCTTCTATTAACTGACTGAGAAAAATATGTGATTTTAACATGTTAATTAGAGACAATATATATTTTTACTTATGTTAAACTTAAGTAAACACATTGTCATCTCTCTCATTTACTTTGAAAAAAAAACAGAAACATCTAAATATTTTCAACATGGATTTCAGCTGTCGAAATCCACGATAGGAAAGCACAGACCTATCTATATTCATTCAATTTCCTAAGTTAAGTATGTGCCATTATGAATTTAATTGGGCACTAAGGAAGACTACTATGAAAAAAATACACTAAGGGGTTAGCCTTGCATGGCAGTATTACTTATTAATTTACTATTTCATGTGAAATTACATAATTTTTGGCTACATTATTCGTATGTGGATGGGTTCGAAAGATAGTAATGCTAGAATAGTAGGTCGGAGCTCGTCCCCCGGGGATGCTATATGTAGGTCAGTAGCACAAGGCTGGCTGAAGGACTGCCTGCTTGCATGAATATGTAGCTTCTAGTATTTCGTAACACATTATATAACAATACGGGCGAATCTTTACAGTTCCCTTATACTTTAATGTTAATTATAATCTCCATTTTCAAAGGTATTCTATGGCAACACCATATCTTCCAACGATCCGTTCGATGCAGAATTTGCACACGCTTGTAATCCTGAAAGTTATATGTGATTACGTTTTTCCGTTTAGCGCAATTATTGCTTTAATTTATCCATACAAGACAGACGATGTTCTGTTTTCGCCTATCCTACAAATCAACCCTTTGTCAGTAAATGATTGAGTCTCGGCGATGAAAGAACCAATATTAAGTTACGTTTTATGTCAGGTTTAATTAGTTCTAGTAACAGAATCTGCCTCCTAAAAAATATAAACAGTAGTTTTTGTACATATGCAACCGATTTCTCTGCGTTGACTACTAATTTCCTAATATGAGATGTGCAATAGGATGTGAATAGCCGGTGAGAACTGTTCGCAACATTTTATTGGTGTTAATTGTTAATACCTACGTTTTTTTTTTTTAATTATGGCGTTACTCATTTTGTTTTATGCAAGTATCATATCAAGGTTTTCTTTTTTAAAACTTCAGATCATTTTGTTGACAATGTACAAAAAATGCTTTTAAAAATGTTGAACGACGGATCTATTAACGGATTTGATAACCTACGATCTAATCGTGGTCGGTTCTTAATAAAATCGAAATAGTGACGCCTAAAAAAAATATGTTTTTTTAAATAAAGAACGAGACAATGATTTTAACAATCAATTAAGAATTTCAATTACGTCGACATGTTTATTTGTGAAGCGCTTCATTCTATTTTGGTTATCATGTTGTTTAATTCTTGCTTGCAAGACCTACCGTGTCTTCTGAGACCAAAACTTCCATTTAAAACATAGTGTTATCTGTGGTTTGTTAGATAATGACAGGGATGACAATATGGTATTGTTAATATGGACAAGATTTTGTCTTAGAAACCAACGGTTACTGTTTTTACCGTCCTTTATGGCAATATTTGGGAGAGGCCTATGTATTCAGTGGATACTCGTATTAATTGGAAAAATAATACTGCTTTAATGCTGTATTTCCTAACATTTAAGCACGCTTAGAGTATTTTGATAAATACATATCTCATCGAAAATAAACAAAATAAATCACGATAAAATCCTGTTGCGTTGTTATTTCGCTTTGCCGTTGTTTTTATTTGTTGCGATTATATTTATTTAGCAAAGGCCATTTATTTCTTTTTATTAATGTTGGCAGGCGAATAAGATTATACAATGTATGTTTACTTGATGGTAAAATGAATCTACAACAAAAGTACGGAGATGTCAGATTATTTCCATAAGTTTTCTGCAATATGGCGATGATTTATATTCCTGATCAGACTATAAAATATTCCTCAAGCGTCCTGTTTAATAAAGCATTTATTGAAGCTATGCATAATGCAATCGTGCTATGCGAAATATTAATAACTTTTAAATCATTTAAATAGATTTGAGTAATAAAAAATAAAAAAAAATACTTTCGCATTTGGTTATTATTATTTCTAAGACTATATTGTAAAATGTTCATATGTCCTGTTTAATTCATAACTATAACGGAAGTTCTCTCGTCTATTTAACATAAGAAGGTCGTAGGAAACAGTAATTGCTATAGGCCACATTTGACATATATGTATTAATTTTAGCTTCATAGTAAGGTGAGCTACTTAAAAACATTGATTAAACTGAATCAATCGATTTAGGCTTACAAAATCATGTGAATCGAAATCGGTTATTATAAAATATCCATGTTTTTTGTTAGATGTTTTTGTAATGTCTTTAGTGTTTAAAACGAGTTCATTGTCGCAAAATTGTAACGACGTTCGATTGACATTATTACAAAATATATGTAATCTAAAATCGACAAAAAGGTAAGAATTGTACAGTTGTAACTTCAAATAAATAAATAATATTTTATACTTACGCCGTTACAAGGTTACGTTGTTGGATTCTGATGAAGTTTCAAATGTGACCTATTAAAGTGGTCCACCCATATCTTTCTACCTAAACCAACACTATAAATATACGCTGAGTAGGTGTTAAAATGACAGCTTTCGCTTAAAAGCAGCAGAGGTCAGTAGGTACTAAATATGATTTTAAATGAGTTTGTATTATTAAGCCACGGTCTCAATGAGGAAAAGTACCGTATTGTTTATAGGAAATTTTACTTTAAGAATGACATCTTTGGTTTCTGAGACCAAAAAGCCTTACAACGTACCGTCATTTATCTCATTTTCTTTAACAAAACTGAGATAACAATATTTTTATGTAGAGATTTGGTCTCAGAAAACAACTATTAATGTTACAAAAATTTGACCTATACATTCAAAGATTTTCAAGCAGTCGCTTATTTGCCGCTGTCAATCGCGCAAAAACTGGCTTACAATCTTATAACCATTGACATTCGTAGGCATTACCAACCTTGTCGTTGACTTCTAATCGGAACAAATACGCATTTCCGTGTTACATTCTATTCCAAAAATAGTCGTGTCCGAATGAAACTAGCGCGGCTAAGGTTCCGTATCTTTTAATTGCTTAATCTATATATATAAAAGAAAGTCGTGTTAGTTACACTATTTATAACTCAAGATCGGTCGAACTGATTTGGCTGAAAATTGATGGGGAGGTAGCTTAGAACTAGGAGACGGACATAGGAACTTTTTTATCTTTTGTGCATTTTTTTTTATTCCGCGCGGACGGAGTCGCGGTTAAAAGCTAGTGTTTTATAAAGTACTACGTTACAAAAATATACTACGAAGAAACTAGCATATATCGATGAGTCCTATGTGTAAGGGCCAAAGTAACAAATTGATGATTTTTACTTTTTATGTTAAAAGCTAGTCTTTACGTCTTAGTCTAATTAACAATATGCACTAAACACAAATACACATTTACAGGTGTTAACGTGTTTTTTTGCTAAAGTAAAAGGGCCTTTGCGGTAATCTTTTCTTATATGGTTGAAACTTTTTTTTTAACCTAAAAAAAACTACGATTGGTTTACATGAAATTAAAAAATATTAAAATATTACTCGCTCAAACTCTATCAATAAAAAGAGTTAGAGATTGTGGTACTTGTTGATTATATTTTTTTACGATTCATCATTGACCATTTTGCTATCACTAGTAGGTAGCAATTTCAATGAACTGACATTAACTCCTATAATATTATGTATGTGGTACGCATCAGTCATGAGTTAACACCGGTTCATACAAACTTACAGTGCGATCAACTTATAATATAGCAACGAACTGCAATGGAACTCATTAAATTAACTTTAGAACATTATATTTATAATGCTTCATCTATATATATAAAAGAAAGTTGTGTTAGTTACACCATTTATAACTCAACAACGGCTGAATCGATTTGACTGAAAATTGGTGGGCAGGTAGCTTAGAACCAGGAATAGGACATAGGATAATTTTTACCCCGTTTTCTATTTTTTTTTATTCCGCGCGGACGGAGTCGCGGGTAAAAGCTAGTTGTAAATAAATTATACAGTTACTTATGTTTTCATAATTCATATGAATCTGTCACGATTTTTTTACTACATTGTATAACTTACATAACTTCAGTAAAGCTGGAAATTTTTCAGCACATTCTTAAAAAGACACGGCAATGATATCTTGTATTAATATCTCTCTCTCTTGGTGGTAGAGTCAGTTTTCATTTTTTATTCTTCCACTTCGTTCTATCTTCGACATATTGATACTTAACGGTTCTAATGTCTTTTAGTACAACATTTCCACTGTGTTTTGGGTCCGCCCCTGACACTTTGTCCTTGAAGGGATCTCTGAATAGTATACTTATCTTAAATCGCACAAATTATGTTCATTAACTTTTTATTCGGAATTTTTTATATAGAACTTCAAAGATCACATTCATACAGAATCTTTCAAATTCGAAATATTCAATACAGAATTTTTAATGTTGTCTGTTAAGATTGAACATCAGATAATATTATTTACTTCTGATAAGATAAAGTTTCTCATGATTGTAACATTTCGCAACGTTAATTTTTGTTTCTACATCAAACAAAATTATATAAATTACATTTTATAATTTGATATGATTAACTATATATATAAAAGAAAGTCGTGTTAGTTATACTATTTATAACTCAAGAACGGCTGAATGGATTTGACTGAAAATTGGTGGGCAGGTAGCTTAGAACCAGGAAACGGACATAGGATAATTTTTACCCCGTTTTCTCTTTTTTATTCCGCGCGGACGGAGTCGCGGGTAAAAGCTAGTTGTTAATAATTTGATAAGCTATAATTAGTTTAATAAATAGCAATCTTTAAATTTATTATTTTATTCTTTACTATTTCTCATTACGGTACGTGATTATGCGAAGGGCGTTATTTATTTTATTATTGGAAGATGTGCTTAGAATGACGTTCATTTTATACTTCTGAATCATAAGATAAAACACAAGACCGTTGAGTAGAATTTCAATTAAAATATAAAAAAGTATAAAATAGTACTACTCTATATATAGCGTTTATTCCGAACAAGGCATCTCTGTTATTAATTCCACGTTAACCTATCTCTGGACATCTAAAATATAGGTTTCAACACAAAGTCAACTTTATTGACGCATATTAATAAAGTTGATTTTCTGTTTTAATATAATCAGATGTTTGTGTATTAATCAAAGGATTATTTGTTATAGGGAGGGCAACTGTCCCGAAGACTACAGCCGCGTGACTTACAAAAAACTAATGGATCTCGTCTGTCAATTTGCGAATGCTCTTCGTGATATCGGCGTGTCCAAAGGTGACAGAGTCTCCATTTATATGCCAATGATCTTGGAGACGGTCGTCTGTATGCTCGCCTGTGCTAGGATTGGTGCCATACACTCTGTCGTGGTGAGTTCATATATAGTTTAACATTTTAAATGAACCCTCATGAAACATAAATATGATTTCTTTTCTCGATATAACATGCAGACACTCCAATTTTGTTAAAATGTATATTTATGTGATTGTGTATCACCATTAAAATCCATCAAATTTCTTTTTAAAAATCAATATATACTACTCAAAACAAAAATAAGGGCCACTAGTTTATTTACATTTAAATGCACTTTAGTAAACAGAAAGTAACTGATTAGTACTCGTATTTACTTCTGATAGTGATTTCTTTTGTTCATGTTTTTCATTCAAAATGGCCAATTTCATTATGAACTAAAAAAAAAACAATTCGTGATTATTATTTTTTGTAGTTACATAAGTTAAACAATATAATGTCTTTATTGTTTTCATGGTACAGCATAAAATCTTAGTGGCCCATATTTTGTTTTGAGTAGTATATAAGTAAATAAAAACATGTATACATTCATGTATATAACTGAAATTCCTAAACTAAATTTCAGTTTACGTTAACATTTAACTTATTAAAATCGCTGTTGGTGTAATTGAAACTGAAGGAGTGAGGTGAAGGTTGTTTTATTATACAACGCTGTACTAATAGAGTAATACTGTTTTATCTACTTAGCAGCACATACGTGTTACATAACCGTGTGATCTCCGAATGCTAATATGTAATTAGTTAATTATTCTTTGTTTAATTTTTTTTTTATTAATTACTGTATCTATGTGTCGTAAACATGCCAGTAGATATTGGATTTTTTTTAATTTATCTTTTTTTAATTAAGTCTTTCTCTTACTTCGAAATATTTTGCTCTACTTAAAAAATGTTCATTAGAGTTAAATAAAAACCTTTATTATTTACTATTAAAGTTATAATTGATTTAACAACAAAAGTATTCTGCGAATATCAACTCATATCAATGTTAATATGAAATTATTGGAAAACAATCGTAATAGAAACCATTCAAGGTTAGCTGTTGTCATGGTGATAATACCCAACAGTTCGAACTTAACCTTAGTTCTTTTATAATTGATATTGACCGTGACAGAATCACGTTAGCAATGACTTTTCCTCACTCCCTTTAAAGCGGATCGATTTAATTATAATAGAGGATAGTAAGAAGGAATAGTTTAAGTTATCCAGTTAGTTTAGGATAGTCTAGGATACGTTTTGAACATTGACCTGGATAAATAGCAAAAGTTGAGAAGTGAAAGACTTAATTTGGCTATAAGATCTTTTACTATTTGCGTTCCTATTTAACTTACTATATGTATAATGTTTGAAATAACAATAGAAATAGTTATAAAACAGTATAAAGTGAAATAAGAATAAAAAAACCTAATACTCAGAGGTATAGTACAAAATATTTAATATAATCTTCGGATCGATTATTGGTTTTGATCGAACACTTCTAATAATACATTTTCTTGATCCATTTGAAATAGTTCGCTGGCTTTTCGTCGGATTCCTTAGCGGAGCGTATGTCCGATTGCAAGGCAAAGGTGCTTGTGACATCTGATGGAGCGTGGCGCGGCGAGAAGCTACTTGAATTAAAGAAGATTTGCGATGAAGCACTGGACAAAGCCAAGAACATACATAAGCATAATGTTGCGAAGTGCGTCGTAGTATCCCATCTCGCACGTGTTACTCCTTGCGGAAAACTACCCGATGATCTCCGTACTTTGGTAAATTAAAAAAATGCTGTTTTGATAAAACATGAATTACTCAAATCTGTTTAGTTTCCACTTCTGAAACACAGTGACATAAAATACTGTTTACTTATTTTTTTAAGAATAACGATAAAGGATATACTATGTCTTTATGTGAGTGTTTCGGCAATGGAAACCTTCGGTAATCACGTCACTGTCTTATTAGATTATAAAATTACTTTCTTTATTATTGAAATAGAACCTACTAATTGAGATTTTATAAACATGCTGTGATCATTGTTTTAATAATTCAATGATTTCTATTAGTACAACTGGAATGAAGAAAAAGATTTGTGGTGGCATGAGATTATCGAATCGCAGTCGACTATTTGCCCGCCGGAGTGGATGGACGCTGAAGATCCACTTTTCATGCTTTACACGAGGTAAATACTAGATTTAGACATAACAGTAACATAAAAATTCGTTTTTAGGTCAAATTAGATGTACTATTACAAACTAAAGTGATTATCAACCACTACCTACATAATTATTTTTTTCTTATCGTAGCGGTTCTACGGGTAAGCCAAAGGGAGTTCTACACTCCACTGCCGGCTATTTGCTCTACGCTACGGCTACCTTTCGCTACGTTTTTGACTATCGCGACAAGGACATCTATTGGTGCACCGCTGATGTGGGCTGGATCACCGGACATACTTATGTCGTCTACGCGCCTCTTGCTAATGCCGCCACCTCAGTTATGGTAAATACACTCGAAAACGTTTATTTCTTATCCATTTCCATATATAGATAACATTTAGATGACAGACAATTAATTGAAGATCTTTAACAAGTGACGTAATAAAACGTACTCAATACAGTATCCTTATTGAATAGATGTACTTACATATTACAATGTAGTTACTATTCTAAATTCCGTCAACATTGTTCGCAATTCCTTTTGAGTAGAGGATGTTAAAGTAAAATACTTCCTTGTTATGGTTACTTATTAAAACATACTTATAGAAACAAGATTCAAGTCTTTTAAAACTGAAATTTATCAGAAAAAGAAGTAAAATATCGGTCGAGATAACACCAAAGGCAACCGTTATAGTTATTAAAGGATATAAATTATTAAAAGGCATAATTTATTTTAATTAAGACTACTAGTATATGCTCGGTACGAACGCGTCACCAACTAGTCACCGGTGGCCAGCGAAAAGTACACACATTTCCATAAATATTGAAAAATCTCGTCGCACACAACTACCAGGTGCTACTCCAATAGTGTCATATGACTTGAGGTCGCTATGGCCCACATAAAACGCCACACTCGCTACCTTTTCTTCGTCGTTCAAAGGTTACTCATTATGCAAGTCTCAGGTCAAACGGTTAACGCGGAATAACATTATCTTTAAAATGTAAATTCTATTGGCTAATACTGCCATTCATCGTCAGTTTCCACTGCGTCAAAATATTATTTTTATCTCTATTTTTTTCTAGTAGAATGAAAGGGATGAATGTAAGCGAGCAGTGGAAGCCTAATGTTAGTTATCATCTTACCCACTTAAACAGTAGGTTAATGTTTTTTCGCATGGAATTTTCTAGAATATTATACAATACTGAAATGGGTAATATTAAATAAATGTACTTTTCAAAACAAAATATTATAAATCGTATTTTATCTAGTTCAATAGTTGAGTTATTAATTCAAGTGTTAAATGCCTAGAATTAGATAAGACCTAGGTTACAATTACAATAGGTTTTCCGTCACGATTCACCTTCAAGATGACCTTGCAAGATTCTCAAAGAAAATATGTTAGACATATATCAATATATGTCATAGATAGATTGTGAATTATGTCTTTTTATAATCTCCTATAGTCATATTATAATAGGTATTTGAATTTTGAACTTTAATTCTAATAAATTTCTTATATTTTGTATGTTAATTATTACTATTGTTAGTAAAGTACATTAGTATAATCGACCGACGGAGTTTATCGATTTCATTCCTTTTAAATGATTAAAATACTCCATTACCTTGTAATAGTTTATTTTATGTGCAATATTAAATTTCATTCAAACGAAGTCAGGCATTACTTTAGATATATAAATAACTAGCTTTTACCCGCGACTTCGTCAGCGCGGAATAAAAAAAATGCACACAAGATAAAAAAGTTTCTATGTCCGTCTCCTAGTTCTAAGCTACCTCCCCAACAATTTTCAGCTAAATCAGTTCGACCGATCTTGAGTTATAAATAGTGTAACTAACACGATTTTCATTTATAAATATAAATTTTATAATGTTTGATAATTTCCAAATAAAATTAATTTCCCCTTCTTAAATAGATATTATAAAAGTGACTGCTAATTAATTTTATAAGATTATATAATTTTTCTTATTTTCTATAATCGTGTTTGTTATTTGTATTTTTTTTTAATTATTCAGGGAGTAAAATTATGTCCATTGTTTTATAACAATAAGGAAATAATTAAACTTTTTAGATATTGTAATTGTATAAATGATTTAATTGATATGCACCGAGAAACAATTTAAAATTGTAATATACTAACTGTCGCCCGCGACTCCGTCTACGGACAACACAGAAGAAGTGGACAAACACAGGCTGATGATGATGATGATTGTACTAAAGAATTTGTTGTTTGCAGTTCGAGGGCACACCTTTCTACCCTGATAACGACCGCTACTGGTCTCTGGTGGAGAAGTACCACGTCACCCAGTTTTACACAGCACCCACCGCCATCAGGGCACTTACCAAGTTTGGCGACGAACACGTCAAGAAGTAAGTTAAAGCTACACATGTTTAATTTTCCGTCCAGACTAGTTACAATTATGTTTGTAGGAAAATCTGATAATTTCTGTTATATCAATATATTTGTATTCTATTCTACTAGCTTAATTATTTTTTTTACTGACGTAACAACTACCTAAGTAGGAAATGAATTTTAAGTAAATGTTTAAGCTATCTACATTCAAATACAAGTCACTCGTGATACAATGGTATATTTTAAATATGTTAACGTTACATTATATTTAAATAAAATTATTTAGGTAATAAGGATGTTATACGAACAAGTTGAATTTCTTCTAAGAATCTGTTTCCTTTAAGAAATAAAGATTATTGCCACAGAAAGAAGCTCTCTCTATGAGTATGTTTAATAAATAAAGTCGTTCATTAAATCTAACAGGTTTATACGTGTAGATAATTATTGCATATAGGATAATAAATTCTAATAATATCAATTGATGTACTGCAACAATTTGTGTTGTGTGCAAACATTCGTACTATCGTAATATCGCATGCGATCTAAACGGGGTCATTGTTACTTGATATAATCATTAACAACTCTATAATAAGTTCGTTTCAGTATTTCAAATAATTAACAACAACTAAGAGACTAAATTGTTTTCATCAACAATCCTGGAATATTTGTTAGTACATCAAGCTAAAAATCAAGTATGGACTTTAGAAAAAATAGTATTTAATTTGAAATTTGTGTCTTTCTCAAAGATAAAGCTCATCAATCAAACACATCAATTCACACAAATTCTTGTTTACTTTAAAATTTATCTAATATATAAAATTCTCGTGTCGCGATGTTTGTGGTTAAACTCCTCCGAAACGGCTTGACCGATTCTCATGAAATTTTGTGTGCATATTGGGTAGGCCTAAGAATCGGATAACTTCTATTTTTCATACCCCCCTCCCCCATTTAGATTTTTTTAACTGCGCGCGGACGGAGTCGCGGGCGACAGCTAGTATACACATAAAAGTGGATGCTAGATGACTTATATTGAATATAGTGCGAGTAGAAAACATTAGAATAGCTATGACTATAAATAAATGTGCATAAGTCACATCCAATGAATATAAATTGATGTAGACATCTAGTAGATGGTTGTTAAAGTTAAAAGATATTAAAATGGCGATCATGTACGACATAATTTAGACCTCCAAGATGAATTCATTACTAGGAATAGGTCTGTTTATTCTTTTATACTGTTCGTAAGAAACGGAATTCTTACCACGATTAGACTGTTTGAGGTCCCGATATTTCGGCACAGTTGCATGCGCCATGTTCACGGGTTGACTGGTGTTGTGCGGTAGTGTAAAAAATGTTAAAGATAGCCGTATCGGTCTACCTTCTTCCTGATTCGGCGACCACTACCACTGTCCGCGTTCTCACTGCACATTAAGTCCGCACTCGATGTTATTTTTGTTTGTTTTTGTTTTTATACTTTATCTTAGAAACGTTTAAGATATAAAAGGTGCTTTTTAAAAAATTATATAACAGATAATTTTGTGTGGGTTACAATTGTGTCTAATAAGACGTCATTCGTATATAACATATGAAAGATTTTTGACACTTTCCCTGTCTCATTTATGGATGCATTAGATTCCTCCCCTCACGAAATTATTACGTAGAAATTGACTATTATAATTTCTTGTATTTTAAGGCATAACATGAAGACTCTCCGAGTGTTGGGTAGCGTTGGTGAACCTATAAATCCTGAAGCATGGCTCTGGTACCACACCATGATAGGCAGCGGCCGCTGCTCGATCGTTGATACATTCTGGCAGACGGAGACTGGTGGTCATGTTCTCACCAGTCTGCCCGGCGCAACACCTATGAAACCAGGCGCTGCGGTGAGTAGAAACAAGATATCAAGATATTTCCAGTCTCCTTCTTCTGGTATAATACAAAAACACACCAGGGAAGACGAAGCAAAAGACTGTCAACCCATAAGTACCATAATATCATTATTTTATTGTTAAAAGTTCGAATTAAATATATGAAAACAATTACCTATTACATTCCAGGGTTTCCCATTCTTTGGTGTCCAGCCAACCTTGCTGGATGAGAATGGCAAAGAGATCGAGGGTCCCGGTGAGGGTTACTTGGTGTTCTCCCGACCCTGGCCTGGCATTATGAGGACCCTGTTCGCTGACCACGACCGCTACGAAAAGGTCTACTTCTCCAAGTTCCCTGGATACTATTGTACTGGAGATGGTAAGAATATTACGAACGTTTTGTACAGACTAAGGTGGCGAAAGTGCAATAAGAACATCTGTGTGCAAGACAGACGAAAAGACAAATTTCTAAGGGACCCCCCTCGTATTCCTCTCCTACGTCAAGTCTATCTCCCCTACCCTTATGATGGGAAGAGAAATACAATTTAAATTTAGCTTTATAAAGACGCGATTGAGCATTTTTAGAAATATTTTGTAAATTTGTTAACTTAACAAATTAGTTAAATTAACTCTTACTTACGTAAGGTGTAAATACATTTTAAATGAAAACAGGAATGATAATTACTATATTTCACGAATTTCAGTTGTTCTAAATTAAAAAATATATTCATTAGGCTGATGCAGTAAACAGTGCATAACAAATTAATTGTTATTATTTCGTACTTGCACCAAGCAAATAAAGTATATATATTCACTAAGACCAGCTATACACGGACTGTTTGAAATTTTAAGCTACGATTGGTCGTTTAAAAAAAGGATAATTTTAATTTGTTTATATTTGTAGGTGCCAAACGTGATGAAGATGGATTCCTATGGGTAACTGGTCGTATTGATGACATGCTCAATGTCTCCGGTCATCTGATGTCTACCGCTGAAGTAGAAAGCGTGTTGACTGAAGAGCCGAGAGTCTCTGAAGCTGCTGTCGTATCCAAACCTCATCCTATCAAAGGAGAATCACTTTACTGCTTCGTTATACTCAACGAAGGAGCTAAATTCGATGCTGATTTAGTCAACTCTCTTAAGAAACGGGTTAGGAACCGTATTGGGGCATTCGCCGCGCCTGATGTTATCCAATATGCTCCAGGTTTACCTAAGACTAGGTCTGGGAAGATTATGCGTAGGATTCTGAGGAAGATTGCTCTCGGAGAACGAGATATTGGTGATACATCAACTCTCGCCGACCCAAGTGTTGTTGACGAGCTCTTTAAGAATCGACCTTAAGTTTTGGAATATTAAAAATTAATGCCGTTAGACCATGTTCCTATTTTTTTTTTTTAGATTAGCTGAACGCACCCGGTTTATGTTAGGTTTAATTTTAATATGTTATGTCCAGTGATATAGATGATAGCTTATTTTCGTATGATTCATTGAGTTGTTGGTTCAATAGGTGTCATAGATATGACTTTAAGGGTGTTAGCACAGCTTTCTAGTGAGGTTGATTTTTTTAAGATTTATTTTTAAATAGGTTATACCTATTCTGTATTTTCTTGTTGGATTTTATCGCACATAAAAATAGATATAATTAATTTTTTTAATATATAATTTCACGATCGCGCCACGAGCCGTCCTAATACATGTTTTGTTCTCATGCTTCTTCCATAGGAGGCAACTATCCACTACTTAAACGCAAAATAATACAAAAAAAACAAAAAAAAAAATGTTGATGACTTAATTTGAAAAAAAAAAAAACTGTTTTGAAAAAATGCTGTTCTACATATATTCCTTTATTTATTTTGTACAATGCATTGTACTTGTATCTTAGTATTTATTGTGTTACTTTGAGTTTTCACTGCCGAAACACATGTTTAAAAACATATATGTTATCTCTGTTTTTATAAGACTGAGAGTTCGACAAAATGTTTTTGTAAATGATTTTTTGGCTATGAAAACACATACTTATGTGATTCGTTCTTTTTTATTTAATTTAACTTTATCTTTTGAATTTAATATTTAACCATTCCATTATTGTAAGTGTTTAAATGTAAGTTATTGTTGTAACTAGAATTACTATTAAAAATGCTATATATATATATATATATTTTTTTTTGTTTTAAACTTTAATTTCGAATACTCTTCTAATATTTTTTTTTATTTGTGAAATTATTTACTTTTTTTTTTACAATGCAATTGTTTATTTATATCTTATATGAAAACGCACTTAATAATTTTCTAGTTGAATAATTAAATATGGAAATACAAATGTAATATTGTAAAAAAAAAACTAGTATATGTTTATATTTTTGTCTGCATCATTTTGTTGCATAGATTTAAGTTAATTTTATCAAATGTTGATATTAAATTCGGAACAAAACATTTCCATACGTAAATTGTATTTCAAAAAAACAAAGGGTAAAAAAAAAATTAATAAGGTAATTGCAACTTATCAAGTTATCTGCGAACTTAGGTGCTTAATGTTTTAAACAAAAAATATTTATAATAATAATTTCCCTTGAAATTGCTGATATAATTATTAATATATCTTTGTTTATTCAACAATGGAAACCAAAATAAGTAATTGTTACATAAAATCTAAATTGACATTATTGGAATATAATATTTGTTTAATTCTTGAAAATTGGATGTTAAATTGAAACGTTAATTTTAATTATATATTGATGTTAGTCGGTTAAAAATAAACGATAAATGTTGACGTTTATTGCACTAACGTGTTCCTTATTGCACTGCACATCCCTTTAACATTTGCCCTTTTATGTACCTAATACGAAGATTTGTGAGAAATCTTAAAGGTATCATCATCGACAAAAATGTTTATTACTATTTGTGCAACACATCAGGCGTAAAATACATCAAAAATCTCATAGTAATTTTAACATAATTGTCGATGACGATACTTTTAAGATATTGTCACAAATATTCGTGATAGGTACCACTGTATGTAGATTATAAGATATAATGTGACTGTATCCAAACACGAACATATCATTAAAAGTGATATAAGGAAATTGGTTGTCAATTAATTTGATTTTTAATTCCTTAAGGAGTCACGGTAATTTAAATTTAATTTACTTATGACATGAAAAAAAACTTTTTAATTAAATATTTTTTTAAAAACACAATTATGAACGCGAGTATACTTGGCAAAGTCCGTTCTAAGAAAATCAGCAGTAAAACATCCAGATTTTTTTTTACTTACTTTTCCTTACAAGCTGCTAATAAAAATAAAAGATCAAATTTAATTAACATTTTTTTAATTCCTCAAACAAAGAACACAAAATGTAAAAAATTCACACATTTCACTTTGATTTTAACTTTTTAGTTGTTGTTGTTTGTTGACGTATTGTCTTGAAATAAAGTCCATAGAAAACTCCAGCTGCGACGATCAGAATTGTCGACAATACTGTGATATATTCCGCACGATTTCTGAAAATATATATACAATTTGTACCATTTACAAAATTGATTATAATCTATATTTGAAATCAAAATCAAAGATTCGTAATCAAATGTCACATACGATGGACACGATTTTTTGACTGGTGTAGAAAAAACATTTTAGACAAATGTCTGTGCAATGAAAACCTATGGTTATTTATAAAACACGAAACATGCCAGTATCCTTAGGCCGGGACTCCACCAAAGCGGAGACGAGACGAGCGGAGAGGAGATGTTTTTTAAACAATCAATAGAATTGTGTTATTGACACATCTCTCTCCTCAGCTTCAGTGGAGATCGCTGTGCGGAGATGTGTAATTTTTGTATGGCGCGATAGAAGCGGAGATGTGAGCTGTGCGCGGACGACGCGCAGTGGAGACGAGAGATGTGAGCAGCAAATCAAAAAAGCAAGAAAAACATTTCTTCTCGCACAGCACACCGCACACATCTCTGCTTTGGTGGAGTCCCGGCCTTAAGGGTACATTTGATCATGTGGTTGAGGATTCAAATCCAGCCACTGGACTATTATGAACTAGCTCTCCTGGTTCTAGGATTATAGCAAAGGTACATGAAATATTAGTTAATTAACAAAAATATGTTAATATTTAAAAAAAAACGGAAAACTAGAATCTGATAACGCAAACTGTACTCGTTTACTTACTCAAAAGGCGTTCCACAGATGGTATACCAAGTTTCACCGTTTTGTGGCTTCTTACCACCAACGCAATGGAAATCGAAGTACGCCTCGTCGTATTTATCAGGACAAAAGTACTTGGACTTGTACAACGTCTGTGAAAAATTTAAAGAAATAAATGAAAAAAAAAATCATGCCAAAAAATTTAAGCAGATATATACGAATATTTGCTACTAAAGTATCTATTGCAAATTTAGTTACACCTGCACTTTTTTATTTTCATTATTACCAACTTTTCAGTTTAATAAAACTCCAATTTCTAACATCATTCATAATTAAGATATATACAATAATAGGAGAATAAATTATAACCTGGTCATTTTAAATCAATACTTTAACCAACAATACTATAAGTGGATGACAAAAAATACAAATTGTCAAAGTAATAAATAGCTTCAAAAAATATTCTCACCTGTCCAAAGGGCGTTACCAGACTGGCTCGTTCGTTGCAGGGACCTACTGGCTCATGTAAACCTTTGGATACTTCCTTCTCGGGGTCGAAGAATACAACAAATATCCAATAAATTGAATAATGGACGGCTAACTGCAGCATTAGTATGTAATCGAATGTCGTTAACCTGAAAATTTGTAAATAAACAATCAATGTGTAATAATTATAAATGTCATATGAAAATAAGTAAACATGAAATTAAGTATCGTAAAAAACTAACTGATCTTAGATCACTAAAGGAACCCTATATAATTTTCTCATACTAAGCGAGACCACTTTTTGAGTGAATGCGGTAGTTATGGTCGTTAAATGGCCACTAAAGACGTTCCTAATCGTTGATTTAAAATTAGATAACTGCATTAAGAATGCTTGCTTAACCACATAAATATTGATATAGACACACGTAAGTTTTCAGTTAACGCTGAAGGCTCACTGGCTTTATATTTTAAAAATGCTGGATTTTATTTCACTAACTAGCAAGTTAATGGACTAACATAATTATAAATTATTAAATGATTTAAATTTTCAATACCACATATATAGTTTGATAGCTCTCGATGCTTACGTTTGTAACATAGACAAATATTTTATCAGAGGGAAATTTATACACCTGTGCAAATAATTACGCAATACGTAACATTAAGGTCACAGACATTAATGATTTTCAATATTTTAAAACACGGTTTTCTTGTTTTCTCAGGTTTTTTTCTTACACGTCAATATGAAATACGTGTACTGCACGATATCGTCTGTTATTTTCTGCTCCTTACTCTCTCGATTTCTCTACATTCATACATCAACTCATACATACATTGTCAGATGTATTCATACAAGTTTTTACATTTTCAATAGATGTAGATCGTCATCGAAAACAAATGACTGTCTTTTTAGTAAGTTAACGAATATATTATGAACAAATTTTTCTTAACTTAATATTATAACAGTCTAATATACTTATTTTATCTTTTCTTGTGAGAATTTAGTAGGAATGTAGGGAGTCCATCCATCCATCCATCAATCTAAACATTCGCATTTATAATATTATTACATACTTGTCTGTATTCTCTTTTCGCTTGCTCAAAATTCCGTTGAGAATGATAACGCCAAAGATAGCAAGGAGAAGGAAGAATGTAACTTCTGAATGTATCTTATATACATCGTGGAGCGGATGATAAATAGGCACGAACATTAGTACACCGCCAGGCATGCCTAAGAGAGATGAGATTATCAAGGATTTCCATTCAGCGGCTTTTCTGAAAAATATAAACATTAATATAAACGTGAGATGTCAAATTCACTATAAGAGTATCCTCAGAGAAAATCATAGGTTACAAATTCAAATAAGCCAACTTAGAAATTAAATTTGATGTGCCAATAGCCTAATGGTCACGTGTGTCAATGGATTCGAATCCCATAATTCGACTATTGCCGTGAACCATGTTGTCCAAGCCTAGAACTTAATTGGTATGGTTGGTTACAAGTAAATTAAGTAAGAAAATATAAAAGTTAACTTACCCTGCAGATTGCCACTGCTCGACTTTAGGAGCGAACCATTTCCTGCTAACGTGGAAAAAGAAAAAGAAACTTGCAGCGAAAGTGGCGTGAAAGTAATACGAGTTCCAAGGCACCCAGTAGTGACGGTCGAATATGTTGGGGTCGGTGTCGTGCCACGTCCAATGGACAAACTTCACGGCGACGATGTCATACGGTATGTCAACAAGTACAGTCACCAAACCCACAGCAAAAGGTTCCGCGTAAAATGGCAAATGGAGTTTTGATAGCGCATACGCAGCGTGGTATATGAACGCCGGATCTGAAGATAAAAATCATTTTAACTTAAGCTTAAAGAATTTTTAATTTCTTTGTTTTTTCTTTTATTTATTAACTCATGCTTAATGTGCATGAAGTTTTAAATAGCTATGCTCGATAATAACCATTAAAATAAGTACTATAGAGTTTATTCTAGACTTTACAATTTAATCTAATCTTTTAAAAGCATATGTTCTTGGTTTTCATATTATTTATTTTAAACAAAACGAATATAACATAATATACTTACACAATAAAATAATATGCAAAGGTAATCTGGCACCGAGGAATATTATTGGTGTTTGTGAATGCCAGAAATTATCGTATTCTGGTAAAACGAAATGCCAAAAGTTATCCGTGAACAGGCCGTGGAGGACTGTACCTAGCCAGAAGTACGGCCATCGTCCGCCTTTACTGAATGCTATAAAAATGCATAATTAATTAGATTTTAAATGATCCGTTCTTCTTAAAAAAAATGTTGGCGATCGATCGCAAAAGAATGATCAATTCTTGTTACATTGAGATTCTCAATAATTATAAATATAAAGCCATATCTTTAAAATTATTTAGGATTATTTCTTAGACCTCTTCGTTGTCTGTCATACAGTTCTCCTAAGCTGGTCTGTCTATCTTCCGGATATAAATATGTCCCAGATCAATTATTTCAAAGAAACCACAAGTACCTATAACGAGTGGGACTAAACCTAATGCAAAATTTCCAAAAAAAAAATCAAATTTAAACAGTAACTACTACTACTTTTGGAGTGAATACGAGTATTTTCTTTTAAATCAAACCAGTTTTTTAACTTAGGCACAAATTGTGTGCTAGAACTACTTTTTTTATCGTAACTTACCATGTATTAATGTAATGAGGCCTGCTATGATATAGACAGTCTGAGATATGATATATGTAGGTTGCGCCGCCCATAATTCACTCAAATTGTTTGTTTGTATTATCCACTGCAAATTAAAATTCAAAAAAATATTCCAAGGATGCTTTAGTGAGTTTTAAAATTTTTAAAATGATTTCAGAGATATATCGTTTAAATATCTCTAATAGTATGATATTAAAAGAGTATAAAATAATCGCATAGCATATGATATCACCGCTCTTAGGTGGGCGAAGTAACACGTGGAATAATTAATCAAATTGTTTGACCTATCTTATACAATTTTTAGTATTTTATCAATGAAATAATCTGAACCGATAATTTTATTGATATAAGTAATTCGCGCAGCATTTTAAACGGAACGAATTGTAAAAAATAAAAGTTTGAAAAGACATTTTTATCCTTTTTAAAATTTTCTATATTTTATTTTTATTTAATAAAAAAACTGAAATTTTTAATTTGTATTAAAAGAAACGTTATGAGGTTAAAATTATGTAAATTTATTAATAACAATCATTTTAATCGTACCTCGGTGATAGTGTTTGCCATGTTGAACCAGCGGAACGACTAGCTATCAACTCGAATACTACAAAAATGTAATGTAACAAATGATGTGTTAATACGTCAGACATCAGTGTATGCTTATCTTAACAATTTGTATGCTTTAAAGTAACGTTCTTTTTAATACAAGTATCGACTACTTTAATTAATTATTCATAATATACCTGCCTATGTTTTTAAATTGCGATAAGAAAAGACCTTGAGACCTTGACTTGTCATTTCTTTAAACGTACAGTCTGCAAGTAAAATAATTTTGAATATTTATTATTTGGAACTTTAGAACTAAACCTTTAGTATTCAAGTTATTATGATTTTTCCAATGACATTTCTAACGGTCGGACTCACTCATAACTTTCGTTACTTTTAACCAAAATTGCAAGTGATCTCTCATGCCTGGTTTACATTAAGGCAGTTCAGTAAGCACACAAACTGACGCCAGTGAGCACAAACCTACTGACCTATTGTACAGGCTTGATGTAAACCAGGCATAATTAACAACATTACTGGATAATAACTAAATTATGCTTGATAAACCTTGTTATATTGAAACTTCACGCTAGTTTTATACACACTTAAATGTTATTGATAACGAAAAAAAGGCCTAGAGGAATTAATTAGAATTAGTTAGATATACTATGATGTTGACTGGTAAGATACACGCCAATAAATATGTTTAATCAAAAACCTATTTAAGGTTTAAGAATAGAGCGAAATATAGGTAAATTTTCTATGGGCTATGGCCAAAATTAATTTGTCTATTGTTGGTATTTTATCTGTAACAAAGTTTGAAGTTTTAGGTTGATTGGTCTATGGTCTATGTCACAATCATTGTTGTCAAGTTGTAGGGTTGTGCTTCTTTAGGCTAAAATACTGTGATATAATCCATAATAGCAATAAAAGCAATATTTTTTGAATTTATGATTAAGAAATTCACATTTTGTATTGTAAATTTAATTTTTACTAATCTAAAATGCTTAATACTATATACAAAATATCCCAAAGCATTAGGAAATTGAGCCACTACAGTTGTAGAAGTGTGGTAATAAAATTTGTAAGGCCTAATACAACTTACACAAATGTATTTAGATCACAAAAACAGAAGAAAGAAGAAGGTGGAGAAGCTATAAAATGGATCCTACTGGTATAAATCTAAATTTTCGTTAAATGGATTCTTTTGAATTATTTTGAAAACTATTTGTAGGTAATCTAAAATTAATAGTCAAACTTTGTTTTTTTTTTCATGTTTTGGTAAAATAAAATAATGACAACGTTAATATTTTTATTTTAGTTTTTTAGATTACATAATACTAGCTGACAACGGTATAAAAAAAAACTTAATAAGTAGCCTATGTTCTTCCAGTTTATTTTCTACATCTGTACGAAATTTCATCAAGATCCGTTCATGATATTCGTCCAAGATCTATGATAGAACTAATACTTGAGAAAATTTACCCTATAAGTTAAAAAGTAGGTGGTTTAGCATACAATGTAGTTACAGAATAATCATTACAATTTTTCCAACAAAATATAATCAATTAATTAACAAAAGTTATAATTATATCCAAAAATATATTTTGAATGATTATTTCCAGATGATTCCTGTGACATCGTTTGGTCTCGGTTGCTGGCAAGTATATCGCCTGAAGTGGAAGTTAGAACTAATAGATATGTTGCAAGCCAAGTCCAATTCAGTGCCAGTGGATATGCCAACAAAGTAAGCTCCTCTATACAAGCATTATGTACATAAAAATCTATATTTCAGGTGTTTCAAACTACCAAATTGTGTGATTTCCCCTATTACTAGGAGTTTCTAAATCTGATTTTTCATATCAAATTTGAAATGATAACATTTGATTACCATCCTGACTACTTCTTTTACATGATTATATCTAACACAAATGATTTAATTCCAGCTTTGAAGCACTTAGCAATATGGAGTTCCTTCCAGTAAAAGTTCGGGGAGAATTCTTGCATGATAGAGAGATTCTAATTGGTCCCAGAGCACTGATAGAAGAAAATCAGGCATTGCCAAGAACTGGATCTCTTATGTCGGATCCCAAGAAGAATCAAGGATGGTTGGTGATAACTCCGTTTAAAATAAGTGAAACTGGGTAAGGAAGGCATTTATACAAATTTTTAACAACAGTTTCATATTATAAAGTTAGTGGATCACTATTTTTTTTCATACAGCACATACAAACAATCATCAATCCATGTTTGCTTTTCTAGTATATATTTAACTGACATAACATATTGTTAGGGTAGGGTGCGATCTGGAAACTGCCCAGAAAATGCCACCACAAGTCTGCAAATTAGTCTCAAATAGTTTTGCCGGACATTATTAGAACTAAACTCTTTACTGTGTAATCAGTTTCTTTTAAATAGAAACGTAACTTAAAGGTGACTAGTTCATTTTTTTCTTAGGCATTGTTTAATGGGTTTTAATGTAGGATGAAATATTCCAGTTTAGCGTACATGATAATGATATAAGACATTCTTATGATAAATACAATTTTTCAGGGATGTAATATTAGTGAACAGAGGTTGGATACCTAAAAGCCTCAGACCCAAAGAAAAACGTCAACCTTCCATGGTGGAAGGCGAGGTTGAACTAACTGGAGTGGTGCGTTTAACAGAGAATCGTCGCCCGTTTATACCGAAAAATCATCCGGAAAAGGGATCTTGGTTTTATAGGTGAGAACACTTCTTTAGCTTCCTTATCTCAATATTCATCTTCTATAGCTTCCTATGGGATTGACTTAGGCTAATTTTTAATACCATGTTAAAATTGTCGCTGATGACTGCTAGTTAATTAATTTATTAATTTTCCAGGGATCTACATCAAATGAGCGCTCATCTGAATTGTTCTCCAGTGTGGCTAGACGCAAGAGGTATCCCTGACCCTCCCGAAGGCTGGCCAATTCCCAACCAAACTCGGGTTACGGTCCGCAACGAGCATTTCTCTTACCTCGTAACTTGGTACTCTTTATCGGCGCTCACAGCAATAATGTGGCACAGATATTTTATAAGAAAGTTGCCCCTGATATAAATGTGTTAATATATACAGCAAATAGTTTTGTTGAATTGTAAGGTGTGAATTAAATATGATAAGCAATACATAAATTTTCACTAATCTTAAGTATTTTAAATGATTATTATTTCTAGAACATGTAGCAATTAATATTAAAAGTGATTTAAAAAAATGTGATTGTTTTATTTACTATTCGTATTTTTAATTCGTTTAAATTATTATATTTGCAAAAGGTACTAAATAAAACACGTAATTTTGACACAGATTTTAATATAGACACCAATTACATGTATCAAGAATTCTTTAAGGAGAATAGAGGTTAGGAAAATATATTAATTGAGATCTGTAACTTGACTTTTTACTTACGCTTAGTATTCTTGATAAATTAGTGCAACAAAAAAGTTAAAAAAAAGATGTAAAACCCAGTCTAGATGTTATGTTCATGCAAAAATGATTTTTTTTCAGTTCAATTTGATTTGATTTCAGAACATTTATGTGTGGATTTAATAAATAACAAAGATGGAGAAATCAAAATAATTTAAGATTCCCCCCTTAAACAACTTTGTATAAGAACCATTGCTTTATAAACAAAGCAAAACAATGGTAAGGTAAATCACAGAAAGTTTCTACAAATTAAAGGCCTTTCACAATTTATTAAAGCAATTGTTTATCTTTATATTAAACAAAACTAAAGTTAACTATAATTTTAAATAGTTATTAATACTTAGACCATTTTTATCAAACCAAGGAGCTTTATAGTATCCAGTTTTCTTGCTTTCCCCAAGATAATTTTGATCCGACTTAAAGAATTATAATTATATATATTAATTCTGCCATTACGATTTTTTTTTATCCTTAAAGAAATATCTACAATAAAAAATAATTTGTTTTGTTCAGACTTCTCAAAGTTTTCAAAGGAACATGATTTTCTCCAATAAATTGCAAAAGGTCTATATCGAAGAATAACATTTAGACATTTATATTTTAAACACTTAACTACGTAATAAATTTGCCAACTTGCTTCATTTCAAAAATTAAGTCTTTTACGTAGTACAAACAGTCCTTTACAAACATAGTATGTATATATTGTTATAAAATAAAAATAAATAACAAAAGGCCAGAATATAATAAAATCGAAAAGAACATAAATGTTTACACAACAGAACATAATTTATAAATAAATCAATTCATGGTTTTTATCTTTTTTTTATTCACTAGCACAGTTGGCAAATAATATTTGAGCAACAACTGTCAAATTTTAAGTAAATTCATGTTTCTAACCTAACCTAACACTGTTGACCCATAAATGACTACGTGTGGTAAATTTTGCAAGAAATTCAACTTAAACATTTGAAAAATGTTACACAACACTTGAGTAATACAAATTGTCATCCACATTATAAAAAAAAGATTTAAAAAAAAATTCAATAGATGTTTCAGATTTGGATCAAAGAATATATTTGAAATACGCTTTTAGAACTAACAATTAAATCACGATATTGTTAAATACATTATGTTTTAATTATTTTTTATTACTTTATAAACTTTTATTTATGTCAAAATCTGACAGTTGTTTTTTTTCTTATAACTATACGACACAAGGCCAAAGTCAATGATCCTTTAGTTCCAATATGATTACTTGTTAATGTGATACATCATACAATTTGAGATACGAATGAACATTGAAAAACTTGTCTATGTACTACTGATAAACCTAATATATATTAACCTAAATTTCACGTAGGCCTTGAGACCGGAATATGCTAACGGATACGGACGAATATATTAAAAAAAAACAAAACCAATGTAAATAGATTTTAAACCAATTTTTGACACATTGTCGGTTTCCGAATAGCAGAGTGCGATTGAGCTTTAAAAATAATAAGAAAAGTTAATAAAACTACAAAAAAAATTATAAAAAAAGTGAATAAAACTACAAAAAAATATAAAAAAAGTGAATAAAACTACAAAAAAAAAATCTATAGAGAAAATAAACAGAATCGTAACAATTCTGCAAATGAAAATTGAATCCATATGAAAAGTTGAAATGTTGAACTAAAACATTTAATTCAGTTGAACGAAGAAAAATTGTAGTTTTGTAACTATCATATCAACTGTTCTGACAAGAATTATGTAAGATAATGTACTGGAATTATACATTCTAATAACTTAATAGGCAAGTCACACTTACCCTAACCCGCGTATTTCTTCAAGTCTTGCAATCTACAATTAACTCTTCCACTTAGCTTAATTTATAAATTGCACCCAAACACTAATCCAATAATACACATTTTACTTAAACTTTCTCTTAAATTATACTAAAATTAAAAAAAAAAACATATTATAGCAACAGGCAATCTAAATCTTTAAGCGATAGATCACCAGTTACCATAATATGAAAGAACATAATATTCAGAGAACTGAAAATCCATTTTTATTTTAATAGTTAAATGAAAGCAAATGATGGATCATCAGGTACCGGAATTTTTGAGATTTCAAAGTTTTCGAATTTTAACTTTGCGCCCTCCTTGAGCCGTCTCACCAATATTCATAAGGGATGTGACTAAAACTATACCAATTTTAATATTGATTTATCTGTTTTTTTTTTTTGCTTCCAATTTTTATTCATGTAATGTATAATATATAACTTTAACTGCTATAACTATATTTAAAAAAAAATGTGTTTTTACTGAATTTAAAATCAATTAAACAGTTATTTTGGAGAAAAAAGAGCTACTATCTTAAAAATTTTGTACATATTCATCTGAATCATTAAATTGAATTTTCATTTTTTATTTTCATAATTTTTTTTTCTAGTAATTTGTGTTTTGTCAGGGTGTATTAACCACATCCTTTAATGGGTATTAAAAACGCCTTATTGGTGAAACGGACACAAGCAAATACACATAATTAAACTTGAAAAAAAAAAATTAAGCGCGCAAATCAAAATTCGATACATGAATCTGAGGCACATGTACAGACTCTATCTTTGGGTTTGAATTGAACTCGCAGAGGCCAGAATCTTTTAATTTCCACTCCCATTCCATTATTTGTGAGGCGTGCAATGTTTCTGCCTCCATATTCTGACGACGAAGCATTACTTCCTGTTGAATAAAAAAAAATAAGTACATTTAAATGTCAAATTTGTTTTTTTTTTGTGATCAAATAATTGGCAAATGTCTATCTGCTTCCCCCTACATTCCCCATTAAACCTATTTGTGGCATAGAAACTGTCTTACTAAGCATTTTATTGTCTTATGAGTAGAGTATGTTATAATTTAACATAAAAATATATTTAATTCAAGCCAACAGCAGCAATAGTCAGTAAGTAGGGAATTCAAATTTAACTAAAATTATAAAGTAGCGTTTACCCGCGACTCCGTCCGCGCAGAATAAAAAAAATGCACACAAGATAAAAAGTTCCTATGTCCGTCTCCTAGTTCTAAGCTACCTCCCCATCAATTTTCAGCTAAATCAGTTCGACCGATCTTGAGTTATAAATAGTGTAACTAACACCACTTTCTGACTATATATATAGATGCGAATGTTTGGATGGATGTTTGTTACAAGGTATCTCTAAAACTGCTCAACGGATTACAATGAAATTTGGCGCAGTTGTAGAACATAGTCTGGAAGAATATATAGGCTACTAACTGCTAACTTTTTCAATCCCGCAGGGTCGGAGTCGCGGGCGACAGCTAGTCATACATAAAAAACTTACTTTGATCTTCTCCCATTTATCATCGACCTCTTGCAGCCAGGAGTTGATCTGGCGGCCGTTACATCTGGAGCGCTGGGCGTTGCGCTTCTCCTCTTGTTCTGGTGCCAGCAGATTGCATACCTCCTTGTCACGGAGTACCGTGCAAACTGAATACGGCAGAGCCTGTAAATAACCAGGATTTTAGTAGTTTTTTGTCTCTGTAAGGAAAAGGCAAGTTGATTATAGATTATATTCTTAAAAATCACAATCCTTGTATCATTTTGAGTTTTTTTATTACAATATATAAATTTGTAAAATATTACCTGATTGGCGACAGCGCGTTCTGCGCGGCCATGCACTCTCAAGATCTCTTGTTCAACGGACAACACCAACTTCTCCTTCTCAACAAGATGCTGCATACGTAAGTGTGTCCTGTTTAAAGGGAAAAATAAGAAAGATAAGACTATTTAAGTTTCACTTGAATATTCTGGGAATAATATGTTTATGTATTGGACTTATATGAAAGAGGTTTATATATATATCCTGATGATAATATTTACCTTTCTTGTTCCTGTCGTTTGAATTCCTCTACCATTTGTGGTGCGAGATTGGGCGGTATCTCGATAACTGGACAGTTGACATTGCCTTGCAGAGTATAGGTGCAGCGGTTCATCAGATACTTGTGGAAGTCCTTCGGCGGCTTCGGCTTTACTGGGAACAGGCTCTTTTGACGTTGCTCTACCTAAATATCGAGAAGATTTTTTATTTTTATTTGCGGATGTCTATGGGCAACGGTCGCCTCGTTATTTCAGCGAATCCAGGTGGCCGTTTACTCCTTTGATACATTTTGATATAAAAAAAACAAAAATTACACAACTACTATACTCCGTCCTTTATTTATTTAGTTACTATTTAGAAATATGTGAACATATTATTTATTATATAATCAGGCAATTATTTTATTAAAACATTTTACAGCTATTAAGATATTAGTATTTGTTTAAATTGATAATAGGTGTGTATTTTTCAAACGGTAATTAAATCTGGTGCCGGAGTATAATAATTTTGTACATGAAGAGCACAAAATTAAGAATGAATAAAGCCAGCTTAATATTATATACATAAACAGTAACATATAGCTTCATTACTAACACCTGGATATTTATTATAAGCAAGTCTAAGTTTTTCTTTGATAGGTAAGAAATAATAGCATCGTGCAAGTTTTACAAGAGTCAAGAATATAAATAGAATTAAAAAATACCTAATTAGGTAAATAATCCATATAAATTAATTAAAAAAACATAGTTTTTGGTCTAATATAGGCATGTATCTTTATTAAACCAGGCCTCAATAATAACGACATCAAACAGTAGTGTATTCGCTGTTTTGCTTTAAATAAACATAAGAAAAAAAAAACATGTAAACAGTTGCAACATTCATGCGACATTTTAATATATAAATTTCATACCAAAAAGTCGCTCCTTTAGTTGAATATTAGTCTAAATGATACCTGTTTACGGATCTGTAAATGCATCTGGTAAGGGTTGGAGTGTGTGACCGCATGTATGAGGCTGGTGTCCTGCGTTGACTCGTGTCTAGACTCGCGGTGGCTGTCCTTCGAAGTCTTGATCTTACGCTTTCTCGGGTGCAACTCTACAGAAGGATCAGGCACTGCTATATAATATTATCAACATTCAATAAAAACAATCAGCTATTTTTTTATTATAGGATGGCAAACGAGCAAGCGGTAACCAGATTCGCCGAAATAGCGAAGCGACCACCAGACTCGTTGCCTACCTATAATCGACGGATAAGGAGACGCATAGTAAGAGAATGTTTCCCCTTCCTATGCGTCCCGTTCTCCGACAAATCCACTGTCCCATCCCATCTTTTCCTAATAAGAAAAGGTTGAGATGGCAAAGAGGACTAATTAGGCCTAAATAAAAAAGCGTTTGAACTAAAAAAAAATCATACCCGATGTCTCTCGGCCGGAGTGATGGTCGTGATGATGATCCTGAAAATGTTTTTTGCCCTACTCGGGTTAGATGTACTTTTTACAGCGGCTTGATCGGATACATAACATTTGGACCTTTTTATAGATAAGTGTCTCATCTCTCTCATAAGAAATGAATCACTTTTCGTTAGATAGGTCGATTTGTTAATAGCTTAATGGTAAGTTTTCACTATTAACTGTATGAAAAATTTAGATCAATTTTATTTTTTTAAGAAAGAGGAATTATAATTTTATATGAGTGTTTTAGTTGCGAATGATAATATTGTTGTTCGTTGTGTTATACACTTACAGATCCCTGGGGTGGGCTCTTATTTAGATTGAGAGCTTGTCCTCTTGTTTCGGCTCCAGCATGCGGTGATGTTCTACCTTTATCCTTGTCATCATTGGTCCTGTGCGAGCGAAGCACTCGCTGACCCGTCTAGGGAATAAAAAATATATTATTTAAAAAAAAATGTAATCACGTTTTTTTTTTCACTTTTTCATATAAAAGAAAAATAAAGGCCTACTTTTCCACATTCACTGAGTCGTTTATCATCACTGTTTCCATCGGAGCTGTCAGATGTTTGTCCTGCGTCGTTGGTGGTGCAGGGGATGACGTAGGGCAATGTACCTCCCCCACGACCCTTGCCGCTGCCTCTTTGACCTGTACCACCTTGTAAAAAAAACTTCTACTATATTTAATATTCACTTAGAGTATACTTCCAGACATGTCTATTAGCTAATCATCTCCTGAGTTAGCTTATCTCAGCTTAGAATTTTAGTAAAATATAAACAAAGACTATAGCACAAAAGATAATCAAAAAGAGTTCTATTATTTTGTTTGTTAAATATGAATAATGTCAATATAGCGTTTTTGATTTGTGACATACCTTCTTCCTGTTCATTCCTCCCACCTGAGCCGCCAGCGCCGCCCGGGATGACGATCTTGAGCGGCGGCACCTTGGGGCCGGATTCCGACTTCACTTCCTCGGAATCGCCATCACCTGTATCTTTAGCTTGACCCGACTTCTGGCTTTGAACGGGACTCTTCCTATCTTGTTTGTTCTGGGACTGAGATTTACCGCCTTTCTGTTAAAACATACATTCAGAAATTAAATATACAGTTTATAAAACAGATAATGTTCATAAAACATAAAATGAAATAAAAAATCCTCTTGTGTGAAAACAAAAATAAAACGTTTTGTTTATATTTTACTTGATGCAGTTGATTGTTTACTTTTCCTCCGGCGCCCTTTCCGGATTGTGTCTTGGAGGAGCCTTTGCCGCCGCTCTTGCCCAGCGGCGCGGCGCCCGTCTTGCTCGCCGGCCCGGGCGGCTTCGTGCCGCTCGGAGTCCTACAACAATGTTTTATATACAACCATACTAAAGTTTTCTTTCGCAACAATAACGAGTATGATTTTAGCTGTTCAATTTATTACTTTTTGAATCATCTGTTAGCAATATTTACCGTCCAGGTCCACCACGCGCTGCGGCGGCGGGTTTCGCCACAGGCTCTTTATCTTCTGCCTCCTTTCTCTTCTTCTTCTTGGTAACGTCATCGTCGTTGGTCTCGGCGTTCAGCTGCCCGTCAGCGTAGTTCCGTTTAGAGCCAGATGTAGGCTCATTATCGTTAGTCACCTGGGTCTTTTCTGAAATTATTAAATTTATTATATTAATATGAATTCAATAAGAGAATGGTTGTCGAAAGCTTTACGATTAACATTGAAAGTAATTTAATGGTCAACCATAATACCATCATAGTTCTTCCTTGTCTATTCAAACAGCTTTGCCTACTCTTACTACTCCCTGTTACTACTCTTTCTTCTCGGGAATTAATATCGATACAAGAAAAACTAGTACGTGAGCGACGAGATACGAAAGACGGAACAAAAAGACGGTGTTGTTGTTGTTCTTGATGTTTCCACAGCAGAAAAACATGAACAAAAACATTATCTCTGTTTTACAAAGATACTTTAAAATGGTAAAACATATTTTTGTTCATGTGTTTCAGCAGTGAAACAATGGTATGGTTGACACTGCTGCACACACTATCCAAAACCTAGATGCAAACAATGAAATGATCCTCGGTAACAAGTAATAGAAAAAATAAATAAAAAGTTTACGAGCTTGTAAGCTATAACAAAAGTAAGAAGATGAAATAAATTCTAACACGTTCTCCTTTATTACTGTTAAAAACGTAACGTTATCGAGATTTTAATTTGTATAAATGGATTCCATTTACACGGAGGTTTTAATATTAGATTTAAATAAATATATTTCGCAAAAGTAAATCACATTTTGAAATAAAATAAAGTAAATGCAAAAGAAAATAGCCAATAACTAAAAGGGAAGAAATATTGTGAATCTTTTGCGAGGCGTACCATATTGTTAACATTAGAATAATTATTTAAAACTTACCTTTTCCCATTACGTTATCACAGTGAAACAATTATTACAACAATCATTAATTATTATTTTATAATGGTAAATATTACCTCTGTTGCGTGACCGCATTTTGGTTTTACGCATTACAAAACCAAAGTATAACGTTTTAGAATAATGGATTATATGGAATCGTAACTAGGACACATTGTTTAGTTATCGGAAAAACAAACCACTAAGCCTAAGAGGCAAATGAACACGTAAAAACTAACTTTCGACCATCGGATACTTAAAACACAATTTTATAACACGTCAACTTAATTTGTATTGATTTATATTAATTTAATAGTATATATTAAGCGATGTTTAAATAAAACGGTCATTGTATTGACGTCGGGAACATAAATATAATGAGTGGTGGTCCCGTGCAGCGTACTGTATTGATTTTCTTCCCGGCGCAACTCCCCGTGAACCCACATATACCTGTATCCGTTCATCTCCACCTCTCTTTCCTTCCTAACATCGTCATGCTATAACATTGTTATAGGAATTATATTCAATTAATCCTCACTTATTATTGAAGATTAATTATGATACACTAAATTTAATCCACGTATCTCTATATTGTTTTGTTTTTATTTAATAAAAAAAACAATCTCTACTAATGATGTTTACGTACAACGTAATTACTACATAACGGTTCGCGCGGTAACTAATATTAAAAAATAGATTATATCATCGTTTAAATCAATAGACCGAACGAACGACGTACCAACCCAATCCAGCTCTACCTGACAAATTAGCCGAATGTTATTTATTTTGTAATAATATGTTGTATTGTAAGAATTTCAATTTAAAAATTGGACTTTTACAATATCAAATCAAGTAAAATATTTTGCAAATATATTCAAGACTTTTACAGGTCATATTTTTTTACATGAACTTTGCTTATACCTGTCACATGACATGAAAAAGTCGGAAATTGTTTTGCAAAAAGTTTATTTTGATATTTGAAAATCGGTGATCGTCGATGATAGTCGGAATTGAAAGCTAAAAACATATTAGAGCGCGTATTAGAAGGGTTAACATAGAAATATCAGGATGAACGATTTTATTATTTCTGCCTTTGCCTTAAATATGGCGTACGAAGAATAAATTTCTATCAATTATATGAACAAATTTTCGATGAATATATATATAAAAAACCAATAATAAAAACGTCTTTATTTACATAATAAATTAAAGAAGTTACACAATTTTAAATATAATCTGGGTGACTTAAGGAGACATTACCTATGTTGACACTGGCATCAATGAAACACATGTGTAATAATAATAAAAATAAAAACATTATTAAGTTATAAGAACTGTAATAACTTCATCCTGATCTTAATTATGTAGTGAGCAATTTAGGCAGTTAAATTTGTATTAAAAATATAATATTAAAAAATAATATGTTTATTTGTTGATTGTACAATATGGGTATAATAATATGGGAGTAAAATGGTGTAGTTTTTTTTTAAAGACTAAAGCTAAGAAATTAATTTTCAAAATTGCTACACTACCAAAAGTGTTGGGATCTTTGACCAGGTTTTACTGATATTTTAAAGATTTATATTGCAATTCCTACTGTTAGTTGACAATATCCCTTTACATTTTTAAATAACTTGTAGCCCAAAGAAACTTAATTGAAGAAAACTTTAATTAATGGTAACTGGTCCTATGTAATTACTTAAAATTCTTGAGCCATTTAAGTCTACTAATTAGGAGATTATTAAGAATTCTATCATTATCATGATTGTTTTATGCAGTATTATTAATTAAATTAGTGTAACTAATAGATTAGTGAGTATTAGTAATTAATTATGTATTAGAATAATATTTTTTTAGCAAGTCAACATACAAGGTGCACTGTGACAAGCTACTTCGGAGAAAAGTATATCCTATGACAAAATTTTACTTAATTTTTAATAAAGTTATGGTTTTTTTTAACTGTTATGATTGAAATGATACATGTGTAATAACATACCTTCAACATTGTTGACTTTTTCTTGGGAAACTTCCTTACTATCAAAGTGATCAGCCGATGCTAGCCCTTCCATAGTGCCTTTTTATTGCTAAAGTTGGTCCGAATATCACTTTCAGTATTCCTGGTGCAGTTCATCCCTTGTACATCCAACGTGGGAAGTTTTTGGATGATCTGTTATAATAAGATTTGCAGTTGTTAATTTTGTTTAAATCAAAAATTTGTTAATTTAAATATAAGTAACTTATTTCTCAATCAAAATAATGATATTATATTTATTTAAATATAAATAAATATATTTATATTTCCAATAACAAAAAAAAAAAATACCACGCGAGAAACATTATTTTTGAACTCTATACTATGCTAAAACTTTACTTACCCGTTTAAACTTTTCAGAAATCACTTTGAGAATTTGAATTCCGAATAACACGATTATGTCACACAATATCTTGAAGAAATACGTAATTAAGTACAGCTTGATAAAATATTCAAGCGTTATTAATTTATAAAAATCACAATCAGACAAACAGCAAAGATAACTATGTCGATATGCAACTATGTCCGAAATCTACACCGGTTACTGCCAAAAACTGTATCAATGGAAAGTGATTAATTTTCCTAAATTCGGATCCATATCCATAAGCTGTAAGTCAGTAATCTAGAATCCTACTAACGTAACTCTACACTTAACTTTAGAACTCTACACAAGTATAAACACAGTAACCAACTCTATTGGTAGAGTTTAGAGTTGCGCGTTGCGCGTTTGAAAGCATGTGGCATTATTTGCCTTCTATTTATTCTGATGAATGCCTTCTTTATATTTCAATTTAGACAACAGTGTAACTTCACCTTAACTACCGACAAATTGAACACTGAACTGACTCTACAACCAAACCACCACGCAATGCGCTACCAGCTACCAAGCAAAGATTATACAATACACAATGTTACTAATATTCGGTACCGTTAGTAATTATAAGTAAGCGCTGAGTAACGTACCAAGAGCAAACCAAATACCCAAAACTGGTTTTATTATTGCGCCACTACGTTCCCCTCAGTAAAATATGTACGCAGTCAAAAAAATATGTTACTTGCTGACTGAACCCGATAAATAATTGTAATTCCAATTACTAAAACGTAAAGTGATTAATAAAATGTTACGATAATTTTCTTAGCCTCTTAATATTTTTTGTAAAATAATAATAATGTTTAAATTTATTCCGAGTAATTAAAAGGTGCCAAATTATTTTTTATAAAATGCATGTTGCATTGGTTCTCTAAATAACTTTATGTTTATAAAAAACTAAAAAAAAAAAACAAAATACTCAAACCAAGAAATTTAATGGAAAAATTACTTTCTACTAACTCTAGCAACCCCAAATAGCGTTGTGGGTTGCCATGTTGATGCCGTCATTTAACAATCCTATTTAATTTAATTTAATTTCACAGTTCCTAGTTCTTTCCTATCTTATACGTACTTATTAACTGTCGCATTTTTTGTAGACTCTTATTTTTTGTGCAAGTACAGCACACATGAACATGGCGTATTATCTCTAAAAGTTAGTAAAGTTTGTTTAAATAAAGATGATTAGTTTGATAATTCTTATGGTTAAGAATCTTTTCGATATTCGATGATTGTTCTCCTAGAACTTGCAATTGATAACTTCATGATTATTGTTTTTTTTTAATTACAATAAAAAATAAAACTGTTTCTTTCTATCATGTTTCATTTTTCAAAACTCAATAAAAAAAACTAACTTTTGACCGAAAATTTAGGTGATGACAATCCAAAAAGAAAGGTATTTAATGTTTTAATTGTGCGATACATAGCCTAATAACTAATAAATACGAAAAGTAATAAAATGCCTTAAATTTAGTACCTATATGTCCAATTAATATTTAATATTAATACAAGACCGATACCCGATATTTCATAGTTATTCGTTAAGCGCATACGGTTGACACTACGACACCCGACCATTAAGTACGACATTAATCCTCATACTCATTTAATTTCATACTTCATAGGTGACAGCGTCAAACTAATCATTGTTAAATATAATATTTTTCAAAATAAAAAGGAAAAGTTATAAAATTAAAATTAATATCTGTGTAGTGTAGCGTATTACGTATGCTGACATGCTCTCTGTCAAAGTTATAAAATGGACGCCTATACTGTGGCCTTGGGGAAAATAACGTTAAATTATTTCGACAGTCACAAAATATTACATACAGTGATCCGAGCGCTAAGAGCTAAATCAAGGTTTAAAATTATGAACGCTAATATACGACGGGTCGATTATAATTGGTCTTATGTATTGAAGGTATATAGGTCGAGAGAATAAAGCAAATATAACAAACAAAAGTTTTCTATCGGAGTTTGTAGTATCCTAAATATTATAACTTCCTTCTTTTTGAAGTCGTCTAAAAAAAAATTTAGAAGTAAAAATAATGAGCCAAAATAAAAAGATGAAAAAAGTACTGGCTTACATCAACAGATGGCATTTAAGTGAACTTTTCCATACGACAAACGTATCTGATCCGTTGAGGCACTGCTATCGCGGTTAGTTCTGTCACAAATTATGTTAAACCTACTTAGGCATTAAAAACAACATAACAGAAAAAAGCTTGACACGAAAGCTATAGTACTAAAAGGATCTTGTGACGCTTTTTTAACAATAATGGGGGGTCGCTAATAAGCTATTGCAATTTAGTGCCACTTATGGCCACCAGGACAGATAAGTTTGTCGGTCTGTACAACGAAGGAAAAACATCAAGATGGCGACTTAAGACAGCGGTAGTCTGTGATAAGTGATACATTTCAATATCAAAGTTGGTAAATAAGACTAAATATTACAAAAACAAGTGAGTCAGTGATAAGTTACGAAAACATCTTATTATTGTAATTTATTACCGACTCGCTTCGATTTTGCGCATCAAATACTCCGCTGTAAATCGTAATTCGTTTTTTGTAATGTCTTGTTTCTAAATGATTATGTCATATCTCCTAAATACCTACTTCAACGGGCAATTAAGTAAACAACGGGAATACTCAGACAGAATGAACGTTTAGCAAAAAATGTATGTCCCTAAATATTTCATCAACAATCATGATACGGATGTATTGACATGTTTTGTCATCCTTCTCATTCCCGTTTAAAAAAAAAAAGCGACAATAAAATGTCAAGGCAGTAGAAACCTAAACGTATACTCAACTTTTTACTAACTAGCCCGAAGTTATCTTAGGAGCACCTGTAGTACGACGATAGCAAAAACAACCAGACCAAAGCAGGAAACAAAGCGTCAAAGGAGATGGCAAAAGGCTTTTTTTTTATTGTTTTAGACATATCTTAAGATGCCGAAAATAATGTACTTTGTCAAGGATCGGCGAAGGTTAATTAACACTTACGCATAATTATCTATGGAACTTAAAATCAATCAGTGGTATCCACTACAAATAATTAAGGTTGCTATGAAGGGAAAAGGAGAAAACCAGCTTTGGATTCAAGGAACTATTGAATTAAATGATACTTTTAAAATAAACAAATTCCAAGGAATATTGTGTCAAAATTAATATGTTTAACAAAAAAAAAAATGAATTGAAGTAGTATTTATATATTTATTAAAAAAAACCGGTTGAATATTTTTATAAAAACAAAGTTTCTATACATGTTTTCAGTAAACAAAAAAATGGTCTATTGTTATTATAAAAGCATATCTTTAATATATTCTGACCCGACTGATAGGAAGGGTATAGTTTTTCTCGAGTTTGTATATTAATATGCGGGTCCCCACGTCAGGCCGAACTGAATTCATTTGATTCTTATTCTTGAATGGAATTTTATAGCATATTTACAACTAAAGTTTGTGACTAGCTAAAAAATAATGAAACACATAAAAATCTTACATATTACACGTATGACAATACACAATGCCATATTACTGATTTAATGTATGCTAGTGAAAGTTGATTTTAGTAGATTAAGAATGAGATTAAAATTATGCAGTGGAAATGCAGTCTTCGAGAAGTATGATAGGGGTTAGGATGACAGGATTGGAAACAGTGTTAAATGGGAAAAGCGTGATTTAAAAGAGTGTTAGTTAACAAAGTTAAAAAAGACATTGTTCGTGGGTTCGGACACGTTAAAAGGATAAATAAAAGAATTGTGAAAAAAAGGTCGTGTTGGTTTGGGATTATTTTAGGCGTCGGTATATCAGATTAGTGACACTCAAATGAAGAGCGGTAATAAGAATACCCAAAAGGACGATATGAACGTTAAAGAGATAAGAGTGCTAGGACCTAGCCAAAAAAGATCCTAATCTCTGCCTATACATCTAGGTCAAGAAAGTGAGTTAATTGTAATAAATTTACCATGAAGACGAACACAACTTTACAAATAAGCCTTAAACATAATAGCAGTTGTGATGTCGAACATTTAATATCTACTCTGACACACCGTTTTAAAATTATCAGGTGTGCCGTTAACTTAAGTAATATTTTGGTGAACGGAATTTTGAAAATTTTACGTCAAATAATCACCGAATGCAACAAATAACTTGTAGGCTTTAACTTGTACGATATAAGGGGTTGGGATGGTCTAAAAATAACATCAAATCAATAACTATCCTACATGGGAGACGACTATCTATAGAGGAAATGATTTTGGTACTTGTTGCATTCAGTAAAGGTGCATATTGCATAGCCTGAATCTGTATTATTGATTTACTGCTACTCGGTCCACATGCGCACTAGATCTTTATCGTATAAAATCATAGATATACCTAGTATGACCTAAGTAGGTCATCTAGGAAAATGGAGCAGGTAACATAGTTAATTATAATCGATCTAAGAAACCTACTCGTCTGATAACTACTATTTTGCTTATAATTGTTACATGTTCGTTATTTCTTTGGTAAAAACATACACAATTAAATAGTAAAGGATTTTCACAACAACAAATACATTAAACATCTCCTCAGATACAAAATTAGTAATCAGAAAGTGGCGTTCGTTGTAATGCTAAGTAAATTTAAATATAAGAATATTAAAGCACAGAATAGAATTCATTAAAAGTAAAAAAACTTTTACATTCGCTAATATAACATTAAAAGCTTTTACGAATTAAGTTCACAATTTGAATCATTACCCAATAAAAAAACATTTAGAGCTGGATTGGGTTTTACATCATTACAATACATTGATGCCGATCGGAAAATAAAATAAGAAAAAGCGGATATATATCTTATCTCGGAATATAGTTTTCTACAACTGAGCCTATAGCTAAGGTTTTGTAAAAATTAAAACAATAAAAATATAAATTATAAGACAGAACATACATACAGAACATTCCATGCGGAGTTATTTTTTAAATTTTCGAATAAATTATAATAGTACAGACGCCGACTTCGCTCGGGTCAATTCAATAGGACACGACACATGGGAGTCGCCAGCCGATGATCTAGGCTAGGTCTAGAGGCCTAGCAGTTGACCTCCCATGGCGACGCCCATGACACGGTGGCAAACGAGCAATATCCACATGAAATATCATAAATAGCACAGTGACCGCTGTGTTAGAAGGTTGAAGACGCGTTGCCTACCTTTGTGGTTGACAAACGAGGTACGAGATTTTAAAAAAATTAAGACGTCGATTCATATTCGACTTTCCGGGATACGATATTTCTGTTTTCTGCAGACGAACACATCAAATAAAATAAATAACAATTTTAATACATTAATAAATAACTTAATATGGTACCTTTCAAATTTTGTAGATATTCCTTGATGGCAGTGTTTGCATAATAAGATGGTTCTAGACCGTCGAAGTTTTTTATATGAGGATCTGCACCATATTTTAAAAGCAACTTGACTATTTTAAAATTATCTGCAGTTACAGCGTCAAAAAGGGGTGTTTCACCATTTGGACCTCGTATGTCTACTATAGCTTCGCCCTTAAGTAAAGCTCTTACTACTTTTTCGTAACCGTAAAGACATGCGTCATGTAACGGGGTCCAACCTAGAATGAATACAAATTCTATAATACATTTTATACAAGTAAAGCTCACAACAAATGTATACAACAGAAATATTTTTTATATTAACAGAAACACATATATAATCTTTAAACAAATCTATCGCAACAGTGAAAGGCAATTTAATTTAAACAAACTAATGTCATCACAACAACTCTTTATTTCATACTATTTCTTTCCAATATTGAAGGATTAGCAAAATTCATATCTAATTGCAATTATATACAGGACTAATATTATAAATGTGATGCTTATGACCTTTATTTAAAGATAATAATAAAGCCATTTCTAAAAATTATGACAATCATTGTTATTTTTCTTACGGTTTATTAATTTCCAAGTTGAGCCACTGTGAATGTGGTGACGGCCAGTTTTTATACATATAAATACTTCAAATATAGTCAATGAGCAAGCTTATAGTTGGAATTGAATGGCCTGAGATCGACTAGATATAGTTCTGATATAGATCTCACCTGTCATAAACCAACCATAAATTAAATTCCGAATCACCTTTAATAATAGGATCCTTACTTGATGCAAAATACTTAAATTAATTTAAACAAATATCTTGTATCAAATAAAAGCTTAAAAACTGTATACAATGGATGTATCAGACATCTTTCACTCGTAAAATCATCTATGACTCGTGCGCAGAAGCTTTGCCTTTGGCCTCTTGACGACACGAGTCGATGATCAATAGAGTTGGCAAAAAAGGTTACATAAATATTTGTTGCAATAAATTTATTATGGTACATACTTTAGCTTATATTACAAAATATTCTCGTGTCACAATGTTAGCTACCATATTCCTTCGAAATGGATTGACCGATTTTTGACATTTTATATGCAAATTCAGCAAGTCTGAGAATCGGCAGCTACCTATTTTTCATACTCCTAAATTTGGCACAGATGTAGAAAATAGTTCGGAAGAATACATAGACCACTTACTGAGTTCTTTTAATTCCGCGCCGACGGGGTCGCGAGTTGGATATAATTACATATTTATTTAAAAAATATATTAGGCAGGCGACCGCCCGTAAAAAATAAGCCAATACATGGAGGTTTATAAAAATTTGAGCGCCGACCTGACGTGATTGGGAAAACCCTGGAATGTGATGATATACTTTACATAAAATACACTTTACTTTAATAATCTTTGGTCGAAGTCGCCCACCAGTTTCTTCCCATAGGTATTAAAAAGTTTACTAAAGGAAAAAAGTATCTAATGTGTTACTCGAGTCTATGTTCTATATTTGTGCCAAATTTCAATAAGATGTGTTGAAAAGTTGTGGAGTTATCTAGTAAATATGTATAAAAGAGCATGCCACAGGAAACGGAACTTTTTCCGGAATCAAAGATAGCCTATGTGTTCTTCCAGACTTTACTTTACATCTGTGCCAAATTTCATCAAGAGTTATTGAGTTATTTTGGAGATACCTTCTAACAAACATTCATCAATCTAAACATTCAAGTAAGAACAAATAACTAATAAAAAATGATGTAAAACTAAACAAAACAACAATTAATTAATTCGGAAAACATAAGTGGTAGTGGGAAGGGGAGTCTCGGTAAACCTGCACACGGCTAGTATGGATGCCATTTGAAATGATATAAAGTTTATAATATCAGACTAGATCCCTAACTTACCAATGAAAACAATTACCAACATTTAATAAGGACATCACAATTTTGAAAAATAAATACAATGTATTCATCTATACAAAAATATGTTGGCTGTGTTATTCTAAAGAGAATGACTATATGTGTTTTGGCAGTGGAAACCAACATTTATACTACAATATATGGTAGACTTATGGTACTCTGACAAACTTTTTGCAGAGCTGTGTTGAACTATCAAATTATACAGTACTGCCCTTAGGCAGATCCCATGTTAGTCCGGATGTTTTTACAAAAGAATACCTTGTAATCCTACAAATTATAGATCAAATATAGAATCTATGATATAATTGGAGGTAAAAAGTAATATTAACACCATTAATGCTATAAAACAAACCAAAAACTATGAATAAAAACCATAATTATGAATCAATAAAGTTATCAGGCATGAAAATAATCTTGGTGGATTACAAGGGACACTGGATTAGACAGGAGCCAGAATAGTTTTATTTCTACACATGTTATTTCTACTTTTAATAAAATTTGCAAACTATCTACTACACAGACATGCATATCAATTAATTATTATTTTGCATAGGCATCATAATATTGATCAATTTTTCAGTGTTTAAACATACATAATATATTTCTGTTTTAAGATGTCTTTGCAAATATCTTGGCCGCTCAAGGTCATCTGCGCACTCTACAGTGCTCTCCCTCTGATCCATTTATGCCCTACACCTAAAATTGTGTTCTGAGCACTGACTCATATGACATTCCGAGCCGCCATGATATATGACAACTTCTTAAGTTAAATAAGTGATATACAGCTCACCAGAAGAACTGTGAGAATTTGGATTACGACCTTTTTTCAAATGTGTTTTCACTTTAGTATGACATCCATTAAAAGCTGCAGTATGTAAGAATGTTTTTCCAGTCCCTTCAGCGTTCATGCGATTACGCTTCCTTTTCTCAGTAAGTGACACTTCTGCATTAGAAAATAACAAAAAGTTATAAATAACTTACTTTAGTTTGATTCATATGTTTAATAAATATATTAAACCTTGAATGATATCTTCCTGTGAATTTTTTATCGCTATTTGTGTTTGTATCCGGAGTGACACAGGAACATCAGTAAAAGGTTGTTGAGGTGTCCCTGGCAAAGGTTGTGTCGGCTTATGTTTTTTTCGTTTTGGCTGTAGAGGTTTAGGATGCCCTCTCCGATGTATGAGTCTTCCGCGTCGCGGTAGTATGAATTTAGGTCCTAGAGATTGAGATTGAATACAAGTGGGTTTTCTTTGCAGGGGTTGTACTTCTTTCGATTTACCACTTTGAGGTTGTACACCTTTGAGTTTTGAAGGTTGTATAAGCTTCCCTCTCTTAGGTTGAACACATTCAGGTTTTTCAGACCCAGGTTGGAAGAGCTTCCCTCTCTTAGATTGAACACATTCAGTTTTTCCAGACCCAGGTCGTAAGAGCTTCCCTCTCTTAGGTTGGACACATTTGGGATGCACAGGTTTGTGCTTCTCCTGCTGCGATTGTACGCGTTTGTATTCCCCACTCTGGGTTTCTACAGGTTTGGGTCGCCCTTGAGGATTGACCTCACTCACCTGAGCTTGAATGCTTTCAAGTCCACTACTTTGGGATTGCACGCTTTTGGATAAACCTCGCTTGGGTTGTATGCGTTTGGTATGCATTGCTCTTCTGCGCAAGGGACTCCTGCGGTCTTGCTTTGAGCACGAGGATGTGGTGACCACCTGTGTATATATAGATATATATTCTTATTTAAAGCTATACGACAATGGATTAATCTGAATTGCAGTAGGAATTTATAGAACTCACCTTTCCCATAATAATAATTAAGTGAAAGCTATATAACACAAACTATTGAAATGTTGACTTTTCACAACAACACCAAACACAAAAAACAACACACGAATGCCAAGTGCAAAGAAATATAAAAAACAATAGCCGACGACGACCAAAGAGTATGAAAAAGTTATAGTCCAAAGAGTAAATATTGTGTGTGTACTTTATTTTAAACCTACACAGTCCAAGAAAATGGCATAAAAACATGATATGACATGAGCTACAGTACAAAAAGGATTTATTTGTTAGCATTTATTCGTATACTTTTATTCTTCGTATACTTTATTACTAAAGGTCGTGCATATAGTTGTAGATATTGTATGTTCGTGTATACAGATCAGTGTTCTACTGAGACTTTTTTGACGCCTGCCATGGTTGCGTAATTGAGCAGTCATAATTTAGTTTGACTTATGCCCACCGGGTCAGATATCCTTGTCGGCCTATATATCAAATACGAATATTCGTGCACGTCGTTCTAGGTGTACTATTAATCGTTGCAACGTTTCCTTAACGTTATGGAAAAAATTGTATTGGAAATAATTGTAAATACATTATGAAACTATCAAAGCCAACTTCACCAGTAATTACATTTGAACCTAAAACTAAAAACCAGTCGGTTCAAGGTTCAAGTAGACTTGGCACGTTCACGATGGCAAGAGACCGGTGTTTGATATCGTTAAGTGTGGATGTCTTGAAAAATTGAAATTAAAAATTGTTTCAAAAAAATTATGATAATATGACGGTTTTACATTACAATAAAACCGATATTATGTGCCGAGAAAACATACAGCATTGCTTATGAAGACGCATTGTATACTTAGCTTAAATTTCGCGGTCTTTCGCCGTTGACAGTTGGTATCAGCTACGGTTGGTACTACCTGTTCTGTTGCTATTTCACTCGCCAGCCAGGACGAGGCAGCCGATGTCATTTGCGGAGCTCATAGTCGTCTTCACCAGGAAGAACTTCTGGCAATGCTGTATGTTTTCTCGGCACATAATATCGGTTTTATTGTAATGTAAAACCGTCATATTATATGCCTCAGGAAAACATACAGCATTGCTTATGAAGACGATGTGTTTGTTATCTGCTGGTGAAATACACGTAAAACACAACGCTATGATGATTAATTGCATGGTTGTTTTTCTAAAAAAAACAGCTTAATGAACACGTTACAACTGAAAAAAAAATTACATATCTGAGTAGGAGTTAAAATTAATTTATACATAAAAAAATACCACCTACATAACTTAAAGTCTTGATTGGAAACTGATATATGTAAAACCTACATCGAGCCACGACACAGATACAGGAAATGGTACAAAGTAAGGGAACTAGTGAACCATCCCATTCCAGTTTTACTTATGACCACCGGGTCAGATAGCTTAAGTCTATATTGTTATAATCGTTTAGAACCTAACGATTAAGGTCGGGTCTTGTTAAGTTACTATTTTCCTGATGGATTTCTCTTTAACGACTATTGTGACTGAGGAAGTCCTAGATAGAATTTCAATTGTTAAACAGTCGTTTGAAATTATGTTTCTGAAGACCCATTGATTGACTATGTGATGCGTCTTTATTCATGCACGGTGATAATAAATTCATTCAGAAACACATAAGAAAAAATAAGATAATCATACAACAAACATTAAACAATGTCTTATAGTGGTCAGAACTGATAGTCTAAATTATAGATCATCTATGGTCAGTGCAAGAATGCGATTTAAATTATTAGATTGGATCCAAATCCAAATAAATAGACTAATCTAACTAGAATGGCTTTAAAAACTTGTTTGAATGATTAATTGTAGCCCTATCAGAATTTGACATGGAGTGACATAATGTACTTTTAGCACAGTGTAAAGAAAGATTTCATACAGCTTGCTGTTGACGTCAATATCAGTGTTTAATCCGAAGGCTGATAGTTTATAACAGCAAAATGTTCTCTCCGTTGTCAGCAGAACATAAAATATCAAGAAGTAACAAAATGTTTTTGTTAGTGTTAAACTGAACTCATCTCCCGAAGCAGGTGAAATGCTGTATTCTCCAAGGTATTGGTATTGTCATCGACTGTTTATCACAGTCGCAGCACATGGTTGAATATATTCGTTAGTTGAGGCCTCCTCATACCATCTTGGATGTGGCAAGAAGATGATAGTATGTTGTAAATAAGAAAATACCGTTGGAGTCAAATGAAGCCAGTCACTGAAATGGGTTTCAGTGCGTTAGGGTTCGGGCCCCTGCTGCTGCTGCTGCTGTAAAGTATTGTAAATATATATACAACTTATAAAGAAGAGTGCACGTCAACTTTATTTATTCCATACTTGATTTATATCTGAATTGATTTAAGCTTTCCAAACCAAAACTTCCTTTTTTAACTTTATTATTCTCTTTGTTCATATATATTGTTGTATTTCTTATCTCTCTTCACTACATATCTTTCTTCTTCATACATTTTTACATATCCTCCATGTTTACTATAGTGTAACAGTATATATTTCAATTGTAATCTTTTGAGTTAAGGCACTATAAGGATTTTTATGGAAAACATTTATTTTTCATTAAGCTTGAATTGGTACGCTACTAAGTGCATTTAACAGCAATCTGTTTTCTGAACTATTTTTATAATAAATTGAAAAATCAATGTCGGTTAGCATGTTCTAGTCATTTGCTTCCTTTATCATCCTCTATCATCTATTTTATTTTCACTTCAATTCATACTTTTCATAACTGCTATGTTCAATATCTTCCATAATGACCAAAGCCTCTTTTAGTTAATTATAAAATATTATCATTGAATCATGATGTATTATGTGATATTTGTTCTCAAGAAATGACAACTACTTCTATAATCCAATAACTTTATACCTTAAAAGCTATGTCCAATGTAATATATATGTATGCCAGTATCTTTGAAACCTTGCCTGGAGGGACACCTTTTAATGACATATTTTAGTTTTCATATTTTATTTAAATTAAGTGTAATTAGGTTTTGTATAATTGGATTCAATATATTATGTCACTTTAAACTTTAATCTATCTATCTATATATATAAAATAAAGTCGTGTTAGTTACACTATTTATAACTCAAGAACGGCTGAATCGATTTGACTGAAAATTGGTGGGCAGGTAGCTTAGAACCAGGAAACGGACATAGGATAATTTTTACCCCGTTTTCTATTTTTTATTCCGCGCGGACGGAGTCGCGGGTAGAAGCTAGTATATAATAAAATGTGCAATATGCAATGTACCATAGGTATTAAAAGAAAAGATTCGATGAATATCATAGTTATAGCTTTCTTTCTTAGAAAAACAATAATGTTAATAATGCTTGGACGGCATACAATGTCAAAGGAATACCCACGATTTTGCGGCTTAAAAATTATCCAAGTTTGGTTAGTATGTAATGATGACTCATTTATTATTATTATTTTGACTGACGGAAAGATTGCTTTAAGTCATGAATAACTTTTTCAATAATCATAAATATCCGTTTTTGGGCAATTACAGATTATGTATTGAGAATTTGAACTTGTTACGATGTGTATGTTGTTTGAAGACTGCGAAAAAGAGGTGCTGAGTGTTCCAAAGGAGTGCTCACAAAGTAGCATGAAATATCCAACGTTTTTGTAGTAGATAGGCTCCAAAATAATTTTGCAACTATTGCTAACAGCCATTTGACTTATCTATGTCTTTTTCTGGTAAAATAATCTTCTCTATTAAAGTTTAATTGACCTCAGGTAACAATTAAGCAGGTAAAACATATCTGCATCTCTTCTAGGTTACTGTTCATTAGCAGCGATAGTTTATCTTTGTCTCTTGCTTCTTGCTAAGTGTTTTGTCGATGTTAGTTACCGATTTGATGGTTGCTGCGCCAGTTAAGGTGATACAAGTGCCTCACAACCTCCGCGGCCTGAGACATAACTTGTATGGGTCGTTATAGACCAGAAGGTAGTCGTCTAGTTAGACTAGCACGATATACCTCCTCATGCAAGGTCTCCGCGACCAAGCATGTTACGGAAAAGAACAGATAAGCCGGAAAGAAGTCGTCTAGGTAGACTAGCACGACATTCCTACTCACGCTAGGTCTCCGCGAAAAAGCGTGTTACAGGAAAGAACAGATCAGGTGCTGGCGCCAACCCGGATGCGCCTATCCGGCGATTAGTAGTTAATACTCCGCAAAGCTGGTGTGATGCACCTACGTCACAGGCCGGATGGAAGTCGTCTAGGTAGACTAGCACGACATACCTACTCACGCTAGGTCTCCGCGACCAAGCATGTTACGGAATTTAGTGTTTTGCACCTTGGTCAAGGTTCGCTTGTTTCTGTATTTTCGTCTTTTAATTGAAAACAAATTGTTAAAATAGTTCAGCCAACATATACAGTAGTGACTCACGGCCCACGGTCCGCTATTTTTTTTTTTTTTTTAAGTTTTCGTAGGTACTTAGATTTATTTGTGGTATTGTTTAATCATTTTGGATGTGCTATTGACGAATTCAATGTAAATGTAAATAATCCTACCTGAGTAAAGCCATTTTTAATTAGTTAGTAATGTAAATTCTAGTGTAACGACCTACATGTGCGTCTTGTTTCTTTGTTATTGTTGTCCGAGCGATATGAACGTAAGTTGATACTCTTACAAATATGTTTGTCTAAAGCAGACTGCCAAAACATAAGGATGAAAGGAACAAAATAGTATTACTCTTTTACTTTTTAGGTACAAAAAGGTCCCGGACAGTTAACATATTCATTAATGTGGTAATTACGTTGTACTAAGGAAGAAGTGACGTACTAGTTACCTACTAGGTAAACAAATTAAATTTCAATAAATTTAAATCTATCGAAGCGTTCCTCGTCTGCCGATTCACGCTTAATTTAATCCAAAATATCTAAGAGTCCTTTTGGGACTGAGGCTGTGTTTATTAGAAAACGTTAGTGCTATTTGCGCCCTTGTTACGTGCAAATTATTAGAGCATTATATTCATATAAAGACTACCCACTAACCTGGGTTTAGATACATCGATGTGAGGGTGGTCCGATTGTTTGCGTTTTGCGTGTCGGCCCCCCTCTTCTTTTATATCGCTGTTGGATGAGCTGCTCTGCCACGAAGAATCTTCTTATGCTGTATGCGGGCGTAAAATATTTACCCGACATCTCGGCGGTGGTTTCATCTACGGCTCCATTACTACCTTTTTGGACTATTTCGAAATTTTAAACTCTCTTAAGCAATAGAAAGTGCTTTTAGAATGCTTTATTCGAATTATGAACTTCGACACTAGTAAATGTTTAGCTATTAAACATTTGTTATTACTGAGTACAGTGACGACCGCCTTGTACGAAAGTACACAACGCTATGAGCTCCGCAAATGACATCGGCTGCCTCGTCCTGGCTGGCGAGTGAAATAGCAACAGAACAGGTAGTACCAACCGTAGCTGATACCAACTGTCAACGGCGAAAGACCGCGAAATTTAAGCTAAGTATACAATGCGTCTTCATAAGCAATGCTGTATGTTTTCCTGAGGCATATAATATTTTGTCGATGCTCTTACGTTACGTGGCATGGCAGCTGTCGCAAATATTCGTGCTATATAGAGCCTCTGTAGCTGGCTGATTCATTCCCTTATAATTTGTTCTCATCTCCGTCATTCACATTGAATAATAATTGAGCTTCATACTTTTAGAGTCAAAATGGAAAACTGGCAACGCTTATGAAAAAAAAAAATTTTGTCAAATGTCAACGTCAACTGTCATATCCAGCTGTCATGATCGTTAATAAATTGTTATACGTTAATAGATTTTGTTTGCCTCGCATTTTCGATCCGCCTGTAACATTTTTTATAATATTAAAAAAGAAAAATGTGGCGCCTTTCATTAACAATATTTCGCAAAGTGGTTTTACCTTCTATAAAAGGCAATGTTAAATTTTCTAAAACATTCTACTCTACAAGAAGTCGGCTACCGAAATCCACTGCGAAATTAACCCTTGTCAGTGCCAGCGTTGGTGTCTTGATCGGGGCTGGCTACGGTGGCTATACGCATTATGTAGTAAATTCGAAGAAACGTCCAAAACTAACACTAAACGAAGAGTATGCTTTTTTAAACGAAGCTCCTCCTTACCAGGCACATTACAAAGTAAGTTCCATGACAAATTTTCATAAAATTTATTTTGAACGATAAGAAATGTTTTCATTTCGATTTATTTGAAGTTTTTTTGGGGGGCGGAATTTTACTTCAAGGAAAAAAATTCCGTAAGCAAACTGTATAGGTTAGGTTAGTTTTGGAATTACAACATTATAAATATTATAGTTATCTCTACTACGATTGATGACTTGCGGATCAGCTCAAACTTTGCATGTGTGAATCAGATCAGTGAACTGGCTCACATATACTACAATTTGTTCCTGCATAGAGTTATGATCGGCCTCTCTGGCCTCTCTCAAACGCTAGTTCTTGGCTCATTGCCGTGGAAAGTTGTAGTACATTGTGTAAACTGCCGATTTAGTTTTTGAGCCACAGCTCAACGGTTCATACCTATGTGGTAGTTATGTATCTAGTTATAAATGAAGTAACAAATGGATAGGTTAGGTTAGGCTTGTGACATGTTAAATAATTAGGTTCGGAATATGTTAAATTAGATCGAAAACTTTTCATACTTTTCCATAATTTTATAAACATATTCTTGTACACAATTATTTACCATTTAGATCCATGCAGATTTAAAAAAATGATAGCACATTTTTTACTCTATGTTCTACATCTATGTGAAATTTTATTGAGATCCATTGAGCCGTCTCGCAGATACCTTCAAACAAACATACTTCTAGTCATCTTAACATTTGAGTTTATAATATTAGTAAGAAAGTTATTATTTTTTGTAAGTTTTATAGCATTCATCATCACATTAATGATACTTCAGAGTATAACATGCATAGAATCTATGTTCAATCTGTAATTTATCAGATTACGAAGTATTATTTTTTTTAAATAATTTGGACTATATTGGGTTTTTGGCAGTACTCTCTAATCTGACAAATTGGTTCGACACTGTCTTGCAAAAATTTTGTCGGATTACTGCAAGCTGTACTTGAAAGTAGATTGTACCATTTTCTGTTTTAAAATCATTATAATTATGAAAATGGTGAGTTGGACACACCTGTTATGAGAGTGAGAGTATGAAATTATTTTGGTCTTTAAAATAAATTATGAACCCCAAAAAACAATGTAAATGAGATCATTACCAATTGTGTGTTTACAAAATATTACCCTACTACTGTTACTATACAACCTATTTTGATTACTATTTGTCTACACCATCATTCCCTATTGAATAGTTGTGACATTTAATTTAGTTGTAAAAAGTAATGGCTGTTACTGCATCACAGAATGGACTAGAATGCCATTTATCTATTCAGAGAATACTGTCATGTCCTATGACACAGTAACATTCCATTAGCAATATATATATATAAAGTAAATTGTTATTTACAGGTTATTAATGAATCAGATTCAAGTAATTTACAGTTAGTTTTATTTCAATACCGGACATGTCCATTCTGCTGTAAAGTCCGCTCGTATCTTGATTCCAAAGGCATCAGTTATGAAATTGTCGAGGTAGATGCAGTTTTGCGTCAAGCTATCAAATGGTCTGCTTATAAAAAAGTTCCTATCTTATTGGCCAAAGTTGATGGTGGATATCAGGTAATTATATATATAACAACTTAACAAGTAAAACGATTTTTAGTATATTAATTAATAATGTAAGGTTATAAAAGTGCATTAGTTATTTAACAACTAAAGGACAGCACAAGAGATGCTGTCAAATTCATTTGATTCATTTATTTCTGTTGCTTGACTTGTATAGTAAGATTTGCGAGAATATATGATACGATAGTACCGAGTACAGCTTGATTTGAACCATTTAGCAGAAGAGTGTTCTACTCTTTATGTGTGAAATCAAGATTAAAAAATGTACCATTGTTGGTTTTTAAATATTTCTACTACTTTTCAGCAACTAATGGACAGTTCTGCTATTATATCTGCATTAGAGACATACTTTCGCGATAAAAACTCTCAGCTCACTGAGGTTATAAAATTTTATCCAATAACAAGATACACAAATGATGATGGGAAAAGCATGACTGATATTACAAATAAATATTTTGTAATGCACAATGCTGCTGTACCCGATCAGAAGGAAAGGATGGAGGAAAAGTAAGTTGGAAAAATTTAAAAGTTACAGTTTTCTAGGTAAAATTACATTTAGGTTACTGTAATATTTTTAGGTTATTTTGTTGATAGTATATTGTAATGAGTATTGTTTCAGTTATAACAGTATTATTATCAGTACTTATATAATATAGCTGTTATAAATTACAATTTTACACTTTGGCGAGAGAGGTGATGTTTGAGGTTATGTGAAGTTCAATTCTAATGTACTAAACATCACACTACTTTATATTTTGACTAGTTGTCGCCCAGGACTTCGTCCGCGCGTAATAGAAAAAGTTGATAAGTAGACTACATGTTCTTCCATGTGTGTGCATATCTGTTTTACATCTATGCCAATTTTCAACGGGATCCATTGAGCCGTTACAGAGATACCTTGTAATAAGCATCCATCCATCCATCTAAACTTTCTGATTTATATTATTAGTAAGATTGGAAATTTTCTCATTGCTTGGTAATAATTAAATAGAGAGGATGTATGTTAATTTATTTTTATTATTTACAGAGAGGAAAGGGAATGGCGTCAATGGGCGGATAATGTGTTGGTACACACACTTTCACCAAATGTATATAGAACTCCAGGTGAAGCATTGGCGACCTTTAAATGGTTTGAGGAAGTGGGCGGCTGGAAGCAGTCCTTCCCCAGTTGGGAATGTGCTTTAATGGTATATGGTGGAGCTGCGGCTATGTGGATGATTGCTAAGAGGCTTAAAAAAAGGCAAGTTTTTACATACAGTTTTTACAATATCATCTTGAAGAAAGTGTAGCAGTGTAGTAATTAACATTTCAAGGTTTGAATTCTTATTGATTACAATGAAACTTACTAATTGAAAAGCTTACTATTTATTTAATATGACTATTTATGGCTCAAATGATTTTTATCAAACTTTTTGTGCATTCGGTAGATATGAGAATAGTTCGTAAAGTATATTTTATATAGTTTGGTGATTCAGATTGACAAAATGTAAAAAAAAACAAGCATGTTTGTCATGTTTAAGGAAACTTTTTGGTTGCACATAAACTTTTGAAATTATTTTGACTTTTATTGCAAAACTGTTGTATTTAACTAGTATTAAAATGTATTGTTTCGTTTTTAGGCACAATTTGCAAGATGATGTCAGATATTCATTATATAATGCTGCTGATGCATGGACTAATGCTATAAAGAAGAAAGGATCAAAATTCCTCGGTGGAGATCAACCGAATTTGGCCGATGTTACTGTGTTTGGTGTATTGAGCAGTATTGAAGGATGTGAAGCTTTTCAAGATTTAAGAAATAATACTAACATTGGCAAGTGGTATGATGATATGAAGGTTAATATTGCTAGTAAAAAAGGTAGAGTTCTTGCTGTCCATGCTAAAAACTAAACAAAACTAGTTAACATGATCAGTGTCACCGACTTGTCAATAGGTTCATTTTTATGAATAATGGAATCTGTCATAGGTAGATAATGGGATATTATTATTTTTGATATTTTAACATATATCATTAGAGTTATACAACATATAATATTGTAATCCTGTTATGATATATAAAATATGCTTGACTCTATAATATATGTTGAGAGTGGAATGCTTCAATTAATTTTTACCCAACTGAGACAGGAGGGTTGAAGGAGGCTTGAAAAAATTACAATCTATATATATAAAAGAAAGTAGTGGTAGTTACACTATTTATAACTCAAGATTGGTCGAACTGATTTAGCTGAAAATTGATGGGGAGGTAGCTTAGAACTAGGCGACGGACATAGGAATTTTTTATCTTGTGTGCATTTTTTTTTATTCCGCGTGGACGGAGTCGCGGGTAAAAGCTAGTATTGAATAAAACTCCAAAAGTTAGTGCTCTACAACTCTACTCTACTACACTATACAGCTCTACTACAGTACTAACTTTTGGAGTTTTATTCAATATTGTAATTTTTTCAAGGTGGTCTCAAACTTTTGGCCGGCAGTGTACAAGTATTTATATATGAGCCGATTTTGACAACAGAGGTGTCATTTGTTTAGTGTTCTCCTGTGTGTCATAGGAGTCAGTTGGCTTTTTTTGGTTTTAATTAAATAATAACCATATTAAAGATTTTATCTATATCTTTATGAATGAAAAAAAAAAAAAAGATTTAGGTTTCCTTGGTATTTTAATTTTTAATATTAAAAAGGTCAAATGCATGGTACATTTATTAAAGTAGATACTGTTCCTATTTGGTTTGTAAATGGTATATTAATAAAAATAGGAAAGATTTAATAATTGTAGTATAGTTACTTATTGTGGTACAAATATTTCAATTTATGCACAATAACTTTCGAAAAAAATATTAAATTTTACCTCATATATATTATTTCTCTCTCATTATAGTGTATTTGTTACCATTAATGATATTAAACAAAGTTTGTCTATAGAATTAATTAACAATAATTTCATTAATTAATTATAAGTTGATATGAATCATGTAATTGGTTAATATTAATATTTTAAATGAACTTTTGCGTCCAAATATAAAGTATTGTATGTATTTGATTAAAGAGCTTCGTTATTTTTTTTTTGAATAGTTATTAGGGTGTTATTGTTATTAGTACAAAAATGATATTTCTTTCGTTAAAGTTGAGGTTATATTGATATTGTAGTGATGTTTTTTTGAAGAATAAAACTTGCATTATTTTTTTATTTTTTTTATTTACACCTCTAGTCAAACCAGTAGTTAAAAAGAGAACAAAAAGTATAGAACGAAGTAAAAAGGTTCATTTTATGTCCTCTTTTCAAGTAACATGTTGATTACTATGCCTAGTATCCGTCTAAACTATATTTATTGATTTCTACTATTCTTGATTCTTTGTTCTTGAGTGACGTTAGCAGGCAACTTGTGTGTAAGCGAGTGAAAATCCTCTGTTAGAGACGTCAGGGGGAGTTGTTGCTGTCGCCCCTTCGTTTGCGTCCGTCACGACGTATAGTACAAAAGGCTTTGCTCCACCTGAAAATAAAACATTTCATACAACAATATGATACAATAATTCTCAAAGTTCATTGAACTTTGATGCCTTATCCCGCACGTTCGGGTCTTCTTATTTTTCAGGGACCAATCATTTCGCCCCCTTAGAATATCCCTGATATGTTACAGGAGTGTTTTAAATTCTCAAGTGTAAGGAAACATACTTTGAACCGGTACAAATCCGAGGCCGCAAAAGCGATCGGTGCCCGCTGTAACTCCAGTGGCGACCACCGTTGGGTTTGGTATTACAACGAAGTCCGTGGTGCATGCGGCACCGTTGACAGCACCCACTGCGGTCCCCAGTACTGTATTGTCTGCGCCGTCCACATCGCCGGTTACCGTGAATGAGTAAATGTCGTTAGCCGCCTGTAATTTTGTATTAAATTGTACTTGTAATTTAATAGGCAGCTCACAATCCAACTAAAAGGAAGAGACTAAAAATATTGAAGCAAAGTCGCTCTAGACAGTGACAACGAATGTAATGTTCTATTTATTAGCCATACGAAAGCTGCTTGCAGTAACATTTTTTTCAGTAAGCCTTTCATATCATGAAAGAGACAAGAAAGCAGCGGGTTACTTAATGGTGTGGTTACAAAGCACCGTTGTTGAATTGCAGACTATGAAAGAATTAATTTATTTGAAAATATAGGGTTGGATTTACCTGAGAATATTGTATCGCACAATAGCCAGCTTCCATACGGATGCATATGCCGTAATTCAAATTCGCAATCTGTCGGGTACCGGTAACAAGAGAAGCGCTGAGCGCTGTGTTCGGCGTTGTTCCATAATTGAAGCTGTTAATAGTTCCTGTTAGACCTGTGTAATACTGTAAGCATCCGTTGGGAGCTGGAATAAATATAGAAGTTATAGCTTGAGAAATGAGGTGAAACGAATCAACGAGATAAAACGAAAGATGGTCCACTCCGGCGTGACTGTTGACTGTTGCAACTGACGAAAACTTTCAGTGCGCTGGAGACTGACGTGATCAGGCTCTAGTACTTTTAAAGTAAGCCGAATTAATTATCCGCTAATACCTGAACGTTACTTACCTATTCCCGGGCAATCGCATCCGAGCTGAGTTAATCTCATGTTCCACCTCCTTGAAAATGTCGTAGCTAATGTGGCTGTAATAGTGATAGTAATTGCTGCGTCTTGGTTGAAGTCGACGAAGAGCGTCTGACCGGTGTTATCACCGCAGATAGTAGGCACTATGGTGTTACCACCGGTGATTGTCACTGCATCAGTCAAGCAGACACCGTCACCGTTCGGCTGAGCGAGCACCATGTCTAAGAAGTCGATACGTAGCTGAAAGTAAAAAATTAAGATATATTTATGAAACTACTAATTGTAGACTAGTAAGTGGACCGAACCCAATAGACGATTTTGAAATATTTTTTTACGATATAAAATATTATTAATTTACGTAATCAATTTTTACTTCAACACAAAACTGATTTATCATTTAAATTGTCCTTTCTTCCTTTAAATGATTAAATTGGGCTAGACCAAGCGATAGAGTGTGCTAAGAAAATATAGTTTATGTCACTTCCGGATAGTGTAGCTTCACTCCCTTTAGGCTACGATCCAAGTGTAGAATAATTTTGCTTACTAATCAAAGTATTACCTGGCAGACGTTTGAGTTGCATCGATTGACGATGAGAGTACAAGTCTGTCCGCCGGCGTAAGCACCCGGGTATCCGGGGCTCGTGAAGTATGTGTTATTCACGTTTGTTGTACTACCACATGTCCTCGATACTAAATACAAATTGATACGTTAAAGTTTGTAGTTATGACTACGTTTGGACTACTGTGAAGAGCATTAACCATTAAGCCCCATTCGTTGACAAATGGGTATCTTTAGTATTTTTTATAAATTTATAAAAAATTCTACTTTGGGAACAACTGGAATAGCTTATATTGTCTGTCAATGATGAAGGCGTTGTTACTACAATTTTCAGGAGCCGATGGCACTGAATGTGTTAAATAAAAAAATCCTTTACCAATGCAGCACCTTCCTCTCCTCGATGCGCAAGTGCCTGTTATAGTGCCGTTGAGGTTGTTGCACTCTCTGCGCGCTAAGCAAGTGCCGTTCATTGTATTTGTACTCGAACAGTCAGTGTTTGCGAAACGAACTATGCTCACGAATGGAAACACTGAAACAGCCCTACAGATTAAACTTTCCGCAATTAAAGTCGTTTTGTTATAAAATCATACATTGTAAATGCATATTTATTTTGCGTTAACTTTCTAACAGTTTTTCTTCATGATTAAATTATACATTTTATAAGAACGCACAAGCTTAAAAGATGATACAATCGCTATGCAAATATGAAAGATCCGAAATTAAAAACCGCACTCATACATTAATTGTTTGCAGATTACTTACATATTTTCCCTTTTCTGTCACTCTGTTCTTCGTAATCTTCATCCAAATCTCCATCATAAACTGAAAAAGCGGTAACAGCCACAAGCCAAGTCGCAACAATAATCCAAAAAAATTTACGATCCATATTAATTTCCACAAACAATTTTTTAAAGTAACTTCGATTATAAGATTTCTTCTTGCTTTGAAAAATAGGTCATATTCAAATATAATTTGTTTTACAATTTCACTATGCTATCAGCAAAGAAATGAGAGTGGACATGACGAGCTAACTATATATAAAGTGTAATAACGGTTGTTTGTTTGTGCAAACCATTAGGGGTGTTACCGTTTCCCATTTAGCAAGTATTCGCTGAAGTGGGGTCTTAAATAGATTCTAGGTGACGTTTAAACTTGACACGAGTGTTAACTTGAACGAAATTTTAAATTACGATAGTTGTTTGTTGAAAGAATTAGGAACAGTTGGTAACGTTAAAGATGATCACAATACTTTCTATTGAGATTACCAATGAACTTTTTTAAGGAATAAGGTTAAAGGTTGTGATTGAACTTCGATTTATTGTATAAAATTACTCGTTTAAAATCCTAAGGTTAGGGAACGGTAAAATGATTACATAATTTATAATTGCTTTCATAATTTCATATCAGGTTTTAAAAATAAAAAAATACCTATAAGTTAATAAAATTCAAAACAAATGTGACTAAATTTATTTTGTTCTGAAGTGAAATTTGCAGCTACATATTTTACAGACATTATTCTTGTATTTTTATATAAACCTCTTTTAAATAATTACAAATCGTATGTTAAAGGCTATAATTACTTGTAAGTTATTAATTCCATCAGTCAAATAACTCACGATTGCTCTTGTTTTGCTAAATTTTAATGTAACAAAAATAGGTATGTAATAAACTATGTATTCATATTGATTAGGTTTCGGGATATAAAAATGAATATTCTACAGAACTTGCTTAGTTAAAATTTTCTTTTTCGGACTACACAGATCCATATTATGTTAAATTCAACCTCTTTTAAGTGGGATTAAATTTTACATGAATTATTTAATTGGGAAAACCCAATTTTTGAGTATTGTTAAGATTAAAAAGTAAAATTTTTAATATCTTAAGCAAAGTTTTTTGTTATTTGACTGATTGATATATAACTATTACAAACTATTTAACAGCCTCGAGCCTTTTCTTAACGATATTGGTATGCATCAATGTTATGGCACCGACATTAAGCCAGCAAAATTTAAGGCATGTGTCACACAGACGCTATAATAAGAGCTTTTGAGCCGTAGTCTAGGCTGTGTGCAACATGTTTTACATATATACTTATACATATTTTATATAAGACTTTTATTGTTTTACAATCGACAAAAAATGCAAAATGACTACAGCTACTACAAAACATTTTGCAACAGAGGAGGGCTTAATATCAAAGTAAAAGAGAAAAAGGTCAAGGAAATATATGGAAAGAAAATGAGTTACACCTCTCTTATGGCCGAAACCAATAATCGATCTTTATTCGGGGATATATATTTAAGACCAAGATTAAAATTATTACTTTATACATGAGGGGTCACTGAAGTCAATCCACCGATCGGTCAAGTTTTTACTAATACTATTACTTTATCTAGATAGGATTTCGAAGCGAAGGATTAAAGGTGACCATAGACGAGCAAAAATGTTTCGAGATCGCTTATTGGATTCGACCGTATTAAATCCAGCTTTTAATGATTGAAATATCAATGTATTTTTTATAACGAAGTTGGTATTGATGTCAACAAATATACTTGTCTGTTTAATTTATCGTTTTAAACCTTGATGTGTTCCTTTTAAAATACAGATTATGTACAGTTCTTTTAATTAAATAGGCAAGCTCTTTTTCGACAAAGGTAACACAAAAATATCTAAGTGTCAAATATAAAAAAGTGTTAGTAAATCACACATCTGACAATGCTTATCGTATTATCTTAACACCATAATATGAATCCATACTTACTACATGCATACATATCAACATTTTACATTAGAAATTTACAAAAAATATATAAAATTAAAAAAAAAAACTTTAAAAACTTGTCATTGGTAATAAATTATCATGGTGACTTAGTCAACGCGTACAACTTACGTCCTTATAACTAAACAATCTAATTGGAAAAGATACAAACAATCGCGTAAAATTAAAATTAAAACAAAACTATATTAAGTATGTACAATACATACGAGAAACGAGCAAGTAAAGAAAATAAGTGAGGTACAACGAACAGGAAGACAAAATACTGTCTTTGTATAAAAGTTAAAATATAATTAAGATTATTTTGAAATATGGCAACTTTACAACTTTATGGCAAATATCATTATTTTTTTATTAAATCTGTTCATATGTTTATGAGCCTATTTGAAACATCTAATTAAATCTATGAGTGTTACACCTTTTGCTTTTAGTTCACATGTTCTGAGAATATGTCGTTTTTTTAAACATTAAAATATTTGTAATATTTATCTTTCAATATAATAATTTAAAAAGCAAGTAATATTAAATCGTCACAGATTTACAAATCGTACAGAATTAACTTTGGTCCTGGAAAATGGATGTAAAAGTGTAGGTTGACCATCATCTGTTTAATTCAATGGGATAGTGTTTACAATGATCGTAATACTAATAAAATTATAAATGATGTGTCTAAATACAATGAAGAATGGCAAGATCTATTTGTAGTATCAAAGTACTACGTGAGAATTACGGGATAAAAATTTTTTGGTAACAAAATATTGGGGGGATCGTCTGAAAATACTAATTATAGTTAATATAATGCATTTTTTTGCTGAATAGTAATTTTGCTTGAAGACGTACGACTTGAAGAGTAATTTATTTTGTGCAATGCATTTCGGAACAGCTAAGAAAATAATTAGACATTAAAATTAAAAACCCTGATTATGTTGATTTTATTTTTATACATATTCCACCGTAAATGTGATATTAATTATTTAATCTAGGTACATTTAAAAGGCTTTATTTTAAGAGTAATTCTATTCAGGTTGAAAGCGTGTTGTGAGTCATTCAGATATTTTTTTTCCTCTGCTATTTTTTTAATTGAAAACATATTAACAATGTTGAATAAATCCGGCGACATCTATTTTAAATATTCACAAGTTTAAATTATTTTTTTCTATTTGCCTCGAATATGATTTTAAAACATAGGTAGGCACCTTGTTAATTAAAGGCACCGAATATGTTATCAATAATGACTAAAAAGACATTCAAAAGTTGCTATTATATAAAATAGTACGCAATACTTAAGTACAATCCACTAGTGACTATTAAAATGGCGTATGCAGAATTAAAAAATAGGAATGTGTACAAAGGCAATATTTTGGAAAACTTTCAGCCCAAGTGGACGGATACTGTAAGGCTTTTATTTTTAATTTTTCATCCTAGATTGCTTAATTACTTAGCAGTAATTTCTATACCAAACTTTTTTTTTTACATTTATCTTAAACAGCGGTCAGTATTAAATGAACTCATTCGTCTGAAAATCTATTTTAATTGGATTTTAGAAATTTAAGAGTGAAATAAATCGAGACTAGATAGTGTAAATATGCGAATCCGAATGCAACGACCTGTATAATATTGATAATTATATATAAATAACTATTAGTTTCTACTGACGAAAGATACACAAAAAAATACTGTTTATCTGTTTTGTTTTTTATGAGAACAAAAGAGACGACAAATATGCTTTTGTACGGGTATTCAGGTAATAGAATTTTACGGCATTATTGTAAACTGTGCATAAACGAATGTACACTAATGTTTAACTACAGTCGAAACTGGATTAAGCGACAGTCCAAGGGATTGCAATATTTTTCTCGCTTACAGAAGTTGCTTATGGAGGTTTGCCGTTGTGACCGGACAATAACTGTCGCTTATTTCTCCCACGGATTCTCGCTTATCCAGGTTCCTATATTTTCGTTTAAATTCAAAGATGGAATTTGCATTAAAGAATGCGAAAACAATAAATAAAAATAATTTATAATATGACTAAAGAAATAATATTTCACAAGCCAGGTCGCAATATTCGAAAACGCGTCTGAACGATAATATCTATAATTTATAAAGTAACTAATATTTTTAATTACAATTAAAAAATAAAAATATCTATAATATCTTAGATATTTGATTTCCTTAAAATTAAATTAGCTTACAATAAATTAATCATATCTAATGAATACTTAGAGCTCCTTAAAACAAATTTCTCGCGACACCATTGCTTACAGTGAGCAATAATTATTAATTACAAGTTTATTAAGACTATTTTTTATAATGATTTACTTTCCTACGAATAAGGGCCAATGTGCAAATTAACAACTTTACAGGAGAGGCTCTCAAAGTTTAAACAATTTAGGAAAAGATGCCGCATAGACCCTTTTACTTAAAAAAAAAAGTTTACACCTGTTAATGTATATTTGTGTTTAGTGCATGTTGTTAACTAGACTAAGACGTAGCTTTTAACACAAAAAAGTAAAAATCATCAATTTGTTACTTTCGCCCTTATGCATAGGACCCATCGATAATGGACAGATTATTAAAAACGAGATCTATACAATTGACAATACAGAGTGCTATATTTTATGTTCTATAACTTCAAATTATGATAATATGTATGTGAAAGATTCGATTTTTTGCAAGGTGTCGCGAAGCTCAAATCATATTTATTTAATGTCTATATAAAAATTTATAAAATACTTTTAATGTTATGTTGCTTATTACATGACTGCACAAATAATTTATAATAATAATTACATTTGTTTGTAAAGCGATTTCCTTGGTAATGATTGTACCTATTGTGCTTTTAAACAATTATATTAAAATACGTATTGGTTAACTGGTATTACGTGAGAAATAAACTTTCATCACTTTTTTCTTAATTCATAAATTTATATTGAAACAATAAAATAATTAAGTAAGTAACGCCATTCTTTGAAAGCTATCTAACTGAAGCTTCGTAAAGATTTCGATAAAGTTATATTGAAGCAAGTTCGCTCTTGTACTGCTAATCCAATTGAGACGGTCCGAAGTGTCAGGCATTGAGTTCTGATACAAATTGTCCCGAGTCACGGTACACCGTAGATGGTGTCCATCAGACTTGAATCCAGATCGCACTCAAGAAAGATGTTTTCATTCATAGCCTCCTGTGAAAAAAAAAATATAAAATGTTCAAATATCATTGTAAAAAGGTTAACTAGTTTTAGTTATAAAATAAAATTAATGGAATAAATAAAAGTATGTATTAAAACAACAACTATTACATCCTCTTTATTACTTTTTTTTAAATACTTATTGGGTTGCATAGGACCGATCATCGTGGCGATCTTTGGAGGAGTCCTATGCCCAGCAGTGGGCGTAACGAGGCTGAATGGATGGATGAATTGGCTACATTTTCATAGAAATCTTCCCTCATTTGACTGATGCATACGTCAACTTATGACATAGTAGACCCATAAAATGGATTTAAAATATTATGTAGGTAAATAATATGTCAGTTAATTTAATTTTACTTTTATCCCGCTGAATTTCATGCGGAATTTTGACTGCATACCAACTAAAACATGCAGGGTATTATTATATTAAACTGTAATACATATTTTAAGTCGTAAAGGGGTATAATCGATATGGCGTGTACCAACGCGCTTCAACATGCGGGATTTCAATTACCCTGATCTCTTACAATGTTAACGTAAATGACAGCTGTTTCGCTGTGCAACTGGCCAGTGTTCCGCTTTCAAATTGGCTCCTATTAAATTTAACTACGTTACTTATTCGTATGTGTAATTTTTTCGCATTTATTAAATTTAGGAATACATGACAGCGTTTGCCTCAGAATTTTCAGACACAATCGTGTCACAATGGTTGTGGATTAAAAAATAAGGCGGCCGGCTATGATATGGGCTATTCAAGTTTTGAACACTGTACAAAACCAGGATTTAGCGCTCAGTCGGAATCTTGTCTCCTAGTAGTCCTACCCTTCTATTTTGATAGCTAATTTTTCTCTTATCTCTATGGTGGAGTAAGTAACCAATTACGATATCTTACTATCCAACAGTGGTATAGTATTTTTCAAATATCTTGGTGGCTCGAAACATTCCACGAGTCGCGGCGCAGAACACAATGTTAAGTTAGGCAGGACGTAAAGGGATGCAGGAGACGTAACTGCGCGGCGCTCAGCTAAAGGTCAGCCATCAAGATTTAAAAAATACTAGGGGTTTAATTCACCTGTGTCGGTGGAGGCGCGGGCGGCTGATCCCCGCCCCTCCTTGCGTGTCATTTAGACGTCTTGGGCAGGTGCCGCTTCATGTGGAGTGCGAGGTGGTCAGATCTAGCGAAGGAGCGATCGCACACCGCGCATTTGAACGGTTTAGCGCCAGTGTGCTTGCGGTAGTGACGAGTTAGCTCGTCCGATCGGGCGAATCTCCATTCACAATTCGGCCATTGACATGTATACGGTTTTTCACCTGAGAAATAGAAGCACATTTTTACTTACAAACGCTGTAGTCTTTTAGATATTTAAGACTATCAAATGATTAAAAAATAGCAAATTTTATAAAAAATTGAAACATTTAATGCGAGTGCAGTAAAAAAAGAAGCCAGAATTAATTTTCCATTAATAATTCACTTTTATGGTAGTAAATTTGTATTAGGAATAGCTACGTAACGATTTAAAATTCTGTTAAATAAATTAAATTTGTTTCTGTCAAAGATTTCGCTGTGCTTTTGTTATTAACATATTAGGGTTTTGTTTTTATAAAGTTATTTTTGCAATATAAAATCTCACAGATTATAAATAAATATTTTCGCTATTGCAATAAATAGCACATATTTCGCAATGGCGTGGCGGTACATTCAAATGAAGAATAGAATGAAAAATAATTTAAACTTGTTTCTTACCTGTATGTATACGCTGGTGAGCTTTCAGGTGCGAACTTTTCGTGTAAACTTTTGTACAACCTGAAATTTAGTAAAGAGCAAAATAATAAAAAAAAATTCAGAACTTTTCTTTTAATTTGTAAAAAAAAATATTTTGTTGTTTTAGCTTTCTAACTTATTTAGGTAATTATCTTTTATCATACCAACTAAGTTTAACATAAAATTGGTTTACATCGTATGTCGAAATTTGACTTATGACCTAACGTTTCCTAATCTGGACCGAAAGGTTCGCCTAACCGTAGAATTCAACTGCCGTGACACTTGTATTAAGGCACATTATAGTCTCTATTTTGTCAGAAGAATGAAAGGCATAACAAAATATAACAATACATGTATCACTTAAGTGTAATTCTACGTTACGTTTTACGTGACACAGTGGAGGTGTTAAAAATTAGGAAAAGTAAAAAATATTAAAATTACCAATAAAGTCGCAGTGGTGGACTCGTCTTTTTTCTAATTCAGGATTGTTCCGCCGATTGTACTTGACAGGTGGCGGGGGATCTAGCCGTGAGTGGGGTAGTGCGGCGGTGTGCGTCTGCGCAGACTGCTGTGGCGCCATCGGCATCTGTGACATCGCCTGAATACAAGAGAAATTGATTTCAGTACTGCTATCATATCACGATTTGCTACGGCCACTCTCATGTATTCAATGCTCTGTGACTGTTATGGACAGAGGTTGCAATCGATTAACTTCATATTAAATAATGACCGATTCGGCGACCTTTACATAAATCAGTGTTACTGCATGGGATTTAAGGAATTTCATGTAGAGAACATCTTTTTAAATTAGTATAATCTCTACCTACCCTTATAGACTTAAACTAACTTAAGAATTGAAATGCTAAGTGTGTTATTTTTAATTTACTTCCAAAAAAAAAAATTAAATATCTATCTGGATAATACAGTATAGTACAAATCACACACCACATCCAAACAATGTCTATTTTCTGTATATGCAGTGACTGTCACCTTGAAAACTGTTTAACTAATTACCTATTACTACGAATAGTGCGGTTGAATTCGAGATCTTTGTATCATGAGTCATACCAATTTAATTGATGTTATGTACACGGTATGCAGTTAGATCCGTGTTCACCTTTTCACACGACGCGTTTAATCTTTTCTTTCCTCCTTTCATTGAAGTGTAGGCGATTCGCTTCGTTTTTAATGGTCTATTTTCAATTAAGGTCGCCGCACTTGGATTCCAAACAGTCGGATATTGTCATCGAATGTTTTAAACTATAGGCCGCGGATTTTAGCGGATAGTCGCTTTTGGCTTTCATTTTATACAGCAGCTGCGGCCGCCTTAGTGAAAACAAGATGTTTCCATAGTAAAACGACAAGTAAATGGTAGCACGACAATAGTAACGCGGCCAACGGCTAAGTGTAAATTGAACCTAAGAATGTGTTTAAATTTTCGAAACATAATATTGTATTCTGATAAAAAATATTTTTTTCTTCTATGGTGTACATTGGTATGGTATGGTGGTACATTGGTTGTATTATATTAAGTATTTTCAGCTATAATTGATTACTTAATAAATAGATTATAGGTTATTTATTAATAAACGATATTCACGGAACTGGTATTTATTATAACTACACCTAAATAGCAGTGAAAGAAAATTCCTGTAATTTTATCGGCATTAATATAAACGATAGTTCTGACCGAGCTCACCTTTACTCTGCCCTACATTCCCGCATTACAAATTTTAACATGGGTAACGAATACCGATATAGAGAAATAGTTACTTCGCTCCTATTTTGTATTGAGCTGCTTAAACTATACAAAAACAATGTTAATTATTTCGTCTTAGTAAAATTTTGTAACCAGAGATAAATATTTGTTATTAAAAAAGTAAATCGAACTCTTTGATAAACATTTTTTTAGTACATCTTACTAATGTTACTAATATTATAAAGACGAATATTAAATGGATGGATTGATGTTTGTTTGACGGTATATCCAGAACGGCTCAGCGGATCTAAATAAAATTTGGCAAAGATGTGGAACACAGTTTGGAATAACACATAGGCTACTTATTAAGCTTTTTTAGATTGGATTTAGCCCAATTACCTTCATTGTTTAGTGTAAACAGCTAATCCAATATTGTCGAGTGAGGTGTCATTCGATTCGTATTTTTACCCGAAGTGTCAAATAGCATGTTACCTTCAGCGTCAGTCTGGTTCATTTATTCTTCGAATTTACAACTAGTTCATTTTAATCTATTAAAAAGTACCTGCGGATGTAAATGACTGTGCACCGAAGGATGAGCGGGTAGGTGTGAGGTGTGCGGTGCGTGGCCCCCATGGCTCCCGTGAGTTCCGTGGGTCCCGTGAGTCCCGTGAGGCGCGTGCGACGGGTGAGGCGCATGAGGCGCACGCAGCAGTGGCGGCGGATGGTAGGGTGGCGGCGGCGTCCGTCTTGTTCCCCCCTACAAATATTAGATTGTCCTTTTTCTAATCACTAGCCACGATAAACATAGGAAATATCACAAACAGGTTAAAATAACAATCGCTCAGCATAAGATGGTACCATCATACGCTTCATCGCAGGCAATCGCATAGCGCATTTATTATTATGCTTACCTGCATGTTATTCCCTGGACTGCCCTGGTCTGAGCCGGGGGGAGTGAGTGGTGCCATGTACACTAGTCTCGACGGCGGATATTTGGCGAACGAGGGTGGCGGTTGAACGTGCATCTGATGCTGAGGAGGTTGAGGCGGAAGAGCATATGTAGGAGGTGCACATAGCCTCTCCGTTTTAATCTCTAACGGACTGAGGAGTGGCGTGGCACACTCTTCTAACAAGGGATCGTCAGCTTCTAGTTTCACGTGGGTTGCTCCGAGCGGCGCGAGCATGTTTGCATTCTCTGGGTCGATGTTTCTTATTGAAGAGGCTATGTCCTCCCATAGAGCGGGCCGGAACGCATCCTCTCTGGAAGATGGACCGCCATCGAATAGGTCCATGGGGGCGGGCGCGATCGATGCGCCCTCTTGCTTGCACAGCAGTGACTCCAGCTCTGATGTCTACAGGACAAACAAACAAAAATATCGATGTGAATACGATGAACATACGATGATTTATATAACAGATACTATCCTGAACTGAGATTCACTCAATCTTTCTAGGACAACAGAGTAATTTTAAATAGGTTTTGTTTCATAATGCATTTCAATCAAATCTGCTTGTTTTACTTAGATTAAAATTCTTGTATATGTAAATTGTAGGTCCATAATCATTTTGACATTTTCCAATTTCTTCACGGCGTGCGGACAGGCTGAGGTGCGTTGAGGTCCACAATTACCATACAATGGGTCAGCCCACGCGCTCGCCGTTGCCACAGGTGACGAACCTTTAGTACCTTATAGAATGTTTGAAATGACATCCCGTAATTTTCTAACTTTAAATATTTTTTTATTTATTTAAGGTTGTTATAGAAAAAATATTACTAAAAGATTTTTTTATTTCTTAGGAGACCCCGTTTTCCATTGCCATAGCATAGGATAAGTAATCCTTTATCTTATACAACTTACGTATGCAAAAGGGCCATATACGTAACTAAGTAACGAGTAGTTTTACGTAAATTATGCACGTGTGTACAAATCCCTGCCTATTCCTTCAAAATTTTAAGTCTGAAATATATTTGATAATATAAATGTGACATGTATTTTAAGAAGTTAGACTACGATACTGACACTGTTACCCAAACCGCATTTATCTGAACTTTGTAAGTACCTACCAAACGTTATTGTCTGTTATTTTGTTAAAATGTAATAATAATAGAACGTATCAAAACATTTGGTGATAGGAATCAAAGGAGGTAGATGTAATATCTTTGTCGACAATTACGTTAATGTTGTAGGCCAAGGGGCTGCGGTCGAGATATATTATTTCGCATCAATAATTATAATCTTGGGTACCGATCAACCTGTTCCGTGGTCCGCTATCCAAGTGAGAAATCGTGAACTCCCTGCTCGGTGCATAGTTTAACGATTGGAACTTCTGAGCGCGGCTCGGTGTCGCAACTGAGCCGGACCGCGCAAATTCCTTCCATGACCTTTGCGGATCGAACGATTGCGACAGAGTCTCCTCCATTGCGGCTAGACGAGCTTAGGCAACGCCGCACAGATTAGGCCGCATTACAGATACGTCACTTTTTGTCTAACTGGAGGGTTATGCCTTTTCACGGGTGTGTATATAAAATAACTATAATCAATTGTGATCATCTCATTACGCAGATTGACCGATACTCTTCTTTATAACAGATTGACTTATAAGACAATTTCCTCCAGTCATGAGATTTGTCATACTATTGGTGAAGATCCATTGAATGATAAGAAATAATTTGAAACTTATTTGACATAAACTTTGTAAACTTTAGAACACCATAGGATGATGCCTATTTGTTGTATACAAATGTGTTATCTACCAATTTATGTGATAAACCTAAAATCTTACCCAGAATAAGTAGATCTGTGCAGTCTTTTATTGTATGAGAATACTCTTATATGTATTTTGAATTTATAACATAGGCTAGTCTTTGCCCTAAGCGAGTAGCAAGGTGCTTTATTCGCCTCAATTTAGCTCATTTAAGACGCCGGCAAAATCAGTTGGCGTGTACCGAATAAAGCCATTGTGAAATTAAAGAACCTCCTGTGGTTTTAAACCCAACTATAGTGAATTATATTTTTGTCTGATTTTATCTTGCAATTCAAATTATTGGTTCCTTGTTTTGAGTACGATCGACCTTAGAAATTGTTCGATAGCTAAAGCAAATACATTTTAAAATGTTAATGTTCTTTTTATTGGTACTAGGACTATAGCGTAACGAAAATAACCCTTATTTTTTGATTTATTATTAAATTTAATGATTACAGAGTCAATTCAGAGCAAATGTTTTTTAATTTTGTTTACTATTTAATGTTGTATATACATATGTAATATCTTAACTTATCGCTTTCTGGTTTTCCAATTTAGATAACAAATTAAAAATAAATTAATTTCTAAATATTATCTTAGGCACAGTTTTGTACTAAAAATCAGAGCAGTTCCTGACTCCTGACTCTTAACCCCTCACTCCATGAATTATGAAGTAGGTGTGATAAAAAATGATCTTACGCAAATACGTATTTCTGTTTATTAAAATAAACTTTTATATCAAAAGATTAATGTATAATATATAAGAAAATAATTTTCAAATCATACGGCTTTGTATGCACACAAAATTAACTTAAAATTGATATAAAAAAGATCAGTTTGTCTATATGTATTCCCAATATAGCGCTCGTGTGGTTTCGTTCTCATTGATTGTACCGATGCGATGCCTCTGACATCACAACAGGCCATTGGCTGAGGCACATTAGTGACGTTTTTTATAATGACAGCCGTCACCAATGCAGCGCTCGGTCACATTATCAAGTCACTATGCGGCGTAGATTACAGCTATTAGTGCGATTAGATTGATATTTTACTAGCAGCCAAAGCAGCCGTTGTACTGTATGATGACGATGCTGATTATGGTAAAAAAACTTTAATATATCTATTTTATATTTTTTTTGATTCTCTAGGGGGCTGCCCCTTCACCCCATTTCCCCCTTCTCTGGAAACGCCTATGTTATAACCAGGAAAAATCTGGTACATAGATGTCATCAGGATAATGCATTTCTTTAAGAAATGACTATGTAATTAATTACCACACAGTTAATTTATTACTTAATGATAATGATAAGGCTGCGGCCAAGGGTTGTAGTTAAATGAATAAAATAACACTGCGCTATAGACATCATAAGAATTAAATTCGACTTTTTCTGTCTTTTCCGATTTCCGCTGTTGGTTAAAAACATATGAAAGTATGTTATTTAGGCACAGAAAATTACTTATATCACAACTTGAGAAGATGACCAAGCAGCTGTCCCTTTGTGATGCTCATGTTCATCTTCTTCCTCCAAGAGAATTGAAAAATGTAAAAAATATTGTAAACTACTTCGAAAAACTAAAATCTCTACAATTCATATGCACCTTTGGAATAAGAAAATTACTCTATTAATTTCATTTTGGCACACCGTGCTAGATAATTTTGTGTCGCTACAAAGAAAACAGTAAAGCAACTGTATTACACTGGCATGATGTGAGTTGAACTTCAAATTAAAAGATAAAATTTAACCAATGAAAGAGCAATCTATACCACTTAATCGGAATCAAATACACAAATACCATTTATTTTTTTGGGATTGGAGAAAAGTTATATAAATAAAATTGTAGGTATTTAAATTTAGTTGTAGGTTTTTTCATTGGATAACGTACGATAAAATAGTTACGTTATTTGATCACTGTTATCCTCAGAAATTAATCGTTATCATTGTAGTATTACTCTGTTTAGATAAGATAATTTAAATACGTATAATATGCATGTGAAATCATTGTCATTATTTTCCAATAATTCAATTTTCCTTATCACTTGCAATAAAAATAAGGTATATCCGTTTTTATTTTTATATTCGAGTTTGCAAAATACTTTTATATATTTGATCATGGAGTCGTCTTTATAAAATAGTACCTAAAGATTGGGAAAGATAAATATCATTCCCTCCTCTACCTGTCTATCTGTGGTCGCTACAACGTGATATATATAGAAAAATGTACGTGTTGTCCATAAACCATTTATCGTCGACAAAGAGCTTTCCGTCTCGTTTCCCGCATTAGTCCGCCAATCACAGCCCGGGCTTCGCGTGACCACCGACAGTATATGAAAGCAATTTTCTTTCGCTTTTACGAACGGCCTCTTTTTGTGCGTCGACTTTGGAAATAGGAATTTAGATCATGAATCTACGTGATTGTATTGTAATTGTGAAATGTAAAATATTTAAGGTTTGTAAAAAGCTAACAATCCAAAAAGTATATGATCCAAAAAGTATTTTGTTTTAAAATGTCTCACATGTTCTTATTTTTACCATTTCAGTGACCTCAATTTTCTTAGTAAAACAATGTGAACAGACATACTTTTTGTCACCAATAAATCTGTAAAATAAATCTTACTAATATTATAAATGTGAATTTTTGGATGGATGGATGGATGAATAGATGTTTGTTTGAAGGTATCTCCAGAACGGCTCACGCGATATCAATGAAATTTGTCATAGATGTAGATCATAGTCAGGAAAAAAACATAGGCTACATATTTTTTTAATTCCGCACATATGGAGTCGCGGGCGACAACTAGTACCAAATAAAATGATACATATAAAGCTTTCCTCCTTTTGTTCGATCTTGAAAGAAGATTGCCACTAAGAAGTATTAATGTCATTTTGCAAACAATGCAGTCGTTATAATTTTTGCGACTGCAATAATCAGATTACGAAAGAGCCTATAGCCGTTCCAGCATCAACTCTCTATGTATGTGAGGAATTCAAATTGCGTTCCCCTTTCCGTTATGGTATTGTTTGAACACGTTGGCCCGTGCCGACGCTCTATTTCCATAATTCAACTGAACACCCACTCGGCTCATTCTTCAATACGTCCCACAAGACTTATCTTCCTTACTACACATCCCCATGTAACTAAATACTTACGATATAAAGTTCATTTTGCCATCGAGTTTTGGTTATCCAACGCTAAGTTAATATTGGGCGAGATAATAGCATTATTCGCGACATCAAGCTTATAATTATTCTTTCTCGCGATAGTAACAATACGACGCGACGAACAGAACAACGGAGAAAGCTGCCCTTAGCACAGAACGTATTGCAATGTCCCATGATTCATTCTTATGATAATCATTGACTGATTGTTTCAAATATTAATTATCACTGAGCCCTATAGTGCGTGGTTAGAGCATTCATTACTTGTAGTCTAGGGTTCAATTACATAATTCTCTAATAGAGATAAAAGTGTAGCTTTTATAAAAAAGCTTGTTACCTCTATTTATCACTGCTAGTTGCGAGTATTAAAATGCAAAAAGAGAAAAATTACTTAAACTAAGAAACAGGTACTTACGAATTTTTAATATCTCTTAATAGATCTATAATATTTCGTAGACCAATGAGTGATATTTAATCTTCGACTACTGTAAAACTTATGACTACAATAACTTATAGCAATAACATTTTATAGGCATTGTGCACACATCAGCGACAGAGGGTGCCTAGGGCGGCCCTTGGGCGGGCGGACACGATCGATACGTGTACACTCCGCCTAATGGGTGGTGGGCGGCGCAGTGAAACGTTACCTTATGGTAGGTTCATACGAGGACAGAATAGTGAGATAGAGCAGTAGAAAGCGCAGTACACCTACTGTTTGAATACACACTTACGGGCAAAAATATTACTATCGCGGTGGGTTCAAACAAAATGAGTAATGTTTACTCCTCTACCCTCGTCTAAAATTTAAATACGTTATTTTATTTTTTAATATCAAAGAGCAATTATGAAAAGTAGTTTTTGTGTTCACTGTTGGGGTTAATTGATATGTTTATTGCTACGATAGTAACGATAAGCTAATAATTTACAGTTTTCTAACGTCCGTTATTTAGGTTAGGAAAATATTGTACGCAAACTTAGGTTTAAATTTATTGAATTTTCTATGAAATGGTAGTTGTTAAAATACTATAATACACATAATAAAGTCCGTAGTAGTAGATCAAGCAGAGGTTCCACTTCCAAAATACCTGTACGAAACACTCCAATTTCAGGGATAATCGCAATCACGTTTCCAATCATGAAATAAACATTTTTTTAGTTTTTAATGCAGTAATTTTAAGTTGCTTTAGATTACCATTTTATTAAATAGGATCGCAGTTAAATGAAGCGGAACCACAAACACGTTAATAACGTAATATGGGACGTTTAGTCCCACGGCGGCGCTAAATTGACGCAAAAGACATTGTAATTCGAGTAATGTTTGCTTTTCCCATAATTTTTGGGCACTGTCAGATCGAGGGTGGCAAGGGGGATGATTGATATAAAAAATGTCATGTTCCATAATTTTCCAATAACAAAAGAAAATACAACAATTCTGTTAACGTTTTATAAGTTTTTTGTGGTTTAATAGGATAGTAATTTGCAATATTAATACTTTGTGAAGATAAAAAAATTAGATACTTTGTTAGTAACTGAATTCAATACTTAATGAACAAATTTAATAAAATCTTTTATGAATAAAAACCTCTTCCATCACTGATAGTCGAGATATAGCAATATGATAAATGGATAAATATACAAAAATTTTAAACTTTTTGTATAATACAGACTTAATCTAGTCATACAATGTAATCACTAGTATTCTTTTGTCTATAGTTTACTTGTAATTACGTTGCGTTGTAACGTGTATTACCAGCGGTGTCATATATGATGGAATGTAACAAAGGTTCACCGTGAGTGCTCCCACAGCGTGAGTTAGCAACATACAGCACGCAACTGTAGCGCCCTCTTCCCACTTTTGCATACCATAGACACTATACTATTTTTTACACTATGTACTTCGACTTTACTTTTAAAAGTATATTGTGAATTATAACACCTTTCTTTGTTTTTTTTTTAAATATGATTATTAATTATAAGAAAAGGAAATTGGTCGTGTTGTAAGGTGTTGAGTTCACCAATGTTTGAATATGTAAACGTACCTAACATTTGATTTTAATAAAAGTCGTATTTTTACAAGAAAAGAATGCCCATAAGAACCTTTTACAAATATTATCTTGATCTCGATTAGTGACATAATAAATGTAGGTCTAACTTGGATGTACATTTTTAAATCTTTTTTAAGATATTAAATGAAAATACAACTAGTTACTATGTGTCCGTAAACATCAAATATTCATGCCCCATAACGATTGTCGTCTTCCTACATTACTCATTGCAAACTTTCAAGATATCACTAAGTTAATTAAGCGGTGAAATCACTTGACTCATACCTACAATGGAAACAAGTAAGTGTGTACTGTCAACTATCCTCAATTTATACAAAGTCCAATGCTGGCAGGTGGGGAACTCGTTAACAATGAAAATAATAATTTATCTATACTACAAATAAATTAATAGTAAAATATCTGGTTTACGACAGCACAGTTTATTTGCTCGTTCGTCCGCGGACACATTTCGATGAATACCAACGAAATGAAAACATGTTGGACTAACGATAAGCTTTAAATCTCATTATATTGATGTTAAATTCGTTTTGAAATATGAACTTACATTTGAATTTCAAATTATACGATCGAATTGGAAACTGTGTCACTCAAATGTATTCATTGAGTTAAGATGACATTATTTTATTGGTATAAAGAATTTTCATTTGGAAAAGCTTACTTGTACATAAGCATCTTATAAATATAGATAGAAATAAATTTGTTTGTGTTCGTTTTAATAGTTTAAACACGAAATATACAATAGTTTTTTTTTGATCATCCTAAGGCGTATCAATAGCATATGCTAAAAATGTGATTATTTTATACATATTAAAGTTAATTTTTATTTGATGACGAATGTATTGATAAAATCAACAAAATCAGTGCACAACTATCCATATGTCAGCCCCTGATGTCTGTTAGGGATGCAATGGGTATAGCTTTTATAATAAAAAACATATTAGCCGCATTGCATGTCCGTCTTTCCGTGACCGCGCAGTTTTACACCTGGCCGAATGGGGGAGGAAGGGAGACAAGGCTTAGGAGGGTGCTGTGGGGTTGATGGGTTTAACATGGTAAAGTGAGGGCGGAAGAGAGGTCAGTGGAGGAGGGGAAGGTGAAAGCGCCGTTTGTCAGCGGCCAGCTATTAATGAATGCGCCCATAATGTTTATTGTACCCGCTGAGCATTTTTCGGGCAATGTCTGTAACTCATCATTTTATAAATTAACTGTCACTTTTAGTTACTATTCGTGGCTGATAAGTTATCGTCTAACTTTCTTCATAGTTACAGTCGACTGCGATATAATGGTCCGATTTCGATTCTAGATTATTAAAGGCCAAAGTCTTTGCACTATAACTTTGTTACAGCTATTTATCATTATGAATTAAGAAAATGGCCGTCGGCTTCGCGTGAAATGATTTAATGAACGTTTCGTTTGTTGCTTGTAATTGTTTATGTAATTTTATTAAAATATTCAAATAACTGCGTTATTTGAGACTTTGAAATGGGAATGAAAAGACACTTGACACAATGACAGGAAAAAAAAATTGTAACGATTAAAACAAAAATTAAGAAATTTAAGTGTTTAAATATAGACCACTGCAATACACGAGTTCTATCGATAATCTCAAAGTTCTCTCTAATCTCTATAGTTCATTGAATAACAAAAAGAACAGCACAGGATGAAGAAACACTTTAAGAGATATGGTCAAAAGCAGAGATCTCGACCGTCATGAATGAGGAAACGATGCACAGAGAGAGATAAGTCTTTGTAATGACTTGTAAAAACATGGAATACTTAGTGAAATTTACGTCCTCTTTTATCTATTGTTTACTAAATGCCATGTCAAGATATAAATATACTTATAATCAATAGATTTTTTAATAATATAGATTACAAAGCTTTTAATAGCATCGGTATTACTTGATGACTATTGGCCGAGGTTCTTTCTTTTTCTAATGAAGTAATGCCTTGCGAGTGTTTATATTTTTAATATATAAAGTGGAATCACAATAATCATGATGACCAGTATCAAATAAGGAAGTCAATCATTCGAGTTATAACGTCACCTTTCTTTCAACCTTCAACTTTTTTACTCCAATCTCTAAAATTATCTTATGATATTCATATTTAAAATTCTCCTTGTCACATGCCATTCTTTTCTTTTCATAATACTACTACTTTAACCTTTTCTTTTATTTACCAAACATAATCATAAATTTAAATGTTTTTTTTCCCTACGAACTAAAACCTCAACATTTTTCGTACATAAAACATTATTAAAAAGTACACGGTGATCCGATGTCACAGAGGTCGGGGCTACCACGTGTCACCGTTTACATATTTGACTCGGTTTTATTAGAATAATGAAATTATTTGTAAAAGGCCGGGGTCGGTCGCGTGCCGAGCTCTGCCCTCGCTCGTCCGATGCCCATTACCTCATTAGATACCACCGATACTAACCTTGGCAGGGGGTAATTTTAACTTTTTAATTTGATGACGTTGCGATGTAATGCGTTGCGTTTTGTGAGGGTGTGATTTAACGACTGACAACCGTAACTGATAATTGGAGTATAAAATGTATAGATTGTAAAGTCATAAATATTCATGTAGAGTTCTTCTTTTCTTATTTATTCATCAGGAGTCAATGGCCCTTTAAACCTACGTGGTTATCAAAGGTGAAACAAGAAGAAAGAATCATCAAGGAAGCACTGAAATATTCTAGAGAAACGTAATTGAGTTTGGTTATCGTTTGCAATCAATATTTTTAATTGAATATCAGTTATTATTGCTTTCGCTAAGTGCAACTTTTAGGGTAAGACTTTTTAAAGACAAAGTGGTTTAAATTACGACAAAATCAATTAGCAAGCAGAGTCGCGGCGGGGTAACAATCTGGCAAGAAGGGGGTGTATGGTGGCGGACTAATTAGCTAATGGATGTACCGCATCCCCCTCCCCCCGTCCGGCGGCGCCAATGACACCCCGCGATCGCCACAAATGTATTCCATCACGCTCACTCGCTAGCCCTGTTCTCTGATTTCTTGCTAGTCCCATGATTATTGTTTTTATTAAAATGTTTGCGTATACAAATAAAGTATTGGTAATTTCTATGAACTAGTAAATAAACTAAGAGCAGGAAACTTTATTTACGCAGAAACTATTCATACAAGTAATTAATTTTTAATTAAGTAAAAATAATATTTTAAACTCTTGCTGCCATTTATAGGCCATCCAATGCTCAAAGTAAGTAACTTTGGGTAGTAATAGGTTGAGCTAAATCCCCATAATCATATTTTCGACCAATAAACTGTGCACTTCCGTACACGTCCTTTTCAGACATCCTGTATCGAAGTACGAAGTTTAATAATTCAGGAAATAATTCGTTAGTTTAATAATTCGCATAGGCTTTAGGTACCGCTTTACCAACAGATTGTTTTGAAATTTTAATTCGATATTTATTGGATTTAAACAACCGCCGGCCACTTGTTTAAGATTTTCTAGATTGTCTCGCTGTTAATGTCCGAGTTCGCGTTTGACCCGCTGACCCTAAATAAAACTTGATCTTTCCCGTTTACTGGACACTATAACATTAAATTTGTTGTCCACCGGTGATCGTTATCTGTCGATTATAAGAGATTGATAGTTGACGTAAAATCTACTCTCAGTATTATTCAAGTTAGTATTTGATATATATATTTTATGACGAATAAAATAGCGCTGCTATGTGGTCGAAAGATGGAACCTGCAAACTTAGTCAGTGCCAATCGATCCTACTCGTGAAGGCATCCACATTATTACTGAACGGAAACACTGACGCTAGTAACTTGTTCCAATCATTTGCTGCACGCTCAAGCAACAATTATTCAAATTCTAATACAAATATGAATTTAGTTAAAAAATATTATAAATTAAGTTTTTATCAAGGTTAATTTTTTGTGATTAAGATTATGTATCTATCTTACAATATACTTATGAGATTCAGAGATTTTTATACAAAAAATATTTTTCCAACACGTGCGTAGTAAAAATAAAACGTACTTTACCGTGTTACTTTACAAGTTGTATGAACGATAAAAAGTGTTTGTAGCTTTTATGAAAGTTTAATGCGCGCAATTTTTTGTTTACTAAAGTTAGTATAAACTGATTGTTTTGTAAGTTCCTTGAAACAAAGAAGCAAAAAAGTATAAATTTAAAAAGAGCGTTGTATTTAATGTATTTGCCAATAACATATTAAACCAAGTCGTAATTCAATTCTTGATATTTTAATTGAAAATTACTTTTCGCTTTTGTGTAGATGTCTTCAAAATGATTTCTATCATGTTTACGTACTTTAAAATATACTGACAGTTATTGACGGATAATTTTTTTTGAAGAATATAATATATACTCGTATTTATTATCTTTGTAGAACATATCAAACTAAAATTATTGATATAACCACATCCAAGACGGCGTCGTAATGTAGAAATGCAAACGTAAAATTGTCGTGAAATTGATAAAATTTTATTCGCAGGCCATATATAGGGTTTTATTACTTACTCTCGTCACGGAAGTGTTGTTAAAGTGGAAGAGAAATAAACAGTTCATATTGTACTTAAACGCAAACGTAATTCATAAAAACAAAAATAGAAATGAAAGACCTCACTGTGCTATTAAGCTATCTTTACTCTATCTATACAATTAATAAAATAAGAATATTTGTATGTTACATAGAAAAAAATAACATTTTGTGAACTCGATGTATTTGCATTGCTTGTAACGAAAATCCAATTCTTAAAATTTTTGTCTGTCTATTCGCAAATCTGCGTTTGTTTTGCGTTATCTCGGCTGATGCATGCAGGTATATTATAGACTATTTTTTTTATTAATTTTGCGCAGCCGATGTCGCATGCGACTGCTAGTTGGAATTTAATTGCCCTTACTCTTATATCTAATGAGTCTGCTTGGAAATAGGTAAGTATTTGACGAAATTCCTGTGAAATTTAAAAGCAATAAGCTATTATTCGCCAAACACGAACTTCATAGACATTTAATGTTAGACGTTAAAAGACATGCATTTAGTCATACAAAGTATAATCAAGCAAAAGAAAGATACTCAAAAATATTAGGCGAAAATGTTTACGAAATCTGAAATGATTGCCCAGTGTGTAACGGCCAGCTGTAATTTTTTAGTAGTGACTCCAAACTTCGGTATGTTAGTATAGACACCTAGAAGCAATCCGTCTATGGTCAACGTTATTTATGATATCTTTCTATGGTATTTTATATCAACATATTCGTGCTTATTCATTCACAAATCTATTTTTTGTGCTTCATTATGTTGCCGTCAATGAGTCTTTCATTTGTAATAATGTTGACGGCCTTGCCTGTTAAAGCTATTGTCGAACTGACAGCAAGGCTTACTTCCCGGTTTTGTTTCTGTTTCATACTCAGAAAGCTTTAAAGCTTCGAGAGAACTTTATGTTTTATTCATATTTCTAGATTTATAGCTACAAATAGATCCACAAACTTATTTTCTTCCAATATATTGATTTGCTTATAATTTCTCTTTTTATCAATTTCTAGCGTTTTTATTTTACATGTAATGATTTATAGGAGTAGAGTAAAATTTGGTTTATTTCATACATAAAAGCTGGAATTACTAAGCAATTTCAAATCATATCGTCTATTCTAGTAACTAACATTGAAGTTATGAACATCGAAAATTGTGCCCGGTGTTCGATCCGTCATTCTAATAGTTGTTGGCAATAAAAAACATATAACTTGTCATCCTACCAAATTGAATGGACTTGCCAGGGCAGACGTGGTTGCACGTATAAGCAATAATGTTCCTTCTGTTGATAATGTTAGGTAAGAATTTCGTTTATCAGTTATTGTACACCTCGTAAAACGGTATGGGGTTAAACGTTACAGTTAGGAAATGGAGGCGAATGTTATTAAAGCGTAGTATCAATATCGTATGACGTACGTGGGTAGTGATCGTAATTCAAAGCTCACTTACTGCACTAATTTGTGGTATACTCAAAAATTTTATTTATTATCCCATAATTATTAATAATAATAATATACTTGTGAAAATTATAATAATAAATACAATGGAAAAATACTTTTATATTTTGAAGGAGAATGAAAGAATTATAGACCTAGTAGTTAGTAAAATTAATTAAAATAAAATAGATGAGCGGCTATTGACTACTTCGTATAATGAATTCAGAAATAATCATTCATAAACATAAATGTTTAAATATACGTCGATGTAAATATTAACTAATCCATTTGAATAAATGAGATGACTTGCGATATAACCTATGATACAAGAAAAAAATTAAAAAAAATTTTTTTGTATCATCGTAAAAAGTTTTTAATTTTAAAAACATAAAAAGCTTACGCAAGCGCTTTATCAATACGGATGTTAAATATGTGAAAAATTTATTCTTATTTTTATGGTAGAAACAAAGAAAATGAAAGTTAACTTTGAACTTTGAACTATAACCTACTGAAATCAAAGTGCGAAACTTAAATGTAAAATTACTGAGAGGTAAAGTACATAATCAACATATAGTAACATTTTAAGAATATTACAATTGCAATAAATAAGATTTTTGTATCAGAAAATTAAAAAAGAAATCTGAACTAAATTTCTAAAAGATATTGTGATGGATGGATAACAAAAAGATAAAAATGTTTATGCGTAAATTAGTTGTTAACTAACGCATCGTATGAAAAAGAACATAATTGTCTTGTTGCGTTACACGCGTAATAGATAGACTAATCACTGCTGATTGAATGCGTAATGTATTCAACTGCTAGTAAAAACATAACGGCTTCGTGATATTTCCAGTTGATTTCACTGAAACAATAGCGACCACGCATTCGTATTAACTTCTCTTTGGTCCAATATATACGTAACTGAACAAACATCCAAATGCAATAGTAGACATTATAAATATAGAACATTATAATTAGAAATTCATTTTTTTTATATTTATTTATGTATGTTGAGATTGAATGTGGATGGCTATAAAGGTAGAGGAAGACCAAAGGAAGTATGGATAGATTGTGTGAAAGAGGATATGCGTAAGAAGGGGGTAAATTCAGATATGACGGCTGATAGAGATGTATAGAGGAGTGGTACATACTGTGCCGACTCTCCATAGGGATAAGGGCAGTTTGATGATGATATTTATTTATGAATGTGTTCTTTAATTTAGTTATTTAAGTCTTTACAACTTTTCAAACTATTCCTTCATTGTTACCTGTTTCTGAGAAATCATTAGCACACCAAAAAACTGGGTTGACATTAGCATTATGATAAAAATGTACAACAAAGTATAAACATATGTACGCGTGGAATTGTCGATGTTGCTAAGTTATATATTTAGGTCCGTTTCCCGTGCTTTCGTCCAATCACTGCGAAGGGCGGGCGGTGAGGGCGGTCTGGGAAGTTTACGTCGATAAATGGGCGCGCACAATTTTCTTTATATTTAAATCTTAGGGCCGCTGTACACGAATTACCAAGCAGTCGATAGTGGCAGTTAAAACAGTCAGCATTCTGCATTTTTCAGCGGACAACGCTGTCGACTATATGTAATAATGACGTCGATTGTAGCTACTGCTGTTGTCTGTTTGCAGTCGGCGTACGGCGGCTCTTAATCACATAGACTGTTTTGGTATTGGTGTCGTTCCAATTAATTAGGTAGTAACCTTCTAAACCGCCTCATTACATCGATATTTTTCAATTAGTCTAATGATTATTCATGATTTCACGTTCTCTTTTAAATTATTATTTTCTCTTTATTATCTCTTAATAATTATATATTAAAATTATTTCACTAAGTCTTTCTTATCTTCTTTTTCGTGATTTCATTAAAAGCTATGACCCATAGGTGTTATATACTCTTTACATAAATCTTTAACAAGGTCATACATGCCTTCTTCATTAACAGTTCTTTCATTCTGAACATGTTCTTTGACATAAATTTACGTCTATTTACTGTATAAAATAGTCATGTTTAAAACAAACTCGCGTCTTATTACTGTTGACTACAAACGAAGGATTTAGCACATGTCGTGTGTTGTCTAAAATCATAAAATCCTATACTCATATATTAGTTTTAAACTAAACAACCTCATTTTAAATTCTCAATTTTGTTTACTTAAAACGTTGACGTATGAAGATATTATTTGTTGTTATATTGTTCGTAGTTCTTAATATTAAAACAATGATTTCATGTGCTATTAAAATTACACATATTATTTAACTTTATTGCTTAGGACAAAAATATTTCACAAGGGAGAAATGAAAATCTTTTTGTCTTGATTTTATTCTTAGTTGGCAAGTACATGCTGTAGATGTTTTATATAGTTACAGTAATAACTTTATATATTATATTCATGCATTCATAAGATACAATACCACACGTTTTATACGAGTTATAAAAAATGAAAGCAATAAATATTACGCTCTCGAGTCTATTTCAAACGGTTGATAACATTTTAATTTCAAATTAAGAATGTGATAAAAAAAAATTGTACGTTCTATAAACAAAAAGTAGATAAATAAAGCGCTTTTGAGTATATATAGTGCGACAATATTATCTGGCCTGATGGAAAAGGCTCTGTTATAGCGTAAGGTTGTCAGAAAGTAGCATACAACAATGCATAATAAGACTATAGTTTTAGATCTTGTGACAGCTTTTTCGCATTGCCAGAGGACGGTGATGAGGTATTCTAATTTAATTTAATTTACAGCCACCTGGTCAGATAAGTTTGTCGGTCTGTATGAATGACGACGAGATGGAATGCAGCGCACGCGCACGCGTCTCACATACACGAGAAACATTCGTGTCCGCACTGCCACACACATTGATAAAAAAAAACAAGTTGTCTAACGCACACAACGGCGTCATATCGTCTGCCACTGACACACATACAAGCACTAATAATAATTTATTGTAATGTATATTCACCTAGAGAATAACGTCACCAAATTATTTAGTCCAAAAATTAAATAGTACAAGTAGAGAATAGCTCTTGTCGTTTGATTTCTTTTGTCATATCAACTAACCTAACCCATCCCGATTCCCGAGAGATGTCTCGTTCATTAACTAGTAAAAACCTTGTAAACATGGCACATTGTTGTAAACAATTCTTTCATACATCATTTTTATATTCCTCTGACGGTTTCGTTTACTAAGCTTTAGCTTTATATATGTTACTAAGTGATAATGTAGCTTTCTATTGGCAAAGGATTTGTGGAATCAGTAGATTTTTCGTTACATACAAAAATACGAATCTTACCTCTTTACATAATAATATTATACATATGTATAGGCATGTATTTATTGTTTTTATAAGCTATTTAATATAATTATTGTGCTTTTATTGTGATGTGAAATAAATTAAGTTTGCACCATCTAATTATATGAAAATACCCTTCAATCAGGTGATGACAAATGCTTATTATTTAGCCAAGATTAATAGAAAACATATTTTAGGATCGTTAAAAGTGTCAATACCTACTTATCCTCCGCTAAATGATAGCGAAGAAGTAAGTTATGTATCATAAAGATATTTATTTTCCAAACATATAAAATATCACGAATGTATTGTAATATTTATTGTATTCATGTAACTAATGACAAAAGCGAGAAACATATTAAATATTTCTATTGAAAACAAATTGCGTTTCATCTTGACTGTACAAGCTCTCTTGAATGGCGTTGCCGAGACCAGAGATTACTATTTGCCCGTTACTTGTCTCAATGAATGGTGCCTCTTAAATGTTTGAGAGCTTTAAATATTTTACTATTGTCAAACCAAAATACACCTGATTTTCATTCACATAAAGTCCATTATTGTATAAAGATATTTATACGAAAAAACGTACAGTTTGTATATGACTGTGACCCCATGTCAAGAGGAAGTTCGGTGTGCGAGTATGCGAAGTTAAGTTTTGAAACGTCGTTGCGGGAAACGAACCCGCGACGCCCACGCCGCCGCCGGAAATAACGTACAGATCCTATCGTCTTTTAAACGCAAGCACGATTCGGTCATTAGACGAAATTGTGCATATTTGTGCTTCTCGAAAAATGGAAGCTGCTCACTGATAACGTTTAATGTACTAGGCTTATTAAACTACTGAAGTTAAATGTTAATGAAAAAAATATATATAAAAATTAAGTTTTGATCTAAAGATGGAGATTTAAGAAAAAAAAACTGACCATTTCATAGTGTTTAATTCAGTTACATTAGTACATCGTAAACTATCTGTATAAATAAAACAATTTTATGTTGCGCACTTGTATAATATAATCGACAAATAAACTGAGCGCTGTTGCTACGAATTAACATAATATTACTCAGCATTGGTAGCATTTTATTAAGTAAAACAGATTCGTGATAGATCTCATTACGTAGCGAGATAATATTTGCATCAAACATTTGTCGCGACAAACATCATTGTTTTGTTATTTATAGAAAACAAGATAATAAATATACCAGACGTTTGCGTAATTCATAATATGTAAGTATTGCAAGCAAACTTGGGTTCGCACAGGTAAAAATGATATGCGTCTGTAGTTTTTTCTTTAATACCTCGTACCGACTGCACTGAATATAAAACTGCATAGAATATATACAGAAGAGTTTTATTAACTTAATCATCTCCTTGGCTTTTCCCCACATACAAGGTTTAGAAACTAGAAATTTAATAAATTATTCTATTGTGACGTGACAACTTAGTCAAGAATTTTATTTTTGTGTTTGTTGAAGGTTCAGTACATCGTACGGTGTTTTTAACCTCAAAAATACCTGCATGTTGGTTAAAATAGTTTTTTTAATCCTATATCTAGAAGAAATTAGTGGCTAAACACATCTGTAAAATTGTTTTATATTAGAAGATAATCTTGAATTGAATTTACTTGGCATTGAATTCCGTTAATTCCAGTGACTTTAAAATAGTCGTTCTCTATGTCAAGCCTTGTGGTCACTTTAGCCGTCTCATTGACATGTTTCGATAGCGAAATCACGACATCGGCTGTGACGTAATAAATCACACTTATTAATAGTTAACACAGCCTATAATGGTAGAAGATTGAACTGTATATATACATTTATAAATTGCCACTCAAACCTTGGCTCACACTGACCTAATGCACTGTATTAACTAAGTCATTTAAGTGTATATAGATAATGAATTGTCTCCTCAGGTGTCCAGGGTCTAGAATATAAAGTCTAGTTATAATAGTGGAAAAATTATAGAGCAGCAGTTGTTGCTAACAATTCACCATAGAATTGTGACTAACATATTAAAGTTTCATACTTCAATATATTATTTGGTACTAACTCATGTTACCATCGGCGTTCATTTATTTTATTTATATAATAATTTGTTTCAATATTTTCTTAATTTCTTTTCTACCGGTCGTAGTGACATCAAATTTATTTTAAATAATGGATTATAAAATCGCAATTTTTAACGAGTTTCGAAAAATTATGTCTTGTTCACAAGTTTTAACAGTTACTATTCCGATTTATGTCATGATAAAGTTAAACATGCTACAGAGTCATCAAAAATAACTGGTTACAGAAATTGTACCTGATTCGATTTGAAATTCGAATGTCCCAGCCGTTGTTAACATATTCATGTGTTTATCAATCTTAAAGTCTGTGCCTAAATGTTTATAAATAAAAAAAGAAAAGCAGGTGAACGTTTATGTGCCTTTTCGTATCGTAAATATGATCAATTATTATTTATTTATTTATAATACAATGTTATTATAGTTACATATCTAAGTAATATAAATCTATATATGTATATGTTTGTATGTTAACTGAAAAATATTTATTTTCATGATTTTTACAATTGTAATTTAAATCTAACTGGTACTTAGTTTTAGTATAGGTTATTGTGTATTTTACACGTAACCATTTGTAGTATTGTCTAAATTTTACAAAATATATGTTAATAAAATATAAATGTAAAGACGAAAACATTGATAGGTAGAGATAAATAAAATTCTATTGAACTTACCCAATATTAAAAAAAATTCTAGAGGCCGGTTTGTATTTATGAATGAACGTAGTCTTTATGTCGTCTTAGCAGAAAGGTTTTTACAACATAAATATTTATTTAATAAAACCTTATAGTATCATAACTTCTGAAAACGACTATTTTGTCGAGAATTTCATTCATAACAAGACTAGCAGGTTGGTAGGTAGCAATAGTTGTTTAAAAAATACAAATAAAAACCTATTAGAATTAATTTAATATACATATTTAGAGATCCAAATTAGCATGAATGCACGATGATGTCACCGTAACTAACGGACAATCTACAGACTATTACACGTTATTAAATGACCATAAAATATTGTTTTTTGTTTCTATAACAGCATAAAGTAAGTTACAAACTTCATGTTTTATTATAACCGTGGTCTAAATAGGTAAGCAGAGAAGTATAATTCTCAATTTTTGGAGATAAAACGCCACCCATGACTTTCCGAATCTCTTTATACCTACTGTCTAGTAATATCTTTGGCGTGATAAAAAATATATTTAATGTACAATGCAAAAATGAGTATACATGAAATAATTTAAAATAATAGAATAATAGTCTGATAATATAATAGAATCTAAAACTAAGAGTTCCAGCTATTAAATATCTCTAAAACGAAAGTATAATTCGGCATACTTTTTTCAAAAATTTTTGCCATTAGGTAATATCAACTAAGCTTTATGACCATAAATGCGGCTAACATCGACGTATCATCCGTATATTGATATAACTGTCGGGGTCGCGGGAAAACGACACCGCCTACGCACTGCCGCAGCCGGGGTACAGTCGCGCACACAAGTGGATATATTTGTAATCTTACCATGAGTTTCCACTGCTGAAATTGACGTACAAAAACATATTGACGTCTCTCTAATTCTATTTGAACTAACTGAGACAACAATATGTAAATACAAGTGTCAAGGCAGTCGAAACCCGCAGGTAAATTGACAGTCTCATAAATGCAGTAACAAATAAAATTCAAGAGCCTCTACATGAAGAATGCTTGACGATGTCACTTTGGAACCATGTAACTTTTTAAATATTGAAAGAATATAACCTGCTAACCATACTGTACGTTTGGTGGACGTGTTTAAAATTTGATTGTTTTTTTTTACATTGACCTTTTCTTGTCGCTTGTACATGACATCACCTGGAATATAAGCGCAAATTAGAATACGAGTTTCCTGTTTAAATTACTTTTTATTTTGTGTTCTTCGTATTATTCAGTCTGAACTATTGTTGGAACTTTGCATCGTCAATGTTTCGTATGTTATTTGTTAATTTCGTTAACAAGGTTCACTAGTACTGTTATGTAAAAAATTGTATACTCACTAATATTTAACAGTTTGTATTGAATCAAGCGACATGATTTCAAACAAGTTGACTTTACAAAACTAAATTGTGTAACAATTACAGAATATGCACCTTTTCGAGTTGAAATAAAGTAGAAATTGTTTTTTTTTTTTACAATACTATTTCTAAAACTTACCCACTTAGCATTAGTACTTTTACCCGAGAGCTAAAGCGTTCCTTATTAAGACCAGTCCAAATCCTTTTTGGTCACATTTAATGACGTACCAAGACGACATAGTCGTGTACGGTTTGATGGATAGCAACTTGTTGTGATCTCGTAAGACGAACGTATATCGTAAGTTAATAAAGTGCCCAGAGAAAATTGTAAATCGTCAACTATTAACTAACTCATTATTCATTGAGACGGCCTCTTTCAATCGGTAAGCCGAGTACGATAGTTCTGTTCATTTGTAATTAAATACAGTGTTTGATTGCTAAATAAAGTGGAAATTCATAAGTACAATAAAAAAGCAAATTAGAGATTTAAGAGTTAGAACGTAATCTTTACTGTATATAATTTGTTAGAACTTCTTAAATTGCCTTTTCTAGACATAAACTGATCATATATTTTTACGTCTTGTAACGAGTAAGGTGTAATATATTTCTATATTCGAGACGCTGCGCAGAACACAATTTTAGGATTAGTAGAGTGTAGTGGAATGGGGGGAGTCAAAGATGAAATTGCGCCGTCAAGATGTTTTAAAAAAGTAATATTAGGCATAGATGTATAACATCTTCCAACTTTCCTTCTCGCCCTTAAGCTGAATTAAAGAGTGACGATTCGCCAACTTTTGTTATCATATGCTACTTTGAAGTTACTGAGAAATTAATCGTTTACATGTTTATACCTTTCATTTTAAATTTAAAAACATAGGACATAACAAATACTTTATTTATAGAAGTGTACATTGACTGTGAAAAACATAAAACAAACAATCAAATATTTATAACATCAACAATTAGCTAGATAAAAATTCTTATGTATTTTGTGTTTGATTGTTCATAACTTTCGATAAAACCATTAACGTCTGGCTATGATTCAAACTCGATTCTTAAATGAATGCGAATGGAGCGCATAACAGTAAATTGGTAGAAAAAACCAATCAATAATGAAGATTTACTACTGGCCTGCGCAGGTGGCTAGATTGATTGGGAGATACGTAGCTATGTACAATCGAGCTCAATAGCCTATTCGAACGTTTTTTATTTTTCTTTGAACTGTACCTCGACAGGGCTTTTATTACGATATTCGAGGCTGTTACAATGTTTACTCATTTGCTATCGTGTGTATCAATTACATTTTTTCCAAATTGCTAATTGTACGAGTAATCACAACTAGGAAAAGATTTTTTGTACGCATTTAGTTATTTTGTAGTTAAGTTGTAGTTTTTGTTTTTTAATTTGTTAATATTTTGCTAAAATATTTATACCGCGAAATTACAAATCTGGCGATTTAAAAGCATCTCAAACGCTGTAAAATGATTCCATTTTCGTTGCACTCTTCGAGATTGCAACTGACAAGTTTAAAAGTAACGAATCATACATTATCCGTCAATCTGGCTTCGTATGTCAACTTAAGGGACACCATTCTATAAGCATTTGAATTATCATGTACATGCGAACGGGGGCTCGCATTTAGAATTAGCATCGCAGCTCCATGTTTTCTATCAGTTCGATCTAAATCGGCTTAACCCTACCCCTTCGTCGAAACGGCAGTGATACAGCAAATCCATTGCTTCATGCACAATAACATTCAATATTACGTCCATTAAATTGAAGGAAATGCAGCAATGTATTCGATGCAATAACAATTTTTCGGACCCATAACACTCTGGTGCTTGGTTCAACGTCCGATGCAGGTTTGGGCTCATTTGTCATCAGAAAGATAATAGTCAACATTCGTCGATTCGACAATGGGTCATATTTACTTTTTGTTTTATTTTACTTAAGATTCGGTAGATCATTCATATAAAAAATAAAAAATGAAATACAATATGATAATTTAAATAAACTCTATGGTAATGTAAAAAGTTACATGGCTATGAATTCGTTTCTCGTATTTTTTATAAATACCTGGATGTTAGACAGTATGAAAGCAATTAGAAATATTTCGTTGTACTTACAGTCCCTTAATATAGATTTTTCATACCAAGTTTCACACTAAAGGACTACATAAGTATTCTATTGATGAATGTGTTGAGTACGACAGTTAAAGTCCCTTAAATAATTGATTTCGCATATTCGAGAAATGGAATCGATTCGAATTGTTAGGTATGGTACCCAATAATCGTATGTCATTGTTATGGGACATAAAAGTATAGTGGCTGCTGTGGCTACCAGTGTTTAGAGGTAGTCATAAAACACCTCAATTTATCGACCTACCTCCGACAGCAATTTGTCGAAATTAGGCCGTTAAAATTCATGTTTGCTTTTAATATACCCCCAGTGGATGTTGGGTCATTTTGATATTTTAGTAGCGGGCAACATTAATGACAATCACAAGGAAGCTTAAACATTTCTTAACAACTGTCACAACTAGTTTTTTACTTTTTTATAGCAAAAGTTGTCAACCAACCAAGCGACAATTTGAATTCGCCAAACTAATGAAGTGAGCGTTACACCTAGACATCGGCGTTAGCAGATATGTCACCTACTTTTAATCGAAAGAGGAAGCGATGCACAGAAAGAGTTGTTTCTGTGAGTGAGAAGTTACTGATACAATAATGTAGGTAATAGGTATGTATTTAAACTCTCACTATGTCTGACATTACGCGATGCAAGCAATTTGTCTCGCCCCGGGATCTAAACTGCGCGGACGCGGAAACACGAAATGATAAAACTCTATTTCGTGCTCTTGTATAATTAAATTTATTTCTACCATCAAATATATTTCGTTAATGAATTTGTGAAAGTAATTTGTACTTAACTATTTTTTTTTAAAAGCTCTTTGTATCTAAGCTCCACTGTGACAAAACATTTTATTATTATAGAAAAAGACAAAGTATTAATTCATTACATAAAAAATTAAGTCTACTTATGTTAGCAGAATATCTTATTTATTTTAATATACTTGGAACGAGTTAAAATATAATTTAAAAAAAAATATTAAAAAGCGACACTGTGTAAGCGCGAGGAAGACAAATTTATTATAATTATTGTGAAATATTTAGCCACAAACAGTAGCCAATTATTTTCATTTCCAAACAAGGAAACCAATTTTATTACAAATTGATAATTGTCATGTTTTGTTAATTGTTTTTTTCAATAATAATTGGATTAAATCACGTGTGAGTTTATTTACGTATTAACAAAAAAATGTTAGAAAACAATACAACTACAATGTTGCTGACGCATTCCTGCATAAATGAATAGTAATTAACACTCACCAACCAGCTGGTCTTACAAATATATATACTTATATACATATATACATATAATAGAATCCTTATTTCCCTTGTACACGCCATAACTTATAAACGATAAACTATTTCAACCACCTTTTTAATATGTTTCTTACACAAGAAAATTCAAATATGTTTCCTTCGGGATAGACTTTTAGTTCTTATTATACTTAATCGGCAGACTGAACAGACTGAAATTCGGCACAAATGAAGAAAACAGTCCATAATTTCATATAGACAACATTTTCCTCAAAAAATATACAGGACCTGAGGGTTATCATTTATATTATTATATTATGTATAATATAATTTCTGTTCATTTTTAAGCAAATGAAACATAAATTATATTTATCCAATATGAATATGCCAGTAACACAAAATACATGTTAAATAAATTTTGTGATAAATACCTACTCCGGTTTTTTCTTTAGTTCCATGACGCAAATACAGATGCATTCGCGGGCAACAGCTAGTCTAGTATAAATTTATTCCAACCCTCTTAAATGTTGTCGCTAGTATTCCGGACGTCTTAGTTAATTCTGTTGGCTAAGTTAAATCTACTTTAAGGTGTATTGAAACGTAAATTTCGATGAATCCTTGGTTAAGCGGAGAGAGTGGTTGCGATTTGCACTAAGACATATAAATTCCATCGTCGCCACTTTCGCACGATCCTATAAACACTATAAACAGATCGTACGCGCCTTTATCCGTAATACTTATTCATTTGAAACTATTGTTTATTGCTATTAGGGTCAGCCATCGTTAGCAGTTGGGTAAGAACTAGAATGAATTGTATTTTTTATTAACTCGTGAATCTAATATATTTATTAATTTCCTACAATTAGGTCACAATCTCATTCAGTAATTTGTGATTTTTTTTTTAATTTGTAAAATTATTAAAAATACAGTCATTTGTGAAGATCTCACCATTATTACAATATTTTTTATTCATCGACAAAAGTTCAAATAAGTTTGAAATTTATAAAAAAAAAGTAATGACGTAAAATTTGTCTTCCTTGATCTATGAAGGAATTAACTATTTTTTTGTACTACTGGCGTTGAGGTTGGTATAATGATGTCCAACATTACTGTTACTTTTAAAAATTCATAATTTTTTATTTTTTATGAATGTACAAATTTCATATATTTGAAAAAAAAAGTGAATAAATTATCTAATTACAGCCTTCGATTTCGCTTCCTAAACCAAAGGTGTGAATTAGAAAATTATTAAAAAATTTAATAATAATATATCAAAATGATTCAAACAACTATTCGAACATAAACACACTTAACTATTCCTTTATGCGACGGCGACGTTGAGTTCGCAATAGCGCCATCTTAAATTCTTCCTATAGCACGCAATTGCGGGCACAGATCTAAATCCTAGGAATAATTAATCGATCCGCGAAACCGCGAACCGGCCACATTCACTAAAATCGATTAGGTCAAGGGTCGCAACGTGAGAAAAGGACAGCTATACTTCATTCTGTTGCGTTGCAAAATTCCATTCGAAATGGCAAAGCACGCCTCCTACGTAGGAAAGAGATAGAAATAACACTGGGGAAATGTTGCCAGCGTTAGAAGCAGATTACAAAATGTGTCCGTATGCGTACCGCTCAAAGTTGAATTTGAAAGAAAATCGATTCGGTCACGATTTCGCTCTGCAGTCCAAACGTTGGCGGTATTTTAACTTCATTGTTGCTATTCATTTATGTTATATGTTACCTAATGAAATAGTTACATAAAATATTTGCACAGCTGGTATCTGTTATGATATACGAGCGAATAATCACTGCAGCGACGTGTAAGCAATTATTTTTTTTTTTTGCGTCTGTAGATTGATATGGAACTATACCTACATACTACTATTGTTAAATATTGATGCGTTCTGAAAATATCAAGATCATTCACCATTTTTCATACAAATAAAAAAGGAAAGATAAATTGTATAGTATAAAAAATGTTTTTGTTTATATAGGTAGTTTGAACAATCAAATAGCAATGAAAAAAAAAAAAACGGATGTTTTATAATTTCGAATTAAAGATACGAATTTATTTAGACAGATCTCTTAATTTAAAAAAAGAATTGTCTATGGTATTTCAACTCCTCAATCATGACCGAAATGTCAAACGTGGTGCCCTTGCGCGGCAACGTCGTGGACACAGATAACGGGCACTTGTGGCTTGTAATCAGTCAAAATCAATAGTGATGCAACGGAAGTGTCTTACCGGAACCAGAAACGGAAACAGATGTCAAAAATAAATTTTAGCAGAAACGGAAACGGAAACGGATGCGGAAACAGAAGTGTAAATAATAAAAAAAACATATTTACAAAAAAAATTTTTTTTGGAAAATCAGTTTGTATTCGTTTTTAATTTATTAAGGCATTGGATATCGGTGTCCTTTAGCCTTCAATGTATGTATTTTTACTGTGTTTCAATAAGTTAAAATACGTGTTTTTTTTTAATTTATTTTGAGGAAACAAAATTACACTATTTAAATATTAATGTTCGCCAAAACCACTCGTGTTGAAAAACAACAAATATATTTTTTTATTAATACATTCACTGCTGTTAAATACCTCCTGAGACCCATTTTGCTCTCAATTCATTGTCGCCTTCAGAGCTACGTTAGGGATGCGATCCATACCCGGCGCCTTCTTGTTCTTTATTGCGTTGTATGCGCCTACGAATTCCCCGTTCGTGATTGCAGGGACTTCGGCGGCGTTTGCGGGTATTTCGTAGTCCAGCTCTTCTTGTTGTGGGAATAATGTAGTGACAATGCTATGACACATTTGTGTATGTGTGGGTGTGTATGAAATGTTACAACCGAAGAGATAAAAGCTGGTTTTGATTAGTATCCTTACATGTTTTACTCAATATTCTGGAATTTGATGAAAAACTAGATTTTGTCAAAATCTTGTAACATATTAGTACATAGAAATGCAATAGTGGAACAAATATCTACATATTAGTGAACTAAACCATTGCCATCCCTAGTGCTCAAAATGATGATCCCTAGTGCTCAAATGCAAAAAATGTGTTTTTTTTAAATAATTATAATAACATTATTAATTTATCTATATGTTCAAACATTCCCAGATACTAAATAAAAATTCACCATAAAAATTTTTGGCTCCCAGCTGTTACCTTTTTTTATTTTGTATACAGTGAATGTACTAAGTATCAAATACACCAAATCTAGATTAGAAAAAGATATAATTATTAGGCGTCGGTGGCTCGTGGCACTTGACTTGCAATTTGCAGGTCCTGGGTTCGAATCCCGCCATGTACCAATGTGTTTTTCGATTTAGATATGTACATTTATCCGACGTTCTTACGATGAAGGAAAACATAGTGATGCTGCCTGCACATATCTGAGAAAAAATTCAATGATATGTGTGAAGTCAACCCGCTCTGGGCCTGTGTAGTTGACTATGGCCTAATCACCCAAATTTGGGCGCCCCTCAGTGGGGATGTATAGTGAGCTGATGATAATAATGATAATGATATATTGCATGGTTATCACTTATTCAAAAGCACATTTAATAACTCGTAAGTATGAAATAGTCACATTTTGCCAGTTGTCAAATTTTATATGGACAACAACTAGACAGTCAACTCCAGCAAGAGAAGCTGATTGTTTTAACTGGCAGTAGAAAATATTACGCGCTTAATTTCACGAAAAAGTACGTAAACAAACAAATGCGACAAGTGCCGAAAGGCCGCGCGCGGACTGCGCGTCTCGCGCCGCGCATTTGTATCTCTCAGGTGTCGTAAAGTTCCGTTTTATCTCCGTTATAAAAGTTGCGGAAACAGAAACAGAAACGGATGTTGAAAAGGATGCGGAACTTCCGCACTTGCGGAAACGGAAACAGACATCCGTTGCATCACTAAAAATCAATAGTGGCCGGTTGTGGTCTAAACCGGACTGTTTGTATGAGATATACACTGTGATAACAGCTTAGGAGTTTATGAATATGACTATTTTAAATTGATGGGAAATACTTAAAAACTATGGTAATTTAGGTTGGGTTTATAAAAGACATTTGTAACTTTTGTATGCATCAGCTTGATGGAAACTACAGCTAAATGCCTATTTTATTAAGAACAGAATGTAGAGATTTTTAACGGAATGTGGATGTGCAGTTATATTACGGAGAAAGCTTATGGGAAGGATATATTAGAAACTAACTGTCGCTCGCGACTCCGTATGCATAGAATAAAAAAAAAAACTCAATAATTAGCCTATGTGTTATTCCAGACTATGTTCTACGTCTGTGCCAAATTTCATCAAGATCCGTTGAGCCGTTACAGAGATACCTTCTAACAAACATCCATCCATCTGAACTTTTTCATTTATATTATCAGTAAGATTTAAGACGAAGGACTATTTAAATATCATCTACTTTATCTAGTCGATTTCTTCATATTTTGTTTCCATCTAATAAAAATTAAATCAACAATAAATCAAATTAAAATTAAAATAAATAACTACAAGTTGCGCTACTGTTTGATCTTTCATTTATGAAATAGACGCGAACAAACTAAGGAATGACGAAATAGTTTTCTACGAGACTGAAAGTCGTCTCGTTACGATTCTATCTGTAGTCGAGTTATCGATAAGAGAAAGGTCTGCGAGATGCAGCCGCTAGATACAGCTGAAGTCTTGCTAACGTTATGCTAGTATTACACGAGGGTAAACAGTGGGGAAGTGCAGTAGGACAGTGCAGTACTGCTATTGTTTGAACTCACAATGATGAGACAGAACACTATTTTGACAGTAAGTAATTATATCTTTACTGCGCTGTTCTACCCTGTGTTAAATTAGCTATACTGTTATAGCCGTTTGTTTTGTCTTGGCGTGTAGTACTGCACTGTACTACTGCACTACTGTGCTACCTCACTGCTCTTCCCTCGTGGGAAACTAGCATTAGCACCGCAATCCTAGCGAATAAACTTAAATCTAACCGCACCTGTTCAAACGACGTTATTGCACGTCCGGGATAATTATCTTAATATTTTGTGACGACGTACAATGTTAATATTCAATAAAGATATTTTTATCATATAAAAGAAAAAGTTTAATTAATTTACATACGAGTACAAGAGCTGGTAACTCTCTGTGAACATAGTTTTCTCATCCCATCTCTCGTAAGGTGTTTCTACTCTGTGTGGCTCAGCGATGTGACTATTAACTCACATTACTATTAATCCATCATAATAAAGTAGTCCAAATAGTAACGTTTTTAAAACGATAAAAGCAGATGTTACTTAGGTCTATTTATTTTTATATAACCTAAGTAATATAATAATATAATAATCGACCACGTTCTGGGTCATAGGGTTAAACGACATATTTATTAAAACTTAAATGCCTTCTATTTTCCAGATAATTTTCAAGATAATAATTGATCATAATTAAAACTACTTAATTAAACGTTGCCGTTAAAAATGTTTAATTAATTAAATTAATAATATTTTTATATAGTAATTGTTATCGTAAATAATAAGTAATACAATTAATTTAATAATAATCAATTGCACATTTTTGGCCTTTCTCTTCGAAGCTTAAGTCTATTTGTAAATTTACCATTATTTTAAGATATACCTACTGAATTTACTTTGAGGATATATTGTATTGTTTGAATTAACAGCACACTTATTTTAATAAATGTGAAAATGGTTACACAACAATTTTAAAATTTACAAAATATAATAATTATACGATACGTAAATATAGGTCAGCAAACATAGGCGGGGCGCGCAAAATTGTCTTTTTTTCGTCTTTATCTGTACGAACGTTGCTACGTTGCAGAAATATTGATTAGATAATGTCAACAGTGTAAATAAAAGATGCATATTTTTCCCTGATAGCGTCTGTCGGTTACTTTTCGGTGACATTCATACCTTAATAAAAATAATTATATGTAATTAATTTTCTTTAGTTTATTTCCTGCTTTTTAGGTCTACCGCAACAGACATCTTTCCGGAGGCCTTGTATAGTGGCCCTTAGTCATATAAAAAACTTGACAGTGATTACCTCGACCATTTTAGCACCCCATGTTCTTTGGATGGATAGGTTGGGAAAAGGAACTTAAACAGATGAGCAAGGTAAGCTTCTGTTAAATCGTTTAATATGAAATCGCGTTTTTTTAATAGGCAATACATTGAAAGTGACAAAGAGGCAACTGGTTTCATACCATTAGATTTAAAGTCGAAATGTTTAATTCCTTTGATGAAGGATGTAAAAGTTAGGTCCATCGTTCAAGGAATGCTTGAAGCTGCCGACGTCGACTCTTTGAATCTGTCCGTGTACGACGGCCCTTACGATCTTACTTTTTTGCTGAAGATCTATAGTTCCCTTAAAATAAAGCTCTGATCTCATTGTTCACACAACTTTAATAAGTACTTATGCTATTGCTATCCAGAGATATTTATTTTCGTTGTCTGCATGGTTGCCGACGGCAAGTGTGAAACAAGAAAGCCTTGTGGTAACATTTACTCGCAAGTAAACGGGTCTCGGGCTCGTATCGTTGTGTATAAAGTGAAACTGCGTGCCGTTTATCAATTGTAATTTCATTATCTAGCGGACACCTGCTCGGAATGTCTGTGAGCTGGGATACGCACGAAAAGCAACTACAGCCTTTACTGTAAACTTACTCATCGAGTATTAGCAAATAGAGATAGATTTCTCTGGCAACATTAAAATAAAACAGCTCTTGATAAGTTAGTAAGTTTTAAGTTCTGTTAGGTTTTAAACTCGATTTTTACGAGTTTTATATCATGTTCGAAGCTGGAGGTAGTACAATATATTTACACAACATTTAGATACCGTTCATTGAACTGTAATTATCGTTTCCTTATTAATACCGCTGTTCAAATACTATGTTTTTAAATTCTCTAATAACTTGTTTGATGGTAATATCAAATCATTAAATCCGCATGTGTAAATGTTCAAACTGGTTTTGTTTTAATAACACGTCCTAAAACTTTAATACAAAAAATTAAATATAACTAATACGATAATAGACAATATTGATATAAAATTATTAATCATAATTTAAATTACAATTTTATAAAAATCCACAGACACTCGTAATTTTTTTTTTCGTGTATTCTTAGTATCTTCATCCCCATAACCGACCGATATAATGAAGAGAACATACTGGTTTCTTTTAAACTTAAATACTTATTTGTTCATCCATATTTCAAGTTCAAATAGACAAAGTGATGGTTAAATAATGTAAGATAACTCCATATGGTCATGATTTCAATATTATCGTTCTTAAATTTTCACGTGTAATTATTGGAGAATGCCTACAAATGATGCAGAATTTCGTATGTCAAGACGGGTTCATATACTTGTGTTGTTGTGCCAAACAATTGGAACTGCTTGTACAATAAGCATACCAACGGGAGCCCTAGCCTCTGGTACAACAGGAAATTTATTGTGCGCTGTCATATTATTTGTTGTAATTGGAATCCCGTTGCTATATATGGAATCTATCGTCAGTCAATTCACAGCTAGAGACTGTCTTTCAGTGTGGACGATCAGAAAATGTCTCTCTCACATCGGCTATGTACAAGTGATATGGCAAATTTTGTTCATTATCTACAATCATAACGCTATCTCCTTCTTATTACATTACTTCTTGATCAGCTTCGAGAAACCCATACCTTATTTCTTGTGCGGATCCTGGTCTGACAAGGACTGTAACATATTGCTTACCAACTACACTGTCAATGAAGATTGTATAAAGCGTAAATTCAGCGCAAGCTATTGCGATCAACTGCATACTACATACCCTGAATACCAGTATTGGAGATTTTACATATTAGAAGTGGATAATACTAAATACTTTTTTATAGTGTGGCGTGTATGCCTCGCATCCGGATTTGTTTGTGCCATAACATTTTTAAGTTGCTTCAAGCGATTGGAATCTCTAAAATGTTTTGTCCATTTCTTTGTTATATATCCTATCTTCGTCTATTTGCTGCTTCTTACCGGTTCAATGCTTCAAAAGGGAATAGTCGTGGAGTACGAAGATGTTTTGGACCTCGACTTCAGTAACTTTAGTAAAAAATTTCGCCTTTCAAATATGATTCAGCAAGTTATCTTTACGTTGACCATCGGCTCTGGAATAACATTTAATTTCGCATCTGGAGTCAGCTTTCGATCGCCCTGCTACTCCAACGTTGTAATTTGTGTAGCGATCACCATAGGTTTTATTATTCTTACAGTTTGTACGACAGCCATGTTGTATTGCCCTTATGCTTATCATTACAGAATGAAACCGGAATTTTTAATTAGAGCTCCTATGACACTGCTATTTGAAAAGGTTCCACGACTCGTTCAGCATTACCGGAATAGTTCTCTATGGTTACCACTTATCTATAGTGCCAATGCTATTATAGGCCTTAACACAAACGTAATCACTTTCTTTAACCTATTAGAAATGGTAAAAAGAAGAAATTCAAAAGTGGCTAAATATCCTGGACTGATTTGTTTGACCTGTATGGTTATATTATTTCTAATAACGATACCGCTGCAGTCGAAATATGGTATTAATTTATTTTTGACACTTTGTAGAACTTATCTAAATCTTCTTTCGACATTTATGGCCGCTATAGAGTGTATGGTTTTTGTACTAATGTACGGAATACATCGATTCGAGGAGGATGTACATTTTATGCTCGGTGTGCAACCATCAATTTTTATGAAGATCGGTTGGGTATCTACTAGTGTGATACTCTCGTATGCATTTTGCAATGAAATACATTATCGATGGGGTAGTACTAATATAGTTGATGTTACCGGACGCTACCTACTATTAGTGACCATTAGTTATATCTTGCTTGGAATACTTTTCAAAGTATTAATTGCAGTTTTTAGAAAAGATATTTGGTCGATGATAAGACTAGATCCTAGTTGGGGTCCAGCTAGTGACATACTACAACGCAGCCGAGGCATGTTTACTGCACAAGCGATGACCAAAGAATACATGTATCGACAGTATCATTTACAAGCTGGCATAATAGCAAGACAAAGAAAAGCGAATGTTCGAGATTCTTCAATTTATGACGATCATTTTATTTTTGATTAAAGTTAAACCTATGTTTAACAATAAATGTTTTTTTTTATAAAATTACGTGATTTTAATTATAATTAAGGATGTTTAAAGTCAGCAAAATAAGATATCGATACTATGGGCGACAAATTTTCTAAATCATATTGATAATGAACGGAATATGAATCGAAATGAGGAAAAACCCTTTCTCGTCACGGAACCCTACTAATTTATACCTGTTTTGCGATGTAAAAAAAATTCTATAGTATTTTTCTACTTCTACCTTATTTGGGATTTGTTAACGACTGTCATATGAATATATCGACTCTTAATTTTTTTCGAAATTTTTATTACAAATAAAATAAAAAAATTGTTTTGTGTTAAAACTATAAAACCTACCTACAATTTTTATGTTATAAAATATTTCACAAAAAAAAAATTATAATTTTTTTTAAGTTTTAATAAAAAATTCTGTATTTGTTAATAAAAACTTAATTTACAAGTTTTTTTTGCACATGTAATACAGTTTTAATTGATAAGTGATGTCACAGTATATCGCCTATGGCATTTAAAATACAATAACTAGAGATGTTGCGTAATCCGCTTAGACCAATGACTCATCATCAAAAATATTTAAAACACGTGTGCAAAAATTAACATTATACAATGCGAAACAGATTTTTTGTTGGCTAGACAGAGACAGCTAATCACTTTTCGTCTAATTTGAATCATCAACATCGAGCAATGGACAGATTTTTTTTTATATTAAACTCAGCATTTAACTTGAAGCATTACGTGCTACTAGTTATTAAATCTTATATAAAAAAAGAAAATTTTCTTTTAAAGCATAATGTTCTTTTATTACATGACTAATAATATAACTATATACCTACTCAGTAAATTAATTAAGTTTCTTTGATGGTTAAAAGTTTAATAAATAGAATTAAAAAGAATATTAGTGTCGCAACACTAAAAATTTAACAAAATTAGTTGTTTGGCAAGTATCATCAAAATTATCATTCTCTGGGACTATAAAAAAGAAAGTTTACAATTTCCGAGAGCGCCGCCTACGCTTGTCCAAAATTCATAAAGAAAATAGGTTTGTTTGAAAAAAAAAAAGTGGCGCGCCAAGCAGTCTGGCCAGCGCCGTACTGTCGCAACATTAGCCACGGAACGCATCCGACACATTCATTTTGCAATGCATGCAATAACTCTTTTGTAAGCGAACACCCACTAGAATGTTAATAAGATACCGCAATGGATGCGTAAATCTTCTCCGACATCGCACTCACACCAGAAACTCGTTAACGATTCGCGGTCGCATATTAATTAAATAATTAATAAGTTAAGACAACATTTTCGATTTAAGAAAAGTATTACCGTAAACGATTTGATGTTTGAGTTCGTTTCGTAATTTTATAACGAGAAATGTATTTAGCGCGACTCAGACGAAGCTTGTGGGCGTCGCGGAAGTGTGTGTTTCCTTTCCTACTTTAACCATATTTTAAGAAGTATCTCATGTTAGAATGTCTACTTTGATTTGAAATACAACAATTAGACGTATATTATGTTAAGGTATTGAAAGTAATTTTTATGGAAGACTAAATGACATTATCTCAAATATAATATTAAATATCTACAAACATTTGTATGTCGATTGTCTTAAGATTATCGGCATCTTCTTTCAGAAAGTTTAAGAAACAGAAAGAAACAAAGACAAAAAGAAGTTGGTAAACCTGTGAAATATTATTATAAATTCACTTATGAAGATTTAAAATGACTGGCAATATGTTTTAATATAGATAAAGCTTGTGTTATTAATAAACCGAGTTTAGTGAGACGAGTGCAAATCCAGTTCGTGTAGCATTGCGTCATCCTACATTAGAATGTTTGAACCAACCGTCAAGAGCTACTGGCCGGTCGCGTCCACGTCTCCGCGTGAATTCCTACTTTTGTCACGACTGTACCATGCCTAGGGCTGTCAACTCTCAATTAACATAGAACCGAAAACAGTTGACTTGTCGAGGTCGAAAAATCAATGTCTCAGTAACACAAACGATGTTTACCCTTGATTCATAGCGGACGACGAACAATAACTGTCACATTAACCACTCTGTCCAGAACATTGATGTCAAACCCGTATACCCAATATGCATCATACAAACTTCGGTAAGAGTTAAACCCTAATAGGTGACAACCCTAAGACATCCTTAACCTCTTCACCTCCCTAAAGCAACTAAAATTTATACATCATAGATAAATCGACTCAGTAATACCCTAAAGCGTGCTATGCTAATATAAGTGAATAGACGTATTGGAAATTTAAGTTGCCTAAACCTTATCTTGTCATTTGTTAAGAACGTATTTGGAACAAAGTGACAGGTGGTAAAGCTATCGCTATTTTAGTGACCAAAGACAACGGTATTTCGTCGTGTATGGGTTTTACAAAAAAGCCACGCCGTCTAGCTGTCTTTATAAATTCTTCATTACGTGTGGTCACTGAATTTCTTCTAAACTGCAAATTGTTTAAGTTACTGTAAGTTAGTATTATTATTTATTTCACTAAGCGAAAACAGCAATCCAAAATTAAATTCTAGTCCTGTGTTCCATTGCAAAAACATTTGAATAAATTAGGCTTTAGGAAAGGCACATTCTTTAAAAAAAAGGTTTTTAAAGAATGTGACAAATGACAATAAGTTTTCTGCAGTGGAAACTCTAGGTAAGACATTCACATCTCGCCATCACAAAATCGCGAGGAGTCTGAATGAAATAAATTTTCTCGTGGAAGCAGGTCACAAGTGTTCAGTTGTTACTATGTATTTAAAAGTTGTTTCACAATTTTATATGCGTAGGGACTGCATCAAATGTCTATCTAATTGATCTAGTCATTAGGTGCATTAGACGCAAGAAAAAAAATCTCTAGTTCTTTTTTTAATATTTAAGTCACTGTACCATGATTGATAATTTTGAAAATAATAAACCGATAAAATTACATGCTTCAAATTTATTAAATAATCAAGCAATGGTTGTTACTAGTATAAAAAAACTTGAGAGGTGTCAAGGGACACCCGGATGGAACGAAGTTTCTTTCGATTAATTAGTGAAGGAACCAATGTTTATTCTATGAATAAAAAACTTAAGTCTTCACAAGAAGTACATTTTATTTCTATGAATTTTCGTTATATATTGTCACGTCGTTGCCATGGTGATATAGCAAAAAGTGTCGTGACAACTTTTCGTAAGAATTTTTTCCGTCCAGCCCCCTTTCACAACGCGCGATAAGGAACTTCGTTCCAATAAAAAACCGCCCAAATTCCGTTACAAGACCATATACAAAATGCTATCGTATCTCGGCACAACACTTTAAATTGCACAACGCGCGTCTCTCGAGTAGCATTACTATCAGGACTGTAAATTATGTTACTTGAACCTTCTAAAATAAGTGTTGAATGGGATACGATTGCTTTATCATCGTAACCACTCCGACATTCAAATCAGACATGTTGACGCTTCCACCTTCGACGTAGCATCTGTGAACTGCCAGAAAACAGACACAAAAACCTGTTAACTGAATTTTCAAATAGAAAAAGTGTTTTGTTAAATGTGGATACTGTTGCGGCCTCGGGGTTGCATCCAGCCTTTTCACTTCAGCCTTTTTGGACATTTTATAAAATATTATTTTTGACCAAATTCAGTTTTTTGACGTTTTGTTTTACATCTTGTTCGCATTTTCATCTTGTACATTTTTATATAACTTTATCTTGTTCCTGTCTTTTTATATATCAGTTCATAGTGAAAATTAACATCATCGCGCAACGTTCGGGTATCTGAACGTTGCATACACAATATTTATTAGTTAAAGACCAAAAGGTCTATGTCCAACAGTGAGCAGACGAAGGCTGATGACAATGGAGATAGAAAAAAATTTGTACCTTAACTACGTTACTGTCTTATATATAGTGTACACCTCTACAATATATTTTAAAATTACTAAATCATAAGTCACGGATAAATTGACACTTTTATTATAATTATTATTATCTCATCGCATGGCCTTTCTCTGTATTTCAATTATAATTTTTTTGTTTCAGCAAAAGTTTCACCTGTACGAGTATAATCAATAAATTTGATTTATTAAAAATCTGGAAAACTAGTTTTTTTTCAATAAAGTAATTTTAGTAAGTTTAATGACCGCACGCACAGATATCTACATTGGTGAACTAACTTTATGACCACTTGTAACACCATTGTAAGCGCCTTAGAAAAGTCTCTTTATCGTCATTATACACGTTTTCGATTTACAGTATTAATTTTCAATATTTTTTTTCGCTATGTATAATGTCAACAAACACGATAAGACACGTAGGATATTCTATCTTATGCCTACTCGGCAGATCACTTTCGTTTAGTTAAACGCAGGTGGTCCCCCGCCCGCGATCCCCTTTCCCCCTACTCGCCCCGGTCAATCGCGATGGCTTCGAGTAACGGTGCGTTTTGTTCGACCAAAGTCAACACATACATTGTCATAAAACTGCGCACGATCGGGTAACTCAATGTTACGTTTTTTTATACAACTTTGTATGTAAAGTGTACTGAATATTGAAGTTCAGTTTGATCCGTATCGTCTCGCGACAAAAGTCAATATAAAGTACTATTTGTAAATCATAATTTTGTGAAGCGATAAAATGGCACTGTGGTAATTGTTGAAAACCAGTTTATTAAAAAATATGTTACACACGTACTTGTAAACTTTAACTTTTTTAACTTAACCGAAGAAAATAAAAATTCTTTAAATAGATATAATCGTAACCCAACAAAAGAATCGCTATACTTACGTAGCAATTAATCACAAATGTAGGAGCCAAAAGCCGCTGAATCTAAATACATTTGGAGTGGCTGCAATGTACTATTCGATGCACTAAAGTCAGCCGAGTTAAGCTTGTCACCTTTAGTCTGATAAAAGATTATCAGTTAATAAGAAATGATGTGACAAGTTATTTTGTAACACGTACTAAACGGCCCTGCGGTTACGTGACTTGTAATTACAAAGGCACAGTTCTAATCGTCAATACTAATTCATTGGACTCATAAACGCCCTCCATCTAATAACTGTTATCAACCATAAAAAAATCTATTAAATTCGTAAACGCCAGCGTACGAGGCTAAGGAACATCGAGAGTACAGGTTTAAAATATCTATGTAAAGTTGTGGGACAACATTTTCAAGACCCGCGACGACCGATAAGTCGTTTGAATGTGTCAATAAAAGATAACTAACGCAAATAATAAAATCACTAACTCGGGGACACGTAAGTACGTCGGCGAAGAGGTTATTTATAACTAACTGATTTCTCTGTTAAAATTAAAGCTATGCAATAAATGCATCATTTTGTAAATTCTTAAACATTTATCATTTATTTATCTTTTTTTTTAAATTACACCGAAAAAACTTTGAATCAAAAGATAAACATCTATATTATAGAACACAGTATTATTTTACCACCTACAACCAGAGAATATGAACATCAAAGAGCCAGGAAAAGCTTCGACAGATTATGATTAAATTCCTCTTGAGAAAAATTATTTATCAAATTGTTAATGCATAAAATTTGTGACATGTTGTTTGTTAACTTTGCATTTATATACCTACTACAAAATTGTAGTTGGTAATGTTCGTTGTCTGTTTTACATATACAACAATTGCGTAATATAACATTTTGCGCTGTCATTAAAAGTGGTAGTTGAGTAACATTGACTCTAAACTCTTGTCAAATGTCTTTATTAAGAGTCGCCTCTTGCACGTATCACCGGCAACTGTGTGCTGACGGCAAAAACTACTACTGAACACATCCAGTAGTAATACATTCCGCTCCATTCCACATCTGGTCGCGCGTCACACGCTCGCCTAAACCGTGGCCCAAGTCATAAGACACAACAGTTTTATGTTTAGTATAAATTAATATATTCCAAAAAATCAAATATGATTTTACAAGATGAACAGATGTGCAATGCTACATGGAATAAAAAATAACAAGCAAAAATATTTACGACATGATCACGACAAGGAAATTAATAAAAAAAACAAAAAAAGCGTTGTCTAAAAATAAGTGGGCGTACTTGCATATTTATTCGAATACTTTTAGCGGAATCACTTCAACGCGGTAATAATAATGTAGTAACAGCCCGAGCCGAGGCTCCTGAGGGAGCCCTCAAGCCTAGTTACTCTTAAACGAGGTTTAGGCTAAGCGCCATCTGCGCCCGGCCACCTCAAGCCCGGTGAAACTGTAAACGCCTCTTCAAGGCAAACAGTGACTTCAGTCACAAAAAAAAAAAAACGGAATCAGTTTATTAATTCGTGAGGACACCTCCATATATCGATTCGATTCGATTCATCGATTCTTAATTATGGTTATGCGTTTGAATGAGTTGGCGGCTGCACGTAAAGCAACGTAGCTGGTGGAGTCCAATACTGACTTCAAGCATGAAAGTATCATGCTTGAATGGTACACTCGAATAGGGAATAATCAGCTGAGTATATCAGATGAATATGGACTAGGAGTGGAATGTGGTGTTGACTACATACGCATCTAAAAATATTATATTATTCTAGCAAAAAAATCCGCTGATCGTCATAGACATGAATCGCAGGCGCGGTATGTGCGGAGTAAGCACCGCCGCAGGGTAGAAAGCCACCGCTCGCCGCGAGACGCGCCGCAAACGGGCCACGGGCCCTATAAACGACATTTTGTTGCATTATGATGATAAATGCTCGGAAAAGGTGAATCGGTCACTTATCACAATACTTAATGCTATTCTAACGTGCACGTTGTTCAGCCAAACAACATCGGTCATTTCTGAAACTAGGATATGTACACTGAATCTAGGAGAGTAGAGACGCTTTCTTGAACAACTCTGCAGTCTTTTCTACTTCCATATATCTTACGAATATTATAAATGCGTATGTTTAGATGGATGGATGAATGTTTGTTTGAAGGTATCTCCGGAATGGCTGTATGGATCTTGATGAAATTCGGTATAGATGTAGAACATACTCTGAAAGAACACATAGGATACTTATTAAGTTTTTATTAATCCGCGCGGACGGAGTCGCGGGCGACAGGTAGTCTTAGCATAAATGCTATTCAATGCTTTAGTATGTTAGCAATCTAGTTTTTTTCTGGTTCAGCAATACATTTAATTTCTTATTTCGTGTTTTTCTATACTACGTTAAGGACAAATTCGAGCGAAATCTTATATCCACCCTTTATAATCTAACAATGTTAATACAATATGTATCAGAGTCCTTTTTTGCCCATTAGAATGGTAAACTATACCAAAAATATACGGACATAATTACAGTAACACATTAATTTGCATAAAAGCAGTTTCGACCCCACTTTAATACGGATGCAATACTTCATTACTTAACAAGCTTTATGATTTTAATTTGACTGAATAAAATTAAAAAATACTCTTGATAAATACATAGTACCGTATAATTTATAATGTAAACAAATAGTGATAATGTTACAGTAATACTAAACAACTTTGTACATTCAAATGTCCAAGGAGGTGATTTAGAGGTTTTAGGAAGTTTTATTTAAATGTTTGACTAGGTAGACTAAAAAAAATTTGCCATAAAATACTGCTGATGAAAATAAAATTAATAAAATGGCAGCCTTGCATAGTAAGTTTAGCGTTTAATTTAAAACAGTTAATGCTACTACAGTATCGATTACTTACTAGATAATAACCGTAATTAAGGTAAAAAATAATTTATCGATAAAAACGAAGAAGCCACACAGGCGTAAAATTAACGTGGAATTGTTTTTTTTTTTCAAAAAAAATGAATCGATGTGTCGTCAACGAAGTAACGTAGAGCTTTCCATTGAATGGAAAAATGCATCTCGGAGCCGGTTTCTACATACCTTCCGGATTCCCAACCTGTTACTCTAGGTCGCAGCGGCCGTCTCGCTCGCACCGCAACGCCATGAAGATTGCAAGATCGATTTGGGGTCGCGACGCCCTAACCTAGATTTGCGGTACTCAGCAGAATTTGTACTATAGTCAGAAATAATTTGAAAGTATTTTAGAATGGTTTACGACTTATTATAGTCTAATTTAGGCGTGTGACTTCGGTTTCTTTATTTAAAGGATAATGACGTACAACAAAAAAAAAAAAAGAAAGACTAATTAACCTTTCATGATTTTCCTCTACTTTAAAGATGGTATCTAATATTGGGTTTCCAAGACCACAATCTCCGTTTGAAACTTATTTTTATCTCTTTTTGTCAATCACACTTTTCTTTTATCTCTGTTTACTCTTGTCACTGGCTGGACGTGAACTAAAACCAATAATTTGTGAATTAAAAAAAATGATACATTTTAATGTGTTAGAAAATAGCTGAAAAAAGCTTAATCTAACCATTATCTGGCACTTGATTCTCTATCGTTTACATTTTTTAATTTATAGCAATCGTGCAATTTAAAGTAAATCAAAGCACCGTAAAGTAATTAAAAAAATTTAAACAATTATCATTGGTCCATTAAAGTCATTACTTAATCATAAAATAACATTAAATTCAAGCTGAGTGTAGATGTTTTAATACATGTTTGAAACGTTCGTATTGTGGGGCCGTTAATAAGTTGACGGACGTCTTGTCTTGTGTGACTCATCCACTGAACACGGCCGCGGTCGTCCGCTATACATACGTGCAGAAATTCGGGTTAAGCTACAACTTCTATAACTTAATATCAAGTTAACTAATGCTTAATTTAATACATTACTTGACAATGATTCCGTGCTTTTGTATAAAATCTATATTTTTTGTTTATTCATAAGTTTTTCATTGACCTTTGGAGCTATTTTACTCCAAAGGTCAATGAAAATGAAAATGGTCTGGAAAGTTAACTTTTAAAGTCCATAAAAGTTTTAGTCGCTTTTGATATTAAGATGGAATGAATGTGGTTAGTAAAATAATAAGTAAAATCACTTGGTCCAAACGGCGATAGATACCGCACTGAAATTTGTACATTAATATGTTAATAAAATAATGTTTTTACGGATATGATTAATGCAACATTTTCCATAAATGTCGAACACAAACGATGTATACAAAATAATAGCGTAACGCGTTAAAATATTTGAAATACTCAGTTAAGATTGTTAATGTTAATTTTCAACTTTTCGAATCCTTATCTGTACCAAATATTAAAGCGATAAAAGCATATGCTGTTTTTTAATGGTCACAGCTCGGGTAAAGGAAATGGCGCAACGCGCGACCTACAAATGTTTAAGTTTGCTTTTTTGCTCTACCACCGATGGATTTGTCGCCCACCTGACCACTACAAGTTGTAATCACAAATGTATTCGACATATCGGTATGAGATTATTTATAGAAAATCGTGTTATGGCATCTTAATAAGAATTTTATTTATATACCTTAAAAACTAACTTTTAAGCTACACAAAATACTTGTAAAAAAAGAAATTTACTTTGTTACAAGGTAATATCTTTTTTTTTTTTGGTAATTCGTAATCTAAACCTCGAATGTCAACGTTGGAGTTCAACATAGTTCCATATATTACATGGATTTATGTTTCTCGATTAAAGAAGTGACAAACATCTCAAATTACGACGACATTGGTGTAAAAATAAATTATCTCAAATGTGCATTTTTTATCTTTATATTCTGCATATTATTACTGAATTAACATCAAGTTCATGTTACCGGAGCAGACAGAATCAGTAATTTATAAACCCTACTCATCGAACTAAGTCTTCAAATATACAAGTAATTAGTACACATGTGAATTTTTGAGCAGTATTCAATTTCTTCATTCTTTCACCAGTATTCAAGCATAAGTTAGCAAGATGGGTTGTACATATTCTTTGTTTGTACCTATCAAAGCTAAGCCGCTATAGATTACTATTCTTTTCTATATTTTTTATATTCAACGAGAGATAGACTCTATATATTATAGCAGATAGCCAATGAGTCGGAACATTTTACGGTTCAATATTAAAATTAAATCTGAAAACAACTGCTCTCAAAATTAATGTATAACTTAAAGAGTCCCATTTCATTGTTATTTCGATTTATTTTCCCTTGTAAATTCATATTCGCAATCATCACCCATACCCATAGGTGGGCACAGTTAATCAAAAAGTTAACTTCGTTAATCGTTAATTCGTTAAATAAAAATTTAACTTCGTTAATCGTTAAAGCGTTTAATTTAAGAAAATTTAACGCAAGTTAAAGTTAACAGTTAAAGTTAATTTTGGTTTATATTACGAATATAGGGCGCAAGCGGGAAATGGCCATACGAATAATCTCCAAATCATATGGACTGATTTTGTCAAGACTTTCTATAGAACTTAGGCTATTTTTTTTACTGCGCTTACGAAATCTCGGGCGAGCGCTAATCCTATCTATAGTTTAGTTATATAATATACTCAAATAAAATTTTGACGATTGGGGTGATGTACTACTGCCTGTACGATATTAATGACATAGCATGCACTAGTTACATACACTTATATACTTCACTGACAATGATGGACAATTGATCTTTTCAGTCATTTTTTTATCGACCATTCAACTTCACGGAATTAGAGAACTAACTAAATTTAGACAACACAAGTTTTCTATTAAACAGTGAGACATACTCGTATTATGGTAATATTCAAAAGAATATCAATCTCAAATCTCAAACAAAATGCAGTAAGAAGGGACATAAAAGTAAGTATGTTTAATTCATCTCAAATATAAAATGTCACTTATTTACTTCGGCCGACACCGACTGCGAAATAACAATAATTATACAATAAATGTTCCAAGAAAGAAGAGAACTTTCTTTAGAGTTTAGAGGGTTTTCATGACATTATTTTGTTACTTTTCAGTGCATTTTGTTTGAGATTGTTTTTTATGTTATTGTAAAGGTCACTTGTGCCGACGACATTTCATATATTAATTTTAGTATAACACAATTTAACATTATTTCACTAACATAATTATTTTATCTTTTTCCTCATTCTTTCTCGTTTTATCGTATACTTTTTTTTGTAAACAAACAAATTATCTTCGCTATTGTCTTTGTGCAGCGCACGTGCATCCCCGACCATTAGAAGGGTTGGGGCCATAAATCCATCGACTTCGTTATCGCATTCTGTGTGCGGGCTGTCCATTTGATCCTTTGTTCATATTTTTAAAATGCAAAATTATTTTTCGTTGACTATGAAGAAGCCCCAAAAAAAACAAACGACGGTAATAAACACCTAAATCCCTTTTGTTTTTGAGGAATGTTTATTGCGTGCACATTTCGTCTTCCGTATTTTTAAAATTATTTTTCATTGTTTGTTTCTTATCTACGCAATGACAAAAAATCTATCTATGTGTACGCTTTTTCAAATGAACCATAAACGATTTTTTTTATATTTTTTGCTGTCTTTAAACTTCAATATTAAAATAAACATTTTCGACGCCAACAAAGTTTAGTTGTAATTTAGTTACGATGTTGAAGAGTTATGCACACTTGATTATTTTGATTGCAATTCAACGCAGTGTTTATCTTTTTTACTAGATTTTTGCGTTTCACGTATAAGACAAAGTGTATAATTATTGTATTTAGAATAAAGTACTTTCGTACCTTATTTTGGTTTTATAACAAAATCATGTTCTAAAAAAAAGTGATGTTAAATAAATGAAAACCAGTTTTAATGTGAATAAAATGTAACATAGACTTTTCGAGATATTTGTGAAAATGTGAAATAATTAATAAACTTTGAAGGTGTCTAGCGCCTAAACTTCGCAATATTTGATAGAGGTAAGTTTGGTTAAATCGTCACTATTTTCTAACAAGGATTCTGCGGTACTCTTTTGATCACGTCTTTCCCGGCCGCTCGGTGTATTGTATAACCTACATACACTCGCACTCGCTCGTTCTCGTTCTCTCTCGTTCTCGGTCACCATTCGACTCGCCGACGGTCCCCGAACATAGCCGAACTTACGAATGTAGCCTGATGCATAATTTAAATAAAATGACAACACGTCAATAAGTGTCTATTGTTACAATTAACGGACTAAATTAACGGAAGTGAAATTTAACGGAAGTTAACAAGAGCGTTAACACTTTTTGAATTTAACTTAAAAGTTAATCCGTTAAGGAAAATGTTAACTTCGTTAATTAACGATTAACGGATTAACGAGTTAATGCCCAGCTCTGCCCATACCCATAGACGTGAACCTCTTGCGCCACACTTTAACACTGGTAATATTCATAGATAAAAATATTTACATGTTCATTAAATGAGTAACACGGTCATAAGAACAAATATACAACGTTGCTTGAGTCCACAGCTCGGTAAGTGGGCAGATATTCTAAGTAAGCGCGATATTTTCAGTTTGCTTATTGATACGTGACGATAAGTATACGACATACTTACGCATTTACTACATACAGCTAAATCTTTGTTTGGTCATGCTGATATGTGTTCGCGGATTCTTGCATTATCAATGGACTCAAATATGTTAGGTATGTACTCGAAATGCATATAACAAGTATTGTAAGTGCTTATTGATTTCATTTTGATAATGTACGTTATATTGAAAAAATGTGTTTAAATTTTAATATTGAATTTTAATAATTGTAATGTATGATCAAGTCTTTTGTATATCGTAATTTTGATACAAGAACAATAACTAAAATAAAATGATTTCAACACCCTAAGATTAAAAACATTCACAAAATCGGAACCACGTGAAGTCAACCTCCACAAATAATATACGAACCTATACATACAGGCATAATCGATCACGTATTGAGCTCGATCATTGTATTCGTCAGTTGGACCGTGAATCCTGTCACTGTCTCCCCCCCTCGTGTCCCCTCCTCACGTACCATCCCCCCTTTATATGTATCTCATTTACGTTTGCGCTTACGCAACAGAGTAAAGTCAGTGAAGTGTGTAATGCTAATTGATACAGAGGGTGCACAAAAGGAGCTAACAACCTAACTTGCGTTATACTGATTTTGGCACTATTACTACCGAAATAAATATTTGATCCTTGAGATCGATCCGAAGATTATTATAATTTACTTTGTATGAAGCGACTTACAAAGAAACAAATAAAAAATCTACTTACATGGTCTATGTTGTGTAGTGATTGCTATTTCGCTTAAATTTAGTTTCCCTTTAGATCGAATAAATTTGAACCAAATGGATTAAAAACGTTGTAAAAAAATTTATATCAAGGATTTTATTTTTGTCATGTTAGTTATTTATTCTATTTGAAATGTTTAATCTGGATAGTTCTTAGCTATACTAATTGATGATGATCACTTCTATTCTATTTGTATTCTTGGTTTACAATTTTTATTTATAATAATTTCCTTTGTCAAATCATTGCATACATTAACCGCTACTATTAAAAAGCATTCATGGTTTCGAATCAGAAATAGACAAACGAACAATGGACGTTGTCACAGTGAACGCGGCTCAAATGATGCGTTTAATATTATTTTACGCGGCAATCCGCCGGGTAATCTATTCCCATTTTATTGTACAATACAATAATTAAAATATATATTGATCTACTTTATCCTGTAATAAAAGTACTGTAGAAAAAAATACTTATAATTTCAGCTACAATTTAGTAAAAGAACTAAAAGGAGTACACGCCGACGAGCGGTACCTTTAGTCATATCAATTAATACGTGATAGAAATACCGTACCAAATGGACTAACTCGTCTCCTTCATACTTAATTGCTTTTATTATATCAATCCACAAAATAAAGATTTTTCGCTTAAAAATCGTTTGGTAGCGATTTCCCACACATGACACGGCGGACGACCAACAACAATAGTACCTCCACACGTTATGCACCGTGTAAATTATTTCGATATACCTAATATCTCCGATATTCATGCTTTCATGCAGCACGGGACCTAATGGAGTGTACACCAACCGTAAAATGAGCCCGTGAACAGGGGAACATACAGATTAGAGGTCAATCGAAGCTTACACGCCATTCATTAATAATTTCTATTATATACTGAGTCGTTTATTTATTACTTAAAGTAGCTTAGTGATATTTGTACATTAGCAATTGAAAATTATTAACTATTCTACCTTGCTGATATTTTTGGTTTAAATTTTATAAGACTAGAAATATTGTAACTTATTAATCAAAGTTAAAATTCACGAAAGGTTGCAGATAAGTTAATTAAATTAATTAAATTTTTAGTTTAATCACTAGAATTCTTAAATCTATCTAAGGATTAACCGTTACCGTAAAGAATGTAATCTCTGCTTATAGTGTAGTTTGAATTTTTTTAAGTATAACCGTGGGTTTCTGAGCCCAAAGTCTTTGTATAAAAAATATTATCCCTGTTATTATTTGACCCATCAAATTGGTAGCATGTCACATAATATATAAATAGTTATATATGTTGTTACTACGTGACAATGTCATCATTGCATGCGGCATACAAATTAGTTACTATATTTACCGACATAATATTACGTTCAGGTGGACGCACGCAATTTTTAATTCCATGGATTAAGGTATATAGTTTTAGAGCGGGCAAATTTGAAATGTATTTTAAAAGTTTGCAGACTTACATTATCGTTATTGTTATTCGGGTGGTGTGCGACAGTCAGTTCTCTACAAGTCATGCATTGAATATTTTCTTAGGATTACGTTCATGCAAATATTTTTGTTAGTGCTTTTTTACATAGTACTATGAAATCAAATTAGGATGAACATTTGTATAGAAAAATATACACAGAAAGCGTTAACATTTTAGTACATCGAATGATATGCAGATAAAATATTAGTGTAAAGCTAATTTTGTACCAAAATACATGTCGTAACAACTTTGCTTTAAAGTTAGCATTTGACAAAAGGGGTGGCTTAATTTATAAGTTATTTTTATTATAATGTAACATGTATTTTACAATCCTTATTTTTCTTCAATTGTGAATTTATTTTAAGGCCTGAAGTAAAAATAAATAATTATTTTTGTTTAGTAGTAGTAATGATTAATCTTCGGTCGGAATAATATTAGTATCCTTTGTGGAGTTTTGATATATTATTTGAAATATACATGTTGTATACTACGTTTCATATAGCTTTATCCTATCTTTCCTTTTCTAAATATTAACTTTAACGTGTTTAATCTTAGATGCCTTTCTTCGTTATGTTATTAAAAAGTTTCTAAGGTTTTTATCAAGTTCTTCGCTAATTTTGTTTTCTATTGATATGTATAGATATATTTGGTTGTTTTCCTAGTTAGTAAATTTATATGTTTACCTGCATCTGGCACCAGGGATCGAGAATACCACTGGATGGAGGTGCGCCCCAACGGCCGCCGCCCGGGACAATCTGCACAATAGATCATAATGTCATAGTTTCTACATTATGTAACCGGGACTGTCCACAACCGAAACACCTGTTCAGAGACATATCCTTTTGCATTATCAATAAAACACTGAGTTATATTTTGTACAGAAGTTTTGATAGTGGAAATGCATGGTTATACGACATATTTTAGAAATTAACAGGTATCAAAAAACAATTAAGATTTTATTAGTCATTGTCATCAGCCAGCCATTTTCCCTATGGAGGGTCGCCACAGTATGTCTGTTAGCCACCACACCTTATGTATAACTTCTTTCACAATGCATTCGTACTTTCTACAGACATCCTCAACCTTAAATTAATATTATTAATATTGAAATGTAGTTAAAAAGGAGTTAAATACAATTAACATTCTAACAGTTACACAAATCGAAGGAATGGCTGGATTGTGTCAGATGCAAATTATTAATTATTGTTAAAATTATAGAAATAGACGCACTGCGAGTTTTTGGTAATGTGAACTGTAATTTACGTTTCAGATACTTTTGTAATAAATAGGTTTACCATATTTTTAAATTAAACAAATTCTATTTTTTGACATTATTTCACATCAAATAATATAAAGTCGTGAAAGGTACATATATATTGTTGGAAAAGCTATATTTTAAAGCCATATTATACAAACAAAGCATAATAAATACACACAATAGTAATGAAATTCAACCCGAATAAAATTATATTCATTGAAATTTTTTAATAATATTCATCTGACATCGAATATGTCAGCGACCGATCGTGAAAACTGCCTGTTTGTAATTTGCCTAGGAAAAATTAAAGATTCGGCATATTTCACATGAAACGATTATTAGACGTGTTATATTTTGAACATATTAAGACACTTTGTAAAGATTCATTGACTCAATAGACTGTAATTTTTGTGTAACCAAAAAAAAAAAAATTCGGCTGCAACGGAGTATCGTGCATTAGGGGAACTATTAATAAAATGTCAGATTTGTGCATGAATTCGTTCAATATGAAATCTACCTAGGCAAATTACAAATGGGCAGCATTTACGATCGGACGGCGACATACAAGACACATAAAGCTAATATGCTAATTCGCTTCATCGGAGACGGTCTGACAGTGGGTTATGGTCAACAAATGATCACTAACTCTACCAGTTTTTTAACTGTATTTTCATTATTCATATTATATTCGTAGAAACGTCGAAAACTCAATATGTCGAACTGCAATAGGCGGGAATAGGCCACGAAAACGTTACTTAGTTAAAATATTCAAAAATTACTAACTTTTATAGTTTATTTAATTCATAAAACATAAATTCATTTAGTTTATATGTTTTTGTTTTTGTTTTCTTGTGTAGTTTACTTAACTCCTAACTATTCTAATATTGTTTAATGCCCATGTGTTGCCATATAACGATGCTTCTTGTTAAATCACTGAGCTGGGTCCTCGCGATACAGGCTGCGCCTAGTGTGAGGATCCTGGATAATTCACTGTATTTTTAGATGTCAAATAATAATTATTATTTTTTAATTTATATATATTAGTTAATTTTAATAAATTCCTCCCAACTAAGGTTGGAGACAGGCAGGCGACCGGCCGTAAAAACTGAAGCCAACACTTTAAGATTTATAAAACCTTGTGTGCCGACCCCACGTGAGTGGGAAAAGGCCAGGAAGATGATGATAAATTAAGAACTTTTATACTCTTAAATTACTTTTAAACTAATTTTAATGATCAGAAAAATATTGATTTAGTATTTTTCGTGGCCATACATTATCGTTAAAACTGCAAACGCTTAGATTCATTAATGAAACTGCTATCGGTCATAAATTTATCTTCGGAACATGTTAATGAAGTATACGAATTAAATTTTTATTATTTACACTAACTATAGCATATAATTTCTCCTATGAAAGCATATGTTTATTTATTTAAATATAATTTATTACATGACTTACATATATCCATTTTAGTGTTACAATCGCGCTTTTTCAAAGCATAAAAATGTTATTGAAATTTTACGATATGTATATATTTATTGAATATTGATATTATCTATTTTTATGTGTTTAAACGTAGATAAGAGGTATAGAATAAAATCGTTTTAGTTTTCTTTATTTATAATGTTTGATTGTCATTGAGTTATTTTATTCAGTCGTTGATGTCTTTTCTATGTAGCGCATATCGGATCCTAGTTTGAAGAGCTTAGATGTTATCAAGTAATCATTATTTAGAGGATTTTAGTAACATTATAAGATATAAAAACTATACTGTATTAATTATTTAAATGATCATGATAATAAAACTTTAAAACTCATTTATATATTTTAAAAGAAAAGTAAATAAATATAACACAAATAAAGTTTTTTTCTATGACTTTTAGCATTTCTCTAAACCCTTTGGATTTTTATATTAGAGAAATAAAATTAAATATGTTATTATAACAAAAAACTACTGTGAAAAATCTACTTTAGACACTCATTTAACATTTCATTAAAACATCAACTTGTTTTTAATCATATATAAACTTTATGTAAGTAAGCTAAGTTAGTTTTTAAAATATCTTTACTTGTGTTAAACGTTAATATGAAAATCACAGATATTTTTCTAGTATCGTTGCAACGGCGTTCGCTTATCAGGGCTCACACCGTCGGCGTCGGAAAAACACTCACTTTCAGGCCTGAACGAATACCACTGAATTCTTTAAAAAAATGAGCCGTATAAATATAATTTCCTTTGATACAATGCCTGAGACATATTAACAGCGAACTACTTTAGAATACTCGATTCACAACAGCACTTTCTACGGTGATTTTGACACAGATGATCACGGATAGCACTGGGGTCGTGGGGCGAGGTATTGAGGTGGTTACCTGGTCGCCCACGAGGTCCTCGGCAGGTGCGATGGCGCAGGCCTCCATTCCCGGCAGCGCCGGGCGGTAGCGGCGGGCGAGGTCGGGGCTAGCAAGAGCTAGCGGGGGCTAGCGGACGCAGCTAGCGGGCGGAGCAGCGCACGCGTGCGCGCTCTCACTGCGCGGGACCGACTGGCCGCCGCCGCCGCACTGATAGCCGCGCCGACCTCCGCGCGGGGTTGCAATGAAAGTGATTAGCCTCCTGCGCGCCTGATAACAAGGGATCATTCCCGTTCACCACAATTACAAACCGGGATTCACTGATTTACTGCCTAACATAGATAGACATAACTACATGAAGAAACTTGCTATATGTTTAGCTGTATAAGAGATCTTTTATTTTAGGTGGTCAATTATACTAGATTTAAATATTTATCACAGATTAAAGAAGAAACACATTGAATTCATTGTTTTACAAATTGTAGTATAATATTTTTTATTAGAAAATCAACCAACCGATTTGTCCCTGTAATTTACACCCGAAGGAGTTGTAGACACGTCAAAAACTTTTCATAGAAAAGTGTTTTTCAGGTTTTAATAGTGGTAGAGCACAAAACAACAATAACCGTAGCAGGAGTGTGTCGTTTCTACCGGTGAAATGCGATGACTACACAATTTTGCGTTTCTTCTGACAAGTGTGCATACCTCAGGCCAAATTGTAGGTTTCTTACAAGGATGTTAAGGGGAAGCGGATTTTATGGAGGAGAGGACGCATAAGAAATACCTATCTTTATGTGCGTCCCTCCTCTGTCATTTAAAGGTAGGAAAAGCATCTGTAAATCCGGATATCTATCAGATATATATGAAGCGGTTACTTCACCATTTTGGCTAATTCAGATGGCCGCTAGGTCGTTCTTCACCTTTACTATAAAAAAACAAGTTTTTTTTGTTTAGGAATAAGAAGAATGATAGATAATATACCTTGTATAGCTGCGTAGACAGTGGAAATCCTTGGTTAGAATTTGGAGATCCGTGATGGCATCGGTTAAGGAGTCGGAAGCTCGGCCTTTTCCTTAATTTTCTTGAGTATTTCGTTTCAACTTATAGATACCAACTACCCTCATACTACTTTGATAGTGGACAAATTTGTACCATGTCTTCATAAACCATAAACGGTTTACTTGATATCGAAGTAAAAGATTACTGTAAAATTTATTCATTTTCCATCTTGTTTTTTTCTGGTCTTGATGTATTTGAAAATAATCTTTACCATTTAAAGAAATCGATACAAATGTTAAAAAAGGTACATACTTTTGTATGTAGCTCTAACAAAAAGTAATCGGCGATTATTAAATATCTCAATCATTTTCCAACATCAATTATCGTTTCTTATCACAGTTAGCTCGTCAAGTGAAAACACCATTGAAAATTATTTATTTCAACTTTTCAAATAAGTACATACAATTATAATGCTTGTACTGTTTGTTTAAAGTTTAAAATGGCGTGTAGCTTGTAATGTAGAGGTGGATTATTGTTTGTTCTACCGTATAAATATGTGTAATGTCAGTGTAGGTATCAAGTCGAAGTCTTGAATGTTTGGTGTCTGCCTGTCTGGTCCGGCTCGGTCGGCTTTCACTGAACGCCGATTCACCGGCCGGGTCAGTTTTTCTTTACCCGCCCGCTCCGCAATACACATTTCTATGGAATAACTTTTTTTTTTGTATATAAACGTTTAAATAACGTTCACGACGCCTTTCTATATCATTTAAATTCAATACTATAATTTTTTTAAGTTAATTTTTTTTGCGTATAATTTTATTGTTTGTATTTATGTATAGATTATCTTTTTTCTTTGTTTTGAGGAATCAAATGTACTTTTAATCTAGTTCCATGTTTATTTTATTGATTTTTTGTCAGACATGAAATTTAATTATTTTAAAAGCTTAAAAGAATGATGATGAAAGATTTCATTAAGAAATAACAACATTTCTATAAATATGTAACTTTATTTAAGTAAAAAACATTAAGATTTAAGAGTAATGTGGGTATTTATTATTCTTTTTTTTAATGCTTCTAATCTAAAGTTGATTTACGGGAACTAAGGTGCATAATTTTTTTTTTTTTTAAATTAAAAATGATCATCGTCCAATCTGCACAACCTAATATTTTATAATCACCGTGAATTTCCACCGTCCAAACACTCGTACGAAACTTTTTGATATCCCTCTGATTTCCTAAAAAAAAAACTGTGATTATAATATAAATAATTAACAAAAAACTTTTATTGACTGCCTTTAAAAAGCTGGTAGATGCTCTCGATCACTTTTATTAAACATGTTTGCCTGATGAAATATTATAGCAATTACCACAAATGTAAAATATATACATACATATTCAGCAGGCGCATCAACTTTATCCGACTTGGTACGCAACAATTTTCTACTCAATAACAATAACCTATGGCATATCTTGACTTTTAAGCAATCAAAAAAAACTTGCAGTTTCTTACAAAGGTATGATTAATTAGATTTTAAAAATCCTTTACATTTTAAATTTAATTAAACAGGAACTTGCTGTTTACCTTTAGATATTTTAATAGCAGTATCTTTTATTATGTTTCTTCATTACTGGACTTCATATCAATATGAGATCATATGAGATGAGAAATTGGTGTTATGGGCATGGGTTTTCTTTAATGTCTTGCTCAAATAAAATTTAACCTATAGATGTCGTCCTTTATTAAGAATTTAATTTGTATAGTTTATCGTTAATCCATCGCGTCAAGAAAGTTCAGTGAACTTTAATATAAATTTATAAAAGAAATATTAAACTAATCTTAGTCAATTTCGTCTGGCAAAGATAATTTCTTGCTCACACATGTGTTCTGTTATCGCCTTATTGTGATATACCTACGTGTTTATCTATTCGTCTGCCAAGAAAATACCTACATAATTAAGACCATTCATCTCAGATGTGAAAATTATAACTTTAGGCGATTATCTTTGTTAGGAGTGTCAGTGGTTTAGAAGTTACGCTATAGATCCAGGTTCAACCCCGCCATATACCAATTTGTTTTTACTTTTTCGAATATATTATGTTTATCCGATATTGTTAAGGAAAATACATATAATAAATCTGCACATATCTGCGAAGAAATACAAAGATGTATGTGAATTCAACCAACCCTCACTGGGCCCGCATGGGCGGCTAAAGTCCGATCTGGCAGGTAGAAAATAAACCTTAAGAGATTGAAACAAGGTTTAATTTTGCATCACATGTTTTTGGAACGAAGTTCCTTATCGCGCGTTGTGAAAGGGGGCTAGACGGAAAAAATTCTTACGAAAAGTTGTCACGACACTTTTTGCTATAGTGTCTATGGCAACGACGTGTCAATATATAACGAAAATTCATAGGAACTTCGTTCCATCAGGGTGTCCCTTGACATCTCTCAAGTTTTTTTTAAGAAAAGTGTAAAAAAGACGTGCAAAGTGAAATTAAACCTTGTTTCAATCGTGTACAGCTCAATTTTAGTTGCAATTAAAATCTGCTGTGCTCTCCACCCCGCTCTTTTTGAATGGACCCTAAGATCTAGTCACCCCTGAACTAAGGTAGCCCATACATGAGCTGATGACATCTCTGTAACAACAATTATCCTGCAATGACGTAGTTAAATGAAAGAATTATAAAACTGTATCGTGTAATAAGCATATTACCTAATTTCAGTTCAATGTACTGCAAAGTATACTAAATTTTTTAGAATTGCAAATTGTATTCTTTTAATTTACGTTATCTGCTATAAGTCTATGTCAGCAAAAGAGTTCAGCGAATTGTGATGTGCGTATTTTTAATTACTGAATAATTTAAACTAATAGATATTACCTTACGAATATTAGTATACTCATACGTACGAATGTGTCGATTGATTTAAGGAATAAAGTAGCACTCATTGATTCCGATGTCTATCTTAAAAAGCATCGAAGGACAAATATCAAACAATCATTGGATGGCAACTAAATATCCGCGACCATTTGACACGAACGAATAAATGTTACTATATAGTTGGCATTGAGAAGAATCACGCTTAAATTTTGTATCATCGCTTTTATTAAAGAAGCAAATAAATTAGATATTTTGAACGATCGAAACTTGATAGTACAACACTGTTTTATTACTTTTTAAACTCTTTACAACATTGTTTACAACATGTTTTAGTTTTTTTCCCTACATCTTTATGTTATGTCATATATGTTAACCTCATTTACTGTTACATATTCGACATTATATGCAAAGAATATGGATAGTGTACATTCCACAAAAGATAAAACTGGAAAAAAAATCATACCTAAATTAATCTACATAGATAGTTTTCACCGACATATGTCGATATTGACATTATTAAAAATGTTACCATAAGAATCCGTGATTATATCAATACTATATTAAATGTAGAATATTAAATTGCTGTTCTATATAAAGTGACATTATTACTAGATGTTTATGGTCTGAATTAGACGCTGCGAATAACAAGGACACAAGACAGTGCACGTCAATTGCCACTTGATTGTTTATCGGCGCATTATTCTCTAGAACTGAACTATTTTCTTCTAACCGTGAGATTTCACTGAACCAGAAGAAAAAAAAAACCACTCTCATTCTTAACGACAAAAACAGAGATCACAATAAAAGTTTGTTTTATTTTTATTTCTTTTAAGAAAACATCACTGATAAAAAGTTATCCCATCTTATAAGTAAGATCAAACCACAAATATGAAATTTTCGTGTTTTTAAATAAAAATCACTTAAGAAGTTTTGGAGTTTACCCGAAAATACATCAAAAAACCACGATTTTTATTTACATACATATCACTCGTTTGTAATTTGTCTGGGCGAATTGTATATACAATGTTAGACTCCAGCACAACAATGTATGGTGCACGAATTGGCCGGATTGACCGGTGCGATACCACGATTACACAGAAGACAGGCGTGAAGTGGAAGCAATTCCACGTTTCGTCTGATGAGTGCGTGTTCCGGGGGCCTAATTTTAGTTCTTTTTAACTTCCCACCCTTTTCTTATAAGGAAAGGATGTTAAGAGTAAGTGGATTTGCCGGAGTAGGGGACGGAGATGGGAAGCAAAATATTCTTTTTAAGTGTAATGATATATTATATATATTTAGCGATCGAGTTAATAACTTCAATACGTCATATGCGGAGTCTTTAAATTGTTTTCTAGACAAATTACAAACAGGCGGCGTTTACTATTTGCCAGTGACATGTACACGATAACACTACATTTACCTAGTTTTTACCCTTTCAAAATAGGAACGCGTGTGCTCACTTCACACAAATCACTGAATAAATAATCCTGTTTGCTTTCAGCTTATCATTAACAAATCCTTTACACCTTATCATGTCAATAATTATGTTTTACTTCACTATTGTGTGGTGAAAGAATATTCTTGATGGAGATTAAAAGATTGAAGATTGTGCGCAATTATATAATTGATACTGCGTTCATAAAACGATGCGTATATTTTAAAACGACTCAAATTTGTTCATTACTTTGCATTACTTTAGTTTCGTTAATAACATTTTAAGACTAAAAAATGTCCGAATGTCAAGTGTCCGATTTAAGTTGTAGTATAATATGAAGGCTTCTCTTACAGTACACTTGTAATGAAAATTGCATTACATTTAAAAAAGTCTAATGATAAAGCAATGGGTAAATAGCTCCGTGAATGAGTGAGTCACCATCATGCTTGAGATGCGAATTACGATGCGATGCGATTACAACGAATTCTTTTGAAAACTAACACCAGCGCCCTAAGTAAGATATAATTACTAATATTATAAATGAAAATGTTTGTATGGATGTTTGAAGGTATCTCCAGAACAGCTCATCGGATCTTGATGAAATTTGGCACGGACGAACGGTAGAACATCGGGAAGGACACATAGGCTACTTATAAAGATTTTTTTAATACCACGCGGACAGAGTCGGAGGAGACAGCTAATTTGCCATATAACCTAATACAGTCGAGCCATGATAGGCGGTAACCTCTATAAACAAGAGTTATTGTCAAGTGACGACCTTTATAAACGATAAAAGTATCACGATCCCTTGGACTCTCGCTTATCCAGGTTCGACTGTTCATCTTATTTTCTAACTCTATATACTCTGTTTAAAAGATAAATGAGTAATTCAGATGATGAATCAGTGTATAGTATTTTCTAACACAATACTGAAGTAAGAGTGTTATCGATCCATTTCATATCGTAGGAGCACGTTTAAAGCGTATACTATGACGAATTAATTTCATTTAAGACGTGAATTATTTTCAACTATAACTTCTGCCTTTTTTTAAACCACAATACAATTTTATAATCAGTTCGTTGATCGATTTTGTTTGTTGATTTTTTCGAAAAATTTTTAGTGTCTTATTTAAATATTTTGCAAATGAACAACAGTGGAAATAAAAAATGTGTCATATTCAGCGCATGACCATTCAAATGATTAGTATAGTTAGACGTTTTTTTAGTTCTATTAATGATATGTTATAATGCACACAGTACACTGTTTACGAAAATTAAGTGACCGACAGTGTGTGAATTGATAAACTACGAGATAAGGGTGGAAAAGATGAGTCTCTTCAATTTTTTTTTAAGTTAAACCGGCATATTTTCTTCAAGATGCACATATAAACCTATTACTTTAGGAGGACAGAAAAATGGATGAAACTTTTGTCTTGTCTACGAGTATCTTAATTTCAAGACTCAGAAGAAGTATTAAACATATGGTCATCCTTCTTATTATCATTGACAAAAAAGAGATATCAATAATTTTGGTCTCACAGACCCATGATAAGTCACTAATGTTAGAATTAGTTTTTGCTGACAGCGACAGTTCATGTAGCTATGTACGCAAGAAAACTTATATATAAAATGCCTGAAACCGCGCTGTGCCTCATAGGTAACGGCTGTCGCGCAAGACAGTCGTGCTCCAATTATTTATCAAAAACTTTAAAATATACAGTAACAAATAGATATTTATAACCTTGTAGGAAAGCGACATTATTAACTACAATCATGGGAATAAAGAAGAAAAAGGAGTAAGTACACTTTTAATGACAATAATTGCGAATATTCTTACTGAAATTTGTTACAGTTTTCAGCAGCTTCGTTTTTTTATTTACTAATAATTTATACTATTCAAAATCGTTTTTTTAAGGAACGTTTAAACAAATTTTAATATAACTAAATCATTTATTATCTGTAAATAAGTGATTTGCTTAGCGATTTGCATGCGAAATTTTGGTATGTAAATTCAATATACGGAGATAATTTTTTTAACAAAGCTGAAAGCGATTTTATATAATATAGCAAATAATATTTTACTTTTAAACTCATTATAAATACCGTAATGAAAATTTTGGCTGAAATAATTTTAGACTGGCCTTTGCATGTTTTCCCTCTTCTTTGCAACTACGAGTTAACCTACATTTTTTATTAATTCGCAATTGTTTTTACGAATAAGTGAAATTACAAAACCGGTTATAAAATAAATATATAAAAAATTTGAATAAAAAAATTTATATATTTTATAACGAAAAACTAAAGTATAAAGTTTTGTGTAGGAATTATTCTCGAATGTGAATCGAATGTTTTGTTTACTTTGGTTGATATTAGTTAAACAAAACTAACGTTTAGCTCAACGTAATAATACTTCCTAAGTGCTCTAACAATAGATAAGATTTTCAATACACCGCATGACAAGTAATTAATTTAATATGAGTATTGTTACTGATATATGCACGTAGTAAACACTTTAACAATAATATTACCAAAATTTTTGATAAATTACGAAAACTTAAAATACGAGTATAAAAAATTACATTCATGTATGTTACACTAATATCATGAAGATGAAAGATATTTTGTTTGTTTGTTTACATTGAATATATAAACTTCCGAAACTACTGAACCGATTTTAAAAATTCTTTCACTGTTGGGAAGTTACTCTAATCTCGGGTTAGAACTATGTCGTAGTTTAGTTTAACAGTGGTAGATTCCGCAACAATAATTTTAGTTGAGTACACGATTGTGCCGGGGTGACCAGCAAAATACCACAACCACATAGAAGACAGGTGTGAAGTGGAGGTAGTTTCGCGTTTCGTTTGATGAGAGACGTTTCGTGACGTTTCGTGCCGGTGGCCTAAATTAAGTCGACGTTCCTTCTCCACCCTTTTCGTATAAGGAAATGATGGTAAGGGGAAACGTATTTGGCGGAGACGCATAGGAAGAATATCATCTTACTGTGCGTCCCCTCTGCTATCGATTAAAGGTAGGCAAAGCATCTGCAATTGCAGATATCAATGGGCACCAGTCGCCTTGCTATCGATCTCAGGTGGCCGCTTGCTCATTAGCCACCTTATAATGTATAAAAACCTAGGCTATATTTATTACTAAGTTTGTTTAATTCCGCGCAGACGAAGTCGCAAGCAACTGCTAGTTACATTTAACCTTATCTGAATGAATATAATATTAATACAAAGTGGTAAAGTTTAATAGAGCTTTTTGAAATGCTGCAATTTAACAATTGCAAAAAATTAAATATAACAATCCTAACATATCAAAACGTGCACTCAAAAATACATAAGTAAAATCTATCTATCTATATATATAAAAGAAAGTCGTGTTAGTTACACTATTTATAACTCAAGAACGGCTGAATCGATTTGACTGAAAATTGGTAGGCAGGTAGCTTAGAACCAGGAAAAGGACATAGGACATTTTTTACCCCGTTTTCTATTTTTTATTCTAAAAGCTAGTAGTAGATAAAGTATTGATAATCTAAAAATATATGATCATTTCAGAAAAATCGCTCGTAAATCAAAAAATCGTCTCTTGTTTTCGTAAGATTCAGAAATGCGGAAGGTTATTGCTAGGTCAGTTATTTACCAATTTTATCATGGTCCATGAATCCTACCGTTCATTTAGTTTTAATTATTATGAATATAATATTAAAGTCTGTATCAATGATATCTATGTACTTTTATGGTTGTATAACGACTTGGCACAACATAGTTGACCTCCGCCAATCATATCAATTGCTTCCTTTCATTGGATACGAAAAGTTAATCAAGACCAAGTGCTTTGTACGAGCAAATGTTTGCCGCTAAATGATTTGCTTGTAATATATTATACAACCTGTTTATTTATTTGCTGGTTTGTGGGTACAACAAACAATAATAAAAGTCCCGTCTGTAACTTAAAGAGTTAGGCAGAGATCATGAACATTTTCAAGGTTCTGGCTCACCTCTTTCGTCTCTTCTATATCTACGAACGTCTGTCGGTTGCGCGTACTCCTAATACCGTCCTTGTACAAACTTTTACACCACCTGTGTTGTACCAACTATATTGTATAGTACTGTATTTACATCCATTACTTTTCTAGTCGCCAATAATTACTAGTTTTGTTAATAATAGTCCTCAAATCATACTAATATTATAAATGCGAATGTTTAGATGGATGTTTATTTGATGATATCTTCGGAACGGCTAAACGGATCTTGATGAAATTTGGCACAAATGTAGAATATAGTCCGGAAGAATACATAAGCCACTTATTAAGATTTTTTTTAAAGTTCCAAGCGGTTACAAATAGAAGGCAACAGAACATACAATTTAGAAATACCTGTACACAGTCCACTGGTTACTTGGAGACGAATCACTAGAAAAAAAAATATTATATTCAGTATAATATTTCAGTAATTTTCAGTATTCAATGATTTATATCTCAGTATTTTATTAGTTACTTCTATGAAAATATATTTTTGTGTATTTTATCAGTGCAAAGTCACGGTTGTGTTTTTATAAATATATGTAATAATATTTGATATTGTTTTCAGACCAACACCGGAACCGGAATACAAATTGTCCTACTTTCAAATAGTAAGTAATTTAATTTATTTGTACTTGTAATATAACCACTGTTAACACATTTGCATTTAGTTTTACTACATAATATGTCTACGGAAAGAAATCAAGAGATGAAATGTAGTTTATAAAGAAATGTCGCCTGCGAGTCAATCCACACATTAAAAACATAATTAGTAGCTTATGAGTTATTCTAGACATGACAATTCTAGACATCTAACATCTGTACCAAATTTTACCGAGATCTCTTTAGCCATCCTGGTGATATCTTCTAACAAACATCCATATATAAAAAAAACAATAAATAAAAAAAATCCAAATAGATTCCTAACTTGATAATCAATTAATGTTGTTAAAGGAAAAACGATCAAATTGATTACGTTGCATTTATTTTCTGAAACAAGTTAGTTAACGTATCGTCAAATGAGAAGTTAGGAACAATGAGTACTAAAACATAGCGTGCAAAAATTAATCTACTAATTACAAAACTTTAATGACAGAATTATTAAAACGACACAACGTTATTATATCAACACGCTATTCTTACTTTTAGTATCCACAGACGAAATACTTGTACAAAAAACACATCTCTGTTGTTTCAAGTCGAACAAGAGTAAGATAGATATCACAAGAAATATATAAAACAAAAACTTTCCTCTTTAGTTCCGATATGCAACTTGTACGGAGGCATTGGCGACTATCACTGGCATCCTGCTGGGTCTGCTGAGTGGAGGCGGTGTGTGCTACAACCTCGTACAGTTCGGGGAGCTTAGCACATCATTCGTCGAAAGGACAGCCAACCAAGACCAACTCTCCAGCTATCTACCATTGACAACATTGTTTGGTGGTGGGAGACGACTGTAAGGAAATTACTTTAAGTCGAGGTCGACAGGTCCAGTCGTGCTGTAGCTAATTCTAATGCTTGTTTTTATTGTATATATTTCTTAATCAGGTTTAACGCATCACATGAAGAGAATATGGAAGCTTTAGTAGAAGATGCGAAAGCGATGTGTATCGGAATGTTTGTCTCTATAGGCATCTCACTTATATTCTGCATCTTTTCTGTTGGACTTCTCAGTTGGAGTGCTTTAAGACAAGTAAGTACATGTAATTTGTCTCGTATATTTAAGATGACATATCTTAAGAAAGCCTCAGTTCTTCTCAAGTAAAAAAATTGTACAAGAAATATACCGCACATACAATACGAGCAGTCACAAAAAAAATTATTGCACACTCATTATCAATCAATGAATGAAGTGTTTATAAACAATGTAAGAGCACAAATTATAAGTACCCACATAATATGAATTAATCACAAACATAAGCTTTATTGTTATGGAATTTTTGCGCATGCGCAACTAAAGTGATTGCATAAATTAATGACCTTGCGGCGCATTGTCCCGATGTTCGCATCGATTTACAGGCAAACAAATAATTTATTCTTCATCAGGTCATTAGTCTTGCCCGTGCCTACGTTTTATTAACTTCACCTATTCAACACGCGTAGGTTAAATTAATAAACTTCAAACAAAATCGTCATAACAAATTGGGTACATCTAAGACGGTTAACGAGAACGTTGACGCAAGGTAAGAAAAGTTGAAACTTTTCTTTCTTTGTACTAAAAATACAAAGAGTGGTAAAGGAAGACTACTACTTACCTACTTTCTTAATAGTTATTTTACTGTCACTCAAGTTTAGGTTTATATTTAAGTTTTGAGGTAGTAATAGAAGATATTAATAAATATATGCATGTCGTATTCCACCAGATAACAAGAATACGAATGTTGTTCTTGGAGGCGGTACTACGACAAGACATGTCATGGTTCGACACTGACTCCGAATTCAACTTAGCCTCAAAGATGTCCGAGTGAGTTTTAAAGTTAAATTACTTTATTTATAGTTCAAGCATTGTTAAAACTTTGATAATATCAATTAACTAATTTCCTACTATTGACGTCAACATTATTATTACACTACTGGATATTGCCTTCCCTAATGCTCATCCTATGTTCTATTTAATTATAGTTTACATCGACCAGTTGTTGATTTTGAAACACAAATGACTTATAAGTATTTTCTTTATGTCAGAAATATGATGAAGCTCAAAGAAGGCATGGGCGAGAAACTCGGAGTTGTTGCTAATCTCGTGGGCACCGCCATATTGTGCCTTTGCCAATCGTTTCCAATGGGCTGGGAATTAACCCTGGCTTGCATCACTGTTGTGCCTTTCTCTATCACAGCTTCCATCATTTTATCAAACGTAAGTAATTGTTAGTTGACATTTTTTGTAGGTGGTGGTTGTAATTGGAGACATTGATTTAATTTTTCGAAACTTTAACTAGATAATGATGTTTTGGTATTCAAATGTTTTGAGTGCAAGAGACAAAATGACACATGTTGAATATTTCATATTTTTTGTTGGATATATGTAGTTAAATACAATGAATCTGTCTATATTAATTACTTATTTTATCCATAGTATCAAACGAAGTCATCAATTAGAGAGATGAACGCTTACAGTCAAGCTGGAAAACAAGCGGAAGAAGTCTTAAAATCTGTAAGGACTATTGTAGCATTTGGCGGAGAAACCAAGGAAGTTGAGAGGTAATTCGAATTGACATAAAATTTAAATATTTTTCATATATATTTAATGCGCCATGTTACTCTCACCAATATAGTTTTCATTTTCATCAGATAAGATGTGATTATATGGAGTGATTTGAAGTACTTTAAGTAATATCGTTTTCTAGAGATCTCAATATATAGGTTATAGGTCTTAATAAAAGTTGTGCAACCCATTTCATCCATATTTAAGATACCTAGTATGAAAATCATTAAGGGATTCACATGAGTAGAACATAACTGCCAGTCTCCTCATGTCCAGTAGTGGACTACTACTAAATTATATACTCGTAGTAGTATTAGTGATATTAGAAGTGGAAATAATGTTTCCAACTAATTTTAGTAAAGGTAAACAGAAGTTTTTGCACTCTACTAAAATGTGTGATGCAATTTTCTCGCTTAATCAACAAATTAAAATATCATGTAATCTTATAAAGATTTACTGGATTAATCATTTAATTTTACACAAATTTACGTAACATTGCCAGATACATGCGTATAATGTGTGATCGTATGTTTCAAATTGTGCAACGTAAGTGAATATTCAATAGCAATTTGACAAGATTAATTTCTATATGAATTTGTATAACAGATATTTTGATAATTGAGGTTAACATGAAATATTTTAACAATCATATCGACGCTGGAAAGCATAAACGCTGTAACCCTTGAAATCGCGAATATGTTTTTCACACGTTAATAATTTCAACCATAATCAAACGATAATGATTTTATTATAGGTTAGCACAAACTACACAACATTGCTAAATACCGCATGCTTGTAGGCGTATCAGCTCACGAGTTATGATTTTTTGGCTCTCCTGTAAAGTTCATACTTTCGGGGTTACAGCGTTTACGCTTTCCAGCGTCGATATACTTATAAACACTTTAGTGTTTCAGTATGAAGCGGATATTTATTCTGATTAAAATTAAGATCTAAGGCAGATTTTAATCACGCTGTTCATATACTGACTGTGTGACTATATAATCTTTATTATTCAAATAAATACCTTTACTGAAAACTCGATTACGTTATCATTTTAACTTCATTATCAAGAGAGTAATTGTCGTATATCTCGTAAATATTTGCAAATGATTAAGTAATATTTCCTCTTTATTACTTGTAGTAATCTAATACAGCTAATTCTGATCTAATTTCTTTTAAAATTGTGTAATTTATGTTTTCAAACAGTTTTGTTTTCTGGCCAAAAGTATTTATGGCCCTTATACTTGAAACCTCACACATCTTCGATCGATTGGTAGATGACATAGCGTGACATAGCATTCGATTCTTATTCTTCCTTAGGTATCGAAGCAAAGATTCTTGGGTTTTTTAAATGAGTAAAAAGGTCGTCGCGGCTGCTATATTTTGTAACTTTATAAAGAAAAATAATATTTTTAATTAACATTCTTTTTGTAATTTAGAATGCTGGTTTGTCTTCCTAGTTACTTAAAGTAACCTTTGATGTTTGATGATGTTTTTCTTTATTTATTCTGATATTATTTTTAAACTTTATTACAGATATCGACGTTTACTCGAGCCCGCCGAACGCTATGGGCGCAAGAGGGGATTATACACAGGTTTGGGAACTGGCTTCAATTGGGTACTTACCTATTCATTGAATGCGATAGGCCTCACATACGGCGCCCGACTTATCCTCATCGATTGGGAAAAACCTACTGACGATAGGAAGTATCTTGTCGGAGTTGTATTCAGTGTAAGTAAGGATTAAAGTAATTGAATTTTTACTCAAATAAATAAAGAAATGTGTTTCTTGACACGAGTAATAAAATCCAATAAACCTGAATCGAATGACACCAAAAAATGCCTGAAACAAAATCAAACATATTTTCATTAGTGAAATAACACGAATTTGTACAAGTGTTCTGATGTCTAACTCACGGTCAATATCTTTTGTTATTCATACTTTTGTTCGTAGATTCTATTCAGCGTATATATGGCTACTCAGTCCATAACGTTCTGTGTGCCTCACGCGGAAGTATTCGCTGCGGCCAGGGGAGCTGCGGCCAGCATCTTTAAGCTGCTAGACAGAGAGCCGACCATAGACAGCCTGGATAAGGGAGGTCTCATGCCACGACGAGTTTTAGGAGACATCAAATTTGATGACGTCCACTTCAGCTATCCATCTCGACCTAACGTTAAGGTTCCTTTCTTTTGTAGATAATCTTCATTCTCCGATCCTTCCTTGCTTTGCTTGCTGGTAGATCACACAAACTACACTCGAAACCGCTTACATTGTACTCAATATATTACCAAAAATAATGATTGCACAGAGGTTGAAAAAAAAAATTTTTATTTTTAACTTTTTTATTATTTGCATATTATGTACAAGACCCTCATCCCATTTATACTTGAGAAATATTGAGTGTTAATAATTCGATTAATTCATTACGGGTAAGATTAAGATAATTATTTGATTAAAGAATAATTAACCAAATAAATCTACTTATCAGGTTCTCCAAGGATTCTCCCTAAACATAAAAGCGGGTGAATGCGTCGCGCTTGTTGGCTCCTCGGGTTGCGGCAAGAGCACTATATTACAGCTATTGCAGAGACTGTACGACCCACTGCTGGGGACAGTCAAACTAGACGGAAAGAATGTTAAGAGTTTGAATCTGGGATGGCTCAGATCTAGTTTAGGTAATACAATAATAACAACATCACATCTTTCTCAAAATTGTATGCATGAGTGGAAATCGACTTGTTTATTTTCAACGAAATTTTTCACTCCTTTACAATTAAATCATATAGATCAGAAACCCATCATTCGTAAACGAATAACATGAAATGTTCCTAGTCCTACCGTTCTGCAGTGTAATCATTTTCTCTCTACAATCTTAAGATTTATAGAACAATCAGCACTCAGAGAAAAATTAGCCTAGTTGCAAAGTTGTCTACAAAATGATGCGTTCTTCTTTTTTTCTTCTTCTAATGTCACCTGGAGGTTGGCCGTCAGCTCAGCAAACTCATCCTTCGTGGTAGATCCCGTAAGCTGTGCCAAGCGAAAAGGTGATGTGTTATTGTTCTATATAATTCTTTATTTTTAGGTGTTGTCGGTCAGGAACCAGTGCTGTTCCGAGGGACAATATACGAAAATATTGCTATCGGTATTCCTGAAGCGACCAGGGAGGAGGTTCAAAGAGTTGCAGAGATGGCGTATGCTCATGAGTTCATTACTCATCTCCCTAATGTTAGTATCTTATTTTTTGCGATGTCTATTCACTTTTACCTTTGCGATACGCCATGACGTATATCATCTGTATAACTTCTTACTAACATTTACTTAATTGTAAATAATCTAATGTTTTAGGGTTACGACACAGTGATTGGTGAAAGAGGTGCTTCGCTATCTGGCGGACAGAAGCAGAGGATAGCGATAGCGAGGTCACTCCTTCGCGAGCCGGCCGTGCTACTACTGGACGAAGCGACGTCCGCCCTCGACCCGCATTCTGAGCGGCAAGTACAAGCAGCGCTGGACCGAGCAAGCGCCGGTCGAACTACTATCATGGTTTCACACAGGTATTACAAAATTCAAATATTACTGCGGCTCGTACTTAACTCAGAGCATATATGTATGTCTGCGGAGCTGGATGCGAAGTTCTGGTCCGGGTCCCTGAATCCCTTTTCCATAGTTGTGTTCTGCCTAGGCATCACAAGCGAAAAGTTTAAATAACACTATCAAATTAAATTTGTTTCTAATTTATTTTTTTATTAAATCCTTCATAGGTTATCAACGATTGTAAACGCTGACCGCATCATATGCATGGATCAGGGAGCTATCGTTGAACAGGGGACACACGAAGAACTTATGAAAGTGAAAGGTAATTAAGATCAGCCCTGCTTCTGATAGATAATAATAAAAAATCATTAACTAAATAAAGAAAGTGCAATTATAAAAATTGTAGCTGTAAAGTTTGTGTAGCATCATAAATAACTTTGAACAATCAAGTACGTGTAGAAAACTATCGTATAATTTATTTTGTACACATCAGGTTTCTATCACAAATTGGTAACGACTGGGAACGAGAACAAAGAACCAGACGTTATAGAGATTTTGCCTGAAGAAAGCGACGGCGTCGTGGAAAATGGAGATGCAGCTTTGGTGCCGAGAGTTGATGTGAAACGTAGATCTACACGACGATTGCACAGACATCATTCGATTAAACGAGGTATTTTTGTTTTGTTCTTTATATATAAAACCTAACTATTTTAGTTGACTTTATGAATCTCTATTTATTATTATCACTCGCAAATTCAATCGACACGAAATTAACATTTACTTAAATACGTTGTTAACCCAAAATAAAACATGAACACACAAGAAATTTGTAAATAATTAACCTTATTGCGTACTTCAAGGTATGAGACAAAGGAAAGTCAAAATGACATAATATTTTAGATTTTTTTATCATTTTAACTGGATGTTAGTTACTAGTTACTTTTTTATAAAGTTTAAGTAATTTTTATTAAGTTTATAAACTTTTATTTTACCATCTCAGTTATCTACAGATGTTGTGCAGATCTATCTCATTTCGTTTTTTATCCGGTTTTTTATCTAAATATAGTAATAAAACTAAAAAAAACAAAATTATCAAAACATTATCGTGAAAATTGAATCGTTACTTTAATTTATAACTTTAACAGAATCTCATGACTGGATGACACCACGTGGTTCAATAAGTTCTGTCATATCGACTGGCCTACAGAACATCGTGTTCAACAGTGAATACGAATCTGAAGATGAGGCGGATAATGACGATGAAGTAAGTTCCCAAAGCTAACATCGTATATCAAGTATGTGAACAGTTAGTATACAGTAATGCTTCTTATGATATTGTCTCTTCTGTCATAACATTTTCAAATAATTATCATATTCAGACCTCGTTAAGTATCGTAGTGTTGACGTCTTCAGCATATTAGTCGACTTGAGAGAAAATTAAACAGGAATTTTTACAATTCTAAAACATAATTTCAGGAAATCAAACCCGTCAGTGACTGGACACTTCTGAAGCTCAACGGAAAAGAATGGCCGTACATTGTGGTGGGCTCAATCGCTGCGTTTGTTCAAGGCGCTTGCTTCCCAATATTTGCCCTCTTGTTCGGTTACACTGGTGGTGTGAGTACACTAAAATTAATCCACATAAAAATATTAATTAGCTTAGATAATACAAAAATTATGGATAAACCGATACCAAAAAGTATTCTTTTTAGGTATACGTACCCACGGGAGTATAATTATAAGGACAAAACATATATTATGGTTTCAATTTTTAGACATAAATGTGGATCACAAAGGCGTTGCCGTATGAATGTAGAAGAAGCAATAGAGATACGTCGGAATCGCTCCAAATGGAAATTTGAATGAATTGCTGAAGTTAATCTTTTGATTTCAGATATTCGTTCTAAAAGATCACAGTGAGATTATTTACCTGGCAGACTTCTATTCGGGTATGTTTGTGGTAGTGGCGGCCGTAGCTGGGGTTTCAATGTTCCTTCAGAGTGCGACGTTCACTCATGCTGGATTGAAGATGACAACGAGATTGAGATATCAATACTTTTCTGCTATACTGAGACAGGTGAGTTATTTGTTTTAACGCAAAATTTTCAACAATTACAATATAAACAATATTAAAAAAGTTTTTCAAAGGAGAAACAGATTAGAAACATTTGATGCGTTCTAATGGGACACCTCAAATACTCACCGGATCATACAAATCAATTGCTATTTTTAATACTTAACTACAACAAAGAATAACTCAACTAATACTTATTTAAGTAACGCAGTGGCTTTTATTTTAGGAAATTGGCTTTTTTGATAAAGAGAAGAACACAGTCGGAGCGATGTGCGCGAGGCTGAGTGGCGACGCGGCTGAGGTACAAGGAGCTACTGGGCTGAGGATAGGCCTCATTCTACAAGGCACCAGCTCCGTCGTTGTCGGATTTATAATGGCAATCTGTTACAACTGGAAGTTGACTCTAGTTGGAACCGCGTTCTTACCCCTTGTAAGTATTCTAAGATTTTTTTTTGACATAACACCATCATTATAGTTTAAAAACTCTTACGTTCTTGTATTTGAAGCAATTTCTATTTCTCCGTAGACTGTGCTAGATTTAATGGTACGATGATGTCTTCTTTCTGCTAATTTCTATTAATTGAGTATAGCTTATTAACATTTTCTATTACAATAGATGGTGGGAAGCATCTGGCTAGAAGGAATTGTATCGCAGAAATCACAAACGGACGAGCGAGCGGCGATGGAGTCTGCAACCGCAATAGCAACTGAAGCAGTTGTTAGTATAAAAACGGTCCAGAGCTTGGGTTAGTTAATTTTTAATGATACATCTTAAAAAAATGACGTGTCTATCTGTATATGTTGCCAATAAAATTGTATTTGCAATATCGAAAGTAAAAATTATATTTCGTACACTCTGTCTGTTTCTATGTCTGTGCACAAGGCCACTTTTGTTCCTAATAACCTCTGGAACGGCTGGATCATTTTGACGGAACTTTGGCCGGAAGATAGCTGATGCACAGGGGCACATAATAGGATACTTTTTCTTTAAATTCTGCACTGGCGAAGTCGCTATAGACCTCTAGTAATAAATAATAGTTATAATAAATTTATAAAATCTGTGCATTTTGTTTTAGGAGTGGAAAAAACATTTTTGAAGAAATTCGAAGAGGGGTTGATGGAAGCGGGTGCTGCTATGACCAAGAAGACCAGATGGCGTGGGCTGGTACTCGGTCTTGGTGTGTACGTGCCTTTCATGTCGTATTGCAGTGCGACAGTGTATGGCGCAGTACTCGTCGCATACGAGGGACTAGAGTACAAAATTGTACTGCTGTAAGTTTATTTATTACATTACGTGTAAGTTCCAAATCGATCTCTAATATCCTCACCTCTCGTGTTACTTTTACACGGGCCTTACTATATATAGTGCTACCAATAATAGGTAAGCTAAAGCATTAAAATAATACATACAAATGAAACTCGATCAAAGATTTTATTTAACAGGGTAAATGAAGCTCTGATGTACGGGGCTTACATGTTAGGACAATCTCTAGTATATGCTCCTAGCTTCAATTCGGCCAAAGCTTGCGGTGCAAGAATATTATCAGTAATTTATAGACAACCTAAAGTGAGATCAGAGGATGGTTTGAAGGATAGGCGAGATTGGGTAAGAATAACTTCTTATTATTTTTTTTAATTATGTATAAACTTACATCACGATGATATGCTGCGCCATATTTTGACTGGATATACAGAACAAAACGAAAAAAAAAAAAAGGAAACCGAATTTAATTAAAAAACAAACGCCCGAAAGTAAGAAAGTTCCCTTCTTACTTGTAATAACAATTTAATTCAATTATTTTTCAGACTGCAACTGGTAACTTTAGCATCAAAGACGTAGAGTTTAGCTATCCGACTAGACCCCACCAGCAAATCCTTAAGGGCATTGACCTTAAGGTCGAAGCTGGAAAAACTGTTGCATTAGTTGGATCATCTGGGTGCGGCAAATCTACCATTTTACAATTGATGCAACGTTTCTATGATCCTGATTCTGGTAATATTGTAAGTAGAAACGTTAAACATTTAATTTTATTATTAAATTATATTATACTAAGTTTCACCCGCAACTCCGTCCGCGCGGAATTAAAAAAAAACTTAATTAGTAGCCTATCTGTTCTTTCAAACTATATTCTACATCTGTGCCAAATTTCCTTAAGATCCATTGAGTCGTCCCTAATAAACCTTCAAACAAACATCCATTCATCTTAATATTAGCATTTATAATATTAGTAAGATGGCATAGATACAACACCCATCAAATTAACTTTCTAGAAAATTATATTCGGTATCAGAATTCTTATTTGTCGATTATTTTTATAAAATGAATTATTGAAACTTTTTATAACATATTGCAGTTCATATAAACGATAAGGGAAAATTTGATTTTGTCAATTGTGACAACAAAGTTTCATTCTTAATTATTTCACGTTTTATAGTTTTACGTACGTTACTAATAAAAAATGGGTCAAGTTATGGGCACGATGAAGACGTGGCATCTCGACCTAAAGCAAGACGATAAACCAACGTTCGATTCCAGCTCCGGTTTTAAATACAGGCGAGCTAAACGCGTTATGATAGCTAAAGAGGAGCATTTGGTTTCAGCTCGTATTCCGCCAAAGTATCGTGATTATTGTGCTCATTGCCTTCTGAATTATCAAGTCTGTAGATATAAAAACTTTCCTTTTGTTCATTTATGTCATCACGAGAGACATGCTTATTTAAGCTGTGAACATGACGACTATATCGTGAGGATGATGGAATTTGAAAGAGAACGCAGGTTGAGGGAAAGAGAAATAAGAATACAAAAAGAAGATGCGGAAGCTACACGAAGAAGTGGTCCTCGATGCCCTGATTAATGTTTACGATTTACATTGCTATTCGCACTATTCAGTCTCAACTAGTCACTTCAGTATGCTATTCAGTCTAAATTCGCTATAGAATAACGCATTCAGAAAAGTAAATCACATCAACTCTTTCTGCAGATGAGTTTTCTATATCAGACTTTGGTGTTCAAAAGCTCGTTCAATTTATTTAAGTATAATTTAATGCTATTTATTAAATTTGAACGGAGAATAATAACATTAAGAATTTTAAATTTGTTTTAATTTGCTGTAGTTAATTTTTAAATTTAAAACATTGTTTGTTTTTTTGAACTGTTAGCCCCCTCATGTAGAGCAGAAAAGGGCTAAAGAAGGGGCAGAATCGGAAATGATATTAGCCTCTAAGCATCTCATTTAACAAACCACAGAGGCACCTACCTTCTTGCTTGCCTTCGAAGTTTTAGTCCTTCCCTGGCCAAACCGACTTATTCAAGCAAATGAATAATCAATAATTATATAAATATATGTCTATATTTATGAATAAGAAAAACCAGAATCTACATTTAATGTAAAGTTATGGTATTTGGGTTGACTGGTACGTCTATAATTCAAAAATATTTTACGATGCAATTAAGTTTGATTTTTTTTTTGTTTCTAGGAATTGGATAACCGTGATATCCGTATGTCCCTAACACTACCGCGTCTTCGACGACAGTTGGGCGTGGTGCAACAAGAACCGGTTTTGTTTGATCGTACCTTGGCGGAGAATATCGCTTACGGTGACAATAATCGTAAAGTTTCAATGCAAGAAATTATAAGCGCTGCTAAAGCAGCTAACATACACAGCTTCATCGTTTCTCTACCTAAGGTAAGAACTTTTTTTTTAAATGTATCTCATATTATGATAACATTTGGTAGTTAATAGATCTCATAGCAACATATTATTAGGGAAAGTTTATTAATTTTGTTACGATAAGTCTTCACTTTCGTAGTACTTTTATCATATTTACATCCCTTCATTCTCTTTCAGCAAAACCGAGATAACAATATTTTGATACATAATGTGCTACAACAATTATAATATTTTATTTAATGTTTTGCAGGGCTATGATACAAACCTTGGCTCTAGCGGCGCCCAGCTGTCCGGGGGACAGAAGCAACGAGTGTGTATCGCGAGGGCCCTGATACGATCCCCTCGACTCCTATTGCTGGACGAGGCAACTTCAGCGCTAGATGCTAACAGCGAGAAGGTGAATATTTGATTCTATCCTATTGGTGCCTTTGACATGAGCGTCGCTGTTTTTTCAAACAAACAAACGACTGCTACAACACGAACCCAAACAAAATGTTTACAGTCACAAAATTCAAGTCTATTCCTATTCTGACTGAGCAACGTTTATTGATGCATTTAGTCATGTAATATAAAATCTTTATTTTTACAAATATTTCATTTTTTTTCAGGCTGTGTCTGAAGCATTGGAAAAAGCTGCCAAAGGACGTACGTGTATAACGATCGCACATCGTCTTTCGACTATTAAGGATTCGGACCTCATCTGCGTTTTAGATAAAGGTAAGCATGATGGGATAACAGTTATATGTATGAATTTGGTTCAGATTTTTAAATTCTACATACTATAGAGTCCATATCATCTAACCCATAATGTACTTTTATAACCCTTTAATTAAGCGAAAACATCCAGCTTATATAAGGCTACTTTTTTATAATCTAATTATAATTTACAATGAGTTTCCTCTACCGCTCCATTTCCTCACCCTCTATCGTTCTACCTCTATACCTGCACAAAAGTTTATATCACTGTATCGCTTTGGAAAAAAATAACCGAGAAAACAATATTCCTATTAAAGGTACTTCAGCAGTGAAAACCAATAGTTAAAAGTGTTAAAATTGTTCTATCATTTTTATAGGTAAAATCATCGAGCGCGGAACTCACACGGAACTACTAAATCTGAAAGGATACTACTGGCGCATGTCTAAAGGTCAACAAATGACATGAACAATTATTTTAAATGGCCAAGAATGCAAATGAAACTCCAATATTCGAATACAATTTATTCATTTAATTAAGAAACATATGTGCCATTTAATTGTCGAATTAATTTTATATAAATCGAAACAAACATAAAATTGTATTTTTTATTTACAGTATTTTGATTCAAATGCATATTACAGATGAAATACGTGTTGATTATCTGAAATTTCAAAAATCTTTTGCCTTTACCCTGTATTCAAAGAGAAAAATATCGAAACATCAATTTTTAATAATGACACATAACTTAAATTACTTTAATATGTTCTTATCTTACATTATCAATGTTGGATAACCACCACACTGATAGTCTTTCGAGCGATCACTAAAGCCACTTAGTGTAGAATTAGTGTGAGGAATCAATGCTAAGGGGTTGAAGAGGCCAGACTCAGGAATGTAGATAGTAATTCTATGATTTTTAACCACCGCAAATAGACGAATAAAACTTTTACAAGTAAAAATTTATATCAGTCTTAATATATTAAAATTTGCCTTAGTTCCATAAGTGATGTACAAATAGTTTATTTTTAATTAACGAGTTTTCACTGCCGAAAAATTTGTACAATATATTGACATCGCGCTCATACGCTTTGAAAAAAAAAATAGTACAAAATATTTTTATACAAGTGTTTTTTTCAATGAAAACAGTAAGAAATACTAACACATGCTTTGACATTAACACATGCATTTACGAATACCTCAAGAAGACTTTAGCATAGCTTAAATTTTACTTTAGTTCGTGATAAAATATTCACGATAAATTAATATATTTTTATGAACAGAACACTACCTTTAATATAATAATACAAATGGTTACATTATCACCCAGATTATAATAAAATTGTTTTATAATTAAAACGAATGAAATAATGTGAGAGGTCACAAAAATTACTATATACAAAAACAAATTTATACTATACAACATTGCGTATGTGCGTAAAACAATGTACAATTTTAATAATGTCTATATAACCGTGAGTTTCTACTGTGGAACAATCTATGCAAAAAGAAGCTGCGAAATCTGAAGTAACATAAGCTTTGCTGTGGGTTTCCACTGAATTGACATTGAAATTGGGTGATGACAATGTGTCCATACAAATGTCACTACAGTCCAAACCCACGGTAATAGATCGACTTACCGTGGGTTTTCGAAACCAAAATCTCCGTTTAAAACATATTGTTGACTCTATTTTGTCAAAAGAGACAGGGATAAGGATATTTTTTATACAGAGATTATTATGTCAGAAACCCACGGTAACTTTTGTATTTTGTTACACAACGATATCATGTATGCGTTATATGATTCTTTATTTCTACATTGTCTTTAAAAATAACCTCGAGACCTCGGCCCCAATATCTACGAATCTATGATTAGTTATTCGTTAAACAACTACATTTCATATGTCTACATACTCGACACTACATTACATTTGTGTAATTATTATATACTAGCTTTTACCGCGACTTCGTCCGCGCGGAATAAAAAAATGCTCACAAGATAAAAAAGTTCCTATGTCCGTCTCCTAGTTCTAAGCTACTTCCCCATCAATTTTCAGATAAATTAGTTCGACCGATTTTGAGTTATAAATAGTGTAAGTAACACGACTTTCTTTTATATATATACTAGCTTTTACCCGCGACTCCGTCCGCGCGGAATAAAAAATAGAAAACGGGGTAAAAATTATCCTATGTCCGTTTCCTGGTTCTAAGCTACCTACTACCGACCAAAACTCCTCGAAACCGCCATCCCGCCAGTGCCGGGGCTAAGGTGACAGTTACCCTTATCCTTGTCCCCGGCGGGTGGTTCTAAGCTACCTGCCCTCCAATTTTCAGTCAAATCGATTCAGCCGTTCTTGAGTTATAAATAGTGTAACTAACACAACTTTCTTTTAAATATATATAGAAGATATGATTGTCTAATAGCATGTATAGGTATGTATACCGACATTCAAAGAAAAAAAAAGTTACCAGTAATATATTTAAAAAAAAATGGTGTTATTAGCTTTGTATCTGGTTAGTTTGCTACCGCGTATTTTTGCGTATATTTATATTAATAAAAATATGCTTAAACTTAATAAAAATAATTAATAATAGGCTGACAATAGTGTCTGTACGAATGATACACTCACAACCAAGCATTGCACTCGGAGTCGTTAATAAAATTTGCCTATGTAAGGAAATTATGATCAAACTAATTTAAAACAAGAGTATTACTTAAAAAAAACACGGGATCTGGTAACTGATCTATATCAAAATGAGATCAAATCATTAGAAAATGTTTTACATATTCTGTATTACTGAAGGAATGGAGGAAGGAAAATATTTATACCAATAAACGAGCAATCACACAGATTTTAACTTTATAATAACTATGAATCATTTAATAATTAAATATAACGATATTTTTTTGAAAATTTTATCCAGTAATTATAAATTACAAGCGACAAGTGGTCCTCACAAAACCATTTCGAATTAAAATATTTTTACAAGAAATATTAACCATAAAAAATAACCGTGGGTTTTTGATACAGAAATCCCCATTTATAACATATTGTTGTCTAAGATAATGACAGGGATGACGATTTGCTTTATAGAGATTTTGGTCTCAAAAACCAACGGTAAGATACATAAAAACACAGCCGATTACCGAGATTATTTTATAAACTATACGGTTTCTAAGTTAATTAGTACACAATTTAAAGACACGTAAAAATTTAAACCAAAAATACAAGAGATTCCAAATCAACTTGCTTTCAATATTACTGGAGAAAGTTATCATGGGATTTTGAGTTTTTTTATACTTAGTTGAAGGAATCATGTATGTACTAGACGGACGATGAAATTGATTCTTAATGCAATATGATTGATTGGCAAAAAAAATTATAAAGTTCGAAAAAATTCAAATTAAATATTTTGTTCTGACTACTGTTAGAGAGAAAATCAACATTGTGCCGGTGTATCGGCGCAACACTAGACCTACAAAAATAAATCTTACGTCCCCTCACTACAGCTATCTGACACTTGGTTTTGGTAACTTTAGCGCGCAATTCGCTCGAAATATTAACTAATAATGTCTAAAACTACACACAACTTACTACTTCAGAGAAGGTTTGTTTCCTAAAAAAATACAAATGTTTATTAGTTGGCATTTGTTTTTTTTTTATTAAAGATTAAAATTTGTATTAACTTTGGTACTGCGATGTATGGTTTAACTACATCTAAATAAATGTACATAACAAACATAAAAAAATAAAAGCATCTAATAGTTTGTACTTTAAAGAAGTCCGAGTAACCTGTATATTTTGAAAAAAAAAAATCTTTAAACCTGACAAGTATTGTGAAATACAAACATGACAAGTGTTTTGTTTTTAAATTTATTATTATGAAATAAGTACCCGTACTTTACATTCATTCATTATTTAGATAAATTTTCATAAGTTCACAAAAATGTGGTTATCTCAGTTTTCTATTGATGTTTTATATCACTTTGAAAATAATAAAAACATATCGAAGTATTACGATATCAAAAACAACTTAAAACTTTAAACTTATGCTAAAATAAAAAAAATATTATGGTAACTTATTTACGTACCACACAAAATAAAAATCTATAAAAATCATAACAAATGCAAGATTAACAAATTCAAATAAAATATATATGAAATAAAGTTTTCTAACATTTAAATTCTTTAATAAAATTTTAAATTTGATTAAAATTTCATTTTAAAACAATAAAAAATATACGTTTATAATTCATGAAAAATAACATTGGTTCTTTTTTTTATAAAAATTAACGACCTTTTAAATTTAAAAAATGGCAACCCTAAAATATATTTCAATCAGGTCCATTGTATAGAGGTATACATTTATAAATCTACCTTTATATTTTTACTTCTCAGCCATATTAAAAGAGAGCTTCAAGTCCAAGACTGAGTCAAGATGGTGCGGAACTGAAGAAAGTGGGCCTATCTATCCTATCCAGCGCTTGAGTTGACACGTCGAGTAGAACACTACTCTTATTTGCGACGTGCCAAATCAAATGCTTTATATTATTTTTATATTGATTTAAAAAAAAATAGGTGGACTGGGTTACAGGTACAAAGTTAACCAGTATTATTCTAGTTAATAAACATGCTCTTTACAATTATCTTGTTAATAAATTTTATTAAGAAATTGTGTATTTTACAATTTCACAAATGATATAATTTATAATTGACCTAACATTCCATGGTACCGTATATTTGTATGTTTGTCATTTTTCGCCATATATTTTAAAACAAATGAGATTGACCAAAATTACACTTAAAATATATTCCATTTTAAATGCTTGCTTTCGCTATTAAAGTTGTTTTATATCAGCCAGAAGATATTAAACAAAATAAGCTTAATTAATTTTTAATTTTTGTATCACATAGCTTTGTATCTTTACACGTTTGTCACTGATTCTATTGGAAACTTACACAATCTATATACATTTTTATATTCGTTCCAATCATAGACAACCCTTACTCGTTTATAGATAATAAATTATACCAATATTGTCGAAAAAATATAAATAATGTTTGTTTTTTAAGGTGGCTGACGGAAAATAGAAAAAAAGAATTTGATATTAGCTCTAGTAAATAATGTGAGTTACAGTTCATCATACATTAAGGCATGTCATGTCGAGGGCCAGTGGAGGAAGGGGGCTCTTGGTAATCCGGTGCGACGCGGCCTTGGGAATCATCGTATGTTATTTGTGCCGGGATATGCTGACTTTGCTCGTTATCTTCGATGGCGGCGTATGCATTTGGTACCTGCAATATAATAAGAATACATAAACCATGCGAAATCTAAGAACATAATTAGGCGAAATTCGATATTACTTCCACATCGCGCCTGTCTTCTGTGAGACAGTTGTATTGCAAAACTAGGCCGAATGCTAGAGTACTATAAATTTAAAAAATTTTAAACGAAATCATTCACAATCGTCGTTTGACGTGTTATTTTAATTATAAATCGACAAGTAAAGGTCACAACTTATTAGCTATCATTTTGTGCATTAAAAGAAAAGACTGTAAGGAACTGATGACAGCAGAGTCTACATTATTCCTAGGCTAATCACAAACAGTAAGCATTCACAATGCTTAACAAAAAAAATGTACTTACATTGACGAGGGGCTGTAGTATACCAAGTCTGGCAAGCATCAGCTGTTCCTTGACCTGCCGCAGTTCCTCCTGTTGCCTGACGATCATCTGCTGCAGCTCCTCGTGCTTCCTCTGCAGCTGCTCCTGCCGCTGTCGCCAACTCGCATCACATCGCCACAACCACCGAACACCACACCCACAAGGTATTTGACTATTTTAAACTCGGACGAGATTGCAAAATTAAAATCCTCAAAACAACGCTAAGTACATATAAAACAGCCGGTACTAAATCAAATATATATCTACAAGTATGCAAAATTAAAACATTTAATGTCATACTACGAATATAAGGCGTCCAGTGCTCCACCATTTAAATCTACATACATACTCGTATAAATTTAATACGTGTATGAAAATGAATCTCTCCCTTGGCCATCACGCGTGAACTGTTGGCTCTTCGCTAATTTTTTTTTGCATGTGTTTATTTTTGTAAGGGAAACATTCTAATGAAAAATAACTCGAATAACTTTGAATTCAATATTAAAAGTAAGACAGGAAAATGTCTGTTGGTCAACGGTCAGCTAGTAATGAAATAACTCAATTTTTTGTGATGTACTTGAAGTTCAATTTTTTTTTCTATTTTCTAGGAAATTATTTGAACCTGTCACGATGTTACGGTATGTCTGTATCAATAGTATACTATTAGTACTGTTAATATACTAACTAGTATAGTATACTACTATAAAAATGTATGTTTATTGTAGAAAAAGCAAATATGGAGGCTCAATTTTGTTTCGACTTGGTGAATTGTTGTTTTTGCTGTATTAAAATAAACTGTTATTAAGCTTTTAGGAAGCATTATTTTAAGCCAGTAAATAAAATTACTTATAGCAATAAAAAGTAAAATAGGTAATAGACAATTCATAATAGAATTAAAAGCCACTGTTTACTCTGTAAAATAAAATATAGACAACACCAAATTTTTACGATTTAAAATTACATGAACTCGAAGGCTCACAAAGGTCAACATATTGTAAGTACAGTCAGGGAATTTCGCGGTGTTCCACTTACAGAAAAATTGCCTCGTTCCTTGTAACGAGACAACTCCGCGGTTTCTTACAAAATAACCTAATAGGTACTAGCAAATTGCGCAAACGACGACTTCCATTTAAAAGATGCCTCCTATTGGTTACTACTGTCTTTTTTAAGGTGGAATACCGTTAGATTTCCCAATAGTATACGGAAAAATAAGGTCGGAAAGATTTTATAAGTACAAACAACCGTAGTTTTTCCCTGTCAAAACACCTACAATAGAACTTATTCTTTATCACTTTTTAAAATGTAGATTGCTTCCGCAGTGAAAATCTACGGTTACACAAAGCATGCATGTATAGTATAGATGTTGAAGAAGCTTCCTGAAGAAGATGTGTCCTGACCGTGCCAAATGATATCAGGGTCAATGGGTGTGAGTGGCTTTATTATTTTAGTTATAATTCCAGTAATTCCACATTTGTGGAGCACATGGTGTCTAAAAAGATTATAAAAAGTTTAATCAGCATTTTATTATATAAATAAAAAAGAAATAGAGTCAAATACCTTGTCAAAAATATAGAAGCAAATATTATCTGCAAAAACCGCATGTCTACATCTTATACATAACTAGCTTTTACCCGCGACTCCGTCCGCGCGGAATAAAAAATAGAAAACGGGGTAAAAATTATCCTATGTCCTTTTCCTGGTTCTAAGCTACCTGCCCACCAATTTTCAGTCAAATCGATTCAGCCGTTCTTGAGTTATAAATGGTGTAACTAACACAACTTTCTTTTATATATATAGATAGATTATATAAAATTTATTTAAATTAGGTGCGGCGCGACTTACATCAGCATATAAAATATATACAAATACGAAAATATTAAAACTTAATATTTATATTAAAAAATCCATGTACTCGGATGTTTGCCTTTTGTCCGATCGGTCCACCGAAGAATCGGCCCAACAGTTTGTGTAGAGTAATTAATTCTAAAAAAATTAAATAAACAATGTACATATATATTATACACAGTCAGGTCATAAGTATTGTCACACAGTAAAAACTTTTCTTTTAGAATGCTGGCCACAAAAAAGTTTATTGAATTCGAATTACGAATTGTTAATGAAAATAAAACTGTATACTTTTTAGAATTTCACTCATTTTTAAATATGAAGTGGACGCTTAAAGAAGACCGTGATGCAGTTATTGCATTGCATCGTTGCGGTTACGCGCCAATTTAAATTTTTGACATACCGAAAAATTTGAATATAACCAAAAGATTCGTTTATCGTACCATCAAACGATACAATGAAGACTCTAGTGTAGATGACAGGTCGAGAAGTGGTCGCCCTCGGCCTTGTAGGGCTCCAGCAGTGATAAAAGCTGTGAAGGAGCGAATTCAAAGAAATCCCAAACGTAAGCAGAAACTGTTGACCCTTCAGATGGGGTTAAGCAGAACCACGGTGAAAAGGGTGTTAAACGAAGACTTAGGGCTTCGTGCATATCGAAGAAAAACAGGACATCGTTTGAATGCTCGTCTAATGGACCTGAGACTGAAGAGATGCCGCGCTTTGTTGAAGCGGTACGGGGAAAAAAAATCGGGAAATTCTTTTTTCGGGTGAAAAAATTATTACCGTAGAAGAGAGCTACAACAAACAAAATGATAAGGTGCACGCACACAGTAGTGAAGAAGCGAGCAACCGTATTCCGCGTGTCCAACGAGGTCATTTTCCATCCTCGCTCATGGTATGGTTGGGAGTTTCTTATTGGGGCTTAACAGAGGTACATTTTTATGAGAAAGGTGTAAAAACGAATGCAGTTGTATATCAAAATACAGTCCTGACGAACCTTGTGGAACCTGTTTCTCATACCATGTTCAATAACAGGCACCGGGTATTCCAACAAGATTCGGCGCCAGCTCATGAGCGAAGAGCACACAAGACTGGCTGGCGGCGCGTGAAATCGACTTCATCCGGCACGAAGACTGGCCCTCCTCCAGTCCAGGTTTGAATCCGTTAGATTACAAGATATGACAACACTTGGAGGAAAAGGCGTGCTCAAAGCCTCATCCCAATTTGAAGTCACTCGAGACATCCTCGATTAAGGCAGCCGCCGATATTGACATGGACCTCGTTCGTACTGCGATAGACGACTGGCCGCGCAGATTGAAGGCCTGTATTCAAAATCACGGAGGTCATTTTGAATAAACTTTAGTGTCATAAGAATCTATGTTTTGCTAAGTTCATTTTGGTATATAAATGGTCACATAATGAATAAACTTGTTTCAATTATTTTATATTAAACATGTGACAGAATTTATGACCTGACTAGGTAATTGTTTAATCGGGAAAATCTTCGATCGATCCTATTGGGCCGATTGATTGATGGACCGATCGGACGAACGGGAAAAACTCATATTTTCCTTTATTTTCATTTCCTAATAAAAAATTCCATAATGTTTAAAAAAAAATCTCTCACCTGTATTTGCGTTTGGTCTGGTGACACGATAACTGGTAGGGGTGGTAATGACACGGGCAGGACTCCGGGGACTCCCACCGCACCCACGTAGGACGCAGGCTCCAGATACTGCGCACCTATACCGTACTGAGGCGCTAGCATAGGCTCCAAACTCTTGTGCGTCTGCGAGAACATCATCATGTTACCATGACAAGGCCCGCAATTGTTTCGCGTCCGTGCCACGGGCTTCTGCTAAATGGAAAATAAAATTGTTTCACAATTATATTAATAAATTAGCGGTTGTCTGAGGCTTCGTCTGCGCTGAATAAATAAAAATAAAGTAGACTTAGCTACTCAGGCATACATCATTACAGTAAAAGTCCCGTCAAAATCGGTCTAAACATTTCGGTCTTTACTCTGAATGAATCTTGCTAACAAACAGACAGATTAAAAAATTGTTATTTCGTTATAAGCAACACATATTTTTATTAATGTTGCAAACAGATACTTCCAATTTTATTGTACCTTTTTATAAAATTTAGCACATCAAGAAAGCAAAACAACTAAAACATTAGCAACATTATAGATACAAAAATACTAAAAAAACCACATAACTTCAGAACGGATAAAATTTAGAATAGTGATAAAACAAAACAGTCTCAAACAACGCATAGGCTACTTTCTAACTGACTGAAAATATTTCGTATTTTATTTATTACTAACCTCTGTAGTATTCCGATGCGTGGATCGTGATTCTCCGGACAGCGAGCCGTTGTCGGAACCCATGTACCTAGGATTGCTGCGCGGCCATGACACGGTAGTGCCAGCAGTGCAAACGGTCGTCACTGTACCACTAGTACTGCCCGACGCTGACTTCACAGAATCTGACTGTAATGTTACACCAGATTATTATTATTACGAGTTTAAACCGCAACAATATTAACAGGGGCGGCGATAGAGTAGGGGGCGGGGTTAAGATAGGGCGCGGTTCGACGACCGCCCAGGGCGCGAGACTGAAAGGGCGCCATAGCCCTGCAAATATCTCTCTCTCTGTGAGACTGTAAAGTCTCACGTAACCTTGTTAACCAACGCAAAAAGGCTTGGTAAAAAAGTGGGCGACATAGAAATCTCGAACAAAACACAAGTACAGCTAAAATCATTAATGGACAAATATTGTTATACCTTACATTTAAAAAAAAAAAGGGGGGGGGGCAACAATATGTATTCAAGAGCACAGCAGTCGTAACTTACAGATATCATTAGTTATACTGGAAAAAAACACAAACACAATAGACGTACTACTATTTCAAATAGACTAGGAGACAATGAATTTAAGCGTAGTGCGTAGCGTATAGATGTTAAAAAATTTAGAACGTAACAAAATGAAAAAAAAACCTTATAATATTCAGTAAATACCTGTGAAATGGTATGATAAGAGCCACCGTAAGTGTCCCCAGCATCTGACATATACGTAGGAGATGATAAAGGCACCATGCTGGTCTCCTGTGCCGGCTCTTTCCCACATTGATTGCCATCCATATCACTTGCACCTTCCATCTTAGTTTGTTCTTGTTTTGTGCTCTTCACAATGTCGGCGTAACTGCATACATAATTACAATTAACCTATACTCCAGGACAAAAAAATAATAATATTTCAATTGGTGTGATGCCAATAAATTAAACAGAAATATTCAAATGTGATAATTTGGCATTATGGCATCACTTTTTTATATGTATCCTTTTATCCAAAGAAATTTTAGCACGACTTAAATCATACTTTCAAACATTTTATTATTTTTTATTAGTAAAGTAGCTATGGCAACTTTGTATATGAGCAGGTGACAATAACCTGCTATTTGTTACATAAGAAACAGTCATCTGAAATGAAATTTCTAATCGGAACAGCCTATTAAAAAGTCAAATATATTTATGATTTAAAAATATATCAAATAATAATTAGGGGGCCCACCTGACCACCCGATGATTGCAAACGACGAACTCGGGTTTAGAGTTCCACTGATGGTAAGTTATGTAAAAACGTGTCTGTAACCAGATCCATTGCTGGCCCTTGGTGAGGAACCGATAGTAACACGATGTGAGCTCTCCCTTTTGCATCACTATAAAATAAGTACGAAATAAGTAGAAAATAATAGTTCTTTTTTTTAATAACGTTTAACCTGTAATGATTATGTACAACGCAACTTTGGATAAACAAATATAACATTAATAACGACTTGAACCTATTAGAGCATAACAATTCAGTTCAATGTTTTATAGACAGTTTTTTCCATTATAAAATGTATTGAAACAGTGCCAATTTAATTAAAAAAATAATAATATCACATTACAATGTATAAAACTCATTACTTACATGCTTCATGGCAAGTGATAACCTTTTCAAGATCATCAAAATGATAGTAGTCGTAGCCAGAAGTGCCCAGCACTTCAAACGGTAAGTATCCGATAATAGGCGGAGCACGATGGTCCAAAAAGAGGAATTTCCACTCTAAACTGTGCCGTGAAGTGAACTCATTCCGATTCGTATCTACTAGAGATACGTCACGAATTAATTGTGGAGTGTAAAGTCTACCGGTACACACAAACAGCAGTCTGAAAACGGTACATCAATTATTATAGTATTTGAACCTATTAAGTTGAACGTGCGCAAGGGTAATAAACGGTGCGACGCCGCAGCGATATTTCCACAAAGAAATTTTCAATAAAAATATATAAACACTGAGCGATGCTGCGTTGTCGTAGAACTATGCATTGTATTCTTTCGACGTAATTAACAGTAGTTCTAGTACAGAAATCTGTATAAAGCAGCGCCACGACGAGACGTCCGTGTTGCGTCTCTCCAAAAGATTTACTAAAGCGAACATTTTCCCTAACTACATAATTAATCCTACTTGTTAGATCCGAGGTACACCGAGTGAAAATATCCAAGAATTTTTCTTTGCAACTTATACACTACAATTACTAATCATCATGTTGGTATCCGCGAACATGGTTTTCTAAACTTTATTTTGGGGCTTAATGTTTTTACGGTCGGCCGCATGCCTTAAGCAACCCTACTTGGGAACACAATTACTATCATTACAATGTCAATATTACATATAATTAAAAACAATTATACCAGGTCAAATAAAATACCCAGCGCAAATTTTACCTATAAAAGAGCAATCGTTAGTTCGAGAATCATAATTACGTTTCAAATTCTGAACCATCTTAAATAAATTAATCTGTATCTCAGGCATATTCATATTCAACAAATAGCCCAAACTATTAGACTCAAGTACTTGACATTTTGCACAGAGATTTCTGTTACTATGCAAGCACTAAAAAAATTCTAAACTCAGGAGAAATATGTTTCCCTTAGCTGAATTATTTTAAAATTTACAAACACTTTTGAATGCAAATAATTGAATACCTATTTTAAGGTTTTTAAAATTTTGCCACTAAACGTTTGAAATGAAAGAAAATTTAAATCGTGATACGTTTTTGAGTAACAGAGTTACCTATTTTTCTTTTTAAATGTTAATAATAACTAGTTTGTCGCCCAATACTCGAAAATAGACCGCGATTTATATTAATAACTTTTTTAATTCAATTTTGATTAAAAATATATTTATGCACTTCTCCACAATTATCTTGTGTCAAATTTAACGTTAATCCGTTCGTGATTTCCTTAAAAGGGAACACAAAGTTTTCGCTTCACAATATAATGTTTCATTAATACTAGATGTTACAGTATTATCACTCTTACCTTGACTCGTGTTCTTGTTGATATCCAGACATTTCGTCAGCTTCGTTATGCTCCATGTTCGTACCTATAAGGAACAAATAATGAATTATTGATATTTGAAAAAATATACACGTAAATACGTAACATACGAATATATTTTAATAATTTTTTTTAATATATATTATTTATGCAAAATTAAAATTTTGGTCAATAATAAATAAGGAATCAAAATGTTTTTAAAAACATTAAAATAGAAACACATGTCTAAATTTACGACTACATATGAAAATTACTTACGGAAATGTCCATTGAATTCTATAAGTTCGTAGACTGGATCATCTCTGAAATCCAAGGTACTCCGACGTAGGTGACATTGGAACCTGATCTCGTTCTCTGAAATAAATGCAAATATTGCTATGTTTATAATCATTTTTATACTTAAAAATTATTTAACATCCTGTAAATACTGGAATCTCTGTGTTTTTAAAGGGAATGAGAAGGTCAGCGCCGTTTTGTACATGTTTCGGCAGTGGAAACTACCGTTGTCACAAAACAAGTATAGAATATCAGGTCACGTTAAAATTTAAGATACTTTTTCGGCAAATTAATTATAAAATTCCCACAACTTTGAACACAAAAGACTTAAGAAAGATTTGTTCAAAGTTATTCTTTGACTAAATCCTTAAGTAGGGATTTTCGTTAAGCAAGTTCTCCTCAACATCAAGTTTGCAAATCGTCCACGTGACCGATCACGTGAAAGCCGCGCCTAAACACGTGATCCAAAGGGCGGCACACACTGGGCAATATATTCGGCTTTCATAGATATTTTTGAGTGTGTCTTTTTGCTTGAATATGCTTTATATAAGTAAATAAATGTTTCATAAATTAAATTTATTGAATGTGGATACGTAGGTCGCTATTACAATTATTTCCACGAAAATTTGTATGGAGTCAGTGTTGTGCGTCTTATTGTCTCGTATATGTTGATTTATTTAGAAAACTGCATCATACGAGCACAAATGGTACGATTTTTTAATTATTCAAGATCAAAGGCAAAATATAGTTTTTTCACGTATTTCAGTAAAATGACCACTTTTCTTAACTTTGTATTATATAATTTTGTCTTAGGTATTTTATGTTAGGAATCAATATTAAATTTTACGTGTTAAGACATTTATTTTCTCATACAAAGCATAGTCATTCAAGAAAGATACTCAAAAATATTTGACGCAAATGTCTATGAGAGTCGAAATATTGCCCAGTGTGCGGCAGTTCTAATAGAGCCTGGCCTGTATGTTTAACATATACATGAATTGCGTAATATTCTGTAATATGCAACAGATGTTTGAGAGTTGCGAATAAATATAGGTGTTGCTGAGACATCAATTATTTCGCTAGCTTATATTTTTAACTTATAAAATAATTTGGAATTATAAAGGACTAGCTGTCGCCCGCGACTCCGTCCGCGCGCAGTTAAAAAAAAAACTAAATGGGGGGGGGGGGTTTATGAAAAATAGATGTTGGCCGATTCTCAGACCTACTCAATATGCTCACAAAATTTCATGAGAATCGGCCAATCCGTTTCGGAGGAGTACGGGAACGAAAACTGTGACACGAGAATTTTATATGTTAGTTTATCTTCAAGTTGTGCTAGTCCACTCCTAGATATAAGCGTTACCCAACACCTTAGAGTCACACCAAAAATATCAAAAACCAACCAATACTGTAATGGATGGTATGATTTTTCAAACATTCTTTAAATAAAAATAAAAAACATCAAGATGCAACAGTTTGTAGTTATAACGAGCGCATACATACATATATAGACATTTAAATATCAGCAATCAATCTTTATTAAGATTATAAAATCACGAAATTCGCAGTTGATCGGTGACATACACATTGATTTCTTTTGAGATGAATTGTTTACTGAAAAAGTAAAAGAAACTGAATACGCTGCAGGCTTACGCACAGCGTTATATAATATTAAGTAAACAAGCAGGCTGAAATGGAATAATAGCCATTAACGAATTCCATTTGTTTCGAGCCAAATTTATTTACTACTAGCTGTCGCCCGCAACTCTGTCAGCGCGGCGTTAAAAAAAAGCAACTTAATTAATAGCCTATGTGTTCTTTCAGACTATATTCGTTCTGAAGATACCTTCTGACAAACATACATCCAAATATTCTCATTTATAACATTAGTAAGAGATTTAGAGAACTTTATAGGATCTATATCTCAATTTAAACTCGAAGTAAAAGTGTATATATACTTTTCATTGTCATCTTCATCACCAAGAAGTCTAATGCCATAAATAGGCCACATATAAATCGCTACAAAATGGTCTTTTATCATAGTGTACTTTTTTTAATCGTGTATTATACACAAAGTCCAGATTAACATAAAGAATTCGCTCCAAGCAATAAGGCGCGATATTTGACGCAAAAATACCAACTTAACTACCTACATCACCATCATCAGAGGCAATACAAGCGCAGTTGGGCCTAAGCCTGGTCCAGGAAATTAACCATGCCGGTCTACTTTGGGATTTTTGTTGTCATCTCTTGACACTGATATTTTTAAAGTCATCCAGACATAATACCAGCCTACAGTGTGATCTAATTCCTTTTGTCTCCCTCTCTAAAAGGGGTTTGGGCACTCTGTTGTCACCCATTCTCTCTACATGTCTACAATGCTATTATGTCATTAACACGCCCGCACCCGCACCCTCGCTTTAAATATGAACTCTCATACATATATATTTGTAATTTCGCTCCCGCGCTCGCGTGTTAAATATAAACAAGCACATAAGATTGTACTCTCCACCATTTCATTTAGGATACATAACAAGTATGCTAAATTAAAGGTCACTATACCTTCTTTACATTTATCTATATTGATAGATCAGTTTCTGTGAAAATGTATGTATGATAATGGTTAATATTAATTTTACGCACAGCATTGAGTATTGCATACTAATGAAGCAGTAAGATATTGAGGCTAATTTTACACAAAAACTTTTCAATACAAGTAATTGATTTCTTATTACATAAATTTAAAAATTGATCCCCCATGCGGACGAAGTCACGGGCGACAGCTATTAAGTCTTAGAACAATAATAGTAGAGCATTAATAAATAGTCTAATGTCTAACTATTATCCAAACTTTAATAATTACAAGTCAATCTATGATTTAAAATATATACTTGTGAATAAATTTATTTGTTTAACAAACATTTGTGTTATGTGCATACTTGAAATATCAATAAAGAATTAAAAACTAACCTCTTACAAAAGGTTGAGTAGGATCAATGGCAGTCCCAGGATTCTGAAGAAGATTGTATAAATTTGGAAGATCATCTTCAAACGTCAAATCAAAAACGCTTTTATTTATCAGGTCCGCCTAAAAACATATTTATTGTAAAAAGTTTTTTAGTGAGTAGTAAAGTGTTTTAGTAAAAATTAACATATTCTCATTTACAAATAAAATCCATACCGGATTATGTCCCAACAAGGAAGCTATGCTTTCAGAAACATAATAAATTTGCCCAGTTGCTGAGAAAACCATGACAAAACCTTCCAAGGCCTCAAGCACCAAATATGTAAATTCTTCATTGGAGAGAAAAGCTGGTTTCCAATCTTCTTGGACATCATGAACCTTTGACCTAACAGTCACTTCTATAACAAGACATACAAAATTACAAATGATTTTCAGATAAGTGAAAACATAAATAGAATACAATATTTATTACACATTTGACATACCATTATGGTTCTTTAGAAAAGATATTGTTGACTTTAGTACCGTAGATTTGTCCATTTTCCTATTACCAGATGTAACCATTGAGGATAATTCGTTTACTAGCATATTGAAGGTATCTCGACGTTTCTTCTCGCTCAAGTTGCGAGTTCTCCTGTTTTATAAAATGAATTTGTATGTCACACATTATGCCAAATGTTACAAAGACTAGAGAAACAACTTTGACCTATTTCCATGTTAACATGTTCAATGCTACAATATTTTCATATGAAAGAGGTCTTAGGCGAGTTGGCTGGGGTGAATATTAATTGATTTTCAAATGGTGTCATATTACATCTACACTGAGCGGGCATTAAGAAACACATCTATATTGTTATGGTATATTCCACAAACACTTTTTTTACACTACTCATATTAAATGTCTTTCATTTGATGACTTCAATGGGTTAGAAAACATGTAACAAATAACATGTGTCATACATTATTTGGTCTGAAACATCAATGAGTCTATTCCATACATAAAATATTTATAAAGGCAACTTATTTATACCTAGACTTACCGTTTTGTATCATCTTTATCGTCACTGTCGTCTTCCATGGTTAGTTTTGTAGTTGTTCTACTGCAACATTTATTCAATGTAATATAAAACACCTATTCCAGACATTTCAAAGTTCGTAAACCACAACATCCATTTGCAAATGATCTATCGTTTTCGATTTTTTCACAAAACATAAATTGCGTTCTTATTAATATATTCTAGAATAAAGTGACAATACAAATGTATTTATTTCACCAAAAAAAATATAAATACCTATAAAATACTAAACGTTGTAGTTGTTTACACAAGATGTAACATTAAAGTTACAATTTACAATTTAGAACATATTTGTTAAGCCATTAACAATACAATCGCTGCTTTTTGTCGACAATAACACACTAGACTATTATTATGTTATCACTGCGAACTAAATCAGGATAACCCACTTAAGCTGTACAGTATTTGAAACCGATACCAATTGTATTCGTATCGTTAAGTATTCGTAAACTCGTTATCGTAGCGTAATGGTAATGCTTTTAGACAAGAGTACACAACACAAGTACACAAATTAATGGCGGTTCCCAAATATGTCCTAATCAAAGAGTACAGTAAATATACTCCAGCAAGTGTTCCGAACATCCGTCAGAACTAGATTTCAAAAATAGAACTTCTGAGCAGAATCAGCACCAAACAGCCAAACACAGACCTCTACATATGGACTGGCTATTAGGCGTTATTCTTGTGCCTATTTGATTTTCACATTTAGTAAACTAAACTAGAGATGGGACGTATCAATAACAATGGTTTGCAACAAAACCTCCTTTGAGAAATCTTTTATAAATATGAAGATTTTCTTGCACTGAATCTATTTCTGTTACTCTTTTATTCTATCATGTTTAATACATTAAAAATGAGTATCATGAAAACGGTAACTAGCATACTACGTCAAAATGAAGTTGTCAAGTACAAGACCGACTCCTTCAAGTAGGTACGAAAAAAAGCTTTCATATCAAAGATAATCTCCTATCTATTTATTATATGATATCTATAAGACAAATAACACCAAAACAAAAGACAAACAAATATGTCGGGTAATAATAGGAATTTTTTAAATAAAAATAATTAACCTACAAAAAAGCTAGACATAATTTTGTGTTTATTTTTAAAAAATATCTGTCATCCGCGACTCCATCCGCGCGGAATTTAAAAAAATCTTAATACATCTATGCCAAATATCATCGAGATCCGTTGAGCCGTTCTGGAGATACCTTGCAGCAAACATACTACGAAATACATATTCTTTGATCCATCCGTCCACCCATCTAGGCATTCGCATTTATAATATTAAGTAAGATGGTCCAAAGAAATGTTCTGTATTACTTCAAAAATACTGTTAGATACTGTTTAGTTTTACACGTGTTAACCCTTTGATCGCCGCTGATGGATATTAGTGACGTAAACGTAGTTCTATGTTTTACCATGCTAGTTGACGTATGTTTAAGCTAAAATGTATTTGAATCACCGTCTAAATTTTTTAAATAATAAAAACAACAAATTCGTTTCTTTAGATAAGGCCCGTTGTATTTATGTTGTGTAAAATTACAGAAGAAACATAAGAATATGTTTGCTTTTTGTTAATAGAGGTAGAGAAGAACGTCTGCGTGACAGTTGACATACTGGTGACAATTTATACTTATTTGCTCTTTGGCTGACACTGTTAAGTTGACAGAAATTGATCGATGACCCATGACATTGTCATATCATGTATTATTTGTTTGTCAAATGTTAATGTTGATATGATACATAGCAGTTAAACGATTATATCTTGGTTATTTTTTATAAATTAACTTTTTTTATAAATTATTAAAATGCTAGATGAGAACTGTAAATCTTCTCGGGTGGTACATTTTTATTCCATCCGGAGAAATTTTCTCCTTTCACGATTTGCAGCTTATTGATTTATTCACCCAAAGAAAATTAAGCATGCTTTTGAATAAGATTTGCTCTATTTGCCATTAACTTTAGCAAACTAATGAAAAAGCAAAAAAAATCATGTAAAATTTATGTAAATTTGATGAGAGAAGTTACACGCCAACTCGTAAAATATTACTGGTGTGTATTATAAACACAATCATGGCTATTATTAATTGGCGGTTTCAATGGAGAGGAATATCTCCGAATATAAAGTAAGCTACTGTTATATTTAGTAAATGTAAAGGTAATGTTTAGAGCTTCTCACAGGTTTTTTATCTTTCATTTTAGAAAGTACATAATATGGAAGTTAGCTCAGATAAGGTTGACAATACAGTCTCTAACATACAATGAACATATGAGCCAAAGTTATGTGATTGACTGTTTACTAGAGCCAATATTTTGGATAGTAGACAACTTTGCTGGTAATCTAGGACAAGTAAGTCTTGTTCAGTGTACATTCTCTTTATTATAAGGCCTTTCTTGCTATCCATAGTCTCAAACAGCTATTTTCCTCCAGCACAGGTTTTCTCCATAAGTTATCATACTTTACTTGAAAAGACCCAAACAAAAGTAAAAAAAAACTCACACCCATTAAGTTTCCCTTTTGGCAGGTTAATCTATATACCTATTTATTTTTCATGTATTTTTTAAAATTAAATAAGTTAGTGCTTGACCACGATCCCACTTGATGTGAAGTGATGATGATATTTCTTTTAACTATGTAACAATTTTATGTCAAGACTAGCTTTTGCTCACAACATGGTCTGTGAAGAATTAAAAAATAAGGGTGAAGTACCTTGTGTTGGAGACTATGTTCTATATCTGTGCCAAATTTTAATAAGATTTTTTGAACCTTTGCAGAGTTATAGAGGAAACATGTAAATCAAATTCTATGGGAACCATATTCGTTTCCGGGATCATAGGTAGCCTATGTGTTCTTCCAGACTGTGTTCTACATTATGGAAATACCTTCTAACAAACATCCATCCATACATTCAAATATTGGCATTTATATTAGTTACAGTAAGATTTACATGTTTCAGGTGTTTGTATTCTGTGTAAGTGTATTGACAGCAGCTGTTGTCTTTATTGCATATTGGATTGGTTTGCCATTTTGGTGGCAACGGGATCCTTATACTACAATTTTTCTAGTACTAATGGGTAATTGGCTATTACTTAACATAATATTTCATTATTATAAAGGAGTTACTACTTCCCCTGGTTATCCCCCTCATGTAAGTATTAATAAATAGTGTAAGCAACCAACATAAGTTGAGTTGGAATATTAAAAATAGTTTAGAGTGATTAAATATATTTTTAAGGGCACAATGATATCCGAAGCGGCTAGTATTTGTAAGAAATGTATATCACCGAAGCCGCCACGTACCCACCACTGCTCCGTTTGTGACCGATGCATCCTTGCAATGGACCACCACTGTCCTTGGCTTAACAACTGTGTTGGGTATTACAATGCTCGACATTTCTTTCTATATATGGTGTACATGGTTGCTGGAGTATCTTTTGTAATAATATTTGGTTTTGAAATCGGATTCCAAGTACTATGGTTGTATGATCCAAGTAAGTAATGTTAAATACCATAAAAATCTACATTGTCATTTGTAACCATTTTTTTGGTTTTTTTAGACTTAAAAAAATCTAATTCACACATTAATCTGTCAAATCTATATGAAAACTTGATTTTTACTGGTGCTGAACATATGCCCGAAAATCATATTTTAATTGTAATCATTGAAATCTATTACTGAAAAACAAATTTGAATTCCTTTACACAGTTTCTGTGATCAGTTTTATCCTTGTAACAATATTATTTTATTGCAGGTGCTAACATCCCACATAATGATCCCGATTTAATTGGTCATCCGGTCCGGATCAATCAAACGGGTGCTTTGATACCCATCAAAGACATTGTAGAGTATGATTCCGTTAACTTCCCAAGGGAACACAACCTACCTGTACCTATTACATCAGAATTACAGCTTATTAGTAGTGATCCATGGAAACGGAAAGCGGTTATATTTATGGCAGTAACTTGTTTGTCGGTATTTTTTGCATTAGGTACTTTGGTTATATGGCATGGTAAGAATATAAGTCGAGGAGAGACAAGCATTGAAAGCCATATAAATGCAAAATTACGGAAGACACCCAGAAACGTTTATAGAAACCCGTATAACTTTGGTAGAAGAAAGAATTGGAAATTATTTCTTGGGTTGATTCAAGGTAGAACTTTTATTAGGCATATTTTATTACCTTCTGGTCACAAACCATCTGGCACTGGATTAACATGGCATACCATACATAATGTTATGGAAGACTGGCCGTAGAAGTTTTATAGAATTTATTACACTTAGTTTTGAACTTTTAATAAAAATACTTCCAGTTGTGTATTTATATTCCCTTAGATATTTAAGAAATAACATAATAAGGTTAAATATTTAATCATTGATACCAAAAGACATTTGATTGACAATATAATTTTAGAAAAGTTAAATTAATATATTCAAATAAGTTTTGTGAATAGCTTGTAAGCTGAATTTTTGTAAGTCGCACGAGATTTAAATAGTCGAATTGCATTTGGCACCACTCATATAATTTCAAGAAGATTGCATACAACTATTCATTTTTTTACTTTAAATTAGTATTGACTTGTACTTTACAAAAAGAGACTGGTGGTGAAAAAAGAAAGGAAGATATCAGGACTAAACCATCACCATGAATCTGATTTTAGAGGAAAGTTTACAGATTTGTATTTGGTAAATAAAATAGTACGTGAAATGAAACTCCAAATGACTTTTAATATATATAGTAAGCTAAATAAATCATCTAAATTATATTTATAGTTTATTATTTTCTATCATAGTAACTAAGTACATAATGGTTAACCATTCAGCATACATTTTTTATAATGTTTATATGTTAGTACATACTCGTAGCTTAATCTATAACAATGTTGCTAATATATGGATAACCATTTAACAATAAATTTTCATTAACTGAAATTTAATCTATATTGCACCGTTTTTTTTCTATTTAAATGTTAGTAATAACAATTACATGTTTAAAAAGCGATAGATTATTTTTACGCATCTGGAAGACTAAACGATGTAAAATTTTAATTTACGTTATAAATAAATTATAACAAATTTAATGTGACATAGTGGGCGGCTTCTAGTATAACGTAGCAACGCTACGAAAAGTTACGCACCCCTGCATTTCCCAATGACGTTGCGTTAGTTTTGTTTATATTTGGAATGGTTGCTCGTTAGCCGAATAAGTATTAATATCGTTAATGTAAATAATAGTTTAGTACTGTAATCTACTAATCTAATATCACCATACTGTTTAGTGCAGTGGGTTTCCATTGCGGTAAGATTTAGTATCATATATTGTTTTTTAAGTAATTGAAACAGATATTGTTGCAGGGAAACCCACTTTAAACTAAAAGATATTATATTGACTAGATTGTACAGAATAATATGTAAATAAACCTAAACGTCAACTATCAACATCAAAAAAATATTAAGAGACTAGAATTTACTCTTTCTATTACATACTTATATAATACATGATTGATATTTGGAGATAGATTATATTGAATATCTAGGAGTAAAAAGTTCAAGCGTACAAAAATTTAGTTTAGTTATGAGCGTATTGCAAGTTCTCCGAGCTAAGAGCAAGAGACGTGAGGACGCTTCGACGTTGAGGGTTTACACCGAGATTTTCCCAATTTATCCAAGACAGGCGGGCAGTCAGATCTATGAACAACAAACATTAACACACATAATTGATATAATTAAACATTGAAGAAGTTAAAACACATGCTGAAATATGTGGCGATAAATTTAATAATAAATGGTCTATTGCTATACAGAACGTTTTATTCCATTTATCTTTAACGTTTTCGTACCTTGAATCAGATATTTGCTTTCTAAAGCGTGGAAAGTTCTAGTAATGGATATGAAAATAGCATGCATTATACTTGAAAGTGAAATTCGAGCCTTTTGTCCATTTGATCAAGCAGATTATAACCTTACCGCTTGTATTCCAATGTGCACGATCGGCCTTGATTTCGCCACGGAGACATTTCTCTACGTAGGTCAAAGGATCGTAATCGGCGTCTAAGACCTATAGGAAAAAAAAAGTCAATAATATTATAATGACCTAATCTTAATTTTAACAATACAAAAAACCAACTGACAGGCTCTAATAGGAAAATAGCACCTATTGGGTGCTTTTTGAAAAACATTTTTTTTAAAATTTAAACTAAGTAAAATCAAATGTTTAATGTAACACTTTCTAATTTCACAATTTACTCGAAAACATCGAAAAAATGTACGTGTTATAAACGCTGTACACTCCGGGTTATAAGACGAATTGAATGACACCTCACTAGTGAAAATCGTTTAGGCTCTAGGCTGTTACAATTAAATTTACATGCATACAAACTGCAGCTTTTGGTAACTCTAATAAATATCTAAATGATAATAGTAAAACAGTAACCTCTCTCAACAAGGCTATGTATGCGATGGCTAAGCGCAGTGTATCGATCTTGCTAAGTCGCTTCTCATACGGGAAAGTCGGTACATGGACACGCAGTTCGTCGAACGCCGAGTTTATACTGCTAAAATCACAACAAAACAACACCGTTTTAGCAAATGAAATGGCTACAAAACTTAAAATAGTTCAAACCCATGTTAGGATTATTTCTTAAATTGGCCTCTAATATTTAGTTAATGTAGTCGCTATTGAAAATAGGTATTGAGTGTAGTATATTAGTAGTTATTGGTAGTTGTCGACTGACCAACTTACTGATATAAGGCCGTTTCAATTACCTTCATCACAATATGAGAATGAACTTGATTTCTTTTAAACAAAAGTAGGTCGACTTTCTTCAACTGTTTATTACTGACCATAAGACCTAATATTAGTAACTGTGAGATAGCGATACATTTATTACAGCTAAAGGCATTTGTACACTGACAGCTTCAAGCGGCGCACTACCGGCAGTTTTCTTTAGCGGCAACATTGCCGTTGAAGTCGCTGCTGCTTGAAGTTATCTGTGTACAGCTGTCCTGAATAGATTGATGCAAAAATGAAAAGGGCTACCCATTGGGGCCGGACCTCAGCATGCGGCGGCGCTCCCGCACATTCGCCGCGGCTCTCTGGACGCGATACGGGGACCCGCCACACTGGTACTCCGGCTCCACGTTCGCATCCAGCAACGCTTCTGTAACAAATGCGTCTCTTAATGCAACCATTCAGTAGTCCACTGTAGATGTCAGCTTCACAATGTTATTACTTATTTACTAAGTACTGCCTCCCGATTCTCGACTACTTTTTATAACGAAAATAATTAGTACATGACATGTGGCGGCTAGACCATGTGGGATCCCACGATCAAGCGATCACATATAAATGGGAGACATTATTTTGTTTATATAACTACTAGCTGTCGCCCGCAATACCATCCGCGTGGCATTAAAAAATCGTATTATGTAGCATATGTGTTCTTCCAGACTATGTTCTACATCTGCGCCAAATTTCATCACGATCTGTTGAGTTGTTCCGGAGATATCACATCCACAAACACCCATCCATCCATCCATCTAAACTTTCACATTTATAATATTAGTAAGAGTAAGATGGTTTAAGCCTAAGTTGGGAACAGCGTACTTAAATGTACAATATACAAAGTGGTATGAAAATATGTTAGCTATTCCCGTCGGGTTTTGAACGTGAATTACATCAACGTTTTCAGTATATTTATTTAATACAAAAATATTTAAATTATAAAATTTCAACAGATCCATAAAATATTTTCAATTCAACAAACATTGGTGGTGTTGTTCATTGCGACTTTATAGTGCGATATTCATACTCATGCAAACGCGTTCGACATTGATGGATAAATCGGCTACAGTCAAACTATTGGAAAACATTTTATACTCCGAATTCAATTACAAGTTCAAAACAACAACACTGTTACTCAGACAGTAATATTTATATCTTTTGTCATTTATAGATCTCCTATGATTAAAGTTAAGAAATCTCTAGGCCTTTCTTCTTTAAGACATTTTAAATGCAACCTAAAGAAGCTGGTATTCCTTTTTTCGTTTATCCATTCATAGTTAAGTTATACAGGGTAATTTTTATACCACAAACATATTCAATAATAGTGCATAAATTTCATAACAGATGATAGATTTATTAGCCAGAACCCTTCGCGACTATCCTTAAAACATCTAAACAAATTTTCATTGCAATCTACTCGTAATAAGATGTTACAAACACTTTACTGAAAGCGTAATTCCTCGGACTCAGGCTTATAGCACGCACCTTTAAAACAGTTTCACATTTTGTATTTAAAATTCTGCCTATGATATGCATATTATATGGAGTAAATGACAATTATTTCGCTTTCCCTATTATTAATAAATTATTTGTACGCAAAGTTAAATTGATTGTTCGATTCGAAAATTAATTTAGACGATATTCTTAAAAATGTAACTACTGCCTGTTAAAATTAATTTGTTTCAAATTGACTAGTAATCAATGTTTTTTTCCCCTAGCATTATATTATGTCTTTTTTCATAATTCGATTGACTTTCGATAATCATAATTTAGCCTACCTGTCCTTATTTATTCTATAGATAAGAATTTAAGACTGTATTATACCTGTATGCATTTGCCTCGTGTGTTGGTGAACGTATGCCGCTAAAGGCGGCAGCTGGAGTCGGCTTCGGGCAGCGGCATAGACACACGATGGCAGCTCCGTAGTCACCGAACTACCTTCCTCGTCAGACCCATCCGGGTAAGAAAACTTCAAACCGCTGTAGTCTAAATGTCGATTGTCACTGGGGAAATAAAAATTAAATTAAAATACGAATGTTGTATTTGAATTAAATTAAAAGTGCAGTACAGTTATGTAAGGAAAAAAGAAAAACATATTTTTGAGTTGTAGAAACTTACTTGAGAGACGGTGACGTAGACGAATCAGCAATTTGAGTTCTTGCTCCGGACATCATGAATGAATACTACTGCTAATGGTACTCACTTAATAAAAGGTACCAAAGGATACACTTCAGCCAGTAACCTGAAATATACTGAGGAAGATTTGCCAGTGAAATAAATTTATACCCCACGGGTTCTGTATTTTGTTGCGTATGTTGTGGTGGTGTGTTTTGGGGTGGGTAGCGGAGTTAATAGATTTTAGAGTCTATTAATACGAAATAGCGCACATTTTACGGTACCACATTGCGGGTTAGTGTGCTTTTGAGTCTCCCTGCCCCCGTGGAGGGGCGGTTCGCTTAATATTAAGGCGTAAAGGGGCTGGGCCACCGAACGATTTTGTGGTAGAACAGAGGAAATGTTATTTTGCTTTCATGTTGAAAATAAACAATATCGTAAGTGTTTTAGGTTCGTTGTTCTAGTATATTTATATGAAAGTGATAAAAAACAGATTTGGCTTTGATATATTTATTATTATTTCTTATATATATACCTTATTTTTTTTAAATAACTTTATAATATGTATACAGTACTCTATACGTATTCTAAAACGTGTTAAAAACATATAAGTATTAAGGCGACTTTCGAATGTCGTAACACCTGTACAAAAACATATTGTTATCTGTACATTTTGCAAAAAGAATGGGAGAGTCGACAATTTGTTTTAGTACAGAAATTTCGGCAGTGGTCACTTGCGTAATATTGAGTTTTTCGTTACATTAAGCGATCAAATTATGATTAACAAAGCAATGTGTGCGATCGAACGATCAAATTATGAATTAAAAAACTATATGCGCTCTGTTAGGCGCATTGTCCTTTTAAACATGATGCAATCATTGCATGTTTATCATTATAATATTTTATTATATTTACTGCTACCTATTTAAATCGAATAATTTATTTTTCAAACTCCATTTTTTTAGTAACGTCTCCTAAATTTCCGTTGCGACGTTTTTTCAGTCTATCAATTTGTTTTGTCTGCTCTGGTAGAGACGGTGGATCAATGCCGAACACTCTCTCTCATTGGACGACTCTCGACTGCATCTGACAGTTGGAAAACATATACCTCCGTTTAAGAGGCTGCCCAGCACCCTTGGAAACTCCAATAAAATTTCTCCCCAGGACGTCCGTCTTCAGAAATATGGTTGCCTTAAAATAATCTTATCATATTTTTATTATTCTACTCGTAGCTGAAATCGTTACAAGAATTACAAAGTTAACATGTAGATATGATAATGTGATGGAATAGTGCAATCAGTTTCAAATGCAATGCAAACTATGCAATAAAAAAGTTAAACTAAAAACATTTAGTGCATGTTTCAATCTTATATTTAACAACTATGATATTTCATTATAATCATCGGTTTAGAAGAAGGCGAATAGATTGATTAACTTCCTAAAAGAATAACGGACCATTCCGTTCTCAAATGTCACAGAGTAAAAATTAACAGAAGTCTTTTGTGAATATTAGATTACTGGCTATTCGCGCGGAAATAAGAAAAATACTTAGTAATTAGTAGAAGCCTACGTGTTCGTCCAGACTATGTTCTACATCTATGCCAAATTTCATCAAGATCCGTTGAACCATTCTGTAGATAAACATTCGCATTTATAATATTAGTATGATATTATAAATTACAAAGTTTTTGACATACATGCATAGATTTTTATATGATTTTTTCAGTTAACCATCACTTAAGTTGCAATTATATAAATACCGGCGGTTCCAATGGATTGCTGGTTTGCACGTTTTCTTTAGGTGTGATTAAAAATAACACACAATAGAAAACGATAAATATCGCAGAACATAGCTTCCACGGTAATCAGAGGTGATTTTTATTTTTAATTTACAACCTAGATTTTAAATTACATTATATTATGTGAAAGTTCACATGATTTTGAGTGACTGCAACTCAAAGTTATCTGAAAGAAAAGAGTTTTAAATGTCTTATAGAAAATACCATATCTCATAAATTGTTCGTCGTTGTGTTTTTTTATTTTTTATTATTCAACGATTTGAAAAACGAGCAGAAAACTAAATAAGATTGGCTCTAGTAAATATATAAAGCCAATATTTAAAAAATTGCCAATAGAGGGGTGCTTAAATGCTTAGTGTACTTCATTTGTTACTAACAGCTACGCTACAATTTTCATCGTTTCGTCTACAAATTAGCGTAGCGCCCTAACGGTAAACAAGTAATTCGCGCAACGACTATAATTTGGTGCTAATTCCCGTTCGGAAGTCGTGGCCGGGTTGACCCCTGTAATTGATTTGTCGCGGCGAGTGACTGCCGGGGACGGTGGACGTGCGACTGTCGTGGCACGCGGCTGCCGTGCGCCAGTCCCGCGACCGACACGCGGCACGACCACGCCCTCTTTGAACGCGTTTGATAGTTTTTCGTGTGAGAGCCCTTGTCGGTTTACGCCGAGTGCCTCGTCAACCAACGCAGATGTTAATGTGAAGTGATTTACTGAATATGTTTGCATTGAATTGCTTTTTGACGATGTCTGTTTGTAATGTAGGTACGCACTTATCTGATTGCTATCTTGTAGCCATGTTGAAATATTTCCTACTAATTGTACGTTGTTCGAATAGTCTTACAAATTTTTAGCCAAATTCGGTTTTTACTGTTTCGCAAGTTACAAACTTTTATATCAACAACTCGCTTACATGGCTGCCTTAAAATGAAATTTCACAATGTAACTTTCTTGACTTGGGCAACTGTTTCAAAGTTTCCATGTTTCCTAATATAGCTACGAAGGATTTTTTACAAAAGAATCCTGCGTTGTTCGTGGAAAAATTTTAAAGGGCAAGCGGTCTGATGTTGCGTAAATGACTGAGAGATTGGGAAATTCTGCTTCAAATGTAAGAAGCAGAGTAGACTTTCTCAAAATTTATTTCAGAGCTAGCTAAATTTAATTTCACATAGGAATTAATTAAAATTCAAAACCAAGAGTCTATAGTCCTCGGCGTTCGTCGGTAGGTTTTTGGTTAATTTATTTATTTGCGTGCATATGCCGATTCGGGATTATCCTTGGAGTGCACGTGGTTCGACTTCCTTTGTATCGGGGCCAGGGAGGCGCAGTCGCGGCGGTGGAGCCCTAGCTGTGGAGCCCAGCGCCACGCGGCAGGCACGCGCCGATCAAAGTACCCGGAACATATTCCGACGCCTACCACTGAAAATGTTTTTTTGACTGCACTTAATTAATACATGTCGTGGTACAGTTATAAACACTGTTATTTTTATTTTTGGAGCAATTCAGATTCCTACTTAACACATTTTTTTATTTTCATTTAAATACAGGTATTCAATATGTAGTTACAATACGTAGAAGTAATATTTTACAGTTTCGTGTTGAAGGTAGTGTGCATGTTGGAACTATAATAAAAAATAAAAACCCATTCATTAAATGTAACGTTACAGGCCGTTAATTAAGTTGTTTTATAATTTCATTTTAAGAAAATCATAAGCTTTATCTGAAGTTAGATAAAAATTATTTCCTATTTTTCATATATAACACGGGTCGACATGAAATTTAACTTTGATTGCAAAGCATAAAATTTCGGTAGTTTAGGTCGTAATTAGACGGAAAAATAATATATGGCATGAAAATCTTTGTTTTTGTGCTTAGGAGACTAATTGATCGAAATTTTTAAAAATCTCGGATTTTAATTTTTGATTGAAAATAAAACTATTGAAATAAAAATGTTTATTATTTTTATTAAGTTTTACTATCAAATTAGCTTACAGAAAAGTGGAAAATAACTTAAAAGTGCACACTTTTACTTTTTCTTTTATGTTCATAGCTACTTTCTCTCAATAAACCCCAAATATAGTCGCCCATCATGTTTTCATTGTATTGGCCTTGATAGCGTTGTTCAAAATTCATGTTGTCCTGATGGAAACGTTCTCCTTGCTCTTCGGAATAGGCTCCCATATTGTTTTTAAATTTATCCAAATGAGCATGCAGCATATGTACTTTTAATGACATCCTGCAGCCCATGGCCTTAAAATTTGTAAGCATATCCTAAACCAACTTTTCGTAGTTTTCAGCTTTATTATTTCCTAAAAATCCAGAAACTACTGCTTTAAAACTGTTCCAACTTGCTTTTTGAGTACGATTCAGCAACGTTGGAAATTTTTCATCAGCGAAAATCTGTCTTATTTGCGGACCAACAAAAACCCCAGCTTTAACCTTTGCTTCCGATAACTTCGGAAAAAATTTATTATAACTATCACAAAAGCAAACTTTATACCGAAAAAAGGTATTTTCTTTTCGTTTTTGTGCATAACTAACTGGAAAATAATAGTATAAACTTTAGGACAAAGAACGAAAATTTTTTTGTAGAGTCGTGTAATCAATTAAAATGTTATACATATACATTTTTCTTATGTTAAAAACCCTATATTATAATAAGTAATTAGTATTTTGCAAATCAAGACAAAAATAAAAAAATAGTCTCAACGATTTATCAATAGAGCGTAAACTAAATCGTTTTCTTTTATCGTCCGACCCCAACCCGTATTTGTCTGTATGTTTGTTGTATTTAAGCATTTATTATACGCAATTATTAACAAGTCGTCGGCAGGCTCGTTCACTTCTATTGTATCCAGTGATTCCCAAATAGCAGTTTTATACTACTTTAATATTAAGGAGATATTTTGTAGTAAGTTAGTGAAGGAATATTTGTTAGAATGTTTAAAATGTATCTTTATAGTTCAGAAATCTACATGAGAATTTAAACATTATAAAAGGTGAATAGTTTAAGTATAAAAGGTGTATGGTGTATTATATTTACATTGTAAGTGTATATTTGAATATGTACGTACTACAAAAATAGAGAATTTTTTACTCATGTCAAAATACTTAATATTTCTAAAATTGTCTTTCTAAAAATATAAATGCGAATGTTTAGATGGATGGATGAATGGATGTTTGTTTAAAGGTATCTCCAAAACGGCTCAACGGATCTCGATGAAATTTAGGTTATATGTAGAGCTAGTAAGTCCATAAAGGTCAAAATACAATTCAAGCATCGAAAGTAAAAATAGTTTTTGGATGAACCTCTTTAGAAAGTTTGAGAATCATTTCGAAGCGACCCTACTTATCCCTGACAATAAAATACAGAGGGTTAACCACCGTCACATGACTCATCCCCCAACAAGTACAAACCTCAGGGTCCTATGGGAACAACACACAAATTATCCAAAGCTAATTGTTTAATTCGTTCATGCCATTTAACTAAACAGATTGAAAGTTAGAACATTTGTTGTGAAATTTTTTCGCTGCTTCAGGCCGTACGATCGTTAAATTATAGTGCATTTCGTTTGGAATTTGTTTCTTTTCGTAATTTTTACTTAAACCAATTATATTAAAGACAACAACTTCAACTTAAGTGAATAAAAGTAGCAGTCTATTGCCTACTAGTGGTCGCTCGCGACTTCGTCAAAGCAGAATTAAAAGAAGTAGCCGGTTATAAGCCAGCGTGCATCAGATACTTTCTCGTTCAAGTACCGTCAAAATCGATACAGCCGTTTCGGAGATTACCCGGGAGAAACGCGGTCTTGCGGACAGACATTCAGGCAGAAAAAAAATTAAAAAATGGTTTTCCATCACCGTACGAAATATGTTTTTTTTTTTTTGATATTTCATACATACACCCCAATTATATTAATATGCATAAATTCAAAATTTCGACAATATCCTGCCGTATGAACTACTAAGTAGTAGGGATTAAAAAATTAAACGTCATGTAGGGACAAAAATAATAAAATATATTAATATTAAACAAGTCTTTGTTACACTAATAATAATAGTAAAATCTAATTGCTCTTAGGCTCATTTTTCTCGACCAGTTTGAAGTCCCCGGTTGCCAGATCTTCGGTGCTGGATTTGAGTTCCGCATACTTGTAGCGAAGCGCCATTACAGTGAATATTAACATGTCTAACAACATCAGTCCCGCGAAAAGGAAGAACTCCTTCCACTGCAATCAATACAGTTTTTTTAATATACCAGCAGTCCCTCCCAGCTTCACACAGGCGACGATTTTTTATTTTTGAAACATTTTATAAGAATATTAAATATAGTCTATGTTCCTTAGGGATAATGTAGCATTCGAATGATAAAGACATTTTTGAAATCGGTCCAGTAATAATAATGTCCATTTTGATCTTAATGATTTTTTTATCTGTTTTTTTCTGATGACTAGGATTTAAATTGCACACACACACCTTAGAATATAATAGTAACTTTACCTGAGCGTCTAAAAAGTTTCCTTCAACGATCAGCACAACGATAAGATTCCCAAAGGCCACCGTGAGAAGCCACACCGACTGTAACACGGACTTCATACTAGCAGGAGCTTGTGTGAAAGAGAACTCGAGTCCAGTTACCGAGAACATCACTTCTCCCATCGTCATAACAACGTACTGTGGCACCAGCCATAGTATATGCAAGCTGTTCGGTGGAGTTACTGTTATTATGTCCATGAACTGTTGAAAGATAACATTTAATTAATAAATTAGTGTCTAAATTTGAAACGTTTAAAACTTATCTAACCAGAATTCCACCTTCATTACATTGGTCTATGATGATTTATGAACTTTCATATAGTGGGTCTGCTTCCGTCTATTTATTAGATACCTTCAAATTTAAGTAATCTGTTGTTTATGTATTTCTATTTCATATATTGCGTGTGCGTGTAGTAGGCGTTTACCACTAGAAAGGATCGGTTGTGGTACTTACAAAGTTTCCTCCGTTGTCTTCATACAATGGTATCGCATAGACGGCTCCCGTCTGCAAGGAAACTTCCTGCATCACTAAGACTCCATCCACTATGATATCATAAGTACCCTTTTCTAAGGATGTTTGAAGTTTATTATCAGTAGTAATGTTCAACTTTGTTCGGTTCTTTTTATCTTGCATCATTATTCGTGACAAGGAAAATGTGTTTGATAAAAATCTGAAAAAAAAATATTACATTCGATTTAAATAACATGGCGAATGCTGACTAATTATTTTACAATCGGTATTCAAAATATATTAGATCCCACATGTAAATTATTATTGGAAGTATCGACCTTCACATCTTGATTTGATTATTTCTTTAATTTTAAAGTTAATAAAGATTGTTTATAGAACGCGTTGCTTTTAATTTCGTGATAACAGTAAACACTGAATACGTTAAGGAAATTAATTAAACCATAGCTCTTGTAGTGTTCGTTTTATTCACTATAATGAAATGTTGGTCTTCGATGTTTGGTTAATAATTATATTTATTGTAAAATCTCAAGGTGTTGAAGTAGTAGTACAACAAGGAACACTATTTGGAACTAGATCGTCGACAGTATTCAATGAAAAGTTGTACTACGCATTTTACGGAGTTCCTTATGCAAGAATGCCAGTCGGAAAACTTCGATTTAAAGACCCAAAGCCAGTAAAGAAATGGAAGAAACCTTATGATGCTAGGACAGAATATCACGGTGCTTGTGCCCAGGTACACATCGTGCATAAACATGCATTATTTGGCTATGAAAATTGTCTTAATTTAAATATCTATACACCTGAACTACCTGATACCTTAAAGGGAGATCTAAAAGCTGTCATTGTATGGATTCATGGTTATGCATTTACTTCCAGTTTTAGTCACATACACGGTCCAGACTTTTTAATAGAAAACGACGTATTGTTTATTAGCTTAACGCACAGAATTGGTGTTTTTGGGTTTGTGAAATTAAAATATGAAGATACAAATGCTAACATGGGCTTAAAAGATATTGTAATCGCATTGAAATGGATCAGAAGAAATATAAACAAATTCGGCGGAGATAAAAACAAAATCACAATAATGGGCAGTGGATCAGCAGCTACAATGATCACCTTATTAATGTCGAAATATAAAAAGTTATTCTCTAAAGCTATATTGCAAAGCGGAAGCTTTTATTCTCCGTCCATATTCCAAGGTGATTATAACATAGAAACAAAACGGCTAATAAATAAACTGAAAGATAAAGGTATCGTAAATATAGTTAAAGCGTCTGCAAAAGATTTAGCTTTAGTTGCTGAGAACATTTACACGAAAATGGAAGTAATTAACTTTCAAAAACCAGTTGTTCCATTTACGCCAATAATTGAGAAAAAAACAAACCGGTCAGTGATAACTGAATATTCTTATGACATATATAAAGAAACCAAAACAATCGGTTTTCGTATACCAATTCTTATCGGTTTTAATAGCCAAGAAAGTATGTCTGAAGTCACGCCACTTATACACAATACCCGTTATTTAAGATCCCTCAACTCTTCTTTCAAATACATGGTACCTTTTACTAATGGTTGTAAATTTAATCAAAGTTCTAAGTCTTATAAAAGAGTCGCCAAAAAGATAAAAGGGAGATATTTTAGTAAAGGAATTACTGAAGAGTCAATACACGACTTTTTAAATTATGCTACTGACCTTCAAATCTATCCCATATACAAATTTATAAAAAAATATTTAGCTGTACATAATAATCTTTTTGTATACAAATTTGATTATGAGGGAAATTTTAACGTGATGAAAACTCACTCTTTAACTGGGTCGAACACGATGATAAAAGGTGCAGCGGGAGGTGATGAAATATGTTATATTCTTAAGTGTGAACCACTTTGGGAGAATTACATTAAATTGAAAAATAACGTCGGTGACCGAGACAGAATTTTTATCCAGCAAATAGCCAAGATGTGGGCGAGCTTTGCAAAATTTGGTGACCCACATCACAATAATGGTAATGTTACTTGGCCTCCAATGACCGTAAAAGAAGATAACCTTTTTGTTTTTGGTAAAGAAAACAAATTGACTAATTCTAAATTAGAAAAAAGTGCTTATAAATTTTGGAATAACATATACAGTAAATATTATGCTAAAGAAAATTGCGAAAAAACACATGACGAGTTGTAACATTCGGCACCTTTACAATTTTAGTAATTTGTTAAAATTATAATATTTTTTTACTATTGTATTAAAGTATAGAGGTATGTGAAAAATTGTCTGTCACTGCTTTTGAAACTAAAACGTTTAAGACTTGATATTTTTAGATAAAATTATGGCAAGAGGTATTACTGTTTGTTTTAATATACTTAATTATATCTTACCTAACTTTTACCCCATCAATAGCTTTATCGTTGTTATCATCATATTGGTAAACGTCATTCCTTGATACAAAGTAAGAGTTTGCGGTTTTCTCTTTTAATACAAACTTGCCGTCGTAGTTAACATCCATACAATCACTCGTATTTACACCTCTTAATGAATAAGGTAATTCTATCTGCTGATGTGCTTCAATATCCAGTTTTTCATAAACTCCTAAAGCATCTATTATAACTTTATCTGTAACATTTTCTGCGGGGTTGTAAACATTTAATGTTATGTTGCAATTAAATCCGTTATAAACTCTAAGTTGTGCCAACCCATCCGATACTGGTGTACCATAAGTAGGCTGAAAAGAAGAATAAATCGTTAGCAAAAAATGATTATTTGGATAAAAAAGCTATGAAAGTACTATATAGAACATTTACCAAAAGATTCAATTCAACAATTCCAGATATAACAAAAGCGGCGGCGGCGAGAACACCTCCCCAAATCATTTTGTGCAAAGGTTTCCTTATTAGCTTGCACCACGTCAGAAACGGATAAATCGCCTGTAAGTAATTATTGATTAAAGAATCTTCCTTTATTTTATTAAACTTCTTATCCCACGGTAGGTGTAAACAATTTAGTAAATAGTATATTAGAGATTTGTCTTTCTATAATATTAACCCCTTGAAAGGCGTCTCCGACAAGCAGAGGTCGGCAGTTTTCCCCATATTTAACTCTACCTCTTCTTTATTTCGATTAAAGTGACTAAGTATTACAAAATATTAATAATAAAATGTTAATTTAATAATATTGGTATATTGTAAATTTTGTTAATCAAGTAATTGGTTGCATAATTAACAATTACTGCAGATAATCGCCGCTGTTCACGCGTCAAGTGTTCAGTAGAATTTTGGTGTTATGGTAATTCCACAATTTATACTGTTAACTGTCAATTTTGTTTTCGGTAATATTTAGTCATAATGTAAAACTAATTTAACGTAAAACGAGATGAACATTTTAAAAGCAAAGAATATTAATGAAGTGTGAAATAGGAAAATGAAATAAACAAACAGGGCAAGATAAATGAAACCGTGTAAAATTGATATAAAAAAGCAATAATTGACGCGGTGTTCCATGTTACATTATTCTTTTTAAATTAAAACCTTGGTTATCGTCTGCTTGCAGGTTCATTTTTTATCGATGTTTATTTTTCTGCTGCATTTTCTTTTTATTTGAAGTAATAAATAACTAAGCCATGTTTTATAGAAAGTTACTACAGACTTGATGTTGTCTACATTTTTTTTATTGTATTAGGTAATAAAAGAAGTACATTTTGAGATAGTTACAATGTAATGCGTTCGCAATACCGAAATAGTTGTACAAAAATTATTGTTTTTTAATCTTCAATTCTGAGAAAACGTAAATAATAATATGGTTTTGTACTATATGTTTATGTTTCGGTAGTGGAAACTCACTAGTATAGATATTTTAATGTCATAGTATGTCAACTTAAGATTGCTAACTTACCACTTCGAAAAGAGGGATGAATACTAAAATAAGTAAAGGATTGAGCACTTGCATCTGATCCGCTTTCAGAGTCCAGCTTCCGATTTCCTGATACATTCTATCAGCTTGGAAGGTCCATCTTGATCCCTAAATCAATATTTATATATTAAAAATAAACTATGATGATTCACGCAATTAACCGAGAGACTTATATGACCCGATGATAGAGGCGCTGTTATCGGATGTTGTTCTGTCAGAAAATATGTTTAATAACTTTTCTTCTTTTAATTCTTGATGATATTTATATAATATGATACAAGCAAGGTAACAGGGGATTAGTAGAAGACAGTATTGTGATGTCAAAGGTGAATGATGTCATATTATTCAATTTTATTAGCAAGCTTTATAATTATGATTAATGCTATCGTTGGCATTCTATAAAGTCTTTATGCGAGTTATAAATATATCTTACAACTTGTCATATAAAGCGATCTATTGATAGAACAGTTAGCAAACCCGCAAATTTGTACACTGATAATAATTTATTTAATTTCCGTCTCATATCTAATTCTACATAGCTATGTATTTTGCAATTACGAATAACAGATTTTCAAAAATTTTATTAATACTGTTGTACTGTAATTTTAGCTAATAACATTCAGCTATTAGTAGTAAATATACTTATTAAAAAATCCTCCATGTCATTCCGGGGAAAATACTTATCAAATAAGATGTCACTTCACTCTACAAAATCAACGAAACCGTTTAGGCTACAACTAGTCACACACATATCTGCGAAAAATTATTCGCCTATCATTTAGCCAAAAATGGCAAAATAATGTCACAATCACAGCTAAGTTTAAACTGTTTGTAAATAAAATACCTGTTGATCGAAGAGCGCCCAAAAGATCGGCAACGGTATGAAGAGGACGAGAACTCTCAACAGACCCTTGATGTCTTCAATAAGGTTCGAGTCGTACTTGTCGTCTGCGTGGTCCAGCCAGTGCTCGCGCTTCTCCTTGCTTTTGTTAGACTTCACTAACGCATACTGTTGCCAAAAGTATAGTATTAGCAAAAAGAGAGGCTGATCCCACTAAAGGGTCGCCCACACAGTAGAAGGGTCCTTATTGTAGGTTCTGTACAAATATGCATTTTATTAATTTTTAATGCTGAACAAAGTGAAAACGTACAGACACTTCCATACCATTCATTGCAAGATAGATTCTATTTGGAAAGGGTGAAATGGTAATCTCTTAAACCCGTGAAAATTACTCGGTGTGGATGGGCTATAAAAATGACATTTATCTTTTATACAGAACTACAGTCAAAATTTGTTATAACGACATCGAAGGGACTACTCATATTGAGTCGTAAAAACCGATAGTTGTAACAACCGGTGACAGGTATTAATAGGAAAGATATGTAATAACATTCAGCCAGGACCTTTGATTTTGGTCAATTTAACCGGTATGTTGTTCTAAACGATGTCGCTATAAACGGTTTTGACTGTAGTTTTTACCCGCGACTCCGTCCGCGCGGAATAAAAAAAAAAAAAAAAGAAAACGGGGTAAAAATTATCCTATGTCCTATTCCTGGTTCTAAGCTGCATGCCCACCAATTTTCAGTAAAATCGATTCAGCCGTTCTTGAGTTATAAATGGTGTAACTAACACGACTTTCTTTTATATACAGTCAAAATCTGTTATAACGACATCGAAGGGACTACTCATATTGAGTCGTAAAAACCGATAGTTGTAACAACCGGTGACAGGTATTAATAGGAAAGATATGTAATAACATTCAGCCAGGACCTTTGATTTTGGTCAATTTAACCGGTATGTTGTTCTAAACGATGTCGCTATAAACGGTTTTGACTGTATATAGATTTAGGATGAAAATTTATTTTTTTATAGAATAGAAGCGAGATCTTTCGCAAAAACAAGTTACTTTTTGGTACATATCAATCTAGTCAATCTATTTCTCGGATTAACTAGATTTTAGGAACCATAATAGATGAGTGTAGCACTAACTGACATTTCAGGCATCGGTGTCGTGTATAGACGGGCTTTTAATTAAAACCCTCTGGAACCGGTATTGGAAAGTTTTAATAGGAAAGTGGAAGTTACTCACTCCGACACAAGCAGAGACGTTACCGAGCACGTTGCCGGCGGGATTCTTGATAATGTAGAGGCGTTTGCCCGCAACAAAGAACACTGGAACAAAAAACTTATAACTTTATATGCTTTAAACAACACTTAATTATGCGGTATTACGCAAGCTGTAATACAATTTTTTTTTCTTATTTAAAGAGATATAGATTTTTACATATATTTTTAAATATTTCAATGTGTTATAGAACAATAAAATGTATTTTTAATTTATCAGAAGTGGAAACAACAAAGAAATGCTGTACCATTTTCCTTCGACAACATTAATTAATCCGTCTAAAAGTTATACATAGATGAACGTAATTTAGATATCTTATAATGAAGACTTCGTTTTAAATCAATAGTTCGCTATTATCATATATTTAAAACGATGTAACAATCAACTTACCTATAGAAACAATCATCAGTAAGCCGGGAACACCAAACGCGAGAGAATAGCAATCATTTTCTCCGAAACAGTGCACATCTGCCCTTAGGATCGGAGTGAGAAATGTAGAGATGAGACTTCCCGCGTTGATAGAGAAGTAGAAGAGAGAGAAGAAATAACCGAGGTATCTCTCCTGCTCTGGCAACTTGAACTGGTCTCCACCGAATGCCGATACACACGGCTTTATACCACCAGTACCGAATGCAATAAGAAGTAGAGCTAAGATTGTAAATTCTCTGTAAAATAATAGTTCAATTGATAAGTTACAATTATTAATACTAAGCATTAAAACAGATACGCTAAATAAATCTGAAAAGAAGCATTTTATGGTCTTTTACAACTATTTGCGACGCAAATGAATACTGTCATGTAAAGGGTCTAACAATAGCGGTACTTGGCCTAGGGCATTGAACTGAAAATTGAAAGAGGGTCAATAGTAAAGAAGTCTTAACAGTAGACTTGAGGACCATTCAATTAATAAAAGGACACCGAACACTAGTATAGTCCCATCCAAACTTTATAGCGGCTTGTAGTTAATATGAGACTGCGCTGTAGTAATCGGCGAGGCACACCTCTGAGTTGCAGGGTACACACCGAAGGAGAGACGTAAGGAGTACGCAAAGGAGTAAACTCTTTTCTCAACAGTGGCCTACGGTGGGCTCACTTTACATCCATCTAGGGAGATGTACATATAGCATAATGGTCGTCTAGGGAGACTAACTCGAAGATAACTACGAGCTGCCTAAAGTTTGATTCTTATAATACACAGACAGGACGTTAAATATTATTGATCTTGAATAAATTGTCCTCACACACATTGTTGTATGAAAAGGTTACCGTGTAATAAATAGATACCATTATTGTGTTTTTGTGTCTATGTGTTTCTTTTAAAGAAGTTAAAATAATAATTATTACTAAATAAATACCACTTTGTATTTAAAATCAAAAATGTTTTTGATAAAATAACTTACAGTTTTGGCAAATCCAATGGCGGCATAGCTGTGAGGGATATCAGAACACTGCCCGTTGCGTAAACAAGAGACAGATAGAATATTGTTCTGAAATAAATTAATTATATTCACATATAAAAAACATTTCGCTAAAGTAAATTATATACATCATTATTCTAGGGATTATTTTTCTAAATTTATGTATATAATGTATCCAATATTCATCCTAATCTTTAACCAAAATCTGTCTAGTGTATTAATCTAAAAAATACCCGGTGTGGGTATTCTCCAATTAAAGATTTTAGCTATGAAATTAACACCTAATAAGATTTGTCGGGGACTTTGTTATTGTTACAATTTCCTACTTCCATACCGTAATTAATTTGTCGTAACAGTTTATACTTGCAGTGTCCATCTTACATCATCCATCTTACTATTGGAATATTGTATTTTTTCCGAGAATTTATTTCTAATTACAATAGGAAGAGAATTAATAGATTTGTATTGTAATTTACTTGTTTCGCTTTGTAGCAAACAATGGAATCCAATGCAAATTATTGTCTTAATGATAATTTATCACCTCCGTACCTATTGCCTTGATCATTTTTATTTACTTAAATCAATTTTTGCAATTCATAATTATGGTAGCATGAAGATAGTTTTGCAACGAAAAAAATCACGTTATTTGCTATATCTATCTTTAGGTGGATAATAGAATATTTTTATATGATTGACTATATTAAAAAGGCATGTTTATTATAGTGAAACAATTAAAAATAACATTACATTCATGTATTAAAATTAATGAAAGCATCCCGAGGTTAATTTATCAAACTCGGAACGTTTTTTAAATAAAATTTAGACCTAGTTGTTAGTTTTTTTAGATTAATGTACAATAAAGTATGAAATCTAATCTACAAAATTGAGTTAATTTGCACAAGTATTGATGAAAACTTAATTTTCTTCATAAAGTCACTGCGGTAAAAATTGTATGAAAAAAAAATGCAAAATATGTAAAAAAAAAATATTAATTTAATTATAAGTTTACAGCATCCGCTTTTCCATCCTTGTAACTTTAAGATTAAGGGAATTACGCTTGATGTAAGATTAATTTTTCTGTAACTTGAACGTAGCAAAAAAAAGGCTTTGTGTCCCCACTAGTGGAAAAGAGTTTTTAACATCATTACAGTCAATCGCTAGAAAAGTAAAAATATATAGAATTTCACAATTACCTGAACCTGCCCAACCATCCGTCGGCAATCATTGCACCAAGCAAGGGAAAGAAGTAGGCGAACATTGTGAAAACATGATATATGACGGTTGCTCCGTTGTCAGAGTAGCCCAATTTGTCGCGAAGGTATAATGACAGGATCGCTACAACAAACAGTTACATAGTTCTAAAATTATATCGTCTACACTAAAAAAAATAGGAAAGCTTTGTATTTTTGATTGTAAGCAATAATATCAAAATCTTCGGATTTCAAATCTTACTTAACTAATAGATTGCAACATTATCTCTGAGTAACATTAGGCTATATGATTAAAAAATAACAGTCTGCTACCCAAGCGAAGCCGGGACAGGTAGTTTGTAAAAAATATTTTTGGCCCCATTTCGGTAGGGTAGTTTGTTTCACTAGTATTCGTGTCCACTTCAATTTGGGTTTCGGTTGCAGTAACCTTGTGTTGACATATTGACATCACTCACGTTCTCTTTGAAAAAACAGAGACGTGAAAATACAAGTGTCACTGCAGTCAATTACTACAATGTTTACATTGTCGAACATTTATACAAAATATTATATTCAACCCTTTCATACTGGTTGAAATTCATGGCTACATGCCGTCGTAAAATATATTTTTTAATAAGTGATTTCAAACGAAATTTAAATGAGTATTGTTTAGACAAACAATGCTCTATTTATTAACTATGATTACAAATGCTAACACATGATTACTTCTTATGCAACATTAATATCTTAAATCAATCTGTTTACAATTTTTTATTACGCCTTTTAGTACGTATCGTTTTAAAAACCTTGAATTGAAAATATTGCACCGTTTGTTTACTTGGAACAACATGTTTACGGAATAATTTCAATTGAATTAACATACGATTGAACCGATTCTTGTAAAAAAAAACTTGAGAGGTGTCAAGGGACACCCGGATGGAACGAAGTTCCTTTCAATTAATTAGTGAAGGAACCAATGTTTATTCTATGAATAAAAAACTTAAGTCTTCACAAGAAGTACATTTTATTTCTATGAATTTACGTTATATATTGTCACGTCGTTGCCATGGTGAAGTAGCGCTCATTCGTCGTTAACATACTTACTTTAGCAAAAAGTGTCGTGACAACTTTTCGTAAGAATTTTTTCCGTCTAGCCCCCTTTCACAACTCGCGATAAGGAACTTCGTTCCAACGATAAGGAACTTCGTTTCAATAATATTTGTCAGTTATCATTATGACTGTAATTTTTCATTACAGCAATAATAAACGAGATAAGAACTATTGTGATTCCTTAAGGGATAATATTAAAAAAATGTATTTTCGCTCGAGGAAAAAAAGAAGGATTTATACATTACATTATTACATTATTTATTTTACAGATGAAGGAAGAGGAAAACCAAAGAAAGTATGGAACATTTGTGTGAAATGTAACATGTGTAAATGATTATATTTAGATATGACAGCAGATAGAGATTTATAGAAAAGTTGTACATACTATACCAATTCTCTTAGGAGAGAGGACACGGATGTTAAGAATTATGGTCATTTAAGTACAAAATGTACCATTTCTTTTAAGAGATAACAAACATACACATACTTTAATAACCTCCTTTTTGGAATTCTATTAAGAAAAAGGTTGACAACCCACTCTTGGTACAGGCAAATATCTGATAGGTAACCAAGGCTATGTCTTGAGATATGTTAACACTTTAAATTGACTGATACGTTTAAGTGAATATTATCATTGAGACGTATCCAATCGAGTTTAGAATGTACGCTCGGCTACTTCATTTTATCAATGAGTTTACCCGAGGTTAAGATGAATCTTGAATCCGATAAACTGAAGTTTGCAATTGTGGTAATTTATAATGTCATAATCTCTGTTGTTTTTCATAATTTGTATTTTATGTACCTATATTGAATATGTTCTCGAGTCTTTTTTGTTTGAGTAATCTAATCTTGTGTAAAATTGTCTTATTGCTGATTTTATTTGGTAAAAAAATAAAGGTAAGATTTTAATCGAAAAATTCGTTAGGCTCAATATTATTATAACTCGTTGCAAAGAAGAGTAAACAGTATGTTCAATAAATATAATATTGATACAGTTTTTTTTTTGGAGTCGACATTAATTCCAATACTCAAAAACAGTAATACTCGTAGAAAGATAGGCTGTAATAATCCGACAAACCCTGTAACTATTGGAACAAACGTCGGCAAAAAATTGAATGTTGTTCGTGACCGATGACATGCCAATTCAGACAGCAATTCGAAAAGCCGCAGAAATCAAATATTCATCATCTGTCAGGATACCGCAAAATACTTTTTCTGACGCAGTGAAAAAACTATTGTAGAACTTACTTCGCATTCCATAGTAGCAAAATCGTTCGCAGAATTCATTTGTCACGATAAATCCAACTGCTTTTGGATATGGGAGTTTCTGAAAATGAAAATGAAATTATTTACATAATATGTATTTAAAAAAATAATGTTACACTCAACTGGTTGCTATGGTTTCTAAAAAAAAAACAAAATAGATTTATGTGTTCATAACATATTAGGTTAATTACTTAGAACCAGGGATTTTTATGGTCAACTAGCTTTTACCCGCGACTCCGTCTGCGTGAAATAAAAAAAATGTACACAATATAAAGAAAATCCTATGTCCGTCTCCTAGTTCTAAGCTACCTCCCCATCAATTTTCAGTTAAATCAGTTCGACCGATATTACACTATTTATAACTCTCTTGAGTTATAAATAGTGTAACTAACACGACTTTCTTTTATATATATATATAGATATATCAAATCTTAAAATTTAATCTATATAAACGATATTTTCGAACGCTTATTACTTCTATAAAAAATAGCTTTTATTTACTATGCCTACTGAAAACAGATAAAGTACATGTTTTATATTATCACAGTAAGAAAATCTTCAATACAATAAGTACAGCGAGAACAATCGTTTGAAAACCCTAAATGGAATTAGTGTACGACCTCGCGATTCTATTCATAGTTTTTGCACTAAATAATAAATAAAGCCAAGGCCGAAGCGGACGTGATTGTCTTTATATGGAACTGCCAAACTCATTCAGTATTGAAAAATATTAAAGCAAAAACACTAAAAACATATTTTGATCGTAATTACATTTTCCAAACTTTAAGCAATTATCTTATGTATAATTCAAAACAATATATAAAACTAATTTATTCTATTTCAGTTATCTTAATTTGTTTTATAAAAATCGAGGTTCAGATAAAACTTAGGTACGATGGATCAATATCATTGCGCAGCCTCTTCTTATGGCGTAATAACCAGAATAAACAAGTCATAACAGACATAGTAATATTAACTTTAGATTAGAGATAATTGATGAAAATAAAATACAATTTTTACATTTTGTTCGGCATCGAGCATGTCTTGAGACTTGAATGGTAGGTACTAATGTTCGTACTTGTCCGAGATCGAACAAGTACGCGTGTACCCACACAAAAAGTAATTATTATGACTTTAATCATGAATATATTCATTATTTTAGCAAGGAGTAAAGATAGGACCTGTCAAGAGATATTCACTTGTCCCAGTTTACAAACCAGTTACCAACATAACGACCTTTTAGTAACATGAATACGCAAAACAAAATGAAAAACATATATTTTCCTCGTTTTAACATTTAACATAATAATCACTAATACTCTATGAAGAATAAATATTCAAGCAAAATTGATTTTATATCAATTATCTGGTGACATTTGGGGCAAAACTCGTACTGAATTCCTTTCATTAAATGATACTCATGTTACGAACTGCGAACCAGTACAAACCAGATATCCATTCTTTGTACGAGCCGCGAGACAATTAATGATAATTCAAGCGATCGGTATCGGACCATATCGTGCTAGTGTTGTGTTGTCTCTCATTTAACACGTCAATACAAATCATTAACAATTATAAGATAGATGCAAGTAAACAACAGATAGTAAGTAATTCTTACTTTATGAACATCATATAAATTTTGGGTCCACGCTAACCTTTAGGACCTAAAATCAACTCTTCAGTTCAATAGATTTGGGCGGGGCTGAAAAGGGCAAAAAAGTACCGAATGCATTTTAATACAACCTTTTCACATTTTTCTATAACAATAAATTAATACTGTAAGTAATATACTCGTAGTATCATGTTCACATCAGCAAATACTAAGACCGATACTAACGGTAGAGATGTTAAACAATGAGTCGATTGCATCATCCTAACAACATGGGAAATACCCATCAATAATTTTATTGACTATTTTACTACACTGCTTCAAGTGTGGTATTGCTAGAATTTGTATTTAACACATTCAGTGCTACTATCATTTTCACGTACCTACTTATATTAGCGTGAGCATGTACGGCGGGACTGTACTGAATGTATTAAGATAAGAACATCATTATAGCAAACGGTAACTTAAACGAAATTAAAAAGATGTTTTTTTTACATTCCAAAACAAAAAAAATGTTTTTTAAAGCATAGAAAATTGCGACAAAGTTTTAATTAAAAAATGCCATAGTCACATAGTTTAATAACTAACCTGTTAAGCTATCCCTACCAATCAATATTTCTATTGTTTTACCAACCTACAGAAAGGAAAAACGATTTCCCGGTTTCACGGATTTTGTTGTGTGTATATTTCTGTATATAGCCGTTCCATAGTTTTATGTTATGTATAGGGTAAAGCCAATCTGGTTTTGGTATTCTGGAAAATATGGTCTTACAAAAATCTTTTGTATATTTTCGTTTTGAATAAAAAACATTAATCATGTTTTTGGAAGTATTTTATTATAGGTAATTAAGGTTGTGCAAATTTTTTAACGAAATGGAACACTGACATTGTTAATTATCTTGAAAATATTTTAATGCTGTTTTTAGCCGACTTCAAAAAGAAGGAGGTTATTATATTAAAAAGAAACGTTATTCCATACTTCAAAGGAAAATCGAATTATTTTATTTTCAACACCATAATTTATACCAAGTTATATAGCAATTAATGCCTTGTTACAAAAAATATCTCCAACATATTATGAATACTCTACTTCATAACAAGATATTTATGAGTAGAGCAACATTGTATTCTAAATGTCAATGAACTATCACAATGAACCAAAAGTTATTGATTGCAGAATGACATCAAGCTGTGCAATACATATGAACTACTCTAGGGTATAATGACTTAGGTTGTAACGTTTTTCTAATAGTTATGAGATCTGTGTATATATCGTATTAGCTGTCGCCTGCGACTCCGTTCGCGCGGAATAATAAGTAGTCTATGTGTTCTTCCAGACTATGTTCTACATCTATACCAAATTTTATCAATATTCGATGAGTCGTTTCGGAGATACCTTCAAACAAACAAACATCCATCGATCTAAATATTCGCATTTATAATATTAGTAAGAAGTAAGATGTAAAAGATAAATAATATATAAAAATTCCAAGTCTTGAAGAGATATTTGAGAATCTATGAGAGACAACTTAATTCGAAGCATATAAATTTTTCGTTTATTTCTTCTTATCAGCTATTAGCTCACACAATAACGGAATACTTTTTTCAGTCTTCAGTGTAATAGGTGTACTGTCAAAAAACATTAGACAGTTTGGATTAAATGATACCGTTTTCTATTCACAGATGCATTGATCAGTTTTAGAATATGAAATAACGGGAAGACTATCATTTATTTATGGCCAGCGTTTTCCGATATACTACGTGCCAACCATACGTATGACAGCGATAGGAACGAAGTACGTGTTATGCACTCAAGGTGGGATAAAGAAACAAACAGAAATCATTGATACGCAAGATACATCGAAAGTATTGATACCTTATCTGTTGCTACGATTGTTCTACAATAGCCACTTGCCGTTGCGTTATTTGACCTGGATATTTTGAAAGATCGTTACACAATCAAGCCAATATAAAATGTAAAGAATCTTCAATTTTGTCCATGTCCTTTTTAGTAATATTTCGTAAACTGTATGACATCTTTGCATCTTGTCATATTTGATTACATCGACTTATATAAAAGCAACAAGCCGGTAACTCCGATTTGATTCGTATGGAAGATCAATGTGAGACAAACTATAAGTAACTGTATATAACTTTATATTTAAAATATAATTATAAATATTAAATATCAATAACAACAGAGTGCAAAATTGCAAATCTAGGCTTAGTAATTTGAGTTCTGCGTTATATATCTCAGTATGTCAGTTTCTTCTTTTATAAAGACTATTTACTTTATTCTCAGTAAATAAATATCAAGGTTCTACAGTAACGTGTATGATACAAGTGGATTAAGATAAAATGATAACAGTTTTAGAGTTGAAGATGAGATAAAAGTTGTTGAGGTTAAAACACTTGAGACTATTTACGCCTTGAAACATTTTTTTCTAGTTCAAATTAGTTGTAAATTAAATAAAACCAATAAACCATTTAATACGTATCGTATGACATCTCTTCGTCAAAATTGATTCCGCGGTTAATGCTACTGCAAATTACAATATTTCACGCGCAAACAAAACCACATACTGACAGCCAGATACTAAAATATAGTTTTAAAAACACAAACATCATTTTTAACTTTTTTATTTGGTATGTATTATGGTATGTATATGTATCTATTTTTATACATATATATAATTGTCATGACAATTTGCAACATGTTCACTACTAAGACGTGTAAGACCTCTACTAAAAAACTCCGCAAATTATTCTAACGTTCATTGTTTCGTTCGATTATTATTTATATTACTCCCTTGTTGAATTTAATTATGTCGCACTATATTTACATTATCTACGTATAGTTTTACATATATTTCAATTATGCATAGCTTTCTACCAAATTCAGTGTCGATTGATGGAAACTAAGAGTGATTAATTAAATAGTGGTTATTGGGGAGGGGGGTAAGGGGATCCTACCGCGTATCGATTTGTTTAAAAAACCTAGAGTTCAAATAATGAGTATTTCAAGTTAAACATTCGATTATTGGAAAGACAATGCTTGGTACACTTCTATACGAAATATGCGTCATATGTAATATATTTGTGTGGTTGTGGGAATCAAACCTATGAACCTACGACTGCCTGATTTATAAAAATATATAAACAGGTGAGTTCTTTACAGTTGAATCACGCAATACCTTCTGTGTAAATATATATAGATAACAAAGTTAAACTAAATATTATAAGTTAATTATTATTATGTACTTTTAAAAGTTTAATGGATCGATCAAAATTATTAACACATTTTACTAAATAGGTTTTTAAACATATATTTAAATTAATCTATTTTGTAAATGATGATTAAGTTTTACATAAATATTTCACATCCAAGTTACTGAATACTTTTTTCTAAAAGATATCGGAAACAAATGTCCACAATAACAAAGAGCAACAGAGCGGCGACCATGTCAATGCAATTTGTAGCCTTCAGAAGCCATGCCGAAGGCTACCGCAGTGATCGCCCACAAATTTATACCTCGCACATTAAACGTGTTGCAAAACATTTGCTCGTAACATAATAACATTTTAACGCAACTATTATCAAGTTTATTTATCTGAATGAAATTATTAAATTGAAAACTGAATATCGAATACTATAGCTATGTTCAGCGGTTTACAACCGTCTTCCTTTGTCACCTCGTAAAGTTTTTATGACATTTAAAAACCCCGTTTTTCTCTCATCTCATAGTTTTCCTTTTAGGATTGAAGGTAATGAAATCGTAAATCTTATGACTTTATCCCTATTTATTATATTTACAGTTCAACTTCTGTACTGGATTTGAATGATTGAATTCAGTTGATTTTTACGAAATACGAGATAAATGTATTTGGGGCATTATAAAAAGCGACAAACAGATTATGCACGGAGGTTACTTCTGCATTGCCCCCCCCCCCGACCCCCACCCGCACCGCCGGCTGTGTCAAGGCAATCTCAGTACGAAATTGAATTCCGTGAAGGTAAACATTGCAATAGCCTGGTATTAGGTATAAACATGTATTTGTTATTCAAGATAAGTAATCACTTGGCAATCCCAGAGTTAAACTGCTATTGGGTACGTTTATACGATGTTCATATGTTGGAAGTATGCAGAGAAAAAATGCGCTGTCTACAAGTTCCGCGCTGTTGCAATTGTAATTCATGTATGTAGTTACGTATCATGAATGAATGACTTGCGAAAAATTTTTGCACTACTGTCAAGAAATTGTAATAACATTGTTCTTGTTTATTTATTTTAACTTACATTTGATTCTCAATTTATTGTTTCGAAAGGTGTCTAAATAAAATAGAAAAAGGATAACGTATATTCACAATATTAACTGCCAAGAATACTCGTCTATAAATCTAGACAATATTGTGTAAAATTATGTTGTCTCTGGTTTCATAATTTTTTTTGTATTCTTTTATTGTGTAATATGTTGAGATAGTGCATTGGTGTTATCACAAGTGCTGTCACAAGTTAGGTCCGTGTAGTGCTCGTAATCGTGGTTAATACGCGTGACAAAGTATTTAGTTTTTTGTCATAAAAAATTATAATATGAGTATTAAGTAACAAGTCGTTGAAATAACATCGTTCAGTTTTAAAATATTAAAAATTATAAAATAAGTTCGTCTAAATAACATCGCAACTTTGCAATATTTTTAACCAAACAATAATGTAAAACAATGCGAGTATAACAAAAATAATAAAAAAATGTATTACATTCGTACACTCCAACTTTATTAATATGTATAAATATTATAGGTTTAGGTTACTTAAGTTTAATATCGGTTTGTTCGAGTTAGACATAAAATAGTTTGAATTAGTAGTTAAATTCGCAACTTGTCTAACCCGTTTTAAAAAGTGTGTTCACGTTTCGAAATTATCTAATAAGTTATGTACAGACGTAAATAAAATGAGGTAAATCCCAAGAGGAGATTATTAATACATGTTAATTAAAAATTGTGAGAAGATGGATTGAAACAACTGGTTTGTTTGCAATTTATAATTTATAATATTGACCTAGTTAATTTGCAATTCTGAGTTAAATCATATTAAAAGCTCTGATGATATTAAGCCCTATTGCTATCCTTGCATCAATAGTATATGTTATATCAAACATATACTCGTATAGATTGCGAAACCGTTTATAGCCTGACCACAATTATACCAACCCTGACCATATTGCGAAAAAAATTTAATTGCACCGATTAGAAAGTGATCTTATAGAGTAGCAGATTGAAGCGTCCCTAGATCAGGATTTTTATATTCTTGGTTAGGCTTAGTTTTCAATTTGATTCTCTGGTCCAATCAGTTCGCATGTCCTCTGTGTTTTCTGCAATTTAGACGAATTAATCTCACTCGTGAAGGTGCGTATGTAATAGTGAAAGTCAGGTATTCAAGTACAATCATGTATAGCTAATAACGACCGATGGTTGCATCAGCCGTCTAACCGTCCTGTCAGCTTAGTGGAAAATGACTTTAAGTGTTAGAAAAAGCTGTCTCCCGGCCGTAATCAAGCAGTTATAGACACAAGTGAAAATTGTTACTAAACTTGGAGATTGTATACAGTGTAGTTTGTTATTACTAAATTTAACTTTAGACCAACTACGTCAGCAATTCATAAATTAGTTTAAATCTTACTAATTATACTAATACTATAAATGCGAATGTTTAGATGGATAGATGGATGAATGTTTGTATCTTTGATTGAGGTACTTGTAAAGGCGTCATTATGTGCTCCGTTTGTCTCAAATCATTATTAACTTACCGCTCTAATAAATACAACATGTTCAATAGACTTTTTTCTGTATAAATATTATGCTTTATTTACAAACAATTGCTCCGTCAATCTTTTAAAATAAACGTCATAAACATTACTATGAACGTTAAAAAATTAGCATTGAAGATAACCCCGAATGATAGATAACACCGAATAAATCAACGGATGGAGTCGCGGGCGACAGCTAGTATTTATATAAAGCAAATATATTATATATGTTTAGATACGTGAAGGATAGAGATATTTATCTCAGTTAGGATAATGTTAAGAATAAATTCTTTAGATTTCCAATCTAACTCCATTTTGATTATATCAAACTATTCTAATAGATCATCGATCTCGCAACAAACTGTCAAGACAACAATTGACAAGCAAATTGTCAATTGACCCAAATTTTAACCACATGACCCCGTTACTTTCACAATGAAATAAACACCATGTTTAAATTAAAAAGAAATTCTACACCATATTGCCCACTACCATAGACATATTGTAAAAATCATCTCACTGTATATTTGGTCTGCAGTGACATTGTGTCAATATATCTCCAATAGAAACCCAGTCAGAAACTACTTGTACTACTGGTTTTTATAACCTGCACAAGTGAAACAGATAGAAAAATATCAGACCTTCTTTCAGATGGTGATGACATAAATAGTGTGAAACTATTATGGTACATTGAGCTTGCATGTTGTGAAAAGTATAAGGAAATAATTCTTCCAGCAGAGGAAGTACAGACTGGTAATAGCAGATTGCAAACTTTGGCCAACAAACGTAATTTGCACTCAGTTGCACGTGTTCGTTACACGCTGTATAAAGTTTCTCATTTACTGTACCCCGTCATAATATACTATATCGGTCCTTGTTTGTAAATTCTTAACCAGTTTGTATTTAAATCGACTACAATATTTACACATATTTTCGCCTTCCTTCCCTCGCGCATGCCAAAGGTTGCTTATATTAACAATATTCGATTTCCACTAGTAAAAAGTAATTTTGTTTCGATAATATACATATACCTAGAATATAGATTAACTGTTGGTTTCTTAAACCAAAATCTCTGTATAAATATGTCATCGTCCCTATCTTTATCTTTGACGAAAAGATATAACAATATGTTTTAAACGAGGCTTTTCGTCTCAGAAACCCACGGTAAGTAAAAAGCCATTAAATCAAAACCTTATCCTGCTAAACACTAAATTTAATCCAAATTTTAGCTAAAATGCTGTGTCATTGGCAGGCGGCCGGCCGTAAAAATTAAGGAGAAATATTAAGTTTTACGAGTATTGTACTCGGTAGACGTGAGTGGCATAAGGCCTGGACGATGACGATAATTTAATTTCACATTTACTTATTACGTAACAAACACGCCGTAAAATTTGAATGCAGTGATACTTGTAGTAAAACATATTACTGTCTCTATTTCTTTCAAAAAGAATATGAGAATGACAATAACTTTTTATACAAGTTGGTCGACAGTGAAAACCCGCAATTAGATACACACATAACAGAATAATAATAGAATAAATATTACAAATAAAAGCACGTGTAACTTATTGCACATTCGACGTTTGAAGCTAATTAAGTTACGTAATATTTACTTCACGTCTGGATTAGATAAAACTGTATCATAAAGCAACAATGTTTATTAATTAATATCATAGAATAGTAAGCTATGAAGTTATTACTCTGTTAATATGTCTTTTCTATGATTAAATTTAATAAAAACATGTTAATATACAATTTAATAGATAGTGAAAAAAGTATGAGGATGCATACGTATGCATATATTATATTGTACATTGTGACAAATAATGGTCGTTTTTAAAAGAGGTATTAACGAGAATGTCACATTTTGTTATCTTAATAATTTTCACAGATGTTCATGTATTTAAACTGTTTACAAAAACTATACTCAATAGTGGTAATTTCAAGTATGTCCGACTGTTTAACTATTTTTTCCGAGTAATTTTTTAAATTTGGAGACTGGTTTGACTGAAGTTTTAATGGAAGATGACGCGGGAGTAACATAGGTTCATTTTTGATTATAAATTTAGCGATCTGAAGAAACTGCGTACGAAGTTGTATGCAACAGCCAGTATCACACATACTTATATATAAAACGCAATAAAATCTTATTTATGATACTAATAACTATACCCGCAGATGTAAAAATATATACATTGAAATGTATTACAAAACATGAAACCTGTATTATGCATTTCAAAGGTCCTTCACCCGTAAACAAATTAAACTGATAAAATTGTTGCATTTTAAGGTAAATAAAATTTTGTGATTAACTGAATTGAGAGGGTCCAAAAATTATCATTTAATTTTTAAAATAAAGTAAGTTACACAAATATTACGTTTTAAGATGTGAAAAAAGCCAGATTCTGAATGCAGAGTAAAATAGTTTACTGACCGCATTGTTTTCGGACATTTATTTTCAAAATAAATATTAAAACAATAGAGTAGCGTCGGAACAAACACCGATAAATCACATTGTTTTTTTTAAAGTCTAAAAATGTGTCCAAGTTCATACTTGACAACCAATTGTCATAATAATAAAAAAAATTGTCATAATGTGATTTATCGTTTTTTGTTCCGACGCTCTTCAATTACTGAGGCATATATACCGGTACTTACTACCTATCAGAACGTTCTATGACCATTTAGAAAATCGTACAAGGACTAACGAATGCCGACTATAATTAAATACGTTTTACCTGTTACTTACATTCAAATTTATAAAACAAGTATATAATAGTGTCATAGTAATAAACACTTATACTTTATAAAACTATAAGCTTTATTATATTACATTTTCCCCTCATTCAAACATCAATTAGTTTAATATTAAAAATACTCGTAAATCTTTCAGTGCCGAATCACTTCTATACAAACTTACTCTAATATTGATTAAAAAAGTACATTGTTTTACAAATGTGTTTTTGCCGAGCGTTTCGAAAATAGAAATCCACAGAAAGAATAACAAGTAAAATGCATATGTACATTTCAATCATGTACTAATATCTAAAATAAATGTAAATATGCGATACAATATGACAATTGACACTCAAAATATACAATTATTCTTTACTATTTCTCCCACCTGATGTAATTAAAAAAATGGGACGTGCTACCTTAGCTTAGTATGCATAATAAGTAAAAGTGTAGTAGTAAAGTGCACTTTTGGAGACAGTCATAACAAATGGCGAACAGAAGTCAAATCTAATTATGTTCTTTGACAGAATAAATTAAACAAGCATTCACGTCCTTACTGTTTGTGGGTGTCAAATTAAATATAATAAAGATTTCAACGCCCAGCGATTATCTTATTACTAATAATAAAAATGCGAATATTTAGATGGATGGATGTTTGAATATATCTCCGGAACGGCGGAAAAAATCTTGAGGAAATTTAGCACAGATGTAGAACATATTCTGGAAGAATACATAGGCTACTTATTACTTTTTTTATAATTCCGCGCGTACGGTGTTGCGGGAGACAGCTAGTTTTGTATTTAAAGAACGTGAGTATTTACATGTGGGACGAATGGGCTATACTATTTTATCTATGTCAATTTTTACTTGTATTAATTGTCATGACTTAAAATGTAATTGTATTTACTGTTTCGGTAGAATTACAAACATCATCTGCAGCTTGTCTTAACAAAAGAAATCAGATCGCAAAGCGAATATATTTAAGTGAGGATTAGATACTAGAAATATTGGTTTAAGTAAACTGCGAATGATCTTAAAATTACTGAACGTTGGTTTCTGAGAACAAAATCTCCATATAAAACATAATATCATTATCCATGTTATTATCTTTAACAAAATAGAGATAACAAAATGTTTTAAACGGAGATTTTGGTCTTAGAAATCCAATGTGAATTGTATAAAATTTGTAATTGTTAAAAAGTATCACAGAAAATATTAATGTGCCAATATTTTAAAAATATTATTGTTATAACAATATTTTGTTTAAATAAACAAAATATTGTTATAACAATATTTTGTTTAAATAAACAGTTTGTGCCAGACGCATAAGGTATTCCTAATTATGTGTATAATCATGGTTTTCCTCTGCAGAAACGTATAAAAAAACTATTACAGCAGTATGTTTTTAATGGGAAAATACAAAGAGAAAAATATGCTGTTTAAATTTGCTATGTATGATTTTGTAGTAATCACTATGTTTCATACTTGTATATAAATAACACAATATTTGTACATATGTGAACAAGTTAGTTCCGGTTTTTGAAGTAATTTTAAATATATATATACGGCATAATATTATGAAGAAAGTAAACAGATACAGCTAGTTTCTAAATCGCACAGCTGATAAAAAAAAAACTAAATGTAAAATATTAAAAAAAAACATATTGTACGTAACGCAGTGTACAACCTCACATAAACTATAAGGATTATTAAATAAAAAATTAACAACAGTATTATAGCGCCTAAATTTTTTAAATAAAAATAAAAGTACCCACCCCTGTAGTTTTAGCTTCCATTGTCCTTTCGTTTATAGTTTAATTTTCTATGTATTTAAAAAAACTCTTAAAAATAGTTCAAAACAAAAAAAAGTGTTATGACATATTTCGCGCGCGTTCGACACAAAAAAGACAAGCGCGCGAATACGCGTTGCGATCGACACTGGCCGCTACTTCAACTCACGAGTTGATAATAATTATCGAGACAGTAAAACCGCGAGAGCTCAAGAGATTGCCGCAATCACTTGCTTGTGTTGTCCATAAACAGTTGCAGTGCATCGTAATCCATTCCACCTTAGCCGTAACTTTTTCAATTTCAACGAAAAATTTAGTTGACATAAAGACCTGCAGACGTCGACTTTCAAATTTTTATTGTTAATAGTGAACTTTTGGAATTCGTGTTATAAACTTTACGAGTACCTGTTTTGTAATGCCGATCACTTTTACCTTGTTAACATAAATCTACATCTAATAAAAAAATATAAATTTGTTCGAAATTTAGAAAGATGTCTGAGTTTCTTTGAATGAGTAAACCCCAAGGATTTATTACTTCATATAATTAAATAAACAAGTCTATTCAAATTTAGCTGTACCACTAAGAAAACTAAAAGTGGGAACAAAAGTAAGTACGAGGCAAATAAAAAACGTTAATAGAAATCCAAGCAAACAATGCGGTAATTTCTCGAAAATTATGTTTGCAATAAATTCAAATTAATCAATTACAACAGGCCATTACCCTGAGTTTCCACTCCGGAAACATCTGTACAAAAACATGTTATGTAACTTGTGTTTTTTAAAGAGAACGAAGAGAACGAGAATATTTTTAACACGAAGGTTCCAGCAGTGGATACTCAAGTATAGAACTTATTCTACAAATACTTTAATCACAACAACAAAGGAGTTGGGTTGATGCCAATTTTAAATTAAAATGGGAAAGGGAAATAACCTTAACGTCGAGACCAAAGGTGATGTTATTACAAAGTGTGCATAAAGTTTTACAATGTTCGACATAGAATTCTTAAGTTGACTGATTCTGATACAAATAAAGCTTGTATTTTAGCGATTCTTTACTTATTAAATACACAATCATAATACTTGCATTATTAGTTATTAGACGTAAGTCTGAAAATACGTATTATATGTTAGTTGTTCATATAAACATGTAATAATAATTTGGATTGAAAGCAAACAGCAATACCCTAGTATTTCCACTGCCGTATGAAATCCTTCTTTGAAACAACTGAGATTTTTATGGTTATTACTCATTGGAACCATTTTGTATCGGAGAGAATTCTTCAAATACCGTACCCTTAAAACATGGTATTTTGGAGGAAAGACAAATCACGACTATTCTCTGAGGTAGGATTATAACATCTATGAGAAAGGGTAGAAAATCGAAAAAATCGTACTCAGCCAAAACTAAATACAGTGAAATCTGGTTAAGTGAGACATCAAGGGACCTGCAATGTCATTTCACTTATAGAGGTATTCCACTTACCCAGTGTCTCAGATATACAGGTATATAGGTAAATAAATATCTGTCTCATTTACAGAGGGTTCCATTAATAGAGGTGAGAATACAGGTCATTTCAGTTTATTTCAGTTTGACATTTTTCAAATAAACATCTGTATGATAGTAAAGCGAAACTAAAACTGAAGGTAATTGAAGCTCAAAATTTGTACTTACGTACTTGGAATTACGTGTGGAATTTGTGGGTAGAATAAGAATGAGTAAACAAACAATGTTATTTCAGTTACAGAGGTTTATGCATATAAAATTTACTCGGTGTCTCAGTTATAGAGGTAACTATGATGATAAATCGAAAGAACAAATCCCAGATATAGAGGTTTACCTCGTCCCACTAACAGAGGTAATTCAGTGCCAAAGTGTTGGGACCTCAGCATGAGTTCCAGTTATGGAGGTTTCTCACTTATCCAGGTCCCACTTAACCAAGTTTCACTGTAGATCCCACTTCAAAATGTACCTATTTTTCTTTCTTAAATAATACTATGCTAATGAAATACGAGTACCAATTACCTAATGGTTCCGGATACTTACTACGACATATTATGATACCCCTATTTCGTAACTGTCTACTGGATCATCTCTAGTATGTTAATTAATTGTCTGAACAATTACCTAACATCACTAGAATATTAAGAAATAACATTTTTATGAACATGACTGGACTGACTTTAGGAGGCCTGTCCCATAATTTCATAGTTATGGAAAAAATCTTTAAAGTCGTCCATGCTGTACTACAGGCACTTTATAAACAAAATAATGATTTTTACAGTATTAGTTCAAAGCACTTAATTAATCTTTGACCCAAAGAAACTAATACATGTTGCGTTCCTGAACTTGAGACGATTATTTCATATAACCTATAAATCGTTATGCTACTATAGGCTTTATTGTAACGATCCAAGACTAAACTATAGGTGCTACAGTTTTCATAACTTAACAATCGAATCTCAATGAAAATAAATACTCGTTAATTAATTGCATAACTATTGGTGATTAAGTGATGTAAAGTAATATTTATTTAAAAAGACTTGATTTATTTTTAAATTAGTAATACACAGTAAACGTAATTGAAACTCAGTAAAATCCTTACCTGAAATACGATACCTATAAACTCTATGAACATATATCATTGGTGTTTAAGGAAATCATTGGATATAAAGAATGTTTCAGGTGTAGATTGATTGTATGGATTCAATCGACCAAATGGAAATAAAATCCCATTGCGTTATCAATTGATGGGCCAATCGGCTCAACGGAAAACGGTGTAGTAACGTAACGTACATATGTTGAGTTATTGATGCTTCTGTTGTCTTGTTCCAAAGACGCTAGTATAAAGTACTGTTCGATTACGAAAATTTTAACACAATACGATTTGAGAGGAAAATAGATCGGTTCGATAGTTATGTGGTCAGTTACAGTGGTAGACGCCAGCAACAACATCGATCGGCTCGCCCGGTGAAATACCACGACCACACAGAAGACAGACGTGAAGTGGAAGCAATTCCGCGTTTCGTCTGATGAGTGTGGTGCCGGAAGCCTAATTTTTCCTCTTTCCCTTCACACCCTTTTCATATAAGGAAAGGATGTGAAGGGGAGGTGGATCTGATGAAGGAGGAGATGCATGGGAAGGTTAAATATTTTCTTTTTGTGCGTCTCCTCCTTCGTCGATTGAATGGAGGCAACGCATCTGCAATTGCGGATGTCTATGGGTAGCGGTCGCTTCGCTATTTCAGCGAATTCATGTGACCGCTTGCTCGTTTTCCACCTTGTAATATAAAAAAAAATGTTATTACTAAGTTCAGTTGAAGTCAAAAGCGGTAACTAGCGAGTGATCGTTCGCACGGCTTATGGTGAACTTATCAACAAAATAATTCATGACTAGTTAATGAGTACTAATTGATTGTACTTACACAGGTAATATAAGGTACTAGGACTTTTCTTTAATGCAATTAGTGGCCGTCATTCACAATAAAACAGAAAGTGGTGTATATTATTTATTATAAACAATTCATTTAATCCTAAACACTGACATCTTTGTTTTCACTAGTTTCCACCTCGTGTAAATCGGTGAATCTCAATGTCATATAATTAGTTATGTATTGGTAAGATTGTAAACAAAATAAATAGAGATTAGAAGACATTTTGTGATTACAAATCAATTTAACTGACGCTCCGAATACGCCACTTAAATATCTAGCGCATACAATGCAGAAAAATTGTATAAGTGACGTCTTTTTACCTTGTTGAGCAATTTGTAAATTGTTTTCCATTACGTTTTAACGGCACTATTGAAAGTAGTTGTATGTTGATTGTTGCGGCCTCGATGATGTGTTGTTAAGTGCAGTAGAAGCAACAAGCCTTTCTTGGTGCTGCCGGTATCAGCATCGTGGGATAGATCTGTGTAAAAGCAGTTTTCTTCGTAAATGGATTTAAAGGCTCTTGTGTAGCGATGCGTTTCAGTTCGATATTGATTCTTGCAAACTTGTCGCCTTTCTCTTCTTCCTTCTTGACCTGCATATAATAGGGACGGAAATCGTTCGAATACATTTTTTTTTATTTTTTGCCAATTTTATTAATACTTTTTACAAAGTGCCAAATATGACATTATTGTTGAAATAATTGCAAGGACAAAATATTATTTTTTATTTTTCTTTACTCATTTATTATTAAAACTTTTTATTACAAAACAAAATCTATAAAAAAGGAAACTCTATTTTCCCCAATTTCGTTTACATAAAAGGAATTGACTTGCTGCTCGTCACTTTATTGTGGTTGATCAACGAATCCTACGTCAACTTTGAATTAGTCGATTTAAAGCTAAGCTTGTTTAGTTTTGCACCGATAAAAAATATTTATAAGAGAAGCACAGTATATCAGTGGAAATCATCCAAACCGTTAACCGGCTGTTTTTAATATTAGCACACACAAAATCACACACACAGACTAAAAATTTAACAACATTGTTTTTGCGTTGATAATGATTTCTTATAATCTTTTATTTGCCTCGTATATTATCCATGACCACATGAAAACCCGGAACCCGGTATTGCGGAAAAATATGGAACTTATTTTTTTGCGCACATTAGAAAATGATGGAATAAAGAAGCCCCCAAACAATGATTTTTATATTTTTGGTTAGACTATATAGACACTGATCAATTAGATATTTATTTATATCTACATGCATATTCATGATTTGTCAAATGATGTTCACTGATAAAAATATTTTTTCTACAGATTAATAAATAACATAATGTTCTTATATATGAATATCTTAGATGTCTTTGGTTCTCTCTCTAAGATGGCACAAGAAATATTCCTTGTCTAATATTAAGGGCACAAATGAAACGTATGTATTTTTAATGTATCTAAATTTTATAGTTTACATCTCGCGCACACAGTTGTTTCTTCGTTATGAAAAATGTGTTTCAACTCCTTCAGAATCAATTTATAATTTGCTTTCTTCTTTAGCAAACTGCTGTTTTTAAGCTGTGACATGATTTCTTTTATTTTTGGGGACAATGTTGTTTCAGCATTGTTCCTTCGTTGATCCTGAACCTTTTTTACTTCATTTTTTCCCTGTCAGATATAACCTAATGTTAATTGGGAAGATCCTATTAAAACGAAATACAGAAAATGAAAAAAAAATGTAAAATAATATGCTTTATGAAAATATTTGTCTCCTGTATTTCGTCTTTTACAAATTTGGGGGCCTTGCCATTCTCTTATCTACCCTCAGGTTTTAAGGAGCCAAGCGACGAATCTCTAATTCCCATAAAGCTTGTCAATCTCTTAAACAGTGTTCATTTAACATTAGATAGCTATGAGAATGGTTTGCCATGGACACATAATAGAAGAATTTTTTTAAGTATTTTAAAATAACAATAATTAAAGTTAACGAAGAAACAAAATTATGTTGAATTAATATGGTGAAGGACTACTGGCAACACGGAATAAAAATCTTCTCTTTGGCATTAGTAATTTATAAAACGGGTATACGGGGACTCCCTTCGATTTATATGAACATACCGAACACTGAAACAAGATTTCATTTGATAAAAGTACATGAAAAATGTGCTTTAATTTAACGTATGTTATTGGGGGGGAAAGTGTGAACATATATTATTTACTGTTAAAAAAAGACCGTAGGATCATTTATAGTAATTACTGCAATGAGGAATATTATCTATTGTACCGAATCAATAATTAAAGCATTTTTTGTCTGATTAATTTTAATGCACTGAATATAAGACTTCTTTGTTGTCTAATTTCTCCGGTGAAAACATTTTCCTCACACGAGATTTTACATTTTTTATGGATTTTTTAAAGAAGTCATTGACTTTTTTCATTTTTTCTTTGAAAATCTCCATGAAGCTACGCGAGTTCTTTTTCTTGTGTTCCTCCTACGAATAACAAAATCACAAATTGATTGTTTAATATATTCTTATATTTCCTCGTTTGCAGTAAAAACCACTGGATTATACAATTTTGATTTTAATTGTAAGTAGAAGTGTACGAGGACCGCGTCTTATGGAAATCCAAATCCTCTCCTTATCCCTAATATAACAGTTGTGAGTTCATATTTTTATGATAGGTATACGCTATATCACGATATAAACGTTCAGTAATTATTTATATTGGACAGATTTTATCTAATTAATAGCTTACGTAAAATTAAATTAAAGTCTCACTACATATTTAATGTAATTTTGAGTTTTTTTTGTAAATGTCACGCCTTACAATTTTTAAGGCAATTTTTCAGTATTTACGTTACATAAAAAAATGAAAATGCATCCTTAAAAATTTCAACAAAAAACTGATTGTAAACAATTTTGATTGAAATCACAATTCAAATTATACTTACAGCAGTAACAAAGTGAACGCAAATAAGGATTGCAATAAAAAAATATATCAAAATCGGAAAATTTTTCATCTTTACTATAACGCGTTTAGTTTTACTTGACCAATATTTCCTTCTAGAATTACAAAGTGAAGTCAATTTTACTGCATATTACATTATTTCTAACAAAGGACTATAAAATTGTTGTGAAATTTTATATGAAAATACTTGATATCGAAATATTAAATAGAAATGAAACATAAAACAGTAAAAATTCAATCTCTAAAATAGTCAAACGATGTTCATCGGAACATTCATGAGAGGAAGAATTCTATTTCTATAGATTATTCCTTTTTTAATATATCTTTCAAAATAAATTTTACGGGACCTCGAAGCTTTTAATCACAATTTTTTATTAACATTACTACTCATGTTAAACACTAGCAAAAGCAATGCTTTTGGAGTTTACGCGAAGATTTTTACAATTTGTATATTTTTTTTTCTATTGTTATAATTTGGAAAATATAATTAAAAAAAAATATCTTTTAACATGTAGATTTTTAATATGGTGCGATATCTTTTGGTTTCATATTTTTCTAATAGATGGCGTTAAAATATAATAAAATCCTACTGAAATAAAATCTTCAATCTTTTTTATTGAAAAATAGGATTGTTACTATACAATATCTAGAAATAAATTGAAATTACTATACCAAAGCCTAAATCTGAAATAAAAATAGCTACTTAGAAAAATGTACCACAAAGATGTAAACATTGTGGGATAATAGAGGGCTCTCTTTACAATGTTGTGGGAGTTCCCTTGAAGCTAAATAATAACTACAGATGTAGAGAGAGATAGAAGAACAACAACAATATTGGTAGTAAAAATATAATTGATAATAACTTAGTATTTAAAATATAGGGAAACTTGCTGGTATGTAGTTGACAGGGATGCAAGTTGTAAAAGTGCTAATTTCTTTCAACGAGTTGCTTGGTGGAATTAAACAGGTCTTGAAGCATTCATCACGAGTTTGAAAGTTATTCTGATTACCTCCACAGCCTGAATACAAGTATCGCTTGCAAGTCCTACAATACATCAAAGAATCTTTATCTATTACTTGATGAACCTAACAAACATTGATGTGTCAAACTAAAAATGTCTAAAATCTAAATATCATGTCATGGTAAAGGTAAAAAGTAAAAGGTAAAAAACCTAAATAAAAAAAGAAAATCAATAATAGATTCTTACTTTGTCAGCTTGTCCCAACCCCAGCGAAAGTAATGACCAAAGCAGGTTCCGTAGTCAAACAAAACTGAGCAAAAAATTGGAATTTTTGCTGTAAAAAAGAAAAAGTAAATAGTTTACTGTCATAAGATACGTTACTTCAGTAATATCATAAACTTAAATAATAATGAATTTCCACTGCTGAAGAATATGTATATAAGAAATTCTCATAGCTCTCCACTATTTGAAAAAAAAAAAATACCATGGAAGCACTTCTAAAGTCTAGGATCTCTTCTAAACTCTATGTTTCAAGATAACACAAAACATACAAATGAAGGAGAAATTTTAAAACAGCAATAGACATGATTACATAGATAATTTCAATGAGCAATTTCAACCCCCCAACAATGTCTCTGAGATCTCCTAAGGGAAGGTAACACTTTTTATCAGATAAGTTGTAACATTATTTACCTGTAAGTTCTGTGAGATTGAGTTTACAATAGTCTTTGCAATCTTCATGAGTTTCAAATCTGTTGCCATTGCCCTGACAACCGCCCCAGAAGAAACGAAAGCATCGACCTTGCTTCACATCATAATACCATTGTATTAAGTCTGCTCTACATGGTCCTGTGTCTGGTCTTAGAAAACATGATTTGTGTTTTGCTGAAACAGAAAAACATTCAGTTTTCACTTAAATTGATATTAACCTATAAAATGGCTATTTGCAGTGGTAGTTTAGCTCATTAGGTAGTCCTTCTTATCCCAAGTTAATACAAATTATTCTTTTCCTACCTTATTAATTAATTATTGAACATAGTAAAATATTCTAGATGTAATACTATTTATTTTATAACTAGTTAAATCAAATTTATTTGGCACCTTTCAACGTATTATCAATTTGCATACAAATACTTTTTGTGGGGCCGGAAAATACTCTATATTTTGTTGTTCTGATTTTACGGATTTCTCTGCTTTTTGTACATCTATAATAATGTACATTAAGTACAATTAATAGTAGTACACACTTTATCCATCCATTAAATATTTCCATACTTCATGAAACTAACTTATCTAAAGCTTGTAAAGATTTTATTGAAAATTGTATTTCAACAATAAAAGAAACTATGAAATAGTTTTATTGAAAAAAATATTAACTTTGTACATTTGCTACTTCATATTAGTTTCATACACTTTCTATAAATAGTACTGAAGTAAGGAAAAGTTCAATCACTCTTATTTTTATGTTTTTTTAACATTTACATATGTTAATTTCTTAAATAATAACACATCTTTACCTTGATGATCTAAATAACTTTAAAGATCCCATCGGTAGCTAGGTCACCTCACCACTCGTTGTTTTTCTTGATTTTCCCGACATTTGTTTATCGTACTATTAAGCCATGGCTGTAATTTACGAAATTTATTAATTACACCTTTACTCCTAAAAACAGTTTAAATTACATGATTTTACTTACCATTAAAGTCCGATATAGTTATCATTAGAGCTTTACATACTTCACACAGACTAACCAGGGTTACACTATAGATTACCTTGAAAATTTTTCCTGTATCTTTTCTAGTTAATTTTATATTTAGTCATGATAGTAACAGAGTGTTTGCTTGTAAACATTTTAAACAATCTGAATCTTAGAAATCTTAGAATAGATTGGAATAGGTTATGTTATGTACGTACGGGTCTTCTAGGGATGGACGTTAATTCAACCAATTAGTTGAATCAACAGTTGATCATGCTTCGACGTTTCAACAGTTGAGCGTTTCTCATTTAAGTAATTGAATTTAACGTAAATTTACATAGGTATCACTGGCCGTCATTACTTTCTCCGCAAGTCTTCGGGTCTTAGATTATAGAATGTAAGATTAACAAGAGGACAAAATCAACAAGTTTTTGACTAGTTCGAAAAAGCAAATTAACCGTTTCGTTTCGTAGACGCTAAGACCGTCAACGACATCCCTAAAGTCAGCGTCAATGCATCAAGCGGTATTTGACATCTGACAATGACAAAAATTGTTGATGACCACAGATAGTCATAGGTATTCAATTTCAATTTTCATCGCAGATGAAAGCGTAATAAATTCGAATAACTTTCAAAATAAATCAAGATAACTCATAATTAAAATATATTAAATATAATCCTGCTTTAAGCAAGTATTCTTACTAACAAGTAATGTTATGTATCTACCCAAATTAGGCAAAGCGAAAGTAAAATTAAGTAATGTTGTAATAAAATATGTATAATTGAATAAAAACATCAGCAAAATTGTACTGTAAGAACGATTCAAGAACAAAGTAATGCACATTACGATAATGTCAGAATGTTTTTTATACAATATTCAATTGAGTGCATCATTAGACACAACGCTAGAGCTACAGCTGGCTACAGCACTATTTTAAACTGCATAGTGACGGACGAAACAAAAAGCTGTACGGTGGGCGGGGTGCGTGTGCGCTTTTTGCTCGTGGCAAGGCAACCCGGCACGGTGCCGCACCGGGACCTATTCCTTATTGTATTTTATTCGATTCATAACGCTGTTTCCTTTCTAACGTCTCAACGACAATTTATAAATTACTTCATAACTTTTTATAACTAATTTTTGTTAGGGCCACGAGTAAAATGCCGATATGCTGTTAAAAAAGATTTTAACATCTAGTTTTGTTGATAGCAGTTTTGTTTTGCTTTGTGAACGTGTTTTGTAAATAAACATTTTAAAAACTTAAGTTAATATTATATAAAATATATAAAACTTAACGTACATTATGACTACATTTGAATTAGTGTTTCGTTTATTTATATTTAATGTCATTTATTATGTTACCGGAGCAGCTACTGAGATAAAGGTAATGTTTTTCATTATTATTTTGTTTATTAATTAAGTAGTTATTGATGCGAATTAAAAGATAGTATAATTTTTATATCGGTGATGGAACCACCGTTAATATTTACATGTGTGTATATTTTTGACGAATTTCTACTTAATTATCACGAATAAATATAAAATTTCCTTATATTTTATAAATGTTTTATCTTTATACTCATGAGTCTATGAACAAATCAAATAATAAAACTATATTAATTTTAAAGCGAAAAATATATAAATTTTGTATGTATTAATTTATGTTATAATTTTTTACAATGATTTATACTTGCTCTGGTGTTTCTTATACAAAAACAAGTTTCAAGACGAAATAAAGTTTTAGAAAAAGTAATTAATCAAAATGAATTTTTTTCCGATTTATTAATTAAACGAGATTTTAAAAACGTAGATCAGTCAATCTTCACTTGGTAATCAGCAACTGTTCTTTCTTACCTTACCATTACCACGCACCTAACGCTCCCCTTGTATTGAAAGTTATTGGGTGATAATTTATCATCAGCTAATTTAATATAATGCCCTTTAAACGATAAATATTGAAATGGATTGCAGCTACGCTCGTAAGTTACTAGAGAAGGAAATAATTCCATTTATCACCTACATTTACCTAGATTTTATGACCTTAAATGCGGTTCACATAACGACCAGTTGAATGTCCTTTTAGTTTTAATATGCAATTTTTCTTGTATTTATTACATATATAACAAATCCGTTAAAGATTCCGAACGAAAGGATTGAGAATTCCGAACTAAACAAAAGATAATCCTTAATACTTGTAATTCATCATTATAAATGAAATCCACTAGAAATGGTCCTATTGAAATTTAATAAAACAGAAAAAAATACCTGGTAATAATTATACGACGTAATTATTATGTCATTAAAAAGTCTCGTAGCATTTAGGGAATTGTTAGTTTCGTGTCAGTTTTTGTCACATCCGCCAAAATGTTTGGCTGCGAAAACTGGTTTACTGAAGAGGTAGGCCGCTGCGCAAGTTTGCGTGCATCCCAGCTACAGAATGAAGCTAAATTGTTTTTTTTTTAACTATGCTTTGTTTTTATTGTATTAACAAGCTACCCCACCCTCCTAGTACTTTCTTTAATTGAATCTGATAAATTAATAATGTCAAAAGAATAACCGGGAATGAATCGCCTACGTATCGAAGTCGGTTAACGGAAACAGCCGTTTAATCTCGAAACGTATAAAGAAAGTGACGAGAAGATGCATCTATAAATCAGACCAAACAGGAAATATCTGCCCACACATTATAAACTTTTTAAAAGGAACACATTGATAGCTGTTCAAGGGAACAAAAAGTACATTAATTTATTTACAATTCTGTTCTACGAGCATCCATGATGCATTCATCTTATATTAATGGTAGATAAATAACATATTACGTAACCATAGAAATAGATCACTACAAAAATAGATGAAATGCGTCCAAGAACATTAATGGCCATATTATTTAGATTTATGTTCATGCGACACGTTTCGTCGCTCGACCATTTTGTTTGTATTCCCTTTTAGGGTTTGTTTGAGGATAGAATATTTATTAAAACGTCTCTTTCTATTAAAACTATTATCTGGATTTAGAATCAAATCAAGTGTAGATAATAATTAATGATACATGAGTTACATAGCTTTTTTTAAATAAATTCTCATGTTTCCGAAATTCTCGTGTTTGTTGTGTTGTTGTTTTTTTCTTCTCTCCATTAAGCGTCTATTCTCTGTAATGACGTTTACGTTATATATCTAACCAATTTTCGATATTTTAAATAGTATCATCTATTCGGTTTGCCCAATTCTAATTTTGTGAATTCTAGTGTCAATCAATCTGGGAGAAACCAAACTTTCTCGCAAATGGATATCGTTAACATTTTAGCAAATTGTAACAAAAAATATATATATTTTTAAAACATACAAGGAAAAGTATTGCTTTAAATCATATGCTGATAAGAGATTATGCGTAACGGGACAAACTTTGAATAAAGTGTAATGAAAATAATTTGAATATTATGCGATCGAAGCAAAGCCTGTTGCTGCCAAACGAAAATTGGCACCAAGCTATCCCTTCACCGAGACATTGTCGCGGACTGAATTTTAATCAATTATAAATACGACCACATTTGTTTAAGGAAAAATAATAAATTCACAATATCCTCGACGTCTATTGTTATGTTCGATTGACTTGGTCATTACAAACTAATGCGTATTTTGTGGCGGACTGTAACAAAAATTTTGAAATCATTCTGCTTTGTTATATTGTTACAATTATGAATTTTCGAAACACGTAAAGATACAAAAACATTTTTGTCCTCTTTTATATAAAAACTGGAATGTCACTTTAAACATGTGGTTCGACAGTTATACCTCAACGTACGATAGGTAACGTTCAATGAGGGAAATTTGTTATTACGTCTTTGGACCTATCCTTAGATTAGCCATAGACGATGTTTCAATTGATGAAAACTGAAACTATAGAATTCATATTCCATTCAAACAACCTTTTAAAACCGATAATAGCTTACTGTTTAGTCGTGAAATGTAGTCAGCATTCGCTTTTACATCTCCGTCTACTTAAATTGCATCATTTCACCGCGGTTCTTCATAATTCTCTTTCTTTACTGTTATCTACCATAGTGTTGTTCTCAAGTTCCCTACGATATTTGTCGATCCTACCTTGGCTCAGCTTTTCCTGCATCGTCGCGATTATTAAAACAGTAGTTAAAATTATAATTAGCAATTTCATTGGTGCTGGCGCCGGAGTCGATTTCTTGGGTTTTATTGAGTTATGAAAATATGACTAAGACTACTCATTCACGAAGTATGTACTAGCAACTTAAATGTTCTTACTTAAATTATAGTAAAACAAAACTCCCTACTCTTCCCTCTTAAGAGGAAGAAAATTTATTAAAATGCAACTAATCCTAATATTCGAGATTCAATGCCTTTTAAACGCTAGCATTCACAATTAAGTAATTCATCGTGGTAGAATCAGAACTATTGTAGACTGACGATAGGTTTATGTCTTACTAGCTTTTACCCGCGACTCCGTCCGCGCGGAATAAAAAAATGCACACAAGATAAAAAAGTTCCTATATCCGTCTCCTAGTTCTAAGCTATCTCCCCATCAATTTTCAGCTGAATCAGTTCGACCGATCTTGAGTTATAAATAGTGTAACTAACACGACTTTTTTTTATATATTTAGATTATCTGTTTAAGTAAAATTAAAATTATTCGTGTACTATCTACATTTGATTGTCCAAAAAATGCCACCATACCCAGACAGCTTCGAGCAGTTGGCGACCGCTAATCCGTATACGGCAGTCCCTAACGATATTTTTTGTTGTAGAATAACCAAAACAGCGTGACATGTGCAACTCGATTTGCGTCCTGCGAAACGAACATGGGAAGTTCACAGCAGCCGGTGTGCGGGACTGACGGACGGAACTACCCTACCAAATGTCATCTGTTAAAAGCCCAATGCTCGGGCGAACCGATATCCGTGGCACATAAAGGACCTTGTGTTGGTGAGTACAGTTCATTCAAATATTTTTAAACTAGTACTACTGCCAAACATTTTATCAGCCATCATGTCTGAATTCACTCCCTTTTTTCATATAACAGAACATGTTTCATGTTTCAATTCACAAATTTTAACTACAACTATAAAATAATACCAGGGAAGAATCATTCCTCTTTATTTCGGAGTGGCTGCAAATTAAACCTAACTTCCTGCAAATATTGTTCTTCTATAAAGTAACAATAAGTGAAATAGAACAAGCGATATAGAAAGTGGTTACTTGCATTTTATAGATGGACATTAATTTCCAATTCATGTTCCGCAAATCGTGTCCAACATGTGGTGTATTTTTGTGTATTTTGCTATATAACCTGTCACTTTATAAATGATTGGTAAGTTTATACACTGTCAAAAATTACAACCAGTCGGTGACATGACTATATCTAACCTTAGATACGACCATCTCAATGTGCATTATGCAGTTGTTTAGTTTTTATCTAGTCTTTTAAGGTTGAACTGAATTTCTTGAATAACATTATTTGTCTTGCTCTTGACCTTGATTACATGTCTATAGTCTACTCTGAGGAATAGGAAGTTTTAACCCGTTTTATCTAATCAATGAATAGTGCTTTGTATTTTGTATCACTACAACTAATGCATTGTGAACCACTTCTGTTGTTTATTATGTAATAAAGAGAGAGTTAAACATTCCTTAACAGATCATGTTTTTGACACAGTAGATTTTCCTGGATTTTTGCTTGGCACTAAAAAGTAAAAAACTCCTTTCTAACAAAATTGGCTTATGATAAAATTATTGTTGAATTCATCTCCTGATTTTATTTTATTTTATAAATTTTAATTTATAATTAATTATTCTTGTTTAATGGATTAATTTGTATATTTTAGCGATAATTTTATATAAATCAATTTATTATAGCACATCAAACTGTCTTTATTACAAAATTCCATATTTTATGTGTAGTAGACAAGTTTTTTTTAATTCGATATAACCTTAACCGCTCCGAGCACATTATCTTTTTGAACCATATTTGGTATGGATTGACATGTAAGTGGAATCATTTGTTTTAGAAAAAAAAATAGAAAACTATATAAAGTTTACTTTATAATTAGTATTACATACGGCCCTTAGATATTTATAGTCGCCTTATAAGACTTGGTCCTTATAAGGTGTCCAAAGACGAGTTGTTACCGATGACGTCGAAGATAAGACGCTTCGTTATCAGTAATTGTCTGGGTACTAACACGAATCAATAGCCTCGTCTATTTGCACCCTGTGGTCTTTTCAATCCCGACAATCGTATGGCAGTCTTCAAAATCAAGTCGAGTCATTAGTCTAGGGACTGTCACCACGAAAAAATACTAGGATATAAAACATAGCCATATATTCAATCTGGTTACTTCTTATGAGTGATTTGTTATTTATTTATAATTCATTAGATTTATTAATAAGCGTGTTATTAGTTATGAAATAAAATTATTACGCGTGTCTTGATATTAAACGAGACAAGTTCTGCTTGGAAGCAAAAGTGTGGTAAATTCGTTTTGCAACGAAGCTGCCAAGCAATACATTACTATATTATTAAAATGTATGAGATATGTATGTTTTAAAAAATATTAATAGTCTAATTCTTAGGTATATTTTATAGCAATAAAATAATAATAGGTATTAAATACGACACGTCTTAAAAAAATAAACTAAAAACATTAAAAAATGTAAAATTTTACAAATTATTTTTAATAGGAGAAGCAATGATGATTGTTTTAGGTCAACAAAAAATAAAGTAGACATTCTTTGAAGTACGTTATATGTTTTTGTATTGTAACAGGGCAGTCAACGTGTCTAATAGTGCAGCGTTACGCGTTGAGTGCTCAAGGCGGACGAAGGCCTGCTTTCGTGCCCCGTTGCCGTGCCGACGGCACCTACGCGTCGGTGCAGTGTGCGGCCGCCGGGGCCGCCGCTGGCTGCTGGTGTGTCACACCTGACGGCAAGCCTCTCCCCGACACGGCTGTCAGAAACGGCAGGCCAGACTGCACGAGGACCGGTGAGTAACTTTGATGGGCCCTGCGATGCGATCACTACACGTAATTCCTTCACTGATTTACTTTGCCGCGCGAGCTGACTTGTTTGCAAGATGCACACGATATCACTTGTATGTTAATTGCTTTAATTGAAAATGTAGTCCGCAGATGGAAACAAAACGACGCGACTGTGTACTTTATCCGTTTACAATAAGGTTATTTTTTAAATCAACAGCCGCTTCGACAAACAATGTTTTCAGCGTGAGATATTTGCTAATATTTCTATTTACATTAACATTGCATTTGTGTTATTAAGGATCTCTTTTGCTGTGTTAAAATTATGTGTTTAAGGAAAATTACGTTTAAACTTTAATTTGATTTTCCTTGATTTTGGTTGTACAAAATTTAAAAATAAAATTCGAAAAAAAATGCTAAATACTGTGTAAACTCTTATCGTGTATAAGATTTCCCAATGAATTTTATTAAAAGTTAAGTTTTACAAAAAAAAGCTCACCTGTGATATTGAACATCTGTTCCATTTAAAGCGGTATTGTAAATAACGGTCTCGGGATAGTTGCACACAGTAAACATTGGAGCAGATGAAAGCTGTAGTTTACATTAAACCGCTACTGCTCTTTGAATAAAATATACCTACAGTAAGATTAATTTAATCTATTCGGAGATATCGTGACTAAGATGCAAAGGAAATTTTTTTATTTTTTAAAAATTAACACATACAAAATACGAAAGTCATGCAAATGCATTCGCATACTATCTAAATGTCTAATAATTCGTAACTTCTTTAGTCTACGTTTATATATATATACCTAGTCTTGCCATATATTCTGTCCCTACCTAAAACATGTCTGTCTTAAAAATAAACTAACAAAAAGTAATGAAATACAACACAGTTATTCTTTATTAACTATTATAAGGAACTTATAAGAAATTTATTCAAAATGACCCCCTTTTGCCTTCACACACATCTTCAATCGGTCCGACCACTCATCTATCGCCGCACGCACCGTATCCAGAGGTATCGAAGCTGCTGCTGCCACCAAATCACGTTTCAACAACTCAATATTGCGGTGAGGTTTCGAGCAGGCCTTCTCCTCTAAAACTGACCACAGTCGGTAATCCAGAGGGTTGAGGTCTGGACTTCCCGAGGGCCAATCTTCACACGCGATAAAACCCGGCAAATTGTCCTTTAGCCACTGCTGAGTGGTTCGTGCTTTATGTGCCGGGGCCGAGTCCTGTTGAAAGATCCAATGCTCATTGGAAAACATTGATTGAGTGAGTGGCTTCACAACAGGCTCCAAAATGTCACTTTGGTAGTTTGCCGCCTTCGTTTTCACGCCATTTTGGCAAAAATGGAGGTCAGTGACCCCTTCGTACGACACGCCCCACCAAACCATGACTGATGCCGGGTGATGGCCTCTTTCAACCTTGGTAACCTTCTCCGAAGCCTCCTGAGAGCTGTGAGCATAGACCCTGTCATTTTGACGGTTGTATTTCTCTTCTACCGTGAAAATTTTCTCATCGGAAAACAGGATTCTCCGGTACCCGCCTTTAGCGTGCTGTTGAAACAGCTTTTTCGCTCTGGTCGCTCTTATGTTTCGTAAAGCTGCAGTCAAGCGATGTCCTGTACTTCGTCGATAAGCGGCAAGTTTAAGGTCTTCTTTAATTATGCGAGAGATGGTTCTCGGTGGAATTTTCATCTCCCTAGACAAGATTTTCTGCTTGCGGAGAGGATTTCTTCGGATTCGCTCAGCAACAGCTTTGATCACCGCTGGCGTCCTGGAATCCCGCGGGCGGCCGCTCCTGGGCCTGTCATCGACAGAGGACATCTCACTGAACCTTTTGATAGTACGGTACACGAATTTCATTGAGATTCGAAGCGATTGCAACAGATTGAATATCTCGCTCGGTGTTTTACTGCACTTATGTAGAGCTATAACAGCGACTCTATTTTCTTTGACGCCCCACTCCATGATGACTTCTTGGATGAATGTTACCAAGTGAGGGTTTTCTAGAAGAATGAAGCCTGCTAATGTCACATGAAAACAAAAATATTTGAAATGACATTCCATTTTCGAAATTTTTGAATACAAAATTTTGGGACAGTATTTATGGCTAGACTATATATATATATTAACTATTTGTTATTGTTTTAAATACACTTGTGCGGTAGCCAAATGTCTGTGCAATGTTTTCTGGAAAAAATACAGATTCTCGACTGTTTGTGATCCTAAACAGAGCTTTGATGAATAATCTCATATACTAAATTATTTTGTTGATACACTTATAAATTTTAAATCTATGTTAAATTGTCTAGGTAGTGTAGCAGAATTTTATGTTATGATTATAAAACGCATTTTTCCTTCACCACGAAATTGATGAAACGTGTAAAAATTTGTGTTACCTAGAAAAAAACTTACATAATATATTAATATGATTAGTATCTATCCACCTGGATTTCAGCAATCCACCTGTCCATCTTGGTTTTCCATTAATTTAATATTTCCTTTAACTTTCCAAATTCCCATTTAAACTAAATGATGCTGGAACTTGCTTCGTTATTGCTGCCTCAGCGTGTTTATTTTCTACGCTTCGTCTTGGCAGTAACTGATTACAACTGCATCTTTGTTGTGATAAATTTTGCTTTGTACAAAATTTATCACTATAAGTCAGATTTTGTGTGTGTGAGAATATTTACGTTGATTCCCTTAAAATTATTTAATACTATGCATTGTATAATTAAAAGAGTTTAAACGTAGTTGGTACTTTTTTGTAATTTTTATGTATTTTTGTAGATTATTGATTTTTTTTTTTTAATTTCACTTTCGAAATGTTAAATTGTAAGCAAGATATAAAGCGGTCAGGGGCTTACAAAGGCGGAAGACTCCAATCCCGACTTGTTTACTAGACAGGTGCCTATTATCTTATTAAACGACATTGATGCAAACGGGAAGATGCGGCGTATTGAGATACTTATTATATTATTGTCCTCATGGGTGACATGTCAGATTACAAAGAAACATAACATTGCATTTGTCTAAACATTACTTATACAGAACAAGAGCACTACACTTTAACGTAAACATTTGTGCATACAAAAATAAACTCAAAGTATACCAGTTTTAGGGTAGACTTTCGATTTAAACTTGCATAAGAACTCTCATTCTATTCTACTGTCTTTGTTTACATAAACCCTTACGACAACCTACATGCGACTGAAAAACTGAGTCAAAGAAATATTTAAATGCGTCAACTGTTTTCATTTTAATATTTTACATTCATAGCGTAGTACATTATGTCTGAAACAGGCTAGTCGATTCGGTTGAAAATAGAAATTACACACGAAATATATTGATTGCTCTTACTATGAGTACATCTTACAGTCATTTGCTTTAGCACATGCTATCTACAATACTTCTACCTACTATCTACTTATTACTCCTTATCCACTTATCTACATGTGAAGACCAGGTATCCCTTGACATTCAAGTTTACTATGAATTTTATTCATATTTTCCCCACATTTTTGTACAAAGTCTTTTGTTTACCACCCCACATCTCAAACGCTAGTTACCGATCTCTAACCACTATATTGCTTTCGATGTAAGGTGAAATTATAAAAAAAATTAATACGTACGACGACAGTACGAAACATTTATGTAGTTCTGTCGTGTATTCGTCTGTGACGAATTGAGCAATAATTATGGACGGAAACAAGGAGGAAGTCGAGCACGAGACGTTACAACGAAATGAGTCAACCACAATATTGCCGTGGGTTTCCACTGCCGAATCAACTACACAAAAACTTACTGTTATCTCAGTTTTTTCATAGGGAATGTGAGCGATAACTATATGTTTTTGTTCGAATGTATCTACAATGGTAACTTACGACTGGCCTGGCCATCAGCGCCATACGAAGATTAATTCAAAAAATATTATCACTGACTGAATAATTTGAGATAACTAACTAGTATGAAGCAATGAACCAAATTGTGTCTTGGCCTCACACAATAAAAGCAAGCAATTTAGAATTTTGGAAAAATGGACGATTCAAAAAGAAATAAATTATATTATTATATATACAAAAATTTTTAATTGCACAATTTACGCAGTGACAAAATGAAACAAATATTGAAGAAATATTGATTCTAGATAACTCTGTAAAGAAGCGTATCTGTCCTTGCAAAATAGTAATATATTAAATAAAAATGACATTATTAAACAAACTAATGCGGTGTTTACTCATTTGCAAAACATATACACCGTTACATTTTAATATATCAATATAATTTTATAATAGAAATTACATAAAAAGTTATTGCAGTATTAAAATTTTAATTGGTCTTAGAATCGTGTTAGTTTCGTCTCGCGCGCCCATCTAACAGGATGTACCGCATTCTAGAATTGTTGAATCATAATGCTGTCTCGTATAAAAATGCCAGAAATCTTAAGGATCTTTATAAAGGACTAGTGCCCGGAGAAGTACGGATCAGTTGCAACCCGTATAAGTTGAATGCATTAAATGATGTTTGTCCTCTATACGTTTTTATAACACTGATCGGAATGTTAGGATTGGTAGTATAATGCTAGAGAGGACTAAGAGTCTTTCGAAAATGTCTAAATATAAATCATTTTCGGTTGCAATGAATTGTTTTGCTTGCTTTTAGCTAGTTAAAAATGTGATATCTTAAAAAAGTCCGTTTATGTAAAAAAATTAAAATATAGTTTTTTTTTAGTTATTCAAAAGACAGATACACCTAGCGAGTTGAATTTGTTTTATACTACGCTGCGATGTTAAATTTATTTTTTCATTTTAAAAATAAACTCAGGTAAAATCTGGAGTGACTCAATCTATTGAAATACGATTCGATTTTGAACTCATTTCTTAAGAGGAACGTTGCTAAGTTTGCCTTTACGTATATTTCTCTCAAGAATTACTATAGAAATTTATTTTTTTAATTTTTGATGATGACTTAAGATAAATCAAGTAACGATTGTAAAATTAAAGATAGTGAATTTTTAAGAATAGCTATTTGTTAAAAAATATCATTCTGAGACCTTGAAAGTGAAATTGATATCGTTACAAAAACATTTATTCGGATATAGCACGCAATTTGAAACGATCGAAGCCTTAAGATATAATCGGATTAAAATCGAATTAACGTCTGGAAATGGTAGCTTTCCGTTTCTAAAGACAGAACGTTGTATTCTATATAAGGACAAAGATTATCTTCTTTTTGAGATTCGCAAACGACCGCAATTAACTGTCTGACACGCATAGCCGATTAACGCGGCGAAGACGCATTCAACTGTACTAAAATTAATTCGTTTCTAAGAATTAAATAAGAATTACGTCATCAAACAACTATTAATGTAAAAATTTCAGAAGACAATGTGAGTTTCTATATATTTTATTATCATAAAAAAAGTAAAAATTAAATTAAGCGACTTAGCAACTAAATGTAGATATGTCTCCAATAAAACACGTCATGACACTCAAACGAAATATGCGTGTTGAAGTAAACGTTAGACGGCTTTTAATCATTACAGTATTCATGCACTTGGTAGCAATACACAAATTATAATTACTAATTAGATTTCACTTTTTAATAACGATACACGTTATTTTTAAAGAACTGTCGGAAATCGATCATTGATATTTGAAATTATTTAATATGAATACTTAGTATTGTTCTAAAGCTATGGACTGAAGTATAGTTGTGGATTCGAATTCGACATTTGATTACTGACATAAAATATGCACATGCTATCTTGATTCACTTTAGAAATCTCAAAAATATTAGTGACAATAAATGAATTTGGCAGTTATTAAAAATGACTAAATCAATATGTATTAAAACATTAAAATCGACAAACGCTTATTAATGTTAATTTTATTATCTACCATTGAAATAATGTTATTCGTTTTGAATTCCTAGAGGCTCGCCAGCTCTGAGGTGCATCCATAATAAATGTGTATAATAATGAAATCCATGCACACCTAAGTGCAATATGAAATAACACCATAAACAATTGTTCTCGGAATGTTCGTCTCATGTTTTTTTATTGCCTTATGACACTTTCGTATTCCATTGAAGTAGAACATTCCTTGGCTTCGCAACTCTCTATTTTTATAAAGTAACATTAATTTAGTAATTACATTAAAATATAAAGTACATGAAGAAGAAACATTGGTTTCATTTTTATAAATTACTAACTGTTGCCCGTGACTCCGTCTGCGCGAAATTAAAAAACTGTAATATGCCTATGTGTTCTTCCAGACTATGTTCTACATCTGTGTCAAATTTCATCAAGATCCGTTGAGCCGTTCCGGAGATACCTTCAAACAAACATCCGTCCATCTAAACTTTCGCATTTATAATACTAGTAAGATGATTGTTTATGTTGGTAGTTTGACAGAAGAAAACAAATTTACTTTTAACGCTGAGGATCTAACACTATTGAACTAAATATTTTATTACCATTCAAAAACAATTTAATATTCGAGTATTAAACAAATTCTCGTACTTATAAACGAGCTGAGTGATTTAACGTTGTACAAAATGAAATCCGTTCTCTCAATTCATGGCGTTAAAAAAGATGTTAAAACCAGCTTAGATGGCGCGCGCGTGAATCGGTTTTAGAACGTATTCGTGTCCTATATAGTGTCTGGTTGGCTTTCTCGGAAACAGCGGATCGTAAGAGTCAGACTGCTCGACGCCGGATCACAATGGTGTCCAGTTTTTTGTCTATGTAACAACGCGAAGCGTACCCGCCGCCGTGTCGAGAGGCGATAGAAAAAAAAAACACCCAGACACCATTTAATAGCGTTGTCAGGATAGTTCGCTGCACCTTTGATGTTTTATATTTAGCTTAGGTACCTGCTTGTGCCACATAATCATATCGTTAAGGCAGAGTTACAGGTTACGCGGATCGGATGTTTTTCGGCAACGAAATTGGAACGTTCGCGTTTCGAAATCATTTTCGAATAGTTTCATGTTAGTGATTGTTTTTTTTTTTGTTAATTTAATATAAAAATACATAATAAAAACATAAACATAATAAAATTATTATGAAAATAATCTTTTCACAATGTAAAAATTAATTTATTCAAACCAGAAGCATTTTCTAATAATAGATTTTGGAACAGACGTAATCAATTTTTATCTGAATTAAATTAATGTTTTAACCAAACATTTAGAGATTTTATCTTTTTTCTTTAAGTTGCCGTAAAAGTATGATACCTGCTGCCAGTGTTAACTGCTATAATTCGTTTCAATAAATTAAATCAGGACATCGATTATAGGAAAACTTTTATTGACAGTAAATTATTATACGAGTATTTACTATCCATACCGATCTTTTTCAGAATTGAGTCACAAACATGTATCAAGTTTTTAATTTAGCCCTACAACATGTAGTTATATGGATAAGCTCCGGTAAAATATTGACAGCTTTTAATCCAATTTTTTTTCGAGTTAATACTATAACCATTAAAATTAGAAATACGATCATAAATGGTTTCAAATCAATAAATAAGCAGTGACAGCACATATTATGATAATCTCAGACCTCTCGCTCTTGCATTTTGCAGTTAATCCATAGGAAAAATCCTATAAAGTAAAAATACGACTTCATTTTATGCCGTGTATCTCATGTTTATTAAATTGTAATTGGGTCAATCGGTCAACTGCAAGCGGTATCCTGGCCGATGGGATTAAGTTGTTATTATCTTTTTCTTAAAAAGATATCAATTCAAAACTTCGGTCCGACTTTGGTAAGGTCGCTTAATTGCTACTTATTCCTTTTCATGCTCCACATTTGTAATGATCTCCTCAATCTGACTTTACTGAGCTACAATTCGTTGGATATTTAAATTTTATACCTATTTTGTTATGATTTGTTACTATGATTAACATACATTTAAATTAATTACATTGCAATAACATACAATTGTTAATTATTTTGTCACCGGTCATTGGTAATTATCGGTATTTTTTGTTTATCGGTTTTAATGTTTCACCAAAGGTCACCTCACTGTTAAGACCGGTTGCCTCCCCCTCCTCTTCCTGCATTGCCTCGTCTCCCGCACTCTTCGGGATGCGACTCCATGCCCTTTGCGTCAAATTACACAACCAGTAAGATATTCTAATGGCCAAACTCAATAATTGATCTTCAATCTTTGCTGCTTTTCGAAGGCAGCTAAGTAACCGATCACCCAGTTAGGCGATGGTAGTGATATATGCATGTTGGTATTTATCTTTTTAATATACAATCATAGGTCATATGTTGACTAAAAGGGTAAAATAATCACTATCATGATTAGGTAGTATATCTATATATTTTCGTTACATTATCTGCAATGTTTAAATTTGCATAAGTCAAAGCGCACCAAGCAATCAACATGAGCAATTGCTTTAATAAATAAACCGCAGAACATTAATTAGTTCTTTACACATACATAAACGGGGATTTAACAATGTTTAAAAAAAACTCATTATAGTTTTTGAAAGATTAACCTTCTACTTTTTAGACAGCATGCCATAAAATACGTATAACAATATTAGCTGTCGCCAGCGACACCGTCCGCACGGAATTTGAAAAAACATAATATAGCCTATGTGTTTTTCCAGACTATGTCCTACATATGTGCCAAATTTCATTATGATACGTTGAGCTGTTCCGGAGATACGTTCAAACAAACATCCATCCATCCATTCAAACTTTCGCATCTATAAAATTAGTAAGATTACGCGTCATCGATTTCAAATTTTGCCAAATTTAATTTATCGAATTTATACAACAAAAATTTCAAATTCATTGTTTACACAACATTCAACTTAAAGCAAAACACACTAGCATACAATTTAACAAACACTATCGATATTCACTTGTCATTAATGTTAAATGAGGTAAAGAAAATAAGTCGCAAGCCATTAAAATTAATGTGTTTATTCAAGCCTGTCTGGCCCTTGGCGAAGCACCTTTAAATTTGCATGTGGTGAACGAAAGGAGTCACGTTGCCCGCCCCTCGCTAACGATTTATCAATTCCGATAATAATAAGCTGCGAGCAAAGATTTATTGCGTATCGTACCTTTGAGATATCTCGCTAAAATATTCCAGCCAGGGTTCCTAGATATGTGTTGATTTAAGTGCCCAGCTATCATAACCAACTGTCACCCGCGAATACGCCCGCGACACCGCTTACCACACTTATAAATAAACCATGGAAATAAATTGCTGTCGAAGTCAACACGCAAACATATTACCAAATAACTTCGATACAAACGTAACGTCCACTCTATAAATTCCGGAACCAGAGCTAAGAAGTATATTGTTACCACTAAATTAAATACGTACTATTTAATCTATTTCACAACTGGCATATTACCTTTAAGACAAGATAAGATGTAAAGGAACTGGGTATGTTCCTCTTAACTCTGCCTACATTGGCATATATTATACCTTAATTTTTATTATTTTAATAAATCGACGAAGCTCTAAGCAACGATTTTCCATTGCAGATTTGCATAGGTAAGAAGTTCGGGCCGTAACCCTAAGGCATATAAGGGGGCGGTTCACCTTAAACATATATCTAATTATAATTCTCGAACTTAAATATAATCAAAATAAAAATTAAGTTATACTTTAGTTCCTACATGTCTTCAATTATCCATTTTATAAGACAAAAAAAATATGATTGTTTACTGGGCGCTAAAAGAATAAAAGCATTTACTTTAATAACAATTACGTTTCCAGTTCATTTTTATTGATCGGGCACCTTTAAGAAAATAATGTCCTTGATACATTTTAACATGCATTATTCTTTATTGACCTTCAACGAATGATGTAAATGCAGACGTGTGCGCAAAAGCTTAAAAAGGTCCTTTATGTTTTATGTATAATACACAGTGCGTCGCTTTCCTGACGATACCACAAACAGACCGGACTTTTTACGTCTTATTTTTCGCAGGTAAATCACACACGAGGCGGCGCTCGTCAGTTCGGGGTCAACGAAACAAAAGAAGTAAGTTCTACTAACAAGACTATATTTTGCGAACACTATTTTACATATAAAAGAGAACTCGTGCTAAAACTTATAGTTCCTATCTGTTATAGTCGAACAATATATTTTCAAACGATGATTGTACATTTGAATATATACAATGCAATTTAACGATGTAATCGTACTTTAATCTATTTGAAATATATTTAAGGAAGTTCACTTTGTTAGCGAAAATATATTTGTATATTTATGGTAATGTTTTCTTTGTTGCGGATATTATAGGTAAATGATTAAGATAGAGATAGGTTTCAACTCGTGTTCACCTTTGCCACACAGATACCATCAGCTAACGTCTATTTAAAATTGTATACAACAATACTTAAATACTGTTAAATAACTAAATTATTATTTGCAAGCCGTCGATGTAAAATTATGTTAAAATGTAAAAGGTAATAATGGATATTTTTACCTTTAACATTTTATTGTTTGAATTAGAAATCAAAGGTACGAATTCATTGCCGCAATATTAAATGTTCAATGTTAAAAAATAATACGATGACAATAAAAAATGTTTTTCAATTTATTTTTTAAGTCATACTTCATACATAATTATAAATGCGAATATTTAGATGGATGAATGGATGTTTCTTTGAAGGTATCTCAAGAACGGCTCAAGTGATCTTGATGAAATTTGCCACAGATGTAGAACATAGTCCGAAAGATCACATAAGCTACCTATTAAGTTTTTTAAATTCCGCGCGGACAGAGTCGCGGACGACAGCTAATACATTCATAAATTAATGAATGTACTGTGCGACTTCCTGGGAGAAAACGCGTCCGCACTTCATGACTTATAAAAAACCGTCAAGACAGTATGCAGCGCACTTATTAAATCAGACATTTTTTATTTACGCAATTTATTATGTCGTCTGGGCTTCTATTGACAATTGCGTTTTTAGTTATTGACCGTTTGATTTATTGAGTTCAGTTTACATTCCATTACGAGTACATGACGATAGAGCGCGTATATTGCCGGTGATAAATCACTACCACAATTCTTATTTTAACGTCATTTTCCTTCTTAATTTTATAAAGCACGAGCAATAACCGATTTTATTATTTGTTAAGGTTGCACCAGAATTGACCGCGTACAGTTTAATGGGAACTTGATAAAAATATTCAGTGGTGAATATGAGAGAGTCCGTGCGGAAACTGGAGGTGCACCGTTGGAGGCGAGAGCTGTCGCTGAATGGAAGTTTCGAGAACTAGACAGAGACAGGAGTGGGACCTTACAGAAGTCCGAATACAGAGGCTTACGCCGACTAATTAAAAAGGTTTGTTCATTATTTACTATACGCAAGATCTCGTGTTTTTTATATAAAAAAACGCAATATACATTTTTTCAAGAATTGTAAAATTTTAATTAATTTATTACGTTTTTTATAAACTAAGTAGGTATATATGAAACATTGACATCAATTTAAATGCACTTATTGGCATTCGAGCATCAAGGACCAAACTTTAATAGAGCTTTCTATTAGTTTGGTCCTTGATACCAATTGAAAAACGTTATACAATAATTGATTAATTGAAATGTCCTTATAAGACTTGAAATCCAACTCGGGAAAGTGTTTTTTACTGCTATTTTTTTATAGAGAAACAAGCAACAGACCGTCTAAAGTTTTTTTATTCTTTTATCTTCGGTTGTAACATTGCAGGTGGTGAAGCCGAAGCGCTGTGCACGTGCATGGGCGCGTGGTTGCGACGGGGATGGTGACGGTGAGATCGCTCGGGCGGAATGGGCCTCCTGTCTCCTCGCCAACCCAGACCCACCTGCACCGGATTGTGAGTACCACCATACTATCTGAACGTTACAAATAAAATTTTCATCAATAAATATATACTAAGATTCCTAACAGTTTCTACAACATTTTAAAATCTATTTATTTATTTATGTATCAACTAGATTTCATTATAATTTAATTATTTGATCATGTGCTTGTTCAGAGAGCATAAACAAAAACATTGATTTTTATTCATAAAGATAAAAACATATATTACACTCGTTTATGTTGGAATGTAAAGTATGACGAATCAGTGGCTACGAGAGATAAGTAACTGCGTAATACTGGTTACTGCGGTTCCCGACTTGCGGTTACTGTCAACTAAACTTCCATTTAGGGAGGCGGGTTATGATTATTGAGTCAAATTTAATTATAAAACAACACGAAAACTGTTGGTTTTAAAAGTTAGATGTTTTCGTATTAACCATTGTTTGACGTTCATCAGTATAGTTTTACAACATAGAATAAATTTAAAGATTGAAGATGAATCTAAATATGCCACTACAAAATTTATTTTCTTGTTGACGCAATAAAAAACAAAAGCCTCGCTTTAAATTTAAAAAAAAAATCTATTAAACAATCCCAATGTATGCGCAAACATAATAATAATATATAGTCTCTCTCCGTTTCTTCATGTCGTTGAATGCAGACGACGACAGCGGGCCGGAACCTGAGGCCGATTACAACGAAGAGGAACCGCCGCCTGATCCAAGCGCAGGTACACAAAACATAGAGTATCATAGAGCATTCCTCTCAAACTTTCTCTCTCTCTCATCTCTATCAAATCTCAATTATTTTCACATAATCCATTTACAGTTTCATTACTTTCTTATTTATGGAATCATTATTTCAGTGCATAATACGTTAATACCACGCTAACCTCTTGCCTCTCAATTTTCCCATCGCTTCTGTCTCAAACATAATGTTGTTGTTAGTTAATTAATTTATACGCAATTGCAGTTATTGCACATTTTGGTTAATGTATCAACTCAGTATCGTGTTCAGCTTAGAAATCCCACCTTGGTTTGAGCCTAATTTAAGATAGGAATGACTAGCCCTTAGTTAAATACTCTGGCGCAGTGCGGATTGGTTGTCTTCACAAATATTTTTAATTTCTTCGCAGATATGTGCAGATTTTTTTTGTAAACTCGGTATAACCAACAACAATATCTGTTTTCTGTAGTCCTGCCTGGCATTATGAAAAATTCTTTCGCACCTGACGGATCCGATCCGGAGTCAAGACGTGAAGATGAGGCCAACGACTGTCTCACTGATCGACAGGCAGTATTAGAAGAACAGGTTCGATTTTCAATTAAATGACTGAATTCTATAATTTTAAATATTCCCTTTTATAACCATTGCTGATGCGATTGACTAACATGCAACGCCATTTGATTTATTTTATTGCAGAGCGATGTTGCACAACTTGCTTTATATGTAATGTTATTCAGTTCATTTAATAGTTTGCTAATCTTTGATTCATCTGCATTTAAAGTTTTTTCTAATACCTTGCAATAAAACTTTAAACTTGTATTCCAGATTTTAAGTTATATGAAATTAATTATTATTTCGATTACCTTATTACTAATCTAAAGTGCTCGATAAATAATTAAAATTTTTGTTTAAATTTAAATGTTTTTGGTAATATATTTGATAGAGTGGTTTGGTTGACTCTGTTTATTGCTTTTGTCAATAATGAATATCTTGATCAAAAAAGAAAATAAGAAAAATGTTCTCTATTGCATGATTTGAAGCGTAGCGAAATGTTTTTTTTTTAATGTTTGTAATATATAATTTATAAAATTTTGTCTGTATGACTGTGTGCTGGCATTTGTTCCGAGTACCGGAGTTATTGGTACCGGAGGCCTAATTTTAGTCCTCTTTCCCTTCCCACCCTTTCCTTTTTAGGAAAGGATGGGAAGGGGAAGTGGATTTGTCGGAGGCGGGGATGCATAGGAAAGAGAAATATCCTCTTTCTGTGCGTCCTCTTCTCCATTAATTAAAGTTAGGAAACGCATCTGCATTTGCGGATGTCCATGGACAACGGTCGCCTCGCTATTGTGGCGAATCCAGGTGGCCGTTTGCTTGTTTGCCACCTTATGATATAAAAAAAGAGTAATCTCCGAAACGACATAATCAATTTTGATATGATTTTGTAGGGAAGGTAGCTGATACACGCGAACATATAACTACTTTTTTTTTTAATAAAGCACTGACGAAGTCGCGGGTAATCACTAGTGTACAGATAATGAATTAAGTATAATTTGGTTTAGAAAAACGGCAGCGCAGTACTTTATGTTCCGGAGTGTACGGGTGATGGTAGATATGCTCGCGCTCAATGCTACCGCTCCACTGGGTACTGTTGGTGTGTACATCAGGACACGGGGAAACCTATACCTGGTTCATCTGTTAAAGATCGCAAACCAGATTGTGATGCCACCCCACAACATGCCAGCCCAATGAGAGGTAAAATATTAATTGCCACAAGAACTAATAGCATAATATACTTTTTAAGTATTTTTTTTTTCAAAGAACCGATGAATAACAATAATATGTTTTAGCAACTTAGTTAAATGTTAGATAGGAATCGCTAAAAATTATTTAAAAATTAATTAGTTAAAGTAATGAATCATATACTTTGCTGATTTGTTCAAACAATAATGAAAGCGAATGCTTGGATGGATGGATGTTTGTTTGAAGGTATCTCCAGAACAGCTCAATTTTGACTGAAATTTGGGATAGATGTAGACTAGTCTAGTCTAGTCTGCAAGAACAAATACGCTACTTATTATGGTTTTTTTCCGACTCCGTGCAGATGGAGTCGCGGGCGACAACTAGTTTTTTATATTAAAATCTAAGTTTGTTTCGTAGTGAAATCGTTTTAAGGAAATTAAGGTTATCTTGAACATTTTGATTATTATTTGTATTATTTTCAGGATGTCCAGAACCGATGAAGTCAAATTTTTTACGTGATCTCATGAATTTCTTTATCACAAAAATGACAGCTACTAATAACGGTACAGGACCAGGGTATGTATAATAGGACAATTTCTATATCTATATATATAAAAGAAAGTCGTGTTAGTTACACTATTTATAACTCAAGAACGGCTGAATCGATTTGACTGAAAATTGGTGGGCAGGTAGCTTAGAACCAGGAAAAGGACATAGGATAATTTTTATCCCGTTTTCTTTTTCTTTTTTTTTTATTCCGCGCGGACGGAGTCGCGGGTAAAAGCTAGTCTATATATATAAAAGAAAGTCGTGTTAGTTACACTATTTATAACTCAAGAACGGCTGAATCGATTTGACTGAAAATTGGTGGGCAGGTAGCTTAGAATCAGGAAACGGACATAGGATAATTTTTACCCCGTTTTCTATTTTTTATTCCGCGCGGACGGAGTCGCGGGTAAAAGCTAGTATAAAATAAAAATAAATCTTTCAGTGATATGGTTAAATGGGGTGCATCAAAAGAAGAACAAGCAGCTACATGGACATTCGTGATGTTAGATAAAGACAAGAATAAAGCACTGGAAAGACGAGAATGGAAAGCATTTCATCAACTTATATCAAATGTAGAACAATTAAGAAGATGTGGAAGGAAACTACCGAGATATTGCGACGTGAATCACGACACTAAAATTAGTATTACAGAATGGATGGCCTGCTTGGAAGTACTACAAGCATCTCAAGGACATACGAGTAAGAAAATATTATAATTATTATCATTTAAAAGGACAGTCCGATTTATTTTAGGTATTTTATGGAACTAATAAAACTGATGTACATATGCGTAGTATAAAGGTCCGTTTCTGCCTACCCCTCTGGGTTACGGCCGTGAGTTATGTTGTTGTTTATATAAATCTGTGTATTTTTTTCATTTATCATTAACGATAGGATCATCTGTGTCTTTAACGATTGTGCGACGATTGTGGAAAATGGGCAATGTTCTTACAAAGTAACATATAGTAGTTTTCAGATATATGTAATGGGATGATGTTGTACAGTGCCGTGCTATCACCTTGAGTCGCTGATATATTTGAAAACAACTATATCATCACTATTTTAACTTAAATTAGTTAAATTCGTGTTGCTCTCAAGCACTATAAATAAAATAATATTTTATTTTTTTCAGCGGAAACCACTAAAGTACCACCAAATCCCAGACGAAAAGGTCCAAATCCTCTAGAATCTATTCTGAAGGCGGAGGACTAAATTTTCAATATCAGTGAATAGTAATGTGTTGGCTATGATATACCAGTGTGTAATGGCTTTGTGTGTTAAGAAAGCTTAACTTGTCTTGCGGCTAACGTCCGGTTTCTGATAGATATGTCCAAAATATATGCAATCTCCTTCTTCTAGCTCTAGGCTCTGGTTATCCTGAGTTTGGTCTAACAACTCATTCCAATTCGATCTTTGTCTTCGATTTATGCTGTCCACTGGAGCTTTCTCCTTCAGCCTCAGTACAAATCAAATTACTAGTAAAGTCCAACAAACTTATCAGACGTGATCTGATCTAAATCATAATAGGTCAATATCAAAAGCCCCTTTATTATTATCAAAAATGTGCTACAATATGGTTATTGAAGTAGCTATATTCTATACCTAGGTAGGTAATACATGTTTTCTGATAAAACTAATTACAATAATATCTATCTCAACAGGTGAAATAAATTTATTGCACTATACTTAATTGTTTGAAGACTATCGTAAGAGTTCTTTTAGAAACCGGGCATAATTATCCTCTGATATTAAAATTAGATCAGTTATTTATTCAAATTAAATAATGAATGTAGAATTCATTTTTTATGTAGATAAAACAAATAAAGGCTATGTCAGATATTTGTGATAAAACAATGAAACTTTTTGTTGTACTGCGAGTTTAATTTGGCACAGCGTTAATAAGAGTATAATAATACCTGACGTGCCAACTTAAACGTGAAGAACTATAATGTTGCTGTCACGTCATATCAAATGTTTATTTAGATCTTACAATTAAAATGCATTAAAAATGATTTTTATTTAAAATATAAAACATTGATATTGTTATAAAATATGACATCAGTTTTAATAAAGTACTTACACCAATAGTCAATAAGGGTTAAGCAAAACCTTGTATGGTTCTTACACAATACTTGTTTTTCTATTTCTAATTTGCTAATTTTTATGACTCTTCGTTACTTACAAAATGTTTTCAATCTTAAGGTGCGTTTCCATTAATGAAACATGTATCTTTTCAAATCTATTGATTTCAATATCAATGTTTTGTAAAAAAATATTAACATCGTTTTTTTTTTTTTAAATTTCACCATTGATTTTATTCTTTCGATGACATATTAATTTATAAAACATTGTTTCTAGGTAGCTATTATTTCGTAGTCGTGTTTTAAAATATATAGTTCATTATTTCTTATTTTGTGTGATTGTATTTAAGCATTTTTTTAATAAATTTCTTTATGAAAATATATAGAAATCCATATTACTTTTGCCAGGCTAAATATTAATTAAGCTAAAATTTAAAAGTAGTACATTTCTTGTAATATATATAAAAGTACTTGATTACATTTATGTATGTACCGCTTATGGAATTTTCTAAAATTAACAGATTATTTAGTCAATATGAAATGTAAGGACTATGTGATATTTTTTTTCATTATTATTAATAAATATTTAATAATTGAAAACATCAATAGCGTTTTATTTTAGGAAAAAAACATAAATAAATTAACCTGTGCAGATTTCATCCACCTTTTTGTAACCGCAGACATCTTGGATTCACATTTTTTAAGCATAAAAGAGGAGAAAAAGATGAGAAATAAATAGAAAAAAATTGTGTTTAGGGAGGCAAAGAAATGTTTTCTTTACTTGACATAATCAAGGTAAACATACGAATTCAATAAAAGCCTTAATTTTTTTCTAATGTTTATTGTGAATATACTTTTGTTTACAAATGGAGTATAGTTTGCAAAAAATATTTTTTTTGCATTTCGTATGTATATTTTTCTACTTGACTATATATTACTAGTAAGAATGTGATATTCGTTTACAACATTCTAAACAACTATTTCTAACGGATAACAGATAAGAGTCATTCCTCTAATATTTAAAACAACCTAATACTAACATATGTTAAATTTGACTATATTTTATTTACATTAACAATTCAAGAGTTACATAATATACTGTGATGTAGAAGACCAGCTTATATTGGTATTAATCATTTCAAATATCTTGGCGGCTCATGGAGCCGCATCTCGCTACACTTAAAAATTGTGTTCTGCACAGCGACTCGCGCGAACTTAAGAGCCGACAACATATCTGAATACAGTAATACACGTGCAAAGTTCTGTCACATGGTACACTTATTATTACTGCTCACATTAACACGGCAAATATTAAAGTCGTTATATATTCAAAGATGGGTAGGGGAAGTGGACTCTGCGAGGGAAAGGAAATTCTCTTCTTTGTCCCCTTTAAGGTACAAATGACATCGACAACTTATTGCATAATATCTATGGGCAGCGGTCACTTCGCTATTCTAGCGAAATCAGGCAACCTCTTGCTTATATGCCACCTTATATAAAATAACCGCATTAGTCATATAAATTGATAATATGCGCCCGTGAATCCTTTCTTGATATTTTTAACTACCTTTAGAAAACAAATTTATCAAACATGTTCCAATTTTTCATCCATTTAGACGTGACTACAAGTAGTCCAATATTCTGGGTTGCACTATAACCTATGCGGAGTTATCGCGGCTAGACCTTAGCTCATTCCCGAACACAAAATCTCTACAAGCTAACATGAAAGATCATCTAATAACATTTAGCATCTATATATTTTTTTACAACACATCAACTGCAAATATCATAACTTCAACAAGATTTCCTCAGCCTCTATTAATAATAACAACACTTGGCAAAATCTTAATTAGCTCGTACGGCTAATTTTTGCCCAACTGACAGGACTCTAGATGTTTTCGGGGGCATAGACCGATCAGACTATCTGAACCGGTGGGCATAAGTCTAACTAAATTATGACAGCTCATCAGCGCCCTCCTTTCAACATAGAAATCAAGACTTTCTTTGTATTTATTTTTACTTTTTACCCGTGACTTCGTCCGCGCGGAATAAAAAAAAAAGCACACAAGATAAAAAAGTTCCTATGTCCGTCTCCTAGTTCTAAGCTACCTCCCCATCAATTTTCAGCTAAATCAGTTCGACCGATCTTGAGTTATAAATAGTGTAACTAACACGACTTTCTTTTATATATATAAGACATCAGAACCAACCGCGATACTGGCGCCTCACTCACCGGTTCAGATATCCTTGTTAAACTATTTGTATGTTTGTAGCCAAAACGACTCAATCCATTTGTTGATTGACAATCGATTTATATTCTACTTCTTAGTGATACAACTTTGTAGTCGGACCAATGACATCTAAAAATAGACGGCTATATGACATATTATTTTGTGCTTATTTGATAAACGCCATTTTGGCGCTGATGGTAGCGATTTGTAGCGGTGATATTGATGCAAACTAATAATATATATCAACAGGCGCGTTTAATTCAAAAGGAAGCAAAAGCATTCATTTCCAAGCAATCGCCTATCCATTTATAGAGATCAGTGAATCTTACTGTTGAACAACTAGAATTCATTTGACTCTGTTAACTATAAAACTACTCCTTTTCTTTACTATCTGTGCAAACTATTTTCTTATATTCATCTACTGTTTCGTTGATAAGCTTATTGAAAATGCTCTCAAACAGTTGGTTCTTGACCGAAGCTTCTTCTGTATGAAGTGAGGTCCACTCGGGTTCGCAACGTCTCCATTCCGCAAACAATATATCGTCAATATGATCTGTACGTCTCGAACTAATACCTGTTGAAACAAAGCATTTATTATATTTTAAGATAAATATCATACCAAGTTCGCCAATCATTATAAAAGACAAACTAGAAGGATTATTAAATGCTATAATACATCTCACTAATATTAAAACGCGAAAGTTTAGATGGATGTTTGTATCAAGGTATATCTAAAACTGTTGCATGTATCTCGATAAAATTTGGTGTAGATGAACACAGTCTGGAAGAACACATAGGCTACCAATTAAGATTTGTTAATGCCCCACGGACGAAGTTGCGTATGACAGCTAGTTTTACATAAAGCGCTGAAGTACGTTTGTATGCAATGCCTGTTTTAACACTACCAGCCCCCTAGAAGAAATAACTAGGGTTACCCTTTTTTGGTCATGCCTGGTGGCTGGGGGGGGTTACGTCACAGTCACGTGACACTGTGTATTACGCGATCTCCCAACCACGTCATATCCTAACGCCAGTAATGTTTGTATAGTGCTTAGTCTTTTGACACAGCAATTTTAATTCTATGGGTGTTCGGTACCACCGCTAAACCGATCTGGATGACATGGAACAGAGATAGATTGAGTCTAGAATAGCGCAAAGGAAACTTATTATTTTTCTTTTAAATCTTACCTGACACGAAAGATGGAGTTGTACCAGACAGAACTTCTTTCATCTCTGTACAAGTTTTATTGACTATCTTCTTTGTATCCGGTTGCGGTTTTTGTGGCAACAAATTGCATGCATCCCATGGTTTATCACTTCTCTCGATATGTTGTCTTTCAACACTTTCATCGCAAAAATCTTTGAAGAACACATCGAATGGATCGTTAATGTCCAGCAATTCATTTCTTGTGTCCATAAAATTTTGTATCTTATCTTCAGAGACATTGTCGGGTAGGAACATTTTCGGCGGTTTCGGCATTCGGACTTCGCTTGGTGGTATGTAGGGTGGCGGTGGCTTGTCAGGTATTTCTCGTACGACCAACAATTGACACTGTTGCTGTTCCAAAGCTTTTATCTGAAACGGAATCAAAGAACTTATTTATTACTATTAAAATAACCAAAAAAATAATCGCAGTACAGTAATTTACAGTAATTTTGCACACCTTAATAAAAAAATCAATTAAAATAAAATTATTGTATGCTAATTTATCCATAAATCAGATTGATTATCATTTTTATGAATGAAACTTCATACACAGCAAATTTGTACTGTTCAAATAACATGAATCAAATAAAACAATTCACTTTTGAGCCTATTTCTTATTATGCGTATTGGTGCTGTTTTTTTTAATGCAGATTAGACACAATATTATTTAATTTCAAATAAATTGCTTACATAACAGTAATAATAATAATTAAATAGGTGACCATTAAGCAACACTATCTTTGTTATTTTCATGACACATGTTCATAATAATGTTTTAAATAACAACATTAAACATAACATTTAAATTTATCAATAATTACGTCTTTATTAATTAATTAAATAATTTATAAAGACATAATTAAGTGATAATCATAATAATTAGTGTATTGGTAATTAAATAATCAATATTAATTATTACTCTGTTTTCAATAGTAACCTTTTTAATTAATTATTTTTATTATTGCTGTGATTTTGTTCACTGCATTATTAATAACATATTATTTTCATAATAGAAATAAAGTGGAATCCGTATATAATGACATCGAAGGGAAATAACAAACACGTCATAGTAAGCGGAAGTCATACAAAGCATTTGAAGAAAATAAACAATCCTGCTTTCGTTATGTAATAAGAAAATAGAATTAAATAAAAATTTTAATTGTACGTAATTAAATTGCCTACACATGTATATTTTTTCAATTTTTTTACTTAAGAAATCAATAATGCTTTTTTATTTTTGTTTTTTTCTTATTTTGTAATGCGTCTCTAAAACTATTATGTAAAGAGGACATCGCCATTGTCAAATTATTATTTTCAATGTTGCTATAAACAGATCATGAATTAATTCTGGAGTTGCCGAACACTGCCAGATGTTAGGAATCATGATGGTCACAAAAATTTTAAATTGTTCCCGGTTATTTGAACTTTGTAAAAAAACCAAACTTTGCTGTGTAATTACTCCATTAACCACCCGATCAGTGTAAACAGTCATAATAAACGGATTCTATTGTATTGTTCAAAGTTTATACCTCTCTCTCAATTGCTAGCTGTTGTCTTCTCAACTCTTCAGCCTCACAGAGAACTGGTGACGCATATTCTGATGTGGAGGTCATGTTTGAAGAAAATACTTGATCACTGCTGGCACTTTCTGTAAAGTAACACTAAGTTAGTAAGATGAAAACAAGGAAAAAAACATTTACAATCAAAACACAAAATTTGTTTTACAACAACACCTCTCGGTACAATATGATTTAAGTGTAAGATATTAGGTTCTGTTACAAACCTTTCTCAACGGAGATATTTGAGGACCAAACCGGTGTATCAGGAGGGTCATCAACTGGCGCAGCGGCACCCGCCGGCACTGGTAATGGCCCCGCAACACTCACACCAACAATCTCCTTGCTATTTGTTTGAATCTCAACAGACAACATTGCCGGCTCACATTTGTATGTACTATCAAGTCCGTACACATTACTTAATCTCTTCAGCAAACTTTCATCACTGTCCATTGTTATCATTGTTACACTGCTATGATCACAAACATCACTATTTGGCTCACTACTAGATTGCACTTCACACTCATTATGTACACTTTCATTATCATACTCGGGTGAATTTCCAAGTGACTTCTCTTCATCACCGAGACATTTGTAATAATGATTGAATTCTTCAACTAAACTATGAGCAGTGGAGACTGAACTCGATCCGTCAGAATCTGGATTTTTTATTTGTTCCATGAACTTATCAAATGCTTCAGAATCCTTTGATAGATTATTATGTGAGTTTGAAGAATTGACGATGTTTTTTAAAGCTTCCTCATTAACTTCGTATTGTTTACCATTACTGAAAATTTGCGGAAGTGACAAATTATGAAATAGAATATTTAAATAGCCACCATCAACAGCTATACAGTTTTCAGCTGTTGTGGCAATTAATTGTGCGGGTAATTCAGCTGCTATGATACTGTCACCAGTTTGTATACTTTTTTCCGCACTTGTTACACTTTTCACATCAAGATGGTTGTCAGCAATCAATGTAGTGTACCATGCGCATTCCGACTGTTCCTTAGAAGTAGTCGAATCTTCACAGCCACTACTGGACAGATCGAAACACTTCAATGGTGCCAAACTACGATCTGAAGAAGTGTTCCGCTTTAACTTTTTTTTACCAAGAATTATTTGCTTCACATCAACATTGTTTGTCAATTTCATTTCAATGTTTTTCTTAGTCTTCATGAGCGCGACCTTGCGTTTCTCTGATAGTGTCAGTAAGGCTTTTCGCATCCTTTGCATTTCACCACATTCGTGCTGCAATTTGAGTAATGCACCACGCTGCTTTTTCTTGAGAGCTGATATATCTATGTTGTCTTGCTTTTTCTTCTTTTCTAACCAAAGCATTTGAGACTTGATGTAATCTTTTAGAACATCTTCTTGCATCTTCAACACAAATAAGAAATCTCTCGCTCTTCTTTGCTCATTGTGAATGAGTAAATTAAGCTGTAATAATAAATAAAAATATACATAAACATGGAGTATCTGAAAAATTTTGACAATTATGAAAACTATGGGTTTTTTTGGTAATACACATTATTTAATCGGTAATCAATTACCAAAATTACAAGTGCACTTTATTATGTCTTGTGTGGTATAATTGATGCTTCGCTCAACATGTTTACAGATTAAAAGAATAACACTCACCTGACAAAGACTCTTTGAGGCCATTGTTTCACTATCATCAACATTTGAACTATCTGCAATCTTTGTTAAATCACACAAATAATCAGAATCATTCACTTCAAATTGTTTATTGCTTGTCAAACTTGTGTTTATATCATTAAAGTACTTTTCAGATAATTTTTCTAAATAATTAAGAGATTCAAAGAATGAATCAATAAAGTTGAGTTCCTTTTGGAACTGTTCGCAAATAAAATCACTACTTAACAAACTATTATTAAGCCTTATTGTACTTATTATGTCAGATGGTTTCATTAATTTATTATTAACAGAGATATTCCTCTTATTATCCAATTTCAGATCATTTATGTATTTAGAATTCAACCGGGATTTATTTTTCTTTTTTGATTTCGCTAACAAATCATCAGATTGATTGTTTTTTATTTCTTTTTTATAAAGTGATATAACATTCAATGGATAAGCCAAAGTCGGAGACAGATTATTGTGTATCTCTTCATTATTAACAACATGAATATCAATTTTTTGTTCTCTCGTGTATGTAACAGTTGCCCGTCCAATAATATAAGATGAACTTTTAATGTTTGAATCACTCACATTCTTATCACTTTTAATTGCAAAAATATCAGTGCTTGGTGTCTTGAGATTCGGTAATGACGTATTATATAAATTTACTACCTCATCTGTAGTGGAATCTTTTATTTCCTTTGTTAGGGTAACATCAGGTATACAAAGACTATCAAATTTTTCATTGATTAAATCCGTATCTGTAATCTTATCTTCCATTCTCACAAGTAGTGAATCAAAATTACTATCAATTTGTGTAATTTGATCTATCCGAATTGGTTGTGGGTCTGTTTCTACAGATACATGTTTAGAAGGATTCTTTTCACGAACTTTAACTGTCTGATCTATCAATAGTTCATCTTTTCTGTATGGTTTTTGTATTTTCTCAATGTATGGTGTGCTAGTAGGTTGTTTTTTAATTATATTTACAGAACTTGCTGGCTGTAATTTGTTCTGTTGCTGTTGAAATTTCTTCAAATTATTTTTATTTTCTGGATTATTTCCTTTTTGTAATTCATCATATAAAGATTGTTTAATGGAAAGCGCTTCCTTTTCATTTTCAACAGAGATAATTATATTTTTACTTAAGCTATTTTTAGAATATTTATTGATGTTTTTATTTTTACTCTGTATATCTAAAAGCAGACAAAATAGACGTAAAGGTCAGCATATTTTTAACTAATTTACAGACATAATTATAGAAAAATATTTATAGTATGATACAAAAATATGAAGTACTAGCTTTTACCCGCGACTCCGTCCACGCGGAATAAAAAAATAGAAAACGGGGTAAAAATTATCTTATGTCCGTTTCCTGGTTCTAAACTACCTGCCCACCAATTTTCAGTCAGATCGATTCAGCCGTTCTTGAGTTATAAATAGTGTAAGTAACACGACTTTCTTTTATATATATATACTAGCTTTTACCCGCGACTCCGTCCGCGCGGAATAAAAAATAGAAAACGGTACTAATTATCCTATGTCCTATTCCTGGTCCTAAGCTACCTGCCCACCAATTTTCAGTCAAATCGATTCAGCCGTTCTTGAGTTATAAATGGTGTAACTAACACAACTTTGTTTTATATATATAGATAGATAGATTAGATAAGCAAAGAGAAAGAAATATAATACATATGATAATGTATGGACAAATCAATAGTTTTAAAATATGCATTTTGGAAAATATTAATTAAAGGTGGCTAGTAATAGTAATGAATCTGCAACTTATAAATTGTGTACCAAGTAGCACTTACTGAATACCACAAAGGAATAGCAAAATTAACAAACCTTTTTCTTTAATTAATCTTGTTTTGTCATTGTCAATTTTTATATTTTTTTTATCAAACTGCTTGCTTTTATTTACATTAACTTTTACTGATTCATTTCCTTTACTTAAATCTCTATTTTTTGCTAATTGTTGTCTCAATTCTTCTGAATCTAAAATATAAGAAAATCGGCATAAATGTGACGAGTAATTAAAATACTCTTTATTTGTGAAAAAAAAGTGATTAACTAACTACAACAACACTTTAATGACATTGAGACATTACTTGTATAAGCTTGTGTTAATCTCAACATTTTCATTTCTTAATCATTCATTTCATATCTTTGTTTAATCCCCCGTTAATGGCTTATATTGCAGACTACACATTAGGAAGGTCCTACAATGATACCTATTTCCTTAGACCCAAGACTATGGCTTTACATATTTCTGATAATTAATCAAGTAGTGATATTTTTTAGGCTTAAAATGGAATCCATAAATTCCCCATAACTCCATTCTGTAACTTTAAAAGGACATTGCAATCTGACATCTACAATTATTTACCTTTAACAGTATTCAAAAATAAACAATTTAATTTTTGTGGCTAAATGTATATGTATTATTGCATGCTTGTATATTTATATGTTGGTAACAAAATTTTACATACACTTTTTTGTTCTCTTTATTCTTGAATCTGTACTCAGCAAGTCTTGTTTTACTAACTTTGGATCAACACAATCGGCTCCTACAAACCTGCTGGATGTTTTAGGAGTAGCTGACTTCCTGACATCTTTTGCTGAAAATAAAAAGCAAGAATCATTATTTTTCTACTATAATACCAAGATTTGGTTACTGATCACCTCATGGTCACAACTAGAAGATTGAAAAGCTAAGTTTTTAAGGGCCACCAAATAATATATATTGTACTAGCTGTCGCCCGCGACTCTGGAATTTTAAAAAGCTAATAAGTAGCCTATGTGTTCTTCCAGACTATGTTCTACATCTGTGCCAAATTTCATCAAGATCTGTTGAGCCATTCTGGAGATACCTTCAAACAACCGTCAATTAGAGGTATGCAACACATCTGCAATTGAGGATGTCTATGGACAGTGGTCACTATTTCAGTGAATTAAGTGGTCGCTTGCTTGTATGCTACCTTATGTTTTATAAAAAAAATATCTTGTCTTAAGACCATTCCAGAAAAGGATATACACATTAACTCAACATGTACAGCATCACTGACTCATGTAGTGAGTTTACTATCATGCAAAACAATAGTGATTCTATTTAATATCATGTCTGCAGGTCTAATAATATTGTGGATATTCATGGGTAATTCTTATTAATGTCTTTCTGCTAATTTGCTCTCTTATACCATTAAAGGCACCACTGTCTGTTATATCTTTTTTATTTTTTTTAATCGTGCATTGTTATGTCTCAATGTATATTTCAATACTTACAAATATTTGAGAAACTTTTCGTTTCATCCTCATCTCCTATATTAATAATTTTAATCTTCCGTTTCGTATAACTGTTAGACATGTTCACAGGGGTTACTAAGTTTTGTTTTAGTGACCTCGTTGTTGAAACTGGTTGATCCTCAAGGGTAACAATTTGACGAAATCGTGGATGTAATGAATTCCGATGGGACCATAGTTCTGAAAATTAATGACCTACAATAAATGAAATAACCTAAAATTAAGTCTTACAACTTCCCCTGAAAGAATTTAAATCTTTTCAAACCTAAATTAAGTATTTAATGGCACAAATATCAAAATTAAACGATATCAAAATGTATAACGAGTTTGAAAACCATACCTTCAGATTCGAAATTAGGCAGTTTTGTGTATTTGATAACAGTATTTTTGTGTTTAACTGCGCTTGGAAAAGAACAGTTCTCGAGTGTGAAAAATAAATTAAACTCTGTGTTAAAATTTTCGGAATCGTTTTTTAATGAAATTGAATCATCCATTATCTTGAAACTGTACTGTATGTAAATATCCGGACTATCATTTTAATTACTTAATTTTAACATTCGCAAATAGTAATTAACTAATCAAATATTATAAAGATTGTATGATAAAATTACATTTTGTTTTATATAATGTAATGAATTTAGCTTTTGTTGATAATATTTTTGGTAGATATTTACAAAATATATTTAGCTGATGTCAAAAATGGTCTATGCAAATGGTTGATGTTATGTTTCTCTTGTCTGTGGCCATCTTAACTTCTATTTCCATAGATTTTAACAGCTTTTAAAACGATTTGCGATTTGGGAAAATATCTTTAAAAAAAATAAAAAACTCTCTTTATTATTTTTAAGAACATATATATTGTTTAATTATAAGATGGTTAATGAAAAAAACGAATTTTTACAAAAGTGTATTGTTCTGAAAGTAATCGTTTGGTCGTATTGTAAAATCTTACTAGTTTTTTTATACCTGGGTTTGTTTTTGCATTTATTTTAAAGCACTCACATGGAATACAATCAGGTAGGATTTGATATATCTCGCTTCCATATCTGCAGCAAATCGTTTGGACATTAGATACGCCCAGTAAGTATACCAATTACGTGGGCCAGAATCCGGGTATAGATAAATACGGATCCGAAGGGGAAGGTATCACAAGAGGTTTTATTTGTTGACGAGGACAGTTTAAGAGCACCATTCAGATCGTTGAATCGCGAATTGTTGCAAACCATCAAACAGAGAAAGTTTGCCTACCTCGGCCACGTTTTGCGACACGAGAAATACCATCTTCTCCAACTCATAATGATGGGCAAAATCGCAGGAAAGAGACGCGTTGAACGTAGAAAGAAGTCTTGGCTGAGGAACATCGGGGAGTAGACCAACATTGCCAGCGTTGAAGACCTATTTCGCTTGGCGGAAGATAGGAAGAAATTCGCTTAGCCGACGGCCCACCTCCAATAGTGGAGAGACACAAGAAGAAGAAGATAACGCAACACAATTGTTGCTATCCGGATTGTTTTGTTCGACTAAAACTTAGCTTAGACGCAAAATTCGGAGAGACTTTATTTTATTTTACTTAATTATTAGGGAAATAAGATTTTTTTGGAGTTATTTCGATTTGATTAGGAAATGAAAATTTTATTCGTCTAAAACCACAGACTAAGACGAGTACAGAGCAAGACTCTCAACAATGAGCAATAACATGACATTAGGTTAGCTTAGCTTTATTGCATTTTATTAATTTATCTGTGAAAAGGTTTTGGAGTGGCCAATTTTAGATATGAAATCTGAATATTTTACCCGAAAATTAAATTTACTTTGCAATTTGTAGAAGTAAAATATTAGCTTATGTTTATTCTTAGTCTTGGTAATAAAAAATATCTTACAAAAAATTCGGGTTTTCATATCTAAAGAAGGTGTGTTCTCGGAAGTTATAATAAAGTGATTCCTTTGTTGATGAATTAAAATGTTACCTCATTAAGGACTTGATGGAAGCGTATAGATTGAATAATTTAATGAATTATCGAATAGTGTTAGTGATATTGTTAACATTGCGTCACGTATTTAGTATTTAGTGTTATCAAAGACCATGTTTAACAGTTTATACGAACATTGGTATGTGGTTCGTGCTTAGCAGTTTGTTATTCTTCGATCAGCGTGTTTAATATTAATGTAAGTATTACAATATTACTTCTTATCGGTCATGAAACATCTGTGGTAAAGTAGCCATTTTAAATATACATAATAGGAATCTTCGCCATGCTAAGTATATGCTTATCGACGAACATTGGTATGCGCATGTCAAAAGGATATAGGCTGCCCATAATGACAATGTCGTATTTTATTTATAAGTGAAAATAATCTTCGATTTTTAAATACTTCAAAAATGCTAAAGGCTAATATTTATTGACTAATTAATGAAGTAAAAAATAGTCAAGCCTAATAGTGATAAAGATTTAACAGTCCTAAGTACTTTTCTATAAAATGACAGGATATGTCAGTGAATTATCTATAAAGATTGTATAGTCCCTTGATATCAGTCAGTCAGCTACTGCAGCTGGAAGAAGATGACTGCAGAGGATGTTGATCTGTCTAAGATGGGCATCTCTAGCCAAAGTGACCCTGATTCTAGTCAACCCTCAAGTAAGTAATTTTGTTAAAAAAGAATAAGAAATCGAAAAATGAAAAAGCTAAAATGGTGAATAAAAAAGAGTTGTTATTGATTATCCAACTTTAGTAATTTTTATTTAATATCTTACCTCTCTTTAAATATTTAATCCTTTTAAGACTTATGTTATATTTATTTGTAAAGAAAATGGTGACTATTTCTCTGTCAAATTGAAACATATGTTGAAGAAGAAAATATATTGATTTTTCTATTTCAGTCTTTTAAACTAAACATTATCCCTATGATTCGGAATCTTAAATCATCTTAAGGCTTTTAACTTTGATTGTAAGGAAAATGTTATTATTTATCTGTTTAATTCAAACATATTTATGTTATCGAAGAAGTATGATATTGATTTTTCTATTTCAGTCTTTAAAACAAAACATTTCTTTGTGGTTAGGAATCTTAAATAATTTCAAGCCAAACTAAACAAGAAAAGAATAATTTGGTCTAGGAAATTGGTATTGATTTTCAGATCAGCAATTTTTATGCATAGCTAATTGAAACACTACATGAGGCTCAAACCATGCAATATGAGGCATGCCTTTTAAGTTTCATAACATAGCTTAATACACTTTTCCATTTGCTCAAACCAGTTATTAAAACACTTATTCCACTCTAATGTGTTTGAAATGACAAATGACTTGAAAGCACTAACCTTGAACCTTTGACCACAAAGACTTTTCTTAATTTTAGTAAATGTAATGAAATTGTTAGAGCTTAGGTCAGGACTGTATGGAGAATGGTTAAGAATTTCTACTTTTTCCTGCTTCAAATACTCAATCGTTTGACGAGCGCTGTGTGAGCTTGCGTTGTTGTGGAGCTGGATGATGCGTCGGTTTGAGTTAGGTTATCGTAGTTCGGCAATGACTTATGGTAAACAAACTGTGGTATACCACTCTGCGTTAACCATTCTAGGATCTTCAAGTGCAATAGTTGCAACATGGCCGGTTTTTCCTACGAATGTGGCTTTCATCCTTCTTCTTTAAAGTGCTTTGAGAACGAACAACTTTAGTCAGCTTTGGCTCGTCTTGAAAGACCCAGATTGTAGATTGTTGTTTGGAATCACGATTGTAGGCATACATCCAAGACTCGTCACTACTGATGATGTCGTAGACGTGATTTGACTCCTCAGTTCAACTTTTGCAGAGTTTTCTTACACTTTTTTTGAAAGCAGATGCGATATCCAACGGCAAACTAGCTTTCTTACACCAAGCGCTTCATGCAAGTTCTTTGAATGGTTGTCTCAGTGATGCCTAATAGAGCCCCTATATCACGATACGTCACATTACGATCTTCGAGAATTAGTTATCTCACAGCAATGATTTTATCTTCAGTGCAGGCGGATTTTGGGCGTCCTTCGCTAAATTAGTCAGTAACACTAGTGTGTCCACGCTGAAATTCTAAATACCAGCGTTCGACAGTCCGCAGACATGGGGCTTCATCACTAAATACAGATGTTAGCTCTTCAAAACACTGAAGCCGTGTCAGGCCTCTTATAAAGTTGTACAAAATTATTGCTCGAACATTTATTTCGTATGTAACCTGACAGATTACAATCGATGCTGGGATTAAACAATACCATTAATCCTAATACTTTCAACTGTTTTGAGATTCCAAATTTAAACACTTTAGAATAAAGAACAGTTCCAAATTCAAAATGCCGGGAAATATGGAAACAACAGGACTTAAAAGGCATGCATAGTAAACTTTCGATTAGCACTAAATGTGATTGGGATTAAGGGATTTTTCAAACCTTCACTTTTTAGCCTTACGCTAAATGTGATGCAAGGAAAATATTTCTTATATGTCATTTCTAATGGAACATATGCTGTTGAAGCAAAATTTTTTAGAAAATAACAACCGTTTTCTTTTCATGTTAATCACTAGCTTTTTCCAGCAATTCTGTCTATCCAGAATTAAAAAGACTTTGATAAGTAGCCAATGTGTTCTTCCAGATTTTGTTCTACGTCTATTGCAAATTTCAGCAAGATCTGTTTAGCTTTTTAGGAGATACATAATAACAAACAACCATCCATCCATTCATATAGACTTTTGCATTCAAAAAATGTATTAGAAAACAACATTTTGAATATTAAGTGGTTGCAAAATTATTCATTATTACTTGTGAAGGGTGGTTATTCACTTGTATTTCTCTTATTCTTATTCATTTTCAAACGCATGGAAATTGTTGTTCCTCATCTTAAGTATGAAGATCAAGATAAAATGTGAAGAATCCATGATATAAATACTACATAATAAATATCAATTATTCTAGGCAATTTGTTTTTAATTTACAAAATCTCCTCTGCATAAAAAAGTAAACTTCATTTTATTCTGTATAATTCTGCAAAGAAAATGCTACTTCTTTATTTACAATTTTTTAAACGAAACAAATAATTTGTTGCTACTACTATGTAAGTACAAAATTTATATTTTTACTGATATTCTTATAAAACTTGTTTTCTTTTTAAATTCAAAGTATCGGCAGATGACCTCTTAAAACAACAAAACAATACACATTAATTGTAACCTGTTAGGTTAGGTTATCTATGCTCGTCAGCCTGTGTGCTTAAAATACAACACTTGCTTAGTATGTCAGTATAAGTCTATAAGCCAACTGACTATGAGTTGACCTCTTATGCTCACTTATCATAAATGATTGTAGAGAAAGTCGTCAACTTTGGAAATTGATAACACTTTCTTATCTTACTATTCATTTTAGAATCCTACGCTTAGAATTTTCACCCTGAACATTGGCAAAAAGACATCAAACAGATTGTGCCCTCTCTCTATGTTTAAAAGCATACAAATTGTACGCACTCAATAATAGAACAAAATTTCCAACATGTTGAATGCTGCAATTAAGGATTTGTTTTTCATTGAATTACATTATATTTATTCAAAGTATCATGTTTATACATACATACAAAAGCATGTAATAAAAAATATTTTGAGGCAACACATTCAAGGGTCCCAAAAAGGCATTTTTTAGCAATAAATAATATAATTAATGATATGTACAGAGTAACACAAATGAAAAGAACTATGACTTACCTATCGTATGAGTTGACCCTTGACATCCATTATCTATATCAGAAAGAATAACACTTTATTACTGTGGTTATTATGACTTGGAATTTTTTACTAATGCAAACTAATTTTTATTACACAAATTTGTTTACAACTACACAAGATGTGATAACAAGTGTAACATGGTGTGTTGTCAGTGCAAAAAATTCGTCGTATCGTAAAAACTCTTATCCGATGCTAATAGTATTATTAAATGTTTCTAATAAACGAATTACAATGTACAATATGATTTAGATTTTTTAACAACAAAATTAATTCAAATTTATAATCTTTAACGATCGCCTCTCGACCAACTGTCAAACGTTTCGCAGGATGATAAATGTCATTGTCACATGGCAACATTGTGTCATTGGTTTCGCAAATATCGCGAGTTCGCGAGTAGTCTTATTTATGAATTAAACTAAATATCTGTTTAAAAACTTTCGAATTATATGAAATGTGTAAAATATTAACAGTTGCTTTGCACATAGTTTAGTGTATTAAACAACAAGACTAACAACAAGTATAACATCTTGAAATAAAAACTGTGATTGTGCTATATGCTTAGTTGACTTATTGTCTCATAATTGAATAATATTCTTGTAAGTATTGTAATTGTTACTTGTTTGTAGAATATTAGTTAATTTCAGCGTATTTTTTAAACTTTTACTGTATTACTATTGTTAATGTGAACATGTTAATACAAGTTTATATAAATCTTAATAGAGTATGATATTTTATCATTAATTGTAGAAAAAAGGCCCTAATTTTTTCACGAAAGTCCCTTAAACTATTAGAATACTTTTTTTTGAGAAGACATTTATTTTTTGTTGTTTTATAACAACAAAATTATATGGATCCATTTATATGGATGCTACAATATTCTGACCTTTTGCATATAAAAACGGAATAACAATGAGAATAAGATAATTTTACTGTGAGTTTTGACTACATTGACACATGTATTGACATATCTTATATACATATATCATCCCTTTAACCATTTAAAAACAGAGACAACACAACATTCGAAACTAATACATAAATTCATAAGACAATATGAAATTTTACAAATGCATAATGTAGTTGTTTGCTTTGTATGAGTTGTGAGTCTAAGATATCAAAGAAAATTGACAGGGACAGTATAAAATAAAGTAAGAGGCAAAATTCTAACTTTTTTTCCAAAGATAGCAGTTATTAACTAAATCTAACAAAGTCCATCAAAATAGTCCAATAAGTAGTGGTACTGCATAAATTGTAAAATTATGTTCAAAGTATACATGCAAAAAATCCTTACTGCAGTGCAGTCTTGTAATCTGGTTAAAGTTCAACAACCTCAAAATTACAATGCAACAAGGACTAAATTGGTTACCAAGTCCATTGTAACCTATTTATATTGCACTGGCCGGACTTACCAATAGGCAGGCAATACCTCAAGTAATTACCTGTTCAACTCAACTGCCAGCTTCAACTCTATCCATTACACCATATACAATATGGCTGTATTGTAAACATAGCTACCAATATTTATCTCTTACCTATAAAACCACTACTTTAATAAACACTAGCTTTTACCCGCGACTCCGTCCGCGCGGAATCAAAAATGGAAAACGGGATAAAAATTATCCTATGTCCGTTTCCTGGTTCTAAGCTACCTGCCCACCAATTTTCAGTCAAAATCAATTCAGCCGTTCTTGAGTTATAAATGGTGTAACTAACACAACTTTCTTTTATATATATAGATAGATATGTATATATTTATATGTATAGAATAAGATTGAATAAAATATTTAAAATTATAGTACTCATGTTTATTTTTAACTTTTTGAATCAATAAAATTGTTCAAGTCTATTTAAACGCATGTCATTTGCCATAATCAGTTTCTTATTTTTTATTATCACTTTTTGATCATTAATGCTAGTTAGTAGTGATTGATAATTAATATTGTGATTATCATAACCACATGTATGCATGATGCGTATTTTTAGTTGTGGCATTAAGTGGTTCTAATAAGTCTGAAAAAACATAATCCTTACTTCCTTACTTAATATTCTAAATGCGAAAGTAACTCTGTCTGTTTGTCTGTCTCGCATTCACGCCAATACTACTGAACCGATTTAAATGAAATTTGGTACACAGATAGTCTAGAGCCCGAGGAAGGACATAGACTACATTTTAACGCGAAAAAGTGGTTGAAAGTGGGGGTGAAAGTTTGTATGGAAGTATCGCCTACTATCGTTTACTGAACCGATTTAAATGAAATTTGGCACACAGATAGTCTAGAGCCTCAGAAAGAACGTAGGCTCTTTTTAACGCGAAAAAATGGGTTGTAAGGGGTGAAAGTGGGAGTGGTAATTTGTATGGAAGTATTGTCATTTTAACAGTTAGAAGCTGGAAATTTCTTTCTAAGGCTGCTAATTTGATATAAATAAATATGAAATTTAATGTTCGAAAAAATGTTACCCTCAAGGTTGCTAAATGATAATAGGGGATGAAATTTTGTTTGGGAATATTTTAGATTTTCGCAACTGTTTTGTTCAATATGTTTCGCTGTTACCCTTACCAATATTTAGTCTAGAGCCTCAGAAAGAACATAGAATACTTTTTAAAGCGAAAAAAGGGTTGTAAGGAATTGAAAGTGGGGGTGGTAATTTGTATGGAAGTATCGTCATTTTTACAGTTAGAAGCTTAAAAGTAATTTTTTAGGCTGCTAATTTAATATAAATAAATATGAAATCTGTAGTTCGATAAAATCTTACCCTCGAGGGTGCTAAATAACAATAGGGGAAGAAATTTTGTTTGGGAACATTTTAGATTTTGGTGAATGTTTTTTTAATATGTTTTGCTGTTACCCTTACCAATATTTAGTCTAGAGCCACAGAAAGAACATAGACTACTTTTTAACGCGAAAAAAGGGTCGTAAGGGGTTGAAAGCGGGGGTGGTAATTTGTATGGAAGTATCGTCATTTTTACAGTTAGAAGCTTAAAAGTTATTTTTTAGGCTGCTAATTTGATACAAATAAATATGAAATTAAATTTTTGTAAAAATTTTACCCTTAAGCGTGCTAAATAACAATAGGAGATGAAAATTTATTTGGGAATATGTGAAGTTTTGGTGGATGTTTTGTTTAATATGTTTTGCTGTTACCCTTACTGATATTTAGTTAAGAATCCGAGAAAGGACAAAGACTACTTTTCAACGCAAAAAGTGTTTGTAAGGGGGTAAAAGTAGGGGTGGAATTTTGTATGGACGTATCGTCGTTTTTACAGTTAGAAGCTTATAACATTTTTTAGGATGCTAATTTGATATTAATAAATAGGACATTTAAAGTTTGTAAAAGTTTTACCCTCAATGTTGCAATATAACAAAAGGGATGAAAATTTGTAAAGAAATATATGATGTTTATGTGAATGTTTTGTAAGTTTAATATGTTTTGTTGTAATTTTTTATAAGTTTAAGTAAAATACCTCAACAACAACAGCTAAATTCACGCCCGAAACCCAGAGGGGTAGACAGAGTCAGAGCATCTACATTAGGCGCGGTCCTGGCACACCTCTCTCTATGTGTACATCCATACATCAACGCATAGCACGTCGGTTAAGTAAAATAATAAGCCTTAAAAATGCTAATCGAAAACAGTATTTCACGCGGACAACAGTCGCGGGCACATCTAGTATTACAGTCAAAATCTGTTATAACGACATCGAAGGGACTACTCATATTGAGTCGTAAAAACCGATAGTTGTAACAACCGGTGACAGGTATTAATAGGAAAGATATGTATATAACATTCAGCCAGGACCTTTGATTTTGGTCAGTTTAACCGGTATGTTGTTCTAAACGATGTCGCCATAAACGGTTTTGACTGTATATATATTTTGCTGTGATTGTCATTGCATGTGTTTGTAATGGTTTTGTGTTGCAGCATACCTTGGTTATAAATCTTACTAGAATTTAAACAAAATTTTGTTCTTGTCTATTGTATTTGTAACTAGCTTTTACCCGCGACTCCGTCCGCGCGGAATAAAAAATAGAAAGCGGGGTAAAAATTATCCTATGTCCGTTTTCTGGTTCTAAGCTACCTCCCCATCAATTTTCAGTCAAATCGATTCAGCCGTTCTTGAGTTATAAATGGTGTAACTAACACAACTTTCTTTTATATATATAAGATGTACATAAGTGATAAAAATACCACTTTGTATTTTGTATTTATAACCTAAACAATATACATCTTACGTTACTAATATTATAAATGTGAATTTTTATTTGGATGGATGTTTGTTTGAACGTATCTCTGGAACGGCTCAACGGATCTTCTTGAAATTTGGCATAGATGGACACATTAGCCCCATTTGTTTTAATTAAGTTTTTTTTTTATTACGCGCGGACGGAGTCGCGGGCTAGCTTTAACAATATTTCTTAAGGTATAAAAACTAAAACCAAAGTATTTATTTAATTTCAATTAAAGCTTCTTATTGTAATCACTAGGCAAATAAAAAGAACTTAACAGGGAAAGTTATAATTATTGGATTTTCAAGGGTTATAAGCAAAGGAAATGCAGAGTTACGGGATTAAATTATTTATTTTAATTTTTATATATTTTACGATATAACACAATGAGAAGTCAATACGTCACTCAAGTGACAATTATAATAATAGAATAAAACATTGATAATTTAAAAGAGGTTCAATATGTGTAGATTATTTTTGCTTGTTATTCCAACACGCCCCCTCAAAAATAATCACCTTTATACAAATAATATTAAAAGATATAATATTTAACTTCTCATTGTTTCCCTGGGGTCATAGTCGTTGGTCCAACATTTGTTGCAAGGATTAGGGAAAACCCAGGAAAAACCTAATCAGACCAGAACACAAAAAAATAACATAAAATTATTCAAGTGAAACAAAAACAATAATAATTATAACATGGATGTTAAAAATAAGTAAAGATTCACTTTAAGCCCATTGCACTCCTCATAGCTTGAAAAGAAGCTGAAGGCAGTGGTTTAGTAAGTGCATCTGCCAGCTGCTGACCTTTTATGGTTCGTGTAATTATTCGCAATACTAATGCATCCATTATTATCCTCGTAAATTATAATAGGTTCATCAATTCTTAAATTGATACTAAGTGCCAAAGATCTTAACCATAAAGCTTCCCTCACAGCTTCAAACAATGCCATATATTCTGCCTCGGTCGAAGATACGGCAACTGACATTTGCCTTTTTGTATTCCACGTTATAGTACATTGGTCAAAAAGTTTAAATAAATAACCAGTAGTACTTTTTCTATCACGTGTGTCACAACCACCCCAATCAGAATCTACATATGCACACAAAGCATTTTTATAGTCACACCGTTTGTAACATAACTTTAGATTAACGGTTCCTTTCAAATATCGCAATACCCTTTTAATACATTGCCACAGCTCTTTATTGTTTTTGTTTGTGTACCGACTTAGAATATTAATACTTGTACTTATGTCGGGTCGAGTACAAAGCATGATGTACATCAAACAACCTACAAGACTTCTACATGGGGCATCACATTTATCATCCGAATTCAGTGCTTCATAGTTTGGCTTACTTTCCATAGGGGTACTAACAGGGTTACAATCATACATATTAAATTTATTTAGCACTGTATTTATATATGCACTTTGGTCTAAAGTTATTTCGTCACTAGATCTAGTAACCCTTATGCCAAGATAAAATTTTATGTCTTTTAAATCAGACATTTCAAATTTACTCTTTAAGTAACATTTAAATGCGTTCATTGTTTCCATTTCAGCGCACGCAATGACCAAATCATCAACATATAACACAACATATATGTTACTATATACGTCCCCTTTGTCTAACACATATATGCATCTATCAACAGCCGAATTTTGGAAACCCTTCTCTTTAAGTGAACGTTCAAAAACCTCAAACCAACATCGAGCTGCTTGTTTAAGTCCGTATAAAGACTTGTTTAATTTGCACACATAATTCTCTTTGCCAACTATACCTTCCGGAACTGTCATGTATATTTCTTCCTTCAGTTCACCGTTAAGAAAAGCAGTTTTAACGTCCATATGGTGAATGAAAAGATTGAACTGATTGGCAAAGCTAATTATGAATCTAAAACTAGCTATCCTAGCTACAGGTGCAAAGGTTTCATTATAATCAGTGAGGTACTCCTGGCTAAAGCCACGAGCAACAAGGCGAGCTTTATATCTCACTGGCCTACCATACTCATCAGTTTTAATACTGAAAACCCATCTACAACCAACAATATTTTTATTTTCTGGCCTCGGTACTATTGTCCATGTCTGATTTTTATTTAGAGAATTTAATTCCTCATTTATTGCAATATTCCACTGAGCTTTATCGTGACGGTTTTTAATTTCATTATACGATTTTGGTATATCGTTTAAGTCAGATTGCGCACACAATAATAATTCATCATCGTATTCATTCAAATAAGATACAGGTTGACGACTCTTGAGTCTATCACTCCGCCTTAGCTCACTATTTTTAAATGTAGGATCTGTGTGTGTGTTCTTAGAAGAATCATGGTTTTGGAATTCACAACTATGTGATTTACTGTTGTCAGATATTCGGGATTTTGTTACTGATTTATTTTTACCACAACTATCAGTTTCACAACGAGAATTTCCAATATTCTCTTCACACATTAAATAAGGCTTGTCAAACACTGATTTATTACATTCATCAGTTTTATTACGAGAATTTCCAACATTCTCTTCAGGCTTTAAGTTAGGCCTGTCAAACACTGATTTTCCAAGTTCATCAGTTTCATTACGAGAATTTACAATATTCTCTTCAAGCCTGCACTGAACTAAGTCAGTTTCATCCACGATTACATCTCTGACAACAACAAACTTAGAACTAGCTGGGTTCCAAACTTTATAACCGTTTGGTTCATAGCCCACAAATATGCCTTTCCATGATTTATCATCAAACTTCGCTTTAGTTGTTTTAATGTGAACATAAACGGTGGAACCAAAAACCTTTAAATATTTTAATTGAGGTTTTTTATCATGCCACAATTCAAAAGGTGTATGTGAAAGTTTGAGAGCTTTAGTTGGTGTTATGTTAATTAAATAAACAGCTGTTAATACTGCTTCACCCCAAAAATGTTTATTAAGCTTAGCACCGTTTAACATAGAACGAGCTTTTTCGGTAATAGTTCTCACCATTATTTCAGAAACACCATTTAATTGTGGAGTTCTTGGAACTGTCAAGTGATATGTAATTCCTTTTTCGACACAAAAAGCTTTCATTTCATTAGATAAATATTCTCCACCGTTATCACAATATAAATTAACCAACTTTGTATTAAACTTCGCTTCACTCTTAGCAATGAAGTCTTTAAATGCCGAGAATACGTCAGATTTATATGTAAGCAGATACACCACACAGTAATGAGTATATTCATCAACGAATAGGACAAAATAATTTTTATTGTCTATAGTTGTAGGAGTAATTGGCCCACAGACATCAGAATGGACAATAAATAATGGCCGCTTAATATGACTTTTGTCTTTCATAATATTAAATGGTAATCTACTCTGTTTCCCATTTATGCATGACTCACACAAATCATCAGTTGGACATACTTCTGATATTTGATTTACATCTGCAACCATTATTCTTATTTTTTTAAATCCAAGAATTTATTTCTACTTATATGACCCAAACGTTGATGCCACAAAGTATATGAGTCTTTATTTTTATTACATTTTTGGGAAACAGGGTAGCACATGTTTATTGTATGTACTTCAAAATCTATAGCAATTAAATTGTTCATCAACCTACCTCGCATGATAGACTTACTCTCCTTTAACACGTGAACTCCTTTGGGATCGAATACAATAGTCAATCCAGCCTGCTGCATTTTACTGACAGACAATAGATTGTATGGTACTTCCGGACAATACAGTACATTCTCCAATAGTCCTTGAATACCTTCATTACTTGTAACTTTTAAAGTACCCTTCTTAGTAGCTGAAACAAATTCACGGTTTTTAGCTATTGAAATTTTTAGTGGTGTGTCCAAACTGGTAGAGTCATAGAACAGATCATCTCTATTTATAATATGATCTGAAGCTCCAGAATCTAACAAGTAATTTTGTTTTCTTCTTTATGTTCTTGGTATTCACCAGTCATAAAAGCAAAACCAGAATAGTTCGCCGATGACGAGGGCTGATTTAACTCGATCGATTGTAAGGTCCTTGCTCTTTCAGATTTATTACAGCTCTTGATTTGTTTATAAAAATAACAATCAATTTTCTTATGGCCTTGACGTCCACAGTGATGACATTTAATGAAAGTGGTCTTTCCTCGATTGTTTTTCTTGTAATTATTATTATGAGAAAATGATGATGGAAATGCTTGCTTGTTAACAAATTTTCGTTTACGTAATGTTAGATTATTTCTTGTAATATGAAGTACTTTAGTACTCGTGTCAGCCGAATCATTTTTGAGTTTAACCTCATGATCTAAGAGTCTAGTCTTCACGAATCCTATAGTCAAGTTATCTTCCGTCAATGTTTCTATTGCGGTAACGACGCCATCGTAAACAGGTGGTAATGTTAAGAGCAAATGAGCTACTTTATCACTTTCATCAAGTTTAGCTCCCGCTGCATGCAACTCAGTCATTAAATCATCAAAAATAGCAAAATGTTTCACGAGTGATACATCACCTTGTAATTTTAGTGTCAATAACTTCTTCCGTAAGGCTAATTGTGTAGCAACACTTTTTCGCTCATATACTAAATCTAAATTCTTTATAATATCACTGGCTGTACTCTCTTCGTTCACGAATCCAAGATAAGCATCTGATAAATATTCTATGATTACGTTTTTTGCAATCCGATTCTGTTTTTGCCACTCACTAGACTGTAAATTTGGATCCTGGTCTAAAACTTTTATTACATTTAATTCATTTAATAATGCACGTATTCTAAATTTCCAAATAGAATACTTTTCACCATCAAATTGTTTAATATTTCTCTTGGTTTTATCCATTTTTATTATTATTTAGTAAAATTTTATACTATCTGAAAGACTTGAAAAAGAGAAGAACAAGAGAACAACAACAAAATTGTCAAATTTATTCAAATGTTGTTTTTCTTTTTTTTAATCGAATGTTTTTTTTTTAAATATATACCTAAAAATGAGGTTAAACAAATCTGAAATAAAAATATTCCTGAAACTAAGAAACCTGAAACAAATTAATTAAATACTCATCGTATAATATTTTTCGGCGAAAAACGCAGGAGTCTCAGGCATATCAGCACAACTATATTGCGACAACTCTTTCTTCAGAAGCTTTGAATTATCGGTTTTCACAACTGATGCAATGTTACATTATTTTATTAATCTATAACTCACACGTCCTGGGCCCATAACCTATTGGATTTTCAAGGGTTATAAGCAAAGGAAATGCAGAGTTACGGGATTAAATTATTTATTTTAATTTTTATATATTTACGATATAACACAATGAGAAGTCAATACGTCACTCAAGTGACAATTATAATAATAGAAGAATAAAACATTGATAATTTAAAAGAGGTTCAATATGTGTAGATTATTTTTGCTTGTTATTCCAACAATAATTTGGACACAGCATATTATGTCAAGGAGAGATTTAAATAGGCAAAGTAAATAGGTTTTGAAAAATGTAGATAGACTGATTGAAATGGCTTAGGAATAATAGGTGACATAATTATGATAATAGATAAGATAATGATTTAGAAGACAAAAATCTGTTGTGCCAACCTCACGTAAAATTGAAAAGGTGCAGATCAAGACGAGCCAACAACCATTATTTAATTTTTCAATTGAGTAGGAAGCAATTTACTTTGCGAAGGCTGTCTAGTTCCTTTAAATAAATACTTCTTTGAGTGCAATATTGGCTTGTAATAACTTTCCTCGAATCACATCAATTCTCAGTATCGAGTAAATATTCAATATTTTCTCCGTAAAAAGTTAATAATCGAAAGGGAGCCCACATTGCATACTATGATTTCCTTTACTTTATAGAGATTAAATTCAATTGAGTTTATTGTATCAAAGGTATGCAGTTATTGAATTAAAAGTTAAACTGTTTCTCTCTAAAAGATCTAATTATCGTTTTTGTAGAAAACGTAAGTGTTACAATCGGGAAATATTCTTGTCAACTTGAACAGTTTATTAAAGTGTACTTATATGACCAGATATGTACCCACAGATATAATGTTCATACAAATAGTTATTGTTATTTCGATTCATTCCTTTTCATTAAATAGAGATGAGATTATGATTTGTGTTTAGCACTACTATAGAATTAACAATACTCGTTAATAAATATGCATTCACGTCCGTGAAAAATGCGTTCAGTGAGGTTACATTAGGTTAGTTAGATACATGGACCTGGCTAATTTTTGTCACTTCTGCAGCCATACAAATGTATGTATTGATGTCTAACATTCTCGTGTTTTAGGGGTATCTTGTAGTTCTGATGTTACTTTAAAGATCCCGGGACTCAAGGAAAGTGTTTTAGGAAGTCAAATTTTACTAGACAGGGTCTTTCCTCCAGATGGCAGAGTATTGTTTAAAGATTTCCCTCCCGACACAAAAAGGATACCCTTTGTAACCAAGTCTTTGTTATGTCTTTGAACACAGTTTGGAATGTTCACTTCTGTTCCTATTGATGTACAACATTCATACATGCGGTTAGTTTGTTCATTGTTGTTTTAGTTTATTTATTTTTTGAAAAAGTAAGGCAAAGAGTATTAATTCAGAAATAGCCATTTGTCAACATGTATATCAAACACATAGAGAAGTTAAATTAAATTGATGGAAGTCATTAAATTTTCTTGAAATCCCATAAATGATAGTTGCTTTTGGTGTCCTCTGTTTGACTCGAGTGTTCTTCTAAAACATGAAAAGGGTTATACGGTTTTCACCCATCATGTCGGTTGTGTCTTCCGGATGGTTTGTGTATATACTTCATTACCTACATAAAAATGATTTACCGAATAATCTTTCGCGGGTCGGTCGCGCCTTCTTCACTTCACCTTGTAAACACACAAGGTTTTTACGAGACGGGTCGGCACCGGGAAGGCCACTACTGATATGACAGAAAAGAAATCAGATGTACACTTTGCCACCCAGGCGAAGTCGGGGCGGGTCGCTAGTGTTAGTATAAATACTGGTAATTATTAAGTATGGACTTCATAGTTATACTACCTCGTGTGTTCATACGTTTTGAGACAAACTTTATACTTAAAAAAAAAAAAAAAAATAGTACTCGGCGCTATTTATTTCTTTTCCAATTTTAAATTTGGAACGTTAGCTTTCAATTTATAATCTATTTAATATTTATAATTTTCAACAGAATAATGTAATATAATCTTAAGGTAAAGGCGTATAGTCGTAGGAAAGTTCTAGGATGTACTATCTTCAGCACGGAATGTCTCGCGTACTCATCATTCAGTTAGTGTGGTGGTATGGTGGGGGATTTCGTATGAAGGTGTCACTCCGCTACATTTCTGCCAACAAGGAGTCAAGGAGAAAGCCAAGAATTATCAAAGTGACATTTTAGAGCCAGTTGTAAAACCTCTGTCTCATGCTTTATTTCACGACAAGGATTGTGTTTTCCAGCGAGACAAGCTTGGTTGAGGGAGAATGTGCCGGCGTTCATCGCGGCTAACGAATGGCCCTCCTCCAGACCCGACCTCAACCCGCTGGATTATTCTTTATGGACTGAATTAGAGCTTGGGACTTGCCGAAAGTCTCACCCAAACTTGAAGTCACTGAAGCGAGCCCTTGTCCGAGAAGCAAAGCGAATTCCACTGTAAAAGATTCGTGCCGCTATTGATGACTGGCCAAATCGTCTAAAGGCCTGTATTAAAAACAGGGGTGGTCATTTTGAATAACAATAATATTATATTGATGCTTATTATTTACTTTATGTATACTGTAATTTTTAGGAATATAAATTGATTATTAAAAAACTTATGCAACATTTATTTCTTCTCAAAACTTATGAACACACGAGTTATGTACGTTTAAATTTATTACGAACATGTCATTTTCAGGTTTTCATTAGTATTTCCAGAGCTCGCAAATATGGTTGTTTTTGTTCGTAATTCCACATCAAAGAGCTTATTTGATATGTGCGCCGCTTGCTTTCACATACAACTAGAATACGCGAAAGTTCCATTGCATTTCCGTTCGTTATATCAGGCTTCCGATTTTAGCAATTGACTAATTGAAACAACTTACATAAGAAGCTTACCGTACTCTTTAGTATTAATGAAAACGTTGCAAAATCGACCTTATAAAATAAATCTACTTCACTATGATATCTAGATCGCTTCATGCATCATAGCAAAGATTCAAAAAGATTCTTAAACCACACTATCGAACTTTCGATTTGAACCTAATTGATTCTTTCCCATAAAAATGACTTTTTAATTTCCAAAACCTTTCTAGTAGCTGCTCACATTTTAACAACACAAATAAAAAAGTTACAGTGTTTAATATTAGATGGTTGTTTTCGATCCTACAAACATTAAGGTTGTCACGCTCCTCGACTTAACACATAAGCTTAGTTGTTACCTACTCTAAAATTAAACAAGACCTCGCAGTTTTAAAATAATTCCTGTAGATAAGTAATTATTTAAAGTAACAATATTGTAATATGGTCGCTTTCGATTCAACACTAAAAATATTTTGCCACGTTTAGTGAAGGCGCCTCGTCTAACTAGTATTGTGTAAAGTATGCGGTATAAATAAACATTTTTTTTCTAATCTTCAAAATTTGTTTATTGTGATTTCGTGGACGGCCCAAACTGCAGCACTTTTTATTGAAACACTTATTAAAAAAAATTAAATGTGGCATCAGGAAACCAATGCACTGTTAAGATGATTTCGTTAGTTTGTATCTCCACTTTATCTATCTACTTATCTGTCTACGCTTCAACGGACTTAGGTCTGGCGAGTATTCGCTTTGAGAACCTTTAACTCAACCAAGAACGTTCCTTTGTAAGCAACATGTCCTTTGACGTTTTCTCTTAGATCGTATTAAATCTATTTTGCAACAATTTAGTTTACGTATACGAGCCCCGATGCAAAATAGTTCGTCTAGTATGGAAAGTAGTGCAATGCGTAAAATATAGAAACTAAATATTGGTAAAATAATTAAGAATGTTTGATAAAAAGTAAAGCACAATTTGAGGAACATTTTAAAGTTTATATTAATATAACTGAAATTCTTTCATGACTTTACATAGCATAATTTTTTGTTTAAATATTCTATAATACATAACGCAAAAGCATTCGTCTACCCTTGTCACTCACGCAAAATAGTTCGTCTACCACTTAGTTGTGTCGCCTTTGCTCTCAATGACAGCTTTAATGTGAAGAGGCATGGTTGCAACTAACGCTGCACACTCCTCAGGCGTTATTGATTCCCAGACAATCAAGAGTTTAGCCTTTAAGTCGCTATTCACTTCAAATTTGGACTCGTCATTCCAAATGATATTACGTATTACGTACAATTTAAACGATCACGAGCAAAGTTCAACCTCTTTTTCTTTTGTACAACAGTCAACAATGGTTTCTCCTTAGCGGTGTAAAATTCGTAACCAATTCTTTTTAGGACTCTTTTGCATGTATCAACTGAGACGTCTTTGTGAATCATGTCCGTCTATTGCACCGTGAGTTCTTCAGCTCCAGCACGACGATTATTTTTGATATTTTTCTTCAGTATTCTGTTTTCTACTGCACTTGTGATGCGTGATCGACCATTTTTCTTCAAACAAGAAGTCGTTCTATTCTTTTTATAGTGCTGAATGATTGGACTGTAGACCTGAGAATTATCAAGTCTTTAGATATTTGGTAACTTGATTTGCCAGCATTCACCCACAAACTATTCGCTTTCGAAGTTCATGACACACGGGTTTGCCACGACCCATTGTTATTTGAAAACTAATGATAAACTGAAATTTTCAAAACTTATACTGTGAGACAGTATTACTTTTACAAATTTAATAAATTTATGCAACATAATTGTACAAAGAAGGAATAATCTTATTTAACTCACCGATACACGAACTCTTTTAAATCGATTAACAAGTAGACGAACTATTTTGCTTATAACTTCTTCGTATTTAAAACATGATATGTAAAATCTTAAAAAGCTAAAATAGTTTATTGGTTCATAAAGGCATAAGTAACGCGACATGTGATGGTAGAATAGCTTAATATTTTATATAAATATACAAAAATAATGAAGTTAGAAAAAAATGTCAGTGAAAATTTCACACTGGACGAACTATTTTGCATCGGGGCTCGTATATTACAATTAAAATTATATAACGTCATCGAGATCATAATGAAAAGACTTTGATGGCGACTTAAATAAGTAGTTACTTAAAAGAAACACAAAAACAGGATATAAAATACAGCTTCGCACGCCTTTTTCTTGTATTTTGTTTTTTTCTTTGTGTCTTTATGTTCGATATTAAAATGAAATGTATGAGCTACTCTTCTTTAGGATAATATTCTCCTATATGATATTCCAATATTAATTACGCAGTACAAGTTACAAGAGTTATATTTTAGCTTAAATGCGCAGGAAAAAATATTCCATATTGATTTATTGGGGAGTTTATAAATAGTGCCGTAGAGTGGGAGTTATAAAGGTGGAACTTTCCTCGGAAGTATCATCGCTATTTTAACGTAACCTTTTAATATATTTTTTTTTGTTTCTTGTCTTTCTATACAAGTATCAGTTTATAATGTTAGAACAACTATCTGGCAGAAGAAAATTCTTTACTTACAAATATTTGAATATTGAAAGAATATTTGAATACTGTAAATATAAACTTGAGCAAATATTAAATATCTCTTTTAGCAAAATCCTTGAAAATTTTTCCGGGGAATTTTCTACACACAACGTCTACATAAAAATATAAAAGCTCTTTTATTTTCAAAGGACTCGTAGGAAACCGTGTTTTCTTTTTCTGGTTTATTTTTTTCAATAGTCTCCAGCAAAATTTACTTTGATGTTTTATCTAGGAAATATTATAAAGATGCACATTTAATTTCAAGTTGAGGAACATGCAGATTTAATTTTGTTCTCAGTTTATAACTCGATCGTTAGTCTCGTACAAAGTTTTGTAAGTGCTTTGTATAGATTTTGTGCTACGGGCTCTTAAGTGAGATCTCAAAAGGCGGAGTTTAATACTGTCGTAGATATTCTGTGCTGATGACCATTTTAATTATGTCCATCGATAAAATTTAGTTATTTTTTCGCATTGGATGTTTACGTGGACGTCTGCTGTGTATCGTTCACTTGTGAATAATCGAGATGAACATTTTATAAATATTCAAAACAGAAAATGATCGCTCAAACGAAATCGTTTACGCTTCAACACATAAAAAAGGGCAAGTTCTAAGCTTTAGTCAGGATAATGTAAACGGTTGTTAATCTCTATAGGAATAGAGATTAAAGCAACTAGCGCGTATAAAGCAACTTAGTTAATGTGATGTTGACTCATAGTTATAGAAATTTAACGTGTCGATTTGTCTATTCTAATTATTATCTCTTGTTCCCAGCCAGCGGAATGGTAGTGAAAAACCGTGAGGTTGTCGATGACACCCCAAACCAGCTCGACCTGAACACCGTGGCGAACTACATTAGGCTGATCAACGAACAGCCGAATTACATACCGCCTGCCAACGAGCTCATCGACAATTGTCTCAACATTGTAACATGCCTAAGTGAGTAACTATTTAATATACATACAATGTTATTTCACTTTAACAATTATAACAATGGAAATTAAGTAGGCCACTATATATGCAATTTGAGGTTCCTTTCTTTACTTCATTTAAGCATTGGTTTTAATGTATTTTAGGAATTTTATACATTTCTAGGAATTGTATTCAATGATGGATCGCATAAATTTCCGTTATATCAGTTATTCTATTTCAACAGTCGCAAGCTTCACCGAGTCAATTAGAATCTTAAACAATCGCACTGATTGTTGAGACGGAACTAGAACGCTAATTTGGCTATTTCAACATTTGGTGATGTTCGTTCATAATAAGAGCTCCTATATATTTATTTGATATTATTGGTTTATACTATAGTTTAACAGTTATTTCGTGCGTTATACGTCGTCAGTTAACTGAATTATGACAGGAATTAAGTTACTGCTCGTTTGACCATCTGTTATCTACTCGTATTATTTTATTTTTCTGTCGGCGATAAATTACTAACACCAAAAAAAATCATAAACTTTGAATTATATAACATGCTAGATGTTGTATAGATAATGTAACAAAAATATTTCTTGTCTTAGGCCAAACTGCGGGCACAGAAGACGAGTTGTGGGGTCTGCTGACGGCCGTCGAAGATTACCTCGTGCGCCTCATTACTTCCTTGAACTGCCCTTTGCGCAATGACCTCATCAATGCTATTTTGGATAAATTCTTCACCATAATCTCCGATCCAAGTAAGTAAATTACTATTTAATAAAGAACGTTCAGCGCCTCCGATTCGCCCAACGAGTTCATTTTTCATACAAAAAATCTCAGTGATATCGACTCTACCTCTCTGACACTTCGGACAAAAAATTCGATTCCAATAGGGTTCATTCATTCACTCTTCTAAATAGTTTTAGTGCCGTTTAGGTGCCCGGGGGTCACTATGGCGTAGTGCAACTTAAGCAAATAAGAGGTTCACTGTTCATTTTGTTTCTAAGTCTAATCAATGCCTCAGGGCATCGATGTCCTAGTTTTCTAGATTGAAAAAAGTAATGTGACGACTATGTACCTTGGCTCTACGTAATTAAAAAGAAATCCTGCCCCACATAGTAATAACGTTGATACTATTAACACATAAATATGGATTGTGTGCCCCACGCCTCTAGGATTTTTTGTAATTAAGTGAAATCGCATAGTAAGATAGAGGGCGTCAGTGGCTCAGGGGTTAAGCACTTGACTTGTAATCTGCAGGTTCTGGGATCGAATCTAGCCATGAACTAAAGTGTTTTTAGATTTACATGTGTAAATTAATCCGACGTTCTTACGGTAAAGGAAAACATCATGATGCAACCTGCACATCTGAGAAGAAAGGGTAGGGTATGCTCCGAGCACCCCAGTGGGGACGAATAATGAGCTGATGATGAAAAGTAAATCGAAGGCATCGAATTTGTTACATAGCTTTTAAAATCTACATAATACACTTCTTGCATTATGTCTTATTTTTGTTCTGGCTTTAGTACTCGTAATTCATGAAAGCTCTGTAATTTTGCCTGCTATATAATGCTAACGAAATATTTATAAATAAATGAAAAACACTTAAGATATGAACTTTGAGTTTTGCATTATTAAGTGTACGTAATATATTGCCATCATAAAGTAATTACCTAAAGGTGCTCTACAACTTCGAACGAGGTACGCTTACAAAGGACGAGACAGGGCATTGTCTGGTTCAGTTGAGAGTTTCGTTTGTCGTTTGAAATCCGAGTTAAAGCTATCTTCGCAATATCCGAGAAATATTGCAGAAATATTTAATTTAAAACAAAATTGCATAAAATTTTCATCGCCTTTTTCCTTGGCAATTTACAGTACTTTTTTATTTTGTTGTATGACATGTTGCATTAAAAAACATTGATTGTTTCATGTTTAAATTTTGCTTTTTTTGTTTAGTACGACATGTATTTACAAACGAGCAAACCATTTTTTTTATTAAGAATAATTAGAACCAAAATAAGAAAAATCCCTTGTTAGTGTCTTTCCTTCGTATAATAACAATATTCTCTGCAATTCAAATATCAGTCAGTCAATTTTTAATTTAATGTACTTAGAAACGGAAATGGTTTTGCGTTGTATTTCAGAATTCAATGAGAGGGAGAACTCTGTAATACAAATGGGAGGATGGGGGGGCATGCACTCGAACGCTAGCTTTTCGCCGTAGCTTTTACAATTCTCACTAATAAGTATGTTCTAACATTCCATTTATAGCTCTCTGCTCTTTAAAACATTTCAAATAAGCTGAATATTCATTTGATTGAAATGATAAATATATTACCTGTAAATTGAAACACTCAGCGAGATTAATCTGATTCATTTTCACTCACAACTGTTGCGAGAGCTGGATTCTCAAATATGCTCGTGTGTCATTTCAGTACGTCGATGCTTTGACAAAATGTTGCCTGAATCCCCTGTCGCCGTTTTCAAAATAATTTGAATTTCTATTTTATATTGCAACTAGCGACCCGCCCCGGCTTCGCACGGGTGCAATGCAAAATATACCTACTACAGAATAAATGCACAATTTATTTAAGGTACTTAAATGGATAAGGATTAATGCAGTATTGTTTAAAATCACTTCGTAAAAGAATAAAAATGGTTATGCTGGGTTATCCCTAAGAGATAGACATATACCATCGCGGACTTTTTTGTTGAACTTTTTAAGGTGAACAATACTGTAGTACATTATTTTGGTCTATCTCGTAGGGTTCAGCCAGCGTTTGCAATATAAGCGCAAAAAAACGTGCTTATTTACGACATCACATTAGAAAACTTTAAATTTATCAGTGTTTCTCTACTATATTATGCATTTATTATACATACAAACCTTCCTTAAGAATCACTCTATCTATTAAAAAAAACCGCGCCAAAATCCGTTGCGTAGTTTTAAAGATCTAAGCATACATACGGACATACAGCGAAAGCGACTTTGTTTTATACTATGTATTGATATTGATATTTATTCTTGAAAGGAAATTTTGTTGTAGAATTTTGTAATAGGTAATCTCAGTCTGAGTTCTCGATTCATACCTTAACAATAAGGATTATTATTGGTTATTATATAATAGATTGTGAGATAACGAAGGCTTCTCTTCATTTTATGCGAGGCATTACAACATATTTATGGTTTCCGTACGCGACTATCATAATTAAAATTATAAAATTGTTACAGTCAATATTTTATAGGTTTTCAACCTCATTTTCAATTTGATACACTTTATGAAAATCGCATAAATTGCGAATTCATGGTGAAAATTCAATAGTTTCCTTAAACTATGTGCATAGTATACATTTAATTATTTATAAACTTCTCCGTTGATGAGAACTGAAGCATACTAATTAACAACTTCAGTGGTATTTGCCTCGAAACTAAGCATGTGGTTGCAGTAGCATTCTACAGTAATGATTCAAAGTAAACTTGATTGAGCGTATATGAATACCTTATTGTTCACTAATTTAAGTTACAAATTCTAGTTAATCCAATCGAATTGTTATAATTGAGGATTAATACCTTGTTTAGACCGCCATTTGTGTAACAAGCAAATATTTCATTCCGGTTCGGATTGCCATAACGCATCAAGTGTAGCTTTACCCGATAATAAGTTGTAATGGAAATCACGTTTTAAGCAGGATTAGAGAGATTTCACACAGATTTGTATCAAATCGAGTTAGGTTATCATTTTTTTATGAATATCACAACACGTAATTTCTTCATTTGGATCATAATTTTTGTATATCAGTGCAACGTTTAAAAATAAATAATATATTATCGATGCTTTAACGTAGTATTCAATACTGCCATTAAAAATACTTATTTCCCACGATGTATTAAGAATATTGTACTGCACTTAAACCATATCTCTTTATTTTTTTTCTTATTTTCATTTGTAATTCGTAATCTAGTCTACTCCTTGTTCCTATTGTAGTTTTAATACCAATTATATGAAATAATATAACAATGGCGGAGGCTTACTTCGTCTTACTTCGGTCTCGACAGAGTTAAGTAGAAAAGCGGATTTTAGTACACATTGTAAAGTGTTTACAGTCTTTTATCTTATTGTTAACTCAAAAGCAATTGACCTTTCCAGTGATTTTTTTTCGTCTTATATCGATCGAAAGATCATGTACAAGTTTACATACAAAAGTTTTTTTTCTTTTTTTTCGCGTTTTAACGAAGTTATAGCGTTTTAAAACTATGCCGAAGCCTAGCGAAAGCTGGCAGTACTTGCTAGTACGTCACATCACCACCTCTGACGTCATGTAGTTGGAGAGCTAACTAAAAGTAGCCAAACTATTTTCTTTGAAACTGTAGTGTAGTTATACAATATTTTAATGTATTACTTTTTGTTGTTAAACTACCTTACAACAGAGAGCGCTTGTGACAATTTTGGTAAATAGTCCGGCCTATAGTTATGTTAAATGTCTATGTCAAACGAAATTACGAAAACAGCCAATCGCGGAGCGTTTGTGCGTGACGTGGTTCTTTAAATTATCAGTTTTAAATTCGTTAAAATTCATTAAAAAAAAGTTTTTATTCAAGCACACTCGAATAATTTTAAGAAAATCTTTCGAAATACAGTAAAATAATCGAAGATTTTTTGTAAGGTCAATTACGATTCTGATAGTTTATTTTTGTTGCAGCGTCTAATGCCCGTCCTGCTATGTCAGTGATCCTGATTGTGCTCGATGGATCTGAGACCGAGGCACCTTTCGGCACAGCACGCTGGTTGGAAGGCGGTCCATCTCCAGCCAGCCTCGGCACCGCTCTCGCTTGCCTCTACCGATGGATTTCGGAGTGGAATGCCTCCCCGGCTTTAAGTGATTGGGTCCTAGGATACATGAAGAAATTGGAGGTGAGTTTTAATTTAGTTTTGATATTAAATTTATATGTAACATTGTTGATACAATTATATCAATTCACTGTAATATTTTGAAGGTTTTGGTATGAAAAAATATATTAACAATGTTCATGTTAACCGAAAATATATATACGTCTCAGTATTGATCGCAGTCATATGTTGATTATTTAAGTCTTGAATGATGGAACTCGAGCGGTTTCTAACTTCAAATTTTTCATTCTAAGTCTATATCAAAGAGAGGTCTTAGTGACCATGCAACTTTGAAAACTGTCGTAAATATTATATTTTTAATATCACTAATGAGTATGATACTCACTTGATGTTAAGTTATACGGTGTATGGTGATGCTACCTAAGACGCAAAGTACCTGTGCAACTTCGCTGTTGCGCTCAACAAGTCGCGGTATGAGGTCTTGTTAGCCAAGTAAATTGACATAAGTCCCTGGAAGCCACATACGTACAGCGATAGAATGCCTGCATATAATATGAACTGACGTTATTTTTTTATTTTATTTATCTTTAAATCATTTATATTTCAAAGTTCATTTATCATTTGTTATGTTTTCTTTTTGTTAACTCAGATATTCTCGTTACGGATTAAAATGTTTTTTGTTAATATCCATTTAAAATCCCAGTACTCTTACATAAACAGCACGCAGTTCGTAATAAAAAGTTTTCTTTACTAATTAACTCGATTACTCACAGCGTTTGTAATATGCAAAAAATGAATTGTTAATTGTATTGCCTCTAACAAATATAGACGGAAAAATCGGCATCAGCACTTAAGTTTATTATCAATCGTTGTGTTGATACATTTTATTTATTGACTCTGAGAACATTTTGTAGTTGTTGAGTTTACAGTTCTGGTTCGCTCAGGTACATAATTTGATTGAAAATTCGTAGAAGATTTATTTTATTTTTATTTGACTGGTTTATTTTATCAACTCAATTTTATACCGAAAGTCCTTGCCGACATCGTAGCGATGTTTTGATTTTTTTTTTTATATGAAAGTGCTCAATTGGTTGTGCGATACCATAATGCTCAAGTTGCAAACTATGATAGAGGAAAAGGTTTTCGACGTTGTTACATTGTTGTTCAAACAAACTTATACTTAATATATTGTAATTACTGAAGTCTATGAACAGGTCTAGGAACGGACTATTTTGGTGAGACGAGATAAAGTTAAGGTTTTTCAATGACTTAGTAAAAAATGGAATATTTTTGATTTTTCGACCACATTAACACGGACGGGATCCTACATCTGATGGGATCGCGGGCAAGAATTGTATTATTCATTAATAAAAAAAATTAATCGACTTCCAAGTGGAACAATCTTCACTGTACACAATGGCATAATAATGAACTATCTTCATTTCCTAAACTTCCTCGTGTTCCTGTACGGTAAATCACATAGAGGTAATTGTTTCCGACTAAGTGAAGGAAAAAGATAGAGGTAAATCAGGTTTGTAATAATGTTTTTTACAGGCGAACTCAATAATCTGTCTAGAACCAATTATAATTACCCGTGGTGTTTTGTAATTAACATTAAAAATCCACTTGATACAAATTAAACCGATCTGAATTTTAATACCAATCGAAAGACATGATCTATTGATTGCGGGGCGATCGAATAATTTTTATAAAACGATTCAAAGTTATTAAAATAATTTTCAGATCATTTTCAAGAATTGAAATTGGTTTAGACTGTAAAAGGTATTGATTTGGAATCTTTATCTCGTCTCTTCGAAATTCTTAAATAATATGTTTTGTGGTATATGTCATAGAATTATGATTTTAGTATTTATGTTTAAAATGTATTGATGTTGTTTTTATTAATATGTATTTTTAGATGAAATGCAAACAATTCAATACAAGTCTTTTGATTGTATAATATTAATTAGTGTTATTCTGCAAACATATAATAAATTATTCTTATCGTTATTATTTAAAATACTTAAGTTATCCGGATATGTCAAACTATCTTTGTATATTTAAGCACAATCGCAAGACGTTTGCATTTTTTGTATTCCTTCACTCTCTTTTTTAGAAATACGATGTTTAGTATAACACTTGTGTACTTCGTAAGCGGACATTGCGATTTTTTGAATCTATTTCATAAAATATTCAATAAATTCAAAAAATTTCAAAACATATATATTATTTATGACTGTATGACTATATTGCACTCATGTTTGATGCAATTTTAACGATGCCCTTTCGAATGCGAGTACATTACACGGGACTTGCTTGGATTCACTAGGCGAGTCGCCGGCACTGTACTAAGGTGATCTTGCTAGGCATGTCGGCGGAACTTAACGTGTTTAGGAGGCGCTTTTACTGCTAATACTCCTTTAATTTAATTTTTTTAGATAAAATCTTATAACTTAGGGAATTTGTTTTCTACTATGCTTCTGAATTGCGTTTATAACAAACTAGCATTAACCCGCGACTCCCACGTGGTATTAAAAAATACTTAATGAGTAGCCTATGTGCTCTTCCAGGCTACGTTCTATATCAGTGCCAAATTTCATCAAGACCCATTAAGCCGTTCCATAGACACCTTCTAACAAACATCCATCTATCCATGCATCTTTCTATCTAAACATTCGCATTTATAATATTAGTAGTAGTAAGATTTTAAAATAGCGTCAATTATTATATAGAGGTAAATCTTGACTTACCTTCTAATGAATAAATTTGAAAACGAGGACTTTTATTGTAGCATATGTGTAAGGTTCGTAATTTGTAATACTAAACTTAGTAAGTGCTTATTAGTACGTAATGTTATTGAGTTCGAAGAGTCTTTATGTCCCAGTACTATTTATGACATTGGCAAATAAATGTAAGGTCTGTTTGGAAATTTTAAATCCGTAACGAGATTAAAACCTAACTTTCTACGAGAACTGTAACGTGACCTTAAAATTTAATTACAACTAGCTGTCGAAATCGACCGCGCGGAGATTAAAATGGAAACTTAATAAGTAGCTTATGACTTCTTCCAGACTAAATTCAACGTGTTTGCCAAATTTCATCAAGATCCCCGTTAAGCCGTTAGGGAGAAACCTTCAAACATCCATCCATCGAAACATTCGCATTTATATAATATTAGTTTTCAATATAAATTCATTTAGTGTTCTGAGTAATTAAAATATCCATGTTAGATTCAATTTTGGATCAAATACTGAATAGATCTGGAACCTTGCAGGAGAACGAACAGTATGATGTTTTGATCGAGGTAAGCAAGGATAATTTGTCTCGCCTATTATTGGCAGTCAATAATCCTACGGACCTCCGACAGTCTAATGCCGAAGTCATTTTTCATGTAATGGCTTCGCTTCGCGAAACCACCGACATTCTCGATAAGGTAAGATTTGTTTAAATAATCTTCTACTGGCCTAGTTTAAGTTCTTAAAATGTCCTAAATGAAACTAATCTTTAATATAATGTTAGATTTATTAACATTTTCTTGTATTTATTTATTGTGATCAGCCATGCGATATACTCGTACATTAGACAATAACAGGAAATTATTAGTCTTCGAAGAAAACAGAGGTGTTTCGTCTTCCAACGATAGGCGTATTTTGTCACTTATTAGTAGCTTAATAAGGTAAAATTAGTGTTGTTTCCTTCCTTATAACGGAAGAAGGAATTTCACACCACTTCCCACTGCGCGACTAGTCGCTCGACTCTGTGTTGCTTTCATTTCTATGGCGGTCATGGCATTACATATGCTAATGCCATGGAAATGATATAAAGTCGGGGACAGAGTCACGCGATTGGTCGTGCAGTGAAAAAGTGGTCATAGATTTATTCAACGTTAAAGGTCGCTCCAAATTTGGGCGAGGTGCTGAATGCCCTGGTAGCTGACAGCCGGCAGTGGAGCTGGCAGCTATTGCAGAATGTCGTTGACATAACTACAGCGATGGTAGACCATCTCAGAGCGCCGTTGTTGGGACAGGACCTTGTCAGGTTCAACAACAGATACAATGCTGTGGTGAGTGATTAAAATCTCAAATATAGAATAGTAACTTAAATTACGCTTTACTAACACTACCTCAGCTATGTATAACCTTATTTTAAAAGTAGAAATATTTTTTAATCGGTAATCTACTAAAAAAAATAAAAAATAAGAGCTCGGAATATATATTTTCTGACTTTTAATGAACTGATAACAAATAAAACATTCTCCTACCAGTCTTCACCCAGCTTAAATAGTTAACCAAATTAAAAAATTGCATATCCTAGGTTTCTCAGCAATAAAGGAAATTTGTATTGCTTATAGAGTAGTAATTCGTTAAGTAATTTTGAGTTTATTTGTGGGGAAAAAACAATAAAAGGATTTGTAATTAGTGATAATCTCTTAAGGAGTTACTGACGGACTATCGTAAAAATAATGCCTCTTATACTATTTGAAAAAAAAAAAAAAACAAAACCCGCTTATGTTTGAAACATTTGATATTCGCTTGTTTGAAACATTTGAAATGTGAATCCCTGCGGCGAGCTGGTCGAACAATTGAAGCACTAATTTTGAGTTGGGATCATTCGTGTAACAACTGAACTGAATTTCTGATTAAAATACCTACATATACCAACAGCACGGTCCAGCGGAAATGAATGGTCTAAATTACCATTGACGCAGCTCTCTGATGTTCTAACTATGTACTTATAATTGACATTGTATATTGTATTTTAAAGATGTGTACTTAAGATATGAATATGTTATATTTCCTTTATTATTAATTTTATAAGTAGAGTAAGCGCACATAAAATAATACTTAGCACTTTCAAATTAATTACTGCATGGGCTATTTTTATATCTAGATAAACTTCTGTTTTGAAGAAATATTTTTTTAAAATAACAGAAAAGCTTTTTAATTTTTTATCACGCTTTTAAAAAGCATTCGGCTTTCATTAACCGTGGGTTTCTGAGACCATAATCCCCTTTTAAAACGGTCATCTCTGTTTTATCAAAGATGACAGGGATGAAGATGTTTTTCGTACAGAGATTTTGGACTCAAAAACTAACGGAAAAGCAAGTAAGTTTATAATTATAAATATCCATATACGGATAGACTGATAAGGTCTGACAACCGAGCGAAAACCTTTTCCGAATTACATTATACTGTAATAGATAACCGAAAACACAGTTTTAAACTTGAGCAATACGGTTTCCAGTTCGATTGTCCGTTCTAAAAGTATGAGTTTTCAAACAATCAATTAATTAATATTGCACATAGCGTACATGTAACGAAAGCTTTTACCAACAGACTAACTTTTAATACGTTTTTCCCTGTTGGTCTAGGCATCGTGTTCTGTATCTAGTTTTAATCAATTTGCAGTGAGAGACTAAAAAGGTGAATAGGGATTTACAGTTTTGCTACCTGGGCTGAGTGTCAAAGCGTGAATTTTTTCGAAATTACCTAGGTACGTTCCACCATTTTTTGTGACGACTGGATCGATTTTGTAGAGTGAAGTGTAATTCTATTAGTATTTATTAGTATTCCAGGAGTATAGTGTAAAGTTAGTCGGACTTTCTGAATTTTAAATTTACTAATAGTAAATTTAAAAATCATATAGTATACAATATATATATATAGTATATATTAAAATTGAATGAATAGCGAGCGGGAGAGCTTTTTGTTGTGCGAACTTAATTAGTCCCAGCAGGTTCGCGCAATCGCGCTGCGCACCGTCTGACGTCTAGTTTCAGAAGTCGACGTTGAATTCGCCCGACAAACACTACGTCGCTACAGCGGCAAACGCTTTCTGTCCTTCGTTGACAAGGATCGTCCTCTTGTGCTCAGTGATCATCGCTTTGAGCGCACGGTTTCAATAGTGAATCTACAGAATGTCTTAGTGCAGCGGACGATTGAAAATTAACTGTGTGCATCTGACTATATCAGTTGGCGTTCCGTGCGTGCAATGATGTTTTCCGGATTGAACACCGAATTTAAAGGTGATTTTTAATTTATTCTTATATTAATTACACAATTAATTAGTGTAAAAAACTAATAATTTACTAGTAATCATTGAAATACCGTTCTTTTTTTTAAATAAAGATTTTTCTCTACATTGTCGTGGAAATAGTTTTTGCGGATATTTTATAGTGCCTTTAATTTAATTTGCTTCTAACAAAATAATTATTTGTAACAAGACGATATACTATTTAATAAAGGCGTTGATAATTTTCTAGTGATACATAATGGAGGTCTTCCTTTACTATACTTTGTAGATCATTTACGCGGCTAAGTTTACGAACTACCCATATTTTGGGCTAGAAGATAGTCTGTTGTATGTCTGTTAATGCAAGGTGTTCACTCACACAATTAGATATTTCTATTTTTTATTAGTATCGTCGTAAGTCGTAAAGGATTATTATTATTTATCAAATTATTTATTATTATTTTTTTACAAACATATGGAGTTATACAGATATTTTTTTTCTTTAGTAATTTATAGTAGAACAATTTTCCAGTGACGATTTCAGATTGTAGGAAAGGTATAAAATATTGATAATCTATCAAAATTGATACTCTTTCTACTGTTGATGGAGATTAATAACGTAGCTCTTAGAAGTCTTATAAAAATTATAAATTTCCAATGTTTTAGAAATAGTAAAGAAATTTAACTTTTGATGACTATTTAAATTCTAACATAGATGCTTTTGTGACATATGGCTTGTTCTTTTGGAGATCCCGAGACTATCTCCAGTTGCACTAGAGGATTGGTCACCACATGAGTTTTAGTGAGCCAAGCCTCACATAACCGTGTTTCCTCGAAGAAAACAAGGCAATCTTTAGGATATTCCTTCTTTCCCCATACAAAAAAACTTGTTTTTGACACAAATCACTAGGATTTATTGTAGTCGCTAATTATTTTAAAAATAAAAGTACTAACTCGGGTTCGTAATATTTACCATTAAAACCTAAAGTTTACCAACGTGTTATACTAAAAGTCCGAAAAGAGATGTGTCTTGATTTTGAGCATTTATTCGCACTCGCTTAATTTACATATATATCTCTTTACATTAGATTTAAGAACATTATTTAAAATTTTTATAAGTTTTAATGCCTCGTTAATAACGTAAATGAAGTGATTGCACTTCATTTACGTTATTTAAAAAAAAAACAATGTCAGTCAATGGAGTAAATCTTATGATTTAATGGATGATGATGATACTGATGGTAATCACCTGAAATGAACAAAAATCACATAATTTTTCGGTCTTCCACCACAAGCAGTTAGTACATTTTAAGTATTACCAAAAAATCCTGAGATTGACCATAATTTATTCCCAGTAACGTACATAGTTTTGAATATCATGTAATAAGTTTCAATTAAAAGAGGCTACAGACTGATGGAATTATTCTCGAATCGATAATATTTTGCATTGAAAATTCTATCAATACCTTTAATATCAAACGTAAGATTGCGTAATGAAAATAGCAAATCTAAAAATAACACAATCAACAAGTTTATTCTATAAGTAGAATTTAACGAAGGCGGGCTTACCACCCACTTGTTTTGTTTGCATTGTACATTTATTTGTCAAAGTTCGATGTTAAAATAAAAATAAATATTTTCCATGCAAAATGTATTTTTAAAAATGAAACATCTTTGAAGCGAATACACGACGCAATTAATAGACGTTTGACATCGGCTTTCATATTCCGATGGATTCATATTTGCATACCAATAACAGACCTTTTTGTTTTAACGCTACATTGGTTACAATTTCTGATGTACATTCGTAAACTAAATGTAAATTGTAGAGAATGTATTAAACATTTACGGACATATTTTAATATTACATAATATTATATCCCCAAAATTTTCGCGTTAAATTGCCTTTAATTGAGAAATAAAATTAATTCTATGGTTTCAATTGTTTATAATTACATTTGATTAAAAAAAATGTTAATTTATTTTCTTGGAATTTTCAAAACGGTTCAAATTTACATTAAAATATTGATATCTTTTTTTTTTAGAACTTACCAAAGCGTAAAAATATGCTCTCAAATCTTTCCGGCCAGAATTCAAACAGAAAATGTTTATCGTGTTTAATGTATCTTAATTTAAAGGAATCATTTTCCTTTATACCTTCGTGTAAAATTCTGGGAACTGACGCGAGTTTACGGAACTTCCAATTTAGTTTTTTACTTAGTGTATTTGCTTTAAAGTTCTTTGCTATCTTTTCAATGTTTGTGGTAAGAGTTCACGTTCGCCCAGGTTTTGTCGCTTTCTTTGGTTGACAGTAAGACCCACAATTATTTTCTTTTAATGAAACACGCGTATGCGTTTTTTGCTGAAAGATTTTTTTAATTACACTTTTTTTTATTTACCCGAATCTGAGGAGGGGTTACTTTTTTTTTTTACAAAGTTTTTACGAATACGGAAGTTTTTTTTTATGTACGAGGGGTTAGTATGTATCTCAATTCCATTGTAACCTTCTGTTCCCTAAACTGCTGAACGGTATTTTTCCCTGGAGTGTCATCTTCACAGTCTTTTGGTTTTTGATTTTTTTGATTTATTTATAAACTAGTTGAGTTTAAAATTGTTAAATATTGTTCAGATTACGTGCTTGGAGCAACATATGGCAAGTAGGAGTAGCCAATTCTTGAGACTGCCGGCTTGGGGATCGCAAAGCAACATGGCGGCGGCGGCGGGTAACGATATGACTGTCGTACGCAAGATCGGCCTTTTGAACAGAGGCACCACATGCTACGTGAACAGTGCCATGCAGGCATTACTGGCTACTAGAGAGTAAGTAATATTAATTATTTTACTCTTTTTTTTAATTAGGACGAAGGAGCAAATGAATAGCTCAGCTTATTAATTGATCCAAAGCCCACGCACATCCGCAACACCAGGAACTCCACATGCGTGGCCAACCTTTTCCAAGAATGTATTTCTTACTTACGGTGGAGGCAGACTATTATATTATTTCGATTATGTTATTTCTTCTTTTCTTTTATTATTGTTAATGTTAGAATACGTGAGTAGTACATTTCAGACGCGTTTTTGGTGGACAGTAATTGTATTCATTTTACTTTCATCATATTATTTACGCCTGTATGCGATAGTAGCAATTTTAAAATTTCATATGTTGCACGCGTTGTTTATAAAACGGACTTTAAACCAAATTTAAGATGCGAATTTTTTAAGTGAATGAGTAAACTGACAAAAAGCCTTAGCGAAATTAACGACTGCTTATGTTTAGTTCCTTTCTTGCGAAATTCTGCGCGCCAGCAAGATTGTTAAACAATTTTTGTTACCCGACTAACACTTGGGTATTGTTTTTCACTGTTATGTACGTATGTGCATTCTATTGTGAGATTACTTACATAATAGAATGCACATGAGTTGGTATGAGTTAGAAGGAGCCGTCACAATTGTCCGGAGATGGGCTTAGCTCGGCTTAAATATTGGTATTGTCCCGGACCTCGCTTTATAGAGCGTAGCTTTTGTCTGTTACCTGTATTCCGGTGCTAAGCGTGGTCAACTGGATCGATGGGTCGACTGTCATAGCCTCTACTGGCTAACTCGTCCACTGCATCGTTGACTCTCGAACCGTTGTGACATATTAAATGTTGATGTTGTTTTCTGTTCTATTATTTTGCAGCTAATCGCGCTTTTTGGCTTTTAAATTAATTTAATTTACAGAACCATATATCCTCTATGCGAAAATCAATGCTTCGTTTGTGTATGTACTGCCTTTATTTACTTACTAGCTGGCGCCCGCGACTCCATCTCCGCGGGGATTAAAAAAAACTTAATATGTGTTCGACATCTGTGTCAAATTTCATCAAGATCTATTGAGTGTTCCGGATATACCTTCCAGTAAACATCCATCCATCTAAACTTTCGCATATATATAATATTAATAAAATTGCTTTACTCGTGAACATGTAGCGTTTCAATTAGCATTATGTTGTAGAGTGTTTACAGCGAAGGCAAACATTTAAGTATTTCGAATAAGTCTGCAGTCTGTTTTGTGTATGATATGAAATAGTTTAAAATTATTTCCAACGTTTTAAAAACGTTTACTTTACCCTTGCCCTGTTTGAGCGAAACAATCTCGCAATCTAGGATTTAACGTCCAACTATGTTAAAGAAAATGTATGATGGTGAATCTTTAATATTTTTAGAACATAACTAGCTGTCGCCCGCGACTCCGTCCGCGCGCATTTAAAAAAAATGAAAAATAGATGTTAGCCGATTCTCAGACCTACTGAATATGCTCACAAAATTTCACGAGAATCGGTCAAGCCGTTTCGGAGGAGTACGGGAACGAAAACTGTGACACGAGAATTTTATATATATAGATTGCTGCGCGATCAATTACAATAGATGAATACAGTTCCATTTGAAATCGTATTTTAGGCAATTGTTAAAGATCTTAACAATTATCTGAAAGAAAAAAATCCTGCGACGCACTCTTGCCGCGTGAATCTTATGCGAATTAAAATAATTTATGCATATGTTTTTTATGTTGCGTTTAATTGTAAACCAGGAGGCACTGCTTGAAACAGACGATGACGTCAGTTTTAAGTAAGCAAATATTTGCGTACAGTTTAATAGAAAGTGTTTTTTTTAATGTTTGTTGCAGATTTAGTAACTTTGTAGTAATGCACATGCATGATCGTGCGTACTGGGCTAAACTGGCGGAGCTTTTCGCCAAATTGAAGTACTCTGTGTCCACTAAAGTCGACCCGGATGATTTTTACGTTACAATGAATTCGCCGAAATTCAACATCGACATACAACACGATACCTCCGAGTTCCTGGGGTAGGTATTATTTATTTTGTTCAAATTTTTCCAATTTATTTCTGGGAAACGTATTAAAAAGTAAATGTCAATAAAAAAGCTGTTTCATAGCAAGCGAAACTAGAGTTTTTAATTTATTTTTGATTTTTTTTTACTGTATTGCAATCTTCTTTGATCCGGTTTGATTTATTTGCATAGTTAACAAAATAGTTTTACAAATAAAAAAGAGATATAAAAATAATAACAATAAAAATATCATAGGTATTTCTTCGAATTGCTTTTGTCGTACGAGCATAAGATGGATTGCGGCCATGACTACTCCAAGCCGCCTGTTATAATAACATATAGACGACGCCTGCCACCGCCGCTCACATTGTCTCCCAATCCCACGTAAGTCATTCATTCAGTCATCAGTTCAGAATATAACATGATCGAATGATACTTAACTAGAGATTGAATTCAAAAGATTATTTAATACTAGCTTTTACCCGCGACTCCGTCCGCGCAGAATAAAAAAAATACACACAAGATAAAGAAGTTCCTATGTCCGTCTTGTAGTTCTAAGCTACCTCCCCATCAATTTTCAGCTAAATCAGTTCTACTGATCTTGAGTTATAAATAGTGTAACTAACACGACTTTCTTTTATATATAGAAGATTTGTCTGCTGGAGTAACTACAAAAACAAATTTATCTATTATACTATAAATATTTGAAAGGAAAGTGGATATACAAAACGATCCTGAGAAATTGGTTTATAATGTAAAGATTATTTTCTGTAATAATACGTAGATCAATGAAAACGTATTTAACATATTATAATAGAAAATGTACTTCTATAAAGTATGATTTCTTTTTTAAAAGTGAATCATTTTCAATTCCAGCGAAGAGGAGCCCGTTGAAAATAATCAAGATGAAGCAGTGGCCGGTAGCAGCACTGGTAAATGTTTTTAATTTTTCTACTAATTTTTTAATTTATGGATTTAATGAATCTACAGACAGGGATACTTTAATTATTCGAATTATCAAATTGACTTGAAAATTTACTTATTAATTAGCATCCATACAAAAAATCTCCTCTATACAGATCGTGTTAGACCATGACTTGAATTTAATGATTTTTTTTTTATTAAGTCAAGCGTCAATTTAAGTGATATTTCTAGGTGCCACCGCATCAAGGAAGCGTACTCGTAAAGGATCGAGCAACAATCGTAAACGTCAAAGGACAACTGAACCACCACCACCTGAAGCACCTGAGTCATTCGTTGATCATATTTTCGGTGGTGTGATACTGTCACATATGAGATGTTTGGTTTGCAACGAGTTATCATCTACTCGCGATGTCTTCCGTGATCTGACACTCGCTTTCCCTGAAGCTAAGAAAGACCATATTCACACAGTGCAGAGTCTCGTTGACTATTATTGTTCTACTGAACTCCTGACTGCTGATAATCGCTACAAGTGTCCCGCGTGCGGATGTAAACGCGATGTTGAACGACGAGCTGTTATTGAATATACACCGCGTTATCTCATCATTGTCTTGAAAAACTTCAAGTGAGACATTTTTTTTTATTATATCTTGTATATCAGAGACATAGACATAGCCTATACATTAATCCCTGACAAAAAAAGTAATTTGTATATTTTTTGAGGTTGAATTTAAAAAGTAAAGGAGTGATTAAAAATATATTACATCTAGCAGTTTTTCACGAATATTTCTGTATGTAATCCAGGGATAGTGTGATTTCTGAACAGTGAAATAATTTTTATATCGATTTAATAGTTTCAGAGCCTTTTGAATGCAAATAAACTGATCTTACAATATTAATATAGATATTATTTTGAAATAGTACATTTTAAATATAGGATTTATGTTTATATATGAAAATAATAAATTAAAAAAATCATATGATCCCTATTAAATGAGATCACATAGTTTATTTTCTTAAATTTTATTAAAAATTTGTACAATATTCCTAAAAATAAGATGACATATTTGATTCTTAAATCTTAAATTATAAACCAATAAGTTTTCCTACTAAATTATTCAGTTTTTCCTTAGCTTTTCTAGTCAGGTCCCTGAAAACTTATATGTATATTGTTTTTCACCAGGTTCGACGCGAAGAAGCTCACCCAGAATAAATTGATGTCGCCAACAATTTACAATCACAGTGTGACTTTGCCAACTGTACCTGCACAGACACAAAATGGTTATACTATGTATGCGGCCATTGTTCACGAGGGTTCCTCCATGTCGTCCGGACACTATTATACATTGGCCAAGACTGAAGATGGCTGGTATTTATTCAACGATGACACAGTCACCAAATGCAATGAAGATGATATACAATTCCTGCGTCCCTGTAACACTCCGTACATGCTGTTCTATCGTCGTGATGATGTCGTTGAAGTACCATTCCCTTCATTGAACGAGGTTCCACCAAACATCAGGGAATTGGTGAAAGTTCACAACAAGTTGTACATCGAGACGGTTCAGAAGTTGCAGTTGACGCGGCCATGACGTACGCGTTCACAGAAAAATATCGATTTCTCGGTACTCGATTACGTTGATAATGAATGAATTTTTAATCGTCCGATTATTAAATGTATCGATGTAATCGATTTTTAAATCGATTTTTAATCTGTATAATCTATATTGCTTATTAATAACTGCGTTTTAATGATGAATATTGTACGTAATCTGTATTAATTGAAATTATTGATCACTTATTATAATGAATTCTTAACCCTTTGTCCGCCTTTTCGTCTTTTATGATCCTCGAAAAATACGATTTTCGACAAATTTAAGATTACTAATTGCGTCTTTTCTGTACACTTTATTTATACGTCGGATGGTTTTTTTTTATTTGTGTATTTTTTAGCGTTCAAAGGGTTATATATAATTAGTCAACTATTTTAAATACATATAATTATCGTTGGTGTAAAAATTTCATCATTATAAGATGATTTCTATATTTAATATTAAGTAAAATGTATAATTAATCATTTTATGTTATTGTTATTTTGCTTAAGAATTAATTTTGCAAATTGATAGTTTGTTTTTGATGTTCCTCATATTTTGAGCCATCATTTTTTGTTAAAAAAAAATTTAATCAATACAATTTATACAATCAAATAACATATATTTAGATATATATTTAGATAATTATCTGATATTAATGACTATTATTTAAAATTGTATAACTTTTTTTTCTCGATCAATTTGGGCGTTGTTTTTTTTTCCATAAGATTATTATTTATAATAATAAAAATTAATCAGTGTCTATGAATAATGGAAATTGTATGGAATAATTACGTCACATAAGCGACGGTATTTAATATTTAGAATAGTAATTGTACTTTTCATTAAATTACATAAAATTAGTAAAAATTAATGTATGAATTAACTTAATGGTATTTTCAACTATGATGTAACTGAATGTTTTAACGTAAACAATGTCTATGAATTAATGAATAACTAAATCTGATGTTTGTCTAAAAAAAAAAACTATATATGTAGTCATTTTAAATATCCACTATTATGTGTCAATAATTTTTCTAAATACTTTTATGATAGTCATAAAAATTTAGTACATTAATTAATCTTGAGATTTTATCTCATCAAACATTTATTTCTATGGTCCTAAAATAATCAGAATCAACAGAGTACATTGTTTTTTTTCTCTGTAAATATGGTTATAGTTAAAAAAAAAGTATTGTTAAAAATAATAAATGTGTAGCGTGTTAACTTTAGTAGATTTAATAGAGCTTTGTTCGCTGGATTTTTTCTTATATTATTATCTGGAAATGTAGACCTTAAATCCGATATAATTCCTTATTCGCGGTATATTTACTAGATTGTACGCTCGCGATTAAGATATATTGCTGGATACTGTATTACTTTTGTATTATCAACAAACAAACCCGTCAAAGACGTGAAAACTCTAAACCTCAATAAGTATTTTTAATTTTACGTCACCTTGAGTATTTTTTGTTAACACAATGTTATCATGGTGATTACAGTTTTTTTTATACTTTAGCAATTGATTTGCTATTACAAATTAATGTAATTTTGATCTATTAATGTCTATATATGATATATGTCTTGATAGAAAAAATGTTTGTGTAGAATTTATGAAATAAAGTAATCCTTATTGACTTGGTTTTTTTTATCGTCTGCTATAAAACGTCCTGTGTATGGAGATTTGTTTTCATTAGATACACTTTGTCTAGATCAGTGATTGTCAAACTTATTTTCTTTCACCGCCCGCTTTGAAAATCAATTATATTTCAGAGCCCCCTAATTTTTATTCATTCCCAAAACTTAAAAACCACAATTTCATTACTTTAATTAATTTCAATGCCCCCCATTTTTTGGGCCCCTTATCGCCCCCTCCTAGGTTTCAAACGACCCCAAGGGGGCGTTATCGCCCACTTTGGGAAACATTGGTCTAGATCAATTAAAGACATTTAAATTATATATAAATCAATAGACGGGGCAAGCATCAAACCTTGTCCTATCTGTAGAGTTCATTTGTCTACTCGAAATTTCGGACAGATTAAAATATTTAAAGGAAAGTGATAGTAATGTCTGCTCTATATATTTGAGTCTCTAAGATCAATTCATCTTGTGAACATTCCACACATGGGACAAATACTGATAAAAAAAGAAGAAAACGAAAGAAAAAAATCTATTGAGATTTTAATAATTACTGATTACATTCTCGCCTTTCGTATGCTAAGTCTGTTTTTTACAAAGATAATAAAGGAAAAGACAACACGAACATTAATGGCTTTAGTATTCAAGAGAGTCGGTGGCTCAGGGGTTAACCACTTGACTGGAAATCTGCAGATCTTCTGTTCCAAACCCGTCATTTACCAATGTGATTTTCGCTTTACATAATATGAACATTTATCCGATGTTCGTACGGTGAAGGAAAACAGTGATGCAACCTGCACATATATGTGAATTCCCGGGAAAAAAGACGCCGCTCGCCACCCGTCACGTGCCGTCTCCCGAAATGGCAAAAGTTGGATTGCGGAGGTTCGTTTGGCCACACCAAAAGGAGGCTTGTGATTTCTGCCTACCCCTCTGGGTTACAGGCGTGAGATGTGTATTAAATAAAATCACATAGTATATTTTCTAAAATTTTAATAAAAATTTGTACAATATTCCTAAATTAACATATGTATTTGGTTCTGAAATCTTAAATTATAAACCAATAAGTTTACCTCCAAAATTATTCAGTTTTTCCGTCGCTTTTCTAGTCAGGTCCCTAAAAACTTTTACAGGCACCTGAAATAAAAAAAATCACAGAAGGTTCTCCTGTTATGTCACTTAACTTCAAAGAAAATTAAACAATAAATATTTTTTTGCATTAATACATTATTGACAACCACTTCATCCGCGCGGAATAGTGTATATTTTAAACGGCCTAAAAATAACTTTCTAGCTAAAAAAAATGACGATACTTCCACACAACTTTTCATCTCCCTCTTTCAATCCTTTTTTAATATAAAAATAGCCTATTTCTCTTCCCAGGCTTTAAACTGTGTACCAAATTTTATTTAAATTGGTTCAGTAGTTTTGACGTTAAAGCACGACAGACAGAAATAGTTACTTTCGTATTTATAATGCATGCACGAATATTTACGATATGGGTCGTAATATATTCAACGAAATTTGTATGAGATTTGTTGTACTTTACGACCGATAGAGGTGCTGTACATTTTAGATTTAATACAAATTTTCGCTGACGTTTGAGTACTTTACAATGTTTTATGGTCAACTTACCTCCAAAACCGTATTGACAAAATTTGAAACATTTTCTGCACCAGAGACGATAGCCCTTCCTGCACTATAAAATTTATCACCATTATTGCCGTATTTTTCCTCTTCTTTTATTGTATCCACTATTGGTTTTGGCTGAAATAGAACTTTTTATCAAATCTATGGTTTTCGATTACCATAACACATATTCTTTGTTTTCGAATGAGAATGTGCGTGAAGACAATAGACATTTTATGAAAACCTTGGTGGATCACAAAAATACGAATTACAAATATAAAAAACTTTATAAAGATTAAGATATTTACTATCCCTCTAGATCGACATAAATAAATCAAAAACTTGTTACTTCCCCATTCCCTACTACCTGATCTATAAGTAGTTTAGACCATCGTGTGGTGACGCTCTTGGAAGTCTACATTTGATATGTTATAGAGTGATAACAAACTACAAAGTTTCCCTTCGTATATCACACATTGACAAGCATATCCCTTTTTAAGTAACGTATAGTTCTCAAAGTGAGAGTCCTTCAATGCAACTTCGCACGTACATTGTGTAGTAATGACCCGTTCTGAGCACTATGCGTGCTTCACGCAAGTTCTTATTAGATTCTAATTTATTCATCAACACCACAAGATTTATCTTAAGTATGAGTCAATTTGATACAATCTCTTCTAATATTATTTAAAAGAATGAATGTGGATTCTGTAGGAGACGCTGCAGCAAAACACATCGATCAAAATAATGACAGTCTAAAATTCTCAGGTGCCTACTGTACTGACGAGCATTTATATGTCGGTGTATAGATATAAAAGGAGAAATATACCAGGATCATGCCAAATTGAAATACATGAACTTTGACAAACCAGAGATTGCTAACGTTTAATGAATTTGGCTGGTTACAAAAAAGGAAAATCGAAAAAACTATTGAATTTGTTAAAGAAAGACTGTATAAAGGGTGTTACATAAAAGGTTACCTGGAAAATACCAGCTGCAACATTTTGCACATTTTCCTTGATCGAGAGAGTCTTACTTCCTAAACCTTCGGTTTCTAGCAATGCGCCTTCTAATGTAGTCACTGGAGCCGAAAACAAACCACCTCCGTAATTCACAGAACCGATCTAAAATTGTAAAAAAAAAGATTCATAATCCTAAAAGAGATATGCACCTTATGAAATAATCTATTCTAATTTACATATTTAATAGACATATAATATAATAAGTGACTTTCGAAATATTTGGAATAAAACATTTTAATATATATACTCGTATCTTTGTTTTTTTTTTAATAATTAAAGAAATGACAATCTTTTTTTATACCTCAGTTGCGACGATACAAAGCCACGGTTACAAATACACGACTAAAATATCTTACCGGAGGACTGCTTTGTGCTAATTTAGTGGTGTCTTTGTGCGAGAGAAAATTGTCGACGATTGATTCTTTATTAATTCTCAATTCTGGATAGTTCTCTGGTACGAGGGGTTCGCTGAGCTGGGCATTTGACTGTTGTGGTGCATCGTACACTGGTAGATCGACTCGAATCGGTTCGTCCGCTGGAGCAGACAGCGCACCCGCGACAAACGCAACGAGAAGACACCTTGTCAGCATTCTGCTGGATTATTAAATATTATTAGCTATTGTGTCAAGCATTGGATTCTGAAATCACATAAGTACGGATCCACCGTTGGTTATGCCCTACACGTGTATAGCCATGTTCATAACTTTTCAAAAGGATATGGCGACATTTTAGTCAAGTTTAAGTACACCCAAAATGCCCGGTAACAATCGTTTATTAGGCGAGAGTACCAAGAATTTTTTTAGAGGGATGAATTTTCAAATATTTGAGAGAACGGTTTTGTCTCCATAGTTTGTGTGTGAAGCTGGCCAAAAAGAACGACTTGTTTGTAAATATTAAGAATATTTAAAGTGATATGAATAAGTACAGTTAGGTATTTATGACGATTCTAGACACGACTTTTATATCTTCAGAAGTAGATTAAAAAAAACCTTATCTATTATGTCGGTGAAAATGTGTGGTTTGTTTGTTTTCATTATTATAGTTCTCTCAGAAAATATGTAAAACCTACTTGGGCATAAAAAAATATGACATGCCAGCAACAGTACATAGAGGATCATTTTGTCGTTGACAGGGCGGCGCTAGTGAGCTGTTATAATTTAGTTTGACTTATGCCCACTATAAAGAGTTTTTAGCTTAGGTTTATAGAACGTTAGTTTCACCGAGTCAGTGTCAGTTGTCCATGTCTGTCTATAGATAAACAGATGTTATTTTGACAGATGTTACCATTATGTAAATATTATTCATTTTAGATCACTAAAATTTGTCTTACAAATCAGTACACATGGCTGATAAGTTAATATCAGATTAGTTTAAAATAAACTATGCGCTTAAACCAAAAATTATAACATGGATGAGTCATTCGCAAAGTTGAAAGTCCCTGAAGTACAAAAGTGTTGTGGCTGTTTAAGTTTGCGTCTCGGGACATTTCTAATCGCCTTATTAGCCCTCGCATCAGGTATCATCGGACTCGCAGGAGTTATACTATATGGTCTCGCAGAGCAGAGTATTCTATCCAACTTCGTATGCAAACAAATCAACGAATGTGTGAGAAAGAAAATCATACTCTTAATCGGACTTAGTTCATTTCTTCTGACGCTAGCGGGATATTTTACTCTTCATGGCGCTATCACGAAAGGGAATTATGTCACTAAGCTTGGAGCGATTACTTTGGTAGTAATGTGTAGTTTGATTCTTGCTGCTATTATCAGTGTTCCTGTTTCATGTTTCTTTTTTAAAATGTGTTTTATAAAAGGTTTCCCAATTGTTTTCTTAGTTCTTTGCTTTATTTTTGTTGCTATCTTTCTTCACGAGTGGTTTTATTTCGCAGTGGTAGTATACTCATATGGAAAACAAAATTAATTTTCCACAGAATCAAGGAATATTTATTAAAGATATCGCATTTATACAGTACATTTTTCTTAAGACAAAAGTAGTTATTATATCTTAGAATAATGAATTCAGACGCCCTAAACATTTTCACCACATTTTTACAAATTAATGGTTTCACATACAATTACTATACAATTATGAAAAATGCTTGACAAATCATTTAATGATTAACACATAAAAAAATTTGAAGTGAAATCTAAGGAATGATGTCATTAGACACTTTTTGAATTTTTATTTAACTATTTTTTCCGAGAATTTTAATAACACGTGTATGATTTATTAAGTGTCTAATTACCACTCATTGGTTTATAACTTTTACTGACTTACTCAGAATCGCTAATTGGTTGCTATAAGAGATCCGTAATATAGATTTCACATATTAAATATAGGCTAAAGGGCTCCCTTAGTGACACTGACAATGTTATGATTAAAAGACTGAATGTTGCAGTTAGTATTGTATCACACAAATAAATTCAGTAGTCTTATTTTAGATTTTTATGATATAAGGTGACAAACGAGCAAGCGGCCACCAGAATTCGTCGAAATGGCGAAGCTACCGCTGCCCATAGACATACGCATTTGCTGATACGTTGCTTACTTTTGATCGACGGAGTTGGAGACGCACAGAAAGAGAATATTGCACCTTTCTAAGCGTCCCCTCCTCCATCAAATCCAAGGTGAGAAAGAAATGGGAAAGTGGACTAAAATTAGGCTCCGGAATGCAAACTCATCAGACGAAACACGGAGTTACTTCCACCTCACGCCTGTCTTCTATAAGCTGATATAGATATAGAGGGATCGTAGTCAAGTGTTATTTTATGCATTTTAAAAAATATTCATGACGTTGGATCTAACTTCATAGTAGGTCGAGGTAATGATCACGGATATTTCTTATTACAATAAGGCATTAGTGATGAACTGTCACATTTTTCGTCTGAATCAGTCGCTCTATCTATGTAATAATCGTATATCTTATCACACCTTGGAAAAAGATTTTTTAACGCAAGACTTTACCTTAACCTTAGAGAACAAAAGAGATGTTGAATTATATTTTTATGTAAATTAAAAAAATAATATTAATTTTTATTGTATTTCATTTGCGAACAGAACGAAATAAATACATGTTAAAAATAGGGAACTGCTATTAGAAGTAATTGTAAATGTATACGATCATAATTTAAAGTTAACAAACTTTTTTCTACGTTTATTATAAAATTGTTTATGTAATTAACACTCGCATTTATAAATGTAAATTTAATTAAATATTAAAAATGAATAAAGAATAAAAGAAAAAGTAGTAACTCACTTGCAATAAATTCACTTATAAAGTCGTACTATTGTGACGTAAGGATTAGGCGATATCAATCCTCCAGCCCGTCCATATGTTGACTGACAACAAGCACGCTTGGACCTCGGCCGTCGAATACAACTTTCACAGATTGCGTTGCACAACCTTCGGAGCATTCGAAGTTACGAATATGCGGCGGATGACCACACAGTCGACAGTACGTTGATTACTTAATGAGATGTTTAAGTAATAGAATACGAGTACGATATCTGGTAAAATAAAATAAAATACGATACATGAACATTAGTGTGAGTTTGCACGGCCAGAGCACTTGTATAAAGATATTTGTTACCTTTTAAAAAGCAACGAAAACAGTCAGTGAAAGGGATAAAAATGTCTTAATGGAAACTTATAGGAATATTAACCAAAAAATATTTATACCTGCTACCTAGCTTAACAACGTAATACAAAGCGTACGTAATAAAATTCAGTTCAGTGCATCAAGATAATATGTTAGGTGGACGAGATCTGTAAAAGGAGTATAAACAGCGTTTAACCTGTAGGATTGCAAATACTATTCAAAGGATCTATCATATCCCGGGCCTTTTCCACTCACATGGGGTCGGCACACGAGGTTTTATAAATCTTAAAGTTTTGGTTTAAGTTTTTACGGCCGGCCACAACATAAACAAAGTAGAAAAAAACAATACAGGAATAATGGTATCATCAAACCAACACCATGTTTAATAAGTTTTTAGTTTGATAAAATATAGTAATATAGACGTAAGTAGGTTTATCGCTTGTCTAACCTTCATTAATAATTTTAAAAGAAATTAAATGTCATCAATTTCTGTCAGACAATATATTTGTAAGCTATGTAAAACTGATTTTAACTATGATGTATTTTATAGCAAACAAATGCATTGTACGTTTTGGACAACGGATAACACCATATCGAATTTTTCTTAGCCCCACCTTTTTGTTAGATAAAGAGGCTCAAAGTGAAAAATGTAAAAGATCTACATACAAACTTCAACCTGTCTATACGAGTACAAAAATCGCTACGTTTGGACTGACGAATTGGACACAAATACGTTACCACAAAATCAAACCTTACTATTTACATCGTGACGTCAAATTTCCGAATTTTGATTATGATAGAAAAAATCAATTTAAAGACGTGAACAAAACGAAATGGCACTCCGGAGATCATAAAATTGGTATAACATATGTCGTCGGATTCTTTGGTCTGATGTGCGGAGCTTACGGTACAAAAGCTAATATACTTTACTACATATATTCAATGTCGGCTCCCGCTGATGTTATCGCTTTGGCTGTGATAGAACTCGACATATCGAAGGTTACACCTGGACAATGTCTTTCAGTAAAATGGCGAGGGAAGCCACTTTTCGTCAAATACAGAACCCAGTCTGACATCGCACTCGAAGACCAAACACCTTTGTCTTCTCTAAAAGACCCCGAGACTCCTGAGCAACGTACAATAAAGCCTCAGTGGCTTGTGGTGATAGGCATTTGTACTCATCTAGGTTGTGTCCCTGTACCGAATTCAGGCGACTGGGCCGGCGGGTTTTACTGTCCTTGTCATGGAAGTCATTTCGACAACGTGGGACGAGCTCGTAAAGGACCAGCGCCTACCAATTTAGTAGTTCCACCTTACAAGTTTCTCACAGATACACTTTTATTAGTAGGTTAGAAGTAATTCTGTAACATGTTTCCTTTTTGACCTTAATACAAATTTGTTCCAAAATATTTGTTAATTTCTTTGTGACGCAATCAGTCCTGCCAAATTTCAAAGATTTTTCATTTTCGTTAAAAGTTAATAATAAACAATAAATATATATATATCAAAATACATATATATATATATATATATATATATATATATATATATATATATATATATATATATATTTTGATAGAGGACGGATAATATGAATGATTGATTTCATGAAATGTAATTATTTTGTTGATTACAAATAAAAAATACATGACAAGACAGCTACAGTACGATTATAGGATTTTGTGGCACTGATAAAATACACTTCGTGGATTTATTGACGCTTACAGGGGGGTGCTTTCTAAGGATAATATAGTAATAATCTTTATTTTTGCCATAACAATTTACAAAGTTCTGTCATATTTTTTGTTTTATATGCTTAAGTAGGCTTTACATATTTTCTGACAGAATTAGCCACGATAGCAGCGCCTCTCAAACGGCGCGCCAAATATCATGTTTGCCTGACTAAACACATTTTAATTTACGTTAAAAATATTGAATTCTTTAGTTCTATACCTTTTTCGCGTGGAATACCTTTCCTCGCATAACCAGGGTCTTAGACACGGCCAGCTTAATGGATTGAGACACAAAATTCCTTATCCTTATTTTATTATGCTTAATATGATACAAAGTACATTTATTTTAAAATTAAGAACTAAGAACTATAATTAAAAATCTAAGGAACAAAAGTCCTAGAGTATTTTTTTTAACATTCGACCACATTATCACTTAACATCAGTTAGAATAGGATCGTGGTCAAGCATTAAATTGTTTAACAAAAGTCTGTCTAAATCACCCTACCCTACGTCTATGGTATAGCGTAATAACAAATTGTTTTTATGACGTTTATGAGTTTTAGTTTTTATGGCAAAAAGTTTAGAATCCATACCCATCAAATAACACTATTGATTAATGTTTCTCATTTCTCAGTTATTGATTTTTCAGATTGTCTATGATTATACTTATACGGGATACGGGCTGCGGAGTTGCTGTGGAACGAAGGTGCTTTTTCAATTCAGCAGCTATTGTAAAAGTAAAGCGAGAAGAACAGGAAGATATCAAACATGCCTGAACCAACTTGCGTGAGTTGTAATAACGCTAACGGCGTACTTTGGCGAATTGGTGCAAACGGCCAAATATGCAAAGATTGCTCCCATCTCCCGATATTCTTCGAACATCTCCATGCTCCAGCTGCCGGGGAATATAGTGAGGCTGTATTTTATCGGGTAAGTCTACTATCATTTATTTAATATTTCACCGATAAAGACATGCCTAGTGTTAGACAATGAATTTGCCTTTTCTTATTTTGTGAAATAAAATCCAGAAAATTATTTTAAAACTTAATGCGCCTAACATTTATTATATTATCTTTTATCATTTCATTAATATTATTTTTTATGTTGTATTAAAAGCTATTCATGATTTCAAAGTTATAGAAATATCAAAATTAAAGAGGTCCTAAATATTCCATAAAATAAATCCGCCATTTTGTGTGACGAATTTTTCGAAATTCTATTTTAAAATAGAGAATACAATGTTTTATTTGAGGAATTAAAATTGCTTTCAAAAATTTAGAAAAAATCTATTTCAAATTTTATTTCTCCAAACTTTTTTTTACATTTTTCATAATGCTCCATGTTTTCCACTCATAATGGGTGCCTACCTTCAGAATCAAAGGGACGGATAAACAGAATGCGAATGTGTCGTTTACCAAATTGATAAGGTACTAAATACCTTCCCACATGACAACCATCACATTAAAAATATCATTATATCTATTTTGTTGAGTTTATGTCAATAGCTAAAGAAAAAAGCCTCGAATCAACTCCTTTTTTACAGAACGTGCACATGCGTCGAGGTGCCATAGTGTCAATGGAGGATGGGCGTGGCCAGATTCACTTTGCGCAGATCCGAGGTTTCCTCACTCGCTATCAAGATGAAGTCAGCGCCTTTGTCACCTGGCTTGTGCCAACTTCAAATAGCCCTCCTCCGGAGCAGGGTTTCCTTCCTTCTACTTATGTCTTCGGTAAATGAATTATCTCTTATGGTAACATGTATTACTTTACTTGATTACTAATATAAAATATTTTCTAGGCTCGGAAGATGATACACCATGCAAGTTGGAGTTTATGAAGTTCATCATGCAACTTCCATCTGATTACTACAAGAACAATGAATTTGTCATGCCCGTTCCTGAAGATGATGAGGGAGAACTATTGTATGAAGAGTTTGTATGTGCATTGCGCAATGCTGGAGAAGGATTGTATTAATGTGGGTACGATTGTAATAATACCCCGACAGCATCATTAATGGAATATGTTGATTCAGTATTATTATAATTATTTTTCCTTCTGTGATTATTGTGATTAATTTAAAATTAGAGATATTTCAGCAAGCGTTAGATTTTAATATTTAACTAATTCTAACTACCAATTTAATTTAATTGATGAATATTATGTATAGTTTTATAAAATTGTTATTTTTTTTTAATTTTATAAATTTAGAACATTGTTCTCTTGACTAATTAAAATTTAAAGGAGATTAGTTGACACAATGATTAATTTTATTTCCTACTTGTGTTAGCTGGGGTTATTACTATAAAAAACTTAGCTTAAGATGACAACTAATTGTTGCCAATATTTAACCAAAGCTCATTCTCTTCTATGTCTAAGAATCTTACCAATTTAGTAAATGTTTCAAAAACATTAAGTGTTAAGATTAAGTGTAGTTTTAAACTTTGAAATTTCTACTCTGTCATCTCAATGTTAAGACTTAATTTATTTCTCATGTATTAACTGACCGACATGACATTTTTTTTTAATCTTGACTACATGTTTTGTTCTTTATAAGAAATACTTCTTATACTTGTCATAAAATGTCATTGTACTGTTTGCTGTTACTGTTAATTTCCACTGCTGGAACATTCATATAATATCTAATAGTTTTTATTAATTTATCTTTAAAAAATAACAATTTGATTTTGTATGAGTGTTAAGGAGTGGAGACTAACAGTTTGATTCTCAAATATCTTAAGATATACCTATCATAAATTGAGAAAAAACGTATGTACTATCAGCAGAAGAGCAGTTTTATTTGTTTCTCTTTTGTAAAATTTATTTTTGATGATTTTAATAAAGTTGATTTGGGAGATTAACGTCTTATTCTTGATGTTTACCCACCCAGTCTACAGTTCAGAGTTATGCATCAAAATTTAACCTTTAAAAATTTACAATCACTTATGTGCGATAAGGAGAAGACAAAAGTTGTGCTAATTTAATAAAAGAGTTGTCGACTAGAAAGCATAATTAAGCAATAAGTGTTAAATACGAAGCACCAAGTAGGCATGATTTTTTATTTTGTTTAAGTATATAATAACGTTTTTTAAAAATTATCCAATAAGTGTAATCATCAGTCATCTATGTAAACAACGTATCGCCTACGTTAAGATATATATTTATAACGGTCGCCAATCAATAGTTATCAGTCCGGCGCATAGCGCCTCTAGGTGGGACCTGATCAATAACGCGCCGAAGAACTTTACGTTCCAAACTACAGAAATTTTACGGTTAAATATAACTTCAGATGTTTTTTATTTATTTGTTTAGTGTAACATTACATACACATATATGTAAGATATTACATTGATTTTGATTTTTATAATTTAGAGAGTCATACTACACTACACTATTTTATATATGTATTACACAGATATCTGGAAAAGACGTGTTCCACGGAATATCGTTGGTGCTTCAACTAGTTCTTTAAATCAACATACATCCCCTATCAGTGGCGAAATACACTGGCGTGTAAAAGCCAACCATATACCTTTAAATTACCTTTTTTTTAATTTATTAAGGCATTGGATAAATTATATTACCTTTCTTTATTTCTTACTTCAGTGAAGCAAAGAGAAAAGAAAAAAACGTCCATCCCTACAGCTGTCATTGACGCTTTATGCTTCGTTATATACTCTTTGGCTCCGGGATTTGTTTTGTTTTGTTCTTGTGGTATTTTATTACGTTTTGCTTAAGAATATTATTACTTATAACACTTAGCTATTTTAAGTACCTACTGATGATATATTGCCTATTTATTTCTTCGACACTGAAAAACATTATCTATTGAACACTAACAAAACTTACACTTCAAACATAACCTACAAAAGTTAATCAAGTATGTCTGTTTGTCCAATTTCAGTTCAGTTTGCATTTATTTATTGTTATAGTCATTATCTTAAAGATATATCAATAGAAATCGACAGTTGTGAAGTTTGTAATAACGCAAATTTACACGTATTTAAAATGTACTTATCTGGTAACTGTGTATGGAAACATGAGAAAAACGAATACTATGATGTTGGAATTGGTTTTGACTTCACTGGTGCATTGTAGTTTGATTCACTTAACATTTAGTAACAATTTATCAATGCGTAATATAAATATGCAGATAGAAATGTTTGATTTTTGAAAAGACACCTGGGAGCATTAGGCCGTAGTCAATTGCTCACGTCCCCCTTGGCTTCCTCCGACTCTGTATGAGAAGACGAAAAGGGTCTTAAAAAGGTGTTATTAAACTAATTTCCTAAATGAAAATGGGCGAGATGCTATTCCATTGACATAGTTAATTCTAGTATTACATAACTATTCAAGGAACAGAAATAAAAGCTATATATTTTTAAAAACAACTTTATTTAAAAAAAAAAAACAGTCTATAAATTCCAAAACTTAAACAGAAAAACAACTTCAGATAATATTTATATTGTATAACAATCATAATATTAATTTTAAAACTTAACTATAAAAGTAATTCAGAGAAAACTTTAATATTAAAGCCAAATGAAACTAGCCATTTCTATTCTGATTAAGCAAATGTAAACATGTAAAATTGTCATAAATAAGGTTTATCGAAGTATTAATCAAAAGTTATACAATTTATTAACACTTAACTATATTACATCAATATAATAATTAATTGGATTATTTTTACCTTAAACAATTAAATAAGTAACATTGGTTTTATATAATACTACCTTTTACCCGCGACTCCGTCCGCGCGGAATAAAAAAAAATGCACTCAAGATAAAAAAGTTCCTACGTCCGTCTCCTAGTTCTAAGCTACCTCCCCATTAATTTTCAGCTAAATCAGTTCGACCGATCTCGAGTTATAAATAGTGTAACTAACATGACTTTCTTTTATATATATATACTAGCTTTTACCCGCGACGCCGTCCGCGCGGAATAAAAAATAGAAAATGGGGTAAAGAATATCCTATGTCCGTTTCCTGGTTCTAAGCTTCCTGTCCACCAATTTTCAGTCAAATAGATTCAGCCGTTCTTGAGTTATAAATAGTGTAACTAACACAACTTTCTTTTATGTATATAAAGATAAGATAGCAATTTCCTTAAAGCTATATTTTTATGGTAGAAATGTTTGTACTTATTGTTATGTTTCGAATACTTTGTTTAAATTACAATGAAATAATAAGTTTAAATAACCACAATCATTATCAGTCTTACGTTGAGATCGGTTCTTATGAAATTATAGGCATTTTTAGTATCCTTAGGATTTTACATATTAATATCAAATATTTATGTATAATTATATATATATTTACTACTTTATTTATATAAAGTAGTAAATAATGTCTTTATTCTCATCAGTGTAAATATAACAAAAAAAACTTGTGAGCCGTCATGGGACGCCTGGCAGATGTGAAACATCATGTGTGCACAAGTAATGTGCATAAAATATTAAATTTTATAATTAAATAAATAATAATGATAATGACAATGACAATGATAATAATGATAATAATAATAATATTAAATATTATTAAAATAAAATATATATATATATATATATATATATATATATATATATATATTATATGTATATCTCAGTATAGCTTGGCGACCCGTCGCCACGGCAAGCGTCGCCACGCCAACAATTCGGTTTACAAGTGATCCTATAGATGTTTCACATCAAAAAGTTTGGTGGTATGGCACTTGGAAATCTGTACTTCAACAAGATCACTCGCCTTACTTGTCACACTGGTTAAGAAATCACATTCAACATTGGCCTGCTATTACCACTAGTATAAAACAGACTCATTAATTAGTAAACTATGTTATACAGTTTAAAATTATATATATATATATATAATTTTAAAATATCAAGATATATTATATAAATGCATTCAGTAATAGTGTATTTGTCATAGTGACAATTCAACATGTATAAAATAAGTATCAGCCTTTCAATATGAGATTGTGTTGATGTTTGAGGTAAAAAAAAAATATGAAAAGTAAATTCAACGCCTTTGAGCGATAGGAGCCCTACACACAGGGCACGTCTTGAGCTTCATTGAGCATTCATGACAAAGTGTACTGAAACAAATAAAAAACACCATGATTAAATCATATTACGAGTATTACATAGAGAACCTAGGATATTGTTATGTTTATTGTGTCCACAATATTCGCGTATGGGTTATAAAACGGTATATTCGTGCCTTCTATGAAAATACAAAATTAGTCTACGAATCGGAAATTTCTAATAGTTGTTTGACTATGTAACTTGGCAAACATACTGTGTACCAACATAAGAACCCAAGCATATTTGATAGTTTTTATTGCTATGTGTAAACTTTCAGTTACTGATGTAACAAACCAAAACAACTTGTGTACGATGGATGGATGTAGTGAGATAGAGAGACTCACCGATGTCCGCAGGGATGCAGCGTGACGTCGACGGCGCGGTCGCAGCAAATGTCGCACGCGTCCTCGCTCGCATTGAACGACGCTTGCCGTTCTTGCATCGCGCTGCGCGGCATTCCGTAAATCTGACAACAAAAAACAATCAATTTGTTGCTGCAAATTGTCAGGAATGTTGAATGAATATAGATAATTACCATCCTCTGCTGCGGAGTGAGTTGACCGACAGAACTGAGCGCGGAGAATTGTACACCCTCCGGCGCGGTGCGGAAAGGTTTCTGGCCCAAGTTCACGATGCACTGCTGGAAGGGTGGCATTGTAATCGCCGGGAAGAATTTCTTTGGTGGCCTGAAACAAACAAATCGACATGTGTCTTTGAAGTCTTACAATTTTTAAGGAAATGTTATTCCGTTAATCCAAATCGTAGCTTCACTACAAAGTGACATGTTGTTTATTTAAAACAGATAAACCAAATACCTACAAGTATGTTATATAAGGATACATATTAACAAGAGTCTCACCTTGTAGGAGAAAAGAAATCGGGGTAAATAATCATGGACTGTCTCCCATTCAGAAAGAAATTGATCGTCTTGTTATTAATGTCGAGAAGGCAACCTAACACGTCACCCTTCCTCCACCTTCCCAGACCCATCTCATGTGGTGCTCTATAATACCATAATAACTTATTTTTGCCTTCATAACCTATCGAAAATTCTTCATATCCAACTTTATTTTCCTGTAAAATAATGCCAGAGAAATACGAGTCAAAAATTAGTCGGTTATTATATCTTAATATTATAAATGCGATAGTTTAAATGGATGGATGAACTGCTAACGGATCTTGATGAAATTTGGCACAGATGTAGAAGTTAGTCAGGAAGAACATATATTTTTTTATTGCGTCCCTATATCTACAGTCGAACCTGGATAATCGAGAGTTGAACTTGCACTATGCGATTAATTTTATATTATATTCATTTAAACTTTCTCATTGCAAAACAAGCTGGGTTTAGGTAGTTTTTAAAATAGAAGTCATAGTAACCGTGTCAGCGCCGGTACATCCCCAGCCAATTGTCATGGAGTCCTTGGTGACCAAGGTAATCTCGTAGTACCACATTCCTTCCTCCACCTCACAGGTCCCATGTAATGTTTGAGACAATATGGTATCATTCCTAATTTCCATAAGATCTGGTGAATACTTCAGATAGATATTTCCACTATCATTTTTAAGCATACCATTTATAGTTGTTATGTCCACTGTATCATAGGACAATTGTCTGCCTGGTTTCGGAACTGCAAATATGACAAAATCTTATAAATTACTTTTATAAACGTGGTTATTTAAAATATTAAACAACTAATTAAAACAAACATGCATGCATATATAAATACATGAAAAAAATAAATTTAATATGTACATTTCTTTTATATGCATTCCTAAAACATACTGTGCAAAGCGTTGTGTGATGAAACTGAGTACTGAGATTCTTTTTGTTGGTTTGAAGTACTTTATATGCAATTACTTTTGATTAGCTTTAATTTACGTATAGAATTGCCACAAGTTAAGTTTAAGAGGAAAGGTTACAACAAATTTAAATAAGAAGTTGGCCTTATTTATCATTAAATATCGTCTATTTTATGTATTAGAAGATTTCCTCATTAAAGAGTAATAATTACTTGTTAACTGTGAAATAACTGACTTAATATAAATGCAAGGGCATTGTCAGTCAATGATCTAGGTTAGTTTTATATGCTAGTAGTAAAAATTCTTTTTTTTTCCATTTTTCTAAGCACATATTTGGCGATGCCTGTGCAAACATGCAAACTAAAGATTTATACATATAAAAAGTTAGATTTAGATCTTACAAATATTATCCAGCGCCCATCTGGCGCAATATCCAATTTCACGGCGAACTGAATATTCGTTAGCAGTATCCGCAAGGAACATCTCCAAATTAGTTAAATGATTTTTGTTTATTTGTGCAAGTTTTTCCAATATCTTTGCCTTATTATCATTGGTGACAGCAAATTTTTCAAGTGCAAGTAAAGCTCTCATTTGTAACTCCAGATCATTATGATTTCTACTATTTATCTATAAAAGAAAATGATTATCATTAATTTTTACATACATATTCAGTAGCTTGTATTGCTTATTCATTTGTTCACTACCTTTTCTTACTCATAGATGGAGGATAATATGAAATAACTAGATCTATTGAAAAACGCGGAACATACTTTGGGCTTAAACGATTGCAATTGAGGACCTCTACTTCCACAAAGCTTTTAATCCATCTACTAAAAATAATTTGTATTTGCCTATTGCTTTTAATGTTGTAATTATAAATACATTATTAAATACTTACAAAGATATGACATAAGTAGCTGCAAACATTATCCGTGAATATGTCCGTACATTGAACACCAACCAACTTCTCCACTAAGCAGTTGAGAACAACGCAGATGTTGTTCTCTCTTCGAATACAAAGGTAGGGCGCCACAGCGCGGTGCGCGGACAAATGGTGTTGCTCGTGCAGTAACTGAAATTGTTTCATTTTATATAACCTTTTGTCTGAGCAAAAATGATATATTATTTTAATATATATTACAATATCTTACCATGTTAACTGTAGTTACATTTGGACTCGGTATAGCGCGCATTATAATTACGATCGCAGTAATCGTATAAGAATCAATAGGCATGTTCTCCATCATACTGCTGACTACGGCCAGCCAGTTTGTTTCATGTTGAGAAATGTGGGCAATGAACTTCAGCATTAGATTGAATTGAAATGTCCTACAATCAATAAGTGACAAACAACATAAACAAAAAAATAACTATTTTATAGTATAACATATGAAAAAATTCATACCTTTTTAATTTTTTTTGATAACTGACAAAACTATTAAAAACTTATTCACAAAAATTAAAAATCATATTGCTTGAATAAGTTAAGGGTAAATATGTTATTTGGGTAATGTAATGTTGCAAGACTACTACAGCAGTTCATAACTACAGGTCATTGTTGACATTTTCCACTGAATTTAGCTTTTCATCTTATTGTACATGTCTATGAGCCACTGTTACTTCACTATTTTAGCAATGAGTCATCAACAGCTCACTGTAAGTCCCCAGCAGGAGGTCAGAACCTACCCAAAGTTAGGGAAGACTAAGCCATAGTCAACTATCCAGTGTGGTTTGTTTGACTACACACATATCTTTGAATTTCTTAGCAGATACAGTAGAATCCGTTAATTACATCAAAAGGAATTGACAAACACGACATAATAAGCAGATGTCAAAGCGTTTAAAAAAAAAAACCGTTTTATAAAAATGAGATTAATAAAAATTGAGATTGTCAAATGACCGACGCCAAATTCCTTTGCAAGAGATGAGTTGGGTTGTCCATTTATTACTATATTATATTATTGGACCTTTCTCCTCAATCATAAATGCTCTAAGGCATTTAGATGACATTATTTTCACTGTACATACAATGATAAATACAAACAACAAATGAACTTCAAGTGTCGATTATTCACTAAGATTCAAAACAAAAAAGAGCCACATGCCGAACGTCATTGGGAATCAACAAACATTACGGAATGTATAAAGAATTATGTCAGCCATTATAACCCGACATAATTTATTAGAAATGGGTCATAATAAGCGACATGTCACTTTCAGAAGTCATAATGTCCGACTTTTCTTATAAGATATTATATGAAAACCAAACTTCGTAGTGTAATTGAAAAAAAAAAAAAAAAATTGTACATCATAATAATTGGTTGGTTAATATAGGCGGAGTCATAATAATCGGATTCTGTTGTATGTGCAGGTTGCATTACTATGTTTACCTTCATCGTAAGAACATTGTATAAATGTAACTATGTAAGTCAAAAAACACATTGGTACATGGCGGGATTCAAACCCACAATTTCGAAATACAAGTCAAGAGCTTTTACAACACAGCCGCTGACACTCTTATACCTCTTAGCCACCGACACTCTACAGGTATACCCTATTACACCGATGAGTATAAACACATTTTATTAAATTACTAGCGACCCGCCCCGGCTTCGCACGGGTGCAATGCAAAATATACCTACTACAGAATAAATGCACAATTTATTTAAGGTACTTAAATGGATAAGGATTAATGCTGTATTGTTTAAAATCACTTCGTAAAAGAATAAAAATGGTTATGCTGGGTTATCCCTAAGAGATAGACATATACCATCGCGGACTTTTTTGTTGAACTTTTTAAGGTGAACAATACTGTAGTACATTATTTTGGTCTATCTCGTAGGGTTCAGCCAGCGTTTGCAATATAAGCGCAAAAAAACGTGCTTATTGACGACATCACATTAGAAAACTTTAAATTTATCAGTGTTTCTCTACTATATTATGCATTTATTATACATACAAACCTTCCTTAAGAATCACTCTATCTATTAAAAAAAACCGCGTCAAAATCCGTTGCGTAGTTTTAAAGATCTAAGCATACATACGGACATACAGCGAAAGCGACTTTGTTTTATACTATGTATTGATGTGCATGCAATATAGCCAACAAAACTGAGGATGTTTTATGAACAGAGTGAATTGTTTTGTTAAATTGCTAGCAACACATCTGCAGTCACTCTGCTGTTGAGATGTACATCACAATGGTGTTAATTTGACATAAAGCAACCTGTTGATTGTTTACTCTCTTTTCACATAAAATATAAAAAACTTAATCAATCCATACATAAACATCTAATTATATTACTCATCTATTGTTAATAAGCATAATTATGGATATACAATACTTACACTGTATTTCTTGGTCTTAGTTTTTGTAATATTTGCAAAACTATATGGGTTATGCTTTGTGGTGCCCAAATTCCACTTGGTCTTGATATATGTAGATAATCATGGTCGTTTAAGTGGCCCACTGCACCTTCCATATTGTAAAATGTATTGATTCTTCTATTGATTAATGTGCCTTACCAGTTCACCTGTAAGGAGATTTTATATTCAACAAATATTTTAAGTGCATTTCATCATGCAACACAAGCACATTCTTTTACTAGGATAATGATATTTTTACTTGTTTTCAAAAATCTATCACAACTGGTATACTTAGAATTAGCAATATTGAATAAGGACTCCATTAGACTAAATACAGAATCGCAAATTAACACTACACTATGTATTACATTTTGAAAAGTATTGATTTATTCCTATGGTATATTCTAGTTTAAAAAATGTCCATTAAGGTATAGAGTACCAAATTGTTGTTAATTTTTAAATTACTTAAATGCAATATCTATCTCGTTCATTCGTATATAAATAAAACTGACTATTTATCAATTTTTTAACAAAATGGCAGTGAAACTAAAATTATCTTGCCTTTACTCGTTCCTATTGATTGGTTGCACCTTGCAATGACACTGGCTTTTTGCTTAGGCTGTTCAAATTTAAAAGTTACCCCTTACCCCTTCCTGGCCTCTTCCGCCCTTCCCACTGACTTCTAGATTCCACTGGACAGGCTTTATGGCGTGATATTTTGTGTGTATTTGTTTTGGCATGTTGGCACTGGCGGTAGCAATTGATAACGGTGTTGGAACTGTGTATGAATTTATAATAGTGATGTTTAGACCTACAGTATAACTTTAACGTATTTTTGCGCTGGAGGAACTTTAACGAAGCAATCGCTGTCATGTCATTTTCAAACAGCTACCCAGCGACCTGTCCCCCCCCTGCCACTGTCTTTTTTAAACTCTCTGCCCTGCACCCAGCCCTATTTCCTTGTTTATGGTTTCGTTCATATTGATTTATTGAAGACTTTATTGCCTGGTAAAGAGGCCTTTAAGCCATGTCTTATTTTCGGGTGCCAACTAAAATAATTTATAAATGTTAATTTACATATTTTTTGTTTATTAACTTTATTTAGTAGGTATTCTAGGACCGAGTATTCTTTATCTGAGTTCAATACAAGTTCCGACTCTTACTACGAAGTAGTTACATACTCTTTTAAGATGTAAAACAACGCCAAAATGAATAAATGTCAAAGAGAAGATATTAATGTTAAAAATGTTTCACAAGATGTCCAAAAAGGCTGGACGCAACCCCGAGGCCGCAGTAATTTCGATTAAGTTTTAATAAATCTTACTTTCTTAACTTTGATCCGTGGATCCATTTTCGTTCATATATATGTAGTTGTAATTGTTTACGAGTACATAGACACATAGGAATATAGAGGTGGTAAACAAAACAGTACCACTGTAGTATACAACAAGCACAGCGACAAGAGCTTAATGTTTTTCTATTTATAATGTTTACTTATTCATTTTTATTTTTTCTGTATTTTGAATCATTTGTTAGATGTTATATTTAATTTTAAGAAAATCCTCCCAAGTAGGGTTGGCGACAGACCGGCGGTCGTGCGTAAAAACTCAAGCCAAAATTTTAAGGTTCATAAAACCTTGTGTACCGACCCCGTGGGAAAAGGCCAGGGAGATGGTGAGATGATGACGTAGATACACAGTTGGCGGCACACGAAGAGTGCAGCTACCAAAAGAAGGCAAGAACCGACAGATTGCCAAATGACTAACCGCGACAGCAGCGCCTCTCTTACCGGGCCAGATATCCTTGTTTAACCATAATATAAAATTATAAAACATCTGTAACCAAGTAACACTTTATTTGTCGACATTTTTATTTATGTAACACGTATTATTTTAATAAAAACGTTTGTAATTTTGCTTTTTACGTTCCTGTATACTTTCCATTTACATACATTTTGTATGAAAATTAGAAGAAATTGTTGCCCTTAACTATTTCAATTCGATTTTTATACATGAAAAAGAATAGATGAGCAAGGCAAATGTTTTTTTTATGTTTTATTCTACAAGTATTAGCGCGCTTCTTACTATAGTTTGTAGAAAACAAGTTTCTGTAAAAAATAATTACAGCATGTCGAAGGTTTTTATTTTATTTTGTTCTTATCCGAGTAAATCGAAAAACCTAAATAAATCTATCAATACAATTTCATGTGAATTTAATGAAACGATTAATAAGTTATCGGGAATACACATTTTTTTCTGATTTAGTGTCATCTTTTCTGAAAAAACTTAATGCAACTGTTTCATTAAAACCGGTTAAGTAATATTTATTTTATTCTGTTTGCTTATATTTCATTACATGTTACTGAATTAATTCTTTGATTGTCACTACTGTACCTTGATTATGATCTCCTTAGATGTATATAAGTACAAATTTATTTATAGCTTTGTTTTTGTGGTACTTTCTTTGATTAGATGAATGCTGTGTTTGTCTGTCATTGAAATATACTCGTATTTAAGATTACGCTTCGATAAAACTTATGTTTTGGATGATGTATAACTGTATGTTACTTATTTTGTTGGCTATCCTAAATAATTAAATGAAATAAAAAATAAAAAAATCTAAAAAAAGGCATAACGTAAGTATGCCTTTTTTGCCACAACAAGTAATAATTAGGCTTGTTGTCGAAAAAAACTACTAATGTAAATACAATATTTTGGATACATGGGCATATTATAGTAGAAAATCTGATTTTTACGATTTTTTTTACAAAAATTGAAATAAATTCAGATGTATTGAAAAACATATTTTACTTGAGATTCTCTACCTCCATAAAGTTTTTGATCCGTCCACTAAGAATCATACTGTATTTTTCAACTTACTAACCATAGGTTTCTAAGACTAACATCTCTGTATAAAACATATCGTCATTATCAACTTAATTAAGTAGCCTACGTATTCTTTCGAACTATGTTTTATATCCATGACAAATTTCATCCGTTCTGTTCATACCTTGAAACAAACGTTCATCCGTTCTAAACATCGCATTTATAATACTAGTAAGATTATCTTAATATATATAAATCTCGTGTCACAATGTTTGTCCTCAATGGACTCCTAAACTACTTAACCGATTATAATAAAATTCGCACACCATGTGCAGTTCGATCCAACTTGAGAGATAGGATAGTTTAAATCTCAAATTATAGTCGCAATTTTAATTTATTGGTAATTATTTGTCTGTTATTATTTGACAGTCACAATTATCTGTTAACTCCAAATGATTCTAACAGATGTCCTTTGACCTTTCGACTGGGTTGAGTAAGTAATCAATAGATGGCGCTGCTATGGTAAATCTACGAACGTGTCATATAAGCTTATTAACTGGGCGCGGACGGAGTCGCGGGCGACAGCTAGTATTATTATATATTACTATCACATTTTTAAATTTGAAGGTAAATTAGATTTGAATTAAAACTAAAAAAAAAAAAAGTTGTATTTTTGACTTATTTTGAAAAAAGAAAAATACGCGATAATTCAAAAATGGTTTGAGTTAAAATTATCGCAAATAGTCACCCCTATCACGTCCTAAACGGAATTCGTTGAATTGCCAACAATCTACATATGTTCAGAACAGAACAGTAGAGAAGAGTGATGAATAGAGTGCGATACCGCGGCGCGTTGGGCCTTGTTAGAGTTGGGGGCGGCCAATATTTATACGCCCATTCTAAACCACAAAATGTTACGCATAAAAGCTAATAGTTATTTTTTCGATTGTCGTTCACAAAATTCTCTAAATTGGAGACCAAAAGAACAACTGGCGCCCCCTTATTTCCGGAACTGGCGCCTGCGGCGCCCCGTAGTGCCCGGCGCCCGGGGCGGTTGCCCCACTTCGCTCTACCACAACACCACTATTGGGCCATGCTATATAATGTATAGCTAAAATTCATCTATTCTATACTTACTTAAAGGTAGGTTGCCACATCAGGCGTAAAAAGTTTAATAAAACTTTATTACACGCGCTATTATCAAACAGCGGCCCGCCATAAAAAATAAGCCAAAACATTAAGGTTTATAAAATCTGGTGCGCTGACCCCACGTAAGTGGTATAATGGTAGGGAGATAATGACACGCGCTAATATAAACAAGGTAGGCAGTCGTCATCGTTGGCAACCGGTGACTTTGTTCACAAAATGAACCCGCATTTAAGTTAATTTTAAGCGCAACCCGATTTTTTCTACTATATCCCATACTGCCATTGTGTTTAACTAGAAGCTTTCCACGGCGGGATGTTTATTAGCGAGTCTAGAATGGTGTCGGTGTTGCATCGTTTGCGGCGTGGCGGCGTGGCGGCATCACGTCACGCTGTCGGGCGTCGTGGCGCGGGTTGACGGCGTAGCGATCGATAGGGCGGTCGCGGCGCTGCAGTCGTCGACGACGAATCGCCTGCCGCCCGCCTTCGGTAGTCGCCGTGATTGTTCGCCGCTTCGGCACTCCGGCACTCTGTTCCTCTCCGATTCTCCGCCGCTCCGACACTCCGCCACTCGCCGCTCATCGCTCGCCGCTATCCGGCACTCGGCCACTCCGGCACTCTGGCGTTCACCCGCGCCGTGATAAGACGCGACGATGCGCGGCGACCGCGCCGCTCGTGATACGCGCCATAACAAGGATCACGAAAACTTAAAGTCTTCACTCAAAAAAGGAAATAAACCCAAAAAAAACAGGGTTGTTTTTGATGAGAGTGCAAACGAATTTTTTGAAGCTGATTATATTATTGTAGTACGAGACGAGTGCGGATATTCTGATGAGGATGAAAACGAAGATTGCTCGGGATGCGGTGCATGCGAGCGATATCAGGAGCAGGAACCAGGGGCCCTCAGCCCGCCCGAGGGCTACAAAGACATGGGGCTGTTCAACCGTGATGGGACGCTGCGGGAGCAGGCGTGGTGGGAGGCCGGCGACGTACTGCTGGTCGGCGAGCGCTCGGGCACGGTGTTCACGCCACAGCACCTGCAGCTGCTGCGTCGGCTGCAGCGAGAACGAATGTTGCGGTCTGCGATCTGTGCTGACTGCGACGCGCACGCAGCTCTACACCAGCCACTTGGTGAGTCATACATCAACGTCCTTGCCAAGGGCGAACGTCTTCTCGACCTTGTTCAGTGGCTGTATCATATATCTCGTTCCACTACTAGTTCCGTTGTTTCTGACACCGCATTATCGTCCTTCCGCCACAATTCTAGTTATAACCTGAATGTCACCGATATCTTGTAACCGGCTAAATAAAATTAAATGTTATTTATTTCATACTAAGGGGTTAAAAATATTGACACAATTAGAGTTGTGTTGGAAAAGCACTGCGACTGTTCATATCGAATGCGCTAATGTCAATGCTTCGCGTGCCTGAGCAAAATCGTTTAATGTTATCATAATAAATGTAATAAACGTAATGCAATTAAAAAGGCTGAAGCGAAAATACGCGCTACGCTAACGATGGTAGCTTGTCACAAATTTATACGCGTCAGTTGAGGTCTTTGTAGGTTCTATAGCGATCTCATGAAAATGCACATTCTTGTTTTCTAGGTTTTCAGAGAAGAACACCAAAAGTTTATAATCAAAAATAGTTTACATTAAATACCTAGTTTACCCTTTAAAAATAAAAAAGGTCTGTTATTTGTTAACATTATATTTATAGCATTTTCTGTTTTTCTTTCTTTTTACAATTAAAGAAAGACTTCCGAGAATACTATGTCATTTCATATGACATAAAATTTACCTATGAACTTTGAATGAAAGTAATAGAAACGCAAAAAACTGTTCCAAACATCCTGATCGTAAAGCGACGGCATATTTCTTTATAAGGCAAGATAATCTGCCTGATCAACTGATCTTGATATAGTTTAGAACAGGGATCCCAAAACTATTTTGGACAAGTCACCCCTATTCCAAAATGAACTGTTACCTCAGACCCCCATGGCCAACCTACTTTTAAGATCAACCCCCTTATTCATAATTGTCCGCCAACTTAAAATAGCTGCTATAGTGTGTTATTTTTCATTCTGACTTAGGTCAACAGAAGAAGACAGAGTGAGAATTAGCAATGCTTAAAGTTAGCAGACTATTATTAATAGGGGTCGATTTTTACGCACGAATGGGCTCGGTGGACTGGTGCAATACCACGACCACACAGAAGGCGTGAAGTGGAAGCAATTCCGCGTTTCGTCTGATGAGTGTAGTCCCGGAGGCCTAATTTTAGTCCTTTTTCCCTTCCCACCTTTTTCCTATTAGAAAAGGATGGGAAGGGGTTGTGGATTTGACGGAAAAGAGGACGCATAGGAAGGGGAAATATCCTCTTTCTGGGTGTTCCCTTCTCCGTTGATTAAAGGTAGGCAACGCATCTGCATTTGCGGATGTCTATGGGCAACGGTCGCCTCGCTATTGCGGCGAATACAGGTGGCTGTTTGCTCGTTTGTCACCTTTTGATATAAAAAGACCATCAATGTGTTCTTAAAGTTAAGTGAGCTGTCTAAACTAATGGTTTTAAACGATTGACGGTAAACGTAAACGTTGCAAAAACGAAAGACACCAAGTTCAACATAGGTAGACTTTATAAGGTAATTTTAAAAATGATTGAACCCCTTTATTGTATAAAAAATACTATTTGACAAGATTATGACATTAAGCAAATAGCTTGCTAGTTCGCTCCAATTCACCTTGTTTTGTATCTAGGACAAAAATCCCGGTTTCATTTGCGTTGAAAGGTATTCCGTAATTACAACCTCTGTTATTTTTGAGCGGAGCACCGTGAGAAATGTTGTGGTCAAGGAAAACCTTAAATACCTACTTGAAATATAATTTGTTTATTCCCCAAAACATTATTATTTGAAACAATAAAAAAAATAATAACATGAAAAAGAAGCACCTGAAATGCATCTATAATCAGAACTTCAAATTAATATTTGATTACTCGTCGAATAACGCGACTGTAATGAATGGTAAAATGTATATATTCATGTTATCATAAAATTATTTCTTTGTTTCTTATTTTTTAACCAAAATTAGTTTTATTTAAATTTTCAGTAAAATAAAGGGCCGTTTAGTCATAAAAAACATCCTAGAGACAGGAATAACAATTTAGGACAACTCGATGGTAACCGGTTGTGTCTGTCTAGTTTTATACAATACGACGCATGTACGGACCAGTTTTATTCTATATAGAGGGCGTTTATTATTCTCATTGTCTTGTCAACAAATAAAGTAAGCAACATAAGCTCCAAACCGATATCTCACCTCCATTAGTATATTTTTACCTTAAATGCCCAAAAACCTATGAGTAAATGGGATTGAAAGACAGTACTGTTGTTTACGTTCACTTGTTTTGCATCTCTAGTACAAAAGGTCTCTGAGATGTACAATATATTAAGTAGGGGTCAAAAAAAAAGTTTCGATTAACCGCAGAGACAAAAAGCAGGTTCGTTGTTAACCGGCGCGTTTTCTGTTTGACCCCGTTCCTTAATCTGAACGCGGAGACCTAAATGGGCCAGGTAATAAGAACACATTAACAAACGGGCATTTCTCGTGTCCCGTCCCGTTTGCTTATCCCGTTTATAGAGTTATATTTTGAAGCACTTATTGACATATGAGCGGAAATGTTACGTGAATAGTTTCCCCCGCCGGAAATTCACTTCTGTGAAACCGGTAAATGCCGTTTTACATTCGTGTGGACTGCAATCGGTTGTCACATTTCATTGAGAATTTTCATCAGTTATTTTTAAATATTCTGGTTTATTACAACTCAGTTTTTATTATTGTTATTTAGTTTTATATTCTTTTAATTCCAAATAATATCGTTTATTCCATCACTAGTTTTGCAATGACTTGTCTATTGTTATCATTATTATACACGTAAAATGAAAACTTCGTCTTTTACCCTTTTATTCGAAAATTTTCCTAACGGTTAAATGTATTTGACACAATTAAAGTTAAGTAAATACCAATGGGTGACCACTAGTGTGTAGTTAATATATAATCTTTACTTCTGTATAATTTTTGGCCTAAACAGATGGACAGTTAGTAAAGTTTAAGATATCCTTCATCTCCCTAATTTAGTGTTACAATCAGGCTGGCTTATACATTTTTTGAACTCTTAAAATTACTAGTACAATAGAAGATAATATAATTCACTTCCAAAGAAATGAAAATAAGAATTTATATTTTACAGTTTCTCATTTCAAGGCTAAAAGTAGATAATAAATGCATTGTGCCTTATAAGTGAATGCCTCGGAAAAGGCTTAATGGTTTCCGCGCTGCATTAATTCCAGCAACTGTTTCTTGTGATTAGAATTTATTTATATTAGGTCCTTACATATGAAATTGGCGTTTTTCGTACTGGCCACTTTAATCACGAATTTCTCCTCTTTGGTAAGGAATTCCAAATTCAAATTTGTACAGCTATAGACTCATGTATTTGTGGTTCGATGACCGTCATTCATTTGTTTTTTTTCTTCTGTTTTTTTCTGTTTGCGTCACTCTTTTAAAAAAATGGAAAACTTAAAATATCGCATTATTTACGAGTACGAGTTCCGCCGTGGCACTAGGGCTGCGGAAACGACTCGAAGGGTGAATGATGTGTATGGCGGTCGTGTTGCAAAAGAAAACACAGTTCGTTTTTGGTTCCAACGTTTTCGTTCTGGAAATTTCGATCTGCAGAACAAGCCCCGTGGACGGCCTGAGACTCAAGTTGATAATGAAGAGTTGAAGGCTATTGTGGAAGCGGATCCATCGCAAACCAAGTCCGAGTTAGCTGCAGGCTGCGATGTTAGTGATAAAACTGTTTTAATTCACTTGAAGCAAATTGGGAAGATTAAAAAGCTTGAAAGGTGGGTACCTCACGAATTGACTGAAGCAAACCGGCAAACGCGCGTCGACTGTTGCGTTACATTACTAAACCGGCACAATAATGAAGGTATTTTACACCGAATCATTACCTGTGATGAAAAATGGGTTCTTTACGATAATCGGAAGCGCTCAGCGCAATGGTTGGATCCTGGCCAGCCAGCCAAATCCTGCCCCAAGCGAAAATTAACCCCAAAAAAGTTACTTGTTAGCGTTTGGTGGACTAGTGCCGGTATTGTTCATTACAGTTTTCTCAAATCTGGCCAGACTATTACGGCTGATGTCTATTGTCAGCAATTGCAAACCATGATGGAAAAGCTAGCGGCTAAACAACCTAGGCTGGTCAATCGCTCCACGCCACTGCTGCTTCACGACAACGCTAGACCACACACTGCGCAACAGACGGCTACTAAATTAGAAGAGCTTCAATTGGAAAGTCTAAGACATCCTCCATACTCCCCGGACCTTGCTCCAACAGATTACCATTTTTTTTCGAAATTTTGATAACTTCTTGCAAGGGAAAAAATTCAACTCCGATGGGGTAGTCCAAATCGCCTTCAAAGATTTTATTGATTCCCGTCCGACTGGTTTTTTTAGTAAAGGGTTCAATGAACTACCTATGAGATGGCAAAAGTGCATAGAAAATAATGGTTCATACTTTGATTAATTAAATATATTATATTAAAAAATATTCGACTTTTTGTTCCTCCCATACAAAACGCCAATTTCATATGTAAGGACCTAATATATATGTTTTTCCGTAATTCTAAAGCAAGATTTTTTAATAATTTTCAAAATATGTTGTTTGCGTACTGATCTTTTTGTAAACTATAATTATTCTTTACTTCCATAATGATAAAAGTGGTTAATTATAATGATTAATTAAAAAAGGTCTGAATAACGCATAACTTTAAAATATCTAAATTAATTAAACTGGTACATTATTCAAGAAATCTTTACGAAGAGAATGAACGTTGGCATGCATTGCGGTATGTGCATAGTATAGGTATATAGACAAGTTCGAGGGCAAATCACTTAGCGGCGTCTACGACTAACCCAGTGACATCAATTTCACAGTCGCATCTTATTCGAGGTCAACTATTGATGTGCATGTCATTGACGAAAATTAAAAAAATAATAAAAAGTCAATCACCATAACTTTTGTCATATTACTTGAGAGACTAAATTTAGTAACATTACAATAAAAAAAAACGTAAACTTGACACCAAGTACATAATATATCAATATTGCCCAGGGTGTAACATTTTTATTTACCAGTATTTTGATACTTAGATGATATTCTCTAAGTAATCAATAGTTTCCTAACTACTCTACACTTTAAGTACTATTTCCGATTTTATTTTAGAATTAGTTCTAAATTAATTGTTTTACGGGAAAATATGAATGTATTTAGCCGGTTGTATATTAGTATTTTTCCTTTATAAATTAGTAGTAAAAGATAAATTTACAAAAAAGAAAATTAACAATTAATAGAGCGACAGCAATTTCAAACAGACACTGAGAGTTAGTTGCTATGTGCTACGTAGCGCCGTAGAACATAGCAACGGATAGCGTAGAGGGGATACAAGTTAAATAAATAATGCCCTCTACGTAGAACAAAAATAATAATGACAAATTATGTATAAAAATATATAATTACTAATTAACTGAACATGACAATTAATGACGCTGCCAGTGATATGTGTAAATATAATTGCCTATTTCCATTGAATTCGACTATTTCGGGAGTATGTACGAATGTCTTCTGCGTTGTGTAGTGTGTACAAAAATGGCTTGACCAATTAAGCAGATTGAGTGGTCGTTAGATTCCTATACTTTCCTGGAGTGTTATAGGTGTACAATCACAGTTTTACTGTGTAAAATATGTACATATTTACTATTTACTATTGAGGACAAGGTTACACCTTTCCAATCAAAACATAAAATTTTAGAAAGCAGTAATTATATCAGAATATAAATTTCCCTATTCCTGGTAGTTATACGATTACAAGAAAAGGTTGGTTCAAAGCATACACCAGTTTGTTCTCAAACAATATTCCGATCAAATGTATAAAAGGCGCCAACCAGTGGCGCACTCGTGATGATAAATAACATACAGAATATGAACGTAAACATTTACAACGTGCGGCATTTTTTCCAGTTGTTCGCTCAAAAATTTTCAAATTTGTTTCCTCCTAATAAAAGACAAATATAACACTTTCATTCTTTAATTCAATATTTGGGTAACAACGACGTATGTTTATATCGAAGTGAATTTTATATTAACAGTTGTGCTTATAAAATTTATATTTTTAGTAATAGGACACTGTATATTTGCGGCCAAGTGTATAAATAATTTTACTTAGCCTTGCAACTTCTTCTTCTGGCATGTTCTTTTAGTACTTTATAATTGAATATAGTTTCATAAAAGGAAACAGATTAATTTTCATTTCATTTTCATTGTTGGCTGCAAGAGTAAGCTTAATTATCTAGAACAAGCCTCGCAACAAACAACTTCTGTAAAATATTATCGATGGCGCCGACAACCCTTACAGTTAAGCTACAACCTAACAAAGTTTGCTTTTGTTGATTTGCCGCTTCCAAAACACAGAGTGATTTAAAATATGACGGCTATATTTTAGTATTTTAAAATCTAAACAGCGATAATTTCTTATTGTTTACGAATATGCTACAATGATTTTTAAATCGTAAACATTGGGCCAGCGTGGTTCATTACAGCTTAGTCATTCCTCGGTGGGGACAAAAGCTGACGACGACGTACTGGTGTTTGTCTCATATTTGCAATGCAGGTTTTTGTCAGTGAAACTGTCTCGGTAGCAATGTTAGATGAATGCAGATTTATTAATTTGATTACCAATACTTTTACCGAGAACGCTTCGTAAGGCGATGACAAATAAATAATAAATATAATAATTGGTGGTAATTTTATTCAGCCATAAAGTACTAAAATTCTCTTCAGAGGTTCTTATGCATAAGTTATATTTAATTTTTATGATATGGTTATTTTATACCTTAGTATGTGAAACATGTTTAAACTAGGTATGGCAATAGTTCGTCTGGCAAGGCTCCCGCGTTCATTGACTGCCTCCGAGCTACATTCAGGGCCGGTGACCTCACGGCAGAGGTCATCTCATCGGTCACCTCTTTATCAACCAAGGACTGATTGAATTTCCCACCACTGTCTACTATTAAAACAATCTTTCGTCGATTTTTTTCTTGTCTATACTATTATTTATATTATAAAGAGGAAAGATTTTATTGTTTGTTAGCATTGAATAGGCTACGATATTACTGTACTGATTTGAAAAATTCGTTCACACTGGACGCCATTGCGGACGCTCGCTTGAAAAACTTTCGACTTTCGAACTTTCGATACCGAAATTTATAATAGAAATTCAAAACCGTCCTAGTTTTTGGAATAGTTCATCGAGTTAACTAGTCCATAATTAGTGAAATTGTTAATAATTGTCTTATAATTGAAAATTTAACGGATCTTTTCGTAAATCCCCTGGACATAATCCCATAAAAGGACAAACCCATAGTTTTTTTTTCGTTTCCATTTTTCTACGATGTAGATAACAAAGAAATGCAACTTCTTCTACATCCATTTCAGGAGCCAAGAAGTAGCCAAGCCTACGCCGCTGGCGACGACGCCATGGCGTCTCGATGAGGCAGAGCTCTTATCCATGCTTTTCGGTTGCTGCAATAATATTAGAATTACAATCTAGGCTACGTTTTTTGAAGTGAATATTCGGATTAAATTAAGATCTGGATAAATTTATATAATCCACCAATGGTTTGATGTCAAATGGTGTAATTTACGTAGAAGAGGAAAAAAGATTTTTATTAGCTATCTATTACCTATTTAAATAATAAGAAATTCCTTCGAAATCTTTTTTACCACGGAACAGCTTAGACCTGTCGATAATAGTTCGTTAAAATATTTTGAATGCAGCAGAATCGTCAGTGCTTATAAATGCTGTCGGCAGTATATTCACCGGAGGACGCTGCATACACCTCGAAGCTGTCCGTGTACGAATTCCACATTCATTTTAACGTTTCTCACGCAACTCGTAAAACGGCCATTGCTTAAAAGACTACGATGCATCGATAAAAACTCTAAAAGTGCTATTTTTAGTTAATGTAAACTTTCTTGGCAGTGAAATGTGTTATCTTTACCTGTTTTTCCTTGTTATTGAATTTAGCATTAATAGTGTTAACACACGGATATAAATCTATTCGATGGCATTTAGTTTTAATTGTTTTGAAATAGGTAAACCTAAAACTAAAACCTAGGCTAGGATAAACCTAGTGAAATATTTTAATAAATATTACAACTTAAGAAAATTTTATTAAGAAGCAATAATTAATTACTAGCTGTCGCGCTTATGTGATTTTTCAGACTATGTTTTATATATACGTACGCCAATTTCAGCAAGATCCGTTTAGGCGTTCTGGAAATACGTAATAACAAATCTATCCATTTATCTAAACTTTCGCATGTACATATGTAAGAATTACAATTTAAGTTATTTATTAAAGTTATTTAGTATAATAATTACATATTTTCACAATTTACTTTGTTTACTACTTTATCATTTATATTAATTGAACAGTGATAAAGTTATTCGAATAAAAAATGCGTTATTATAAATGAAAAAAAAGAGATAGAAGTAAAAAAAAAACTAATCTTAAAATTACTGTTTAACTTGTTATCTTAAACGGAGGCAGTAATAAGGGGGCCGCCGCCCTTGTAAGAACTCGCCGTAAAGGGCCATGAAATTGCTGCAAGCTAAAATTCTGTCCAAGGCTCGATTATACCTACCCCTGCTTAGCGCATGCGTACATCTCTTTATACAACTCTAATATAGAGCAGTGGCTTGTGCACAAGTTTCGCCATGTTTTTTGTATCATGCGAAAATAATTAAAACGTACATATTCACTCCTATCTATTCTCATTTTTTTGCGATGAAAGTAGAGATAGACAGTGTAGACCTAGATTTTTATTTATCTTATTTAAGTTTAATGTTTCTTAATAGGCTGATGAATCATAATGTGTAACCCGCCTAAATCGTAAGTCCACTTATACATTATAAGAGAGCTAAAGTTGATATTTTCTAATTAGGCGTTTTAAAGTAACAAACTATAAACAAAACCACACTAAATGAAATTATGAATTCCCAATATATTTACGTGACTGGGTTACATTTTTTCTCGGCTAATAACGCATAGCGAAATTACTTACTACAGTTATATTTTTCTGATTTCTCTATTTTATTCATCTAGATCGTATTTGTGTTAGAGAATACATTATCAAAGTACACTTATTAAATATTTAACTTTAATTTGTGTTAGCTCTAAGAAATTTCATTGTCTTTGTAAATGAGATTTAACCGTAAAGAAATATTTCTTATGTTATAAATGCATCAAAGCAGTAAATAGTTTATTTAGCGCATTTCTACTTGAAACTATTCATCGCACCTTTTCCTCAAAGCTGCTCATTCAAAAGAATAACAGCAATTTCTCTTTAACATTTTGCTTTAGGATACGAGTAAAGCTCGTGGATTAAAATAGATATAATCATAAAAAATCACCGATAATTTAATACACTAAAGATTACAAATGTTTACATTTATATTATTTTTTTTACTTATAAACCAAGAGGTAAGTGTTAGTGATGGAATTAGAAATAATAACATTTAATTTAATTTAATTTAATTTTAATTTCATAATAAAAATAATGATATTTTTTTATTAAACGTGCACAAAGTCGTGACAGCTATACGAGAAGTATCAGAAAAGCTTTCTAAAGTCTAAAAATAATTTGAAAAAACTGAGAAAATTCAATGTCGCATTATAGTTTTGTACCATTGTTAACGAGAAACAACCGCAGTACTTTAAATTATTAGCCGACCGTTTCACCCCGTTTTCACTTTTCCAGCTCTTTTAGTTTATTTTTTATTTTATTAAAAACTAGTCGGGAAGCCATTACCGCATAATATTCAAAATGAAGATGTGGCAAAAAATGTAAACTTGAGATCAAAAAAGCGGAAAAATATAATACAATGTTTCCCGTGAAAGGCTTTTCATCGTGCCTTTAAAGTGTTCAAGTTATCACATGTTTCAAACCTATGAAGCCCGCTACACAACTTCAGTTTTATCTGTAAATCATCAGTTGAAATTATGTAGATTATAGTTGAAACTTACGAATATAGCCAAATCTAAGAATTGGTGCCTAGCACGAAAGTTTTCGAAAAAGTATTCGTAACGTCATCGACAAAATTTGTATAAGATTATCACTTTAATACTCTGACAATTGAATTCGACTGCAGTGAGTCTTACTTTCCTTGTTTTAGGGCGACAATTAAGTAAAAGGAGGGTACATGAGATTGTAACAAAAATGACTTCAGAGTAGCTACGTAGTTTTATTTAAAAACGTTATTATTTAATTGTGCTATTGTTAACATTATCTCTTTAATCTTTTCGTTCGTAAAGGATAATTAAGATATACGAGTAGTGGGAGTTGATTAAGACGTTTTCAATACTTTGTTTGATCAACGACGTCTGTTAAACAACGTTTAAATCTTTTGTACTGAACGTCGATCAATAAAACGATACCCTTTGATTAAGAATATCGTTTTCTCCTTTTCTATGGGATGGTTTGACATGTTTTCTTCTATTTTTGAATCAAGAAAGATCAAAGGTTGTATGTTTGTCCTCAACCACTGAATAGATTCTGATGTAAAGAAAAAAAAAAATCATTATTTTGACATTGTCATGGCAACACAAAATGTGTCTATGTAAAATGGTTTACTTAGACTTCTAAAAAGATTTTCTTATTTTAAAATATTCACTGATTTTATAAAGTAAATATAGTAAAGTAATTTTTTTTAGTAATTTCATGTTTCCTTGCACTCCTCGTAAGCGGTCCTTATACAGTGCTGCAGAATAGTCTTGACGTGTTTGAGTGCCTCTCAACTCGCATTTGGATTTCATGCTAAATAAAAGCATTTCATTTTAAGATAATGTTACATCTTGTTGAGTATCTCAACGACCCAACCCAACTATCGATCTAGTACCAATTTTGCCAATCGAAGGTATTTAATTAACATTTATTCATTTGCTTCAAATGAAACCGTTATAAGAATTGCGATCATAATCACCATCTTCTTGCCCTTTTCCCTACGGAAGGTTATCGAACGTTATGTACCATTTTTCTTATACATCTCTATCAGCCATCATATCTGTATTCACACTGTTCCTATGCAAACCACCTTTAGCACAATCCATCTTCACGGTCTACAGTCTTCCTCTACTTTTGTTGCCATCCACATTCAATCTTAATACTTTCCGTATATGCCATACCCCTCTAACCTTTTGCTTCCGGCCGGAGCATCCCTGTGCCTTCGCTACCAAAAAGACCAACGATCCGAAGACGGTGCGGACCACAAAAAGGAAATAAATAAAGAAATGGCAACAAACGTGGGGTTGCATGGTGATCCATGCAACCAAACATTTGTGGAGGGCGGGCCTATGGGGTCCGCGTTGGCCGCGCTGTATTCCGATCCGAGGAAGGAAGACGATAATTTGAAATGCAAAAATTTTGATGCCTATGGTGCCGACAAGAGACCCGGAACCGAAACCGGATCCGAAACAGCAACAAAATTAAAGCTGAAAAATAAAAATGTAAATATAAAGGTAAACTTACCTATCTCCCCAGTGGGGGGAAGAAGTCTGCGCCGACACCGGTCAACCACCGGAGTCCGGAACGCACCGAACCAGAGCCGTACTGGTTGGTACACACGTTCTGGAAAAAAAATAATAGTATAAGTGTTGCGGTAGAAAATGCTATGCCATAGTGCGGCTTCTTTGTGCGTATGTTTTCATACGTAGAGAGAATGCCGCACACTGCACTACACAACACTTGCACACTTAGTAATAATTTTAAAACACAAAGTAAAATTTTAATATAGAAATTCTGAAAGCTGTAAATAAAGTCTCTGACTTAACCCATCTAGAAAAAAAAACCTTTTGCTTTACAGTTTCTCTATCACTGTTGCAAATTTTAGAATCCTCTGTAGAAAAAGATTACCTTTCTTTCTTAATTTTAATCCCTTCTCGTGACATTTACGTAAACTGATTAACATTGTGAAATAATAATTTTCGATTTATCATTTTCTTCAAAATATTATGAATAACCTTATTTTGTTGAACAGTATATGTAAATATGAGCGCGTATCTTCCGTGCATTAAATTTGAATAATTTAAAACTGATACCGTAGCTTGTTATACAATTCAGAAATAGCATCGTAATTGGAAATTAATATTTAATTTTGAAACTACTACGCGTTGATTAATTTCATAAACCTCCCTCAGAGCGACTAAGGGCGCTGCTTAGTCTTATAAATCGGTACTAAGCGATTGTTAAGTAATTATTAAATGACTGAAAGCGGATTGCTACGTAACGCGATGATTTTCTAGAGATTTTTTGAGTTCACTATATTTGTGATACTAGCGTTCTTCACACGATAAATATTTATTTAGATTAAATAAAACGAATCTATTTCAAATATAAAACTAATAATAAGTTTTCAGTACATGTTTTCATGATAATCACATTTTTAGAAATCCATATTTACAAAATTGAATGAAAATATTCATTTTCAGTAATAAGAACCGAGCGGTTAAATATTTAAATTAGCGAAGGTCAAAACTATCGGCGCAATTAGTGCGCACCGAGCGTCCTTATACTACAAGCAAACATATTACACGCAATATAATTAATTTGGTAGCATAAATTTCACACTGTGTATCGCTCAGCTAACCGTAGGTCATCGGAAAAATTTGAATGCCGCCCGTCGAAGTCTCGGCAAATTGTGTATCGTGCGAAATACGTTACTAATTTTATAAATGCGAATGTTTGGATTTATGGACGGCTGAGTGGGTCTTTGAAATTTGGCTTAGATGTAGAACACAGTTTGGAAGAACACATAGGCTACTAATTAAGTTTTTTTTTTTAATTCCGCGGACGAAGTCGACAGCTATCATTCATAAATTTGATTAAATTGAGATACTTTTAAAGGTGATATCTTAATGGCTGTAATTTCTGTATGAGGCTACTAATAATAATAAAACATGTTGTGAATGAATTCGGTCGATATGTGTATCCAGAACTTTTACAAATCGCCTAGGCAAAGTACTAGTAAGCAGCGTCCACGATTTGCCGGTGACATGAACACATAATTAACGTCACAGCATGTGTCTTCGAAGTACAGCTTTATAGAAACGTGTTACCTTTTTAGCAAACAAATACCAGAGGATAATTTTGTACTTAAGTACAGGCAATTTTATCGAGATTATTCATAAATTGTATTTTTAAGTAAATTGAATAATATATCGCATTTGGTTTAATGAAAATAAAAGGTCTAACGTTTATTTATTAAAAAATCGTAACGAAAAATTATGTAACTTAAAAAATTATTTTGTCTTAAGTTCTCAGTATTTATATGAATATTTTTTTATGTTTTATTCAAAAGATTTTAAATTCGAAGAGTTACTTGAGGGAAACGAAAGTGATAGTTGAGTATTATTTTGTTGACCTACTTTATAAGTAGGTCGTGAAAATATTCCCGGCAGTATAAATTATATTTATACAAACTAATTTGACAATTTAATATTGTGCAATAATATTGTGTTTCAATTGTTGCTTTATTATGGCGGAAGCATAGTTTTTAACGTAGTCGATGCAGTTTAACGAGCGGTTTTTCTATAGTGTGACAATGGGGGCGGCGGGAACTATGATGTGATCATCGCCGATAATCAGAAATCTATATTTGTGGTAATTCACGTGGTAAGCTTAACATTTTAAATTCAAATTTTTAACTTGAAACTCTACCTAAGTGTTATTAATTAATATTGTTGTGTTTGTTTTTTCAAAGTTATGAGAGTGACGATAATATTCATTTTTAAACCCGCTACACACATTCAGTTTTAACTGCATATTTTTAACTGAACATTGGAACTGTAGAGTTAAAACCTACGTGTGTAGATAACATTTTAACTGTCAGTTACACTGTACTGTCACGTAAGTTGTAAGAATGTATTCGTGTTCGACAAAATTTGTATGATATTTGTTGGTATTTTTTACGCACGGTAGAGGTACTGCAGAAATTCTTATGTATTTTTTTTTTAAATGACGTTTATAATATGCTATCTAACGATAAAATAGCCTCAAAATAGCGGATGATAAAGTAATATTTATTTTATAATTATTTTTGTTGATATAAAATTAAATCAATTTAATATCTACGTGTAAATAGAAAAATTTATTACCAGTCTGATGTAGAATCGAAGTAAATAAAACTCCTTTTAAGAAACTAGTAAAGAAACAGTTAAAGTAAGAAACTTTTGCTTGTAGGACAAGTTCTCAGTAAATGGAGTGACGTCCTTTGTAACTTCACGGAAAATCAACGACTGTAGGTCGCTTTGTTTCATTTGATATTAAACGTTGCTACATTCTTATTAAGATTGTAACAAAACTTTGGCAGGGTGTTTTGAGGATGCCTAAGATGGGTACAGATTAAACTTTACAACATTGCTTTACGACAATACATACAGGTTATTATGTTTATCTATAGTCTCACGGCAATGATAAGTCAAAACTTTTTGTCAAGAATTTCATTAACCTAGTTATTTTATTACGCTCGCTCTGTTTAAATGTGGTTACATCATTTAACAAAGTTTAACTTAAGACAAGTTCGTTTATTTCAGCTATGTTGTATTAAAAATAATATATAAAACGATCATTTGATATACTGTTAAATCTTTACTCAAATAGTAATATAAATGCGAAAGTAACCCTGTCTTTCTGTCGCGCTTTCACCCTAACACTATATGCTACTTTTGAATGCAAAAAAAGTTTTGTTAAAATGTATGCAATATAAATAAATATTTAAAGTTTCTAAAATATATATTATTATTTTAAAGTCCTACCAAAAGACATTATTCCTCGCGCACGAAATCGCGGCCACATGTAGTTAATTATAAGTTTAGCTTTTGATTGTTTCGACATTTGTATACATATAGTAGTTTATATTCTTTTGTCAAAGAGAAAGCAAGGGATGCATATCCATACATATATCCTATACATACTGTACATGGTAATATAATACAAGCGGGTAAGTGTAGTGAATTTCTAGGCTTATTAATATCAAAACACATGTACTCGTACTTACATCGGCATTCCTAATATCTAGGTACTAATTGGTGTTAATCATCACGAAAAAGAAAACTTCATTAACAAGTGCAATTAACGCGATTGCACGCCTGTTTTCACGGTTAAATAATAACTCTTCAGTCGTATTTGTGCAAGTGTCTTGGATAAAGTGTTCAAGGTACGATGCGATATTGTAATAATACCCATAACATTTTCTCAAAGCAATGTTTACTTAGCATTAATTTCCTTCAGCTGTTCCGTGTAACATTATTGTAAAGATTTTAAATTTTTCATTTACTTTAGATAATCGCAATTATAATGCAAATATAGAAAGCAATGATTTTTGCTTGTAATTATGTCTGTATTAAGTTCTATAATCTAAATATGAGGATTATTCAATTTATATTATATCTGATTGCGTTCCGTTTTAAGAACAAATTCAGTCGGCTTTTATTTTTAATTTTAATAATAACTATTATTTAATCAATTTTAAATGTTAAGTTATTGAAATCAGCATTTAGGTATAGTCAAACTTAAGACGTAAATTGTGAATTGTTTTTAAGTTAAAATTTCTTAACTAGTTTAACTAAAATGTAGGGAGACTGAAAGAAACGAGTTAGCTTTGCCGCCAGCTGAGACCGGTGTTGTCTTTTAACAAATGAAAAGATTTAACCAAAAATATAGTTAATTAAGCCCAGTTTTAATTTGTAACTGAAGGCTTGAGTATTCAATTAAAATGAAGCGCAGAAATTAGTATTTCGATATAAATAAATTTTCGATCAATTATTATTTGCTGGGTAGGAGAGGGTACCTACTAATAGTTCACACTACCAACCTATTTGTATGATGTTTAATCAATAATTAAAAACGAAATCAACACAAAAGTCTATGACCAGTGTTTACTGCCAGTGTTGTCCTACGGTCTACTGAGTTCCTTCACTGCGGGCAATATTAGAAAACTCAAAGTCACAGAAAGGGCAATGGAGAGGGCAATGCTCGGAATCTTTCTGCGAGATACGGTAACCAAGGTAACCAACATTTCCCGAAAAATTGTAAACCTTAAGTGGCAATGGGCCGGCCATATTGCCCGCAGAACGGCGGCCACGGACAGGTTAACACAGCGTGGGCAGGCCCCCCGAAAGATAGCCGATGATCTGGTCAAGATTGCGGGAGTATTCTGGATGCAGGTTGCAGAGGACCGATCATCGTGGCTATCTTTGGGAGGTTTATGCCCAGCAGTGGACGTTACGTGGCTGAAAAGAAGTAGAATTAAAAACGTTTTTGTTCATCCATTCAAGTTACTCATATGGTAGAAATAAAATGAATTATTTTTTTCTAGTAAAAAATTTTAAATTTCTTTACATTATTGTGTTTTATAAATATAAAAAGAATTCGTCAGTCGTTTAATTTATACCACACGTTAGCGAACGAACTGCGCAGAGTCTAAAAATGATTTTGTTAAATAGAATGCTTAAAATATTTTCCAAATGCATTGTTGTAGTAAAGACTATTGTTTGTTTGTCTGGCTTTCAATGCTTCTCCTCGTGTTCTGGATATGATCTTGTTAGGAGATAAATATATCATTCCATCTGTTTATTGTGAACCTTAGCTTTAGTGAATTTTCGAAATTTTGCTTATCTTTATTATATTCACGTGTAAGGTATTTTTAAACTTGTCTGTATTGTAGTTTATTTCATTAAATTTTTCTTTATTCAACTGTTTGGCGAAGAAGACCTGCAATTAAAGTTAAAAAGATGGTTTAATCTATCCTAATTTATAAAGAGAAAAGATTTGATTGTTTGGTTGTTGGTTTATTAGCCTTGAGTAGCTTTAAGTTCTTTCACTGTTGGGAAGCTACACTATCTCAGAATGCTATGAGTTCAGATTTCGACTAAGAGTATTGGTAATTAATTATACCGAATTGCTTTCATATAAATTGTGCTATAAAAGATAACATTTTTCCTTAAGAAAATCATAGCATAATTTGCTTATACGTGCTTAGTTTCAGATTGCACTTAACCCTAAGCAACTAAAAGTAAACTGCGATGTTAAAGATTCCGAGATATTTATAAAACTTTCTTATTGTTTCACTCGACTTTGTACAGTTGTGAATGACGAATTGAGAAAATTGAAACCAATGTTAACCGGAAGTATAATAAAATATGATGTCACTTATTCATGACAGACGAGAGGTTTGGTGACATGTTTTATAACCTTTTTTTGGCACTGTTGGTGAAATATTCAAAAGATACCTGATTTCCGAAGAAATTTTAAAAACTAGTCTAATCTAAATCATATTGAATTTCGTAAAGAGTTAAATAAAATGTGTGCAATTCCGGGGGCAATATTACGTTTATTCAATTTATCAATATTAAAGATAGATATATTATAGTTTCCGGAAACTAGGACAAGGAAACGGTCAACAGTTCCGACGCCAGAGAAAATAATTCAATACCATAGGAGGGCAATATTTTAGTTGACGATGTGATTTCTTCGTAAAGTTGTAATTGGGTCACACTTATTGCTTTCATCAAAATATTATACAGTTTTCTTTGGTTTTGTTTACATAACAGGGTATTTTTGAGTTTGAACTGTCAAAGCACTTGAAAAATCATATTGGCTAAGGTTAAGCTATCAATCAAATTGTTTTTGCAACTTTTCTACAAATTTTACTCAACATCGTGCAATTATTTATAATAAAAATGATCGATGTAATATTTGAATCGTGAGATAAATCAGTAAAATGTGTTTTGAACGAATAAATTGGAAATACAAACGCTCAATTAGCAAACGTTTTCGTTAGTGATTTGCCCCGCGTTTATTTTGAATTTAAACATTCATTCAAAAGTTTTCAATTTTGTTTCTAAAATCAAAAACTCTTAAGAGAAGTAACGTGTTTTTGTGATGATTTAAGTATTACAGATACTGTTTAAAAATGTAAATATAAAATGAAATGAAATACTTTTTCTATTTAAGTGTAATTATATAAATAAAGTAAATAGCATTAGCATATATGCAATTTCCAATTAGTAAATTTTGGTTAATCATTACTTGGCAAAGATGATGATGATGACGATGGTGATTCATTATACTCGTATTAGAAAAATCTTAATTAATAATTCTTTTATCATTTTAATACAGGCGTATAATAGTACGAGGAGTATATAATAAATCAGTACAGAAATACATAATACAGTAATACATAATGTTATACATAATACCTACGAGTAGTTTCACTCGTCAATGTCGGAAATGAGAAATGGCGAGACGATATCGCCGCTTTTCTACTATGAATAGTCTTTGTTTCTTTTTCATCTTACTTTATAAACAAATGTTTATTGTACGATAAAATACATCAAAGCCATTGAAAAGTTAAGGTTGTTTCATAAAAATATTCCACTGTAAGTAACATTATATATTCTAAATTAGCCAAAATATTTGTAGAAAGTTATAAATTTTTACACACCTGTTGTTAGTATATTTCTGTGCAAATAATAAAACAATACATAAAATAAGAAAACAAGAATAATGAAAACGAAATTCAGAATAAATATTTCGTAAACTGATTCAACGGCTTTATTCCGTAAACCAATGCAATCGAGTAGATGTTAAAATGTAAACTCAATAGTCGACATTATTGTTAGTTTCAAATGTACCGCATCGACAGATTGAAAGTTCTTTTTCCATTACTTTAACGAAATTGAAAATGTAAAAGCAACGTGACTTAAATCTTTAGTAAAATATTGCCAGCAGAACTTCAACCAGAGAACGACAAATGAATAGAACATCTTTAATAATAGTAGACATATTTATATGTAGGTATAGTAGATTTAAAGTTTTGTAAATAAATATTTTTCATTGTTGCTATAATTGTATAAAGTTATATTAATATTATCATATCTTTCACATTTTTTTTGAAAAAAAAAACAGAGATTTTTTACGATTGGTATAAGTACTTTATAAATCTTACTAATGTTATAATTTTACTAATATTATAAATGTGAATGTTTAGATGGATGGATGGATGTTTGTTAGAAGTTATCTCCAGAACGGCTCTACGAGTCTCGATGAAATTTGTCATAGATATAGAACACAGTCTCGAAGAACACATAGGCTATTTATTAAGTTTTTTTTAATGTTGCGCTGACGGAGTCGCGGGCGATAGAAAGAATAAGTATAAATACATGCTTTAAAAACTTAAGCGACATTTTCAATAGTTGTTGTTTTTACATGTCTGGAAATAAGATTTTTACAAATAAAAAATATAGGTTTGATAGTAAATGTCAAACGAGGGTTTGTAATTTTAATTTATACAATACCTTTATTTATAACACGTGACTTAGTAACCGATGGATAGTAACAGGTTCAATGTTGGACACGTGAATATTTGAAAAAATCGTCAACTCAAATTATTGCGAAGGTGTGTTCTTCTAACGATCATGTTATAGATAACGTTAAGATGGAATTCGGTTGGTATTATAACAATAATAGCATAGTTTTCTGTTGCTAAGCGTGCAAGTATGCAGTGGCCATAAACGGTGTGTGGCAGATCGAATTTCATTGCATTCCGTGTATCTGTCTATACCAATAATAGAATGGATATAGATTTAAAAGTTAACAATGATGACATAACTTAATTAAGAACAGTCTAGTTATATCTGTGGACATGGCAATGTAAATAATAACCGTAAATTTCCACTGCCGTAATACTCGTATTAAAACATGTTGTCTAATTTTCATAGGTTTTGAGAATTTTGGCGTTATATTTGGAACGAAGTTCCTTATCGCGCGTTGTGAAAGGGGGCTAGACGGAAAAAATTCTTACAAAAAGTTGTCACGACACTTTTTGCTATAGTAAGTATGTTAACGACGAATGAGCGCTACTTCACCATGGCAACGACGTGACAATATATAACGAAAATTCATAGAAATAATATGTACTTCTTGTGAAGACTTAAGTTTTTTTATTCATAGAATAAACATTGGTTCCTTCACTAATTAATCGAAAGGAACTTCGTTCCATCCGGGTGTCCCTTGACACCTCTCAAGTTTTTTTTTAACAATGTTTCGGAAATGGAAATCCATACGTAGAATGCCTAAAGAAAGTGTTCGGGATTTTTTTTTATTCTGTCGGAATATACGAGCAACATTGAGCTATTTGCTATTATAATCTATTGCTATTGCTTTCCACTTGAAAGGATTCTTAAGAGGCTTCACGCTCTAAACCCAGACTACCTTGTTATTATTAATACTTCTGATGGATAAATTATATAAACACTGAGATAAATGTTGATATTTTACCATGGAGTAATCAAGAATATGGAGTAAGAAAGAAATGTTTAATAAGTTTGTTAAAATTTAAATCGCATCTATCATTGTATGTTCTTCACAAAACTTAAAAGTAAATTGAACATTTCCAACAGAAGCAAGCGTACACTTGAATTGATATTAAATCAAATGTATTTTCCAGTTCAGTGAACAACTAACAATGTAATAAATAAGTACTTTGATTTATCGACATTTTCGCTATCGCTAAAGCTCAGTAAATAAATATTGCATTTGCATGAAATAACTCAACATTCCTATAATTTATGTTATGAAATGTAATACAATTTATTATATGAATTTTATACGGCATACATTTATCATTTAAACTAGCTATCTCCTTTATCCGCGTGAAATTATAGGATACTAGCAGTCGCCTGCGATTCCGTCCATGCGAAAATAAAAAAATCTTAATAAGCATCCTATGTGTCCTTTCAGGCTATGATCACATTAGGATCCGTTGAGCTGTTTCGGCGATACCTTCTAACAAACATCCATCCATCCATCGAAACTTTCAAATATATGATATCAGTAGAAAGTAAGATAGTAACATAAGGCAGTATACCTCGTAGGAACTTTAATGGTCATTAATAATTGTGATCAAATGAAAGCGAACGTATGTATTCTATCTGTGCATCTCAAAGGAATGAAACGAAAACATCGACACCTACATCATACCGAGATCTCTTGCGAAGTGCGTTCATGCAAAACGAAGCCCAAGTGTAGTAGTAATTGAATACGCGAGGAACACGGATGCATAACAACGTGTTTGTCGCCTGTGTTGCTCTCGCCGCGCCATCGTACCGACAGCGATAAATTCGATTTTCTCTTTCCTTCCGAAAAGCACAGCAGCGGCTACTAGCCTAGTTCCTTTTACATTTTATTACTCGAAATATCAGAGATGCTCTGACATCAACAAAATAGACGAAAAAGTAATGTTAACTTTCTTGCGATAGCTTGAAAATATTCTGTAATATTTAAATGTTATACATTTTAATTATTTACCTTTATAATGTATAAAATATCGTCTCGTTACAAATTTCGTCAGGTATTTCATATTTAATGACATAAACAAAAATAGCTTATGTCACATCAAGGTCTTCCCAATAGAATTTCGCTCTCAAGAAGAATACAAATAAACAAGTAATTTTGTTGAAGCTTTGATTTGCTTTTTATTTGAACGTGTTTAATAAATTGGGTTCAGTTAAAATGTATTTATATTTTTTGAATTCTTTTTCGCAAAGATTGGTGTCTTCAATACGACACGGTCCTGGCACATCTTCTATTCAATATTCCACATCCATATCTCTTTATGATTGTCAGTTTAGGGTTTTATATATTATCATTCGTGTTAAAATAGCACCTTAAATAGATAAAGAAGAATATGAAGCAAAAAGTTCGGCAAACCTTGAAAACGAAAACTATATATTTAGGTATTCTTTTCAAATTCAAAAAATGAGTTCGAAATGAGATTAGATTTTGAAAAAGTAGCTTGCAAATAACCAAGAGTTTTCATTGCCGATAAATCTGTATAAACCATATTGCCAGCTTGGAAAAATTTAAATAGGCTTTCTAAATGCCGAGTTACTAAACTGACATCTATAGAATTTAAATTTTTTTACTAGAGGTATTATTATCAAATGTTAGTCCTTCAGCGTTCTCGAGTTTTGTCTTTTATATATTTCAAATAACAAAAAAATAATTACAAAAACATTAAAAATAGGTCTTAGCATTCTTGTGCATTCTATTATTCATAGCTACCAGCATATTAGTCGATTACTGCATGGACGAAAAAATACTTCAACGAATGTTTGTGTTCACCGAAAATTTCAAATATCTTGATACTTGTGTACGAGCACTATTGCTCTCTGAATTTCAAAAGATAATGAAAGACATAGTAATATTGTCGTAATGTTACGACAGTGAAGATTCGCCGACTTCGTTTAAATATTCATTAACTCGAGGTTCTCTCATGACAAGTTTGAATATTTAAAATGGTTTGGTCTGTTAAATATTATTGTGTAATGTTATATCTGAGGTGCTTACTTAAATTCATGTCTACTAATGTTTAAATTGAAATTGTACAAAACTAAAAATTAACCTTTATTAACCTTTATTTATGTACAGAATAAAATTGAAGTTTCGTTCCTAAACCACTAGACAGATTTTGATAACTTATGTCTGGTTTATATTATGCCAATACAGTAGAACAGTAGTGCTGACCTGGTGTGGAATGTATAGGCTCACTGGCGCCAGTTCATATTTACATTATGCCAGCTATATGCCAGAGAAAATTTTGTCACTACCGACCTACAGTTATGGCATATTGTAAACCAGGCATTAATCCATTGTATAAACCAGTGCCATAAACTGTTAGAAAAAAAACACGTCTTTATCAACATAAAAATGAAATCAATTTAATACTTTATACATTTTCCCATTATAAATAATATATCTGTATTATGTATATGAATTTTAACCTTTGAACTGGAACGTAATATAAACTTTGTGAAATGAACTATTTTTAGCCAGATTTAATACTTGTTAAATGGTGCGGTTAGCACAGTAATTTAAGTGTTAATTTTCTACTACGAATTTCTTTAATAAATTGTTATATTGTTTCCTCATTAAAAAAAAAACTCTTAACTAGTTAATATACAAATCACCTGTCCCTTGTTACATGTAACTAGTTAGTGTTTGTTTTGAATGCAATAAAGTTGTTTCAGAGGAAGACGTATTTAAATTGTACCGACGTTAGTTTAAACTCTAATCGAAACACAAATAGCTACACTACATAAATGAATTGTGTTTGGATTTTCTAACGGAATATGTCAACAAAACATCAGCATATATGTACTTGTCTAGAACTGGAACACCCGCTTTTATTGTTGGTGAACTGTTAAATGAGTTACCGTCTAGAAGTCCATGTTTTCTGTTCTATTGAAACTGTTACTAATTGTACTTTTGTCATTCTTTTTGTATAGTTCTTCAATACATATTACAAGCCACGTTTGATAGTGAATATTGAACTGTTATATTGTAATATAACGATAGAAATAAAATATAGTAAAGACATTGAAAATTTTTATACTACAAGTTGTAATACATTCACAATTACAAAACTGAGATAACATAACATGCATTGATAGAAGTATCACTACAGCTGAAACTCACAATCGTCTTCATAAGACAATATTTTGTTTGAATAATGTTTGTTTTGTCTAAATAACCGTTAAAACAATTGAATGTATAATTTTAGTAAATACATAATATTAAAATAATTGTTTTTTTTTGTAAACCTGTTAACGTGACCAACATTGTTAAGGGATTATTTGTAACTAACCAGTAAAGCTTTGCGAACTCTCCTCATAGCGGTCTCATAGTCGATCGTATAACTTTCCTATTTCCCAACTTTAATACGAATTTATCACTAGAACGGACAGAGTGCTAAGTCGTAATATCACTTGATGTTATTAGATTTTGATTTTAGGCCTATAAAGATATGGACGGATTTTGTGGACGGTGATTTTATTAAGAAAGGATTGACGATTGAAATGATGACTCTACGTCAGTGGGATAAGAACAGGACGATGTTTTTTTCATTGGCCTTTGTAAGGATTCCCTTAATACCGAAATTAATACTCGTATACAACAATATTATAACTATCATCTTACTAAATGTGTAACATCTAAATGAATTTCTCTGTGCGTCCAGTCACGTGTAAACAACAGAACCGAATTTGTCTACCAATTCTACTGTCTGTAGAAACTACACTTTTTACAGATTTACAACAAATGGTTTTTCTAATGCAGATATTTTTAATCGCTCTGCCAAGCTAGCGGGGGACGGTAAAATATTTAATTTTCCTTTGAAATTTGTTTTTTTATTTTTCAATGCTACCGCAATCCATTTAAAACGCGGTAATAAAAGTATTCAACGAGAAGCCAGATTATACTTGATTTCTTGATAAAATCCATTAATCGAAGTTTTTAAAGTTCCTGGAATCGACACTTTATTTAACTCTCATATTCTATAATTTTTATAGATCGTTATTTAACACAATTATTTTTGATTTTCAATTCAGGTTTTATCTTGAAATTTAGTTATTTCTTTAGAGTTGTAAAAACAAAATCGCAATGTTAAATTGCGTTTTATATTAAAGCATTATCCGCATTACTCAAAAAAATGCGGTTAGACATTATTTAGTTTAAGACGTGTTTTAACCCTTTGACCGCCAGTGATTAATATTATAGACGTCAACTGGTTTTATGTATAAGTACTTTCTTATTTATTTGTTAAGATCACATAAAGAAGCTTACGCATAGTAAAATTTCAATAGTCATGATTTCAAGTAATTTCCAATATTAGCGTGCGCTAAAATGGTTAAAATAAGTTTAAACAAATATGCAATTGAAACATTACGTAACTGTAACTCCAAGAAAAACTGTTAGACACGGTTTACTTAAACACATGTTTTAACCTTTTGACCGCCGTCACCAACGTGGCTATATGTATCACCAGTGCTTTTGATATTAGTATTTTATTATTTATTAGTAAAGATCGCGTTTCGCAAGCCTGTGCCGAATATTGTTTCAATAACCATAATTTGTCAAAAATCCCCGCAGGGCGCTAGAGTCACGATATAAAAGGGTTAACGTAAGTTTAAGCTAAAATGTTTTTGAAACACTTGTCTTAGTTTTCTAAGTTTTTCGATGATTAGGCCCTTACATTTTTACTCTATAAAGTGATAATTTAGTCTTCAATAATACTACAGTTGTTTTCAAATGATTTCAATTGCATTATTGAAACTTGAAATGCTGTGCGAATGTACGATATATTTCAATGCGATGTAGTCACCCTTAGACAAATCGGTTCAGTCGTTTAGGCTACAGGCGATCACAATAGAACTTACATACATACCCGAATATATAAAGTCATAGCTGCGGAAACATTGCCATTCAAACAACACTTAAGATCAGAAAAAAAAACTTAAACATACAATAGTATGGGATTGTAGTTAAGACTATAAATTAGTTTATTACTGTCTGCTGTACAATATGTAAACGTGTTACAGATATCGACTACAACTATGAAGAAGAAGATACAAGTGACGTTGATAAGGAACTGCGTCCTTTAGTTCGCCGTACTGCCAAGCATATTGCCGCCGGAGAGGAGAGGCCTAGGATCAATTCCAGTCAGCAGACTACACCCATCGACGGTAAGTCATTGCAAAATTATTTTCCCATGAATTTAAAACGTTACTAGTGGCGCAATATCAAATAACCATTACAGATGGGTTATGATTCATGTGGATTCATGTGTAAATTAATATCAACTCAAAAATTTGATGCAATAAATTGACGAGCAAATTATGAATCGAAAATCGTCAAAGAGCTACTTAATTTTTCAATATAGCATGAAATTTAAAACGGTTTTTGATTGAATATTCAATGACATTTCGATGATATTTTACCGATACAAATTGAAATTGTTTAAAATGTCACACGTTCGGCATGTGATATAATGCGTCGAATGCTCATATGCTGCGTAGTATGAAATAAGGAAATTTAGTCCCAAGGTTAAATATTTAAATGCCAGTTTAATGCGGCAATGACTAATACAATATTAATGGCAGACGTAAACCAATGACATTGAAATTGTTCGATTTCAGAGACAATGCCCCATAATGCGCCCCTCTTATCTTCAAGCAACCCGCAGTGTTATGTTAATTAGTCGTTATGTCTGGAACCGGTGTGCGGCGTAAAATTGAAATACCTAACTACGTGAATTTAAAATCTAATATTTATTATATATTATTTAGGGATAAGCTCATCTATGCAGGTACGAGAGGCGCTACTATAAGAAACTGTAAAACATACAGAAAATGACAATGACAAAATAATAATCCATGATAAGACAAATTCATTGCGACAAGCCCTTGTGAAACTTTATTGATATTGACTCTAGTGTGCTATCATAATTTATTTTGACTTCTTCCCATCAGGTAACTTTGTTGGTCTATACCTGCAATTCTGTGAGTTTTCAGTATCGAAATACGTGTATAAAATATTATCTTTCTCACTCACTTCGGAAATTATGGAGACAACAATATGTAACATGGTTATTTTGAAAACCGTTTTAGTTCTTTTAGAAGTTAGAGATAAAAAAAGACGGAAACACTTTCTATTACGAAATTCGTAAATACAAAAATTTATGATAATGGTTAAGTTGCAATTTATTATATGACTTGACGATGGTTATAAATATACAGAACTGTGGTCGCCTCTTAAATTCGTTTGTTAATTTTTTTGGCATTTTAATGACAAATCACACTAATATTATAAATACGAATGTTTAGATGGAGATATGGATGGAACGATGAATGGATAGACGGTTGGATGGATGGATGGATGCATGCCAGAGCGGCAGAGTGGATCTCGATTAAATTTGACATAGATATAGAACACAGTCTGTAAGAACACATAGGTTACTTATTACGTTTTTCTTAATTCCTTCTAGTTATTCTACTTATTAGATAAACAATAAATTTTATTTATTGTATACAAATATAAACTGAGTTTGAATAAAATCTTATTCGAAATAATATATATTTACAGAGACAAATAATATATAAACATACATATTATTTAATATCGTAAACGTCCCTTGATGTTCAAGCACACGGGAGCTAATACCCATTATCGGATACTAAGCTCTGGGAAAATGTAGAGCAATTTCGACATAATTCGTTCACAAATACTTTGTACTCGCTGTGTTTTATGAACGATCATATTAGCTATCTATATATAAGTTTACGTAAGGGACTTAATATCCTATTATTTTATTCCATTTAAAATATCAGTATCTAAACTAAAATAGATACTTATTTAAATTTAGTTTTAAATATTTTTTAAAAGGTCTTGTTAAGCAGAGTTAGAAAAGCGCAAAAGTTAATGTTGATAAAAAATCTTTAATAGAAAAATCTTTGGTATATAAAGTACTTCTTTTTTTTTCGTCGCTGCAGTCTTTTCAGGCAGGTCGTGGTCATCAGGAATCAGTAGTCTGCTATAAGAGCCGCCGCCAATTCTTTCTAATCTCAGCATTTTTTGCACATCGGTGCAAGGGACAGATACAGTCGCTCTGATCTCGTCATGTCTCATGGGCGACCATTCCCATGATCTTGTGTTCGCCAATTTTCCCAAGCGCACGATAGACTCTTCATTAAGTCCATTAAGCCCTAAGACTTATTGAATTAACGTTCTTCGAGGATTGACATGTTAATCAAATACTTACATGATTAGAAATACCGTATATTCAGTAGGCATTTATTTATTATTTAGTTCTTTCCGAATTTTGTTACGAATAGTTTTTATTAAAAACTAGCTTTTTCCCGCGACTCCGTCCGCGCGAAATAAATAATAGAAAACGGGGTAAATATTATCCTATGTCCTATTCCTGGTTCTAAGCTACCTGCCCACCAATTTTCAGTCAAATCGATTCAGCCGTTCTTAAGTTATAAATAGTGTAACTAACACGACTTTCTTTTATATATATAGATAGATAATAAACAATAACTAGTTTGTTATAAAATAACATCAAAAAAGAAAATTATTATAATTATTATAATTTACCAATAAACTTATTTAGATGTATTTTGTATGTGATGTTAGAAACAACAAAGATACGGAAAAGAGAGAAGAGGAGAAATATATTTTTAAAATTGGAGTTAGTACTAAAGATGAATTTCAGAGGAACTCATTTCAGTTAACTTCACTGTGGTATTTTGTCGCTTGTAAAATACTACTGCAGCTGGGATGAGGCTGGGATATTATTGCCATCATACGTATTGTAAAAATAAAACAAATAATGTGTGCCATCATCATCTCCCTGCTCTTTTCCCACTCATGTGGGGTCGGCACACAGGGTTTTATAAACCTTAAAGTTTTGACTTAAGTTTATACGGCCTGCAGTCTGCCTGTCGCCAACCCTACTTGGGAGGAATATCTTAAAATTAAATATAATATAAACTAATTAATTATAGCAAAATAATTCAAAATTGCTTCTAAAATACATCAAAAATAAATATTAGTAATAAAAAATTGTAAATATAACACAACTTCAAGTTGTTGCCTTGATAATTGTACTGTATTGGTCTTTTTTAATGCGGTTTCATTAGTTCAACTATTTCTGTTTTCTGTAAGACCTGAAATTAAAACATTTGTTTGAGTTAAAAGTACACATTTATCATAGGTTGTTTTGCATTTCAACGTTATTTTAAATTTTATTTAAAAGTAGAGCTACATTTTAACGATGAAAGGTTTTTTTTAGATCAGTCGTTCGAAATTTAAAGTTTTTTTTTATTCAAAGGCTGCTTTAGTCTCATATTGTCATACAAAAAACTTAATGGACAATTTTCTATTTAGCCCATAATTTTCCAGTTGTTATTCAGAAATAAAAAATCGAATTTAGTAACACTTTTTTAATCGCTTGAATGATTTAAACATTCAAAATTAGTTTCGTTTCTTTAAACCATAAACTCAGAGTGAATTAACAAATATAAATGTATGAAAGACTTATTTTGCAAAAATTGGAACATTGAAAAAACATCAACCGTTTCGTTTATTTTCTATCGTAACTCTCATCTTAAAGAAGAGAAGAAAAGAAATTAAAAGATATGTGTAAAGTCAACCAACCCGCACATGGCCAGCGTGGTTGACTATGACCTAGTCACCTCAAAGTTAAGGGTAGGCTCCGAGCTCCTCGGTGGGGACGTATAGTAAGCTGTTGATGATGACATTAGGCCTTTTATAATTACAACTAACGACTTGTAATCCTTACGACTTAAAAACCAGTTGCTATTTTAATAAATCAGTAATCAGTTTTGTTGATATATGTTACTTATTTTGGGGAAACAAAAGGCGACATTTCGTTATTTAAAAATGTAACACAAAAGAAGGAACGTTGAAAAAATATTATCCGTATTGTTACTATTGTACGTTAAGTTTACAATAGCCAGTCACATTGGGTATTGTACTTCTCATAGCTTTTTTGGTATTCGTCGTTCATTGTATACGAAAAAGTTTTAATTATGCATAAAACAGAATTAAATCATAAATAGCCATTATATGCCGGCAAAAGGAGTGTTGGCCGTCGGAAGAAATCGTGGTTGCGCAATATCAGAGAGTGGACTGGAATTGCAAGTGCCGCCCAACTGTTTCGCCTCGCAAGGGATAAACAGAAATATGGAGAACTGACTGCCAACCTTCGCTAGTCGGAGAGGCACCTCAAGAAGAAGAAGCTATCGCACGCGACTCCGTCCGTGCGGGATCTAAAATAAACTTAATTAGTAGTCTATGTGTTCTTTCAGACTACGTTCTACATCTATGCTAAATTTCATAAAGATCTGTTGAGCCATTCCGGATATATATGATAAACATATACAACAAAAATCCATCCATCCATTTAAACATTTTCTTGGATTAATTCAATACAACATTATATCACAATTTTATTTAACACAGAAATATCAAGTGCTCCTGAAACGATTAGAAACTGTCAGCTTTTAGATTGAATAACAAATTAAGTTTTATTACAGACAAATCTGTCACTACCAATTTTATTAAAGCCGATTAAACAGTCAAACGAGTATCGAATTTAATGAAAAAGGTGTACAGGAGTAGTTGACATTTTTGGTTGACATTTATTAAAATGTCATCATGCAAATACATAATCCTTTTCCAATTCTCACGGTTACTGGAAATATAGAATGGTATCATTATTTTGAAATACAATTGTGACGAAACATGAATTGTATTATTATAAGCTGGGCTACGAATTCGGTTACCATACAGGGTAATACTGAGAATTGATAAATGAAATCATTTATTGAGGAAAAATAAATGTTTGCCTTTTAAATAACCGTAATAAGCGAAACAAGCCGCACCGGATACAAGACAATGTTTATGTACAAAGAAAACGTATGTTTTACTGCATAAAAGTTTAATGATAAGATTTACCCTTTTTAATAAAACTAATGACTATTACTAATTTAATGGAATTAGATGTTTTTATTGTAATCAATTTTATAGCTTTTTAGCAATTTAAGCAATTTTAAAGTTTAAACACTATTTTAACATCATAGGTACTGTCCCATACACATAAAAAAAAACCGAAAGTAAACATACAATTTTAGTGCTTATAAACAAAGAGGTTGTTAGCGTTATTCCGTTATAACGTTACCCTAATATATTTGTTTCAAAATAGCAGTTTTAGAAGAGCTTTTTAAATTTATGAAGTTCTAAAACTTTGGTACTTAAGCGGTCACCCATCGAATACGTCTCCGTTCCTTAACCCCTAACAATCGATTTGCGACAGTGGATTCAACTCGCATAAAAAATATGATAGCACCAGACTAAGATGTTTTAAACGTAAAGGCAGCTTATTCGAGGAGGGAGCGGTTGGTGAAAATACTAAGGTGCACATTTCAGTCTGGGAAAATTAAGTTTGTCTGCGAAAATAACATTGAAAATTCAAGTGTGAATTCTTATCTATTCATAAAAGAATTTACACTTCTATGAACGGGCGGCGGTGGAAATATAAATGATAAATTTTATGGGTTTGTATTTCTAATAACAACGTTAATTCTTTACGATCATAGAACACCACTGTTAAGTGTCTCATGTATAGGACTAGGACCGTCACATTCTGGTAATTTAACGTTACGGATAAGCAAATCACATTAATTATCTAAGAAAGATATGAATGAAAACCAAAGATATATTTTGTAGATACATAGAGATGTCCCAGCCGGCAAACTAGCGTGAATATTTAAATTTGTTAAAAATAACCTAAATGGTTCCGCTTCAATTCTTTCGATAACAACTTAGCAATAAACTTAATAGGTTTATGATGCTCAAAATGTGAAGTAAAATTAAGCTATCAAAAAAACGACGTAAAATTTATACATTTAACTTAAAGTTTTATTTGGGAGATTCACTATTATTGTGATGCAGGTATTACCTCATTTGCTTTACACAGCTCCGTCAGTTATACTGCAATTAGTTTAATTTAACGTTCGTCGCTAAGCTTAACTCGATTGCCAATGTCGGCTAACACTCGTCTGAGAAACAGAATGTGATAAGTCACACTGGAAAAACACACATAGGCTACTACTTAAGTTTATTTTTTAATATCGCGCAGACGTATTCGAGGGCGACAGCTAGTTCGTTATAAATTGATTAATTGGAAAAAAGTGTTATTTATGGCATTCGAAATATTTTATATTTAATTTTTACATTTAAAAAACGATGATATTCTTGATTTTGAAAGGGTACACACCAGTTTCATTTTTGTAGAGTGCAATAAACAATATATACGTGTTTTCCTCTCATTCGGTATTCCGAATCAAAGCTCTTAGTTTTCAGAAAAGTACCTTAGCGGATGAATTTCTAATTGATTTTATTGGCTTTGACTCATTTGATTCATTCCAAGATCTTTCAGCAAGGTCAGGTCACAGATTGATTGGTAGTTGAATACTAATTCCACTTCAGGCTATATATATATAGATTTATACTTTATATTTTTATTATTTTGCTTTAGTCTTAAAATAGACCATAGAAACCAAATACCTAGTCTATTTTATTTTTTTAAATTTTTCAGTCGACATTTTATGAGAGAAGTTCGTGAAAGTTTAACAAACTTGTGTTACAAATCATGATAAAGAAGAACAGTGTTTTACAGATTTTAAATATCTAAAATTTTTAATGTAGGACTTTTTTTCTGAAAACTGTAAGTTTTTCGCATTAAATAAATTGATGTTTCACAAAAGGAAAACAAAAACACCATTCCATTAATTATTTTATCAATTTAATAAATTGTCAAAATATTACAGTGAATGGAATTTAAAAACCAATCATTTAAATGCCTTAGCCCCGAGCGCTTGTCGGGAGGCGATCCACATAACATACGGGTGAGTAAATTCCACATCCCCGTAATTTATTCAGCGTCTAGCACACAGCCTCGAAAGCGAAGCGGAATCGAAGCGAAAGAAAATTTGATATGAAATTAGCGTGGATTGGGATTTGTAACCGCCTAACAGTATATGCAGTATGTAGCAACTTTTATCTATGTACATACAACTATTCCTTCCACCATCTATGTAGACTTTCGCTTAGGTTTCGGTTAGCTTTCGTGCCTGTGTGAATCGAGCGTCAATGGTTTAGGACTTTGATTACCAATGCGCTAGTGTTACGAGTAATTGGTTACTAATTCACAGATAATGGCTATGTATCGGACTACAGCGTTATTAGTCTAGCCCAATAGATTAGTTAACGCCTCTGTTATGTACAATTTAGAATCAATATTGTAAATAAACACTTTTTATAGGTGTTTTTTTATTACGACTATTTATGCGTAGAACTTATCGATTTATTTCGTTGTCTCATAAATACATGAGCAATTTTACTTTTTAGTTGTTGTTAATTTATTAATACCTACTATTTATTATGAATTGAAATATTCGATATACCGAATCTAAGTGATATTTACCTTTAGTGCTGGATTTTAATTTCTCAGTACCTACACGAGATGGGTTCATTCAAGGCCGTCAATACTGAAATTATTAATTGGATATTCTGGTACCAATATGCCGTACGCTTATCGATTGACAATGTAATTTATATATAGACAAGTTGTCGCCCGCAACTCCGTCTGTGCGGAATTAAAAAAAAGATAATGATAGACTATATGTTCTTCCAGATTATGTTTTACATCTGTGCCAAATTTCATCAAGATCCATTGAGTTCTTCCGGAGATACCTTCAACAAAAATGCACCCATCCATCCATCTAGGCTTTCGAATTTACGAGTATCTATCTATTCGCGAATATCATAAATGACTTATATTAATATCGAAGGAGAATAGTTTAAAATAGCAAAAAAAACAAATTATGCATATTTAGTTGTTCCTTTCATTTCCCGTGAAAGAAAAAAAAGGTATGTTTTTATGCAGGTATTTCGGCAGTGATAAGTGACAAGTCCTCAAACGAATACCTAGTCGTAAGCATAGATACATGATTTCAGACAGCCGGCTAACTTGATAACTCAGTTCGGGCTCTATAACTGCGTTATTCTGATTGAACAGTTACCTGCGACACTTCGTCATCAAATGTAATTATAAATGTCTGTTACTTGAGTGCTAAATTTAATATTCAGCTTCAGAAATTCCTGAACACGCTCAGTGCCACCGAATCGTCTCACGAATTTAATTTTAGTACGTAAATATTGTACTGGCATTGGTGATCTATTTAGTACTTCTTTGTTGTCACGTTCATGTGGATTTTTAATAATTATAAGTTAGGTAACAAAAATTATGTAATGATGTTCGTTGAATATACATTTTAATTCAATAAATTTATTACGTTTTCCTAATATTTACTGAATAAACATATAACATCAAATTCTGGACTTAATTGTTGTAGAAGTAACTATCAAAAAAGGAGAGCACTAAATACACACGTACTCATATTACCGCTATAGAAAAACAAATCTTTACGGGCTATACCAGCAATGCCTGAAATTATATCTCAGTAAACGAGAGAGTTTTGAAAGAAGACGTCTCTCTATAGTTTATTTTGATTTCAGAAACTAACGATAAATTATACTTCTTAATTTAATCACATGTTAAATATGTGAAACACGAAGCTAGAGCCTGTGCGGAAAGAGAGTGGGCGTGACGAAAAAAGGGACTATCATAAAAAATTTTATATGGCAATCCAACCCAGCCACCTGTCAAATGTCAAAGTTTTGTATTGATACGGGTTTGTTTGTTGTGATTTCTTGCGGTTTTTTGTATTTAATCATGTCTAAAGAGGGTACAACCTTACAAAGTTCAACAACAAAGCACTACTACGCTCTCAAATGTAAATCCCATTCTCTTTCCGCACAGACTCTATAATCATTATAGAGTTAAGAATAAAGAAAAACATGCTTAGCTCTTTTATTGCTAAGTATAATTTAAAAGTATGATTTTTATATCAGAAACAGGACAATTTTATATGTCTACTATTTATTATATAAAACAAAAACACAATCATTTCGTTAGAAGTCAAGATGGGAAAGAATAAATGCGACACAATAATACACGTATTCGCAAGATAAGAAAACCTACAGAAAAGTTATTTCGAATAATAAAAGGTTTGCGGGAAATCATAACAAAATGGGTTTTTTATAATATAAAAGACAACTGATGATATATGAATAAAATAAGAGAACAGTATGAGATATACCTAACTTTTTTATAAGTAAATTATGTAATTAAGTAAATTAATATTTTGTTAATGTTCATCAATGTTTTATTTGAAGACAAGATAAAAAAAGTCTATGTCCATCACCTAGTTCTAAGCTAGCTCCCCATCAATTTTCAGCTAAATCAGTTCGACCGATCTTGAGTTATAAATAGTGTAACTAACACGACTTTCTTTTATATATATACTAGCTTTTACCCGCGACTCCGTCCGCGCGGAATAAAAAATAGAAAACGGGGTAAAAAATTATCCTATGTCCGTTTCCTGGTTCTAAGCTACCTGCCCACCAATTTTCAGTCAAATCGATTAAGCCGTTCTTGAATTATAAATGGTGTAACTAACACATTTATATATATAGATATAGATAATAGTTTTATTTAGTGATGAACGAAAGACAGTTACAAATTAATCGTAGAACAATTTAAAGTGTTTTAACTCAACTGAATACCGTTTCAAGTCAGGAAGTTTTATTGCGACACTGCTTTGTTATGTACACTCGAACTGTCTTAAACTAACTTTAACGATGCTTTAAAAGACTTCTTAAACATCATTTGAAATTTAAAATTTTATATTTTATTAAGTAAGTCGCCAGAAGTTAAAACACGCTATGAATTGGTTAGTTAAAAGTCAATATAACTTAATCAGTAGGCCTTCTGTTTATTAATGCTTAAGTAAATTTGTGTTTAATAATTTGTAATTGATGAAAAATATCACGAAGCCGACGTAATGAAAACTTTTACAAACTGGAACAAAAAATACACGAGAAATTTTTAAGAGGCGTAGAATACGAATTAAACCTCACACTTCAAAATTGATTCCATTTATCGTGGGTTTCCGAGACCAAAATATCCGTTTAAAACATAATGTTACTCTGTTTCGTCAAAGATGACAGGGTTGACGATATGTTTTATTCAGAGATTTAGGTCTCAAAAACTAAACGGTAACACATGCAATTATTTTTTTAGTTTATTACTAATTTTTTTTTGGTTTATGTATTTTTTGTAGTAAATTAATAATTAAACTGTTTTATTAACAAAATAAACGATCCTTACTACGATTATTTTATGACAAAAACAATTTATTTCTTACGAAAAAGAAAACGTTCAATTTGTTGTGAGATTGATGGTGTTAACGTCAGTCTGTGTATACTAATTGTATTCCTTTCAAAATGACTCGACGTAAAAAATAACGAAGTATTTTCTGTTCTGACATAGTATTGTGTTATCTGTGGTGTTAGTTACTAATTTAATAATAATACTAAGTAAAAATATGAATTTTTAGATGGATGGATGTTTGTTAAAAGGTATCTCCAGAACGGCCCACCGGATCTCGATGAAATTTGGAACAGATGTTAAAGGTAGTATAGAAGAACACATAGGCTACATAATAATTTTTTTCAAATAATAAAATATCAAATAACAAATTCCGCGCGAACGGAGTCGCTGGCAAAATCGAGCAATATTATAAAGAGGGAAGATTTGATTGTTTCTTTATTTGCATTCAATAGAATCCGAATCTACAGAACATATTTGAAAAATTCTTTAACTCTTGGGAAGCTTTTACATTCCCAGGTGCTAAACGCTATATGATTTTTGATTTCGCGCCGACGAAGTTGCGGGCTAGTATAATATAAATTAACATAAAGTTGGTGGCACGAATGGGGATTAATTACACTCTAACAGGGGTTTCGTCTGCAGTGACACTTGTAAGGGATGACTATGTGTACAAACTAGATACTCGTATATAAATACAAGTATATCATTGCAGTGGAGATCTGCGACTACACAACAAAGTCATGTGCAAACTTTAACTTCGTACTATTGTTAATTCTATGCAGGGTTATTGTGAACAGACAATAGATCTATGTATTTAATCTGCATACTTCTAGATTTAATTTATAAAATACAAGAATAAAAGTTTCATAGAAATAGGTTATTTCAGTTTTATATTCTACTAGCTCTTACCCGCGACTCCGTCCGCGCGGAATAAAAAATAGAAAACGGGGTAAAAATTATCCTATGTCCGTTTCCAGGTTCTAAGCTACCTGCCCACCAATTTTCAGTCAAATCGATTCAGCCGTTCTTGAGTTATAAATAGTGTAACTAACACGACTTTCTTTTATATATATAGATTTAATTATGTTATTTTATTGTTATGTACATAAAAGTAATTTATATCAAAACATGTGAACAACTGTTAAAATAAGAATCAATCTTTTATTTTACATCATTCATGTTCGGAGCAATCAAGTGAGATTACTAGTGTGGTGGTCGACGTCCGCAGTGCGGTATTTCCCTGATTTTGCAAACATATTTTCCACCAATGGTTTATAGTGTAAAATAAAAATGTTTTTATTTAAAATAGATATAAATTCGTAAGTACGCTTTTGAAATAATTTAAGGAATTGTTACTTCAATATGTTATATCAAAATATGTTATATAAGGAAGATGAAGAAATAAGTCATAATTATGGTTTTTTAATAATAACTCGTGCTCCCCAATCATAAGATTATCATATTGTATGTAACTAGCAATGTTGTCTATGTTAATGATTGTGAAATTAAATATTAGTAAATATTACGCATCAAATTGTGACGCCTCTTTGAGAACATCAAGTAAATCTAAAATTAATTATTTTATTTATTTCACTTCATAACGAGGTGTCCAAATACTTCAAATACCGAAAGCCCTCTGTTGGCAGAATTTCTTCATTTTAAGGTATTAAATACCAATAGCTTTGTTTAATAGACTCACTTTAAAGCACTCGTTTCATTAAAATTTTTTTTTTTTCGTACAACATTCAGACGAGCTAAGTATTTGATTAAGTGCTGATAAACATTATATTATTAAAAACGGGCTATTTATCATTTTATATCTATTTTTACCGAATGCAGAAATATACCTTTCAATTTTTTCAATTTTTATTTTTAATGATATTTGTTAAACGGATATTTGTTATTTGTTAAAATATGAAATAACTAGCGGTCGTATTTGATCGCTGCGAAAGTCTAATCGGATCTGAATAAGATAAAAAACCTTTCTCCCGCATACGTAAGCTACCTTCCAGTCTGAGTCCCTTCAAAATCGGTACAGCTGAACGCAAGACAGACAAACAAAAATAAAAAACAATATAACATTCAGATACTCCAATATTATGTCACATTCTCAATTGTAAACTCCTCAGTTTAAAAGAAATTTGATGAGATTAGACTGGACAAAATCATTAGCCCTTTAATTTTTCATTAATGAATTGACGATGTTGATGATGAATTTAAGATTTATATTATTAGATTTTATTAAGGATGTGAAATTAATTGTATTTCCTTGAATGATGAGAGTTTTTGGGAAGTTTTTGAAAGTCGTAACGAGGATCTATTATCTTCTCTTATTTTGTAACTTATATGTATCACGTTTGTATATATAGCGCACATGGTCAACACATGTTTTCCCTTACGCTATATTTAAAACTCTTGACCCGGTAAACTGGCCTTACTAAAGTCTTGAACAGTAGTAGGTCAAAGGTTACTAAGCAAAAGCGAAATTAACATATCATATGGCTAAAAATCGAAATTTAGATAAGAATTACAATTATAGCATGAACGTAAACGCTGAGAAATTAGTTCTTAATTACTTAAAAGTATACCATTTTTTAACTAATCGTATGTACGTCTCTCGGTTATGTAAACTTAAAGCTCGTTTAAATTTCTCAGTCAATGCCGTACATCTTCTAACGTGATAAATACATACCTGCAACGATGTTGGCTTTTACACTATCTGTATTCATTTCATCTTAACATGTTCTTAGTTGACAAGAAATCGAGTTTCATTAGAACTGATGTAAATACTTTGCAATGATTTTAACACCTCCCTAGTGAAGTCAAACATCTAGTGAATTGTTGTTGTCTTTACTGACTTTACGTTCTACGTTTACACGAGGAAACTTTACTTGCAAGAGGCGAAATTCCGTATGTGTCATTATTATTCGACTTTTTATGTTTATATTTTTCCAACATATGATGTATGAGAGTGCTCACATTTAACTAGCGGCGGAGCTTGCTATTTATACGTGATGTCAAGTATGTTTAACCGGTTTGTACCAGACGATCACGTCCGCGCCCACGCTCTCTAGTTAGATATGAACAAGCACTTATGCGAGTAGTCTACATACAATTCTCGCAATTATTCACCGAAGAAGAGTATTCTGAAAGAACCTACGCAAGTAGTTCAGAGTTCGATATTCAGAGTCGCGGTTCTGAGATTAAAAATTGTCCTTCAGTACAATTTTTTCGTTAACTTTCGAAAAAAGACGGCACTTTAAGAAGCACCATCCAGGGAATATTAGGATGATAAACGCAAACAAAATCCTCATGACATGGTAACACGCATTTCTTACGTGTTATCGTAACTGGTTCAAATTGACATTAAAATTTAATATTAAATGATAATTTTCCCACAAAATTTTCGACATTCATCATCATTGTTCGCACGCATAACGTCGTACGAAGGTTAATAAAGTTAATTCCAGATACGTAAATCAAGAGGTTTAATCACGTTGAGGCAGAAATAATCGCCTTAACTTGGCATTACAATCTTCATTTATAAGTTGCATTTACGCTCAGTGTCTCCTGAGTACGAGTACTTTGAGTTAGTTTATGTTACTCTGTACGTTAGCTTCAATGCATTTCTCTTTAATATAACTGTACCGTACTGCAGAAATACGCTTCGTCTCATCTCGCTCATTTTCATATATTAAGGTTAAGACTGAACCGACTTTAAAGTTATACAGATATAGTTACTGAGTACTCTGTAGTAGTAGTAGTTCTGAGAAGTTATGATTAGTTCTTGTAGTACTTTAAACAGTCTTTAATACAGAGCATCACTGAAAGACTCTTGATAGTGTTATTATTTTTTTTATATTATAGGGTGGCAAACGAGCAAGCGGTCACTTGAATCCGCCTAAATACCGAAGCGACCACTGCCCATGGACATCCGCAATTGCAGATGCGTTGCCTACCTTTAATCGACAGAATATAATAATAAATAATGATATAATAATAATATTTTACTAATATTTATCTTTTTATTGTGGAATTAAATATGAAAAAGTTTTTTTAAGTTCGCAAAATGTATTAAATGCTTGCATGTTCTATAAAATACTGGCCAGTTTCCGCAGTTGGTCTGTCACTTGAAATCTTGATTACATTCCTGAAATTAGTTAAACAAGTTTAGGACAGTTATGTTTTTTGTAATAAGTTACGCTAATATATCGTGAGCATGACTACTGATAAATTTATATTCATACTAGCTGTCACCCGCAACGTCGTCCGCGCGAAATTAAAAAAAAATAGTTTAATTTATTTACTAGCCTATGTGTTTTTCCAGACTGTGTTCTACAGTTATACCAAATTTCATCGAGATACATGCAGCCGTTCTGGACATACCTTTTAACAAACATCCATCCATCTAAACATTCGCATTTATAATATTAGTAAGAAGTAAGATAAACAACCACTCTAATTTTATTTATCTGTCTGGATAATTTTAACACTATTCCGTTCTTGTTTTCCTTCTTTATGAATGTCTATAAAGAAATAGACAAGTTGTTTCAATTTTGTTATCTTTCAAATAAAACGCTTTCAAAGAACATACAAAGCGTTTGTTTGTCAAACAACAACTTTATCCAGGGAGATTTTATCCATGTCTAGTAAACAAACACAGCACAGACTAACCGTCAATTTTCTGTCAAATTAAAACCGATTTGTGGCGTTTAAAAAACAGAGATAAAAGTTTTTGCTTTTACTTTAACAAAATTTATAAAAATTAGTGTTAGATTAATCTAAAATTTAATCAACAAAAGATGCCTATAAGAATAGTCTGTATCCCCATACTTATACGAGTTTTAATTAACTCGAAGTCTACCTTTAAATATGTGGCCTTACATTTTTGTAATAAAATTCTCTAGAACTCCCTTAAAGCTCGCAAAAATCCAATATATTCTTCGACGTATGTTTGTATGTCGCCAAGCGAAAAGTTATTAGGATAACTTCATCATAATGATCTAAATTATGGGATGAGCCTTACTTGGATTAAATTTTCGAATCAAAGTTTTTCACAATTATTTGCTACTATATGTTTTTAACTATAATGCTTTATAGAAAAATATTGTAATTATTTAGTTAACAAGACATCATCAAAAGGACAGAGAGAGGATGATTTTTTTAACTAAATAATCACATAATTATTTTATAAAGCATTTATTTCTACGATTTAAATATTCTATAAAAGGCATAAATTATAAAAATAGACGCATATACTTAAAAACATTTCGGTATCGAATAATGATCATGTATTCTATGTAGTAATTTTCTAAGATGCTTATCAATGAGGCCAGAAGTCGTGAATATGAATCGACTTATAAATAACATGAATTATATCATCAGCATTATTAATCTGAAATACAGTTCTAAAACCTATGTTTTTAATTAAAATAATGTATCACGATGACGTCAAATCTCATCTTTGATCTATTGAAATGGCAGTGCCGTTTTGATAACAATATGCTTTTTTCTGTAGTTTCTACGTTAAAATTCATTTTACGTGTTTCTCACAGATTGCGAGTTGCATTTTTTTCCATCTCTTTAAATGAAGTCTTCAGTAGTGCCTCATATCTTATGCATAAAACATTAAAAAACTTTTTTTTTTAGTAACTTCGTATTGGCTAGACATTACATTAAGAAGAAAGTACGAGATACCGCAGATGTGTTGACCTTTGAGAAGGCTTCTTTTTTTTAGAGGACTAATCAAAAAGTATTTAGTAAATGTTAGCAACTTATTGCACCTTAGGGAATACTTTCTATTATTAATCTTTACTTTGAATTGCTTTACAAGCTATAAGTACAGGAGTGTGTACTTTTGACTATGTCAGTGTCACTGGGGTGAGTTATTTTTTACAAAAATTCACAGCGTTGTTTTTTGCACTACAAATTGATGCAATAGTAAGGTTGAAGTACTGCGAGGCTTGATTCATACTCGTATTTCAATTCGTGTGAAAACTGTGACAATTATCGTAAAATTTCAGTTTCACGAAACGGCAACGTTAGATTAGATATTAGGATAAACCAGCTATTAACTTTTTTTTGTTCTATTTATTGCCCAATTTGAACGTACTTTTGAACTTTTCGTCATAATATCAAAGAGAGTTCAGTTTACTATTGGCGTTTAATATATTGTTTGTATTTAGATTATTATGTATTATTTTCATGTAATCCTTTTATAAAAAATTTGCTGTCGACCGCGGAATTAGAAAGCTAATTAATTACCTTATGTTTATACTAGCTTTCGTCAGCGACTCCTTACGCGCGGTCTTAAAAAAAGTAGTAATCTCAATTCATACATCTAAACTTTCTCATTTATGATATTAGTAAGATAAGTATTCACATTGTATACACTGCTTTTGGAGAGTTCTAGTACTTTAGCTTATTTTGCAGTGTTATTTTCGATGCTTTTGTTTCTCTCTTCGTTTGGTAATTGTGACAAATTAAATTTGTTATAAACGTGAAGTTACGCAATGTAAAATGCGTGTCAACTAGAGTTGACAAATTTGATTTGGAGTTAGGACTCACTTGTTAATTGCACTGCTTCCACAAATTCACATCTCTCGCTACGAATTAGGCTTCCAGCAACACCTCTCAAAACTAATTATATGGCTACCCGCAACTAATATAACAGTTTTCCCCAGCTTTAACGTCAGTGGATTCTAAAATCCAAGTATAAATTTCTGAATATGTTTTATGATTAAACTAGCTGTAGCGGGCGACACCGTCCGCGCGGAAATAAAATTATGCACATCTATGCCAATATTCAGCAAGATGCAGTTCTGGCAAACTTCCATCCATCCATACATCCAAACATACGCATTTATAATATTAATCAGATAATTAAATGATCCGACCGATAAGGTTTTCTAACAGCTTGCTCTTAAAACAGCTTCTAAAAATAAATTTTAATTCTTGTCCTTGTAATCATAAAGTTACGATAACATTTATACAAAATGATTTTATACTTCGAAAGGCTATTGAAGACCATATTTACACAGTAAACGTCAATGTTCGTATTGTTAAAAGTTGAAATTAAAAACCGTGTACAGAATGTAATTGGAAATTTAAACCTTTTTCATTAACGAAATCTTTTTATGTTTTAACATAATTTCACTGAAATACGTTTCATATTTTAATGAATTCTTCGAAAATACTATTCATTTATTCGATACGCATTTCGATGGTAGGAATATTTGTAAATAACTGATGTGATTAATAAATAAATTTGATCGTAGAACTTTTTAATGAGAATTGTAATACATTGTTATAAAATTTTACAAAATCGTGAGGATTCTTTTATAAAATAATTGGCATAAAGTTTTTCAAAAAAAAAAAAAAACGGTAATTGGCTCAATATATTATCATTTCAAGAGAATCACCAGTTAACGAGACTAAGGTTAATTTTACAACGAAGCAAAAGATAAAGGTAAAATAAAGTTACCATCGAATAGTAAAGAAATAGTAAAACTTTTCCAATTTACTTGTTTATAAAAAACAAAAAGAAATGTACACGCAGTTGCATAACACAGTTTCCCGTTAAAAAATAAATACCGCAAACAAAAATACTAGCACAGCTTGAGTACACTAAGACAAAGAAGTTTAAATAATACCAAGAGAAGGAAAAGCATTCAACGAATAATGTATAGTCGATACTGAAAAGCAAAGTTTATTATAATTTACAAGACAGGTTTATGTAAAATACAACAAAAAAAAAACAACACAACTCACGCTCATAACAAAGAGGGGTAGGCGGAGAACTCCGACCTCATTCACCAGATCATTTGGCGTAGTCCTGACATACCCCTCTTTCTTCTTCTACCTATACATTCATACATTTACGCATAGAACGTTAGTTAAGTAAATTAATTAGCCTATACAATTAAAATGCTACCTGAAGACTACTGTCTTTAGCATTTTACTTTATTTTTTATGAAATACATTTCACGCGGACAAAGTCGCGGACACATAGTTAATAAATAAATATGAAATTTGTTGTGCACTTACATGTCTAACAAAACGAAACTGTCCAGACATAACCGCAATATTTACGCACACATGTTAATTTTATAAATGTTTGAAATAACATTGACATCAGCGCTGTCGTGACATCGTGCCGCCTCGAAATTGCGGTAAAATATGTACAACATTAATGTAGATATAACAGTTAAATGTATTTCTATGAAGCGAGCATTTATGGTTTATATCGAAATAATAAAATTAAATTAAAACAAAATTTTATATTTTCATTAAAGTTTACAGAATTACTTTTCAATAAAATGTTCAAATAGCTTCTAAAGTTTCTCTACTATTACGGCAGATATTTTTTTTTTCTATTACGCATAAACACTTTCTGTGTTTCTTTTCATATTTGTAAAATGATCTCGTTAATTGATTTTCAATATATACGAGTACAGTAAGTTTTGTATTAAGTCTTACACTACGACATTTTTCACTACATAGAATTATATGGCTTAATAAATTCAACATACTTCTTCACACTCCAATATTTCTCGGATATTTCAAGCATTCGTAGATATCAAAATATCTTGCTGCAAACTCCACGCCTTAGAAGGTCAATAGACAAGTTTTCCGAATAAGTAAATTCATCCTATGATATTAATGCACATTCTTTGTACAATACAATACAAATACAATACATTTATTTTTGAAAAATCAGTTAAAGAGACAGTTTTTTTTTATCTTTAATGGTAGGTAGAGTGAAAATAAAAATAGTAGAACTAAATCAAATGCAACAAAATGTAAAGAAACAATTTGTAAGTAATCTTGGTTCTCAAACGTAGTTGCTCAAGTGGTGCTGTAATGGATTCTACGTTAAAGTGTTCTGAAACAATTTCTTAGTTTGAAAACCACTTTTTAAAAGGTTTCTTGTTGACTGGCATCAATGCCTTCTCATTACCCATTAATAAGCCATAATATATACTACATACATACATACATACTCGTATATATACAAATTTTCTTAATTATACAACAACAATAACCGAGGGAAAAATAAGTTATATATACATTTTAAGATATTAAAGTGAAATGCATTCACCGACTACGACTGGTTCCTATTGTGACGAAGTGTAAAGCGGCTAGGTACTGCGTTGACGTTTCCCACATCGTTCTCGTACATTCCTAAAGCCACCAGATTTACTATAATGGCTTCCCTCCATCGCAATCTACTCACAGTAAATATGATCTTCAAACCGTATAATTTAATTCCAACAGAATTTCTTAAATCTCTATTTTGATGTTAATTTGCACGTCGGAACGAAACGTTTCTATTACTTAATTTTAATTATTTTTAAAGGACGAATCATTTAAATTATGACCTTTGTTAAAACCTTTGTCGAAAGATGCTCATTTGTTTTTAATCGCATCAATAAATCTTGTGATGAACTTCTTCGCTTTTAACTTTTTACCGACATCTGACAGCTCAATTAATTGTCACGACGACGGGGTATTAATTAAAGTTTTTAATCGAAAGAAATTTAAAATCGTCTCAAGTTTCTAAGAAGTCATTCTGAAAACTCTTGAAGTGTAAGTTAATTAGCGCTAAGAAGCTATGTATATACTCGTAACAACTCTGTATATTATTATATATACATATAAAAGAAAATATACGAGAGAAAAAAGCATCACTATAAAAATCGAATGCTTCACTCTTCAAAATCTGTTAATCCTTTTACAATTCATGTTAAAACCTCTCACGGTCAATTAGGCAAAAAAGAATATACGAGTATGTAATATACAAAATGTAATTGCTTTCTGTAAGATTATTTTATAAATATAGTAAGAGGTCGAGCTCAAACTCTCGTTAGAGGCTTTGTAATAAATTAATCTTAAGGGGGTTAAGATAAAGTGTACTTGTATTCTCAACTTGACCACTTCTAAACCCGATTATAATTGTCACGTCAAGGCCAGCAGTTGCAAAATTGGTTTTCTCCAGGTTTTTCATTATTAAAATTCAATTTCTTACTGAGTACTATGACTAATATTTGCAATTTAACGTAACTTGTTACATATATCTCTGCAGTTAAGATCGCATCAAAATAACAAAGAATGCGATTTTATTTTTATTTGAGAAGGGGGCAAACGAGCAGTGAGATCCTTAGTGTTAAGCGAGTGCCTTGGATATGGGCAACAACAGAGAAATTGCAGGTGCTTTGCTAGCCTTACGAAGCCGTACCAAGAGGTACCTTTTTCTCAAAAGGCCCGCTTTTTGAGGAGCTCTAAATAGTCTGTCTAAATGTCTAAATAGTGGCTTTATTAATTTTATTAAAGTTGTAAAGTTTGCAAATTTTAAAAACACTTTCTCACTTCATAATATTTCTTTGAAATATTGAGAATGATTTTCAATATACTCTATAATGTAACAGGTGTAGTGTAAATATCAACATTTTGAATATGTTAATAGGATTAGGCGCCGGTGTGCGAAAACACTTTGTGGAAGAAACAAGGAATTTAGTATGAGTAATAAATTCATCTTGTTGCTATATTTATACATATTTTCTCTTTCCTTAAACTAAACTAACTTCCTTAAAATAAAATAAATTTACGGCACCCTTCAAAAACCTTCAATGGAATGAGTTCAATCTAAATGGAATTCACACCTTTTTTTATTCATTGTCCATGTCCAATTATATTGAACAATGAGGTTTTTAACTCGTTTAATATAATAGAGGTTTACTATCAGCGAGTTTTCAGTCCCAAAACAGCAGTATAAAACATTTTATTATTCGTCTTTCATAAAAAAGATATAACAATATCTTTTTATAAAAGAAACAAATATGCCCATTCTTTATAACACGAAATATATCTGCAACGAAAACATTTGTTTTAAAATGTCGAATCTCTGGTATACGTGAAAAGTTTTCTTTAGCTCTGCAATCTATATATATAAAAGAAAGTTGTGTTAGTTACACCATTTATAACTCAAGAACGGCTGAATCGATTTGACTGAAAATTGGTGTGCAGGTAGCTTAGAACCAGGAATAGGACATAGGATAATTTTTACCCTGTTTTCTATTTTTTTTTATTCCGCGCGGACGGAGTCGCGTGTAAAAGCTAGTAGTTTATAAAAATGTAATTCAAAGTTAATAGAATTCTTTCTCTGAAGTACTATTTTGAGATTTTCAAACTTGATTTTTCTTCACTCCATTATCAAGCAAGACAAATACTTTGACACACATACACATAAAAATATTACTGCTAATAAAATCTTTTTTTGGAACCAAACGTAAATACAATGGAAACGATTATTCCACATTGTGGCTTTGATATATTTCGTGCCTCTTTTATTTATATTCCCGTTGGAAAAATTTCATCAATCATCCATATTTTCCAGTTCATTCTTTACTAACGTATGTAAACAGCTCAGTATGTGGGTATACTCGTATCTTCTCATATTTAGTTAACTGTCTAATGTCTATGAAAATGAAAATATCTGCCCGATTCTCTCTCCCAATCATTGAGAAGAAATCAGGATGAGGCCTCTTTTTATTGCAACTCTTTTAGTTACTACTTTTTGACTTTGCAGAGTACGAATTTGAATTGTATAAGATGCTTAGATAAAACCAAATTAGTATAACTTTACTAAAAACCTTAAATAATCTATATGCCGGGTAGCATACCGCTTGTTAGGTAAACAGGACTGGAACTGGAATAGATACTGGAATAAATATTTACTTAACAACTGATGCGTCCACTTAGCAAACGGAAGAGTACCTACATATGCTAGTATAGGTTCAAGTTGGCACAGTATTCCAAATAAGTGCTACTCAGATTCAGGAATGGTAAGTTTCCTTTACTGAGACACTCAGACATAAATAAATATGACAAGCCTGTATAATTTCCCTGTATAATTTATAATTTATATATATTGTAAAAGTAAAAATAATAATAAAAGAAGTAAATATAAATTGATACGTACTGATAACTCTTTAGTTTAAATTGTCAAAGGGGTATTGTTCTATAATACTCGTATTCACATCAACAGCAACTTGAGAATTTTTATATTGTCCCCGACTCGATGTCGGCGCCACTGTAAATCTCCGATGCACGTTGCATCGCCGCCGCCGGCGGACTCCGTTTTATTGGGAAAGTAAAAGAACAGCAAATCGCACTTGTGAAACTTTAAAAATGTATTTCCTGACGTTCACTTGAGATTATATAGTTTTAGTTTTATGACTTTGTATTATTTTATCACTTTCATGAATGAAAGATAAACTAAAATAATATTTTTTTCTATAATTAAAATGTCATTTAGGAAATATTAAAGACACCAAACAAACTTACATTTAATTTAAACATTTCTTACGTTTTTCCCCAGTTTATTTAGTTATACTTAATAAGCTTTATAAGCTATTTGGCATTTATATTAATAATAAAGTCTTATTGAAAAGCGTACGCAGTATCACGTGTCAAGTGTCACGTGTGAATTTTAGCTGAACTGTTTCATGCAAGATGATTCAATTTTCAACGTCAAAAAAAATTTACTTTATTTTGTACAGAGCAAATGACAAGTATTAAAACAAATGTTACATCAGAGGAGTGTCACCTTTTTATACGAGAATGCTGGTTAGTTATAGAAAATAATTCATTTTATGAATATCCTTAGTAATTAAAATTTACATATTATATGTTTCTAGTTTGAGACAGATTCATTAAGCGAACTCTTTTGTGTGTCCGTTTAGTTGAAATTATAAAGCATTTCATGTCGTTATTAGAAATTTCATTGCCTTTGTATTGTACCGAAATGTGGACAAAGCGAAATCGTAACCACTGTTTATTCAAAATTCGCTCAAATATGTATGAAATAAAACGTTTGAGAAATGGAACGGAGTCACACACTAATGCAAAAAATCGACATATTGAAAGTCGCTTTTTTAAACACCTTTGTACAGAATACTCTGTCTGGGGCTACGTACGTAAATTTAGGGTCTACGAATTAAACAAAATGCCTACGAAATTTATTATTGCTACTACGCCTAATAGTGTATATAAATACACATATTTTAATGTACACAGTATATTGGAGTATTCGTGTATTATAATCCGCAAACGGACGGGAGCTGGTACAATATTAAAAAGTTCTACCTATCTCATACAAACAAACAACTTGTTTCAATTTATATATTATAGATTCTATTCGTATATTAAGTTACAGACAGTATTGCCGTTATTCGTGATAAAGAAAAAACTTCGATTATAATACTAAAGCCAGCTTTTTGAGGAAAAGGACTTGTGCGATAATAATAGTTAGAATATTTAGTTTTTTTATGGCTAAATCAACGCATTCACTACTTATAAGTATTGTGTATGTAATTTACATCACTTAATTAGCCAATGCAAGATAATTGTTCGATAATAATTGATAGAGTACTTGATGCGTAATAAGCTTATCAATTTAATAGGTTAAGACGGTTTATTAATTTAATCATGTGTAAGATAATGTGAACTAAGAATTTATCCAAGCTCATGAATTGCATACTCAATTGTGATTTAAATATAAAGCACTAGATGTCGCCCGTGACTCCGTCCGCAAGGAATTAAAAAAAAACTTAGTTGCCTATACGTTCCTCCAGACTATGTTCTACATTCATGCCAAATTTCATCGCGATCCATTTAGCGGTTTTGTAGATACCTTCTAACGAACATTCATCTATCCCTCCTAAACATTCACATTTATAATATTAGTAAGATATGGAAAATGGAAATCATTTATGTGTTATTATCATGTAGCTAAAAATAGTATTTGAAGAATAGTTAAAAATGTAGTTAAGGAATTGGGAACCAATTTTTCCCACCTCTTGGCCTTGAATTAGAATACTTCTCGTTAATTTACATCTGTTGAAAATTGTAGCTTGTTTACCAAAATATACGAATATTTAATGGGATTTTTTTAAAAATGGGAGGAAACGGGGAGGTTGATAAGCCCTGTGGAACATCTGTCTTACATCGAAAGTAAACAAGAGAGTTAGTTAAAAGTTTCCACATTTAAACTAGACCATCCAAGACAAAGCCATCGCGCAAGGGACGCGAAAAGTTTTACTTGTGTACCTACATTACATTGTATCTGAAACAGACAGGAGTTGAGAGCGCAGTCTGTATTTTCCTTTAAGTTTATTCAATTCTGTAACTTTTTGAAACAATTAAAGTGAACAAAGTAGAAACTTTGTTATAATTTATTTTACAATACATAATGTTAATCAAAATAAAATTTACAAAATAGTACATTAATATTATGAAATTTCGAAGACTTTTTTGAAATTGCTTCTTTTTGAAAAATTGTCTTTAAAAACATGATTTTCTTTTAAGCGCCTATTATATTTGAGCGTTGTCCGCTGGAGAGCCAATATAAACGCGGCGTTGAAAAATCACCCGTGCGAACGAGGGCTCATTCTTTCAATAAACAAAAGTGCGACACTTACTCGTATTAGGCCCAGTATATACACAGTCCATATCGGAGTGTTTGTATGTAATGTTGAAAAAAAAAACATATTTCGTAAACATGATGTATTTGCGTAGCTGATAACGAAAAGCTAATTTTTTTTTAGTTTTTGTCTGTCTGTCTGACTGCAAGTCAGCGTTTGTTCCGAGTAATCTCCGGAACTGCTGAACCGATTTTGACGTGACTTTGACGGGAAGTTAGCTGATGCATGCGAGCATAATAGCCTACATTTTTTTCTGCGGTGACGAAAATCATTACTTTTCTCTACAGAGTATAAATAGTGAACTATTAATGATAATGACGTTAATTAAAAATTTCCTCTGATGTCCTCTTCACGTTCACGAGGCGAATCATGAGCAATTATTAAACAATTTTCATTCACAAGGAGCGCAGCTCTTGCAAAGCAACAGTAATTATTACAACCAGAAGCTGTATTGCAGTTTACCGCACGAATAACTTTTATGGCTGTTGCAAAAGTGGGAATATTATTTTTTGCAATACATAATTATAAATACACGTGAAGATTTTTAATTCTTTTGTGATGTTACAATTCATAAAATATAAAAAGAATCTCATGCTATTTATATGCACACAGTATACTTAATTATAAATAATACATACTGCCACACACAATGGTGTTAATAGTCACTGAAGCAATCCCTTAGTTAACGCTAAAACACCCAAGGTCTTCTTTGTGACCGTTAAACGAACCTAAATGTGGCTAATAAACTTTTTTTCCACCTATCACTACACGTAATTAATAACAACAAGTTGAGTTGAATCATGTCATCTATACGTCGATGAATGCTAAATTTTTTCCCAAAACAATTATCGGCACATTATTTATATTTAATATGAATATGATACGAATTATATTTATGTTAACTTATAAAGTATTGCTACGTAACTCAAAATATTTAAACTGTGTCAATCTTTGAAATACAAGCATTTAGCTTCGTCCTTTTGACAGCTATACTATTAGTCCAGTCATTTAAGCTTAAATTAGGTAAGAATCTCGGAATTCGAGATACCCAGCTGTAAGTCTGTAAATACTTGTATATTGACACCCTAAAAGTTGTCTCAAAACCTACATATGGTAGGGTGTAAGCAACTATTAAATTTCAAGGTCAAAGGTCACAAAAATCGGTTTTTTGGAAATATCTCATTTCCTATGGGTTTTTTGCTATTTGTATTTCTTATCAATATTGTAGAATACAAAATTCTCTACAAATTTTGTTTAAAAAATTTTTTTATACAGTGAACCGTTTTCGAGATAGAGGCCGGAGAGCGCGCGGTCATAATTGCAGAATTTTTAATGAAAATATAGGAATTATATTTGAATTTTAACCTAATTAATATTAATAATTTCGTACATGATGAAAAAAAAAACAAATAAATTGTGAATTAATCTTTTTATTAAAAAATATCATTGAATACATTAATTTTTATTGAAAGTAAAAAAATGGAATAAAGGGTACAAAAACTACAATTTATAATTTTAATCATCTTCTTCCTCTTCATCGTCGTCTTCTGGCTGCTGGTAAATTTCAAACTGGTCTTCATTATCGTCTTCAACGACATTTGTCTCAAGTTCTTCCATGATTTCTGGGTCAAAGGTTCCATCTTCGTTAATGTCGCTCTGATATCGTAGAGCATTGAGACAAGATTGCCCATTACATTGGCCACAAGTTAAAGGACATTGCAAGCCCGCTTTCCTGCATCCGCATCGCGAACCACAGCCACTCTTGAAGTTGTAGAAAATTGTATTTAGCAAATCTTCTGGAGCAGGTGGTAAAATTGTCATGATAGGCTCCAGAAAATCGTTTCGCATTGCCCAACCCCATACCTGGGGTTCCAAATCATGTCCTAACCAAGTTTGAACTTGATAATATACACGGTAGAAATGTTGATGAGCAGCTGCACTTGTTGGTGGAATATTTGAAAGCTGCACAGGTTTATTAAATTTTGTAGACTTGACGTAATGCATGTAACGAAGATGATCGAGACTTTTCACAGATTTCGGAGCATTATAGACTGCCAATAAGGTTTGAGTTCCACTCTCTAATAATTTCTGGGCCGAACAATTTTCTTCCTCAAATGCTGCAGCTAGTTCATCCAAATTTGTCAGTAATTAATTAATTTGACAAATATTTATAATAATTGATTTATTGATAGTTCATCAACTATATGGCGCGTTTTCGACCGGAGGCTGAAGTGATGCTGTGACCGCGCGCTCTCCGCCCTCTATCTCGAAAACGGTTCACCGTATAAAAAAAATTTTTAAACAAAATTTGTAGAGAATTTTGTATTCTACAATATTGATAAGAAATACAAATAGCAAAAAACCCATAGGAAATGAGATATTTCCAAAAAACCGATTTTTGTGACCTTTGACCTTGAAATTTAATAGTTGCTTACACCCTACCATATGTAGGTTTTGAGACAACTTTTAGGGTGTTAATATACAAGTATTTACAGACTTACAGCTGGGTATCTCGAATTCCGAGGTGAACTTACTAAAATGACTGGACTATATAAGAATGTTTGCCTCTTGTTAGTACAGTAAGCCGCGGCAAAGTCGATCAATCTTTGTCTTTGTGCTTCATGTCTCGTAGTATCAGATTTCATGTGATCGTTAAATTAAGTATAGAAAATTGTCAACAAAGAATATTCTATTTCACTAAAATTGAATAGTAATTATTTCACACAATATTTGTTTGGAAATCATCTCGCTAAAAACCCTTTTAAACGAACTGGAGACAAATTAAGTTTTTAATTGAATTAAGTATTTTTGTAGAAACTATTTTGAAATATCGTTAACTTTACTGTTAATGTGCAAAGCAATTTAACATTTACATAATAAGAAATATAACTACAAATTACAAACGTTTTTAGAATAATTGTTGGGATTGTTTTTTCAAATAAAATTAGTTTTTTTATAATTTTTTGTCTTATTTTAATAAATATTAATTACAATGAATTTTAGAAGTAACATAATATTACATTATCTATTTTTGCAATATATCTTTGTATGTGGGATACATTCCTTTAATTTGAACTTCATAGGCACTTAATGAAAGGACAAAGGTAAGTAACTTGTTTATGGTTATTTTATTGAATAAATGCTTCAAAACAACTTCAGATGACGTAACCATAGACAGGCTCTCTTACTTTTCTGACAAGCCTTCGTTCGCACACCACTAACTTGATAATAGTTAATGGCCACGTCTATTTTTCCAACACGGTACATTTGTTATCAACTGACGTTTAAACAATTGAGCAACTTCAACACTAGAACTTTCCATCCGATAACTGTAAAAAATATAGTCAACATTTATAACAGAAGTGGTTTTTACTAAATGCCGACAGTCTATCTTTTTGCAAAGAAAATGTGATACGTCAGTGGTGGAAACGCACGGTTTATAGGTTTCCACGAATTGACACGGGGACTAACTGGATTATTTTAAATCGTTTTCTGTTTGCAGAATCCAAATAAATTCGGATATTTCCTATATATTTGTCGTTATGAAAACAAAAATGTTTGTACGCTACATTATTAGTTTATTGGAAAAAAGTCGTTATAAAAATGAAATAAAATAAAATAACTCCCAACATTTTCGCATTGCTCGCTGAATAAAAATTCCGAATAACTTTGCGACCGTATAAACAAACAAGGCGTTGGAGGGATGGATCAATAATTGATTTTGCATTGAATGTAATAAATAATATTGAAGATATTAATAAAATCGCAACAATTTCGCCCATATTAAGGTCTGAGCAATGACAAAGCAAGCTTTTGGAACCAAACTATAGTTTGTTTCTTCAAAAAGTGCATTTAAATTCAGCTATCACAACGATTGTAATCTTGTTTACGTATTTAACCAGACTTAAAATTGTATGTACAATTAACAAAGTATACTTACATTGTACTCTTTGATATCGATCGATTTGGCATAACAATTGCATGCAGCCGCGATTGGATGCCTCGCACCAAAAGAGACATTAACTAATGAAAGTATAAAGTAATACTAATCGACTATATACTAATCTAAAAACAGTAGGAATTTATCTGGATTTCTATTCCCAAATTTATTTCCATTATAAGTTAAAAAGTATTCGGGATAATGAGATAGAAATGGCTTCCAGTTTTTCCTTGCATCTTCTAGGTTTTGATATACCTTTCTGGCATACCTTTCTATTTCACATCAGATAACAAAACAAACTATTATTTAATAAATAAATATCCACCATTCGTCATAATTTATATACATTTTTTTAATATTAAACCATGACTGTGTACAATGACTGTAATCACCATCACAAACTATATATTATTCGATTCCATATATAACCTATAGGTTATTCGAACATCATCGTAAGTAACACCGTAACTTTAATACGGATAACTTTACCTGGGGTTTGAGAGCACACGTGGCGGCGTCTGATGAAATTTAAGTTGAAGGAAACGTGCTTTGAAAAAGATTCTTCGCTGCGTTGATTTTGTTTACTACAAATTAATAACACGTGTCCAAACTCTTGAGTCAGGTGAAAAGTAGTTAAATTGTTTTATTTTATTTCAACACTATTTTCTTGCTCCTTATAGATTTTTAAAAAGAATACAAGTCTACGTTATTTGAATGATTTTTTTTTCTCATATAAACCTTATCGAATTTAGGTACAAATTAAATTAAATACGATTTCAAATAAACTTTTTGAAAAGGTCGTAGACTATTGAAGCGCTGCAAAAAAACTTGGCTGTTGTGTGAACAATGTGTTTTCACAAAAAAAGAAACATATGTACTAAAATAAATTGATCTCTCTCTCTTAAAAAAAAAAGAAATACGGATAAGAAATCACCTGAACGTTTCGTTTCGTTACAATGTGCAAGTATATGTCAAATTACAGATATCGAAACGAGATATCGAACTGACAAAGGTTTTGTTATTTACATCACGAAATTAAATTATTCGCAATGTATGTAATTGTTAGTCAGTCATCTGTAAGAGGTAGTTAATTAACGATCAAATCAATACCAGCGCTATGCCATTAATAAATACCAATTAGTAAATGGCTGGCTGAATAACGCAAATTCATAACATTGCATCTGAAATTATATTTACAGTATTATTACCGGTTCATTAAACATATGAATGATCCAATGAAAATATGCACGATCATGTTAAATAACTGATAATGGAAAATAGAAACGTATATAATTCCTATAATTTTCTTTAAAAAAGAGATAACAATGTGTTACTACGAGTATAGACATTTCAGCAGTGGAACTCCACGGTTAAATCATAAAACGTCGCGACTTACTTCTCAACATAAAAATTTTGAAAGGGGACCTTGTATCATTTGTCGTGTACAGGAATCGGGAGACAGGTGACAGCGTACGTCTTCCTTTCTCAGACAATATGACAAATACGTCTAGTCCCGGTTTCAAAAATACGCTAGTGTTACTTTAAAAGTAACATTAAAATTGAATTTATTGTTCACTAGCTTTTACCCGCGACTCCGTCCGCGCGGAATAAAAAATAAAAAACGGGGTAAAAATTATCCTATGTCCGTCTCCTAGTTCTAAGCTACCTTCCCATCAATATTAACCTAAATCAATTCGACCGATCTTGAGTTATAAATAGTCTAACACGACTTTCTTTTTATATATATATATATTCTATCTATATCGAAATAATAATTAACCAAAGTAACATTATAACGCTAATGAGAATAGAAAACGCCCAATTACCTGTGATTATTAATAAAAAAAATAAATCTTACTAACATTACAAGTGTGAAGGTTTGTATGGAGGAATATATGGACTTTTGTTAGCCCATAACACCAGAACTCCTGGATGAATCTGGATGAATTTTGGAAAAGAAATAGATTACAGTCTGGAATAGCGCATAGAGTATTAAACACGCAATCTAAGTCACGGACAACAGCTAGTGGTGGGATAATATCAATTATACACGCATACTTTTTCAAACCTTTAATTTTACGACTACTGTTAAACAATGAAGAAATGATTACTTTGTTGGTCTTAATCTTAAGCAAATAACATAATTTAAAACAAAATTCCCAGCTCTCGTGCAGCTTTTGATCGATATGTCAAAAATTCTAGTCCAATTGACTAGAATTTTTGATCGTAAGTTTTTAATTTTACTGCTTTTCTTATTAAGTTATTTCGAAACTGGTAGTACAATATTAATAATTTTATGTTTACAATAGAAGTTCTGAAAATATTTGTAAAAATACCAGCACTATAAATATGAACGATAAATCATTTATTTTGTTTCGTTTCATATCGTGACCAGATTTATATCTTGGTTATTATAATGACCTGTTTACGTTCCATATTTATATTCTTCTATACTTTCCTTTCTCACACGAAATTCTTTAAGATTTGATACGTTGCCAGTTTCACGTTCACGGATTTTTTCAACAGTTTTCTTCTGCGCTTGTTTCATTGCATTGAAGCATTGATTAAGCGGTATACTCCTAAATACTCAGGTTAAAATGTTAGTATTAAAAATGCGTATAAGTATTAAAACTACTTTTATTTTAATACTTATATTAGAGTACTGGTATTTAAAAGCAGTGTATTTTAAACCATTACTTAATAGCACTCGTTTTTCTGGGGCAAGAGGCTCCTGCCAGCCTTGACCCAGGAGTTTGTAGGTCACAGGAATCACGTATCAAACACATTCACGACGCAATATCCTTTTTTGTGTAATCGCAGATTTTCATTGCATTTTATATATAAAGTTATTGCTTAAAAATGTTGGAATTCAACTATAATAACTTCTATGAAAGAGTAAAATTGTATGTTTTACAACTTTCTAATAATACTTTGCTTCGGTTAAATGTAAAAGAAGTATCACGTCTACGTTATTTCGTTACACGGAGGAAAACGCAAAGATTTAAAATAGAGAATTTCTCGCTCATATGTCAATAAATCAATCCAGCATTATACAGTTATCAAAAACTCCTTATATTATTAACTAGCTTTTACTCGCGACTCCGTCCACGCGGAATAAAAAAAAATAGAAAACGGGGTAAAAATTATCCTATGTCCGTTTCCTGGTTCTAAGCTACCTGCCCACCAATTTTCAGTCAAATCGATTCAGCCGTTCTTGAGTTATAAATAGTGTAACTAACACGACTTTCTTTTACATATATAGATAGAAAAGATAGTATTAAAATCACAAGAAATTACACACCAGAATAATATGTCATAGCTCATAAATATTTCACGTTCAGGTTTTTAATTATGACGCATGTAGGTCGCATTCCTTAGCGTATAAAGAGAGACGTAAAAGGAGTTTGGCACCGCGCCAACTCCTATATTTCAAATTCCAAAACGCCAGTATATTGGGACATTCTCCCAGTATCCCAAGCATCCTTGCTGCCATGAAAGTGGGCCATGTTATTGTGTACCCGGTCTCTCGTTGTTCTGGTCTTGTTCTCCTTTATCCGTCCTTTTGTTTCGTTCATTAGAATTGTGACACTAAGAATACAGTCGTTGTTTCCCTTATTTCAAGTCGAGTTTACATAAATATATTAGTTGACTGGACAATATAATTAGTACAAACAAATGTCGTTAAGTCTTATTAAGATTTGGTCGCAACCAGTAGCACAAATTATAAAGCCCTAGTTGTCGCCCGCGACTCCGTCCGTGCGGAAATAAAAAAATATGTAGTCTATGTGTTCTTCCAGAATATGTTCTACATCTATGCGAAATTTCATCAAGATCCGTTGAGCCGTTCCGGAGATACCTACAAACAAACATTCATCCATCTAAATATTCGCATTTATAATGTTAGTTATATTTTATTAAGAAGGTACGTGTCAATGTTTAATAGGGAATGGATTAAGTCAATCTCAATTCTCGCATGAAGTCACTCCGTCACTGTAAATCGGTTTAATACTCAACTGATTGATCCACCCAATAAATGGTATTCTATCAGGTTCCGACAACATGTCAGCAAGACAGCAATCAATATCCAATTAATATTGTATCGCCAACAATTTCGCTTATTGCTTCTACACGAAACTAAATATTCTACAGGTAAGTTTCCACATTTAATTATTACTTGCGGCTTATTTCTTGAATAATTTAGAAATTATTATTAAATAAATTAAAAACACATTGTTTTAATAATTTACATACTTTATTCTCACGACTTTCAAACTTCGAAATGTTCCAAAAATTTCAACAAGGGCAAAGAAATTTGTTAGCTTACGTCAAACTTCAAATTGCATTCTCGAAACAATGTCTTCATTAATGTGAGTCTAATAAAGTTTTCACTTGCTATATATTTCAATCGCAAATGTTCATTTACGGGTCATAAATATGTGTAAACTGCAGCCAACTAACTACACCAGTGTCGAAAATATTGAAATTTAAAATAATTTACTGCGAAGCTTTAGCATTCATACACTTGGTCATGAATTTAAATGAATGAAATGAATTTAAAAGTATAATTAGGATAATTTTCGATTTCTCAATACCAATGTCTTAAGATTAACATTGGTTAGAAAAAATATATAACACTAAATAAACCTGCTATTAAATTAAATGAAGTACTTATTGTATATAAAAGAGTTTTAAAAAGAGAAAAATTATAAAAATCAGATTTATTTACATAATTTTATCAAATTGCCCATTTGCAAATCAATCATTTTTCATTTGAAAAGGTCTTTGTGCCCATTTGTTCAATAAAACAGTTTTAAAGCTGTTATTAGTTCAACCGCGAGATAACTCAGTCGTACGTTTAAAACTTTTCATTCAGCCGACGAGTTCGTGAAATGTCATGGCCCTATCAATCAGTACAACGGCCGGAGAAAAAAGCGCAAAAAGTTTCAGTTCATTTTTAAATTCCGAAACATCTAAGGATGTTTATTTAAATTAATACATGTAGTATTATGATTCATTTATAAAATGAAGTATATTTCAAAATACTGTAAAATAAATAAAATTCTGACCTTTTTAATTTTATCTAACTCTAATATCATATTTTATTAAGCATTATTATTTACGTAATTAAGAACTAAAAAGTAAGATTCATATATAATAAAACCACCTGTTCTTATGTTTTTAAATGATTCTCAATTATCTATTGCATAAATACCTTTTTACAAAATAGAGTACAATACAATAGCAGGGGAAAACCACGGTTATCTTACTAATATTTTAGAGGTAAATGTGAGAGTTTAAGATGTAGAACATAGTCAGGCAGAACACATAGGCTACTTATTAAGTTTTTATTTTATTCTGCGTGGAAGGAATCTATGGCATAAGATAGTTAATACTATATAACTTCATGTTAATATTCAACATAATTAAAATCTAAGTGATAATAATGAATTAGTTCTGTTTACACTTTCCTATAAAATTGGATGCTAAAACAAAAGAAAGACGATTTTATCCGTGCCAAAAATGGTACGTAAAAACTGTCATAAAAGGGGTTTTGTAGTACGATTTGCTAGTGTCGTTTTTATAAGAGTATAGTTAGATATTTTTTGTAAAGATCGCGTAAATAATATATTATAATGAATATAGCCTAATACAATAACTCAATAGTTGAAATCAAGGCACCTTTGTCTGCATTATTCTTTTATTAATAGTGGCAAAATAAAATTGCGAATACGACTAAAAGAACCCGATTTTTACTATGAAATCGTTCACAAAATGTACAATACATTGTAGCGTTTACTGCATATGCATATAGGATGTAATCTCTTAAAAGCCAATCGACCATTCGACGCTAATGGCTTACACGTTTACATTGAACAATGCTTTTGCTCGACAAAACCTTGCACGTTGTCCAACAAAGTGGTTCTCGACTTCGTTAGACGCTTGTTAGACGTCGTGTGTACCCTATTTATGTCATTATTCATCAAGTTTTGATAAAGATAAACATTTTATTATTTTAGAAATCTTATTATTATCAAGTGAATGGGATGATTTTCTGTCTTTATTTTGCATAAAGTGTTATAGTTTGCATTTATGCACGTAAACGGCAATAAACTAACTTGTTATTAAGGAAGCGAACACACATTAAGTAGTAGTATCCACTCCCAAATAAAAATTCAATAATAATTGGCAATACTTACTGGTAATACGCGTAAAAAAGATAGAAATTTATGGACATGTCTTCTATATTAAAAGGTTGAAGTTTGCATGAAAAATTAATAACACACCCACTTGTTTAACGGAATATCACAAACTCTACTCGGGATCCTTTTTAAGATTCTTTTGTGGTAAATGTTAATGTAAAAACTTGATAAAATCACAGTACGCTAAAAATAGTTAAATCTCAGTACTATTAAAAATGTTTTCTTGAAATATTGAAAAGTTACTTAAGGTTACAAAAAAAAACATTTCTTGATAAGACGCTCCTGTGGTGAATGTCTTGTATTTTAAGGGGATGAAGGAAATCACGGTCAATAATAATTTCAAGATTTTTTTGAGTAAGAACAACTTTTTATTTTTTAATTATTCTCATAAAGATTCTCGGTTCGAAACACAATCTAAATATTAATTAGCAGTACGTTGTAAAATACGAGATTGTTTATAATATATATAAATAGAAATATTTATTATATCAATTATATTTTGAAGACGAAATTTAGATAGTAACAAAATTATTTATAAACAATGTTATTAACAGTATTTACAGTATTCAGTTGATAATTACACGTTCAACGCGGTTTTTAATCATATCTACGGTTAGGAAATTAATTACGTATTGGAATAACATACATTAATTGACCACCACAGAATGCCTAATTGTTCCAACACAAGTGCAATTAAGCACTTTAGACTGATATCAACTATACATCGATTACATCATCGTCCTCTCAAATTTACTTTATCTCTAGTTATTTTGAAATAACTGAAATTTTATGAAATAATCTTAATTTTTTTTAGATAACAGATATTCTTATTACACTTTTAGCAAAAATAAAAAAGTAGAGGTTATTAAAGTAAAATGTTATGTGTTTTCTCTTCTGAAATGGCTCCTTTGTTAAATATAAATGAAGTCGGCTAAAAAGAGAACAAAGTACTATTAATTGGAAGACTTTTCATATTCGAGAAGTACTCATTACGTTTATTTCAGTAATTTATGATACGAGTACATATTAAAATATACTGAATGTTTATGAATCATGTAACATGATCGTTGAACAAAAATTTCGTATGAGATAGAGCTGTGTGAATTTTTCATGGCCTGATTTTAGATGTCTATACATATATAATTGAGAGATATAGATGAAAAATTACATATTTTTAGATAATTCAAAAGGGTATTAGATCGATTATTGGGTTCGGCAGTAAAATGTTACGATTATAAAATCATTTGAATTTGTTTCGTACAAACATTGTAATTGCAATTTGATCCAATATCTATCTTAGCGTAAATCTACGAAGATCCAGTCGAATGTATCCAATTTAACGCTACACGAAACATCAGTTCAATAGAGATCTAATTCGTGGACACGGCTCTTTATGTTATAATGTCCAATTAATTGAAACAAAACACACTAATTGAACTGTTCACTGTTTGGGAACTATTGGGCATATTACTTACGTGAAACATAGAAAGTAAGAGATTTATGATGCTGCTTACCAAAACATTTTTATTTGTAGTAATATAATATGGCTGTATAAAATGTTTGTTTATACTAAATTACAACAGACCGGATTTAAAATATAAGTGTTTTTGCATCTGTTTCTTAAGATGTAAAATAAAATAAAAATACCACGGTGTCTCCCGCCATTCCAATTAGCGGGGGAAACAACAAGTTCTGGTTTCTTCTTTCCAAGTATTAAAATTTTAGTAATAGTCCTTCTAAAAAAACTTAAAGTAAACGAAAAAAACCTGTTGACTGTACTTAACCATTGTGAGTATATTAAGCTAGTTTAAAAAAAAAAAAATTTAGTTTATTATTTTTAATGTAAAACTTCAACAGAATTCTCAATCTATATTTTCATATCGGCATCAACAAATAAGTTTGCCTTCAAATAAATTACAAAATGCTAGAAATTTTTCTTAAATATGCATAAACCGTCAATTTTTTTTTGCTTTATACAAGACAGTAGTCCTAAAAAAAAACACATTACAGTGATAAACAGTACGGATATCAAATCAGACATAATATTATTAAATTTACAAGTTAATAATAAATAAATAAATAATCTATTTACCTATTGACGAAAGACTACATTTTCTCTAAGCCATAAAATATTTATTTTTGACTCTTTGTAATAATAATAAATAATACTGAAAATAGGATTTTTAAAGATTACAGATTAGATAACGATTTATTACGAAAAAGATCTTAATCTTTATAATTTGTTCTGCTCTGCGTGTTTGTTAAATCCTAGACAGCGACTGTGTACCAAGCACCTCTAAACGACTCCCGCCCCTCCCACATCTTTGCAAAGTAATATAGACAGGATAATCTCCAACATTAAAGATTTCTCCGTAAAACTTTTCCTATTGCCTTTACTAATATTATAAATGCGAATGTTTAGATGGATGGATGTTCGTTTGAAGGTATCTCCGGAACGGCTAGTATATATATATATATATATATATTTTTTTTTAAACAGAAATGATTGCATATTTCATACATTAACCAGCACGCTCTTATGGTAAATATATTTCGATTGGCTACGTTTTCTGTGTACATTGACTATAATTTCTGTCACCAAATAAATACGAGCAGATGTTGAAGTACGTGGTTAATAATTATCGCGGTATAAAATTAAATTGTCGGTCAGAGTTCGGATTTACCGCGTGTGTGTAATCTCCTATTAGAACTCCGACTGCACGTTTAAAATACCATGTTTTCAGTTAGAACTAATCTTATTCCTAGACGGCAGAAGTAATTTCTCTAATGAATTGCGGTGCGGGTGAAAGTTCAGTTCGGTTTGCTCACTCGTCGGATTAGACTGGGAGTGAATAATTAAAGCAAGGGACTTGTTTACAACTTCTGTTGATTGTCATAATTTCAAAACTTCAATTTCTGTTGCTCTAGTTTAAATTTAATAATAATCTCAATCGATTCCCATTGTTGACCAAACAAACATAGAAAAAACTAGCAAAAGTGTTTGTAGAATCGATCCAGCGGTGGAGAAACAACTGAACAAAAAAAACCTCACCGTAAGGTACCTTTTCTACTATAACTTTACAAAGTACATATACAGTGCTTGCATTGTTTTTTCAAGAAGTTTTTACATTTCAGTTTGAATACTTAACCATCGTTTGTCACATCTCGTTACCTACAGTCTACAATGGATTTGTTAAGAAATAACCTACCTCTAAACGAAATAGTTGAAATGTCGTGTCAAAGAAAAAATAATAATATACCATACAATGTTTACGCTTTTCCAGCTTTAAAAGTTTAAATTAAAATTCCTTAAAAGCAAAATCTGTGTTATTACAAACATTGTAAACTGTAATATTTGCACATTTCTTCAATCATTTCTGATAAGTACACAAAACGAAATATGTTCTAAAGCGAAATATTTTTTAGTTTTTCTTATAATATAAGAAAAAAGGTTTTGTGAATTTACTAAAACTTTTACTACCACTAATTGGCGCATAAGTCTTAAAACTGGTTCCAAAAGTTCAAGTATATTTTTGGTAAATTTGCTGTAACTCTATAGACATAACGACGCCAAGTCTGGTCTGTGTAAAGTCTGTCTATACTAGACACCGTAGACTAATAATTCTCGAAATTTTAGGGTGTACTTAATTACGTACGTATGTCCCCTTGAAGTCATATTTTATTTGCAGATCGTTAGTTGGTAGATCAGAGACTTCTAATTTTTAAATATGTCCACTTAATTTGTATGCTTGGTAAAATGATGTCTAAATTCTAGACAGAACTACGATCTGAATAATTTGTCAAAACTACCGAGTGTAAAAAAAATATTAAATATATACATATATGTAAGAAATATTCATTCGCTAGCTTTTGCAAACATTCTTTTCCGCATCTTTTTGTCTTTTGTTTTTTGCAATTAGTACTCTTAAAACGACGACTATCTAACGTGCAACTGTGCAAAGAGAAATTCAACCTTATGCCGATTATATCCAAACCAATGGTGGTTTATTTTTATCGATATTTTCCGAGCATTCTAATAGTACGATATTTCACATGAAAGATCTTGGACAAATTCAAAATGTGCCTTCTTCTTTTTTTGGCCAAAATAACCTTATCTTTAAAACCCAGACAAATCCTACTAATACAATAAACAAGGAGAAATCGTTTAGAAGACCGTAGAAAATGTGTAGAAGACGGATAAAGTATTACAATGCAAATACTCTTTAATTCTTTAAGATAAGAAAACATCTTATTACCTTTGAAAAATTGTGTTTGCATTTGATAGACTATTTTAAGAGTTTTACATAAATTTTTTCATTTTATTTAAACTCAACGGCGAGTAAAATCACTGCAATTTTTATTATGTTTCTAATTATATTAGTGTTGAAACCTAAAATTCACCAACTAGTTATCAAGTTAATAATGTTGAGTGCTGGAAACAAACGAACATCACATAACTGTTCGGACCATTTCGGACTTTTATCATAACTAGTTGGTACATCTTAGGTGTTATTTGTAAATCCTAGGATTCACCTATAAGATTGTAAGTGTGCATATGATTTGAAATTAAATCAACATTATGTGCAATTATTTGATACAGGCGCAATGCACAGAACACTGTAATGGCCGATGCAGTTATCGCATTATCTCATTGGTGTAATCTTTGTTTTTTAATGGGTCTTCTCGTGAATTTCAAATGACGTCACACTTTTACACTATTGCTATCTCTGTTTCATCAAAGAGAATGAGCGGGATATTACAAAAAAGACTAACTGCAGCACTAAAAGTCGTTTAGGTTCTTTAGAACACTTTATGTGAGAATTTTTACACTAATGTACCGCTTATGTGCACATTAAATCCTAAACAACGATTTCTGCTCATTTAATCTTACGAAAAAGAATTACATTAAAACAAACCAAAACTAAATCTTATCTTTAATTAATTATTGAAGCTTTCCAAAGTCGAGTGTCTTGTTACGTCATAAACAGAGCAGAAAAATACTGACCGTCTAAATACGGACTGTAAACATGCCATCAAAAGCAGAATAACGTCGGGTATTAATAACGGCCATTTCATTTTTATTGTGACAATGTCATTTTCAGCCCTAGAAACTTCTAAACGTTTGCTTGTTTACCGAAAGATTAAGAAAAAGGTTTTATACTTTTGCCTCTACTTTTTGCATTGACCTTATTGCTCCAAGTTTTCAAAATACGTAATAAAAATGATAACGTAATCGATGACTTGACCGTATCCTTGTTGAGAGATTAACAGAATAAACATATTTTAATAAAAATAAGAAAATTACCTACGGGTTTTAAGAAAATTAATCTCTCACGCGGACGAAGTCGCTGTCGACGGCTAGTTTATGAAACTTACACTATACCAAGGCAATACAATATCAATAAGCAATAAAACAAACATTAAAGTAATTTAATCAGTGGAATGGAATGAATTGCTGTGAAGTAATAAAACAGAGCGTTTCATCAAGCCTTACCTTTTGAAAGCTACTTTTCAATTATGATTTATTTCAAACTAGCTTTTACTCGCGACTCCGTCCGCGTGGAATAAAAAATAGAAAACGGGGTAAAAATTATCCTATGTCCGTTTCCTGGTTCTAAGCTACCTGCCCACCAATTTTCAGCTAAATCAGTTGGACCGATCTTTAGTTATAAATAGTGTAACTAACACGACTTTCTTTTATATATATAGATATTATTTGATTTATTGATTCATTTGCAAAGGCTAATAAACTATTTGGAACCTTAGATGATGTACTTATTACTTGTAGTGTATAATTAATACAAACGGATAATTCGATTTTGTAATTTGCGATGCGCATTTTTTTCATTTGTTGCGATATTATTTTTGTGTCCAACATAAAAGATTCGTGACCCTCCCGTGAAATTCTCTGCAGTCACACTTGTGTTGCCACGTATAGCTCTCTTTTTTTATTTAGAGAGAACGAAAGTTGTAACAGTATGTTTTTGTAGGATCCTTGCTAGGTATACAACAGATTCTGGACCTTACCAACTAATAAGTCTTATCTAAATATATAAAAGAAAGTCGTGTTAGTTACACTATTTATAACTCAAGAACAGCTGAATCGATTTGACTGAAAATTGGTGGGCAGGTAGCTTAGAACCAGGGAACGGATATAGGAACTTTTTTACCTTGTGTGCATTTTTTTATCCGCGCGGACGAAGTCGCGGGTGAAAGCTATTTATAACAGAGCGTATACACTTGAGGACGTTGTTTTCTTATTTTGGCGAATATTTCTTTTTTTGGAGTCACATAAACGTGCTAAATTATAAGCTGTTATAGTGACAGTTTACAATATTCTATTCTAATTAGTAAGCAAATTTTATTGTACTAATCGTTTTATGAAGTACCTTCTTTTTACGGTTAATCTGGCTTTAAGTTTTTCGCCCTAGACAAAAATGTAGTGAGTTAAAAAAGACAGTATACCATAATACTAATAACATAATTTATTTATATAATTCACAATTTACAAAATTTTATAAAATAGAACATTCCTCAAAATGATAAAAACGACTTATCGAGTGAAATGGCGTGCGGAGAATACTTTATTCGGTGTAAATGGATTGGCACTTACTTAAGACTATGTTAACTGTCTATTTTATTTTCCTTGTTTCTGTTGACGATCACTTTTATCAAATGACATTAAAATTTCATTCCAAGAACCATGTTGGAATGAGATTTACTGTCATAAGTGTGTTCCATTAAAGAAGTGACTAGACGTGTAACAGAGTAATTCTACCAAAGTTTAATATTTAAGATATATTTATTAGCAACCATGGTTATTTAGACTAAGGCTGAAATTTATAGTCGGTACTTGGTCTTTGCTTAGACTTAACTTTATATACTTATACTACTATTAATAAGTCATTAATAACTATAACGATAAAAAGGTACTATCTCATAGTTGTATAATTCTATATTAATCTTATTTATATTGTAAATGCGTATGTCTAGATGGATGGATGGATGGATGATTGTTATTAGGTATCTCTAAGTCAATTCAACGGATTTCTATGAAATTTGGCATAGGTGTAGAACATCGTCTGGAAGAACACGTAGGCTATTTATGATTTTATTAGCTCGGCGCGGACGGCGTTGAAGGCGACAGTAAGTTTCTATATAAATATTAAAAATGCGTAATACAATTTAAATTAAACACTAGTCGCGTATTAAAGTAAATATAATTTTAAATACGATTCGATACCGGGTACCAATACATAGTTTAATATTAACTATGAATGATTTTGCAATAGTGCTTTAATTCAGACGGCATTCATCAATGTGGGGAAGCAGTAATCAAGGTTCGTGTATACGGCCGTGGAGAATCGGAAACGTAGTTAGGCATGTTTTGATTGGAAAGCTTGAAGCACTACGCTATTCAAATTTCAATGTTGCTGCAATTAGAAACGTTTATGTGTATTGCGGGAATTTAATATACTCGTACGAAATCGTTACATCGAAATTCTTCTTCGAAAACACGATCTATGTATTTCTTTCATCTATATATATAAAAGAAAGTTGTGTTAGTTACACTATTTATAACTCAAGAACGGCTGAATTGATTTGACTGAAAATTGGTGGGCAGGTAGCTTAGAACCAGGAAACGGACATAGGATAATTTTTGCCCCTTTTCTATTTTTTTTTCCGCGCGGACGGAGTCGCGGGTAAAAGCTAGTTTAAAGTAAAATGAAGACACACAGTTTTCTTTAGAAAAACTTTAGTATTTAATATTAATCATTTCTAAGAAGCAAGAAATTTTTAAACAATGTCACCTAATCATTGGAGGAAACCTGTATAAGTAAGACCAGGCAATTGGCCTAAGTCCTGTGGTTTTAGGGAACAGAGAAAATGCATTAGTTCCCTTTCTCCCCTCAAGGTATATCGTTGCGAGCTTTTTACGCAACCATAGAAAATGTATTTCAAGTGTATAAAACCTCGATCCTCAGCTGTCAGATTTATGTCGGTTTAACGATGGATAGAGAATTGTTTAAAAAATACTGCACTTTATAAGTTTTTGAGACAACTCGTTTCAAACAAACAAAGCGAATTTTACGAGTTAAAAATAACGCTTAACATGTCTGTTCCGCCGTTCGTCTGTCTAACCAGTCACAAGAGAGTCACAGGAGACAAATGGTCCTTTAATAAATTTATCACGACTCATTTGTAATTAAAACCAGATTTACGACATAAATATAAATAATTATGGCATAATGGCATTAATTATCACAACGGTAATCAATAACAAAATTTATAAATTATACCTATTTGGTTTTAGGATTTAACTTACGTTAATTCACATTCCTTTATCAATGATAATTTTGCAATAAGCGAATTTTGTATACCAATAATATTATTTTAGAAATTTATTCAATTTCCTTTCGTTTCCAAATGTCACGATCTAATACATATTGTGTTTATTATACATATTTATTTATTTACTTATTATATTCTATCTTCTATTCTATGTACATATTACAAACATAATAAGGTGTATGAAACTGCTGTAATTTACTTATATTAATAAAATATATTATTATTATTTAATTTATAAATCCTATACAAATAAGTGACGGTGTGAACTTTGCCACTCACGACTATTTATGTAAAAAAAAATTAAGGGAAATGAGGATCTAGTGTAAAGCATATTTCTCAGAACAGATTCATTAACACTGTCCGTGATTGAAGCGGGTTCTCATTTCAATTTGTTGTGATTTCAGTGTTGTAACATGTCCTTTGATGACCGTATTGTATCAAGAGTCAAAGAGATGTTTGCACGCGACAATTGACGGTTCACCGCGTACACAACATTCAATTTATTGCTCCATGGTCCGTGGGCGGTATTTGGTTAGTTGCGACATTGTAATGTTTAATTTACTTTACTACATTTAAACATTAACACAAATTTTAGATCATATATTCGAAGTAGCATAATCGAGGAATGAGTATGCGTAGAAGTATGTATGATGAATATGAATATAGTAACGAAAAAGGTGTGCTAGGATTGCGCCAAGTGAAAATCCGTATATTTTCACTGGGGACTAGGTGCGTATTATTTTATGTCTAAGTGTTATTTATTATTCATGAGATAAACATGTGCTCAGAAATTTTCAATATTGTTCAAAGTTGGATGAATTTGAGCAAACGGATTTCAATTAAAGTACTCTAATGTTGTGCAAATAAAAGCGAGCTTCGTAGTTAGTCCGATAATTATAGACAGAGTTTGTATTAGCTTCTACCGAACATAGACGAATCTGCAAATAAAGTCTAAAACCTTAGCTTTCAACAGTTGTGAGCTCAGATAATAATTGAGTGGACGCGGGCCTGGTTAAGATCGATTCGTCGGATTTATTTTCCCAAAAACTGCTGTTTTATCCTTTGTTTTTGGTTCGCTTTGTTTGTAAAACTGAGTTATTTTTAGGCATGTTTCGGTTCAGTTGGAAATTATATTGACAGTTTTATTTTATTTGCTACGTAAATCTATTAAGAAATTATCGTACGCTAAAAGCACTTGTTAATTAGCTTCTTTGATTCATTTATAAAGAGTAATACCTTCTACTTCAAAGTCTCTTTCATCGATCAGTACTCAGTTATATTTGTATAATATGGACGATGAAAACTAAAACCCTGTAATACCCAATTGAGTTTAATACTGTGAGAGACGTACCAAAAGTTACACTTTGAAGTGAGCACTACTTTATTTGCTTTGAGGATTAAATAATAAATGTTATACTCGTATGTAACTTATACTTGACCTAACTTTAAGCTGCGGTGTGTTGCGGGCCATGATGTTAACGCTTTAATGTTAGAATTTCATGCTCCATTCAATAGATTAAAAATGTTTTTGTTTAGTGAATTTTGAAATTTATATTTAAAAATATTATAAGGGTAAATTAACTATTTATATCAATAAGACATTGTGAACTCTGAACTTCATTGGTTCATTTTTTATTTACGTACTTTTGAAAAGCAGACTTAATTAAAACGTCATGACATAAATTTGTAATTTTCCCAAAAATTAATGGCCCTTAACTTATTAATCTTCATATATTAAAAGTAATGTGTGGTGTAGTAAAAAAAAAAAAATTGTACACATCGTCGGTCTGTACGTATAGTATGTGTGGCCGTGGTGGTAATTAAGCGACTTTCTTCTAATGACTATGTATGCGGTTTGCTTTGAAACACTCTCAACTGACCACTCAGCTTTAATATTCCTTTTGCCACAGTATCACGTCATTAATTAAAAGACATACGTTAACACAATGCTAGAATACTTAGAGGACTAAAGAAATATGTTTTTCAAAAACTAATTGCAGGCTTTATAACTGAACCGATAGTGAAGAGTGACATGTCATTCGATTTTCATTCTTTCCCGGAATGTTATGGACAACAGTCGGGTATATTGATTAATTATTTAATACTATTTACTATTTTTAGAATTAATTTTCATTCGCCTGTTTTCCTTATTATTAAGATAGAATTAAAATGCTACAATTATAAAAAAAAAACTCTACGAAGGGATATAATTGTTAGTTCAAATAAGATTCAATGGTAGGAAACTTTCGGCTGCAGGCTGTACTTGTTATATTTTAATTGTGATAGTTATTATGTTATCTTAAAAATCTACTCCGTGGTGTATTTTTAACAATATTTCTCACACGTGAGATCAGAAATCCCAAAGTACACTTGGCGGGAAAAAAACTATAATTTTAATGAGGGTCTATGACCATCTCAGTTTTAAATAATGGCTACCGGAATCGTAGTAGCTTCATATCTACTGTTTCAATTAGTATTCAAATTGATCTTTAGAGCGCAGTTTCATTAGTCGAAACACCGACCGAGTCGTTATACAAGTTCCCCGCATACGGGTTAACGACTAAAAAGAAAAATCGATCGATGAAAACTCGCGTCGCACGGGGACTCAGGTGACGAGTATAATGAGCGTCAAGGACTATCGCTGTGCGGGAGCTAACGACCAATGAAAACGGTTATGGCATGCGCGATTAATGAAACTGCACCCTTATGAAAGTTATCATAAGATGAGCTCTGATTGTAATGTTTGGTTAGGGCGCAATCAAAATAACGTTTCCATAAAATAAATATGATATCAGAGTAAATTGCACTCGTGTTTATACACAGACGAAAATAATTAAAGTTGAAAATAGATTGAAATGATTTCTTTGAATCTTCATGCAAGGCGCGTAAATATTGCATCATGTTTGAACTAAAGTCAATCTAGATTGAAATATACATTAAAAACGATTCAGTTTTCTTCAATATTATTTTTGTGACTTTGAAATATCTTTTTTTTGATTAGGTATTGTTAAATCTCACAGTCAAAATACTACACAGCCACCCTGTCTCCGGAGGTGCTCTAAAATATCAAAGCCAATCACTATGAATAGAAAGTTATTTGACGCAAATAACTATTTTATTTTATTCATTAAACTAAAACATGCGATGGGTTCAGCCTCTGGTTGATTAGCCAATATTTTTTGTTACCATGAATGAAGAATGATGCAGTATCAATTTAGGTATAGGTAATTAAATATAAGCCTTGGTAATATATATAAAATATAGAAATAATATTTAATTTAGAAACGTCCGCAAAACATCCTGTTCAGATAAGATTGAAGCATTCACTCTTTGGTGGATAAGAAGTTTGCATACTAACAAAGTCGTCGTACTGGTCACTGAAATTTTTTCTTATTAAATGGACAAAAAAAGATTAATGAAAATTAAGAAGGATATTACTAGGGAACTTATAGCAAAGTAATATATAAAAATATAGTCTTGATAAGATATTTATATAAAACTCGTAAATGGTTTTAACAAAGAATTAAAAGTATTTTTGGGTAAAATAATACATTTATTTATACTTTGAACGTACGTATCGTGGAGCACAGATCTTTGGGGTATTAAGACCTAATACTCGATCCCACAAACAGAATTGTTGAACGACTGACTCAATTTGATTTAAATTCTATTTGGCCGACATAAAGATATTTGTTGCTTAACTTGCATGATACAATAAGTTCCATTTAACGCAACTAAAGGTAGTTTTAATGGAGACTCTATCGTAGGTCGAATGCCATATTAAATGTAAATGAATGTCCGAATTGCGCAAATCTATCTTGGTGCTATTGGTGACACACTAATCTTATATCTATCTTATATATATAAAAGAAAGTCGTGTTAGTTACACTATTTATAACTCAAGAACGGCTGAATCGATTTGACTGAAAATTGTTGGGCAGGTAGCTTAGAACCAGGAAACGGACATAGGATAATTTTTACCCCGTTTTCTATTTTTTATTACGCGCGGACGGAGTCGCGGGTAAAAGCTAGTTTATATTGAAAGTAAAAAATATCATGTGAAAAAACAAATATGAGTTTTGTCAGTACTTAAAACTTTAAAATTAAATTAGTTTCGTTGTTCTTGTGTATGCTCAAGGGGAATAAATACTCACATAATATATAGGTATATATCGAAATTACGTTCGAGATAAAACAATTCTTGCGTTTAAAACAAAATGCTCCCGGGATTTAATTAGTGTGCCCTGAACCGAGCTCGTTCTTGACTTTCGTTTTAACTTTGCTGGTTAAATGACAAATATTTGTGGTCCTCCTTTTAGTCTACTGTTATGTTCTTGTGGCGAAGTTTGAAAATGATTGTTTTTGTGTTATGTTTTTTTTCTAGAGTAAGCCACCTGACCTGGTAAAAAGACTTTGATATTAAAGAATATAACAAAAAGTCACAGATTCCTTGATTAAAAATTCAAAGAATTAAAGATCCAAAGAGATCCTTTGTTGTTGTTTTACAGGTTTAAACAAAAAAATAGATTAATTTAAAAATCATTGAATTTAAAATATTTTGAATCATACTAATATTATAAATACGAATGTTTAGATTGATGTATGTCTGTTTGAAGGTATCCCTGGAACGGCTGAACGGATCTTGATGAAATATGACACAGATGCAGAACATAGTCTGGAAGAACACATAGGCTACTTATTATGTTTTTTTAAAGCCTCTCGGACGGAGTCGTGGGTGACAGCTAGTTTTTTCTAAAAGAAAATTAGACAATATAAGCAATTGAATATCAAGCATTTCTGTTTTAGATACACGTAAATTTCAGTACTTGGCCAAAATGTAAACAGAAAATGGAACTGAGTACTCTCGTCGATGCAAGTCGTAATATCCGGTGCACAGTTCGATTGATTACGAAACAATTATTGCAGAAATCTCGTCGTGACACGAGTAACTAGTCTTTAAAGCCAAAACGGATTGAAGTCCATTTTTATATTATACATGATATTGATAACATTAATATTTGGTAATCGCATTTAAGTTTGTTTCATCATCATCGACAGCTATTATCTGCCCACTGCTGGGCATAGGCCTTTCCCAATGCTTAAGTAAGTAATTTCGTTTAATTTGTATTTAATAATTTGATATCTTTGAGTTTATTTTAGTTATTATGTGAATTAAAAAGTATTTTAAAAACAAATATAATCAGGAGGTTCCTTTCTCTGTAGCCCTGGCCACTGGTTGTTTGAGTCTTGAGATTTCGCAGCCGGTGGTGCACTATTTTTTATATATTTTAATTGTTTGCTTTTTTATACGCTTAAATTTTGTAAAGTAAGCTAAATACACAAATAAGTCAAATACAGAATTAAATATAAGTATCAAAATAATCAATGATTTAATTTATACAAATAAATCAAAGTCTTTTAAAGCACGCATTCAAAATATAATAATCACGGACAAAACTGTTAAGTAAACTCTTAAGTGTAAAACTGCCTGTGTCGCCCCTTTTCTGGATCGCAGCCAATTTTACCTTTGTAATGTTGACTGAATCGAAACGGTTTCCGGTCAAATGTGGCGACTCTCGAATATTACAGGAATGCAAACATGAAAGGCCATTGGAAGCTTTTAGTGCACCAAAATGTGCGGAATAATGAATAGTTGTATGCAAATAAAATGAGAAACAAATCTTATTTTTGGGAACAATTAAATTTATTTTGTGATATTCTCATTTTCTACTGGCACTTAATTAACTGCCTTCACTAACGGCTTTACGTTTCCAACTTTTCTCGCTCAAATATTTTGTAATTTGATTCTGCTTAAATTACATGTATCAAACAAACAGCTTTACAAAGCCGAGAGATATTACATAAGAAGGTGTCGTGTATAAAAACCGTTTTTATAGAAAAACGAGAGAGGAAATCCCAAAATTAATAGACTATGTTTTTAACTGTGTAACATCAAAGTACATAAAAGAGTTGAAATACTACAATAAAAAAACATTAATTGGGCTTTTGCACACGCGAGTAGTGGTTTGTATCAAGCTATAATTAAATCACGTCATAATATAACGTTTCCAATTAATTTCCAATTTTAATTAAATATCGAAAATTTTAGTATTTCACAAAGGTGAATTTCATTTTATTTCATACATGATTTATCGTAAAATTATTTAAAATATATCATTATTACACTTTATTTATTTTTACGCACTGAAATTGACTAATGTAGTGTTTTTAAACATGTATTACTAAATATAAGGCATAAATCGTTTGAAAATGAATGGAAAAAGAATACAGAATCAAATTTAATAGTATTTCAGCAGCAGCCTTTTTTGCACAGTACCAAATTTCTTTCTTCATCTTACATTTTACCATCACATAAATAAATTTTAGGTGCAGTACATACAAGAGTAAGTTATGTACGTTTTAAAATATATTCATTATTAAAGTAAATCAACGATAGAAAGCTGGATACAGCACTTTGCCTCTAACGCCTGTATTGAACATCCGCAAAAGCAAAAGGCAAGCGTAATGTTTGCGTTACAAATGTAATTTCGTCGAACTTGCACCATATTAGATTTGGTTTTGCACTGTGAGTCTGTATACTAAACGGTTCTCCGGAACAAACCAAGTCCATATTAACAAACTTATCTTCGCTACGGTTTACAATCGCTTTCTCGGCTGTGTGCTACACACGTATAAATTGCTACACATCGCTCAACGCTTCAAGGACCGTTCAAACAATTTCCAGGAATGTTAGTCCGCTTCAGAAACAACCAAATAATAATATCTTTTGGCATTCTCATAGATCCTCGTAGTATACATTTTCATACCACCAAATCAGATGACAATGTAATTACTCCGCTAATATTATATTTCAATATACAATTTTATAAACGCTCCCTGTTTTTAAACTAGCGGTAGCCCGCGACTTCGACTGCGCAGAAAGAAAAATGTTTGCCTATGTTACTCCAATTAAAATCTCGTTCTAGCCGTTTCAGAGATTACACGGAACAAACATAAATTTGTGGACGGACAGACAGACAAAAATTAATACATCATGTTCACGAAATATGCCTTTTTTCCAACACGACACATAAACACTCCAATTTTATTAATTGTATAAATAGATAGATATAGATAACAAAAGTAGAACGAATATGTTATCGTTTTTATAATATCTCCTATTAGTAATGTATATCGCAGTTCACGCAACTAAGCTTGTCGATCATTATGGTCTAGTGAACTTTTATAGATTCCGTGGCTTTGGTGAAATTCGCCCATACCAAAGTCTATCAATAGCGGTTTTATGTTTTGATTGACATGAAAAATAAAGATAGAAAATATTTTATACGACCTAGATATTGTATTCATTGACTTTTCAGCCAATACAGATACTTGAAACGGCATCATCTGTAGAAAAGTAATATTACACTCTAGATCGATGTGATGTACGGATAATCCAATTATACGTCCATTCGTATCATTTCTCTTACAAATAATACAGTTAAATCTAAAAATTAAGAGTAAACGTAATCAGAAGGGGAAAAGTGTATTATCAAGTGTATCAGAAAGGTAAAGAGATTATTGACGTGGTACGATCGCACCACGTTAATCTCTGTCTATACCTCTAAGTTTCGGGTTTATATTTTATACATGTATCTTAAAAAAGTAAGTAGAGAAATAAAATATGCTTTAAAACGTACAAGATATGTACTTTATCTCTATAAAAGATCTTTTTTTATACAGCAAAAAATAATGCTAAAATAATTAAATCACATGTCTATTATATGATGTAGGAGGCCATGACATCTAGACTAATATTATAAAGAAGAAAGATTTGTATTTTTGTACGTAACGAATAAACTCTAAAACGACAGGACCGATTTTGTAAAAAAAAATTGGAAACGAGCAAGGGGCCACCTGAATTCTCCGAAATGGCGAAGCGACTGCCGTCCATAGAAGGGGTATCTATACTTTTCTGTTATTACAAAATTGCATCCTGGTAGATAATCTATATATATAAAAGAAAGTTGTGTTAGTTACACCATTTATAACTCAAGAACGGCTGAATCGATTTGACTGAAAATTGGTGAGCAGGTAGCTTAGAACCAGGAATAGGACATAGGATAATTTTTACCCCGTTTTCTTTTTCTTTTTTTTTTTATTCCGCGCGGACGGAGTCGCGGGTAAAAGCTAGTATTCCATATTAAAGTCTAACTTTAGTTTTCTACGTTTATTTCAGCATACCGGAGGACATGCATTTCTTTGCAAAAATTTGATTCAAATCATCTAAAACTGTTATCAAATCTAAGAACAGAAATATTCACGAGATCTTTATTAAAGCATGTCACAAAGAAACGGAAGGAGTCGACTCCCAACTGTCCTTGTGAGTCTGCTTTTAACGAGTAGACGAACTCATACATTGCAAATTTATTCTTTTACGTGGCAGCGAACTTTGTTCTTCACTGGATTTCACCGATTTACAATCTGTCCGTCGTTGTTATAAAATTGCCTAATATAACTACCATTTTCAAAAAATATTGTAGATTAACATATTCGTCATTTGAAAAAGAATTGATATTACCAGAAAATAATAAACTTCTATTTTTATTTTATTTCAATGGTGTATTTTAAAAGTATGATAATTTACCATAATTTATAAGTGGGTTGTACATTAAGAAATAAAAAAATACTACTTTAAAAATGCTACTTTTGGGTTTCGATAAATTATATAGGGGTCGATGATCAAAAAAGTTTGACGACCCCTGCTCTACACTAAGGTCTATAAATATCTGTGCCAAATTTCAATAAGATGTGTTGAACCGTTGCGAGTTTATCTAGTGAAAACGTGAATCAAAAGTATCCCACGGGGACCGTACATATTTTCGGGATTATATGTAGCCTATGTGTTCGTCCAGATAGTGTTCTAGATCTGTACCAAATTTCGTAGATCCATTTTGCCGTTTTGGACATACCTAATAACAAATATCCATTCATCCATCCCACTAAACTTTCTCATTTATAATAATAGTAAGATTTGAAACACGATTTTTCTCCAGTTATCGAAAACATCGTAAATATGGGTTTAGTTTGCAATCGCTTGACCCAAAAATGGAGGTTTCTTTTAATGAATTTAAAATCTAATAGACCGCAACGACGAGTCTATTTCGAATTCGCCGGCCTGGTTTTTTGCGTTTGATTGCAATCTCCTCAGAGATTTGTTAGACCAAGCTTGTAGAGTATCTGATAGTGCTTCCTACCAGAATTTAAATTGCCCATTTAAATGCTTCCTACCAGAGGAGGAATGGTGGTATATGATAATAAAATATTTATTGTACTTCCTTTAAAAACTCTTGATGGTTGTCTTCGGAAGGAATGGATTGAAGCTGTGGGGCATTCTTTGACTGACGTCGTAGCGAACCGAATAGAATAGTATTAGAATGGATATCCTTGAACTCTATTTTATTCAACTAACAGCCACTCATATCAACATTTGGCTTAAATTATTAAATATCTAACATGCTACATATATTTTTACTTTTTATTAAAACTCAAATATAGGTTATTCATATTCATAACGCATATACATTTCAGTGACACAATACATTTAATGTAATCTTAAGCAATACACTGTACAGTAAGTTTGCACAAAAACCACAGAGGCGAGCTTCCTCCCTCATATCCACGGTTTCCCGACATTTGGCTAAACATTCTTAAATATTGTGCGACTTACTGTTGTTTACAAATCTCAATCTGCCGTTATTACCTAATGTTATATGACTCTCTTACCCGATCGTCGTTACCTAGTAGTTATTCTATCCAATAGGTCAAGTAATCAATCTCTTTCCTATCAATTGAATCTCTTTATACTCTTTGTTCAAACACTTAAATTATCAAAATTGCTCAAATAGCCTTAAATACTAATATAGCAATATATGATAACGACATTTTTAACTATAGTCCAGCGAATTTCTACGGTCTCCGAGAACGTCCAGTGTTCTGATAACCTCTAACAAAACTTTGTCCAAACATCCTCCTAATTAAAACTTCGAAAATTGCTCGTGGAGTTCGTTTTTACTGACATCACACAATGGTGTAGTTGTCCAAATATTTCGGAGCGTCCTGCTTTGGACCGTTAGGGATCCATCCCATAGCTGTACCCTGTGATTAGCTCCGGCAATTCCGCATTGTTGTTTCGGTATATGAATGAATGAATGAAATTCGGTATGAAAATACAAATCAAATCAAATCACACAAAAACAAAATCTCCTAAATACAAATATATGTAAAATCAACAATAAAACCAAAATCATAAATCAATACATTTTGACAAGGCAAAAAACGTTTAAAAATTCACAAAATAAAATAACAGTCAAAATCACAAAATTACACAAAACTCACTGACTATGTATTACACAAAACGGCACGAGTACGCGTATGATGTCATCAGTGCGCGGATGATGTCATCAGAGCGCGGGAAGAACAGCCCTGTTTACCGCCAACGTGCTCTCTGCTGCGCTGGCCGTTGTTACTTGCCTCGCCGATGATTATATGACGCGGCAGTCTGCCTTATGTGGTTGGAACGCCTATAGCGTCAGTTTTAACACCCAATGATATTATGTGCTCCTAACAACCAACTTCTATGACGTTAGTTAAAGCACGCACAATTTTTTTGGCTACCGCCTAGTCTTTCGGTTTAAATTGAATGAAGTCTACATACCGTTGTAAAGCCACAAATACATTTGGCTAATTTTTCTTCTAAACAACAAAGCTGATGAGAGACCTTGATTCTGCCAGTTTCCTAATCCGCTTCGAAAGACCATGTATAATTTGAAAACAGTAGCACGGCAGTCAAAAATGATTACACACAGCATATACTATAAGGCACAAGCAAAATATAACCGTAAGCAGTTATTATTGACAAAACCTATGTTATTATTTAAGAAAATAACTCATTTTTCAAATCAAAAAGAAATGGAAGGGAGTAATTTAATCGTAGCATTTATTTCTTAATTGGTTCTGAGTTGCAGCATTTATTTTATTCCAGACGTTTTATAAGGGTTTATGGTATAAGTACAACGGAGAATCGACAATAACCTGCGAAAGAAAATAAACAAGGCTTTGTCTTGCGCTCTAGGAAGTCAATTTATTTAAAAATAATAACTGCAATAAAGTGTTTGTAGAAAACGATTAGTTATAAAAATAAAAGTAACTAACGTTACAAATACAACTTTTGTACTTTAGATAAACATTTGTTTGCGAGTTGTTTATGTTTCAAACCGATAAATATTTTAATAATTTTATACTGCTCTTGGATAGATTGGTAGATAGATTTATAATTTAAGGTGAGAAGACAATATTAACTGCTTTATAAATGAACATTTTATATCAATGAAGGTTATGCTATCTGTCGTCATTAATACGTTATTTTCCCGTTGTTACAGAATGCCCCCCTGAGACATGCGTTGAAGAAACCCAAACAGATCCACCGGCACCTCTTACAAGTAATGTATTTTCTATTGTATTATTAAATTCAATAGAGTTAGGAACAATGCTACCAGTCTACTGTCTGTCTACTAATGTACTAAACTACTATATATTAATCACTACATTATAGCTAGATTTTTTATCATAAAAAATCACTAAATCTACTCTAAAGGTTACATTAGTAATGACAGATAATTTGTTAATGAAATTTACATGATAAAACTTATTTTATTTGAAATCAGGCGAAGAAAGTGATGCCCCCGATAGTGAGGGTAAACTGTCAACCGAAAGCTCACCGTTACGTCGCCGTCGAGGAGGCATTCTCAAGGGGGGACGGCTGTGGAAATCCCTTGACGCTGATAAGGACTTCAACGAACAAGTAAATATTTTAAAATAGTAAAACAAAAGTTCGCCTTTCTATTTCTACTGAAGTCCAATTTGCGATTATTGTGGTCTGCGAATTAGATTTTAATTCATGGCGAATATTTACCTTACTCAGTGTATTATAAGTATATAAATTGAATATGTAAAGCTAAGGTGCCAGAACGGTTTTTAGGATCTTTTTGTCTTAACTTCCGTTTTATTTAATAACAACATTTTAAAAAATGAAATTAAAATATTTACAACTAAGAAATAAAAAAGAAATTTATTTTAACAGAACGACGATCAGAGATCAACAACAACAACTGCCAGCGATGAAGACGGCTCCGTCACACCCAGATCTGTGCGTTTCGTGGAAAGACCTCAGGAGTCTAATGAGGAAGAGCCGATTTCACAGGTCGAACCAGAGTCAGCACAAGATTCAGATGACGAAACACCCATTCAGAAAGACACGGCCGCGAATCCTACGCATAGGTAATTCTTAACAAATTATACAATTCATCTAAGTATAGACCGACCAACTGATATGACCCGGTGAGCAAAAGTGAATTGGCTCATTAGCCCCTGTCAATGTAAAAAAAGCATTTTCTGCTCAAGTAGGTTTTAATTATCTCAGTTTTAGATGTCATACTAAACATTTTCTTGTTTTAGATTGGAAACACCATTGATCCTTACAATTCAAACACCGAAGACAAACTCAGCGGTGCAGCAATTGTTCAACAGTAATAGGCCGCCGCCGCCCGCCATTGAACCACAGCTCATCACTTCTGAAACCTTGAGGTAATCAGAAACATTCTCTCCTTTGTTTCTCTACTTTGTTTTAGTATAAAAATGTAGAATACGGTAGATTTCAAGAATGGCATCAATACGTCACTTTCCACAAGACTATCATTTTCTTTCAAACGAATTGTAATTTTACTGAGGCAGGTCTAGAATGCCTAATTTTTTTTTTCATCATTCAGAATACTGAGATTCACACCCATCGGTCCTGTGCTACCTTGCTCCACTCTTGATTTTGTAGCTCTCGTAGGACTTATCGTTTTAATCTAGTTAGTATCTTGATTTAACAACCTGTACTCTAGTATTAAATTGGATCCCATAATTTGGATATCAATTGTTAATTGCCTTTCAATTTCATTAAAAAGCATTGAAGTATTTTAAACGTTCATTTTTTCCACAAAATAGTCGAGGTGTAAATAACAAAGTTGAATTCCATCAACCATTGCGATGTTTTTAATTAGTAAATATAAATTTAAAGGTAAAGCAAAGGTTTTAAGTTTGAAATATGAGAATTTCTCGGGGAAATGGACGCTTGCTGTGATTAATGAAAAGCGATCCTAGTTATCAAGTGTACTTGGTGTACTGAAATTACTTCTTCACTTAATTTATCAACACCGATTATTTCAGCTTTAACTACGAATAATTAAATAATCGATTATACATTTTTTTAGTAACAAAACGCAATAAATAAAAAATTCTTATTTAAATTTATCATTTGCATTCATAAAAGATCAACATTTTTTATGTAGAATACTGTAAAGTCCATCGTACATTAGGTAATGGAAATTTTCGAATCGCTTAATGACTGAAGTTTATAAAGCGATTCAACGTTGTGTGTATGGAGCACACATAACACGATTCTCGCGATTCAACCATACAATTAGTTTCGACCATTTACGTTTACGAAGAGCCTAATGGTTACCATGAACACTTTTAAAAGTATTTTAAATGCAAAAAAAATTTATTGACGTATTCGTGCAAAATATATATATTTTTTAAAACTTAAGGTGTATACAATTATCTGAAGTTGTTAATGTATACATAATGATGCAACTGTCTATACAGTGCCTTGGGACCTTGTAAATGTAGAAGTAAATTATTTTCATTATGCAAATCAGGGCTTGGGACGCTGGTGTGCGACCAAAAGCAGAAGATGTGGCTGTACGACGCGTTGCAGAAAGAAACGCTCTCCGTTGCTCATTACTGCGCAGCGAGGCAAGGAAGAAACAACAAGCAAAGGTAAGTAAGTGAACACCCGGAGCAAATATAATGTTATATTTTTATGTCATTGTCATGTTAACGAACAGTTATAGCCGTGGGAGTATTTAAACAATCAAATATTTTCAAAATGCAATTCCTTGTGGTAAATATATTTGCGTTACTTTTTTCCACGTTAGTAGCGAATAAAAATAGGATAGAAGAGTAAAAAAAAATGGAAATCATATAATTCCTTTAATGTAAAACTTGCGGGGAGAAATAATGGGATGCAAATTTCATAACAATCTCTTCCTCGTCATTTAAGCGGAGGTATGTTAAATTAGTTAGCACTGTAATTAGTAATTTCATTGCAACTGCGCCAGCGAGCACGGCTTTGGCATTTATCCGTCTCAATTTAATTGAAAGCGCAGATTACGCGAGTGCGAATATCGCATCACGGAAATCACCTAACAATGCTCTTAACTGTCGAACTGACGTATATTCCATTACAGACGCAATGATTAAATAACGTTTATCACGTTTTCAATTAAGTATCGATAAATAATTTCATCTTCACTTTTCTAGATTCATTGACGTTGCTGCCAAAGTTTCTCTGATGAGACTTAAAAAACGATTGATTGAGGACAAACTGTATTTAGCTATAAGCGCAGTACGCGTGGAGGAAAGCGCTTACGTACGTGTGCTGCTACCGTGTTATCAAAACGTATTTAACTTAAGAACCAATTAAATTGTAGGCTAGTATAACTAACATTAAACTGTACTCATTGCGAAATAAATCAAATAATAACCATCGAGACGTTATTAGCTAAAGAGTTAATTAAAATCTCTTAGTTAAATGAAATTTCTTCGGTCTTTTAGGGGTTTTAAATTATAAGCACTTAAAATATTTTATTTTAATTAAATATGACACGATTAAAATAAGCACGCAAAATGGAGTAATTGAAAAGCGCGTTTTACTGATTAATTAAGTTTGTACAATCTGGGAAAATAAATGAAGCTTACATTGACAGATTAATTACGGTTAAAAATATATTGTTAATTTCAACAAGACCGTTCATTGTTTCAAGTTTTATTTTAACACGCGGTGGGTATTTTAATTGAGTTTTACCTTATATTAATTTGAGTCAATGATGTTTTTTAAAAACCTCTTTACTGATTTTACAACGATGAATGTACACTGTACTAAAAACAGTACAATATATCCAACCTTATTGATATGAGCATTCCCTTTGAGAATCAGATATAACAATACTGCTCTTGTACACGCGATCTGTACTGACTTAAGATGAAGATTAATGTAGCTTCTATATTAAACGAAAACATTTAACTCATACGAAGTTATCTTAACAGCAAGAAACGACGTCGCTGGCCGAACGTATACGTCTTCTCACTTGTGACGTAGAGGACGAGTCGACCGAAGACCGCGCATCTCCGGCCGCCGTCAGTGTTGACAAATTGTCCAGCAGCAGCGACAAGTCGAGCGACAAATCATTCACCATGGATAAGAACAGCGAGAAGGCATTCGGGAGCGCTTCATCCAGCTCGTCGTCTTCTACCTTGTCAGCGCCAGTGCTCGTACGACAGCACCCACCGGATCTGGGTGACGTTCATCAAGAACAACCGAAGGTAAGAAATTTCGCAAGTAATGTTTTTAAATTCATCAAGAAAAAAGTAATAGACATCGGAATACATAATGTTATAGGAACTACATCGTATATTGATAAAAAATTTGAGCTATGATAATACTGTAAAGGACAATAATTTTTCTTTCCTTGGTGTATTTCCCGGCGATATTTGCACCATCATAATCAGTTCACTATACGACCTCAATGAGGAGTCTATCCTGTGCTAGAGGTGACTAGGCCATAGTCAACCACGCTGGCCTAGTGCGGGTTGGTAGACTTTACACATATCTTTGAATTTTTCTCAGATATGTGCAGGTTGCATCACGATGTTTTTCTTCACCGTATGAAAATCGGATAAATGAACATATTTAAATCGAAATACATTGGTACATGGCGGGACTCGAACCCAGGACCTGCAGTTGACGAGACAGTACGATCATATTTTTGTCAAGTATTTTCTAAGAAGCAAGTAGATACCACTTTAGAAAGCTAGAAAAGAAAAATAAACCAATATAAAAATTGTTGCACTTCAAACTTATGAACGTTGTCAAGTAAATCGACAGAATAACTGAGCGTAAGTCGCAACCGGGGAAGAATTCAATAATAACGAAAATTCCTCGCTGCAATCTATCTAACGTTCCAGCCATTTAGGCCACGACTATAACCTGTTCAGTATTGGTCATATTATGTCGCATAGACGATAAAAATATCTCGTAGACGAAAAAGAGTGTCGTATTGAACAGAACCAACAAGTTGTTATTTAAGTGTAAATAATTGTTTATCTTCGATGTTTGGTAATGACTTCTTTTTTCCAATCCTTTGTTGTCTGGTTCAAAGGACTTAATTACGAATTTGAAATTCAAATTATTCCTTTCACAGTTGTCGTCGACTCTCAATAGCATATTGATCAAAACAGACACTTTGTTTGTTGACAACAGTGTTTATTTTTTTCCTAATAACCCAAACCTAAAACGTCCTAGCAACAATATGATTATAAATTTCTAAACCAAGTGCCACAAAATTAAAATAATACTAAAGCAGTACCAATAAAAATGTGGTTATAGAATAAATTGCTTGAATTTAGAACAGACGTAAAGTGTAATGTTACGGTTAGTCTGCCGAAAAAAATCTTTATAACGCCGCCGTTGGATCGCTTGAAGACTGTAACATCTCCTTCCAGTTGCACTTAAAACTTTCAAATTGTCTTCTTCGAAAATATAGAGTAGTTTTTAGTATTCCGTTTTCTTGTTCTTACCTTAATATATCTTAAATTTCTTAATATAATTTTAACAAAAAACGTTTTTGAGTAATGATTTATGATGTAGATTATGGTTAAAACTTAGAGTAAATTAATTTTATTGTACAGGTATTTTGAACCTTTTAGCTACAAGTATAACTTAACTATTTGAGGTTACATTTTATTTACCCAAGACGTCAGTTCCCATTTTACATCAGAGCAATATTATTAGGTTTTATAAAATGAACATCGTTTAAAATAGATTACTGGTACGTGATTTCCGGATAAAATTATTGATGAAGAACCAGTTCAATGTTGAACTCGGTACTAAGAGTTTCAGCATCGCAGCTCAACAATTATTGACATTAGCATCCGAGCCTGCCGGACGCAATAAACACAGTTGTGATTTAATCCACTCCTATTGGATTTTGTGCGGCGATACTACGTTCAGTACTGGCCACTTTATTGCAACCCGTAAACTAGTGATATATTTAATTATTTATTTGTTCTTTTCCAGGCGTCGTTACATATAATTTTTTAACATACAATACAATAACAAATTACTTATTACTAGGAATTACTATACTATTAAATTTATATACGTTACCTATTTATTGTGTTTTTTGAAGTTTTAAAGTATTCTTCTATAGTTTAAAAACATTTCTTTGTTACAAAAGTTTTTAATTTTCTAACTATTGGAATAAATAGAAATTATTTGCAGAAGCTTATTTCTTCGTGTCTGAAAAACATTGTTTATAAACGACTATGTTTAGTTACTGATAAATATCTCAATTAATTTATCCTAAATATTAAATATATTAATTAAAATGTTAAATAAATGTTTAAGTTACCTTCATATAAAACCTATAATAGAATTTATTGGTTGTCATTTACCGAAACAATTGAACGAAAACATATTGTCATATTTGTTTTTGAGACTAAACGATTAAAGTTGGTTGTGTGAAGGAAAGCAATTATAAGTTCGAAGATTTAAAATAGTAAGTTCAAAAGAATAGAAATGTATATCGAGATATTAAATATATTCGGTTTTGAGAGTAAACATAAAGGGGGACTTAACACAGAACTCGAACTAAGTAAAGGGATTAACAAGTCTGCCTCATTTCGGTATTTTGTCAACTCCGGCAAGATTTAAGCCGCGTAAATTAACTTTTTTAAATGGTACACCTATTATATCAAGTAAAAACAGATAAGCTTATATTTTAAGCTACTATTAAGCCGATCCAACATGCCGAAGCTTATATAGTAATATTCAATTAACTTTTTTTTTACAGTATACAACAAATTTGACATTATACACACTTTACACAATAGTTTACACGATAACATATTTTATAATAACAGTAAATAACACATAACAATGACTAATAAAAAATAAATAATAATAAACCAGATAAACAGTGTACAGCTTTTGATTTTTGATAAATATAGTTGATCAAATAAAATTAAGATAAAGAAGTTTGTACTTACATATATCTGTATACTAAAGTTGTTGGTCTATAAAGAACATCTAGAATTTTGGTGCATCCAACCGAAACATTGCGTAAAGTGTAAAACCGCACAAGTGTGGAAGGCATTGCTGAAGGCTGTGGGTAGACAAGGGCTGATTATGATGTCGTTGATGATAAACTGACACATTTCTGGATAAATGCTATTTATAAACCTAACAAAACACTACGACGATATCGGTTCGTATCAAACTTACTAAGCTTACTGAACTTATACGAGTATAGGATGAAGTTTTCCATCATTAATTCATACAATGATGGTTCATCGCCGTCTTGTCTGTCTTTTGTTTGACTGGTTACAAATAATTATAATATTTCTTCATCAGAAATATAATGATTTCTTAAATTAACAAAAATAAATATTAAACAAAAGTGACTTCCATACAACGCGATATAAAACAAAAAAATAATTAAATTACCCATATTGCGTGTGTATTTTATCAACCCAAAAGTAACTACAATGAAGTACCAAAGCATTGCTAGGTAGGTATCACTTTTTAATTTGTAGTCTGTACTGTGCACAAAATGTAGAAATGAAAATTTGTATCTATGGTAACTCTAGCTTAAGTAGTAAACAGCTCGATGACAATGGCGTAGAACAGTTGCGTAATTTCGATCCGAGACTTAATTACTAGACTCTCACAAATTTATCTTACGTATTTATGACTGGCGATAACTTTTACAAGCTATAAATTCTCCTTGTCTTATTTTCATTCTATCATTCCACTTTCTACATATGAATCTAAGGGACAGGAAGGGGCTCCAAGGGGGTAGACTATCTTTACTAAGAAAAACTAAAAAAAACTAGATCAATTTTGCTTTTATTTTTATGTCCATTTACACTATTACCAAGTGTTGTGTTAACTTTCAGAAATGGTAAATGGTGTTTTTTGAGGGCTATCTCTTCAAATCACAATCTTATATCTGCCGTTGAACGTACAATTTACCTAAACATTAAATCAACAGCATTTGTCAATATTCCACACCATTATTTCTCGTTAAGGGCATTATTTTATCAGAACTATCATAAAGTTGTCAATTTAGTAAGATATATAGCATCGAAAATTGTTAGGCTAGATAATATTTTAACTGTTGCAAATCGTGATAAATTACACTTAAAATGTAATGAAAGATAATAAAAAAAAAGTTAAAAAACGATGAAAAACAATTCTGTCTTTTCAAAAATCAAGTTTTCTAAAATTAAGGCATAAACTACCGCGTTTTTTTTAATTACCTTCAGTCGCATCTTGGCTATAGAATAAGTGAAAGTTACCATTAAAGTTGCAAATACTTGAACAGTGACTGTAGAAGAAATATTTATCTAAAGAAAATTGCAGAAAGTGTATAATTTCCATTTTAATTGGTATCCCTATTCAAATAGATGCATATTATTGACCATCGTTTAAAAAAAGAACACTATTTTACGAAAGCCGCAGAGGATTGAATTATAAAAAAAAGCGAACGCTAACAGTGTTTGTTGAATGATTTACAACGGCTATACCCGCCAGCTATTCTGATGCTCGTGATCGACCAATTAATTTGTGCACGAAATTCGAAATACGCTCACCAAAACAACGAAATCGAATTTCCAATACTTCTTTGAATATCGTTTGTATTGTTACCGTAGAATTCTACTTCCGTGATATTTATAGTATACAAGTATTTTGTCATCCGTTTCATTTTCTTTGACAAAACATAGACCATCGAATTCTACGGTTACAAAATATGTTGTTAACAATTTTTGTTCGTTAATCATTGGAATACGACAATGATTATCTTAATAAAGAATGACAATAAATTCAAGACAAGTTACTACGCCATTGAAACAGTATAAATATCATGATATCAAAGTAAAAATTTGAACAAAGTTTATGCTCAATGTTCCGTATGGTTTTTATTTCAAAGGTGTATTCGAATTGGAGTGCTAACAAATGGAATACCTCGGGAAAATATGTCCGGAAACGAGTTACATCGAAATTCTATTTTGGCAACGTATCGAGTGGATCTTTCTCGATAAAAGTATCCAATGCATATCTGTCAGTAACTTACAACAGCTACTATTTTGAGTTGGACTGACTGATATTGAAATATCGACTTTTGGAAGAATTGTAAACACCCTTGTTTCTGTCTGTGTTATAAAATAACATAGCGCCAACTAATTTATTATGAACTATTACCGTTTGTTTACTCGATTTTAACTTGATTACTAAGCTATTGCATTATTACTAGCGCATACATTTAATATCGGTTGGGATTAAATTCAAGCGTTGGTTAGTTCATTAAAAAAAACTTACGCATTTCTAAAAATAATTATCATCATCATCATCATCAACCTGCCCTTATCCCTATTGAGGGTCGGCACAATATGTACTACTCCTCCATATATCTCTATCACCCGTCATATCTGAATTTACCCCCTTCTTACGCATATCCTCTTTCACACAATTCCATACATACTTTCTTTGGTCTTCCTCTTCCTTTATGGTCATCCAAATTCAATCTCATTACTTTTTTGTTCATATGATTATCATCCCTCCGCATAACATGTCCAAACCACGCTAACCTTCTGCTTCTCAATTTCTCGATAGCTAACGCATTTCTAAAAAAACACAAATAAATCGTTCCAAACGTGGATTGTAGAGCGATATAAAGGTAACCGAAGTGATGTTTATGTTACATCTAATCTCGTAATATTTATTATCTTTAATTCCTAGAAATTTAAACATAACACACTTTTATTATCCTGGAGACTAAAATATTATAAAAATTCTAGCTCACGATGTAGATGTAGAATGCAAATGAATGGATGCGGGGACACGTCTAGCGCTCCATGAAGTATTTCGTTCCTCCAAATATAAACAAACCCTCGAAAAATTCTAGTTACGTGTACGTTGATGAATTGTGACAGATGAACGGTTTTACGACAAATGTAGCTTTTGGTAGTAAATCCAACGGAAAGCTAACTTCCAATTTAATCGAACTCCATGTACTAAACTAAATAGTAATGTTACTCCATGTAATACCTTACGCTCGGTGCTATTTATTTTATTAAGGAATGTCAATTTGAATTATTTTATTACAAAAACTCAAAATATTTGCTCGCCACCTTATGATATAAAATTTTTTTTTTCAATGCAATTAAGTTAAAATTTAATGCAAATGTCTATGGCCGCTTATTTGTTGGTGGTCTATAAATTAAAAATATAAAAAAAACTACACATTTTATTGAACAAGGAGGATAATCAGTAGTATATGTACAGCCAAGGCCGGAGCCTCGACGACAGTTCCTGTCTACACTAGCGCCGCTTACAGCGTGTGTCGGAAGCGCTGCTCACCACGAGGGCTTCTACTACGTGGCACCAGGAGACAGAACCTCGGCCTCAGTACCAACTAACATCGATTACAAAGATCATAATGATGCACCAGCACCGGATGTAGTTGCAGGAACTCCTGGTAAGAGTAACCTTACCCTTGAGATAGTAGCCCTATACATGTACATACATACATTACGTGAAATAATTTCGAGAACAGTTTAACAATGACAAACAGTTTGTGAGCAGAAATGAAGAGCCAACAATTTTAAATTATTTCAACGTTTATCTATTTCGTAATGTTTAAAACTTTCATTCCATCAAACAAAAGTTAACAAGTAAACATACTTCATCTTTCCATGTTGTGAACGTTTTAAATAACAAGAATCAATTTTGTTATCTTTTTTATAGTTAAAATATACTTAGATCAAATCGGTAAGACCATGAAGTAAATAAGAATCTTCCATTTGTCGTGTCGCAGCAGATATTTTCTCATTTCTATCGATTAAACATAACACAAAGTCCTTGGCTGCTTTCTCTTCAAGTGAGTCTGGACAATTTACTGATAATGAAGATAGACAAATAAAGTCAGCTTTATTTATTGTTATATGGTTTTACATTGAGAAGTCAGCTTCTTAATGTACAACCATAACAATAAATCAAATATCTACTAGGTATGGTAAAGAGCATGGATTGTAATTGGAAGAGAAGAGACCACCTATTAGAGCCATGTAGCAATTTACAAGACATTAATTCCGCGTCTGTAGCCTGTTTTTTTTTCATTTATTGAATGCTTGTCGAATGTAACAGTTTTACTATCAAAATAAAATATTTGTCTACCTCGATAATAATCTTATAATAATTACACTCTATTAATCGTGTAACCTTAACAAAAAATTGACGGCTAAAGAAGTGCCGTTATTTTCGTCTTCTGCGCGATGTTCTTTCGTTGCATAGGTTAGATAGCATTTTGGTAAAAAAAAAATCGGTTAAAGAACAGAAAAGTAAAAAAAGATTTCAAATCTTACTAATATTATAAATGCGAATGTTTAGTTGGATGGATATATTGATGGATGTTCGTTACATCTTCAGAATGGATTCATGGATCTCGACGAAATTTGGTATAGATGTAGAACACAGTCTGGAAGAACACATGGGCTACTAATTAAGTTATTTTCTTAATTCTGCGCGGACGGAGTTGCGGGCGACAGTTAGTATAAAGTAAAATAACATGAAAACAATGAAATTATTTTTCAACTTTTTTGTTCCTTGAATTATTCGAGGTCGTAAATGTAAATGAAAATGTTATTTAATTAAAAGAACTTTTCAGAACAACGCAAGAATACTTTTTAAAAAGTAGGACAAAGCCATGTAACACAACGGCAACCGTAATTCTGTGTTGTGACTTTTTGTAAAGATTTTTTTTTAAAATAGAGGTGTACCAGTTTTTACAAATTAAAACTGTTTTCAGCGTTATAAGTGTATGTACCAAGAATCTGAAGTCACAAAAGACAATCGAATGGCAAAAACTCCTTGTCTCTCAAACTAACTTAAGCATGACAAAATGACAAATTACCCTCAAAAAAACACCAATAGGCTAGAAGGCTATTCTTAATATATGCTTTATATTACGACAGGCGCCAACGATGGCGATGATGGTTTGGCTGCATTCGCCAGAGCAAGCGCTCCGAGAACTGAGCGCATTCGGCAACGATATGGTCAGGATTCACATCCTGTCAGCAGTGATGATGAACATGATGATTACGGTAACAAAAATGCTCTGCTATGATCATATTTCATTTGTTTCAATAAATATTTTTAATCCATTTAAAAAACTCAATTTATTCGGAATTGTCGACTCATTAGATACGATTCGCTAATTTGAATCCCACAAATGTATTAAATACAATTTAATACATTCTTAAAATAAAATGAGGGTATCTGATTCTATCTCGATTAAAATATTTTCCACTTAAAAGGTATTGATTATTATTAAGAGGTAGTTCAATACAAAATAATATAAATAGACTACAGAAAGAAATCTTTTGTAGGATTCCACCGTCGACCTGCGGTCCGAGGCATCGCCGTGAAGCAACAGCTGGGAACATCGAATGACATGCTGCAGCAGATGCAGAATGAGCTGCAACCAACATCAAGTACAGCTGCCACCCACCACCAACCCCACGCGTGTCAACGCACCAATTCTACATACTCTTGGCCGTATTACTCTGAAGCCAATCTTAATTCTAGGCCGCAAAGCCGAACGAGCACTAATACTAATTGGTAAGTTACCCAATACCTGTATTTATTTCTTAACTTTTTGGTACTGTTTGAAGCGATAATAGACGCTGAGTTCCGTAATAATTTAGAGCATCAAATTACATTCATTTTACAACTTGTATACTCCTTAAAAGTTTATATTTACCATTAAATATTTAAACAAATACAAGAATATTGTTTATTTCTACAAACTATCTAATATCTTAACAGTTTAATATAATTGGGTACTCCGTTTTAACTGCATAAAAGCGTTTAGTACAAAGAATTTGAACGCTCGTTTATTTAACGAGATGAGCTAATTTGCACATGGAACAAGTATTTCCGGAGACGGGTAAACTAGGGGTAAATCTAAATTAAACTTTCATCAAAATGTAGTTTCACTAGCACTGACAGTTTTATATTTAATCTAATTCATTATGACACCAATGTGCTATTTTGCATATCTAAAACATTGGTAACAATTATTTACGTTCAGTGCCACCGGCGTCCTTAACCACGTTTTAATACGAGAAAAGGCATGAAACACCAAAACATTTACGATTACATTCGTCTTTTTTGTTATTAGGATGAAGCCTACAGATTACGTGTCTTCGCGTCAGTGCAGCAACGCCGCAATGCCTCAGCAACAGCATTCGGAGATGTGCCATGCTCACACTCAAAACATGGTACCGCCCTATCCGCAGTACCAACAGCGACAACCAGAAACCATGTTCAGAAACTGTTCTCTCTACGCCAATATCGGGTAATTACTGAATAATTAAGCTATTCAGTTCTATAAAACCTTTATTGTGGCTTGTAATTTTATGACGGAACGTCGCGAACAACACAATTTTAGGTTTTTACGAAAAGTAAATTATGCGAACACATATTGTGTAAAAAGTTGGGAAGTAACTTCGAATTCCTAACAAACTATATCAGTAACAACTATACAAAAAACATCACACTAATTTCTATATCTTCGCGATAGAATTTATTTACGCAGTTTCTGGTAATACCTTCTTTAAGTTAAAATTATTTTCAAAATAAAAAGTCATGTATCTTTTAGTCAAACAGTTTTGATAGAAAACAGTTGACAAACGGTTTTCATGCGAAACTTCTGAATCTATTGAAAATGGGACAGAATGGGAATGAAGGAAACTGCACATTGCGGCCCAGATAGTCAACCAGGCCTTTAGCGATTATTTCAAAAACACGTGGATCAGAAATAGCGAAAAACCCAGATAAACAGCCGGATGCCGACCTAGACTCCGGCTTTGTTCGCACGGATGTACGGGAAACAACAAAGTCCCTTTTACACCGCCGTTTATTGTCGTATCTGCACATTCCACTTTTTTGAGGACGCACATTATCGCACTTTGTTCTCGTGTTGATACGTTCCAAGCGACAGCGGTTAAATCATTTTACAAAGCCTTCGAATTATTTTATGCAACTATTTACTTGACATGAATAAAATAGCAGTAAAAACATACTGTTGTGTATGTTTTTCAAAGATAAATTTATAACTTTACTAGCTGTCGCCCGCGACTCCGTCCGCGCGCAGTTAAAAAAAATGGGGGGGGGGGGGTTATGAAAAATAGATTTTGGCCGATTCTCAGACCTACTGAATATGCTCACAAAATTTCATGAGAATCGGTCAAGCCGTTTCGGATTAGTACGAGAACGAAAACTGTGACACGAGAATTTTATATATTAGATTAGTTTTTTCTGCAGTGGAAACCCGCGGTTTTTTACATCTTTAAACATATAAGTACTAGCTTTTACCCGCAACTCCATCCGCACGGAATAAAAAAAATGCACACAAAATAAAAAAGTTCCTATGTCCGTCTCCTAGTTCTAAGCTGAGGTAGCTTAATCAATCCCATCAATTTTCAGCTAAATCAGTTCGACCGAACATAACACGACTTTCTTTTATGTATATATAGATAGATAAAGAAAGCTTTTACGTGTCTTATGTTTCCAATATGTAAAACTACGTAGGTGTTCCGACAGCAGTCAGGAGCTGTATAGCTCGCAAACGAGCTCCGAGCAGACGTCGCCGGTGCGGGCGGCGTCACGCTGCCGACGGCCAGAGTCTCCGCCGCCTATACGCAGCCACCACCAGCTACTCTATGTGCCCTACAGCAGCCACCAACACTACCAGCCTGAATACCCAACACATTGGCCGCCTAACGACTGTACGTTTAACTTCAGATATCCTGATACAACTGTTCAAAGATCCGATCAAAACGTTTCATAATCACCATAGTTAAGGACGTGACGGCTTCAATTACAATTTTAGACGCAAATAATTTTGCAATTGGGAAGACTCAATGGTCTAGAAACAAAAGTCGGTGTAGTCCGATAGTTATTCGAAGACAGCTTCCAGCAGCAATGGCAGGTCAAGTAGCTGTTTGGAGTTCGTAGCAGTTTATATGTTGGCTCTAAGTATCCTCGCTGTCGGAATTATCGCCAACGTAACTGTTTTCTATAAAATTGAAATTCCAGATAACAGACAAGTACAATCGTACTACCAGCAACAAGCTCGCAGTGGCGCTAGTACGCCGCAGCCTAATGTCGCCCTCCAGCAACGGGCACATTACAGCCACGCTTTACAATTGCAGGTGAGACATGATACGATGAAACTAGGTAGAGGTGCCAATGAAATAATATTGTGATAGTGTTTTAGATCATTTGTTTTCAGCATTTGGATATCCGACATATAGCATTGGGATTACGAGTATTTACTCCAAAAAAAAAATTACTATGCTTGCTTCAACTGCTAAAAATTATGAACACAGACAAAAATCTTATAAAAAACTTTTACGTTTACAGAACTTATGCCCGGCCCCGGCAAGATACAGGCCCGTACCCGCTCCACAACCCGGCGGTGGAAAACAAATGATTTGTTATTCGGAAAAGGTAATGTATTTTTAAATTTTCAGAACATTACTTAAAAATAATGTTGCTAATAGTTTATTTCGTGTGATTTCATCCCAAAGTTTATGACGATATAAATGTACACAACGTAAATCATCAACTAAAATCAGAACTTTATGAAACCTCACAAAATTAACAAATTATATTTGTTTGATAATAGGTGGCGCCACCGCTGTATCAGCCAGCTCCCGGATCGCCGTCACGAGTGCCCCGAGCGGCGCCAGAGGGCGCTGCATCTTCCTCGCAAGCGCCCTCTGCTACGTCACCATTGGCTCAACCACCGAACCCCGTGTACTACGCTATGAACGTCTAAAGAGCTGATTAGGTAATATGAAAATTTAACTAATAGGAATTAGGAAAAGAAACATTATCAAAATTACTGTCGATTGACAGAACCAAAGAGTACGAAGAATAAACTTGAAGCTTAATTTGTTAAATATATCATTATAATAATCTAATTTTCTGAGTCTAATTTCAATGGTATTTCTCTACATATATTACTTATAGGGTAACGATCAGTGTGACCCTTATTGTTAAAAGATCATGGACTTATATTACTAACGTTTCTTTTAATATTTTTCAGATGAAAATCGTGGTATATCCATCCAGCACAGTCTCAGTCGTTCAAGTACTCTACGCCATGCAAACTCGTGCGTTGAAAAAAACAAATGCGTGACGCGAACTCCAAAAACAAACTATAGTTACCTTCGTCATATCTAATGTATTTCAAAGTTTATAATATAATCTCTTGTCGGATTCTATATCGGAGATAAATATGCTCGATTTGAAAGCGAAATAAAAAATGTAATGTAAGTAAATGGTGGTAAAACGATGTGAAAATTAAATGTTGTATATTACGTAGTCGAAAGAAATGACAGAAATTTCTAGAATGTTCATCGCTATAACGTTAAAATACATAAGAACTAGTGGTTGAGTATTGCTGCAATCACTTTATGGATGGGATCTTAATTAGTTTTTTGAATTACAACACAATATCTGAGACCAAAATATCTGTATAAAAGATAATGTCATCCCCGACATTATCTTTGACAAAATAGAGATAACAATGTGTTTTAAACATGGATTTTGGTCTCAGAAACCCACGGTTATTCTAATAATGAACCATTTATTTTATGAATTAAGTAATTTAAGATGTTTCAACAAGAACAAAAAAGCAATTTTCTTTTTATAAACTATCCAAAGGTAAATTCCAAATATATAGTTAATCGATAACCAATCTACAGTCCAAAGATTAGATATTAAGACTACGGGTTCGAACCAAAGAGAAATACCTTCTAATTTTAATTTTAAAGTCTTTTTATGGAAACCCCACGGCATAACAATAACGTATAGAGTACGAGAGTACGTGCCTTCTAACAATACAAAACTCCACAAACAACAAAACAATTACTAAATATTAAAAAAGAAAAACATTCTGTTTTCTTAAAAATTCAAGGCCTACAACAAATGGACCATCTCCTAATTTAAAACAAAATGCAAATGTAATTTATTTTCTCTGCGTACCCCTATATGTTGTAAGACTTAAAGGTTAGTTAACAAATTAATCCACTGGCCATGGATATAAGTAAAAGGTATTATAGGCATGCATTTATGGCAACATATGGCAGCTACATAAACAAAGAAATTATTTAAAATGTTAGGACAATAATGACTTTATGTTGCGGCAGCTTTAATAAATTTAGTAACATATGTAGAAATGTAATATATCCGGAAAGTGTGTATGTTTTGTTGTGTAGCAAGATAGTGTCGATTTTAATAAGAAATATTGTATTATGAATTTTTTGAATGGCAGCTATAGAATTATTTAAGATTAATGTAATCGTAAAATGAAACGTATTTTTAGAAAATTAACATAAACCGTAGCGTAAAGATATCATTGATTATATTGATAGGATTTGTTCTTAAAGCCCGCGCAGACTAGAGACTTTTAGGCTGAAATTTATAGTCGGTACTCGGACTTAGCTCCGACTTGACTTAGGTTTATCTTATGGCAAACTCATCTAAGCATTTGCTTAAAGTTATCTCAGATTCGAATTTATAGTCGTTCTTGGCTGAGATTTTGTCAGTGTTGCCAATTTAGCATATTTTATGCAAAATTTGGCAGAATTTTAGGACATTTAGCACATTTTTCTTCATTTAGCATATATCATTATGTTTAATACCATATTAACTTATATAGATATAAATGAAATTTAAAAATGAACATGATGCATTTTAGGCGTATTCAAGAAATCACGAGGTAATCATTATATATTTTTTAATATAATTTAGTTCGGCATTCATAACAACGAGTATAGCAGATCCACTTTAATAGGCCACATTTAATACTTGGAGGACTTTTTAAGAAGATAGTATATTTAGGCATATTATAACAGGTCTTTAAGCACATTTTGAAGAAGCCGAGGTGGCAACAGTGATTTTGCTAAGCAAGAGAGTTTGACAAAGTTTCTATTCGCACAATATCTTCTTGGTACTTCTCAGTATTTAGAAAAAATATATTTAAAATACATGATCCATATATCATTTAACTTATTGATTAAATCGAATCATTATATTTATTTATAATTTGCTAGCGAAATTATAAGCAAAACGACGAAATTAACATTATTAAATTAACACTTTTGTAAAATTATGGTTAGGTATACGGTAGAAAGGAACGAGATTATTTGACTTGACAAAGTAAATGACAACGTCAAACAAATAACAACAAAATTAATTAGATTTTGTTATTGTCGAGATTAATATCTTAATTTTTGTTGACTCTTGCATTCCATTACGCTTTTCTGTGCATTTCTTCTGGAATTTGGCTTATCTACCTGGACATATAAAGATTCCATCCTTTGATGTTTACCCTGGACCCGTATTCTTACGGACTTTCCATACTTTATCTTTAATTTTGATTTGACTAACGAATTAACAAAGATTTTCGAATGGATTTTATTGAACGGACAAATTGGATATTGTCTCGAATAGATAAAATTGACAAGCTTGGAACCCAATATTTGTTACATTTACACCATAGATCTTTACCTACGAGTATATCAGCTAAACGTGAATACAAGAGAGCCCCGTATAAAATACGTATGGACAATGTTCATTAACTCTGTACTAATTTTCTCCTTTCTGTTGTAGACTGTTTGTGGTGATTAACCAGGCTTAAGCCAACCTACACTGTACGTCATCATAAATAAAGTTTCAAGAAAATTGAGTCAACTTCTACCGCAATTTTATACGTTTCCCTATCCACCTACATACGCAATTCGAAGAATTGGGTAGCACTAACAACCTGCATGGCCTGAACAATATTTTTCTTAATAAATAAATATTAATAAATATATTTCTTCTTAAATGTTCAGAATATGGTTTTTGTTTGTTTACTTTATTGTAGCAATCCATGTCGTAAGCAAAATTGAAATCCTTTGAAGCGAGAAAGAAGTATTTGTAAGAGTAGGCAGGTACAAAATCCTTGGAAACGGAGTGGTCATCAGGTGAATCCAAAATATATAAAAAACACAAAACAACAATATCTTTTGCACGAATGGGTCGGCTCACCCGGTGAAATACCACGACCACACAGAAGACAGGTGGAAATAGAAGTAATTCCTTGTTTCGTCTGATGAATGGGCGTATCTGAGGCCTATGTTTAGTCCTCTTCATTATTCCACCCTTTTCTTATAAGGAAAGGATGGGAAGGGGAAGAGGATTTGACGGAGGAGTGGATGCCTAGGAAGGGGAAATATACCCTTTCTGTCCCTCCATCGATTATATGTAGGCAACGTATCTGCAATTACGGATGCATATATTATACGAATTTAAAAGTAGTCGAGAAACGTGTCAGATTTCGCTAAGTCAACGATTTTGGTGACTTAGCATTTGCTAAGCAAACGTCTAAGGTAAGCTTAGCATGTGACTATAAATTTCAAACTGGTAAGATAAGTCTAAGCAAAGTCCGAGTACCGACTATAAATTTCAGCCTTAGTCGCCCGATAGTTTGATCGTATGCTTAATCAGTATGAGCATGTATGGCGGTGCACATACTGCCCGGATTTGGTATCGGGCGGCTAAAAAGTTTTATGAGCTCAATGATTGTCTTCAAACTAAATAATCTCCCAAATATTGGCCGTCTGCTTGAGTTTTATGGCGTGCTATGGGCGTCCGCACACTACCGACTTTTTAGTCGGACAACTTTGCGATTTAATTCATTTGCTGCGTACCTTGGTACGGTATAAACGTGCTTGTAATTAGATTACAATAAATAATTAACTAAAAAAAGCTATAATTATCTTTATGTTACGAAATTGAAAATAAAACAAGGGTTCTTTACGTATCGTTTATAGTTATTTAATACTATTAGATATGTAACACTAATTTATAGAATAACAGCTTAGAAATCTCGAACAACTTTATAAAACATATTTATTGGTTTGATTAGTATATAAACACATTAATATTAATAACGATAATATTAATAAAATTGATGTGATCTCTATATAGAGATGTGATCTCTACATATTTTACTAGCTGTGCCCGCTGTTAGATAATTACAGCTATTGGTAGAACTTTACAATAGAAACGGAATTAGTTCAAATTTAGTCTGTGCGGAATCTTAAGGCGACCGCTCTCTTCAAAAATCGAAGAGTAACTAAAAAAATTATTTGAAAACAGTTGGGCGATTGTTTGTCTAGTGTGCGCACCCACATCCAACCTGACTATTTAATCGTACCAGTGTGCGCAGTCACAGCGCGATCCGATCTAATTATCGGGAGATAAAAAAGTCTCAGGTCTGCGCGTACTCTTAGCCACACATCAAAATAGGTACACCTTTCCGGTTTAATTTTTATTTTCTAATTTATATCAATCCTTAATATCTTTTTTTGTAATTTTGATAAATTTTAAATCTAGCTAGATCATCGGACGAAAACGCCCATACTTCTTCTTCTTCTTCTTACGGTCTTCAACGTAAAAGGTTGGCCGCAAACTTGTTGTCTTCATCCTTAATCGAAACTAATGGCCTACTTTATTGACCTTTTAAATCTTTGGGTGTGGCAGTTAAACTAAGTTATTGTGCGTGCTTAAAGGTATTGACAGTGCCAAAATATTAGAGTTTATAAAAAAATACTAGCCATTAGCATTAAAACGTTAGAGAATAGTGCAAAAAATTCCAAAGCCGGCCTAGATAAGTTTATTTTTTTTTAATTATAAGCGATAGTAATGATTTTGTAAAGATACAACTTATATCCCAACATATCGTTACTCCACTGCATAAGTAACAATAAATTTATTGTTAAGAACAATTAATTTATTATTATGTCTCACGAAATTTAAACAATTTAATTTCTTAAGATATGCTAATTTTGAGACCGAAGAATTGCAATCAATTCAAAGCGTTACCTATGATTTATAAATAGGCGGTAACATTGTTATAATCATAATAAATCCAACTTAATTGCCGATTTATGCCTAAATATAAATAAACATTCGCACAATTACACGACCAAATGGGAGACCAAAATTCAAACACATTTCAAAATATTTAGAAGAGGTATTTTTGAGAATTCTGCGCAGGTACCATGCTAGGCAACTCGAAGTTATTAGTAAGATATGAATGCATTTTAATGTATAGAATAGTATTGTTTTAGATACGAGTTTATTATCATGGTATCGCAATGATCTATGGTACTAAGTAACTCGTTACATAAATGATAAAAGCAGGCCTTTGTCTATCTTTTGCAGTAGATGATAGATCTTTGACAAATATTTAATTATAAAGCTGCGTAAAAGGCCAGCTTAGGCTTAATATTTTTAGTGTATTATGGTGCAAAAGGATTGCATATATATCTTTTTGTGCTCATAAATTAGGTTACATAATTAATTTTAACATTTATAATTTCCTAAAATGCCAATCTTGACCGTCGTAATGAAAATAAGCCATGGTCTAAGAAATTATTTCGGCATTTAGAACTAAAGTTACAGTGTATGGTGGAATAAGAGTATGACAATTACTAATTTTTCATATAAATTTATCGATTATTGGAAAAATTAACAAAAGAAATGTGTAGGTTCACTAATTTAGCAAAAAAAAATATTTTTGGCCATTTGTTAAACAATTAGAATATAAAAATAAAAAAATTATCTATGTTTGACATACAGTTTTTATGTAAATTTTAATATAATGTAAATAATGATAAAGTGAAGTGAGAACGCATTATTATAGATAAAAATTTGAAGAAATTATGATTCAACACTGGTAACATTACATGGAACTGTTGGCGAAATTTTATGGAAATTTTATAGATGCTAATTTAAGAAGTTATTATTGAATGTATTTATAATAAAATAACATAAACCATTTTCTAGCGTGATGTAGATGTAGTCTTGTAGCAAACTTTAATCATATAAGCAGAAAATATTGTATGAATACAATCTTTTGGTATTTATTACTAATAATAATGATAATGTCGGTGTATTTATTTAGAAAAAAAGACATTAAAATCTACTGAATGTAATGACGTTATCTATAATTTTATCGTTGTAACTATTTTTGTTTGCTTATTCACGTGTTTTAAATAATACCCACATTTCCTTTAATGTTCTTTTTTTTATTTTAAGAGTTTATTCGAAGTTTTATTTGCCGCAAGGTCATTAGTTATAAGTGGTAATAAGTAGTTGTATCAAAATGATAAATTTGGTGATACTGGAAGTTATGTTCAGAAATGTGATACTATGTTGTTTTTTCTGCTTGGCAGTTGTTTATTTAAATATCTATTGATTTGTATCGCCTAAGGCGTGTTATTAATTTCGCCGAGGTATAAATAATTTATATTCCATATTTATATAAATTTTTCCTTTATTTATAGGGAATATACTTATTGTCATTCCATATTGTAAAAACTTGTTATTTGTTAGGATGAACAAACATTTTACTACTATTTAAAATTATAGATCTTCGTTGTCAAATTTCGTTTTATGTAGTTATAAATAATATAACAGTATTAGAACTAAAGTGTATATGTAATCATTGCTAAGATTATTTTAATGATATCAAGTGTCTCGATTATGCGGTAAATCATCTACTAAACTCTCCAGTGGATTAAAACGTTACTTATACTACTTTATTTGTAAATGGAAATTCATGATTAAAGGTCGTACATTTTTTTCCACAATACATTAAGTAATGCTAAATTTTATATTAAAGCTTATGTACAATTTACTTATATTTTTACAGTAAAACATGTTCTAACCGTGAATTCGCACTTCCGACACACAAAACATGTTGTCGTCCATTGTGGGGTATAGTAAATTATTTATCATCTACGAAACTCTCCAGTGGATTAAAACGTTACTTATCCTACTTTATTTGTAAATGGAAATTCATGATTAAAGGTCGTACATTTTTTTCCACAATACATTAAGTACCTAATGCTAAATTTTATATTAAAGCTTATGTACAATTTACTTATATTTTTACAGTAAAACATGTTCTAACCGTGAATTCGCACTTCCGACACACAAAACATGTTGTCGTCCATTGTGGGGTATAGTAAATTATTTTCGGTAGTGCGAACTCTTAGTTATAAGACTCATCAAATGTTCTTCTTCTTGAGGCGCCTCTTCGACTAGCGAAAGTTGGCGTTCAGTTCTCCATGTTTTATTCTGTCTCTTTCGAAGCGAAACATTTGGGCTGCACTCGCAACCCCTATCCGCTCTCGGATGTTGCGCAACCAGGATTTCTTTCTGCGACCAACACTTCTTTTACCGGGGACTTTTCCCATCAAGATGAGTTGAAAGAGATCGTATCTTTCGTGCCTGAGCACATGGCTGAGATAAAATACTTTTCTCATTTTGACGGTATACAAAAGTTCTCATTTTTGATTGACCCGTAGCAGAACCTCTACGTTTGTATTTTGTGAGTCCAGCTTATAGCCAACATCCGTCTATATGCCCACATCTCGAAAGCTTCAATACGTTTTCTGAGGTCTTCTTTTATTGTCCAAGCTTCGCATCCGTAGAGATGGATGGCCCTAACACTTGAGAAGTCGAATGCGCGAAGATATTTTAAGAATGCCAGTGCAGAAAATTTTACGCATTTTTTCAAATGCATTACGTGCTATTTCGATACGGGTCTTGATTTCTTGATCGCTGTCCCTAGCTTCGTTTAACCACTTATCCGAATATTTGTATTTACGCACCCTCTCCAGCTTTTGGCCCGCTACATATATGCAGACGCCATTCATCAAATGTTAACTTTGTACAATAAAATTTCTCTTTACTCTTGCGGAAATGCCATGAAGAGAGAGCCGCGCGAATCTTTCACGAAAATTATGTTTTAAGTTTATAAACAAAGCCATGTTAGTTCTATGTAATTAAAATTTATAAATCAAATCACTATAATATTATTGTAAGTGTTAGGGCAACAAATGCCAACAATTTTTCAAATACCCTTGTACAAATGAATTTGTAGATTAGTAAAGTAATAAATGCTAACAAACTATGTTTGTGTTTTTTTAAACCTGCTTTTTTAGTATTAGGATTAATTAAAATATAAGATACCTTAAATTTCTAATAATAATGAAAAAATTAAAAATAATTACTTACGATATCGGCAACAGTTAACCAACACTAGTGAATTTCGTCAAATCTATAGTCACACTTATAGTCAAGCTTACTTATACTTAATATATAAAAACTACTGAGGCATAGAAAATGCCATTACAGGAAAAACTTCACGACAGCAACAGTACGACAAATGTCTTTGACATTGACTAGAGTGGCGCTAATGAGCTGTCATAATTTAGTTTGATCGGTTCGGTTCAGATATCCTTGTCGATCAAAAACATTCGATATGCGAAGTCGCTAATCAAGTTGTCCAAAATATATAGAAGTGACAATAACTTTCGATATGTCACGTGCATGTCACAAATTTTTCCTATACAATTTGAAACATTTTGTCGATTCTGATAGATATCAATAATCGTATGTAACATTGTCTAGACCCGCAATGATCTACATCTATATCATCATCTACATATATTTTGACAAGCTATAGGAAAATATCCTTTAAAATCTGGTAACACTGGTAACGCTGGCCTCTACCTCTACGTCAAAATTCATCGAGATCCATGCAACCGATCTGTAGATACCTAGAAACCCAGAACAAACATCAATCAATCTAAACTATCGTATTTATAATATTATTAAGATTGACTCGAGTAGATCGATGAGCGAATGATTGGTTGTCGCGATCAGAGTCGATCACGACCCTTTGGTGTGTTTAACTCGGGTCCTCGGGTTTTACGACTCTTTCCTTGAAGTACTGCCTACTCATTCAACTTAATCCACGGGTCTTGGGTCGCGGATCATGAGTCAGGCCTTGCGATAAGAATAAGAACCTTATAATATAGTAAAAAATCTGCAAGAGAGTCCACTTTATCTACTCTTACTTTGATTCGCTCGGTTTCCTTGGATTCGCTATTCTTTATTTATCGTCCTTTCCTTTCTCAAGACCCTTTGGTATAGTGATACTCGTAAGTTCCTAAACACCGAAAATGTCGGTACGGTCTACGGGGTACACTAATCGTGAGTTGTGGGCAAAACAGAACGTAACGATGCGAATAGTGGGTTCAAAATACCCGGATTTTCTATGGCTCGCGACCCGATCGGGAACGTAAACATCAATCTAATCACAGTGATCTGTTTATTCCCAATCGACACAGGTCTATTGTGACATTGATATTTTACTTTAACGATTTTTGTTTTGTTGATGGTAGGGTATGTCGTATTGAATATCCGTACATTTTGAAACCTTTTTCTTATCATTGTAAAACAAAAAGAATGGCTACTTTTCGTAAAGATAAAAAAGAAGAAGACGATGGTGGAACGAACATGTTTCAAATGTTGGATAAAACTATTATTTTACAAGAAGTTCGATACTTTAACTCGAATCAAGTGAATGCCAAGAAATGTATTCACATATTAAGTAAGACCTTATTCATGTTAAACCAAGGGATACATCTTACAACTGAAGAGGCTACCTCCACATTTTTTGCGATAACAAAATTGTTTCAATCTAAAGATGTGATGCTGCGTAGATTGGTATATTTGAGTATAAAAGAACTTAGTTCTTTAGCTCAAGATGTAATTATTGTAACATCTTCTTTAATAAAAGATATGACTAATAAAGAAGACTTATTCCGAGGTGCAGCATTAAGAACTCTGTGCAGCATTACCGACAACTCAATGTTACAAGGTATTGAGAGATATGTGAAACAGGCTATAGTGGATAAGAATCCTGCTGTTAGTTCAGCTGCTCTGGTTTCTGCTCTACACTTGTCTACATTTGCCCCAGATTTGGCTCAGAGATGGGTGAATGAAGCTCAGGTAATTATAATTTGATACATTTTTATGTTTCCTTATCTTATTTATTTGAACTAAATTAATACATGTAATCTATCAACAAAAAAATAATTATGTATAATACATTCTTAGTAGGGTTTAGTCGAAGGGTAAGTTTTTTTTTAAATTTTCAAGGTATTCGTCTAGAGTGTAAAAATATTGCTTTATTAGAAAAGTTTTTAATTTTCTATTAAATTTAATAAATTCCATTTCTTCTTTTTTTTCTTTAGGTAAGTGGTTAATCATTTATACAGCCATATAATAGGGATAGATTGCGGTAAACTTAATTTATCTTTTTGGGGAGCGTTAACATTACATGTGTCTTTACTTTTGTGAAAGTCTATATTTTTAAATGTAATTAAACTAATATTATATCATATATATATATGGTGGGAAGAGTTAGTAGTTCTAATTCATTTCCTTTGTAGTATATAAATAATAGTAAAACAAATAAATCTTGGCAATTGATACTATTTCACCAGAGCATTACACCATATGAATATGCATATGCATAATAAGCTGATAGTGCTGTTTTTATGTCTGTGCTAAATTTTAATTGAAAAAAAGCATTTGTGAATTTGGATAGCTTTGATGTAATGTAATTATCTCATCTTACAATATGGAATAAGTGTGAGTTATTGTGAATTAAGTGGAATCAGGTCAAGAAGTAAATCACATATATTTTAAAGAAGGCTTGTATTTTATCAATTGTTAAGAATATGTTTTTCTTTGTTTCACAGGAAGCCATGATGTCTGACAGTGGCATGGTACCATATCATGCACTTGGTGTATTTTCTATTTCAAGACAAAATGACCGTTTATCCATGGTTAAATTGGTAAAAAAGTTATTGCAAGAGACAATTAAATCTCCTTATACAGTTTCTCTTCTTATTCGTCATGCTGCTAAACTAGCTGAGAATCAAACTGAATCTGAACCTTATGTAGATTACATAGAATCTTATTTACGTCACAAGTCAGAAATAGTTATGTACGAAGCAGCACATGCTGTTGTCAGCCTAAGCAAAAATATAAGAGATCTTACTCAAGTTCTATCTGTATTACAAAACTTTTGTCTCTCTTCAAAAGCTACCTTTAGACTTGCAGGTGCACGGACTCTAGCACAACTTATTGCAAAGCACCCAAAAGCTGTGATTGTTTGTACATTTGATCTTGAAAATCTGATTTTTGATCCTAACCGGACTGTAGCAACTCTTGCCGTCACAACTCTGCTTACTACCTGTACAGAGACTTCTATTGAGAAGCTAATGAAACAAGTCTCAGATCTCATGTCTGAAATATCAGATGAATTTAAAATTGTGGTAGTTAGCGCTATTAAGAGCCTTTGCACTAAATTTCCCCAGAAACAAAAATACCTTGTATCATTTTTATCTGGCATGCTCCGAGAGAAAGGTGGTATGGTATACAAAACAGCCATTGTCAATGCTATCATTAAATTCATTGAGGAAAATCCAAATGCCAATGAAACAGGCCTAGCTCATCTGTGTGAGTTTATTGAAGACTGTGACCAAGCATCCCTTGCAGTGCGTGTATTACATGTTTTGGGACGTGAGGGTCCCAAGATTCGCCAGCCTTCAAGATATATCAGATTTATTTATAACAGAATTCTTTTGGAATCCGCACCAGTAAGAGCTGCTGCTGTTTCTGCAATTGCTCAATTCGGAGCATCATGTGCTGACCTTCTTCCCAACATAAAAGTGTTACTTGATAGATGTCAGTCGGATGATGATGATGAAGTTCGAGATCGGGCAGTTTTCTACAGTGCCATTTTAGATTCCGGAGATAAAGAACTCATTAATAATTACATTTGTAATGTACCAAATTTTAATTTTGTATTATTAGAGAAAGCAATTCAAAATCATTTAAATACACATCCAGAAGATCATTTCAACATGGACACAGTTCCGATTGTAGAAGATATAAAAGAAAACAAGAAAGAATCAGCACAAATTGAACCGTTTCAGTTGACTATTCTTTCTTTGGAAGAACAATATGCAAAACAATTGAAGGTGATTCCATGCATTGAGAAATTTGGACCAATATTTAAAAGTTGTGAACCAATTGAACTTACAGAACCAGATACTGAATATCAAGTAAAATGTATAAAGCATGTTTATGCCAATCATTTAATTCTTCAATTTGAGTGTCTGAATACACTATTTGATCATCTACTTGAAAAAGTTCATGTATGTTTAGATGTTGCACCCGAATATAATCTTATATGTGAAGTACCATGCCAAAGTCTATCTTATGAAAGGAAAGGAAATATATTTTGTGTATTGGAGTTTCCTACAAATCCATTAAACTCTGTAGGATGTTTTGGAGCCGTTCTTGAGTTTATAGTATATGATTGTGATCCAAAAACTGGGCATCCTTACCCAGGAGATTGTTACACAGATACATATCCTTTGGAAGATATAGAATTTGGATGTTCTGAACAATTTAAATTTCGAGCTGCTTCTGATGACTGGGAGAATTCTTGGCAGAGTACAGAATCAGGAAAAGAAGTAATGGATACTTTTGCCATGAATAATTTTGATGTTACAGAAGTTGCAAAAGCTATTTGTAAGCATTTAGGTTTACCGGAATCTTCTATAAAGGGAGATACCATAAAGAAAATCTGTGGTTTAGGGACATGGCGTAAAGGCATTCCAGTTATATTTATAGCTAAAATAGTATCATCTCTATCAGGCGTTACCATGCAACTTACTGTCAGATCGCCCAATGAAGATGTAGCTACACTTTTATTGGCTGCTATTGAATAGTTTAAAAAATAAGTATATTTCTGTGTCAAATCATAGATTTTTAAGTTAATTTATTGTTAAAATTATGTAAAACACACATGTATTAAGTTTTTTTAATATATATAAGTAAAAAATGATTAAAATGTTAGTATTTTTATTTTAGATATTTATAAAATATAGGTTGAAAGGAGTTATAGATTGAAAATGGGAAAGAAAATTTTTACTTTATTATAACATTGACATATTTTTATCATTATTATCGTTGTAAAAGGGTAATTTATGACCTAATGCCAATAAGTTAGTGTCTTAAGATTATGTAAGATGGCGCTTTTCACCAGTTCGACTGAAGAGAGCCCTATAATATCCCACGTGTTTACAATTTCGTGGTACACTTTTTTTCTAAGCGAAGGGGCATACGACCGGCGGGAACGCCCAGGGGATCAACGACACTCATAGACATCCGCAACACCAGACGAACTGCAGACGTGTTGCCGGTCTTTAAGTAAATGATAAGCTCGCTGCCTGAAGGTCTCTAAGTGTAGACTTTACTAAGAGACTGTTACTATTTAAGTTTTGTGCTTTGGCGCAGTAATTTCAATATATTTTTAGAAGTGTTATCCATCGTAAAAATATACGATTTTCTAAGACATAAGATATCATTAGTATTGTGTTTCTAACGCCATCTGTTAGCAATTTATGAAAATAATAAATTATTTAAATACTAGCATTTGTCTGTTACTTGGTCCGCGCATAATAAGACAATCGTAGGATGAATATTAGTATGGTACTTTGTGTTATTTGAGACTATGTTCAATACCTGTGCCAAATTTCAATATGGTATTAATGTTAACCAAACGTATCCTGCGGATACCTGTGCATTTCCGGGATCATAGGTAGCCTAATGTGTTCTTCCAATCGGTTCCATATCTATACCAAATTTCATCGAGATCCGTTTTGTCTTTCTGGAGATAACTAGTAATAAACCCAATCAAACATTCACATTTATAATATACTAGTTGACGCTCGCGACTCCGTCCGCGCGTAATTAAAGAAAAAAACGTAATAATATAAAACCGTAATAGCCTATGTGTTCTTCAGGATTCAGAACCATGTTTTACATTTGTACCAAATTTCATCAAGATCCATTGAGCTGTTCCGGAGATACCTTAAAACAAACATCCATCCATCCATCCATCTATACATTCGCATTTATAATGTAAGTAAGAAAAAGGATATATAGTACGCTAAGATATAATTTGCATATTCTCTTTCACTTCATACTACAGGTCTTATAAAAGTAAAAAATAAAAATAAGCTTAGTAGAAGAGGGGATACTGCAATGTTGACTCGATTATTATCGCGATGTTAAATTTAAAACGTATTATCCCTCAGGAGACAAGAACTTGAAAACAAGGCACGTGTTTAAGGCAACGTGCGCTCGGAAATAGGAACTTAAATTATACGTAATGAATCAACTAAAACATTGATCACATGCTGGCACACTTCTCTCTTTTATAGACACGTGCATTAAAAGCGAAATGTAGATATCTTGTCGTTTCTTTCTACAAGTAAACTCACGTTTTCATGTGCGTGAATTGTAGTGATGTGATTTTGAGACACGATTTTTTTGTAAATTATCTAAATATAATATTTTATTAAACGACTTCTGTTCAGTAATTACAACTTAGAAATACATACACACGAATCGCCGATCGGGTGATGGTTTAGCCACAAAATATTATTTCCTAAGTTATGCGCCTAAAACAATGGGTATTTAAACATGATATTTTCATTAATACTTAGCTGGCAAATTAGAAAATGAAAAAAAAACTTGATTAAAAGTAGAGTTAGAAGTGAAGTTGTAGTTAGTTACCAGTCGATTAAGTTTGTAAAAAAAAATGATATAAAAATAGTGATTTTAAAATAAGTGTCATACAAAATTCTCCATTTTTAGCTTGTAACTGATTGAGGATTTTAGAAGTACTTAGATTGTGTTTATGCCATTTTGATAGAATTTTACAAAGAGTGCTTTATTAACAAAAATAATTTTAACAGTGATTATGGAAGTTATTTCAGGCTCCCTAAATGTGAGTAGAAATCAATGGTCGCATCGATATCGACATTAAATTTTACAAGGCAGGGACACCACTTAGAATTTGAAACAAATTCACTGCTGTCAACCAAATACACAGTGCAATTCTATCGTGGACTGGTAGTCAAAATTGATTGAAATTAAGAAAACTCATCGAATTTGAATTATTAGCTCTATTTATCGTGTTGTCGGGTTATTAATATAAAATAAACAGCTAAGTGAAGTATAAGTTTAGTAATTTAATAAGTTTACAAATTTTTTCCTTTACTCATGAGGTTCATCCAGCATTAAAAACAGGTAAGTTATATTATGTATTACTTTAAATTTAAATCTTTTTAATTTTTATACACTTTGAATTATGCACTTGCATTGATGAGTGTGAAATTGTTAAAATTGATTATTTCTATCATCAATTTATCCTTGTTGTCGTCCTAATACGAACATACGGACACGAATCTACCTAAGTTAAGTGTGAGGATATGTGAGCTTAATCGTTTAAGAGACTAAGGATTAGTCAATCCTAAGTTTCGTAGTAGAATAAACTGCGTCAGTGAGGATTGGATGACTACATTGTTATATTAATTTCCTTTACCATAATCCACTAATCTCACTAAAAAAGAAAAACATTTTATTGCTAGTTAACCGCTGATCAACATCATAACATTAACATCTTATATATTGTTACCCTTAGTTTATAACACTGCTCAAGTTGAAAATTGGCGGTTTTCAAATTTTAATGCTATTAGATTAAGTTGCTTTTTAAAGTAGACAGTTTTTTTGTCTCCTGTAAAGTTGATAATAATGACTTATGCAATGTTGTTAGCTAAGGGATATGTATCTTCTATGAGTGATTCTAATGTTTGGCACATGTACATTTTCTGTATCTGAATGATTACTTGTGGTGGAAGAGAAGTTGCTATATCATTAAAAAGATACAAAATGCAAAAGATATTTAAATATAACAATAACTAAAAGATATGATACAAAGTAGAACTTCCTAAATGTTCTCAACAACTCGCAACTCGCAGGATGGGGTTTTTTACTTTAACATCAATATAAAGGGTTTTCCAACAAGAATTTCTAAAACAAAGATAAAATAATATAATAAAATAATTTAGATGAAGATGATTCAAATATAAATTGTATTTCATTATACAAACATACAAATTCATTATATAAAAGTTTGGCAATCATGAAAGAAGAATAATAACTGACAAATGTCCACCACAAGTGCTCTGACAGATGTTGATTCCTTCTTCAAAGTTTTTAATGCTCTTAAAGCTAAATATTTTGTTTTTTAGCCGACTTAAAAAAGAAGGAGGTTATCATTTCAACTGTATTTTTCAATATATACTAAATGTATATATTGTCTATATTGTATAATTATTGTTATTTTGGAGTTGGTTTCGCCCTAAGTAGGGACATAAATGTAAGTATTTCTAATACATCTCAAATATAAAATGTCACCTCTTTACTTCGGGCGACACAGTCTGCGAAATAATAATAAATATACAATAAAGACATGTTACAAGAAGATGAGAACTTTATTTAGAGTTTAGAGGGTTATCATGACATTATTTTGATACTTTTTAGTGCATTTTGTCTGAGATTGTTTTTTTATGTTACTTTTTAATGCATTTTGTTTGAGATTGTTTTTTATGAAGTTTTTTACTTAGACAGCTTAGACTGGACTTGCATAATGTAGACAACAACTTCTAACTGGCTTGGACTATGCCAGGCCAGTGCTACTGGCTACTGAGCTGTCCCTAAACCAGACATTATGGGCATAATTGCGTTTACTGGATGTCATGATAAATGAAAATCTATACGTCATTTCGACTAACCGCTGTAATTTTAGTTTTAAAATAAAATTCTCAAAAACTTTCAGATTGCTATTTTAAAGGGATTAAACGGAAGGAGCTAATTCGCATATCCCTAAATATATATATAATATATAGAATCCCTTGGGTTGCTAATTGCGTAGCGGCGGCTCATAGTCTATTTGCACCTAATCTCATCAAATCAGTATAATCTTAGAATTTTCTTAAAAATCCCGAGAAACTAAAAACTTCAGATGTAGATTGACTTATAAATCTTAATTTGCAGTTTTTTTCTATATTACAAGATGGCAAACGAGAAAGCGTCCACCTAAATTCGCCGAAATGGCAAAGCAATTTTTCCCTCATCCTTTTCCTAAAAGAAAAGGATGAGAATGGAAAAAGAACTAAAATTAGGCTTTCGGAATGCACTCTCAGACGAAGCATGAAATTATTTCCACTCTACGCCTGTCTTCTGTGTGGTCATGTGCATCGTGCAAATCGGCCCTTTCGCGTAACAAATGATGTTACTGCCGTCTACCAATATTAGGTTTAACAAAGGAATTTAAGAATATAAAGACCGTTCATCAGAAACAATCTAAATCTTTCCGCTGGGTCTATGTATCTCTGTTGTTGTTTGCATCAAGTTCGACAAGCCAAATCGTATCACGGTATTGACAGGTTATAAGATAAGAGTATTCCTCAAAATTTTAATAGGTAAACACCTTTAATAGGTACTCTTTTGATAAATAAGGATGTAAAGTAAATTACTTATAAATAAATACAAGTCACATATAGGAAAGATTATTAGTTGCTTCATAAGTTCTAATTATGTTTACACATTTTTTGACTATTTATCAATAGATGAGCTACTTCATATGTGCTTTTAACTATTCATTAATGATAGTACCAATGATGTTTGGTTGAATACTGACTGAGGGAAAATAGTCATTATGTCCTGTCTATAACTAAATATTATATTTGAATATAGAAATTGGAATCGAACTACGCAATGCATCTTCGCATGAATGGGATTAAACCAGTTTGGTACTTAAATGATTGTTTGGAACACGCAATATTGATATTATTATGCATTCAACGTCCTCGGATTAGTTGTACACCTTGAATATGAATAGAATATTAAATTGCTAGAAAACAAAGTTGAACTACATATCATGAAATCAACAACGAAATATTGACTACTTGTGTTAATACTTACTTAGAAGAAAAGAGACAACCTTGAATGGTGTCCTAAATATGTATAAGTATTTGTAGGAAAAATGTACTTGAGCTAGTGCCAACGCAAGTTAGACCGCAACATGTTTGACATTTGTTTTAAGAGACTTGTAGCGCGACTTTACATATTAGATGACTCACACTGAAAAACGACGGTTTAAAACTAATTGTGTCGTAGCACTACTCTAAGCTGCTTCTTACACAAGGCAACTAATATTGTCCGAATAAAGAATGTCAACGACACGTACCTATGTGCGAACCTCTATGACATTGTAAGTTAGCTTAGCGACTAAAATGTTTAGGCGAACGGAAACGACGGTTTCGAAAATTTACCTTACATCGCCGTGTGTACGATGGGCCTAAGTGGACAGCTAATTTAATTCTTTAAGTGAAATTGTATAAATCTTATAAACAATGTTCTGCACGCGAATTTTAGGCTACGCGTTGCGAAAGAAACGCTACATTTTGTAAACATTCGCCTAGCGACATAACTTTGTCAAGCGTCATATTCATAGACATTTCAATCTGGTTTGTGAGATATGAAATTGTTCGTTACATTTCAACTGTGTTCACTTTGATAAGGCTTGTGCGAACGTTGACACTGTCAGTTAATAAAGTTAAAAATATACTTTGATTTTTTTTAACTGCTAGCGACAAATCTTCATATTTAATTGCATATTTACATTACATTATTTACTTCTTACTTTATTTTTCACACACTTAATAATTAATTAATGCATAAAAGTCAGGTTTTCATCTTGTGAAAAGCAGTACATTAAAAAAAAGTTTTGCCCGGTTTGTTAAAATCACGTTTTTATTACTCCCCTCTTTCCAAACTATTTTTTATGGCCTCCTTTCAATGGGGGTTTAAAACTTTGAAGTTACACACAAACTTTGACTCGTTTCTGAATTTTGGAATCGGTTTCGGCCTTAGTAAGGATATAAACTTAGCTATGTCTAAGACATCTCAAATATAAAATGTCACTTATTTACTTCGGCTTACACCGGCTGCGAAATAATCCTTACTAATATTATAAATGCGAAAGTAACTCTGTCTGTCTGTCTGTCTGTCTGTCTGTCTGTCTCGCTTTCACGCCAAAACTACTGAACCGATTTAAATGAAATTTGGTACACAGATAGTCTAGAGCCTGAGAAAGGACATAGGCTATATTTTAACGCGAAAAAGGGGTTGTAAGGGGTTGAAAGGGGGGGTGAAAGTTTGTATGGAATTATCGTCATTTTTGCAGTTAGAAGCTTGAAACTTATTTTTAAGGCAGCTAATTTGATATGAATAAATATGAAATAATTTTTTTGTAAAAATTTTACCCCCAAGGGTGCTAAATAACAATAGGGGGTGAAATTTTGTATGGCAATATGTGAGGTTTTGGTGATTGTTTTGTTTAATATGTTTTGCTACCACTCTTACCAATTTTTAGTCTAGAGCCTGAGGAAGGACATAGGGCACATTTTAACGCGAAAAAGGGTTTGTAAGGGGTTGAATGTGGGGGTGAAAGTTTATATGGAATTATCGTCATTTTTACAGTTACAAGCTTGAAACTTATTTTAAGGCTGCTAATTTGATATAAATGAATATGAAATTATATTTTTGTAAAAATTGTACCCCCAAGGGTGCTAAATAACAATAGGGGATGAAATTTTGTTTAGTGATATATGAGGTTTTGGTGAATGTTTTGTTTAATATGTTTTGCTGTTGCCCTTACCAATATTTAGTCTAGAGCCTGAGGGAGGACATAGGGCACATTTTAACGCGAAAAAGGGTTTGTAAGGGGTTGAAAGTGGGGGTGGAAATTTTTATGGAAGTATCGTCATTTTTACAGTTACAAGTTTAAAATTTATTTTTGAGGCTGCTAATTTGATATAAATAAATATGAAATTCAATGTTTGAAAACATTTTACCCTCATGGGTGCTAAATAACAATAGGGGATGAAATTTTGTTTGGGAATGTTTTATATTTTGGTGAATGTTTTGTTTAATATGTTTTGCTCTTACTCTTACTTATATTTAGTCTTGAGCCTCAGAAAGAACATAGTTTATTTTTTAGCGCGAAAAATGAGTTGCAAGGGGTTGAAAGTGGGGGTGGTAATTTGTTTGTAAGTATCGTTATTTTTACATTTAGAAGCTTGAAACTTCTTTCTAAGGCTGCGTATTTGATATAAAAAAATTTGAAATTCATTTTTTATAGAAATGTAACCATTAAGGGTGCAAAATAACAATAAGGGATGAAATTTTGTTTGGGAATATGTGAGGTTTTGGTGAATGTTTTGTTTAATGTATTTTGCTGTTACCCTTACTTACATTTAGTTTACACCCCGAGAAAGGACAAAGACTACTTTTCCACGCGAAAATGGGTTTGTAAGGGGTTAAAAGTGGGGGTGGAAATTTGTATAGAATTATCGTCATTTTTACAGTTAGCAGCTTGAAACTTATTTTTAAGGCTGCTAATTTGAAATAAATAAATATGACATTTAAAGTTTGCAAAAATTTTACCTCAACGGTGCAATATTACAAAAGGGAATAAGGAATGAAAGTTTATATATGAGAATATATTATATTTATGTGAATGTTTTGTAAGTTTAATATGTTGCTGTAATTTTTATAAGTTTAAGTCAAAAACTACCACAACAACAAAAATCACGCCTGTAACCCAGAGGGGTAGGCAGAGACTAATGAACACCTGACACACCTCTCTCTATGATTTTCTTCATCCATACATCAATGAATAGTACGTCGGTTAGGTAAAATAATAAGCCAAAAAAAAAATACTGCTCGAAAACAGTATTTCACGCGGACGAAGTCGCGGGCACAGCTAGTAATAAAATATATACATGTTACAGGAAAGAAGAGAACTTTCGTACTTTCGAGGTTTTTCATTACATTATTTTGTTACTTTTTAGTGTATTTTGTTTGAGATTGTTTTTTTATGAAGTCGGTTTTTTTTTCTAATATACCTTCAATTTTACGATAACGACATCGTAAATTTTTCACAATGTACGATAACCTGGTTTTGAAATTCAAATTTTTTGTTATAGGTTCACTTTAATATGGACAATATGGATGACACGGAGAACAATGCGAAGATATCAGATTCAGCGTACTCTAACAGTTGCAGCAACAGTCAGTCTAGGCGCAGGTAATTATGATTACTATTTTTTATCTTACTAGATGCTTTTACATAGAAGAAAATTACTCCTATGCGAAAATTTAGGTGGATGGATGTATGTTTGGTATAACTTATCTTCGGAACACCTAAACGGATTTCGCTGAAATCGCTTCGTTGAAAATAGTCTGCAAGAACATATGGGCTACTAAGTTATTTTTTTCATGTCGCTCGGACGGAGTCACGGGCTAAAAATAGTAAAATTATAATTTAGTCTTCGTTTTTACAATGTTACTAATATTAGAAATGCCGCAAACCACGCGCATATTGAGGTAGTTCCTATCTCTGCAGCTCTACCCACTTGTTGCTTGAGTCATGTGATTCCACAGTCGGTGATATAATATATATTTTTTTTAGATCATAAGTAAATATATAAATCTTACTAATATTATAAATGCGAATGTTTAATGAATGAAGTGAACGCAGGACATTCAGACAGATAGACAGAGTTACTTTGGTATTGATAATATTAGTACGGATTTCAATATGTTTTTATGTGTTGTGGCAGCCCACGGTTACCCGTAAGGGTTGTACGTAAATAATAATTGTTGCTTATTTATTTCCTTAGTTCGAAGTCAACTCACTCCGGCAGCCATTCGAGTGGCAGTAGCGGTTATGGCGGGAAACCATCCACATCCGGTTACAGGTGCGTCATTTAAACTCTAATGATAATTACATTTATTATGATTTTATTGTTTTCTATCACTTTCATCATTATTATGAATATAATGATTATTATAATGTCATCATAATTATTTGAGCTTACTTTATATCCAACTTTCTTTTGAGCAATGGACAACAATTTATCCTGTATATTAAATAGACTTGTTTAACTATGAAATTCTCATATTTCAATTTGCAATGAAAACTTGGTAATTATGGCGAGGACATTTAATATTTAATAAATACCGACATTTAAAACCAATAACACTTTTTTTTAAGGCGTTTGCGTAGAATCTAGAAAATTTTTCCATATTTTTTTTTTATAATAGACTCGCGATTCTAATGTTTTTCAATGTACTTTAAAAATTAACTTTTTTGTTAATGTACTTTATTCCGCTTTCCGAAGAAATTTCATTGAACTATCTTGAAACTATTAGAGGTATTAAAGTAATAGACACGCCACAGAACTAAATCTCTCTAAAAATTTTAAACAACGCCACCGAATAAAATGCTATTTATATGGAATAAAAAAATATGTTACAAAATCTGTTCAGTATTTTCTTTTCGCAATAAACATCATATTTTCTTATAAATTTAAACCGTTCTTCAATAAACCTAGTTATAAAATAAAATTTAATGTTTCCAATTATACATTTTTTTTTCTTTTTGATAGCAACAACCTTAACCAGCAACCAGAGAAAAGGCTGAAAGATAAAGATTCAAAAAAGAAGAAGCAAGCGCCAGCGGAGATTTTAATAGAGGCGCAAAACGAAAGAGACGATGGTCTTGCAGAATCTGCTCCAATTTTTGAAACGCCTAAAGAAGAGGCTGGCAATGGTGAGTGATGCGACTTATTTAAAAAAATTAAGGTAGTAGCATTTTGTATGATATGGTATATATAGCTGTCTTCGCGATTAGTGCTGTCAAAATTTAAGTTAAATTAACTTATAGTCCGATAAACTTATCTGACCCGGTAAGGAGATACTTTTATCGAAGTTTGTTTTGTCAGAAAATATATAACATCTATGTAAACAAACAGAGTGACACATAAAATCGGAAAATACAATATAGCTAATGTGGCTTGTATGTGTATTAGGTATTTTATTTTAAAGCTTTTATTTAGTTTAAAACACTATTTAATAACAAAGGGTGCTTATTACAATTTTGGCAAATGTTCTAATACATGTCAATGCAATGAGACGACTCGGTTTATCAAACTTGACAGTGAAATAATACTTTTTTAATAATTTTGATTTAGGAAAAAAGTAATGTTGAAATTTGTTCTTTTGTAGCGCTTTTTGTCATAAGTTTTTATAGTACATTCTTATCCGAAGCCATTTTTTTTTGCAACAGTATTTATTTTGCAGGTTCATGTATCTGAATATTGTTTATCATGTTTTTATACTAACTAATATTGATTGCCTTTTTTAGCCGAGACTAGAATAATAATATACATCCAAAAGTAAACATTGTTAATTATCCAAATTGTTGACTAAATACGTCTTTTACATATGTACTTCTTACTTAAAATATGGTTCATAAATATTGCACAACAGCAGTTTATTATGTGAAGGAAACGTAAAAAAGAAACGTTTAAAAAAAATTGTAGTTTAGTAAAATTCCTAACAAAAGGATAGAAATCAATCCAAAGTTTGACATGTAATTTTAAGCCTTAAACTCTTTCGTGAACAATGAGATTTTAAGTTTCGAAAATTCTGAATTTGTTGATATTCATTTTTGTAAATTTGTTTTACCTATTATCGTGGATTTTTTTTAAGGTGGCAAACGAGCAAGCGTTCACCTGAATCCGCCAAAGTAGTGAAGCGACCGTTGCCCATAATCATCCACAATTGCAGATGCGTTGCCTACCTTTAATCGACAGAGGAGGGGATGCACAGAATGAGGATATATCCTCTTTCTATGCGTCTCATTCTCCGTCAAATCCACATCCTCTTTCCATCCTTTCCTTATAAGAAAAGGGTGGGAAGGGAACGTGGACTAAAATTAGGCCTCCGGGCACCATAATTATTAGACGAAACGCGGAATTGCTTCCACTTGACGCCTGTCTTCTCTGTGGTTGTAACAAATATTGTTGCGGGAACATATTGTTATCTCTGTTTTGTTAAATATAATGACGGGGATGACGATATCTTTTATGAAGAGATTTTGGTTTCAGAAACCAATGGTTAAACTGTGCGTTTTTAAAGATTAATTGCGCAACCAGAGATTTTGATTTCAAACACTTAATAAATAACTGCTTCCAAATTTAAACCCAGTTATTATTATTACAGAGGGCCTGAGAATGTTCGCGGTTAAATTTCATGTTATATTCAATAAATTATTATGTAGTTCCTTGGATTATTATACGGTGATACACTGTTCCATATTTTAAGGTAAAGTACAATGGACAGTAGATACATGGTACGTAATATCAGATGTTTATCTTGTCAGTTAGTGGAATACGCATTGTGCAAAAAGTGTACAAGTTTTAGTGTAAGTTTCTATTAAATCCCATGCTCTAAGACTTGGAATCTGCATTATTATTTAGCATCTGCATTTAGTGCAAATTTATTGCTACTCGACTGCTCAAACAACAATTGAATGACTGAATTTGGTTGTAAATGTGTTATAATTTTCGATTCCACCAATTTACTATATTTGTAACATTTTTAACGTTGGGAATAGCTGTTAGACCAATCTATGGTTAACAATTTCATCATCAGCTCACTATAAGTCCCCACCGAGGGACTCGGAGCCTACCCCAAGTTAGGGGTGACTAGGCCATAGTCAACCACGCTGGCCAAGTGCGGGTTGGTCGACTTCACACATATCATGGAATTTCTTCTCAGATATGTGCAGGTTGGATCACGATGTTTTCCTTCACCGTAAGAACGTCGGATAAATGTACATATGTAAATCGATAATCGAAAAAACACATTGGTACATGGCGGGATTTGAACCCAGGACCTGCAGATTGCAAGTCAAGTGCTTAACTCCTGAGCCACCGACGCTCCGACCGCTCCGACGACCGACGGTTAACAATTTACTATAACAATAATAATTAATTAATTTAATTAGATTATACCTTTTTGCACAAAAGCGCAATCAAAATCGTGAAAGGATTTCTACTGTTCATAAATTTTCTTGGATCTGGGAATAATTTCAGGTTGACAAAATTAATCGATTGCATTTCTAAATTAAGATAAATATTATTGTGTTATGCAGTTGTGGCGTTGCCGTCACTACCGCTTGCTTCACCCGATAAGGGTTCCGAAAGCATGGACATTTCGACAGCGGATACAAGTAGTAAAGGTGACGTCGAACCCGTGAGTATTGTTTTTTCCTTGAGGATAGGAGGGTAACTTGCCTGGGGTTGCGTTATTGCTACACCCCAAAATGTGAAAAGTCACGTTTTATATATCCCATGTTACTTCGTCCTTTCGTCAGTCACAGTTTGACTTTCGAAACACAAAGTACCATTCGTTATGTTAGAGAAGTTGTGTGGTCTTGTAGGACCACCTATGTGTATATTTAAATATAACATATCTTTTAAGGTATGTTCCAGTAGTATATTTATCTACATATATTTAATAATTTTCAATAGTTTTCTTTCCGGAGTCAGTTCTCCAAGTTAACATTTTTTATATTATGACAATAATTTCACTAATATAAAATAAGCTTTTATATATAAGCAAGTTAGAATTATTGAAATTATTATTATTTTTTTATATCACAAGGTGGCAAACGAGCAAACGGCCACCTGGGTTCGCCGAAATAGCGAGGCGACCGTTGCCCATGGACATCCGCAAATGCAGATGCGTTGCCTACCTTTAAACAACGGAGAAGGGGACGCACAGAAAGAGGATATTTCTCCTTCCTATCCAATTCGCGTTCCCATCCTTTCCTAATAAGAAAAGGGTGGGAAGGGAAAGAGCACTAAAATTAGGCCTCCGGTACCACACTCATCAGACTGTACTGTGGTCGTGGTATTGCACCGGGCGAGCCGGCCAATTCGTGCACCCAACAAATATTGTTGTTGCGGGATCTACCACTGTTAAATAATTAATTTCTTTTGTAATTACCAGTTTGATCCTGCGACGAAATCACCGGCCACCAAAACGTCGCACAACACAACCAACCGGCCACCGATATGTATTCCTGTAAGTGTTTTTTATTTTTATTTTGGTAATATTAGAATTCATTTACAAAAATTTCATACTAAGTGTTGTAGATATTATCTAACTACTATTATGGGTTTCTATTAAATTTTCTATTAATTTTGTGTATTGTGGTTTGTGTAACTACGATAAACTTCCAGAAAGTAATCAACTTTAATAAGGATAATTAACAGTGGCAGACGCAAACGAGAACAACATCCGTTGCACGAATTGGCCGGCTCGACCGGTGAAATACCACGACCACACAGAAGACAGGCGTCAAGTGGAAGCAGTTCCGCGTACAGTCTGATGAGTGTGGTACCGTAGGTCCTTCCCTCCCACCCCTTAATACAGCGTGGCAGTGGGATTGAAAGCGAAAATACTCTAGGGGGGGTACCGATACCACTGGTATTGGAGAATAACCCTCCCCGCGTTTACGCCTGAACACCCGTTTGGAGTTTGGGCGTAAGCGCGCGAGCCGCCCTGTGTATTCTGGGGGTGGGGGGGGGGGTAACCATTCCGCTCGTTGCTGGAACTCGGGGCAAACACCAGAAACACTTTGCGGCTTCCCCTCGCTCGCCGTGGACGTCTGTAACATTAGGGGATTCCACTCTAACTTGGAGGCTGTCCATTATCATCTACGGACGGCTAAGCTGGCCTTGCTTTTCCTCACTGGGGCGCAGATATCTTCTCCGGCGGACACATCGTATCTATCCTGTCCGGGATACAAATTGTAATATTCCTTTTTTCACCGCGTCGGGGTGTGCTTGTACTACAGAGAGGATATCTGCTCTCGACGCCTCAGCATTTTTGAAAATAGGGACCTATCCATTTTGTGGCTGCGCGTTGATAGCGACGACCATCCGCGAGTCTACTTGTGCCTCTATAGATCCCATAGCGGTAATACCGAAATAGACCGACACATTGGAACCTTCCCTGTTGGAACTTCTGCTGACCTAAAATCCAGACAGCCATTGGGTTTCCGTCGACGCCCCCTTGGGGCGTCGAACCACTGCCTGATCCGGACGACAGTGTCTATCTCGCGACGCCCATGGTTTAAACCGAATTCGCCGAGTGTGGCACTATAGGTCGGCAGACTGGGATGAGATGCGGTCCTTTTTTGCATCTTACCCATAGGAGCGAGTTTACTTCATGCTGAACGACCCCGACGCCGCTGTCGACTCTGTCACCGATGTGGTGATCACTGAATGGAACCATTTATTAGGTCACCTGTGGGGCCCATCGGGGACAGTTCTCGGTCCTGGTTAGGTCGATCACGTAAATTATCACGGGGAGTGTTCCGAAGAACTGTCTGGAGCGATTACTGCCGCGGAATTTCGTTATCGGACGACACGAAAGACCGCCAGATAGCCATCCATATTATCCGGATGGCTGGCATTCCACAATTTCCGCCGCGTTGTGGAATGGTCAGTCCTACGCGGTATTTGCAAACCAGTACGACTTAGGTTCCTTCAAGAAGCGAGCATATATCTTTCTCAAAGGCCGGGATGTCCATGGGCGTCGATGATCAACTAGGTGTTCCCTTCGCTCATTTGCCTCCTTCTCCATTAAAAAAGGGACTTATTACGTAAGAATGAATTTAGCGATTAAATAGCCTGATGTAAGAAAAGATGGATTTCTCCAACCAAAATATTGTATTGATTGGTTTTATAGAAACAAAAGACTTTCACGGTATAATTATGTTATGAGGGATGAATTGCATGAGGTACTTAATTGACCTTACAAACAAATTATAGAAGAAATAAAAATGTTATTTCTTTCAGGATGGATTCTGTTGCATAATATCTATGCAAGATGGTGTGGTCATGTATACAACTTCAACCCTCACTTCAACGCTCGGTTTTCCAAAGGGCATGTGGGTTGGCCGATCTTTTATAGACTTCGTTCATCCGAAGGTGAGACATTTTCTCGTTTAGCAATAAATTATACGAGTAACTTTAATTATAATATTGTTTGGATTATCAATTATTAAAATCAAACAATTTTGTAACAGGACCGCAGTGCCTTCGCTTCGCAGATAACCAACGCATTAGCAATACCGAAAAATGTAAATGGTACGCAATCTAAAGGTAACATTTATAATTTAACAGTCGGTCGCGCAACTCTTTAGTTGCATGACTAAGTAAAATGCCCTGGGCTGTCTCGCTTGAACAGAGCTGGCTTCACTTCCTTCGCAATGTTTACCTCGACGTACGTTCATGTACATATCGTTATTTTTATGTTATCTACAGCATACATATTATCATTAAGTTTCTTAAATTCTTTTTATACTCCTACTTGTTTTTCTTTTTCTAAAAACTTCTTATTTGAAAAACGAAAAAGAACAACTAATTTACTAATATTATAAATACGAATGTTTAGATGGATGTTTGTTTGAAAGTATTAGTTTCGTGCGCACGGAGGCGCGGGCAACAGCTTGTGTCTTATATATAAAATTCTAGCGTCACAATGTTAGTTACCAAAATTTTCCGAAACGCCTTTACCGATTTTTATTAAACTCAGTAGGTCTGAGAATCTTCTACTTTCTCTGTCTCATACCCCTACTAAGCTTTATTTTATCTCCGCACGGACGGAGTCGCGGGAGTCATCAAGGTTTGGTTACGTATGGACACATTATGCGGAGTGATAATAGTCAAATAAATGAGAAAGTTAAGAGATAGAATGTGGATGGCTGCAAAGTAGGAGTAGAGGTAGACGAAGAACATTTGACTGGATTATGTGAAAGGATAAGCGTAGAATGGGAGTGCATTATTCAGATATGTCGGCTGATAGACTCCTTAGACACAATGGCACAGTGATTATGTCAATAATGATTTTTTGTGCGAGTAAATATAAGACATTCGAAATTAATTGACAATAATCATTGTTAACGACGCAGTAATACAAGATATTACAGGATCACTGGTTGTATAAAATCGTCTTTATAGGGATAGAATTCAGGATGGGAGACGATTAGTGACATGACGGTTAGTTTTAAGTAAGGTGCGGGTACAAAAATAATTAACTAGGTTCAACATAAAATAAACAATATTTTAAATTAAATTCGGACATTTTGCTACGATTTATGATTATGTATGTTGTATAGTATTTTAATGTTAAACAATAAGGTAACTTTGGTACATTAATTATAAATGTCGTCATGAAGGGCTTGAAAACACTGTAAACGTATCAATTAAAATTGGTCTTTCAGATATAGTGAACCCTTTACTAGGGAATTGTTTCCTTATTTTAGTAATTTTATTTACAGTTCTTGGAAGAGATAACTTGGTGTCATCTATGGTGTGTCGTATCAGACGATACAGGGATTTAGCTTCGGGTTACGGAGTTAAAAACAACGCTGTTTCATTCATGCCTTTCCTCTTGAAGTTAGCATTTAAAAACGTCAATAACGAACAGTGTAATGAAATATACCTAGTCATACAGGCGTCACCATTTTTCTCGGCATTTAAAAGTAAGTTTTTTTTTATAATTAAAATATTTAAACACATTATCACAGTTGTTCCTGGAGTAAAGCTACTCTTATACTAATATTGTTTTCTAATTTGCAGTACCAAACGAGATCGTAACCAAACCAGTACGATTCATAATTCGTCACGCTGCCAGCGGTATTCTTGAATATTTGGATCCTGAGTCTGTTCCGTACTTAGGGTACCTACCACAAGACATTACTAATGAAGACGTATTGAACCTTTATCATCCTCATGATTTGGTGTACTTGAGGCAAATATATGAAACTATTGTGAAAGAAGGCATCTCACCGAGGTCAAAACCATACAGGTCAGTGAAATAACTCGGCATAGTCAAATTAGTGTTCTCTATTTATTAATGCAGAGTCAAAGCACGTGTTTAAAAATATTATGTGATCTGAAATATATTACTTGGATAGAATATTACATGCTGATAAGAAATTAATTAATAATTCCAGTTTGTAGCTTATTTATGTATTACTTAATTTTATAACACTATTTAACAGCGGGAGCTTATTAAGATTTTGGCAAATTTTAAGACGCGAATGCGAGAACTGAGATACAGTCCGGGAGCCAGGTACATTTTCGGTCAATTATTTCTTCTCGAGCGAAAGTTCGTAAAATGCATAAGTGACTTATACTATGATTACTCGCGACCATCAGCTGCGGCTCCGTGGGTGAGGTGGGAAGTGGCATGGAGAAAAAAAATTTCAGTCATTTCTTCTTATTTGAAATTTTTTTTCTCCATACGTGGGAGGCTGCCACTGTCCGCCCCACGCTCAGAGTCGCAGCTGACGGTCGCGAGTAATTGTAGTATAAGTCCCTTTTGCATTTTACGAATTTTCGATTGGGTGGGACTTGGTCATGAAAATCTGTCACTGGCTCCCAGACTAATAGAATCAACAGAAAAAAATAGTTCACGATGTCCGTTCTTTATATATTTTTTAAATGTCTTTGATTTTAAAATTTATCAATAATAGTGTCGTTTGTATAAATATGAAAATTATGAATTTATTTTTTGTCTAGACTAAAGTTGATATTTCTTTGTAACAGGATGAGGGCACAAAATGGCGATTACGTAAGACTAGAGACAGAATGGTCTTCATTCATCAATCCATGGTCGAAGAAACTTGAGTTCGTTATCGGAAAGCATTATATAGTTGAAGTAAGCATTGATTTTAATTAATTTTCATAAGCAGTAATGATTATTTAATAACAGAAAAAACTTATTGATGCTTGCAAGAGAGGTCTTTTCTCTATTATTTGTGCTGCTGCTTCCTTGAGTCAAATGATTCTGTGACCGGTGGTGTACTAATTTTTATGTATAATATTTCACTATATCTATTAAACACTTATATTAACATTGTGATACTATTTTAAAAAGCTCCGTTTGGGCGTCGGTGGCTCAGGGGTTGAGCACTTGACTTGCAATCTGCAGGTCCTGGGTTCGAATCCCCCATGTGTTTTTCGATTTTCAATTGTGTACATTTATCCGACATTCTTACGATGAAGGAAAACATCGTGATGCTGGACATATCTGAGTAGAAATTCAAAGATATGACTATACCCCAGTCATCCCTAAATTAGGGTAGGCTCCAAGCTCTTTGATGGGACGTATAGTGAGCTGATGATAACTATTTATACCTATGAAAGTGTTTTCTTTAATCAAAAGAACTAAAATTATTTTGCATTTAACATTCAATGAAAAGATATAGAAATAGATTATTTAACATTGCTTCGTGAAGAATAAAAGATATATTTTTTGGTCTTACAATATCAGCGCAGATGAAGCGGCACGGGAACATATATATCTTAATTATATATAATATAATCAAGACTTCAAGGAAATGATATAGATATTTTTGTTCTAGGGACCTTTAAATCCTAACGTGTTTCAATCACCCGATCCCAACAAAAGTCAAACATTTTCTGAAGAAGACACGTCAAAAGCTCAATCAATAAGAGAGAGTATTATTCAAATTTTAAACGAGGTAAGTCATTTATAGTCATAAAATAGTGTTATTAGGTTCTCAGTTTCTGTAGCTTTATCACTGGTGTTGCAGTTAATGGCTGAAAGATTGAAACGGTCAATAATTTTTAAAATGTTTCTACTTAGGTTCTCACTAAGCCTGCTGAAGTTGTAAAGGAACAGTTGAGCAAGAGATGTCAAGACATAACTAAGTTTATAGAAAACCTTTTAGAAGACCAGCCAAAGAATGATGATGATATTCGTATGGAAACGCAAGATCCTGATCACAGCAACTGTGTAAGTTTTTGCATCAATTTCGCCCAGTAAACAACGAAATACTTGGAATTGTATGGAAATAGATTTCATTTCATGGTTAAATCCAAATAATAACCAAGGAAGTGATACCAAATGGGTTTGATTATATATCTTATCTATCTATCTATATCTATATATATAAAAGAAAGTCGTGTTAGTTACACTATTTATAACTCAAGAACGGCTGAATCGATTTGACTGAAAATTGGTGGGCAGGTAGCTTAGAACCAGGAAACGAACATAGGATCATTTTTACCCCGTTTTCTATTATTTATTCCGCGCGGACGGAGTCGCGGGTAAAAGCTAGTATGATATAATTTATTATTCGTAATGTGCAATGGTTATAAAGAATTTGTGATATTGTAATATGTATAAAGTATAATAAACTAGGGTCGAAGTGATAAGTTAGCAAGGTGATGGTGTTACAGGAACGTGATTCGGTTATGCTAGGAGGTATATCCCCACATCATGACTACAATGATAGCAAGTCGAGCACTGAAACTCCAGTCAGTTACAATCAGCTTAACTACAACGACAACATGCAGCGGTAAGCAATATATATATAAACATAATCATATTAAATATGTTATTTTTTTAAGTGTACTCATCTTAATACTAATCATCTCACTGTATTCATCCTTGAATATGTTAAATTTCAGTATTTTATGATTGAAATTCATTAAATTTAATTAATGTTAATTGTTAATATTAAATGTAACTAATGTATGTAATTAATAATAATTGTTTAAAGGTATTTCGAAAGTCACCCCACTTGCTCATACGAAGAGTACAACACAGTGACCGGTGAAAATGTTTTGGCACTGCAGGAACTGAAGATGAACATAAAGTGAGTTGTAAAGTCGATCATAAGATAGTACTATTCCATTACCATTATTCATGAAATCTTTATAAATTCGTTCGAACGATAAGAAGTTACTTTTATCAATCTTTTCTACCCTTACTATATAGTAATATATAATCTTACTAATATTATAAATACGAATCTTGATGGATGGATGGTTGGATGTTTGTTTGAAGGCATCTCAACGGCTACATGGATCGCGATAAAATTTGGTATAGATGTAGAATATAGTCTTGAAAAACACATTGACTACTAATTAGGTTTTCTTTTTAAATTCCGCGTGGACAGATTCGCGGGCGACAACAAGTCCTTACTAATATTATAAATGCGAAAGTAACTCTGTGTGACTGTCTGCCTGTCTCGCTTTCACACCAAAATTACAGAACTGATTTAAATATAATTTGGTACACAGATAGTCTAGAACCTGGGAAAGGACATAGGCTATTTTTTTAACGCGAAAAATGGTTGTAAATGGTTGACTGGGAGTGGAGAAATTTGTATAGAATTATCGTCATTTTTATAGTTAGAAGCTTCAATCTTATTTTTAGGCTGCTAATTTGATATAAATAAATATGACATCTAAAGTTTATAAAAGTTTACCCTCAAGGGTGCAATAACAAAAGGGAATAGGGTATGGTAATATATGTATGTTTATGTGAATGTTTTTTTAAGTGCAATATGTTTTGTAATTTTTTACAAGTTTAAGTAAAATACATCAACAACAAAATTCACGCTCGAAACTCAGAGTGGTAGACAGAGACCAAAGACCTCCTTATGGCGCGTTCCTAACACACCTCTATCGGTTTTTCTACATTCATACATCAAGTCATAGTACATCAGTTAACTAAAATAATTAGCCTAAATAATTAAAATTGTACACGAAGATAGTATTTCACGCGGAAGAATTTGCGGACACAATTAGTAATTCTATTAATTCTAATGTGTTCCAAAACCGCCTCTTATTCGATTCAGTCAAATTAAATGCTGGCTATAACAAAAAAAATGTAGCAAGCAGAAAATTATGTTTGATGAGTTGTCAATATACGTTATATACCATTAATTTATGATGATTAAAATTATTGTTTTACTTGTATTTGTAGAGAGCGCATGTCACCATCAGCGGATATTGCCGATTTCGGTGATCACGAAGTTAAACCAACAATTGTGGATGGAAGTAACCGAAATCATTTAGATTATCAGCCTGTTCGACTCACTGAATCTGTTTTATCCAAGTAAGTTGATAGAAATACAGTCGAACTTGAGAGAGTCCAAAATATCGCGATTTTTTTTCTCTTTAACCCGAATTTCTCACTTGTAAAGTTCGTCAGTCGGGTAATGAATGACTCTCGCTCATAAATGTTTCTCTGTAACACGAATATCCTGCTTATGGAGGTGGTTCATCGGGACCGGACAATGCCTCGCTTAGAGATGTTTCTCTCAAACCCGAATTTCTCGCTTATAGAGGTTAATAATAATCGAAATCAGAAATAAGATTCGTCAAGAATATTAACACAACAACTTTATGACAATTAGTTAAATACACATATAATAAAAATTTTAAACTTTATTTATATACATTAATATAGTAGTGTAATTGAACGTGTAAACATTTTTATATGTAAAACATATATGTTTTTATAGGCATAATGCGGTAATGGTGAAAGAACTTGCGAAGACACATCGAGAAAATCGCTCTAGTAGTAAAGGTGAAAAGGAAAAGAATTCCAATGAGAACAGGCAAAAAAAGAAGGAGCATCTAGCTAGATGTAATGCTTCCTTTCAACCTACGGCCGCTGGGATAATGAATTCATCGCAAGTGAGTAGAAAAAAAGTTATTTACAAGAAACAATACAGAATGTCTATGGACTTACGTGCAAAAGGCTTTCCATATTGTGGTAATGGTTGATATATATTTTATAAAGAGTCTGATTTTAATGGTTAAGGGACTTTGAATCTCGGTATTTGACGATGGTAATGAATCTAGTCTTACTATGCGCTTAGAGAACTTGTTAGAATGGCTATAACTCTATAAGATATATAAGTAAATTTTAAATAGCTGGTCATCATACTTCTTGCTAATAAATGCGAATGTTAGACGGGTGGATAGACGGACGGATGGATGGATGGATGGATGGATAGACGGACGGATGGACGGATGGATGGATAGACGGACGGATGGATAGACGGACGAATGGATGGGTGGATGGATGGATATCTCCGGAACATATGAACGGATCGTGATGAAATTTGGTAGAACGTGGTCTGGAAGAACACATAGGGTACTTATTAAGTTTTGTAAACATATTCAATAGGTCTGAGAATCGGCCAACATCTATTTTTCATCCCCCTATTAAGTTTTTTTTAACTGCGCGCGGACGGAGCCGCGGGTGACAGCTAGTATACCTGTACATTAATTTGTAGAAAATTAGAGTCATGTATTTCCTGCAACAAAATATTTTTTTTCCAGCATCAGGGAGTTAAACGAGCTTCTAATCAAATTGAAACAGAATCTGTGCCGAATAAGTTGCAATGTACGGCTCCCAGACAATTGCATCGCCAGCAGCCTACAACCACCGCCTCATCACTTACTGTAACCACACCAGCGACAACCACTGCTGGTAAGCAAGAAATCTACTATATGTATACATAACTGCTTCTGTATTCCCTTGGATAACGAAAAGAATTTATTTTCTGACTCACTTAACAGTTACTCCCTATAGCACCGTTACCATATGAGCCTGAAAATTCTAGATCTAACAACGAGTTTTTTGGTAGATTTGTTCGCACATATGACATAAAGTTGTTTGGATTTTTTGAATGCCAAGATTGGGAACAGAAATCTAAAGTTTTTATGCAAAAATGTGTAAAATTAATAGGGGGTTAATAGTATTTTGGAATTCCTTTTCTGTCCTCTTTATTAAGATTAAATATGTTAGTTTTCGTTGCCAATTTTTTCGCAGTGACAAGCCAAAAAGACACTTAAGGACTGATTAGGAAAATATTTATTCCGACTTAAACATATTGGATTTAACTCAGTTGATACAGGATCATTATTAAATATGTATACAAAGGTTAAACAGTTATTTCAGATCACTAGACATCTGACTTCTTTGATATTAAATATTAACGGAATTAATTTATTATTAACATACTTCAATCTTAAGAAAATAAAACTGACATTCCTTATTTAAAATAATTTAAACATACTACATAAAAAGCCAAGTAGGTCAGAATTATCAAAGGAGTATGTATAGGTATATTCTGAGATTACCAAATCAACAATTTATTTATAAATCGTATTGTTTCGGTAGCACCAACAGCTTGGCCGTCAAACACTATGAACACTTTTATCTTGGGCGTTGGAATACCTCAACAAATGTCAATCGTCAGTCCAGTAGCTGCTATGCCAGGTATTAACATTGTACTTTTTTTTTTAGTTGTCTCTGAAAAATACATATTGATCAGCTTATTATCATATTATTTTTTATCAACCTTAAATTATGCTAGTTCTTTTTCGTGTTTGATTTTAGTTATGACATTTTTTCATATGTACAACATTAAATAAACCATTTGTTGTTTTGTAAAATGACGTCATGTGTTTGTGCATTTTTTAAATCTATTTTTTTTACGAATTGTCCAATTTTTAATACTGACATTGTCATCCAAGAGTTTTTATTAATTGAATCCGTATAAATTAGCATTATATTAACAAGTTTTTTTTAATAAACCATGGCTATATTAAAGGTATGATTCCAATGCACTATATGCAAGCGCATGGACCACAAATGCAAACCAGTACATCCACAAACAATGCAGTTCCTGGGACAAGTTCTGGACAACAATACCAAGAACCAACAAGTGAGTTACAGTACCTCTCTGTGTAGATTGTATATTTCGTAGGCCAATTATAGGCCACTCCCTTTTTTCACCTCTTTCTAATAATGGGAAGTGAAAGCTGTTTTGGCTGGGGAAGAGAAATATCATATTTCTATGCGTCGCCTTCTCTCAGGTTATAAGATGGGCAACAAATTAGAAACGACGATATTTTAGCGAAATTAGGTGTCCAAAGATCAGTCTTTTGACATCTTCCTTGCAGCATCTTATTTTTCTTGATATTTATATATTTTATAATTGTAATGTTTAAATATTTTGAAATATAAATTTGTTTCAGTGCAATGTTTGATGTATGGTCAAGCAGTGTATGGATCGCCTATCATGTACTCACCTATCAATACGCAAGTCACTTACCCCGTGCCATCAAACTTTGTCACTACGCAAGGAGTCCAATATAATAACTTAAATACACTAGGCTTAGGGACCAGCAATTACGAAGAGGTAAGTGAATGATAGTTTCTATTCTGTCTTTTAACATTATATTGAAAGGAAATCATGTTTGCTTTGAAACATACGCTCTAACCCTATTAATTATTTCAATGCACTTAGTTAAAAGTAACCTAATTAGCATTTTTCATTCTTAAATAGCATTTTTTTTGCTTCTAGATGATTGTTATGTATATTGAAATGTTTATGTTTTTTTCATTGTCTCGTTCTCACTACACAAGGTTACGTAATTATATACATTGAATAGTTTCAACTGAAAGTATAACGTTTTTGGGGTACTTCTTTGTCGTGGTAACTTATTTAATAAGTTATGAATCAATTAAGAATACCATATGTCTATGGTAAAACATATGTATTAATATATAAGGAAATGAAAACATCATTTTGTTTTTTGATGTTTTCAAAACATATCTGTATGAAAAGACTTTATATACTTTATTGACAATAACTTTTGTATGTTGATTTAATATTTTAATAATAAAATGTTAATTGAAGAAACGGCTTTTTCTCGGATAAAGATCATGTAGAAATTAATTTTAATTTTGACTTATTAGTTACTTTTTATTAATTTGAGAAGACGTAATCGGTTTATCTGATATTAAGAGATTGTCATTTTTAATTAAAAGCAACAAAAAAAGTTACTTATAGTTAAGCTGCAGCAAACATTCTATCTACTATATCGGATTGTAATTTATGAGGTTGATAGTAAATAACTAAATTAATTTTTATCGAAAGTTGTCGTTTTAAATATCAATATGTTATTCAAACGATAGGTAAATATTTGTATTTAAATCGAGTCAAGGTATTAAAAAAAATGTTTTAGTTTATTGTTTAAAAAAGTTGATGACACGCGTTGCGATAGCGTGAATAGCTAAAGTTGCTTGTTACTTTACAATTATAACCTCTAATCGGCTTTAATATGTATAGGACTTGTTTAGGACTCAATATTATCTACGTTTTATTAGAGGTTTCCACTGCCGTGAATGTTGTATTAACACATATTGTTTGGCTTTGTTTTTTCAAAGAAAAATTACGGTAACGGTAATAATGTCTCAATACATATATAACTACAGTCAAAACCGACTGTTAGAATTTATAATTCTTTACAGCTCCGGTGTGATGATAATTAAAGTTTCGCATGTATTTATATTAGTGAATTATTATTCAACCAATATTTTTAATATCAATTTCGAAACAATTATTCGAACATTTAGTCGAGAAGGTACTCTACTTGGGTACTCTCGAAACCTTTATTCTCTGTTATCAGGTCAATTTTGATGCCTTAAAATCAAATAAAACTTCATCCTTTTTGAATTAAAGTGCAAATCCCTTTAACTGTCTCAAATCATTAGGGATTTCAGACAGAAGGGTTTGTCACGATTTTTAAATACGCCAACTTGGCATGTTTTGATAATACAATACATGTTTTACGATCTTTAATGATCTCTATTCGCTTCTGATGGAAATTGTTCTTATGTTGTAATGTTTGTACAGTCAAGACATATTTGGTTGCCAGTCCTAAGCCTGGAGAAAGTATGAAGGAAAATTTAAATCGTTGTTCACAGTTTCGGACCGCGGTTCAAATGGGCTTTGACTTTAAAATATTTTCCTATTTTATGTCAATTATATAAAAAATTTCAAAGTACATAGGCACTTTAATAGTTGCCAGATTCACATTGATTCTCTGGCAATATATTTGTCAAAGATATTTATAATTATTCGCCATTTCATAAAAGCATATTCAACATGTGAACTTATTTCGATGGTATCATTAAGGTCTCTAAGAAAAATGTTGATAATTTACTCAGGTCAGCACATGAAGACTAACAACACTTCACTTCACTTCACTCATTCACAATTTCTATATCATTATTTTCTGCCGTCGTTGGTTTCATTTTGCTTTATCACCATTAATTGCTTACTAATTGTGTTAAATCTTTGGATAATTGTACGCTCGAAGTTGTAGCAGAACTACGTATAATAATAGAATGCATACGCAGGCGTGTAAGACAATTTTGCCTGTGAAGAAGGGCAAATCGCACCGCGGAAATAGGAGCAAGAAACGAGAAAATCAAGGAAATGTTCAAGGGACCTTAATGAGTAATTCTTCTGAGAACGCTTCGAACATGGTATGCGATTTTAAACATTACTGTTGTATACACCTTTGTATTAAACATTTGTAAAGGTAAGTTTTTGTGCACAGTAATGGTAACTTTCGTTTATGCAGGAAATGATTAATTTTATCAATGAATCATTTTACTTCCATTTACTTTTGATACCCGCCACAATGTTTCATTTATGAAATGTTTTGCAAATTGGATAAGACTTAGAAATCACGGAGCGTTTTTTTACTGATTCAGCAGCGGTGCTGGGATCTGCGGTTCTTTTTCTAAACTCACAACACCGCTTATTTAGGCGGTAACCGTACCCATCTCGGTTCAGGTTATCGCCCACAAAGTAGGTTGCAAGTTTTACGAATGTCCGTATCTTTTAAGGAAAATGAAATGAACGCCAAACGGTAGTAGAGCGCGCGCGCGCGCAATCCGTCGAGCCTGTAGGTGACCGCGGAAACCCCAAACAACCGCACACGCGCGTCATGAAATTTGCTTTACTTTTTTATATGTATATCTGCATTCTACAGAAGCTGCGGGCCGGCAACGGCGGGCACGGTACAAAATCGCTCACTGATTTCTTAGCCTAAGTCTTTTTAATTTTCTTTTGATGAATCAAGTAAAGTTGTTCAGTATTTGACTATAAATTGTTAACTCCAAAATTAGGACGCCGTGTTCTTGTGAACAAGTTGATACCAAATACTTCTCTCTACGAGAACATTTCCCCTGTTATATAGATAATGGAATATTTTCCGGCGAAGATTGATGTAACATTTCCTTAGTTACTATTGTCCGCTTTTCTTGTAGGAACCGGGTGCACCAAGTAGCGATAAAAGTGTGAACAAAAAATCGGCGGAGAATTCAACAGACTGCAGTTACTTCAGGACGAGTTACAGTGTAAAGGTTAGGGTTGTTCTAAATTAGGTTCATAATTTATTTCTCATATTTTCGTTTCACAGTAACAAACCACATCCGCTCGTGATGCGATATATCTTACAATGGCATTCCTTTTATACTAAGGCTATTCTTCAGGTTAACATTGATACGTGAGTTCTATGGGAATGGTAAGTCTTTTGGCCGTTAAATCTTAACCATCTTTCGGTGACATGTGCTTATTATCTGCTATGCTTATGATGCCACTAGTTTATAATTCATAGTAATGTCAGTATTTGTAGCTTTAAAACTTCTTAGTATTTTCTTAATTTAAACATTAGCTTGTGGCCCGGACGAAGTCGGTAATGTTATAGCCACTGTGTTATTCCAAATTATGTTTTACATCTTAATCCGTTTCGAAGATACCTTCAAAAAACATCCATCCCTCCATGTAAACATTTTCAATTATAATATTAGTAAAATGTAAGTAAAATTGCTAGATTTAAAGAATAGTATCTTGTTATTTTATTGATTTTGGATTATTATTAAGCATTGTGTACAATATATTTGCGAAGATAGTCAAAGATGTGTGTGCAGTCAATCAACTTACCCTTAACTTTGGATAGGATCCGAGCTCTTTAGTAGGGACTTATAGTGAACTGACGATGATGATTGTATACTATCTTCGTCAACACCGTGAGATTGTGACTATGTATTTATTTTTATTATATAGAATGGTATGAAAAATTACCGATGGCGTGGTTTCAAAAGAAATTATAGGACTAAGGCTTATATATGAAGAATACGAATATTATCTAGCTATAGAGATATAAAAATTACTTGTAAAAGTTTAAGTTTAGGGTAGTTTAACTTGTTGCCTAGAGATGTGTGATATTTTATTGCATGTTTGTGTTGAGGAATGTATCATTTACATATCGCGTTTATTATGTGTTTACATATGAGAGTTTAGTAAAAATTTTAACACGTACAATGCCACTACGAATCTTTAGTGTTAAAACGACCTCACAAAGCGATTCGGTGGCACTAAACACGTTGAAAACAATCTAAATAAATTGTGAAATGTAAAAAAGAACACATAGAGAAATTAGTTTCAAAATTTGTACTAAATTTCGGAAATTTGTCGACAACCGATCGCGAGCTACTAGAAAACATGTTTGATATATTATCCAAGTTACTTCTTTTCAATCTTAACTTGTTGAATGTTTTAGTGCAAATTCACGGCCATAGATGTTTCTAACGAGCACTTACGGTGTAATGTCGTATTTATATGAGTTATTGTTTGTTAACAGAGTACAAAGGCTGTGCACGACATAACGCAACCTGCCGCAGTTCCAGGGGCGAGACCTGGCAATAAAGAGGAAACGATTGAAAGAACTGATGGAGAATCAAGCTATTCATCATTTTATTCATCTTTCTTTAAGACTGAGTCTGGTAGCACTGAAGGAAGCGATACTAAAAAGCTGGGTAAAGAAAATAAAGTAAGTGTTACAGTACTTATTTTGTCTCAAGCATTAACAGAAATCCACGACCACACTGTTTTCGCGTATCGTCCGATGAGTCTGAAGTTTTAGGACAATTCTAGTTTTCTTCTCCTTTCCAATATTATCTAATAATTAAAGGATCCGTACCTGAAGTGGATTTAACAGGTGGGAGGATGATTAGGAAAATGGATATACTGTTTCTCTATGTTCCCTCCTTTATTTATTGCGAATGTCTATAAGTACCGGTTACTTTATATTTTAGCGATGTCAGGTGACCGTGTTTAAAAAAAACATTGAGCGAGTTGTATTTATATCTTCAAATTTAAAAAAAAAATTCCAGATCACATTAAATCCTGCAAGGAACTGTTCAGGATCAGGTACAGCGGAAACAAATAAAGGACCCAAAAGGAAAATGGAACCGCCATGGATGGAACAAGTAAGCATTAACATTTGTTTATGATTTTTTCTGATCAGGCTTTTATCATAACGAAAGTGAACTAAAGGAAGTGACCCTGAGCCAATGATCGATATAGTTTTTATGGCTATTTGACATTTCTTAATTCTCTATGTGGGGGGTGGGGGGTTCAGCTGCTATCTTATTTATATTGAAACATACTCTTGTCCCTATTTAGTAAAGAGATTTTTTTAAAAGATTAGCATCACATATTTGAAAACCCCAACACACTAGAACCTGGATAAATAAGAACTGGTTAAGAAAAAACCTCTATGAGCGAGAGTCATTGTCCGATCCCAACAGACTACCTCCGTAAATGAGAAACTCTGGATGGGAAAATCTCTATAAGTGAGAAAAATATCGCGCCTTGGACTCTCACTTATCACAGTGTTAAAATGTTAACGTTAAAATAATCATTATTTCAGGTGTGCGTAACATCCGAGCTTATTTATAAATATCAAATTCAAACGAAAAGCATGGAGGAAGTGTTGTCTGGTGATAAGCAGAGATTAAAGCAGTTAGAACAGGTATTGTTAATGAATTATCGATAAGCTTATTTTCAGAAGTTAAAGTGCGAATACACGTTCCTGTAAATCGAGCAGTATGTCTGTGACTGTCACGTGTCTGTTACTGATACGTGCCCGTGACTGTTACTGTCACGTGCTTGTTACTGCCGCGTGCTTGTTACTGTCACGTGCTTGTTACTGTCACGTTCCTGTTCCTGTCACGTGCTTGTTATTGTCACGTTCATGTTCCTGTCACGTGCCTGTTACAGGTACGTGCCCGTGACGATCGCGTGCCTGTTACAGGTACGTGCCCGTGAAAATCGCGTGCCTGTGTCTGATACGTGCCTGTGTCTGTCACGTGCTTTTCGCTGGTGCAATGCGGATATATCGGGGGGAAATCTTAAAAAAGGTAGCTTGCTCCTGGGAAGAAGCAAAACCACCTCGGTGGCCAACCTTTAGTGCCAATTGCATGGCTCCGCGATCTCCGGTGGAACGCACCGGTGCCCCACTGCACTTGGTTTGCGCGCTACCCAAGGAGCATTCGCTCCATTGAAAAGATGCTATAGCAACATGCGATCACTTCATGATGCTTTCTTCCCTGGATCGATTTGAAGGGATCCCCAACCTAACCATCTACAACCCGGAAGGTCCAGCAATCCTATTGTTGCTACGTCCATCGTAGTGGATCCGTCGTCCTCTGCTGACTGCGGCTGATCAACCCTCTCGCGCTCACGCCCAGCGCTCTTTTTCTGGGCTATAACTGCCTCACAGAACGAGACTAGTGCCGTCCGTTGCTATATCCCTGTCAATGAAGCCCATATTAGGGCTGGCAGGGTAACATCCTGCCCGTGGTTTGCCACCTGGATCCGCCGTTTGGCCTCCCGTGCAGGGCACTCCGCGATTGTATGTTGCGCAGAGTCGCGATCCTCGCCACAGTAATGGCATTGCGGCGTTGCTTCGCGTCATATCCCATTTAGAAGTCGGTAGGTAACATGTGCGAACTTTTGCGAACGCAACAACACCTCAGAACTCGGCAGAAGAGTATTGACCGTAAGCTGGCATGATTTCAATCACGCGTCTGCGCTTCTTTCGGCGCACCTCTCCAGCAACCAGGTGCTCATTTCCATTTCTGGAACTTGACAATCGGGTGTAGACCCGCTCGTCCATCCCTGCGCAATATACAAGGGTGGAAAACGGGCCAAGGTTATTGTCGCCTCCAGGGAACACTTACAATTTACTTGCATGCCTGTTACTTTCAAGACATCTATATGAAAACTTTCGAAGTTCGTTTTCGCAGTCTTCGCCGCGTCCCAACTTGTATGCCCATTACTGTCACAAAATCAAATGTGCTATCTACTTGCATGCCAGTTAACGTTTAGCTCTGTAGCTGGCAAGCACAAGTGGCACAGTTGCATGCAAGTACAGATAGCTTGCATGTAAGTCTGCCAGCTACTGGAATGTGTACTCGCGGCTTTAGATATGTTCTAAAAACTATCCGTATTCATCCCTATTAAGGTTGTCAATGTTTATTTTTTATTTATAGCCTTCAATGGTGAACGAGCAATTGGGTCAGCTATACTTAGACCTCCAACTAGAAGGTGTAGCATCCAGGTTGACACTTGAAGAGGGTGTTACTAGTTCCAGTAGTTCTGGGGAAGATATGCCTCTGGGTGTTCTCAAGGTTCGTTTTGCATCAAAACTTTTACTTAAAGAAGTTTTAGTTTTATATTTTTTTTATATTTTAATTTTTAAAAAGATGGGAAGTTATCTAAGAACTGTTATGATTAGTATGTAAAATTTAAGAAATCTATAATCTAAAATAGTAATTTATGAAAATCACCACTTTATATATTTGCGCTGTCTTTTTAGGCTGGTTTTATTTTCATTTCATAGATTTCACTATTAAATGCCACACTTAGAATTTTTATGTAGCCCCTTTTAGTTTGTAGGATATAGTCAAAGAAAAGACACAAAGTTGTTTGTTGTCAGAACTGTGACGACTTCATTGACACAATAAAACATACAAGAATGTGTGTCAATACGTGTAGTGTACGTAGTGTTTCTCATGGTAGTTGAAATGTACAGTATTAAACGACTTTTTTTTTGTATTATAATAATTTGTTATTCTCACCTTACGACTTCTTTCTAATAGGCACCTAGGAAGAAACGAGAGTACAGCAAATTGATGATGATATATGAAGAGAATGCACCTCTCCCTCCTCCGGACTCTCCCTCAGCAGCTTCTATGTCGTAACGTTGTGACAATTATGTCACCGATTAATTTATTCCAGATAAAAATTAACTGACGCACAAATGTTTGAAGCAGATTTTACTTGTATGTTATGTGGGTTGGGATTTATCTCAACATTAAGGTGAGTTTCTACTGTAGTAACACCTGTGTGACAACAATATATATTACCAATTATCATTGAAATAACAATATTGTTTATATACGCGTGTTACAACAGTGAAAACAACACTCTTTTAAAAAGTAATCTGATCAAAAAAAAAAAATTAAAAAAAAAACGGTGTGTTTTATTAAAAAAAAAACATGCTACACAAATCTAGTCGAAAATTTAAATTTACAAAGGCATTTTTATATAATAATAAATCCAGGAAATTGATTTTCTTGCATTGTGTAATTCGTTAGTTAATAAAGGTAAAAAAGAGCTTATTTTTTGGCAAGTGTAAATTGTATTTTATTTCACTTTAATGTTTTAATCTCTGCCTACCCCTCTGGGTAACGAGCGTGAATGTTATGTTATTTTAAACTTGATATTAATTTTAAGTAGTGTGCTATTGCTTTTATTATTTACTATTATAGATTACTGATTTAGGTCTTATAAGTTTAGTGTAGATTAAGGACACTTTTTAGTGACACTTATAATTAAATAAAGTTATATGTTATTTTGAATAATGTGACTATATATATTATATGGAAACATATATTTATTTATGTTAATTCAACTTTAGTTGAACAGGATTTTATACCCACTTAAAAAAATAGAACATGTTTGTATATTTTATAAACAGTTTTACAAAGAAATTCTATGAAAAATGTAATATTTTATTTAAATAAATATAAAAATAAGATCAAAACTAATGTATTTTATATATTTTATATTGTCGTACATAAGTTCTATTGTGTAATATTAAATAAAATATATTAAAATTACGGTTCATATAAACGGGTTAAATTACGAACAATTCGTGCAACGTGCAAAAATCATGATAAGTTTGAATCATATTGGTTAAGTTTATTTTCCTTTACTTGTTAGATTAGAAAAAAATTAGATAAATATTAATTATATATTGGATATTGTACTATTCGTGTCCAATAACATATAAGTTTTAATATGACGTCACCGCGACAATTAAATATGGGTTGCCACTACCGAAACACATTAACAAAAAAATATTGTTATTTCTGTCTTTCTATTTCGCAGGTAAAAATAAATAATTTAAATTTTTAAAATTGTCTCATGTTTTTAGCACGCATAGTAATTATAATCGAATTCAATGGAAATGCGAATTTATATTTGCACATGTCACTTGCGGACAATGACATTTATCGTCTACTAGCTATCACCTGCGACTTCGTCCGCGTGGAATTAAAAAAAATCAATAAGTAGCCTATGTGTTCTTTCAGATGTTCTACATCTGTACCAAATTTCATCATGATCCGTTCCGAAGATACCAACATCCATCCATCCATACATCTAAACATTCGCATTTATATTAGTAAGAAGTAAGATTAGTTAGAAAGTGTCATTTGATGACACAAATATGTCTGTTTTTAATAAGTCTGTTATTGCAACTTGATAAGAGTAAAATTTCCATTGAATTTGACTTTAAAATCTTTAATACAACAACGGTTAATGCACGATGTCTTAAAGTTTGTATGATTCTATTTATATGTTTGTTTATATAAAATAACTATATAACTTATGTTAAGTAAATTAATATAATAAAATATAAACATGAAATATATTTTCTTGAAGTTTTTTTGTTATTGATACCTTTTATTCTTCTAAAATGAATGTTTCAACAATTACTTACTGAAAATTACGTAAACTTAATAATAGTAAAAAATCACAATATATCTTTTCAACTAAATTATTATCAAGTCGGCAAAAATAATGTTCTAACTTATAAGCAGATTTTTTTTTTACTTAATTTTATTTTTTTAAGAATCTGTATATGTAAAGTAATTTTGACTTTATTTAACAGTGATTAAGATTAAAAATAATTTTCACAAACATTCATGTTTCTTTAGTCTTAAATAAAATGAAATATATTGCTAATATTATAAAAAGAAAACAAGGGACTGGACTCGTAAAAAGGTCACTTAACTCGTCCCAGACCGATCCTGTTTTCCACATATGGATTGATTTATAGACTATTCCACATTCTTTATAAAGATCATGCTAACCTATATGTCTAGAGGAGGTCTACACTCTTACATTACTTGCTGTATGCGTATTCGACACCTTTATGAGAATTTATAATTATTGTTAATTCTGTTTTTTTTTTCAAAGAATATGAGACGAATATTATAGGCTATAACAGAAATATAAGACAATTATTGAGCACACGTCGAAGTGTCTTAGTCGTTTATAAAGGGAGAAAGTGTTAAGACCAAAAGCAAATTGATCAAATCCTTTCTATCGGGCTAAATATTTATTATAGCATCATCATACTTTTATGTTTTTCATAGTTTTTATATACGATTAAAGCAAGCAGTAATAATACAAATACGACACAGACTAAAATTCGCATTAATTTCACACTCCTTATTGTACCGGACTTAACATTTGACTGTATACATGTAGATAGAATTGTGTTTCACCGCTACGCTCTCACACATCGACAACTGGCCATGTTTATGCATTGTAATTACATTCACTCACACAATCGCAACACAACACTAACACAAACGTGACTCTACCTGCGCAAGAGTCGCATTCCGTCACCCACCTCCGCGATTGGCCGTCGAGCCTCTAAAGGCTTTGAGATACAGTGTCACATTTTTTTTTAAATTTAGAAAGTTGGTTCAAGTGTTGGCCGTGTTTTGATACCACCATGTTTCAACATTAATGTGAGTATTAACTTATTTTACTTTCTTTAATTAAAGTGTTAAGTTCAGTTAAATATTTTCTCTTATCACAATGTTGAATCATAACTTTTACATAAGTAGATTTTCACCACAAGTGTAAATTAGTAGCATATATGTACATTAATCATAAGAAAATATTACAGTTAAGAGTGTTATTTTTTAAATAAATTACTTTACAAGGAACAATCTATGCAAAGTAAATGACGCGATGGGGTAATCACGTGAACTGAATATAAATTTAAAAGCCGTGATCTTACAGTTTTTCTCGATATTCTTTCCGCATGAGTAACTTTAAGGCACACAGGAAAAACTTTACAGTGCTCTTAAGGTCTTTTTTTAAGACAATCTGATATCATCGTAAGGTATTTATTAGCATCGTGGCTTAAAACATAATTACGTAGAATATAATAAACATATTTACCGTATATACATTTCCAAACAAAGGCAAATTTAAATTTACTGTAAATGTTGACTTATTAAATATCAAAATTATCTTGGTAACTTGAATAACATCAACGAGAGAATTTTACAGTAAGACGCAAACAAAAGAAAAAAACCTTCGAGGTCAGCGTGTTAACTCAATGATATGGAAAACAAACTGGTTACTTACATCTACGTACTTAAAACACATTTACTTTTGGATATATTTGTGTTTCAAGACAGGATTACCCTGCTACAATTAGGAAAATTTGCCATATGCGAATAGACATAGTCATTTTAATGTCCCATTCCCATAATATAGATTTACCCTATATGCACATGGTCTAAAATCGTATTTTGGGAACGAAATTCACGCTCAGCACTCCAAAATAAAATTCTAAATTCGCACTTCAGCCCGAAAATCAACCAAAACCTGCCAAAAATGTTATTCACTTGTGCAATAAATAAGCGGACCCGTGGGTAACAACACGTCGGACTGATAGAGTCCTTCTTTCCCTTTCTATACCCGTCTCATCTCTAAGGTCATTGGTCCCATTTAGGTTTAAGTCTTACCACCCACACTACCACGACTATATGTTTATTTCAACCGTAAAAGCCTACTCTTAGCAGAATCACACTTGCAAGTAAATACATAATATCGATATACCCACACTTACCAGTTTACATCTGATAATTGAAAAATGAACATCAAAATATTAGGTTCGAATTATGGTCGAATTTTGACTAACGGGCGACTGGCTTGTTGTAAATAAGTTAATACCTTTTCTGTAACGTCTGCTCGATTTTTATTTTTAAGGTATATAATGATTCTTGGAATTAATAATTAATATTTGAAGTACTTTAATCATTACTACCATTTAGTGGTTCTTCGGCATACCGTGGATAAGTGAGTCATTTGAAATTAATTAATATTTCTAAGATTACACAATGACGTATTTAAACTTTCAAATGAAGTAGTTAAACATATTAATGGTAGGTTACAAGAACATGACAATGTAAGACTTAATGAGATTTAGTCTAGAAGAACGTGTGGCTATCTTGATGGTAGAAATTAGTGTTTCAATATGGTGACCGTTAGGCTCTTCGTACACAAGGTAACGTAAATCATCGAACCTAATATTGTTTGATTGCGTCGCGAGAATCCTGTTGCGCGAGCTCCGTGCACACAACGCTGAATCGTCGACGTGAGTCGTCTAGTACAGACATAGCGACTACATGTCGACTGTATAGAATTGCTTCGCCATCTTGAAAATCATGGCGACTTTTCGCGCCGATCTTGACAAATAGGTTGCAAGCGACCGATGATGACGTGTACCATTGTCATTTTTATATTTCACATATTAAGGGGCTCTCAAGCTCTCGAAGTAGCAATTTTGAGGTCTCGAGCTAACAAATAGTTTGCAATAACATATACAACAACTTACTTAAATGGTATTAAAGGAAAGGTTTACATACATACAACCCGCTTAGATCTTAAAAAAAATTGTATTGATACCTTGACACAGCCAGGAATCAGTGAGATTTACAAGGTGATGATAAACGTATTACTAAATAACAACGCAATTTAGGCAAAGGAATCATTGTAGATTGAAGACTGACTCGATATCTCAACATTTTCGTTGAGATGATTTATGTGACGCATAAACTATCCCATAAAATTTGTTTGCCTTTTGAAGATGTGCGTTTTATAGTCATATTGTGATTATAGATCCTTGAACTTTCGTATCAATGTTTGTAAGAAGCTTTGTAACCTAATTTTATTGGATTATTTTTAATGTGTTTTAATTTAAATACGTGCTCACACAGTCTACCCGAAAAATATTGTAAAACAAATATAAGTTTTGTCCTTCATTGTTTATTAAAAAAATTACCGTGGAATTCAACTGCCTTGATACTTTTATTAATAAATTATTATAGACTCAATTTTGTAAAATAGAATTAAAGGGATTGCCAAATTAGTTGCTTCACTTTTAGGGAAAATAGCCTTTTTTTGTTATTTGTCGTTTTTCACAAATAACCGTCACATTGGATCATTGTTTATCTATTGACGTACTAAATAATTAAGTAAGCTGATATCAACGGATTTTTGCTCTCATATTCGGTTATGAAAATCCCGGCGCCGGATACAAATAACTAACTCATTTACTAATTACTTGGTGTATTAATACAACACCTGCTCACAGAAGCTAATGACCGCTTTAAGGTTAAATAAGATAAGGCTTTTGTATAGCACGAGAGTCGTTGTACACATCTCATCCCGCTCATTTTCTGAGCTAAGCATAAACATAGCTTAGTATATTATAAGTATATATACTTACAATATACTTCGGCTGTGCAAACCCACAGTGAGAAAAGTTGTAGGAGGAGAAAGGAGAAATTTTACATTTTAATTACTATAAATATTCCGATCGTGATCAACATTAAATAAATATGTAAGTAAATAAATAATTCGTGACCGTTACATAAATAATCTATATATTATAATTCATAATTGTATTCTTAGTCATGTGTCTGACATGCTTATAATAATCTTACTAATATCATAAATGCCAATGTTTGGATGGATGGATGGATTTTTGTTTGAAGGTCTCCAGAACGACTCAACGGATCTCAATGAAATTTGGCTTAGATGTAGATCATAGTCTGGTTTATTAGTGTGTTCTACACATGCTACTTATAATTTTTTTTTATCCCGCGCAGACGGAGTCGCGGGCGACAGCTAGTGCAATATAAAAATTAGAATTCCCGCTTCAAAAGGCAATAGACTCGTCCTCATTTACATTTGACATAAAATAATCTGAGTAAATGTACAAAAAGTTTTGTTTGATTGAAGACTTTGATTTTAATGGGTTATATTGTTTTTTTTATAAGGGTTGATATTTCACTAGTGTTGTATTAAACATTTTTTATGAAATACCATTCGAAATACAGCTTCAGGGATGAAAATAATATTCAATGAAAACAAACATGTCCGCGACGAATATGGAATGTTGTATTGATTTTTTTCTCTTCCTATAGCTAACTACTTGACGGAAAAATCTCGTCATGTTTTAAAATTATAAATAAATGTTATTACAAACAACAGAAATAACTACGCCGATGTTATTATAAACAACCTTTGTGGGTCTCTTTTTATTAAAGATTCGTGAGAGAATTGAATATACGCAGGTGAACAGCCAGTAAATAGTGTTTGAGGATGCTTCGTGCAATATCCGGGAGAGGCCAGTATTTGCCAATCATATCCGGACGCGTCTGCACTCAATACAACATTTAGTACATTCAATTTCTAGTCTAGTTTATAGCATATTTCCAACCAATATTTGAAGGAGCCTATTTCAAACCAACACGAATAGCAAGGTAAATTCTACGAACACATACATAAAAATTTTGTCTGATAGAATTTTCTTCTAAACTTTTTTTTTATATTATCCACATATTATTATGCTTGGTTAACAACGGTTTCTACATTTATTTGTCATATCACAGTTGCAGTCTTTATATCACTATTTTTGTAATCGTGGGTTTCTGAGATCAAAATACCTGTTTAAAACATATTGCGATTATTCACTAAACAATTGGTGTTGCACAACAAATTGACGTAATTGTTACTGCTCTTTCACATCATTAATCTATATATATAAAAGAAAGTCGTGTTAGTTACACTATTTATAACTCAAGAACGGCTGAATCGATTTGACTGAAAATTGGTGGGCAGGTAGCTTAGAACCAGGAAACGGACATAGGATAATTTTTACCCCGTTTTCTATTTTTTATTCCGCGCGGACGGAGTCGCGGGTAAAAGCTAGTAATGTAAAAAAAATGTTTACATTGTTTTTATTTTGAACCTAACTGTAGAATGACGTAAGAATGTCAAAGGTATAAACTTAACTATAAATTTTCTTATCGATATTCTATCAATAATTAATAAAATATACTGTGAACGTTTTGTAAACGTCGAATAATAAATATAATATTGTGTTCAGTTATTTCTCCGTACACTCACAGAGGATTTGTGTAAATCACAACACAATGGAATGAAGAGCTCTCAGAATCCATTTGATGCTTTCAAATTGCAATACCAATATCGTAATCCTTCAGTGGTTACCTTAAGAGCTGAGGGGTACTTAACTAGTGTTGCAATGGTTTGTCGGCTTACAGAATCCGAACTCGTATTGCTAATTGAGGAATTAAATATTTCAGTTAACCGAACAAAACAGGAAGGTTATGTTTTTTGAGTATGTATGTGGTTTTGTATGTGCTCCATTGTTCGATTGTTCATCTATAGTTTAAGTTACTGATCGTTTAAACATTTAAATCTAGGAACTGGTTTTGTTGAGAGAGGTGTTATTCGATTCTTCATCTTCCCCTTAGTGTCAAAGAAAAATTAATTAACAGATAATGTTATTAATCATTCTATCGTCATATTTGCTTCTTGTGTCTTCATAAAAATATTGACGAATCAGACAAAGCCAACGTCTAGATACTTAGGATATCTTCTTACTGATGGTTATCGTAATCAGTAGTAGGTGAGGTGTTAATTAACAACGATGTACCATGGAGTTACGTCTCTGGTAGTGTTGTAGGGTACAAATAGTAATTAGGATACATTTCAATATTCTGTGAATTTCCCCTTTTGATATTTCTTCTACTTTCGAATGACTTGAAAATACTAAATCCAGTTGCCCAATCTAGGATATTTTCGTTGTGAATAAGTTTTAATTCTCATATTTGTGTTCTGTTTTTGAAATTTTCAATACCTCACGATCTACGTAGATAATTACTTTATTGTTTTTAGTTTGTAGATATTTCATAATCATTTAAAATACTACATTGTAAAATAAATTACCATTTATATTGAGATGATGCTTTCTTTACTGCGATTGTACTAACCCAAACTTAATTATTTTTAAATCAAAATATACCTATTATTTGTTGGACAATGCATCTTCGAAACCATAAGAACTTACGACCGTCACCGTCGGTAGCAAAGACACTATTCGCATACAAATGAGATAAAACAATAAATTTTATAGTCACCATTCGCGACACCTTGTCTCTCTTTCCTTAATGTTTTTAGCTATCGATGACTTAAAATAATACTTGAATCATTTTAATGTTGCTTACGTGTACTTTATTAAATGGGAAAAATAATTGTAACTCCTTTTTATCTCCAACCTTGTTGATGTACAAAAATAAATTATAAAGCTTCGAAGAAATAATATTGTGCTGGGAAAAACAATTCTCTATTAAGAGTATTTACGAGTAATAAAGCGTAGGAAGGGCTTTTAACAGTAACGAGTATCTAATTATGTGGATTAAAACTCTCATAGTAAATTTCCTTTGTTCCATGAACTGTTTTTAATAATTTAATAAAGGTAACTTTAATACTAAAATAGCCATTTAACCTTTGTATAACAAAATAAATTGTTATCTGTCTGTACAAAAATAGCCCTAAGTTTACGTTACGTGAAGATTATCGTAATTTGTACTATGAAAATAAAATCATTGATAAAACAGGCTTTGTACGTGATCGAACGCTGAGGTTCCAAGGTGAACTAGTGGTTAGATCACAGCATAACTATCATGTCACGTTTAAAAGTTAAACATCTTCACTAGTTACCTAAATGCTAACAAGTTCATTGGGGGATAGACAGATTCGACCACAACAATAAGGAACGGAAAGAACAAATCAATAAATAAATATGAAATTTGTACGTGTATAGTTTTTTTTGGTGAATAAATTAAAAAATAAATATTCGAGGAGACAAAAGAATATGTCTCATTCCGTTCAAAAATATTCTTCATGTAATGATTAACCATAACCATGTATTTTAATTAGATTGATATATAACTCATTGTTTATTAAAAATCAATAATACCGACTGACTGTACTCTTTAGACGCTCTGTTAAAAAGTACGTCTCGATACCTTACAGGCAGGCGGCCGGCTGTAAAAAATTAAGCCAAAACTTTAAGGTTTTTAAAACCTTGTGCGCCGATCGCACGTCAGTGGGATGAGGCCAGGAAGATGATGATACCGTATTCGCCAAATCTATTCAGTCGTTTAGGCTACAGAAGGTCACCGTGGAATTGACATATAATTTAGTCGAATTCAAAAGAAAACTATGAAATTATAGTTATACACGACACCGGCTAACAATTTTATTTATTTTCTAGGGATTTAGTGCTTATGATGATACAAACGTGTTTGTTTTCAATAAGTCTGTGATTACAGCCCTATAAAGGTAAAATGACTTGTACAGGTTTTTTATAATTTCTCAACTTATACTTACCCGCGAAATACCTTAACCTTCCGTCAGTCGGGCTGTCAACTAGAGGCTTTGACCATAAAGTTGGTTTTAAGTATAGTATCATGGCTTCATGTCAGTGTTTGAAGTTCATTTTCCCCTTTTTCCTTTGCTTTGTCTATGCAATTAATTTGCCTTCGAGGCATCTACTTTGAAGGCGAATTAATTGCATAGACTGTTTATCAAACATTGTACAATGTAATATTTAAGCATAATTAATTTCCTTTATATTCTTATTACTTTCGTTATGTTATGTATTTTTTTGTTCAGGTTCAAATTAAATTGACTTTTCTCTTATTAAGAAACAAGTGAACCGAGCGTATTAAATATTAATTTGTTACAATCTTGAAAATCCTTTGGTACATTAATGGATTATATTTTTATTGGTTAATTTTTGTTTTAATTTTATTTATCGACTTGCTGGTGCTCGCTACATGGTCAGCTATCTTCCAGTTTACATTTCTAAAAGTTAATGATGTTACTTTTTAATTTCGTACCATGTAATGTTCCGAGTTTCTTTGTCGCCGGTTGCCTAGCAACCGCAGTAAAAACTGTAGTCGTTCACGAGTGCTATGCCCCAGCGTGTTGTAAGCATGTGTAAGCTTTTAGATATGTTTAAAACTATGTTTCCACCCTGAATAAGATACTTTGTACTGTTTGTTGTGTTATAGTGTCTCCGTCGTCTGATATCTTACCAGGTAAATTCCATTAAACATTCAACCTGTTTTCTTGCACCTATGTCGATGACTAATCTGTGACCTACAAAATATAATATTTTAGAATCACCTTATCTTCACGATTTTTCGTGTATTAATTATTAAAAAGTTTAATATATCCTTATTAATTATTAAAATTAGGACTGCACTAACTGTTTGTGATAGTAGACATTCAAACATGTGTGGCCATCTAGTGTTTTTTAAAAAAGGTATCAAAAACTTTAATTACAGCATTTTAATAGCGTTAGTAGTTTTTTTTTTATTGAAATGTATTGAATAAGACTCTTTAACTGCATATTACGCTTCACTTAATTCGTAATCTAACGTTTTAAAGTAAAGCAAATTTCGTATCAATTAGTAACCGTTGTTTTCTGAGACCACGATCTCTTTATAAAACATATCGTCATCCATGTCATTATCTTTGACAAAACAAAGATAACGAAACCTCAGAAACCCACAATAAGTGCTTCACAATCAGGTAATATTTTTTCAATATAATTTTTCAAAACAAATAAAATGTACTTCTTTTATTCATTTACCTAGGAATGCTATTGATAGTTCTATTTTATTTAAGTTTATTATAATATAATTCCTACAACACGTTGAGAAGATAAACTACGAAAATACATAAGTGGTTTATATAAGCGTAAGTATATATATAGATATATTATAATATTATTATAAACCATGTATAAATCTTATCAACATTGGTCACGATCCATTACCATGTTTTCTATGACTCATGCATTTTACTATTCAAGCAAAGCCTCTTACGACCTTTACAATTTTTAAGTTTCAACACCACGCTCAAAAAGTACGGTACTTTATACAAAAGTACTTATTTTTCGTGTTCGCAATATTAAATAAATATTAAAAAGGAAGACACACAAATAAATATTTTGAATCAGTATTTTGATAGTTTTCGCCTATTGAGGTAGTTTTTTAAGGTTGTGCATGTTCTATTGACGTACTGGTATTTTATAACTTTAACAATGGCTTGAAAATGTCCCGAAAGTATAGTTTAAAAAAAATCATTTCTGTTACTCTGTTATTCATCGACCTGTTAAAAAACTGGTACCGACAATGCATATTACGATAGGTTTCTATTGTTAATCAGGGACTCTTTGCAAGTTTTTTGTCGTAAATGGCGCCAAATTTTTGAGCATAGCCTATTCAATTCCGATGGTATTTGAATAGGCAGTGTTGGCGTCGCTTGTTGTATGGGGCACCTGTTAAGTCGGCCCCTGTGTGACTCATCGTCGCCGAGCATAATTTGTAAATAACTTTTATGACTTCTTTTAAAAATGGCGTATAACTCACGTTTTGTATAGGTATTTTATTTATTTTCATATTTAGACTCCTACTAAGGGAGAAAACCTTTATGAAGATTATTAATATGTTGTTTATAGCAAATAATCATAATTAAAATGAGTATTCGTAAACGAAATATTATCAATTTATTTCATTGCTTTTTTTAAAGTTGGTTTTAAAATTGACTTCTTTAGAAACCACAATATGATATACAATTGTTAATCGAAGGTTTTAAGGTAAAGTATAAGCTTGTTTGAGATTAGGGGTTAATTCCATATTTTCAATTTGATAAAGTTAATAAATAAACGCATTTTCTCAACGAGAGGCGCTACTACTTTGTATAAACATGTCGAAGCCGTCAAATGTAATCATTTGGGGGTAAAGCGGAGGTGGCAGCGGTTGTAAAATATTTTATAATGTTCACAGCCCAAGTACTTTGCGCTGAAGTACCATGAAAACATTTTTATTTCCTGCATTTAGTATTATTAGTTGTTTTTGATTTTTAAATAATAATCTTATTAATATAAATATATAAGAATTTAATGAAAAGAAATAAAAAAATGACAATTACTGCAAAGAGTTTTTGAGCCTACAAAAACCCAACTTAATTATATTTTTTTCGAGACCTAAATCCCTGTGTCAAAGACATTTTTATCTCTGTCTTGAGAAATGTAATATGATAATATATTTTATACAGATATATGGGTAGAGAGGTATCAGAAACCAACGTTTTTACTGTTTACTGAAAAAATTCTTTTAATTTCTCAAGTAAATGAATGTATTTACGTTAACAATGCTTTAAGGTCCATATAAATTCTTTGATTCCTTGTAATATCTAAAAATAAAACTTGAGAAAGGCAGCCTTCGAAATACATAATCAATCAATACAGGCCTACAGGTAAACATCGGGAGAAATGCTAATTGGTGTTTTTTAATTATTATTCCAGATCAGACGATGTCACGCTTCACTATTCTCTTGGCGGTCGCTGGTGCAGCATCGAGTCAGCTTACGATGGACGGTGTGAAATGCGGTCAGCTTACCTGCCTCTATGAAGAATACTGCTCACCAGAAACGAACAGATGCGCTCCCTGCTCTGCTGTTTGTAACAAAACACATCACAACTACGACTCCGGCTTGTGCGTTAAGGAGTGTCAAGGTTAGTCTGTTAATAAAATCTCATTCATTACGTCATAATTATCTATCGTGCAAACACCAATTGACTCACTTGATCTGATTTATTATTAGAAAGTGGTATAGAGGCATTGTATTTTCTAGTAATAGGGGACAGTTGCTGAATAAATAGGACAGACATAAAAGGGGTAATTGATGAAATGGTGATGAGTGACCACAATGGGCTTATTATAGCGACCTTCTTTCTATACTAAAATTATAAAAAAACAATTTATATACTTTAAATTTATAATTATTAATTTAATTTTGAGTGAACAATTTAAATTATGTATAATACTTAACAAGGCATTGTATAACTTTTAAATAGTTCCGAAGTTATCAGGCATTTTGATGGAAGGTAATTTAATAGAATGTAATCGAATTTGGACTAAAGCTCGATGTATGACGATTCCGTTCGTCAAAGAAAACCGCACGAGAATAGGATTATCTGTTCCAAATGGTGCGCATAATCATCAAAGTGATCTCAAATGTCAACATTACATGAATATTACTATTATTGCAATTTTCCTTTTCAATATTTTATTAGACCATAGTATCATTAAAATATACTGAGACAAATCTGTTTAAATAAGATGCAAAAAGAAAACACTCTAAGATACAAAAGCTGCTCAATATAAAACAGAGTCCGAATTTTTTATATTTTTTACATAAATTCAGGTAGAATATTTTAGTTTGTGTAATCTTTTGACATTTTGCTGTGCTTCCAAAGTGCATCAGAGAAGACCTATAACGTTATAATTTTCAGTTAAATGGGTTGGATACATTGGGATTGGGATGCGTGCGTTAAGCTTTATGGCTTTGTTATCGTATTGTATACTAGCTGTGCCCGCGATTTCGACCGCGTGAAATACTGTCTTCTGGTAGCATTTTTAATTATTTAGGCTAATAATTTTACTTAGATTTATGAAACTTTACAAAAACATATAAAACTTACAAAACATTAACGTAAATCTCACAAATTTCCATATAAATTTTCTTTTGCCTATAATTGTTTTACACACATGAGGGTATAACTTTTACAAACTTTGAATGTCATATATTAATATAAATTTTGCAGCCTAAAAACAACTCTTCCTAAAATAATCTTCTAGTTTTAAAATATCGATTCTTCTATACCACGTTTCATCCCCCTTTTCATTCCCACTATCTGTTTACCAAATTTCATTTAAATCGGTTCAGTAATTTTGGCGTGAAAGCCAACAGATAGAGTTACTTCCGCATTTATAATATTAGTAGGGAAGGATTGCTATTAAATATTAATTATTGAGCTGCCAGCTGCCTGCCCTCAATGAAAATTCACTACAATGTTTCTATTTTTTCTTTTTAAATTCCGCCTGTGAATCTGAGATATAAGAGATATTTTAATAATTTATTATTTCATTTAAACAATCGATAAAAGTTTTTAAGATAAATTCGCAAATTTATCTATTGTATATCCTTCAAGACTTTTATCCAATGAGAGCCTTCGAAAGGACTTACGCCGAGTAGTTTGCTGATGACTAAGAGTTATCTACATATAATAATAATAAGCGCTGTCATCACTGCAAGCAAATATTGACTCTATTTTTATGTGTCATAAGATTCCTTATCATGTACGATGACAACTCGAACAACCAGTTTTGTGACCACAGCCCGACTGTACTCAGTCGTCTCTACATACTATACCTGTCTCTCTCAGTCTTTGATTAAAGAATGCGTAAGTTTCAGGTCAAATGACTTTATCAACGATGTTTTCACTACCAACCTTTAAAGTTTAAACTTGTTATTTATAATAAAATAATTAACGATTTCATAAGTTTTGTTTATAACAGGCGTTGAGCTTGTAAAAACAGTCTTATATGAAAATTTTATTATTCATTCGGAGTCCTCATTCCGTTTAAAAATAGCCAAGAAAACAGATAAAAAGGCAAACGGAATGTAAGAACGTTATTACGGAGGAACATTATTGAAGTTATTTTTATAATTTTACTCCGTATTTTTCCACTGATATAGAAAAGTACCTATATTAGGTAATTTTTTGGACTTACGTAGGTGGTATCTAAATATGTTAATAATTTCGCTGTAAAGGGCATGCTATAACATGTTCATTACTTTGTGTCGACGATGCTTTCACACAAGACAAACAAGCAAACGGTTCACAAAATATAAAAAATTAACTATCATCACACCATCAATTAAATAAAACTACCAACCGTTTGGTATAAGAGCTTCTTTTATTATTAAAATTTGATTTTTTCGTTTGATTTTGTTATCTTTATGCTAATATTTATCATGACATTAATCTTGAAGAATTAAATTTAAGTAACATACAAGTAGTTTTCCTAACTTAGATTATATTTCCGATCCGTACCAAATTATCTTATAAAACGACGAGATACTATGAAATTAAATAGGAAAAGTATGACGAAGCGTAGGAACGCATCATTGGTAAGGGAAGCAACAATACCCATACACTTTATGGTCTGTTGATTCCGACAGGTACCGCTGTATACACAACTGTTGCACACACGTGCAAGTAGCGTTTACGTAAAAAATATTGCTACGTTTGTGTGCGTTCCACTTGTTTGAGTGTGCAGGTGCATCACGGTTTTACAAAGTACAATACATTCCTTCCAATCGCTTTGAAACAAATTGTGATATCCGTTCGGGAATAAAAGGTACAACAAAATGCTCGGTAACTTTTCGTTTGATAACTTTGCCTTTTCAGCATTCACTCTCATTTAACTCGATCTATTTTTGAACGGTACTAAACATTTATACAGTAAAGAGATTTATCTAGATAACGTATGAAACGTTTTGTAGATATCTGTTCTGTTGTTAATGTACGAAATTTATTTTCCATGCTATTTAATTTGTATTGTCTTTCTTTGCCGACGTTACCCGTGTTTCATGTTTGCTAATCCCTTATGTCGAGTATGTGTGTGTGTGTGGGTATAGGAACAGATAAATATACAGGCACCTGTATATTGGGGTGCTCTGCATTGTTTGCTAGACGCGTCAATGTTTGTACTAAAGGGCTTTATATTAATTCTCTTGAACTCTGTTTTCTGCTTGAAACTTTTGAGTTATAATTTAATTTACATCATTAAGTGTGAAATAAGTTATGTTTCTCAACGGTGTATAATTTGAAAACGTTATAAAATATTGTTGTATTACGATGAAACTTACATAATCATACTAGTATTATAAATGCGATTGTTTAGATCAATGGATGGATGGATATTTTATTAGGTATCTCCAGAATGGCTCAACGGATCTCGCTGTGATTTGGCATAGATGTAGAATGTAGTCTACAGGAACACTTAGGCTACTAATTGAGTTTGTTTTTAAATCCACGCAAACGGAATCGTGGGCGACAGCTAGTTTGTAGCAAAATCAATACTAGTCTTCAAGCAACGGTAGGTACGAAAATAGAAAACTGATCGAGGAAAATGATTCCTCCATAGGTACGCAATAAAAACAAGACTCATTTAATTGTTTTTTTTTTTTTGCTAGCTTATGAATCTGTCGAAAAGTGTATTCATATACACAATGACTTCTAAACATTGTTTTTTCTTTCAGGTTACCTCCTGGACTTGAGATACTTGCGGAGAACCGAGTATGAGCCGCCGAATTCGAATACAAATAGTAAGTACTTTGAAAATTTCGTTAAATATAAGGTTGTTTTGTAAACAAGAATGTAATTATTTCATTAATGTACCTGCTAGCCTAACTGGCCAAAAATTGTTGCGATAATGAATTAACTTGTGGTCTGCATAGCGAATTTGTTTGACAACAATTTTCGAATATTTCAATATCGTGAATGGCTTATTTATAGCATTGGGATCGTCCACATTCAGATACATTCCATCTTCATATCAATTTGTCTACTTTACGCCTAATTATAACTTTATAAACAACAAAGTTATAGCCCATTATATAGTTATTACATATATTATTTCTTTAAATACTGATATTATGTATTTGAATAGAGTTGCCTTCTGTATACTCGTACGAGTATTTCAAAGAAATGCTTTGTTAATTGCGAACGTTCTACTGCGCTGTGCTCTCTAACTTTTTAGAGTTTTTTTTATTATTTTTTATCTGTCTGTGTTTTATTTCATGCTTTGCTATTTAATTAAGTAATTACTTTACCGTTGCTTAATCGAAAACATTGTAAGAAGTATTAACAACGATTTTACATTGTTGTTTAGAGTGAGTGGTGGTTAGTTATAATCCCAATAAGGCTTTGATGTATAGAAAGTTTAGATCATTTCAATTTCGTCTCAATTAAGTACAACACGCACAAAATATGAGTTTTTAGACATTTGTATCTTCTTACGTTATTTGTGTAGGCACATTTTTTGTACTGATGTAAAATTTTACATTATAGTCTTACTTGTAAACATCCATGACAATTAAATTACATATATTCTTCTCTGGGTAAAAAATTTATAAATGGTTACTGTTTTTCTTTACCATTTTACTCTATAAACCAATTTATTAAATCAACTTAATACAGGAAATTCAAATTTTCGCAACAATTCATAAACTCGTACATTGAAAACTTTTTGTGTCTGGCAACGAATTTCCCCCTACCGATAGTTATTAATAACCGTGCGGTCTGTTTGTGCGTCCATTTTCGCAGCGTCTAGATAAATATTTGACAATATTCTGCTGGGTTTACAATGCTATGAAACATACCGACGCCAATTACGTGAGCCACTCCGATCTGGCCATCGCGCGATTTGTACAAAAAGTTCACCTGTACATTTTTTGTAACAATCCATATCCAGAAGCGGATTAAATGGACTAATAAGAAAGACAAAACTGGTTTATCAAATGAAAGAGTGATTGTTTTTATTTATTTGCATCAAGACAACCGGAGAAAGTTTTTGAGAATTGAAATAATCAAATAAAGATAAAGTTTTCATTAAGTTGAAAACAAACTAGGTAAGGATAAATACCATCACATTTAATTGGTGAAGAACGTTAAAAATTCCTGAAACTAGACTAAACACGGTGTGGTTATTAAAGGAAAAATTGTGTTTTCTACCTGGAATACTTCTGTTCTTAAATTAGTCTATTTGTGTCTAGACTATTCTTTCTTCACATTAGTATTCTTTCTTGTATTTAATACCCTGCGTACATAAGACAATCTAAATCTGTTCAAAACAATAACATATTGATCGTTGACGCGAGTCGTCTATTCAATTAGTACAGGCATATCAACTACATGCGAACTGTATAAATTTGCTCCGCTATCTTGAAAATTGCAGCGACTTTTCTCACGACGCGACGATTTTAACAAATAGGTTGCGAGCGACTGTTTTTGGTGATGACAGATAGAAATGTAGGCGACTCGCGCTCTCTATGATGCTCTATCACGTTGTATTGCGTAAGTCGCTTAGATACTAAAATCGCCGGATTTCAATACTTAAGGTTGCCTTGTGTACGAAGGGTCTATGTTGTAGTAGCGACTGACTTTACCTGGGTATTTATTTTGATGTTGTAGTGAATTTTTATTTAATCTTTTGCACTGTACTAAAATTAGTAATGTAAGTTTCTATGCGAGCTACATATTGTGCTATTTCTTTACATTATTTCATTCAACTAACAATTTCTATATTCCCGTACAGTTTAGTAAAGATATTCCTGTTTACTGTTTTTAATATATTATGTACTTTGATAGGTACCGGACTATGAATCACCCTGGTTTTTATGATGTCCATACTGTTTGGATGGTACATGTGCCTCCCGCAAGTTAGTCCGATGTTTTCAAAGTTGGTAAAGAGTGTCGGATATCTCAACAAATTATCAATCTTAGTGATGTCTGGATGTCCACTCTACCATAGTCATAAAAAAAAATGACGAATATAATAATGAACACTTTTAACGTAGTAAATAACTAAGATATTTGTTTTAGATTAACTCAAAATAACAATACCTACCAATTTTAAAACCATGCAAATTAAAATATTTTATAATCTGACTATCCATCAGAACAGATACTAAAATTTGCCTACAAATTGAATGAGATCTCATCAACAACAACAAATAGTACCATACCAATTCAAATTAACGATCGTGTTCATTTCGCCACTACTAAATTAATATTATCACGCAAACAGGGTAGTTAGTTCAAACAGTGAAAACGCAGCGTTCCTAGTGTACAGTTCAGATTTCAAATGAACATATTTACCGGAGATAAATGCTCTCGTTATTTGATTATTGTTTACGCTTACTTGAGTAGGCTCTGAGCCTCTCAGTGGGGACGTATAGTGTGCTGATGATTACGCTTTGCTTGCGAAATACAACCTTTTTTAGACATTTCACTAATAATAATTCTTTGGAGTGTTGATACCATGATTAATTAGAAATTAGAATAATTCCCTACTTGTTTTTTTCTGATTTTAGAAGATTTTTAATACTTGTATTTATTATTTCAAAATAATAAGATGTAATGGCTTATAACCTTATAACCCGAAATGTGACGGAGGTCTAACCAATTTATAAAAAAATGTTTCATAGACAAATTTTAAAGATTAATATAAGGCTGGAGGTCGGCGAGAATTGTGGAAGTAGAATGTTATTAATAATATAGCAAGGCCAATAGAAAAATTTCACATACGATACATACTTATTCACACAGAGGATAGGGATAGGAGGGTATTATTTATGCAGGTAAACTCATATGCATGATCATCACATTGTGATGCATGCAGCCTAAACATCTTGATCGATTTTGAAGAGCGAAGTCTTTTTCGTTTCGTATTTTCCCCATATAGGTTTAAGACTCACACGGAACAGACAATCGGGTTAATTTTTTTCTGAAACAAAGACCTAGTTAACATAATGTTTTTAACTTTATTTACGATTATCTAGGTGCGCAGCGGCAAGCGCAGACGGCGCTGATTGTGAGCGGCGTGGCTCTGGCGGTATTGCTTCTTGTTCTGATCATCGTATGCCGAAGGAAGATCTCATGGAGGTCTATTAAGCAAAGGTTTCAACCACCTAAGGTAATAGTTATAAAAATCATTTTTTTTATGCTATGATAGGTTCTGTTTTAGTGGATATTTTTCCATCTTCTATGTGTTATGGATTTTGTTAGTTATACATAGTTGAGGATTTTAGAATTAAGGCTGTGTAGACGAATTTCTTGTTTTACTTGTAAAAAGGCTTACGATCTAATCAGGGTTCAGTGTTGAAGTTTCGAAGGAAAGTCACGCTCCGATCATTGTGAAAACTCTGGGGAAGCTGCAGAAGATAGACATTATTAAAATTTTTGAAATCATCTTATCCGTTGGACGGAATTCGAAAACTCCGTTATTTATAGATTTATGCTTAATTAAAAACTAGATGAACTCGTACCTGTTTTAAAGTTTTCCGGTTCTTTGTTTAAAGATCAACATAAGAATTATTTCCTGGTTCGAAGAATGTGTTTTGTTTTTAAGCACATAAATAACAGAAGATTGTCGCGGGATGTTTACATTTTCAATACTGTTGTTTTAATAATAATGTATTTTTAATGGCAATTGATAAGTAAGTTTTCATAACATAATTATTGGATTGAGGAATTCCAAAACTTTACGTAAAAATCGCAACTTTCGTTATCTAGATTTAAAATTGGATAGATAATGATCATCATCATTCTTTGTCATCTAAAATTTTTTAACAGATTAAAGTATATCAAGGTCCTATAATTACGTATAAACTATAGTCACTTTTAAATTTAAAATTGTAATCTATTGATTTCCAGAATCAGATTAAGCATTTCCCAAGCGACCTCACTCATCACAACGCGCACGCAGATTTCCCGAGACCGAAACACGAGCTCAAACTTGAAATACGAAATCCTGAACCAGCGAAACGTACCACCCAGCCCTTGAATGTAAAGGACCTTGAAACGAGGACCTCACAAACGGACAAGAGTCAAGGTGCAACCACGCCTAAAACCGTTAGCACCGCTATTAGTAACAGACACCCTGCCGAAGATACTACCTTGGACTTTTCCTACGACAATATGGCAATGAATGTCAACCCGCCCGAACAACCAGAGTCCACAAATAGATTCTAAGATAGTTTGGGTTAGGGTTGTACCCTTTATAGATGATAGCCCCGACTGCATCAGCATTTACTGAGCAAAGTGCTTATTATGTGACAGCTTTGCTCATTAAATGCAAAGTGCTTATGAACATTCATACAGTGGCTGATTTTATAAGTTTATAATCGAAATACAGTAACAATTTTAAAATTAATTGAACCAGTAATATAACTTTAATACTGGTTGAATAAATTTTAAATAAAAATGAATATGCCAAGTATACAAAATAATTCATTACATCGAAAAATTTTGCATATAATCTTCAAAATTTTAATCGATAGTAATGCATCGGCCACTGTAAAATATTAATTAATTTGATGTCTGTTGATTCAAAATGTTTTAGCATATTATGAAATTTCCATGTTAAACCTTAACATAAAACCAATTGTAATCGTAAAAATGAATATATCTGTTAATTTAATTAAATTAGTTAAATTAATTAAATAGCTTTTTACGAATTTCCATTCCATTTTTAATTACGGTTTTTATATATGTGCATCAGATTTGTATTTGTAATTGATATTGTATGTTGTACTTTAGGCATTTAAAAATACTTAAATAATCTTTTTTTTTTTTCATATCACAACTAGTTAAGTATTTGAACATTTCGCGATGTAGTAATTATAGTTAGATTAAAATCACATGTAATCTAGAATAGAAATATTTTAGCATAACTTAATCTTGTATCATTCATGTATTACAAATTCATATAATATTAATTTTGTGTGCGTTTAATTTGAAATTTTGTGAACATATTCTGTTTTTTCGTTGTTGTCAATATTTTTATGGAACCGATATTGACAAAAATTTTGAACAAAATAGTTATTATTGTGAACAATATTTCAAAGAATCTACTATTAAGATATTACACTGCATATTACGGAAAATACGAAAATTAAATTGTTTAAACTTTCGTGAGACATCATAATTAATTAATTAAGAAACGGCTTAACTCACGTGTGATCGTCCGGTGACGGCACCGACTAGTTTCGGACCCATCGGGGGTTCATTTTCAGGGCGATTGTTTATTCCGAGGACTTCGCGGTCGTGTCGCGTCTCGCACGTGCGTTAAGTCGTTTCTTAATAAATTAAAATACGAAAATATTATAACACTCAAATTCAATGTAAATCATGTAATGTTATGAAGATTTTAATTGTTTAACGTCCTTTATAAATTGTTTTACTATAAACAATATAGTATAATAGTTGGTAGCTATTTTTTCCACAATTAAATAACCATAAATGAATAACGGTTATAAAAAAGTGTCAATAATTAATTTAAAAGTCACAAAAAAACATAATTCCCATTTTTTAGATTCATTGTTCATTCGGTTATAAATAATTTTCTCAATGAAAAATTTTTGTTTTTGAAATACATTTATTGTTTTTACATTTATAGACAAGTTATATGTATATTAGTTTGTGTCGCATTAAATATAGGTTAATAATAACTTAATATGTAATAACTTTACAATATTGTTAGTTAATGATGCACTTAGTTGATAGTTGTTAAGAATAATTATCTTACGTTATGAGTCGCTTATCAAGCGTTAAATGTTAGCATATTTTGTGGTAAATTAGTGAATATTCTAGTATAAGTGAGTAGATTATTATTATATTTTAAATTATCGGGTTGTCCGATAAATTCGTACCGATTAAAGGACGATTGAAATGCGGCTAATTTTAATATATTTTAATATATATATATAAAGGATTATATCGACACCATTGTGTTACCTAACAAAAACAATTGTCTAAATCATTTTTTGTCGGATTCAAAGAGTTGAAATTATTTCAATTATGGAAAGGTCTGGTGGAAGTCCGAAAGTGAATCCATTTCTGCACATTTATTTTAGCAATTGCACTGTAGCTATAAACAGTGCATATATTATTGTCTGCTTGTTTAGTGTTTTTGCCATTTTAGAAAAAGAGTAAATCATTTCAAAAATTATCATCTTAACCAAGTTCTTTCAAAATACGGTTGAAGTTATCTTTTATCATATTATGTGTTTTTAATAATTATAACATATTCGGGTCTCTTATAAGCTATCTATCGAAAATCGGTACTGAATTATTGGACAACCAAATTATTATAATATTTAGTACACAAACTCTTGAAGATTTCACCAAAAATGAGTGAAATTGTTTAGAAAGTTATTTATCTTTCAGACATCCTCAAAATTAATTAATTGATTTACCCTCCGAACATATAATAAATCCCATCATTCTATTGGCAACTACTAAGTACTTTGAAATAATTGATGTTTAATGAATTAGGCATTATAAAGCACTCCATTCCACATTCCTTGGACGTCTATTACATAACGATTCTGCTACAATATGATTAGACAAATTCATTATCCAAATTGATTTGTGAATTACATACGATAAGTCTAATGTGAATTATTACGCTTTGCTTCTATTATATTTTTTAATATTAGTATGCTAGGCCATTTTAGCAGATCATATTTGACACTTCATCAGAATCCAACAACGTGACTTTGTAACAGCGGGTGTAAAATATATTTACGTATTTATTTTTGTTTTGTCAATCGCACGTCGCGTCGTTACAAAGTTGCATCAGTGAATTCTTTTTAAACACTAAGAGTGTTACAAAAAAATCGAAAGAAAATTATGGATATTTTTCATAATTACTGATTCCGATTCACATATATTTTTAGTCCGAATCGATTCTCTTTAATCGATGTTTTAAGCAGTTCATCTCACCTATTGATAAATAACTTTAACTTTAATATGTTTTTTAAAGTTCTGTTTACCCGTTAATAAGAAAAAAATAAGCATTAAACGTAAAATCTTCGATTTGTAAAAGAAAGGTACCACACAAATTCGACGTTCAATAGTAAATCCAGTATGTGCAGTAAATTTTTTATAAATAATAAAATGCACTTTTATGCAACTTTAAGGTGCTTTTTATACAAATTTGCTATAGAAACCTTTATGTTTTAAATTCCAAATGCGGAAATTCGTATTGCATCAAACATTTTTAATTTGTGTCGCTTGAATGCGGGATTATGTGGGATAGAAGTCACTAAAGACTAAAGACTACTACTAAAGTAACCTTTTAATGTGGCTTGAAGTTCGGACGCCAGCTTGTATTTGGAGGTACAAATATGGGTTTACGTAAAAATAACTTCGTCAATTATCTACTGAACATCTAGTTTCTATTCCCAATATAACGAACTCTCTGAAATATTTTATTTCACATCTCTTTATCACACAATATCACGCAAATTGTAAGAATACGAAACATACTTCTAACATGGATCTCCTAGACGAAATTTGCGAGTGAGATCTAGGAAAAAAACAAATTGGAGGATTACACACTCAAACAGGTTTCAATGATACTGAATTGCGACGGAAGCGCGCTTTGAACGTGATTATGCTGTACTAATGATCTGGCATCGTTTATCATATCGTTTTAATACTATTGAAGCGTTTCGTATATAATATGCACATCGTATTTACATTCAGATGGAGTGCAAGCATGATTAGGTTTCGTGTAACAAAATGAATAAAGTCAGACGACTGCAATTTGTAATATGAAAACATGAAAATCATTTTCCTTTGAGATAAATGTAATGAAAATGTTGTAGGAAAATTTACGAACAATTCTGTGTATTTTATAACTTTTGTATGTGATTTGATAAATAACAAGTTTTGTAGATGTGACGAATTAAGTACGTTCTTTTCGTCTTTAGCCTGAGGGCCTAGCACGGAATTTACCGACAAAATTCTTGGAAATATTTGTCCAGCGCCCCTACCGGGAGTAAAGTGCACTAACAAATCTCATAACAATTTTGACATATTTTGTCGATAACGTTACGAAGGCGCGTTTTGCAAATGTTCGTGCTAACCCCTCTGTAGATAAAGAAATTAGTTACGTCATATACATTATGATACGAACGGAATTATGCTTACCATCAACTTATTTATTTTATGAATTCCAGTGTAGAATATTTATTTATTAAATTTTGTTTGGATTTATATTGTATTTCTAAAGTAAAATACTAAATAAATATATAAGCGATGTTGTGTGAGTTTTCATTTGCAACACACAACTCGTTTGTTTTGTTTATTATTTTTGTGACAATGCCGCACTTGTATTAACAAACGTTGTCTGTGTTTTTTTTAAAAAACAAGAGGGACGACAATATGTATCATTACATAAGTTATATACACAAATCGTTACACTATTTATTTAAATTTGTAATAAGCTGTAAGAGCTGTAATAAACTGTAGGAGCAAGAAAACATTTGTGACACAAAGATAAAACGAGCAACGCAAAAAAGGTACGCAGTTGAATTCGTATGGGTCGGTAATTCTTCTTTAAATATCCAAATAATTTTCGATAAATAAAAGATTTTTAACTCTATCTAATTCCCATGAATTCTATAATGATACGTGCAAATTGATTTATTCTTTGAATTTAATTTGCTTTAGCACAGAATGTGAATTTATGGTAATTTTCGAATCCATTCCATTAATATTTGAAGCTAAATTTCGATTACACTCAACATAGTTTACACTCAATTGAAATTCTATCAACTAATTAACAAATCAATCTACAAATTTTATATGATTTTTTAAGGAATTTCTAATCAGCTACTGGTACTTGTATATAATAGGTTTTTAGGGTTTGTAGGGTTTCTACTACCAAAAAAGTTAATTACAGTTTAAAATAGATAAGCGAGAAATCTCTATAAGTGTGAATCATTGTCCGGTCTTTTGGAATTGGACCATTTTAGACTGCTAATGTTTTTCACATCAGATTTAAGGTTCATTATATATAAGCCGGAATCACATGAACAACGCTCGGAGGTCGCTTCAGAGTGAGACAAACATATGTATTTCCCATACGTTTGTCTCTACTGAAGTGACTGCCGAGCGTTTTTCGTACGAGTATGATTACAGATTATGTCTAAATGAACCTTAACAAAAACAAAATTACGCCTACGGATAAAAGATTTTAATATCTTATCTATACATATAAAAGAAAGTTGTGTTAGTTACACCATTTATAACTCAAGAACGGCTGAATCGATTTTACTGAAAATTGGTGGGCAGGTAGCTTAGAACCAGGAATAGGACATAGGATAATTTTTACCCCCTTTTCTATTCTTTTTTTTTATTTTTTTATTCCGCGCGGACGGAGTCGCGGGAAAAAGCTAGTATATATATAAAAGAAAGTCGTGTTAGTTACACTATTTATAACTCAAGATCGGTCGAACTGATTTAGCTGAAAATTGATGGGGAGGTAGCTTAGAACCAGGAAACGGACATAGGATGATTTTTACCCCGTTTTCTATTTTTTATTCCGCGCGGACGGAGTCGCGGGTAAAAGCTAGTTTAATATAAAAAGCATATCACAGGCATGTCATCACAAAGTAATCCACCTTTGCGTCTCGTCGCAAAGTTTGATTAAATAATATGGTACTAGTACGTCGACGTCAAATCTTGTAAAGTTATTAGATACTGAAGCCTTTACGAGAAAAATCTACGTGTAAGTAAAGAAAGCATTATTTGTTGTGTATTGTTTGCATGTATGTGTGTGTGTTCATTATTGATAATTGTGTTTGTCATATTTTTGTTATCCTTTGATGTTAGTATTGTTTATGCCTTGAATTAACAAATTTTGTATACATTGTTCTATGTCAAGTTGAATCTCTTAGTGAACGTTTCTTTATTTTTAAATAATTTTGCTCTTTTCACCAATAGTTGTTTGGTTAAATTAACAACATGTCATAGACTGAGCGTGAATAATTCGTTACTATTCAATCAAAAATGTTTTGTGGCGAGATGGCGGATACTGTTCAATTATTTAAAACGTTTGAATTGTTTCAAACTTTGACTTTTAAGAGACAGGATCGGTTAAGCGCGCGCATCCTTTGCAAACATGAACGATTAATAAGTTCTAAACTTGGTAGCTTGTGTGCTCGTTTTGTTAAAGCGTGAAAACTTTTGTGTCAGTATTGGTTCATAAAATATTTTCAATTTTATGCGAACATCAGCATCACTCACAATTGTAATTATTTAATACATCGGCGGGTTTTTTCCTAGTCCGTTTCTCTATAGTCAAACGTTACAACTCATTTTATAAATGTGCGTACTACATTTCTGTGTATGCAGTAAACATGGTTATTATATTAGTATTTGGAATGAAATGTTCTACGTAAATCCATGTAAGCTTTTGTATACAAATACGGACGCTTTTTAATTAACGAAATAGATAAAAAAATCGTTACTTCTATAAAATTAATAGACGAGCAATTAATCGAACTCAGATCCGCCCATCCAAGAGATTACACTGGAGTTATTTTTCTTTAAATATATTATTTCATACTTCAAGAGGTTATTAAATTATTAATTACAATTAGGTTATTTTTATGATTATAATATATATTTGTAATCAATTATTGATTTATTATTAGATAGGCTTTATTTTAAATGAACATTTTATTACAACCGTACATTACATTCCATTAGTCTTTAGATGATCTGACCTAAAAGGTTAGTTTAAACTTTAATCTTCATTATAAGTTTTATTATTTAAGTAGTAACTAATTATTTTATTAAATATTATAATTTAAAGTATGTTAATAAGATGCACACACTTAATCAAAATAAAACAAATCATTATAATTACCATCTTTTTTGCTTAATTATCCAGCAGTGAAATTTTAACAAATTTAAAAGTCGTTTCAAGATTGCATAGCTTTGAAATATTTCTCTGAAAACAAATTATTATCACCCTTTTTTCAATTTGTTTATGTACGTGTCCTTCTTTCAACTAAATTTTCTTTAATTTTTAGAGCCAGGTCTTGTTAAGAGGACGCATTTCATCATTACCTTATTTTTTTAAAGATTTACTTCATTGCTTTAAACGAGATCTTTCTTCCTTCTCATCGAAAGGAAAACAATCGACCATAAAAAAATTAAATCAGATTGTGAAAAACGTGAAATACAATATAATGGTTAATGTCAATAAAAGATGCATATAATAATATGAACAAAGAAAATCTGTAATAAGTCAAAGAGCTTTGTCTCGTCTCGTTTCTTTGAAGTGATTGGAACAGATTATATGAATAAGGTTCTTTGTTGTTGAAAGACAGAAGATACCGTAAAATTAATAGGAGAAAAATGTTGTTAGATAAGGAAATTGTGCATAATTTCGATACATTTATGTGTTTGTGCATGTCATTTTTATTCATTGTTTTGTAAATGTTGCTTTTTATAACAAATAAATCCTGCGAAACATTGTACTTAAATAAAATTATATTTGCACTTAGATATTAACTTATATAGAATAGACTAGATGATAAAGTTAAGGTATTTGTATATATATGAATTTCTCAGGTCATTCCGTCCAATACGTGTAGACTGTATCATATGATTATTAATATAAGTTTTTTTTTTATTACTCGTAAAGTTATCTACTAAATAATATTAAAAATATCACTTAAATACGTCTTGTAATGTTAGAAATAAAGTTTCAATTAGTATCGTTTGTTTTAATGATTTATATTTACATATAATAATAGCTGTCGCCCGCGACTCCATCCGCGCGCAGTTAAAAAAAAAATTAAAAATAGATGTGGGCCGATTCTCAGACCTATTGAATATGCTCACAAAATTTTATGAGAATCGGTCAATCCGTTTCGGAGGAGTATGGCAACGAAAACTGTGACACGAGAATTTTATATACTCGTATTAGATAATGATCGCTAATCCATACGATTTTTAATTACAACATATTTACTTGGTCTATTGAAATTCTTTAAGAACAACAGGCGAGAATATCTCTATTTAATACTTTTTAAATGTTATTATTCTCTATTCTTATTACAAGGCATTTTTCGATTCAAAGCTGGAGCAAGTTTCAATTTAGCTATATCACGCATGGAACTTCTTCTTACAGGAAGCATTTTATTAAAGAAGATTACTTTGAATAATTATCCTATATTTGGCAGCTCATACATTTTAATATTGTTTTTTCGAATAATCTACCTTATCTATATACTCGCATATAAAATAAAGTCGTGTTAGTTACACTATTTATAACTCAAGAACGGCTGAATCGATTTGACTGAAAATTGGTGGGCAGGTAGCTTAGAACCAGGAAACGGACGTAGGATAATTTTTACCCCATTTTCTATTTTTTATTCCGCGCGGACGGAGACGCGGGTAAAAGCTAGTTTTGTATATAAGAAAGAGTGAATGATTGTCCTTGGTGTATTGTTACATAATTGATCAGATTGTGATGAAATTTTTGTTGGCTGTTCTGAGAACGTGCGACATCGAGGAGAGTATCAAATTTTAGAAATGTAAAAAAAAAAACATTTTAAAAAATATTATACACTTTGAAATAAATCTAATCTATAAAATGCTAGCAAATTGTAGGTACTATTGTCGTGTCGGTTGCTTTAGTTATTTATTGGTACTATCCGGTTCGTGAAAAAAAAAAGACTAAAACGTGGTTTTAACATTATCTGAGACCCATACAAAAACACATTCAAAAAGCGTATGTGAATGTTAGAAAATTGCTTACACAATTAAACGATATATCAAGTTATAAAACAAGATAATTTAGTATCGTATTTTAATGTCAAAGTATAAAGTTCTTTGTACAGTGAAAATAAATTTAGCATCAATTAAGTACTGGATCGATGTAAGCGGGAAGCTCGCAGTGTGCGCGTTGACTTCCGGGAAAGGATATTGCATCCGGGAAACTTCATGTTAATTTCCCTATCAAAGCTCGTATCAAACAAAGTAGCAAATTACGTATAAAATGTCCTTTACATGACATGACATGACTCTATACTGCCTTGCTTATGAAAATAAATAAAAAAGTATAATACATCAAAGCGCTGATTTACCGCGGATTTCTGAGATCAAAATCTCTGTATAAAAATATCGTTATCCCTATCATAATATTTGACAAAACAAAGATAACAATATATTTTAAACTGAGAGTGCATTATCAGGAACACACGGTTATTATTGTAAAAATACAAATAGTTATTCATTATCTCGCTGCACTTTGTTGCACGGAGGATTCGGCCTAATATGTAGTATTTTGTTACCTCAATATTTTCAATGGAAGATAACTGGACAGCGGCAACTCACGATGACGATAATCAAAAGATGTCTCATCGTGGACAAATTTTAACAAATAGTCGGTTCATCTTAGTATAATTGCTTACCATCACTTTTTCAAGAAATAATTTATATGATAGATGTAGACGTTTAATGTTTCTCACAAAGTAGTTTTTTTAATATCTTTTCGTAATTGTTCCTTCGTGTTAAAGAGCAACACTTTGTATAATAATAACGCTAAGGTAACAAGTAAAAACAGATATTGTGAGAGATAAAGTTGAATTCAACACCTTGAAATATTAAGTAGTTTGCATTTGAAAAGCTCTTATTTTAAAAGCAGCAATTGCTTTTCACACCATTGCAAGGATACAATTCAAGATGTTTTCCGAGAAACCTTTGATTACAAAACATAGCTTTTCAATCTTACTCCTGTAACATTGAGTACTTTGAAGATTCGCTTTATTGCATTACTTAAGCAAATGATGAATTAAATTAAATTTAATTAAAAAGATCTGACTGAGAGTTTGTACCAGATATTTTTACATTGTTATAGTCAGAAGTCGGTACTGTAGAGGTGCGCTGGCTCGATCTGTGTGTATCTAAGTAAAAGTTTTTATTCTTAAGCGTATCATCTGACGAGAGAATAAATAACAAAGGAATATCAAAATTGTTTTTAACAAAGTATCAATTGACATATTACTTTCGTTCTATATCTCAAGACATTCTCAAAACAGACTCAAGGCGTATTCAATTAAAACATTGTACTCGTAATAGATGCAATCTTGCTTCGTGTTTGATGTTTGACGGATTAGTTCCGTCTCGTTCGTGCCGTTTGTCACTGTAAAGTAGATGGAAGTGTGTGTCACTTCGCTCACGTATTTGTATTCCTAGCTTGTCATTTGTAAACTAAGAGTTAGAAAGTAATTAGTTAATTTCAAGGAAACTATATTATTATAAATGAATGATTAGCCATTCGATTTTTCAGGAAGCCAGATTAGTAATGACTAATGTAGTTTAATGAAGCAGGTGTTACTGATTACTTTTTTGGCAACATTAAGATTTAGAAAATAGTTTGTTGTCAGGAATGTATGTGTACAAATTTAAGAAACGCTGAAACGTCAAATGGATTTGTGCCAGTAAATTTCGAAGTATTAATCTGCTTAATGTTATAAATGCGAAAGTTTGAATGAATGTGGAATCATGTTATACCTATCTGTATGGTGTTTGGGTTACAGTTATGCACCGTAGACATCAAAATATTAGAAAAAAAATTATAATTTATATTTTTGGAACGATTGGAACGAAGTTCCTTATCGCGCGTTGTGAAAGGGGGCTAGACGGAAAAAATTCTTACGAAAAGTTGTCACGACACTTTTTGCTATAGTAAGTATGTTAACGACGAATGAGCGCTACTTCACCATGGCAACGACGTGACAATATATAACGAAAATTCATAGAAATAAAATGTACTGTAAATGTAAACTTCGTTCCATCCGGGTGTCCCTTGACACCTCTCAAGGTTTTTTTTTTGTTTTTAGTAAATGGTAATAATGGCAGCGTTTTAACAGAAATAAGCTACAAGCTCTCTGTGAAATATATATTTAATAGCTACAATATTTAATATAATATGTTAAGATATTTAGTTATGATAGTATTTAAACATGATGGTTAAAAATGTACTTTTCAATAAACGTACCACAGTTTCAATACTAACAGTTTCGAACGATCAGCTTGTATCTTATGTAAACACCATCTCATTTCAAACACCTTGTTAATAATTGACGTAGTATCTCGTACGTCGTATCCTGCCTAAGGGTTGCCATATAAGAATATTCAGTACTCGGTTCCATCAGCTTCAAGTGATCGGGCATCAGGCGATCTGCAGTTACCGTACATAATTGATTCTTGACATATATGGACCGGAATTTGCAATTACTACTAAAATGCAGTCGATTGTTTGGAGTTTTAGATACTAAAAGCTTTAAGTGGTCCGTGTATGGTGGTATTATATATAGCAATTAGGTGAGCAACCTTGTTGCATTTACCTTTTCAGTGCGATACACGGTAAATACCACTGCAGTGTGTGCGTATCCTAGTTTCTCGTGTTCGTTTGCTTACGATCTCCTTTACGAGCTCGGTAACTTCAATTTCAATGTATAGGTAGGTTCTAATATCACTTATACGTTTCGGTACTTAACTGAATCGATATTCTGCTGTTAAACGTCTATTAGTCATATACATTGAATGTCGGCAACTTGATAGGGTATCGTTTAAATTTATTGATTTAATTAGAATTTTTGGCCGTTTATTTTTGTCAAATAAAATTATAAGTAGCTAAAACAAGAATATTTGTTAAAGTTGTACATTGTTTTCAATCATTTAACGTACCTATTAGACTTATGATTAATTAATTAAAAAAAAAACACAGAAAGACGTGCGAAGTCTTATCGTAACCAGAGTAAAAATTTATCGGGAGAGTACTAAGATTAAATTGTAACTAACATCAACTGTGATTTTCTATAGACTAGTTACAAATACAATATGTAAATTGATCTATTTTTATGTAATGAGGGATTAGTCTAATAATGAGGGTATTGATTTTATATATGATTTCGCTCATTAAATTATACGCTACTGAGGATTGTTTCTATGTAAAAAGGCTTATTGAGATTATGGTTCTAACCTCCGATTACAATTAATGCAGAGTGTGGATCGGACAAATCGTACTAATATTATAAATGCGAATGTTTTGATGTATGTTAGAAGTTATCTCCAGAAACACTAAATAGGTCTCGATTAAATTTGGTAAAGATATATGACATAATCTGGAAGAACAAATAGGCTACTTATTTTTTGATTCCGTGCGGATGATGTCGAGAGCAAAAGCTAGTGATAGTCTCGTTTTTACTGAAATTTCATAACAAAATGATAAAATTATAAAGCTTTAACATTTATTTTGTGGATTCAAAAAGTGCGTTGAATTAATTCCTACGAAGAGGTTTGCAAATGATATACAAAATCATATATTCTGGAGAATTCTCGGCTTCCCGTATTTGCGCGTTTAGCTTCCGGTATTTATTTATTACTAGCTGTCGCTCGCGACTCCGTATACGCGGAACCAAAAATGAACTAAATGAGTAACTTATGTGTTCTTTCAGACTATATTCTACATCTATGCCAAATTTCAAAAAGATCCGTTGAGCCATTCTGAAGATACCTTCAAACAAACATCCATCTATCCATCCAACTAACCATCGCATTTATAATATTAGTATGAAGTATGTTTGTTCTTACCGTGTTGCAGTCAGTCGCTGTTAAATCTTTATATTTTCTTGTTAGTACAACCTAACATTTGGTTGGTTGGAACAATATTGGCTTTAACTTGTCGAATCCTCTCATTTATGTATTTGTCAAGATTGCATTTCGGATGTCTTACGAGTATAATTATGACTTCTGGTAATCAGATGATATCAGCTTACGATAAAAGGTTTGACATATGTTAAGCTAAAACATAATTGAAAAACTAACAGTGGTAGATCCCGCAAATACAATATTTGATGGGTGTACGAATGGGCCGGGTCGACCGGTGAAATACCACGAACAAACAGAAGACGGGCGTTAAGTGGAAGCAATACGTTTCGTCTGATGAGTGTGGTACCGGAGTCTTAATTTAAGTCCTCTTTCCCTTCCCACATTTTTCTTATTGTGAAAGGATGGGAAGGGGAAGTGGATTCGGCGGAAGAGGAGATGCATAGGAAGAGGAAATATCCTCTTTCTCTGCGTCCCCTTCTCTGTTGATTATAGATCTGTATTTGGGGATGTCTATGGGCAACGGTTGCCTCGCTATTTCGGCGAATCCAAGCCGTTTGTTCGTTTGCCGCCTTTTGATAAATAAAAAAATTCTGTCTAAGTTTTTTATGGTAACGCCTATGTTTATGTTGATTTCGTTTATTGAGATTGATATCACGTTTATTTCTGTCGTTTAGTATTTACGTTAAATCAACGTGCTGTCACGTGAAGGGCCTGGATGAGACCGAAATTGCATTAAAAGGGTATAAATGCGGTTGAAATATGAGCGAACAGATTATGTGAAATGTCAGTACTGCATGTCGAGTACGAAGTGACAGGCTTGATTGGAAAAGTTCGATGAATTCAATTGGTTGGATCTGTTTTAAGCATATGCTGATGGAAAGGTTTGCGTAATTTTAAATACTTCTTTGTGTTTTAATCTAAGCTGTGGCATGAATGTTACTAGTGTTTTTTGATTAGTTAAAATTAATAGACACCTTTCTTACATAAGTTTTATTTCAGTATATAAAGATGTACTGTTAATTAAAAGAATGCAGGTAAAATAAATTTGTTTACGTTAATAATGTTCAAAGATACTTTAAATGTTTAGAGAATTTCTTTAAGAAAGCAAATATTCTCCAAACGGAATGTATATACAACTATTTTCAAAACAGACGTAGTCTTTTAGAAGTTGCAATACAAAATAACTATTTGTTTTAGCCGCGCTGTTAAAGCTGACGTTGATGTATTATATAACCATACATTTCTTTCACGTCACGGAAGTGTTGTAGGATTCCTCGGATCTCTCCCGCTTCTGATGTTTAGTCAATTAAGAAAACAAATTGCGTTAGTTTGTCATCTTACTTACATTCATTGTAATTACATTGTGTGTAAATATTCTCGTCATTTAGGCTATTATTATTACAAATCAAAATTAAGAAAGAAATTAAATAGTAACCTTTTACTATAAAAAACTATATTTTCCGGGTAAAGGTCAGTATTGGTACGAGTAAAATGTTATCGTAAGTATGTGAATTTTAATAATATTACCCCAAATTTACCAAAATTACTATAACCCAATTTTCACTTGTTTACAAAGGCGTAAAATATTTTTATTGTTGACCCAAAACACAGTTGACAAACTGTAGTGAGACATTTAAAATACGTAATTATCTTTGCTGGATTAAGCATTGATCAAAGGAGTAAATTATTGCATTAACTGTTAATTTGACGATTCAATGACTTAGTCCAATTGCAACATGAAAGATAAATTACATTTGCGATGTAGAATGGAAGTTAAACACACCCTATTACGAACTCCTTCAAAGTATTTCCTAACCAATTTTGAAAAAGATAATTTTAAATTAGACTTGTTAAAAATCTTGTTATTTTCAGCATAATTAACTAAATATGTAGGAAATTCGCGAACATCTTACTATGAAAGTTGGACAAGTTGATGCCAATCTCAAGTCTGTAACTGTTATACGGATAATTAGAAGTTTGTGCAAGTTTTTCTCTTGCACTTGACTTGTTTTAATAAGTTAGACTAAGTAAATATTCTATACCTTTATTAAAATAGAAAAGGTATAAAATATACACGTTCCTAGTGACTTTAACGAACACTAGCTAGTACGCCACTAGTTCTTGTCGACTCTATGGTCGGTACCATCGCAGTCTCGTCAGCGTGAGGATTAAATCTTTAACGGATTATTTGCTTTTCAATACATGTATACGTTGGCAGTGCCACTATTAAACTATTTTAAAAAGGTGCACTTTAACAAAATGAAAAGGCTTGTCTGGATCAAATTTTATTTCATTTCATTTTATTTCAAGGGCCGCTAATAGGTCGCATTCGATTTAAAGTGCACAGTCGACGAAGTTACTAGGAGAGAGTAATCTAATACTCTGACTAAATGCAGTAACGAATCTACGGTTCCGTTGCGTAGCTTTTCTGCAACGCCAAAGGCATTTGTGCCGTAATAATTATGTTTCTTTTATTGCTTTCATCTTATTATCGATTTACTTTGATTAATAACTTATTTAAAAATTCCGCATCATAATTCTATGTCTAGAATAAACTCAGAAATTATTAAATAAAACTTGATGTATTGAAAATAATTCGAATTTTACAAATTACTTTCCAATGAAATGCATGTAATTTAAAATTTATAAAATGTAATTTACTCTGTTTGAAAGATAATCTTTAATTTGCAATGCGAACATATTAATGTTAATTTTAATCCAGTATCATGATACGCCGCGTCACTCAAAGCTAATGGAAATTGTTGGGATTGTAGTGGACTCGTATTCACAAAGTTTTGTCATTAAAATTTACTCTATAGAGTTCGTTTTATACAAAAAAGTAAGAATTTTTGACACTACAATATTGAAGTGTGATATTGTATTTTATAAAAATAATCACATGGTTACATTTCACATGTTTTCTTAATATCAAACTAACACGATATCAGAAAACCGACACGATAGTTGTCCCTCCAGGCGGCAAAAAACCCTTGCAACGCAAAGTAGTCGTGGGGAATAATTGTTTTTTTTTAATTTTAGAATTTTAATTTCAATTTCAAATATGAAGACCTATAGATTCTTATTATTCCTTTAGTAAACAAACTAAAATAAAGACTCATCATTAAAGTACGAGCCTAATAATAATTAATTTTCAAGCAACGTGTAATTTAATTACACGGACAAATGCTGAATTGATATAACTTTTCAATATAATTATATTGAAAAAAAAAACCTTTAATTTAAAACATAATGTTAAAAATTTTACTTATACAACTGCAACAGTAAATAAGGAATCCATTTGTTATCAAAAGTTGCTGCAACGATTGACAAAACCACACAATTATTTTTATTTTGTAAATGCGTGTTGTTTGGTTTGAAATAAAAAAAAAGGATTCTGTATTTATACAATTTTTAATAAATGTTAATAACATGATATTTTTCATATTCTTAGTTATATTTTGTATTTTAATTAAAAAATATAGTTCAATTTTTTTACATGAAAGATCTTTTATTATTATTTCGTATCTCAATCAATGTACGCGCTTCTTAGCCTCTTTCGTAGCCTGTAATAGTTCTTGGGATAATCTTCGTAGTCGTCTAGAACTCTCTGGAGTTTTCTTCGTATCATTTTCTGTTTGTGTTTCTCTAGCATGTCAGAGTACGCGTCGGAAAATGGTAAAATGTTAATTCCCCCATCGTGTGTTACGATTCCTCTGATTCCTGGTACCATTCCCGCTTGTTGGTTGCCGTAAGATGCATATGTGTTATATGGAAGGAATGGTGGAGGTAGAGGATTTGATGCAATTGGATAAGCTACTCCAGAACTTACTGGCATCATAGGGTTTGGAGCAAATGGTACACCAACTGGTAAAGGTGCTGGAACTAGAGGTGAAGGCGGTGGAGGTAAAAGAGGTACTGGACCTATCGGTTTTGGAAATACTGGTACAGGAATCGGCATTGGTATAGGTCCAATTATCGGCTTTTCCGTTTTCGGTCCGTTATTGAAATAACAATAATCTGGAATAGGTCTGGGATACCAATATAGAGGATTACATGGATCCTCAACTTTTGGAATTATATTGTATTTTTTTGACTTCTGTATGTCCATGTATGATAGTCCGTCTATAGAACATTTTACTAGGTTTATTACTAGAAGAGTAATTGTTGCCTGAAAAATAAAATTATTTAGTACTTTTATTAAATGGGCAAACAAAAGAAATCGTAAAATATCTAGCACTTTAGTTTTCTTAATAATTAAATTTTCAATTTTATTAAAAACATATTTTAATAAGCAACGAATATAAAAACTATATAAATAAGATATACACAATTTATTAAAACTCACTCAATTATAGAGCAATAAGTTAGAAAATACTTATTGCTCTATAATTAAACCGTTAATACTTGGATACATACATACATACCTTGAGTAATAACTTCATTTCACTGCAATATGCAATAGTTACACGTCTGACTCAATAGAAGTTAGCTTTGAAAATGGATAATTGCTAATACATTGATTCCAAGAACAATGCAAAAATCTTTTTACCAAAAGGAAAAGTAAAAACTTTCGCAATTCAATTGACAAGTACTAAAATTCTATAAGGCAATTGTGATTGATTTGCAAGATTTATGGTTAAAAGATTCTATACCTTAGATAGATTTTGTTTGTAACTTTAATAAATAAACAAAATTCTAACATAAAACAAGTATTAGTTAACGTTTAGTAGTGGAGATATTGACAAGAAGTTTTTTAATGTGATTAGGTTAAATAAATTTGTTCGTACATTTCCAAATATAAACTAAATTATAAAAGGACTTTAATACAAATAAAACATTTAAATAAGTTATTTCGAACATTTATTAACTAATAAAATAATTACTGTCATATTAAAGTACATATTTCGATGGTAAAAATAAAATACATACTTTTCCAATCAGTCATTTTAAAGTACATGAATTGTATAAAAAATGATCATTACCTTTTTTTGTGTTTCTTTATTTTATGTGGCATCATTGCTTTCTGGTATGCCTCCGCTATTTCTTTTATTGCCTTTTCACTTTTTTTAGATACCGGCTGATGATATACTGTAATAGGCCCATATTGTGGTGCTATGCCTATCTCTGGTGCCGTTGGTATAGTCATTGCGTCACTTCGCATCATCTCTATCATCTTTTTCATAGGGGATAACGGCTGCCGTTTTTCGTAAATTACTTCTTTTCCACCCGAAATTACTGGAGGCAATAAATATTCTGGTCTGAAATGATGATACTCATAACTCTCTTCAGAATCGTCTTCCATTTCGTCGAACAGTCTATCTTTAAATATTTGAAGAGGTCCCATAGAACCTAAATTTGAACGAATTAGTTTTTCGTACATGTCAATGCAATCTTTTGGTAAATGTAAGGGATGCCAGTATATGGGGTTGCATTCATTTACGTTCCTGTATCGTTCTTCGAAATCAAAATCGTCCATGTATGTTACACCGACTATAGACGCTTGAATATATGTTACCGCCTTCATCAATACTAACGTCTTAATAAGTTTCGTTGTTATCTGTAAAAAGAAAGTAAATAGCTATTCAATTCATAAATCGAATTTAAAAAATCTTATCGGATTTGGTATCATTAAAAAAAACTCGATAGTAAATTACTATGTCTAAAATATGAAGTGGCGCAGCCGTAACACATGTCAGAATATATTTGGCGTCCAAGCGACGGAACAATGTGCTAATATTTAATATTGTACTGTTGACTCAAAATGTTCATTATATTGGTGACAGACATAAGCGTTTATGATGTGAAGCGTCTGGTGTTACGACTGTCATTTCTTATGCCAAAACGATGATAGAGGTAAATCCTTTAAATTACGATTTTTAGACGATGGTTATATTGGAACGAAGTTCCTTATCGCGTGTTGTGAAAGGGGGCTAGACGGAAAAAAATCTTACGAAAAGTTGTCACGACACTTTTTGCTATAGTTAGTATGTTAACGACGAATGAGCGCTACTTCACCATGGCAACGACGTGACAATATATAACGATAATTCATAGAAATAAAATGTACTTCTTGTGAAGACTTTCTTATTCATAGAATAAACATTGGTTCCTTCACTAATTAATAGAAAGGAACTTCGTTCCATCCGGGTGTCCCTTAACACCTCTCAAGTTTTTATATTTACATTGGTGATTTATTGCACTATTAATGTAATTTACAAAGATATACTTATATTTTTTTGAAGTTAAATAACAAGCGTTATATCGTATTATTTGAACAAGTATATCGACATTGGTGTTAACTGATGATTAATATATCAACATCATATATAATATCGGGTACAAAGATGTCTTCAAATTGATAATAGAAGCAGCCAGATGAGATGGCGTTGTAATTAATTAAATGGCAGTCTGTCAGACAAGCTTTGTTGACTCAATATCTAGTCGCAGGTCTAAAAGCATTCAAGGAAAATAGGATTAGTATAAATGATTCAGATAATGTTGTGGTTGTCACTCAAGAATTTTATTAGAATGAATAATGCGTTATGAAAACGAATGAGTAAGTATACGTCATAGAAATTTAAGGGTCTCAGGAGACGTCGTTGCAGTTTATCCTAAAGATTAAACATATAATAATGCAGAAAAATAATTAAAATACTTCCACATTGGATCCCATTACATAGTAAATTAACATATCACAAGAAAAAAAAACTAACAGAAATTTAATGTAAACTAAAGACCATAAATTACCCACATGCACAGAACTATATAGATAAAATTTGGCATACATGTAGGAAATAGTCTGGAAGAACACATAGGCTACTTTTTAAGTTTCTTCTTTCACGCGGACGGAGTTGCGGGTGACAGCTAGTGTGCACACAAAGAGAAACAAGAGTGCATTAACTAACAAATTGGATGCAAATTAACCCGGAGTTATATATACCGTGTCGAATAAATTTATCATTCATGTAATGTCTTAATGGAGTACTTAAATTTTCGTGCTTTGATGAATTATGGCAATCGATGGAGTGACCTACGTTCCACAGTGGACGAACTTATGCGGATAATGATGATGATGATGGTGAATTATTGGTTTTAATAAATATATGTGAAATTTGACATCAAAGCGTGTACTTGCAATGTCCAAATAATTCTTGAATAAGTACGGCAATACTGTTTTACTGTTTCGCAAAATGTAACCGAAATAAAAAAAATATGATAAAACAAATTTACGTATCAATTCAATCTCAATAAAATAACAAATAAGCGAAAGTATTAAAAAATATACAGTTGAGTCATCACGACGCCTCTGGGTCTTGGACAACTGTCTGGCGCTGGTACCATGCCAGTGGCTAAAGTAATAATATGACGCATAAAAATCAGGGTTGCAACGCTTCAGGTGTGAAACTAAAGCAAGATTGAAATAGTAAGTAGTTGCCTTTTTTAATTTTATAATAATTGATATCCTTTAAAAAAAAAGGTAAACTATTAAAATAAGTACTTTAAGTTACTATGAAAATAGTAAGTACTCTTTAGTTTTTTTGTTAGTTAAAAATGCTGAGAAAACTACAGATATAAGTCCGTATTACACAGCGAACCAACTTTATGGTTGGCATGTACGAGTACAGTTGCTTACGTTCGCGGTGTCACACCTTAAAAGCGACATTCGTTAGAGTGTCTCGTAAACATTGACACTACAAAGGTACATGTTGTAACCAAAGCGTATTCCAATTTAAAATAGTCAGACGTATAGTGAAGGTACTTTAAAGTGTTTTTTTTTTAATTTGAATAAATATCGTTAAAGTTAGCGGTTGAGAGATGAAAATTTTCCTGTAAATAGTATAGCACAAACAAAGGTGACTGTATCTTGATAGTAACTCAAAGACTCGCGAGGTATTGAAATACTTGTACAATATTTTCTAGAAAATGTACTTAAGATGTCGAGTAAAACATTGAAAATAATTCTATTGTTTATGTAGTTTAAAACATCTGCTTTTGGTCTACGTACCCGTGGTCTTTAGTTATTTCCGACGTCAAAATAATGTTTAAAATACAACACAATGAAGTATCTAAGTTGTAAAGTAAAACATCACTTTATTGTTACGTTTCGTACTTAGCAAGAAAATGTTTTTAATTCTTGTAAGACTACTTCTTAGTAAGAAATAATGCATAGAAAACAACATTGGCTACTATTTCTTTGTTAATAAATATAACGATGATATTATTAAAATTTGTTCGAATCTTAAATCAAATCACTGAGGTCTACAAATTTACACATAATTAACATAGAATTGCAGGGTTTAAAATAAATATAATTTTTAAATAATATGAACTATCAACATAAAGATTGAGTAATTCATATGAATGACTAACAATCATCATTTATTCATTTATCAATATTGATTGAGTTACCTCAATAATAAAGAATAATTTAAAAAAGACTTTACAATAAATATGCTGACTTCCGATACTTCGATTTAATCTGATAACTAGCTTGTTAAATATTAAGACCATTAATCAAGAAGTAAGCTAAGTATACTACAATTTCTATACGCGAATACCAAATATAAATTGCCAAGACGTAAACAATACATAATGCTCACCATTATGACGCTGCGTCCTTAGGAATTGTTGAAAAGACTTATTTTGGTCTCGCTACTTCGACACCTGCCACTTGCATTGTTTCAGAGTACACTATTTCCACAACCTGGGCAGTATCACCGACCAGCTGTGCGATTTGTAATTCGTAACAACTCTTTAATGATTGTTTGTCGCAACGTCTATTGAAATTTTAAGTACATTTAACAAAATAAGAACCCATTACTTACTTAATATTCTCATTATTTTTGGATCTTATGGGGCCTTTATAATGTAACAAAAGCTTAAATATTGTTATCTGTCAACGATGATACGCTGATGTAATTTACGAGACAATGTTAAAGCTTTTTTTTGGTACGTTAAAGACTCGTTAGCTATAATAATCGTGATCCATCAACTGAAAGGACATATATTTTATTAATGTATAAAATTTTGGATATTCTATATTAAGCCGAGAAATGTCGAAATAATGAAAACAAAAAGGTTATCTATAAAATAACATAACAAATATGACAGATATGGAAGCGTCATGAGCACAATAATAAAAATCTTACTAATATTATAAATGCGAATATTTAGATGGATGGATGGATGGATGTTTGTTTTAAGGTATCTCCGGAATGGCATAACGGATCTTGATGTAATTTAGCACAGATATAGAACATAGTCTGGAAGAACACATAGGCCACTTATTACGTTTTTTTTAATTCTGCGCGGAAGGACTCTCGGGCAACAGCTAGTACTGAAATAAATACAATGTTAGCAACCTTTGATAGTTAATGACAGTTTATTTATTCGTAGAAATACATGTTAACATGATAAAAAATTAATAACCGTGAAAACATATAGAGTTATCTACATCCAAATTCAATTTGTTTGAGAAAGTATTTTAATACATAAGTGGAGAAGTCATAACACGTCTTGATTCCGGGTATCGATATACTTTTATTATAACCGGTTGAATTATGATCGGCGATCGCCGGAGCTGATCAACTGAAACAAGCGTTAAATATTAAGAATACTATGAAAGATAACTTCAAGCAACTTCAAGAAAACAACGCTTACAAGCGATGACTATTTCTATACAGTCAAACCGGGATAAGCGAGAGTCCAATGCACCGCGATATTTTTCTCTCTAATAGTCGAGGTTTCTCTCTAACCCGAGTTTCTTGCTTATGGAGGCCGCCTGTCGGAATCGGACAACAACTCTCGCGTGTAGAGGTTTCTCGCTTATTCAGGTTCGACTGTAGTTAAAACATTACTGCTTTGAATTTGTGAGACTTATTAAAATTACATTAGGTGGATTTCAAAAGTTTGTACAAGGAATCTAAAAATATCGAGTATTAGTTCACGTTGAATGACATAAACCAATCGAAGTAAAATCTATATGTATAACAAGTAACATTATATACAATATATCATATCTTATAAAACAAAATTTTCAAATAAGAATAAAACATACATAATTGTTACCTTTTTTTACTTGTTGACTTAAATTTACATCGTTGCTTTCCTCATGGGACAAAGAGTAATTTAATAGTACAAAAGCAATAAACAGAATTGTCGAGTGCATTACGCTGTGTGTGAGAGAGAATGAATGCGGCAGAAAATTGTATTATATTCTGAAATACAGTTTGTCGTCATTGTAATTTTTTTATTGTATCTCCTTAAAATTAACTAATAACGCATTTTTTTTGGTATTTTATAAATAGAATTCGCATACGTTAATTAGATTTTTAAAGTTACCTGTATTATTTGAAAATTATCTTTAATGTATACATCGGAACTTAAGCAATGTCTATGAAAGAAAATAAACGTTTATTTTTATTTGCTTGCAAAGAGTATTATTGCAAAACTTTAAGTTTGTTTCGATTTCATATATTGCGTTGTGAAATAAAATACTGTTGGCATATTTTATATCGTTTTACAATAGAGTTGGATATTTTCAATTTCCCTTCAATATAATAAACTAACGCTGGATCACGATTCCACCAACTATATTATATTGGATATATTTAACTATTCATATTTAAACATCGTGTACATATTACTAAATCTTGTCTTGTTTGGGCATACTTAAGAACTAATGTATAAAATTATGTATGAAATAAAAAAAAAATCAAATAAAACAACAAAAATAATTGCGTCTACGTGCCAGTATTTTCTTTATTATTCTATCGAACATTTTATTCGTCATGAATGAAGGCATAATGATAGGAGGTGGGCAGCAGACGTTATTTCCATCTTGATTTTTCTTATGTGAATCTTTAATTTTAACAGTACTGATAGGACTGTAGTTTTCCTCCATCAATTTGCTAAGGACGTTAAAATATGCGGAATCGTTCTTGCGCGGAAAGTTAAATATCTCGTTAGTTTTCCTCGGATACCAAGCTGCAACGGTAAAATTAAAAGTAAACAAATATAAAACGAAAACGTATATCAAATGTTTTTACTGCAATTACAATTTGTTTGCCAAATAAATAAGCCTAATAATAAAGTTTATTAGACGGCAACAAGTGAAATATTGTATTGTTCCATCATTTCCGACTAATACGTGGGAATCTTAATTGATTACTCGAGCGAAATTGTTTAGCTCTTAATTGGCTATCTTATTTGTTCGAGTGTTCATAAGGAAATGTTTGTTTTGTTACTAGTGAGGAAATCACAATATTATTAAACAAAAGTCATCATAAGTCTTCTGCTAAGCGTTAAATGTTACTGTAAAATTAATCTGTTTTCTTATTTTCCAAGAGAATATGACGTAAGGCAAATATGTTTTCTACTTGTTTAGTGTTTCGTCAGTGCAAACTAATAGTTCCACACATCGATACTGTTGCGGGTAAAGGCAGCTAGAATAACTTCACTTAGCCAAGGTTTAAATCGTAAGTTTATAGTTAGTCGTTTGCATAAAGTAGGTTTTATTTTTAATTATTTAATTTAAAATATATAATTAAATTATATCCTTTGTTTTTCGATAAATTGTGAATAGCTTTTGGATGTCATCCACAACGATTCCCTGTTTTTTTTCTCTCATTGCGGGAATTCTTTTCTTGTAACAGATACTAGGATCTAAATATGGGCAGCTGCAGTCTTTTTTTTTATTTACAATCATATTTAATCGGTCTTTCTTATCGTCGTAAGTGAACATTGGTGGTTCTGTAGATGTGGTACTTCCTCGATTAGATTTTGTTTGCTTGCTTTTTTTATTAGTCTTCTTAGTGTTCGATTTTGATGGATGAGTAATTTTGTTACTTTGATGCTCTTCTTTGTTGATTTTTTTATTGTAAGTATCTCTATATACTTTCTTAGCATGATTTCCTACATAGACAGGAAATCCTATTTCCAATTTCTCATCAGTACATTCACCTTCGCACAATTTGTATGGTGCGGTAAACATTAGAAATTCCGGTCTTGAATGTAATTCTATAAACAAAACACGATTACGATAATATACGATAACCAAGTATTTCGAAGGTTTTTTTTTCATAATTGTTCATTATTACAAATAGGTACACATAGTAGGGGTCCAGTCCAGTGAACATCGTAATGTAGACGTTAACAGTCTTTAGAATAAATGTGAAATATTTCAGTGTTGCGTTCCTCTCTGATATGAAATTTTCATAAGTAATTTAATTGTTTAACTTAATCGATTAATTTAAACTGTAATTTAAACTGATAATTTCTGTTCAATAAGGGATTCTGAACACGGACAGATTTAAGCAGTCCGAGTGCTCGCGTCGCGACGGCGACTTGAAGCTGCCCGAGTCGGATGCTTGAACATGTACGTGTGCGGCACTCAGATTCATAGAACAACTGTCACTAATTTTTAAGATCTTCAAAGGTCGTTTTTCTTGTCACTGTAACGAACTGTGTTGTTTGTCATACTTACCTGTATTACTGACAATACTTTTCATAAATTCAGATCCGTCTATAATTTGCTCATTTTCCTGTCCTTGTTCCCTATGCTTGGTATATACGGTATTCGAAGTGAAATAATAAAACAAAAACATTAAATTTAGATTCCGGCAACCACTCATCGTTTATTCTCAATCGAGTTGAGTGTTTATAAATTTACTTTTAGATGCCTGAGCTGTTTCGCAGTTTTATAAATAGTTTATTTTGCATTTTTTTTAGTAACAATAATATTATTTCTACATATCGTTTAGACCAAAATATCAATTAATTTAATTAAATTTATAAAGTCAAACTTTACTAAACTAATGTCAAAACTAATGTAATATTCTTTATAATTTCTGGTACCATTTCGTGTCAAATAAAATTTTACGCCTGTCATAAAACTTTACACTTTGTGTATATGAATTTTACGATATACGACATTAAATTACATTGAGTTAGAAGGAAAATTTATATAGAAGTACAATAATTTACTATGAATATTTTAACGTTTTTCGAGTAACTCAATATATATGAACATCAATTCATTAATGTCTACTAATTTAAATTATTTCCAATAGGCAAAAGAGTTAATGACAATAGAATCGCTGGGGATGGGACGAAAATAGTCGACCAAGACACTGGCCTAGAATGACGGAATGTTGAATAGACATTACAAAATTAGCATTGTATTTGTATTTTAAACACCTGCTACTAATCCGGGCTACAGGGTTTAATTTGTGTCGATAGATGACGCTTTAGTCGCTGTTTTAATTATATTTTTTAGCTCCAGTTATAAGTTCTTATTGACTTTGATATAAAATCGATCGCTTTTATCGAGAAACTATGGGTGTTCAAAATGAAATATACTTCTGTATAGTCTGTATCCTAAATACTCAATGTATTATTTTACTAGCTATTGCCAGCAACTCCGTCCGCGCGGAATTTAAAAATATTTTTTTTAGTCTATGTGTTCTTCCAGATTGTGTTCTATATCTATACTGAATTTCAACGCGATCCATGCAGCCGTTCTGGAGTTACTTTGTAACAAACATCCATCCATTCATTCATCTATCTAAACATTTGAATTTAAAACATTAGTAAGATTAACAGATAAAGGATATGTTTGGTTATGATTTAAATCCGAGACTTCAACCTGAAAATCGACTTAAAATTCGTATAAATCAGCACTGTGGTATCGTTGACCCATTGCCGCATCCAATTAATAAGGCAGTCTGATTTTAGTCTTTATCTACTTTACTTATCAAATGATCAAGATCCTAGAGATATCGTGATCATCGTAACATTAAATTATCTACAATTTGGCCGTATGCCGGCTTTACCTGGTAGGTAAGCAAGTGTTCTGGACTACGTCCAAACGATTACATTCACTGAGCTGTCAAACATAAGTTATTTTAGATATCTCGACATTGAAATTTAGTGGACGACGAACGAATATGTCAAAATGGTGATAATAAACGACACAATTCAAGTGTTACCTTACAAAATGTTATTAGTAATCGATTTATATACTGTCAAGGATATTTGACCCGGTTTGTATAAGTAAAACTAAATTTTGAAAGCGCACTAGCGCCACACTGTTAACGTCAAAAGAGTGTCACAAGATCCTTTTCTTACTGTTGCTGTATTGTCATATTTTTCTTTTATGCCATTTTTTCTATATCCATGTAGGTTTTACATATTATCTAACGGAACTAATCGCGAAAGCAGCGCCCCTTTCATTAGGCCAGAGGTTCTTGTTTGACTACAATGTTTAATAGTATGACCACGATGTCGAGAATAGAAAGAAGTGGAAGAGACTGATTAGGAAGGCGGAAAGAGAGAGAGAGAGGGAGAGAGGGAGAGACACACACAGAGAGAGAGAGAGAGAGAGTATGTGTATAACTCCGATAAAATGATTATGAAATCAATATTAATAAACTAGCTGTTGCCCCCGACTCCACCCGTGCAGAATTAAAAAGACTTAATTAGTAGCCTAAATGTTCTTCCAGACTACGTTCTACATCTTTGCCAAATTTCATCAAGATTCGTTAAGCTGTTCTGGAGATACCTTCAAACAAACATCCATCCATCCATCCAACTAAACATTCGCATTTATAATATTAGTAAGATTATTATGAATACAACATTTCTATTTAATGTCTGCGCACAAGTTTATTTTGATTTAGTACTTGAGATCGAGGATAGATTCGACGTTGCTTTATTAATTCCTCTTCAGCCCCCCTATCTCTTTTCCACGATAAATTGTCTCGGAACAATTTGTTATTCAAGGGGATTAAATAAAGCCCATTTATATGCCAATTTATCTAATATACCCAATTAGTCGAAAAACAGGATCGATTATGGTACATTACTCACTGGCATATTAAATTACTAGTAATTTTGATGTTAATTATGGTGCCGAGGCGACACCGAGAAACGATGTTGGTATTTATTTCCTCGACTGTCATTTCTTTTACTTATACTAAAAGCTTCCCTATGTTTCCGTCACAATGATCGATCCTCAACTAAAGCATTTCTAAAAGCATTGTTTAAAATTTAAAGATAAATGTAATGCATATACAAAGCTAATTTTCTATGTTAAATAAACAAATAAATTGTGAGTAAGCAATTCAGACTTGTTAACATAACTATTCCTACGTACTCGTAACATCAACAGTAGTGTTAAATTTATGAGCTACACTTTTTTATCTCAATTTAGATCATAAAGTGAAGTGCAAAAATCGATTTTTGTTTACATTAAGAATAGTTCGAAACATCAGGTGCGCTTTTCTAAACAACAGAAAATGGCTTAGGAGTTTTAAACGTAAACTTACTAAAATAATTCAAAAACACATCGCCTTGCATCTTTGCAAAATCGCTGTGCTGTGTTAGTTCAAGGCATTAAATAAATATATCTACGGTTTAACTACATCAGACATTTTCGTAAAGTCAAATCTTAATAACTTGTTATTTAAAGGTGTTCGCAAGCATAAATTAAAGACAATATAAAACTTATTATTTATTGTCTTCTCAATGATGTTATAAATAGGAATGCGGACAGCTTTCGATGTGATGTATTTACTTGGTGCGCTTACCGGCCGTCGGCGAGAGTTAGCTCACGCCAGCGAAATCCTGTAACATCGATAAATAGGTCACGCCCTGTTGCTGGGGCCTTGTCCGCCTAGCGATGTTAAGCGAGGGTGTTAAAGCAAAGCTAAAGGGATACTGAGCTAAATCCGAGATTGGAATACTTCCTCGCGATGCGAGCCTTGCTGTGGTAACGTTGGAAACGGGCAGCAGTCGAAATATGATGGAGAAGAGTCGTGTCTGTGTTGTACGTCTTTGCGGTATAACTGTGATCCTTGGAAAGGTATGTCCTAAGGGCTCGCTCGCCCCACGTCTGAGCGCGCGGTCTCTCTACAGGCAGTCCCCTGTTACGCCTGTCCAAGTAGGAGAGAACGTCGTCGTAGTAGTTACGTTGGTAATCATAGATGTAGTTGTACTGAAGAAATTTCGGTCTGAAATGAAAATGAAAAAAAATATTAAGTTAATGACCTGTAAAAATTTTTTACAAAATAAAGATACGATTCTTTTTTTAAGTGTTATGTTACTTTTAGTTTATTTAAATTGTATGTGATTTCTTACCGTATCCAGTGCTTGAATACAAGCCGGCGCGGCTCATTCTTTGTATTATCTACCGGCGGCGGGGGCTCGGCAACCTCAGGTTTGTCATCGCCGGCTGCCTCCCCCGCCGGTGCGTCTGCGGCTGGCTGCGCTGCCGCGGCCGGTGCTGGGGTTTCTTCCACTACGTCATCCCACATCGCGCAAGGTGATTCTGGGATCAAAATATATTTATTATTAACCGGCACTCGTGAAAATTATGAACTAGTTCATTTCTGTAAAGACACAACACATATCATAAACACATCACTAAAATTTAAACACGGACCTATTTGGGTATAGTGAAACGTGTGAATAGTTTGATCGTTCGACTGCGACTGATGATCGGTGATGCCTCGCGCCGTAAGCAGCCTCCCGATTTACCTCCCTTCGACACCATCTGGCTCAGCACACGTTACTGCGCTCGAGGTAATCGCTGCCAATGACTTTCTGTCAATACATTGAACGTTCAAGACATTCTTCAATGCTGCTAATTGCCAACGTAATTTGCACTAGGGTTCACTTTGATCTACAATAATAAAATACAATCGAATGTAGACGTTTGCCAATTGATCAGTAGCTTCACTATTGTCACTGAATTTAAAATGCTATAGAACATAAATTATTATATCGCGTGGTGATATTACGAATGTTTAATGATAGAAAATCATGGACGAGAGCCAAATTGTGGTCAGCTGTAAAGATAAATATCAATTAATAACGAAGTTCTTGATTATTTGATAGATGCAATAGATTACGTAGATTTCTACAAAAATATTTTTTGTGTGAGGAAGAGATGAAACAAAGTGATAATAATTATGACCGTATAGACATGTCACGAAATTTGAAAATCACGGTAATATTTTTCACAAGCACCACATCTCTGTAACTGTTTTCCTGACAGTCCTTATATTTTAAGATACATAACATTTAATTAAGGCTGATTCAAAATATTAAAGGTGAAGCCAAAAAATCCAGCGTAGCAATATAACTTTACAAAAGCTTTACAAGTAATTTAATTAATTATCCGGTACAATATTACCTTTCCAAATAATTCATGAAACAGAGAATCCATAGAGAAAAAGTAATTTGTAAATTAAAATAATTTGTAATAGTAACTTATTACTGCTATTTATTTCTTTAGATTAGTCTCCACTGCCATGATCTGTATTTACAACAATGTAGCTATCCCTATAATGATCTTTAAAGAAAACAAAGCTAATATATTGTTTATACAGATGTGCATGCACAGTTGAAGTTAGTTGAAGCCTCGGTTAAGGAACGGATTTATTAACAGTATTACATGAAATTTAGGAAATTAGATCAGTTAGTAGCTGAAAACCGACAGTTTCAGTTTAAAAGAAGCAGCCGTAGATGTTCAACGTCTTGTTATCATTATTGAAATATCGTAAAATACACACATCCTTAGATGTCTGCTAATAAGACCTTTTGCCGCCGAGTTTCGTCATCGGACGACCCGACAGACCGCCAGGTACCATCCATACCATCTGGATGGCTGGCATTCCACAACAGTGCGGTTCTCGCGAAATTTCTTGCCGCGCACGGCCGTGTTGTGGAATGGTCTGTCCTCGGCGGTATTTCCAAACCACTACGACTTAGGGTCCTTCAAGAAGCGAGCATATCTCTTTCTTAAAGGCCGGCAACGCATCTGTAATTCTCGTAGTGTTGCGGATGTCCATGGGCGTCGATGATCACTTCGGTGTTCGCGCCGCTCGTTTGCCCCCATCTCTTATAAAAAAAAAAAAAAAAGACTTCTTATAGTCGCGGACTCGGCGATGTTGCGCCTTTGTTGCCTAGCAACGGTTGTTATGAAACTAACGCCCTCATTAACTTCCATTTACATACGAAAGGGAAGCGGAATCGAAAATCGAAATCCACTCTACAATCGCGAAGTAAGCCTATGTTTTAAGCATTGAAAAAGTTTTACGTTTTACGGCACACACTGCCTTAAATAAGTCTTTATGACAAGGATATCAGGGAGGATAACACAAGGATATTCAGAATTTATCCTAATACAGGCAGAAAACCTAGTCGCAAAAAAAAGCGGATCCGCTTTCCCTTCGCATGCAATCCGTTTGCTGTGTGAACGGTGATGTTCACATCGCAACCACTGTTATACCACACTAATTTTAGTAAAAGACGAAGTTTATTTAATTGAAACAAATATTCTCACTGTTTTTTCACATTTTATTATAGTTAATCATACTTCTTACTAATAGTAATACAAATGGGAATGTTTAGATGGATGGATGAATGAATGTTTGTTAGAAATTTTCTCTATTTTGGTGAAATTCGGCAAAAATATACAAGAACATATAGCCTACTAATTAATATTTTTTTAATTCCGCGCGGACGGAGCCGCGGGCGACAGCTAGTATTTTATGATTTAATTCGAAAAAGTTTTAAGAAGAGAGGTCAAAAAACTTAAGGATGATGGTTGATTTCGTACTAGTTTAAAATTTTTAATGACTACGTTACTACTTGGAAAATTAGAAAGAACAGAAACCTTACAGGATCTATTTTTGTCTGTCTGTCTGTCAAGAACCTTTTTCTCAGGAACTGTGGAGGTATTTATAATATATTGTATATTATTAGATAATACTCAGGTCTTTTGTTCCTTGGAACTGTGTAATCAAACTTCTAAACTATATTACGATTTAATTGGCATGTGGCCTTATTTAAAATTAAAACGATTCCTGCTAACAATGAAACTAAATACATCACATGTGAATCGTTGATGGAAAATTTTAATCGAACATTAATTAAATAAAAATCACTTTATAAGTACCCTCAAACTGTAAAAACCATGAAAGTACAGAGACATGTTACTCCATACTATTTATATTATAAATGCGAACGTTTAAAGATGGATGGATGGATGTTTGTTTGAAGGTATCTCGAGAACGGCTCAACAGATTTCGAAGAAATTCGGTAGAGATGTAGAACATAGTCTGGAAGAACACATAGTGAGCAAAAGCTAGCAGTGAAAAGTACTAGGAAAATGTTGTGCAAGTATACTTAATTGATTTCACCTAGGTAATGTATGTGTGTAACCCGTGACTAACAAATGATTATTAAATGGGTTCAATGACTTTTAAAATACTGACATCAGGTGATTTGCCAAAATTGATTTAAAACACTGATAATGCTCAGTTACATTATTACAATGTTACAAGTACACAACATTGAAAGCAAATTATGTAAGCAGATTTACTTCAACAATGACAATGGACGTATGAACAACACGTATTGACGAATTATTTGGCATCGATCATTGGAGCACAATGCCGAGCGAATACTTTTGCCAATATATGGGGTGTTTATAAGTATCGCTTGGTAATTGGTATAAAATTTGAAGAAATCTAAGCTGGAATTTTTTTTAAATTATTATTGTAAGAAATAAATTCAGGCAAATGTTTTTCAAATTGCAAACACTTCAGACAACATGGTAAAAGGAATAACTAAAAGATTAAAATTAAGATTAATTAAAAAAAATTGTTATGCTTAAAAAATATTTTTTTTAAATGAATTTGTATTTGTTAAATTGATTTTGATGTTACAAAAAAACACTTGACATGCCTTATATAATCCGCTACATCTCGTTGGCCGGATTATATTTTCAGGCAACTACGTTATAAGTCTATATCTTGATAAGACTTCGGCTACCATCACAGGGGAACAATGAGAAATCAGATATTCGACGTCAGAGGGCGCTGACGTTCCATTACACAAGTGAAACATGAGGATTATCTAGTAGATAGTCTGTAGAGGAAGGCATTGTCTTTATAGTGAAGAAGATATCGATTGGTACAATGGTATTGTTTGGTATTCAAACTTTGTAAATCATTTAAAAAAGAGTTTTAACGTGAAAATTTACGGCCGTAACAATTGTATTATACACATATTTTTGTCTCGATATTTTCAAAATGAATGTGAAGGATAGCAATCTGCTTTTACACTAGTATGGCGACAGTGGAAACCCTGTTTTAAAATAATATACCTTATGTCATGATCGACGTTATAATTCGATTTGATTGCTATTTTAAATTATTAGTGAATGTACTCAGTAGACACGTTATTGAACGTTGACCTGCTAGTAGCTAACAATTTTTCGTTATTCGTGAAAAAAAAATCTAAATTGATAAGATCTGATTTGACAATGAACATATAAATTGTGTTTTTCGAAATTATTTAAAAGTAAGTAAAAGAGGTGTGGAAGGTTTTTGCAAAAATGTATTTTCGATTATAGATACTTATGCTTTTAGAAAATTGTGTATACGTTAATTTATGACAAAATATAAACGTCGTAATTAGTTTCCATATTCTGATGTTAACATAACAGTCATGTTTTATAGGCTCGGCCTATACACATTACGCTGACGGCGTAATTAATTTTAAGTCATCCCGTATAATATCGCGCTCGATTTGCGAAACGTACATCCCAATTAGCCGCGCTCCAGCCTTGTAGTCTTGTAATGGAGACAGGGCATAACATTGAACTCTAAACAAAATTTAATAACGATCCGCATAAAATGACGCAAACATAATTATAGCCAAGTAAGAAAATACCATCAGTTTCACTATTTTTGATGATAAATGTTAAATGTTTCAGTGCCCGTGACAGATGACAGAGACGGGCCAGGATGATGTGCCAGACTATAATTGTCTGGCATTGATATTTTTTGTTCCCAACCATTTGTTCTCCTTTGTTCGCATTTTATTCAAAGATTTTTTTTTCTAAAAAGAAAATAAAATTAATTGATTTTGAGTGTGGCATGATTACAACTGTGAGTTTTCACTGTTAAAACATGCGTATAAAACATCATTGCTATCTCAATTCTATCAAAGAAGAAAGAAGGAGATGAGAATATGTGTTCGACGGTGTAATTCCACGGTATTAATAAGACACAGTATTACATACGTCAAACTTTTCTGTCAAGAATATAACAGAAAAATTTTAGTATAAACTTCTATATCTAAGCGTTAATTATGATACACTTAGAAGTTTTTAAAGGTTTCTCGTCGTTTGCTTGATCATATATTGAGGACGATCTAAATAAACAGCTGCCAAGAACCCAGAATCCTTGCCAAAGTTCATAAGTACCATCTGGAATGGTTTTAAAGGAATAGATAGTTACGTAAGATCACTATGTAAAAACAGAGATAACAAGTTATGTCAATACAGGTAGTTACACATTCAAAATAACTTTCTTCAATGAGTGTAAAACGAACTATTTTTTAAGACTGAATTTAATGTCTGCGATTTTATATTTCTGTACATTTTAAAATTGAATCATTTTAGCGTCCAATCAAATTAGAAAGCAAAAACGTCACCGACTTGCCTCCAACCTTAAGCCACTTCCGAGGGAAATGGGAAAGGCGGGGTAGTGCTCTAGTGAACGTAGTTAGTTATGTAGCCGGTGCAGGCTTTATGAGAGCACGTTACTTGCATCTCGTTCCATATCAAAGTAAACACTAATTAGAAAAACTGACACGTTCATTTACAAAATAAACTGGCTTGTTTGACATTATTTCGGCGGATATTTTATGTAATACTAGCTGACGCCCGCCACTCCGTACGCACGGAATTTAAAAAAAAAAAAACTTAATTAGTAGCCTGTGTGTTCTTCCAACCTATGTTCTACATCTATGCCAAATTTCGGCGAGATCCCTTTAGCCGTTCTGGAGATACCTTCTAACATCCTTCCATCTATATAGTTGTGCATTTATAACATTATAAGAAGATAGTATAAATATACTAAGAAGTAAGGTGGCTACGTACAGCTACCGAAACTTAAGTATAAAATCAAGAATTTTTTTCACTCACAATATGTTTAGCATGATATATTTTTAAATTGCATATAAAGTGACAAAACACGTGGAAATTAATTTTAAGTATCCTTCATTGAAAAACTCGGTTCAATCCATTTCGAGCATTTCATAACAAGTAACAATGCAGCTTACAGACAAATTATTACCACCATGGATGCCAATTAGCCGTACGAAATAGAAACGACTAGACCACAACTAGGCGCAGGTAAAAGCACTAATTAACAGGGCTTTACAAACAGTGACCATAGTGTTATAGGAATATTAGACAGTTATCGAGTAGTTGAATTTATGATATGACTAAAACAATAGTACTAGTAATTTGCTCTATTATAACTTTATTTTATTTCTTCCATTAAAAATATAACCTCTAAAAATTCATTGTTGATTGTGATTCTTAAAAATACGAATGTGTAAATTATAACCTCGTTCTTTATTATATTATTTTATTTTTCTGTACTGTTGGATTTACTTTAAATTTTCCTTAAAATTCATACGAACTTTGGTAAATCTATATTCCTCCTTTATACTACAGTAGTCAGCGTAGCAATTAATTGGAGATCATATATTTACTTTGTGACAGACAGGTTCCAATTTCCCCGTTAAGGTTATTACAACCGACTTGATATAGAGGTGGTAATTGAAACTGTTTGAGGATTTACTATAACCGGGAGTTGATTTTGGGAATTGTAATCTTTTGATTTTCTAAATTATTCCGTCAGTTACGTTGAATAATTACATATTTTGATTATTCAGTTTAAAGCAGTGAGAATATTTATCCTTCAAAATATTTTAAATCGTTACTAAAGGACATACGTGATCATTGAAGTAATTTATAGGATTAACTATAATTTGTACTAATCAAATAAGTTTCGTCATCTCCCTGGCCTTATCCCACTCATGTGGAATCGACGCACTAGTTTGTATAAACCTTAAAGTTTCGGCTTATTTTTTTCTTGGAAGAAATCACACAAAACATACCTAGACTATGTGAGATTTAATAATGAACAGATTTTTAATTAAAATGTTTACAAATTGCCTGGTTTCAAAACAAACCAGCTATAGTTTTCAATTAGTCGCTGATATTCAATGAGGTCCCTAAAATACTAAAATAATAATTAATATTAGCCAAGGGAACGATCAAAGCGCTGTAAATTATTGTTGCGTTCATAGAACCCCTTTCCCCAGCAAATTGTATGTAACGTGCATGCAGAGATCTACATGAAAGTCTGGCATATTGTTGCGACAAATTTCACTGCCAGTAATACCTTGTCAGATTTTATACCGTACGCGATACGCTTTAAGCACGGTCTAGTGCATTCAATTAAAAGCGTTAACCCTTGTACGTGTCTACATTAGCTGGTCACTGTATTGTAAGCTCCATTGCACAGCCTTAACAAATACTTGATACAAAAACTTTTTTGAATCTTTCAAACTTTTATAGTCTAATATTATGCTCTTATAAATTTTTGTTTAAATAAACTAGATTTTAAATAGAAAATCTGAAAATCCGTTTTTAAAATTCTTATTCTCTTCACAAATCTATATATATAAAAGAAAGTCGTGTTAGTTACACTATTTATAACTCAAGAATGGCTGAATCGATTTGACTGAAAATTGGTGGGCAGGTAGCTTAGAACCAGGAAACGGACATAGGATAATTTTTACCCCGTTTTCTATTTTTTATTCCGCGCGGACGGAGTCGCGGATAAAAGCTAGTTTGAAATAAAAATTAGTCAAGTATACAAGTTTAATTTTTTTTTTTATTTTTGGTATTTCTTAATTATTTGTTACAAGTGGCGACATCTATTATTTGCTACTGATATTAACTGTCACCTTATCTTTGGATCTATAGTTAGAAAATCAATATTCTGTTTCAACAAAGATGAACAGATATATTATACTAGATGGCATTGTTTTTAATAATAGATTACATACATTTATATGCATCTGATGATCCGTTAATCAGCGTCATAAGCTTAAATTGAAGCTTAATAGCTTTGCAATGTGCCTATACTTGTACCTACTCCACCATATCCTTTCTATCCATAGGACCTGTTAATGTTGTCTCTACCTCGCTACCGCAATATATCTATCTTACTGCTTTTTATTTGTAAAAGGCCTGCTCTCACCCAGGTTACATCCTGAACGATTGTTCTATCCTGGGCAATCGCCCAGGATAGAACAAAGGTTCAAAGCTAATCGGTGGCGACATGAGTACTACGTTATTGTAGCCATTTATCTTAATCTATAAAACCACCTATGGCATAATACTAATAAGTCTAAGGCTAATTGAAGTTTTTGATAATAGAGAGACAGAGAGATATTAGAAATGTAATGGCACATAAAACAGCTTTAAAGTCCATAATCATTTCCTGTTTGAAATATCAATATTTTAAATCCATTAACAGAACTTGATTGGAACATTCACGAATTATTGCTGCAATGAATGGACGCTATTAGGATTGAAATGTTATAATGACGTCTAATGCAATCTTTTGACGAAATGACAATATAAGTTGATGTAAAATATAATATTATTTAATTATGTATTGCTGTTGAAGTATTCTGTGAATTTGTGATGGGAGAGAATTTAATAGCATAATACATAGGTATAGACGGAGGACAAGACTTTGCGATACTTTAACGTGCTCTGAAAGAAGTGTGATGTATTGTACGAAGCTTTTTGCCGACTTACATTGATAAATTCATATTCCATTTGACCTATTGTGATCATTTAAATGCTTAATGTAAGGTGATGAGCCAAAAATTGTCCTATTTTTGGACTAGATTATCTCTTTTAATCGATGGTGTTTCTTGCTGCTTCAAATAGAATAATTTATTCATATCATGCATACCACTTTATAAATGAAATTAGTTTGTTATGGAAATCTCTTTAGTTCCTTATCACTTTGAATGACGTGATGACGTTGGTTTTAAAACTCAGATTCTGAAGTAACGTTTCCTGTAACGTCGTCGTCCAAACGTAAACCAAAAATGCTTAAATTTCGAATTAAGATACTTTACTAACATTTCTTATATCTTTTAATTTAAAGCGACGAGTTTAGTTGCTAGATATAAGATGATTTTCTTCAGATTTTTTTCTTTTTGCAGAGCTGAATGAGTTTCGGGTACGGTGCTTAGAAATTAAAGAAATAAGATTAAGTAGAAAGGAATGCAGTTAGGAAAGAAAGGAAAATAAGAGAGATAGAATACGAGATGTATTTGGTTTCTTAAGTGGTTAAGTCTTCTAGATCTCTAAGTCTACTATTTACTAGTAAATTACTTACTATATACTAAATTATTTAATTTAGTTTTTCCATATTTTAAATATAATTTGGAAGAGTATAGTTTGCATGCACTTCAAAATTAATTTCTTGCTGCAACTCTTTCCTACTCATTATTATATATCGATTAGACATATGTCTGTCTGGTGAAATGCTTAAAACTTATTACCTTTTTTCCATTAGAATGCTAGCTAACTCTAGACAACTTCTAGAACCTAACTTCGAAGATTTATATTCATTGTCTATTATTATGGTTTTTGACACGTTTAAGGGATCAAGGAAAGGGAATTTACAAAGGACATTTATGGCGTGAAAGTGAGCGGCAGTGTCGGCCGGGGCTGTTCCAGGCGGACTTTTAAAGTCCAGATTGGTATTTAGAGTCCCCGTAACCGACGTGCATGTATGAATGTAGAAGAGAGACGAGAGAGGTGTGTCAGGACCGCACCAAATGGAGGTCCGTAGTCAATGGAGGTCGTTGTTTGTTTATTACTAGTTTTTACAATTTAACTCAATAATAATGTAAATTTGTTTTCAAATATAGATATTTTGAAGGTTGATAATAAAACATTAATAATACTTAGCAATTTATTCTATGCAACGAGTATAAAATAGACATCAATTCGATCATAATACATTGACAAATGCAGGTCCATGCGTACTAGTAAACTCATCTATCTTCAAAATAATCATTTTTAGCGGTGATTCGATCCCTTTCATTAAAATTTATAGCTTTTTTCAAAGATAGGGTTATTACCAATACTTAAAAAGTAACTTGTTTCTTTTCCCTCTCAGCACGGATGGTAATTTTGGAGGCGGAAACGGTAGTGTCAGTAGAGTCAGAGTCGGCTACTAAAGCGCGCAGGCGTGCGGCACGTTTCTCCCTAGCAGCTGTTCTCTCAGATAGTTCAGACATCTCATCTTCTAAATCTGTCAAACGGGCTCGTGTGGCTTTTGCCCTTTGAGCTGCAGCAGATTCTTCATCAACATTCTTCAAAGCTGTCCACTTGGTTAGAGCATTTTCTTCGTTTAATCTACGTGCAATACGTTTCTCTGTGCGTTCTTCATTCTCTTGCAATGCTCGTCGTGCTCCACTTACTTCAGATTGACCGATACCTACAGTTTCGAGAATCTTATCGGAAATCCGCATACGATTTTCAAGATTTGAAACACTGTTTTCAAAGTCGATGTCCTCAGTGAAACGCTTCTTGCTTGCCCGTAAACGCTTTAGAGATTCTGAGATCTGAAATTATCAAAATAGGAATTATTATCGAACGGTTATTTCATAGTTCAAATTATGCTTGTGAGGTACTGTTATTTTATGACATTCCTCTATGTCGTCTACTTTCTACACAAAGTTTAGTCTACATTAAAACTCATTTGGTTGATGCTGGTGTTGCTAAATTGTGAAGATCGCATAACTTCTCGTGAGCCCTTTGTCATCTGAGGTTATAGTTCTTCAAAAATTTTAAAATTATTACTAGAATTAGTAGTTCGATCAATTAGTATTTATATTTAAAATTATTAGTAATATTTATAGCTAGAATTTATTAGCTTTTAGCCTCAAAAGGGCCTCGAGCCTCAAAACAGTGTCATTTTTGTGGCCTTCTACTATGTGTCGTGTGTGTTAGTTAAATTTTAACGGCTAATTGTTGGGGATTCGGGCATAGCATGCCAGTCGTAAATCTATTCTAACACCTAAGAGAAATGTCAATGTGACGTTACGGAATTTTGTTTAAATTTAGACGCATGACGTCAGAACTCGTAATCCACGTACTCGTTAAATCGGCTAGAATCAGAAGCATATGTAACGGTTCAGGTTATATAATGTAAGAGTAAAAACAAAACAGTCGTAAATTATTTACACTGGCCCGTTTTTGCTGTAGGAAGTTTATTATTGCATAATTATCATGACGGGTGTATTTATTTTTAGTCAGTACTAAGTGTAAATAGATTCTTTATAACGAAAGATAAATAATGTTTCAAACAGTGTCCGAGTTGATAAAGAGCCATACAACTCCACTTTTTCCATTTCAAATACAGCATCAAATATTAACTTACAATTTTACGCTCTTTTAAAATAAATAGAGAACAACTTCGGTAACTTTGTGCTCGTGTTTCAAACTAAAAATGTGAATACACTGGATGTTACACACCTTTGATAGAGCACCGCTTCGGGTAATTATTAGTTAGAAAGTTTCATCTCTCTGAAAGTCTAATATTAAAATGTGGAAAGGAAATATTTTGAAGTAAGTAATTTTAACCATAAAGTAAATATTCCTAGTTACTTTATGGTTTAACAGAATATAGACGAGTTTTACCTCAGAATTTCAATATTAACAGAAAATTGAAAATTAGTTTCTTATTTCTGTTACTTTAACATTTTTTAAAAAATATTGTAATATTCTACTTTAATATTTAAAATTAATTTTGATGTCAGTTAAGCATTAAAAATGACACGAAGCTTTGGATAGTAAATTACTGAAAATATAAAAGCGGACTAATGATCTAGTGCGGACGGAAAAACTGTCGCTTGATGTGGTTTGCATACTTTGCTCAGAAATAGCAAAGGCCTATGTCTAGCTGTGGACTGACGCAGTTGATGATAATGGTGACGGTATGCAATATGTGAATATAAATCGAATCAGTAGTACTGTAATAAGTAGATGAGGCAAAATTTGTCGATGGCTAACGAATATTTGCTCCGTGGTCTATATCTATATATATCTATGACTACGTTATTTATAAAATGCAACCATATACATGTACACATTGCATATTATTATTACTATTATTATTATTATATATTTATCTCTAATTAATAATATGAAATCATTAATTAGTTTATAATAATTAATTCAAAGAAGAATAAAATTGAATTCAACTCTGAATGGAAAAATAAACAGATAAAATAATAAATGCTTCTTCACAAGTACGTTCTGTATAATATTGTGCAGTTTAAATAAATACCGTATAATTAGAACGCTTCGAAACCAAGTTTAAGGTAAATAACAAAATGTTTCCAACAAGACCGTGGAAAATAAAGTAAATTTCTAATTAACTAATAGAAATTTCTGCAAATGATGCGCCGTAATTGCTTGCATATAAAATTAGTTACAGCCACGAAGAAAATTCTTGTCTGTATCAGATACATAGTTAAAGTTTACATTTTATACTTTTCCTAAAATAAAATATCCAAAATTTCAAAACATTATTTACGAGAAATAAACATATATACATATATTTATATATATACATATAAACGTAGAAAAACAACAATTTATTTTCTTAATACCTTTTTCCATAGTTTGTTTTAAGAAAAAAATTATTATTCCAAAACGTTCGAAGTCAGCTATCATAAATTAGTTTTGTCCTCTGACACAGATAACTTCGGAGGTAGATATGCCGTTGAAAATTACAGAATATACAGACAAAGAACAATATTGTAAACGGTCCCGTTTCGCTGACAATGCTGTTCGGAATTTGTACGTACGAATAGTGCACCCAGTGTATGACGTTCTATTGTTTCAATTGATCGTGCAAAAAGTTTTTAAGGGAATTTATGATCGGGAATTTTTAAAGCATCAAAGGATAAAATACGCCACTATTTTTTCAGCCTCGCTTTAACTTTATAGGAAAGGTCTACTGCTAGGATTAACTGAGAAATATAATAATGAAACAACTAAATCAAGTATGTTTTGTAAGGTTATTAGATAATGTTATGACCTAGTAGTTGAGTTTAATTAAAACTAAAAATACATATTTTTTAATTTCTTAGGATACAGACTTTCATGACAAACACTCTACCAAAGTTTCATCAAAATAAGTCTACATTAATTGTTTGATAACAATGATATGATTTTTAATTATATAGAAGAAAAAACTATGAAATAATAGCGTGTGAAATAAAATCGTAGCAGGCAATATTACACTGATATGAAAGGACATCGAATATAATTCCCGCTAGGAATGTAATTTGCAGGCTACGTTCATTGATAGCAATCGGTCTGCAAACGCTGTCGCATATTACATATTGCTTTATTTGTATCACAGAGTATTCGAAACCTTCTTTTATAAACTTGAGCAATTGCAGCATGAATGGATGTATCTATTTTACATGTTGTTTCAATCTCAGTGAATGATAGGAATTTAAATGTAAATAATAATTGTTATGTAAATTTTTGAAATATGATATTGGAATTAATGTAGTTAGCTAATTGTTGTATTACCAAGATTGTTAATCATGTAGTTACTTAAAATCGTTATACAAAATTGACTCATGTAAATTACGTTCTTCGATACCAAATGAAATTATTCGCACATTTTCGTTTGAAAAACATCGTCAGTTGTAATTGGCTTCAACCTAGTTTATTTTTCTCGGTGCTCATTACCCGTCTGTTGAAGTGGGGAAGAGAAAAATCCGGTCAAGAGTCAAGCTCCGAGCGATTAATGTGACTTTTACATAGAGGGTAAACAGAAATAATAAAGAATCCTTTGGAAACCAATTTTTCTATTTTTAATTTATAGTTCGTGTATAATTATAATCTTAATATATATATTTCTTGTGTGCGTGTGTATGTGACTGAACTCCTCCTAAACGACTGGACCAATTTTGATGAAATTTTTTGTGTGTGTTCGTGGAGATTCGAGAATGGTTTAGATTTACAGTTTTTTTTTTTTTTTTTTTTAATTCCGCGCGGACGGAGTCGCGACCGACAGCTAGTATTATATAATATGCTTATTGTATAGGACACGTTGTCACTATTAAAATTATATTAATTAAATATAAGCAAAGAATAAGAAAACAATGAAAAAAAAACGAATTTATTAATGCCCAATACTATTATTGTTGCCTAAGGTATATTCAGAAGGCTTTTCGGATCTCGATGAAATTTTGCATAGATGTAGGACATAGTGTAGAACTAGAACTAGAAACTAGAACAGATAGGCTACTAATTATTTATTTTTATTCCTCGCTGACGGAACCTCGGAAGTCAGCTAGTTAATACATCAATTTTGACGTCCAAAATTAATACCTCAATGCAAAAAGTATATATTGATTCGGTGTTTTTTTCAAGTTAGTGTTTTTTTGCAGTAAGCAATACTTTAAATATTCACGTCAGTAAGCAAATAGCAGCACGGGATTCGCCTTGTGCAACTTCTATTTATATGTTCAAGTCGCGTACGGCTAGTTGCTTACTGGAAAAAGGGACTTTATATGAGTCCTTTTTAACTCGAAACTTACATTTTAATTACGTACGGATCTGAATATAAAAATGACATGAAATTTCAAATGGAGACAAGAGACTCAAATTAATTTGACTATGCGATAGACAGAGACTGCAATTGTTAATAATAATAATAACAGTAAAATACTTAGGCTTGGCTCACGAGGTTACTGCCATGTGGCGTATAAAATCGACTACCATTATTCCGATAGTTGTTGTATCGGTGAATGGACTGATAGCGAAGAGCTTCGACCAACATCTTAAGAATCCATCGCTAAACAGTTGGATTAATGGCTGATACAAAAGGCAGTTATAGTGACGAGGCTCCTGTCTCTGCACCTCCCTCACCACTGGTTTCTTGAGTCTTGGGATTCAGCAGCCGGTGGTATACAATTTTTTTTATAATATGTTTTTTATTTTTTTTTATAAAATATATTATATATATAATAAGTTAATAAATGAATATGATATAATAATAATAAATCTTTCGTTGCACACATGTCAATTACAAAAATATCCTGAACCTGACAAAAACCTGAAATTCGGTCAAAGAGACTACGCGTTTTTGAGTTATTCAATTAATCGCTGGGCCACGAGTAGTTCTGTAGTTATTTTAAAACTTGACCTAAATATGTTTGAGCTTTATTCAATCAATCGTTTAACGGTCACGTAAACAAGATTATTTACTGCAAAGCTCGTAAATTAAGTGGTAAAATAATTTAGTCAAATATATAAAAATCACATTTTTATACGATCGTTTTGGTCGCTAATTAACAATTGGTACATTTTTTATTTGTTTAAAAAAAATGGTTTGTATGTTTGTTGAAAACGCCTTATCATCAACCAATAAGACGAGACTACGTCATGTCCGCAGCCACTTGTTGGTGAAGCAATCTGAGCGCGCCGATTTGTTACGTTGGCCTGTTCCAGACAATTTAGAACACGATGCGCGCCAATTTAAAGTTTTCAATTAGAATTTAGAACTAGGAATTCGTCTCAAATTAAAAAAGTGATATCTTTTTTAATTAAATTTCAAAGGATTATAACCACATTACTTATTTTATACAAGTGTCGCCCGCGACTTCGTCAGAACGGAGTAAAAAAACAACAAAAAGTAGTCTATGTGTTATTTTTTGTTTTAACTGCATCTATGCCAATTTTCATCGAGATTCGATGAACCGTTCTGTAGACAAACATCCATCCATTAATCCAAACATTCGCATTTATAATATTAGTCAGATAGGTATGAGTAACCAAAATAGTTTCAATATTTCGCAGTGCAGTCATTAATAAATCCGTATCTGGAAGCTCTATTCAATTCTATAGAGGCGAGGCTCTTAGAATGTAATGGAATGGTAAAATAATCGAGTTTAACACGTTGCAGTGCCGTAGGTTCGTGGGGTGGCTTTTAGGCCCTACGATGGAGGCTATAGACCGCGACAACCTCCCTGCATATACGGCTCTGTAATCTTTTCATTGCCTGTCGATACCAGTTAAGCTTTTAATGGTAACGTTCTGTATTATTTCGATATAAGTTGGTCAAATCAAAACACCAATTAATATAAAATAATAATAATATACTATAAGGATATAAATTATTCAAACTTTCGTGAGACATTATCATTAACTAAATAGGAAATGGCTAAAACACTCACGTACATCTGAGTCTCTTACTCAGTGAGCGACGGGCCGCGTCCGCGAAATAATACCAGTCTCGCTCACCCTGATGAAGGGCCCCCGATAGGCTCGAAACTAGTCGGTGCCGATACACGTGAGTGTTTTGGCCGTTTCATATTATAAGGATTTATGAAAGCTTTGCCTTTATTTCTTTTAATCAATTCATGTCGTAGTTATATTTAGCAAATAAATATGCTCTTAACGTGTTGTTATTCTAGGTTAAGACTGTAATGACACATATTGCAATCTCTGTTCTAGCAATCGGGTTGAAAAATGTATCTACCTTGATTTAATTAGTCGTGAGGCCTTCTGGGTTAGGTATCAAAGCGTCTATTTTTGATACCACATAGTACCGTGTAAATATTATTGTTAGGTTTATAGGAAGACGTAGCTATAAAATATAGTTAACGATGATGTTTTTCGGTTGTACTCATAACGACGGGCGAGAAAAAGTAGCTCATGTGTTTTTTCACTACTAGATGAATATATTAGATGTAGAATTATTACTTACTACATGATAATTGATAGGTAATTAAAAAAAACAACTAACTGTACTCGTGTAAAGGAAACATAAAACTTTGAAAAACATTTAATTTACGTTTTTGGTATGGTTCAGCACTAATTTTTAAGTAAAATAATTAATACATTTTACAAAAATATTTAATTATTTATTTTTGTTCTATATCGTAATTGATATGATTAATTTTACAGTTCTTTGCTAAAATTTGGATAAGTTCCAGGCGCATGCCATTCCTACTATTTAGGTACAACGCGATTTAAATCCGAATGTTGTTCACGCCATAAATATAAACGTTGCTCACAGTACAACAATGTATGATTAGGTACATTCTAAAGAGAGTGCAATGAAATTTGGCATGATACATTATATTTATCAACTCTATTTCGAGTCACATCATCACTTTATAAGGTGAAGATTTATGTCACTTTCGTTGTTTGATCTATATTTAATATGCACAAAGGTTAACATTCAGACCCAATTTTTACTTAACGGTAAATCGTTTGTCCATACAACAGAGAACACATGACTCCATAGTCGAGTGTTCTATTTACAAATGTGCGACTGCGACTACTATCTTAATTTAATAATGCGAATTTTTAGATGGATGGATGGATGTTTGTTTGAAGGTATCTTCGGAACGGCTCAATGGATCTTGATGGAATTTGTCACATATGTAGAACATAGTCCGGAAGAACACATAGGTTACTTATTAAGTTTTTTTACGAGCGATAGCTATTATAAAGTAAAAACATAACCGCCCAAAGGGGCGCGTGGTTTGCGTGAGAATTAATGTTAGTGTTAATTTTGATGTCAATTTTACCAACGTTAAAATGGTGAAACGAATATATTTGCGCAACCGTATATTTAATCACCACCAAAATGCTGGTTTTGGCTATAGTTAATTGATACAATTGACCCTAAAAGTTTGCAAACAATAACTAAAGTTTAAACCTATAAATTGTATTAATTTTGTATGGCAAAATCGTAAACAGAAACAATGAATAATTTTATTTGGGAAAGCAAAAGTTGATTAAAAGCTCGCCGACAGCAACTTGTATGTTTTCAACGGTAAACCTATTTCAGTACATGTCATGCAACGGATGGGCGGACTGGTCAATCCTTTTTCACGTTTTCTCTTAAATTAAACTTCCAGTGAATACCTTTACGGTTTAATTACAATGGACCGTGGACAAATTAAAAATAGAAAACATTTGAAACGAGTTGATTTGGTTATTGTTTGTAGGAATTTAATTACCGCAATTTCCAATTATAAGAATGTCGATACGTAGACGTTGAAGGGTTTTTAACTCCGTTTTGTTATTCACGTTAATACAGTGAACGTTGCAGCGTTAATTGAAAATATTCTATTACGAGAAATGGAATAAAAGTAGTATGAAATCTGAGTTTCAATTACAATATTGTAATTTAAAGACTTTTTACAACAACAAACAACTTTTGATTTGATTTAATTATTTCATATAAATAAAATGACCAATTTTAAACAATTTATTAAAAAACAAAGCTTATTATATAATCTCTGTACTCCCGACGGGGTCATGATGTCATGACTTAAGTGTAGGGGAAGAGATGTTTCTCTTGTACTTCATTAAAGGAAATACAGATAGTATAAATAAATTCAAAATGACCTACATCGTGGCTCTCTATTGTTGTAAAATGTTATTCCGAAATCCTCTAAGATGTTTGTAATCATACTCGGTTGCTGCTTCCGACGAATGGAAATTGAACTAGTTGCGGGCAAACTTGAAAATTTAATTAAAGTATCGCTTCGTTATTTTCAGTTTCGCTGTTCATTTTGGTGCTACCAATAATTGCTGCTAAGGAAAATTTTTATAACCGAAAAAGCAACAAATTCAAGTACTTTACCAATAAAAAAAAAACTAACAAATCTGTCTGTTTAAGATGATACGAAAAAAATGTTTCTGTGTGTTATTGTAAAACATTTAATACTCTTATATGAGGTGGTAAATACTTCCATTTTACGCCTGCCTTTGTGTGGTCGTGGTGTTACACCGGCCGAGGGAGTCATTGGTGAAGCAGCATTAGCTACACTTCGCAGTTTTAAAAAGCTTTATTTTAATATAATAATTATAAACTAGGAAATCTTACTTCATCACTAATATCGTCATCTTCGAAAGCGGAAGACAGGGGTCTGCCTCGCTGCGCTCTAGCTCCCCTTGAATCGAACAGTTCATCATTTGGAGCTTCTATATCATCAAGGGCGGTCTTGATGCGGTTTTCTACGTCGGATCTGATGCGGTCTCGATCTGGTTCTCTGGCGACGGGCACTTTACCATCCAGCCGGTCGAGCACAGGACGGTAGTAACTCTCGCCCTTGTTGTAGTTGCAATCGTAGACGCGCGTGCGTCGGCCTCTTCCTACGCGACTCATTTCTGATATATTCCTGTTAAAATAGCAAAATATCAATGAACCATTATTCTAAGAAACTACGATTCTGACAGGAATTAAGGCTATTTGATTATCGGAAATTAACATCGACAGAACAGTAGTTAGAACTTTCAGAAGTTAGAACAGTTTCCATACCACCTTCGTTACCTTAACTAATAGGCAAACATTTAACAGTTAGTATCGCTGTAATACAAAGTTTATTGAGGGAAAAGATCTAAACTATGAAACCTATTTTACGTTTTAAAAAGCAGATCGAAATGGTATGCCACTCGCGCTATTGGATATTTAAAAATACAGATTCACAAAGACCCTAGAGGGTAGGTATTTTTTTTTTGAGTTCGAAAAAATATTATTAATCCGTGTCCGCAATAAATCAAAAAAGAGTATCAGAAGTATAAAAGTTTATCAGACTCGGTCAGTCAGGAACGCAGAGCGTTTGACACGCGAACCGTAACCAGTCTGTTTGATCGATGCTCAATATTATTACAGTGGACATTCGAATTCACCGAAACACTGATAAACCTTTTCGTGTCTATTGTAGCATAATATTCTGCCACACCATTTCCGCCTTTATTCGTGAACATAAGGACCGAATTTAGTTTGCATTAGACTAAGGGACTTGATGTCTGACTAATCTCCTAAGCGTTGAATACTGCCTGTGTACTTTGTACCTGGAGACAAAGCTACCGTCCAATCACTTGTCCGACATCAATACGTTAACTATATCATAGGATTATCCACCGCTAATGGACATTAACGACTAACCGGAGAGCAATTAGTGAAATATTTATTCATGTAACAAAGCTCAGACGAAATCTTTACTAGATGAAACGTTTTGCTATACTCGTATAAATTAAACAGCGTGGCCTGGTCAAGTTAAATATTTGAGATATAACATTGCAGTACTTAGTAATTTTGAATGTATATTTTAAATAAAGATATTTATATTAAAAAATGTATATCCTATGTAACATGTAAACGCGTAACAAGTAAATAATTAGAAACGTATGTATACGTATAACATTCAGATTGCAAACTTTGTTCCGTCTATTTTTATTTTAATTATAGAGCAAGTGTATAACTTAACAACAATAACATAAAACACATTTTCAATTAACAAGAAAACTTTCTATTTAATATCTCAAATATATATTTCCATCAGACTTTTCTTTTCCCTGTGAAAATAAACCATTTTTATGTGAAATAAAATCTATTAAAATGACAACGACTTTCTATGACGTTGACATTAAATAGCAATCGACTAAATTTAATAATTAATAAATCCTGTAAAAAATATATCGTAAGCATTTGTATGAAGAGTTTACGTTACATATTTATTTATTTATATGCTCTTCTCTGTGATCAAAATTGTATTTGTGTTTGTTTAAATTTTTTTATCTGTGTGTTTTGATAGCAGAAATTGTTTGTTTGAAAATTAAATTTATTTTCGAATTTCGAATTTCAATATATCGAGTTTCATATTAATGTTATTTTTTATTATATCAAAAAATAAAACGTAAATTCCGTTGGCAATTACTTTATTATTAAATTAAATTTTGTGTAAAACATAAACAAAGTTATTTGCGCAGTTGTTTAGAAAACGGGATCATGTATCTTCAAAAAAATTATCCTTCTTTAATATTTAGTCCAGACTACGAGTAAAAACTTTACCGCGCGAAACTAAGAAGTAAAATTATATAAATAATTTTTTTCCAAGTCAATTAATACTCGGAAATCTTCCGAATGGTAATTTTATCTTGATTTCGACGCATGGCTAACAGTGAGAACGTTCCAAAATAGATCGCGAAACATTCGATATGTAGGTATTTTTAGTTCCAAAACCCGGTTTTTGTTTGCTCGACAAGTCGTATTGTATGCACTCAGTATGTTAAACGGCACAGCTAAAAATACGCGCGAACGTAATTTGAACATGCATTAAAATCGGATGAATAAAAAAAATACACGATAAGATAAAATTTTTGTATAAAATTATAAACAAAAATATAATAATATTATTAGAAAAATGTCGCAATGCATAGTTTTCCATTAACGGGATACATTCGCATTTCAGCGTTAACAAATAAGGGAAGTTAAGGTGAATTTTCACTGACCTGATGCGTGTTCAGGCGTCGAGATACAAGTTGAGACTGAGCGGTGGCCAGCCCAGTAGCGGCGCCAGCGACGTTTGACTCGCGTAGGCGTGACTATGTTTAACTGTGAGCTATACAGAAATATATTGACTTTTGTTACAGATGATTTCCTAGTCCGAAAATTGAAGTTTGCGCCTCCGTCGCCCTTGTTATTCAGATGAAAAATGTTGATGCGTAGTAAATAGAAATGGCGTAGCAGTAAGCTAGAAATCGATTTTTATCGCAAATAAACACGAAATTAAAGGTTAATAGTTTTGTCAATAAAAAGTGATGCAATATTTCTCTTTTTAATTCCTATTCTATATAGTGACAAATTAATGGGTCGTTTAACACTACTACTATACTATACTAATATTAATTTAATCTTAGTAATAAATACTAATGTTTTTACGAAGTTATCTCCAGAACGGCTCAATGGATTTAGATGAAATTTGGCTTAGATCAAAGTTAACTTTTTTTTTTATTACGCGTGGACAGAGTCTAGTAATTTTTATAAATGCGAATTTTTAGATGGATGGATGGATGGATGTATGTTACGAGGTATCTCCAGAATGGCTGCATGTATCTCGCTGAATATTGGAATAAATGTAGTCTGAAAGAAAACATAGGCTACTAATTAAGTTTTTTATTAATTCGGCGCGGACGGAGCTACGTTGTTTATTTACTAAATGAAGATGAATTTTAGCAAATACAAGGATCAAAGCGGACCGAGAACTGTTTAATATGACAAAATATGAATACACAATAGACTGCCACTTGGCAGCCAATCTCAATGCTGAGGATATCTGCCTTATTGTTTTCAATATAATAAACGCTTTTATACTTTGTGTCCATTTTTAAAGACGACACGATCTTTTTATATTTACTGGTAGATAATATAATGCTATTTAATCGCGCATACATTTGAAAAGGGTACTCTCAAAAGGAAAAAAAAATTATGTCTGAAAAAATAAGCATTATTGCATTTACATTCTACGTTATATAGGTGGAATTGGGTCAACGATTTGCGGTTTTGATTGACAATGTCTGTGGTCTTCATTAGAATACCTGGATGTAATCAACATACAGCAAACCTAAAATAGGCCTTTCAACAGTAATTTTGTAGGTGTCAAATTTGTTGCACAACTATATTTATGATGATTATTATAGGTAGCAATTTTTACGTGTGATAGTTAATTATTAATATTCCAAATAATTGTATAATCATTGTGACCTATTTAAAAGTTTTGCTTGCGAATTGTCACTTTTTCGTCCACATTGTAACGCTATAGACAGCCAATCGAAGCACTACCTAATATTCACTTGTACAAGACTAGTACTACAGAACTTACCTACAATCACGAAAGTTTTGCATTTGCTTGTTGCCTGTGTGTAAAGTACACCAAAAATGTTATTCAAGTATTGATATGTAATTGACGATTTTATTATGAATTAAGATTACTTCATAAATTCATTTTTTACCCGTTGCGTTTGGTACGTCATATCCTTTTAGCTGTCATCCACCATCTAAGAAATTATCCAATAAGCTTAATAAATATACGGTTTAAAATATTTAAAAGTTTCACTCTTTTTTAAGATGATAAAACTAAAAGACAATAATAAAAATGTCTATAAACTGTTTTTATTGTTTTATTTTAGTAATCAAGGACCCATCTTAGTTTTAAATTCAATCAAGGAGCAATGACATAATCACGGCAAATTGTAATGTGGTTTTTTATATTGTACTTACTGAAAAATTCTTTTATGTTGAACTTATTCATGTTTTTTAAATAAATATCGTTGCAATTACACTGTGTCGTCGTATGACTCAAATTCATGATAATGGAAACAAACTTTGACTTCCTTAGAACTATTCTCAGCGTACAGAAGCCGCACAACATTGTACAGTTGACTGGAATATACAGTTGGTAGATTACGGAGTTTGGCTGACTTGCATAATTGTATTAATATTTAGCATTCTAACATTTTTAAAATACTTTAGTATATAAAACACATTTAACAATAGATTTCGAACATCTGAAAACTTATTTAAAATTTCCTCTCCTCTTCCTGTCTAGATGGCAAGCGCCATCAGCTATTTATTATAAACTAAATTAAGCCAACAGAATATGACTGATTGGACATACAGTGGAGGACGTTTATTTCTCTATCCATTTTGATTATATGTTATTTTAAGCTATTTTGTAGAACGAAAAGATATCCTAGCAACTAGCAACATACATGGTTACTGTCTCAGATAAGTGAATGCTTTTATTTTATTTACAAACTAGCTTTTTCCCGCGACTCCGTCCGCGCGGAATAAAAAATAGAAAACGGGGTATAAATTATCCTATGTCCGTTTCCTGGTTCTAAGCTACCTGCCCACCAATTTTCAGTCAAATCGATTCAGCCGTTCTTGAGTTATAAATAGTGTAACTAACACGACTTTCTTTTATATATATAGATAGATTTGACGTAGATTTAACTACTGAAAATTGTTTTTAAGTAGTAAAATTTGTATAAAAATTCGGAGAAATTGTTGTAATTAAAAGTTATAAAGTTCATTTAAAATGATTCTTACATAAACTTCTATTCTTGTCCCGCTTCTCGCAATTAGAACTGGCACGTTTCTTGACATTCACTATACAATTTAATTTTATTCGCACATGTTGAAGTCAAACAGCCGTTCGAAGGTACTACTTATCATACAAACTTTGTCACATTTGAATTATGAATGTTTTGCTTACTTACTAAAGAAGAAAAAATTAAAATACGCAATATTAAAATCAATAAACACTGTTGTTACTTAAAAAAATCCTGACTTCCTACTCCTTTAACATTCAGTTGAAGAATACGAACATCTCACTTGTTAAAATTATGATTCTTACATATAATAAATTGTTTAATTGACAGGAGGGTAACCCGCATAGTTTAGTAAAATGTTTTAGATTTTATTTATACGAACTACATTCAAGACACCGTAAATTTCGTTAAGGTGAAAATAAATTGCACGTCAGTATAGTACGCTTAATTCGTTACCGGCTATGTCTATAGGGAGTAGCCAACCCTCCATTCCCCTACCACTTTGGGAAACGTATCAACATTTCCGACGGAACTGTTCCCGCCACATTCTATTCTCTGATTATGTTGCCTTACCTAGAATTCGATATACGTGCGTAGGCTCTTCCTGCATACAAACTATATAATTCGTCTTGTGAATAATGAAAACATTTGAGAGTAAGTAATGCGCAATGCGCAATTGCCTTTTTTTAAACTGCACTTATACAATCAGTTTAACTTTCATGACCATTTAATTAAATTATATTTTGTCTTTATTGTACCTAAACTTTCAAGCAAGTTATCCTAGCTAATGTTTTTTTATAGAATTTGAAAAAGAACGAGGATCAACATTACTCATTAATATTCACAACTTTTTTCTTCTATGGTTTTTGGGTCTTTATGAGGATGTTATTAGGAGATTGACATTATAAGAATAATAATTATTGGATTGAATAAACAAAATGTGATCGTTTGATAATACCTTTATTTAAAAGTTCCAATAAATGTACATTGAGATTGAATATGATAATAACAGGCAGAATTAAAAACTACAAAAAGCGGCACTACACATAAAATATTTAATAGACATACACAATGAAATATAATCTATTGTATACTTTGATTAACATTGTTCATCAATAATTATGAGATTTTGATTAAGTTTATAAGCTAAGTTACTTATATCTAAAATATTATGTACCAATCATGGCCAGCGCCCCTATCGGGCGTGGGGTTGGCTTTAACCTATTTTAAGCTTAAGACATAATTCGAATAAGAATATTAAAATAACATCATAAAAATCGGAATAAAATCAAACAATCTAGCAATATAACTTATCATAAATTATATAATTTTGGCTATTAAACACTTACATATATATATATATATATACTATATACTTCTAAAAATTCATTAACAATAAATATGAGTAGTTAATAAAACATAATTAGTAGAACATAACTTTAAGCTCTTTTCTAAGCGCTTAATATTCTAATCAACATAGTTTAAGTCAAGTCAAGACATGAACTAATATAGCAAAGCATGTTGTTGGCATATTCGAAACTTTAGACTTAATTTTAAATATTCTCTTGCGGTGCATCGGGCTGTTTTTCTACATATTGCGAGAGCCATGGAATTCTATCAAATTCGGGGAATTCGCCTTCTTTAATGTCGGTTCTTCTATAAAACAACATGTAAGGTGTTTCATCGGCATTTAGGCGGTTAATGTCATCCTGGTTTTTGATTTCGACTTTTTTGTCACTAATCATGTACCACTGGCCATTGCATTTTGTGAACGCGGTGTAATGTCCTGTGTTAAGAAGGTTTCCACAATGAACGATCACTGCGTACAGGTTGTAATTTTTTATTTCTTTTTTGTTTGTTGTAGAATGCAATAAAATAGTATCATCGCAATGTACCCTGCGTATTTTCTTCAATAAAATTTTTCTTTCTGAGTCATATCTGTTAAAGAAGCAATTTAAATTTTATTGAATACTCATCTTATTGGTAAACTGAATATTAAATAACGATTAGATTTTGTTGATTTAAAAAATTGGTGGTCGATTTACCTGAAGTTTTTCAATGTTAATATCAAGTATTTCGGAGTGTGAGCATAAAATGAGGTCTTCAGAGCGTCCTGATGGCATTGACATGTATCACACATGTAGCGATTGTCCCCTATCAGGGCCTCAGTAGTAAAGTAATAGTTCAAAAGACTTTGAACTGTGAGAACTTCGTCGACCATCACATCAGGAAATGACAAATGCAAAATGTGCACCATTTCATATTTGTTCGAAATGGTTCTGCACGTCTGACATTGGACTATTGTCGCAATAATACCACCGAACAAATTATCGATGTAATATTTCCTTGCACTGTTAAAACCAACGATTTTTGGGCGTTTCCTTGGTGTAGCCTCGGCTGCTTCATCTGTTAATATTTTGAGCAGCTATTACAAAGTGATAGACAATATAGATTAAATCAGGCTATCATTAATAATAATAATAATATATTATATTATATTATAATATATAACATTTATAAAACCTTATTAAATATTGATGTTAATGATTTTTGGCAGCGAGAGATAGAAACTATTACTTTTTGAAAGAAAAAAAAACTTACAAGAGCACCCAGCTGTGGCGTCATCCCGTGAATCAGTCCTGAGGGGATTTAATAATTATTTTCTAATCTTTCCTTTTAAGGTCCATTAATAACTACTCCTTTGGATTTACTACCTATAGTATTCTAACTAAATAAAAACTACTGCGCTCACGTATGAAGTATCTACATATGGCGGCACCGACTAGTTTCGAGCCTTTTGGGGGCTCTTTTCAGGATGAATGATACTGGGGTTATTTCGCGGTCGGGGCCCGACTCTCACCAATAAAGAGCCCTCGAAAGGCCTAAAACTAGTCGGTGCCGTCACCGGATAAAATGGACTTGAGTGCAGCTGTTATTATCTAGTTAAAATAATGTCTATCATATCCTTACAGTGATTATTTTAAAGAAAACTCTATTACTAGTGTTTTTAGACATGTAAGTTACTTAAATTTCTCTTTAGTATTCTGAAGTCCATTTTCTGTGCATTGTTACTTTAAGATAATCCTATACATAATGTAAAAAGTTGTACTATTAGGGACACAAATGATATTTTTAGATCCTTTATCAAATTATTTCAATGTTTTCGATTATATTCTAAAATAAGAAATGTCGCATTACGTCATTTGAGCCTTAGTCAGTCGGGTTTTGGTTGTTATTGCCTCGATATTATATATCATAACTAAATATGAATGTGAAAGTCTGTAATAATAGAGGCAGGTCTTAAATAAGACGGATGAATTGTGAGAAAAGCGAAATGACTAGATAGGCGTGACTTGTGAAATTACTAATGAAGTTTGATTTGGTGGAAGAAAACCTCTTGTGTCGATCCCAATCAGTATAGGATACGGACAAGAAGACCATGGTGTGACAAAAAAATGGAAACGTATGATAGGTATAATTTAAATTTAAATACCACCTAGAAGGTCGTACGTTACTAGATGCCGTGTCTCTTTCCCATTCAGGTTCGTAACTCTTGAGCAGCTCAAGCAGAAACCTATAAATGTATTTTTAATCAAACAAATATTTGTTAGTTATCAAAAAATAATATAAATGAAAACTTTTACTGTAAACTTATTTAATAAAATTTATTATAATCTACAAAAGAAATACGTACATTAAAAATTCAGACGCATCATGTTCTTTATAAATATTAAAATATGGTGAATTAAGTTTTGAGTAAAAACTTAACGGATTTACAACGGGAAATATGTTATACATCATATTCCCAAACAACTCTGCCAGGAGGGACCAATAAGGATAATTATACATTCTCATTACAGCAAACGTGCTGAATCTAAAAAAAAAAAAAGTACATAAATCACAAATTATTTAACGATCCACAGTGATAAAAACATTTTCGAACGAAAATAGAGTTTTCGTTTGACAATTTACCGCAGAATTATATTACGTTGTCGACTGATGAAAACATAGACTACAATATGTACCAATACAAGGGTCACGGCAGTCGAATACTACGGTAAATGAAAAGTATTTTATTATTAAATTTTAGATATAACATTCGCTGTGCTTATGAAGTTGTGAATGGAAACAATTACATGACATCGACCAGGACCTTGACGATGTTAAGAAACTACATTTTTAAATTATGTTTACAAAACTAAAGTTTTACTGTACTTGATTTGATTTTGAAATAAATAAATATAGTGAAAATGTACACTTACCTGTTAGTCGCAAGCAAAGCTTGCATCACGCTATTTACATAGCACGTGGACCCAATATTGCAGAGACCAATCCTGCGATTGTAGTTACTGATTCGACTAAACTGGGAACTTGGAAAAAAGTATTTATAGTCTATCTTGTTGGCAATGTTCCCAACTGGATCAGAGGTATCTTTTTTTTCTTCACTTTCTGCAAGTTTACCTGCCGAACCAGCTGATGTAGCGTTCTGCGCTGTAGTGACCGCGGTAGCCGTATTTCCCAATGAAATTTGGCTTAGAGAAATAGCTACGTTGTCATTTTTGGCGGGGATTATAATCGACGTGTTATTATTCATTGCCTGCAAATCTCTGTCCTGATTATTTTCTTGCGCGGTAGGAAACAGTTTCTGAACTGAACGTAATAATACTGGTGGAACATTTGAAACTTCACCGGAAATATTGGGTGTTTTGGAATCTATATTGTTCTTACTATTGATTTCGTCTAAGTTTTCGGTCTCAGTATTTTCCAGCACATTTTCGGTGGATTGATCGTTTTCCGAGATGACTAAGTCATTGGGAGAGACGCTTCGAATACGCCACTCAGAAGGTCGCTCGATATTAACCCTGAAAAAATGAGGTGACTTGAAAATACATATATTAACAACGTTTTAACTCAATACAACATTATTTTTTAATTAAATAATCAGGTAATGTAGAATCTGTAGTATATATTACCAAATAGATTCGTTATGTTTAAGGAGAAAGCAATGAGAAAGCAAACAATATACTAGGAATCATTTTATAAAAAATGGCTTGGCCTACGAGGGGTTAAGTGACTGAGCGGAGAGTAGGTAACTTTTTTACATTTAGATTAGGTAATTTTTTTTACATTTTAGATATAAAAATACACACATACATTCGGTTTATTCGGTTTTTTTTTCGATTTTCATTTACATTTTTTCCTCAAATATGATCAATAAGTAATGCTATATTTTTCTGGTAAAAGAAAAACAGCTGTGTATAATATTTTAGGGTACAAACATTTTGTCATCTTCTTGATTAATGGTAAGAATGGCTGTGCCTGCTTCTGCAGTCACAATATTTTGCTCTTCATTTCCTTTATTTACGTCTTTGAGCCACTCTTCCGAATTCTTGGTGGGAGAATCGTGTTGAAAAGATTTCTCAGAGAGTTTAGGATCATCCACATTATCCCTACGAGAATTGAGTAACATTAATAACAGGTGTATATATTACTAACTTTACAACATGTTTTTCTATTAAATCTAACTACAAACATTTCCTTGTTGATCTCCTGTATGTTGCTTACAGTGGCTGTATCTATGTTTGCGCCAGCAACATTATGATCTCCCTCTCCTGTATTTTTGTCATTGTTACCCCCTTCATTTTCTTGGGTGTTAGTAAGATTTTGGATAGAATTATCCTGGGAAATACGACTTTCGGAAGTTGTTCTGTAATTATTAAATAATAAGTGCGATTAATTTGTTTTAATTTTACTTGAGGGTATTATATTATTACGTATCTATTTTGCGTGAAAGAATTCACATTAGGCAGGATTATTTAAGCAAGCGTCGGTGGCTCGTTAAGCTCTTGACTTGTAATCTGCAGGTCCTGGGATCGAATCCCGCCATGTACCAATGTGTTTTTCATCTTTCGATTTACATATGTACATTTATCCGAAGTTGTTACGGTGAAGAAAAACATCGTGATGCAACCTGCACATATCAGCGAAGAAATTCAAAGATATGTATGAAGTCAACCAACCCGCACTAGGTCTACGTTGACTACGGCCTGGTCACCCTTAACTTAGGGTAGGCTACGAGCCCCTCGGGAGGACATATAGTGAGCCGATGATGATGAGGATTATTTTCTTAGCTTATACACATATATAGCTTACATGCACATAAGTCCATGAAACCAAAATGTAAATGAAATCCATGTATCTATTTTCAAAATCATTCTATTGTTTTTATAATAATGTGGGAAAAAAGAAACGAATACTTACTGACTTTCGACAGTCACTTCGTTGCTGACGAAGTTATCTATCGAACATATCGTATCATTTAAATGTCTTGGTTCATCTCTATTTATTTCCTCCATGTTACTTTCTATGTCCAATTTATCTGAAATTTTGTTCGAACACATATATGTGTTATTAAATTACATCTTTATATAACAATAAACCTTTACTTTACATACTCTTTTCCGTTACTTTACATCATTTTCTGTTAGAAGGATTTCAAAAGAAATTTAATAGAGTTCAAGTACGTATCTAATTAATCTAAAATTTTTCTTATAAATGTATTTTCGTTATAATTACGTTTATAGGTTGAAATTAACTATTAGTGGTGGTGATTATAAAACGATAATCTTAAAACATATGCCAAATATGTATTTAGAAATAAAGTTCGTAAAATATATTCGATACACGTTAGATTTGTATACGTGTGCTTTTCTTCATATATATCATTGTGATGTACTCTTTCCATCTTATCATTCAATAGTCTACGCCCTAATTTAGGGTTACGTTCGTGACTGTTTGGTATTTTCTTCTACGGGATATAGTGAGAACATTTTGTAGGTAGGAAGGTTTATAATTTGTAAAGACAATTAATTTAATCTACATTTATCAGGAAAAATGTTGAAATTAATGTGATAACTCCCATATAACATACGGAATATTGAGCTCCTAAAACTATTCAAAAGGTTACTTCTACGATTGAGTATAATGTGTCGGAATAAAATAGGCTTACGAGCCCTCGGGAATTACGCGCCAACCTTAAAAGATCGTTGGAAACAGTAAATTACAGCGTTGCCTTCGTTTCTCGAGGGAATGAAGAATAACAGAAGATGGTAACGCCGAAGAAATGTTTTAGTTGGAAGTATGTGTCAAGTTCAAAATACTTTGTAACATAAATAAATAATATTAATCAAATTTTGAAAACTTATATTCACAACCGCAAAATAAAGGAGTCAAATCACTTCTATAGTTAATGAGAGAAAAGAAAAAACCTATGACTCATCTATTTGTGTAAAAGTATAATAAAGATTGAAAAGCAACATGCAAAAGCTTTTCTACTATAAAAACTAAGTGCATTTTTTTAAATTTCATGTTGCAATATTATTTACAAAAATGTACAAACTAAGTATGGAAAAAAAATCAAAATGAAAACTTATCAGACAACAGTGTATTTCATTACTGGTTAGAAAAATATTTAAATTATCACCAAAAGAATTTAACGTCATTTTAAATTATGACATTATCGTTTTTTTATTACTTGCATCAAAATATTTGATGGTAAAAGTAATAAATATACGTAAGATATACGTAAGGAATATAAATAAATATTAAAAATGACTGGTATGGTAAGGAGTGAGGAGATGGTGCTTTGCGACGTGTATCTGCAGCCTGAAGCAGCATTCGACATCGTGTCTCGATTCGGAGAAATGGGCTGCTTGCAGTTTTTGGACGTTAGTATACTTTTATTATTTGTATTGCAAATTACATACATCGAGTATTGGGTTCGGTCAATAACCTTAACGAATAAGTTGTAGTATGCAGTATGGTGGTAAGTATGACGGCTGAGAAGGAATAAGAATAAAATCGATCCAAAATTGTAAATTATATTATGTTGTAATGTTATTTTTACTAAAAACTATGTTTTACATTTTCATATTTTTGCTTGTTTTACCTAAAACTTGAAACTGTTAGAATCTTACTATTTTATTGATATTATAAATGTAAATGTTTTAAATGAATGGATGGTTGTATGTCAGAAGATATTTCCAGAACAGCTGCATGGATCTGACCGAAATTTGAAAAAGATGTGTAGAACAAAATCTCGAAAAATACATAGGCTACTAATTAAGTTTTTTTTTTTATTTCCGTATGGAGGGTGTCGCAGGCGATAGCTAGTAAAGCATAAAGTTATAATTCCCACCGAGTTAATAAGCAGTGGATAAGAAGTAGTAGTTCTTTGTAAGAATTTATAATTAAAACATTTCTGATTGCAAAACAGAATCTCTGCTTTTGTTTATGAACTTGTCTACTTTAATTTATATTTGTTTTTTTTTTGCAGGCTAATCCAGATGTAAAGCCTTATGAAAGAAACTATGTTGCGGAAGTTTGCCGCTGTGCCGAGATGGAACGTCGACTTCGTTATATGGAAGGCGAGATGAGAAAGGACAGTATTAAAATCCCTGGTCTCGACCACGACCCTCCGGCATTACAACCGCACGAAATGTCCCAGTTTGAAGTTAGCAGTTATTTAATTTTTTTCTTCATTATCTTAGTTTGTCTCATTTGCTCTTTTGATTAAGCGTGCAGTTTTTCTTTGTTTACGACATAAAGGAACGTTATTTTTTTTGTTATCTTTCAGTGGAGTCGACTATAACGAATACTAGAATTATTTTTTTATTTGGTACGGTCAATTGAGTACTTAATTGTTAATTTGAATGTTATTTTTGATTGTCACATTTATTTTTAAAATACGTATTTTGCGATAAATATGACAGTTGTTTTTTACATATTCAATATGCGAAAGTGATTGAATGATAAGTCTATTTTTTGTTTCTACGATTTCGCAATAGTATGAAATAGTTTCGATTATTCTCGATTGAAAACTTAAGGCTAAAATCAACACAACAATTTTACATCTTAAGAAAGGAAATTAATTACTGTCTACATTTTTCTCGGACATAGTTGATTTTTCTTGGTAGCGAAGTTTACACTCGGGTTTCCTTTTTATATTAAAACAATCTTCTCTTTAATGTCAACGGAATACTAAGAGAGAGTATTCATAGATATTAACATAAGTTGTTATAAATTAGTATCGTAAGACTTAGCGTTACTTAAATGTTGCGAACAAACCTTACAAACTGTTGAACTCTCAACTTTTGAACTAATAAAGTGGATACTCCATTTTATTGAGTTTATTGAATGATGTTGATCATAAGTTTCTTGATCAACAGTCCAATATTGACAATTCGATTTAGTGAATGTTTCACAAGGTTAATATAGTTTTGCTGTCAACATGATATTAATATTTGATAAAATAACTTTTAATATTCTAGAACTCTCTAGAAAAGTGGGAGGCTGATATCTTGGACATGTCTGAAAATCAAACAAATCTATTAAACAACTATTTAGAACTGAGAGAAATGTCATACTTATTGACACAAATCGGACCCTTACTTGGAGATGCTGAATTGTCTCCGGATACTCTTTTATCAAGGTAATTTAAATCGATCCTTTTCTTATATCAAGCACATATTGTCATTCTCTAAAAAATAAGATAACATGTTTTTGTACAAGTATTTCAACAGTGGAAACTCATAGCTATGTATTTAGATAATGAAAGATGAAATAATTTCAGGAAGGGCGGCGGAGAAACAGCCACTGCTGGTCGTCTGGTAGTATTGTCCGGTGTTGTACACCGAAACAGGAGTTATCCTTTTCAGATGATGCTCTGGAGGGTATCACGAGGAAATATTTACTACAGACAAGCGTCAGAAGATGCCATATTGCTGGACCCGAGCACGGTTAATATATAAAGTTAAAATATAAGCAAATATATAAATGTAATATAAAGCAAATAATAATACTAATAATAAAAGCGTTTCTCACTTAGGGCAAGGACATACGGAAAGTAGCGTTCCTTGCGATATGTCAGGGGGAACAGTTAAGTTCTCGAATGGAGAAAGTATGTGCCGGTTTTCGAGTGAACGTCTATCCTTGTCCTGAGACGAAAGACGAACGTCTAATGATGACAATGAAGCTTTACACAAGGGTTTCTGATTTAGAACAGGTACGTAAAAAGTTGTGTACGTAGATAGTAAGTAGATAGTTATAATGGGTAGGTAAAATTGTCGAGGGACCAGGCCTACGAGTATAAACAGATCTTCCAGAAAGAGCACGCGTTGATAAAAGTACAATCATCATAAAGGTATAATATAATAAATAAAATAGATGTAGGAAGATACATATACAGGTGTACTGTATATCCTTTTCTGGATACCGAAATATTTATGTGCTAGTACACTTTCTATAAAATTCCTTTGGAGAAATGATTACAGAATAATTTTGGCACCATTACAAGGTGCTGATCAATCAACATGGTCTGTTCACTGAACAGGTGAGATGTAAGCTATCATCTGTTGGCAACCGATCGGATGGATAGTCATTAGGCTAATTTAATTGAATTGAATCATCGAATTAATCATTTGAAATGTAATGTAACGGTATTAAAATTGATAAATGTTATGTAATAAATAAAGTGTGAGAATTTCTTATATCCTTTATTTAACATAATCCTCAGTAACATATTTGCAGGTAATTAAAAAGACAAAATACCATCGTTGCAAAGCTCTACGTACTGTGGGTAAGAGATGGGCATTGTGGATGATGCAAGTTAGAAAATCTAAATCCATTTACCACACAATGAACATGTTCTCATTGGATATAACCAAGAATTGTCTAATTGGCCAATGTTGGGTTCCTAAGAGTGATTTGGAAAGAGTGAATGTTGTTTTGGCGGAGGTTTCGGTAACTATTTCATTTCTTTTCATATTGCGTTTGCTTTTAAATTCAATATCATCAATTAGAATTCTAAGTTATTTAGTAATTTTATGGTTGAAACGATTACACATTGCATCGACCAATTGAAATTTATTAGTGCACTATTAAATTAAAGTCTTTGTTTGTAAAAAGTTTTTTTTTTTTTAAATGGATAAAGATAATACACACTGTTGTAAGTTAAACTACTAATTGTTCTTTTCTAAGGCTAAGATTGGTACTAATGTGCCGTCATTCATATCTAAGACGGAGACTTCTGAGGTACCACCAACGTACTTCAGAACCAACAGGTTTACTAACGGATTTCAAACGCTTATAAATGCTTATGGCGACTCCAAATATAGGGAATTAAATCCAGGTAAGATATTCCAATACTAGTGTTACATAGATCCTTGTATTTTGTTATATTCATCATGAATTATATTTTTCGTTATATTTTAAATAGCCCTTTTTTCTCAAAAAATATTTTTCTGTATTTTATATTTAAACAACTGTTTTTTTTCTAATTTCAGGTCTTTACACGATTATAACCTTTCCCTTTTTATTTGCTATAATGTTTGGTGATTTTGGACACGGTTGTATACTGATTCTATTCAGTGGTTGGATGATTCTTACGGAGAAAAAACATATGGGCATTCCTTCGGGTAATGAAATATGGAACATAATGTTTGGTGGTGAGAAGATTTTTAAAACCTTTTTTTAAATTTAGTATAAGAGAGATGTTAAATATTCTTTTGTTAAAATATGGCAAGATAATCAAAAAGGTTCGAATATAATTATTTAGGCAAAAGGTTACAGGCGATCTACCAAACAGGCAGCCACTCGACGCGGCGTAATGAAGCCGCCACGCGTAGCGTACTGCCTACTGAAATTGTAAAAGTTGCAACCAGAGAACAAGAATTTATCACGACTAACTTAATAATAACTTTATATGTAGAATTCATAGTATTCCGCTGGTTTTAATGCTAACGATTTTTTCCTTTAAAGGACGATATGTGATATTTCTGATGGGTATCTTCTCCGCAATACTTGGTATATTATACAACGATATATTTTCCAAACATGTTTATTTGATGGAATCTTATTGGAAGAATACGTTCACCCTTGACGATCTACAAGCAAGCCCCTATATAACTCTAGACCCCGCTTTAGATACCAACAGACCATACGCTTTTGGAGTTGATCCATTTTGGGGGGTAATATTTTTTATTTATTTTTGAAATAGATTGAGAAACTATTTAGCTCGGTTATAATATTCTAATACAGCGTTACTCAAAGCGTGCTCTGCGAATCCCTGAGGCTTCGCGAAGTCTTTCTGTTAGTCCACGAAAATAGGTACAGATAATAATTAAAAGTTCGATTGACCTGATTCTCTGGCCTTCCGGAGCGACGTCAACTCCCTCTGCATTTTTTACCGCACCTACCATGGGGAAAGTTTTGCGGAATTTTTTCGAACGATGCCTGCCTCCGGGTTCCGTCATCGGACGACTCGATAGATCGCCAGATACCAATCACACCACATGGATGGCTGGCATTCCACAACATTGCTGTTTCTCTCGTAACTTTCTGTCTCGCACAGCCGCGTTGTGAAAAGTTCTGTCCTTCAAAAAGCGAACTTAACATCTCCTTAAAGGCCCACAACGCATTTGTAGTTCCATGTACATGAGTGTCGTTGATCAGCACCTCTATGTTCTCACCGCTCATTTGTCTCTTATCTTATATAAAAATAAAAAAAGACTAAAAGAGACTATAAAGTTCCAGAGAAATAATCCGTTTCAATCCAGTCTAAAATTTAGTATAACGTATCTATAAAAAGTTAGAATGCGAACGGAACGAAGGGACGTGAGAAAAGAATAACAAATTCTAAGGCCTAGAATAGCCATAGCTAGAATCCAAGGTTCCGTTAAATACTCCGCTTCCCAAAAGAGTAACGTAGTCAAAAAAATTTGAGAACCGCTGTATACGTTAGTTACTTTTTTAAAATGTAGTTATTAAAGCAAAATAGATATTTTTCATGAGGAATAATCTTTCTGTTTGCATGTTTCAGTTTGCCACTAATAGTATTATGAATGGTAATTCTATGAAAATGAAAATGTCTATCATTATTGGAATAATACATATGATTTTTGGTCTGACATTAAGTTTATTTAATCATTTGTAAGTATTTTGAGACAAGTTAGTAAGTTATAGACCGGCAAACTTTTCTGATCCGGTGGGTATAAGTGAAACTAATTTTTTTCCCATTTTCTATGCCCATGTTGTTTTTCAATAGTTACTGACAGAATAAACACGAAAACACCGCCGAAACAGAAAAAGTTATACTTTACCAACTGTACTAAATTTATTTATTGATCATCGGATTGATAAGGGTAATATTAACGCCTACTTTTACTGAGGGTTTCAACCGCAGTGACACTTTTACGGACCTATATTGCCATAACATATTCTCCTTGAAAAAATAGAGACAATACCATTGGGAGACAATACAAATTACACATTTCAGGCTGTGGAAACCTACTGTCTAACTATGAGGGTTTAAATTGTAAACCTAGTAGAGCCGTTCGAATATGGCGATAATTCTGTATGACTCTATATGATGTTTTTTTCCACAGATATTTTAAGCGATATTATGCTATTTATCTTCAATTTATTCCTCAAGTTTTATTCTTATGTTGCATTTTCTTGTGGCTGGTTATCTTAATATACATGAAATGGTTCATGTTTAGTGGAAAAGCGAGTAGGTATATTTTAATTATTTTAAAATTAAATTTGAATATTATTGCCAAGACAATAAAGTTCTTTATACTTAAATGTATTGATTATGATTTTTAACAAATATAATCTGTGAACAGCTGACGTAAAGAGAGGTCCGGGATGTGCGCCGCTCATTCTTATCCTCTTCATCGACATGGCGCTATTCACAACCTCCAAGCCTGTGGACAAGGATTGTGATGCCTACATGTTTGAGAGCCAGCAATCTTTGCAAAAGTTCCTCCTTATAATAGCATTGCTGTGCGTGCCTATCCTGTTTTTTGGTACTCCACTCTATATTTACGTGAAAAATCAGAGTAAAAGAAAAGAACTACTGGTAATTTTCCATGTATTTATGAAATATATCATTATAAATTATTTAAATGGCTAATGATATTTGTTTAGTCAAAAATGTGACTAAACTGACTTGAAAAATTGTTGTTAAAAAAAAAATAATGCCCCATGATAAACATTTTGAAAACCAATCATGTCATTTGATTTATCGATTTCACAGAAATCAGGAATCCACAGTAAATTTAGAAAGTATCAACATGGGGGATCAGTGTCGAAGTCCGAAGAGAGAATGAATAGCGAAATAGCTAAATATTCTGTTCCTCTTGGCGAGATTTTAATTCATCAAGCAATCCACAGCATTGAGTTTACTCTTAGTACTGTATCACACACTGCGTCATATCTCCGGCTATGGGCACTATCTCTCGCTCATCAACGTAAGTCTAGCTGTAAATTTCTATTTAATACTACTTTCTTACAATCTTCTTTTGAAAATGAAAATCAGAATTAATTTGTTTTTTTTAAAAGCTTATTTATTTGGTTCGTTGTATTTTGCCTTTTTGACGTAACATCGACGCCTCAATAAATACGTTGCAAATTTATTTTAAAGCGTGCATGAATCGAACCACCGTTTCAGTTTGTTATTGTTAAAACAACTGATGTGTCAACAACGTTAAATCCACGTTCTTTGTGGAAGCGCCAGAGCGACCCTTGTCTATATTTACATGGATCTATAAAGGCTCGTTCAATGGAAACTGTGATAAAAGGACAACAGTGAACTATTGCATCAATATGTGTATAAGAGCCATTGTCTGTTTGATCGCGGCATCAAAGCTTGTTGTGTGCCAATAGTTGCAGCACAGCAAAAATTCAGAACTCTCGGAACTACCTCATCTTTGATATTAACTACTACATACTGTTTTTAGTTAAACTTGATAGGTTGCGAATTTTAGATAGCTATTTTTGTAAGCTATTAACTTTTCATCGCGATAATTGATTAGGTGACTAAAGGCCTATATCACTGTCGTTAATGCGAACAGAAGCGAATCGTAACGCACGGGATACGAAAACGAACAGAAAATGTATCGCTGAATTTGCGCGACATTAGATTGGGTTACGTGCTCAGATCCTAGCTGTTAAATAGTTAGCCGAAATGAACGATAGATCTTTCCTATAAAATGTGTTCGCTTAGGTTTCCTTTCGCTTTTGAGACCGTATGATAGAGGCTGAAATAAGAATTTTGGTCTTAACATCGTATGTTTTCATTTAGAATTATCGAAGATGTTATGGTCGATGATCATGGCAAAGTTAGCTTTGAAAGATCACAGCAGTCTTGCACCAGTGAAGATATTTGCAATATTTGCTGTGTGGGCAATTTTTACGGTGTCTATTTTAGTTGTCATGGAAGGATTGTCGGCGTTCCTACATACATTGCGTCTTCATTGGTATGTCGCTTTTTCTGATGTTAGATATATAGTACTCGTGGAAATAAAAATGTAAAGAGAAATATAAAGAAGATAAAATACTCAAAAATAATGAAAGGAATGAAAATATGTGTTTCAGCAGTAGAAACTCTCTCTAACAGAACAACTTTCTGTAGACAATTTTTTAATCCAACTCTACAATTTTTTATTTATGCAAAAAAACTTAGCTTTTCTTTTCGTGATACTAGTGTAGTGTGTGCATAAAATAACTATAATCTATTCAACAGGGTGGAGTTTATGAGCAAGTTTTTTGAAGGCGAAGGTTATTGTTTTCGACCATTCAATTTTAAGGAGTTGTTTACTAAAGATAAAGACTCCGGACCAGAAGCCTCGTGTAAGAAGAGAGCTGTCGTGGACATCTAAGACATTCTTAAGTTTTATTTGAAGTTATTTTGTGATTTTTTTCTCAAATAAAAGTCGTTTCCTTTTTTATTTTTTCGTTATTTTTTTAAGTTTGTTAATTTCCACAACTTAGCAAATAAGCAAAGCAAAAATTAATTTTATAGACGTTTCCGCGTTGATAAGTCGTAGTCGCACGAAGATTTATTCAATTGTTTTCACTTAATTGAGTTATAATTAAATACATTTTTATTAATAAATTATGTTTGTACATATGGTACATGTACAAACATAATTTATAAATAAAAATTTTGATAATTTAAGTTAACCGCGGATTTGCACTATCACAGCATTTGTACGATTAATATATTTTTCTCTGTTTTATCAAACATAATCAGATATGTTAAGTTACTGAAAACTTGTAGTACCGTTATTTTCAATCATTTTCATACTGTAAACTCCATATGTTCTACACTTTTAATTAACTGGAGGTATACACTAGATAGGCATCCGTAGCGGATTTCCGACCTTGTGCAGTGAACCATTGTTGGGGCGAAATAAACGTTGCTGCGCGAATTTCGTCGGAATTTCGATTGTGCATCGTTGTTTGATCCCAGTCCGTATGATACGTGAATACAGGTAACAATGCGTAATCAATGGCTAGATAAACTATCTTTAGCAGTAGACAGCTTGTATGCATAATTTTAGGTGTACTCGCAGGAAATTGTCTTGATGTGTACAATATATTTTTATTACGTGACTAATACGACATGCGATTAAAGGTATTTGTTTGTTCCCACGCTATGTCCTTATTACGTGTTATTGATTTTTAGGGTGGCTATCGACCGTTGAAGATTTTGTACAAAAAACGCAACCAACCTTGGGGCAGGGGGTTATTATAAAAAAAAACAGGTGGTAATATGTTTTAAAACAATTATTTTGGCAATGGAATTTCACAGATAAAAACAATATATTTGCTTAAATTATGAACCTTACTAATATTATAAATGCGAAAGTTTAGATGGATGGATGGATGAATGTTTGTTTGTAGGTATCTCCGGGACAGCTAGTACATATCTTACTTCTTACTAATATTATAAATGCGAATGTTTAGATCAGTTATTATCTAACTTATTTTTTTACCGCCCCCTCTGAAAATCAATTATTTTTCAGCGCTCCCATTTTTTAAACACCCCTAAAACTTAAAAACCTAAATTTCATTACTTTAATTAATTTAGTTATATTCGTCGTTTCTGATGTTAAAACTAATAAAAATGATTACCAGTGAGTTGAAATAATTTGTGGTGTAATGTAATTAATTAAAACTGCTCTAATTTTTTAAATATCATCGATCATGTTCCTTTATCAGAAACAGCTTTAGCAGAAACTTGTTACAACTTCATTGCGTGTGCGGGCTATCCTACGAAATCTATGTAAAGTATTTGAAGTTTTTATAACATCACACAGGGTATAAATATAAACTAATTATTCGTTATTGTGTAGTAGGTGGGTTTTAATTTTAGTGAAATTTAAAATACTACATAAAGTAAATGAAATTACAAATTATACATCACCCCCTAACCAACATCAACGTCCCCCATTTTTTCTGTGCTCCTTAACGCCCCCCTTTAAGTTTCAAACGCCCCCAAGGGGGCGTTATCGCCAACTTTGAGAGACACTAGTTTAGATGGATGGATGGATGTTTATTGGAAGGTATCTCCTAAACGGCTCAACAGGTCTTTATGGAATTCGGCGCATATGTAGTACGTAGTCTGGAAGAGCACATAGGCTATAATTTTTTTTAATTCCGCGCGGACGGATTCGCGGGCGACAGCTAGTATAACATAAAGTTATATCTATCTTGTGTCATTTTATATACCAAGTATATAACTAATAATACTGAAGACAAACCGTAATAATATTTTAAACAATATCAGTAACTCTCTCACAGAACCAGATAACTTTGTGAAGCTACAGGTAAATTTCAATGCTCAAAGTATCAGAATATTTAATATTCCTTGTCACGTAATAAAGATAGAATGTCAAAGCGACGAGTACTTAATTTCCCTGCATTTCTCGGTGCAATGTAAAACATGGCTTCTCTTTCAGCGATAGCTGAACGTTGCGATTCCCTTTAAATTCAAAGGTGTTTTGTCATAAACGGAATATTTGAAGCATTTGTCGTTTAACTTTTACAACGTTACTGAGGTACAAAACGCTCCACAAATTCAGAGGACAAGTTCAGAGTAAAATTAATATACGAACTTTTCGTCTAAATTGCGTCAGAGGATTACATTGAGCATTTTATAATTACGAACACAGTTTTAAATGTTTTTCCATTTTGGAATTTTACGATTTAAATTAAAATTTTGTTTAATTTCATATCTGAAGCGTCGACGCGAAAGCGGACCGGAATTGACGTAAATCTTCGGTATATCTCTGTTTTACTGTAGATTTGGACTGCAGTCACACTTGTATTGACACATATTAATTGAAACCTATAAAATCCTTACTGATTATTACGATGTGACCAGCCTCAAAGACGTGTATAACCCAAACGACAACGAACGCTTACGTGGTCATCCCTTGAAACTTCAGCCAAAAGAAACCCAATGAAGCATTTCTTGCCAAACAGAGTAGTTGTGGCTTGGAACAAACTCCCAGAGAATGTAGTAATGGCTCCATCAATAAACTCTTTCAAAAACAGACTTGATAAACAAGATATCTCCAAACTATTCGACACACGAATCAGCTAGTTAGCTGCCAATGTGTAAACAAATAATAATAATATTATAGTCTCTGCTTCTTTGACTTTTCAAAGAGCGAGATGACGATATGTTTTTAATATGGCATGTGTTTCGACAGTCGAATCAGTCAGAGATATTAAACACTTCGACTTTTTATATTTAAAAAAAAATCGTGAATGAAATCACTTTATTTAGATTCACAATATAATTAAAACTGCAATAGTAATAAATTTTAATTAAGTAGCGTTGCACTCGTGTTCTTTCATAACGTAATCGTGATTAAAAACCGTCTCTTCGAACAAAAAGCAAGATGAAAGTGCATTCAAAACTTATAAGTACCTGTCCGCGCTCGACTGCGACAAACGCTTTTAATAAACTATCGTACCGTCCTTTGATAGGGCATCTAAAGGAAGCTTGCTTTCAAGCAAGCGCTGAGCTTTAGTCGAATGTAGCTTATATTAAAATCATACAACTGCTGAACTCAGAATATCCTTTGATATTTTAAAATCACTACAAAATTATATTTGAATCAGTAAAAGCATGAATGTCGTATTTGTTTATGTAATTTACTTTCAACCGTACACAGCACCGGTATTTATGTCAGTACTTAAATGCTTATTCGTTAAGAGTGCAAAATCCGTTAGAGTACGAGCTGTGGGCGCCGATTTCTTAATCGAACCTGCGTCTGCCAATTTTTAGGGCGATATTCAATATTCAGATGTGGCACGTTATTTCTATTTAAAAAGTATTTTGATTGTTTATACATTTTTTTCCAAAACATAACTATTAACTCCAATAAAATAATAATATTTTTAAAATAACCTAGCATTTCCAAATAATTGATATAATTCTCAGAGCAATTTACTAGAAATGTAAAAAAGATTTAAGTTGATATAAAACGAGTTTACACATTAAATTACTTTTGAGAACTGAATACCATGATTAAGTGTTTCTTTTTTAATCCTTAACAGCATTTTTGTACAAAATTAAGAGTTACCAAGACAAACCAAGTTTTCAGAAACTTTATATAACTCATAAACTTATAAAATTTGTCCATGGGGGCATGGTCTTGATTTTCATTACTGTTGCGGCCTCGGGTTTGCATACAAACTTTTTACTTCAGCTTTTTTGGAAATTTTTATAATATTGTATAAAAATCTTTTTCTTGACATTATTTCAGTTTTGACGTTTTGTTTTAAGATCTTGTTGTTCACATTTTTATCTTGTGTCTTTTTATATTAAACTAGCTTTAACCCGCGACTCCGTCTGCGCGGAATAAAAAAAAAAAGCACACAAGATAAAAAGTTCCTATGTCTGTCTCCTAGTTCTAAGCTACCTCCCCATCAATTTTCAGCTCAATTAGTTCGACCGATCTTGAGTTATAAATAGTGGAACTAACACGACTCCCTTTTATATATATATAGATTTATTGTAAAATTCAATGTGCATATTTAATTAGTAATCAGCTACCATATTAAATTACTAGCTCTTTCCCGTAACTTCGTCCGTTTGAATTAAAAAAAAAGCTGCGTATAAATTTATCCCGATACAGTTGATAGCATTAGTTTATGCATTCGAGCTTCAAAGAACGGCTTAATGTGACCTATAGGCGCACTAATAACATCAATGGAGTATAAACAATGTTAATACCCGTCAAAGGTCTATCATCTAAGGTCGCCCATGATCAAACCTAATTACTTCCACCTATGTATCGATCAAAGAGTATTACCTTTAGACCTTTTATTCAATTACTAATGAAAATAACACAAATAGTATCAAGAAGTATAGTTATAATGTTATAAACTTTATATTTGTGTGTTATTTTTTTTATAAATGGCATTTAAAAAACGTGGTACCATTTTACATGGTTTTTAGTCCTTAAATAATAACTTGTTCAGAGGACCTAACACGAACACTTGCGAGAATGTATTCGTAACGTCAATGGCGAAATTTGTACTATATTTGTATTGGTTGTAAAGTACAAAGAAAAATCATTCAAAGACAAATTTTGTCGATGACGTAAATATTTTTGATTTTTACTAATTTTATTTGATTACATATATGAATGAACAAATAGGCTTAGCATTAATATTTGTGACAATCGCCTTCGTATGTTCACTGTAAAAATTAGTACAAATAATACAAATTTTGTCGATAACGTTACGATGACGATTGTCATAATTATTCGTGCTAAGCCCATTATACTACTTGTATTCTTTCAATTTGTTCAATATAAAAGCACTCTTTTTCATTGTAACTTTGAAAAAGGTTCTCGAATACGTATAAAGTACACTTTGATCTCAGAAATGTCAAGGCCTGGTCTAGGACATCTGTATGCTTGTAAGAGGTTCAAAGTACTTGTTTAATTTAATGGATCGAAACATTTCTTAATAGAGCTTAACCTCTATAATTGTATTCATTTTATATATTGACAATAGATATTAAATATTGCAACATTTTTGTAATAACAATTTCGACGAAATAAATAAAATCGAATAGTATCAAATTACAATCACTATGATCCGAAATCATCATCATATCGCTGCTCTTATCCCACTCACGTGGGGTCGGCGCACAAGGTTTTATAAACCTTAAAGATTTAGCTTCATGTTTTACGGCCGGTAAGGCAGGCACCTGTCATCAACCCTACTTGGGAATATCTTAATATTAATTAGAATCTTCTTTATGACTACCTCTATATTCTTGACTCACTTCACTCCAATAGATGAGGTCGATCTGAACATACAAAGTGGCGGTATTTTTACCTCATCAAGTGTTAGATCTTTATTTTTCCATGTACATTCGATATTGAGAATTCCGATGATTCTAGAAGCTTTGCTTTTTATGGTTTAAAATATCAAACTTCTGACACCGCCTGACTCGACGAACAAAAGAGAAATTTGCCCATAAAGTAAATATGTTCCGTGTCACAACAACAAATATCAACTTTTCACAGTTATCCTGTTTTCCATCGAAAACAAGTTTATGTATACTCTTAAATGGTAAATGACCAAACGTTGGCTGGGTTTCGGAAGGCAGTAGCACTTGTAGCACCAAAAAAAAACAAATCAATACAAAGAAATATTAATCCATATTAGTTGTGCCTGTTTCCAATAACTACACATTCAAATATACATATTTTTAAACTGTTTTATGCAATTTTCACGGTTAAGTTTGTAACAGAAATAAAAAAATCTTTGATTATGAATTATGGTCAAAAACTGTCTAAGTCACCGGCATATCAGCATATAGTCCTAACTAAGAACAAAATATATCACCTCATAGCCTATAGTGAACGTTAAAAAATTAATACTTTGAGAATGAAGTCGCGGGCGATTGCTAATAAAAAATATTTATGTTTTTAAATATGAACGTCGTTGGAAAATGCTAGTCTGGAAAGTCATTCGTCAGTCGTATTAGTTCTTTAATGGTTAAATTTCAAATCGGTGAATTTTGTAAATTCTCTGGAAATACTAACTACAATAGTAAATGGCTATTAACTATCTTGAATGAAGATCCAAATATTTGATTATTTTACATAGCTTGAATACAACCTTGTTTCTTCTTTGGAATTCTTGTCAGCAAAATTAAACGCAATTATTTCCAAGAGAAGGCAAGTAATTTTTCTAAGCTGTTTGAGTTTTAATCCCATGTAGTCGGCTTCTGAGACTATTAAAAATATTCGTAAAATGAACGAGGTAACTTTATTGGCGTCGTTTGAGGCTGTAGTTTCAACAGGAAATTGATCTAATAATGTTACAGGGGCCTTCTGCTCCACAATCTATTAACTCGGAATTGCATTAAAACTGCCTCTATGAACTATAACAACTCTATGGCAAAATTTCATAAAGCTTCGGCCATTTTACTGATAACGTATATTCAACCTTACACTGATAATGTAATTTTTTACTGACCCTACACATTAGTTAGAATTATGAGTAGCCCGTTTAATGTATCCAATAAATTTATCAAAGCAATTTTATTCAATAGTAGCGAGTTGACCGATCCGATAAAATCATGCTTTGACAAAGTCGAATCATCTGAAAACCTTCAAATTATTTATAACTAGCTTTTACCCGCGACTCCGTCCGCGCGGAATAAAAAATCCTATGTCCTTTTCCTGGTTCTAAGCTACCTGCCCACCAATTTTCACTCAAATCGATTCAGCCGTTCTTGAGTTATAAATAGTGTAACTAACACGACTTTCTTTTATATATATAGATAGAAAGGTTTTCTTTTTCCTCTAGAGGCCTTGAAGGGTTTAATCGTGATAATCAATATCCCTAGCGTATTAGTTTTTATATATCAACGTGATCTGAGCACCACACTACATCATGAGCACTACTAACCGCCTTCAGAAATAAATAATAAACATGCCTTTTATTTCCCAGACATACGTTTAAAATATGAAAAATACCTGGGGAGATATTATGTATCTTGTGAGTAAAATTCCAATCTGTGTGTACTTTCAACTCAAACGTTATCCTACCGGAGGGCACAATTTTACACGTTACCGCTACGTGTAATTTTTTTTTGTTCAGTTTCATTTCCAACAACTTTATATCCTTTACGTAAAGAGAAAATGCAATTTTGCTTCTGGCGCATTTTCCAGCGGCAATGTTAATAGAATGTTAACAGTTTTTTTAGAAAATCATTCGTATGTCTGAAGTCATATTTCTCTTTTTATTTATATCCAAAAGCAATCTTTAGTATTGGAGATGAAGAGCAAAATAAACGCTGTTAAACCTAAGTCATATTTTCGTTTGGACGGATGTATGTTTGTTTGAAGGTATCTCCGAAATTACTCATTCGATCTTGATGAAATTTGCCATAAATGTAGAGCATAGTCTGGAAGAATACATAGGCTACTAATAAAGTTTGTTTTTAATTCCGCACGGACGGAGTCGCGGGCGACATCTAGTTTACTAACATAATATTTAAAATTGAACGTTTCAATGGTATGAGGTAAGCGACATTTTTTGACATCAAATTGTTAGTCAGTTTTCTAGTATTTACGCAAGCTCGTTATTCTTTAAGCTTTTTCACAAATATTTTTTATCAATTGTCCCGAATATTTGTATCTTTAAAAGAAAATTTAGTTTCTAGACGTTCACAGTTATACATTAAGAAGGTATTCCATAGGTATTTATGGATGCCTCAAGTAATCTCTCCTACCAAAATCGATTTCCTGCAGAGATACCGCTGTGAAGCTTGTAATGGAATATTCGTAGGTTTATTTCCTTTTTTAGAAAGATAAGGCTTAAATAAAATATTTTATTCCGTTGCTGTTTTCATTATAAAAAATATTAAATGTATTCTCTGTATAGGTATATATAACCTACACGATTTGCAGGAATCATCGTTCTATTAATTTATGTTAACTAAATCAAAACACGAACGTCTTACAAATACGTCATTATTTAGTTTAACTTATGCCCACCGGTTCAGATAGCCTTGTTCGTTTACATCTTACTTGAATGGATGGATGAATTAGAAGGTATCTACAGATCGGCTAAACGGATCTTGCTGAAATTTAACACAAATGTTGAACATAATCAAGAAGAACGCATAGGCTACTAGTAAAGTTTTTTTTAATTCCACGCTGACGGAGTCCCGGGCGACAGACACATTAGATAGTTACAATTTAATTTCGATATTCAAAAAAATCATACGATCCAAATTTTTAACCATTTCATTTATTTTGATAGACAAAAAACTATCAATGTAATAGTAATAAGAAATTTTCTATCCAATGAAATTTATTGATCTGCAAATATGTTAATTAAAAGCGCACTTCTTGCCAACTGCACTTTTTCCAGACACGGTAGACTTTTTACTCATTATTGATTTCGTGTCGCATTTCTCTTCCGCTTGTGTTTCAGTCAGATCTTCTACCGATATCGCAGGAGTTACTGTTGCATTACCTTCGCTAAACTTCGACGGACATATTGGCTGATATATTCCGAAACGATCCTAAAAATTTAAAGTTATAATTTTATTGTTATTATTTGTAAATTATTAATTTTGATAGACTGACTTTTCAAAGTAGCTAAGGCAAGACAGATTTTATGGAAATCCTTGAGCTACGCATACGTCCAATAACTAGTAACAAAATTTTTTGTATGATACTCGTAATAATGTTGTGTGTCAAGTAACTTAATATTGTGTCCAGTTTTTAACCTGTAATTAAATCGTCAGAACTTAATCGGTTAATAAACTGAATATTTCAAATATACCTACACAACGACCTATCATCATAAACAACATAATAAACAATAAGAAAAATAATACGCAGTAGAGAATAATGGATAAAGATCTAATTAGCCTAATTGCGAATGAGAGGAAATACACGTGTTGTCGAAAATATTTATTAGAAGTACCGGAAAGAAATATCTGTAAACAATAAATGGAGCCATTTCCTTAGCGAAAACAACGATTCATATAAGAATAAGTGTCGAGTAGCTTCGAGATGGTTCAATGAGTTTGTCAAGACGACGAAAAATAATTGGATGGAGGAAGCTAGACATTATAGAAAGCATTAAAGACGGCTTATGTACCTTTATGTAAATTATTATGGTGGCATCAATCCCGTATTCGGTCGGTCAACGCCCATTCGAAAGTCAGTAAAATTTTAATGCCTTTTCTTTTCAATATTTAGTCGGAATGCAAAAACCGGTGAAACGGTTTCAACAATTTTCCAGAAACGTGCTTTAAAGTGATGTTTTTTTTTATTTATTTAGAAGTCTGTGTGTAAAAACAACATGTATTTTTCAATCCCAGTAAGGGAGTAAAATAAGAATCATTTCATTCGCTCCGAATGTATTTAACAAAACTCAGTGGCGAAATAAAATGTTTTGAAAGCTATTTCATTCCTCGAGCTTTACTTTGGAAATTGAAGCAACATCGTTTTATAATCATGGTTATATTGCAAGTAAAGACCAATTTAAATACAGGTTTATTTCCCTTTAAAAATCAAGACAGAAATAAAATATTCATCACTTTGAATATAAACGGTAGACGAAGTTCAAAAGTTTGTGTTTTAATTTTTAATCGACTACAAAACTGAAGAGGTTTTCAATTCACTATGTTGATTCCTCAGATATTGTTTTAGGTTTTTGAATGTGGAAGACGTAAGAGAGATGTACTAGAACCATCCCAATTAGAAATCTCTGTCAACGTCTTTTGGGTAACGGGTGTGTATTTTGTTGGTTAATATGTTTCGTAATTTCTTATAATATCACGGTAATTCATCGATATTATTAATAACACAATTGAATTAAAGAACGGCTTAAAAAAGGGAGTTTTAGCGAAAAAAAATTCACAGTAACTTGGAAATCAGAATGCTTCAATGTAACACTTTGAAATTAATAAACCTTTAAATTGTTTTACTTCCTAATAAAAATAGTTACCTTAGGATATCGGTTATAATTATATTGGGGATGACAGATGCATGGGCGAGGTGGGGGTAATTTGTAACTCTCATGCGAAGAAGGTTCACTCTTAGGTGTTGGCGGTGTCTCATAACCTGTAACGTTTATTAATATTTTACTGTAATTTTAAATGTTTATCCCTGTTTTCCAGATGAAAATGGTCACTACAATGATTATGAAACAAAATTCATAGGCTCTAATAATTAAATTATATGTTACTAATATTATAAATGCGAATGTTTGGATGTATGGATGTTTGTTTGAAGGTATCTCCGGAACGGCTCAACGAATCTTGATGAAATTTGGCATTAATATAGAACATAGTCTGGAAGAACACATAGGCTACTTATTACGTTTTTTTTAATTAAGCGCGGACAGAGTTGCGGGCGACAGGTAGTTAAATGTTAGAATTGAAAAATAAATATAAATAATAAAAACCGACTCATCATTACTATCCTTTTTATTTTGATCATCCACGATTAAATTATGATTATAAGGCACTGACTACCTCTTTTGTATAAAACATTATCAACTGCATTATCAAAATGACATGTAAAATATGTTAACAAATATTTGTAAGGTCTATGAAAATAAATTTTATAAAAATTATATTTCATAAATTCATATAACATATTCGATATAAAAATTAATCATTTTGCTTTCAACATAAAATTATGTTGATGTCATCGACAGATTTTACGTTTCAATTTGGTCGTGTAACAATGTGTTCATAATTAAAATAAAATTTTCTCCGAAGCGGCACCAACAAATGCTTTGTTTGTAAAATACAAACGACACTTTATGAACGTTGTTCAATTTGACAATATAATGTTATATGCATTATATTTAAATATAATTTTTTAAGAATTCCTTACCATTTTAATGAATTTATTAAATTACGACAGTTTCAAACGATTGAACTTTGTTAAATGAAGGAAAATACATAAGAGCATCGCTGTTGCAATGGTTAAGCACCAGTCATGTAATCTTAAGGTCCGGGTTTGATCCTCGCCATGTAACTAAATCTGGTTTTTCACATTAAAATTTCGAAAATAAATTCAAAGATTTGTGTAAAGCTGAGCAATCTGCACTGGTCCAGTGTAATTGATTAAGAACCAGTCAACCCTAACATAGGATAGGCTCCGAGCCCCACGGTGGCGACGTGTATGAGTTTAAGGCGATATATGTAGTTTCGGCTTTTTATACGGCTCGGCGCGTCGCGACTGACTCCTAACAATCCAGACAGCGCGTAAAGTGAGGAATATCTAAACTTGTGCATATCAAAATCAGTCGTTAAAAGTTACTCAGGAGTCGTATCCTGACATAAGTTTTACTTGAGAAATTTAAAGTTGAATGTAAATGAAACTACTTATACTTTATGAAATAAACTTTCCCTAAAAAAATGTTAGATTGTTTATCAAAACCGATTGAAGAAAAAGGACGAGATTACTACAAGGTAATCGGCGAATAGTTGTTTATTAAAACAAGTATACCTTTAAAATTATTCATTCGACGTAAAGTTCTCTTCAATTTCTTTCTCATTCTTTTTTCCCACGCTCTTTCAGCGGCTGCAAAGTTTAGGTTATTATATCATATAAAAAATCGTATAAAAAAGGCGATGTCAAACTTTGCTGGTCAATTAATTACCGACATTTGTGTTACGATAAAAACTATTAAGGTGTGACTAATTTCATTTTATTATAATGATGTCCCTGCGAATCTCTACTGACGTCACATTCGTATCTTATCTTACACAGTTATTTTTTAATTACCATACTGAAGAAATGAAAAATATACAAATCTCGTTGCTATTTTCATTTTCCACTTAGCATCGAGCACTCTCGAATGTACATTTAGAATATCAACATCACAGCAATACTGTGCAATATGTAGAAATAATACCTTCTTCTAATACTACTTGGTATTAGACAAAACAATTCCCTTTGATCATGTAAAATAATGAGATTTTTATGAAGTACAATTTCATAAAAAATCTTATTACTAGAATCTAATAATCTATCTAATAATCTAATAATAATCTAATAATCTAATAATAATCTAATAATCTATCTAGCCAACCAATGGTACAGTTTTAATTACATATTGCTAAAAATGATCTTCATCAAGAGAAAGTATTTGTATAATACATTCAAATTATTCTAGAAAATCTCATGTTTCTATCAATCAATGAATAAATACACTTTGAATGTAAAAATTAATTACTTCAGAAAAACTTAATAAACAAGCTTATTAAATTGTAAACGAATTTATATCAGATTTTCTGAAGCTACTTACCAAGTTTTTCTTTTGCTATAATATCAAATTCGAACAAACTGTACGCCGTGTAAAATAGTTCTGCTATGTCTTCTCTAATCTCTATAACCGGTATTTCCATAGCTTCTTCAACAGCCTTTACAAGTTCTACGTAAGCGGTATCGTAACGAAGTATATCATCGTTGACATGTTGATATACAGCTTTGTCAACCGTATTCGAAACAAGTGCGAACATAGTCTCCGATAATGTTGGTTCCGGTGTTGGGACAGGTTCTAGTAACATGGGTTATATAATTTTATAGTCTTCTAATAAAAACAAAAATAGAAAAATCACTACGATTACAAATAAAAGTAACGACCCATGTTGTGGCTTGAATCTATTTAGCTTTAGTTTTATTAATTTGTACTTAAACTTGCTATTTTCAAACTCCCACTCAATAAAATCGTTACTAAGACGGAAGAAGAAGAGTATAATTTTTTGGGATTCAGATCTATCGAAATGTTGTCAGTGTTTTAAGAGCAGCATAGAGGCGAAAGATTAGAGGAGTATCGTATAAAGAGGTGATAGTTATGTATATTATTTTAAATCATAAAATACCTGGTGTAGGTACGGTGGTAGCGGAAGTAACAATAGATATAAACGATGAAGATTCTGTGTTTAAGTGACCGATACTTTCTTCAGGGGTTTCAACAAATTTCGGTGGATTATGTTTGGTATATATTTTATTTAAATCATTTTTCAAATCTATGTCTTCGTATTGAAAAACAACTTTATCCTTCTGCCAAAAAAATGTTTTAATACTGTAGGTAAATTTATATTACAGAAATGAAATATGAATTTATGATTCTTGGACTATCATATACGAGGACTAGTATTGCGGATATACCTGTAAATATGGTGCATTTGATGATAGACCTAACGAATCTCTTATTTCTTTATCGAGAACTTCAGCTGGTCTTGTAAAATACTCAGCAGCTTCTTTTAATATTTCCTTTCTCTTGCCCAAATGAATCATTTTGGCGACGAAAGAAGACATCATCGATTTTATCTTAAAAATATTAAGTGTAATGGCGTATATCTATAATCTCCCATCAATAGAGGAATATGTGATAGAGTTCTATTGCTTTGTGCCTTATCGAAATTGCAAGGAATGGATTACGCCATTGATTGAATTCACATGGCTTTGATAACTACTGCGGATATTAATTACTGTTCAGAGACTCATTCGGTTGAATGCAACTTAATTAAACTAAATGGCTTAAATGATATCGGCACCAGACACGTATAATCTCAAAGTGCTCATACCTCGGGATGCACTGTCAAATACGATTCTTGCTCCAACTGAATGGTCATTCCTAGTCGTTTTATAGATTCATCTTGATGCGGCGCTAACACTTCCCAGTCGTTTTCCAAGATTCCCTTTACTGACAAATTTTGTGATGGCATACCTTTCATAACCTGTCTAAGCGGCATGATTACTAAAAATTAGGTGTGGACAATAACGTGATTTAAACTATTAAATAATTCTAATTTTACTTTTTTATATCACGCGATTAAAATATATTATGACGTATGTGACATTTCGAACGATTTTGCTTGTATTGTCATGATATTTTAATTTCGAATTCGAATTATTATATAGGTAGTAAATGGCCAATTGGACCAAAATCACTGATATCTATGATTGGATGTGCGATTGCTCTGACAGCTTATACTTTGTTTCGATTTAAACACGCCAGTTACGTGACAGTTATTTCTGTCTATATTATTAGTCCGATGCCACTCCATTGCCACAAACCGCTACCATCAGCGCCACAATGTCGAAAATCAAATAGACACAAAAATAACGTCTCATAGCCAGTCCATTTATAGAGATTAGTGACCACACTACTTTCACTGATATAAATCTTTTCTATCACCATGTACCCATAGCTAAATTCTATTTTTATCTGTCTATCTTTCGCCTGACATAACTCGTTAATTTTTTTAAGCCCATCGCTTTTATAAACACACTAGCTTTTACCCTCGACTCCGTCCGCGCGGAATAAAAAAAAATGCACACAAGATAAAAAAGTTCCTATGTCCGTCTCCTAGTTCTAAGCTACCTCCCCATCAATTTTCAGCTAAATCAGTTCGACCGATCTTGAGTTATAAATAGTGTTACTAACACGACTTTCTTTTATATATAGGTATATAAATATATAGATTAAACCAATTGAACCCGACACGCGTTGCAATGTTAATTAAGTCAGCATCCTCATAACATCCAATCTAAACCAAACTTTCATCACAATCTGATTAATGACTGTTTAGAAATTCATTCGCAAATATATAGACATCGTATTATTATGTTTTCACATTCATTTTTATTTTTAGCTTCAGACCACGACATGATCTAAATTAATGAAATAATATTAAAAAATCGCTACAAGTTTTAATAAAAAAGTTGATTACTTTCTCCTGCATAACGCACGCACCCCTCTGAATGGCATGCGATTATTTGTAATACTAATCCTCTTAGAATATATATGCCAATAAAACTTGTCGTGTTTGTATTTCCCCTTCCCGAATTTGTCATTTTCTTCATAACATAACGTCTAATCTTACTAATATTATAAATGCGAATGTTTAGATGGATGGATGTTTGTTTGAAGGTATCTCCAGAACGGCTTAATAGATCTTGATGAAATTTGGCATAGATGCAGATAATAGACTGGAAGAACACAGAGGCTATTTATTAAGCTTTTGTTGAATTGAATCGCGGCCGACAGCTAGTAATTCTATAAAACTAAAATGAGATTAATAGGTAAAGCGCCTGTTCATTTTTTCTTCAAAATTCTCGGTTTTGTGAAAAACCTCGATTGTAACATAATAATATTTAAAGATTTCATATTTCGTTTGTTAAAGTCTAAATATATAATCTTAAAAATGTGAGCTTAACTTCAATCTGGGTTCAATTGCTATAAGACAGCTTTTGAGACTACTAAAAAAATATAATACATCTCGATTTATTGAATTCGAAGATTGCTGATTTTGTATGAGAAAAAGGATAACGTGAATGAAATTGTGATGCTTACGATGCTATCGACCTCAAAATAGAGTTTATTAAAAAAGCCAAAGCGAGCGTCCCCAATAATACCTTTGCGATTTTATTTGGAACAACAACATGTGGGCGTACACGCGGTGTTGCTTATAAATAAATAAGTAGCTGTCACCCGCAACTCCGTCGGCGCGGAATTAGAAAAACAAACTTAATTAGTAGCCTATGTGTCCTTTAAGACTGTGTTCTTCATCTATACCAAATTTTATCGAGATCCATGCACCCGTTCTGGAGATACCTTGTAACAAACATCATCCATGGAACCATCCATCTAAACATTCGCAATTATAAGATTTTATCCCGCGTAATCGGCGACGTCGCGACGGCGCGATGACAGTTGACAACTGCGGTGATCGCAAGTTGGAACTATTGGAACGTTAAACACATGTTTTGAGATTTGACCTTTTAAATTTGATAATGAACTCATTACATAGTAAAGAATTTGATATATTTTTTCATATTATTAGTTAAAGTCACAAACAATATTTAAATTTGAAAATACATCTTATTCATGTTTATATTTGTTTGAAATAAAATGTAACGTAATATTACGCTACTGCCGCCCGAAACGGCAAAAGAAGAATCAACTGGTTTTCTACAGTTGCTGAAAGTCGAAAATACGAAGTGAAAATAAAGATAAGTATTTGAAAATGCTTTAATAGTTCAACTGCATAGTTTTGATACTTGAATCTTTTAAATAAAGTATTAAATATCCATTTACAAGTAATCTAAGTGTATATAAATAGTATTAACATGAATTAGCAAGATATAATGAGTATTGAGACTAAAACAGACAATTTTTTTTTCTTCTGTATTATATAATTCAGATCTCTGTTAAAATTCATATTTTTTACTAATTTTTGTAATTACTTGTTATTGAAATACGTGCTTGGTATAAAATAAAATCAAATATGTATAATTATACTAGCTGCCGCCCGCGACTCCCCTGTGTCAAATTATGTTTTACATCTGTGCCAAATTTCATAAAGATCCGTTGAGTCGTTCCGGAGATACCTTCAAACAAACATCCATCCATTGATATAAACATTCGCATTTACAATAAAGATTAGTGAGCTATTATTTTACATGTAGTAAACGCGAAAATATGTTTCTGTCAATACAATAAAATATTTCAAGGAATAAGCAGAGGTAGAGTTTCATTTAGTAATTACAATGAATTTGTGCATTGTGCAAAACGCGAAACCTACTTGCATGTAAACGTGTGAAGGTAGATAAAGCACGATCACACGATTTATGTAAAATGTTATTATTTGCCTTTGAATCCCTACACCATTATGTGACTACGTGTCGACGATTCTGAGAAACAAAAGGATTCTTCTTATACATCAGATGTAATATTTTAACCATACTAAACAACTGCTTGGGGAAACCTATACATATATACTATATTTTATGTATATTAACACTACCGTGATTTCAACTGTCATACCACGTTATTGTTGTCTCTATTTTTAGCGAGAACGAGAAAGACAGAAAATATTTGCTAAACCGGTGTTATGACAGTGTCAACTCACCGTAATTCTTATATATTTTAAAATAACAATTTTTAGATAAAAGTTCTAAAGAACTAAAATAATATAACGTCTAAATTTTTATACTAGCTGTCGGCCGCGACTCCATCCGCGCGGAATTAAAAAAAAAAACTTTATTATTAGCCTATGTGTTCTTTCAAACTATGCTCTACATCTGTTCTAAATTTTATCAAGATCCGTTGAGCCGTTCCCGAGATACCTTCAAACACAAACATCCACCCATCCAAAAATTCGCGTTTATAATATTAGTAAGATGTAAGTAGTAGCATTGAACTGATATTCTCACAATTTAAAATGTTGATAAATAAAGTCAACGTTATTTGCTTGGGGTCTTAATCAGAGTGAACAGCGTGACGATGTACATTTTAAAAACGTAAAAAGCTTTTCCGTTTTATTAGGAGCTCATACGTGAAATGGACGCAGTGTCCGCCAGCCAATGGCAAGGTTGTTTCGAGACGGGTCAATAGTTGTTACTTACCTTTAATATTTTATCAACCTGTCTTCCCGTTTTGTGCGTAAACGAAACCGAACTTTCGATACTCTCGTATTCTCAGACTACGAATACAGAATCCTTGATTCAAGTTTGTTGATATGACATTGATTTTTTTCTAAAATATTTTTCTAGAAACACATAAATGTTGGTACTTTTCGAACAACACTTTTAAGAACTTATTACAAGTTTAGAGACGAATAAAAGATTAACTAAAATTAAATTATAGTTAGATTCACTTTAATAAGTTCTTAGCTGGTTAGTTTAATAACCGTCGAAGGGTTTCAATGGCATTAACAATTTGTGAATTTGTACCTAATTTGTTCTTTGTTGCTGCAAACTTTTGCTATAGAGATGTCATCAGTTTCCACTGCGAAATATTTGTGTTGTTTGCTGTTATCCGATTATTATTATGTAAAACACTGATGTAATACGAGTATGTTACTTTGATGCATTGATTTGTTAAATGACATAATAAGACGATACTTGATATCATAATTATTTTGATCAGTTACCTCAAAGTTTCCTCAAATATTTGACTGTATTTTTTATTTTAACGTGTGTTGCATATTTTGAAGGAAAAGAAATATATATTTTTTCGTATAAAATACAAGAAGTTATTGATTTGATTTAAAAAAATAAGTCTATATTGTAGATGGACATATTACTTACTAACAAATATAAATGCGGATGTTTGGATGAATGTTCCTTAGAAGTTATCGTTATGTTTTGATGCAAACAATTTACTTATTTTCTGTTTTTGTTGTATTTACTTGCGCTGCTTGTAATTGACTAATCAACACATTAAAAAAAATCTCAATAGTTCTGTAAATTTTAGTAATTTTTAAAATAATTGGACACATAGACATGATTAATTTGCTTTTTTGAAACTTTAGGGTTGCACATTTGATGATTTTTTACGTTATTGTAAATTTGGAATCATTTAGTTAATCTATGTAGGTTATTTGAAAATCAAAGGAAATATTTGAAATTGATCAAAGAAAATTTTCAAGTTAGTATAATTAAAATCAGAAGTACAATATGTGGAAGCAGTAGATGGGCTTCGGAAATGGAACAATTTCATTGAATTTGTTATTTAGGGTCTTTATTTATCATCAAATTTTAATTTCTATTTACACGTGCTAGCCTTAATGTATTTTACGGTGTGTTATGTTTCTGTGAGATTTTTTTTTCTTTTCATTATGTGATTTAATGGCGTAAATTAAATTCAGCTATTATGTTATTTATATAATATTAACTAGTAATTTATTTTATACTTCTTTCATCCGCCACTTCATTCGCACAGAATTTAACTTAAAAAAAAACTTAGAAAGTAGACTATCTATGTCGAATTTCAGCGAGATCTATTTAGCTGTTCTGTATATACGTAAAAACAAACAAACATCTAAATTTTCACATTTATAATTAATACATTTTTATACCAGTACTCGTATAATATTAGTAGGATTCATAATAAAACCAACTAAACAACTTGAAGCGTACAGTGAAAATAGCATCGATGCGCCCCGAAATTTCCACCGTGCACTAATTAAAACTTGACTCCCCGAGGCATGTTTTTAATTAAATACACTCCCCTTGGAGACACATATATATGTATGAGCGATGGTCTTTTCAATGTTTATCATTTTTGCATTCATCAATACGAGTGCTTTTATGTATTTTAATAACGCGTTTAACAGAATTAGTCACTTTTTAATCCAATAAATAAAGGCCCAACTAAATCTTCTTTTATGGGTTATTAATTTTTTTTTATATATATAGTATATCATAAGGTGGTAAACGAGCAAACCGCCATCTGAATACGCCTAAAAAGCGAAGCGATCACTGCTTATAGTCATCCGCAATCGCAGATGCGTTGCCCACCTTAAAAAGACAGAGGAGGGGACGCACAGAAAGAGGATATATCCTCTTGCTATGTATCCTCTATCACACCCACTTCCCCTTCCCATCCTTTCCTTATAAGAAAAGGGTGGAATCTGAACGTGGACTAAAATTAGTAATTATTATCTACCATAGTCATTTTACCATTGACGTTATTTTTTTGTTATTATAGAGTTAAAGCACATCAAAGTCAAACAATGTAGAACGAGACGTGAACTGGCGAAATTGAGACGGAATCATTTATAAATGGAGGTATAAACGGGGGAATACGAAATAGGAGGGGGAAGATGTGGTACTGCATTTTCTATGAGTTCAAACTTGCTTCTGTCCAAACTGATCTGGTTTATTTCTATACAATTATATGAGACAAGAGACTAATGCCCGCGCTCGCTGTTAACTGATTTATTATATACTAGCTTTTACCCGCGACTCCGTCCGCGCCGTATAAAAAAAAATAGAAAACGGGGTAAAAATTATCCTATGTCCGTTTTCTGGTTCTAAGCTACCTGCCCACCAATTTTCAGTCAAATCGATTCAGCCGTTCTTGAGTTATAAATAGTGTAACTAACACAACTTTCTTTTATATATATAGATTTACTTAATATACGATTGCTGTAGATTATTTACTGTAGATGTTTGTATACTTCCCTGAATACTTTCTATTTAGTTATAATACTTTTTATGTATATTAGTCTTGGATTTAGTAATAACTGAAAAACCTACTATTGACTAGAAAAATTAAATAGATTCTAGAGATTGGCCTTATGTGTTTAAAAGCAATTTCGTTGTAGCCTAAATATATTTATTATTTATTTATCTTTTGACATTATGATACACCTGAATCAAAACTAGAAATTAGGGTGAATTTTTATAAGGGCACAGGTAGAGTGTGAGTTCGGAGCAAGGGATACGAGGGGCGCTTACAGAGCGGGGGGTGCAGAGGGCGAGGCGAGTGCGGGGGGCTTCGCGCGGTTTGCATATTGCATTAGATTTAAATTGTTTACGTCGTTAAGAAAGAAACTTCTCCCAAAGTGAGAGGAATGTAACAAACTTTTTCACGAGTGTCGGTAAATTAAATTTACCGTGAATTCGTATTAAGATTATTTCTATTTGTTCTTGATTATTGAATATACCGATTGTTAATATAATTCTAAATACAATTTTGTAGACCTTAAACATTATATAATTTTTACATAAATAATTATATATAGTAATGTAAGCCTACCAACGAAATAATGAAAATATTATTCGATTAACATAATAAAATCGCTTGCTTTTAATTTGTTTCTGTATGATTACAAGTTTAATAATACTTATTACTAATACTAATCTATGAGCATGGTATTACAAAGTCTAACCTAGAAATATTATTTGTAATAGAGTAGTTGGACGCCTGAAAGTGTTATGAAACATTTCACTTCTGAAACAATGTGGTTGCGGACAGTCACAGCGTCATTTGTGTGGGTGTGACAATTGATGTGTTACCATTGTTCTGTATCGTAACATAAACATTACAACTATTAACTAGATTCCGTTATAACTAAAGTAAAACAAACTCTTACTAGTTCATGTCTAACAGCTAGTGTTCATGAACGTGTACAGACCGGACCATGAGGACTATTTTAATATTTTTTATTATTTTCTTTTCTTATAATAAGAGTGTTTGTGCAAAGGGGTTTCTGCGATTCGTTTCAGAGAAAATGGGAGATTTTGCTTATACTTTATTGGACACCATTAGGAATGTTGGAGATCGACTTTCACATTTTTTTCAAAATCGCGAGACTGTAAAGAAAGGTATAACAACGCTTCCGAGAAAAACATATTTCTGGCAAGATGCAACTGCAAAATATACAAAAACTACGAAAACACTGAAAAGAACTGCCAAGCAAGCTCCGCCACTTAGCGCTTACACGACTAAGACTCTCCATTATAAAGTAAGATCTGATCCAATGTCGTCGATGGATACTCCTCAACTTATTACACTGCACGGAAGACGAGCCGAATCGCACATTGTTTTAACAGAAGACGGCTACCTTTTGACACTACATCGCATAGTAGCAGCCCGTTCAAAAAGAAGTGCAGATGTGAAGAACAATACAGTGTTGCTACATCATGGATTGCTCGGTAGTTCCGCGGACTGGGTTTTACTTGGTGCAAAGAAATCATTACCTTATTTACTATCCAATCTTGGATACGACGTATGGCTCGCAAATGCAAGAGGTAACGTTTACTCCAGAGGACATGTGTCGAAAAATATTAACAATTCAGATTTTTGGAAATTTTCATGGCAAGAAATGGGTCAATACGATTTACCAGCAATCATTCATTATATCAGATTGGTAAAGAATACTAGCGATCCTATAAGTTTCGTTGGACACTCGATGGGCGCTACTGCTTTGCTTGTTTTATTGTCAACGTCTCCAATATTTAATACATTTATCAGAATAGGAATATTGATAGCGCCTTTAGCCTTCATGGTAAATAGCAAAGGGCCTCTCAGAATGTTTGGTCCCTTTGCGCCTCGGCCACCTCTGCTTCAACAAGTAATGAGTACGGGTGAATTTATGCCTTCAAAAATAACCCCAGAATGGTTGTCATCAAGACACTGCGCGAGACCTCAAGTACTATGTAGGAATCCGCTATTTTATCTTGCGGGTGATATACTTCAAGGACCTTTGTGGGATGAAAATCTATTAACCAGAGTACTTAATCATGTACCAGCGGGCACTTCGACTTATACCATTTCACATTACGCACAATTAACGAGAAACGGCAAATTTCATAAATTTGGTGATGTCATAACAGAGTTTCCATTGAATAGGATTAGTCTGCCTATTGCGTTGATAAGTTCCAGTGAAGATTGGTTGGCGCCTTTACCGGACGTAAAAAAATTGTACTTTGGACTTTCAAATCCAATTGATCACTTTGTTATACGTAACAACAATTTCAGCCATACAGAGTTTGTTTGGGGACCGAAAGCAGATATAATAGTTTTTAGAAAAGTTATAGATTATATTAAGAATGGATTATCTTTGAGTGTGATTAAATTAAATGAAGTATAGAAAGCTAATAGGGGTTTTAGCTAGTTGTTTTAGAATGGTAACAATGTATTATTTTATTGCTTGTGACAAAAATAATTATATGTTCCGGGTTCTTCTAAGTTGTAAAGTATTTCATGACTCCCTTAAAACAACGCAACGAATTAGATCGGTGTTAAAGGAATACCTTTCTTTTTATTGCTTCTCTCGTCTGATGAGAAAAGTTTTAGTGAGCTGTACCTATTTCTGAGGATTTTAGTTAACTCTCTACAAACGTTAAATGTGTAGACTTTCAAAAAACACGAGTTTTTGTACACATACAACACTATAGATTATAAAAAGCAGGATGAGTTGTAATAAATAAACTTTTTTAGAAATATCTAAATGATACGAGTTTTATTCGTATTACCATAAAAATTTAGTCCCCTAGGAAATAATAATTATTATAGAAATTAGTCAAAATATATAAGATGTCTTAATTTTTTATAGAAACATAAAATTAAGACAAAATAAAATGATCTTTATTCTATGCAATGTATAAAATATCTTATAAATACAATGCTGTTAAGAATTCAAATAAAATTCGCAAGATTATATATTTTTTTCCGAAAAAAAATGCTACTACTCTGACAGTGCTACATAAATAACAAAGGGACTATCATTGACGCCCGTAGACATTCGGACATACTGCAGCGTTTCATATCAACTTTAAATGTTTTACTATTTTAAATATATTCCTTTGTTATCACTTTATCATGCTTCTTAACTATAATAACTATATCAGAATATATTACCAATGAACAAATACGATTATGACTTATAAGTTACTACGAAAGGTGAATCCGAAATTCATAACAGCATTACACATCTGTTGATTAATTTGTCTTAACGATTAAAAAATAGAAATATATTTTAAAATATTAGCAAATATTTCCAATGCAAATGACTGTTGTTCTACTAAAGAAGTGGATTCAATATATACTTATATACAATACACACGGATTTATCAACTTAGCGTGAAGTAGAAAATTTCTTCTTAAAAAATTTGGCTTAATTAATACCACCAATGTAACATTTCAAAATCTTCACATAATAATAATATTGAAGTATCTGAATGTAATATGGAAGAAATGCATATTTCGTACATATGTTGTTGCATTTCTGTAATAGAAAAGTAAATTTTTAAAATGTGTATCCGCAATACACATTTTGTTCCGGGTAATATCCGGGACGACCCGACTGATTTTGACGGGACTTTGAAGGGAAGGTTGATGCACACTGGAATATTATAGACTACTTTTTGTTTTATTTCCCTGCTGAAGAAGACGTGGGCGACTGCTAGTTTAATATACATAAATACAATTTATATAAAATATAAAGACAAAAGGAATTAAATTAAAGTATTTGCAAAGAGTAAAAAGAAACGAACATGTTTTGCTTATGATTCACACAAAGAGCGACGATGTGAAAAAGGAAATGCAAAGATTAAAAAATAATAATTTGCAAAACAATTTGCATTCATTCCGATTGATGAAAATTATTCAGAATTTATTGTTTTAGCAATTTACATATTAATAATAACGTATTTCTAAGAATATAAATTTGAATGTATACTTTTTTTTTATAATGTAATAATCAATACATCGTTACTCTCCTTTTGTTACAAAATCATAATAGGTAAAAACATTCCTTCATATTTTAAGGAGAAAAACGCATCAATAATGTAATTTTTGGTTTTAGTCGAAATAATAAAAAAATTATGTTTGTCCCAGCAAAATTACCAAAACAGAATATAACTATTTTTTATCTATAGTAAGCGAGAGACATAGTTTCTACTGTCTAAATACCTGTAAAATAACAAAACTTGCATTTAAAAAATAGATATTAACAAAACTTTTTACTTGTAATAATTAATATTTACTCATATAATGTAATAATATCAAACAATCAATATGTCTTTATAGAAATACTGATATTTCGTATAAGATATCAAAAAGTAACCAATGTGTTGGTACAAATACCAGACCTTAAAATGTATACATGAAGAATTGCTTGGGTTTAATCTGTCTTTATTATTTTAAAACTATTCCATTGTGTAGTTGAGTATCAACAAAATAAAAAACGCTAATTAAGAACCTAATCAAACATCTGTCTTCAAATCTTGATCATGTCTCTAGCAGTAATGTTCTGCTTATTGTTTAATCTCTTAATTTTAACATCTCAAATAACTGCACTTGATACAAGTATATTTACAAATCTTTTTTGTAGACTCACTGATGAAATAACCAATGCAATAAATAGTATAAAGGCATCGGCTAAAAGCCTATCGTGTGAAATTAATACAAAAAAACAAGAAATGAGAGATTTTTATGCGGAATTTGTTAACCAAACGCTTGAAACAATTTTACATTACATTCCTTTTTCTGATAAAACTATGCTACCAATTGACGTAACTGAAAGTTCAGAAGAAATAACCGAAACGACAAAAGTGCCTACAGAAACGACGCCCGAGATGGAAACTATCACATTTACAGAAATAGAAACAGAATCAACATATGAAACAGAAACCACCCCATACACTGAAACAGAAACAACAGATATTACAGAGACAAGCCCAACAACTACAATGGTAACAACGCCAAAGATAGTGAGTACATCAAAAAGAATAAAAACGGCAAAAGTAAAAACAACACCATGGTCATTACCAAAGCCACCTAGAGTAAAGCCAATAACGGTCATTGGGTCAACAACAATGATGACTTTGAAACCAAAGTTAAAAATTGTGACAACGCCAACAAATTTTACCCCGTCAAAGATTATAACTACACCTAGAACAATATGGAAGCCAAAAACAGCAAAAACACCAGCAGTACTAATTTTTGTGTCAGCAAACCCAATAATAGTCTCGAAACAAACAACAGTTAAAGCACCAACAAAAGCAACTGCATGGATAAAATTGACAAGGCCAACAACAGTCAAGATTCCCAAAGGACGTGTTTTCGTGTCACCAAATCCAATAACGGTTAAAACGCAAAAGACAGTGAAAGGACAAACAACACCAATAAAAAATACAACACCAACAACAATCAAGAAATCAGGAGTAGGAGTTTTCGTGTCACCAAATCCAATAATAGTTACAAAACGAACAACACTAAAGGCAGTGCCAACGAGAACACCTGCAACAACACTAATGACATTACCAACGAGAACAACAATGAAGACACCAACAAGAGTAGTTATGTCAACGACTATGAAAATACCAAGGACGTCGACAGCTCTGAGAATACCAAAAACCTCAACGACTCTGAGAATACCAAAGGCCTCAACAACTCAGAGATTAACAAGAACAACTAGCAAAGGACCTTCTATTATAGTAAGAAGAATGTCGCTACCAATTAGTAAAGGTAAAAAAATTGATAACCTTAGCGGGAAATTGTTAGACAGGTCGGTTCAGTTAGATTTAGTCAATATTCATGGATACAAAGCAGAAATTCATACTGTAGTAACTCCTGATGGATACTTATTAACTCTACACAGAATAAAGCCAAAATCAAAATTCACAGGAAGAAACAATAACAAAACTGTTATTTTACTACATGGCTTGCTAGGAAGCTCCATAGATTGGATTTTACTGGGACCAAAACATTCTCTTCCTTACAAGTTGATCAACGCTGGATACGATGTGTGGTTACCAAATGTTAGAGGAAATGCGTTCTCTAGAGCACATGTGAGTAAAAGTATACATTCCGCTGAATTCTGGGACTTTTCATGGCATGAAATTGGGCTGTACGACTTATCTTCTATAATAGATTACATTAGAGAAAAAAATTCTGTAAAAAGCCAAATAATTTTGGTAGCTCATTCAATGGGGGCCACTGCATTGATGGTTCTTTTATCAACATCACCGCATTATAACACGATTTTAAGTTTTGTCATTCTATTAGCACCGTTGGTATTCATGCAGCAAGCTAAAGGTCCGCTTCGCCTTCTTTCAGAATTTAAGAGTTTAGATCACAACGCCACAGTTAAGATTTTAGGGGACCGTAGTTTTAATCCAGTAGACTCATTTATGAGAGTTGCTAGAAAGAAATTCTGCAAAGAAGATGCTATTCTTTGTATGCATCCATTGTTTTTGCTTACTGATGGAGGCAGAGCAATAAAAAATAATAGGCACAAGAAAAATATTTTAATAAACATGAAAACTGGAGGTTCTGTGAAGACAATCCTACATTTTTGTCAACTAATTAAAAGCGGTCAATTTGAAATGTATGACTTCGGATCTACATTTAATCTTAAAAAATATGGCACAGTCTCCCCACCAAAATATCACTTACGTGACATTAAATTGCCTATGGCGTTGTTTAACTCGCACAACGATTGGCTATCCACAGTGCCTGATATTCTAAATTTAATGTCACAGCTTACAAATACAGTAACCCATCATGTAGTGCAGTTAACTTCTACTGAATTCAATCACCTTGATTTTGTTTTAGGCATTAACGCCCCAAAATTAGTATATAAACATGTTTTTGATGTTTTGGATCAATTATTTTAATATTCGAAATTGGCCAATGCAATGCAAAAAACACTTTTGTTACCAACACGCGTACTTTATATATTTACTATATTAGAAAAGATAGTGGTTCATTTTTCATTTCCCGAATGTTGCTTCTTATTTACGAGTTAATACTAGAAAGTTATAATTTACGATTTAGTTTTTTTTTTTTAATTTATAAAAATGTGTTATATTACATGCCATTAAGATGCTAGTATATAGTTTGTAAGAAGCTCTTGTACAAAAATATCCAAACAGTATATGAAAACATAAAACTATGTGTGTTGTTAGATTTATTGTTTTATAAAATAATAATAAAATGCTTATAAAACATGAAATATGTAATTTTTTCTTTCATCTGTTTGCAATAAAATCCTAAGTATTGTATCCATTTCCAACAAACAAAACTTTCATATTAAGGTATTGTTTTAATTCATCAAACCCTAGAAATGTCTTCTTCGTTTTCTGACAAGGACTAAGTATAGGGAAACGGACTAGGCAAAGAGCTGCCATTCTGCCACTTCTTTCAATGCGAGCGCAGGCCAAGTCCTGTCCCTAAAAATTCAACAACGATGGGCAGATTTCAGACATATGCATTTTTGACTTAATTATTATTTATTATTTATTTACTTATTTATTATATATACAATGTTAACCTAAAATACAACTATGTCCCACAAAATTATTTAAAATAATTTAACTGTAGGATCAAAAATTTAAATTTAATTTTAAATTAATATAAAATAAAATTAAATAAGTTAAGATAATTTAAATTAAAATAAATTTAAGGAAAGTATAATTAAATCAGCAATGAGAAAAGAAGTATTATTCTAATGAATGTAATAAATATTTTTTGAGCTTTTTTTTTAATTTCCCTCTGATACTTTAATAGCACTTTTTATCTACTTTTACCGACATAAGAAATAATTTTAAAAACTAATTGATGGTTCCTGAGACACAAATCCCCGTTTAAAATATTTTGTTATCTCTATTTTGTCAAAGGTAATGACAGAGTATGTTACATACAGAGGTTTTAGTCTCAGAAACCAACAGTAAGTATGAAACTTGAAATTGGTACACAGCAATAAAAAATTGTTGTGTACAGGTGTCTGTACTGACACTGACAGTACTAACGAACATACGTTGATGATTTCCCGTGTGGATGGTCAGTTTGTGTGCCGTAGACTGCAAATGTGGCATGTGCCTATTGCATATATTGACTATTATATCATTATGAGATAGATATGAGATAAAATGTTATGTATTTAGAAAAAAAAATACTTTCATACGTCGAAAACATTTATTTTAATTATTCATTATTTAATTAATTAATTAAATCTATATCAATATTTCACGTAGGATGTTATTTTCCTTTTTCAATACCACAAAATTGTTAGCTCATTAAAGACTATCGTAACTTAGACGGCAACTTAGACCAGGTGTTTCAACTTAGACTGAGATAAGAATGCGACTATAGTGGCGATTAATACCTTGAATTTATGGTACTTTTTGTTGTACATAATCAATAATTTATGAGTTATCTGTACTAATTTATGTAGAACCCGTAATTTATGTATCATGGAACGTTATACTACTGATTTATTATCTATAGACAAATGATAGAAATATCTAGAAACTTAACCTAAATATGAAATAACTAGCTGTCGCCCGCGACTCCGTCCGCGCGGAATTAAAAAAATAATTAGTAGCCTTTGTGTTCTTCCAGACCATATTCTACATCTATGTCAAATTTCACAAAGATCCATTGAGCCGTTCTGGAGATACCTTCAAACATCCAACCAAACTTTCGCATTTATAATGCTAGTAAGATGATGTAGCTAAAAACCTACAAGGACGTCTGTGGTTAAACTAAATATAGACAACTCACTAGTGCCAATGTCAAAAAAGTGTCACAAGGTTTTGTCGTACTTTAACTGTTTTGTATTTTTTCTTTCATGGAAATATCTATGCCTACGTCAGTTTTATAGGAAAGACAGCATAAAAATAATCCATTTGCTGGTGTTGTACAAGGCATTTAATGTGCTTAGAATAGGTTTTCTTTTTAAATGAAAAATGTTTATTGCAATTATATTTACAGATATATAACTATTATCATTGTTAAGATCAATAATCTGTTAAGATAACCAAAAAACTTGCGAATAAAATAATAATAACAAATATATTCAAAACGCTGACTCACTCGCTTTGTCTGACACTTGATTCGCACCACACAATTCCCCCAACATCCCACCCTACACCGTACCGTTGCCGTTCGCTACCGCATCAAATAATAATAACATACAACGAAAAGGTACCTTCCTCTCCGTTTGGATCGATACAGCAAAGGGCTTATTGATAAACATGATAAATGAGAGGTGATAACTCTCAGATGTGATAAAAGATGACGCCTTTTAGCTTTCCCGGCTGTTGTATGGGGATGTAACGGACTATTTTTATCAATATTTTTGTGGAATAAATAAATTGTACTATTAGAAATTCGCAATAACTTCTGACATTGAGTCTCGTTTGAGTCTCTTAAATTTTATGTCAGTTACTTTCATGAAAATATGTGAACCAAACTTAAAGATACATTTTCAAGACATTTAAAAATTAATATAAGTTAATTTATATTGATGGTATAATAAAGCATTCAAAATGATTAATGTAAATTATGTATTGTATTATATATTAGGATAAATGTATTTAATAAAAAATTAAATGCAAAAAAAAAACAATCAACATTATTTGTTACCTAAAAAGACCTTTCTATCGAGCTATCACCGGCATAACTAATGCACCACAGCTGCATTCCCCACTTTTATTGCAAAATAAAACATTAAATATTGCAATTCCACAGTGGAGGGTGGGACTTCAATGTTTGTGCAAATACAGCAGGGTTCACACATTCGACACTCAAAATGTAAATAGGTTTTTTTGGTTATTAATTTCTTTAAAATAGGATTCTTAGCAAAAAACATTAAACAAAAGTTATTCAGAGTAGCAAATCAATTATCACTGAGTACAAACCGCTTAATACCATGCACTTATATGTTTGTTATAAAAACATCATCCACAAAAAATAAAAATATAGTATATGAGATCAGAAAAAGTCTCTTAAAACAGCAATGAATGGTCAACACAAAACTAAAAGCTGTAAGAATCGCGATCGACGTGGCATAAGAGCCAAAGCTACATCCGGACTGGGTCTAAAGTGCAAGCGCATTAATGCACATTCATAAATGAAATTTGATACATTACCTATTAACTTTGTAGCTAACAACAATGTATTAACTGTTAAATGTTACTTGAAAATTATTTATCATACAGCTGTTAGTTGTTTATGGTAAATTTAAATTGAGCCTAGATTTAGGATTGTTTCTAACATTGTTATTGTCACCCTCTTTCTCTCTCATGTAATGGTAAATAAATATGTATATATAAAAATTTCTTAAATTTATTTAAAAAAATGCTTATGTAAGTATAAAATATTATATATCATAAAATGCGTGCATGTAATCATGTGCAACACCCTTAATAAAACCCTCCCCCAGTTGTAAGCAATATGTTTGTATTGGAGATGGAATTATAACAACGGATTAAAGTATTGGTCAGCGGTGTGAATCAATAATATTTATTATGGGCGACAACGTTGTACATTTGTACACACTTATTGCAAACCCTCATAGTTGTGAGAAGGGACCGCACGTGTTTGTATTCCTAATAATAACCATATATTATAGCTTGACGTCAAACGCCAGAAGACCCCGATAGCTACTTCACTTTTATCCCGCTACGACATTATTTAGTTGTAACGCGCTAATTACCTACTAAGGATGGTAAATATTTCAACGATGTTTTTATTAACCAATGTATTGATGTAAACGGTTTACCAATATAAACGACGTTTTCTGTTTCCATTTTGAGAAATGGAAACAAAGTGGATATTTTTCTACGCTCAACTTTCAGGTTAAGGAATATTACAGTCTCAAGGAGTTATCCGGAGATCTTATAAGGTTTAGAAGCATATTTCCTTCAGACTTGGTTGCTTTAAAGGTAGCTTTTCAGCTACCAATTGTTAGAAAATATGGTTTATACTTATGAAGCAAATAAAACTTAGTATTCACACAACAGACATTGAAAAATATCCATTTGGAACAATAATACCAAATTAAGCAAATACCGTATATTTCGCGTAGTTCACCGATTTTAATTCGATGTAAGTATTTTCCAATGAAAACGGAAGCACGTGGCTGAAATACAAAATAACAAAATAATACATTCAGCCTTAGCTAATGCACTACGCGAAGCGCATACGACAATAGGACTTTCAAACAGATTCTCTACGTAATTTTTTTACAACGATGGAATAGGAATAACTTCTTCGTTTACTAATAAATATATTTTATATAGGACAAAAATTGAGTTGATAGTGTATACGCTTTTTCATAATGTAATCTATCTTTGTTCTAAATTTCAGCCATATCCAACTCTAGAGATAACTAGTAACTACATTGATCCATCCATCCATCCAAATATTTGTATTTTAATATTAGTTACACAAGTTTAATTTTTGTTTAATTTCTGGATAAACTTGAGGACCATGAAAACTTTTATTAATTTAAAAAACCTTCCTCTAAGTTTCCACTTTACTGTAATTGTAGAACTCACTTTAGGTACGTAATAATAAAAATTTTAAATTAAGTTTGAGATCACCTTAATACTGCGAAAACAATTTTGAAGGTATGTTAATCACACTACGTTCGTAAACGGGTATAGGCATTCCGATTCGCAAACAAACAATGTTTGATTCGCAAATATTCGCTTAGACTGGAAATCGACAAATATTCGGTTGCAAGCTTTAACAGCTTTAAATTTAAACATGGATATATCTTCACGATATTAAATATAGTACAAACCTTCTCATATATGTATAATTTACAATTTTTCCAAAAAACATCTGTTAAAACATATTGTTTATCCTTTAATGTCCTGAAAAACTGAAAAGTAAGTAAAAATTATCTCCGAAAATCTTTGCTCATACTTTGACATTATTCAGCTTAATTTCAAATATAATAACTTCGACAATATTAACTTGAAACTTCTAGTTCTTAGATTAAACAATTATTATAGTAGCGGTGTAGTATAAAATTATTTTGAGGAAGCCGTGGATATAATAGATGATTTGTTTTCTATTTTTTGCTTAGGAATTCATTTGAGACGGGTAATCATTGGCAAATCGTGCAGAAGTCGAAGCTATCATGAAAGGAATTCCGCCAGGAATCTGCCCCTTGTGCATTACAATGTACGAAACCCTTACGCCTAAAGATCAAGGGATCGCATTAATTTTAATTTTTTTCATTAAATTCTTCGAAATTTTAGTGATTATTAAATTTTAGTGACTACTGCTTGAAGTAGACCATGTAAGTGCCAACATACATGGTCTATTTCAAGCAGTAGTCAATGGTAGCCGCCTAAAGTAGTCGGTGTCGACTACTTTAGGCGGCTACCATTGGGTGATCAGCAGTTGATACGTCTAAATATCAGAAGTTCGTTTATGTCACCTCAGACGATCAAATCAAACAAATACATGAAATAATGAATCCAAAAAAAAAAAACTCAAAAAATATCAATTAACTAGCTTCCGATGAGACCTGAGGTACAATTATTTAAGACCTATGATGGAGAACCGACAAAAATAAATATGAATTTCTGCACTATGAATATTTTAAGGAGATGAGAGATGGTGTTGTGATGTCTAGCATGTTTAAACAATGTAATGTTGCAAACGTGTGGGATACGTCCAATTAAATTATCTCTAGGGATTGTTATGGACGTTTAAATTTTGTTGTGAAAATAAAGAGAGTTGAAGTACGAACATATTATTATTAACCGATTCCTTTCATGCGTTATAATTCACACACGTATATAAAATCAAACAAACGGAATATACCAAATAAATGTTGTAATAATTTAACTACGGTTTTAAGTTTAAACTTATATTAAATTCTTAATTCAAAAAATCATAAAGCGCGATTTCAATGTTCAATCAACTGTACACAAATCAATTCACTCGCTGAACAATACTAAGAGTTCGAAGTCAATAAGGGTGCTGAAGCAATATTTTATATCCGAGTAGAATTTTAAAATCGCGTAGAATTTAATTTCCATTAGTTGTCCGGTTCTAGTAAATACGGAGATTTATTAATAAATAACATTGTTTGATAAACGAATTGACTTTATATACGCAGTAATTAGGACACTTTATTATTAAGCCGAAAAAATAATTCGTAATCTTGAGTAAATATAACTTTTATATTTATAAATTACATTTTAATTTTTATGAACATTATTATAAACATCTAAATTATTATTTCGTGTCTATGTCTATAAGTCTAAATACGAAAGAGTGCGGTAGTTGAACACGGTTGAGTCATTCGTAAATGTTAAAATGTAATCCATCAAAAACTAATAACGATTGTATTGCACATGTTAAATATCCGGCTTTTTTATGCAAATGTTAGTAAGTGTAAACTTTTTAAATATCCTCGAACATAACAAAAGGACTCCATATAATAGTACATATGTGGATATTTCAACAACTTCCCGGAGGCTTTTTGACTTTAATGTAGCATGTTTGTAAGAGAAATTTTTAATATATTTGAAAAGTTTCACGTTGGACCGTAGCAGTACCGAGCGTGCCACCTACTTTTAAATTTGTTGTCGTATGCATTGCCTTATTTATATTTCAACAGAAATACATTAGAATTTGTGAATATTTCACGCATTTATACAGCTAATGTATGCAAACAAATTTTACTAAATAGAATGAAACTTTGTCTTATATCAATCATGAGATCACGAGGAAATTTTATGAATAAACAAAAATTAAATGAAAATTTGTCATCCTTAGAAGTTTTCCATATATAGGTAATTTCTACTTGGCAGTTAAACATTTGTATTTATCTTATCATTGTTTTTTTTTTTCAATGATTGACCATGCTCTAGGATCTTTTCTCAATTGGAAATCCAAATTAAAAAAACAGAAGCAATTCAAAATTTTAATTGTGCTACCAAAATTGACCCCTTGTATGCGCCCTCTGATTTTTGTTCAAAGCATTTTTGTGCAGCGTGACAGATTTCACTCCAGCCAGTATGCTTTGGATCTGCGCGTTAGGAACATTGTTTAAAAAGTAACTTTGTTTATATGATTGGAACCTTTCGGTTTCGTAATAGCTTTGTTAAAAAATTTCACTTTGGTATTGACATGTTCGTTATACAATGCTTGTGATCGGTGATTTCATAAAATATTTACCTTCATTACTCAGTGTTCGTTGCGTGAAATGCAATCTTATTTTATTCTCACGTTAATTATTTGGTATGAAGAACCAATGTAAAAATTACCCTTTAAAATTCAATTGAATTTATATTAAAGACAAAAGTAAAGAATGTATAAATCTTCAAAGAGTTTCGAAAGAAGTTATAACAAAAAAAAAAAAAAGAATAGCTTCAAAGACGCTATAATAAATATTAAAGGGTCTTTGAAGAATTTGATGAAGCTATAAAAGTTAACTAAAAATCTGTATTTCTACATTTATAAAATTCACAGAAACGAATTAAACTAATAAATTCTAACTAAATCTTTATAGGAAAAATTATAAGAAAACTGTTGCAATCAAAGGAATGTCAGAAAAATTGTTCAAATCGAAATAAGCTATTAGAAGCCGCAGCGGGAGCTGTTTCTATACAAATTAAAAGCAAAAAATCGAATTCAAATCCAATCAGTTTTAATTTTTCAACTGTAATAAAGAAGTTTGAATCAAACCAATTTGTATCAATAATTTTGCAATTATTTACTGTTGTTTTGGATTGTAGCGACATTTGTATTGAAACATTCTTTCGTGAGAGAAATTTTCACTCACTTAAAGACATATTTATGAAAAAAAAATTGCGACTAATAAGGACCACAATAATTTCTAAAATTATCACTATCCTTAGCTGTTATGATCATTAGCTCACATCGCGATGTTTTCCTTCACCGTAAGAACATAATGATGATGATAAAATTAAATAAATTAAATGTAAAACAAATACAATGTTTGTATATGTTACAGTTATATACGAAATCTAATGTATTTCGCCTACATTGCCGCTGTTTGTAATTTTAAGATTGATTTTGAAGGTAACGTTCAATTCCATTACTCGATTGACAACGTTAACGCGCAGATGTAGTCCGCTCCACGTATTTAGAATACAATAGTTCAAACTTAGATGCTTTTTCGAGTATTAAAGTACTCCAAATGGATTTAACTTGGCATTACGTAAATGAAATTCCGAGAAATAGGTGAAAATTTTACCAGACTTGAACATCTCAGTACTTTTAGTAATTTACAGGAAATTATTTTTCGGATTGATCTTAAGGTTCGATTATTGGGTTCGGTTAAGTGATAATTATTATAATTTGGTTTTAAATACAATATTTTCTATATGTTAGATTTTATTAAGTTATTTTATATATTGGATAAAATCATAAGCATCATTCAAACTAGCACACCTAGGGTTGCCAAGTCGCCAAACCTACTAGCCGGACAGACCAGCCAGTTTGGCCTGACATTTGTGTAGAAAGGTCGGACACCCTATATTATTTAGGATTTTGTCTCAGTATTAATATACACTCTCGTTTGAGAAATGTAAAAAGCCGGACAACCGTTTATTTTGGCAGGACACGCAATCAAAAAGCCTACCTATGTCCGGCTTTATCCGGAGGCCTGACAACGCTAAGCGCACCTATGATAAAAACATCAATGTTCTCTACATCACGTCCCTTTAAGCGGAACTCATTGAATTGAGTCGTTCAAGTGTTTGAAAATTTAACGAATCTTATCGTCGAAGCTAATATTAGTTTCTCCCAGTGACCTTTCAGTTTCCTAATATTTCAAAATAAAATAAATTCTATATGCACTTGAATTAGAAAGTAATTTCTGTTTGTGTTTCTATGTGTTTTGCTTCCATAATAATAGTTTTAGTACCTATTTAAAAAATGACTCACGACGATTATCAACAACTTTACGCTAAAATAGTGAAAAGTAATAAAACAGGTTACTATATTTATTTTAAAGGATTAATTGAAAACTTTTTCTTCTTATAATATCTTAAATTGATTGGATGCTTTTTCTTTTTAGCATATATATTTATTCAACTGTTGCAGAAAAATTATATACTTTACACATATTGGTTGTAGTGAAAAAATTCCAAATCTTGTCGAGCGTCTTTAATTTACTACATTCGAGAGTTCTAGGAAAATGAATCAAAATGATGTACAAGAAATAAATAGGAAGATTACACTTACATGCAGTATATACATATTTTATTCTAAACTAGGACTTATAAATAAATAGTATTCAGACTATAGAAAAGTTAAAAAATAACTAAATATAAGCGACGAAGCGACACCAATATTAAAGCCTTGAATAATTTGTAGGTCGAAATATCGTAAATTATAATGTCTTACGACACCTGCATGAATACATAGTTTGTGAGAAGCTTAAACGCTTTCGATAGGTTACAAATAATGCTTAGAGGTAATATAACATGCAAATAATAATAATAATACATGTTTCTAAAATTAATTTACAAAAAACTTAATGAATAGATGGTTCTAGCAAAGGTTTCTCTTTTATATAAAAGTATCCTCAGGTAAAAGTACCTTGATTAAGTACCTTACCTTGAAAAAAGTTTTCCTCGTTCAAAGGGAAACGTAGGTTTCAATCTTAAAGATTTTTAATGGGAATTACGAAACAATTTTAACTCATTCACATCATATTTTATACTGATATTATAAATGCGAATGTTAATATTGATGCATGGTTGGATGGATGTATGAATTTTTGTTAAAATGTTTCTCCAAAACTACTCATTTTTTTAAGTCCACGCGGACGAAGCTGAAGGTGACAGCTAATGTACTTTAATATACGGCTTTTATTGCTACCTGTTATGGTTTACTTACAAATAGGTATCTTTCGTTTTCTTCCATTTTTCCTTCATTACTTTCCTGTATGCTACTTTGTCAGGGATAAAAAAAAAAATAATACATTAAAATAATCTCTATTTGGGTACAATAAATTGGAATGTAATATCAAATAAAGCTCAGACATCAATAGACCACTGCGCTGGATGTTGTTGACGGACGGACGGACGAATAATATCAAGTAAAAATGCACTTCGCATTTAAAACTACCGTGCAACAAGTTGCTAAGCTTTGAATAACCCCAGAAATTTATTTCGAACACTTTTATAAAATTGACTTGAAATTCGTTACAACAATTTTTACTTCAAAAAAAAAAAAAAAAAAGTAGAATGTACTTTATTTTATATTTGAATGAGTTCATACTTTCACTATACAAAAATAATGTAGATAAACTTGTATTGAAAGTGATTAAAATGCTAAAAACTCAACAAAAAAGTTAATATAAGTTATCCGAAATTCAAAAGAAAAGGGCCGTTCAATCTAATACTAATTACGTAGGTGATATAACTAGCGGTGCGGAAATCGTTTGTACGTCGTCAACAGATATCAGGAAGGAAGAGGCGGTGATCCGCTCGAGGCGAAACTCCGCAAAGTTGAACAACGTTGTTGATGCTACTAAAATAGATTGTTTCTACATAGAAACATGTAATTATATACTTATATATTATTTTAATTACTAGCAGTAGATACGGGTTTTGATTTTAAAATAAATGGTAAAATTATAAAAATCCTAATAATTTAGAATTAAAATGTTTTTTTTTTATAATTTACCAAAAATATGTCGAAGGTATATGTAGTTTATTAAAGGTTAACACGCATAATAAACTCCTTATCCCCCTCACCAACCCGCCTCGCGACCGCAGCGGTGTGCACTCGCCGCTGCCTTAACGTCGCCAATTGAGCGGGTAAAGATTTAAGTTTACTAGTTGTGTTCGTCCGCGAGAAATACTGTATTCCGATAGCATTTTAATTATTTTACTTAACCGACGTGCTATGCGTTGAATGTGGAAGAACCGAAAGAGGTGTATCAGGAATGCGCCAAATGGAGGTCCTTGATCTTTGCCGATCTATTAAAAAATTATAATAAAATATGTTAAACTTACAAAACATTCACACAAACATCATATATACCCATACAAACCTTGATCTCCTATTTGATTTTGTTATAACGCATCCTTGAGAGTAAAATTTTTAAAAACATTGAATGTCATATTTATTTAAATCAAATAAGCAGCCTAAAAAATAAGTTTCAAGTTTCGAACTGTATAAATGACGATACTTCCATACAAATTTCTACCCCGACTTTCAACTCTTTTTTTCTCGTTAAAAACTAGCCTATGTCCTTTCTCAGGTTTTAGGCTATAAGTGTACTAAATTTCAGTTAAATCGGTTACAGAACCTAGTTGCTTTGGCATGAAAGTGAGACAGAGTTACACTCGTATTTATAACATTAGCAATGTGTAATTTTCACTTACACGCGCCGTCCACTTGTGACGCGGCAGGTGGGTTGTTGGCTAGTCGATGTCTCGGCAACCGCACGCCGTCAACCCGTGTAAGTGATAATGATGGATCGCAATTTTATATCGTACTCATTGTCGCTGGCTACTTCGTCAGCACGGAATTAAAAAAAAATAAGTAGTCTATGTATTCTTTCAGACTGTGTTCTAAATCTATCCCAAATTTCATCGAGATCCATGCAGCCGTACTGGACATACCTTGTTACAAATATCCACCCAACCCATCCATCTAAATATTCGCAATTATAATATTAATATTTTATCCCGCGCAATAGGCGACGGCGAGTCGGCTCGGCGGCGCGGCGACAGTTGACAGCTAAGGTGATCGCAAGGCGGTGCCAGGTTGGCGAGAAGTTTAGTTATGCGTTATTAACATTACAATTAAATGCTCTTCATTTAATATTTGGATCGCTTTCTTTTTTCTGCTTCATATTTGAATGTCTACAGGACTCGCTTTGGAAATGGGTCTGCAAGAAGTGTACGCAACATAGCATCGCAACATTCGCAACGCCCACAAACATTTACCGTATACACATTTGTAATCAAAATCGCAATGCATATAAGTTTTTTTTTTGGAATGAAAAATCTAAGTCGCATCGCAATTTGTGACTTATAATTTAAAAAAAAAAAAACATTTTTAATAGCACATTATAATCAGTCAATTCAGCAATCATACATAAAGGACCTATCATAATGGAACTTGTTTCATATGAGCGTGTTTACCACTGCCGAAAAGATCGAATCGATCCAATGAGAGATTCCAAAATGTTTCAATAAAAAAAATGTTTAACAAAAGGTTAACCGCAATAACCGCTTCTTTTTTAATAATCCATTATTATTAGTACCCATCCTTGATGAAAAAAATATAATCTTTCCTAAGCAACAAATTAAAGTATCCAATTTCAGTCCGCGCGCGTTTGTATACGATAACCTTATGATAATCTATCCCTCGATTACCTAACCAGAGTATCTACGTAGCGAAGAATGTTGTGTTGTACACAGATTTAATACAACGAATTTAAGCGTAACAAAATTTGTTAGTGATTTATTAGACAAAAGAATTATATACTGTTTTTTTAATCTTTTATAACTTTAAAATGCAGTCTTGTAGTTATAATACATACTTGGCTAAGATCGGCGGAGGACTAGATAAAGATCATTTATCATTAATATTACATTGAACCTTAAATATGTTATAGCAGAATAAAAATCTGCTTATTCTGCTTATCCCTCTTTGTTAAGGTATTGTAAGGTCACATTTATAATAACAACCCTATGTTTAATTTATAAAAAGAAATTGTCTGAACGTATAAACACGACGATATTTAAATCACCTTCCTTGCCTGGAATTATCCCACTCACGTGGGGTCGGCGCACAAACTTTAAAGTTTAGGCTTATTTTTTTAAAGCCGGCCGCCTGACTATCGCCAACCCTACCTAATTATATTTAAATATGTTTTATAAATGTTTTGAATAGAATGGCTTTTTTAATCTTAACTACATTTATCGTGTACTTTATGTACCTAGCAAAACGGATATTGGTTTCGGAACGGGAGCGATGAAAGCAGAGTGTCTGAATTTGAACGGACGTGCAATCGGGCAAAATGTAACAAAAGGGGGACTTGTAGCGCGACTTAAAACAACATCACTTTATTGAAGAGGATATCGTTCGCGAGGATGCTTATTTGTGGACATGGACATACAAGCATAATTATATTTTAATTATATAAATTTGAATAAAAAAATATAAATAGCACGAAGAGTACATCAAAAAAAAAATCTCATAAAATATTAAAACAGATATTAAAAAGTTACCTAATGTAAGATCGTAACCAATCTTAATATCATCAACCGTCAACCATTTTTATATTGTTTTTTTTTTCAGAAAATATTAAAAAATATATGTAGTTTTGGAAATAATAAAATTATTTTAACTGAAATAGATTCATTTATAAAACATTTTTTTAAACATCGGATGTACTTTAGTAGGATTCTATTTATTTTTTAACATATCATATCCTCTTTCTTTGCGAACTCTCATTGTTATCGATTAAAAGTATCAACTCTATTAAAAGTAAGCAACGCATCTGCAATTGTCTATGGACAAAGGCCGCTTCTCCATTTCAGGCGAATTCAGGTGGTCGTTTGGTATTTTGCCACCTTAATATATAAAAAAAATATTATCTAATTTTAATTCATTCCTCCCAACTCCCAAGTAGGGTTGGTGACAGATAAGTGGCCGGCCGTAAAAAAAAAGCCAAAACATTAAAGTATAAAAAACTTTGTGCACCGAATCTAAGTGAATAAAATAAAGCCAGGGAAAAAAAATTTAGTTGGGTAAAACTAATAATAGTAATTCACATTCATTTATCTTAATATTTATTTTAGTCAATATACTAAAAACTGTAAAGCTACTCTATAAATTTAATCCGCTTCAAAACGACCTTTGTCTAATTCAAGAAAAAAAATTAAAATATTTTTTATTTAAACTTTTTATTATAAGTTGAGACGGCGTTTTGTCATATAATTTATTAACACAAAAGATTTTTCACATAGTTAGAATTTCGGACAAAGGCACTTTGTGTTAGCGAAATTTTTCTAAGTCGCTTAAGTTCAATATTTCTCTAACACTCTCATAAAATTCTAATTTATACAAGAAAATACTGCGAATTTGTACTTACATAGGTTTTTACGATAAAAGAAAAATTATGACAAGAAATTCAATCATACACGAAAGTACGTGAGCCCGAAAATTTTACAAGTCGCTTAACTTTTTTTTCATCGATAATTTTTTGTTATCTATTTCAAATAATAGTAAAAAATATAAGATTTTTATTTATGTAATTTTGTTTTAGTAAAATATCACTAGAACTAGTTTTATTTAGCACTTTTTTCAAAATTTTAAAGTTTTGTGGAAAATAGTAATTATTTCACGATTCAATTAATTTTATCTATTAATTTAGAATAATTTAAGATATTTTTTTATATTAAATAATAAATTTACTTCACAAAATCCTTAAATTTAAACATATTCCGAAAATCAGGCTAACTTTTAAGTTAAAAAAATTATTTCACTTACCGAAAAAAATGAACCCTTTCCACCAATCACAGCACTGTGGCAAAACTTGTAGCCGTATCCAACTAAAACATAAGTTTTTTGATAAGACAGTGTTTAACGATAGGGAGGCTAGGGTGTTACAGGTTGCTGAGGGTGTGAGGGAAGATAAGATAGTGATGTCTCGTTGATCAGATATCGATGTATTGTCTTTATTTTTATTTGTTTTTAATAAATCTTGCTTTCTCTGTTATTTAATTCCGTTAACATGTACCCCAAAGCTTAAATTTAGTTGGGATTATTGTCAGTGTATTTGTTTAATTCAACTTTATTTTATGGTTATTCACATATTTGCAGCATAAAAAAAGGTTTAGTTTTTATTGTAACAATGTGCTTTTAATTATGAATATCTTTCCTAGCTTTAAAGTAAAAAAAAAAATAGTTTTTAATTGTGGTTACATTAAAATAATAAACTAAAATACCTTTCCGTTCTGCCAATCTATAATACTCATTTTACAAATATTTACCAATAGCTCACATAATCTAAAGCTTAATTTTTTTTTTAATCTGTTATTTTAAATAAATAGAACATGCGATATTCTCAAAATAAGACCGTAATGTCATGCTCATAAGGTGGTAAATCTGAAAACAATTCATTTTATTATCGACAAACGTATTCACCAACATCACTATGAAGCAACAGGGTGCTGGACGCGTGCGCGTTTCCACCCTAGCTGCTATAAATGGGCACGTAGCTCCGTTTGGACCCCATATCCTCGGTAGAAGCTAACTCAGGAGGTCCTCTGAACTCCTAGTAGCTCCGGGAAATCGTCACTCAGTAACGCGGTAGTTTCTCTTCGTGTTTGTTTTTTTTAATTAATTGAAGATTAAATTTTTTGTGATTGGTGCAATGACTTAATTTTTTTTGGTGACGATGACTTTATTAATTTTGACTTTTATGTGCCAAATAAGTGACCAGTGCTGAATTAAAAAGGTAAGTTTAGATATAAGTCGCGAAAATTTCAAATTATCGCGCGCGAAGTTTCGCTTTAGAAAAAGTTTATTTTTTAGTACTTTTATTGACGGTGAAAATATTAATGTGATATGATAGTGAAAATTTTAAGTCCTTCAGACTTCTGAATTTGAAAAAAAAGTGAAAAGTTTTACACTAGCAATTTTCAATAATTTGATAAATTCGTTTAGATTTTATTTTTTATTTAATTAAACATTCAAGAAAATCGTAATGGGAAAACAAAAAAAAAATATTGAATTATTGCATCAAATCATCATCAAAGGTAAGTAAAATAATTAAATTATTAATGAAATGATTTAAGAAATATTATTTTGTTAGAAAATGTGATTTGTGGTTGCTTTTTAAATTAAATTCAAAAATATTGAATAGGTACAAAATTTAAATGTACTTTTTTTCTTTTACAGGGTGTTCCAACACGGCAGGAGGAAATAAATTCAGCAGCACATCATCATTTGAATTTCAATATTAAAAATAAAAATAAACTATACACTATTCAAATATCTTATTTATTGGTGTCTATATTGTAGATTTATTGAGATGTCTTTATTTGATTGCCCCAATATGTCAAAGTTTTCAGGATACTAACATGAAAACATTTTTACACACCTGTAGTTATTAGTTAAGCGATAATTATTCGTTCAAAAAAATTAACCGTTAGGCATAACTTAATTCACAATTCTTCTGAGGTAGGATCGCAAAATAAATTTAGAATTATAATGAGGAGATGTCAGTGATATGCTCAGTACGCATGTCAATGCGCAGATGTCAGTACGCAAATCTATGCCTAGATATCAGTGCGCAAATTAATGCGCAGATGCCAGTGTGCAAATCAATGCACAGTGGTAATTGCAAAAATCAATTCGCATATATCAGTGCTTAAGTCAATGAGCAGATGTCAGTGCGCAAGTCAATGCGCAGATGACAAAGTCCATGTTAATACGCAAGTCAATGCGCAGATGTTAGTGCGCAAGTCAATGCGCAGATGTTAGTGCGCAAGTCAATGCATAGTCAGTTCGAAAGTCAACCATATACATTATTATAAATACATTATTATAATTAATATTTTTTAAATCATAGTAAGTAATTAGAGCCAAAAAAGCATTCTTAAAATTTTTAAATATAACTAAATTTTAACTAAATATATAACTATCTCTCACTGATGAAATCGCAAACAAACTCTAAAAATTATCTCGATGTTTACTTAATTATATTATACGATGAATTAATCATAAAGTTTAATTTACTTACAAGTAAATCGGCAGAATAGGCCACGAATAAGTACTATGAGCTATAATAACAATTAGATCTGATTAAAGATTTGTAATATTTTTGCAAATGAAAAACCATCGCCGATGATTCTTATAATAAGGTTTTTATAACATCTTTTTTGTAAATTAAAACTTAAAGTACAATTAAGCGAAGAAATAAAAGTTTATAGGTAGCTTTAACGATCGTCCAAACATACGTGTTGGTTTGATGACATCTAAAGTTATAAAGCGAAATTAACGAGAGCACACAAACTTCTAAATCTTCCATCGTTTCATAACACGTGTTCCAAGTCATACATTAGCGCTGGGACGTGGACTGCATGCCCACCATTAAATTAAAACTTTCCTTATCGATCCAAACAAACAAGGATTTAACTCGGCATTTGGTTATTAAGATATTTTACATTACTATTGAATAATTAAAAATAAAAAATAAATTATTAGAATATAATTAATTATATGTTAATTTAATTTTACTCTATAAACAAAGAACAACATTGTACAAAACAAATTATCATCTCTCTATTTTAAAACACAATGAGTGAATGACAATACGTTTTGTAGTTGCATAATCAAATGACATCTACGGCGTAGCTTTAACGTAGTAGTCAGTTGTAACTTAAAATTACAATTCTTAAACATATTCAAACTGCACTAAAGACTGACACGGTTTCAACAAATGAGCATCAATGTCTAATAAACGTGTTTGGTTTTTTTTGTTTGTTGAATAGTTAAATGAGGCATTGGTTTTTCAATAGCCGTTACTCTTTAGTTAATCACAATACACTTATCTAGTTTACGTGCACCTGAAATTCAGCTGGAACGCAGCCATGCTGTTTCCATTAGAATACGTACATAGTTGATAATAAAGGCATTAGTGCACCTCCCTCTGTTCTTCGTATAATTTTAACTTTGCTATTAAGAACAAAGGTAAAATTAAAAACGTAAAATAATTTACTCAATATAATTCTAAGAATTTGTTATTAAAAAAATCCTGTGGAAATTTTGAAGGGAAATTTTTAGAATGGAAATTCTCTTTCCATTGTTGAATTTCGATGACTGAAATGATAAGGACGGTTGACCTGCGTTTTGCCGTTTGAACAATTTCATCGAAACCACTCAGGATTAGCTCTCAACGTTCCCACGAGGATTTATCGTCAATTTTAATAGATTTCATACCCATAGTTATTGGAGAAGTGTTAAATTGAAACTTGATATGTATTATTTTGTAATATACATATTAATACGTTTTTATAATTAAACTTCAGTTCGTATATTGAGATAAATTGGTGAATTTAAAAATAACTTATACTACAATTAAACGCGTTCAAAAACAATTGAAAAAAAAGTTTAAATTAGTAACAATCTGTAAATATAATTTTGTAAATAATAAGGTAGAATAAATAGGATAGGATAAATTAATTAAAACTTATTTGAGCGTATTAAAGAAAGTAACTCAAGGGGATCGTTGCTAAATGTAAACTTGCCTAAAGTTTCGCCGCAAAACTATATTGTACAACAATAAGTTTGAAGGTATACCAAAATACCAAAGCAAATGAGAGACAAGTTGTGGCTCGTGTTATTTAGTAAAGGAGCTTATGATAAACGGTTTATTAAATTCCAGAACTATACAATCATGAAATTGGAAGTACTTCTCATGGCTTTAGTTTTAACTTCAACTTAAATTATATTTTTTGTGACTAAATAAACATTCACGTTAGAAAGTTCATTTTTATCTTTTATAAATAATTACGTCTCAATAAGTTTTAACGAATAATTTTCTATTATTTATATAGAAAAAAAAAATCCAGTCAAATAACAGACTCTTAGATGTTATGAATGATGCTTTACGTACCATTACCCTTATCAAATCATTCAAAGATTAAGTAGAATCATAGACATTAATTTTTCATGAATCTGTCCTATCTCTGTCACGTTTCTTTATATTTGCCTTTACGATTCAATTCGTAAATTAATTTCGTACTAAAATAATAAGTTATCTTTTTGATATATATATATATATATATATATATATATATATATATATATATATATATATATATATATATATAAGAAAAAGTGGTATAATATTATTGTATCCATATTTTTAAAACTTGTTTCTGGAGAAAATACAAAATCTTATATCTTAGTTAAAAATAAAACTCATTTATATAGATTTATATTTAAAATAATAGTCAGCGAGCGAAGAGAGCTCTATACTAATCCACAATGTTTACATTTTGGTTGTACACTTTACCAACAAATTATTATCTTTAAGAGTTGGGCTTTGACAAAGTTATTTCTAGATGTAAATATTCATTATAACGATTTTAATTATGTAAACGGCACATTAAATTAACCACAGTTACATTTGGGTTTGATGGATAAACCGCAAATTTAATTTTATCGTTCAATTCGTATAAGGTGTACTAATTGTTTATTTTACAATATTGTTTTGAAAACTAGAATGACACCGTTATAAATTAAAAAGAAGATTAAAATTGTCGGGATTAAGTATTTAGTAATATCTTAACATTTCTTGAATTTAATTCTGGCGACACCAAAAAAAATAGATACTGATAAAAAAGGGGTACTATAAGGTTCTACAGGGAAATTCCACAAAAGACTAATATAACTTATGTACAAAAAATTTATATCAAATTATAGAGCCTAGAATAATCAAAGCTAGAATACAAGGATGCGTCAAATACTACGCTTTCCAAAAGGGTTCCGTAGTAGGCAAAAAAGTTTGAGAACCGCTGGAATACCTTTTTTGATAATTTATGAAATAAGAGGAATAATGATATCCCATTGGTTTGTTCTTTTTCGTAAATAATTCTTAGCATTTATGTCATTATATATATTATATTAATAGTTACTTTGTCAATACATTTAAAAAAAATAAGATGCTGTATATAAAAAAATAATTAAATTGAAAATGAAACGGTATAAATATTAAAATTCATTTTAAGCGTTGGTACATCCTTTTCCAAAGCATTTTCAATCTAATTAAAGAAGGGAACGCGGAAACTTCCGTACTTTAGAATTTTTGCCTGACAAGCAACTCCCCAAGCCCGACCGCGGTTACAACAACGAAATATGAAATTTCAATTCCGCACCAGGTATTTTATTAAAGTATCGGGGTACCGTACCGCTCGAGAATAGTTTGGAAACAAATAAACGACTTTTCCCGCTCGTTTCTTTTTTTTATACATAAAAGCGTAGAGTTGATTTATGGTCGAACCCGTGAGCGACCACTTTCCACCGCGTCCTGCCGCGAATCCCGATCGACGGCGCATTTCAATTTATTTTATGAGTCGACACCTTTACTAAGGACTTGTGCTTAGCAGAATAAGCCTCATTTTCCCAAATGACGTTTGATCAATCATGGCCTTTGTTAAGTTGCAATACAATACAATCCAATAAGCCATTACTTTGATTTTTTTAATAAAAATAAATAGGATGACAAGTAAGGATACTTATTGTATATAATTAAAGAATGTATGTTATAAAGAAGTCATATATTTCAGACCAAATAACAAACATACATAGATATATACAAGAAAACGTTAAAGTACTTACAATTGAGGTACTTATCTTAGGTTTTTGTGACCAAAATCCCCGTTTAAAACATATTGCTATTTCTGTTTTGGAAAAGACAATGACGATAAGTTTCTTACAGAGATTTTGGTCTTGGAATAACACGTTGTGTTTGTTTTTGAATTAAAAAAAAACTAAACAATGTGACTAGCTTTTAAAATCATCAAGCATAAATCAGGCGGTTGTACGGCGATACGAAATACAATAAATCGAGACACGTATGTGTTTCCAATTTCAAATGACCAGGCATTTCGACCGCGCACACAACAACAGAAAATTGATTTCTTTCTGTTTTTAACTTTTAAAACATGTGCATTATACTGTTTTATTTAAATAATGAGAATTTGCAATTAATTTAAAGTATTTAATTGCTATAACACATTAGTACTTACATTTCAGAAGATCAAAATATGCGAAAGTTGGAAAAAAATATATAAACCGTAATAGCATGTCGTGCGAGAGATACTATTTTCTAAATCTATATCCGTTTATATGACGCGGTTAAAATTAACGATTATCATTAGAGCGGCCGATGGTGAACATAATCGACGGTAGGATTTATTGCAGACGTCGTTGCAGAATGGAAAATATATTACTTTGATTTTATGGCGCTACTGTGGGACGTACGCAGCCGACGTTTTGCGTTACCAACTTTTATTAAAACTGAATGAAAAGACATTCCTTGCAATTTCATGTCTTAAAATGTATTTAAATGTTAATTAATATTATAAAAAAATATGATCAAAACTGGACTTTTCCAATTATTCCAAACGAACAGCGCTATCTACAATTTATTATCTATACTTGTTTTTGTACTGATAAAAATTAGGAAATTATTCTATTACGAATGAAATCAATTTGTTTTTAAGTTTTTTAATTTCCCTACAACGCGCTCTAAAGCCTCTCAAACCACGCACATGTTTATCTTCTATAAAAAAGAATGAAACGCATAGTTCGGCCACACAGAGGGGGTAAACATGTTAACGCTTTCAAACGTATGTGAATTTTAAACGGTCGCTAACGGAATTCCGCCGGCATCGAACTCGTGTACCGAAAAGGTAAATGGGTCATAAAGGCGTATCAATATTGACCGCGCGACTCTCATACAACGTACACCATGCCCGTTATATTGGCCATATCTCACTTTATGCCGAGACGCCATTTTTCTGCTCGCTAATTTATGTCCACGTCCCGTTTTACGCTTTTTTTAGCGTCCGGCGCATGTTTCGCTTTTTTAACATTTAATATTTCGAATACGGCGCGGAAATCGATTAGAATTATGTACGAATATATGTGTTTTGATTTTTCAATTATGATAGGATTATTTATTGTATCTCAATAAAACTATTTTTGGTTAATGACAGAAACGTTTACACAAGCATGATTTACTATTACAATGAAATTAAAAAAAAAATACCAAAACATTTTATTAAACCCTTGTTCGAAGAGAATTCATTTAATAACGTAGATTTACTCTTCGTTCGGAAAGATTTATGAAAGAAAAATAAATTATAAAATTTTCCCAATCGGAGGTTTGGAACATTTGCAGGTAATCGATTCGAGTCACGATTCTCTTTTACCTCTTCGTTATTTAAGGTATTATTAGCACTTGTTACTAAATATAAATTATTCAATCTTACGAAAGCGAAGGCACTTTTTGCTGAGCTGATTTTGAAACAAGAGAAGTGAATGTAAATATGTGTGTGAAATCAAAAAATTAAATCTTAAAAAATGCGAGCAATAAATGATCAGTAACATTAAAACAAGCAATTTGTTGCGTCGAAACACAATGAAAATCGGGGTACCTTTTCAGTATAAGGGCCCAGCTGATAGCGCTTTATGTTAGCAGAGTTGTTTTAGGCCCTACTTTACATAATGATCCTGGTATAAAGTCCAAATTTAGGGTTATTACTCTTAAACATGCGTGTTACCAACATTTTAAACCTGTTCCATGCTATGGTGAAAAAATATGCAGCTATTAAGAAGGACATTAATGATTGTTGGGAAAATTTCCCTATTACTAACAAAGGTATTTTGTCAGAACAAAGGATTCAAAAGACTATATTCACCAAATAAAAATTTGAAGTAAAATTGAATTAAGTTCTCTTGAAATATGAATCGTTTAGTATTTGTATCAATTTCTCTCTCTACTCTCTCTTAACTGTAGAGTTAGAAATTTGAGTTCTTAAACGCGACGTTGTACTCTAATCAGTTACAGTTATGAAAATAGAATTATTATTTTTGAAATTGCTTTATAATAAAGACTTTTTATAAATAAGTTAATGTAAAAAAAGTTCACGTGAATATTCAGTGTTAGCAGTATATTAATTACGCTATACATTTAGTTATCAATAAACTTATTGTTATGTAAAAGTTAACAACATTAATATGACATTTCTATGAACAAACTCTCGCAAAAATATGTTACTTATAGTTGTACTAGGGCTAAAGCATCTGAACCATTAAATCCTTACGGAATGGCTTGTAATGTAAATATTTGCCATGTTTTGTATTATTTACATTTAGTACGTAATTTATAAAGATTATCCTCTGAAATAAACAATTGACACGGCAAACGCTCGAGCTGGGAGTAGGAGATAACGAGGGGGCGTGAGCACGAATATGTTAGCGATTCACTCACTTTTAGCTGACCTACGCGACTATCCCCTCTATAGACACGCTATAGCTTTTTAAAATATTTTTTTTCCATACTTTTTCCATTTTTCCAGAATCCATTTCAATTTACTTCCTTACAAAGAATAAGTATTACAAAGTAAAATTTTTCTAAAACCCCACTTATATCAAGAAAAGAACTTTCACAAAGGGCTCTTATCTCAAACAATGTGCTTTTGACACTTCCGTGTTTAATTAAATTCGTGGATAAAACTGTAAGATAAAATAAATCATAAAAAGTTACCAGTTCATAACCGCTGCGAATTAATTCAAATCAATATTTTATTTTTGCATTCGACTATCGTACTATTTTAATACGAATTGATTTAAATTCATACAATCTGCATTTGATTTGCACAATTCACTGCTATATATAGTGTTGACTGACTAAACAAGAACTTTAAGGCAATTTCACTGCTAAAAGGGTAAAGAAATCTGCATATTTTATGCTTTCTCTAAGTGTACGCTTTAACGCTTTTGTACTTTAGTAGTTATTCCAGTGTGAACCTTTATTGACTTAGGAAAACTTATTAGCAGTTGTAAGCGACTTAGTTCGTGCGAAATTAAAAAATAGCCTACCTAAAAAATATAAAAGTCAATGAAATTTTCTCGTACAAGCCATAACAGGCAAATTATTTTATTTAATTAAGACTAACCTTCGTTCATTTTGTTTAGTAGATTTATTACAACAAGCGACTCAAATGAAATGAAGGAAACGTAGGTATGTACACCATCTATCTTCGAGTTCATCAAGACGCCAAAATCCGACTCGAAATTGCATTTTCCAATGGTCCGGAAAAAATTTAAAGAGCAAGAATTTTCCAGAGTCGGGAACTATTCGAATAAAGGCGGTGCATTTTGAGTTTTAGATAAAAGTGGTGCATCGCGACTTTTAACGTGAGGGATTGTGGAATCAACTTTAAATGGTACGAGTTTATTTTTATTTTATCAATAGAAAGTTGGTATTAGGCTTATAGGATATATATTTATAATTTCAAATAATAATGAGTACGGATCATAATTTTCATGCCACCTTTACTCCGAAATTAGTAAAACTAAAGAAATAATTTTAGCTATCATTATAAGTCGGTAGGCGTTTATTTTAAGCATAATTAAATTGATTCCCACAACCATTAAAACAGAAAGCTTAATCTGGCTGCAAACAGCATAAAAAAATTAAAAAGTTTCAATTAAAATGAAAACTCTAATGAGAAAACTGAATTTTGCAACATTTTTTATTGTAACATTTTAATTGCTGTTCTTAACTTACTAAAAAAAAATTGGTGCATTAGACAAAATTGGGTCAGATTTAAAATAGTAACTTTTTTGTCATTTTTGCATGTCTAAAATCTGAGAATTTCAGATTATTCAGTGTTTTCATAATTACCGTTTTATAATGAAATCGAGTTCTGTATATCTAAGACACATTTAATCATAGAGATAATAGTTATAACTTATAGACAACCTTTCCAAGCGTCCATTAAAGGATTTGAGGAATTAAGCACGCAGCCTTCAAGCTGTGTCCAAATGTGCTCCTCATTTGCATTCTAACAGTGTGTGCTTTTAGCTAACAGACCATTTCATTTCTAAACCTAACAAAACACATAGAATAAAACACAGACAAGATGAAGGCTAGTAGTATAAAATGCTAAAATTAAATGAAACATATTGCAACCTTTTTTCTCTCTTTAACTAATAGGATAGTAATAATAATTAGGAACATGTTTTATGCAGGTGTTTCAGCAGCAGAAATTCGAGGCAAGACACATTGTTGACACACATACTGTTCAAACAGCAATCAGCGCATCAATTTCTTTATAAGTAAAAAAAAAATGGAAATGAATTCTAATTTTAAATGCAAAGTGTACTTGCATACTGACGCCAAAGTGATAATATAAGAGTAAGAACCCTTTTATAAAATGGATTCGCTTTCAAACTATTTTATTGATTGCGTTCATTATTTTACATATTACTAATGGTTAAATTCTATATAGATTTTTACTGCATAGGTACTTCATCATATTTAAGCACACTGGTGCTAAAAGATTTCAGTCTTTGTATCAATTCTACCTTAGTTGTATTTTAAAACTGTATTAGATATAAAGAAGGATATACCAAGTGGGCCGACGAACCAAAACGTACATTGAAAATCTAAAATGTAATTCTGCGGAACTGAACAATTCACAATTCTATCCTTTAAATTTTAAATTCAATATCTGTGTCGTATTATTGCGGAAAGAACGTTAGTTGAACTAAAAGTAAAGTGCATCGATTCAAAACACATGCGGTCAAACAAAGGAGTTCATGTGTCGTTTTATTGTAAAAGTACATATAATAAAATGCAACTATATGCCTGTAATGAACTACAAAAAAAATGAATAAGACAAAACTCGAAACTCTATATCGTTAGCTCGGGCCTTTCCTTACTTAGGGATGATTGGTTGATTTCGTACACGTCTTTAAATTGCATTGGAAACTCTATTTATTACAAGTATTTTATTCAATTAAAATTAACACAATGAAAATTTTATGGGCATTCATCATCTTAAAAAAATCCTAACAGAGCTAGGATTCGTAATACTTTACTCATTACGATCCTGGTACAAGCCCCTAGGTTAAGCGAATTCACTGATCCATAACGAATAACCACACTTTTTAAGAATCTGCTTCAGTCTAAACCTTAGACTATTTTTAACTCGGCTCTCTTTTATATTCAATAATAGGTGACTTGGGTCACTAATTAGAACATTTTAAGATAGTTTAAATTTGGTAAAAATAGAATTAATGCATATAAAAACAAATGTGAGAAACAAAGTCATTAATAAAGACCGGGGCTAAATTAAGGTTCCTACAACTTGTGATTTTGTTGTTTCCGGACATAGCTAGCGTTTTGATCACCTTAAATGTTGTACAACGTTGTGTTGTTTCTACTTTTTAACATTTCCGTGCATTTTCAATACAAGAAGATTTCGAAGTTAGTATTTCTGATACTAAATAATTATTCTTAAGGCTGACAAAGGATCCATTTTGTTTTCAAGTCTTAACTAAAATAATTAGTGTAATAACATTTTAAAATTGTAAGTTCTCACCTTGAGCCTTGAGATATTCGAGAGTAGAAAATATGACCGACTGTTCTCAGGGACACATTTTACTGTCACGGCTTTTTATTACTATAACTTAGTGAAAAAACTCAAGATAGATATCATACTATCAAAAGTGAAGAGCATTTTCGCATTCATGTCAGAGTGTCAACGTGTTTTAAAGGGCGCTTTGAAATATATTTCAGAGAGGAAATATTTCGTAATGTGAAAACACAATCCTTTTTTTGATACATTAATCTTACTAATATTATAAATGCGAAAGTTTGGATGGATGGATGTTTGTTTGAAGGTATCTCCGGAACAGTTCAACGGATCTTGGTGAAATTTGGCATATATGTAGAACATAGTCTGGAAGAACACATATTCTACCCTTTAACATTTTTTTTATTCCACGCAGACGGAGTCGCGAGCGACAGCTTGTGATATATAAATTCACATCATATATTGTAGTGTTATGAAAATTATTCGATATAATAATTTTCTGGAATTAAGCGAACACTTAGTATTAAGTTTACGTTATATAAATGATATTTATCAATCATATATATCTGCACTAATTAAACGAATAATATCATTAAAAATCAATTCACAAAAAGTTTTTAAGGTAAGAAAATTTACTCTATAAAACAGTTCCAACTATAAATTTCAAAATGTACAAATGTGCTCAATTTTATGCATTCGTAGCTAAAAATTTCAACAAAGGCGCAATCTAACTTTATTGAAGATACTTCCCGTAGACCTGAGGTTTTCAAAACGAGAACTCAATATTCATAGTTTTATAGGGTTATAGTAAATTTATTTAATAATTTAGACCTGAATGTAACCTCTTCATTTTAGTTTCATAATGGGAAAATAGTGTATAAAATTAAAATTATTAGATAATTATGTTTTTACGTTTTAATGACGCGTCATTAATAAGTAAGATATGAAACATGATGTTATTAATAACAATGTTCCCACCAGTTCGTTTAAATTTAACTGTTAAAAGGTTATTTAATGTTTCTTAATATTAAAATCTCATGTACAATGCACACCGATGTTAAGTATTAACTTAATGCATTTTTAATATTCAATTAAGTGAAGCAGGTTTTTCGAACACCACCAAATGAATTATAAATTATCTGTGGTAGTCTCTTAATCCATCAGCGAGCGGTTATTCCTTTTAGGCAACAATTCCGGACGTCCATTAAAGGATTTAACGAATAATGTAAGTTTAAAACAGACATTGTACTACTTTTCGCGATTATCCTCTTATGTTATGTGTCATTAACTTGCTCAGTCACTGTAATTAGTTCTTCTGTATTATTTTATACTGATTATTTTACCATACAAAAATAGTAATCAAAGAGAAATTTGCAAACATTATGTTAGTCAAAATCTCACATTTATGTTAGTCAAAATTAATAGCCATCATATAATCGTTTATTGATAGAGATACATATCAAGCTATTAATTTTAAAAGACTATGAAATGTGAAAAGTTCTTTGATTTCAACTTGGTGTTAATGTAGAAAGTGACATGAAAAAAACATCCCTCCTTTAAGCACCCTTATTTATTCAGCCGTAAATGTTTTGATAACAATTATAACAGTCAGGTCGCGTGCTTGATCGATTGGAAAAAATATGCATAGGGTTATCTGAATATTCAATATTGACTATGAACGGTGTACAGGTAAATAATTTTCAATGTCACATTATTACAAAGTCATGTGTGTAAATGTCGGTCTATTTATTTTATAAGGAAAAATACATAAATTAAACATCACATTATTCAAGTGTTTCAACCAATAAGGACCATTATTCTTTAGATTCCACGATGACTACTTTTTTTACACGTAAGATGCTTTCATTTGGTACAAAAAAGGAGACAGATAAGGAAAGTGAACAAGATAGAATGTAGCCGGTAATAGGAAAGATCTTCCGGCACTTTGTGACAGGGGGCAGACTATTATTGAATCTTTATCATAATAACGTTTTAGGAAAGTAATAAGGAGAAACGAACAAGAACTTGATTAGATCCTGATACTTTAAGAAATGTAGAAGTACGTCTACTTCTTGCTTGTACTCTGTAAGGTCTCTACTAGGATTTACTCATTCGTAAAACAACTGCTACTTCTACAAACTATGATACAAATTGATTATGCAGAGTTGCAGAGGCCCAAGTGCCTTTACTTCACGCTATTCTGCGAGGTCTTAATACTTCTCCGCTCGGTTTAATTCGTGTAGTAAAGTTACTTCTAGCTCTATTACTCCGCTCTATAGCTCCGGTCCACGTAAACAAAGATTAAAGCGTAAACATAAACAATAATAATTGAAAGACAAGGGATAAAACAAAGTTACTGAGAGAACAAAGTACATCTTTGTATAGACGACGATGTAACATCTTATTAGTATTATCCTATAGCCTTTATATTCTACTCTATTCTTGTTGGAGACGTCAGTGCTTTACAATGTGGATATTAAATTACAAATTAACAATATATATAGTTGAGCAGTGGGGTATTGTAAGATGGCTAACAAAAGGCTTCAATTCCTCTTGATCTATCTCCGAACACAATAAGTTCACTCAATGACTGGCATCAATTTACAATGCACCTTTTATTTAAGACATGACAAGCTTACGAGCTAAAAGCTACTTAGTAAAATGTAGTTAAAGCGTAATCCTCTAAGGATACCTTGGAAATTTTACAGAAGTGAAAAAATACCGACAATAACTGTATTATTAAAAATATATATTTAATATTTCATAAAGAACATTTATATAATAGTATTTATCACTCGTAAGTATCAGGCATTTATAAATTTTGAAATTGAAATAACCAAGCCATATACGAATTTAGTTCATGAATCAGTTATTTTATTTAATTTTATCACATTTCTACATGGTTGAAGTATCAAGTACAATTCAGTACTTATTATTTATTTTCTTTTTCAAATAAACTGTCTGCATTTCATATGAAATATTGAGATTAAATTTATTGTAAGCGAACGAAATACATTGAACCGTTAGTAGATTACTACGTGAGCAGCTTTAAGTTTCAAGTTGAGTTAAGCTGACGATGGTATTTGTCTCTCTTGACTTACATTGATAATGACGTTTGATATTACAGCTTAGGTGCTTAGTAGAAAATTATCATTCGTTCACAACAATTTTCATAAAATTAAATTAAATATATTTTTAGTTAAATGTCACTTTAGAATAAAAAGAGAATTATTATTCACTCGTAGAAATGCTGGATTTTTAAGAGTGCTGTGAAAAATATCCAAAGGACGAAGAAATATTTCTTAATGAGGGTACAGAAACCCTTTCATTGTTGTCACGTATCATACTAAAGCACGTCGACAAAGGGTGCAAAGTACTGATTAAAATAAAACCTTGAGTAATACGAAGGGATATGAAACGATAACCTTTTTTATGTAACGAATAGTAAGTAGAACGTGTTGATTTCAAACCATACGTTGATAAAATTTACACATTATCTCGACTTTTATATGAACAGAAATATATTTGGAAAAAGTTATAATAATTTTTTGAAATAAATATAATTTTAAATGGCAAAAACATTTCAATTATTTTGCGTAATTGCAACTATTATTTTGTTTGTAAAAAAACAAATGTAATTAAAACAAACACGCTCAGCCACAGCCTTGTCATTTGATTAATTGCACATTCTCGTAATTCACATAACTATTTAATATTGTTCGCGGTTAAGCCTAACGAATGCAAATTATTCAATAATCTAAATTAATTGGCTGTAGTCACATTCATCGTACACACAAACATATATACTCGTATTTATTATAATTTTAGACTTTACTAATTTCTTTGTTTCTTTTCTTCTTATATCCACTTCTTCATCCCATCCGTTACTTATAAAAAAAAGGTTAGAAAGGGTAAGTGGAAAAAATGGGCCTCTGCAACCACATTCATCGGAAGAGACACTAAATGTGTATGGTTGGCTGGTGATTTACTGGATCATGGCAATTGAGCCTATCTGCAATAATGTTGCCAGATATGCCACTGCATTTATTGACTAAATAAAAAAAAAAATCATTATTATTTATATTCGTTGTTCCTGTAAATGTTTCTATGGCAATTATTCCACATTCTGAATTCAATTTTTAAGAAGTTTATCCCAGATCGGTTGATAGGTTAAGTGAACAAGTTGCATTGTGCAGCGACTTGGAAATCGTTCGGAGTGGATAAAACAGTTTGAGTGCGGCATTATTGTAATATGCATCTAGAAAAATCTATATTACGAGTATAATAAAGAAATCAAGCCATAGAAATACACGAACATATATTTCTTACTGTATGGTTCTTTTCCGTCATTACAAATTGAATGGAATGAAATTATCATATAAAATTTATTGGTCAATCGCACTAATCCAGTGTCTTTTCAAAACTTCTACCACTACAAATTGGATTTCATCTGTGCTTACCCACCATAATCGATAGTATTACAATGAACATCACAGTTATCATGCATTGACTAATATATCCAGCTAACTGTACGCTTTGCAGAATGCTCGTACTATGGCTTCATTAAAAATAACTCAATGAAAAGTCTATTCATGCAATTCGCAGTCTGGAAACATCGATTGCTCCAGTTCGGCTATAGAAAGCCAAGATAAAGCATTAATGTTAGTCAGAGGTATCTGCATGCATATTATAATTAGGTTACTGATATCGCTGACATTGTTTTACTATTTGAATCAATTTTTGTACTTTAACGCTATATAACAAATTTATAAACTTTAAAATATTATTTTATCTGTGCACCTAGCACGAATGTTTGTGCCAATCGCCATCGTATAGTCATCGACAAAATTCGTGCAGCGCCCCTTTTGGGCGTAAAGTACACTAATAATATCATACTTATTTTGACTTAATTGATGGTGGCGATACAAATGTTGGGAATATTATTTTTAATACCACACGTTATCAAACATAGTTTTAAATAACGTTCAAATTCCGGTAGAATATTAAACGAGGGTTCATCACGTCCTCTATCATTGTCATTGTTTATGACGGTTCTGACAAAACCGGATGTTTCTGAGTCTTTGCTGTTTTTAAAGCTCGTGTAAAGCTTATGTATTCGATTTTGAAAGAAACAAAGAACAATGGAGACAGTTACATCTATCTTCCTTTCAACAGTATATTATTAAAATACGTATAAAAATAAATTTATGTTTGTACTATGATATTTTTGCTTTTTTGGATTATCTCCTGGATATCTTTATGCATCTTCAGTAACGTTATATAGGCAAGTAAATATTATATTTTAAATGTGGATTTGATTTTATGGTTCCAGTTAAGTTTATGTACAAGGGGATGTTAGAAGGGAATAGCGATTTTGCGTATGTATAATTTGGTATTAATATAAAACCTCATTAGCTGGTATAATTCGAAACATCAAGATAATCGTACAAAGGGATATCCATGTCGGCCGGAGGATGTAAGCTTCTTTATTTAATGTACATACATAAATTCGAATTAAAACGGGAGGAGGCCCCTGGAATAAATAATGTTCCCTCGTATTTCAGAGGTCTTAAGTCCTCCGTTCTACTTTATACTTTGTGTATTTTTTTCGAATTTATAAACTCTGGTAATTATGTGTAAGCAGATTCAGCGACTGAAAATTTTTTGTTACTTCATGTAATTTTTTTCATCCTGTTTAATATCAGAGCTTTTTTGTTTGTTAAAGCGTCCTTTGAAATGATGAAATGTTTGTTAAATTGATTATATTTTGATGTAAAATTTAAATTTTAATCAATATTAAATTGGTAAGTTAAAGCTCTTTTAAAGTGGCTCTACTACTTTCTACAGTTATATTCCCACTGATTACTACGTATACCTTTGTTGGTGACCGATTTTCATAATAGAGTTCATTATACTGCCTACGTATAAACGTACTGCCCGGGGCGATCTTTAATGGGCGTAAAATTTCTCCGATGCTTCTTTATGTACAGATATGCACATTCTATTGTTACTTTGATGTTAGTTCAAATTGATGCGTATTCATACGATAAATACGACCGTTGTTCAAAGATACGTTAAAAAAATACATACTCGTACAGTTTTCTATTGAATATTTTTATACTTTATAAATCTGTATATTTACCGAACTTGATCACAAATTTTCTTTAGAATGGCTTTTGTGATTTATACATTCACTGATATTTTCTAAAATTATGTACCTAAGAATAAATAATTAAGTTTTTATTTCTAAATGATCTTAAATTGTGAATAATAAATGACTTAAGCTTTTTTTAATTCACTGATTACGTATACGATCCAATCAAGCGTGTGAATAATCAAATCACAAAACCGAAGGTTATCGCGTCCATGTGGAAATAATTGCTTACAATTATATCATATAAAAATATTTTACTTGCCTCCAAGCACGCATATTAAGGTTTATGTAGAAAGTGGGTAGGGAAAGAAAATAAAATAAAGGTAGAATGCCATTGTACGGCATTGGGTTTCCTTATAATTATTTTCCATGTAATACTTCACTAACACATTTATAACAGTTTAGTTCTTTTATTTATTTCAAAATCAATTTTAAGTTTTTGTTCGTTACGATTATTATAAAGTTAAAACTTAATTTACTTTCTATGTAATAAATATTGATTCCATTTATTCGGGAGCTAAAATTTTTCAAAAAACATTATATAACCTAAGTATATAAACCGAGGCATATAATATTGCAACCAGTATAATACTTACATATAGTATTTATAGCTCAAATATACGTAAAATGTTTCATAGACACTTCTTTCATTTTTCTACGGTTTAAATTTTGTTCATATAATGTAAACTAGTTTAAACAAGTGCAATAATTTAAGCATACGTTTGCTCATACTTTTTAGCATTTTATTTTTCAGTCAGTTTATTTTTCACTACGTGGCTTTCCAGCAGCAGTCGGACGCGCTTAATTTTATTACTTGCAAAGTGTTTTATGCACGCGCACTCCCCGATTTTGTACCAAAAACTATGCGCAGCGCAGCCCTAGTGTCGCTGCCATTTTCACGCTTTATTGTCCCTTGTGCAACGTTTAAAAAAGTCACCACACTTCAATTTATTCGTTACTTAAAATTTTTTGAATAGCTTACATTAAAACTTGCTAGCCTACACCATAAACCTAGGACTGAGACCACAGAAATACGCTTAGTTTAAATTAAACTAGTTTAATTGTTATATAACAATAATCATTAAAAATGTATACCTATACCCTAGCTTTACTAAAAAAAAAAGTTTTAAGCTTTAAATAAGCTAATAGAAGCTAATAGGAAGAAAAGAAAAAACAGAGCGGAAATAGACAATTAATTAAATAAAAAAAAAACTAAACGATGACAATTACCTTTTAGGTTATGTTCATGTTTAAATTGCTCTTTCAGAAATACTTTTCTTGCAATACTTTTAAATCCAATGAGTAATGTCATATTTCCATTTCGGTTCTCTTTATAATTCTACAGGTAATCCTATAAGACAACCCTCTCTATATTACATTTGACAATTTCCGAATTAAGGGGTGTTTTGATAAAGCGGAAATGACGCACCGAATTGACAATAATCCAAAGGAGACATTGTCTTCTTCGGGAGATAATTTCCGGTATGGATATAAAAGTAAACGACATTTTTTTCAATGTTAATTGATCATTACATAACGTTTAATTAATGTTAAAATTACGTGTCTAGAACATGTATTTCCATTTGTTATAAACTAGTTGTCCCCGCGACTCCGTCCCGCCTAAGAAAACCTAATAAGTAGCCTACGTGTTTTTCCAGACTATAATCTACATCTATGCCAAATTTCATCGAGATCTGCTGAACCGTTCTGGCAAATCTTCAAACAAACATTTATCATTTGTAATATTAGTAAGATTATTAGCTCTATCATTGGCAAACTAGAAACGGAAATAGATTTACTTACGCGTTCCATTAAGATTTTTTACGGTGAATTTGCTCGAGCGGGGACCGGGACATACGGACTGTCCCATTCAGAACTCGAATATCGTATAAAATCATATTGGATCATGTCATATGTTCCACAGTGTGACGTTTCGACATGACATGACATTTGTGGGATATAGAGAAAATCGGAGTCAATATCTGAATTACCGACCATTCGATTCCACTCAACTGACATTTTTTTTTTTGTCATGCGTCAAGTTCTGTATCGTGATTGGTTTATCGATTAACGTTCTTTTAACAATTTACACTTTATCTTTTCTGTCTCAAGGGGCACATCATAATAATATTTATTACATAAATAACACGGATTTTTTTTTTCTTGTGGAATCAAATCTAAGACAACTTTATCATACACATTTTTTTAAATTAGAACAACAATCAATTTAAGAAATATGTTTGCATCGTAATGGTTTGTAAATTATTGTAGTAATTAATATAAACATTTAGTACTTAACATTTATAGGCTTCTGATTTGTGTTTCATCATCATCAGCTCACTATACGTCCCCACCGAGGGGCTCGGAGCCTACCCCAAGTTATGGGTGACTAGGCCATAGTCAACCACGCTGGCCAAGTGCGGGTTGGTTGACTTCACACATATCGTTGAATTTCTTCTCAGTTATGTGCAGGTTGCATCACGATGTTTTCCTTCACCGCAAGAACGTTGGACAAATGTACATATGTAAATCGAAAAACACATTGGTACATGGCGGGATTCGAACCCAGGACCTGCAGATTGCAAGTCAAGTGCTTAACCCCTGAGCCACCGACGCTTTGATTTGTGTTTAAAGTTACAATTTTTCTTTTAATAAATTAAGTTAATATATGTTAAAAACTGAACACATAAATATGATTGTTAGTAGAAATATAAGACAAAACTAAGATATAATAGCCGACTGTGACTGAATACGACTGTGATATGAGTATTGCTCGTGTGCGAGTCGAGTGGCATATATGTAGAAGTTTTATTAAAATCTCATGGTACCATTACACTGGCTGTATAACATCTCAAGCACCCGCCTGGAAATATGAACCGAGTTCGTATTATAAATAGATTTAATATCTAAATCGTATATCCTTTAATACGCGACGGTTTTTTCTTCCCTTTATATTCTATAAGGCTTCCGTTTAACCAAAAACATTTTAATATTTATCTTTTAATCACATTTTTCGATACAAAGAAAAAAATTACAAAAGTTAATGGTTTATAGAAATAATAATGAAATATAATGATTGTTTCGTTGTAGATAAATAAAATTGTAAACATATAAATGGATAGAATTATTTTTCGTATCACTTATTATGATCGAAGTAGATAGCTTCCTATTTTATATACACATAATTTTGATTCATTAGACGTGAAATTAAGTATTTTTTTGCTCCAAATTCATAAAGAATTTATATGATATTATTCTTGAGGGGATTGTTACAGCTATGATGGCATTTCGAATGAATAACTGCAGCGCAGATTTGACGTGAGGTATTTTTATTGCCCCTCGCAGCGAAAATCCTTACAAGCGCGACATTGTCCACATTGTAAAAAACTTAATGATAATAACGTATTTTTAAGATAACTTGCGACGGTAATAAATAGAAAACCTTTAGGATTTTTTCGAAATTAGTTTGCCGAATATGAAAAGTAATGTGGTGTTTTGTAAAATGTTTTTTTAAATGTAAAATCAGGTACCGTATGAGTTTACTATAACGCCTATCATTAATTTATCATATTAGGTTCCGATATACCATAGTTATAACTGTGGTTCTTGAACTTTTTTATTTCCTTTCGATGAACTAAAATCAATCAGTTTTACCTGGCAAATACCTCCGAACATTTTTATTAACCTCTATAAAGGCAGTAACTAATAATATTTATAAAAACGAACGTTTGAGACACACAGACAGACAGACGGTGTCAAGCCCAATTTATTAAATAAATGTTATAATAATATTAACACAAAATAATTTCAAATATTTAATAACTAAAAACAATAATTATAATCATACCCAAGTATAATTAACCATAAAATTTCTGGTCGCTAAGCAACGAACAGCAAACAATTTTAACTTCGGTCGATGTTAGCTTTAGCGGCGGTAGGTCTTCGTGTCTTCGGATCATGTAATTTGGGACCATATAATTTCAAAATGACAGTTCGTGACCAATTCATAAACGTCAATATTAGAGTTATTGTACTGTTATAAAATGAAAAGTAAGTTCTGTAATAAAAGAAAACAAATAATTTTACCTTACAAATTTCGAATGTTGAAGTGACCATTGTGATGGACCCATTGGCATGACATTTCTATTTAAATCTTCATCAAAGGTATTGAGGTAAGGAAGGGCAAATACCGTTCACTTTTAATGATCTTAAGTCAGCTAGAAAATTTGAAATACAGATTGAAATGTAGTCGATATCGCTTCTTACTAAAAATAGAATTGTGTGAGACTTTTATAGGTATACAAAAAATGTATTGACAGCTTAAATGGAGAGATAACATTTATTATGTCGCCTTGAATACTTCTAAGAACAGAAATTTTAAAAAGTTATGTGATCGATTTGGGTTTGTTCACGGGTTTTCATTGCAATAACACCTATATAAATACATAGCCTTCCATCTCTTAAACTTTAAAAAAATGTGTTTATGTATAGATGTTTCTATAATAGAAACTCGCGGTTCTCGACTGAAATTCCGGATTTTTTTTAATTTAAATTAATTTGTTTCAATTTCGATATATGTTTTATTAATTTACGTAACACGTAAAAGTAATTACGTCTGCCTTACAAATGCGTAGTAAATAATGTCACACCTTAATAAATTAAATCAGCTTACGCAAGAGCTTTGTGGAATATTATTAAATGGTACATACAAAATATGGCAACACGTAGAAAATTACGAACTCCTACAGAACGTAGGAAATTGAACATATTTCAATAACATAACTTTGAAAGATCGGAAGTATGGTTAAAATGACAAAGGTTCGACAGGGACTTGTGTTCGATTCGAAGACGTTCACAGCAATTTGAACCTTAATTCAATGAAGTTCATGTTATTTTGCATAACACAATAACGGTCATTACTTTATCAATGTGTTTGTCTCGTATATGCATAATTAAACTAAATAAAAAACAGACCATCTGAAAAGGATAAAAGCCTCTGATGTTTTATAAATTTAATCAAGAAAAATGTAATATAATAATAAAACTTTTCTTGCAGACACATGGTTCATACAAAATCAAATTAACTCAATCATAATAACCGAGCTTTGAATTATTTACGTATAATTCTAAAATCGATGTAAGATCATCCACTCAAAGAATTCATAGTTCCAAAATAAATTGACGTTATTTAAATTCAACCGCACGTTTTCAATATTTTGTTAATATATTTACATGTTTACCAAAGGTCTGGAATAGTGGAATACTATTTAAAGATAACATGCGCCAGACTTTAAATGAATTATTCAAGCGTGCTCTTCGAAATATAAAAAAAAAACACTCGCGTCATGTATCAATATTAAAGTCTCTGATACAATTAAGGGATAAAAAGAAACTATAAAATTTGTGGAAATAATGGAAATTGAAAGAGAATTCGAAGTTGGCTATGGCTTCTCAATTAATGGAGACGCAGAACATGTGTATGAACTTTATGCCAGTTTTATGTGTGGTCAAAACATTACAATGGCTGAATTACAACACAACAGTTAAATTGCTGCTGCGACCCAGGAACGCAAGCTCCCTTTTAGACTAATAGATCACAAAAAAATTATCTATGTACAGATAATAAAATGACTGGCTCAGTTTATAAAATTGAATCTAATGCATCTATTTTACAAAATTAACAAAATATTGCACGACAGTAATTTCGTTGGTTGAATATTTTAACATCACAGATCAATAGACGTATTCACTTTGCGGCGTACGAGAATAATAACCGCTGAACATTTTCAGTTGTTTGTTTCTGCTAAATTTACTGTTTAATTATCGTTTTGACACATACACACAGTGTATTTCAGCTTTAATATAAATTTTATAGCAATAAGCAAATATTGTTAATGGATGATTACTCAATTTCACATTTTGATTGAGTACGCAGAAACGAAGCTTGTTTATCCGCGTGAAATTAACTAAAATAGATGCTTTATTAATTTATTTGGGTATATATTGAAAGGATAATAGATTAAAGTGATGATATGATAATTTATGATGCAAAGACGAAGGAAATGTTAGTATGGCCAGTTGTTATATTACTACAATGTACTTAGTAGGTATTTAATGTACAATAAGAAATATATTCAGAATATTCAGAAATAAAAGAAAGTAATGTTTATTATTTATATATTATATATTAATATGATAAATAATTACATCTTTCCTACCTTTTACATAACTATAATAATAATCATCATCATTATTATCATCATCATCTTGTCCGTGTCATAACTATAATATTTTGTTACAACGTTATAATATTCACAAATATAAAAACAGAAACAGAAAGTGCCTTAATATTCCAATAGTAAATAACCCAATAAAGTAATAAACAGTAGTTATTTTCAAGATATTTCAAATGAAACTATCATAAATAATATTTATGTATCCATTTTATTACATTAATACTACGTACAAAAATAGAAATACTAACATCAGGTGGAGGAAAAGGAAAAAATTATAACGCCGAAACAATTTAATAGACGGATTAAATGACTTTCATTGGATTACATTGTTTGCGAATCCGTGATGGTTTATTGATTTACACAAAAACATAATACATCAATACATTCCATTATAAGCTAGGTATAGGCACTGAATATTAATATTACTACGCACAAAACAGTCTTTTATGCGTCTATACCATTCCGGTAGTCTCACGGAATTACTGAAGAAAACGAAACGTGATTTCAATTTTCCTTACATTTATCGTAACGAGGTTTATGTTATTCAATAGGTTGGATAGAAAGAGCGTGTGTTATTTGAAGGTCTTGACGTGGTTTCGACACGAAGCACTCCCATACCAGCTTGGTTTACTGAATCGCCCGTCATTTGCCTTTGATGAGGACAAATTCTCATTATTGGAGATTTTCCCAGCATCCGATGCTACAATTATACTCAAACTTTTTTATTCGCAAACATCTTTTACAATATTATAAACTTGGAAGATAAAATATCGCATAAATAATGCGTAAAATCTTTTGAGGTACGGGAAATTTTGTAGAGACAAAAGCGTATAATTTTTATACGATTTAAAGTATACAAAAAATTGAATAAATTTTTATACAACACTACAATTCTTTGTATACAATTGTGATATTATGACAGACAAAATAACAGAAACTATTTACTTGTCATCAGCGAACAAATGTAATTTACTAGATGTCTACTAGATCGGAGGATAATCAGCGAAAACCTCTCCATGTTAATGGGAAGAATCCTAAAGCCTAAAATTTTGTATAATGGTTCGTCTTTAACATTAAAAATTTAAAAAAATAGTAATTAAGTAAATGAAAAAAATTGTTATTATTCTAATAGTCGTTTATAAAATAGCATCTGACCAATGCACTTCCCTTACAAATTCAGCGAAGAAACAATACTATAATAACATTTACTAAGCATTAATCAGAAAATTCATACAATTCCGCAGTCGCATTGCAAGCTCTAATTAAAACTATCGGTTCGCACAAAGTTAAGAATAATTGATATTGTTAACTAAGTTAAGGGCGTTAAATAAAGTTTTATGATCAAACTTCCTGTGCGAGAACAATAAGCGAACAATGTATAACTTCTGCGAATGTTGCAGCGCGGAACGTTCGCCTAATGCTCGCCAGTTTATTGGTAAATATCCTTCCGAACTTCCTTAATACACAAATATTGTTTCTTTCTTACTATCAACAATGCACTTCGTCTGTTTATCAACGACACAACACAACAATGTAATAAAAAAGTCATGATCATGTTAGGTAAATAGCCATTTTTTACCTCATTCTATATTCACACTATTCTCAGACACAGTCAGCATTTTATTTAAACTTATCTCGAGGGAGCCTTACAGAAATAGAGAAGTGCACCTTTTTGTTTTCTGTATAGAAACAGCGATTGTTTTAATACGGCGCCTTTATGAAATTCAAATGAGGCCTCGAGAGAGGGAAGCCCTCAAGGCCTCTTCGTTTATATTTATTTATTTCCCAAACAAGTATTACTATGCTAACTTGTGTGATTTATGGCAAAGTGCGCGTGTTTCACTGGCTCTTTCATATTGCAATATTGTACGTGAAGTTTCACGGCTGTTCCGCGTCACCCTCTGTGAACAATGCCGGCTGACCACTTGTTTTATTTCGTTCCAAAGCGACAATGGTCAACTCTAGTCGACTGGCTCGCGCCGTGTTCATTACCGATTCGTTGCTGTTTTTTTCAACGACCTTCCTCTAGAATATAGACTAAATTATACTTTTTACAATAATCTCAATTGATCATATACATAATGTATAGAATACAGTTGACTTTACTGATGAGTTAATATAATCAGTTTTCAGCGAACAAAACGTTATTCGCATGCAATGCAAATTAGTTTATGCGTTCATTACACCAACCCAATGTGATTAATATCGCTCATGTATTTTTTACGGCTATTGATTTGATTAAAAGACTATTATTCTCAAAGTGATATTACTTACTAATCGAAAAAATAAATCACTAATTTACTAAGTTTATTTTACATTATAGTTTACAGTTACCCGATTCTCTAATTGATATAATATCATAGTTTTGTATTAATATTCTTTTCAATACAAAATATAGTCTATTCGATATACATAACCTCTTAGAACCTCTGTGTTAAGCACTCAGAACGAGTTCATTACCTGACATCTCTACGAAAACCGTCAGTAGACGGTTTTTGTATATATGCATGCAGATATTAAATGCATTAAGAAACTGTGCAATCATTACGTTGGTGAAGAACACCTTAAGTACTTTGCTTCGTAATTAGGTAGGTAAATAGTAACGTGTGATTGCCTTCTCTCAAATAAAATTGCACATAATAATTTTACTTAATCTTCAAAGTTTTTAAAAATGTAGATTCTAATTCCCGATAACAGCATTATACAGCAACATTGTACACTAACAACACATTGGAATGGAATCTCTTAAATATTCTAGAAGTCTCGAGGCGTCCCACGAGTTAGACGGCAGAGGAGGCAAAGGTGGGAAAGGGGAGAGGGGAGGCAGACACCTTTACGGCTATTGCACGTGTACTAGCAGTGCTGGCAGTAATTTTTGATGAAACTGTATTACATTAGGAACGTACTGTTAGATACAAAACTTGCTTTTACTTGAATCAGACAAAAATACCAGTCATCGTGATTTTTGTTCTGGACAGTGCTAGGTTTTCGAGCTTAAATTTATCATACAGATCTAAAACTGTAGTTACTTATAGCAATCAATTGTAATATAAAATTATTACACAAAATTTGTGATAGTACCTTATAAATCACGTACACTGGTCTGAGATAAACTTAAAATATTTACGATTATATCTCAAAGCACAATATTGTTTCCTTACCTTACGCGGTAACATTGAATCTTTACGTCCCTTTTATACTAAGGGGTGGGCGTTGGTAACAGAAGTCGGCCGGGACCTTTGCAAATTGAAATCGCAAAGGGTTCACAGCGATGCCCGTCAATAAACATTGGGCAAAGCGAGACTTATCATTGTTCTCTGCACATTTTAATTATTAAACTTAACCCGAGGGGCCTTTTGCGTACTAAATGCCTTAATGGAACGAAGCCATCGTTTATTTTGTACAAGAAAATAGACAATTAGGTTTCCTTTGATGTCAGTCATGACATTTCGTTTGAAATGTAAGCCCCTTGATCAGCCACTTTCATCAAACATTACCTGCCTAATAAAATACCGTCGTTACTCCCGGATGAAGATTAATGAGGTAAAATTTTTCGCTAATGACCAGTCAATGTTGCGATTTTAGTCTTGATTTTACAAGATATCGGAAATTATGAAACGCCCTTAACCGGTTTCCACGGTCAAAATATTTTTATAAAAACATTTAGGATCATTAGTTTAGTTTACATTCAATTTAAATTTAAAATATATTCAAGTAGAGTTGGCGACAGGCAGGCGCAAAATGAAGCCAATTCTTTAAGATTTATAAAACCTTGTGCGCCGTCTGTACTTTAGTGCGATAAGGCCAGAGAGATGATGATGATTTTGGATCGTAGTGATAGTAATTTGATTTTAAAAGTTCATCAAATCACTATATTGTCTGCAGTCTAGAGGTGTAGATTTATTGCCGGAGACGTCCATAATTATTTAAAAATGCTGCCGTAACTCTGTCCGTGGGGAATTAAAAATACTCAATTAGTAACCTATGTGTTCTTCCAGGCTATGTTCTATATGTATGCCAAATTTCACCGAGATCCATGCCGCTGTTCTGGAGATACCTTCAAACAAACATTCATTCACCCATCCATCCAAACATTTGCATTTATATTATTAATAAGATATACGAATAGCAAGAATCATTTGTAAGTTATTTTTAGTTAACTAGTAATTAACACGTTCAATGAAACTATGGCCTTCATGAACTAAAGTGAACTTGCTGGGCGAATCTGTGGCAGTGAAAGTGTTAAGTCCTTCGTCGTGAGTTAAGTTACCTTAATATCATCATAGTTTTTAAGCTTGATGAAAATAAAATTGATGTTCGTACCTATTTCGAACTTTAGTAATCTCTTGAGACTTTTGCGGACAAAATCGGAAATTGAAAATAAATTTCTATTCTGTGTCGTCTTCAAATAAAAGCTAAGTTGATCCCGAAGGTGTATTGTACGATTTATTTGTGTTTTACAGATGAAAGTACAAATATATTTTAGTTACACTTATAAAATATTTGTAAATTAAATACACCATTATTTTATAATACACAGTTCTTGTATTTTTCTCAAACATTATTTTTGCCTTTGTCCTTATTTTGCATAACATTTCAAAATTTAATGGCATTATTAATCTATATCTTTAGAATAGAATTCCTTAATTACCACATCTTCTTGAAGCGTTCATCATTATCGAAGTTTGGCAGTTGCAATAGCACATACATACAAAGTTATGGATTCATAATATATATTTAAATGAGCTCTTGTTTGCTATATTGCTGGCTGATAGCAATACGATAATAATCCTATTAACATAATTATCTATTAACACAACAATTAACATAATTTGTATTCTCCTTTGTTATGGTTAAAATTTCGTTTTAATTACATATATTGTACGTAAATTTTACATAGAAATCAACTCTAGTTAGTTACATGCAAGCATACCTAAATTATATTTAGAAATATATTCTTTTCTTAACTTTAATTTATACAATCCATGTATAAAGGTGTATTAGAAAATAGTTTACGGTCAAAATCACGCAAGTATTAGCAAATTTTTTTTAAAACAATATTAAGAGCTACAATATTATAGTCTAAAGTATATTTGGCGTAATTGCGTAATAAGTGCATAAGACACTTTTTATGATTCAGCCTTCTGAACCCTTGTACTGTTATCCATTTTGTAAGTTAGATCAGTTTTGCATTGACAAAACATTATATATAAAAGTAAATAATTTTAAATAAAAATCCATATGTTCTTAAACTATCATTACGGCAGTGGATTCCCACGGTAAACGTACAAGCTACAAAACAAGAACACTATAAATAAGAAAGCAACACAACTTTTATACCATTAAAGTGCTTACATTGAATCGGCTAACACTCTCTTATATCATTGAAACGGGGTGCAAAGGACACGCGTGCGGTAACATAGCTAACAATGCCGTTGCTTCATTCTCTAGGGAATCTTGTGGGTCTTACAGTGTTAACCAGTATAACATCTTTGAGTACAAAGAAAAGCATCTTAAGTTTTGTTTGATATTTTTAAAAGTAACACGTGCTTAAGGAAATTTTATTTCTACCCTGGTGTTAAGCATTATTGTAAAAACATAGATAAGATTTATGTTTTTGTGCATAAACTCAAATCATTACTTAATAGATTATAATCATTACTTACCTACTACCTAGACATTACTTGGATTGGTAGAATAACATAGACGATATTTTATTTAACTGTCTAATTAATCAAACAAAGATGGATCGGTATCCTAGATTAATATAAGCACAATCATTTTTTTAATCGATTGTCAACCAACAACAGTGAAGTTCGTTCGTAATGTAATATATAATGTTGGTACGTAACGCAACTGGATAAGCTAATTTGCATCGTAGGCAAGCGTAGCGTAGCATGGGCGTAGAGGACTCAATTACTAAATGCAATGCTACGAGATTGTCCGACATGAGATATAACTTCATACTCGTATATTTAATATGACTATGGTAAACCCACATTGCATTATTTTAATCTATATTGAGATTACCATGTTTTATTTTATTTAATACAATATTGATGTTATACTAATTGTTTTTACCGTAATTTACCGTCGAAAAAATCTCAATCGATTGACACAATGGCATATTAAGATACTGTAGTTTAGTGACCCTAAAATATATTTGTCGGGTGTGACAACGTGAACATTGATCCGAAAAGGTTTCTTTATTAATGGGAACGTATTGTTCGACTGAAAAGCTGCACCATTGTTTCTTCGGGTGACAAAAAAAAAATCAGTCACTTATTATTTTTAAAAGAATCAACAGAAATTGTTTTTGTGCTGCCATTTAGATCATTCAAACAAGCCTACATATATAAACTTATATTGCATACTGGATAAAAAACATTACTATTTTGTCATTCGCGTAAAAATTAAACGAGTGGTGATATTAGAATTATTTCTAGATTCCTAAAAGTCTTATATAAAACAATAATGTTTATTACAATTGGTATAAACCAATAGAATGCGACAAGTTTAACCTTGTTCAAGGTATATTTGAGTTGTTTACTAGCAGTCACAACAATGCCGTTTAAGCATCTGTTAGCGCTCGTGAATTGTACTAATGCGGAATTTACAAACACTCTCCATACGAGTATCGTAAACACTCTGATTGGCTGTTTACGATGCTAATCGAACATGTCATTCGGTTATTCTACAGTCATGTCACGTAGGAAGACCACCCTATCAAATAGTGTTAGTACACCCTTAAAGTACAGCGATGAATATTTACTACTTGGCCTTTTGCACACAAGTTAATTATTATTATCTATATTATCAATATAATAAAACTAATAACGCCTTCCAAAATATATTGTAATGATTATTGTTTACCGATTCATTACAATTTTTACAGTATTTTTGTTGTATTGAATTTATTTTTTAGATTTAAATATGTTTTATTTTTATTTAGATCTGTACAATAAACATATGTCAGCTATAAACTGACTCACAATATTAGAAGCCGTACAGTTCATGTCCATTGTGCACAAGATTAGAGATCGGGTCACTGGCTCACTCCGAAGACTTTGTAGCTTTCCAATAATGTTACACTATTGAGTTTTCTATCCAGTTTTTAAGTGCGATATTCAGCTGTTTCATAAAATAACAAAACACTATTTTTAATTTCTTTAATTTCCAGGCTTGAAAACTCATGACAAATATTTCCTAGGCATTATCAACTAGTCGTAGTCAACATCGAAAGCTTTTCAAATCTTTTAACCAAAAGTCGACCGACCGACAGTTGCATTGTACATTCTTTCAATAAAAAAAAACTATTGAATCCCATACGTGAACGTGTTTTAGAATAGCTATCTCTATTAGGTGTTGTTGAAGTCCATTGTGTTACTGTTAAATGCATAAATAAAATTTCACTATTACGTTGAAATGGAAATGTGAATTTTATTCACCATAGTCAGAAAATAGAACCAAAACTATTAAACCCAGATAAACTAAGTTTCCTTTCTCTTGAATAAATGACAAATTGGAAATTTATCGACATTTGCAACTACAAGTAGCTTATGGAAGTGAGCCAACATCGGATAGCCCATACAAAAGTGATTTGTGCTTAAACGCTATGTCCAGTGACAGTTTGCTATTGCTCGATCTAGTGTTGCGTTGCAAAATCAAATAGAATTTTCCTTCACTTTCTTTCTTAATTTTAATTTTCTTTCATTCATCTTTTTTACACAAGATTATATAATAACTATGTTCAATTTACGTTTAATTGAAAAGGAAACATGTACATACGTCTATATGAACCCAATATATGCAAATATCTCAAATAATTATTTCTTACTACTTCACTCTTATTATTCCATCACATTAAAAGCCTCTTTTATTAAATTTATATTTTTTTAATAATAATAATCAAACCTTTACATCAAGTTCGTTTTCAAATTGTCGCATAGCTTAAAATGTAATTAACAGTAGACTTTTAATAAAAAAGATACAAATATTTTATTCACTTCATATCAATTCCTGTCTTTGTGATCCCATTGGCTGTAAACAAAAGCTCGCGGTAATTATATTAAAAATTCGACGAAGGGATGACGTGATGTTTCGGGACAAGGGTACTTGCACATTAATCATTTTTAGCCTACGTTATCACATAGTACCCGCTTTCGTTATATCGCTACCCATGCTCATTCCCTTCAATTGAAACTGTAGCTTTAGGATATTTTTTAAAACTATGACGACGAAATAATATATTCATTTATATATAGGTAAGATCCATGTATGGTATATGTATAACAAAAATTATTTAGTTACCAAAAATACGATCACCAGAATAATGTTATAAATAAAAAGGAAAGAGAAACAAATGTAAGCTAATTTTGTTCTAACAATAATAAAATTTGATACAGTAATAAATTATTTAACAGCTTTAAACGCCAAGCAAAGATTAACTATAAGAACTCGACTAAAAGTTTACACAACGACGATAAACGCAATGCGGCTACCGGACAAAGTTTGTGAGAAATCTAAATGTTTAACTATTAAAAATTTATTTTACAATTAATTATCTGTGTATAAAACGTTTTTTATTAGCTATGAGCTTTGCTTCAATTTTTATATTTGACGTCGAACAAGTGAAACCATGAAAACAGTCCGCAAATTAATCGAATCCAATATTGTTAGTAAGGTTTCAGTTTCTAATTATACAATAATTTGGTTCACTAAATAAAGCTTTACGAGTGCGATCTAAAGAAATTATCTAAGCTGAAAGCTGTTTGGTTTGTAAGACTTTACACATACTTCTATAAAAAAAAAATTTGTGTCTTTTAAATGTGTTTATTGAATCATATCAAAGGAGATATTTGGGAGTTAGGCACACCGATGAATACACAAAAGTATCATATGTATACTTATTAATTAAAATCTCTAGATTACAGTGACAATTAAAGTTTTAAAAAATGTACTAAGAATTCAAAAAAAAACATCATTCATTTTTAGGTTATCTGCTGTGCCTAAATATTTTGAAAAGCATTGAAATTCAAGACATACTCTGGTGATTGCACTTTAAAAATGACTGCAAAAATGTATTTTTTTAAGTACACTATTTATTTATATTTGATATATTATATGCTACCGCTATACAAGCAAAGAGTGTATGTACATACATATATTTATGCGAAATATTTAATATGTTGGTTTTACCAACTGCGACGACCGCGACGGCAGCCGTTAATATGAAGAGTTTCGCGTGACATTAATATGCAAATACGACATTCGTGCCGACGATTTAAGCCGCTTTACGCGCGCATACAAAACAAAACGAAATTATTTACAACATTTTATTTATTATTAATTAATTTGGCGTTTAATTTCGTGTCAGTGTTCAAAAGTAAAAATAAAAACTAAACGGTTGAGCAATGCGAACAATGGTCGAATGGGTCCGATCGATATTTTATACAATTATGCAAAATAAAGCAACGTTCCGCGCTTTAACTGTTGAATGGGTTCCCGTTTTAATCGCATTTATCTCGTACGTTATTGGCCTCGACTCTTTTATCATGTGGATACTTACAACGTTTAATAAGTAAAATTATTTTAAATAATAAATATCGTTCGCTCATCAACATTACAAGAGGTACAATTACTACCAGTGTATACATAATCAGTAAACAAAAGTTCATTATTTTTATTTCTTTAAATCCCATATTAGGAGCTTGTTTCAGTAAACTATTTCGTACTTTGCCGTTCGCCAATTCCTGATCGTTACCAAACGCACTGAGTTATACGGCACTATTCAACATTTATTTCACGTACCATAGAGTTCAAACAGAGCGAAGCTAGAACCGTTGCAATGATAATTTAATGCTGGCGCCACCTTGCGATTTCTGCAGACATTGTATAAACTATAATACTGTTTACACTGACACCAGTTAGACTTTATTATTAAGTAGTATCTATCAATTAGTTGTTATCGTTTCACTATAAAATAACAAGTTCAGAGTCGATACTTTAATATTAAAGAAAATTTATATTCAAATAGATACGTTCCACAAAGGAACGGTTATCAAAGATATATTCTGTTTTTGAAACTAACACGATACGAGTATCACCGTCAACAAAGAACGAAACAAATCCTTTATGAAAAGAATTGTTCACGGCCTTATTTCCATACATTGAAATGTTATGACGGATTTATACGAAGTAAGAACTTCAGGGAGGCGAGTACAGAGAAGTGTATTAAAGATACATATAATCTGTTAACTTCATAAAGTACTAAGGCAGAACGTCTGTAACATTCATTATCCTATTTTGTGAACGTGATTTGACTGGATGAAAAATTAAAAACACATCAAGCACGTGATAACGTGATTTTGTATTACTAACTGTCGAAAGTAATTTATGTGTTCTTCGAGACGATGTTCTTTATCTTTGCCAAATTTCATCAAAATCCGTTAAGCCGATATGGAGGTACCTCCTAACAAACATCCATCTACCCATCTATTCATTTAAAATTTCACATTTATAATATTAGTAGGACTAGCTTTTGCCTGCGAATCTGTCTGCACGAATGAGTAAAAAACTTAATTAGTCTATGTGTTCTTCCAGACTACGTTCTACATTCATGCCAAATGTAATCGAGAACCGTTCAGCCGTTATTGGGATAACTTCCAACAAACATCCATCTATCAAAACTTTCGCATTTATAATATTAGTAAGATGTTTGCGGAATTATAAAGCAAGAATGAATTTCATATTCTGTGAATGTCCAAAATACATGCTAAATTTGATACCTCGGACTTTCCTAAATGCTGAATTTAGCTTGTTAACTATTTTTACTCTGGCGCCGACTTACAAAAAAAGTTTACCTGCATAAATGGCGTCAAATTGGACTTCCTCCTTTCTAACAAATCCAATAACATGGACTCGGCTTGGTGGGAGGTTTGATTAAAAAGAACTTCAATTTCTCTTCACGTCCCTTCTTCCTATAAAAACACCTGTGTTAATATAAATGGAGCGGATGCTTATTTTACCGAAATAGTAGATTCCCGGGTGTATTTTACACAAGATACTATTTGAACTTCTAAGTACTCAGTAACAGGTACAGAAAATACAACAATTGATTTCTTCAAATTTTGCTTGAGAGATAGCTAGATCCGCAAGGAAAATGTTACAACAAAAATGGGATTATGTATTTGAAACGTGCTGCAAATATATTGTGTGTTTCTTTAGCAAAATAAAAGCAAGAAATTGTTCGCTTTGTCATTGTGGGAAGGTAAATATGAAACTATATCACAATAGTGTGATATTTTACGATTATTTGAAACGCATTACTTTGCAAGTGTTTCATGTTCATGTTGTTACATGACAATAACAACTTGTGATGCTAAGTTATTTTTTGTTTGTATGTAAAAAAATTGTATGTATGTATGGATAGATGGATTAATGTTTGTAAGAAGGGATCTCCGGAATGTTAAACAAATCTCGCTGAAATTTAGCATAGATGTAGAACATAGTCTGGAAGAACACACAGGCTTCTAATTCATTTTTTTACATCATTCAGAGTCGACGATAGACAGCTGGTATAATATAAATAGAAGATTTTCCCATACCCACTGCTACACAGTGTTTCACAATATACTGTCAATATAAAATGGCGGTAATCAATTTACGTCAACCGTCTCCATGTGTCATTTCCTCTCGCCGTTTTTGTTTTTATTAAAAAAATACCCATGTAAATGTAATAAAATATATTAATAAGTGAATTGTAATTTTCACGACACAGTCAGCCACATGTTTATGTACGTGATATAAAAGATAAACAAAACAATGAACGACTTAATGGTAACTATTAACTATTTTTTTTTTTTTTTTTTTTTATGGGCGGCGCTATGCCGCCCTCTCGTTCTCCCCCTGGCATGTTTTTGGCCAGAGACTTTTGGGTTCTTTATTGATAATCTTAAAATTCTTATGCTAGTTACTTATAATATAATACATATTTTCTTGGTGCTAATTTAAAACTTAATGCTATATAAAATAAAATTGAGTAATAAAATTTCTATCTATGTACATTTAGAATACGTTAAAAAGTACATTTATATATATAATTTTTTTTTTTTTTTTTTGCTAAGATTACAATATAAAAAATAAAGATTTATTTACAATTAAAATTTCCTAATACTACAGCTAATGTCGAAGGCTAAAATGTAAATAATTAAAATAAAATAATATCACAGTAATTCGGTAACTAGCTAACTTTTTATTAACTAAGGTCGACAACATTCGGATTATGTTTTATTCCTTTCTATTAATTTGTTAACTATTAACTATTAGATGCGGCAATAAAAATATTTCACCTGTCTCTTCCCATATCAGGCGTAGCTGGGTGGCGATCACGCAATGCCGTGTCTGGAGATACCATTAATACTAATTTCGTTGAAACCAGTACAAATTTACGAGCGCTGTATCACATTACACAGGCTGAGTCTGCGATTATTATCATCTGGCAATGTCTTAGATCTCGACTATGATAATTCATAATATTTTTATAGTTACGATCACGAATGTTTATTTACGAATAAATATCCCTATTACATTAAAATAAGGCAATAAAAAGTTAATATTATTTCAATTTTTAAAGAAAATAAAAACAGGGAGAATATGCATTTATACAGGTTTTTTGGACGTGAAAACTCACTGAAAATTTAGATGACTCAGATAAACAAAATATAATACGATATCATGAAAGTGAGAAACAAATTCAACATAATATGATCTTTAATTTTCGAAATCCTACTTAAATCTTTATGTTCCACACAAATACTTTAGTAATTTTAACTTCTGTCAAAATGAATTATGTTTTATATTCTTAAATTCGTACTGTAGTGTGCAAAATTCTTTTAAAGATGGTATAAAATTTTCTAATCTCCGTAACGTTTCAACATTATTTATTTAAATGCAACATTCTCGTTGGGTTGTACAGCTTGTGTTACGACGCGAAATCTGACAGTTGACGGGAGTCAGACCACAATGGGTACGTCATCCTTATCGCTAAAAGGTAAATAAATCTCCTTTTTCTATTTGAGCAAGTCACATCTGAGCTTTCCGTTTTACTTTATTATGTTAAGTGGAATATATTGTAAGCAATGCAATACGATTCTTATTTCGTATAACATAAATGTAATTTTTCAAAAAAAAATTAACACGGCTTACTGCAAGTACTCGTATATAATAAGTTTTGACAGCATTTTCATTACATTAGTGTCAAAAATTCCTTAACTACAAAATGTTTACGATAAATTTCTTTTTCACACAGCCTTATTATAATATCGCTTTAGTAACTTTATCTCAAAATTACCAAATTAAAAATTGTGAAATTACTTCCATGTAAGATGTTTAACGTCCTTTGTTATTTCATTTTGTTGTTAGATTGAGATTCAGTACGTTATAATGAAAAATGAGGTAGGTATAAAATAATAAAATATATTTTTGCTTCAGCTGTTTATCCTTATCCAGTTTATAGATGTTCTTTCAGAAAAGATCAATACATTTTCCATGTTTTCATTCAAACACTTAGGTCTTTTCATAAATCTGAAAGAGTATGAACACAATAGCGCGACCGGTTTATGTATCATTTTACAACAACCTTTGTTAGACTTACATATCAAAGGTTAGAATTTATTGCAACGGATCACGAAGGCATTATCTTTAAAAATAACTTCTACATTTTCCGTCCTTACAATGTCACTGGCTGGTGCAAGTATTTCGATGGCGTGGCATGGAACGATATAGTTGGTGCTCAGAAATCTGACTTTTATTTTCATAAAGCCTTATTGTGGACTCACTTGATCATTTCAAAAGGATGAAAGAAATGGTCACACTTTAAGTGAAACTAAAATTGTTATCTTTAATTATTTGATACGTAATTATTAGTACTAGAAATCTGAAAATAAAACTATCTTAAAAGTTTTAGACAAACATTAACATTCCTTATGCTATCTCCTTTGTATATAATTAAACTCTCTCTAAAAGCTCATTTCTACTTAAAATATTTAGACAGGAGACAAACTAGTAGGCGATTGTGATGTCACAACGGTTTTTAGAACTAAATTAAAATTACATTAAGTCTTTTATTTGCAAAATCATAAATTTGATTCATAAGTCAGATTCTAATTAAAAAAAAACAAATTAAATGCTTAACAACAAGAAGCAGATAAAACCCAAACATTAATTAATTAAACCGCTAATGAAATAAAAAGATATAACAATGTAAATTAACATTTCCGTTGAATCTATGCTCGGAGTTCCTGGGCGTTAAAAATTCCACCGATAAAATGCTAATTCCAACACTGCGATAACCGTTTACCGACTCTTATTTCAAATAACGTAGAATAATTGTTTAATTAGAGGCCCTCGGCAGTTTAAATAATTTCCGAACTCAATTTTAATTGTCTTCGAACTTTGAAAAATGGTATACGCGATACTTAACTCTGTGAGTTTCCACCGCTAAAACACCTAGACAAAAACATGTCATTTCTATTTTCATAGAGGTATGACAATATTCAGCTTTTGTATAGGTGTGCAGGAAACCTACGATATTGTTTGTAGGTAAAATTTGTTTCGATTTTAAGGATAAATATATATAATTTTACTTCAAATCGACTGTACACGGGTGCATGTAAAATATATTTTTCAACGTTACGTTGGAGAAGGTTTTCTAAGATCCGTTGTTGACTTGGCAATATTATTTCAGATTCAGTTCACGAACGCATTCTCCAGTCTCATAATGAGACTAAACTATAAAACAATTATCCAGATCCTTTACAATTGTTTTTAATGATGGCGCTTCTTGTCATTGTTTATAAAGATTTATTGTATAGCTATATAAATAAATTCATTAACAAATCGAAGACAATTTTCGACACAACAATGTATAAATAATTTTAATTTTATTTTTGGGTGTCATTATCCTGAAATCAATTTAAGAAAATAAAGTTTAATTCATAACATTAATTTTATTAGCTAAGCTGTTGCTTCTTTATTAAAAATGTGTAGCCGACCCCAAGTTAGGGGTGACGAGGCCATAATCAACCACACTGATCCAGTGCGGGTTGACTTCACACAAATCATTGAATTTCTTTTCAGTTATATGCAGGTTGCATCACGATGTTTTCCTTCATCGTAATAACGTCGGACATTATTAAAAAATGTACACACAATTAAACTTAGAAAACTTAATCGAATAAACGGTCTTGTATTTCTAAATATTGTAATTGAAAGGCTCCCATAGCGTTTTCTTTTGATGTAACGCACAATGTTCTTCGCAATTTTACATTATATCTGAAGCTTTTTTTTCTATTCTTGTTGGGCTTTCTTTGTCTGCTCATCGTACCAAGTATAACAAGCGAAAAGGGGAGCACACCACTCGCTGTGAGAAAATGTTATTCTATTTACACTTGTTCCCTTATGGTAATTCTCAGATTTCTCTCATGACCATTGACAAATACGTTTTTGTAAAGATTTCCTTTATTTAACTTGAATTTATCTAATCTTAAGTCTCGATAAATAAACCTTTGAATAAACCATTTTATATTCTTTAAATTGGTGAATATTTGTTTTATGGGATGCACTTTGGAGAACGAATTTTCTAATCCATTCTCCCCATTGTAATATCAAAAATTTAAACAAAACATATTGAATATCCAGCGTAGATTTTTTTTCCTTATTGCCTTAAAATATCCATACATTAAGCGGCACTTAACTTAAACTATTACACCATTTCACATTAAATGTACGGCGAAAAAGGCAAACGCAATGCGAAGAATTGCTTTTCACGGATCGGCAAGCATGCCGCCGCTGTTTGGGGGTAGATGATGCGAGGTGGGATGGGGGGTGCGTTTTATAGAAATGAATTGTTTTCGGTTTGGCGTGCGGCAACATTACGTTATTGCTTACCTTTGTGGCTTTTTAACTGTGTTTAAAGGATTCCGGTCCAGCGAGCTTAGTAGGGTCCCTGTCGTATCAAACAATAACGATCGCTCGAAACAATTCTCCAGTATTTGTATTTACACGAGTTTCTCTTTGCGAGGTTATTCATGACATGGATAAAATCTGTTATTTTTATATCCCGGTTCTTTTATAACAGAAATAATACAAAAGAATCTATCTGTAATGAAATACAAATATTATAACAATTCCGCTCAACCCAGACTTAACATAACACGTTTAAAAAGCAGTAAAGAGAAATAGCTAGCGGCGTTTAACAAAGAATAAGTAGTGTTTGCAGAAATCTTTTTAAGTCTGTCTTGTCTTTGTCTTTGACTAATTTATCTTGATTGTTAACTTAAAACCTACAAATGGAAGCAAATTAAACACAAAGTTATTGAAAATGTCTCAATTGGAAAAAGTCTGAGAATCAGCCTCTTGATTTAATGGCACTCGACTTTTCAATAGTCGATAACAGCTACTAGTATACTTGAAACGATCTAATTGATAAACAAGATGATAAAATGTTTAAAGCATATTTTTACCTATTAACGTTTTTAATTTATATGGCAAATATACATTTGCAAAAATTTAAAATTATAACCTTCAATTATCACAACTGACGCTACTAGTATAAGCTAAAAGCTTAAGTTAAAAGCTTGTTCATGGAAAATTATATTTCACCAGATTAAAGTAGTGGATAATTAAGTACTTAGTAGCACTGTAATAGCCCAGATGTTCTTTCACAATTTTAAATTTCCATTTTAATCCAACCAGAAATCCATAAATTAATTGTAAGGCTGATTTACTACTAAACGATCTCAATTACCGTTTGTTTCCGAATTCAAAATCTCTTTATAAAACACTAGCTTTTTCCCGCGACTCCGTCCGCGCGGAATAAAAAAAAAGAAAATGGGGTAAAAATTATCCTATGTCCTATTCCTGGTTCTAAGCTACATGCCCACCAATTTTCAGTCAAATTGATTCAGCCGTTCTTGAGTTATAAATGGTGTAACTAACACAACTTTCTTTTATATATAGATATCGTTATGCCTTTGACTGGGACTGGCTGGATTTTGGTCACAGAAACCCACGTTTAGTGTTGTCATATTGTTATTTATTCAATAAATTTACGTACGTATGTATGTATGTATATTTGATTGTAGTATATTTTATAAAACATTATTAAGTTGGATAATTAAGAAAGGCGAGATAATTAAGGACCACATTCGCCTCGGGCTGATACTCAAGATCTTCGTATACTCTAGTCTTATTAACAGATATTCGTGTAAAAATTCTTGGAATAACATTGCAAATAAGATTTAATTTATTTGATATTAGTCTTACTTGTTAGTCAAATTAATATCAGAGACATTTTTATCTTTGAAATAACATGTAGCTAATAGCAATAACTTTATAATAAAGAAAGCATTACTGTTTTCTTGCAAAACAATTGAATTAAAATATATTTTATCCACTTTATTACCTTTGTTCAAATTGAATGTAATGAACGTTTCTAAAGCTTCCAAGGAAAAATATTAGCTTATTCACGCGTGACTTAGGGGTTTTAAAGCTCGATATATAAAATAAGGTCTTGGAAGAAAATTTCTTCGTCTTCAAAAATAATTTGAAAATTTACCTTCAACTTCCTTAATGAGATTTTTATTTGATACGCACATTTAATATGAGATTAAAAATAGACACGGAATTTTACACACAGTATTTGGTTCCAAATAATGACTCAATTGCATGATTGGATTTTTTCATATTTTTAAGAATATTAACAATTCTTATATCGTTGCGTTATGTAAATTAATTTCGTTTAAGTCTCATAAAATTTAATCCGAAGTCAGTAGTCTTCTTTTCAGTTAATACTAATGTATTGATGAATGAATGGATGGATTGATGTTTGTTTGAAGGTATCTCCGGAACGATTCAATGCATTTTTATGAAATTTGGAACAGATGTAGAACATTGTCCAACACATATGCTACTTATTTAGTTTTTATTTAATTCCACTCGGACGGAGTCGCGGGCGACAGCTAGCAATCGAATGAATAGACCTCTCGGCAACATCGCAACAAACACGAACATGTAACCTAGTGCACTAAAATGTTTACTAGTAAAGGAAGTAGGAAGCGTTGAAACGAATACATAAAACGGATACGTTGGTTGGAGTGGAACAAAAGTTTTATTTCTCTTTTCTTTACGTCGCCGCTTTCAAAGTTTATTAAACTCAATTGAGTTAAATTCACAACTGAAGCTACCGTATCCAAATCGCCATTGCGCCTTAATTTTATTAGTGATCTGACTGCATAGATTGAATTCTTTTCCCTTCCGATTCGATTTCGCATTCCGATCAAAGTACTTTTACACATTGGATTTAACAATCCAATATGAATGTCATTAAATGCTATTTAATTTGTATGCGATGGAGTAAATAGCACGCCATCTAAACGATAAATAATGATCAAAGAAATTATCTTACTTTCAATATATGTTGTGCTATTACAATGTATACATTACAATATACTCATAGTTTCTAGACACAATCTTTGATCTTGGTTCTTAAAAGTAACAAGACAAAGAATTCAACAAACTCAAAAACTATTTTACAAACTTATAAGTCCAACAAATGGAAAAAAAACTTTCAAATTTGATTTCAATATGAAATGATTCAAGATAAGTGTTTAAACAGCGATAAAAAACTTTGAAAGAACAATAAAATTGGAAATCATCTTATTCTATGCGCAGATTCTTGTAATGGACTATAAAGTTTGTATTCTTTTACATTTTACGATATGGGTTAAAGCGATATCCTTTTATTATTTATTTAACACTACTAAAAACAGCTGATTTAAAGTACGAAAAGCTTTAGACATTAAAAAAACATTTTTAAATTTTGGCAATATTTGTAAATTAAAAATAATTATAAGTGTTATTTTTATGACTTATTAGTTCAATGTTAGAGATAACAATTTATCTAAATATTTAAATGAATTTAGTTACGAATATAAAGCGATAAAATGAAGTCACGAAATTGAATAATTCACAAATGTAAATGTGATGATATATTTTTGTATGTAGAAGAAACTTATTTTAAATAGTTTATCGTAAAAATTGTATCGGAATAAAAGCCAACTACGTTGATGAAATTAGTTGGATCCAAATAATTCGATTTCAATTAAACCGAAAATCATATGACGATATTAGAAACAAATAAGGTCGGTGCCGAACAATAGATTCAACCTCAAAGTACTTAACTCGATCTTAGTGGTAACTTGCGTAATGTCGAACACCTAATACAGGTTGTGTAGACAAAGATTAATTAATTTGAAACATTTTAAAACATTGAAACCTTAAATTTAAAATATTACTTATGTAAATCGCTAGAAAAATCTTGAGGAGTTTAATTAAAATCCAGTAACTCTTTCTCATTCCCAACTGTTAAACTTACGAAGAATTGCTAACTCAAGAGTATCATCTCGAATTCTTTTCTTTTTGCCTGAACGCAGGATAAAAAATGGTCAGTTTTAAAAATGTTCTTGTGTAAAAAGTGCAAATTTAAAAACAATTTTTATTTGTAAAAAAAAAATATATAGAGAATAAAATGCCACGAATATTTTTTCGAAAGTACTTTTTTTCATTTATACGTATAAAGAAAATACCTTTAAAACTAATGGTCAGAAATCAATAATTACCTCTTTTTTAGAAGAGAGCTTACCACGTATTTTCCTCGTGTAACTTTTCCCTATGGGTATCAAATAGGTCAGCTATAGAATTGAAAGGCACTTTTATCCTATTTACACCGGCCATAAAATATTTATAAGCATTCTTGTGAACGTAAAAGCTTTCTTTATAAAGATGACAGATAGACATTTTTGGGATTTACTTTTTAAGATATAACATATCTGAGAAACTAAAATAATAACTAAATAAAGGTAATGAACTAAAACAATTTGTCTTATTAAAGGCAATGATGTGAATCAGTTAATAAATTTAATATTAATCAAATAATTTTCTATTACCGTTTTAAATTATGTAGACGTCCTACATTTAGTGCTGGACAAAAATTTTGATTTAAAAAATGTCTTAAATCAAAATATATTATTATTACGAGTATATTCATATTTTGTTCCTAACACATTAAAAAACAACTTTATCGTGTTTATTTTCCTTTAAAAAAACAATTGCAACTATCAAAATAACTACAAATCGAAAAAATAATCAGATACCTTCTGTTTTTATTACATTTTACGTAATCTCATATAGCTTATTTCCCGTACCGCGGCGGAGGGCAATTTCGTCGCAATGGGGAAAAACCAGCATCCGCAGGTAAACAGGAATTTGAACTGCGATGATACACACAAAATTCCACCTTGTTTACATTAAATGTGACAAAAAGAATGAATTGAATAAATATATTAAGAAATAGAGAATTTACAAAATATCGACACGCTCCAACTAGGCAGCTAATTACTAATATTAAATTCAGAAATGGAGATAACAAGTCTCATAAGTCGTTCTTAAGAATAGATAGCTTTTGCCCGTGACTTTGTGGGCGCGGAATTAAAAAAAAAAACTTAGTAAGTAGCCTATGTGTTCTTTCACACTATATTGTTGCATCCAAACCTTCGCATTTATAATATTAGTATGATAAAAAATCTTAATGAGTATCGATTAATTAGTTTCAGAGTCTAAAAAAAGCAAGGCGTAGTCGTATTTTTCATACGTAAGATATTTTATCGTTCATCTCTGCCTACTTCATAAGTATAAAAATGTAAAAACTTATTTTATTATTCTCAGATACTACGATCAAAGTCAAAGGGACAATAGACTAAGTTTGGTTAAACGGTATCCCTTTAATATAACATAAAAGAAATGTAAAATCAATCGATGAATCACAAAGAGATTCTTAGTAAATTAATATCTGAAAAGGATCAAAAAGATTTCTTTATGTTATAAACAGATATAAGAACTTCTGAGAAATGTTATTGAATTTCTCAGCAATTTATTTGCCATATTTACATTATTTAATATTCCTCGATCTTCGAAGTACTTATTACAAATAAAAAAAATATACTTTATTTGAACATAAATGCAATATTTCTAACACAAAGAAGGTAAAGTTTACTAACTTAGAGTACTTAAATCTCTTCTTTTTTTTTAATTATTAAAAGAGACATGACATTTATAAAATTAACATATAGAGGGGAAAAAAATTAAAGTCATCGAATACACCGTTATTAATGTTAACAAATTTATTTATGCTTTATATTACTTTATTAGACAGTTCCAAGTCTTCTGATCGTACACAGCCGTGCTAAAAATATACAATAATAAAGAAAATAAACATAGTATCATAATATTTATACCGTGTTTCGCATTTCCGCTGTCTGTAAATCCTAGTCCCCCTGCAAATGTATACCCCGTTCCCAATAATCTTATGATCCTTATTTACTGGCGGGGCTGAAGTCCGGGAGCGGTCGACTCCGCACGTTTTGGGGACGCAACATGTGCAAAAATATCTTTATGATTTCATACAGGGGTCGAAATGATTTTTATTTCACGCAGTTACATTACATCTAATCGAGCGTTCGTTGTGTGACATATCAGTTATTATATTAGTTAATTAATATTTAAGACAATATACAATATTATAATAGACATAATCTTTCGTTTTTAATTTCATTTATCGTTATTGTAAGCCCAATTCGTTATATAAATCTCGATCGCCGTTTTGAAACTCTAAAACAAAATATTTTTATTACCTGAAGTAACTGGATAAATTTATAAACAACTGATCACCTTTTCTTTGATTTTGAGTATTCTTTTCTTGGCGATGACCATCAAGAGAACTATGCTAAAATTTAAAACGTTTGTCACTTTCTAATTCCTTATTCAATTATTCCTTTAATTGTTGTTAGTAAAGTAAATAAAAACAATGTTAACTTCAGCTTGATGTTATATTATAAACACAAAATGACGTTATGTTGTGTGTTATACAAATGTATTTATTTTAAAAAAATATTCTGATATAAATCTATTTTAGTATGAACAAAACTTTGAACTCCTTTGGTTTGAAGATTGTCCTTCATGATGATACGCTCACGTTCTTTCTACACCCACACGCAAATATTGTAAAAGAAAATTTATATCACAACAAAAATAACTAAAAATATAGAGGCTTAACATATAATAAAATAACAGGGTTAAAAATAATTTGCAAATGGCGATGCTTTTTTTCTTCTCTATTTCTAACCTTATAATTTAAAATATCAATTTCACAGTAACATTGGCTACGTAACTACATCTGTTTATTCTCGTTATGTTTGCCGACGGTACTGGTACTTGCGAACATCAATTGATGCTTTTTTTCTTTCACTGTTGTTGGAATATGCCTTACAGATTAATGCGCTACGTTTCCACCATCCAACCATTAAGAAAGAAAACACGATAAAACCCGTCTTATCGTGAATAAATAATTTCTACTGCAACAAAGATTTAAATCTATTAGAAAAATCTTTTCTCCTCTTTGTATTATTTCCAGATAGCCAGATTAGAGTCGTTATTTTTTGAAAAACTAAATACTGTAACAATTCGTCGGTAAATAGCTGGTCTAAGCCTTTAAGCCGATTGTCCTTTAGTACCTATATTTTCTAAATACGGGACTAAATTAACAAAGAAAAATGGCACAGAATTTTTTGAGAAATTCTTCATAAATCGGGATCATAAAAGAAAATGAACAACAAAAGATTGTTTCTGAATAGGAACAATTTTATTTGCCATGGACCACTAAGCTGTATCTTGGATTTTTTTAATTGTCTTACGTCTTTTCTAAAGAACGCGCTTATTTTCTCTGAATTGGGAACATTCAAGAGTGTTTACGTTACTGTAAAACCAGTCAACCACCAAATTTATTATAAAAATATTTTTGCCTATCTTTATTATTATGTAACACAAAAAATTCTTTAAAACAATAATATACAATAACCGATACAAAAGGCAGTTATTTTAGAATCCGCAGGCATAGTGAGATGATTCCTGTCTCTGCAGACCTGAGCACTGGTTCCTTGAGTCATGTTTCCGCAACCGGTGATGTTTCAAACATAACAATAAATTGTTATGTTTGGAAATTATCAACTTCTTTAATAAAAATATAGTAACACCTTGAAAAGGAACATTGCATGCTTCTGAAAATAGTTTTTTCTAAAAATCCGACTTACCTTACCTCATTCCTTCTAAGTGGAAATGAAAAAAATCACAATCAGTCACGACTTTTATCGCTATAATGAAGTGAACATTAATTTACAATAAAAACTTTACGGTACACGCGTAGCTAACGACTATTAGTTTTTAATTCCTTCACCCTTTAAATATTTAATTCTTGCTGAACGCAATAGTTACAAAAAGCATTTACGACTTTAGAATTTCGCATTGAAATACGACATTCTTAAATCACCACAGCCATGCAATGTCGCCTGACAAAACGGGTCGTTTACAATAATAAATATGAAATGCGTAATTACGGAAAAAGAAACATAACTTGCTGAATAAAAATTAGACGCAAAAGCTTTGCACTTGTTCATTCTTATAACTTGTAAAAACAATTTATCTGGACCGCCTAAAGCATATGACTACGTAATATCATGTTATAATGATCTATTAGATGTTATCCATTTTTATATTTTTATCAACAATGATATGGGAAAAGGTTACCTAATTATCTATTTTATAGATTGTTAAACTAAAACATTCATTTAACACGTTTTGTTATAGTCTAAAGAAAGTTACAAATATGATATCTTACTTGTATATTTGTCTGAATCATTTTGGGACAATTATGATAGAGCTGAAACACTAAACCGTCAAAATTAATGAAATAAAATTCCTCCTCCACTATTTTGAAGTACTTTTAGAAATATTTAGTACGTAATGTGAATTACTCAAATTAAAGACACCTTAAAGAGTATACTCGTATTATAAGATTTAAAAGAAAACAGATATAACAATTAATTAATAATGTTTAGTTAAAAGCCAATTATTAGTTATAAAATGAAACTAACATATGTTTACACAGACTTTATGAATTTGTGATGAAAATTTACATGAGGCTAAATACCCTTTTGTCACTACAAGGGTGTAGTGTTTCTCTATAATTGTGAACACGGCTTTATGTTGTCAAAGAGCTTATACAAAGTTTTCCTAAACACGGTCATCGGTTCAACGTAGAAAGTCCAGTCTACTTCTCAGTCTTGTATTACAAGAACCGACAAAGTTTATTAAGCACTTGAGATAAGACAACGTCACCGGTGTTCGAATATGAAACCTTAAAAACTAATTTCATGTTTCGAATTACAGTGGCTTGTCTGTATACATGGTTTGATAATATAATTATTGTTTTTAGAAGACTGTTAAAGTAGTTTATTACCCTACTGATTCAGGATAGTAATATTTTTAAGAGTATGTAAGTTTTTATGTAGACTTGTCATTCGATTCTTGTTCTCCCTCTGAGTGTCATAGAGTTGGCTAGTCGGTGGTTTTTTTTTTTAATTAACAGTTGAAGATATATTTAATTAACGATCTTTTGAAAAAATATAAAATAAATATTTCACAAATCCTATATTTGGGATTTATATTTTAATTATAAAAGAATATAAATAGGGTTGTGAAAGATTTATAAAGCAGTGTAGCGAGAGTTTAAACGAATGTCTAAAATGTCATTGTAATTGTAAACTTTAAACAAAAAACGGAAAATGACTTAATGGAAGATGGCAGTCCAATTAAAAAATATAATAAGCGTAAGAAATGAGCGAATCTTTTGTCTTTTATCTCGTGCTAATTTGAAATGAAAAGAAATACTATTTTTTTTAAAGAGGTACATTTTTTCATTAAAGTTGTTACTTGATACTGCACGACTTATTTTTAGTGAATATACACTTATTATATAATAGTAAAAAGAATGAAGTAAACAAAATAATATATTTTCCAACGCCAGTACCACAAATATGTCTGAACCATATAAAATATTCGTATAGTTTTCCATTCGAAAATATTACTGTCTCCAAGGAAAAAAAAATCAGGTTGTCTTTTGTTTATATTATGAAATTAATCCCCAAAGTCAAAGAGAATAATGAGTCGAGTCAGACATAGCTCGCCAAACAAAGAAATAGCGAGATGTATACTATAATTGATGTTCACTTAAACGACAGATGCTACAAGCGGGTACCATCAATCCATCCCCCACCCCACCTTCCGATTCATGCCCCCTGAGGGCGCAATTGTTATTCACGTTCCACTACCTCAATTTTTTAGAGCCAAGGTGCCTGAAAAGAAACCCTTTCACTTATTGTGTCCCCTCTTTGAAAACGACGAGAGCTATCGTAAAATTAAATTTCTTTGATTATTCATTTTCCCCCTTTCTCACTGTTTCCGCGTGTCCCACGCCACTTTAATATTGAAATTTTTTAAAGTAAACTTTAAGGACATCGCATTATTTCCATATTTTTGATATATATAAGAATAACCGCACAACATTTAAGTTTAACGCGCACGGCTCTATTAATGATCGCGAGGGGGGCGGTGCTGGGTAGTCGAGGAGGTGACGAGTCGGCGTTAGTCCTCAATTCTTCATCCGATAATCAAACGATATGTGACATGTGACTAAGCTAAAATAATAAGCGTAAATCTAATGAAGTAAACAAAGGGAGACGTTAATTGTTGGTTTTGATATTAAAGGAATGATTTAGGAAAAACAACGACAAAATAAATCAATGTGAGTGAAGCACGAGTGGTTTGTGAGGGTCGCGACAAGAATCATTCAAGAATCGATTAAAGTCAATCGCACACGTACAAGAATGGAGCAAACATGGAGGAGTCGATGGCCCGATCACAGACAGAGCCGAGTCACGTCCTTTAAGAGCTATAATTCAATAAGACGCTATCCAAACTCCAAGTGGAATCGTTCAGTTCACTTACCTTTTACATCATAAAAATATATAATATTAAAATTGTAATATAAAGTTATAGATATTTTCAGATGAATTATTATAAAGGAAATCCGTCATTTACCAACGTTAATACAAATTTGCATCAAATCATATTGTGAATTGAAAATGAAACGAGTCTTTCCTACATAAATCTAACTTCAGATACTTTTGTACCAGGAAAATATATGATAAATAAACGTATTAAGGCAAAGTTTAATTTAAGTAGACGTACGAAATGCGACGGAAGTATAGAAATAACTCATGTTTGCCTGCAGATCTGACTAGCAAATGTGGAACCGTGTAATCCAACTACAAAAAGTTCGTTCACAACTTCCGAGGAATATCATGAGATTGCATATTTTGCATTCATAAATTTGTTTTGAAGTTTCAGTTGAATATAAATGTAAGTAAATGAAATCTATTAATATATACATACTAGCTGACGACTTCGACTACGTAAAAATACATAACAGGAAGCCTGTGTTCTTTCAGACTATGTTCTATATTTGTGTCGAATTTCATCAAGATCCGTTGAACCTTTCAGGAGATACCTTCTAACAAACATCCATCCATCCATCAAAATTTTCGCATTTATAATATTAATAAAATGTCAGAAGATGATAAAAATTACGACTGTTTATTTTTTAAGCATACGGATAATGATGATAATGTAGAAATCGTTTAAGTCGTGCAACATTGTTCGATTTTCGCAGCGGCCACAAAAACGTTGGATAAATTGAAGCAGACGCTCTCGAGGCCCGGAATTCGACGCGTGTCTATTCGCTACAAACATTTCTGTGGAAGTTAACACGCTGTCTAAACATCGAACTGTAAACATTAACTAACGGATGAACCCAATAATCAATCCTTAAGATCGATCCGAAGATTTTTTTAATTATTTTATATGGAGGCTACGTCAAAGGAAATGATCGTGGACGCGATGGATCAGGTTTTATCGAAAATTATTGCAATCCTTAAATCGGTGGAATAGTAAGACAATGGAGTTAAATTAACTATTCTTAAGGATTACTCGGTGCCCAATATTGTACTCAACCGTGACCCCAAACCGTCGACCAGTGTATACCTGTATTTAAAGTATATCTCCCGATCGTCAGATAATCCCAAATTGCCAATCATTAAACTTACATTTCATGGACTACCGCAACTTTATTAGCAAAAGTCTCAACGAATCAATATTAATTTATGTAAGGTTTCCAGAAATATTCGTTCTAAAACATTGCATAAAAAATGTTGTAAACTAAGGAGTTAAGTTTGTAACTACTTCCAGCCTTGATTGCGAGGTAGTCTGGGAACTTTTCATTAGTTTTTAGGTTTTCTTCACCGTACAATCTAAAATTAATTAAGGGAAAAATGTTACATAACTTTACGAAGGCCAAAGGAATAACATGTAACCAACTCAAACCGTACCTTTGTACAATAGAAGTAGATAGAATATACATACACATGTTTTTGGTATATTATTTGCATATTAAACAATGCAATCTTTTGGAGGATTTAATCTTGGCTTCTCCTTTTCAATCATACAAAGTTATGGATATTAATTTCCAAATTTAAAAATGTTGCAAAGTAAATATGAATACTCTATTATTTTTATTTTTATAGCATTCATATTAATACGTAAACGGCTTTGATTTCTTACTCCGCTCATTTATTATATTTAAAAAGTCACATTTCTTGTATTTCAAATTTAGCTGACGCTATTGGAACTGGAGTTAAAAGTGTACACCTGCACAAAGAATCGTCGGTTAAGTGAAAACTCTTGTACTTTTACGTCCCATGTGGACGTCGAAAAAATGATCAGGTTCCCGGAAAATAAGAAATGCCTTCCCGCTTTGACGTAATTCATATGCATTCATTGCATGCCCGGCAAATAGACCAACGGCCACCTCGACCGCACTTTGCCACTTTATGAAAAGATTCCAATAAAACTTTAACATTAAAAATCTACAATTACTCACTATATTTACTGGCAGAATTAAAGATAACAACTCACCTCCGCAATACGTTACATTATATTAATTTCACTACGCACTACATAAAAATTATTGTTAGACATTTTAGCAAACTAAGAAATAAATACAATGAGAAAAATCTTTATCTATTTGATAGCGCAAATTACATTTTTGGCGGGGAATAAAAATATACCAAACTAAATAAAGTTTGTTCGAAAGATTTCGGTATACCGTACATACGTGTAAAATTGAATGATCGCATCACACAGATTGTTGCTTTGGCTTAATACAAAATTTTCTATTTCCCATTGAATCTAATCGCTTAGCGAAGCGTAACAACATGCCGAGGCGACGCCATTTCGTTGGTGTGCCATAAAATTAGGTTACCTCGCGAAGGATAAATCGATTCCAAAATTGAGAAGTCTTGATCCAATTTTAAGAATAATTTTTCGGGAATCTAATGTCGAAATTATGTTTCAATTATTGAATTTGCCGTTTCATGTGGTTATCGTTGCATCTTAAAACAGAGGTATTAAGTAACAACTATTTGCTTGAAAAAGAAAAAAATATAATAATAAATAAGACGAGTTCATATTTTAACAAACGACAGCTTTTACTTGATTTTCTTTTAAAAATAATCAATAAGTATGTGTTGTTTAGTTAATCAGATAGTTGTAGTAAAAATTATATGCAAATAGTATGTTAATATCAGCATAAAGCCTATCTTAATATCATAGTGCTTTGAAATATGCTTTGTTTGCAGAAAAAAAACGTATGATGATAGTTCTTGAGGTAAAGTGGAACTCATACAATGTTTTCACCGTAGACATTAAATAAAGGATTGAAGAAATACACACACAGACACACACATGTTGAAATTATGTATTATAATATAGTGGAAATTCTAACTCAATTAAATATGGTTGTGCTTAACAATTAGGACAACCATTTTAAAGATTTGAAATTATTTAAAAATAAAAACTTATAAATCCTTTTCTCTAAAATTTATTTTATTAATCAGAAAACTTTATGAAATTAACAATCTTTGTACTTTTAAATTTATTTATCACGATTAACAAGTTAAAATTAAAACTTTCCTAATTGACATCTTCAACTATTAAAACAAGTTCCAAGATCTACTCGACTTTACAATTAGTTTGAATTTCATTAACATTCAAACTTGAGTAGAATTAATAAAATTTCACCGAACCAAAAAATAAACGAAATTAATATTAAATTATATTTGAATGTTTAATTTTGTATTTTATAATTAAATTGTGTAAGTGCACATTTATTCGGCCAGTTACCCACTCTATTTGTACACCGTACTACAGGAGTATTGCGAACATTAATTAATACTGTACACTGTAAACATAATCCTATACCGGTGGCTACAAATAATTAGTGTCTAATTTAGAGATGCCCGTGTGTTGCAGATAATTTAGTACAATTATGTTTAAAATAGCTTATCGGCTTACTCAGTAGTTATTTTGTCAAAAAAGAGAGAGAAAAAGAGAAACTAATGTAATAATAACATTATATCAGCTCACTAAACGTCCCCACTGAGGGGCTAGGAGCCTACCCTAAGTTAAGAGTGACTAGACATTAACTACGCTGGTCTATTGAGGGTTGGTTGACTTAACACATATCTTTCAATATCTTCGCAGATATGTGCAGGTTGCATCACGATGTTTTCCTTCAACTTAAGAACGTGGAATAAATGTACATATGTTATTCGAAAATTGAAAGAACATATTGGTACATGGCAGGATTCGAACTCAAGACCTGCAGATTACAAGTCAAGTTAACGCCTGAGCCACCGACGCTCTAATCGAATATTTACAACAATTTAATTAAATTTTACCAGATTAGTATAAAAGGGGTAAAATTTGAAAAAAATATATTAATCAACAACTGAAATTCAATCATCATACCAAAGTGATCAACGCTTTGATAAACCATTATACCTGATGCACTAGGTGTAAGACGTCAAAGCAATTGGTAATTACTTAACTACACTAACTTAACTATAAACACTCAAATTGGATTATATTATGTCTTGTTCATGAAGGTCTATTAACACCGAAACTGGTAATTACATTGTTGTATACCGCCTTGTCTGCTGTCTAATTCAAATCTGTTTGGACCTTCTATATTCTCTGTTATGTTAAATTAACTAACATCACATCTAATTGTAAAACAATTTGTTTAAATCAGTAAAAATTAATAAACAGTAATAATACTATATTGTCTACTATTTATACTTTAAAAATGACAATTTTCCGAAGACTTTGCCACTGCTTTTTGTTTTTGTTTTTGCACATACTTTTTTTAACTTTAAAACCTCATGTTTTTCAAGCCAAGATGTAGGAGCCGAGTAGAAAATATATAATTTAAAAGCAGACCAAACCATCGTGAGAAGAATAGAGAGTTAAGTATAACAATATACTTCCCAAAATTTACACTTGTACGAGTAAAACTAACTTTTTGTACAAAAGAAAGATTAGAGGAAAATTTCAAATAATCGAAAAACGTATCACTACTACACTTCTTTCGTTGTTTTACTATGTAACAATTGCATTTTACAATGGTCATATTTTATAGTGAGTTTACTAAAGTATAAGTATCAAGTATTAAGATCTGACGCTTTGCCCAGTATATTTATAGTCGCGGCGAAGTGAGTTATACATCTGGTACATAGAAAATGGCCGCCATAATAGGCGCATGTATACACTGCGGATCAACACGAGTGGAGTTACGTAATTTATTACATCTATGTTTATATCACTCAGTTTTACGACCGCATCAACTTCCTCCTACATATATCTTTGTTAAAATGTTACTTATTAAGTTAATGCGTAAAATAAAACATACAAGAATTAAATAAAACAATTTATCCTCACTTTAATTTAAATCTTCAATGGTACTCAATGATAAAATGAGGTAAAAAATTAAAACTCATTTTTTTATTATATATGTGGACTTCGACCAAACCACTCATAACTAACAAAAGAACCATTAAGTTCTACTTTTATGTATTTGTATTTATATAAATAAATTTTACTTCCACAACTCTAGTAAAGCTTATGAATGTTCAGAAAAATAAGATACATAATCCGCAATGTACGTAATTTGTTACCAGTATCCGAAATTACGAACTATCGATAATAAGCCTGGCTTCATAGTAACTACCTAGTTAATACTTTGATGTTAAGGTGGCTTTTATGAGATATCTTGGTTAAATACTCGTATCGATTTTGATGTTCTTTATTTAAGTCAGGTCTAAGTAGCATATATATGTAAGTGTTTATTACTCTTTTTACGAAATAAGGAGGCAATTATAACCTAAATGGCTCTGCTATTCCGTCATTTGAATTCAAAAATTCAAAATTACTATAGGTTTCTACTTCCTGGTACTGTCTGTACTGTCTACAATAGTACAAAATTATAAACGTTAAAATGGGATACTAATAAGTTTTTTATATAGATGCTTCGGCGGTGAAAGTTCACGGTTAAATATAAATTCAAATTTTAACCGCAACGTCTGTTGTATTTTATTTCACAGCTAACTTGGTTATATCACGGCGTAAGCATGAGATTTGCATTTGTGTTCAAAATGTAAAGTTTTTATTACCGCTATGTCGGAATGGGAACAGCTCGGAGTCGGGTGCGGTTGAGTAGTGGCAGATGACATATTTAGCGACGCTACTCAAAAATTACACATTCCGGAATACTCTGAATATAATTTTTATTTCCTTTAGTTACAATATTAACCATCCATGGGAGAGATGGATTACAAATATTAACAATATCAATAGAATATTTTTATGCCTGGAATCGCCACACTAGTATTTTTTTCTTGTTGCCTGGCGTCTACCATTTTTAAGTTTTTACTGCATACAATACGACCCTCGTAGGACAGTTAATTATTCAAAATAAGAAATTCTCGTACATTCTTCATTATTTAATGATTAATTTCACGGGTAATTTGAAACATTTCCTATTTCTAAAATCATTTTAATTTTTAACGAACTGAATACTCTCTCGTAAGTGACACGTGGAATGATAGGCTTTAACATAGTACTCAAAGCGTTTAAATCTTTAATCTGAAACCTTGACATGGAATTGAAATAGTATTTAAGCATTTGTTAATTATTTTTAAAATAGAGCTATTTGTTTTTAATAACTTAATGGTTTAGAAAATCAGTTTTAACAGTTTTATTATAAGAATAACTTATAACATTGGAACAAGATTGGTTGAGGACATATTTTCTAAGATAGTCACGTCACAGAAGGGTTCCTCTGGATGCAAAGTTCCTTCGAGAGTTTCTTTTTTTTTTTTGAGCAGCGCTATAACGCCCTCTCGTTTCCTCTAACATATTTTTGGGTCTTTATTTCTTTATTTATGAAAATTTTTTCTTAAATTTTACTATATTCTTAAATCTACGTTATCACAATTTTATCACAACTTTTTATACTATGTTAAAGACAATAAAAGGTTAAATTCGTTAAATCCTTCGAGAATGAGGAGAAGATTGCCAGCCTCTTCCTCAAAGCAGGGTATATTTTGAAGATGCGTCCTTTCACCAGGTTTAGTGTCATTGAAAAATAGACATTTTAATTGGTTTATCAATGTTCGTAGTTCGGTATCAGTCACAACTAATAAACCAACTTCGGAGTATCTCAGTTTGCCAGTCCACCACATCACACACAAGTTGATACAATGGCACTTAATTACTCAGTCTATTTCGAACCTACAAGTAAAGTTCCTGAATAACGATGGGACATGTCATTTTAATTTTAAATGAATCTATTCAAATTGAAATTATACATCTCATGTTCTGTAAAAATGAGGTAGGAACTTCTATATTACACGACACATTTTAACTTCTATTTTAAATAATACTGATCATAACAAAAATGAGCAAAGTAAATTCAGTACAACTTATGGTAACACTGTTACTTTATTCATTTTAAAATTTTCACCAAACAAAAAGTGAATTTATAAAAGCTTTTAAATTAATGACTGAGAGTTTTTATTGTGATTTATTTCTTGTAAAAAAATATATCTTTTACATCTAAGCCTTAATTAGCAATTCATCAAAGTTTATCTGATAAAAAGGCGAAGCAAGATTTTCATAAATAATTTAATTTAAAGGGCGTATGTTTCAGAATTTTTTTTTTACTTTAACGAGAATAAGAAACCATTTAAATTTACATTAAAAGACCAACCACTAGCCAAATGATTGTCCACAATAATACTGTAGTCGTTAAAATATATTCAGCTAAACTCAGGTATTAATTTATTGCAGTGCATTAGAGGAGAGCTCATATCCAATGCACTAATGGATACCACCTGAATAAAACGTTCTATATTTTATAACAAAGACGCCATTTTTAATTATTCCATTCCATTTGTGTTATTTCTATTCTAATTGTGATTTGTTATCATAAATCTACAGTTTTTAATTTGAAATTAAATATTTTCGTATACTTTTTAATTTAAAATATAAAATGTTAGTAAACTGAGATATTTTTGGTATAATAGTTTATTTAGTATTATGAACCAGATCGATAGACTCAGTGAATAATTGACTGTAATATATACTTAATATTTATAAATCCTTATAATACTTATTTACACTTTGGGGTCAAGCGTTAGCTATTTCAGTATAAATAAAAAATATGCAGACAACTTTTATTACTTACTTGGACGAGTATATTTAGTGTCTTTGAAATAATACTCGCGAATTTAATGATAATTCAGTATATTTATATAAACCACTTCGCAAAACACTCCAGCGGTGAAATTAGAAATAGTTTATTTTTTAATTTCATTTTTGTTTTTGTGACGAAATTTAATGGAAATGATTATTAGAAACCTGTTTACATTTGTAAATTGTTTATTAAATTAAACAAATCCGGTTTAACGTTGTAAATATTTACATTTTTACATTGATCGATTTTATTTAAAAAAAACCGTCTGAAAATAAATTACGAGTATATGCGCATTCAAACGTAAACATCAATAAAAAACTATTAAATTTACGGAAAAAGTCGTTATCGATGTAAATATTTGAGAGTGTGATTTTTTGAACGGTCGCATGATGCCACAAAATTATTTTGCCATAAATTTCACTGGAAATTATTGAATGTATTGAGCTCTGTGTATATTTTTTGTACAAATGTTTTTATTCAAGATAAGTTACACTATTAAGATGAATTACTTTTATAATTTAGTAAAATAACATTTTTTCCCGAATCGTATGCAATACTCGTTACAGCTAGTAACAAAAGGCACTAAGACTAAATGGGTATGATATTAGGTATGCACAAATGTGACTTCAAATGTGACATAAAATAAACAAAGAAATATCACAATTATACTAACATTTTTAACCCGAATATTCGAATTTCCAAACCGCTACAAAACTTTGATGCTGGAAGTTTGTAAGGATTGTCTGAAAATTTTATTACTCACTAAAATATTCTATTAGTTTCAAATTAAATTTTGTTTGAAGGTAAATCTAGTAAATTACTTTATAATTTGGTCGCCTGCTTTATGATTTAAATTAAATTTCACTTTTATATATTTATCTTTTTACTCAAATTTGACGAAAATAAAAACAAGCAGATTTAAAAAAAAGGACGAAGAATTTATTCATTGAAGCACGAAGATTGCTTTCATGATGTTTTCTATTCCTTTTCAGATCTAGTTATTACGATATTGTTTCAGTCATATTCACACATGTCAGTCACTTCCAAGTTTTATATCTCTCTATCTCTGGTATAGAGGTAAATATTGACTTAATACTCTAACCGTATGCATTACTCGCATGTTTCAATAATTCTACATGGATTTTCACTTAAATTTTTCAACGTAACATTATAAATACATTCCGTTAAATGGCACCTTTATAATAATAAAGTCACGTAGATTATCTGTTAACATTTTCAAACGATAGAATAGGCTAAATAGTATAATAATAGTGAGGACGCTTTTGCACTGCGCTGTGTGCAGGTGAGTTTGGCTCAGCTCCAAGGGTCGTGCCATCCGTTATCATATTCACTGCACAAATTCAATTAAAATGCACAAAGGTCTTATTCCTTGTTCTTAACATTTGTAATATTCAGTTTGCATTTATATTTTATAATAGGGTAATCATTTTTACTCCAAATAGCATTTTCAAATTATATGGATATTGCTCTGATATATCACAACATCGTATGTCGTATGTCTTCTTTGTTTAGAGATATAAAAGAATAATTTTCGATTTCTTAGATTTTCTCTGATTTGACAAACATGAGAGGTAATTTATATTTATATAAAAAATAACGACACATGCGTACCTTATCAGGAGGTTAATAAATATTGCATATATATTTCTGTAAAACAATCACGGCGTAATTTCCATTTCCAGTGATTTTCTTGTTAATTTCATTAACTTATGTTTCTATGGACTTCTTAGTTGTTTCTCTTCGTAGTTTTCTTTTGCATTGTTACAAAATTAGATAAATACTTACCCCTTATATATCAGACAATATTAAACTGAAAAAATTAATACCAACTTTGCCTAATTTATAATTATTAATTGTTTCACTGTCGGTAGAACTCAACAAAATTGTTTCTTTAAATAGTCCAAGGTAATCAATGACGTTAATGGATCTAGCTTAATGTATTGATAAGTGCACTTTACGTTATAATTTATAATAAAACATCGGCTTCCATAATATTTTAAATTGTTTAAGTATCATGGAGCGCTAATGGACCGTCCTCGGTAAAATGTCTAGCTTAAAGCTATAAATTGTCGTCATTACATTATATATAGAAGAAAGTTTTGTCATCTTGTTAATTAGAAACTATGAACGAAAGAAGAATTAATAATTAATAATTGTTTGACGAATACAAAAAAGAACAATCTAGAAAAATTAAAGCAATTTACTAAAAGAGACCTTGCTCCATTTGTTCTTTCAGAAAATTAAATCAAAGTTTTCAACGTTACATTTTAATTAAAATCTTAAAGAATTTAACGAGCATTCTGAATTTTATACAAATTTAGTTATACCCATGACAAATTTTGATGAGATTGGAGGATCATAGTTGTAAAGTTGCAATCGTATTCAGAACTTTATAGTTCGCGAAAATTTCTGTTATAATATGACGGCAAAAATAATTCCGTGAAAGTACTTAGGAAGGAAACAAATATCCTTAAATGATACTACAAGCCTGTAATGTTGAAGAATTGAAAATTAGATTTTTTAAACAACATTTTGTTTAACGTGTCAGCATTTAAAAGAAAGAATAGGAGTATTAATCAAAATTACGAGACAAACGTTTCCAAGTGATGTTAAATAAAAGTTTAAGATCGTTGAAGAAGGTATTCTACAGATATAATAACACTCTTGTATGGAATATAGTTACATGACACCCGACACAAGACTCTTCCGTCCTAAAACAGGCAAAGGAACTGTATGAAAGACTTTTGCGTTTATATGACATTGATGTCCCTCATGAGGCATTTCAATACATGCACCCTGCATTAAAGTAGCATTAAAATAATGGTAAACCATACGAGGGTGCACACGGTCCTACTTCTACAAACACGAACCATTCTATCTAATTTAAAGTCGTCACTGACTGAATCATTTACATTTTATTGGCAAAGTTTCTGTCCTCAGAACGTCTATTTTTATGGTAACCATATTCAAATGCCCGGGTGTCATAAATCGGTAAAGAGGTAAACTGGTACGGCGGGGACCGGAAAGTTCATGAATAGAATCCTTGTCCCCAATGTGCCTCTATAGAAGCGATGTTAGATTTTTAACTTTCCGACGTCGCAACGCGAGGCATGTCTCTATCGCGACGCGCCACCATATTTTCGCGATACTTTATATCTTTACCTAAGGACTATACAAGTTTGTTGAAAACTTGAATTGAGTTTCTGCCTGCTTACCGCGCTGTTTTCCGAATCTTATAAAAATAAAACCTTATAAAGCCACATTTAATATGACTTTCTGTCCAAACATTACTTTAACATAGGTAGGGGCAGAAATATATATATATATTTTTTTAATTTTAGCAACCACAATAACATCATCTAGTTACTCGCATCAGCGTTTAAGTAGATAAGACTATAAAAATAAATAATTATAGCTTAATTCAGTAAAAATACTTTTTAGAATACACCAACAATAAATATTTCTAAATCAATACATCGATTTGAATAGGATAATCTCAATACTGAACAAAGTGATTTTACGAGTATGAAAATGTACTCAAATACCAAAACAAGAAAAGGATTTTCTATAACATTGAACAATATTACACAAAAGGTACCAAAGCTGTATCATAAAGTCTTGTTATGCTTTCGCCGTGTTTTGTATGAGGGAATAATTTTAAAGGCACTTTAATAAGCTTTAAGACTTTGAAAATACTATACAGTAATCTACTACTGTTTGTTTAAAAATCTCATAAACTGCTCCTTAGATGAAATACTTTAAATAAAATTTAATTTGAACAATATTTATAATAATGTGCAAATACAACTACAATTTACTGTAAACAAGGATTCTCAGGTTTATTAATTTTAATATTCAGGCTCGGGATTATTGTTTATTATGTTTTTTTGAAGGTATCTCCGGAACGGATCAACGGATCTTGATGAAATTTGGCACGGTTGTAAAACATAGTCTGGAAGAACACATAAGCTACTTATAAAGTTTTTTTTTGCCGCGCGAACAGAGTCGTGGGCAATGGCTAGTCTGTTAATAAATTGAAAAATTACTGTACACGTAAATACATAATTGGATTATAATAAATAATCATTTATTATGTTAATCTGATAAAAACTCAAGTTACACTCCTTTGTTTTCGATTTAATTAAAACACGGTCGTTTAAGTTTCCAAAACTTTAACACTCAGGACAATGTTAGCAGCTGGGGAAACTTTAAATGGATGTAGGTATTACATAAAAGACATACAGTTTTATTAATGTTTAGAAATGTTGAACTAAATGAGAATTTCGTGATAAACAAAAACCTGCTATACTTATCCCATTCTATATATTACATAAGTAATACAGTAGTAATAATGTTCTCCACGTATTATTTAAGAAGATAATTATAACTGTTATTTAAAATTTATAAAACGCTTATGCTGTAGTTTTACATCTTGTAAACGTAACGTTTTGGAACGAAGTTTCTTATCGCGCGTTGTGAAAGGGGGCTAGACGGAAAAAATTCTTACGAAAAGTTGTCACTACACTTTTTTCTATAGACGAATGAGCGCTACTTCACCATGGCAACGACGTGACAATATATAACGAAAATTCATAGAAATAAAATGTACTTCTTGTGAAGACTTAAGTTTCTTATTCATGGAATAAACATTGGTTCCTTCACTAATTAATCGAAAGGAACTTCGTTCCATCCGGGTGTCCCTTGACACCTCTCAAGTTTTTTTTATTTTTTATTTTTTATTTTTTATGCATCATTACAGTGGTTACGATCATCAACGATCTGATGCTAATTACTGTGCTATTGTCGACAAATTGCAACAAATTTATTTTAAAATTATTATCATGAAATGCAGACTAGTTAAAGTTCAATCATTTTTATCCTACTAATATTATAAATGCAAATGTTTAGATAGATGAATGTTACTTTAAAGGTACCTCCTGAACGCCTCTGGAACGAACGAATCTGGATGAAGTTTGGATTGATGGATATATACAGGATATAGAACTTAGTGCGCAAGAACACATAGGTTACTAATTTAGATTGTTTATAATTCCGTGCGGACGGAGTTGCAAGCGACAGCTAGTCGGTTTATAAATATGAGCCAATGCACATGTTAGGTCACAAGTAGTGGGCAGATCAATTTTTGATACTAGCATCTTATATAAGAACATGTATCCTTCTAGATTACATCATAGTTTTATAGCTGTACGAGGTATGTGTTTCAAGTATACGAAAGCTGAATTAACCTAGCTTAAGTTCATATTAATTCCAAATTATGTATTTGTTATTTGACGTATATATACACATCAAAAAAGTCTAAGCAACACATATAAATTTCAATTTTACAATGTGTTTTCGCTTTAAATCCTTAGTATTTTCGTACTTTTATTATTTATTAATGCTTTTTTAATATTAAACAACAATTGTTTTTTTTATTTACTTTTTAATAATCTTAATAACCAATAATTACGAGTAAGGAATGTTTGTACGTAGTACAAAGTAAGGTGCCTAATCAACTAAACTTAAAGTAAAATTAAATGGTTGTACAAAAATTGCATAAATGAATACAAAGTGTGGTCTCCTCTGTTATGGAGAACTTGCTGGCACCGATTATTCATAGAATCGATGAGACTGTTAATGTGATCCTACGGTAATTGCTCCCAATGAAATTTTAGTAAGTCCATCAGTTGTTGGGTTGTTGTCACTCCATCCAAGTCATTTAAAACACGTCTCTGGAGCATGTCCCGTGCATGCTCGATGGGGTTGAGGTCTGGCGATTGTGCAGGCCAAGGCAATACCAGGAAGTTTTCCCTTGCCAAGTACTCCCCTGTGTGCAAAGCTGTATGCGAACGCGCATTGTCATGCATCAAGGTGAAATCGAAGCCAAGCGCTTGTGCGAATGGATGGACATAAAGTCTTAGAACATCCTCAACGTAATTTACAGCGTTCATGTTACCATTTACAAAAACGAGCTCTGTTCGTATGTTCTTCATAATACCCGCCCATACCATAACTGTTAAGTCGTTGTATGGATGCACTTCCTGAAGCCACCTCAGTCTTTCAGTATTTCCAGGACAACGGTACACTCTTACCCTTCTAGTATCAGGCTAGAACCCAAATCGAGACTCATCGCAAAATAAAATTTTATCCCATTATTTCCGGGTCCATATAATGTGTTGACTAAACCATTCATTTCGACGAGCGCGATTCCCGTGACGTATCGGTGGGCACCTAATTGGTCGTAATAAGTCGTGCTCGTAGGCCATACTCATGCAATCGATTTCACACAGCTTGGCAGCTAACAACAACAGTACTTGAATTTTGTAGCCTCAAACCTATCTCTCGGGCGGTTAACATCGGCTGGCGTCTTTCAGTCAGTTGTATGTATCGATCTTTCCGTGTTGTTGTACACCTTCCTCGACCTGGGTGCTGCTCAGCAGGATCTCCCGTGTTAGTTTAATGCCGATGAAGACGGCAAATAACGCTTCTGTTGAACCAAAATACCGAGATACCTTAGATTGAGTTCTTCCCGCTTGCAACATCTCTACAGCTCTCTGCATTTCATCTGCGTTCAAATGACGTCGCTCCATAACGTAAAAAATGTCTCAAAATTCAAATTTGTTCAAAACTTTTTTTAATTTTGTTTGAATCTTAAAATTGATACCGAATACTAAATTTTAATAAGCAAAGAAAACGCTGTAAAATTCGAACAAATGCATTCGCTTTTAAATTTGTGAAAAAAAAAACAAATGATACTCGATTTTTTTTCACAACCAGCCAGTATGTCCTATAGATCAAAAAAGTTTACATAAGTATTACCTACTTGGTAAAAAATGATAAAATAATTGATTAATAACTTGAAATAGTATGTGTTGCTTAGACTTTTTTGATGTGTATATTTTTCCAAATAATTGGAAACAGCTTCGGTCAGCTGTTCATTCGGCCTACATTTATTTCTTAGCTCAGACGGAAACGAGCGTAGAACGTGAATCGAAAACCGGATACGTCTCACGAATAGTTGGTTCAAATATTTGCGAAAACAATCACTTGCTATTTTATAGAAACAAATATTTCAACGATGGAAACAAAGAGAGGTAAGATATTAAAATTCGATAGAACAGGTATAAAAAACAGTGTTTGAAACAACGAGTTAAAAATGAAAGAAACAAAACTGTTTAAAAATAAGACGGTTTTGAATTTAATACTTAGGTAAGGTAAATGTATTTTAGTTTGTTTACTTGAAAATAACTCACTAGTTCAAGTAATCACTAAGTATTTTCACGCTCAATTTGAACCAAGTTATTGAAGTTTTCGCGTAATTAAATTAAAACTTTATAGTCCACTTAGATCGAATAGAATAATGCTGCTTTAACTTGTTTCTGTTTGTATTTTCATTTATTTAATTCTATTTTAAGAATTAATCTTTTTTAACAACTGCACTTAGCTTAAATTTTACCATTACAACTACAAAGTGGATTAAATCGTCAACATTCAATGTCGATTACGGATCGATTTTACACTAAACAGTAAATACAATACTGTATTGTGAATTAGTATAATACAGTAATTACCGACAATACGGCGGAATGCCCGAGGCAATTGTAATTGATCGGATTTTGGTCCGAGCTCGTATACGCCGACGTTGCTAGGTAACCATAATAATTAATTTCCGACGTGTTTCAACTGAACAAAACTGATATCCTAAAAAAATATTCTAAAATATTTTTTCTTCCAAGTATTTTATGGAAAATTTATAAACTCAACTTTGGCATATGCAATAAATAAACTGAATGATTTATGCAATTGAAAACGAAGCACAAAGTGTTAATAAATTTAACGGTTTAATACTCGTAGATCCAATTTAGTAAGATTGTAATAGATTTAAACACCGACCTATTGTACGAGTATATGTAGAAACGTAATTAGCCCATACGTTTTTCAGACTATGTTCTACATCTATGCCAAATTTCAGCGAGATCCGTTTAGCTGTTCTTGAGATACCTAATAAAAAACGTCCATCCATACATTTAAATATTCGCATTTATACTAATTTTATCCATATCTCTGTACTGCACCAGTTAACAAAGTTAATTTAAGAAAATACTAATACAATGCAACGTTGCACTTTCACAATAAACGTTTCGTTTACTTAAAGTATGAAATAGCTTTCCAAGGAAGACAGTAGAATGTTGCCAGCAGACTAAAACTGTCAAAGTTTCTTCGTACAATGGGTATCGCGAAAACTCAAAACTGAGCAGTTAATATTTTTAGTCTGTGCAGAAGTTCAACTATCCAACGGCTGGCAACTAATAAAAGTGTGATAGCATCTCATCTTAAAGAAAAAGAAATTTAATTAAATCTACCGAACGATTGGTTTTTTTAAAATTAATTTCGGAAGTGCTCAGTCTTTTCTCCGCAAAAACGTTTTATTTTAAGTCCACGTAACGACCGTTCGAATGATTTAAATAAAGATTTAAGCGTAATGGAATTTATTGGTGGAATTGTTTTTTCTTAATCTGATTAGGTTACAAAATCGATTTATATTAATACAATCGATTTATATAATATTATTAATACTTATTTACTATTTGTAGAATTAATTTCACTAATGAATTAATATTTAGAGAATATGAAAAAGCTTCTATGATATATGTATTTACTTCGAAAAAATCATAACGAGTAGCACAGTTCTCAGATAGGTATTAGTTAAGTCACGAAAAGATCGAAAGAAAATGTCGCCTCGACAAATATTATCTCAATCTGAAACTTTTCCACTTCATTCTCTCTTATAGAAATCTCCGCCATCCATTTGTAACTCTTGAAAGACGCAAAATAAAACGAAGAAGGGATTGGATGCATTATCGGGCTGGGTCGGCAACTGGAGGCTTTCAAACCAACTCTCCCGGGAATTCGACTACACATTCCGTCAGCCATGGATCATTTATTCTAATATTCAGAGTAAAATGTTATAGAATACCACTGCAGTTTACCACACAAGTGACCACATAAAGTAAGGTAGGATTGTGGTCAACCGCTAGTTTAAGAATTATAAAAACAAGTTATGAATCAAGATATTTGGATGAATATTTTCAAATTTCTAAATTGTTAAATTTGAAATAAAAATTCTTTCAAAATGACTTCGGTACTAAACAAGCGATCAAAACGGCAATGTAATTTAAATAGAGGGCTTTCAAAGAATACCTTCATAACAATAAATCCTTTAAGGAATTTGTCGAATAACTCGTTACGAGTTATTCAGTCCCAAGTTTGTGCCGTTTTCATTTGGCAAAGTTTGATCCAGCCCGAAGTGAGAAACGGAGGCTGATGTTTATGATTATAGTTCGAACGATCGCAAAGCTTTACCACGATAATATGCCTCATTGTTTGTCAATATGTTACTAATATCAGGATAACATAAATAACAATAACTCTGATATGTGATACTCATTAATTAGTAAAACAAAAAAACGTTCACAAACAATTACTATTAAGCAAATCTAATATTATGTAATCTGACACTCATCTTCGGATAAAAAATTATAAAAATTATCACTGATAAGTAGTTATTGCTATCGATAGATCAAAAAACTTGTGAGCCGTCATGGGACGCCTGGCAGATGTGAAACATCGTGCGTGTACAAGTAATATTAAATATTATAATTAAATAAATAATAATAATAATAATGACAATAATTATTAAAATGATAAAATAAGGATTAAAATAATGATAACATATTGATAAAATAAAGATAAAATAATGATAAAATGATGTTTAAAATAATGATAAAATAAAGATAAAATAATGATAAAATATGATAAAATAATGATAATAATAATAATGTATACCTCAATATAGCGTGGCGACCCGTCGCCACACCGTACACTCTACTACACATAAAATATATATATGTATATCTTAGTATAGCTTGGCGACCCGTCGCCACGGCGAGCGTCGCCACGGCAACGATTCGGTTTACAAGTGATCCTATAGATGTTTCACATCAAAAAGTCTGACAACAGTGCGAAATATTAAAGTCAAAAACTTCTTTATAAGACATAAATGCATGTCTTATAAACAAGTTTTTGACATGTTTCATCATGTTTTATAAAAGCCAAGACATATTACAATTTATTGTAACTAGTAACAAAGCAGTTTTTATTTTATTTAATATACAAAATTTCACCTACAATTTTAGAGTATACTGGTTCGACAATATACTGGGTAATTTATCTTGTGTTTTTGCCGGTTGTTTGAACGCTAAATGCGGGAAGCTTGCTGGGAAAACTTCACGCCTCCGCGCCGCGCCGCGCCACCAAACCACCTGACTAACAAAACAATTTCGGAACGCTTCCCTCGAAAATACGTGTTATGGTCAATGTTCCAAGCTTTAATATTTGTAATAAACGATAACTCATTTAAAAAAATGAAGAATATATTTATACAGTACCGATATCAAGCCGTCCCTTGTCTATCCTGTGATTGAGGTTAGTAATACTTTGAAAGATAATTCTTTCAAACTTTGTTCCCAACATAAGAACGCTTTCAAGGAATAAATATGTCCCTAAGGCGTAATATTTACTTGAGTAAAAATCTGATCTCAAACTTTACTTTTTGTACACTCCTTTAGCGTTATGAAATCGAACATCAAAGTATTTAATAATAATAATAAATCAACTTTGACAACGACCAGCATTCGTTTTTCACATTTTTGGTTGTTCATTTGTTTTATTAAATCGTCAAGTGATATGATGAATGAAATGGCTCACAAAAAATATATCCATATTTTCACTACTGTATACTGTAACTATCGTTTGTAGGATCTAAGTCTTTGGTTTAAGAATTCAAAATATCCAGTGTAGCATTTTGAAACGACGAATAACAGAAAAGCTAGAAGAAGTAGTCTATTTCCTCTCTTTACGATGTGAAATACGAAAATACCAACGCATTGAAGCAACATAGAGGTTCATTGTAACGCAGATCCTTTTTAAGAAACATTCTATTACGCTAACATTTTCTACACTTTTTTTTTTATATAAATTATTAAGAATTCAAAAGCTTGTCGCACATGATATTATTAATTAATTTACTCTTTTTTCAAATTACGTCATAATTACGATAAAATATACCTATATAGTACAAATATAATTAAGCTTTGTATAGAAACAACAGTTAATATTTAATAACGATTGCGGGTCTATCTCTCAATGATTATTTAAAATATTACAGTTAGTTTATACTGATGACATTCAATTATATCTGCAGTAAGATTGTGTGAAGAAGTGATTAAAAATATTATTGAACATCTGATTTAAATAAGATAGATTATACAAAATACTTTTGTAGTTTTTAAGCTTAGAGCTCTTTACAATTTCCACACTCGAAGCCTCACAAGTTACTTCGCAGCTCTGAAGCGCTATTTCTCTAGCTGTCCGTCTGTCAGCACCCTAGTTTCTAAACAACACAAAATCGCTTTTAAAGCTTAATGCTATCCCATTTGCTTAGTAAGCAAATAATTTAAGTTCACCAAAACAATTTGAAAGATGGTACCGACTTTAATAGAATTAAAAAAGAAATATACCGAATTATTTTACTAGCAATCGATGGTGGAATCCTTTGTATGGACCAACAATTGTAAGGACCCAGCAATGGACGACCATAGGCTGTATCAACAACTTATTTTTCTTTTTCGTTGTTACAGACAAAATGTGGCGTCTGGCGCCACTGGTGATGCGACTTCTGGTCGTGTCACTGGTGGCGCTCGTTCTCGCCGAGAAAGGCACTGGTGGCGGAACCACATACGTGGCACAGCTGCCTGTTAAAGAGGTGACGCGCCCGGTGCGCCCCACAGCCGCCCTACCAAGGACTAAGGGGGGGCGCCGCCAGCGCAACCGACGTCGTACCACCACAACCACAACCACCACCGTAATCCCCGATGACGATGATGAGTACGAGCCAACAACGCCGGGGACAACTACCACAGTCGACCCACGGACCTTCGATCACAGTAAGTACTAAAATTATTTACAAAACATTAGTTTACAGTTACGTTCGATGAATTCAGATAGCCGCTTGGTCGCTTGCCACCTTATAATATATAAAATGGACAGACGAGGAAACTGGTTTTTCATTTGTTTCCCTTCTATATATGTGGTCAAGGGTCTTTAGGTTAGGTTAGGTTTTGTTAAGTTAAAACAAAGGTTGTGTTCGACAATAGTTACTGAATGGGCCTAGAGTACACAAAAGAAGGCTATCTGTCCGTATAAAATCAGCTGTATGGTATCGTCGACCATTAATTTACTAATTATGTTAATGTCTTTCATAGAAATGAAGAAGCTTAAGTGCAATTAACAGCTTGCAAAATTCTTTTACGCTCTAAAAAATTATGCTTTCTATTTAGAAAATTATAATTTTAATGAGTTTCAAACTACAGTCAAAATGAGTTACTTAAATGAGCAAAATATAATTTAAAATTAAAAATTATTAATAATATTCTAATTAACTAAATTTAAAATATGAAAATCCTCTAGTAATAAAAATAAATTAGACCATTCCAAATACAATTGATATTTTCCAGTTCAAAATCTGACAACCTGAAAACCTGACAGACAATTAACCATTTTATATTACGCTGTAAAATAAAATAATGGAATAAGGCAAGAAAAATCCGTTTGTAGGCCAAAGCGTTCCAGGCATTAATTACAGCGTAATAATTAAAAGCTCGTTAAGTCTAACCTGTCCAACTCATTTACTGATTAGATTCAACACTGCTTTCTTTATGAACGGGAACATTTTTTATTCTGCTTTTTATTAGATGCTTTAGTTGCTAGGAACTGATTAAAAAAATATTAAACTCCACCGTTAATCTCCAATCTCAGTCTGTTCAACTATTTTGCCTGCAAGAGATCAAATCGGAGTGGACATTCATACGGCAAACATTTTCCTGTCATTCGGGCAAACCTAATTTTAATTCTTGCATCCGAGATAACAAATTTTCCACGCTCAATAATCAGTCTTATTGTTTCGTTAAAACGCGTTGGCAAAAACAAATTAACTATTAACTTAACTGTCAGAAACGTTTTCTTTTTTTGTTTGTGTAACTCATGCAAATGGATTCTGTATTCCGTGCAATCGTCTCTAAGCATTTTTTAAATTCATTTAACACTGAAATTAAACTGACAAGCGCTCTATCAATGGTATTTTCTTGTTGAACTATCAAGACTACCTCAACCAATAGAAAAATAGGACATGGATCTTGTCGCCCGTAAAGTACTTGAAATCATAGATGAGGTCCTCCATTTCAAATATTATACATCATCATCATCATCAGCTTCACTATACGTCCCCACCGAGGGGCTCGGAGCCTACCCCAAGTTAGGGGTGACTAGGCCATAGTCAACCACGCTGGCCAAGTGCGGGTTGGTTGACTTCACACATATCATTGAATTTCTTCTCAGATATGTGCAGGTTGCATCACGATGTTTTCCTTATTAAAATATTATACGATGGCTTTTAAATATTGTTACGCAGTTTTATAATAACAAAGTAAATAGTCAATATAGCTGTTTCCCAAAAAATAATTTAAAATATATCACGATTCAAAATCATACACAATATTCTTGAAAGAGAATGAAAGCAATCCCGCGAACCGTTTAGGCAAACGGCCCAACGGCCGATTCCCTGCATAATAACCCCATAAGGCACAACAATGATGCGAACCTCTCAAACCATTATATTCCCAAGTAAATGTCAAGCGTAAATTGCTAGGGAGGCGATTTGATGTCAGTGTCGCCCGTACCACCGTTCTGGCCGACTCCCTTAAGCGCATAGTTTTCCAAGGGCCTTGCAAGAATGTCTCCTCGCAACGTGTTGACATCCAAATTGCTTGTCGCCAAGCAACGCACGGTTGTTATTCGAGAAAGTAACTCTACCGGCACCGGAATGTGTAGGAATAGACTGTGACAGTGAGGACTTGAAGGTGACCTTTCGATTTGACAGTACAATGTAATAGTGTAGGTAAATTAACCTGTTTAACATTAAATACTTTTTATATGAGTCATTGATATTATTATTTTATATGCATTATAAATTTAGACTATCATCAACTAATGTGCTAATTTTATCGTAATCAGCGTTTTATTTTTTATGTAAAAAATCTTCATATAGAAACTAACCAACTATCAGGTCTTAATTGCATATCATGCAAGTGGGTGTCGAGTAAAGGCCAATTTAAATAAAACCACCGATACATGGCCTGATAACAGTGTGCCTCAGGAAGGTAGAGGTGATATAAAATAGCAGGGGTCAACCTGGGCTGGCGTTCCTTGTCCCCCATAGGGCGGCACGGAGTGGGGCTCATTTCACGCCTCTTGAGCGCGCATTGAACCAATATTAGGTTTATTAGATAGATGGGCCGCTATAAAAAGCGATTTTTCATTTTTTTTCTCTACAATTTTATTACTTCTAGTATACCCGGGGAATGTTAAGTTTTAATATTAGAGTAACGCTGTAAAAGTTTTACTACCAATTGATAGAATCGAATCCGACGACATTAAATTTTCCAATAAAATAAGATGGTTTTCGTAAAATCTAATTTACAGAATACTTAAAAAAGTATTTTTTTTAAATATAAACATTTTAATAACAAAGTGTTTAAATAAATCAAACAAAACCAAGTTACCGCAACCTAATCTAAGCACATCAATTACTATAGACGTTTGGGTTTAAAAATTTTCGTATTGTTGGTTTTTAATGTAGCAAGAGCACGTCCAAACGTTGGATCCTTGTTAAATATTCAGAAGTTGTAAACTTTTGGTCGCTATTCAAAGAAAAGTTCAAAATTTTATGTATTGCATTCGCTCGGTTTTGGCAAAACGCCACTTAATCGCAATATGGTCTCCGCACACAAGCAATGCTTTTCTCGTACGCTGTCGACTCTCTCATATTGGGTAAAACTATTCAAATAAAACTCATGAACGAACACGTTTGGGTATTCTTTATTGCGCAAAAGAATTGTTAGGTTGAAATCACTAGTGATATTGCGATTTTTTTTTTGTGACTGAGTAGTCACTGTTTGCCTTGCATTGCGGAGGCAGTTACAGTTTCACCGGGCTTGAGGTGGCCGGGCGCAGATGGCGCTTAGCCTAAACCTCGTTTTGATATCGCGAAGAAAACTAGACATAAATATATTTTAAGCCAAAATTGTTGTAGAAAATTATTTTTCTTGACATAAAATGTGTTCTTCATTATATAAATACTAGCTGTCGCCCGCGACTCCGTCGGCGCGCAGTTAAAAAAAACTTAATAGCGGTATGAAAAATAGATGTTGGCCGATACTCAGACCTACTCAATATGCTCACAAAATTTCATGAGAATCGGTCAAGCCGTTTCGGAGGAGTACGGGAACGAAAACTTTGACACGAGAATTTTGTATATTAGATTATTTTACATTATAAAATACCGCATAGAAATAATAAAACACACCTGCAAAATGATAGTCCGCACTAGCCTACAGCTTCAAACCAGTTGAACAAAGAGCTAAAATTAAATTTACGCGGTGCAAAGAAAAAACTAGTTACAAGAGGAAATTGGCGGAGACAGTGACAAATTGTACCTCCAGGATGAAAGTAGTCTCGCTCTCTCTAACACACCTATGAAAACCACCTTTTCCAACATTTTTTTGCAGAGCAAGCATAACGCGATGTTCGTTTCGTGTACGTTTTTTATCATATTATTGTTAATGAATTTACAAATGGTGATTTTAGTCTTACGTACTGTTTCATCTTCTATACTAATGTAACATAATGTAATTCCTTTTTCAATTTACTTTATTTTAACAGTGATCTTTGAAGTTCTTTTGATGTTACAGTCAACAAAGATAAAATACGTGAAAATATATAATATACTTGATATTATTTCAAAGAGTGTAAAGTATCAAACAATCAGTAAAAACATGTCGACGTTACAAAAACGAATCACGTTTTATACAGATTCGAAATGTGTGTGCAACTCATTAAAATTTTTCCCAGCATATCAATGTTTACAATTTATTGCTATTAGCTTTTAAACTAGAATTCTTCATATGTACGTATAACCAAAATTCAATTAGTAAAATTAATTATATTCTAAAATAGCGGTATACTATTTAACCACATTAAAAACCTAACAAAAACTACGAATGTATAATCGACGACGCACGCTGTATACGAACCTCTATGATGTAGTATTGCGTAAGTCGCTTAGTGACTAAAATAACGTAAAATAAATTAACGTTGCTTTGTATTCGAAAGATTCTAACTTCAACATTTGAGAGATTCCTAATTTTGTTTTATTTAACTGAATAAAGACTAAGAGATATCAACGTCCCAATATACATATAAATGTAGCATCATCTTAAAAACAAAAAACAAGAAGAAGAACTCTTAATATTAAGATACCAACAAAAGCGATGTTTCAAAGATTTATATCAAATTATTAACAGAGCAGCAGCAACTTGTACGATTTAATAACTGGAATACAGAAGCCTAGTCCCAGTGTAATAGTTTGTCGAAGTTCTAGAGTTCCGTAACAATCAATATTAATACACATTTGTGCCGGCCAACTGTAAACTTTAGGAGAGCGTTGCAGAAAATTAACTGAGAACAATAACTAACTGCGAGCACTGGCGGTAGACGTTATTTTGGTAACAAATTAATAGCGTTCAATTCAATTAAAACTCCGACTGGCTCCAGCTATAGACAATAAAGCTTAGAACATACGATTGAATTGCTTGCGTTTAACGAAACAATGTGTTTTAGATAAGAAGTTCAGCTTCTATACGTATTTGGAGATATTAACATTTGAACGTCATATAAGAACTAAGTTAAAAACATAAAGATGCAATTAAGATATGTTTAAGTTAAACGGAATTTAAGTTGACTGTATAAATAAAACGATAAGCACGTTAAAAAGAAGTAAAAGGGAACTAACGTAAATATTTTGTTATCAGTTCCCGCGCCAGCGTTTCGCTTCAAATTAAATAAGTATTTAAGGAACGGTCTCCCTACTCGCCCCCGCCTGTCACTGCTTTATTGAAATACTGAACAGATAATTACACCAAAAATTTTATGAATTTGCACCATACTGGTACCAAATACGAAACCAAGCATCTGGAAAAAAAAATTGTAGAAATTATTCCAAATATTACGCTTTAATTCCAAATTAACCTAACCGGTTCTCAGATTGATCAATAGACTTACATTTTTATTGTATATGACCTGATTGAGACGAAACACAAAATAGGTACTGAATTTTAAATTAAACTTACAACAATAAAATATTGAACCGCATTGAAATAGCCTACCTATTTCTAAAGTTAGCTCGCACGCAACCACAGAGAACCCGACAAACAGAAAAAATTGTACCAAGGGTTGTTTTAAATACCTATCGTTTATGCAGTACGATCCTAATAGTCTTTCTCAGATATTTTCAAGTAGTATTATTATCCCGCCCAAAGTTTTCACACTGCATAGACTATCTTCTAGAGGCTATCCACATCCGCAATGGGGATGAAAAACAGATATGATGTCCAAGATACCAAAACATATTTTTAATCATTTGCTATAAATACGCTGTGTGCTAAAAATTCCCCTAACGTGGAAAGGCTATTAATTTTACGTCCCAATCTCTTTTATTATACTCATAAACAGTACTTTTCACGTATTTTCTAGAGATTTTAATTTAAGAATTATCACATAATACACGAAATTGCTAAATGAAACTCTTTTACTTTAATGCAAAGGTAAGGAAATGTCTTCTCCTTAAGTTTCTTCTAGTCTACTGAATTTCTATTAATCTAAACAAACAATAAGAGTAACCAGTATCAGGATCAGTATTGAAATTAAATCTAAATGATAATAGTCAATTTAATGTGGAATTCAATTTGATTTTAAAAAGATTAGGGTTTTTAATTAAATTGTTAGTACAACATATTATCATTAAGTGATGAAAAATAGCAAATATGACTTGCTGTAAAATTGGCAATTTGATTGAAAATACTACGCTTATAGACATAAGCGCAGCGTAACCATTTTACTTAAGTGTATGAAGTGAGTAATAAAGATAACTCGACAAATAAGTTAGTAACCGGAAGCTTTTTAAACTACATAACCTTGCTTGACAGTTTTCAATTTACTTAAACTTGTTACTCAGTTGCTATTTAACTTACATAATTATCTTAGCACGGCGTTAAGTGTTGCTTAACTTACAACGTGTGATGACTTATTAAATTTACATACTCGTATTTCCCGACGGTATTCGAAACCTGTTAACAATAATGCTACTTTCACACGAGGGCGGAATAATAAGACAGTGTAGTAAACAGTGCAGTGCTGCTCTAGTTTGAACACACACACAAGAGTACTATACGTTCTTGGCATGTGTACTCAAGCAATAGCAGTACTGGACTGTCCAACTGCTTTGTCTCTATTCTGTTCTCGTATGAAACTACGAGTAACATTACCGCCATGCTAAACTCTCTTAGTGTTGCGGGGTAATGCCGCAAGAAAACCGTAAACGAAACAATTACTATTCTACGAAGGGCAGTTACGCATCCCCTTCTAATGTTCCTTCCTTCTCAATTGTAATATTAACGCTGTCTTAAAAAAAAAAAACCTACATATTTTGAATTATTTTTTTATTTCATGGTTTTCCAATGTTCTTTATCGTATAAAATAAATTATTTATTCTGTTTGCGTTTTGTGATACTATTTTAATTAAATAAATATTTTTAATTTTTTCTTTGTTGTCTATTTTTGGAAATATCATCTTCAACTTACCTTTTTAATTTGTTAAATGTTAATTATTAGAAAATTTCATTACTAATATTTTAGGTTGCTAACCCTTAGAACTCCGCCGTTTTATATATATATATACATTGATCATTATAGTTATTAGCTTATCCCTTAGGGAAATATTAATTGTAAATTTCACATAACACGCCTTGCCTCGCAAGTAATTAATTTGTGCTGTGCAACGGTGCCAGAGCTCAGGTTTGTCTCAGCGACGAAACTTAATGCGAGTCTTAATGAATGTAATTTTAAAGAACGTTATGTTGCAAAATAAATGAACATAAGAACAGAAAAAAAATTGTTTAAAAAGAAAAAAAGTTACTGCTGGGTTTCGACTTACAAGCTTGCTTGATGTTATTGCGTTCATTCGAGAAAGTCCGACCATGTGTTCCATTTCCAGTATGACTTAATTCCTTTACTGGAATATGTGTTCGAATTTGCACGAATGGACGCAAAAACATTGAGCAAGCAATAAAAAGGCGTGCTTTATTTACATATATAAGTTCAGTACTATACAATCATTACTAAAAGTACTTCAGCCCAAAAATGTGGGTGCTCTTAAGTTAAGTAAAGCAATTTTTCTCAAATGAGATGAACCTTACAAGGAGTGATATGCTTCCGCTGTGTGATCCGCTCCGCTCATTTCAAGGTACTCAACCTCGGCATTCGGCAAGACATAACGAACCCCTAGCTACAAGTCTGTCAGAGTTGCTCCGTGCCACGTCATTAATTTCCTACCTAATGTCTAAAACGAGAGAGGCGTCGTTACGGACCATATTTTGTGTTCACAAGCACAGTAATAAAGTCTAGCTGCATGCATCATCGTTATGGTAGCGTTTGTTTTTGCATTTGAGTGGAGAACTGTACGGTATACAGCGCAAAACTTTTTTCGGCATTTGTAGACCCAGTTTAGTAAAATATTTCTCAAAAAATGGAGTTCTGTATTTGAGAGAAACAAAATAGTATTTTTAGAAACTGAGTGTATGACCATGCTACATTTAATATTGCTACGTTATAAAATTAACAAGTTAAATTAAAGAAACAGTCATAACCCCTGTTGGGTATAGGCCTCCTCTATTTTTCTCCATTTTTCCCTATCTGTTGCCGTTTTCTACCAGGATTTTCCTGCTACTTTTATTATGTCGTCTGACCATCGGGCTTTGGGTCATCCTCTAGTTCTCACGCCTTTTACCGGGCCAGACCATAGGGTTGCTTGCTTTGTCCATCTATTGCTACCTTTACTAGTTATTTATTAGCTACTTAATTGCTAGTTTACCAATTCTGCTCTAAAAACTTCAGTTACCTTCCTTCAACTGAAAGTTTCTTAAATCTTGACATCATAGCTAATAATAAATATTATTAAATTAAAATCTACGGGAATAAGCTAGTTCTATATAAACAAATTAAGGTTACGTTAGCTTCCCGCGTTATACTCTGACAACGGTGAATGTTTCCAAGTTCACAAACGCCTTGTAACGCATAAGTTTGTGCAGTTATATAGTTTGGTGGATAGAATACCTGGTTAATGCATACTATGTTCAGTTTACTACTCTGAATAGTTAAGCACAAACAATTTACTAAACTTTAACATTCCTGTTTAACTACTAAACAATGTTTTCTAAATTACTTTTTTTTTCTGACATTTTTTCGTCGTCCGTCTCGGCCGTTCGAGTAGGAATCCCTTTCCGCTAATAAATTTTAATGTCATGTAAAGAGTTGAAAATCATTGTATTATATTTAGTAGAGTAGTCATTAGGCAATCTAAGTATCGGGTACCTCTGTATCAAATACCCGTTAAAGTCTCTTAAAACTTGTTAGAAAATAACACTCCAAATCCAATGAACCGTGGAAATTTATAAACATAATGTACTATAAAACAAAAAAATCTTTATAAGCAAACTATGTTTAAATAAGAGATGCATTAAAACGCCTAAGAAACTACATCAATTTCCTGCCCGGTCTGCATGCATTATTAACTTTAATAATTAACTGTAGCATAAGCACCTTCAACACCTCCGTTTTCAAGCGCAGCGCTTTCTTGTTTTAAATAAAATATATACTGAAATTTGTTCGGCTGTTCTGTTTATACGATAATATTTATTTATAAGTAATGTATTTACAATATTTTCTGCAGCATTCAGAGGCGTTAATTAATAATTCAGGGAAGCTCTTAGCTTTCTTATACTAAATGTTCTTCTTCGTGTACTTCATTACTTAAGGTCATGCTTGTCTTAAAATGCCTTCATAGATGTTTTGGCCAGCAACCTCGAGGCTGACCCATTTTATGTATACGCGATATTAAGAAAAATGTAAAACAAATTGATTCATACTATGCCCTATATTTCGTATCTAAAATATTTTTGTACTTAATTATGCATAATATTCAAACGTCTTCATATAATACAAGCAACCACCATTAACGTTACAAACGTCTCTAATTGTTCCAACTGTGACTAATTCGAATTTGCAAGATTATCTCGCTAATTTGTACTTACATAATGACAAATGTAGCAAAAGGAATATAAAATAGACATAAATGGTACAAAACTACATGTTAAATAATTACGAAAAAAGTTAATAAACCTAATAACATCACAAGTTATATAACAAAAACATAACATGTTCTTTCATCAACTATAAAGAATGCTGAATACAATAGGAGATTTACAATCTCTCAATACTTAAAGCGACTTAGTCAACTTCTCGTAAAAAAAATCCGATCTTAGTTAGTATATGTTACAAATTAAACTAAATTAATTCATCTCTTTACAAAATTAAATTAATTAAAATTGTAAATGACTGTACATTTTTCCTAACAAAATGAGCAACGAGAAAAAAAAAAACGATCACAAGAATCGCAATGATTCAAGCGGTTGAGCGTGAATTAATGCCGTTGTTAATAAGATGAGGTTTGCTCCGTCATTAAAGAAATACTTTTAGACTAAAAGGTTCAGTTATTTATTGCGATGAACACTGAAAGCGGAGGCTGTTTACTCAACTCGCCTCTCTGTTATTACTTCAATCCTTACGATATTGTAAAGCCTCGTACAAATTAATTTACTCCTTTAATTAATACAAAAGGATATATGAATTGTAGTCAATTCATGATATTATACAGTTAAATAAATAAGTAATAGTAAACAAATTCTTTAATTATTTTAATAATAACTTTTCAATTTATAATCTCTTATATTAAACAGTATCAATCAAATTCAATACATTCCGATGAAATAAGTTTTAATAATTTTCCAAATGAGAGCATTAAAATAATCCGAGATTTTCAACTTTAGTAACAAAGTTTCTGATAGAAAGAAAACAAGAAATCTCCCGGAAAACTCCCAATTAAATGTTTCAGACCTTTAATTTTCAATGAATTATTAAAACTTTGCAAAGATACGATTCATAACGTAAGCAATCTTATACATATTAATAAAGTTTGTAAGTACGTATAATTTTATATTATAATGATACTTTTAATGTGAAGTATAATTTTTTTTAATTAAAACAAACAATTATTTCTAAATGGTTTGAGATTTGCTAAAGATTATCATTTATACTGTTATAAAATAGCGTTCATCGAATGGCCGTTTTCCATTTTATTTGGCAGCGCAACACGTACGAGGTAGTAAGGTCGTTGTAACTACTGCGGTTCCGATGCGGTACCGACAGAAAATTTATGTACCATTGAGCGTGCAAGTCTAGTCCCTTACTCTGGTACGCGCGGTGAAATCTTGGCCACGCGGGATTTCTGTATGCCTCACGCTCCAATGCCGCTAACGTAATCGAGCACGGTACAATACGCTTTGTTCGCGCAGCCTTCTATAACGAAACACTGCGAATAGTCGAACGCCTAACAACATTATTAGTAGAAACGCTATCCTTAGGGGGCCAACCCCGCTCAAATATTAAGTTTCCTAAGAATTTTAAATTAGAACATTAGAAGCGGGGGGTAAGAGGGGTCTCAACAGAATTAAATATTGATATTACCAACCGAGCGGACTACAGAAGGCTGGAAACAATTAAATTTTAATAGTTATACGCTTTTGTGACTGGTAATTAATGTAAGGAGGTTGCATGTTTTAGTAGGGGCAAAGCCTATCAGCGTTAACTTGCTTTCGGCAATTCGCTAATATATTATTTGACGCCTATCATACCTTAGAGGTACATATTTAAACAAGATAAACTTTGCCAATAAACATACAAAAGTTTTTCGAAAACATCTTCGTACGGCAACACTTTCAAATACAAGATCTTTAACATAATATAACAGTGTTGATCACTATATTAGAAATTATTTTTATTGATGTATGGTAATTGAATCAGGGTTGTATTCTTTTGTCACCTACGTCTCAATTAAGAACAAAAAAACTTAAAGTACTTTTTCGTAATTAAAGCGAATTTAACCGCTATCTGGGGCGGATAATTTCTTTTTGTTCTCGCACGGAGTTAGATTCGCGTCATTATTTTGAGTTATAGCGTGGTTTACATTTCGCTCGTTTGTTTTTCATTTTGTTATTTCAGGTGAATAAAAATATGTATTTTTACATTAATTTCATATATTTAAAAACTCATATACGGAATGGAATGAATACGAGATAAAAACAAAAGCCAATTTTGATAATATTTCGTATCTAATTTATCGTAACTTTTAAAATAAGATAGTTTTTACTTAAATCTAGTATGATTAAAAAAAAAACGAACACATATTAATAAAACGAAGCTTCAAACAATGAAATATAACTTTTAAAAGTACTCTTTAGTTAGGTCAATAAAATGTTAATTGTTTAATTAAACCCTAAGTAAAATAAAATATAAAGAATATTGTGAAGTAGGTAGTCGAAAACTCAAGGAATATCATGCCTTTAAATTCAGTTAAGAACAAAGAGAAAATTTTAATATCAATGACAAAGGCTTAATCTAAATATTCATGTTCGGCACCCGATAATTTACTTTAAGCGTCTTAGCGGACATTTGCCAAGTAAATCTCAATGACGATCAAAAATTAAATAGCTTAATATTTTCAAAGAATTTCTGAAAGTATGTCTTTCGGAAAGTAAAGATTTTTCTAATAAAATCTATTTAAAACGAAATTTTGTATACCCGTACGTATAAAAATTCGAATATTTGCTTCATATGTCGACTAGTATAAAATTACAAAATTACCATTGCATGTCATCATAACAAATTGTTTGTTTTTCTCTCTTGTTTCGAATGTGTTCCTTGTAAAATATTACTTGTCTCCGCGATACTGTGGATTAGGCGCCCATCGCTCACGATGCTCGTATGAGCTACGCCTGTTTTAAGGGCTACCAATAATCAATTTCTTGACAATGTTAAAAATGTTTTTTTTTTCATTCATTGTACAAAATTAAAGGAAAAATATAGTACAATTCTGTTAGGCAGCAATTAAGGAAACCCAAAGGATTTTAATGTACCTGTTGGTCACTAATTTGTATAAAAAGTTACAATTTGCATACGTCCTTTAGTGATTTTTTATTTAAAATTATTTATTAGCTTTAATTCAAATAATATGCGATTAAAATCTAGCGGAGTGGCGGGAAATGAATCTCTTCACAATTAGGTTATTTCTTTTAAAATGTATTGTTACCATTTATTTTAATCCGTATTGAAAATTACTTGGTACATGTAAGATTGTTAATTTAATATATGTATAAAAGTTTCAAAAATTTGACAACCCTATTTGAGCAGTGACATCACTAGCGCTCACATACAAATCCGTCTGCGGAGTCTTAGCAAAATATATGCCGGTCGTCCTCGTTTGTACATTGTTTGTACTCGTAACAACAAATCCCTTTACTATAGACAACTAAGCCGTTATATTTGTATTACATTCATTTATAATTGTAATTTTCATCATAAGTTTTTCTTTAAGTCCTTTATACATCTCTCTGACTGTTAAACACTTGTACAAATACATATTTTGTCTCTGCTTGTATCAATGACATTACCTATAACACACAAACAGAAATACATATTTATCGGTAAAATAGAATACATATGTAGTACAACATAATATTTTACTATGTTCCTTGGTTTCCCTAACTTTTTAAATATTTACGAGTATAATATTTGAACAAATATCTATAATACTAGTATTTGACTTAAGAATCTCTCTATAACCTGTAAAATAAAACTCACTCGTTCGTTGAATGTTGAAGTGTTCAATCGATATTTCTTTTCAACAGCAAAGTATTCTTAAGAATGTTAAGGTCCATATTTGTGTATTGAATATGAATTCTGAACTTAAACAAAAATGGTCGATATATTCACACATAGAAAAGTAAGGGCAAAATGCTTTTATTCTGTTAATTTAAATGGTTAAACGTCAGACCGCAAGCAATTCCTCACTTTAATGTTTACAGGAATTGTTGCTGTCATCTGCGATATTATAGTCGTTTTACCGCGCAAACCCGAGCACGTCAACCGCTCCTCTGTTTGTTACGTGAAAGTGCGAAAAGCATTTTTATAAGGATCACGTGTTTTCGTCTGACGAAGCCACTTTCATCTTTTTAAAATGTATCCCATCTTGTGAATACTTGATAAAATTACATCATGCCTACACATTAGAATAGTTGTAATTTTTCTTTAAATTTTAATTTTTACTTTATTTAAAATTGCAGACACCTACGGTTAATGTCATAAATATGGTATGTAAAACACACACAATTTCCATAACAGCAAATACCTTATCGAAGAATAATCCGTAAAGAATAAAATACGGATAATGCTAACTTGAAAAGAAATAACACAATTGAAAGAAAATCTCATCTCAATATGTTTATCCGCAAATAATCTGAATAAATAGAATTATTGTCTGTTCAAGAACCTTGAAATGCGATAAATGAAAGAGAAGGTAACGAAAAAAAGGCGAATGTTAAAGTAATTCCGTCAACGAAACAGAATTTGAATATTTCCCTTTGTGCTACAGACGCGGCGTATTGTACTTACGTTTTAATAAAAAGCAGGAAAATAAACAAAATTTCATGCTCGTGGGCGACCTCTTACCTTCACCCTACAAACCGTGTCACATACAAACCAATGTTAAAAGCCTGCTCTCCCTTTTATCGGAACGTAACCCCTGGCGTACACGCAACTGCCTAATTGGAAATTAAACCGAGAACTTTATTTAAAACTTTATTGAACACATTAGTCGCGATCAAGTCAGATGATTTATTTTTGAAGATATAAATAAGCTAATGGTCTTCGTAATATTATGTTTATTTTATAACGAAAAATACACCGTATATTTTTTGAGGATCGATCGATAACAGACATACTTTACAGAAAAACAAATACACTATTATAAAAACAAGTAATAATGCATCATAAAATTACCTGTGTTTGTTCATTTTAGACATTGTTGCTTTATATATTCTTTGTATAAATAATGTATAACTTTATCATCTTTGACATTTGCACTGAACGTGATTCTTGACATAGAAAGAACAGTCTGGGATAGGGTATTCATATAAGTTAGTTAGAATCTAGTTATCGCGTCTGTAAACTTTGATCTTTGTGTTTGTCTTTTGATATTGATAGTACACTGTGCCTCTTAATGATTAATTTTTATATTATTTAGCTGTTTTGTTATATTTAATTTTAAAAAAATCCTCCCAAGTAGGTTTGGCGACGGGCAGGCGGCCGGCCGTAAAAACTTAAGCCAAAACTTTAACGTTCATAAAACCTTGTGTACCGACCCCACGTAAGTGGGATAAGGCCTGGGAGATGATGATGATGAGAACACTATGCCTCTTGCCAATATATTTGCATTTGTTAAAACATTCGACATGATTACAGTGAAATTCGTTGCAACACTTGTATTGATACAATATATAGTTGTCCTGGTTTTTCTCAAAGAGAATGTGACAGATGTCAATATGTGTTAATGCAAGTATTCCATAGTTTTAATTATTATTATGGTTATTTCTATAAAGGTAAACTTTGCACGAGAAAGTTTTAAAATTCTTTACACTTACATGCCCCGTTATTAAGGTTTGAACAAACCTATTTAAATTCAAAGAAAATTAATTATTTTGAACTTAATTAACCTAATTTTATTAGTTTACGAATAAACTTATCTTGATGATTGATTGAATGATTTTTCAAACGTTCATGTTATTGCATATTTCTCTTTGAATGTTAAAAATAAGTAAATTCACCTCGTAACATAAAAAAAATTAGGGATTGGAAATTAAAATCGTGCTAGTAGTTGTAGAAAATATGAAATTTGTAATTTGTTACTGAGCTTGTTACTGAATCCCTGCAGGGCAGCGTACACGAATAACACACATGCGTTAATTAAAGAAATACAAGCTACAGAATAACAAGATTAATAATGTTCATATAATACGATACAATTTAATTTAAAAATAGACTATTATAATGTATTTCATTTTAGAAATATGACTTTTTAAATATTAATTTAAAGAGGAACATATATTGGTGAAGGATAAAACTAAGAAAAGATCCAGATTTATCAAAATGTCGGTTAAATGACGGATTTTCCTGAACGATCTATTAAAAAAGTACTCCTATAGAAAATAGGTAATAGGAGAATAGGAAAATAGGCAGAACATTTTATTAACACAAATAGATTGCAGCGGAATAACACATAGGCTACTATCTCCAGCCAGTTTGAAATATATGGCGAAACTATTACATTAATACTGTATGTAGTATGTATATAGGAATTAAAGTTAACACGGTTTAATTTGTCAACAGCGGACGTGGGGAAATGCGAAGTGCCACTGGGCATGCAGAGTGGGATGATATCGAATGAATCCCTCTCCGCCAGTTCCAGTTACGACCAGAGCGTGTCCCCGCTCAGTTCAAGGTAAGCTTGAATATTTTATAATATTATCACTACTACACTGACATAAATCGCATGAATAATTCATTAAAAAAAACTTGAGAGGTGTCAAGGGACACCCGGATGGAACGAAGTTCCTTTCGATTAATTAGTGAAGGAACCAATGTTTATTCTATGAATAAAAAACTTAACTTCACTTCACAAGAAGTACATTTTATTTCTATGACTTTTCGTTATATATTGTCACGTTGTTGCCATGGTGAAGTAGCGCTCATTCGTCGTTAACATACTTACTATAGCAAAAAGTGTCGTGACAACTTTTCGTAAGAATTTTTTCCGTCTAGCCCCCTTTCACAACGCGCGATAAGGAACTTCGTTCCAAAAATTTCATAACTTAACTAAAACTTCATCTTGAAAGTGATAGATAGCAGTACAAAAATATTAGCATACTTAAATGTTTCGTAGTCTTTAGTCAACGGATTTACTTTCATCGTGCATTCTACGTGTATTTAAAAAAAGGGCATCTTTATTTAAATTGGTTTAAAAGAACACGTTACATGCAGAATTAGCAAGTTAATATAGCTGCGACGTAGTAATTAAACTTGGCTATTGTTGAACAACAATTAAGTGTTCTGATATGGGCAAGTTGTTACAATAATTGCGAATCCGGCAACCGCAGCGCTGATACTTAGCTCAAACAATTAACAAGGGGTTTCACATTCGTGTCTTAAGCCCGCATAAGCTTGATACGAAACAATGGAGGGTAAACTCGACGCTCGTTTGTGAAATTCAGCAACGGCAAAATTAAATTTTCATACGAATCCAGTACGTTTGTGATCCAACAAAAGCCGGGACTTGACTGACTAGAGTGAGAGATATAAAGGAGCAGGTCGGATAGTGTTCTCAACATACATTCTCGTTCATAGGGTCAGGGGCTAAGGGAAAGCCACCTTAATTTGACGTTTAGCGCACGTTGTTCCTCGATTCGCTTGAGATGAGATCCACTAGAGATATTCAAATGAAATGACTATCCGCTCTACCGCACATTTAACAAATGCACTACTTGACCATTACCGTACATTCTAAATTCAATTATTTTTATCGTCACTTTGTCAATGGTTTTAATAAAGAAGTAAACCAATCTAAACAAGATAAATCACGTTTTATCATGATTTTTTAATTTATAACATCTCCGTGTGTCGATTAGGATTCGGACAGAAATACGGGGCGGTGCGTGGTGCCCCAATGGCCTGATTACGGCGAGGAGTCACCAGTATCTAGAGATAGACTTACACGATGAATATTTGATCACCGCAACTGAGTCCCAAGGCAGATTTGCTAACTCCATCGGAGTTGAGTTCGTCGAGAGCTACTCATTAGAGTTCTGGCGGGACTCTCTCAATCGCTGGGCCAAGTATCAAGATTTCAACGGGAGCCGAGTAAGTATAAAAACAGTATATTATTATGCACAGTTAGTTCTAGAATCATTTAATATTTACTATACAATTAGGCTCTTTGATTCGTAGGTGACATGGAAGTTACAATTTATTGGTTTAGTAGGAATGGCACTTTTCAAACAACATTTCGCGTTCTGCAAAAGACAATTCGACCATCACATTATATTACATTTCTTTACGAAATTCCCCCTTAGAAATGCTAATTAATTTTACGTCATTCATAATTTAACAAACAAACTGTAAAGATGAAAGCATTATTTCCACTGCGATTAATAACAGGATGATCTTGTCAGCTGTCAAATTCACTAAGCGGTTTTAGAAATTTGAACACGTCAACAACTTCACAACGATGTATTGCAAGATCAAAGGATAAAGTTAACCATCTTAATGCAACTTAAACACGAAGTCGACTTCAAACGGCCACCCCCAAAACGTGTTTTGCCCCCCACCCCCCACCTCCGCTAAAAGACGTCGAAACGTCCAGTAGCATGACAAAATCAAAACGTTAATCAGATGCAGAAGAAACAAATTTCCTAAGTGATACTTGAATGGTCCCATACAATTTGATCAGCAGACATAAATTAAATATAACTTGTATTATCTAGTAAATAACATTATTTTCTGAATTAACAAATATCTTAAAACGCAAAAAACAATTCGTCTAAATAACATTTTAAAAACAAAAATAATAAGAATGAGAGAAACGTCGCTCCAAACATTATTGCATTCGAATTCTGGGTAGCTATCTATGCCTCAAATTATTTTAATTTTATTTTTTCAAATTTGAAATTTGCTTTATAATTAAATTTTCTTAATTGTATCATTAAGGTTGCAAAAGCTAGTTACACAAACATTTTCCATTCTAAGATTAGAAATAGCATTTTAAATAGATGCACAGTACTGTGGCGACTTTTCGTATAACGTAAGCACATAGACTATGGACCTTGTCTCGGGTTACAAGGACACGATACTCTTATATAAAATAAAATTAGTCCCTTTGCGCCGTTCAACTTGAAACTTACGCCAGATACCAGACACTTACAGATTATCAAATCTAAATATTAAAGTACTTTCATAGGTTTTATGTTCATGTTTTGTTATCATATCATATTAACATAATTTAAGGTTCTTTTTCATTTTAATATAATGAAAGAATTATTTTCAGCTCATCCCCGGAAATGTAAACACCTATACACCAAACAAGTCTATACTGGAAGCTCCATTCGTAGCGTCCAAAGTGCGATTTCTGCCATTTGCTGATCATCCTAGGACTGCTTGCATGCGTGTGGAATTGTACGGCTGCCTTTGGAAACGTAAGTGTAACAATTATAATTCGATCATTGCTGGTGTTGTCCCGGGGACGTAGCAATGCGAATTCTTGAAGCGAATAATATTTGTTAATTGTTTGCGTGTGCTGGGCGAAATCCGCCTCTTGGCGGTGTATTTATAATTTCTATGTTTCTACAGAGGCCATTATTGCCTACTCCGCGCCTAAGGGCGGAGATATGCAGTCGATGACCGGTGGTGCCAAGTTCGAAGACCTGTCTTACGATGGTGTTATTCGTGATGGACGAATGTTAGATGGATTAGGGCAAATAACGGATTCTTACACCGGCCCTAATGACTTCGAACTGCCAGACCCGGATGACACTACAGGTAATATCATCAAAGAGATCATCGTTTTTCTTAAAGTTTGAACTGATCTTACATTAGTGCATTTGGAATTTTTGATTACATTGGCGATATCTTACAGGCTCCCGCTGGGTTGGATGGAACAAATCGATGTTGATCGATGACGAAGTGGAACTAACGTTCAACTTTAGTGATACAAGGGTTATGTATTTCGTGGACATTCACACTAATAATATGTTCACCAAAGACGTTCAGGTACGATTTAAAAACTTCTTCATGATACTTTGTTCTTTTATTTATCTCAAATTATAACACCTATTACAAACCACACTTTCACCCTCGTATTTTGATAAGTAAGAACAAAATACAAAGGCAAAGAAAACGGATCTCTTATTGCATATCTTTTATCCAACAAATAACTAACAATTCATGTACTTTTAGGCACATGTTCTTTTGTAATTCAGATAGACTACCATCCCTTTTTAGTATCAAATTCTTGTCGATCGTTCCTAACTAGTACTAAATTTCTATTATAGGAAATTTCTAACAGGAAACGTTATATTATTTTATGCTATAGAAAAACTGTAAGGTTGTTATTCGCTTGCGGAACGACATTTCGTGGACTAGGTAACGAAACATATTGGCTTAAGAATTCGCTACGTGATTTTAGACTTTAGCTAGTGCAGCGACCGTAACAGGGTACAGTGTTACCGCTGCGGGCGGCTGCATGTTGCATTCGCTCGGGTTTTTATTACCAAAGTAATTTTCATCCAAGTCCGTTACAACAAAACGTTGAATGTTGAGCTCGGTGAAATTTTTCCATTTTGCCATTTTATCTTGTTTCTTTAGTAACTTTAAAATGTTCGAGGCGCGGTCGAAAGAGCCGCAATGCTATTGTTTTCACATGTTTGGACAATTTACCACGTTTCCCGAAATTATAGATTTAAAAAATACCATACATAGTGGTTTTTACCAGACAACAGATTAACAGTTAACATACTACGGTTAGTTAACGTTCTTATATAAAAAGTTTTAGAGTCTTTAGTATGAATACTGCAGATTCTACAGTTGTGTTTCTCTTACAGCTCTTCAAGGAAGCAGAAGTATACTTTTCACTTGAAGGTGAACGGTGGCAGGAGGATTTTGTATCATACGAACCCAAGCAAGACAGAGTTTCGGAGCATGCGCGTGTCATCCACATTGACTTGGAGAACCGCACCGCGAAGCACATCATGTTAAAGTTCAAGTTCCAGCATGAATGGATTCTAATCAGCGAGGTCACATTCAAGTCTGGTAAGTTATTCCCAGTTCAAAACTGTTGCTATATGAGTAGTTTGACCACTATTCAATATCGGTCTTTGCAACTGTATCGGAGATGCTGTCAATCTTAATAAATTGTTCGAAGTTAGTTAACCCGTGGCCTGCCTTATTGAAATAATTAATAAACTTCAAACATATTTCATAAGTTTTATTTCTTTGTAATACAAATATAATATTCTTTGTCACAAAATATAAACGTTTAAAAATGGAAAAGTTGGCGCAAATTCTATGAATCAATATTGATAAGAAAAGGCTCTCATAAATTAAACTGTTAAGTACGGGAAGTAAACAATATAATCATCTTAAGCAAAATATTAAGGAAATTTAATTTTGCTTCGTCCTTAATAAATCAATCTATCTGATGGTAATTTATTTGAGATTCGTTCCCAACTCAATCCGCTTTGGTCCAATCAGCACTCAATTCCCGAAATAAACATACCGGAATCATAAAAGGAAGTCAAAAACAGTTTATCTAATCTAAATATTTTACACGTGCAAATTATTCTTAGTATAATATTGTAGAAATTTAAAAAAGTTTATAAGCAATGATTTTCAATACAATTTGGTACATTTTCTCGTACCAAAAACAGAATTATTGGGTTAATCAGAAGAGGACCAGGACCAGTTAATAGATCCATTACGTCTAATCGAACCTTATCTACAATGAACAGTCGCGAACCTCGAGCTATTTCACAAATTTTATCTTTCTCTAATTAATCCGCGGCTCTTTTGACAAAAATCGCCCTTTAATAAGTGGTAAATTGATTGGCGTTAAATGAGGAAGTCGTTACTATAGCAAATCTTTGATCTTGATAAATCTCCTTTCCTTATTGTGTTTGGTGGCGTGTAGCGTCGGGGAACGCCGACGTTATGATCTGATAGATGAATCCTGACTAATTAATATCGGGAACGCTTTGAAGATGAAACCCTCTCTATACAACGCGTCGGCCACATGGCGCAGACACCGTCTTCTACCTAATTAGAGATGCATACCTACTATGAACTAGAACTTGTTACATAGACATGTTTATTTACAGCTGATAGTGGTCTCTTAACTACATACAATATCTTTTTATACAATACCTTTAGAAATTATTGAAGTCGATTACATTACATTAAGGGGCTTCTTATTTTAATTAGTATCTAGTTCAAAGTTGTAGAACGGAAACTGACTAGCCTTGAAATTAATAAGTTGAGACTTTCAAGAATGGTATTTTAGTTTAAAAATCAAAATTAACATCTCATTATATTATTCTAATACTCGTTCAATACAAAATCTTAACCTAACTTGTACTATAAATACAAAAACGTTTACAATGCTATAAATTAAAACGTTACAACGAAACACTCCAATATGTGTGGCTCTTACATGGAACATCTGGCACTGACTAATATTATACAGCTTAGGTTGAACCAACTGACCTGCCACGCTACACCACAATAAAACTAATCCCAAATACTACGATATTTAGTCCACAATGTGGAACATAACTTTAATATAAAACTAAGATTGCTTTGACAAAGAATAGAATCATATAAATACTCATTTCTCATTTGCAATCTTTTAATTTTTAAACGTTTTTACCTATAATTATAGTAACCAACTAGTAGCGCTTTGTTTTGCAAGTACTTTTAACAAACAGTTGAATGTTATTTTGTTAGTAAACCCGAATATCAAAAGCGTTGATAGCGTTACAGAAAAAATATCGAACGTTGAATAAAAGCAAATAAAATCTATCGTTTTGTAAGTTACGCGAGCATTGGAACGTGAATTATTGTGCGATGTGTTTTTGTAATTTATCCAATTGCGCGAGCCTCGGTCCCAGCAAAATTAATGATACAAGTGATCTACATACCTGGACACATTTATGGTGCACTCTGTGCAAAAAAATGTCCCATCCTAAAATTGCCTGTAAACTTTTAATAGCTATCGTTTATATACTTCAAACGAATAACAGAGTCTATTGTTTCGTATTTATTTATTTGCCTTATATTACCAAGTAACTAAGTAAATAAAAGTTGGACTGTCCCCTAAGAATTCTTAAACCACTGAGCAGATTTTGATGGAACTTTGGTACGGTTTAGTTAAGATTTATGCTGTAAATATTGTACAATTTGTGTCTGATTTTTAATCTGTTCAAATTTAGCCCCTTTTATTTTTCTTCTATCTTTTTTCGCTTAAAAATATTTTAATAGTTTCAAAAGGACATGAAAGTTTTAACTATTCCGTTTTTTTTTGTTACACGCTGTTATAGCAGTCGCTCTATAGTTGTGGTATTAATTAGTGCTTCCATGGCGCTGGAAGATTAGTTCCATGTTCGCTACGTTGTATGTTGTACGTTTTTTTTTGGTATAAAAATTTTTCCATTCCCTTTTTTAATGAAAGTATTCCTATAAGTTAATAATAATTAATATGTCAATACATTAAGATTAAAAATTATAGAAATTAATTATTGAAATTATGGAATAAGTGTATTTTTGAAATATTCCAATAAGCTCTAACGTTAGTTTAATGTGAAGTATAAACCGATAATATTATTTTATAAAATTTATTACTACAACATGTGATTTTGATATTGACGCTTTAAATGTTAAACTATGGAACATGTTTAAGTTACTACTTTGTCCTGTACATCATATTTACATATTACTAGCTGCCGCCCGCGACTCCGTCCGCGCGCAGTTAAAAAAACTTAATAGGGGTATGAAAAATAGATAGTAGCCTATTCTCAGACCTACACGCAATGAATACGCATATAAAATTTGGTATAAATTGGTAAAGCCGTTTCGGAGGAGTACGGGAACGAACATTGTGACACGAGAAATTTATATATAAGACTAGCTTTTACCCGCGACTCCGTCCGCGCGGAATAAAAAAGAGAAAATGGGGTAAAATTATCCTATGTCCTTTTCCTGGTTCTAAGCTACCTGCCTACCAATTTTCAGTCAAATCGATTCAGCCGTTCTTGAGTTATAAATAGTGTAACTAACACGACTTTCTTTTATATATATAGATAGATTACTGTTACAAAATATTTTCTTTTCTTTCAATAGTCAGTCAATGTATTCAGCCAGACTTACTAAAAATCGCCAAAGTCTCCTTTTTTCAACGTCGGGAGATTGATGTTTTTTTTTTTTGTTTTCGCTATTATTGTTCCCCACAAAGTGACACACATCAGTAATGTTTAGTTCAACAGCGCTATTGTTCGAGAAATTACGCGCTTATAGAAAAATCGCTTTTTGTTCCCCTTGTATGAAAAGGGAAAAGTTACCATCGTTATTATCAATTTAGAACGTTCCCTTACTTTATTAACAATTATGAAACAAACTTAAGCTAAAAACATAAGCCACGGAACTCAAATCTTGTTAAACACGTGGAGGAAGTTGGGTTCACTTGGCCCGAAATCAAATTCTGAACATCCCGGTTGGCTGGCACTTCGTTAGCCTTATCGGCGTAGTCGTTTCACAAGTATTTTATAATCATTTTAACTTTCAAAGGTTTTCGAAACTTAATAAATCGACATTTTTATCGCGTTTCTCGAAACAGTGGGGAATAATTGGACAAAATTCGTGTTTTAACCACCTGGTAAGCGATAATTTTTAAATGCAAACAAAAAAAGCGTCAAACGAATTCGCTGAAACTAATAATAATTTGACGACAAAGTAAAATTATTCAAAATGACTGTTTACAGGATAACTTTTAATAATGATAAGGGTTAAACCACAAACAAACAAATGTAAAAATATTAGTAATATATAAAAAACAACCCTTACTTTTATTAGAATTAATGAATAAAAAAATATAATACGTAAAGAAACGATACGTTTACTTTCTAAACAAACACTGAATGTTATTTCTACTAAACATATCAAATCGCATAGGAGACCGTGCGCTTGGATATAGAATTTACTTCATTAACTCTCATAAGCTGTGCCGCAGCCGTGGTAACCGCAATCCTTGTTCACTGCGAGCATTGTGTTATTCTTTAAATAAACACCTGAATTACGTTTATTTGTTACATAAAGATTGTGGTTGCTCGAAAATAATTATAACATTATGTATTAAATAGAATAAAACCTATAATTTATATTCAAAAATAAGGAAATAATTAATATACTGAAGTATGAGAAAAAATATTTCTACGTCTTAAAGTAATGTAACTATTGTTTTTTTGTTATACAATCGGCTTCAAAAACTTATATAAAGTTTAAAACACCTTTTGTTATCAGGTGACTACAAAGAAATCTAAATTCAATGACATAAAATGTATTCGAATGTGTCCGGAAAGGAAATGCGAGAAACTTACAATATTGTTTTTCTCTGTTCTTTGTTTGTGACTTTAAAATAAAATAGTAGTTCTATATTCATACTTAGATCAAAAACTGTAATACTAGATGTATCAATATTATTGAATTTGAAACTGCAAATATTCATTAACTTATCATATTAATTAGTCACTTATTACAAGCAACAATGATATAGGTCTTTAATTAAAAGTTTAGCTAGCTTAAGCTAGCTATACATAACTTGTCTAAGCGTCGACCCACCAATCCTCAAGGCTTAGCCGCTCATCTATAACTCAATGTTCTTTGCCTGTTAATTTGTTTATCAAAGGAATTATAAATGTTATTAGTCCTTATTTCTTAAGTAACAAAATGTATCATGTTAAATAATCTGTGCTCTGTTATAGAAAGGGTAATGAACTTTAAAATTATGAGGAAATATTCTAGTAGTTTCTTATATTCTTAAAAGAACAGAAATACATGGTTCAGCAGGAAATTGGCTTTATTTGACGTTGTTAGTCAACTATTTTACCTGTTAAAACCTAACAAAATGTTTATTCTATCGACATATCTCTTTGTTGACCTAAGAGTGTGCCTAAACGCAATTAGAAATTAGCACGGAATTAACTGACTCTTGGCACCCACTCGGTATTACACTGGCACTCCGCCATACTCTCACACCTCGGTTTAGTTTTAGACCTAGTTTAAACAGTTTGACACACTAACATATGACTTTCGCCAGCTTTAGTTTATGCACGGCTTAAAATATAACTACTACTTTAAGCTCGACAGGCATTCTTTAGTCGGAGGTTTTAGCGGTTTAGTTTTTGTACTCTACATTTTTAAAATTGTTTTGTTCATTATCGTATTATAATAACTGAGATTTATAATAAAAAAATACTTTTCGAATTTACTAATACTTTTTTTTGGATCCCATTATAAATAATTAAAAAAAAGTTATAGATTGTAGAGATAAAATTATACTGGTTTGAGGATTATTATTTTTTTCACTATAGCCTAAGTCTACTCATTAACGTATTTTAAAATTTTCTTAATTACTTTAGATAATATTACTTCGAAAATCCTTCGGTGATTTCTCTACTTAACATTAATTGACATTATAAATAAGTGAATAAAACATAGAGCGGACAATAATTACGCGAATTACTAATTTTAAGTCAAAGACATTAAAGTCATATTAAGGAAAACAATTGGTTTAGGCGAACAAGGGAAGTTAGTAGACGGGTACAAATCAAATTGCTTACGGTTTATACTGAGTGATGGAGACACAAAACCATCTGACTAAACGGGTCTCGTGTCGCATTGTTTTAGGGACAATTAGCATTGCGCTCGACACCTATTCATTTCTTGTTCATTGTATTACTCTTATGTAAGGTTTGGACTCCTTTTCCGCGCACAAACGCTCGCTGCTTAGATACGCAGTCGGAAATATAAACTTGTCTTTAACACGTTTATACTATTAATTCAGATATCTCTTTTACATACATACTTAAACATAAACGAATTAAGTCGTAGTCAACGAAGGCATTGTTGTGTAGGTATAAACGCATTGCTACAAAATCAGTATATTAGTATAGACAGAGTTAAAGATCAATCGTTTAGACAAAATTATTAAATCAAGTATAAACTTGATTTAATAATTTTTGACTGTTACGAAATTTTAACAAATACTTTTGTCCACAGCTCCAACGGTCGTCAACTCATCAATTGAGTTCTTGGATGAATACTATCGGACGGATGTACCACCAACTTCGAGGAAGAAAAGAAACTCCACTTCACGAACTTCTGTGGGCCTTGCTTGCGGTGCTCTTATCGGTGGCGGTATATTTATAGCTGGTACTACGGTGTTACTAACGAAACGTATTAGAAGAAGGATTCCGAACATGCTGAAAAAACCATTCTGTCCATCGTTAAGAAGTGGGAATTCCGCAAGAAACAATAGACGAGCACCGCGTCTTGCACTCGGGCTAGCTAACTGTCCACCGATACACATGTTACGGTAAATAATGATCCATTTACGCTTTCAATTTTTTATTCCAAATATAAGGAGATTTTTGTTAATTTATCCGTACTCTTAACAATTATACTATTGGCGCTGTAACTTTACATTATTAATACAAAAGAGGGGATTAAAATATGCTTACTATTTTATGAATAACATATTTACGTTACGCAGTTTTGGCATACAACAGCTCTTTAGACATCTAAATGAGAGCAATTTATAAACAGCTCTATAAAGTTCCGTAATAACACGCTACGCGCCGTGAATGCTTTGGATAGCTACCAACAGTATCTCATCGATAACCTATCTTAACGTAACTAATGTTTAAATGTTATTCTTAGCCTTCTTCCTTATGTACTAAAAAGTTGCGTTACATTGTATAGTATTATTGACAATTGAGATTTTGATTACAATTTGTTATTTTATTTCAGATGCATTTTTTTTAAATAAATAAGAACATTCAGATATAATACCTACTTTATATATAACAAGAAATTCGATTTTAATATTATGTTTTACTTATTTAATTATTTATACATGTCTTTTACTTTGTGTCTTTTTGTGATGAAACAAAAAACAAATCCCTAAGTACACACATTGAATAATTTTATATAAAAATTTTAAAAGTACTTCTTGATTTTTTTAATTTTAGGTAAGGAATAAATTGAGAGTAATTTTTGTGTGTTCCTTGGCATTTATAAAAATAAACTGTGTGTGTACACAATATGTCGCGCACCATTTATTGTAAAGTATATACATTATATATTACATTTAATTAAGTGTGTACAAGAATGCTAAATCATATGCATGAGTAAATTTTAAGTTCTTACTAATCTTAAACTTAACTTAAACAAAGATAGACAACATCTACATCTAAACATGTTTACTTTTCATTGGAAGTCTTAAGACTAGTTAATTTTTAAATGTCCAGTTCTTTAAAATGATATAAACTAGTAAATGAAATACACAGAGAACCTTAAAAAATCTAATTACAATGTGATTTGTAGACTGTATTCGTTCAATGATCATAATCGCTGGCGAAAAATAGTAACTACTAATTTACGTATTCTAATGCTTAAATATTTGTTCACAGACCAGCTATAGTTGACGAGGATTATCGCGAGCCCTACAACATATGGAAAGAAACGCTAGGACGCCGTGACAAACGCTATGTTCCCGATCAGAACGAGTACAACGGTAAGTTTATATTTTTATATATAAATTTAGTATCACAATGAATATCAGCGCAACTATTTGAGTAAACTTGATAAAATCACGTTACCCTGTATAATTTGGTTCAGCATAAAAAATAGAACTAATAGTTCATCTAAGCTGAACCGCAAAAAAACAACAATCTATATCCATACACTTTTAAGATTTAATCAATGAGCACAATAAAATCGTAGAAAACATTAAAGTATACTTAAATCCATACAATAAAGCATTATATCGCAAACAACCGCAATTAATCTGGGCAATCAAGAATGAAATAAAAAATTTCCTCCGACCATACCCACGCACAATGGGCAGGAAAGCACACAAAGGTTGTATCAATAGAGCCATACGCTACCCGCATTCGCATTTATGGTACAATCGATGAAACGGAAAACTTTAAACTAGTATTACTGGTCAACTAAATAAAAGCAGCTTTTAATGTTACAACAGATTTCCATTATTTTTGCATTATATTACATTTTAAATCCCAATTAGTCTCAATTGTTACAATTTATTTTATTCAGCAAAGACGTTCAATTCTTCCTTCGTAAGATTGCATAATAAATATTTTTTCTTTGTTCTTTAGTACTATCCATCGATATTCATAGTCTTTGAATTTCACGATACTTGTTTCTAATATTTTACCCCATGCTACTGCTGTTTTATTATAGTTCTAATACTTTTAACTTATAAAGATGTAGGCATTTAGGCAACGTAAGAATATTATCTTGCAAAAGTATTAATTCCCTAAAAGTTTTCTCAGATCCTTTTGGAATATAATATTAATTATCTACTACAAGGAAGACCTCTATTGTAACAGTCCTTTGTCTTTTTTCGTTTGATGATTAATTAAGGTAAAATCTTTGTACGGTGAAATAACATCGAAATTTCAATTTTAAGAATCCTCAAATAGCCTACGGGTGTGATTAAATGACCTCCCCTCGGATTGTAAACAATGTTTTTACAAATGAACATACTACTGGGGGCTACTTTTTGTTTGGAAAAGCCCCAGGAAGTACCCGGTTTTGTGTTCGTTCAGATCAGAGAGTGCACAATTTGCCCGCAGTTGTTTTCATTGTAATCTAGTATGCTGTAGCTTTTGATTAGTGCCTTACTCGATATATCTTGCACACATTTCACATAGAGCAGTCCGTTTTAATTGTTGATGGATTATTAAATCAAAAATCGTTTTAGTAGTTGATTAATGTCACGATAAAATATTTTTACTATCTGTAAATGGAATTAATTTGGACGCGATGAAACTTTAAAAATAGACACTAAAAAGCAAGAGATGTTTAAGCAATTTCCTGAACTAATCAATGTTAGGTTATTTACAAATTGAAAATCCCACTTTAATCCCGGGCCGAGGCGTCTTTGCGAACGTTTCGAGCGGTTAGAAGCGACGCTACTTAGCCCGCTAAACACTTCACCCGCCCCTCGACTGCACTCGTTAGGTTTTCTAGTGCCCCGCACTTGGCCCCAGTTTGTTACTTTACACTAGGAATTCGTTGCCGCGTAAGCACTTACTAAGGTCGCCAAACTAAATCGAAACATTGAAAATATTTTGAAGTGTTCCGTAACCTACTACTCTGGAACAAGTTTCTAACTAACATAATTACAGACTTGTATATTTACATAAATATTTCCCTGAGTAACATTATTTTAGCGATGCCTGCCTTATTTCGGACTGCACGTTAATGATAGATAGATCAAATAAAGTGCAAAAAAAAACAACAAGACCAACTCAACCTGGTAAAATATTGCTGTCAAAAAACCTTTGAACAATTTTCAACGAGCACTCTCCATCTTCACATTAATTAAAAAAAATAATTATAATAAAACAAAGCACATAGGCGCGTGATTAATTTACGATGATGAATTTTAATTTTGAACAGCCTAATTGTTCCGCGCGTTTCATCTTTTAATACTTGGAGCATTACCTTCGTAAACAGAACGGGCGGGTACATTTTATTTTATTAATATCGCAGGTGGGGTAGGAGTGGCTGTACCGAGGCTTAGTCAACTTAATTAATGATGTGAGTGCGCTAATCGTGCTATTTTGTAGGCAACGAACTTATTTTATGACGTACTCTGTATATTTTCTGTAGGGTATGCAGCTGCTACCGAAGAGAAATTACCCAGTACATTGTCTTCTTAATGTATTATTTTATGACAAATTATTAAAGCGTTAACAGAAGAGCGTCACAAGAACATATTTGTCCCTTAGTATGCAATGTTTATTTTTTAATGTAAATTGAATAATCTAGAATTTATCCTTACAGTTGTATGGGCTAACCTACACATTGATTTTCCACAATAATATTTTGATGATATTCATATTCCATTACTTACTGTATCTGCCACACTATTGCTGTCTTCTGATGAAAAAAAATCAATGCTCAGAATTTTGAAAAGAATGCAGTAAATTAAAGTTACTAAAAAACAAAGATGAATCAAGAAATGTTTTAAGATTCCTTATTTCAATTCTTTTATTAATTTTATAGAGCCAAGCGGCAAAGGTTTTTAACAGTAAATTTGACGATACTCAGAATGTGGGTTAAAATGTTTAGCTTTAATTAAGCGAAATAACTCCAATACCTGCAATGCGGTTTCAGTATTAAACGGTCGAAGAATTTTTTTTTTCATAAACGTATGTGTGTGTATAAATATATATTACCTTTAATGGTATAGTTGTTGCTTAGTTTAAGAAAGGATTGTAAAATACTTAAAGTCGAAAGAAATCTTATTTGTTAAACGCCACTTAGTACAACATAAATAGCCGTTAAGCAACATCCTTCAACAATTTGATAAGAAAGTCACTTCAAAGGGAACTGTGTTTAAGAAAAAATTATCGCTAAATTAACAAATGTACCTTAAATTATTGAATGCGGACATTAGATAACATTGTAAAGAAAACTGTAAGATAGGGTGTGCTCGTTACGGCGGCCGGAAGTCCGGCGGGGAAGGCGGCCATTGTTCAGGCGCCATATTGAAAAGATGATGCGCCCTCGGCGCAGGATAATGGCCCCTCTAATACTATTTTAGAAAATAGTTGTTTCAAAACTTTTTTAAATTGTCTTGTTTAAAATATTTAGTACATAATTTATTTTACAAACCACTTTGGATATTTAAACAGTTTTATTTGACTTGCTCTATTTATTTGGATTGGATTGAAAATTATTTGAATACAGCATTAATTTAGAACAAAGTGGTCAAAAACTGCGACGATAAGAATTTAATTTTAGAATTATTACGTAAGTCTACAGATAATAATATGTATATATATTTGTCCATCAGAAATCTACGAGGAGAACGAGTTTCCACGGCCCTACATGATGCGACGACCGGACCCCCACGAAAGTTTCTATGCCGCTACGGATATTATACACCACGTAAGTACATTTAAAAAGTTTATCGTATTAGTCTATACGCCTTCGCCTAATTGGCTACTTGTTAAAACTCATGTCTGAAATACATCCAAAAAAACTTACTTTCAATGAGACTTCTAATTGTGGGCAAACTTTCTTAAAACCCATTTACATTTCGATTAGTTTGCAAAAAAACGCTGAGAGTTTTATGAATTGTTCTTTATGTTTAGTAACTACATAGTTACATCCAATTGTTATTATTGCAAAATGTTCACTATACATACTTTTAATATGCCAGAGCTAAAAATCATATATATTTTTAAACGATTTCAACTGTTTGTATTTTGAACGTAATTATTGGCTAACTTTATAACATGAAACATAATTACATCAGACAAGTGTAGATACAAAGCAAACTCGGTTTACGGTCGATGATTGCTATTAGGCAACTAAAATTAATTAACCGGTCACCTAATCAAATTTCCAATTCCGAATCTAATCTGAGCGCAACGCACTGGCCTCATGATAGATGCATTTATTGAGTACATTGTTTATAAATGTACACGCCATAGCAATATACTAGTCGTTGATAATAGCTATTATATGACGTCATTTCTATCTTTTTTTTTCACAACGAATCTTAATGGGACAGTTTGACTTAAAAACAGGCATATAGATTTTTTGCAATTTAATCGTCTTAATATTTTTTTTTAATTTTGCTAAGTACCAAGTTAAATGAAACTTAAGTCTTATATTATTTTTAAAAAGACGAACTGACGAAGGAAATCTAGACAGATGCTTTGACTTTTTGTCATTTATTTACTTAGTTGTAGGAGCTTCCTTTGTCTACGTTGTCATTTTCTTTTCCCGGACAGATTCAGCACTCAATTAACTCTTATCATAATGATCTTTCGCGGTGTACAAAGGGCTTTTACTCTTTAAGATCACAGACGTCCATTTTCTGTCGACTTTGAACTTAATGGAGTGTCTTGTGAATTATTAACTATTAATTCTAATAAAAGTCGTATAATTTTTTTACTTGCCGGTACATTTTTTATTCATTTCCACTATTTTATGTTGGTTGTTACTACGTCAGTTTTCTTTATTTAAAACTAGCTTTTACCCGCCACTCCGTCCGCGCGGAATAAAAAATAGAAAACGGGATAAAAATGATCCTATGTCCGTTTCCTGGTTCTAAGCTACCTGCCCACCAATTTTCAGTCAAATCGATTCAGCCGTTCTTGAGTTATAAATAGTGTAACTAACACGACTTTCTTTTATAGATAGAATAAAATACAATTTAATTCTTTACCTTTAATGTTTTTGCGATTTTCTTTCAACGCAATATTTTTATCAACACGGATGGATACAGTTGAAATACGAAGCGTCGATGTATAGACAGTAAAAGTGGCATTGGCTCGTAAAGTATTGTACTAATGCACTCTAGAGGCGCCGACGTCGCAGGATGATTTCCCGCGAGGGACCGCCGAGCCAAACGCCCCTCCTCTTCAAAACATGCCAATTGATCGTTAATACTTAATGAGACGCGTAACATCTCATATTCTCTTGTTTGATTAAATAAGTTTGTTAGAAGTATTATAACAAAACAAATAAACAAACACACCGGTCGTTGTAAGGATATCTAAATTTTGCATCTATTTGACATGCCCTTAACTTATCCTTTTACACATCACCCAGGCTTAGTTTCCCCGCAACCCGACTACCGCTAGTATATTGCGCGTAGGCAAGATATAGATTCACTATAGCTAGTCAAGCTCTGAAGAGCGGAGCAACCCTTTGATGTTGATGGTAATCTCCGGGCACGTACGCGAACCGAGATACTTTACCCTATTCAGTTACGAGTTTTCTTAATATGATTCATAAATTGTGTTGACATCGATAATATATATTAGAGAAAGAATTTTAATTACCATACCTACCAAATACATATTTCTTCAGATAAGAATACTAATTTAGTTTCCACTCTGAACCATATAACCAAATTCATTCCTACTATGAACCACTAACTTGTAAAGTTCAAATTTACTACGTGCCCTACGGCAATGGACAACCCTTTTCTAAACCCTAAAGTCCAAGAAACTTCTCGAATTAAATAATTTATATGTTCTTTGTACGAGTATGTCAGAGAACTATATTAATTAACAACTATTAAAGGAAGCCCGTGGTCTCTGCTTAACCCTCTGGGTTAGGGCGTGAGTTGTATTGTTGTTGCTTTATATAAAACATTTTCTGAATAAATGAATAATCATTTTTCTCTAAGAATTAATTTTCAAATTTCTTATTCATTTCCAGAACCAAAATCCTAGTAGCCAACTTCTACTAATATTAGGATCTACAAACTGGTACTAAACCTTTACCTTATTTTTAATTCATTGTAATTTATTCCGAATTTAAGACTAGCTTAATTATAAATTGGGTACTCTATTTTAATAATATGCTCTTAACGTAAGAAGCCGACAACTAAAGAAATTAATAGGAACTACTTTACAACTTAAGTAAAGTAGTGTTAACTAATGAGTTAATACTTATGCATAACTTGGCGGAAAGAAATATTTTATCAGACATTACTTCCCGTGGCGGCTGGAAGTTTCTCATTACGTCCTGGAAACTTTACATATCAAGTTTAAATATGCCCGCGTTCGCCGCCTTAAACTAACGAAGCTGGTTTCGTGACTTTCTCAACAAAACATTACATACGGCATAGTTGACGTAAACATTCTTATTGTTACCGACAAAGTGTAGTATACAAGTAGTATGTACGAGTATACAAGCATGCAGTTCTTTTCACATATTTGAATATAGATATTTAAAAAACATATATAACCTGTTTTTAAATTTTTTCTCTTAGTTACTTAGTAAAGTTCATTCAAACAATTCGACGAGATCATTAATTTTCTCGTCGCTCATTCGAATACTATACTACTTTCTATACTACAGTTTTAAAATTTATAAACTCTAATACAACATTAATCTGTAATGACTTACTATTACCATTAAAATTAAATTGATGTTTTAGTTAAAATTACGTCCAGTAAGCGCCGTGAAAGGCAAATTGCTTTCCATTATCGCCATACAACGCTATGCCTGTATGGATGATTTTCACGACAATTACTACGCGGGTGGAATTGTTAACAGATTTCGACAGTGCCCCGACCGCAGACATCGCAGTAATGATTACGTTCAAACGCGCCACTATACAGGTCCACCGACCGCATTAGTGATCAAAATTGCGACGGACGTTCCGAGTGACGTGTAATATCGATAGAATGACAGCCGGGCCACGATCACGGCTCGTAACAAGTCCAACACTCAAACAAGCAATTCAATGGATAGATGTTTCATGATTCAACGCGTGTTCGAGGTTAAATTTACCTACACTTCAGTTAAACGGTTTTAGGTCTCTGTTTGCGGTTCTATTGATATGTTCATTTAAAGCTCTTCGAATTTCATCGTTTGTCTATACAACTGTGTACGTTACACTACGAATTAATAAATAGTTATGAAGCTTTCTTGATACAGCGATCTAATATATCATCTAAGTAAAAGAAATATTTCAATTCAAATACCCAATTGCCCCAGATTGGAATTAAATGTAGTAACATAGCACTCAAATAAAGTACCATTGATGTTGTTTTCATATATACCATTACTCTACTTATAATTCAAAAAATATATTTTTAAGTACATTTAAGTTAAAACACTTTCAAGAAAATAATTGTAAAGGTATCTGAACGTGTAATTTATTCTCTATTTTATTTGAATAATTATAAATTGAATAATAATAATTAATGAGTTAATTAATAAAGCAAATAATTCTTAAAAAACTTATTCTTCTTAAATAACAATACTTTCTAACATCCATCCATCCATCTAAACTTTCTCATCTATCTATCTATATATATAAAAGATAGTCGTGTTAGTTACACTTTTTATAACTCAAGAACGGCTGAATCGATTTGACTGAAAATTGGTGGGCAGGTAGCTTAGAACCAGGAAACGGACATAGGATAATTTTTACCCCGTTTTCTATTTTTTATTCCGCGCGGACGGAGTCGCGGGTAAAAGCTAGTTTAAAATAAAAGTAAGATTGAACGATCAACAAATTAAAGGTTAAATTATTAAAGCTTCAAAAATAGCGCAAATAAACCACGCTTCTTATTATTAACAGATGGCCAAGTTTCTCACGGCCACAATTATTTTATCCGCTCATTAAGATCCTTTTAAACTCTTAAAGCGTTTAAGAGCGACGGCTTTATTAGTACCACAATTACGATGTTGTCAGTCTTTATTCTTCTTAAACATTGTAAAAGAATGTTTTGCTACTTTTGTTTAACTATTTATCTTGTATTTTTATTACTAAATATAGATAAATAAAATAAAAAATAAAATGACATTTAATCCTTTGCACCATTACAACGTAATTAAAAACTAACATATTACAAAATAATTATTAATACATAAAACAGGATTAAATCAAAATTACATTAGAACAAAGAAATATTTATAATTAACATTGCAATGCTGACCGGATAGGGATCCTCCCTCAACTTTGTTTGCTGGTTGCTCCTCTCTGGACCGCTCAGCGCTGATCTTCCGCGAAAACCCTTACGACTATCCGCACGCCAGTTGCAGCGGTGGATAACCAAACATAAATATTCATATATAAAGATATATATAAATTTCAAAATTACAAAAGATAACATATATATATATATATATATATATACATATATATATACTAGCTGTCGCCCGCGACTCCGTCCGCGCGCAGTTAAAAAAAAAAAACTAAATTTGAGATTTAAACTATCCTATCACTCAAGTTGGATCGAACTGCACATGGTGTGCGAATTTTATTATAATCGGTTAAGTGGTTTAGGAGTCCATTGAGGACAAACATTGTGACACGAGATTTATATATATTAAGATATATATATATACGAATAATACAAGAACTATGGTATAAAAAGAAGTTAAAGTTATGTATAATTAACGGGTCCTAAGTTCAATATGAAAGGTTAAAACGTTGCTCTTTTATTCCATGTTTCACATTATTTGTACAAATTTATAATAGGAGTCTAATTAAGCTATCAAAATATAGAATTAAAGACGCAATGTACTGATTCTCGTTCCACATGTGTTTTCATTAAAAAATCTTAAAAACAATAATTAAGTCTTAAATGTAAATCAAAACTTTCGTTCTAAGGAAGTATTTTCGTTCGAATAATTTATTGATTCGGCAACTTCAAGAACGGGAACAAAATCCGTTCCGTCCAAGTAAGTTTCGTTCTAAAATTAAAATAATAACTTGTTGCATAATTTAAACTACACGCCGGAAAAAGTTTCGGCAGCTAAAGAAAATTCCTCTTCACTGTTTTATATTACGAAACTTTTAACTCATTTTAAAATTTTGGTCTATATTTAGGCGATATACTTCGACAGTTTGTTTTATAATATTGCGCAATTTTATTGTCCAATTATCAAGAGAATATTTTTTCAAAGTTATGAAAGAACATAAATGTTTATAAGTGGCCTCGTGTAACATAAACGACTTAACTAATTGACTCGATTCTTTCTTTATAGGTATGCAAATGAGCTTGTTGATATTAACTATTATGTATGTAAATTGTGAAGATTTATGTATTTAGGAACCATACCATTCTTAGCATCTTTTGTTTAAGCTCTAATAAATGTTGTACGTAATGTCAAGAACGAGTTAATTTAAAAACGGTTAAACCTTAATGTTAACCTTTTATTTTGTATAAATTCTTACACAAACACACACAACACAGGTAGATAAAAACCTTCTCCATATTTTTGTAGCGAAAGGCCGTTTAGCAAGTCGCTGCTCGCACGCAATACTGAATTATTTAACCTCTTTTTAACAGTCGTTGAATAAATAAAAAACTGATTTATTTCTTCTAGGCTTGTATTTTACAAAGCGTTGAACATTTACTCTAAGGCAGTGGCTATATTATTCGTACATATGTACATTTTGAAGTCTTGTTGTTTGTTACCAAAGTGCCTTTCCTTTAAACTGTTAAACTGTAAAAATACTTCATACTTTCAATACATCATAAAAATCAACACACATATCATCAGCTTTTGTGAGTGTACTGCTGGAAATAGGCTTTCTCCTATACCATCCGAAGTATACGGTCCCTAGCTTTTCGTATCCAACGAAGCATCAATCCACGCTTAACTAAATACCGAAAGAAACAAAACTAACATGAAAATAATTATATTTAATGTTTTCTTTTCAAAGATGTGCAACACAACGTAATCTTAAAAATCTAATTAAAACTTTAATTCCTTTGAAAAGAAAAACGTCATTTGTTTACAATGGAATTGCTGATTCTATTCGGTTACATAAGTTGATAGTGCAATCAAGCAGAGCATACAAGCACTGGCTTGTACTGTAACAAAGATATATATGTCGGTCTGGCGGAGCATTAGACTGGTTTCCAGGTATTTAGTGTTTGCCTGCGGCCCCTTAATTTGTGTCCGCTAATTACAGTGACGTACACAAGCCCCGAGCGTTAACACTATTTAAAAAGTTGTACGCTCGTATATATGGATGTAAATTACATTGATTTTTTAATTTTTACTTGATAAAAATATAAAAAATAATTTCAATTAAAAACGTTTGGTTCAATGGATATAGGGATTTTATTACTACGTACCTCCATAAGTAATGAAAAGATCTGGATGGAATTCTGAAGACATAGTTTACAGTGTGAAATAGGGCATAGGCTACTTACTAACCGTCGGTTTCTGAAATCAAAATTTCTGTATAAAACATATCATCATACCTGTCATTATCTTTAAACAAACAGCGATAACATTATTTGAGCAAAAGCAAGTTCAAGAGAAATTTTAGTATTGGTCTTTGTTAACAAATGTTACAAGCAGTAAATAGAAAGATTTAATTTAATTTTATGTTACTGTTTAAAGTATCAATAAACGTTTCCGAAGAAAATTCATCAATCAACAGTTGTGAATTAACCATTTAGCAAACACCTCGGAACAATACACAAACACTGAGTAATCCGCAGCAAACAATATTCAACCAATACAACAGAGCCCTTTAGAGACAACATTTACCAACATTTGCCAAATAGTATGCTGAACCGATCTTAACTGGCAGAAAATCAACAATTCTCGGAGTCAGCAGACCGCTCCTTCAGTTGACTGGATTAAGTAAATACAATGGATCACGCAGAATAAATCAACTTATCCCAATTACTTTTCTCGAATATCGTTATTTATCAAAGACATTAACATTGAGGTTATTTTTAATATAGATAAGAAAATGTAAAGTCTTAGCATGCAATGAACTGGTGTAAATCACTGAACTCTTCCACACGTATAGGTAGTATTAGGTAATAGGCGTCTATTACCTTTAACATACAAACACAATACCTATGCATTGGGTAAAACATAAGCAATGCAGAGAGCGTATAAAGAGAGGGGAACTCGAAAGCATTTTTCAATTCAAAGGAAACCGGAGCACGAGTAATCGAAACATATTACTTTATTCCCCTTCCCGACTGCAATTCAAAAAGACATAAAAAATCGAGCACGTGTCGCTCCGTCCGTGCGAGGGTCAGCTATGGGAAGCTATAGCTCTCAGACTAAAGATATCATATTTAATTCTATATAAGGTTCCTTTTACCTTTAACTTTGTTCCAACATCTTTTATTTCCCGATTAGTTGACATTGTTTTCAAATTCAATTTGCTAGAAATTACTCATTGAATTTTAAGTGTTCCATTAAATTTTCTACGTCCATTATTCTTATGGCTTACTTTCTGGTTTACTTTTATTGTTAAGTGACGTTAGTCCATCCCAATACTATATGTTCGCTTTAGTATATTATTTATAATTAAAGTATATATAAAAATACGTGTAAATTTAAATGATACTAATCCAGCCATTTTTATTTTTGCAAAAATTAACATAAAAGAACCGTAAGTTTAAGTTTTGCTCGGAATCTAAAAAGTAGGCCGTTCCCGAACAGCTTCTTATCCTCTGATAATGCACACTACAGTATGTTTGTAAAATTAATAGTAATTTACCTAATCAACAGGAATAATTTAATACTATTTTCATGAGTGAGAGACCAAAATGCCGACATAAAAAGAGTAATGTTGCCGTTTTCAATTTCAGATGTGTTAAATATTTATAAATGTCGCGCTACAGGCAAAATCATAAATTCTTAAAAGTTTTCAAGGTGATTATGAATTTGGTTGCCTTTCGGTTGCACGCTCCAATAAATATCAATTCCCTAGGATATGGCACCTGAGCCAGCGTCGGTTTCATTGGAGTTTCAATACGAGCTACAATGTAATGAATAACATCCCAACTATACACATCAAATCAATGCTAACTTTACACTTTATTAAACACTTGTATGTTCAAATACTTTCATAGTTTGTACTGAATCCTATAATTAGTTTTTTTTTAATTCTAGAGTGACTTTTGATAAATAAAATTGTGATAAAACTATTTAAGTGTCACCTTTCTTCATAATATCTTCAGTGAAATCTCGCGGCCTCGTAATAAAATCACCGTCGTCACCGCTTCATAATTAATCAAACCGCTAATAAGCCCAATTAGTATCCTATACTGTCTTCAGGAAATTAATTATCAAGGAACTTTATGCAGTGATACTAGAATTACTATGTAAAGATTTATAAATGAAATGACTTTTATATGTTTTATGTTATATTTCTGTACAGTAAGATTTTTTGGGCTATTTCAGTGTCAGTTGAATACTTAAAAGGAAATATTTTGATGATGGTAGATGATATTAGTATTATAAATCCGAATGTTGGGATGGATGGATGGATCTTAGTTTGAAGGTATCTCCGGAATGGCTTAACAGATCTTGATAAAATTTGGTACAGATGTAGAACATAGTCTGGAAGAATACGTAGGCTACTTATAAAAGTTTTTTTTTATTTCGCGCGGATGGAGTCGCGGGCGACAGCTAGTACCCTATATGTACATTTCAAAGGTTTATATGCTACTTTGTATACTATGAAATAACTATATTGAAATAAATAAAATGCTACAACATATTATACGGGACAAAGAGGCGTGGCCACACAAAGTTAGGAAAACGTTCATTCAGTTTACGCGCCTTTAATCAAAAACAAATATTGTGAGCACAGTTTGACCACGTTTTGTTGATGCTTTTCAAAGATTCTAAACAACGCTTGGGGCACGTAACAATTTAAACGTTCAACAAAATTGCACTTTAAGGCGGAGACTGAAAGATCTAAAATGCTTCAAATTTTAAAATTTCTCAGCGCTGTTATAGGTATTCTAAGCACGGCATTGAGTCCATCGTTTGCACGATGACTCTGTTGTTAAAGCTCTTTGAATAAATAGTTTGCGATACCGTATCAACGAAACGTGGTAAATTAATATCTTTACGTTTTGAGTAACAATAAATAAGTAGAGCCAAATGTAATTTTATCATCAGTTTAAACTTCATAGTAAAGAGATTTGATTAAAAACATCGATTAAAGTGAATGACTCGATACGGACTTCAAAGATATTATGTGAATTGAAATCAGTTATTATGATAAATCTATTGTGCGGTTCTAACTTCAAGAGACATTATATAAAAATTAAATGTTTGATTTTCAACTGTTTCTTGCCCCTGCCAGCATTTTTACTTGGCCATTTTCCAGTAAATTACCAATTGATCGCGTCATTTCACTCGCCCGATTGTACCGCAAACTAAATTGATAAAAAATATTTTTTGCCATTCAAAACTTAAGTCAAAGTACGTAGTATATTTAGTGCAATAAAAGAGAAAAGATTTAATTAAATTTTAAATCAAAAAGGTTTTAAAATTAAAGTATAAAAATGTTAAAACTGTATTCATATTTGAGTGTGCAATAAATTTATTCAAGTGACTTTACAACTTTTCCAAAAAATACATGACTGGGCCGCAGAATACAGTTCGTAGCTCGACGGCTACAGAGCTCAGGTGTTCTCAACCTCTTCCTATTTCTCAAAGCGAATCCACGCTGCGGCCCGTATTTTATAATGACACTGGGAGCTTGCTCAAACGACGTATGCTCGCTGCCCACTCAAGGATTACCTTTAGGGCTGTGTCTCGGTTGTTATCATTATTTGTCTGGAAAGTTTTTGAAATCTTCAACGTTTAAACTTTAGAACATTTTATCCTTGAATATTCTGAATAGTTTCGTTAAAATTTTTACTTGACTGCTTCGCTGAGCAAGATCCTGTATATGTCGTATATGAATATACTTAAACCGTTCCTCTATTGCGGATCCATTTAAAATAAAATAAAATGAGAAAAGACTAAAAGGTTAATGACCTCAGCCGTCTCTTAATTTTATTCGTTAACTAGCTGTTGCCTGCGACTCTGTCTGCGCGGAGTTAAAAAAACTTAATAAGTAGCCTATGTGTTCTTGCAGACTATGATCTACATCTATGCCAAATTTCATCGACATCTGTTGAGCCGTTCTGGAGATACCTTCAAATAAACATCCATCTAAACATTCGCATCTATAATATTAAGTTTACAACTGATACATGTCCGTGGGCGATATTTACAAATCGTAGAGAATGTAATATTCGAATGCATTTCATGGCTGATTGGCTTCTTGCATCAAGCTCAATTCAGTGACTCAATATTCCCGAGCTGAGGTAAATCGCTTGCAATCTGGTCATGTTGAAACTTAACAATTTATACACAATTTAACTTCCATTTTATGTCAAATGTGGAAAATAATATAACTAAGATAACATATAACATGATAAAACAAAAATGACTATATAGTGTAATAAACTGAAATATGTTCTGCTGAACGGCTAAGGTTTAACTCCCAAAAGAGGAAAACTTTGATAGAGCATTTCTATTCTGATTTACTTCGGAATTGTATTGATAGATATGAATCATTCCCAAAGGTACAGTCTAATAGTGAAAAACATTGTTTCCTAAAGTGCAAGCACTTTTTATATGAAAGTACGGGCGACAACCCATGACTTCGTCCGCACGGAATTAAAAAAAATAACTGAATAAAAAAACATTCAAAATTTGTCTGTCTACAAGTCTATGTTTGTTCTGTATAACTTTCGAAACTGTTAAACAGGGACAGTTACTAGAAGGTAACTGACGAATACGAGACTAACTTACCGTGGGTTTCTGAGAAAAAATTCCCGTGTAAAACATATTGTTATCTCTGTTTTGTCAAAGATGATGACAGAGATTTTTTATGTTTTATACGGAGATTTTGGTCTCAGAAGCCCACTATATTTTTTAATTTCACGTTGACGAAGATGCGAGCAACAGCAATTTCAATATAAACTGGAAGCTTGTTACAATAACACAACAAATAACGAGGTTAAGACTGAACGACTAAAGACGATATCGAATAACGGCAAACGTTTGCACGAGGCGGCTGCGAACTCAGTCTAGTGATAATAGCTCTATGACAGAGAATGTTAAATTTAAGGAAACTTGGGGAACGTCGTTGTGTTTCTAGTGTCGCTTAGCTAGGTCAGAGTTTGCGACGCTTTTACCAAAATCACTCTGGGAGAGGAAATGCATCAATTGAATCCGCATTTACGTTATAGACAAGCGGTTGGATTGGATTTATATCCAAGAATCTCACTTAAATAATTATTTCGTGACTGTTCCTAAATTTATGCATATTCCATTTATTGCAAACTGTAAATAGTAAATACATAGTTCGATATTTCCTTGTTTATTTTCGTTCAGCTTCTCTTTTAAGGTCTTTTTCCACTGAGTGGAATCCAGCTTAAAAATTCTATTAGTTTTTCCGCATAACACTAGCTATTCAGTAATGTTTACAAACGTTAATACCCGGTAGATAGCACGAATACTGAGTCGAGTGGAGGCTCTGGACCGCACACAACATGACTTAACTAAGGTAATTAGTGCTACCGCTACATGACTTGTTTTTACGACAATCTTAATTAATGCATTGCCTGAAGAACACCTGAGAACTCGTGGGGGTTTTAATTTTTAATTGCATTGTTGAGTTTTAGATACATTTAACAGTATGTATATTTTATGTTCATAATCGTACTAAATTCCGCGAATAGATGGGCTGAAACGTATATTTTTATTTACTAATCTCATTATATTTGAGACTTAGATTTTCAAAAGATTTTCTTTTCGCTTTTCATTATTTTATGCCCATCATCATCCTTTCCTTTCTCAACGTAGGGTCGGTTTTTAAGTCAAAAATTTTTAATAAAAAAAAAATTAAACTAAATCGTTCATACTTGAATTTTAAAAACCGTAGTTATATTAGAAACACACCTAGTACATATATCAATTTCACTCGAGGTGGCTGCATTAACTCGCATTGTCTACCAACATGTAAGTAATAAGTTTTGTTTATGTGCTCAAAGTCTTTTTAAAGAGGATCGTAAAATAGTAGATGTATGCACGCCCGCACCGCTCGTAGCAATCCTTTCATATTTAAATAAACGAAACCACAAAGTATTCTTTTCTTCCGATTGAAATACGGTAGAGGCAAATGGTCGATAAAACTGGTCGGTAAATGGATCTGAGGTCTATAGAATCTCAGATTATCAAAACCTAGAAAGTTTTTAAATCATTTCTAAAATATGCAGTTTGTCACAATAGTATTCTACACTACATAGATATTGTTCTCGTATATCAGACTATGTCACTTTTATAACAAGTCAATTCATCTCTTATGGGTTTCACTTGGCTATGTATACATGTTAGTAGTAATATGATGTATGTTGCATATGTGAGGGTATTTAATATGTATTAGACAAGAAATATACCCCTTTATTACTAAATATTAAAAGATGATAACTTTGGCTAAAAGTGACAGTCAAGGGTAATAACCAACCATGGGTTTCCACTTGATATACTGTGAAAAACTGTTTGAAAAACAACTTGAAAAACTTAATGTTTTTGTACGGTTGTTTAAATAATGAAACATTATGGTAATGTCGAAACAGGATAACCTTAGAAACTAAAATAAAATAGCGACCATGAAATTGATTTAACTAGAACCAGAGTCGTAAAGAAGGCACCTTCTGGAAAATGATTGTGGCCCCGAAGACTGTTTTATATACGGCAACTTCTATGTTTTATGCGACATTTTAGAGCTTACATCGCCATCTTTTTGCGGGCACTCCATTACTTGTAACATACGGTGCCGTGTAGCCACAGTCACTACCCGGTGTAAGTACCCCCGAGTGCCGCGTGAATATGTCACATGTCCCGTTACACCCTCACACCCTAACCCTCTCACCCCCTACTCCCCTCTACCGCCTGTGTTACCGTCGCTGAATTAAATAATGGATTGGCTTCGCATAACAACTATTTCATTCTGTTTACACGCTCCTCTAAGAGGTAGCTATATATCAAAACATTTTTAAAATACTAGCAGAGAAATTCAGATTTTTATTATGATATACATTTCTTTATTACATAGTGTAAGTTGTACATAGTTTCTTCCTTTATATTCTTCCTTTATATCTGCCACTTCAATATAAAATGATTTGTATAGTAAATGAAAACCACGAAACATAGGCAAACAACGTTTAAACTATTCTATGCGAGGTAGCCATCTAAAGGGGAAAGGTCGGGTTCGTAATATTAATGGTATTGCCTAAGGTATGCTTGGATTTTACTCATTAGGGGTATTATGCGGCTATTTGAGAAATGATAAATGAGCAAAGGTTGGTTTAGCGAGGAGGGAAACTTCGGAAGGCATAGCCGTTTTGTTAACATTTTGCTAGAGAATCATTAAGCTCAGTTATAATCCTTCTATGGTAACGATTGTTCTCCGTCGGGCCGATCAGCCTATTAGTCAGTCCGATGGGACTTTTCTCAACATTAGGCCGATTGAAGAAATGTTTGTCACAACGTAGGCCGTGGCATTTTTTCACAAAACAGTTAGCATGTAAATTCATTTAACTAGCAAAATATTATTTCTATTTTCATATCTATTAATATTTCTTTGCTCGATGTTTATAATATTAATAGATGAATAATGGAAGGAATCTCTTTCTCTTTCTCACTCATCTTCAATCTTATTTTCAATGTTCATAATAAGTTCTTTGCGCGCTCAAAGTGCTTGTACTCGAAATGATATCAAGCGATGATTAACGCATTCAGTTTACGAATATCGAAACTGCAACGCCAAGAACAATAAGTCATCGAGCCACATAAATTACAGGAGCACAATCTTGCTTAGGGGGAATAGCAATTAAGCGAGACCCTAGATTATTTACTGCTACATAAAATAAACCATCGCCGTTATTAACGACAAATACCGTAGCGTGATATGATCGATATACCGCTCGCGAAATTAACTCACAATATTTTGGTGAAACGTAATTGACTAATGGATACGTGATCGAGCCTCGACACTATCGACAGGCTGAACTTTATTTTAATCTCAATAATAATATCGCCCAACAAAGAGTCATCAATCTTAATTAATATGAATAAACAAATGAGTAATACATATATACTACATTAAAGTATAGAATTATAGCATCTGCTAATTGTATGAAAACATAAGTTGTTTACTGTGGCTCGCTTGGCCTACAAAATAATCGGGTCAGTGGGAATATTTTTTTGATTCTATTGACCTTATCGATTCCAACAATTTTCTCAAAGTATGAGATATTCTAATACCAGCACACGCAGTTTTAAACATAATGTTTTTTTTTTACAGAACATGAGGTTTTCAATTTTTTTATTATGCAAGACTCGCAAAATTGACTACCGTAAGTTTACTAAAACGATGTTTTTGTCAACAGGCATACCCGGAAGAACGCTATCGGCGCCGTGAGAGACCTATCCCGGGTCTCTTCACCTCCATCAAACTCCCTGAAGCCGAGCCCCCAAACGGGGTGGCGCCCCTGCTGGATTTTCCGCGGGGGCGCATGCGACCGGTTACTTTCCTCGGCGAGAGCCTTCATGGCAATGTAAGTACAACTTATGTAATAACACTCACGCTGTAACCCAGGATTACCCTGTCGTACATTTATAGCTACTTCTAAATTCATACATCTACATGTAAACACTTGTCCGTTGTTTCCCTCTAATACCAACGGTAAACTAAAAACCAACTGTGTAATACAAATTTAGAAATAATTGTAATTTAACACCGACAGGATGAATCACACGCAAATAATAATTTTGCAAAAAACCGAACTGATTCATCAGACTGACTTACAAAAAACTTGCTCGCCTGTTTCGCCTGTCAAAGAAACAGATGTGCTACCGTACACCCTTGTTTCTGAGGATCAAATACGAAAAACCCTTAGCAAAGCTTCGATACTAATACAAAACAACTTCCCAATTGTTCCAAATCCGGTTTATTTAAAATTTAGTTGCAATTTTAAGTCAAATTTAAAAAATCATCAAACTGGGTTTTCGATTCCACTTGTTCTGTTTGAGATGGCATTGTAAGAGGTTTTTGCAACACTTTGATATTACTCTTGTCGGGTTCTGATGAGCCCTCTATAGACTCTGTAGCAGTTGATTCCCTTAGTCCAGGGCTAGATTCGCCAGTAGTCTCAGGTGTTGTCAAATTTGGTTTCGAAGCTTTTTTCTTTATTTCTTTCACTTCTAGCAAATTAACCGTTTCATTTAACTCGATAATTGCTGAAATAATTGAAATACGCTTATATTTTACAATTCTAGTTGTTGCTTATTCAAACATTACTCCAAAAAATGCTTTTAGACACTGTATTGTTAAACACGTGTTTTAACCCTTGATATTGTTGACGTCAACATGACATCACCCAAAATATGTATCACCACACTGGTTTCGTTATAAGTAATTCATTATATATTGCTAAAGATCTCATTTCACAAGCCTACGCTTAATAATCTTTCAATATCCATGATTTGTTTAAAATCCGCGCTGGGCACTAGTATTATTGGTATGTTTAATCTAAAATGTATTTGAAACACTGTCTAAGATTTTTATGGGAAGGCCTTTACATTATAAAATTCATAAAATCTTTTACAAGCGTATCATTTTAAATATTAACTAATGCTATCTCAAATTATATGCAATTTTCAGATACATAATTAAATCTGTATGCTAACGTTTGATTTCACCTGCTTGTAAATGAGATCCCGAAGCTTTTTTCTGTATCTCATTTTCCTCTGCCAAATTATGGGGCTCACTTAACTTGACCGGTGCTGAAATAATTTGAATCTTACTTATACCTATTGTTAAACGAAAATTACGCAGGTTTCTATTATAGTTCAAAGTTGATCGACTTTGACTTTTGAAGACTATAGGTTCCCCAGAAAATCCTAGTTTAGTAATAGTGATAAAAAAATATATTTTATAAAGCTATTTTATTAGTAGATTACTCATTAATTTTCAAGTCGCTAAGTCAGTTTTGTATTAATCACGGAGTTGATATCTTAATTTGTGTTTGATGTATCTTTTTCCACTTCAGGCTGAACATTAGGCTTCTGTAGAACATTAAAATGATTTGGAGATCCACTTTTATCGTCAGATGTTTCTTTAGGTTCATCTTTAGTTTGCTTACTTTGATCTTCATTTGTTTTGTGTTGAATGTTTTCCACAGTGATTTGATTTTTGGGATCCAACATATTCTTAGATATATCCGCGGACCTTATCTCTTCTTGTTTGGGTTTTTCACTTAAATTCATTGTACCTGTAAAAACACGTTCCACATTAAATAAAACGATTCTGATAAAAATAGTATCTGTTAAGAATCATGAAAGTGAAGTGGAAATATAAGAGGTTCAAAAATTATATATTGTATGATCCCTAAACTTAACCTTAAATAATAATATAGTAAAAAGAAAGTAACGATAAAATGAACCCGCTACCACTTTTCATAGTTTAAGCTTTTAAACATGATATGCAAACTTCAAACCTAGTGCATATTAACAGGTGTACTTTTGATTTGTTTTTTACTGCATAAATGTTTCTATATCGTATTTCTTACCCGTTAAAGTTTGTTTTATATCTTCCTTAAGTTTTCCATCTTTCATAAGATCAAGAATGTTGTCAACAGAGAGCTTCTTTTTTAGTTTCTCAAAAAACTCCTCCATTATAGCTCTTGTTTTTGTATTTTTTGTAATATTCTTTTAAAACATTTTTTTTAATGGATGGTTGGGTTATTGTAAAATTTTGAAACTATTTGATTTCGATTTGAACGTAAATTGCTGTCACTTTATGTTTAAAAATTATTGTTTTATTTCATAATTTTCTGGCAGCGGATGAAAAAGTTTTCATGCTGTCGTTTATTATTCTCAATATACATTAACCCGAATTATATGCTGCCCAGGAAAATACTACTACTCGCCATGTTGCGAAAACTTCGGCACTAATTTCTTGTGATGGCAATTTCATAAAAAATAGTAACATTACGGCATTGACGTTGTTGGTTATCGTCAAGTATTACGAGTATTTTATTGTGCTGAATATGCATACATATGCAATTAACGTTATATCTAAAATATCGGATGTTATTTATAAATGGCATTGTTTGATGTATTAACGTAGATGAAAAGTATCGGGAAAAAACACTGGAGCTTCTTTTGTTCATAATAGGGTTTCTGTATGAAACACTAGCGATCACCCGCGATTTCGTCGACGCAAAATTTAAAAGAAAAGTAGCCTTTAATATATCCGCATACATCAGCAGGCCACAGAATACAGGCGTAACGTGGACGCAATTCCGCTTTTTGTTTTATGAGTGTGGTGCCTTTTCTTATTAGGAAAGGATGGGAAGGAGAAGTGGATTTGGAGCATAGGAAGGGTTAATATCATCTTTCTGTGCGTCTCCTTTTCCGTTGATTAAACGTAGTCAACGCATCTGCATTGTCTTTGAGGGTGTCCGACTTTTCTACTCAAATGTCCGGCCAAACTAATTGGTCTGTCCGGCTAGTAGGTTTGGCGACCTAGCAACCCTACATACAAACATTCCAATTTTATAAACTGTATACAAAAGCCACTTCTCCGGCCTTCGCATAGGTGGATATTTAAACCATTTAAGCAAAGCTAATTTAAGCTACCTTATGCTAAGGGATAATACATTTAATGGGGAAGAAAAATTTAAAATCGTTTAAGAAGTTTTAGTTTATTTTTTACAAATATACATAAATACCTCTCTTCGTCTCACCTCCGTAACTAAACTGTAGAAGAAAAAAATTAGTATGACATCACTCACCGCATATTATATTTGCTTGGTAAACAATAAACAATACTGTTCTTCAGAGATAAACGGATACATCATGAATAGCAGCGTGCAGGGGAAGTTTGTCTAGGTTGCTACACTCCACTAAATTCAGTATGTTTGTTCTTTCTTAATTAAAATACAACAATGACACGTGCCTCTGTTTGCCAAATCTACCACACACAGTTGGTAAGCAACAGATCTAATTAGGATAGACACAAATATACAAAACTGAATATTTACATTGAAACACGTACGAAATAGGTATTATATAGTATTTATTGTCTATAATTTATTGTAATACTAATTTGTGCTTGCGACTTTGTGTGCGCGGTTTTAAAAGACTTTGTTCTATACCTGTGTCAAATTTAATCGAGACCCTAATCTTCTATTTTTTTCTCATTTCTTCTTTCATAAGAAATTTTCCCTGACAATATAAAACACAACAAAAACAAGAATTAGAAAAATCGGTCCAGCCGTTTCACGCGTGATGTCATAACCAAGGTATATAGGGATTCCTTTATATATATGTATACAGAATACATTACTATAGATTACATAGAGATGAGTAGTACTTATATTTTACTTATAAGAAGCATGTTTGGAATACTAACGTCTTGTCTACACGCTCCAATGAATAATGCTATCTTCACACGAGGGTAAAACAGTGGACAGTGTTGGACTCCAAAGTTTGAACGCAAAGTTACTGCCAAAACAGTTTCATTTTGTCCTTGTGTATACTTTTAAATAGCAGTACTGTTCTGTCCTACAGTTCTATCGTACTCTTTTGCCCTCGTATGAAAATAACATAAGAAGGGTGTATGGAACGCCTCCGTCTTGTCAACGCGCTCCAATCGAGTGAATAACGCGAGGCGTTGGTGTGGAATAGAACTGTACTTGATAGATCGCTATTTACATTGTACGGAAAATAGGAGAATAACTTGCTATAAAATAATAGGAAAGCTTTCTCATAATCTTTAAAAATTGTGACTTGTCGTTAAAATTTCCGTTTTAAGTTGTAGTGTTGAATGTGCCAACTTTGAAGGTTAACCTAGACACGAATAAATCTTTCAAAATTTAAAATATTTTAATAGTTATTTTTGTTTGGAAATTAAACAGGGAATTTTCATTAATACAATTTTATAGAATTTCGCTCTCTCATAGAATGTAGAATATGAAATAATTAAACTATATAACAAAGCATTATTAAGGTTCAAATAATATTTGTTGCGAAGCTTTGAGGTTGTTTCGGGGTCAAGTGGGGTGGAGGGAACATTTTTGGACACTTGTCGCCCCGGGCAGCAGAATGTCGGCCGCAACTGTGCCTCTAACGTTTCCTCTTTGACAACCACGTGGAAAACTTTTATCACTTGTTTATAATTTATTTCGTTATATTTTCTAATTCAAAAATGTATTTTTAATGATGAATATCTATATATATATATATATATATAAAAGTCGTGTTAGTTACACTATTTATAACTCACGATAGGTCGAACTGATTTAGCTGAAAATTGATGGGGAGCTAGCTTAGAACTAGGAGACGGACATATGACCTTTTTTATCTTGTGTGCATTTTTTTTATTCCACGCAGACGGAGTCGCGAGTAAAAGCTAGTTTAAAATAAACATTTGAGTTGAAGTCTCTTCGTATCTATTAGGGTGGGTCAAAAAAATCAACTATTTTTTTTTTACAATTAATACGGAAAAATGGGTTACTAGGCACCTTAAAAAAATTCTCACCAAATATGAACTCTTAATTTTAATAGGAAGATCCTCCGCGTCGCAGTTTTTCATTTTTTTCTCAGTCCAATAGAAAAAAATTCATTCCTCATCATTAATTGGTCGTACAGAAAAATTTTTTTTTAGAATTTTGTAGGAAATTTAATGCTCTACAAAAAAGGTATCTTATGTTTTTTCCGTAAACCTCACCATTTCACTAATATTGAAGATTTAAGATTGATTATTTTAAGTCAAATGTCACTTTTGTTTATGAATTTTATAACTCGACAAGAAATGGCTATTATTGAATGCGCAATAGAAATTTTTGTAGCAAATTAACTGCTCTATAAAAATGGTATCAATATGTTTTGGCGATTAAATTAAGCGTTCAAAAGATATTCAATAGGAATGAATTTTTTTCTATTGGACTGAGAAAAAAATGAAAAACTGCGACGCGGAGGATCTTCCTATTAAAATTAAGAGTTCATATTTGGTGAGAATTTTTTTAAGGTGCCTAGTAACCCATTTTTCCGTATTAATTGTAAAAAAAAAATAGTTGATTTTTTTGACCCACCCTAGTATCTATAATCTATATATACCCGTACAATAATAAAATTAATACTAAATTGTTATTACAATAGAGATAAAATAAACATGTTTCATTTAATTCTTAAAACATTTATTTTACGATATTTATAATATACATAAAACTTTTTTCCCAGAACACTACCGTACATAACAACAGCTCTATTTATTCAAGTACAATTCTCATGAATATTTATTCTAATAAAACGATACGTTAAATATAAATGAAAAAGCATACATCGCGTTGAGGGCCGGTGTGAAATAGCACCCGGCAAATTGACAGCCAAATGGAATTTTTAAATACTTACGTTAAAAGTGAGGGGTTTCCAAACGGAGGCGTTATCACACACCCATTATTAAAACTCCCCCAGTTTATTACTTGCAAAGGTCGTAAGTTACGCTTTATTACTTTCTTACAATCTTCGTAATCCTTAGCGTTGAGAATCATTGGATTTATTTATATATTAAATGCCAAGCTATTTAATTCATGTTGTTGATTAACATTTACTTACTGAGTTCTATCATTAGTATTTGTGGGTAAATAAAAAAACCAAAGCTCGATTACCTAGAGCACTCGGGTAAAAAATATTCAGATGTGTACGCAATTAAATACGTGCCCGCCACATCAGCGCCTCTACTGTCAGTCTGGCAAAAAAGCGTCAAGTTAAAATTGGAAGCTCTGCCAACCAGGATTTTTAAAGTTCGTGAGTGCCTTTTCTCCTATCCTTTGAAAATTAGCGGTTTACAGTCACACATATATTTATTTTGAAGCTACATGTTAAGTATTTTTCGGAGGCGCTTGACAAGTATAGTGCTTCAGTTTCAAGTGGTCGTTGTAGTCCTTAGACGAGTCCAATTCTCGTTATTCAGATGCAGTTTCGTTGTCACCCCTGGGGCGTTCGAGGTGGAATTTCAAAAACTACAATCGTTATTTCTCACGTTTCTGTGCAAATAAACTTTTCAATAAGCAACAAACGTAACAGCTGTGTGCTTGAAACGGAAATGAAATATATAAACTATCAAGACATTTAAGGATATAGATTACTTTAAACTTTAAAACATTTAATAACAGTGTTTTATTTAAGATAGTTCAACGAATGGAAATTGACGGTGATCTGGAAACTTATAAACATATTTAGGCAAAACCATTAAGTGTTGACTATGAGATTATTGAAATTAGTATGATCCGATTACTTGGAATATTAATTAACATTGCAATGCATTATCTCTAATCTAATTAAATTAATTTCAATTAACACCTTGTCCGTTATAGAAGTCATTTGGCTTACGGTACAAAGACATCACAATATTACAGGTAAGTTTAAATGTTCTAATGTATAATATTGACTAACATTGAATAAACTTCAGGAGTCTCTCCACTAACGTCTCAACTAAATTTTTTCGACTATAGAGTCGGATCGAGTCCCCACGTAAAAAAAGCCATAGTCAACCACGCTGGCCCAGTGCGGGTTGGTTGACTTCACACATATCATGAATTTCTTCTTAGATATCTGCTGGTAGCATCTCGATGTTTTCCTTCACCTTAAAAACGTCGGATAAATGTACATATGTAAATAGAAAGTCGTAAAACACATTGGTACATGGCGGGATTCGAACCCAGGACCTGCTGCAGATTATAAGTCAAGACCTTGACCCCTGAGCCACCAACTACATTTAATTAAACAGTTTTCAATAAGTCGATGAACCAAGAGATGTTGTTTTGTACTATGTACAATCTTTATATCTGACTTGTCCAAATAATTCGCAAAAAACAATTACTTATAGCTCATGAATTTAATGACCATGTACCGGGGTAACTAATTTTCTTGAGGCTGTTAGTTCAGGATTCAAACCCTTAAGCACGGTCGGCAGGTTTGCACATCACCTCGTCTCCCTTTTGCGAATTTCTCACGAGGGCAACAGTGTGACGGAAAAGTTGACAGTGCAGTATAACTATTGTGTGAACGCATACTTACTCTCAAAACAGTATATATTTATTTCTACACATTTTGTCCATTCTACTAGCTACTCGTATAAGGCTAATTGAATGTTAGATTTTACAATTGAATGTTAACTGCAGTACAGTTTTGTCTTACTATTCCCCATCATCGCATTTCCCTCGTGTGAAACAAGTATTTGAGAGGGTAAACTGGTCTGCAAAAATAGTCATAAAAATTGATTAGCGACTGTAGCAAGGAAATGCAATCTACCGGCTGCCGGCTAAACATCGTTTCCCCCCGTTCCCCCCCCCCAGCCCCACGTTCCCTGCACGTTGATGGAGCGCAACCCCAACCATTACCGTTTTAAATAATATTTTTTTAGTATGAATTTTTTAAATTAAGTTTGTAGAATTCAGATCTCTTGATTTATAATCTATTTATGATATCTTACTTTTATGCTTTATAGTTTAAGCATGATTAATAATCATATTATGTTCTGTAGATTTTTCACCAAAGAACCTTAGTCTAAAGGGGTACCAGCTATTATCGTCTCTGTCGACTCCATTAGACGAAGAAAGCGACACAGTACTATAAATATAGGCTATATATCTCTAGTTTAATTTATATTAATAAAAAAGTACCTAATATTCAACTCAGTAATAAAAAATATTGACACGACAGATACGATATGTTAACTCATAAAATGCGCCATCGAATTTCACATCTGAATTGCGAACGAATTTAAAAAAATAATTTGCTCACTTAAAACTTTGACGCCAGCATTTTTAACTACAACAACACGACGAATATTGTCATTGCACGAATGAACGAGTCAATACCAATTTATCGGACAAAGAGTCTTTATTAATTATTTTGATGAAGCTACCGAAAACAATATTTGTAATTAATGGCAGAGTAAAATGTTAAATAAATGTACGCTCGCGTCGCTGTAGGTTACGATGAATATGGCTAAAAGTCGTTTTTAATTAATTTACAATATTCAACGCCTTTTTGCCCTTTTTAAATTCGTTTACAATAATGTCTCACGAAAGTTCAAACAATTTAATTACGTTGAATGTTATAGTTAAGTTTCGAAAGGACATTTTAAAATGGTTATCAAAAATATACAGGTGATAGTAGATTACTTAGTTTTAAATAAATGTTTATTAATTTTGTTCCACCTAAGTAGGTTTAGCAAGGGGCAGGCCGTTAAAAAAATAAGTTAAAACTTTAAGGTTTATAAAACCATGTGCGCCGATCTCACGTATGAGATAAGGCTAGGGACATGATGAATTTTGAACAATACTGAGAAGTTCCATATAACTAATGATAATTATGTCATCTAATATTTTTAGTATTATTAATTAATTTATTTGTTTGAACCGATTTTAAAAATTATTTCATTCTTGAAAAGTTACACTATCTCCAGGTGCTAAGTTTCTCTTAATTTCACTAGTCCAACAATATTTTTGTAATAATATGTAAAAGAAAGCTTTATTATTAATACGTAAAGTTGTGTGTAACGAGTAACAACGATACCGCGCCCCAACTTTGTTAAAGTTGTTTACTCGAACCACAAACCTACAGGACACCTGAACAAACAATACTTTAATTCCATTAGTTACTGGATTTTTCGAGATTTGCGGTTTTATATTTACTTTATCAACAACTGGACTCCTTCAAATAATATGGTTTATAACTTGGAATCTTATTAACTTAAGTATTCTAAATCGGTTACTGCCCACACTCAAGGCTGTTCTTAGTGGAGATACAGTATAACAAATCAATGCTAAGGTATATTATAATTAGAGATTATCATACTGAAATAATATACGTTTAATTGAAATATCTAGTAAGCAATGAGTTTTGTTAGATTGAAGTGTATCTAAATAAAGATTTTTATGCCTATTTCCATTATCTCTGAACCTGCTTAATTTTTAATGCTGCTTAATTAATCCGAGCTGAATTTTTAACATCGAAAATTTGTGAACAGAATGAACGAAATTATAAGTTCTTGTTATAAGCAGTTGCAGTATAAAGAACATTAATAACATTCATAATTTTGGCAACCTAGCTTGCATTGACTTTTAAACAAATATCGTAAAATAGACCCTTGATGATGTCCATTTTTAACACCCTGTAATTCACCACTTTATGGATCAAAGAAAGAACAACTAAAGATTATTTGGTGTTAACTCTCGTCTTTATAACGAGTATAAATCTAAAATAGTACGATCGTTTCTTTGATCGTGTCTACTACAGTCCTAAAGTAATGAATTTCTTAAACCTCAACCCAATATTTTCTGCATATTTGCTATTTTTAATTAATTTAGAAATTTTAATACATTTTCGTGTTCGTTCAAAGATAGTTTTGCTATATACACGGTATGAGTTGAAAGTAGCAAGAACTTTTATTCTGTGTGTAAATGAGCCTTTCAACACATCGCATTATTAGCCCTAGTTTTCATGACAAAGAGTACAACCGCGCTCTTTGATTCTTTGCATAACTTTGTGCTAAGATATTCACAACATACGCTAGGAAATATAGCCATTTTATCATTTTCCATTCGTATTGAAATTATTTTTTTTTTTTAATAGTAGATATAAAGTACGGTCACAGATAAAATCTAGATACTAACATAAATATGTTAGCAATTACATACCGAAAATATTTTCGTGAGGTCAAAGTCGTTACTGTATAAGTGTACTGATACTAAAAACTTATTATTTTCATAAACTTTACTACATTTAATTTTTTTTCATTACACAGTAAAACATAAAAGTCAAGATGGCACAATAGCCGGAATCTCAGCTGAAATGTTACTCGACGTAAATTTCCTTTTACAGTAACGAACCTTCTGAGAACATAAGCGTTCGCGACTCAAACCACCTTTACTGTAAAGTTGGCTTATTCTCAAGGTCTGTAAATCCGCAAGGCGCAAAGCCATTTTGCACGCTCGGTAAACTTAGAAACTGGGCCAAAGTAGGCTTTTGTGAAATATACAGGATTTTTTTCCTTACTCGCTCACTATTTACGTGCTTAAGAACTATTTTGCCAGAATGCTTACGCTTGCCATGGAATAAAATGTAAATTTTTGAAAAACCATTAATATCTTTTAAAAGACGCTAATTATTTACCTTAAAGCTCGCCTTACACTATTAAGTAGTTTAAAATAATCCTCTTATAGTTAAGAACAACACAATTACTAACTTTAGAATATTTTCATGGTTTTAATAAATAGGAACTTCATAATGGAGTGCATCTTAAGACGCATTATAACAATTGAGATTAAGTATTATATATAGAAAAAATTTACCTTAAAATCGTTGTGATTGTTGGCAAAACCAAAATCACTTGTTAAGGTAAAAATAAAAACTGGACACAATGCTTGAAAAACGAATGGCAAGGTCCAAACGCTTCAAAAACACGTCACTACCTATACTAGCTGATATTTCTGCTGCTGATAATATATTATCCGGTGGAATAATTAACTAGGATATGCAGTTTAGCTCTCAAAGGCCTTTCGCCTCATTAATCCAGAGGCATGTGGGTCCGTCTAGGCGTCTCAGACGTCCCAAGTGAAATGAAGTCTATATAAATATAAAATACTAGCTGTCGCACGCGACTCCGTCCGCGCGCAGTTAAAAAAAATGAAAAATAGATGTTGGCCGATTCTCAGACCTACTGAATATGCTCACAAAATTTCATGAGAATCGGTCAAGCCGTTTCGGAGGAGTACGGTGACGAAAACTGTGACACGAGAATTTTATATATTAGATTATATAGTTCAAAATTGTGCTAAAAGAAATTTTTTATCAACAGATCCAGATATGCGAGACCGACGGCATCGAAGAACTGAGCGACGAAGAATGCCCGAGCACTGGCGGCCGCCGCCGACAGCGTGTTGTTGTCAAGACGCTTTGGCGCGGCTGCCATAACGATATCAAGTAAGTTTACATGTAGATATATGTATTTATTATAGGTAACCATGACTGAAGGCTCTGTTGATTCATTGAACATATTATTTCCGGACAAACTGTCCACAACGTCAGCTACTCTTAATACTAGATAGTAATAAATAGCAGTATGAGGAGTTTGATAACTGATTAACTGTGCGTCAGAGCGGCGTTCGCCCGCGAAGCTACATGGGGCGCAGGGCTCAAGCATCCTCAACTCGCGAGAGTGCTAGGTTTGAGCCTGCTAGAGCCCCCATGCGCGGCCCTCGATCGCGGCGATGCTGCTCCCCTCCCCACGATTCTGAAAACGGACAAGAAATTGAAGTAAGTGGAAAGCTTTAGCGTTAGCGAATCACCAGGTTTCTCTTGCATGAAAGTTGGATTGCCATTTATTAGCTGCTTTGGCTTACGCTTTTTCTGTTATTTTTTATAATTTTCAGCAAAAAAACACTGGAATTCGATACCAGCGCTACTTCCTACCGTCTACCAGATTCAATAGTGAATCTTAATGCTTAAGCACAGAAAAAAAATATAATTGTCATGTATTTTCATTAAGTGTTAAACACGTACAGAAGAATTGTATTTATATAGAGATACAGTACACATGCATGTTCATTACTTTCAATTATTCAGTGCCTGGCTTTGCTTAAACATAAATTTACCAACACTGCAAAAACACTTGGATATTAATAGTAACATCCCATGTATTTAAAGAAGATGTCAGCACAATAGCACAAAGAAAGGTAACATGATTTCAGAACAACAACTGTATTACTCTAAAAATACAGTTAGACACTGTTCAGTTGAACACGTGTTTTAACCCTTTGACAACCGGATTATGGTCGTCACCATGGTTGACATATAAATGGTCGACATTTAAGCTAAAATGTAATTGTAACATTGTCTAAGTATTTTTATATGGTTAAGCCCTAAATTCCTATAGATATCGTCTACAATAAACAGGCACCCAAATAATGAAGTGTACTCGTATAAAGAATTTTGTCAAAGTTTTTTTAAGTTTCACATATTGTATTTAATAATAAAAAACAAAGTGAATTTAAAACAATCATAACTAATTACATCTGCAAAAAGTAAAGGTCGCATGCAACTTTAATTAAAAAAGAAGGAATAATACCGGTAACAAAAATTAGATAATGAATTAAACGGAAAAATGAAGCAAAACAATTTAATCATTAAATTATGGAGCGAGATCAGGCGCTCCTACGCCACGCTTCTAAAGAAAGCCCCTTACTGGTTATTGTTCATATCAATTTAATAAAATGCAAAGAGGAAAGAGAGAGACATAAACTTGACATATTAATATCTCCAATTTAGCTAGATTTTAAAAGTTTAGGACACAATTATCTTTTTAAATTTGTTGTTACGTATTTTTCGAAGTAGTAGTAACGTGGTTTTCTAGTAGTCTTAGTTGCCTAGTTTGAAAAATAGAATTAATTATGGGAACACATTTTCAGTTATTCCAGTTTGACTCACATATGCTGTCAGATAGCAGCCGGCATGAAGTATCTGGAGTCGTTCGAATTAGTACACCGAGATCTGGCTGCTCGGTAAGTTGTGCCGTCGTCGCGTTCCTTGTACCAAGCAATACAGACAAACCCCCAAACTTACCCGTTCAGGAATAGGAGACGGTCCATCAGATTTGAGAGTTAATTGTCTTCCTTCTTCATCGATTACAACAACATTTACAGATCAAATATTCTAGAGATTCGTCGTGATCAAGTAACACTCATATTGCTGTATAATTGCATGTTCTCGGTGTTGCATTGAAGAAAAATCACTAATACTCAACCACATCATTGCTTTTAATGTCATCATTAAGCATACCGTGGATAGCTAGGATCATTTGATAAAAATAGAAGGTACAAAATCCAGACGTGGATGTAGAGTTAATGAAGTTGCAGAGGCGAAAGTTTCTGTAACATGATGAAGAATGTAGGAAAAGAATGTAGTTTGTCAATTATCAATATGAAGCAATGTATAACGATCGTATTTTACAGCAATATAACAGTGACTGAAGAACTTCATGTCAAGATATCTGACTACGCAATGTTCTGTGAGGAATTCGTGACCGACTACCATATGATGGCTGATGGCTGTCGCTTTCCGTTACGTTGGATGGCTTGGGAAAGCTTGCTTATGGTACGTCTTACTTTTTGCCTGACTAACTATAATTATTTCACAGATATTGATGAATATCTGTTTTTACGTCCTGCAACCTAAAATGTTTGACAGGCTTTCAAGAGTGATATATCATTCTATATGTATTTGTTTAAGCATCAAGCAACAGGAATACGACAGATGTTTTATGTCTTTAAATAAAGATAGACGATCTAATTTGCGGCCAGTCCATCCTTACCAAACCCCAACTTTTGAAGCTCAAAGTACAGTCGGCCAGTCATTCAGTAGGCAATGTGCTATTTGCCGTTTAAGATTAACAATTTCCCAGCTCCTAGGACGCTTAGTTTAAAATAAACGGCGCTAGTTATAAGGATTAGGTCATCAGAGAGATAAATTACTAAAATATAATGGAAGATTTATTTTCATTGTTCTAGGGCGTGTATGCTCCATCAAGTGATGTCTGGTCATTCGGCGTAACTGTCTGGGAAATACTAACTTATTGCCTCGTCAAACCGTTCGACGAAATGAATGACGACCAGGTGGGTTTCATGCATTGTCTTTTTTATATTTCTACTAGCTGTCGCCCGCGACATCGTACGCACGGCATTAAAAAAAACTTCATAACTAGCCTATGTGTTCTTCCAGACTATGTTCTACAACCATGCCAAATTTCATCAAGATCCGTTGAGCCGTTCTGAAAATATCTTCAAACAAACATGCATCCATCCATCCATCTAAACATTCGCATTTATAATATTAGTAAGAGAAGTCGGCTAAATTACTATACTATTAAAAGTAGTAAGTACCAGTTACGTTTATTCAAAGAAAACAATTGATTTTAAATGTTGGCAAATTGGCTACTCGCCTGTGATAGTTTAACATTACACTACCGGTTGTATATTATACCCTCCTCCATGAACAATACGATAAGCTATTCCCTACATGATGTAAGAGTGGAATCGGTGTAATTAATATGTGATTATCGTTGGTGTAGGTTATAGCAAACGCGAACGAGTGGCGTCGTGGAGGTCGCGGTGCCCGGGTGCCCGCAGCACCACCGCCGCGTTGCCGCCGGGAGCTCTACGACCTCATGCACGAATGCTGGCGACGTGAACCTGAACAGCGGCCGCGCTTCTATGACCTGCATCGCTTCCTGGAACGTATGACCCATGGCTATAAGCCACCATTCATTCGTTAAACTAACACCTTAATTTGTCACGGATTCCAAATATGAATATTGAAATCCTCGATTAAGGATATTACAAAACTTAGAAACCACATTACTGACTTTACATTTTGATGTATATTTGGGTCAATATGTGGTTTCAAACATTTTTTCCATATCGGTTTTTAACCGATATGCACTTACTTACCGAGACTTGTAACATAAAAACACGACTATACGTTATTTACAACGGATAATTTACGAATAATATCATTCGAATAATTTGAAACGTATCAGAAATATTGGACTCAGTCCTTTAAATACAGCGTTTCAGAAATTTTAGATTTATTATATTGGCCAATACTAGATAAAATCAACGAACTTGTGAGAGCTTCTTGATTTAGAATGTAAGTTTAGCTTTAGTTGATTTTTCTCTAGTGCTGGCCTGTCTTTTCTTAGTCAGTATTTTAAACAGTATTATTATAAGATACATGTATCATTCATATATCATAAACATCATATCTAATTGTAAACATTTTTACATATTAAAACACGCTTATAGTATATTATATATATCAAGAGACGAGTTTGTATCTATATCTTTCTTACACGGGCAGTGAAACCTCTGAGTGGCCTTTGTAGGTAGCCTTAATGCGTATGCTAGGTTTGTGAATTTAGATAGATGGTCTTGGAATTATGGATTGTGATTGCTATTCGGAGGTCAGCCCGTGTTCTGTCGACAACGCGTATATCTTTATGCCTATTCCCAGCGCTGTCTAGCTAGCGCCCTTTAGCTCTATTTCTACCACACCCAAGTGACATTCCTTCTTAGGTAGATGCTACTTTAATCGACGCAGTTACATTCTTTGGTTCAAGTACTGTCTCCTAGTTTATGAGATGCGAGGATTCTGATTTCCCAACGTTTATCACAAGTATGTAGATCTCATCGACTGACTATTGTAACTTGTCACCGGTGTACATTTTTTGTGGATACACGGTTTGTTAAATCAGTATGTTGACATTTTACCCCCATATTGTATATCCAAAATCTAATCCTATTTTTTTATCCTCTTTTAAATGTTAAGATTATATACATTAAGAGGTTAGTTGTATTCTCTAGAGCGATCAACCTAGGCTTCTTGTTTTTTCGATCACGCCTTACATATCCGATCACATGGCCGATGAATTTATAAGAATGATATTTTAGTAGAGTATTGATGAACCTTACGGAGTGTTTGTTTTGCTGTAGCGTTCGGATCATCAGTCATGTGAACTGATATTTATGATCCAAAAGTACCGAATTACTTCTGTATATATATTCTATCCTTAACCCCTATCGCTAGTATGTATATTAATATTTGAATTTCACAATTATTAAGTGTGTAAATATTGTTCAAAATCCTCCTGACACCTCGCCTGATTCGTAGGATTCAAATTGATAATCCCATTCACATTTACATCTACAATTAGGATAAAGAATTTACAACAAAAAATAAAACATCACAGATATATCGAAGAATAACATCTTCTTCTATGAGCCAGTGGATAGACTAAAGATTTTGAATAATAATAACTTTCAAATAGAGATTGTCTCATTTCCATCAAAATCTGATATGACTACATCTTCTGTTTTCACGCAAACAGAAGATGTCGTGATTCATATTTCGAGACAATCTTAATGCACGATGCTATAGCGTAAGTTGATATAATTTCAGTTCGTTATGATTTTTATTTCCCACGTTCATATTTTGCTACGTGCGTAATATTCTCTCAAAGCAATAATAGAAGTAAGATGAGTAGTTGTACATATTTAGCATAGTTTCGGGACATAAAAATAAATGTGGCATCATACGACTCCTTATTATTATGCAGTGTCTGATTAGATTTTCATCTCATATAATCATTTTATTCTTATGTTGTGTACCTGGGATGGATGAGAGGTGTGTGTTAGTTTGTAATATTAGAAATAAGTAGTCAAAACATACGTAGATTGATGCTGATTGAGATTTTCTTTATGTTTCATCATCTCACTAGTGTATTAGAATTTCGATAGAAAAACAGATACTGCAAAATAAAGGGAGGTTTTTTTGGAAATTGTACATAAGATTACAGTTGATTTAAATCCTGTAATTCCAAAACTGTATCTTACCACATTTATTATTGTATCTGCAACAGATGTAGGGTGATACAAACAAGGATAAAAAGACCTCATCCCAAATTCGCGATCGCGAAATTAGAACCCGTATTCTCTGATGAAATTTAATTGCTCACTTAATTACGATCATTTAATAGACTAGGCATTATTTAAATTTAATTCAAAAACGGATAATATAATAGAATACTACATTTATACAACTTTGACGCTAATACCAGTCGATTTATTTATAATAATTCATAATAAAAGAGTGGTGGGTAATTAAAATTTTGTTAGAGAATAAAGGAGCTGATCCACCCGAAATCTGTTTAATTAGTATTGTATATAGGCAAATTAGCTGCCAACTGTAAATAATAAAGTTAGATAAATATAAATAATAGAGATTGTGCAGGTGATGATGTGTGGAAGGATTAGAATACTAGAGTAGATAAGAGTGACGTACGAATAGGGATTATTACATCTTATCCAAAAATATCAAATATATGAATTTGATTCCACTCTAAATCTGTTTAATTAGTGCCAGTTGTCTTGTATAAAGGCAACTAATTGTCTTTGTACAAGACAACTGTTAGTCTATGATAGGATTATAATGACGAATGAATGAGATTGTATGTAGGATGTTTGGTGAAGGATGATTACAAAGCAGGTGACATACAAAATTGTTCCTCTCATGGGTCATTCACATTTTCTTGAAAGGAATATAACATGTGCCAATACAAAACTAACGACAATAGAATTTTTAATTTACATCCAATGCCATTAAAAGTGACTTTTGTGATCTAAAAGAGATAAGACTCCATCTGAAAACGTTTCAATTAGTAACAGTTGTATTGTACAAAGGCAAATAAAATAAACTTTCCATCAAAAAAGTAGTACAGTTTTAAAATCGCAATATCTTTTAAAATTATACTTAAGAATTTTGAAATAAATTAAAATCATTTTTAAAGATTTAATCGGATTTCTTTTAAGGTATAATTTGTTAAAATCAAATGTATAGCACAATACAGCGATGCGCACAAAACGAGCGGGAGCAGAGTACCTAGTAATTTTGTTTACATCTCCCCGACCCGCTGTCGCTAATATCGTGCTCCTGATCTTAGAGGACAGACTGCGACCCAAAATTTGATAAAATAAAATAAAAAATAAAATAAAAAAACAGTAGTCTTGTATATAGGCAAATTAGTTGCCATGTGTAAATATAACTGTAAGTTTCCACTGTCTAAACTCTCGTATAAAACATATCACAATCTGTTCAAAGAGAATGAGAACTTCTCATTATTTTTGAACAGACAACAATATGTTAATACAAGTGTCTCGACAGTGAAATTTGAGGTTAAACCTTTGAAAAAGTAATAATTATGGTTATAGGAATGTAGTGTGAATTATTAGATAGTAGGTATAGGGGGTACATACGAAATAGGATTATAACACCTGATCCAATGTCCTCAAATAAATGATTTTATGATCATAACGAGGTCAGATATCCCCCGAAATTTGCTTCTGTAGTCTTGTATATAGGCAAAATAGTTGCCATCTGTAAATATTACCGTGAATTTCGACTGGCAAACTACTTGTATACTCTCATCTCTCTTTATAAACTTAGAGATAAGACAATACAAGTATGATGGCAGTGGAATTTTCCGGTTAGATTATAAATGCTCCTATTCTATTTTGAATCCACTATTCTAGATGAAAATCTAGAATAGTTGATCCTATAATAGTTAAATAGGGTTCTTAAGATTTAAGGATTAATTATAATGAAGGATTGCATAGCATTCCGATTAGTATAGAGTTGGTATGAAAGTGTATGTGTGTTGAAGTAAAATTATAACTGAGCGATTGTGATTAGATTTAGGAAAAGTTTGATTCATTGATGCATGTGAAAAAAAATATATAAAATAAATTTTGGATTGATCGAGGTACTGTAAACGAAAAAAACAATGTATTGATCGGATTATGGTAAATTTAAAGGCATGTACCTAGTTGGAAATATTAAAAAAAAAGAATGAATGTGTGAGTGACTGAAAATTACGTAATCTGTTAGTTTTATTTTATGTATTCTGTTGCCATCGTTTAGATAAAATTTTATTTCTTAGCTCAAAATCCATTCTTCAGTTAATACTTAAGTGATTTCATTATATTTTTTTATCAATTCCTTGTACACAAATTCCGTTATTCAATAGTCACATTTTATATACTTGCTATGTTTTTCGTATATTTTTTTTATACATGAGTTGAAGGAGTATTATCAGAGCCAGCGTATTTCTTGTGAATCGTTTACTAGTAATTATAATATACTTAATATCTAAGTTAACAAAATATTATATTAGTTATAATGAAAAGAGGAATATCACGCATATAGTGAAAGTGGTTAATTATTTGAGTCTAAGGACCTTCGATCATATATTTTGGTGTAATAATAATAATCTACTAAAACATATGATCGAAGGTAAGAACAATTTAAAAGCATCGTGCCAACACCAATCTATGTCACCACTGGCTCTTCATATGGGTATCTGTCTTCATAGAACCATCTTAATGATATGAAATTTAAGGAAAACAGGTAACTAAGGCAACCTAGGTTAGGCGAGTCCCTGCATGAATATATTTCATTTTATAGAGTTAGAAATTAATATTAATTCATCGTAATATAATATCATTATATATACATTAATTACTGTATTTTATCTTGTTAATTATAACTAACACTTTGTCGATTGAAACATGAATATGTGGGTTCCGTACAACGAATGTTTAAAAAATATGTAAAACTTAAACTATCTCTTTGCAGTTCGTCACAAATTAGGTTGCACGTATTTAAAAATAAAATGATTTTCGGGACTGGCTCTTGAAAATTCTTAACAAATTTCAAGAACTAGCCATTAAACATCGAGTGTCCCATAAATCATTGATAAACGTATGACCTGGACAATGTATAAAATATCATTGTAATATTTATGGCACTTTCTTTGTGTATTGATTAAGGGAAATTACGCCAAGAGCGATGCATGTAAGTGTTTTACGGATTCTAAGTTATTCATATAAATGATTATGGTATATAGTGTAGTATTGATCTAACGTCCTGTAGATTACAAAAATATGCATGTTAATCAATATTGAATTCCCGTATTGAAGTTATCGAACAGTAAAATTGCGATATGTATGTATTCTGTATTTGCTATTGGTGTAATTGCATAGGGCGTACGATCCTTCTATCATAACTTCATATCACATGTATATCCACCTATATAAACTCTGTGTCAAAACACATCCTATTCTTGTTCATTTTCATGCATTATTTTTATATCTATTGATTTATAAATTTGGATTGTAATAAGAAAAGGAACGTCTTTCGCAAATACATCTTATTTTAAAACCATCGTTAACTGTGAATTTTAAATGGCGTAACACTTGTGTACATACACTGTTGCTATCTCTATTTTTTTTTTTTCAAAAAGCGGAAAGAAGATAGTAATAATGTTTTAATACAGCTGTTGCGTCAGTGGAGATACACAGTTACACTATGCGTGTTATATGCGAAAGGCAACTTATTGAGAGTGTTGGGACCAATGATTCGCATATTATACGATCACACTTGACCCTAATTTTAAAGTACATTGACTAAAATGACATGTAAATTCCATAACGTCGTACCGAGGATCTTTTTTAACACCTTTCAAAGCAGTCAGTGTATTTAAATTTGGTTAAGTTCGTAAAAAACTACACTAATAACATCTTATCACACAGCTCATGAAATTTTTATTAGCGGAACATAAGGTCCAGTAATTGAAAAGTTGTTTGTAAAATGTTGTATAAAAATTCATTAAATTATCTATAAACTAGATGTGATGATTAATATATATACTCATATATAGTTTATAGACGATAATTGAATATTTTGTTTGATTAAAATAGAATTTTCATTTCTCTCTGATGTATAATATATAATTAAAATTTTACCATATCTATACAAATGGCCAATTTTAAACGGTCTAAACATATCCATGAGAAAAATGTCTCTTCATTGAAAATTATAAATGTCTATTATTATTTATTCATAGATTAAGTCTTAGATAATATATTGCATGTATTTCATTGTTTAATGATAATTAACCAAGTATATGTTGTATGTAAATGGCTGTAACGATCCTTCCCCATATTATCCATAGTATTATGATTAATTGATAAATGTTTTCAATACGTCTTCTACGTGTCTATGTCAAATTTTCTTATATTTAATATCTGTGTTTAAATTGTAAACAGTAAGCTTTACGCTAGTTCTATGATTTTCATGTCATGATATCTGAAATAATACAACAGAAACAAACAATAGTTACGCTAACCGATTTTAAAAAAATTATGCTAATTTCATGTAGTAATTAATTTTCTATTTAACCTTTCTTTGTCATTTTCTGATTTTCTTTTTTAATTGTACGTTCTAGACTCATGTATCTATTTTAATTTTGTAGAAATCACTCTTAAAATGAAATCAATTCTGTAGGAACATTAAATAACACAAGACTTGTAGGCAACAAATGCCTCTTTTTATGTAATTTTAAATGTTAAAATAAATGTTGGATACATGTCAATATAGTGTTGTTTGATTTTAACAAAATAATAAGGCACATAGTGTAAATAACTTAAAATTTCTTAATGCATTATCTGTAAACCCTACTCCTGTCACCTACATTTTTAATACTTATCAACCAAGTTTCGTTTTCTGTTCTTAATCTTTTTCTTACTTTAATTCTGTCTTTAACTCTTTCTTCCTCATCCCCAAAGAAATGCTCCCCTATTTTTTTAACAACGAACAATACAATGAATAAAGCAGCGCTTGCCACCATTCCACCTGTTGGTCTTTCACGAATATTTGTGTTATGCATTTTCGTACGGTCATCGACAATATATTATGTTAAAATTTGTATGGAATTTACTCAGTCCCGAGAACAACACATCTAAAACAAATGTTGTCGAACATTACTAATAATTTCTCGCAAACTTACGTGCTAGGTCCTCAGATTTTGAGTAGGGATATGGCCGACAGCGTAGTAGGTAGATGCCTATAAATTACTGTTAAAAACACTTACATCCTACTTGGAAGGGAACACTGACGCCAGCAACTCGGTCCAAACCTTTACAGTTCGCTAAAATACTGTTCGTGTTTCAAAATAATACAGCATTTTTATTTCGCTCGGCAGAAACAAAAATATATCCACAGTTTAAAGAACTCGCGTAGCTTTGCATCCAAATACAAAATCAGATAAACCTTAAGAAAAGCAGAGCACAGCTGCGCTAATAATTTATGCTTGGCAACATCAGAAATAACAATTGCTGTGCGAAGTCATTGAAAATTTGTAGGATTGCAAATCAAAAAAACCACAAATCATTAACATTATTTATTCCTTCTTAAATAAATAATAATTATAGAATTTAATAAAGCAATAGAGTTTAACAGTAGTCAAATGAGTGAGCAAAATTGTGTTCTTTGTGACCATGACCCAAAAACAATTTTCTGATATAAATGAACTATTTATTAATTTTGTATATAGACCGGTTTGACTTGAACTTCAGTTTGTCATACATATACTTCTGTACTAGTTCGTTATATGTATCCCAGTTTGCGAGATATTAAACTGACTAGAGTTGTACTAATTAAAATATGTTTAAAATTTGATCAGAAATGAAAAATACATAATACCACATTATTTACCATTTATTATAATATGTAACATCAATTAAAATCTTATAAACATATATAAACAACAAAAGCTGCCTAAATAAAGCAATTAAATCCCAAAACATTTAGCGAAAAAATAACTACAATTTCAAAGGAAACAGTTAACCTATGTATTCTAATGTTAATTTGTATGATTATGACTATATTGAAAAGTGAATTACTTTATATGTAAATAGTTTAACATATATAACATTCATTGTCGTTAACATGGACTTTGAGCGAAGACATACAATTTTGACCCTATATAATATTACACAAAAGGACATCGGAATTATACTAAAACTGTCGCTGTTAAATCTATATATATAAAAGAAAGTCGTGTTAGTTACACCATTTATAACTCAAGAACGGCTGAATCGATTTGACTGAAAATTGGTGGGCATGTAGCTTAGAACCAGGAATAGGACATAGGATAATTTTTACCCCGTTTTTTTTTTTATTCCGCGCGGACGGAGTCGCGGGAAAAAGCTAGTACTCTATAAAATATACTTAATTCGTAAAATATTACCATCGTTGAAACTAAATTAATCCTATTTCATTATTTCGAGAAAAAAATGTGAGCCGTCATGGGACGCCTGGCAGATGTGAAACATCGTGTGTGTACAAGTTATATGCATAAAAGATAATATTATTAAAATAAAATATACAGTCAAAATCTGTTATAACGACATCGAAGGGACTACTCATATTGAGTCGTAAAAACCGATAGTTGTAACAACCGGTGACAGGTATTAATAGGAACGATATGTAATAACATTCAGCCAGGACCTTTGATTTTGGTCAATTTAACCGGTATATTGTTCTAAACGATGTCGCTATAAACGGTTTTGACTGTATGTATATATATGTATACCTCAGTATTGCGTGGCGACCCGTCGCCACACCGCACACTCTACTACACATAAAATATATATATGTATACCTTAGTATAGCTTGGCGACCCGTCACCACGGCAAGCGTCGCCACGCTAACAATTCGGTTTACAAGTGAGCCTATAGATGTTTCACATAAAAAAAATAAACATAAGAAAATATGTAAAATTAGATTTTGTATTTTAGTTTAATTTATATATACATAAACAATGAATAAAACGTTTCGTATTTATTCTTATTGTACACGATTCCATCAATTTTATTCTTATTAAATTATTTATTTAAATTACATCTCTGTAAAATATATTTGAGTACAGAACTATTCAATTTTTATGGCGGCTAACATTGTACTGCGCAGCGAATTGTGCAATGTTCCCACAAGTGAACATATTTGAAAAATACAATACATAAGATGTCATAACTAATTCCTCGCTCAAAATCCACGCCGAAAACCTATATTAAATTATATAATAGACACATATACCTACACAATCAGATAATATTCTATCGGTTAATTATATACGTTATTTGTTATATTGACTAGCTGTAATTACAGCTTTAACTTCATGGTGCATAAGATAACAGTTTATAGCCGTACTTAGAATTATTAAATGGCCTTTTTAGTGTGTTTTTGTGAGAAATCTACATTAAGATCTTCTTTTGTGACCACTTGCACACAAGTCATGTTATAAAAGAAGTATTAATAAAAAATTGAGTATAAAGCTTTGTAAAGATAAGCACAAATTGTATTTGTTCCTAAGATAGATACATATACATAATAAATCTTCTCATATGTACGTAAACGATAAACATGGTTCATACAAAATCACATAATCTCTGGATTCGCTTAGAAAAAAATGGAGAGAACGATATGATTTCATACAAATATTTAGGCAGTAGAAAAATAAATCAACTAATACAATTTTAGTTAAGAAATTCAAATGAGTTAGACAGATTAAAAATTAAATATTATTTAAATTACAATCGCATAGACAATACAGGAGTATTTTTTATATTACATTAAAACTAAAATATGCTTATTAATTCTAATAAATTGTGTTGAGTGTTTTCATTAAAAATAATCAACAAATCAAAATTCTAAGTCATACCAATATCCTAATACTATATAAAAAATTGAATACAAAAAATTTTTATTCTAATATAAAAACCGAGCTAAAAAATCAGTCGTTCATTTAAATATAACGGAATGTTTTCCGTGAAACTTTACAATGTTCAGAAATTTGAGTGCTAAAACATAAATGACGCTGGCTCATATACAATACAATACAAACACAAACAACTTACATTTAAAACAATAATCATATAAAAATAAAAAAATAAAATTATTTGACAAGAAACTTAAATAAACTAAAAACCTATCTAAATAAATTAATCATTTTTCTAAACAAACCTTAGTGATAAAAAATCTTTTTTTTTTTAAAGTAAAAAGTATGGTGCATTTTATTGGACTTTTTTTTAAATTTTGTAAAAAATCTTTGAATCATTTTATATAAAGCTCATATTGGAAGAATAGTCACAACAAAACAGGAACGGAGGATTACTTACTTACGACAAGTCTTGTACATTACCCTTAACCATTGGTTTCCATTGAAGCAAACAAAAATCGTAATCGTCTTAGAAAAAAGAACATTTTGTGATCTCCACATTATGTACTAATGACTGGAAACCCATAGTTATATAATATTTTAAACATTAAATAATAATATGAGTAATACATGTTATAGATCGACAAAATTATCTGACCCGGTGGTGGGAATGTCAAACTAAATTATGACAGCTCACAAGCGCCCCCCTGTCAATGTCAAAAAATGTCACAATGTTTTTCCTATAGTAACTGTCATGTCATTTTTTTACCCCATTTTCTTACAACTACAATAGCGCCTCTCACACCGGCTCAGATATCCTTGTTTGACTATATCTGAATACTGTGGGAAAATATTAATTATTGGTTCCGACTACTGTCATATTTGTTTTGACAAATTTATCATCACTCACATTAACTTTGATAAAACATAGATAACAATATCTGTCAATACTAAAGTTATTGCAATGAAGACCAAAAATAACACATAAAAAATATATTGACATGAAAATAAATGCCAACAACTTTACCCTATGAAACTATTCAAATAAAATGCAGTTCATTTCAGACGCGTAGAAATTGTAAAGTTAGCAACATAAATATGTATACATTTTCAAATCTTCAGAAATTAGTATACACCTACGGTTTAAAAAAATATTTATGAAGCAAAAAGATGGATAGGTTCAAACATATTTTTGAAACCGAAGGCATATATACAATGTGCATCTTTGTCAATGTAGACATATTTAAAAAGCTGATTGTAAATATAAAGAACTTATTGATTTATATGACAACCTTTACAAGATTCCTAAAAAAAAATCCACCTTTTTATTGAACATATTGTAGTGACCATGTATTGCATGACGTTATTTATAAAGTGTTGAAAGTTTTTTTAATTTAAATTTTCTTAGTTTATGTTCTTACTACTATGGAATGTAACTACGTAATGGAACATAAAGGAAAAGGACGGTTTTGTCAAGAATATTTACAAAAAAAAACATAATTAAAAAGTCAACTAATATAAATTCTGCGAGGAGATCGAATGCAAACTTAAAACTTAAATTTTAAGTTAAAACTTAGATTTTACATCAAAATATTGATTACAATATAGCAACTTATCTGGATAAATAAACAAAAACGACAGTAAAATACAATAAATACGTAAACGCTCCCAGTTCAATGTCAAAAAGTATAGCAAGTTTTGTAAGAGATCCTTGTCATATTATGTCCTATACATAACTTATCCCGTGTACCTTTCACCGGGCCAGATAAGTTTGTCATACTATTTTAATTTGTCACTGGGTTTTACTTCACATGGTGTTAATAAAAATAATTAGTATTTTTATTTCTAAAATCATGTTTCGTTTGTTATAACTAAATGTTAAAGCACAATAAGTTATGTTAAGAAAGGTTCTAAAAGGTACATTTATATAGAAAAATAAGTTCACTGATAAAAAATATACAAATTAGTTAAAAAAAAACTAAATGGGGGGGGGGTTTATGAAAAATAGATGTTGGCCGATTCTCAGACCTACTCAATATGCTCACAAAATTTCATGAGAATCGGTCAAGAAGTTTCGGAGGAGTTTAACACCGTGACACGAGAATTTTATATAATAGATATAAATCTAATGCTTGGCACAACTTATACTGAATGTATGTATAACAAAATAATTAAAAAAAATAGAAATGATATTAAAATAAAATGGAAACTATGTAAGAAAATGCAAATGAGATTCAATCATTCAATCATTAAAATTGATTTTTTAATCATTCAACTTAAAATATATATACAGTCAAAATCTGTTATAACGACATCGAAGGGACTACTCATATTGAGTCGTAAAAACCGATAGTTGTAACAACCGGTGACAGGTATTAATAGGAAAGATATGTATATAACATTCAGCCAGGACCTTTGATTTTGGTCAATTTAACCGGTATGTTGTTCTAAACGATGTCGCCATAAACGGTTTTGACTGTATATTCAATTTTTTTTGATATTATTATTCATATCGTCATGATTGTAGAATAATGTCGGTTTTAAAAAAAATAACCATTTACTATATATTTAGTTTAAATAATTCAGTTTCCGACAGATTAGATGGCATATAAAATGTATGTAAACTTAACAAAATCGATAAAACTAAGAATAATTTCATATGGCCTGTAGAATTTAATATATTTAGGTTCATTACTATTTTACGGATATAACGATATTCTTTAGATACGCTAATACAGGGATCCCCAAAATATTTTGGACAAGTGACCCCCTTTTCCAAAATGAACTGTTACCTCAGACCCCCCATAGCCAAATTACTTACTTTTATGATCAATTACTATTATTATTATTATTCATTCTGACTTAGGTCAAAAGAAGAAGACGATCCCTTTGGGAATCCCTGCGCTAATTGATAAGCATTTGGCTTAAATCTTAATATAATTATGATCATATCAATATTTATTATCTAAGGTACCTGTTAAGAGTATTATTATTTAAGAGCGAATAAAATCCCATTGATTTGTATCTTGATCATCGCATATAACCATGATCAATGGTTCCCTAAGGTAAGCCCGCTCAACTCCCAGACACATACCAACTGCTATGTTGTAAATAGGACTTCCAGCCTGAAACAAAAATTTTAAAAATGTATATAAATTATCTAGGATTTTTTGCACAATATTCACTAATTAATACAGCCAACACAACTCTAAATTGTTTCATAATTGACTTATATAAAGAATCTTAAAATTTTCCTTAAACTTTTTTCTTACTAACATTATAAACGTGGAAGTTTAGATGGATGGATGGATTTTTAAATGTATCTCCAGAACGGCTTCATGGATCTCGCTGAAATTTAGCCTAGATGTAGAATGTAGTCTGAAAGAAGGCTACTAAATTCTTATTTTATTCCGCGCGGGCGACAGTTAAAATAAAATAAAAAAAAATAACAAATGACATGTGAGATACCATCTAACTTTTTCTTTTCAAAACGCAACTAAAAGAAAGTTACTTAACTACTTAGGTAAAAAAAAATTACGAATTAAAATATATGAAGACTAGATAGTGTGGTTGTGAAAGTTAAAAAGAGATGTTCCAATGTCTAAAAGTAACTTACAGCTCCCTTATGCTTCCATTCCTGAGTGCCACCAAGTTCATGACATTTGCCCAGTATCGGAGACATTGTATTGACAGCGTCCAAGCAGAGAGTTCCACTAAGTACCAACTCATGACGTACAGTCTCATACCATATCTGTAAGACGAAAAATATTTCTGCTAATTTACACTATCGTACTTCCTATTCAAAAATGTGTTGTAAAAAACATACAAGGGTTTATAATTTGTTGTCAACAGATCAGTTAACAAATTACTCAAACAAGTTATCCAATGTATCAAATAATTTAATATCTAAATAAATGATTTCTTGAATCTATATCTTATAAAAGACACTTAACTCAAATATAAAACTAAAAATTTGATAAGTTTTGCCATTCAAACTTGCCATAACATTTTTTTTATTTCTGACATTGCTGAAATTTAAATTATTCAATCTTTCGTGAGACATTATCACTAACTAATATAGGAAACGGCTAGAAAAAGAAGAAACTAGTTGGTCCTGACACTGGACAAATTTACTTGAGTGTTTTAGCAGTTTTCATTTTTGTAAATATAATTATTGTTTATTTACCTGGTGTATGCCCCTCATGCACCTACCGAGTACCAATCGGCTACCTTTGGTCTTGATATCTTTAGCACTTTGGACACATAAGGTGGAACCTTTAAGACGAATTTGAAAGGAATCCGTGTAGTTTCGCTTCCTAAAAAAAGGACAGGTGTTCTACTTTAGTAATTTGACCACTGCATTCAGTTATCTTTCCACTAATTAAACATTTAACCAAAAACATAGTCATCTGTGTGATTGAAAAACATAGATGACAGTATGTTATTTATGTTCCGGCACCAAAGACAGTTAGAAATTATGTTTTTAAAAACAAACCTAGAGTGCCAAGGCTGGAACTTAGTCTTCTCAGGATCATTAAGAGCGGCCATACGTTTCCTAAGAATAGATTCTTCACCCGTATCTAATTCAGGATAGATATTCTCTAGATACCATCTGAATGTCTTACATTTGAGACGTTGCCTCAAAGCTTTCCTCTCAGATATATCCCCAATTTCAACATTAGCAGCCGACGGATTAACTTCAATCACTTTTTTCTGAAAAACAATATAATTACCAAACACAACTTACTATGTATACTTTGATGGATAAACGAAAAAGACTACCGAAGTACATACACAAGACATCTGATATCACAGTCCTAGAAATACAATGAAGAGAAGCAAAGAACTATGCAAATGGAAAGGAAAGATTTAGATCAGAAAGATGAAAAGAATGGACAATGCAGGCAATATCCAAGTTTTCTTAACTTATGATAATAAAAGAACCCAAAACTGTTGAAGGCAGGAACAGTTTTCATCTTTATAGTGAATTTTAAAATGCAAACAGATGAAAGTTAATACATTTATTTAAATTACAATGTTAAAATATAAATATTATTCTCTAACTGAAACGAAAATGGTGATTAGTTGATAGAAATCTACAAATAGAACCTAAATGTCATATAAACTTCTTTTGAATAAACCAATCCGCACTTACCACATATTCATCCATCCATACACGGGCCATACGCATAGAGTTACGCACCATAAAATCTTCTTTCTCACCCATACCATAAGGTCTTCGTTTACGGAACACGTGACCGACCCGACTACATGGTATGAGCTCCAACGTACCACCGCACATCCATATCTGTGTGTATTTTTTAGATATAAAGATGGTGATTTTTATTTTATAGTAAAGAAACATTAATTTGCTCCTTAAGCTACATTAACAATTAAAGCATTTCAAAGATACGGCCCGCGATCGTAATGTGTCACAGAAGAATCATGTTTCTGGAGCTTTTAGACTTCATTCGATTTTAATTCAATAAATAAAATGTTATAATAATTCAGTTAATTTTTTTTCAATCTAGCCCACAATTTTGAATTCATAGAAAATTTAATATATGTCCTCTGCGAAATTGAGTTTGACACCTCTGTATTAAAGTATAACATACCCTGAAAGATATCTCCAAGTTCTCGCCACCCCACACATTCATACCAGCGTCATACTTGCCAATATAAATGAAGTATTCACGATAAATTGCAAACAAACCACCTGCCATGGTGGGAGACTTGATTGGCTTTATGAAATCTTCATGGTCTGTAAACATATAAAACTGTTTAATAAACATCATGACTTGATAGGTATGGTATAAATGATGTAATAATGTTTAAAATCTATCTCACCTTTCAAAGTCCCTCTGGGTAAATTGTCCCATTTAAAATGAAGTCCCCAATTAAAACCACCTCTCACTAAAGGACTTGAAGAATATTCAAATGTGTCAGCATTAATAACATCTATTACAGGAGCGACGGCCCGATGTGAATAACGCACACGGACACCATCTACACCCTCCGACAGACGTGCCAACAATGGCGGCAGCCAATCCACATTGACCTCTATGTGAGAATCCAGAAACACCAATACCTGAAAAAAAAAAACAAAATTTCATCACAGTGTACCCATACAGTATGACTAAATTACGTACAAGATGCACTATACCATCCAAAGAAGCAGTGGTACAGGTGTGATGTCACACAACATCTTTACTTACAAAGCGAAAAGATTTTATGAATTCTAAATTGTAATATTTACCTCACCAACCGAATTATCAGCCCCATATAACCTTGCCCGGATCAAACCTTCTCTTTTGCTTGTCCTCAATAGCCGTATATTAATACCAGTTTTAGCTCTTGAAATTTTCTCCGCAGACTTTTTATCAATGTTGTTACTGTTGTCATCATTTATGTAATCCACTAACCACTTTTCCACTTCAATTTTATTCGTTTCCAACATTTCCTCTTCCTTTCTCATCATACTGTTAAGATCGTTTACAGCATTCATAACACTTTCATGTAATCCATCCAAGTCACTGTAGTCATCTACTAAAATTATCTCCTTCAAATACTTTGCATCTGTGCGGTCCAATATTGAATGAATAGATCTCATTAGGGTTTCAAAATGTTCATTATAAAAGCAGATAATTATTGAAGTTTTAGGCAATTTCTTCCTATAGTTTATATCTCGGCACCTGTGTTATATATATTTTAAACATTATTACAAATAAATATGCTTCTTATATAATAATAACATCTTACTAATATAATTGCGAATGTTTGGATGGATGGATGGATGTTTGTTAAAGGTTTGTCTGCAGAATGACTCAATGGATGTCGATGAAATTTGCCAGATTTAGAAGATAGTCTAGAAGGTCTTCTTCTGATTCGGCTACTAATTTTTTTAATACCGCGCGAACGGAGTCGCGGGCTACAGTTAGTATTATATAAAGCTTATAGTGTTTTGTTTTACTATACACTTCACTAAAATTTATTGTTGAAAGTTAATAAAATTACAATGTGCAAATTAGTAAACTTTAGTCCTGTTTACTTCATAAATATTTCTTTACTTTTAAATAATGTTCCTGTTTTGTGTATAATAATGTAACATATAAATATTAATGAATTTGCAATAACATATGAAATTTCTATTCCCCCAAAGAACACAAAAACACATATTGCCAGCCTTTTCAATTTTCTTTGAAAAATAGTGATAACATTGTTTTATTGTACAGGTTTATGGGATGTGGAAACTTATAGATTTATCTTTTAGGTGAGTTTTCCACTATACATACATTTTGTTCCTGGTATCAGGAATGCTCCTGTGATTTCCAATCCTCTTAGAGATGAGCGCATTAAATGCATGCAAATTGTAACCCTGTTCCCTAATTCGCACATCTTCAGCGTTTCTAATTATTCCATACTGATGTTCTGTAAAATATTTTTAAAACATGAGTAAAAAAAACATGGCAAAATCTTTATAGAAAAAAATGCATGAATTAACATTGACTTCATACATCACTACATTTACTCTCGGTTTCTGAGTCCAAAATCTCTGTAAGAAACATATTGTCATCCCTATCTTTGACAACACAGACATAGCATGTTTAAAAGAAATTTAGGTCTCAGAAACCCATGGTTAATGAAGCAAAAAAAGCAAATTTTAACATCTACATTTCGACGCCCCTACCAAATAAACTTGTAATAGGAAAAATCAATTTTTCAGGAGAAGCAAAAAACCGTATTTCTTTAATAACTTCATCAATAATTATTGTACAAGAATCTTTTAGATACCCAAACAAAGCTAATTTTTATAGCTTCATTGTATTTAATTTTCATTCCGGGCATATTCTGTGCTATGAAGGAAAAATGATAATACTAGAAATAAAAATAAAATCTGTTTCAATAATGACTTTTTATCTATGTAATTAACATTAAGAAAAATGTAATAAAATCACAACATGTGATGGACCTTTCGATGCTGAATTCGACGGAATAGCAAGAACCCGGTAAGAGTGCATTACAGGATTATTCGATGGGGGCGTCGATTTCATGTAGAAAATTCCAATTTGAAATTAATAGAATGTAAAATAAATATAAATATATATATAAACAGCTAATCTATATATATAACTTTTCTAGCTAAAACAAAACATTGCTAATAAAATCACTAACCGAATGCATGTAAATTTAAATACCATGAATACTCAATGTCTAATTCAATTACTTCACAAAATGCAATGCACAAATATACATGAAAAAGATAATAAACATAATCTGAATTCAACAAATAAAATTCTTTTTTTTTTAATAAATAAGAAAAACTCAATGACACCACTGAGACTAAAAATCTGAAAAAATCAGTAAAAATTTGTCTAACTATACATAGGTTTGTTAATATTGATAACAGAGGTAAGTTATTCATATCAAATAACCCAATATGTTCTTTTTTAATTGATAGCCCTTCTCACCTAAGCTTATGTCAGGTTTAGCAGCCATCTTCATTCCCAGTTGATTAACAAATTTTTCTTTTTGCATAAACTTTTGTTTGTAATCTGAATTGTGCTTTAGGTATTTCCACATCTTACCCATGTATTTACTATTAGCTTTAGGGCTATCATATAGCATACTTTTACCTTCTAAATCTGCAATAGACTTATCATTGTTTTTAATTCGGTCCTTTTCTGCTGAATTAACTAATTGATAATGCATTGTATTTTCCTGATCAATCTTATTAGTGTCGCCTAAAATAAATCACAATACAAACCATTTACAACTTTAAAAAAATAAACTTAAAAATGGAAAGCGTAAATGGTGCTTAATGATCTTTGATGAATGCGAATCAAAGCAAAATTAAGAACATCGATTTCTATTCAACACTCAACTATATTTTATGATGTTAGATTTTGCTAACGATAAAAAAAATTACTTACCATTAAGATTCAATAACCAGTATAAATACAAAGAGATGGTCCAAGTTATTGAAGCAATTAATATACCCCATAAGAAAGAATTAATTTTCGCCATTTTAAGTGTTTCAAAACGAGAAGGAATAAAATACAATTATATGAACGTTTGGCCCTTATACTGACTATAAAATTTACTGTCCACATATAAAAAAAAAAGAAAAATAATTGTCATTGTTGGGGTTGATGTTTCAGAAATCTTACTAATATTTCTGATTTTTATTTGACTCTTTGAACATTTTCAGTAACACATAGAAGCTCACACAATTCAAGTAAAGCAAAAAAGAATTACCGACGACCACAACCCCATCACCCACAGGTTGCCGACCAAAGAGTATATAAGCAATTACAAATGCCCTTCTCTTAAAAAAAAATAGTAAACGCTGGCAACCCACGACTTACATTTAGCTGCCCAGTTTTTATTAGTCTAGTCATCGAATCTAATCTGTAAATCTACATTGGAATGTTTTAGAACGTTTAGAACCAATGCTCGTTCCTGTCCAATACTGGAATGGTACCACCATTACTTCTGAAAACGGAATATGGTCAATTCTAGCATAACACGATTCATTCCAGTGTTGAAATAACAATTCACGTCTTTACAAGAACAATGTGATATTTTTTAAACCACAACTTTAAAGGAGAGCAATTTTAAACATTTAAGCGTTAATAAATTCTAATTTCACATCGAATTGTGTTTTTTTTTTACTCATTTTCTGAAAGTACATTAATTACCGCAACAATTTAATTGTTTTTCGATGGTAAAATTAGTAAAATTTTAGAATTTATCAACGCTTAAATGATTAAGTGTTTAAAATGATTGCAAGACGTCTAAAGTTGTGGTTCGAAAATTTCACGTTGTTCTTGTAAAGAGGGGAATTAAACAAGAGCTTTAGTTTTTTAATTTTTTAATGCGGAATGTGATTTTTATTAAAATGGCAGTCTGTCCGTTTTATAAGTTATTTTTTTATTACTTTTTGTACTTTCAATAAAGTTATTTGACCATGTATCTTGTAATTACCCGTAAAACACGATTTCTTTTCTTTCCTTTACTTTAGTGATTTCATACATTATATGTTTCTTTTTTGTGGAGATTAAAATATAACTATAAAATATAATAAATGTGAAAGTAAAGTAATCTTTATTTCCCTTATAAAAATAAAATGTGATTTTGATTTATATTACTTACACATTACACATTAACACGCACACTTACTAACGTGTCATTGCTGGACACATAAAATAAAGGTATATAAAAATATTTCAAAACTAGTTGTTCCAATGCGGCTTCATACGCATGAAATTCCATTCATTTTGTTCAGCGAAGCTTTATTTTATTGTTTGTAGTTTGTTTTATTCACATTGTGTAAAACTGAGTAACGCAGTCAAAACGCAAATGCTCAGATGACAACGAACCCCTTCGCCATTGATAGATAATTACCGTTACCATGAAACCATCCATCTCTGCTTCTTCTGCTAGCAATTCTATATTTATTACTGTATATATAATAATGTACTCTTTAATTTATTATTAACTAGTTTTCGCCCGCGACTCCGTCCGCGCGGAATTAAGAAATTAACAAATAGCCCATGTTTTCTTCCAGACATGTTCTACATCTGTGCTAAATTTCAAAAAGATCCGACATATTTTCCGACTGCCTCTATTTTCTCTTTGGCCTTCATTTGCTCTTTGGCCTCTAGTACCATAAATAAGATCCTTCTGGAACTATAGTTTTGAATTTTCAAAAGCCGAGCGAGTAGTAGCAACAAGTACATGTGAGTTTTTTTTTTAAATTAAATAATAATTTCTGTTTTATTAGTAGACGAAAGACTATACTAAAACATAAAATATTTTAAGTGATCGTTCGATTATTGTAAATAACTATCTAAAATAAGAATTTGTATGAGTTTCTGCAATGTTGAATCCATTGGCTGATTTTATAAGTCAAATATTTGTTGAATATCAAATCTCTGTACAGGTGAACTGGTAAGGCAAATTATTCAACAGACGATCAATACATACTATATTTTCACAACATGGAAGGTGTAATGGACCATTTAATCGACTACGAGTATTTACGTAGGTCAAGACCAAATGAAATTTGGGAACCTCGCGTTATAAGGAACGTAATTTTGCAAATATTACGAAAATTAAGGCCGAGTAATAGAGTGTGAGTATAATTCATATCTGCATTGATTAATTTACCATATTAACTGCATATTTGAAGGTTCCACTAAGATGATGCCCTAAGTGCGTAGTATGTTTGAATGTATAAAAATAGATTGTTTCTTATATTTTATATGATAAGGGAGGAAACAAGCTGCAGATTACATAATGTGTAACTATCAACAACGGCTGTGGTCTCAACACCAGAGTGATTGCAGTCATGTTGTCAGCGGTTTTAGTAAACACACAACTTGTTTTTGCAATATTGTATTGCACATGATCTTTAAATGTTCCTTTATTTATTAATAAACTTGTACCTGTACATAAGACAAGAAGCATCGGTAATTGTATGAGTCTGTGAATAACATGATTTTCCTGATTTCTTTATACTCAAAGGTACAAACAACAAAGCAGCCACTTGTAAATTTTGGTATAAAATAGTAAAGCAGTTGAAAGGTTGCAAATGAACATGCAATGGAATGGGCATCATTTCCCTGCTGTTGTAGTCTGCTTGGGGTTGATGTGTCATATAATTTCATTTGCCAAACAACTTTCTTATTCCTTTCAGCAATAAATTTACTAATTTAAGAAATGAAATCTGTAATTTCTAAAAATATGTAAGTTTAAATGGATAGATGTATGTTTGTTGGGAGGTATTTTTGGAACAGCTTAATGGATCTTAATGAAATTTGGTAGATATGTAGGACATGGTCAGGATAAACACATAGGCTACTTATTAGATGTTTTTTATTATTCCGCACTCACAGAGTCACGGACGAAAGCTAGTTAAACATATGTGTATTAATTTTAGGCCACATAGATTTGAATCAATGCTGAACTTCATTATACATGTTTCAATGATTGAAACAAATTGGCTGACAGTAGCCAGCAGTCTGATGGAGAATATGCCAACTTGTCCTTATACAATAATAACGATTGCAGTTATTATGCGCGAAATTCCAAGTCCACAAGTGACTACAGTCAGCATGGTATGTATATATATAAGACGTTTTTGTTTTCTTCAGAGTTAGGATAAAATAAAACAAAACTGAGTTTCTTTTGTTTGAAAAAAGAAACGACATTTAATGTTACTATTTTAAATCCTAATCCTAATTTAATTAACATGGAAAAAAATATCAACTTTCAAGAAGTTTAAAAAGCATTGTGTGTATTAAACACACAATGCTTTTTAAACTTCTTGACATTAACAGGTTGACAGTTCTTTTTAATATTAGTACAGTCTAAATAATGATTAAAGAATAGCTACTATCTCACAGATCAATTAAACAATAAAAATTTAAATAAAATAAATTTTAAAGAAAATAATATTTTTCTTTACATATATTCAAATGTCTATTAAGATATGATATTTTTTCATTTGAACAAAAGGTTAAAATGAAAATGTTTCAGGTGTTGAACGAGCAATACCAATTGTCTCAGAACCGCGCTGTGGCGCCCGACTTCGACATTAGAATTGAGAAGAACATTTGTTTAGTTCTTAACTGTTTAGCGGAGAAGTTAGTCGGGACTCATAGTACGGCAATATTTACGGATAATGTGTGCAGCTACTTATGCCACATTTTTGTAAGTAGCAAATAATGTATTAACAAATTATAATATCATGTCGCTACTGTAAGAATAGCCCCTTGTCCAGTTCAATGCCATGACCAAGCAGAAGACAAGTGTAATGTCAAAGTATTACTGCATCTCCATTAATATGTATGATTGATGCTGGATGTTAAATTCTAATTCTTATCATCCCACCATACTCTATGAAGGGTGGGAAGATGTAATTGAGAGAAGTGGGATTAAAAAGGAATATACTTTTTGATTACTCTCCTGCAATGAATAAATGTAAACAATAAAAATGACTGCAGTATTAAAAATAATCATGATAATTTCTTTTATAGATAAATAGTAGAAATCATAATGATCTGGAGTTACAAATGAGAGCTTTACTTGCACTTGAAAAATTTGCTGCCACCAAAGAAAATAAGGCAATGATAGTGGGAAGATTGTCACAACTAAACATAAATCATTTATCTAATTTAGAGACATTCTTTATGGATATTTCTGGGGAACATGGAGTTCGGCGCGAGGTTGGATATTGCGCCAAATGGGCGCTGGATAATATCTGTAAGTGCTTAATCTTATTTTTTATGTTGTTCGAAAAGGAATACTTCTAATACAGAAAATGAGAATTTTACAATATTTAGTAATAATTGAGGTCACCTTTTTATTCAAATTTGTTGTAAACATTCCATTTAAACTTACCTTGTGCTAATGATGGTTCTGTGCCTTGAATGCAGGACAACAGATGTTAGAGATGTAACGAGAGGGCTCAACCATTTATTTTATAATCATTAACCTATGTTCTATACATAGATAACCCTAATTTAAGTCCTCTTTTCCTCCCCACCCTTTTCTTATTAGGAAAGTTTGGGAAAGGGAAGTGGATTTGGCGGAAGAGAGGACGCATGGGAAGAAGAAATATCCTTTTTCTGTGCGTCCCCTTCTCTGTTGATTAAAGTTATGCAACACATCTGCATTTGCGTATGTCTATGGGTAACGATCGCCTCGCTATTTCAGCGAATCCAGGTGACCGTTTCTGCATTTGCCACCTTTTGATATAAAATAAAACATAGATTGAAGTGTCCACAGGTGGGCACAGTTAATCGAAAAGTTAACTTCGTTAATCGTTAATTCAAAATTTAACTTCGTTAATCGTTAAAGCGTTAAATTCTCGAATATTTAACGCAAGTTAAAGTTAATCGTTAACAGTTAACCATACCAAAATTATACATACTAATTTCATACTTATTGTGGCGACACTTGTTTAAAATAGTAATTTGACTATACATTCTATAACACATTAGTATTAGAGACAAGTATGAATGCATTATAGTATATTTCATTACGAGTGCGGAAAGCCTGTCATTGCAAAGAGTTCCGACAAATGTCTACCCGAGCCGAGGCACAGCCGAAGGTTAGGGTTGACAGTGGGAACATCTAATTCCGCACGTGTACTAAAAAACTATTTTTAATACAGTTGGGGAAAAATTAAACAATTTAATAGAATAATAAAAACACAATAAACTCAACTAACTAAAATGTTTGGGAAATGATTTTTTTGTTTTCTTCACCCATTCTGGGTAGGCAAAGGGAACTATGCCCAAACAGCCAAGTTTGCAGTAGATTCTTTTTATTGGTATGAAATGAAAATGAAATTTAATGAGATGAAATAAAATGAAACCTAACCTAATTCATTAAATCAAATCATTAAATCTGATATTGTAAAAATTTGGAGCTTCTTTTTAGAAATATTTGCATGAATCATAAAAACTTCAATGATTTTTTTTTTAAAAACTACGTGGTCGGTTTTTTCTTTTTAATAGACATTATTTTGACAGTTGGGAAATAGAACGCACGAGTTTGGAAAAGCTTAAGAAAAAGCACGAGTAAAAAGGGGGTTTTTAATACCGTTGCTCAAAAAGTGGCGTATTGCAGGGACGAAGAGCGTTCGGGATGTGGGCTATTAAATACTCGTGCTTTTATTTACTCGTAATGAAATATACTATTTCGAACCTTCTTTTTATTTTGTCCTGTTGGTCACGTCTTTCCCGGACGCTCTGATGCATCACAGTTGCACGGGAACTTCACATATATCAATTATCAACTCCTTCGTTCACCATTCGAGTCGCCGACAGTCGCCCAACATAGTTGAACTTACGAGCGTGGCGTGTAATTTAACCATAATGACAGCACGTCTCCAAGTTTCTAATTTAACGATTAACGGACTTTTATTAACGGAAGTTGAGTTTAACGGAAGTTAACAAAAGCGTTAACACTTTTTTAAGTTAACTTAAAAGTTAATCCGTTAAGCAAAATGTTAACTTCGTTAATTAACGATTAACGGATTAACGAGTTAATGCCCAGCTCTGGAAGTGTCAAAAGAAATAAGTGAATTATAAGATGTTATATTTGCAGTTCCAAAACCAGGCAGACAATTGTCCTATGATACAGTGAATATAGCAACTATAAATGGTATGCTTAAAAATGATAGTGGAAATATCTATCTGAAGTATTCACCAGATCTTATGGAAATTAGGAATGATACCATATTGTCTCAAACATTACATGGGACCTGTGAGGTGGAGGAAGGAATGTGGTTCTATGAGATTACCATGATTACTGAAGGTTCCTTAACCGTTGGTTGGGCATCTACCGGCGTTGACACGGTTACTATGTATTTTATTATATAATAAAAAACTAACTAAATCAGGCATATGTTGCAATGACAGTCTAAATAAAAAATAATAATATTAAATAAATGTGTTATTGTTGGTTTCTGAGACAAAAAACCCAATATAAAACATGTTGTTATCTCTTTTTTATCATAGATAATGAGAGGGACAACAATTTGTTTTGTCCAGGTATTTTGTTCTCAGGGAGGAACAATAAGTGCATGCAAAAAGTATTATTGAAGATTATATTTTATTATTTAAATTTCTATAGACCAAACCTGTAACTTTCTTAAAGTATACTACCAAAATTTAATCAAAACCAGTTGTTGACAAACATGCATAAACTTATTACTTATATATAGATATAGCGAGTGCGTAGGAGTGAGGCATTTGGGAGAGCTGTTTGTGTGAGGTGAGTCAGGCGGAGGTAGGTTGTATGTTAGGCTACTGGTGCTTGTGGATTGAGAGATGCCTCGGTTACTTGCAACTAACATAGTTGCGATATTAGACATTACAATTGCTACATAAAATGTATAATACGATGTAATAACTAGCTCCTTTTTTTAAATTGTATTTTTCTGGTATTATTTCACAGGAGAAATCAGTCGGTGATGATATGTTTTCATTAGGTTATGAAGGCAACTACAGATTATTGTGGTATAATGGAAATCCCTATATTATTTCTCTGGGAAGGTGGAGGGTGGATGAAGTGTTAGGTTGCCTTCTCGACATTACTAACAAGAGTATCTCTTTCTTTCTGAATGGGTTCGAAGTCGTAATGAATTCCAATGATTTCTTTTCACCCACAAGGTGAGTTCTTGCTAATGGTTTTTCTTTTGTATATGTCGGTAATTAGTTTATATATTAGGTTGTGATATATGAAATTGTTTTTTTTTTTATATGATAGGAATATTCCTAGACTATATATTCTTTTTATATTAGGACATTTAATTTTTACACAACTGATAAGGGGATAATGTTATTCTCTAGTGTATAAGTTTTCTTTTTATGTATGTAAAGTCCTTTGTAACGACTTAGGGCCTATAACTAAACCGATTTTGATGATTTATTTTCAAATAATATAGTTTAATTATTTTGAATTAAAAAAAATCATTTGTTTTTATTTTTCTAATCAACGTTAGATTCGGTTTATTGGTACTTATTAATATTGAAATTTGTTGAAATGTAATTTAATTTGTCTTCATAAAATATTTTTACATTGCATAATTATTAATAAATTTTCGTCATAATTCATGACATAAATACGCGTGATATGTTACATTTTCGCTCTTCTCTTCTCGTGATTTTTGGCACCGCTCGTCCCCTTTCGTGTTTCTTTTGATTAATGGATAATCCTTAAGCAATTGCGAAATGTTACTAAGATCAAAAAATAATATCATGGATTAAAGTGATTATTACATTTTCTTTTTTAAAAAGATTTTTTTAACAGCAAAAGCAAATTAAAGGATGTATACACATGTTGATTTATTTGTTTCAGGCCACCAAAGAAATTCTTCCCGGCGATTACAATAGCGCCCTTCCAACAGTGCATCGTGAACTTTGGCCAGAAACCTTTCCGCAGCGCGCCGGAGGGTGTACAATTCTCCGCGCTCAGCTCTGTCGGTCAACTCACTCCGCAGCAGAGGATGGTAATTATCTATATACATTCGACATTCCTGACAATTTTCAGCAACAAATTGATTGTTTTTTGTTGTCAGATTTACGGAATGCCGCGCAGTGCGATGCAAGAACGGCAAGCGTCGTTCAATGCGAGCGAGGACGCGTGCGACATTTGCTGCGACCGCGCCGTCGACGTCACGCTGCGTCCCTGCGGACATCGGTGAGTCTCTCTATCTCACTACATCCATTCTTTTCAGAGTGCCTGTGTTGACTTGGAGAGTTCATTTTCATCACAACAAGTCTACAAATTATTTATAATCATTTTGTATTTTTAATTGTAGCTTATTTAACACAGTAATTTTTTTAATGTTATATCTTACAATGTTATAAATAACTGGTAACTAATATTTAAATGATTATCAAATTTAATATTGTTGCGGCATTACGTTGGTACACGGCACAGTGTAGCCACGTCTTACATCAGATAACTTTATGGAGGAGGCCGAAACCATATTATAACCTAAGAGCCAATAATGTGGATACAATAAAAGTGACGATGTTAAAGGATCTGTATACATATTAATATTCTTATGATTCTTTTCAGTACACTTTGCCGACCATGCTCGCTAAAAATTGTGGCGTGCCCTGTGTGTAGAAGTCCCATCAATGAATGGCGTTGAATTCATTTTTTTTTTTTTACTTTTTTTTAGATATATCATTATGGTCTGATAATAAAAGGCTGTGATTTATTTTAAACATGATGAAGAGTTAGAATATAAGAAAAATATAAAGACACCAGTACTGATTGCTTTATGAATGGGTATGTCTTTATATTTTAAAATACTTTAAGAAAAAATGATACCAGTTTTAGGCTTGTAATATCGGAAGGCCATTGCTTGAATAAACGTGATCTCTTAATCTGAATGTGATATGTAAGGCTAGTGATATAATTGAAGTACAAATTTGAAAGTACGTGCCATATAATAAAGCATTTTTGTTACAATTACGCTGATGAGACTAAATATTTTTAGGTATTATTTATTACATTATAATTTTAATCAGGGCTTTTTTGTGCACTACTTGCCCCTAAAGGAAACTATTACATTATTATTATAAAGGTATTCGATTATATCATAATAACTGAATAAAAGATTATAAAATTAGAAATAAAATATCATTTTTGGTAACCTTTGTAAAAATCTAGATTTTTTTTAATGTTTAAATTATACAAATACAAAAAAATATGTTCTTACAACTATCGGGACTTAATGTGTCCACAAAATGTAACAAAAAAGGCCTGGTTAAAAATAAATAATGATAAATTGTTATTTAAGACTGATTATGATTACTTTAAAATATTGTTTGATTAAAATCTTAGAAATAAATACAGTCGAATCTGAATAAGTGAGAATTCAAGGGACCGCAATATGTCTCGCTTATAAGAGATTCTTACCAACACGAGTATCTCGCTAATGGAGGTAGGTATAGAAACGTTCATTGTCACATACAGAAGTTTATTAAAAGGCACTAGAGAAAAGAATACATTATCAAAATTCACCTAAAGTTAAAAACAAATAAAAAGCACAGGATTTATTTTTTATTATAAGATATTCTCGACTCTCGCTCATAGAAAATATTAGGTGTGTAGCAGTCTCAGTCAAGAGTGTGTGCCATCAAAATGTGGGGTTCACGACTCTCGCTCATAGTTTTCTCGCTTACCATGGTTCGACTATATTTTAAGTACAATAATTTTTACAAAAAATATATACTTGTAAGGAAAGTGCTGTTTATAAAACCGATGTTATTTTTGATTTATTTGTTTAATTTAGTATACATATAAATTAAACTATTAAATAAAATAAACAGTTCTATTGATGTTATATGGTGTGTTAATAAATTGTTTATATGATTGATACTTTTTTGAATCATTAGAATTTATTCTTTAATATATTCATTCTAATATATTAAAGAATATTGATAATGTGTTTATTTGTTTGTTACAAGAGAGATCTCTATTATTTAGTTTTAATACTGATTTTTTATAAGATTCAGTTTTTTTTTATTTTTTGTAATGAGTAAATTTGTTTATTAAAATATGTGTTTTTTATTTAAATTCTATCAATAATCTTTGTGATAATTTGTGATGGTGATAATTGATTGACCTTGACTTGATCATAATTATTTCCAACTAGCTGACACAAATATCGCCTAAGTGTTCTTCCATACAGTGGTTTACATCTATACCTAATTTCATCCGGATCCATGCAGCATCTCTGGATATACCTTCTAACAAACAACCAGATTTGCTAAAAAGATTTTTTTTTTAAATTTTGAACTTATAGGAAGGTAGGCAAAGTATCTGTAAATGCGGTCTGATTTTAGGTCTCTTAACTATTCCTATGAATTCACTATTAGCGTAAATTGTAGTTGATCTATTATGGTTTAGGGTTTTGAGTGGAATACATTCATACATTTTTAAAGTTGTTACAATCGATATAGTCGTAGCCGACAGAGGTAAGAAGAAAAAATCTAAGATGTCCTGAGTAACTATTCTTTTGTTTCTGGTCGCTACCCCACTGTGAGAGTTTTATCATATTTATGTCTATGGGCACCGATCACTTATTCATAGCTTAGCTGTTGCTTTTTTAGCGACTTAAGTGGCTGTTTTTCGTTTGCCACTTTGTATACACTTTACCTTGAAAACAAAATTAGTTATAATTTTTATTATATTTTTAATAAAATATAGATTTTTTCTTAATTGATATTAATTTTTATTTATACTTTAATGTTATACAATATTTATACAAATATAATACTGCTTCATAACACTAATATTGCTTCATATCACGTTGAACCCGACGCATGATTTCTTCACGCCCGCCTAGAAAATAAAATTTGGGTTCAAAAATTGTCAAAATGGTACGAATAATCATATAGGAGTAATCAGTTTACAGTTTAAGGAAAATTTCATTGATAAATATTGATATTTGCAATAAAGTAATAGAAAAAAACAAACATAAACTATTCCATAACATCCAATCTCACGTAACAAGAAAAATTAAAAAAAATAATTAGATCTGAGATGAGTTTAGCTGTTAGAGAGTCAACAAAGCTGGCTGTGATATGTCACGGAACAGCATTTCACGGCCACTTTGCCGTCCCCCTAATGGCTATGTCTCTTCATCGAGCCAGTGATGAAGCTGTCACCAACGTGTCTGCGTTCTGTTCTAATGTTTGGTGAAGCTATCGCCAACGTGTCTCCGATCACCTGTCGCTCATCAAAGCTGGCTGTGATATGATACATAACAAGCACATCTCAACCACTTTGTGAGCGACAGGGTGACCATGTCTTTTCCAAAAGCCAATTTACTTTTCATATTTTACATCTGTGTCGTTCGTTATCTTGCCCCGTCGTGCGGCCTTTAAAGATGAAATATCCCACAGCCCAACTCGTCAAAAATGGCTGTGATATGAATAAATAACATGGCACAACCATTTTTACGAATGGGCCACGGATCCTCGCAGCGTTGTAAATCCAGGAAGTGTGATCGTAGCAGTTGTCTCCGTAAACCGACCACATCAAAGTGGCTGTGATATGAGACTACTTGACATCTCACCGCCGCTTTGACAGGCTAGGCCCGAGAAACTTTCAACATGGAGTGTGTGGTGATGTGTGGACTCTGCTGATCTTTAGTTCCATTGGCGAGGCGCTGTGGCAAAGCAAATGGGCCGTGCTCATCAAAGCTGGCTGTGATAGCTGTAAGGAATCTATAACAAACCGACTTTGATGACATGGCCACATTGACTCACCTGTGAATAACTAATAAATTTTTGCACATTAAAATAACAAGTATGATATATCTGAAAACTGTAAGTCATAAAATTGTACAATATCATTACAATTATAGAACAACCATTTTTAGATGATACAAAGTATTTAAAAAATGAAAATTAAAATACAACAAGTACAGAGAAAAATGCTTCTTACATCAATATATACAATCAATTGAATTTTTGGATAAAAACTTTTTCCAATGAAAATAAAACCAAGGTGCTATCAACAAATTTTTTAGAGAATTATTAGCAAGCTTCTACTAACCTCTTTTGTAACCTTGTGATAAGATATTGCTAATCATATAGCAGCTTTTGGATTTGAAAACAAATTTTAGGAATAATAATATAAACAATAATTAATAATGCTTAAAAGCTATAAGAGCGCCCTATTTTTTTTTTTGTTTAAAGTTGATCAAGAAAACTTATGAAGTCCCTACGAAGGAGATTTTAATCCTTTTACAGAAGTCACGCTAAAAGTGCTCTCGAATTTAAAAAGTTGTTAATCCGAATATCATATCCTGAATTGCAAACCCATGGAAAAATAAAATAAAATAAACCACGTTCCGGTTAAAGTTCCATTTAAAGAACGCTCCATTACGATATTGGACGTCGAGTGACTTTCAGTGTTTTTTTCAAAGAAAACCTTAGACTGCACAGGAATGGACTAGGCAAACAGCGGTCGTTGTACTACATACTAAATTGTGCCACTTTCCGCGGGGGATAACGTTGACAATCACACAACATGTACGTACACATATCACGCTGAAACGTTAAATTAAAACATTCTGATCGCATACTTACTCTAAAATGTATACACACAAACAACGTAAGTTTATAACTCATTATTGTACACTTTACATATAACAGAGGACAATGCACGCGCTTTATAGGTCCTGTCTCTTAAAAGTCAAAGATGTAAACATTCAATATAGGGAAGTGCACGCGACCAAAATAATCTTAACTATGGCCACCATTTCAATCTTTTGGAAACCAAGACATTTTTGTACAGCTTAGGTAATCTAAATTTTCGGAACATTTTTTACTATAGAAGAAGAATACAAAATATGTAATAAGAGTATTTAAATAAAAATTGTGACGCTGTATACACCGGGTGGGCTGCGGTCTCCACCATTGTTAAGGTCGACCTATTGTGACCATATCTTAAAATTAACACTTCATGATGTGACCTAGTAATTCTGCCAAATATTCAACCCTGTGTTTCCACTGTTTAAATTTGAGTTTCAAAACATTTTCTTATCCTTCTCAATATGTTTGAAACAGACATAATGTTTCTGTACAGTGGTAACTCACGGCTATGTATCCAAGTGATAAACTTGAGTTGGGTATACGAACACTACAAGCGAACTTATTTTACGGCTCTGCACATCACAGGCTTCCTGTCATGACACGAGGGTATTAGAGTTCATTCGTCATAGTTTCTTTTGTCTTTTATTTAATTTGTTGAATATATAACCATGATAAATGCGATAAATTTTAATTATACCACTATAAAGTTTACATTAAAATATAAGAATTATAGAGTAAAATGGACAAACATAAGTTGACTACATATGTTTTAGTATTAGTTGAATGTTGTTGTTCAATGAATCAGGAAAACACCGTAATGCAAACTGCCCTGCATATCGGCGACTAAATTCAAATATTTGTCTCAAATCAACCAACCCGCACTGGGGTAGCGTGGTTGAAAATGGCCAAGTCGTCCCTAACTTGGGTAGGCTCATGTCCTCTCGGTGTTGACATGAGTTTTCGACAACATAACCATTTCATTTATCATGGGTTTCTGACACCAAAACTCCGTTCAAAACATATTGTTATATCTGTTTTGTCAAAGATAATTACAGGGACAACGATATTTTTTATAAACAGATTTTGGTCTCACAAACCTACGGCTAGCTATTCATTTTTAATCTCAAGTGATGTCTTAAAGCTGTTTATAAAATCATATTGATTTATCTATCTGACCATATCTTTCAATTGTTTATTTATTGTAATTACTAAAAACAATTTGAAGATTTTCTCTACTCTTTGTAGTGGAAACTGTGTGTACGGGAAATTAAATGTTGCGGTCGTTGAATGCAAATGAGCGATGCGACAGCCGTCGGAATGAAATGTCACCCTGCTTGTACAAACATTGCCCAAATGTGGTCAGGAAACACTGGCGCTGAGCTGTTAAACGACCTTAATTGTCAAATCATTATTTGCACCGCGTATTTACGTTATCCGTGAATAGATGGATCTGTTTTCTAATGCTTTATAGGTACATACACAATATGGTAAAGTGCCTCTTATATGTGGACCCTTGAATATTTAATTTTTTTTTATTTTAAAACACGAAGATAAAACCTTGTGGACATTATGACCCTAATTATATAGGTATATAAAATTTCATTTCTCCATATTGATAGGTAAACAATTAGATTGCTTTAGAATAAACTATAACAGAAGTAATTTAAAATTAAATTTTCCAGTAATTTCTTTGTTTTCATAATAGTACTGGGAAAACGACATCTGCCGTCACAAGTCAAACAAGCAGCATGGGAAATGGCCGGCTGAGTTCATTCAAAATTCTTAACATGAATATTGCGTTGCAAACGACTTCTGAATAGTCGCGAACGTTTCACATAAGAATTAATCAACGTCCCAATCGATCGATAGCCAACATCACTCAGGCAAATTGGACAACGTTCGTTCAGTACAAATTACTGTAAAAGTTTACAAGTTATCGACATAAATGGCATGCCACACTGCTCTTAGTTATATTAACATCGACAATGATAGTAAATGGAATAAATAACAATCCCGTACCATCGCTAAAATTGCCATTAGTTTTCTACTGTCCATTAATTATATAGCTACAAAATAAGATAGTGACTTAGCGGTTTAACACAGCTTTTATGATAAAAGTTATTTTAGCCTATTGAATGTTATACCGGCTAAATACTCATCACAACTTGTATACTGGTTTAGAAACACATAGAGGACAAACCTTCAAACAAGGATTAGATTTATGCAGATTCGTACATCGTAATTAAAACCGTTAGAGCATTTCAGTAGACTGTTGTTAGATAACTCTTTAACGGCTTAATTGTTCCCGCTGATTATCTAATACATAAAATTCTCGTGTCACAGTTTTCGTTGCCATACTCCTCCGAAACGGCTTGACCGATTCTCATGAAATTTTGTGAGCATATTCAGTAGGTCTGAGAATCGGCCAACATCTTTTTTTTTTTAAACTGCGCGCGTATGGAGTCGCGGGCATCAGCTATCTATATATATATAAAAGAAAGTCGTGTTAGTTACACTATTTATAACACAAGAACGGCTGAATCGATTTGATTGAAAATTGGTGTGCCGGTAGCTTAGAACCAGGAAACGGACATAGGATAATTTTTACCCCGTTTTCTATTCTTTATTTCGCGCGGACGGAGTCGCGGGTAAAAGCTAGTTTAGCATAAAAGTAGAATCTATAATAGATAGTCTATAATAGATAATGTAGAATATTTTCTAATTCCGCGCAGACGGAGTCGCGAGCAAAAGCTAGAAGGTATATAATTTCAAGCCATAGAACAAAGGTGGTATTAATCTATTCGGTGTATTGATTGACAATTTGTCGTTTACAATGTATGAATTCGGTCGTCACCCTAAGCTTAGACATATTCGTAGTGATGTATTGTCTTCAAACAATGGCTGTATTGATTTTCCTGTCTACAGTAATTACGTTCAGTAACAAGGTTTGTTGGTAGCACGCAAGCCTGGTAAAAAGTTAACGATATTCATTACAAAAAAGCTTTACTGAAAAGGTAAAAGCTATTTACAAAAACAAGTGCTCGAAATTCGACTTTAATATTTAATTAAAGTTTTTGTTTTTGAATAAAAATAGTTTTTGGCCCTTCTTCCCACTAATTTTAACTGTGTCACGTTCATATGTTTGTGCAATTTATTGCATCAACAACTTCGCCCGTAATTTACAAAAATACAGAAGTAAAGTTAGTAAATTTTGGCCACAAAAATTTTTATTTGATTAATTTTCATATAATTGCCCTGAACGAGGTCTATTAAAGATGTACAAAACGTCTTGCGTATTCAAAAGAGTCTTTATTATGGTTCGGATAATTTTATAGAATGGACACAAAAGGAACTGTTCTAGAAACTGCCGTAACGCTCGCTGATATGTATTTGACTGTTTTGGACGCAACGCAACTAAGAAGTATGTTATCGTAACTACGTTGTAACAATGTGTATTTGAAAAGCGGAAGTCGTGAACCATAATACCAAGAATATTCAAAGTTTGTATATTGCAATAATAATTTAACTAAGAGTAATATACGTATCAAAACATATATATTTTTTAAAATTCAATTCATGAGATTGTACATACATCGTACGCTGCAGCAAATAAATTCAAGTTGAAGTTCTTCAGTAACAAGAACAAGATAAAAAAAAAACATTTTGGCTCTTGAAACCTTTACTTTCAGTACTGATTATACAGTTTAAGTTTGTGGATTAAATTTGAAAAGTACTTATTAAGTGCTACTTTTGTATCTAAGAACCCGGATAATTTTGTAGGGGATGATGATAGACCAAAACACTAGGAACTCGCTCGCCACTAGAACTTTCTAGAATTCTTTTCATAAGTCATAATAAACATAGTCGTTACTCATGTTATGCAATATATATCTATCCGCCTCATTTTCAATTAACAAAAAAAAAAAAATGTTCCCTCACATCTCTATACGTAGATAGTTCACTTGGACACCTCGTTGCACACCTTTGAAATGACAGCTTTTGCGTCGTTCTGTCTTATAGGATTACTTGACCGACCAGTGGCGTTGCTATGGTGGTCAGTTCCGTATTATCATTATTTAAAAGCTATATGGGCATAGAAAATGCCATTAAATGTAAAAGCTGCAGTACGAAAAGCATCTGGTAATATTTTTCTGACAGGAGGGCGCTAGTAAGTAGTAGTTAAGTTTGTCTTATGTCCACCGGGTTAGATATATCAGTTCATTCTCACCACCGCCGCAAACCGCAACCGTCAACGCCGAAATGGCGAAAATGAAATAGGAACAAAATACCACGGTTTATAGCCTGGCCATGTATAGATGTCATATAATAACTGCCTATAATAACTGTGAATTTAATAAATATTTAGCGTTGTATTAGATCAGATTTTTCTTAGTTACAAAAAGCTATCGTTATGTTTAATGTAAAATTTATAATGAAATATTTGCAAGTATGAAAAAATCATAGAACAATTTTCAGTTTAAAATTCGCTAAGTTTTATAAAATCCCAGACAACCTTCAAATGTTTAATCCCATTATCCCATAATCCCTGATCGGTCAGATATTTTTAGCAACACTGTGGAACTGAACAATTCAATATCATAGTGTAAGGAAAAAAAAAACACTAAACCTTACAAAAAATTCTGTTATAGTATAAGGACAGCTAAGAACCCTTTTGTATGTTACGGGTTTCTAATGAAAAAGATATACACATTCAATGAAACAGGAAAAAAGCGAACTCCCTATTTCTCTTTTTTGATGAAACGATCGCTTTTGATATTTAAAAATGTAAGAAGAAATGTTTTCATGTTTAGTTGTCATTATTTATACAGAAACAAGAATCAATTAACCAAATTAAATTCAGAAAATAAATAAGTATTCCCTCAATAATAAAATTAGGGGGGTAAGGGGAGCGGGGGGGGTAAGGGGAGCGGTATCAATATCTCATCCGACCCAATTGTCAACCTCACCTGCACGCGCCGGATGGCGACGGAGACCGAATGGTTTCCGTGGTGCCCCCTGCTAATCTACAAACGAGGCTCTGACGACCGATCAATGGCGGTATATCCATATCTCCTATCAGTTTAGTAGATAGAAGAGGCTATAGCAAGCCTTAGGACCTAAATAGTCTTTAAAAAGTCTAGAGCGAATGGAGGACAAAGACATGGAAGCAAGATTGAAAAATTATCTACCCCAGGAGGGTACCAGCGGTGCTGGAGAATCCCTCCCTGAGAAAATCTCAGGCAGCCCCATGTATTCTGGGGGGGGCACAGTTTTGCGGCCAAACACAAAACTCTCCGGAGTGGCTGACCAGGCTTCGGAGGCGGAGAATGCTACTGGATATAAGAAGCACATGGTTCAACAAACCCTACACAAAAGCTTTTTCAACATGCGCCCTAGGGCAAATTCATTAAACAACCTTAATATTGGACTCCAAATTAGTGAACCCAATACTAGTAGTACAGAAACCATGCCTCCAGAATGGCAAAGAGTTCCTATATTAAGAAATAAGAAAAGACTAAGAACATCGGATTCACCGCCAAAAGAATTTTCTTTAGAGAATAGGTTTAGCTCTCTATCGACTGATGTAGATATGCCCGGCCCTTCAGAAGTCACTAGGAAAAAAGAAAACAAACCACCACCCCTTATATTATATGGTATAGAAGATATAAACAAATTAATTGAAGCCTTTGAGTCTGTAATGGGACGAACGGACTACTCACTAAAAATTATAACCAAAAACCAATTAAGAGTAAATTGCACAACAGTAGAATCTTATAAAAAATTAATGACCTTCGTGCGCCAAAAAGGATTAATAGGACACACATTTACACGTAAAGAAGAGAGACCATATAGAATTGTAATAAAAAATTTACATCACACAACACCCCACGAAGCAATCATAACAGAAATTGAAAAATCAGGCAACAAAGTTAGAGGTGAGATTATTAATGCTAGAATTGGACCAAATAAAAGACCTTCGACAACTTTCTTTGTAAACATTGAACCTGGTGCCAACAATAAAGCAGTTAAAGATATAAGAGTCATATACAATACAATTGTAGCAATTGAAGATCCCAAAAAACGTAAGGTGATAGCACAATGTACAAAATGTCAACAATATGGTCACACGAAAAATAACTGCTTAAGGCCATATAGATGCGTAAAGTGTGCAGAGGCACATAATACTGCAGACTGCCCTAAAAAAGACAGAAATACTCCAGCAAAATGTGCCCTATGTCTTGGTAGCCATCCAGCTAATTATAAAGGGTGCGAGGTTTATAAAGAAATCCTATCGCGGAAGTATAATGTTAAAAAACCAGAATCTCTCTTGGAATATCAATCAGAAAAAATTCCGAAATTTAAAAGTAAAGACAGCAAATCATCTAATGTAGACGAAAGTGAGTCGATCAGAAAATATTCTACCAACACAAGAACATATAGTGAGGTCCTTAGAAACGAACAACAATGTAATGCTAATTCAACCAAGGTAGTTGAGGAACTACTTATCAAACAATCTGAAAAGATTGATTTACTCCTTCAACAAATAAGCAACCTTATGGGGCTTATGACCAAGCTAGTTGACAAATTACTACAATGAATTATTTAAAAATATGTATCTGGAACATAAATGGTCTCTCGCCTAATATAGATGATGTAAAACTTCTACTTAATATACATAAACTTGATGCATTGCTTATATCGGAGACACACTTTACTGACAGAAGTCTCATAAAAATACCTCAGTATAGCATATATTCTACCAATCATCCAGATGGCACTGCCCACGGTGGTACTGCAATTGTAATAAAAAGTTCCATTAAACATCACCAATTACCTAGTTTTAGAAAAGAACATATACAAGCGACAACAGTTTGCATACAGGACAAAGGTGGCGAATTTAACCTATCATCGATATACTGCCCACCAAAACACAACATTAAAGCGAATCATTTCAAGGAACTCTTCTCAACTTTAGGAAAAAAATTCATTGCTGGTGGCGACTGGAATGCCAAACATTCCCACTGGGGATCTAGACTCATCACCACAAGAGGCAGAGAACTAATGACATGTATATCTACCAACAAGCTCATAACCCTATCGACTGCAGAACCAACGCACTGGCCGACGGACTCAGCTAGGCTACCGGACGTAATCGACTTCTTCGTAGTTGGTGGATTGCCGAAACTATCTTTCAAGATCGAGTCATGCTTAGACGGATCATCCGATCATACTCCTGTTTTACTAACAGCTAGCACTACTGCACTTCAGACTGATAAATATTCGCCACTATATAACTCTCTTACAGACTGGTACTCTTTCCGCGAAATAATAGAGAGGGATATAGAACTAAAAATACCACTCAAAACATCTGAAGATATTGAGAGGGCTGCCAAAAATTTAACAAATATCATACAGTCGGCATGCTGGCGAAGCACGCCCGAAAACCGACCTACAAATGGTAAGTTTAGTATCCCTATCGAAGTGAGAGAAAAAATTCGAGAAAAAAGAAGACTACGACGTGTGTGGCACCAAAGTCGGTGTAGCAATGACAAAAGAGCACTTAACAAAGCTATAGTAGACTTAAAGGAAGCTCTCAAAACCGCAAATAATTCTGTTATGCAGACGTATCTGGAATCTCTTTCTCCAAGTAAGGCTACAAATTACTCTCTATGGAAGGCTCTAAGAGGAATGAACAAGCCACAAAATAGAAAGCCTCCAATAAGGAGTGGCCAAAACACTTGGGCGAGAACAAGTCTCGAGAAGGCTAAAGTCTTCGCAGATCACCTGGCAAAAGTATTTGTGCCGAATATGCCTGAAGTGGGGATGGATGAAACAGACATTGAAACTATATTAAATCAAGATTACCAACTAGACTTACCCATTAAACACATAACACCTAAAGAAATCCGGCGTGAAATACAAAACCTAAAGAATAAAAAAGCCCCAGGGTTCGACTTAATAACAAAAGAAGTTCTAATACAGCTACCGAAGAAAGCTATAATGTACATAACTGCACTCTTTAATTCCATTCTAAGAGTCAAATACTATCCTAAACTCTGGAAAATATCGCAGGTAGTGATGATTCATAAAGAAGGTAAACCTGAAAATGAGGTCTCTTCCTATAGGCCTATTAGTCTGCTCACAGTGCTTTCAAAAGTGTTTGAAAAACTTCTCCTCCGAAGATTAATGCCCATACTACACGAAAAACATGTAATACCAGACCATCAGTTTGGTTTCCGACAAGAACATGGAACCATTGAACAAGTACATAGAGTATGCAACAAGATAAGAAAGTCACTAGAAGATAAAGAATACTGCTCATGCGCATTCCTAGACATACAGCAGGCATTCGATAGGGTTTGGCACAGGGGACTGCTATGCAAAATAAAACAATTTTTACCCCATACTTTTTATGAAATCTTAAAATCATATCTTTCCGATAGAATATTTCAAGTCAGAGAAAATGACAGTACGTCCTCATTCCACGATATCCAAGCAGGTGTACCTCAAGGGTCGGTCTTGGGTCCAGTCTTATACACTTTGTACACTGCAGATTTCCCTGAAAGTAATAATTTAACCACAGCAACATATGCGGATGACACAGCTGTCTTGGCCAGTCACAAGGACCCAAAGACTGCTACTGTAATGCTCCAGAATGGACTCGATGAAGTAGACAAATGGTTAAAAAAATGGAGAATAAGAGCCAGTGCTTCAAAATCGGTCCAAGTGACATTTACGCTGCGCCATGAAAACTGCCCAGCAGTTAAACTAGGAGATCAAGAACTTCCACACAGTGACGTCGTCAAATACTTAGGTATTAGACTGGATAAAAAACTCACATGGAGAGCACACATTATAGCAAAAAGAGATCAACTTAACATACAATATCGAAACCTTCAGTGGCTCCTAGGAAGAAGGTCTGTTCTAAGCTTGGATAATAAGCTTCTACTTTATAATGCTGTTCTCAAACCAATATGGACATATGGGATACAAGTTTGGGGTTCTGCAAGTGCTTCAAATTTAAACATCATACAAAGGGTGCAAAATCGTATACTTAAGAACATCTCGAATGCCCCCTGGTTTATTAAAAACTCAGAGGTGCATGACGTACTAAAAGTGAACACCGTCCAGCAGGAGCTCAAATTGATTGCTGAGCGCTATAAAGCAAGAATTGCAAACCACTATAATCCCCTGGTTGCAACCTTACCTAAATGTGACCACAGAAGGAGGCTTAAAAGGGCCACTATTATGTAACAAACAAGACTCACTAAGGTCTGTTTAAAAGAAGAAGTTTCTTGATGGAGAAATAATTCTGAAAAATTACTCGTTCCTCATATCTGCTTAAAGTTTTAAAGACTGATTGCAGATGCAGCTTAGAAAAAAAAAAAAAAAAAAAAAAAAAAGTTTAATCTTCGAATGCCTTACAACTAAGAGGTGGGATTGCAAATGAGGTTGGGCTTTATTATATTCACTACAACTATAATGGCAGCTTTGTAAGCTTTAATATAGAAAAATAGTTAAAACAATACGTCTCATGTTCAGATTTAGATGTTCCCAATTTGTTGCGAAATAATATTCATTATATCTAAAAGTTTTTGCTTTAAAATACAATCAATAGTACAACATTTACTGAAATATTTATGATAATTGACCATAAAATAATTAAAATACGTACATTTTTAATAAACAATATTATGTTAATTATTTTGATAATCTATAAAACACATTATAAATAGAGTTTAGACATTATTCATACTTATTTGGTGTATATTTATTCAATGATTACTACAACTATATGTATATAAATAATAAATATACAGTAATAATTAAAAAAATAAACAAAAAAGCAACATATAAACGAAGATTACCACCGTCGTTAGGGTCCGGTCTTCGCATCCTGGTCTTGGCTTGCTGTGAGTATGCTCGATCCACATGAAAGACAAGGTAGTGAGAATTTGTGATGTACAGGACATCTCATTACCCATGTCTTTCACGAGGCAAAGAGCAAGGGAGAGCGCCGTCACTGCCACCTGTGTCACTTGGCCTATTGGAATTTGAATTAGTAAATTCACATGTCAATATGAATGATAATGATTCAGATGAAGCGTGATGTATTGCGTGAAAAGTTACTTTATTAAAAAAGGGAGTGACGACAGATGAGTGTAGGATCGGTCTGGAAGACGACATAGTGGTGCGCAGACATCACATAGAGTGGTTAAAAGGAAAAGATAGAAGGGGAATAACTAAGAGATTAGTTAGCATAATTTAAAACATGAGGCAGTATGTACGAAGTTATAGTGAAGGGTGCATGACTTGCTTATTGATAGAATTCTTGGAATATGATTGATTTGGTCAACACAATGATGAGATGATGATGATAGCATGATTCAAAAGCATTGACCTTGGTGATAAATGAGTTAAAAATAAACAAATGACAAATAAATAGTTAACGAACTAAAACATGAAAGTGAATAAAAATGCAACACAAAATTAAATAAAGCAATTGAAGGCATTACAAATGATATAATGTTTACGATGATTACAAAATGAATATTTGTATAGTCACAAAAATTACATTATAATCACAATACTAATATTGTTAATTACATTATATACTTAAACGTTGAACAACATAATTAAAGAGATATAAATTATATAATACAATATATAAAATAAATATTATTTCTTCACATATAGTAATATACAAGCTATAATTTTAATTTTCATCAGTATTTATATAAAATACTTTACTTTAGTCACATTTAACTCAAATAAAGGCTATTTATCTTGCTCCTTTATGCTTCGCTTTTAGTCTAATAAATATTTATACTAATACTATTGAAGAAAGCTTTTTGTCTTGATTATAATATAATAAAGGTTGCTTATCAGCAAAGGGTAAACTCTTCAAGAATATGAAATTGAAAATTCTTTTAGTAATACGTAAAAAGCAATTTTGTACTCAACGGCATATTATATATTACATTTGTTATATTATGATTTAATAGGATGACATTGTGCTCAAAGAGATACTTTTAATGAACCCAGAATGATAAATAATTGACATGAGAACATTACTTTTAAATATCAACCTGCTGAAATCTCATCAAAAAATATAGACGATTTTGTTTACAGAGAACAGAATATTTTAGAAGGCATATGTTTATCGATGGAATAAAACAGTTTGATGATGGCAATGATTATTATTCATCGAGTTTTATATTTGATTTATAAAATTACAAATATCGCTTCAAAAAAAAGTGTGGTTGAAGCGAGAATTTTGTTAGTAAAATAAAGCACGAAAAAAATACAATTGCACATTACAATTGTTCCCGACAGAAAGGCGATATTAAGATTACAACTTTAATTTAAAAATTTATGCCCTAAATGTCCATTAGCTTTCCACTGCGAACGAAAATAGCTTTTAATATCGCGTCACGAATGTAATAATGTTGAGAGTAAATAGCTGTAGGCTAGTAAATTGAATTTCAAACATCCCCGAAATGGACGTCGGGCTCAATTTCATTCGAGTCGAGTGCAGTGCATGCGATGGCAACGACGGGCGCCAGACAGCCGTGGTCAATGAAATCATTTAACAGACGCAGGAAACGTTAATAATGCAAACGTAGGTATTCAATATGGACGGTAAAGCCAGGGATGTGAATATCCGATATTCGCAACGTAATAATCGATAGTAAATCCTATCAAGGCTTACGCACACACGGGTTACCGCTATCGCTGAGAAATTGCCGTCTATGTGAATGAAATTTAAGCCGATTAGTCTCGGAGCAGGCGAACTGATTGTCAGTAATTATGCTTCCTATTACAGACAGATGAGGTATTTGTGTACGTATACCTTAATGTTACATATGCAAAATAAATGAACAACATTAGATGAAAGTGACGTATTCATTAAACGATTGCATAGTTTCATCTCGAATTTAATTGTTAACAGGTACTATATTGATGACGTTATGGTTTACTTGAATACTATCTAGAATTATATGACCTATAGACGTAATTTATCTTTGTTTTGGATAAATCATGTTATTTATTAATATAAATATTTATTTATAGCTAAATTATCAGACAATTAAAATACACAATTTTAACACAACACTGATATCGATATTATGGTATGACACATAATATTTTATGCTTATTTTTGGTGATATAATAATAATAATAATAAAAATCTGGGTGTTACAGAAAATGTTATAAAACGTCGCTAATCTTCTTATCTATATATATAAAAGAAAGTCGTGTTAGTTACACTATTTATAACTCAAGAACGGCTGAATCAATTTGACTGAAAATTGGTGGGCAGGTAGCTTAGAACCAGGAAACGGACATAGGATATTTTTAATTATAATACTAGCTTTTACCCGCGACTCCGTCCGCGCGGAATAAAAAATAGAAAACGGGGTAAAAATTATCCTATGTCCTTTTCCTGGTTCTAAGCTACCTGCCCACCAATTTTCAGTCAAATCGATTCAGTCGTTCTCGAGTTATAAATAGTGTAACTAACACGACTTTATTTTATATATATAGATAGATAGATAAATGAAATGCATGCAATGCACCCCGCGAAAAGTGACAGAAATAATTTAGTACAATGGCGGCTATATGCCTAGTCCGTTTTTCTATAGTCAAAGTATAGAGTCAAAGCAAGGCTTATTTAATACCGAATTTTACCTTACTACAAGTTTTATGAATTAGTGGAGAAAAAATGACAGTAACACATAGTAGTTTTATTTAGTTAGTTTAGTTTTGTCCCGTAATATATAATGTACTTGTTTGCTATGTAAAAAAAGTTAAAATGCCCCCCATTATGATAATATTGCGTTCATATACAAAAAAAAACATGATGGAATTCTTATTAGATATTAGATCCTTATTAGAGATATTTTTTTTAGCATTACATTCATTTGATCCAGAAAGAAAGCTACATAAAACGGTACAAGAAATAGCTGTGCTTAATATTTTCACACACATAATATGTGTAGTATCATAAATTAAAAAAAAATATATTTGTACTATTACTATCAAGAAAACCAAAAACTATCAAAGTATATTGACATCGGTATATTTTACTATTATTATAAATGCGAATGTTTTGATGGATGAATGGATGGATGTTTGTTTAAAGGTATCTCTGGAACGCCTCAACAGATCTTGATTAAATTTGGCAGCGATATAGAACATAGTCTGGAAGAACACATAGGCTACTTATTAAGTGTTTTTTGTTAATGCCGCGCGGACTGAGTCGCGGGTGACAGGTAGTCTTATAATAAAAAGCAAAAGCGGAATCTGTATAAATCCGTACAATAACGACAGCGGAAAGTTATGTTTCGAGCATGCAATTTGTATTTATTCCGTCGCGTCGTGCAATTACTCTTAGTAATAGTTTATTATTATTATCAGAAGTAGGTACAATAAAGAAACCTAAAATAAATCATGACGCATGAGCTCATACGCACACTTGACTCAATGCCAGAGATAAACAAAACAACCGTGTGGTAAACAAACGATATCGGAGTGGTCCCCTCAAAGACGAGATAGTGAAAATAAACTGCGTCTTACGAACACGTTTTGTTGCATTTTAATCCAACTATAGTAAACAGATTCCGTATTCTTTACAAAGTAGGTACTAGCGACTATTATAAAGTGTTCGGATATGAAGCTTAAATATAAACAACCTAGTGTATGGGCACGTTAGCGAATTGCTACTAGCTGGGCACCGTGTAGTTAATTTTATAAAATTTGAATCGTGTATATCAGATTGTTGTTTTATTTCTTTCCGCGGTTAAATTAATTATGTATACAAAAATCTTCGAAACTATTTATATATACAATGAATAAAAATGGACTGTTTATACCTATGTAATACCGTTTTTTTATGTATTTCGTGAATAAGATATATTGGCAATGCTTACAATGACCCAATTATTAATTTTTTTGTCTGTGTGTCTGTCTATCCCGGATTGACCGCATTAGTTCCGAGTAATCCCGCACCGGGTTGTCCGATTTTCATGCATATTACAAGCTATTTTTCTTAAGATATAAAAATATGATTCATCGAAACAGGACAGTCACAAGAACAGACTTCGAAGAATAATCATACTAATATTACAAATGCAGATGTTTAGATGGATGGATGGATGGATGGATGGACGGATGGATGGACGGATGTTTGTTTGAAGGTATCTTCGTAACGGCCCAACAGATCTTTATGAAATTGGGCACAGATGTAGAACATAGGTTGGAAGAACACATAGGCTACTACTACTTATTAAGTTTTTTTTTATTCCCCGACAGACGGAGTCGCGGGCAACAGCTATCAAATAATAAAAGAAAAAAACAGAATTAAACCGGAACTTATAATTACTCGTTCTATAATGAGATATGTATTTAGCTTTTACCCGCGACTTCGTCCGTGTATTCTTTCAGACTATGTTGTACATCTGTGCGAAATTTCATCAAAATCCTTTAAGCATTTTTGGAGAAACGTAGTAACAAACATCCATCCAAACTTTCGCATTTATATTATTACTCGAACTTTAAAGCTTTAAATTCTGCAGCATAATAATAAGCCTATCAGTACATTTCCATGTTAATTAACTTAACTTAATTGCAATCATGTTATAACATTTTACAATTGGATTCCATCGTAATTCATACAAATATTTGACACCAACGTATAGTGTATCCGAAATCAGATATTGAAAATTTAATTAACTCCTCTCAACGATAAAATGGAAATCGCCCGAACGTAGGAAATGAACCGTATACTCTGGACATTGTATTCTACGAATATATTACAGCTCAATATATTGTCGTAGTAAATAGCGTTGGTAATGAAAATTATTCTTTATTCCATTCCATAAATATAAATGGATATTCCGGTATATATCGTAAATCATTTTTAAAGGTTAAGGAAAAAATCCTTTAAAAACCGATTTTTTTTTTTTACATTTGAATTGCAGATTAATTAACCAACAGATTGATGTGGATAATATTTAAGATAACACCCACTATATTAGTCATTGTTTAGCAGTCACCTATTATGAGTACTATAAATTTCATAATATACACTATTTTACTGATTATTTGCGGATTCAAGGAATAACAAACCATCCACTTGCACATATCCGTTACGTAACTTTTAACTATTATAATACTTGGTATTTTTTGCAATGCTGTGTACTTGAATTAAGTCAAATATTTATCTATTTCAGCTGTCACTTATATGTATTCAAAAGGGTAATCTCAAAGGACCATAAGTTATTATTTCAAGTAAAGTTATCCGATATACTCGTTCGACAAGCTATGACACATTGGGTAAATGTGTAATTAAATTACAATAGCCCTTGTCAATATCTAAAAATGTCACAAGAACCTTATACTGTCTTGTCATCTCTCGCCTTGTGTCATTTATTAGAATGTTTTCCATATTTTCTAACAGAAGTAACCCCAAGGGTAAACGGGCCAGTTAAGTTTATCGCACTAAACATATTGTATCGTTGTATACTGTCCATCTTATTATATTGCAGATGTCCAAGCGCGAATATTGAGTCTCCGCATTGCGCATTTTCATCTGCCGTATTACAACTAACTTGATGCAATAACCTATTCAACGAGCATCATTTTGCATTTTGTAAAACAAACTTACATTGGATAAAAATAGATCTTATTTTAAATGTCATTTAAATTACCAAAATTGGATTTCCCCATTCAGACACCTCTATAAAAAAACTATTATCTCTGTTTTTAAAAAGGATATAGGTATAGGATATATAAGAAGTATAATAATAAATGAGATGAAAGGAGCCCCTTAGTGATCGCTTAACGGCAATATTTGTATGTTATGGAATCGTTAAATTCGCATTTCTTGCAAAAGTATCAAGAATCGATGACAAAAAGTTGCGTTATTATTCTGACCGGAATCGTCAGGTTAACAAAATAAATCAAATAAACGCCCTTTGTAGTTAATTAGCATTTTAATTTTTATGTTCTCAATTACTTAATAACATACACCACCTTATCGAGCCACGGTACGAAATTTTGCCCATTTCAATCGTTAAAAATACGTAAACATTCCTAAAAATTTTAACAGCTTTTATTATTATGTGTGCTAAAAAAACTCAGTGGAACATACGCAAACTTAATGAAACAAAATAACCTTATAGATTACCTCGAAATGAAACCAATTCATGCGATCCAATACAAAATAATGAAGGTACATCATAAAAATTACCGCGTAATCTATAATTGCCAATTTATTTCAACACAGTAAATGTAATTTATTTAAAACGCGAGGTAATTCATTAATCATATAAATTTTAGTAAAATAATCCATGATAGTATATACGACAAAATCGCCATTTTTCATAAAATAATGTTGTAAAGCAACATCTACTTGCGGCATGTGGTATCTTAATTTACGTTAATTTTACTAATATTATGCTGAATTGAAATCATTTTTGGCGATAAAAATGATGACCGCAATTACATTTTCTTGAAATAAATTATTTAGATAATGTAGTTTTAAAAATAATCTACCAATTAAAATTAAACCTTCCATTAGCATATTTTATACCTCCTCATATCATTGTTTACACCTACACTGTATACACTAGCAATTGTTGCAAAAGAACTAATGATGCATGAAGTTTTACGCAGGCGCTTGGTTGTTTCGTCGAGTTCTGCGCTGGGTCTTTTTGTCAAGCTATTACTTAATGAAAACTAAATAATTTTCCAAAAAGCATTGTCTTATAATAATAGAAATCTGAGCAAAGACGTATATGTAGAAAATACAATTCAACTAAAATAAAAACTCGGGCACCTATTCACTTTAGATTGCAAAGAATGCAGTATCTAAGAAAGACTGTGTATGAAAACTTTACAAATTGAAATAGTTCTACGTGAGTACACATTCGCCTGAATATGTTAATTAAGAAATCATATCGTTTTCAGTCTTACGATTCAAAGTCTCAGAAGGTGAAAAACATATAGAAGGTTAGCTATTTTATATATTCTGTAATTCCATAACCTAAAACATTATTTTGTCTATTCTATAAATCAATAACAGTTTTTTTTTTTATTTTAAAATAACAACATTCATTTTTTATTTTAAAATTTCAACATCATTGATATTGCGATCCACCATATTATTTAAATATTTGATTTACAAATTTCAAATAAAAATATTCGACTTATTTTGTTATTAATCGGACAGTACATCGATATCGTAAATTAAAAGTATTATAATGACTAGTCTGAATGACAGCCAAGTTGGCGGCAATCGGGGAATCGTTCGACAGATGTAAGATAAATGATTGTAAAAAGTTGTTATTTACAATTCATCAAAGAAAACATACGAGTTAAAGAAGACTGTGTTTTATTAAAAGTATTCTGCGGCTGTGACTCCCACACTTTGTAGTAAATGAATGTTTTCCAAAGTAGATGAATTGTAAGCGTAAAAGATGACATTTACTTGTCTAGCGACAACTTTGACGTTTAAGAGACAGGACTTGTCCCGCATTCTTCTTTGTCAGATATAAACGAACAATAAGTTCTAAACTTGCTTGTTTTGTGTGTGTGTAAATTTTTTACGGTATGCTTTCATAAATGCTTTCATTTTGAACATGATTTGCACATGCGTGATTTTCATCTTTATTTCTTCCCCGCTAACAGTGGCAGAATTCACTTAAAACAACAGAGACTTTTTGCCTAGTCCGTATCTTTCAAAGAGAGGCTTGATAGTGAAGTCAACTAAATCGTACGTACGTTTGTTTTAATACAAAAAAAAATTAGATGCAAAACGGCTTTCCAAACGAACGCACATCATGATGAACTTTATAACAAAGTTAATTTTTACTAAGACACTACTATGTTAAGGTAAAAAGCGGGAAATGATTAATTAATTATTTCCTTACAAAAATAGGTCATGAAACATATTATAAAGTCATTTTTTACAACTTTCATAACCCTTTTTATAAAATTTCAATCGATCACAAGTAACGGTAAAAATCGCTGGAGCTCGTTTCGCTGGCTTAAAATATTACCTAAATGCAATCAACGGCAAAATAAAAAGAACAGGTTATTTCTTTGAATTTAAAACAAGGAAAGGTAATGAAGTTGAGAAAAAAATCCGGTTATGGGTTATAATAATGACCTACCTACCTGTGTCCGTCGTTAAGATGGCCGCCTCACCCCATTTGCACATCTCCATTGCGCAGGCTGCGGACACATACGACAAAGCCGTTCAAATTATTTATTATTTTTCATACATAAACAACAAAATAATTTCAAGAAACTCAAAAGCAATGACAAAAAAATTAAATCGCAACATTTTTTTAATTAAAAGCTGAAATATTACTTAAAATGTTATAAATTCCCGTTTCCCATTTTATAATCCAATTCGATATAAATACATATTTTATGATAAATACGTAAAAATTATAATGATACTATAAAAAAAACAGTATTGTGAAAAAAAAAAACGGCGAAACCGTGAATAACTTTATTAAATTTCATGTTCGCATTTCGCACCAGCAAGGACCATCGCATCAGTAAACATTGCAATATAACAACATAAAAAAAACATATTTTTTTAAATAATTATATTAAAAAATTCGACATTTACCTTTCTGAAATTATATTTGTTGCTTTTTCTATTTTCCCTTCATTCTAAGACACGAAACTGCCACCATTCTGATCGTACCTGTAACAAGGAAATATATGTTCTTTGATCGAATTTTACGTCATAAGCATGCAACATTATTAACGCGCGCAGCTAACGCTCAGCAAAATAAATAACGCTACATCACAAATTATGCCACAATAAATTAAAAGAAATTCGCAGTTAGCATTCGCAATTCATATTCATTGAACACACATTTATTGCACACAAATATATGTGCAGTTAAAAATACATTAGAAAAAACTCACCTAAATCAGAGCTGCGTTACTTTGCTTATTCGATAGTCGGTTAGGTAAATACCCTGTAGTACCTGTTAATAAAGAAATAAAATATAATTATCAAATCTTACTGTCAGTTACTCGTAACATAATAAATAAATATCCGTGATGTAAATTATTGCGTTAATAAATAACTATTTTAATACTTTCTTCTTTAATGATTCTAATATCATACTAATATTATAAATGAGAATGTTTAGATGAATGGATGGTTGTTTGTTTGAAGGTATCTCCCTAACGGCTCAATGGATCTTGATGATATTTGGCACAGACGTAGAACATAGTCTGGAAGAACACATAGGCTACTGATTTAGAGTTTATTAATTCCGCCCGGACGGAATGGCGGGCGACAGCTAGTATTGTTATAATTACTTTGAATAGGGAAAAACCCTGAATTACTTCTAATTAGTTTTACTGTATGTTAACACCCTGGTATTTGTGAATAGACGATTCATACAACAACTGAAGCTATACTAATAAGGCGCTTGCTTAAAAAATATAGACCACATTATTCACTGATTTAACTTTCGAACGTCAAAACGAACACTTTAAAAATATACAATTTAATTCAGCAAAATTTCTACAAACAGTAAAATAAAAATCAATCCAGCTTCAAATCAAATGACGTAAAAATAACGAACACCCACTCGAATTGACGTCAAGCTTTGCTGATACAAACGGTAGCGCTCCGCTATCATCCATTATCTCTTTCACACTTGTAACATGGATATTATTTGTGAATGAAATATAAAATAGATTCAAGTTACCGCACGACATGCGTTTTTATCGTAATTTGCGCAATTGACATGGAAATAGCTCAATGATCGGTACAAAATCCCAAGTTTGCCATATTTTTTTAATGTAATATAATATTGATAATTACGTTAATTACAAAAAATAAAAAAAACTAAATTGAAGTTTACAGTATACGGGATGTATCCAGAGCGTAACAAAAAGTTTACTATTTAACATAATCGTTCACGAGTTATAAAAACGTCCCTATTTTTACAAATCGATTGAATGGCGCAGGCGTGGTTTGGAATTGGCCCGTTCGATGTTACTGTTGGCTTAAGTTTATTCCCACAATTTGATCACTTGAATAAATTGACGCCTACTTCCTTACGTACGAAAAAAACAATTTAACGATTTATGGTCTTTTATTGCTTTTGCCTTTGGGAATTTGCCTTTGATCGGTGCCGTTACAATGTTTCTACTGGAGGTTCGAAAAAAAAAAATATTAAGTTCGGTAAATTAAATGTTGCCCATCGGATCTTGGAAATTACGAAAATAAACAATGATATTGATATCCTAACTAATTAGAAGCCTCTGGTATTGAATACGATACGGCATTGTTTAGATACTTTTATGATTACTACTATTGACGCGCATTACCGCTCGCTAAATTCACCCAATTTGGATTTCAAAACTATATAATAAGAAACTATAGCTACTTTATTATTGAATATAATACTAGCACAAAGCTAACATGACAACTTCTTAAAGGATTTAAAAAGATTAAAATGAGTGGACTGGGTTTCGAACGAAGCAATTAAAATAAAATCAGTAGTATTATGACAGTCAGCCGGGTCTTTACGCATATTTTTATTCGCGCTACGGCACCACAATTCATCGATGCCTCCCTGACCTCGGATAAAGCTAACGGCCCGGTGCATTCGCCGTAGCGAGTTCAACGGCACACGTTTTTTCGCAAACTTTTACAACCGACACCGTCATTCAAGCCGCGTTTGCTCCGAGTTCATAATGCACCGGATTAAGAGGGGTACGACGCGTGCCTTGCTTCAATAGATGGCGCTATTGTGCGCATGCCAGCCACTTCTTCTTTTGCCTTGTTGTGTTGCTTGGCTTTTGAATAATATGGACTTATCAATTATGCTACCGCAATATGGATGACAAACATGACGAAATTTCTTTATACTCTAATATGTGAAATGGAATTCTTTATCTATGTAATCTGGAGATCTAAAGTAGAGATAGGTAAAGAAAAGGCGCTGTACAAAAATCCATAATTAGTCCGTGTATGACAACCAAAAGTCTTTAAACTTAAATGCTGTAAGCTGATATTTATGGCAAACATCTAAATTATTTTTTAAGTCAAAGAAATTTATTTATAAAATGAGCGAGCGAATAAGCAAAACCAATCTTTGGTTAGTACTGTCCTAATTAAGGTGTATCCGCCATTACCATCGTTGGTATGGTGTCATGCGTAAGTAAAGGACTGACTAATTAAATTAGAGTAAACAAATCCCGCTAATGGTTTCCAAAAACAAAAACGAGAAATGAAAAACAAAGAATACTAAGGTGGAGTTATATAAAATAAAAAAAAAGAAAATTAATATTCATATAAATATTTTTAATAGATTTGTTTTCAAGTTTAAAAGAATATCTAAAGAGCAAATTATTCCTGATAATTGTAACAAGCGATTTAAGCAAAAATGATGGCGTCGTTGTTCATATATTTCTCGGAAATGACGTCGCAGTAATAAGGAGACGTTTTGTAAAACGGCCATTTTGAAACTCATCTGTGTTCATTTCCGTTGCAGATATGACGGTTGAAATGACGGCAATGCAACGTTTAGCTACATCTATACCGAGGCAGAAATCAATCGGTATTTGTAAGTATCGGGATCGGAAAATGATGATATACGAAGAAATTTATGATTTCAAACTTGTTCAGGACTTTTTGAAATAGGAACATTATATTTTAACTATTTGATTTTGCTATAGAAAAAAAAAATAAAAAAAGTCATTTCTTTTTTTCAGTCATGTAGTCCAACAAAGACTCGTACCATCAACTAGAATTTGCATTAACAAAATGTTAGACAAATTTCCGACAGAGAATGGATACAGCTATTAAACGAACGACAGAAATGCGTCACGAACGCGATAGTTGGCTAGTTTTACACCAAGCGATAGCGATTAGTTTTTTTTTACTTTACGTCATCGCTTTATCTGACTTGTTGTAGTTTGTGATAGAAACCAATGAAAAGTCCGCCGGAGCGCCGCCAGATCTCTAGATATTTGGGAACAACTGGCTATGTTATAATTATAGCGCTGCGCAATACAAAGAGGCAATTGTTGACGATGATAACTAAATCACATCAATACAAAACAAATTATCTACAAGCATTTTTTTTTGCATAAAATGCATAATTGCTAACTAACTAAATTTCAGGAAGAACAATATGACAGTTGAAATACAGTGAAACCTGGTTAAGTGAGACATCAAGGGACCTGCAATGTCGTTTCACTTATATAGGTATTCCACTTACCCGGTGTCTCAGATATACAGGTATACATAAATATCTGTCTCATTTACAGAGGGTTCCATTAATAGAGATGAGAAAACAGGTTATTTCAGTTATACCGGTGCGATCATTAAATAAAATAACGTTCAAAATTTCTACTTACGTACTTGGAATTACGTGTGGAATTTGTGGGTAGAATAAGAATGAGTAAACAAACAATGTTATCTCAGTTACAGAGGTTTATGCATATAAAATTTACTCGCTGTCTCAGTTATAGAGGTAACTATGATGATAAATCGAAAGAACAAATCCCAGATATAGAGGTTTACCTCGTCCCACTAACAGAGGTAATTCAGTGCCAAAGTGTTGGGACCTCAGCATGAGCTCCAGTTATGGAGGTTTCTCACTTATCCAGGTCCCACTTAACCAAGTTTCACTGTATATTCTTATTTCGTTTCTGTAATTTCTTCCAGTTATATCAAAATAAACTATCAAAATATTTTCCTGTCATATTAGTACATATTGATAAAAGTATAATTACTTAAAGCATCAGGTGAACGACCTATTGCGTTGCTAATTATGCCTACTATGCTACTATGTGTGTGTGATAAAGAACCTTATCAGAACAAGATGTTAACGAATACACCTTTATTACAACAATAATAATCTTAATTTTGGTATAGTTTGATTAAAATTATTTTGAAATGTTAGTGGCATCATAGTTTAACTTAATTTGAATTTTTTTTAAACTAGTTGTTAAAAAAATTTCTACAAGCCCGTCTTATTGTAACTGAGTGTGAAAGGATACGAATCAAAGACAACTCAATCGCGAACCAGTAGTTAACACGAGCTCATAATGAATTTGACACACCTACATGCAAACCCGTATACAAAAAAAACGTCTTACTAACATTATAAATGCGAAAGTTTAGATTGATGGATGGATGGATGTTTGAAGGTATCTTCGAAACGGCACAAATGTACAACATAGTGTGGAAGAACACATAGACTACTCGTTTTTTTTTTTTAATTCCGCGTGGACAGAATCGCGGGCGACAGCTAGTAATTATATACATGCGAATTACATTAGTTTTTTGCAAATCTAGCATAAACAAATATTTAATTTATACATAATCAAGTTACACAAATATTATTACGCCCTTATTATGTTGATATTGCGTATCTGGTTAACATTGAACTGCTTACAACATAGGTTATCGTTCATTGTTTCTTGCTGGTGATTATGTGCATATAAAACAATACAGCAGTCTGTCCTTCGCAGTGACCGACGGGTCACTTCTGATATAAACGAAAACATGAAAATTATCCGAATGCAATTAAACTTGAAATTATAACCAGATAAGGGAAATGACATAAATAACATGTTTGATATGACAGTCCTACGTAAATACTATTACTATACAATACTAGTATTATTATTTATTTACATTTTAAATACTACGCACATGTTTGCAAATGAGTAAACATTGTGTCTGGCTGGTTACAATTTTTTTTTTAGTTTTATTTGTTGCGTAAATTTTACACTACATTAAAAAAAACTCCTTTTTATGTACCTTTTCGATTATCGATGATTGGCAATCAGTTAAGCATATATAACAACAATATTTTGCCATAATTTAAATTACGTATAAAATAAGTAATATAAAAAAACTCCGTGTAAATTTCATGTGTCTCTTCAAACTTCCAACTCTATTGTTCCCTTTGTAATTTACAAAAGATGAAATACTGTGAGTAGTGCATTTGGGAATTCTAATCAGGAATAGCCTTTTATGCTTAAATTGCGTCTTACCTGGTCACGGCAATGATGCAATTTTTTCTTTGCATACATTGCGCCGTTATCTTCCCATTGTTGATCTTTGCCGGCTGTACTCATGTCAATATTAGCCGCCATAACTGTGAACAATCAAAACATTTCACATTTGTAATATCTTATACCTATATATATAAAATTCTCGTGTCACGGGGTTCGAACTTGAACTCCTCCGAAACGGCTTGACCGATTCTCATGAAATTTTGTGAGCATATTCAGTAGGTCTGAGAAACGGCCAACATCTATTTCTCATAACCCCCCCCCCCATTTAGTTTCTTTTTTAACTGCGCGCGGACGGAGTCGCGGGCGACAGCTAGTTGATAAATAAAAACGAATTTTATAGAAACATAATAGGATTAAAAAAAATTATCCCTTAATTTTATTACTTCGGTTCTTATTGACTTCAGTCTTCTTACTTATTGAGTACATCAAAGGACTTCATTCTTTTACAAACTTCTCTCTTAAAGAAACTTGTGCCGTGGCGTAATAGCATAGCTCTTTTTGAGTTAAATAACTTTGAGATTGAAAAGGAAGGAAACTGCGGAGACTTCTTCGTCTTAGTTTATAAGTAATAAAGTTTATATATTTGAACTCTTATCAATATAGGTACAATGTCGCGGTTTACGGCTAATGAGTGGGTTTGTATAAACACGAATGTAGTTTCAACTCAACAGTTTATGGAAAAATATTTTCGATTATTGGAATTTTTCTCAATATCATTTATTAAAATCGAGAGCATGTTCATTTCTTGAACTATCTAGAAATGTAGAAATTTTTAACATGATTTTGTAAGTTTATTAGAATAGCAATGGGGCGGCGTACCTGAACATGTTAATTCTTTATTTAAATAACAAACTAGCGCAATCAATTCGAATGAAAGGACGAAGGCAATATCTCTGCAGCGAGCGTCTTGACTTTTTTCATTTCGTTTTAAAATCACAAAGGATTTTTTTTAGGACTGCGAGTCAGAACGGTGACCGCGTCGGTCTGACACCCCGTAGCGACAAACTCATGGAATGTATTGCGTAATTCTGAAATCACTTTTTGTGCCCGCCTCACTATGGTTGACTTTTGTAAAACAGAGATTTTCAACTACCTGCTCTTTTTTTCTTAGCCCACAGTCGCTCAGGCCCCTCAGTCAGTATAAACCCCGGTGAAATGTGCCCTTTTACGCTCAAAAACCTTCAAATACATTCGACCCGAAAGCTAGCCGCATATTCGTCGATGACTATCCGTTGACTATGTATAGAAAGATTCGGCGGAGGTTATGAATAAAGTATTAAGCGAGCGCATAAATATGTAAAAAGTAATGTGAAACGTTTTAAAATTCTATCCAATGATGTTTATGTAAAACAATGGAAAATTAATCTACGATGTATAAATAGGTACACGATAAGTAAGAGATGCAACAGGGAGGGTATATTGTTAGTGTACATATTGGCGGGCGAGTTAGCAATGTTAATGGTAATCGCGTGCGGCGTCGCTCTACTTGTTGTAACGGAACGTGGCGTAGCGCGCCGCAGCCGGTTTTTTGATACTTCACATCCGTAATATTAGCACTACATCTACGTGACAACTCTCACATAACCGTCGCTTGCCAGTTTCCAACGTTACTAATGAATATAAAAAAACACAAATTTCTCAAAATGGACCAATAATATCCTATACAGTTCGAAATATGTAGAATGGGAGGGGTCATCAAAACTGTCGACGTTCTAAAAGACATCATATTAGGAGTTGGAATGAGCGTCGCGACAGCCAACTACGCACTAGGAATTGTTAATTAAATTCATTAATATGATTCCAAGTCACGTAACACAGCTCTCGAAGTTCCCAGCCGCTGGGCTTGGGGACCTTCGCATGTACATCCGTATAGCACACGGTCGAATGTCCGGTTGAAGGCAATGACTCCGGCACCCTATCGCCAAGGAAAGTATATACATATGATCTACAAATCTCTCGACTATTGTCGGTTCGTTGAACGTGACCTTGCAGAAATGACATAATATGAAAAGCACGCGCTTTTACTTTATACGTAATTGGACATCTGTTACGATTCTTGTAAATATAATGAACGGTTTAATGCAAGCAATTCTGAAAGTGAAAGTCTACCGCTATGTACATTATGAGATATCTCAACGGTAAAAATTGTCGACACACAACAATTCTTTCAAATACATATCAGTAACATTGCCACTCCTAACACCAATATCTAAATCGACATAGACCTAAACTATAAATATTGGAAACGCGCTACGCCGCAACGAACCTATAGTTCAAATTGAGCATTCAGCTTTTATCACTCGAAAATTGCCAAAAACTATTAGCTGGTTATCAAAACCATTACATACCATATAACACAGTAAACGAGACTAAGAAAAAGTAGTAAAAAAACAAGAATATACTTTCTATGCTAATAAATAATGAAGTTCCATTATCATGATCTTGCGCGATTTAAAAAATCGGCTCCTGAACTTAAAGCAAAGTTGCTCATAATCTTTGTGGACATAGCAGGCTCGTCTGTAAAAGCCTTTGACTTTTATGTAACTACAGTCTTATCGATTGGTTCGACAAAGCAGACCGTGCACAATGAACTAAAAAAAGATATGGATCTCCAGAAAGCTTGGCTAACGGATTTTAAAGCCATGCATTTCGTATGAGCGATCGTAGTACGTCTGGAGTCTAGTAAGCGCAGTAATAACATGTTATTACATGCCTATTGGAGACAAAAAATTACATGTTGTGTAAACATGTAATAAAACAGTGTCGGCAATGCGTGTTACTCCGCACTTTCTACTTTAAAAGTGAATCTTTCGTAATTATTATTTTCAACCAGGCTTCGTTTAATTAATTGGACAATTAGTTACCTAAATTGTTATATTTATCTTGTCTTGACTTTTTATTCAATAATGATGTCTTCTTAAAAAACAAATAACACAAAACAGCATTTATATGATATTTTAACGCATTTCTTTTGTCGTTAGCTTGAGGCCGAATGTTAGAACAAATCAATCAATCAACTAAGAATCTAATAAATGCAATATTTTTTTTAAATAAAACAATAAAGTTATTACAATTGGTAAATCTCTTGTTGGTCGTTGAAATGAGCTGATCCATGCCATTTATGACCGCGAAGGTAGATTTCCGTGTCTCTAAAGATATATTCACAATAATTTTAAGAAGGATAAAAGGGAAATAGTTAAATAATTATATTTGTCAAAGGTGACAAGAATTGATGATATTTAAAAGAACATTGCGATTTCCAATAGTAAAACACAAGAAAGATGAGCTTTCTTCACATACCGGTGATTGCGTGCGGCGGGCAGCGCGGCCATCTGCTGTTTCGTCGCACTCCATTTCGCATCGCGTCTGCACCCGAGCAAGTCCAAGCATACATGCATCAACCAACGGCAAAAACTTGTCTAACATCTAAGACGGCGTTCGTCGCTCCGAATTTGATGTTGGCCAAAGATGTTTTTTGTTTGAAAACAGCACGCAGTTTCGCACGTGCGTCCCACATGACTGTTCATGGTGCGATGGTAAGTTGGGAGTGTCGACGAGAGTACAACTGAAGAGGCTTCGGCGGCCAAGCCATTTGTCGGTTGTACGAAAGAGATGGCTTGCGCAGGGGTACGGAGGATGCGCAAACTGTTTTCCTGGCCGCGCAACTTGTTGAAGCGATCGGCGCTGCCAATGAAATATAGAGGCGGGCTGTGGTATATTCGACTTAAATATCTAGACCAACCCCCTAAACCATAAGCACTGATAAATGTTAAGGCTTCCTACGTTGCTTGATATTTTCACACGACAATTACAACAATATTAAAGACAAAAATTTAATTGCAGTTTTTCATTTTTATCTTTAAACTCTGTATCTGTAATGATTATAATTTTGACACTCCTGACAATGATAATAAAATATTTTTTTTCAAAAACGTTTTTTACTTGTAAAAATATTATTTTGTCGCATTATAATGAATATTTCAAAACGAATCGTGATTTAAATTTTAAAACAATCTTATTTTTATTACATTAACAATCTTACGTGCAATCTTGACAAAACTATGAGTAGTACTTAATTGATCTATGACCCCGACCTTTACGTCAATAATGATAAAGTCTAAATTAAAATACCAAAAAATATCAAACCTGTCACGAGGGCGCCACAATCTTTTCAATTTATACTATATATAAAACCTACTTAGACATAAAAAATGAAGAGGATCTTGGGACATTTTTGACGTTGACAGAGGGGCGCTAGTGAGCTGTCATAATTTAGTTTGACTTCTAGGCTGTATGGCTTAGTTCCTTTGCCTGCTCTCGTGAGCGAATAGTAAAAACAACAATTAGTTTGACTTCTGCACACCGGGTCAGTTATTCTTGTCGGCCTATAAACTTTGTAGTATATGGCCAGTAATTTAAACGGGACATAAACTATAAATTTTTCACTACGGCTATAAATATTTTCAGTATATTAACCCATCAAATTATTACTAACTCAAAATTAACACTGGTACCAAAATAAACTCGGCAACAATCAATAATGTCAATGCCATGCATGCATGAATTTTTCTTTCTAGTGAAATTTCTTTTTTACCCGAGACAGCCTTTACCAGAAATTATCCGTAGGTTTTCCGGATATGACTTTATTTAACTATTTTTCTAGTAAGGCTATACGCTAGAAATAATTCGCTAATAAAATAAATAATACAATTTTCCGAAACAAGGGCTGAAGTAATAACATAACAGTATATTTATTAAGTACAAACATAATTATTTGAAGTGTGAGTAGAACGGCTAGTGTAGTATGTTTTAAACGTTAACTGTGCCTCTGAGAGGCTCAAAGAGGTATACTGGTCATTGGCACGGGCATTGTGAGGTCTTCGGCCCCAATAACTGACCTAGCACTAGGCGCACCTTCACCGCGCGCCCGTGCCTAAGGGTTGTAACACCTGGCGTCTAAGCCACCGTAGTTCGTGGCTTTGCGGCCTCGCGGCTAACTGCGGCGGTTTATTTTAATAAAGCCCGCGCAGATGTTGTGAGCTGTGTCGTACTCTCACTCTGACTTTACACCCTAGAACATTGTACGCAGGGTGCAGTTATGCATGTATGCCACTCCCAGGGCCGAGTTGTAAACAAACCGGGCGAGGGCAATGGCTGACGGCAGCCGGCCACTCCCCGCTCTCGATGCGCCCGCGCCGGCGACGCCATTCAACCGGGAAGTTCACGCTTTATTTTTAGCATTTTACAAAACAAGCATCATTACTACAATAATAACGGAGTTTAGCGGGATTATGAATCGATATTTGTCTATTACTGTGGGATATAATTTTTTTTTATTTTGTTATTTTCATAATTCTTAATATAACAATTTAAACGCTCAGCGTATAATGGCGTCCCGAGACGGTTAAATTTTAAACTCGTCATCATACCGCGTCTGTGCAATGCGCATGCGCATGGGAGAGCGTGCACGGTGCAAGCTAGTTGTGCGTAGAGGCTTGCAGGGCTGTTAAATTCCTTAAATTTAATTTTGTCAAAACTAAATAAAACCAATAAACTCTCGGAGCCAGTTGGCACGTATTTATGTGAGATAAGATTAGAGAATAGACAAAATGACGTGTTAGTTTGTAGAAAAAGAAGGACGAGAACAATGTAGTGAAATAAGGTATAAGTTTGCGTTTGTTTTTACCGAGCAGACAATTTTAAAAAATCATTGTGCTCAACCAAAAGCAAACATGCACCGCATTGCAGACAGGAAATAAAACTGAACGTTGAATATTTTTATAAGCGGTCGCTTGAAAACATAAGTTCAGTTTTTGTCGCATGTACAATGAATATTGACAAAGGGTAGAGCCGTCGATTCGAGACCAGGTGCAAAAGCTGGGGTCAACAGCCGCGGTCGTGTGACAAGTAACTAATAAGCGACGTCCGCGTCAGATATGTCGCCCGCCTGCGGCCCTTCTTCGGAGTCGTGTTCGTGCGTAACCATCGCCAATCGGCATTGACATTGGATATCGGAGGAGTGCTAGATCCGCAGTGGGGCCAAGAGCGCGGTGCCACTTCCGAAGATTGTTGTCTTGGGCGACGTCGAAGGCGGCGGCACTCGGACGCGAGTCAATGACCCGAAGGCGCGGAGGGCGCGGGAGGGTGCGCGCGCACGCAGCGGTGCCCCGCCTTTATTTATTACGATACGCGCGGCGCTGCGCGCTCGGCGCCGGCAGCGCGGCGGGGCGGAGGCCGCATTCCGGGCAGCTCTACTCTACCTCACTGCGGTCATGCTAAAATAACACGACCCATGCCTTTGGACCGCCAGACGAAGATCTATAATGCCACTTTAAAATAATCTGTTTCTAAACTTACAGCTTTCAGGATCCGCGCGGTGAGCACGTGCGTCCTCTTGTATCGTAACGTCCGTCCGTCCGCTCAGACCACCCAAACTCACTGGCAGAGTCGGGAAAAGTTCGAATAGTGTACGGTGCAGTGAGCGCGCCGGCGCGTACTTCGATGTAAGTCAACACTAAAGTTCACATGGCGCGCGCGAAGTATAAAGGCGGGACAACAGAGTACGCGTCAAGTCAGGTGGCTGTATGACGCATTAGTGAGCGCGCGGCGCGGCGGTACAGAATGCGCAAACAGACGAGGCGGGGGGACGAACCCCTCCCCTCCGTCACTTCATCCCACACCGACACCCGGGTGCTCCGTGCTGCCCTCTAGGCTGGGCTCATCGACCGCGCGCGCCCTCACGGTACCGTGCCATGCCACCGTGCCGGTCTCCGGTCCCCGGTCGCCGGTTGCCGGTACCGCTCTCGCCATGCTTTGTCACTCTTTCTTGCAGCTGTACCGCAATGTTACGATACTCGCTTTAACTCTACACCAAGCCATCAGGACATTACTATATACTTTACGCATCGATTCTGTAACAGTTAAAAAATATATGTTAATTGAAAGAATCAATCAATGTCGAGTTATTTACGCGACGTGATATAATATTCACTTATCGTTGTGTACAGAAATCTTGTATTAATTATTTAATTATCGCAAAATCCCAATCCGGTGAGCACGATTATCTTACAAGTACCGCGTGCTCGTGTTGCGAATCACTAACGGGCTATAGCGGCCTACGTTTAACCACGCATGTACGTAGAAATCGAAGCCTCGATAACTGAGAACCGCCTCGAGAAACGTGGACGGAAACAAACCGGGGAATATCATCGTAGGTCTATCGATTTGTTCATTCGCGGAATATGGCATATTATTTTACATGAATAATATTTTTATAATTTACAAATTAATAAAAACACAAAACAAAATTTACAATTTTCAACAAAACAACTTAAGGAAATAAATCTGGCTAAAGCACTGATGGGCAAATCTTTATTAATGCAGGTAACCGCTATTTTTTTGCGCGGAAACATTGAACTAGTTTTTTTGTTCACCGACGTCCGAGATCTGCATGAACTGGTTCACTCCCGAATAAGATTTGAAAAGGCTGTGACTCTTCTAACGGACGTCACTCTCGGCAGGTCGTTGCACACGATTCGTATGAAATCAAAAGTGCACAAGCGAAGTCGCTCGAGTGTATAGCTCAGGCTACGCTGATGCCGGCAGTATTGTCTGCATTGACTGAATGAAATGAGCAAATGGCGGCGTAGCGGTACAAATTATGTAATAACAAATTGAAATAAAACAACATTAACGTGCTTTAAGTAAATTAAATGTTCTATCTCGCAGCAGCCGAAAGTCAATTTTAATAGCGCGATAGAGTACCTATTTAAAAAAGTGATATTATTACTAATCGCGTTAAAGTCTATTAGTAGAAATAAATGCCAATTGTCAATTTTAATCACTTTCAAGTGAAAAATCGTTGCTTTGTGTGTGTAATCTTCCATGTAAAGATTTTTAAAACGATCCTATTAAATAAAATATATACAGAATATACAGAAATTCAGGGAAAGAATAAATGAATAAAATAAAACATCACAATCACACAAACGAAGTCGAATCAATGGTATTGTGTTCGTTCAACAGATCAATCAGAACGATTAAAAGGTAACTGCACGTAGCCAGGGTTACCAACGGTTACCAACGGCCTCCCTCTCGGTGAGATCAGCCGAATCAATTAGCAGCGTTAGGGATGTAACCGCGAACAACCAATTATTTCGATATCATACTGACACCTGTGTACTGTTTTGTATTTTATTATCAACTGGCTGTCGCCCGCGACTCCGTCCGCGCGGAAAATCATTTATGTCCGCTCAAATTTAGTGTTAACTGTACAGTCAGACAGTTCAGTATCGCTATGTAGATATAATTTAAATGAAATTTTTACTCTGTTTTGCCCATACACGTAAAACTCTTCAGTAAAAAGTGAAGGTGTGTAGCTAGCGTCACGTTACAGCACTGATGATATTGATATCGCAGTATATTTGTACATTGTACAATATCAGAATAAAGATAGGACCTTGTTATGAAGATTTTGTAACGTTTATATTATTGAGCCAATGTATACTGAAGAAATACCTTTGTTAACTAGGTATTATGACTCCAAATGCTTGGAATACGCTTTTATGATCAAATAACAATATTTTTATTTGTCGTGAGAGGTATATTAAAATTTCCCGCTAACAAGTTGTTGCCTAGCAATAATACCCATTTGAGCAAATATTAATACAAGACCCTTATGAAAAGAGAGTGAAGTTATTGTAAGGATCATTTGTATTTGTATAAATATTTCGATGGCTCCTACGAATAAGGGCCAATGTGCAAATTGACAACATTATAGGAGAGACTCTCAGTTTCAAGCATATAGGAAAATAGGCCACATAGACCCTTTTACTTCAGTAAAAAACATTTACACCAGTAAATGTGTATTTTTTTAATTAAACTAAGGTAGGCTATTAACACAAAAAAAGTAAAAATCACCAATTTGTTAATTTGGCTTTTATAAACAGGGCCCATAGATTTGTAAAAACAATTTAGTATATTCAATCTCGACTATTTAACTTGTTATTATTATATTGCTGTTTGGCAAAGAGCTTTGAGACCCAAAAGCTTTACATATTTTTAATTTTCTTTATAAATTTATACAAATCTATGAAACTGTAAGTACCTCTTCCAGACATGCTACAATCACTAATAAATCATATTTTTTATATTATCATTTTTTTTTTTTTGGCTGGCAACTGATTGAATTATTAATCTGTTATATCAAGTTTTGTATCTTTTTTTTATATTGAAATAGTTAGCGCTTGACCAATAATCAAAATTCAAGAAATTTCAGCTAGGATAATAAGAAATAAATATATTTGATAGTGAGGGAATGAGCTCGTACACAATAAATATACTTTATGATATCATTCAATATAACGAATTATGTGAATTTCTACTTCTGAAACATTGATTGTTATCTCACCGGAATTAAAGCAATGACAATATACTTACGTTCTAAAAGTGTTTGGTTAGTGGAATTCCATAGTTATAATGAGATCGTGTGACTCTAACTGCGGGTTTCCACTGCAGTGACACTTGTATAAACACATATTGTTGTCTCACTTTTTTCAAACATAATGAAAGTGATGATAATATGTATTAATACTAACGTTACTTCAGTGGTGTTCTACGGTAACGTATCCTGTGAATTTGGCAGTGGTGTAGCTGCGTTTAAATGTAGAGCCGGCAATTATCGTTGTGTCTCTGGTCGGTCTGAGTACGCAGCTATGCAGCGCCCACGCCTCATATCTGAAATAGATGCGCGGGCGCCGACGATGACTCAGCGCGGACTGGGCCCCGGTGTCCCCGTCAGCGGTGGCTTTCGCCAACGTTAGGCCAAGATCGAACTATTATTCGGTTATCAAATCATCCATGATGACATTTTTAATCTTGATATTTATTTGTTTGTACATAAACAATTATTATATAAAGCTATAAGATTATGAGTATTTCGATTATTCCAAAGGAGAACGGAGTAGCGTAGGAAAACAAAATTGTTAAATATTGTATGTTAAATTAGCTTTTCCTTAAATTAAGAGTTATATATGTGTGTGTTTAAAAAGTAGATATAGCGTAAAATTGTTTTAGGTAATGGCGTAATATGTTTAAGACGGTTCGCAAAGTGTAAGGTGCGTTATAGTAATTAAAAACTGTAAAGTAAAAAAAGAAATGTTTGTTAATGAAAATGACATAACAATTGAAAATTTGCAACAAAATTTATAAATAAATCCGTTGATCAGGTTATTTATATAAGAAAAAAAAATATTGTTAACAAGACTGTCGGCTTAATTAAGCGTTTAAAACATAACATTTTAAACTACATCAACAAGAAAAAAACACGTTTCTGTTTTTAACTCTTTTATCCATTAAACTTTGAGCAACCTTAACTTAAACGTTTAGTATGTCAGCGTCTGAAAGTCATCGCTCCAATTTGTTGGGCGTCGATAAAAATGGCGTACACGACCCGTTTCAGCGAACGCAAGTGCGGTTACTCAAATATTTCTCTTCGCCAAGTGCTCAGCAAACACGCACACAAACACATGCAAACAAACACAGAAGTGTCATGCTAATCATTACGCTGGACACATATTAATTTAAGTACGGCACTTTAGCCCAGCTACCGTCAAAGGCCACCAATCAGTAACGGACCAGGTCTTCGAAGAAAGGAAACCAACATAGCGGACTTTCAAGCCCCACACCGGTGGTTTGCATTGTTACGTGAACTCGATTCAAAACCATACATGTGCCATTTACATACAATATAAATGTATATACGTACATAATATTTACGTCTCAAGGAACAACATCTTGCAATAGTATTTGTATAGCTAATATACAAGAACAACAATTCAATAAAGGATTAAAAATAAATAAAGCTAATGAAACAGAAACAATATGAACAAGCTTCTATAACTAAGTGATGACTAACAACATAAGCTCTCGTAAAATTATGAGTAATAACAATAAAATTCATGAAAGACAACAACATGTATAAGCTGATACGGAGCCGCGAAAGCTTTTGCGTCGAAGTTGGTGCGGACTGGTCTTGCGACATTCTCGATGACCAATCTTGCCGTACCAACGCAGTGCGCGCACTACGCTTACACGTTAATCGAGAAAAAATATTCAAAGATTTAAAGATAACGCGCCCAACCTTACGCATATGATAAGTACTTTTAAAAGTAAAAACAGTATGATAAGTCCATGTCCAAATTTGAGGATAATTAAAATTGTACTACCCCGGAATCTGGCGGTATTCCACCTTAAAAGCGACAGTAGTTTGAATGTTGCGAAGTTTGTCTCATTGCAAGAAACAAGGCATTATTCATGTAAGTGTAAAACCGCAAAAATCCCTGACTGTACATTTATCACTATATATGTTCATTAAATTCATTGTCATACCATAACTTGTGATTAAAAAGCCTATTTGTCAAAAAAATGTAATCTTTTATCAGATTATTATAAATTTTGACATTTCACGTGGTAATTATTTCTAATTGCCAGGCATTATGATAAACGTCCGACGCATGTTGATGGTAACTTATAGGTACCCGACGAATGTTTACAAAGAAAGATGCTTCAACCGCATCTAAAAGGGACGGACAAGTTGAGCGTGGGAACACCGCAGCATTCGATATACTGTTTTAGAACGATATATTCAAGCAACTTGTTGCTATAAAGAGCATTTTGTCGCAATTTTTCAAAAGATGAGTTAAGAATTGAAACATATAATACTCGTGTTTTATTTCCCAACTGTTCACAGATATTTCTTTTATTACCGGCACTGATTCTAGAACCGTTTACAATCTTAAAATCTTAAATTTGATTTTAGTCTAGTTTTGAATACTTTAGTTGCCACCGGCAGTTATTTCTTGACATGTTGAGTAACTAGAACATAAAGTCATCTGCTGTAGTGCACGATGCGATACTAAGCTAGTAAGCAAAGTTAAAAAGTCATCATTGTATGCGATGATGATGTCCTCCGTGACGTAATCCGTCAATGGCGAACCTTGCTATCCTGCTATCTCCGAGAGTGCGATCGGAGATGACTGGCAAATCCGAACTTAGTTTTGAAAGTCCGGTCGCACGGCGCACAGTACAACCGGCCTGAGGAATCGTATGTGTAGGTATAGGAAGTTCTTAAGATACAGAGATGTTATCAAACGACATCTGACTGCATGTGAGCTACCGGTCAAAGGTTGGGAAGATCTCGCGCAACAGAGAAGAGAATGGCGCAACTCTGTCAATTTGGCAGTAACACGCTTTGAAACCCGACGATTACAAGACCTGGATGCAAAGCGCCAAATTAGAAAAACTCATTGTATGTACTTATGTTTCTATTATTTAAATTATTACTACACCGTACAAACTCTGGATATTCTCGGTATTTTGGTTCACGACTTCCTGCTTTCAAATATACATTATTACCAAATATTTACGATAACATATTTCTTAGTAGCGTTTCGTTGCGTTACCAAAATAATAGAAATATATATTGTCAGCGAGCGGTACCTCAGGTTCATCTGAGAAACAAGTTGCACTTTGTTTTCATTCTATTAAATTAACCGGACCACATCAAAGGCTCTTCTGTATACATAAGACATTTTATATGTCTACAATCTAAGCCCTTCGTCAGATTAATATACTGTAAAGGCAATATTAATCAACATTACATTCTCCTGATAACGAGCATTTTTATTAGGATAAGGATAGTATTTTTGAGATCTACAGATATCTTATAAATCATTTTTATACAACTCTAATGGTATACAGTCTAGCCTACACCCAACGCAAATTTTAAGAGGTTCAGAAATGTGCTATTTATTCGTGTTTACTAAACATTAGTTACAATTATATATCCTATGCTACTCAGTGATAATGTAGTTTCCTAATGAAAAATTTTTTTAAATCGATCCAGTAGTTTTCGAGTTAATTTGTAACATACAAAATGACAAATCTTTCCTTTTTATAATATAGATAGGTATATGAAGAATGTATTAGGAAAGTTATTATACCGTATTTGGTCTTCTTAAATTTTTGGTTGATATACATAAGGTACTAGCTTTTACCCGCGACTCCGTCCGCGCTGAATATAAAAATAGAAAACGGGATAAAAATTACCCTATGTCCGTCTCCCAGTTCTAAGCTACCTCCCCATCAATTTTCAGCTAAATCAGTTCGACTGATCTTGAGTTATAAATAGTGTAACTAACACGACTTTCTTTTATATATATAAGATAGATGTTGCGAACTAACTTTTTATTATATTATCTTTGAAGATAAATAAATTAAAAATATCGCGTAAAACACTTAACCTTACAATGTTTTCGGTTAATTTGAATTAACCTCCATAAATGCTAAAGCAGGAACTGATTGCAGACTGATATAATAATGCACAGCCCAAATGCCTTGACCGACAGATTTTTGCAGGGAGATTTCTTTACAAAGAAAGAATTTTTCTAAGTTCGCCCTAGAGGGAGTGCTTTAGGAAATAGAATTAGCCCTTTAAAAGCTCGTGACGCTAACCTTTAGTTATCTTCCAGTTCCATTTCCCTAGGATCTGAGTCATTCTCTTACTATTAAAATATTATTAGTATCTGATTAGTATCTGATAATAATCAAGGGAATATACAGTGATGGCGAATTATTTAAAAGAAAAGTGGCGGTTATATTTCATTAAAGTACAATGCAATACTACAGAGCATTGGAACCGAACAGGCTTGCAGCTCGTGATGTTTTAACATTAAGATTGAGTGCCTTATACGTGTGACCGCTGTATTGGTGTTTGGACTGAATACATAAACTTTGACAAAAAAGCTTTCATGCATTAAAAATAAGACTTATTAATAATACTACTCACCATAAAAGAAGAAGATAGTTACAAAAAACGTAAGCACAACGATATAAAATTAAACGACATGGTACAAGTTGTGCCAATGACATGAAATTCGTTTCACGTTTCATTTCTACTTATTTTACAGACTCTAAGCAAACAAAAAGCGCCGTTATGGCACCATAAAGCGCGTTTGTGGCCCGTTTGTACTGTTCTAACGAATCAATGAATACCAGTGAATTTGACAGAAATTAAATCGATACCTAGTTCGTTAGAAGCAATTTACTCGATAGAAAACCATATCATAACAATTGTTAACATTTAATATAAAACCATATCATTACTTGAGTGTCGCTATTTTGGATAAGGTTTTAATTTACTTAATTGTAACTTTGTTAATAAAATTATAATTTAACTATATACGAACTTAGAAAAAAAGGTATAAAATTAATACTCAAGCTCAACATCTTTTCCGAGTCGGGAATTCAATACACCGGGACTTAATGAGTTCGAGGAATTCAGTAAGAGCTCATCAATATCTTCATGACTAAAGGACTTTTGTGCTTTACAGTAAGTTTCGTAGAAATAGTTGGAAATAGAAATCAAATAAACTTTTGTGATAGAAACTATAGATAGAGTTTTAAACATGGTTAAGTTATAGTTTGATTATGAATATGAGTTTAATTTTAATCAAAGATTATAGTAGTGACCATTCTTGGTAATATCATAAGTACATTACGTGTAAATTACGCAGTAAGTTTGAAAAGTTTTACGTCAGTATATCTTTTTATAGACGCGAGTTGGTCGAGTATAGTATGTACGTATGGGTGACAGAATGCGCCGTGGCCGGGGGAGATAGGGCATGCTAGGACGCGAGGGAAGCGAGGCAGTCGACCTTGCGCGGTGTTTACGGTGGCGCGGCACGGCGTGAGGCGCATCGGCCGCGTCCGCGTCAGGGCCGCGCGTGGGACACAAACAAGCCATATAGCCATACCTACGCTAATGTATGTACATAGTGCTTCGGGTATGCAGGACACCGCCGGCCGCGTCCGGTTGCCGCTTGGGCGCGACGCGCTCCGATCAAGCGCGGATGCCACTGAACTCTAAACGCACCTTGCCCACATCAACCTTTTGCCGACGCTCGATGCGTTTATTTCATTACATTGTTAGTTCTCAAACGCACAATCATCTACTTAACAAATAAACTACAAATAAACTGACACTAGTATTTTCTGAAGGTAGTTTCAAAATAGTTATATGATAGAGTTTTCAGGCTGAACATAATTTACCCGCTTTAGTATTTAAAGGATACAGATTCAATTTTGTAGGAACGTTCCATAGGTTTAACAGGATAACTACTACATTGATAACTCCGTTAGATAAAGCAGCACTTTTCAAAACAACATTGAAAATTTTAAAATAAGAAATTTAAATAATTCTCTGAGATAAAGAAAAACTACAACAACGTAACATGAATCAAGGAATAAGTAAACAGTAAGGAGACGCTAGTGACGCAGCTTCTGCACATCTAAGCCCCTCAAGTGCGATAACACTCACGATAATGTCATAAATTGTACTCTGCCTGGATTATACGATGTCTCCCACGCATATAGTCGTAAGGCAATAAAAATATTTTTTCAAGAGAGCAATTTTGGTGTGCATTATTGTCAAATTCAAATGTTAAGATTCCAATCAATATCACTGTATTTAAAAAATATATTTAAATTATTTTAGGAATAAAAAGATCGTGCTTAGCAGAGTTCCAAAAGCACAACTTTTTGCGCAAAAAAGTAGTTACGACTTTATACGTAGGACCCGTCGTACGTTTCAATGCTCTCAAAGCTCGACATCGTTGAAGAACTCAACAGTTTTATGTACCTATATTTCGGTTTGAAATAGTACTTGAAAATTTTTTTAGATTTGTAGATGCAATTTTTTTAGTGGTGGTAATTTTTCTAGTGGTTTTTTTAATAAGAGAAGGGGGTAAACGAGCGGCGAGAACACCAAGGTGATCATCGACGCCCATAGACATCCGCTACTTTAGTAGAACTGCAGATGCGTTGCCGGCCTTTAAGAAACATATATGCTCGCTTCTTAAAGGACCCTAAGTCGTTCATTATCCACTGCAAAAAAGATATGAAAAAAGTGAAGTAGTTATTACATATATAATGGACCAACAATGATTCCTACGCTGTTAAATATTCACAATAATCACAAAGTCAAAATTGTTTGATGGCACGTCTAAGATTTAATTAAACATTTCTTTGGAAAAATGGCACGTGGATATAGTACGGAAAGGTAAGTTCCTGGCATAGAAAGTCTGAGAAAATACTTTTTTTTATTTATATAGGTATATTTCAGTTTTTAGGAAAGCATCTGATCACAAAGATAAGTCGCAGGTGCCTGCAATGCCAAGTTAAATGAAAACAAAAAGTCAATTAGAGTTAATGTCACTTGAAATCGAAGTTAACAATTAGATCGGTAAGTCTGAGTGAGACAGAGAAATATCTAAAGGTGCAAGTCAATATTATGATCTAAAAATAGACTATGCTCCGTCCATACTCAAGTGCAGTGTACGTTGTACATTGTATGTACTGAAACAGTTTGTAAAGGTTAAGCCACACGTGTAACAAAGAGTGTTTTTGTAGCAATAAAAGCAAACAGTTGGCTGTATTGCGAGTTGTAAGCATTCAAGTTACGATAACGTTATCGTATCACTAGCTTTTAGACATTGTATAGTTATATCTAATTTAAAAAATATACGTGTCTGCGTAGTATGAAATTCAGGTAAGTAATTGTTTGGTCAAGAAATTCAAATATGGACAAAAGCTTCAAAGAAAACCATATATTTTACTAATAAAATATAATAAAAGCGAAAGTTTAGATGGTATTTTAATGTATTTCATTAAATATGCTATAATTTAAATACCTTGTTCTACACCTATGACCTAAAGACGGGACAAAGCATTTAATATTGATCAAAACTTGGTATGAATCAAAATTCCTCTAATTGAGAAAAGAAAGTAAGAATCACTAAGTAAATTTTTAACATTTGTCTTGTTATAAAGTCAAATTTTACTAATATTATAAATGGATGGATGGATGGATGTATTTTTGAAGGTATCTCTGAAACGGCTCGACGGATATTGATGAAATTTGACACAGATGTAAAACATAGTCTGGAAGAACATACAGGCTACTTATAAACGTTTTATTCAATCCTGCGCGGAGGAAGACGCGGGCGACAGCTAGTTATTTGACAAACACGCATTGTTTGTTTACCGGGCATTTTGTCGACGCTTATAATCAATTCGCGAAGCAAAGTCAGAGGAAGCGATGAATTAAATAGTATAAAGGAGTGCCTTGTGCTGTTATATCTGTCGTGGACTTTTCAAAGTAAGAACTTTACAACTAAAGTACAACAATTGAAAGTTCAAATAATATAAATTTTAGTTGAATAAGAAATTAATGTTGTAAAAGTTGGGAAAGGAAAGTCTGTGCTAGTTTCCCAGGTTTCTTAAATATATGAATAGGAAGTAATGTTATTTCCTTTCATAAAGATGTAAGTTCTATGTGAGAACTTCAAAAATGCAACCAATTTTAATCATCATTTTCATATTAAATAACATCTATCGCTAAAATCGAAGTCACAATGTTTGAGCCGACTTTAAAAACATGTTCAAATTTATCTGACCGCAAGGAAACGTTTTTAACGGTTATACTAAAATGAACTGAACGATAAGATAATTTTGGCAGAATTGATAAGCTCATACAAACATATTTTAAACATGCAGTTTGATAATAATGTAACGGAAATAAATTCTACAATAAGTCATAAAGCTTAGCTCTAATTTATAAAAAAAAAACTTGATTATCTAACTTTACTACAAATCTTGCTCCAGTAATAAAAAAAACCTAGATTTAATCGAACATGTTTATAATCAAGATTCACGTTTTATTGCCTGTGAGGTAGCTTAGTACATATCACGTTATATCTATTACATTAAATCATAAATAGTACCTACAATATGTAATTAAGTAAAATTTCTACGTATATTATAATATTAATCACTGTAACTGTTACTTTGTTAGTGACTCATTCACACAGAAATAGGCGAACGCATATCTGACGTATGAGATAGAGAGCATCTATCGATGCGTGAGCGTCAGTTTCGCGCCCTGTGCGCCTGCGACCATCTTTTGAATACCAAATAACGCTACCATACACGCTGCCATCGTAGAAAGGAATGCAAAATGTGGCGTCCAGAGGTGTGATAGAGAGGATGGATTGGAATGGTCGCGGAATGCGGGGCACTTAATTTTTCTAACGGACTTCGGGTCGAAAAGCGCGCGTCGTCGGCTGCGAGGGCCATGTGGGAGGAGGTTATGGAGTGGGGAGTCGCGGGGGAGCAGGGAGGGGGCGAAGTGTTGCGGGGAGGAGGGGAGGCATCGGCTGTAGTACGACGGCCCGCGCTTCTCGTAAAGGAAGCGACCCTGACGCGGTCATTGCTCGCCGCGGCCGCATTCCTCTCCCTCGGCCCCCCGGCCCCTCGGCGCCTGCCGCCTGCGCATCAATGAACGGCGCGCGCGCACAACTGCCGTACCGCTGCGACTCGCCCTGTCTCCTTCCCGCCTCAATCCGCTTTATCCCCTTCCTGCCCTCGTGATGCCCACTTTATCTGCATGTCAGTCATGCATAAACGCAAATCGTCATTGACGAGCCACGACTTTCATTCGTCTTAATATCGACAGACTAGTTCGCTGATTAGTAGGCATAAATTTTAAAAATAATAAATTAAAGATAATTTGATATTAATTTGTTTATGGCGAAAGCATGTGTCGGCAATAAAAATGTTATGTAGCTTAATGCTGTAACCTAAACGTCAGTCTAGAGGTAAAACCAGTGTTATTAATAATTCAGAGCTTCATTTCATTCACATTATAGTTAAGCTTTCACTCATTATTAAGCCTTAACTTAGTTTATCTTCCTATTTAATAATATTTTGGGATCGTGATCGAATCAGTGAAGTTTTTTCTCAAGATCCTGAATTGGAATACGTTATAAAATTTAAGCTTCATCAAAATTGTTAAAGCAGTTTATGAGACAGCCGAATAAGATTGATTTAAAAAGCTGTGGATATAGTTTTGCTATAAATATTCACTTAGAACTCACGTAAAAAATAAACATGTTATTAACTATTAATATATCGGCTCACATATCTAAGAAACATCTAAACAGTACCGTTTACCCAATTGCAATAAAATCGCGTCATGAGAATAGAGAAAACGTTAATGGTTTACGTTGGCCATCGAAAGCGTACAACGTTGTTGTGGAACGGCTTCCAGCTTCACGGTGCAAGACGCGGTCAATGTACGGCAAACTGCCGGACTTACAGGTTGGACATGGGGCAATGGAATCCACGCCCAACAAAAAAGCAACTCGCACTGCCGAGTCCACTGAGAAGTGCGAGCCAACTGCTAAACGGCATAACATCGCCCATATCCCTTCTATACTGCTTTAACTCATGCTTTTACTCACAATTCTCACTTTTTTAATATCCTCGAAACGGAGATTCTTACTATCGGAGACAATTTTGTTTGATACGCCACTATAACTAGTTGAGTTAGTAAATAGCGAACGGACTTCATTGTAGGTAGGTTTATTCCCAAGATGAAAGAAGTTTAGAAAGGAAAGCTTCTTTAATACCAAAAGCTCCTTTGATGTTATTGATGTATATGAAGGGCTATGAGTAATTGGAGTCGGGTGGAAATTTTCTAATGATTTTTTTATCCTTTTCGTTTTAATATTAATCGAAATTTAATTTAATATGCTATAACTTAAATACCTTGTTCTACATCTATGACCTAAAGAGGGGACAAAGAATTTAATATTGGCCAAAACTTGATATGAATCTAAATTCCTCTAATTGTGAAAAGAAAGTAAGAATTACTAAGTAAAGTTTTAACATTTGCTTTGTTATAAAGTAAAATCTTACTTCTTACTAATATTATAAATGCGAATGTTTGGATGGATCGATGTTTGAAGGTATCTCTAGAACGGCTAAACGGATCTTGATTAAACTTGGCACAGATGTATAACATAGTCTGGAGGGACACATAGGCTTCCCTTTGACCTTTTTTTTAAATCCTCGAGGACGGAGTCGCGGGCGAAAGCTAGTCACTTAATAAAGAACTAGATAAAAACAACTAAAAATCGCGAGAAATTTTGTGACCGTTCGTAAAAATTCAAAAATAAAACTTACATAACATTGACCTTCACTCTGATATTAGTGAAATCAAAGCAAATTTAAAACATTTATTCACTGGAGGCTGTAAACGATTTAGTTCCTTTAACATAATATAGACTCAGATGGCCACTTTAAAATTTTACATTAGTTATTCTAATTTATACATGCTAGTTTTGAAACATGAACGTTTATATGAATGTTTTGTTTATAAATAACTAGCTTTTACACGCGACTACGTCCGCGCGGAATAAAAAAGAAAAAAAAAGAAAACTGGGTAAAAATTATCCTATGTCCGTTTCCTGGTTCTAAGCTACCTGCCCACCAATTTTCAGTCAAATCGATTCAGCCGTTCATGAGTTATAAATAGTGTAACTAACACGACTTTCTTTTATATATATAGATGAATAGCAATTTTTAATAATCGTTAAAGGCCGCTGTACACGGGCAGCTTAGCCGCCGTTAAAACATGATGCCAAGAGCACCGCCGGCTTGAAACTATCAATAGCTGCTTGAAGGTAGACTTGTCACTGGCAGCTATAGACTAAAAATTACACTAGTCACATCTAATATGTACTTATTGTAAGACAAATAATTATATTCATATATATAATTTAAAAAAAACTTTAATCAATAGAACATTAACTTGGTAAGGAACTTTGTATTTGTATTCCTTTACCACCATTTCAAAAGAACGATATACAAAAAATATTACGTACTCGTTAATGAAATGAAATACCTACCTAATTAAAATTTGAAATAAAAAGCTAGCTCATTATGACGCTGAAAGCAAAACTTTACAAAATGTTTCTTCTTTCTTTGAAAATGTATTTCTCTCCAGTCCATAGCACGCGCAAACATCCGTTGTGAAAGAAAAGCTACCTGAGTCTCAGAACTTTTCCACTGGTTGTTTTTATAAAATAGCTCCACTTAGTAGCCCATTGGGCGACAGTTAGACTCGCTGAAGAAGCTTTAAGACTTTTGAGCGTTGAAATTTTTAAACGAAATACAATTTTGTAAGACTAAATAATTAGTACAACGACCTGCTTGTAGTTTTCAATAATTGGTGTCGCGTTTACGTTATTCGATTTGTCGCAATAAAATTAAATTACACATTAATAAAAAAAAAATCAGTCCAATTGATAACCTCCTTCTTTTTGAAGTCGGCTAAAAATGGAGTGTCTGTATGTTATATCGGAAAAAATCATATTTCGCACACGTGATGTGTGAACTGTAGAATAACTAAAACCATTTTTTTAATGTATATCAGTCTGTCTGTCTGAATGTTCCGGATAATTATCGGAACGGCTGGACGGATTTTGACGGGAAGATAGCTAATAGCTACTTTTTTAATTCTGCTCTGACGAAGTCTGTGGCAATCGCTAGTTATAACAAAATTAAGAAACCGAAGATTTTTAACGCAAGCACACTTAAGTTAAAACCCCATACAATAATTTCAGCAAACTTCTCCCACAATATTGATAGCTTTGTTGAAACCATATTGATTTAGAGGAATTTTTACTCTTTTTTTTAAACATTTCTAAAAAAGTAAAACTTGAAATAGACCAACAAAAGTTGACTAATCAAATAGTAAGTAAGTACTCTATATAGTATAAATTCCATTTTAAATTGGAAATGTTTTATAGAAATGAACTGAGTTCTCTAGGAATGCATTTTGAATGGATCCGATTGCAAGTAATAAAAGCATCGTTGAGGCTTAAGTGTTTGCTTTGCGCGTCGGTTGACGACAGTACGACAATAGTTCGATTGCGGTTCCGATTCTATCAATTACGGTTGCGTGCCTTTTCCACACTCATTAAGCATTTCACTCTGCTTTGGAATAACAATTATTAACATCTCGATACTTCAAGTGATAGAGATTCAATTTAAATAATTTATCTTCATAATTCTTTCACCAGTGTGTTGTATTTTTTTTTTATGATGACCTCTTGTTCCTTAAGCTGCCTGACTGATTTTTAAGAGTAAGATGTTTTCTATCAATTTTGCCACATTACATAAAAATTTTAAAAATAACAACAAAAGATTTAATTACACGACAAAAAAGATAAAAAAATCTATTGTGGTGAATATTTAAAGAACACTAAAAGGAAACTTTAGAACTAAAAGTTTAATTAAAAATACATTTTCCAACCGGACTGGCCGCAAACCGCACAATTCAGCTTTACACGCCGATTTCATAAAGAAACTTTTATGCTTTGAAATTGAAAGAGTAATTAACAAAATTCGTATCTTTTGAATGAATTATTTTGAACAAATTTTAAAATGTAAATTTGTTGTTTGTTCTATTACAAAATAAAAAAGGAATTATGGACAATAAAAAAAACTAACAAAAAACTGAAAATATATTTTTAGATTTTTTGTATTTGCTTGATTAGGTCCCTGCTATGAACTGTTTCAAATTTCTTTGAAGTCTGGAATAATTTAAGTTTCCTGAATAAAAAAAATACTTACTCGTATAAAAAATAGAAATACTCGAATATCTACAAACATCCTTTCAACATCGATAATGCTACGTGACTGTGATACGACTACGATTGAAAATATCTGTGCAGTATTTAACACAACCACAGGGAAATGCGTCGTCTGTTATAAAGCTCTTTCACAGCCACCTGAAATAATTATTTAATTGCTAAGATACAGTTAACGAAGAAATTAAAATAAGTATAAAGTAGCCAGGAATTTATTTAGTACTAGCTGTACCCGCGACTTCCTTCGTGTGAAATACTGTCTTTAGGTAGCATTTTCATTAATAACGCTAACTATTATACTCTTCCAACCCCTTACAAGCCTATTTACGGATTCAAATGTAACCTATAATTTTTCTCAGGCTCTAGGATATCAGTGTGACAATTTTTATTTAAATCGGTTCAGTAGTTTTGGCATGAAAGCGCGACAAACAGACAGATAGAGTATTAAGGATAAATAACAAGTCAAAGACGAATTTTAACAGACCTAAATTGTTAGAATTCAATAAACTTGAATCACTACAGCGGTAGCTAGTTAATCTGTCGAAACGGCTCATTATATTCAATACACAAAAAATTATAAGACGATTACTACTCAATATTTGCATTCAGGAACCAGTTTAACATACTAGGTATTACTACTAGCTTAACTACTAGGCAGCTACTGTATTGTATTTTACCTAATTTGGTATGTTGATGTTCTAGATATCGATTTTGTAATTATTTAAAAATGAAAAACAAGAGCAAAATAAGCGATGTATATATAGGGTGTCTCAGTAAGAGTGCACTTTTTAAAATTGGAATTTTTTTTTTTCGTACAAGTGGCGAGTCTGAAATTTTACAGTTGTCACCTCTGTTTATTCCGATTATTAAAAAGGTGCGCTTTTCGAAAGAACAACGCGTTATAATTGTGAAAACTTATTACAAAAATGGGAAAAATTACAGTCGAGAAAGTGCACCTAATGCGTCAACCATTCGAAGAGTGATCAAAAAAATGATATGATAATAAGAATCCTTTGCGTCAACGTACCGGTCGGTCTCTGAAAACATTGCTGCTGTAAACGAGAGTGTCGCCGAAAATCCGAAAACATCGTTCTCAACAACTTTAAATTTCACAATTTTTCGAAAAAAGTCATTTTCTCCGATGATCCATATGGATCCATGAATGGCTTTGTGAATACACAAAATGGTCGAATTTGGGACTCATAAAATTCTCATGCAATCCATGAGAAACAAATGCACCCCACAACGAGTAACTGTCTGGTGCAGATTTTGGTCAGGTGGCGTGATTGGACCTTACTTTTTTGAAAATGATGCCGAAATTGCAGTGACTGTGAACGGCATTCGTTACAGGAATATGATAACGGACTCCTTGTGGCCTCAACTGAACGGTATGAATCTGGACAACATGTGGTTTCAGCAGGACGGCGCAACCTGCCACACCGCGAATGAAACAATCGACTTATTGCAGCAACGATTTCCAGAAAACATTATTTCTCGAAATTCTGATGTCAACTGGCCACCAAGATCATGCGATTTTTTTCTTTGGGGTTTTGTGAAATCTCGCGTTTATGCGAATAAACCCCAAACAATTCCTGAACTCTGATCGGAAATCCAACGCGTCATCGGTGAGATACAGCCACATATCTGTGCAAAAGTCATGAAAAGAGTAATGGCCTGTCATCGGAGCCGTGGGGGTCATTTGCCAGATTTTTAATTCCATACTTAATCGGAACATGTCTTCTTTACAATACAATAAAAATATCACAACTCTGTCATAAAATACTTGTTTTTATTTTAAAATGAAAAAGTGCACTCTTACTGAGACACCCTTTAGTTAGGTTGAAAACCCTATTGAAAACAATACATGTGGATTTTAAATGAAAATTGTTGCTCTCCAGGGCGAGGTATGGAGTCAACAAATTTTCGGATATCATTTATTTATTAAAATTAATTTCTTGTCATAGATAAATTTTTACTACGGTATGATATTTTTTCTAATATCAAGTTAATGTTTAGCTTGCTGCTTTAGCAGTGGCACTGGCACGCTACGCTCCAGATTTATTATTAGGCTCGATAGTATAGAGTATCGGTTGTATAATATATTTTGCTTGCAAGCCTCCGTTGGATCGTTAAGCGATAAGAGGGAAAAAGATGCATGGACTCGCCCGCTCCTTCGCGGAAGAGTTTTTTGTGCCACGAATTCCTGGAATGGCGGTCGGCTTTTTTCGCGCCATACTCTTATTACAATGAGATACGCATGCTATTATCGAGCGGTTCCCGAAACGACAATCATTATTATGATCAATCAAATAAAATCTTCCTTTTTTCTTTCTTTTCATCTTTGATTCATGCCCTCTTTAGTTTATTTTGTTTTTAATTTAAGTTCATCTGTATTTTAAATTCGTATTTTCTTAAAATACTGCTATTTCACTGCACAAGCTGTCCTTCAAATTTTCGTATTTTTACGAAATATCTATTTTCATTATTTATTCTTTCATTCCTTTTTAAATAATCTTTCTTAGACTATGTCAATAATATAAACATACTAAATGCATATTAGAATAGGGTACTTTTCTGGGTTATAATATCGGTTACAGTAAGCCTAACCTGCATTTGTGTTAATCGTCATGGTATCGTCATCGTCAATTATGTTCAAATTAGTAGGAGGTTTTTGGTGTACGTTAAGTTCGATACGGCGCTGTCCATATTTTCATACAGATTTTTTCGATGACTATACGATGGCGATTATCACAAATATTCGTGCTAGGCCCATAGTTTCGGAATGTCGGAAGTAGGAAATCTCGACATTGTTCATTAGGCCGAAAATAGGTTAATAACGTTCGAAGTATTCACGTATAAAATTATTATTCATTCGATTTAACAAGCAAATAAATTTACCGTGACAAAATTCACTTATGTAGGACTAGTTGATGCCCGCGACTCCGTCCGCGCGGAATTAAAAAATAAGCTTATTAAGTAGCTTATTTGTTCTTCCAGGCTACGTTTTACATCTGTGCTAAATTTCATCAAGATCTAATGAGCCGTACCGGAGATACCTTTAAACAAACATCCATCCATCCATCACAACATTCTTCGTATTTATAATATTACGGGTAGTAAGATTAAAACCTTAAATATGTCTTTATTATCTTTGAAAAAAAAATGTTACTAATGTAGTTTGTTTAATTTCAGGAATGGTAATGTACGGTAAAATTAAATTAAACAGGAAAATTCTTGATTCTAAATTTTATTTTCAAGAAAAGAACATTTCTACCAAATAATATATCGCCTCACTTCATTATTCTTTTTACTTGTTACGGAGTTTTATTGATTATTAGAGTGTATTTTCCTATGAGTTTATTGGCAATTGTTGCCAGCACCCTACGTGATCGTTCAACTTTGGTTCCGTATCGGTGTCATTGACCTACCACCGTCTGAAATAGATACGCCCTCATAATGTATCGCTGGCCCTCCTTAATACATTAAATATGTTATCTTTGCTAAATTATCTTTATCTAATAAGTATCAAAAATATTTATGTCATATCATAACCCTTAAGACTACAAAATTAAAGGCAAATCTGAGATCACAATGTTTAAAGCAGGTGAAAAACATTTAAATACTGGTTTATTGGAATCAAATCAATCAATATTATATTTCAAATGAATTAAGATATATTTAAATACATTAATTAATTATTTATATTTATATTTAGTACAAAAAACAAAATAAAACCGTTAAGTAAAGTCTCGGGAAATAGTATTAAGAACTCATTTATAGCTATACAAAGCTATTAACATATAATATAGATTGTTCCTAAATCTAAAATCCTAAAAATCCTAAAAAAAAATTTTCAATATCAGTCGCTTAACAAAATTAGTTAGGATTGCTCTTTGATAGCCGGCTGTAATTGGAAATAGATTGGCTAAATTGCGTCTGCATCGACACTTGCGATCGGACCAGGTCTAAACTAATTCGTCAATTAACCCTCGCCTGAGAATATGGACTGTGGCGAGCCGAGAGCCGCGTATTCTCGTACATCGGCAGTGGCCGTCATATCGCGGCTACAACGCGGTCGTGGAGTTCCGCCAGAAGGTGGGTCGCTTGATCTCTCCCGCGGTATTGCAATGCACATCCGGGGCGGTCGATACGGGCGCCGACTTGCGCGGTGCCGTTTCCCCGCGCCGACATCGCACTCCCCTCGCGTCTTGAAAACCCCTGCGAAGCGGCTCTCACATCGATTTGTTCGCTTGATAATTATTTAGCGCGCTTGCGAAAATATATCATCCCGTAGTAAGAAAATGCCTGTAAGAAAATGCTCTACTTACAAGGAATTGCCTCTCCTGCATTAACAAGTCGGCTTTTGCTTGTAACCAGACACTAATGACACAATATACTGTGTTAGTTATAACTACTGTGTTACATGATGCTAATTGAAATATGAAGAAAAATAAAAGTGTTAGATTTAACCCAGTTACCTGAATATGACCTTTTAACCTATGTAACTACTTCCATTTCCATGAAACACTTATAAATACACAAATACGTGTGTGCATCTTTCTCCTAATATTGTAATACTTTACCTTCTACCTCTATTTAAATATTCAAAGACTATATTAATAATTAAATAACTGATGATATGAATCCTCGTATGTGTCATATCTAAGATATACCTAAGTTACATGTTTAGAAAGTACATAAAAAATAAAAAGTGTGAAGAGAAAAATTACACGTGCTGGTAAATTTATTTTATTCATATGCAAAAAAAAAAATTCGCAACGCTAGAGTAGAGCACTACAGTTCACATTAATCCCGCAAACCCACTTTCGAGTCCACTTTTCTCGTAAACCACTAGCGCGCAGCAAACATACAGTAATCCACTTGTAGCTGTATTTAAAAAAAATGTATAACTCTAATTTTACTAAAAACAATCATATACTTTCAACCAGTGGACGCTGATTAAATATTATCAGTCTAATTTCAATAACAGTACTTACGTTATAAATCCCTACTAATAAATCTAATTACATGAAATTTTAATTCAAATAAAGGTTTGAAATATAATTTTCAGACATACATTAGTATCTTTTTAAAGCATAGTCCTTTACGATAGAATTATTAAAACAACATTCCAAGATCATCTCGTATTTAATTTCCCAGGTGACTAAAATCATAGTAATTTCTGATGAATATAAGGCAATTAAAGGCGCGATAGTTTCTGATGAATGCATGACTAATTCGTTAAAATGTACGTCCGTGATGACTGCCACATTTAGAATCCGGAGGTCTCTCGCATAGAAATTAGTTAAGAAAAGGCTTTAAATTGATCACTACCGCGAATTATTATTATTAGTAGTATAAAAAAAAACGTTGAATAAAGTGCGCAAAATGAAGCGCAAGACAACAGTAAAGAGGAAAACAAAAATATTTACATTTCAGTTTATTCTGAGTAATGACATTTTCTAAAACCTTCACAAGTCATTGGAATATTCGGTTAGAAGTGCGCAAAATCAGAAGTTTCTCCTAAATCCCCGGGCGCGGAGGAGCCGACTAATTTTAGACTCTCCAGTGTGGACGGTAAATCGATAACAGTAATATTTAATTAAAATGTAGAACAGTAATATAGTAAACGACACATTCAAAATCAAATTATAATTCATTTCTTATTTCAATCTTACTACAGATTACATGGATGAAATTATTATTTTTTTACAACCTTTGAGTATGTAAAAAATTGTTGTAAAAAGTTTGAGTAATTGCTTTCGAAATTATCGAAATATTTCGAAAAAAGAATTAAAGACGATATAAGTAATAATTTTCTTCTTCTGACGTTATCAATTAATGTAAAACACAGTTTAATAGTTGAGTAAATTTTTGTATTGAATGAAAGCGTTGATATTCCGGTGTGCAATATAAACAATTGGTTTTATTTTCTCTTATAAATACCATCAGCTAAGTGATTGGATGTTTTCAGCTAAAAGCCAATTACTATTCGATAAAATCGTTTGTAAAAGCCGTTCATTCAGCGACTAAAAAAATAAAATAGAACACGACGACAGTTAACGCGATTTAACGCAATGGTGCTTGTTTGCAAACGAGTAAAAGCGAATAAAAATTGACCAAATAGAAGAAGTATAAAGTGCAAACGTTTTAAATTCTCTCCATCTTCAAATATGTATTTAAAAATATTTTGAAATTAATGAAATTATACTGCTTTATTTTACAGTAATATTAACAGAATATACTCGTAGATGACGCTTGTCAACGAAGCTTACAAAACAAATAATTTCATTTAACATAATGTCCAAACGCCTAGAAATATTACGTTAATTACTTTATTCTAAAGATTATTTATCGTACAAACATTTTAGTAGTAGCCAAATTTTAAACGTAAATTTTAAGTACATCACACAAAAGACGTAGGTATGCTAGAATTTTAAAAGCCTCCTTAGAAATTACAAGCATCCTTGAAGAATTAACGAAAGAACGCTTGTAATGTCACGAAAAGGTTAGCGGACAGAGAATCTCTTTTAGACGTTTTCGCTAAAGATGAGACAAACATTTTTTTTAATTTTTTCTCAACCTTACAAAATTAGCTTGTTCAAAAAAACTAATTAATCTAATAATCAGATAGTAGCAATGATAATCGCTACATGTTATAAGGACATTTGTTATTGTAAGTAAAGGACAAATAACAGAAAAGGTCACTTTGAACATTTGTTGCGTCAAAGGACCTGAAAATATTGTTACGAACGTGGGGTACTGGATAGAGACAAATATGGAACCAAAAATCCATAGTCGGTCTCAGTACTAGAATTGTCACCATTTCGCACAATATACGAATGTAGCCCCTCGGCTTTATTTTACGAATGTATTTAAAAATGTTCTTCCGTTGACAGACAGTCAGACACTGTCAGTTCCGCTGCGTCGCCACATTCTTACTTTTCATTAATCTTAATTCTTACTAATATTATGAATGCGATTGTTTAGATGAATGGATGGATTGACGGATGGATGGATGTTATTTTGAAGGTATCTCCGGAACGGCTCAACGGATCTTGATGAAATTTGGCACAGGTATAGAACATAATCTGGAAGAACACATACACATAGGCTACTTATTACGATTTTTAATTCTGTGTGAATGAAACTATTTAAATACGAAGTGCAAGTATTAAGCTCGAACCAACACAAACAATTCATTAACTACGTCTAGACACAAAACCAAATCTCATTTAAGCCGAAATTGAAATTGCGAAATTAATTAGCGTCGATTTTGAAGTCTATAATGGAATTTGCAGTTGAATGGCATTTTTGAAGGGGAACAATGTATTCGTTTAAACTAATACAGGTTCGAGAGGTCGATATGCGGGGAAATGATCATCGAGTGGCGGATTGTAAAATTGAGTTAAATCCGATCATTTGAGTACAATTTTCCGAGTGCTTTCCAATTTAGGTATTGCTTTATTACCAAATGCTTTGAATTCCATTACTGGTCGAGTTTTAATGAACGAAATCAAAAACAAAAATGAATTAAAAAGACCTATTATCAAATAAATACTTCAAAAATAAAATTAATCAATAAAGTTCCATATCATAACATTACAAGAAATTTGAAAACCAAAATACATACACATTCTCTGAACAAAAATTTCAATGACACTAATCTGAGCGAGATTTTGTTTACCTTTTTTTGTAGAAAAACAACGGAGTTGGAGATTGTTCAGCGAATAAAAGAAATAACGTAGTATTTTGATTGTGTTTTATTTTCTGCTTAATTTCAACGCATTAATAAAACACTAGCTTTTACCCGCGACTCCGTCCGCGCGGAATAAAAAATAGAAAACGGGGTAAAAATTATCCTATGTCCGTTTCCTGGTTCTAAGCTACCTGCCCACCAATTTTCAGTCAAATCGATTCAGCCGTTCTTGAGTTATAAATGGTGTAACTAACACGACTTTCTTTTATATACATAGATAAGATTAGCAGGTTATTCAAAATAATCTCAAGCTTTCATGTATTGAAAAGTTGAAGGAGGTTGGAGATTGCGGCAGTGAAAAAGTGATAAGCAATTTTATATCTATGTCCGTTTTATGGTACCTACATGAAATTAATCTATTTATATAAAGTAAATGTATTAATTTAGAAGAGCCAACACATATAAATAACGATATTAAACTCGTCTATTTACGTTACATGTGGTCTGAACTTTGCTTCATATTGTTGGAATTTAAATTTTGCGAGAAATATTCAACATTCACTTGTTTGTGTCGTTTTTAATATCACGAACAAAGAAGTAGAATAACTTGGTTATTATAAAAAAAAAACAACTCAACTCACTTTATTAACACAAAGACGGAGATTTCTGAATGGAAAATGTTTAAATGTACGTAGAAGAGCAGAGAGGCGTGTCAAGACTGATAATAATAATAAGTACACAAAAATGTTATCCCTTAGTTTTTTTTAAAGGAATACGAATACCTCAAATAATTTTAATTGTAGACGGTAAGCAAATATTTTTGGGAAAAAATTACACTATACAAAAATGGTGACGTCTTTATTTTGAACAGGGACAGCGATATTTGACTCATCGTTCGAAAGCAGCAATAACTTTAACCCACAAGAAATGCAGTAAAACTATGCGTCACCCTTCAAATTTGTGGAGCATGTAAGTATCCACCTTTTAAGACTAATATTTGATAGAAAAAAGATACTATACCCAAAACGTAGCAGGTAAAAATGTTGCACATAATATTAAGTTGTTTATGATCATGTTCTTTAGAAAAGCACATTCATCGATTCAGTAGTTAATGATGATGTTGAAGAATCTATGTTATTTAACTTGCCAATACGAAACAGCAAACCCGTATTTTGCTTTTAAATAATGTAACATTTAAATTGTACACTCACAATAATGTAAGTAGGTCATGCCATCGTTACCATGACAACTTAGAACCAGGAAAATAAAACGGTCACGGATGATTTGAATTCGGGGTGATTTTATGTACTGTTTAGTTTCTTTTTTAAATGATTTATACCAAAATGTCGCCTATATGTTGGAATTAATAATCGCTATTTTGGCGAATTCAGATGGTCGCTTGCTACGTTTCACCTTGGGATATAAAAAGAAATAAATAATATTATTAAACAAAATATGAGTATTATTTATCGATGTATACCAAATCATCTTACTGATATTATAAATGCTAATGTATGGATGGATGTTTGTTTCAAGGTATCTCCAAAACAGCTCACTGAATCTTGATGAAATTTGGCATGAATATACATAATATATAACTTAGTCTGGTAGAACACATAGGCTACTAAATAAACTTTATTTTTAATTCCGCACGGACGGTGTCGTGGGCGACAGCTAGTTATTACATGTTTTTGTTTCATTTGGGTTAGACCTATGACTAATGAATTTTTGAAATTGAATTCTCCATTTCACTGATAAAATAAAACTTTGTATGTTTCATGGAATATTTTCTTCACGGACATTTTATATTCGCAAGACAAGGTAAGCCGATTAAAATGAAATTCTCGGAAGAATAGATTGAGAGGATCTCGAGAAATCTTTTTCACATTTAATGCGAAAATTGAATCTAGGAACTCTATAGACTATTAGTTCTGCGATCGAGGCGTAAATGGAAAGTACTTAGAATCTGCATTAAAAGACTAATAGAGCTTTTGCTAAATTATTCTCTAGATCTGAGGGAGCTTGAAAGAAGGGTGCATTGAGTTTTGCTTTTAACCAATAACTTTTTTTTATTGGACTTTAGCAACAGTGGCAAACGAGCAAGTTGATCGCTGATCACCAACCTCTGTATTTTCATTTGCGACCACTACTTTTAATAGAAAAACACTACGAAAAACGCGGATTTCACTTCAAGCCTGTCTTATTTAATATTTTATTTCACCTGTCAAATCGAAAAAAACTATTGCACGAATACCTATTCGTGCAATAGTTTTTTTTATGGGTTCTTACAATGTTTTTAAACTTTAAATATATACTTACGTCAGAAGTCATACTTTTTATTCGTTATCAAACATATAAGCCGCAACCATGCTTCAGAACACTTTCAACAGACTGTATCCTAAACTAGCGGTCGCCTGCGACTTCAACTGTGCAGGAGTAAAATGAAGCCTATATACCATCGACGCGCATTTATCAGAAACCTTTCCGTCAAAATCGATCCAGCCGTTAAAGACCATCCCGGTCACACGGTACACTAGTAGACAACACTTAAAACAATTGATTTTTCGTTGTCAGCAACGAATATACATAATGTAAAAAAAACAAGGTTATTTTAGACTAAAAATAAGTATATCATGGATGATATCGCACTAAAGGGTGTGGATTCAGGATTATGATTTGGGATGGATCGCTTGACCCTTTTTTAGAAGTGTGGTTGTGTATTGTTTTAACAAGGCAAGAAATGTAATACCTGTGTTACGGAATTTCCAAAGAGTAAAATATTGTTGTTTTAAATAAAACGGCTTAACAAGTTACAACCCCTTTATTTCTGTTTACGCCGACAAAGTAGAAAGTAATTATTTTAATATGTACGGTGTGGGTCGTTCAGAAGATTTCGAAACCGGTTTAATGCCCGCTATTGAAAAATACACACGGTCATCGATTAGTAAAACGCCACCAACAACTTAATGCGTTCTTGTGAAGAACACCTATTTTGTAAGTATTATTCACGAGATCACATACAACGGAATATGCGTAAAAAAGGAGACAGCAAAATTTTATTTATTGCATAATAGGTATATTGTAGAAGAAAACGGTTTTCTTCATTATTTTTTATTCACAAACCTATGTTCTAATGTTCTAATCTCAATATTGTAATTGTTTAAAAAGCATATTTTTGCAGTGATTATTCAAGGTAAAAAAAAGTAAAAAAATCTCAACTTACACGTTAACTTTATTTACTCTTTAATTATGATGAAAAAAGGTTTGGATTTTTTTGTGTAATAACCTTTGTTATTTTTTTTTGAAGAGATTTCCATATGTTGCTATCTAACGCTCCTTTAAACATGTTAAAGCTGTAATTTTTTTACCCTTTGACTGTGGGAGTAGGATTACGGGATAATTTACGAAGTCACAAATTAATGAGTTTTTATTTTACATTTTCAATTTAATTCACAAAAATGTATATATTCCATATTTTTATAATTGACGACCAAATCCCAAAGTATTATTTCCACAGTTAAAGCATGGGAGATGACAACTTATAACATGTTGTCATCCCTCTCATTAGATTTGAAAAAAAAAAAAACAAAGACGACAAAACATTATAATACTACATATTTCGGCAGTGGAATTTCATTGTATTCCTAATCCCTTTTTCTTCACGTTCATACTATGTCTATGATTACGTTGGACAACATGGTTCCATCCTTATTTGTTAAAAGAAGACATATAAAGTGTAAACGGTGTAAACGAATTCGCAAATGTTTCACAAGGCAATAGATAAGCGACGAGTGTGGCCAGATTTAAATGGAGTTTCTACTAGTAACTTTTTTAAACACTTCATAATTGACGACGAAATTTGCTTGTGTGGTCAGGTCTAGGTCAACAAAAAAAAAGATGTTTTTTTCTTAATTAATCTTAATTATTTTGATTTTTTTTTTAAATGAAAACTGCTAATTTTCTGTGATGATTGTTTAATTTAAAGCTTAATGGATTTGATCAACCTAAATCTAATTCTTGATGGAGTCAGACATACATAAAGTACTACATTATTGTGTACATTTAGGGAGAATACCAACACCAAAGCGAAAAATAAGAGTATGAGTACTTCATTCTACTAAAATAGTAGAAATTGACCTAGTGTGGCCATACTGTTGTAAGACACGAACCACAGATGCCGTTATTTTATGACAAAGATCGTAAAAACTTTAATCTATTGTTTATTCAGATAGCAATTTTTATGACCTAGTTTTAGAGCGTTATTATAAAATAGAACGATTAATTAATAGTAGTAGTAATAAGAATTAATAACAACCACAATAATATTTCTTCCTTATATTGACAGAAAAAAATAAAAAAGAAAACGTTCATATACATTGTTGGTCGTTTTAACAACATGAGTTTTGAAGATTCTTTAGGTTCCAATCAAAATCCAGCCCTTCTTTAAGTTCTTATAGTCTAAATACGATTCGAACCGGTGAGAGGCGCTGCTGTCGTGGTTGGTTTAGTCAGAATAAATATATAAAACTTAACAAAACGCTAAAATTCAGTTTATAGAGTTTGGTTTATGGTTTTAGTTGTCCCCCGATGTTTTAGGTATGGTTTGGGCTCTTATTTGTTGGATGGGCTTCGTGATTACACAAGGTCCCATCAATTATAATTATTATTATCAAAGCAATCGACTGTTTTTGACGTTGACAGGGGGCGTTAGCGAACTGTCATAATTTAGTTTCAGCTAAGCCCACGGTGCAGATAGCCTTGTCGGTCTGATCAGACTATACCAGACAATACTTGCTATACTCTTTGGTCAATACTGTAACCGTGAAATGTGAACGAAAGTTGGACGGATCGTGCACAGATAAATTATGAAACGCTTATAAATATTTGCGATTTATTGTTTATCTATGACATTTACTCCACTTCGCTGGGAAGCCCATCCGTATTTTGATTTCAAGCAATTTCAAGTGTCTTATTTTATTTAATTTTAGTAATTTAATATAATAGCTTGCTTTATTTACATATTTGAATATGACTTGGGGCTTTGTAACGTGTGGCCCTAACGAGGCACTAGTTGTTTCAGGTAAGTTTTCAAAGACCGCCTAAAAGTAGTTTGTTGTGCTGAGTGCTGGGCATGAGTTTAGTAAAAAATCTTTGTGTAAAAACATATAAATGTTACTAAATTATACACAATTATTGTTTTAATGTTATTTGTAAAATTTACTGTAGCGCATAAGAATGCTTAGGCGAATTTATTAAATTCGAGTAAATTGATACTGCTGTGCACTACATAATATTTTGTATGAAATAACATGATAAATCGTGCTGTATAAACCTTTGCTTTTTTATAATTTTAATTAATAAAGAACAAAAAGTTGATGGTATTAGAAATCAACATCTATCATTAGATTTTTATTAGGCTATGAATATATGATCTGTAATAATTTGCACAATAGTTAATTCAGTTGATGACATAGGGAATTAGTACAATTTATATCACATATTTTTATAGAGATGCTAGGCATAAAACTAATAATGGTTGGGTGTTGACTGTCGCTGGATCTGTTTAAAATTATGCAAGAGCCAATTTTTTATTAGGATGCTGTTACTCCAAGCCACTTCTTGTTCCTGGTGGGCGTGCTTTTGTATGGCCAGCTATACAGCGTGTCCAGAAAATATCACTCAATACAATGACACTTCAAGTTGAGTCACCGACTGTCTACACTAGTCAAGGGGTGCCAATTTCAGTCACCGGAATAGCACAGGTATATTGAAATATTAGATAAAACAACCATAAATACCTAATAATATGTTAAAAGAAAAGCTTTGCAACTGACAGTAAATCTTTAATGATAATACAAACTTAATTATTTAATTAATAAACTTTCAGGTGAAGATTCAAGGTCAGAATGCTGAAATGCTGCTCTCAGCTTGCGAACAATTTCTTGGCAAATCCGAGCAAGAGATTCAACATATAGCCCTCGTAACACTCGAAGGTCACCAGCGCGCTATTATGGGATCTATGACTGTGGAAGAAATTTACAAAGATAGAAAGATATTCTCTAAAAAAGTGAGTTGTTTTCTTAATGTTAATGGTCTTAGTTCAATGTGAACCCCTACGTATTAAATTTATTTTCCACTAGCTTTTACCCGCGACTTCATCCGCGCGGAATAAAAAAATGCACACAAGATAAAAAAGTTCCTATGTCCCATCAATTTTCAGCTAAATCAGTTCGACCGATCTTGAGTTATAAATAGTGTCACTAACACGACTTTCTTTTATATATATATATAGATTTAGGTAGTTTAAAACAGTAACACTATTATTGCATACATTTTTTTCAACATATAAATAATAATTATAAAAACCAAACATACTTCTTAATTATAAAGTATGGCTTAACTTCTTGAAAGACCATATTTTGTTTTATATTGCCAAGATTTTGTTTTTCATTGTTTATATTTGAATAAATTATCTGTATTCAAGGTGTTTGAAGTGGCATCCAGTGATCTGATCAATATGGGAATTACAGTTGTGTCGTATACATTGAAAGACATCAGGGATGAAGAGGTAAATAATGAATTTCTAATACATTGTTGAGAAATGTAGTTACTTTTAAAAATTGTTAAAGTATTGTGATCAGAAAGATATATTTCATAGTTGTAGCCATCATTTATACTGTTTACTAACACTATTAATAATTTAATGTTCATTAATTATTTATGTATATAGACTGTACTTTATTCAATTTTGCACTATGTTATAGATATAGTAAAACACTTTATTCTTCACAATGGTGGCTACTTCTAATTATGATCATATTTTAAGTATTTCAGTAGATTTATTTTTCTTTTAACATGGCCTCAGGGAGCAAAGGTATGTCCCTTTTAAAGAACTAGTGTGTAAATTCATATGTTTTGATGTAACTATGTTTGGTAGATGTTAGTTATCATTCATTTAATTTCATTATAATATTATTCTACTAGTTGGATATAAATCGGAGGTAATATATGATATGACAGGAAAATATTGTAGTTATTTATAGTAGTTGATTGATTTATACTTCAAGTTCATTAAATATTAACACCGCTAGAAGCTAGGCCATCGATTATTACTGTTCTTTACAATGTCGTTTTGTGGTTTAAATCTAATAGTGTATATATTCGTTAATAATATTACACTCTGCTATTTGTATTAATTAACAGTATTGATTTTCGAATATCGCGTATATCACAAAATCAATTTAAGTAGTACTAATAGTAAAAACAATGTGTTATCAAGCATATTTAAAAGTAATTAAAGTTGAAAATTCACTTTTAGAATCATATAAATTGTAAGATAAAATCCCCTGTAACATTGTTTGTGTTATAAATATATTCGAGTTATTTTTTCCCTACTCCTAATATAAAGTATGAATTCATGTAGCTCTATTATCAAACGACATTGAGGCCGAAATGGATCCGGTCGTTAGCTCATCACGTTGTTTAACGCTTAATTGGAACTTACGTCATAATGCGTGTTGTCACACCTTAGACACTTTGACAAAATAAACTACCGTATAAGGGAGTTTTTTACAACTGTGTTCTAGTTGTGACATAAATAATATTAATCTCTGGTATATATTATGCCAGTACAGTAGGACAGTATTGATGGGCTAGCATGGTCTGTATGGGCTTACTGGTACCAGGTGTTTGCATTATATCAATTCTCCCCCAGCAATGATTTTGAGAGCTACTGTACTTGCACAATGTAAACTATAATTCATAAAGCTCATCATCTCAGAGCTTGTATGCATGTATTGCATCGGTGTGCTTATCTCATGCCTTATGTTTGAAATAATAGGTTTTTAATGAAATGTTTGACTAATTCTAAGTTACTTTTTGACTTATCATTTCTTAAACCCACATCTTTTAATATTGTTAATTTTTGTCTTCTCTTGTCAGTGACATCTTTAAATTATTTTATTTATTATTTTAAACATATTCATAGTGTTTTAATTTTAGCTAAGCGCTTCATGAATCTGATCTTAATCCATTTCTAGCTATAATTGAACATGAACGAATAATTATCATTCATCTCTCTTTTCCTTGAAGGCCTCAGGTGATGATGTGAATCCATTCAATATAACATTTCTACATGTTACAGTACCTTAAAATTATTTAGGTAGAGACATCTCTTCTCTTCCTTTGCCTTCTTGCACATATTTGTTAGAATGTAGGCTTTTCCTACAGTCAAATAAATAAGTATTCTGCTCTCATCCATCAATCTTCAAGTAACTCTAAATTTTAAAATACAAGAAATTTTGAATTGTATGAATAAGACAGCACATGGCATGATTTTTAAACTGTGGACTTGTTTGACACACATGTTTGACTTCATTATACAACTTTAGTATTTTTCATATAAGTCGAATAATAGAATAATCAAAGTTTTATTATTGTTATTGTTGTTATAAATAAGTTTTTTTATTGATCTGTTTTATACATATAACGGGAAGTCACAATATGTAAAATTTAGGCTACTTCAGTCCTACCTCATATGATGCTCATTCATTGTGAAAAATACTAAAGATGTGCTAACAATAAACATGTTGAATAAATAATAATAATAATATGGCTGTCGTAAAATAAAATATAATTTGATACAGGGTTACTTAAAAGCGCTGGGTATGGCGAGAACTGCGGAGGTGAAACGAGACGCTCGTATCGGTGAGGCTGAAGCCCAAGCTGAGGCTAAGATAAAAGAAGCAATGGCGGAAGAACAACGGATGGCGGCTCGCTTCCTCAACGACACTGAGATAGCTAAGGCTCAACGAGATTTCGAATTGAAAAAAGCCGCTTACGATGTTGAAGTACAAACTAAAAAGGTAATATATAAAAAAACTATATGACTGATTTTCAATCAGAACATCTCGACAGAATACTAAACGAGTGACACTTAACTCATCACAGATTAGAATGGAATACATACAAACCCACGTACAAAAAACATATATTTTAGTGAATTATATTAGTCTACAACAAACAAGATATTGCTTGGTCATTATCTAAGTAGACTACTTAATTGTATGCCATATTAAATTGTTTATATTAATATTTATTACAGGCTGAAGCTGAAATGGCATACGAACTGCAAGCGGCTAAAACGAAGCAACGCATCAAAGAGGAACAAATGCAAATAGCAGTTGTTGAACGCACCCAAGAGATTAATGTTCAAAAGTGGGAGGTACAGAGACGAGAAAAGGAATTAGAGGCAACTGTGCGCAGGTTAGTTATTCCAAAATCTTTTGGATTAAGGGACTGGTGAAAATTTGAATTTTTTTTTAAATAGCAACAGATATTGACGTCTTTGCCTTTAGTAATCTGATATAATTTGATAAAACTGATAGAAGCTTAGATAAAATACCAGGGAAATTACATTTGTTTAAGTTATCTTGTATTCTTATATCTTTAATATATCTACTATGTTTTATACTGATCAAATTGTTACTTAGAAATTTCGGTATTAAGAGTAACCGAATTTATTGTATTGATTATAAAAGATAAAGATGTTTCCAACTCAATAGTATAATTTTACAGACCTGCGGAGGCAGAGAAGTTTAAACTGGAAAAATTGGCTGAAGCTCATCGTTTGAAGACTGTTCTTGAGGCTGAAGCAGAAGCTGAGGCGGTGAAAGTTCGCGGAGAGGTAATTATTAAGACATAATTAGAGCAACTTAATTCCCGTGGTCCTATTGCACAGATGTCTAGTTTAAGATGAACTATATCTTATATAGTTGATCTAACGATTTGAGGACAACTTACATTGGTAATTAAAACTAACTTCATTTTACCTTAAGGTACCTTAGTAAAGTAGTAATTGAGCCGCTTATTTTGAAAGTGGCCTAACTCCATTTATCTTCAAATCGAGATATTGAAAGTTTTGCGTTTCAATGAATTTAAAAATATACGTATAAGATACTAAGGAGTCATACTGCTTAAGCGTATCTAAGGATGTTAAATTTAAAGTTCCTGTTAAAATAGTGGCAATTATTAAGTAAATAACGTGCGTTTTCTTATCAAGAATGGAGTTGGGCAACTTTCAAAATTAACAGCCAGATTCATTATAAAATTTGAAGGTGCCCAAGTCCATTCAACATAATTTAAGATGTTTCAAATAAAAAAAAAGAATACGGAATTTGTTTTGCATATGTTGAAAACACTTCAGAAACATAATTTATGCGATTCTAAACATTTTCTAATTACATAACATAGAAAATTACAAACATAAATTTATTACAAAACAATTTACTATTCATCTACATTTTGTGCGTGTGAAAGGGATTTGAAAAAATCATGATGTTCTGGTGGTATGTATCGTAATAGGTCAATCATGTCCTTAAATTTTGCTGATGTAACTTGCCTAATATTTTTATACAATGGTGCCTATACAACATTTTCGAACCTTTTTGGTCTACCCCGACGTGGTAATAAATTCAGAACTTTAAAATTTTCATTTTCATTCATGGATGTCTTATAAATAATTTCATATGGTTCATTTCTGACAAAACGCATCCAACATATTTTACTGATTCTCCATCAGAATTTTTTACTCTTTTAAAAATTGCGTCTTCTAATAATTTTGTCGATACAAAATCTTCCTGTCTCATTTCATTTAGAGTAAAGTTATTACCCTTCCGGCACTTTTTAATAATCTTGGGGAACGTACAGTAAATTATTTTTTTTAATGCCATTTCAAAATCTCTATCATTTGGTAAAAACGAATGTCCTGATATTAAAAATTTATGATCTATAATTTCTACATTATTATCCAAAACTTGGACAATTTTCAACCACATTAAAGCTACTTTAATGTTTCTATTTTGCCCGGTGCACATGTCACTGTAAGCTATGATGTGTTTTTCACTTCTTAATTTTTTAATATGTTTTAAGATGCATGAAACAATAACTTGATGTAACTATAAATGGAGTTGGGCCACTTTCAAACTACACGGCTCAGTTATTCAATTAACTCGGAAAACTTATGTGTAAAAAATGTATCTTATTTTTTCTGAATATAAGCAATCTGAAGTGCTTCACTGATAAATAACATGAAGTTGTACATGTAAACATGGTCACCGGCAAAAAATTGAAAAACGGAGTTAGGTCACTTTCAAAATAAACGGCTCAATTGTGTAAAAAAAATTCAAATGTAAAATTAAATTAAATTTTACAAATTAACTTTTTACTGTCTATGAATTGGTCGTTTAAGTTGTGCAGTAAAAAAAAATTCTTTTGATCATGACACGAGACTAAACTTTATTAAGAGTAGGAATAATTGAATTAATCTTTTCTTTTTTGTAGGCTGAAGCATATGCCATTAAAGCTAAGGCAGCAGCGGATGCAGAACAAATGGCTAAAAAGGCTGAGGCGTGGAAGGAGTACGGCTCAGCAGCTATGGTTGATATGATGCTGGAGACATTACCAAAGGTATTTTGAAGTTTTGACATTCTTAATGTAAAATTCAGGTTATTCTAAATTTTACAGATGTATTTTTACAGCAATATTTTGATTGAAACGATATAAATATGGTGCTCAAATGTAATAACATCGATTATAAAGTCTATTGGTTAATAAGACAGAATATTGTTGGTTCCTTTAAAGTAATTATTTGAAGTTTTATAGAAGGGATCATGGTTAAGCACTGGCTTATTGACCTTTAAAAAAATACAATGTGCTTTATTTTGTTTTCTATTAACTTGTATTGTAACCTGTATTTACTCGTATTTTTGACTCTGATAGATAGAGAATGTGAGGGATATGTGTTTATACATGTTTCACAGCAGTCAAAACTCATTGTCACAATTGTTTTTGTACGTATAGGTTGCAGCTGAGGTGGCAGCTCCACTTTCTCAGGCTCGTAAGGTGACTATGGTATCTTGCGGAGGTGGTGAAGTGGGTGCAGCTAAACTGACAGGCGAAGTCCTCACCATCGTCCAATGTATACCGGAGCTGGTGAAAGGAGTCACCGGAGTTGATATCTCCAAGGCCAAGGTAACAATGATTTCACATGAAACAACACATCACACTGACAGTTGAATTCAATGGTAATAAAAATGAGAAATTAAAAAAAAGATTTTTTTTTGTCAATTTTAACACTGAATTACAATTAAATTCATAGAAAATGTGAAAGAAGGCGAGAATTTAATAACCTATGAAAGTCATTGTCTCGTCTCAACGTACCACCTCCATGAGAGAGAATTTCGGGTTAGAGGATAACCTCTATAAGCGAGAGTTTCATTTTGGTACATTGAACTCTCGCTTATCAAAGTTTGATTATATAATTTCTCATTTTTATTAAATTTGACTATACACTTTGCACATATACACTGGTTTTATTTCTTAATGTAGACAATACTTGAAATAATATATTTAAACCTCACTATTCCAAGCAATTAATATGGCTATTTGGAAAATAACATCCTGTATTTTTATTATAACAATTCCAGGATAGCTTTTAAAATCTTCACGTAACATTTTTTATTGTTCACATAGTTTTAAGGGAATACTTCAATTTCATTACAAATTAATCTTGTTTGTATAATAATGTGAGTTTTTGTCTTGTTTCTATGTTATCTTAAACCGTTCATTGTTTATTAATTATTACAATATTTAACCAATTATCATTAGATATTAACATAGTAATTACACATCATATGAACTGTTTTAATTAAATATATTGGCACATATAATATAGTGGGTGTATCTAATGTGAATAATCTGCGTAATTAATATTCGCTTATTGTAGATCGTAACAAAGTTTGATAACGTCTTTTATAAATTTTATTTGGTGTTACATTAAGATTGCCATCTGGTGGTGTTATCATTTAACGAGTTCTAAGATCTATCATCGAATTACAATTTTTTTTCACCCGTATCACCTATACCAATATCTGGAATTAAAAAAATTATTTATATTGGTGAAAAGTTAAATAAACATGTTGAAATGCATTTCAAATCAATTATAACTTAAGAATCAGCTGTGGATTTTTGATGTGAAACATCTATAGACTCACTTGTAAACCGAATTGTTGGCGTCGCGACGCTTGCCGTGGCGACGGGTCGCCACGCTATACTGAGGTATACATCTGCCAGGCGTCCCATGACGGCTCACATTTTTTTTAATTATTGAATTCAATACGTTACTTACGACTATTTCTATCAAGGGAATGAATTCATAGTTTATGTTTTTTTTATATTATACGGTGGCGAACAAACAAGCAGCCACTTGAATTCTTTGAAATAGTGGAGCGACCGCTACCTATAGACATCCGAAATTGCATTTGCGTTGCCTTCCTTATATCGACGGAGGAGAGAACGCACAGAAATATTTCCCCTTCCTACGCATTCCCTCAGTTAAATCCACTTTCTCTTCCTCTCCCTTTCTTACAAAAAAAGGCGGCAAGGGAAAGAGGCGGAATTGCTTTCACTTGAAGCATGTCTTCTGTGTGGTCGTGGTATCGCACTGGGCAAACCGACTCATTCGTGCAAATGTGTTAATTCTATTGCATTATACACATAATAAATTGATGGCTCCTATTAATATTTTCATACTAGCTATCGCCTGCAACTCCGTCTGCGTGGCATTACAAAATTAATAAGTAGTCTACGCGTTTTCCACACTATGTACCACATCTGTGCTAAATTTCATCAAGATTCGTTTAGCAGTTCCGGAGATACCTTCATACAAACATACATCCATCTAAACATTCGCATTTATAATATTAATAAGATTAATATCGTCTACTGTTGCGTCACTACACAAACAGCGATATTATCGTAAATTATTACCATAAATCAAAGTAACACGCATGCACTTTAATCATTACTTTTTGTTTACGAATAAAAAATATTTTCACATCTCATGGTAACGTAATGGTTTAAATTATTAAACACCTAACTATCGGCGTATACGTGACGAATTAAATCAATTTGATTCAGCTCGTTGGTGCCCGACTATCGTTATGTTTTGATAACATTACAGCTTTCTCACGATAACTGTACCTATGTATAATTATGTATATGTTTCAATGATTATCCTAACACGTATATTGCTATTTTCAAATGAGTTAACATACTTAAGAAAAAGGAGGGTTAAATGAGCAAAGTTAGTGCGAAGAACTGAAACGTCGGTTATTAAAATTACATTTATATTCGACTAGCTATCGCCCGTGACTCACGCGGAATTTAAAAAAAAGGTAATAAGTAACCTATGTGTTCATCCAGACTATGTTCTACATCTCTGTCACATTTCATCAAGATCAGGTGAGTCGTTCTGGAGAATATTCTAATGTTTAATCGATTGTTTAATCTCTCAAATAAAAAAATTAATGTAAATTCTGTAAAACAGATGTTGCGTTAAATCTGTACTTTATCTAGCTATTTGAAACGTATAGTACTTGGAGATAGAAGGGAAGCTTGTTGATTGAACTTGAGTATTCAATTATTGACAATTTCCTTTGAGCCATTGACAATTCTCAAGAGCGAATATTCTAGAAAGTTTCCAGAGCATTTTGTATACTGTACACAATGCAAACGATCTATCTACGAACATCTTATGTAACTATCAACTTTAGTCTTTGTTTCGATTCTTTGTTCAATTATAACATTATCTATTTGTAATTCGTGTCTGTTTATCTGCTCTCTAATTTTTTTTCTTCGAATCGTTACTATCTTTGTTTATTTTCGTATTTATGTATAGAGATGATGTAATTATACTAAAAGGTTATATCAACAATGAACGGTTGTAATCATATCGTACACAATGAACGGATTTTAACATTAAACCATTGTAAATGAATCCAATCAATTTAAATTAATTTAGAAAATGAATATATAATGTTGCACTCGGAATAAATCACAAAAAAACATTAATATTTATAAAAGTTTTCACTATTATATAAGAATAGTTTCGGAATTTAATTTGTTTTGATTAATCCGTAGACTTGTGTACGGTTTCCACTGCTTTTAACAAATGCCTCTCATTATAAACAACTGAATTATTGTACACTATATTTTATGTTACTATCATTATTGGTTTGCACGCAAAAAGAGTTTCTTTTCAAGGACAAATATATTTTAATTTACGTAATAGGTAATGGGATTATTAAGTAAGATATAATATTACAGTGGAATCATTATAATTCTAATCTTGTTAGGTCGAAATCCTCAGTAAGTCGAAAAAAAAAATACCGTTCCCTTCTGTTGAACCTTACTTACTTAAATACTCGGTATCTCGAATAAAATGTAATTTATCGACATAGTTATTTATACTCGATAATCTGTATTTCAAAAATCAGACTATATTAAGTCGAAATTAGTCTAAAATAATGACGTGTAACTAGGAATACCCCGTCAAATACTTTATATCCTGAATTTCTTGTTAAACCCTTGACATTCAAGATATCGAGATTTTACTGTATTATTATATCTAAGCTTAAGTGGAAATGCATAATATTTCTAATACACGCCTACACATAATGTCCTGGATTAATAACTACACAAAATTTCTGTATTTTTTGTGTGCTGTACTGTATCATATATCATGCATGTGTTGTACTAATTCATCGCTTCGCTATTAACTGCACGGTGTTGGTTAGGCGCTGTCGGAGCACACGCCCACGCCCACGGCGCGGGGCGACTCCGCGCGCAAACTGCGATAACTGAAGTGGATAACTAGACAAATGCTCATTGAGGCAAGTATAGAAGAAGTCATACTTCTTTGCTAAACCAAAAACTTGGTATTGGAATGTTTTGTACTACAATCATGCATAATGTTATTTTTAATAATGGTAAGTAAGAAGATTATTAGAAATATTATTAAACTAGCGACGCTGTCTGCGCGGAATTAAAAAAAAAACACGTAATAACCAAATTTCATCAAGATCCGTTGTGCCGTTCTAGAGATACCTTCAAACAAACATCCATCCATCCAAACATTGGCATTTATAATAGTAAAATAAATAAAATAGAACAAAATCGCTCTTATATTAACTGAATCACAACTACAAATGTAAATATCTTAGTTTAATTCCTATTCTGAGCAGTATAAAAACAGAAATGTGTCAAATGTTACCTTTAGTTTATCATTTTTTTAACAGATTGAAAGGGGTTTAAAATAAAAATGTATTTCTCTTTTAATATGTCACAAACAATTTTATGATATAGACTCTAGTAAAGAACACATGTAACTATTTTCCCAAAGAAATGAATGTGGATAGTAATTTCCAAACACATAACAATCCAACTCTCGGAATTCATGTTATGAAAATACGATAATTAGATTCTATAAACTATATTATATTTATAATTCCTCAAATCCACATGTACACAATTTTGTCTTCTTTAAGATGTGATATTGTACATACAAATAATTTTATGCACATACGACGTGTAAAACTTTTTGAATTGTCATTTGAACATTAATACAGGTACTAAGTCAATATTGAATAGATCATCCCAGTATTAACCTCAAGAGACATAGCTTTTGATATATTCCAAGAATGCGTAGAGAAAAGATACGCTTTTGTTTATTTGTATATATATATATATATTATCACCATCACCTAAATACAATGCTTGACTATTCCCTTACAATAATTTTATTTTGATTAAGACACAGTTGTATGTTATTAAAGGAACAATTATCTCATTTATGTATGTTTATGTAATGACATATTAAATAGCCAGTAATAGGAAATATATTCCAAGGTAAATGACTGACAATTTGTTACATGTTCGTTCTTCAGATGCCGTCTAACAATGGCTTAAGGTTATAATGACTAACGTTAGCTTCAATAAATGTCTCATATTAAAATACTGATGTGAGGTTCAAGTTTTTAATTAATTGTATTTTTTTGCAGGGTCTTCGCGCCGTCTAACTTCACAGTAAAGGTTTCAGTATCTTCATTCGGTTACCTGCATGTTTTTATAACTCGATATTAGTTTTGTGTGTCAAAATATCGACTTATACTTTAGTTTATAAAGCCGTGGCCATTTATATGTTGATTTTTAATTGCCGTCGAATTTACGCAACAATGTTTTTATATGACGTTATTAATGTAGAAAGCTCCATAAATCGACACCGCCAACACTAGTTTTTGATTACATATAGTCGAATAGCTCGGATACGTTTAAGTCAACAAGGTGCTTGTAGAACTTCATTGTGTAAGTTTTTGGTTCGTGGGCTCTTTGATCTCTGTATAATGCAATTTGTGAATTCCCTCCATTTTTTATAATCGATTTTATTAGGTTTAGAATCTTAATCTAGGTCATCTGTAGCTCTTTTTGTTTAATATCTACTATACAATGTTTGCTTAATGTAATGATATAGTGAAAAGATTTATTTTTAACGAGTAAATCTTAAAACAACGAAATGAATTTATCTATCTCCTGTACTTGAGTGGAAAATTTTACATTTATTAGATACTAGCTAATTAAATAAACCAAATTAAGTGTTCTTCCAGACTACGTTCTATATTTATGTCAAATTTCAGCAAGGTCCATGCAGCCATTTTGGATATATCTTCAAAGAAACATCCATCCATCTAAACATTCGCATTTATAATATTAGTAAGATTTATAAAAGTCAATAAAAAGTTCTTTTTATAAAGCAAATTTCCTTGTAATATCTTAGAGTGTTCTAAACTGCATGGAGATTTCAATTGTTATAGTACAATTGATATTGTTGGCTACTTGAGTAAAGTCAACTGATTATGATTATTCATAATTAAAATCTAGAATTTAAAACGTAGCTTTCGTATGTTAAACTGTCGGATTGCTTAATGTAAGTTAAGCGGTTTACACTGACAGTATATGGAATGTGCTAAATAATGATTTATTTTCAATCATACTTCATACTAATATTATAAACTAGCTTTTACCCGCGACTCCGTCCGCGCGGAATAAAAAAAAATAGAAAACGGGGTAAAAATTATCCTATGTCCTATTCCTGGTTCTAAACTACCTGCCCACCAATTTTCAGTCAAATCGATTCAGCCGTTCTTGAGTTATAAATGGTGTAACTAACACAACTTTCTTTTATATAATATATAAGATATATAAGATGCGAATGTTTAGATGGATGGATGTTTGTTTGAATGTATCTCCTGATTGGCTCAACGGATCTTGATGAAATTCGGCATAGATGTAGAACATAGTCTGGAAGAACACTAAGCCACTAATTTAGTTTTTTTTTTCGATTCCGGAATCGCTGGCGACAGCTAGGAAAACCACAAATTTATATAAACTTTGGAGATCACATAAAGATTATTTTTGTCTAAACTTTACAGTTATGTTGGAATAGTTTACTCGTGTACTTAAACATTAATAAACATTATATAGTAGAATATGATAATATCTAATTGTGGCAATAACTTGTAATCAACTAATTTAGGTGCTTATTGACCAGTTCCGCCGGAGTGCGACACCGAGAATAAAGAGCCCGCGCCCCACACGGCTAACTGATTCCTTGTAATACCTATTCTTAAGATAACTTGATGTGTCAATAGTATTGGTATTTGCAGAGATGTTATTTTCATTGGAAGTTGTAGATGTTTAGAACGGTGTGGACAGACTAGTAAAGTGTAGCGATCGCTGTGTTGGAGCTAATTGTGTACTAATGATGTACATGCATACTCTCTACTTAATGTTTCGACCAATCCGAAATTCGCAAACGTAGATTACAAATGACTGTTATACATGTAAAGAAAGAAAATTATAATCTATATTTTTTTATTTAGCTAAACTGTCATTAGGGTAAATGAAAATATTTGGTGTTCATAAGGGTTTTTCGGTATAGAAATTTGAAATTATTCTAGCGCATTTCTTAGACGTAATGTGGTTGATCTTTACAATTAAAAAAAAATGTTTGATACATATACGTTAGAGTATTTTTTGGATCTAGTGTTGATTGTCAATGATCAAATAGATTTTTTAACTTTCATACCATTACTAGTCAATTTGATTCTTGTTTGTTGTGCGTTTGTATAAACACATGGGTTTTTTCATACATAAGGAGGAGCTGTGACATCAAACAAAACGTATCAAAACCGCAAACATTTGTCTGAGTGTATTATGTATTATATATATGTCGTTTATATACATGCGCTTTCTGCAAATGTTTTTAAATTCGTAATCAATTCGCAATTATAATCTAGCTTTTGCCTTACGTAAATATAAAAAACGACGCCGTCAAATTGTAATTTTACTGCATTTGTGTAACTAACTGTGCACTATGGCTTGTTTTTAAATTTTATTTGTTATCAGTTGCCATAACTTAAGTATTATAGTTTAATGATAATGATTTTTTTTTATTAGATCGATGTTATCTTCGTAGTTTAGCTGCAGCGGTTAAATATCTTCTTTACTGCGCTACGATGTCTGCGTTTATTTTTATATCGTGGAATAATATTGAAAATGTTTTTCTTTCATTGACATTTTTTTATGGACATTGTGATACCCGGTACGTTGAACACACCGCCTACCATATTCCGGGATATAAAAGACCTTTTTATAGGTCTTGCCGTCTCCGTCTACCCAGGTTAGGTTGCAAGACCTGAAAGTTTTTATTAATGAGTTAAGTGGAAAAAAATAGTTAAGGATTTATTTACTCTTTATTTACATTTTTTATTATTTTAAGCTGTATGTAAAGCAAAAATTATTTTTAATTTATTAATCTTAATTAAAATATTCACTCGATTATTTACCAGAAAGAATGATAAAATAAACGCGTGAAACTAAAGTTACAAATAAAAATCTTAAATGTTTGTAATCGACGTATTAAGCAATATTTTTGTTAGCAAGTAGTTGTTAAGTAATATTAAATACAACTTTGTAATTTTGACTTGAAAACAATGCAACAGTTTTAACCTAGTCCACATAAATGCAACAATGTGTGTGACAAGTTTTATACGCATAATGGCGAACTAACGTTGGCACATCACATTAATCTTTCTTTCTGAGTGAATCACAATTTTCAATGTATGTACGTGTATTGGCATGATTTTTATTAATGTATATTCAATAAAAAAATTAAACTTGTATGGTTTTTTATTCAAAGATGTCATATAAAACAAACTACATATTGTCAAAGACGTTAATATAAGATTTTAAGTTCCGCTTATTAATATCAAACTTAGTTTTAGCGCAAACTCAGTTACCTTGTTGAAAGCAACTCTAATGCACTTTAAAGAATACATATGAGAACGATTTTACATACCGGAAACTCCCTATTACTATTTAGGACATCGTAGGATGAGGAGACCAGCTTACAATGTCGACGCACAGAGACGACGTGCCTAGTGGCTGGACCGCGGTCGCACCAGTGGAAATAGAATACGCAATTTCGTATAGAAGGTAACCACACGTATTCCCTAATTGGATCTTCTAAGCTGGAGCTAAGATTGAACAAAGAACACTTTTTTGAACTATTTTGTTGAGAATACTCAACAAACAAGTCAGAATCTAGGGCTAGTTGTATAATTACTTGTTACGAAAAACCAGATGAAATGAAATCTAAAAAACATGTATAACAAGATGGTAATAATCAAAGGAATCTCTATAAACATTGGCGATAAGAAACCTCTCGCTACACTTCGATTGCGTTTCAGATGAAAGTTTTAATAACTCAGATATGGTTAATATTACTAATATTTTGAATCTACAATTCCATATAATCTTAGTTTGGTCCTTATTAATTTAAATTAGACCAGTGGCCGAATTAAACCATCAAGATATGATGATATATAGAGGTCACCTCGTAACCTCCATCGTGCTAATGTTTTCAGCCTTGGTCAGTTGAACGCTTAATATATTTGCGACCTTAGGTTATCTGTGAAATGTAAACGGCTAATTCTAGAACGAAACAGTGGTATTACTATTTAGTAAAGTTTTAATCCTTTGTGCGTAAAGATATCAACCTCCGGTTTCTTTTATTTTTTTTATTCCATATTAACAAGTTTTAACTAGTACCTGTTAGTTTTTTAGACTTCCCAGGGAATAGGTATAAGGTTATCTGCCATAAATGTAATATTAAACTCTGAAGAAGGCGCTTTTGTATTTCTGGGTCAGTTCTAATGGTTATCATTGGTTTCTGCAATTGAGAGTAAATTAAAAGAAAAACATTATAACAAAGTTTTTATTAAAGTATGAATGTAATTGTAAATATGGCGTTTTCTATTACAATTTAGGTAAACAAACTACATTTTGACCTTAAACATTACAATGATGAGATCGACTACATCAATATTCTTTATTAAAATTTGTCTGTAATATTTGTTGTATTGATATTTAATTGCGAAGTCGTTCAGTCTAATTCAGTATGAATTAAAACTGATTTTTTCATCACCGGGCTTCATACTTGTTCAATTTCGCGAAGAAGTAATCTTTACGCCATGTACCTGAAAACAGAAATCACATTATATTCTAGAGTCATTTCATTTCGAATATATTTTCAATAATTGTTTTTTTTAAATTAACAGCCGTATTCTGTAATAAAACCCCACATTTAGTATAATTTTATATACCTAACTTAATTATATATTTATTATTAAAATAAAGCAAAAAGATATACAAAATTTGAAGATAAAAAATGAAACTGAAGTCTGTTAAGTAAACTCGAAAAGTTTGAGCGAAGCGTAAAAAAGCAAAGCCTGTGAGTTAAGAAGCAGGTATTTTGCGCGGTAACCGCGAGTCTACTGTATGTATATGTACGTGTACAAAACGTACAGAATGAGAACCATGACTATTTTGATATACATGTGTTCAGGCAATGAAAACTTACGTTTAGATTAAGTAACTTGTTTACAAATATTAGCATAGTTTAATGAGATAAAACAAAGGTTACTTTATCTGATCATAATAAAAAATGGATATGAAATTTTGTGACCGAAACACGCAAATTACGGTATTTTATATTTTAGTACTACATCAGAACTTTACACTTCAATTTAACTAAAAAAAAAAAACATTATAGTATTAAAACTAGAATTGTTACTGAAACTAAAAGTAATCAATAAATGTAAAACTATTGAACACGATTTTCTCTTGGAATTACAATAAGGTAAAATATATTCTACGAATAATACTTTAAACTTCTGCTTAACTAAAATAACTGTTATTTATTGTTCAATGTAATTTTAACTAAATAAAGACATGGTGTTTATTTACTTACATAAATATGAAGCTAACAAAAATGCTGAAATAAACAATTAGCTAATTTAAATAATTATTTTTAAAACTTAAACAATTAATGTTAACTGTAATTATAAAAAATAAATTGCTTTGGAATTCCGTCACCATAAATTAATACGAATTTCAACTAACCTTACCCTATAAATAGAGACGATTTCATCCCCAGCCAGAGAATCATACTGCAATAATACGCTGCATATTATTTTTAATAACATTTTAAATCTAATTATTAAAACATTCAACAATTTTGATGATATAATTTAATACTATTTCTAAATAAAAAATCATTATACTGTTCTTAAAAAAGGTGATTCTCAATTCTTTAAAAATATCACTTATTGTATGATCAATGAAAGCAAAGCTAAAACTAAAATATATTTCGTATATCACTATGTAAATATTTTAATGGAAGAAGCATATACGATTATTTTAATCTAGATGTAGGAAGGTATGTATGCAATATATATTTATTTCACTACCTACATTACCAGGAAGTTTATTGTTGTGATTTTTTTAACATATATGTAAGTTAAAGCCCTCTATTTACTAACTTAAATAGACAAAAAGTTCACTAAATCCACCAAACGTTACGTTAAATATTAATACAACAATATTAATTTTATTCAACAACTTTTGGTTCTACATACTAAAGATTTACAATTTTATTAAATTTTTATTCTACATTAAATGTAATATAAAATGAAATAAATAAATTATTAGAATTAACACAATCATAAGATTCAATAATTATTTTAACTATCGTATTAAATAAACGTTAACACATACTTGTAGCACACAGTCGCGAAAATAAGATATAAAGCAACGAGTATAGCACTATCCAAACTTAATGGCGATTCGCAATTTCATACATTCAGTTTCGCTCATTTTCCTCTGCATACAGTAGTGGGCTTACCTGGTACCCATTTCTAGGTAGATGGAAAGACGCATCGCAACTAACCACGAGTCGCAAAAAAGTTTGAATCTTGTAATAACGTAGGTTACACTATACAACGAAATGTACCAAATCCATAAGGATTTCATATCAAATTTAACATCGCTTCGGTTTAAGGTTCGCTTTCGCAGCTGTGTGCAACTGGCGTAAAGTAACAATGGGTCGTTAATTTGTTTGGATTGTCCAAATGAAGACACTGACGTCGCATTATACTCCAAGAAATATAAACACGCGTGTTATAACGTAAGTAAATTCTTTGAAACCAAATGGGGTAAAGAAAGAACTTGATATTAATTTTTGTGTAAACTAGTAACTATTTATCACAAAAATGCACAAAAGCACTAATTTAATATTTATTTCAAATAATTTTCTAGAATTTAGCATTACCGAATAAGTTTTTAAACGTACTGTACCTATAAAACAAATGTGATGATGCATTTTTAATATTAATAAATTCCTAAGAATAATTATGATCAGTTATGAAGGGACATGCATTAGGAATGGACTGATCAGCTTTGTAAAAATGACCATGATAAAGTGATCACCCCCGGCAACATCATAAACACTAGTCAATAATGGGAAATTAATAGCAACAATATTGTTGAAAAACTAAGTAAAAAAAATCTTTTCGTATGTTGCACAAGAATATGTTTTCCTTCTAACTTGAATAGCCATGTTTGCACAATTCCACTGGACTTAGCTTCAGTAATACTAGAACTATAAAAGATTTCATAAATATATCAAATGTATATAAAATACAAAGTATTTGTTTTTCCTCAAATTACATCAAACAACTTTGTGTGACCATAAAATCTGCTTATTAAGAATATTAACATTGATTTATTGAAATATATGCTGTTCCAAATAAATAACAAAACAAAAAAAAATCCTTAAATTTTTTGTAATATTTTGTTATTTAATAGTATATTGAAACATTAATACTTAATCAAGTACACTTGACATTATCTTGATTTGGAACAGCATAATCATAAAAAAGTCGGCTTTCCTTCTCAAATCTGTACCATGTTCAAAAATAGTCAAACATGTTGCACACTTAATATTTATATCAAAAAATAGATTGGTACTTTTGTTTCTAATATTATTTTCCTAATATACTTATATATAATATTGCTTATAAACATGCATAGACTAATTTTTCATTGGCGACTTGATCGGGTTAATTTATGAAAAGTTAATACTGAGATCATATTTTAAATTCAATTTCCATTTTTTACTAATTCATGACTTATCTCTAAGTATTTATTCAATTTTAATATAATCCTAAAGGCACTGTTTCATGTGTAAATCTTTAAAGGGATCTTTATTTTTATAGACATCACATGTGTTTGGATTTCATAAAAAATTGACAAGAAATTACAAATAATTGATCTATTTGATATTGATAGAATAATAATAGATGGAATAAAAATATAACTACAATGGCAGTTGGCAATATATCACATTGTGAGAACTCTATAGGTACACTTTGTAAATAGAGATTAGTATTATTTTCTAAAATCATAAAATGCTCTATTGGTTGTATTTTTGAAGTCAGTTACGAAGGCACTTCAACACATAGGAACCGTAACTATTTTTTTAGGTTATATTTATCTAATATATAAAATTCTCGTGTCACAGTTTTCGTCACCGTACTCCTCCGAAACGGCTTGACCGATTCTCATGAAATTTTGTGAGCATATTCAGTAGGTCTGAGAATCGGCCAACATCTATTTTTCTATCTATCAAAAGTCAATCATCTATCATCAAAACATCTATAAAAAGTCAGAATAAAGTGTTCTTCAACTTGTAAAATTACTTTCGTTGTTTTAATTTTGTAAATGACTATATGTCTAAATATTACCACTAAAGTAGGCATGCATGAAGGCACGAATTCTTGAATCTCCGATGTGTTATTTAGAATTACGATTTATGCTGGAGAAATTAAAAATTGTTGAAAATTAAAGTTAAAACCGATGAACTTCTTAACAACATGTATCTTAATTTTAACTTTAGCTTAAGCTAGATGACCAAGTCGTCAATATTAAATCAGTCTATGCAAAATAATGTCTTCGTAATTGTGAAATTCCACTACCAAAACACTTGCATTAACACTCCTGTTCTATCTTTTCCTTAACATGTATAACATAATGTTTTATTATAAGTGTGTTAACAGTGGAAATCCACAGTTACACCTATTTAACACTTTATATTTTGCTATATATTACGTCCCTCTAATACATACAAAAGAAAATAACTATAAAATAAATGCCTATGCAATAGTTACTATTAATACAAATTTACACCTAAATAGCATAATTTTTACCTTTAATGTATTTTTTATAATGGAATTAAATTATATTATTTGTATATTATCTATATTATAGCTTTTTTAAATAGTAGTTATTGCTTTTGTTTCATTTCACTAAACTTTACACCAAAATTATTTTGAATACTCTATTGTAATATATCATAATAATGGATTTGGCAGTATTAGGACAGGAACTTATTTAGTTAATTCCTCATGGCAAGTAGAGTGTTGTTGGAGATATTTATTTTTAAACATCGTCAATACTTCAAATGTTTGTGATTTTTGTGACTTAACATTTAGCACATCTAAATGCTTTTAAACTGTGAAATACAGACTCTGTGCTGTAGTTTGATGTACCAATTTTATGTATGGATATAATTAGATTGTGTAAAAAATTATCTAACCTTAGCAAGAGACATAAATACTACAATAATGCAATAAATCATGGAAGAGCAGAGGAAAAGTAGACACAAAAGTTTAAAATTGTTATCATAAGACTAGATTGAATAACGGATAGATTATTTTGTTATCACGAACATTTAGATTGTTATGAAAAACAATTCTTCAACTGTTGTGACAATTATTATTGTCAACATCAGAATTATTAGCAAGTGATTTACCTTGGTATTTAATTCTCACTATTATGTTGAAGTATCTACATCCCCAAACTATTTTGGACAAATGAACTGTTACCTCAGACCCCCAGAAGAAGACAGAGTGAGAATTAGCAATGCTTCAAGTTCGATATCAACCCCAAGGGGTCGGTTTCGACCCCTTTGGTATCCCTGATCTACATAATGTAAAAAGTATATGAAATCACACACTACATGTTAAAAATATGCAACATAATGCAATGATCTTGTTATAAAAATTTTGCTCACTAGATAATAGTTGTGCCCATGTAAATGAAATATTAGCAGAGTACCCAATGTATTATTTATACGTAAATTAAATTTTAGCCCATCCATGCTTGTAGTGACGTTTCCTGTGGAAACGCTTAGAAATGAAGAATTTAACAACTAAAATAAGAATAGTAAAAGATAATAAGTACAGGAGGCTTAACATTCCAATATCCAAGTCGGAGAATGGGCTCACTGCCGATGCGCTGGATCTTGCAATCCGTTGACCCTCTTGTATATTATCTGCTCCATATACCCTCTGCAAATACTCATAAACAGCAGGTAAATTCCAAGCACCTCTTGAAAGCCTGCACTCGGGACATTTTAATGTACTTGGATATTGAATTTTCGGATGTTCTGGATCTTCAGTTAGATCACCAGCTAATCTTAAATTAACTTCATTATGAGAAATCCACAGCCAAAGTATTGCTTTATCATTTTCTTTTACATTAAAAAGTCGATTCCTTGTTGCCATTGCTTGGAAGTGCTCAGCACATTCAGTGCAGCCGAAGAAGTATTTCACATAGCCATGCATAGCTGTTAAAACGTTAGGACCTTGGACTCCCGGTTTGTTTGCCGCATTCACTGTCAGAGTGTGAAATAATGTCCAAAGTCCACATGTGTAGCCTCGGTATTTAGGCTGGCTTCCTTTGCACCCAATATAATCCAAATCTGTAGAGTATACAGGTGCATGTGTATTTTCTAGTCTTTTAACCAAATCATACACCTCACTGCCGCCCCATTCACTTTTTGTTCGAAGAGTTTTGGCTAAATCCTCAGTGTAACTTTTAAGATTGCCTTTGAACGGAAATGCAACTAAGAGTATATCCAAAAAGTTTAAGAGAGCTTGTAGTTCTTCTGCCTTCAAAGTCTTATGTCTCGTTATTTCAGTGTGGAATATTGTCTTTAGAGTTTTTTCTAAGTCACTATAGTAAACTACATCAGAATTAGATCGTTTCAGTTTCTCTTCAGAATTAGAGTACAAATTATTGTCCTTTATATCAATATCTGACACTGGGAATGCATAGTTTTTAGATCTCAAGAAAGTATTTATAGCTTTTAGTAAATTTAATTTTGTTGGAAGTTTTGGAGTTAATGGAGTAGGTTCTAATGTAGCTCTTACAGCAACAAGACCTGGGAAGTGAGTAACACCTGCTATGTTTGCCAGTTCACAATTATCAAAGACTCTTTTAACTCTAACTTTCTTGTAGGAAGATATGTCCAAGGCAAGTTCTGAGCCTATAGTAGAGTTTGCATTTTCAAATACAAGGAATGTGTAGATCACATCATTTGGCACATCACTTAGTGCAGAAGCGTATGTGGCATAAGATGCAATTCCAAGTGGTGGGGCAAATGCTAAACGTCCCATACTTTGCTCTGATTGCAGTTTGACAATAAGTTGTGATTTTAACTTTTCAGCTGAATCTGTGGATTCAAAACGTTCACCCACATTTGCATTTCCTTTAACATAATTCTCGTGTAAGTATCTAAACGATGGGTATGCCATTATTTCAAATTGTCTGCATATTTCATTATTTTCATCAACAGAACAATCTAAAACAGCTAATTGTATAACATTCTTCCATGACACTATATCTGCAGCGAAACTCTTAAATTTCGGAGCAAAAGCTCTGCAGTGTCCGCAGTAACTATTATAAAATTCCACGAGTAATGAATGTTTTTGACCATAAACTCTTCTATCAAAATTTTTTCGTGTTAATATAATAACATGGTCCGACTTACTATACAAGCCCTGTTCATCAACATCTCCATTGTCAGATATGACTGCACTTTTCACTGGATCATTAAGAATTATGATATACAGTAAAAGTAAAAGCAAACGCTTCATTGTTTTTATTTCCCGGACAAAACATGCACCGAAAGGCGACGCGGTTTTTAAAGAGGCGGAATACACCTACAAACAGTGAAACACGACTGGCTTTAATAGATTAATTTAAACTTTTACTTTATTATGCATTCAAATACGTCACAACGAATCGTAAGTAGTAATGGTAACTGCCTAAAAATTTACATGGTTTCGTTTCGCAATCAATAATCACTTGCGTTGATGTCTATAAACTGTCAACATGACAGTTAATGTCAGAAATTTACTGTCAAACGTCTGAAAACCTTAATTTTTTAAAAGAAATGTGCTACACATAGTCGCAAAAGTAAATAGATATTTTAGTAAGTAGTAAATAAAAAATATAATGAATATAAGACAAATAAAAAAACTTATCTACTTCTAACTACTTTCACTTTTATTTTAAATGATAAGTCAGAATTTTTTTTTAATTTCTGTAGTGACAACACTTTCAACTCATATCAGCCCGCCACGCCAGCCCGCGAAATTTAAAGATTGATATAACTTTGGATTAAACGCAAGATGTTTTAAGAATCATTAAAATAAAATTATGGCTTCAAAATTGACATCTGAAACTAAATTATAGAACTTTGCCCGGCACTTGCGTACTGAAAAATTAAAGGATAAAAACATTCGGTAGTCCACACGCATTTGTGGAACTTGGCATTTTGCCGAAACTTATAGTGCAGTAAAAAGAAAGGATATTTTTTTGTATATATTTAAGAAGGTTTTGAATTTCACGTGCATTTTATGAAACAATCATTTGACACTAATCATTTTGATGTCATACTCTTTAGCAACAGTCACATTTAAATATCTTATTTTTGTTTTTTTTTTACATTAATCGATTATAAAGATTGGTGATTATGTTCCACAGCCATCCTACATCAATATTTTGTATAATTGCTACAGAATTCTGCGAAAGATTTTCTTTCTGTGGACTCAGGAGTAAGTTGGTTTAAAACTGTCACAGGTTTGATGAATCACTTGTTATATAGTAATTCTCTGTTCACAGTTCCGTTTTATCTCGTTCTTCAACATGTTTTTTTTTTCTTTATTAATCAATGTAATATTTTTGACTCGATTCATGTTTTTTTTGAATGAGCAAGTTTGAGTAAATGGTATTATGTATTATAATAACGAAACAAAGAGCTAGTTCATTATCATTTTTTACAGCTATATTGTCACTATATTTGAGAAATGTATTGTGTCTGCATGAGAATGCTGCTACCGTAGTGTATCATATATTTATAATGATGTGCTATACAATGCCGTTGATGGGTGCAATTTTAGCTGATAATTTTATAGGACGATACAGGTATGAAGATTGTTTCTTTTATTATTATTTTATTTATAAAATATTTTAAATCCCACTCAAAATCATGTTCTCACTTAATTCTCAATCAAAAAATCAATATAACAACACAATTACAAAACAACATACACAATTAAAAAATCGCGATTTTTTAATTGTGTATGTTGTAATTTCATACTACAAAATAGTTTTCAATCCACGATCTGAGTTCGTCCTCACCAAAGCTCTAATCATGAAAAAAATATATTGCCTCATCGAGGCTTAACTAAAGAATTATTAAAAAAGTGTATGACATGATTTATATGTTTCAGAGTAATTTTATATTTCTCAATAATATATTTGATTGGAACAATTTTGACATGTTTCTCTGCCATACCACCGTTAATGTTACCAGCTACGTAAGTTCTACAACATTTTCATTTAAGATTTTAATTTCTTTTTTATTCTTGCCACCACGGAAAACTACAATTTAAATCTGGTCAGATATAATATCGACTATTGATATAGTAATTACAACAGTCTGTAATGGTCATGTTTATATTCTGCGTTAAATTTATATATATTCTATACGGGCCTGCCATAAATTTTATCAGGGTTTTGTCAAGCAATTTTATATTTTAGGTATACTTCAATGATCGGCCTAGCATTAATCGCTACTGGAACTGGGGGCATTAAACCTTGCGTGGCAGCGTTTGGGGGTGATCAGGTGTGTTAATATTTAAACGTTGTATACGGCCTTCTTCATATTAGGAGAATATTATTTAAATTTTACTAATATTTTTTGTAATTACTCCACCAAGTTTTAAGCTATGATGTAATTCACGGGTATAGTCGATTGGCGGAATTCGAACATATGACCTCATAAGTCAAGTTATTTAATCATACTACGATGAGATGGATGAATATATATACAGGAGTTGTAACGGAAATATCAAAGCAGGAAATCCATACTACAAAGATTAGACATTATAACATGTTGAAACATATCTCACATCATATGCTGGATGCATCATACGCACAAAGGTGAATTAGAGCGACTAGTCCAGTGTAAATAATGCTGATTGGTCTTTAGTCTCTATGATGGAAATCTCACCCACATGCACATGTGGATTTGCATTCACGGATTAAAATGTTTTAATTTGTTTTAATGTCTGTAGGACGTTCTATTAACAGTTGGTCGGTTTGTAGTTCTAGAACTAGTATATACTTAAGAATATTATAAAATGTATATGTGTTGGAAGTAAAGGAATCTGTAACGCAACCTGCTTGCAAAAATTTTATACTAGAAAGAGGCAAACGAACGCATGCGAACGCGAAGCACGTCACTCGAAGCTAATGACGAGCCCTTATAAAATTTGAATCTAATTATATATCCAATCATGGTTTGTCCAGCCAGCCCATTGTAATCTAAGAGCTTATCGGTTCACATTCACTATATCTGATCAATGTTCTACGTTAAACCATTGAAATTTGTCGTTCAATGAAGTAAGTGATCAGTAAGATTTCGCTTACAGTTTCGTTTACCTGAGGACAATCAGAGGCTGCAAAGTTTCTTCTCGACGTTCTACTGTACTGTGAACCTTGGTGGCTTCATGGGCATGGTGGTGACACCAGCGCTGCGTCGTAGTGTCATGTGCTTCGGCGATGACGCCTGCTATGCCCTCGGCTTTGGATTCCCTGCACTTCTAGTCCTTGTATCTATAAGTGAGAACGGTTTTTACTAAGTGTTATAATAAGCGAATATCTTATAGTTCACATAAATATTTTGCAATCATTATTATAATTAGGATCCCCTGTCCTATGTGACCTAATGATGTTATTATGAGTTTTTTAAGGAAAAATGAAGCAGTCAAGTACTTACTCGGATCGGCTCTTTTTAGCCGACTTCAAAAAGAAGGAGGTTATCAATTCGACTGTATTTTTTTTTTAGTCCGCATCTACCGTTGTGCGATATCAAAACTGGTTTATTATTATTATGTATACATTTTACAATCGCTATCTTTTCAGTTATATTTATCGCTGGAAAACCTTGGTACAGAATAAAACAGCCTCGCGAAAATGTTACATTAAAATTTGCAGCATGTGCGTGGGTAAGTTGTATTGTTTTTTTTTAATTAATTTTAGGCTATTATTAGGCTTTTATTTGACCTTTCGTTATTTTTATCCAACTGAACCGAAGGTGCCAGTGACCGCCATTATTTGTTGTGGGTATTTTTTTTTCTTGTAATAAAAACTATAACTATCATGTATAAAAATATGTGCCCAAAATTGAAGCCAGGCAATTTGTTATCAATTAATACAAGCCTGGTGCATTTTAGTGTTGGCACGCTGCCAAATGTGAAAGACGAAACTTTAACAGCAAATAAAAAGTTTATTCTATAGCACCTGCTACCATTCTTACTTGCATTTTATCGATTTTAGATTTAGGTCTAAATATAAATTGGTATCCTCATACCTATCAAAATATTTTTTTTTCTTCTCTAATTTTAAATTTTTGACGTAAAGCAAAAACTTAAGGAATATCTTTAATAAACATGCGATTTGATTAAGGAATTTACTTGAAGTTGACTATAATTTGAAGTTATGATGTATTGCTGTTATTATTTGCTGCTTTTCTAAACCAACAACATGGGACGATGAAGAAGAGAAAAGTTCTTCAAGTAAACACTACTATAGAGTATAAATTCGCTAGCTGTGACTAAATAAATGCCTAAACTGTGTTTTTTAGTTTTTTTAATAAGTTAATTATTAGTAATTTAGTTCATTTAATAAGTTTTGATTATGCAAAATCATGCAACCAGAGAGGGACTTAACGAAACATTTGAATCATTTTATAATAAAAGTTGCCATAGAACTTATTTTCTATTGATATCTATTTAATTTATTCTTTGACTTTGTCTAGGCTGAATACACTGTGGTTATATTTTGTCAGCCGGTTTTAATTTGTAGTTGATGTTTTTCTTATTTTATTTGTAGTATGCGTGTAGAAAGCGATTGCGTCACGACCCTAATACAGATGGACCTCCCTTGGATCACTGGCTCGACTACTCAGCTGAAAAGTACGGTCAAAAACTGGTCTCCGATATGAAGGTGGTTTGCTCCATCTTGTATCTTTATCTGCCGGTACCAATTTTTTGGTCGCTTTTCGATCAACAGGTGATCATGAGTATTTTTCTAATTTTGAAAATTATTCTTTTTATATATAGAATTTCTTCGCCATTTTGTTAAAAATTAAACATGATAATCTTTTAAATTTATTCGATAAATTACCAAGACAAAAATGTATACCAGATAATTACCCCAAACCCGCTCAAAAAAAATTCTATTGTCTCACCTTTAAAAACGTACCTTTAGTGTTTTTAAATGCTTTCTTTTTCATCTCAGCCATGTAACGCCCACTGCTGGGCATAGGCCTCCAAAGATCGCCACGATGATCGGTCCTGTGCAACCCGCATCCAGGATTAAAATTCTTTCATGGTCATTATTAGGGTTCCCGCTGGACATTTCAAGCATCAAGACTACGCAGTGAAGTATTCGGTATGACGCTGATGCCGGATCAGTTGCAAGTGATGAATCCAGCTATGGTGTTGGTAATGATACCGGTGTGTTCCGGCGGAGTCTGGCCGATACTACCTGATCTGCCGCCATTACAGAAGATGTTTATTGGTGGTATGTTAGCTGCTATGGCATTCGTGTCCGCTGGGATATTACAAATTGGTATTGAGGTAAGATAGTGCCATAAATATATCTGTTTTATCATACAAGTTTTAAAAGCGACAAATTTTTATAATTAACGATTAATTATAATGATTATATAAATTATTGTACCAGTTATAAAATACCTACCTCAATATTATTTCTTTCAATTATCATGTTTTAAAGAAGAAAAATATTATAGAATATTTTGTAATTTCATATAATGAAAATACCAAGCAACGATCAGACAATAATTTTGCTGATTATTTCTTTTTAGTGTTTTAAACTTTTAGGGTTGATTGCTCATAATAAATCGATAGGCGTTTTAAAATGCTGATTACCTTTATAAGTTTACTAGTTTGTGCCCGCAATTTAAAAAGAGTGAAAAGTATCTCATGTGTTACTTGAAACTAAGATCTGTACTTGTGCCAAATTTCAATATTATATACTAACATCCATCCATCCATCTATCATTATCCTTCCAAAAAAATCCTTCCTAGCGTTCAACATTACAAGTACCAGGCCACGATCAAACTGGGTTGGTTGTTCTGAACACGCTGGGCTGCCCTGTTGAGATAGCGGTGCGCGGTGAAGGAATCGCCCCTGTGGAGACCCACGGAACTGCTCTCACCTCGCCCCTCCCGCACCGCAACCTCGGTCTGACAGCGACCTGCCCATATCACTGCGCTGGAAGAATTATAAAGCAACACGTGGTCAAAGCTGAGCTACACACCGTTGCTGGCATGGTATGTTCCACCATCAAACAGTTTTTCTTCATGTATGTCTTCGCAAATTGGTGTAACTCCAACTAAGTGGAAATCCATTCCACTGCCGCAACACTTGTACTGATATATGTTGTTGCCCTTTTTTTTAAAGAGAATGTGTGAACAATTATCATTGCGATTTAAACCCTAATTAAGCATAAGCTTTGCGAAAGATAGCGAATTCTGCTTACCTCAGTAAGATTAGAAATTCCGAGTTTAGTTTATTTAAAGAAACTATGGTTGCAGATTGCATTAGGTTAATGTGTTACTTCAAAAGTAGAATTGTTTAGGAAACATTAAAAAATTGTAAAGAAACTTAAGTTGATAAACGTTGTTACATTATTAACCAATGATAAGTACTTAAGTTTTCACGATGTTAACGTCTTATATTATATAAATGCAATAGGGAATTCGTGGAAAGTGAAACTTTCTGTTCTAGTGGTTGTAAATTTGTTACCAACCGAATTGCTTTTGATTCGATTCGACAACAAATTGTTAGCTTGTTAGTGGTAAGCTTTGTTCAGAACTATAGCTTTGGTCCAATTTGGGTATTGGCGTTTGAAGTTATTGTACAATTATTTTCAGTTTATGCCTGTGATTGTTGGTCAGAATTCTGACGATCAAATAAGATTATACTTCATGGATCCAAATAAATTCGGAAAGTCCTTAACGGGAAAACCGAAACTGAAGTGAGTATCCCAAATTTGACAAGGTAACTATCGCTCTTTCATATAACAGTAATTACTGACAGCTTTTATAGAGGAAGATATCATAAGACCTAAATATCTTGTTAGTTCAGGCCGCTTGAATAAGTTTTTTAATTTTATTTTTTATTTAAACTTTTATATTGGATAATCTAGCATTTATATATCTTAAGGTTTCTAAAGCGAATTTCCATCAACCCAACAATACTGGTTTCTCTCTTTTGTTTTCGATTTGACTGACGTGAACAAGTAATCTCTAAGCGTTCCTATTGACGTTTCTCTTCTTTCTTCTTTCTTCTGTTTCCCAAAACAGATAGAGGTGTGTAACATGCATACAAGATATTTGCAACCATGTAAATAGTATTGTACTCTTTTTTACACATGATGTGGTGCTTAACGCAGAAATAGAGGGCAAAAGGGTATCTTCGAATTGTAGTGGTGAGAATTTTATTATTTGCGGACGGATGTATCAGCGATATATTGCTGTTGCAAACAGCGCCACCTGTTTAGAATTTTCGGGTGGCGTTCAACGGATAGCAATTACTATGTGCTATAACCGTTTGAATTGTTCTTGTTCAGGGTTGTCTACGTGGGAGACACGGGACCAAATAAGAATGTCTCGATTACTGTGGAAACGGACAAAAGATTGAATGATATATACTACGTGTCCGATGCTCCAGTCGATCACATCGGTGAATCTGCCTATATGTGTCTACAGCCGGGGAAGTGAGTTATTCTTATACCGTAATTATAAAAACACCACACTAATAAAAGAGACACTCATTGAATAGATCACAATTGAAAATTTTCGCATGTCAGGAACAAAATGATCTCTTTTACCCGACGTGCCAAAATAAGCGCCGAGTTTTTATATGTTTTGAATCAACATATGTTTTAAATCCATAAATCTTCGAGAATATTTATTTTCCTTTACTCTTGAATTGCAAAAGGTAAATAAATTGCGTTACACCAGATAAGGAAATGAAGAAGAAAATTCTAGCGCTAACGTAAAATAAGATGAAAACGAATAGACGTCGACGAGTAAGTTAATATGCATGCTTCTGTTTATAAAAGCTTCTTTGAATTTTACAACTAAAAGTTCAGTTAGTTTAGATATAAAGATGAAGAAGTTATATGTCGAGAACTTAAATAATATTAAACGAGAGACATAGAAAGTTGTTAATATTATTAAAGAGCTTTGGGATTTAAATTTACTAAAATTTTACTTCAATTTAAGCTTCAACCGTCTAAGAGCGATGTTAAAATTGTGTAGTACGGTAAAGTGGATTAAGAAAATATTTACATGGCTTATTTATTATTAATGATTTGTTTCTTAGGAGATTTTCAAAGTCGTGTTCTTAATAAAAAAACGAATTATAGTTGTTGATTTTAGTCACACCTGAAGTTAAATAGTCATGTAGTAACGAAATGACTCGTGTCGACGATTTAAAGTTGTGTGTACAGAGCGCGGTACTCGTGACGCAACTATACAATTTTAGTTTCGACGATTTACGTTGCTTTGTGTACTAAGGACCTAACTGTGACACTAGTCTTTATACATATTGTTATCAGTCATATTAGCTTTGAGAAAAAAGATTTAACAATATTTAATACTGCAGTCGAAACACAAAGTGAAAGAAGCCTTTGTTATTCGATATTTCTTTGTTTTAGTTTGTTTTTAACTATTTTCCATAAAGTCTCATCATTACACAAACTAGTTACACGTTATTTTAAAAAATAAGATTCCTCCTGATTTCCTACAAATATTTAGAACTTCTTAAGGAAAATAGTAAAGTAATAGTAAAATATATTGATGATAATAATGTACTGTTTAGATTTAAATGGCACGCGTCTAGTGCAAGTGGTGAGTTATCTGGTTCTGGTGAGGGTTACGTTCGAGCTGGTGGTGTGTATGTTCTCTGTTTGCGAGAACGATTGGGACGATTGGATGCTGCAGTACTACATGCACCAAATCCACCGAATGAATTACACCTCGCGTGGATCGTACCACAATATCTCTTAGTCTCTATAGCGGAAATCATGTTTGCTGTCTCAGGATTGGAATTTTCCTTCACTCAGGTATTGTTGTTAATTTAATTTCTTTGTATAAATGAATCTAGATTAGCGAGAAATTTCTATAAGCGAGAGGCATTGTGAGGTCCATGCGAACGACCTCTATAAGTGGGAAACTCCGGTAAGAGAGAAATATCTACAGGCGAGAAAAACATCGCGGACTCTTGCATATCTAGATTCGACTGTGTAATATTTTGGCGAATATGATTTTTGATAGGAATAGAATTTCGTCGTTTACATGTTATACTTAGTTGGTAGTATTTTGTACTCTTGAACATTACGCATTTGTATTTTAGGCACCAAAAAGCATGAAAACAATAACAATAGCGGCGTGGTATGTTTCGGTGGCGTTCGGAAACTTGATCGTGATTTTGATTGCGCAGACAAAAATATTTGAATCTAGAGTAAGATTGGATTTTGCCTTTTTTATTATTGTAACAATTATAATAAAATGTGTTTATAAAGGGAATTTTGTGACGGAGAAATATGTTTTAAACAGACATGTTTTACCTAATTTGTTTTTAAAAGGAACAAAGGATAGACTTATATTAAGAAGAAATTGTGATAAGTGACATACAAAATTAACTTGTTTTGTAAATCTCTGTAAAATTAAGGTACTGTATTTCGGAAGGAATTCTTTAAGCAGTCATTACCTTCACGGCGCGGCGACTTCAACAGGTTCACGATACACGAACCACAGTTTGCAGTTGCCGTGCTGCGGCAACCTTTATTTGTTAAATGTCTGTTTTGACTACTTGAATCTATCAGTGTACGGCGGCATTAAAAATTGTGTTAATTTAGGCTTCGGAATTCTTTGTTTACGCCGCTGCCCTGGCGATTGCAATGTTAATATTCTGGCGCATGGCTCAAGGGTACAACGCGAGAGATATTGAAGTCGACGCATCGTCCACTGAAAGTCGTCCACTTCTCAGACATAAGTCAAGGGTGAGTACAGTAAAATAATTTTTAATTGAATTCCTACATTCTCACATACATCGTATAGCGAAGTGTCTTAGTGAATATTATAATTTGTCTGTAGAACAAGTTTTCGACCGAAGTTATTTCGTAGAAATGGCGAATAAGGGTCTTCAACTGTACATATTTGTCTATTTCACCAATATGTAAATAAATTGGAATTAGATAATAAAATATTCCAGTGCAATGCATTATTTTAGAGTTTGCATGAGTCATTGTAGCATTACAATGTTTATTTGCACCAACTGTCCGAGAAATTGGATTCTATAGAGGTCCGGTTATCAAATTGCAGAGTTGCGTTCGTTAGCAAACAGAGTACACTCTATAATTCAACATGACCTGTTTCCTCACATGTCAACCCGTATAGTACCAAATATCCCTGTAATTTTCAATTTAACAATAGCGTTGATTTTTTGTTTTTTGCGTAGTTATATTTAAAATTAGCATTTCTACTTTAGGCAAAATCACAAAGACAACACATTTAAGTTCTTAAGTCCTTTATGTTCTAAGTCTAATCCGTCTTAAGTATTGTAAATCTACACTTGAACAAGTCTATAAAACAACATTAATGAGACGACTAATCTTAATAATTTGTATTTTATAAATTACTTGAAGATAAATGTATTAATAAAATATCAAAAGTTCTCGCTCAGTGGGCCTAGTACCAATATTTGTGCTAATTGCTTTTGTATCGTCAACTTGATTTATATCGAAACTAGTATAGTGTGTATTTTTGGTGTACTTTACGACCGATAGCGGACGGCGGCGGCGCTGTACAAATGTTAATACAAATTTTATAGATGGCGATTGTCACAAATATTCTTGCTAGGTCCACGGTCTTTTTTCTGTATTTTCACGTATACCCTGAAAAGATATTAAAATATATATTGTACAGATAATCTCGGTGCATTCGTTGTCATCTACAAGTGCTCGGGCGTACGGGGTACGCGCACAAGATCGTCAGCCGAGTATGTGGCCGCCGCGTGCCGCCGTCCGCCTCGCCACGCCGAGCAGTGGCGACATGCGAGTCACCACTCTTGCGAAAGATTAAAGAATACATCTCTGCAATTGAAAACAGTAGAAATTATGCAACAAGCAATATTTATTGCAAACGCTAAAGTGCTCTGAAAACTTTTTGTCAAACCTTTTCTGTTTTACAAATTATTTGGCTAATGTATATAAGAATACGTTGGTCAAATTTAGTCCTATGATTGCCTACTACCTCAGCAGGTACAATATATATATATATATATATATATATATATATATATATATATTATAACCATATATATATATATTGTGGTTATAATAGACATGAAAGAAGGATTTCATGTTTATTCTAATGATAGAGATCGATGATAACAGTTTAAAATATATTGATATACAATTAATTTCCCGTAGCGACGAGACGGGGTCATGTAGACATTTCCTTCAAGAAGCATTTCGTAGCAATAGAGAATAAGCTCTTTGCTGCGAAAGCTTTTCTTTAAATAGACAATTAAAAATTACATCGGTTTAGTTGTTTTTGAGTTTTTAGCCAGAAGAATTATTTAATCATGATATTATTATAGATAAGTACTCATTGTTCATAACACTTTTACCTAAGTTACAACATCAATTAAAAGTATGTCTCAATAACAAAAACCGCGGCAACCTACCTTGGTACGTAGATACACCCACCACTTATTTTCGTTACAAAATACCAAACAATCTAAAACATTTAAGAACCCAATAGTCGATAAATAAAGAAATTAAATTACCAGTAATTTATTTTGCAGAAATGTTTTTAAATTAAATAATTTTGCTTTCGAATTTAAGTACTGATGTTTTATTAAATTTTTACAAATATAAAAATAGCACAAGCCCCATGAAAATTGTTAAAATAGTACCACACTATTCACGTCAATAAGTAATAGGTTATCAAGTTGATTGATTATATTGGTTAATGCGGGCAACTAAGTAAAATGTCATATACATAGGTAAATACGTTTCATTCGGTTGGTCGTATTACAAGTGTAAGTTTTATTTTAATATTGTTATGTCATATTGTAACAGTCGCTTGTAATTTTGTGTTGTATTGTATAATTAATATTTTTTTATTCTTCAAATAATTGTTTTTATTTTTAAATGAACTTAAATTGTAAATGATTTTCATTTTTACCACATCTAAATGGTACTTAATTTATTGATTTTTATTATAAGTTTATTAAAATATTTATTGATTAAATAATTAATATCAATTTAGTTTTATTAATTAAACCAATTTTTTTTACTCATATTTGAAATGAGAAAATAGTGTTCTGATAGTTGGAATATAGACTTAATGGAGTCCACTAAAAAACATGTTTACCTTCATACCCTACGTAAAAAATAATATTTTTAATAACGTTATAACGTTCAATTTCATCTAAATTTCTCTATAATTTAAATCATAATTATATTAAATCTATGGATTCATCAATCAATCAGACAATTAGTTATCTTTGTCAAGACCATATAGATTTATTTCGTGCAATACATTTTCAATAAAAAACCAAGTCAATCTAGAAGCATTTCGTTGAAAGATGCCAATTAAGTCTGCAATGGTAGTCTGGACTATTTGTAAGTCGACAGCTTATTTCTATTTTTTTATTCGTATTACATTGAAGTAAATTACGATCCGATTCAACGTAGAATTTTCTGTTCGATTCTAATATTAGAAAAAATATGAAATAACTAAGAGCGAACCAATTTAATTTCTCATTTTTCTATTTTTCAATTTAATTTTGTAGAGTAAATATCAGTATTGCTGCTGATTAGTTTGTCAAAAGCTTTGAACTATTTTAATATTCGTCGAAAAGATTTCTTCGTTTTTATTTTATTTTCCACTAGCTTTTACCCGCGACTCCGTCCGCGCGGAATAAAAAATAGAAAACGGAGTAAAAATTATCCTATGTCCGTTTCCTGGTTCTAAGCTACCTGCCCATCAATTTTCAGTCAAATCGATTCAGCCATTCAGCAGATAAGATTAGCCTATTTCATTAATTGTGGAGGCGTTAATATAAGAACAAAAACTTAATGTATAAAAAACAATCTCAAACAAAATGCACTCAAAAGTACCATAAAAAACAATCTCAAACAAAATGCACTAAAAAGAAACAAAATAATGACATGAAAACTTCTTTCTTTCTTTCTTCTCTCTTTCAAAAACCCTCTAAACTCTAAAGAAAGTTCTGAAAGAAAGAAAGAAAGAAGTTTTCATGTCATTATTTTGTTTCTTTTTAGTGCATTTTGTTTGAGATTGTTTTTTATGGTACTTTTGAATGCATTTTGTTTGAAATTGTTTTTTATGGTACTTTTGAATGCATTTTGTTTGAAATTGTTTTTTTATGTTACTTTTGAGTGCATTTTGTTTGAGATTGTTTTTTATGGTACAGTCAGCTTCATAAATATAGTGGCAGTCAAGATATCCAAATATATAGGAACACCTAAAGTGATCAATTATATAAGTACAACCAAAGTCATCAAATTAATTGAAGCATCCACTCTGCTCAAAAACATCGGAGCGTTCACATCGTCATATATATGAGTACATTCAAAGTGCCCATAATTATAGTAACAGACAGAGCGTCAATAGTAACGAAGCACCGAAAGTATGCAAAAATATCGTAACATTAGACAAAATTGAACTCTATCTCTATTCACTTAAGATACACTTTGAAATATACTACTTCTGTTAAATTCATTTGACATTTTATAATCAAAACATTTTTTTGCTATTTACTACAAGTTTACGTCCCGCATGACAGATACTAGATAGATAAGCAATATCAAATTTTAATTTGTCACCATATATGCCAGTTTGGCCTTACGGCTTAACTGTTCGCTGTAATACGCAGTTTTAGCGATTCGAATCCCAAACTTTTTTTTACATTTTTTAAGGTTTTTAATTTTATTATCAAAGCGTTATATAAAGTTGAACTTTATCGCAACAATTATTGGTTACAATAGTAGTCGAATACGACATCTTTAAAAATTAAGGAACCACAATATTCCTTGTCCCTTTTTTTAACCGAGTCGTCATTAGCATGTTTTTTATTGTTCACGTTTGTTATTGTAAGTTTCGTCATTTAATTCCGCGCGGACTATGTCACTGGCGACATCGAATACGTGTAATAAATCTATGCTTGGAAAATTCTACTGCAACCGGACTGAAGATACCTAACAGTAAGAGAAAAATATTTTGATACAAATTATCAATTAATTTAACACAATTTGTATACTTTCAAAGTGTATTTCAAGGATATGGATATACGAGTAGAATTCAATTTCAATGACCGCAATGACAAGTGAAAACACTCTCCGCCCACTCGCTCTATTCCGAGATGGCCGAACCTAATCGTTATTAATTTTATATAAATATTTAATACCCCAAAAATAAAATTTTAAAATTTTTTTTGTTAAGTAAAAAACATATTCTAAGTACATTACCAGATTTTTCCTTTTCATTAAAAAAACAAGCTCTATATGTGATTGATAATATTGAAAAATAAAAACCTTGTAAGCCTGGGATTCGAACCATTAAACTTACGTACTGCGGCGAAAATAGTAAAACACTGAAACTAGCACATATTGTGACAGAGTAAAATTTGATATTACTTACTAGCTTTTACCCGCGACTTCGTCCGCGCGGATTAAAAAAAATGCTCACAAGATAAAAAGTTCCTATGTCCGTCTCCTAGTTCTAAGCTATCTCCCCATCAATTTTCAGCTAAATCAGTTTGACCGATCTTGAGTTATAAACAGTGTAACTAACACGAGTTTCTTTTATATATATATATATAGATTAGGTATCTGTCATGTATCGTCAATTTATAAATTTTAAACTTTATAATAATAAGAAGAAAAATGTTGGGTTGTCCGATAAGTTCGTGCCATTTTTAAGGGAAGTTTTAAAGGCCCTTAAGTTTTAGAATACGTCTTTTAAATTATATTTGTTCGATTTTATTGCAAAACGTCTTATGTATTTCGGCAAAAATTAAGTGAATCAGTTTTTATAAAACTGATAGAAAAGAACGAATCGTGTCCTACCATTTGTCAAAATATGGCTGAAGTTATCCTCGTTTAGTATGTACTAGCTTTTACCCGCGACTCCGTCCGCGCGGAATAAAAAATAGAAAACGGGGTAAAAATTATCCTATGTCCGTTTCCTCGTTCTAAGCTACCTGCCCACCAATTTTCAGTCAAATCGATTCAGCCGTTCTTGAGTTATAAATAGTGTAACTAACACGACTTTCTTTTATATATATAGATGTGTTATCTAAACATGTCATATGTTTTCAATAATTGTAATATATTCGGGTCTATTCTAAGCTACCTATTAAAAATCGGAACGAACTTATTAGACAACCTATTATGTTGATACAAAGCGTCAAATGAATTTAACAGAAGTAGTATATTTCAAAGTGTATCTTAAGTGAATAGAGATAGAGTTCAATTTTGTCTAATGTTACGATATTTTTGCATACTTTCGGTGCTTCGTTACTATTGACGCTCTGTCTGTTACTATAATTATGGGCACTTTGAATGTACTCATATATATGACGATGTGAACGCTTCGATCTTTTTGAGCAGAGTGGATGCTTCAATTAATTTGATGACTTTGGTTGTACTTATATAATTGATCACTTTAGGTGTTCCTATATATTTGGATATCTTGACTGCCACTATATTTATGAAGCTGACTGTACTTTTGAATGCATTTTGTTTGAAATTGTTTTTTTATGTTACTTTTGAGTGCATTTTGTTTGAGATTGTTTTTTTTTGAAGTCGGCTATTTTTTTTTCTTAAAATTTTTGTTTATTTCACAATTTTTAGTGAATTTGAAGTTCAATTACAAATTTCCTTAATACGTATAAGGACATAAATAAGACAAATAAAGAAAAGGACTTTCCTATTTAATATGTGTGTACTTCTATTCAATAACTAATTTAGAATGCACCAGAAAATCACTTATCGTTTAAACAATGAAATAATTATCAAAATCGGTATACAAATTGAAAATTACCGAACTAATACATCGTAGCGTGCCTTTAATTTTGTCCAGCCGCGCGCCGCACTAGCATTTTTCGAATGCGCGTAGTTTTTAATTATTTAATATCTCCCAAACTATTGATCAGAATTACATATTTTAAAGGCTAATGTAATCTGCATTTAATACTCTAGCCATCAAACATATTTATTTGGATAAGGATTCATATCGAATATAATATAATAGCGCCGTAAGTTTACGACGCTGTTTTTCGTGTGCATTTTAATCGAAGTTTGTTCACAATAACATGGTTTTTGTGAGACATCCATAGATGATAGATATATGCCACCTGAGACTTTTATTTAGCAAATTTAAGGATCTATAATTACTCCATACATCATTTTAATGTAGGTCATATAGTTTAACCTACGTAAGCCCAGAAAGCAAATTTGTGCTATTCATTGTAACGCGATGTAGCATTTTTCGTTTCCGCGTAATTTTATTCTTACGATATCTCCTAAACTATTAGACAGAATGATATAGTTTCAATTGCAAATATAATCTACATTAAATTCTCTTGATAATGAACATTAAATTATTCAAACTTTCGTGAGACATTATCACTAACTTATATAGAAACGGCTAAAACACTCACGTATATATATCCGGTGTCGTCACCGACTAGTTTCGAGCCCTACGGGGGCTCTTCATCAGGGTGAGTGGGATTGGTATTATTTCGCGGACGCGGCCCGTCGCTCACTGACGGTCGGTGACGACACCGGATATATATACGTGAGTGTTTTAGCCGTTTCTATATAAGTTAGTGATAATGAACATATTTATTTACATAAGGGTTAATACTGAACTTGAATAATAGCGTCGGAAATAGGGCATGAATTTAATTAATGTTTCGTAAAGAAAAAAATGGTTATTGTGAGAAAACTATAAAAGATAGATATATGCTATCGCGGACTTTTATTTAGCACATTTAAAGAGCTACAATTCGCCATACATCATTTTGATGTAGGTCTTATAGTTTAGCCTACGTAAGCGCTGAAAGCAAAAATGTCCCTAATTTCCGCAACAAATTTTGAAGCTATATTCAAATTCTACTATTCTTCTAGTTATTTAAAAAAAAAAAAACAAAAAAATGGGACACACCTGCAAGCACTTCCTTTCGTTTAAAATATTTTTTATCAAAATCGGACCACCAGGGGCGGAGATTCGCGGTAACACACCTAAAAAAAAAAAAAAAGTCAGTCGAATTGATAACCTCCTTCTTTTTGAAGTCGGCTAAAAATGCATCAAATGAAATGTTATCTTTAGCGTTCTAATAGTCCGTCCAAATAGCGTCCAAATATTGTAAAGTGAACTTATGTTCATTTCTGAGTGTTGCAAACCCTGAAATTTTAGTTTTAACTATAATATTTAATAAACAAACTTAGTCAAGTAGTAGCAATCAAAATGAAAATTCGGTTTATCTTTTGATTTTAAGGGCTAGCAGTGAAATGCTATGTACAGTCAGCTTCATAAATATAGTGGCAGTCAAGATATCCAAATATATAGGAACACCTAAAGTGATCAAATATATAAGTACAACCAAAGTCATCAAATTAATTGAAGCATCCACTATGCTCAAAAAGATCGAAGCGTTCACGTCGTCATATATATGAGTACATTCAAAGTGCCCATAATTATAGTAACAGACAGAGCGTCAATAGTAACGAAGCACCGAAAGTATGCAAAAATATCGTAACATTAGACAAAATTGAACTCTATCTCTATTCACTTAAGATACACTTTGAAATATACTACTTCTGTTAAATTCATTTGACATTTTATAATCAAAACATTTTTTTGCTATTTACTACAAGTTTACGTCCCGCATGACAGATACTAGATAGATAAGCAATATCAAATTTTAATTTGTCACCATATATGCCAGTTTGGCCTTACGGCTTAACTGTTCGCTGTCATACGCAGTTTTGGCGATTCGAATCCCAAACTTTTTTTTACATTTTTTAAGGTTTTTAATTTTATTATCAAAGCGTTATATAAAATTGAACTTTATCGCAACAATTATTGGTTACAATAGTAGTCGAATACGACATCTTTAAAAATTAAGGAACCACAATATTCCTTGTCCCTTTTTTTAACCGAGTCGTCATTAGCATGTTTTTTTATTGTTCACGTTTGTTATTGTAAGTTTCGTCATTTAATTCCGCACGGACTAAGTCACAGGCGACATCGAATACGTGTAATAAATCTATGCTTGGAAAATTCTACTGCAACCGGACTGAAGATACCTAACAGTAAGAGAAAAATATTTTGATACAAATTGTCAATTAATTTAACACAATTTGTATACTTTCAAAGTGTATTTTAAGGATATGGATATACGAGTAGAATTCAATTTCAATGACCGCAATGACAAGTGAAAACACTCTCCGCCCACTCACTTTATTCCGAGATGGCCGAACCTAATCGTTATTAATTTTATATAAATATTTAATACCCCAAAAATAAAAATTTAAAATTGTTTTTGTTAAGTAAAAAACATATTCTAAGTACATTACCAGATTTTTCCTTTTCATTAAAAAAAACAAGCTCTATATGTGATTGATAATATTGAAAAATAAAAACCTTGTAAGCCTGGGATTCGAACCATTAAACTTACGTACTGCGGCGAAAATAGTAAAACACTGAAACTAGCACATATTGTGACAGAGTAAAATTTGATATTACTTACTAGCTTTTACCCGCGACTTCGTCCGCGCGGAATAAAAAAAATGCTCACAATATAAAAAGTTGTCTCCTAGTTCTAAGCTATCTCCCCATCAATTTTCAGCTAAATCAGTTTGACCGATCTTGAGTTATAAACAGTGTAACTAACACGACTTTCTTTTATATATATATAGATTAGGTATCTGTCATGTATCGTCAATTTATAAATTTTAAACTTTTTAATAATACTAGCGACCCGCCCCGGCTTCGCACGGGTGCAATGCAAAATATACCTACTACAGAATAAATGCACAATTTATTTAAGGTACTTAAATGGATAAGGATTAATGCTGTATTGTTTAAAATCACTTCGTAAAAGAATAAAAATGGTTATGCTGGGTTATCCCTAAGAGATAGACATATACCATCGCGGACTTTTTTGTTGAACTTTTTAAGGTGAACAATACTGTAGTACATTATTTTGGTCTATCTCGTAGGGTTCAGCCAGCGTTTGCAATATAAGCGCAAAAAAACGTGCTTATTTACGACATCACATTAGAAAACTTTAAATTTATCAGTGTTTCTCTACTATATTATGCATTTATTATACATACAAACCTTCCTTAAGAATCACTCTATCTATTAAAAAAAACCGCGTCAAAATCCGTTGCGTAGTTTTAAAGATCTAAGCATACATACGGACACACAGCGAAAGCGACTTTGTTTTATACTATGTATTGAAGAAGAAAAATGTTGGGTTGTCCGATAAGTTCGTGCCCATTTTTAAGGGAAGTTTTAAAGGCCCTTAAGTTTTGGAATACGTCTTTTAAATTATATTTGTTCGATTTTATTGCAAAACGTCTTATGTATTTCGGCAAAAATTAAGTGAATCAGTTTTTATAAAACTGATAGAAAAGAACGAATCGTTTCCTACCATTTGTCAAAATATGGCTGAAGTTATCCTCGTTTAGTATGTACTAGCTTTTACCCGCGACTCCGTCCGCGCGAAATTAAAAATAGAAAACGGGGTAAAAATTATCCTATGTCCGTTTCCTGGTTCTAAGCTACCTGCCCACCAATTTTCAGTCAAATCGATTCAGCCGTTCTTGAGTTATAAATAGTGTAACTAACACAACTTTCTTTTATATATATAAGATATAGATGTGTTATCTAAACATGTCATATGTTTTCAATAATTTTAATATATTCGGGTCTATTCTAAGCTACCTATTAAAAATCGGAACGAACTTATTAGACAACCTATTATGTTGATACAAAGCGTCAAATGAATTTAACAGAAGTAGTATATTTCAAAGTGTATCTTAAGTGAATAGAGATAGAGTTCAATTTTGTCTAATGTTACGATATTTTTGCATACTTTCGGTGCTTCGTTACTATTGACGCTCTGTCTGTTACTATAATTATGGGCACTTTGAATGTACTCATATATATGACGACGTGAACGCTTCGATCTTTTTGAGCATAGTGGATGCTTCAATTAATTTGATGACTTTGGTTGTACTTATATATTTGATCACTTTAGGTGTTCCTATATATTTGGATATCTTGACTGCCACTATATTTATGAAGCTGACTGTACGTGTTAGAAAAATTTCTACTGCTTTCTATAAGCACGTTTATTATTAATAAAATTTGGCAACCATTTGTATGCTGACGTTAATCTTTTTATGTTTTCTTCTTCCATCTATTATATCTGCCTATATGCAATCCTGCCTCATATAGAAAAACTGCTAAACATAAAAATACGACACGCAGCACTGTTTGTGGATTTGGTAGGAATGTAAAAATGCTCCTTGTTTGATTTACTGTCTAAACTAGTCTTTTTTAAAACTGTTTTTTTTTCTGTACAATCGCAACGAACATTCGATACCGTGATCACGTATTGCTTTATCCAGTTGGAAGGTTTTCTATATTCATTTTACGGCGCTAGAATTGTTTTATAATATTTGAATGAAAAAAGAGTCAAAATATACAATTAAATTTAATGAATTAGTTTTATGTTTCGATTAAAATGAATGGTTAAGTGAATTTTAAAAACATATATAATATTTTTTATTCTGAATAGTTTTCTAGTCTAGTTCTAGTTAATGACTATGTTCGCACACTGTTCCCGGCTTATTATTGTATGTTTAATGTTTATGAATTTAAACTGTTTCATATAAACGATCTTTGCAATGTTAGTTTGCATCATTAGTAAACATAAATGTAATACTCCAACCAAATAAAGATATTGAAGCTGCAATAATTCGCATTAAGCTGAAAATAGGTATAAATGTTTAGAACACCATTATATGTGAACTCGAAAATCTTACTAATGTTGTAAATGCGAAAGTTTAGATGGATGAATGTTTGTTAGAAACTATCTCCAAAATCTGTGGCAAATTTCATCGGATCTTGATGAAATTTGGCACAGATGTAGACCATAGTCTGGAAGAACACTCAGGGTACAACTATGTGAACTTAATGCGAATTATTGAAGTTTCACTACCTAGATTTCGATTAATTAGAATAGACTATAAATAAAACATTTATTTCCTAAGTCGATTAAAGTAATCAATTGAAAAATCGTGTCCGTAACTGGTAAGTATATTCGGAGATGTAGGAGAAAGGATGCGGTAAAACCGTACCATATAAATTACTAAGTTCTGCCTACCCCTCAAAGTCACGACTTAAAAACGGGCAATATAAAAATAATAGTAAGTAATGTATTATTTTATTTTCCTTAATTGGCCTCTACTTTTACGATTTCAAAATTGTATTTGCTCCATATTGAATGCGGCCTAGGAGTGGTTTACATCCCTGAATACTGCTCGTTATTGAACTTCGGGCCTCTAAAAGCTCACATGAAATTCCTTGCCAGCCCAATACTACACCGATAGTTTTTAGTTCAACTTATATTTTTAGCGTCCATATAACAACGATGGACTATGGTTGTTACAGTTTTTAAGTAGACTAGCAAAATTTTATCACTTTTCATCGTTGTATCTACGTTATATTCTATTCATTTAAAAAGTAAATTACGTGCTGTTACTTGTACGAGTATTTCCCTTTTAAGGTACATAGTCTTAAGACATGCAATGGCTCTCTAGTCGGTTGTCTATACTTACAAATAAATATAATTGGCGTGTTAATTAACTTATATATTGAGGATATCCTCATATAAATACAGCATACTATATACTTTAAGTATATAATACTTATATAAGTACAAGAATCATCACGTATTCTGTTTTATTTTACTATTACGCATTTCATTGCAGTAATTGTTGTTGATAATGCAATAGGAAAAGATATAAGTTTTTCAGGAAGTATTTCAGAAGCGAGTTACGGAAATCTATTTGAAAGTGCCGGATACCCTAATATTGGGGACATACCACTATTGAATAGAAAAGTAAGTTTAATAATTATCTATATACCTGTATACGATGTAACAATAAATAATATATATATTTATATATGATTTTTATATATTTTTTTCGTTTCTTAACTTATATTTCTCACCAAAAACAAACCAAAGTTAAATGTCGAAACTACTATCTTTAAAGTTAAATTACCAATGGTTTATTCTTATATCGATATATTTTCTACTAGTTTACTACGAGAAGGCAACGTTAAAGGAAACGGAATCTGCTTGCATTTTTAATGAGAGGATTATAGTTGCTTTAGAAATTGCAATTTTTCCCAGCGAAATTTCCAGGAGAATATGCTTTTTGTTATGCTGTTATTTATAATAACAGATAAAATATTTTGTGGAGGTTGAATGATATTGGAAACTAACGGTTAAAAACGTCCAAACATTTTTATTTAAAATCTTTAGATTGTACAAAACAGATTGTGCCGTGGCCGTGTTTGAGTAAAAAAATACGTCGACGCGAACTATTTTAGTAACGACTGTTTCACCAGTGGAACAGCACAGTAAATAAAATAAATAAACAATACCTTTTGAATCAACAAACAAACCTGGTATTGGCTATTCGATTTCCATTACATTTATTGAACTTTAATCTTTAATCCTATATTTAAATGCAAATTAATTTTGCCAGCACAGTTTTAGAGAATTATCTTATTAAACCACGTTGTTACTAAGCGTTTAAATGTCCATAACACTTTGTAGATATTCAAAGGAGTTCGAGTTTCTGTACAAGAACACCCTTACGTTGTAAGTGTCCGAAGATTGCTCAGCCATTACCTGACAGGATCGCTTTTGACCAGGAAATTGGTCATTACTGTGGCACACCCTCTCTTCAAGTGAGTGTTAATTAACAGTAAGAAGTAAAAATAATTAATAAAAAAATAAAAAAATTTCAATCCGATTATGTAGTCTCTAGTAACAGGGATTAAGGTACCTAAGACTTAAATTCGTACTAATAGACGCAACATCTTTTGTTCGTTCCACAATTTAACATCTTACTAATATTATATAATTGCGAATGTTTGGATGGATGGATGGATGTTTGTTTGAAGGGATCTCCGGAACGGCTCAACGGATCTTGATAAAATTTGGCATATATGTAGAGCATACTAAAGACAGTAAAGTTTTTTTTATTCTAGTTATGATATAAAATCAGTTATATTAAATAACTAGCTATTGGCCGCGACTCCGTCTGTGCGAAATAAAAAAAAAAACTTAATTAGTAGCCTATGTGTTCTTCCAGACTGTGTTTTACATCTATGGCAAATTTCAATCAAACATCCATCCATCCATCCATCTAAACATTCGCATTTATAATATTGAGTAAGATATTATATGATTATTAGGATCTACCATTACAATAAGTTTACAAGATATAAGTATAAATTTGATAGCAAGTTGATTACTTACTACAGTTTGTGTTGTGATGCTTAAGCTTAGTAAAGTTAACACGAAACTTAGTTCCACTTGATTTAACTTCCATAGGAATACTCAATTACTGTCGGTTTAACTAAGTATGTCTATAGTTGGTTAGCTAATTACATAACTGCATCCAACTCAAACATCGGTTTGCAAGATCCAAGAATATTGCTATCAGGGATTCGGATTAACAGTAAGTCAATTAAATAACACATTGAATTTTACACAAAATAGTAAAATAGTGTAATTCAAAGAATTTTCAAACTTTTTGCTGAACTATTTGCAAAATGGATTGTCATACATTTTGATATTTTTTATTGTCATTGATATTTTAAATCAGTTGAAATACAATATTTAAAACTCAATTTAGATTTTTTAAACTTCGTAATGCCACGTATAGTTTTAAGTTGCCTTCACTTAGCTAGATCACGTACTCGTATGTGAAATCGTTTCTCATTCCAAGGTATACGTATCGGGAAAGCAGTTGCCAACTTTTTAAATACAATGTAAAAGTATCGGTAAAATTTAAAGAATACGCAAATGGATTACGCGAGACTAACCGATCTATTAGTTTTTATAAAATACTAGCTTTTACCCGCGACTCCGTCCGCGCGGAATAAAAAAAAAATAGAAAACGGGGTAAAAATTATCCTATGTCCGTTTCCTGGTTCTAAGCTACTTACCCACCAATTTTCAGTCAAATAGATTCAGCCGTTCTTGAGTTATAAATGGTGTAACTAACACAACTTTCTTTTATATATATAAGATTTGTTTTTTACCCATTTCAATTTATTGACGAAAGGACGACCAGGACGATAACGGTACTTTATAACTAGAAGATTTTGCTACTATCCCGTTGATACTTCGACAATCAGATTGATTGAAATATTTGAGCTTTTTTTTTACTTTGGAGAAACTGAAAATATTCTTTTCTTATTCTTCTTTTTATTATTAAGTCAAAATTGATCAAACTATGTATTTCTATTGTCCGCAGTGTTCCCATATATGAACTAGGAGTAGTCGCTGGACAGACTTATTCCGACCGAGGAACTACTTTAAGAAGCGTAATCCTCGTCATCTTGCACGAGGAGTTCGACCCGTACACACTGAATGCTGACGTGGCTCTTCTAAGACTATACGAAGAATTCGTTTTTAGGTAATTATGGATACAATATTTATATAGCATTTTAAAACTAGCACAACAACCTAGATTTTCTCTACTTCATTTGTCACTCAATTTTAAACGGTTTATCGCACCAGAATATGTTTAAAAGTTGCAATTGCTCTACAACTTTTCATATCTTACTAATATTATAAATGCGAAGTTTATATGGATGGATGGAGAGGTGTTAGTTCGACGGTATCTCCAGAACGGCTCAACCGATCTTGAAATTTGGCAAACATGTTGGACATATTTGACAAAATGTCATAGGACATTTCTTAAGTTTTTTTTTATTCCAAGCGAACGGAGTCGTAGACGGCAGCTAGTAGATTATATCCATTGAAATTATTTGAGCAATAAGATTTGCTTTGGCAGTTTCGGCATATTTAATGAATAAATTATGACAGGGTGACAAAGATTAAGTTGTGTAAATGAAAGACATTGGTGATAGTGGTTGCTGACGTTGCTTGCTACGTGGAAGGTAAGTATTTTGTTAGAGATGATAGAATAGGTTACGAGGTACTTACAAATGTTAACATTGGAGGAGCCAATTTGCGAGCAGCGAGAACCGAGAAATCGTTAAAACTTTTTTCGGTGTACATCAACTTGAATATACTCCGATCCTTGCATATTCGACTCGTTCAAATTTCTGTTGTAATCCTTGAAATGAAGTGGAAATTCATTTCAAAGTAAAATTAAGATTTATTTTCTATTGCACTTTAATAAATGTGTATTATGTATTAAATCAGATTTAATTACGAATATACGCAATATGTTCTTTGTTTTTTATGTGTTGGCTATTCTGATCTGAAAAATCTTGATATAAGTATTAAAAAAAGAAATAGATAAAAGGATTTCTTTCTGCGCAAATTAATTACGGCACCTAACAGGTGTATAGATAATTTTGGAGATTAAAAATGGAATTCTTTATCTCTTAAAATGTCTTTGTCCCGCCAAAATGGAACAAGAAGCTTCGTCTGCATTGTTTGTAATGACAATGTCTTTCGAAAAATACAGCCCTTTTTTCATTAGCACCGTCTTTAAAATCCTAACCACTATTGTATGTCTTACTTTGACACTAGTCATTGTATAGACCGACAAATTCATGATCCGGTAAGCAAAATTGAGACTAAATTATATAAGCTCATTTTATTATATCACCCCCCGGCAATATTCAAACGTGTCACAACATCCTTGTGTGTCAGTTATCAGAACATTTTCCCAGGACAGGACATTTTCACAAATCCTTATGCACCAAGAGCACGAACGAACGCGTTGATCTCTAGGCTACTAGGGAATGTTCCCAAAAATAGGTGGTCGCTTGATCCTTTGGGACCTTACCGTCTTAATCTTACTAATATTATAAATGCGAATGTTTAGATGGATGGATGGATGGATGTTTGAAGGTATCTTCAGAACGACTGTATTCTTCAGACTTCAGATCACGAGGTACAAATGTAGAACATAGTCTGGAAGAACACATAGGCTTATAAAGTTTTTTTGTTAATTCCGCGCGGACGGAGTCGCGGGCGACAACTAGTGTAAAATAAATATAAAGTCTAAATTGTTTGATGGCACATCTATGACCTCATTAAACATTTCTTTAGAAATATCGAACGTTAGTACGAAAAGGTTCGCCATCCTTGGCATAGAGTGGATACTTATTAATAACTAGCGGTCGTCCGCGACATCGTCGGCGCAGAGTTAAAAGAAAATAAAAAGGAGTCTTCAACATGCCGGTGTGCATCAGTTACCTTACCGTCTGTCCCATTAAAATCGGTCCTGCCGTTCTAGAGATTAACCGGTCAAAACGCGACCTTGCGGACAGACATATAGACAGAAATTATAAAAATAGTTCTTCTTTATCAGCAATGGAAATACATCAAGTGTATAAAACATCATTTTCTCTCGACATTACATACAGACACACCAATTTTATAATTATGTATAGATAAAAATATTGTTTTTCTTATTTTCAACCTACAGATCAGCTCAGCTCTATATTTTTCCGTCGACTAATTGGCATTTATTTCCTTCGCCGAATTTTATATATAGCTTCGATATTATTCTGTGTCTGTTATTAAATCAAGAAATATAAAAAATCGTTACATACGACCTCATGTACCTATCGTGTGTTAGAATACTAACGGTAGTATAATTTAACACTAAGCTTTTAAGCTCATATTCGATTTTACATTATCTGTGCTTGTAGTTTCGTTTTCCTATGTTTTACAGAACGATTTCGGTTATAGGAGGTACTAAGTCTGATTGGTTACAAATATAAATACTGAGTATATTTACTATTTGTTTTTATGAACATAGCAAATATAAATATGTAAATATAATTTTTATATTTCAGAATATCCGTAAAGCCAATTGCTTTAATCGCCCCGTCGTCAAATCTAAACGATGAAAGGGCTTTCGTTACTGGCTGGGGAAGGTGCGATCTCACGGTACTAATTTTAACATTTAATCAGTTTAACAGATTATTTCATAGCTTTGTGCATATTCTTATATGTATAACTAGAAATTGTAGCTAATGGTTAATAATATCTGTATACAGCCAAAGTTATATACTACATGGAGAGATTTCTATCGAAGAAAAAAAAATCAAGTCTATCTATCATCTATCAAGTATAAAAATAAAAAAATAATATTTCTACATGTAGTTCTTGATGAGAAACTTTTAGATTGCAAAATAATAATATTTACAATTTGTCCAAAATAACATTTATTGCCTGTCCTGTTATGTTTCCATTTTAGTACCGCAACAGTCGCGGTTTTCATTTCAACTAAAACCTTTGCATTGTATTTATATTTCTACCGAATTCATTTGTTATTTAATTAAAATATTGAAATGGAAACGGTTTGATAATTTAGACTATCTCAATAATATAGTAAACGTAAATAAATAAACTTTAATAACTGTTCAGTTTATAGAAAGACAGTTACAATGTTACGTAGACAATAACAATCCAACCTTTCAGTTAAAACTGAAAGTGTGTACTCTGGTTTGCCGTTTATGGAATACTAGCTGTCGCACGCGACTTCGTCCGCGCGGAATTTAAAAAAAAACATGATAAGTAGTCTATGTGTTCTTCCAGACCATGTTCTACATCCGTACCAAATTTCATCGAGACCTTTTCAGCCGTTCCGGAGATACCATCAAACAAACATACATCAATTCACCTAAACGTTCGAATTTATAATATTAGTAAGATAGTGCGTTGTGGTAAGTTCGGCATTCGGGTACATTTCTTAATGATTTCCACATTACGCGCGACGAATTTGTTCCAATACACCCTGCAGTAGCCAGTAACTTAGGAAAAAGAAAGATATTTTTGTAGTATTAAATACATTTCCTTAGTTTAAATTTAGGGAACAAGAGAGAAATCAGTTAAATTAAAGTAATTTTTAGTTACTGTCTAAACTTACAACTTGATGGTCTAATTGTGATTATACTCATTAAAAAAAATCTAAAATTTACACACACGCAAAGCAAAAAGTAAGAGTTAATTAAATTTAAAATTATACATGTAATTACTTTTAATTTGCACAACATTTAAATTATATATACAAAATTGAGAAAAAAAGTCTTAGCAACTTCCTTTAAACTGATATAAAATCCATCCGGAATTACCCCAACGCACCTCACCTTAAGTAGCTCTATTCACGTTGATATAATTAATTAATTCCAAGCCACGATTGTTAATGAAGTCGAGTATGCCGTGACAGGCTATTAACATGTCACTTCAAGCCAATATTGTTCCCGATGTAACCAACAACACATCATGTATAGAATGTGGTAGCTTTGTAAGCTCAGCTTTAGTATTCAATACAGAGCTTTTAATACAAGACTAAATTGAAAAAGCCACTTGTAAATGTCGTGAAAATAGAACCATCATTATTATAACATATTTTACTCGTTGTTTTTCACTGCTAATAAAGCTGTAAAATACATATTTTTATCTTTTATATATAAGATAAGTATGTTAGTAGTTGTATATATTTTAATTTCTAATCCTGTTTACATTATTTGTATAGTTTTGTTCGTATTTTTTCTAATCCCATGATTAATAAATAAATAAAATAATAAGTAAATTTTAAAGGGGAAAGAATTATGCTTGCCGCGCTCCACAAAGTTTTTTCCGGACGAGAAAATTGATCCAATGATGAGAACAATCTCGTTCGTTATAACGTCACCTAATTATTACTGCGAGGGATACGAACGTGTGAGTTTTCAAGTAATTTATTTTTATTTCTACATTTATATTCAAGTCGTATAAATTTTAATAAAACATGTAAAGTTATAGAATTAAGTGTTTGTTTCTTGTATTAGTAGAGTTGACAATAGAACAAAGCCTTTCATGATATTTCATTAATTTTATTTGTCTCTTAAATTTTACGATTTACTAATTTTTCCTTTATTTCTTTTTGTATTTTATATGTATTTACACTCTGTATTATTATGATAATGTAACGTTTTGTTATCTGGGCAATTGATTGGGCAATTAATGCTGGTACATTTGAATTTATGAAAAGTTTTTGGAAGGTAGTCGGGCACACAGTACAATCAAAACTCAGCCGTGGGATTGCAGCTGTCCGCACCATATTAAAAATCTGTGTTTTATTTCTCTACTCATCGCTGCCATCCTACAAGTAGAATGCTACCTTTAAATGGGTTATATACAATTAGACAATTACGGATTATGGTATAAAATTTTTTGAAAACAATTGGAACAAACTGTAACTATATTTTTCCACACGGTCAATGGGAAAATAAACAGTGACATGTAGAATATAATCTCTAAGACAATAAGTGCAATATGGGCAAAATTTTTCAAAGGAAATTTCTTTAAAATTCCTTATCGTCAGTCTTCACTGCTGGAACAACTGTGCAAAACATATTGTTGTCTCTTTTATTTTCAAAGAGAATGGGAAAGAGAAAAATATGTTCAAACACGGTTATGATTCTCTGTAGTAACACATGAGAACCACAATATTTTAGTACCATCTTAATTATTTTTCCTATTTGTTGTGGAAACTCTGTTAATACTACTTTTTCAATTTAACTTTATAATTGACACAGAAGATCTTATATTTCCAGTACTCTCCGTCTGATGGAGTGTTTTCTTGTAACTTTCTCTTGGTCTTATTGGATTAAAACAATAATTCGTAGGAAAATAGTTTATATTCTATAATTAATTATAACTGATATTCTACATACTGGTTGATAATAATTTAAATTTTTGTCAAAGGCGATATTTTGTAATATTAAAAAAAATTAAAATGTTTAATTTACTTGAATAAACATCAATTAAGTGCCGAAAAACTGTTTCTCATTTTCCATTTTAAGCATTTAGATGTTTAAAAAAACATACACCGAAAGAACGAAAAGGAAAATCAAATTAATTTAATATTAAATCAAAATGTAATTATGAATTGTATTAGTACTTTGTAATAAATGAAATGTAGTTCAATCTTTAATATTAAAAGCCACATCATTATATGTTTTAATGCTATCATTTTCGATGGTTTGAATTTACGGCTATTAATTGATGATGATAAATTGTTTTACTTAATTTTAACATATCTGTTGTTAATATTTTGATAGATTTTATGCATAAGGTACTTATACATACATACATTTAAAAAAAACTTTTGTGCTTTTCGTTTTTTTTCTAAATAAGATCCTGAAATAAATATGGGTCTTGACAGAAAGACAGACGGACGGACAACAAAGTGCTGTAAAAGCTTTTTTTCCTTTCGATGTGCAGAACCCTAAAAAAAAAATGAATACAGTCGAAACTAGATAATCGAGAACTGCATAACAGACAAACTTATTTAAGCGAGTCATATTCCGGTCCCGAGGAACAACCTTCACATGCGAGAAACTTGGGATAAAAACCTCTAACTATAAGCGATAAAAATATCGCTTGCCCAGGTTTGAAAGATACCTAGGGTTATTAACACTTCATCAGACACGATGACCACATTAGTATCTGATGTGAGGTCGTCCCTTTCATATGTGTACCTATATATCAGAAATTCTTTTTACCAAGACGTGGCCATATCTCAATGATTATTATCAGTTCTTCTAAAGAGGCGGTTTAACAATTGGTATTTCGTTATAATTCTGTAAGTTCCATGGTAACATTTATTCCACGAATCTCTTAACGAATATTACTTTACTTTTGTATCGTGAAATATTTTTCTTCTTACTAATCCAGTAATTCGAATATTGTAAAAACCTTAGATGAAATTTTATAATTCTTATTTTTATTTTAATTTACTAACTGATTTTATAGGAATGTACTAAGTATATCAATACAGTGTTAGTTTTTCTCGGGTCGAATTTTATAATTTATTACTTTCCACATGATGTAATAAAGAATGTATATCTTAGTAATATTATAAACTAGCTTTTTCCCGCGACTTCGTCCGCGCGGAATAAAAAAAAATAGAAAACTGGGTAAAAATTATCCTATGTCCTTTTCCTGGTTCTAAGCTACCTGCCCACCAATTTTCAGTCACATCGATTCAGCCGTTCTTGAGTTATAAATAGTGTAACTAACACGACTTTCTTTTATATGTATAGAGATGCGAATGTTTAGAGGGATGGATGTTTGTTTGAAGAGATTTTCGAAACAGCTCAACGGATCTTAATTAAATTTGGTACAGATGTAGAACATAGTCTGGAAGATCACATAGATTACTTATTACGTTTTTTCTTAATTCCAAGCAAAGAAGAAGAATTAAATTTCCATGGTTTTTAATTTCATTTAGAATATTTTGGAATACCCAAAAAGGTATAATTATGGCCACAACTGTGTCAAGCACAAGCATCACCAAAACAGTTAGCCTAGCACGATTATTTGTGATAATCGCCTTCGTATCGTTGTCGTCAGTTATCTAAATTAGGATGCGATTATTGGTGCACTCTACGCCCGATATTTGAATACTTTGTCGAAAATTTTGTCTGTGACGATTGAATGGCGATTGTCACAAGCATTCGTGCTAGGTCCACAGATCAACATAATTTCTACACGATGTCACTAACAGCACTTAAAGATTGGTTCAAGAAATACGGTCGAAATACACTTAAGTAATTGAATTGAAAATTGCATTTCGATTTCCGTTCCGCTCACAGTGTTACTTAGCAGCAGATAATTTAATTTGTAGTCTATCGGTTGTTCACTTCTAGACACCTATAATCTGATTCTTTATTTATAAGTAGGTTATAATTAAAAACATCACTCTGTTGCTATTATAAAATTTATTAAACTTTGTTTGACAACATTATTAGAAACATAGTTACCGTCCTCCGTCAATCAAAGTTAGGCAACGTATCTACATTTGCGTAAGTCTATTGGTAGTGGTCGCTTCGGTATTTCAGTTAAACCAAAAAGCCGCTTGGTGTCGTATCACCTCATACTATAAAAAAACAAAGGGAATAAAGCAAAAAAAGCAAAAAAAATTCTATGCTTTTGATGTGTCGCTATTCTTTTTGTACTCTCGCAATGAATTAATTCCCTTTGTTTAACCGAAGTACTTTATTATATCACTAGCTCTCACCCGCGACTCAGTTCGCGCAGAAATAAAAAAAACTTGATTAGTAGCCTATGTGTTCATCCAGACTATGTTCTACATCCAAGCCAAATTTCATCCAGATCTGTCCATCAATTCAACTCAACGTTTTCATTTATAATATTAGTAAAATTATATAATTACACCGTTTCATTTGTCTTTTTTATAATTTAAATGACAGATTGACTATAAGCCTATGACTCTGTGGAAGATTTCTAACCGAAAACTCATGCTGTTAATTCTTTACGACGAAAAACGTTCCTCTTTAAAACTAGTAAAAATAAACAATTATAGTTGATATTTATGAAGTTAGTGTGACTAGATTATCTTATATAGATATGAAAATATGTCGCCGTATGTAATTTGTGCTGGGTCGACCCTATGAAGGAATAAAGGCACGATGAGGAGTTGATATTACTAACATGTTAGAAATTATTTCAGCATGAAACACGTCTGAAACCGGGCATGATGTGCCTGGGAATAGCCCGTGAGGAGAACGCTGTGACCCCATGTCTGGCCGTGCCGGGTGCTCCGCTTGTCATCGACGGTCACCTCGCTGGTTTACAGTCATGGGGTTTCGGCTGCGGCTACCAAAACGATCTGCCTTTAATCTACACAGATATGCGCCATTTCCAACCGTAAGCATTAGATTTACTAACCACTCATGCACGTAATTAACATGGGTATGCAGAGTTTACAGTTTGGCGCGATTTCGGTCGCTTCTCTGCCTAATTTGTAAGGCTAACGCTCTTTGAATACTAATTCTAACATTTTTACTTAGTATGCTACTACTCGTTTTTCGTGTAAAATGTTGTTTTTGTTTTATTTATTATCGATATAAAAAGAATGTTATAAATAAATTGTACTTTATAAAGCTAATCTAAAGTATACATTTCATTTATGTTGACTCATAACCAGATACAACAATACAATACACAGAAAACACAACACACTAATAGCAAAATTAAAACCACAATAGCTTCATTTTCTGTTTAATTAATTTTCTTTTCACGTAAACTCTACCAAATTTTAGTAAATGCAAGTGAAATTAATTTACAAGGGAAACATAAATTTGCATCTAAATACGCAATGCAAGCACAGATTTTATGAAAACACATCTTGTTAATTGTAGCCCAGAAAATGTATATATATATATATATATATAAATATATGTATATGGTATGATATTTTATCATTATCGTAACAGTATGTTGTCTGAATGTTTATCTTTCATTTTTTTTTCGCCCAGGTATAATAATGCCTTAATAGATTACTAACGAACAATTATTTTTCCCTCAGATGGATTCTACACAATGTGCCAATTCTACGAAATCTAACTCAATACAATTTGACAGAAATGTTTCAAGCTACAAGAGCTTACAGCCTTTCAAAGTGGCTCACTTTAACAAGAGAAAACTTCGAACCGTTGACTCTTACGTTTGCCGACAAACCGATACTACAATCAGATTTGGACAAGGAGCTGGCAAAGCTAAAAGGAACGGTTTTTGACATTAGAGATTTTATATATTCCGGTGAATTTCATTTATTAAAAAGTGAAATTTTTGAAAATATAAGAAACAGCTCCAACCATGAAATTAGAAATATCAGTAGCGTCTTTATGTCTATCACAACTAAACCCTTTTTAAATAAAGACAAATTCAATGATGAAGATGATTCTTCAGATTTTGAAGATATTAAAAATTCTACAACAAAATTAAATACCAATGAGTCTGATACAGATGAATCACAGTACAACAATGTCAAGTTACAGGAGTTTTATATTTAAAGTTATTTTTATCACATTACAATATTTTTATGCTTTTGTGTGTTTAGCAATTATTTATATCTATTAAATTCTGCTATTCTGATTTTGTTTTATCTCAATGTGTGAATGAGGCAAAAAAGAATTAAGAATGGTATTGGTTATATAAATAAAACATCAATATATGCTTGATTAATATATTTGGTTTTAATCCATTGGTTATTTTCTACAATATCGGTTATGGTAAAGTGAGAGCCGAGTCGTCGTCTTAAACCGTATTCATTTTACTGAATTAGTGATTGATATAAGCGACAAAAACATTAATGAAAAGTATTTCAACAAAAGTTATACACAAAATTTAATAATCGTAATATGACACAAACTTAATGTTAACAAAACATACTTTTTTTTTCAATTTAAATCCTTAATTAAAAATTTAGAATACTAAATATATATTACTAGAATGTATTTCTAAATTTAAAAATAAACAAATGGCGTTCAACAGTCTTCCTTTTAAGTGCCAATGGCACAACTTAAATACCTGCAATACTAGTAATAATATAAACAAAGAATAATAAAGTAATTAATAGACACTTATTTCTGTCATCTAATGGAATGTAAGCTGACATCGAATATCCTTACGGAATATTGAAACTTTTACCTTACCTAATGATTGAGTAATATTGAATTAATGCATCTAATGCCTAAGATCCAAAAATCCATAATTCTAAGTACTTATATTAATAATAATAATTTCATTTCTGTGTTAAAATTAATTGAACAATAAATATTTTTAAGAGGAAACTTTTTAAACAGATTTGAAATCATTTGGACAAATTAAAATTTTATTTGTATTGTTAAAACTTCATCAGTTATGTGATTATTTCCGGAAGTTGACATAAAACAATGAAAGAAGTTAAAGTGAAAATACAGTTTTAAATACACCAGCGGTCCTGAACACGATACTAAAGATTTATAAATAAGCAGTAGACTTTGGAATATTCTACTGGCAAAGATAAGATATACTCGTATTTACCATCGTCTATTAGTTTATCTTTGGTATATTTTGAATATAATATCGTTAGGGCTAATATAATTATATGTTCCCCGATCTAAACCTTTATGATTGTTTATACTCAGGGAATAGAGGTATGGCGTTTAAACACAGCCGTGCATGAGCGAGCGGCGGAACAAGCGCATCTCGCTTGTAGCCACAGCGATCCACTCGTTCTTAGCAGCGTCGAACCAGGTCAGGCCAAGGGTGTATTTCCCGTTGATGTTTACGTGCTGGCAGTGAGAGAACCACCAACCTCCCTCATAGTTACCAGCGCAGTGGGTGTTGGAAATGTCGCGATCGCGATCAATCGTCGAGAATTCCATATGATTTTGGTATTCAAAAGCATCGCTAGCGTTGCCGCTGAAACCACTGATCTCAAGAGCGTAGCCAGAATCCGCGTTACCCACAAAGAAGTTTTTGTATTCAGCATACCAGACTCCTCCATAGATGTCAGTCATATCAATGCGCATGGATGAACAGTTGTCCTGGGTGAGCCGATGCATAGATTCAAGACCGATCCAGTATTCGGAAGCGGGATTGCCAAAACCATTGACGTATTCAACGAATTTTCTGTTGAATTCGACACTGCCATTGTATCGACGTTGGAGGAGAGTTGTTCCATTCTCACACCAGGTGTCGACGGGAGCGTGACCAGGATGAATCAAGTAATCGCCAGCTTGACCGGACACTCCAGAGCAATCCTTGGGCAGCTGGTTTACCAGGTCTTCGTATTCCCGTTCAACGGGTTGCAATTCCTTGACTTCGCCCATGATTTCCGGAAGAGAAATAGTAGTTTGGTTGGCCTCGATATTGTTGGCTTCACTCTGTGATAGAAACAATGATCAGCAATTTTTGAATTATAAAAAATATTAATACAGCATATAAGAAACATTTTGAAAATTAAGAAAAGTCTTCTAACCTTTAGAATGTGATCGTTAAGACGATAGAAATGTTGCTTGGATCGGCCCTCGAGGGCAACAATGGAGTCGTTGAGCTTCTTCATCTCGAGGCGGTCCATCTCAGCGCGGTCGATGGTGTTGCTCACGCTCACAGCAATCGCTTTCACGGATTGGCGCAGGTTTTCCTGATCTTCCTTTAGATAGGATGACTGAGCGTTGAGCTATAAAAAGGAACAATTAGAATTTCAGAAGTTCTAGTTTTAAAATTACCAACAACAATAAATCTGTTTTAAAAGTTGTAGCTAAGACTAAAATACTCACTTGAGCAAAGTTGACGTCTAATTTAGAAATTTCTTTGCGGAAATCTGGGATTGTTTTGTCGACCTTATTTTCAATACTTTCAACGTCTTCACGTAGTTCCAACATTGATGAGTGAACTTTATCCAAATCCATAACTTTTTGGGTTATGTTGATAAGATCGGTGCGCAGAAATTTGCTTTCGACTTCAAGAAAATCAACTTTAGTAGTAATTAGGTTCCAGTTGGGTTCTTCGAAGCGATCGAGACGGCGTTGTACGTCGAGAATTTGTGTCTGGAGACTTTGTTGGGACTCGTCAAGTTGTTGTTGAGTGCGCGCCAATCTAGAAATCTGAGTGTGCACCATCTTATTGTTTACCAACTTGTTGCGCCCAGCCTTATTGTGCCGCAGCTTGCGACGCGAGTGGCGTATTTCATGCGGGGCCAAAACTTCGTTGTCAGAATTCATATCCATTTCCTGCATCTGTTTAGCTTTGATCTGTAACAAAGTATAAAAAATGAACTTTTTCTTTTATGTTATGATTAAATATGTTATGTTATTGAAATCAATAACAATTTATTTTTATACGAACAAGTAAAGATTCAAAACTAATCAAAAGCAAAAGCAGCTCAGACGAGTCATTTCGTTTTGTCAAATTTTTATATCTATCTATATATATAAAAGAAAGTTGTGTTAGTTACACCATTTATAACTCAAGAACGGCTGAATCGATTTGACTGAAAATTGGTGGGCAGGTAGCTTAGAACCAGGAAAGGACATAGGATAAATTTTACCCCGTTTTCTACTTTTTTTATTCCGCGCGGACGGAGTCGGAGTAGTTAAAGTATAAAAACCAGGCTAAACTTTGCTAAATGATACATTTAGTGCAGAATAGTATGGATTCATTTCAATATTGCACTACGTACAGTTCAAATCGCTGTTCCGTTTTAAAGCCGTGGCAAAAGTTGAAAAGTTCACTGGAAATGAAACAGGAACTCAAAAGGAAGTTCGCTCTGTAATGAACATTGTGACGGGAAGTAGAGGGTGAACAGTCGTAGCCTTCGAGAATCCTCGCTCACCGACTGCCACGTCCTTATTAACTTTCGAAGTAACTATTCCTTGTTAATTAACTGTGTAACGTACTCTAACTAATCATGTCAAAATCTATAATAAAATAAATCTATTGAATTTCACCAAGAGACAATTTCGTTTGACTGGTAAATTACTTTACTATATTTCAATTCAAAGAAGCTGTTACGTCCTAACTTTTAATTGAAGAAAACTACTCAGATGTTTTAATTACAGGGCAAGTTAAGATATTAAAAGGATTCGCTGCGACGACCTCTTTTTTGAGATTTAAGTCTCTGCTTTCTGAATTTGCAAAGATACATTTAATAGGTCTATAAATGGTTGGTATTTACGGTCCGTAATTTATATGAGCTGTGAGCCATCTGCTTGCAACGTTGCCGTTGCAATTATGCCGCCAAGGAACAGGTTTCTCCAGGAGGCTGCGATCCTCAATGCTGTCGCCTTGAGATGCGCACTTTTGATATTCACAATTTTTTTAATGAATTTCGCAAACAATTTACGCTTTGATACATTCCTAGCACACTATCATATAATATAACTGATCAAGACCTTTGGCATGTTAGAAGATATTACTCTTTTTAAATTGCGATAGTTTCAAGAGTGCACTTTCCTAAGGTTTCTTAGACCAAAACCTCTTTATAAAACATATCGTCATCCTTTTCATAATGTTTGACAAAACAGAGATAACAATATGTCTTAAACGGAGATTGAGATCTCAGACACCCACGGTTATTTATTTAGTAAAAAATTAACGTTTTTAATTCAAAACATGTAGAAAATAAATTCGGTAAGTAGTGACTATTATAAAAATGTAAAAAAAAATAACTGGTTGGTACAGATACATAAAATTTAAGATTAAAATACATTTAAAAAACATCAAATATTTGAAAGTAGAAGTAGCATGTAGCGTTCGATATTGGAAGTATATTCGTGTCGCGTCTGTCTCGGGCGCCTGACCAGGTGCGCGGGCGCAGAGATGTGAGCGTCCAATTGCCTCTATCTACCTATACATCTTTAATATATGCATATACTGCGGCAGGTGGTCCCTCCACTCCGATAAAATATATTTAATGCTGGGTAAGCATTCGCTATCCGGTTTGCAATATGGATGTCTGGTACTCTTATGATAAAAAAAAAAATTCTAAAAGTTTATGTTAATTGGTATCGATGATGATATTTTTAATGTATATTATTACTTAGATTTACAATGCTAGCTAACTTTGATTTTATCCTAATAAAAAAATCCGTAAGCATACTGAGTCGGCAATGTAAAAGGGCAGTTCAAAAATGATTTAATTATTACGGCTTTATCAACAGTCTAAATGCGGTTAAAAGATCAATTGTGACACAGAGCGGTGCCATTAATGGACCGTTACAAGCAATAAGTCAAGTTACTCTTAAGATCATAAACAAATGCATGAATTTTAACAAAATCGAGTTCTGTGGTACTAACATCGAATGGAATATTTTGTTATTTTATTTTCAGGCAAGCTATATAAAATACTAACTGGTATTTGGTTGCTGTAAGCTCGTACATCGGACAACATCCGTTGCTATTCGAAATTCATCCGCCAGAACAAGACAAAAGGGCCGCGAACACCGCGAACATATTCACAACCGTGGAAACCGGACTTAGGGTTCACACTGCACTTATGCTATTCACACGAGGACAGAACAGCGAGGCAATGTAGTAGGGCAGTGCAGTGCTGATATTATTTGAATGCATATAATGGCCAAGAATTTCAAATATACCCTATTTTTCTTAAAGAGTATGATAGGGATGATCAAACAATAAAGTGTTTTACTCTTTTGTCCGCGTGTAAAATCGATATTGGACTCTTTCAATTATAAAATATAAAAAGTATCTGATTTTTAAACATACTACACTACAACACACAACTACTTATAATTAACCAAATATTCTTTTACCAATATAAAGTTTTCCTTTCGAGTGAGCCAGTCTATAATATTATTTTCTAAGTTTTGTTTTAAATAAAAGATCCGATGAAACTTGACATTTTTTTTAAATCTCCAAGGATGGATTCGCGGGAGACAGCTAGTTTAATAAATAGGTAGTTCTCGTAACTTTTATAACGTAAATAGAGCTAGCAATTGTTATCTTTAAACAGATGAAGCCACTTCACCATCAATCAAACTCAACCTAGATACATTGAAAAACACTCAGATACAATTAAAATATTCCGAGCTATAAATTAATCCAAGTTTTATATCTTGACAACCATTGAATTTGTAATATTATTATCTCCTAGATTTACTGTTTAAGATGACAGTAGTCTATTACTTTTCGGAATAAAAATATTCTCGAAGTGATTATTTTATCGTTCATGTTCTATGAATGAAAATCTAAAAGGTCGGTCGCATAGCCTAGTAACTCTATGGCTCAATCTTCTAACTTTACAGACTCGAGACTTGTCCGCCCGAAGGTGGCAGATGTGAGCTATTTTTAAAATCGTTTTTATTCTTCAACGCTTAGTTCCATATTTCACTTTTTTGCGTTTGCCCCCTATACTCATAATTAACAGCATGTTTGTGCACAATGTGCAAATGTTTACATTATTACAATGTGTATATTTTGAAGTTTTATATGCGACATTTAGGTGATTATAAGAAAATACGGGTTAGTTTATCTATTCCTCCTGAAATATAACCCCAATGTGTGATAGATGTCCAAGTATACCGTTTATGAAAATTCTAACAATTTTTGTAGTTTTGTACAACAACATAAACAATTATTATTATAGACTATATATATATAACTGCATATTTACGTAGAGCAATGAGTTGTAGTTATATTACTGTTGATATGTTTATAAAATAATTTAATTATAATAGTAATAAAATTCAATTTTCAGTCAACTATAACCGCTAAGGGTTATAGATCTAGGGTAATAGATAGACTCACTCGAAAATTGATGATGGTAGGTTAAAATAAATTCTGGACGAATAGGTGGGCAATTTTTTTGTATCGCCCCATCAATAATGGTCGACTTAACAAAGGTTTCTTTATCAATACCGTCGAAAGCAACTCATTGGGCGACGTACCTTTGTGTCGGAACATATCTCGTTTCAAATGCAATTCGAAATTCGCTGTATATTGTCAGAAATGTTTAAATATGTCGAAATTTCCGATGTAATTCTAAGAAACTTACAAAGCGATTTAAAATGTCCATTGACCATATTATAAGAACTTGTGAATAAAAACATTCCATAGAGTTTTTTATGAATCACATCAATAGAATGATAGTAGTTAGAATTTGAAACCCAATTTTTTTTTGACTATCCTAACATCGTAGTTATGTCAAGTTAACATGTAGATATTAATTAAACTATAATTTAAAGAACTTCTTCAGAACTCGCTTTAATTATTAATATTTAGTTTTGGTTTTTCTATTAATTTACTTATCGTAGTAAAATTATAATGTCACACTTATCAGGCAATGTCAGCCATTAAATTAAATAAATGCTGACGTTTTTTTTTTTTCTAATCTTTTGAGTATTTTATATACATTTATAAAAAAAGAAAATTGTTTTATGAAGTGCAAAATATGTGCGCAAGTTTGCGGTAAAAGATTGACCGTCGAATTATTAATTACTGCCGCGGATTGGATTTCGTTCAATGCATCGTACGGTGTGAGGTCTAAATTTTTTGCCTCGGACAAAAGGTCGGTGTCGATTGGAGGGTTCCCACAGGCACTCCAAAAGACTTTCTCACGACCTCTGTTCAATGTTCACTTACCCGTTTTACTTCAGATTAAAATTTTAATTTTTAAACGAAAATTAACAAATTGCACACAAATAGATATCGTGTATGTATGTATGTATGTGTGAATATTGTAATGTATAGTATAGGTATAGTATATGGGGGATTACATTAAGTTAGCGCATGAACCGCTCGAACTTAATTAAACTTGATTAAACTGGAAGCGAAATTATAGTTGGCTATCCAATTCAATTCCTGTAGAGAAGATAACCAACCATTCGTGTTATTGCAATCAACACATACAAATACAATTTCGAATAATTATATTCAATACCATGAAATATTATATATTGGTTAAAGAAATATTTATCAAGGGTTTACCTTTATATGAAGTATTTGTTACTGCGGATTGAATCAGTTTTTCTAAAAGACTTGTGCTTACACGAATACTTCAAAAATGAAATAAACATTAATCAAACAATATCAAAATAAGAGTTCTAATCATTTTCGCTTATCTGCGATGTAGGTATCATATTATTTTTAAACCGTTTAGCCGATGTTATAATCACAATAGCAATCGAAGAATGTAATTGTTTAGATGAAGATCGAATAGTTTTTTTTCGAATAATTATTTTTAGATCGATCTCAATCGTTGGGATATTGTCAGTTAATTACAATTAATTTAATATTAATAATACAATTATTATATTATAACGGCAATTGACGTCGATAAGGTTTAATTTATATGAACATTGTCCGATATATTTTATTGAGGCCCATCCCCGGTGGCCGGTAGGCGGCTATTTGCTCGGCATCATATTGTTCAGTCGCTGAATGGAACTTCCGTAACACAAGATTGCACAGGTGGATGTGCAACTTCAATTAAACCAGTTTTTGAAGCGTGAATAATAACTACATGTCTTTTACGTGTCATCTGAATTTTATTAAACATAAAACAATGATTGTAATGAAATATTTAAAATTCAAAATGAATTTTTAAAGGCAAATTATGATGATGGAGGAAATATTTTTTTTTACGAATATGTAAGGCAAAATCTGGTTTGTGTCTACCCCATTATGCTTCGGTTTGATGCTTACGAGAGGGTTACGCCAGTAAGCATATTGACCGGTAAAAAGTCGCAGGAAAAACGGTTAGTGACCGTTGCACTCATGCACCGTGAAGAGGGTTCTCACCTGTTATTTCGAATTATCAAGCTATAATCAACCTTATTGTGATAGTAATAAAACTCTTCAAGTCACAATCGACTTGGATTTATTAAAACCGTCTATGAAGAATGTTCTTCATAGCATTATTAATTTGTTATAACAATAGAAAATATTGCTATATAATTTAGTTTATATAATACCATATCTATGTAATTTAATATCCTTATAAAATGATTAAGAACAATAAATGAACAAAAACATTATTTATGTAAAAATATTTTTTAATAAAAGTATAACTATTATTGCCAAAGGACAAAAAGTATATAAAAAAAATAAAATCCATATACATTTCAAAATACGAGTACTTTCATATTTTTGAACTGAAACTGAAACGTTACTCTGGAATTGATACAGAACATTGGAATAGTACGCGACAGTGCAATGAAAATTCCATTCATACTAAACCGTATTAATAAACAGAATAAATCCCATTTTAACTTTCATGTTATAGTTACGTTACTTTTAAACACGTTTCATACTTATATTATAAACTAGCTTTTACCCGCGACTCTGTCCGCGCGGAATAAAAAATAGAAAACGGGGTAAAAATTATCCATGTCCGTTTCCTGGTTCTAAGCTACCTGCCCACCAATTTTCAGTCAAAACGATTCAGCCGTTCTTGAGTTATAAATAGTGTAACTAACACGACTTTCTTTTATATATATAGATGCGAATGTTTAGCTGAATGAATGTTTGTTATTATGTATATCTCGAGAAAAGTTAAACGGATCTCGTTGAAATTCGATTAAGATGAAGAGTATAGTCTGGAAGAACACATGCACTACTAAATAAGATTTATTTTTAAGTCTTACGGTGTAGCCGTCCACAGCTTGTTACGTAATAATTTAATGCCATCTCAGAAAAATAACTATTATTATATTACTAGACTCAATAAGTTTGAAATAAATTGTTCGTTTTTCAATAAAGTTGAATAAAGTTTCAAAAGTGTTTAAAAATGTAAGAAGCTCTCTTCGGTGCTTGCCTTTCTTGTTAAAAATTTAAAAAGTATTCTGCAACGTAGTCTTTACCAGTACGTAGCTACATTTATTTATAAATGTAATATTGTTATAAACTAAACAGAAATCAAAGTCTCTAATTAAAATCATGCTGTTAGAAGTGAGTATCAGTTATATAGTTATCGATTGCTATTAATAACCTTTTAACCTAAACGAAATACAAATGTTAGGACTAACTTGAGTCTGTGTTTGTTTTCTAACAAGAAACTACTTGAAATTTTTTTTTCGTTTTCAATCAATAACTAAAGGAAATAACAGTAAAATATAATCCATTCGCAATATCAAGACCAGGGATTATTTTTTTTTTAAGTTATAGGTTTAAGGAAATGTAACATTTCTTTTAAAATGAAAATAGCCAAAAAGCCTTTTAAACATACAATAACTTATTTTATTAATTTAAAATAAATTAATAAAATAAACCGACATTAACAACATAATGTATAGTTGTGTAAATAGGAACACGTTTCTCCATAGTCCAGGCGTATGCATGAGTTGCCTCTGTAGCGTAGCTGCCTTGAATCACAGGGCTTTTAAACGGGGCTTTAACTAAATTATTTCATAGCTGTGTTCACAACACGAGTGCAGAGAGTCGGGGGGAGAGGCACCGTTTCCTCCTCATTTCCGGTACTCGGGGTCACATAAAGGCGAACTTGGTGTTGCCTTTGAAAGTTCGCTTGCTTTAATGATAATAAGAATCTTAATTACAGCCCCTTAATGACGTTGTTAAATTATAATGGAATAACCGTAAAATGCAAGGAAGGTTGCGCTTAAGTGAAATAAACTATGTTGTATTGGCTCAAAGACATCACGTTCCTCGATCGCAAGTCGAGTGTTACCTTAACATCTCGAGAGACCACTTGAACTTATATAAAGTGGTTCGAAATAAGTATAATTTTATTCTCACTTCAAAACAAATTTAAAAATGTTATAAATTTTCCAATTATAAGACGTATTATTGGTGATTTAATTTTTGTTTGGAATTTAGTTCATCGCCACAAATATTCTATACCCAATAGAATAATTACAGTTTTCCCAATAACGTATAATAACATTTAAATCATCTTGTAACTTAATATTCATAAATAGAATAGACAAAAGCTTAGCTTCCAATTTTGATATTGTTTGAACCGTATGCTATATACTATCGAATATGTTTAAATACCTTTCAACATAATTAATGCAACATTATAACAAAAGACGTTACATGTAGCGCAAAATTTCAGTACATTTCTCAAATTACTATAAGAACAAATTGGTACCCCACGTACATATCAGTCGCACCATTTGTATTAATACATATCGTCATCCCTTTCATTGTCTTTTTCAACTTTTTTTTAACATAGACGAAATTATTTGATACACATTTTACTTCAATCTTTGCTATAAACTTTTTTTAGAAATATATTTAAATGTAACTGTGTGAGTACTTTTGTATAAAAAGGTTTTAATAACATTATTGTTTGATGGTAGAAAAATTAATTTAATTAATAACTGTTATCAATTAATGTTGATTTTTTAATTTTCTTTTTAAATTTTAACCTTTCATCATATTAGTGATCTGCCTGTATGTGGTGAAATCATAAATTTAAAAATGGTAAGTAACCGACCTAGATAAATGAAAATCAATGTTACCGTACATTACATCTTAGAAATCTGAGGTTTTATTTGTGCCAATAATCAAAGATTTCTCCCTGTACTGAATTGAATGATTGACTGACCGCGTCTCCGCAGGCTATTAGTAAATATTTATTCCAATACTGTGTCCACATTCTCATTTTGTACGTATATTTGAGTATAGGTTTCATTTTCCATATTTTCATTTCATATTATTCTTTCATATTCGGAATTTGTATCGAAACCTATTAAATTTTAATAAAAAAAAAAAATGGCGAGTATCCACTGTCGTCTTTGAGAAAATCATTATTAAGTTTTTTTTTTTTATCAAATTTGCATTCCTGTAACAAGTACTTAAAAGAAATTTAATATTTTTAAAGAAATCTCACCAAGGGTTTCGACTGGTGAGTCGCCTGTACAAAATTTTTGTGTTATCTGTTTTTATTACGTGAATGAGAAGAATGAAAATATGTTTTTACCAGTGGCAGTGGATAGTATGAAATTAACTTACCTCTTTAGCCAGTTTGGCATGGTTTGACTTGACTTCGGCCAACATCGAGCGGAACTGTTGACTTTCATATTTGAGGCGGCTAACATTGCTGTCCAGTTTATCGACGCGAGCCTCGTGCGTGCGAGCCAGCTGAGCCAGGTCCGATGTTTCCATCAATGCTTGTTTTAACTAAAAAAAAATTAACTATAGTTTTTTTTTAAAGAAAAAGTCAAAAAAGCGGGTTAGATTGTCAAATTATTAACACTATCATTATTGCTTATTTCTACTTTTATTTTGACAAATTTAATGATAAATAAAAAAAGAATGCATTAAAATATTGTACAACATATTACGTTGTCATCCAAGAAATTTTCTATTACAAAGTTTGTGTGTGCACGTCGTTGCCAACAGGTGATTCCGACAGCGCAATATGCGTATACGTAATGTAATTTAAACTAGATTTTGAGACTGAAACTTTCATCTTCACTCAATATTTTGTTCGATAAAAAACAAAAAACCAAAATTGCATTGGGCCAAGTAGGTCACAAATACGTTAGCGCCGAACGCAGTTAGCAAGAAGTTGATTTTTTTTATGATAAAAACGCTGACTTTAAAAAATTGTTAAAAACTGTAAGAGTAAAAGTTATAATTAAATTAAATATTAAATTATTTTTCAGTGCTACACAAAATTAGGTAACTGGCGCACTCATAGTCTAAAATAAGGGAATTTTTAAATGACTACTATTAATAAAAATAAAAATGTGCTTACCTCGTTTCGAATGACGTGAAGGTGTCGCAAAAGCTTTGAGTTGTTGAGGCTCTGAGACATTTCCTTCATCTCGAGTCGCAGCTCGTCCATCGAGGTCTTGGCCCACTGCAGTGTCAGCTGTTCGTTACGCTCATGGTTGTCCGTAGACTGCGCCGGCTTCGCTCTGGTAAAATAGTTACAATTATTATACATTTATTTAAATCTAACGCAATGATAGTCTTGAGATTCATCAATTTAATGTTGGATATTTTATGTAAATGTACTCAATTCTATTTAAAGAGAAGCTTATGCATGCGATACAATTATTTGTTGTACAATTATTTCTTCAAAGATTTTTTAGTAAAACAACATTAGGCCTAAACCAATTTTGGAGCGTGTTCCGTAAACAGACCACTACCAAAGAGTAAACATGGGTCGTGATCTAAAGTAGATGCAACCATTACACTTTAATTAAGTTGGGTGATGTTAAAAAAGCTTAACAGCTGGTCGCACTGGTTGTTTCATTTCAACCTACAAATCGTTAAAAGCTGGCATATATTGATAACGCACGCATAAGCGAGACACGGGCACAGTACGTTTAATCAACGCTTCCTATCAAACTATTCAACAGACTATCGAAAGTGCATCGAGGCGTGGCCTGGCGTGAATAATTTCTCTCTTTGAATAGCGTAATTCGATGAAGCTTTGTCAAACGGGGAATTGGCTAGACGGATTTACCACGCAGCATTCTATCATCCCTTGTGTGTAACTTGTTTGGTGAATTCTCGTTAGAACTGAACTGGCGAGAGAGATATTTGATACTCTATTTCTACTTAAATGTAAAACGAATCGTTCAGAAGTATTTTCACACCTGATACAAAATAATAATTTATTTTCTGTCGACAATGAAATCGGCGTTCAAACATTAAGTTAAAGTGCATCTGTTGGAGATAAATACAAGAAAGAGCTAAACGATCTCGTAAATTGTACAGAAATTCGTAATGCAGCAGAACCGAACTCGATCTCGTTACCGCGACCAAGTTAAATACAAACTTGCTTAAGATAACGATGGTTCGCTCTGCAACACGAGTTGGTGTCTTAGCTCCAACTTCGACTGAATCAGTTTAACCCTTTTGACCTGTATTATTTGATAACTGAATAATGATACCCTTTATTCTCTATTCTACCACAGTCATATACTTTAATCAGAAACGTCCTAATTCAAGAAAACTTTGTTCATGGTGAAACAGATTAAATACTCTTTGCTTCGTGATACCAGTTACAAAATTAGCTTTGTATTTTCTCAAACGATCTAACTCGTCGTAACCAGAGAACTGATATAAATGTATTTATGCAAGGAGGTAAAGTTTTGTTAATATGTTAATCACGTTCAGTGCTATTACGTTTTTTCGTACGCAAGTGGACCCATTGCCGAGAAAGTGGAACTGGATATGTTATTAATTAAAATCAATGTGTTAGCCAGAAAATCGTTTATACATTTAAAAATACCAATTTATCTTCTAAGTCTTGCGATCGTAAATTTAATTTAAATTCTTGAGACTACATTTTCGGTATTAATATAATATCGTGATATGCAACAAGATTACAATGGACTCGCGACTGTCATAGTTGAAACCACAATATTCAACAATTCTATGTAATTTCGAGGCAAATCTATGTATTTGAAAGTTTAATATTAGCTAACTTAGTTCTAAATGTAGGTAGTCACGTAACGAGGAGATTTAACAATATTGTAGTTAGAACAGGAACACCGGAAGTGACTCTATGCATGAGTGCGCAATGGTCTTGTTCCATGAACCATCCCCTGCCTAAATTAGCGCTTAGCTATTTACACTTTACCCACTCTAGCTAGTGGGTCTATTTTAATTGCATGAGCGCGTTTAAATTATTATCAAAATACAAACTGGAACATTTTAAGACATCTATATGTATAAAAGAAAGTCGTGTTAGTTACACTATTTATAACTCAAGAACGGCTGAATCAATTTGACTGAAAATTGGTAGGCAGGTAGCTTAGAACCAGGAAACGGACATAGGATAATTTTTACCCCGTTTTCTATTTTTTTTCCGCGCGGACGGAGTCGCGGGAAAAGGCTAGTTTCGTATAAAAAAACTAGTCTTAATATATAATAGAAAAAGTGCTAACATGTATTAATTACTTATGTGCGTTCCACACAGAAGACAATCTCGTAATGCGTTCCTTCTTTCTTTGTTCCTTTTAGTACCGTCGAGTCGCGCCGTCGACTCTTAATGAAGAGTAAATTCATTAAAAGTAAAATAAAAAAATGAACCGCAGTCTCGAGACAAACTCAATATAATTTCTTATACTCGTAGCACAGCAATGAGGCCACGAAATATTTAAATGAGGACGAGTATTAACCCACACAAGATTTTGAAACAAGAAATACTAAATCAGAGAATTTATTTTCACTAAATGCAAGTGTTTTTAAAATCAGATACACGTGTAAGAATGCATTTGTTACATTTCATATGCATTCTCGTTGGAAAGGAATCTCGACTGCTATAATTAAAACAGAGCTTGTACAAAGACAGAGCTTTTTAGAGTGCATAACCTCGACTGGCACAGCATCAAAAGAATCCCACTATATTGGAAAACTTCAGTACTCAACAGAGGGATAGTCAAAGGCGTTGCAGCTTTACAAGCCGGCGCGTGCCTCTTCGTTGTTATTTTATCACAGGGCGTATAGTAGTTTTGTATGAGTAGCCGTTTAATATGCAACTAGTCCATATTTATATTTCGAATGCCAAACGCAGCACTTAAAAAAGGCTAGCTTATGTTTTGCATGTTACGTAGTTAAGGAAAATATTATCATTTAATAAATTGTAATCTTTTGTTACGTAACAGATTTACATTTTAGAAGAATACACTCCTACAACATTATGTACATACTTATTAATATAACGAGATATAGCGTCTAAATTAACATTCTTAGTTGACAGGAAAAATATATTTTATAATTATTTAGGGGGCACCAAAGAAAGTATGCAAGAAAAGTGATAGAGATAGTGGGATAGAAAACATACTACTTATAAGGTAAAAAAGGTTTTTTGGGGTAAAAAGGGTGATTTAGTTCAAATCCAAATAAATACATCTGAAAGATCTGTGTCATCCCGTTCAATATTGTTTCATGTATAGCTAAATTGTTAAAAATGAAACTAGCAGTAATCGTATCCTCTCTACCGCAGTGGAAGTGTAATCTAATGAAGTTATGTAGTGCAGGGTATAACATCCACGTTGTGATGTTAATTTTGGTGTAACTAGTGTTCATAGATACGGTAATGTAATTCAAATTCATGGTCGCGTGCGGTATATTATTAAAATTTAAATTAACAAACTAATGCAAGCAATTTGCTTTGGCTGTCACCGTTTCTATTAACAATTAACGTATAAATGATTTTTGGTGAACATTTATCTATTATAAAATAACGTAGGTAAACTTAACAAATAATGGCGAAAATAAATAATGATCATATTCTAAAACTCATTGCATATTAGTTCTGAATATTTTTTATGATAAAATGTGAGTTACCTTCACATATCTTCTTTACGATAGAGGTTTATTTACATGCAAAATATCTAAGCAAATAAAAATTACCTCCACAAGTTATCACACTCAAAACAAGTTCTTTCTTATAGAGTCCTCATATAAAATTATCGTATGGAGTTTAAAAAAATAGTAACTGGAAAGTTTTTTTAAATGTGAACAAAATAGATTTCTTTAAAATTGCAAATTTACCGCCGATTCATTAAAAAATCTAAATATTTATTTAGATAGTAGTTAAATATTAATTCATTTTAATACACCCTGTTAAGGTAAAGTTCCATCTAATTGTGTAAAGGTAAGAAATAAAGTTGAATAGTTTCTAAAGGCAGATGTAACGCCATGTGTTCGCTGGCGGCATTAGAAAAAACACGGAGCTTTAAAATAGTCTTTATAACATCGACTTCAAATTCCAAACGAGGTAAGGAATCGGTGTGTAGAGAAAAAATCTATATGCTTAGTTACCTAAATCTTGAGTTTTATTGCTGGCACTTAAGACCGATTTTCCTAAAGTTGAGTTACGCGGTGGCCTAAAAAAAAAACAAACGTTGGCCAAATGTCGTCAAATTAAATGCATCGTAGCACCTGCTCTTTGTATTAGACGTTAGAAAAAAATCAGAGACCGGCACCGCCAACTGACCGACGTGTCTCATACACGTTTCGGTAGAAAGTGGTTTGGTTTATTAATAATTAATTGAATTCGTTATCATACTAAATTGGATCGGTTCGCTCGATCGAATTAAACCATAATCTTAAATAATAATTTGAACAGTTTTTGTTTAGCGACTGTTAACGTTCGATTGAAAAAGGTTGATAAAGTTAACCAAAAACATTATTATTTATAGAAGCAATTATTTTAATATAGAAGTCACTGATACAGCGGCGGGGTCTTTTATATCTCTTCTATCATCTGTACAAAAAACGACAGTTTTTTTATTACGATATCCTCAGTTCGTAAGAAAATAAAAGCTGAACTTTAACAATCCAAGTCTTCGATTAAGAAATTTTAATTAGATAATGCGGTCGGTTGCATTTTCAAGTAAAATTTATGGATAAGGTTTTGATATGTCTGATTCAGATAAACATATAGTTTTTAACACATTGAATATTAGTACTTTTATACATAGTAATTAAATAGTAAATTATAATAGTAATATATTATAATAGTTCAAGTTGTGATAGAAAAAATTTAAGAATAACTTGAGGTAAAAACTATATCATGTTACGTCACGTTATATTTTTTTATAGAACAACTGTTTTCTTCTATGAATGTTTTTTTTCCTGCGCACGCGCGCCATTTGCTAGGTACCTACCGGATGTGGGCTCGCGGCACATTATTTCCGGTCGGGATATAAATAAACATCCCATTAAAGCCAGATGTTCACCCCCATTGCTACTATTACGTGGACCCCTTGATTTTATTTCTATAAATTTACCCCTTCGACAGTCACCTTCGACAGTCAAGACTAGTTATCTTTTAATTTATTTTTTGTTGTGATCTTAAAGACTTAAGACTTGACATCAAGTTTTATAAATTCATTATGATTTTTTTTTATTTATTACTTTAAACTTAGTTTTAAACTAGCATAGCTATATTTTATACTATTATTTTACTGCCGTCATCCCTAATTCTCTTAAAAAAATTAAGGTTATCTTTTTATAGAGGATGACGGAACGTTATTTATTGGAATATTATTAATAATTATATTAGCAGTTAACTGATAGAAGACGGCGCAGGAAAGGCGGAGTCGGAGACCAAGAAAAACATTGAGTCGCCAACGTAACTTAATTAATTATATTAGCAGTTAAGTTTATTTCAAATGGAAAAAATACAAAATAAAATGTACCGTTTTATTAACAATTTTCATTATTAAGGTTCTGTTTGGAATCTGGTAAAATTCATTTCACTCTTGTATAGAACCATATTTATTCATATAAAGAAGTAAAATAAACAACAGTAATTTTTTTTTTCATAGACAAATGTAGTAAGAATAATAAGAAAACTTTTGCTGTGATGACATTCGTTTTTGATACCATTGTTAGTCAATGTCAATTTTAAAATACACCTACATAGAGTACAGAATTACAATATTATATTTAGCGAAATCTATCTTCTATTCATATAAAAGAAAGTCGTGTTAGTTACACTATTTAAAACTCAAGATCGGTCGAACTGATTTAGCAGAAAATTGATGGGGAGGTAGCTTAGAACTAGGAGACGGACATAGGAACTTTTTTATCTTGTGTGCATTTTTTTTTATTCCGCGTAGACGAAGTCGCGGGTAAAAGCTAGTTTCGTATAAAAGTACAATATGTCTATTCGAATGACATATGTCGTCTTCATAACTAACTATAACTTCATAACTATCAAAGGTCAGATAACAGAAAATCTTATCATTAAAAAACTTATCGCTTTGGTAAATTAGAAATAGTTGTCTAAACTAAAATTGCTCAGAGCATTTTATTTATGTTAACGAAAACAAATATCGTGTTGAAAGAGAACTTATATGAGGACACTGAATTAAAAAAGTAATTTATTTCTATTCATTTGTCTCGAACAACAAAGGTTTCATAAGCACTCTCAGTGGCATACAACTGTTTTACAAAATGTTACTTTCAAAATGATGCGCTGTAGGGACAACTCTAAACACATGAATTAATACAAGTCCCAGCGGTTTGCAACAAAAGCTCAACGCTTATCTTTTCAACGGAGCTATTTTGGTATTTAATGACTTCGCTATTTGCAAGGTATACCATTGTTCTGTATTTTTTACCTGCTTACTACGTTAATTGTGCGTATCTTTTTTACTATATTTTATGCTTATTTTTTATTTCATCTCATAAATTTTTGTTTTTAGCATTATGACATAATTACAAACAGACTGATCTTAGATTAATCAAATGAATTTAAAAACATGGATTAATAAAGATATGACATTACCGTAACTTTCTTAGACACGAGACGACTAAATACCCGTATAAAAAACCGGTCTAATTCATAAAATATCATAAGGTTTAAGTTTTTAATATATTTAAATCATTGTGAAACACTTCAATGAGTTAATAATAAATAAATTAAAAACTTTACCCTTACGTTTAAACGACCGACGCATACGTGCTTTTTCATACGTGCATAAATTTCTTATCAAAGTTAAATTTGAACTAAATGAATTGAAGTAGGTTTAACCTAATATTATAAATTATAGAAATACTACCCTCTAACGGCACAACGTCGACGTTCAAAGGCGAATTTTAGTTGGAGAGAAATACTTATCAAGCTTTAATATTTATTTGAAGCAGATTACGTTTCGGTCGTTTAATAATTGAAACCTTTAATAATGAAAAAAATACACAAACCTTTTTATATTAACATTAATTTACCATGGGTTGCTGAGCCTAAATTCTCTGTATAAAACATATCGTCATCCCTGCCATTATCTTTGAGAAAACAGAGATAGCAAGATGTTTTATATGGAGATTTTGGTCTCAGAAACCCGCGGTTAGACTAAAATGGAATTAAATATCTGAGCCGGTGAGAATGGCGCCGCTGTCGCGATTAGTGCTGTCATAAAACTTGTAAAACCTACGCATGGGCATATAAAATGGTGTAAATGAAAAATCATGACACGACAGATACAGAACGAAAAGATTTTTGTGAAACTTTTTTGACATTGACAGATTTGCGCAAATGGGCTGTCATAATATAATTCGACTTATGCCTACCGTGTAAAACATCCTTGAAAGTCTATTATTATAGAACATTAGCAGATCTTCTGAAATTCATTTAACACTTCTTGTAACTTGTTTTGTTTTTAAATCCCCTCGGACGGACTCACAGGCGACAACTTGTCCTTATAATAATTAAAATATTTTAACTAAGTAATGGGAAATCACCAAAAAAACACAAAGTAAGCTCTTTGAATAACAAATAGAATTTACATGACATATGAGAATCTGTGATCTGCAACAAAACCGTTGAGATAAATAGACATGATATTGAAAATTTTATCACTTCGACAAAATGCAAAAGTAGTCCGTGAAATACCCAGTACTTGGTGTACGCTTGAGCAATCGTACTTCGTCTTTGAAAAATTCACTGACACGCTTTTCTTAAATTTTCTGAATGAGATTGCCCCTCTTCTTTCTAATAGCAAAAAAATCTAGTGTTTTTGTGAAATTATCGCCCAGAAAATCGGAGACACTATTTGTATTTATTTAAGAAATGTTCGAAGTACAAGAGTTAAATGTCGCAGTGGTTATGACAAAGCTGGTCTTTAAAATCTGCAATACTTCTCTGTGGTCCATCCTAGATAAATTCTAGAAAACAAGGGATGAAGCGTTCCGTTGATACGACCCGTTTCCTGAGTGGCTCTTGTTTCTTGTCAAAGCTTTTCTGACACCCAACTTTAAAATTATGACACGTCTTGCGAGAATTCAGAGCGAGCGACGGGCAAACGACGTGAGTTAAGCCCCTACTGTAGCCAACATCTTGCATTTATCGACAGAATCGTTAAACTGTTAATACATATTAAGTTAGTAACATATTTCATCAGTAATTTCTAACATGTCATGCTTTAAATGTCACGTACACGATATTTTTTTGTCAAAATTGCCGGATCATAATTTTCATTAAACATTAAAAAATTGTCACACAATGCCTCATACTATCAAATAATTTGACAAACAAGTGACATTAAAAAAAGGACTTCTTAGGCTTATACTGTATTACCTAGCAACACTTAAATTGTAATAGCCTAAACTAAATAAAAGTAAAAAGTTGTTATTATAAAATATAATATCCCGTAAGTAGTCGAAGTGTAAATCAAAACACTTATAGACATAAAATGTTCAATACACAGTTGCTGGAACTATGAAAAGAATACAATAATGTACTCGTAATAACAAAGGAAACGGGCTCCAAAACATGTCTTTATCAAACCCTTCAATCAGAATTAAACTCAGGGGACAGCACCGCTGACCGTCACCAGGTATCGCTAAATAAAATATCACGTTAAATTATTTTACAGTCCATATAGTTAGTTCGAAGACTGTAACTATTGTACAAAAAAGCGCCAGACTATTTAACTAAAAATATATATAGAATTAACGCATTATGTAAAATACGTTTTTTTTTCTTTTAATATTGTGGTTCATAATCCTTTGATGATGAAATATTGTTCTTGAACGCGCGAAATAATCGTCAATGCGTCGCCCGAAACTTGAATAAATGGACTACATGTGTGCAATAAAATTAAATTTGTATGCAAAATCCGGCGAAAACAAACGTTCGTTAAAAACTTAATCGCATTAAAAATTGTCCACGACATTTTGTGAATTAAGGTTTTATATTTAAAAAAATAATTATATGTATAATATAATATATATAAATAAGAAAGTGAATTCTTTACAATGATTTTAACGATTACAGAATAATTTACATACGCTAACGTTTAAAATTAACATTTCTTTAAATGATAATTTTACACAGATGCATTTATAAATCTCAAAGTTAACTATTTGACATGCCTATATTATAATATTTGATTAACGCTTTCATTGCCATCAATCATTTATCCGGTAATCAAATTCGTAGATCCGAAAACAATTACTCCTAATTTAATTTGGTTTCAAGCAGCATTAAAACTTACAACCGTGGACTAAACTCTTGAGCAGATAAATTACACGATTATTCGATTATTATAAAAATTTAACTTTTTATACAATCTTATAAAATTAATTTAAAAAGTTTAGTAATATGAAGCTTTTAGAAACAGCTTAAGTACTTTGGACTGTCACTTCGGAAAGCTCCTGACTTGCTGGGCATAAAAAATAATTTCGGATAAAATTTTCAATTCTCCTCCGTGTAGTTAATATTCAATTTTGTTAGTTTTATTGATACTACATAAATATTAAATCATAAAAACTAGAAGAATATGAATTGATTTAAAATAAATCAGAAGGGGCGTTTAGGTCGCAGTAAACAATAAATATTGGTAAAAGTAAATTGGTTTCTCCAAAATCGCCTTATTTCAGGGAAACATACAATTTGAAGAAATAATATTTTGATGAAACTCCCGATGGAATCTAAGCGAGAAACAATTGAACAATGCGCGCTCTATTTGCTTAATTATATTCGAATAGTTTTTGTTAACTATACATTTAAAATACGTTTAAAACAAAAAAAGTGTCATAAACAATAATTACGCTTATCTTACTAATATTATAAATGCGAATATTTAGATGCGTGGATGGATATTTGTTTAAAGGTGTCTCCGAAACGGCTCATCTGATTTTGAAAAATGTTGCACAAATGTAGAACATAGTCTGGAAGAACACATAGGCTACTTATTACGTTATTTTTAATTCCGCTTGAACGGAGTAGCGGGCGACAGCTAGTATTAAAATAAATCTGAAAATCTTTGAATGCTGGATTTATAAAAAAAGAACAAACTCGCAGGGGCTTGTTAAAATTTCGCTGCGATTAATTAATAGCTTTTCAAATAAAACTAATACGCACAGCATCAAACACAAACAAAAAAATTAAACAAGCCCAGCAAAAGTTGCAATTTTGTAATTGCATAAACGTTTTGGTATAATTACTATTATATATTGCCAAAAATCCAACACACAAATTTAATGAAAACTTAAAACTAAGTTAACTTACTTGAGTTCCTCAATTTCCTTCTGAAGACGGGTGACATCATTGAGATGGGAAGCCTTCAGGATCTCGATCTGCTCCGCCATGGCTTGTAACTCTTGCTTGACATTAATCTTGGCGCCATTCACAGAAATTAAAAATATAAAGTTCATCAAAGATAAAACACCAATGTTTAAGCACTTCATTTTCGTGCAAGTTATAAGGCGCGGGCGAGAGTGAGACACTGCGCGCGCGTCCGCTCCAAACAGTGTCCAGTGCGGGAATGACTGTTCGCAGGGCCGCCCTACCTTAATACATTCGACTGTGTGGTGCAGATGTGCACGATCAACAGTTGTCCAGAGAAGCCCGATTCCCTTGTGAGCGTGTTTTTCAGGCACACATTGTCAATTCACACGGCTTATGTAATATACGCTGCTTTTGCATTTAGTTACTGATACAGTTCTATGCAGGCTTCTTTTTTTCTTTGTGCGGCATATTTTTCACATAAATGTTGAATTCTCTCACAATTAATAGATTGTTTATAACATTTATTACTATCGCATACTTTAACTTCAGAAGGATGTACCGAGCCTCCATCATACTTTCCTAAAGAAATGATTAACTAAATCTTATGTTTGTTTTAGCCCGTCGTCGATCGTAAGTATTGTTACGGCATACGAGAATAGCAATATATATATTATGGTTTCTAAATTAAAATATAGTTTTCTACTTACCTTTTCAAAAAGACTTTTGAATCAGTTTGACCAAAAGAAACTTTTTTTTTCCGTCTGAGGCGAGGTTATTGTTTGTCGCTGCATGTAAATATGATTTTATGTATTTTACTGTACTACGATACTGTAGCTGTCTCAAGTATAACATAGAGTAGTTTCGACCCTTGTCAATATTAATTTACACAGCAAATTGTTGAACGGTTTTCAAATTCAGTTTGTAATTAATAGGACCTTGTGATTGAAAGCAATGATAGCTCTTGTTTTATAATTACAATAAGCTTAAAAAAAATTAAATTTGAGATCAGTACTTAAAGCGTTTAACTTTTAAAATTTTAAAACGATAAGGTTCATATAACAGGTAAATATAAAAAAATATTTTGTATTTAAAACTACTTAAGAGGAAAATGTATTAAAATTTTCGTGGAATGGAAAATACATAAAAAAGGTCAGTCTTATTAGTTAACAAGTAGCTTTTAATGCATTTATCGCAGCATAAAGACTTCAATAGCCGGAACAAGAAAATTCGTGGCGTCGTGGAAATTGTTTAAAATTTGCAGGAAAAGAAGTACTTTAACAACTTTTTTTTTTTAATTCAAACATTTTTTCCTACTATGAAGAGATTTCGTTGTTGAATATAATACATGCAAAATGACGTAGAAGATCGTAGTCAGAATAGTAAATACTTACTTCAAGTTTGCACTTTGCCAAAACACCATTCACCGTACCATGTTATTACGTCATTTTTTTCCATGAGAATAAAATTGGTTACATGTTTTATATGTGTGTTTCGACACTATACAAAAATATAAAAATTCATTCCTATCATTATCTCTGACAAAACAGAAATAGCAATAAGTTTTAAACTGAGATTTTGGTCTCAGAAGACAATTTGCTTTTCCGATTATCTTATTACAAATATAACGTTTCAATTCTCTACCTTCTTGAAAATTACATTTAGATTTAAAATGATTGTTTTTTGTGTATTATTTCTTTCTACATTAAATAAATAAGCTTGCAATATTTTTGAATTTTTGCAATATATAAAAATACTAGCTTTTACCCGCGACTCCGTCCGCGCGGAATAAAAAAATAGAAAACGGGGTAAAAATTATCCTATGTCTTTTTCCTGGTTCTAAGCTACCTGCCCACCAATTTTCAGTCAAATCGATTCAGCCGTTCTTGAGTTATAAATGGCGTAACTAACACAACTTTCTTTTATATATTTTTTATTAAAATGGTAATATGGATAAAAGTAAAACAAATACCAGCGAATCAATATAACAATGGATACCCAGCATAATTTTCTTTTTGGATAGTCGCTTTGTTGGATTAGAAAAGAATATTTTATTTTAAAAATTTGTCTAAGGCTTGGTGTGAAACTGTCTGTGTAACTGTTTGAAGCTGCTCAAAGCGTAGTGTAGCAATCTGGTAAAATCCCCTGATTCCGTCTAAGCTTTGCTTTTATTCGAGTTTTAAAATTTATACGTTGGTATATTTTTCTGATCCTATAATAGCATCGAAATTTTCAATAACAAGCTTCGAGATTGTTAGTGAGCATTTTTTCTAGTTCATATATGTACGATGAACAAGGTCACGAGAATGTTCGCGTAGTAATTTTATTAAATCCGGTACGATCAATCGAACGTTGCGATGCCCGGGTACTGGATTAAAAAACAGCTTAATAATAAAACGAGCATGAGAGATTTAAATTTAATAGATTTTATTTTCATAACATAAGTTTGTGTTTGCCTTCACCAATCTGTTCAACATGTTTTATAGTTAACCACCTAACGAAGTTTGTTCGTGGAACAGTTACGGGGCACTTACATATATCGTAACGTAGAGATAAAGCCTTGTTACTTCATAGGAAACCTTTAAATTATTTTGTTAAATAAATTAAACATGTTTGTGTTTAAAAACATGGAATAAACTCGGATACAATTTTTCACTAATTAGTTCGTGCATTTAACTTTAATTAAATATATATACAAAAACGAATTCCGGGTAATCGTAAATTTTATTATTTTACGTTTAAATAATTTCAATTTACGAGTGCGAAAATAAAATAATAAAAATTTCAATTTTAACTGAACTCTGATGTTGACTTAATTTTATTACAGTAAATGCCTATGTGTTCTTCCAGACTATGTTCTACATACATCTATGCCAAATATCACTACATTTAAATTTTCGGCTTTATAATATTAGTAAGAAAATAGCCAGCTTCTTATCAGTTTAGCGATAGTATGGTAATTTAAAAAAATTAAATATAAGATTAGATTTTGAGCGACGTTGCGACCCCTGGATGCAATGGGAGTTATTGAGGCGCGAAGTGGCCGCGCTACTCCGTCAACGACTCACAAACCTTCGGAATAACATTACGTCTCGACGGGACGGGAGCCTGCGACTGACAGTCCCGTAATTTCCTATTTCTCCATACTCAGACGGATTTTTTGCTGATTCGTATTAAATTAACGCCAGATGCAAATCAAACTATGCAAAACTTTTGATTGTCTGTCTATATTTTTCGTCTTTTATTAGAAATATTTAAAAAATATATAAATTTTCGTTTTGTAATATATTTTCTTGACACATTTTAGAAAATGAGCTTCAAATTTTCTATCATTATTTCTCTTACTCAATAGTCAACAACTTCACTAATCCTTCTAAAATGAAACACAATTTAAATTCCGTTGAAATCAAATATGAATTTCAGCGTTACAAGTCGACGAGTTATTTGCACAGGCTTATCAACACTGGTCCCAGCTGACCGCACAGTACATTAAAATATATGAAAACGTATTCTGTTTTTAAAACAACTACCAAATATTGAAACTGCTAGGATATAAAGGCAACAAATTGTAAAGTTTTCAATTGATAGGTTCTTTAACCACAACTATTACCATTCCGATATTTTAATAGCTGTTATTATTTTGCACAATATTTGTTTGACCACATTGTTAAATATGGCTGACTTTCTTGATATCTTTGGACTCTCAGTTATCCTGGTTCGGCTGTATTTTAATACGTGAGGCGAAAACTTTGTATATCCCTTTTTAAGTAAATTGCTCGAACGAATGATCATGAAAATAATAACAGCTATGGTTGTCGTAGAAAAGTACATAAAGCTATTTTAAAGCAAAATTACTACCAGTAGTTTACTCGTATAAATGTGTTTTCATATTAACGGTGGTTATTAGAATCTCTCGGCGCTAAAAGCTACTACAGATCCGTTGTGTATTTTACTTTACTATCGTGCAAATGGAATGTGAGTAGTTTCCACCATTCGGAGAGTTGCAATCGATCACGATGCATCATCATTTATGCTTTAGATATGTAACTCTGACTAGCTGAAGCTGAAAATGTAACTCGAAAGGATTAAAATCTAATATATAAAATTCTCGTGTCACAGTTTTCGTTCCCGTACTCCTCCGAAACGGCTTGACCGATTCTCATGAAATTTTGTCAGCATATTCAGTAGGTCTGAGAATCGGCCAACATCTATTTTTCATATTTTTTTTAACTGCGCACGGACGGAGTCGCGGGCGACAGCTAGTATACTATAAATATAGTACTTAATACATTAAGTACTTTAATATTTTTCTTTTAATTTAGAACAATCAAAATTAAATTGTAAATCGAAGTACTTGTTACACAGATAATGATATCAGTTTTTATACGCTCTTACGTGGGCAACCAGATGTTGACATCTGCGCAGGATATCATAATGTTATTAGTCTGCAGAAAGGCGGTCACCTGTTCTCCCCTTCCCGAAGCTAGGGAAGTTCAAGCGATACGATCGTAAAGGAACAATCATAATACACCTGGATCCTAAAACCGATAATTTACGAAAGTCAACGTAGACAGCTACACTTGAAAAAATATTCAAACTGATGAACAATCTGCACTACATGCTTCTGTCCATGTATAAATGTAATATTCAGATTAATTAACAAATACAAGTACTGTATAAATTCATGAATCGAAAAAACGTGGATTTTTTTTTTATTACAAAAAGATAACCATGTTCTAACAAAAACTTAAAGCATATAAAAATAGAGTATTAGAGTATTTTAAATATTTAAGCTTTTCAATTCCAACTTGATCAGTTAAAAGCCGTGTCAAAAATTCACAATAAACATTTCGCATTTAAATTACATCTCAGAGCAAACATCGCTAAATTCATTTGTGCTTCACAATTTTGTTTGTAGTATGATGCTCTTTTATCTAGAATACTCGTACTCGTATATCAAAGGCAAATACCAGTTGTCGCTTACAAACAAATAATAAAAAAGTTTAGTCACAGGCTTCAGAAAGGTTTGGATTTATTAATTTGATAATGCACAAGCTCCCTTTGACACTGATATAACTGAAACGAAAAACTTTACACAAAGCTAGAAACGTTTGAACTTTGAACAAAACGTGAGATAAAAATTACATGTTGTTTGAATATGACTGAGATTTTATTAAATCCTTTTTTAAATCGCGTGCAGCAAAAGTTTTTTTCTTCATATTGTAAAGTTATCTTCGACTTTAACGTACTACGGTTTGCCGTTTTTTGCATCAAAAGCTTTTGTGAAATACGCGGAATTTGTAGTCACTCGCTTTTATTTTTTTTTTATTTCAAACGACTATATTAAAATGTTGTTGTATATATTACGATAATCGCATCAAGTTTATATTATTTCTATTGAAAATCGATCAGTATTTGAATGTTTATAAAACTTGGAAAATATTACGAGTGAATATATATTATTATTATTATATTATATAAGGAATAACAGCGTTACCTAATTTTTAATTATCAAACTTAAAATTAGTCTTCTTTATATAAATATATATTCAGTATATTGAGTAATGTCTCAAAAACACTCAGAAGATGAGTTTCTTGGCACAAAAAACATCGCGCTTCGGCGGAACAGCGACGTCTCTTTGTAAAAGCAGCAACTACGGAGTTGGGAACTAAGTATTGAAATCGGGTCTGTTAATGCATAAATGAATTAATGCAGCTACTTTTAACCTTCATTAAGATTTACAAAGTACAGTGGTGTTTAACAAATGATTTAGGTAACATAACGTAAGGAATATGATTTAGGAATAAAATTATGTTAAATGAAATTGAATATAAGGAATTATATATATTATTAAAAGTTCCTTACTTTTGCATGTCTATGACATCAAATTTAATATTATTTCATCTGACCAAATACGTCGAAGTATAAATTATCTTAATCGGAGTGAACGTAATTTTTTTTAAATAACTTTTTAACGATTTACGATACTTAAAATATAAAAATCTTAACTTGTACAATACCAGTCAGCCAGTCAGCCAGTCAGCCAGTCAGCCAGTCAGCCAGATACACTTTATTCTTTAAAAATAAAAATTTCGTCTCATTTCAAAAAAATTGTACGACTGGTATTACGTAAGTTTTTGTTTTGTTTTAGGTCAGCGCTTTAGGGCAGTGACCTTATTTTCATTCTGTAGTGACTTAGTAAGCTTTTTTTAAATTTAAATTTAGTCTATTCACATATACTTTTGGAAAAGTGTAAAATCAATTGGAACTATTTTAATGACCTTTTAATTCATATTTATAATTATAATTTGACGGAAGTTAAATTAAGAATCCTAATCTTTTAAATTCAATGCCAAGTCTATTTAAGCTAGGAGAGTCCTGCTACCCGAGTTTGAACTAATGCACACAAAAAGTGTAAAAATTTAAATGAAAGTGGAAAAATGAAACGCGCAATAAGAGAATTATGTTCTATTTTTGTGCGTCTCCTCCTTCGTCGATTGGTAGGCAGCACATCTGCAATTGCAATGTCTATGGGCAGCGGTCGCTTCGCCATTTCGGCGAATTCATGTGGCCGCTAGCTCGTTTGCCACCTTGTAAATTAAAAAAAGAAAAGTAAACTACTTAATAAACGTTATTATACTGCTAAACACAGAAAAACTTTTTATTACTACCAACACAACAAAAAAGTCGAGCCACTACATTTAAATATAGTGTTTAAAATTTTTAAACACGAAAACACATATAGATAGTTTAAATGCAACAGATTTTTGTCTCAAAACGTTTTTATGTACTTTTTAGCACTGGCTATAATTACCTTAAGTTTTAAAATCTCCGAATTGCCCCCCTCTAAATCCAAATGTCCCCCAGTACCTTAATGTTATGCAGTTATGGAAAAAAAGTATTTTACTAGAAATATTTTGGACTAGCTGTCGCTAGTGAATCCGTCCACGCGGAATTAAAAAAATGCAACAAGAATAGCATATGTATTTTCCCAGACTATGTTCTACATCTACGTCATATTTCATCAAGATCCATTGAGCTGTTTCGGAAATACCTTCAAACAAACATCCATCTAAAATTTCGCATTTATAAATTAATATTAATTATTATTTATATATTAATAAGATAGATTTAGGGCATCGTTCAGTTAATACTTTATTTGAACAAGATAAAGTATTTGACAAAGACTAGTAGTTACCCGTGACTTGGTCCGTGTAGAATAAAAATAAAACTTAACCAATACTTAAACAAACCTATAGCACCCAAGAATAATTATCTTCCCAGCAATGAAAGATTTTTTGAAATCTATTCAGTAGTTTCTTAGCCAATTAAATGCAAACAAACAAACAATTAAATCTGTACTGTTTATAATTTTACTATAGATAACCAGCATCAGTTACGGTGACCGTGAAAGGATCGTGGTGCAAAATGGCCGAAGGTTATATTAGATAATAAAATCCATTGTGTCTCACAAGAGTAGCGCCGGAAGTGAGTTAATGATTTCCACTCAGCGTTAAATACACCAATTGTAACTTATTTTAGTCGGACATCTTTAATCACTCCAACAATATTTTACTCAGTTATATGTTAGTCAAAGATACAGTAGTACGCGAACTGAGAAATATTAAAATAGAAATAGATTATTATTTACTATCATTATCCATTGATGCATCACTTCTAAGGAGTTTAGTCGATGTAAATTTACAGAATAATATATATATTAACTTGCAGTATCCCATTGGACGCTTTGAAGATATTCTAGGAAGAGCGATTGAGGCAGTACAGAGGCAGTACAAATAGTGGACGAGGTTCAACCGTACTGGAACTAAAATTCCTCTACATATTATGTATGCTAAGCTCATGTGAAATTGTAATAACCCTAGTTATTTATGTGCTCCCTACAGTTTAATTTTACTTTGCAAGTACATTTCATTCTATATTTTCTTCATCAAAAATATATGAAGTTTTGAAATGAGTTGGCCATCATTGCTCATAATTCTTTTATTCGATAAGAAATATCATATTTTTAATTACATCATAGAAACTGCAGCTCTGTGAAACAAGCCGTGGCTTTTTGCTTTTATTGTTTACTAAAACATAGAGTAACATACATAAATAAAAAATACTGTCGAATTGATAACCTCCTTCTTTTTGAAGTCGGCTAAAAAAGTAATACCTGAATTTAAACAATGTATAGCTAGGCTTTAGCTCAGCTGTTGACTTTATGATATTGGAAGTTGTTTTCATTCTACGGATTAGATTTAAAGGTTGTTGATTGTCATTTTTTCCAAAGTCCGATTATGGGGCCTAGTGGATCGGTTAAAAATTATTGAATACATTCTTAACCGACCGAATTAATACGAGTACCTCTACTAAAAATAAAAAATATATATTTGGGTAACATTTTGCAAAAATTTAAAAATAAATTTTCCTTCAGGTGAAGTGAAAAAAAGCCCGCCGGGTACGTTTAGATAAATTGCTTTGTCGCAATGGACTTCAGCACCTGTCCTTTCGGTCTGAATAGTACCAATTGAAAAGTGGGCTGTAACTACTTTATTTATGTCTATTACTAATCTTCCGCTTAGTGCAACACGGTCATAAGACGTTTGAAGTCTTTATTGTTTTATTGTGAAACTATTAATAGATTTTTATCAGTAAAAGTTTTCAAGAAACCAGGAGCTAATTGATTACCGTGGCTTCCCAACATTAACAGAGCAGGTATAGCTGCATTCCATCTTAAACATAAAAGTAGAAAGGAAGTTGTGAGTTTGTTTAATTTAAACTAGTGTGAACAAAAGTAATTTTATACTTCACAATTTATTATAATAACCACTACTCTATGATCTAGAGGTACATAGATGTATAATAAGTACAGGCTGATTATAAGAGATAAAGGCGTTCAATGTTTAATAAAAAAAAATCTAAAATATAGGATGTAACCGTCACAGTCGTTCAACTCTATTCAGTCAAACATTGATAACGCATACGTTACATCGGAATATGCACGTAACATTTTGTGTACTATATTTTTATTTGAAAACTGAAATTGGTTTCCGAAACTTACCTACAAATATTGAAGCTATGTCTATCTTGAATTGGATCAAATCATGGATTGCAATTAAGTATTTTATCCCGACACAGTGTTTTTAACGATCGAAATCTTTTAACTAAAATCCAAATTCATCAAATACACGAAAAATCTTTTGGCATTTAGCTTAAATAGAATCGTATTTACTATTTTTATTAACGCATAAAACACATTTATAAGACCTATGTGCAACCTTTCTATTTAGACGCATCACTAAATAGCGCCACGTTATTAGGATATAGCAACACATTGTAATTCGTATATTTGGGAACACTGTGGTCTCTATTTATTCAGTGCATCTAACGTTCATTCCGTTTGTGGTCAACAGATACATTTCGAGCTTTGGTGAATAATGATTGACATTTAACAATGATAGATACGCAATCATTTTACTTATTTAGAATGCACACCATCAATACTCCATTGAAATTACATTAACGTAAGTTACTAGAAATTCATATAATGATTATTTTAAATTTTCATCCATTCCTCGTATCCTAACTTTTTAATCGTTATCCCAAAGTGGAAGTTCGGAATCACGTCACCATTGAATGGAAAACTGCCTTGGACAACTTGTTCCAGCTCTATTATTATTTTTGTCATAAAAGTATCATATTAATAATCTGATATTAGATAAATCAATTTTTATGATTATTAAATTAATTTTGGCGACTTAAAAGTTTTACTATTCCTTAGTATCCTGTACCTTCAAAAATCTCAACAAATAACGTTGTAATTCTCTATTTCTCTTTAAAAGCTAAACTCTTTATATCTATATTAAAGACATTTGTTCATTTTTTTTTTCATTCCAGTTGTTTTTATTCATGTTTACACTTGAAAAAAGTATGAGAGGAACTTCATAATACAATACAATGCAACACAGTTTAATTGCTTGTTTAATGGCACAGTTGTTCTAATTTTCAATTAAAACTGTTGTTCAGGCTACACTTGTAACTGGTTTGAATGAAGAAAATGCTAATATTTGATATTTGCTTTATACGAGTATTCTTTAATCATCATCATTATGACCATCATATCATGTAAATAAATATCAACTTTTGTAGTATGTTTATGCCCTACGCGTCACTAAATCACCGTAATTTTTTTATGAAATTTTAAAGTGTTCTGGCGATGTCAAGGTTTTTAGCCTTTAAAATATTTTTCAGATTATCCGTAAACACAATGCATTCATTAAAATTCTTAGGTTATGTTTGTTATAAGAAACTAAATTTGAATACATACAATCAATAGAAATAGGAGCAATGGTAGAACTAAGCTTATAGAAATATAGCAACGCACATAATGTGCAGACTCTCAGACTTAAAGCCCTGTAATCTCTGAATGCATGCAGAATATTAATCTGGGCTGCAGGACTCCGCTGCCGAACCGGGGTGTTTTAATCAACGATGCCTTTGTCTGCAAGGTTAAAACTGTAACAATAGTAACACACAAATATGACCTTTGTTCCTTCTGCAATAAAGACACTTTTTCTATATAAAAATTATACACATCTTGAGAAAAAATGCAAAAGCTGAGTACAAAGGGTTTCTGGCTCTATGTGCAAATATCAAGACTAACAATTACTACTTCTATGCGATGTATGTTAAGGTAAACAGTGTATTGAACGGCGCAGATTCAAAGTGTAATGATTTGCATTAACTACAAAAGTTATCGTATAAAATAAATAAAATTTACTTTAAAAAATTATAACCCGTGTAAGAATTTGAATTTGAATTTGGTTCTCGTAATTTTTACAAACCATATAAAAATTCAGGTGAAAAAATATATATAAATATTTTGCAATACCAAAATATGTAATAAAATATTCTTCTTCAAATATGTGAGACAATCATTACGAATAACATCACACGTTTTTGCAAGATTTAGAGCTATACAGCTTCTTTGGTCCAGATTCCTTTACAGGAGCAGATGGGTGCAACAGCTGACAGGTGCATCTCAGCGTCAATTAGCCGACAACTACAATTTAAGTGAACTCTTAGTAAATGAAGGGAAAAAAATACTTTTTTATGTAACACCCTTGAAGGTATGTAACGATCCTTCACGTTAATTAGTGCTTGATTTACGTAACCAAACTCATTGTTTTTAATTTTTAATGTTGCTCGCGACTCCGTCCGCACTGAATAAAAAAAAAAACAGATCAATAAATTGGCTATGTATTCTTCCACACTATTCTACATCTGTGCCAAATTAAATCAAGATCTGTTGAACCGTTTCTTAAATACCGAACAAACATCCATCCATCCAAACATTCGCATTTATTATACTACTAAGAAGTAACTAATGATAATTAAGATTCAAAAGACACTACAATTAAAGTATATAAAGATAACAAAGAAACAGTTAAGTTCAATTCACATTTTGATTACTAATAAAACGCATTTTCCACATGATTAATGTAATTCGAATAATTTTCCTTCAATTTATAAAATGCGAGTGTGATTACATACATTATGTTTTAATTAATTGTAAACTAATAAAGTTCTCACCGTTAGTTTATAAACTAACAAAGTTTGCAATCTGACGCCAACGTATGTGTGTGTATAAACACCAACACTTCACTTCAGAAAAGTTTACTATGAGCTAGCTATCTTCAGCATATATCCGCTGTCATAATCAGTACAGCAATCTTAGCTCTTGGAGCTCAGTTATATTCTAAGTAATTAAGTCAATTTCAACCCCTATTTGCTGTTGGTTGTAGACGTAAGTAAGCGTTAGACAAGATTCAATTCTGATACTGGTTGAATTATTAAATATTCGATGAATTTTTAAGTTATATTTTACAATTAATTGAATTTTAGATGCGCACTAGATAGATTTAGAGTTTAGAGCTTAGGTTACTGATCAATTTTAAATATCACCATAATGCAATCATAGCATTTTATAAAACATAAAAACTTTTTTTAGTGCACTAACCTTGTCCTAATAATACTTTAAAATCTTCTCAAGTTGTCTACTTGTTTAGGTATGCTGTCATTGATTTTTAATTTCCAACGACATCATTATCATCTCTATAACATAATCCCATTCATTTGGGGCACCAGATTTTCCCCTAGATCGTCATTTCACTCATATACTTACAATATTCAATATAATAGAGAACTCTAATGCAGTATTGACCGACTAGACCGCACGCGTCATAGATTCTGAAGGACCTAAAACAATTTGTACTTTTAACTCTATTATAGGCAGCGCAGCGCTTAGATGCAATTGTCGGGGTTGTCGTCTCCTCAAATTACATCAATAACGTAGAGAAGGAGTCACAGCAATAACACGACTACATCTACTTTATAAAAGCCCGCTACACACATTCAGTTTTAACCGTACAGTTTTAATCGAACAGTCGGACTGCACAGTTAAAACTGTGGGTTCATTTTCAGAAACTAACACCAAGTTTATAATGACTTAAGTACATTTTTATTCCGTAGAGATGGGTTTATCACATAATACTAACATCAATATATTTATTCCAGTTAATTTTGAATAATAAGTTGAATTTAAAGATGCTTTATAAAACATTGAAAAGTTTTCTCTTACGATAGAATATTCTATAAGATACGTACCTTACCTGAGACTCTGACAGATACTAATACATTTTATATAAACGCTGCAGTCTCCGTGTAGAACTGTATTAATGTAAATTAAACATAAACTGCTGAAGCAAATATGAATACACACCTCAGTGTACCGACACGGTGCACTGCTTCTGTTTGATTTCGTAGAGAGTTCTCGAAACACGTTACTATTTATATTTAGTACGAACCAACCTGAGTGGTCAAGCTTTTGATCTATGAGCGTTAGATTCCTTTTCACTAACTATCGTGTAAAACTAAACACGCTTGGAAAAGTTAGAAAGGTAATAAAAATATGCTTTCAAAATTTCCTAAAGCCAGCAAAATAAACCGGCTGTATTAGAAGCAATATTCCAATATAACTAGAGTAAGAGGCCTTTACTGGTGAATTTCCACCACTAATTGGAGATATCTTTAACGTAATAATGGCGTATTTCAAATACACATTGGTCAGAGGTACATTTCATTATTTTCATTCATCATAAATTATCAAACAAATCATGTTGATGACGATACGATGGCGGTTGTTACAAATATTCGTGCTAAGTCCACTGTTATAACGATAGTTTTTGGTACATTTATGTACTAAGGCATTAAAACTTTTGTATTTATTCTTTTTTATTGCAAATCTCCTTTAACAAAATATGTACTATGGAGTTTACTTAATGCAAAAATATTGCATTCGACTTGATATTTAGTACCATTTTCACAATAAACTCAATCCTACTCTCGTCGAGCTATGTCATAAATGTTGCAGCCAGTTTAAAATCCCAAAGGGGCTTTGCCAGCAATTTTAAATGAAGATCTGTATGTTTCCGTTAAAATGAAAACGTAAAACGTAATTCTGAATTCATAAATAATTATAATTAACTATTTTATGTTTAAAAAAATAATTGATATTGAATGTAATTAACATAATAATTGAATTTCTTGATGTGCATTTTTTTTTTTCAATATGAAATCCTTTTTTGGTAATTAAATGCGTAGGTATGTACGTCTTCATTATATTTCTTTTAATATTCTAACTGGTTTATGAATTGTTTTATGATGTTCATAACAATAGTCGAATTCGGATAGAGGATGTAAGTCTACAATCTTACTACTTACGTTTCATGGGCGTTAGTATTTTTAATAGTAGTGTTTATACTTAAACATTTTTTAGTTTAATTTACTAATTAAATAATAACAATTTTAGTGTACTCAGAGATGAAATCATTTACGAGACACAAGTTTTAATCTCAAATGTTTATTTTCTATTAAACTTTAACTATTTATTTATCTTTATATATAAAAGAAAGTCGTGTTAGTTACACTATTTATAACTCAAGATCGGTCGAACTGATTTGACTGAAAATTGGTGGGCAGGTAGCTTAGAACCAGGAAACGGACATTTTTAACCCCGTTTTCTATTTTTTATTCCGCGCGGAGGGAGTCGCGGGTAAAAGCTATTTATTCATATATTAAATATTTTTTATTAGAATTATAAAAGGAACATGACCAAGCGACTAAAATGGTCTTTAAACACGTGTTTATTGGGTATAAAATATGTCTTGCTCTTACAGTAAACTTATAATTCATTGTTGAGATATATATAACTCGTCTCACTTATTAAGAGCCATTAAAGTGACCGGTTGTCGCGTGCAATGTGCATTTTGTACATCGGTTCCGGGTCCAAGTTAATATTTTGAGCATCGATAAGATGGCAGCTGCATCAAAATTCAAAAAGCAACAAGATTAGTGCCGCGTGCGCCGACCACTTTTAGGGCCAACACATTGTTATTAAGGACAGCTGCTCCGCACCGCATATCAAAAAATAAAAACAACCGAACGCTTCTCTACCTGACTCACAGTTTTTTGGTTTCCACGCGATTCGAAGATCGGGTACATAATAATAAACGAATACACTTTTAGTTCTGGTATTACGCATGTTTCATTATCTATGGAATTTTTGCATCAATATTACGCACTATTCAATAGCCCTTGCGTACTAATTGCGTATCATTAATGGCATAGTCTTGGAATAAGACTTATCTAGGACAAGTAGAACTTGTTCATTGCATTGACTTGTAGTGAACCAAATAAACAAAAGGTGCTCATATTCTGATATAAAGTTTCAATACGCCATTTTATTATTATAGCGAAATAACAGCGTTAGCTTCGACTAGTTAAATTATTTTATAGAACCTTATCTTTCACTAACATAGTGTAATTTTAAATAATATTGTCCAAAAAAGTTATCACTTTTTCATCTCGTCTTCTTGTTAATATAACAATTCTTTTAATTATGTTTTTAAATAAATATCAATAAAATATTATATTTAAAAGTGTCATCTAATTTGATTTCTGAACCTCGAAGAACTCTTAAGTTCTCTGTTGAGTATCATTAAAAGGGCTATAGGGTCGAGTTAAAAGATTAAACACGTAATAATGAGAGAGCCAACAACTTCAACTGTGCAATAAGTCCATAAAAATGTTAGAAAAACTTCTAGAGTTTATAATTCTTCGCTCCTTTGTTAAAAATATATATTATTTATCTAGTAATCCTTTTAATCGCTGCAATACTTTTTGAGTTTGTTTAATTATGACATTTTATTATAGTGTTGAGTGTGCAAATTGGTGATTATCTGATGTGGAGTAAACATCATTAAAGCAATAACCAATAACGTTTCTATAGACCTGCATACATATTCTATACGTTGACAAAGAGAATTTTTCAAAATGATTTTTTACAAACATTTCTAATATCATCAAAGTTTTTAGTCAAATTAAATTGATAACGCAAAAACAATTACAAAATACCGACTATCAACATGGATAGATAGAAATATAGACGTTTCAATTAGTCGTCTAAACAGCAGTGGAAAACTCGTGGCAATAATTTTTCCTAACAATCAAATAAAATATCAAAAGTACATATAACAATGAGTTTCGACTAACCCGTGTTGCTTTGTTTGACAATGTGTATTAATACAAGTATGAATACCTGAGTTCTGAGGTAGTAATAAAAAGTATATTTGATGTTACTGCGACCAGTATCACGCCATATCTCATTGGAAACCCTACAAGCTCGATGAGTTTACTGTCCATCTGTCTACAACAGGTATCTTATACCAGGTGGGCTAAAACGAAGTACTAAGTTGGTAATTGTATTTAAGTTGTACGAGATTATTATGAAATCTATATAACAGAGTGCTGATACTAAAAATTATTGTAATTTTTACAAGTTTATTATTTTATATTCCAATTTTAAATTTTAGTAGTTTTCCTTTTTAACTAATTATTATGTGTTAATTTGGGATACCCGAATATGATTTTTAAAAAGATTAATTTAATTACATTTACATTTGTTACACTTCATATCGTAGTACCAAAGTGTCTCGACAAAGCCACGTTTATTTTATAGACATTTTTATTGTAACTGTGTATTTTGTACACTGTTTAATAAAAAAAAATACAATAATTGTAAACTTATACCTTGATAAGCGATAATAATATCATTAAGTATATAATAATATAACAAAGAGCCTATAGGTTTCCTTTGGCAAACCTACGACCTATATTTATAGAGTAGATGGCCCCAGTGCGTGTGAGTTGACTTCAGTTATATCAGAAGTTGTCCATATTCTGTGATGAAAAGATTGCCGTTGCGGAGAACAGGAGGTGCGACGGCTGATGAATTTACTAGTCTCGGAGTTAGGGGCGCGGTAGAGGGCGGGGGAGTGGGGGTGGGTGCGCACATGCCGCCGCATCTGTCCACGCCCGAGGATCTCTCGCGCAAGCTAACAAAGTAGCGCACGGGCCGTGACTTACACAGGATGCTCTTAAAATACGGATGAGCAAACGCGATCGTTATAAACAACTTAATCTTGCTAGTATTATAAATGCGAATGCGAATATTGTTGAAACTTTGAGAGCCTCTCCTGATTTGTAGGAGCCTTCGATAGGCTACTAATTACGTTTTGTTTAAAAATTGTCGCAGACGTAATCCCGAGCAACAAACACCTAATACATAAATGAAATTAAAAAAGCAATAAATTATAAATTACATCAGGTTACTTCAGTTTATGTATACTTATCTTTAACTAATATATCATTAAAAAAAAAAAAACAAGAATAAACAAAATACTGGCAAGTTTTAAATTTGGGGTGGGGGGCGGAAAGGAATTGAATGAGGTCTCACACTTCAAAATTTGTCAAAAGCTTCGTCCTCCTGCAAAATCCTCTTAAAATAACACTGAAACTTTCATTGTGTGATGGGCATTGTCCTCTAGTTATGCAAGCATTATGTGTCGCTTTAATTCTGTCATATGGAGTTGGAATTACTGCGTTTTCTGTCACATTTTATCTGTAAAAGATTATTTTATTTACGTTTCAAAGCTCAATAAAATATCTAACGATTATTATAAGTGAGCGATGTTATGTCCATCGCACGTAATCAGCAGCCTGTATAAAGATCGACCGAGATCGCAGCGCCACCTGCGGCGCGCACCTGCCCGTCTCTGATTCGCCAAAAACGAACGCTCGGCCGCGACACCTGCCGACAAAACGATACCCCATTACTACTATCACCTTCCTACAACCACTGTATATAATTGACCAATAACATTACGTGATTTCTTTCCTTTCAAACGTTTAGTTTCACCTAAAAGAATGAAAGATAATTACATAACTAGCGATTTCGACAGCGCAGAATAAAAAACAAAAATTTTAAGAAAAAAAAATAGCCGACTTCAAAAAAAACAATCTCAAACAAAATGCACTCAAAAGTAACCTAAAAAAAACCTATTTCAAACAAAATGCACTCAAAAGTAACCTAAAAAAACCAATTTCAAACAAAATGCACTCAAAAGTAACATAAAAAAAACAATTTTAAACAAAATGCATTCAAAAGTACCATAAAAAACAATCTCAAACAAAATGCACTAAAAAGAAACAAAATAATGACATGAAAACTTCTTTCTTTCTTTCTTCTCTCTTTCAAAAACCCTCTAAACTCTAAAGAAAGTTCTCTTCTTTCTTGTAACATGTCTATATTGTATAATTATTGTTATTTCGCAGTCGGTGTCGGCCGAAGTAAATATAATATTATACATTTTATATTTGAGATGTATGAGACATACTTACGTTTATGTCCCTACTTAGGCCGAAACCGACTCCAAAATAACAATAATTATACAATATAGACATGTTACAAGAAAGAAGAGAACTTTCTTTAGAGTTTAGAGGGTTTTTGAAAGAGAGAAGAAAGAAAGAAAGAAGTTTTCATGTCATTATTTTGTTTCTTTTTAGTGCATTTTGTTTGAGATTGTTTTTTATGGTACTTTTGAATGCATTTTGTTTAAAATTGTTTTTTTTATGTTACTTTTGAGTGCATTTTGTTTGAAATTGGTTTTTTTAGGTTACTTTTGAGTGCATTTTGTTTGAAATAGGTTTTTTTTAGGTTACTTTTGAGTGCATTTTGTTTGAGATTGTTTTTTTTTGAAGTCGGCTATTTTTTTTTCTTAAAATTTTTGTTTTATTTCACAATTTTTAGTGAATTTGAAGTTCAATTACAAATTTCCTTAATACATATAAAGACATAAATAAGACAAATAAAGAAAAGGACTTTCCTATTTGATATGTGTGTACTTCAATTCAAAAACTAATTTAGAATGCAGCAGATAACCACTTATCCTTTAAACAATGAAATAATTATCAAAATCGGTATACAAATTGAAAATTAACGAACTAATGCATCGTAGCGTGCCTTTAATTTTGTCCAGCCGCGCGCCGCACTAGCATTTTTCGAATGCGCGTAGTTTTTAATTATTTAATATCTCCCAAACTATTGATCAGAATTACATAGTTTAAAGGCTAATGTAATCTGCATTTAATACTCTAGCCATCAAACATATTTATTTGGATAAGGATTCATATCGAATGTAATATAATAGCGCCGTAAGCTTACGACGCTGTTTTTCGTGTGCATTTTAATCGAAGTTTGTTCACAATAACATGGTTTTTGTGAGACATCCATAGATGATAGATATATGCCACCGAAGACTGTTAGTTAGCAAATTTAAGGATCTATAATTACTCCATACATCATTTTTATGTAAGTCATATAGTTTGACCTACGTAAGCCCAGAAAGCAAAATTGTTTTTCGTGTAGCATTTTTCGTTTCCGCGTAATTTTATTCTTACGATATCTCCTAAACTATTAGACAGAATGATATAGTTTCAATTGCAAATATAATCTACATTAAATTCTCTTGATAATGAACATGTTTATTTACATAAGGGTTAATACTGAACTCGAATAATAGCGTCGGAAATAGGGCCTGAATTTAATTGATGTTTCTGAAGAAAAAAATGGTTATTGTGAGAAAACTATAAAAGATAGATATATGCTATCGCGGACTTTTATTTAGCACATTTAAAGAGCTACAATTCGCCACACATCATTTTTATGTAGGTCCTATAGTTTAGCCTACGTAAGCGCTGAAAGCAAAAATGTCCCTAATTGTCGCAACAAATTTTGAAGCTATATTCAAAATCTACTAGTCTTCTAGTTATTTAAAAAAAAAAAACAAAAAAATGGGACCCACCTGCAAGCACTTCCTTTCGATTAAAATATTTTTCATCAAAATCGGACCACCAGGGGCGGAGTTTCGCGGTAACACACATAAAAAAAAAAAAAAAAAAAAAATACAGTCGAATTGATAACCTCCTTCTTTTTGAAGTCGGCTAAAAAGTAACCTATATTATGCACGCGTGGATCAGCTCAGCTACCTTACCGTCAAGGTCCCGTCAAAAACGTTTTTTTTTTCGATTTTACATACAGACACTCCATTTTATAAGTATAGATAGATGTATGGATAGATTTACTATGACGAAATAACTTTAATTCGATTGAGTAACACACGAGGAGATTTGATATAGTTAAGCAAGTTACTTAATAAAATAGCTTACCAACGTGACTGAAGCCCAATAATTTAAATCAAGTAGTCCAGAGGCTAACTTCATATGTCCAAATTTGAAGGTGACCATCGCAACGATTTGAATATTGCTTATTAAAAGTTCAACATTTCAAAGACAACTGGCAGGTGTAAGCAGAAGGCGTATTTCGTTTATATAATTACCAAAAACCGACAGCTGCTTTACGAATCAGATACATAAAATGGGCATAATTAAAATAAAAACGTTAAAAAACAACTATCAAACCTTTGTCCAAAACCAGAGCCTGTTTCCAAAGATATTTAAAAAGTGTTATCATAAAACCTCTTACTGTCGGATACCAATGATCACACGACGCACTCTTTACTTTTAATCACGGAAAGTTATCTTCAAATTTTACCCAATTACTTAAAATTACCTGTGAGAAACTTTTCTTATTTGCTTTTCGCCCCTATAATATAGTATGAGATTGTATTCATTTAAATCTAAAGGCAATGTGTAAATATTAGCCAAGCAACGACGACTAGTATGCATCCAATAAAGCAGAGCTTCGGGATAGTTAGATTAAATCAATAACCAACGTCCGACGCTAACCAATGTCCTCAGTAAAGCTCACATTCAACCAACCTATACAACTGACACAGGTTTGTTTACAATTTATATATTGCTATTAGTATACGTCGCTTTGATGGCAATCATGCATGAGATGATACGATCGATACCTCGGACCCTATATGAGAAATAGTTTTACCTAGTTTATGTTAACCAATGATAGCGAATTTCTCTAGTTTGTACTATGCGTATTATAAAGTACTAGATTGTAAAGGCATTGATCCATGTTAAAGGGGCCGTGTCTATTTTTATAGACATAATCATAAGCTGTTATTTTTGCATTAAGAATTATCATTACCTTACCGCCTTATTATAACCTTGATGTGAAAATATTTGCACTCAATTTGGTTTATTATTAACGTGGTATTTGTGTCACGTACTTTGAACAAGTTGCCGTCTTAAAATGCTATAAAACTGGTTATCGTCAAAGCTTTTATTGACAATCCGAAATGATATACTTGGGTGAATATTTATATTTCAACAGAGAAAGAGAGAAAATATGAGAAAAGATTTCTTTATATTTTGCATAATCAATTACGCAACTAAGCTAAATAATTCAAAATTGCTTTAGTGGCATATTGAATACATACCAGGCCACCGGCGATGTAAAGATAAAATTACACATTCTTTAGTTACCATTATTGAAATACAAACTTGCAAACGGTACATCTCAGCGGCGCCAATTGTACCAAATACCAGCGTCATATTGCCTTCTAGTTAGTGCATCATTAGCGGAATTTGATGAGTCCCAGCAAACTTTGTTTATAGTCATCCTGTGGGGTCGTAACGCTATACTCAGAATGCTTACTCAAGCTAGTCCTCTAAATATACAGGACGGTTCAATAAGATCTTTTTTGGTATCGAGAGGTGAGCGTCATCATAAGATGCTCTATTCGTGAGAAATACAGGGTTATGTGAGATTTCTACTCAGTAAAATCCCTTCGATGCACATCCTCGCTTGCGACAGCGGAGGTCCCGGGATCTCCGATGAAACGCACCAGGACTGATTAACTAAGGCCTAGTAACTCTTGACTCTATGACTCTAGAAACTAGGTTTAGAGCTCTTCGGTGACGACTTGTCTCCGGTAACGAAACATATTTAAAAATAGCCACTACATAATTCTGATAGAGGAAAATTGAAATGGTCTTCGAAGCCTTTATTGGAAATTGTAACACGCCTTGATTCTTACAACTTTAAATTTTGTGCTCTAAAATACCAATTATTCGGATATATTTTTTATATTAATATAATTTAATTAAATAAACATTATTATATATATATATATATATATATATATATATATATTAACATATTTGTTAACAGTGGTAGATCCCGCAACAACAATATTTGTTGGGTGCACGAATTGGCCGGGTCGACCGGTGAAATACCACGACCACACAGAAGACAGGCGTATTTTTACCGGAGGCCTAATTTAAGTCCTTTTCTTATTAGGAAAGGATGGGAAGGGGAAGTGGATTTTGCGGAGGAGGGGACCCATAGGAAAGAGAAATATCCTCTTTCTGTCCGTCCTCTTCTCCATTGATTAAAGGTAGGCAACGCATCTGCATTTGCGGATGTCTATGGGCAACGTTCGCCTCGCTATTGCGGTGAATCCAGGTGGCCGTTTGCTCTTTTGCCACCTTATGATATAAAAAAAAATTACATTTTTAAACAACAATATTAGGTAATTTTGCAAATTATCTCAGCTCATCGATCGAATGTAAAAATAACGATAGGAAATGAGAGGTAATGACCATCAGTCATAAAAAAACCAGGTGGCAACCAACACGACGACGTTGTCGAGTCATTAATAATAACACATTTTACTTCATTATTTATTTATTTTCATTAAAATGGACGGTGGTTTTATCACAAAATATATACACAGAAGTACTTACACATTAAAATATTCTCATTATATCTAATTCATTTAATTCAAAAGAGATCTTATTCTCGCATATTATAAAATGTTCATATTCTTAAAGTAAGGAACATTAAAATTATTATAACATAAAATGTATTTTTCACTCAGCATACAAGTATAGAAATCACACCGTAAGTTTCCACTGCCGAAGCACTTATATCGACCCTCCGATAAATAAGGTTATTTAACTTATAATTTAAAAAATCATATATGAAGATCATAATATGAAAATATAAGATATAAGGCAGTGGTAACTTACGGTTATAAAGCATTGAATTTAATACTCACCAGATTGGAATATATATTAATATAAATGTAACAAACACATTTTAAAATTTCATTAATTAACTTAACCGTAGAATTCCACTGATGTAACATTTGATGTAACACATCGTAGTCTTAGTTTTATGAAAGAAAATAAAAGAAATTAAAACATGTAATTTACAAGTGTCACGGCAGTGGAGTTCTACGGTATACAATCAACTACTATAAAGTAAGCAAGGTAACCACTAGGTTAAGTTTTTCACAAGCAAGACAACGTTTCCTAATAAAATACAAAAGTAGATAAATGCATCTATCGACTTATCGGGAGTCTATTTATTTTAATAAAAATAAAAATTTAAATCCAGTAAGGTTTTATAAAAAGTTTTCTGAATGTCCATATTCGTGACAGAAATTTAAAGGTGAAGGTGGATTGGTTCTCGGCACCTTACCGCCGATAAGTGTCCTTCAAACAGTTGTCACCTGTCGACCAAACATTACCACGCGGGCGAAAAATCATAAGGCACCTTACACACAACAAATTGATTAAAGACTCATTTTTATATTCAAAAGAGATCTTTACCTGTGAAAATCGCTATCGCGACTAGTTCTGTTCGGAAATATGATAAACCTTTTTATAGAAAATGAAACAAAAGAAAAAATGACAATAGAGCTGACACTTTTTTGACATTGACAGTGTGGCGCTAGTCAGCTGTCATAATTTAGTTTGACTTATGACCACAGCGTCGCACCTTTGTCGGTTTATACATAAGCTGAGCTACTTCGTGTCACAATTTCTTGGTTTGGCTTTAGTAGTTAATAACTAGTGCAAAACATTTAAATTACCTATTACTAAGACCCTGGAATTAGGTAAAGGTGATATTTATCTTTTTTTAATTTAGTAGTGCTAGTTAAAAAAATATGTCGAAAATAATTACGAAATATGACTTTTCAACTAATAAACTATTTAATGATCTATATGGAAATGTGAAATTCATTAATTAGGTATATCATCAATTTTAATTACGAGAAAATGTCATAGACATTCCCATTATGAGTAATTGATTAATAAATCATTCAAACACTCCCGATGTGATAATTACAAATATAGTTAAATTTTGCAATAACACGTTAAAGTTATTATTTAATCAAATTTAACTATTTTGTATTTTTTATTTGTATTTAATTATTTGGTATTACAGTTGTATAAAAATTGAAGTCTGTAGGCGCCCTAAGCTTGTTTTGTATAAAGTCAAAATACATTAACCATCTGTCGACGGCTTTAATGACTTATTGTTCATTTGGGAAACACCACAATTGCGTCACAATTAAGCGTATGTGCTTATGGAATTTTATGTTATATAGTCTAAGTATGCAAATAGAATACTTCAGCCTTTCGGAAAACCTATGTAAACAATTTCTTACAATTTTTTTAAAAACAAAAAATATAATTACACACTTTAGACAACTCGTCAATCGACAAAGTCAATACCACAGTAGCGATTTCTTTGCTCTTGTCACTACAAATAATTGATTCCATACGTTTTCCGCAATACGGCGAGGTTTCCCATTTTCCTGGTTAGGCTATAATTCTATAAAAATGTTTACAATAATTTACATATGGCCTTTGGTTGAATTCTAGAGTAGAATTCTTTAAGATCATTTTAACGGACGGAAAATCTGAATGCTACATAAACAACTTTGTACGTAAACAAATCTCATTACATCATTTACTAAGTTCTATCAAGCACTACAAATTTATTATGAAAAACTAATATTTTACTGTGTATAATTAAGCAAAATATTAAAACAATTGTTTTAAGGACAATACTTTACAAAGACTACATTTTCATAAAGTTTAGAATACGAGAAACAAGATTCAAATACTTTAAAAAAAATTGACTAATAAAAAAAAATGTACGTATTATACAGAATGTTAAAAATCCGGATAAATCGGTGGGAAATAATAACGCATTTCGCTAACTATATTAGCTTACATTTTATAATATAGTAAACACATTAATCATTGGTTTCTGAGACCAAAATCTGTATAAAACATATCGTCATCCTTCTCACTATCATAGACAAAACAAGAGATAAAAATATATTTTAAACTTAGATTTGGGTCTCAGAAACCGACTGTTAATCGTTCACATCAAAGTTCTTTTATTCTATTGTGCTGTCAAGTTAATTTTAAGTGCTACAAATATCCCAAATTTTTGTTGATTATTGTTGATTAACGCCATGTACTATGTCCATTGCTTACACTGTCCGATGTTGAAGCATCGGATCCATTGAGTAAGTCATCTACACTCTCTTCGTTTATCTCATCAGGTGGATGACGACAGAATGGACAGTGACCCTTAGTAACTATATGTATTTCATAGTCTTCCATATAGAAAAGCTGTAACAATTGTAATTATTTCAGCATTTTTTTTTACTATCGTTTCCCGCATTTTTCGTACGTTACGTATCAAATTTGTATAAGATTTTTGCATCGTCTTTTTCGGTCGATAAGGGAAAAAATGTTCGTTCTAAAAGGTTATTAATTCCAAATTAATATGTATACTTACATTCTGGCAATGTGAACAGGTAGCGATGGGCAATTCTGGCAACATATTTCTGTAGAATGTTGTCGGTAGCGGCGGTCGTTGCACAATCACTACGCTAGCTGGATTCATACGTAGCAAAGCATTGCGACTACATACCACTACACCAGATTCATCGTCCTAAACAAGTAATAATTAAACAAGAAAAATATAATTTAAAAAAAGATACTTTTAATACATTCTTGTTAATTGAAAGAACTAAAAATTGCAACAAATACTATTTGTCTAGAACAGGGATCCCCAAACTATATTGTACAAGTGCCCCCCTTTTCCAAAATTAACCGTTACCACAGACCCCATGGCCAAATTACCTACTTTTAAGATCAATTATTATTATTATTAATTCTAACCTAGGTCGATAGAAGAAGACAGAGTGAGAATTAGCAATGCTTAAATTAGATATCGACCCCTTTAGGAATCCCTAATCCAGACGTTTTAAACGAGTCCAAGCTCGATGAGAGGCCACCTTACGGCTCCATCATCAGATCAATACCATGTCATCTAAATATTGCATTGTCACACGATTTATACATGTATTCGAAATTTCAGCTTAATCGATAACCGAGAAGAGGATCAAAGATAATTTGCAATAAGTTGTACAAAGATTTTAGTAAAACTTTTTATGTTTCCAATCAATATTAAAACTAAAAGAATCTGTACCTCTTCAATTTTATCTAAGAAGGGATCTGATGAATCGATGTCATGGTCTATTCGAAGGATGTCAGCTTCATTCGTATCTTTGACTGCAGCTTCAGGAAGCGGCGTACGTTCTAATAGATCAAACGCTTCCTCCATAGATATACCTTCAGCTGGTACAAACTGCACCAAAGGTAGGACTTCTGAAACAAGAAGATAAACATACATTTACTCACTAATCAAGTGACAAAATCTCAATTTTTATTCACCATGTATGAGAGCGAATTCTTATAACCGAGATACAATGTATATGTAGATAGTCAATCTAAATACAAAGATATAGTGAAAATTAACAGAGAAATCAGGCTACAATGAAATTTACAAACATAAAAACAAACTTTCATATAAGCAGGAAAAACATTCCCATTTATGTCAATCCGGTAAAAAAATTAAATAAAGAAATAAATAAAATAAATAAATAAATAAATAAAATAAATAAATAAATAAATAAAATAAATAAATAAAGTAAATAAATAAATAAAATAAATAAATTCAAGTTACTCACCATACGTTGCCATAGAATGTGTGAGATGGTGAGAGCAATTTGGACACCTCGTAGTGCACAAGACAGGCACATGTCTCCGACAACGCCAGCACAGAGGAGCCACCTCCTCATCGTTATCACCACAACTGGTTGCCCGGCTCTTCAGTATTAATAGTTCCACGCTTTCCTTATAAAAAATGTAGAGTTACTTCTAAATCTATATTTTTGGGGAGGGGGACAGAGTTTTAAAGGATTTGACCCATTAAAACCCCCTAGGTGACCGAATGCAATAGAAGAGTGTTCTGGGATCTCCGAGGAACGCAGGGGAACCATTTTTTAGAAGTCTGCATTGCAATATTAATCACAAATTGAAAACATTACAAATATATGTACTATATTTTTCTTTTAATAGTAATTGTAACTACATATTAATTAGTGGTACTAACCTGAAATTTTTGCGGTATTTGTAAATTGAGGATTTTGTCTAACATCTGTTGCGCCAGTGTGTTCGCATTCAAAGTCTTTGCTTGTTTCGCAATACAAAGGTACAAACAACTGCAGTTATTGTCAAGGGATATTTCATAACATAAATAATATTATCACAATAATTTGTCCAACTAGCTGTCGCCCGCGAATCTATTCGCACTTAATTAAAAAAAACTTAATTAGTAGTCTTTGCATTGTTCCAGACTATGTTCTACATCTCTGTCTACCTATCACATTTATATTAGTAAGACTAGCTGTCGCCTGCGAGTCTGTCCGCGCGGAATAAAAAAAGCTTATTTAATTAAGCCTATGTGTTCACCCAAACTATTTTGTACAAGTGACCCTTTGTCCAAAATAAACTGTAACCTCAGACCCCCCCATGGCCAATTAACCTACTTTTAAGATCAGTTATTATTATTCATTCCGACTTAGGTCAATAGAAGAAGACAGAGTGATGATTAGTAATGCATTAGGTTCGATATCGACCCCAAGGGGTCCCACCATTTGGGACCCCTTTGAGAATCCCTGTTCTACATCTATGCCAAATTTCGTCAAGATCCGTTGAGCCGTTCTGGAGATACCTTCAAACAAACATCCATACATCCATACATACATCTAAACATTCGCAGTATAATATTAGTATGTTTACATGTATTTTGTAAAAGGATACAATAATGATAGCCCTGGTGGTGGTACGTTATCATCAACGTACGCGTACACATATCTAGCTGCATTCAGCAGCGTGTCCGGTTGTGTCAGTGAAAACGGTTCGTGTATACAGCGGTGTACTGATTCGTAAGCGTTGTACACCGCAGACAAACCCGCGTTATACTCATAGCTACGAAGCGCTGATTCACGATCTCTAAATTATATGGTTTTAGTGATAAAATTATACACAGTTATTTTTTAATTACCAAAAAATAAACTATACAGAATGAGAACAATAATAAGGTTTTTTAAATTAATTTTCGACATTGATTTAAATTTTTCTTATTTCTTAAATATAATTAGTATCTGCAATAGATAACACTTTAATTTTTTTTTTTTTGTAAATAAAAATAAAAAAAATGCAAAGATCTTATTAATTGTAACTATTACAAGTATATTCATAGTTCAAGATGAACAAAAAAAATATATTTGAAAACCTCCTTGGATATAAATTGAGTTGACATTTTAGTTACAATTTCTATTTTTTTATTACTATTTATTGATGTAAATAGGCTCATATTTTACTTGTTACATCTATTCAATGTAAATAATTAATAAGCTAAATAATAATAAAATCGATGTGATTCAAACTAATATAAAAATTTGACAAACTAACTTGTCATCGGTATTAGCTGTCTCTAGACATTGGAGGGCGAGAAGATGATGTAAATAGCCAGCATCAGAGAATCTCTCTTCAGCCACTGCATTACCCACCAACACGGTAAATACACGCATTGCTGTTAAGGTTTCCCCAGCCATATGATATGCTGGAAACAAATATGTATTTATATCATAAATATCAACTGAAGTGACGTTTATATTACATACTAGCGATCGCCTGCGACTCGTTAGTACAGAATTAAAAAAATGAAACAAAAATATAAAATATATAGACATACAGACAGACAAGCATTTTAAAATTCCATTTTTGTTATCATCAACGTTAATAAATAACGTATATGAAGTATGATTTTTTATTCGATTTTCCATAAAGACAAGACAATTTTATTTTTATTTATAGATTATCATCACTTCAACTGACAAAACTGTTACGAGCTTAGTATAGATTTTACAGAGAAATGAGCACAAAAACAGTAAAGTAAAGAGATTAAAGGTCTGTCTTCAAAGGTAGAAGTAGATGTAGACCAGAGAAAGTATGGATGGATTGTGTGTAAAAAGGCGACGGCTGATAGAGATTTACATATGTAAAAGTACGTATTATGCTAACATTATGCAGGGAAAAATGGTAGGATGACGACAGTTTCATAACTAACCTTTCTGTGCTTCAATGAATTTATTCTCTTGTGCCATGCGATGTGCATACGGAAGATAAACTTCGCTCCTGCATTCCGCGTGTTCACGAGCCAATGTAAAAGCACGCTGCCATTCACCAGCTGATATCGCTAGCTGAGCCACTTTCCTAAATAAAATACAATATCTTCTGATTATGTTACAACTCCCAGTAATTAGACAATAATATAGTCTTTGTATAGTTGATTTCGAATATACTGTTGTCCGAGAGTCTGCAGAAACATTAGCTGTTGTACGAATGTACAGCTCACTAGGTCACGGACACAAATTAGTCTTATTTCTTTCCAACCTTTTCTAATAAGGAAATAGGAAGAATTTGACAAGGGAAGGGATTTCCTCTTTTTACAAAAGCTAGGAAATTCATCTACAACCTTTCAACTTAATGCAGATCTATGTGAGTAGTAGCCACTTTATGTTTACAAAGTATAAACTTTATGTTATTGTTGAGCAATACCTGTAATCACCGAGACGTTGATAGACATCAGCGGCTGCGGCTGGCTCCCCCACTGTCACCAGCGCCTCAGCGACGTACCGGAGTGATTCACTCGACCCTTTATCCAGTTTGCGTGCCAACTCTATCAACCTGAATGTACAAATACATTGTAAAGACATATGGTATATGCTCAGGGATTCCCAAAGGGGTCGATATCGACCCCCTGGGGTCCATATCGAACTTAAAGCATTGCTAATTCTCACTCTGTCTTCTTCTAATGACCTAAGTCAGAATGAAAAATAATAATAATTGATCTTAAAAGTAGGTAATTTGGCCATGGTGTCTGAGGTAACGGTTCATTTTGAAAAAGGGGGTCATTTGTCCAAAATAGTTTGGGGATCCCTAGTCTAGACTAACTAAACTATGATAGCTCACTAACGCCCCCCTGTCAATGTCAAGAAATATTACTTCATCCTCTTTGTACTATAGCTGTCATGTCATATTGTATGTCTAAATAGCCATAGCAGCGCCTGGCTCACAGGTTTAGATATCCTTTTTTGACTATAGATAGTTAAAACTACATCTGTGTAATAGAGTTCTGAGATAATGGCATAATACTGACATATCTCTACGTCCATTGTCCGCCATGAGTTGCGCGGCGCGTTGTACGTCGCCCACAGCGAGATACATCTCGGCGGCGGCGCGGGGCTCGCTCACGTGCCGCGCCCACTCCGCGCGCCTTCTGCCCAGTGCCGCTAGGCCTTCGCCCTCACCGACCAACTCCTAACACCACAAAAATATTATTACCTGCAGCATTCAAAATCTTTACATGGTTAAGGCCGTTATTAAATTAGATTTAAAAGGCTAGGCTAAAATATAGAGTCCAAACTACAAATTATATGTAAACTTTGGATTTCAACTGTTGTTCCAATATAAAATACTGTTTAGAAGAAATTACATTTTTTGTTGTTAGAAGATCGCAGGAGTCGCTGCACTTAACACAATTATAGATATAGCTGAGTGTAAGGTGATGTGGTGCATCAACTGAAAAGATTTAGACACATAATATACCTGTGCTTTATTAAACATCCTGAGATCAAGGTACAAGTTTAGAGCGCGGTCGTCGCGTCCCGATGTTTGGAACGAATTTGCAGCCTCGTTATACTTTCCCCTGTAGGCTAGAACTTCTCCTAGCACTACACCACGCTTTTCTCCGGCTTCTAATCTTTCCTAAAAGAGAACAAATTAATTTATAAACTTATAAAATAAACATATAATTGTCAAATCTATATATATAAAAGAAAGTCGTGTTAGTTACACTATTTATAACTCAAGATCGGTCGAACTGATTTAGCTGAAAATTGATGGGGAGGTAGCTTAGAACTAGGAGACGGACATAGGAACTTTTTTATCTTGTGTTCCTTTTTTTTATTCCGCGCGGACGGAGTCACGGGTAAAAGCTAGTTTATAATAAATTTCAAAAAACATAATTGCAGTAAAAAAGATCACAAATCTTTTCAGACTTTGGCCATAATCTTTGATAAATCTAAGATATTTTTCTAAAAGCTTAGGCTTTACCTTCGGGTTTTTAAATATATAATAATAAAAGTACCTGTAATTGATCAATGAGTGTGAGATAAGTGATATTTTCACTGCGCTGAAATGCTTTCCTCGAGACTTCGAAAGCGAGTTCGTCAAACGCCGCCATACCAAGTCGCTCCCAGTCGAGTGCGGTCACACCTAAACAAGCTACCGCATATGCATCACTGGAAAACATATACGTTATTTAAGTATATTTTTGCTTTGTATAAATTTAAATGTTTTTAATATAATTTGAAAAATTCTGTCACTATAAAAAGTATAAAGAATTTTTTATGACAAAAAAGTATTGTTTTATATAATCAAATAAGGATATCTAGGCCAGTAAGGGGCGCTACTATCGCAGTTACTTCTACCAGTAAAATATTTAATACCTACATAGGCATAGAAAATGGCATAAAAGAAAAAAAACATAGCATGACAGCCAAAGTGTGAACTTATGACACTTTTTTGACATTGAAAGGGGGCGTTAGTGTGCTGTCATATTTAAACTTATGCCCACCAGTCCGATATCCTTGTAGGTCTATATTTGGATGACTTCCTTCAATTTTTTTCTAAAATTTAATACTAACTTGAACATTTTCTTTTGAACATATTGATGTACCGCATGGGAGAGTGGAACACTGATGGTTTGCATAGCGCTCGCTTGCAAGCAGAATACACGACCACCCTAAAAGTTATATAAAATATTATTAATACATAACATACTAGCTTTTGCACGCGATTTCGTCTGCGCAGAATTAAAAAAATGGATGAAAAAAATCTCATATAAATTCCACTCTATTTGTACCAATTGTCAATAAGATGTATTAAGATGATTGTGAACCGTTGCAGAGTTATCTAATAAATATGTAAATTAAACGTATCTCTCGGGAACCGTACTTCTCCGGATCATAGGTAACCTATGTATTCAACATCTATATCAAATTTCATCCACATCCATGCAGCCGCTCCGGATATTAGTAACAAACATCCATCCATCCAAACGTTCGCAATATAATATTAGTAAAAAGTAAGATTCAAGACAATAGATCATATACTAGCCACACATATTGTGCATGTTTTGAAATGTTTGACTTACAGTTTTCACTGTTGAAATACATGTTAATATATTTATTTAAAACTTGGGCCAATTTGAAGTGTTTTACATTATAATTATTTTCTAATATTTACCTGAAATCCGACAACAGATCCTGTAAGAGGTTGCGTGGCTGCTGGGTATTTGCCTGCTTTTATAGATAACAGGCCGCCACCTGACAGGCAAAGTAACTCATCACACAATGAGTTCCAAGATACAGATGATATGTTCTCTTCCTAAAACATATCATATTTTTATCTTAATCACTAATTATACATGGTTTACACTAAGCCAGTACAGTGGAACAGTAGCGATAAACTGGAATGTACTGTACGGACTCGCTGGCGCCAGTTAGCGTTTATATAATGTAAATCAGGCATTAACCTCAAGATTGAATTTAATTTATAAAGCATTTGAAACTTAAAATTATTGAAGTTATATGTATGTAACTTATAAGAGAGTTAAGCGGTGGTTGAAAAAATTAAATATCATTTTTACTGATTGTTCTTTTCCTTAAAAAAATGTTGCCCTCATATTATTTGTAATACACGTTTTAAAAAATGATAATAAAACTTACGGAATATAGCAATTCAGCAGTTGGTAAACAGTAAACTCTACAGACTGAGAGATCATCAACAACAGCCAGGCGACTACGTGAAGCGCTAACGTCTAGACATCTTACACCAGATGACGTTGTCACTATGACTTTAGAACTACCTTCTTTGGGTTCAACTTGCCATATCTGAAATCATAAAATATAAATCAATTATAACAATTAAATCATTCAACTTTTAATGTCACTGCATGATTTTATAATTATTTATTACGTTCTTATTTTTGTAAAAGTTGTTTTTTAATTTTACAAAGTGGCAAACGAGCAAGCGGCCACATTAATTCGCCGAAATGGCGAAGCGACCGCTTCCTCAATAGATGAAGGAACAAAAAGAGAATATTTAATCTTTCTGTGCATCTTCTCCATCAAATCCACCCCCCCTTCCCATCCTTTCCTTATAAAAAAAGAGGTGGGAAGGTAAAGAGGACTAAAATGAGTCCTCCGGCACCACACTCATCAGACTGTACGTGGAATTACTTCCACTTGACGAGTGTCTTCTGTGAGGTCGTGGTATTTCACTGAGCGAGGACAATTCCTGCAACTGATGTTGTTGCTGACGTCTAGCACTGTAAAAAATTTTATTGTAACCCCACATTATAAATATAAATCATAATTAATCAATACATAGTATAAAACAAAGTCGCTTTCGCTGTATGTCCGTATGTATGCTTAGATCTTTAAAACTACGCAACGGATTTTGACGCGGTTTTTTTTAATAGATAGAGTGATTCTTAAGGAAGGTTTGTATGTATAATAAATGCATAATATAGTAGAGAAACACTGATAAATTTAAAGTTTTCTAATGTGATGTCGTAAATAAGCACGTTTTTTTGCGCTTATATTGCAAACGCTGGCTGAACCCTACGAGATAGACCAAAATAATGTACTACAGTATTGTTCACCTTAAAAAGTTCAACAAAAAAGTCCGCGATGGTATATGTCTATCTCTTAGGGATAACCCAGCATAACCATTTTTATTCTTTTACGAAGTGATTTTAAACAATACAGCATTAATCCTTATCCATTTAAGTACCTTAAATAAATTGTGCATTTATTCTGTAGTAGGTATATTTTGCGAGCGAAGTAAGGTAAGTTAAGGTAGTTAAGGTATAGTTTACCCGTGCGAAGCCGGGGCGGGTCGCTAGTTTATAATGATTTTTAATCGAATTATTTAATTTAGAAAAAGATACATCTATTGGTGTGTTGTTGACTCACAAATGAGCTTCGTGTTATGTTATGGATTTTATAGTTTTATTATTAAACAATAGATGGCACTATCATATACTAACAAAATTGTCATTTTTTTAATATTTATATCGCTGTGAAAATAGTATTACGACTTTATTCCTTGTAAAACACATTTACCTGTCCATTAAGAAGGCCTAAGAGAAGAACTTCCATAAAATATATTGTAGTAACTTTGACGTAGCGAATCGGCGCGGGAAAAGACCATGATCTTGGCGTTTTTTTCCCGATCATCGACAACTTATTGTCCTGTAAATTGTATAAAATTAGTTACAGTAATTCAACATAACCTCATTTGGTTTCTAAGTAACTTTATTCATTTGATAAGAATCAACTAGATGTCGCTCATTACATCAGTTAGCGAAAATGTCATCTATTTTCAAAATTGTGGGTACGAAAACATTGCATCGCAACATAAAGCATTATTAATAAATATGTAAAAATTATTACAATTTGACAACAATCAGAAATATAGCTTTCATAAAAAACGAATTATATATTTTACATATTATTATTTTCATTTCATACATTGTCTTAATACATATACCGTCGCTATTTCTGCAATGCCATACAATAATTAAATTCAAGTATTTTTATATTCAAGATAAATATGTTAAATCAAACAAACAACATTTGATACGGAGATCTATGAATATGATGTCCTAAATTACTCTAGATTAGACCATTAAAAAGACTACCAAAGTTAATATAAATAGAGTATTATTAATATTAACTTAGTAAGTAGACTACGCATACACAATGTAATAAGAATAAGTTACGAAGCCAACAGATCTGAAGAAAATAACACGCGCAATAAGACATCAAGAAAAATAGAGCCATTCAGCGGTCGCTTCGCTATTCTGGCGTATTCAGGTAACCGTTTGCTTGTTTGCCACCTTATGATATAAAAAAAGCAAAAAATTAAAACGCTAAATTGTCTAGCATCACATTAACGTTACTGGCTATTCTTTTTTTTCATACAACACTCTTAATTTTTATAACACTAACAATATATCTATTATGCTCCTAATAGGAACATATGTATTATTATCCTCTCAACATTACGATGACCACTTTCTTGTATATCATTATATCTCACAAAATAGAAGTTTGCATTCTAAAAGACGCATCGCATTTAATACTAGAGAAAATAATATTAATTAAGAAATCGCATTAACATAACCTCCTTCTTTTTGAAGTCGGTTAAAAAATAAATTCATCGGACATTGAATTCGCAATCATTTAATAGTACATATGGATATTCGCATCTATCCTTTATAATCTTTACCATGTCTTAACATACAGGACAAACAATATAAACATGCCAAACGGCATAGTCTGGCCGTTAGAACTCTACAAACAATATTCTAGCATTCATTGAGAAAGGAAGAAGGTTCTCATATAATCGGAGATATCGCATAGCACTAATATATAAATATATTTGGCATTTCCTACATATATTTCTCTTTATTTTCACCTAAGTGACTGACAATGCATCAACTCGGAATTTTGTATTTGGTGAGCATTAATAATTGTTTAACATCGGAGTGTTTTTTTTTTCTCTTACTCCATCAGGCAACTCTTAAACAAAACTTATTATAAAAAAACTTGTAACAACATCTTACTAGTATTACAGTTATAAAAATATTGTTAATGCAAACGTTTGGGTGTACGGTTGGATGTATGTTTGTTAGAAGGTATCTCCAGAACGACATAGATGTACAATAGAACATAGTCTGAAAAAACGGATAGGTTACCTATGATCCTGGAAATGTGTACATTTTCTATCAGGTTCGTTTAATTTACATTTTTACTCAATAATTCCGCAACTGTTCAACACATCTTATTGACATTCGCCACAGATATAGAACATAGTCGCAAATAACACATGAGATACTTTACACCCATTACTTTTAATTCTGCGCAGAAAAAGTCGCGTGCAAAAGCTAGCATCTAATAGAAGTGAAATATAAAGGCGATACGCTTGAATTTAAATAACAATTTTTGTTGAAAGCAATGCTGCGCTATGGTTTGAACAATATGTAAATACTGCGCTCAGCTCAGAAACGTACTGTTATAAATAAATTTAATATTAAAATATATACATCAATTTCCTGTTATAAAATTATAAAGAGCGTCGGTGGCTCAAGGGTTAAGCATTTGATTTGCAAACTGTAGTTCCTGGGTTCGAATTCCGCCATGTACCAATGTGTTTTTCGAGTTTAGTTACATATGCAAATTTATGCAATGTTCTTACGGTGAAGGAAAACATCGTGATATAACCTGCACATATCTGAGAAGAAATTCAAAGATATGTGTGAAGTCAACCCGCACTCTGTCAGCGTGGTTGACTATGACCTAGTCACCCCTAACTTGGGGTAGGCTCCGAGCCCCTCGGTGGGGACGTATAGTGAGCTGATAATGATGACATCAATATAATTTACATTTTTTCAACAGCCTGTTGGTCAACTGAAGGATAGTATTTTACCCAATGCCTTCCACATTATTAAAAAATAAACATAAACATAACTTTAAATCATACTGGATATATAGGTACAATGTATTTTTCCCTGAAGCAAAAAGTCACAGACCAAGAATTTGTCACAAACATGTGGAGACATTAACATTCCTATCTCTACTTTTTTGATGACAAAATGTTTTTAATGAAGGTATTTCGGCAGTGGAAACAATAGATTATTTATTTTCTACTACCGTTTGGTTCAATATTTACCTGACAGAGTAGCAAAGCATCGCTTGTAGCAATAAGAAGGGAACATTCCAATTTCTGCGGCAACTTTTCCTTCACCCGATACATCATCCCATCTGGATCTCCTTGTTCATACACAACCACCCTCTCTGGTAGTTGTACCTAAACAATATTTATTTAATTATAATCTTGTATTAAAAAGATTAAGAAAAACATTGAAACTTATTTCTCTATTAGCTGTCGCCCGCGACTCTGTCCGCGCGTAATTAAAAAAGAACTTAATTAGTAGCATATGTGTTCTTCCAAAGTATGTTCTACATATATTTATATTTGTATGTTAATTTCAACGAGATCCATCCAGCCATACATCAAATCTTCAATTCAAAAAATTAAATTTAAACTTACCGCTAATCTATGTTTATATATGGCAATTTTCTGAACTCTGTCATGACATTTGATCCGCACTTTGTTACCAGTGGTTAAATGTTGTATTATAACGTCAGTTATATTCTCCCGATACGCATATCTTTCACGATACAACCCGTGGACTGTACTGAACACTATCTGATAACACCATAGAGTACCATCTTGACATGCCACCGCCTGGAATTATAATTAATTCAGTCATTACTAGTAAGTGAAGAGTATAATCTCTGGATTACATAAATAATATAAATTTAACGTCTTTAAAAATAACATACTAAGAATAGGAAAATAATTAAGAAATTATCTATTATTTATTATTCATGACTGCAATAATACAACGATGGGTCCTTTGTATAAGGACCAAAGTAACCAATTGATGATTTTTACTTTTTTATGTTAAAAGGTACATTTTTGTCTAGTTAACAATATGCACTAAACACAAACACACATTTACAGGTGTAAACATATTTGTTTGCTAAAGTAAAAGGGCCTGTGCGGCATTTTTTTCCTTTATGGTTGAAACTTTGAGAGCCTCTCCTATTAAGTTGACAATTTACACATTGGCCTTTATTTGTAGGAGCTATTGATAACATAAATATTTTTTAATGCTCATATTTGATTATTTAGAAATCGTTTTATGAAACCGAACTGTAAAGATAATGAAAGGAAATATACATAGAGTTTAATAAATTACTAACCATAGTATTCTGTGAGGTTGATGGTGCAACGGCCCACACCCAATCCTGAGGCGTGTTCAACATAACAACACCCTCTGTTGTCAGCACCGCCCATCCACCAATGCCACCAACGAGCACAAGCGCATCAAATATTGTTATTGACAATGCTGCTATACCTAAAATAGAAGATATTTAATGTTTATAATTGACAAATAAGAAATTAAACCAACTGATTTTACATAATCAACTACAGACGTATTGCCTACCTTAAAAATGACTAGACAGAATAGATTATTTTTATTTATATATACACATTTTTTCCAATATGACTTTTTCTTATCTTTCCGGGTTAAAACTTTTTAAATACATTCCTAAATTTGATCAAGAAATCCTATCCTAAGAAACTCTTATAATATAGTGTCTTTTCTCTTCCCAAACATACTAAATGAACAATCCCTTACCTATATACCTATCTTTTAACACTTGTTTTCCCTGTACATTATAAAATGACATTGTGTCATTCCAGTCTGTGACTAGAAGTGTGCTATTTGAAAATGTTACAGCCCATACAGGTGCTTCTCTTTGTATCAACTGTACTTCATCTCCTATCTGAAATAATAAATATTACATTTAAAGCTATTTACTTAATTTTTTTTGTTCTTTAATTTTACCACTTTACTTCAGTTGACGTTTGACTTTAACAAGGAGTGTTTCCAATTTTTCATAAATAATCTTACTTAAAATTATAAACGCGAAAGTTTAGATGGATGGATGAATATTTGTTAAAAGTTATCTCCAAAACGACTTATCGGATCTCGGCGAAATTTGTCTTTGATGATATATAATGTATAATCTGGAATAACACATACTACTAATTAAGTTTTGTTTTAATTCCGCACAGACGTAGTCGCTGACGACACTACGAATATTATTGTAGATGCAAAAGTTTGAATGAATGGATATTTTTTAACTTAAGTACAACACGGCTGAATGGTTCTAGATGTAATTTTTTTTTAATCGCCAACGGATTCTTGGGCGGCAGCTAATAAATAATTATTAATAGTACTTACTTTGTTCCTCAAAGATACTGCACCAATGGCAAGCCCGATAGCCAGAAACTGTCCATTTTGTGACCAAGCGCAACTTGTTATGCGTCCTGAAACCCTGTACTTCTGTACAGCCTTCACATCAGCAGACCAGAATGCAAAGTCTGACAAAGCACAAGATGCCAAGTGTAGAGACACAGGATTATATGCAAGACATTGAATAGATTCACTGTGTCTGGAATCAAATAAGAATAAATATTATATTATATTCATCAAGATATAAAGTAAATAAACATTGAAAGTTATGTAGATTTTTTTTCTTTTCACCTTAATTAAAAAAAAACCTTAATCAAATAAAGTATACTAATATTACAAAGAATCTTTCCTAGATTCATATTTTTGTATGTTTGTAACAAAGTTAGAGAGAAAACCTACATCTATTGCTGAATGGCCCACTCTACTAGTGATCAGTACCTCACAGAAGACAGATGTGAAGTGATAAATAATAAATCATAGTACCTATCTCTAAATCTAAATACAAGTCATTAACTTACGAATATTTAAGAACTCCTTCCATCTTTGATGTCCATATAATAACATTTTTGTCAGCGCTGCCACTTGCAAACTTTTTACCATCTCCACAATAGGCAACAGCATACACGGCTGCTTTATGTGCTTGTAGCAATTGAACCAATGCACCATCCCTTGGATCATACACCATTACTTTCTCTCCAGCACCAACAACTAACTGTGTTCCTTCAGGATTAAAACATATTGCATGTACACTGAAACAAAATGTTATATTTTTTATTAAAAAATGAAAACATGTTCACAAACTGTTTAACTAGCAGCATTTTACTTTTCATGTAGGTCTTTTTCTTTTTAGTCCCATGTTTAAAACATCAAACAAGTGAATCATATTTGCATATAGCATCAATATTTATAGACATATAAGGAGGACAAAAACAACAACTATGACTAGCATTTGCAGGAGGAGGTGAATTTTTGTTTGTTGTTTACCTCCAAACGTGTTTCTAAGGACATATACATTAATCTAATATTGATTTTTAAACTTGTAATTGTAATATTGTAAACATGCTTTGAAAGTGAGACAGGCATGCATTACTATTAGGCCAAAATTATCAAAATTAACTCCATATCTAGGAACAAATTACATATACACTGCGATTCTCTAGTCCACATAGTATAATACGGTGGACTTTTTTTAAAGTTCTTATTATGGAATTAAAGCTATAGACAGAGGATTTTATTCAAGTTTAACATTTGAATTTAATAACATTTCCGAAATGTGAAAAGTGTGTGTGAAGAAAAAGTATGTCTGTGTCATGATACAGTGGTCAACAGCAAAATCTATTGTACAAATTAGAAATACCACAACCACACAAAAGACAGGCATTAGGTATGTGCTAGAGGTCTTATTTTGGTCCTCTTTCCCTTCCCACCATTCTCTAATAAGGAAAGGATGGAAATTGGAAGTAAATTTGTTGGACGAGGGGACGCATAGGAAGGGCAAACATTATCTTTCAGTGCATTTCCTCCTTCGTTGATTAAAGGTAGGCAACACTTCTGCAATTCACATTTATAATAATATTAAGAAGTAAGATAATTGTCGTGTTACCTTTATTGTACATACAATTTTTGCATAAGATAAAGATAATCGCATATTACATTGGACAGAAAATATTACCTTGATGATTCAATTTTATCAGCTTCATGGATCTTATTAACCCATTTTGGTACTGTTCGCATCGTTGTAAAACTTTAGCAAAGGATTTTCTTTCAAAAATATTCATGAATTACTAATAACGGCGTCTGTTTTGGCTAACAACGGGTTTTCCATAAATGTAAACAAACGGTTCACAAGTTGAAGTTAAAGAAACGTCACTGTTTTGGATCACAGATTCATAGTTGACCTAGTTGACTGTATTTGTCAAAGAGCATATTGGTTCAAATTATAATGATTAATTTGATATTGAGTTGACCAGTTGTCAAGTTGTCAAGTTGTCAAGAAGTTGTCAGAAGCGTCTACGCTTACGACGCTTACGAACATTCAGCTTTTTTTATATAAGACTAGCTGTCGCCCGCGACTACGTCCGCGCGCAGTTAAAAAAAAAATGAAAAATAGATATTGGCCGATTCTCAGATCTACTGAATATGCTCACAAAATTTCATGAGAATCGGTCAAGCCGTTTCGGATGAGTACGGCGAAAACTGTGACACGAGAATTTTATATATTAGATAAGGGGGCAAACGAGCAGCGGGAACACCAAGGTGTTTATCAACGCCCATGGACATCTGCAATACCAGAGGAATCGCAAATGCGTTGTCAGCCTTTGAGATGGTGATACGCTCGCTTCTTGAAGGACCCTCAGTCGTAGCGGTTTGGAAATACCGCCGATAAGCTTCCTACAAATTTTATTGTACTCTTTAATTTTGACCAATAAGGGAGCGACGGTTGCATGCTTTTATTTTATTTGCCATTCTCATAATTTAGAAATCTCTCAAATATGTCACACATGATGTTCAGACATGTAGGTTAATTAACTAATGTGTTTGGATGTATCACTTTAAAAATTAAGGCATTTATACACAACAAATGTCATTATTTGCAAATCAATTGCTTGGAGTTGCAACATGGACGGCTTTTGGAAGAAATTACGAAAGTTTTGTTCCTTGATAACTTGATAACTTGTAATAGCCCTGCTAATAAATAGAATAAAATATTGTCACAAGATCCTTGTCGTATACAGTGAGAAGCTTATCTCGGCTAGTAAAAGAGGCGCTGCTATCGCAGTTAGTTTAAATGCTCTTTAGTTAGTTCAGTGAGAAGAAATAAAGATCTATAGGGGAAAAAAATAATGTTTATTTTTATAGGGACGGAAACGGACTAGGTAAAGACCGTCCGTTGCAGTGAATAAAATCTGCCACTTTTGTGACTTGAGGTAAAAATGACAAACCCATATGAACATAAAATTTCATGGTGCTATCTTCGTTTATGATATACATATGCGTAATTGTCTCCTTTTCCTTTATATCCAGCAAAAATCGGCAGATTTTTTTTGTAGAATGTCGGGAGCCTCCTTGACTAGTGTTCCCGTTCTATATTCTATAGTCAATGACACCTTTACCGGTTCCGGTTGCCGTAAATGCTAAATTTGAAACAAAATTTGGTGTATGTCTAAGATCCGTAATAAATTACCTGTAATTATGTCAACATTTAAGAGCTCTTTTAAAATTGTATTTTATTGGAAAAAACTATTCGCTTGAATTTAAACTACAATTATAACATAACGTTGATTTCTGGGCATACTGACTCTGAAAATCAATCAAATACAGTAGGTGTAGGTGGACAGGGGTTGGACACAAGGGGGAAGGGGTAAGAAATCTGCGGGGTCGATCGATACCATTTCAAATACGTAGTTTTCAAGACCTGCCTGTTGCAGTTTGTTGCTCAAAAATATCTCTAAGGTAAGATTTTTTCAATATCGCAACAATTTTATTAAAGGTCATTTGAAGTAAAAATATTAAAAAATGGGAAGCAATCCTGGAATATTAGCAATTAGCCCTCGCAAAAGTGCTGATATCTAAAAACAGATTTTTTACGTTCTAAGATATAAAATGATTCTTGCTAATATCATTTACATTTTGCTGCTAATACCAAGGCTTTTAAATTAATAACAAATTCTATATGATTTATTTCAAAGAAAAACTTATTTTGGAGCACCATATGCTTAGAACCAGATATTTCTTTTGTGTCCCAATATAATAAGATTCATGCTAGTACCATTCACATTTTGCTGCTAGTATCAAGACGTTTAAATTAGTAACAAATTCTATATGATTTATTTTAAAGGAAGACCTATATCGGAGTACCATATGCTTAGAACCAGATATTTCTTTTGTGTCCCAAAATAATAAGATTCATGCTAGTACCATTCACATTTTGCTGCTAGTATCAAGACGTTTAAATTAGTAACAAATTCTATATGATTTATTTTAAAGGAAGACCTATATCGGAGTGCCATATGCTTAGAACCAGATATTTCTTTTGTGTCCCAAAATAATAAGATTCATGCTAGTACCATTCACATTTTGCTGCTAGTATCAAGACGTTTAAATTAGTAACAAATTCTATATGATTTATTTTAAAGGAAGACCTATATCGGAGTGCCATATGCTTAGAACCAGATATTTCTTTTGTGCCCAAAAATAATAAGATTCATGCTAGTACCATTCACATTTTGCTGCTAGTATCAAGACGTTTAAATTAGTAACAAATTCTATATGATTTATTTTAAAGGAAGACCTATATCGGAGTACCATATGCTTAGAACCAGATATTTCTTTTGTGTCCCAAAATAATAAGATTCATGCTTGTACCTTTCACATTTTGCTGCTAGTATCAAGACGTTTAAATTAATAACAAATTCTATATGATTTATTTAAAGGAAGACCTATATCGGAGTACCATATGCTTAGAACCAGATATTTCTTTTGTGTCCCAAAATAATAAGATTCATGCTTGTACCATTCACATCTTGCTGCTAGTATCAAGACGTTTAAATTAGTAACAAATTCTAAATGATTTATTTAAAGAAAGACCTATATCGGAGTACCATATGCTTAGAACCAGATATCTCTTTTGTGCCCCAATATAATAAGATTCATGCTAGTACCATTCACATTTTGCTGCTAGTATCAAGACATTTAAATTAGTAACAAATTCTATATGATTTATTTTAAAGGAAGACCTATATCGGAGTACCATATGCTTAGAACCAGATATTTCTTTTGTGTCCCAATATAATAAGATTCATGCTAGTACCATTCACATTTTGCTGCTAGTATCAAGACGTTTAAATTAGTAACAAATTCTATATGATTTATTCTAAATGAAGACCTATCGGAGTACCATATGCTTAGAACCAGATATTTCTTTTGTGTCCCAATATAATAAGATTCATGCTAGTACCATTCACATTTTGCTGCTAGTATCAAGACGTTTAAATTAGTAACAAATTCTATATGATTTATTCTAAATGAAGACCTATATCGGAGTACCATATGCTTAGAACCAGATATTTCTTTTGTGTCCCAAAATAATAAGATTCATGCTTGTACCATTCACATCTTGCTGCTAGTATCAAGACGTTTAAATTAGTAACAAATTCTATATGATTTATTTAAAGGAAGACCTATATCGGAGTACCATATGCTTAGAACCAGATATTTCTTTTGTGTCCCAAAATAATAAGATTCATGCTAGTACCTTTCACATTTTGCTGCTAGTATCAAGATGTTTAAATTAGTAACAAATTCTAAATGATTTATTTAAAGGAAGACCTATATCGTAGTGCCATATGCTTAGAACCAGATATTTCTTTTGTGTCCCAAAATAATAAGGTTCATGATGATAACTTTTACATTTTGCTGCTAAAGCCAGATGTTTTAATGTAAAAATATTAAATTCGATATTATTAATTTTAAAGCAAGTTTTATTAGTATCTCATGAATGGTTCAACGGATCTTGGCATAGATGTAGAACATAGCATTGCAGAACACAAAGGCTACTAATTTTTTTTAATGCCGCGCGGGCAGTGTCGCGGGCTACAGCTAGTTACAAATAAATTAATGGTTATTTGAAAAAGGAGAATTTGATAAAAAAAAAAATCATGAAATATTGTGTTTTTTGCTTTTTTTTTCATTCTTGTTTTAGTTTTTTAACAAATGATTATCAAATTTTTTAAAGACAGAAAATTTAACAAATAATAGTTAAAAGCTCTGTTCTCCTGGTGAAATACCACAACTACAGGCACACAGCAGATAGACGTAAAGTGGGTGGAAATCCTCATTTTGTCTGATATATATATTATAATATCATATTGAATGATATTTTTCAAAATGACGTTACTATCTCATAATGATCAAATAACTGACAAAATAAAATATTGTTATGGCCGCCGTGTAAGGAATATGAGGTTCCTACGTTTACTTACAGTCCTAACTTAGGTTAGTCTACGAGCCCCACAGTGAGGACGTATAGTGAGCTGATGCTGATGATGGATGTTTCCTTAATTTGTAAATAATAATGTTGGATTGTAAACATTGTATGTATTTATTTTATAACTTAAGTTTAATAAATGTTTTTTTTTCTTTCTTTCTAAATAACTCCCCTTCCAGTTGATATATTTATTTGTAATTTGGAACATACATTTTGTTCCGATGACAACGGAATTTTTTATCGATGTCATTGCAAATCTAAGATGGCCGCTACTACAAAATGACAGTTGACTATTTTTATACAAACATTACAACATGGGTATGGAATCAAAGGGCTTAACTAGTAGAATACTGCGATAAAATCGAAATAAAATTGAAATAAATTCACAAAAAGGAATTTTTTTTTAAATATTTTTCAATAGGAATCGTTTTTATTATTTAGACTTGACATGTTGTCACTTTAGAAGATTTGCGATATCTAAGATTTGCTATACCATTTTCTTCTGCCCAACTTATATTGGTAGTGAAACAATAAAATTCTGATGTTTCAAGGTAATAAAGAAACATTAAGCAAGAATATAGTCGAAAGATGATTCAGTTTCTAGATGCTTCAGGCGATCAGAATGCTTACGGTGTTGCTAAACACTTCACGTCCTACATAAAACGATTTCTTACAGTTGAATAACACTGCGTTAGTGCCAAAGATGAACGTGGAGGAAGAGGAATTTTTAAATCAATTTCAAGGAGAAATACTGGAGGGCATCATCGACCTCCTGATTTTGCAGTCGGATAGTATTAGCGACTTCTCAACTGAGTAAGGGCTTTCACTAATTCCTACATAGAACAGCCATGTGTGGCAGTTAGTAATAACCCCATATTTGAAGGCAAAGAGTATTATTATTGTTAACAATGTGTTATTTTGACTTGCCTCAAGTACTATTAGAAGCAATCTTATTCAAAAACAGAGTTTTGGCAATGGAAGATGTATTATCTATTTTTGTATCAAGTTTTTATTAGTAAACATTCAGTCAATACTATTACAATGTTGGATTTTTGTTTTTCTTGTAATAAAGTAAGTTCATTTATTTTAGGCCAACCGGTCCTCCGCTAGTGGTATCCGTACTCTCGTCAATTTCGCAAACTGAAGAGTACTGGTTGCATGTGATAAAATGCGCTGTACGAAAAGTCCCCCACTACGCTATAAATGTCATCAATGATATAATTACGGACATGCCATGCCCTACTGTAGAAACTGTCAACAGGGTAAGTAAATGTTATATCTATTGAAATGTATTTTTGCACTTTAATATTAAAATTACTTTTAATAATATGATTGTTTAGCTGTTTCGCGAGAAATTCCAGCTATCGTCTGCGCGCGCGGCCAATCCGCGCTACAATCGCCAAGCGGAGAGGAACATTTGTGTGGTGCTTTCTTGCCTAGCCAACAAGTTGGCAGGGGGGCCAAGTACGCGAATATTCACGAGAAATGTTTGCAACTATCTTTTCCAGTTTTTTGTAAGTTTTAAATGTATTTATTACCAAAATAAGAATTTAAAAAGAAAGGATATTGTTGGTGAATGTTTAAAATTTAAACCGTACAAGATCAATAAGGCGTATAACTTCTCGAAAAATCTTCAACATTATATATATCAGAAGGCAAGTATTCAATGTTAGTTATGTAAAATGTGCTAAAGTAAATATGTTTCCTACATGATAGTTTGATCGATATACAATTATCTATTGTATATAGCTTTTAAAAAAAAAAAAAAAAAAAAACAGGCCAACGTGAAAAGCTAAGTAAATATGAAAGGAACAAACGGAATTTCCGTCGATCATATTTTTAGGCGACTTTTCTTTTTTTTATAGGTACTGCGGCACAGATCGCGGCAATTATTGATGGCTTTCCTTACACTGGAAAAGTTCGCTGTTACAAGCGAAAACAAAATTAAAATCGAACAAAAACTTGCACAACTAGGCAGAAACCCTTTACTCGATCTGTTGGAGTACGATAATTCCGATGATTGTGTTTGGCGCCAAATCGGATTTTGTGCCAGATGGGCTTTGGATAATACTTGTAAGTGCTTTTATGTTGTTGTCGGAGTATTGCATATCCCTATACCTAGTACTAGTGGTTTGTATGCTAGTGTAAATTAAGTTGAAGTATATATTGTTAGGGACTTTATTCTAATTCGAGTTATATAAATTCCTTATAATTACTTATGAAATAATAATCTTCTTATTCAATTGGCATAACAAACTCCTCCATCTCCTATTGAGGTATCAAATGAAAGGGGCCTAAAATTACCACTACAAAATGTCCGATAACATACTATTAACAATTTGAGTATGAAATAAAAGGGCTTAATCGGAAAACTACAATACTAATAAATCCAAGATGGCCGCCTCTATAATACAAGCGCTGCCATGTTTTGCTACCTCTTCAATATACTAATAGTGGTAAAATCCAATTCAAAACACTAACTAAATATTGTACTATTGTAATATAATATTACTAGGTATTAAAAGCAAGAATTGACTTCAAGATATTTTAAATAGTTCATCTATTTCTAGTTACAGTACCGGGGCGGCAACCTTCTTACCTATCTGTTGATATGAGTCGCATAAATGTGATTTTCAACCAAAATACCCAAAGGTTTATGAAAATCTCTCCCGACGGACTGGAGGTCCGTTGTGACACCAGTGACTTTGGAACATTGCGCGCGACGTGCGAAGTGACCCGTGGGTCTTTTTATTTCGAAGTTCGCTTGATAACAGGCGGTCCGATGCGCATAGGCCTTGCTACGTCGGAATCTAAAATGGTATTATTTTCCTTCTAATACAAGTAGGGAATAAAAATGCAATCTTATTGAGATCGGCTTAATCAATTTTTACGACGGTTTTTTTTTTATATACAGACGGATACTTATGCCATTGGAAGTGATGAAAATTCTATTGGTTACGACGGCAGCACAAGGTGTCTTTGGAGCGAGGGCGCTTCTCGCTATATGTTCGGAATACAGTTTTGGCGTCCTGGCTATGTATTCGGTTTCCACGTAAATACCATCAGGAGAAAGATTCACTTGGTACAAAACAGGTCAATCGTAACGATAAATATGCCTGAATTTTTTGATAACCCTCGGTGAGTATTTTCTCATATTTTGTTTGATTTGAATTAACAAATTTGTATGATGCTAATCCTTACTAATATTATAAATGCGAAAGTAACTCTGTCTGTCTGTCTCGCTTTCACGCAAAAACTACTGAACCGATTTAAATGAAGTTTTGTACACAGATAGTCTAGAGCCTGAGGATGGACATAGGCTACGTTTTAACGCGAAAAAGGGGTTGTAAGGGGTTGAAAGTGGGGGTGAAAGTTTGTATGGAATTATCGTCATTTTTACAGGTAGAAGATTGAAACTTATTTTCAAGGCTAATTTGATAAAGATAAATATGAAATTAAATTTTTGGAAAATTTTTACCCCCAAGGGTGCTAAATAACAATAGGGGATGAAATTTTGTTTGGCAACATATTCGGTTTTGGTGAATGTTTTGTTTAATATGCTTTGCTGTAACCCTTACCAATATTTAGTCTAGAGCCTGAGGAAAGACGTAGTCTACATTTTAACGCGAAAAGGGGGTTTGAAGGGGTTGAAAGTGGGGGTGAAAGTTTGTATGGAATTATCGTCATTTTTACAGGTAGAAGGTTGAAACTTATTTTCAAGGCTGGTAATTTGATAAAGATAAATATGAAATTAAATTTTTGTAAAATTTTACCCCCAAGGGTGCTAAATAACAATAGGGGATGAAATTTTATTTGGCAATATGTGAGGTTTTGTTGAATGTTTTCTTTAATATGTTTTGCTATTACCCTTACCAATATTTAGTCTAGAGCCTGAGGAAGGACATAGGGCACATTTTAACGCGAAAAAGGGTTTGCAAGGGGTTGAACGTGGGGGTGAAAGTTTGTATGGAATTATCGTCATTTTTACAGTTGGAAGCTTGAAACTTATTTTTGAGGTTGCTAATCCTTACTAATATTATAAATGCGAAAGTAACTCTGTCTGTCTGTCTCGCTTTCACGCAAAAACTACTGAACCGATTTAAATGAAGTTTTGTACACAGATAGTCTAGAGCCTGAGGATGGACATAGGCTACGTTTTAACGCGAAAAAGGGGTTGTAAGGGGTTGAAAGTGGGGGTGAAAGTTTGTATGGAATTATCGTCATTTTTACAGGTAGAAGATTGAAACTTATTTTCAAGGCTAATTTGATAAAGATAAATATGAAATTAAATTTTTGGAAAATTTTTACCCCCAAGGGTGCTAAATAACAATAGGGGATGAAATTTTGTTTGGCAACATATTCGGTTTTGGTGAATGTTTTGTTTAATATGCTTTGCTGTAACCCTTACCAATATTTAGTCTAGAGCCTGAGGAAAGACGTAGTCTACATTTTAACGCGAAAAGGGGGTTTGAAGGGGTTGAAAGTGGGGGTGAAAGTTTGTATGGAATTATCGTCATTTTTACAGGTAGAAGGTTGAAACTTATTTTCAAGGCTGGTAATTTGATAAAGATAAATATGAAATTAAATTTTTGTAAAATTTTACCCCCAAGGGTGCTAAATAACAATAGGGGATGAAATTTTATTTGGCAATATGTGAGGTTTTGTTGAATGTTTTCTTTAATATGTTTTGCTATTACCCTTACCAATATTTAGTCTAGAGCCTGAGGAAGGACATAGGGCACATTTTAACGCGAAAAAGGGTTTGCAAGGGGTTGAACGTGGGGGTGAAAGTTTGTATGGAATTATCGTCATTTTTACAGTTGGAAGCTTGAAACTTATTTTTGAGGTTGCTAATTCTATATAAATAAATATGAAATTAAATTTTTGTAAAAAATTTACCCCCAAGGGTGCTAAATAACAATAGGGGATGAAATTTTGATTGGCAATATGCTCGGTTTTGGTGAATGTTTTGTTCAATATGTTTTGCTGTTATCCTTGCCAAAAAGTCTAGAGCCTGAGGAAAGACGTAGGCTACATTTTAACGCGAAAAGGGGGTTGTAAGGGGTTGAAAGAGGGGGTGGAAAATTGTATGGAAGTATCGTCTTTTTTTACAGTTAGAAGCTTGAAACTTATTTTTGAGGCTGCTAATTTGATATAAAGAAATTAATATTCAATATTTGAAAAAAGTTTACTCTTAAGGGTGCTAAATAACAATTAGGGATGAAATTTTGTTTGGGAATATTTTAGATTTTGTTGAATGTTTTGTTCAATATGTTTTGCTGTTACCGTTACAAATATTTAGTTTAGAGCCCGAGAAAGGATAAAGACTACTTTACAACGCGAAAAAGGGTTTGTAAGAGGTTGAAAGTTAGGGTGGAAATTTGTATGAAAGTATCGTCATTTTTACAGTTAGAAGCTTGAAACTTATTTTTGAGGTTGCTAATCCTTACTAATATTATAAATGCGAAAGTAACTCTGTCTGTCTGTCTGTCTGTCTCGCTTTCACGCAAAAACTACTGAACCGATTTAAATGAAATTTTGTACACAGATAGTCTAGAGCCTGAGGATGGACATAGGCTACGTTTTAACGCGAAAAAGGGGTTGTAAGGGGTTGAAAGTGGGCGTGAAAGTTTGTATGGAATTATCGTCATTTTTACAGGTAGAAGATTGAAACTTATTTTCAAGGCTAATTTGATAAAGATAAATATGAAATTAAATTTTTGGAAAAATTTTACCCCCAAGGGTGCTAAATAACAATAGGGGATGAAATTTTGTTTGGCAACATATTCGGTTTTGGTGAATGTTTTGTTTAATATGCTTTGCTGTAACCCTTACCAATATTTAGTCTAGAGCCTGAGGAAAGATGTAGTCTACATTTTAACGCGAAAAGGGGGTTTGAAGGGGTTGAAAGTGGGGGTGAAAGTTTGTATGGAATTATCGTCATTTTTACAGGTAGAAGGTTGAAACTTATTTTCAAGGCTGGTAATTTGATAAAGATAAATATGAAATTAAATTTTTGTAAAATTTTACCCCCAAGGGTGCTAAATAACAATAGGGGATGAAATTTTATTTGGCAATATGTAAGGTTTTGTTGAATGTTTTCTTTAATATGTTTTGCTATTACCCTTACCAATATTTAGTCTAGAGCCTGAGGAAGGACATAGGGCACATTTTAACGCGAAAAAGGGTTTGCAAGGGGTTGAACGTGGGGGTGAAAGTTTGTATGGAATTATCGTCATTTTTACAGTTGGAAGCTTGAAACTTATTTTCAAGGCTAATTCTATATAAATAAATAGGAAATTAAATTTTTGTAAAAATTTTGCCCCCAAGAGTGCTAAATAACAATAGGGGATGAAATTTTGTTAGGCAATATGTAAGGTTTTGGTGAATGTTTTGCTTAACATGTTTTGATGTTACCCTTACTAATATTTAGTCTAGAGCCTGAGGAAGGACAAATCCTACTTTTTAACGCGAAAAAAGGGTTATAAGAGGCTGAAAGTGTGGGTGGAAATTTGTATGGAAGTATCGTCATTTTTACAGTTAGAAGCTTTAAACTTATTTTTTAGGCTGCTGATTTGATATAAATAAATATGACATTTGAAATTTGTAAAAGTTTTACCCTCAAGGTTGCAATGTAACAAATCGGAATAGGGAATGAAAGTTTGTATGGGAAGATGTTTATGTGAATATTTTGTAAGTTTAATATTTTTTGGCATTTTTTATAAGTTTAAGTAAAAAAAACAACAACAACATAATTCTCGACCCGTAACCCAGAGGGGTAGGCAGAGACTCAGGACCTACATGTGGCGCGGTCCGGGCACACCTCTTTCTATGTTCTTCTACATACATCAAAGCATAGCACGTTGGTTAAATAAAATAATTAGCTCAAAAAAAATGCTACCCAAAATAGTATTTCACGCGGACGAAGTCGCGGGCACAGCTAGTAATTTAATATAACAGTATCATCACATCTCTATCATCTTATTACTGTTACAGGCGCACCAAAAGATTTTACCCTGCCGTAACCATGGCACCGTACGTACAGTGCCGATTCAATTTCGGTTCCGAACCATTTGTCTACCGTGTGCCTGAAGAAGGTCCATACTCGACTTTCAATGAAGTCGGTCAACTCACCCCTGAACAAAAGATGGTAATTATGATTTATCCTCCGACAACATAATCCGCCAATCCTCACACCAGGATCGTATTGTCTTTGAAATTAGGCTCCTAAAAATTCAAAAAACATTATTTTGTGCAAAAGTACATTTTTATGATTTTACACAAAAAGTTGTAGTTTTAACAACCAAAACCTATAATTTCAATACGAGTTAAATCAAGCCTTTTCTTTTGTAAAATAATTGATAAACTTTGAAGGTCTTTAACGCCTAAATTACGCAATTTAGGATTGAGGTAAGTTTAGTCAAATCGCCATATTTGTACACTTTATCCCCATACACCTTATATATTTAGGCACTATCCTTTTCTCGAAACAGTTCAGGCCATTTTAATCCATCTAAAACTTCATTTTGGATAAAACTTAAATAGATGCCTGAATTTTTAACTGTTGACTTTGAGCCATGTATTATGAGTGTTTGATTTCTTGCAGGTGAAACCCAGGAACTTATTCCAAATGGAGAATTCTGTCTTTAACGAGAACAACAACGCCTGCAAAATATGCTACGATAATCCCGTTAACGCAAAACTGCTTCCGTGTGGCCACGAGTAAGTATATCAAAATACTCCAGCAAATTAACTAATACAAAGTATCCAAGTATTGGTCCCTTTTTCAATAATAATGTGAACTTCCCCTTGTCATAATATCACTATAAAAACTGTATTATTCAAATCTATATATATAAAAGAAAGTCGTGTTAGTTACACTATTTATAACTCAAGAACGGCTGAATCTTAGAACCAGGAAACGGACATAGGATAGTTTTTACCCCGTTTTCTATTTTTTATTCTGCGCGGACGGAGTCGCGGGTAAAAGCTTGTTAATTATATATATTTTTTTCATTAATTTCAGCACATTTTGTCGTGCGTGCGCATCCAGATTCCGGGTTTGTCCTATTTGTCGTATCATAATAACTAGTCGCATCTAAGATGTATCTCATTTTTCCGTATATTCTATGTGTTTTTTTTATTGTATCAAATATAATTGATATTAACTTTTCTACGATTTTATGTGAATGGGGAGAAAAACTTAAAAGTCTAAGTAGGTAACGCCAGCGCGAAGTGTTAGTCTGTTGTTTATCGAAGTTTTTATATATATTCGGGCGATTTTTTTTTAGAAAATATTCCTTTTTGACTGTACCGGAATTTAAAAAAGAGCACCGAAGTAGAAATGCATCTAAAGCTCTAAAAAAAGTCATTTTATGCTTTAAATAAAAAAATTGTTATTTTTTTATTTTTTGAGTGTAATTTGTAAGAAATCGTCGCTACAGCTACAGTTTAAAGTTAATTCGTATATAAAGTAAAGAATTTTTTTTTAATATCTGCGGCATATTTAGTGTTACAGTCACTTTTGCTCAACCTAAGTGAACAAAAGGTAGTTTTTCTCCCTGTAGTTAATCTCAGGATTTATATTAATTTAATAAAAATTAATTATTCGTCTATAATATTATATAACATTTATTAGTAGTACATATGTAGAGTAGATGTTGATGTCAAAAATTAGGTACAGTCATCGTTAAAAATATATTAAACAATGCTTTATGTGTTTTTAGCTTTAGTAGTTACATCTAAATGTGCATTTGCCAATTGAAATACATACTTAAGTTTTAGAATTAAGTGTAGTTCCGTGAATAATAGTACATTCCAGTGAATTCCAGTTAACTTTTCCAGTAGCCGATACTTATCTAAATGGCTGTACCTACTTGATTTTTTTTCAATTGTCAGAGGTTCCCTCCCCTTTCACCTTTCTATTACTTGAAACCAATTTGACTCCTGCCAAAACCTATCCAATGCCGAAAAACACATATTGTCTCGCTCAATCTCTTTGAAAAAAAAAAACAAAGACAGCACAAAAACAATATGTATTTTTACATGTTTTTCGGCAGTGGAAATTCTCGTTTAATGTGATCTCTTTACAATCATGTGATATGTTATCCTAGTCATGTACTATAAGTGCATTTAAAAAACTTTATTTATAAATTTTCGCAATTTTTTTTTGCATATTTACAATGTTAAATCGTTTTTTTTTAAATATATTTTTTAATATTTATGATACTTTTTTGTACAATGTAGCTTCGTTATAAGTTCAATTGCGTACAATTTTTTTTAGAAAAACCCTTTAATTTGCAAATTCAAGATTTAAGATTTCCCAGAAATTTTAACTCCTTTGTGTACGATCTCAATTTTATTCTTAAGACTGAATGTTTAGGTTATAAGAATTTTGATGAGGAACGGTGGCAAGGAGCGATTTGGTCGTCTAAGTGGATTGTTGGTGCACTTGGTGACCATTATTTAACATCTGCAACTATAAAATAAGCTGCAAACTCATTTGCCTACCGTTATGAGATAGAGGAGAGAACAGGAAAAAGACATTTCATATTTATCGTCTTTCCTCTCGATTCTAACTTCCCTTTCCATCACATCTTATTATTAAAAAATAATAGAAATGGAAGAAGGACTAGAATTAAGTGTAGAACATTGTAATTCGATGTGTTTAATCTTGTAGTTGTTCTTGAATGTTTTATTGGCTGATATATGCCTCTTAAAAATAACTTAAGATAGTACGATAAGTATGTATTGGTGTTAATATCTTGAATCAAATACCAAATAATAAAACTGCGTTCCATTTCCGTCTGTTATTTATAAGTTATATTTGTTATTTACGTTTGTAATTTATTTATTTATCAAAAGAATCTGTATTGAAACATGTAAAATTATGTTTGTTTTGAATAAATAAATTTAAGAAGATAGCGTTTTATTTCATTACAAAATTTCAAAGTTGTTTTATGGTCAAGTTATAAGTTTGTCGCGCTATAGTTGTTCTTCATGTCTCGTCGTGTAATGTAACTCGATCATAGAAAGTCTTTCCACTCATAGTTGCGTAAAGTACACCAAAAATTTCATACTAGTCTTACGAAAGTTTAGATGGATGGATCTATGGATGTTTACTAAAAGGTATCTCCGTAACGGCTCAACGGATCTTGATGAAATTTGGCACAGATGCACAACATAGTCATGAATAGCGTTGCCAGGCATCCGGATAAAGCTGAACATAGGTAGGCTTTTGATTGCGTGTCCGGAAAAAATAAACGGTTTTTCGGCTTTTGTGAGGCTTTTTCAATTTCCCAAACGAGAGTGTACCTATTAATACTGAGACAAGATCCTAAGTAATATACGAGTGTCCCCTTTCTACCCAAATGTCCGGCCAAACTGGCTGCTCTGTCCGGCTAGTAGGTTTGGCGACCTGGTAACCCTAATCATGAAGAATAGGTTACTTTATAAATTTTTTTATAAATGCGCGCTGTTGCAGTCGCGAGAGATAGATAGTTTTGACATAATTAACGATAATTCAAATGCAATTGTCACAAGCATTTGTGTTAGGCTCACTGGTGAAAGAAAATCGATTCGAAGTCTTTCTCATATTAAGTTGTATATAATACATACGTTTTAAAACAAGAAAATCTTTCTTCTTTCATCTCGAAGCTTGAGTTCAACGCCATCTGTGTCGCACGCATCACAATTTTGTATAATTTGTATTAACAATATGTCGCACATTAGTTCTTTAAAGCTAAGCGCCATCTGTACTTTGCTACCTTAATCTATAAGGTTGGATTTGTGTCCTGCTAAGGTGTCCTGTAATAACATTACTCACGCTCATCACTCACATTAGATGTCGCTTGTGTTGTGTCTGTCTGTCAAACCTTATCAATGCATGTTAATTAATAAAATTCAAGTGTTTGTGTGGAATATTGAAAAAATATATATTTTGTACACATGACTTGTTTGCGTAGCTATTAACGAACAATCATTTTCTAAAATGTTTGTCTGTGCCACGGTTGTTTCGGGTAATCTCCGGAACATTTGACGGAGCTTGGACGGGAACGTAGCTGATGTACGGACATATTTCAGGCTACTTTCTTCTCATTATTCTGCTTCCAAGCAGTCGCTAGCGGCCTCTTTCTTATCTTACTAATGTTATCAATGCGAATGTTTAGATGGATAAATGGATGGATATTTGTTTGTTTGGAGGTATCTCCGGAATTGTACAAAGGGTCTTAATGAAATTTTGCACAGATGTTGAACTTAGTCTGGAAGAAAACATAAGCTACTTATTAAAGTTTATTTTTAATTCCGCGGACGCAGTTCCGGGCGCCTGCTAGTACATCTGTATTTTGTAAATTTTATGATCAGAAACAGTTTGACAACTCACACCTATGAAGTATCGAATTAATTTTGTATGAAGATTATTTACGTATTTATATTACAATAGATTTCAGTGATTACATTGGTACTCTTTAGGATTAAAATTAAGAATAAAATTTTGAATTCGTAGCAGTCAGTAGCAGCGTTCCACACAGATAAACTTCAAAACAATATAAAAACATGACATCGCACAGCGATGATGAAATATTTTGCAATAAAATTACAATAAGGACAAAAGTTGTAAATAAACGGAGACGTTGTAGTAGTATAAAGTAAGTATATTGTTAAATCGACGCTTGTTTTAAGTGTTGATGAAAGAATAATTGAAGGAACAAAGCGAATGCCTAAACGTAAAGCATTATTTCGTAGAATTCTTATTCTTATATGTAAACCTATGTATATTCCATATTCTTCTCTGATACGTTTCTAAACAGTCCAGATTTCCAAGAAATTTTCTTTTTATTTGTAAGGACAATCAGAGACCCCTGAGAAGGTTGTACCCGATATTTTATCTATTTTAATTCATTAACAGTACAACATTTGAAGACATCGATGCTGACAAAAGTTTAAAAATAATTGAAGCTTCTTCTGAGCCCGATCTCGTAACAAGAGCTGCATTAAATAATTCCATATCCTGCTTTGGGAGTCATCTTGGTTTAGATAAAATGGTTGCAGATTTTGAATTACGATACAGTATTAATACAAAAGATATCAACAACAGTCACGGAGAAAAAATTGATGCTCAAATTGAGAATAACAAACCCCGAAAAATCATTTTCGGAGATGAGAAAATTGAAAAGGATACAGATTCTGTGAAACTTACTTCCCCTAATTTATCTAGTCAATGTTCTATTTTGAAAACTTCCAATAAGTCGATTAACAATCACATAAACATACGTAAAAGTCCAGCAAAATATAACTTGTTCGAACATATAAGAAGTCCTGTAGCTATGTATATCAATCAAAGCCCACAAGTTCCATTGCTACAAAACGTTAAACCTGAGAAGTCTTTAGCGGGAACTCATTCAATTACCGATTTCGGAAATTATAGGAATCCGAAATATAACGTAGATTATAAACCTTTGCCATTAGTGGCATATAAGAGCGCTAAGAACACTAGAGTGGTAGGTATTTTTTCATTCTTCTATTTAAAACTTTTGCGATTTTTTACACTTCTTAAAATCACGGCTGAATTCAGGTGTACACTGGTAGTGTACCGACCGACCGTGTATGTACCGGTGGTGTGTAGATCCGTCCAATGTCCTTACAGGGTGAATTTGATAATCGGTCGAGTGATCTGGCAATTATAATCGTTCTCTGATGAAAGACCCTTGAAGGTTCTGAACTGACACTATTTGGTACTTACACCGGAATGCGCGAGAGTTTAGCTGTAATTTTAAGCAGTGGATTACTGATTTATTTGCTAGTGCATTAAACTTTTATGGGAACATGTATTAAACATGAGTGAGACGAAACCCATCAAAATTTTATTGTATTTACATATAAAAGTGGTCGCCAATAGGTCGAAATTTTACCTCAATTTGTATTTATTTTTAATGTGTCAAATTAACGTTGATTCTTTCACGAAATTTTATAATTTTATTTCACTATACGATCTGTTTGCCAACAGCTTGAAATACCTGACGAAAAGAAGTTACCACGATGTCAATGGGCAAATAAGCTAACCTCATCTCTTCCAAGAGCGGTTGTGATAAGGCATGTCCAAAGAAAAAATATTACTTTAACAAAGAAAGAGGAATCGCTTGCTGATAACAGTTTTGCGAATCTCACTTTGCAGCAAGCAAAATTATCTATTTGTACATCGGAGAATGCTTATAACAAAAAAACCAATATGTAAATATATTTTATTATTAAAGTATTCTTAAACAAATCAATTATTTGTAAGAAAGTTCCCATCATGGAATGGTTTTCTTTCAATTTATTACGAAAGTGGCCTTAATAGGATATGTGGCAATACTTAAGATTAATGAACATTTTCCTGCCGCGGTCATACTCTTTCATTGGTCACTAGGAAAGCCCCTTAAGAGCTAAGGGCACTTTAGATTACTCATACTAAATTTATACTAAGGAAGACCACTTAACGAGGAAAAACAGTTCTTTCAACACTAGGCTTAACTTATACAAAGCCTAGGATAAGATAGGAACAACGTCAAACTAATATTTAACTATTTATTCGATCTATCTAAAAACCGGGTACAGTTTGACTTACACTTGATAATTTTTACAAAGACCCTCGCTACGTTGATTTTCACGCCCCAATATAACGCGTCTCTACGATGACGTGGCATCGTTTATCTTCCTAATTACCGAATATCGGAAGTCGTTATTGTGTTGACATAAGTAGACGTGCGATGTGAAAAAGGTTTTTTTTGTTAAACAGCAGAGACATCGAGTGTGAATATGTTAACTTGCAACATGCTAACACAAATAGATGTATGCACGTGACTTTACTCGTGTGGAATAAAAAAAACAGAATTTATTTCTTTATCGAGTTATACTGTGAAAACTAAAATCTATCCCAAGTGGACCGTTCATCTTACCAATGTTTTAGATGCGAAAGTTCGGATGGATGAATGGATGTTTGGTAGACAGTTCCTCCAGAACGGCACAACGAATCTTTATGAAATTTGTCCAGGGTGTAACACATAGCCTGGAAGAACACATAGGCTACTAATTTTTTTTTAATCCCGCGCGGATAGAGTCGCGACCGACAGCTTGAATTTAATCTCTCTGTTTTCTTATATTTTTTATGTATGTATTATAGGTACTTACGAGTACCAAAAAATATAAAACAAGTAAATGTCGCGGCGCTGGCACAATTTATTAAGTATGGGTAAAGGTTAATGCTTTTAAAAGCACAATTTCAATAACTCCGAAAAACACTTTTTACAAATAGGTAGAACAGGATTGTTTTTACTAGCAATACTAGCGGAATATAAATACCTACCTACCTCCAAACTTTCATGATATGCAAACAAACATTGCTTTTATTTTTAAACATAATAAAAAAATACTTGCAATTTATAAGTTCAGCTTAAAATCTAAATAATTTGAATTCTAACTTGAATAAATCTACAGTAAATTTATTATGAACCTACCTCAGTGAAAGATTATTATCGAGGGCTTTTACAATGTTGCCTCGCAAAAGGATTTTTTTTATCAAATGCTTCGCTTTTGTGGAACCATGGTAAATTGACGGTTGGTCGATACAAAGGGTATTGCAAAAGGGATAGGGGAGGGTTTATAGCGGGAAGAGATACGAGAGCCGGTCGGGCACCGCCTCTAAACGCGCTTTGGGCGTACACTGTCGCGGAGCTTTACGTCGAGAGAATTACGAAAGGGACGATACTAGATATAATGTTAATGTTAAAGCGAGATGAAAGTTTCGCCCGTGAAGGCGGGGCGCGCGCGTCATCGTACATCCGGCGCGGTCGACCACGACCCCGCTCATTCGTCTCTCGTTTAGCGTCCGCTATGTAAACGGGCCTTGTTGTGAATCTAAACAAAATCAGTCAGTCGTCGTTTTGTTGCCGCGAGAGGAACGCGTGGAGGGTGAGTCGCGTCGGCCCGCGGTGGATGATGTCGCGACAGTGAACGTGTGCCGGCAATATGCACGCGCTCTTCGGTGAACAGAGCCCGTACGCGTACCGCGGAGCGGCCGCCGGCGGCTACTCGGCCGGAGTGACCCCCTACACCTACGAACAATACCGCTACGGCTACGGAGCCCCCTATCTTCATCCTCACCAGCAACATGTCGGCACCCCCAAAGATATGGTTAAGCCGCCCTACTCCTACATCGCCCTCATAGCCATGGCCATACAGAATGCACCCGATCGCCGCATCACCCTCAACGGCATATATCAATTTATAATGGAGCGATTTCCTTATTATAGAGAGAACAAACAAGGCTGGCAAAATTCTATAAGACACAACCTAAGTCTTAATGAGTGCTTCGTGAAAGTGGCTCGGGACGATAAGAAACCTGGAAAGGGTAGTTACTGGACTTTAGATCCGGATTCATATAACATGTTTGACAACGGGTCTTATTTGCGACGACGCCGCCGTTTTAAAAAGAAGGATGCATTGAAAGAAAAAGAAGAGGCCCTCAAACGGCAGCAGCAGTTGCAACAAGCGCAGGAGGCGTTCGCCGCACAAGAGGCGCTAAGTGCGGCGGACTCGCTCACCCAGCCGCGCGATGTAAAACCGGACGTGAAGCCGCGGATCTTCGAGTGCCGCCCTAAAAGAGAGCCGGGGGCGGAGTGCCTCCGATACGACAAACCCACAGATTCTATGGAGGAGTTCAGCGAACCTCGACTACCACCGTCTGCGGTTTACTGTTCCCCTCAGCCTTATTCGTTGGCGGCGGAAGAATTTCGTGCCGCTACGTCGGGTTGGTACGCGGCCCCTGAGCCTCCAGCCGAACAATTACCGCCGGCTTTTCGAGACCTTTTTGAGCCGCCGAGTTGTCAGCTGGCCGGGTTCCGCGGCAGCTCGCCCACTGCCGACGCCTACCGCGGGTCGCCGCCTCCACATCACCACTACCGCACGCCTGCACCTGCCTATTACCATCACCAAGCGTGTGTGGCTGCAGCACCCGCTCCAGCTCACAAGTCCTACTGAGACTTTGCTTTCAGGTAAGATTACTATTGGTTCTTTAAACGCTAGCGCATTGCGAAGTTTTGAGACATGATGTTTAGGCCGCGTTCGCGAATTTGGCTGTGCGAGCTGCGAGCGTTCAACCCCAAGGGGCAAGGGGTGGGCGCCGGGGCATCTCGTGACGTGGTTGTGGTTGCAGGAGACCGGCATCATACGGCGCCGAACGGATTTAGCCGCGCGCGTCAGTTCCAGATCGGATAAATATAGCGCAGTAGCCGGAGATGCCGTGGAGGCAAGTGCCGGCGCGTCGATAACCACTGTTTACAGATCGGCGGCCATCCCTGCCGCCTCCCGCTCCGTTAACACCTATAGGTATGTCGAAACTCCACATGTGTTCAATGCTTAGTGTAACAATGCGCTGCTACCGGCGGGTGTGCGTGCGCCGCGACCGCCGCGCTGTTCGTGCGTGAGGCGGTGTGCGTTAGCTGTCCGACTCTAGCGCTGTCCGATGTTTTACGGAAGCTGCAGACGGTTGTTTTGATGAGTTCTGGACATACGTTATCCAAAGATCGTCTGTACGTATGTATTTATCGGGATTGCCAACTTGTTGACCGCGAGCTGCTTGATTTATGTTGACTTGTTGTATGTACTGTCTACAAAAGATATAAAAGAAGTAAGGTATTTTTTAATGTTATAATCGAGAAAAATACGTTTTTTTATCAGAGCAATAGGTATGTTGTTTGTAAGTATTGTTTTCTAAGTGATGAGTAATACGATTGCATAAACGGCTCAGTATTCAGTGTAAAACTAAATATCTATATGTTTTATACATTTCAACTCTAGCAAACTATAAAAACTCATGAACTTATCTCTCGTACCTACTCGTATATCTGTCAAATCAGTGATTTGACCATCTGGTGACCAAGTGGTGTTAGTTAACGCTGTAAAAAAATGTTTTCTGAACGCCTTGCACCCTTGCATTGTTTGAGGCACGTTCATAAGTTTAGGGACATTGTATGTATTTATTAGGTAAAGTGTACTGTGTGATGTGTTTTTGACTAAAGCGTAATCAAAAATCGAAAATTGTCACATTTAAAAATTATTTTATAGCCAGTTCATTATTAAAAACCACAATGGCAATACTTTTCAATACTGAATAATTTATATCAATAATGGGTTTCTCAGCCTAAAATCTCCGTTTACAAATAAAATATAGACAGCAAGAAGTCTTTCATGTTTTAAACAAGTACTACATTTGTTACCCAGCTTGTTAATATAATTATAAAGTTCCTACATATTTTCTAGGTTGTTTACATGCTTAGACTAAGTATATAAATAATCAAAGTTTTTACTAGTAATGAAAATAGACAGAAAAGGTCCAAGTTTGAAATTTTCTAGTACATTTATGTACGCAGACTAACCTAGTTACATATATCGTACACTCCGATGTCTATCAAACATCTCGTAAAACTTTACGGCACTACCAAAAACTTGTAAAACACAAACAATATTGTTATGAAAGTAATAAAACTTACCGATACAACTATAACGAGTATATTAGCTTGTTAACGATTATGTTGTGGTGTCGACCACTTAAACAGAAATATAAATATTAGTCGTCAATTGGTCGAATATGATCATATTACAGAATCGATATTATTTTAAATAGCTTCGTAGACTTCTTCAAAATGGTAAAAAGTTTTCGCTTCGACGAATAAATAATGACATGCGAAGAAAGTCTCTCTATTCCCAATTCCGTTTCTTGCGATTTCAAAATTCACAGGAAAAATGACAACTTCTCGCAATCACTTTGCTAATCGTGGTTTCCCACAGTACCTATATAGTGTCTAAATTGTCGTCTTTTATTATCAACTCGGCATTTTTATAATAGAAGTACCTATTTCTCTCTTTATAACAGAAGTTTACTTGCATGTGTTGACGTAAGTACTGCTAAGAAGTAGTAACTAAGTTGAAGAAGGTGCTGCTTGAATATTGGAGCTGTCGTTTAATACAAACCTTTTGTTAATTGTTGTTGCACAGCATATCCTACCAATTATTGACATGTAGCTATAAATGTATTTTTTATTGTTTGAAAAAAAAAAAGACTGAATATCTTTATACTATCACAAATATAAATTCGAAATCCTGAAACGTAACCCAAAAGTTTTGTACAAAATTGTTATGTATGGGATACGCGGATTTCTACACCGCTCCAATTTTTTGGAACGTAACCCCCTCTAATAGTGAGATTAATATGTGAGATAAATGATAATTAAAATAGGTTACCAATGATAAACTTGAAGTATTTATCATTAACGATATTTTAAAAACATGTTCTTTAAAGGATGATAAACCTTAAATGGCAGCTCTTAAATAATCGCGCGGACGGAGTACCGAGCAAAAGCTCTTTTATAATAACACTCTACGATTTTATCTTTTAATATTTCCGCTGATAAGATTTACAAAGAGGACATGATAATAAACTGAAATATTTATGGGATAATTTTTTTTTTTAGTAAGTCTTCCGGCTCCACTGAATTATTATAAGATACTAAAGAAAAATCTGTTTAATACAAAATACGATCAAGCTTTTGTCTAAAGATCGGACGTGTTATCCGTGAATTTTCATTGCATTTATAAAGAATATCGCCTTCCCTCTTGTTCTTTTTGAAAAAAAAAGTGAAGAATAAGCTTTCTGGAGTGGAAACTCGAATGTTGTAAATCCTGATGAAGCCTGTGATTGAATAATTATTATTTTTTTACAGTTTTCTAAAGTGTTTCACAGTAGTCCGATTACAGTTTTAGTTGATTGGAAGAGCTGATTGGGTTTCGATGAAATTAAATATATTAAAAAAAAATTATACAAAACGAAATTAATTTGTATAACGTAATTTTTCTCTAAATTATTTTTTTATATTAATCAACAGTACAGAATATAAAAATTGGACCTGTGAATTTCTTCTACGTTGTTGTGGACACTTTAAAATTAGACAATTTTTATTGATGTAGAAATAATTGAATTCCTAATTGTAATGTTTTTTGTCGCAGGTAAAACGGATAAGGAAACAACGGGAGGCGGATGCAGGGAGATTTGAGATAAAGTCGGAAACTATGTGCATGGTGATTGTGGACTGCAACAAGATGCACTGATTGTGTAAACATGTAACATTTGCGCTATAGTTTATCTCTGGAGAACTGTAGATATTATTTATAGTGCAACATCAGTTATCTAAACGATAACTCCTTAGTTAATAATATCGGTGACGACTCGAGTTCGAATTTATGTTTTATTAGGAAAAATGTTCAATGTGACTCGCGTATTTAATGAAAATGACATAAAAAGTTATGTAAATAAAATATGACATTTCCTACTATAATTTAAGATAGAACAACAAAATTACGAAATAATTTTAATTAACTTATAATCTAGTCTTTTGTTTGATAATATTCAATAGGTACTTGGAAAGATTTCATATCTATACTAGACGATTTTGTGACATTGTTACTGTATCTTTACTAGGAATATATGTTGGAAAACAATATTACTACCCAATATAAGTATTAGTTTTAATATTTAGGTGTAATATTACTACTGTCATGTATATTTAGAAAAAAATATTAATGCAATTACGAACTGAAAAAATAGCTACTAAAACTTACAACTACATGTATATTAAATAAAAATAAATAATTTTCTGCTCAGAAGATAGTTAATAATTATACTATATTATAACTTAATATCTTCAAAACCGCGTAGCTTAAAAAATGCTACTCTAAAATGATAAAAATTGTGTTGCAAGATTGTTTTTAACTAGTATTTTTTTGATTCCTTCTGTTTCAATCTTTTTTTAGATTAGGCAGAAATTGGAATACTGTTTTTTTTTTTATGTATAATATAAAACTAAAAATTATTCGTAAATAAGTTCTATTTGGATCTGATGTGTTGTTTTTTTCAGCAATTCTATTAATATTTGTATATAACAATTTTAGACTAGACAGCACATTGTATAAAATTTTACCCGTATGTCTTACTGGAATAGTTTTATAATTGTTAAATTCTTATATACTGCATAAATATTAGAAAGTTTGAATATAATTTAAGATTGCAATTAGCTGCCATATGGAGCTATGTTTACCGTATCTCACTGCACTTTGTGTAATCTGTCTAAATGATGACAAGTACCTAACCAGTATGTTAATATAGAGTTGTGAATAAATCTTTTTGAACGACAATTTGTATTTGTGATTTAGTGAAAGTAATTTCTTTCCTAATTGATCCCAGTTGTACTGAATAGTACTCATAATTCCACATGTAAAAAAATCTATCATATGAATATCATATCATCTATCATATCAATACGATTAAATTGAATTTTTCATAAAAATAACATATTGGGTGTAAGGGAACATATTTTAAGTAACCCCATCAAGCTAGGAATTGATAAAATACTTTTCTAAAAGAAAACAAAAAACATTAGGATTTTTTTCAAAATCCTCTAATTTGGTTAAATGATACTATCACATACACACACATATTTATATATACATGTTATACATAGTTATATTTGATATTAAAGTTAATTTCATAGAATTTCAACTCGAAAAATTATTAAAAAGAAAAAATAACCCTCAAGTGGGCACTTTGTCACAGAGATTGCAGCGTCTAGTGATTATGACCAATCATCGTTACACTCAGAAAATCTTTTTGAAATAAACACAAATTCTTCAAATTAAATGCTTACAATTAAACATAGCTGGATTTTTTCCATACTGCCAACGAAGAACAAGTTTCTTTGCGTTGTATTTAGTTAGCAATTGTATTTCACTCCGTACAGTCGACTTCATTCGCGGTGTTCCAGTTACAAAATTGCCTTGAACCGCGGAAGTAACTTACTCTTTTCGTACGAACAATAATTATAGATTGATAAGAATAATAATGCTTTAATAATGTTGAACCTTCTATTGTTATAGCATTAATAGTTTTATTTATATTTTTCGACTTGTACAAAACATTTAAGCTGTTATCGCCTACGTAGAATACTTCCAGCTCCGGCCACTGTACTGACATACGTACTTTTATTTGCACCAACCATTTATCACTAAATTAATAAAAAAAAAGAAAATAAAAAAATAAGAAATGGCTATAAAATAGTAATAATAAAGAACTTTAAATCTTACACTTGAAAAGATACATGTCATCGCAATCATTCAGGTTTATCATCGAGCGGAGGCACTCCATGGTTGATTTAGACCTCGCATTCCATTGCTAACTCAAAATTCAAGTGTCGATTCAAGGAGCCCATACTGGTCGTAACAATGTGAATGTGCTGACCAACTAGTTGGGGCTCAGGAAGCACGTTATTGCAACATAACCACCTTTGGTCGCACAGAAATCAGAGTTCTACATTCATTGGTAGATTTATGCTGCGAGCCGCGTCAAGTGGTCTCTGTCATTTTGTGACGGATTCTTTAGTTTGACGGCCACCACCTACCGCGTAGTCGTAGTTGACATTTCGGATTTGTTATAAAGTGGTGGACCTTTTCGATAAACTAAATTAGTTAAGTAACACTTCTAAATCTACCCACCTTATTATCGAAGAGGATAATTTAAGGTAATTTGAGGTAAAAACTAAGGAAAAACAAGTTCATTAGAAGAAGGCATTTTCATGGCAATTTACTCTTATTATCCCTACCAGCGTCTACAGAATATGTAGGTACTTAAATGTATTTATTTTCCCACGAATCCATAAATAAAATTGAAGGCAGTTCACGACCATTGGTTATTTAATTTTAGCAAACCCTATGATTACTAATCGTCTTAACCTTTTGTCTATCTTTACTATTTGAATATACACACTCACATTTCGGTGTTCATTGTGGAAGGTAAGGGGTGCTTGTTTTGGCAGCGCGTCGGCTGTATCGGTCAATAACCCAGAGCTCTGTTTATTGTTTTTAAACTATACATATGTTGATATTGGCACAAAATGTATTTGTTTTAAAATTGGTAGTCTCGTATATTGGTAGCAGGTAAGCTTGCGTCACTATGGACTCATCTACCATCTCACGGGCCACTTCTACAACGTAACACTGTGTTGTACGCCTTTAGATACATTTTACAAAACAATATAAACACTGGTAAGTACGTGTCAACATAAAAAATAATTTACTGCGCTGCTTCTTTTATCTTTTATTCACTTTGTTTTCAGGCAGCTTTTATAGTGGGGATTTATTGAGTCGGATCGAAAACACCGCCTGTATGTAAATGGGTATGCTCTTGTAGCTGGGGATATTGTGAAATATTAGTATTAAAAAGACTTTCATAATTATTTTCCGTGTTTTCTAAAAGGAGCGTTTAAAATTTTTTCTTTCTACTTCGATTATAAGTTAAAAGGAGTAAAAACGCTTATAATCCCATTTAAACTTGTATCAAAACATGCATAAATGTTCTAGTGAGTTTGCACTGCTGGAACATGTTGCGGTATAATTTTAATGAAAGAGAGAGAGTGTTAACAACTTACATGTTTTCTTACGATTCCTTTGTAAATTCCTACAATACAAATGATGTAAGTACGGGAATGAGTCAGAGGTGATCACTTGCGAGGATTGAAGGTCAACAACCACCTCATCTGTACGGATTATCTCTGTCTTAACGCGATAATTTAATCCAATGTTTATCCAATGCCTCTAATAGTCCCGACGCACCGGAATGGTAAGCATCTGAGCGCGGCCATGTATCATACACATAAGAAAATAATCCGCCTGTCTGAATTACGACCGAGGGTGTACAGACGGCTCAATATTTAAGGGAAGTCTCTATTAAGTTATAAATCTTACCGACTAAATATTAACAACACCGCTGATGTGTGATAAAATAACGTTATTTTAGGAAATACCTACTTTATTTTTTAGTCCAAACAAAGGTAACAAATAACGAAAAAAAAAAAACAAGCGAGATCCATCAAGCCATCCGAACATTCGCATTTATACTATTAGTTAGATTTTGGCCTGTTTGCTAAAATTTATGCCGGAACCAAACTATTCTTGTAAATTTGATATCAAACTTCGGTTCTAGTTTCGATTCGCTTTCGTTTTTGTGTGCAACAGACGTCCCTACACACATTAATTAACATGTGGACATGTACTTACCTACATACATAGTACCTACCTACTTACATTTTCACAACAAACATTATCGTCATGTCTGGAAAACTATAGTCATTAATATTATTGCATTGGTTTACAAAAGTGTAAATAAACAAATGCATTTTTCAATTTTTATATCTCAGAATCTATTTTTTTTTCTACAACTCCAAGAAAATATGTGATTTGTTTACCGTTGCTCATAAACTAAATGAAGGCGTAAACAGTATTCGTAAAGTGACGTAAGAAACAGGATCCCGAAAGCTACGATGTCCCAGCCAAAATGGCGTCACGCCCTTTGACTCCTGTTCCCCTCCCAAAAACGCCCCAAGCTGACACAACGTCACTCAAAAGTACTGAGTGATGGATGCTAAGTGGTAGACAAATACGACCATTTGTATATTTTTAAATTTATTAGACTAATTAGGTAAAAATATAACATTAAATGAAAAAAATATCATGTGTAATTACATTTATATTATTTTTAAAATTGTACACTTATATTATTCCACAAATATTACTTTTAAAATCAGAATGTTTATTGAAGTATTTTAATTAAATTACACACATTTGATTTTTTCTATTACTAACTCGAATCAGCAAATAAGTATTCGTCATATATTTTTTAATTTATTCTTACATCATCTGTTAGTAAAAAAGCTGTTGAAATCTGAATGAATGTGGAATGTTTAACAAAAGTAAAAAACGTCGAACTGGAAAGGAAAAGCGTTTCAAGCAGCCACCCGCAGTCTAGTCGAAAGCAATTCGATTTGACGACTATCTCACCTCCTACGTTTATATTGAAACTCACGTAAATATTTACACTATCGAGTTTAATTTGGCATGGAACCGACCACCGTACGCGGCGGCGGTACACCGTCCTTTGAGATCGGTTTCTGTGTTGAAATAACACAGAATATGCACTTAAAATGCACCAATATACCCTTTGATTTATTACTATTTAATTAGTAAATTAAGTATTGTTAAATGTACGCATGATATTAACTATTATTATTAAAAAAATTAAACTGAAACCAACCAAATAAGGATCAAAATATTTTTTCCAACTACACTCAAAAATGTTTATTGAAGAGTTCCTTTAATGTAGATTTAATACTAGCACAGAAGATACAATACCAGTTCAGATACCCCAGCCCCAGACCATACACCGATATGTGACCTCCGTAAGCCCCTTCGCTACTCTACACAAAGCAACGTAAATTTTCAAAACTCAAGTTTCCCACACAACAAAATCCTTACGTCGCGAACATTTGCGCGTGCTCCGTAGCCATAACGTTGAATCGTCGACTAAAATCGCCGGGTTCCGAAGATTTACATAGTCTAGTGTACGATGGATCTTTCTTTTCAACTTCTTTGTTCTTCTTTCCTTGTGAAACGTGATACTTACGTCGTAAGGATACAATGTTAGTTTCGAAGATTTACGTTGCCTTGTTTACGAAGGGTCTTAGTTTTAAAGTTTTTTTAATATAGACTGTAGGTATTGTTCAATGAAATGATTAGTCTAGTGCATTCTCATTTATTTTCTTAGAATTACCAAAGGATATCTGTATTGTCTGGCTACTGTTGCATATTTTGTGACTGGATATTCATTGTTATGTCTATAGTACTATCGGAAGTCTACAACGGATATGTTACTATACCTTTGTAATATAAACAAAATATCATCCGTTATTCAGAGGAGTAACAAAATTAGATAACAAAACATCAACAAATAACGAAATTTAAAAAATGGAAAATAAACTAAAAATTACTGTTATTTCAAAATAAAAAATTAAAGTTCTTTGTCCCAGAAAGCGCCTAACTTAGGGAATATGAAAAGGAAAATGTACTTGTATCAATATAGAAGTATCGCCTGTAGGGATTATATTTAAAAAACAAACACAATAAATTCTAAATAATAGCATTCTTAAATTTGAATAAGAAACTAAAATTGTAAAACATTTAGGTTTGTTTACTGCAATAACTTTGTTTGCTTCTAGACGATCATTTAAATAAAATTTAATTAATTAAAAGTAACCCTTTTGTAAGTTGTAAGTCTCGGCCATGCCTCAGACGTCGAATCGCGGGTCCCTCCGCCGACATGTTTTTAGTTTACATTTAAATTACTAACCACTTGAAATGTAAATAAATAGACGCCTCGTAAGATAAACTTTACAACTAATCTCAACTTAATAACGTTTGTGTTACCGTGAGATCTTTGTGTGTCTGAACATGATTTATGGTCACAAATTAGCAGAAATGTGTACATTGCATTTGTTTCTACAAATTCACAATCATTGTTTGACCACAATATTAATCTCGTAATTGATTCAATAAACAAACTAATAATCAAAACACTGTTACATTGTTGTTACTACTATGTATTTGTTATTAACGTGAACAGAAATTATTGGTACACGACAATTATGACCGAAAACATAAATTAAAAAAAATATTTTTAAGTATAAAATCGCATGTCAAGACATATGTGACTTTAGTAATTGGCGCATCAATTTTGTTCTGGCGTAAGGCAAATAACAAATTCAGCCGCAAACTAGTTTCAGAAATAGAACGTATACGTGTTGCGTAACAAAACAATATTAATAACGGTCCATTCAGCTTTCCGAAGCGCGGCACAATTAGGTGTTTCCATGAATTTGGCCGACGCGCCGGGAACGTAGCATCGCCGCCTGCGAACTGTCATTACTAAAATAGTGGCCCCAGAAAGGGTAGGCCAAGACATGGCCCATATGGACCCGAGTGCCACGCCACGCCGCCGCGTTATTTTAATTTCTTTCTCACTGTCGTTGAATATATCCTGCACCTAAACTTATACCAATGGTTTTTCACTATTTTTTTATTTTATTAATGAATATAAAAGTAATTAAATACATGTATCTTCATTTCTCCGTCACATAATTGCCATTATACTGTTATTGTTTGTCCCATAGAATGTAGTGATCTCTTTTTTTTTGTTTTATACAAGAAGGGGGCAAACGAGCAGCGGGAATACCAAGGTGTTCATCGACGCCCATGGACATCTCACTCACCCATCTCCTTTCATAGAAGAATGTTCACAGAAGTCTCTGATCACTTTTCCATTGATTTATAATTAACCCTTGATTAAAAAATTCTATAATAATCAAACAAGTTGTAAATTGTTTATTATAAAAATACAAACATTTTTTTCTTTAATCTAAATATAATATTTATCCAAGTAGGTATGAAAATATGATAAAAACCTAATTTCAATTTATTTTCGATGAAAAATATCGTACCATATTGAAAAGTAGCAATAAGATAAGTGGCAGATGGATTATATCTGGATACAGATTAAAAAGTGCTGATTAAAGATTAAATCCAACATGACACAGAGCAAGACTATTACAGTATTGTAACAATAAATCTTTACTTCAACATGAACACAAATTAGAGGCGAGTGACAAATAGTTTTGTCAGAAATAGAAATGCTGACAGTGTAACACGCGTCGATCCCTCACCGCCCTAATGCTTTCTCATTCCATTTTTCATGTTAACTTAAAAATAGTTTTTCTTCCTTATTACTGCTAATGCTTCAAATCTAAATCATTGAATAGTCTCTATCTTTTACTTTTTCATAAAAAAAATAGAAATAACTTCTCCTATGTAATGAAAAATTCTAGAACAAGACGACAAAGATTACAATTTTGTTTGCATTACATATAAAATATTGAATATATGTATACATAAAAATGTTTATTCGTTAACAAAGATTCATAGGAGCGTACAACCAAACTTGAAGTGCATCAAGTGACCGTCATCAGTTCGGTGAATAAGATAAAAATAAACTTTAGGTCCAGGATTTTAATAAATTCATTACGTAAATGTTTGCCAAAGGTTTGGCCAAAGGTATTTAAAGAGCAATTAGTCGGTTGCTTTCCAACCCTTAGTGTAAATATTTGCCTATTTCCGCCAACCCTCGTTTGGACCAGCGCCGCAATGGGCGTCCGCTTGAAGTTTATGGTTTAATATTTGCCCACTCTCCCTTATATACTATAGATAGCTTCCCCTTGTCACAGCTCCAACGATAAATTTAATAAATAAGGGTAGGTATTGTCCACGTGAAAATCAATAAAAACCGAAACGAATTATGTTTAGAACTGTAACAGTTTTGTAAGTTGTCTCACTTATGTAAATCATAAACACTTTGGGCAGTATAAAGTAATTATTGAATGAATCATAACTTTGTTTTTTAAATTAACACTAGCTGGTAAGTTTTAATATTACTAGTTATAATAACTTATTATTAAAATTACTTTAATCTCGAATTTTACAATTTAACTCAATTTCTAAAGCTGCATATTAGTTTGATTTATGTTAATACTAGATGTCGCCCGCGAATCCGTCCGCGCGGAATTCTTCTTCTTGAGGTGCCTCTCCGACCAGCGAAAGTTGGCGGTTAGTTCTCCATATTTCTGTTTATCCCTTGCGAGGCGAAACAGTTGGGCGGCACTCGCAATTCCAGTCCACTCACTGTTGTTGCGCAACTACGATTTTTTCCGACGGCCAACACTCCTTTTGCCGGCAACTTTTCCCATCAGGATGAGTTGGTGGAGATCATATCTGTCGTGCCTGAGCATGTGTCCGAGATAGGATACTTTTCTCATGCGCGGGATTAAAAAAACTTAAATAGTAGCCTATGTGTTTTTCCAGACTATGTTCTCCATCAATGCTAAATTTTAACAAGATCCGTTTAGCAGTTCCAGAGACACCTTCTAACAAACAACCATACAATTAAACTTTCGCATTTATTATATTAGTATGATGATAAATCTAAGAAAATATATTATGATTAACTGCTCTTTTAAAAATTGATGGAAAGACAATTAATTCATAGTTTGATCCGAGGATTTTTCACGGTTGTGTATGTATTGGTGTACGCAGGTTTATATGTATGTATTTTTATACTTATACAAGTTAAATGTCATTAGCTATTAACATAGTAAGTCAATCACTTAACTGTGAACCAGCGCTTAGTTATAAATCTCACAAATTTATTTTGGCTGATACTCGTATAAAAGTTAATTAAAATGTCTGAATTAAAGCCGAATATTGAAATTTGTTACAATGCTGTTGAGGGTAATGTTTTTCACTGGTACTTAAGTATGTTTTTATATATACACTAGCTGTCGCCCGCGACTCCGTCCGCAGTTAAAAAAAAATGAAAAATAGATGTTGGCCGATTCTCAGACCTACTGAATATGCTCACAAAATTTCATGAGAATCGGTCAAGCCGTTTCGGAGGAGTATGGCAACGAAAACTGTGACACGAGATTTTTATATATTAGATGTATTTGTATGTATGTTCATACATATGTCTAATCCATTATGTATGCTTTTGACGAATGAAATGTCATTCTATTTATATTGTTCTCCAGGTTATCTTGAGATAAAATCAGGCTCAGTGATTTTTTTTTTCAAATTATTGTCAGTTGTTTTATGTTAAAAAATACAACAAAAATGAATACTTATATCGAAAACCACTACATGGATTGAACTAAAACATCTATGTTTTGGCAAACATAACAAATGACCAAACGGATATGTCAGCAATATATTATTCCTGTTTAAATGGCCGACAGTCTTGTGATTGTTTTGTGATTAACTTCGAACAAAACAGTCCGAGATTCTCTAATACCTACCTATAATCAAAATACCAACGCAAGGTGAGTTAGTTGTAATGTTCAGAAGCATACGAATTTATTCTGCGTTCCGATCCAAACCTAAAGAATTTTCTTCACAGACAAATTGCACATTTTTCACTAATAGGTATATGTAAATTTCAAAATATTTCTGGTAAAAACCTTTTTTTTTTCACAATATAACAGTGGATACTCCTATTATGCAATTTGACAGCATTTTATCTTGAAATATAAAAAAAAAATGAAATATCCTGTTGGCCGTCACTGAAACAATTTACTTGAGGTCCCACTGTTTATAATTTAAGGTCAGAACATTCATTTTAGTAACAATCGCTGACGATAACGTGAGCATAATAATTATTGTTTCAATTTGAATCAGAAAATGATTCCAAAATCAAATTAAGTTGGAGACCGAAGTAGAATTTACTAGATTTTTTTCCCATTGCACACAAACGTAAATTTTTATTATTGTAACAATGATCATACTGAGAATATCTCATTGCAATTTCTTACACCAAAAGGCATCAGGGCCACGGTGCAGTTTCAGAGGCGGACCACCAAACCGTTTACGGTCCTGTAAAAAAAAGAAAACATTTATTTTATTAGAATATCGAAACGCACGTGTAATCCAAACTTTCAAACACATTTCGGGCATTAAAAAAGACGTTTCGTGTTACGTTTTTCGTCGACTTTTCTTTGATTGATGTGTAAAAAAAAAAACAAAAATTAGTAGTGTTAGTCGGCCACCGCGGCGCTCATCGCTGGCGGTCCCGACCATACTTACAAAATTACCGGAATGTAATTAAATGTAGATAACTCGCGCTTTATAGACGGCTGTGCGCGCCTCTGTGTTTGTTTATTTTGTTATAGACGTATTTTTACGCAATCTGGAAGTCGTAAATCGTGTACAACAAATTATGTCGTTTACTCAAATGAAGATACCTACACCTTGCCGACATTTCTCGTTATGTATGACTTGGTCGGATAGATGGAGAGGGGTTTATAAAAGTTATTTTAGATAAATATCTTACTTACAATATTTTTACTAACATAACTAGATATTTCAGTAAAGGATTCAACAAATCAAGGAGAAACGAGAAACAAACTTAAGGAATAAATTTATCTCCCAACGTAGAAGGCACAAAAAAGGTCTTCTTTAATATAAAACTGAATCTGAACAGAACCTTTACTCTCAGAGTAAAAAAAAATCACAAAATACAGACATCACTAAATGAAATATACTTACAGAATATTTTAGTGAACTCAAAATCGAACTTAATACACCAACAGCAGTTTTACTTGCGGATTAATTAAAACGCAACACAGAGAAGCATGAAATGCGCAACAATTGTCAGGTTGCGATGATACCCGCATCTAGAATTGAATCGATACCCGCGGGGTAATGTGGCGAATAATCCACCTCGCGCGCCACTGTGCCCCGCGGCACACAATGCGCAGCTCTCTATAATCTGCAAAAACTAACAATACCACCACGACAAATATTACTTTGCCGACACTGAACCGTAATTAAAACCAACTACAACCGTAAAATGTAAGGCGACGACTGCAAATTAAATTTTGCTGCTACCATTTTTTTATATCACAGCAACAATGAGATATTTTTACAGCAGATTTAATGCAATTTTGCAACAATGACGCGACTATTTTAAACTATTGTTGGTGGTCTTCCTTTCTATCAGGTAAAGCAAATAACCATTATAAAGAGATACTTCGAATCTATGGTCTCAGTTACTCTTCTTGGACATATTAAAATGGTCATTAGGTAAGAAATTGTTAATAAAAAGACATCCCGAAACGAATTATTGCTTTATAATGTTTTTTTAAATGTTTTATTGTACAATTCTGTTGTTAAGTGTATAAAAAGCTAATCAAAATTAGACAGTGCTGACATTTGTGTGAAATTGGCTCGCAAACGCAAAGCAATTTGTAACACGACTGATTTGTTAAAATTCTATTATTTTGTTTTTAAAAACGGTAGATGTTTGAATTAAATAATTTAAAGCCCCACTTACCACGGTTGATGTATCAATCTTCTGATGTTTTCTACAAAAACAACGAACGTATTTTTATTATTAATCATATCTTACTAATATTATAAATGCGAATGTCTGCGAATTTAGATGGACGGATGCTGGAAGAACAAATACTAATTAATTAATTTCTTTATATTCCGCGCAGACGGAGTCGCGGGCGACAGCTAGTTTCAATATAATTTAAATCTAGTTTTTAATCTTTTTGTCACCGTCAGGTTGGTTCTAATATAATAAATAACTTATCAAGATATAAAGTAATAGTAAAAAATTTATAGTAATGATAATAAATATGTTTATTAATAATTATAAGTTGTTCAATTAATAATATATATTTTATTGATAATTTATGTAGACATGTGCCAACAAAATGTAATTTTCTCTTATTGCCTTTCAGAAAACTTTGTTGCAGTTTAATAATAACGGAATGAGAATTTGTGTTAGAAATATCAATACATATAACAAAATACCGGTATCTTTATAATCTTAAGATATATTTTGAATCATTAGAAAAACGGAAGCATAGTATTAGCAGTGATAACATTGTAATAAATTAAAAAGTTAAACTACGGAAATGGCACAGGCCATCGAAGGGCTAATCCACCCGGTCCCTGCCAGAGATGAATTAAAAAAAATTAGCAAAAAATCAAAACTGACATGTAATTTTGACACCATTCATTCCGTCCGTCGTCTGGGTGAAGATTTTTTGTCTCAGATTTTACGCTGTATATTTCATTTATAAAAATAACTTATTCAATTACAATAAAGCTCATTTTACATTGACTCGGAAAAAGCAATGTGCGGGAGGTACACTCGCGACGAAACCTTTTTCTCAGCAACATTTCTTAATGAATCCCGAAGGCCCCCATTCATGTCATTCGTTGAGTAAACAAAACCTTCGTCAAAATATTTCATAATTTACATAAATTCGTGACCAACGCTGCCTTACACTGATATTTTACATCAGCACATACTATGTTTTCCTCCTAAAGTATTAAAAAAATATATTATATTAAACGCTAGCGACCCGCCCCGGGTTCTTCCGGGTGGCAAAGTATGTCATATCAGTGGTACCTACATGTCCTAGTGATGTCCCGTCTATTAACATTGTAAAAACGGCCACGCCCGGCCCTCGTAATGATTTATCGGTTATGCTTAATGTTTGTGATCTGTCTTCTAAAATATTTGTCGGAAAAAGAAAGGAGAAGCCTATTAGAAACGTATTTATTTATATAAGGATTAATATTAAAATCGAACTAATTGCGCAACAAGAAACATGCGTTTTTTAAATGCTTTTTGAGAATATCTTTAAATATAGAGATAGAGCCATCGCTTACTTTTTGTACCCTTTTTGAGATGCACTATTTTTTATACAAGTCTGATTATTCATGTTTATTATAGTGTAATTATAATGAATTAAAAATAAATTAATAACCTACATGATGATGAAAACAGTATTTCAATCTGTTTCGTGCATTAGCAACATAGAAGCCAAATAGCGCTCTTGAAAAGCGACTTTGTTTTACTAGATTTAAATTATACTAGATGTATCGCAACTCCGTCCGCGCATAGTAAAAAAAACTTAATAGGGGTATAATTAATAGATAATAGAGTAAGTTCTTTGATGAGATGGACCGAAGATTTGAGTAAATTTACGATACAGTACTGGATGATTGCGGAGATATGAAAAGTCTATGTCGAGCAATGTATGACCACAGGTTAAATGGCTGCCTCCCTTAGTACCTCAATGGTATTTTTCTGACATAAAAACTACCAAAAAGGTTTGCATCTTTTATTGTTGTCTGTGATCCTGGGTTAGCGCAGAAAGTAAACCGCATACCCTCAATAACAGCAGTAACAATTATATGCTACACATTTATAAATTTTAATTAAAAAAGAGTATTTTGCATGTGTATGAAATAGATAGAACAGACAGCGTGTGTGGTTTATCAGAGGTTCGCGGACGCACAATGCAAGGATTATAGTTTAGGTTCGCTCTACGTTTTTGTTGTTCCCGTCGCGCGACAGTCGAGAATGTTGCAAGGCATTTTACGCCTCGCTTGCATTGCATTATCGGACGACGGCACTCCGACCCCTTTCGCAAATATGTTAGCGTAGCGCATACATTTAAATTGCCGAGGGATCAACACTTTAGCTTACATATCTCAATTCCCTCTTTGTCAATCATATTAAACTGATGGAATTCACTTATTGAGTTTCTTGTTAAGTTTGACTTTTAAATATTTGTGTATTATATGTACACATTTAATTGAAATATCATTTCTGAACAATAATTTTTCTATTTCTATTTATTTAAACAGGAAAATAAGTGAAAAATTGTAAATGAAATTAAAATATAAATTTTAATTCCTTATTCCAGGACATTCAACGAAATAATTGAACCCAATACGTCATGATCAATCAGAAATATCGAAATACATTGAGATATTCTAATGATGCCGGATATCCGTTTTGCATTGACGTTGCCAAACCCGAATGTGGAGAGTGGATGGTGTGCGACGGGGGCTATCAATCTGTCGTCACCCGGCCTGATCAAAAGACTATAGCGACTCCGCAGATCAATCTCGCGCACCTGACTCAATAACACTTCTTTTTGTTCAATCTCAAAGATTTTCCAATGAAATCCGGTACGGTATGAACACATCTTCATTTTCCCGGTTGTGCAATTATCTTTCCGAAAATTTTGTTATATTTAAACGAACTTATAAATTTTCTAATTATTATCAGGATAAATAGATCAGACCATGTTTGTGGATAAAATCTAAATGCTTAAAGACAGTGAGAGAAGATTTTTTTTAATTACATGTACAAAAAAACAATAAGTAAAATCTTTTGTCTATGTAATATTAGTAAAACTGGATTAAATTTCTATGGCTCTCTGTATCATTTTATTAAAGAAAACCAATACTTTGAAAGCATAATCTAATCTACGGTATTCTTACCGCAGTTTATTAGAGGAAGTGCGAGCGGTTGCGAATGACATCTTTGTTGCTGCGCCGTGAATTTGTGATACACTTCAAAGAGACGCGATTAATTGACCAATCCTTGAGTGAAATAAAAAAAACGTTGACACTTAAAGTCCACATCTTCATGGACTGACATCTTTGCGCGCAATTTAACGCGCCGCTTCGCTTTTTTGTTCTTTGTTAGGGGAACATTTTTGTCCAAATTAGTAAATGTAACCCTTGGTTTACATTGAAAAATTAATACTGAAACAAATTGCCTTCCTCATTTCCACTGTGATGAGATACATGTTTTCATATGCATTCATAAAAATTACATATTAATGCTTTTATTTATTATCTTAATAAGTAGTAAAAATAACTTTATACGAGGAAACGACTCCTTTGCATTTTACTGGTTTTAATAAATTCAAATTTTTGCACTTAGCTCAAGTTTTGCACATTTGGTAATTGATGAAGTGGTGTATGCTTAAAAAAGAGTGACATAAACACTACAATTATTGATTAGAGATTTTTACTTAATATCAAATTAAGAGTTCTATTAAATGTTTTTCATTGAAAAAGAAATTAAATATCCGAGACGGAAGGTTGAGTAATGGTTATCGAGGGCGTCCCGGAGTATCGATTTAGTATAAGAAATCTACACTAAGGTTTGTTTAAATAGCCCTGAAAAGACTGAGTATGCCAGTAAGTTTGAATTGATATTAATTCCCCCGCACTTGACGAATCATCTGATAGATTGAATAGATGCCACATTCGGTTCAAAAAGTAAACAGCTGCAATTTGGATTTAGCCTCCACGCCTAATTTCGGTTGGTAGACTTATTTTAACATTAAATATACACACACCAATATCCCCTGGATAAACACATCGCCCCTTATATAGACGTCTATAGTAGAAAAGGCGTATTTCCACAATGTTTTTATGAAAAATGGACCTTACGCAATCGTTGTTAAGGTTCATTCGATTAAACAATAAAACTAAGTAAAGGATTTCCATTATTCTACCGCATCACTGTTTGATATCGAATTCTGTTTTGTAAGTATTTAGACAGAACATTTTAAAAATAACATTTACAAAATTTGAAACAGATTTTGTAGTGTATTTTTGAAAATCATTAAATACGCTGTAAACTGTACTATCTATAAACTATAACTACACAATTTTTCATTGCTAAAGAAAAAATTGTAGTAACAATAAATTCAGTGGAAATAATCTAATATAAAATTTGATTTTCTCAAGTTTATCACGTCACAATGCAATTCATACAATCTAAGTATGTTTATATGAATGCTTGATGGCGTGGTGCATCCATTTGAACTAGGTTTAATAATTATTCAGTTTTCATAGACTTAAATATTGGGGCACTAAAACAAATATTGATTTGAGGTGTAGTAAATTACAAATTACAAGGAAAGCGTCGGTGGCTCAGGGGTTAAGCACTTGACTTGCAATCTGCAGGTCCTGGGTTCGAATCCCCCGATGTAGGTACTAATGTGTTTTTCGAGTTCCGATTTATACGTGTTTACACGTACAAGGAAAACATCGTGATGCAACCTACACATATCTGAGAAGAAATTCAAAGATACGTCTGAAGTCAACCAACGCGCATTTGGCCAGCGTGGTTGACTATGGCCTAGTCACCCCTAACTTAGGGTAGGCTCCGAACCACTCAGTGGGGACGTATGATGATGACAAATTACAGGTTGTCTAATGCTTATTAATTCCCATAAAATTATCTATGATACATCTTGCTGCACAAAGATAACGCAAAATGAAAAGGGAATGTTTTTTTTTAAGTAGTTATGTACCATACAGTCAAATGTTTTTAAAAATCTTTTGTTTTGATAGTGTAAGATGTTTATTGAATCATTAATAAATCATTGTTCGAATGAGGTCTGAATATGGTCATCATAGTTTATAATAAAGTTTAAAAGTAAACTGTGGGTGCTACGATCGCTGCGTCAGCAAAGTTTACTCTTCGGTCCGCAGTAACCACAAAATGTATTGCAATGTGGCGAGCACATGGGCGTAATCCAACGTTAAACAATGTTCATCCTTAAACGAACCCTTACTCGTTACACGTTACTATGTGCACAGATTAGAGATTGCCGATATGTTTGTAGTTATCTTACTAATATTTTAAATGCGAATGTTTGTTTGAAGGTATCTCCAGAACGGCCGCGTGGATCTCTTTTTTTTATTTCACCCGTACGGAGGTGCGGGCGACAGCTAGTAAATGCAAATAAATCTACAACCTAGCTTGTACATCTGTCGACGTTAAGAAATTGTATTAATTTTAGACTGATATCTAAGTATAGAGACAAAATCCAAAAATATCCATAAAAAAAAAGCTTTCATACCATCTCTGCCGTTCGCATTTCAAAGGGCTATAGAAGTAGCGAAACAAAATGTTCTTGGTTCATAAGTTTAAAAGCGCATATTACTAGCCATTGTATTAAATATGAAATTGATAAATGCAATACAAACAGAGTCTGTCTGGTAGTGCAGTCACTCTCAGCAAGCGATTCACGAGAACTTGTTTATTTAGATATTTCGATAAACAAAGTTCTGTTTATTTACTATCTTTTCATAAACACTGTAATAAATTGTTGAAATCCGATTAATCTGTGTGTAATAATGTTATTATACTTTTTTTACAATAAGTTAAACATTAAGTTTGCCTAAGTTATTACAGTGCTTGAATAACATTCAATTACAATTTGTTTTAGAGTTATGACAAAATGCATTTTAAAATATATAATACCTAAGCATAAAATATAAAAATACCATTTTAAAGCACTTACTCTAAAGGAATTTATAGTTTTACTAGCTGTCGCCCGCGACTCCGTCCGCACGATGATTATGAAAAATAGATGTTGGCCGATTCTCAGACCTACTGAATATGCTCACAAAATTTCATGAGAATCGGTCAAGCCGTTTCGGAGGAGTACGGGAACGAACATTGTGACACGAGAATTTTATATATTAGATTTGTATAATCGTGGGTGTCTGAGACCAAAATCCCCGTTAAAAAAGATTTGTTATCTCCGTTTTGGTCTCAGAAACCAAGGGTTTAAATAAATTTTTCGGGTTCTACGGATTTACGATTTTGAACATAAGATTTGTAGTCAACATTCATTTTTATATCGACACGAATACTTATAATATCATAGAGTGCTTACGTTAAACGGATGATTTTTTTTCTTGGTAAAATTATTGAAACGTCACCCTCTCTATACTGTTAAAAAGACGAATTAAATACTACGATATGTCTGTATGGAGTTTTATAAAATGTGTGTAGGTGTAGATGCGGGCGTAAGTCGCGCTCATTGTAGGTTGTTTGGTTAAGGCAGCCGGCGAGACGTGTGCGGCGCCCTTATCTGCCCACAATGCAGGAGTTAAAGCACAAGATGTAGCGTTTACAAATACAATATTGTAAAATACAATATTGTATAATATTGATGATAAATGATCAATAATCTCTTTGTTCTACAATATGGGGACAGTTAAATATTTCCACATATACGCAAACTAAAGAAAATAGTTATTTGGTTTTTTGTAAGACCGAAAGTCTAAACTACGACTCTTAAAAATTCTGTAGAAATATTTATCGAGTTATTTATCTCAAATTATGTAAAAGTAATTAGCCTATCGTTTGGTATAACCGGAAAACAATTATGTACTTTACTAGTAATCTTTCAATAGTTTGGCCACGCTTAGTCATGGCAAGATGCTAAGATAAATTATATAACATAATGAAATGAATACGGTCGCTCCTGTCACTTGGGTCGATACGACGTAGATTTCGACTTGCTTCGTATAAATCAGTAATTAGCCGCAAAGACATTGCAACAACAGAGGCACGTGCGCCGGCGGCGCCACTGTCGCCGACCCTTAAACCCGCTTCAATCTCTATTTATTACTGATATCCTCTTTTATTTTTCATATTTTCCACTTTATTAATATCCATCTTATTTCTGGCATACAAAAACTTTCAAATGCGTTCAAGACAGGTTCTTTTTATATTTTTATTTTTATCAAATAAAAACAAAAATTTGAAATAAATTTTCGAACCGTATTATGATCGTCGCCAGTTCAGATTTAGCTTAAGCTTTACCTTTTATTCGAAAGCTGTAGTTGAATAATTTACTTCAAATACTTTTCGGATTATCACAGGGGCTTCTTCGAATATAACAAGATTTTCGATTGATTTTAATATTATGTACCATGGTAGTAAGAAAACAATCGTGTCGTACTGAAATAAAATTTTGAATTAACAAAGATAAGGAAATTTTAGCTTAGGAAAATTTAAATTAATTTTTTTATAAAAAAATTACTTAATAAGTTACCAAAAACAAGATTTGATATGATGAATCAATTTAAAGATGCCAATTACATAACAATTAGTATTTTAAAACCCTAAGCTGTAGAAAACTTTTAAGGAAAAAAATGATGAATGAAGGCCGTGCTCAATTTTAAGCGTCAGCGATTATCTCGTTCCCGACAATCCGATGCGCAAACATCGATACTTATTCCATCGATTTCTCAGCTACGTAGGTGTTGAGGCGGCCCACACGGAATTCAATAGGTTCCCGGACAATGCGCGTCACTTGTCGCCTACCAGATCCCTACAGTTTTGACAAGTTGTCATGTTTTTATCAACGACCGCTGTCATGCCTCCACGATGATTTCACAGCCGACGGACTGACCAATTTGCGACAATAGTCCGCACTTCTAATACCCATTATATTCGTTACAAATACGAATTTACGAGTCAATGTTATTACGACGCGACTCACAATGAGGATTAAGATTTATTTGTTCAAATGACTTGTGTTCCGGTGACGGAAAGATACGAAAATACGATCTGAGTTCCATAATTACTCTTCTTCTATGACCCAATTTTCGTGGTCGTTTTATATCTCGGTTCTGTGACTTGCAAGAACTGGAATAAAATTTTTTAATAACCGAATTCGGATTTAATTTATTGTTTTTATAATTAAAAGACTTGCGATTCCGATTAGATAAAAACAGGCATAATAATCACGGTTTAAGAGCTAACCAATCCCTTAGGCTTAAGCGATCGTAAGAGATATATTAGAATAACACCAACTAGCATAATTCAAATTAATTCATAACATACGTATGATGGGTACTAGTAACTAATACCTTCAGTGTTGACATTGTAGCAAAGTTTTCAATACATCTAGTAGTTGCGGAGTCTACTAAATTGATAGAAATCCTTTATAAATTACTAGCTCTCGCCCGCAACTCCGACCACGTGGAGTTAAAAAAACTTAACTAGTCGCCTACGTGTTCTATCAAATTCGCAATATTAGTAAGAAGTAAGATAATAAATTGAGTTGTTAAAGCCGATTTTAGATCTTTAGGTCTAGAAAATATTTAACTCCATTAATAGTAGCATAATGCGAGCATTTTGTAAGGAGTTAGTTAAGTTAATTATTAGATATTCATATAATAATAATCGCATCCACAGAGATGTTTGTTTTAAACAGAACAGCATTTAAATGTGTGTTCAGCAGAACAGCGTGTTAAATGTAAGCACACAAGAAAAGCAAGGAGACAAGGATGAAGTGCTAGAAAAATATGATTAAGGAAAGTTTTAAGGTTCATTTAGACATAAGCCGGAATCGTACGATCAACGCTCAGCAGTCGCTTCAGAGCGAAACCAACGTATGCGAATACATGAGGGCGGTACATCACTACTGACTAATCCTTTACGATTGTGATATCAAAAGAAAGGCGTAAAAGAAAGAAATCATTTTGCCATCCCCTTTTAAACATGGGATATATAATCAGATTTACAAATTATACTAAGCAGATACAAATCGTCTCGTCAAAATGTTTTCGTATAATTTTTAATCCAATAATCGATATTCACAGGGCCTCTTGGTTTGAGATTTTAATTTGGTATGTTTACACAGCCGACGAGGCGATGACTAAACGTTTCGTGACAGTTTCTGATCTACAAAACGGCCAATAAAAGCTCCTTTTGTAGTGCCCTATAGAAATAAAAAATATGTTTATTCAAGTATCCTCCGATCAGCTATTGTTATTTCAATGCGCAGGTAAACTCGTCCTTATTACATTGCAATAAGATCTAAAATGTTAAAATGAATTGCCACATCAAATATGGTTTTGTACAAAATGATTGTGGGGTGAAATACAACAATTTTCGTGGTCAGTCAGACCCCCCGGACAGTACTTCAAACTAGGTAGCATATACAGTAATAATCTGCTTTATTCACTGATACATGTTTTTCACCCTTATTATATAACTAAAGTTTTATGTAATTTTCATATTTGAACATAATTCTGTACTAAAAAGAAATTAATACGTACCTGAAATACGTAACAAATAAATTTTACGATTTTTTTTTTTAAATTTTGTTATTTCAACAAAGTACTTCAACTTTAATAACATATTTTAATTGTTTTCATAACTCAAATATTTCAGAAGTACTAAATACTGTTCAAAGTTTTCATCATTAATTTCAGTAATTTATTATGAATTAAAATTGTTATTAAGTAGTATTTCTATTTATTGGTATAATTTTATTTTAAGCACATAAATATAAATATTAACATGATACAATTTATACGATATAGGGGTCGAATTCAGGAGGCCGTTATGAAAGCGGCTTGGAGGTCCGCGCATGCTCTCAACAAGCTGTATTATCGATCGAGAACTCAACTCAGGACCCTTGTACCTTCAGCTACGTCAAGCATATTGTCGTATATAAATGTATTAACATTCGAATATGTATGTATGTAAAATACGCGTAGTTTCTCATGATAGGAAATTCTGTATTTCATAGCTACAACTTTATGTTTCAGATGTGAATTTTAATTTTTTTTTAGTACTTGAACGACTGAACAAATCTAGCTGAAAGATGCAGATAAATTATAAACTACATTTCATCCCAGAAAACGATTTTTGTGGTGTATGTTTTCTTTTGTTTTACGCGTAAAATCGCAAGCTTCAAGTAACATAAAGTGTAAACTACAAATTAACTTGAAAGCTAACTTGAAACGCTCGTAGAATCCGAATATAGTTATCATAGTAGCATGCAAGTTGCACTCTTATTAATATTCATGGAATTTACTTTGCTTTGTGTTTTTGTTACGAGTCGATCGGACCGTAGTTACTACCAGTTTTAGTATGTCTACTAGAATGGCTTTGAGTGCAATCACAGGAGTGTTCAAGCTACAACTACTTATATTTTAGTATCTAAGAGATATCAATATTATATGTAAATGTAAAAAAATATTTGACAAGTTGTTCCCACTAATTTGACATATTAAAACACGTTTTCAAACCCCATGAGTCTACGGACGCACCTTTACCTCAACTAAGAAACACTATCTCAGTGTAGGCCATAGGTTATTGTAAGGCAAACCTCGCTTCTCTTATTGCTTGAAGAATCATTTTTCACTCGTTATACTTACACATATGACATATAATTACATTTATTCGTGCACTAAAAAATTAAAGGCAACGTAGCCCACACATTCTCGGTGACGAGGCGTTAAATAACATTTAATAATCAACTTTAATGCAATGTCATAAGCATTGAATTGACCAGTCAATATACCTACCTCAGTGTTGTCACAGTTTAAATCGTCAATAAATATCGAGTATTTACTTTACATTTACTCTTTAATTGTCCGGCCGAGGCGAAGGCGAACGGTCGATCAAATTCAGTCCATGACAATGCACGTTCGGTAGTCAGGCAGCTTGCCAATGTTATTCTATCGAACCCTGTAACGCGCTATGGCAGTATCGACATACTGCTTTTACGTTTCACACAGTGATGTATATGTACTCGTATTTATAACACTAACACGTACAGTCAAAGAACAAAATTCACCACTAACGATCGAATTACGAAGAGCAAACTGGCACCATAAGAACTATAGCGTTTCATAACATTACACTAAAATGGTTAGGAAAAAATAGGACAACAAAAATACAAATAAACATTATCGTTTTATTAATTAATCCTCCACGAAACTTAACATGTTACAATCTTAAAACATAGACCAATCATAAATTAACAAAATTTACAATTGATCGGTGACATAACATGAAGCCGTTACTTGATATTCTAAAGTTATGTACAGAATATCGTATTTAATCCGTTGGAAGGAGGTACTCGGCATAATTAGCTATCGATTTATCGCTAAGTGGATTCCTTGCGGCGGTAATATAGAAGTTGTGCGATGACCCCGGGCCCGCGCTTCACAGAATATTAATAATGCGATATTAAACGTCCGGGAAAGTTCTGGAAAGCTCCGCTAAGATTATACCGTACTCTTAGCAAGAAGATTAATCATTTCATTGAAACTTATCACCGAGAAGAGAAATTTCCTTGATAGCAATGGATTTTGACTGTATTTCTTATTGTTTCTAGTTATTTATAATGCATACAGTCATTGAAAAGAAACGCTAATTCACATGATACCTCTGAAGAACGTCGAATTCATCAGAATCGATCCAATCATAGAATAAAATGCTTTTATTATTATTTTTCATTTTGAGATTTAGGTAAAAATGCATGTAGCGATGTAGATCTTCACGGCGGCTTCGGCCCATGGTAGTAAACTGGCCACCTCACAGATGTACGGCACGTATTAGTAAGCATGTGTCCCATTGTTTAACGATCGCTGTGGATTCGTCGTAACAAAAAAAGTTCCCGCTCCACGCCGCCGCCCTGCGCCCATATGGCTTACAATAACAAATTCTTAACCAAAAGTAAACTAATGTATCCTCGCGTTCCGTTTTTAGTGAGTCCGCCTGTACGGAGCGCAGGCGAAAATGGCATTAAGCTGTTTGAGTGCTTTTGTTTCCTTCAGCCTTCAAGTGCTTGGACTGAGTTCGCTTAAACAAATAAATTTACCAAACGAGCGCATGTGAGCTCGCTCCCAATAGTTTTTGAACACTTCAGCGCTTTAAAGCTAATTGAAGGATGAGCTGTTAAAAGTTAATTGAAACGATGAAATGTCTTTCATCTTTTTTCGGTATTTTAACAAACGATATAAAAAATGTCTTCAATTTGCTTTCAAATGTGGAAAAAGGACGTGATTCAGATTTGAATTACTTCTTAAATTTAATTAATATCTATTATATCGCAACTTTTCTCCGTCCTCTAAACAAACGTGAAAACTAAAGAAAATTGTCATATAATAGTCACAATTCAAAGAGTGAGTTCGATTAAAGCGTCATCTTCACCATAATTTTCTTTCCAGAGATGCTTTCCATGACATACTATATTGTCAAAGCAATGGTTACATGTAAGAACTTCCTTATTAAGCTACGTGTACACATTGATACATACTTCATAACATAGCATAGCTATAATACACCTTTACACGTTAGTTATTACAAAGTTACCTGCTTGTCCAAGTTACAAACGCTTGCTGATATCGATCCGTGGAGCAATAACATTGAGGTATATACTGCCACTATGTAACAATGTATACGAAGGGTATAATGTAATTTTAGGTAGACATCTCACCTTCATTCCCCTTTGTTGAAAGGAGTCGTGGTAAGAGCCTAGGGGTCGGAACGAGGCGGCAGGGGGAAGGCGAAGTACCGCCCCTTTGAGCCTCTCCTATCCCGCTCCAACCAAGAATACATTAATTTGACGCTTCCGGCATGACTCTCAATTTATCGTTAAGATATATCGAGATAAATTCTAATTCAATATTAAGGAATATGTTTCATTAGTGCTCGATCAAATTTATTAATTTTTTTATAAAAGTGAAGTTTTAAATTATATTGTGTTCATTGTAAATTTAAAAAGTAAAGCTTAAGTGTAAATGTAGGCATAGGTTTATTTCCTGTGTTGTATAAAACTTTTTTCAGAAAAATAGGCAAAATGAAAAATAAAAAGTTAGTACATGTGCAATCTGTAATCTCTTCTTATGAACAGTGTTTCGGACAAACTGAAAATCTACCAACCGTTGGATTCCGAGACCAAATTTTCTGTATAAAACATATCAACATTCAGGTCATTATTTTTGACAAAACAGAGAGAACAATATGCTTTAACGGGTAGGTACTTTGGTCTCCGAAAACCACGGTAAGTAAAACATTCTTTTAATATTTACTAGGTAATAAAAGGCTCAAAAAAATTAAGAAAACTTAGACTTCATGCCACTTTGTTATTTCATTGTCTAATGAAATAAACTGATACCTACATATATGTTGTAATGTTCTCTCAAATCTATTACCCATATGAATGTACAAATATTAATAAAATAGGAGTGTTTGTATGTAATATAGAAGTACACAAGATGTATTTGCGTGGCTGATAACTAAAAACCAATTAATTTTTTTGTCTGTCTGTCTGTCTGTGTGTAAGGGCGCGTTTGTTTCGGGTAATCTCCGGAACTGCTGACTGATTTTGCACGGGGGCATTATAGGGCCATTATTATCATTAATTATTTTAAAATTTATGTAAGTACTTGACGTTCTGTTTCGACTTTGGCAGTTCCATTCCGGGTTCTGCTAGTAACTCTTCATTGTTGTATTTATTAGTGAAAGTCGTGGGCATCCTGAAATGTCTTTCTTCATCCAGAATTGTTTGGACTTGGTCAGACAAAAGAGTGGACAATCAGCCCTGTGCGTTTTATCCTTTGTACAAGGCATCGTAGATAATCGAAAACTGGGGATTTTAGTCGCAAAACGATATACGCTGTTCGAATCTCTAGCTCTCTCTCTACATCTCTCTAGATCTCTAGCTGTCTTTGGCAATTATAGATATAATTATATCTATCATTGCCAAAGACAGTCGCTCGCAACCTGTTTATGAAGATCGTCGTGAGAAAAGTCGCTGGAATTTTCAAGATGGCGAAGCAAATCTAAACAATTGACATGTAGTCAGTTTTTCATATTACCACCAGTTAGTAACAATGGTTAAAAATAAATACATTTCATAACTTTATGGAGAATAAGTAATTCTATATTAACAGAAATAAATAAATGTACCACAGCTCACAAAGGGCTCTTTTTAAAATTCATAAATTCTGGAGACGCTTATCACGATGATGGGCGCGCGGGGTGCGTGGAGCTGTGGTTCGTTTAGGTTTAGGGGGTAGGTGCGGGGTGCGGGATAAGTATGACGGGAGTTTGCGCGCGCTCCGCGGCTGCTATCAGCCTCTAACACCGACCCGTGACATTTACATTTTAATTGAAGCCCCGGGGACTGCACCGGATAATTTTCGAATGGATTAATTGTGTTCCCGCAACGAGGCGCTCAATCAATTCCACCAGGCGTATTATCCCACGCTTAAAATGTTCTTTATCTGAATAATTTTAGCTGGAAAGTTGAGTGAATTTAAACAAGATATTTTTACAGTTAGATTTTATTACTTACTTCGCTGGAGCAACGACCCACAGTTGGTCTTGATCTTCGACAAAAGAGATTATAGATTTTTTAAGAAAACTGAATTATCAACATCAGTAATTAGCTAAAAAAATCAATACAAGAATACACAGCCACGGAACAACAAATTTGATTAATTTTTAATAACGTAACACGCAGTTACTTAATTTCGGTTTTGATGAGAAATTTTGATATCAATATTATATATGTGATAAATTATGATATTTTAATAAATTAATAGATTTTTTTATTAATTAAAAAAACCACATACCTACGCTATAAACCTCTGTTTTCAAAGCCGAAACAATATTTTTATATAAATGTTTAGGTAGCGGTACCTAATCATGGCTAAGGAACGCGTGAACTAATTTTAAGGTGAAAATTACTTACCGTGGGTTTTAAAAACCAAAATCTCCGTTTAATAATAATGTTATCTCTGTTTTGTCAAAGATAATGACAGGGATGACGATATATTTTATCTAGATATTTTGGTGTCAGAAACCCACGGTGAATGATACATAAATAACATGAAGTATCCGGTCTTGGCGTCAAACTGTCTGACCAAACGATGGCACCCGACTACCTCTTAAGATCTTTCTGATATCGAAAGAAAGCACAAAAATTAAAACAAACATCCGAACGTAGCAAAAAATGTTTAATGTCGATACAGTTAGAACTTTACCAAACGCATTCAAACTTTGTCATTTTAATTTACGGTGAAAAGCAAGGGGCTGTGGGTAGTTTACTAATGTCACACGTCATTAATCAAGTCTTTGGCGGAATATTTTTTTTTTTATTTAATTCCAAATGTGGATGCTGAATTGTCAACTATCTGATTATAAGCATAAGATCACAAATCCATTGCTATTAAATAGTTCACTTTTTCGTCCATTTGTCTTGATGATGTTCCGACTGTTATGTAAGAAATGGCCCTTTGACCTGAGAGCCTGGGACACACATTCGCACGAACGGAACCGTAAAATTTTACTCATTTGTGTAAACAAACACATCTCTGAGCGAAATTACCTTTTTTATCATTTCCGTTCAGTTTCGTTTTCACTACCTCAACAAAATAGATTATTGCCTGAGATTATTAATGAAAGAATTGACATTTCAAAAATGGCATCTAAATTGATTTTGTAATAAATAAAGTAAATCTTTAACAATTCAAAGGTAGTAAAAAAACAAACTTGTACTTATTAAGCACTGATTTTATGTAACTATGAGCATCATAATATGAACAATATAAACTTATAGGAATAAAGAGAAAATTAGCTTGAGAAAATGAAAATGGTTTGAAAGTAATGTGCGTTCAATGAGATGAAGTGTAAGTAGATATATCTATGCATTTCATATCATATACAGTCTGTTGACTAAATCTGTGTCCAATGTATTTAGAACGGTTCGAGCATTTCATTCAAATTGTCTGTCTCAGACTAAATTTTAACAAAAAATATTTTGAGATCTTCTTATCTATCATGTGCATCAATAATATCATACAAGTGAGTACCAAATATGAGATGGTTCATATAATTAAGCTAGATATAAAGTCTCTCCCGAGGCTTCGTCCGCGCGAAGTTAAAAAATAATTTGTTGAAAAGTTAAAAGATTATTTGTTGAAAAATATTCCTCAAGAGTTTGTGATCTTTTGAATACTACTTTTTGTAATTTAATGATTACCCTTTGACCCATTGATTACAACTTTCCATCTTGTATAATTTTTTGTGATTTTATTTTTCAAGCAAGTTCGCGTAAAATGTCAATTTATAACATTTAATTTAATTTGCACGCTGTCTATACTTATAAAATTTATCCATTTAAAACAAGTCGTTGTACTTTTGACTTTATTCGATAGAGGGCGCAAAATGTAATTGAATAAGTTGACATCTTCTGACGAAAGGTTGAAACTGGATTAAACATTTAGAGCTATATTTTCTTTTGGACACTAGATGACGACATTCTATCGAAATACACGATGTAGAGATTCCTCTCAGATCGTATAAGAGTCAGACACAAATTGAGGGTGGTGGGGGGTTATTAATGTAAGAGTACAATAAAATACGAGCGCCAATGCAAATTGTTCGTCTAGTGTGACGTTTTATCTATGAGATTTTTTCTAACTTCATTATTTTTGTACATCTATATAAGATATTAAGCTGTTCTATCACATCTGGCGTTACTTATGCATTTTTTTAATTATGAACCAATAAACTATTTTAGCTTTTTAAACTTATACATGTCCTGTTTTAAATTCGAAGAAGTTATAAGCAAAATAGTTCGTCTGATTGATAATCGATGCAAAAGAGTTCGTCTAAGATTATTCGTTCTTTGTACAATTATGTTGCATAATTTAAATTTGTAAAAGTAATTCTGTATCATTTTTCAAGTGAGACAATATACATTCTGAAAATTTCAGTTTTTTTGATTTCGATTATTAATGTAAGAATTGACATTTCTAAAATGGCATTTAAATTGATTTTGTAATAAATAAAGTAAATCTTTAACAATTCAAAGGAAGTACAAAAACAAACTTGTACTTATCAAGCACTGATTTTATGTAACTATGAGCATCATAATATGCACAATATGAACTTATAGTAATAAAGAGAATATTAGCTTGAGAAAATGAAAATGGTTTGAAAGTAATATGCGTTCAATGAGATGAAGTGTAAGTAGATATATCTAAGCATTTCAAATTTATAATATTAAGTCGTCGTGCTTTTGACTTTATTCGATAGAAGGCGCTAAATGTAATTGAATAAGTTGACATCTTCTGACGAAAGGTTGAAACTGGAATAAACATTTAGAGCTATATTTTCTTTTGGACACTAGATGACGACATTCGACCGAAATACACGATGTAGAGATTCCTCTCAGATCGTATAAGAGTCAGACACAAATTTAGGGTGGAGGTGGGTCAATAACGCAAGAGTACAATAGAATACGAGCACCAATGCAAAATACTCGTAGTTCGTCTAGTGTGAAGTTTTATCTGTGAGATTTTTTCTAACTTCATTTGTTATGTATATCTATTTATAATATATAAAATTCTCGTGTCACGAGGTTCGAACTTGAACTCCTCCGAAACATATTGATATGAGCATATTCAGCAGGTCTGAGAATGTTGCATAAATTAAATTTTTAAAAATATTTCATTTTTTTAGTGAGACAATATAAAAATTCTGTTTTTTCATTAGTTTTCAAATAATGGGTCGTGGCAAAGCCGTATGTTAAAAGTTTCGAAAGCGAGATTGTGATAATTACATCAAAATATGATGATACGGTTACATCTATGTAGAATATCATGATAGTTTTGTTCCAGCATTTAAAGCAAAAGAACAAGCGCGAGCTACTCGTTCCTTGCAAACACAGCGCTCACGGCGGCGTCTTAATGATAAAATGACAAGTACTGTTTTATTTGTAAAAAGTATTGTGTCCATGTTTTTATGAATTTCACGTAATGTTTTCCAGTTAAAAATAACCGTGTTTAATATGTATGCAAAAGCAATACTAAAATATATATAAATATAAAAACGGTACATAAAAAACATACGTAAGTTTGTCTAAATAAGTACATCGATTTTTCAAAAATCAACTCTTATATTAGCTCATATTTACTGTGGGTTTCTGATACCAAAATCTCCGTTTGAAACAAGAGTCGAGCCTCTATAAATGGACTGGCTATACGTCGTAGTATTTTGTGCGTATTTGATTTTCGCAAATTTGCCGCTGATATGATGGTAGCAATTTGTAGCGGTGGTGTACATTCGAACAAATAATATATATAGCATTGACATTAACGGGCGCCTTCAAATTGAAACGTAATGATAGCAGTCACTTCCAAGCAATCGCCTCTTCGATTTATAAAGATCAATGCTGTTAAATATAAGCAGGCGAGCGACGCGAGCGGCCAAATCCGCGCGGGGCCCGGCGCGCTTGCTTTGTGTCTCACCTCCTTCATCCCCCTAAAAAACACGAAAGTCCAAGAAAGAAGCGCCTTAATTATTTTACCAATATTTACTTTATTTTACGCTTTGCACTTCTTTCTATACTAGACGAACTATTTTGCATCGGGGCTCGTATATAGGCCAATATAGCCACCTCCCCATCAATGGGAATGTGCGGAATTGGATAGAATTGGAATTACATACATACTATCATATCTAAATCTATATATATAAAAAACAATCTCAAACAAAATGCACTCAAAAGTAACATAAAAAAACAATTTCAAACAAAATGCATTCAAAAGTACCATAAAAAACCATTTCAAACAAAATGCACTAAAAAGAAACAAAATAATGACATGAAAACTTCTTTCTTTCTTTCTTCTCTCTTTCAAAAACCCTCTAAACTCTAAAGAAAGTTCTCTTCTTTCTTGTAACATGTCTATATTGTATAATTATTGTTATTTCGCAGTCGGTGTCGGCCAAAGTAAATATAATATTATACATTTTATATTTGAGATGTATGAGACATACTTACGTTTATGTCCCTACTTAGGCCGTAACCGACTCCAAAATAACAATAATTATACAATATAGACATGTTACAAGAAAGAAGAGAACTTTCTTTAGAGTTTAGAGGGTTTTTGAAAGAGAGAAGAAAGAAAGAAAGAAAGAAGTTTTCATGTCATTATTTTGTTTCTTTTTAGTGCATTTTGTTTGAAATGGTTTTTTATGGTACTTTTGAATGCATTTTGTTTGAAATTGTTTTTTTATGTTACTTTTGAGTGCATTTTGTTTGAGATTGTTTTTTTTGAAGTCGGCTATTTTTTTTTCTTAAAATTTTTGTTTTATTTCACAATTTTTAGTGAATTTGAAGTTCAATTACAAATTTCCTTAATACGTATGAGGAAAGAAATAAAGAAAAGGACTTTCCTATTTAATATGTGTGTACTTCAATTCAAAAACTAATTTAGAATGCAGCAGATAACCACTTATCCTTTAAACAGTGAAATAATTATCAAAATCGGTATACAAATTGAAAATTAACGAACTAATACATCGTAGCGTGCCTTTAATTTAGTCCAGCCGCGCGCCGCCGTAGAATTATTCAAATGCGCGTAGTTTTTAACAATTTAATATCTTCCAAACTATTGATCAGAATTACATAGTTTAAAGGCTAATGTAATCTGCATTTAATACTCTAGCCATCAAACATATTTATTTGGATAAGGATTCATATCGAATATAATATAATAGCGCCGTAAGCTTACGACGCTGTTTTTCGTGTGCATTTTAATCGAAGTTTGTTCACAATAACATGGTTTTTGTGAGACATCCATAGATGATAGATATATGCCACCTGAGACTTTTATTTAGCAAATTTAAGGATCTATAATTACTCCATACATCATTTTAATGTAGGTCATAAAATTTGACCTACGTAAGCCCAGAAAGCAAATTTGTGCTATTCATTGTAACGCGATGTAGCATTTTTCGTTTCCGCGTAATTTTATTCTTACGATATCTCCGAAACTATTAGACAGAATGATATAGTTTTAATTGCAAATATAATCTACATTAAATTCTCTTGATAATGAACATGTTTATTTACATAAGGGTTACTACTGAACTTGAATAATAGCGTCGGAAATAGGGCATGAATTTAATTAATGTTTCGTAAAGAAAAAAATGGTTATTGTGAGAAAACTATAAAAGATAGATATATGCTATCGCGGACTTTTATTTAGCACATTTAAAGAGCTACAATTCGCCATACATCATTTTGATGTAGGTCTTATAGTTTAGCCTACGTAAGCGCTGAAAGCAAAAATGTCCCTAATTTTCGCAACAAATTTTGAAGCTATATTCAAAATATACTAGTCTTCTAGTTATTTAAAAAAAAAAACAAAAAAATGGGACCCACCTGCAAGCACTTCCTTTCGTTTAAAATAATTTTTATCAAAATCGGACCACCAGGGACGGAGATTCGCGGTAACACACATAAAAAAAAAAAAAATCAGTCGAATTGATAACCTCCTTCTTTTTGAAGTCGGCTAAAAATTCAGTCGAATTGATAACCTCCTTCTTTTTGAAGTCGGCTAAAAAGAAAGTTGTGTTAGTTACACCATTTATAACTCAAGAACGGCTGAATCGATTTGACTGAAAATTGGTGGGCAGGTAGCTTAGGACCAGGAAAAGGACATAGGATAATTTTTACCCCGTTTTTTTTATAATTTTTTTATTCCGCGCGGACGGAGTCGCGGGTAAAAGCTTGTAATAACTAATAACCATGACATTGTAGGTTTTACTGTAATGATCAGCCCGACTGGTACCACTCAGCAGCTGCACAAGAGATACCGAAGTGGAAATATTTCCCTAAATTCAACAATTCAAGTCCATTCCTACCCATTCATTTCTAATGAGAAAAGAATGGGAACGGGAGACGGACAAATAGGTAAAGGTAATTTTCGTTTTAAATTTACCTTCGCCTTAGTTAGTTTTAAGGGCTCGATTTCCGAAATTCCACGGCTGGAGCGTATTTTGCCTTTGCCTTTTTAACAATAAGTTATTGCAGATATCTATTTGTAGTGGTCACTTACCAACAGGTTAGTGCTTGTTCGCTAAATCTATATATATATAAAAGAAAGTCGTGTTAGTTACACTATTTATAACTCAAGAACGGCTGAATCGATTTGACTGAAAATTGGTGGGCAGGTAGCTTAGAACCAGAAAACGGACATAGGATAATTTTTACCCCGTTTTCTATTTTTTATTCCGCGCGGACGGAGTCGCGGGTAAAAGCTAGTACATAACAAAAATGACAAAAAAGTAAATTTAATGTATATACACTGGGTGCTCTGGAAATGCGTATTAAGAATAAATGAACCAATTTTGTTTATATTACAATTTATTTTGGAAATTAACTGATCTTTTGTCTTTAAAATGACTTTGAATCGATAATCAATTTTATAAAACATGTTCAGGTATATGTTATTTTATTGTGTATCCAAATAATTAATTTTAACACATATATAAAAAAACACTCCACAAACTGATGTTGATATGACATAGTGAACTAAAACACATATTCATATACCTACATAGTGATTAGATAAAGTTAAGTTACAATTTCTTTATCAAAATCCGGGTTTCGCTAGACTGCTACATTTATCAAGATGACTGGGCATAAGTTTCGAGTGTGTCATATGTTTACAGATAAATATGAATATATTATAAATAAACATTAGTCTCTCATAGTACGGAATTCAACCATAATTTATAATAAAAAAATATCGATTATAATAGATTTTTTATATATAATAGTTTTACATTAACTGTGTCAAATTTCATGATAATCTTTTCGACAATTTTTTCGCTCTAAGTATTTAATAAAAATGACGGAATAATCTTTATGTAACAAATTCTAAACGTTTTATCAATTTGTGTACTAATTTTCTGAGGAGAACATGTAAATTTATTAATTTAATTTAAGCATACATATATGGATACTACTTTCAAAATGAACATTTTAATATTTCTAATGTTATTACTACCTACATTACTTATATTATTATTATTATTTATTTATACAATATCACTTATGCCTAATTTCCATAAAATAAGTTTTTATAAAAATATTAAAAAAATAATCTACATACATCTATAATGTAAATTTATATCAAAATGTATTGTCAGTATTTACACTGACCTACTATTAAAATGACAATCATAAAATATATTAAATTCAAATTCTAATTAAAAAAATATCTCACTTATACAACTCTCTATGTGTTCTCACAGCCAAAACATTCATTGAATTCTTATTATATCTGTAGAAATAAGTGTATAATAGTGACATCCGATTTATCGGTGCATGTGCATGTGCGGTGCATGTGAATTTGAATTATTATATTCACATGACGAATAGAAAACCACCAAAACATCAAGATGTTTTGATCTTTTCTGCATCTATCTTCAATTTGTCATAATCCTCCTTTACTTTTTTGCATTCACTTTGTAGATCTTCAAACTGACTCTGAAAGTAAATAATGATTTACTCTTCCAAATTTTTAAATAATATAAATACAAATTTGGATGGCTTTAAGAATTGATGTTTGTTAAAAGGTATCCCAGAACAGCTTGATCTTGGTGAAATTAGGCATAAACGTGGAACATAATCTGAAAGAACACATAGGCTACTGGGTTTTTTTCTATTCCATGGGGACGGAGTCACGGGCAAAAAAATAATAATTAAATTATGTTTTGTTTGGTCGGTACAGTTTCAAGCACTAATAACTATTAGTTAATATTGCATTATCCGATAATGAGGTTGTAGGTAATAATTGGTGTGGTCATGACCTGCATAATTGCAATTGTTGATAGAAATATGACAGTTAATAATTATAATGAACTTATGTTACTTCAAGAATCTAATATATTTAAAAAAAAAAAACAAATTTTGCAGCAATGCAACACTAATAGGTACATGATAAAATTACATTAGTGATAATAAACTTTGATAGAAACAAAAACAAAATGCACATGATAATGTGAATTGAATCTTGATGATAATGTGAATTGAATTGATACCCAAAATGCACTTTAAATGTAAAGGTTTAATTTCAATCATGAACAAGTTGGACTAACTTTGCACAAATTTCTCCCTACCTGCTATTTTATCATATTATGAGACATCCTAAAGGTAAGTAAATAAACTATGCTAAACAGCTTTTGAGTTGGTACATTGGACAGACAATTACTCTGGTTTTTAACTTTTTAATTAAAATGGCAAATACTACAGAAGTATGAGCATAGGCAAAACTTTTAAGGACAAAATAGGGAAAGTATTTCGCCTGCTTAAAACATTGCTTGAATTGCTGAGCCGAATACAATGTTAAGCATATTGAGGCATAAAGACATGTGCAGGTAGGTGCACATATTGAGGTGGATAATAAAAAGTTCACATACCTGGCATATTGCTATATGTTGCTTCATTGCTCCACAACTTTCTAACACATCTTTGTATCTCCCCTTATCTGCTTCACGGGCTTTTTGTGTCTCTGTTAATAATCTATCGATACGGTTTTTATATTCTGTAACAACTAAACATAAAAATATTTATTTGTAATTATTTATAATTAAGGGTAATTTCGTGGCTAGACGTGGCTTTTATTAGGTGAATGGGTTTATTTTTTCACCATGTCCGATTTTTCTAATAAATACTACTATCACACTTTGTAATCTTCACCTAAGTAAAATAAGGTTTACGTCAGTCAGGGTCTTAGTTTTTCAAATTAATTACTAGTTCATTTACCATTTAGTTGATATTTTATTGATGTCAGCTCAGACATACAGCGGTTTCCAGATTCAGTACTGTTATAATCTGATTGTAGACTATTCAAATATAAATAAGCAATCCAGACAAAGAATGTGAAGATTAAAATGGCGATCAGAAATCTCCCTTTAGTCAAAGAACGCAAACTCATTTTAAAGTATATTTTCTACAACTAAAAGCAGTGTCGGTCTTTAACTAAATTAATCAAATAAACAACCTCATTCAAGTTACTATCAAATGAAATTTATCATATATGTAAATAAATTTAACGTTTATGATTTATGTGTCGTGGTACATATTTAAATCAGAATATGTTTTATTAATAAGAGACTTAAAATTTATCATTATTTACTTTTTTGAAGTGACGTTTGTTTGATTTGACATTGGCACTTACGCTGTCTCTTTTAAAGATATATTTTACGCAGAAAAAACTGTAAAAAAAAGAAACAATTACATTGAATAAACTTAATCATTGTCCCACACAGATAAGATTATTTAGTATTCTATTTATTAAACTTACGCCTTATCTCCCTCATCCACAGCTTAAGCTGTTCGGTGCCGAGCAAGTGGCGGTGGCAACAAAAATAAAATTTGCATGCAATCTGGCAATATTAAATTAATACGACCTCGCTCCTCCTCCTCCTCTCACTCCTCATTCGTTTTTAGTTTGTCGCTGCGCTGTCTTTAGCTGTGTTAACTTTTGATGAAACGATTGTTAGGTACAACCTAGTTTCGTATTAATAATTCCTTTATTAATTAAAATTTTTGTTCTGTTATTAGTATTTTTAGGGGGAAAACGACATTTCTTAGAAATAAGTAATATAGAACAGGTAGACATGCCGCGACACAATGATAAATAGTGGTATATAAATAATAACCAAAAAGGTACTGTTATTTTAACAGTACCTACTTCCAAACTAAATTGTGGCAACTACATAGAAAGTTAACAAGCTGTTCGTCTCTTTCCATTGAGAAGTTAGGCAGGTAAGAATCTTTATTTTATGTAATTTGTTTAACATATTTTAAGATACAAGTAATTTATAATTTTAATTTTGGATAATATCAAACATTCACTACAAAAACCATTGTAAGTCGTATTCAACACAATGAAAATTAAATATTGTTTTGGATCGTAGACAGTAAGCATATAATTATAAAATCCACGTATATCCATGGAGAGTGCCTCGGCGGATTAGACTTTGACACCAGCTTTGCGTGTGTGCGTGTACCACTGCGAACGTGTTAAATTATTTATATAATTATGTCAGTGTATTGTGTTTGTGTAGCTGTGTGTGATAAAAACGATTTCTCTTTTATTTTAGGGAAATAAACTTGTTTTAAAATTAACGTTACGTTATTTTACGTTAACGTTATCCAATAGATTTGTTCAAAATGGTCATCATGACAACATAAATTTTAAATTTGTTTATGATATAAACACACTACACAACAAATACTTCCTATGATTTACTAAAAAAAATTGTTTACTTGAATACTAAAGTTTTGGTGAATTTATTAAAGTTATACTTTCTGTAATGGACTGAAATTATTTCTTAATTAATAGAATATAAAGACTAAAAATAAAAATAAATGTACATAAAAAAGTTACATTTTTCAATCATAAATAACAGGATGTACTCTTTTAATTTTGTCCTCTTAGATTTTTGATAAGGTAAGTCTTATCAAATACACACACTCACATACAATTTAACTAGACCGTCTCAATAATTATTTGATAATGTCATCATTATTTGTTTGTCAATCATGACTGTGGTGTATAGACTTCCGTCTTGGTTGTCTTATGCACCTACTCCCCATGTCAGACCGTGCAGTCATGTTTCAATAGTCTAGTGAAATGGTAGTTAACCTATTGTGGTATTTTGACAAAATATATAATTGTGCCACCTGTGCCAAAACGTGAGTAAAATAAACAATATATAATAAGACAACAGATTTACAACAGCCTTGGTCATCCAAGGCTCTAAAATTTCGAACTCTTACATTTTAAAATACAGCTTTTCTTATTGTGTGTAAAGGGGAGAAAATTCCTCAATAACAACAAAAAGTTAATTATTTATTTAATAAACAAAACAGTTTTATAATATTTGCTCAATTTGGTTCAAACTCATTTGAACAGGCTGATACATCTGATCAAATTAGTCTTTTAAAACTGTGCTAGTTAACGCTTACCAATGTAAATATTAAAACTAAGTTATAATAAAACTTTTAATCCCTTTTATTGTCGAAACATTTTGCTTCCACATTACATGGATTTTATCTCAACAAAATTATTCTTTTATAAATTCAGGTTGGATGGATAAAGTTCATATAAAGTAAAAGAACCTAGAAAGAAGTAATGTACAATATTACCTACCTAGTCATGAGAAAGGGATTAATGTTTTGCAAGATCTAGTTTTTTTTTACTGCTACCTCTGTAGTAAAGCCATAATAATAAGAGTCATGGTAGTAAGCCAAAATATTAACAATGGCAAAAAATAATTCTGAGAATAAGTGTCAGAGTGTGTCAAGTGTTTTTACCAAATTTGGTAAAAATATAAAGCATAATTATGGTAATAATTTCTATTTAATAGAATAACAGTGTGTAGTTACGATTACGTCTTTCATAACAAAAAACAATATTTGGAAAATTCTGAAAATTAACTGAAGCAAAATAAAAATTGACTATTTTGAAGATTTTAATACAATGCATGTTGACTACACATCAGTTTAAATAGTCATAAAGCATTTTATGTATAGTACTTATAGTACATTTTGTCATGATGACATTTACATTTTTTTTCTTGCTTTGCGTAATTCTTTTCTTGCCAGTTCTTTTTGTGCAACATTTTATTTTTAATAATGTAATCAAAGAAATATCTTACCATGGGTTTCCACTGTATTACATTTACATTTACAAAAACATTATCGGTTTTTAAAAGGATTCAGACCAATGTGTTTTTGTATGGGTGTTAAATTAAGTTTAATCACATTATCTTCATTACTATTATAAGAGTAAGTTATCCCTTATAGGTAATTTGTTTATTTAACATTTATTATTTTTAACTGTTAATTATGATTTCTCAAAAAGTAATTAACATAATAAATTCATGTAAATATACTCATTTATAAATGAGTATATTTACATGAATTTATTATTAATATTTTTATTTAATTATAAATGAAAATCTATTTAAATTTTTAAATAAAATTTAAATTGGTTCACTTCTTTTCTACTACTTTATTTCTTAAAACAAGTTTCTAAATTATTTACGACTTGACTTCTTGTTAAGTTAATTATATAAGATAACTAGCTGTCGCTCGCGACTCTGTCCGCGCGGCATTATAAAACTTAAAAAGTAACGTATATGTTTTTCCAGACTATGCTCTACATTTATGCCAAATTTTACCTTCAAATAAACATCCATCCATCTAAACATTCCCATTAATAATATCAGTAAGATGATGTTAGTCATTTCTCTTCATAATTGCTGAAAATTGACTATTATTATTATAATTAAAAAAAATTGAAGCTTAAACTTAATAAAAATTAAAGTGGTTAAGAAGACCGACCACATTTAATTTTTTAATTAAAATGGCTAGATTTAAATTATGGTCGAATTTCGATCACTTGGCGACTACTAGTTATGTTTAATTTAATACAAGGGTGTTTTGTTGTAAACAATTTATTTTAGGGACAGTAAAATTTGGTCGGACGATGTGAACAAGTTCACGCGACCTTTGATCTATTCAAACAATTGAATCTTGGCATTGTTTTAAGTGAAATTTGTTTGAGGTGTGCAACGAAGTCGATTACAAAGTGAATAGTTTTCATGTTACGTAAAGATACTTAATTTTGTTTGGATTCTCTGCTTTTCCTCCTTTGTTTTGATACTCAGATATTCTGATTAATAAAGCTTGGCGTTTCATGAACAAGATGACCGGTACATTACACTACAATTACAACCATTAATTTGTTTTACTGAGTAAAATAAAAGTTATTCGAGATTAAAACAATATCAAGTTGCATCAAATTAGAAAAGAAGAAAGTTAATCGATTATAAACATTTTAAATCTATTCAAATTGTACCAAACAACTAAAATATGTTAACGCAACACCAGATGTAATCAAAAACGAGATAGAAAAGTTTGAACTAGATGCAGAGATAGTATAAATAAATATTGTAACATCCATTATCTATATATACCAAAGCGTGACATGTGTGTGACATCGGAAATATTATTATGTAGTGATATAAACATAATTTGCTATAAAATTAATTAGCTAATAATCCGAATAGAAACGTCCGTTTGGTGACACAATTTATTATCAGCTAACTATATATCTGTTCACTAATTAACTAGGAATTAAGTATATAAAAAGTGTTGTTCGTGATATTTAATGTCTAACTTTGTTAAGTAATATTAATATGAATTAAAGAAATAAACTATAATCTAATTGTTACGTTAAAATCTTTGATTTTAGTACTAAAATCACAAGATCTTTTGCCACACATATACAACTAAAACGCAGTATAAAATATTTTTGCCAAACATATTATGTTGAGTATTTATATATCATACTTAATATTATATATGCTACTGTTTAGATAGATGTTTGTTTGAAGGTATCTCCAGAACGGCTTTACGGATCTCGATAAAATTTGGCATGGATATATTCAGGAAGAACACACAGGCTACTATTTGCTTACTGATTCCTCGCGGACAGAGTTACTGGCGACAGCTAGTTATAAATATAATTAACAATATAGTGAATTGCAAAATTCTTATTTAAGAGTAAACAACTTTATGAGAATGAATGACCTTTAATGTTTCGTATGTTTCCAATTTAAAGTTATTCTAAATGTACGAAACTATGAAACACAGACGTAGCTAAACTATACTAGGTTATCGGATAGCTGATATCAAACATAGTTATAAGGAACGAATGTTGTATTTATTATTATATAGGTAATTCTAGTACAGATTGAAGGAATACTTAAAAGTTATTCTGTTCTGATTAATTCCACATTGATATTTCTTAGGTCTTCATTCATTGTTCTAACACAAGTGTATTTATCAAACGGCTTGCTATCTATTGTTCCTTTATAAGAAGACTAATCGAAATATTCATGATTGAATAAAATGTATATTTGTATTGCATAATGCGAAATTTGATTTATATATTGTACTCTTATGTGTAACACACATATATTTATGAATATTTTATAAAAAAAGATATCGTAGTGAATGGAATTTATTATTAGTAAAAATATTTGGTTTTATATTCTATTAATACGAAAAAATTACCTCCAACCTTCTATGAAGCAACCTTCTTTACATTTTTTTCTTTGAAAGATGGTTTGATACGGTTTTTTGTGTCAATGGGGAATAAACCAATATTTTTTGTGTCCTATGAATCAAGTGTTAAAAAAAATTGTACCGTACAGGTTGGGGTCGAGTGAAGCTAATTCAAGATGGCGGAAGCACACTCTGCGGTCGCGTTCTCTTTTGCAATTACCCACGACGGATGGGACGTCAACTTTGATCGGGAGGTGCTCTATTTGGTGTGGGAATCTGGCCTAAGGTCCTGGAAGAAACGATTAGCGCGATTCAGGGTTTGTAGATTACGTTTTTTTTTCTTTAATTCAATGTTTCAATATAGGTAATAGGTTGTACAATTTCGACAGTTGCTGCTAAATAACGGACACATGACAAACGTTGAACAATTAACGGTAAATAACGGAAAAACTAGAAATCCGGTTGTTAAAATCGATTGTGAAATAAATCCGTGATCATGCCATTGAAGTAATAGCCACTAGCTGTTGTGCGAATTGTCCGGTCATATAACTAATAAAAAGAGATAATTATAAGACTAAATAATATGTGTGTTTGTTGTGATCGTATACATGTTTTTTGGCGGTAGTTCACATGGAATGCAAGAAGGCGGACATTAACATCGACTGAATCTTGGGGGATTTTTTGAGTCAAACATTTTCCGTTTGCAATTTTTTAGTAACCTGAATTCGATCTTCGCACCAACTGTAATGACTGATAATCTGCACAACTTATACCTAAAATATCTTTTGAATTTATAATTTGACCGAGTTATCGCAATATATTTCTAAATAATATAAGGAATATAGTAAAACCATTTAGATATATGTCATAACAAAATCATGTCACCATGGGTTTGATATGTTACTAATATTGCTTGACCATTAGATCTGCGAAGTCCGACATTAACCATAATGACAAAAATTGGCTTGGTCCTTCCTCAATTATAGTGTTTAGTACCTATATAGGTAAACTGTTGTGTAGCGTTCTAGTCTGGTTAAACATCACGTTTTATGTCCAACAAACACGTGACTGGTGCTATAAATGTACTCCTTGACCACTATTCGCAATGCAATTGTCGGTTCCGGTGGGTCCTTTTACGCGAAGTTATGTTGTGTACGAACATCTTTTGTAGACTTGAATTCGCGCGATTCAATATTAAATAATACTTTGATTACTCACACAATATGCGTGCACACTTCAATGTGCATTATGCACTAATCGACAGACTGTACTTGACCGCTGGGAGCAAAGTTAATCAACTCATTGCTCTCTTCGATCAGGCAAGTAAGATCTACTTCGTATATGATCCCAATAATTAGAGGTAATTATATTATTACCAGGCAGCATGCGACTGCTGTTTCTATGGCAGCCGCGGCGGTGCTAATAGAAATGGTACATAACTTATATATAAAAATTTACAACCTTATTGCCTGTATTGATTGCTCGTAAATGTTTAAGTATTCGCGTGTATGTCTACTTCTATTTTCAGTTCTTTTTACATAAATTATTCAAGCAGATAAAGGCTAAATGACTTATGCCAGTCTCACACGTGGAAATAACTGAGAGGCATTGCAGTATACGCTTCAGTAATGTTTTGTCTAGGCGGCGTGTGCTTTCAAACAATAGGAGTACTGCAGTCTTCTGCTCTACCTCTCGGTTCCGTCCCCGTGTGAAGATGGCATTTGATTTTGTAATGAATTCAGACTTTAGAAAAAGCCTATTGTCAAAAGACATTTAAATGCGAACATTTGAAAAATACTGTTCATTCTAAGAATTGACAGCGACCCTGTGGTTCTTTATAACTATACTTCGTTTATTAAATATACTCAGTTAATTTTCACTTTTAACTTACGTATGCTTAAAAAAAATAGTCTTATCATGGAATATGTTAAAGATTTATTTTAAGTGATAATTATGAAATTTAGAATGTTGAGTTGTTTTAATTTCGTACTTGGAAAGTTGAGTTTTTACAATTTCAAGGTAATGTTTTTTTTTTCATTATAATTATTTTGATTGACACTTTCTATTCATAACCTTGGCTATATATATATATTTGTTATTTATTTTACAGAACAGTGTAAGCAATGGCGTGTACCCGGGCCATCTTCAATCTCTATACGTTTTATGGGCGTTGCTAGTGGCAACACATTTTGGCGGCTTTAATATACCTTTTGGACTAGTACAAAAAGCATTAGCTGTTTTGCCTGGGTATTTTTTTTAAATTATCTTAAAACAAATCTCATTTACTACATCATTATTATTTTACAACCAAATTGTTTCACATTTCATTACATTTTTATGTTGCTTTGATATTTTACTTATATGTTGTAGTTGTAACACAACGTTGTAGTGCAACATATAAGTAAGTTCATGGCTTTTTCTTTCATATATAGGACAACTACTATGTGGCAAGTTATAGCTTGCTTATTGGCAGCTCTCACAATGTGGTTATCAGTCATATTCCTGATGCGGTATCTGCTTAAAGTTTTACTCATGTACAAGGTAATAATATACCTAATTTATATCACTTTATTTATTTATTTTACTAATTTATTTGAAATAATTTTTCGCCGATGAACTAGAGGATAATTGACTTTCTCTCAGAATTACATTTCATATCAGATGTCTTAAGGGAACTTTCTTAATCATAAGGGTCGATTATTCTCGCGAATTCTTGTTGCTGGAATGGCTTAATTAATTTTGAATAGATTAGATTAAAACGTTCTATGCCACGATATTTGAAATTTTTCACTTATACCACATAAACTGAATTTGCCAGCACCGAACGCTCCAATTCCATTAGTAAACTACCACAGAACTGGTAAAAGTAAGTCAGTAAGTCTAACTTATTGATTTCTCAGAACTCGTGTTACTTCAAATGATTGTATGTTAAACTTTGCTTTCTTAATATATATGTAATAATTGTAGGGCTGGATGTATGAATCTCGAGCGCCCGGAGCGAGGATATCATTTAAAACAATGCTATGGGTTAGTGTTGTCAAAATTCTATCAGGCTGGAACAAACCTAAGCTGTACAGTTTTCAAGGATCTCTACCTAGACTTCCATTGCCGTCTGTTAAAGATACTATGAAAAGGGTAAGCATTATTTTTTTTTAAAAGTAAGATAAACTTTATCTCTTCAATGATTATATCTCCTTAGTTTTAAGGCTATTAATATGCGGTAATATCGACTAAAATAAAATAAATTAATAATTTCGGTTCAAGTGTATTTCATCAATAATTTCTTCAGATGGTCAGAATAATATACTTGTCAGTATAATATAAAAGAAAATATCAAATAAGTTGTTTTAATTTTAACTTATAATTTTATATTTTAGTACCTGAATAGTGTCCGTCCGTTATTAGATGATGAAAATTACCAACGAGTTGAAAGACTTGCTAAAGAATTTGAAGAGACGATAGCAGTTAAATTACAAAGATACCTAATTTTAAAATCATGGTAACGTATTACACCTCAATATTATAACATTTTTCAGTTTTTTAAAAGCGAATTATATAATAATGATAGAAGTCGAAAGACACTTCGTCAGCGCAGAATTAGTAGTAGCCTAAGTTAATCCTGCACACTTCTACCTTCTAGTAAAAGTCCCGTCAAAATCGATACAACCGATACATTTCAGAGATAACGGAACAAAGGTAGACTTGCGGACAATCAGGCAGAAATTATCCAATTTTCATTACAATCAACTCAAATGCGAAGTACGAAATATTATTTTTTCGATGCAGAATTTTTTTGTGTAGTGGAAAAGCAAGGTTTAAAGAAAAAAAGGCGATTAAAATTAATACTGAAAAATACATTGCAGGTGGTCAAGCAACTACGTATCGGATTGGTGGGAGGAATACGTTTATTTGCGTGGTCGCTCCCCATTGATGGTTAATTCAAACTTCTACGGTACTGATGCTATCTTACTTAGACCCACAACAAACCAGGCCGCGAGAGCTGGCGCAATAATACACTTCTGTCTACAGTTCAGAAGACTTATCGAAAGACAGGAATTAGAACCGGTAACTATTTGATATTGTCTCATTTTTAACCGACTTCTATAAGAAGGGGGGTTTTAGTTTTTTTTCTTAAAGTAGCACATAACTGATCATTGTAGCAATCTTTTTATCTTAAATTAAATTTAACCTTAAGCTAATTCATTTACATTAAATTTAAATAATCTTTTTACCTTATTGAGTTGCGAAATGTAGCTAAGATGAGCACTTAGTAGCTCTTCTCTTTTCTTCTCTCGACAAATATAATAAATGGTAGAAGGCAAAGTAGATAACGGTTAGCTTGTTAATCTTTTCCTACGTCATCAATGTCCGCGACAATTGTTACAAGGGCTATAGTTTGAAAGTAGATAACAAAATGTGATGAGAAAGATATGATTTCTTATTATCTTGTTATCTCACTAATATTATAAATGCGAATGCTTAGATGGATGGATGGATGGATGGATGTTTGAAGGTATCTTCGGAACGGCTCAATGTATCTTGATGAAATTTTGCCCAGATGAACATAGTCTGGAAGAACACATAGGCTACTTTTTTTTTTTTTTTTTAATTCACGGAGAAAGTCGTTGGCGACAGCTAGTTATAATATAAATTTGTTTCCAGATAATGCTTCAAAATATGGTACCATTGTGTTCATGGCAGTATGAACGTCTATTCAACACGGTACGCGTTCCTGGAGTAGAGACGGACAAGTTGGTACACTACCAGGACTCTACTCATGTCACCGTTTATCACAAGGGTCGCTATTTCAAACTAATGGTTTACTCTAGAGGCAGATTACTTAGACCTGTGGAAATACAACGGTGAGTTTCCAATTTTACATATATGTATGTGTATGTATAAAAGTTTGAATGGATGGATATTTGTTATCAGGTAACTTTAAAACTGCTGAATGGGTTAGGATGAATCTACAAATCTATATATATAAAAGAAAGTCGTGTTAGTTACACCACTTATAACTCAAGATCGGCTGAATCGATTTGACTGAAAATTGGTGGGCAGATAGCTTAGAACCAGGAAACGGACATAGGATAATTTTTACCCCGTTTTCTATTTTTTACTCCGCGCGGACGGAGTCGCGGGTAAAAGCTAGTATCTATATATATAAAAGAAAGTCGTGTTAGTTACACTATTTATAACTCAAGAACGGCTGAATCGATTTGACTGAAAATTGGTGGGCAGATAGCTTAGAACCAGGAAACGGACATAGGATAATTTTTACCCCGTTTTCTATTTTTTACTCCGCGCGGACGGAGTCGCGGGTAAAAGCTAGTTCTATAAAAGATGAAAACATGTTGATTACCAAATGACTTAAATTTTAAAAATTTATCCTACTATGTTATGCATAAAGTTGTCTAATTTCTTGAAACCTAGAAGCTTCTTAAGCATTACGAAACACATGAAAACTTTATTAAATTGATTTAGTTATTTTACTGGTAAAGAATTTTTTTAATGATATATAAAACGCTTTTAGACATTTTCCATAATTACTCTATGCAATTAATTTCCTGATATAAATTACATAACTCGTAGCATAGTTCAAATAAACAAATTTCATAGCATAACTAATTGATACAATATTATTAATTGAAGTTAATTATCTAAATATGCTTTGGTTATATACAATTCATATATTAACACAAGATTTTACTAAATAATAATACATATATATAATGGATACTATAAGTACCTACCTAAAAATAATGTAATCTTGATATTAAATCAATAGATAAAAATAAATACGCTTTACTGCTTGGTAGGGATGACTCGACATTATTATACCACGAGCTTCTATATTCTTTAGTTAAAAAAAATAACAATACGCTAGAACCTTGAATAGAATCTAGATTAGTAGATAGCAGCAACACGTGTCTAAATTCTGTTTCGTATTTTACAAAAAAAAATGTGAGCCGTCATGGGACGCCTGTCAGATGTGAAACATCGTGTGTGTACAATATGCATAAAAGATAATATTATTAAAATAATATATATATATATGTATCTATACTTCAGTATAGCGTGGCGACCCGTCGCCACGGCAAGCGTCGCCACGCCAACAATTCGGTTTACAAGTGAGCCTATAGATGTTTCACATCAAAATGCTATTATGCTTACATGTGTATCAGTAATTGAAATAAACAACCTAATGTTTTATCTGATCAAATATTAATTAGATGAAAAGATAATTTTCACATTGATTGATATTATTTAACAAAATTTATATCTTTATTCGGCAATTTAATCAGTTATTATTAATTACTAAACAAATTTCAATATTTGTTACCAATTGGATGTTGCCTATTACTCGTATTTATAACTAGTTATCGCCCGTGATTACGTCCGGGCGGAATTACAAAGAATACTTGAACTTTCAAAGAATTTCAACGAGAACCCTTTAGCTATATTGAAGATACGTAACATCTTGGATAGATCCATCCATCCATCCAAACATTCGTATTTATAAGTAAGACTGTGATAAACTATGGTAGACATACACAAAGGCGATTTTAAAAAATTACAGTCAAATTGGAGCGTAAATAACCGTGTCTAATTTTAAATTGAAACATACATCAGATTAAAAATAATTGTAGAAAAATTGCATTCCATTAGCCCTCGGTCTAGTCATTTTAGCAAAGCCCACCAACATGGTTGTATAAGGCCTTTTCACCCCGAACTTAGAGTGATGTCTGTTTTTTCTTTTACATGTGATCTCTAGTCAAATCGAACAAGTCCTTCATGATAATTCGGAACCGATGATAGGGGAAGAGCGGGTTGCCGCATTAACTGCCGGGGAAAGATCACATTGGGCTCATATACGACAGACATGGTTCAATAGAGGACACAACCGTACCTCGCTACACTGCATTGAAAGAGCTGCTTTCAATGTATGCCTTGGTATGTTCATATTTCATTTTTGTTTATGTTTCTCATTGATTTACTGAGTTTACACTGCCGAAACACTCAAACAATATTTTCGTCCATCTTATTGTAATTATTTTTTCATAAGTCAACAGAATTCATTGCATAATAATGTGATTGGATAGCTAACAAGTTATAAGACAGTCTGATTTTATTTCTTTGTTTAATAAGTGGTATTAAAAAAAATATGATTTCTCAGATGATAAAGAGTATGGATATGATGAGAACGATCCTAGCAAGTTAGATGAATACTGTCGTATACTATTGCATGGTCAAGGACATGATCGTTGGTTCGACAAATCTTTTAACCTCTGCTTCAGCAAAAATGGATTCGTAAGTATTATTAATTAACAAAGATTTATTTTATATAAAAAAAAACATCCTGTCATAAGTATATTAAATATTCAAAAAAATGTTCATGCAAATGTTATGTGTATTTTGTAAAAACATATTTATTGTCATCCCTCATATTTTTCTTGAGTAAAAAACAGAAATCAGTTTTTTTTCTTGTTTTTTTTTTCACTGGAAATGTTTGGTTAATTGATATTATAATTTTCACAGGTCGGATTCAATGCTGAGCATACTTGGTGAGCAATAATATTAATGCATATTATCAAAATTATAAAAAAATATTTATTCATACGACATAAAACAATGAAACCTTTTTTAAATAATTTTATATATTTATATTCCCTTGAGTAATATATGTATTAATTCTACTCTTTCAGGTTAATTCCTTTTGTTTGTAAAAAATATAAAAATCTTAAGTCGCACATCTGACAGCACAAAACAGTTTATAAATATTTTTGAAATGAAAAAGTTATTATGGTTTTTTTTCATAGAAAATAATTTTTTCGTCCATTTTCTTTTCAGGGCGGATGCACCTGTAATGGGTCATCTTTGGGAATATGTTATCTGGTTTGAATTACAGAATGGGTAATTATAAAACAATATTTTTTTAAATCAAAAGATTTTAATTTAAAAATACGAATTATTTCATTAAATTATTATTTGATTTTTTATACTTCTTTATATGTACATGCCTGTTGATTTTTTTTTATAGTTTTTGTGTTTTTTCCCTCCTTCCAGCATGTTTTTAACATTTACTTTCTGATTGGATTAAATGAGTTTATTTCTATTATTATTAATTGTATGTTAAAATGTTATTGCTTTTAGTTATACAGCAGATGGCAATGCACATGGTATTATAGAAACAGCTCCTCCACCACCAATAAGATTGCAATGGGACTTGAACAAAGAAGAATTAATGAAAGGAATCGATGTGTCTTATAATGTTGCCCAGAATTTACTAAATGATGTTGACTTACGTATACTAACCTACACCCAATATGGAAAAGGTATATTCATCCATACACCGCTTATTTTTTTTAATAATATTCACCATGCAATGTGGTATTTTTTTAATTAGATAAAAAAAAACATTTTTTTCTTCTTTTTTTTAAACCGAACAAAATAATTATACGGTTGGAAGGATGAATGGGAAAGAAGTGTTTCTGTTCTCTTGTCTGATCAATAAAGTCAATGCATCTGCACCTTGATGCTTATAGTGGTCGCTTAATATAAACCTTGCTACATAACTTCCATTTGCACAGTCGAAATGTAGTTTAACAGTCAATTCAAATGTTTGCTTACACATGTAATATAAAAAAAAAAATTGAGTCACCTTGAAAAATTGGTTATAAATTAACTCAACTGACTAATCCTAAACCCCGGGAATTTTTTAATTTATTTATTAAGGCATTGGCCCCGGGAAACTACAATTCGAACCACTTAGGATCCAGGCATTCACTTAATTATGACAGCTCACTAGCGCCCCCTGTCAACATCAAAAATGTCACATAATCCTCTTTGTACTGCAGCTGGCATGTCATTTTATATGTCTTAATGGGTTTTATATATATTTTGACAAACAACAGTGATAGCAGCGCCATTATCACCGGTTCAGAAATCCTTATTTGAGTCTCAACTTCGAATAATATTATTCTTTTCATGTATTTAGGTTTCATGAAGAGTTGCCGCGTGTCTCCGGACGCGTTCATCCAGCTGTTACTGCAGCTGTCGTACTATAGGGACGCAGGTCGCTTCTGCCTTACCTACGAAGCCTCGATGACGCGCTTGTTCCGCGAAGGTCGGACTGAAACTGTTCGCTCCTGTACTATAGAGAGTACTGCATGGGTCCGCGCTATGGAAGATCCTAATGCGACAGTAAGATAAAACATATTTTTTTTAATACTTAAAATATTACGATAGGTTTTGATTTCCGTGACGTATTTTTTAATATATATTTATTTTTTCAAAGAGAATTTGAGGCATAAGGTACACACCTTTAGTTTTAAGTGTACAGTTAAACTTTGCAGTTAAAACTGAAGGTGCGCACCTGCTTTATGTGTGACAAAAGATGTGTCATGGCAGACTAAAGTCACTCTACTAAAGTAGTAGTATAATACCTATTAAAATTTCACCACAATGTGTTACAATTTAAAGACACAAATATTTAATTATATTTGTAATTTATTTCAGGTTGAAGAACGCATGCAGCTGTTCTTGAAGGCGAGCAAACGTCACCAACTCGGTTACCAAGATGCGATGGCGGGAAGGGGCATCGACCGTCATCTATTCTGTCTCTATGTCGTCTCCAAATATCTTGAACTCGACTCACCTTTCCTACAAGAAGTCTTCAATGAACCGTGGCGACTATCCACCAGTCAAACACCACATGGTAAATAATGTCATATAAAAAAACTAATTTAAAATAACATATCAAAAACAGCGCAAAAAATCAAGTTTTTAAATCCACGAAAAGAAAATTTTTTCAATATCTAAATTGATTTTGAAGAATAACTTAAAAAAAACGACAATAACTTCATAAAACAGCTGATGCCATATTTATTTTCAGGTCAAACGAACATGTTGGATATGAAGAAGTATCCGAAATGCGTAAGCGCAGGCGGCGGCTTCGGCCCTGTTGCAGACGACGGTTACGGTGTTTCATACATTATTGTTGGAGAAGATACTATCTTCTTCCATGTATCGAGCAAGAAGAGTTGCCCTATAACGGTATGCATAATTATCTAATAAATAGCGGTTGCCATAATTCAAAATTATAGTTTTTTTAATTATGAAACATTGCTTTATACACTTTTAACTCCGCTTTTCATGTTCATACATTTACACTATATCCTTTAAAAAGGGAGTACAGAGTTTTCGCTTCAGTTATTTTTATAATAATATTCTAACAACTTATCTTATTACCAGTCGCATAATATTTATTTAAAATAATTGTCACCGGGAACTCCGTCTGCTTGGGATATAAAAACATTAATAAGTAGCCTATTTGTCTTCCCGACTATGTTCTACATCTGTACTAAATTTCATCAAGATCCATTGAGCCGTTCCGGAGATACCTTTAAACAAACATCCATCCATTTAAGTATTCGCATTTCTAATATTTGTAAGATTAAATCAGTGATTGTCAAACTTATTTCTTTCACCGCCCCCTTTGAAAACCAATTATATTTCAGAGCCCCCTAATTTTTATTCAGCCCTAAAACTTAAAAACCATAATTTCATTACTTTAATTAATTTCAATACCCCCATTTTTTGAGCCTCTTATCGCCCCCTCCTAGGTTTGAAACGGCCCCAAGGGGGCGTTGTCGCCCACTTCGGGAAACACTGGATTAGATAAAAACCCGTTGCTATTCTACGCTTACGAAAAATCATATAAATCTGTATACTTTAAAATCCATTCATGGAGGCTACTCCACTATGTCATTTAAGTTCGAAATTATGTCACTTAAGTTATAGAATTCTTAATGATTTTTTTTTCAGAGCTCAAGCAACTTTGTGAAACAAATCGAAAGGTCTCTGAAGGATATCAAAGAGCTCTTTACAGAATATAATAAACTTAAAAAAAAAAATAATGGTATAAAACGGTTAGTTTCCACTGTTGTAACACCTGTGTAACAACAATATTACCATCTCATTCATTCTTTTTAGAATAGAGATAACAATAATGTTTGCATATATGTGCTACAATGGTTGAAATTACATTGTAATATCAAAAAACGCTTTTATAGCATAGATAAATGCAATTTTTTTTCTTGTTGTTGTAATTTGTAGTTTATGATTCTTTTTTTTTTTAGATGTAAGTTTTGAATTCAATACATCACCGAAAATAATGGTATCCATTCAATAATTTTTATAGTTCATACATTTTTGGTTATCATTTATACTTGAGGTTAGATTTTCACTGCATTTGTATAGCAAAAACATAAAATATTTTGTTATTCCTCTTCATTCTAATATGTCTTTGTACCTGTTTCTGCAGTGTAAACCCACAGTTTATATTCAACAATAAAAACTAGAATGTTACAAAATATATCTAGATTTGGAGTATATTGTAACATTCTAAATGTAGAAAAACAATTTGTTATGTTTAGATATAATTTTATACGATCATATATTTTTAAGCTTATTATATAATAAAAATCAAGTAACGAAATCATATTTGTATAATATTTGAAAAATATAAAATATACTATCATTTAAAAAAATCACTAACATTGTTTATTCTGAAGTGGTTTGAACTATATTTTAATTGATTGAATAGTTGTTTTTTACAAAGGTATTTATATTATAAAGTGTAACAAGTACAATGTAAAAAGTAATCACAGATGCTTTATGTTTTTTATTATATATACTAATAACAATCACTATTTTAAAGTATAAACACATTATGTAAAGAAATGGAATGCTCCTATTGAGTTCTTTTATACCTCAGATAATGTAGACTTATTTTATACTCAATATCAGTGTTTCCTAAACATGATCCTCCTACAAAAAATAATCTAAGTTCTATTTTTTTAATTAGACTAAAATGACATTTCATGTGTTGCCAGATTTTTACACTTCAAATCATGTGGAAAAACGTATTCGATTCTTCCTAATAAGTTATAAAAAACTGTAAAGCTCTTATTTAAAACATAGTAACACAAATTAAAAATGTATTAAAAACTAAATACTATCGTAAAAACAAATTATCAAATAATTCAGATAAAACAAATAATAGGTGATATTGTCACAAACGGTATTTGTCTATGTTTTCCTTCCAAAATAGTGTGTTGTCATTATTTTTAACATTAATCTAAGCGTCTCTTAAAGATAAAAGTTACGATTTATCAAACCAGAATTACAGATAACACGTCAATTTAGTCTCACTAATTAAAAAATAGACTTATATTCATATTGCAGTAGGTACATAACATTTAGAAAAATTTACAAACCATTTATAAAAAATATAAGCAAACTAAACGTGTATTCATAAATAACATATCATTAAAATAATGTGTGTTTTAACAGTTGATTTAAGATATTTTATAACCTATTTCTAAGAAATGCAATCCCATGTAATGGACTATTTGGGAAACACAGATAAACAATCATCACATTCGTTCTAAGTTATAACTTGTTACTTACGATTAAAAAATGTGTTAATAACATAATTCTTTTACTGTTTACAATGTAAATAAATAAATGGTTGTTAAAAATCTATTGCTATTTGATTCCTTAAAAGACGAAGACCGGAACGCCGAAGCACTTTTAAAAATCATGATTTTATCAAATTCCTTTATAACTCTGAAATATAAGTATGTTTCTTGGTTTCGTCAGAAGATACTCAACTCAAAGTATTCTATGACAGTCATACCGATAATTCACACTTTATTGTTATTTCTTAAAACTTGAACTCTCTTTGAAAAAAAAATCTCTCTCTCTGAAAAAACTCTTTCTTATTAAAAACGTATAAATAAGGGAAGCCGAGTCGAGGGATTGTATGTACAATACAAAACTTCAAACTACGATGCAACAAAGGTTGGAAAAAGGTATAGATATCATATAGAAGGATCAGTGGAAAAAGGCTTTAACTTAAGAGACAGAAGCCTCGACTGTCACTGACTTGAAAGAATACGGAATTATTTTATCGTTGTGCATATTGCATTTCTATGAAAATTTCGGTAAAGACGTTTTTCTAAAAAAAATCATACGACAAGCTACAGCAAAAATCTCAAGGCATACTTCTGGCAGCACTGATTGGGTATTGTCAAAGTTGTCAAACATATTCTGTTTCTGTTATTAATTCGATTCGCGGTTATCGAGACGAAACTCAACTACAAGTTCTACTTAAGACATATGTTGGCATACAAAATTAAAGTAAAGCGTGGCTTTTTATTGTTTTGGTTAAAATATACACAACATTTAAACTTATAAATTACTTTTTATTGTTTCTAAAGCTTACGAACCCTAGTGCCTTTTATGTTTTTAAACAATTCATGTAAATAGTGCGCTTATATTTATTATGTTAGTAGACGATATGTTTCACATTTTGAAAGAGATATTGTACAAATTAGGAGCCTTATCAACCATCACCCTCCTTTTAAGCGTTGTCATTTTTTGGTTCTACGGATTCTTCGCCGCTCTTGGTATCTTTATGACTGGACTTTCAGGTAAGAAACTTATATCATCACTATAGTATTACCATTAACAAATTTATTTTTAATTTATATTGGCAATTAAAATGTTTGTAGGATGTATAAACATAAATTTCTGCAATATATAAAACTAACTTATTTATGTACCATGTATGAAAAGTTTGCAGGAAACTATCCAACTCATTAAAGTTAAAAAATTCGATTGTCAATCGAAAAATACATTGTTACAAATATGTATTTTATTTTCTATATTCTATATAAAGCAATGTTTTTAAAAAATAAAACAATGCTGTTAAAGCACATTATTTTATTTGTTAAAAAATAAAAAAATTTAAGTTTTCGACATATTGGCCCTTGTTCAATCTCCTTAACCCATATAAGATGTTTGAACTATTTGTTGGAGATGATATCTCAGAATAGTAATATAATGTGATTATAGTAAAGCATAATATATTAGAGTCTTCTACGTATCTTTTACTGCATCATATAAAAGTATTAAAAATTAAGATGGCTATTTCCATTATACTTTACAAGCAAATAAAATTCAGGCTATATTTATCTTTAGCCCCTTTATAAACATGATCTGAATTGCAACTGCAGTTGGCTGAAAGCTAAATCAAAACAGGGGGTCCCCTTAGCTTATTAAAATTCATGCTGTGAGTACAGACGGTCCGGGGAACTATTTTGCATTTGTTTTTAAAAATAGAACTCGAAATTTCAGTATTTCTAGTAAATTCTTATGACGATTTTGTATCACAAATAGTTAATTATATGTTATATAAATTAGTATTACTTCTAAAAACAGTAAATAATGGCTGATATTAATATGCAATTCTTGAGTTCAATTCAAAAATTTATTTAATGATTATGTATGAAATGATATGTATATCAATTGAAAATTGTAGTATATCAAATTTTATTTGATCACCAATCAATATACTACAATGTCATCCAAACTTCATTGTAGTATTGCATAAGATGCTATCCAAAGCACATATTAGGTATTTGATGGATCTAAACAGACCCTAGTCTTTGCTATTCTCTCCAGTGTCTCTCATCTGTGCCGTACATGTACCTACAACTGGCCGTGAGCAATCAGAAAGTTTGAGTCTTATAATAAAATAAAATGAAAAAATAGAAAATGAGTATTTAAGTAGAAACACTTAGATGGCAAGTGGTGCAGTTTATTAGAAACAATTGATATATTTCATTTTATTTTGTTTGTTTTAAACAAAAAACGATAATAAAAACTATAGTTGTAACACCATCTTACTAACATTATAAATTAGAATGTTTAGATGGATTATAAATAATTAATTTATCAATGGATGGATGGATGGATGTTTATGACAAGGTATCTCCAGAACAGCTGCATGGATCTCAATGAAATTTGGGATAGATTGCTAGATACATAGAAATATATACTGACTCTTCATATGACATGATAAAAAAAAACTTTTTTATTTATTGTAGTTATAAATTATTTTGTAACTGCTTGTCAAGAATTGTGTGCGCTTGTACTTGCTACAGATATAAATCAAATTCAACACATCCTGTAAATATCACATTATGTGTCCTGCCTGCATTGTCTGGGTTGTCTGAATGTTGTACATTATTATGCATAATCCATATGAAACAGAAACGATGAATGTATCAGAATTATTTAACATGTTTTGAAAAAAGGTGTTTTCAGAAAACAAATGCAATGTTGATGCATAATTTTTTTTGCAGGGATATTGTATACTGGACAAGATCTTTTGCTGTATTATCCGAATATACCTCCGGATTCCAGAGGTTTTGTTTTACAACCGAGTAACTTTAAGCTACCATATGAAAGTATCAAAATCAAAAATAAAACTGGATTGAAGATTCACATGTTTCTTATAAAACAAGAAACAAACTGCAATCATATACCGACTATGATATTTTTCCACGGCAATGCCGGTAATATGGGTCAAAGGTATGTTTTAACTTTGTGTAAAGTAATTAATATAATTATTAGGATAATCCTTTTTATTCACAATAAAATTAATCAGTTAGAATATCATGGAAAAATAAATATAAACTGGTTTTTTTTTTCGACTAAGTAAAAATTTTTGATTTTACAGGTTACCCAATGCTTCTGAATTGTATCATAAATTAAATATCAACATTCTATTAGTAGAGTATAGAGGTTACGGTCTCTCTGAAGGTTCCCCATCTGAACATGGTCTCTATGAGGATGCACAGACAGCTTTTGATTATATAATGGAAAGATCAGATCTTGACAGGAAAAAGATTATAGTGTTTGGCAGATCATTGGGTGAGTAATTGAATATTACAGATTTTAACAAAATGTAAACATAGATGGCGTTATCTAGACAAATAAATAAAATTGGGGCTGTATGTTATATCAAAATTTAAAAAAAAATTATTGTCTGACTTGACAAATCTCTATTCGTTTATTCGTTTAGTGTAGTCTTTGAAGCAGCTATTTTGCTATTTCGACTTTTAATGGAAAATATCTGATATATGCTGTAGTGTATATTTCCTTTAAATTAATTGAACTAAACCTTCTAGGTGGTGCTATAGCTATAGACCTGGCATCCAGATTCGAGTACAGAAACAAGATTTGGGCTCTTATTGTGGAAAATACTTTTACAAGCATTCCAGATATGGCAAAGCTTCTATTACCATGGAGAATTTTGAAATGGTTGCCTTATTTCTGTCACAAAAATAAGGTAAATTTCAACGACTGCTATAAAAGCAGCTACATGAGAGGCAACAAACTAGTAAATTATATATTTGATATAATATGTTACGGATATGTTTTGCCTTCTTTTAAAGTGTACTTAAAAATAATTAGTAAAGGTTTTTGGACCGCGAGCTAAAAAAGCATGTGTTTTTTTGAGTTTCAATAATTTTTCTATCTTTCAAATCATAGTATGGCAAATATAATGATATAAGTGAGAAATAATTTTACTGTCATTGACCATGATACATAATTTCAAAATAATGTTATAGGAATGAAATTGTAGTTCAGAGATTCCTTTGTATATATCTCTATTAGCTCGTTATTTCTTCCACAGTCACAAATATGACTATATTTAGACCACCTTAATGCCTTCTCATTGTCCCCACTGAGGGACTTAGAGTCTACCTAGGTTAGAAGTGACTAGGCCTAAGTTAATCACACTGGCTCGGTACATATTGGTTGACTCCACATCTGTGAAGAAAATTTTAATTTTTTTTTGTAAGGTTGCGATATTTTATGTCAAACCCAAGTACAATAGATTTATAACTTATACATTAATTTACTAACAATTTAATAAAAAAGATTAATAAATGTATCTACTTTATCGTATTTAGTAATGTGTTTTTTTTTTTTTCAGTATATGTCACTGAGGAAAATGGGTCATGTGGTTTCTCCAACTTTAATTATTTGTGGCACCCAGGATGACTTAGTACCTCCAACAATGTCGAGTGATTTGTATACGAGGTGCGGAGCTATTTGTAAGAAGATTGTACTGATTACCGGCGGAGGTCACAATGATACATGGATTTGTAGAGACTACTACGGCACATTACAACAGTTCCTCCTGACCGTTCCTTCCCTACCAAATGAAGTAAGTCCCTTTATTGATGAAAATAATGAAAATCCCTCCACTAGTGATCCTACAATACAAATTGTCTAAATCTTTGTATTAGTGGTAGAAATGTTTCATATGTTATATAGACGTTTTTAAATTCTGTAAAATCTTTATGAAATTTTAGTACAAAAACGTGATATTTTATCAAATACTATACAAGTTTATATCAAAGAGTTTTATTCATATTTTTTGAGTACAATTAAATTGCTCCGTTTTATAATGTAATAATTATTAATAATTTTTTATATCCAGTAAATGTCAAGTTTAATTTAAGTTTACGTTAACTAGGCGTGTATTTTCTTATGAATTACCTTAAGGTCGTGTGTGTTACCTCAGCAATATTATGTCAAAAGTAGCCATCAACATAATAATTAGTAACTGTTTTTTTTTTTATCACAAAAACATTCCTTGTTTAACTTAAACTTTTACAATACCACATTAAATAAATAGATGATTAATTTCGACATTTTTTGTTGGGGTAAACCACATTATATGTTAACCAAATTTAGACCGACAAAGTTATCTGACTCGGTGGGCATAACATAAAGTAAATTATGGGAGCTCATTAGCGCCCCCAACTTCAAAAAAGTAGCTTAAACTTTGTCATGTTTATGATGATAAGTTTGACAAGTGACGTATATGAAGTATCGAAATAAATTTGTATGTATGCACTACTTAATGGACAGGTATCAATGACGAAACATGCTCATCACGAACAACTATGAATTATCTAAAATTTTAAAACAATTTTTTAGCATATTTAAAATTGTTAAGTTTTTTGCTTAAATTGCAATTTACATTAACGGATACGCTTGTATTTACTAGTTGTGAAGCCGTTTAAAATACTTGTAAACGGGAAAGATTTCTTCAATGAATTGTAATTTGTGGTAATGCACAATTATTTTTCATTGTTTAAAAAAAACTTGCTGTTATGTTATATAACACATATTTCTGATACTGTATATTTCATTTGAATAAATGGTTTTGTAGAATATAGAATAGATATTTGTAGATGTTGGTAGAATTACCAACCCATCACATTCATTGCGCCGCGTGAGGTTGATCCGACTTCTATGACAATAATAATCGTAAATATTCATAATCGATTTCACTCAACCCATTCCTACTGAATTGTCTAACTAATCTTAAAACGGACAAACTTTATCATTCGACAAAAATCTTGTGGCATTCGGAAAATTTGTGAATTAACAATGTCATTTTGACAGCGTCATATTTTGTTCAAGGAGGGAACGGAATCTGCACGGTTTTTTAATGTTGCCATTTTCATAATTTTTGAAATTCCAAGAAAATATGCATGATATGACATGTAAGTTAATTTTCTAATGTGTTTAGAAGCATCAATTTTAATAGTTAGGAATTACTACGAAAGATCTTGCTCACTGCCCTTAAAACTTGAACTGTCAATGTCAAAAAACTGCCAGAATATTTTCCTTCACTATAGCTTGTCATGTTTTTCTGTTAAGTGTATGTTTTACACATTTTCTGACAGAACTAAACACTTTAGCAGCACATCCTTCCGGCCTAGATAACTTTGTTGCTCTATATATAGAAGGTAGACAACATGTCAATTTGTCATAAAATATTGTTAGATATAGAATGCAAATATTTTTATAGACATCAATAATTTTAAATGTAAATCAGTGTATGCATGTTTCAAATATTCAAGGTGGAAGTATGTAATTTACACAGTAATGAGAATTCCTTTAATTATTAGAGTCAATTTTACACAAATCTAATTATTCCTTAATTAACTAACTCCATTTAAATATTTTCTAAGTTCGCTAGCAAATATTAATAGCATTTATTTGGAAAATATGCAGTTATTTAGGGAAGTTTTTATTGGTGTTATTAGAAATACATCTATATTATTTCTGATTTGTACATATTCAGATATTGGCTAATAGAAATTTGTTTGACAATATTATCATAGAGATTTGCTCTATTGAACATTTGACGACTATTAAATGTCACAAAACATTAATTATCTAGAGGCCTTCAAGATGTACAACAAGGCGTAACAAATATTAATATTTCTGTTGCAACAAGGCAATTTCATATTTCTGGCATGGAAACAAGGCATATTTCTGTTGCATCTTAAGTGAGTTTTCTATGTTTCGGAAACTTGGCGTATGTTTCTCTATCCATTCCTTTTGTTTCTTTAGTCAAAAATCTTACAATGTAATTTGGTATAAACATTACATTTACGTAAAAATTGGCTATCAATTCTCTCTGTATCTTTTTAGAGTAATTTTCCAGTTAATGTCTAAAAATTCCACCTTGTATATTAAAAGCCAAAAAGTTATACTGTACGAATAATTAAAAATGATTATAACTTTATTTAGTAATATAGTGTTGTATTGTTAAAATAAATAGCTTTATTTTAAATGAATCAAAATACGAATTTTGTAAATTAGACTCAAGCATATGTAAGCTGTTCATATTAAATTTGGATTCCTTCCAATTACGCTTTTGCGGCTGTGCATGAATGACATTTAGATAATAAAAAAAAAATACTTTTTGTTACTCTTTCATCTTAATTCCTCAAGCTTTCTACTTACAGTTATTTCCTACTACTTGTATTTTAAAAGAATATCTTTTAACAAAGATATGATATTTTTTTGAACTGTTTTCTGATCTCCTATTAAAGTCTAGTCGATTATAGCCAGTGCATATTCTGTAAACTTCAATTCTCCTTTTTATAAAAATTTAAAATTTTGTAGTAAAAGAATATCAGAAGCAATAATAATGTTATAAACTTCTTAAATACATATATTTAGTTGTTAAATTAATTTTTATTTAGTTAATAAATATTTTTTTAATTTGGATTTAATTAATTGTAAAGTTTTTCGATGTGAAATTCAATATAATACATTGATTATATTGAGTGCATACTATTTAAGTATTATACGTTTGCGCACATATACATACGTATGAGCATTTATATTTTTTGATTTAATTTGTAATTTATGAAAATAAAATTAATATTTTTTAAACTGTCGTTTCATTTTCAACTACTTCATCTTAACCCAAGATCATAACGACGGTTGCCTACTTCTTCGTTTCTCTTATCCCTATTTTCAAAGTTCTCCTGCAAAGTAAAAAATTACGGTTATAATTATACATATAAATATGTATTTTATTGTAATAAAAGTTGACAAACAAGGAAGCGGTCACCAAATTTCGCTAAAATAAGAAATGATAACGACAGACATCACGACTGCAGATGCATTGTCTAGCCTTAATCGAAATAGGAGAGGACGCACAGAAAGCGAAAATTTGTCTTCCACTGCGTATGATGACATAAAGTATGAATATGAACGTTAACACGGACTAAGAGAGTTTTAGAAATACTGCTAGAGACAAGGTAGACCACTACCATAGAAGTTAGCTATTTTAATCTTATTTAATTTTCATTGTGGTCAGTTAAATATGCGACTTATTCAAAATATCATACTCTCCAATATATTGGCTTAAGTTGCGGAATTTGTTAGGCAATAATTGTTCTCGAGTTTTTACGAAGTCGAATAATGACAAGAAGGAAATAGAGTATAAAGATTTAATTTATAGCCCTATAATAAGATCCTATATAACACTGTGAAGGAAAACATCGTGATGCAACCTGCACATATCTGAGAAGAAATTCAATGATATGTGTGAAGTCAACCAACCCGCACTTGGCCAGCGTGGTTGACTATGGCCTGGTCACCCCTAAATTGGGGTAGGCTCCGAGCCCCTCGGTGGGGACGTATAGTGAGCTAATGATGATGATGATATAACACTGAACATTGCTATTGGCAAAGAGATAAACAAAAATGTTAGTTATAGAGTTGACATTACTTGCACTTTCCTCCAAATCTTTTACTAATATTATAAACAAGATTTTACCCGCGACTCCGTCCGCGCGGAATAAAAAATAGAAAACGGGGTAAAAATTATCCTATGTCCGTTTCCTGATTCTAAGCTACCTCCCCATCAATTTTCAATCAAATCGATTCAGCCGTTCTTGAGTTATAAATAGTGTAACTAATACAACTTTCTTTTATATATATAAATATATAAAGGCGAATGTTTAGGTGGATGGATATTTGTTTGAAGGTATCTCCGGAACGGCTCGCGGAGTCTTGATGAAATTTGGCATAATTGTAGAACATCGTCTGGAAGAACACATTGGCTACTTAATAAGTTTTTTTTTAATTTCGCGCGGACTGTGTCTCGGGCGACTGTATATACTACTATGAAAAGTATTAAAGGAGACAACTGAAATTTTACCGGTGGTCTAATGTTAAATATCTTTGTTATACAGCATCTAGTTATTAACCTTAAATATATAGTATAAGTAAAATATTACATCAACCATTAAACAAATTCGTTTTCATTATTTTTAATTGGAATTGCAACGTTAAACTTATTAAAGTAGAAATAAATAATAATGTTATACATAAACGTAGCTTTCATGGTGGATACGTAGTCTAGGTCACAGGTTAACATTATTAACAGCGTGGGCAGGCGCCATCTTGAACATCTCTCGATCAATACATCCAACCTTTTCAATATAAATATAGAATGTTAGCAACCAGACATTGAATAGCGTTATAAGTGACGTGATGAAATATGATATTAAGATATTTATTAACCGAGACGTCCACCCATGAATATAATGGTTGCCTTTGGTTGCAGATTAAGTCGCTTTATCTGATCATCACGATTAAAAAAATTACAACAGATTAACATGTTCATCCGGAAAATAAATATGAAAGAGCGTTTAATGGAGTTTTTCTCTGTTAAAATATGAATTTTTGTTACTACGTTACTCTAGAACGGCTGTTGGAATAGACGCAGAGAATAATCTGGGATAACATAGGCTACTTTGAAAAATGTACGTTTCAACAACAAAACAACAACAAAATATGTTCATTGTTTTTAATTCTAGATTTATCAAGTTACTGGCAACAGGTAGTTATTATTCAATACAATTTGTTTTGGGTAAAGAGTAACAGGTGAATGGAAAGATGCCCAGTTACTTTCACTTTGGGTGTCGTAACATCTTAAACGTTTACTTCTTCAAATCTGTATCACCAATACGTTTTCTTTACTTGAACTTTTTAATCTATATATATAAAAGAAAGTCGTGTTAGTTACACTATTTATACCTCAAGAACGGCTGAATCGATTTGACTGAAAATTGGTGGGCAGGTAGCTTAGAACCAGGAAACGGACATAGGATAATTTTTACCCCGTTTTCTATTTTTTATTCCGCGCGGACGGAGTCGCGGGTAAAAGCTAGTTATTTATAAAATTGTAACTAACTAGCTCATTTAACAATTTAAAGTACTAAAGTTGTAGTTTTTGATTCTCATAATTATTGCTTAGTGTCTATGCAATACTATAAGTGTTGCTGATTTTAATGTTTCTTTTCTTCATGACATTCATTAAGTACTAGCTTTTGCCTGCGACTTCGTCCGTTCGGGATTAAAAAAATATTAGGTTTGCTCTTCCAGACAGATGTCTACATCTATACCAAATTTCATCCAATTACATCCAAACTTTCGCATTCACAATATTGTTAAGAAGTAAGATGTAATACTCTTATTCATGTTGGTATCGATTTTAAGAATGCCCAATTTATTAGACCACGCCCTGATTCTATTAATAGAGCACTCCAGTGTTATAAGGTAGTAGCTGTCCGCCCGCCCGTGAAGGAATAAAAAAAAAACAGGTTGTTTTTCCAGATAGTCTAAATCTATATCAAATTTCATAGAAAATACATGTAACTGTTCCAGACATACCTTCTAACATCTAAACTTTCGCATTAATTATTAAGATGTTAGTATCGATTTTAAGAATCCCCAATTTATTAAGACCACGCCCTGATTCTATTAATAGACGACTTCACTTTAATAAGGTACTAGCTGTCGCTCATGGCTTCGTCCTCGCAGAATTAAAATAAAACGTAATTAGTAGCCTATATGTTCTTCCAGACTATGTTCAACACCTATGAAAAGTTTCACGGTGATCCGTTGAGCCTTTTTGGATACCTTCTAACAAGCATCCACCTAAACTTTCGCATTTCGCACAAGCGTTGTATTTTTTTTTTGCAAAATACGTAGTAGTAGAAATAAAACAAGATATATGTGAATTAATTATATCATGTTTATTTAACCATCAACTTATGCTGTATTCTAAGTTACATCAAATTGTGTTATAATTTCTATATCAGAGGGTCAGAGCTATATCAGGGGAATCACACTATATTATTTTACGAACAACATCTTGAAATAGTTTAAAATTGTTACAGGACACATATATCTTAGTTAAGTAATTGTTTCACAACATTCAATTCTATTGACACAAAAATCTACTTTTTATGAATAAATGTGATAAATGCATGAATATTCTAAGCCATTTAATTTATGTCATATTAAAAACTATTTATCTCAAATGTCCATTACAATATAATATTAGGTAATAATAGATCATAGAATTATTAATTAATTTCTTTATATATAAAATCTATAATATCAAATAAATCCCCCCCCCCCCCATGAGAGATTAAAAAAATATATTTGTTATAAAAATGTCAATTAATTATATAAAAATTCATTATAATATAGCAAAGACATTGGCAGTGATCTCTCATGGGAACATTAGACATGTGTAAGCAAAAATCAGCTTTACATATTCTATAAAATTCATCGTCCATAAATATAAAATAATAAAAATACCAAAAAAAAAAACATATTTTTCTAATAATCAACTTATGAAAACTCCCAAAGGCCAAATATAAAAACATTTTGTAAACAAGAATACAGAGCGGTATTGAACTCTTAAGAAAATATTTTGATCAAACAAAAATGTCAATGTAAATAAATTAAAAGAAATCTATAAATATTTCATATTTTAACAGAACTTATGCTCGTACTAGATACTTTACATTAAAATAGGTACATCGAGTTAATGAAATATTTCACTAAGAGAAGCAAAGTACTCGCAATATCATTACCGGCTTACAAGTTGCCACACGACATTCAGATACACATACAACTATGGGGATGTGTCCTCTCACATAACGGTTACATAGTTAATTCATCATCAGAGTCAAAAATTTGGGAGGTAAGAGTTTATTGATTTACAGGAAGTCCATGAGGACCTTCATGATATCTCTGGGTTCGGAGCAAGTGGCACAGGTTCGCCGGTGCGATGCTGTTGCGGTTACATCGAACCACAAAAGCGTATGCTAGCGACGCGCTCCAAACTCGATGGCATCATCCTCGGTGATGTCTCCATGCCGCCACAGGTTGAGGCGCGAGGTCTTGGCGTGTTCCTGAGCAGCACGGTACTCGCTCATCAGCGCGGCCAGGCGCGGCTCGCGGGTGTACTCCATCAGCACCAGACCCTCCCTGATCAGGTTCTGCAACACACACAAGTACATACACTTTATATCACCACCAGCTAGCATATATAACATCCACATTCAAAGTAGAACCTCGATAAGTTGAAAATTGGATCATTCACAAAATGTCAATTAAAATATTAACTCACTAGAAACCTTTTGGATACAATTTCCTTCATTATATAAAAAAGATGTACTTTAAAACCGTTTTATTTAAATCTTACTTTTATATACATAATAGTATATCAAAACAAAATCACATCCTTTTTAAGAAAAATAACTTTGCAAATTCATAAATTTTTCAACTTCTCTTTTTTCAACTTAAAGAAGTTTTACTTATATAATTTAAATTAATAATAAATATCTAGCATAATTTAAAGTAGCTATTGAAGGAATTGGAACTGACAATATCATACACTCACAAAATCTTGGCTTGAATTAGAAGTAATGTAATTTCTTATAAGAAATTATGCTATCCATTCCCTTCCTTTCCCTAATCTAATCTGGTAAAACATATATAATTGATTTTTGTGAATGTTGATTTAGTGGATATGTAAATCAATAAATTCCTATATATTAAGTATGGTTTAAATTTGGGGACATCCATTTGTATGTTAGAGCGCAAGCAGATACTACACAATTTAACATCTCAAATGCAAAATTGTTACCTCAAATCCTCGAAAAGTCTGTTGTAGGAAAGGACTACAAATATTTTAATGGCATGTTAGTTATGAACATACAAATGTTACGATGAAAAAAACAATAATCAAAAACATTAATCCAGTTTGTTATAAAATGGACCATGAAAACACTCATCATCATAATAGTTCTCAGCTTTTATCTCTTAGTTCTGTATTTATTCACTTTTTTGTCATAGTTTCACTTATTCCCTAGTTCAAGTTATATAAAAACCTTTATGTGTCTAACTAAAATTTCACACTACATTCGCATTTAATTTAGGATTGTCATGGCAGGATAAATTTGAAAGGAATATTAGAAAAGAATGAAATGAAGTGTTCTGTGCCAACACACCATGTCATGAATACAGAGGATGGATGGACATATAACATTGGATGTATATTTTTCCTAAAATGGAAATATGGGTGGGGAATTTTAAGTTAAGAGGTCAGTATACCTTTCCAATGTCACAGTTGGTTGCAGCGTCGACAAGGGTGACCGCTGGTGGTGTGCCGCGGGACTCGATGTTGAGGAGCAGCTTCTTGTTGAGAGTGTCGGCACAGAAGGCACGCACTGCCTCGCGAAGGTCATCAGCGTCAGTTGGTAACTTGATGCAACTCAGCACGTACTCACTTACGTACGGCGGCTCGATGTCCAGGCTCGGCGGCATCGGGGCCAGCCGGGTGAAGTCTAGTATCTGATAGACAAATTATTAGTGTTAATTACAAAGTTGAATATTACTACTTTGTCAACTTATTTGATCTCAACTATTAAAATTATTTAACTATACATAATTTTTGTATTTACCTCTCTGTTTCCATAATCAATGTAGAAGATATGAGCATATCCGTCTTCAGTGACCTTTTCAATTTTTGCTCTGTACCAATTGTCGTCGGCTGTGAAGCGCGCCGCGCACATGTATCCCTTCCGCGGTACAAACGAGCCAGGCATCGGGCTGCTGCAATTTTTAAAATCATGGTGCATCCTTTCCATCAATGCCTCCAGCTTAGGTATAAGATCAATATTCTGGACATAGAAGTTGCCATCGGGCTTAACAACAGTGACAATAACTTTGTCGTACTTGACAACGCGTTCCATTATTGGGGCGTTTTTCTCCCTTTCGACTTCTCGGTCTACTTCAATGAAATCTCTCCAAAGTCCGATGCGCTTCATCTTAGCGTTCTCTTCTGCTGTCTTAATAGCTCGCGCGTATTCCGAGGACTCAGCGGCGTGATGCATGGTGGCAAGGCCATGCTCAACCAGAGAGACCGACATGTTCTCGTTTTCGATCCAAAGCCAGCCGATGAAACTGCCGGCCTTGTCCATGTCCTCAATGGTGACATGTACATCGCGCTGGAGGCATTTTTCCTTGGTAAATTGTAGAGCTTCTTCGCCATACGGCTCAGCAATTTGCATAGGACCTCCGCCAGCAGTCGGGCGAGCGCCTCGAGGGCAGACAACCCCGGCCAGTAAAAATGTAACAAGTACAGACTCTTTGGGAATGTACAAGCGAAGTCTGGAGCCGCTGGCGACGAACTCTACAACAGCTTCGGTTTTCTGAATTCTCTTGAGGAAAGGTAAGAATTTCCTTGCTTTAGCAGGATCACCGCTGGTATCTTGGACGCGATGAGTGGGAATATCTTTCTTGGCATGTAATCCAATGGCTGCCTTTTGAGCCTTCAATTCAGATTCCAGTAGTTTGTCATAGTGGGAGCTTCTCTGGTCATTATCATTTCTGTATCTTACTACAGTTGCATATCCCTTGCTTACTAAAGCTTCTGCAATGTTACTGTTGAACAAATATAAGTTTTATTCAATTAAGGCATTTATTGAAAACCAAAAATATATATATAAATATGAAAGTATACTTACGTTCCTCCAGCCATGACAGTGCAGCATGTCTTAGCTGGGTAGGTGTCTTTAGCTGGCTGAATGTAGTCAACAGTCACACTCACTTTCTTGCCAATGAGCTTCTTTCTCAAGAATTCTCGTGCTTCATACATCCAAGGAATTTCATACAAAGGTTTGAATCCTTTTGGCCTAGGTGACTGCTTTCCTTCTTCATCAGGACCATTGTTCCTTAAAAAATTTAAAATAATTACAAAATAGTTTTTAGCCATTTAAATACTATAAGTGGGTGTCTGTTACTTTGCTTACTTTTCACGAGGTGGTCTGATGCTGGCCAAAAATATCTTCTTATATGTACCATTGGATAATTTGATCATAAGAGCATCTCCATTCACAATTTCCAACACTACTCCGGTGAACTCTTTGTCTTTAGGTGAAATAATAGGGGCATTAGATGTGTAATTAGTCCAAATGCGGGTTTTCGATTCCTTTGCTACTTTCTCAGCAGCTCTCAGTGTAGCAGCACCTAAACAATTACAAATAAATTAACACATTATTTATATAATGAGCAATGTTAAAAAAACATGTTGATGATACATACCAGATTTCATAACTGCCAGGGACCAATCGACGCACTTTGCGAATCCTTGTTTGAGCAGAGCTTCAGCGATGTTTCCCGCAGGGTGTAAGATGGTTCCCACGAAATATGCATTGTTAACTGATTCAAGAATAACTTCAACATCCTGTTGCAGCAATTTAGACTCCACAAAATATCTCGCTTCTTCAGCATATGGCTCTGATTCTCCGTCTTGCTTAATTGCAGGACACTACAAGATATTTTTATTGTTTAATGAATAACTCATTAGAAAAGACAATTTCATTTATTTTTGAGATATAATTATTATAAACTCACTCTAATTCCAGACATCATCAAGCTAATGGTGTAGTAATCAGGCAGTAATGTCAATCTCACTGTAGATCCATCACGTACGTATTCCATAATCGCCTTGATGGGCTGGCCATTATGTTTGTTCACGAATTGTTTGGGATTATCAATAGTCCACTTAATGTCCCTAACGTGTTTCTAAAAAAAAAAGTTAATTCAATAAGACTATCCACCAGATTATCATGAAAAGTTACAACAAGAGTACACATTTTTTAAATGTCTTTGTTTTTTTAATGACAATTTTAAGATAATACATCAATTTACTCGTAGAATTCACCAACCTGGATATCAGTGCCCCAAAGACCCTTGCCTTGTGCTCTAGCGGCATCTTCGATTTCAACTAGTTTTTTCATAGGTGGAAAATTTCTGCTGCTATCTCTTATTTTCACCAATCCTTCTGCCAGCAAGGATTCTATGACATTTTCATCTTTTGTTGGATCTTTTCCTATCCAAATGGAACCATACTCTCTTGTTGCATTCGGGGGTTTTTCTGCAGTGAATGTGACTACTTTGCCTACTAATTTTTTTCGTAGAAATTCACGAGCTTCCCACCCAAAAGGTTCATCCTTTGTTTCAGTATTGCTACAATATAAGCATTTTTTAAATATTTATTTAATTCATCAATTTTACAATATTATACAAATAACTTTGCAAAACTGAAAACACTCCAATAATTTTGTAAGAAAAGAAAGTTGTTAGTTACTTCACTACAATAATTGTCCACCTCATTTTTGTTCTTTAGATAATTTAGGTTGGTACAATTACATCTAGTTTTTATAGCAACATGTTATTATTGATTTTTTTTTTTAAAGTGAAATGCCAAGTTTAATATTGACAATTGCTTTATAGTTTCTACTTATACATGTCTTAGAATTAGGTTTATTTCTCTATTAAAGCAATAATTAAACAATAAAGGAAAGTTAAATAATGAAAACCTGTTAAAAATGTCAATAAAGGAAAAAAACCTAACATAAAATTTGCATATTCATTAGAAAATTTAATGTCATTATAAATATGCTTTAAAGGAATGAAGTGTTGTTGCTCCAAATAAAAACTCCACTATTTAGCCTTTTATAAATTGTAATTAAAGTATTTTTTACTTGTATTTTTTCTTTTTAGTAGTATTTTTGCACATTCCATGTCAGTTATATTATATTTTTTTTTAATATGAAACAACATTTGAAGAATAAACATTATGAATTTATAAATCCAAGTAAAATATCAGATTTTTTTATTTCTTTGCCCATAATAAAGATGTAAGTCATGGAAAATTGTAAGACAATATTTATTTTTATTATAATTCACAATTTGACAATATTATTATAATTAATAAGTATCGTAATAATTTAGATTATTTTTGCATTAAAATGCATTTTTTATTTATTTATGTATGGTATGCTTGCAGCCATTAGGAATTACTTGAATTTACGATAATAATGTAATACAATGAGCAACAAAGCAATTTAGAACATAAACTATAATTTGTTTATTCATTGGAAAATGTTATAACTAATTTCATTTGCTCCATCTGCCTTATTTTCAATAAGATAGCCATTAAATCATAGTTTAAATTATTATTAATATTTAGTAAGAAGTCTTGATGCAATTTTGTTTTATATTTTTACACAAATGATTAATGTCAGGAAAATGAATGGAGCTACAGGCACAGCAATGAGAAATACGCTTCAGAGGTTCTTGCATATTGAATACATGAATGCGGATAAAGTGACAATGTGATGTTGTAAATACAACAGTACATATGACTGGCAGAATCAGATTGACCCATTCTATGAAAAGTCTTATATCATCTTTATCTAAGTGATGTAACTCTTTGTCAATGATCAAACAGGTTTAAATGAATAGACATCCAAAAGAAAACTGGTATTACTGCTTTTGTGGTGTTGCAGAAAGTTTAATGATTACATAGAAAACTGACATATTTTGTCAGAATATCTTAAATAAGGTCAATGAATTGCAAATTAGATTCGCTAGATATAAAAGTAAGAGTATTGCAATTTGAAGAAAAGATCAAATTTCTTGTAACAATTGACAAACTTTCATTGTAGCCCTTCTTGGCATATTATTTTTCATAAATGCCATGCTGGCACAACTATATACAATATATTTTACATTTATCTAAAATTATAATTATTTTTGTTGAATACCACTGATGCTTTTGCTATTCATAATCAAAATGGCTTCCTAGCAGCACAATATCTTGCAAAGCTGCTGCAATTGTTGTGAAAACAATGTAAGAAACATTGAAGAGACTCAAGCTCAATGCATTTGGCGCTCAGCATTGCATAATTATATTTCAAGTCAAAATGTGGCCATTAGCAAAATCAATAAAAAATTCAGTTTTAGGTAAAGGTTTCAATAATAAATGTAAATGTTTCAGCATAATGAGCGCTAAATGCTTCTGACGCTAGGCCACGCCTCAACCTGGAAATCTATCATAAAAAGAGACCATCACCAAGAAAAAGATCTTGTTATTTCATGTTACATACATAAGTACAACAGTAATACATAAATGCATAGAAAATCAACCAAAATACTGCACATCAAAGCATAAGCGACTTACTTGTTGACTGTCTTTTGTCGCGCGAGTTTGGGCGCTGTAATGCCCGACAGCGCGATGACTTTTTCTGGAGGCGGCCCACCTTGCGGCTGCCCTCTTATTATCACGGTATCACCGGATAATACCTGCAAATCGAAACGAAATGTTAGAAAAACATTTCACATTCACCAATATGTTGAAAAGTTTGAGAGCCACAATACTGTTCCCACAAATGGATGTCCTAAAAATACATTTAATAGAAACAAATAAATGGAAATGGAAAAATAACAATGGTTAAATCAAAGAGACAGAGAAAGAAAAAATCAATTATTTGTAAAAAAAAATAGCTAACATATGCTCAAAGCCTGAACACAGTGCCAACGGGGCAATGTGGGACTGGGAGATCGGCACGAGGCATTACGGTATCCATCACAGCGCACTTAATATAAAAATTAATAATTATAACAAACTTGTATTACCATTTTGGCAATTCCAATCTTATAAGCTGGTGCTGGAGCACTCATCTTGACTAAATTATTGAACCAAATGAAGAACTGAAAAGATAGCCACTATTACTGACGAGCAAACTAATAAGACTGGCGAAACGTGGCGTGTGGCGTGCCACCTGTGTTTCCACATTCAAAATATACTGTAGAAAACAAAGAGCAACAACTGACATTTACTTTCACCCTACCGGAAGTGAAAGAAAAATTTTCAGAAACTTGTGTAAACATATTTTTTCTTACTAGCATCTTAGTATTGAACTGCTGTTTAAGTATTTAAATGTTCCATATTTCGAATTTTTAAGATAGGTAATCATTTTATATGTTGCAAAATGTGACTTGACAGGTTTGGATCCTTGTGTTTTGAGTAAAATGTACTCTATGACAAGCGATGTTGCCAGCACAAAAGGATTAATATTGCTTATTATTTGTTTAACTTCCGGCGTGACGCTATTGGTGGTGTAACAGGTCGATAACAATGTTATGTTCGGAAATCACTTTCTAGATAAATATGGATCGGATGGAAATTCTGTATGGAAAAAATTTAGTAATGCAAAATAAAATTCGAAGCACAAAATTATACGGAAGTTTTTAAATACAATTTTATCGGCAACAATACCTGCCTGGCCCCGTGAACAATATTCCTAAATCATAATCAACCTGGTTCGATTCTAAGATTGCGATCTTTAAATCTATTTTTTTTTGTTAGTAGCATTAAGTTAACACGTCATCTTTCCCATTAAATAATGAATAGAGAACAATAATTAGTTTAACTATAATTTGCAAGCCGTTATTATCTTCAATATAATTAGAACGAGGAGTCATCATTTAATTACGTTAACTATAATCATACATTAATGTAATTTAGCCAATGATTATCATATTGTAAATAATACATGTATATGTATAAAAACGAATCACTATTTACATTACATGATGGAATAGATCGATAAATTTCGCTAATTCATATTTCGTTGTGTTTATAACTGTCAATAGTAGATTAATATGGTAGGAAAAAATCAGGAAGTTCAGCGAAACATAAGAAACTCAGAACATTTGAATTCAATATTCATAGTTAAGCCAGGAAAACGTCTGTCTACATTATAAATGCGATGGTTTAAAAGGATGGATGGAACTTTGTTACAAGGTATCTCCTAACCGGCTGCATGGATCTTGATGAAGTTTGGTATAGATATAGAACACATAGACTACTAATTAGTTATTTTTTTAATTCCGAGCGGACGGAGTTGCGGGCGATAGCTAGTAATATGCGAACATTTTCAGGGATGGATGTTTGTTAGAAGGTATCTCCAAAACGGCTTAACTGATCTTGATGAAATTTACAGAATGCACAGATGCAGATCATAGCCTGGAAGAATAGATAGCCTTGTTAATTTTTACAATTCCTCGCGGACGTTGTCGCGGGCGATAGCTAGTGTATTATATATAGCTCAACCCTTTGCAAACATTACGGTTCACATGAGTTTTAAAATGTTACCTACTATAACACGGTTTTATTACGAATTTAATCACTATTTAGGTTTGAAAGGCTGATTTTCAATAAAACTAAAGTTAACTTTAACGTTAACTTTATTTATATAAAATTACAAACAAAAGTGAAGGAAGCTAATGTCGCCAATGGATAAAAAATCTATTTTCTACCCTTTTTTGCTTAGATTTACCGAAATTCCGGTAAAATATTTGGGTTCCCAAGTTGTCGATTAAAATTAATATTTTGCTTTCCTGTCTACCTGCATTTTAGAATTTAAATCTTATTATTTTAAAGCTTCGTGATTTTCACAGCGGCATGATACTTAGGTTTTTGATCAACATTAATATATTAATAACTGGCCATAAACTTCATAGGAAGTGTAATATTCAAATCTGGAATGAAATAAATGACAAATTACTTTTTCGTTCCAATTTAACCACATGAAGTATTGTGTATTATGTAGCATTTTCCAGTGACGCTATTACTTGAGGTTCATGTATTTATTATTTCAGACAAGAATCTTTTAAAATTTATTTTGATTTGAGTAACAATGGCTAGTACAGATTTTAGAAAGGATGTGACCATGCCTGTGAGACCAAGGAGTGTCTATACTGCTCATTCGTATAACCAGGTGCTGGAGAGTTTAATATTATATTTTATTAACATTTACTTTAAACTTTAGTAATATCAAGGTACCGAAATACAGATCATTTTTCACATTGCTTATTTCATTTATTTTAAAATAATGAGGCATTTAGAGAGTTTGTTAACCGTCAGTAATTGTGTTGACACGCCTTCGCCTGGGACTCTGTAAAATGAAATTAGGAAAGAAAAATAAAACGTATATTTTGATAGTAGATTGCAATACATTTTGTAATATAATATTTGGTTTCTGAACTAACGCAATTTTCCTTATGTGTAAGTAAACAAGTACAAGCTTAAATATTTTCCATTTACCTTTCTAGGTTCTGGTAACGAGAAACGTTTGTTTTATTTAATTTAAAAATATCAATTATTCAACATCGAAAATAATCTTTTCGCTAACAATTTGTTTAAATCTGTATCCAAAAAAGGCGAGAGAAAGAACAGATGGTAATAAGTATTAGAGACCATCCAAAACCAACATTGCAAGCATGAAAATGAATCGCTATAAATACTTTTTCAGAATGGAAATGTCACTTGGTACGGCTCTGAAGTCAGAGGAATGAGTTCACAGATAGTTGATGTTCATTTCTTTACGATCTTTTAGGAGGAATCCAACCTCTCCGCGTTTCAAGATTACAGCAAATTTTTGGAAGGTGGTTTGGGTCAGGCCGAGCTCGTTGGCGCAGCGGCGTGGCAGCCGCCATGGAGGGCTCCGATGCAACGCAAGGCCCCTTTCTACCCCGGCGACGATATCTACCATGCTGATACATGGAGAGATTTAGAGGTCAATCGTTTTGTAACTATAGTTATTTGACTGCCGCCAGGTACTAAGAGTCCTCGAATGACGATAAGGTCAGATGCTCTACAGTTTGAGTTTGTCTTTCGGTTTAAATTTATTTAATCTATATATTGAAAAACGTAGGTGACGGATGTAGCTGGCGGGGCGCGGTATAACGCCTCGGTTACTCCACATGGTACGGTCTGCCTGAGATTAAGAGACAGGGTTAAGTAAGTACATACTAGTTAATTTATGAGTAAGGGACTTTTTAGAAAAAGACTGGTAGATGCAGCCACAGTAGAAGTACTGGTGTAGACCCGCATACCTATTCTGGCTTGAAGAATGAGTGTTTAGGAGGAATAATTGTTTTAATGACGTTAGGTATTTGATATCTAGTAAATTTTTCTTTAAGGGTTGACATGACGGTTGACGGCGCGGTACGAGTAACGAATGCGAAGTACAACATTGTGCTTGCGTTGTCGCAGTCGGGCGCTGCCGCCGCACTCATACATCCCAACGGTCGCGTTTACAACTACCGCTCGAGGGTAGAGATACAAGCACATCATCAGCAGGGGAACAATAAGTTAGTACATTGTAGAATTTAATAATTTATCAACTCAAACCAAAGTAAAATATACTTCGATCTCTAATGAAGAAAGTACTTACACATTTGTGTCTATCAGCCTACTTAAATTTAACAGCTAATGTTTAACAACACAATCATCACACCTTTTCCTTAATGAGGATATGATAGAAAAATGATGCGATAATTTCCCATTGTCATACTTCCCTCATTTATGTAGAAATTTTATTACTTAACCGATTACTATCTTGTTAATAATACTCTCCGTTAATAATTGATCCGTCGATGGTTTTCAAAGTTTGCGTTTCACCTATGAGACATGGTTCAAATATTCTGTTTCGTGTATTAATGCTTCGATTGCTACTAAGGTACGCAAAGATGTGGTACAAGGGGGTATCGTTTACGGCGGAGCAGTGCGCGCTGGTGTACCTCGTGGACGCGGCCGGCACACGCACCACCACCGACACCTTCCTCGACATGAGCCAGGACTTCACGCTTAACGTATTCTATAAGTAAATATATTTCGAGGTTCAACAATCAATCCAATGAAGGCAGTACTACCCAGTAGCACTGATGGGCTTGCCAAATTGTGTAACTGGTTTGAGTATCAGCATTTTCATTAAGAAACCTCAACATTTCACTTTACCGCCTTCGCCTACAGCACACTCAGTCGTTAATTGATCACTCAGAGGTCCCTTGGTGTAGATTTCTGATATTAAATTTACATTAAAGAGTATTAAAGACTCTGTAGTTGGACTTAATGTTTTAGGTAAGACTAGCGCGATTAACATAGCGACTCTAGCTTTTGTGTAGGGGTTACGTAAACTGTTTTCGTGGATAATCACTATATGAAATAGAGGCCTAAAGATTTATTGTTTTATGTAGTGAATCTGGTCACGGGCCATCGTACGTGAACAAGGCGCTGTCGCTGCTGCAGGCCATGCAGTACTGGCTCACTGACGACGGCATTGACAACTGGATCATCAATAACGTGCGTGTCAGTCAGACTGCTGATGGCCTTGTGCGGTATGACTTACATGTTTAATGTGTTTATATTGTCTGAACATAATAGTATATATCTAGAAAATATACATTTTTATGTACAATGTAGAATAGCGTAAACAACAAGTAAGGGTATAAAATCGTTAGAGGACGTGGCCATCGGACCGTAAATAAAATGTCTCCCGCAGGTGAGACGAGCATATATAAATATACTGACGTATGAGTGTATATACATACATGGGCGTGAACCGTTTAATCAATACTGCGACGCAACAGATTTATTACGTGAGAGTTTGCATTTCTGCGCCGCTCGATGCATAACTCACCTTATCGCTAGGCGTTGTTGTTTATCTATCTCCCATGATAAACATCATACCGTTGTATGCAAATGAGTCTTAGATGGTCGGACACAGTTTTAATATTCATCAAGTCATATAACAATGAAATTATCATATTTCGATGTTCATTTCTTAGTTACATATATGAAATTAGATTGCTATGGAAAAATTTTGATGGGAAAGTCAAAATTTTATTTAGAAAATGCAGAAGTTGATTTGGAATGATAGTTTCAAAATTAGGAGCCGCTTCTGCCAGTTTCCATAACGTTGAGAGGGTGTAATCATTTAGGGGTCGTTTATTAACGATCTAATTGTTGTTTTTTTAGCAACTTTTAGACCACCACTTTCCTGCTCTGGTGATATATGGAGAGGTTTTAGACAACCTCACGTCACATATCCAAAATTACGTGTATTTTTTATATCATAAGGTGGCAAACGAGCAACCAGTCACCTGAGTCCGCATAAATAGCGAAGCCACCGCTGCCCACAGACGTCCGCAATTGTAAATGCGCTGCCTACCTTTCATCAACAGAAGGGACGCACAGAAAGATATATCTTCCTATGCGTTTGAGGAGGGGCCTCTGTCAAATACACTTCCCCTTCCCATCCTATCTTGATAAGACAAGGGTGAGAAGGGAACGTGGACAAAAATAAGGTCTCGGAAGTGGGGCCGGTGATCCGACTAAACGCAGAATTGCTTCCACTTCATGTCTACCTTCTGTGTGGTAGTGGCATTGCACCGGTCGACCCGGCTCATTCGTGCACCCAACAATATATTGTTGCTGCGGGATCTACTACTGTCAATTTATTTTAAAAAATTTGCGTCATCAGTCAGAAAATAAATAGACGTGATCTCATTTTGGACTCCTCCCTCGTTAGTTTTTTCGGAACCTCATACACAAGTTTAGTTTTATCAGAATGCAAGTTATGTAAAAGAGTTTTATTGCGTTCAAATATATCAAATATGGATGATTTATTACTTTTATACTTGAATTTGCTTCAGTATCCATCGCTGCAGTCACAAATATCAGCTGCGTACCAGCCCTAGCAACGGATCTGCATCTATCACGAGCCCATTTGTCCATTGCACCGCTTCACTTGGCCAGACTCAGCATTTATTTGTACGGTAAGTAGGTGATAATTCTTAATATATGTTACCAGCCTGTACATAATGCAGGATAATTTTAAGATAATACTTGTAGATAACAGTAACAGCTTTTATCTGGCAGCTAAAGATGAAAGTGCCAATGTTAAATTTTAGCTGTTTTAATTGATACTTGATTGCAGTCGCGGCGAGCGGCGCATGCATTTTGATGGCAACTCGTTCATCGTCCGAAACGCAGGCCACTCCGCCGGCTTTGACGACAAGAATCAATTGAAAGTGTACTGAATCAGCATCATTGTAACATTTTGCATGATTTTGTCTACGCTGCTTTTCAACTTATTACCGTGCAGTTTATTATCCATCGCATGTTGTACAGCTTATTTGCAGTTCCTCTGTCGCTTACAATAACTATTTGCTACGTTTCGAAATAAAAAACTCGGACAAGTCAATGATAAAATTATATTTATTTTGTACGTAGAGGTTTTAAAATTACTTTATTTTGCACGCTGCCCAAGCTTCGAATTTTATTTATCAGCATACATATTGTATTTACAGACGACGTCATAGTTATTAAGGTTACAGTTGAATGCTAAGTGTTAGATCATCTGCCGAGAGACACTTTTACTTTTTTTATACTTATTTATCGGGTCGTGTAAAATAAAACTAATCATATGGATACCGGAAGTAAACAGTATCTAACAGCTTATAATTTTTTATCTTACAAAGTTAATCTTTTATTACTTTCGTCTTAGTAACTTGGCCTGTATGTAAACTATTTACCTCGTAATCTGTGCGTTGTTTTAATCATGATGTATTTACTTTATTTAAAATTAATGAAGAGGTTTTCAATAATTGTAACATATTTACTAAGTGCTATATCTACATAACTGTATCAGAATGCTCAGTATTGTTAAATAGCAGACAATCAAATATATTAACCTATATTATATTAATGATTTAAAAATGGCGTCGTTCGTAACGGGCTAGGCAGTGTTTGAATTACAGATTCAGTTATGTCGCGAGTTTTTGGTGTATGACAGACTTGTCCTTAAGGTTTGTTCTTTAAAAAAAAAACATCAAGTGAGATTGTTAATTCAACAACAATAAATAATGTTAATCTTGCAAACCATGTTTCTTTCAATTTAGCTGTGGGCTTTTACTGCCGTGCCAATTGTATTAATACCATATTGTATGTATGGGGTGCAATTCTGGGGTAAAAATTATGGGTTAAAAATTCTGGGGGCAACACGAAAATTTGTAAAGAAAGTATTCATAACGTCATCGATTGTATTAGATATGTACAGCAACCTTATCGGGCGTAAAATACGACAAATCTCATACAAATGTGGATATATTATGTCGATGACGCGGGTGTCGCAAAATTTTTGTAGTAGGCCATCTGAGCGCCAATTTCCTATGAGACAAGCGTCAAAATAAGTGAGATTATTGACGTACTTTACGCCCCTTAGGGGTCGCTGCACTAATTTCTATACAAATTACGTCGATAAAGATTGTCACAAATATTCGTGCTCTGCCCACTACCTAAATTCTCTTCAAAATGATCATTACCTCATTTGCAAAGGTGGGCATTAACTCGTTAATCCGTTAATCGTTAATTAACGAAGTTAACATTTTCCTTAACGGATTAACTTTTAAGTTAAATTCAAAAAGTGTTAACGCTCTTGTTAACTTCCGTTAAATTCTACTTCCGTTAATTTAGTCCGTTAATTGTTACAATAGACACTTATTGACGTGTTGTCATTTTATTTAAATTATGCATCAGGCTACATTCGTAAGTTCGGCTATGTTCGGCGACCGTCGGCGAGTCGAATGGTGAACGAGAACGAGAGAGAACGAGAGCGAGCGAGTGTGATGCATGTTATACAATACACCGAGCGGCCGGGATAGACGTGATCAAAAGAGTACCACAGAATCCTTGTTAGAAAATAATGACGATTTAAACAAACTCACCTCTATCAAATATTGCGAAATTTAGGCGCTAGACACCTTCAAAACTTATTAATTATTTCATATTTACACAAATGTCTCGAAAAGTCTTTATTACATTTTATTCACATTAAAACTGGTTTTCATTTATTTAACATCACTTTTTTTGGAACAAGACTTTGTTATAAAATCAACATAAGGTTCGAAAACACTTTACTCTTAATACAATAATTGTTATACGTGAGACGCAAAATCTATTAAAAAAAGATAAACTCTGCGTTGAATAGCAATCAAAATAATCGAGAGTGCATTACTCTTCAACGTCGTACCTAAAATACAACTAAACTTTGTTGCAGACAAAATGTTTATTTTAATTGTGGAGTTTAAAGACAAGAAAAATATTTAAAAAAAATAGTTTATGGTTCATTTGAAAAAGCGTACAAATAGGATTTTTTGTCATTGCGTAGATAAGAAACAAACAATGAAAAATAAATTTAAAAATTCGAAAGACGAAATGTGCACGCAATAAACGTTCCTCAAAAACAAAAGGGATTTAGGTGTTTATTACCGTCGTTTGTTTTTTTTTGGGGCTTCTTCATAGTCAACAAAAAATAATTTTACATTTTAAAAATATGAACAAAGGATCAAATGGTCAGCCGCACAGAGAATGCGATAACGAACTCGATGGATTTATGGTCCCAACCCTTCTAATGGTCGGGGATGCACGTGTGCTGCACAAAGACAATAGCGAAGATAATTTGTTTGTTTACAAAAAAAAGTATACGACAAAACGAGAAAGAATGAGGAAAAAGATAAAATAATTATGTTAGTGAAATAATGTTAAACTGTGTTATACTAAATTTAATATATGAAATGTCGCCACAAGTGACCTTTACAAAAAGACATCGATTTTTAACGTATTTCGAAAGTTTATTTTAAAATTAATCGAATGTCGTTGAAAATAATTCAAAACCATATTCTTACTAATTAACTATAACGATTTTGTAGGTGATAAGAAAGAGAGAAGACATCACCTGCGATTGGTTGTTTTCGTTATGTCGTGTAACGTATGCTCTATACACTGAGAGTAATTTAACTTGATTTAACATATAATATTAGATCGGACGATAGATCATTAGATGATAGAAGTTATCGAAGGCATCTCAGTTGTATAGTTTGATGCGTTGAGATGTATCACTGGATTGGTTATATAGTTCATTTATCAATGTTATAATAAGTTTCCTCTGATGTTAGAAGTTTTATTAATAAATCTATATTAATTAATAAAAAGTAAATAAAAAATGATAAGTCTGTTCGTGGGTCCTTAGCTAAAATAGAATAAAAAAATATTACCAAATTATACATAAAATTAAATGTTCAGTTGTTGGAGTATGAGCAAATGAATATTCGGGTGCAAATAGTAACAGATAAATGTAAATACTGCACAAAAGTTTTGTTTTCTTTTGTATATTATCACATGTCTTAATGTTTAATAGAAAATTTGTGTTGTCTAAATTTAGTTAGCTCTCTAATTCCGTGACGTCGGATTGTCGATAAAAAATTGACTGAAAAAGTCAATTGTCCATCATTGTCAGTGTAGTATATAAGTGTGTGTAACTAGTGCATGCTATGTCATTATTATGGTACAGGCATTAGTACATCGCTCCTATTGTCTAAATTTTATTTTAGTATATTATATAACTAAACTAAAGACAGAATTAGCGATCGCCCGAGATTTCGTAAGCGCAGTAAAAAAAATAGCCTAAGTTCTATTGAAAGTCTCGACAAAATCGGTCCATACGATTCGGAGATTATTCGTATGGCCGTTTCCCGCTTGCACCTTATACTCGTAATATAAACAAAAATTAACTTTAACTGTTAACTTTAACTTGCGTTAAATTTTCGTAAATTAAACGCTTTAACGATTAACGAAGTTAAATTTTTATTTAACGAATTAACGATTAACGAAGTTAACTTTTTGATTAACTGTGCCCACCTATGCTCATTTGTTATTTTTATAGCGTTTCATACATTTTTTATTAGAACTTCATTTACACATTCACCAGCTTTAACCCGCAACTTCGTCCTCGTAGTATAAAAAAATATACAAAGTATGTATTTTTTTGTAGTTTGTGTTACTGTGTCTCCTTTCATTTGCGACTTGTACTGGCCATTATAGGAGGTCGTTAGTGCCGGCTCGTTCCTAATAAAACTGGTGGTGCGCTCCTTACTTGCCGACCAAATACATTATATAATTGCTATTAAAAATTTAGTTTTAGAAAAAACATCACAGTAAATACAAATTTATTAGGAACTTTTTATTTCTGTTTTGATATTTTCTTTCCTTAAAACTAGTGATTTAATAAAACAAGATATCGTCACAGCGCCATCTAGGTCAGTGAGCTTAGAATGCTCGATTGTCGCACGCGTATCATCTTCATACGCCATTATATTTTTATTAGACATCTTTTGCTTCACGCAGGTATCTTTTGTTTGTACACAGTTGTGTTCTCAAGAGCCCCAGACATGACGAGCGAATTCCCTATCGCACGCTGAAATTTGTTACCAGCTAAAGAAAAGTCTTATTGTAGAAATAATTTGTTACCATTATTTCATACAAATTAAAAAAGTAAATAGGATTTATTACACATTTTGAGTTAACTTTGGTGGTTCAGTGCAAGAGCGCACTTTGGGGCATTATTAAATAGTGTTAAATAGCAGTGTTACCTCCTGCAAAGAGAAAAGTCAAACAGATATCCTAATTCCTTGACTCGCAGTCGGGGTGGACGTTGGTAGAAGATTTTGCACTCTGGTCTAACCTACAAATCCAACTCCTGGGCAAGAATTGTAATTTTAAGATTTTGTCGACCTTTACTCGCATTATTATACATATAACCATGTACGACCACTTTTAATTTAATTACAAATACAAGCAAGCACCTACAAGCACCTACTTCCACTTTATCATTATCATCATCAGCTTTTATCTGCCCACTGCTGGGCATAGGCCTTTCCCAATGCCTTCCACAGTACGCGGTCCTCCGCCTTTCGCATCCAACAACTTCCCGCCGTGCAGATTACTTCCACTTGCCATTACCTAAAATTAGATGCAACCATCAACCAAATACCCCATGGGAACTTATTTAAACATTAATACACATTTACATTACTCCACAAACTTTCAAATTTGCTAATTGTTTTTTCTTCAGTTTTTTAATTCAAGTAACAGAATAGCTAATTCTACCTATATCTGACCACTATTTATATAAATTATCAACATATTTCTAAAACACAACATAACATTTATTTCATTATATTTTTATACAAAACATATTTTATAGAAGGACGAAATGGTAATGGATTATATATATCAAAACTTTCACATATTCATTCATCCTGAAAGGAATACCATCAATATAACAAAGTGTAAATGATTCAGTCAATATTGCAATAACTGGTTTTTCAATAAGATCTTTCAATTGATGACGAGAATATACAAATACTACGCAGAATTAATCAGCAAAATGTCTGTTGGAAAAATCAATGAAATCCAAATGACGGAGCATTGGTGTTAATAATATTAACACCAATATTTGGAGCGGCTGCAGCACTTTTTTTTAACAATCAGTATAACTGGAGAGGGCCCACGTTAATAACGTTCATTGGAGCAGTGTTATGAATTCTGAAACAATTTCTACATTCCAAAAAAAGCTTTCAAAAAATTTCGAGAAATATGTCATACTAGCTGTCGCCCACAAGGAATTAAAATAAATCTTAATAAGTAAGCCTATATATTCTTCCAGACTATATTCTACAGCTGTGCCAAATTTCATCAAGATCCCTTGAGCCGTTCCGGAGATACCTTCAAACAAACATCCATCCATCTAAACATTCTCAGAAGGCATCTCCAAAACGGCTCAATGAATCTTGACAGAATCACAGGTGACAGCTTGTCAGTCATAAAAATAGTACCTTTCCATGATTCCTTAAAAACTTTTGCTCATATTGTTCATTGGGATTTCCAAAGATCCACTTTTGATTATTAATTACTTTCTGCATCTTATTTAATTTCCACTTTTGATAACATTTTATCAAATTTACTTTTTATTAAATTTAATTTTTATTTACTTGACTGTTACTACAGATTCTCCTGATTTTCATCTTATAAAAATGTTAATTTATTTCATCGCATAAGCTTTTTATATTTCAAACTTCCAATATCTTTCCCACATCAAAACATCAAATATTTTATATTTTGCATTTTTCTTCATTAGCTGAATAAAATTGCCTAACCTGTAACTAATTTAAAATGGAGCAAGAGAAGTGAAGACTTACTGTCAGAGCCCGAGATCCAAGAAACCCTGAATCATTCTAGTTATATTAAATTTTTTGTCAGATAATTGGGCACTTTTATATTGTCAACATTGTACCTGAGGTTAAGTTTGTCCAATATAAGATGCAGTGTTTTTTCTTCTTTACAGTTCGAATTACTTTTCATCATGTTTACTCCACCTGGAATAAACATTAGAACTAACATCAGTACAATGTAGAACCCATATAGCACCATGTTAACATTGCCATACTACTGTATTTTTTTATAAATCAAAATAACTGTTTGGGAAGTAAAATCAAATAACACCACACTTCAATAGCAATCAAGCCATCTAGGCCACAGAACATAGGACAAAGTCTGTGCAAAATAGAGTGGTCCTTTTTGATTGTTACTATTTCTTTATTCACCAACTTTTCCCACATTTCACAGCTGTGACCATTCTCTTTTAGAAAGGTAAACTTTTGTTTTTAGCTTTAAAAATACAGTTTTTGATTCACCACCCACCAACCAGCAGCAGTACAGCACCCGTCTTTCTAGTTTCTGCGCCCACTTATTTTGGTTTATTATCACTTAATTTTGGTTTTATATGGTTAAAATAGTAACTCTAAGGTCTTTGTGCTTTTTCCTCGGAAGTATGTAGTACTTGCTGTTTATTCTCTCGTCAAATCGCCACTAAGTTTAATTTACATCGGTATTTTAGAAACCATTGTTGTATTAAAGTTAAGATATTTACCTCTAAAGTAGGTTAATCCTAATAAATCTAAATTATTTTTAAATATAGATAATGGCGATGGATAATTTTCATTATGAAAAACATGAAAAATCTCCTCAAAAACGCCAACTTGTTTACATTGCAGTCAATTCAAATGCTCGACGCAAAGAATAAGTGAACACATCTATTTTGATCCGTATCAAAGAGTATAAAACGTGTTGCTAAAATAAATAATTGTGTTAGATATCTTTTGCCCCACCAATAAGAGGGTAATGTTTTAGCGAATATAAACAGGTAATTATGTATAATATATACAGATATCCATTTCTATTAAATCCATTTCAATACTATGAATAGCAGTAGCTTAACAGTTTGACCAATTTTGAACTGGAAAGTCAATCTCACCTTCATTTGATTCACATTCTTCTAAATACTTTCGTATTTATACCTTTTGCTTTTGGCTTTCACATAGTGGCCTATGGTAAATATAAAAACTCGGGAATCAAATCGCGCAATGATTGTATAAATAAAGGAGCAAAAATAAAAGTATTCCGTATTCTTCAAAGTGTCATTTAATTAGTAGGTCGGGCATCGTTAAAATATCAATTACTATATAAATATTATCTAAATTAAGATATACGTTTTTTCAGTTTTAGTTTTATTGGTTCTCTTAGTTTTATTGGACAGGCATCCAATATTCAGCTAAAGACTGAAATTAATTGATGACGAAGACTTTGTTTGGGATTGATGAATAAACTATATTCTCCTTTTTTGTTAGTAAACCCATCACTTCAGCAGATTTGAAAGATTTTTAAGTTAGGAGTGTTGTTTTTTCACAAAACATGTTGTTACAATGGTGCCCCACGGTAACCCAGAAAGCTTTTTCTACTTGTCTTGATTTTTCCTACTAAAAATAAAATTAAAGTACCTAATGTACAATTTTTGTTTGTTGACCTTGGTCGGAGCTGACTTTAATTTATTTTAATAGTCCTCTTGTAAGTTATGACCATCAACCAAGATAATAAGAAGCTATGGTGGGCTTTAGATGTTTAATACCGTCATGTTGAAATAGCAACATACTGTGTCTGTGCATAGGGTACTAAGCGCTATTGAATATTTATTTTTTAAAAACCTAAAACACATATCCTAAAGCGCTAGCGCTAGCTTATTTAATACATGGATATTTTGTCTCTTATTATTGTGTCGTATTCCCCGGCCACCTTAGCTCGCACTTCACATTTCACATCGCACTGACGTACTGCGCACGGCGTACCGCGCACATCGCGCACACGGCCCTCGTCAGCCGCACGCCTAGTACGTTTTTGAAGGACGTTCGTTGTGCGGCGTACAAATCTGCCGCGAATTGTGATCAACTGCTCTGTGTACCTTGATTATCCATTGTCCCTGCGCCAGGTGTGCACTAGTTTAAGCTATAATCCCGGCAGTTCAGTTTGCCGCAGTATTGATCGCATCTCGCTCGCTTCAGCTAATGTTTATAAACAGCCGGTCGCATCCATACGATCCCTCTTGTTTTTGATACGTTCGACCGTTTGGAGAAGAACCGCAGCACTGATCCTGTATGCGCCAACTGTACCGGCATCCCGTATAGGAAGCACTGCAAGTAAGTATGCAATTATTTTTTTCCTCATTTAACACGTTACAAAGTGCACTGACAAGTGTGTGAAAACGATAAATATATCTGACGCCTCAGAAATTTTTATCTTGTAATCATTTTTTTACTAATTTTATCATGCTGACTAAGTAACTTAAATAAAATTGCTGCAATTTGCTAAGAAAAAAATGTTTAAATTATTTATAGGAATGGTTTCTTGTTAGAATTTTGTGACTGCAAATGCATGTCGCATTGCTCTAATATTAACGATGTGCTTGCATAAAGTAAGCCGGTCCACATCTAGTTACACAACCGATCACTACGCAAAACAGAAAATTGATATTGTCGATATGTGTAGTACACCTAGCATATCAATAGTTTGCCTTCATCAACATTTTTTCTTCCCGATTAAACATGCTATATAAATATTACGTAGATACCTTCCTATTGCAAGGATATCTATTATGGATATCTTCTACTCGGCAATTTCTTGGGTACATGATGTAAGTGATTACATTTTAATTTTAATGATAGTTTTAGGTTTGCAATGGAGCGTTTTATACTAAATTTTCTCGTAGATCATTTACGATGAAATACCTATTTTTAGTGTTTCTTATTTAAACGCAATCAATCTATACCATCTTTCAGCATGAAAATACAAATAGTAAAAGAAATTAAAAATATTCATATTTTATTATCTCTTTAAATACAATTAAGCATTAAATATTATTTTATATCACAAGCTACATAACTTAAATTGAAAACTTCCACCTTCTATAAAAACATACTGTATGTCGAATCATATTTGCTTCTGCGACGTTATTTCCGATAACTTCCTGAGTGTGATGGATGGTATACCTAGATATATGCGTCGCTTATTGAAAAGCAAGAATTCTGCTTTGGTATGAAATTGTTTCACTCTCGATGTTTCTACTACCGTATAATTAAACTGCGGTACCTTGATACTTGTATTAAAACATATTATAATCTCTTTTGTCCGTCCGTCATACATAATAAGTATTAAGACGTACATAGTGGAGTTACATTGTAAAAACTGTGTTTTTCAAATCTGACATTAAAATTAATCCAGCTGAGGCTTGGTCCTTTCGAGCACACTCGAATCGAAAGCTAAACGATGTATTGAGTGTCCAAGCCGGGTTCCCCTCTCGGGGGACCTTGAGTTCAGTCACGCTACAGAGCGGCCGCCGAAATGACCTAAGATCTCGGTGATCTCTTATTCCAGCAATATTAATACAGTACCACGGGTCGAGGCTTCAAACTGCAAGTTACTGCTATTACTAACAGATACCCTAGAAGAGATATGAGATGAATGTCTCCCTATTTTTTTTTCAACTTTGCCATTTTATATATTCTATATATAGGTTATCAGTAATCATTTTTTGCGTTTGTGTCATATTGAAGCAAATATCTCCACAGGCATGCAAATGTACATAGACACCCAGATACGATGCCTACTTTTAATCTACAGTGGAGGGGACGCACAGAAAGAAGATATTTCCCCTAGATATGCGTCCACTCCCCCGCCAAATACACTTTCTCTTCCTATCATTTCCTTGTTGTTGGGCGTCCAGCAAGCACACTCTTCAGACGAAACGCGGAATTACTACCACTTCACGCCTTTCTTCTGTGTGGTCGTCATCGGTCGATCCAGTCCATTGTAAAAATGCCACACTGTTAAATTAAACAAAACAAGTAGAAAATCGGTCAAACAATCATCTTGTGTGAGTAATGAGTTTTTGTTGTTGTGGTCATTTTTTCAATAGAAATTAGGCACAGTCGGAACATACTTTACAAATTTAAATACAACAAGGCTGGTTGTACACGTATAAGAATAAAAAGAGAAGGAGGACGCGTCTACGCGTTAAAGCTGAAAAGATATTATCTGTAGCTTTGTTACTGTGCACAATGCTATAGGTAAGTCTTCTAAGTCGTGCTGTGACGTACCTAGATCGGCTATTCATATCGTCTCAATGTGCCAATTTTACTGTCCCTTTTTTATTTAACTTAAATAATAGGAACAAAGTTTATAAAAGCCAAACATTCGTCCATGATAAATTCAACTCGTGATCTATCGGTATCTGGTAGTTGGCACTGATCTTGATGCGCTTTCTATTCATCTTTTTTATTCGTTGTTCATCTTACTGCTTTATTATTAGCAGAGAGAGGGGAGACTCCAATGCATTGTAAGGTGTTCTTGACCTTGACTAGATTGTTTGATGTCACATGATCAAGAACGACAAATATTGAACAATCGAAAACGGAGAGCCGGGCCCACGTCACTTAGGTGTGCCGAACTACCCACTACAATATAATGTGATGAACTCAATGACCATATGGGTGAGGTATTCGGTTTCCTGCAAATGTTAGGTAGACACGATTTTATGTTGTGTTTATTATTCACAAACAAAGGACTAAACGTTTTTGATCTATACAAAATATCTGCCTTTAAGTAGAGCAATGACACGAAAACTGACCTGTTTTGGCACCATTCTTTTGTATTTTGATTTTAAAATACCTGGCAAGTTTTCAAACAATCTTCAAGCATATAAACCGAATAAAGTGATTATTTTAAATAACGAGTAGCTTTGTAAATAATATTTATTGTATATAATAAGTGTATAAATACATGTATGATAAAACCGGTTTAAAATGTTAATAATTAATTGATCACATTTTCAATGATACGTACACAAGTTTTGCGTGCATTTTTAATTTCCAACTTGATGAAATTTTAATTGAAGACAATTGTTAACCTTGTTTATTTACGTACATTTCAAATTCATATCACATTCATAAAACTAAAATAGTATAAATAGAAACAATCAATTCCAACAATTACATTTGATGTCTTTATTATTTTGTCTTACATCTATCAGATGGTGAGTTCAAATGTCATCTGAAAACATGTGCAAATGCAGTTACACATTGCGATACAGAGGAAAACTGATAAAGACAAGGTAATAAGATTAGAGGGCTAATGTCTTTACATAAACAAATAAAATATATGTTGTATACATAGAAGAAGCCTATACGTAACCACGTTAATCTTGAAGTGTTGTTATCTGTAACGATTGTATAATAAAACGACAATATCTTGATATGTTAGCGTATCGAATCTTTGACAATCTTGCTGACCCAGACCAGTTAAGAACTTTTACAATGTATGAGCAAAATTGTTATCATTCAGTGTTTTGAGCCTAATTGAGAATTTTAACCAATCACATTGAATTCAATTCAATGTCATACAGTAGGTGAATGTAACCATATCTTTCCATCACTGAGACACTTGTAGTTTGGTTAAATTATCTGTATTTTTTTAAAGAGTGTGACGACATCATGTTAGACATGCGATTTGATAGTGGAAACTTAGAAAAAGTTCATAAATATAATTGCTATGTAAATCTATATCTATATATATAAAAGAAAGTTGTGTTAGTTACACCATTTATAACTCAAGAACGGCTGAATCGTTTTGACTGAAAATTGGTGGGCAGGTAGCTTAGAACCAGGAATAGGACATAGGATAATTTTTACCCCGTTTTTTTTTTTATTTTTATTCCGCGCGGACGGAGTCGCGGGTAAAAGCTAGTATACCTATATATAAAAGAAAGTCGTGTTGTTACACTATTTATAACTCAAGAACGACTGAACCGATTTGGCTGAAAATTCATGGGTATGTAGTTGAGAACCAAGATACGGACATAGGATACTTTTTATCCCGTTCCCTTTTTTGTTTAATTCCGCGGGAACGGAGTCGCGGGCAAAAGCTAGTCTTATATATATAAAAGAAAGTCATGTTAGTTACACTATTTATAACTCAAGAACGGCTGAATCGATTTGACTGAAAATTGGTGAGCAGGTAGCTTAGAACCAGGAAAAGGACATAGGATAATTTTTACCCCGTTTTCTATTTTTTGTTCCGCGCGGACGGAGTCGCGGGTAAAAGCTAGTTGTGTAATAATTCTGTCTGCATCGATATATTAAGTCTTGTCCTTGAAACTAACTTTACGCTCTGTTTTTTCCATCCAGTGCGACAAGTAAGACTGTTTTAAATTTTGTAATTACTGTTAAACTCCAATGAAGTATTTGTGTGTTTTTTAAAAAGTTTATATTAATGGGGATTTCCATTTGGAAGTTAGGTGACGTGCTAGTCCTATTAGTTCAATACTACAGTTTACGATAGATACTGTTTAACTATTCTTCTTCGATATTGCAGCTAAGATACCTATTTGTGATTTCTTGGATGGCTGCAATATTATGTAATAACTTCGTTACAGAGGGCAAAAGTACTTTTTTGCTTATCTTGGGAAATATAAGTACTTCACGCATAATTGCAAAATGCATTTTAGTGATGTCAATATAAAATTCATTTTACATCAACACCCAAATAATTTTATTAGTAACCAATTATGTATATTAAAAAACATTTTTAGCATTTCATTTTTAAGTTTTTAGTTAACGTTTTGAATTGAACTTTACCAAGTTGTTCTATTAGTCCTATCATTTTGATACCCATATTTAAGGAATAATAAAGCGGTCTCATTGGATTTTTTTTAGTAGTGGCCATCTTGGATAATTCATGTTGTACCGTACTCTACTCGTCAAGCCCTTTCAATTGATATCTATATTAGGGGTGTTGTATGAAATATGTCAATTATATCATCCAAGATTTTGTAATGACTGCAATCTTAAATTATTCATATTCTACCGTACACAACTTTAAGCCCTTTTGTTGGATTCCCATGTTGCATGGGTCATGCATTTGTCGCCATTTATTCATGACACTGTATATAAAAAGTTACATTGTCATCAAGATTAAAGGACTAAATTTCAGTAATTTCTGACAACGGGACGCGAGTACATAGTATTTTCTATTTAACAAGTGGACGTTTGTCCAGTAATATTAAAGGCACGTAAAAGCTAGTAATTTATTAAATAATTGTACCTATGTCCGTAGTTCCTACCTATATCAGCAACAAGACAACTTTAATTACAAGGTATCGGACTTACGGTCTAATGAATCACAGCGATAATCAATGACTTTCTCATTTTATTTTCGCAAATAAATAATGTCATAGTAGATAATTAAGGTTTGTACCTAAACCCCGGGAGACTCGATGTCCTTGTATTTTTTTGTATTATATTATTTTATTGCTTTCATATTTATTTTCTTTATTGCGTTTTTCTAACGGTGATTATCAAGTTGCCAATAATGTTGGACGCCAAAATGGATGTATTATTTAATTTCATTTTGCAATTAATAATTCTTTTTCCACATTACTAAAAATAAAATACAGTTTAATTGAAAATTTACACAATAACTATTTTACAGGTTTTTTTATATTATTAGACAAATAACTTTATGCCATTTAATAGATTATTTTTTTTTGTCAAAACAAATGAACGACAACGTTATTTTAATAATGTATTAAGTATTTGCATAATAGAGATATCAAAGTTAATATTGTATGCGAACGAACGTTTTTAAAAAATATAAAATCTTTCCAATAGTTTTTGTTAATAATATTATAATCTGGTTTTATTCAAATCCATAAATATTTATAGTTATATTTATTATCTGTACACTTCTATTGCATATTTAATTTTTATATCAAGCAATGCAGTGGTATTGGAAATAATACCAGTTAACATTATTTTTAAGAGATCTTCGAGATTCTTCTAAACTATTTTTGAGGCTTTTATCTGCTCGTTCATGAGAAAATGCATGAGAAATTGCTGCTTAAAAGCTGTTTTTAGTTTTAATATTTTTCCATAAAAACCAATGTATTTTATATTTTTTTGTGTATTTTTATTGTTTACTGGTAAAACGTCTTCCAAAAGGAGGAGGTTCTCAATTCGTTTGTATGTTTTTTCTTACTATCGAGTGACTTGCTCTGGTTTTTCTTATTGTAATTCGTCATGTCGCGCTCTCCCATGTTTCCAATTGACTCACGAAGGACACGAGAACGGAATACAAATGCGCAGTTATGGATGTTTTGTCGCTCTACGACTCGACGAAGGGACCTACGTTCTCGCAAAAATACATGACTCAAGGTCATATTGTCAGCGTTGCATTTTAGTAAAAGCAATTGAAAAATATTAAAGAAAATTATCTAAATAATCATAAATCATGAATGTTACGGTGGACTTCCGCTGTAGACACAATTTTACACATTAATTTTGTCGTCTGGTATATTCTCTTTGAAAAAGTCTTAGAGATTTTAGATTACTTTAATTATTTTAAGATTAGAGACTTAAAAAACTATGAAAGCTTTATTAATCACTAGCTTTTACCCGCGACTCCGTCCGCGCGGAATAAAAATAAATGCACACAACATAAAGAAGTTCCTATGTCCGTCTCCTAGTTCTAAGCTACCTCCCCATCAATTTTCAGCTAAATCAGTTCTACCAATCTTGAGTTATAAATAGTGTAACTAACACGACTTTCTTTTATATATATAGATTAAAAAAATAAAAGATGCTGGAGCAATGCATTCTCGAATAGAGGTTAAATAATTTCCTTTATCAAAGCGTATCAATTCGCTGGCATGCTGTCGTCACGGAGCAAATAGAATCGTTCTGGCCGCTGAGAAAACATTTCTGCGTGAATGAAACCTCGCAAGCTCTTTCGTTACCGAGCCACGGTAGCGTTCCAAATTCAAACGTTTCATTAGATACGTTGATGCCGAGGTTGCTAATGTTTGTCTTTACAAATATTAAGAGGAAAGATGTGTTTGTTTTGTTCTCCATTAGTACTTATTGAAAAATCTTCTGCTAGTAATCTACATTATAAATAATGTGTATAGTGCCTTCTGCACACCACAATGTATATTTTGATTACATACAATTACACAATGAAGTTTGTATTACTAACTATAAATATTGGAGTTCAACCTGAACTAAACAATTTATCATTCCATATGAAAAAACCAAGATAATTTGACATCTTATTTTAGAAAGCACTACAAGTAAAGGCGATTAAAACAAGGACATGTCTTTTATTGTTTTTTTTTATATGAACACTGTAATGTTGTAAACGTTGAACACGAAAAATAATTTTTTTTTGTTATCATAAAATCCTATTAGGAATTTAAAATGACTCTTCAATATAAACATACATATCGAAGTGTCATATTCAGCTGTATGTAGTTAAAGAATCCATAAACAAAGTTATAGTAGTATATCATTGAGTTTACATAAACGTAATTATTGAAACGTATGTATGAGTGTGTATGAGGGAAACTAAGGTGTACTACTTACATAACAAAGATAATGTTTCTAATTAACCGGCGATTGTGATCGGTAGTTGCGAGCACACGAAGTCATGAGTTCATACCAACGCCTGACCTTTCACTGTCTGAGAAATGCTATTAGGTTGTCATTCCCACACGACCTGTAGCTTTATCCGTCTTTAAGAACCCTAACGGTTCCGTGTGCATTTCACATTGCGCCTGGAAGCTGATGCGATTATAAAGATGGCATTGAATATTTGCTTACATTTGCCATTTTCTTATGAATGGGCAAGCTCGTTAAAGCATTAGTTATATTTAGGATGCAGCCCACCGCCAAAGTTATACGATCTGTTGGTGCGTGGCGCCACTGGATGGATACCGTCCGAATCTAAGCGCGCAATATCTACGCAGCCCAACTGTGTCTATACAACGCTTGACATGTTTACATTTCGACGTATTTAGCTAATGTAAATAAACAATCTCATTGTAGTACCGTTTAATTTTTGTTATTCGTGCAGTCCGAAAGTGCAATGAGGCAACATTGCCCAACTATAGCGGTAAGAGGTAGAAATAACACGATGGCAATTATTTTTCACCGAAATCAATTTGGAGCATTTAAGGTGGTGAGGTAATCGACGGTTTATTTGTCAAGCTATTGTTATCACAAATGTACGGCGTTGTCGAACAGACAACATTACCATTTGCAGTGACAATTTTATTGCTTATTATAAATCACATTTTGTTTTATTTACAGATTGATTCGTTTCGGTGGTGTACGCTATGATTGGAGGAAGTCCGTTGGCATCGGACTCAATGACATGGAGACTGTAAATTAGGTAGGTATATATGAATTATTTTAAAATAGACAATGTTCTTGTCGACTCTGGATATGAAAATAATTTAAATGACCTTGAGTGTAGTAAGAAATGTTATAGTTTTTGATACCAATATCGATGAAAAAGTGTGCGTTTGCCGCACCATTTCTTTTTAAATGTGTTTCATTAATATATAGGACGTTATATAACAATATTGTAGACGTCGATCAAGTTTATATCAAATGTGTTATTGAACAGATATTGTCTCGCTATTACTTGAATGATTCAGAATCTCGAAGCATTTTATTGAATAGTTACACCGTGAAGGCAATAATTCTGTCAAGGCCAAGATGCACGTAAAATTTGTTTTTGCGTGATCAAAAAAACAACGAATGCGGATAAAGATTATATACTAGATGCTGGTATTTTCATTATAAAAGTCGAATTATAAGACGTAATAATTTATGGTAAAGTTATTAATTAGGTTGTGGTCAATAAGATAGCTAGCTTGGTTCTCAAAGTGGACGATGACTGGCGGAACTATCAAGGGCAAATTAGGACAACGCGCCCGATGCAAACGAAATGGATTAAAAGAACTAAAACAAGAAAAACTTTAATGTAACGTAACGCAACGAAATAACAGAGGATCTAATGCCGTGGGAAATAATATTTTGGTCTTAATTTAACGCTTCGTCAATCGCCGAAGATAGCTTTATTGTTCTGCTTTCTTCTCGCTTTTTGATGTAATGCATAAAAGCTTTACTTATTGATCAAAACTTGATTGAAATACTAGCATCTTATAGAGCAATTTTTACATATAATCTAATTTAATTTTTTTCCTTTTCTATAGCTTTATATCCGTCAGACAAAAAGATAATCACGCAAAAAGTGTAGGTTGTTTGTTGTGTTTTACAATGTAATTTGTTTTTAGTATTTAATTATACCGATGTTGATTTACATTACATTAGAGTTAACTGAAGTTGCGATGAAAATAATAGACCGACATAATATGAGAATTAATGAATGTACAAATTTATAAACACCGTGTGGCCGTTATGATTTGTATCGTTCTAATTTAAACCATTGTAATTTGTCGACATTTACAATGCATAATTGTTTATGTTATTTTACAACTATTATAGTTTACGGAAAACTTCTTGAAAATTATAACTGCTGCTTTGCGTAGCTATACATTTTTGACAGATTCTTTAATTTAGTTAGGGTCTTCGCGTCAAAATTGTAACATTTCATTATATTTCAGATCTCATTAGACTGTGGCAAAGATTAAGAGATTGGGTGATTGGTGAATAATACAGTTTTGTTATAATATGGACATAGAAATATTAAATTTCAAAGAGTAGCTGTAAGAACTGAACATCGCAGTTATTTCCATGTTGTAAGAGTGACGTAGATTGGCAGCCATGCTGTCGTATATGGTGCCCGTTGAAGAGAAACCCCCACCGGCGCCGGTCAAGGGCCGACTCGCGTTGGAGCTGGTCGGCAGTCCGGGAAGTCCTGAGTCCGCGGTCAGGAAGACCAGAAGCAACATATCTAAAGAGTCCTCAACGAGTTCGTTCGCGAGCGATCTCACTATATCGTCGTCAACTCCAACTGGCGTCCTTGACAAGCCTAAACATAAACTGCTGAGCAATGGCAGTAAACACACATCGCTAAAAAGGTTAGTACCTCTCTATTGCTATATTTAATGCTGTTAACTTAATTAAATAGCTAGGATATGAGATTGAAATTCTTTATATAACATTATTTTGCGAAGAATATAAGCAGCTTCGAGAAATTACTCGATACGAATTATTGTCATGTATTCTGTGCTTTAGCTTTTAGCCTATACTATCAAATAAAAGAATGATGCTAACATTATCTGTTAAAATCTATAGTAGTTTAGAATGATAGCACAATTTTTTTTGGTGCACGATCGGGTAAAGTTTTATTGTAAACTAACTGTAGCCGGCGACTCCTTCTACGCGCATTAAATAAAAAACGTAATATATGCCTATGCCTTCTTCCAGACTATGTTCTACATCTGTGCCAAAATTTATCCATTTCTTATAACGTTCATCTTATAACTTCATACAAATATCCATCGATCCATCCAACCATCCATCTAAACATTCGCAATTTATAACACTAGTATGATTTGATGAAAAGTGATGAGCGAGGATAACGATTAGCGATTCATATCTTTAATGTACTGAGCAAAAAATTAACTTTGTATTCAGTATTATTTGTATTGTAGATTTCAAAATTCTTAATCGGGCTATCAAATAAACGTTTCTATATAAGTTGGTATATATATAATATAGCAGTAATTTATTATTTAATCCCATGCTACCATGCACAAACTGTATATGCTAATGATATTCTATTGTCTTCACCTAAGTGTCCTGTATATTCTATACCGACCTAATCAGTTATGTACGATCCGCGTTGTTTCCGTCTGCATTGAAATTCATGTATCGGGGATAATAGTACTCCTAAATACATTTATCTTTATCAGGGGTAAATGCTTTATTGTCGAGATTTCCAGATTAATTTGCATTATTTCGATGCTTAAAAGAGAATATGGAATCTCTTTCATTGTGTTATTTTAAAGTGACCTCCGACCTCTTTCATTGAGTGATCTACGACTTCTTTCTTCTTCTGACAATTTTCTTTTATCAGACGCCGTCTAGCGTCCAAACGAACCTACTACTAGACTCGCTTGACTATTTTCTTATTTCCTTAGTCTTGTGGTCTTCTGTCGTATGTAATTTACTAATATCCAAGATAAATGAGTTACATTAACCACATTGCCGGCAACCGTGTGCACGTCTGAAAATCGATTTGCGGTCGACTAGACTTGCCGTACAGAGGTCGCTAAAGGTCTGCAAACACATTACTATGTAACATATGTCTCTATTTACTAAACACAGCACTATGTATTAATGGATATTGATTAATGAATGTACCAATTTGACCGTAATGTATGGTTAGGCTACATTCGTACAAGAATATATCAGACTTTGTGAATGATTTAGACTAGTTTGAAGCAGTTCATAGCTACAGGCTCAGTTATGTTATGTCATGAGTCTTAATTAAAAAACGGAAGCTAAACAGCAATGTGAATTACTTTTTCCTCTAGCGGAACTAAGGAAGCCGCGTATCAAAGGGATACAGATTAAATCTAACTATGCTTCTTTAAAGGTAAGCAGTGGTTGACAGTTATGTTAAAGAGAAACAAAGAAGAGAAATAGATATATTTTTAATTTTAGAAACATAAAATCATATGTTTAGTTTAAGACTTGTAAGCTTCATAGTTCTTGCATTCCCAGGCATCAGGTAGTCTCAAGGGAATATGCGTTAGCCACGGCGTATATATTTCCAATTGACAGTCATGTCTGTGAGAAAATATTATATGTTTCAACTATACTTAGGAAAGTCACACAACCTAACATCTTCATAAATATCATGAGTTTTGTCGAAGAATTTATAACAGTGCAAATTTATTCGTAGCCTACCCAAATAGGTTGACTAGGCCATAGTCAATCACGCGGGTACAGTGCGGGCTAGTTAACAAATTTATTATCGTATCGTTATGCCATATGCCATACTACGTTAATTTGTACTTAACCTTATGTAATAAGTAAATTATTTTAATTAACATTGTATATACACTCTTTGTATTTTCTGTTTAAAACGCGGTGAAAATTGTTGTTGAATTTTTCCTTTGCAACTTCACTTTTTATCAAGAGAACCTGTGCACCGCACTTGGCATTTCCTAAGCACCACTCCAAGCTCTAAAGGAAAATCCTAGCTAATAATAAACAAGATTTAAATACCGCGATGCAGTACCAAAATGCATTTACAGCAGCTGGAAATTCCATGATTTTTGTAAGGATAATCTTACAACCTTACATATTGATTTGCAAGGAACTGGGTACTTATACAAAAAGTTACATAATCAGTGAGTTTCAACTGTGACAATTTTTTTTAATTAATATTGTTTTCTCTATTTTGTCACAGAGAATGTTGTTCATGTACGAATGTTAATACAAATGCCACTGCAGTCGAAACGCACCGTAAAAGTAACAATGATAAAAATTAATTACTTAGCAGCAATCCACCCGATAAAACCAGTGGAGGTGACTGGTACCGGCTTAAGGCTTTTCTTCGTTTCTGCTTTGCCTATTGCACGGGGAAGTTCTGCCGCTGCTTCTTCTCGTATAGCCTTTGATTCTTTCAGGGCTCGGCTAAAATGATGTTGTTTTATTAATCAATTTCAATTATCACATTAACTAGTGATCATCTTTAGTCTAAATGGTGATCACATTGATACGATCTTACTACATACATGTATGCTTCTGTCAGTCGGTTAAATATACATGTAACGTAGTTGAAAAATATACATGTATTATGAGCCAATTGTATTTACAATTAAAGCGACGCAAATGCAATAAAAATTGAAACGGTGGCCTGTATTTTTCTTGTCATATTTCCAAGTTATTCGGCACTATCACGTCACGTTTACGATTATTTTATTCCTCGCTTATGCTACATCGCGAAGTTATTCAAGTGCAGCTATTTCAAAATTGCATGCATTTTGTATAACTTCTTACTTCGCAAAGTTTCCCTTTACGTAATCGATTCTCGTCCGAGTTATTTATGACCTGGTACGACTTAGGGTACCTTAAAAAAAGAACTTTCATTTATTGTGTAATGGTTATACTTTATTTACTCGTTAAATACTGTAAATTTAATAACGAAACTGGCTTATATCATTTTTAATATTTTTTTTGTTATTACTCGTATTATGCCTACTAAAGCATTTGGTGTATTTATTGCCAATTAAACGTTTTTAGGACATGCTTTTAACGAAAAAATAGGTAAATTATCCGAAACGTTTTTCTTTATTGCACATAATTTGACAATTTTCTACTTTCCTGTGTTATAAAGCATCTAACTTGGGAGTTCCTGGTTGCAAGGCTTAGAGTTGATATGAATAATGACTGCTTATGCCTTTACAATCAATAGTGGTATTATAAGATTTAAACTTTATGGTAGTTAGCTGCTTTTGTATTCGTAGGATACCATGCTGGGTCCATGTTGAGTGGAGAAAAGTACACGACGACTAGGAAAGGGTATTTTCTTATGTTCCGCTGATATGATATGGCATGGAATCGTTCGAAATTGTGAGCTACCATTAAGTTTGGATGGTAGTGTATCTAAATTCTTGCCTAGAGCTAGTTCGATACTAACAAGAATTACCGGGGGGTGACAGCGTATACGCAAATTGCATGTCGTGTCGGTCAGTTGTAATCTTGGTGACATCTGACCGTTATAACGAGATGCTGTTACAGAAACCATATAGGTCTACTTGAATCAAACGAAAATACATTCTTAAGTTGTTTTTTAAAGATAATTTGCGTTCTTAGAATATTCACAGCTACCGATTTTGATTTTACAGCTTTGATTAACATATAAAATCAACTAATTTATTTTTAAAATGAATCGTTGCAAAATCTTTAAAGTAGGTTTTTAAATCTTCATGTTAAAGCGAAACTAACGTTTTCAGTCAACGTCGGTGTTTTTATTCTACTTTAGGAAAATAAAAATAAACATTCTCGAAACCTGCATTTCACGTTAAGCGGAACACAGTTTGCAAGTTCGCCCGAGCTCATAATAAAAAACTTACAACATGACCAAATGGGTTCGTTGTTACGCAATACAAATTCACATCGCTTGGAGATAAACGTCCTGCTTTTGGAAGTCGTAAAGCTCCGTGAGATATTCGTAGCCTTATATATCTAATATGATACATATATTATATGTTATGTGCGAATATATAACGCGAAATCACATTAATTGTATTTCATTCGCTTACGCAACAGAAATTTATATAACAATTTTTCTGGTTTAATACTTTAAATATGTGATAATGAGTATCCTTATAACAAAACGAGTTAAGAAGTAGAACTTTCACCTCATTATTGATCAATATTTGTTAGTATAAAACCAAAATTTCGAATGTATCTCTTTTATCGCTTTTACTCGAACCAATACTAAAGTTAATAAGCTTGCATAGTCTTTAGGTTTATCTTTTTAGGTATCCGAAATGTAAAAAACCAGACTTAATATCGTCAGCTAGGTTAATCGCTGGTTGTTTGTAGTGGATAGATTTTTATCGGATTGGTTTGTTTTTCAATTCGATCTTGATAATTTCCGCTATCGATGTTTTCGTGTTGAAACAGGACGTAACCATTATATCCTTAATCCAGACTAGTAGAACAAGCAAACATATCGTCTTCCATAACACGCTATTTGCTGGTTGTTTGTTTTCGATGAAACACTAGAATATGATTTCCAGTTTAAACTAGTCGTGTTTACTTTTGAGTTGACCTTTTAAGCTGGGGTTTGTTTGAACCAAACATGCATTTACGAGCACGACGTCATAGTGGGATCATGAACTAGCGTCGTATAATGTAACCTTTTTGCAACTATGTATAATTTATTTTATGTTCCCAAGCTGGATGCATTCTACGAACAGTTTAGATGCTTACGCAACTTGCTGTGCATGCTTTTAATGTTCAGTTATATAACTCGTAAAAGTCCAGTAGTCCACATATACAATCGCACGGTTCGGCTTTAATCTTAAAAAGTTTGGACTAGAATTTTTACCTATTTAGACTGTAAGGGACTTACTCGTAACATAAAAACTTAGATAGTGTTACAAATAAATTTTAGTTCAAACATACGTCAACCCTTTTATACTATGACTGTGCAAATTAAAACATAATTATGTGTGGGTTTACGAAATGCGATCTTCATTACTAAAAATAAAGTACTTATCCTGAAAGCATCGTGGTCATACATATTTATGGTAAAACATATAACCACGTTGACGTCAATAATATCCATCGACGCGGTCAAAGAGTTAAAATACAGTTTATAACTAATTATTTTTATAGTAATAAAGTAAATGTTTGTCTTAATTACGAAATTAGTCTTGATGATTTGAAATAATTCAAAGCATTTCCATTTTATGGATTTTTACTGTCCATAATACATTGTTAAAGTTAACTAATTTAATTTATTAAAAAATGTCATCGTGGTTATCTTGCGGGAAGGGGGGGCTAAGCCTACCAGTGGGTGTGACTGAAAAGAAGAAGACGAAGAAATATGGTGTCAAGTGTTACCTTCAGCTTTATTTAAAAAAAATTATGAGAAATGATGACACTGGCTTGAATTACATTAACAATGTTCCACCAGACACCTTAACACGTAAATTGTAACAATAAACTTTGGCTTTGCTACCTTTTTAACAATAATAAGTAGCTATTGAAAGACAATACTCTCTCATAACAATGAAAATAAAAGCTTGCAATATTCCGTGTAACTAACACAAGAATTATTTCTCGCGTTTATTTAATGGTAACTTTTAATAATTCAACATATTTAGTGTGTTACATAAAATTACCTAATAGCTATTTTAATTCGTTGTTAATACCAAGCAAAGTGCTGTACTGGATGACGAAATTTGAATTATTAAATTGTCTATATTTTGCGAGCGCTAGTTTTTTCCCCGTATTCAGCAATACCCACACTTCCGCACATAATGTGACTATTTAGGTTATGAAAGAAGATGCAATAAAGTTACCGATCCACTGCTGTGATACTTGTTAAGATACTCGTACATATTGTAATCTCTCTCTGTTGTCAAAGAGGATGGAATGGACGAAATTGCAAGTGTCACTGCAGTGGTAGACTACTGTTACAACATAAACGAATCTTTAGTTAATTACCTTTGCTCGTCTAGTAACCAGCTCCAGAGTTCGGACCATTGTTTGCTGCACGCTTCAGCCTTCTTCCATTGAGCTCTCATCTGAAACGCTTCCGTGTTCGGGTCGAATTTAGGCATTTTTCCCGTGTCCTTATCCATCGCTGTTGATTCTACTTGATAACACAATTAGGCCACTCGTTGATTGCGATGTGCTATAAGCAGTCGTGTAATGTTTTATTTTAACACTTAAAAGATAACTGCGCGTTGCAATCCTGATAACATCAACGTAAGAACTGGCCGGATGGAGCGTGAATTAATTTAAAAAGCTAATTTATTATCTTTATCTGTTGTGGTTCATTTAAACGCGCCGTAGTTCCTCTATCTGATTCGTGTTTTATTGCACGGTGAAGGTACGAGAAACTTTTTAACGGTGATTTTGATAGCTTCAGCGCTTTGAAATGAGTTCGCAAAATAGTGCTAGGTTTATCAGAAGTTTTACTATTATCATAAAGAAGTAGGTATTTAGAAAAAACTCATTTAAAAACTTTTGGAATTTCATCTTCAGATCGGAATGGCGATATGTACCCAGTGTATCAGTAAATCCTTATCATAAATATATCTGTTTGATTTATGCAGCCATATAGAGCACTATTTTAGGGATGGATTTCACACTGACGTAGAATAAAAACATGTAATGTACGTTAAAACAGACATTCCTACTAAAGACTCTATTTAAATGCCACACACCATTAAATTACATTTAAAGTGCCATTAGTTCTTATTTATTTTTCCTACCCATTTAGTCTATCTTAAAGTTTAGATTAGTGAAACGTTTAAGTATATTTTTTTACTGGTTTTATTTTTCATTACATTATTTTTTAAACATACTGCTGTAGATATTAAAAAAAAGTGTCTTTTAATAACCGATCTCATCTTGAATGCAAAACCGAAATCAAAATTATACGTGAAAATTCTACCTCATATGTTCACCGTGTACTCCAATGTCAATAAAATATGTGAACGCTTTTACCTATCATCATAATGTTTAATGGACAAGCGAACTGTGTCAACGGATATCGATTATAAAAGCTTTTGTAGAGTATTATAAAAGACGGGAAATCGTCTCTAACAATGCAGTTAACTTCGATTTATATGCGGAAATTACACTCTTGCAATCATTCTGTACACAATAAATGTTCTAAGAATAATGAACAAGTTTCATTATTGTCATTATACATCGACTCTTGCCAATAATTTGATGGTCAATACAATTCATTCCATTATCAGACTTTAATAAACTAATACAAATGGACAATTCAGAAATGCTACAAAGAGACCGTGTACCATCATTGTCAAAGTGGGACAGATATTACAAAGAATGTAAAGTAGTTACGAACCAATACGGAACTTATAGTTGTAAAAGATAAAACGATTGTACTGCCTTTAGAAGCTACAAGTCGACCGATTAGAAAGTAAATTCGGTTACAACAGATGGTTCCCAACTGTTTCTTATTATTTGAACAAATCTTTCATACCGATACTATTTTATTTTTAACTTCAATGGAATTGGAAAAAATAAACAGCAAAAATTAATCATCATTGTCTGAAAACAATGTCAAATCTATAAATATAAACGGAATAGGGCAAGCAAAAGATTCATTAAAACAGAAAGACACTTTATTTTTATATATACAGTCCAGACTCATCTATTTAGTGGTTAAGGAAAGCTTACGAGACAAACCCATATTAATTTTAATTCACATATATATAGAAGACCAGCAAGCCCTGCCTTCGCGTGTAGCGTTAGCTAAATAAAAATTTATACGCTTACCTATCTTCACGATAAAAAGTTTTCTATTCATGAAAGACTTTTAAAATCAGTTCAGAAATCGTATATCTATAATTATAAATTAACATGGTTGCAACAGATGGAATGGCATCAAAATAACGATGATTGTTTAACGAATTAGAGTTCAATGGTAGCGCCATTAAACCTCATTTTTGACCTTCTGGCAAAAAGGTAATATTTTTCTTTGGTAGTATATGTGTATGTATGTAGGTGTAACAACTTGCGTCTGAATTTTAGATTTTTGTATACCAACTAATTTTCATCAATCTATTCTAGAGTGTAATTTCCAACTCAGTTAATTAATTAATATAATTAATTAAAATAATTATTCCGTATATGATAAATATTGCGTGAAATATTTGCATGGGTCAGTTAATTAATTGTGGCTGTATATTTGGTCCTATCATATTTGTCTATAATTAGCAGAATTTAATAATGAAACATATTAAGTTAACGCTCTGTTGAGCTGCATTTAATTTATAATATCGCTAATAATAATTAATACACATAGATAATAATAGCACACAGTAATATTATATTAATATGATTATGCTATGTTATATATTTTTGGTGGTTTTGTAAATCTATAGGTACTCCATCTTATCGAGTATGATTTTAGGAATATATTCCTCGAATTGTTTAGTTTTTTCTTTACTCTATGCTCTACATTAGGAATAACTAATGTTTAAATTATCTTTATGCTCATATTTGACTTCTTTATAATAAGTAAATACTTACATTTGCTTCCATAAGAACTTTTTAGACCATGGGAATAATTTATACTTGATAAAATGTTTGTTTGGTATATTGCAAGGACATATTACTTTCCCAATAGCTTATTTTTTATAGTAGGTGTCGTAAAATGTGTCTACAACTTACAAGACGACTCTTGTGAGGCAGATACAAAAGGCAATGATTTCCTGAGAGCTTATGAGTCTGTTTGCTCTACCCACACTTTTATAAATGAAGAGGTAGACATTTGAGCTGTGTTTCCGATCAGATGTGGGCTGCGTAATATATATATATATATATATATATATATATATATATATATATATATATATATATATATATATATATATAAAGTTTCTACAAGATATATTTCAGAGGCCAATATCATATTTGGATAATAATTTGTACGTTTCTATTGATGTTCATTCTATTGTTAAATGGATTGTAATGTTCGCACTTACCAATAATAGATTGGGTCTTTTAATTAATATGATAGCAATATGACGTTAAAATAAAATGTATTTGCGTCAATAATCCAATTAAAAACGTTTTTGGTAAGAACTCGAATATAAAAATTATTACGGATGTTGTCAAACGTCGTGTCATTTAAATGACATTGCAAAAAGTGCAAGGTCGAAGAACGGAACAGGTAATTCTGACGAAGTATTAATATATGTAAAATAATCTATATATATAAAAGAAAGTTGTGTTAGTTACACCATTTATAACTCAAGAACGGCTGAATCAATTTAGTTGAAAATTGGTGGGCAGGTAGCTTAGAACCAGGAAACGGACATAGGATAATTTTTACCCCGTTTTCTATTATTTTTTTTTATTCCGCGCGGACGAAGTCGCGGGTAAAAGCTAGTAATAGATAAAATGGAAATAAGTATTTTATTTGCTTTTTTATTTTTTTGTTAAATGAATCGTTATTAGAATACCTAACTGTATTGGTACCGATATACTATGCTTATTTACAAAAAAAAAAAAACAAATGTGCTTTTTTCGCAGTCGGGCCAATAACTTCGAGAAGTAACCGTACGACAATTGTATCAGCCTACTTTATTTGCAGTTTAAAGACATGAAAGATTTTTTATACGCTGATAAAAAGGAAACATTGAGTTACCGCATCATGATTCGCAAACACCTACGTGCATTCCCTTCCTGGACGTGGAATTAAGGTGCAAACGATTGTCTCTTTCGAGGACCACGGTGGCAGGTCTCGTTAGCACTAATTGAGTCTCCGGTTCTTGTCATTGAAATAAACCTGTATCATTTTACATCACATGTACCTACAAATATCAATAGATGGGTCATTACGAACGAGACCATATGCTCAAAAAGTTGTACCACGTGTACAGTTTCCGTTGACAAGACACTTGTGACAGGTAGCGGTACTGACAGTAACCCTGGGTTTCCAAGACCAAAATCTTCGTTTTAAATATATTTTTATCTCTGTTTTGTCAAAGATAATGACAGGGATAACGATATGTTTTATATAGAAATTTTGGACTTAGAAACCAACGTAACATGTTATGCTTAAAATATTGGAAGAAAAGTACTCGTAATGTCCGCTCTATAACTTACTTAGTAGTATATTTGAATCTCTTTTGTTATAATCGAACTCTTCTTTGTATTTCTGCTACACAAGTGAATTCAAAATACACTATACCGACCGAATACATTTAGTAGAAGCAGCTGCGTGTCTTTACCACTGTTAAATGCCATTTGTTTTGCACAAAATAGGGGTCCGATGTAGCAAGCAATTCTTATGGGCACGTGCAGTTCCCCTAGCTTTAAATTACTACCCTCTTTTTACATTGATTCGTTTCGTGTTAATCTGTTTCATTCTACTTTATTGCGGACTTCTATTATGTAGCCAACGGATAAACTTTTTTGTTACATACAGCAAACATTTATTTGAAAAGTGAAGAAAATTTTAAATATTCTTAAAACTATGTATTGAAAGCAGAGTAAATGCAAATATGAATACCAAATAAAATAACTAATATGGTAGACGGGCATAAACTAATTAATTCATAGGTAACTCGACGACAAATTGTGTACTAACTAAACGTAACTTGATTTTCTAGCTTTTGCCTCGTCGGGTGTAAAGGTGAAGCGAATGAATCTGATTAATTAATAGCGTACGCCGCACATATTGACTTAGTTTAAAAGCTCGGCACCAGATTTCGCATCGTTCGAGGAAAAGCAAACTAATTTAAATTAATGCCGAACGTTGTGAGCTTGTTTGCATATCTCAACAATGTGGTAGTAGCACAAAGTCGCCTCAACTCCCACAACACTTCGGAACCTCAACGTTCTAACACCAACTACAACAATTCGCTAGAACCAACACCGGCTAAAAGCCGGTGTTTCAGTTAAAAGGATTTATTAATAAAATAGCTAATTAGGTACGAGTATTTTATAGTAAAAAGATACATAAAGAATATACGTATAGATTTTTTAAATTGTAATAGGGAGAGACAGATGTCAATGTCTAAAATTTTTTTTCCAATTCAAATGAAGCCAAACATGAATACGCCTAACATACTTCAGTTTCTAACCCGTAATTATAATGTGGGTCTTCTAGGAGAGTTGCCGATGTATAGTTCAATCATTTCATTATTATTGTGGCAACTCGTGATCAAGTATCGTAGGCACTATCATGCCTAAAACTTTTCTCATTGACGACTACCTTCTTCGTCCTCCCCTAAGTAAACAGATGCTACACATTGTTATGATGTCTGAATATTTTACTCAGTATTGTAGTTACTAGTGTCATGTTTCGAAGGTGAACTATTACGTCGTTTTATTCGTTGCAAGTATGACGCAATCCGACGATACCTGCCCCGCGAGGGCACATCCGCACTGCGCAGGCAGTACAAATGCACTTACTTCACTTTAAAATGATATAAAAAATGTATAGACTCGAGAGAGAAGTTAAATGAAGTAGAAATCTTAGAGCTTGGATATTAAATCTTTGAACTTAAAGATTTAATTTATATTAAATTGAGCTATTATATTTTTTAACGTTGCTCATTTTACTATACAAGCTCAAAGCAATGGAAAGTGTTTAATCAGAATCGTGTTTTTCTTTCAATAAATGAGATGGTCTATAGTTAATAAAAAACTTATTGGGCTATTTTGATGTATAACGGTCACCAATTATTGAGAATGAGGGCAATAGAAAATAATAGCAAATGCACAAAACATGCTTTAATCTAAATCCATATAGCCCAATGAATTTATTAAAAATACTTTCCCTAAAAGGACATCGACTTTTTACTTTCACGGAGAAGCATTAAGTTTAAAAATTACGCAAATATTCTAGATTCTGTAGATTCTGATGTCGAAGAAGTATTTGACGCGCTTGAGATTACAGTTGTATTTTTGAAAAATAATAATAATAGTAGCGGTTGTAGAAAATGATGTCATAAAAAGTGTTACGTCACATAGGATGGAGTAAGGAATGCTTATTGGACACGCCAAGTCCGCTAGTTGTGGGTACTTTCTACAGTTCAACACGTTTCTTGTTTATTAAATCACCAATAAACTTATCTAAGGCACATTATTAACTGCACTTCTAGTTTATATATTGCAGACATCGAATAAATTAGGGAAAGTGATTAGATTAGTATGATTGTGAATTTAGATGATGAAGAATGAAGATTTTTTTGTACATATCACTCACCCGTCTTTCATAGAATGCCAACGAAAGCAATTTATAATATTACAAACTTTTTTTCTCCAGGGTATCCTTTGGCAGCTCGAAAGGGTCGATGGTTGAGACCCTTATCTACGAGAGTCCCCTTCAAGAGGAACCAGAGCAGACCAGTCCACCACCGAAGGCGCAGGAGACGTCCTTCCCCTACACGCCCGTCGAAGACGAGTACGTTATATTCATTTAATGAGTATGTTTTTTTTTCATTTTCATTTCCGCGATTGGGTCTTTTGTTCGATAAATGCGAACGAATTATTTAAAATCAGTTATAGCTCGCGACTTTGTCATTATGCAATTAAAAAATTACAGCCTATAATCTATCACTAGTTCAAATTTCATTCGGATCCATTCAGCTGTTCTAAAGATACGTGTTCACAAACATCCATACAAAGTTTCGCATATATGATTAATAAAATGTAAGATTATTTATCCTAAATTAAAAACGTGATTTTAATGTAAAATAACATAATGCTCTGCGATTATTTTGATGAAATAAAGGATAATGAAGTAGTTTTGATGTAAATATGACATTCACGTAATCTTATAGCATATGTAACGGTCATACACAACGGTCACACACCGCCGTGACTGTTGCTGTTATCATTATGACCACTATAAAGATCTCTAACATGATTACAAGCCGACACGCTTACACTTTCGTCTCAGAACTGTTGGTCGTACCATTTCAATAATTTAACAAGTATGACATATTAAATTGTTAGAAAAATTCTTGTTAAATTATAAACTACAAATATCTTATTGTAAAAATTAAATAATTTAACTTTTAAAATTAAAAAATTGGAAGTGATAATAAATCTTTTCACTACAATTTTTTATAAGCCTTTTTATACTGATCAAGCTGTAGATAGACTGGATAGAATACTTGTTTTGTTAATAAAACTCGTGCAAACCCGGATGCAAGCGGTTATGCGATATCAGGAAGTTAGTCGCAACAGAACGCACAAAAATGCATATCCAGTCGCGCGACAACCCAATCGCTTATGGTATACCGGATTCCAATCCAAACCTAACACCATGTTGTCTATAACTTATACTAAAACTCTTAAATTCCAATATATTTCTGTTAAACAACTTTTTCTCACATGACATTAGTTAACTCTTATTAAAAAAAATCGCACCATTTTATTTCACAAGAAAAGACAAATATGTAAAGGGCATTTATGGAAATTGATGTTCCTCTATTCACTTAATTGCGGCTTCGGATAGAAACGAAGGATAGAATAATTATCAAAAAATAAGAAAAGAATGTTTTTAAATAGCGTATAAAAAATATTTTAATACTGCTTAACTCTGTAAGTAGTGCTAAGAAAATCTCAAAACATTTTTTTGGTATTTCAACAATCGCCAGGTTGACAGCGGTAAATCCCCTCTATCTTTTTTTAAAGGTTAATAAATAACACGGAAACATAAAAGTATTGACATTTCTAAAAGTAAACAAAGATATTTCGCAATTTTTATTTAAAAGAGAAATGTGTTAACTTGAAAAGAATTAAAATTAAAAGTAATTTAACTCGTTACCTTAATGTACATTATTCAATATATTTTTATATCTTAAAAATCCATATATATTTAAATTGCTGTTTTAAAGCACCCCACTGTAGAAGTATCTAGGGAACAATTACGTCATGTATAGGTACATACAACCTACTTACGCAATAGAGTGAGGGAATGGCATTAAATTAGTCTCCCTCCGCCTACAACAATCGATAAATAGCTCTGATCACACCTCCCCATCATTTACGTGTTTTCTAATTGCTGTTCTAAATAGATAAAAAGGTATCCTTATTCCTAGCGTATTGCGGCAATTAAGACACAAAGGGTATCTTTACTGTAACTGTAAGGGTGTCTACTGATGGTGAAACTGAAACAAAAAAATATATGCCATGTTTGGTAAGAGACGATGATTTATTTATTACTAACGTCTACAATTATTTATTTATTTAATCATTATCAAAGTGGTTTACAAGTTGTTAGTGGTTAAATTTGATTTAAAATTATTATGGAAATAGTATTTTAAAACACGCAAAATACGCGCCAGTCGTGGAGTTTTTGAAATCCAGACCTTACAACTAACTAGTTTTTTAAAGTATAAAAAACGTCGTAGAATTTGAAATCCTGTTTACCATTTTGATAAAAAAAAGTCTTACATGTTTATAACTAGCATGTTAACGCATAGTTTTTCTCTGCAGAAATTGCGCGTGATTGTTGTTTCATTGGACCCATTAAAATTTGTATACTAATGTAGCGACTACTATGAAGTGAAACTTCTTATGCGAAAACATCGTTGAACAAAAGGCGCGGCGAAGTTCTGTTTCAACAGAAAAGAAAAAAAAAAGAACAATTATGAAATAAATAAATAAACAGGGATGTAAAACCTAAGATTTAAATTTTCTATAGGAAGATAATTCTATACAGTAATAAAGTGTAAAATTTTTATTTTATCCCAATCTGTTAGTTATCAGATAATAAACCGAATTTCGCGGGCGATAATACGAATCCGTCGTTTCCGTTAACGAAAAATGTTGAGTTACGTCACTAGGCGAGGCGAGACGAGGCGATTGCGAATAGTGGCGCTCGCTTCGGTTCACTCCATTCGCTGAGGAGTGTGAGTGAGCGAGTGAGCCTCAACGACATCCGAACATCCGAGTCGTAGATCGATGTTGTGAACGTGTACGACGTAGTGGAAACACTGTTGTGAAGCGTTGTGCGGCCAAACCCAACGGCGCAATCTGCGCTAATGTTGTTCGTTGCTATTGTTAATGTCTAATAATTATTTATATCATCGAAAGTAAATAATTATATTTGAGTGTTCAGTGACAATTATTACTTTACGTAAATACACGAAAGGTATGTTAACATAGTTCACGTCATTTTTGTGTTGTGCTGCGCACTGTGTTCGGCTGTCAATTATTTCTATAATTTTTTACGGTTAATGAGGTAGCTTTTAACTTAATATGTTAACAAATCGTATAATATATTAATGATAAGTTAGTACATAGTGAAGTATGGGAGAAACGCAGTTTTTATAGCGAGGAGAATTCGGTCAGTATGACGTCACGAGGACTGAATTATAAACATAAAACGACTTTCAGTTCCATCCAGCAATCGGGAGTCCAAGGTCACCACTCAGCATCTACATACATCTAGTAAACATACATTGGCAAACGTTTTAGAATCTCTATTTATAATGAGTGCATCACTGATTATCCCTATGAGAAGACCCGCCCTGTGATTGCTGTAAGGTCGGCGGCTCGCGGTTGCTTGCGGAATTTGCCTTCTGATCTCACCAAAGCTTTCTTTGTCCCAGTGACTTTTTTTCATTTAACATTTGTAATTAATATTAATTCACATTATAAATGATATTCCTTTTTAAACATGTTAAAAGACATGTCCTTCAAAAAGCTGTGCGTGGGTTTTTTTTTTAATTTCATATTTTTATTTTGTTTACGCGTTGCACATTAATATATTTCTAATTTCAAATTGTAAAATTAAGAAGATACTTCAAATTAAATCTTTTTAAAATTACAATTCAATTAAAAAATGTAAACATTTTGAGAATTTTGTACAGTATTATTAACAATAAATTTAGTGAAAAATATTACATTTTTGAGTGTGGTGATAATATATTTCATAATTATTAACAAAATTTACATGTCAGTATCAAAATTGAGATATATTTTAAATGATAATGTTTTGGTTAAGCTTCAACATCATCAATTTTCAAAATGCTGCGCTATCTTTCTTCTTGGTCAGGCATATTTATCTTTTGCATCAATATTTAAAAAAGTTAAAATTTCATTATAAAATAAGTACTATTGAAAAATGTATGTATAGTGCTTACTACTTACATGAGAATTATGTGAAGGCGAAAACATAATACTATATTTGAAAAATTTGTTACAAGACAAGAACTTCTATGTGTATAAATAAGGCAAATACAGAGTTTTCTTATTTGCAAACACCAGAAATTCTGAAATATACAATTAAAATAAAAAAAGAAATAAAGATCCAGACTAAAAGAGTTAACTAATGAGTGGATTTTTTGCCACAAGATATTTAAGACATTGGTCAACCATACTAATCATATCTGCTCTTAAGTGTCTTATGATGATATTCTGCAAGAATTATCATCATCATCTTAGCCTTATTTATAAATTGCTGGATACAAGCCTCTTCTCTTTTGCACCATTCCATACTAACATGTAGCTCTTGTCTACGTTACTCCATGTATGTCACCAAGCCATCTTTTAATTAGAACAATAAAGTATTGAACAAAAAAAACGAATTGTTCCCTTAAGGTCATGTTAAATAGCAATCAAACAGTATGTTACGTGTAAATTATTATATATATATATATATAAATTTTTCCATCTATGTAACACTAAGATGTGGGTGTTACATATAGTCATCAGCTAATAAAAGATCCACGCTTTAATGAAACAAACTGAAGTTAATCTGCCTAACAATTTATACTACAAATGTCTTCTCATACGCTTCAGCTGTGCGTTGTATTTTTAAAGCATAAAACATTGTTGTAACTTTTTAATTTGTTATTGTTTACCATTTTATATTGATTCTGTATCTATAGTCTGATCATCATTTCATCCTGTTGAGGGATAAAAAGATTCTTATTTGTGTAATTATTTACAGGTCGGAGCGTTCGAAAGTGCGTGTGTCTTTTTACCAAGGAGCAAGACCGCAGTGTCTCTCCCCGCCGCCACAAGCGACGGATCCAGATTCTCACATTCTCTACGCTAGCCTACTATCAGCAAACTCCGATATGGGTGAATACAATGTCTACAATCGGCAAATCAGGTAAGTTCCAATTGAACTAATGCCCTAATTGTCCGTCTTCAATTGTCCTTAATGTCTTTATTGATCTCATTTAGTAATGACATAATTGGATTAATGGTGTTATGAAAGAAGTATTGAAGAAAGAATTATTGAAGCATGTGGTTATGAAACCATATTTAAAGTTTGAGAATTGTTTTATCATTTACCAATACAAATATTATTGATATCAATGATAGAGTACTGCACTTCTTATATAATATATCACAAAGAGATTCTAATCTATTATGTAGATATATATATTCTATATGTATCACTCTTTGAGTGGGTGTATATTGTTGGTAAAATACCGTATTCAATATTCACCTTAAAATGATAACAATGTCATACACATTTTGTGTTGGTGGGGAGCGTTCAATTCATTTCATTATAAATAAATTGTGACCAGTTTCTCTGTGCCGTACAATTTGAATGAATGACGACATCCAAAATGAATTTAATTTGGAACACTTTAGTAGTTTATCTCTCCATCTTCACAATACAACAATGTTTGACCAAAACCTACCTAATTACATTGTGATGCTTTATTTTCATTATGGTGTACGACCTTGTGATCTAGGGACATTTTAAAAGTAATATTACAATAAAAAAAAAACAATTTTTCATAAAATTGAAAATTTATTTTTAAATTTCAACTAATTGACTTTAACTGCTTTGTTTTGTTTAACATATTTTATTACTTGTTTGTGTGTTCTTGTCAAGTTTCAAATTACAAAACATGAACAAGTTGATATTTAATATTTCACATTGCCTTTCAGTAAATCATCTATTTTCAGTCAAGGTTGAATATGTCGAGATTTTACAAGAATGATAAATGTTTTTTTCGTATCGTATGTTTCCGACAAATATGACATATGATTTCTGTTACATTTAAGACTGAATCGAATCAATAGTGGGCAATGAAAAATATGAAAATTAATTATTAAGTTTTCACTCTGAATTATACTTGGTTACACTAATTTAATATTTTACAATTATGGCCAATAATAAAAAAAATTGACAGTACATGCTGATATTGAACATTACCAGAATTATTTTCTTCCGAAATGCATTTTGACCAATAATAACAAAGTACTTATACTGGAAGCAGTTTTGGCGATATAAACACATTTAAGGGTAAAACTTACTCTTTTATAACCACGTTTACGTTCATAATATCAATCAGCGGCATTCAAAGGGTTAAAACAATTAACTAATCTGTGTATTTTTTCGAGTAATACAGTTAATTAAAAAAATCTATTAATGATGTCAAACTTAAAACATTCTCACTGCTTTCATTTGCTGTGTGAAAAAAGAGATAGCAATATGTTATATAGGTGCTTCGGTAGTAAATAATCTATATACTCAAATGAGTATTACATAAAATGTAAGATGACAGAAAATTATAACAAGGACTTGGCATTGTTAAGTCGTAAATGCTATTTAAATGTTTGACCTTGATGAATGCTCACATGTACGCAGTTATTCAATTCGTAAGGAGGGAAGTAATTGTACTGATTAACTCATGGGTTCTGCCACTGTTACATCATTTAATTGGTACTTCAACAGTCAACATTATGTAATCTTATAGTCCAACTTAATTTTAAATGTTTAAGAGATTTAACTTATATCTCGCCTCAGCTTTTTTTTCCACGCCTTTTTAAACCGAATGGTGTAGACTGATCTACATTCTACATAATTTTATATTTAATAGTTGATTTTATTTCTATTACCTTACAGCACTGAAAGCGGCTGGGACAATCCCTTCCGTCCTGACGGTGATTTGAGCCGTGAAGCTGATGAGATTGTGTCCCTGATCAAGGGAGGCAAGCCTATCACGCCCACGCCCACTGCTGAACCCGAGTTGCCCGTTAGTGATGAGGAGGAAAAAGTGCATGCAAATAATGTCAATGTAAGTTATTCTAATAAAGAGCAAACTTTATAGTGGCTCGAAATATTAAGGGTAAAGAGATGAGGGGCCGGGAAACGATGTGCATACGTGCGTTCGTAGCTAATCGTGAGATTCAATTAAGTTTGAATTTTATAATACTTTATAACATTTAAAACCTCTCGATGTACCTTAGATTCTATATTGGTCTTCAAGTAAATAAAATACTTCTTATTGCTTTATGAAAAAATAAAAACACTTCTTCTTGATGCAGTTAATTAAGAGCCAATTTTTGTGAGATGTTATAATTTAGCCTCATTTAAAGTGGCCTATTTTGACTAGCTGGAAACAAAACTAGATTAACCCAGTTTACAAGGAGTAGTTGACTCAACATTTTGTTTCAATGACTTTAACGTTGTAGGGACATTTTACTGTTATTCTTCTATCATAATTATATTTTATGATTAGGAATGCTCGGAATTTAAAAAAAGATTCTAGTAATAAATATAGTCACTTTTACTGAAATTTTAAATGTCAAACAGGCTAGTCCGCCATCTTCCCCTCAAACGAAAGTGGCAAGTCCCGTGCAGCAACAGAGTCCACCGAAAGCTATGAACGGCACTAAGAACGGTGCCGCGGTGCCGGAGGTGCGTCCGGGTCAAGTGGAGGTGCAGCGCTCGCCGCCTCAGGAGCCCCTGCAACCGGAACACGTGACCATCAAGAAGAAGCCCAAGTGCAAGTGTTGCGTTCTCCAGTAAACAGCCCCCTTTACCCTCGCACCGGTAACACGCATCGCTTATACGTCTAGCATATATCCCCCACTTTGGTGTTTACTCGGTGCTATTTCATTTTTCCATTTCTCTAACTGCAACTTATTGAGACATATATCGGGAAAGCATATTATGTGTTCATTTTGTACAATTTATTACATATTCAAAAGTGTGGCCTCTACTCTCATATATTTTTGTTAATTATTTCATTAGTGACTTTTTGGGTATGTAGCAGGTGGACAAATATTTACAAATTCTAACATTTATCTTAGTGACGGATGGTTTATATTTATTGCCCTGAACTATTCATGCGGCGCATTATAATAGTTATCTTCACTAAGTATTCGCGGCCTAACGCATTCTTTACATATATATTCCTTTATAGTTCTTTTGTTAACAGATATTACTAAAGTATAATTTTAAAATATGTATGCAGTCAACTGTATTGCTTATCCATTTAATTGAATGTACTGTCTAATATAAATGACATTATATTCATTTCTTATTATTGTGTAATTGAAATAAATCGTACTCATTAAAATATTCTCAAATGTTGAACAAAAATAGCCTATTTTTAGGAGTATGTGTGTAAACAATGCAAGTGTCGCCTACATCAACTTTGTGATAAATTCATATATTATAGCTAGTTTCGCAAAGAGGGAAATAATGTTGGAAACTAAAGATCCTGTGGAGGACAATGTTAAAATTAGACTTTGGGAATGTTTAACAATCATTGGAGAATCTCAAATATCAATAGATTGAGATGAGAAATGGTAATGTAAAAATATGGAGAGAAACAAAAATTCTTATTATGAAATCATATTTACAATAATATTTAATGTGAATATGCCAATTCTGGTCATTAAGAAATGATTGCAACATGTTGGATTATCTTATTTCTTATTAGAAAAAATAAAATAAAAAAAACAACATAATAATTTATTTTAGAACTGTTGCTAAGTTGAATCTGTGTTGAGTAATGTTTAAAAATAATTTATATGTATATTTTTATATGTTTATTTATAAAAGAAAGTATTATAATCTTGATGAATGTTTGAGCTATAGTATTTGAAACAAACATAAATGACTGAAATAGATGCTTAAACTGTAATAGACGCTTTGTTGTGTTATTTCTGGTGACCGTGAAATTTCACTGCCAACATTTGTATACAAACATATCTGTTATTCATTAAAGAAAAAGAAAGAGATTGCAGATATGTTTTTATACAATTGTTTCGACAGAGGAAACAGTAAGGCTACTCTTTTAGCATAGAGTTTTGATCGTTTGTACCAGCTATCTTATAAGCCATATCAATTTGACGCTATTTCTGTGAATAAAACACATTTATTTGAGGTACAATTTCAATTCCATTAAGATACATAAGTAGATCTGCTATTGATAAATAGTATTTTGACTAATGTTTTAATTCTATTCGACCTTTAGATGAGATGGCTTGATGATAACATTGTAAGCAAAAACAATTCTATGGCAGCTATGACTATATTCTGCAAATATACTCTTATCCATTTTAGATTCTTAACGGAGGATATCTTGAGGATAACGTCAAAAAAATCGATGTTTAATTAGTTTTTGTAAGTCACAATTATAATCACTATTAGAGGGTAACCCTACTAAATAAGACATAATATATGTTGATTTAGATTACCTATATATGTATAACCTTTTCAACGTGACTTCATGCTTGCGTCCAATAGAATGTACAATTTTTTTCTTTCATACATCTGATCACCTACATGGATCAAAGTTTTATATGTAGCTTTTTTATTTTAGTATGTGATCCTTATGTGTAGGTACTGTTTAGTCGCATGTGACAAGAATGGGGGGTGCTCTATCGAGATAGGTAAATGGTAAGGGTAACATTGTCTATTGCTATAAAAGTTGCATTAATCTATATTTTTTTAAATACATAAACATTCTATAAGTACATATAAATTCTTTTACATAAAATTATTTTGGAAATAATTAAAGCAATTTTTATAGTATTTCACAATGTTTAAATCTGGGTAAGTAGTGAATTTTTTACGCGTGTGGCGATTTACAGTATGGAAACTGATAAGTGTAATTTAATTTATTTTCAGATACCATAAAGTGTGAATAATATTAAATTTTAATCAAATAATTCTCTGATTTACACTATTAAAAAATTATATTTATTTAATGTAATCAGACTAAATAAAAACATTTATAATCTATGTGAAAACTCTTTGAAATAACTTTTCAATTATTCACTAAGTTTTTTTTTTACGATCATTTACATTTACATGTGAAGCAAATCTAAAATGAATAATCATGTAATAAAGTGTAAATCAGGGTTTTATTAAAAACGCAAAATTGCAACTACACAAGTTAAACCATCCTATATAAAAAATATGCATATATTTAACAGGTTTAGATGTACCCATACAAAAGAAGTAGCGTTAGTAACGAGTAAGGTAATTAGAATGGTATAATTAGGTGATCCAGAATTATTTTGTGTTTGTTATTGATGTTGATCGATATTAAATTATTCTTTTTTTTTTGTTTTGGTTTTAATAGTTTTCGAATAGCCATAAAATGAAGACAGTGACACACGGATGAGGAATGAATGATTTTAAAACATAAGATGGCAATTGCGCAGTTACAAAAAAATCAAATTAAATATAGTTATAGACGCAAATGTAGTTTAGAAATGCGCAGCTATTTTTTAGATTAGAAAAACCGAAATTCATTATCCAATTTTTTGATGCTATAAAAATGAATGTTCTAAAATATGTTATCAAATATTTTTTGTCCAGTAAAATTTAGCAACAGTTTGAATAGATATATTGCACTAGATTTAGACAATTTGTTCAACTGTTTGGCTGTTTGTAAATGTCTTTCTAATAAATCAACTGTATGCAAATACTGTAAACACTCACAATTTTTCCTTTACAATATCCACAATATAATTTTATATTTGAAACTTAACATGTGCTTGTTTATTTACTTTTATATTTTAACATCTTGGTATTTATGATATTACTATTCTCTATATAGTGATTTAAATAATAGTTGAAAAATATCAAGTCTCTATCAATTACATTAACTTGAAATAGATTTTTTTTTGTAATAGCATTCTCGTTTTCTTACAGTCCTTTTAAATTCATTCTAATAATTTTTTTAATAAAAAATTGTATAAAAATGAACAGACCGCGTTAGGCACAAAAATTTGGTCATAGTAATTGCTATAACTTATTTAAATGGAAGATTTAACACTGAGCATTTATGTATTTGCCATTTTTTTTTAACGGTGCTTTCAAGTAGGTGATTATAATATAGGACATTATTTCTTTATACAAGCTTTTTAATAATTTTTTTAACATTGTACAGGTAACGAACATTTTATCAAAGTGTTTTTTTTTTCATTTTAATATAAATGTTTAATATATCCAATAAAACTGACAGTCACTGCAGTTGTAGAGGCATCTCAAGGTTTGATTAACACATTCAGAGCTACTGTCTCCCCTGCTCTTTCAATTTAATATGTGTAGTGGCACTGAAAGTGTTAAGAAATTATACTTATAAAGATGTTGCCTTTTGTTGGCAAAGTATTATAATTCTAGCCGCCTTTTTATTTCAGCTTGGTGTTGTAAGCCATGAGATCCTCTCGATGTTAGATTTAAGCCAATATTGTGATCGTTTGTGCATTGTTTAGTTTAATATGGTCCTGACTTCAATATCATTGTTGTTTCAAGTTGCCATGTTTGTATGTTCCTTAATTAAGTTTTTTATTTTCAAGTAAAATCCTGTCATTAAGGTTATATTCATACAACATTGTTTCAAGCGACTCAATTGAAAATATTACAATGTTTTTTTTTTTAAATGAGTACATATATCATTTAAAACATTTCACAGTGTATTTAACTCTATTTGTATTAAAAGAAATAAAATGACATTATATTTGTATAAAAAATATTTACTTTCTATTATTATTATTATCAATCAATGAGTATGTACAAATCGATTACATTGTAATTATTATTATTTATATTAAATCTTTTAAAGGCGAATTCCTTCTTTTCATTTAAATACAATACCTAAAGATTGATTTCCAAAGTATTTTTTTATTTATCTAGGTAGACATGTCAGCGGACTATTTATATTGACACCCCTTATTATCTTACTTAATATTATAAATTCGAATGTTTAGATAGATGGATAGATGTTCGTTAGATCGTCTCCATTTGACACATATGTAGAACATATAATAGTTATTTAACATTTTTTTTTAATCCTAGGCGGAAAATAGCTAGTTTAAAATTAAAGTGTTTGTAGTTTTATATATTACTAGGTGTCGCCCGCGACAACAAACTATGTCCTATATCTATGTCAAATTTCAGGGAGATCCATGCAGCCTTTCTGAAGATACCTTCAAATAATCATTCATCTATCCAAACGTTGGCATTTATAATATTAGTAAGATAACATGTTGGTACTTCAATATTATGGGATGGCGATTAAAGATAAAGGCATCTTTGTTTTAAAGGAAAATTACAATTTTCGTAAATAAAACAAGATCGGTTGGTTAATAAGGTGTTAAAAATAATCATTAATGGAGTTATGCTGTAGTGTTTTTCTCTAATCTGTTTGTTTCTCAGTTTATTCCTCTTTGACAGGGTATTTTGTATTTGAGGAAAGTTTGAAATAAAACAAGTTTTTACACGATATTTGATATGCAAGATACATTTATTAAAACATGTACATTTGTATAAAAAAACATTACGATAATCAGTCGTATACAGTCGTTTTTTTTTTTTCAAAAAGTAAATCCGAATTTTTTTTTCAACAATAGAAAGCATTCTTAATGTTAAGGACATTTAGTTCAAAAATACATTAATTTTGTATTTTAAATCACTAACAAGCTAAGTGATATTAACATTGTTTTTCACTGCCGAACGCTAGATAGAGAATGCGTATATTATGTTTGATTTAATGTCTGGCAGTGGAAACTTATGTTTATGTAAACAGACAAACGATTGCCATTCATAATTATTTTAAAGATTAGAGAATTATTATTAACATTAAATATGTAACATATTGCTTTCAGTTAAAACATTAATTTAGCTATTCGTTTATGAAATATAGACCTAGTGATTATATATAGGATACGTATATGTAAAGTACCATAGTACGTGTAGGTGATGATTTAACAATATATTGAAAAATATATAAATATGGAATGTTATGGAAATTTTGATTCAAACATTTAATACATTTTTATCAAGTACCTTCTGACCAATGGAAGGTGTGTAATTTTTAATCAAAAATTGTACTTATTGTCTTAATTTTAATGTATTTAAAACAGCTAATTCCAAAGCCAAAAACATGCAAAATCATACATAAAAATAAAAATTACAATGAATACAGAGATCCTAGCACGAATATTTGCAACATGCGCCTACGTAACGTCGTTGACAAAATATGTCTAAATTTGTATGAGATTTGTTGGTGTACTTTACGCCCGATACAAGCTTTACGCTGAAGAAATTTTAATACAAATTCTATAGATTATGTTACGAAAACGTTCTCATAAATATTCGTGCTAGGTCCTAACAGAATCAACTTTAATAATGACACTGGTAGAGTCTGTGCGGAAAGATAATGAGCTTGGCGAAAAACGGAACTAACAAAGATTTTTATATGGCAATCCAACCCAGCCATCTGTCAAACGTCAAAGTTTTGTATTGTTACGGATTTGTTTGTTGATGTGATTTCTTGCCGTTTTTTGGATTTAATCATGTCTAAAAGGGGTAAAATGTTACACAATTCAACAACAAAGCAATACTGCGCCCTTAAATCAAAATTCCTTTCTCTTTCCACACAGACTCTATATTATGACAATTTATCTGAGCCGGTAAGAGGCGCTGCTATCGCGGTTAGTTCTCTCAGAAAAAAGAATAAATATAGCAAGAACTATAAACCAAAAACATTATCTGACCACAAGCATAAGGGCATATGTCCAAGTAAACATTATTTGCCCCGGTGGGCATATGTCAAAGTTGATTATGATAGCTCGCTAGCGCCCTCCTGTTAAAGTAAAAAATGTCACAAGATTCTTTTAGCTGTCATATCGTGTTTTACATATTTTGTGACAGAACTAATCGTGATAACAGCGCCTCTTGTTATAGACCGACAGATCAGAAGCTATCTGAACCTGAGGGCATAAGTCAAACTAAATTATTACAACTCTCTAGCGTCTCCTGTTAACGTCACAAAATTCAAAAATCCTCTTTGAACTTTAGATGTCGTCGTTTTTTTCTTTTATGTTATTTTCTATGTCTAATAAGGTGTTATAAATATTTTTATAGAGCCTCACTGATTGAGATATCCTTGTTTGACTTTACGACAAGGATTTTGTGATACTTTTTGACATTGACAGGGTGGCGCTATTGAGTTATAATTTAGTTTGATTTATGCCCACAAGGAGTGTGTAAGATATGTCAATAAAAGTGTAGTGGAGTTCGGGGATAATTATTACCTCGTAGAAATGTCCACAGCTTTATTTAATATTAAGGAAACATCCATGGGTGGAAAGTTTTGCAGTAGTTTTACATTTGATGCAAAATCACCGCTTAGTATATCATCTCGTACTAATCTGTTAGTGAAATAGAAAAATAAATTACTAAATTGTTTCAGATTTGACACTTATCATTTCATAGACATATAATTTAATACATTAAATAGTATCTGATATAAGTTAGTTTTTCAATATTTCCTACTAACTCTGTAAATCTTGGGCACATAAATTTGTTTTTTTACTCACATTTTGTTAATTTCAAACAGACTAAAATATAGATTAAGTACTTACAATATCATGGCACAGCAAATATAAATGAGAAAATTAAATCTATGTGGATCTGCGAATAAGGAGTCCCAAAATCTTTCAACATCGGGCAAAGAAAATTCTTGAGATAATAATAAAGTCAGCCATCTGAAAAACATATGTAAATTTATTTTCAATGTTTATATATGTATGTCTGAATAAGTTTTTATTGGTTAAGGTAAAAAATACTTAATACTTTAAAAATAATGAAAGAGCTATTCTTTTAAAGAGAAGTGAAGCTCAACAGACATGATTGTTTATAAACATAGATTTTTTGTTGAAACCAAAGGTATTTTTTTTACCTGAAGCTGTAATATTGCGGGCGAAGTTCCTGTCTCTCCATACGATCCCAGACAGCGCGGTCATTTCTTTTGACACATTCACTCAACTTGCTCATCATATAATTGATACCACTCTCCGCTTCGTCCAGTGTTCGTATGAAAAAGTCACGAATTTCCGCCATTAGATTCGTGAAACAAAAAAAACAGTCGGCTTCAGCGTGTTCTATAAATAAAACAAACATATAAACATATTCAGTGCCTTAAGACATTTTAAAAGAAAAAAAAAATAAAGTAACTGATTAAAATTGAAATAAATAGGTGGACCAAGTTAGCCGTCATCTACCAGAGGTGTTATACATTATTACGTAATTCTAGCTACTGTCTTCTTGCTCAAGCTGAAATTTATACTGAGAAAAGGCAGTTTTTCTCTCCATTGGGGTCTTTTATAGGTTAATTAATTAACCAAAGGTTACAATTCTGTGCATTATTGGTAGAGTGAGATGTCTTACCTCTGTACTCCTTGTTAGCATCAATAGCAAATGTATGATATATAGGTCCAATGATTTCATTCATTCCTTGGACATAACCTTGCCCGGGGTTCAATTTGGCATACAAGAACAACATTCTCTCAACAACCTCCCAATGTGCCTCGCAACCTTCATTCAAAGGAGCATAATCGCCTGTCGTAATACTTTCTGAACGACGTATCTCATTACTAAGCTGAAAGTATTACGAGTCAAAATGATTTCACACCAAACTTTGGTAAAGTTATTCCGGAAGGTTATTTCTCTATATTTCATAAATAAGTTATAAATTTTTATATTTCGATTAGATAACTGTTGAGTGTAAATATTCAATAAATTTAAGCTACAATAATAATGATAAAAATTTTGAGAAAAGTATGTATGTAAATGTATTTGCATAGAAAGGTCTTACTAATTATCCAAAATATTGATTTTAAATTATTTGATACTTTTATTAATATTGTAAAATATGTAACATTTATTATCATTATTTATTCATTACTTTTAAATAACAATTTAAAACCGATAATGACTTTAAAATGTTATTAATCATTAAAATAGAATTCAAAGAAAATTGTATTGTGCCAGCATTGTAATTAATTGTGTAAGTTAGGATTTGGAAAAATAAATGAAGAACATATAGAGTTAAGTGAGGTTTTATTTTGTATTATTTACCTTTGCAACACCGAGGCCACGTCGTTCCAACGTAGAATATTTTAAAACGGATTGTTCCACTCTTTTATGCAATCTTTTTACTCCATTGCTGTTCACAATCTGAAAAAGTGAGAAGATTTTTTTGTGATAGTAAATATTCAATCTTTGTTGAATTGTCGACAACACGACTGACACAAATTTGTAAAATATTAAGTAAACAGATTTATTCCGCCATCTTGAAAATCATAGTCATCATCAGCTCACGTCGACCCCACGTCTATACGTCCCCACCGAGGGGCTCAGAACCTACCCCAAGTTAGGGGTGACTAGGCCATAATCAACCACGCTGGCCAAGTGCGAGTTGACTTCACATATATCATTTAATTTCTTCTCAGATATGTGCAGGTTGCATCACAATGTTTTCCTTCACAGTGAGAACGTCGGTTAAATGTACATATGAAAATCGAGAATCGAAAAACACAGTGGTACATGGCGGGATTCAAACCCAGAACCTGCAGACTGCAAGTCAAGTTTTTAACCTGAGTCACCGACGCTCAAAAATTTATAGTAACTGGTAGTAAAGTAATTTATCACCTCAAGACAAGGGAATTCTGTTGCCGATTGAAAGAAAGAGATATCAGGGCACAGCCTTCTAACATCTTTGTCAATTTGTAACAGTACTTCATTGTCTTTGAAATAAGTACTCCATGAGCTATCCGGACTGATGTTCAGGGGATGGTCTGCAGGACCACCAGGAGACACAATTATCTCGTCTAAATAAAAAAAAAACCTTTACTGAAAAATTGTAAGAATTGATATTATGGTTGTCTTAAAATGTTTTGAGTTTGAGAGTTAGAGTGCTAGCTGAATTATTAAATGACTAGTTTCCATACTCAGACTCATTATGTGGTCACTATGGGAGTAACTTGTATTTTGGTATAACAAATCTACACTATGAGATAACTGTTGATTAGTGAAAAATTCTGCAGTAAAGTTAGTGTGTAAGAAAACCTTGAGTTTACTTTGAAAGTTTTTGTAAATATTAGTTTTTGTTAACGCTATAAATATATTGTTTGACATATGAAATAAATATTTATGGCATACCTATAAATTGCTTGTAAAGTTGCCGCTTTTTAAAAAGTGTAGATTCTCTTGCAGATTTCTCTTTGGGTACATAATGCAGCAATATTCGCCAAACTAATGAACGCAACCCTTTATCATCTGGCACACCTGTAAATATAAATAATGTAATTATATTATAATATAAAAATAATATCCCAGGTATCGCTGCATGGAGGAGGTGAATAAAAGTTTTCAGGAGTTACTGGGTCGGGGTGGCGTGGGATCGGAGAAAGTGAACTTTTGTTTTCGGTGGCCAAGGCCTTCAGGTCACTGCATGACCCTATTTAGTTTATTATTGTTGTCTCCTAAGCATTGCCGAAACAATTGTGCAATGGTTATAATTATTTTTTGCTCGGGTATTTGTAGGATGCCAAAAAGCTTTATGACCTAAAAACCTTAAACATCTCAATCAGGTTTAATTATAATTTTTCTTGTAATTTTATTATTTATATTTGTAAATTGTTTAGAGTTTGGCAATGGAGTGGTAGGTTTAGCTAGCTTAAAAATAAAAAGCTACAGTGCAATGGGGAGAGAAACTGTCAAAAGTGACAGCATTACTTAATATAAAACAGATGTACCAAACAAACATTACTTAATATACAAATTACTCTGTGAAGTGTAGTCAGAGTAACAACTTCTATCATATTTCATTTGAAAAATTCAAAAATAAGTAATTTTTTAAAGATTTCTACATTATTTATAACTTAAAATAATTTTTTTCCAACTGTGGATGCATTCCGACTTCAGAGTTCTTTTTTAATTCTGGCACAGTAATTAAGAAATATAATTTTACAGTTGAAAGATGCATGAAAAATTTAATAGGTTGCAGCCAATTTGGTGCTAGCCTCCAAATTAGAGCTTTCAGGTTTTCTAACCATTTAGAAAGTGACTGATACTGGACTATGTTAACTATAAAATAACTTTACCATTAAATGCCAATTTCTGCAGCTCTTTAATATCAATAACATCTTGCTCCAAAATTTCTTCAAATGCTTTGACTCTGTAAGAAAATTATAACTTTATAACACAAAAATAATTATATCTAGATATTAAGTGACTAGAAATAACATACTGGTCGCAATGCTTATATATATAAGCTAAAATATATCTCAAGCACTATATAATAGAACAAAAGAATAAGCAAGAAACTGCATTTAAGAATTCATAGCAATATACAATAAGACAACAAGAAATATTTAGTAATTTGCTAAATGAACAAAGTTTACTTAGCAAAGCTTTGTTTGATTGGGATTATAGAATAGTGAGAATTGATTTAATTTCATATGAATTAGCAAGAAGTGTAGCAAGTTTTATATTGTGCAAAGTAAATAACACTCATACTAACATATGATACATTATTATTTTTTTCAAAAATGCTAGTATTCAGCAACTTGATCCTCTATTTATTTCACAGACCTGTTGCTAAACATAATAATGGCACACAATTGAATGTCAATTAGTATGATTCTCTTGAATTTCCTAATATTTTGGAAAGCAGCACGCCCCCATTCATTACTTTAGTTAAGATTCAGTCTGTGTAATGTAAATATTATTTATTAATTGATTAATTATATACATTTTATTTTATTATTACGTTTATTAATATATTTGATAAGGTAATATTTATGTAATAATATAATTAAGAATACCTTGCTTTGTGTAAACTCATTTCATAACTCAACATTAAATTATGATTATACTTTCAGTAACACTTCCACCTAAACGAGATCTTTTCTCTTAGTTAAACTAACTTTACTACTAAAATAAAACACCGCTTATATTTTAAATTCTATTAGACACTGGATTACTTTGTTAGGTACGTTGTTTTAATTGAACTAAGAAAATTACAATTAAGAATAATAAAGCATACATAGACGAAAATCACCATGGGCTGAGGTGGGTGGGGGGTTAGGAAGTTAGGATTATGTGGCTGGCTGGCACCGTAACTGTCACTGTCAGTTGAAACCATGACGATATTCGTAATTGCGATGAAATAATATCGATTCGGCAACAAGTTAAATATCGATTTCAGTTACGTATTTTACTAGGACCAAATCTATTTTCTATCTGAGGTATTTTAGGACGAATTGAAGTTCTTATGTTAAAGATAATTATGTTGACGAGCAGAAATCAATATCGGTTTTTTTATGGTTTTTGTTGTTTGTATGTTTTAATTCAAGAGGGCAGCGGCAGATAAAGTCAAATAATGCGCAATTTTCACTCGCGTGAACAATAAAGTTCGTGTTTCATCTGTATTTATATAAATTACGATGTGCCTGCACAAAGTTGTATAATGTTAATACATTGTTGCGTTTATTATAAAAAATAAGAAAAGAAGAGAGAGAGAGAGAGAGAGAGAGAGGGAGGAGAGGAAAGAAATTACTTTTAGGACTATTACTTCGACTTACCCTTGAATTATCTCGATACACTTGTCCATTTCACTGAGATCATAATCGGCACCAAACTAAAAATAAAAACATTTGTGTCGTATCGCGATTCACTTACTTTAGTATGGTAATTATGGAACTAGATGTTATGTAAACAATAAGAATAGAAAATCTATTATGAATACGATACTTGAAAGTATCGATAATAGAGCCATGTCTAACTTCTCCCCAAAGGAAAATTTTTGAAAGTCAATGAAAGCCATAGCTGCACATAGCGTATTAAATAGGACCCCGCCTAACAGAAATGATGCCTCCACATATATATCGGAATGAATACGTAGGGCTGCTTCACACAGCAGACCTAATGTAATAATCGCGTAGCTTCCATATATGCCAGTTTTTACAAATTGATTGATTGCTAATAAATTTAAGCTTTCAGAATTAAGAAAGTACGCGATAAGCATCATTATTAAAACTGCTCCACGCAGAAACATTTGCAAGATTTCGTAACCCATTTAGCATTTTAAATTTATCTGGTGTGGTGAAAATTTACACTTTTAGATATTTTATAAACTGATACTTTAAAATATTGTGAGTTCTATAAAACAGGACTTCAATGACATTATGGTTGATGAAATGTTGACGTTAATAATCAAAATTCTGCCAGAAAAGGATTTAAAAAAAATTGTTGACAAAAAATTGTTATCAAGAATAACATATACAGAACATTAAGAACCTTTTTATTAATATATATATATATTTGTGGTAAATTAATGGTCCAACAACATTTTTAGATGTTTAGCATAAAACATTTTTTGTGATAATGAAATTTGAATTAACGGAAATGACAATAGCGTAAAGTAACAGCAAATGTCAGTTGGCAGTGTAAAGAATTTTATAATGGTTTAATCAACTAGTTTACTTGGATTTTAGTCTTTTAAAGAGCCTACGTAATACAAATGTCTCTTATTTTGTTATTCTCGTTTATAATTTTGTATGGAGTTGTATACAGCGATGAGAACAACACGCAGAGCAAGGTGGATTATTGCTTACATCCAGACTGTCCTATAAAAGACCAGCATACTTTGTGCGCTGCTAACAATAAAGCTAGCCGCCGTTTATACGTCTCTGGAATGACAACTTGGATGAGGTACCAAATATTGCTACTACATAATAGACACAGGGACAACATCGCCATGGGTTTAGAAGCAGCTCAACCGCCGGCTACAAATATGAGAAAATTATATTGGGATTATGAACTAGAGGAGATGGCTGAAGTTTGGGCGAGACAGTGTCAAAAGCGCCACGATGAGTGTCGAAATACAATAAGATTTAACGCGTTGCAGAACATGGACGTGCGCCCTGTGGTGCCGAGGGTGACGGAAGCGCAGTTGCTCGCAGACGCGGTAGGGGCCTGGTTCTCCGGTTCCAGATCTTTGCAACCAGAGAACGTATGGTCATTCAAGCTTAGTAATTGCAGCGCACCGGGCGGGTGTAATGCTCATTGGTACTCGGCCGCAGCGTGGGCTTCGACGTGGCGATTAGGATGCTCCCAAGCACTTTGTACAGTTCGGAAACCATCGTGTGTTCTTTTTCGTAAGAGGAGACGGGCACGACTATTTGAAGCTAATGATATGAAAGCTACGACTACGTCGTCAACGACAGAAAACATTCTTCGAAGGACAAGATACATGACATCTGGACAAGCTTCTCGATTTGAAGATTTTGCGACCACTGTTAAAGACAATATCGTGGAGTCACCTTTATATCGTGGTGCAATGGATAACGTTTCAAAAAGGACAAAACGAAGAGATCTAAAAATTATTGCTTTCACATTTTGTAATTATGGTCCAGCAGGAAACATAGAAGGTTTTCCAATTTATGAAGCCGGCACAACTTGCGCTAATTGTCCTCAAGGCACCCATTGTCGAGATCGAACCCACAGAGCATTGTGTTCCGTTGTTAACGATCCGGACGGGCACAACAAATTGATGGACGCTAACTAAGATATTCAATACTTCCTTTCTTCCTATTATTTTGATATTAAAATTTTATCATAATACATTTACAACGTTTTAATCACTCAGCAATCTTAGAAATAGAGAAGTGAAATAAATTAACACGATTTAATTAGCTTTTCTATTTCTTATTAATATAGAAATTAATCGTGAGATCTTTATGTGTAAAAACTATTTTTATTTCGAAGTTTCAATCTACAATATGTATGATGATGACTGTTTCACCGTCTTTGGTCTGACTGATCTGAGTCAAAAGGTCGAGCTTTCGATAAAAAATAGCCTTCAATTTATAGAACGTGGCAAAAAAATTAATTTAAGGTTTTCAAATTCACTTTTTTATATTTAATTTTTAAACTTTTTCTTAAATAGCCATAAAAAATAAAAGCTAGACAGACTTATACTTATTGACTTAGACGTCAAATGATATTCGATTTGATAATATAGTTTTGTGGAAAAGTAATCAAGTATTTTTGATATTAAGGTATATAAAAATAACTAGAAATGTTGTCCGCTGCAAAAGTTCGTATTCATGGAATGCAAGATGAGAATTGGGTTATTAAGGACAAAATCAATCAGTACCGAGGACTCATCAAACTATATGGTGAGAAATAATAATAATGGTCAGGTTGTTATACGTTCCCACTGATTGGCTCGGTGACTATGTCATCGTCAACCACACTGGTCCAGTGCGGATTGATTGCCTTCACGCATATGTGTAGGTTGCATCATTGTACATATTTAAATCGTGAATTGAAAAAAAAAACATTGGTATATGACGGTATTTGAACTCAAGACCTTCAGATTATAAGTCAAGTGTTTCATTCACCCCCTGAGCCACCGACGTATAGTTTATTCTGAATAACATGATATAAACGAACAGTGAAGTTATGCAGATGAAATAGGATGTTAGTGTGTTTGTAACCTACGAGCGTGTTGCCTTCGTTGAAATAGAATCCATTATTTTAATCTATCAAGTACGATACTCAAAACATGTATAGGTTATAACTTAATTTCGACATAGATATATACTATCAGGATTGTATCAGCACTTCGTATGAGAAAAACCATTTGCTTAGAATAATATTATGTTATTAGTTTCGATTATTGTAATAATATATTGAATAATATTGCAACGATATGTTTGCAGAGCGAGATCGCAAAATACATGAAGGTGACTTGGCAAAGCAGAAGCGACGATATTTACGTGATATCCGACAACTACGGAAAGACATTACAACCAAAAGACAAGAACTCGGCGTGGTGGTGTACGGTGACAAGCAGTTCCTAAGGAATGCATTTCAGGAGCATAGACGTTTGCAATTAACTTATATGAACAGTCAAGCAGATGTGAGTTTGCAGTTTGCTTTGTAAATTGGGTTTACGTCTTCATCAGATTTCTTTAGAAAACTAATAACGTTTTTAACTTACTATTTTTCCAGAAAGTTTTAGAGAGTATACACCAAGAAAATTTTAACAAAAGGAAGCAACTAGATCGCATAAGTTACACGAAGAAAAAGAAAATGGAAAAGTTTCGTCGAATACAGGTTAAATTAGCTAAAGAATAAAAAAATAAAAATTATTTTGAAATAACAAAACATATTGTAATCATTAATTTTTCAATAATTTTGCAAGTGATATTAAAATGATTATAGCTAGCGTCAGCGGAGATTCGCGATCGGTTATTGTACGAGATAGGCGGAAAACTTCCGGCCGAGAAAAAGGAACAAGCCGTCGCGAACTATGTCCAGCGTGCAAACATCAAAAAGAACGCAGCTCTTGCTATTAAAGTCATGTATAAGAAGATTTTAGATATTCTTAAAAAGGTTCTGATGTTTTTTCTTCATGAACTACTCTCATATAACGTTTAATTACATTACACATAAACGTATAATTTATAATATACTTGTTAGAATTTCTGCTTACCACTTAACATGGACATGATGGTGGTCTCTATTATCGTAGGTAGTATATTACTTATATTTTTTAATTCTTTTCGTGTAGGATTCGTCATACTTTACGGTTGTTCTAGAAGCTCTTAAAGTAGATTGTCGTGCTCAAGGCAAATGTTTAATGGGTGCTACTGAAATGGGCCAGCTCGCTATGGAGTATTTGGACGACAGAAAGTTTGAGTTCAACAAATTGGAAAAAGAGATAAAAGCAAACATGAAAGAGAGAGAACGAACTTTAAAGCTTGTGCGCCGAGAAGTTGCTTACTTAACTGATTCTTTTCCCAATCTAATCCGTAAAGAGGTATGTTTGTCTTGTAAAACCCTATAGACCTAAATATAGGGCCACATGTTTTTTTATTATATTTTCACAAAACACCTGATTAGTAAAGAAATTAATCTAATATATAAAATTCTCGTGTCACAGTTTTCGTTCCCGTACTCCTCCGAAACGGCTTGACCGATTCTCATGAAATTTTGTGAGCATATTCAGTAGGTCTGAGAATCGGCCAACATCTATTTTTCATTTTTTTTTTACTGCGCGCGGACGGAGTCGCGGGCGACAGCTAGTTAATGTATATAAATCTTTGATTCAATGTATAAATTTATGAAAATTATCAAAATGAGAAATTTATTGGACTCATTTATAGTTTGAATACGACATAAGTAGTGTTGGTGGAAATCTAACCTGTTACTATCTATCCACTAGTTCTACAGGACAATTGATTTGCAACATGCATTGCATATGCTTGCCCTTTGATTCATCGATTATTAAAAAAAGTATAATCACTTTTAGGAAGCCACAAATCTCGATGAATTGTACGAAGAACAAGAGAATGTAAGTCTCCATTCGGTGCATTGGGAACTCGAAGAAGTGATGAGCATTTGCAAGAACCTTCAGCGTGGAACATTGGTGTCGGCATTTGATCAAATACTTCTTCGGTTAGCTGACTCCTATTATTTTTTCACCGAGTTATGAAGATTTTACATAATTTCATCTTTTTTGGTGCGACATATTTCCTTTTTTCGACAACTTATGATCAACCCAGTAATTAAGGGATATCTATAAAATGCTATCGAAATATTATCAAAACATGGTAAACGCCTGTAACTAAATAGTGATAAGTAATATAATATTAGTAAGTGATCGTTTACTTGATATTTAAAGATTAAAGGAACAAAAATACCAATCGGAACGTCTAACGACGCAATTGACACAAAATAGTATGAAGAGGAACGCGTTGATTGAAGACCGCAAGCACGCTATACTGATGCTTGATTCATTGAAGAATGTAGGACAGGAAACAACGGCCCAGTAAGTACTTAACAAACTTTCAAGGCGATTGACTATGGTAGAAATGAATTTCGTGAAGAGAAGATTTTGCTTTGAAAATTTAACCCTAAAACAGAAAAATGGCTATTTTAATTTTTATTGCATGAAAATAAGCTCGGAAAAGATATTATTGAATAAAATTAAATTTTCTATCACACCGTAGAATTGATAAAATAGTAACCTTTACTTAATTTTAATAAAATTAAGAAAACCAGATTTGTTAAGACACTGATGGTGCCATATTATATTTTAGATATTTACTAGAGAAAGATCATTTGAAATCGTCATTAGAAGCTGAAATTCGCGAAGAGAAGAATCTTAAGAAAGCTTTAGATGAGAAGGGACGACTTATTATTGAAATGAAAACATCATTACAACAGATAAATCAATTGCTATCTAGTGTTGGTGAGTGTCATAACTATTTCTTTATTAATTGCTTCTAGCTGTATGCCAACTGCAGTGAAAATAATATACATTATTATGAATTTAACAAGGTCACTGTTCTGTCTTGACGGTTTCCTCAATATACCAAATTGAACTGACATGGAACATTTTCTACTAACGATCGTTTCTAATGAATATACTACAGAGTTCATTCTTAAAAGATGCAGTGAAAATATACTCAGAACTAAATTCTAATGTTTTAATTGGTGTAGGTGCTCCAAATGTCACTAGGTCACCACCCGCAGTTCCCGCAGCTATTCAATACGCGATGGATGAATCGATTCAACCCGTCCCTGAGGTGGAAGCTGATTGTAAGTAGTTGAGATGATTTTACTTAAGTTCTCAGTTTCCCTCTTTTTGTACTGCATATCCCTAAAATATAAGTTGATCTTTATACAGATTTAATTCTGCAATATATTGATTAAAGCAATTTTGTATCTTTTACAGTCGACAAGTTGATTTTGAACGCAAGACAGAAGTTGAATGTTTTGATTCAGGCCATAGCTAAAATGGAGGTAACGAGTGAAATTCGAGCGAATGCCAACCAGTTCTATCACAACATACTGGCTAGATCGATGCGCGACAGTTACAAGGATGAAGTTGTTGCGGAAGGAGGTTTGTTTGGATTAAACTATTTTGTACTAATTAGCTGTCCGTAATTGTGTACATATATCGCTACGCGTTTTGCATCATTTGTTATCTTATCATTGTTTATTGGCAGGCCTGATTGAGTTTGAAATTGAGGATCCGAACGTTCCCAGTCATGCTGTTATCAAATTACGTAGCAAACAGTTGGTGGAATCGCAAGTCAGTGAGTTCGACGTACCGGACCAGCCTACGAAGAAATAATCTGTCAAAATAATTCATGCTGTATTACTACGTGGGCAAAACTACATTGCAGTGCAGTAGAAAACTGCAGTACTCGTACTGCAATTCCACCTTGTTCTGTCCGCGTTTGAAACTGTTACATAACGTTTTTACCATTGTATATCACTGGTACTTCAACTAGTTTAATGTAGTATTATATTTTAATTATTACATTATTTTTCATTGCTTTAAATTGTTTTGTAGCATCTTGTTTTGTTTTTTATATTTGTTATTAGATTGGTTTCGTACAAACATGAGCAAATTTTTCATAATTTTTGATGTAAGTTATTGGCTCAATTTTTTTTTTAAATATAATTTTACTGTCAATGTTAGGAATATTTTTACAAAATTTCGTAATAAAGAAAAAATTAAGCTACAAACATACTTTAATCCGTTGCAAATTGTTATAAAAAATGAACATGATAGAGACAGAGGAAATAACATTTGTAGGAATTGAAAAAAAAATATGTTTTTTACTTTTTTTATTAAAAAATATCTTCATGAATCCAATAAATTATTTACGAAATTTTAAAACCGTTGTACTTAATGGCGTTTAGCTCACTTTAAAATTATACGCAAATTAAGATAATAATTTTATATTGAATTCTACATTCCAAATAATATTAGCAAAAAGTACCTTAACCCCACAAGCTTAAACTACATGTGAAAAATAATCACAATAAAGTATCCTAAACTTATACAATCAGAAGAAAATATCAATTATAATTATACGTATATAAAAAAAAAAAACTTAAATTGAAAACAATACTTATTTAAAATAAAACACGCTTCAAATTAATATTTTTTTTTGTGATCTTAAACTCGATATTCTTACACATTTCACAAGTAGTTGTACATTGTCTTAGTTCTTTCAAATTTATAAGCAAATATATCATTCTTCAAGCACATGTTATTTCTCAAATACACATAGTCAATATTTTAAAAATATGTTATCCAAAATTACAGTTGCTTAATGACATATAGACCGATAAACTTTCTTGACCCGATGGGCATTAATGAAGTATCGCATTCCATCCCCTACCAAGGACAAAAATGTGCCACAAAATCTTTTTCGGACTGTGTCTGTCCTGTTAATGACATCGTGTGTAATTTTCTATGCGTACAAAAGTTTATACAAATTTTCTGACAGACTACGATAGCAGCAAAGTGTCTTTCAACGGGCCAGATAAATTTGTCGCACTATACAAATAGTTTGATTTCTTAATTGACATAGATGTCCACGAATATACTGAGCTTGTAAAATAGTAGCTTTTAACTTTTTATATTGTAATAATCTTAATGTATAACTTTATTACAATTAATTAAATTGTTTGGTTACGCAAATCCTTAAAAAATAAGCAAATCAATATTTATTAATAAACAAAATTGTATTGTAAACAACAATATTGGGATTGTAAATAGACAGTATTCTGCATCCTTAACTAATTCGAGCGACTCATTCGCAGTTTCACTTTTCCACTTAGACTGTAAAAGAATTGAGTTTAATAATCCTTATAGCTTAGCAAAATAACCGTTGTTTTTAATTGATAACATATGAAACATTAAAGCTCAACAATCGTTATATGCGAAAACTTTATCTCTCGTTCATTCTGTAGAAAATATTGGTAAAACTCTGATTTTTTTTAGATCGACAAAGCGTGAAGGCACTTTAAGCTTTGTAGAAAATAGCGTTGGTCGGTACTATGTTTTATTATTGAAGTAGGGAACAGAAGACAGAAACCGCTCACTCATGATGATGTTCTACTCCATCAGCCAATACCGCCTGAGGTTGGAAAGAACGTACAATGCTGATGAGTGCTGTATAGGTTCCAGCGAGCAGTCCAACGATCCCGATGATGAAGAGCAATGCGTCTTTTAACAGAAGTAACTTTGGCTTTTTGGGATACTGCAGGAATGATTCCATGATGGCCGGAAAGCAGATCCCGAGAGCTGAGAGGCAGAGCGCACCGAACAGTGAGATGAAAAGTCCCAGCCGTGGCACCGATACCGCCAATACAACTGGAAATAGTCATTTGTAATATTATTTGATTATTTGGATACTCATAGATATTGATAGTAAAAGAAAAGGCAGATCAGATCCTTTAATGCCATCCCTTAATTACTAATACGAGCGATACGTTGGGTAAATACTAGTAGCAGTAGTTTTAGTTATCTATATAAATTATGTTAAACTTACAAGTCAGTAGGCAAAGTGCTACTCTGAGAGCATATTCCCAAACACGCAATCTGTTGGAGCCAGATTCCTCGAGCCACGGCAGCAGGTATCCTTTCCACAGTACCTCCACTGGTACGTAACAATGTAGTCCGTAGCTAATAAAGATGGCGACTGCGAACATAACTATCACTGTCGTTGCCAACCTGCAAATCCAACAACACTACATATTATTGACTCGATCATGGGTAAAAGGATAAAGTACCTAGATGCCATTGAAACAGAACATTCGTGGAATGGAAAGATTCATTTTATTTTTAAACGATTGTGCATCGATTATATTTCATATATTTGTATTGTATCGTTTGTCCATTGACGTTTTACAATGTCCTATTTGTAATTTGTTTTTATTGCCCAAAGGTCGGTCTTAGGTAATGAGCAAGGCTAAAGGTAATTAATCGATCTCTTTATGTGGTTCAGAACTTGTATCCAGACATGGCGCCGTAATGGACTTCGCCCTTAGCTATTATACTACAAACATAATCATACGGAATGTGGCACACCGCGCTGGAATTGTTACCGATCTATTGTTACGTCATTCTCAATTGATCGTGGATTCATATTTGTCATAATGATTTGTTGACGTTTATGTTATGTATTACTAGTTGAATATATAACAAGATAAGAAAAGATAGACAAATGGAAGTATATAATGTTATTTCCAGAGTACATAATTTTATCCTATAATAACGGTCTATATTAATTTAGATGATCAATAAGTTGTATGTAAAGTACTAACGGGTCCCCCTTCGGTAAGTCCAGAGTGATAGAGTCGCTACAATCCGAGACGCAGAATACGTAACCAAGGGCACCGACTGCGACGTAAAGCAGGACGATAAATGTCATGCCGGTGTTGAGTACGCCGCACGGGCGACCAAACGCCTTTGGAGTTTTCATGTTGTTCTCTAAAGCGATCACCTTTAACAAAAAAAGAGTCTTGTGGTATTGCAAAAACAGCAAATATTATTTCAACGTTAAAAGTAGCTTCGCTATAAAATATATAAATTTTTATAGGCAAACACAACATTCATGGAAACAAGAGGGGTACAAAAGCAAAAAAATAAATAAACTGTGGAAATAAAATTTAACTTACAACTAAGAAGTTAGTAATTATTATACAGCGATGAAGCTACTAAATCCAGTAAAACTTAAACACAAACGGAGTATGCAAATACGCAACTCCAATATTAACTAAAGTTTTTTTTATTATAATAATTATGACATTCCCCCCGTGTTTCGGTTTGAAGAAAACCGCAAGAAGGACACCATAACCCTATTTACCTGCTTGTGAAACCGTGCTTCTGTCTCTCCGATCTTGCATCAACACATTGTTTACACTTGACTAGTAGACTACGGTACACTTAACATATTTTTGTACAACCACCCCGACAAACAACAAATGCAAAGACTTGACTAGTAGAGAACAGAACATAACATACAAAAATAATGTCCCTTGACATATTTTTGCTATTCCCTTAAGTTCAACAGTTTTTTCAACGGAATGCTATCAGTTATATGAGAAGAAATGTTTCGCCGGAAATATTTTGGAATTTACGAGCTATAGCCAAATATGCAGTTTTATACGATTAATGTTTTGCTTTCGAACCTGGTTTATAAAATTTAGCTTAGAAATGACCTTATTTGCTAGAAGACTAACGGGAGGGCAAACTATAGGTTCCCTGACGTAGTATACTCCTCTGCAATTGAGGTGAGCTCTGGATCTTGTATTCCTTTTACTGGCGTGTGCGTATTGTCCGTGTGAGGTATCCTTGCTATGCACATCGGGCATATCCAGCCTCGTGGAGCTTTAGTCAACCGAGGAAGACGGATACAATCCTTGTGATAAGTTTGATAACATTCTATGCAATTAATAACGTCGTGACCAACAGTAGCTAACAATTTTCTGCAACCGCCACATTTCGCCATTTTATAGTGTGTTTGTAATCTCTAAGCTTATTATTGTGTATTACTGATGTATTAACGTACTGTATTAAAAATACCAAATTAGTGGAAATACATTAATTGTCGTAAGCACAGTATCGTCTTACGTTAAGACTGCACGGATGCGCGAGCGGGTATGCGCTTTTATTGCACCGTATAATGTGAAATAAATGCATTCAAGGTACATACAAATCATATACGCAGCAAGAAACAAATCGCTTATAATGAATACATTATACGTATCCTCCACTTCTCATAAAAATTCGCATATCAATGGTGTCACAATACGCTTACATACATACTTTCGCAATCGTATTGTGCATTCGCTTTATACTTCGCAAATTTACTTAAAACTTTTACAAAAGTAATACTCACCACTCCAACCGCTGTCAATGCAAACAATATGGTCCCGAAGAATAAAGGAAATGTTTCCGCAGAACCCCACAGGTCCAATGGTTCAGTGGACTTCTCGCCGGAGAGAAGGAAGTAGATAACAATACCGAGTCCCACAAATGTCATCAAGTTGGCCACCGCGGAAAATGGTGCCAATAATTTGAGACTAGGTATCAAGTTGAAAGCAATCAGCGGCATAAGAATGATTAACATGTGAATTTCGACTGCCATCTCGTAGTAAGGATCGACCACCTGAAAAGTAAAAGAAATTATAATTAAAATAGCCACGTAATGATATAATTAGTTAAAAATATTGTTCCCCTATGATAAATAATACTCATCGAATGAAACTTCACTATTTGTCTTCTGAACATTTCGTTCGGCCGCTCAGACTACAAGCGGTCATAAAACTATTTGGGCAAAAAAGTGTTAGTTGTAACGTGTGAAATAAATATAGTTATTTTTTGTTAGCTATCATTTTTGTCCTTGATAATTTTCGTATACACAGTAGCGTTGTAGCGTCAATTTTCAGCATAATCTTTGTTGTATTCCGATCGTCTTTAGGCGAGGATCATCGAATATTTATGTTTTGTCCTCGCTGCTAATGATTATTTCATGAACCGCCTTGGAATATAAATTGACAGAAACAACTGAAAAACATGCACGTTACAGGATCACATACGATAAGATACTGAACATCGGTTATCTATCATTCTCACCCCGAGTTTCCATTGATCAAACACTCGTATCAAAACATCATTATTTGTTTTGGCTTTTAAATTTATACTACTATTATGGAGAGGAAAGATTTGATTGTTTACATTGAATAGGCGCCAAAACTATTGGATAGTTTGGATAAATTCTTTCACTGTTGGGAAGCTACCCCCGAGGTGACATAGGCGTAGGTGACACTTTACTAGATTTTTTAATTCCGCGCGAACGAAGTCGAGGATTTCAACTATATTTGAACATAATTTAATAATTATAATAAATTAATTAAAATGTCCTCACATAAAAATTTCTACAAAAATGTGTCTTTTCCTCGTCTGTAATACTCGTGACGTATTATGTAACGTTCGTGTGATATTTCCGCGTGTATTTATACGAAGGACGTGCTGCCATTTGATGAATACTGACGTATGAAGCTAGGACGACCGCTGACCCTGCTGTATGTGCCAGCCCACTTAACCAATTGCACGACTCGTCTCTAGCTGTATTGTAGCGTATCCGCCGAGCCTCCAAACGATGGTCAACGGAAGTTAACCTCGTGTTGTATCAATACGCAATTAATGCTTAGCGTGATTTGCCAATAAAGATGAAATGCGAGTAGCTTTTGTTTTATGACTGGGTTAAATATTTATTTTTTTAATATCTTTATCAGACAAAAAGAAAGCCTTACTGTGGGTTTGAGTTGAAAGTGAGACTTGTATTTACGCATATTGTATCTCACATTTTCTTTGTTTAAAAAAAACAGAATCAACAATATCAATCAATACAAGTATCATTGCAGTCGGAACACATAGTAATAAAACACTACAAGATTAAGAAATAAATAGTTTTTACCTTCTTAATATTATCAGCGATAAAAACGATGTAGACGCAGCAAATTCCCAACTGATAAACGACGAGGAATACGTCTACAGTAATGGCGCAGGGCCTTGCAAGGCTACGGAATGCCGGCGGGCCGTTGCTGAACGCCGTAGCCGCCGCGGCAGGGTAGGACAGCAGAGGCACTTGGAGTTTCTTGCACGCCGCGTACTGAGAACGTACCTGGGAAGAACATATTAAACTTAAAATATTGTTATACATCAATTTTTCTTCTAATAAAAAGACAGCGTGACAATACGTAGAAAGAAGTGACGACAGAGGTTGACTTGAACACTTTTTTGAACATTTTTTTTAAACGATACTTGGGTGTAAGACAGGTGAAAATCGTATGATGAATAAAAACTGTAAAAAATAAAAAAAAAACATACACGAAATGAGAACCTAAGTAATATATTAAGTGGTTGTGTTGGTGCAACGCTTATTTAAAATAATACGCCTTGATTAGCTTTTCTAACACAGAGATAACCTTTTAACCGATACAAAGCTTGTGCTGGCGGATGCATTTTATCAGTTTACTATTACCCGAGCAAAGCTGAAGCGAATTACTAACGTTATTACTCATGCGCAGAAGCTTTGCCGATGGCCTAATGACATTACGTTTATTAACGGTACTAAGCAGAGGAGCTTGTGTCGCGGTCGGTGTTAGTGGGAGGTGTAGTCGTTAACTAGAAAGGTAAACTAAAATCAATTTTCATATTTACTCTCGACTCACAACGTTAGTGAAATAACTTAATTTCGAGATTTATGGTTAGGGCGCCGCCCTACTAGCTAATTTTGATTGATGACAAAACATAATTTGTAAATAGCCCGTGTGTCTGAGTGAGAATTTCTGTAAAAGGTTTTACAGTTAACCGTAACTAAATAAACTTTTCATAAAAGGTCCTTCGCTTTTTATTTTTAACTCTGTAAAGATTGTGTATTAACCTACTTGGAATCGATATTCAGTTAAATAGTATTGGGGGACAATGCAATGCTTAATCTAACATCTATCGCTTCTTAAAAAAATAGACAGTTACAATGCGTTTCAATTATTATCATGTTATCTCGAAACTCATTTTGTAATCAGATATACATAAATACTGTTTTTATTTCTCTATAAATATGTATAAGTATCTTTTTGAAGCAATAATGATGTAAACAATTCTTTGTTGTATTTAGCCATAGTGAGACAATCCAATCGTGAAATTTTGGTTATGAGTATTTAGTTAGAACTGCGAGTATTTGATTCCTTCACAACTACCCAAAGTTTTCAAACTCACCTTTTCTAAATAACTATATTATTTTAAATATTTTTCTTTAGTGACTTAAATGGGAATCGTTGTTTTTTACATAGCTTGTTTGTAATACATTTATCGTACGAGAGTAATTGACAGTATAGAAAGGAAGCAGAGCATTTTGTCCTCCACATGCTTGGTCACATATTTCAACCTAACCCGTGAACTAGAAACGTCATTCTACGTAGTGGTGTCCACGTACCGTTCTATATAATTTTTATTTAACGTTTAATTTAAACAGTTATCGTGATTGTTGATTTTTTAGTTTGTCATCAAGTGAAAATCACTAAACATCGATTGGAGGCTATGATCAATCGACGCTATGTCGCAGAATATTATGGGATATTAACTGTGTGAATTCCTTTAACCTTTAAATTTTTCATGGCAATCTATCCATTAAAGCTTCTTTTATGGTATAGGTTGCCACGGTAAAGTTAATTCTTTTCAAAATAACATTGTTTGTGGGAAAAGAAAAACTTGTGAGTAGGTGTGGGCAACAACTACACATTATCACAATCCAAACTTTAAGAGGGCTCGCAATTTTGCACGAGATGTTACGTATAACACTATTTTATGTATCGGCAGGACGTAATCCCGACGAAATCCCCATCATGAGGGAGGGGATGGAGCAGACGCTCGTGCGTGCTCTTATGAACCTGTGAGATCGCAGCTAACTACTGTCCGTCCATAAGTTTGAGTCATATAATATGACATGGATGGTACTTACCAAGACATGGAGGCAATGCGTGACAAGTATGCCAACCAGCACGGTGGCCACAATGCCGGTGACGAGGCCGGCTCGGGCGAAAGCCTGCGGCATTGCAAGTATTCCAGTGCCAAGACTGCATTTGAGCAGATGCACTAAGGTCTCCAAGTTGCTGTAATATTGTTACAACATTAGACAAAATCAGTCACTAAATCGGCTTATCTCGACAGAGTTAACAATGTTATATACCATATAGTCATAATAAAATTTAAAGTAACCTCAGAATATAGTTCACTTATCATTTATACATGGAAAATAACGAAACAAGGGACCAAATAAAAAGTCGAATTTGTTCTTCAGAAGTAATCAACAACTGTACTTACTTTGTTGGTTTCTCTAATTGCCGATGAAGATGCGGGTCGTAATCAACTGAATTATCATCTCTAAAAATAGTAGAATCAAATTAACTCGTTTGATAAATATATGTAAACCTTTAAAGAAATCATTCATTCAGTAGAGTGCTAGCAAATATTTGGTATTGTGTGCTGCGATGGTGTTTTCCATCATATCACTTATTCCATTGAGTTATGTTGTATCAAAAACATTTTTATTTACATGTATTAATTAAAGTAAAATGTAAAAGTAAACAAACGATTTGAAAACTTTTAATCTCTCAATGTTTTTAGTTTTCAATTTCCAACATATTAATCAAATGATTGAGATTTTAATACTAAACTTTAAATTGTTTTTTTTTCTTTAACTTTCTACAAGACTTTCATTTAAGTTAGTACTTACTTATCAGGGCTGGCTGGAGCGGTGTTATTAGATGTCGGCTCCAGTCGTATCGTCTCCATTTTATCTTCCATTTTGTTTCGAATCTAATTAAACAAAAATGAGACATTTATTTCTAATTGTTTGCTAAATAACTTAAACAGAACACAATCAAAAATGTTTGTTAAATAGTAGAAATCAAAGGCTCCCATATTATCATATAAAAAAATCTGATATTATAGGAAAGTCAGTAGACTAGATTCTTTGAATGGTCTAATTATTTTTTGTATTAGTAAAATGTAATAAAAACTGGGCAATGTAATTATGATGAAAATAATTATGACCAAAGGATGTAGAGTGATTTTAAAGACAAATCTGTTAACTAATAAGTTACTCTTATATTAGTTACTCTTACTATAGAAATAAAATGTTGAGTTCTTACTTAACGCTAACCGTGGGTTTCCGAGACCGAAATCCCCGTTCAAAATAATATATTGTCATCACTCAGTTAAAGATAATGACAGGGATGACAATCTTATCTATATATATAAAAGAAAGTCGTGTTAGTTACACTATTTATAACTCAAGATCGGTCGAACTGATTTAGCTGAAGATTGATGGGGAGGCAGCTGAGAACTAGGAGACGGACATAGGAACTTCTTTATCTTGTATGCATTTTTTATTCATTCCGCGCGGACGGAGTCGCGGGTAAAAGCTAGTATGTTTTATATATAGGCTTTGGTTTTAGAACCAACGGTAAAACAGTTTGTCTTATTAACTTCTAAGTTTTCATGTTCATTGAAACTTTGTCATTAAGACGTTGTGATACTGGGTTTTAAAAATTTATTTCTAATACTAATTAGAGCTAGATAGGCTGGAGCTACAAGCGATGGACTGGCAAGAGAAGGCACAGGACAGGCGACTCTGGTGATCTCTTGTGTCGGAGGCCAAGACACACTTTGGGTCGCTGCGCCAGCGGAATAAGTAAGTAATGAACCAAAATATTTGATTCAATAGGTTTCAAAATTAAATAATTTTTCAATATTTTTTTTAATCAAATTTACATGTGCTGATAATTTATCAATAAAATATAAATATATATCATAGAATATAAATTATAACATTGACGTTACTTATTTCTTAAATATAGTATCTGAGCAAACTCTGTATGCAATACTATTGTGATTTCCCCTTCACTTAAAAATTAATAGTCGTCTAAAATAAAGGATGTGAGCATTGAATCAGTGATCCGGGGACTGGTTACGTACATAGGTCGCAGTTTAATCGATACTGACTGCGGATCAAACTTCACAAACTAAGGGGGAATGTGTTGTAGCAAGTTAAATACTATTTAAGAATGGTTCCGTTGAACTCTACTGTTTGACACTTGAGTTATATTGTCATCCCTTTCAATCTCTTTGACAAAATAGAGACAAGTACAAGTGTCACGCTAATAATTTTACTTTTAAATTCAATGTTACCATGGTGATCACACGGTTGTTATTTTTACCGTAGGTTTCTGTATAAAACATATCGTCATCGTCGTTGGAAGAAAGAAGTATACATATAGTATGAAGTAGTAGTAAGTATATAAGTGAGGTTGAAGTTAAGATACGGTAATATAAAAAAGAACTGGAATCTTTAGATTAGATTAGAAAGAAAGATAGGTAAAGAAAACGAACTGATGATATAGCTATTTTAATAATGTTTAGGTAACGAGATGTTTATGTGTAAAAAAGTAAGACTTAGAAGATGTTTATTATTATGACTCACCGTGGGTTTTTGACACCAAAATCTCCGTTTAAAACATATTGTTATCTCTATTTTGTCTAATACAATGAAAGGGATGGCGATATTTTGTATATAGAGGTTTTGGTCTCAGAAAGCGACGGTTATTCAATAGCGAAACCGAAGAATCACAACATTTACTATACGCATTCGAATCGAGTTATCGATTGTGTCTGAGTATGTTTGAAGTATGTAAGATTTTACAGTACCACGTTTCGTTTTCAATACTCTGAAAACTGAACAATGTATGCTTTCTAAGTTAATGTAATTGTTAAATCTACTTACGGTAATTTATTTATTTAGAAACTAGCTGATGCCCGCGACTCCGTCAGTACGGAATTAATAAAAAACTTAATAAGTAGCCTATATGTTTTTCCAGACTATGTTCTACATCTGTGCCAAATTTCATCAATATCCGTTGAGCCGTTCCGCAGATACCTTCAAACAAACATCCATCCATCCATCCATCTGAACATTCGCATTTATAACATTAGTAAGATATACCGAATAATCTAATACAACTAATTTGCCACTCCCGAAAGTCATGCATAAAAATATATTGTCATTTCTTAGAAAAAATAGAAATAAATTATCACAGTGGCAACTCACACTAAAACGGATACACAATAATGGGTTTGTGAGATTTGAGTAGTAAATTCTATTGTTATACATGTGTCGTAGGCGCTTTGGTTGCCACGCCTACGGGACAAGCACGATTCGCGAAGTCGGCAGTTATGTAAATAATGCTATTTAAAAACCACGTTACAATTACGAGCTACAGGGACACAGTTCGAGCGGGCAGGTATGGCGCCAAACGCCCTGATTTTTTCGCGTATATTAACTAAAATGAATATTTCAAACATATTTTATTACATTACATTATCGTTTGATTAAGTATATTTAGTATACTTTAAAGGAATTTGTTATTCGCTTTAGTAAATTTTCTGCGCCTATGTATCAAAAGCTTTCGTAAAAGCTTCTTTTATCAAATAAAATTCATCGTGAAATAACTTTCTTTTTCTTAAAGCAATTTTTTTAAGCGAAACATAAAATCGATTAAGTCTATAAGCTTTTTGCTTACTACAACTATGTGCTTCGGTTTTAAATGAAGCTAATTGTATCTTCAGAATTTCAGATATTTATTTTATTACATACTTGTTGTTCTTTTTCAATGTAGTCAACGTTCTTCTTTTCGTTGTTGATATTCGTTCTGGGAATTCAATAGTAGAGACGCTCGCCGTCGCGTCGACTGGGGCACTGAGGCAACACCACTCCAGCGTCCCGACGACACCCGACCTTCCCCTCTCGCCCCCGCCTCACCACGTCCCCCGCGTCTTTACCGTGTGCCGTATCGTCGATCATCTCATTCATATTCAGGATGGCCAATACGCTTTCAAAATACGGACAGTGCTAGTAATTTATCACTTATTAATCTTACTCTTACTAATATTATAAATGCGAATATTTAGATAGATGGATGGATTGATGGATGTTTGTCTGAAGATATCTTCAGAACGACTCAATGAATCTTGATGGAATTGGGCATAGATATAGAACATAGTCTGAAAGAATATATAATCTACTTACTAAGATTTTTTTTAATGCCGCGCAGACAGAGTCGCGGGCGACAGCTAGTACAGAATATATTGTAGCAGTGGAACAATTCACAGTGAATCTCCACTGTAAGCTGTATTACGACAATATTTTCTGATTAACTTTGAAGAAACAGTGATAGGGTTCATATACGAGTACAAGTGGTACGTCATTCACATATGTCATTGCTAAGCTCTTCAGACACAGGTTCTATATTCAGGTACCTAGTTCCTAGTTTTTTTTGTTCTATAAAGGATTTTTTGTATCATTTTAATAATATTTATATGCGAAAGTTTAGATGTATAGATGGCTGGATGGATGTTTGTTCGAAGGTATCTCCAAGTCAAGTCAACGGATCTTGGTGAAATTTGGCATGGATGTAGAACATAGTCAGGAAAAACACATAGGCTACTTATTGGGTGTTTTTATTTTAAATTCAGGGCGGACGACTCCTAGTATTTTATAAAGGTGATCAAACAGGACATTTATAAACTGTTTATAAATACCCGTAATTTGAATGCTAAGGGAATATTGAATAGGAAACAATGAAATGTGTACCCAAAAATCATGGTACAGCGATGCACAAAAACATTTAAATAAATCAGTTGTTGATATTTCTTGTCTTTTCACAATGTTTATCCCGCTGTGTCGTTAACGTGTGGTGATCCTTTTAATTTGTTGCTTTACGTGTGACGACTCATATCTGTAACCTTAACAACCACTCGTCTAATAAATTGTCGTACAATTGATATGAAGTCAACATGACCCTTTACAATTAAACAAAATTGATGCAAAAATAAAATGTTGGCGCCTGTTGCAAGTTCATAGCGCCATACTATTTTTCTAAAAGACTTGTTTGCTTGATTGAGGATATTTGCTTTTTTTTGATCCAGACGTATTGATATAACCAAAATGTCTGTATAAAAACATATCGTCATCTCTATCTTTGACAATACTGAGATAACAATATGTTTTAAACGGAGATTTTGTTCTCAGAAAATCACGGTAAATCATATAACTATGGTTAGAAGGACGCAAGTAATATTTTTAAATGTTTGTTATTCACGATACATTCTCCCAATTTCAGCTGTGAATGATTTGGGAGTTTTAATAAATAATTATTTCTTCAGTATCTATTTTGCATTCACTAGAGCTTTTAACTGTTTAAAATTTAAATATGTAATTAAATTTATATAATTATTGCCGAAAAAAAATGGGTAAGTACTTTTATAGCCACACATACAATGTGGCAATTTAATTTCAGTGCAGAGTTCAGTGACATCTAAATTGTCTATTCCGGTTGCTTATCAAGAATTGTCCCTAGTGCACTAATTTGGATTAGTTATGGTTTTTAATTGATACAATTTCAAACCACGAATTTCAATTTATGAAAACGACGTATATGGTTTCATATTAATTCTAAGAATGTTTCCTTATTAAAACGTAGCATTTTTAAATATATAAGTACTCTCTCTCTGTAGCTTTAATAGTTAACGGTAGCTTTGACGTAACCATGTCAAGTATCCACTTTATCGCTCACTTAAGTTTAAAAATATGTTTTGATATTTAGCTAATATTCCGAGGCTTTTTATTCAGTTACGTCTTTGTAGCTACGTAGGCGACTGACTCGTAGTTTGATTCATCAAATCGACTTATTTTCGAATTACGTACTAGACAGTAATACAGTACATAACTGCGTTGCAAAGAATCATTCGGATCGAATAATATATTGGATGAACAGGATACAGTGGACCTAGCACGAATATTTGTTACAATCGCCATTGTATCGACTATTAAAATTTGTGCAGCGCTTCTATCGGGCGTAAACTACACTAAAAATCTCATACTAATTTTGACATAATTGACAATGACGATACGAAGGCGTTTATCACAAACATTTGTGCTAGGATCACAGTTATTTTTTTTCTTTTTTTGGTCACATCTCTTAACAAATTAAAAGTGACCCACTACGCGCGTCAAACCTAGCCAGGAATATCTCTACAAAGTTGTAGGATACTAATGGCTTAAGTGGATGATATGAATCGTAGGTGGCAGAGGGTTACCAAGAATAGATTATGTTAACGAGAACGAATGAGTCTCGAAGAGAGTTCTTCACAGTGAATACAATTGTAGTCGATTTGATGGCTATCTATGTACACGTGTTGAGGATAAAATAAAGCGAGGTCGAACGTTCCTCGAGTTATCGATATAAGAACCAAATGCTCCTGACACGTGGCATAAATAAAAAAGATACATACACAGTTCCTAACAAAAACTACTAATGTTTTATTCTTGCAAGGATTTACTATTTAACAACCGTTATATATACTAGAAGTAAACGCTACTTAATTTAGTTTTACTCGAAAAGTTTCATTTGAAAAGCAAAACTAATTAGACGGTAGTGCTATGCAAATTCAACTTGGTTCATGTTGAATGAGTCAAACTATTGTATACCTATCTTGTTACACTTCTTAGACATTTCATTCAGTCATTCAGCTTTACTTATATTAATTAAAAATTTTGATTAAGTCCGTCTACAACGAACGCCAAGATATCGTCGGTCTTAATTATACAGAGTGATGTGGAACTCGTTTCAAAGAAGCATTTTTGATATAAGTATATATTTTTACGAAATTAATGTTATTCATTAAAATTATTTGAATAGAGTCTGGTTTTAATTTGTGTACATATAATAATGAGCACAAATGTAAAGAAATTAGAACACTGAAACTCTGCGATAAATGTTGGAAGCCACAAAAGCATCATCGTAATTTCCATAGCTTCCTTTGCGACAACGATACTAGATGGGAAAATTGATTCTGAGAAGTGTAGATAGAATTTTCTTGTGCAGTGACCAATAATCATTGTTAAACAACAACAATAACATAACGCACGCCCGTAACCCAGAGGGGTAGGTAGAGACCATGGACCTTCATTTGGCACGGTCCTAACACTCCTTTCGGTTCTTCTCCATTCATGCTCATCTACGAGTACATGCTATTTAATTTCATATCATTGTAATATTTTTAATGAATTTAAACGAAATCGTTATGTAATAATAATGCGGAATATATGTATAAGATATTAAGTTGTAGGATAATTTCTTTTATTTTTGGATCTTTCAAAACAAATGTATAGAATAATTTTATTCCGCAATAGATAAGTTCGAATCGACGTACTCCTTTGTAATAATTAGAGACCATTAGACAGGACAATATCTTCCCGCTCGAGGAAAAGAATGCAAATAACTTATACGTACATTTCCTGGTCATAGTTCAGCAAAATACATTAATTATCAATAGACTCATCCAAGGGTTTATTATTGGAATATTATACTAACGAGGAAGTATGATTGTTAAAGCTGCATGTGTTAAAAAGCATTATATGCATTGATTGGCGTAGTTCAAAATTCAATTCCTTTATCGTGTAAATTTTTGTTTGAAATCTTTTATTTTGCTAGAGCTTTTAACTAGAGATTCTTGTTTACTATATATATATAAATCTAATTATACTAAAATAAAGAACAAAGAATATTTGATCAAAGAATAGCAAGCTCTTTTAAACGATGATTAATGCTAGGTTGCTAAGTAAACGATAAAAAATTCAAAGCATAAAATGTATCTATTTACCATGTTATAAAAAGCATTATATTTGATGTACGCAAAACTAGATTTGCAATAAAATAAAAGAAGCGGAATTTTATTATTATTTCTTACTCTTTTTGATTCATGAATTCATAATTAGTAATATTTGTAACTTCACACGAACAAATAACTCGATTTTCGCATACATCGATTGGTGCTTGTTACTAGTTACGTCATTTAGGGTTTCGGCGTCGCGCGGTCAATGACGTCTATGTAAAGAAGTACAACTGAGCACTGGTATAACAACGGGCTGTGATGTCGCTGTCGACAAAAACACTGCAGTCAAACGGACTATGTGCCTTCTGAACCGCATGCGCGTTCCTAACCCCCAGTCTACGTGCCGATTATGGAAATTTTTCCCAATCTTTTAAGTGACCTCATTTTCTTTTACGAGTCACCCTCATTTAATATCTTATTAGTCTAATATTTGCGAGTCGATCTAAAAATTTTAATATTTAAGTTATAGTGAAAGCTTTGAACTTTAATAAAAAGTTAAAGGGTGTCAAAATGAATTTTATATTTAGGTAATCTGTAATATCTGTTTACGCCGTACAGTATGCTTTAAAGCGTTTAGTTACAAAAACTTAAATGACCCGGTGAATGTGGCGTTGTGATCGCAATTAGTTCTGACAGAAGCCTCAGAAAATATTAACTAGAATCAGTCAGACACAGGTTTGCTTTTTCCACCGTGCCGTATAAGTTTGTCCCCATGTAGAAAACCTCAGAGTTTAAATTCCGTTCCATTCATATCATCTTTGTTTAACATGAAATTAATTATGAATTCTTCTTGAAATTATTAAAAAGAAATTTACTGACTGAAGTTTGTGACAGTGTCACAAAGTGTGGCAGTAGTTGGCAGTGACAAGAAGATGACTTAAAGCTTTTTTAAAGCTGCTTGTTTTTCTATAATATTTTATATTTATTTATACAACTTTGTTACATAATCTGTACTATTACCAAATAATAATACTTAATATAATGTTTACCAAAAAGTAGAGTATTTATAGTTATTCTGTGTATAACAAGGGAGGATACAGTATTTCAAAATGTTTGTTTACGAGTTTATGTCCGGGATCGTCGAAACGATCACCGGAGGTGGTGAGTATATAAAAATATATAGCACAAATTATCATATACGGGTATATATATATCATCTTTATAGTTGGACCAAATTTCACTAAGAACGTTTTAGAAGTTTCGGAATTTTTCGGCATTATTAAATTGTGAAGACACGAAATTATTGTGTTAAAATTATTAAATATATTAAATTATTGTATATAAATTTATTTTATAACTTCACTTAAGAAACTTAATTATTTTCAGCTGAGGAAGGGGATTTTGATCCCCACCAACATAGAAAAATAGAAAAGCCTACGACGTAAGTGTAGTACTTATTTCATTAGGTTCAGAATTCTGATTAGTTTATTGAGTATTCAAGCAATTTTGAAAAAACTTTGAAGGAATATAGTACCTACTACTTACTAGTATTATAAATGCGAAAGTTAAGATAGATGGATGGATGGATGGGTCAACGTATCTTGATGAAATTTGGCAGAGATGCATACATGTTAGGTTTTTTTTTAATTCCGCGCAGACGGAGTCGTGGGCGACACCTACTTTGTTAATATAATAATCATTAAAGAATAATTATTTCCTTATAATTGATAGTTATTATAGATAACAGATTTACTAACCTCTATTAAACGGACAGGATATAAGCCGTGGTATTTTGTGCCTATTTGATTTTTGCCATTTTGGCGCTGATGGTTGCGGAACAGAGTAAAAGTTGTCATTTCCAAGCAGTACAACAGATTTATTTCTTCGATAATGTTCCTTTTTTCAATTTTTATTAGGTATTCGGAGACAATGATTCATATGTTGAAAGGCAGTATCGGAGCTGGTATATTGGCCATGCCCTCCGCTGTGAAGCGCCTGGGCATCATTGTGAGCATCATAGGTCTTATACTCATCGGATGTTTGGCTACATACTGTATTCTTTTATTGGTTAGTAATTTATTCCCAGTAATGTATTTTGAAAGGTGAAGTCTACATTGCATCTATCTTCGTTTTATTTTCAGTAAAAGATTGTCTACTTTTGGACATAGATAATGTATAGAGGTTACTTTTTTGTTTAAAAAGATAAAATACCCACACATTTAATATGAATTGAGTTCCCAAAATACGAATATTTCATAATCTATGTGCACTTTAGACTTAACAAGGCGACCATTACTTTTTAAAGTTTTCAAAATATATTATTATTTTATTTATTAACTGGCCGTTGCACAGAACTTTGTCTACGTGAAAATAAAATAAAATAATAAGAAACATTGCCTTATTCACCTGGGCATAGTTCATCTTCCTAACATTGAAAAAAAAAAGATGAAATCGATTCTTCAAAAAATCAAATCTTTCCTCTTTAAAATAAGTATAAAAATAATGCATCATCCTAATAGAATAATTTGTAATATGGAATATAATACAAAGTAAATAAAAAATACCATGAATAGTAAATACAACACGGACAATCCAGAAATGTAACGGCGCAATTGGACCGCGAAATCGGCGCGGTTTAGCGCTGCAGGCATGGACGTCCGACAGGCCTTGCCAGCAGCACGTGATACAAGCCGTTGTTGAACAGAGAAAATGTTGTCATTTTGTTGAGAAGTGAAGTGTGTAATATTCTTCTCGATTTCCGCAGTAGTTTCGTTTGGAAATGAACAACGTTTATTTTAATAATGTATGTAAATAGTTGTTGCTATTGATTTTAACAAATTTCCTTAATACAGATTGAGGCACAGTACGAGCTGTGCAAGCGATGGCGGCGGGGATACATTGCCTATCCAAAGTCTATGATGCTAGCCGTCCGAGACGGCCCTCCCTCACTCCGCTGGGCCGCCATGTCACTTTATTACTTCGTCGAAGTTGTTCTCATCTTTTGGCAGCTTGGCATTTGCGTTATTTTCTTTGTGTTTGTTGCAGAAAATTTCAAACAGGTAATAATTTTTATATTCTATTTCTTTTAAGCTTCTTAAATTTTAATATTAATAATAATAAGTTCTTCAGCTGGATGGGATTTGTAATGAACCATTAGTTTATTCTGCTTTATTAAATTCAAGATTTAAAAAAAAAACTGTTCGGAAACCAGTACATATGTCATGTTACCTTAAAAATGTTAGTTGAATATGAAAATTTTATAATGTTTGCAGATATGCGATTTCCATGGTTACGAAGCATCTCTGAGACTGCATCTTTGTTTCGTGTTGGTACCAACGATACTGTTGAATCTTGTGAAAGATCTCAAGCTAATGACTCCGCTTTCGTCGCTCTCAAACATAGTGACAATATTCGGACTGATCTTGGTGTTCTTCTACTTGATAGAGGATGACGTGGTTTTGGACGATGAAAAATTACGCCTAAAAAGATTCGATGATGTACCTATATTCATAGGAACAGCTCTGTTTGCACTCGAAGCTGTTGGTGTGGTTTGTAAGATTTGAATCGAAATAATTTGTGATTGAAGCAAATTATATCTTAATAGACAGAGATTTATCATTTCAGATACTCGCTTTAGAATATAATATGGAGGAACCGAAACGTTTCGTAGGTATGTTGGGACTTTACAGCATAGGGATGATTACTATAATAACGTTATATTTGATTGTCGGTGTATTTGGTTATCTTAAATATGGAGAAGAGATTAAAGCTACAATTACATTAAATTTGCCTCAAGAACAAAAGTAAGTTGGCTTTGATTCATTTTTTTTTAATTTAGTTCTTTATTGCTTTAAAGAGATTTTGATATAGTTTCTAAAATTAGTGTTTTACTTAGTTTCGCAAGTAAATTTTTCTCTTTTAATATTGTACGATTGATACTTGACTTTTATTTTAGAAAAGCACAAGTGGCAAAGCTTATATTTGCGTTGGCTATATTCCTAACATTTCCTCTACAAAACTTTGTGGCGTACAACATGGTCTGGCGACGAGCGAAGAAGAGGCTTCCAGAAAGCAAACACTTCGTCACTGACTACTGTTTACGGGTTGCTCTTGTTATTATACCTTGTGAGTATCAAATAAGTACTTAAAAATTTTGATCAAAGAACTATCAAATTAAACTTTAAAGAGCGTTAGTAACATTTTGCAAATTTTCCCCTTTCCAATTCTTTTACATCAAATATGTCACAAAATATTTTAAAATCCTTTATAGTAGAATAATGTCAAAATTTATATTTCAGGGTTACTTGCAGTGGCGGTACCTCACCTGGGCCCCTTCATATCCTTGTTCGGTGCATTCTGTCTATCGTTGCTTGGTATTATCTTTCCTGGCTTGATGGACCTGTGTTTATGGTACCCGAATAATTACGGAGTACTTCATTATAAATATGTACGCGATGTGTTTATCATGGTAATCGGTATCGCATTCCTCCTTTCCGGATGTTATACAAGTGTATTAGAAATTATAGAAGATTGGTAATGTCACATGTATTGTATTACCATCACAATAAGGGATATCGAATGTACATATATGTTTGTTGTCTTTGATTTCTATTAGTGTAACAAATCTTTTACATAATAAATATTGTGCTCTATATATTTTTTTTATTTTTTACATTTGTAGATTTGGCAAGTGACAAGAACTGGAAACTTTACGTTTTATCAAATTATTCAATGTAAAAATTTTAGCTTGACGATTTCCACATATTTAAGATGTTCGTCGAATAGCTTTATTAAATTTTGCAAATCATCTTTGATCGTTTTACGGACGATCTTTTAATATTTTTTAAGGGATGTTATAATTCATTTTTTAGGATTGATGGAGGAATTGTAAATAACATATTTAAATAACTTTAGAGCACCTAAACATATAGTATAAATATATTTTAATTGATAAGATACATATAAATTCTGCAAAAATTTTATAGGTCTAACAGTTTTAACGTCTGTACATTTTAATATGAACCAAAAGTTTTTAATGTTTTCTGTATATATATGTACTCTTTGATGCTACGAATTGCTATTTGACATATGACATGACAGCAATTTTTCATTTTTCGGATCGGTCGCTATATTTTTACAATTAGCTTAAATGATACATTTAAGAAGTTAAATTTCCTAATGATAAAATTACACATTTAAATAATAATAAATGAAATCAAATTTCAACAATGCGGAATGAAGAATTTTTGTAAGCATAATTTTGCTCACGTAGGATTCATCTGTACCACACTTAGTACACTACTCATCGTTGATTCCTGAGACCAATTTCCCTGTATAAAACATATCGTAATCCCTCGCATTACCTTTGACAAAACAGAGTTAACAACATGTTTCATAAAGGGATTTTCGGCTCAGAAACAACGGTCAGAGTATTAGAAGTAGCCTAATGTAGATATCTGATATGAAATCTAGGAAATTAGAATTACTGTAACTATCATCAGCTTATTAGTAGGCTTCAAGAATTAATTGGTTGGGCAGTATTTTAACGATGGCTGTTAACTGTTTTCATGATGTCGATGAACGTTTAGACAACGAGAATAGAAAACAAAAGATGTTTCCACAACCAACCAATTTACTGACCATATTTCTTATGATGTATACATTTCTGGTGTTATTTTCCAGATACGTTGGGATGTCTCGTTTTTCAACTCCCGATAATAATACACCAGCGCGACGCAGTTTGGTCTCTTGCTTAATACAATGTATATTATCTTTTTATCTTAGTTGCTATATTTTTTTTTATCATAAAATGGATGCCACAAATGGTAAACCCAAGTGTCGGTCGTGTAGATCGCACATGGAAAGTATTAGGAGAGGCTTTTGTCAGTAGTAGACTGTTGCATGATAATAATGATGATGATATATTTAGATATCTACTTCTTAATTCTATATTGTTAGAATATTACACTCATAATTTATGCAGAAGAATTTTTATACTGCATTCATTTTTTATAGATAACAATGATGTAGGGCGGCGCTTACGTACAAGATGCACTATATCTCGGTAAGGAGAACTTGTTTGTTTACGTTAGCTTATAAAAAAAATTGTATGAAAACAATAGAATTTGAAACTATAATGGTGAGCTATGTTATAGTCCCTACGGTGTAGCTATATATATAGTAGCTCATGCACGTGTGGCATTGGTCTTATGGTACAAGAGTTTAAAGATATTAAATTAGATTTAATGTTTTTAGATCCCGAAGATCAGCTTCAAACAGTCCAGTAAAAAGAAATGCCCAACAAAGATCGTGTTCCCCTTGGTACGGGAGCGTTCACTCGCCTCCACTTTGTAACTCGCCGACACGTTACTCTACACGTTTATATTCACGGTAATCGTCCTAATTATAGTAGTTTTCAGGTATAATACAGCTGTTATTATGATAATCCAATTTTACCTTTGCCCGCTAGTGATAAGCTAGCATACAAGACAACTTGGTATTTATAAAATCGGAAAAATCAATTTGTCCATGGAAAATTGTGCAAACTCAAACCGTCTCTACTAGATATTCACGTATTATTTTATAAACAAATTTTAATGTGTTTCTCATTTATCAGATCCCGGAATGACTTAGGAGATGGATTATCCGACACTTTTGTGCAAGAGTCTGTGCAGCCTAAAGCGTACTTCTCATCAAAACCACCTTCAGAACCTGTGCAAGTTATTATAGAGCCGCGTATTATGAATGATTTAGACTATAAATTTAATTCATCAACATCGTATGAGTCTCGATGTGAATTGAATGTTACTTCATCATTGAGCACACTCGCAGAGGTATCAATCATATTTTGTCCATTCAATACAATCAATTCATACATGATCATTTACGGTTGTTACTTGTATGCTCAGAAATCGTATTTTCGGTTTAGAAATGTTAAATATAAATAAATGAATCTCGACTATAAAGTAAAATTGCCCTTATATTGGAACTTTGTGTCAATTATGTATCAACTAGGTGTCGCCCGCAAATCCGTCCGCACGGAATTAAAAAAAACAATCCAAACTAAATCCATCCATCCATCTATCCTTCAATTCATTTATCTAAACTTTCGCAGTTATAATATTAGATTAATAAGATTATTGTTTGGCGCTTTATTATTTTATTTTAAAAAAGTAGTTTGTAGTATTATTTAAAAAAATTCCACAGGATTCATTAAAATAAATTAACGAGATTTTTATATGTCGTAACAAAGTTTATTGTTATTTCAGCGTCCAGCATCTCGCAACTCATTAGCTGTAGTTGATAGAATACTCAGTTCATTGCTGTCGACGCTCCCCCTTGTTGATTCTCCTTCAGAAGTATCCACCTACCGTTTTGTATCTCAGTATTATGATAATAAGTAAGTTTGTTCGCTTTATCAATTCAACTCTACAACTCTTACATCAACTTCGAGTGATTTGGAGGACAAAACTCATGTGCCAATACTTAGAAAGATGATGATTTGAAAAAAAAAAAAACGGTCAAAACTTACCGTAAAACATAGTTTCGCTACTTCTTTGCTTGGAAACAATGGAAACACCAACGGTGCGTTTCTGAGATTAAAATCTTCGCTTAAGACATATTGTTATCCCTGTTTTGTTAAAGATAATGACAGGGATGAAGATGTTTTATGTTTCAATTTTATTATTATTAGTAATATTGTGTAATTTATATAGATCTATTGTGCGGTCAGAACCTGAACAGCGCAGCGTAGCTATTCAAGTCGCCAAGTCTTCCATGTACGTTATCTAATATTAGTACTGTATACTATCAAAGAAAATAGTCATTACAAAATAAATTTACTATTACTTTGGGTATATGTCTAATCAAGGTATCCATAATATCGCCACATTGAACTTAATTAAAGAAATAAGATTTTCAGTTCGAAACTCACGACTATAATTCATGGGGTTTTAATCGAAATTTAATCTTTAATTCTTTAAACTATAATTGAATCTTTAAATAAGTAAAAAATTAATATTTGAAGATTATTTTCAGGACAAATTCCGTTGGGAATTGTAGCGAATATTTCGACGAGAAAGGTAATTTTACGCATGTTATTAGTTATTATGTTGGTTCATTACGTCGCGTCGCGAGTTTAGTCTATGTTTGACAGCTGTTGTAGACTGTCGTAGCGCTTCTTTCGTATGCTAATGTATTCACGATAATAGTTTCCATGTCATGCAGCTGTTTATTAATTTATATTAATAATTGTCCGCCGGTTTCTCTCCCTTTCTCCCTGACCCTTGGCCGTCTGATCTCCCCTACCGAGGGAATCCCGTCTGGCTAGGATTATTTATGTATGTATGTATCAATAGTGTGTAATTTAGGTTTTATATATATTTATATATCGTAAATACGTAGTATATTTATTAGTTTATAATTTTACCATTATTATCTATATAAATTAATCATATACTAAATTGGTTCGCAGCTATTCTAACCTAAACTAAGAGTGAGTGTACTCATTAAATATACGCACACGTTGGGTTGTGTACTATCTCTAATCTTTCTTGTGACCCATAATTTTTGTTTAGGTAATTTACAGAAGAAGGTTCTGAGTAAGAAAAGATGGATGGGAAGCATGCGTGCGCTACGTGAATCTCACCTGCGTTTGATGATGCGTCAAATTCGCCAGTTGCGGCAAATTGAACGATTGGATCGCTCCTTGAAACGGGTTTGTTCCGTACGAGTGCATTGTGATAACGACCTCACTTAACACGAAAGATTAGGAAAGCTCTCGGAAAACACATATTTTCCAAATTATTGTCTAGTTGTTAATTAAATTTGACATAAAAGTTGGTTGTTTACCGGGAACTTTATTTATCTAATATCAATGGAAACTTAAAAAAAATAAAGCCATTTATTTCCAAAATTTGTTTTATTGGTCTTGGGAAAGATACATATATAATATAAACCTTAAGCCTGTACGTAACATATAGCATAGGCGCAATTGTTAGGATTCTCCGGGAACTGAAACTTTTACACAGCAATAAATAAATGGAAAAATATTTTTATATTTTTTTTACATATCGCGTTATTCTTATATATTCTTTATGAATAAAGATAAAAAATATTGACATAAATATGACTTGACACACTAAAGTGACATAAATAAAAATTGCTCGCTTAACTAAAATAAAAATTTCTTCAAGATGAGTACGTGGCGCTTGGCTGGATTGAAGTAAGTTTATGATATGTATTTAGTTATTAATAAAAAAAACAGTGAGAATTTTTACCAGGAATGTACTATCCGACTTACCTCTAAGACTAAATGAAGTTCGAATGACTGATCATCTCACTCTTCAAAATCAACCCAACCATTTTTTTATCTTTCCCTTGCATCTTCGAAATTTGTACCTATAACTAGGGAACACAATAATGCACGGAGCTGTTACGAGATATGTTCTAGTATAAAACTTTTCATACCACAACATGTTTCAAAGCAGCATTGCTCCATATTCTCCATGTTATTCATCTCATTTCAAATAAATTCAACATTATGCAACTGTTAAATATTCTCTAGAGCTCCAGATATATTTTTTGTTGAAATAAAATTATGGTCCTTATTAAAATGTTACGGGCAGTTTATACCTAACGCGATGTTGCAATAAATTATGGCGCGACGGATTTGAATTCTTTTTTTTATTTTCCTTTTTTTTAGAATTTCATCTCACGTCCACTATAAGCCTTCCGTACACAAAGCGACGTTAATCTTCTAAAATCTGCGATTATAGTTGCTACGCGACATACACAATACAATGTCATAGAGGTACACGTACACAGCACGTGTCGCAGAGATTTCTATCATTTATCGCCAAAAACAATCACTCGCAACCCGTTTGTCAATATCGTCATAAGAAAAGTCGCTGTAATTTTCAAGATGGAGGAACAAATATATATGCGATATGTAGTCACTATACCTGTACCAACCGAATAGATAACGAAGGTCCTAAGTGATCTGCGCCGATGTGATATACCATGTCACACTCCAGGGAAGAAGACCGATCAAATGACACGTGCCTTGTTGGCATTTCACAATGGAATTCGCATACATAAAAATCCACCTATATAAAAAAATTACATACGCGTGAAAAACATTACCCTTTTTATCAGGCTGGTAATAATAAAAAGAAAAGTTACGGCACGTTGAAAAACTTTATACAACACTTTTCTATTTTTACATACGGAGCCCTTGTAAATGCTGCGTAGCGGACGGCGTCTGGGACGCAACTTCTTATAATGTGTTAGGCCCATCGTACACAGGCAACGTAATTGAAACTAATATTGTATAGCTACGTCGCTAGAATCGCGTAGCGCGCACTCCGTACACAAAACGTTGCATCGTCGGCGCGAGTATGTATTCGGTCAATACAGGCATAGCGGCTATATGTCAATTTGTTTGCTTAGCTATTTTTCTGACGACGATCTTGACAAACAGTTTTTGTCCCTGCGCGTATGTCAATAATAAAGACAGATGAAAATGTCGGCGACGCGCAATGTATAGGAACTATGACATTGCACTGCGTAATTCGCTTAGCGACTAAACTCGCCAGGTTCGAAAGTTTATGTTGCTTTGTGTACGAAGGGTCTTAGAAGAAACAATAGAATAGACTCAATAAGTTATCTGACCCTATGAGCATAAGTCAAACTAAATTATGAAAACTAAGGCCTCTCTATCAATGTCATAAAAATGTCACAAGATCCTTCTCATACTGTTTAAACCGACAAAGTCCCGGTGGGCATAAGAGTAAGACTGTTAACTAGTGCCCCCTTTCAATGTAAAAAAAGTGTCATTTTCTTCTTTTATATAATTTTCTATGCCGATGTAGGTTTTATATATTTTGCCTCAGCCCCTCTCACAGGGCTATATAGTATCGGTGTCGCACTGTACAGACTCAGAAAGTTATCTGAATCGGTGGGCATAACTCAAACTAAATTATGACAACTTACTAGCACCCCCTTATCAACGTCAATAAATGACAAGATCCTCTTTGTACTGTAGCTGTCATATCATTTTCTTTTAAGTCATTTTGATGTCTATGCATCATTTATATATATTCTGACAGAAACAACCGCGATGGCAGCGCCCCTTACAGGTTCAGATATCCTTCTTTGACTATAAATGGATTATTTTAAACATTCGTTCCCTCTTCGTTAATCATTCTTTTTAAACTATAGGATACTGAGATAGTTTAATCCGCAAGGCACGTTGTAATAAAGTAAACGAAAATATGCAAGGGATAAATTCAAGAAGGAAGTTTTCAAGTCAAAGTTTATTTTAAAATGTTGTAAAATTACAGTTATATAAACTATTCGAATATAGCAGCGAAGGTGTTGCGAATGTCTTTGAAATCAGATCTCAAACAGGACGCTTTGAAACGCGATCAATCTTTCATTAAGTTAACATATTGGAGTAAAGGGGAACCATTACGTAAGTGCAAATCTAAACCACATTTGTACCTAAATAGAATTAAAGATATACTAAAAGTTATATTTTATTTCAGCTGACGGTAAAATAATGGAAAAAGAAGTTGATAAAATTTAACATATTATAGATAATATTAAATAACTGAGAATACAAGAAATTAATACATTGTTCGAATGTCTTATTAAAAGAAAGAAATTTATTACAATACCTATCGTTTTATTTAAGTTATCAGGTTACAAAATCTGTTGACTTTACCTTGATGTCTGAAATACAATTACTATACAGTTTTCGCGCAACTTCTCGCCTCACTTTAGTAAGCTGTTGCCTTTGTGAATAATGTTTCTAGTTGTATGGTATTATGCTGTATGGCTTTGTACGATCTGGATCCAATTATATTTCCTTAACAATATAAACAATGAAAAGCGCGTTTCCATTTTTGATGAACGAAATTATATCTGCTGTTAAAATCGCCTCTGTTATAGTTTACTGGCCTTTGTTGATGACGTAGAACATTATGTTTTGGTATATACATATGCAATAGAATCATATACTAACTTTCAGTCATAACGTATATATCAGAAATCACTAGTCAGTAATGTAAGTAGTCAGAAGTGTAGTAGTCAGAAATGTAAACATGGCCCAAGTTCAGTTTAACAATACCGTTGAGGCAATTCATATTACATTGTATTAAATTTTTTATCCTTCCATATTGTTGAAGTTTCCTCATTTTTAAAACTTCCAACAAGATTTCCGGTTAACTTTTTTCTAAATCAGTAAAAGATTCATAGAGAGAAACTTGACTTTGTCGATTTCCAAATTTCATTCAGAATACTTTCCTTTTTTATCGGATACCCAATTTGGAATATTGTGAATATTTAAGGATTTGTAGTCGCTAAGCCGTATAATTGTTTATATTTCATCGATATAATTAAGTGTTATTATAATTAATTTAATTAATTAGATAAGTTAACAAAACAAAATACATAATAAAGAAATAATTTTTATTTGTAATTTTATAAGTACAAATCGACATTGTATTGGTTTAAATTAATTCGTCGAATCCAATTGTTATCGAATAATAGTCCAATAATAAGATAATAAAAAATAACAATGAATAAATCTAAGTTATAAGATGTATCATTTTTCATATTAAGAGCCACAGACTCTTGGGATGTTCTCGCCATTTGCTTCAATTCCTGGACAAGCTAAAAAAGTAAAGTTTGGTTTTTAAATAGAAAGAAAATTTTCAATTAGTTTTTTTATAAGAGAAGGGGGCAAACGAGCGGCGGGAACACCAAATTGATCATCGACGCCCATGGACATCCAAAACACTAGGAGAATTGCAGTTACCCTCAGGGCGCAGTTTTGGCAGCGTAAAAGATTAAGAACATATTAGGAATATTTGGATTGAAAATATTCAATAATGGATAATACTACTACAGTCGAACCTGAATAATCGAGAAACCTCTATAAGCAAGAGACATTGTTCGGTCTCGACGGACGACCTCCGTAAAAGAGAAACTCGGGTAAAGTAACCTCTACTAGCAGGAAATATATCGTAGTTTCTTGGACTTTCGTTTGTCTTGGTTCAACTGTACTTTAATATGTTAAGGTACCTTTTTCACAATGGTCTCCATAGTGGTTAGTGCCGTTACAATTGCAGACGTATCCCGCATCAGTTGGGATGCAAACGCCGTGAACGCATGACTTATAGCAATCGTGTGTTCTGTTCACTAAATAAGATGTATTAATAAAAACAAAAATATGTGACTTAATCCAGAATATGAAATTGTTAAGTTGAAGATAGTTTTTGAAAGCAGACATAGACAGGGGCTTATTTGATCTCCAAAGTCTAGAAGTTTCAATAGGTGTATTATAATAGGATTTCACTTGAAGCCATGCCGTTTATGCTCCTTGAAGGAAATCGAGTAGGTATTTCTTCAATCTTCCATATAATACTGGATATTACTTACTCGTTGTCTCCTATATAATGAATAGCGCAAGTAAATATCAATTTATTTGCAGTAAGAGTCCACACTGATGATATCTAACGTATGTTTTGTAACGTGCATGAAAAGAAATCAAGAGAAGTTCAGATAACGCTAGACAGAGCTAAGACAGAGTAAAAGTATACAAGGTTCATGACAAATATTGTATTCTTACATACATCGTAAAGCATTTATACAGATTCTTCTCGTCCTGTACTTGTATTCATTTTTACAACCAAATCCACATCTGCATACTGATTCTTTTATCAAGCAACCGTAATGTATTTGGTCAAGCGAACATCCTGTAAATGAAATCAGTATGTTTTATTGCCTCAGTTTCACTGTTGATTTAATGAATCTTGTTGCTTAATTTTGTGTTTTTGTTGCATATTAATGTTGGAATAAAGTAACTAATTATCTAGGGCATGGATCCCCAAACTATTTTGGACAAGTGACCCCCTTTTCCAAAATGAACCGTTACCACAGACCTACCATTGCCAAATTACCTACTTTTAAGATCAATTAGCATTATTATTATTCACTCTGACTTAGGTCAACAGAAGAAGACAGAGTGAGAATTAGCAATGCTTTAAGTTTAATATCGACTCCTTTTGGAATCCCTGATCTAGGGCATAAGCCTCCTACAATGCATGTAAACAGGACATCCGAGTGATAGATTACCGAAAAAAATGTAGTAAATATTTTGCTATAATTAAACATTCTTTATTAAGTACAATGATTTATTTCTTTTTGGAGGTACACTTTTACAAATATCTAAATAGATAGACAATGATGTTCAACAAAATTGTTTTTCTTCTGTATTATTTTTAGGAGGTTTAAAAGTAGCGAGTTGACCTTCGAAGAGGCCTATAGTTTTGAGGAAATAAATTAGTTTTTTTTTTCAAACATTGGAACAGTTCAAATAACTACACACTCATGTGGGAACACAAGGCCTCTTACTGGAATTGTAGGACATGCTGAAACAATCAAAAAATTAAAAATACAATATATGTTAATATAAATATTGACGTTAATCAAATTTTTATTTTAAAAAAAAAGCATTTTAATAATATTAAAAAGCATTCTTAAATTATATAAATTAGTAATATACTAGCTTACCCAATATGATTTAGTTGTAATCTTGCAGTTTTTTAAATAGACATCTATTTATTGTTAGTAGCTGGCAACCGCGTCATATTTACATTTTCCAGTGTTAAATAAAATTGGATATTTTGTTAAAATTTAAGTGATTGGTATTAATTATAATAAAAAATGATATATGCCTGATGGTTAGTAAAATATAGCAATATACCAACATAATATACGTAATAATGGACCTTATTATATTTTACAAAATGTTTTTGAAAACATTACCGGTTGCTTTAGTGATTTTTACTATAGCAATATTTATTTTGAATGTTATGTATTGTTATTAAATACGAGTAAACGGATACCTTTTTCACAGCGTTGACCATAGTAACCAGTCCCTTCACATTTGCAAGCAAAACCTGGGTCTTGTACCGTTTGAATGCAGATTCCACGGACGCAGGGTTGGCGGTTGCATATATTAGTACTCCGTTCTGAAAGAAATATTTTGATGTTAAATTTAAATAATAAAATTATAACCAAAAATAATTTTAATAATGCAGAAATCTCGCAGAGTTAATAAGCTTACGGAAGCTTATTTAGAAATTTTGTAAACATTGTAAGTTGTAAGCAAAGAAGTAAACATGCGCTAAATGTAAAAGGTGGCGCTGCCGTTCAAAGTTAGTACCAACCTTGTAAAATATCATTTTTAGAGCACTTCTTTATCTTTTCTCTTGGTGTACTAAAAGCTATTTTAATAAACAGTTGTATTCTACAAATTATGAGAACATGTATTCTTCATAGACACGTGGATCGATATATCACGTGCTTTACGAGCTCTAAATGTTTCGTACGAATGTCGATAGACGTCGCTACTTACAATATTGAAAAAGATAGGTTCTAAAATGTTTATTACCTCTTAATGCGCTTAAGCAGGCTCTTCTCGTTCTGTATACGTACTCAGTTTTACATCCGAAACCGCAAAGGCACTCCGAACCGTAAATCTTGCAACCATTCTGAGTCTGATTCGGGTCGCAACTCTCTACGTACCCTGAAAAAAATACATTGATAGGATAAATAAAAAAAAACATGTTTTGTTTTCGAAACAATTTTCTGTATCTCCTCCCTTTCAGAGTATAATTTCTGTAGTGTACCTACCTACTTTAAGATTCAAATAATAAAAAAAATTATTAACTAAAATAATTTTTATTTCTGTACACTATAAGTTTAAATAAAATTAAAAAAAATTAAAACACTTCAAATACTTCTATGAATGTAAATACAACTTAATTAGTATGTTATTTAATTAAATTGAATATTACTTGTGTAATATCTAAGTAGTATATACAGTATGAAACATTGCTGTAACAGTGGCATTGATAACGTTTGCATTAGGATGTTATTATCGTGAATACGTCCGCTCTTAATAAAGCATCACATTGACATGTTTCTCAGAGTATATAAGTATAGTTTATAAATATCTGAAGCGAAAGCTATGTACCGCTCTTGACGACAATGTCGAAATTGACTTAACATACGAGTAAGTACGAAACCACAATTGTACTTCGCGCAGTGGTAAATCTACTCTTACTACGAAGTATTCATAAGTTTTTGAAGTTATTCCCCTCATTATATCATATGTTCTGAAGTTATTCATAGTAACCAATTTTTATAATTTTAGAATTAAATGTTGCGTAATAATCGGTACATTATCAATGATTTAAATAAAATAGTTATATAAAAGTCGTTTTAAATTGAATATAAAATGTTGCGAAGTATATTTGATCAGTGAGTAGTAAATATTTACCAAAGATTAAGCTCAAGGTTGTGTTGAATGGAGACGTGATTGAAGCAATTGAAAGGGTTCGTTCAATCATATAATTCAGGGCAATTTAAAGGAGACGGCGTATTACGAGTGCATTTTCGATGCGTTGAATTACCTTTTGCGTTCAACCGTATCGTTGTCTAATGGTCTGACAAACAGGCTGCTACGTACGAGTAGCTGGTTTTATATTCGATTTTTCCTTTTATTATTCGTTATAGTAGGTAATTCTTTTTTTCTATTTATTATATTGAATTGTATAAATTTTGTTCTGTTATGTAAAAACTATTTTCAATATTTTTTTTATGAATAAATAAAAATAATAAGAATAGAAAGTTTCTATTTGAGAAAAGAAAAAGCAACTTTAAAACAGTTCAAATATCACAAAAGCTATTTTTACACTAAAATTTAAAATATATTATAATTTTATATTTCTTTATTATGAACATCCGTACTTTATCATAGTCAAAACAAAAACATTTACAATAAAACTTACGTAGACAGGGAAGTTGTTTATGTTATTTCATATCTAAGTATTATGCTTTACTAAGAAATTTTCTATGCAGTATAACTTCAAAAATTAATTTAAATGATAATCTTATAAATTTAAAGAATATCCTATCGTTGAAATACATCTGGAATTTAGTGAAGGAGATAGAATTTAGTGCTAAATGATTGTAATTCAAATATGCTTTCATATTCAGAGTAATTAAATTGTTACTAAATCAATTAATATGTGATACAAAAACCACATTGAAGACAACCTGAATGTCCGCTTAACATTGCAACACTAATTGTTGCAACAACATATTTTTTATATATGAATTTAAATCAGAAGAGGTCCTTGACCCCAAGAACATCCGCAACAGCAGAGGAATGACATATTCGTTGCAGGTTTCTGATGTTATTTCACCGGAACAGATAAGGTATTTGCTTATAAAATATCTGAGGCACCATGTGGGTTAAGGGTACGAACTTCCTGACGTGGTTGAGGGTTCGAATCCCGCCCTTCGACTATTGTAAGCCAAGAATAAATAGCTTAGTTGGAATGGTGCAAGACAAATATAAGTTAAATAAAAAAAAATCTATTAACATTTTGAAAATAAGTTACTATTATAAGAAATATTGATCAAATAAATTCGTAACTTTAATTTATTGTACGTGCATAACTTATTAGAAAGAGGAAGCAACTAACGAGGAATAAGGACAACGATAAATAATTGTTTACGTACCTGTTACATTATCCTATAACTCTCAACCTAAGTTAATTAATTAACGATATAATAGACGACATTATTTACACATTGTTTTTTTTTTCTTAATATGTTCCGTTTTTATATGGTTTTACCTATCGAAAATATATTACATATATGCAAGCAATCTTACTTCTTACTAATATTTTAAATGCGAATGTTTAGATGGATCGATGGATGTTTGTTTAAAGGTATCTCCGGAAGGTATCTAACAGCTAAACGGATCTTAATGAAATTTGCCACATACGTAGAACATAGTTTGGAAGAACATGTAGGCTATTTATTATGTTTTTTAATTCCGCGCGGACGGAGTCGCGTGCTGACAGTAATACATAATATCGAAATCACTATGCGTTTAAAACAATTTGACACAGTCCTCTTTATATAGGAAAAATTATTTTAATTAAATATGGAAATATGGAAACTTTTTTCATTATTTATATGATTAAAAAGTTCTACAAAATTCGCTTGCATTGAGCTTTCATTTTTTTGTACAAAACGTACATAACTCTTAAAATATAAAACACGTTAAATAATCAACGCAAATCATAGTTACCACAGTAAATGTTTATTTTCAAAGTAATTTATATATTGACATCAATAAACTGACACATGTACGAGTATTTACAGATCGATATAACTTTTGACCATTGAAACAAATCTATATAAATAAATAATGAAAAAATGTACAATTACATCATATCCAAAAAAGTTACTTTATATAAAGTTTATTTTAAACTTATTATTTACATTGAGGTCAATAAATCGGACGCATATAGTTGCAGAAAGGCATTAATGTTTGCATGAATGTTAATTCAAATGAATTGAAACTATTATTTGTACATCTTGTTGCAGACGTAACTTAAATTCAATTGATTAATAAGCAGTTAAAAAATAGATAATATCAAAAATGTCGCCGATATAATTCGCTATTCAGCAGCCGTGCGTTACGCATGTATACTTACAGAATAGAGATGCGGTGATCACTAAAATGTAGCCGGCGAGACGCATTGTCGCTCCGCTGTTCTGACCGCGACTATATTCCACACTGATATCGCATTTCCTCCGAAAGTGTGAACGCCCGCCGTATCAAACCGTATCTATAACAGCGTTTAAACTACGACCTCTAGATTTGAGTGTGTTCTTTATATTTATTAAAACTATATACAAATTTAACAATGCATTATGATGTTAGACTTAATAATTTGCTTTCGTTCTTTTGACTTCGCTACGTTACAGTTTTATTTCATTTTCGTACCTACTATATATTTTTGTCGTCTTTGTTAACTCCTGTACGCTTTATTTATTAGCAGTACGAGTTGAGTTGGTGAATTTTTATATGTTAACAAAGATAAATTTCACGAATTGAATATAGCATTCGATAAGTCCAAGAATTTATCTTATGGAGGTCGCTCGAGGCTTCTTAGTGTTTCGATTCAGAAGCTTGTTTAAGGAGTTTACTTCTGCAACCTTTTGGGCGTACCGTGAATAACAATTTATTGAGTTATTTATCGGTCAGATATCGATATCAATACAAAAATATGACTGCAGCAATACATCACTACATCGCTTAGTTAAAATAAGGCAACAAGGAGCAAAGAGGATGAGGGCAGGAGTAGCTTCGACGCGCCCGAGTTTCATAATTTGCGTATTAATCGAGCCTTTAGCGACTCTGTAACGCGTCTGTTGCGATGCAGCATCATATAATTCGTGAGTACAAAATAGAACCTGCACTTATGCCATTAAACGTTGCCGCAAAATTGGATCGGAAACAGGAAAAACTTGACAATATACAGAAAGTGGATTGCAGAGTTGGCTCCACGTTAGATTTGATTGCTGTAACCCAGACTGAAAAATGATTTCCTGGTACAAACCAAATACACGCAAGGTAGTTAAATATTTGAACCTGGTTCCTAAATTGGGTATGCATCGATTCCAGTGCGCTTCCGAGGCAGTGTATTTAGAACGTAAATTACAACTAAGTACATGAGAGAGTGTGGGAATCACCTAAAAACAAGGATTATATTGCTTTAACCAAACGTTTTGCAGTCCTATTTTGTCTTTTGTTAATAACAAATAGAGTGTACTAGCTCTTACGTGTCTTTACCGCATCTGTTACCCTACAGATAGCTGCCGCTGGCGAAATCCCTTGGGACGAAGTCGAAAGTCCGAAGTCCCTAAAATTTTTATGATCTGTTCGATTTTCAAAGTACATTTGACATTTTTATATAAAAAATAATTAGATTATAATACGACTTACGTCGAAATTTCCTTTTTCATTTTACAAGTAAGATCTCTTTTCATTGTACAGAAGTTCACTTTATATTTAAAAGAGAATAAATTATTTGTACCTAATTAACCTCGCAATTTTAAGATACCACTCTAATTGTTACTAGAATCAGTATTGGTGATACATATTTAATGGTAAAACATAATCTTTTATAATCATGTCGATCATAATATCAATCATCGGCGGTTAAAAGGTTAAAATACGTGTTTAACTACATTACATTAATTGTATGTTAAGAGTTAACTTTTAACTCTATATTTACATTTTTATTGTGGATAAGTAAAGTTAAGAATATCAGTAAGAAGTTCATGCGATTCATCGGCTGTAAACATATCTGTTTTTACACGCTTACAGGAAAAACATATAAATATTGATTTTTTTTAGATTGATATACGAGTACACGATTTAGCCACCTCTTAAAAGGGCAATGACCCTAATGTTTTAAACACAGTATTCCAATGTATTGCGATAAAAAATATTGGTTGGTACTTTAGTTGCGTTATAGCTAACAAAACATAAAACAATGCGAGATAAAAATACTATGTATAGTTTTTGTCAACTAGTGGAAGCTAGTTTATAAGTTCAATATAATATATAAAAAGTATAACTTCAATATAATAGGTTAAAAGAGAGCCTAGCACAAATATTTGTGATAATCAACATCGTATCGTTATCGACAAATTATTTACTTAGATTTGAGTAGCGATCTTATTTGGCGTAAAGTACACCAAAAATTGTATACTCATTTTGATATAGTTGACGATGACGAAGAAAATTGTCAGAAATATTGGTGCTCGGCCCAAAGATCTTTGTTCGGCGCAAAACGTTGCTTTCTTACATATATTTCAAAATCATATATAAAATCATTTATCCAAGGGTTACAAAACTCACAATGACGCCTGTAACCCAGAGGGCTAGGTAGAGATCACGGACCTCCATTTGGTGTGGTCAAATTAACCTTCATAATCCACTTTTGACCATTTCGGGAGACGGAACGCGACGAGTGGCGAGCCGCGTCGCCGTCTTTTTCCCCAGGAATTCACATATATGTGCGGGTTGCATCACGATGTTTTCCTTTACCGTACGAAATTCGGATAAATGTACATATGTAAATCGAAAATCACTAAATACATTGGCATATGATTGTAAATCAAGTGCTTAACCCCTGAGCCACCAACTTACCAAGGTTTCTGTTGTAATAAATGTAAATCATGACAGCTTGACTTTGTTGCAATTTAGGTACTCACAATATTACAACAATTTTTACGACTATCTATTATATGTTAAAAATATTGAATCTTAATCTAATATATAAAATCGAATGTTAAGATGGATGGATGGATGGATGTTTGTTTGAAGGTATCTTCGGAACGGCTCAACAGATCTTGATGAGATTTGGCATAGATGCAGAACATAGTCTGGAAGAACACATAGGCTACTATATATTGCGTTTTTTTTTAATTCCGCGCAGACGGAGTTGCGGGCTAGTTTTCTATAATCATAAAATCAAATTGCTTAAGAAATGAAAGTAGTATATGTTTTTTCGTGTCTTCAATAACTCGTATTATTATAGTAACTAAATGTTTCGTCTATCTTTGATTATTTAATAATAACTTTCTATTGCAGTGTGTTTGTTAGAAACTATAAATAAAGTTGCAATTAGAATAGCGCAGTGTTGTTTATTTACACAAGACCAAACTGCTCTCAAATTACGAATTTTGCTTTCTTGATAAACAAGAGCCAATAAACTTTCAGGTTATTGCGCAAAAACAGAACTTGTCTCAAATAACATGCTGTCGGTTTACAGTCAATTAAATGAATTTATTATTATACTAGCTGTCGCCCGCGACTCCGTCCACGTTGAATAAAAAAAATAAGTCGCCTTTGCGTTCTTTCAGACTATTTTCTACACCTATGCCAAATTTCATCAAGATCGGTTGAGCCGTTTCGGAGATACCTTCGAACAAACATCCATCCAGCCATCTAAATTTTCACATTTATAATATTAGTAAGATTTGAAGTTGAATTCAGCTGCGCAGTTACTGGAGTTTAAAGAGACACAAAGAATAGACCATGAATTTTCATAAAAAAACAATACAAGCAACAACAACACTGTGTTTTTTTTAATGAATCTTATTATGCTTACAATACTAACCAGTACTAACATACGTCTCATAATTTCAATTCAAGGTATTTCTTTGAAATATGACTTTAATGGTCATATGAACTTTAACTTTATTACAATTTGATTGGTATAGACATAACGCAGTTTAATTTGCGATAACCTTAACCCTTAGATAATGTAGTAATTATTACAAATGCTTACACGATTACAACAGACTGACTGACTGAGGTGGACGGGCATAATGGTTAATGTATTACGAAATATGTTAATGTTGTAAGGAATATTGCCAAGAATTCGATTTTCCTTCACGACTATGGCATGAATTATATGTGTTTCCATTCCTTTGTGAGTTCCTGTATTTTTTTTATAGTTGCCAACTTATGACTTCTAACATCTAAAAATGAGTATATCGATTTTCAAAAGCGAGGTCATTGCATTTTAAAAGATAAGAAATAAACAGACAGAACTATAAAGTAGTTCGGTTTATTTATATGTTTTTCAGTGATTGATTTTGTTTTAGTGAAAGGCGTTTTTCAAACATTTTGATTTCTGTCCACCTCTCGTTACTATATTTTTTTCTTCAACGTGTGTAAAATCGACATTACTTTACCGCTATAGGTATTACATCCCCGGCGGGTCTACTGTGGATCCCATGTGGTCGGCCACTATGGTTGTCAATGCTTTAGACTTTTAAGGAATTAAATTATAAAAATATTTTCTCTATTCAAATGCGTTGTCGATGATCACTTCGGTGTTTTCGCCGCTCGTTTGCCCCCTTCTCTTATAAAAAAAGCGAAATCTGTGTGTAATATTTGAGGTTCCAAAATAAATTTGGTATATTAATCATTCAGAAAATATACCAATAAGACAAATAACAACGTGTTTTTGAAGTATCCTAATAATTATATTCATAAAAAAATATGAATGTCAACAAGTTGTTTTTAAGCTGTCTGAGAAATATCGTGGAATTCAAAATCAAGTTATTTCTATGAATTTTCTTTGAATATCGTATGTCAATAAGTAGTCTAAACATCTTATGCACGTCTGCCAACCTACACATGTCTGAGTGTTCAGGTTTTTTATACTTTTACAAATTAAACATAATGATGTGTAATTTTTATCAAATATTGTTGTTAGATTTGCTACTTCTTTAAGAAAATATGTTCGGAGAGATAAATGTCACCATTGGCTTTCACTACCGAAATTCACTTCTCGATTGCCGCCGGCGGTGGCGTGCGGACGAAAAGACGAATTCGCGTTAACATTAACAATACGTTTTTGTACAGTAATAAAAGTAACACGAAAAGGTGAAATGTTTTATTAAAAATATGACAAAAGCAATTCCAATAATGGCATATCACATGACAGTTGGACAAAGAGATTTATAAAAAAATATGACAACAAAGATTCATAAAAAAATAATGTTTAACATCATTGAATAATCATTTCATATAATTATTATTAAAGCCTGAATACATTTAAATACAAATGAACTATAAACATAGCTTTAATTTAAATACTACATTTGGCAATAAATATTGGTAGTTCATTAAGCTTTTTTTAATTATAATTCTCTTTGTTGTAATAAACTTTGAATTTAAATCCGGTACATAAGAAAAATATTTAATAGTCTACATTTTTTAATCAATTCTTGGTACATATCTTATTGGTACATATTTCATTATAATATTTGAAATCAGAGTTACATTCAACAATTGAATTGAACGTGAATTCCAATGTTTGACTCTTTATTTTATACTTACTATTTATACTATTCGTATTACATTAATTGAGATGTAGTGTATATATTTACAAAGGGTGCATTTGGACCTTCTTGTAACCAGTTATCTGGAGAATATGTGTTCTGGTGCTTTTCTATTGCATGGAAGGTGTATGCGTGACGGCTCTTATCTGATTTATTTGGGGCACTTTTGTGTACCACGTTACCATGTAACAAGATGCAAGTACCTGTAAAAAAAAATAATAGTAATAATTTGCATTAAATTAAAATTATGAGGGTTCTAGGTTCAGTTCAAAGTCAATGTGTGTTCCATTACATATATTTTCATTACACATTAATAAGTGATTCATAGCAGGGCGTAAATTTTATCAACGTACCTTTCGGGACAGGTACAGCGGTGAAGCTTGATTGTGGATACACTGGTGCAGGTCTATCATAGATTAAAGCTTGTTTGGAATCCTTGTCCGGGTTTCGTATTAGACGTCGATGAATGCCGGATTTATGCGAGCCAGGAGAAATCCATAGGCAACCATTCTGTACGGTCACATCTTGAAGTGCAATCCAAAAGCCGACTGGGGGAATTGGTTCCGTGTAAAGATAAGTCGAATCTTGATGTGCTATAACTGGAAAAGGAAAATAGAATTGTTAACGAAATATATAATCTTACTAATATAATATTATAAATGCGAATATTTGAATGGATGGATGGATGTTTGTTAAAAGGTACCTCCAGTAGTGCTGTATGGATCTCGCTGAAATTTACATAAATGTAGAATATAGCCCGGGAGAACAGATAAGCTACTAAATTAATTCCGCACGGACGGAGTCGAGAGTGACAGCTAGTTATCAATATATACCAAGTGAAGAAACTGTAGTTTGATAGAAGAGTTACATAATTTTAACATATAAGAAAATTATTCAAGCTTACCTTCACCGCCAATGCCTGGATTCTTATAGATATACATGCTCTGAACCACGGCCGGGTCCACAAGACCAAGCTCTCTGCACACTCTCTTCACTCGTTCACTGTACGTGTAACATCTGAATATCGGGTGCAAAAGATGTAGTGCGTGACCGACCTGAAAGTTTTATTAAACTACATATTTTATTTATTTCCGCTACCAAAACAACCATTCAAATTATTAAACTGATTTGAATAACTTTAATAACTTTATCGATCAATCGGTACAGTGTGTTTTTTATTCTATCGAGTTAATCAGCCCAATCGGGAAAAAAATCAATGAGGCAGATTTCTCCAACAGGAAATATCCAAAGTGAAAGATGACTGTGTTATCATGAGACATTTGGAAAATTCATAAATCACTTCAATATCCGGTTTATTCAATGAGAGGAAATTCACATTTATGGTTCCTGTTTAATTATTATTAAGTTGTGTATCAGTAATTACTTGTCAGAGCTACAAGCGTAGTACTGTCACTTGTTTGTACAATTAATTTGTGTGTAGCTATGATATTTGCAGAAATTAAATACAAAATTTGTTTAACATTATGACGGTATATAGTTTTGTTTCTACTAAATCTTGATAAACTGTTCAAAAAGTAAATATGGTGATAAATGTTTTCTTTAATTATACAAAAGGTACATGAATTTTAAATATAAAGTAAATCTGCTACATGCTCGAGACTTTTCGCAGCCAACGCAAACTAATTAAGTCGAAACTTATTAAAATTATTAAAAGTTTTCCTTTTCGCTTTTCTGTTTGTGAAATGGCGTAAGTTGAAGTTGGCTCGTGTTTTACGGCAGGAACTATTTACCGTGGACTAACATTAATAAGGTTTCTCACCTTGTTAAGTGAAATGCTGGGCTCCACTTTCAATTTGCCGTCCGAGTCTACGGCGTCTGCCTCGAAAAAATAACTGATTTTGTCGTTACTCTCCATAAAGTAAGCATCTTTGTGTTGCTGTAAAAATAAATAGAAAAATCAATTAAAATTTAAAATGCAACATAATGAAGTTGTACAATAATTTCATTAATGCATGTAATTCTGTTACGGTTCATATTATCAATGCATTAAATAATTGTGCTCGCTTTTTTTCTGCGAAGACAGACACATCGCAGCTAACCACAAGCCAGCACAAAGTTTTAGTAAAAATAATAAATACCGCTTGCTCTGGATCGACTGTGGAGAATATTGGTTTAGGGTCTATCTCAGCTGCTTGTTTTGTTAATTCGATTCCTGCTTCAACCAATTCATCGCACTCTGGCCCACGAAGAAAGTCTTCCAGTACCACGTACCCATCTTGCTCGAACTAGAAAATCAAAGATCAAGTCAGTATTAATCTTACTAATATTATAAATGTGAATGTTTAGATGGATGGATGGATGAATGTTTGTTAGAAGATATCTCCGAAACGGCATAACATATCTTGATAAAATTTGGCACAGATGTTGAACCTAGTCTGGAAGAACACTTGGGAAACTTATTAAGCTTTTTTTTTAATGTCGCGCTGACGGAGTCGCGGTCGATAGCTAGTACAAACTAATTAAGAAACCATTTATAAGATCATTTTCATCATATTAAATCATAGTTAAGTGAGAGCAATTAAGAAGGAAAACGTTAGCATGAAATAAACATGTTCTATGAGAAAGTATTGCTTGTGACAAGGAGAACATTAAATAAATATGTAGGTTTCTACATCGGTAAGTATATACTACTGGTATTTTTTTAACCAACTCACAATTAAACAGCTAACATTTACTTGCAATGACGAGTCTATTATGCTTTAATAAATACATACACAATTTCATTATTTATACAGTTTTAACCTCAATCCAATACTGTGAAAGCCAAGAATGCTAACATGTCTTTTTCTGATCAGATTTATTATTGCTTATTCATTAGTTTCTATAATAATAGATCAATTCTGTAGCCGCTTCAGTAAAGAGATACTTTTTTTAAATACTCGAACATATTATGTATGATATGAATTGATTTTGAACATTTGATGAAACCCTGGCCACCTTTTCATATGAAAAAATCGATATAATACAATGTAGTACAAATATAATTCAGTTGTTAGTTACGCTCGACATTCAGCGTCTAATAAAAAGATGAAAAGCAAAGCGGTAACACAGCGTTATTAATTAAAAGGTAAATTGTATGCCGGTGATAATGTTTATCGCAACTACAAGTGTACGTGACTTATGCGTGATTTCGTTCCCATGAAGTTCAAACACATTGATTCATCAAGATTAACTATTTACATATTGTTAATCAAGTTGTTTCATTGACGCGAAACAGTTTGCAATTTAAAATTAAAGTTTATTACATAATATCTTTATTATAATGAAACTGTTAGAAGCATAACTATAACTTAGCCTTTTTTAATTGCTAATTCCTTACCAATAAATTAAAACACCCTTATGTAGTTATATTATTATGTTCGTACTAAGTCGTATTATTTAAAGTGTTTATTAACATCACAATATGTGCCATATGTAATGTTAAAGCAGACTAATTTTTGTAATCACAACTAAGTTAAATAATGTATTTGATTATGATTTTCTAAATAATTCTAAATAGTCCCGTTAGTATCAGAATCCTTGACATTGATATAGCGCGGTCAAGCACGCGAAAGGTTAAGCCAAATTGGCCTATAAAAGATCGGCTTGTTTAATGGAGCGAGAATATTCTATTCGGGTGTTTGTTAACACCTTTGCTAGTTACACTTCCGAAATAGCCATATGAAACAATGTTAGCTAAGTTGAATCAAATACATTACGCCTTTTATTTTCATTTCAACTATGGCCAACTATTAAATAATCTGTTTTTAGGTTTAATTATTACATTAAATACTGAGAATGGTAAAATTGTTATAAGACGTTTATTGGCAGCTTGGCAATAGTGTTTTGTCTGTGTTTACACCGCTCCGCTCCCACGTGGTGTGTCTATTTGCATTCACTAAAGATCTTGTATTTTTAAAAGCTCAACGTTAGGCGACGCGGTGGGCACCACACATTGAAAATGTTTCAATGTTTTCATTCTTAAACGAAGAAATTATTTTGAAGCAAAAATTTATTTATTTCGTAAATTATTTTCATAAAACAAAAGGCGTGGACCATCGTTTTTGTCGTCAAGGTGAATTTGATATCGGTCGAAAACATGATTGACTACTGTTGAATGATCAAAGGTTAACGTAATTGTATATCTTATTATAAACTACTGTTATAAACAATTCACTGTAGTATCAAAATACAATATCAAAGATAACCCCATTCCAAGTTTACGCCGATGTTATACAAAGGTTATACAAAGGTAAATCATACGTGGTAAAGCAAGCAGTATCTTCGTAATCCGTATCGGTAGTCCGTACCCTTTCTATGTGTATATTTTTAAAATAAAAATGTTTGTGTCCACAAAGGCCACGGCACGTTCTCTCAACAATACATTTGTGATAAATATAATGTCGCCATACAAGAGCGGCCCTTTAACATTTTACAGACAGAACTATAAATGGACATGTTTTATGTCCGCGTTACATAGACGTATAAGTAACACGATTCATAACACCCAAAACAAACATGATATGATACTACATGATATAATATCGTCTCTCTCATTTTCTCTGAAAATAATTGATACAGTATGTTTTGCACAGATGTAGGTAAAGGTTATAAGGTCAAAATTGAGATTTTTTTAACAGGAATGGTGAGTGTACTTATGATTCAATCTCCACATTCGAGGTACACGTCATCTTCGAAAACTCTGGAATCTTTGTGAATCAGGATCCCAGGAAGAAGTACTAATTCAATGCAAACACAACAGTTTAATATAATTTTAAATTTAAATTATGATTTAAGATTTTATAGTGTTTTTTTGTGACAGCTATTTTGTTTCAGATTATTGTCAAACAATACTCATGTGTTTTTCTAATATATTAAATGCATTATGCTAACGTACATTTATTAAATCCATATAAGTAGATAATATATCGATAGATTGTATTTTGATACATTTTTGCATTATTTATTAATTAAAATAATCAATACGCATGAAGTAAATTCATTGATGTCAGACATAATATTATTATTACAAATTATAATATCTTAGCAATTTTTTGCTGCATCATATGTTTAGGAAATGCTTATTATTAGAACTGGACTCAGACGGCTCAGCGGCACCTCGTCATGAATCGCTTTGGCCAGGTTTTGAGATATTTACATATAAATAAAACGAAATATCCACCTTTATCTATTATTAGATATTACTGTCTGTAATGAATCTATAGATAATTTGCATTTCGGTTATTTTGTCGGTGTATTGACTACGTCTATTTCTTTGTCTGTTTCCATTTCTCTGTATACTTTTCGTTTATTTATTTCATGATGATACTGTGGGTTAGTAAAAATAAATATGAAGTAGTATACATATATAGATTTTAGTTGTGGAAGTTTTGTCTGTTTATGCTAGTATAATATAGGTTATATTGATCAGCATCTAATTTTGCTTAACGGTAATGAAACTGACTTTAAAAGGAGAGGTTCACAATCCATCTGTATTTAATTTAAGGATACCAAAATCATCTGCCTTATTTTATTTATGTTATTAGTTCTTTACCAATGGATTTATTTTAACAACATTAATCAAGCGAGGCGAGTAGTTTAAAAATACAACGCTCTTATAAGGAGTGAGGTGAACTTTGCAGGCAAGTTCTTGTGATTGTGTTATTTGTATAGCTTCGACTATTTCAACAGCAGAGGTAAAACTTTTATAAACTTTTTATTAAAATTTCAAAAGTGCATGGAAAATATATCGATAGGGTTCAAGAATCGGTATAACTTTCTTAGGTAAGTGCACCTGAAGTTAGTGTTGAAATAAAAATCTGATAGTACTATGAAACAGAGTATAAATCAGCGAGTTTCGCTATTACCAATTGAAGTATGCTAGTCGGACTAGTTTTCACCTTGTTCTATCTCCCACGCTCTCGGCTTGCTCTCAATTTGCCCAATCTCTCATCAATCTACGGCGTCAATGCCCGCTTGTCTTTATAAAATTAACCTATCGTCTGCGCTTTGGCTGCATGGGGCAACAGTATCGCCAAGTACCGCTTGCTATGTCACATTCAATGGTTAGCAAGCTGTGTCACCCGGGGCGGTAGACAAAAAAATATCCTCAAATTCGTCACCTGTTGTACGATTTCAGAGAAAGACGTTGTCGATTTAACAGTCTCCGTCTTATCACGACGTTTACAACATTATTAAGTTGTTATTATTACAGAGAAAATATAGTTTTGCACAGATATCTCGTCAATGAAAACCAACTGGGTTTGCTTCTCTAAACGCGTCGAAACTGCCTAAAATTTTAATTAGCTGTCTCGAATATCAAACCATATGCTTGCCAAGTTTATAGTCCCCTAAAGGAATATAAGTAATTTACGTTTTAGGTTGAACTATCTAAAGTAAAATGTCTATTTATACAACAAAAGTTCCAATTCGTTAATTATACAAGATATTTCTCTTTTTTATCATCCTTATTTAAAAGCTCACATTTATCTTTGTTTCTCGAATTACATAGTTATTTATGGTTTTAGTAATGCCAGTCCTGTCACAGTTTCCTTGACTGTGGACCTAGCAAGAATATTTGTCAATAGCCATAATATCGTCATAGACAAATTTTTGACATACTTGACAATGACATGAAGATTATTGTCACAAAAATTTCGTACTAGGCTCCAGTGGTTGTTTTTATTAAAATAGTTCCATCTTTAAACAGTTAAACATGCGATAAACGAAGCAGATAAGTAACACAATTTTGAGATTCGATACTCGTTTTAAGATACATGTCAAAATAATAATCTGTAAATAAAAAACTGTTTTGTATTAAGACAAATATGGGCACAGATGTTTGTTATGCACGGATTACTGTTTGATTACCAGATGTTTATTTGCGCTGATAATTTGAACCTTGTACTATGCAACATAAGGAATAGATATAAAAAGTAACACAAGTTTATAGTATTACAAAGAATAACTTTATTTATTTTAAAAGGACAGCAGTTGAAAAGTATTGTTTAGTGTAAACTGTTTTATTAGAAACGAAATACTTAATATGGATTAGGCTTTCCTATATTGCTATATAAGCTTCATCAAAATCTTATAACTAATTTAGAAATACCTATAGGAAAAATAGAACCACATTTTTATTTCCATAATATTATTTCCAACTCATTACAGGCACATTTACCTACGTAGGAATGACGTGGCGCTTCCAAAACGTTTTAAAATGACACAAAACGAAGCAAGTTATATTTAGAAATATTTCTTATATGGCTCAGCAATTTAGTTTTAGTGCGCACAGCGGGTGGTATTTTTTTTTTCAAACATTGTATATCACATAAAATAAATATCCAAATGCATTCCCTCTAGGGGACATTACTAGGTTCTTTTACGACTGTGCCCTGTTACTTTCTTGTTATCTTAAGAAATAGGCAAAGTGACAAATGTAATAACAAAATTAATGTCATTTATATTTTATAAATGTAATTTTAAATAATAAAGTTCAAAATTTAAGTATTAAGGAAATTGTTTATTAATAAGATAATGTGTGACAGATCAGTAATTTTCAAATAAACTTATATCACCATCGATATATATAAAAATATATATCACTGATCATACAACGCTTTACATAAAAATCGCAGGCTAAATGGAAAAACGAGACAATAGTAAAAGACGATGATAATAATACAAAAATAATACCTGATGTCGTATACTGTCACGCATCGTGCTTGACATATCTTGTAATACCAAATAACTCCACGAACAACTTTCGGTAACGAACTACAGCACACAACTGAATCAACTCGAATGATAATCTCTCGGAGTAAAGTCAGGACTTCGGGCCGCCATAGCTCATTCTCACCACCTACGTACTACAAGCATCACCGTGACGTCGTCGATAAAAATAACTAGTACAGAGCACGCTGAACACTCATGCGTTAATATAGCCAATATTGCGAAGCGGCGATGTATGATGAAGTATGATTGTTTATCGTTATGCGAACGATACTATGCGCGTGATCATCGCATTCAATGACGCATCGAGAGTGGGGAGGACCCGTTTGACACCAGTGAACGATTGACGTTCAATACAAAGAAAGTCAATTGAAATCAACTCTTAAAACAACTTGAATACGAACATGTTGCGGACGTAGAATGATGCTAAAATGTATCTTTTAATTTGTCGCTTAAAGTGTGTGTGTGACCTTTGTATCGTAACTGTTTAAAAACTCTGACATCGTAATTCTATTCTTTTAAGCTTTGAAATTTAACAAACTATAACTACACTATAAAATAATGAATCTACATACTAGCAGTTATCTACGACTTCGTCAGCGCTGAATTAAAAGATCTAATAATATAGCCTATGTTATAGATAGTGTAGCTTTCTAACAGTGAAATAATTTTTTAAATCGGTTCAGTAGTTTCGGTACTTATTTGAAAAGAAAACGTACAATAAAATCTTTCCTCTGTATAATTCGAGTAGACAACAAATTCATACAAGATTTTAAATTTATAACTTTGAAGCATATTTCATTGTAGTTTTCATTTAATTATTTTTTTATCTTCGTCACTTTAAATTGTTAAACATCCACAGTAATGAAATTTTACATTTTTTACTTTTGAATTCAGTAATAATATTTCTTTGCACTTTTTACTTCAAACATTTTGAATTTATTTGCAAATGGAGTGAATACATGTATCTTATCCAAATAAATATAATTTTCGCAAAACGATCAACAAATTATACATATTTCAAATAAATACATTATTTAAAGTTGTACGAACATACAGACAAAGCCCCTAAACATTATAAATCAATGACTCACTGTTTACAAGTAAATTGCTTACATCAAGCAAATTATCAAAATACACCAATGAGTTGTAAATACTGTTTGCCTTTGCTCATAAAGCTAAGAATACAACATAATTTGTAGCGGTACTTTATAGTTAAGTTAGAAAAATACTTCCATGTTATCAAAATATGGGAGATTTTCTCTGCACTTGAATACTTACTTATGTTTTTTAATTACGCTCAATCCATTAAATTTGACTGCGAAGATTGTGAACTTATTCTCTCTCTCCTTTTTTATCTTTATTGCACTTGTTTCCTGCAATTACTTAATTTTTTAATGTATTACATATATAACATAAGTGGACAACAAAGTGATCATTGACGCCCATGGACATGCAACACCAGAAGATGCGTTCCTAGTTTTTGTGAAAAATTAACGCTAGTTTTTTAAGGAAGTCGTATTGGATGGCGATGGTGCGATGACAGAATTCGGACACAGAAATTGTTCCAATTATTTATTTGGTTATAAAGATCGGCTTTATTTAGTCGATAGACTTCTAAAAAGCTTATAACAATGAAAAAGCCTTCAGATGAGAAATTAGTTGTTTCTTTACGCGCTTGTTGGTTTGAATGGCAAATTACTCGGTCTCTCTTGGTATTTATGTCTTGTTATTCTTGGTAAAAAATAACATTCTTATTGAAAATATGGAAGCTCCGAATAGAAAAGAAAAAAAAATCAAATGAGCATTTAGTTGGTTATTGTGTAATTCATTTTTTCAGACTGTAAGTAGTAGATTCATAGAGGTAGGTAGACAATAACCGTTTACAAGCACACTTTTCTCTTTTCCTATTCATTCATTCATCATACAAAATTTAATTTTATTATTTTGGTAATTTGAAAGTATTTTTAATTTGTTCTTGTATTTTTTTAACATTTTAATAAAGTTGTTATTACAACTTACAAATCCTTTTAAGACTGTTAATTAATTCAAATTGATTCAGCAGAACCTACATAAAGAAAACATTTTTAACGTCCGGTTGTGTAGTTTCATTAATGTAGAATTTCCCTTAGGACAGACATCGATGTGCGAAATTGTATACACTTCTTTACACAGCTGACAGCATTTTTCATTTTTAATAAACACATCCAATAAATATTACGCTAAGCCAAGGGAATTGACGTAACGTATTTAGGAAACGACATTGTTACAATTAATTCCGTTATGTTCATATGAAATGTGACGAACAATACTATTTTATAATAACCAGAAAAAATCAAGTAATCTATAAAAAAATAAAGTAAAATCATGGACACAATACTTTTTGCAAACAATATACTTACGTTAGTTATTTTAGTTATTAATAAAAAAGGTTCTTGACAAACAGACAGACGGACGGACAACATAGTAATCATATAAGGGTTCCGTTTTTTCGTTTCGAAGTACGGAACCCTAAAAATTACCGAATAAAATAGAATGGCTAGAAGTACCACAAGAGTTTCCCTTGACCACTAATTAGGTTTTCTGTGTTACTAATAGATTTGTCATAATTTACTACTGGTTAAGAAAAGTTCGGCGTACCTTTTTCATTCAATCAGTTTCTTTTGTTACCTCGATACTTATGTTTGTTAGCTACTAGATCCATAAAGTCAGCGCCTTTTGAAAAACACTAATAGTGAATTACACGCAAGTGCTGTTCGAAATCAATAGGCGCTTTTGTGCGGCACGACAAAGCAGATTTATTTTTAAAGTTTCCACTGCCCCTACTGTAGAACAAAAAAGTATTGTCGCTACTCTTCTTCTATCTGATAAACTCCTATAACACTATGTGTTTTGAAGTTTCGACAAAAGAAAAAATATGTACCTAGTACCTTATTATTAGTATATATGTACCATTGTTTTTAGTTAATACGGTACATGTATTTTCACTTTTGTCGGTAGCAAAAACAACATTTATAATATAAAAGGTACAATTTGAATTATTCAATAAGATGCCAAAACTTTTACCGTATATTGTTTAAACAGGTCTCAACTCAAGTTTTATGTTGTTACTAAATCCATTCGTTGGTTCATCATCATCAGCTCACTATATGTCCCCATCGAGGGGCTCGGAGCCTACCCCAAGTTAGGTGTGACTAGGCCATAGTTAACCACGCTGGCCAAGTGCGGGTTGGCTGACTTCACACATATCAAATACAATTATAACACAGAACAACACACCCAAAAGAAAAACGAAAAAAAAGATAACTGATTTCTATATTTGATCACAACAAACCCTTATTCAAATTAATTTTTTTTTATTTCAGACAACAAAAATCCATATCGAGTTAGTAAATTACAAAACTAGAAACTTAAATAACTAAGATTAGTAGAACTAGGTCTCAAAAACATGTATTTATATATTTAACCCTAATGCGTCATGTATTTACCACGCGCCGCGGTAATTTAACTTACATTTTTTTATTACATTTTGTGTAAATTTAAGCAATCTGAAGATCGCAATAGCAAGCGGACAACATAATCTGTTATGTATAACGGCAATCGAATAGTTTTTGTACTTAGTTTCATAAAAAGTTATCAAACCATTTATTGGATCGATTTCAAGGAACGAATAATGATTTCGTTCGTAAATAGACTTTTACTTCCCTTTTGTTCTAATTCATATTTAATATGCTTTGAATATAATATTTTCGAACCGTTAAAACACTAATGAAATGGTCACATATTATTTTAAAATATTATTTTAATAAAGAATGATTTATTACTTCAAATACCAGCTAACTGGACGAAGTTCAAGAAAAATACAATATAGTTACGTTAATGATCGAGTACGAAGAAAATAATAAGTCAGAATTGTACATCAACATTTTTAATACCCTCTCGAGACGCATTAAGTCTTTTACATATATTTTTATATTAACAAGCGTCTAGAGTTATAAGACCCTTTTCACCTGTGCTATTTGTTACGTGTTTACGCAAACATTTATATTTAGTTCACCATTTCTAGATCTTTCTAAGAAATCAGAAAAATTATGTGCATCAAATCACGTAACCAGTGGAAAAATATAGTGTTATAAAGTTAGAAATTATACCTACTTTTTATGCAACGAATTTTTAAATAATTTTTTTTTTTTTTTTTTTTTTTAATTTTTTTTTTTTTTTTTAAGTCAAATATTTGATAAATGTTACCAGGACCACAACGAAACAATGTATGTGAAAGGTGACAAAATTGTATGATTATTTTTTAAATAAAAACAGTCTAGTTTTTTTTTCATTTACAATTAAAAACTGTCTTTTTTTAACATTTTCTTCGAATCTACGATTCGCTTCGGGGTAGCTTTACTGCTATTTCCTTTAGAATATAAAGTGAACTTTAAATTCCAAAGAAAATGAAAATACCTTTGTAAGGAAATTCTACTAAATAGCAGGTAATTGGCTTTCATAACAGAATTTATACAAAGGAAAACCGTAAGTTCTTCAAGTATTCCGGAAGATCGGAAGTAGTACTTTGATAGTTAGCTAATTAATTCAGCCACAAGACCTTTACGGGGCTTAAATCAAAATACGTCTGCACCTTTTGTTTATTAGTAAATCCTTAGGTTGGTTTTATACATACATATACATACATGTAGCACGTAACTCGTTAATAACAAGCTACTTCTGTCATTTGTACTTCGAATAAGTACTCGCCAAACGATGTCCGGTGCCTCATTTGAGACACAGGGGATTGGCTAATGTTGAATTCATTCAACTTTCCTTAATATAATTATATTATAGGACTGTGGTGGCATGCTCAAATGTAAGGTTCCTTATTTTTAAATAGTATTGAGAGAGATAATATTTGTGGAACAAAATTATGAATGGATGGACAAATGGGCTTCTATATCTTCTTGCTGTCTCTGCGATATATACTAATATAAGCTGAAGAGTTTGTTGGTAAACTTGCAAAATATGAAAAATTGTTATTAACATCACGCTTAGACAAGGTAAACTAGTTTGTTCTAAGTTTATGAACAGAGAGGGGTTTTAAAATTAATAAAATAAATAACATGATTAAAAGTATCAATGTAAATATTCGGCTCTCCTAATGTTTTGCTGATTAAAGCAATCAGTGTTGTGTTTTCGTTTTACGGTCGGTCAGTGCTTATCGTTTTACGGCCGGTTGCCAACTGTCGCCAAAACAGTCGGCCATATGCCGCAATTCTTCGTCAAAATATTTTCAGGACATGGCCGGACGACAAAACTTTTATTCCTAAAGAATCTAGTAGTTTAAAAATTCGGATTTATATAAAAATAACATTAAGATGCTTCTAAAACATCTTAATGTCAAATATCAAGCTTGACACTAAAAAGTTTTATGTGTATCATTAAAAATATAAAAAATATATTTATTGGTTGTTGCTGGTACGAGATCCTTTATTTCCCCTCTAACAAAGGTGTAAGAAATTGCGCAACCGTAGCGGAGCTTAGCCTGGGCGGCAATAGGGCGGGGGCGGGGGTTGGCTATATAAGGCGAGCGCGCGCCCGCCCTTCGTCATTCCAGCCTCATCTAGCAGAGAAGGTAGCTGCCATCGAGAGCTGTCAACTGTGCTGCAACTTCATAGATTATCCGAACTCTTGGAAATTTTACTTCTCGCTCTTTTGGAGCTTTTCTCATAATGTTCGACGTGTTATACGTCATTTAAATTTTTTTCAGCTTAATTTCTTTTTCATTTAAATTTTGGGGGTTGGAAAGATTATTCGCAATGTCTCTTACTGTGACTTTAAATCGCTTTAAAGTGCTCAAATGTAAACATGAAAAGTTCGCGCGCTTGGAGTTTCGAGGTAAGTGATGAAACGTTTTAATTTTTTATTTTGTATCAAAGAGATTTTGGTTCTCCGTTTTTTTATTATTTGATGAAATACGCTACATTTTTATTTAATAAGTGATAACTTTTATTTTTTGATATTTATATTTTTTTAAATAGATAAGTCATTTGTATTAAGGGCAGAAAATCTCTTCATTGCGTTAATCTTTGTTTATTCTAATTTGTTTTTTGTAACTAACATTTTATTTAAATCATAACTATAGATGTTTGTTAACGAAGTTTGCAAGATGTTGTTAAATTACTGTACTGCTTTTTAATTTCAATTTTTTATTTATGTTTTCTCGTTTCTTATTTCTTTACTTATTATAATTCGATTTAACTGGTACAAGTTTTTTAAATTCCAAATAAGATCTCACTATTAAGATCTTATGTCTTTTACTAAATAAAGTAGAAATTATCTTAAAAATATGCAGCTAGAGTGTCTGTGTTTTTTTATTCATTTAGTTTGTTCTTACTGTCAATATGTGTGCATTGAAAAAATTATACTTTTTGTAATGTTTGAGTCACTGTTACTTTAAAGAATATTTTACATTACCTTCTTTTACCTTTTCTATTACCTTCACTGGAAAATAAGCTATCGTGATTTTAGTACGTTAAGTTTCGGAAATTATGCTATATTTAGAATCTAGACATTTTTAACAAATAGGTTTTGTAGGACATTTTTTAAAATTATATTTTACGAAGGAACGTATATATTTGAATATGGATTATATTTTTTTTGTATTTATCTTTGTGCGTATAATTTTGCGCCTGAGACGGTTTATGTAGACGCTTGTGCGTTTGCGTGGACGCTACACGTCATATCTAGGTAGCGATTAGTTTAGGTGGTATAAGACGTTAATCGCCGATAATATGGGCCATAACAGCCTTGCTGCAATAACGCTAGCTAAGATACCCAATAGTTTACTTTTTTAAACTTATGCACAGTATGTTCTTACTTGAACGTTATAGCTGTCAAAATACGCATGAAGAACAAAGGTCGAAACTAAGCTAAGAACTCGAACTTTTGGTATATTTTTCGTAATATGAAAGTATTTACTTGATCCTTCTCATTCTTAATCATTAAATTAATACGCGAAACGAAAATTTTATACCACTTTTTAAGTAAACTGTACCATCGTTTGAACGCAAAATTTAATGTTGAAGTGGAGAAGTGGTGCCGCAAAACAATATTTTAATAGATAATTTAAAAAAAGCTTTTGATTATGAAATATAGTTGAATTTCGACCACTAGTTATTCATAAGTCGAGTAATAGTAAAGTTCTAGTAATGATGCAATAAATACTAATCACCATTTAAATTTTTTAATAACCTTTTCGACAGTAATAATATATCTTATTTTATTCGTACAACATTGTTAATTTTTATATTGTCCCAAAAAAGGGAGTCTTAAAAATGCAAACAGTTTTTTGTCAATAAAACAGTATACTTTTAAAAACAGAAACAAAGCAATAAAAATGACAAAGAGTCAAGTTCAGCCAAGCACTTTTGAGTTTAACAAAAGCTTCCTCTTAACGAAGGCACTGGAACATACACACTCATAAATGCGACAATTTTATAGTCTCTATGTTGCTGAAAATTTCGATTTTGAAAACATTTCAATTCGAAATTAAAATTTTTAAAATCAAACAATATTTATATTTAAAAATAATTTTTTGTTCATTTTTATATCCATACAAATTAATAAAATTGGAGAATCTGTATGTAATATCGAGAAAATAATCATATTTCATACACGTATTTGCGTTGCTGATAATAAAAAAAAAAACAATTTAAAAAATCTGTATGTATGTGTGTCCGCAAGGACGCATTTGTTCCGGGTAATCTCCGAAACGTCTCGACCGATTTTGACGGGAATGTAGTTGGTGCACGCGGGCATATTATAGGCTACTTTTTTAAAATTCTGCGCTGACAAAGTCACGGGCGATCGCTAGTCATAAATATGAAACGGATAATTAGCTACAAATATGCTAAATGTTATTTTACATTACATTGTTTTTCAAACTAAATAACCTATTTCATAAAAACAAATTCTGTTTATTGTCCCATGAGATTTTGTTCGAAGGTGTTTTTGACGTTTTATTAAACTTATTCGTTTCGTTCGTACGTGTATACATTTGGGATGGACCCTTATTCATGTTTCCGTTTAAGTAATACCTTATGATTATCGCTTATCAAATATTCAATTCATTCTTCATTTTTATATAAGCTTTTTCATATTGTTTCGACTTTCGAGGTCAAATGAATTATGGAAAATAGTTGTATTTTTCAAAGCCACTAAATAGTAATAATAACTAGTAATTCGATTGCTAGTGTGCGATACCAATCATAGAATTTAACTGACTTATTGCGACCAGTGAGTACTCTATCTTTAATGATATGGAACTACACCAGCATTTTACATATTACATATTAGATCCTTAACGTCAAACCAAATTATTGATTTTTTTGATCGATACATAAATAGTTTTAATTATTTGCTATGAAGTGGGCGGGAGCCAAATACTAAGTCGATCGCCATCCAAATTAAAGTTTGTTATACTAAATTTTTATAAAGATATAGTAATTCATAGATCGGTTTGATTTTAAATAAATTGTTTAAAATACATTTGACAAACACAAGGGACCGTGATCGAATTTCGGTTTCAGCTGTTATTGAAACGGAGCCGAGGTGCCTTACTTAATTACATTAGTGGCTGTGGAGTGACAAGCCTCCGGTGCCAGTAAGCCCTGTGTCAAAAAACTGAATTGAAATTAAAAGCAAAATATGTACACTGAAAATTATTAACTCCGGTCACGACTGATGGCTGAGCTTTTGCGATAAAATTGTTTCGAGATAATCCCACAATAATAAATAATTTTTACCAAGTTTCTAATTAAAAATAAGGAAAAAAAATTAAACATAAAAGTTATATTTTCGACTTCGAATTCGGACTTTTGGCATGATTACTATTAAAAACGCCAACTTTTGAATTTAATAATTACAAGATCATTAATTTTAAAAAGAGTAATCTAACAATTGTTAACAAAGACATGAAGATTTATTTTTCTTTCCAATTTTCAGCATGTTTGTAAATGTAATTTTTTATATTCGTACATACGTACTTTATAGCTAAATAAAAAAAATTCGTTGAAATAGATGTAGAGATGAAAATGTTATGGGCTATAATAGTAAGGATCTTACCGGTGTCACAAATTGATAGCTATTTTGAACAATAAGTTAACCTGTTATTACAGTTTACATTCTTAAGCCGTTCAACAGATCTTGATGAGACTATGGCAGGATATTCTATAGACTGTGGGAAATTTAATAAGTGAAATCTCAAAAAGTTAGCACATTGAGTTTTGCAAATTATGCTAGATGTAGAATCAGATAAAAATAAAATCAAAATATCACTCTTTATATTGATTTACTGAAGTACTCAAAGTTTAACTGGTACTTTTGAAGACCCTTACAATTCTCCTATGAAATGTACACTAAAACGTCTCTAGGGGCGGCAACTATAGGCGGCATATCGGGTTAAGATAGTAACAAAATAAACAAAGAAGTAAAAAAGAAAAAATAACCACAATTAAAATATTTTCCGTTAAAATTTATATTTTAAGTCACAATGCTGCCGTATGATATTAAAGCCTCCAGGCTGACAACGGCCATTGGGTAAACTGCCGCTGTCTTAACATTTAATTGTTACTTGGTTGAAAGAAAATGTACCGGGAATTAACATTTAACTTGACTTTATTTAAATTAAGAAATTAATTACACACAAATTGAATATAAAAAGTAAACAGCAATCACATTTAAGCGCCCGTAAATTTTATTTACAAAGTAAGGAAATATCTATATATATATAAAAGAAAGTCGTGTTAGTTACACTATTTATAACTCAAGAACGGCTGAATCGATTTGACTGAAAATTGGTGGGCAGGTAGCTTAGAACCAGGAAACGGACATAGGATAATTTTTACCCCGTTTTCTATTTTTTTTTATTCCGCGCGGACGGAGTCGCGGGTAAAAGCTAGTTAGTATCTATATATATAAAAGAAAGTCGTGTTAGTTACACTATTTATAACTCAAGAACGGCTGAATCGATTTGACTGAAAATTGGTGGGCAGGTAGCTTAGAACCAGGAAACGGACATAGGATAATTTTTACCCCGTTTTCTATTTTTTTTTATTCCGCGCGGACGGAGTCGCGGGTAAAAGCTAGTTTGTTATAAAAAAAAGAAAACAAATCAAAACCCTTTATTAATCTCTAGTCTTAGTACGTTACGTAGCTACCTATATAATTGTAAGATTATAATAATAATGTACTATTGCCAAAACACTCAAAAGATTTACCAGCTATGCTAAATTTCGTATGAAAGTTTTTCGGTACACCTTAATTAAATAATAGGCATATCTTCCGTTTTTTTAAGTAACAAATTTCAATGTTTACTATTCGAAAGGGTTTTCAGATCCTGGAATTAAATAAATTCTGAATAGACGCTGTATCTCTCATAAATAATTCTTGTGCTACTCCGTCGACGTGAACTGAGGATGACGTTTAAAGATTAAAAGAGACGAAGTGCTTACGATGCCGTCAAGTAAAGGAATAAATTAAATATAATAAGTATCTACCATATTGCTCTTTTCATTCACTTTATTTGACCATCAAACATTTTTAATCCTTTGCTATGTTACTAACCTTACTATTATTATAATAGTAGCTTTTACCCGAAAAAAAAAATGCACACAAGATAAATAAGTTCTCCTATGACCGTCTCCTAGTTCTAAGCTACCTCCCCATCAATTTTCAGCTAAATCAGTCCGATCTTGAGTTATAAATAGTGTAACTAACACGACTTTCTTTTATATATATAAGAAAATGCGTAAGTTTAGATGAATGGATGTTTGTTTTAAGGTATCTCCGGAACGGCTCTATGGATCTTGATTAAATTTGGCATAAATGTAGTAATATAGTAGTAATGTCTGGAAGATCACAAAGGCTATTAATTAAGTTTATTTTTTAATTACGTGCGGACGGACTCGCGGGCGACAGCTAGTTTTAAGTAAAATTAATTTTTGTTTGTGTTAACACTTTATTATTAGTATTATTAATCAATTTTAAATGAAAAACGTGTATGACGTCATTCCATGTTCATGTTGTAAATTTAATTACAAACATCAATTCCGTCGTCCAACATAATTTTAAACGGAATGATGTTAATGAAAATTTTAAGGACAGCAGTAAAACGATTTCGATTAATATAACAATGAGAAATTTCACCCATCTCAATTCGTTTGAGATAAATTCAAATTAATTGCTGTTTGTTATTTAATAAGCTATCAAGAGAATTGTCTAGTCTAGCCTGAGGCTTAAGTACAAAAGTTAGAGCCGTGTTTTACGGAGTTTGTTTATTATTTTCCTTTGCATAGCGTATTATTAACTACATTTTTCTGTTTTACGGATGATAGAAACAGTATATGTTTTAATCTAATCTAATAATATTTTAACTAATATAACTATTCTAACTAATCTATAAAATTTAATCTAATAAGTTTAAACGTATTATATTTACTTTAAATATATAGGTATTTTTTTTTTAATTATGGAAAGATGTTATTTTTACGAAACAGATTTTGTATGTTTTAAGGTACAAAAAATCGTACCAAATTATTTTATGGGACATTTTCTTTTATGATTGTTTGAAAACTTACTATTAGTCGTATTATATTATGTTACAATAATAATCTTACTAATATTAGAAATGCCAATGGATGGATGGATGTTCGTTTGAAGGTAACTCCTGAACGGCTCAACAGATCTCGATGAAATTTGGCACAGATGTAGAACATAGATGCTTATTACGTCTTTTTTAATTCCGCGCGGACGGAGTCGCGGGCGACAGCAGTAATAAATGAAATAATAATAAAAATGGTCATTTTCATAAAAGCAATGTACAAGGTCATTGTGGTTAACCGCTTTTGCCGTTGAAATCTAGCAATGTAATCATATCACAAACTTCATAACCACAATATAACCTAATAACCACACTATTAATGATTTAACCACAAATTACAAATTAAATTAATTGTTTGTAGTTTGAGTAGCTTCATAAAGAAGAGATGATTTGGTTAAGATTTACTTTTTTTGAAGTATAAAATGATTTGATCGCCTTTAACCAATAAAATACAAATTTTTCTATGGCTATTGTGATCCTTACGTCGGTAAAATTTTAAGCTTATGATTTAAATTTGTCAATTAACACCTTGAAGAAGAAGAAATGACTTCATATCATTTATAGTATTAAACGGTTGTTCGATAAAAGCTTTTTGCATTTACCTTTAAGTTTTTTAATGCGAAATCATGTTAAAAATTCTCATTAAGTTAGATAAAAATATTTGTAGCGAAAGCTGGTATTTTAATAAAAGCTCTGTAAATTGCAATTAAAACTGTTATCGGAGCGGACATTTTCTCAAACACAATTTATACGGAATGCAATTAAACTTAGCCAAGCAAACATAGAGCTTCCTAGGTTCTTATTAGCTCACTTAGATAACTTAAATGACATTCATTCATCGTTTACACGTTGATGAAGATTTACTTAGTTCCCTCGTTACAATGTAACGTTAATTTTTTTTTAATTAAGCACACACCTATATATTTGCCTAAGTTACTCTTAGTAAAAATTGGACCCTGTTAAGCAGACAAGATCCAACCAATATTATGCTACTTTTAAATAAATACGATTTAAAATTTAGAAATGATTTATTAGTATGTGTGTTGGTACATATAGTACAAATTGTTGGTTGGATCTTTACTGTTTAACAGGGTCCAATTAACAATGACTGCAACTAAATCAACGTTCTGTTACTTATTTTTATGTGATTTACTCTAAACATAAAATATTTTGTACCGGACATGTATTTGCGTCTATACTGTCAGAGATAGTCATTTATTTTAAAATTCAAACGAAACATTTATGCCCGAATACTGAAACGTCACTTAAATATGTAAGAGCGTCTTAAATTATAAGACCACGTTTAAACTCCAATATGGAATTTTCGTAAGTCAGTTAAAGACGCATCTCAACTTTGATGCCACTCAAGTCGTACCATGCTTAAAGGCCACTCAATATCACATTTCTTATACTGGATCGTCACTCAACGACATTTTGCTGTCAAAAGAACTGTCATGTCGACTTAAGTACGCCAACAATTTAAGAGTGGTCGCGGGCTATCTTAAAAGTAAAAATCTAAGGTGTTAACATGTCTGCTTCATCATAATCATCGCATTCGGACAAATAAAATTCTCATGTCACAATGTTCGTTCCCGTATTCCTCCGAAATGGCTTGACCGATTCTCATGAAATTTTGTGAGCATATTCAGTAGGTCTGAGAATCGGCCAAAATCTATTATTCATACCCCTATAAAGTTTTTTTTAACTGCGCACGAACGGAGTCGCGGGCGACAGCTAGTATTTATATAAAAATGCCGACTGAACGAGAATATATCGAAATCGCAAATAGGTTTTTAGCGACATCTGTCTGCGCCCGCTTAAACTGCTTAAAAAGTGTCTTGATGATATTATGATTTATTAAAATTTTATTAATTTAAACTTGTCAAAACATAACGCCAGATGCTTTCCATTCTACAAAAGTATGGTCAAATTTTTTAATTTTTTTTATTTAAAAATACTTTAAACAGAAAGGATATTTTTTAACAACCTTCTTTGATTTTTGATTATTTAGTATTTTTATTTTAAATTTCTTTACTATTTGGGAATGAACACGTCTTACAACTATAGGTTGTCCAAGCCATGCTGCGTGAAACGGATACGTAAAGTGAATTTTAAGAAAACGTAATCGAGAACAAGCACTCTTTGACAGAAAACAAAGGATGTTGCCATGACGTAAAAATAATACGTCTACTTACGGAATCACGCGCTTACATGTCTTGATTTGCGTTTGTGTATACCACTTAAATTTTGACGTCTGTTAAATTGTAAGCAATGCTTACGAAAGGAGATATTTAAGTAACGTTTCAGTATTCGGGCATTAGTTACTTATATTGTTATTAAAATAGTTAAATTAAACGTCAGTGCTGTCTCTATGTCCGTGACGTTTGAGAGCCATTTCACCTTTAAAGTGTGCTATGTTTCTCATTTCCTAAATGTCATTGTAAATAACCCGCATCATATTTATCCGGTTTTATTTTATCTCCATTAATCAATGAAATAACAAGCATTCTTCTTTTCTTATTTTTTTAACTTGCTATATCACAGAAATAATAATTGGAAACTGAATCTGTTCGACCATTCCTCTAATGATGTACAAAAATACTTTCGTAACATGACCATATATTATTACGTTATTATATTATTTTCATAATTGGCTGATAACTAATTATTGGCTGTTTATTTTTCTTAATTAAGGACTTATATTTTTTTTCTCTTATCAGTGTATAGTTACTTATTACTATAACAGTTAAAGTATGTTCAACTAACTCAGTCGGTTCGTGTCGCAATTAAAGTTGTATAATTAGAAAATATATGGTTTAACTATGTTGCGTTCTAATTAAGTGAAATATTATTCAAGGTTTCATTTCTAAGTGTTAACTTCGTAACGTAGTCGCTAGAGGCATAGAAACAATGTTTAGTGTAGCTAAAGGTGCGTTACACTTGCGAAAAATAATTGGAATAAACTAGATACTTTTAAATAAAGTGATATTGACAGATTGTTACAATGGGTTTCCACTGTTTCAATACATGAACAACGCCATCCCTTTCATTATTCTTAATAAAAGAGAGATAATTAGGTTGTTTTGCCAGTGAGAACTCACGATTAATGTTTTTTGGTAAGAGGCAGCTGTGGCGCCGCAATAAACCTTTCACGGTTAATAACTTTTAATAGTACACTAAATCTAGAATTAAACTACTATCTTGATACAGTTTATTTGTTGGTCTTTAAGAAAACTAAGGTAACAGAAAGCCTATAACACTATTTAAAAATGTTTTTTGTTTGTAAAGTAATATATGATTGCGTTTTATTTTTTTTATTATCCAGTGTATTAGATATCTAAGATTGAAATTTAAAATTATGATTTTGTCTTACGTATTCTATAAACGTAATCTTTTTAATGTTTAAAATTTTAAAGTACGGAAGTTTACGATGGGCAAGTTTATTATTTTTAGGTAAATATCGATAGGCAAATTCAAATGAAAATTGTTAAAATAAAATTGAAAGTATTTTTTCCGTTTTCGTTACAATTGCTAATGTGAAAATTATACTCAGTACTTCACGAAAAGTGGCGTCTTTTCAGCTAAGTTTAGACGAAAATCTTCGTCCGGAAATTGTATACACAGCGAAAGACCACAGATTTGTTGGCCCGAAAATATATTCGACATTGTCCGGACTCTTTTACATGTTTTTTTTTTACTCAAATTAATATTTAAAACGTTTATTTGTGTAAAACACTTAAAATACCCAACCAGTGATCGTTGAATTTGGACACAACGTGTAGTAGCTCCGACTTAAAATAGTTTTTATTTAGATTCTTGAAATCAAGTATTTAAACAACTGGTGAAAACTGTTTATCGTAAAAATATTAAAAGAAAACAATAATTTAACGCTCCGACAACATTATTTAAAGAAGACGAGAAGATAAATGTTTCAATAAGAGTTACACAGCTTTGTAAAATTGAAAATTGTAAAAATGTTGTTAATTAAAAGTTTAATGCGAGCAATGTATACAGCAAAGATCCGGCTCTGTGTGTCACAGTTGATATAACGACACATATTAGCCCACAAAGTAAACATTGGACTTGTCCGCGTTTACAATAATTCTTTGACTTACAGTCGCCTTATTGCTTTGAGAACTTTTATTGTATTTGTATAGAAAAGCAGAAATAATAAGCAGTATTCCTTCTAAGAACAATATTGTTGTTGTTAGACGCAGTCTTTGTAATAAAATTACCTGTTAGTGTAAGCCTTGCGGTTGCTTCAGTTAAGATGATAATAACATACATTATTACAACTACAACCCTGAGGCGTAACGTTAAGACATTGTACATTACAAGGTCTATACACCTAATACAAACCAGCTATAAGTTTAAATAATAAAAAATGTGTCGTTTACTTCGTGTAAGATATAAAACGGTGCTAGTAAAATGTATACTACCTGAACTTTTTATAATAGTTATTCCAAATATATTTGCTAATTAGGGCGAGATTAGGGAATCATTTTTGCAACACATTCAGATATTTACATGGGTTTTAAAGAGCGCAATAGTTTTTATGTTTGCATACTATTGTAATCGAAGCAATTTGTACTAACAGAAAGACGAGAAAATTAAAAACGCCGTTGAGAGTGTGTTAAGTTTTCATATAAGGTTTTATTCCTAATCCTAAGCTGCACAAAAAAGCAATATGACGCCTGGGTTATGGATGGAACACTGGGATGGCCATGGAACTTGGATATTTAAAAATCGTTTTTATTTGTTTCAGGATGTACGAGGTTTACGACCTCCCTCTGGGATACTAGTGACATCATAACCGTCGACCAGGTAATTTTCTTGTTTAGTTTTCCTAAAGATATGTCTACACCGACAATCTTATCTGAACCGGTGGGCATAAGCTAAACTAAATTTCAAAAGCTCTTAAGTGGCCTTCAGTCAATGTCAAAACAGTGCCATAAGGTCTTTGTTACACTGTAACTGTTTTGTCATGTCAAGTCATTTTCTATCTTAATCGTCTTTTTCTTAAAGTGCCATCTTCTTATGAAGTTTGGCGATCATCAAGGGAATCTGCATTCTCAAAACCACGAGTCTGAATAGTATAAACTCTTTCCGAACCACTGGACTAGATTTCTTAGCCAGGATATCCTTCTTCATCCTACACATCATTTTTCTTGAATCTTTCTCTGAACGATGAGCAGCAGTCCATATTTTGCTTTCCTCATTATTCTATGGCCTAAATATGCCAGCTTTCTTTTCTTTCCTGTATATCTTTAATCTTTTCTTTATGCGTCGTCGTTCTGTTTTAAAATGTTTTCGATATTTTCTATCAAAACTAACCACTATAACAGTACCTCTCTTACTGGGCCAAACGAGCACTCGCACTATAATCAAAGCCAAAACGTATGTATAGTTATAGAATTAAATATCGATAATTGATTATAGGCTTTTAGCAAAAGTGCTGTACAACGACAAATTGGATTAGTCGCGGAAGCCGAGATCTATGAATATTTATATCTAGCTATCGTCAAGCTGGGTGATTTGTTTATTATCCAATAATCCAACCGCTATCTCGCATACTTTCATTTTTTATGAAAGATACTTGTTTAGGGGATCTTAAAATAAAACTTTGTTAAATTGACGTGACAGATTTAATTACTATGTCTGTCATGGATGACAATTTCTCATTTTGAACAATTTGTTCGTACTTTATGACATTCACGAATTATTAACTCTATTACTTCCTTGTGGTAATTGTCTTCGAGCGCAGCTAGATGTTAAGAAGAGTCAGTCAATTTGCTACCTCTTTTCTCCCTTGTGTTATTTACTATTTAGTCGCCGTCTACTCATAACAATATCTTTAAGTAAATCCACAAACAGGTTATTTGTCGCAAATTCCTTACCAGCATGTGTTAACGGTGTTAACAACAAACTTACAGACATTGTGAAGAGCAGGTACGAAGGGTCTAACGTCTAACTCTTAATTAATTACACACCAAATTTATCCTAATTTACGAGAAAACGCACCCTTCTTGTCAGACAAACAGATATGTGAATATATCGTCCGTTTAGAGACATTTTCTTAATTCAGTGAGACTCATGATAAAAAATCCAGAGATGGAGAAAAATTTGCATGTAGGTACACTTAAATTATTATTTTGATATGAATATTATTAAATATTTGTCATATATATTGTAATTTATATTTGTGTAAATGGATCGTAATGAACAAACAAAAAAGCTTTGTGGAGGTACAGGACCTCATAAGCTTCGTTAAGTCCAAAGTATGTTCCGCGATTTTAAACTCTTGATCCGTCCATTAAGAATCACCCCGTACAATAAAACTGGGATGAATTACAAGTAGTTAAAGTATGATAAATGTTCAGAGTTTGGTCAATCGAAAGTAACATAAACGACTCTATTTCTGCCGTATATAAAATTCTGAAGCCTGTATAAAGTTGATCCAAACACCTGTATCTCCAGACAGAAAGGAAGTGTACTTTTATTTTCTTACACAAATGTTGGCAAGTAATATGATGCAGCAAAAAGTTTATTTCCCAGGGACCACCGGAGTTTCTTCTTTCACTTTAAATTTGCGGTGGAATTTATTAATGCCCCATTGAGAGAAGTTGCTGCAATAGAAAAAAAGTACAAACTTAAATTGTTTTTTTTTCATTATTGAATTCCGTCGGAGAAAATGTAATAAAAAATACTGGTATCATTTCTTGCGTGGATCCTTTCGTTTCTTAAGCTCCCAAACCTTTTTCCATAGCAGTCATGTGGGTCGTTTCCAGTGACTCAGTAACGACCACTATACTAAGTGCTATACAAAGCATCTTCATCATCAGTATACGTCCCCACCGAGGTGTTCGGAGCCTACCCAAAGATAGGGGTGACTAGGCCGTAGTCAACCACGCTGGCCCAGTGCGTGTTGGTTGACTTTACACATATAATGTCGTAGGAATGTCGGATCAATCTACATATGGAAATCGAGAATCGAGAAAAACATTGATACATGGCGAGATTCGAACCCAGGTCCTGCAAATTGCAAGTCAAGTGCTTAAGCCACCTCTGAGCCATCGACGCTCTACATTTACGTAATACGAAGAAATAGATTATATATCTTTCAAAATGATAGAATATTTGCAAACTGGAAGGTATTTTCCCAAAAGGCTGAGCTATTTATTGGTTCTGTATATTGAATATAAAACTTGTGTTTCATATTTTTCCCAGAATATGGAAATTCCGTCAGTCTATATCAAAGTCAATATTTATACTTTGAAATAGGAAACGAAAGCTTGTAAAGCAGCGGTAGTTAACAATGTAAGTTGTCTAGTTGACAATACATATTGATTTGGTTACAAATAGGGCGACAATCATTGACGACCCCAGTTAAACACCAAACAATACGAAACAGGCAATGATATCTTATTTTTACATTTTTTTATTCTTTAATATTATAAAATTAAAACTTATAATAAATACTAGCTAACGCGATGAGACTGATATGTAAAATATAGGTGAATAGCATGTATGTGTGTACTAAATAATGGTTTCTAAACTTAAGTTTTATTCCCAGATGTTCGAATGGGCGGTCGCAGAGCCTGTAACACCAGGCGAGGTGGTGACTGTCCACCTAATGATGCGCGGCCGCTGGGGCTTGCCCCGAGTGGTCGGCGTCTACCGCCTCGGTCTAGACATCCTCGTCTCCGACGGACAACTTGCTGTGACCGACACCCTGGTAGACGAACGCAACCGTGCCGTACCGGTAAGTTTTAATCTATATCTCCACTGATGTGATACTTGTGTTAATTACATGTTGCCATCCCTTTTATTCTCTTGATAAAACAAAGTACAATTTTTAGTAATACAAGTATCACTACAGTGGAAACCTACACTTAGATTACAACGATTTTAGATTCCTACCAGACATAGATTTAGAAGAAGCGGGATAAATGTTAGTCGTCGTCTATTGTTTTCGGCTTCAAAATGGACTGATGTCCTTCTTGAATGGTTGTTTGACTCTTTTTTTAAGTTAGTCGTCTGTCAATGTGCTGTACATTTTATCCGCTGTCTATTTTTTTATTCGATTTTAAATTTATAAAGTTAGATTCTCTATTGTAACTTTTTGGGATTAAGACGTTAAAGCGAGATTATGTTCCCCTTAACTGAAAGCTCTGTGTAAACTTTGCATTCAAGTTTACTTATCGAAACTTCAAGTGCCCTAAATTTGTGGAAGTGCTTCATGATAGCTTTGTTGGAATTCTAACTTAGTTAGGTTTGATATTAATTTTGGTTTAACAATTTGGTTCGGATGCAAATTGCTTTATTTGAGAATTTTACTAGTCTTACTGTCTTACTTCTTATTGGTATTATAAACGCGAAAGTTTAGATGTATGGATGGATGTATGTTTTTTAGATGGTATCTTTAGAACGATCCAACAGATCTTGATAAACTTTGGCACAGATGTGAAATATAGCATGGAAGAACACATAGGCTACGTATTAAGTTTTTTTCTGTATTATGCGCGGACTGAGTCACGGGCGGCAGTTAGTATGACAAAAATGTCGTTACGTACGAATTTGATCTGTAATCTGTAATAATTAGTGAGAAATATTGATTTATACTCATTTTCTTTAAAAAAAAAAAACAAAAACAAATATTTCGGTTGCGGAAACTCTTGATAACATAGTTTAAATATCGGTAAAATAAATATTGCTTTTCCCTTGTACAACTACTTCAATCTACGATAATTGGGTTAAAGTCAGCTATTTATTATGTTCTACTTAAATGCACTAGCTCTTAGTTTTTTTCTATTTCCTCTTCGTCCACTCGCAGTATAACATTACCAAGACTGATAATAAGCATAAGTTACAAGAGCTCCTTTTACTATCGGAAAGAAAATATTAAATTTAAAGTGAAAAATTATACTTTTTATGGATTTACAACTTTTATTGTTTACTTTAATGATTTAAGTTATTAGATGATTGAATGAATTCTGTAATAAGGAGTAACATTGATCATTATATGTGGCGATACTGAAAATTTCAAGCGACACTCAACAATTTAAAAAAAATCTTAAAGTATAGTATTGGGTTTTATATTCACATAGGTAATCTTCTATGTTAGTAAAATACTGTAAACATAATTTGCATTTGGTTTACAATTACCTTTATTCGTATTTTTTATCGCTCGCGTTAGAAAAACAAGTGCATAAGAGTTTTGTTTCAACAGCATTCCTATTCTAAATTAAGATCAGTTTTCTCTGAAAACAGGACAACAAAGGAATAATATTACTAAAGCGCATTCGACCTTTAGAAGGCATAAAGCTACAAAGCTTCTGCCTCAGGTCTCTAATTCTAGAGTCCTAAGTTATCCTATTTCCAGATTTTATAAGTTGTGACTTTATCGTTCATTTATTCAAAATAACTTTTGGCCAACAGATAATAATCTATCTATATATATATATATATAAGAGAAAGTCGCGTTAGTTACGCTATTTATAACTGAAGATCGGTAAAACTGATTTAGCTGAAAATTGATGGGGCGGTAGCTTAGAACTAGGAGACGGACATAGGAACTTTTTTATCTTGTGTGCATTTTTTTATTCCGCGCGGACGGAGTCGCGGGTTAAAGCTAGTCTATATATATAAAAGAAAGTCGTGATAGTTACACTATTTATAACTCAAGATCGGTCGAACTGATTTAGCTGAAAATTGATGGGGAGGTAGCTTAGAACTAGGAGACGGACATAGGAACTTTTTTATCTTGTGTGCATTTTTTTTATTCCGCGCGGACGAAGTCGCGGGTAAAAGCTAGTTTTATATAAACGAGTGCACATTTTATACAAGACTTGCAAAATCGTGTAGTAAATCTAACTGATCAAGTATTAGAGCTATGATGAACAAAGAGGATTTTTATATTATAGTACGATATACAACATACAATTTCATGAACTATCAACGTTAAAAATTAAACTTTAAAGAATGTGGTTAAGGAATATTTAAGTAGTGACATTTAAGAATTTTTCCGTGCGGATAGAAACCTTTGATGCAGATTGACTTCTTTGATGGAAGGTTAGTACATTGCAATTAAATACTTCAGATGTGTATATGTGTAACACGGTTAGTGAACTTGTAAGTATAGTTAATTACGATTTCACCTGGAACATTTTACCTTTTTTCAAATGCAAAAACTGTGAAAAAAACTTTTTTGTGTAGGGCAATCAAAACTAATGGTACATTTTTTGATTCAATAAATTCTAGAAAAAGCTTTGAAATCCAATTTAATTCGAAAGTCAATGCTCGATCGTGTGGTAAATATATGGATAATTGATATGATAGATCTGTATTGACGATTGTGTTTGTCAAATGATATAATAAATTCAATTTCAGTTACATTCGTGGACAGGAAATTGAAATTGTACCAGACTGGACAGGATGCAATCTGGATTAGACATGTTCAATTCAATCTCATAAAGGCTACATCGGTGTTATGAATTCGATATATTGGATGGTATTAATATCTATAAATGTATAAATGATGCCACAATATTTGAACGTTTATAGTTCTTATAACCTTGAGTTTTCACTGCCTAAACAGATGTACAAAAACATAGTTCATAACTTTTAAGAACAGGAAAACTTAGCGTAAGCATAACATTACAGAAAAAGCTTTTATTATTTTATTCCTATATGCAAGCTGGAAAATAAAAAATTGTACACACATTTTCTATAAAATATGGATTGCGTGAGTTAATAATTTCATCCATGCAAAATAATGAAAAAATACCGTTATCTGCCTCTTAAATACCCGCGCGAGTCAACTTCAGAATTTTATATGGATTTTCCGTCGTTCCGAGCTTTCTAAAGCTCTCAATTCATTCCGCGAGTGTTGCCTGACTGAAGCTGAAAAACTCAATTTTGAATTTAATCACTCATGCCGTGAAAAAGGTTTTTAGAATACTTCCATGATACGATTTTAAAAACAAGAGCAGTTGTAATTATTTGTCATAGTAATAAAAATCATGAATCATTTTACAGAAACTATTTTACGACATATCGCCCTCTGACAGTTACAGTGACAGTACTATAAATTCTTATTTAGGCCACATTTATTAACATCATTAGGTCGAAAGCTTAAATTTCGGCAGCATGTTTAATTAAATTTAACATAGTCACTGGACACGGAAGTAACAGCTAAACTCGAAAATCCTGTATTCTGGAAAAATTTAATTTGAGAATTTAACGTTGGTAATTATTAATAGTCTATGAAGCATTAGAAAAAATCTTTTGAGTTCTAATAATAGAGAAAATCATATTAAACACTTTAAATTTATTTTCTTGTTTGTTGATGCGAACAAAAGCTTATTAAATGTAAGCTCTTGTAAGAGCTTCATAGAAACGCAATTCCGTGACTTCATACCTACGAGTATATTGGGACCGTAGACGAAATGCTTCAATTATGTTGGATTTGTTTCCGAGTAGTCCTCGTTTATTAAATAAGTAAAGTGATATACTTAATTTACAAAATAAACTCAATTCCTACACTCATTTTCTAGACTATAAGGATAGACTTTCGTAGAAAAGTTTTAATGTTTTACCAGTCGAGGGGTGAACAGCTATTTGTTCTAAGCGACATTTATCTATATATATATTCAGAATCAGGGAATTTTTCTGATATATACATAAGTCAATATCGCAAAAAATGTCGCTTAAAACAAATAGCCTTTCACCCCTCGCAGTATATTTTATAACGTACATTTTCCTTTTTCTGGTTAATATATAAAATTAAAGGCTGCATCCAGAGATTTTCATCGGATATACTTATTTAATTAAATATATTGAAAATCGTTCTTAGTCTTAGTATTTTATGTGTCGATTTTTTTTTGTAATTAATTCAGTTGATTTTTTTCGGAAACAATTTTTATCATATTTATTTAGATTTATAGCTGTCATATGACATGCGATACAACAGATTTATGCTTTGCTTTTTTATTTATGCTAGTCTTTTCTAATTTGCTTTTAAATTATACATGTAACAATGACAAAATTGTCAACATTGACAATCTTTTATACAGCAGTCAAATATCACAATAAGGCCCATCGTACACAAGGCAATGTGAATCATCAAAACTCGACGATTCCAGTTGCTTAGCGATTTACCGCAATACAATGTCATACACAAGTATGCACACAAGTACGCGTCGCCGAAATTTTGTTCTTTAGTCGCTAAAACTAGTCGCTCGCAACCAGTTTGTCAAAATCGTCGTTCAAGATGGCGGAGAAAATCTATACAGTTGTCATAATGAACTTTAATTATGTCAATTTCCTTAGAAAAGGTGTACAAAGTTTTCGCTCCACGTGTTCATATAATGATTTGAAAGTAATATCATAAAATATAATATTTCTATCCAGTGCATGATATTTGCAATCACTGAATATGTCTGATACGTGGGTACTGAATGCATATTGAACTGAAATTCAATTACCGTGAGAGTCGTGTCTTTGTTGAATACACAATATTCCGTCCGAGTTGTATCATGTAGGAATTCTTATTGCTACAAATATGGAAGACATTCTGCTACTGAAACTAACTAAGCAACGATATTGTTGCAGTGATATAATATGAGGAGCATCGGAACAAAAACCGATAAATCACGTATTGATTTTTTTTTATTAGGATACCAATTCGTGTGAAACCATGATCTTGACCATATTTTTATACTTAAAAAAATTCGACTACTATATATTAGGTCCTTACATATGAAATTGGCGTTTTGTATGGGAGGAACAAAAAGTCGAATATTTTTTAATATAATATATTTAATTAATCAAAGTATGAACCATTATTTTCTATGCACTTTTGCCATCTCATAGGTAGTTCATTGATCCCTTTACTAAAAAAAACAGTCGGACGGGAATCAATAAAATCTTTGAAGGCGATTTGGACTGCCCCATCGGAGTTGAATTTTTTCCCTTGCAATAAGTTATCCAAATTTCGAAAAAAATGGTAATCTGTTGGAGCAAGGTCCGGGGAGTACGGAGGATGTCTTAGACTTTCCAATTGAAGCTCTTCTAATTTAGTAGCCGTCTGTTGCGCAGTGTGTGGTCTAGCGTTGTCGTGAAGCAGCAGTGGCGTGGAGCGATTGACCAGCCTAGGTTGTTTAGCCGCTAGCTTTTCCATCATGGTTTGCAATTGCTGACAATAGACATCAGCCGTAATAGTCTGGCCAGATTTGAGAAAACTGTAATGAACAATACCGGCACTAGTCCACCAAACGCTTACAAGTAACTTTTTTGGGGTTAATTTTCGCTTGGGGCAGGATTTGGCTGGCTGGCCAGGATCCAACCATTGCGCTGAGAGCTTCCGATTATCGTAAAGAACCCATTTTTCATCACAGGTAATGATTCGGTTTAAAATACCTTCATTATTGTGCCGGTTTAGTAATGTAACGCAACAGTCGACGCGCGTTTGCCGGTTTGCTTCAGTCAATTCGTGAGGTACCCACCTTTCAAGCTTTTTAATCTTCCCAATTTGCTTCAAGTGAATTAAAACAGTTTTATCACTAACATCGCAGCCTGCAGCTAACTCGGACGTGGTTTGCGATGGATCCGCTTCCACAATAGCCTTCAACTCTTCATTATCAACTTGAGTCTCAGGCCGTCCACGGGGCTTGTTCTGCAGATCGAAATTTCCAGAACGAAAACGTTGGAACCAAAAACGAACTGTGTTTTCTTTTGCAACACGACTGCCATACACATCATTCACCCTTCGAGTCGTTTCCGCAGCACTAGTGCCACGGCGGAACTCGTACTCGTAAATAATGCGATATTTTAAGTTTTCCATTTTGTAAAATGAGTGACGCAAACAGAAAAAAACAGAAGCAAAAAAACAAATGAATGACGGTCATCGAACCACAAATACATGAGTCTATAGCTGTACAAATTTGAATTTGGAATTCCTTACCAAAGAGGAGAAATTCGTGATTAAAGTGGCCAGTACGAAAAACGCCAATTTCATATGTAAGGACCTAATATTATTCATACCCCTATTAATTTTGTTTTACTGCGCGGATAGTTTTTTATGAAATACATAGATTTCTTCTTAAATAAAAAAAACATTACATAAATTTAAGATGATTTATTTCTCTATACATCCTTTTTTGAATAGCCATAGCAAATGAAGTTTTATCCTTATTTTTAGCCTAAAATTTCTTACCATATAAATGTAGCTATAATTAATTAGAGTTGTCGTCTAGTCTAAAACTCATTAAAACTTTTACCGATGTTACTGGCAGTATCACGAAATTATAAAAATACTAGCTGTCGTCCGCGACTCGGTCCGCGCGCAATTGAAAAAAATAATAACAAGAAGCCTATGTGTTCTTCCAGACTATGTTTTACATCTATGCCAAATTTCATCAAGATCGCTCTTGAGATACCTTCAAACAAACATACATCCATCCAAACATTCGCAGTGATAATATTAGTAAGATATGAAACTAAAGATAAATTAGACAGCACACATTATTACATTATTAAATTAATATATTAGGTTTACTATGGATTTCGGCTGCATTGAGATATTGTCATCTTGTGTCTCTATGTGTCAATACAAGTTTCACGGCATTGGAAACCTATAGTTGCGTAAACCTAAGGCCACGTGTTGATTACATAAATATAGCGTAGTACAGAGCGTTATCTCTTCGAGAAAACCGGGGACAGGTTAAGGCACATTGTCGAATAACGTGATAAGCACAGGCGAATTGTATAAACCGGTACAAATAGTTAACAACTGTTGCGGTGACACCGGCCCGGGCATTGAGTGACCGTCTATTTTTTTTTTTTACTTTCTGTCATTGTTCATTTGTTATATTCGTCTTCTCATTGTAAAAAAGAAACCATCTTTCGTCAAGTTGTCTTAACAATCAATCTAAACGTTAACAAATAACTACTTTACATGTGAAAAATATTAGTTTTTTTATGAAGATAAAAGGCTCCAACGTGCCCGCAAAATTGTCGGACAATGTTATCAATCATAAATTATCCAATGTTGTAGCTTCAGACCCCTATCCAGCTATATTTTTGTGTAATAGCTGCTCGTCTATGTTGGCTAATAAAACAAAGAAACTTCGAAAGACGGTATGCATATTTCCATATTTTCTTTTTTACCCAACTGACAAAGAAGGAAATGTTTTTACTGCGTATGTACATATGTTTTTTTGTTAACCGACTTACAAAGTGGGTAAGGTTTTTCACGCGTATGAATGTCTCTCTATTACTCCTCAGTGTTTACAAAATGAGTTAAAATGTTTTTTTTTTTAAGTTTTTGATCATCTTACTTACAAATTGCATGTGTCGTCGGATTCATTCGTATCCTTTGTAACAGCTAGCATGTACTTGGGCGTTGATAATAGCAATTATGAATGTCTTTGTGCTCTCGTCTTGGGTTTCATATTAATCTATGTTACCGCATCTCTTGCTTGTTTATGTCATGCTTCAAACAACATATAAAATTAGATTAATAGTTCAAAGTTATAATAACAATTCGCCCGCATACATCATCTTTAACATCTACTTTTACTATCTTAAACGGACGTAATTTCCTTTGTTGACCATTCGTGTTATATCTATGCTTTTGACAACTGAATGATGAAGTTTTTTTTAAATAAATAGTTTAGATAAAGAAGCAACTCTGAAATGTACACGCGATAAACTTTGCATTGGACGTTAATTGCAATTTATTTTTTTATCGAATGACAGACTATCTGTTTCAAATAATAGAACCATCTTTATAACTATGATATAAGTAAAAAAAAATTGTAAATATTTTACCTATGCAGGTACAACTTCCTTAATACGCGATATTTTATTCACAACTCTCAGCTATATGGGGTAAATTAACAATGTAATGCAACCCGCAAACGAGATGAGTTTGTTTCATGAATGCGTTCCAATTAAAGCGAACGATGTTTTTTATCCCTTGAGATGTGGTTATATTTAATCAACACAAAAATATGGCCTGCAAGTTGACATTGTTAATTATGAGTTTCCAAAGCAGTGACACAATACTGTATTGTCGCCCATCGTCATATTATCGACGTAACTCGTCTAAGTATGTTTTTTTTAAATAATTTAAGTCAATATCTTATTAAGCTTACCAGTAGAGATGCTTTTTTAACTAACATAAATGAATTTTTAAATCCATATTTGCTTTCGGTTTTGACAAAAAAAATGTTTTTTTTTTTTATAATTTTTAAACAAAGAATTGTAATTCAGTTGTTTTAACCACACGTTGATATTTTTTTTAAATACACTTCAAACTTTGTTTTGAAATTTTACTACACTCTTCGTTATTATTTAAATAAGAAAATATAAAAGTAAATGCGAGGAATATTTACCACTTTTGAGGCATAAATGTCGTACGACCGCCTCAATGGTAATAGAAATGTTCACACCGCAATGTTACGGCTGCTACTGAGGTAAATTTCTCTTTACATTATTTCTTTTGTACATAGACTTTGTGAATACATTGTGAAAAGCAATAAAGTATTTACATCTAATATATTATGAAACATTACTCACATATTATTTACATTGTGATTATAACAATGATACTTTTTACTGGCAAGCATTACAATTATTATTTAAAAAAAAATATTACGTAAAGTAAATAAATTACGTAGATCTAAAACACATTTTAAAAATGAAATCGATTTTTAAATAATGACTTACAACCATGATAACTCTAAAAATTAGACATGATATTACAAGTGTATGTACTTCAATTACTTCATAGTACATAGTTATTTGACTCTGTTTCCTCTAATACACAGTAAGTGGAGATATGTAAAACTTAACTAAACATAAAATACATATTTCATAATCATTGATAGACAATTATTATCTTAAATTCTGAGTCTGTTAAAATTATAACTCATATGTGCATCCAGTAAAAGACGATTCAATCGAACTCACTACGTTGCTGTAAAAAAATCTAATCTTACCTACGTCACATTTCATAACGCAGTACCAGTGTCTAAACGAACCCACGATAGGTCTATAGACAATTTTATTGTAATTATGTATATTGTAGTCTGTTTAAAATGAATAAGAAAAGCTAAACTAGGATTACCATAATCGGACTTTGGCCCTCGATCATTACAGAAAGATCTGTTCTCTTCCTTCACAATAAATCCTTGGTTAATTAGCTCTGTAATAGCTCCGTCAATACAATCTGTCAGCGCCTATTAGACTGAGTATAAATCTTATATTCGTAAGAAGTAAATGAAAGAAAATGATTACCTTCACATATTACCATCGATATAATGATATAAATAAATCACTACATTCAAACCTTACACTTTTTCAACAATTTATCGATTTTTAAAGTTTCAATGTATGTAGTTTGAAAAAAACATTAAATCGTGAACAGAACAAGAATTCATTTCATCCAGGCGGCGACGACGAGGCGTCGACAATGGAAGATACAAGATCTTACTCGCAGTCGAGTCCGCTTTTAAATCCTTTGTAGTGTGTAAGAATGCGATATTATTTGAGCTTCCATAAAATGAGACTATTTTAATAAAAATCTTCTGCACGAATATTAAAACTAAATTAGAGAAATTTGATTGACTAAGTACCTATATGTTGTATATGATATTGAATATAATGTATTGATAAAGTATATTTAATTCAGTTAAATTTTGTACAAAAATAAGCATAGGTATACGACCAATGTATTCGAGGTAAGAAAGTCGGAAGCTGGCTCGTACTCTGACACGTCACGGAAACGGAGTATCAAACACATGCTACCTTTATACGTCATTCAACGCTTTATTGAAACGAATTTCACGAAATGATGTATCAATTTTAATGAGTTTGTTTTCAATTTCTTTGTTTAAGTTTTGGTATCAATATTTTTTTGTTTCGAGTTATCACACTGGCAAGCTTTTGTCTTCAGCATCTTCTTACAAAACGAAGAAATATAATTAAATACTACCTACTAATAGAATAGTACTTAGTATTAAATAAAACAGCAATGAATATTCTTACGTTTTATTCTTTTTTACGTTTCTGTCTTCTTTACTTTATTAACCGTGGGTTAATGCCAAAATCCCCTTTTAAAACAAATTGTTATCTCTGTTTTGCCAAAAATAATGACAGAGATAACGATATGTTTTAATCAGAGGTTTGGGTTCGTCATAAAACGTTGATCATTCCGCAGATTATATTTTAAAATCCACAGCTCGCGAAATAATTAAATTGAAAATTGAAAATTGATTCGTGAAATGAGCAGCTGTTAATTATAACATTGTTATTTTAATCATTATTATTGAGATCAGCAAAACCAATAATTAAACAGTAGCGTACATAACTTTGTTTTGAATTTATAAATCTACATTATAAGTTGAAATTACATAATCTATCTATCTATAACTATATATATAAAAGAAAGTCGTGTTAGTTACACTATTTATAACTCAAGAACGGCTGAATCGATTTGACTGAAAATTGGTGGGCAGATAGCTTAGAACCAGGAAAAGGACATAGGATAATTTTTACGCCGTTTTCTATTTTTTATTCCGCGCGGACGGAGTCGCGGGTAAAAGCTAGTAAATAATAAATAAGTAATTCACTAATTATTTATACCAACAAATTGGATAAATCCTAACAATATACAGTGTTTTGTGAACATAAAGTAGGTTAAAATAAACACGCAATCACACACACACACATAGACAATGTACATACAGATTAATTGATGGTTTTACACAAGTTTATTTGATTTTTCAGAGTTCTCTATTTGTTTTTAATTACTTTTTTTAAGGGTAAAAAAATTTCCGGTTAGCAATTAATTTTGAAAGGATGTACTTTTAAAAATTTATGTGTAAAATGTAGTATTTTAAGATCTAATGTCCTTAGTTGACATTAATAAGACTGGATATACGCTGCTCTTTTGCCCGGGCTACTAAGTAATATAATTACGAGAAGGCTATTTAATACGCTTAAGCTATTAATGGCAATATAAGGTCACTAATAGCTGGTCATGTATATAAATGTGGATATAGAAGAAGCAATTTCATGAGCTTTGAGAAAGTTGAAAGCCTTTATCAATTTAATAAATATGTTGTAACGATCGAAAAAGTTGCATTGTACTCGTTTGGAAATGTCAAGTATTTTACCTATAGGGAGATGTCTGCGTAGCGTGAAGAACTGTACTTACTTGGACTTAATTGGTTAAATTATATTTTTTATCAATAGATTTAAAATAACCATTATATTCGTACGTAAATTAGGAACTTGAGATTCCTTTTCAGGGAAATATCATGGACGGATAAACGTGAAATTCGAGTTCCAAACTTCCAAATAGTTTTCAAACATGGAGAAACTTCGAAATTATTTCGTATGTGCTTTATACATGTATACACCCGTAAAATTAAAAGACGTGACTTTATTTTAAGACACTCTTAAAATAAATTCACGTCTTTAATCTTACTTCTTACTAATTCATAAATGTGAATGTTTATATGGATGGATGTTTGTTTGAAGGTATCTTCGGAATAGCTCAATGGATCTTGAAGATATTTGGCACAAATATGAATCATAGTCTGAAGAAACATATAGGTTAGTTATTATTTTTTTTTAATTCCGCGCGGAGGGAGTCACGGGCAACAGCTAATATCAAATAAGTATTCGATTTTGATTCGTATCTTCACATTACTAGCCGTTGGAAGTGCCTACAGTGAATTTTGTTTAAGCAACATTTTTTAAATACCACGAAGTGGTTTAACGTCGCTATAGTGCTGACATAAGATTTTCGAGCTCGTAGTGCTAACATACCGGAGATGGTTGAGCGACTATTAAATTTAATGAGTTTTGTGAAGGCAAACAAAATATTCGTTTTACTACACTAGATAGAATATCGGCGATGCGTATCGTCATCGTTAGTCGCTTAGCGACGATAGTTGCTTAGTTTCGAAAATTTACGTTGCCTTGCGTACGAAGGTCTGGAGATATAATAAATTTTACAGTGAATTATTAAGGTTAAAAATATTAAAAACTCTTTGAAACGTTAACGTCTACAGAAGTGTTTTTAATTAAAATTATTTTAAAATTAACGTCGACATGTTTTAGCGGTGAACCAGCTTTACTTATATATAGCTAAGCTTTTAGTTTAGAAGTAAGAGTATCATTACACATATATTCTGGCAGTCGAAGCTCACGGTAGCATAATACGAGTATATTCCTACGTAATTTACACGTGTGTAACAATTTATTCATGGATTTATTTACACACTTGATATATCAGCTAGATCATGATGCATCCATAACATGTCCTGTCAATTCATAATCGGTAGTTATGAAGTTAATAATTTTCTATTATTCATGGTATACATATACTTTTTAAATCTAATGAAAGTTTTATCTCATTTTGTAATAAAATAGTTAATCTTTCATATTAAACACTCATATCACTGGACAGATTTTGATAGTACTTTGGTAGGTGGTTCTGAAAAGTAGGTTTATGAAATAATATTAATTGATAGGTGCAGTTATGTAATGAAACCCATTACACTTTTAGTCCTATCTTAAAAAGCCAATATTAGGTATAATTCTAAAATTTTCATTGACAATGCTCGCGAGGAAGATGAGTTGTCGGTTAGTCTATGAACGTTTTCTTATCTTCCAAAAAAAACAGTGATATAGTTTTAATTAGAACATTGTTAGAAATAATAGTTGCACCACTAGCTAGCAAATAGCCAGTAAGGAAAGAAATAAATTGAATTTAATTAACGAAAAATCTCTCGCATATTCAAAATTTTTGACATGGATAGTAATGCAAATAGATCATTACTGATCAATGCACTAACGGAGAGAGATATTCGAGTAGAACGTGATAAATAAATCCGTATAGAAACGTCCATTTTTACCGAACGCAAACAAAGAAATGTTTGTTGAAAATGTTTCACTTTTACAGCGCGAGCGTTACACAGGTGGACGTATTCGTGCTTAATTGAATACACATACTGTTTTATTTTTATCAGCATTTTTAGAAAAAACATTTAAAATTTTTTGTTTGGTAACTTCGATAAATACGAGTATACATCCAATTCACAAACATTAACTGCTCCAACGCATTTGACACTTATTCAAATTATATATTCAAGCTCCCTTATACAAAGTCAAGTTCGATTTACTGGGAATTCCGGTGTCGTAACAATCGTAAAAAATCTATTTTTATCCGCTTTATTTTCTTTGATAGACAGAAATAACATTATGTTTAAATAAAAGTATTTTAACAGTGAAATCTCATGGTTTAGCAGAATATTCAAAATGTATGGAATGGAATGGATACCACTAGCAGAAAGAGTGTCTGGCAGAGATTATGAATATCCCTTGGATGCAATACCCCTTTATCTTAAGTAGATCCATATGTGTATCCATATGTATATGTGTATATTATATCATTATGTATATATATATCTTTTCCAACTCACGTAGGGTCAGCACACAAGGTTTTATAAACCTTAAAGTTTTGGTTTGTATGTACATATATGTTATATACACACACTCATGCTAGTACCTCTGGGTTACTAGCGTAACGTAACTGGGTAGGCAGAGATCACGAACCTTCATTTGGCGTGCACAAACGAACCTCCACAATCAAGTTTTCGCCATTTCGGGAAACGGAACGTGACGGGAGGCGAGGCGCGTTGCCGTTTTTTTCTCCCGGGAATTAACACACATGTGCGGATTGCAATATTATATTTTGAATCTAAATAATATATTACACATTATGTGGTAATCAGTCTAATGAATTTCGATCAAATTTTCCTAGGACGTTACATTGCAACGATACTACTAATTCTACATTATTTTCCCGATGTTTAATTTGCCGTATTAGTGTGTTAATTCCCCCGATAAAGCGTAATTAAATAGTAACGTTTGATTGCAATATATTGCTTGCTAAATGTATTATATTTGAACTTTTACTACTGAAAATTTATGAGATTGTAAAGTATCATTAGTGTTTAACACATTCAGTAGCACCGACTTTAAAATCGTAATATCTTTGATAAATCAATTAGATGATTTAAATAAATCCAATAAAACGAATTCAATGGAGAAAAACATTACACACAGAATGTTAAACATAAACTCATTCAATATTTATCGAGCTCGTGTATAGACGGCCTTTTGTAAAGAGTTCTCGTCTCTCGAATACGAACAATAGCAATATTCCTACACTGATTCTACAATTCAAACCATTGAGCCCTCTCATAACTGTATTAATTAAATTTGGAACGTATCACTGAATACGTCACAAATTGAATAAACACGTTATAAAATGTTCATATTTTACTAGTATTAAGAAGGTATAGGTAGGTAGTAGTAGTAGTAGGTATTATTAAAGTCTTTCAGTCTCATCTTGAGCTTACTGTTGACAGTGCCGAAATATCTGTATTGTTAGGACTGTTGAGGGTAGTCTCACAAAAGGTTTTATAAGGAAGCGTGCGCTGCTGCTCGAGACAGTCTCTTTCCATCCGTCATTGCGGAACGTCTGACATTTTTGTTTATTTACGTTCGGTTTGAGTTTATACTACAGCGAGGATTATTATGAAGTAGAGTTACATTCATTATTTCGCTGTTAGTTTGATTCTTTTAAAATACTTTTGCATCAAATATCTTACATCAGAAGTGGGATAGGATCCGCGTGATTCTATCCACTTTGCTCACTCTGTGTTTGTGTTTGCATTTTCGTGAAAATAAATGCAAAGAGAAAAATGTCAGATCGTTACCGTGATAATTGTTGTAGTCGTAGCAAGTTGAGTCGATATCAAAGTCGTACCAGTGTTTGCGAAACATGGGTAGCGTGGATCAAGCCGTGTATTCTGTATGGGAATATGTGGGCAGTGAGGCTCACGCGCTGTCTGTGTATTTCACAGCAGAGAGGATTGTGGACGCGATTTATTCAATGTGTACTGCGGTAAGATCGAACCAATGTTTTTATATTTCATGTTTTGATGCCAAATAAGTCAACAATAGACTTTTCAATTAATTTAAAGATGTGTTCTTTACTAAAGACTGAAATTGAATACCTCGATCAGTTTATTAGTGAGGGTCAGGTAAGGCCGAGTCGTGACAAGATTTAACACGTTACATGCCAGCATGGTACGAGCATTTTCATTTTAAAGTGTAAGGCTAATTGGTGGAGCTGAGCGTGTTAAGCCATTACCTGAGTCAGACGTATGTCATTATGTCATAATAGTCATTGATGCCCTTTATTAGTTCAGTTTGCTTAGTCCATGTATTGTCGAGATGCTCTGCGTTTCGTAGACTGCGGGATACCCAACTGCAGAAGTAAGATTGTGAACGGAATGTGAGACGTTCTGTATCAGGAGATGCTTCTAGGGTATTTTCAGGACTGACAAACTGCGGGTTGCCATTAATATCATGTAGAGGACGGACTGCGGGACGCTTGCCCTACATGGTGCCACGGTGAGGGGAGTGGACTCCCGAGACATGCTCTGCTTTTTTTTTAACGGTGAGACATCTTATGTTTGTATGACACGCAAACGTCGTGCCTATGTTATACGAACGATTGTGTGATACTACTTGCGTATAATAAGCGAACGTCGTGCCTATGTTATACGAGTAGTTATGTATCTGACATGTGTGTAATAAGCGAACGTCGTGCCTATGTTATGCACATGTAGATGACACATGATATGCGAACGTCGTGCCTATGTCATGTGCTGAAGTCATTTGTGTAGATTCACTATGTTGTTGTAAACGAACTATGCAAACGTCGTGCCTATGGTTCACTATGTTGTTGTAAACGAACTATGCAAACGTCGTGCCTATGGTTCACTATGTTGTTGTAAACGAACTATGCAAACGTCGTGCCTATGGTTCACTATGTTGTTGTAAACGAACTATGCAAACGTCGTGCCTATGGTTCACTATGTTGTTGTAAACGAACTATGCAAACGTCGTGCCTATGGTTCGCAAAGTTGCAAAGAAGTACAGGAGGACGAGGACGTCCTACAGTCAGGAGAGGCCGTGTTAGGACTGTTGAGGGTAGTCTCACAAAAGGTTTTATAAGGAAGCGTGCGCTGCTGCTCGAGACAGTCTCTTTCCATCCGTCATTGCGGAACGTCTGACATTTTTGTTTATTTACGTTCGGTTTGAGTTTATACTACAGCGAGGATTATTATGAAGTAGAGTTACATTCATTATTTCGCTGTTAGTTTGATTCTTTTAAAATACTTTTGCATCAAATATCTTACAGTATTTATTCTAGGAAATTAAATTCATGTCCGTCAATAGATATTGGATTGGAACAAGTTGCCGGGGTCAGTTTTACCGTTCAAGTACGATGTGGGGGCGTTCAAAAGTAGAGACAATAGGCATTTACAATGCTAGCGCGTACCATCTTTATACAACATCATCACTTCATCAGGTGGGACCGTGGTCAAGCGCTAGCTTATTCATTATAAAAATAATGGCACCTGTTAACACCATTTGGACTTATTAACTTTTTCTTAATCAGCTCGGAACGTTGTTTATTTATAAGCTACGCACGCAAACAGTTTTAACACAGTTTCGTTAAACAATATTTTACTTTGAAAATCAACATTAAGTGAGTTCATAAAGTTTCAATGTACGCTACGACACGTTCATTGTTGCATCAGAGATGGAACTGAAAACAGTTCGTTCATACATTGCCTAATTACCTGTCACGCTCAACTGTTTTAATTCTAAATTTCGTGAAATAAAATATTTTTCATTTGTTATGTCGACTCTACTTATTCCTAATCATAAAAGATACTGAGTCTCAGTTCATTGATGGTCTTGCAATGGTTTCTTAATAATTACGTACTTAGTAGTTTAATAGCGGTGCACCATATTTTAAACATTGTTGATGATATTTTAAAAAGGAATGGCCTTAAAATGTTCATCCGATAACCAACGATTATCACGTGGTTGCCAGTTTTTCTTTTACAATTTTTTGTTAAGAACATACAGATATAAATAAGAATGCTAGTGAAGGGCATTTAGGGTACACGCTGTCATTATAGGATGGACATATATGGACTTATAAATGTTTGTTATGTGATAACATACGAGAAGTTAAAGATAAGTTACTAAAGAGAATTTACAACCAAATTTTCGTGCATATATTATGTCCACATATCGCTGGCCCTTCATCTTTATTATTAAATCATGTCAAAGTTATATTAATGCCGACAGTAACTCGATGAATGTTTGCCGCAAGGCAGCCAGTACTCACAACTTCAGTAAAACGTTGAATTTTAATGACAACAAGCTCACTTCGTCGCTACCCTACTGACCTATTTTTATCTCCTACCAGATTTGAACATGATATTAATAAAAATATTTTACTGATAGTTTTACGGTATTTTTACTGTGATTATGCTGTGCCTAATTATTTTCTAAAGTCATTTATTATTAAACTAATTAAGAAGGACAACTTATTACCATGTAATAATAATTTCATGAGAAAACACATTTGATTCTATCCTATTACAATTGGTCACTACGCTAACTGATCTTAAATGTTTTAATTTAAAATAGCCGTCGCCCTTTACTCCGTCTGAATGAAATTTAAAAAAAAATGAGTAGCTGTGTTCTTTCAGACTATGACTCTACATTTATGCCAAATTGCATCGAGATCTGTTGTACTGTTCTAGAGATATCTTTTAACAAACATCCATCCATCTATACATCTAAACTTTAACACTTATAAGTAAGATTCAAATGTTTCTCTAATCTTTACCAATTTGCTTTATGTTTATACAGTAAATAATGTTAATTTTTTAGACATTTTGGTAAGCTGGTCATCTCAGGTATTATTTGTTGCAAGCATGTAACGAGTTATATTGTTAGCCGGATTATAAACACAATGGCTGTAGCTGTTGCGCAACCTTATTAATTATTACCTACGGAGAGCACGTTGGGACAACAATGAATATTTACTAACGACTTAAGCCGTTACGCTTTTATAAAATGGAACTGCAATCGAAGATCATTTCACACATTCTTTATTGTGTGCTTTCGTTTATAAATGTAAAAAAGCTTCATGTTGGAGCTTTAGACGAAAAGGAACTTAACAAACTTATGATTAAGAAATAATAACAGAATTTATAAGCATGGGTGTAATACTGTGAATAGAAATAATTGATAGAAATTGTGAGTTTCAAGTTTCAACTGTGAAAACATTCGTACAAATATATGTTGTTCCTTTTTTTAAGATAATGAAAAGTTTGATATCATTAATGTTATAAAGTAAACATATTTAGTGCGATACAAAATACAACATATTTGTTCTCGACATTTACGATGCAATAACAGTAAATTTATATGTGACACGACAAAATTTACAGCTTGGGAATCAGTATACTCGGTTACAATGGAACTCGATGTATTGATTGTTATAATTTAAGTTTTCGTTAAACCAAACTTTCTAAATTAACTTGTATAATAATTGACTTTATTTATGAACTAACTGTCGCCTACGACTCCGTTAGTGGAATTAAAAAAAAAACTTAATTAGAAGACATTCTTCCGTACTATGTTCTACATCTATGGCAAATTTCAATTAGAAACCTTTAGCCGTTCAGGAGATACCTAGCAAAAAACATCCATCTAAACAAGTAGTATAGCTATACTAATATTAAAAAGTCTAAATCTGTTATAAATATGGTAATTTACATTTGTGTTTGTACCTCGCATGTAACCTTATCATATCAATAGTCGAAAACAATGAAAATAGGGACTGTAAACCATAGACTTATTAAAAACAGAGATGATTGTATAATCAATTTAAACACTGAAATTTTCCATAATAAATTCATAGATAATAAATTACATGTTAGCCAATGAAATGAATAAATTTAATTTGTTATATCCATTGTAGTTTTAAATTAATTTGATTAATTAATTGTTACGTGTTTTCATTTTGATACATGTATGTAGATTTACTTCCTACATATATTAAGATTTTGAACAGTGAAAGATAATAATTGATTGCCAAAAGAGTACATAAACAATATATACACATCGGACGGATACACACAGAAGATACTTGCCAAATGTATTAACTGTTACAAAGCAGCAATTGAATTTTATCTTTTTTTATTTTGAAAAGTAAAATAACATTCATTTTCTGTATCCCAAAGCCCTGCATACAAAAGTATATCGTTTCACGTAAAATCAGACATTTTTTTCGCAAAAATCTGTGGTTTAAAAGTAAGTGTTAATTATAACATTTTCCTGAAGTGGTATCGTCTCTTTGTACACAGGTATTCGTGGATATGAATGTCTGCTATCGTCCGCCATTGGGGTGTCCATCTTATTACGATGATATATTGAACTGTGAGGCATCTACATCACGGGCCTCTGACATGCCAGGTGTGCATGGACAAAGTGGACCTGCCCAGGCTTCAGGTTCCGGAGGTGCATCTGGTTCAGGAGGTGCCTCAGGTTCCGGAGGTGCCTCTGGTTCAGGAGGTGCCTCAGGTTCCGGTGGTCCCTCTACATCGGGCGGCCCCTCTACCTCTGGTGGTGCTTCTGGCTCAGGAGTTGCTTCTACTTCTGGAGGTGCATCAAGCTCTGGTGTCGTCCCTAATACGGCCGGCCCCGGTCTTGCCACTGACCACGCCGTACCATCTGGCTCGGGTGTCCCCCGTGGATATGGTCTTGTTACTATCAGCTCTGGCCCGGGTTCATCCCAGAGTTCAAATGCAGCCTCTGATATTGACGAAGACCAGGCACTGGAAGATATTGAACGTAACATCGCTAGTATTGAGCAATCAATGAAGAACAGAGAAGCGATCATCGATATAGAACCAGAGGAGGAGTCACGTACTCGTAAACTCAAGATTGCGGGAAAACGCATCCTTAAGTAAGTTTAACTTCTTGTAAGATCTAATAACTAACGTCACAATTAATATATCATTGATGAGTAAATATAAATGAGGTAAATCTTCACGTATTACGATTTAACACGCGCAAATTATCGATTATTGCCTTTCCTACGTTAGCAGTGTTATTAAATAATTCTTATTTCATAAAACTGTTTCTAGAGTTACACTATTAATTATATTGGAAAAAAGAAAATATACTTTCTGTGAGTTGAAGGTTAGCTATACACGCATTAATTAACCATGAACAATAACAACGCTGCTTTTTGACTAAGTGTGCGCGATTCCTACGCGTTAATAGTTATATGATTATCATCATAAATGTATTCAGTCAAATTCACTAAATACCTTTACGTCATAATTAAGCAGTGTTTGGTTAATAACGTTAGTATTTTACTACTTGTTTTTACTTACCCAGGAAAGGGTTTTCTATGGGCTCGGACAAAGTTGTCACCATCGCCGAGATTGAGCAAATACCAGATCGTGAACCACGTAAACGCACATCCGCCTTTAGAAATGTTAGGTCACTTCTACGATTCGCACGTAATCGTGGTCAAAGCAGCGGCGACGAAGAACAAGGACTGCTTGAACCGATGCCGGGACCGTCATCTGAACCGGATCCAGTTGTACCTCAAACCGATATGTCGTCTGATGAAATGGGCGGTGAACCACCCTCTCACATGGACACACCGAGGAAGAGGAGACTGTAAGCATTGAAATATTTTTATATTGCATCTTAAATTTGACTACAATAGATTACGATATCTAAATATAGTACGTACGAACTCGGTAAAATATTAACAAAAGATACGGCATAATGGAAAACTTAGACGTACAAAATAAATCGAAATAAAAGGCTCTCAGAGGTATTTACAAAAATACCGTACCGACACCATATCAATATAAAAAATAATTTTATTCTTAGGCGCAGCGCTCTCGACACCGCTGGGCCTGCAGCTCTGAAAGCCGCTGATTTTCAAGTGTGTGTCACTGTGGTGGAGGCGCGCCAGTTAGCCGGCCTTAATATGGACCCAGTGGTCTGCGTACAAATTGGGGATGTTCGCAAATACACCAGCGTGAAGGAGAGCACCAACTGTCCCTATTACAACGAGGTAAGGTATAATTATTGACTGCTAAAAGATTAAATCTTTGTGGTTGCCTGCGCATGTCCTCGCAGATGGGAGCCAGTTTGGCTGACCAAGGGTGGAGTGTGTGACCCTTTTAATCTAGCCTAAATTATGTTGTCCGCCGCGTCTCTTAGGAAATTTCGAGCCTCCGTTAAGTTAACATGTACTGTACAAAATTATTATTGTCAACTATCATTATCCATGTTATATGTTTATTGCGGTAGGCAAAAATATGTTGATATATTTCGTTAATTAAATTACCATCAATGATTTAACTAATTAGCCTATTTTTCTGTACTTTAAATTAAGAGTAAATTATACACGGGCTTAAATGTAATCGACGTAATTAATGTAATCATAATCATGGCTAAAACAAAGGAATGAATAATATTTCAAATATCAAAACAAAAAAAAGCCATAAAACAATTTGGAAATGAAACAAAAAACATAACAGGGAATCGTCTTACATTATTTTTAATTAAAAGTATATTTCGCTTTTATGAAAGCACGTTATCAATTTTCTAAAGCAGCAATATTTTTCTTTTCATTGAACAGCCGCACCGCGATTCTCTATAATAGATCCAGAAATACCAACAGACCTGAATCGTTACCCGGTAATAATGTAACAAAATCCTTTGCGATTTTAATAACGCGCTTGAAACAAAAGGAAACTAACGATTTGGAATGCGCAGAATGGACTCTGGAATTTCATTCGGCGAGTCTATTTGCTTTGTTCGAGATTCAGCTCAACTAATATTTTAAAATAGGTTTCATTTACGATGCAAAACGGAATGTTAATTTAATAGCCGAACAATTTAATACGGACTCAAGTTCAGAACTTTATTTATATTATTGGGCTATAAGAAAATATTAATCCTCACATAGGAGTGGTATAAGAAATATTGTGTTGAGTCGTCGTCAACCCTATGTTAAATTATTTAGGTATTAATTATTTTAATTGTCCACAGTACTTCGTGTTCGATTTCCACATGCCGCCTGTTATGCTGTTTGACAAGATCATCACCCTCTCGGTAAGTGTTTGTCTAAAAATGAAGCGTATAATGAAGCGATGATTTGCCAAGCTCTATACAGTACAAATGCAAAGCTACTATTGGTATGAATTATTCTGCTGCTAGCAATGTAATCACTTCGTCATGTTACGTAGGTACGTATTTACGTGCGTTACAGCGAAATATATTTCGTAAGAGGTAATAAAAATAGGATGTGTTCCCAAATAAATAGAATGTCATTTGTTTCTTCGTCCGCAATTGTTTCTCGGTACACGGGCAGCGGCTTTTTCAAATCTATATCATACTAGCTATCGCGCGCGACTCCGTCCGCGCGCAGTTAAAAAAAAAATGAAAAATAGATGTTGGCCGATTCTCAGACCTACTGATTATGCTCACAAAATTTCATGAGAATCGGTCAAGCCGTTTCGGAGGAGTACGGGAACGAAAACTGTGACACGAGAATTTTATATATTAGATAGGATCTAACATTCTCACCCTTTTTATTTATTTTTCTGTTCGTCTGCCTTTAGGGTTTTTTTCTAATATAATGATCACATTAATTTCATCAAAAAATAAGGTGTACTGACGCCATAAACATGCTTATAGTATTATGAGTGTCCAATAACTGTAACTAAGAACTATAATTACAAGTATAATAATTGTATTTTATTACAAAACGGCCATTATAAAAGATTAGGTTTAACAAAATCAGGAATATGAAATGTTTTCATAAAACCAAAATAAAATCATGTTAAAATATGGACATTAAATTTAAATTTGGCTTTATTTGTCGATATTTAAGTAAGCTAGTTTAAGGCGGTGTCGAAATGATTTATGAAAGCTGTGTAGCGGTATACGATAGTGCGTATGACTTATTTATTCCACAATCTGTAATCCGGCAGCTTTCGGTCTAATTCATCTTCCTTTCATGAATTATTACAAACGAGTATATGTACATATAAGAAAGTATAAATTCAATTATATGTACACATCTATGACATGAGAATCACCTACGAAAAATCGTACAGTGCAACTTTTCCAAACTCGAATTGTATAATTTTCTGTAATAAAATGTATGTTTTTTATCAAATATTTTTACTTCTCATGTTAATTGGTTTATATTTTCCTTATCCCGGATTTCTACACAAAGATTAAGGATTTATTTGCCAAGATCCTATCAAACCTATATTCTTCCACAAATACTCTGCGCATGAAAAGGCTACGTAACTTAGGCGTAATACCTTATTTAATTTCTAGAAAGTATTAATTATTGTCCCGTATTCAGTCTCTACAGGTTCTTTTAATGAACTACGGCTAGAATGTTATTTTTTCCATCAAACGATGTGAAATTATCGTAAAAATTTTCTGGATTTGGCACTTGAAAATCTTTCAAATATTCATCGACCGAAAAAATTCAAAACATTACGCAATCCTCTTGAAAAGCCCAATCCAACAGAAATCGGCTGATGCTTTTCTCTACAAAGCCCGTCAAAGTCTACATTCATATTTTATTCATCGGCTTTCACTATTCAATATTAAATCCGCCACTAACTAACCTCATCTATTATAAAGTACACATTAAAACTTTATCAATAACACCGAGACTAATTAACCAGAAAGGGGATGAATTTATGTCCATTGTACTATAAACAATAATAATATCAGGAATTTACATTTTAAACTCTGAAAGTTTCAAAACAAAATCATAGACAATGAAACATTGTCAGTCAGTGACATGTGACATATAATTTATCATTTCCATTGGATTCTACTGTACATCGATATTATCAATATTAGTAAAGTGAAATTGATCCTTTTCTGCTGACGTTTTTCATTGCGTTAAAATATATGCGTATTTTTACAAATTAAGTTTGTAATTTTTTTTTGGTAATTGTCGAATCCTTGGCTCTATAAATTCAATATGTTTTTCCTTATAGACAGTAGTATTAATCAAGGTATTCGGAACATAAGAAACATGCAAGGCATGATATATATACGTAAAAGATTTGCTGTATTATACAGTTTTGGAATTCTCCATAGAATCGCGTTAAAATTCACTTAAATTAAACTTTAAATTATACAACAAATTAAACTCTCCCTGTAATATTAGTAATAACAAAAAAAATAGTTTACACTATACAAATATAAGGAACAGCTAGTATGTGAGTAATAATTCTTATTTAATGTCATTTTTAATTTCTACAACCTGCTGCGTCCAGTAAAATTGCCACATTTATAACACTAATGGTATTTAATATTCTGTCCTATTTCGGACGGGGACATTTCGAGGTTAATGAAAATCATAACTTACGTTAGCAATATAATTTTTTATATTTAATTTGTGCTTTCGCCTGATACATATTACACGATGAAATACGAGCGCTGTTATTAGACAAGAAGGTATACGTTTACAAAACTTTTCAGTTTCTTCTCTACAGACAATAAGTCTCGGTCTTGCAATGAAAAAAAAGAAACGATTTAAATCGAAGACTGGTTTTCGCTTTCATATGAAACAAATGAATTAATATAATATAAACTCTTCAAAACAAACTAGTATAAACTTCAGTCCGTAATTAAAAATAAACACCGCCCGCACTACGTTTTACATCCATGTCAAATTTCAGCGAGATCCATGCAATCCTTCTGTAGATGCCTTCTAACAAACGTCCATAGTCAGTACATACAGACAGTCCGATTTTATTAATATGTTTAGATACTAGAATAACTGTTTCACTCCAAATTACTTTTTTTACACCAAAACATTTAAATTAGTAAATGTGGAACAAATTTTGTAAATTTTTTATCCTTTTTTATTAAAAATAATTTTTTATCGCTTAACAGAAACTATGAGTAGTAGTCACGTAACCAAACTCGATATTAACTCGATACAAAAACAACTGAACGAGTAATTTCGAGACAATATGTAAAATTTATAGTATTTATGATAGTAATTATAATATTGTAAATCAAAGTTAGTAGTTAATTTTAATACACTTTATGGATTTCCTAATAAAGATGAACATAGGCACATACATTCTTTAAAATCAACTCCAAAAACCTGTACGGAATACATTAATAGGCATTTAAAATGATCACTTATAAGATACATACAAAATTGTATCCGTAGTACGATTATAATGTCTCTTTCATTTTTTATAAAACACTAGCTTTTACCCGCGACTCCGTTCCCGCGAGGAATAAAAAAATGCACACAAGATAAAAAAGTTCCTATGTCCGTCTCCTAGTTCTAAGCCCATAAATTTTCAGCTAAATCAGTTCGACCGATCTTGAGTTATAAATAGTGTAACTAACACGACTTTCTTTTATATATATAGACTAGCTTTTTCCCGCGACTCCGTCCGCGCGGAATAAAAAAAAAACGGGGTAAAAATTATCCTATGTCCTATTCCTGGTTCTAAGCTACCTGCCCACCAATTTTCAGTCAAATCGATTCAGCCGTTCTTGAGTTATAAATGGTGTAACTAACACAACTTTCTTTTATATATATAGATAGATATAGATTCTAAATTGTTCTTCGATATTCGGTGAAAATGAAAATCCAAATATTTATTAGGTACCATAATTTATTATATTTTCTCATACTGCAAAAATAAATACCTTATTCATTGTAACATGAAAATAAAGCCGCTTATTGCTACGTGCTCTGGTATAGAGCGTGTTACGTCGGAACAATTGAATGAATAGAATATCTCGATCACAATAAGCTTATTTGTTTCCTATAATCCTACTCGTACAATACAATACAAGAATATAATACAGTTCAGGATAACCGTTCTAGTGATGTTTGCTAAAACATAATTCTAATTCTGCAAAAAAACTTAGATGCCTAAAAACCTTTCCGTTCACCTTCCCTGTTGCTTCCTATTTACAATTTTTTTTAATTACTTGAACACCCAAACATTTAGCCCAGTTTGACAGAGCCATGTAAAATGATTTTATTACTTATCTAAACATAGCCTTTTATTATTAATAATTAATAAGTTATTTTCCAATTCCACATACGTGTAAATAAATGGGAATACGTCCATACTAGGGACCGACGGTTAAAACATAACAAAAGATAAATTATTACAAATTTAAAACCCGAGCACTTTGTGCCGAGTGCGCGCATATTCATTTATAAATCCTGCCTTTTGTATTCGATAACACAATTTTTATTCCATGTTACTGACCAATTACGTACTACATTGTTCAAACAAAACTAACGGACCATTGTTAAATTGTTATGCTAAAATGAATATTTTTCAGATATTTAGTTGTATATTCAAACATTTCAGAGTAATCGATACACGTATATAAACAAATGACTGATTGACTTTCTAACCGACGGTTATGTAATTTTCTTTTTTTTTATTCAGCAAATGTTTGGAACAAATTGTAAGCGTTTTGCTGACCAGTTTATACAGGATCCTTCAAGAAAAAGATGCATCTACTAAACTAGCGCGTACCATCTTTTTTCCTCATCACCACATCAGATTGTGTAACTCTTCACAAGCTAACTCTTCACTTTTCAATAACGTTTAAAAGTAAATATTTGGTCGATGTGCGACTAATACAAAAACGCTGAACTGTATGCAACACACATCACACGAACTGGAACATTTTAATTAAACATGGACAGACAGCAATATTAGTTTACACAACCGTCCAGATTTACTTTCGGTTTTCATAATTTATACGAACCTATGACGTTTATTTGAAAGTATTTAATTTATTCATAGTTATTTTAGTCTTCTTCAATTATATGTCATATGCTTAATAAAATAACGATTCATTTAAACCCTTGAGAGTAACTGTTCTAGAATATGCTAATTTTTATAAATAATACCAAAGCCATGCCTTCTGTATTATATAATAATTTGTATATCATGAAACAATACTTTAATTCTTTTTTATATTAGTATTATAAAAATTGCTGGCAGCAGGCATTTGTTTAATAATATAATAACAGTGTACCGATATTCCACTTAAGCTAGGTCATGAAAACTCGTGTTGTGGATATCTCATATTTTACGTGACGGCGCTAGCACGCTAGCGTGACATGCAAAATCCCTGTTCGCAGGTGCTACACTCGCGCAGCATTCTGCGTGCTAACAAACTACTCGGAAACTTCAAGCTCGATGTCGCCACCGTGTGGAACCAACCAGGTACGTCACTACACAACACAGCAAACACGAAACATAAAAAAAAGTATTTTTTTAACCATTAGTATCATATATGTAATGAAAATATTTAAATCAGAAAGCTGTAGTATAAGAGAATTGAAATAGTTGATCTTTACATATGTACGAAATTTTAACGTCCATAAATGATATCTGAAATCCTTAGCGAATACAAACTTCTGACCAAGTTGAAGCTTTCAAATAGGTGCAAATGTATCAACAATGAAACAAATCGAACACAGCTAGGCTTTGCTAGTAAATCCTTCTTGATTCCAATTGTAAATGGAGTTCAAACGTAACTCCTTCTTCTATAATACTTAAAGGGGGTTTTCGTCCAACCGCAGATGGCTTGAAGGAAATTTTAACGTCTTTATTTTGTACATTTAATATTACAATTCTTCTTCTTCTATAATATTTCATCATTTAAACTCTCTAATTATTGTGTATTAATGATAATTGTAACCATAAAAGGAAGTATTTTTATTATTTGAAAAGTAAAAACACAATTAAGAAATTCTTTTATACACAACTAGCTTTTACCCGCGACTCCGTCCGCGCGGAATAAAAAAAAATAGAAAATGGGGTAAAGATTATCCTATGTCCTTTTCCTGGTCCTAAGCTACCTGCCCACCAATTTTCAGTCAAATCGATTCAGCCGTTCTTGAGTTATAAATGGCGTAACTAACACAACTTTCTTTTATATATATAGATTATCGTGCATTTCCACTGCCGAAATACCTTCACAAAACATATTGTTATCTCAGATTTCTAAGGAGAATGAAAGGCAAAATAACTATCAACATGTGAATACATTGGTAAATGTTGATTTAATAAAAAAACTCAATGTAGAACTTTAAAATAAGGCATTATACTACAATAATGACCAAAAAAATAATATTACTTTTTTTTGATTTGATTATAAATTTTTGAATTGTAAAAGCTTCTGCTTTATGCCTCAAAAAATAATGATATTTTGGTAGTAACGCAATTATCATAAATATACCCAATTAACTTTACCTATTCTCAAATATTTTATCGTTTCTGTTTATCTAAAACCTGGCTCAAATTATATCTTGTAATTGCTTCGTACAAAATTACTCGTAATTTAATATAGGTCCTTCAAAACTAACGCTGCCATTAACAAGTAAACTTAGTAAAATTTGAAACCTTACAAATTGTAAGCAATTTCAAATTATATTCCTTACCAATAGTGTTGAACATAATAAAGTAAAGTTTGAATTATAAAAATATCAAATATATAAAACTACTACACACTTATACACACTCTGTACACATTTACATTGTGTTCATATTTGATTTGTTTCCGTATATTGTATCTATGTACGATCTATGTTTATACCTCCTTGTGAAACTTTATTGCATGTTGGCGTTTTTAATATTGTTTATCTGTTTATTTCTATTACTTGTTCAATGTCTATCTCCTTGCACCTTTTATCGTTATCTTCACGCTATTTCAGAACGTGACTGCAGTCTGACAACGTTTCCTGTCTTCGTACTTAAGTATAAAAGTTTTGCTTCAGAATATAATAGTTTAGATTAGATGTAGTATTGAAGAATATAATTATTTTATTCTATGATGTACAAAGTTAAGGCTTCTAGCATTTAGATATAAGAAAGCTTAGCGAACACAGTGCAATAAGTTCGCTTCGTATTCGTGTAATGACTCGAAACGTTTTGCCGGGACGTAACATATTAATTTCAAAATAATTTAACACAGATGTCTTTTAAATTCAATATAATCTGTATTAGTAAATTTATGAGCAAATTTAGAATATCTTTTAATTTTCACATTATGGTTGGTGAAATTTTTAACACGTTTTAATTAGCGCCTTTGTCCTGTCTTGCCCGGTGACTTTTTTAACAGATAGAATCCGACCACCTAACTATAAGGCACTTTAATATTCTTTTTACGCATTGGACTAACGTTTATTTAATTTATATGCTTGATAAATTTTGTTATATATTGTAGGTATCCTAAGCAGCACTATTTCCATTTTCATTTTTGCACTTTACTATTCCCTAGTAATTATTACTTTATTTTTATAAAGAGCGCTAAGGCTCAATATTACGCTGAGCGAAATTCTGTTACTGTATACTACTAATTGTAAATTAACTAAAAAATTATTGTGTCATATCTTTTTGTAAATAAATTTTCGCTAGCGAATATTGACGCGGCCTTCTTTCTTGCTTTGCGACTTTTTTTATTTATCAATTTATTGTTTGTGCATTTTTTGTTCTATTTGAATCAAACATGACATAAGTGCAGTTCAAACTTAGAACATTTATACATATTTAAATCACCTTTAGGTTTAACTTATAAGATACGCACATAGTTATGACAATGATAGACTAGTTTTGTAAAAAACTAGCAGTTACCCGCGACTCCGTCCGCATGGAATTAAAAAAAACATAAAAAGTAGCCTATGTGTTCTTCCAGACTATGATCTACATTTATGACAAATTTCATTGGGATCCGTTGAGCCGTTCTGGAGATGTCTTCGAACAAACATCCATCCATCTAAACATTCGCATTTATATTAGATAGTTTAGTTTACATTAAATATTATAAAAACATGGTAAGTAAATGTAAAAAAATCAACATTTATTTTTCTGTCTCGTATTTTATTACGTAACATTTTCAGCGATAGAAGCTTTTAATGAGCCTTTACGGTGTGTCAGCTATAATATCTTACTCATCGCATTGAATTATTAATTTTTTCCTCGACAAGATATGGTATAAAAAACTATTTACTTTTTAGTACACACTAATTTGTACTCAGATTTCAAATGTCGAAAAATTGTTTGTATGCTATTTTTTTATTTAACTTTTAAGATATGCAACCTGTTTGTTAATAGATCGCCAGTTCTACCACAAGTGGGCGTTGCTGACTGATCCTGATGACGTAGCAGCAGGTCCGAAGGGATACCTCAAGTGCGACATAAGCGTTATCGGCAAAGGTGATACCATCAAGATACCACCGACGAGTGACAAGGACGAAGACGACATTGAAGCGTAAGTTAATAGGATATTAACAGTCTCATTCAATTACTCATATACAGAGTTCTAAAAGGTGTCATAAAAATGGTGATGGCATCTAATATTCTACATTTGTCTGACCAAGATTTGCCATTATTTGATAGACGATAATTACGAAACGCAGGAATTGAAAATTGTATGGATTCACAACTAACACGTTATCACTTCGTATTCACTTCTTCTGACGTGTTCAGCTTCACAGAACCTTGCTTTAAGAATTCTGTGATCACACTTTTCTCACAAAATTCGAATGTAATATTTTATCTTAATAACATATGATTTAATACGGTATAGAGTTTGATCTCGCTATGAATTACTGCCATATAATATTTGCGGTACATACAGGTCACTAGTAACCGTAATAAAATTGTTACTCGTTTAATACAGACTTTCATATGCGAACCGCTTATGTGGTATGAAAAACAAATGTTTTGATTATTATTGGGGCTTTTTACTACAGTGACACTTTGTTTCTGTTTTTTTTTTATATAATATGAAGAGGAGAGACGGGTAAGAAGACAGCCAAATCGAATGAGGCAAAAGTCAGTCTTTTCGATTTCGATTATAGCGCTGTTCTATGTATTCATAAGCCACTACCACGTTATATCAAAATTTCAGCTTATTGAAGTTACTTTCAAGAATAAAAATAAATATGTAATCTAAATGTAAACAAGTTATCCTCAAGAGCTTGAACATAGAATAAACTACTCATTTTAGAAACCTTTTGCTGCCTGATGGAGTGCCAATGGAACGTCAACGAACAAGATTCATTGTCAAGATATACAAAGCTGACGGCCTGCCTAAGATGAACTACTCTCTGTTGGCCAACATGAAGAGAGCTTTCACTGGCGAAAGTCAAGACTTGGTCGATCCATATGTAAAGGTTTCCTTTGCTGGGATGACTGTAAGTACCTCGAAACTAAAGACGAAAATATTGCCACGAAATTTGGGAAGTGCTTCTATAAATATGTCACATTTATCGCGATGATTAATTCCCTTTTCTAACGTTAAAAATAAGTTAAGGCATAAATTTTGTAGTAGAACGAATTTTAATTGTTGTATTAGTCTCTACAGATTTGATTTCTTATTAGTTGGTATTCAACTAATGTCTTTCGGACAGGGTTCCACCTCAGTCAAGAAGAACACCTACTCGCCGGTGTGGAACGAGCAGATAGTATTCACTGACATGTTCCCACCGCTTTGCCAACGCATTAAGATCCAGCTAAGGGACAACGATCCCGTACATCCGAACATCATTGGCACACATTTTATCGATCTTAAAACTATTTCCAACGATGGTGAAAAAGGTAATTTTAGACTTGTGAAGACATATTTTTCCTTCTAAACATTTTTTCTGGTTAAAATACTGAATCTTCTAAAACCTTTTTCATTTCTTTAGGCTTCCTACCAACATTTGGACCAGCCTACGTTTACATGTATGGTTCCACACGGGACTACAGTATTATTGACCAGCATGCCAACTTGAATAAGGGCATGGGAGAAGGAGTGTCCTATAGAGCAAGGTTGTTACGCAGTATTGATTTCTGTTGATTATGTACTACAAACTGATATATTTATTATAATAAATTATATTAATATTTTCAGAGTCTTGATATCCATTCGCACTGAGATAATGGATAGCATTGAATCTCCTGGATCGGATGTGGAAGTTGAACCCATTATACCCATCACAGAGACTTCGTTTGAAAAGAATGAGGAATTTTTCCTGTTCGGAACAGTATTTGACGCTAACATGATAGATAAAACACTCGTCGAAAAGCCGTTGCAATTCGAACTGAGCATCGGTAATTGCGGTAACATTCTCGACGGTTCTAAAGAGTCGGTGAGGAGAGCCCAAGACTTGGATGTTGAACATCTTGGTTAGTATAAATATGAATCAGAATATTCCTATAGTAAAACATTGTAATAAATACATAACATATTCTTTATTAATCATAGACGAATTGAGCGCCGACACCGGTTACTGGCAGAGTGTGACCCAACCATTGAAGGCGATCTCGTCGGATAAGACGTACTACTACTTGCCGTACTGGGACAACAAACAATGCATGCATGTGCGCAGTATCTGGCCGGACCACCGCCGCCGCATGTACAACTCAAACATGATTTCAAGCATCATCGAAAAATTCGTAAGTATTTAGAGAAAATCAATATTGAATTCAAGAAAGTTGATGTCTGGAAGCACTTTTATCAAATCTAACTAAGTATTTGTAACTTAATCAGGCCATTTTTTAACCTTACTGCTAAGCTTAGCTACTTTAATAACGCAATGTTAAATACAGGAGGAAGGGCTTACCGACGCACAACTGGCTATAGAGTCTGACAACGGCCCGGACAATACATGCATAGCGGGATTAAAAGCCACGCTCGACTGTGTCAGCAATGCTTGCGCAGCCTACGTTCGTCACATGACCGGATCCCAACCCTTTGGCAATACTAAACTTGATCGCGAAAGGCAAAAAATGTGCCTCAACGAGATTGTAAGTATTATAATTGAACTGATTGATGAATATTTGCTTCATCATTTCGATTCGTTTCCACTATTTTTTGTAATCGTATATTTGTCGAAGCGAAATTATAAAAAGTATAATATTTCAGCTATATTTTGATGTTTTCTATTTTTTAATGCAGGAAACTCTCAGTACTAGTACAAGGAACCTTCGAGCTCTTATTACAAAGAGCTCTATTAAGGACCGTTTGCGCACCGCCTTTAGTTACTTGAATAAACTGAAACATATTTGCGAAGATGTATGTATTATGACATTGAAGTTGTACTAGTATCTACTTCTTTGTTAAAATAGAGCTGTGCTTGTGAAAAATAAAATATCTTTCTAGGCCCAACCCGCACTCCCTGATGTATTCATCTGGCTAATCAGCAATGGAAAGCGTTTGGCCTACTACCGGATTCCAGCAAGAGATATAATCTACTCCGATCATCCAGAAGAGACAGGAAAATTCTGTGGCAAAATGCAATCTCTATATCTGAGGGTAATTATTGTTATTGAAGTTAATTCGTCTGCATATCTTATATCGTACACTTGGTTTATACTCTTTTAATAATTATAATTTTCTTCAGTGGCCTGGAAAGAAAGCGACTACTCCTAGCGGTTGGGCTATACCTGCAATGGTTCGTGTTTACTTATGGCTCGGGGTTCTACAAGATAAGAAACATTACATAGACAATCTTCCCGTTGGCTATGAAGTTAGTTCTGAGTTACGAAATGCTGACAAACTGCGATCTAACGCACCTAATACAATATTTTATGCAGAGAAACACGTAAGTTTAATCTTTAGATTTTCGTGCAATATTATTTTAAATATAATCACCAAGAAAAATAGTGTTAACATTTTCTATTTGTTATTTCAGAATTTCCAAATGCGGGCCTATATTTACCAAGCTCGTTCTTTGATTGGTTCGGATTCATCAGGTTTGTCCGATCCATTTGCTAGAGTCGTCATTGGAGATTCAGTCTCTAATACTCAAGTTATAGATGAAACTTTAAGTCCAACTTGGGATGAGCTACTTGTTTTCAACGACATTTTACTATTCAGTTCCATAGAACATATTAAAACTGATCCACCGACAATAGTCATCGAAATTTTTGATCAAGATAAGGTTGGAAAATCCGAGTTTATAGGACGCACAATAGCAAGACCGTCAATCAAGGCTTTTGAAGATAGCTATGAAAGACCACAGTTTCCACCATCGTTAGAATGGCATGAAGTTACTCGAGGCGACGATAGAGCTGGCGAGCTGCTGGCCACATTTGAAATGCTTGAAATACCCTATAAGCAAGATCCATCTATTTTACCAGAACTTCCTTCACCTAAAGATGCTGTTAGAAAGCCACCCCTGGATACCAATAAAGGTCCTATTTTACCTGTTCCGAGAGGAATACGACCAACACTTTCAAAGTATCGCATTGAAGTTCTGTTTTGGGGCCTTAGAGATCTCAAACGTATTCATCTTCTCACAGTGGATAAGCCAAGAGTTGATATAGAATGTGCAGGGAATATTATATACTCTAGTGTAATACAAAATGCTAAACGTAACCCAAATTTCGCAAGTCCCATTAAGTATGTTGATGTAGAACTTCCTGACCAGGATTTATATAGACCTCCCTTGACTATTCGAGTTGTTGACTGCCGTAGCTTCGGCAGAGTTACTTTGGTCGGTACCCATACCATAAACTCAATACATAAGTACATATATACACCAATGAGTAAACGCGAAAGAGAAATCGAGGAACGTAAGAAATCTTTAATACAATTACAAAACGTTGATTTGAAAGCTAACTGCATAATACAAGACGACGTTTTCACGATTGAAAACGAAAGAGAAAGTTCTCCTCTCCTCACGCGCTTGGGACGTAATGCCGTGTACTATGGTTCGGGTATTACACCCACACCTCGCAAGAAAATGGGCAAGAGACGTAAAGCTAGCACTGATTCGATTTTAGATGGCGATGAAAGAAGTAAAGATTGGTGGACAAAATATTTTGCTTCTGTCGAGACAATGATTGAAGAAGAAAAAGAAGCTAAGAGGGAGCGCGCTGATTTCCTTCAAACTCCTCACACGTCAACAGATGAAAGATTCTTCCGCGATGACAAGAATTCGCCGCAGGTCCACGGTAGCAAACGACACGGTCCGATGCAATCACCACGATCAAAATTAAGCCCAACATTTTCAAAGAAAAGTGAAATTCCTGTCTCTGCTTTAACAAAGGTTTGTTTATAACCAGTCAATAAATAAATATTTAACAATGATATTGTTTCTATTTCTATTAAATTTTATTTGTAACTACCTACAGGTGTATCCACACGAGCTTGAAGCCGTACCAGAATATGAAGAATTCAAGGAGTGGTTGCATTCATTCGAATTATACCGAGGAAAGAAAACTGGCGATGACACCGAGGATGAAAACCGAGTCGTTGGGGCTTTCAAGGTTTATAAAAGTTTCTTTTTCTTTGCAATAAATCGTAATCAAATCAAAGTAATTGACTTTTTCCAAGTTCTGCTATTGCATCGCAACCCCTCATGGTATTAACAAAATACTAAACTATAACTTTAATTGTTTAAGGGTGCTATTAAAGTCTACAAATGGCCTCTACCGAAAGGAATCGATGATCACACGATTATGGGTCTTGATCCAAATCATGGATTTTTCCAAGGCGTCCCGAGTAACGATCCTATCCACGTCTTAGTCAGAGTCTACATTGTAAAGGCAACTGATTTACACCCAATGGACTTAAATGGAAAAGCTGATCCTTACATAGTGCTGCATTGTGGATCGAAGAAAATCAGCGACAAAGAAAATTATGTTTCTAAACAACTTAATCCAGTTTTCGGAAAATGTTTCGAAATTGAAGCCACCTTCCCGCAAGACTCTATGCTAACGGTTCAGGTTCTTGACTGGGATCTAGTTGGGTCTGATGATATGATTGGGGAAACAAAAATTGATCTTGAAAATCGATTTTATAGCCGCCATAGAGCAACTTGCGGCTTACCGATGAAATACGAAGAGTAAGTAAATGTGTTTAAAGTTGTACTTAAATGCTGCAATTAAATTATTAGCGATTTCATGTAAATATTATATTATTTTTAGGCAAGGCTATAACAGGTGGCGAGACGCTATGAAGCCAACACAAATTTTAGCTAAGCTGTGCAAGGATGGGAAACTCGACCCACCGATTTACGAGCCGGGGCGTGTTAAAGTTGGACGCACTGTATTCAATATACCAATGGATGACGCGGAGCTATTTTCCGACCCGGATACAATTGAGGAGCAAATGGCCCTGGTGGTCCTTCACCGTTGGCAAGAGGTACCACGTGTTGGCACCCGACTGGTAACTGAACATGTTGAAACCAGGCCTCTCTATAATCCTAACAAGCCTGGTATGTTTTAGTACTAACCTAAAGACTAACAGCAAGTTTTTCTTATTTCCATTTTTATTTATACCTTACCTATATGTATATCAAATTAAATATATCATCAATTCATTCAATACAGGAATTGAACAAGGACGATTAGAGATGTGGGTTGAAATGTTCCCAATGGACATGCCGCTTCCGGGACCTCCTATGGACATTTCGCCCCGTAAGCCAAAGTCTTATGAAATGAGAGTTATAATTTGGAACACTGATGATGTCGTATTGGAAGATGATGCTTTCTTCACCGGTGAAAAGATGTCCGACATTTATGTCAAAGGGTAAGTTCTGCAAATATTATAATGAAAGAATATATCGAAAGATCAACATAATGAGTACCTAAATGTCTAATCAATTTCCATAGGTGGCTAAAAGGACCAGAAGACTGTCAATCAACCGATATTCACTATCGGTCTTTGACTGGTGAAGGGAACTTTAACTGGCGCTTCATTTATCCATTCGATTATTTGGAGGCTGAAGAACGTATTGTTATATCTAGAAAAGAATCCATGTTCTCGTGGGATGAAACCGAATGCAAAATACCAGCTCGTTTTGAACTTCAAGTGTGGGACGCTGATCATTTCTCCGCAGATGATTTCTTGGGTAAAAACTATAAAAGTATTACAACTAGTAATTTCTCTTATTATTAATAAAAGCGAAATCTTGTAATATCTTTAAATTTTTACAGGAGCTATTACTTTAGATCTGAATAGATTCCCTCGTGGTGCAAAATCATCCAAGTTGTGCACCCTGGAAATGCTGCGCAATGATGGGACGGTTCCGATGGTGAACATATTCAAACAGAAGCGTGTAAAGGGCTGGTGGCCTTTCCATATCAAACGAGATACAGAGGAAATGGAACTTACTGGAAAAGTTGAGGCAGAAATACACCTGCTTACACGTGAAGAGGCCGATAAAGTACCTGCTGGTCTAGGCCGCAGCGAACCTGATCCATTGGACAAACCAAAGTAAGTACAATTTGTCACATTTAAATTAAGTTATCGTATATTTTTACCTTATACATAGGTACGATTAGACTGCGATATTCTAGACGGTACACTGAGTGTATACATCTAATGTCTCTGTATGAACACGAGTATCTCTGATTACAAAGTTTATTGTTTGTTGTGACACGATAATTAGTGTCGCGGCAGACGCAGTGTAAAAATCCAATATCCAATTACAAGTGTAAACAGTACAGACAATAATGTCGAAATTTGCCTTATTATCAATTTTATTCCAGTCGGCCGGACGCGTCTTTCATGTGGTTCTTGAATCCACTGAAATCGATTCGCTATATCATCTGGCACAACTACAGGTGGACGGTTCTCAAAGCTACATTGGTCCTAATGGTGGCCCTCATGCTGCTAATGCTTGTTTACTCTGTACCGGGGTACACTATCAAGAGGCTTTTGGGGGCCTAAATACATTTACATAGAAATAAACATCAAGGAACATATTTCTAGATATGTATTTCTACAAAAAAGTATTGAACAAAGCCTCAATATTTATTAAAACATTGCTTTTATTCAATATTTTTTAATTCATCTGTAAATAAATCATCTATATAATATTTCGTAGTAAATAGTTTGCCATCACTTCTAAAGTAAACAAGTTACATTCCGTGTGTTCATTTATTACAAAGTTACTCATTTATTGTTTTATGTAGTGAAAGCCATTCAAATAGAGTCTATAAAATCTACTTCAAATTAATATCTAAAGATCCAAACCAAACATTTTCATTGTAAATATTGCATATCAGGTGCACGTAATAATTTAATCACTTCATGTAAATATTACCAACTTTGTCTTTAAAATAGTTTAATCTTTGTTTATTCTGAACCAAAAAGAAACCATAGAAATAACTCAAGCACGTAAAGACAAAATATTTGTGTAAATAAACTTAAAACATGAACCTATAGTTTGAGAAGTAGAACCTGTACTTATAATGTTTTCGAATCCAAGGAATCGCTTTGATTAGTATCTATATAGGTTGTAATATTCATGTTAGATTTTTTATAAAAAAAAATTAAAAAACCAAAAAAAGTAGTTAGTTGATGTTCTTTAGTATGTTAAGCAAATTGTGAATTTATTTACAAGTATAAGTAAATAAATAATTTACTTTTACTTGTAATATAAATGAAAACCTACACATTAAAACGAAAAAAAAAAATAAAAAAAAAGTTCACTGCTTGTATATACTCCTAATATGTATATATGTTTTTCGATCATACATTATTGTTAAAGTCAATTTATTTCATCATATACACACATTATTTATCATTCATAAAAAAAATCTAGCGTTTTAGGAAATACTACAAAACTACATTTGTATGTACAACTTATCTAAATGTGTAATCCATTGTAATTATCATTTCATTAATCATCATCATCATTATCATCACCATCATCCTAAATAAAAGACATTTTTCATTTAAATTTCTAAAAAATATTATTTCATAATTAAAAAATCATTTCATTTATTCATACAGCATGCATTATTCATTTATTTTTTAATATATTTGTTTAAAAGTGAAATTATTTATTTTTATTAGCTAAAAAAAAAATAATAACACCTCAAATGTTATCATCAAAAAATGCATGTAGTCAAAACTTATCTTAATGTATGACCAAAGTATTAAGTTTAATTTGTTAAATTACACTCAATATTTTAGTTTTTTGATTTAAGCCATTTTTTAATTCAAAAGTTGGTCTACAATCAACGAGACAAATTTCGTAACACGATGTTTCCATTACAGTGTACACATAATAACAAAATTTCAAAATTTATCTTTAATAATTCAATTCAAAATACCCATTGGTGTAATTGTAACTCAACACTTTTTTCGGTATATATTGGAATCATGGTGTAATTAAGCCTCTTAATATCTAAATGCTATAACACAATATTACTACACTTTTTAATGCAGTGTACACTATATAAACATTAGTAAACAATTTAAAAGTTTTAACAGATGATACATAAGTCATATCTAAATGTGTCCCAAATACCTTATGTATTACTGTTTATATGCACCAATGTGTAATTCAAATGAAAGCTTATTCAACGCGTAAATATGTGTATTATTATGTCTGTAAATTTACTAAGTTCTTTTACTTTATGTGTAATTCTGTCTAACTCAATATTATCGGTGATGAATTAAGTAATTACGTCTTATCAAAATTTAAGGGTTTTTCAAATAAAATGTAAATGTATTATCCATTGTATTACTTCTTTTAAATCAATATAAACTTAAATGAATATATTAAAGCAAAATCAACTATCATTTAATTATACAAATATTGAAAATTACACAAAGAGTAAAAAACGCGGTAAACTTGCAGACATAATAACGTAATCGTTGGTGAAATAAGTTTCATCAACACAGTTATTAGTAAGTGTTACCCGATGTATTGCTAATTAGGAAAAATAATATAACCTTTGGTGAATAATTGGACCTTCAACCGCCAAAGGTTATATTGAATTTTCTATAACCTAACTTTTCCAATATAACCTTTGGTAGTTAAAAGTTTAATTATTCACCAAAGGTTATATTATAATAACATATTTATTGTATTTCTGTTTATGGAAATCAATGTAACCCTTATTCATTATCGGATCCAGGTGTGGCAATGGTCTCGAGCCCAGTTTAGTAATCATTAATTTTAACAAGTTGGCTTCCTTGTCTGATTTATTCCGTTTTAATTTTTGTTATTGTGTAATTTCCAGTTTTTCTATCTTAATGACAAACCTGGATCCGCTATGTCCTGAATTAAACATTTTTATGTTTAAGTTATAAGTAACGGTCGAAATTAATGTTCGTACTTGAAACATTTTTAATTCATTCTGTTTAAATATAACATATATAAAGATCACATTAGCTACCGAAAGGCAAACATATAATAGGCTTCGCTATGGGAGGCTGCGTGGTGGCAGGGGGGCAGTTGAATAGACAACTTCGAAATACTACGGGGCCTATAACCCCTTTAGACCCATATAGATAACTCAATAACGATTTTTAAATTTTTCATTTAAAAATGAACCAGATGTCGATAAGCATTCTCGTTGGTATAAAAAAAAGAAATTTTACTACAAGTCCAGATCATCGGACAGACCCCTCCTCCCTTGATCATTGGGTAATCATTGTCTATTGGGCGAATGAATAATTTTCTTACTCAGTTTTTTATCATTTTAATATCGATCTTAAAGATGAAATATTGATTTCGACCGTTAGGTATTTGTGTAAGAATGTATGAAAATTTGCGTAATCAAGTATGAATGATGTAACCAACATTTAGTATTAAGGGATACGAAGCGACACGACATGATGAATTTATGAGGCACTTTGTAACAGACTTATGTGTCTATATTATGATCGTATCGTGACGCTTCGTTTCGCATTATTGCATTTTGTTGTTCAGCTTTTTAAGTCTTACGTTACTTTCAAAAATTCTGTTAAGTTGTTTTAAATAACACGTTGTTAAATACCTACATTCCTTAATTACTTACACAGTTACTGTTACGTTGCGATAGCTAATACAATATTAATTTGCAAATAGTATTTTTATAGCCAATGCGTTTATGATTTTTAAAAATAAACTCTATGTTTCATAAATATTAATTCTATTTAGAGTCTGATTATATCAGAATCATGGCCCTGCAAAGGGAGGTTAACTCTTTCGTTTTTTTAACCGTTTTAAAAAAATTCGTATTTCTGAAGTAATAAGCGTTATTACTGTTTTTAAATCAGTTAAAATACTTTTTTTATTTTTATTTTCGTAGTAACTTCCAACTAAATATAGGTGTAAGTACTGCTTTTGATTCTATATGACTCTACTATATACATATTTATACTATTGTATACTTACATGTAGCGTTAGACTATACAAGTTATATTATAATATTGTTATAACAATGGAGTAAAATTCATAAATTTTATTATATAATTGGAATCGTATCTGAATGCTTCAAGTATACTACATACAACTTCTACTATTCTTTATGTACACTTTTTATATTACAGTAATTTCTAAATTTTATTTTTTCAACCTCGAACTTACCAAAATCGGTGGTTAATAAGAAAAATTTTAGTACAGTACCATCCAAATCGCATCTTGAAATTGCGCTCGTGACGCTGCGTACAGTGTTTTTGATAGGTATCGTCTCTCTCTAAAGGAATGCTTAAGCTGGGTATTCAATAGGTTCGCGAACGTAATGGATATCCACCTTTAGAGACACGTGTGCCTTCCTCCCCAGTTTTAGCCCACCCGCTTTTATAAAAAATATAATGTTTTAATAATTTGAAATTTCTTGAACTTATACATAATATTATATCTTCGACTGTAAATCTTATCTTAACAGTCCTCATATAATCTGATTGCAACATATATTTATGAATTTTATTCCCATATAAATTATCAACTACTATATTAATCTTGTAATCAAATATATAAATGTATAGCTTCTGTGCTATTTTGAGACGTGTAGCATTAAGCCACGAAAGCGAACCGGAACCAAAACGAAATGAAAATGGAACGCAGCATTCGTATCACGTTAGCTTTGGTGCTATATGCTACTAACTTCTTAGTTCTCTAGAACTAACCAGATGCATGCGAGGTTCGTACTACATTTGAGTTCACATCAGCTCCGGTTCGGTTTCATGACAGATTACTCGACTTGAACAGTCGTAGTAGAGAAACCTTCGTTAGTTTTCAAATTCATTCCTTTTTGATTTGTATAAAACTGAGTAATTTTTCTCTGTAAACTTTTACAACTAAGAAGTTATGTTTTTGTTAGAGTTAAAATTTGATGTTAGTAATACCTTATTATCTGCACTTTTTTAATTTGACGAAACAAATTGTAAAGAGTCGGTATATCGCGCATTAAACGAATTTATTTCAGAGGTAAATAGTACCATATTTCGACGCCTTGTAGAGATTCGTTGTTCTTGACACCATATGAGCTTGTATTTGTTTAAAATGTTATATTGCGACAGTTGCATTGTCACCAATACATGCCAACCCGCATTAAATTTAAGGCCGCACAATAACAGTCTATAAACACTCGTGGGACTCAAATAATCGAAACTAATATTGTATACTTGTTGATTTAATATTATTATAACACGTTATGCGCGTTCCGTACACAGGGCGTTGAATCGTCGACATGAGTCTTCTAATCGGTCAATCCAGGCAAAGCGACTACCACGAATTAACAAAATGTTAACTATATAGATTTGCTCCATCACCTTGAAAATCGCAGCAACTTTTCTCACGACGATGATGACAAAAATGTGAGCTACTGACTTTGAGGACGAAAGGAAAACATTGCGGTGGCGCGTGCCTATGTACAAACCTCTCTTAAACTGTACTGTGTAAGTCGCGATTACGTATGCTTGGGTAGGAAGGGCTTTTACAATTTGCTTCGGCTAATTACAAACAGATGTCGTAAACAAAAGTTAGTGACAAATCAAATATTATGTTCTATTAATAATAGAGTTAAATAATTATATCATAGTTGCAGTCCTAAGTTTTAGTCTGTAACACACGGTGGCGAAAGTAAACCGGAATCGAACCGAACGTTACGCTCGAAACATGAAAGTGAATATTAAACGAATACTTTGCTCCAGATTACTGCGTTTGTACCACAGTGACTCTTGTATTGACTCCAACTGTTGTCTTTGTTTTTATCAAAGGGTATGTGAAGGGGGACAATATGTCACTACAATCGACCAACATTTACATTTGTATTGTGAGCCTACCTGATAAATCGTTTACTGGAAAGAACCCAATCAACTCCAGGTTTATATAAAATTTGAAGTCGCTTCGGTTTCGCTACGCTTTCGCCGCAGTGTGGTAGATGCGAAAAATCTGCAGAATGTTTCAGTATCCCAGACTGTACCTCGAAACACGAAAGTAGAACCACACAGTTAACTGGTATATTATAGGCAGTTGGTTTCTTTAATTTCATTTGTGTAAAATAAATATACTAAAATTAATGTTTACTAACATACTTGTTTGTCTTCGTCGTATGTTACTTTTTAATTTGTTACTTAAAAAGTAAATTTTCTCACTTGACATTAGAATTCACGTTGTGTTCGTTAAACTAGTATTTAAATGTTTGTTTAATGAAATATGTTTTGTTAAGTTTAACTACTACTGTTATGTTCTTCTGCACTGTCATGTAAAGTCAAGCGTACGTTGTACGACAACTCAGCATGCATTGGAATGCCAAGTAAGGTTACAAATCCGAATTTTAAAAGGCAAGAGTCCTCAGACATCCAATTTCATAGAAATCAGCCCATTGATTTGAGTTAAAATAAGCTACAGAAACGCATACAAGACAAACATAAAAGTTTAATTTTTATTTACATAGGTTACGAAAGAAGAGATCTGTGCTGGTTCTAATTTCATGTTTAGAGCTATTATACCTTTAGTATAATCCACTCCACTTGTTCAAAATTCTGTGTTACCATGCCACTGCTGTAACATTTATATCAAAACAGTGTTACTATTTTTTCATAAAAGGATAACAATGTTTTTATACTAGTGTTTCAACAGTGAAGATCCACAGGTTTTTATTATTTTACTAGAAATTTCCCAGTGTATGTATTTTAAATGGTTAAAATTAATAAACTATTTAAAAAATTAATATCTTTTATTCAATTCGCGCATTTCCAAAAACAAAAAAACTTCTAGTACGAAAATAATGTTACAAACATATAAAGCATATAATGTGTATCAAAAAATTAAAAATCTAAACAGGTCACTGAAAGATTTTGGGGTATAGATTATGTATTGGAGGTTAGCGACAGCCGCAGCCTCTGCGTCGGCGCCGCCTGTACCGGCGGCGAATCCGTCTTCGTCGCCGTCTGCAACTTCTGCGCCGTCTGCGTCTTCTGCACCCGCACGCCTCTCGCGCTTTCCAATTCAAATAATTGGAGCCTTTTCTCTCTAGAAACCCTAAAGCTACTCCATTTTCTAAGATTTTCTCCACAGTTTGATTTAGTTCATCACTGCCTAATTTGTTATAATTCGCTCTTAAAAATCGCACAATTTCCGCAGAGGTAGCGCCTTCTTTGACGTCGTGCAGGTACTTGAGAATTAACCTTCCAGGTGGGTTCGGGGGCGCCGTTGCCTCCGCGGCTTCTTCAGTCGTCATTTTTATAGGTAATAAAGGTTTACTAAAGCATGACTCCAAATTTCCACTTTGAAAAAAATGTGATGCATCTAAATTATTATTAAGCTTGATTTGACATAGCACACTGAATGATATTTCATAGAAACAATTGCTCTTCTATTTTTGATATTATGTCACATTATTTTTAAAATCACACTCATCATGTCAAATGTCAATACTTTTTATCGGTCTACGTATTAATATATCATAATGGATTTTAAAAATATATTATCATTTTCATAAAAAATATGATGAAAACCGTAAAATTTTAAAACTGTCTTAAAATTGAATAACCTGGCAGCGTGAAAATATTAAAGAATAAATTTAAAACAAATAAAATCTATCAAAAATTGTCAATGTCACTTTCGGAAATTAAGATTTTTTATTCTGACTTATGTAAATAGAATTTTGCTATAAGTATTCAAATTAGATATGTCCGGATCAAATAACACCCAAGAGCAAAATACGAACACCGCAAAAATAGTTATAAGCGCATTCTATAAGATCGTGGATAGCAATGGAGCGACCGCTGGAGACGTGACCAAATACCTGCAACAAAAGTTCGGTGACGTATGGAAAGAAAATGTTCTAACAAGCAAAGCTGAGGAAACATTAGAATCGAGCGCTGCGCTAGGATTTCTAGATAAACACGGCAAAAAGTACATAGACAAGCTAACCCGTGGCCTTTGTCGTTGCAAACGAAGATACGGTGGCCGAAGAAAACTCTGTTCCAGCAAAAGACAAGTCCAACGTCGACGGCGTCGGACATATTACTCCTAAAATGTGGTCCTAAAATCTCGTGTGGATATAAAAATTTTAGTCCGGATCTTTGCCGTGAAATTCAACCACCGAAACACTTTTTGTTTTCTCTCAAATTTGATAAGACCTTAGCTTTCACGCATTTGCTCGTAATGCGTGCTAGAAAGCTATTAAAGCCACAAGCAAATTTACTTACGTCCGATATTCCTAGAATTCTTTAACATAATTGTTAATCTTGTGTAAATTAACTTGATACTAGTGATTATTTTGTTCCACGCATGACATGTATTAAATTACACAATTTTGTGAAGTCAAATGTTATATTAAAAGTGGATTGAAAAGGATCATAACAAAAATAAATATATACCCAATAACCAACTATTTTATTTAACTAGTATTTACAAGTAGTTAATTCACATATTTAAAAAATGTTGCGTCATATTAATAGATACAAAGTCAACTGTAAAAATTTTCAAGGTTGCAAAAGATATATGTATAATTGACACAAAATTGAATAAATTGGGCCTTTTCTAATATAAAATAAATAATGTCCCCATAGTGTGAGGGGCAGGAATATAACTGAGATGAGAACATTACGACTTCTCAAGTCTTTCTTGTAGAGCTCGTTCCCATCAATGCCAAAAAATATTACAAAGTTCTTATCGCACTGTAGTTGTTTTATTATCTTTTTATTTTGTTATTTTCTATGCCTATCTAGGATTTACACATTTTCTGATAAAGCTAACAATGATAGAAGTGTCTCTGTTGCCAGCCCAGATAAACATATCACACTATAACGGAGTAAAAGCTATTGGGCCCGACGAACGATAAATGTGAACAGTTCCGTACTGGCTCAGCATAGGCGAGCGACACGATTGTTATCCGGACGTTAGGGCTTGACAAAACGCCCCACATTTTGCGTCACTTTTGATAAAAAAATTGGTGTTGGTAAACTGTGAAAAGTTTCATCAACGACCGACATTTCATTAGCGAGATTTTGTTCGTTATCGGGTTATGCATCAGAAAAGTGGGAACGAGCTGTTAAATAATAAATCTATTCGTCCAAGGATGTCTCCTGAATAGTCAACATTTTAACTGTCCATGCAATACATATCACGTACCGGAGACTGCTATTTAAAGCGCAAATGCAATAGAGTTGTCAATGTTACTTGTTCTGTACTTAGACGTTTTTCTCTACAATTACTACATTTTAACATTGTTCTATTTCTATTATTAGTGCTGCGTACCGTCACCGTGGTCATTAGCGCCTAAATTTAGAAAATAAAATAGGCACTAAATATTTTGGCCCACAGCCAGGTCCAGCATTTTATATAGAGTTAAAATACACTATATAATTACCATGTAGTAAATTAAACAAGATAAAGGAGTGAAAAAAAAGAATTACAAAGTATAGAAGCTTATATAGAAGGTAAAGCTGATTAATTAAATTTAAATTAGCATTAAAGCCTGCGGCAATGGTTCGAATGTAACAATGCTTGGGGCAGTTCAAGTGTTAAACAAACGCGGGAACCTATATTTTTGTTTATACAAATCATTTTTAGATAATTAAACAATCTCTAAGTCTTCACGCATTCAGTTTTAACTGCACAGTTTTAAATAACAGTCTGACTGTACTATATAAATCTTAGTGTGTACTCAAAATTACACTACGTTAAACTGTACAGTTCTGTTTTCGTACACGTACATTTTACTGAGCAGTTGACTATTCAGAGGACTTATCACGAAAATTCTTGAGAAAGTATTCGTAACGTCATCGTCAGTCGATTATTTGTTGCGCCCCATATATGTAAAATTTGGACACATTTTGTCGATGACGATGGCTGATGGCCTAAGACTATGCAGTTTAATCTGAAAATGTGCAGCTGAATTTACACTTTGTTTTTTAATTAATCATTATTTTTGAAAAACAATTGCAACCTTAAAAATCAAAATATATGTTCAATTCACAAGAGATTTGAAAAAAAATGCAAATGACATTTAAACTGTATTATTTATAACAATTATTACACTAAAAAAAATCTCATTTAAAGAACGACATATTATTTTATACACTTAGTTATTTTTATAGGGCTTGTGATTGTTAAAAATCCAACACATTCAATTAAACCACAATAATGTAATAGTAACGATTCTAAAACAAATCTTTTTCAAATATATTTATGATAATTATAATAACCTAACATTAAAAGATACTAGATTTGTATTGTTTATTATATTATTTACAGTGCACACATCACTACTATGTTACACTTGATAAAATTATATAAATAAATTCACATAATTACAAAACTTAAATTCATATTTCTGGACATTACAATATCTAATTTAGAAATAAATTAGCCAAAAAGGCGAACATACTTGTGGCACCAGTTAAAATTAAAAAATAATACATTTCATTAATCGATCACCATATCTAAAAGACAGAAAAAAAATTAACGCATTGACTTAACAAAAGAAATTATTATTGCCTTGTATACTTAAATCCAACGGGGAAGCCAAAAAATATAAAGCGCTGGTTTCATAACCTTATTATTGCTCATAATTTCGATGTAAAATAACGCAACCCGTCTTAATTTTACTAAGACTGAGATCTACAACGCTTCAAATTCACGAATACAGCTGTTTTCGTTGATTTCCAAGATCAAAATCCCTGTATAAAACATCTTTAACAAAGATTTTTGTTTCAGAAACCAACCATTAATCTCACTGTATATTATGTGGAAGTTATTGAAAACGTGCAATGCAAGATTGAATCTAAAATCTACACATTTAGATGAATCAAGTCTTTTCTAAAACACTTACATTAATATTGAACATTTATTAATATTGTGATTTACAAGCTAAGAACTGTTGAAAAGGATAATGTAAAATCAATCGAGTCGGTTATTTGTTCAATTTGCTTAATTTGAAACATTTAATAATATAAATTTGATATCGATCTTCATGGTGACTAGTATCAATTAATATTTTAAATTATATTTTATACAAATTTAATGGACATCTAATACACTTAACATAATCGCATGCAGAGTTTAAAACACATAAGACGTCACAACATATGTCATTTTATAAAATAATTATAATTATAAATTTATTTAAATGTTTGTTTTCACATCATCATTTTACCATTATCATTTAGGTCTACCAATATTCCAAGTTGCAAATTAAATAAATATATTTTCACATAAATTATCCGACTTCTATCCGTAAAAATGTATTGTTCCTTAAAATCAATTTCATTCCATTTCAATTTCTTTTTTTTTAAATCGACACTGGTATACCTATAACAATAATGTATACAGTATGTTTATCTGACGAAGCGATTCGCGCTTTACTTGTGATAATCAAGTTTACAACACGCTGTGAATGTGTTAAACGTATCAGTTGTCAGTACAGTTCGAGACGCGGGTTAAGTCGGATGTGTATTACAAGCGTCCTGAAAGTACCGTCTGCAAATAAAGAATATTCAAGTGAAGATATGGAGCTAGTTTGTATATATGTAGAAAGAAATGGAAGGAAATGAATATAGACTCACTCGAAGATTTAGATGAAACTAATACACAGATGACTCTAAAAATTCTAGTTCATCTTGTTCATTTCTTACTTAATTTGTAGGCTATGTTTTTTCAAATTGTGTTCTAGACAAATTTTATGGAAAGCCGTTAAGCTGTTTTGTATTTACGTAGTAATAAACATCCATCCATCCATCCATCCATTCACATACGTATGATAAATATGATTTACACAAAGACAAAATAGAAAGAAAAACAGTTCCAACAGTTACACAAGTTCATTAAAATTTTAAAATATAATATTTAAAAATTTTAATGTATAAACTGATGGTACTCTTTTTCAAACACATATTCTTAGTGTATTTTTACATATAATTACCATTAGTAAAGTTCACGTCATGTGTCATGGATGGATGGATGTTTATTACTACGTAAATACAAAACAGCTTAACGGGTTTTCATTAAATTTGTCATAGCTACAAAACACAGTTTGGAAAAAAATTGTTACACAAGTTCGTTAAAATTTTAAAATACAATATTTAAAAATTTTAATATTTAATACACTAATAAATTTTAATACACTGACGGCACTCTTCAAATACACATTCTTAGCATATTTTTTCAAATAATTACCACTAGTAAAGTACATGTCGCTTTGTGACATAAAAATACTAAAGTAAAATAAAGTCTCAGTTATTAAAAAATATAAATTAATTGCTTGAATAAAAATATAGTTAAAATCTAAACATAAAATAATATCGTTGTAATGCATGAACTTTATCTTTAAAAGATGAACCAGTCGTTACACAGCAGTACGTAAAGGAATGCAGAAGGAAGATGCTGCACTAAAACGCTGTGTACCGAAACATTCATCTTAGTCAAAATTAAAATTATTAAAAAAAATGTATAAATTAATCCATCGTGTTTACATCAGTTTCTGTTCAAAGCTTGGGTTGTAGAACAATTTGAACACAATAGTCATTTAGGCAGTATCAATATCACCAACATTGATCCGGTCCTCAGAAGCCGTTACAGAAAAGCCGAGAATCCGCGAATCCACTTTCAGCATCTTGTTCTTTTTCGCCTTTTTACCCTTACCCTGTAATCAAAGAAATATATAATTTCAATATAGTTCTTAAATTAAACAAAGGAAATTCAAATTCCAGTCAAATTATACTATATTTGTAATAAAAAATTACTATAAAACTAGCTGTCGCCCGGGACTCCGTCCGCGCGCAGTTAAATAAAACTTAATTTTGACACGTTTGTAGATTTACCATAGCAGCGCCATCTTTTGATTACTTACTCAACCCAGTCGAAAGGTATCGACATCTGTTAGAATCATTTGGAGTTACAGATAATTGTGACTAGAATTGCGACTATAATTTGAGATTTAAACTATCCTATCTCTCAAGTTGGATCGAACTGCACATGGTGTGCGAATTTTATTATAATCAGTTAAGTGGTTTAGGAGTCCATTGAGGACAAACATTGTGACACGAGATTTATATATATTAAGAAGATATTGGATACATACTTTTACTTCCTGGTAACCCGAATTCAGCGACATACGTGGGTTAATTGCTATTGCCGGGGAGCAAAGATCATCGGAAGGTGTCACCATGCCCACACGAAGTAACTTAGACCTAGAAAATTAAGTTTACATAAGTGTACGAATACATCGGTAAGTTTAAACTCAAACGGCTAATCTTAGTAGTCTATTTGCATACTTCATAATGAATACCTTATTGTACTTTTAATAGAAGAACTTATAGAGACAGCAAGAGGAGTTAAAGTGTAATAATTCATTAGACTTTTCATTTGGATCTTCCTAAAATTAATAAGCTCTCTCTTGATTTACTCACCTTTTCTCCAAAAACTGACGAGCAAAATCATTGGCGTCTTTTGACTCTCCCAAATAAAATTTGACATAATCTTTAACATCGTACGGTGACTCGATGTCTTTGAGAAAGCTGACGAATGTCGTTACTGGAAAACAATAAGTTAATTACATACAAGTCAGTGTTTGTATGTTCATTCCTTATGCGTTTTTAAACCATTTAGTGAAACTATGGTAAAATATTACTGTTAGAGAAGTTTTGGACCAATAGGAAATCAACAATTTTTTTCTGTTACTTATTACTAATTACTTTTTTGTTTGGATGATTGTTTTTACTTTTTTCCGAAACCGTTGCATGGAATTCGATGAAATTTGGCACAAATTTAGAACATAATCTGGATGAAAGTATAGGCCACTTACTATTTTTTTTAATTCCGTTCGAATTAAGTCGCGAACGAATGCTAGTTTATAATAATATTTCTTATTTCTTACCATCTATGGTTTTGTCCCACACCATTAGGACATTTTTACACCAGGAATCGAATTCTAGGACAGCTGGCGACACCTCCTTTTGTGTGTTAACTGGAGTGGCAGCCTTTTTCTTGGTAGGTGGGTTAGTCTCTTCAACTTTCTGTGACTCTTGTGGTTTATCAGTCGCCTTTCCGTTTTTAGACTGTGCATCCCAGAAACCGATTGGGCCTGAAAGAAATAGTTCATTATTTTTATCTATATTATCAGGTGTTATATCAGATGACATAACATGACGGCAAAAGGCACGACCTATTCTTGTAGCTCCCTCAATGAAAACTCACCAGGGGGATCGCTTTTGCCGGATGTGACCCACGGTGTGTTAGGAATGGGAGGGAGAAGTATTTCAGGATCGTCCAAGGCCTGGGCCATCGCAGCAGCCGATGACTCCGCCGCTGCTTGCATGCGAGCCTCAGCCTACGACATAGCACCGACTTTTAAACATATCTGAGATTACAATGGATTGCTATATTCCAAACTTTTGTTCAACTTGAAATTCGATATAACATTGTTAAAGTTTTATACTATAAGTGGATAAGAAAATGCATTGAATTATTTTTAACTTACTTTAAATAAATTGTAATTGAACTTACCTGTATGTCGGTGATTTGCGGAGCCACAATTGAAGAGGGCCCCGTCTTAGCCCAATGGAGGCGAGCTTGCATTATCTATTAATATTAAAATTACTTAATTACGATTTACTAACAACTTTTACATACTTGTAAGGGGAAACATTACATACTGAGACTCAATCTAGTGTCTATGATAGAACTTTTTTTTTTCAAAACTGTAAAATAACCTAAAATATGTTGTAAATTTATTAATTGACTCATCTACTAGTTATTACTATATTTAATGATTACCAAAAAAAAAGTTGTTGATACATGGTCCAATATTATCTTGATAGTTATTACAGCAACTACAATGTAACTGATAACAAAAATGAAATTGCAGGAAAAATTAAAATAAATACAAATTACCTTTTCCCTTGCGAGAGTCTCGGCCTGTTGTGACGCAATAATTTGGATCATTCGTTGCTGCATTTTAATTTCTTCCATTTTCTTCTCCCGCTCGAGACGCTGTATATTGCTCAAGGTCATGTTGTAGTTGTTAGCAGATTGCGCCTGCGCAGAGACCGCATCCGACCACGGGGTCTTTTTAGCTGATTGCACAGTTTCGACTGCCAGCTGGGTTTCAGGCTATAACATACAAGGACTAGATTACATAGAATATTATCATTATCCTTGTGCTTTTCCCACTGAATGTAAAGTCTGCGCAATAGGTTGTCGTTTTCCAAATCGATCTGCTTCCAAAACCTTTCAGGCGTCACTCTTCTTTTAATCATAAAACCAATCACGAATTCCATCCATCATTTCCTAGACCTATCCTTGCTGGTTACTCTTTATATTACATAGAATATTAATGATCTTTCATTAGTATATAACACATTTCGTTGATCCTATGAAGTGCATATTCTGTTGGGATTACACATCGTATAGTTGACAGGAAAATAAGAAACCAAGTTATTAAAAAAAACTATAACAATACATACATTTTACATCCATATAACTAGGTATATGTTAGATGTAGATGTATTACATATATTAGATTAATTAGCCGGTACCTATCAACTATTCCATTTGACACTTCTTAATTCTAAAATAGACGATTTATAAAAACGTATTTCTTACGGCTATGTAATATTATAACAGAATTACAGTTTAGTGAATCACAATATTAAGACCGATAATATTCCAACGAGCGTTTTGAGTCCTCCTTAATTAAAATATAAATAAAAAAAAAAAACAAATTGTGTATCCAGCGTATATCAATTTGGGAACCGTCAAATCATTTTCTTAGAATAAAATTCATTTCTATTCTATTACGTATATTTATCTTACCGTATAAAGACACATTAAATTAAAAAACAACTCATTAAATGTGCTAATTATTCTAACATTACAACATTCATGCAACAACTGGAATCATACTGTTACATTCGGTGCGACATATTGCCACTATGCCACTATGCCAATATACGATACCATGCGATATCATGCAACGCGGTGCAATACGATGCCATGCGATGGCTCAAACTATTTTATAACTTTTGCTTTTAATTTCCCTTAGTCTACCATATATGGTTATAATAGATTATAACCTATGACTGTTAATATCTTCAGTCATGTTTATTTAAAATCTCATTTGTATATAATGTTAATCCAACTAATATTTAGTAATGCACTCATCAATATTTTGTCACCATAGTGAAATAAATCCTTTATGCTTTTAAACCAAGCAAAACTCTGAGCATTCAAGACATAATAATATTTGCAGAGGTCAAGACGACTTTAAAAAACTGAAAAACCGTGGATTTAGATTTAACCAAGCCTTTTTTTTTTGTTAGTAATCAACTCGCTAATGGTGAACTCCTTGCGGGTTTACAAATACCTGCTGTTTTTTGTCATTGGTCGTTTTTTCGGTACTCTTTTTCCCCTTTTTCTCGTCGGCGGCAATTTCTTTCCTGTGGTAATACTCCATATTAAAATAAAACATATAGGAATTGAATTGATTTCATTGGTTTTAGCTGTAACAACTTGAAGCATTGTGACACCATGTTTTAACTAACATCTCCATATGTTCAAAAAATTAGCACGTATATGATAGCTAAATATATACTTATTTACCTATTGCAATCTACACCATCAGAAACTTTGGCATTTTCTTTTTTCTTGGAATCCTTAGAAACCCCCTTATCGGACCCTTTCACTTCTTCTTTTGTCCCCTCTTTAACATCCTAAAGAATAAAAACGTTATTACATCTAGTCTAAAAGAAATCCTTGTGCTTAATTAAAATGTATTTTTTCACAATGATGATTCTACGTAAAGCTGCCAGAAGTATCTCAACTCTTATGAGAGCAACAAAGCCAAACTACACCAAAAATAGAACAAAAACATTGTTCGAGTACCTTTCCTTCCTTTTCTACTTCTTTTCTGCTTAGTTTCTCTTCTTTTTTGTTTTTAGGCAGCGAGGTCTCATCCGATTTTTTTATCTAAAATCCGAAAGTATCGTATCAATAAATAATAATGATAATTAAAAATATATATAGATCGTAATTAATAAGATGAACTATCTAGTACACATACCTCGGATTTAACAGCTTCTTCTTTGACTTTCGTTTCAGCCACTTCTTCCTTTTTTCCCACTTTTGTCTTTTTATTCTTACTCTTTGTAGTCTTCCCCTTTACAGATTTGTCATTCTCTGGTTTATTTGTCTTCACTACTTTCGTCTCGACCGACGGTTTGCTATTATTTTGCGACTCTGGCTTGCCGTTACTACTATCAGTGGACGGTTCCTCCTCTTTTGAAACTTGATCACCCTTGACCTAATATACAAATCGTTTACATAAAAATAAACCTAACTGTTCCTACCTTCAAAAATAAAAATATGTAGTAAATTTAAAATGGCTATTATAAAAATCAAATAAAAACACTTCACCTCTAGTTCCTCGTTTTCCTCTGTACTTTTACTGGAGGAAGACGCTACAGTTACAAGCCATTTTATTTGTAACAGATTTTGGATTTCCTCCAAGTTGGGTGTCGTCCTCTCATTTATGAGGGGGAAAACTTCTGACTGTGAGTCACTGCTTGTAGTTGAAACAGAGGATTGATTGTTTACTAACGGCATTAACTGTACAGGCACTTGATCTTCACATTTCACATCCTTGTCTATTTTCTCGGGTAATATAGATTTAGAGGTTAAGGCCGAGGGCTGTAAATATTTTTTTATTTATCATTTAATGCATGTATTTGTATTTTAGGTATTAAATGTATATTTGTGCATATATATTATATAATAAACTCTAATGTTTTCTTAATTCAAACTTGCAGAAAAGCTCTGTACGTGGTTACCGCCACCAAAAGCATTAACGTGCAAAATTTCTATCTTCTAATCAAAGCATCATAATCTAGTACGAATAAAGACTGGTGAAATGTGCTATAAGTTGTCTTTGAATTACGAAAGAATACGACCCTATAGAAACAGTATTCTATATGGTAATAATAGGGCTACTCATACTCGACATATAAGCAACTCGTGTATCTAAAAGCATTTATTGATCGCATCAGCATATCATTAGTTACGTGACCATAGCTAGGAGTTAGGGTTAATAATTTGTGTAAGCACAATGTTCTTATAATGATTATGGAATATAATGATACTGCAAACATCAATAGCATACACAAATACACAGAAGAGACAAATTATGATACAGCTACAAGTCTAACATTAAAATCATTCCCTAAGTTTAATTCTTGTGAACGGTTTGATTACATATACTTTTGAGCTAAAAGATCGCAATTTTATCCACTTCAAAGACATCATTAAATAATTAATAATTTTAGTTATACGTAAAAAAATTTGTTTATACCCTTATATAACCGTTAGATGCATCTAAGGCTGAAGCCACAAATGTAATAACGTTTTTCATTTTCAAATAATCTAAGTCATTATTTGACGCTACATTTTAATAATAAACGCTAAGAATAAAAATATTAATTGGAAAAACGTCACCTCAACGTTGTCCTCAAGTTTAATCTGAGTTGGTTCTATTGTAACTAGCCATTTCTCTTTTAAAATTTTTTGAATCTCCCCTAAATTTGGGATCAAACGCTCGAGGTAATTGGGGCTAATTTTAGGCTTTGAATCACCGCTCGTGGCCGAAGATTCTTTGCTGACAGATGACAATATTTGCAAAGTGTTATCATTTTGCGATGCCCTGAGCTGCGCTGGTATTTGGTCTTCAGGTTTTATTTCGTTATCAGTGTTCTCGGGCAATAGAGACTTAGATGTTAGAGTAGAAGGCTGCAAATATTTCACGCGATCAATTTACAAGAAAATATTTTAATTTTAATGTTAACATATTTATTGTCATATGCCCTATGATTCTTCTTCTAAATCTTGCTCGTAGTGACATACTATTAGCTATTCTTCAATTTCTTAAACTTGTAAGTTTCTGCAGTGGAGACTTACTGTGGCGATAGTACCAAGCGTGAGGAATCGCGTTTGTGCTCAATTTTTAAGTAAGCGCAGACGTGATGCTGCGGATACTGGCAACATTTCGCTGTTGACGAGGTTATCGCGTAGGCCACATTAACGTTAGTTTGTGATATAAGTAATACACAGTTGTTACGGCCATCCTTTATACTTTTATCACGAACAATCCAACGAAGAGGAGTGATAGCTCAAACAAAAATCTCTTACGCTACATAATGAAATCGTGTACTTATATCGATTCGACAGTAGACTAATACGACTACGCAACGCAACATTTAAAACAACATACAAATACGCATGCATGAGTAGTAATACAACGAAACTATAATTTTTAAATAATATTTTTATACCATCATGCGTCTATCTAATCGTCTACAACATTTTTTGTACATTATGAATCTTAATAATAACGTAAAATGACAGTTAGTCATTACATTTATAGATCCTACAACCGTTAGCTGCATCTAAGGTGGAAACAGCGAATTTAATAACTTGTTACTGGTTTCCGGTATAAATAAAACGAGAAAAGACCATATTCATTCGCTTAAACTATGACAATTTTCATATTTCCAGCCATAACCTCTGTCGTACACCTAATTTCCTGAATTCCTATACAATTTTGTATCAGATATAATTCTTAACGAGTGGTGTTTATCTTCGATTAACATAAATATTTCTGCAATGCCGTATAACAAATCATTTGCGTATTTGACACACTTTTGGTGATATTTGAAATATATAATATAAAGTCGATTTTTTTAAATAAGATTTTTTTATTGACATTAAGGTTTTTTATTTTACTTGGTTCCTGTTGTTTTCAAAGTAGTTATCATAACAACGTAAAAAGCTGTTGATGTTGATAAAAAGATTGCTGAGAAAAACTCATGTCTTATTCGTATCCTTCACCTTTAACGAAATTAATAAACCCTCCTCCAATCAAGGCCAAGGGATTAAGGATAGGGAAAAGGTTATTCCTTTGTTAGAGTTAAAAATGTAAGAAAATATGAATTCGATAAGTTACGACATGAAGACAGATCAATAATGTAAATAGAAAAAAAAATTATAGCATATGATGAAACCTGAATGACAAATTTCCGCGTAAAATGCACATGCAAAAACACAAGAACAAACAAAAAAATATTTTCATATTTATATATTGCTATTTTTAACAGACATTCATATTAGCACGAAAGATTTATGTTAAATGTTTCAGGCATATGTGAATGAGCATCAAATATCAATCCTTAAATGATTTAATATTAAACGTGGGTTCCCACTGCCGTAACACTTGTACCACAACATATCATTATCACTTTAAAAAACATAGATAATTCGTATTGTTGTTACAGCAATAGAAATCCTCGATAAAATTCTATCTCGCTCTATTCGCTCGCCTTAAATCCAGAATAAATTTATATGTTGAATGTTTTGCTAGCACGAAACAAAGCACAAGGTGAACAATTAGTACATGTTTTAAAATTTAGCTTCAATAATTTACCGCCATCCAAAGTATTTTAGAGTAGCAGAAAAAAAAACAAGCAATAACTCTTCAATATTAAATCAAGCAATAATTTTTCAGATTTATTACAAAAGGGAGTTGGTTCCATAATCATTACTAAAAGTTTAAAATATTACATCTCTAGTATAAATTTCACATTTTAATTATTGTTACGCGAAAGTTTCAACTGCGGTAACTCTTCCATTCTTTAAAAAAAACCGTTCATCAATATGCTCTTGTAAAGATGTTACGGCAGTGAAATTTTACTGTAGGTAAAAAATCATAAGCTAATTTACTAAAATTGGATGAAATATGAAATTTATTTTTCCAAAAATGAATGAGAAATTATGACACATTGCATGAAAAAGCATGTTTCATAAATTAAAAAGCTGTATATACCATAAATTCTTTACCACTTTTATATAATAATAATAATATTTCGAAGATTATCTGTAAGTCTGTGACGTAATGTGTTCCTTATTTTGTATTGCCTATATGTATTCGGTGTTGTACTGTAATGTTATATATAAGAAAGATATACTTATATATATGTATATAAATAAATACCACGCAAATGGATCCATACAAATAATAATTAACATATAAATACATCTGTCAAAATGTAATGTAACAATATCTCGTTCGATGAGAAATATTTATTCATAGTATTCAAAATAATATGTTAATATTAAATGTCTCTGTTGAAAAATTGAAAGTTTAGTTTATTATTAAAAAAAATGTTTATTACATATACAATACACGACACAATGCATATTCATATAATTTTAAACATAATTCTCGTATACTACACAATGTAACACTGAAAATTTTTATATCTCCCCGCTCGCATTATAGATATATTTTATGAAGAAAAACTTATAACAAACTTTACGGGAAATAAGGATCAAACTAAATGTCATAAATATTTATTTGTAGTCAAATCTTTATAGAAAATGTTATAAAACCAAGCCTAAGACAATGTTACAGAGAACAAATAAAAGTAGGAGAACTACCGCAAACTAACATTAATACTTTGACGAATCACTATTGTATTCTATATCACAGGAATATAATAATAGTAGGCGTTTTTTTATATAAAAATTAAATTTTTAAAATAATAAATTAACATATAATATGTATATGTTCAATGAAAACATATTTAACTTGATTCTACGTGAATTCCGCAAAGTATTTTTAAAGATTAATATTGAAATGATTTCAAACCATCTTCATGATCATCTATCCTATGAATTAGATATAATTATCTTATTTTAATAGAAACAACAATAATTTCTTCAAAAATATGCTTTTAAACAATAACAATCATAGCATACCTCAACAAATAACTGAAACATACGTCTTACAATTACAAAATGCCCTAACAATGAGTTTTACCCATGTCTTCAAATATATGTTTATCATTTTGAAAATACATATTTATAATTTTTATTTCAAATAATTTTTTTCAGTATCATTTTTTTTTTAGACTACACTCAAATTTATCCTATGCATATTTAAATTGAGATTCTTTTATATTAGCAGCTTAGCAGCGCAAACATAATTACTCCTGTAACTAGTTCACCTGTTAAACAGCGAAGATTCCTAAAAAAGGGCATCAGTCGCAATAAATGTAATGAGAATTATTTTTTTAATTATTTTGTATAACTTTGGTATATACTTTTCCGATCAGATGCATAAAGTTTTTTTTTTGTTTAATGTTGTTTAAATTTTAATTAATATCAAAAGGAAATATAACGACATGACATAAAGACCCTTACGCGAATTTAAAGTATTCATATTTGTAATCGTTTTTGAAATATAAGCTTTAGACAAATTCGAATTTGAATGTATACGATGATCAGGACCTAGGAAGGTATTAAAAATATTTAAAAATTATACATATCTTTTACAAGAAAACGACTAAAACAACTATGTACTTAAAAATATACTATACTACTACTATAATAAAAAAATTCTTCAGCTGTTGTCTAGTACTTGTATGACTTTTACTTTATCAGCTGCTCTTTCGATTGTATTCTATTGTTCAAAATAGATCCCCCTGTAAATCATATGGATCGTTAACCTAATGATAACTAGCACACAATTTTGATATAGACATAGATAGAAAACTATTCTTTTAGGAATCATGAAAGACAATATCAACATTAAGTAGATTCTAGAATTAACTTCGAAATACTTTATCGTAACTTAAAAATATTTAATGATACTAAAAGAAATAAATGCTAGAAAAATATGTAACGATCTGTAATCATACATTTAACCTCAAAAACGGAATGAAAAACCCAAATTTAAATGTACTAAAAATTGTTTTGTCGTTTGCATCTGCCTATAGTTTCTATGCTCTCGAATAACCAACCATTTATAATTTGTTATATGTTATGAGCAATTTGAACTGAATAATATTTTAACGGAATATATGTTCGGACCAGAATGTTTTTGCGTCAGGATTAAAGTGGTAAAGAATTTTAAGGTAAACCAAGAAATGTGAAATTTACACCAGAATTAAATTGTAAAATAATAAACTATTGTCGTGAATCGTGATGCAACGGAATAATTTCAACTACGAAAGGCAAACATAATTACTAATCGCGCTTGCAACGTAAAAAAAAATATAACTGCCTACTTGCATTCACTTTACTACACTTATTATATCTCGGAGTAATTCGTGTTGATGATGACAAAAAATGATTATATTAGATGAAACAGTGTTACTATAGTACCCGTCACATAAGCCAAGTAGCCCTAAATTATATAAACAAATAACTTGTACCGATCGTTCTTTTATTGCTAAACCTTTCGTGAGACATTATTATAAACTGGAAAACAGCCACACTCACATATAATTAGTCCGGTGTCATTTTTTATTTTTAAAAAGAATTAACTCAAAATTCTTATACAAACAAAACAGTTAAATTAATCACATATTTTTTTTAGCAAAAAGAGCTGCCCTTTTTCATTTAACAATAACCGTTGGTTTCTGAGACCAAAATCTCCGTCTATTACATATCATCCTCTTTGTCAAAACACAGATAACAATATGTTTAAACTGTGATTTTATTATCAGAAACCTACGATAAGCGATATGGTGATAGCATAATAACAAAATCAAATTTGTTTACTAATTTACAGCTACAAGTGACGAGGACTATACATAAAATGTAAAGGCTTCTTTTCACGGTTCTCTTCTTTGGATTAACGCAAAAGTTAACGATCACTTCTTCTGTACAACACAAACATTTAAAAACCGACGACAAATCTTCAGCTTTATAAATTATAAACCAACACCGTTACAAGTCTTTTCAAATATATAGGCGACTCTTAACACAATGTTGGTGTGTTGGGACGTAACGCAATGCGCGGGGAGAGCACTGCGCAGCGCGCCGATCATCTTGCGCCGCCAAGATATATGAAAAGACTGATACCTGACCATCACCTTAATCGGATAACCAAAGATAAATACTGTGTACTTACACATCAACCTCTTTAAGTCGAACTAGAGTGTAATAGCAAAAATCTAGTTTTCGATTCATAGAATATTTAAATGTTAAAATGAAGGTAAAAACGTTATTTGATTTCGACTTTTAGAGGTTAAGATTTTATAAACAGATGTGATTAATATTCTTTTCGTAATATAATCTACAATAAAAAGTAGAAAAATCTTTTTAATCAATATATAAAAGTAGTCTGACCAGGAAAATAAAAATCTAGCCATGTTGCGGTAAACTTCGAGTTTACCACCACCACCACACCACACTAACTACTTGTTACGTTAACAGTAATTTCAATAAAAAGAAAACTCGCTGCATTGCATTGTCGATTATTCTAATTACGTGTAATTTTTGAGTTCGTGGTAATTTAATGTGTTAAAATATAATAAAAATAGTTCACAGAGACGAAACATACTTAAGCGTGTATGGGAAAGATAGAAAATTTGTGGATTTTATTAAAATTGGCGTAGATGTTAGGGGATGGCAATATCAAACGGAATTTTGGCCTTCCCGAAAGGTTTTCTATTTCCCTGGTTAGGCTATAATTCGTTTCACAATGATCAACGTATATATTATTAAATGAAATATCATACTAAGTTGAAGATAAAGAGATTCAATTACTGTTTTCGAATTATGCGGGGAAAATATGTACAGAATTGACTCGATATATGATGACATGGATTATTTTTAAATAAAGGATGGCTTGGCTTAAAAGAAAGTCATTAAAAATATTAGAGTTTAGTAGCAAAGTGGTTCTACTGTAATATTACATAACATATTTGTGAAATATGCAATAATGTATGGAAGCTGTTTAAGGAATCATGAAACTAAATAATATATATAATATATATAAATATACCACAATAAACCAAATTATAAACATATGACAGTATTATCATTTAAACTTAATTGAGACTAACATTTGTATTATTGGGAGATTAAACTGCAAACTGACAGTCATGGAATATTATGAATAACTGTTAATAATTGTTTTCATATTCCTGCAAATTGAATTTAGTAACTAAAATCTTAAGCTGCATTTACATCTAAATCATACATTTTAATTAATTATACATATACATTGCTATTTTAAAATATTTATAGTTATATTACAAATTTCTTTAAAGAAAATCATTTAAAATAGATCGATGTGTGGTTTAAACACAATATTAAAGACGATATTATATGTAATATAACTTAGAAAGTTCATGACTAATTCTAAAATCTATGAAATACAAATAACTTATATTAACGCGTAAGAAGCTTAATCAACCAATTGTAAATAGAAAATGTTCCAAATGGCGGTAAATAATTTCAAATCTAATCGATTTGAAAGCATTGGTTTCATTAAACACAAATGTCGTTCATGATTCCTTCATTTTGTGGAAAGGCAAATTTAATTAGTAAATGAAGTTCACACCATTTCAAACAGGTGATTGTCATTAAAGCGAATTCCATCGCTAAGTTATGCAAAGCGTTATGCAGATTCGAACCCAAATGTTTTACTTTTATTCGTCTGTGTATTTTTTCTCGTAAAGATAAACGTTAATATAGTTTTTTTTTTATTGATTTAATTCTTTTTTATCTATATTGAGTTGAAACAAATTCATATCACAAAAGTGATAATAAAATACACAGCTTTGACATAAATGGCATAACCCAATGCATACCCGTGCACAATTAGAGGTCGGCTCAAACGTTGCATTCATAGATGTTTTGTTTACGAATATTATTACGTTAGAAATTTTCAAGCGGAATAGACGTTAGAAGCATCAAAATAGTGATAGCCTAGTTTTGAATTTCAGTCGATTTGCCTGAGGACTTTGACTAAGATTTGTACAATGTTGGAATATTGCAGTATGTTATCATCACAATTGGAATCTAAAATGTTCAATGGATAAAACAGACAGCTATCACTATTTCGGAACATGCTAGTTATTATATATTTAAATTACATGTGAGCTTCGTTTATAATTTTACAAAATGATTTAATACAAACAGAGCTATATTATAACGAAGTGCATATTCACTAACCTCCGTGTCCCAGAAATGCATTGGCAAGTTATTAACGCGAGACTCGTTAGTGGCATCGACAGACTGAGCCATCCACAGCATCTCAGGAGATTGACCACTCTGACGCCATAAACTTTCCTGTGAAAAATTTACATGTTGTAGAAGTCGTATTTAGGACTAGTTACTACTGTTTCTTTGTGATTATAATCTTTTCATAATTGTCTAACAAAATGCTTCTTTTTTAGAAATACAACAGCCATTATGCCATTAATATTTTTCAAACGTTTTATATCACCTATCATTAGAAATGCTAGACCATTCTTTGTTACCATAAGATTCCACCGCCAAAACCTGCTTAAATTCATAAATACAATCATCCCTTCAAATTCTCACTGAAAAAATAGATATAGCGATGTTTTTGAACAGTTGCAGTAAAAATGTGTTACATATAACAGTAATAAACAAATGGAAGTTTATAAAATAATTTACCTCTAATCCGAGTCCCTTTTGATTGAGTAAATCATGAGGTGCCTGAGGACGGCGATCATAACCACCAGGCCCCGGGTATGGAGGCAGCAGATCCTATAAACAAGTATTAATGTATTCTTTGTTTAACACATAACTAAAATCTATAAAAGAGTTTAATCTGGTATGATAGTGTAAGAAAACATAACCATATTTGGTAGTATTTATGTTTAAAACCCCATAAGGTGAGACATTTTATTTGAAAAAAAATCATGATAATGTTTTTGTACAAATGCTTCAGCTCGACGTGAATCGTTTGTACAAGTATTTGGTTTAAAATGGAACTTACAATAGGGGCACCAAAGGCCATGGGGCCGTAAGAGCCAAGTCGACGCATGTTTACATCACAGGCTCGACGAATCATCAAGTTAGAATTGAAAAAGCCTGCTTTATACCAATTGTACATGTCCTTGGATGAGAATGGACCATGCACATTGTACTGTAACAATTGAAAATAATATTATTTTTATATTATCTTTGAAAACCCAATATAATTTAACAGGTCCATATTGCTTTCTTTACTTTCAGGTCTTCATGTTCTTATTAAGCTGTGAATTTAGTCTGTGCTTATCACATGTTACTTTTTATAGTTAACATTTTTAATACATTATTTTGAATACAAAAATACAAACAGATAACATATGGGATAGGAATTAATATTTTTACCAAATTTCCTAAACAAAAAACCTGAATAAGACCTGTTAAATTGTATCGACTTTATTTTTAAATAATCTTTTTTAAATATAAGTCAAATTTTTTTGGGGTAATAAATTAATTTTATATTTTCCTAATGATATAAAGCTATTAATTGTGTACTAAATACTTTATATTAAAAAAAAAAGAATATAATGTTAATATTGTATTTTATAATAAAATTGTTTTGATTAAAATATTCTATTTACTATATAAATATAAAGGTGGTTTTCATGCGACGATTTCTTTACAAATATATATATTTTTAGTGCCTTATATTTGCAATTTATCAAAACTAACAATATTTGAGGCATAGTTAATGACTCAATACAATACAGTTGTGATAATCTTACCGCCTTATTTGCCTCTCTTCCAAGGGCCTTGTTTTGCGATAACAAAAATAAAACAATTTACATGGAGTGAGTTATAACAAATGGGTATTCCACCTTGTTTACAGATCACTATAGTTTAGGTTAAAAACAAAATAAAAAGGAACCATCCTTTTTAGTCAATATATTGCTCATTCATGTTATGAGGGGTTAAATTATTGCTTTTTAATTTATATAATCTGAATTATGTTTTTGAAAATATGTTTATATAACATTTATATGGAAAAAACTTCTGTTTTATGCAGATATAATATGTCATACATTTATATTTTTATGTATTGAACATAATGCTGCATAGCACAAAAAAAAAACAAATTTAAGAAAAGCAAAAGCCAAACTTTCCATAGATTATATCAGATATTAAAAATATATTTTAATTTAGTACTGTTTAACACATATAATGTTTTATATAGGGAATAAATAAATGCAATCAATTAATTTTTTGGACCATATATGTATTGTGGATTAGAGACCCTTAAAAATTGCAGAAACTAACTTCTCTTTTCTATCAAGATATCAATGGGTCCTACGTATAAGGGCCAAAGTAACAAATTGGTGATTTTCATTTGATGTTAAAAGCTACGTCTTAGCTATGATGAGCCTATACAGCATCTTTTCCTACATGGTTGAAACTTTGAGAGCCTCTCCTTTAAAATTGTCAATTTGCACATTGGCCCTTATTCGTAGGAGCCATCAATATATAGTACAGCTTCAAAAAAAAAATCCTGTTCAGTAGTAGACAAAGAGAATTACCTATTGTAACTACAAATTGCAAATATTAAATACCTGAGGGTCTTCATAGTACCACTGGTCAAGAACGTTCATATTATTTTGAGGAGGTGGGCCATTACTTGTTTGCATCATGTACATAGAACCATATGCTGCTTGTTGTTGCCCTGTTTGATACATCTCCGCGCGCGCCCTATGCATCTCATTTGTACCTTGCATCTAAAATAAAAAAATCAATTCTATGTAAATTAAATATAACCTAAGAAACAGTTTCAGTTGTTTATTGAAGTTTGTCAAGTTTAATATTATTGATAATTTTGATATCATTACACAGCAACTAATTAAAGTTAGAAATAATTAAGTTTGTATATAATACTGTATACATCAATGTATTTAATTAATTAACAAAATTGTATTACATCTCATGTCAAATGTGTAATCAAAACACTTGTACAAAAAATATCATAAAATAAAGAAATTATGATAATTATATTATGTTTTGTTCCAGTATTTTGACAGTGGAAACTCATAATTACATTCATTTAACTAAATACAGTCAAAACCGTTTATGGCGACATCTTTTAGAACAACATACCGGTTAAATTGACCAAAATCAAAGGTCCTGGCTGAATGTTATATACATATCTTTCCTATTAATTCCTGTCACTGGTTGTTACAACTATCGGTTTTTACGACTCAATATGAGTAGTCCCTTCGATGTCGTTATAACAGATTTTGACTGTACATACTTTTATAAAAATTTTATGATATATCACTTACCGAATTATTAGTCTGTCCCATAAACAGCGAGTTGTGAACATTTGAACCACTCATCATAGATAGACCACTTTGTTGGTGGTAAGCTGAAATCATTGAAGCATTCGGCTGCATCTCTGCTGCGCCTAAGCCCATAACAGCTGGATTTTGCATCATTGGTCTGGAAACACCCGGCATCGGTATGACTTGTCCATTTCCAGATGTTGGGAGACCCATTGCGGTATTTAAAGCTTGATTTGGTACACCGACATTTTGCAAGCCAGACCCCATTCTAGCTGCTTGCATTGCCTGTAATGCTCCTTGCATTCCGCTTCCATCTCTTCCAGACTGCAACATATTTGATTGCAGTTCCCCAGGTTGCATCCCTCCTTGCATTGCAGCAGATTGTAATCCAGCTTGTTGCAGTAAGGTCTGTTGTATGGCTTGTGCAGTTTGCATTCCACTTGTGTGTAATTGACCAGGATGGATGCCAGCAAAGTGCATTCCCCCTGGTTGCATTGTATTATGTTGCATTCCCACAGATTCATACCCGCCACGGCCTCCAACGCCTGCATGGAGTTGCATACCGCCGCCTTGCCTACCACCGGCTTGCATATTGCCAGCTTGCATGCCGCCGCCTTGCATACCGCCGGCTTGCATGATGCCGCCTTGCATGCCTCCAGCTTGCATCCCGCCAGCTTGCATGCCGCCACCTTGCATCCCGCCAGCCTGCATGCCGCCGCCTTGCATGTTGCCTCCTTGCATGTTGCCAGCTTGCATCCCACCGCCTGGCATTCCGCCGCCTTGCATTCCGCCGCCTGGCATTCCGCCCCCTTGCATCCCGCCGCCTTGCATATTGCCTGCTTGCATGTTGCTAGCTTGTATTCCTCCGGCTTGCAATGTTCCTGCTTGTATACCGCCAGAAGGGATACCTTGCATACCACCAGTTTGCATTACCCCAGCTTGCAAAATGCCAACTTGTAAACCACCAGCTTGCATGCCTCCAGATTGCATGACGCCAGCTGGCGTGTTGCCAGCTTGCATTCCGCCAGCTTGTATACCTCCCATGGATAGTCTAGGTGAAGGTAATGGTATGCTGCTAGTTGGCATTTGTGTAGATGTTTGTAGATCTGTTTGGTTGCCTGAAGTATTTGCATTTGTAGATGTAGCACTCGATGTTGATGTATTTGAATCATCCACAGTTAAATTAAACATTTCTTCTACAAGATTTTTAGATGTGGAATTAGCAGCATCACTGGAACACAAAATTTAATGATAGAAAGATATTTCAAAAATTTATTTGTGAAAATAATTAATAACAATGACAATTACCCTTCATTTGCCAAAGAGTGAATGCGTTGCAAGACGGGCATTCGGGGCTGCCTCTGCATATTTTCATTTGAAGCAACAATATTCTGATGTTTCTGCCGTAGTGTGTTGTTAGTGGTAATCAGAACAGATTGAAAGTTTCCTCTATCATCAGTCACATTCTCCAAGTTGATATCAGACCGCATTAAAGCATCAAAAGTTTTGCTCTCAACAAATTTTGTTTTCAGACTTGCTTCTTTTATGTCATCTGAGAAATTGGTAGTATTTTGAGTCTCTGGAGTAGATGGTGATGTCTCAGATGTTTCATTTTTATCAGTTTCTTCTGCATTACTGTTGCTATCATCCTGTCTGTTCTCCTCTTTACTGATTTTAGTAGGTATATTATCCTCACTTGGGCCCATATTTGATGCCTGAAAAACCAAAACTATTTTACTTTCTTCCATAACATAAAATCATTTATTTTGTAAGCGTAAACCATACCTGTTTGAACTTTACATCGTTAGTTTCAAATTTGTTAGGAGATAATTTTTTAGCTTTATCTGATGCCCACCAATCTTCAAAACCATTCGCAGGAGTTTTTGTATTGTGCACTAAACTCCCATGAGTTAAAGAACGTACCAGTGCTGAAATTAAGAAATAAGATAAAAAAGCTAGAATAAATTGCTCATAAATATATAATTCAGAAAATATAATTTGCTTAAAAAAACATATATATACATATAATACACTTACGAAATGGTGATGTCTCAGTAGTCTTAGGTAAATTTGTGTCGTCATTACTGTAGCCATGAAAAGCTCCCGTGGAATCGAAAGTACCGGTTCTTCCTACAGCATTTTCGACGGCCCTATGGGAATTATCATATTGATTTTACACATTAAACACACTTAGCGTACATTACATGTTGTACTAAATAGAAATATTATAAAGCAATCCAAATGTCTATGTTATTGTTTATTTTGGTATGGAATTTTTGAGCAATCAATTCTATCAATATTTAGTTGCTTCAAGATGGTGAATGAATATTATTGGGTTAAGTTTCCGGACCAGACATACATTCCAGACACAAAACCACACTACAAGCGAGTTTAGCCATGATTTAATTAGTATGTCTCATTTTGTCATTAAATTGTCTGAACAAAGTTTGGATAAGGTAATTTTAATTTATAGTTAATATTAACACTAACTTGTTACGATAATTTTTCGTGAATAAAACTTTATATAACCCAAAAACACATATACAAAAGGAATATTTATCACAGGGATATATGTACTTAAACTAATAGACTAACCACTCCGGGAGACTTTCTTCATTGTTGGTGTCACCCCCCACCCATCCGCTGCGGTTATTATTCCATGTTGACTGTTTCCCTTGAACAGGTCTTTCGCCCCAATCACGCTCTGAAAACGAAATTATTTATTAGTGTTTGTAACATTATATTCTGGTTCTGCTATAGTGTGTTGGGTGCTTCAGAAGAGTTCCGATATGATTCAGATGAGCAATTGCACCTACTAGCAATTCACAAAATTTTAAAAGCAAACCAGATTTGACACGTCAAGATGCCAAGTTTATAATACATATTTTTTTATTTCATTCATCCTATTTACCGGCATTAGGACGATTCCTTGACCGCCATTCATCTTCCTCTCGTGAATGCTGCCTCCAATTAGTATTATTATTGACACGTCTACAACAAAATGTTTATTCATAAATAAATTTAACTACATTTATAAAAATAAAAACGTTAGTAAAATCAAAATATTATTTAAATGACAATATAACAAGTGATTCTTTTATAAGTAAAAATTCGAAAAACGGACCCTTGAGCACAAGAAGGCAACAGAGGAATCGAATCGTGAACGTCAGCTATATATTAGCTAAGTAGACGTACCTTCGATAAACCTTAGTCCCAGACCTTTCATGTTGCTCAACGTGAGGTCTTGGTGGTGGTGGTTGGGGTGTGTTACCATTATTTCCCCCCCAGGGTATAGCTGTGTTAGCCTCAAAAGTAGGGTGATAAGTTGGGGGCCTTGTGTTTTTTTGGGCCATATTCCATAATAAACCTCTGTAAATAAAATACTTTTTTAATAAATAAAGAAGTTAATTTCTCTAATCTCTCTAATTATGTTTGTAAAGATTCTTAATTGTTATATTGCTATATAAATATTAATTCACCTCAATATTAGTACTACGTCTTAACTATGAAACAAGAGAACACAAAAAATAGCAGGTGTTTCCCAACATAAACCAACAACCTATACCAAAATATATTATAATATATTGCTAGATACAAGTTCGATTTGTGGTTAGCTTGAACCGCTTTTCGGATTCTTAACTCAAAAATCACTTGATAAGAATATTCTCATTTGTTATAATGATATCTAAACCAGCACAACAATCGGCATATAAATGACCAAGTAAGCAACAGCAGAAGGCAAATAGCGATTGATATTACAGTATTATTAGTTATTATTTATTAAAAATGATTAGACAATCCCATACATTAATTCATTTTAACATATGAATATAACAATGCAACCAGTTAAAATTATTATTATAAAAACAGAAGTGCACCATCACCATTTATTATTATAATATTAAATTGTCTATTATACATTATAAAGCATGCTTATCTGACACCAATAGGAACAAGTCAACATAACCACCACCACAATTTTAACTCATATATATATACACACAACACACATACTTAAACTTAATTATAATCACACAAGTACTTTAAAACAACAAACCTGCTTATATTTTATAAAATATAAATGAAATATTACCTATTACATTTCAAAAAATATTACTTAACTTGTATCATTTGATTTGAAAAATTTATAATAAGTAATCAATCAATACAATTTAACAAATAATTTGCATTTTTAGTCCAGTTTTATAAAATAAAAAAATTATTTTTGCACAATACTTTTGTTGCATATTTGAAACGTAATTTCATGCAACAATTATTAGATAAAAGAGAAACTCAATCAGATCAAGTTCCAAGCTGTGTATTTTTGCCGACCAGTTGCAGAATTGCTACTCATAATGGTAAATTTGCCCATATAAGCATATGTATAAAGTGAGTTTAGACAAAAGAAACTGTCGCTTTTTAATGTTACATTAAATTGATAATGTCAATTAAATATAAATAAAATTTACTTCAATAATTGTTTTTTTTTTATGCATAGAATATTGTATATTGAATATCAAATGTGTAAAGATATTTTCCTTACTTTCCAGATGAAGCATTCCGAGGAAATGGTGTGCGAGTTCGACGATTCTCATTGGGAGATGCACGGTTCAAGTTACGACTGGTAGTAGCAGGTTTTGCTCCTCGAGTATTTTCACGTTGCTAAATTAAAAAATTTAACCGTCACTATAAATTATATACGTGTCGACATCACGTCCAGATGGATAAATTTTGTAATTGTATGAAAACATATGAAATTTAATCCCATCCTATTTTTAATGCTATTTAGTAGGTTTTTATCTAACTATTTCTAGTTGGTTATTTAATTAAATGGACAAATACATTGCAGGACAAGTTGAATCAGAGTTCTTTCCAAAGTGAACTACTTGAGCCTAAGAATTTTGTAAAACAAAGATTGAAAAAAAAAATATTTGCAATTTTTACCATTTCTTCTTGAAAGGTGTTATTTAATGCGACAGGTGGCTTTCGCCTTTGTTGATACAACTGATCAAAGTACTTTAACTGTTCAGGTGCATCTGTGGTTCTTTCATACAGAGCTAGCATCTCTTCCCTTCCATACCTGAAAAAAAGAGCAATATAGTAGATGTCAATTTTTTATCTTGCTCTAGTCTGAATGCAAATGAAACTCGAATCTGTTGTGGTAACATCAAAATCTTATGGTCACTCTTCTTTTCAGGAATTTATATATATACATTGGTATAAGTGTCCTCCAAGACAATTTGTCAATAGTCAAAACTCTATCAAAAAGCTTAAACAAGAAACCTTGTTACTTGCTCCAATAGTACAACCACTGGGTATGTATATGTACATTTATACATATATTCATTCTAATAAAGATAAACTTATACAGTAAGACAACATACAGATACAGATTCAATATTCAGAAATGTTTATAGTATCAGGAAATAAATTGTCAATTGATTACCAAAAATGGTTACGCTAAATAGAAAATTGATAAGGATCAATGTTATATTTCTGTGGATATTAACTGTCAAAACATTGCATAAAATGTATTGTCATTATTTTTTTTTTAATTTGTTGGTAATGATGATCATTCAAAATACAACTGAATTAATTGACATGAAATCTTTCAACAGCAAATAATTTAAAATGTATTTTAGGCTTTCTAGTGACAAAAGTAGTGTACAGACATGAATTATAAAAGTCAAGCTTGAAGCCAATACATTTTAATTGACAACTTACATACAACTATGTACTTGTCTTAGTGAGGTTCAGGTTGGAAGCTATGCTACTATCAAATTCTCGTTATATTTGCAGGCTACTTTAGCAAGAGTACCACTTCTTTCAGATGAACAGTGGTAAAATAACTAATAACGAAATTTTAAATAATACTACATGACAAGTAAATAGTATATGGCTAATATGAGATATATAGAAAAGTACATACAGTTTCAAGGTAAAAGGGCAAGGAGATCAAAAAGACAAAATGAATAGTATAGGAGTAAGGCATGGAAATTATTTTATGTGATATGTTATACTTAACTACTTGACAGATTTTTATTACTATCTTACATTACATTCAAATATAATATTCAAAGTAATTTAAACATTATTTATAAAATACAATAAACAGCTAAAAATATTAATTTTTAACAAAACACTTTTTGCTCTTATGCAATATAAACTGATAAACTGATTTTATCAAGTGATTTTTGTATATTATGATCCGCAAATGAACAGTTACAATTTTTCCATTTAGTCTTCTAAATGGTACATCTTATTAACCCACTATTTTCTATCAAAATCCTGTCCTGTGGTTTTGAATTGTTATATAAATGTTGTTAAATACAATGTTTGATGCTGTCATATTTATTTTCGGTTATTGAAATTTGACACCAAAAAATGATTTTTTTTTTTAACTTGTTTATACATATATTTTATAAACTTTGGTACAAATAGTAAAAAATGAAGTTAATTGAAAAAATGATGTAAAAAAAACATAGAATGTGACAATATTTACAGATTGTTGAAATTTAAATGCACTTACCGCATTTCAGCTAATATTAATTCATTGTTTCCAGAATTTCCAGAGTTTGTTGTTGTTGTTGTATTGGAATTGGCAGAACCTTGTGCTGTGCCCTCTCCAGATTGGGCTTGGGTATTTGTGGCCCCTGAGTAAGTAACACTGCTTGTGGGTGCTGTGGATATCTTAGAAGCAGTGGTAGTTGCAACTCTTGAGTTTGTGGAGTTTTGGTTGTTGTTTGCTGAGCCTCCTGAAGTACTTATTTGTCCAAAGTTACGCATCCATGCAGGTCCAAACTTAATAGGGTTGTTGCGATCTCCCATGATTGTCACAGTTTTAATATAATTGTCAAGGCTGAAATGAAATTATGGAGTTACAATGAGTAAAACAAACATTTAAACATTTCGCATCTGTAATGAGCAGGAATCTGCAGACTTCTTTTCTTCTACATTCATACATCTACTTAATAGACTTTCCTATCATTTATTCAGAAACATTTAAGTGAAGTTATTTTCATGTACTGATGCAATTATCTTTGTTCCAATCCAAAGCCTAAACATTATCAACAATGGATTCAACACACATTTCTGACAAGTCTCATGAATTCCAAATTATTCTCAATTATGTATATATTACTAGTTATTAATATTATAGCATATCACTGCACTCTAACTTATTCACTATCTACATTTCTATTGAAATTATGATGTAGATCAATGGCCACAATGCATGGAATTAAGATTTATTCTGTTACAACACTTAGGCATTTATTTGGAATAGGATTTACAGTACATTAACTGTTTACAAACTAATGTTTTACATCAAATAAAACTGTATAGCAAAGCAATATTTAAAATTAAACATGAATAAACAGCAAAAATCATCGCTTTCTAAGTAACGCCAAGCTTATCGCATCGCACAATAACATTTTCCATTTTATTTGAAAAATATATTTATATAATTTCTGAACTTCTTATTTTTTTTAACTAAGTTGTATATTATAGCATACACATGTTAGTAAACAACCAAATACATCATTATTAAACCTTCTGATATGTAACAAAAAAACAATGTGACTATTGAGTGAAACAATGTTAAAATTTGCTCAAGTAGAAAAAAGGGTTTAATTCAGTTACGCCTACGATAAAACGCTCAGCGACAATAACATTTATTTACAATGCATCATTATGCCCTTTAATCATAATCTATAAAATCCTTTTATGTCCATTCAGTATCATTATGCATTTTACCTGCTAAAACACATGAACAAAAGTTTTTATATTTGTTTATTTTTCAATAAGATAGATGACATATTTTTGTATGGCTGTTTTGGCAGATGAAATCTACCTTACAGTCTATTTTCTAATATCAATAGGGAGTTTTAAAAACCTTCGCATTCCATAGACATAAATATTACTACTGGCATAATTTTCTATGTTGTCCTATAGATAAGAGAGTGAACATTAATAACTTACTAAGTTTTATAAGTTACTCTTTTAGAATTTTTTTTAAATACTTTTAAGAATTGTTATCCCTATTATTAGAATTAGAAGACTTCTACTTTATCTCATCTCAAGATATAATTTTGTAAACAAAGGATAACACCTTTAATACCGTTATTTCATAAATTCAAAATATTTGTAGAAACTAACTTTTTCTCACGTGACCTAATAACAATAGCTATAAGTATTGCATGATTTTACTTAACCTTTAACATATCTGGTGAAAAATTATAAAGAAAAACAACAAAATTTTAAACTGATGCTGTACAACCACCAATTCAAGCAGGAAATCCTTATTCTATTTCCTTCAAAAATTCTTTAATATGGTGGTAACATAACTATACTGACTGCTTCAGTGATTAGTAGGTCATAAATTAAATGAAAGAGGCATTTATATTGAAATTAATTCTGTAAGCTACTAAAGATATACACACTTTGTGTAATTTAAAATAATAACACATAGGGCTGTGGAACTGGACTAAATATTAAAGAAAACAATGACTATTAAGCAGTAGTTGTACTTTAATTTGAATACATTATAATAATACCTACTAACTATATCTATAACCAAAGAATACTAAAGAAATAATTCATAAACAATAAAGTTTTAATGGAAAAGGAATTACCATAAAATCAACTCTCAAATGAAATTAAAAAAAATTGGACTTTCAAGTGTGAATGGTAAATTAACTTTTTGACAATTATATAAAATTTTAAATGTAATCTTTAAAAATAAAAATTTGGTTTTGCGTAATTCTCAAAAATTACATGAGTAGGTAGTTAAAAAAATATAACTCCCAAAGCATTTGATATCATCACCTGTGGTGAATATTAAAATAAACTAATCAGACATTGCTATAAAAAAGGGTAACCAAACTAAGCCAATCTTCTTCAATCAATAACCAATTTCTAAAAATAAATGAATGAATAAAACATTTTGAATAAATTTAATCCTCTACTTGATGTCTCAGAAAGAATGAAAAAAATATTAAAAACGATTGTAAAAGGTTAAATCCAAAACAACCAGTATGCCTCACATTACATAGTATTAATTATTGTGCTGTATTTTTTTTCTGGTTAACAGCTCTTGACACCAAAATATCAACCGAGTTCTCAAATGAAAATTTAATTAAAAAAAAATTTTGATGCTTCACTTATGTATTGTCATAACATGCAATTTAGCATAAGAAAGTCTCGTATCAAATAATTTGGTATTTCTTTGATTGAGCTTGTTCTTTGTTACAACAGATGCTAAAACATTACACTTTACTTTAGCTGAACAACATTGCAAATAATGTAATTTATCCTGTTATTGGCATTGTGTTTAATGTCAAGTGTGTCTTTAGGTTGAAATAAGATTTTTTTTACGAAAATATGGATACGCTAATCGATCAATGAAACAAGTTTCCAACGTACCATATTGTCAATCTATAATTAAGAGATTCAAATAGTTTAGATCATACATTAACCCAGATAAATGAAACTGCAAAAATAAGCTGATTTTGCAATATTAAAATAAATTGTACGATGTAATTTTTAGGTATAAATCCCAACAAAGAGTATGAAAGAAAAATAAAACTCACAAACACTGTGCTAAATTTACAAACACCTTACAAATAGTAGAAGTTTAGACGTTGCACTATGTTAAAGTATACACCTCGTGTTTACAGTTTAAGAATATACCAAAGCTGAGAGATTTTAATTTTACTAAACTTGACCAAGGTGGCAGGTAGTGATTTTTCACATCAGGTCATGTAGATAACTATGTATCATACTCTTTTAAAATTCGCTGGCAATATGACCTAATGCAAAACATATTACGTGTATTACAGTGTGAAATTATAATTACCTAAGATCTGGAGATGTGACTCAATAATAGACGCACGCACGCACGGTTACGACGGAGTAAAGTAAAATATGGCGGACGATGAACGAAACGAAACGACCGTTCCGACCATAGAGTTGTAATTAAATTGTTTTGTGAAAAATTACGCGACGCTGGCAACATTTTTTGTTTTCAAACGAAAGTAACGATTTGTCTTTGACTACGCAAAAACGGACTAGGCAAAGAGCCGCATTTTTACTAAATGAATATTGCTATTTTTGCAGAATTGAGGCAATTAAAATGACAATTAAACCGGTTTTACTAAAACAAACCTTGAACAAAATACATTTAACCTATACTTTTAGCTTTTATCCGCGACTTTATCCGTCCGCGCAGAATAAAAAAATAGAAAACGGGGTAAAAATTATCCTATGTCCTTTTCCTGGTTCTAAGCTACCTGCCCACCAATTTTCAGTCAAATCGATTCAGCCGTTCTTGAGTTATAAATGGTGTAACTAACACAACTTTCTTTTATATATATAGATAGATTACAATACGTACGTAACGTATGTAAATTACAATGGTGAATTACAAAATATTCCTGGCAAAACACTTTTTGTCATATTTAAGATTATGGCAATTGGAAAAAACAATGTCATCATGTCTTGGTCATATTTTGACCAACAAGGGAGCGGTAGCCGCTCGGAATAATGCTGCTTCTTCATAGTTTCGAAATTTCAAAAAATGTCACGTTTGATAAATGTATCAAGTAATAGTTGCAACATGAATGAGTTTCGGATGTAGTTTTTCTCACTGGTAACCCTAAACTTAGAAGCTCCCTGTCAATGTCAAAAAATTGCCGTATGACATAAGATCCTTGAAAGACATAAGCCCTTCGTACACAAGGCAACTTATGCAATACAATGTCATAGTGGTAAGAAGTTTGTAAACAGCCCATGTCGCCGACATTTCTATCTGTCATAGTTGCGTATTATTTTTGTACAGCGCCCCTATCGGGCGTACAGTACAACGACAAATCTCACACAAATTTTGTCGATGTTGTTATGAAGTTATGACTACCTCCCAAACCAATAAATTTTACTAATGTTAAAAATGCGAATGTTTGGATTGATGGATGGATGGATGGCTGGATGGATGGCTGGATGGATGGATGTATGGCTGGATGTTAGTTTGTCGGTATCTACTAATAAAGTTTTTTTTTTCAATTCCGCGCGGAGGGACTTGCCGGTGACAGATTACTATCTGTCACCCGCAAGATGTTAAATTAGTATACTTACTAATTTAACATCTTAACTGTACTTTGGTAATAAATGAACATCTATACTCAGACTCTTTTTAAAGAATTGTACATATACATTAGAGTAAAGAGAGTGTTATTATTTCAAACACTTTTCGCGATACCTAGCAGCATCAGCTGTAGTCTGTCTCATTAGTTTGAGCAATAGTTTAACCTTACGGACATACAGACTAGCTTTACTGATTTTGGACTAAAGTACGAGTATGAACCTACGCTAATAGATATTTTACTTTACCTTACTCGTACTAACATTACAAATGCGAAAGTTTTAATGTATGCATGGATGTTTGTTAGAAAGTATCTAGATCTAGAGAACAGCTGCATGCAACTCGATGAAATTTGGTTTAGACTTAGAACACAGTCTTGAAGAACACAAGCTACCAACGTTTCCGGAAATGTGTACGGTACCTTTGGGAGATATTGGAATCACATATTTACACGAAACGGTTCAACACATCTTATTGAAATTTGGCACAGATATAGAACATAGCCTTGAGCAATTTAAAAACATCTTAGGCCTTGAGTAACACTTGAGATACTTTTCTTTCTTTTTTACTTCTGCGCTAACGAAGTCACGGGCAAAAGCTAGTTAATATTATAAATGCGAATGGTAGGATGGATGGATGTTTTTAGAAGGTATAAAGGCTGAGAAAATCTCGATGAAAATTGATGTAGATTTAGAATATAGTTTGGAAAAACACATAGGCTACTTATTAAGTTTTTTATTAATACCGCGTGAACGAAGCGGTGGGCAAAAGCTATGTATAAAATAAAACTCGGGAAAAATAAAACTCGAATACCCTTACATATGATTTATTATTAATACTGTAACAAAACAACCACTACTTAAAAAATGTGCTTAATTCATAGCAAAATATAATATAGGAATGATTTTCTTTAAATAAGAAAACCTACATTAACTCAATTTTATTTAAAATTAGGTCCGAAATTTCCCAAAGTTAGAAAGTTTTCAATGAACTTAGATTTAGCAGTGGCATTTATTTATTTCGTTTTAAAATGACAATAGTAAAATTATCTTGGCAGTATTTATACCAAATGTAGACTTCAAAAATTTTGACAACACCAAAAAACTAATTATTCATGAATATGAATTCAAACTGAACAAGAAACGTGAATACTTGGGCAGTAACTATCTAATAAGTCTAAAAATATTATATAAAATAAACACATTTAAAAACTTGCCATACGACAATCACAAATTTACACGTAAAAGTGCCTGGGCATTGTAATATTCTATCGATGAATTTAAATTTGATGCTTTAAAATACATAAGCACTCTAAATAGAATATAACTATACCATACACATTCATTCAAATGAATAAAGTACATTTTGAAAATTAACTTATAAGGGTTTATGAGTGTAATTGTATCACAATCTGCAAAAGAAATGCATTTACACCACTCTTCAGAAGTAAGAATTAATATTTTTTTTAATTTGTAAAAGGCAATATTTAAAATATAATTTACGAATGAATAAATGTGTGGCAAATCTTAGTGTAATCCTTAAACTAAGGATAATATATGCTAAGCATATACGCTTACATTTACACTATCACATATCTGATAACGCAAATTTAACTGGTAATCAGTGTTTAGAGTCTAAAGACTTGCTATTTAATATTTTTCACCTAAATCACAAAAAAAAATGATAGTTTAAGTTTTTTTATTTTTTTTTTTTAAATATATTAAGTATACATTAAAACAATGTTTCATATTAACAATATCATGTACTGGAAATGTATATTTATACGTTACCATTATTATTTTATTAGTTCTGTTGGATTATTATCGTTATAAAATCAAATTCAAAATTCATCGATTAATAAAAACGAATAAACTTAAAAATATAAACACGTAGTTATTTGTAGTAATGATACTACCAATCAGTTAAATGCTTTGTTTTATTTAACTATAATATCTAGTCATGAATAATACTAGTCAAGTCAAATAATAGTAATGTTATTTTTTGGTTATTAAAATGCCTTTAATTCATTACAAGGACCAAAATTGTAACACTATATATGTGCATTGCTGAAACATAGTCTTGGTTTGACCGACCAAGGTCAAACCATTTTATTTAATTCTCACTTATAAAACATAGTATTTTGAAATTAATTTCCAAATTGTAGATTCTCGAATTTTAAACCTAATAACGTATCACAATTTCAATCATGCACTAGAACTCATCTCACACGTTTATAAAGTTAGACACTACAAGTACTTAAATCGAAATGGCTACAGAGATTCGGTACTGAATTAAAATAATGAAACACAACCTGACATTTGCGAGATAAATCATAGTTGCAATATTAATCTCAAATTATTTCATTTGAGTATGATTGAAACACAAAAATATATTAAAATAACGTTTTAAAGAAAAATAAAAAAAAAACATAGAGATATTAAAAAGAAACAAAGTTAAATCGAATCTTAGCCGTTAATTTCATTTGAGCCTTAATCTAAAAATAGTCTTTCCGAATCACTATTCCTTTGATTCAATTATTTCTATAATACTGACGTAGGAACCTGTTAAAAAGCCGAGTATTCCGAAAGAAATCAAAAATAGATTCTTCCAGAGGACCCAATTAAAACGACCGAGACCATTAGGCCTGTCCCAAAAAGCAACAATCTCAATAATTGAAGGGAATATAAGACCCAAAAAGGAGAGACACACGGCACCGACAAGAGATATAAATGGTCCAAGGTTCGGAATAGCAATGGCAATACACAGCGTGATTATAATTATGAAGATCCTGATGCTGTATTCGGCGAGATTCTTTTTGGCACCGAACCAGTGACGTACGTTCCTCCAGATGATGTCCATTGGTACGTAGAATTGCAGACTGTACGTGAAGAATATGGCCACAGCGATCATAAGCTTTACACTTTGTCCAAGCCTGAAAAGAATAAATAAAAAATAAATAAACTAACAAACTTCAGTCATTTTCGCTCATAATATACCCTATAAAAAATTATTATTCCCTGCATCGTAATTGACTTATATAGGGTTACTTTAAAAACACTAATAACCTCACAGGACTAAGATAGCTAACATCATAAACAACAGTATATGTTGTACGAATTTCGACATAACTTAATACATTAATTAAAAACGATTTTTTTTAATTTATCAGATTAGAATTATGTACATCGATTTCGATGTTTAGCGACGCGACGCTCGGAAGTTCGGAGGCACTTACTGTTTGTTTACCTAATCTTTGTGATGCGCATATAGTTAAGAACATTCAAGCGGAAAATTAGTTTAATATTTGTTTTTGTATGAAAGTAAAATCTAACAAATTATCAAAACTATGCTATTACCTCTTTAGTCCTGAGAGGTTATTAGTGTATTACAAGTAATCCGGTTTACGCTAGGCTCAGGTATAGTAGAGAATTTATCTCCTCTTTCCAGACTAACAATTAATAAAAAGAATACTTACACTTCGTCTTCTGGTAAATTGATCGTGATACTTCCAGATGTCATATCGCCATATTTCAAATATCCAAAGAATCCAGTAAAAGCGTACAGCGAAACAACAAAGAACATGCCGGTGTTCAGAACACCAGGGCAACCGATGAAATGACGAGGAGTCTTCATGTTGTTTTCAAGGGGCATCACAACGCCAATTCCTTCCAAGGCGAAGATGGCCGTTCCGAAAAATGTTGGTAAATGATTGAATCCGGCGAAAGGTTTACGCTCGCTGACACTCGGGATATCTTGGAAGAGGTAGTAGAAGGTTATACCCATACCGGTACCGACCAAAAGGTTCGCCAACATGGAAAATGGTGCCAGATATTTTAAATTTCTTATCAGATTCATAGATATGAGAAGCGGCAGCAGCAGTGCCATGTAAATTCGCACATCCATGTCATGAGGAAACCACTCACTGTCCTTAGCATAGAAATCCGCTACTTGTTTGATGTTCTTGGATACAAACACGATGTACACACAACAACAGCCCAGCAAATCAATCACCAAGAACGAGTTCACGAGGGCTCTGTAAAGAAAAATTGTTTTATTATTTATTAAATATCCGCTGTTACTTTGATTACGAAAATTCAATAAATTTTGAGTATTTTCCGAATTAGTTTAATTAAATTTTTATATTCATTTTTTGGCCTTTACTTTTAATATCTAAATAAATTCTATCATAATAGTGAAATGTTTAGAAAAAATACATATGAGATACATACTTTGCAAGCCTCGAGAACTTGTGCATAGCGGGCGGTCCAGATAAAAAGGCAGCTTCAGCAGTTTCGGCAAAACCCAATGATGGTTTCTGCATTCTTCTACAGAGCTCGTGGGAAGTTTTAACCAGAACATGGACGCAGTAAGTGCAGATGCCACCAATTAGAAAAGTTGCTACCAAACCGAAGTAGAGGCCGGCGTTGAGGAAAGCCATAGGCATTGCTAAAATGCCACTTCCAAGGGATCCTTTTAAAAGATGAATAAGTGTATCCATATCCCTGGAATCAAGAATTGTTTTTATTCCATAAATAGTCCATTATGTACTAACTCCATAACGAATACATTATGTACTAACTACACTACACTAACTAAATGTATTCATTAAGTATTTTATTATCTATTATTAGTTAATAGCTACTTTAGGTCATTTTAAAAGAAATTATTTCCATAGAAATGTCAGCTTAAGATAACACATAATTCTATATGCCAGATATTACATTTTAGGTATAGTGTTATACTTGGAAACTATTAAGTGATGCGTGGTTACTGGTTACGATGCAGGTCAACTATGAGTAGAAGACCTGATCCAGTTCCACTTTCCATTCTTTCGCTTAATTCTTTTTTCAGTGTCATTTCTATTTAAGGGTTAGAACTTAAGCAAGTCATCTTATTTATGGTTGTATGACTAATTTACTTACGATGTTGGATGAGCTAACTTCCTGTGCTTGAATGGATCATAATCCTCGTCCGCTTCAACATCTCGTCCCGGTATTTCCATAAGAGGGAGAGTGGACCCTGCTTGTTGTTCCACTGGGATCTCAATTGGATCAACTTTGTATCTGTGAAACATTTTACAATATTATAATAAATGCTATGATTTAATTTATTAACTAAAACTATTATGTGAATTAGTTAGAACAGAGTGGTATAGAAGTGTTTTCAGGGATTTTATCGGTAATTGTGTATTATAGCTTAAAAATAATGGTAGCCCGCAATGAGTACAAATAAAGCCCAACATTTCAAGCATTGTGTGATCGATCGAGTGAATGAATGTTCGTATGTCGCGACGCGGAACCCACATTACATTATCAGCTACTAATCCTACTCTGTAATGTACTGAAAATTTATTGCAGATGGTTTGTACGTAAAAACGAATGAAAATATTACTTGTTTGTCAGTGTTTCTGAGTGAAGTGTTATTATGGTCTCCAAGATATACAGTATTTTTTGTTTTGTTTGCGTTTCACTCTGTTAAGACTCGGCATTTACAAAAAAGTGGCTCAACATTAAATTCAATACAGCTTTACGTTGTTTTAAAACAAAGGATGCTCGATATTTTAACAGCGCTGTTGAAGGTCTACGGCATTTTATGGGTTTTCGGGGACATGAAGATATACAGGATATATTCGTATCACTTTAGAAGGACATAAAGCTAAATTAAATTTGTACAAAGATAAATATCGAGAGCCAATCCCGAGCCTGAACAGAGATGGCGCACATTAAGATGAAGCAGACGGTCGACGCCGAGGCAACGTCGTCTGTTCACGTGTAGGTACATATTTTTTAAATTTAAACCAGTACCAAATAAAACAAATTATTAAAACAAATTGAAACCATAAAATGGAATGATGTACCGGTGTATGAGTCCATTGCTAGATGATCAAGGTCGACGAATGACTTTAATCTCGTGGAAGCTGCACACGTCTTCCCGGATCGTCTCCGAACGGCGACGAGCTTAATTAGCTCGTTAAAGGAGCAGTCGACATACAATACAAAATACCATTTTAACATAAAAGATTATTGGTAACAGACAGTCAAGCGAGGGCTATATGAACCCCTGCAACACTCAACTTCTATTTACTAACGGAAAATAATCTTTTATTTGATAATATAACCTACGAATGTTCTTTTCAAAGTCCTGTTGAACAAAAATGGCAATATTATTAATATTCCGACTCCTCTGGTATAATATCTGGTATTCAATACATCTTTTGATCTTGCAAACAAACAAATGAGAAGGAGTTAAGCTGTGAAAGCATGCTTTAATTTCATGTCAAACATATTTAATAAGCAAGGAACAAAAAGGTTTATTGAACATGTCGACTGAGAATAAAGTTGGGTTATTAACGACACACAGGCAGTATAAAAGCTGGCAACGCCGATTGTTGTCGCTGTGAGAAATCCCCGTCGCAGTACCAAAGAACATTGTCACTTACTTGACCATAACGTCTGACAAGTCATTTCTGACTTCTTTTTTCTTGGGATCGTATTCGGCTATCATCGGCCGCATATGGGGTTTCTGAAACAATACAAAACGTTGATATTAACATCAGAAAGCATATTATAGTAAAAAAAGTTCGCGGTATCTAATATTAATTTAAAAAAAACTAAAAGTGATTGATATTAATGTGACTTATTACTTGTAAAAATCAGTTCAGCCGTTATGGCAACCGGTCGAAATTAAATGGACATAACCTACACAAAATCATTGTCCTCCTGTCAGTAAAAAGAAAGCAAAAAGTTATTTAAGTATCACGATTTTTATTCATAAATAATTAGTTTAAAATGAAATCGCTTAGCTGTATAGTTGTATTAACTGTTAGAATTCTAACTCATGTGAGCAAGTCCTATGAACGCAAGAAAAAAATTGGAGAAAAAATAGAAATATGATAACTTCTCAGCTACCATTTTACTTTCTTCAATCATAATCAAATAGCTCTATGTTTTTTTATTTGTTTGTCTATACTTCACGTAACAATCTTAATTATAGATGGGGAAGTTTGATTCTGAAACGGCAGAACGGATCCGGATGAAATATGGTACATGTTTTAATATCTTTTAAGTATTATGACGACGAAGTCAATGTCCATTGAAAAGAGAAATTTTATGAAAAATACATATATTGGTGTGTAGAGCAGAGCAGTGGTTTGCCTGTGACGTTCGATGACGTGTCGATTGCGGCAGGGGCACGACTACTCGCACTCGCCACACGTGACCCGGCTGGGGCTATTTCGGTTGGATATAAATAACCAAAATCCCGTGTACGAATGAGGCAAGTCGCAAATCTTGGTAACTGTGTACTTTTCTTAGTGTTCAAGAATAATAGCAACTTACTATCCCCATGTATAAATATACCACTTTGACAATAATGGACAAAATGTAGTACACCATGTTTAACTAAATTGGCATTTTGTTATCCTCAGAACAATCTTCTAACGTTCTTCGTTCTTATGGATAAAGATATAAAACTATACTACTTGCATCTTAATAGATTAACTTGGTGTCCGAGGAACGTCTATTTTCCAAACAGTAACCGTTAAAACTTCAAATGTTAAACTGTTAACCCTTTCTAGCTATGACTCATGGAGGGTTTAGTGTGCATGTTATTTCGTTCCCCTAATTTTATTGCCATGGCGGCGTAAATATTATTTTATATTGTAATATTGAACTTTAATTGTAAGGCACTAAAGTATATCGTTTTAGAACGCTTTCAAATATATGTGATTGTATGCAAAACTGGAATTAACAGGTTCCGAATAATAAATTATGCAGGAACCAGTTTTATATCGCAAGTCCATCTATTGTTCGGCAGCGACGCAGCACCGGGCACAATGACGAAACTTGTTCAGTCTGCATAATTCTAATGGTGAAAACTACCCAACTTATTTTTGTATACATTCACGTGGTGTATTTGTAAATATAGTTTACAAGGTGTTTAAATCAAATGTTCCGAATCATATTCCATTATATTTCGCACAACTGAAGTTTTCAATGTCATTTAGTTATTCGATAAACGATGATTTGTAACATACAAAATTGATTTTGAAATTGCCATAACTTGCAAATCAATTTCAAAACTCAGTTTTTAGAATAATAAAATAGAGATAGTCTAAGTTATTTGCAGCTACACATAATATGTACATAATGTTACTAATAGATTTTAGTTTAGGTTTAAAAAGTAATACATTTCGTGAGAGGAAGATAATAATGAGTGTCGCAAGGACTTGTTTATTGTATCATTGGTCACGAGAATCTAATAGATAATGTACATAGAATATGTGACGACATAAATAGCCATTGTTTGCGAATAACTTATGCGCACTTGTATCTAAATCGTTCGCGAAGGCCGCCAATGAAATTCAAATAGTATTCGCAAAGATATATCGACACACCTCCCTACGTAATTATAATTCAAATAAAGTCTGCACTACATAATAATTGACGTGGTCACGACAAGCAAATATTTGATGACAATATTTTTACTTTGTTAACTATGAAATATGAGTTCTACATGAATTATTTATAATTGATTTGATTGATTTATGTAGGTATTTTTACACAATTATTTATTTACATCGTCTACAAATTTAAAACTACTAGCAAAGTATTAATTTCTACATATTTTTAAGTTCAGATCCTGATTTCTAGTTCAATAGCTAATGAGAGTAATCTTTGGTAATTTTGCGTTTCTCTTCTGACAGGAAATTGTCGACTTGCATTACGTTTGAAAATAGCGCCTAGATTGCAAATCAAATTGATAGTGACTTGCGCAATGCAGTTCTGTGAATAGGAAATAGGAAAATCAACGATCGCATTCATTTAATTCTCATTAAGTGTACGAAAGACAAGGACGAAAATATTTTTGCTTTGACTGCATACTTTACATGCACTTTAGCTCCTAATTCATTATGGGCTCCTAGTACGTCTACCGCTACATTTTGCAAACACTTCTTCCTCCTTCTATGGTATTTTGAAAATAACAAATTTGCTTAGAAATAGTGGGTGAAGTCAAAATGGTGGTTGGTTTGCGTGGCAGAAATCCCAGAAGAAGAAGTAGGTCATTTGGGACCAACTTGTGTTCCTACAGAAATTGGCGACTAGGATCACATAAACTTGAAGTAGTATCGAAACACTTTTACCCCGTGCGCATCTACTTACAGTTAGTTCAGTATCAATCAAACAGTAGTTAGTAGTAATCAAAAGAAAGGAGAGTTACGTTAAAGAAGCTATGAAATCAAAAATATTTTTGTTTAATTCTGAACAATTTAGTGTTGAGATAATTTTAGAATATTGGAGATTTAGATAAACAATCGCGAAACGATTAGAAACTATTGATTAGTTTAGTTTGAAAGTAAAAGTTAAACTAAAAGCGCGCATCCACAGAGATGAAGCATATTCTTGAAAATATTGACCCGTTAGGTTTCAATCTACCAGGCTATCAGAAATAAGTAGAGCTATGGGCTCTCTTTTACATCGGTGTCGCTGTAAAATACATACATACAATGTATGATAACTTTTAACAAACTTTTCTGTATGAAATTAATTTAACTGATTCTTATTGGTATTACTTGGTTAATATTACAGTTATTATTAGTTATTATTATTATCTGCTCATTCATTACATCCGTGAGAGTGTTTGTACGAGGTTTTCGGTGGTAAAAAACTTTGGTTAGAAAGCACCTTCTATGACTTTTGTTTTTGGAAAAAAATACTAAAAGTAATTTGCGACGCAGTGTTTTACTTTTGGCATTTGTTCAATAGAAAAACACAAACTACGGAGAAGAATATTTTTAACTAACATTTTCTACTTTGGCTCATTCATTGATTATTTGAGTGGAATTACTAAATGATTAACTAGCACAACTTCTATTTTAGCCTAATTTATTATCTAGCCTTATTATTTTTCTATGTAACTACTGAAAGCAATATTTCACAATGATGTAATTTGGTCTAGTTCTACTATTTTTCACTAACCAATTGGCTATATTGATTATTTTATAAAACATCAGTTACTTTAATGTAAATTAACTAATTCGATAATTGTTAAGAATTAAACTTTGCATTAGATATAATGTGGGCAATAATGGATGTCTTTTACATGTTTTCAAACAAATTGTTTACAAACGTAGAATATTTCAACATCCTGTATACGCTGCTTTAACTCGCGCATGCTTACTTGCGATTTCATCGTTTGTATTTTATGATATCCTGGTAGTAGAATTTTTGTAATATAGTACATGGATTGTACGAGAGATGGATGGAGGTTTCAAATCCCATCATTGCTTTGCTAGTATAGATCCCATTGGGAGAAACCACAATCCATAATGAAAGTTTTTTTTATTATTTGTGATTAAAAATAGCTTTAAGCACTTCTCTAGATAAACTTTTCATGTGCTTCTTCTGTTCGCACAGACTTCCTTAAAAAGTTTTCTTTCTATTCACGTTTTATTGCAGTCTAGTAGTTGGCCGCGAATTTATCCGCGCTTAATTAAATAAAAATAATGCCTATCTAAAATAAAATATAGCCCGTAACACTCGGGGACAGTGTATATTCCCAATTGTGACAGTGTTTTCAAAAATCAATTCAGTAATTTCGGAACCTATTCAATGCAAATAAACAAACAAATCTTTCCTCTCTACAATTTATGTTTAGAATGACAACAAGGATAAACTTTTGCGTGGTTTTCATTTCAAAAACGTTATCATCATATCTGAATATTGGTATTTGATTCAATCAACTGATTGTTTTTAAAATAGTTAGGTATTATTTTTGTTTACGTGTGAAGCAAGCGTTATTGTTACAGCAGTTGTTCTCATTAATCATCAAAGATGACGTAAATATTTCGCGTTTGCTGAATTTATCAGTAGATAATTTAACACTGTTTACAATACATCCCAAAATTTGTTATCAAGGTTCTTATAAACGCGTAGTTAATTAGCCCATCACCTCATACGTTTAGATGAAATCATCACTAGAGCAAACTGATATTAAGAACAAGAATAATAAATCACCATTGTTCAAAGAGGTACATTAAAACAATATTTTAAACTAAAACTAGCGCTAGCAAAATAATCATATGCTGGAAATAGAAAGCGTACACTTCATGAAGTTATCAATTTGAAACGATGTTATTGATGATTGTGGTGTTATGATTGCGCAAATTCTATTGAATGTGAGAAGCCGGAATAAAGTGATTTAGTACTTTGTTTAACTAGTCGCAAGGTATATCAAGGGGACGGCATCAAGGTCTGAGGATTGGTAAGTGACTGATGCGACGACATACTTCCACTCTATGGGAATGGTTAGCTGTTCACGGTCCAACAACAACGGCGACTTGGCATTAGGGTTAAGTCCTTTAAGATAAAAAACTTAACTGGCGTAAGCATGTGCCTTGACATAGAGATGAATTTGAGTGAGGTTTATTGTTGAAAATTGAAATTCATAAATATAAAATGGTTTTTAATAATAGATTTTTTTGCAATTTTAAACTTTTAACAAAATATTGTTATGATGGGCATTGAGCCGTTTGGACGAGTTTCAAAATTCCGAGCGGTACAAGTCTAAATATAATTAGGTATGGCTTGTTTGTACATAAGAAAATTTCGCTCAGCAGTGTCATGGCGAAGATCGCAATGGCGTCGGCTTAGAACGTCTTCCTTCATGGCTCTGCCAAAAAGTAATTATAAACTTAGAGACATTTTTACATACTAAAATCGCTTCAAAGATAACTGTGAGTCGAAGTAGTTGTTTGTTCTCATCTTCTCTAATTCATGTTTTAGAAACAAACTTCATCCTACGCACTGTTGAATGTTGAACTATATTTGCTTGCACATTGTTTTTTTGGCGCGTAATTGATAAATTTAGCGAAAAACAATATTATTCTCTAAATGTGTCAATTATGTTTCTAGTATTTTTGTGTTTCTTTTCTAAAATAAAGAGATATTTATCTAAAAATATGAATAATGGAATTTGATTAATAGTTCCTAATACGGCAGAAGGATGATAGTTTAATGAATCGCTGATAGTATCTTATCTAATCTAGTAAAAGATATATCACCGAGGGAAATGCCGCGCATTGTTGGGTTGTAAAGTTTGTAGAAGAATCGTCTCATGGATACCCAAACTAATTTAATATTTAGCATAATAATTGTCGCTAATTATTCCTTTCAATTCAATACACGATGAAATTTTATATTTATTCACACGTTGCAGAAGAAAATTAAGTGTCACTTTAAATATAAGACTAGGTCGAGGTCTTAGTGAGAACGGAAGATAAATGAAAGAGATCCGAAGATATAATAGTACGTTACGGTAGTTGGAGTTTGCGACCTTGCCGTAGCGGAAATCAACGTTTAGCACAAGGACGTTCTTTTTGACATCAATTTGTCTTGTAAGGGATTCACTCTCAGGATGTATGATAACCCTATGGTAATCTCTATCCAACTGGGTTTAACTGAAGTACAAAAATTGTATAAATATTGCTCTAATCTTGACCTACATATTACTATTATAGTATATTTAATTACTTTAAACAATTTAATTACTTTTTATGTATATACAAATAAAAAGTAATTAAATTCACATTCGATTTGGTTTTTAGTCTATATGAATAGTACGATTGCGTTCAAAATATTTAAAGTAGAGTAAACATAAACTGTGTTTTATGACCGTGATTTATGTATGTTTCTAGTCTCGTAGTTAAATCGAGAATGGCATAGGTCGTTAGCTGTTGACTAACACTACCATTTTGGCTTGCGAGTCCGGAAAGGAATAATTTTGTTCTACAACAAGGCAACCCTACCGTATGGTTGTCACAGCTTCCTGATGATACTAATGTAGCTGTTTGACCAAGGCTAATACAATCAATGTATGTAGTCTACGATCAATTTATAACTAAATTGATTCAACGCAATGAGTGGGACATTTATATGTCGCAATGTTGTTAGGCGCGTATTGAAACCATTTTGTATCTCAAATTGTTTACCTATTCTATTACTGGATGGGCAAAAATGACAAAAGTTGACAATTGATGATGTAATATGTTCTGACGTGGTAGCCGCGACAAATAATAGTTTAATTTTAATAGCCAAAAGACTGACTAACGCCCGAATACTGAAACTTCACTTAAATATGTAACAGCGTATGTATCCTTCATAATAAACTACAAGTCGAAAAATTGTGCTTAATTTGAAGTTATATTAAACGTTAATAAAATCTTGAGCAATGTATTTCTGTTTACACAACAAGATTGTAACATTTTGTGAGTATACCGTTTTCCCCGAAGGAACATATTTGTTTCATAATTTTGCTTTTCCACATAATAACATTTAATAGAAATGTTTTAGTTACATATAATGTGAACGTAACTATACGGTTTATTTATTATTTAAGGCTAGGTACTGGCTACATTTAAATTAACATCAAGATTTCAAAAACAATTTTTTTTTTAAATTTGTTTATTATCATTACTTTTCTGAGACCACAACACGTATGTAAATGTTTTGGTGGTAAAAACGTACCATTTCTCAGGTGACGTAACCGTGGACTGGACAGCAGACCGCTGCGGCGCCAATGTTGGCAGGAGAAAGAGGGTCACCCTTGCGTGTAGACAAGGCAAGAAAACACTTATCAATGATAATCGCGTTAAAAATTTCATATTTAAAATTAAAATATCGTCGTGTTTTTATCACAAGGATTGAAGTAAACAGCTACAGTCGGAGAATAAATTGCAGAATCGTAAACCGTGTGTTTTTTAAATCGAATGAAACGAATTAATTTGTACTCAAAACATACGAAATTCCATATATAACTTCAGACTTTCGTGGTTTTTACTAATATACTGTTCGTAAGAAACGGGATTCTCGGGATTCGAACAGCCTAATGGTGGTAAGAATCCCGTTTCTTACGAACAGTATATACGAAATTCCAAACAACAAAAAGCATACAATCACTGTAATGGTGTGTTATAATCTAATTACGATTAAAATTTAATTAATTAAATGGGAGTATGTTATTTAATGATGATGCATAGGAAGAACATTCTCTTTTTGTACGTTCTCTTCTGTTGATTAGAGGTAGGCAACGCATCTGCAATTGAGGATGTCCATGGGCAGCTGTCACTATTTTGGCTAATTCAGGTAGCCGCTTGCTCGTTTTCCAAAACATTATAAAAAAAAATTGTCCAAAAATTTTAAAAAAATAATATTTAAAAATAAAAATAACCTTATACATTCCATTTGTTGAAATTACAGGTACAAATTGAAAATTTTTTGATTTACCAAATCTTATACATGTTGTGAGGTTTATATTTAGATGAGCACAGCTAAAGACTAATCAGATCTGTGTAACATACAGTATAGTCGAATACCTCCGCATCATCTATGTCTTTCTATTCATCATATTATTATATTCATCATATTTAATTTTATTGGTCATTTTCAAAGGCCAAATATTCATAATCATTTATATTCAGAGCACATATATTTATAGTTACAATGGCGACTCATAAACACTTTATAGGACTGTTAAATATTTATTATCGTCTACGTAACGAAGCTGAATAAAAATTTTTACAGTGTCGACAATGACGGAATCACATAATGATAGCATGATATCGCAGTATTGCTTTATAACTAGCAATACACTTTTCAACTCTGATAATACCTACCTATGTCCTTGGTTATAAGTTACGAACAGTACCATGAAAATTCAACGTTCAACTGTTGCAGTTATCGATTAATATAAGTATGATGTGTTTTATATATGTACTAACTACCAATGTATCGGTGTAAAAGTACAAAATCTTTCGATTGTAACAAAATTCAAATAAGTGTAATACATAAAATTCAAAAATAGATATGTAGTTAATGCAAGATGCACTCTAGATATTTTTTAAAACGCCGCCCGATTAAAATAAATTAAAATAATTTATCTATTCACCTTTAATAAATTAGGGATATGATATTAAACTGTTTTGAAGAGGCCACAACTACGTAACATTTGTATGAAAAAACTGCGTCATAGAGAACGTCTAGCTTAGTTGCTACAATTGACGTGTTCAGTTTTAACTAGTTATTGTTTTCAATCGATCTTTGCATAACATGGGACGTCCCAAGACTCATTACTAAATCACGAACCGTTTATTTTATCATTTATCGAACAACGCGACAAATATAACTGTTAGCGTCAGTAAATTTACATTGCACTACAATTCTGTTTATATTCTTTATTAAATTTGTAGATCGTGAAAGCTTGATTACATGATGCCCACTCTTTAATAAATACTAAGTACAGTTTAAAAACCCTTTAAGTAAATATTATCTTCTCTACTTCCACTATTTACTTTTGTGGTTTATCTCCTTTTTCTTGTTCTACACAAGGGTCATTTTCAACGGGACAAATGATAATAATTATACCTTGTCAAAAGTTAAGATTCCTCAGCCGCAATATCCATTCAAAAACATATTTGTTGTTGATAAATACGTTTTTGTAAAGGTGTTGAAACCCACGAATAGAATCTTACAATTAAAGAGTTTTAAATTGCTCAGTACATTTTGATAGTAGTAGTATATGATTTTCAGACTGAAAAGTAATATAAAAAGCGATTTGCCTACGTTTATGCGTAACTATTTCGCGGGTGAAACTAGCACGTGCAAAATAGTTCTGATCTGAACTCAAGGCGGTGTGGAACAAATAGAATGTGAGTGCATGAGAGTGTATGTGTGTTTGTGTGTGTGTGTCACTTCCGAGCATTCTTGCGTAGTACTTGCGGGGAACTAGAATTGCGCGCGGCGGATTTATTTGTGTTCACGTATTTATATTATTTTTAGGCTAATTCTAGACGCAGTTGCGCCAGTCTGTACTTTCTGCGCCTACTTTTTCACTTACTCAGATGCGAACTTGAAATTCATATACAACATAAAATGCTAATAGGTGATTATAAAATATTTTTTTGAGTTTTTACCAACGATACCAGTCGATGGAAAGTTATTTTAAAATTTGAATTTCAATTTAATCTGATTAGATGGATACTACACTATGTATGTATGTAAGTAAATCAAAGTCAGCGATCTAAATATTAAAATTAGCACAGGACAACGGAAAATCTAAGATATAAAAACAGATATAAATTTTTACCGTTTGATATTTGTTGTGGAGTCTGCAAAAAAAACTATTAACTGTGTTAAGTATACATTTTACAAATGACTTAAATTATAAAATTGCATTCTATTACTACCTATATAAATAAATCGACATATGAATCCTATTATAGTTTATAATAAAGTTTATTAACCTTTTAAGCTACGACCACCTTAGCAAGAAAAATTAATTTGTGAGCCACTCTATAACTCGTCATCGGTGCGATACATTTAAAAAATAAAAAAGATCGCGACCCATAGGTTGAAAACCACTGGCATTGTCGTTACGTGTATGGTTACCTTAATGTATACGAATGGTAAAATAAAACGAGACGGCGGGTAAAGGCCATGCAATCGTCACGTGGTTGCCGCATGCCCCATGACGATTATACTCAACCTGTATTCGTTCTAAGACAAAAAAAAAAAACTAAAACCAAACTCATCTAGAAAACTCCGTTTGATTGTCGAAACATCCATACAAAAAATATATTATCGGTTTTGTTTTTTTCAGAGACCAAGAGATACGTTTTTTTGCGTAAAGTTTAAATTCACGGTTACTGAACCACAATGTATAATAACAAATTGTTTACGACAGTTTTTTTACACTAAGACATTCTTGTTGACAACGTTATGTAATTATTATATACTAAAAAAATTAAAATTGAAACTTAATCAAGTGATTAGTGATTTGGTTCTTGTAACAAAACGTTGCTTAAACAATGATGTTCAATGTCAATTCCGTATATTACCATTTTCACACAATGCATCATTCGTGTCGTCAGCTTTCTCACTGTGGTTGAGCGTATTTATAAACTTAACTGCAGCGAATGTTGACACACGTACAACGTGAACCGGTTGAAAGCGGTTCTAAGAGTGAAAAAAATCGCCTATTGCACGTACAGCACATTTGCAGTTTATGAAAGTATGTTAGGAATTTACAAGAATATAGAGAAATTACCTACAAACGATCCCTCCCACGGCTATTTACGCCGTTACAAAAACATGAAAGGGGATACCAAAATTTAAAGAAATTGTGTGTGTCAATACTTAGTAACTTGAGACTGATATATGTATCAGTAAAAAATACACTGCCTTTAAATAATTCTCAAAACTTCGTCATAACAGTCGTACCTGGATGAATACGAAATTTATAATACATCTCTACATCTGTTTAATATGAAGTCCTCGTAGCTCACAATGAAAAGGACATGAATAACTTTCATTACGAATATTATTGGACACGACAAATAAAATCTGAGAATATGAATGAAGGAACTCTAATTATGTGCCTACTGTGCTCTTGTTTGAATTTACTCACACAGGTGGCAAGAGGATTTTTACATAATCTTTACAAACTGAACCATTGTAAAGAAAACGTCATGTTATCGCTATCTCAGTATTTATTATGATAACAATAAATGTGCAACACCATTTAAAAAATGTCTTCCGGGCTTTATAACTTTGGTTAAAAAATTTATTAAGGCTTCATATCTATTATATTTGAAAGTAGAAAGAGGTGAGAAAAAAATAATCGTGTTTATATTATACTAGCAGTCGCCTGTGACTCCGTTCGAATTAAAAAAACATAATAAGTAGTGTGTAACTATGTGTTCTTCCAGACTATGTTCTACATCGGTGTTAAATTTCATCGAGATCCGTTAAGTAGTTCCGGAGATACCTTCAGACAAATCATCCATCCATCTAAACATTCACATTTATAATATTAGTAAGAAGTAAGATGTATCATCATCAAATCTTAAATATACACCAATAGTCATCTTGTTTGATCAATGAAACGTGGTAATAATAACTAGGAATTTTAATAAAACCTTGAAAAGACTTCTTTTCAAAGACAACATTAAATATTTTAATGTAGACTACAAACAAGTACTAGGAAACGCGCAACTTCTATTTACTTACTAATTGATGCGAATGGCAAGAACCAATATTCCTAGAAAAAGATTATTTACACGTATTTGTCTTAAGATAACCGAGTTTCTTATGTCTCTTGTCAAAGTAAATGCTTATTAATAACGCCCACGTGTTTAATTTAATTTTCAAATTAAATGATTTTTTATTAATAAATACAAAAAAGTTTTATTTATAACCCGCGAATCCGTCTGCGCGGAATTAACAAAAAAAAAACTTGATTAGTAGCCTATGTGTCTCTCCAGATTATATTCTGCATCTAGGAAATTTTTTATACAATATCCGATTTATTTCAAAAGTTTTAATTGAGATCCGTTAAGCCGTTCTGGAGATACCTTCTAATAAAACATCCATCCATCCTTGCAGACATCTAATCTTCCGTTTTTATAATATAACAGTTAAAGTTTTACTTAGTAATTAAAAGTTTGATTTTTTTCCCTAATTAAGTATTAATTAATATAATTAATTATTATTCCGACCTATTATTGCACAATAGATTTAATATTGATTTTAATGAATAAATAGATTTATGCATATTTCACTACATATTAATTAAATTTTAATTAACAAGAAAATATTACGTGACACTCATTACAAAAGATTGTTATTCGCGCTACACTGATAATACTATACGGATAATATTAATTGCAAGTAAATTTCCTATTCAATCTTTCAAACCCTGGAAATTAAAAACGTAGATAAATAAAATCGTAAAAAATTATCGACCAACAAGTTGGTGTTTTAATATACGAAAAGATATAGAAAGGACAATAATGGATTGGAATGTAATCTCTCGCAGGCTAAGTAAACTATTAAACCAAGTATAATTAATAATATTTTTTCTTGACTGGAAATAGCTTTGTTAATTGAAATATTGATTTGTCTATTAATAATATAAATTAAATTAAAATTGAGTATAGAATAATATTATTTTTGGTAGAGCAAGTCATACGTAATAATCCAAAAAAAAAACATAATATTGTTTCACGATCAAAAACTTAACTTATAATTTTTTATTACACATATTACAAATTAAATGAAAATCACCCTGATTGATTAAAGTATTTGATTCAATAATTTGTTAAATTTATTAAACGTGTGTAAACATTTATATTTTCCAACCGCGGATATCTGTCGAGTGATTATACTTTATAGCAATAAATATTTTTCTATTACGTGACATACGTATAATGAAATTCTGTAAGAATTCTACGTCGCAGACGACACTCATTACTCAATTTAATGGAAATTTCTTCTATATTTTATTACATTACGATATTAACCAATATTACTCAAGGTAAATAGTTTCCGATAGTTAAAATCAAAATTATTTCATTCCTGACATCCTGACTATTTATCACTCACTTGGGATCGGCGCACAATTATCATTTTAATAATTTTTTGGCTTAATTTTTACGGCCGTCCGTCCTGCCTGTCAATCGTAACCTGACCCAAATTGGAAGAAATAACTTGAAATAAAATATTTATCTTATTACACAATTTTTTATATCATGTCATAATATACTCGTAATATCTTACATTATACATATATACATATATACATCATAGGTACATATTATTTACTAAGAAAGGGTACATTGCTTTCTTTTCTTTTTTATAATGATAATAATAAATAAGAAAAATGACAAATTTGTGTTTCGCTAATGGAAATCTACAGTTAGTATTTATAGGTAGACATAAGGCGGAAAATTATCAAATAAATTATACATTCAAATACTTAAATGTTATTTATAGTATTTTATGATGCTGAAATACAAGGCTTGACATTATACCTCGTAAACTGATTTCAATGTAAATTATATTAATTTTAAAGTATCGTTTTCACCGAAACTTAAAGTTTTAATTGATACTTAAAATAATATAGAATAATTAAAATATTGTTAACTACAATAAAGATTTTTTAATCGCCAAAAAAGTAACAAAGTTATTTTTTGATTGTTTATTACTTCTTATAAAAAATAAACAATGCGTCGCAAATATAGGACTCTATGTCGAATCGACCTGGGACTGGGAGTGGCTGGACATGACGGCGCCGATATAAATTGTGTTCTGTTATCATGAAACTTTGTTCGCTTACAAAGTTATTAAAGTAGTTAAATATTATTTAATTATATTACTATTATTTTTAAATAAAAAACTCATATTTTTATTAATTGGAGGTATGGAAAAACTAATTAATTTTATCATATAAATATGTGGATGCGGTTACGTTGTTTGAAACCAGAGTGGAATAATAACAAGGACAGATTCGAGTTATCTTATCGCTCTTGTACGAGCCTCAAATTAATCGATGGCTTTGTTAAGCCATGACCGTGTCCGGATTTTTAGCAAACTAACGAGATTCAACATGTTCTAGAATACACTCAATGAAATGTACTGAGTTTTTGTGACAGTGCGATTTCACTGACGAAACACCTGTATAATAACATTTTCTGTTTTTTTTTCAGATACAGAAATTACGCTCACAATAATTTATTTAAAATTTATCAATGCCTTATTGTATTTATTTAATCTTACTAATATTTTAAATGCGAATGTTTGGAATGATGGATGTTTGTTAGACGGAGGTATCCATAACTGCTAAACAGATCTCACTGAAATTTGGCATAGATGTATACATTGCTTGGGAGAACACAAAGGCTACTAAGTTTTTTTAACTACTGCGCGAACGAAGTCGCTGACGACAGTTAGTATTAAATAAAAATATAGACAAGGTTGACATTAGGACTAACGCATCCTAATGACTAGTAGTACCTAGTACGTTTTATTTAATTATACAGAATACGTCACGTTAAAAGAAAACGTGTTAAGGTTTTTCCCCATGGTCTATTTTGTCATTATGGCCTATTAAGGTATAACGTTACCTCAACTTAGTATTCTTACAAATGAATGTTATTTTAATATGAGCTTGAAGTTTTTTTGTAATATGAATAATGACATACATATTTCCTGAATATAGGAAAAACTTGTTTTAATCAACGATCATTCAACAAGTGTACAATATTTCATTGACAGCTAAATTGTTTATTTGATAACAAAAATTATTAACTCATGTTGTTATTTTATGTTTAAATTTGTTATTGATATTAATGCAAATATTTAGATGAAGGGAATGTATGGATGTTTATTTTAACGATAGACCAGAACAACTGAATGGATCGAAATTTAATTTTCAATCTTTCAATACAATATTTTGGATATTTACTAATAATGTAATCTTTTAAATATATTGATTTCGACATAGTCTGTTCTGTTCTATTAAAGATTAATGACATTTTTCATTCTTGTTTACATTAAGATAATACGAAACAAAGAAAGTTAATTTCACTCATATTGTTTATTATTGTACTAGGAGGTGAATAAATTTGATTTCAAATATGAAAAAACAGTACAACAGTAAAGCTTTAGTCAGGTTTAAACTGAGCTCATCGACAGTCAACTTTCAATAAAAAAAAATATGCGATAACTTTTAAATGTAAAAGTCGAGGACAAATCTACAAGCAATTAGTTTTACTTTGTTGCAAAAGTCCAAATCAATATTTGCTACGAGTACAAAAAAAATCTAACGTACCTTTTGTCCCATTTTTAAATCGCAATTTTTTCGTGAATTTTTTTCGTTTCGTTTAAGGTTTTATAAAAACAGAGTAACAATAGTGTCAGAGAGATGTCACACAGACGTTGTGGCGGCGCAGAGCGGCGGATAGTATGCCATATGAGAAATGCTGTGGCGCAATGAAACGAACAAATTCACAATATCGCTCAGTGAGTCTTCAAATGAAAATTGAGAAGATGAGAAGAAAAGTATTATGATATAAATATACCGCGATATCTTTGTTGCGTCGCCATACGGCCCGTGTTTTTTTTTTAAATCAAAACGTGGCAAATGAGCAGAGGCCGCCTGAATTCGCTGAAATAGCGAGGCGACCGTCGTTCTTAGACATCTGCAAATGCAGATGCATTGCCTACCTTTAATCAACAGAGAAGGGGACGCTCAGGAAGACGATATTTGCGTGTTCTAAGCTAATCTTTCCTAATAATAAAAAGCGACTGTTTAACGTTCGTATAGTAACACCTTCTTAATTTACATATGTTTGTGGTTAGGCAATTATTTTCGTTGGTATTTTCATCCTGTAATTTTTTTTAGCATTATTATACAGTTGTAATTAACTGAAAATATTACTCCCTATTGTATACCTAAAGACATGAATAGTAATTTTATATTAACTTAGATAACGATTTAGATTTGAATCGACGTCTGGTAGTTTTCCTTTTGTCTCGTACTGACTTCCTACGTTTTATCTGGCACTTGAATAAAACCACTTTAAACAATTTATTACTGTCTAATAAAAACTGCGTTATATATTTCAACATGTTATTTTCTACTAAAAGAAATTGTCGAAGTGTTTATATAAGGGGAAATTACTAATTGTTAGTTTTTGAGATCAAAAACCCCGTTTGAAAATGTTCATGTCAATTATGTCTAAATTAGAATGTGATTTTTTGGATGTACTTTATGTCCTAAACAAATTGTAACACAAATTTCATCTATTTTTGATACGATGGCAATTCTCACAAATATTCGTGCTTGTAGTAAACGTGAGAGATATTTGATAAGGACAAATTTTAAATATTAGTATAAATAAAATTTATTGCTGTTCTTGTACTTTAATAATTAAATATATAATTCGTTTCTAGAATATAAAGGTGAATATACACTAGAGCATTTTCTCAAGAATTTCTATGTAATGTAACGTTCTTACGAATGGTATATTATAGGTAAAAGCATAGTTTCCAAAGCACGTCTGGTTCGTGAAAGTGTGATACACTAGAACATATTATAGAGCGGCTTGTTGTTTTGTTACAAGTAAACGCTCTAGTCTATACCCACCTTAAGAGGGATAAACGATAACATACATAAATATTGCACTGTTAATTCTACAGATTTGAACTATGTAATAATAATAATATAATTTACACAGAAGTTACAACTTCTAACGCATTTAAATTACTATTTTTAAGTATTTTATAGTAGTTATGTTATTTAGAGGTGTTAGACTATGCTGGATAATTTTCCTTGTTATTTGCTATTATTGCAATGTGAACATCATTACAGCCGACAAGAGCAATGTTTTCAAGGATGAACCGGAGTCTTCAAAGTATGTTACGGAGTTATATTTTAATTATTTGACTCTTGGTCTTTCCTGCATTCTAAGCTGGTTTATTTCAGGTGTCACGTTAAAGCCGGTAAGACACCTTCTGTTCTCTAACTGACCGTCTTCTAACTCAACCGACTGTTAATGCGTATCTGTGTAAGAAAAACTGAGGACTACAGTTTAAATGACAATAAGAGTATCGTCTACAACCGTACGTTTCAACTGAACTGTCCGATTGTTTGGTGGAAACTGTACAGTTGAAACTGAAGGCGTATAGCCGGCTTTAAAGTTATTTTTGTAAAACGTGAATATATTTATGTACAATTTTATTTTTAACTTTGATATTTTATTATCTATCGAATAAGATTTGAATTCAAATTATTATTGTCCAGGATGTAAATATTATTATGAGAAAATTCTTGGCTCATAAAACGACTGTCGTCTATGAAAACATGTTGGGTGACCTTGCTCCATTTTCCAGTAATGCTACTGGAACAACCATAATAATATTCGTTAAGTATGCGAATCTTATAATGTTATGTCTTATGGCTTTCATTGATTGATTTAAAACAATCTAAATGTCAACAACTTTATGAATAACTAGCTTTTACCCGCTACTCCGTCCGCGAGGAATAAAAAATAGAAAACGGGGTAAAAATTACCCTATGTCCTTTTCCTGGTTCTAAGTTACCTGCCCACCAATTTTCAGACAAATCGATTCAGCCGTTCTTGAGTTATAAATAGTGTAACTAACACGACTTTCTTTTATATATATAAGACTAGCTTTTACCCGCGACTCCGTCCGCGCGGAATAAAAAACAGAAACGGGGTAAAAATTATCCTATGTCCTATTCCTGGTTCTAAGCTACCTGCCCACGAATTTTCAGTCAAATCGATTCAGCCGTTCTTGAGTTATAAATGGTGTAACTAACACAACTTTCTTTTATATATATAGATATAAGATAGATAAATATAAGTTTGTATTATGACTTCTTATATTGTCTAATGGGCACTTTAAACTTGATGACCTCAAGTTTCTCTGGTGGATAAGTGCCAAACTATCTCAAAATAGTTTATATTGGGTCAAAGTAGTATTATGGATTTAGGTAGATGACTTGGAAACACGAATTACTAAAATACTACGTACACAGTTTTGATTTGCCTTCATCCGAAGTAACCGTAACTTTGCTTAACAACCTCAAAATGTATTAAAAGGGTACATTTAGATAATATAGCAGTATAATTTGTTTATGTTACTAGTTTTAAGTAGTCCGTGAGACAAGAAAACAACAGCTAACAGCTTTAAGAATATATGATGTGCAAGTGCTTGATTAGAGAACTAAAAACGCATTTTCGTAGATGCGTTTTAGACAACAGTAGGTCCTTTTTTTGCCGTGAAAATTACTTGAAGTTTCAATTAACAATTTCATAGAAGCGAAATACGTTCATTGTTTTTTTTTTTGTGGAATAACGGTGTTAGTTAAATAATTATTTCTATTTACACATACGTTATATAATTGTGTTTTTTATTATTAATAAAGAGGTCACTGATTTAGTTATCCGGACGAATTTAATTGTGTTTCATCCAAGGCAATGTTTGAAGGAACCTCGAGGCGTTTGCTCTTTTCTATTTCAAGTGCAACAGAACAATGGACTCGAAAGCCGCGGTAATAATCAATTCAATCCATTCTTAAACCACCCACAACTCCGCTGCAAAATAATAAGTATGACCAAGCAAAAGCTTCACTAAACTATTAAAAAAAGTTACTTGTTGAGTTAAATAAGTGTAATATACTACTGTTTATATTTTTATATCAGTATATAACTTTAATCTACTAACATATGGTAAGGAGGTGAAATTGGACAAATAGTGTGTCCTTAAAACGTGAGCCAACAAGTCTTAAAAACAAGGTTTTTTTTTGGACGGTTTCACAAGGCTAAGATGTAATTGTGGAATATTTTCATTTATTGCCCTTCTACACTTTGATATTTTAATAAACTCTTTAGTATTGATTATTTTGATTAATTCAGTCAGTAACGTAAACTATTATTTTCTTTAAAATATGTATATATTAATTAGACCGACATTTACATTTTCAATTACAATATTAAGTTTTTGCTAAATAGATAAATATGTAACATAATTTAATTTCTTAAATAACTAGTGTTGGAAGGTAGTACATAACTTCTGTGTAAATAAGACAATGTATTGTAGTTCGTTGAAGTCTTTTCTTTTGAAATGATCTAAATAAAGCGTCAACATGGATTGTTAACAAAGATAAAAGACAACGTAACATACACTTTCTTGGAATCGAATAACATCCATCTATCTCTATCGCGTATAAGTACGTATACTATCTTCATATCGCGCATAGGTTCTCATGTAAAAACCTTGCGTTCCGCGCTTCAATTTATAAGCTATTGACTTTTTGTCACTAAAATGCGGCTCAAGACTTTTATTTTAAACGATTCATTACACATACTTAAATTATTATTAGTTCATGTACGTCCTACGATGAGTTCCCATTGAAACCAAATTGAGGCATTTAATAAGCCCATACATTTCGTCATGACCGAAAAGCGATCGTTTTGTAACTCTAAAAATAGATAGCGTTGTTAAATACAACTCTTTAGTAAGGAATAGGCGCGGAGTGTATGATTCACGTTCTGGTTCTAACATGGGGCTTTTATATGTATAGTCATACTTGTAAAACTAGTAGGTATACGACTGTAGCGATTTCTTTCATGCCTTTTTCACAGCTGTGCCTTTAAATAGACCATGTTAGAGCGTTTAAGGCGCGGGTGCGGACAACAGGCTGCAGCGGGAACCGATTGTCTGAGAACCCTTTTTAAATTTATGTGTGTATGTGTGTAGATAATTTGTGAGGGGCGCCATGAAGCGTGCGCGTGTGTGCGAGTGGGTAAGACGCGGGCTGACTCCGTGGCGAGGGAGGGGTGACGGCGGGGTGCGGGAGGCGAAGCGCGGCTGCGGCGAGCGGCAACTCGATGGAAATTTCCATTGCCCCAGCAAGCGGCGAGTTCACAATTTTAGTGTTCAGACATACGACTGAGCGAGCGAAGCGATCCGCGGCCGCCACCGCCTATTCTATACTCTTCGCACCGACTTGGAGGCCGCGTGCGCACGACGCATAGCGTCGTCGCGCCGTTGCTCGGCGCGAGCGCAAATTTCGGTTTCACGCTTCAGTTGTAAATGTTTCAATAAAAACTGAATTGCTAAATAAAATGCTACTTCTTTTTACAAATCGTTAAACTTTATTTTTAAAATCATAAACATTCAATCAAATGTATACAAGTAGGATAATATGTGTGAATTGCCAACTTTTCCAACCCAATATCCAACCCAAAACCATTGTAACAATCATTAGAACAATATCGTCAGCTTGTAATATAAGCACCCCTATTGTCCGAAGACTTTCTCAGAAGTAATCACCACGGCGTAATGCGCCTAAGTTCCATTTTAATGCGGACATAAAATGAACAATGCATACAATCGAGGTGGGATTGGCGGACTACTGCGTTTGAGTATTGCAAATAAATCAGTACTACATGTAACAAAGTCAGACGACTATTTTACTGACACTGACTAGCTACGATCGCTTTATGCTCTTTAATTGCCGCCTCCATTAAGAATGTATTTATCTCAACATATAATAATCTATTTCAAACACAATTCAAGACATTCATGTCGTCAGTCTTGTATTTTTAAAATTACTTACGAGTAAATACTCGGCATTGAGAAGACTAATGAATGTACGATAAAAAAATGTTTTTTATAACTTTAAAGTATGTTGAATTCAAATATATAAACTAGCTGTAGCCCACGACTCTGCCCGCGCGGAAATAAAAAAAAATGAAATAAGTGGCCTATGTGTTCTTCCAAACTATGTTCTACGCCTGTGGCAAATTTCATCAAGATCCGTTTAGCCGTTCCTGAGATACCTTCAAACAAACATCCATTCAACCATCTAAACATTCGTATTTATAAGATAAAGTTGTTTAATACTGTCTTAAAACAAAAGAACAAAGGCAAAGACAAAATATTTGCTTTATGAGTATTCAATCTCAGAAGCAAAAGGTTTATTAACAGCGAGTTTACACTGCCCAAAACCCGAATAAGTATACTATATCACTGTCTCTGTTTTTTCAAAGAGGGAGAAAGGGATGATAATATATGTTGATTACGTATATATTATAAATAATTTTAATTCATCGAATGGTTTGAAAAACTTTACAAGTTTGTCAAATGTGCATTAGACACAAGATGCGAATGTCGAGACCTATAGGTATATTACATACTATAGGAAATATTAAGGATAATATTGTCATATTAACAAAGAAATTAATGTTACAACAAAAACAATTGAACACGGGCTTAGTCGCATTTTGAAGCAAAAGAATCATTTAAAAAAAATTGCTAAAAACTTCCAGAATAAATAGAACCTGGAAAGGGATACTTATATTTTGTTGCGCTACAAGTCAAATAACACGAAGCAATTTTAGTATTATGCCAATTACACTCCATTGTGTAAAATAACTTCAATGAAAAGGAAGAACGTAGTCACGTTACTGGCTTGTAACAAGAAAGTTTTTCAACTTATAAATAATATTTCATAAATAGAAATTTTTTTGTATACCTTTATCACTTGAAAAGATTATTTATAAAATGTATGTAAAAAAAATAACGAAAGGTCTATGACTTACCTATACATGTAAATTTTTTATCGTTTATAATATAATAAGTATTTTAAAAATGATGTACAAAGAATATCGAGAAAGCCAAACTATGGAAAATATTTTCTAGTAAGTATTTCAAAGAAAACAATTTTAAATTGAGATTGCGAAGTTTAAGATGATTATCCAGGTATCCTTTTACGCTCTTTGTCTCCATTACCAACATTTCATAGTTGCAAATTACAAATTTTAATACAAAAATACCGCAATAGCGTAGTCTAAAATATTATATTGTATATCTCCAAATTGACTTAAAATCTACAAATTCGTCATGAGTCTTGATTAATTAAAATGCTTTTAAAATTTCATTATATGTTTATCATTTAACGCATTTCAAAAATTGTTCTCAGTACTTATGTAATTCTGATTTCGAATATCATAATCATCTCGCTGGCACATCAATCATTGTATTCTATACGCTGTAATAATTTATATGACGTCATCTTGTTACGGACTATTTAGTCAAGTACACAATTGTTTTCTGATCCTTCACTAATATATCAGTAGATATTTGAACAACTGATATTCATTCTATTTTAATTGTCCAATTTTGAACAGAAAGAATTGCTTAAAAATAAATGTCTCTGAACTTTGAAAATCGAATCAATTTAAAAAAGAAAAAACAAAACTGAGGTGAGCAGTGCAATCAAACAATATATTTCTGTTAATATCTTTATAGAGGTTACATTTTATAGACCGATTAATACCGATGAAGATTAACGCAACTTTATCGCACGTGAAATAAATTCTGATAAGTACAAAACCCCATTTGAGGCTTCCTTGATGATTGATCATGATAGCGGTTATAAATAGGCGTGTGTTGATGTTTACGAGATTTAATCTCCTGATAAAGCCATCAAAAAAGGCGAAAAATTATTTGCCATATTCTGTTTACTGAAGCCAAATTTAAAGGAGTTAAATCTTGATAGAAAGATGTTTTTCAAGTTTATCATCGTGAATAAACGATTTACTTAAAATGAATGGAAAAGATGCTCTCGACAATATAAACGTGAAGTTTTTAATAAAAAGACTCTTTCTGAAAAAGAACTTAAGACCTAATTTTGCTAATCTTCAGAAGGCGTCTGATTTCACCTCTTTCAGTGACATCTCTATTTTACTTTAAAGGCTCTATTTTAAAGACTTTGACATCATTTCAGTTAACGCGTAGTGTTAATTTTTTCAAGTTTTTTTTTTTTAAGTCAAATGTGTATGTGTAAATAATAAATTTCATGTTTCTAAAAGTCTCATCCCCTTTATGAGAAAAGACGACATATGGATGACAAATATAAATCTATTTGTTGCAGGCGAACCTGTCTTTTAGTTGTAATAAGCGATAAATTAATAAAATTTTGGTAATAAACAATCTTGTAGTATAATAAAATGTAACAAAATATAGGTATCAAGTTAACAGTAGGATATGACGCTGTGTATAACGCGAATAAACTGATAATAAACATGTACTTATTTATAAATTTGTGATTGTAAAATATAGAAACTGTGGTATGTTAAAGGATAGATCAACGATGAAGTATAGAAAAGTAAAATTACTTCTAATTTTAGAAAAGTAAACGGTCATAGTCATTTTAATAAACGCACAGCTAAAAAAAAGATTAAAAACGTAATTGAAGTAACTGTATACTGTACTGTAGTGGTGATGCAATTAATTCCACCTGAAAACGGTTTTAAAAGTATCGCTCAAGGAAAAACTCGTGTAACATTTAATTGAACGCCGTAGTGTTATCGATACATTTATTCCAAGTAGATTTTAAATGTGCAAATTGTTTCCAATTTAATTTATTCGCGTATTCATACGTGAATATATTAGAACTTCGATACCTAAAATGAACCACTGAAAATAGTAGTCACTACATAGCGTATTGCAACACGAGTTTTTGGGTGTAAAATGAAAGTACAGCACACAAAATATCTCTCATAATCTCTTCATCACATCCACAAATACAACGCGCAGCTTAACTTTATATATTTAAATTAAAACTTAATAAAATTAAATAATAATTTCGCAGATCACAAAAAAAAACTAAAAACTTACCTTAAACACCGCAGGAGCTAACGGTATCGCAGCTTGGTTGTGAAGATGTTTTTTCGACATTTTGGCTTCTTTTTCGTTCCACGTTTAATATAATATAAATTAAAATATGTTATAAAAAAATCGTAATCGTTGATCACAAATTAAGTAGATATGAAAAACAATTTTAACCACGTCGTGCTACTGAAAATGACTTGCGATCTACAAATCGTTGACGTTTAAATTGCATTAAAATATTTTCTTCGAAGATAGAAAACTTTGTACTTGTGCGAAAACTTTTTACATCGAACGCTTTTGTTTTTAAGAATATTTTTGTAAGCTTTAAAAGTAATATTCGAAAATTTAAAAGTTTACAAGTTGGAAAGTCGCGTCCGAGCTAGCACGTCGAGCAAGTGATGCGGTCTAGTCGGTAATGAACAGTTGAATTGGTTGGGGCGCGTTCGAACTCACGACACGACACAGAGTGAGCGAGCAGAGGCGAGTGGCGAGCCGTGACGCGTTTTCGTTGTCGTTCTCGTTACGTCGTCTGTGGGCATTGGGCGAAGTCGCCGTGTCATTTTGTTGGGCCCCGCACGCTCTGCGGTCGGCGCCCGTGCCGTGCGACATTACCCTATGGCCTCACCTACTTCAAACCGCAAACCCTAAATACTTCGTAGGGAATATGTTAAATCATCATTTTACTGTAACTTTAATAGTTACTTAAACTGTTCGCAAACACTTTTGTGCAAAAAACAGTCACTTTACAAGTTTTAATATTAAATCGCAAAGCATCGCTTGAAAATGTTATAACAAACGTATAAACTATGACAAAATTGAAAGGCGCTTTCCATTGCCCCTCTATATATTCTTTCAGATCAATGCTAAACAAATTTATAATTAACTTCGGCACACTACAGCAGTACATCACATAAAGAGGTTTTAAAACATAAATTTTATGAATTAAATTTATTCTTGACCTGAAACTTAGCTAATAACGACGTTATGCATTGACATTAAATACTGTTGGCAAATGATTTAGTTTAAATAAAATTCCATAATTGTAAACAAAATACCTGCTAATACAATAGATAGGAGCAAAAAATGAAACCGTTTGAACCTATTAACAACAAACCAACCCAGTCTAACTTATAGGTATATAAACCTATATCTGTCCAAATTGTTAATACTTTACGTAAAATTTTATTTAATTGATAATTTCCCACAAACATCTTACTTTGATAAACTTTATGGAGAAACAGAGCGGAATCTAACTATAACAGATATACATAGTTTTGCTAACGGTACTAAGTAAACTTAGGACGCATTTGTAGATGGAAGGGGGATTCATCGACATACCTCGGACTAAATGCCTGTATTCCCTCGAAGGTATCATTCCGATTCCTACTTATTCTAAATCCAGAATAATGATAAAATTGTTGTATTATTTGTTGATTTCTTAGTACTCGTCTACCTGAGCAAAGTTCTAGAAACATCAGACAAGTGACCGGTAAAAAATCACCATCAATAGTCCCTTTTTGGGACTGCTTAACAAATGGATTCATTCCTTTATATTTTGTCTCTCCTGCTCAAACTGTTACTGGAGTAGACAGAGATAGCAAACATATTCTTAATTAAATAACAAGTTCGTTACTCGTATCACAGTTTGGATTCTTAGATTTTTTCTTTAATTAATAGGAATAATTACAAATCTGGTTTTTTGTTTCAATTACAGCTTAGTCTTTAATTTAGGACTTCTTTTTGCTATGCATCAATACATTTATGGAGCGTAGCGTTTAATAATTTTATTGAACAATCATAAGCATATTGTGGCGCCATGAAATAATAGTCCTTTAAGTTAAGCATCAATAAACACGATGAAACAATAGACGTAAAATGGTATTATGTATGATGGTTAAGGTTTCCGCTATAAACACAATACGATCCAACTTAAAATCTAATTCAGATTCACGACGACCATCATTCGACCCACAAGTTCTCGAATCGTAAACTGCCAGATATAGTTGTAGAAACCTGGCGAGAATACCGTTATCAATTTTAAAATTAAATAACAGTCTCAACACGTTTACTGAGGACGCAAAGACTTTTGGAGAATATCAGTGTTTGTACCCTCAGGGCAAAGAAACATATAGATGAGCATTTATCCGTGTGAGCACCTATATGTTTTGCATTACAAGGCTTAATTAAAATTTCTGTTTGCTTATTTTTATGTATATCCAGTATTATGTCCTTAATTTTAATTATATAAGCAAAGTTTAAATTTTTATTTTTTTAATGTTTTAATTGTATTGTAAGTGTTGTAATGTCTTTGAACTTTTTATTATTATTATTAAACGATTCGCGAAATATTCACGTAACACTTTCTTTAAACAATGATTCTTCCATCAAGTATTCATCAAGTGGTTTAAGTTTTCATTTCTAAGATAATATTAAATCTAAGAAAAGAGATATTTCAAATTGCAAAATATACAAAACTTACCGGGAATTTTAGTCAGTTATAAATATAATATCGCAATACTTAGAAGCCTTAACGAAAACATAAACATACCTAAAATATAAATTACATAGCATTTCCAATTTTTAACCTTCGGCTTATTTTTAGAGTAGTATGAAATAGAGATGGGCAAGTCACGTAGCCAGACATGTAGACAACAGATGTACACAAAGAATGACTTCTGAGGCAGGCCTGCGCGATATGTTCAGACCACATCGCGGCAGTGGCGGGTATAGGTTGGCAGTTTGTGATGAAGGATAAGGAATACTGGACAAAGTCAAAGGAGACTGTTACATCGGCCCAGAATTCTTGTCTGTAGACGTTGTTAAGATCAATATCATTTACAGGAAACACATACTAAATTGATACGTCACACAATTTGTTGGGTAGTGCAAAATAATGGACATATGAAATGTTAACAAGGAACGGTTAACACTTCAGCATGCTAATAAGTCAGTCAGCATCATGTTTTGCTCAACTCTATTTACTTCGGATACAGATATTTTACATTACATTTATATAAGAAGCTGTGATAGGTCGTTGGCTGCATGTGACGTTTTTGTTAACGAATTAAAACAAAGGGCCTAACACGAAAATCTGTCACAATCACCTTCGTATCGTCATCGTATATTTTGTCAAAACTAGTATGAGATTTGTGGTGAACATTACGTCCGATAGGGGCGCTGCACAAATTTAAATACGCTGCACAAATTTGATAACGATACGAAGGCGATTGTCACAAACATACGTGCTAGGCGCACAGGTCAGTTTTCGTTTTCACACCATGTAAGTAATATGTATAAAAGGGCACTGAATTTCAATTTACAAGTACAATGAACGTGATATCCCACTACTGAAAAACCCGTATATAAACATTGCATATAACACGCATAAAGCCTTACTAGGTTTGCTACATTTAAAATAACAAAAATTACCCCTTCAAAATTATCCGTTTTTCAATTATCACAATTAAATTACAAAATTTAAGTCATCAAGCTGCCCGAATGGAGTGAATATGAATTCATTCCCTTCTTAGGCATTTCTTCTTGCACACAATACTTACACATCAATACTTTCTTCGGTCTTTCTCTACCTTTGTAGCTATCCCCATTCAATCTCATTACTTTTTTTATTTATGTTTTACTTTATATTTTTTTTTCATAAATTTTACGTCTCGAGTCAATAATAAGAAGTCAGTCAAATAAATACACGTGATACACGTCTTATTTTAGCCCCCTCTCTCCCTTGCTTTTGTAATGTTTTTCAGTAAGCCTTCGCCCATTTTTCAAGAATCACGTGATTAATGGACGAACCACAAGTTCTTAAGTATGGTACTGAAATATCTGGTAACAACTCTGAAAAAATTAAAAACAAGATTCGAATCACGTGTGTTTCGTCATGGTTAGCGTGATTTTCCTTTACGAACCTATCAGATGCTATCAGTGTTTCAATAGAAATAATTGCGTCACATTGTGTAGTGGGCGTGTTTTGTGCTTGCTTTTAGTCTGACTCATCAGATAAATCATTGTACTTAATCTTCAGTCATCGAGTGATTTGAAAGGAAATTTTAGCAATTTTACTACAACACATATTATTCTGACCGAAGGTTACAGTGTGAGAAAACGTATTACCATCCCTCTCCTCTCTTTTGAAAAGACTTAGATAACAATATGTTTTGTACAAGCATTTCGGCAGTAGCAACTCACGGTTTGATGGAAGCCTTTTTTGGATGGTTTCGCATGATGTAATATATGACTTCGTACTGTTTACCTTTTGCACGATTAAACATCACATGTGAAAATGAAGTAGGTGGTGCCACCTATATTTTGACATTAAAACGTATTTTGACGTTTTAACACAATCGAAGTATTCAATTTTAGTTTCGGAGATCAAAATCTCTGTATAAAACGTATCGTCATCACTTACCGTATCTTCGTATGCACAGGTATCAGTATATAACACAGGTATATAAGTGTGTCAATCTCCACAGGTGAGCACAGTTAATCCACAAGTTAACTTCGTAAACTGTTAAATCGTTAATTAAATAGTTATCTTCGTTAATCGTTAAATCGTTTAACTCTCGAAATTTTAACGGAAGTTAAAGTTAATAATTAAAAGTTAACCATACCAAAATTATACTGCTTTTGGGGCAGAGAGAGAAATAAGTAAAACAATTAGAAAGAAAATTCAAACACACATTTATTTATTTCGTGTTTTTAATGATGTAATTGCACTAATTGCACACACTTTTGTAAATTGAATTTACAATTTCACACTTATTGTGGCGACACTTGTTTCACATATTAATTCAACTATAACATACGTATTAATATTATTTCACTAACACATTAATTCGACCTTTTCACACTTTATTATTTTGGTTGCAATTGAACCTGGAGTGAGTTAGTGGCATTTGCATCTCAAGTATTAGACAAAGGGTAAATGCTGTAATGTGTTTTTGAACCTTCTTTCGATTTTGTCCTGTTGTTCCCGTTTTTCTCGGATGCATCGCACTTTCAAGCCAACTTCACGTATATCCATTATTAACTCGTTGGTTTCGAATCACAGACAGGCGCCGAACATAGCTAAACTTACGAGCGTGTCGTGGCGCGTTAATTAAACAAAATGAAAGCACGTCTACAAGTTTCTAATGTAACGATTAACGGACTAAATTAACGGAAGTTAACAAAAGCGTTAACACTTTTTGAAGTTAACTTAAAAGTGAATTTAACGGATTTGTGTCAAAATGTTAACTCCGTTAACTATCGACTAACACATAAAAGAGTTAATGCCCATCTTTGTCAGTATGTTTTAAGCTGGAAACCCACAGTTAGTTCATTTATTCAATTTACCTTCAAAGCTGCCTTGTTAAATGAGGGCTTCAAATTGTGAAAATTGGTTTTTCAAGACTGTCGACGTGACGATGTTCATTGTTCCTGTGTTCGTGAGCAATAAATACCTATTACCAAAACTGCTTGAAAATTATTCTTTTACCCACAATTACTAACTGCTATGGCCGACCCTTAGTGTGGATAGGGAGGAGGACGAAAATCAGGGAACCCAATTTACGACTGAAAGTGTTGCAGTAGATCATAATATCGGAGCACATCAGGCTCATGTTAAAATTTAGGTATTTATCTAATCGTCTAACGACATACAATAAATACACGCATGTTTTTTGTAGTAATATCTGTGATATTGACGTCATAATCCGACTCAATCCCAAGGCGCTTAAGGTCATCTGTTTGGTAGAATCTGGCGGGTGGGGGCTTTGGCCTGGCCGGGATTCGGTGAATGGGAGAGGATCGATGGCGCCGGCGACTGTCTGTCTATCTGACTACTGACGTCACAAGAGAAAGTACGCACCATACTATATCATTGTTTCTTATAGTTTCCATACCTAATATCGTAATCCAGGTTTCTGTTTGAAATACCTTTCTTACTTAAATTTACTTCTACTAATTACTAGCTTTTGCTCGCGACTTCATCCGCACAGTATTAAACCGATACTACGTTTTTATTTTCGCAAAATTTATTACGACGTGATTTTGTGTTATTGGCAGTATACTCAATCGAACCACAGTAAATATCATTCCTTTCATTTGCTACTGTAATTATTGTAATATTTTGCGTGGTTGTCGGTAGTTGTTTTGTATTTTAAGTGATTGCTATTGTTTTAGTCGTTGTACGTAGTTGCAAATGACTGAAAGCGAATATGATTATGTGTGGAATTGTGAGGATATGCACAGATTATGTATTTTTATCTAACACGGACCTGATATCTCATTTAATTCTTATTTTGTTAATTAAAACTCGTTTAGTACCGGTATGAGTAACAACGCTGGGTTAACACAACACCATACCTCCTACTCGTATGTATAATTATAGGAGGAAGAGAACTCCTAATTCCACGAGACCATGTCATATTCATTCTCATATGAAAGATATCCCATGTGTTATTGTAGACTGTAATCTACATCTATATGCCACATTTCACCAAAATTTGTTTAGGTTTTCTAACAAACATACAACCATACCTACTATCAAACAACCATCTAAACGTACGAACTTTAACATTTATAATATTAGGAAGAGGATACTGAGTGAGCCTGTCTTCTGTGTGGTCGTAGTATTGCACCGGTCGACCCGGCCAATTCCGACCCACCCAACAAATATTGTTGTTGCGGGATCTACCACTGTTAATTTTAAATTTTTACGTGATGTATTTTTGTAAAAGAAAAAAAACAAATCATCATTGTAACATTATTGAAAGAATATTGGATCTCACAAAGATTGAAAAAGAAAATTACCGTGAAAAATATTATTTAAAATATGTTTTTTAATTAAATTGCTTGATAAATATATCCTACTTTGTTTTAAAATAAAGTACATATTTATAACCAGCAATTTGCCATAGTATTATACGACTTTACCCTTACTATATCAATAAAAAAACTGATTGTTTATTTGTTCCGTAAAAAATTCCGACTTCATAAAAAACAATCTCAAAAAGAGCACTAAAAAGTAACAAAATAATATCATGAAAACCCTCGAAGGTAAGAAAGTTCTCTTCTTTCTTGTAACATGTCTATATTGTATAATTATTGTTATTTCGCAGTCGGTATCGGAACAAAGTAGGAAAAATCACACTGCTGTTATTAGATCAAGAGTTGGATTTCAAGTAAGACATGTCATGTCCACTTATTGATCGCATTTAAAGTGTCATGCCAAAAATGGTGCTAACATCAAATAATATTATGAATGACCTACTTTTAACTAATATACACTCGTCTTTCTTATGTTACTGGTATTATAAATGTGAATGTTTGTATGTATGGGAATTTGTTAGAACGTATCTCTATAAGCCCCTAACAAGGTGGCCCCTATTAATTTCATGACTTTTACCCAGCTATTAAAACGCGTTTTTTTCGTAATTAACTCAACCAATAACAAAAGTATTATAGAGAAAGTAAGTTGTCCTATTCTACATGAGCTATCTCACTTTACCTTTAACAATTTAACGTTCCATAAAACGTAATTAGATAAGAATCATTATTGTACATACTATTTTAAAGATTTCGCGAAAAAATTGAGTCGGAAAATTCTGAAAAACAAAAAATAATTATTAATGATATAAAATATCGCGTTTGTTCGATCCTGCATCGAATCTCTACTCGGTAGTCAGCTTGGTCAGCAACAAAGCAACCTTACCTAATTATACTTTTGGACCCTTTCAAGTATCTGGTTAGCACAGTATCAACTATCATTCGGTGGAAGCAACTTTGATACGATCATGTATTTGGACTTTTTGATGTTAAAATTAACATCGTACGAAGCGCTAACCGATTATACTTTGTTGAGTAGTAACTGTAGATCTTCGAGAGCCGGAGCTATGAGTATCGTATATAAGAGTATCATCAGCGTATCGGATGTTGTTGATAACTTTTCTACTGATAATTAAACTGACTTCTAATTCGCTTAAAGCTTCGTCAAAGATCCTTTACGAGTAAATATTAAACAGGAGTGGCGACAATATACACCCTTGACCTTGAACCAAAGATTGAGATGTTGACAAAAAAAGAAACATAATATTTTATGCTTTTTATTTAATTGTACAATACAAACCGAATCAAAACAAAGTAAATTATATTAGGTCCTTACATATGAAATTGGCGTTTTTCGTACTGGCCACTTTAATCACGAATTTCTCCTCTTTGGTAAGGAATCCCAAATTCAAATTTGTACAGCTATAGACTCATGTATTTGTGGTTCGATGACCGTCATTTATATGTTTTTTTCTTCTATTTTTTTCTGTTTGCGTCACTCATTTTACAAAATGGAAAACTTAAAATATCGCATTATTTACGAGTACGAGTTCCGCCGTGGCACTAGTGCTGCGGAAACGACTCGAAGGGTGAATGATGTGTATGGCGGTCGTGTTGCAAAAGAAAACACAGTTCGTTTTTGGTTCCAACGTTTTCGTTCTGGAAATTTCGATCTGCATAACAAGCCCCGTGGACGGCCTGAGACTCAAGTTGATAATGAAGAGTTGAAGGCTATTGTGGAAGCGGATCCATCGCAAACCACGTCCGAGTTAGCTGCAGGCTGCGATGTTAGTGATAAAACTGTTTTAATTCACTTGAAGCAAATTGGGAAGATTAAAAAGCTTGAAAGGTGGGTACCTCACGAATTGACTGAAGCAAACCGGCAAACGCGCGTCGACTGTTGCGTTACATTACTAAACCGGCGCAATAATGAAGGTATTTTAAACCGAATCATTACCTGTGATGAAAAATGGGTTCTTTACGATAATCGGAAGCGCTCAGCGCAATGGTTGGATCCTGGCCAGCCAGCCAAATCCTGCCCCAAGCGAAAATTAACCCCAAAAAAGTTACTTGTAAGCGTTTGGTGGACTAGTGCCGGTATTGTTCATTACAGTTTTCTCAAATCTGGCCAGACTATTACGGCTGATGTCTATTGTCAGCAATTGCAAACCATGATGGAAAAGCTAGCGGCTAAACAACCTAGGCTGGTCAATCGCTCCACGCCACTGCTGCTTCACGACAACGCTAGACCACACACTGCGCAACAGACGGCTACTAAATTAGAAGAGCTTCAATTGGAAAGTCTAAGACATCCTCCGTACTCCCCGGACCTTGCTCCAACAGATTACCATTTTTTTCGAAATTTGGATAACTTCTTGCAAGGGAAAAAATTCAACTCCGATGGGGCAGTCCAAATCGCCTTCAAAGATTTTATTGATTCCCGTCCCACTGGTTTTTTTTAGTAAAGGGATCAATGAACTACCTATGAGATGGCAAAAGTGCATAGAAAATAATGGTTCATACTTTGATTAATTAAATGTATTATATTAAAAAACATTCGACTTTTTGTTCCTCCCATACAAAACGCCAATTTCATATGTAAGGACCTAATAGTACTTATTTGTTTGATTAATTTTATTACGAGACTGAAGTTCGATTCGATAGTTCGATTGGTCATAGTTGTTTTTTTGCACGTACACACGTACAGTCCGACATTATGACAACCGTCAGTTAATAATAATAATACAACTTTATTCCAAACACATGGTCGATACAAAATCAACTTAGAAATTGTCGTATCGTGTCCACATGGCTAATACGGGACAGTCCAAGCCCACTCTATCAACAATGAGTTGCAGGTAGCTGTTGGCGCTGCCCTGCACCCGCTGCATCAGGGATGCTGCTCTGTTTCTTATTACTGTGGCAAAGCCGTCGACACCGGCGTCTGCAAACATAAAAGATGCGCTAGAGAAGCGCGGCAGTCCCAACAGGGTCCTGACCTCATTGTTGTATTGGACCCGCAAGGAATTGTAAGCCCTTTGCGTACGATTGACCCATAGGCTGCACGTTTAAAGGGACTGACAATAAGGTTATTGTTATTGGTATAGTAAAAATTATGAACAACATTAATCCTCATACAAAATTAATTCAATATTTCCTAGGCGTCAGCTGTCAAACTAATCATCCTTAAATAGATAAACTATTATAGACTTTGACAGTGGTACTCGTAGATCCCGCAACAACAATATTTGTTTAGTGCACGAATAGGTCGGGTCGGCCGGTAAAATAGGAAGACCACACAAAAAACAGGCATCAAGTGAAAGAAATTCCACGGTTCGTTTGATGAGTGTGCGTGTCGGAGATCCAATTTTAGTCCTCTTTCCATTTCCATCCTTTCCTTCCAAAAAAGGGTAGGAAAGGAAAGGTGACTAAAATATTTTGTAATTTACTGTATTATTTGAATAGTGAGGATTTACTAAGAGAATTCAGGTCATAAGATGCAAATCAATTACAACATGGACGACTTTCGGAAGAAATTAAGCAGTTTCGATCACTGGTAACCCTTAAAATTGAGGTGGCTCTCTAGGTTAAAGGACACCGATATCCAATGCCTTAATAAATTTTAAAAAAAGTGCCTCTCTGTTAACGTCAAATGTCAAAAAACTGTCAAGATCTTTGCAGCACTTTGCACAACTGTGTAACCATAGCTTTGATCTCTATAAAAAGATAGGCGATTGTTTGGAAATGTCAGCTTTTATTTCGTTTCGATTTAAACGCTCCTGCAGATGTTACGTGAGTTACTTCTACCTATATTATTAGTTCGGAATTCGGATCCAGCGACAAAATCGAGATAATCAAATAGGCACAAAATAACACACGTTTTAGCCAGTCCATTCATCGAGGTCAATGCACCATGGACAACGCAAATTATTTACTGAGCAATACCCCGTTCACACTAAGCCAGCTCAGTAGGCCAGTCGCGCTCGAAATCAGCGCTGACATACAACTGGCCTAAAGTGACACCCATTTAAGCAAATAAGCCAGTTTGACCGATAACTGGGATGGCAGTCTACTTTTCAGGTCAGTTCGGCCATTCCGCTGCAACTGGCATATAGTATGGACTGTCTGGGACAGGCCAGTCCAGTTCTGACTAACCAATTGTATAGGTACCATGTTACTTTACGAATACCACGTTGTTATTTCATCTAGACTGTTTAATCTATGAATGTTATTATTTCTCATTTTTGCTTTTTTGAATATAACATTAAGACTGTGACGGAATTAAATAATAAAATAGAGCTCTAAACAACTACGCAAAGAGTATGTAACTACTACGTCAGTGATTCTCAACCACTGTGCCGCGGCACTTTTGTGTGCCGCCAAATTTCAAAAGAGTGCCGCCAAATTTTGCAAATACATAATAATGTTAATATTATTAAATTATATCATTTAAAAAGTAAAATATTTTAAACATGAATATGTATTTAAATCCACAAAAAATAAATTATTTTATTATTTGCTTTGCAACGCGGTTTTTCTTAGTGCCAAATTACTTCATTGTCAATATTTTCAATTAATTCACTTAAAACATAATAATATAATGGCACACGTGGTAAATAATCGTTTTTTTTTTTCAGGTACAAATGAAATTTTAGAAACTAGTAGGAAGATATAATTAATTCACTCACAGATAAACAATTTGTTTGAAAACAATCAGTTGTTGCCACAGGTGGGCACAGTTAATCGAAAAGTTAACTTCGTTAATCGTTAATTCGATAATTAAAAAATTAACTTCGTTAATCGTTAAAGCGTTAAATTCTCGAAAATTTAACGCAAGTTAAAGTTAATCGTTAACAGTTAACCATAACAAAATTATACATACTAATTTCACAGTTATTGTGGCGACACTTGTTTAAAATAGTAATTTGACTATACATTCTATAACATATTAGTATTAGAAACAAGTATGAATGCATTTTAGTATATTTCATTATGAGTGCGGAAAGCCTGTCATTGCAGAGTTACGACAAATGTCTACCCGAGCCGAGGCGCAGCCGAAGGTGAGGGTTGACAGTTGGAACATGTTGTAATGACAGTTCCGCACGTGTATTTAAATTTAAATTATTACAACTATTTAAATACATTTGCGGAAAAATGAAGCAATTTAATAGAATAATAAAAACACAATAAACTCAACAAACTAAAATGTTTGAAAAATGGCGCCAACTGTAAAAGAATACAAACAGAGATTTTTTTTTGTTTTATTCACCCATTCTGTGTAGGCAAAGGGAACTATGACCAAACGGCCAAGTCTTCAGTAGATTATTTTTATTGATATGAAATGAAAATGAAATTTAATGAGATGAAATAAAATGAAACCTAACCTAATTCATTGAATCAAATCACTAAATCTGATATTGTAACAAATTAGGAACTTCTTTTTAGAAATAATTGCATGAATCATAAAAACTTCAATGATTTTTTTTTGTAAAAACTTCGTGGTTGGTTTTTTTCTTTTTAATACATTATTTTGACAGCTGGGAAAGAGAACGCACGAATTTGGAAAAGCTAAAGAAAAAGCACGTGGAGCATTGGAGGGTATTGCAGGGACGAAGAGCGTTCGGAATGTGGGCTAATACATACTCTTGTTTTATATACTCGTAATGAAATATACTATTTCGAACCTTCTTTTGATTTTGCCCTGTAGGTCGTGACCTAGAAAAGACGTCCGGGAAAGACACGTCTTTGCACGCTCTGATGCATCACACTTGCACGCGAACTTCACATATATCAATTATCAACTCGTTCGTTCACCATTCGAGTCGCCGACAGTTGCCCAACATAGTTGAACTTACGAGCGTGGCGTGGCACGTAATTTAAACAAAATGACAGCAGGTCTCCAAGTTTCTTATTTAACGATTAACGAACTTTTATTAAGGGAAGTTGAGTTTTACGGAAGTTAACAAAAGCGTTAACACTTTTTGAAGTTAACTTAAAAGTTAATCCGTTAAGCAAAATGTTAACTTCGTTAATTAACGATTAACGGATTAACGAGTTAATGCCCAGCTCTGGTTGTTGCTAATAAGCAGCCACTTGTAAACAGAAATATCATCAATTTTGATTTTTTTTAATTTCATGAACTGGTAACATAGACCTCAAATTTGAAGTTAAATGCTTGTGTCATAGATTAGTTAGTATAACATGTAACCACAAAACACAGAAATTGCTTTTTGGGAGTATGACTAGCTCAGTTCTAAAAGTGTATTAAAATTAGATGAAAACTTGCTACATTCAATATATTAAAGCATTCCTATTTTCCTTATACAACTGTGCTTTGAATGTTGTAGTGAATTGTGTAAATTTTATTACAAAAATAAATGCTACTACACTGGAGTGTACAAAATATATTTTTTATTACCTTATTTACTAAAAATATATTAAAAACGAATATATTAAGTTACTATAAATGAAGTTGGTATATGTTTTTAAGTTATATCTATTTATTCATTAAATATTTTTAGTCAGCTAACACAAGGTTTTTATGTTGGTAAAAACTAGGTTGGTGTTTGGTGTGTCATAATAAACATTATATGCTCTTTGATTGGTTGTCAAATTGTGACAATTTCTCTACTTTACTACGCAATAATCACATAGAGTTCCCGCCAATTTTTCGTTTGCTTTTCTTGTTGTTTGGTGAGCGCTATTGATTTTATAACGAAACATTAATTTTACGTTACCAACGATGTGGACCAGAAAAATGGAAAGGGACAGATTGGCAAAATTGCACAATATTAAATCCTATGCCAAATTTCAAAAAAGAACAATAGTGTTGTTAAAACGTCTAAATTTAAATCCTTTTCTGGAAAACATTAAAGTGAAATACAAAAATGGAAGAATTGTACCTTTTAGCGAGGACGAGATAAAGGGACGCAGTTTACGAAAAGTTTTGGTAGACTATACTGTACATTTGGTGGATATAAATTCAAATAGTGTTTGTGTGTTGAAAGAAGGCACGACTCAAGAGACAGCCAATAATTCAAGTGTCGTTGAGCCTGAGAAGAAAATGCCAGATAGGCCAATATCTAACAATAACCCTGCAAATTCTTCTACTCAACAAAAAAAAAAACCAAAAACGCAAAAAATAAGAAGCAACATAAATGCGAGGTACGCACTAAGACATTTAAAAGTTTGAATTATTTGAATTATCATTATAGGTTTAAACATACAAAGGAAGTACATGTATGTTTTTTATTTTGTTTTTGTTTTGTTAATTTCAAGACATGTCTTTTACTGCATAATAATTAGTCATGGTAAAAAAACTTAAATCGAAGATCTGCAGACCAGCTCACGGTTCACATGTGTGAAGAAGATCAGTGAACAGGCTAACACATCGGCTCAGCTTATACCTGCATAAAGTTATGATTTGCGTTTCAAGTTGCAAACTGTGAGTCACCAACAGTGTTGCCAATGAAAATTTTTACCCGGCCGTGTGTATTGTGTAATAAAGCCATATTTATTTGAAAGGTCACCTATGGGCCGTAGCACTATTTTAAAAGGGTAAAAAATTCAACATTGGCCAAATGGCGCTGCTTTAAAGTTTTTAAGGTTTGCAAACAATTGACCTTGGTAATTTTATAAAAGTCACAACTTTTTAAACATTAATATAAAGAAATTCCTTATCCCGATACAGATGGTTATCCATGACTATTTTACTTAATTTTCATTTAAAGGCTATTTTCGGAATCTTTTGTGTAATATTAGTTGAAAGCAAAACTTCTGTGATGATTAATTTTCATAATATATTATTGTATTAGTAGTGAAGATATGGTTAATATATTCTTACGGTAACTTTAGATTTTGTTGATTTTATACTGTTAACTACTAATGAGGTACTAAAATAATAATAGTTGAGTACCTATTGAACTTAACAATGTAAGATAGTCTTATGACTTCTGTGATGATTAATTTTCATAATAAATTATTGTATTAGTAGTGAAGATATGGTTAAAATATTCTAATGGTAACTTTAGATTTTGTTGATTTTATACTGTTAACTACTAATGAGGTACTAAAATAATAATAGTTGAGTACCTATTGAACTTTACAATGTAAGATAGTCTTATGACTTCTGTGATGATTAATTTTCATAATAAATTATTGTATTAGTAGTGAAGATATGGTTAAAATATTCTAATGGTAACTTTAGATTTTGTTGATTTTATACTGTTAACTACTAATGAGGTACTAAAATAATAATAGTTGAGTACCTATTGAACTTTACAATGTAAGATAGTCTTATGACTTCTGTGATGATTAATTTTCATAATAAATTATTGTATTAGTAGTGAAGATATGGTTAAAATATTCTAATGGTAACTTTAGATTTTGTTGATTTTATACTGTTAACTACTAATGAGGTACTAAAATAATAATAGTTTAGTACCTATTGAATATTACAATGTAGGTCAGTTTCAACTCAATTTCAGTCTGTTTTTAACACATTTTCATGCATATACAACTTTGCTAGATTTTGCCATGTTCTGAAGTAACCTAGTAACAAACACCTATTCATCAAAAAAACCGCATTTCTGATATTAATAAGATATATAAACAGTTAAATAGCTACTTTAATTAAATAAAAAGACAATCATTAAAGTACTTAACAAAAATATTTATTTATTTATTTATAAAATGAATTTATAATTTTTCTATCTAACTTCTTTAGACTTATACTACATAACTAAATACAGACTGAATTTGAATTATTTGAATTATTGTGATCACAATATAGTTCCAGCTATATTTTGGCGGAAACGGAAATTTTGGTCGATCACTATTTGAACTCATTACAGATTCGAATGTCTTATTAAGATGTTAACCTCAATTTTTAAAATTGTTTTCTATGCATGTTAATCATTCTGTATGTGATTGCGTAATTGTATAAAAAAATGTGTGATTTCTGTGTGTTTTGCATTTTATAACCCAAAACCCAGGGATTCCCAAAGGGGTTGATATTGAACTTAAAGTATTCCTAATTCTCACTCTGTCTTCTTCTATTGACCTAAGTCAGAATGAATAATAATAATTGATCTTAACAATAGGTAATTTGGACATGGGGGACTGTGGTAATGGTTCATTTTGGAAAAGGGGTCACTTGTCCAAAATAGTTTGGGGATCCTTGATCTAACCACTCAATTAGAAAAAAACATTTGAGGGGAACACTTAAGCCGCATTCACATTTGTCTGACGTGTTGTGTCGTGATGCATCAGAAAGGTATCGGTCTCATACAATTAATATGATTGCGTGCACACTTCTCTGACGCAGTGTGTTGTGTCGCGTCAGAAGCGACACGACACAGGGGGTCGGACTAGTGTGCACGCCATTTTGTTGTGTTGTGACGCGTCAGAAGTTAGACATTCTAAAATACTGATGAAATTTTTCAGCATCACTCTCAAGCTCTTTAACGAGACAATGAAACTCGCTTTTAGTGTCTCTTTTTGTATTTACTGGATGTATCCAATATCTTCTTCTCTTTCTTTGTTTTATCAGAAGTGTTGCCAGTGCCAATAACTGCATATATTCTTCATAATCGGAATCGTATGATTCATGAAAAAACATTGCGAATGTGTAAACTCTCTGAGAGCTATAACGAAACTGATTAAAAATGCGTCATAACTCGTCATATAGATGTGAACAGTAGCCATCACGACACAACACGTCAGACAAATGTGAATGCGGCTTAAGTAGTATACTATAGTGTCGCTTTTTTTCCTCCATCGGAAGAACGTCGCATATATACACACACAGGTGGGCACAGTTAATTGAAAAGTTAACTTCGTTAATCGTTAATTCGTTAATTAAAAAATTAACTTCGTTAATAGTTAAAGCGTTAAATTCTCGAAAATTTAACGCAAGTTAAAGTTAACGTTAACAGTTAACCATACTAAAATTATACATTCTAATTTCACACTTATTGTGGCCTCACTTGTTTAAAATATTATTTTGACTATACATTCTATAACACATTAGTATTAGAGACAAGTATGAATGCATTATAGTATATTTCATTACGAGTGCGGAAAGCCTGTCATTGCAAAGAGTTCCGACAAATGTCTACCCGAGCCGAGGCGCAGCCAAAGGTGAGGGAGGCAACTAACTAAAATGTTTGGAAAATGGCGCCAACTGTAAAATATCACAAACAGATTTTTTTTTTGTTTTCTTCACCCATTCTGGGTTGGCCAAGGAAACTATGCCCAAACAGCCTTGATGACCAGCCAGCCGAGTAGATTTTTATTGATATGAAATGAAAATGAAATTTAATGGGATGAAATAAACCTAACCTAATTCATTGAATCAAATCATTAAATCTGATATTGTAACAAACTAGGAGCTTCTTTTTAGAAATATTTGCATGAATCATAATAACTTCAATGATTTTTTTTTTTGTAAAAACTACGTGGTTGATTTTTTCTTTTTAATAGACATTATTTTGACAGTTGGGAAAGAGAACGCACGACTTTGGAAAAGCTAAAGAAAAAGCATGAGTAAAAAAGTGTTTTTAATACAGTTGCTCAAAAAGTGGCGTATTGCAGGGGCGAAGAGCGTTCGGAATGTGGGCTATTACATACACGTGCTTTTATATACTCGTAATGAAATATACTATTTCGAACCTTCTTTTGATTTTGTCCTGTTGTTCACGTCTTTCCCGGACGCTCTGATGCATACACTTGCATGCGAACTTCACATTTCACAATTATTATCAACTCGTTCGTTCACCATTTGAGTCGCCGACAGTCGCCCAACATAGCTGAACTTACGAGCGTGGCGTGGCGCGTAATTTAAACAAAATGACAGCACGTCTCCAAGTTTCTAATTTAACGATTAACGGACTTAATTAACGGAAGTTGAGTTTAACGGAAGTTAACAAAAGCGTTAACACTTTTTGAAGTTAACTTAAAAGTTAATCCGTTAAGCAAAATGTTAACTTCGTTAATTAACGATTAACGGATTAACGAGTTAATGCCTAGCCTTGTATACACACATATATATATGTATATACAGTGAAACCTGGTTAAGTCAGACATCAAGGGACCTGCAATGTCGTTTCACTTATAGAGGTATTCCACTTACCCAGTGTCTCAGATATACAGGTATAAATAAATATCTGTCTCATTTACAGAGGGTTCCATTAATAGAGGTGAGAATACAGGTTATTTCAGTTATACGAGATAACGATTGTAGCTTTCGTTTTGACATTTTTCAAATAAACATCTGTATGATAGTAAAGCGAAACTAAAAGTGAAGGTAATTGAAGCTCAAAATTTGTACTTACGTACTTGGAATTACGTGTGGAATTTGTGGGTAGAATAAGAATGAGTAAACAAACAATATTATCTCAGTTACAGAGGTTTATACATACAAAATTTACTCGCTGTCTCAGTTATAGAGGTAACTATGATGATAAATCGAAAGAACAAATCCCAGATATAGAGGTTTACCTCGTCCCACTAACAGAGGTAATTCAGTGCCAAAGTGTTGGGACCTCAGCATGAGTTCCAGTTATGGAGGTTTCTCACTTATCCAGGTCCCACTTAACCAAGTTTCACTGTATATATAAAACGAAAAACACTGGTACATGCTGGGATTCGAACCCAGGACTCGCAGAATCCTTAACTGAGATGCTTAACCCCTGAGCCACCAACGTTCCCAAATAAATGACATAAATGGTTTCAATGATGAATGATAATGCAGAAATAAATTTAAAAAAAAAACTTGAGAGGTGTCAAGGGACACCCGGATGGAACGAAGTTCCTTTTTTCTTTTTTTTTATAGGAGAAGGGGGCAAACGAGCAACGGACCGAAAGTTATTTGATCCGACACCCATGGACATCCGCAACGCCAGAGGAATCGCAGATGCGTTGCCGGCCTTTATGGAAGGTATACGCATCTGCGATTCGTATACCTTTAGATTAATTAGTGAAGGAACCAATGTTTATCATTCGTCGTTAACATACTTACTATAGCAAAAAGTGTCGTGACAACTTTTCGTTAGAATTTTTTCCGTCTAGCCCCCTTTCACAACGCGCGATAAGGAACTTCGTTCCAAAAATATTAATTTCTGTTATGGACCCACCAATTAAATGTTTTTATAATTATCATGATTTTTATCTATGTCCATCTCAAATTACCATTGGTTTAATTAATATGGAATTGTCTAAAATTTATTGCTTTTTAGTCTTGAAAATTATATTTTAAAACTATGGAAAAGGTTTTTTGGGCCCTGCTCAAAAGGCTCAGTTTCCATTTAGTTATATTTATATGGTAGGAAATCAACTATTACTTTTTTAATGTTTTTTTAAGTAAATAAGAAGAAATGATAGTGCTTTAAATTAGGCTCACAGCACAAAATGTTAATAATAAATTGTCACTTATGGCTTAAAAGTTAGGCCTTTTTACTTTCCTCTTTCTCTGCTAAGCTTGAATCCTCCATTTCTCTTACATATTGACAAAGAAGAGCGAAATTACCGCTGTTCCACTGTTACAGTTCCGCATAGAAGAAGTGTTACAAGGATAAACAGGCATTTCCGCGACGAGTGAGCGCTACGGAAATGTAAGGCGAGGCGAATTAAAAAAAACATGATTAGTAGCCTATGTGTTCTTCCAGACTGTATTTTACATCTATACTAAATTTCATCGAGATCCGTTGAGCTGTTCCGGAGATACCTTCAAACAAACATCCATCCATCTAAATATTTATAATATTAGTAAGAAGTAAGATAATAATGTAGTACATAAGATTTGAAGTTGTTTTGGATAGTTACTGATAATGATACAATTCTAAGAATATTTTTTATTAATGGTTTTGATATTGTTGTGCTAGAATTTAGACAAATTTAATAAAGACAAAACAGTAAACAGTTCTTGTGTTTTAAATGTCGCCTTACGCTAATATTTCTATCGGTGTCTATTAAGTTTTCACTTTGGTAGAAACACTTTTCATATGGCAATGCATCAAACAAAAATCATTACTTTAACCGACTCTATTTCTATATTGCTCTACTAGGGATGCACGATCCGACGGACGTTGTACCGATTTACTGGACCGCATTATATCGCGTCGCATTGTATCAGTCCAGGTATCGATCCACTTGATTGGATATAATTTTTAGATGAATTCACTATCGTAACATGAATTTAAAAAACTATCAAAATAAAAATTTCACTTCAAGGTTTATAAAAGCAAAAATCACAAGTTACTTTGCCGAAATTGACGATACATATATTGAAATAAAAATGGCATGTCAATTTATCCAATCCACTGTAAACTTTTATCGATCCAACCAAGAATCGAATGCCAACCTATCGATATAAAAACCGAATCGATCTACCGAGGTATCGAAACGGATCGCGCATCCTTTTGGTCTACACAACATGGCTTGTGGTGGTTATTGAAAGTTATAGTGTTATCTTCTAGCAACAAGTGTCAATCAATATTTTGTCATATGACTTTGCATATTGGTTAATTTCATTAACCAGATAATTTTCCCTATGAGTTTTATTGTGTGTGTTGACTTCATTTTTTAAATAATTGATAGGAGCAGGTGAGATGACATACTTGTCAATAATCAGTGAAAAGATGAATGAATGAATTATTACTGGAATTTTGCTATCCTCAACAATGAGCGGATATTTTTTCTCTTGGTAAATATACAAGTAAACTGTTCATTAGATCATTTTCATTTATTATTCAGATCATTATCGGACAGCATTACTTCAGGTCATATCTGCTCAAAATAGATGCCACCAGATACCTATATAGGCTTCATTGATTTAAATGATAAAATTAAACATTTGTCTTAATAATTATAAAGTATAAATAATTTAAAAAAATATATTTGCGACGTATATGTTACCCGTATTGATTTTATAAATTTTGTTTAGTGGGGGATCTGTGCTATTGGGTTTATCTAGTGTTTAATCACTGATATAACGCACTTACGATTCAAGTTTGCCTTTCACAAATATTTGCTACTGATGCTGGAGATATAATAATAAAAGTATCAAATGAACAGTGCTACAAACTTTTGGCTAAATATACTACTGGCTTTTGCCCGCGAATCTATTTGCGCAGAGTTAAAAAAACAGGATTAAAATACTATGCGTTATTCTAAACTGTGTTTTACATATGTACTAAATTTCAATAAGACATGCAGAACCAGAGCAGAGTTTTCGAGTGAAGTTATGTAAAAATAAAATAATGGGAACATGGGAACCACACACATATCCGGGACATTAGGCTGCTTAAGCATTCTTCTAGACTGTGTTCTACATCTATACCAAATTTAATTGAGTGTTTAGATATTCTGGGGAGATATAAAATCCAACCTTTTGCATTTTTAATATTAGCAAGAGATGGATTCCCTATGTATTACATTACATGTAAAGAAAACATGTAGAAATGTAAATTGAAGTATTCATTAGAAAAAATGGTCCAATATAGATTGGGTTCGCCTATTAATATATATAATAAATTTCCATCGTGAAATAAATCATAAATATCAACAAAAATGGAACACATTTTTAGATATCTGTGAGAATTGAAAAATATCAACATTAAATACATTATTTCTTTGTATTTAGATTTTATTAATGCAATATACCTCAACCCTATAACTCAAACCTTGTTTAGTTGAAATCCTCAGTAAGTTGAGAAAAAAAAAAACCCTCAAATACTCGGTATCTTTAATTATTTAGACTTTTGTAACTCAAACAAAATGTTATTTCCCTGCACAGAACTTTTAGTGTACCTATATATTCATACTTTATAGTTCAAAAATCAGACTCAAAGTTAGTAAAATATACTGACATCTTATTAGAAATTTCCTTTTAGATACTTTATATCTGGAACTTCTTACAAAGTTATTTGCATTTTCCTTGACATTCAAGATATCAAGATTCTACTGTATTGAAATTGTTGAATTTTCCTTTGTATTTAACAAACAAAGCCTTTAACTCGGCCTTTTATGACAATACTAGCTTTTACCCGCGACTCCGTCCGCGCAGAATAAAAAAAATAGAAAACGGGGTAAAAATTATCCTATGTCCGTTTCCTGGTTCTAAGCTACCTGCCCACCAATTTTCAGTCAAATCAATTCAGCCGTTCTTGAGTTATAAATGGTGTAACTAACACAACTTTCTTTTATATATATAGATATAGATGTTCTTGTACAGGTAATAGAAAACCATGGTTAAATGCTCTGTTTTTTTAATATGAATGAACTACAAAGTTGATTAGCAAGCATCATGTAATAAGACTACTTAAAAATAACATTATTATTTGAAAACTACAAGCATATTAATATTTCTTCATACCTAAAAACAATTCAATCAGCAAAATTATCTAATAGAAACATTTAATTATACTGTTTGATAACATAATTAAAATAATTATTTCAAAATAGTTTTGGAAACTTGAAATTTCATCCATTACAGTGTTTTCCCGTAGTGTTTACACCTTAAATCCTTAATCTTTTATACATCTTGTAGGCTTTAAAAGGTTAGTAAATTTACCAGTAGTACTTCATCATATATACTATTCATGGGTACAGCACAAATAAAAAAAGGTAACCCAGTTTTATCTTTTATAGCTTTTAACCGCGACTGCGTCCGCGCGGAATAAAAAAAATGCACACAAGATAAAAAAGTTCCTATGTCCTCCTAGTTCTAAGCTACCTCCCCATCAATTTTCAGCTAAATCAGTTCGACCGATCTTGAGTTATAACTAGTGTAACTAACACGACTTTCTTTTATATATATATATATATATATATATATATAGATTTGTTGTGTTTATTTGTAAGAAAGTAGAAGAAAACATAGGTTGGTTGTGAGGTATTTTTTGACTTATCGTGAATGAAAGATACATTTGTGTAAAAAGTATATTTCTTCATAACAAGTATCGGTATACTTCATAATGAGGATACAAGAAATTTTTGAATAATAATTTTATATCATAATATTCTCAATTCTTATTAGAGTCAATTCAACTTAATCAAGTCTTTTCCCATGGAATTACTGAATTATTAGGCATGTTAAGGGAAATGTATGCACCATTAGATTACCCTTAACCTTTCTAATAAATTAGTATAAATCTTCCAAAAACGTAAATAGAAATAGAATTAAGGATACAAATAAAACAAACTAAGTTTTAATTTAAAATAGGTATTACTATATTTCACTGTAATAATACTAAGTGAAACTGTAGTGCCATGTTGATCTTCAGTGGATTACTTTAAATCCTTCTTAGAAATAAAGTATCCTTAGTGGTAACTTAATGACACTAAGCATTATCTAGTGGATGATCCATAGTTATTTTTGTAATTCATGACCTTTGTAATTGTTTAGCCAAAAAGCATAAATGTATTATTGTGATAACAATCATTTTTAGAAGATGATTAAATTTAAAAGCTTTGTCTTGATAAACATTTTTGTTTATATAAGAGTGTTATATGACCTGAAGTGGTTTCTACTTACATCATTGGTATACAGAGGTATATAATCAATTCTAATTCATTCATTTTCAACTGGTCTGGATAAGAGCTCATTGTTAATAAAATTTGTTTTATCTTTTATGTATCATGCATCTATTTTGGACAGTCTGTTCAAGGTTAAGTCAATGTAATCAGTGTATAAAATGCTTTTTAGGTTCATAAAATCATTTGATTCATTTTGAGAGTAGTTTTTTCTATTGGTAGTTTAATTCTAGAATCATTGCATGCTAGTATACTATTACAATGCAGGTATTGTTTTTGTGTGAAGTGTTTTGGTTCAAATTGTGTCTATCGCTAGTGTCATAATTCCGGAGACCACTAATTTTTTATATACATTATTGCTATACCTTTTTTTTTTCAAAAAGAAAGAGAGGGACGTTTTCCATATAATTGACCACTTTCAATTATTCTTCTAAATAATAACAACAATCCTCACAAAGATTAAATATCATATATATTTCTTTTAACTTTATTGAATTATACATGCAATATTCGACTCTTTATACTTGTAAAATAACATTTTTTAAATATATTTCATAGCTTATTAGAGTTAGTAATTTTCAAATTAAAGTTGATTTCATCCAATCATATATTTGTATATCTTTATACTGACTAACTAATAGTTGCAATCTAAAAGTATACCAGGCTACCATACAACAACATAATCAAACATATAACATTCAATTGTAGTAACTGAGTGACTTTATAACTCATATTGGATAATAAAGCAGTTATGTGGCATTTACCTATTATGGTTTTTGACACCGTAACCGATTTTTTTGGTTTAAACTTTGTTGTATTAGGCTTTTTCTATTGAATTGGATATTAGGAATTTCAAAAGTAGTTTCATTACATATTTAGAATGGGACTTGAATATTACATCTTTATTTACTTCCTGAATGATAGTGCTACTAAAAAAAGTTTGATTTCCATATTTTTTTCTATAAATGTGGGCATTTAAGCTAACTTACAAATATTGCGTGTGTGTTAATAATTGGGTTTTCTGTTTTTATATCATAAGAATGGATGGAAATTGTATATTTGAATGCAATTCATGATTGTAAATTTACTGAAAATATCTTCAGAATTTGAATAATAATGAGGAGTACAATATGAAGGAGATGGTAGGAGGCTGCTGTGTGTGCTCAGACGAGCGAGGTTGGCCCGACAACCCGCTGGTCTACTGTGATGGCAATGGATGCACTGTTGCAGTACATCAAGGTAAGATTTTTTGTCACACTACTCTATGTAATTTGTATTATTTATATTTACGTATAAAATTTCTAACTACTATCTTTAAACTTTAAGCATGTTACGGGATAGTGACTGTACCAACTGGTCCTTGGTTCTGCAGAAAATGTGAGAGCCCCGAATTCAAGGGGAAAGTTGTAAGTATTTTAATTTTTTTTATTAATACTTACATCAGTTGACTATAAGATTTTTGTACATTTGACAAGAGGAGTATCTTGTATTTTTTTATGATGTTACATTTTAATTATAATTTTTAGTAGAAAACCATCTATTAAATTGTTTCGTTTATTGGTTTACACAAGTACTTTTACAGGTTTTTGGTGTTTGTGTTTCAGCGATGTGAACTATGCCCATCAAAGTCCGGTGCTCTTAAGCGGACTGATACAGGGGGGTGGGCACATGTTGTCTGTGCCCTTTATATACCCGAAGTCAGGTTCGGGAATGTCACATCTATGGAACCAATTGTATTACGACTAATACCACCAGAAAGATACAACAAGGTAAAATTGTAAACATTTTCAAGATTTTCTGTCTTTTAAATGTTTCCTTTTTGTAATTTATAACTTGATCTTGACTCCACCAGCGCAATATGTGTTCTTCCAGACTCTGTTTTACATCTGTACCAAGTTTCATCAAGATACGTTCTGCCGTTCGGATACCGATACCTTCAAACAAGCATCCACCCATCCATCCATACAATCTAAACATTCGCATTTATAATATTAAGTAAGATTTTTGGATTTCAGACATGCTATATTTGCCAAGATTTAGGCAAATCGCATCGGGCAAATGCAGGTGCCTGCATGCAGTGCAATAAATCAGGTAAATTGTTATGTGTATTAACAAAAATATATTAAATCACTATATAATTAATGAACATAAACATGAACTGAAATCTTTGTAGATGTTTTTCTTTTATTATGATTGATTCAATTACTTATCAGGATGCAAACAACAATTCCATGTGACGTGCGCTCAAAGTCTCGGCCTGTTGTGCGAAGAGGCCGGCAATTATCTGGACAATGTTAAATACTGCGGCTATTGCCAACATCATTACAGTAAACTTGTAAGTTTATTCATCATTTTATTCTATAATTCTATAAGCGTATATTTGTCTGAATAGAGCTTCTTGTATTATTTGTATATTAAACTCTGTATTTGCTATATGTAATTAGATTTATTACATTCAATTTTCAATTATTAAATATATATATATACGTTTATTTATAAATACATTTATATTATAATTTTACGTAGATTTTAAAGTTATTTAACGTTTTGTTTCTTCTTATCCTAGCGTATAATATAATTTTTAAACCACGTGATATAATGATTCGATTAGTTTTAAAAATTAAAGAGCAAATATGTTATTAGTTTATAAGTAAAATATTTGTACGGAGGCACCTGCGTAGTTGAAGTATTGATTGTGCAGAAAAAGGGCGGTAACGTGAAGACCATCCCTCCTTACAAGCCGGTATCGCACGAAAGCCATTCGAGCGACTCAAGTGAGAAAGAAGGCGAAGCTTCTCCCATGGCTAGCGGCAGCGGAACACCAACACACCCAGCTAAAGCTAAAGGGGTATGTTCCTACGCGAGTCCATTTAGGTCCAATTGGTTTTAAATTAAATTTCGTTTATGTTATTTAATCGATTAACAAATCATGTAAGTTAGGTTACATATAGGCATAGGTGGGCACAGTTAATCAAAAAGTTAACTTCGTTAATCGTTAATTCGTTAAATAAAAATTTAACTTCGTTAATCGTTAAAGCGTTTAATTTACGAAAATTTAACGCAAGTTAAAGTTAACAGTTAAAGTTAATTTTTGTTCATATTACGAGTATAAGGCGCAAGCGGGAAATGGCCATATGAATAATCTCCGAATCGTATGGACCGATTTTGTCGAGACTTTCAATAGAACTTAGGCTATTTTTTTACTGCGCTTACGAAATCTCGGGCGATCGCTAATCCTATCTATAGTTTAGTTATATAATATACTAAAATATAATTTAGACAATAGGAGCGATGTACTAATGCCTGTACCATAATAATGACATAGCATGCACTAGTTACAGACATATACTACACTGACAATGATTGACTTTTTCAGTCAATTTTTTTATCGACAATCCGACGTCACGGAATTAGAGAGCTAACTAAATTTAGACAACATAAATTTTCTATTAAACAGTAAGACATGTGATAATATTCAAAAGAAAACAATCAAAACTTTTGTGCAGTATTTACATTTATCTGTGACTATTTGCACCAGGATGTTCATTTGCTCATACTCCAACAACTGAACATTTAATTTTATGTATAATTTGGTAATATTTTTGGAACGAAGTTCCTTATCGCGCGTTGTGAAAGGGAGCTAGACGGGAAAAATTCTTACGAAAAGTTGTCACGACACTTTTTGCTATAGTAAGTATGTTAACGACGAATGAGCGCTACTTCACCATGGCAACGACGTGACAATATATAACGAAAATTCATAGAAATAAAATGTACTTCTTGTGAAGACTTAAGTTTTTTATTCATAGAATAAACATTGGTTCCTTCACTAATTAATAGAAAGGAACTTCGTTCCATCCAGGTGTCCCTTGACACCTCTCAAGTTTTTTTTATTTTATTTTAGCTAAGTGCCCACGAACAGACATCATTTTTTACGTACTTTTTATTTATTTATATAGATTTATTAATAAAACTTCTAACATCAGAGGAAACTTATTATAACATTGATAAATAAACTATATAACCAATCCAGTGATACATCTCAACGCATCAAACTATACAACTGAGATGCCTTCGATAACTTCTATAATCTAATGATTTATCGTCCGATCTATTGGTATATGTTAAAACAAGTTAAATTACTCTCAGTGTATAGAGCAGAAGTTACACGACATAACGAAAACAACCGATCGCGGGTGATGTCTTCTCTCTTTCTTATCACCTATAAAATCGTTATAGTTTATTAGTAAGAATATTTTTTGAATTATTTTCAACGACATTCGATTAATTTTAAAATAAACTTTCGACATACGTAAAAAAATCGATGTCTTTTTGTAAAGGTCACTTGTGGCGACATTTCATATATTAAATTTAATATAACACAGTTTAACATTATTTCACTAACATAATTATTTTATTTTTTTCCTCATTCTTTCTCGTTTTGTCGTATACTTTTTTTTTTGTAAACAAACAAATTATCTTCGCTATTGTCTTTGCGCAGCGCACGTGCATCCCCGACCATTAGAAGGGTTGGGGCCATAAATCCATCGAGTTCGTTATCGCATTCTCTGTGCGGCTGTCCATTTGATCCTTTGTTCATATTTTTGTTGTTGTTAAAATTATTTTTCGTTGACTATGAAGAAGCCCCAAAAAAACAAACGACGGTAATAAACACCTAAATCCCTTTTGTTTTTGAGGAACGTTTATTGCGTGCACATTTCGTCTTTCGAATTTTTAAATTTATTTTTCATTGTTTGTTTCTTATCTACGTAATGACAAAAAAATCCTATTTGTACGCTTTTTCAAATGAACCGTAAACTATTTTTTTTTTATATTTTTTGTTGTCTTTAAACTCCAACATTAAAATAAACATTTTTGTCTGCAACAAAGTTTAGTTGTATTTTAGGTACGACGTTAAAGAGTAATGCACACTCGATTATTTTGATTGCTATTCAACGCAGAGTTTATCTTTTTTAATAGATTTTGCGTCTCACGTATAACAATTATTGTATTAAGAGTAAAGTGTTTTCGAAACTTATGTTGATTTTATAACAAAGTCTTGTTCTAAAAAAAGTGATGTTAAATAAATGAAAACCAGTTTTAATGTGAATAAAATGTAATAAAGACTTTTCGAGATATTTGTGTAAATGTGAAATAATTAATAAACTTTGAAGTTGTCTAGCCTAAACTTGATAGAGGTAAGTTTGTTTAAATCGTCACTATTTTCTAACAAGGATTCTGTGGTACTCTTTTGATCACGTCTATCCCGGCCGCTCGGTGTATTGTATTTGTATAACATGCATCACACTCGCTCGTTCTCGTTCTCTCTCGTTCTCGTTCACCATTCGACTCGCCGACGGTCGCCGAACATAGCCGAACTTACGAATGTAGCCTGTTGCACAATTTAAATAAAATGACAACACGTCAATAAGTGTCTATTGTAACAATTAACGGACTAAATTAACGGAAGTAGAATTTAACGGAAGTTAACAAGAGCGTTAACACTTTTTGAATTTAACTTAAAAGTTAATCCGTTAAGGAAAATGTTAACTTCGTTAATTAACGATTAACGGATTAACGAGTTAATGCCCAGCTTTGCATATAGGTATAATAAACGTTCAATCGAAGTTTACACAAGTGACTCTGTGTCTGCCAGACTTTTAATTAAGTGGTAACTAAGGGAGTACATTAGTGTAAATTTAGTTTGAAAAACTTACACATTAAGACTGTTCGGTGTCTTAGCTCAGGAATATTTTTTATTTTTAATGTCCCATACACCGTTATACATCATAATTATTAGCAACCTTAATAACTCGTCGAAATAGTTTATAGCTCGTGTTTTTTCGAGGATAGTCTTCATCTTTAGTCAAAATTTAATTTTGTTAAAAAATTATCTTTCATTACTTTGGTATTGTCAGAATGGGATGGTCGGAGTCTAGAAATCGTATAAGGTATCCTAAAATTATCAAAGGTTTTCTATAGTGAAAAAGGCGGTATGCTATAGTATGTATAACCTATTTTGTATGTGTATACAAAGTTAAAATCACAAAAAGAAAGAAGGAACTTTAAATTAATCGCCTCAAATAAACAAAGACAAATGCATGTTGTACTAAAGAAATAACATTTATCTTTCTATTTTAAATCGTCTATGACTTTATTATTTACAGTCGCGCAAGTCTTCTCACAACAGCAGTGTCATATCTGGAAAAAATACACCGAACGCTTCAAAAACACCCACAAATTCGGGACAACAGATGGGTGAGTACTATATTTTTCCGTAAATTTCTTTTATTGAAGTATGTTTTCACTGCCAAAACAAAAACATATTGTTATCTGTGTTTTTCCAAGGTGAATGAGAGGGATATTTTTGATACAGTTTTGGTAGTGGAAACCAATCGTAATAGACTTAACAAATGGTTATCACGAGTGCAATTTGTACAGCTTTTATTAATTCCGTCAGTGTGATTTATAACTGTGTTTTATTTCTTGTAACTAAATAAAACACTGTATCGTTCACTGTCAGTAGTACAAACATAACTTCCCCTAATAGTGGTATTTATCAGTAAAGAATAACCAATCTTACAACTGTTTTGTCTAATTTCCACAATAGTTGGAGCTATCGATTTTGTTAGTGGTAGAGTTTAACAATGTCTATATTCTATTAGGTATCGGGACGGGAAGGGAATTTTATTTTAAAAAGTAACCTTAAAATGTTGTGATGCTGATTTGACTAATATTTTTTATCGTTTTTGTGCATCGGTGTTATCGACAGAGTCCGGCCCGGAGCCGATGGAACAAGCTCCATCATCACGGAAACACAAGTCGGCTGACAAACGTGTGTGATCGATTAATGTTATCTTGAATTTCAACTGTCTTAGCACATGTATAAGAACACTATTTCCATCTCTGTTTTTTTCAATGAGAATGAGGGGGATGGCAATATGTTGTGGCAGGTGCTATGACAGTGGAAACTCCCCGTTAGTTGTGTGTTTGCACATGTGTTTCAGTAGAGATTTCATTTTAATTATTTTTTTATAAGTGCATATTATTAGCAAAATATTTATTTTGGTAATGCATGCAATTTCTTTTGTCGATTTGAAATTCGATCTCTCAAGTTATGAGCCAGTTTCCAATTTTTCTTTGCTACTTTTGGGATTCCTTGGAATGGGCGGGTTTTCACTAACTTAAATGAGTGGTGAAAACATCACTTTTGTATTCAATTGGGTTTTGCAGAAAAAAAATGTTTTCTATACATGTAAAATATTTATGGTGGTGGTGATAGAATAGTTTTGTTGTGGTTTTGTTTGGAAAGAATTGCAATTATTTTTTTAATGGCTTTTTGGAGTCCGAATTGTTACTTTACAATCAACATTTGATTAGTGCAAAATGGTAATTTTGTCTTTTATCTTTTGGTTACTTGCAAGTACGATTTTTATGTTGCTTATGTTTAGAGAAAATTTAAGTGTCGTAGTGTCCCAAGTTTTGTACATTTTAGGTATTTTATCTTTTACTATCATAGTGAAATGTACTTTGGCATTTTTTAAGTAAATGACTAATAATAAAAGCTTATGAATGCATGTGAATTTAAAAGATATTTAATAAACGAATATTTATAATTTATAATTATATTTTCTATAAAACCAAGAAAATTCGACGTTATATCTAATTTTATTGTATTCAAAGTGCATAAATATCTTTAAGGGTATACAAAAATAATGGATACGCAAGTTTTTTTTTATAATTATGAAGAAATGAAAGTATGCAACTTTAAGAAGATAATGGTATAGCAAAGTTTTAATAATATCAACTTGTATGTATAGCCTATACTATAGTAAAGCCGAACCGATCGTACGCGGCGTTATAACTTTTTTCACGTCACTGATCACAAAATTCATTATTAACTACGACAAAAAATACAAAGTAGGAATAATATGAGGAGTGAACGGAATGATGTCAAAATTATTGACATGTAAAGGTTCGCCATCCCTGCTATAGTAAACTAACATGCTAACATTTTTTTGTGCATGGATGCTAGAAGCTGACTCCGGTCAAGATGGGGAACATTCTTCATCGTCGCGGAAACACAAATCTACTGACAAACGTTTGTTTATAAATTTTTCTCAGTCTTGTCTTTGTGTGCACATTATTTATTGTTTTTTTTTTTCGGTAAAAATTTCAGTTTTGTTTCAATTTCTTGTTCTAGTGTGTTTATTTTAATTTGTTTAGGTGATTTCTTTTTTCGCTGATTATTATTTGCTTGATATAGCATGTCAGTATTCAAATGAATTGAATTATCGAGGAGTACTTGTTTTATTTATTTATACATGTATGTATGACTATGTTTTGTATTTTCTTTATTATTAAATTTCCAATAGTTATTATACTCTTCCCCAATATATTTAAAAACATTTGCCGTTTGTTTTCGAGACAGGAATCTCTTTATAAAACATATCGTCATCCCTGTTTGTTGACATGACAAGATGTTTTAAACGGAGATTTTGGTCTAACAAACAGACCGTTAGTGGATGAAATTTTAGACGCAAAAGGCATTGAACATCTCGTAGCTGTTAGCGCCATCTATGTGTAAAGGTATATTTCCAAATATACCATACGTGTCATTATTTTTTTACATATTTTTTTTTTGTTGACATAAGTAGGAATTGCCTTTAATTTATTTATATTACTTACTATATGTTTTCTGTTTAGCTTTATATCAGTTTATATGTTATTTTATACAGGGTTGTGCGTTATTTGTAATTAATTGAACATCGTTTTTGTACATCAATGTTAGACGCAGATTCCGGTCAGGAAGGGGAACAACAGACTTCGTCGCGGAAACACAAATCGGCAGATAAACGTTTGTGCTCGAATGTTTTTAATGTTTGTGTGTGTGTGTGTGTTTGTGTGTATTTTCTATTGTCGATAGTAATTTTCAGTGTTACAATGTGTCGTTTTCTTGTTATGTGGGTGTTTATTTGTATGATTGTGTTTTTAATTATCTTAGATTTTTATAGCATATGAGTTATCCAGTTCTCTGTTTTGTTTTTATACAGGTTCGATTAAATTTTAGGTAGATATATTTCTTTTTTTCTATTTATGCATCTGTAAGTATAGTCGAACCTGGATAAGCGGCGGTCTAAGGGATCGCGATATTTTTCTTGCTTATGTAGGATTCTGTCTTACCCGAGTTTCTCGTTTAATATTATGTACTTACACTAAAATATTCATAATCTTTAACTATTCTTGACATTTCATCGCTTTTATTTATTTACCGTATGTGTTTAATGTTTTTGTTTTACGAGATCATAAATTTCGTATCAAATTATCATATTGAATAGCCTTTTATTATATTTTTATACATATATAATTTTAAGTGTTATGTTCAATCTGCTGTAGTCTAATTTTTGTAGTTACATATTTTGCTGTCTGTTTATGAAATGGTTTTGCGTCAGCTTTTAAAAAAAATACTTTTTTTTTCTTTTTTCTGAATTGAAAAGCACACATTTTTGTATGTATGGAGACTGGATTTATTTAAATTTGGTGTAGAATGATTTTTATATGTGGCTTTATGTTGTTGCTTGATACGACTTGTACTAGGACTATTAATGAAAAGACTGCGATCGCAATTAAACGAAACTATGATATGTATATATATGTCATAATTATAATGTGAACTTTAACATTTTTTAAATTTTTGATACTAGTTGTCGCCCGCGACTTCAAAAATTAATTAGTCGCCTACTATAAGTTATTCCATAGTGTAATCTATTTTTGTTCCAATTTTCATCCAGATCTTTTTAGTCGTTGTTGCAACATACATCCACTTAAACTTTTGCATTTAAAATAATAGAAATATTATGATGAGATAGTGTCATAATGGTAACTAATATGTTGTGGTTTTTGTGCATTAATGTTAGAAGCAGATTCCGGTCAGGAAGGGGAACAACCGACGTCGTCGCGGAAACACAAATCGGGAGACAAACGTTTGTGCTCCAAAGTTTATTCTGGTTTTGTGTGTGTGATCGTGTGCATAGATTTCTCGGTAGAATTCAGTTTTTTTTTAGGATGTATTTATTTGTTATATTTTATTCGCATACATATTTTAGTAGATCATGTTACAATTTTTTTATATGTTTTAAATCAATTCCATCAATGAAATAATACACATTATTTTATCAATTAATTCCTCTATCTTAGTCAAAGGACCACTGTAGCAAAGTGATCCTAATGGACTCTTCTAAATTTCTAGTTGGTTCTATATAGAATAGTAACTCTAAACTATATATGAAGTTCACACAACGCAGTATAATGATACATATCACTATAGTTACATATCAATTATTCTAAAACATTGAAAATGTATAAGTTAATGATAAATTAACTTATGTAAGTAATTGTTTAATAAAATACCTGAAATATTGTCATATATACAACATTTTCTATTTATGTTTATTGTAATATTGAGGATACTCTTTTCTTTATTTTTGATTTCTTTTTAGTTCTAGTGTTAGAGTGATTCCGAATTACAGTTGTTTTTTTCGTTTTGTATACGGAAATTTGCTTATTTTGTTAATTTTGGGTCAATATTTTATTGGTAAAGTATAATTTTGCTACATAAATTATTTGCATATCATAAAATGTTTTATGTGTCTTTCGTTTAGCCTTTATCATATTTATTTAAATTTAGCTTTGAATGTTTTTTTTTAATGAAATTAAAATAGTTTTTATGAAAAATCCCGAGTGCTAAAAAACTAGTGATATTATAATGTCGATAATAATAGGTGGAAAATCCCATAAATCGGTAGACAAAAAGAAACCATCACCATCTCGTCGGGGATCATCAACTGGAGACACTACTGGTAGTGGTAGCAAAAACAGCACCCCAGCGCCCTCTCCGCAACACTCTGCTCCGGAACAAACACCCCCACCACCTGTTAAAGGTAAAATCCTAAATAATGTTAAAAAATACAAATGTAATTAGTTGCAACTTTATTCCTTAAACCCATCCTTGTTACATCTTGCAAACACATCGTTAGGGGTTTTCAAATTGATATCAAACACCGTTTAAATATTGAATTTAAATAAAAACAAAAATATTGTCAACTTCATAGCACTGTCAAGATACATAAAAAATATACATAAATAAATAAATAAAAAAAACTAAAAAAAAATTCTGTACCCCTCAAGATCCGATGCGATGACAAGTCCGGCTTGATAGGACCCAAATAGATGTATATTTACATTTACATATTTTACATCTATATTCTTTAGCATTTATAAAAATAAAAGACAATTCAATGAAATTGTTGCCTTTGTATAGTGTCACCGGCATCTAACACCGCACACAACATACCGATCAATACTGCGAAGATACCACTGCCGGCATCCCCACCTACTGTCAAGCCTGCAGAATCTGCAGCCGTTGTTAATTCTACAGCCGCACCTACGCCGACTGTGTCCTCTACTACCGTAACTACTACAAAGTATGTTTATTTATTTTTTTAACATATAAATTTTTGGCTAGATTCGACCATATTAGAATTCATTGGATTCTTCTTTTGAAAGTCCATAAATATTTCCTAGTCCTTTATAAGTTCTTTTTAAAGTATAGAATTTTTTAAGCCATTTGATTTATAGCCGAATGTTTACCTTATTAGTTTTAAAACGAAATATGAGAGACAGGGAGACAAAAAGCATAATAAATGTCTCCAGGTTTTGACCTCATAATTTAAGCACATTATCTTTGACAAGATTATATAATTACAATAATATTAACATATGTGCTACTGTGATATATTTTAAATGATAATAAAGATAATATTCCGGCACTGTATCCTGCAGTACCACGCCCGTGTGCCTATCAATGGTGCCCTTGCCTCCATCGAAAGGCCCGACGTATCAAGACAGCGTTATTACCAACATGGATAATGTAGAAACCAAGCAGACAAAGAAGAGGAAGGCACTCTCAGCGGCGAGTACACCGACAAGACCTGTCGATTACGCAGCGACACCTCCTCATTCCGCGGTAAGTATTATTCTATTGTATTTAGTTAATAGTTTAGCAATTCTCTTAATATCGAAATTACTGTTGTGTGTAAAATGGCGTACAAAAATTGTTCATTCGCCGTCTTAATAATAGATCAGATTTATAGTTGGTTATTGCGATTTTTACATCGGTTATATTTTAACTAAATGCATTTAATATAATAACAAAAGGTTTTTTAAAAATTTTGAACATTTAACGATTTGAGTGTGGCTGCAAGATTCGAGAGAATGAACATACATGTTGATTACAAGTTAAAACTATTAAATATTTATGTTAAGGCAGATTTGTTAACGTTTTTAAATTTTATCTTCCAGCCTAGTGATATGAGTGCTCCAAACAGCACACCAGTCTGGGAAGGTGCTCATCCCACAACTGATGTACAGATGGATTCTGTTGACAAAGTCGTCAAAAAGGTTAGAATCGTTGATAAACTTTATAGTAATAATAGGGTTTGCTTCATTATTAATGGGTTGCACTGGGGCCTGATTGAGCTTAATGGTAAATCATGGGTTCTATGCTTATCTCTAAAGTCTATAATGCTAGTTTCACACGTAGGCAGCGTAGTAACGCAGAACCGTCGCAGTGTTGTTTTTTTTTAAACGTATACTTACTGTCACAAAAAACGGTTCTTTTTCTATGTGTGTGTTTAAACAATAGCTGTATTATTCAGCATGTATGAAACTATCATAAGAGATTAAACAACCTGGCTATAGTTTTTCTATCTAATTATAGATTGGGTTATAAAGAGTAATGATAACACTAACGCTTAACAAATGCCCCAGTCGATGACATCACCGTTAATTTTATTTTTGGAATAATGGTAAATTTTTCAATATGAAATGTGGGTTGTCGTATACATGTGCAACTTAGCTTACAAATACAGGCAAAGACTGAGGAACCTCCACCAGTGTCTCATTTCCCGAACTTGAGTCCCGCGCCTCCGCCGCCGCCGCCACCCCCAGCTCACAGTCCGGCACTTATGCCCAGCCCAAGGTATGATTATATAGTTTATACTATGTCTCTGTTTGATACTATAAATAGTTACTTTCACATATCATTAAATATCCTAATTTTAGTTATTAATTCTGTTGATGAAACTTGTCTAACGATTAAATTTCATAAATGATGTAAATTTAAATGTTTAAAGTTATACTATTTATTTTTGACTTCGAGTACATAATAAGTAATGTCAGATTATTTGCTAGTCGACTGTTACAAAGATTATTTACGATTAAATGTTTATATGTAATTTAAATTACTATTAACATATAGATATGCTTCATAGATGAGTTTTTTCTCAGACATCTTCCCAGTCCTAAGCCAGGACCTAGCGGAATAAATAGCGTAACCAACATGAGGTCCCCATCACAACTACAGGTTTGTATGGTTTAAGCTTATCGCGCTTTTTTAAACATTAAACTACGCTTACGCTCTGTTTCCGTAAGATTGTTATTCAATTATACTTTATCAATTTGACTAGTATGTCTAATCAGTGTAGGGTTAAATAAAACTGACGTTGCAGGAATCCAATTTATAAACTGACAAGGATATCTGAAACGGTGGGTTTAAGTCAAACTAAATTATAACAGCTAACTAGCGCCCCCCCCTGTCAAAAACCTCTTTGTACTGTAGCTGTCATGTGTTTTTTCTCTTATGTAATTTTCTATGCCCATGTAGGTTTTACATATTTTCAAAACTAACCGCGACACTAGCGCCCCTCACCGGCCTCAGATATTCTTTGACAGTAGTTTTGAAATTTAACGACTTTTAAAAATATACGATAATAACATTTCAGAAACCGAACGTAAATGTGTTCAAATGATTTCTTATTTCATGTCTATATTTTTTTCTCAATAAAAAATGCATACAAGTTCAATAGTTAATTTTTTCCATAAGGAATATTAATACTAACACTATTAAAAGTCAAATGCTAGTGTTATTATTCTTTGATATAATTTATTTCACGCTTACATAGCTTCAAATGGTCTATAATATACGAGCATGTGGCCTTTTAATTATTTTTGTCAAAGCTAGTTTTAGTTAATTCAGCAGTTATTAGAATCTTTTTGCTTTTTTATAATTAATTCCTAATTATGTAGTTGGGTTTGTGGAACATGCGTAATTTGTTTTACTTTCATCAAAATGTCAGGCGATAGAATAACACAATTACCAGTTAATTGTACACATGTTATTCTGATTTAAAATTTAATTTTACAAAAAATATTATTGTAACGATCATAAATTACATTTTTTACGGCGTTATATTTCACACTTTATCCTTTAAAATCTTACATGATATTAAATATCCCTTAAGAACAATCACAAAGTTTTTAATTCTTTATCCAATGTTTGTTTTATTTTGTGATAATTAAATAATACTACATAAGTATTCCACTTGAAGCGATAGAAACGAAATAGTTTAAAACTAATAGTAATTAATACATAATATAAGAGATAACTGTTAAAACATAATTATAATTGGTTTTAATTTAGTTTTATGTAATGTATTTAAATAAATACATAAATGTTTGCTTTCTCAGCTTGATAATTTGAATTTGTTAAATGTCCATTGAATCTTTCATTTTGTCAAATCTCAACACTCTTGTGCTATAAATTTTGTTTGCTTAGATGTTATTAAATTCCCGACTGACTGGAAGGTGATGTTATGCTCTTGCGCTTGATTTTCTTAGCTTGACTGATGTGTCTATTCCTGCTATGTCAGTGTGGAGTCTGACTATTTCTGGCTATGTCAGTGTTGAGTCTGACTACTTCTGCTAAGTCAGTGTGGAGTCTGACTATTCCTGCTATGTCAATGTGTAGTCAGTCGGGTTTATTGTTGATTTAATTTCATAAATATTGCTTGTAAAATTGTGTCTAACATGCGCTGGTGCGTGGACTAATCGCGTGGGTTGTATAGGGCGGGAAGTCCGAGCGGGACACGGCCACATCTCTGCTTGTGTCGGTGCCCTTGCCGTCTGCCAGCCAAGGCCTCAACCTCACCGCGCACTCACAGGGTCCGATCTCGATCGCGCACACAACGGCATACCATGTACGCAACGTTCATATATTAATAAGGCGGTTAAATGCAACACATAGATTAATTTAATCTTTACTTAAGCAGGATCTTAAATTTACAATTAGCGGCTAGGGGCATTTATATAAAATTTATAAAGAGAGGAAAAATAAAACTAGTTTCTTAGTCGGCAAACTAGCATGCTAATTATTAGGGCACATATGTATTTTATATACTGATGTACAATGCTATTAATCAGTGTAAAACAAATTATCACATAGTTCACGTGTATTAAATTAGTTGTTTTTTTTTGTAAGGATACCATAAAGTATATATCAATATAGCTTATATATGTAGGTATTTTAATTAAAATAGTTAATAGTCGGTAGTGCACTAATTGAAATAAATTGCAATTTAGAAACTATATGCTAGCAACTACACTCTCGAAACTACACGATTTAGTGGGTGTTCCCCGTTGTATCGAACGGCGGCCTACTGATCATTCGACTCAAAGGGATTTGTTTCCCGATTGGACAGATTAAGTCTATTTGTTCAAGTGTTTTATTCATAATCATTTAGATTTAAATGACACTTAAAGATATGAACTTGGTTATTCTTCTATAATGCGTACAAAGTATAAGACAAGAAATGGTAATGTTATTCCGTTCATTCCCTTTGAAAAACAAGAGAGATCATAATATATGAATATTACGAATTATAATCTACGGTTACTAGTAAAGTTGTGTGTTCCACTAAATATAATTCATTATATTAAATTAAGAATAGAAGATATTCGATTTATTTACCATTAAATTTAATGTTTAACAAAGTTAATTTTCGTTAAATATATATAATAGTTTTAATACTCAATTATATTTTATAAAAGTAATAATTAACGATGTTATTAAATGTTAATTAACTATATTAAATAATTGTTATATTTATGCTGCCTTGGAAAGGAGTATCATCTGCTAACAGTAAGCATAACTGAAGTTATATTTGCTTTGCCTGTTAGTTGAATATTACCAAATATTAAAGCATGCGTGTTTTATAATATCGATCAAAGCTTAGCTTTGCAATTTACACAATATACAACTTACATTTTAATTTCCACAAAAGCAAAAAAAAATCAATGAATTAATAGTATAGAGTATCAAAATTATAACAAATATTCTTTTTTTTTTTAATTAGATGCCACTATCCGAGTTGCCCGGCCCTTCTTCGCATGTGTTCCATCAACCCCCAAAACAGGTAAGTTTGATTTTTATTCCATGGTAAATGATGTCTTTGGAAAACATAAACCCTGTAACACTTATGTGATTCGCTGTCGCTAAATTGTTCTCTGTATCTGTACATACAGCAACCATGAGTTCAGTAGTAACTGTTTTGCGTAAAAAATAGATAATGCTCTTCAATGTCCAAATTAGTCCACTATTTCAATGTAAATTTTATAATATTTAATACCTTAAGTTATACTTTATATTGCCTTGTTTATTATTTATGACGATTCTTAAGCAGAATATATCAAATATAAATTAAAGCTAGTACAGGTTTACTTGTCTGACTATATCACGACTATTGATGTCCTTATCGGTTAATCAAGCAGACACTAAATAAATACTAAGGTGAAATATGTGTTTATCCAATGACTGTTCGAGTTATCCCCCTTATAGATATGCCAACGCCCAATGTTTGTGTTTTAACACTTTATCTTAACAGGTAAGCGGAACTTCTCTATCTAATAATAAAGGCAAACAATGCCTTGGTGTCGTTGTTCGATATGTTGTAAATTAATATATTCTAACCTGGATATGCGAGAAACCTTTATAAGCGAGAAAAATATCGCAAAAAATGAGCTCTCGCCTTTTCAAGTTCCACTGTACATTGCAACGCGCATTAAAAAAAATCAACGACTTTTAACTAAATATATTACAGTAACCGAGGTCGTTTCTTAAAAAGCTTTTATTACAACCAACTTTACAAACATTTTTATTGTAAAAACCTTAAAAAACAATATTTTACAACTTTTATTATTTAAATAAAAAAACGAAGCTAACTTTCTTTCCTTTTTTTTGTTGAATATTGCGAAGACAGTTGTACTGGTATTACCAGTTTCCTAGAAATAGCATTTCGGTGATAATAGAACCCTAGGGAAGTAAACGTTGCGATTTTGTACCTGCTTCCCATCCCTTGACTACCTGCTTTGCGCCAGCGCATACATTTGCTCGCAATTCAGTTCGTTCACGACGCCGGTTTAGGTAACATCTGCTACCGCCGCCCCATTCAATTCTCTCGTAAGACAACTTATGAAAAAAAATGTTGTCAAATGTTTAAGTGTCATAGATAGTAATAGTGATATTAAATAATAAATTATGTGATGTAATAAATCAATCGGTGCAAATTATCTTAATATTTTGTTTAAAATGGTAAGTTCATATTTTGACGTTAACGAAATTGATATTAGCAGTTTGAACAGTGTCGCGCCCGCACACATTTAGCACATAATTTTGTACACAAATGTTACGCACGTGTTACAAATATGACCTAAATTAGATGAAAAAAGACTGACTCAGATCAATCCTCTGTACGTAGATAATGTAAGTGGTTTTCATTTATCAAAAAATTGCAAACTTTATTTTAATATATTCTTCGTTTTATTTTGTACAATTTGTATTGAATAGGTTTTAAGTATTAAACGTAGCTTAGAGTTTAAAATCTATTACCACTATACAATGTTCTGTTATAAAGTATTCAAATAAATTGAAATATTTTAAGATATTCAATAGCTGTTCGAACAGATGTAAGAAACACAGTTACGATTCCACAATGATCAAAAAGTAAGGGGAATATTTCCCCTAATATTTCGACCTTCTTGATACAATTTGAATGAGAATAACTCATACAAAATACATTGTTTAAGTTTTCATACACAAGTTTATATATGTTATTATTTGAATATATTAACTAGTAAAAGATAAAGACGGTAAAAATATTTAAAAAATTATGTCTCTACCAAAATTCTGTACTAAATTCCTTATCAATTTACGTATGATCTTTATATTATTTATATTTAATATGTTTGTTTCAGGCTGCTATGGACCCAGGTGTTCCCAGCCACTCGCCTCATGCTTTACCTGGTAGATCAACTTGGGGCGGTCTAAATGTCTCCTACGAAATGCAGCAGGATATCAGCAAACCTGGGTGAGATATTATATCAATTAAAATTTTAAGTCTTTTTTCATAAATTTTTATATTAATACGCGAAGCGAAATCTTTGAATTTCTTTTCTTAAGGGAATATCGCGAGCAGAAGAAAGTCAATTTGACATAGTTAAAGTCAATGGTAGAGAAGTGCATTAATATTTTAATTAAAAAAAAAATATTTGATTATGAATTATGGTTGAACTTCGACCAATGGGGATCACTAGTTAAATACTATCAATGAGCGATCATATGACTAAGTTGTGGTAAAGGAGAGAAGAGATACTGTACTTTATTATTTAGTAGCGGTTGCTCGCGACTTTGTCAGCGTAGAATTAAAAAAAAATTGCTATAATATGCCCGCGTGAATCAGCTTCCTTCTCGTCTAAGTCCCTTCAAAAATTTGGTCTAGCTGTACTGGAGATTACCAGGAACATACGCGGCTTAGCAGCCACTATAATTTTTTTAATCTGTTAAGACTCTTTATTGGCCAGCGTCAGTCCACAGTTGGGACAATGTATCAATATTTCTACACAGTTAAAGAATTTACCATTCGCAGTTTGAGACATTTCATAGCGAATAATGATAGTGAATTTCATATCCATTTGCTTTCCCTTCTATACACTAACAGATCTATTAATTTATTTGACTAGCATTGCGATCTCCTAATTAATCTGCATGCGGTATTTTTGTATAAATATTTAAGTTTTACAGCGAATGTTCGATACAAAGTAATTAATGTTGTCTTTTTAGTTTCTGTGAATCAGTAATGAATAATAATTAGTAACATAATATGTTCTGAAAATTGAAATATTACGAGATAATGTAATTAATAATGACCTTTATGAATTGCGCTCGCTAAAGCGAAGGCGTTTTATTTGTATGTTCCATGTTAAACGTTAATTTCCTAAAGCATTGTAACTTACTACGTCGCCTAGATGCGAGGATTTTGCTGAATTTGTTATAAATGAAAATAAAACAGTGTAAAAAAAAATTAACAACATCTTATGGTTTTCTTTTAACCGATACTTGAACCTTGACCGAACTTGTTTGTAACTACTATTATAGTGAACTTAGGTATAACTGATGTTTGTAACATGTGTGCATTGCCGACAAAATTCTAACTAATTTAAACTTGAAATAAATGTACCTTTCGATTTAATGGAAGAGGGTCTGAAAATACTTTTATCTTTTAATTTTGTAGTTCATTATATGCGAAGCGTACGTCACTTTAATTTATATTCTCTTAAACCAGATAATGTATCAAAAATATATATGTAAAATGTAGCACATAATTCGTAGCACGGCAATAACATGTTTTGGGTTTTATTTATTTTTTGGATACTAAAAAATGTCATGAAAAAGTCAAAAATGTTATATATTTTACGATAAAGCGAATAGCGATTAATATTTCTGTTTGTTAAGTGTACAGACCGTCAAGGATATGTGACCCGGAGGGTATAAGTCAAACTAAATTATGGTAAATCATTACTGCCCTCTTATCAACGCCAAAAAAGTGTCACAAGATCCTTTTTTGTGCTGTAAGTTTTACACGTTTCCTGATAAAACTAACTGTGAAAGCAGCGCCTTTCTCACCGGGTCAGATATCCTTGTTTGACTATTCTAAGGGTATTATTATTTTCATTATATCCGTCCTATTGTCATTCTTAGGATTGTTGCGATCTTCTGCTCGCTTAAAGATTTTGATTTTAATGTTATTCGAGTTGCGTAGCGATATATCCATGTGAATCCATGTGAACGCAGTGTCTAAAATATGTATTGCTGAGCGTAAATTAACTTCTTGTCACCTGAACTTTTGTGTACATTTATCATTTTTTCATATAAGGTTAAGAGATGAGAAAAAATGTAAAGACTAAATAGCATATTAGCATATTACATTCTAAAACAAAACAAGTTATACGGCATAAAATAACTAATACTGACTCATAATATTATTTATTTTTAATATAATAAAGTATAATTTTCTTTGTACTTCAGAGTGAGCGGTGTAGCGGGAACAAGCAAGGATTCAATTGCTCCAGCCATGAGTCCGGTACCGGGGGCCATTAGGAACAAGAAACGCACCGCGGTGTCATCTACCCTCGTCTCCATGTCGACTGTACCACCTCCAACTCCATTGCGTGAGTTACAAGTTTTTATACAACACCGTGGAATTCTACTGTCGTAATACTTGTATTGAAACATACCGTTGTGTCTGTTTTTCCAAAAATACTGAAAGGGACGGCATGTCTAACAAGTGTTTCGATGGTAGAAAGCCACAGTTATTATATCACAAAATTTGATAGCTCGGAATATCGTACGCGTCGCTGCGCAGAACATTATTTTTGTGTCTGTGGTATTCAAAAAGATGAAGGAAAATGCCAAAAAGATTGATGCAGACAATAAATACCTGTTTTTCTCATCACATATCATTATTAACATTCCAAAACTAAGGCGAAAAGCAACAGACTTTTAGTGACCCGCTTGCAACTTATATCAAAAAATCTTTCAACATTTACAACATAGTTGGCACACAAACACAGCCATAAAGTACACCGATGTTATTCATTTTGTAGGTAATTTGGGCATACATGATTAACAAGAGACATTTTTTTTTTTTCAGATTTAGTTATTTACCCTAGGACACATAAAAAAATATTTAATTTTAACACAAGTATGAAAATTTATCCACCTAAATGAAGGTTCTTTTAGGTTTTTAAATGTTTTTTTATTTAAAAATCCACAATCAATTATTGTCCCTTGTCTGTAATTATAAAAAAATTCAAAATATTTTACCAAACCTATTAAAATTTTTCGTTCTTATGTAGAGCGCTATCTCCTTATTAACAAAACTGGATGTTAGCAATTTCGATTAAGAAATTGTATCTCTCTTTTTTATCTATTCTGTCTTGATGACTATCGATTCAAGCATATTTATTGAAAGTTACGTAATGTGGGCGTGCGATGATTTTCCTTTCATTTGGGGAAAAAATTACCTTCGCAGAATCGCCCTCGGCACATAACCTCGCGAACATCCGTAGGCCGCCCCAGGCTACACCGCCGCCAATGTACCAAGATATTAAAGATTCTCCGCCAAGTTCACCCAGTGAGTATAGCGAAATGCTTTATTTGCGATGTAATATTCGCCATTAGGAAAATTAGTAATATGATTGGCTTGAGCTTTCTCTAAATTGTCATGCCTGGCAACGGATTTAAGGGTAAAGCTGTTGTACTGTACTGACGGTAAATAGACTCACATCTCGATTTAGAAATATATTATGACTTTGTAGAGCGCCATATCTGTCCCACAAAGCAAACGGTCACATTCACATCGGTAGGTTGTGACAGAGATAACGCTATACGAAAGATATTTTTTTCCAAAGCGAGATGTGCAATAATACTGTTTTTTATTTGAATTTAATTTCCTTTAACCTTAGTCCTTATTATTTTAATTTAAGTAGCTTTTTTATTTCTATGATTTATCTAAAAGTACATAGTGTGCTTAAATACTTAGACATTTTATACACGTACACACAGTATACATATTTTGTTATATTACATTTGTTTAGTAAGGTTGTTTTTGAGCGAATCATGACTGACTCATAATTTATATGTCCAAGTGGTAGTGTACCAATTAATTGCTCCTTTACACATAATAATAATAGAACACTAATTATAAAATGAAGCGACTTCCTCTTTTATGTTATTTAATAATTTTCCTCAAGCCAAAACACAAACACATTTGAAATGTACTCGTATGTGCTATAGTATATTATGTCTTGCGTTACAATTTTAAGTTCTAATGTAAGACATTGTCAAAATATTGTAGTCAAAGTCGTAAATACTCCTCAATTGTGACTATTTTTTAATGTTTATATTTTACGTAATTAATAGGCGATATGATTTAGTGAGTGATAAGCAAGTAATATATTGTGCTGGTTTCTAAAGTTTTATATTTGCTTGTTCAAATTAAAATCGTTCTGCTTTTTTAAGTAGTTAGTTATTTAGTAAATCGTGTTTATATGCAATATACTAGTGCGAATATAAACCTATTTTTTTACAACAACGGAAACGAAAAGATAAAATTGATTTCAAACGATCAGGTGTAACTTTAGTGAAAAACACATAAAACAATTCAGATCATCATCCATTTTTCATATTTATTGTAAAATTTTAAATGAGTTTTTATTGAATGAAAATGTAACGAAATGAATTTAACTCTATAACTCTACCATATAATAAACCTAAACAAACGTATTATTTCTTTACAGATTCGGAACGCCCGTTGAAACCTAAAATAGAACATAAGTAAGTAACAAAGTAATTATCATCAGCTCACTGTACGTTTCCACCAAGGAGCTTTGAGCCTACCCTAACTTAGGAGTGACTAGGCCATAAGTCAACCACGCTAGCCAAATGCGGGTTGGTTGACTTCGCACAAATCATTGAATTTCTTCTCAGATATTTACATACAGGTTGCATCACGATGTTTTCCTTTACCGTAAGAACATTAGATAAATGTACATATGTAAATCGTAACTCGAAAAACACATTGATACATGGCGGGATTCGAACCCAGGACCTGCAGATTGCAAGTCAAGCTACCCCTGACTGCTTACCCCTGAGCCACCGACGCTCACAACAAAGTAATGATAAATGATTACATCTTTTGTATAAGAAAAAAAAAATCAATTTGTGATACATAGCAAAGAAAAAGTATTTTCTTTTTTTTCTAACTGTAACTACTTGGCCTTGATGTAGTGAAAAGATTTTATTGTAGGTACATCTGTACAATAAAATATTAGATATAAAAAATTCTTGATTCAAAAAAAAACTCTCATCAACGATGTGTTGTAGTGTGTACAGTCGAATTGGTGCGAACTGTACCGCGCCTCACATGTTGGGTAACGAACTGAACCCGGAGAGTGGTGCGGCGGCGCGCCTGCAGGAGCAGCTCAGCGCTGAGCTGGCAGCGCACGCGGCCGGCGGTATCGGGGTTGAACCCCTAGTACCCCCACCACTCATCAACAGAGCCGCCCCGGTGAGCATACAACTTTAATATATTCCAGATCTGATGTCATGTCAACAATTATAACAAATCTATCTAAATAATTTTACCTTTATTCACAGAATTATTAATAATAAGCTTTTACCAGTGACTCCGTCCGCGCGGAATTAAAAAAAAACTTAATAAATAAACAGTGTTCTTCCACACTATGTTGTACATTTGTGCCAAATTAAATGAAAACAGTTGAATTAAATGAAAACAGTCAGACAGATAGACAAAAAAAAAATAGATTTACGATGCAACGCAAATACATTGAGTTTGTGAAATATAATTTTTATCGATTTTACATAACAGACACTTCATAGATATAGGATGTACAGATGATGTTTATGACTTTGTATAAAGGAGCCTTTTTTTAAATGCTATTTCGGATTTCGTGGACAGACTATATTTTCATATACATATTTGTGATTTCGCTAATCGTATGTTACTTTGTCTAGGGGAGCTGGCCAGGGGAGGGTAATGCTGCTATTGCGGTAAGTTCCTTCAGAAATTATTCATTGACAAATTTATTAGATCGCGTTTATATTAAACGTCTAATAGTTATAGCTTCATGTGTTGTAACCTGCTTATTAACATCGATTAAAGTGAGTGAATCGATATGGACATTAATCATTTTACAATAGAATTCAGTTGTTATGCAAAATCGATGTTTTTCATTCGATTTTTATAACATCCTTTGCGTTTAAAATAAAATAATGATTAATTGTAACATTACAACGACGTTTCATTTTTATTTTTATTTTTATTTGTAGTAGTAATTTTTTAACTTAAAAAAAAAAATAATGCCCCACCGATGAAAGGTTACGTTGTTGAATTTTGAGGTAAAGTGAAATGTGATCTATTAAATTGGCCATATACTAGGCATAGAAAATAACAAGACAAGATATAAATCCTAAAAACCTTTTTTATTCATAGCTACTTTAAGTTCATTTTGTCTAAAGTGCCAGATAACATAAATTTTATTATAATAAATATTGAAATAAGATAATAATGTAACTTATAAATGTGAATTAGATGAATGGATGAATGGATGGATGTTTGAAGGTATCTCCCGAACGACTCAATAGATCTTGATGAAATTTAACACAGTTTTATAACATAGTCTGTAAGAACATATAGGTTATTTATTTAGTTTTTATTTATTTCCGTGCCAACGGAGTCGCGGGCAACAACTAGTTATTAAATATTTTTACAGGGTGTTAGTGGTTTGAGCGGACGTGGGGCGACATCAAGTGCTCAAAGTTTGGACCAGTTGTTGGAAAGGCAATGGGAACAAGGCTCACAGTTTCTTATGGAACAGGCTCAACATTTTGATAGTAAGTGCCATTACATATTTGTACTGGAGAGGGGGGTAAGTTAAATAAACTAAGAATAGAATAGAATTAATCCATATTACTGTGAATTTTAATAGTAGACACATATATTGACAAACATGTTGTCATCTCTGTTTTTTTTCTAAAAAGAATTAAAGAGAAGGCAGTATTTTAAATACAATCGAAGCTGTGTAAGCTAGAGTCCAAGGGAAAAGCGAATTTCTCGCTTATGGTCGCCGTACGTCGGGACTGGATGTTGATTTATCGAGGTTTCTTGCTTATCCAGGTTCTACTGTATACGACATTAGAAATTCACCGTTTATTAGATTGATAAGAAATTTAATATGCGAAAACAGACAATTTAATCATAACTCGTCATAGAGTTGCATGGGATATTGCTGCAAGTATTCAGTTATTTAGTTGCTTTAGTGCTTTTAATGTACCTTTATTTACTATTTCCCCCGCCATAGAGAGACAGACCCTTCGAAATGATATTTTGTTTTCCTTATATGTTTAGATTTGATGTACAATCCCTTTTATAATTTTATATTGCACTACCTTCATTTTAAAGATTAGTTTATGGGAATATTTGACTGAAATCGTTCGATATTTTGACTAGGAGATTATAGTAATACAGAAATCATCTCCGCGATCGATTTAGGTTAACAGATCAAAGTTACGTTTTGATATTTAAACATTAACTGATTGTAATTTTTTTTTAATTTTAATTTATTTCATTTTTTATTATTCACTTTCATTTCATGTAATTTTAGTTGTTTGAATAAATATGCGTTTATATAACGTTGTTTTTTCCTTAATTTTCTGTAACAGTAGCTTCATTGCTGTCGTGCCTGCATCAGCTCAGAACGGAGAATGTTCGCCTTGAAGAACATGTGGGAAGCCTGCTGCAAAGGCGGGACCATTTGCTGGCAGTTAATGCCAGACTTGCAATTCCCCTCACTGCTGGTACGTGAAAGATATAATCTAAAAAAAAAAAATGTAATTAAATTATTTTATTTCGGGTATTTTACGTGTAAAACACTCAATTGTATATATAAATTGAATAAACTCGATAAAAAATATAACGACACTAGCACAATGATGTGCAAAATCTAGTCGGAAAAGTTTCGCTTCGCTTTCGCGATATTTTGCTTAATTTGAACATAAGTATAGGTATGTAGTTCAATTTTAAAATGTAATATTCGCGTAAATATGAGAAAAAGTTAGGACAGTTTCATTGAACGGATTTAATGTAAGAAAGAGTGCTAATATTTTTTAAAAATGAACCAAAGAAAGGGAACTCTCTTAAGCCTGAAGTGTCTACTGAATCTAGAGTCTAGAATCTAGAATCTAGACAGTATTAAAGCACGAATGTCACTACATAATGATCTAATAATGTCTGGATTATCAAAAATAACAGTAATCCTTGAGAAGTATGTCTGAATAAAATCTAGGATTAAATGTAGTTTGTATGCAATGGTTAGAAGAATAACAAAACTGTCATTAAGAATTTTCTGGGCAATTAGCATTAGGCAGTGAGGATTTTTTTATTTTATTTGTTTGTGCTTTTATTATACACAGTTTTAGATCTAAAAATTCGAGAATAACGAATCCCATTTGCACTATTCTCAATATTGCGCTTTTAAACCATTAATAGATGTAACTTTTTCTTTACAATGCAAAAATGTTGCTATATTCTGCAAACATGATCCCAGATTTAGTTGTTTTCTATTTTTTTAACCCAGTTAGTGCTATCGTTTTATTTTTTTAGATATTAGTTGATGTTCAAAGCATTTAACTCTGCTTTTTTTGGAATGGATGAAATGTTGTTCAATTAATGTTTCTTCAATGAGTACCATGTTAAACTAGAATATGTATAAAAAGTATAATGCAATACTTTTAAAACTAAATATAAGAAACAACACAAGTACAAATATATTTGTGATTATATTTTAACAGATATATTTGTGTCATTTTTTTAACTGCTCACATGAAAGGATTTGATAGTAGATTTGTGTGCAGTGGCGGCAGGTCCTCCAGAACCGAGTCGATGTATGCGTGATGTAGCACAACTACGAGCTACACCCGGCCCCGTCCGACCCAACGAAACTATCACCTCGGAGCGTTCGCATCAGGTACGGTATTACTATTTTTTGTAATGTGTTACAATTTTTCCCCCCTTCATTCTCTTTGTGCCAACAATATGATTAAGATTTTCTTAGCAGTGAAGGTTTACGGCGGTTAAACTTGTTGAAAATTTATTATTTGATCAAATGTAACACTTATAAGTCATTAAATATTCTTATAAAGTACTATGCGAATATTTAACTGTAACGTAAATGGCAAAGTGACTTTTACAAACGATATCGTCCATATTACTGTAGTTAGTATGGAAATGACACTTTAAAAATTCAAAACCACGCCGGCAATCAATTTACTTTGTCCCCGACAATTTAAAAATTACAACCATTATACGATATCGTATTCAAAGCGACGTAAAAGGTTACTGTAGAAAATAGTCGTCATTATTGATCATTTAAACTTGCCTAGTTTTATTTAAAATGCCTATGTAATTACATGAAAATAGCGATCATCGTCCCATAGACAAGAATCGCTTTTGAAATACTTGAATTTAGATTGTTGTTTGTAAACACAGCAAAATAAACATCCTACAATCAAACCCTGAGTTGAATCCCGGATATTGCAGGTTTTTATTTATATTCTTTTTCCATAATATCCTTTTTGATGTGAAACATCTATAGGATCACTTGTAAACCGAATCGTTGGCGTGGCGACGCTTGCCGTGGCGACGGGTCGCCAAGCTATACTGAGGTATACATATATATATTTTATGTGAAGTAGAGTGTACGGTATGGCGACGGGTCGCCACGCTATACTGAGGTATACATTATTATTATTATCATTTTTTTATCATTATTGTCATTATTATCATTATTATTTATTTAATTATAATATCTAATATTTTAAGCATATTACTTGTACACACACGATGTTTCACATCTGGCAGGGGTCCCATGACGGCTCACAAATTTTTTTTATCCTTTATCACTATGTTTACACACAAGATAGTTTGTGTTAACTGTTTATTCAAAGGTTATTGCGAATTCGTAAACTCCTCGTCTACTCGGAACCCACTCCCCCTTTTTGTGTTAGTTCTCTCTCACAGTCAAACCGATCAGGACGTCCTAAGAAGTTAACAAGTGCGATGTAATAGAGACGAGTATTGTTAATTTACTATGAGAGGTGTATTAATGGTTATTAAATGATTTATGAGTACGGCAGTATATTTGTATGTTTTTTTTTAATGTAGCTGATAATGCGCGAGGTGCAGCAGCAGAAGCCCAGCTGAAACCAGGAGAGTGGCGGCGCGGCCGATCCTAACGCGCTGCGGAACGTACAAACGTACATATACCTCGAGCAGCGCCGCCGCCCTGACTTCTCCATCGACTCTATACTTAATTACGATCACTAGATCTACGTCTCTATCAATATTTACCATCAAAAAGTAATCGATGTTGAAAGAAACTTTAAGAACGCGATCAACTTGTGTTTGTGTAGTTTTATATTAGGTTAACGATATATTACTGTGAGTTTGGACTGCAGTGACACTTGCATTAAAACATCCTTCACATTCTCTTTGCAAAAATAGAGATCAAGATGAAGTGTCACGACAGTCTAGACCCAATGTTAGATTGTCAATGGTATCCTAAATTACCAACTTATGCACTATTACTACTGGGATACTATTGATGATTTATTATGTAATAATAAATCGTAAATTGTCGTCAAAAAAGTCAAAAAGTATATTTGACGACCATAAATGACTTACTCAATAAGTTATAGTCTAAGAGCCAGTGGAAGATCGTCCATTACCCATTTGAAAGACAGATGAATAGAATATTTCTATCAATATAACTACAATAATTTGTCTGTCAAAAATGTTCATTGCCATTTTTATTTGAATTAATTTTAATCAATTTTATTTTTTATACTCAAGCCTATAAAATTAGTTTTATAATTAATTAATTTTTTTTATACCAATTTTAATTAGTTATTAAATCAGTATAGTACTTATGACTTGTTCACTTCTGTTTGAGTCGCATATTCCTAGTGTTAATAATTATCAGCTGAGATGAAATCCATATGTTTAAAGAGTGAAGGCTATAAAAAATCGATTAAAAATAACCACGAGCACTTTTTGTTGGGCAAGCTATATTTTAAATATTTATTAATCAGTAATATTTAATAAAAAAAATGTCCCATCTAATTATCAAATGGGTGAAGGTCTATCTCCCATGGTGTCATGTACTATTATATTATACAAACGTTCATAGTAGATGGTTACTTAGTACTCAAGTTCAAAGTAAAATGTTGAACTTCTAAATCTATTATGAACCACCACTGGACTATACGAACTCTCGAACGGACTAAAGACGAAATAATCGTCAAAATAAACGGCCAATTACTAAAAAAAAAAAATACATCGACGTATTAATGACGAAGGAAATCTCTATTTAGGAAGTAGTTCTATGTAAAATGAACTTAACCAAGTGAAGTAAGATGGAAGACCTGATTGCAGTTTGAATGATAATTTGCGTTCAGTGAATCAACGATCAAGTGAACATTCACGATATTAAAACGTATTTACATTTTGCTCTAAAACAATGGACAAAGTTTTACGTGAATTTAAATGTTATAGGCTTAATTGGTGTAATACATGTTTGCTTATATACTAATAGTTGAATAACGGCCTCTATATATTATGTTTATTATGTATTATATTTTTCATTATTTTTTTTTTAAATTAATAGACTGTGAAATAGAAAAAAATACGTAATATGATACTGTCATTCTCTTTGGAAGAATTCAGTTTTTTTTTATACAGATCACGGATAATTTTTTTAAATATAGCCTAAGTTTTAACATTTGAAATTATTTTATGTTTATTACTTTTACACTTTGACTAAATTATAAATTATGTAATATATAAATGAAATATTCATCTTATATATACTATTTTTATTATTCAATAGTACGTTTAATTAATTATTTTTTTATCAACAATTATTATCGATATTTTTTTTAACTTTTTATTTTAAACTTATATGTATTTGTGTAAAATGTCGTCCATGTTTTAAATATAAAAAAAATACATAAAAATTAATGTATGTTCGTATATTAATGGAAGCCGTTCAAAAAAAAAAGGCATAGATTTTAAATTGGTGTTTAAAATATTTATTGTGTCCCAAATACAAGTTTTTAACCCTTAACCCGTAGAACTCAATTTCTGTGACTTACATTGACATATGTATATTGTGATCCTTGTCATTTTATTTGGAAAAAAAAGAACGATATGTGTGTGAGAGAGAGACACGTATTGTGATATTTCGTTTTTATGTTTTCCGGTATCAAATTATTACCAATATCTACCAAATTCCATCTATAATCCTTACATCGTAGTTAGTAAATTACGAATATTTGAACTGAAATTCTAGTAATTTTAAGATACTGCTCTAAGCATTTTATGTCGATACGTAAAAAAAACATTCATTGAGTCTTTGAATTTAAAAAATTTTGAATCCCTTTTCCAGTCGTTTAGTGACCAGGGTTCGATTCCAAATGGTATGGGTATTTAGATAGAGTCGGATATATTTGTAGGTATGCTTTTTAAGATGTAAGACTGAACATCCAAAATTTAAACAACTAAGTGATTATTGTAATTTTTATTATGACGTATTTATAAATTTAATTACAATTTATAAATTATTATTTCATTTTCCTGTTACAATTTTAACAGCTACTATTCCATCTATGTTACTCTGTCAATATTTTTACTTTGATGTTGAGATATAATATGTCGTGTTGAATGTTGCATAATTTTTATGGCGAATATTGTATGTATATGTTGCATGCATTGCTTCAATCGTCGCTTTTATCTTATATCGAAAGACTATCTTAATTTAGGTAATACATAGTTAGCATATAACTATAACTTTTTGATGTATGATAAAAATATCACCTCTATCTTTGAAGTCCTAATAAAAATATCCACTGTTCGAATAAATTGTTTGGTAAAATCAGCAACAAACTCGCTATTGCACTTAAAAATGCCGACTCAATATAAAAGGTTGCGAATTATTTGCCGATAATCTGCTCTCATTTATCTTTTAATTAATGAGCCGGTCATAATTTTATTTTATGTAAAAATGAACCTTTATTGTTCAAATCTCAATATAAACTTAACGTATAATATATTAGTGTTGATTCTGAATGTAGAGTTCGGCATAGATGAAATGTTTTAATATAAAAATCAAGTTAACAAGTAACCTGCCAAAACCTTCATCCAGTAAATAAGCCCCTAAATAGAACGTTATTTAATAGGTACCGTAATAGTCAATGTTTAATATAAATTTATATATCTAACATACAACAGAACTTATTACTCATACATTATAACGATCGGTAGAGTCCAATAAGTAACTCGGAAGAAAAAGATTTTGAATTTTTGAATCACCAAAGATTCTTTTATAATATTCCTGTTCCTACGGTATTCCTATTGGCTTAATTCTATAACATAACTAGCAAATATTATCATTATACGATCTAAATACATATAAAGTTATATTTATGTACAGTGGGATTCGTTGGTGGTGTTACAGATTGAAATGGTTGTCATTTTTGATATAACTGGAAACATTGAACATCGGTAATTGTAATTGTAACAACCTTTTTTTATTTACACCATTATTGGTTTATAATAAGGGCTGTAGTTTAAGTTGATTGTGTTAATATAACATTTCTCGATCACCGCAAACGTAGGCGACTGTACATATTGATTATCTTTAAACATTTTAAAATGATTAATCAGAAATAGAGCGGCTTTAAATGTTTACTGGATGTTTAATTTAATTATAATAGTAATAAATGTTGTAATAAATGTGTTTATTCAATAAATTTAAACATTAACTATTACATGTTATTGAAATATATTACTTTTAATTTAATTTGAAATTGTTTTAGGAAATTATTATTTGACATTCAGTACATTCTATCAGTATTCTTTATTGGTAATGTATAATTAGTTGTGTGAGTTAAAATGTTGATTTGAGTTATTGAATAATTAATTCGGAATTATTTATAACTCCATTTCTGAAGTGATCTCGGTGTATTTTTAATATTAATTGCTACCCGTGCAGAATAACATGTGAGCTTAGTACAATGACGTTACAATGGCTAACCTGTATGTACAATAAAGTATGCTCGATTTAGAAAAGCATTATGATGGTGACACGTAAGATGCTCTGTTATTGTGCACTTGTAGTATATATTTTGCCTGGACTTTTATGTTTATTTTTTAGATTTTTTTAACCGATTATATGCAAGATATATTCTGTATTCAATCTTAAATGTTGTCAAATGGTTGTTTTGTATGTTAAATAAATGTGTGGTTTTTAAATAATACATCTAGATGTTATATTATTGGCCGTTTTAACTAAAAATTTAAGTGATATTATTTTGTCTAACATATTGTGATACGAAGTTATTTTGCATCAACTTTGAAGGCCTAGGATCTTTATTATGTCAATGTTCACTAACGATTTGAATATTTGTAAACCTTAGTATAATTTTTTAAGTGTGGAAATATTAAAATTAGTAAAATATACAAAGGGCAGATAATAAAATCAAATTAGACATTTTCTATTTAAACTATATTTGGATTTTGCCTAACAAATGATTACTTAATACACTGATCTCTATAAAGGTAGATACGCTGGATAGTCGCTACTTGGAAATGACAGAATTATATTGTCCAGACTTGAAAGCCTCACTTGAAGTTATTGTCGGCTTATCCTATCTCTATTATTATTATTGCGAATTTCCAAAACCGCTACCAACTGCCACAATCAAATAGGCACAAAATACCACGCCTTATAGCCTGTCCAGTTAAATATAGAGGTCTTAATATGTTTAATGCTACGTTTAGTTAAAACGGTCAATAATTATCTGTCAAAGCATTTATGTCATCTACAGTTGTCTATTGTAAAACGTTCTAGTAAATAAATAAATAAATAAAAATTAAGTATTTTTTCTTCTGTTCCTATAAATCTGTACCTATTCATCTGACAAAAGTAATTTGCATCAGCATTTACCATACATACATAATTTTTGACCTTCGCCATACATAGACCGGTGTTTGCAGTCTGTAAAAATCGCTCCTAGCGGGAACTGCTTTACCAAATGCATGAAGCAAATATGACCACTTTAGGTTTACTGATGTCCAATGTAACCCCAACTTATAATCAATTGTAATTTCTGTTGTAATGGTAAATTGATAGACCAAGTTTGTTTTTAATTCATATTAAAAACATAATACTCATAAGAGTAAGATTTGTCAACATAAAGGCATTAAGAAGCCAAAAGCAACTTTAAGATCGGCCTTGATTTTTCTATTCAATAGTTAATAAATATTTTTTTATCTACTTAAATGTATGAATTTTTATTTCTCTTATCGGATATTGTAAGATAAATGTAAGTACGTTATCTTTTATACACGTAACAACAAGGGACAATTACTATAAATGTACAAACAAAATTAGTAAACAAAATCTTGGTATTCAAGTACTTAAATCATAACCTGTACATACTTATCCTCATGTTTATAACGATTCTTAATTTGCATTACTAAAACTCTTTTTTACATTACATACGGACAAAATGACAACCTCCTACATTTGGAGGTTTGCCCATAATCCAAATTTAACCATATATTAATATATATAATAATGTATAAATAATTTGTGAAGCTAGTTTAAAGACTAGTGCTATTGCATTCGCAAGGTTTTTCAGACGAGTCTTGAAGGTAAATAAAAAAAAGATAAAGTCGTTAGTACCTATTTTCAAGCATCATTGCTATGAGTCGATATGTTTCCATTTAAATTTATTATTTCATAAGTTATATTGAAACTGCACCTCTAGTAAAAACACGATTAGTCAATCCATGTAGTTATCGTTGTTACAAGTACATTTTGTTTTGTGATATTATTTATTACTTACATTTTATTTATTAATCTTCTTGAGCAGATAAAAGCCATCTTGATTTTAATAAAGGCAATGCTTCTTCGATTGTTATTTTTATCATAATTACTGATATCGCTTTTAATTTCAATGGTTCTGTATGTTTTTCATTGTCAATCTTTATAATTCCGTCGAAGAAACCACATAATCATAGCCGAATAAATTATTTTACGTTTTATAATAAAATGACAATACTATAAAAGAAATTGATCATCGGGTCGCCTAATAGTTTGAAATTAATAATTACATTGACCACTTCGTACTAAATAAGTTGTTATATGAATGCTATAGAGGTATAGACGGTTGGGGCGAGAATTTCCCCTCATAACGGAAGGGTGTAGACGACGGTCCGTCGGAAGGCTTTGGTGCAAAACACGTGACATTGAATATTAATTTAAAGAATAGAATTCATTGTTAAACCTTATACTTTCAACTTTTACTATGTGATCTATATTTTTACTTGGTCGTGTTTTTCTTACAAGAATTTATATGGAACATCGAAATGCTCGTCTTTTATTTATTATACGTCTCTTACACTTGCTAAAATAATGAATAAAAAATACTGTTATTACTGCATCCGTTATCCGACGTGTAACCCTAATTAATCCATAATTTTATCAAAGAACGGCACACAATACAATTATCGCCTGTTTTAATCATTCTTCATACATGTGCTCTTACATCGCGTGAAATATTGCAATATATTTTTTTTAATATAGAGGAAAATGTGTGGGGTAATATGTGGTGTAACAACCACAGTAATAGGTGTGGTGTTAGTGATCGTTAGTACAGTACTGACTTTTGTTTTCGTCCCCGGTGTGATTGAGGACTTGATCTTAAATGTAAGTAGGTAAATTACGTAAGATGTTCATAGTCCAGTGAGTATTAAAGTGCTAAAAAGGTCCATTAAAAGTAGGTACTACATCTATTGTAGTTGTCGCTATTTTAGCGATATAAGGAGGCCTTTAGGGAGTCTCTAAAAGAGCCAAGTCACTTCTTAAAGGAAGGAGAGTAACGTCCATTAACGTGTGACAAATGAATTGTAATATTTTAAATCGCCTTCGCTTGTGACTTGATACGTTTCAAGCTTTCCTATTATGCCTAGACCCCTCACGTACACTAGACGTCCGAAACATGAGTTACACGTGCATATGCCTATCATATATCAGCAGTATTAAATTGACAAGCCCGATGATTGGACAGAGGCGGAGGTTCTGTTTGTTGAATAATTCTTCACATTCTCAGCCGAATCGAATTATTGCGTAAATTACATTTTCATTACACTGCATCTGCATATGAATATTTGATTTCGGAACGTAGTACTCAGTAGTGGGATACCTTTGTCGATCAAATCAAATTAGTAATTAAAATATAATTTAAATCAAATTAGTATTAATATACAGTATACAGGTACAAATACTTGGAATATGACAGAATTAATACGGTATTGTTTTTATAGTAAGATTGACTGTAGCCGAGGTGTTTGTCTTATTTATGTTTTTGTATTTATACCCTAATATGACTTAAAATTTAAAGTAATATTAGCAAAATTATGATTGGACCTACATAACTTATAACTGTCTTATATAGCTCCATATGAATAGCTCCATTTTAAATGCTCACGAGTAAATGCATTGCATTAATTTATAAATTCATATTATTTCAACAATATATTCTCACAGTAAAATTTTGGTACAATACTCAAAATAGCTGTACTTACAACATTTACTGTGCATACTTTACAACTATGCATACTTCTGAAGTTCAAGAAATAAACTGAAATTACGATTTGAGGTTATTAGAGTACGCTTCAGTATGTTAATCGTGGCAGTCTTGTGGCGAAACAATTCTGATAATACGAAAGTCCAATACGTCCAGAAAGTCTTTTTTTTCTGATTTATCTTAAACTTAACACAAGCACTTATAACAATACACAATTTTTTTCACATCATTTTCCAGCAGACATTAAGAAGAGCCTAATGCTGGTTCTTTATATTGGTAATATAAAAAAGTTGTTTAAAATTTAACACAGTACAAATAAATACACAATAACACTTAATTTAATGAATTATTCGCATTTAATCTTGTAATATTTGATTTATAATCTGTAAAGGTTTTAACTAATGACTTGCATTTATATGTAAGGAAATATGTTTCGAATAATTTCCAAAACACTATGAATGAAAAATCGTTCTCTATCTACTAAATTTACTAGAAAAGTATGGATTTAACAAAAAAATTTTTGTATAAATACTATTTCTCGGTCTTGGAGATTCAGATAAGAAAGAATCATTATTGTAAAATATATCTATTTTACTGCTCCTATTTATGTGTTATGATTTTAGGAGGTAGTCCTTTTAGATGACACAGAGCAAATGGAGAGATTTCAAGAAATACCTTTTCCTCTAAACTTTACAATCAGATTCTTTAACATATCGAATACTGAAGAAGTTCTTGCGGGCGGAGTACCCGACTTGGTAGAGGTCGGACCTTACATATACAAGTAAGTATAGTAGTAGTATAGTAACTATATTAATTATGAGTTAAGTTTCAAAAAGTGACTTGATTGCTGAAATATTCATACAAAAACATAAAGTCTTCTCTCTTTATCTCGCTAAATAAAGGGAGATAAAAAGATATTAAATGTTTTACTGTAAAGAAGAAATGAGGGAAGAATAGTGACTAAGTCAACTGCTGATAGAATGGCGTGGAAAGAAACTTGTTGAGCTGACCCCTTTTAAGCTAGTAATACACACGGTACACAAGTTTAAAATTAAATCAAAATTGAGTCGGACATTGGAGAAAGATACGAATCTAATGAGACCGACTACATATCATAATGAAGGTGAAATACACATGTAAATACAAGCCTATTTAAATAAAATATCTAAAATAATAAAAATTAACTCTTGTCGGGTAACAAATGAACCAGAATCGGGTTAAAAATGGATATTAATCAATAAATACGTTGATAATAATTAACTCTTGAATGTGGTAAGAGTAAGGGAACTTCATCGCACAATTACCCATCGAATAGAACGTTTCACTTGAGCGTTCATTATTAGTTACCACTCTGAACGCTTGAATTTGAAATTACCCTACTCTAATAACATTCACTCCAGATGAAACTCGTTAACTGGATAAATATACAATTCCATCGCAATTTTGCAACAGATTTGAAACGTAACATAACTAAAAGTCAAAATAACATTAATGTTTCTTCAAAAATTAAAAATATTTTTACTATATTTTCTAGATTATTTAGGACACAAACCTTGCATAAAATAAATCCAATTCTTTCAAACTGGGGACAAATATACAAATATTGCTTTTTATTAATTTAGATATAGTTTAAATGAATGTTCCTTAAGAATGGTTACTTTTTATTTAAATATTTGATATATTCATGTTTTCATTTTGATGACAGATCATATCAATCGAGAGAAGTGGAGAGTAAGGAAGACGATACGATCAGCTATCGATATATGGAACGGCTCGAATTCGATGCTGAGAGTTCGTACCCCTACACAGAGGATGACGTAGTGACCATCGTGAATCCACCATATCATGTAAGACACACTTTATCATTTTTAATCATTCTGTCAGTACAAAAACTGAATACTTTGTACCCCTTTAAAGAAATTCCGGGATCGGATCAAGTTGAAATTAAACACATTAAAAGTAGGGAAGTAGTGGATAAAGTTATTTTTAATCGAAAATATAAACAAAAACTCTATAAACCATGGTCTTTCGAAGAATGGGCGACCACTTGTTAAATTAAATTTATCATCAACAAATTTTGAATTGTAATTAATCGAAAGAATTCAGGAAATGATTTCAACGTTTCCACGAAATGTTGGGGAAATTCAAAATGGGAAATAAATTAATTTATCACAATTTTAGCAAATGTTTTAAAAACAGGTTTGCATATAACTATTGCAATAAAGTTGTATTTTCGGCTGCTCAAGAGATGCTTTCGTATTTGGTGAAATAAGTTTTTTTATCAACTACCTATACTTACCTATACTTGAAAGGAAAACGTTACTGTTTTGTCTGTCATGCACTAAAAGTTAAAGCAAATCTATTGAAAAAAAAAAGAAAAAGTTAAATTGTTATTAAATATACACCTCTTTATTGTATTTTAACGTAATATATTTACTATTATACTATACTATACTACTGTATTACTATAGTATATATAAATACATCTTTATATAAATAAAAAGTTCAATATAAAGAATTTAATGAAAAGTTGAAAAATGTTGTGCAAAGGATTGGAATTAGAAGTTTGTTATTTAAACAACTTTCAGTAAGTGAAATAGGAAATGTGAAGTTGGACATTGGCTTAGCGTTCTATTTCATTTAAGATTAAATACGTTGAAAAACACCGTCCGTCCGTATTTACACAAATGTGTTTTTATGCAAAGGTTTTTACGATTTTCTCATTAAATGTTTTCTGTTTATTTTATAAAGAACTTTATGTATTTGTTATGTGTGTAATGTAACTTCCTTTAGTCAAAAACACTTTACTGATTTTTAGAGTAGTCTTCACCAGGGTTACGTGTACAGTGAGTCGAAATGATTTTGTTTTAATTTAATGTCTATATACTTGCTTGGTAAGAGTGTTAAATTTATTAATTACCATGTCATCATATCATGTTAAATAACACTCGTGAACGCATCCACTCGTTTATTTAAACGTGTCTGTGCGTTGCTAAGGGTGGGATTTCATCCCCCTTACGCCTTCCTCCCACAGCTGTGGCGTGTCCGAGGCCGGGTCCAGGGGCGAGGGTGATTTGATTTTGCGTGCGTCTCATGTTAGAGCGGAAGCGGATATTGGATTTTCATAATACATTTATCACTTGGTTCATTTATTTTAAATTCGTAGTCATATGTTCTTAATATGTTACAGTTACGCTACTAAAGTTAACTTACTTTTTAAAAATGATCTGTGGGTCTATCACGGATATACAGAATATATCGACAAAGTATATGAAAATTTGTATTAGATTTGTCATTGTACTTTAACTACACTTGACTATGTTGACTTAACTTTCTCACGAGTTTTCGTGCCAAGCCCTCAGGTTCACTACTAACGTTAAGTATTCTTTTTTTGTTTTGTTTACTGGAGGAATTTGTTGGTCACTAACCGTAAATTGGACTGACACGACACTTGCATTAATATAGTGAGAGGCGCTGCTATGACGGTTGGTTTTGTCAAAATTTGACTTTGTCTTGACAAAACTGTGACTTTTTTGACGTAGACAACGGAGCGTAAGTGAGCTGACACAATTTAGTTTGACTTATGCCCACGGTGTCGGATGACTTTATCGAACTATACTCGTACATATGATAGCCCCTATTTTGTCAAGTCTCACGGCAACGGAGTTATATAGTAACATTATGTCACTGACGATTTAAAGTTTTAATGTTAAAAGAAGTTTTTGTTCTTGGAAATCACAAAATCTAACAAAGATAATAAACGGAAAATGCAGTTGATTGATTTGCTATTATTGAAATGTACTTCTATATGTAAAAAAATTAAAAAAAGTATCTTTAATGTAAGTAATAACTATGATGTAAAATGACTTCAGCTTATCTTTAAGGCACACGCGAAAATATAAACGTAGCCACGCACACATCTATAAGCGCACTCATACACGCGTAAACTTTATTTTAGCTGTTTTTATTCACTTTTAAAATACTATATTTTTTATATTATGTAAAATAATTTAATATTACGTTATTAAGCTAGCGCGTACCATCTTCCGACGACAACACCACTTCAACGGGAAGGACATTAATTTAATAATATTTTGTACGTAAAAAATTACCTGCGATATTCTTTAATTTGGTTCACAACACTTAAGTAAATAATTTTGATTTCGACATTTCTCATATAATTTACGGAACATTTTATGTATCCTGATTCTTTTTCTCTGGTGCATGTTCCAATGTTCGTTTCAAGAATATTTGTGACATTCGCCTTCGTATCGTCATCGTCAATTATGTCAAAATTTGTATGAAATTTGTGGTGTACTTTCCGCCTGAATTTTAATACGAATTTTATCGATGACGACATTGTGGCGATTGTCACAAACATTCGTGCTAGGACTACTGAAAGCAAATTATAAATGTAGTGCTTTGTTTTGTGTTTGTTTGCAAAGCGAATGATATAAAAAAGTAAAGCTTGCGCCACGAAATCCTTGCAACTGCAAGATTTACATTAAACGGAATTAAATCGAAGAATTTGCTATGTGCTATATGAAATAATATTGAATTTAAGTTTGAAATACCAATCATATTGTCACGCCTCTGTTTTTCTTGTGAAAAAAGAGATGGCAGTATATTTCGGTACTGATTTTACAGCAGTGAAAAGTCGCTATGATAAGATACTCGTACATTTCAATAAATTATTTTAATTATCTTTTGTTTATCTAATAATCGTTTGACTATTGCGAAATCGTATTAATTTATATCTTTCCATTATAATCTATTCGATATCAATGTACTCAAAAAGCAGTGGCAAATAAAAACATTCAACATGGGTTCACAAATATTTACAGATATGTTTTACATTTGAAAAAATAACCAATACTTCTATTTGAAATCGATCACTTCAAGCGGTCAATTTTTATTGAAACTACAAAGTGCAGTTCGTGTATGACGAACATCAAATACTGTTCGCCTAACGCCTGAGGCGTACAGATTGCTTCAATCAGTCCGTGTACAATGGCCCTTAACTGACAATTGTTCATTCAAGAGCAACGCCATCGAAAAGGACAATTGCAACGCTGCAACAATGCACGACGTGAAAACAATGATTAGCAATCATGTACACCAATCTTATGAATATAAACAGCTCGACAGATGAATACCAAATCACGGCCGACATATTCAAAAACAATCTCAAAATGTATTGTACGTTGTTCATATATTTAAGAGGAAATTTCCTTGTGAATCTTATCATTATCATCTTGTTAGCCTTTACCGATCCACTGGTGGCTATTGGCCTGTTTTATTTACATCCTTTTCATTACTATCCATGCCACCCATCTGTTGATTGTCTCGGCTGTTGGTCTGTCGATTGATCTCATACCTACTTTAGGCTACCATTTTGTCTCCGTCTTAATCTTTTTACCATCAGTCTGTTCATCAACGTGACCTGTTAACTTCCACATAGGTTTCAAATTGAAATTTGAAAAAAAATTAACCTACTACCTAAAATAAATCTAAGGCATGCCAATTATAGTAACGTAACATTTTCTAGCTATTTCCAGGTGTTTTATTTCTTAGTTTGCAAGGTTCAAAATTATTTATCTCGTTATTAAGATTTAGATCTCGTTATGAAGATACAAAACTGTAAATTACACAAGCTTCTATTCCAGGAATTCTGAAATGATCGTTATTTTTACTTATATGCTGTATTATTTCACATAACACCTTAATTCATCTTTTATTGTTTTATTAATAGTCAATGAATTATGAATAGAAATGTCTATTCTTCAGATCCGATCCGGATATCCTCGAGTCGAATTTTTTGTAACGGATGAATTTGACAATCGAACCTCTTTTTGATTATGTATAGTAGTATTTTAATTCAATTTCTTTAACCGTTCTAGGAAACACAATAGAAACTGCTAAACCTAATCTATCGTTTGGAGAGCGAATGATCCATTTTTGTCCAGTTAAAATATTTAATGTTTTTAATTTTACCTCTCATTGTGAAATTTGCTACCATTACATCAATTAGTTGAGTTCGACGGCTACAGCTGGTTTATATTCATAATATTTTCCGTTACGTCGACTTGACACATATTTAATGTGGATTTTAAAAGAGTAATTTAAATTAAATACAGCGAGCGAACTTTTCATCGTATTGCGAGCGTAGTCCCACGGCTAGGTGGCTGCTGTATCGACATGTCACTATCCCGTGTGACCTATTTCACGTACATACATCTATGTCAACGACGCACTGCAACATATTCGTTATAAGAGTCCAGTTTCTAGCCTATTTGCCCTTCCATTTGTAAAACTACACTATAAATACAATACAAAAGCTTGAATATAACATTAGGTTGCGCTAATTATTGTTAAACACAACAATAACATATTTTACTAGTTGATGCCCGCGACTCCGTCCGCGAGGAATAAAAAAAAACTTAATTGGTAGCCTATGTATTCTTCTTGGTTACGTTTTACATCTATGTCAAGATCCGTTGAGCCGTTCTGGTGATACCTTCTATCAAACATATATCTATACATACAAACATTCATATTTATATTATAAATAAGATGTGAGCTTGCTACTTGCCCTAGGGAAATGAGGTTATGCATTTCTTTTTTAAACGTTTATTTGTGAGATTAGTTAGTAAATATAGTAACTTTCCACGAAGAACAATAAAAAGGATTGAAGTCAAGATGAAACTATAAAAAAATACTTGTGACTTCAATTCAGTCAAGATTCATTTAAACATCACTGCCGAAGCACACCTTCAATATAGAGTTTCGGCAAAGGAAACGATAAACGAAACACATGCATAAAATCCACATCGTGTGTACTTTTCACGACCTTAATATTTACTAATACAGTCACATTAGAATAACCTTAAGTAAGATAATGATATCGCGTTTTATTTTTAAACTGTTGTTTACAATAAAGAACATTGCTAATTACTTATTGATAGGAATACAACATTGAGTCGGGGTCAGCGTGCTCGTCCAGTTTTCACATACCCACAAATGTAGTTGCATTCATCTGTAGTGGTACGCTTTCAACCACAATAGTCGCTTCCAATCTGCCGCAGAAAATAGATAACCCTTTCATAAAATGAAATTAACTAAGCTCTCATTCCTAATAAAAAAAGGTAAGCAAAGATTTGCATGTTATTGACATATTTCTTCTTCCATAGATTTATTTATTATCGTTGGAATCATTTGCTGATACATCTGTAAAAACAAAGTTATCCGTTTTAATTATTTTTGAACAACACATTTTAAAATATGTTTTATACAGATGTTTCTGCAATGAAAACACACGGTCAGCTTTTTAATTATGTTTCTTAATTTTGTTGACGACATCTTGTCACGAGTTGGACTTCGTCGCGTAATTCATTCTGAATGTAATTACTTAATTGTTCTAATTACAGACGATCTTAAGAATCACGATTAGTTATTGTACGCCTATAACAGTAGTACTCCATTGCCGTGAAACTTGTAATAATACATATTGGCATCCCTTTCATTATCATTAACAAAAACAAGACTACAGTACCGTCACAATACTAAAAGTGTATTAAATACGTCAGTGGAGTACTACAGTAACATTTACCTATTTAATGATTGACAACATACAATTACAATTGCTATTGTTTCATCGTTTTATGAAGGAAACTGTGATATTTTATGCCGCATGTGAAATCCTATCTTAAAGCAAAGAAAACCCAAGTCAAGTCGACTTAAAATGCACAGAGTATTTTAGTAAAGTTAAACCTTAGCCTGTCTTTGACGCCGTCCCAAGTTAATGCACTTTTGCTCATGCGAACTTGCACTTACAATGTTCCGTTAATTTACAGACTTTTGTAACGTAGAAAATGTTAAAAATAACACAGCTAGTCTTTTAATATAAACACATTAATATATGAGAAGGGAATTTATTAAAAAAAGAAAGCTACCTACAATAATTCTTTCTTCGAAGCACTTACCACTTTCGTGGTACCACATACAAAATACTGTTATCACTAAAAATGTATATTTAATCTTCGTTTCATTTCTGTTAGGAATAAAATCGTTAATGGAGTTCGAACGTTCTGCAGCTCTGAAATCTGTAAACAGTGTAAAATGAATTAAGCCGGCGGGCACGACCTGCGTTGGAATACTGTTTGCGTCTGTTTTCATTTAAACAACGTAGGATTTTATAATTATTTCTGTGAGTTTTTCATTAAAAATTGAAATATAACGGTTCTGAAAGTATTAACAGCTATTTTTAATTAAAATTTAAAACTGAACACCGTATTACAAGCAAATCAGGGCTTTAATAATCTTTCCAAAAGTCAGAATTTATAGAATACCAGCTGTCGCTCGCAACTCCGTCCCCCGCGCAGTAAAAAAAAAACTCAATAGGGGTATGAAAAATAGATAGTAGCCGATTCTCAGATCTACTGAATATGCTTATAAAATTTCATATTAGAGATAATTTTTTATATAAGATTACAAATTTTAACTTCGAATTTATAAGCTGGTTTTCAATAAACAAGATAGACATTGGCTTTATAATAGCTGGCAAAACTATATAATATAAAGAATACCTTCTCCCTGGCCGGCGCAGAAGGTTTTATAAAGCTTAATGTTTTAGCTTCTTTTTTTTACAGCCGGCCGTCTGCCTGTTGCTAACCCTTCATGGAAGAGAAATAAAAATTAAATATATATCTTTTAAAATAAATTAATATGTAATCATAAACTATACAATTATTACTAAATACTTAATATTACATTAAAAATAAATAACAATAAACATGTGGAAAAAAACATAAAAAGTAGAACGGAACTTCAAACTCGCTTGGTAGTAAACATCATATACAGTCAATTCAGTATTAATAAGCAAACTTCTGTCGCTGCATGACATCTTTTCCATAGTAATTTAGGTTTAAAGATCTTTATTTCTCATAAAAAACACAATGTTTCACTTACAATGAGAAAAATAAAAAAAGAAGTATATATAACATACAGGCTTGCGGGTTAACACGTAATATCGATACAGAATACAGGATTAATATAAAACAAAATAAACCTTAACACAACTATAGAAAAGAATCTAAATTGACAGGAATTACAAAGTTATATATGTAGATAATATTGAGAGATTATTAAAGTTCAGCGATGATATATGATTTAAGTTTATTTTTGAAAACATTAATACTGTTACAATTCTTTATCTCGTCCGGCAGTTTGTTAAACATTTGAACGCCTTCGAACAAAATAGTTTTATTTCCATAGTTAGTTCGCGGAGTAATTGATTTTAATTTGTGTTTGTTACGTAAGTTATGTTTGTTATCTCTTTTTTCGAGTTTAATGTTAGACTTAATGTTTTTATTTGTTATGTTCATTATGAGAGTACAGGTTTTAAATTTAAACATTTTAGTGACATTAAGTAATTTTGTTTTGTTATAAAGTTCATTAGTTGGAGTTCGGTAATCAAAATGATATAATACCTTTATAATTTTATTCTGTGTTCTTTGTAATGAAAGTAAATTAGTCGATGCTGCTGATCCCCAGATTTCTATTAAGTACTCAATATGCGATTTTACTAGAGAATTATATATAACTGTCTTAACTCTTTTAGGGATACAGTGAGCTGCTTTGTAAAGAGCTCCTAGGACTGCTTTTAATTTTGACTTAATCGTTTCTATATGCGGCTTCCATGTTAGTTTGTCATCTATTACTAACCCTAAATACTTTTCTTCATATGATCTTTGAAGAGTGTCATTATTTATTTTGGGGGGAACAAAATCTGGTATGGGCTTATTTTTTGCTGTTAATATTATAAAAGACGTTTTCTTTATATTGATTGTTAACAAATTATTTAGGAACCATTCATTAAGTCTGTCTAAATCGTTTTGAGCATCCGTTAAAAGAGTATCAAAAGAATTACCATAGTAGAATAGGCATGTGTCATCCGCATATAGCGTAAGATGACCTGTGAGACCTATTGTATTAATATTGTTCATGTAAATCAAAAACAACAGTGGACCTAATATTGATCCTTGTGGAATACCAAAATCATTCAGTTCCCGAATTGAACTTTTAGAATTACCGATTTTAACGACCTGCTTCCTATTCTTTAGATAACTTGTTAACATTTTGAGGGCTGTTCCAGTAACACCGAGTTTACTTAATTTGATTAATAGCTTTTGGTGACTAACAGTGTCAAATGCTTTTTTTAAGTCAATAAATATACCTAATACATAGTCTTTTTTGTCAATATGCATTTTGATTTTGGTGATTAGATCAACCGCTGCTGTAATTGTACTAGATTGTGGACGAAAACCGTATTGTTCATCAATTAAAAAATTATTATCAATAAGGTAAGTATTTAGGCGTTTGTAAATAACTTTCTCAAAAATTTTCGAAATAATGGGCAGAACCGAGACTGGTCTATAGTTACTGGGGTCAGCTCTGTTACCTGATTTATAAATAGGGCTTACTTTGGCAATCTTAAGAGAATTTGGGAATGACCCTATCTCTAAACATTTATTGATCGAATTTACCAACGGTTCAGCAATAACATTTTTCAGACATTTTAGTGATTTAGTGCTGATCCCGTCTACCCCAGTGCTTGTATTATTGTCTAAATCATTAATAATGGAAATGACTTCTTTTGAAGTACAAGGATGGAATTCACTTAATTCAACTTTATGCAGGTAGTCTACTCCATCCGCTACAGTATTAGTTTTGTGATATTTTTGAGGTATTTTTTTTGCTAGTTCTGTGCCAACTGACGAGAAAAAAGTATTAAACGCACTACATATTTCATCGCCGTCCACAATTTCTTTAGAATTAAATATTAACTTAGGTACAATATTATTATCCTTAAACTTATTTATTGCCAAACTATTGATAACCTCCCACATCTTTTTTGGTTGATTAGTATAATTACTAAATAATCGAAAGTAATATTCTTCTTTGCAGGTTTTGATGAGAGTATGGACTTGCTTTTGTGCACGAGAATATGCCTTCTTCAGATCTTCATTTTGTGGATTTTGCCTAAGTTGCCGGTTCAGATCATTTCTCACATTTATAGTATCGATTATATTTTTGTTGATCCAATCATTTCGGGGTAAATTATTATATTTGAATTTATCTATCTTACAATCGTCTATTATTTTTAAAATTGATTTCTCTAAAACATCATAATTATCTAAAGTGTGTATGTCATTTGCTTGTGAGCCACTTTGGAGAAGTTTATCATAATTAATCGCCTTATAATGTATTTTTTGTGGTTTAGGCGGTGCCCATTTGCCTATTTCAAGATATTGCTGCTTGTGGTCTGACAGAGATGACTCAATAATCGACATGCTAAAAGAGTGATTGTCTACATTTGTACAAATATGGTCTATGATAGTCTTCGTCTTGTCCGTGGCGCGGGTACAGTAGTCTGAGTCTATTTTATTTAGTATTTCATATCCACTCTCTGTTATGGCTTTTACATATTTCGTGACGTAATTGTCCTTTTTCAATAAATCTATATTGAAGTCGCCGAAGACAACTGCCCTTTTTCGTTTCTCTAATTGTGATGTGTATATGTCCAAAAAATTATCCATCGCTGCATCACCGTCAGGCTTATATATCACTCCAATATTCAGACATAACTTGCTAGTATATATCCATAAGTAATGGTTGCCACTATCATAAATATCCTCAGTTACTTCAAAATGTATATTTTTATGAACATAAATGGAGACACCGCCACCTCCTTTGTCTTTCCTGTAGTTGTAGACGTGTGAGTAATTAGGTAGATCGTATATTTTGGCCTCTTGGTCCGATGTAATGTGGGTTTCTGTGAAGATTAGGAAGTGAGTTGTCTTTGGTATTGATTTTATTATGCAGTTTATTTCATCAAATTTCCTATTTGTTCTAATACTTCTCAAATTGGCATAAAAGAAGCGGAGTGATGACGGATTATGGCTAAGGTTTTCATATTTAATTGCTAGATGATGACTTATCTTTTCATTATGTTGTGGTATTCGTTTTTTGACTGTTGAGTTATAATCTTTGGTGTTCCTTTTACATATTTTATAATAAGGTTCTGTTCACCCTCTTGTTGGCGTGTCAGCAGTTCCTCTTTAAGTTTAGACAGATATGTGCGCTGCTTATACGTCTGATCCGAGTGTATTTTAAATTCAGTTTGTTTACTCTTATTGCGAAGGATTAGAAGAGCGACATCTGCATTTTCAAAACATACCTTCAAAGGTCGTGGTTTCTGTGGATTATATTTGCCAATCCTGAATATTTTTATTGGCGGACTGTAACTATCCACTATTTTATTGATTATTTTGCATACTTCATTCTTATCGTACTCTGATCTACCACCTGAACTTTTGAGAGAGGACTCCGGAACATTAAAAATAATTATATTTTTCTGTTTAGTAATTCGCTCCTGACATTCAAAAATCATTTCTTCATAAAAATTTGTAGATATGTTTGAGTGTGTAGGTGAGGAAGATTGGAGACTTTTTATTTTTAGTTCATTTTTTTTACATAGAAATTTTAAGTTATCTATGTCTTTTTTCATTATTTCTTGATCCTCTATTATTTTATCTGTACATATTTTTATACCAACCAATTGTTCTTTAATTTCGTTCATGTCTTGTCGTATACTAGCCACGCTTTCATTTTGTATTGTAGAAAATTTTGTCAGAAAAGATCTCATTTCCTTTTTTAAACTTTCAAATTCTTCCTTCATTCTAAGGTCAGGCTCCGATTCCTTACGCTTACGAAACGTGATTTGTGGTTTATCCATGATTTTACCACCCTCACTAGATTTTGTCAAGTCAGGTTGCGATCCGCCACATTTACTTGTTGATCCCAGTAAACTCATTTTGATATGGTATAAACAAAAATGCACTTTAACGCTAATCGTTTGAAGTTAAGTTAGATTAGCACTAATCGAGTCACAGCGATGAGCCATTCAATAGATTCTTTTGTTCACCGACGGCTGAAGTAGTAAACAACTCGACAGTAAATAGTTTTAAGTCTTATCACGTAATCTCACTAAATTAGTTACTAACACTTACACATTAAGGTCTTTTTTCGATTGGCACTTATTTTATATTTTCGTTAATAATTTGTGTTTATTAGACGCGTCTAGCCCGCAAGCCGGCCACAACGCAACTCATATTTCTATTTCTCATATTTATCCTGTTGTCTGCCATCAATGGTAAATGACAAATCCTCGGCTGTGTTTAAGAAGCCATTGACCATTATAATATCATAAATATGTACTTCAAATAATTATTCGCGATATAATTACACTGGGAAAAAATAACCAGACTAAAATCCTGATTTCAGCATCATTGCGCTGCTTTGGTCGCTTAGCGAAATTTTATTAATATTCAATATAATTTAAAGTATTTAAATTTTCGAAAATCCTATTGCACTTCGAATTAAATTTTACAAAATTTGTACAAAGTATTTTACTCTGCAATGAACTAAAATTTTTCCAACGTTTCACTTTTAGGAATGAAATTTCAGAATAATTAAAAAAATTTGGTAGAACAATTTGATATCTCCACTGTTTAATTTCACTGGAAGCAATCAGAATCTTCTATTACATTTCTTCCTAATAAACAAGATGTTACAAATGATGATGCTTAAAATTAATCCTAGGAAAATGCAAACACACAACGTTTCAATCTAGTCTCGTTTCTAGGATCGTTTTAATTGCATTCTATTTCTTGCACATCCTTTTTGTTCGTTCCTTTTGCTTTTCAGTTTTCTCATAAACTAAGGGCAATAAGGACTCTGTAACTCGTGTGATACTAGTGCATGTTGCGGTCTATCAATATCCAGTGATATATTAGCTCCTTTGACTCCATCTATTGCAGGCCGACCATTTATTTTTGCCTCCCGATTATGCATCGAATTGAAACAAGGTTAATAGTCACACGCGATGTCTTATTTGAGGTTTTGACGGCATATTTTGACACATACTCTCTGTTTTATTCAAAGAGAATGTGAGTGATGACAATGTGACAGTATAACCTTTATCACATCTCAGTCACATCTCAATAAATAACCTTATGCAAAAATCAATCTTTGATGAGGTTTTAGTAAGTGATAAAAATGAAATAATTATAAAGTAATTTATAAAAACACACTTTATGGACAATGGTAGCTGCACAATAAGTAATTGTCAGTTGAGCGCACAGCCGGTGGCTGACAGTAAGAACCTCTCTGAAGAGGCTCCATTCTCGACTTTTCTTTTACCTAGATAAAATCATTCTCGAGACTGATATATAAGTCACATATAAAATAATTGCTTATTTGCAATATGAGATTTTGTCTATTCTATTGTCCTAGTATAGCTTAGGTTAAATATTAATTTTATGTAAAATTGGTGAAATAAACTCTACATGAATTGAACTTTAAAGACGTTGTTAAAATATTGAGACACAAGCAAATACTTGTACCTCAGCAGTAAATACTTTGGTCTTCGCAGAAGTTTTAATAGATGTTTCGCTAAGCACGAAACAATTTTTTTGACGTCCGCATTTTATTCTGCTCGAGTAATTTCTTCAAAGCGAGCGATAAATGTTTAATATTTAGTATCGAATGCTGGAGTATCGAGGCAAATACGAATGCAATTGAGGAATTCACTTTTCGCAGAAAATATGTAAATAAAGCGTCCTCTTTCAACAGCGATCGAACGTTGGAGAGGATCTCAAAGAGTTCCTTTACATTTTCATCGTAACGAAATATTCGAGGTGCAGATTCCGCATTATATCCGCTTAACTTGCACGCGGTTTTGAAATGTCGATAACAAGTAATCGATAAGATGAACTGAATTCCAGTGCAGGAATGACTTTGCTCGGGTTTCCATGTATAATTTTATATTCTACATAAAATTTTAGTTGAATCTTTTTAAATTTCGTTTTCTTTGTGATTGATAAAAGTATATACCATACCTAGAAATCTACTTAAGCGTAGCATAGGTTACAACACTCCAAGAAAGTATACAAATTACCTCGTATTTGGTCAAAGTATTTAGTACTCATACATATCTGCGAAAAGTCTGGTCGATATTTTGTTAGTCGGACCTAAAAAGTGTTTAAAAATAATTGTTTACGAATAAGTTTCTGACACAAGCTGCGCATATTATTATTTCAACAATAATATTGTTTAGTCTACAATAAGTAATCTTTCCTTTCAATGATAAATAACTGTTTCGAATTATTTACAAACATACTTATCATCCAAGTAATTAAATGAAAGTTGGATGCGCTCTTTATTTGATAATAAAGCAATATTTACAAAAGTTGTTTTTTATTACGAATAATTTATAGTTAAAGATAATATTAAAGTCATTAGCATATATTAAGACTGGCGCCTTATACTTATGCGCATTCTGATCTCTGTTTAATTCTTATATTATTATATGTTTATTTTCATAATTGGCATATCTTACTAATATTATAAATGCGAATGTTTGGATGGACGGATGGATGGATGGATGTTTGAAGGTATCTTCAGAACGGCTCAACGGATTTCGATGAAAATGTGCATACTTGTAGCACATAGTTTGGAAGAACACATAGGCAACTTATGAAGATTTTCTTTACTTCCGCGCACACGGAGTCGCGGGCGACAGCTAGTTATTAATAAAGACAACGTGTTCAACCTTGACCTTTTGAGACACGTTGTAAATTTACAAGTATTTTGTATGCGGTTTTAAATTTGTTATAAGTATATACTTTATGAATTCTAAGAAGTATCACCCTGCTAAATCTGTTTGTCTTGTCGTATGCAAGGTCAAAGTTTATAAAATGGAAAGGTTACTCATATTTTGTAAATACAAATATTAAATAAACATTTTGTTACTACCTGCTACCAGACAGACACAAGGAAGACACAATTCCATTACGACCACTACCATTACCACGTTTATCTGAAATAGAAACGAGTTTGAAGAATGAGATGTCATTCTTTACATATTCTACCCGAAGTGTCAAATGTATAAATTAAATGAAAAAATTATTGTCATTGTAATAACTTACCGTTTGTTTCTAAGACCAAAATCATCGTTAAAACATATTGTTACATCAAAGTTAACGATTTTATGCAGAGATTCTGGTTTCAGAAACCAACGATTAGTTAATTATAATGTCTCAATCATTACGACAATCCCTGTGATAGGACTAAACCGCTATTGCAATCAGCGCTCTGGATTTGCGGTCACAAATCCATTTGCCCGTACAGTCGAAGCGACCTTATTGTACAATATCCTGTTCTATTTAATAACTGATCAAATAACATTTTTACTATTATTATTGTTATATTCTTGTCTTACAAATTTTGATTGTTAAAATGATCATATGAACCATGGTTGTAGACCGAGAAGGTCTCTACTCGGTGGGCATAAGTCAAACTAATTTATAACAGCTTACTAGCATCCTCTGTCAATGTCAAAAATTGTCACAAGATCCGAAGAAGTTCATGTGAGATATACATCTATATATATCTATATATATAAAAGAAAGTTGTGTTAGTTACACCATTTATAACTCAAGAACGGCTGAATCGATTTGACTGAAAATTGGTGAGCAGGTAGCTTAGAACCAGGAATAGGACATAGGATAATTTTTACCCCGTTTTTTTTTTTTTTATTCCGCGCGGACAGAGTCGCGGGTAAAAGCTAGTTATATATATAAAAGAAAGTCGTGTTAGTTACACCATTTATAACTCAAGAACGGCTGAATCGATTTGACTGAAAATTGGTGAGCAGGTAGCTTAGAACCAGGAATAGGACATAGGATAATTTTTACCCCGTTTTTTTTTTTTTTATTCCGCGCGGACAGAGTCGCGGGTAAAAGCTAGTTATATATATAAAAGAAAGTCGTGTTAGTTACACCATTTATAACTCAAGAACGGCTGAATCGATTTGACTGAAAATTGGTGGGCAGGTAGCTTAGAACCAGGAAACGGACATAGGATAATTTTTACCCCGTTTTCTTTTTCTTTTTTTTTATATTCCGCGCGGACGGAGTCGCGGGTAAAAGCTAGTTATATATATTTTCTGTCAGAACTAATCGCGACAGCAGCGGCTCTCTCTCCGGCTCATATACTCGTATTGTTTAATTATACTTCAAATTAATTTTCTATTTATATTAACTTCAGTTCATTATCATCTTTCTACTCGTCTTAATATACCTCTATTTTAATAATAGTTTAGATATATAGTTTGTAATAGTATTGATAATAACACAATTCAAATTATTTCTATCTGAGCACGATATATATGTCGTGATCAGATATAAATTAAATAGATATATTAAATGTTTCGACTCCTTATACGAGGAAATACTTTTAATTAAATTATATATGAGAGCTCAGTCATTTTATTTGCGTCTCGGTTTACAAGGGGATTCAATTAGCCTCCATTGCGGGCCCTAGACTGTGCCATTACATTCGCTTCATAAAGTGAATCGCGTAATGAGCCATTTTTAACTTTTGCACCATTTCAAATACGAGAACACGTATATTAAACTATATTAAATAATATTAATTGTACATTAGAAGTGAAACTAGGTAGACCAAAATCCTGTCTATAGGTAGAATAATAAATATTTGGTACAGACACAGAATATTTTGTGGAAGAACACATATAGGAACACACATAGGCTACTAATTTGGTTTTTAGTTTCACGCGGACAGAGTCGCTGGCGACAGCTATTTTCATCTAAAACAACAAAAAGTTCAAAAGAAATAAAGAATTGTCTTGATCGTATTATTAGAAGATAGAAATTAAAATATATATTTCCTATAATCTATTGAAAAGTACTTCGCCAGAATTGCCTGTCGTCACTCATACTCCTAGAAATTAAACTTGAGACTTAAAAGTGACGCGACGACACTAAAGCTAGGGAATGTTTATAGTGGAAATAAATACACAGACGAGCATAAAAATGTTATCATTTGAAAGCGAAATAAATAATAATAATTATCTGTACTCAAAATTTTAAGAAAAAAGAGCGTAAAAGAAAACAAAGTCAAACGACTTTAAAAAGGCTTTACATGCTGGCGTGATTAATTTTAATGTATTTATACTCAATTTTAAGGTACAAATGTCATATTGAGGCAACATGTTGACAAAGCAAATGAAACACTGAACATTAAGCAATTTAAGCAATTTTTTAATTTTTTTTTATGTAAAAGGTTTAATTCGCAATGAGCAATAGTTGGAATTTTAAATTAATAGCTAATAATATACGGTAATACATCATACATACATTTCGTAATCAATTGTTAATTTTCAAAAGCACATTTTTCTTACGTAAAATCACAGATAAAAATTTAACAATTAATAATTTATTACATTCCTAGTGATCATAATATTAATTCCATTTTTAAATTTTTATTCTACGTCACTCCAATTTTATTAGTCACATTTCTAAAGTGCTGCTGCTGAGTTATTATTTTATTGCACGATAGCAAATAGTGAATAATATTGTTAGCAGATTCACGTAATTGCCTCTTCAAATAGACATCGATTTTCTCCCTCGAGCGACCGCCTTTCAAGTGCAGAAGTATTATGAAACTAAGTGCTATGCAATAAAATTGTTTACCAAAGAAAACGTAACCGAAGATCCAATTAAATTATAACAGAAAAAGGAGTACAAGTTGTTTATAGAATCACATTATTACATAAAATATAATTAAATCTTACTAATATTATAAATGCGAATGTTTAGGTCGATGAATGGTTGGGTAGATAGATGTTTGTTACAAGGTATCTCCAGAACGACTTCGTGAAACTCGCTGAAATTTGGCATATATGTAGAACATAGCCTGCAGGAACACATAGGCTACTAATTAAATATTTTTAAATACGCGCGGACGGGGTGGCGGGCGACTGCCAGTGTAAATTAATATTCTGAGCTCTCAAATTGAACCTGATTATTTCATATTTTATTTTTTACATCAGACAAAACAATACAGATTATGTATTTATTATATAGAACCTTTAATATATTTTCGGTCAGATATTACACGAGTAAACAAAAAAGTCACCTCGTGCTGTTAACAAGTTTCTGCATGTGTGCAAGGCATTCAACATTTTTTAGCTAATACGTAACACCTTCAAATAAACAAACACATTTAGTATGTACACTTATTAAAGGTCAATGGAATAAACAAAAAGAAAAGTAACTTGTTTATCAATAAATACATTTATATGGTTCTTATCGTAAATAGCTTCGCAAGTGACCAAGCAAGATTTTTATTTAATGATGTAAGCACTCATATTTTTATTGTCTCCTGTCATTGTCTCCCCCATTACGCCTTACTGTGGGCGTCACATGGCTGCAAAAGAAAAGTAGAAGGTGCCCCCCATTGATCATCACAACTTACTGGATATTTCGGTCGAACGGAGTCCATTGGAGCCCTCGATAACTTTGTCCAGATCGTACTCTTGAAGGGTATTATGAAGAAGAATAATTATTAATATTACAGATATTTTGTTAACATAGTTTGGTTGTAAATAACTTAATTGTTTTGTATCAGAATATGGCGCTTAATTGAAAATTGCTACTTTTGTCTGTGTAAATTGACTAATTTGTTAAGAAAACAACTCCAGTTGCTATTAGGTACTCCAATTCTTAAATAAATAAGTGGGATTTGGAATTTAAAAAAAAAACAATCTTACAATAAAACGATACTATACATAAATTTTTTTCTTTGTTTATTAGAATTGTTTTGCGAAGTGTTTGCAACATAAATTCTTGCGATCGCTCTAACAATGGGAATGATGACACCGGACCTTATCGTTTAATAAAACTACTAAACACGATACCAGTGCATTTTCTACAAAATATTCCGCTTTGTGAATCGTGTGATAAAATAAATTGAATTTTTGTTTACTAGTAATAAAAAACGTTTGAACTGCAACACTAATTTTATCTTTTGATCTGTTTAGTGAAGGAAAAACATAGACTAGAAATAAAAAAAAAAATGAAAATATTTCGCGTCAAAATAACAAGCAATATCTGTAAATTTTATTGATATAGTTCCTTCTTTGTAAACACCTTTTTGAGCCGTGGAATATACCTACCTCTATGAAGATACAATAAATTGCATTTTAATCCTAATAATCTTTTTCTGTGAACAGATATTACAAAACGGTCGCTATTTTAGTTCGATTATACGTTAATTAAAAATCTTCACCATAAAACTTAATTTATTCTGTTAATTAATAAACAAATGCGTAACGCTACCGTGACCAATGCCGTGTTCTACTCATCGCGTAATACTTTTATAAAGGTTAAAAAGCTAAACAAGGAAATAACGCGATGGATATTTAATTTATTGTTATAATCGCTTTCCATAATGTTAATTTGTAATGTTGTTGATTATTGTATTTTTTCTATATAGAGATGATATCTTGATACGGATTTACCTCATACAATCTTACTAATATTATAAGTGTTTATGTGGATGGATGGATGTTTGTATGAAGGTATCTCCAGAACGGCTGAACGGACTTTGATGAAATTTGTAGAACACAGTCTGGAAGAACACATAGTCTACTTAAGTTTTTTTTTAATTCCGCGCGGATGGAGTTGCGGTCGACAGCTAGTGTAGTAATAACTAACAAATACAGTAACAGCAGGTGTAATAGTAGATAAATCATCATATTTTAAGCATTATCTACTAAAATATTTGTACTTTAGCAAAGTTCTAAATACCTTTAAAAACTTTACTTTTAAAATTTTGTACGGTGATTAAATCGGTGTACAAGCGGGTGCCTCTAAACTCACTTATAAAATAATAAAGGCTAAAGTAGAGCTTTACGTTTTAATGGCTATGTTGTATACAAAATGCAACTTTAGGTTATTCGCTTCGGCCATTACACACTGTAGTGAATGACTTTCACATATGTTGAGGGCCAGCAGATTAATTTGCACTGACGCTCTTCAGACGGGGCTTACATTCATCCGGTGTTAACTAGCCCTAGCTGATTCCAATCGGCTCGACTCTCGTGCCGGGATCCATTTGCTACCACTTCAGTGAAATTAAAATCTGACTACGGAATTGATGAAAATTAATTTGGCTCGCGTAAAAAATAAATTGCTGTCGAGATTATTGTGTGTACAAAAATTGGATGCACTGATTAAATAAACTATTGGGAACCGTTTCTTAAATCCACTAAGTTGCTAAAAAAAATTATGACTGAGCGAAATCAGTTCGATGTCGAAGTATTCAATTCAGAAATAAGCTTAATTTGAAATTGTCACAGATTTACTCATAACAAAATCAATATTAGGCTAGTTCGTTAGCCAGTTATCCTTCCCACAACTTGGTAAAATTTTACTTTATATCGGTTCTAGAACTAAGTTCTACATTGTCGTTTTTATTATACAACTTTATTTCCCCTTTCTCCTTCCAAATATATAAATATGCGTTAATCTGGATTACTTAAATTACTCTCACCTATTTTCCTTTGATACAAACCACTGAATACAATCTCAATTTAAATCTCAGAATACTGACTACACACATGACACTTTCAAATTTCTTTCGCTATATTTGTAGTAGCTGTCTTATAGCTGTACGCGCAGTGTTAAATAACTTAATTCGTAGCCCATTTGTTCTACGAGACTATGTTCTACATTTATCTCAAATTTCAGTGAGATCTGTTTAGCAGTTTGTGAGACCTCCTTCTAACAAACATCCATGATTCCATCCAATCATCTTAACATTCACATTTATAATGTTAGTAAGAAGTAAAATTTTTGAGTCGGTTTAAATCTCGAACATTTTAGTTTTATTTTGTATTTAACTAGGTTGTGTCAAAAGCAACGTGATCCCCGTCCTCGTCCGGGCGGGACAGCGTAAGCTACAATGTGCACGATCAATATGAGCCATATCACATTTATCACGTGTCTCTTTCATGTTTACGTTATTATTATACTTTCATACGTTAACGATTGTACAGTTTAGGTTTATATAAGTTAAACATAAAAAATACAATGTAGTTTCATTCTGTCATGCCTATAACGGCAGGTTTATATAAGGTTAAGCAATTGAAATCACCGCAATGTAATTTGTAATTGAACCTTAACATAAACTTCCTTTTTGTAATCTGCAAGTGATTAAGTTGACAAACAAACTTAATAAGTAGATTATGTGTTCTTCCAGACTACGTTCTACATTTGTGCCAAATTTCATCAAGATCCATTGAACCGTTCTGGAGATACCTTCAAATAAACATCCATCAATTTAACCATTCGCAATTATAATATAAGTAAGAAGAAGTCCCAACACGAACTTGTAACAAGTTGTAAACACTAGATAATATGTGTAGTTTGACACGCATGCAAGTAAAATTTTGTTAATTACGTATGCGTATTGAAAATTAAAACTTTTATAAAATATAATGTTTGTTTGCAAATGTGACCGATGGTTTTTTTAAATGTTTTTATGTTATGTATAAAATCTACATCATTGTTTCAGCTTATTCTACAAGTAGCAGAGAAGTCATTTCCCGACTTAATGGGTATCATAAACTCTGCAATGACCGGAGTGTTCGGAAGATATAGTAATCCTATAGCCGATGTCAAAGTCCGTGATTTGCTGCTTGATGGTATTAGATTCTGTGAAAACCCCGGTCTCATTGCTAGCATCGTCTGCTCTCAGATTAGAACCATCGGGGCTACTTCTAATAACTTGGTTGTACAAGAGGATGGTTCTATTATATTTGCCCTTCTTATATCAGTAAGTTATATCTGAATAGTATTAAATTAGTAATAATATACAATTTGGATTTATAATTTCATTTAAAGCTTTAATACCAGATATTACTTGTACTCGTATCTAAGTGAAACTTTAATAAATAAATACTCGTGTTTCATCAAAACACTGTGATATTCAATCTCTCAATTCAAGTTTAAAACAATTCTGAATAGTCAATACCTTTGTTTGAAAAGCTGCAAAATGTTCTGTCCAAAACAAATCCACCAGTTGTCATTTGCCCGAGGCATTGTATAACTGAAATTTCTAGTGCAACAACGCATTTTTTCGTATATGCTCAACATTCTAGTGGATGTTTGTGGAAAGTATTCAACGATTCGAGCTTACATTTGAAGCTACAGAAGCGAGCAATTAAAGTTCTAAATTCTGGAGCTAATACATGCCAGTGGTTGACCATGAGATGGATATTGAAGCCACGTATTTTTAATTAACACACAAGTCCCTTAAAATAGTTCAAATATTGAGCCTCACTTTAATACTTCAAATCAACTAAGTATAACTCTGAAGAACTATCAAAGGAAATGTAAAAGAGAATAGAATATGTTCTTTTTCCTGTTTATTTATATTTGTTCAACTTTTTTTGAGTTATTCTTTTACTTCCCTATTCTTTATCAATTGTTCTTATTTTAGTCGCGATTTTGATACTATTATTTTCACTATCTATTTGCGAAAACTATAAAAACACAGTTTTCCAGTTAAATAAAAATAAAATATTAGGATTGGAATTATTACGAACGATTGCAAAACAACTTGTGTACGTTTCATTTTATTTGAATAAATATTACTAGTTGCATCCTGGAAGAAGCAGGAAAATAACATGGCAGAATTGAATCAATTCCATATACAATGTTCGATGTAAACGTAGAAATTTATAAAATACCCCTTTGGAATTTTCCATATTTCCGAACGACTGCATGTGTAATTCAAGAGAGAAAAATTGCTTTGAGAATATGTATAATATTTTCCTATTTTCTATTTCAATTCTATGGTTAGGTTAAGGTAGCTTAGAACATATTTGAAGCAAATACTAGTTAAATAAGTTTTTTTTTTCGATAATTAATATTAACAGACACTCCAATTTAATTAACATTAAGGGATAGATAAAATTCACAATTGATTTTATTTAAAAATTGCAATATTGTTAACAATAGTTCTTTTGCAGAGAATACAACCCAGCAGTGTGTACAAGGTGCACAGAGGTATTAACAATCCAGAGGACTTGGGACGCATCATATCTCTAAATGAAACGTCGCGGTTCTACTATTGGGTTGACGAGGAGGAAGGAAAACCGAGCGTTTGCAACATGATCAATGGAACCGACTCTAGTATATACAATCCATTTGTTGATATCACGAAATCACTGTTCGCCATCAACACAGACATATGCAGGCAAGTCTCCTTTGTCTGTCCGACCATTAGTGTTATTATGCTCAATCCTATAATCCGCTTAGCTTTTAGGGACCTGTTATGCTCTAATCCGATAAACATTTGAAATACATATCAATAGAAACATTGCTTTCATGTTTTAATATTGTCAACATTACAAATACTTTATTCTACTCTTAGTTGCCAACTATGAGTTTGAATAATTGAATGCGTTCTGTAGGATTATGTTCTTCATAATCGTAGGGATAAGCCATCTGAGGAACCAGAGGCCAGTCGAAATAAATACTGCATTTTGTGATCTGGCTAAAATAAAAAATCTATATATTTGACTATTAAAAGTAGCAAGTTTCGATAATATTGATCATAACAAATCAAGAAGGTTTTGAATAGCTTTGAATATAAATGAATAAATATTATATGAAGTAGTAAGAGCAATTAATTTGCTTTGAAATTCAGCAGTCATTTCAAATGAAAGCACTAATGCATGTACCCGTTTCCACCGAATGCAAAATGCTTTCCCGCGAGCTATGTTTGTGCAAATCTATTCATGTACGACGTTAATTAGCAGATTTTAAGCAAAGTTCAAACTCAAATTGGCTTGAAGTAAAACAAAGGATTTTAATGAACATTTCTATGAGGTACGTACAAAATACATTTGTATAAATATTTGTATGATTCATTTTAAAGGGGTGTCGCTAACCTGGGGGATGATTGAGGGAGGGATGACTCCCTGAGTATTGCTAGTGGTTGATATACCTCATTTTAAATACTGCACGTTTGAATGAATTCAACGATAATCGGATTATGTTTTTACTAAAGTTAAGCCTCGATGTTTCTGTTAAAATTTTCATTACCAGTCCAATGTCGATTTGTAAAAGCGTATGCAATATTGAAACATGAAATTATTATTTCAAGGAAGTCAACACAATTTCATAATATCCTAAGTAAAGTTTGTACATAACGCAACTGAACGTTGAAATCAATTTTATTCTTTCTGTTCGATAAATACCGATTAACTTAATATACTTACCTGCTGTAACACTTACATAAAAATGTTTTCATCGCTTTCATTCTTGTTTTAAAAACTAAGATAAATACGTGTTTTTCTACGAGCGCTTTGTCAGTGGAAATCCAAGGTATTACTGTTGCAGTACGAGTTTAGCGATAAAATATAAGCGGCTTGAGTAAATAATTTAATTCCCATTTCTCTCATGTTATTATTTATTTTTAAATCATTTTAAAACAGCTTCAAAGCGATTGCGTTCGATGTTTCAGTGTAAATTAAAACAGTTTTCATTTATACGGGCGTTTACTTTCTGGACTCTGCCATGTTGGTTTAAAGTTTTTATTTATATTTATGCAAAGAAAATGCAGAACGAACGCTTTGATAGCGGTGTTTACTATATGTTGCGTCTGCTTCTATCAGATTGCCTGTTTATGTAGTATGTCTGTTCGTTAGATGGTATATAAAACATACACCTGCAGATACATACATATACATTATGTTGCTTTGTCGCTTACTGGAGGAATATTTTGATATGTAATTAGACAAAAATTCGCACCGGGCCATCGAGGTTCACTATGGCCCAGTCACCCCTTACTTTGGGTGGGCTCCGAGCACCTCGGTGGAGACATATATGAGCTGACACCGTAAAACAATGGAATGTCTATCCATCCAACAAATCATGTCCAGTACCAGTATAATTGTTCACACACACGCACATGTTCATGTCATCATCTCCCTTTTCATAGACTTATCTCTGTAATTACAAACCTCAAAGGCGCATTTGAACTTGCATTCAATTATCTATATTAATATATATATCATCATGTAATACCCTTGTCACAAGTACATCTGTTTCACGTGTCCCTTTGTGAGCGCTAATCCCTAAATTCAATTTAGTGATAGCTCCGATGGGATCAGTTATCTATAGAGAGACAAAGTTAGCAAATTCAGAATATCCAACCTAATTGAATGGCGTCGATGTAATAAGTTATGCTCTGGTTAAGGATATTGGAGTCCAACGGATGAAATCGACATTCTGTCACATACATACTTATCAACTCATTCTTTCGAAAAGAGGTCTCATAAGATACGCTAACTCTTTTCGTAGGATTACTTTTTTAAACTATTTAAACTTGTAATGATATTAATTTATTGTGTAACAGGTCCGTAGAACTGCGGTATCAGTACGATATTGACTACGAGGGTATACCGGGATACAGGTTCTCTGCCAACGAATGGTTCTTGGACAATGATGATGGTTGTTTCTGTCTCAATTTAACAAGTGGAATAACCAGAGAGGATGGTTGCTTACTGAGAGGTGCTGCGGAACTTTACAGTTGTGTAGGTGAGTGTGCATTCATTTATTTATCTGCTTATTATTGCATGGTCTTGCAAACAATGGACCTGCATTCCTATTGGTATTGGTCCGCATATTTTAGTGCGTTCATATTAAATTAAATTTCTTTTTTTACTTTAAATACTCTTCAGTCCTATTAACTCTTTCAAGATCATAAAATTATTAAAGTAGTTAGAGAAGCATTTTCTTTCTACAAGATGATATCAAATTCGGCCGTGAATTTACATGGAATTTTTTCTCGATATCTACACATATTAATAAAAATGAAGTGTTAGTATGTAATATCAAAAAAAAAACATAATTCGGGAACATGATGTATATGATTCTGTAATGCGGGAATATAATAAGATATAATAGGCTACTTTTTCTTTTTTTTTTCATTCGCGGCTACTGCTACTCAAAATATCAAAATAAAAATCTTATATTCAAAGTGTTAAATCAAATAGAAAGATGTGGGTCGTGAACGATGTCCAATCAACGAAGTGTAGCAAACTTCATGGTATCCAGTCAAGTGAAATGTTCTGACGCTTGCAACGGACTTCACAAACGTTTCCATCTAGCAAATGAACTAAGGTGAAAAGTAGGTCAAGTGAAAAATAGAAACGGACCGCTTATTTTTATTAGAGTTTAAACCGATGTAATTCTATAAAAATATAGTTACGCTAGTCTGATGATTTTGCCGAGGACTTAAATAATTTTTAAATTTTTATGTTACAGTCGGGGATATTATTTTCCCACCCATTTCGTCAGAATGTTTTTGACACTATAAGAAATGTATAATTTAGCACAAATATTAAAACACAAAAAATATGTGCTAAATTAGACAGTTTTTAAAGAGGTCACAAATTTTATTTTTTAACAGTACATCGTAATACTCCTTAGTACAATAAGGTTAAAAACATGTAACTCACAATTTCAAGAATGAACTTAACTTAACCGTGAACTTTTATGAATTCAAGGTTTGATGTTCTTGAGTCAAAAAGTCTTATGTCATTATTTTATAACACTTAAAACTCATCATAAATTTAGGAATTACAACTAACCATCTGTCCGTATAGACTTTAGAAAAAGTAGCCTATAAGCTATTCCAGGCAGGGATCCGTTTCTGCTCCAATTTACTATCAATAGGTAAAAAGGCACTGATTATTGTATATAAAAATAATGTTCGCTGTCGTTTTCCAGCGAACAAAATAACTTAATTTGAACAGAACAAACGACGGGCTTGTAACGTAAACTCGTCAAGGTTCTGTGTACACTGTAGTATACTGGTGAGTCTGTACACATGTCGAGTACTGCCACGAGCACGTCACCGTACACTGCCGTACATTTTCCTTGCTTACTCACTTGATGAACTAAGTAATTCCACGGCTTTGTGTCTACCTAGGTTCACGCTAACAAACTATAATTGTAGGACCAAGTTATTGTATGTGATAAATTCACTATGTTTTAGTTTTTTTTTTTTATTGGAGAAGGGGGCAAACGAGCAACGGACCGAGTTTGTTCATGAAAGATTTTATGAAAAATCATCGGGTGGCATTTTAATAACTTAGGCTTATTATTTTACTTCTATTATTTGTGTTTATAAAATATTACAACAAAACATAATAAACTTACAAAATATTCCCATAAAGCTTACATATTCCCATACAAACTTTCATTCCCTATTCCCTATTGTTATTTTGCACCCTTGAGGGTAAAACTTTCCCAAACGTTGAACGTTGAATTGGAAATTTGTATGGATGTATCGTCATTCAAAAATGACGATACATCCATACAAATTTCCACCGCCACTTTCAACCCCTTTTTCGCTTTAAAAATTGGATATCCTTTCTCAGGCTCTAGACTATCTGTGTACTAAATTTCATTTTAATCGGTTCAGTTGTTTTGGCGTGAAAGCAGGAGAGACAGACGGAACAGAGTTACTTTCGCATTTATAATATTAGTAATGATGAGTCATTTAGTGTAAAAAAAAAAAGGTTTTATGTACCTCGTTAGATTTTAAAGAATGCTTTTTTTTAAAAAACAATGGAACCGTATTTTATTGTCTGTTACATATTTTAACGCTAAAATAGCTATATTTCTTAATAACGATACAATAATAACTAAACCCTAATTTTTTTGTTTTATTATTCGCATATTTATTTAATTGTATTCAACAACATTCTTGGTGTTGACATCCAATTTACTGAAAAGTGCGTCTAAACTGGATTCCTTATCTCAACTCCCTTTGTAAAACATTTTCCGAGATGCATAAAGAAACTCATTTTCTTGTAGGCAAAGAGAATTGAATTCTTTAGTTAATAAAAAATGGTTACAGCACTGAGAGAATTGCAATTAAGAACTACGGACGAGGTAGAGCCGTTTCATAAAATTGATACCGCTTGTACGACGGTACTTGCTAATATACCTACTCTGTTTTTCTTCACAACCGTACCAGTTGATTAATTTTAATACTTCATAATATTAACAAGGAGAAAATTCTATTATTAAACACTTTACAATCTAATGTTTAGATAATGTATGGATAAAATTGTTACAATGATGTAACTCACACGAGTGGTAACAGTGGTTAGAATGCAATTAATTTAAGTTTAAAACATAGGTCAGTTTGAACTTACCTAAATTTGCCATCTGACCTACTGCGGAAGTAATACGAGTTAATGTTTAAGTACCTCAATGTTTACTAAATGCTTATCGGAGAAGCGCAACCAAAACTCGTCTTTATTGAAAACCTTTTTCCTGTATTTGTTTTCAACACAAAATGACAGAGTGACTATAGTCCTAATGGAAGGCATTTTATATTTGAAAGGAGTACGTGATGAGTGCGTATGAATGAATGGCACTAAATTTTTTAAATACAAGAGTTTGGTGTTTTTTTTTGGGAAGGTGGAAATATTGATGTAAGTAATTTATAATAGCTTTTATTTGACTACCTGTGAGTTCGCGACGCGCTAGCGTCAAGGCAAACCGCTACGTTTCGAACATCAACACCGTTCAGCTGCCATTTAGTGCTCATCACTAGTCAACAACCCGTACCGATCGGATGATATAATTATCCGCGCTCCAAAATGCTCGGCAGTTTAATTTCAAATAATTAATATTACCGTTAAATACGGGTGTGACACAGATAGTGCGCGGGCGCGCGGCGGGAGGCAAAGGTAAAAAAGCGAGCGTTCGGCTCCGGCGTGCCGACACACGTGAAGATGTATACCGTGGCATTGTTGACGAGTACGCTTCTGGCTCTCGTCGGGGCGCGCATTTACGAGCGATGTGAGCTCGCACGCGACCTGCTGCAGCTGGGAGTACGCAAGGATCATATAGCAACATGGGTCTGCATTGCCTACCACGAATCCCGCTTCGATACCGCAGCTCGCAACCCCAGCAGCGGCGACCACGGCCTGCTGCAGATAAGCGAAATATACTGGTGTGGCGCCGGCAAAGCTTGCGGACTTCCTTGCTCCGCATTACGTGACGATGACATCTCTGATGATGTAGAGTGTGCACTTAGCATATATGAAGAACACACCCGGATACAAGGAAACGGATTCCTCGCATGGGTGGTGTATCCACATTATTGTAAACACAATGCGAAAAAATATTTGGCCGACTGCGATCATTCTGTCAAAGATTCGAGCAATAAATTTGAAGATAAAGCACGTGCATCACATGTATTATATGATTCTTACCCTAATATTAACTTTACCTCAACTAACCAAGTGAAAAGTGAGTTCTCATATTCTCAAAGTGATCGTTCCGTTCCATCGTTTTTGTCGATAGTATCGTTACTCCGCGGTAAATACGAGCAAGACTTTGAAAGAGATTACAACAAAAATAAAAAAGTTAACTGGGCACAGTTTAAAATTGATAACGTGGATGATCTGACATTGCCTGATTTCAATAGGAGACCAAATTTCAACTTCCTTGAACCGGTCACCGCGCGCTTGTCTACAACTTCAACAACCACGATGGAACCAGAGCCGCAATACAAACCGGTGAAACCGTGGAGAACCATAGAGACGAATCAGTTTAGACGTAGAATGATGAAATTTAATAATACACCGCTGGAAGAAATGAGGAAAAAAACTGTGTACGAAAATTCTTTGGTTGTCACGACTCCACTATTTGTTGCATCTGCTGAAACAACAACGTATAGTTCACCCACAACGAGGCGAATACCATATGAAAATAATAATTTTTTATCAAGTAATGCGTGTTGTTCAACTGTTGCTCATGCAAGTAAAACAACGACTAGCCCAATGGAAAAAACAATTTATTTTCCAACTCAAAGTGCTGTGTTTTCTTTCACAACACAAAAACCATCATTATTTTTGACAACACCAAAATCTACAATATCTTCCACGACACAGAAACCTGCAATTTTGTTCACAACGCGGAAGCCAGAAATATCTTCCTCAACGCGGATATCACCAATATATTCAACAACGCATAAACCAACAACATCTCTTTCGTTTCCAATAACACAACAAAATTATGGGGGATTAAATTCTTCTGAGCAACTACCAACGAAGGTTTCTGAAGCCACCGAGAATAGAGCGAAAAGCTTTTGGGATACTTTTGGCTACCTTACAACTCCATCACCAAAATTAAAACAAGCTTCCTTTTCGTCTAAGTCCTTGGAGACCTCAACTACGAAACCATATGTGTCGACTCAATCAGCTGTACAACAAATCACCGCAAGTAGAGTATTTCCAACTCAAAGGTATAACTCTATAAATGTAACCAGAATTGGAACAACAAATGAAATATTTTCTACAAAGCCAACAGTAAAACAATTCCCCGTATCAAAACCAACTGCATACACTGGGAAGACAACAAAAGGTTGGACTGTGCGTCCAACACAATATACACAAAGATATAATCCGATTAAAACATATATCAGTGAATATAGAACAGAGAGACCAACTTTTACATGGAGACGTGGAAAATCGTTCACCAATGACTATCAAAATGTAACAAAATATGTTACTGCAAAACCATCGCTAACGGTTTTTAGTTCAACAGAAATTCCGTCTACAACCTCAAGGCAATATTCGAACCAAGGTGTGTTTAAAACTACACACGATTTATCGTCAATACCACCCACATCGTCTACATTTTCCAGCATTTCAACGAAATCGAATACTCAAACAAAGGACAGACAAGAAACATCTGAAAGAATTGTGGCAACAACGCCAGCAATGACAAAAACGACCTTTTCTATATTTGATATTTACTTGAATCCTGCAAAACGTCAACAGGTTCCAAATTATAAGGTTTTATTTTCTGGTAACAGCGCTTCTAATTTTAAAATATTCTCCGGTGGAACCACCTCCGCTCCATTTAGTAGAAACCTTTCTAAAAAAAACTAAACTTTTACCAGTGAAGTGCAAAACTAAATTAGGGTACAAACTTTTTAACAATTTTTTTATCTGATATTGTAATAATTTTTATAAGACTTTGAAATAATATTATTTATTTGTGAAATATATAATTGCGAATGTATACATACATATATAGCGTGAAATTTATAGTATTTACTATTGTTTTTAAACTGTTAATATATAAGAAGGCAAGCAAATGTATATTTGGAGCGACTAACTTTTATTATACATAATATGGATTTAAAAACTGCTATGCGATTTGTAAAAAAATTCTAATGTAAAAAGATAAATAGCTTGTAAAAAAACAACTAGAAAAATATTATATTATGTATTATAAACGTCCTTCACTTGTTATTCAAACACTAGAAAATAAGTTTGCTCAAAAATATGTTGACAATAGTTTTTTTTTTGATATAAAATAATCTTATGTTTTTTTATCTAAATGAATGACTTATTATATGATATTATGTTTGAAAAATAAAAACTATTCTGGTCATTTTAACGAAACGCTTGTTTTCTAAAAAAAGGGATTTTCTATTATGTGAATCGATCAAATTGTCTGGGCTGATTATTGAATTATATGTCTAAAGTTCAATGTTCAGATGTACCAAAGCGTTTGAATAATTTACCAACTTCTTTGTCTCTTGGAGTATTGACCTTTGTCACACAAACCTTCTCAGTATCTCATTGCGCATGCATTACATCAGATTTGGTAAAGAACGTGCATGAAGTTAAGTTAGATATAACTCCGTTATCCCAAAACGGCTATAGGACATTTTGCGCAACCGTAAAGGTATTGTAAAGAATAACCTCGCTTAAAATGTTGATCAAACGCTCTGATAAGAAAACTAATAAAGCGATAAAATTACATTATCTTCATTATAAGTTAAAATATGATGTTCTTATTATAAAGTAGGAAAACAACATTTTCATCCATCAAACGTTTAGCTTTCAAAAGAATAACGATATTTGGCGGTGGATCATAGGTTAGCTGTCAAAAAGTGTAGGCATTCGATAACTTTGATGTATTATTTAACATCTTGACCTTTGCTGCTGTAATCATTCCATTTTTAAGGTCAATGGCGAAAATTAATATTCAATGTTTGACATCTACAGTAGGTAAACCAGCAAAGTTGTTGGTCAACGACATAGTATCTTGTTAAACTGGTTATTCTTCGACAGGTGCGAGAAAACATTAACATCATTAACAATTTTATTTTTTATTTATGCTTAGAAAAAAATACTTTCGATATCTCCTAAGTGTAGATTTAACTGTAAATGCGGCAGCTGATCTGATCCCAACTCTTGAATAAACAAAGCGTTCGTTGTTTCTGAAAAGAAGACTCAGGGACTTTAATGAAGAGTTTATAAGTACTAACTTTTAAACGTTTTAATTCCTGTGTTTAATTGTAAATTGTGTAAAAATTTTCTCGTACTCTTCATAGTCCGTCAAAGACAAGAAAAATTGTTATTACATTACCATACCAAAAGCTCTTTATGAACACAAAATGGTTGATATTGTTCACTACTAAAAAAGGTTACCCGTTTATCAACTAAATTTGATACTTTTGTGATTTTAAAAAAAATAGAGTGCATATTGTTTTGCACAGTTTTAAATGCTAAATGTGCAAACGCAAATCATTTGATATAAATACTAGCTGTCGCCCGCGATTCCACCCGCGCGCATTTAATAAAACCTTAATAGGAGTATGAAAAATAGATAGTAGCCGATTCTCAGACCTACTGAATCTTAATATATATATTTCTTGTGTGCGTGTGTATGTGACTGAACTCCTCCTAAACGACTGGACCAATTTTGATGAAATTTTTTGTGTGTGTTCGTGGAGATTCGAGAATGGTTTAGATTTACAGTTTTTTTTTTTTTTTTTTTTTTTTTTAATTCCGCGCGGACGGAGTCGCGACCGACAGCTAGTATGCATATAAAATTTCATAATAATCTGTCAAGACGTTTCGGAGGAGTATGGTAACTAACATTGTGACACGAGAATTTTACATATAAGAATAAATAGGTATTCTATATAGCATTGGAACTAGTGTAAGCGCCTTTTGTGCTACCACATAGACGGTGGTTTGACTACGTGCTTGTACCTTGTTGATGTATTAATTAAGCTTCAGTAATGACTCGCTTTGAATGTGAACATATAGGCATAGCAGAGAAGTACAGTACATGATGGTTAACCACTGCAACTCCGTGGTTGTTTCTATGTTGTTTGATGTGGGAAGGACTCTGGTTTATTTGTACACGTACCTCAAAACATTTATAGCTACAAAAAATATTATTATATATAATTTAAAGCTTTTAACATTTACAATATTTCTTTACTGTACTCGTTACAAATTTGTAAAGCATTTCAAATATCAGAGTTGAATTCATATAAAAACGATATTTAAGCTAAAAGGTATAAAATAAGACGTGACCTAACTTAATAAAGTTACTGAAATATACTAAAAGTAACTCCTTTACAAGCAAGTACTGAAAGAAACTAAAAGCTTACATTTTGAAATATATGAAAATACCTTTTACTCATAGCCCATGACGCCCGCCCCACCTCTTCTCCACAAACTTAATTTCCCTGAGCTAAAATTGCAAAACTTTTAACATCCTCTATCATTTCGCTATGTAATAGTTTCTTTAATTCCATACAATATTTTACTTATACTTCTTCAAATATCTTTTCAATGTTGAAGGTTGGTAATTTGGAATAAGTGTCCCGGCCTATTGTGAACTGAAACAACTCTAATGCTGACTTAGCCCCGGGATATAGTCTAATGTTTTGCAATCACGAGTTATGTTTCTATTGTACCTACTTATGTTAGGGTCAAAGCGAGTGAATAATATAAATCCATATTGGGCTTTCACGGGTGAAACATTACTACAAAAACACGAATGACGTCCTAATCTATGTTTTTTAAAGGGATGTATACTAACACTTTGTCTTCTTTTTTAAAGTACAAAATAAATATAGAATTTGTGGGTCAATTGTGAACAATTACTAATGTCCGTAATTAATAACAAATCAAATTATTTGTGATGCTAAATGATACATAAAAAAGAAAGTGAGTTGTTACTTTAAACTCATCTACGTGTGCACTTTAAATCATCACTAATAGTATGTTATCTTCTTTTGAATTGAATTGTTTGCTGATATAGGTTTATAAACTGTCATAATCGTTGGTAGTCATAATATACGAGTTGATGTATCAAATTAACGTTTGAACCTTACCCTATAAATATTCAATAGAAGTACCTCGTGCCAATGACGTGAATCTGGTTAGAATTCTCTAATTGTTTTATTTATCCCCTTTATTCGTACTTTATAAGCGAACTTTCAAAACTGACTCTGACTGACGTATTTACGTAAAATAATTCAATTTATCTTCCCGACGAACAATAAAAGTGATTTGACCATCAAAATAAGGTACTTACTTCAAATTCAAAAATTTACGTTGAAATATGTGTACAACTGATGCTAAGAGGCGTTTAACAGTTACTAAAACAAACCTTAGCGTAGATTGATAATAAAAATGCAATGAAATACTAAAATACAGTCGCGTTTAAATCAGTAAAAACACGCGAATGTAGCTGTATAGCATAGTACATGTTGAATCTCTACAGCCCAGTGTGCCACCCGCGTCCCCGCCTCACTCCACTCGTCGCCCGCTCAGCCCGCACCTCCCCTGTAAGCCCTGAAAATCAATAACGCAGCGCCGTGCACTGACGTATTAAATTTTCAGCTCAAAACAGGGAACTAGTTTGATGCAAGCCCTTGTAATTATTTGTCCCCTTTTGCCCTTATGACCCTTATTTGTATTTTGAACTATAAATACATAACTTTCCTCATGAAATTTGTCTATTTAAATAATTCGAACTTTTCTTTACCGATGTGATAAGTAGGAGTTTACATTTGATATTTTAAAAGCATAATGTATTAATGAGGTTAAGATCTATGTTATTTAATGTAAACATAAATGTTTCACAAATCTTCTAAAGTAAGTAGAAAGCTGGTAAGCTATTTTCCTGTAACACTGGTCCCCACCTACCACAGGAGGCAGAGTCCTAAGAAATTGTCAAAATTTTTGTGGATCAATATTTTTTATTTTATTTTATTACTTAAACAGGTTCCCGCTTGAAGCGATGCTTTGTTACCGATTTATATTGGATATTCACTTTCTATTGTCATATTGTAAATTCGTATGTTAAAATATGCCGTAACCGGTAGAGCTTCTTTTTAAAAAGGATACAACCGTACTCAATATCATAAAATTAGATATTTTAAATACTGTAATAAAAAGAATCTTATATTATTCACTAATTTATTCTTAACGCTAATGACGTAATTTCCGTACGTAACAATAGCGTAAGGCTAATCGATGATAAAGCTTCAACTCGGTCACAAGTTCACAAGCACAGTAGAATTGTGCCTCGTTTCTCGTCATTTTTCCCCGATTAACATGAGAGGGTAAATGAGTTTGTATGACTATTCCATTGTGAACTCATCTAGTTTAAAAAGTTGATCTGATTTCGATTTGATTCGTGTTTTTCCACAAAGTCTCACACGTCATTTGTTTTTAAAAGACAATAAGGAAACATTTCCACGTAAAGATTAATATGTTTATATATTGATAACACTATATTTAAATAAAAAGATCAAGTTCTTTTACAATCTTTGATGTTTTTTATAGTGTATTTTCTTTATCTTGCTTAAAGAAAATATATATTCTTTAAACTTAATTAAATAAAATTATGCTTATGTCAAACTGTTAATTAATTTTCTCAAGACACGGACTATTTATAAATAAAAAAGCTGTATCGTTTTCAGAGGAAAGAATATTGCAAACAGTTTGTGCCGCAAGCAAAAAGTTGAAAGAGAAAATAATATTTTTAAAATTAATTCCTTTTAAACTGGTTGCATTTAACAACGATTATTAATAATTATAATTACTACCTTTCCGTCCGATACTTACATTTTAATTGTTATATCACAAGATTTATACAAACATAGTATACATCGTAGTAATGCCCGAATACATGTATAAAGCGATACATATTATAAATTTTTATATTGGGATTATTTAACATTATACGTTATTTAGTATTCGTAGTAAATTCCATTGTGATCATGTAGTAGCTAGTAGTATAAGTATTAAGTTATTTAACAAGAGCGACATAATTATCCGTAGGTTTCTGAGACCAAAACCTCCGTTTAAAACATATTGTTTGTTTTTGTTTTGTTAGAGATAATGACAGGGATGACGATATGATTAATACAGAGATTATGGTCTCAGAAACCGCAGTATGAGGGTGACTTGAAACAATAGAGTTTAATTTGCGCTGATCGTGTTGCGTTATCAACATGATTCGAACCAGGTTTAATCATTTCTATTGTTCTAGAATAGATGCATTGAAATGTTTATAATTACGATATTTATGTACTATAGACATATTCTTACACTTCGGTATAAGTAATTTGGAGTTTTTATTCTCTTTTTATATATAACTATGTAATTTCATCATGAACAATGAGCGTAATTAATGGGCTTTAATTTCATTCCTATAGAGCGTCGGTGGCTCTTGGGTTTAGCACTTGACTTGTAATCTGCAGGTCCTGGGTTCGAATCCCGCCATGTATTTTTCGAGTTTAGATTTACATATATCTATCCAACGTCCTTACCGTGATGGGAAAATTCAAAGATATGTATGAAGTCGATTGACGATTGACGAACTCGCACTGGCCCAGCGTGGTCGATTAAGGACTAGTCACCCCTAACTTAGGGTTACTTTCAGCTGTAGACATTCATAAATCAAGTAAATATTCTTAACCCTTTTTATTATGATATAAGATTGCCAGGAACAATTAAAATGTGGCAAGTAAACTTTATTCATTGTGTAAAAAAAAAGATTATCAAAAAAATCACTTGGGAAGTGAAAATGAAGACTTAGTGGACAAATTAATTAAATGTCGTAATCCGAAGATCCTGGCGGGATAAGATGGACGTTTAAATAGAATCTCATAATCTTTCATTCATCTCAGACATCACTTTAATCTTTTTCAAGTCAAATATTTATATTTTTATAAAAAACTAGCTTTTACCCGCGACTCCGTCCGCGCGGAATAAAAAAAAAAAAAAAGAAAACGGGGTAAAAATTATCTATCCTATGTCCGATTCCTGGTTCTAAGCTACCTGTCCACCAATTTTCAGTCAAATCGATTCAGCCGTTCTTGAGTTATAAATGGTGTAACTAACACGACTTTCTTTTATATATATAGATATAGATACTTATTTAACAGAGCAGAGCTGTAACAGAATAAGAATTTCCAAGTACTTTTACATGTATAGATATATCCCAGTTATAATATTATGTACTAGTTCGTCTACTCTTAGAATATTAGTGGAACGTTCCACAAAAAGTAACCACCACAAGCGTCTCAGAGCAACCTATGAACTTTACTGTTGGGCGGCAGACAAAGCCGCACATAGCAAGTTATACTTAATACCTCACTCATGTTACATCTTTGTCGCCTATGTTATATGATATAAAGATGTTTTAATAACCTAAGACTTCTATCACAGCTAGTTTAGGTATAATAACAAAAAACAAATGTACGAAATTCGTATGTTCGATTTCGAGATAATAAAGTCACGACGTGTTTTTTAGGATGTAAACCTATCGAAAAATTGCAGCTCGCACGTACGAAACTCTCGTAGTGTCAATGAGGCGTAAGACTGAAAATACTGTAGTGCTTTTTCACCATCGTTAACCTAGAATCTATAGGTATAATGATTGTTATTCAAACTTGTTATGTTCATCGCAGAGTATGAGGCTTTTATACGATTACATTTCGCTCAGATAGCGTTGAATGTGCTTGACAACCAGAGACCGCAATCCGTCCTCCATGGTACTGCACATGCATACAAAAACTCGAGAACAATACAACGGACTCTGTTACTGCATGTGAAATGAATAAAATTATTTAAATAAAAAACACAAATGAAAACTTGTAATTGTATATTGCGGTGACTAATTAACCTATTCAACGTTAGTGGGTCACCGAATACGTGAAGGATGAAAACAAGCATTTTTAAAAAGAAAATTATATCAACTTAATTCTTTTGTTTTAAATTAAAAATATTTGGGTCTAGATGAGTGATTCGAATCTTCTTTCGTTGTGCATTATTTTTTAATTAGATAAGTAAAGTATAAAAAAATCCTTTATATGTTCTGAAAGTATACATCGGTGATAGACTTGCACTTAATAAGTAAAAATAAGTATAGCCATTGAAAAAAGTGAACATCCATTTTTGATTAGAAGCATATTTTCTACAACATATTTTCTCGAGCGCAATGCCGAGAAAAACCCTAACAACCAGCTTAGTCGGAAGCATTTTTCTGACTTTTACATTCTCTTTGTAGGATCAACTTTCAACAACATCAACAAATTCAGTTTCCAATTAATCATACACTTACAACTAGGAGAATAACAAATAAAAAGTATGCGTACATCTGAATATATAATTCCAACATTAATAAATAATTTACCTTCTGAAACAAATAACATAAACTACAAAAACTTAAAAAACATACTTAAAGATCACTATTTAAAATCCTGAGCGTTATAAAATTATTACCCGATGTGCACCTTGTATATGATATGACGGTATGAGCGATATCACTTTGTTGCTGTTAAAAAAATCTTAACTTACCTTCTGTTATATTTCAAAGCGTAGTACCAAAGTGTCTGGACAAATCCATGATGGGTTTATAGACACTTTTATTGTAACTTTGTATTTTGTACCCTGTTTAATATAAACAAAAAAAAAATTAAAAAAACTATCAGCTACGCTGTATTCTTATCAAACTTGGATTCTTTAATAAAAGGGAGGAATCTTTTGTCAAAAGCCAGCAATAAATCTGTGTGTTCTTTAAAAGGCTCGTTTGCTAAAACAAACTTTTTTTTTTAGGTATACTTACCATATATAGCAGTTGCCCGCGAATTCTTCCGTGCAGAATATAAAAAAGTTATAGATATATGTACCTTATGTTACCCTGAGATGTGTTTTTATTATTTTAGAGATAATGTGCTTTTATTTTATATTAGATGTATTTTTAGAAGTAAACATTTTGAATTATTTAGTTTATATTATATTTAATTTTAAGAAATTCCTCCCAAGTAGAGTTAGCAACGGGAATGCGGCCGACCGTAAAAACTTAAGCCAAAACTTTAAGGTTTATAAAACCTGTGTGCCAACCCCACGTTAGCGTGTAAAGGGCAGGGAGATGATGACTCTGAGATACTGTGACTTTCCAATAGTGAAACAATTTTTTTTATCGGTTCAGTAGTTTCGAAGTCTATTCAACGCAATCATACAAGCAAATCTTTCGTCTTTATATTAGTATAGATAAATAAGTTAAACAAAAGAATAAGAGGGTGATAAAATTAAAAATACCGATAACTTTGGTGCCGTATTTTCTTTTCATTTAAACATAAAAATTGTGATATGAAAAAGGGTACTGTGACCCCAAAGGTACTCAGTTATGTTTGTTTGTGTCAGTGTACAAAGTGAGAACCTGCCTGGAAAGTTCTGACCGTATCAAAAGGAATGATAAAAAATAAATGATAAGCTTCAAAGGGAATGTTCGCAAAACACAAAGTTTTCCTTTTAATTAGCCCGCCACCACTGCGCCTTTGTGAGATATTTTATGATATAAAATTCATAAAAAACCTTTTAAATTCTCTACAGTAACTTTACCGATGGCCTAATGACGTCACGTGTTTACTGACTACTAAGCAGACAAGCGTGGGTCGCGGTCGATGTTTGTGGGAGGGGGTCATCGGCAAACCTTCTACGCGTCGCTAACCACCAATAACCAGGTTCGATACAAAAAATAAATATGACTGTGAATTATGTACGAGTATATCTTTCAAGTAACATCGTCCATAAGTTAATATCCTATACCTACGTATTTTACTTTTTAGCCCACTTTAAAAAGATGGAGGTTATCAATTAGTTTATAATTCTTTTTATGTCTGTTGCCGCGAAGCTAAGCTCTTGGTGCTCCGATTTTATAAAAATTATTTTAATCGAAAGGAAGTGCTTACAGATGGGTCCCATTTTTTTGATTATTTTTTAAAATAACTAGATGACTAGTAGATTTAGATTTTAGCTTCAAAATGCGTTGCGAAAATTAGGGACTTTTTGTTTCCATCGCTTACGTAGGCTAAACTATAAGACCTACATAAAAATGATGTATGAAAGAATTGTAGCTCTTTAAACCCTCGAAGTAAGAAAGTTAATCGTGCCGGTAATATGAAAAAAATTGTAACCGAAAGTAACTGAAAAAATAATTAAAACCTAGATTTAAAAATTGAAACGCAAGTTTTAACAAACTGGATCACTGTGTCAGGAAAGCCGTTACCAAGAAGATTATTTTATTTATCTTACTAATATTATAAATGCAAAAGTTTAGATAGATGGATGAATGGATGGATGGATGATTGTTTGAAGGTATCTCCGAAACGGCTTCACGGATCTTGATGAAATGTGGCATAGATATAGAACATAGTCTGGCAGAACACTTAGGCTTCTTATTATTATTTATTTTTTAAATTCCGCGTGGACGGAGTCTCGGGCAAAAGCTAATATTTTTATAGCTCAAAGATACGATATTCCAAGTGAAAGATTCAACAAGTTCAGGAGAGTGTAGGTTGAAACGTAATATTTGGCTAAATTGACTGGTTCTGTCATAGTTAACTAGAATGTAGTGTAGTAAAATGTCTTGTGATTTATATATTATGTAACTGTAAATTTAAAAAAAATTCAAAGTTGTGCTCTACCTCTAGAGATTTTAGTTCCACACGATGTAAGACTACATAGAAAATGTAACTGAATACTCTTTCTATCATATCTCTTTGTTGCACAGAACAAAGGATTTCTATTTGCTAGAAAATTCCGAGCTGTATAAATTTAATAAAACTGATGTTTGAGAAGTTGAAGTTGTTAGAATAAAATTACGACCACTTTAATTATTCTATCCTTTTATAATGAACGTAATTTTTCAACAAATGTAATTAAAAGTCGTGAACATTTCTGCTTTGTACATTGTTAATAACAATAATTTAAAAAAAAACAAATAAACCCGTGAGTGTATTCTCCGTAATCTGTACAGGTGGGTTTCCAATAATTACAACATTTGTACAAACATATTTTCATCCTTCTGATTTTGAAAAAGCAGAGATTACATTCAAATCTCCTTATTCGCGGTCCCGATGATCGAGGTTTTACAATTCGCAGGTAAAAACTACTAAACACAATTATTTTCAACGTTATAAAACTCTTAGTTACCTTCACTGTATAGTATAAGTATTAAAAATCTTAATTTCAACGTATAAGAGGCAGTAGATGTCACTATCCCTCTCATCTCGCTTCCCTTTAGGCCGAGAATAATGAGAGCAAGCTCAATGTCAAAGTTCACTTCATCGACCCGTTTATAAAAACGCTATCTACATAGTTATGTAAGTCAGACATGAATCGCCTCTTTCGTGTAGGTACCTAATAGTAATTATTAATTTCGATACTCGACAGACAAATTATTTTTTATTTTATAATTATTGCTGAATTATTATAAAACTAGTTTTTACCCGCGACTCCGTCCGCGCGGAATAAAAATTAGAAAACGGGGTAAAAATTATCCTATGTCCGTTTCCTGGTTCTAAGCTACCTGCCCACCAATTTTCAGTCAAATCGATTCAGCCGTTCTTGAGTTATAAATAGTGTAACTAACACGACTTTCTTTTATATATATAGATAGATTGACAAGAAACAAAACAAGATCAGAATTTTAGGCATACTTTAAAAAAAAGTTGATAAACCCCCGTAGATAAGTGTTACGTAACTTCAAAGTGCAGTCCATTTATAGCAATCTTAAGAAAATGTATGTTCATGTAATAATTTTAAAACTGATGTTGCTACGAGAAAACTAAAATAACAATTTCGAAATAGTTTCATATAGAAAGCCGTAGCAAGTCGAAATACGTCAGAGCTGAAGTTATCGATACAAAAGTTAGTTTTTTTTTTTAACTTTTAACACGTTTGCTGTGCGGTCGCAAGTCACGTAAGTAGTTAGGAGAACTTTGTACGGTAGCAAAAACTACATAAAACTACTTTCATCAAAGCAACGAGTCGTATGAATTTGTTGTACATACTTATATTCATCGCGCCTTTTTTTTTAAATCTCTGATTTTTTTTTCACTTAAATTGTCAAGCTGTTAACTTGTTAACGCACAAGCAGCTGTCGTGCAAGATCATGAGATTTTCCGATTCCAAACTTTAGTTTTCAAGTTATTTTATTAACGATGCCAAATATCTTGCATGTGTACACATACACATACTATACGTACACATACAACATACTATATATTCATCTCTTTTAGTATGGTTTTTCTGCGCTATTACTTTCATACGATATAAATGTCAAGAGATAGAAAAATCAATATACTTTCAAGTGTGTCTAAGGACTGGAAGTACGTGACTGTAAGTTGAAACTAGAGAAGCAACAGGCGAGCTCTGCAACCAACGTTCGTTCCAATTTTACAAAAGTAATTCGTTTATTATTTTAAACATTGCTTTTTAAAAGTTTTATACTTTCATGTGATTATTTAGTAATTAATTTACGTGAATGTTTTTTTATTGCTGTGTCTGAGTGAGTTCTGATATAATATTAAGTGTCTATATAGTTTGTTGGTACCTCAAACTTACCTTTAATCAAAAGTTGTTTTTCTTTCCTGCCAAAGGTACAGATTGACTTACGAATATAATTTCATCACAATGAAACCGGGTCCCATGGCAATAGGGCAGTGAAATAAGTTCGGAACAAAACTATGTTTGCACAATATTGCGTTCCAACATTTTAGTTCAATCAACTTTTGTTTAAGTTTGATCCATCGACATTATTTGTCAACGATTGGGTAACTCCCTTATAAGGAAAATAACAAAAAAAGGAAAGGTTAATAAGCTTTATATATAATTCGAATATTGCCAACCATCAAGATCCAAATAGGAAACAGTTATAGTGACTATTCACGAGTATTAAACGTTAAAATAACTTACAGTATTTTTTATTTAACTATCTTTAAGTTGTTACTCTCCTTTATTGTTAAATCTTTCAAATTAATTTTATATTAATTTAAATCTTTGACTTTTGCTATCACATGCGGAACAAAAATGTGTAAAAAGGACAAAAAATACTACCTTTCTTTCTTTTTTTTACTCTCGTGCTCTTCTGCCGGAGTTTATCAGAAAAGACCTTGTCTATCGAAGTTTATTTTTCTAATGCTTTTTTATTTATTTTTTATTAATAATAGGTTTAAAGGAGATGTAGGAGGTTTTTATCTTTAAGTTATTATATTTTATATACACCAGTGATATTACATTTTTAATGTATCGGTTTAGGTTTTATCAAAAATGCATACTAAACACTCTCTGTCCATTCCTTTGGATTAAAGCGTGAGTGTTATGTTATACAAATACCTATGATCAATCTGGAGTTATTGCATAGTCACATTTATAGTTAGAGGCAAGGAGATTCTGTTGTGACTTAACAAAATTAACAAGTAAGGGTGACCAGAAAGACGAGAGATATAAGAAAGATATCAAATTCAAACCTTGAAAAAATCAGCTTAACAGAAAATAAACATTTATAATTATAATTACAATTTTTCTGCTGGAAATTGAACATAGACCACATAGTTGCCGTTACATCATTTTCCTCTTCTTCTCTTTCCTTAGTTCTTAAGCTCTTTCTGGGCCTTTCTTCTTAAATAAATAGACTTGGTCGCATAATGACTTCGACCTAGGTTTCTTCTCCTATTTACAATGTAAATATTTTACGTCACGATTTACACCGTCTACTCACATGATAAAAATGTGGTTAAATTATTTATAAAAGGAATTATTCTTATTTTATAAAATCATGGTTATCCTGTTGACATTTGCAACAGGAGATGTGCGGTTTGTTGGTGTAATAGAGTTACCCTAGTTCTCAACTAACGGATACAGTTCTCCACATACCATATTCTACTATATTCATATATATGTTATGGCTGCATTGAATACAAATATTAATGACTAAATTTATGCAAGACAGAGATCTTACGAGTAATTCTACAGTATGTTTATTGTATCACAAAAGCTCTGATTTACATAAAGTTCAATACGTTTGAAATTATTTTATAGTTTCTGTACTCCTCCTTCATGAAAACTTTAAGGAACGGGCAAATCTGTCCAGATAACATCCTTAAAGTGTTTCGTCGAGTTTTGGCTTGAACTAATGATATAGGTAGCTTTTAGCGTCTAATAAATGTTGTTGAAATGGCTCAGCTTGTTGTTCTGTCTGATTGATGATCAAAGTTTCGACACAATGAAGTCAATTTCTACGTAAGGACGGCAACTTTCTTTCTTATACTTTTATTAAAAATAATTACTTTCCACTCAAGATCCAGTGATAGGAACTAATAAAGTGCAAAACTAATTCTAATCTCTCTTTCTATTTTATTAAATTATTTTTGTCTAAAATAAGACGCATGCTGTATGTGGAAGTGAAGAAAATAATTAAATTAAAATATTTACAATGCGGACTTAACGTTTAGAATACGGAATAGGACAAGTCTAACCATATGAGTATTATTTATACATTTTATATCACAGTAATATTAATTTAATTACTCGTCATACTGTTTATAATTTAAATATACTGCGAGTATAACTTAAATCTACAAATAATTAGTATGAACTTACACATTGTTATCATGAATATTAATTACATAGTCGTGATGAAGTTAATGTAACATTATTTTGTTGAAACAATTGTACTAGGACAGCGTAAATTGAAAATCCGTACTATGTTTACAACAGTTGACGTAAGATTTATAATAAATAAATGTATTTCAATGCTGCGAACGGAAAATTAATAAGGAATTTCAGAGCGGTGCACTGATGTTATTAAATTTTCCGCTAACTCGAGCTCAAGGCATAACTAAGTTTATAGAGTGCTTACATGCCTCGCCGTGTGTTATCAAACTTATAGTGTCTTAGCTATGACAAACATATCGATTTCCTTCTCATACCCAGTTCAAGTTGCGATATAACTCTGTATATTTTAAAATTCAAATCGAGCGTATGTTAATATAAAATTATATTCTCGTTTTTAAATTAAAATGTTTACGCTTACATTACTTCTAACTACAAGGACGGATTTTAGGAAGGTTATGTTTTATTAGACAAAGGTTTATTACGCAATTTTAGAAAAAAAAAAGTAACCTAATTGAACTCGAAACTCTTTATATTCTATTTATTATCCATAAGAAAGAAATCTTATAAGGAATTTATAAATACCTCACAAGATACAGGATTTAATTGAGAGAACTATATTGTATCGCTTTGTCAACTTTATACAATTTCAACAAAGCTTTGAACCATCTCATTCTGCCGTGACGATTTAGTGCGCTTTAATTGACGTACTGCAAACGTAGACAAATCAAACTTTGCTAGATCTATTAGTAGCCAATATCCTTTATTAATGAACCTTTGTCTTCGGTGTATCAATTAATATTCAACGAGGGCTCAAATACTTTACGGTGGTGCAGAAACTGTTAGCTGTTTAAACATAGAATGATATAAATACAGTCAGTCCACTAGTGAATCAGACTTATAAGTAAATATGAACCAAATGGCAATATTTATAAAAAAGTCGCAAATAATAACATAACAATGATTTTTGAAATACTTGTACTTGTACGGTGTACAAAAAAGGATTACGTTTTGAAATAATAAAATCATTATCAGCTCACTATAGGTATATGTCCCCATTGAGGACATTGAGGTCGCGGAACCTATCCCAAGTTAGGGGTGACTAGGCCATAGTAACCACGCTGGCCCAGTGCGGGTTGGTTGACTTCACACATATCTTTGAATTTCTTCTGAGATATGTGCAGGTTGCATCAAGATGTTTTCCTCCACCGTAAGAACTTCGGATAAATGTACATATGTAAATCGAAAACGTATTGGTACATTGGAACCCAGGACCTGCAGATTCCAAGTCAAGTGCGTAACCCCTGAGCCACTGAGGCTCCCTTAAATAATATATCTGTGCTAATAATTAATCAGTAGATTATCGTCACTCGTAGAAAATTTTTACAACGAGCGGAAAAGCTATGCTACAGGCGCGAGAAGGGTGGCGAGACTAAAGTGGGCGGGGAATTTACATTCCACTTCAGTCTACTTACCACGAGTAGACGTTTTCTTCTAAACTCAGAGATTGTGTGATTTTAAGGAACATAGTAAAATAAAACCAATTTTATGATATCAAATGAAACTATTCTTATAAAATTACCTCATTTTCAGAAAAAAATACTGGAAACAATTATTTTAACAAAGTCGCCAACTGATCAATCTAGCTTAAATATAATGCACTAGTATTTTTCTTTGTAGTTAGATTACTATAGATATTTAAATACGTTTATGTTATCAAAAATATTTATATAACAATAATTTCTAAATGTTCTAAAATAGTTTTGATTGATTGGAATTTAATTTGGCAGCCATATCTATATTAGTTGTAAGATCATCCGAGTTTCAATGTATTCACTTTCTTTTGTTCTTATAATTTTACGTTACCATTTCACATAATCATGTTTTATTCCAGTACTCGCGCAGCTGAGCGAGGAGATTGAAATTAAATGACGTTATCGGATAATTCCAACAAACGCCATGGCAATCCTAATGACTACTTTTATTAGTACACTAGCTTTTTCCCGAGACTTCGTCAGCGTAGAATTAAAAAAAAAGGATAAAAGTAGTAGCGGAGTTATTGAGTTAATATGTTAAACGTATCCCACGGGAACCGTACACTTTTCCGAGACCATATTTAGCATATGAGTTCTATATAATATGTGCCAAATTTCATCGAAATTCATGCAGCCATTATAAAAATACCTTCTAACAAACATCCATCCATCTAAACATTTGCAATTATATTATTAGTAAGAAGTAAGATAAGCAACCACTTTAAATGTGAATTTATTCCTCTTTGCGTTTTATGCAGATATTATAAAATCCGCACTTCGTCGTTCGCTCTTTGTTATAAAAGGGACAGGGAATTGTTTTTACAAGAATATTTTTCTTGTTATCCTTTAAAAGTGTTTACCTTCAATATATATTTGTTTTTAAGCTACACAAAGTTCTAATAGAGACTGGCATATGTCAATGTAAAGTGGACAGGCTAATGACGGCAATATAACTCTTTCTATAGTCACACGACTTTTTTGGGATAAGTTTCATACGTGTACAAACAATCGAATATTTTGAAGTTTCATAACTTTACCTGTACAGACGTTTTGCTTTCAATCGGCAAAGTCTGCATAAACAAGTAAACAATGTGGGAAGAAAGGTGAAAGTAATGTCGAATCTTACGTGGCAATGGAAATTTACAAACGAAACATGTAGACTCAATGCCAAATGCTACGTGCCGACTGAAGCGAACGCCGGTGCATTTAAAGGTCAGTCCTTATACACAAACTAATTGAAGCATAGATATCGACAGCCTCAAACGATCGACGTTGGGCATTCAGTTGATGTTCATCGTACGTTAACCGCTTGACGCTCTATTCCTTGAAGCAATCCGTGTTTGTCGGCCCTAATATATAAATTTAGTGCCATCGTTGCCAACAGACGTTATCATGGTCGTTATACGACGACTTATTAATATATACGTTGATTGTCTTCTTTTACACATTTTTTTATATTAATAATACAATTACTATGAAAAAAAAACTTATTTTGTAAAAGACTTATTTCGACCGGTACAGCATATATTAAGACATGTTTGTAAGACATGTAGGTATTATGTACCTGTGCAGCCATATTAATATGTTTTGAGGACCTACGAACATCAAACCCATCGTTATACGTAAAGGTGCCCTCTACGTGCCCCGACATTTTCAGCCTACGCTATGAACAGATCGAACTGTCTGATAACATTTATTTTATGTTTATATTTCTAAGAAAACCTTTTGAATTAAGCTTTCTTGACTTAATTTATATAACGGGGCGTTTATTTTGGTTGTAAGTACAATTTGATCAGTTACATCGTAGGCCGCGGCCATGAAACTAGCGACGAGCGGTAGGGCGCGATGGCGGAGCGAAGCGATGTAAAATGTTTATATTATATATTATAAGAATTAGTATTTTATTTAAAGTCACTAGTATACATAAATATAGGTACATTTACATTATATCCCAATGCATGTATGCATACAATGTATGTTCATGACATACCACAACAAGGCCACAGCGTATTCCGAACATCGAAGCACTTTGTAGTACATGTCCTGCCTTGATGTAGACAATTATATGCACTTATGTAGTGGGTATTCCAATTAATGTCACATCGTTACACGTTACGTGCCCCTTTATTAATTATTAAAATTACATATTTGTAAATTATAATTTAGCATTATTTTTAGTAATTGCTATCATAATTATTTAAACTCATGAATATTTCTTATCTACTTACTAAAGTTGAATTCTTTGTAAAAATATATTGTTACAGGTGGACCCATGGTTCTGTCGTATCCGCATTTTCTATACGCTGACCCAATTTACGCTAAAGGTGTTAAAGGCATGAACCCATCCGTTGAAGATCACAGGATATTGCTTGATATAGAACCTGTAGGTATTTTGACATATACCATAGTGATTGAAATTAAGAAAAAAAATTGTGAATAAGAGGCCATAAAAATAAGTTTCTCAATAATATTCCCAAGACAAACAGCCAAAAATAACCGCACAGAAATATTTTTAATATTTTCTTAGCATTTTCATAAAGACTGAAGAAGATAAATGTTTCTAATAACTATATGTTTCTGAACGAGTACTTCGTCAGTGGAACCCATGGATAATTTAATTCCTTACTAAAAAAATAGCTAAAAAAACTTTTTTTTTTTAGAACACTGGAACAGTTTTGAGAGGTGCAAAAAGAGCTCAGTTCAATATATTTCTTCGTCCTATTATTTCAATAACAGCAACAGAAAACTTTAACAGCACATTAACACCTATTGTTTGGCTACAAGAGGTGAGTTTTGAATGTAAAATTAAATCCCTACATTGCCTGACAGTTTATTCATAGCAATTTTTCAAACTTACCTGATTAGACAACAAAACCATTAGTTCCTCAGTATACAGTCAGCTTTTTTAAATTTTATTGTATACATTTACAAAGCAACAGATATTTGTTTATAAGGTATAAAATATGCCTATATGTAGGTATGCATGTATCCGTCCGTATGTTTCCGACCATGAGTACATGTTATTGTCGGATATACAAATGATTTCGAAATCAAAGTTATATACAAATTTCTGGAGCCTTTTAAACGTATATATTATTGTAAAGGTCCGAACGAATGTAAACTTAACGGTAAAACGATATAGGATTTACCAACTAATTGTGATAAAATAAACTACGATCACAAATGTTTTTAGGACCTTTTCCATAAATAGTTTTTAAATTTGACCGGTTATGCTAAGGGTTTTAGGTAGACCAGGATTTAACATTAAAATATACACATTTATACACCTAACTGTATCTTGTTTAAATTATGTCTACAGGAGCACTTTAACTGCAATCTTGTTGCAAATATTTCGTCGTAATATTAATATAAAAAAATCTATAGTAAGGCAATTTTTAAATTTAAATAACATTGTCGAACTTGCGATTTAAGGAGTTCTACTTAATCGGCTGACCAATGCTTAATTTTCGCACAGTGCTTATACTTTAATATTACGTAATCATTATAAAATAATCATGAAGTGATCATTAATTATCAATTCATTATTACTATCATTGTTTTTAGTTAACAGAATATACAAAAACTAGTAATATGATTGGGTAAAACAATTAAAAGAATATTTTATGTACTTTAATATATTTATTTGTTGTAAAACATTGATATTTTACATTTCAGAGTGTCCTATTACCAGAAGAATACGTGGATCAGCTGAAGAATCGAATGCTTATGCCTCTAAACTTAGTTAGCATCTTGCTACCCATTGTAATTGCTTTGTGCAGCGTGGTCGTTGTAGTTGGAGTGGTGATCTTCGTTAGAGCTAAATTGCTTAACAAATCACCCTCAATGACTACTACAACATAAATACAGTATGATTGTTACTGCAAAAGTCCGAACTCTGGTGATTCCCAAGATTTACCAACTAGCTATAATCAACGTTACATTTTAAAATAACTTTAAACTTATAATTAATAAATAAATTTTTAAATAATTTTTACATGTATTTTTATACAATACAATATAGTATATTTGTTGTAAATATAAAGTTTTACCTAATTAATCGTATGTACTTTTGGGACTTTTATCGTAACTAGTTAGTAAATATTAGGTTTTAGTATTAAAACTTAAAACTTATCATAGTTTGGGCCTTTACAGTAAAAAAATTATAACGTTCTAAAAGGAATGATTAGTTTTATTCCATTTATTTCCCTTCGAGAACGCCACCAAATAGCTTAATGGTGATCGTCTTAATTATCTGTGATAATTGATTTAACAGGATTAATAAGAATAGTCACATACAGTTATTATGACAAATCTGTTTATCAAGAAAAGAGTTAATCGCAAACACACCATATAAATGCCATCGCCATCCTTAATATGATATATCCATCATCTAACATTCACGTACACTTTCATATTTGTAGCCTTTGCATGATCCTGGTAATTATTGCGCGTAAACACAGCCATTCTTTCCCTTTTAAACCCCTTTTATTTTCTCACCACTCGGAAATTTATTACTTTAGTTATTCATTGTCACTAACCGACGAATTGTGAACTTGTGAACAGACGACAGATTGTAAACTGAACTATTCATTGATATAAAAAAACAAACGGAATATAGTACGGAATATATTATCTGAAATATAGTTCGTGGAATTTTATTTGGCGCGTCGGGAATTTAAGCACTCTTAAGGTTAACAACACTCCTTGTCTACCCGGCACCGCCTTGTCTTGAGATTGTCGCAGCGTTCACTCACCACCGCGACGCTGATGATTGAGCGGGATAAACAAATACAAAAAGTCATTCTCGCTTCCACGGGTGGACGGCGCGTAGTCCGCGAGGGAACGGCGTGCCGGTACCCCGTCGACAAGGAGTTAGTAATGCACGTTAACCTTTACCCATGACCCCACGTGCAAACTCTGGCGTCGATTACTAAAGTTTTATAGTGTAAAAGTTTACAATGGATCATTTTTATTACATATCCAGTTGTTCACTTATACCTCAAGGCTCCACTCAATAGAAACTCATGGATAAACACTCACACATTGTCTTTCTAGCAGTGAGTTTCGACTGCCGCGCCACGTGTAACATTCTAATCTCTGTTTTGTCAAAGAATTGATACGAGTGTCGTGGCAGTCGACTCTCTAAGTTTTACTTCAGTCATTCTCATCATTCATCCCTTTAGTTCAACTTTATTCTATTATAATAACATATTTAGACATAATCTGACCAGGAAAATACAAAACTTGTCACGAGGGCGCCACTATCACTTTTATATTGCAACACTCTATAATATCTACGTCTAACGAATGTCAAATAAAAATTAAACTCAAGTGTTTCGGGCTATTCTGCAATAAGTGCTTAACTTTCTGTATAACACATCAAATTATCACAAGTCAAATTTAATTACACCGAGGATTTTATTATTACACTTTGACAACTTGAAGACAGTCGACAATGATGTTCTTAATAAAATTGTTATTGCCATCACAAGAACTTACTTCCATAGGTTGCCGCAACATGTCAAATCTTTGTTTATTCCTGGTCTGGCTATATTTTGAATACTAATAATCCTTCCGAAATGTTGAAAGTAGATCACAAATAACTGTAAAGCTGACATCGTTTTCTGAACACGGACTAGAAAAAATAATAACTAACGCCAAGATTTCTCGTAGGTTTACGATGCAAAATATTGTATGTTTTATACAAAATAGTCAACAAATCAATCAAGATACACATTTCACCCTCACCACTTTATCAGTCCTCTCGATGTACGTGGAAAACGTATAATATGTAGAAACGTCAAAGTACTACAATGGATATAATGATATAATCTAAAGGTCACAATATTAAATTAGAATTTCATTCATAGATTGTGAATATCATTTACTTACATTGAGATAGGTATAATATACAACTTATATATCAAACACAATTTGTGATTTTAATTTTATTTACGTCAAATGATTTTTTACATATTATGATAGGGTAGGGGCATTTAGGACAGACACTCACCTAACATTACTGAATATATATATTACCATTTAGTACCAAGTCTAAGTATTAATATTAGAGGAATAACTACGGCTTGTTTAGTTTTAACCACCTTATTTTTCTTTGTAAATTGTTATAAATTACTGGATGACCCACCCTTGCTACTAATTATATTATTATAATACATCTATATTGGAAAATTACTGTCGGCGGGCGGTATGTAATTATGATTTCATTTTAAAAGTGTTCAAAGAAAACTTCTGACTAATACTAATTTACTATATATCTATAGTTCAAATGTTGAATTGAAATTATTTATCATGTCATAAAATGCTCCATATCCCCTGAAGATGCAAAATTTTAAAAAAAGATGACTAATTTAAATTTCAGTTAAAAAGGTTTCCGCTGAAAATTGGGCTATAATACTGAAAGGGACTGTTTAACAATTATTTAAATAAATTCAGTCCTTGCAGTATTCAAAAAAGTTTAAAATTTAACTAAATATGCTATAAATGATATACAATATTTACATAACTCAACTCAATTAAAATTTAATGTTATCTGGTCAAAGTGTCATAGTGACTTTAATAAAGAACTAGGGCATTTATGTACATCATATTTACAAGATAATAACCATAGAAATCAAAAATCCCTACTCAACATTATGACGCTTATCATCATGGTTTCGCTTGCGTCCCTTAGCGTGTGCTAACATAGTTACCAGCTTTTTATGGCTGACGCCCACAATCCATCCATGCTGTTGATGATGCTCTTGTTCTTCGTCCCCTTCTGTCGACCACAAGGAAGTTGCAGAACGCGAGTGATGCGAACGACTCGATCCAGACGGACCCGCTGATCCTCCAGCGACGGACGAAGAAGGGACTATACTTGTTACAGGCGCGGAACTTGGGCCTGCGCCGCTGCTACTTCCTTGGATACCTCTTCCGGTAGAACTGGTTGTGGTGCGCTTGAACAAAGCTACTCTGCTTTCCAAGTCTTGCCTCAAAATTGGCATTTGACGGCTTACACCCCTACGGTTTCCATATGGTCCATCTCTTTTCTTCTTTACTTTTTTTCGAACACCTCCTGATGCCTCAGATTCGGCACTATTAGGACGTGGTGGTCCACTTTCGGGCTCTGATTCTGAACTCCACGTCTCTGCTAAAACATTCTGTTTGCCAACTGTACATTTCCTACGTGCTCTTTGTCGGGCAACTCCTGCATCGTCAGATGTTGCTTCATCAAGTGTATCCATAATATCTGAATTAGAGTCGTTATCTTCTTCTATCTCAGGTGTTGTCGATCTATTTCTTGTATATCTTCCAAAGTGATTAGTGTATAGGTCAGAAGGACCGCTATCTCTGTTATGTACAATGATTGAGTCACGGTTAGATGATGTAATTTCTCGTGAACGCCTCTCTGACCTGACGTTCAAATAGATGTTTGTGGGTTGATGGAAACTTTCTTTACAAGAACGAAGTACTCCCAAGCTTTTAGGGGTTGATGAATGATATTCATTTAAAGAGGACTTGGTACGTTTGTGAGAAATATGTTTTTTGGGCGATGATTGACCAATTTCTTGTACTGACTCATAATTGTAATCCTTTGAGGTTGAAGGCTTACAATTGAAAATTAGATGAACAGAATTAATATTTCCATCATTATAGACATCAATGTTTGTAGTGTCGTAGGAGGCAGAGGCATTACTTTTTCCAGAATATTGTTTCGACATTTTAACACCGTGCTTACTAGGAGATTCATCTTCATCTTTTCGTTGAAACACTTCATCATAACCTGATGCAGATTGATGTTTCCTATGAGAGGTAGATTGATATTCCTTAGAAGTTTCATGTTTTTTCGGAGTCTCCTGTGTTTTAGAATATTGATGTTTCTTAGAAGATTCATGCTTTCTAGAATATCCGTGTTTTTTAGAAGATTCGTGTTTTTTAGAGGATGCGTGTTTCTTAGGAGATGTATGTTTCTTAGAAGATACGTGTTTCTTAGAAGAATCATATTTATGAGAAGACTCATGTTTCTTAGAAAATTCCTCGATCTTGCAAGATTCATGTATTTTTGATAATTCGTACTTTTTTGAAGCTTCATGTTTCTTAAAAGAGTCATGATGTTTAGAAGTATCATGTTTCTTAGATATTTCATGTTTCTTAGAAGATTCGTGTCTTTTAGAATGCCCATGTTTCTTAGATGATTTAGATTCATGTCTCGTCGAAGGTGTAGAATCTTGTTCCCTTGACTCTTTCTTTGGTAATTTAGTGTTTAATGACGGTACCCCAGGCTCAGCAACAAGTAAGCTATCAAATAATTGATCTAAATTAGCTTGTGGTCTAGCATTGTCAACAATCTGAATATTTTTTCTTTCTGTACGAACAGCGTTATGTTTAAATATTTTACCCATAACAGCACTTTTTTCCACGGCATCTTTTCGTTTTAGAGGTGAATTACTTTTACTCTTAGTTTCAATTCCTGTTTTGCTGTTTCCTAATTCGCACGACATTATACTGTTTTCAGTCTCATCGTCGCTACAAACGTAATCATCGTATACAAAGTCATCTCCATCGGATCCACTCTCACAGGAAACTTCTTCAGTCGTTGAGACAAATTTAGAGGTATTTGGCATATCTCTGTTACTATTATTTTTAAATCTTTCCATTAGAGTTGAAGGCCTAAAATCAAATAATTCAGTATCTTCACTATCCATAAATTCATAGACGTCTATTTTCTGAGTCTGTGTTGTTTTTAGTCTATGATCTTGATTTGGTTTTGATTGAGTTACAATTTCTACTCTATCTTTATGGTTTCTGGAATTGTTTTTCTTTTTTCCTTTTGATGTATTTTCCGAAGGTGGGATAATGGCTGATGTGTTAATACCTGAAGTAGGTGTGGATACCTTTAATCCATCAAAACCTTTTAACGCTCCTTTGGTCGGTATAGCATGACAGGGATCTTCTTTAGAAGGTTCATTTCCTTTTTTGTTTTCTGACTTCTTCTTCCCCTTTTGGCTGTAACAAAGAAAAATATTTATTGCGGTTAATGTTGTAAAAACTTAAGTTTAACAAAAGTTAAAACTATAAAAGAATTATTTAGTTTTAATTGCTTTAGTTAACCTATAGTATGTTACCTTTCGTAATCTATGTACAAAAATAATTTATTAATATTTTTTACCATTTAAACTAGAGACTTGCGGGCCGATTGACCAACACACCGAGACAAGTAATAAATATTGGTATTTGTTATAAACGACAAGATTTTTATGTTACATAAAGGCACAACAGTTTTATTTATTCATAAAGATACAGTGATAAATATACTTGACAACAGGCGGAGCTATGTTTAATAGGCTTTTTAGAAGAGTTAACAGACGATTCTCTAAAATTTTGTCAATTTCAAATTCATCATAATTCTATGAAAAACTGTTTGAATAAATTACTAAACGAACTCGAATTATTTTAATACAAACTTTTGAAATACAATTAAAAATTCGAAGATTTTTTGAAAGGACAATAATTAATACTATTTTTTAAATCTCATGCGTTTAATTCTTTTACATGAACAATAACTTACTTAGCGAAATAAGTGAGCGTGCAAATGTCACATCTACAGCCATACCCTAGGTCCAATTACAATTAAAATAAACAATTGTGCGTGACACCGCAATGTGGTACCCATAACTCAATTCATTTATCATTTCTAGTAGCGTTATCTAGTAGTGCCAGAGTTAAGTCTTCGTAAACATTATTTTGTGGCAAAACCCCTGGACAATTCCAAATTTTACCAGAGAACAAAAATCTTGAAAAAAAAAACCTTGGCAGCGATTATACAGACGGTTGCAAAAATATAATAATATTATTAAATAATATTGATTCTTGTTCTGATAATCTGCGAACCCTCTGTTCTATGACAAAGGTTTGGTTTACAAGAAGTCGCGTTTTTAATATGGATAAAATCTGTGTAAGTTTTAAGATATCTGAGTATATGTAAAATAATTTGCTAACTTTAAAGCCCTCTAGCAGCTAAACGCATTAACTTTGCATGGAGAAATGTTGGGTTAAAGCGTCGTATTTTCGAAAAAGAATTCAGTGGTACTCCATTGTACATACCCTGTTAGAAAATGTGTTCGTAAGTGCATACACTTTTTGGGTAAATAGTGCTAACTTATTATTGTAATGAGCTCGACTTGGATCAAAAACATAGTAAATTGAAAGTACTAGGATTAAAATGGCTAATGTTTGATAAGTAAACATATGGCTTTATTCAAATTTCGTAAATAACACTAAAGCACTATTAACATCGCCTAACATTTGTTGGTTTTCAATTACAAATACCCCGACTATGGACACTACTAAACATAGCATCATTCTAGTTTTTATCATGGGGCAATAGGTCCTATTTTAATTGGAGATAGGTAAACTACATTAGGGAGAAATAAGGTTTCTAATTCATAACGGTAAAATTCAATATGATATTCTCATAACAGAAATAATCAAAGTTCAAAGATAATTAAATATGATTTCAAAAATCTTTGAAGCGCGTAAATTTAAATTTAATTATTTAAGATTAAAGAGTGCTTTTATTTTTAGCTTATTAGCTTAAGGAAATCAATTGATCGTAAAAAAAATCACATTTTCTCCACATAAATATTAGAATTTTTATTTATGTAAATCTAAATTACCGTCTGAGATAAAAGGATCATTGACGGTTAAGAAATAAAATCAAAAATGTAATTATACCTTGTAATGGGTTCTACTACAGGTTGAGCATGTTTAGCTGCAGCAGCTTGCGACCGGCATTTTCTTTTGATTTTGTCAAATTTGTCTTCAAACATGTTTATATCTTCAAATACATTCGGGTACATACTGTCTGTAACTTCTTGTTTTCTCCTAGGTTTGGGAATTTTTTTAGGTGGTTCTGATACTACCTCATGACACTCAATGTTTTCACAATTTTTATTAACAAGTACAGGACTTGATGAAGCTTCTTGCTCTGTCTCATTTTGATCTGATTGAATCCCACTTAAAGTTTGTTGAATAACGAAATTACTAGATGCATGTGCGAGCGATTGTGCTGCTGCTTCCTTTAAACCTGATAGCAAATCATTTTCCAAGTTTCGTACTTCTTCACTTTCAAGAATATTTTTTGCTGTAATTGAATCTACATCACCATCACTTCTTAATTCATATTCTTCACTAATTGTGTTATTCTCCTTATCGCTTTCTATTACTTGAGCCCGTTCTGTCACTACGGTATTCACCTCATTTAATAGTATTACTTGTTCATTATTTTGGGATGTTACAGCTTCGTCATTACTATTGGATATTATAACTTGTTCTGCACTACTAGGCACTGTTGTAACATGCTCAGGATTATTAGATACTACGGGTGTTTGTTCAATAGTAGTGGATATTATTGTAGTTATCTGTTCAGTGTTATTGGATAACTCTGGTTTGTGAGATTCTTGTAGTAATTCGCAGCAATCGATAAACAGTGCTTCATCTCGGCTTAGATTGCGACGCGATAACTGTTGATTTCTTACTTTTTTATTTACTTTAGCCAGTATTTCACCTAAAGTTGGCAAGGGTGCTTTCGAAGGAGGTTTGGCACTTCTCTTCTTTTTCGTCATACCTATCATTTTTAGGTGGTCAAGCTGTTGCTTATAAGGTATAAGGTAATTCGGCTCTTCAAATACAGGAGTTGTTTTAACTTTCATTTCAATTTCTGATAACTTGGAAATATGTAATAATGTAATTTGATGTCGCAAATAGTTATCAGGACGTTTAAAATCTTTATTACAAATCACACAAAATTTAGTAACGGGTTTAATTGCTTTTTTACGTCCTCGTTTTGCAGGTTTTTTGGTAACTGCTTGTGTGGGTTCCGCAGAGTCATTTTCATCGTCATTGGGCTTGGTAGTTTCTGGTTGTTGTTTGCTAGATGGTTGGACTTTTTCGTCATCATTTGTGTCATCGGCTTCAATGGCATTGAATGTTTCGGAAATCTTTTTAGCGGCAATCAAATTTGATTTTCTAGGTTTTCTTTCAGAGAAAAACCCAAAACTTTCCATAAACTGATCATTTCTACTTTGTTGTTCATTGCTTGTGCTTGCTACGATCTGCGTTTCTTTTTTCTTTTTTTGTGAATCTTGAGCCGAACTGTTCGCATCTGTAGTACTATTATGTCTAGACTTTTTCTTTTCTCTTTCTTCGACATATTTTTGTAATGGTACGTCGCTTTTAGCAGAATCATCTGAATCACTTGTATCTTCTTTTGAGTAAGCCTCATTTAATTTTTTTGTCGGTATCAAATCTTTATTTTCCTCGATAATTGGCTCGGTATTAACGCCAACAGACGTTTCATTCTTATTTATCTTTTTGACTGCTTGATCTTTTATAAAACCTGACTTGCTGAAAGCTTTATTTGACGTTAGTAATCTCCCAAAAGGTTCATCTTTTTCAGCCATATCCTCTAAATCTATATCATAAGGATCATATAAAGAAGTACTGGACTTAACAACTACAGACTTTGATCTAGTTCGTCTCATCGCAGTATGACTGTTGTAACAAGTTGTATTTTTTGTTTCTGCATCATTTCTGCTCTTTCTCCAATTTTCGACAACATTCTGTTTTACGTGTTCAAGCTTTTTATTTTCGGTTCCATCATCGTCAGTTAGTTTTGATTTTTTAGATTCTGATTCGCGGTTAATTTCGGCACTTGTTGACGTACATATTTTTCTTTTTTCAGAAAAAACTGTATGCATTGCACAGATACCATTAGTAATAGATTCTACATTGTTTTTATTTTGTTCTGTAATTAAAGAAGTAGACAGGGCATTTTGTGATAGAAATAATTCATCTTCTTGACTAATCTGTTTTTCCGTTTTACCTTTCTGAATTTCTATATTGATAGTAGACAATGTATTGTCTTCTGTATCACCATCAACAGATTTCAATTTTTTGTATTTTTGCTTTGATTGAGGAGATTTCTTTCTTTTTGATCTTTTATCTTGAATCAGAGAATTGACAGTCGATTGTTCAGATGCATTGGTATTTTTGTTACTTTGTGATATAGAAGACAAAGTATGGCCGCTTAAACTCACATCCTTTATAAGAATAACTGGTGCCTTTGCAATCACTTCATCTGTTTGAGGGTGCAATATTCTTTCTTCGTCCAATAGTAACTTAGAAAATATAAGTTGCTTTTTAGTAAGAGGCACTTTTTGTTCAGATGGTTTATCATTTTGATGAGAAACATAAGATTGAGCACTATTATTATCTACAAACATAGATTTGCCACGTCGGCTTCTTCGCAAAGGTAAAGGGTTAATTTTCTCAATTCCTATTGAGGTTTGTTGTGATTTTATGATTTCAGAACTTTGTTTGTTTCTTTTTTGTTTAAGGCGAGTTAATTCTTTAATTTTTGAAATAGGAACTCCAGTACAGACGGCTTGTAGATGCGGTGCAATACGTTGTTTAGAATTGTATAATGATTTTCGATAAAGATTACCCATGTAACTATGGAGAATACAGTTACGGACAAAACATTTTTTCTTTCTAGGCTTGCCACGTTTACCTTTTAATTTCTGAATGCTTTCTTTCGATGTCTGTTGGCTTATTTGGGTTAGTTTTGTTTTGTCAATACAAACATGATTTTTATTACTTGATTGATTTTCTTTAACATCCGTCTTTGTTTGAGATTGTACAGTGTTATTTTGAACCGTACAATCTTTAGTGTCTAATTTAAGTGTAGAACCATTGACAACCGTATGAATATTAAGTGTATCTTCTTTATATACTTTTTGCAAATCTTTTGTTTTAATGGTCATGTTACCTCCTTTTTTATGTGAAATAATTGAGCCATTTTTATTTCTTTGATTTATTGCTTTTGAAAATTTAGAAGAGACACGACGACTTCTAATATTTTTTGTTAATTTACAATTTGACACTACCATTTCAATAGAGCTATTTTTACAAGTATTCAAAATGTTGCTGTTGCTCCGATGTTTGCCGTTCCTCATTTCCGATTCTACAGTGGCCAAATTGTCAATGTCATCAAAAGTAGCAGAGAGTAAGCTCTCAGCACCTAGGTGTTTGTTCGGTAATTGTTTGCTACCCTTGTCTTTTAAAACAGATTTTGTTGTTTTCTTATCTTGTTTAACGTTGTTATTGCTTGTCATAGTACACTTCACATCTAAGAGCGGTATGTTATCACAAGATGCTGGTAATTGCATTTGTTGTTTCTTTTTTACAATTACCGCTAATGTTACATCGTCTTCAGAATCTTCATCGCCAATTGTAACCTTTTCTTTAGAAACTTTTGGGGGAGTAGGAAGGGCGTCTCCGTTTATCGGAATTATTTGCATACTATTGTCATGTGCATCGGTAGTATCCAATAAAGTTATTTCTTCGTCCATAGAATTTGACAAATCATTGGACTGCCTATTTGTATCTCTTTCAAATGTTATGTCTGGGAGTACAATAGAATTTTCTTTGTTTGAAATCGGCGTAAGTATAACTGTTGAATTTACTAAAATGCTTTCATTGACATTTAAAGGCCCACTTAACGTTATGCTTTCATTTAAGTGGTCGAAAGATTTATTGGAATCAATACATTGCAATAACGGAATTTCAATTCTATCTGCAGCTATTCTAAGATCCTCATTATAAGTTTTGATTCCGTTATTTTCAGCGTTTACATCTTCATATCCAGAAATCTCTATAATTTGGTCCTTGTCATTAGTGTTTTTATAAAAGCTTTTGTATTCCAAGCTTCCTTCCAATGGTATTAGTTTATTTCTTTCATAAGTAGTTTTTATTCGAACTGCTCTTAAATTCGCAGTCTGATCATTACTTCCTTTTTGTTTTAGTAGTTCAAGGGAAGTATCTATGTTCTGATTTTTATCAAAATCATGACTTAAAGGCACTACGTGGCTTTCAATTATTTGTATGTCTTCTTTTACTTCTTGAACATTTTCATCGTGTGTTAAGTCTATAACGACATTTGCCTCATCTTCAAACGTAACTAATTTTGGTTGTCGTTTGTGAACGGGTGTTGAATTTCTTTTAATTGTAAATGTCGATGAATATTCATGTTCACGGGTTTTGGATGTTTTTTGGTAATTTTCGTTTAAAACAACTGGAGCTTTAAGAATGACAGATTGGGGAACTGATTCAGGAGAAAGTACTGTAGACGTAGGGTATAAAGTTTTATCTGATTCGTCAGCTCGAGTAACATTTTTTATGTCTGACAGCCTTTCATCATAACTACGTTCCTTGGATAAGGCCTGCTGCTTTTTTATGAGACATTTTCTTGTTTCAGTCCCGGTAGTTGAAGCAGAAGTAGAAACATATTGGGGTAACACGTTCAATAGTTGATTTCGATGGTCAATAGGCATTGTTCCTAGAATTTCAACTAGTTCTTGAGGCAGCATTGCAATTTTTCTAGCGGTTTCTGTATCCTGTTCTGTCTCACAATTAATAATTTCTTTTGTCAAGTCATATTTTTTATCAGGCGTTGCAGTGGAGAGTTCAGAAGTATATTCTGCAATCCTGTTTGTTTCAGCCGAATTATTGTTTCTTAAAATCAAAGATTTTTCATTTTTATTTACATCAATTCCATTATTGGGATTATAATTAATCTTATCGTCCCTATCAGTCTCAACTTCATTGTAAACAGATGTAGAACTAGAAATCTTTTCCTCGGGATTATTAGAAAAATTGGTTTCATCCAGATCGGAAGTACTTATGGGCACGGAGACATTTTCCAAACTGTATCTTGTTGACGTTGTACTTTCTGGGTTATTTCTTGCTTCTTGTGTTGTGCCATTACAATTTAATGACTGGTAAAGAGGCATAGAATCACCATTAGTCGTTATGGTAATGTTTAATGTAGAATTTTCAATTTCGTAAGGCAACTGATCTTTTGGCACTATAAAACAAATCGTCTCGATAAAGGGCTGTTGTGAAGATTGACTATTTATTGTTTCATTTCTTTCGCCAATATTACTAGGCTCAGTATTAGACTGCGGCAAATTTCCACTACCGATCGTTTCATTTATATCCGGAGAGTTAACATCGTTCATATTATCCTTAAAAGGAGATAGTTTATTTTGGCTATGTGAAATTGTCGTTTCAGTGTTTGTCGAAGGTAAAATGTAGTTAGAATCACTTTTTGGAACGTTTAAGTTTATATCTTCATTTGAATTACTTAAGAGAGACTCAGCTGTATTATCGTAAACAATGTTTCCATTTTCATGTTTTTCTGATGCTTCAAGGGTATTTGATACAACATTCAACTCTCGAGAATCTGTTTCATTTGTAAGTAAATTTGTTACAATAGAATTATCCTCTAACCCTTTGTTTGACAAATCTCTCGGTGTTTCATTATTTATATGATCAAGTACATTCAAATTTTCTTCACGCTTTCCTTTATGAACGGGTTTATGATTGGAGAGATCTTGTATGTAGTCAATAGCAACACACTCTTGTGGAAGTATATTTATGGATGATGCCCTTGCTCGTTTTCTCAATGACAAATCAGTAGGGAAATCTTCGTGTATTTTGTCGTATGCCGTACCCGTTAAATTCTCATTATTTTCAGGAGATTTAGTGGACAAATTTGTGGGACTTGATTGACTGGAAGATTGTGGAGTTTGTTTAATGCTTAAATCTACTACGACATCCAAAGATACATCTTCCACGACAGTTGAATTCTCAAGTGTTTCGTTATCATCCGTATTTTTATTAGACAGATCTAAAGTTTCATAATCATCATACCTATTCATGATTAAAGTGTGTCGATCCTGACGTGAAGAATTCTGTAATGTATCTGCCGAAACTGATTTTCCGGATAAATCTAATGGAGCTGGTGACAATGGTTCAAAACTGGCACTCGTGTGCGCTGGAAGGATTTTAAGCGGAATGTCATTATATTTGTCTGAAGCATGTTGGAGGTTTATTTTACGTGAGGATTCACCGTTTTGTTCCACAGTGTTCTTTCCTGTTCGTTTATTCCACTCTGTTCTTTTGGTTGATACGTATTGATTCTGTGATTTTGTTAAATTTTTAGCTAAATTTAAATCTAAAGGAATCAAGTCATTGCTTGGTGTTAAATTTGTCAGGTTATTGTTCCTTGTAAAGTCAACCAAAGCATCTTTTTTAGTAACTGCATTACAATATTGGGAGTTTCGAACACCTGGTCTAATAATTGTTTTCAAAATATCTTTTGACATCATGGAAGGTATTTCAGGAGCCTTACCATTCTGATCTATGTTTTTATTACTTTTAGGTATTTGTGAATTCGAAATCATTTTTTCCTCTTCTTGTTGCATTTGATTCCCTGACATTTTTGGCGACTTGTGAATTACCGTGTTCCTTGGCGGAGGTAGGAGCGCCAATTGAGAAGGCGGAATCACAACATCATTTGGAGCGTTATTTTCCCTGGGTTTGATTTTATCTTGGCATTGGTCGGATAAACGATCTTGGATATGATAGTTTGGCACCTTATCTTTATCAGGGCAAATAACATCAATTATAGATTCATGCGAATTTTTATAGTCATTACCATCACTAGTTTTCGACGGTTTATCATCCGCAGAAATATGTGGCTGTGATATTTCTTTATTTATGTGCCCATGTTTTGAGCCAATAAAGTGAAATCCTTGTTCTATATAAATTGGTTCTAGCTCTATCGGCTCATCACTGCCGCATTGAACTGAAACATGCCCAGGTATGTCACTATCAATATTAGGCGTCAATTTGTTCTTTAACATTGCAATACAGTCATTTAATCCTTTACGCGGCTTACTTAACTTATTTTTTCGAGAATATTGAAAATCGGATGCGCGGTTTTGATTAAAATGTAAAGGAGGTTTATCAAGCTTAGTAACCACAGCTTGATTTTCAAATAATATATGAGGATCAGACGGGAAGTGATGTTCATCTCCGTTATTACATTCTTGTTGAACAAGAAAAAGGCGATGAAATTGAACAGCTTTGTCATGAGTCTCAGAATCAGCCGTCAAACTGGCAATTGAATGTTTAAGAGGAACGTTTTGGGTTGGCGCATTTGAATTATTTGAATTGCCACTCGGTCCGCTACTGCCTGATTGTTGGCTTTCTCTATTATTTGATCCTTCACGATTTGAATGCCCTCTGACTTTTTGTGGATCACTATTTAGATCCACTCGATTTGGTGTATTGTCTAATGAGATTTTGTCAGGTTCGGTACTCTCGATACATCCGCTAAGAGACTCTGTTCCATTTTCAATTACTAATTTCAATTCCTTGTTAGGTTTTCTTTTAGGGCGATTCAAGATAGCCTTTTTCTTTAAAGAATCTTTTTTGTGATTACTGTTACTATTGATTGATGAATCCCTTGTTTTGGGTCTCAAAGGCAAATTGTCATCTTCATCGTCATCATCATTATTGAATCCAGAATCTTTTGAATCTGTAGTAGATCGTGATGAGATAATTTTTTTATCAGATACTTTGTCAATGTTCATATATTTTTGATCCAATGAATGTTTTTTAGTCATTATTTTATTACGTTTGCGATCATACTTCCTCCTCGGAAATGAGTTCAATGGATTGACCGTAACTCTATGTCGCTTTGCTGGTAGATCAGCTAACATTTTACGGATAGTTTCAGCTGAAATCAAAAAATCTCATAAATATATAACAAAGTCCAATTAATAAAAAAAACTATTTAATTAATCTTGATTATTAATTAAGAATCAATAAAATACAGAACGTTACACGACTACATGCCACAGGAATACTAAAAGCAACTTTCTAAATAATGTGAGAAATTTTTTTTATGATGCTAATGTTTATCGCCTACGTAATTTTTAAGCATTTCGTCATCGTAGAAGGTTATGTATATTTTAAGATTTTATTTAAACTTACCGTCACCTACTTCCGACCTCGTTTTAGGCCTAGGCCTCAAAATATTTTTATCGTTTCTCTGTCCTGTTCGAATGTCTTTTCGCATTTTCTTACGTATTCTATTATCAGGAAGACGTGGACGACGTTTGCGGACGCCAAATGGCCGATAGCGGCATTTCCTGCGCACCGTTGGTGTGTCGCCTGCGCAATCTAACATATGTTGGTGCAAATCTTCAAGGGTTACAGATTTTTTGCATTTTGTGCACTCTCGAAATCCTCTCTGAGGACGAGTTCGGTTAAATATCTGACTAGGTGGCACATACAAATGTTTGAAGATATCCGCATTCAATAAAGGTTCCCCGACAATTTCATAATGTTCGATTTGTGCATTAGGATGCTCCGTTGAAATATGAGAAGAAAGCGCTCGAGAATCATGTGTTTGTGCGCCACAAGCGCAACACACATAGCACCGAGGCCGAACCGATTCACCACTGAGAACCGCTGGTGGTAAAACAAAAGGTTGTATGGTTGGAGTTAGACCTAACATAGCGGGAAAATGAAATCCTTCGCTAGAAGTTGGTTTGCCAAAATTCTTAAAGCCTTGTGTAGATGATGTTGGTATTTCTTTGCTTTCGAGTATTTCTTTCAATTCCTTGCTGATAGTATTTCGCTTCTCAGTCTTTTTTTCCAATGGTAAGCTACTAAATTTATCTTCGAATTTTTTTCTCATGCATAATTGGGTCCAAATATCTAAATTAGATACATATGTTATAATGCAGTTATTAAGGTGCGAATCACGTTTTAATTGGTCCATATTTAGAATAGCTCTACCATTATCCGCGCTATCCCATTTCCATTTGTGTTTTGGTGCTATTGCTCGCGGCACAAAACCATCCAATAGGTTACGAGAATATTGTTCGCCAGCAAGAAGAATAGGGAAACCTTCTGCTGTATTGATGGGAACACAATCCTTAGATTTCCTTGTTTTAATAATTGAATCAGGTTCAGGATTATCATTAAACGATCCGTCAAGATGTTTTAATAAATTTTCTTGAACGTTACTGGTGACTTGCATGTAAAAGCTTGTGTCAAAACATTTCTCAAACTTGTGTGTACCATTTTCAGACGGTTTTGTCCATTCTTTTTTTGTAGACTCGCCAGTCCTAGGCGATCTATGCACCACCCCCAATCTAGTTAAAATTTGATCAGCGTCGGTGTTATGAAAAGAAAAGTTGGATGGAATACGTTTATTCCATTGTATGTCATCTAAAACGATAATTGCGTTTTTCTCCATTACTGCTTTATGACTTATTCCTTTGTTTGAAGGTAATATTAAATTCGTTGTTATGTTATCCTCTATATCAGCGTCATCATGTACTTTAGTTGGTTTAAGTTCGCACGAAATAACTATTCCATTGAAGCTTTCGGCAAAATCTTTTTTATCGCTGAGAATCGACTTCGTGGCATCTGATTTTGATAACTTTTTGGACTTCTTACTCTCCAGTGACTTCTGTCGTAGTTTACTACGATAAGAAAGCTTTTGTTTTTCGCATACGTTAAGTTTATGTTGTGCCACATCTGACGTCGACGGAAATCTAGTATGACAATCCAGACAAGCAAAATATTGATTTGGATGACTGTCCACCATGTGGCGTATAATATTTGAATTGTGCTCGACATGATTGCAGAAAAGACAATCAAAAAAGAAGTCTTGTTTTGAAGAAGAAATGTGGATGAGATGAACATGCTTCAAAGCAGTTTGTTTAGAAATAAATGTTTTGTCACAGTAGGGGCAAAAATGTTTTGGAATTGTATTGTCAGACTTGTTCACGAGATCATCTGTTTTGTTAGGCAATATTTTCAAATTAGTTGTTCTTTTAGGCTTATCCAGTAAGGTCTTATTTTCAGATTTACGGGATATTTGGTTGGATTGGGGGCTATGGTTGGATTTACGTGGTCGCAGTCTTCCATTTAAACCAGTTGATGGTTCATCTTCCCCCGTATTCATCGTGTTTAGCCCTTCGAACCTACAAAAAAAAAGAAAATTAAAGGATAAATTAAATAGTTTTTTTCTAAATAGAAAAAGAAATACTCAATAACCTCAAACAAAATTAAAAATAGAAGTTAGACCTAGACCATCTTAATAGATTCCCGAATTCCTCATCAACAAAAAAGATGATTGGTTTACTTAGGGTTGATATTAATACTGAGAAGGTACTTCTCACATATTCCAACGCAGCAGTGATTTCTGAGAGATTACATGTCCCTTGTCCACTTTTTGCTTAATTTTATGTTGTGCAAATATAACAGTCAATTTGGATTTATGCTTGACTTTCGATCAGAATTCTTCCGTGACAAAGTTCATACTGAACTTGAGTATTTCTATTCTAAATGATTTTTATTTTTCTCATTTCTGTTTGTTACGCGTAAAAGTACATACATAAATGCGTGCTTTATATCGGTTTCCAAATCCCCGATACAAAAAAAAAAATCTGTATCCTCAATTGCTAGAGTAAGTAATAAGTGGTGCATTCAGTACCTGGCAAATTAAAAAAAAACCGGTAAGAAACGCCAACAAACCTTACATTGCATCACCTGATTGTAGGTATGTATCATCTTCATTTTATTATAAACTAGTTTTTTTGGCGACTTCTTATACTCAAAACTTAAATTTAAATAAAAATAAAATTGTTAAGCCTACGTATTCATCTAGGCACTATTCTACACCTACATATAAACAAATTTCATCCAAATCCATGCAGCCGCCCATGTGCCTTCTAACATACATCCGCCCATCCGTTCACTTTTGCATTTGTAATTTACATATACATTAAAATAGTATATGACACTTTAAGATGAGACTTACCTACAATTTTATTAAAGCTATGTTGCGTTTATCATATTATTTATTAACAACGGACGAACCCTCCAATATGATAGTAATCATGTTCACTACGACTTACCTTTCATTCGGCTTCTCCACATAGCTAATAAGTTCGACAAATAACACTATTCTTATATCTGTATTGAAATATTGAATCTAAATGGTTACAATTTAGTAATATAACATAAAAGACCAACTGGCGACATACTGGTAACACTTTATGAAGGAATATGAATCCAATGACAACTCACTTTTTTGAAAGTAGGCATAAAGATTTAGGTTCATTGTAAACATGTGATTTAACCGATTATGAAAAGTGAGGTGTTATTTGATTTTTATATTTCCCGGAGATAAGTTCAATAGTTTTGTTTTACCTTTCTAATACGAGGGATGTTCAATTCAACGATCTTAATTTCAAAAGGCTTACAGCCGAACTCGTAGTGTTCAAGTGGTCTCTTAGTGAGGCAATTGATAACTGATAATTTTTGACGACAAAGCTTTCCAATTATGTTCTAGTACTCACGTAGTCAACGGGAACAGGTCTTCTGCATAAATGTCATCGATATAAGCGTCTGATGCGATTGGATCCGGTGCGATGATGTGCGGATCGAATCCTACATCATGCTTAGTTTTTCCCGATGTCAATAAACCATCTGGAGGGTATCTGGATCAAGGACGTATAACTAATTTAAAATTTACCGTTTATGTTTCTAAAAAACGTCGAAGTAAACATATAGATCAGGAAGTTACTATTTTTCATATGAAATAATCTTAAATTAATTAAAAACAAGCATTCAAAAAAGCTAATTTTTTCTAAGTTTTTAGTTAATATGTTCATTAGGATTTTATCGCCGTATTCTACTAGCTCTTTTTTCAGCTCTTCATTTCAATACCCATTTTGTAGTGATTGTATAAAAATATATAATCTGCCATTTATTAATTTTGGTCAACTTGGACTGATTCATAGTATCCTGTACTTTACTAGTTAAGGTAAGACCTCTAATTAGATACCTGTTTTGGGGTTTTTAAAAAATTTGTGGTTATTGCTGTGGCCATCTTGGATTTACTTGGATAGAGAATTAAAAAAAATACCATGGTCATCCACTATTTACAAAATGATCGATGACATATTTTTCTACGACCACAACTATATAGTTATTAATAAAGAGTTTGAGAAATAAAAAATGGCCGCCATTACAAAATGGCGAATGTCGTTTATACACAACCACTCCAACTTGGATACAAAATGAACGGATTTGTCAACTACAGTAGGGTGCACTGTAAATAATACGATGACCACTTTCACAAAATGACTGATAACATATTTACAACCACCCCAGCATGCAAATGTATATGAAAGGGCTTGTTATAAAAGTTAAGTACGGTTACAGTATGTATTATACAAAATGGAGGAGAACATATTTTTGAACAACCGGCCTAACCTGAACGTCAAATGAAAGGATTTAACAAGTAGAGGTCGGTACACTTGAAATAAACCTAAGATGGTGGCTACTAGAAATTGGGTAGTGACATATTTTTACTATCCCCAAATTGGTTATAAATAAAAGGGATTGACTGGTAGAATACTGCACACTACGAATAAATGCAAAATAGCTGCCACTGCAAAATGCCCGCTGAAGCTATTAGGAAATCTTCGTTGTTTCTGTGGCAACTGTCAGCTAATTCTATCTTTATTATTAGTTGGAGTTTCCTACACCGCTACTATCAGCGCCAAAAAAAAATCAAATAGATTCAAAATATCAGCCTGTCCAGTGGGATATTGAGGTCGGTGCCGATGATATAATTTGCTAGCCCAGAATATGGGTATCAAAGGCTAGATTAATAGAACAACGTAGTAAAATTCAATTCAAAATAATAACTAAAAACTTAAAAATCGATTGCTAAAGTAGGAATTGACTTAAAAATATATTTTTTTATTTAATTAATATTAATACGGATACGATTCGTAAACAGCCAGCAAAATCACTACTTTTTCTAAATTCAATATTCGCTTGGCTTATATATCTAAAAGTAATTTCGCTCACACAGTACTAGTAAGTTATCCGGACTAAAGTCGCGTATACGCGTCAATATCTATGAGAACTTTAATATGCATTCAATTTTACCACAAAAATAGTATGCACCACTAAGTAATGAATGATTTAGGATAAATATAAAAATTTTAATTAAAAGTTAGAAATAGGTCACAATTTTTTTAGAAGAAAAAATAATAAAGTTAAAAGTTAAAGCGCAGTCAAATCAAACGACGTTAAAGGATGAAAAGAAATTGTATTTGGAAAAACTGGATCCCAAAAATGACGTTTTAGCGCTTTTCGACAAAATAGTAAATTAAAAAAAATACCATAATAGTTGTAGATTATAAAATTACCAATAAAATGCCTCTTTTTTGACATACTTTTTTTACAATCCATCGTGTCTGGGATATTACGGCTTAACAGTGGAAATTAGTGTCAATTGACACATGAAAAAGTACCTAGAAAAATTCGCAAGAGCTGACACTTAGTAGGCATGAATAAATTACCTTTAAATGAAACTTAAAACGTTCCTATAGATTCTGAAATTGAAATGAAAACTATCTTCAAAGTTTTAGGGGGTGATTTAAGTAAAAACCTTATTAGTAACCAACTACATATGCAAGTACTAAAATAGGATTTTACTAACTCATCCCCTAAAGGTTTAAAGGGAGTTTACGTGTTTATGGAAACATGTTATCCCTTTAGCAATACTTGACTTTATACAAAAACACGAAGCAAAATAAACGATCGCTGATTGGTGAAAAATACGTTTTTATCTGTTTGAACCGAAATATCTCAGAAACGGTGGTTTTAAAAAAAGTATGCAATGGATTTCATAGATAAATTTACTAATTCCATGTAAGGTAATTCAGAAATAGATAAAGGTAAATCCGAAAAACGCGAAAAACCTATATGAGCACTTTTCAGGGATAAAATTTTCAACTCTATGCGAATTGACTTTTCATGTTAATTTTTTCTTTCATCTTGTAATGAAAGATCGTATACAAAATTTCGTATAAAAGTATGTTTTTTTTTAGTTTTAAAAAAGTTTAACGTTTAACCTTTAACTCGATGCCCGTCACACCATTCACTTTGATGTCACATAGTTAGAAAGCTAAGTAAAAACCAATTTTAATAATAATTTCTTAAATCCTCACTAATATTATAAATGCGAAATAGTCTGTCTGTCTCGCCTTCCCGCCAAAACTACAGAACCGATTTAAATGATTTTTTTACACAGATAGTCTAGAGCTTGAGAAAAGACATAGACTAGTTTTAACGCGAAAAAAGGATTGTAAGGTGTTGAAAGTGGTGGTGGAAATTTGTATAGAAGTATCGTCATTTTTACAGATAGAACTTGACACTTATTTTTTAGGCTGCTAATCTGGTATAAATATAATATATGACATTTAAAGTTTGTAAAAATTTTACCCTCAAGGGTGCAATATAACAAAAGGGAATAGGGGATGAAAGTTTGTATGGTATTCTATGATGTTTATGTGAATGTTTTATATGTTTAATATGTTTTGTTGATTTTTTTATAAGATTAAGTAAAATACAACAACAGCAACAACATCAAAATTCACACACGTAACCCAAAGGGGTACGCAGATACCAAGGACCTATATTTGGCGCGGTCCTGACACACCTCTATGTTCTTCTACAACATCAACGCATAACACGTCGGTTAAGTAAAATAATTAGCCAAAAAACGCAACACGAAGACAGTATTTCACGCGGACGAAGTCACGGGTACAACTAATGATATGTTTCTTTTATATTTTATGTACTAAAATATTATTTTAAATATTCATTTAATCACTCCAACTAGGGACAAATTAAGAAACACAAAGAGACAATTTTCGTTAAATAGTTTTTTTTTGTTTAAAGCACACTAATTTTATTTACCCATATCGATAAAAGTACTTTACAACAGAGAGTTTATTATAATTTTGGTGAATAGTGCGGTCAGTAGTTAACACACGTAAAATGTTTTTGTCAGACGAAATAACGAAAACATCCGTGGGCCTAGTACGAGTTTTTTTGATGACATTATTTTTAATTTTTATCGACATATTTTGTATTAAAATTTGTGCAGTATCGGGCGTGAATACACCAAAATTTAATGAACGCGGCGCGACACAACATCAACAGTGCTGAAGACGATATTGTGGATATAATCAGTACATTTTGTGCCCCCGGAAACTCTAATAACAACACCAACACTGCTTTGGTATCAACCTCGTCAACGACGACCCCCGCACCCCGCGCCCCTCGGCCCCTCAGAGCGCAGGCGCGCAGTGAGCGACGGGCCGCATCCGCGAAATAATACCAGTCCCACTCACCCTGATGAAGGGCCCCCGAAGGGCTCGAAACTAGTCGGTGACGACACCGGATATATATTAGTTAGTGAAAATTCTCGTACTAATTTTGACATAAAAGACGATGACGATAAGTAGCCGCTTATCGCAAATATTTTCCCGAAAGATCTACCGATCGCGAAACCCTTCTTCAAACTTTCATCACTTTTACATTCGTTATATTCATCGGATTATGCATTGGAAAAACAATTTGTCTTAAACGACCTTCGAATTATTTTAGGACAAACTTTTGAAATACATTAAAAAAAATTGATCATTTTTCTTGGGAAGGTCAATTATTGTAACTTCAGTATTTAATTTGACAGGTTTATTATGATTATAGTTAATTGGAACGAAGTTCCTTATCGCGCGTTGTGAAAGGGGGCTAGACGGAAAAAATTCTTACGAAAAGTTGTCACGACACTTTTTGCTATAGACGAATGAGCGCTACTTCACCATGGCAACGACGTGACAATATATAACGAAAATTCATAGAAATAAAATGTTACTTCTTGTGAAGACTTAAGTTTTTTATTCATAGAATAAACATTGGTTCCTTCACTAATTAATTGAAAGGAACTTCGTTCCATCCGGATGTCCCTTGACACCTCTCAAGTTTTTTTTTTAATTATTTAAAAAAAAAATCAATTTAAAATTTAAATGCCCAAACCTTCAACACTAGAGGAACTACAGATGCATTGCCGGCCTCGCGGGACAAGTGCAATTGGTGCTTAACTTAAGTTTAAAAAAAAAAGTAATAATGGTAAATAAATGATCTCCAAATAGATCAACGTACGTTGCCGCCGAATTACGCGTGCAGTGGGCGGTTTTGTCACAACGGCTCATTTCACCAATTTTGCAATCAATAACAAACATAACCCTAGCTTTAAATTGCCAAAACACGACTTAACTCTGGAGCTACGAATACGATTGAAGGCGAAATAACTCAGTAAAAGACTGAGTAACTCGACAATCAAAACTTGTGAAAAGAAAAAATGCAAAGCGTTGCCTAGCAACGTAAACAACACGCATAAAATTTCACAGATACGTGTAACTGTACGTATTTCATAGATTTGTGGTGGTTAACGGGTATTCACCATAAATCTATTAAATACGTATTTATACGTGGCCCTAGTGACGGACTGTAAAAAACGTTAAAATACGTTGCCCGCATGCCAAGTGTTAATGGTGAGTGATTCTGCTGACGGTTGTGCACTGGCATAGACAGAGTTGGACGGACGTGGACAAACATCCTAACAAGCACGCATCGTGATGCTGTGTCTGCGACATAATGTTGCTTTATATGCGAAAAATATGTCCTATTTAAAAACATAAATATAAATGTGCATCTAATATATAAAATTCTCGTGTCACAGTTTTCGTCACCGTACTCCTCCGAAACGGCTTGACCGATTCTCATGAAATTTTGTGAGCATATTCAGTAGGTCTGAGAATCGGCCAAAATCTATTTTTCAATTTTTTTTTAACTGCGCGCGCACGGAGTCGCGGGCGACAGCTAGTAATATTATATAATCTAAATCTATACATATAAAAAAAAGTCGTGTTAGTTACACTATTTATAACTCAAGAACGGCTGAATCGATTTGACTGAAATTTGGAAAGCTTAGAACCAGGAAACGGACATAGGATAATTTTTACCCCTTTTTTTTGCGCGCGGACGGAGTCGCGGGTAAAAGCTAGTATTACATAAATAGTTTTAAACCGTCAATATTTTTTCTGGGTACTTCATATTTATTCTATAGTGGTGTACTCAGACCTAATTACATCTTAAAACTTAACACGCTGCAATACACATCTGCCCTGCAATATTAAAGTCTCATGCACATACAAAAAATGTATAAACAGATAAAACACATAGAAAATAAAAGAAAATAACAAATTTTGAATTAAAACATAAAAAATAGAATTAAATCCTTAAACTACAAAATTTAATTACCAAAATAATTGCATTCGTTAATTTTGAAAACATCCAGTAAATTTTTGGTCAGAATCAAATTTCCGATCTGCCACATAACAGCTGGATAATATAACCATTGAGATAAAAAAACATATAAATAAAAAACAAAAAACAACAGATAAATCATAGCGCAACAGTTATTTCGCTACATACAAAGAAGTGCCAACAGCCGCTACAGAATACGCAACATACATTTATAAAACCAAGTCTGTTTTATAAGCTAATGAGTGGGAATAATGCAAAAATACATAACATCAAAACTTAATGCCTACAAAAAAATGGTTAAATTAATATTGATTTCATGGTGCGATATGAATTTGTTGCGGAGAGACTGGGTGACTTTGAAGATGTCAATGGTGCAATGAATGAGATTTTGGTAACGGTAACCATGGTAACATGAACAAATTTTCTGTTCTAACAACATGTTTACTTACATATGCCGTTGTGGGGCGGCGCAGAGCGCCCGCCCCCGGTTGTACGCAGGCCCACACGTGGCGCCTTCTCCCCGGTGTGGCCAATACGCAAATAACCACTACGAGTTGTTTCACAGCGGGCTTGCGTCGTCACAGCCAGCTTCATGCAGGCCGTGGCTCACAACAAACAATAACACCTGAAAAATACGGAACTTTTAACTACTGTTTTCTCCAAATGATTTTTATTTAAATATAATATTTTATGAAAATAAAATTTTTGTTTGCTATTTTATCACTTAGGCAATGTGTAAAAATATATATAATCACTCGCTGCTGAATTACAAAAAACCGGTCTTTTTTTGGATTTATTTTAATCGCATCAATCTTAATTCTTATCTAAAATCCGTAAGTGTATCACCGTTAAAACATGTTAAAAATTTATTGTTTTTTTAGGACATTTATTATTTCTCTCTACAGAAATTTATGTAAAAAATTTGGTTTGTTAATAATTATTATTTAGATAAAATAGTTTTCTTCAAAAAATTTTATTTTTAATATTTATTATATAAAACATCAATTTAAAAACTATTCATGATATCACAAAAAAATAGCGATATTTCAATAGGATTTTTAATAAATTCACTATTAACTTAAAACTCAGTTGAGACAAAAATGTACCTATGTAGGTATTGGTCGCTAATAGTAGCAATCCGCACTAGTACCGCAAGAGGCAGCTGCTCGGCTTGAGCACTAAGTTACGACTGAAGCTCCCGAGAACGACAGGGGCGGGAGGGTGACCGCCAGGTTACCTAGGGACGGGAATATCGTATTCGAAGTACTTAGTGCGCAGTTGCGAGAGATATTTCCATTACGTAGTACATGATATTAATTTTGTTTTGACAAGCAAATAATTTTTTGATCAACAAGTTATATGATGTGAATAAGTTATTAATTAAAGCACATTGTTATTGCTTCAATATATAAATAACTTCATGTCTTATCTTACGGCACTCAAAATAACTTATTGTTAAAATTACCTACTGCTAGTGGACTGATTTTAAAAATCTAATTTGGAAGGTAGCTAAGGAAGTAAATAAGTGACATTTTATATGTGAGAAGTCTTAGATATAGTTACGTTTATATCCCTACTTAGGCCGAAACCGACTCCAAAATGATAATTATACAATATAGACATGTTACAAGAAAGAAGAAAACTTTCTTACTTTTTTCATGACATTATTTTGTTACTTTTTAGTGCATTTTTTTTTAGATATTTTTCATGAAGTCGGCTTTCTTTTTTTCTTAAAAATCTCTTTATTTATCGATTTTTAGTAAATTTGAAGTTCGATTACAAATTTCCTTAATACGTATGAGGACGGAAATAAGACAAATAAAGAAAAGAACTTTCCTATTTAATATGTTTAATATGTGTGTGTACTTCAATTCAAAAACTAAATTAGAATGCAGCGGATAACCTCTCATCCTTTAAACAAAGAAATAATTATCAAAATCGGTAAACTAATTCAAAAGTAACGATCTATGATCTAATACATTGTAGCTTGCCTTTAATTCTGTGCAACCACTCGCCGTAGTAGCATTTTTCGGATGCGCATAGTTTTAAATCATTTGACATCTTTCAAACTATTGGTCAGAATTACATAGTTTAAAGGCTAATGTAATCTGCATTTATTAATACTCTAGCCTCAAAATATATTTATTTGGATAAGGATTCATATAGAATATAATATAATAGCGCCGTAAGCTTACGACGCTATTTTTCGTGTGCATTTTAATCGCCGTTTTTCATATATCGTTATGGATGTCTCACAATAATCATTTTACTAATCCATTGACGATAGATATATGCCACCAAAGACTTTTATTTAGAAAATTTAACGATATATAATTACTCGATGCATCATTTTTTTGTAGGTCATATAGTTTGACCTACGTAAGCCCAGAAAGCAAAATTGTGCTTTTCATTGTAGCGCGATGTAGCATTTTTTGCTTGCGCATTTTATTCTATCGATATCTCCTAAACTACTAGACAGAATGATATAGTTTCAAGGGCAAATATAATCTACATTAAATTTTCTTGGTAATGAACATATTTTTTTTATTTAAGAATTAATACTGAACTTTAATAATAGCGTCGGGAAAAGGGCATGAATTTAATTAATGTTTCTATAGAAAAAAATGGTTATTTTAAGAAAACTTTAAAAGACAGATTTATGCTGACTTTTATTTAGAACATTTAAAGAGCTACAATTCTTCCATACATCATTATTATGTAGGTCCTATAGTTTAGCCTACGTAACCGCTTATAGCAAAAATATTCCTAATTTTTGCAACGCATTTTGAAGCTAAACTCAAAATCTATACGAGTCTTCTAGTTATTATAAAAAATGATTTACAAAAAATGGGACCCATCTGCAAGCACTACGTTTCGATTAAAATATTTTTTATCACAATCGGAGCACCATGGGCGGAGCATCGCGGTAACACATAAAAAAACAGTCGAATTGAGAACCTCCTTCTTTTTTATCTACATCTAAGTCAGTCCTTATGAACTATTGCAAAACAAAAAACTTAAATTAGACTCACATACCGTTGACAGATTATTCTGAAATTTGGTATACACCTTAAATCACGATAACAATGTTACTTTTTACATTCAGTGTATTAATCTCAATAAATCCAAGATGTCCGTCACTAAAAAATGGCCAATGACGCATTTTTATAGGTAGTATATCCTCAATATGATAATTACTCTACATATTTTTTTTAATGACTCTACATATAAAACCACGTGGTTAAATCCAATTCAAAAATATTAACTTAAAACTTAAAGTGAATTGCTAAAAATAGACTTTAAATATATATTTTTAGATGTTACTTACTCTTACTTATTGAAAGTTTTCAAATATTATCAAGTGTTTCTTACACTTTTTAACGCGAGTATATGTCAAAACTATTTATTTAAAAATTATAATCTACATTAAATACTCTAGCTCACTGTAAGTTTCCACTGCTGATATACCTGAGTATAACTTATTATTATATCTTTTATTTCAGACAGACTAAAAGACACTTAGCCCGAAAATTAGACTATAAGTTTGGAATATGACTTCTTTAAAAAGTTAAATTTGCTACTACGTCACTGACTACGTGACCCATGGCCACCTCACTCATTTTAGCTGAGCTGAGATATTTTCATCAGACACCCCTGATACATATATAGTATAGATCATCAAAATATAATTTGTTTCATCATTTAGAACCTTTTACAATTTCAATATCCATCTAGATTCTGATGCCCGCGACTCCGTCCGCGAGTAAAAAAAAAAACTTAGTAAGTAACCAACGTGTCCACCCAGGCTATTATCTGAATCCGTGCCAAATTTCATCGCGATCCATTGAACCGTTCTGGAGAAACCTTCCAACAAACATCCATCCAGCCAAACAATTACATTTATAGTATTAGTAAGATTAGCGACTCACCAATCGGCCATGTGACAAAGGATATCTTGATACTTTCTAAACTCAGAATGATATAATGTAAATGACAATTTTTTTAATCTATAAATATTAATAAAATGTATGTAATATCTTACGGTATAAGACAAAAAACATTACTGGAAAGTTCAATTCTTCGAGCGATTTCATCATAATATAGGACGGTATAATAATTTAAATTGGTTAATGGGTACTAATAAAATTTTCTGTAAAATTACAAAGTACGCAAAATTTATTCTAGCCTGAGGCAGTGTTTGAGAAGCGTCTACAAACATGATCACCTCCTATATTTTCCCCCGATCCAGGACATCCTTATCAAGTTGCTTGCAGTTCACGTGAGTTTCGTGCTCGGAGCATCAAACTCTACTTAGTTTGAACTGAAAGCATTATAGAGGTGAACCGAGGAGGGTTTTAGTTACAGTATATAAATAATCTCTCAATATATATGAAAACCAATTGTCAAACAAAATTCGATAAATGACAATATATACGTATAATTCCGACAATTGATCTTTCCAGTAAATTTATTCGTCGTATATCTAAAGATGGTATTAAACTTTTCATACAATTTTTTTTTTCTTTCGGCCAAAGGCTGACGGCCCTTGTATGTCGCATCATTTACTCTGACGTCACGTAGTCAGGGAGCTAACTAAAAGTAGACAAAACATTTTCTTTGAAACTGTAACATTTGCATACATTACAAAGAAAATAATTAAAACTTTTTGCATATATATATTAGGGTGGGTCAAAAAAATCAACTATTTTTTTTTTTACAATTAATACGGAAAAATGGGTTACTAGGCACCTTAAAAAAATTCTCACCAAATATGAACTCTTAATTTTAATAGGAAGATCCTCCGCGTCGCAGTTTTTCATTTTTTTCTCAGTCCAATAGAAAAAAAATTCATTCCTCATCATTAATTGGTCGTACAGAAAAAATTTTTTTAAGAATTTTGTAGGAAATTTAATGCTCTACAAAAAAGGTATCTTATGTTTTTTCCGTAAACCTCACCATTTCACTAATATTGAAGATTTAAGATTGATTATTTTAAGTCAAATGTCACTTTTGTTTATGAATTTTATAACTCGACAAGAAATGGCTATTATTGAATGCGCAATAGAAATTTTTGTAGCAAATTAACTGCTCTATAAAAATGGTATCATATGTTTTGGCGATTAAATTAAGCGTTCAAAAGATATTCATCATCAAACTTTCATGTATACCGATTTTAAGAGTTTTTGATTAAATAATCGAAAAATTTCAATTTAATCTATCAGTTTTGAGAAAATTTACACGAAAAATTTTTTTTTTTTATCAACTGAGAAACTTCAAAATGTTTTTCAAGCTTTTTTTTATGTGTAAGTATTTTTATCTACATTTAAAAAAATAAATTGTACATTATTATTTTTTTTATTGATAAATGATTAACTAAGCGATAAATAATGTACAATTTATTTTTTTAAATGTAGATAACAATACTTACACATAAAAAAAGCTTGAAAAACATTTTGAAGTTTCTCAGTTGATAAAAAAAAAATTTTTTCGTGTAAATTTTCTCAAAACTGATAGATTAAATTGAAATTTTTCGATTATTTAATCAAAAACTCTTAAAATCGGTATACATGAAAGTTTGATGATGAATATCTTTTGAACGCTTAATTTAATCGCCAAAACATATGATACCATTTTTATAGAGCAGTTAATTTGCTACAAAAATTTCTATTGCGCATTCAATAATAGCCATTTCTTGTCGAGTTATAAAATTCATAAACAAAAGTGACATTTGACTTAAAATAATCAATCTTAAATCTTCAATATTAGTGAAATGGTGAGGTTTACGGAAAAAACATAAGATACCTTTTTTGTAGAGCACTAAATTTCCTACAAAATTCTAAAAAAAAATTTTTCTGTACGACCAATTAATGATGAGGAATGAATTTTTTTCTATTGGACTGAGAAAAAAATGAAAAACTGCGACGCGGAGGATCTTCCTATTAAAATTAAGAGTTCATATTTGGTGAGAATTTTTTTAAGGTGCCTAGTAACCCATTTTTCCGTATTAATTGTAAAAAAAAAAAATAGTTGATTTTTTTGACCCACCCTAATATATATATATATATATATATATATATATATATTCCCTCTTAGTCTAGTATTCTAGAGTATTTCATCAATCTGATATAAGCCATTCTGCGAAGGACCTTGTCGCTCACTTCGCACCATAAACTTCCTTTGTTAATCTCCTTTCATTCATTCTTTTAACGTGTTCAAACCTTCTAATCTTTTTCGACTGTACTTACAACATTCACTTTTATATCACATTCTTCTCTTGTCAAAGCTGAAAAAGCTGACGCCCGCGACTCCGTCCGCGCGGAATTAAACATAATAAATTGCCTATGTGTTCTTTCAGACTATGTTCTACTTCTGTGCGAAATTTCACCAAGATCCATTGAGCCGTTCCTAAGGTTCCTTAAAACAAACATCCATCCATCAATCCATCTAAACATTCGCATTATTAGTACACTTTTATCACTTTTTAATTCGTTAGAATTCATTGGAAAAAAGAATTATTTTTTTTAACAATATAATAAGATACAATAAAAAAAATCGAAGATAATTTTTTTGAAAAGATCAATTATTTTAGAAGATGTTTGGTTACAAACAAAAAGTGGAATCGAAAAATCAACTCGCGGGCCGGGCGCTCTTCTGTTTACACGGATTTTACTACTTAATAGACAGGACATTAAGGAGAACGGTACTGATATAACAGTAAAGAGATCAGACGTATACGTGCTTTGTTACCTGGGCGAATCCGGGGCTCGTCGTGAATAAAAAATAAAAGAAAGTTGAAATGAACAGTATTCTTTTAGACAAGCAATATGCTAGTGATGAAAACTGAGCAATAAGCAAGCAATAAAACCGAGCCAATAAATCATCAATAATATTTTGGTAAACACAAATGGTGCTCGAAAATTAAAGCCATCAAAAGAAGGCAAGAATCGACACTGTCTTTTTTGTTGCAATCGCTATTTGACTGCGCGCATCTATCCCTTTCACACTTGCTACGGTGTCTAATAGCGATAACGAAACGACAACAATAATAATGCTTTGTTTGACATGAGATGGCATGCATCCCCAAAACAGCTTAATACGGACACCCACCGTTGTAAAGAGTTCACGATTTTTTCGAAGTATTCAGTAAAAAGAGACTAAAAGTTTGCTAAACTGTAACAAATTGTTTAAGATGCTATTACCTTGACATTACACTGTAATCGCTTTACATTCAATTAGGACTGTTTTGATATGGCAATATCGGTAGACACCACACACTACATGATGCTGGTGCAAGATTTTACGTTTGAATCTGTATAAATGTTCTTATACCAAATTATATATCGATACAAAAAAATGGCATCAGGTTAAACTTTTAAACATAACGGAACTGACGCCGTGTTAAATTTTTAATAGAGTAAAGTCTAAAAACGGCTACATCGTTTGAATAATTTAGCTATGCATCGGTCTCAAACGAGAAGGGAAAGTGTGACGCCAGTGTCGACCACAGCAAGTTGCAACTTTGACATGATATAAATATTCAAAGCCCATGATTAGCATTTTTTTTTTTAAAACGTTTGGTCCTATGCCATCAAATAATGGTTTATCGATTTTCCATGTTTCTGATTAGTATTCCTACATCTAGTGTTAATATAAAGTTTGCTTAAAATACTCTGTAAAAAAGAGTATCTGACGATAATTGTTACATTAACAAATATTTTAAATTTTGTAAGTTTAATTACTCAATACTAATTATTCCCTTTAACATTTTTATGGAAAGACTACCTTTGCCCGCGACTTCGTCCGCGTGAAATACAATCTCTGGGAGCATTTTTTTAGGCTAATTATTTTACTTAACCGACGTGCTATGCTTTGATGTATGAATGTAGAAAAACATAGATTTGTGCCAGGAACTCGCCAAATGCAGGTCCTGGGTCTCTGCCTACCCCTCTGGGTTACGGGCGTGAATTGTGTTGGTGCTGTGGTATTTTACTAAAACTTATAAAAAATGACAAAAAACATTAAACTTACAAAATATTCACATAAACATCTTCCCAGACCAACTTTCATCCTCTATTCCGTTTTGTTACATTGCAACCTTGAGGTTTAAACTTTTCAAACTTCAAATGTCATATATTTATATCAAATCAAAAGCCTAAAAAATAAGTTTCAAGCTTCTATCTGTAAAAATGACGATACTTCCATACAAATTTCCACCCCCACTTTCAGCCCCTTTTTCGCGTTAAAATGTAGCCTATGTCCTTACTCAGGCTCTAGATTATATATATTATAAAATTATAAGTGGGCTCTCACTATTTCGTCAAGGCAGTTAAAGAAATAGCCTATACCCGCATGCATAAGCTACTTTGACCGTAAAGTCCCTTGAAAATTGCTTCAGCCGTGTAGGAGATTACCCGGAACAAACACGGCATTACGGACAGACAGACAGACAGAAAAAAATTTAGCATTTGGTTTTTAATAATCAGCAAAGCAAATACATCATGTGTGCGAAGTATAATTATTTGTCTCAATGTTACATACAGGCACTCCAATTTTATTAATATTTATAGATATCTATCTATAGATGTATGGATTGATGGATAAAAAATATCGCATGTTATTAGATTGGTAAAATTAATAAAAAGTTACTAAAAGCTAAAAAAAGGTTCACAAATCCTAGGTACTAGTCATAACGTCTATCTTATTAATATTATAAACGAAAATATTTAGATGGATGGATGGATGTTTGTTTGTAGGCATCTTCAAAACGGCTCAACCGAACGCGATAAAATATGGCACAGATGTACAAGTGAATAATTTTTTTTTTTAATCCACGCCTATGGAGTTGCGGGCTACACTTAGTATTCTCAAAAATTTAGGATCAGAAGCAATAATCTTGGGGCGTAACGTAACCTGTACAAATACTTTATTGATCAGACTCCTTTAGCTGGTAATCTTTGGCCAATTACGCCCGGAAATATCAAATAAGCACATAGCCACAGGAGCTGAACATACAGGCGCATTTCTGCTAACAAACTAGCACATAATTCTGTTGTATAAGACACCTTTGTATAGTGGTAGAGCCACAGCAACTTCTGGTGGTACATTCATATGTTTTCCCAACTAAACAAAACTCAAGAAAATACAAAACCACCGTAAAATTGAAGTTTCAAAACAAAAATTTTCACACTTCTAAGTTACTATAACCCGAGTTCTTGCAAGTAGAATCGCCTTTTGTTTTAATCCCTATTAAGTTCCGCTTACACTTTTTTCCTTACATTATACCTTTTTTTCTCAATGTAAAAGGTCAATGCAGCCAATTACCAATTTTTTCTTTTGCTCCACTAACATGTTTTTTTGTAATTTTTATGTGTTCCTAATTACTTCATTGACACCACGAAAGTACAAGAATTTATCTTTTCTGATTTCAAAGTGCATTAAAAACAATAATACGATTTTTTTCTTTTAATAAGCAAGGCATGTTTCGTTAACAACAAAATAAACACAAGTCACGTCCTTATCCCACAGGGATAGACTGAGACCACGGACTTCTATTTGGCGTAGTCCTGGAACTTCCATATTCATACAGCTTTGCATAATACGAGTATTATATGCATCAATTTCGGGTGCTTTACTTTCCACCACTATGTACGGTATACGTCCGCGTTTGCGGCAACTCCGACCAACACTGGAAATCAATTATGAATTTTTCCTCTAGGTAAAAAAAACTATCTCCAGTATTTCAACTACGTTCTTTAGGAAAATTACACCCATTATAATGTAATGTCCTGATGTGAAAACCTTGCAATACTATTGAAGGTGGTAGTGTGACTAGGAGTTCTACCAACCCATATTCGAAATTGACCGAAACCAACAACAAAAAAGGATCAAAATCTGGAATCTATTCTGACACTACAGCTAGGTTACATGTTTCATGATAATACCTTAATAAAAAAAAACAAACAATCAAAACATCAGTAACAGCACAATAAATAGAGGATAAACTACATACGTCCATTCTAACCACATTGGCATCTTACAACAGGAAATCGTCGTTTGCGCAACACAAGATACAATACCTCTAGTGGCTGAGTGGCAATCAGTCGTATGCTCGCCCCTCTCTGTAACCGCCAAAACAACGAAAGTAAGATGCATTTTGTCTCTAGTTTATATCAATTTTATTTGGCTAGTTTAGGCAAGGGTTTTGCCCTAAGTAAATAAATCAGTGCTTACGATGAACGCGACCAACACACTACCCCTATTCCATTTACGTTCACACAAAATAAGTCGTCGAAAGTTATAAAAGATTTTTCACTATCGTCGATTAATTAAGTTCAATTTAAACCTGCAAGGGAACAATTATTGGCAGAGGTCTGAAATCAAATTCCTTTAACAGAAATACTTACTAATTTACAAAACACAACAGAAACACGTAGCAATACAAATAAAGGAATAGCCTCTTTCGAATTTTCTGAAAAAATATTTTACACGTAGACGAAGTCGCAATCGCTGGCTAGTAAAAAATATGACTTTTTCAACTGTAATATCTCAACGGTGGCTTTTAGGAAAAAGTGTACCTTGATTTTATATTTTACAACTCGGTCTAAGATTATTTTTGATAAAACTTACTATTTTGCCTTTATTAACCTTAATTTTATTTTCCAAATGAGGAATAGAAACTTTTCAGGGTTCAAGTTTAAGGGTGTTTCGAATATTCCTTCCAATTTTTAATACTATACGAATTATCGTAGCTTTACTACCTCGATTTCGCTTAAATTGAGCAAACCAAATAGGATAAATCTAGCTTCAGTGTGGTCAAATATCTAATTATACCTATTACTAAGTTTTACTTATAACGGTCCAACATCTTTTCTTCTACATTTATATTACTTATAAAGATTTTTATGACATCAATGTTTATGTATGTTATGAAGTATGTGTAGTAACGAGGAAGAATAAAGGTAAGAATGAGTATATTAAAAGAAGTTTGGAAGTTCAGCTAGTGATGGAAGTAAATCTTAATACAATTTTTTTTATGGAATATGCCCTAACCTAACCTGTGTTCGTACTTTTACAGTAACATACATATAATTTTAGGTAATGTGTCCTTTCCATTGTGACCTCCTAGGACCTCGTGACCTTTGAACTACTTGACCGATTTTAGCGCAGACTCTTTTGATTCGTTTTCTGTACTGTTACAATAATATTATACATTTTTAAAATTAATAACTTATATCTTACTCAAGTTACAAATTAAAAAATTCAGATTTATGGATGGATGGACGTTTATTAGAAAGTATCAAAGAATTGCTAAACAGATCTGGCTGAAAAGCATAGATTATTATGAAGTATTAACATAGAACACATAAGGAACTATTTTTTTTAATTTCTCGTGGACGAAGTCGTGTGCGACAACTAGTACACAATAAATAACAGATCGCATAACAACCGTAAAGACGTTTTTGGCCATTGATAAGCCGGAATACTCCGCCGCGGATCCACAAACCTTGTGTCCGTGGACACTTAACCGGTTTATTAAGGTAATCGAAAGCGTTCTGTAAACTAAACTATGCCGTTAAGAATCTGTTTCCAAATTATTATTCTTTTATGTGAAATAACTTTGTATAAAATTCAAATTGTCAAAAATACAAAAAAAAAAAAGATATTGTGACCTTATGGTAAAAAGTTGATAATTAACGATTAATAAATATTATAAAATTCTTATATAGGTTATTTCTGTACTTTTAGACGTAATCATTATCTCAACGCTGCAGTACTTCAACAACCATTGACCCAAAGCAATATCTCTCTGCATTAAATATAAATAAAAGGAAACGATCAAAATAAGATGTAGTGCAAACTTATAAGTTTCTGATGAAGACGTCGAGAACTGATGGAAGTGAAGGAGACAGATATAGATAGCTAACCCACCCCCAAAAACAGTAACACCTAGGAAAAAAAAAAAGGTTAAGAAAGGGAATTAAACAGAATAACTTTAAAGCAGATTACGTGGGGGGGGGGAGCTTCGAACAAATACGTTGCCTATAAAATATCCTCGTAAATCAAAAGTAGTAGAAAAAATCAGTTAAAATAATTTATTATTAAGTATCTTCAAAAAGTTAAGACACGACCTGAACAAGGCGCGCAAGAAAAGCATTACAAGCGCTAACTTTGTCAATATAAAAAAAAAATCTAGAACCTAGGGCAATCAAACATAGAATCTAAAGTTCCGTCAAATACTTCGCCTCCCAAAAGGGTTCCGTAAGTTCAAAAAAGTTTGAGTTAAAAAAAAATTATATCGTAAAATAAATTGACAAGGTTCCGCAAATTTTGAACATATATTTCCACAAAGTGGAATTAAAAAAAATGAGTACTTGTGATATTTAAGTTAGACCTACCAATTAATGAAATCGAGGACATTTATTAGATCTAACAAAAAAATTATCTGAATAAATGTTTTTTAATATTATTTTTTTTGAACCTGTTCCCAAACCGCAGTACGGGGTATTGAAAATTATTTTGTTTCGATGTGCGCTTATTGTTAAAATTTTGCAACCTACAAAATATTTTATTAAAAAAATAGCTGCATTTGGTTGTTATATTTAAACAAGCAATCCGTCCGTGCTTCGCCCGGGTGACAAAGGACATTACATATACATTGAAGAACCGAAAAATTTAAAGATATGTCTTCAATCACGTTTTGCAGCACTAATTGAGATCAACAAATCTGTCATATGTACATCATTATTATACAATTCTATCGGTGTAGCCTACATTTTTTTTTTACTCATAAGGTGATAAACGAGCAAGCGGCCACCTGAATTCGCCGAAATAGCGAAGCGACCGCCCATGGACATCAGCAATTACAGATTGCGTGACCTACCTTTAATCGACGGAGGAGGGGTCGCACAGAAAAGGGATATTTCTATCCTAGTCAAATCCACTTCCCCCTCCCATATCCCATTCCTTATAAAGGAGTAGGAAAGGAGAAGGGATTAAAATGAGGACCCCGGCACGCACACTCATTAGACGAAATGCGGGATTGCTTCCACTTCACACCTGTCTTCTGTGAGATCATGGTATTTCACCGGGCAAGCTCCCCATTCATGCAACAGATATTGTAGTTCCTGGTGTCTGCCACATATGCCATAAATTTATTATTCTATACTAAACTTTAATTATAATTAAATATATACACATTACATCTGGAATAAATAAAGTAGATGATGGTGAAAACCATTTCGTGTCTTAGCAGAACATATTATAACCCATAAAGTTCATGAGAAGCAACTTTCTTTTATAAGATAAAATACCTAACAATACTTAATATTAATAAAAGTTACAATGAATCTGTGCGAAAAAACAATAAGATTATAATAAACATATCACTAACAATATTTTCACTATGGCTCCGTAAGTGTAAGATTAGTAATAATCAACATCAGAAATCATCAATTTGTTGGATTGTATTACTTTTTACCATGTTAATTGTTGTTCCGTCCGTGCGGAATAAAAAATAGAAAACGGGGTAAAAATTATCCTATGTCCATTTCCTGGTTCTAAGCTACCTGCCCACCAATTTTCAGTCAAATCGATTCAGCCGTTCTTGAGTTATAAATAGTGTAACTAACACAACTTTCTTTTATATATATAGATTAATGAGCAATACGCTCAGGAAAGTTATTTTAATAATTTTCTTTGTGGCATTATGTTATTTCTGATGGAATTGTTTTTAGTCTCTTTACTTACAAAAAAAAATTATGTAGACTGGCCTCTTAAAATATCGTCTTTTATTAAGAAATAGTAATAAACTGCAAAATTATGTAATAATAGCTTCATTAATCATCAATTTATTGGACTTTCTTTTATACATTGCACCTGCTTCCTATTAATAAGTAACTTAAAAGATTTGATACAAAATTTATCATCATGTCCTTCAACAGTTATGCGCAATATGCCAATTAGCAACATTGTTGAAAGTTTACAAAAGATGACAGACTACAATCTGATTTATTATGTACTAAGATTGTCTGTAATAATATTATTGTTATAAATTTATTTATAATTGCATATCTACATATTTTGTGTATGCTTATGTTTAAATTTATATAACTTAATTATTTTTAGTATATGTACTGCGGAAGCAAGTACGTGTAAGTTAACAATTTCAAATACAATTTTAATTTGCAAACAATAAATTTTCCATCATTTTTTTCATACTAACACAACCAGAATGGAATATGTTAGATCAGCTGTGAAGCAGTTCAAAAGTTTAGCTTGCTTGAACTGTTGGGTTGCACTACAACAACTTAATTAGCAGCTCATATACTGATGTGATGTGCTATAACTTTGCAAACCGACAAAACGTGAGCTTGCCTGCGGGTGGCATAGAGACCAATCATAACTCTAGGTTAAATTGAGCTGATATGCGAGCTGGTTCAATGGTCCTTCTTCATACATGTGTGAAATGACCTGTACTTCATCAATTTTAATTGAATTACACATGACTAGGATATGCTACAAAAAAATATAATAAAATATAAATATATTCACTTCATTGATTTTTTTTAAAGATAAAAAATAATTGAAAGACTAATTTCCTTCGTAAAGTATTCAGTAATTGGAATATACCATGACCATGACAATATATGACAGAAAACTTTTAAAAACATCATATGCACATTTTGAACCTAACCATAATGCTTTGCATGTTTGAAATGCACATAAAAATGATGTCTGGTGTTTTGAACTAAATGATGATGAACATGTGACACTTAGTCTCAAATTGTATTCACAAATAGTATGTAGGTAGTTTATACCTAAAATGCAATGTAATGAAAAAAAAAATCATTCCACATAAAATTCTTAGAAAACTTCTTACTCTAAAAATAAATATGTGAACAAGTTATCAATTTCATTTTTAATAGATGTTGTAAGCAGGTATGACAAAGACAATTATAAGTTTGTTTGATTAGATTTACTGAATATAACCATAAAATATTATGTATGAAAAGTTAATAAAAAAGAGATTCCATAAATAAAAATGTTGTTAAAAGGACATATTCTGACAAAAAAAGTCATTTAATAGAAATTCGTGCCAAATTATAAAGCCTTTAAAATACAGGTTGTACAAAATATAAGAATATCGATCTAGTTGTCATGTCGTAGTTTACGCATTTCTATATTAAATTCCGTGTAAAAACGTGTTAGTTGATGAAAATTTCACGTATATATTGTTTTAAAATCAACAAGGCACGGGAACGAAAAGCTCTGCCTAGTTATATTATGTAGTTGGTACCATGCACGTAGCACTAAAATATGGAGGATGCTAATTCGAAACTATCGAAAAACTCGTCAAAATCTTATATATCAAATGTAATTTGAGCTAAACCCTTTATCATAATATTTTACGAAGAATGATGACTATTCTTAGTGATAAAATCTATTAAATATGAAGAAATATTCAATTTTTCATTCGTGAGTCTATTGCTCTATAGTGATGTTGATGTAGCTTAAAATATTACTTACCACACTGAAGACTGACATATTACACTTGTAAAACAAAATTTTGAAAATAAATAATAAGACTAATAGTAATTAATATAGTTTTTAAGCAAGATTTATTCAAGTTTCACTGTTTTTTTCCACAAAACAATAACACTATGCGCAATCACTCCCGCACAACCACTATGAAGTTATTGACAATCAAATCAAAACCACCAACATAATGAAATAATAATTTCGGAAATCATTAACTCACGAAACAACAAGAAAAAAACAATGTTAAAATTCGCAAAACGAAATCACAATATTTCTTTCAATATATATTATTCAAAAGTACGCCTCCGATACTTTTTAGGCTCCCGACACTAAGTCGTGAACACGCATGTCCTTAACTAGAGTATTGATTTTTTTCTCGTTCTTAACAAAATAGTGGATATATACACATATCTTTCATTCTGTTCTTGTTGATTTAATATTATGAATCCACTTTTTTAACTGTAGGCACTTATCTTTGAACTCAAAATAATGATTATTATTGGCCTTGTTGGCCTAAAATTAAAAAATCAAATTAATCATATGTTCCCCGATCTATTTTTTCTTTTGTTTAAAGAATAAAAAGGTCAGTAAATTTTGCCCGTTACTTTCAAATGTATACAAATATATATTTTTTATTAAAAATCTATTTTTTTCTAATTAAAACCATTAGAATAGCTCTATGTTACTAACATCTGTATTAAAGAGTTTTAATCTGTATAAAAGTGACGTCTAAATCTAAACCTCAATTGACATTCGTTCAAGTTATCGCTTGACGGTGTGTGCTTGCACTTTTACAAAAATAATAATGAATGTTGACAAAGTCATTATTTATTTAATATAAACAAATAGTAAAGTAATAATGCAATCAATAAGAATAGCCAAGAAAACACTAGCAATGGCAGTTGTTTTAAGTATTATATGGTTTTTGTTTTTTTGGAGCCACATTGGAATCTTAAGGTAAAGAAATAAACCTATCTATAGCGCTAATTAATTTAACATTCAATTTAAATCAGTGACAGAGTTTCAGATATTCTTAAGTTTTGTAACATATACTATTTATAAACATATTAAGTGTAATAAAACGTAGTCGTAGTGTCGTGGGGAAAATTGGAGTATTTTTTAATACATCTTCAGTCAATAATCATCATATTTTTGGAATTCGTATGCATTGTCATTATACTAGACCAAACTTGCAGTATTGTCAGAAGTAATCCTTACCATGCAATCAGATATCATCAAAGTGTTAGAATAGTGATAGGCTGATTGGATCTAACAAATGTCAAACTTAACAGGATGGTCATGTTTTAGTATATTTTAACATAACTTAAAATTTATTATATATAAAAATGTGAAATACTATAAACACATGTCAAAGGCGGTTTTACACACATTACACATTCATGCAATTCAAAGCTATTCAAATATAAATTTAGATATAGAGCAAACTTCACAAGCAACTTTACATTAAAGTAATATATGTAGTGATGTTTTTTTCATAATCTTACACATTTTTTTTTTCATCTGGATATGAAATGAGTATATTAGAGGAAGTCTGAAAGTAGCACCAGTAGTAGAAAACTTGAGAGGTAAATGGTTAGCATGGTATAGGCATGTTATGAGGAGGGAAGAAACCCATGTGGCAAGGAGATGGTTAAGTATGAGAGTGGAGGGGTACACTGGTAGAGGTAGGTCTAGGAAGAGATGGATGGATTAAGTGAAGGGTGCCATGTTTATGAAAGGGTTATTGATGGAGATGACTGTAGATAGATTGATTTGGATTATGGAAACCTGGTAAGTGGTTCAAGGTCAAGGCGATGATGATGATATTTTTTTCATAAAATAATATTGATAGGACAAAATGATGAACAACATCTCATCTATAGCTATGAGTTTCGCCTGCAGCAACACTTGTATAGATACATATTGTAATCCCTCAAAAATCAAATCTTCTAGAACATGCTAACATGGACTAACATGCAAATAAGAGTCCTCATAGAGAATGTTTGGTTAAAAAAACTTTAAATAAAAAATTTACCTATATTTTGCAAACATCCTGTGGGTTGGATAAGTGAAGAGGCAATAGCCTGACCCAAAGACATTTTAGAAGTCATATATAAAGACTTGACATTGTGAACTAAACTTTTTTGCTGGTTCTATCTCTGATGTTAAGATTGATACACCAACTTGTGTTATTCATGAAAGGTGCTGTTGACTGTAACTTCTTCTGAGTGACGTCTATAAAAGTAAGCACACGGCTGCATGTTGGAACAAAACCTTTGATATTTATATTATTCCGCTCAGCCATCACCGGATGCAGCCAGCTGGCAGAATTTGTTACATACATCGGATGAACATCTGCTACTATGTTTATAATTCTGTCGTAAACTTATTAAAAGTACAACAAAAAAATTATACATCTTATTTTTCAGTTTTGAAAATGTTGGTTCCAAAGCTATTCCACTGGCAGTCAAAAACAAATTATGCTCTGTGAATTATGCTGACTACAGATCTAAAGTCAATAACAACAGTACTTTGAAAATGATATACTATGTGACGCCTACTTATCCAAGGCCAGAACAGGTGCCCGAACTGACGAGACTTGCCCACACATTGATGCATGTGCCCCGCATTCACTGGATAATTGCCGATGACCAACCTCTATGTTCTGAAATGGTGTTAAATATTCTCAGGTAAATTATATTGCTTATTTGTTTTTATTTATATCCAAAGTTATCCCATTCTTATTTTATAATTCATGGTACCAGTTGTTTTTGATTCTAAGCTCGGTAAAGTCAAGATCAGTTGTATATTTCTATGTTTAAAATGGTCAAGGGTGTTTAACTCATATTTACCTCCTTAAAAAACCAACTGAAAAAGCAATTATGTGTTTTAAAAAGCCTGTATCTATACTGTTGTTTTTATAATCTTCATAATAAACACATAATCGTTTTAAATTTATTAAGAGTGTTTTATAATAAATTACGAATATCACCGATATGTAGTCACTATATTTTAATTATGATACCACATTGTATCGAAAGAATAAAACCATTTTCACATAAAAGGACAGCAATTTAAATTTCAGTGACTCAAAATACCAGCGATAGACAGTCTGCAGATGTAAGACTTAATTATATAATACAAATATAAATTATCTCTTTAAGATATTTAAATCGTCTTAGCCCCTTCCAAAATTTTTGGACGGCCATTTTTCTTCACAACAACTAAACTACTGTATAAATTTCCTAGTCTGTATTTTTGGCTATTGATTCTATAATAGTATTTTTATCCATTTCAGGCGTACTAATCTGCCATTCACACATATATCTAGTCCAAAACCTTTTCTATATAAAGGCACCAATTTCCCTCGTGGAGTATCAAATCGTCGTGCTGCTCTTGCTTGGCTTCAAGAAAATGTTTCAGAAGGTATACTTTATTTCGGTGACGATGACAACACAGTCGACTTAGAATTGTTTGACGAGATAAGAAATACGAAGAAAGTATCCATGTTTCCAGTTGGCCTTATTGGCGGGTATGGAGTATCTTCGCCTGTTGTTAAGAATGGAAAGGTAACACTTTTAATATATTTATGTTTAGCCTTAATACATATTGTTAGGGTATTTTATAATTTATAAAATAATATATTTGTAAATAAGCTATTAAATGCCTTATAAAGCAGGAATTCAATTCAAAGATTAATTAGAAGTTAAATGAAGCTAGGTCACGAGACAACAATAAATGATATTACCACCTGTTTTCTTCTGTTCCTAGAATGGTGAATGGGACAGATACTGTAGGTGATATCACTAACTGTCACACTTTATAAGAAATTTTCACTATTATCCTTTTTCATCACTGAAATCTTGACATTTAAATAAGTAAATTGCCAATTACAGGTGGCTGGATTTTTTGACTCCTGGCCGGGTTCAAGAACTTTTCCTGTGGACATGGCAGGTTTTGCTGTAAACATTAAATTCCTAAAACCATCAGCTACAATGCCCTACATTGCTGGTCACGAAGAAGACAAATTCTTGGTAAGTTTGGATTTGAAGATGGAGGACATTGAACCACTAGCAGACAACTGTACGAAAATCCTCGTCTGGCATACAAAGACTGCTAAATATAAGAAGCCAACAGTTAAGATTAATCTGAAACAATTCGATGGGCAGCCTAAATTCCAGAACTTTGTTAATCTTCTTAAAGAAACCTCGAGGCTGGGTATGGCAAATATAGAATCAAATAACGGAACCAAACCATATATAATTCGCGATCGTAAAAGCTATGAAACCCTTAGTGGTTTACAGTAGATCATTTTACAATAAACATGTCTTTCAATAGATATTAAACATATTGATATTTAAAATTTTTAAAGATTTATGTTTTTTTTAGGTTATATTTTAATGCAATATATTATAATTTTTTGTCATATGTTAAGTTATGATCTCTTTATTTCCATTGACTTTGTCTCGGTTATGTCACTGAAATACAAAGAGTTTGTTAGACTCTGATAATATGACTTAGTCATTAAATACATATAATGGTACAATCAGATGCATAATATGAGTACATTTTCTATTAAAGTATCTTGTTAAAGTAAAATTTTAGACTCGTCCATATATTAGGAAAGTCTGAATTTAGTTGTTAGTTTTATTAATTCATTCTTATGTATTGTAATTCTTTAGTCAGGCTGTGATATAGCAAGTTTGAACGTCTAGCATATAGAGCTATATTTCAGAGCTTAGATAAAATTTAAGAGTATATGAGCAATTTTGCTGACAAGAACAGTTCTTGAGAATTTAAAGTTATGATTATTAAGTTCATTTTAAGTTTCTCATAGCATCAAATTAATGCTTTTCCCTTTATAGATTACTTGTCTATGCCTTTAATTGAACTATTTTCTAATAGTTCCTTCAAATTGCATCATCAAAATTTCATGTTTTTCATGAAGAAGTCTTTGAACTGGTAAATTGTTTTACGTTAAACATCCCTACATTAATTTATAACATTTCATCATTGCTAATCCGAATGAACAATGAATTATTGTTTTGTGTGAAACCATGTAATGTTGTATCTAAATAAGATTTTTTTGTTAAATATGTCTAAGATATTATTAATTCTGGTTTAGATAAATGTTTTGAATGGTTTTTATCTTATAAATAGATGTTTTTTTTGGATTTTGTCACGGCAGCGGATCGTTTACGTCCAATGAATTTTTCACTAATTGTTTATTAATAATTGTTGTAATGGAATTATAGGGTTTAGAAGAAGCTTTTAGAAGAATTTAAAACAATACATTAAAGCATAATTTTAAATTTACGAAAACATAGCTATAGTTTTCCTAATTTAACTTAATTATGTTGATAAAATATAAAACTACAAAGCTAGAGGGCGACTATACACGATTATCTAGTAATTACCAGAAAAAACAATAGTGTAACCTCTTTCCAATACTGATCACATTTAAAAAATAAAAAATATACAATTCAATATAAAAATATATGATTTAAGATCTTTATTTCTCGAATAATTTACGAAATACATTGTATGAGAAACAATCATGTTAAACATACATACATACAATACAAATTACACCAGTAGTTTACATTTTAAGGTTTATACATATTAAGATATTTTATTATTAAGTTTACATTTTAGTATCAAAATTCATTAAAAAATATTGGTTCTCGGCAATAAATATATCAGTGTGCGTACACACAAAGATATCGCTTTTAAAAGTAGTTTCTGTACATTGTATTCATAAAAAGCGTTAAAGAAATTTACTTATTCCCAGCGAATTTTCTTTATTAAAAAAACTCTTAGTTATTTTTTTTTTCTAAAAAATATTGTGTCAATTTTTTCACAGGATAATTTTTTACTTATTTTATTATCGTCGAGTTATGGTTAATTTAAAAAAAAACGACTACATATTTAAGATGTTATATATATTCTACATTATCTGATTATGTTCTGGTAATTAAAAAAAGTACCGTGTAAAAGGGATGGCATGAATGTAGCAAGTGATAGAGAAATTAAGGAGCAAAAGGTTAGCATTGTATGGACATATTACTAGGGGAAAAGCCTCATGTGACTAGGAGAACGTTAAATATGACTGTGGATAGGTACATTAGTAGGGGTACATTTAGGAATAGATGAATGGATTAAGTGTAGGTAGACATGATTAAGAAGGGAATACCGACTTAAACGTCTAAAATTTAGTGGGTATTTATATAGTAAATTTGTTAAAAAAAACAAGACGAATAAATATTGTAACAGACCACACAGATTAATATAGCTCTTACAATGAAACGTGAATGCCCTAACTACTTTCTACCTAGCGCAATACAACTGTCGTAGTGTGAACTAGCATTTTAAAAATATTATTTACGCTCATTCTAGACTTTTTTTAATTATTATAATTCTGTTTGAATATTTCATTCATCATTTATATGACGAACGATATTACCAATATTTTTAATATTGTAATCAATAAAGTTATTGCATAAATACGTTCGTAAATAACTATTTACTACGATTATTGATGTTGTTAATTCATATACATAAGATTTTGTAGATTTAAGATAATAGATATAATGTTATATCTTTTTGTCACACTGAAGTTAGCATCAATTTATTGGTTCTGAATAAATATAATTTATGAAACTTAACGGTATCATTCAAAGCGAATATGCGGATGCTAAAGGTATACTAATTTAAATAACAAAACAAGAAATCTCTTTCGCTTTTTTGTATGCACACGTTAACTTTTATTCCGTCTATATTGAATTGCTAACTTCAGATTGATAAAAAGATCCGTGATCCATATGATAACACCAATTTAGTATAAGTAAGTATGTCATGGATGTGCCTCAATTTTTTAATATTAATTTAAACTCCGTGTGAACTTATTGTTCATAAATGTATTCAAATTGTATGAACGTGGTAATAACACTGATCTGCAACAAAATCTTCTTTTAAAAAAACTTCTTTATAAATATGGTTAATTTATTGATAATCTATTTCTATTATTATATTTGTTGTAGCACGTGTAATTTTTTATTTATTTTTTATTAAATCTACCCGTACTCCGCGACACGGGTTAATGGCTAGTGGTCGTGTTGCTATCGTCTCCTGGACCTCATCTGTTTAAGAGAGAAATGTATCGTTTCTCCGCGTGGCGGTGGTTGAACGACGAGTTTACGAATGCGCGTTAACCTTAATAAGTCTGTTGATTAAACTACATATTTTTATTGTCAAATGAAGGTGCTGTTTTTGTTTTCATGTTATATTTCTATTATAGCGCACCTAATTTTAAATTATTAAACATCAAAACTTAAAAGAGTGAAAAAATATTGCCGATCAGTTTTATTAATTTTTGTCTTGGTATAAGTTTGTGCAAAATTTAGTACACAGAAACATTGTTTTAGAATAATTTTATTGAATATGAATCAATGTAAGACCAGTAATTTTAGACGCGGTAGCAATTATTTGTTAGAAATATGAATGAAACTACTTGTATTTTGCGTATTAATGCTCATATAATTTTCTTGTTATATCATAAACAACTTAGTATATCACATGAATTAATGCCTATAAAGTCAGGACAAAAGATGATGTAATTCCTCGTTCCAAATGTGCCGCATTTTTATATATTTATGTAAACCAATAGGTTCCCAAAGACAGACTGTGATTGTATGTAAATATTTATATACTCGAATATTATATATTATATAATAAAATCATATTTGTTGTAAATACCGAATAATATACGAGACGGTCAAATATATCTGCGAAAAATATACAAAGCCTAGCTATATAATAGCATTGTCCATATGCATTGAAATTATTAAATTTATTTATAGCCCAGTTGTACATCGTTTACCATTTACTTGACAGCGTACTTACAACGTATTGCAATGAATTGTTAAATCGAAAATGTCGTGTTTGTATTGTGTATGTATTCTAAATTCTAATACAAAGTTAATGAACAACAACCGCTTCGCTAGTCAAACTGTCTGTTAAAAAAATAAATGTGTGTGTAAAATATTTTTTATTTTTTTCTATGCCATGTCCTTGTAATCATTTATTTTTACAATATAAATTTTATCGCCTTTCTTTCCTTATTAATCAAAATAAGTTTGCAAAAATAATTATAAAAAAGGTCAAACATTTTTATTTTACAATCGGGAATGAATATAAACTACACAACTTGATTCTTCTCACACTTCGATAAGTAACTATTCAAGATGTTTGCCAGCATCTTTATTCATAATCCAATTTGAATTCAATTCAAATCCTGACGACTAAAATGTTGTCATATAAAGTGTTTGTGATTTGTATTTTATTTCAGTCTAATCTAGTTTTCGTTAATAATATTACTAAAATAAAATGCACAATTTTGTTGAACAATTTTTTATTTATTTATTTCTTATACATTCATATATTTAATACAATATAATAGATAGTTACATTAATATAATGCTAAATATAATATGTAATAATATTTGATGCGTTTGTTTTATTATGTTATATATTTAATATTTAATACTTTTACAAAAATAACACATTTAGATATACAAGTAGTCTTCACAACGTTATGTTTTAAAATTGTGCGGGATTGATTGAACTACATTATTTTATTAATATTATATATTATATAAAGAGTAAACCTTTATTATATACCTACATATTTAATAATATATCGCTGAAAATATTCAGTTCACAATAAATTTTGTAGAAAATAATATAATTTTACATTTTTAATAAAATATATTTTGAAACGAACATAATACGGTGAGATTGACATTCAGCTAAACATTTAATAGAATTTGATATAGAACATTGTAATAAAATTTACTTATTCATTACTTTGTCGAGTTCGGCCCTGTACGCTGGTAGTTCCACGTCGTCCCAATGGAGTGTAACTTTATCAAAAAACCTGAAAACGAAAAGATATTATCGAACGAATAGCTTGTCATTTGCTGTGCATATCTCACTTTATGATGTAAAATAAATAAGTTGCTGAAAGATTACCTAGTCTGTATCTCAGACAGAACTATTTTCTCATGTTCGCTGAGTCCGCTCTCCAATATGTCGAGTGTGTCAACCATTTGCTCCACATTGAAGAAACCGCAGATATTAACGTCGATGCCGGGTTGATTTAACGTGAACCAGGATGCAATGCGAGCCAATTCCACATTCTTACTCTGAGAAACAAAAAACAATACAAGCTTACCAATCATTCATTATTGCTTGTTCACTAAACACACAAAGTGTAAAACACAGCATTTAGCCTTCACGCCAGACTTCTCAATAACAGCTACCGGTATGTCCCCAATCTATTAGTCAATTAGACTAGACTAGACAAACGAGTAGCTATTTTCGTCGTCTTAGCTTATAATCTTCTTATCTATCTATATATATAAAAGAAAGTCGTGTTAGTTACACCATTTATAACTCAAGAACGGCTGAATTGATTTGACTGAAAATTGGTGGGCAGGTAGCTTAGAACCAGGAATAGGACATAGGATAATATTTACACCGTTTTCTATTATTTTTTTTTATTTCGCGCGGACGGAGTCGCGGGAAAAAGCTAGTAAGATATAAGAGTAATAGGTAAATACTTTGCAGTAATCAGAGGCTCTTTTGCAGATAGCCTTAACATCATCGCTGGCCGGATGCCATGGCTGTGGTCCTTTGTTGGAGAGCAAACCCATTCCAGTAGCCGCCGCATTGATCACACCTACACGTTTACTCTGAAAAAAAAAACCAAATTATTCTTTTATAATTTACGGGTATATAATACACATAGCAAGATAAGATTAGGTTGCATCATCATGTATACAATATTTAATTTTGATTATCACATATATTTCAATATGTTTTTTTGCGGTAGTGGTCATTACACTTGTCATTACGATTTGATATGAGAGAGCTCGCCACTTAAATCGCCAGTTAGTACCGAAAATAATTGATATAGCACATTGAGTCTCGTTGCTTCCAGTAATAGTAGTTAATTACGGACTAGTTGTCGCCCGAGACTCCGTCCACGCGGAATTAAAAGAAAGCTTAATTAGCAGCCTATGTGTTATTTCAGGGTATGCTTTACATCTATGCCAAATTTAATCGAGATCCAATGAGCCATTTTGAAGATACCTTCTAACAAACATCCATTCATGCATCTAAACTTTTACATTTTACTAATAATACGAGTATAGAAGATTATAACCAAGCTCACCTTAAAGAAATTAGTGTAATTTTGTAAGCGATTGTCAAAGAGCGTAGATTTTGCATACGACAATACTGTGGATATTTTAACTTCAGATTCTTCGACGATTTCTTTCAACAAATCTATGTCATAGTCTGCTATTCCAATGTATCGTGCTTTTCCGTCACGCACAGCCCTTTCCAATACTGGTAGGGTCTCTTTAAGTACAATTGACATATCGGGGGCAAAAGTCACATCATGAACCTGTATAGAAAGATGAACTTGTATACATTCGACAATTAAGAAATATTGAAGGAATAGAAAAACTGCAATTTAGTTTGAAATAGAAAATCAGTAAGTATTCAATTTTTAACCTCGTCGAGAAGTCTTCAATGCCCGTAATTTATTTTACAGACGGCGGGTCTGTTATCTTTATATTCAGCACAGTTATATGGGTATGGAGTTAGGAAGGACTTAGGTGCACTTATAATTTGATTTTCAACTATCAATCCACCAATTTATATCGGACTATAATATGCACAAGTTTACAAATGTGTTGGGAAATATCTAGACATTTTTATAGTTATCAAATACTTAAGGAATACAAATAACTGTCAACTATCTATTAATAAAAAATAAAGTCACTTGATGGCGATGATAGATTGATGCAACTATATTGTTGAAGATGACGACCGTCAATTAGCTCAATGTGAAGGTAAGTGGCACAAATAATGTGTCAGTAGGTATCCACTTGGTGCAATGCCTCATTACAATGTTTGCACTTGTTCACAGTTTTATTCCAAGATTTTAATTTTTTTAGTAGTTGTACGATTTGTACTTTAATGAATAGTGTATATTTCGAACAGGGTAAAGTACAGCAAAGAAAAAACAAAAATAAGACAATGAAAGCATAAAGAATGTACCCCGAATTATAAGTTACTGAACGGTCTTTATCTGTCTGAAAGTATTTTTATTCTAGATGCTTGTTATCCATTAGACTATAAAGTTTGAACTGTCGTAGTATATTTGATGCGCAGCTTGATAAGAAAAATACTTAGAAGTAGCAGCACAATAGAACATTTAATAGAACATTAAATCAACTAGTCGATTTGTCAAATTTGTCGAATTTATAAAAAAAATTCAAGGTTGCATAAAAACAGTGACGCAATATTAATTAAGATAGTAAACATCAAGATGTGGCGAGACGAAATTCGTTTAAATTGCCTTTGAACTCTGACCTGAATTAGATCGACGTAATCCAAACCAAGCAAAGCTAACGTATTGTCCACGCCTGCTTCGGTCTTCTCTGCTGAAAAGTCAAACATACGCTCTGGCTCCTTTTCGTATCGTCCGACTTTACTGCCAATGAAAAAAGAACTCCTCGGCACATCTTTAAGCGCCTACAAAACAAAAGTTAAATATTATACAATCTAGGTATCAAATTCATCATGCATTTAATATAACTGTAACGATGTAGAAAATCACCATAGATTTAAAATTGTTATCATAATTAGGCTGCAGATATTTCTAATTCTAGGTAAAATACCTTTTCCTTTTGTAGTTTGATTAAATATTTAGTTAATTTATGTGAATTACCAAATCTTAACATATGAAAACAAGAAAAACAGCAGTCTAAAGCCAAATAGGCATTGAACCTTCTACGTAACTATAAAACAGCAACAAAAATGATGTTTAATGACTGCTATAATTATGACTTGATGTTTAATAGCGTGGTGTTTTTCTTGCCAAAATTAAATAAAGCGCACGAAAGCCAAGAGTTATATTCACATGGAATATAATGTAATTTCCACGTACATTTATTTTGGTACATTATCGTATAAAAGCCAATTTAACAGTTTACTATTTCTTTAGTTCTTATAAAGATGAAAAAAAATGTATTAGGCCAATCTAGATAAGAATAACTAATACTCTACATTTTGGCAAGTAACTTCCCTGTTTGAAGTTCTTGAAGGCCTCTTGTACTGCAAACACTGGAAGTCTTCATTGGGTTAACCGCGCTCGGCCATGTTAAACTCAATTAAATTACAAAACTACATTTTTATTTAGAAAATAAACTACAAATAATGCTTATTAACACAAATACTCTCGCAATAAGCTTTGCAGTTTACACGAACTTGTATTTTAAAACTAATTTCCGTCGTTGCCTGGAATGTATAGATAGCTCCTGATGTGAAGCATTTAGGATACTGGTAAGTACTTATACGGAAAAACCGTAGGAATTGATGATCTCTACCTTGCTCCAACATCAAACACTAGATTGTACAGTCTTCTAACCTAAGTAGTCTCTCTTCCTAGTCGACAAAAGCTTTGGAAGTACATCAGAGCAATCCAGGTTTTTGACTAAAAATGCCCTCAGTGTCTATTAATTACATATGTCTAACGTAAAATTTTGTATTTACTATATTATGTACTACTACTAATAAGCTAAAAATATACTATAGTCACAAAAAATACGTACAAACAGTAGTGCCTTCTTATCAGAGCTTATGAGGCAGACAAACTAATGAGAGAAGTGATTAAACAATACTGGCCATTCTTTAACTTCAATGGAAATAGTAAAGAAAAGGGTGAGCTTTGTATTTCCAAAGATAATAGTCGTTACCAATAATTATCTATGTTATACTAATTTTTTAAACAAGAATGATTCGATTGATTGTTTGCATTGAATAAGTTCCGAAACTATACTGAATCAAATTAAAAAAAATCCTTTAATGGCCCCAGGTGACATAGGTTATTTATTACTAGATTTTTAATTTCACGCTGATGAAGTCTCAGGCCACTACTAGTTGGATATAAAGATGTTCATAAGCCCATTTACATATCAACTACAGGCTCTGACCAACAAAGAATAGTGTTATTTGCTCAAGTACAATATTATCTTTTTTAACTAATGCAACGGTCGTGTGTGTGCATACGATTTTCGGTCTGTGAAACAATATAAATAAAGCAAATAATTTTTCTAACTGTACCTTTTCCAAGAGATACGTATGATCTTTACGTGGAATATTAGTAATTTTATATATGTCAATGAGCCTTAAAAAGTTTGAAGAAACAATATTAACAAAAATATACAAATTGGAATATGATTTCTTATATTAACAATAGTCGGGATATTAAATATAGAAACATTATTTTATTATTTTAAAGCGATCATTTTGCGTTTATAATTATCGTTTTATATAAATGCTAACAAAAAGTATATATTTTATTTTAAATAAAGTTCCAATTGTGTGTATTATGTGCATTGTCTTGATATCAGTTAAAGTGGTGACCGGAGTCGTATCGCATCATAACCGTCATTTCATTATTAACCTCTACTCAATGAAAAGGGTCCTTAATTTAATAATATGAGAACCGGTTGAAAAAGAGCGGTTCAATGATCTTATCTATCTATATATATAAAAGAAAGTCGTGTTAGGTACACCATTTATAACTCAAGAACGAATGAATCGATTTGACTGAAAATTCGTGGGCAGGTAGCTAAGAACCAGGAAACGGACATAGGATAATTTTTACCCTGTTTACTATTTTTTATTCCGCGCGGACGGAGTCGCGGGTAAAAGCTAGTTTAGAATAGATCAGACTATTATTTTCCAATTTACTAATAAACCTTTAACTTCGTAGATGTTAAAATTCATCTGCTTTCTGAGCTGATTAATTTTCTACGAAGATGAAATCGAATTATACTAATTTTGAACCATATTTATAATCTTATTTAAACCATAGATTATTAAAATTTCTTAAAACATAAACCTAAACATAAACTAAATTTCTATAGACTGAATCTTAAAAAATAAGTACAATATTTACATTCAATAGGCTAAAGTTAAACGTAATTAGCACGGCTCAAGAATGTGATTAACAACCTACCACTTACATTTTTACGATTTCTGCTAATAAGCGTATTGTACAAATATGTTAAGGTAGTTTATTAATTTAGTAAATAAAGTACCTAAAGCAAGAACGCGAAATGTTATAACTCTGTATTTAAATTTCAAATTTGTATACTGCAAAATATAACAATATAAAAACAATCGACGTTTTTACCCTAATTCGTAGGGTAAATCCCTAATATTTACTATTTCAATGAAACTGAATCGGCCAATTTAATCCAAATATGAATATGGTTATTAATGGATACATTATAAACTTTACGTAACTAGATATGTAAAATCGATATCATCAACTTTATCTTATCTGATATTCATAATTAATATTTTAGCTATCTCTAATACTAGCCATCACGAAATAAATTCTCATTTTCTTATGGTGCTTGTAGTTTTGCGAAATGTTACTTAAAAAAATTGAAAATATCGCCTTATGAATTTTTACGTAAAAAACTGGACTCGGGCCTAGACCATGTACTTTAGATAAACGTTTTCTATTTGAATAACACAATACATATTACTATAGACATTATTTTAAAAATTGTTATTTATTATTCACACGTTCGATTTATATAGATTTACCTTTCCTAATGTCCTCTCGGAACTGCCTTGACCGTACCATGGTCCAGTTTCTAAATAATTCACGCCTCGGTTCAGCGACTCCCTTATAAGCTCGAAGCTCCTTTTTTCATCATACGTTCTAAAAAATTTACCAACTTAATGTACCTTCAATATGATAAATTCGGTAGAAATTGAGAGACAAGAAAATAAAGAAACACTTATAACGTTATGAATAAAATTTGTTTATTAATTAAGCAAATGTATCGAATTTATTATTCTTCATTTAAACAATATTTGGCAAGGGAGACTTCATTATGTTTGTGGTTTTTAAAGTATCAACCAGTTGCTATAATAATCCAAATAATTATATGTTTGATGATAATGGTTATATGATTTAAGTTTAAAAAAAATACAGGTATTTGTCTAGGACATTGTCAATTTAATCAGTACGTTTTTCCTCAACTACAGGTGCGTTTATTTTCGATAAGTCGCCATGCATTGCGTTATCTTCGTTCCTTTCTTTACTCTAATCATGATGTTGGTACTTAGTGAACTACTTATTCATTGTGGACGACAAAAAAAAATGTGTCTACATATAAATAAAAACAAAAACAGGAGCGTGCATAGGAAGCGGAAGGTTTTGGAGCATGCGCATTCGGCAAATATCCAACAAGAACAAAAATAAAATTTGTTTTAAAGGAAATGTATACATTTCATTTTCTCTTACCCATAGATATTACTGAATGCTGCCCCTCCCAGTCCGATATGGGAGACCTTCATACCAGTATCGCCAAGCTCGTTATATCTCATGTTTATTTATGCGTTTACAAAATAAAATATTGTTCGCAACACACAAACAACTACTCACTCGGGTCGCTGTCAACTGATTGGATTGGTTCAGCTGCGAATGATAAATCTTTACAACTACAATATCATTAATTTACGTACTACTACTGTATTCTTGAATATTGATACGTTAAGATCTGTTCTCTTTGTATAAGCATAGTCGAACATAGGCAAGCACTAATATGTACATACTCCACGACTATTCTGCTCATAATAAACTTCACATACTTTATTAAAAGAACATAAAATAATAATAAGGAAATAAAAAAGATTTTAAAATGCCGCTATTTTTAATTAAAGGTTTAGAAATAAAACGTGGACTAGATTTATTAATTTAGCACCAAGTACCTCGTGCAGAACCGCACGTCATGGAAAAATAATTAATTTTCGTAATGTTCTGACAGTAACGATTAAAAATAACTGAGACTACCCCTTTAAGATAGAGGCGTGATGGTCTTTGCTTATTTTCTTAATTAATATTTTGTCATCCATATAATCTGTCTCCAATCCCGAGTACTATCCAAAATAAATTTTCGCACTAAGCTATAACATGAACAAAAACTACATACTGTGCCGTACCTCTGTAGGATTATAACTATTGATTAAAATTAACAAAATCATTAAACTCCTTTAATTCTTAAAACTCTGAGATCAATTATTTTATAATAATATAAAAAAAAAACAAAAAGCCCAACTAAAAATGCCATATAAATATAACATTCCTCAAGAGAACATACGAACCGAATGTCACCTTACATTTCAAAACTTAAGAAGCAGTATGTTTCATTAGAACATTTTCATCGTAAACCCTCAAATTTATAAACACAGTATAGATTTAATTTATATACCCGCAAAAAAACTACATGGTTACTGCTGTCAGTTGAGTAAAAAATAAAATTAAACTAGGTCAATTATAGAGCTGTAAACACTACTTTATTTTCTATTACTTAAAGTTAAATAATTTTAAACTTAATTGTTTTTAAAAGAGAATTATTCTTTTGAAAGCACGAAACACTTTAAAGTATACTAAATCGTTTTTAATAGTAAAATCTGCAAAATACAATAATGACAAGAGTGCAACAAATATTTCCTTATTTTAAACAAGCTTAAGAAAAAAATTATTGTGCACTCCACCTAAAGCATAACCTATAAAACTTCAACTTCGCGGATAATTGTATTGTATAAACGAATTCAGTCAATTTCGATTAATACAGCATGTACACGAGTATGATTATAGTAACAATAAATATTTTTATAATATAATTGAAAATATTACAGTATTTTTGTAGAATGTAGGTATAGTTTTGCATAGAAATATGGAAAACATTATTAAATGTACAAATACTTGAATTATTGATTCGCCTATAAATATTTTAAACATTTAGCAAAACAAAAAATAAAGGGAATTTATTCATAAAATATTAATAAGGAATATAAATACGTCAATAAAAAGATTACTTTAAAATGATCACTCTCATATTTCTGAACGTTTGCTGAACGATACTTAAGTATTGCTAGATGAATAAATAAACTTTGACATTGACGTAGAAAAGATTATTTTCTGAATTGTAAAAACTTTTAAATTGAATGTAACAATTTATGAATTTATTTAAAATCATAGCATAAAAATCTATAAATCTCGTTTTTATTTAAAAACTGACAGCAATATGACATGTTTGTTTCTGTTACTGGTATCCCTCGTGTAGCTGAGCTTTCAATTCTGTAATGACAGATCTCACATTTATCTTGACCGTCACCCGACGTACGCTCCGCACGCTTGCGGAGGTTAAACTTATAAAATAATATTTTGACTGCGATATAAAAAAATTAATTCCATCTCTACGTGCTATTCTGTTAAAATGTAAATCTGATTTATTAATATAGTTGGAATATTTAAGAAGGTATGTATTTCACAACACACAAGAAGTAATAAAGTGAATTGTTTACATGTTTACAAGTTTCTAAAGATTTTGGGGATGACAAATATTAGGATATGCGCTGCCTAACGACTTAACTAATTTTACTTGTTTGTAAAATCATCTGTACATGTGTTTTGTTTACTTAGTAATCTTTTATTCACATATAAACAGCTTTGAAAATTGCACTGCAAACATTTCAAATTTCGAATGCATTTACGATAACTTTAACGTCTCTCTGCTATTTGAATTTAAATTCATATCTAGTGTTAAAACTTGTGTGTTATTGAGGGCTAAGAAGCTACTTGCCAGTAAATTCTTTTGAATAATACACTACAAGATATTAAAATATTTAAATACTAGATTATATGCATAACGTAATTTTTTATTATTATTACTTATAAGCGAATGGAATTAAAGAGGCTTATTAATTATATAAATTGAATAAATAAGCATAGCTCATAGCAAAAAAATATTTTCATGTAGTGGACAAGTATCAAAGGAACTTATTTTTTTGTCTTACTCTTAAAAAAATCTTAAGTTGCATTATTTTCTCATAGTTTAAAACAGTACCAATACCATAATAGTTCATTGGAAGAAAAGTATGAGGTTACATAAGACAAGGTTTTTTTTTAAGTTGTCTTTATTAAAAATTTCTTATTATTGGATATATTAATATAGTGACAAACATTATTAAATTTTTCATTATTAAACCAAATTATATTGAGTATAATTATTTCAGTTATTTTTAATAGTAGAAATATATTTTTTTGTCCATGTAAGTGCTAGTAATTTTGTGTATAAAAATATTTTAGAAAAGTAAAAGGTTGTAAGTTAAAAAATAATTTTATTTAAATTTAAATATAGATTAACATACCATTTCATGTTCTAAACACTATATTGATGTACCGGTTGAATAGACACATCAATCAATAAATCCTATTGTTATTTCTTTTTCTAAATAATTTAATTTATTTAAAGATATAAAATTACAATTGTAAATTGTAAAGCAATTATTATAATAATCATAATTTTTCAGAGCACAATGAGGACCAGGGTGCCCCGTTGCAGACCTTTCTCCACCCGGATACTGGCCATCTTCTTACTGTTGCTTGGTCTGGCTCTCTACTGCATCTATTATAATGCTACACCTTCAGGCTATAACAAACCAAGTAAGTAGATTTATATTTATATATATTTAAAATTTACAGAAATCTTGTACTTCCATTGTTCCATGCCATCATTGTTCATCATTTTAGCCCGTGTTATCTTATAGGTGCAGTGAAAATGCTGATTTTCGTCGTATATTTGTAATATATCTTGATGATTAAACGTTTTATGCACAAAATACGTATCAAAATAGTAAACGTATTGGTAATTACTATTTGATTCGGTTTTTTTTTCAGTTCCAAAAGCAATAGCCAACATATAATATTCAATAGACAATTAGTTCGCGCGTAGAAATAGTAGGATCAATAGCCTTGGTGTGACATTAGGAATTTATACCAAAAGACATTTCAATATCGTTTACGTTTCACACGAGGGCAGCTCCATCAAGCAGAACAGTACTGCTGTAGTTTAAACGCACAAACCGCGCCGCACCAGAAGTTTTCGTCAAATCAATAACAGTACTGCACTGTCTGTTATGCCTCGCTGTGCTACCCTCGTGTAACTGTTCTAAGAAAGGGAGATCAATGATGAGAGGTGACAAAATGTCAATCATTTATGCTCGCTATTAAATAATGAAGAAGACGAAGCGATGTCTTAGCGTAATTTAGCTAATTAATAATCATTTGAGATGAAATAATTCATTTGTATTGTAAGGTGTAAGTATATATATTTACGTCCCAACTGAGTCTTGGCCTCCCACACAAGATATCGCCAAAGTCGCCTGTCCTGCGCCGTTTCCTGCCAGTCAGTGCTTGTAGCTCCCGCCATATATAAAACAATTTATTTTAACACAGTCTATTAAATCTAAATAGCTTACCATCTGCATATACATATATATTATGTATTTTTTGCTATGTTGATCAAGTCTTGGATCACAATTTTACACTCAGTACATAATCGTTATTTACTGCTAACAACGACGACTAAAAATGATAGTCATAATAGAACTAATTAAGTCGTCAAATTTAATCATAATTTGCTTATTCTAGTAAATAAAATAACATTTTTAGTAAAACATTGCTAAAAGTTGGTTACAAACGTGTTAATACACATCAATCAAAGGATTATGTTAAACATAACAAACTGTGGGAAATAGTTTCACCGGCGTTAAATAAATTCCAACTACAATAACTGGTTAATTTCGCAGAATTCATAGGAGAGTTCTGCTTTTGCGAAACGAAATAAAGTGATTATTAAAAGATAAGTTTTAAAGGAATATCCACAAATATATTTAACATCATATCCCATAAGAATACGGACAATATTAGGACTATTAAAAACGCGTAAAATCATTATAGGTAATAGATATTAGTAATGAAAAAAAATATGTTTTTGCAATTTTAGTAACACGATTCCAATCCGTGATACACGAAAGACGCGTAAAATGACAAAATATCACTAAAAATAATTATCAATGGAAATACAACCAATATACAAAGAGGTAGAAAGCAAAAATAAAAGAAACGTGATAAAATTATAATCTAACTGTGGGTTTCTGAAACCTAAATCTCCGTTTAAAACTTATTGTTGTCTCTGTTTCTATCGAATATAGTGACAGGGATGACGTTATGTTTTATAAAGAGATATCGCTTTCAGAAACCAACGGTAAGTGGTTAGAAGTACATATGTGCTCATAATATGTCAAACTCACAAATTAACATCGACTAGCTATATGACAAGTCCATCAGTTATTGTATCTATGTCTCAAATGAATGGATCTATCGATAACCACTAATTGATCGCAAGCTCCGCTATGAAACAGACAATTAGCTCTCTAGCTATACCTCTCATTAATTTAATTATACATTGCTTTACACATTATATATTTCCATTAACACGTGTGTTTAAACCAATATAAGAGGAGGTAAGTTCGTTAAATACGCGTAAGTGATGTATAGAATGTCATCTCGTTTAATTAATAAGGTTAAGAACTCGACTGCTGAGTGAGTTAACACAGTTGCAATTTTCGCATTCGAAGTGGTGGCCTTACTTGTTAGTGTCGCGATACATGGAGAATATTAATTTTATCAAAACTAATCAAAACTTAAAAACAGGTTTACTTGAATTTCTGATTTTAATTAACCTAATGAAAGATTTTCTTTTAAGTACAGAAAGGAGATTTTGTGACTGATATTTGTCATCTCCCTGGCCGGGATAAGGCCTCACGTGGGGCCGACTCACAAGGTTTTATAAACCTTAAAGTTTTGGTTTATGTTTAGGGTCGGTCGCCAACCCTACTTGGGAATATATTAAAATTAAATATAATATAAACTCTAATAATAATAGCAGAATGATTCGAAAATACTAATATAAATGGAAAAGTTGAGATGGATGGATGTTTGTTAGAAGATATCTCCGTAACAGATCAACGGATTTTGATGAAATTTGGCACAGATGTAGAACATAGTCTAGAAGAACACATAGGCTATAAATAGATTTTTTAAATTAGACAGCTAGTATAATATAATACGAAATAGAGTATAATAAATATTAGAGATTAGTACAAGTCAACAAAGAACATAGTCTTTTCTATCCCTGTACATCTTTTCGTTCGAAAAAACATTATTGCATAAACGCAAAGAGAACGCAAGAAACGAGATCAAGTTAAATAAATCATTAAGGAAAATAAACAGTGTGAATCATGGACGTCACGGCTAATATCTAGTAGGTAAATGTTACAGTAGCTGTTTTTTGTTGTTACTTTGATCGCAGAACTCCGCTTGTTACGTCATTCCTTTGATTCTCTAGGACTAGGATAAAACAGAGACACATTGTGTGTGTGCTACGGCATTCGAATTTCATGGTGTTGCCACATCTATCATGATATCTTGCTAATAATAGCATTAGTGAAAATAAGCATTTTAATTCCCCGGACGATGAAGTCCTGAACCAAGATAAGTTGCTTTCTTGTTAACTTTACTTATTCAAAGAATAGATGAGAGAATGTAAATCCTTTAGTAAATAAGGTCAGGTCTAAGCGGGATTATTATGGTCTACATTCATTAGCTCCGACCACCACAACACCTCCTTTTGTTTTGGTGCATGTATTTAACCTCACCAGTGTATTTATATACTAGCTGGCGCCCGCGTCTATAAGTGTGTTCTTCCAGACGATGTTCTTTATCTATGCTAAATTTCCGCGATATCCATTGAACCGTTCTGGAGATACCTTCTAAAATCTATACGTCCATCCATCCAAATATTCGCATTTTAATTACCATTCATTTTATATTCTTTTTAAGTTTGTATACATTAATTTTAACTTCGTCAAATTTCACGTTCATCATTTTGCGCAATTTCTTTAAAAAGATGTGTAAAGTTTTTGCTTCTCGTATAAATATAGAATTAGGTTTTTCTATTTATATTCCATCCTACAAATGAACGAACAAATCGATAGCCTAAAAACTAAGTACGGTCTATAAATTTCTATAAAATGGAGGTTCGTGATCTCTGCCTACCCCTCTGGGTTACAGACGTGTGTTTTAAGTGTGTGTGGATGTAAAACTTTAAATAGCTGTCATAATCTTCGTGATTAGTAAAATATTACAATTCAATTCTTTAACAAACAAACAAAATATATAATTTCAATTAAGAAAAGTAAAATGCTCAGTTAATTAAATTTGAAGTCAATGATTTGTTTACTGTTGAGCAAAAGTCGACTTGAAGGTTCTTTTTTTTTAAGATGCGCCCTTGCTTATTTTTTTAATTAGTATCTTCGCTCGTTAAAGAAATGAAGTATGTTTTTGTATCGCGCCTAGCAAAACTAGTAATACAATTATTGTTTGGTATTTTGTTTTTTGGTCTTTTTTAGATTTTTACATATTGTTATTAATGAAAAAAATATTGATTTCCGAAATAACTAAGTTTATTTATCCAACATAATCACGTTAGACGATAAACAAGTGAAATAAAAACTTGTAAAAATGTAATGTATGTATGTCGGTAATGTATGATTGTATTGTACACTAACATTCAATTTGTAATGCTAATTAAATTCGATCTATTCCTTACCGAAATAGATTCCTATTATCTTTTATACCTATTTAAATTATCGTATGTTAAAAAGGCTAATTTTTCAAGACAAACCTTTAAAAATTCATACGATTAATTACGTCGCATATAACATTAATATACCTATACAATAAACAACCACAATCCTGTTCTTCTTTCTAGCGTTTCTTTTGCAAATGACACAGAAATTATTACTTATCAAGTTATTTAAAAAAAAATTACAGGGGGTAAATTGAAAGATTATGATAGTCTACGAAGGAGCCATCATTATATTGGATACTGAATAGTCAAAGACGATCATTGTTTTAATTGATATAGACGGAGAGGCTTGCGGTGTGCCTTTAACAAAGAGATTTCCTGATATGTCTGGATTATTGTCCTAAGATAAATTGCACTAATGTAAAGCAAGCTCAAAGAGAATTGAAGTAACTACATAATTCTATTTTGCAAAAAAGGTCTTAATAAGAATTACCATTAATTACATAGTCTGTAGTTTACTATTTTCGGAGCAATTAGCATGAGCTATCGGTGAGCTGTTGTAATTCCTTGCTGTTATTAAACTTTTTTTATTCCACGGACGAAGTTATATATAGTTTGAAGTGATAGTGTTTATACGAGTGTCACCCCAGTAGAATCTACAGTAAACAAAGATATTTAAATACTAGCTGTCGCCCGCGACGCCGTCCGCGCGCAGTTAAAAAAACTTAATAGCGGTATGAAAAATCGATGTTGGCCGATTCTCAGACCTACTGAATATGCTCACAAAATTTCATGAGAATCGGTCAAGCTGTTTCGGAGGAGTACGGAGTACGATATTACGTGTTATAGAACGATACTTCCAGAGTTAGTAGTTGGTAGTAGTACTCTCTCTAGAGTTATTTTAAGCGTACGGTTTGGTTGGTATTGTGCCGTCTATATGTTAATATTAGTATATATGTTGAATATCTTCGATGATAAAAGAAAATAATGGTCATACATTTCATCTGTATGCGTAGTAAAACTTCGCGCTGTTTCAAGCGTTGTGCTAACAAGATATTTAACTATGAACTTCCACTTATAACATGTCACGATTGACGCATCTGAAATTTTAATATGAGCTGCAGTCAACGACCTAGGACTATTTCACATCGGAAGAGAGCTTTATTATTAATCTCCTGTGTAAATTGTACTCTCAGAGCGACAGATCGATTTTCAATATTATGTGCGTGTGTATCGAGCGATAGTTATGTGATTGAACCTCGCTACGGTTCCGGGAATATATGTTATTTACCTGAGTTGAATAGTCATTTATTTAGAATTAAATATTCGTGTACTATTATATACAGTATGTTAATAAAAATTGATCGAACTATATAAATAAAAAAATCATATATTTAATATTTCAAATTTTAATTATTCGAGAGAATTTCTAATTTCAAAATAAATGCCATGTTTACGATAAAGTTTTCAATTACATAGCTTATGTGATCTTATATATAAGTAAAAGTAATACTGTTTGAAAGTGTTTCAAGCGACAGAAAACAAGTCGATACGTTCTAAGAGAAAAGATTGGTTAAACCAAGAGATAATATTTCTCGCATGTTGAAAGAAAGCGGCGAAACTACGGAGACAAGCAAATGTTAACATCTTGGGATAGTCATATATAATTTTACTGACCTTATAATATTTTTTACTACCGCACTTTATTGCCTTTGAAGTGACTTTAAAAAGTGTAAATGTTTTTAATATGTTTATTTTCAGAATAATCTTAACGAAATAACGAAATTTAATTATTTTAATTGAACATGAAACTTTCATGTTTATAATAACAGCACGATTTAATTTGTTTATGTAGAACACAGCATATAAATAATTATCCCCGAACTACGGAATATCCATTATTGTTAATTGAAATGTATAAAATCACACAGTGAATGAACATTAATGTTTTTTTTCCATTCCATTATCATGTTTTCTTTATTACTGACTGTCACATTCGCTTCTTTAATGAACACTAAAGCAGACCGGTTGTCACTACTACTATAGATTTTTCCTACCAAATACAAATGATCTGTCTTAGTGATCGCTATACGATTGTAAGTGAACTAAGAAAGTTAACACTTACTTAAAATGCAATGTTGATACATTTTAATTAAATTAATTGAGTGGGAATCTGGAGTAAATTATGCTTGCGATATTCAAATGTTTTTTTTTAGTTCAATGAAAAAATAGATATGCAATGCTTTCTTATATATCTAGCTTTAAAGCTGAGCGAGAGTTACTTTTTAATCGACATTATACTCATCGATACTTGATGACCGCGACCAGTCTGAAAAGACTGCAGCCGTCAAGAAGAAGAAGTTTTTTCATACTAGACCAGAAACCGTTAATCATCACAACGATCTATAAAAATTTATTGGTGACCAGAGTAAAATAAATGACAAATTGATAGACAAGATCTATATTTCAGTATATTCCAATTTTGTTCCGTTTAAACCCTTTTTCAACTAAGCGACTATACACGCGACTCTGGTCGCGAGTAACTGCTGAGCAATTAATGTACGATTTCCACTGACAACACTGCGACTGCCGTGCCGTAGAAACCGAGGCGACCGGCTGGAGTTGCGCTGTTGGTCGCTAAGTGGGAAAAAAGCGCTATATGCTGCTGCATGTCTTAACGTCATCGATTAAAAAGTATGTACCAAACTATCTGAAATAATCAATTTGATAGTTTTTGATACTGGATTCGCGTTAATTACACAAATTTAAATTATTTAACACTACTCGTCCGACTCCTTTGATCGAAATGATTTGATAGATCGAGTTATGACACCGTCAGATTGTAACGTTATCATTTTATAATATTAATTACCAAGTTATAAAATCATAAAAAACGAGATGCGAACATTTTATTTTTGGTTGAAATCAAACGTTATTTTTTTAACGGACCGTCAAGCCTCTAGCTCTGGCAGACAGTTGTAAAAGTTACACACGCTTTCTGAATCACTGTTTTTCTATTTTCATGTACTCACTCGCCGACATATTTGTCTAACATGGGAAAAACACTGTGCTCATGTTCGACGCTATGATTGTGTCGTTTTGATAAAAAATAATAGAAAACAATAAAACTATGTCTATTTACGCATAACATTATTAATTAAACACTACTAGAAGTTGTCAAAATTTTACTAAGTACATGTTAGTGAATGTTAAATCAGTTAATACGAGTATCGTGGTGTTTAGCGTTCGATACCTCGAAAGGAAAAATAGAACTCTTATCCCTCACTTTGTTGTTCGTCCGTCTTTCTGTCTGCCTCCCTTTTTCTCAGAGAGGTATCAACCTCAATGCGTTCCTGAGCTGGAATTTATGTGAAAAAATCAAACTTCTAAGGCAACGCAATCAAAAGATACAGCCGCTAAGTGCAGCAAATTTCCGCAAATTAAACTTTCCGTGAACTCAGAATCTTGAAATTACGTAAATTGAAGTTGCGAAAACCGTAAATTTTACTCATATACCTACAGGTTAATTTATACAAAACATTCGATGCACGATGCCGATTCGCACTTGGTCGGTTTTTTTATATTTACTTATTACAATGTCCAAACTGTCGGGAAAAAAAGATTATGTCGCTTCGGCACTCAATCAATTATCATTATTCTAAATTAGTAATTTATATTTTATTTCTAATTAGGAATATTACGCACATGCAACCTCAGTCATCAAAATCGGTCAAACTCTTAGTCAATAAGAAGTCACAATTGACTCCCCCAAAAATATTACACACCAAGACCGGGAGTAGAGTATATATAAATAAAAACTTGCTCTTGCGAAAATATTTGCTAGCGTTTTAATGTAGAAAGATGGTAGCATTTTGCGTCGCTTTTCAACGTTGAGTGATTGCTGGCGTTATGTCCGTTTATTTATTGGAATAATAACTACACGACGATGACTGCCTTTGCACACTCAGCTTCCGATTAGACTCCTTGTATAAATTGACAATTGTCTATATAGCATACAATACTGTTGACAAATACTTAGGACAGATTACGGTTTTACATTTAGTGCGAACTTGACGCACTCGCTTCTTCTACATCCATATAAACTTAGAATCCATATGAAATTAGAAATCTTGACCTAAATTGTTCTTAAATGTGTTAATTTCTAATGCTAAAAATATCATATGTAGACAGCCGCGATTTCGCTCGCTTGAAGTTACAAATCATTGAAATGTACATGCATAAATTAAGTCAAATTTGTCTGTACGAAAATCAATCTGCGAACGTATTTGGTCACGAAAGGGCTATCAAACATTATTTTTATATGTGTCTCATAGAGCCAATGAGCCTACTTTTTTGATGGCTTGAAATGTTAATTTAGACTTTTTGATATGTACATTGTATTAAAATTTGGGAACATTGATCTGAATCTATAAACATTATTTAAATTGAAATGTTTGTATGTAATATCGAAAAAAAAAGTCTGTTTGTTGTTTGTCATTGTCTGTCCGTAAGGTCGCGTTCGACTGGACCGATTTTGACGGGACAGACGTGGAGGTAGCTGAAGCACGCATATTATAGACTACTTTATTTTATTTCTAAATTTCTCGTCGGTGAAGTTGCGGGTGACCGCTAGTGTGAAATTATAATTGGCCGGCGGTTTATCGTGAAAGTCATGTTCCCGTGGCAACTACGTAACATTGAACTTAAAAAAGTGGCAACATTTGGCATCCGCGTACAATGTTCGGAACTGGGAACTGGGGACACTAAAATCGATGAATTTTAGAGAGAGAGAACTGCGTAATTATTAACAACGAGCACGTAAGGTGCTTGCTATGCTGTACACTAATTGGAAATTTTATCGATAGTCCAATTACGATATATCGATGTAACGACTGTGCGATTGTGTTTGCTTTTTATTTATAAAATTCTATAACGGTAGAAATTTATATTGAGAATTTTTTTTCTATTATCATTTGAAAATTATGCACACAGCTAATAAAATGGTCGTCTTACTCAATTCGCCGGTTCATCAATGAACTTATTGCTTGGCTTTTCTCAGACTTTCGCGAAACACATTTCCGATCCTCTTATAGCTATCGGTTTCCGCAAAGTTGAGATAAACGTTATGAAGCAGTCGTTTTATGATTTCAATAGTTTTCATATGGCTGTAACTTTTTACCTAATCACATGACTATGTATGTGACTTAAATCGTTTGCTTCAAATTTCAAATAAATAACTCTTTTAATTGAAAAAAGTTTTTATTCCGAGAAAATATTAGTAATTTTATATAACTCGTTTCGGTAGGATTAATTTTTTAAGTCTTAATTAGTGAATGACCTGCAATTAACGAGGTAGAGCGTAGATATAATTTTCGCGCGTATGTAGTTGTGTAATGTAATATGCGCAGTGGTTGCAAGGACGAGGACAACGTGCTATTGTGCACTCTCTTAAAGGAGATCCGATATATAGAAGCGATTTTCTCTTCCACACAAAACATACTATACATTTAAATATTATTGGAGTGGCTATAGTACTATCAAAATAAAAATGCATATTTCATGCACATGATGTATTTGCGTTACTTCTATAGTAGAAATATAGAATAATATATGAAAAGATTATGTTCGAAAGTCCGCGTTTGTTCCGGGTAATCTCCGAAACGGCTTTACCGATTTTGACGAAACTTTTAATGAAAGGTACCTGACGTATTCTAGACGTACATATACTACTAGCTAGTCAAAAATACATGGCAACCTATATTTTATTCTTTATACAGCACCCTTTAATTCCGATGTAAGATAATTACATACCGAGGTTATTGGAAAAAATAGAATGAAGAGCGTCGATGAATTGAATCAACTTGGGCTTCTATGAAATAAGAAATGTGTGATGTTTAATTTTTTTTCCTATGATACTAATTCATAAACTCGTTGAAGAGCGCCCGCTACTAGTTAGCTCACATTTTAATATTAGCAAACGTATAGGTAAATATGAAACCGTTGTTTTTTCTATTATGTTAAGGTCGTTTGTATCTTACACTATGAAAGATACCGACAGTCGAGTTAGCACGGTCGAGTCGTGAGAACGCAGAGGCGCCACCGCTAAGGGGTCTTATGGAAACAGGTTTGGCGAGTTCGTCGCTCAAATAATTCCGTACTCTGACTCGATTAATGACGTCAACGTTCTATTGTCTGTTTAGGTAACTGATGCTTCTATTTTTGCATTATTTTACAATACAAAAAAAACCTTTTTTTTTTCTTAATTCATCAATAAATAGGTTAGATATTTGTAAATGGTAAAAAAGCATGAATATGTTTTATTTTTCAGAGGACAAACGATATGATATTATGATAACGTACTCAAATTATACGTATCTATTTCGTTTCTGGATCGGTATTACTAAACGTTCTTCACAATCGATCAGAAATTATATTTTTTGTATTATAAACACATAAAATTAAAATATTAATTATCGAACTCTAATAACTAAACTTAATATTATTAAAAAGACGATAGATACGTAAAATAATAGGATCTGTGTTACCGTTAATAGGTTTTCTGATCGGCTTAGGTCGGCTGGTAGCTACTCGTTTTTTATGTTTTCACAACCAAAACACATGTAAAAATGTAATGACGTATTTTTCTTAGAAAATGACGAGGATGACACAATGTTTTTAAGCAATTTCGGCAGAGGAAATTCACAGTTATAACATACTAGCTGTCGCCCGCGACACCGTCCGCGCGGAACACTGATTAAGTTGCCTATGTTCTTCCAGACTATGCTCTACATATGTGCCAAAATTTCATCAAGATCCATCGAGCCGTTCGGGAGATACCTTCAAACAAAACATGCATCCATCCATCTAAACTTAAAATGAAAAACGAAAAACGCTAAAAGATAAAAAAAAGACATTAACACTAAAGTATTTAAGTTATTGTGAAGAAATAAAGTAAATACGAACTCCATTAACTTGCTTCGTGTGTGGGATGTTTGTTCTAATGAAATCATTGTCGGACTCGAAATTGTTACGAAAGTAAAATAGTCAAGTTTTAACTGATAGCGAGATAAATGTGCAAGGAAAAAAAACGTTGTCACTAACTTTGCTATTTGAGCGTATTTTTATATTACACTAGTTTTTACCTGCGACTCCGTCCGCGAGGAATAAAAAATAGAAAACGGGGTAAAAATTATCCTATGTCCGTTTCCTGGTTCTAAGCTACCTGCCCACCAATTTTCAGTCAAATCGATTCAGCCGTTCTTGAGTTATAAATAGTGTAACTAACACAACTTTATTTTATATATTACTAGCTTTTACCCGCGACTCCGTCCGCGCGGAATAAAAAAAAATAGAAAACGGGGTAAAAATTATCCTATGTCCGTTTCCTGGTTCTAAGCTACCTGTCCACCAATTTTCAGTAAAATCGATTCAGCCGTTCTTGAGTTATAAATAGTGTAACTAACACGACTTTCTTTTATATATATAGATATAGATTTTCTGATGATATGTTCAGTATAAATTTTGGTTTATTAAATGTTTTATAACCACCTTTCATAAACAAGCCAGACTGAAGGAATGCTGCAGGGAATGCTTACCCTATTGAAAATGCCGGGCGAACCCAGCGCTATTGTACACTGAGAACTCTCACTAGCTGTTACGGTGGATCTTGAGAATGCAATTTATGATATGGCATCTTTCTATTACTACTACTAAATACAGAGCTATTTGAGACGCGTGATATTTCTCAGGGAGTATTCTATCAATTATTTTAAAATTCTATATAATATACGTTTATTTACATTTATTAAAATAATAACTATGTTGATTTTTAATGCATTTTTTTTATTAGAAATATTTTAAACATATTACCGTCAAAACATGTTAAAGTGACGAAACAGCATTGTACATCAATGTAGTTATTTTGGTAAATAATTATCCGTCATATTTGTGTAGCGTGGATGTATAGTTTGATACGCGAAACGAAATTCATAGTAACATTTTGTGTTCGTGTGTATTATTTGCAACTGCAATATCGTAAAACTTTTGTCACGTATTTTTCCATTGAATTCGTAATTGAATTTGACAATTCATTAAATTTATTTTAAACCTTTTATATTTTGTTAAAGTGAATAATAAAATTGTCCAAATTTTAATGACCTGATTTTCCATTGAATTGATGAGCGTAAAAGCTTCATGAAAAGTGTCTATAAAATTTCGAAAATTTTATTTTGGCATTCTCCGAAATAAGCTGACATTTTTATTTTTTCTTAATTGCAAGGAGTTGCACGATTCAAACCATTTTATCTCAATAATAAATTTAATAAAACTTAAATCATGTTTTCGAACGTAGGAAAGCATTTAATTTGAACTGTGCGCTTCAAAACTTTATTTATCAAGATCGTTGAATGAGTTTGTTTAAAAGCAAACGGAGAACGCCCGTTTATTTAGATTAAATACTTTATAATTTATTAAATATATACATTTTTAACGAACTATTTTTTTTTAAATGTACATCGTTTATATTTCAAATAAGTGGTTTGTCAGTTTCCATTGCTAGACTGCGAGGACTTTTGATTAAATGTAATATTTGTAAAATTAAACATTTTTTATATAATGTACATTTAATCCTCCCAAGTAGGGTTGACGACAGGCAGGCGCCCGCCCGTTAAAACTTAAAGCAAAACTTTAAGGTTTATAAAACCTTGTATGCCGACCCCACGTGAATGGGGAAAGGTCACGGAGTTGATGTTAATATTTAAAAATAACATTTTATTTATATATTTTATCTATCTCGGTTCTGCCAAACTCCCGTTTAATCCATTGAACGTGTCCTTTGGACTTTAATTATGCATACATTATAACATTTATGAAAAAGTGCACAAACTTTATAGTAATTGTATTTTTAATTTAATTATTTATTTATTATTTGACTCGATTGGGTACAAGTTCCTGCTTTATATCTAACCACGCTCGAGTAAATCCAAAAATCCTCTCTTCGTCTCTTCTACTATTACCATTATTTATTATTTAATAGGTTTTTGGTTTAATTAATTGGAAAGTCAATCACATCGTAAAAAAACGTAAACCTTTTTTAAATTTATGTCCTTTCTATCGATCAAAAATGATGTAAACGCAACGCAAGTCACGAAACAGGTGGTAGTGTAATTCAAATACACACACACACACAACTCACGCCTGTAACCCATAGGGGTAGGCAGAGATCACAGACCTCCATTTGGTATGGTCAAACGAGCCTCCGCAATTCCCTTTCCACCAATTTTCCGGAACGTGACGTAATTTCAATACGTTCAAGTAAAATGTATGAAGAGCTATATCTTCAACATTCAATTCACCGTAAACTAATTAATTAGCAACATTGCGGAACTGTCCTCGGCGGTAATTCTAAACCAGTACGACTTAAGAGTCCTTCAAGAATCAAGCGTTTCCCTTTTTAAAAGGCCAGCAACGCATCAGGAGTTCCTCCGGTGTTGCGGATGAAATTTGCCATGGATGTTGAACATAATATGGAAGAACACGTAGCTTACTAATTAAGTTTTTTTTAATAACTCGCGGTCGGCCTCACACGCTACTGCTAGTGTTCTTATAAATCGGAATACTGTACAGATTTATTTCGAGTTTGTAAGTTACTAAACCAACTGTAATCAAATTATTGATCAACTCGAGTGTAATTAGCGTATATTTAGCGAGCAACGTCACTCAGTTTAATAATTTATTCGGTGACAGTACAATCCTGTAATAGTGTAACCCTGTAATATTTCGCTTAATTACAATTTATAAATGTGAACATTTATCGTGAAAATTATAACTTAACAATAGAAAGATTTTAATATACCGACCACATATCACCGTTTTGTTCAAATTTACAATAGTTCACCGGATAAGTACGACAAGGGACCGATTTCAGTGGCGACATTTTATACAGTTATAAATTAAGACTATCTGTTGGTAATGATGACAATGAAATAAGAAATATTTCATGTTTTTAAATGTTTCATTTAAATATACAGTTATCACATTCGATTATATAGAAAACTATTGCTGCTGTTTTTTTGGATGATTTTTTAAGAAATGCATCGTTTTTAACACGTATCATCGGCCGTGCCTAAAGTGTCTGTCCTGTAGAAAGGGCAAGTTTTTAAACGTGTCTTGAATAGGGTACCTAAGGCACGGTAGACTATTGACCGGTGCTCTGAAACCTCTTTTGTGATCCACATACAGCTTGTTGTCATACCTTTCCTGACAGGCTTTGAAAAAAAGGAAGCTGTAGGATAATTTAAGATTTTCCAGACATAGTTAATTCAGCAACTCGCTATCCTGCTCTAAACATTTTTTATATATTTTTTTTTTTGCAGTAGGTATTATAAATTTTCAATATCCAAATAGGTTAGTATTAAATTCATATAATACTGTTTAAGACTATTTTGCAAAGTTTCAAGCTTTCCGCTTCAAAGAAGACTTAAAATACACATCTTAGAAGTTGTTGTTTACTTACAAAATTTATTGAAAAGACGCTTGTAGTTTATTTATTAGTAGGATAAGATTTACGATATTGCAGCAGCGAGCTATGATCCGCTTTTATACTTGATGTTATATTTGAGAGGCTTCACTCCACGATATTAAATGCTTTGTTTATTAAAAACAAGCGACTAACGATGGTAATTAGAATGAATTTTCTTCGGTGATAATTTTTTTTATGTTTAACGGGTTTTTTGGTTTATCCTAATCAATATTATCTCTTTTTAAAGGTTTTAACCATAAAAGTATTAATAGATAAACGTGATAGGCATTTAATTTTGCCCAATGTGTCAAGCATTGTGTAGTATACAACATTAACTGCACTTATCTTAAATGGTGTTTGAATTTATTTTTTTCATTTTGACCTCCTCATCTTTATATTGCTCTTTACTCAACTGACAGGAAGATAATGTTTCGCTGGTATGTATTTTTTTATATCATAAGGTGGCAAACGAGCAAACAGCCACCTGGATTCGCCGCAATAGTGAGGCGACCGTTGCCCATAGACATACGCAAATGCAGATGCGTTGCCTACCTTTAATCAATAGAGAAGGGGACGCACAGAAAGAGGATATTTCTCCTTCCTCTGCGTCCCCTCTTCTCATCCTTTCCTAATAAGAAAAGGGTGGGAAGGGAAAGAGGACTAAAATTAGGCCTCCGGTACCACACTCATCAGACGAAACGCGGAATTACTTCGACTTCACGCCTGTCTTCTGTGTGGTCGTGGTATTGCACGGTTGATCTGGCCAATTCGTGCACCCAACAAATATTGTATGTATGTTTTATATAGATGCGGTTTTGTATGTATGTTAATTCCTGGTGACAACTGTTGCCGATTTTCTTATTCTTCCTCGAAATACCATAAGGGTACAGTCAATCGGGTTATATTGCGGATAAGATGCCGAATTTGATATGAAATTATGTACAAGTAAAAGCCACTTTATTGCTCTAGTTAAATAAAATGCAATTTACTTTAGCGTCATTTTTTTTAAGTCGGGCCGTTGAGTATCTTAAAGTTATTTAGTGAGAAATTGAATTGTCCAGGTTACATAGAGTCGCCGTTAAAACGAACTTAAATTTCAAAAGCGCTCCGTCCTCGCTAAAAGGTTTTAGGAGCAAGAATTATTTGCGCAAAACGACGTTTTTCTTTTTCAATTCGTGTCATTCGTAGTCTAAGGCAACTCTCTTTGGAAATGGATGCGCAATTTTCCAAAACCTTTAAAATTGCAAAGTGGTAGAACGTTTGTTCTCCTTGTATGCACACTTTTAGTGAATGAATGTGAATTTAATGAGTGAGGGGAATATCAAACGACGTGAATCGATACCGTGAAATAGAATTTACTTTTTGTTTGTGCATGATTTGATAGATGTTACAATAACATTTTTAGAAACTATTAGTACCTACTATTATCCAAAGTAGAAGTCGTATTTCAGTAATGTCCCTGTCCTTGTCCCAATTACATATGGTCGTCGCATCATGTTTCCGTCCTCCATATTAATCTATCTACAGTCATCTCATTATAGTACTTATAAAACATGAGAAATTTTAAGTTTATATATGAATAAATACGTTGAATTGACACATCTGTTTGGCCTATGATAGTGATTATTTTACCATCAGAAACTATTGTTTAATTCCTTGGCAATCCCAGTATTATTACTTCAGTTCCATTATTTATTATTTTACAAAATACATCCAATATATGTAGTGTAGGGAATACATAGGTTATTACGCTACGAAAGTGTATTTCAGGACTTATATTTGTTACCTGTTTGGTTTTCACTGGAACGAATTATCTCTCGAAGGAATTTTCTATTCGATTTATATAAAACTGAACTGCACAGAAGCTGAAATGTATCCTTTTGATTTGATATCTTCTATTTCGAAAATATTAGTTCAAAATTACACTACTCGTATAAATGCAAGGAATTCCCACTTCTACTTACATCTTTGTCTTTTTATGATTTGCAAAACGATGTTTCAATAACTGAGTCTATACCATCTTTATTGAATTACCTCTGAATTATTATAGATCTGTGTGACTAACCGAGCGTTTTAATTAATATCTCGTCCGTCTATTCAGGTGATTATGAACTTGTTATTTCACTTAGGCAGATCTTGATTTCCTGTTACATTCTACGCTAATTTAATTGCATCTTGGGTTCAGTCTTACCTTCGCTTTGATGTGTCTAGACCTTTGTAAATCAAAATCAATCAGTGTTGTTACTCGCTTAATAGAGTTGAGTACATTAACAACAGAGACTCGATACCAAAGGTAGTTTTGCTTCTCTCAATATAGTTTGCGAATTGATTGGTAACTATCTCTTACACTAGATAATGGATTTCAATCAGCTTATGGTACGCTATTGTTGACCTGACTTACTATGAATGTAAAGCCTTTGTATTGTGTACTGTTTAGTAATACTAGCTTAAAATTGATCATCACGTCAAATTAATCGGTACTTACTACGGGTTTTACGCAATGTATATACAAATTGAAGGGGAATTCCGAGCCGCTGATGTAACAGACATCAAAGAACTAAACAAAACTAATTTAAATAATTTGTTGTAACCAATACATAAAAAGTGTGATCAACTTCGGTACTTTATTGAAATAACCTTAATGATCAAAAAGTCTTGTTTTCTCAAATAGAAAAATATTTACGAGGCGTCAAATGTTATGTAAATGAATATGAAAAACTGCGCTTGCTTTCAAGTAAATTGCCTATTTAAATTTCTTATTCGAATATTGTAAAAGATCCAACATAAAGCTGCCTTTCGCGATATCATGTCGTCGCATTTTCTGACACAAGTTACGAGTTGAAATTAGTCTTTTCAAATAAAGTCTCTTGAGTACATAGGTGAAAATCTTAAGCGACCAAGTTTTATTTTCATGTTGAAAAAACGTAGGTAACTTGGAGGTTGGTTTTCTTATCAGAAACATTTTCCTTGTTTATATTTGTATCCATATCATATGCTTTGGAATAAATAAATTTGCCACTGATGTTTGTTTGCTGCAAGTTTGAATCATACATTAATAATAGTGTTTTGTTTGCTACACGTCTGAATAAAAAAGTTAATAAGTCATTTCAAATAAGCGACCAGTGTAATGTATACAGAGACACACAATAAGGGCGCCTTATTGTTCGTGTTTCAAAACAAAGTGGATACTAAAAATGTTCTTAGTTAGCGTTCTAGCTCATTAGCATTGTGCAGACCAAATCTTACATGCATGCAGTGAGTCGAGAGGCGTGTCTCGTCGACGCCGCGACGGTTCGCCCTCATACGCCCGGGCGCTTTTTTAACGCCGCGTTAATAATTCGCCGTTGACGGTTCTCGACCGATGAACGCTTTAAAATCACTCTTGTTACCCTATTCCAATGTTCAAAATGCAACACTATGTTATAAAAACGTGTCGCGTTTTAAAAGCGCTGCCATATGAAATTAATTTGTTCTAATTGAACGCACTTTTAGCGCGTGTTCAAAATTAAAAATAAAATTGCGTAAATGTAGATATATGAGGCTTGAGGAAAATCGCGTTAGTGTCTGATCCGTTGATTATTTTCGCTTGTTGTGGTATTAGTATATATTCGTTTGAATACTATTGTAACAGATTTTTTTTCCTTGTGGGATTTTGAAGTCATAAAATGATTTAGTTTTATAATTATAAAAATCATGTTTGTATTGCTTGACTACTTGGATAATAACTAATAAAGAATGTAATGATAAAATTCTGAGAGGTAGGCGCTTTGGCACATAGCTTGGCAGAGGCTATAGTTATAATACTAAATCTTATATATAAAATTCTCGTGTCACAATGTTCGTTCACGCACTCTTCCGAAACGGCTTGACCGATTCTCATGAAATTTTGTGAGCATATTGAGTAGGTCTGAGAATTGGCCAACATCTATTTTTCATACCCCTATTAAGTTTTTTTTAACTGCGCGCGGACGGAGTCGCGGGCGACAGCTAGTCTTATATATAAAATTATCGTGTTAGTTACCATACTCCTCCTAAACGGCTTGACCGATTTTTATGTAATTTTATATACATATTTAGAAGTTCTGAGTATCGGCTACTATCTATTTTTCATACCTCTTTTGAAAGTTTTATAATTGCGCGCGAACGGAGTCGCGGTCGACAACTAGTATTAATATAGTTACTCCATTACGATTCTCGGCTGTCTAATAACTTTATTAAGTGTTGGTTTAAAGTTAACAATATGTAATAATATCGGCAATAAATCAAATATTGTATTTGCTTAGGCGATTTGAAATTGAAGGTTTACTTAATTACAAATGCGAAAGTTTTGACCGTTGTTTGTTGTCACGTAACCACGATGTAATTTGGGTAGATTAAAGCCTGGAATAGCGCATAATCCAAAAATTAAATTTTAAGCGGTCGGAGTCGCCGTCGATACCTATTTAAAAATATTAGTAGGGACCGACTTCTTTGATGTAATACAAGTTTTATAGTTATATAGTCTTGAGCTTGTCGCTACCACTATGAAAGTGCGATAAATTGTTCGCGTTTCCGCGTCGCAGCAAATATGCAAGAAAATAGTTAACAGTTAACATAACCCCATCGCAAGTATAAACACTGTAACATTCTTTGTATCGTGAATACTTGTAGGTAAATTTTAGAAAATGGAATTTACGATGAATGGAATCCTTACTGATATTCTTTACTTAATATTGATATTATAAATGCGAAAGTAACTCTGCCTGTCTGTTGCGCTTTCGCTACCGAACCAATTTAAATGAATATTGGTACACAGATAGTCTAGAGCCTATGGAAGTACGTAGGCTAATTTTAAATGAGAGAAAAGGGGTTGAAACGGAGGGATGAAAGGTATGAAACGCCGAGTCGCCGGCACTGCTCTTGTTATATGATAATTTGGCGATATAACTATCTAGAGTGATTCGAATTATTTAATTCTGTTATAGGTGCAAAGTTCCATTAGTAATAGCCCTGGTAGACAACTCCATTCTATAGAACGGACACAAGTTTTCATAGTATGTGGTCAGTTGTATACATCTAGACTTTTTTTCTGTAAATACCGCTAAATGGAAAGTTACTTTAAAGAGAAGAATGGAGTCTTCCCCTCTTTGACAATTAACACCTCAGTGTGAGATTAAATTTCATTTTGATTATTTTGAACGATCACAAATTGTATAAAATTAAAAAGTAAATTGTAATTGCAATTTTATTTATCTTTCAAGTAGATGGCATTTTAACCTTGAGAATATATACTAACTGATAAGGCGGATATATGAAAATAAGTCAACAGGTCTATAGTCGCTTAGTTGCATGGTTGTTCATAGACAGTTGACCCGCTTACCTTTAGCGCATGAGAGATATGAATAGATTAGGTCTTCATTCTCGTAGGCTTCGTACTGTAATTATGTCAGTACAATGGAAGTTATTATGTAGAGTACAATAAAACATCTAGAATGTGAAGTCACTTCATTTTCATACATCCTATATTCAAGAGTAACTTTTTATGTTCCGCAACTAATTGCAAGTAGTCGATTATTATTTAAAAAAATGTGTATGCATCGTCTAAAAACCAACGCTAATTATAAATACTAGTCTTGCCAAGTTATCGCCTTATTTCGTTTTTTTTATTTGAGCTCTTCGTTATGGATGTTTTTCGACAGAAGTAATTTAAGAGACGAAACCATGTTTAGATGAATAATGTTCTGTGTAAACACACCTAATATTGAGGCAGTATTTTAAGCCTAGTTTTAGTATATAACCCACAACCCACTTTTTCTAGTTTCATGTAAAAACAGGTTTCCAAAGCAGAAGTACTGTTTATCGCCGAAATACCGGTTGGGTTTTTTGCTACTGTATAAAATAAATAAATATTTAATACCTTTCAGAGGAAAAATGTGTCCGGAAAAATCTTGTAAATGTCGGAACGTGTATTCAACAATGCAACACTATACCAGCGTGACATCTGGGAAATGAACCGTGCGAACATCTTTACTGGAAAGAGGATATCCGTATCACTTCCTTCCTGTTAATGTGATGTAATTCCAATAATTTGTTGACCTATTTGAAAGTTAATTCAATTTAATAATTTTATATTTCCAACAGAACTACATGTATTTTTAAACTATTACTATGATTAGTATTTTTACTGTAATCACAGTCCTGTCATATTCCTACTCTATTAGGGGACGGCAGAAACGTGTTACGTCATTTCAGCCCTTATTTACTTTCTGACGGTGTAAGCTCATGACGTTTCGATTGTTAAATAAATTCTTAGCGCCCTCTTTGTTACATTGTAAAGCAATGTGTTAATACTTTCATTATTTTGAAGTCGAGTTTTTTCTATAATTACTTAATTTGTATATATTTGATTCGCGCACGTCCAAAAAGCAATGTCAGAGACAGGGTTAGGTTATCTATTCTTCACCTCTCGCGCCACGGTCGCGGCCACAGATAATACCTCAACTTCAATCTAACTACGACCTCTGTTGCGACATACTTCTATGTAATGATCTGATGTCTACATGTACACTTGTATGCATTTGACGGTCTTCTCAAACTCTACAAACGTTCTTTCATGTAATTTTTTTTTACAAAATGCAAATTAACAAAAGAATTATTAACTTTTCATAGACAACGCTAAATAGCTTTGCAACTCTAGCCGTTGGTTTCTGAGACCAAAATCTCTATTTAAAACATATCGTCATATCTGTCATTATCTCTGGCAAAACAGAGATAAAATTATGTTTTAAACGTGGATTTTGTTCTCATAAACCAAAGATAAATGCATTGCGTACTCAGTTTTATTCCAGAAACATCTAACAAATCGCTCAGTCGTAAGTGCAACTATTACACAATTCTTGGGGATTATCCGAAGAGCTTATCTTGAACTCTTTCAATGATATTAACCTTACTACATGGAATAATGTTAATACAGTCTTGTTATACATAAATATAGTTCAGTTCACCAACATGATATGAAGCACCGTGCGTCTTAACAACATTCAGCCTCGTTGAAAGTGGGACGATGCTCGTGGGGAGAGGTAAGCATGTTAAGGCTGACGGAATTAGTTGCGAGCCAACAGTTAACGCATGCATAAGCTGCCTAATTGAGACTGGACATTTGACTTAAGATTTTCAATCTGTCTAATTTATTTTTAGTAAATATGCTAATTAGAAATGTATTAATCAGGTAAGGTGTGACTGAAACGTCAAATAAAAAAGGCCGACCCCACATACAGTGGGATAAGGATAGGGAGATAATTAGATACAATAATTAGTTTACTTTCAATACCTAAGTTTACGATAATAATTGAACATAATTCTTTGTTATGTTATTTCATATATGTTTTCGTTTACTGTTTTTGTTTCCAACATATTATAAAGTAACAAAAATATTTCAAAATTTCGTTAAAGTCACTGCTCTTTTAATCTTTTTTAGTTTTTACCATTCACATTTCACAAATTTTACCATAGTACCCTAGACAGCGTTACTGTTCGCGACATATGCGATATTGAGATTATCAAAGGGATCGCCTGCGGTGGTACGTTTTAGGGGCGCTACTAAAGCTACCGTTCTCTTAAACAAAAAAAATCATAATACGGTATTATAAATATAAAAATTCACATAGTTGAAAACGATTATTTGCAAGTTTTTAAGTTTGTTGCCCGAGGGATAAAATTTGGTACCTAAGAATTATTTGCATTTGTTGGAATGCCTAATGCCAGATTCGTTATTTTTTCACTAAGCGGACCCTTAGTGAAACAAATTTATACAAGGATAACGTTTAAATAATCATTAAAACTAGCCCGTCGCCGACAGTTAGAGATTCTAGAAAATTACATTACGAAAGATTAGTCTTGCATCACAATAAACAATATAATTATCTGAATATATAATGATGGTTCTAACAATTACGTATTGGAACTAAATGGGCTTAAAGAGGGATTTATTTGAGTCTATTTGTGTATAGGCTATAGGTCCAGTGATATTTGTCAACCAGTGACGAATAGCCTGTGGCTATTCAATCCAATAGTGACTCGTATGCCATGGTCCACAGAGCACAAACACGTGGCGAGCTGTGGTATTCGGTTAGTATCCGTTGAACCTGTTACAAATACGAGTAATCCAGGGCCCATGTTATTTCAATTGGCTTGTCATCGACTTTTGGGACACCCTGCATATAATTCATTTGAGAGTTTTCTTCTAACGTTTTAAAATTATTACAACAAATATGAAGGTTTTTTGTTTTTCACGCTCAAAGTACTAAACTGTACTCAACAGAATTTAGTTATTTATACGAAAGTTTTTGACATGTAATTTAGTACAAAAGTGGATGAAAAACTTGTTGATGTTTTATCTTATATATAAAACTAGCTTTTACCCGCAACTCCGTCAGCGCGGAATAAAAAAAAAAAGAAAAAGAAAACGGGGTAAAAAATATCCTATGTCCGTTTCCTGGTTCTAAGCTACCTGCCCACCAATTTTCAGTCAAATCGATTCAGCCGTTCTTGAGTTATAAATGGTGTAACTAACACAACTTTCTTTTATATATATAGATTTTCATGTCACAATGTTAGTTACCATACTCCTCCGAAACGGCTCGACCGATTGTTATGAAATTTTATATTCATATTTAATAGGTCTGAGAATCGGTTACTATCTATTTTTCATACCACTATTAATTTTTTTTAACTCCGCGCTGACGGTGTCGCTGGCGACAGCTAGTAATATTATAATACTGACACAGATTAATCCTTATAAAACGAAAATATACAAGTCGGTATTTACACGTAGCCTTAAATTGAATAATTGGCATTAACACCGTTACAAATGCAGCCGACAGCACCGACTTCTAGACGTGGTTCGTATATGACGGCCCTTATATTTAAAATTCATATCAGCTATAAAAAATTTAAAATTCTGAAATTGATATTAATTTAGTTAAACCACACTTACGACTGCAATTTTAATTACGTTTCGAAACGTGTAGGTATCGCTTCCGTGTTGCGAATAGTGTGACATATTTACTGATCCGATACAGTTGACACGTGCTGGCGAACATCGATGCTCTATCGCAGTAGCTCGGAGCAAGGAAGTGTACATAGACCAATGCAAATACGACACTTGCATATTCCGAAATGAAGCAGCATTGGGGAATGGTGCGAACCACACAATTTACTTACTCATCAACTAATATTTGCACAACATCAGAGTATTAACTTTAAACATTTAAACGTCTGTTGGACGAAATTTATACTTCACGTTATGAAATACAGTTTCTATTTAATATTCTACTTATATTCACGACCGAACTGCCTTTTCTCAACGTAAACTTAAACTGCAACACATTATTTAGGAATTGTTAGTCACGTAAATATTGATTTACTCTTAGAGAGTTGGGGGTTTGTTTTATCAAAAATATTGGACTCAAAAAATGTTGAAGAAGAATTTTGTAGGAATAGGATAAACTTAGCCTGGATTTGGACATATCCTTTTGCAAGTGTTTTGCGATGGAATAATCTTACTAACATTATAAATGCGAATGTTTGGATGGATGGATTTTTGTTTGAAGGTATCTCCAGACAGGCTCAACGGATCTCGATGAAATTTGTCATAGATGTAGATCATAGTCATGAAGAACGCATAGGCTAGTTTTTATGTTTTTTTTAATTTCGCGTAGACAAAGTCGCGGGCAACAGCTAGTTATAAACTATTGATATCATTCAATATGTTTAAGCAAATTATGTTTTTGATGAGTAGAAAGTTTATGCAGTCGTATAGTGCGATAGCGTAATAGTAAGCCAGTATTTACTTCGGTCGCCCGCCCTAACTTTGTTTTGTCTTCCCTGAATTCAACGTGACCTTTCACAAATGAAATCGTACGTTTATTAAATTTTCATGCGCGACATGCACACGATATCGACATTTTCTTGATGTCGATACTTTTTAAAGCAATCAAATTGTACTGAAAACTGTTGGTTTCACGAGGCAATCTGCTTAAATATTATAGCCTTTGTTTGCAGTAAACAAATACTAGATCGTTAATCTGTGACTGTTCCGCCATTTTCTCTCACGCTATCTTCACTGATTCCTTTGTATGAAGTTATTTCTAAAAGTTACATTAGCATTGCATACTTAATATTAAAAGGAAATTGTTCGAGAAGGTTATTTGTATATAATTTTAATTCTAAATTTTTCATTACTATTCTTTTTACTAATTTTTTAACCGGATTCGGGATAGCAATAGTAGTAGTAAATTAAATGTAATATTTTAGGTTTCATAATAGTTTAATTTAGAAAATTGTGAATTATATGACTCATATCTCATGTAAGAATTGGCTCCCAGACATAATATGTTTGATACCATAATTAAAACTGATCTTATTACAACAAGACTAGATGCAACACAGGGCGACCGCGGTGCTAATTAAGTTTCCTTTGCCATCAACTTAATTACAATATAGTCACTATAGCTACAGGTACAGGGTACACTAGAGGTACAGGGTTGTCTGCCCATAAACAATATGCCACCGAATCAAAATAGACTTAATTATAATTGTTTTAAAACTTACTGCATTTTATACAAATGTCACTGTAAAAACAATAAATTTTTCAGCTTCTTAGATACCAAATTATTCCTTGCTTCTTATTTTACCATTTTAATAGGACTAAATTTTAATGAATTTAATTAGATGATGTATCCATTTCATCTGCTTGGAATTAAAACTTCAATCAACAGAACGATTTAAGTAACATCGGTTTACGTCGTAGCGAATCGGTAAAAATCTTCATGGAATTAAAAAAAATACTCCACGCCTTCTGATGATCAACACTTGATGTTCATTTATAAATGAACAAAAAAAGAAAAAAATCTTCGTTCCCGGTGAACCCTATCCCCATTTTTTATTTGGTCGTCTGCCCTAACGTTTAATTATAATACGACAAAATTATATTAGAACAGAAAATGTAATTTCAGTTTTATCCAAGCGCAAAATATGTAATATCGACATAGACGAGTTTCGTTCAGGAAACACGGTAGGAAACACGCTTTTTATTTCGAGCGCACGTCACTGTATACATTGTCACCTCACTCACATCATACGACTAAAAAAAAAATTAAAAAATTCTTTGTGATGTTAACTAAACGTAGCCAAAGTGCTTTTTGAATTTAGCTTCTGCGAATTTCGTAACGGGAACATGAATATAAAATGATCACATTCAAAATTCAGCCAGAATTTTCAGTGATATATAATAAGCTGAAATAGTAGTATTTCAGCTTCTTATACTGAACTGAATTTTAGTAACTGGAGATTACGTGTTAGGAACATAAGTAGCAACTATTATGACTTTAATTTGACTAATATTCGGTTAGATTATATTATTAAAAGTCGTAATTAGAAACTGCTTTATATTTTACGTCTATCTACGAATAGTAAACGTTGGTTATTGTGAAATTCCATACCAAAATAACTCAACAAGCCAATGATATTCAAGTATTCGTGTTCAATTCAGTGGTAATTACGCCGTCTGTTATTCGCCGCACATAGGTATGCAATGTGGTGGAAACATAGTGTGGTTTGGGAAACTCGTTGACCAGACGGACCGCATATCTTCGTTGATAGGCAATATGTGCCGATTGATAGGTACGAATATCGACGTAGACTGTGATGAAATAACGTGTCAAGAACACTACTGAAAGAGAGAAATCAAAATCGATTTTCGTTTCTATTTTTATGTTCTAATATCATAGTCAACTAGACATAAAGGATCTATAAAAGCTTAATGTATAAACTACATATTAGCTAAAACATTTGTCAATCCTACTATATCATACATTACTGGGACAGACATTACCAAAATCATGAGTAGTTCTTGAAAGATGTATGAATAGGCTTTCGTAATGAAATCTTGACAAATAAACAACAAAGTACCTACTTACAGCGAAAGCAGTTCTGGAGATACATATTTTAACTAGGGTAAAATATACTGATTTATAACCACGTTGACGTCAATAATATCAATCACCGGCGGTCATAAGGTTAAAACAAGTGTTTAATCTAAACAGTATCTAATTATATATTTTTTGGAGTAATACAGAAAATATATTATTCCTTATGTATTAAGTGACAGTTACATACTAAGTATACCATTAATTCTTTCTTTCTAAATTAAATGCGAACTAAATATAAAGCAATATTTTAGAATGCTATTTGACAAAATATGGTCACAAACATAAACTAGCATAAGGCTTTAACTACCGAATAAACTTCCCTTTGCCTGCCATGTGTAGAGAGATATGTAAATACCGATGCACGTAGCAGGCTCTAAAGAAAACTTATAAAATAAACATATCTAGTTATGGTTTCAGTAGCGTCAGAAACATTGCGGTGATTTCATTATTTTCAAGAGTGAAATGTTCAAAAGATATTTCCGTATGTCTTTGCTTTGATTTTCACCACATTTTCACGTTTCAATCGTTCCCCGACTTTTCCATCGCTACCTTTTTACCTTTATCCATTATTATTTTTTAAATCAACTGAAAAGATAAAGTAATTTTCCAATGTTTTCACTATTAATATAATTTAAAACATGTTATTCTTTAAAAAAATCCTACTATTTTAGCGACGGTTACAGAAAATTCAATAATGGAAATGAACTTCAATACATTTTCTCCCTCTACCATTATAGCAAAGTTTTTAAACCTGAATACTATATTAAATCATTTTTATCAATAGATTTTAGGAGCAGAAACTTTCTTCGTAGTCTAAAAAAATAACCTACCCAAAAAAATCATAAAAACCGTTAACAATTTTAGTGGATCAATATAAACACACTGATTTAAAGGTAGATATTTAGCGCATATTTTGAGGAAGATATTGTAAAAAATTGAGTTAAATACGGCGATTTTTCGGTACACGAAATTATATAAAGTGTTTATAATAGCTTGGTTAAAGGTTGCTTGAAGTGGTAATTAGATATCAGTGACTTGTAGCTATTAATCTAATACTAATCGTACCATAGTGGTTCAGAACAGGCTCATTAACTAAACACATGGAGCGACGCACAAATAATTTGTAACTCGTGCTTATTGTACTACATTAAGCAAGCATTACAATGTCTGAGTACAAATGAGTATAAAGATAACAATTGTTTTTGTTATAACTTGTAACATAGTATGAGTTTATATTACTTGCTTATAACGCGTATATATATATTTGTATATACATGGAAAAATCTAGAGAAGTGCTCTCTGTGTTTTGTTTTGTTATCTTACGTTGCATAATAATCAGAGACGTAGAAATAAACAGATAAGTGTTTTTAAAATTATTATGAACAATATATATCGGGCTGTGGCCCACTACTCCGCACGCGCAGAATTAAAAAATAAATTCAATTAGTCAATTATGAGTTCTCCCAGGCTATGTTCTACATCTACGCGAAATTTCAGCGGGATCCATGCAGCCGTTCTGGAGATATCTTCAAAAACATCCATTCATCCTTCCATACATTCGCGTTTATAATATTAGTAAGATAAGTAAGATAGATATTGTTATAACATAATGATTCGTCGCTTTTATGAAGTGTTAAAATCTTTCTAAGCAAACTACGTTTTTCTACATTATTTTTTTTCAAAAATATTATGAATACAAGATCCTCTATTAGAATCAACATACAGTCAAGTGTCTGCAAGTGGCTTATGAATAACTTTCTATGCAATATGCAATATCATGGGCTTTTATTTTTCATTGTTAGTGTACTTTCATCCACATTCTTTGTAGGAGCTACAACGATTATAATATAAGTGAGGTAGCGTATTGCTCATTTACATGTTACAAAATGTACAAAAAAATATGGCTAAGGTGGGTTACAAGTATAGTATATATACTTAAATCACAATAAGTTGTCTTCTTCTTTTATTTATTACGAGTACATTACGAGCTTCTGCACGCTACTCCTTCCGTTCAAGTAGCCAATGTGTTCTTCCAGACTACGTTCTACATCTTTGCCAAATTTCAAGATCCGTTGATCCGTTCCGGAGATACCTCAACACACATCCATCTATTCTCTAAACTTACACATTTATAACATTAGTAAAATTTTCATCACCGCACAGTTGTTGTATCTTTGCTTTTAAAGTGCTAGTAACCAGTTACATTTTGTATTTAAATTTTCACTATGGCCACGAATCACGAACGAAAAATAAAACTAGTAGAGTATTTTATAGGTAGTTGAGCTTTTCGCGTCGGGTCGACGTAGAGATTGGTGCATTTTACTGAACGTGTATTTCAAGTGCCATTGGCATATTCCGTAGCGTTGTTTTGAAGAATGTTTATGTTTAAACACAAATACTTTTTTTCGATCATTATTCAACAATAAAGTGATCATTGCAGAGACAAATATTTTATGAACAAAACTTCTTTAAAAGTTATTAGCCTTTACAAATGCAGAGTCCGTTGTACTTTAAAGTAAATAATAATACAAAAATATAATAATAAAATTTAAAATTTTTCAACGAACTCGTTGTCTACGTGTATTTCTAGTGAACTCATATATTGATTTGATGTATTCTATTATCGCAAAATATTTTAAATGCGAGAAATGAGTATGGTTTTATATTTAAATAGTAAGTTCGGTGCTTAATTTCCAAGTAATGTATTATAACTTGTCTCTTAAGGTACTCCCGAGACGTAAAAAATGAATTGTAGTCTTACATTCTAATCTTACTTCTTACTAGTATTATAAATGTGAATTTTTAGATGGATGGATGTTTGTTTGAAGGTATTTCCTAATGGCTGAACGAATCTTGATGAAATTTGGTACTGATGTAGAATATAGTCAAGAAGAGCACAAAGGCTACTTATATTTTTAATTCCGCGCGGAAGAATTCACGGGCGACAGTTAGTATTTTATATTACTAGAACAATTCACGCTTCGTTGGTTGCACCGCACGACAATGTAGCCATTGCTATCTCCTAGATACAACTACGCATGTTTGTTAGCTTTTGTTTTGAAAGAACCCTTATTCTTTCCAGAACAAATTATTTTATGTATGCGTCTACATACTCTTGCTTTTGTTTCACTTTACGTTGACTTAAAAAAACTGTCTCTTTGTATTCCTCCGTTTTTATGCTTTTTAAATACTTTACGCTTCATCACTTTATACCAGATTCTGCTCATATAATAAAATTGTTAACTAAAAAAAGTTCATTACATAACATTATTAGATAATTGATTAATTTATCACCACTTAAGAATACTTCCTTAAAGGTCGAAGATGCATGCAGTAAGAAATCGGCGCTTCCTTATAATTATTTGAATAGCTTGTAAGCTTCTTTCCTACAAATGTATAAATATTTATTCAATTAGCTTTTCTTCAAACTATTCAATTTAAATTAATACATTTAAATTCAATATGCATCATCACGACTTAATACGCATTTGACTGCCAGCCGCGCGGTTCATTCGATAACCGCACTCGCATCAATAAAGCCGCATGATAATTAAATGATTACGATCTTATTCCAATTTTCACGCTTTCCCTCAATATCATTAAAGCTGTTTAAATATTGTTGTTGCATGAAAGGGTGTATAAAATGTTTGTGTTCCATGTGAACAATAAAATATATAAAAACCAGAATAAAAAGTATAAAACAATACAACCTTCTTATACTCGTATGCAAAGAAAATTCTTCTCTGGATATAATTTAAGATATGAAAGGGCAGAAGTGAGACAGGTCGGCGACGTCATAAGTAAATAAAAGTCTTTCACAGGAGGTAAATGACATTTTAGGTATATTGTTAAGGCCAAGCCACCAATAAAAATTTAAATTTCAAGAAACAATAAAAGTAAAATTGTGTAACGTTGTCGATGCGATCTGCTATTAAAATTAATTAATTAATATTTGTGTTTAAATTTACATTTAAATGAAGTAATTAAATTTTCGCGGTAGATATAATTATGTTGTAAACCGTTTTCAGAATGTAATAAATCTGCAGTTCCATTGGTTATTTAATGTTTGCATAGCAAATACGAGTAAAATCCATGGTTAGTCCGAACGCATTTCATTTATTAAACCAAATTAGTTAATCGTATATTAAACAGTTATGGACAACATCGAACAGCGACTTTTCCAGGTACCCCTTTTAATTATAATTATACGTTTGATGCAATAAATATTATATGTAGGCAGGTTATGTCTCTCAGACCACTGTCGATTATATTTTTATGATAAATACCTTTAATGGCTATAGCTCTATAGATTTTCTTTAAATTCACGGCTTTAAAAAAATATTGAAGTGAAAACGTTTTGCTATTTTTGGTGTTCGATTCTTCAATTGACTCGGATCAATTAAAAAAATGGATTTGTAATATTGATTGATTTGACATTATGAATTTGTAAATTCTTAGATCTTTCTTTCCATGCCGTGCTACGTTCTTCTGGATAATCAATTATCATCATTATACAAAATTGTCTTTAGTTATCAGTCTTGCATATTGCATTATACGAGTACTACTCGTCGTACTGTATATCGTATATTTTGGAACCTCTGTTCTGATTTAATTGGGTTTCATGTTGGAACAGTTGATCACAGTTGCCACAGATCACATACGTGCTCCTGCAACCTGTAAAAATACAGGCGAATTGCAAACTTTTTTTAATTCTTTTATACCTGGTCGCCATTTTGTGTATTTAAGAATTACAGTTTCTAACACTATCTTTGACTACGAATGTTGTGCTATTTACGAATCATATCATCATGACTTACACAAACATTTTAAATATTAATAAAGTTCCGATCAGCTCGATTGTCAAATGAAAGCAAAGTCGAAGCAAAATGATTGCTATAAAAATTTTATTAAAAAAACCAGCAACATCAAATTGAAGCCAACTCAATTAAGTAATCAGTTCACACTCAGAATCTCGGTCCTTGCAAAGTTGATTAAAATATTTCCAACGCGGTTGCAAGCTTCAATCGTTTGCTAAAGCAAAGATCAATTTGCATTTATTTATCAAACACTCCGACGATTTATTTGTATGAAATTATTTTAATAGCTGATCTTATGGACTTAAGAAACATTTCTATTGCTTCTTATGTTTTCTAATGAGCAAATGCATAACAATTGTTGTTTACAAAACCATTATGCATAAACCGAAACTTAATTAGTAGCCTATGTGTTCTTCCAGGCTATGATCTACATCTATATCAAATTTCACCGAGATCTGTTACGCCGTTCTGGAGATACCTTCAAACATTGACCAATCCATCCATCCATCTCAACATTCGCATTTATAATATTAGTAAGATTACGATTTGATAACGACGTATCAAATAAGTAACTTAAATGATGTTTCCAATTGAGAGAAGAATTTGTGATAAAGCAATTGATATAGGCGCAATAACGTTGTAGTAGTAATCCGATTATTTGCCCCTTTGTGCATTCACAACCGGAACTAGTTAGAATACATAGCTGCCCAATTTGTTACGTTACATATCTTGCAACTATACAAGACTAAGTTATTATTTAAAACATAGACCAACTTGAATAAAAAGTTTTCGTAAATGTACCTATATATACGTTATTAATACTAATAATTTATTACTTCGGTTAAACCATTTTTTTATTATAATTTCGTCAATTTGAAACTAAGTTTGGATAATTATAGTTCATTCTGTTATAATAATAATAAGGTATCGTATAAATGGTAGAACAAAAAGCAATTCTAAACTTAAATCAATATTCGAAAACGTTTTAACTGTCATGGTAAATAATTAGGTACTATAACTTGCCTACCAGTTCAAGACAATTGTTTTAAAAAATATTTCAGTGTATCAAATAAATAAGTAATACCTTAAAAGTAAATCACCAACATTAGACGGAGCATTTACTTATAGACCGAAATCAATATTCGATCTTTTATCTGAAATTGTTCTCGTTTTTACTTGCAATAACATCATTTGTTTTGTGGGAGTAACCTTACTATAATTATTTAACAGTCTAAATAATAGACAAATAAACAATTATTCCAAATATACGCGTAAATCTTGCTTCTTACTAATATTATAAATGCGAATGTTTAGATGAACGGATGTTTGGTACAAGGATCTCCAAAACGGCTGCATGGTGTTGATGAAATTTGGCACAAATGTAGAACATAGAATGTAGAACACATAGGCTACTTATTAAGTTTTTTTAGTTCCGTGCGGAAGGAGTCGCGGGCGACAGCTAATCATTGCATATATTTAAAGATCATGTAAACCGTAGTTATGCGAGACGGGTCAACGGTACGGCGACCTACATGTATGAATTTATCCGCATTTACAGTGACCTAAAGAACACTTGAAGTCCGCAATTAACAATACAATGTATTAGAAATTAAACATGACGTTGAACTTTTATACCATAAAAATTTACTAAACTGATACTGCATTGCTATCCTTTACATTTTCTTTAGAAAAAAAAAAGAGTTTACAACACGTTTTATACAAATAATATACATTCGGTGTCGAGACCCTTGGTCCGTGGGGTCCTAGCGCTAGAAAGCTTTTTAAGGAAATAGCAAAAAGGTTAGTCGACATCACAGGAGACCGAAGAGCTGGCAGCTACCTCGGACAAAGAATTAGTTTAGCTATTCAAAGGGGGAACGCTGCCAGTATCTTCGGAACCTTGCCTAAAGGGACTCCTTTTAATGATATATTTTAGCTTTTATATTATATTTAAGATAGTTGATAACATATTTATTTCTTTTTTCATTTTGTGTTGTAAACGTATTTCCCAGAACACATAATATGATGTATAATCTAAATAATAAATTTAAATTTAAATATTAAATTTACTATAGTAATATCGTAAACATTTAACAAACACAGTCTGTAATATAATTTTAGAATGAAAACACTGGAATGTCAATACTCAATTTCCAGTACAGCGTTAATATTCGAGACGTCGAAGGTAATGCCATTTGAACAATATCTGTCCTGATTGGCACATGATAGCACGTATCCCAGTATTAGATTAACGTAGAACTATATGTCTAATCACTTGTATTTGATGCTTTCATTGTATGTATGCTATCTATACGAGTATACTGACTGAACAATTTTTTCATTACTACATTTTTCAATACTCTTTGACATGGACTCACATTGATTATACTCAATTCCTGAAGCGTCATCAACATACATAATTCTATACTTTGATTTACTGGTTGGATCAAGCTTTGATTTTACCTTTTGATATTCGCGTGCGTTGTTATACAAAGGACTAAAAGAGGTATGTGTAAGTGCCAAAGTTTGGAGTGGCGAGTCATCGAGTCAAGAGACTGTTCGAAAACAGTGTAGCGCTTTACACATTGGAATGTATTCCCACTCACAACCCTTTTATCTGAAATGAAATATTTCTTTTAATTTTTTAATAATTCAAGCTATTTACTCATCTATTAATATGTTCCTATTTTTTCATACTAAAATAGTACACGGATGAAAGTGTAAAATAAAAAATAAACCATATATATATATATATTAAAAATATGAGCCAATCTCAATGAAAAGTGCTTTTTCATTCTGTTCACTCCATTTTATATTCAATCGGCGTTTGCCTAAATGTGTGCCTTTACGTGGAAAATAAATACTTTTAGTTTAAATTTTAGAATTGTAAACAGAAAACTATATCGCAATGGATTTTGAGAGCCCTGTTTTATATCAATATTGTAGTAAAAATTATTTCCCCTTATATTTCGATCTAAAGTTTTTTTTTGCTAGATAAAAAAGTTATATATTAAAATAGACTATATATAATCATAAAGTAGACTATTTTTTCCAGGTTTATCTGAAATAACAATAGGTGTTTGAGATGCCAATTCTGAACGTTGCGTTGTAATTAACGTTTCAGGACAGTAGCAAGTTTGACGTTTTAGTCATAAGTTAAAAATACCATTAATTACTATTTGAAAAGCGTGAAGTTTGTAGTCAAAGGGTCACTCAATCATAAATCGAGTACGCCTCAAATTAAACTGGACTACATAAAATTGATTGGTTGACGTCTATCCGAGACCAGCAAACCAGACATATTTTATCAACGTATTATTTTTGGCTCTAAAAATTGACGCTTCCGTCACCTTTATTCAAAACTAGCTTTTACCCGCGACTCCGTCCGCGCGGAATAAAAAATAGAAAACGGAGTAAAAATTATCCTATGTCCGTTTCCTGGTTCTAAGCTACCTCTAGCCCACCAATTTTCAGTCAAATCGATTCAGCCGTTCTTGAGTTATAAATAGTGTAACTAACACGAATTTCTTTTATATATATAGATGTCATCCCTTTCAGTGTCTTTGACAAAACATCCAAGCGTCACGTGGAATTGTACTGTAACAAATTTGGTTCATTTATATAAGACATTTCCATACCAAAAAGGAATACTTTTACTGCTTCATTTTCTTGTAAATATAGTAAAGCTACCAGAGAGGTAATAAATTCAAAAAAGGTTAAAATAATCGGAGATTGTTTAATGCACAACAAATTAGTTTCATGCTGGTAGTATACGACGACGTACCGGAAATAATGCAGTTATTATCTTTGTTATATGGCAATATTACGCCGGGCACGTGGTACGATGATTGGTGTTGTTTGCTTGGGAACCACCAATACTCATTGAATCCATTTTGTATGGAAATAATTACAATGTAAGTGATTACTAATCTGATACTTTCAGTGCATCTGAAGTGAAAGAAAATTGAGTTTTTCTTGTATGATAAAAGTACTGAAACAAGTATGACATTCTTCTCGATTTAAATGTCATCCAAAACGAATTAAGGTGCCTTTATATCATGGTTTAATTAGTTAAATCTTTTTGTTTATACGTAAAAATACATGAAAAAGGGAACAATGACGTGATTAACAAAATAGTAAATTCTAGTAGTCCTAAGAGCCTTTACCTGTTAGGAGCAACATACACAAGAAGCTTCAAGCAGACTATTTATCGATAGCTTTTAACAAACGGCCTGCTAGTAGCTTTGTCTCTGCTAAAGTATGCTACGTCATGCTGTTTGCTTTAAATTCTCCGTGTATGTAGCCACACTTATATTTGTACAAAGAACCGGGAAGAATGTAATCAAAACTACCTTGAACGCAAACGAGTTAACAGGCAGAATCAACTTTTATTAGTGTTGTTAGTGTCAATAGGATGATGGCAGGTATTTTTTTTTATTGTATTGGCACTAGGGCTGTTTTTTTCCTATTGTATAATAGCACTATGCAACTGCATGTAATCTACTAAATAAATTCCGAGTCCCCTCCCTCTTTAGAGTTACGACTGATGAGCGCAACGTACATTTACACTTCCATGATTACATTTTCATTTTATAGAAAATAATAAATAAAAAAACTACACCTCTTCGCAACAGCAGTAGCAGTTTTACAAGCTGGTTGAGGTGTAAAAAGATGCATAAAATGTACTCTTATAATCTTTATCTAATCCTATATTATTCTCTTAATAATTTCTGTTTTATCTTGAACCTATATATATCTTGTATTGTGATTAGATAATTTCAATAATTTACCTGACTTTAAATATTGTCAAAATGGGAAGGGTATTTACCTGTCTGCTTTTGTGGAACTATTGCCACTCTTAACAACTTAAACTACTACTGGTTTTTCGTTGTTGGGTCAACCACAATGTTGGTTTTTATCGTATTGATTCATCGTTAAAACATTCATGTAGAGACAGTCTTTGAGCGATTGTAGCATTTTGTTAGCAGATCGGGTAAGCTGTTTTGGAGATACCTTCTAAAAACATCCATTCATCCATTGATTTCCATCAATCTATCTATAATATTAGTATATTCACACTGTATTCACATTTATAATATTAGTATGATGTTTTGGACCTAAAAATGGTCGTTCACCACTTTTGACAAAGTTATGGTATGAAGTTCCGAGGACATAAGAAAAGGTTTGTGTCTAAAATATGCATTTTTCGTAACTCTTTTTTTTAATTTATTTTTTTTAATTTTCATAAGAATTGTGACTATACGAGTTGACGTTATTATAAGGGCGTTAAACAATAATATTAAGAAAAAAACAAAGCCTGGCTGATTAGCTAAATTTTTCGAGAAAGGATATATTTTTAGGATTTCTTTTTATAAGAAACCAAATAAAAGAATGTCTCTGTTTGTCAATTATTTGGACGAAACAGCGTTCAGTCACGATCACGTTTAATATGGACTTTACTAATTGTATTGTAAATGCTATTGATTGGAGATAATAAATAGTTCGCCTTACTTAGCTAATGATGTTTGATTTCATAGACCCATGGTCTATTTGTATTTGTTGTATTTACTATGTGATTATAATATCATATAAGCCAATTGTTATGTTAGGACGCTGTTTACTGTTATTTAGTGATGTATTATAATAGATTGAGAATGGTTGGGAATCAATTTTCATCATGATTATTCCAAATATCTCAGATAATTGTACTACTATACTTGTAGAAAACTCAGTAAAACATCTGAGAATTTACGAAAATGTTACAGGAAAAAAATCAAGTCGTCTGAACTACCTACTGTATGTGTTATAGTTCGTTTTGATTGCGTTATTTTATATCGTTGGTAATTAAACGACGTCTTGCAAGAAGACTAACAGTTTGGATGGATGTCCCTCGAAATTTCTATTAAATTGCTCCGACTTGTCGATTGTTCGACCCTTGCCGGTAGATTATACATGAGTGAGGAGTGAATAGTGACGTAAATTGTCTTTTAACTACTCTACGCTTACCTACTCTGGTCTTGCAACGATGATTAAAGCATACAATAATCGCTTGACTTTGTTTGGTTCAGATGTTTTCTCATAAAGGTGGTTCCTACGGCTTAAAGTCGGCTTATTCATAAACTTTGTTTTGTTTTCAAACTAAAACTTTCAGCAATTCTGGAAAAGAAAAAGAAAGTTTATTGAATTGTTTAAACTTTCGTGAGACGTTATAATACATTAAGAACGGCTTAACTCTCGTATGATCTTCCGGTGACGGCACCGACTAGTTTCAGACCCGTCGGGGGTTCATCTTAAGGGCGAGTGTTTATATTGAGATCTTAGCGGTCGCGTCGCGTCTCGCACTGAGAGACTCGTGACGCCAAATTAGTCGTTGCCGTCACAGGAAGATTATACGTGAGTTTAGCCGTTCTTAATTAATTTAAGAAAGTTTACATTTAAATTTGACGCAATCGTAATGCTCACACTCATTCTCTTAATTTTTATTCATAATTCATAATTACGCTATTTAACTTTTTAATTTCGTAAAGTAAAAAAGTTATTGTCAAATGGCCGGTTTCGGCTATAAGTGCTATATCTACGATGACTCACCAAAGCCTACGTATCTACCGACCTTTTTCAGTGCAAAATTGGTTCCAATGCATTTTTAAGCTACTTTTTTATCCCGGTTATAAATCCCGCAGTCAAGGAACAACTTTGTATGTTTTGAAAGTTAAGTTAAGTGCATTATACACTGAACTATTGTGAAGTATAAAAGATTAATAACAATAACGAAGGAAAAATATTATGACTAAGAAAAATATAATTCAAAGTAATATCTTAAAAGGGCGTTGGGGGATTATACCTCAGTAGCCTCTGAAGATAACTGTCTGTCGTTAATTAATTAGTTCATCGTAGTAGATTGGAGCTACTTTTTTCTATTAAAACTTAGTGATAAAGTCTTACTTTGCTCAGCGCGTACTCGGCGTATTTCAAGGTATGGTTATCGTCACTTAATCGATTATGGAAGTTAATGAGTGTAATATTATGCAACAAGCGTTACATCGATCTCAAGCGTTAAAAGCTGTCGTCGACGTTGTTTTAGTCTAAAGTGAAGGCAGGTCTAAGATTGTCGTAAATTCAGTAAAAAATGGATAAGATATTTTGTTTCGATTTTCTATCTTACTTCATACTAATATTTTAAATGCGAATGTTTGTTAGAAGGTGTCACATTTAATTATCACTGCGACATACATTGTGTTGCAGTCCTGAAATGATTTCTTAATTTCTATGTTCACCCTCAGGGAGTGGGCATTTTTATCTTCAGGCACCCAACTTCGTGACTGCGGCACGTGTAGATATGAAGTGCAAGCTCGCACGCATCGCGTGAATGTTGTCGCTCAATAAATACACATTACTTTGACGAAACGTTTATAATGAACCTATTTTTCTGTTGCATTTTACACAAACACCACGGAAATAAAAATGAGATATAATCTTTATCGCTATAAAATTAACAGTGTCGATTTCATGTGTTTCCGCTCTATTTAACTAGAAGGTTGGTTACAGTCACGGTTATAATGCGGATACAATGTGCGTTAAATGTTCGTTCGGAAAACTAAACATTATAAAATCAATAGTCATCATATCAATAAAACATTTTATTTCGTTGTTGATTGATTTATAGAATTTGTTAAAATTATAAAATAACGTACTTGGTCTACTAAAATAACATATTGTAGATAGGTTTAATATTTATTATAATTTCCATTTAAAATGTTATTTTTTTCTTTTCAGGTAATTCTTTGGTGAACACCGTAAACGACGAACTCAAACCTCCGCGATCCATTGTACCAGAGCCTCGTCAGATTGATAAAGTAAGTGCTGCGAAAAAGAGATGACTTAATATTTCTTATGAATTTATAAAATATATGTTATTTCTGTACCTTATAAGTTATTTAAAAAACATCGAATCAAACATAAAATATTAAACGACCCATAACTCAGATTACGTGTTTCCTAAAATAAGTACTAATTTTTTTATGAAGCATTATTAATTAATTATTACTATATCTATAACTTTTTTATATAATTAATTTAACTATTACAATATTATTTATTATATCTTACTATGGATGTTTCTATTTAACGTTATTCTCGTGAAGGCTACTTTTTTATAGGATTATTTTATATCAAGTATCGTCTTTGTGTAACTCTTTCAATTTTCTTGATTGAAAATCCCATTCAATAAATAGCAAGATAATGTAATTGCTTCTGCGTAATTTATATAATTAATAAAATTGGAGAGTCTGTATGTACTATCTACTTTTTTCTCTACGCTGCCGAAGCGAGCAGCCATTATTATAGAATAATAACATAATCTCGAATATATCTATCTATCTATCTTATATATATAAAAGAAAGTTGTGTTAGTTACACCATTTATAACTCAAGAACGGCTGAATCGATTTGATTGAAAATTGGTGGGCAGGTAGCTTAGAACCAGGAAACGGACATAGGATATTTTTTATCCCGTTTTCTATTTTTCATTCCGCGCGGACGGAGTCGCGGGTAAAAGCTAGTATATATATAAAAGAAAGTTGTGTTAGTTACACCATTTATAACTCAAGAACGGCTCAATCGATTTGACTGAAAATTGGTGGGCAGGTAGCTTAGAACCAGGAATAGGACATAGGATAATTTTTACCCCGTTTTCTCTTTTTTTTTTTTTATTCTGCGCGGACGGAGTCGCGGGAAAAAGCTAGTATATATATAAAAGAAAGTCGTGTTAGTTACACTATTTATAACTCAAGAACGGCTGAATCGATTTGACTGAAAATTGGTGGGCAGGTAGATTAGAACCAGGAAACGGACATAGGATAATTTTTACCCCGTTTTCTATTTTTTATTCCGCGCGGACGGAGTCGCGGGTAAAAGCTAGTTATATTAATAAAAGAAATCAATGTTAGTTTTTAATAATTTTCAGTATACATTTTAGATCAATACATTGGACCATCCAAATAGTTTGAATGTCTTCTTACTATGGTTTAATATTCTGAAATTTTGAATCACCTTATGTCGCGAGATTCTGAAATGCGGTCCCATGATCTCGAAATCGTTCGAAATTGTTCGCTGAACAAATCTTTTGGACAAACAAATTTTTTGGAAATAAAATCGCCGTTTTTTTTTGCTCCGTTATAGCAATACATTCAAACAACAAACTTATTAGAACTCAATAAAAATAGTTGAAATAGTTTCAAAAAACAAGAGAAATATAAATTAAAAGGTGTTGTAGAGAAAGTTTGCACAATTTTCCTACTAATTTTCCAGGTTTCATTAACCAATCCCTTTCGTTAGCCAATATACGGCTTATTTACCTTCAAGCGCATTCGCATCGATTTACATATGTGAAGGCCTTTCAGCAATTCAATTGATTTCCTTGTGTATCTTGATGAATAAAGGATGAGCTAGTCACAATACTATACCTGTCCAAATGGTGAGAGTATAAACTCACTGAGTCTATATACAGATTTTACTTTAGGTCTTAAGTAACTTAGTAGTTAGTAACTTAATAGTTCATAAAATCAATTGAAGTTTAAGGTACTTTATACTTCACTTGCATTGAATTTACACAATTATAAACGACTCTATAATCGATCTGCAAATATTTCTAACCTAAAGTATTTTAAATTAATATTAGCGTATTTAAAATATTATATCGATAATACGAATAACCTTCATCTATAATAAAATATACTATGTATTCAGCGTGTACTAGAATTTCGGAAAATCAGCCATTTACGAACCGTCTAAGTTTCATAGCAGCATACAAAAATTAAAATGTGTAAGTGTACATGCATTTACTATAAAATTAATAGCACGAACTTAAATCTTGATTAAAATATATCCAGTTGCATTCAATTACATCGAATTGTATACTCATGTACACAATGTTACTTTGTTCGACGCGCCATTGAATTGAATCCGTACTGTTCTACAAAACTTTGTCTTGACTCGATGCGGACAATTTAATTTAGGTTTACATTGCCATTAGGGAAGCTTCAATTGTTAAATGTATAGAAGCCACTAAATATCTAGTGATAGCAAAGTTTACAGCCCGACTGACAGGGAAATGTTGTCTTCTTGTATATATCCAACCAAATCTTTTGTTGAATGTTTGCTTTTGTTTGAAACCTAAACGGTTGGATCGATTTTGGCAAGTGAGTCAGTCGGTTTTATTGTCTTTATTTATCTAAGTACTTGTCTGCTATATGTTAGTGTAATGATTATCACTAAAAGAAAAAAATACAACATTTGCAACCGAGTCATGCGATAGTTAAATGTAAAAAAAAATAAAAGACAATTTTATCGAGACATTAGAATAAACGTAATTGAATAATTTAAATTGCATTATAATAACAAAAACTTAAATAAAAACAGTTATTTATCTCATTAATGTAAGTGTGACCACGAATGCAATGTCTATTTCTAACTTTTGCTTGCGGTTCACTTCGTGGTAAAAGTTTTCCTGCAATACTAGTTCCTTATTCGAATTCGAAACCCTTGCTATATCAGTTCTGAAGTTAATCAAATTATCCGTGCAATATTAATTTATTTGAAGATTTTCTAAATGGAAACTACGTATCGCGTTCATGCTATTCGTACAAGGTACCTAGAAAATCATACTAAACATACTTATTTAATTGAATTTAAATCAACTTATAAGCATACTTTTTATTTATAGGTAAAAGAAGAACAATGTCCGATTATGAAGGAGAGCGTTGCCGACATTGATACTGTTTCCATCTTCCCATCGTTCGATTTCCAGGTAAGTTGCTAATAAATGGATGTGCTTACGGTATATACTCTGGTAATCTAAATATTCGGCTCAATATTTTTTGCGGATGTATTTGTAGCAGGGTTGAGGCTTACTGACTACATACTAGGTGACACATAAGAGCATCGTAAGCATCTGCTTAAAGTTGTATGCAAAACAAACGTAAGTACACAAATAAGACAAACAACTTCTTCCAGCAGTATATTGTTAACAGGGCAATAATGATAAATAAAACAAGAAACGTATTAAAAGATTCCAATTTTTTCTTCCGACAATAGCCAGTGCTCATTTTTAGTAAAGTATGCGTCGCTTTTGGAAAATATGCAATGTAAACTGGATTAAAAGTGAGACGTGCTTTTTGTTTTTTTTATTTTTTTAACGTCTTTGATTGGAGTAATAAAAAAAAACTGTCAGGGAGAGCGAAGATAGCCCAGTATTATTCCACAATATTTATAGTTTTGTGGTACATTTTACTGAGAATCTACAACCTCAAACGTGGGCTTTTGGCACGGTAATTATAACGCCTTCTATTAGAAAATTTGAAAATTATAAGGTATGTATAATATCATATATCAATCAAGATAGAAATCTTTTGTTCTTTATAAGTATCTATCAGTGAAATTTCTCTACTAAAATTGTTGTCTAAAGATATTGTTTTTTTTTTTTAATGACAATGAGAGGAGAATTAATGATAATTCAACCTTACACTGTTTAAACGAAACCAATGCATCGCATTAAACCACGTCTAATTAATTTTTATGTAAATTTTTTTTTGCATCTCAATTCGCTAATTGTTTTCACAAAAATTTTATTTCGGACCACAATAATAACTGAACTAAAAGTTTCAATATTCGTGCCATTCTAAAAGTTATTAAAATTGCAGAGACATGTTTAAAAAGGAGAGTCCAAAATGAATGCGCGATTGAAAATTAATCCCAAATATTCGTACAAACTATATTTTATAACAGTTCATTTTTGTGACATGTCATTGTATGATGAATATTTTATGATTACTTTAAAACTTTTGAATACAAATATAAAAATAATTCTATATTCAAACGAGCCTTGTAAAGTCCTAAGTTTTATTTAAGCATCATTTTTGTATTAGTTAGAATACTTTGATAAGGCAAAGAGTTGAATAAACACATGATTGAATTTATTTAATTTGCATAACATACTTCTTATTGAAAGTCTGCGTTTCCCAGTATGTACTTTAAATTACACTTTACAAAGCAAATACTTGGAACCTCATTAGTGACTAAAGAGTATATTTCTGTACGGTCAGAAGCGTAATTTACTGAAGTAAATCAAAATAAGAAAATATATTGAAGCGGGAACTTTTATACGACTAAGGTGAATTCAAGTTTCCATATGGCGCTTATCATTTTAAACAAAAAAGTTTTTACATAAATTAAAATTAAATCTCCCTTTTACTTATAGCAGTTACTGTAAGAAAAGGGAATCGGTAAGTTTAAACTTTCCCCATGATTTTCATTCAACGGAATAAAAAGTTAACATTAAAATACTTTGAAAACTAGTACATAAAAAATTAGATGGCGTTCAAAAGTCAAAGATTTCCAAGTCTTTGATCTCTTCGTCTAGGCCAAAGATCAAATCTTAGTTTTCTTATCCTTATTTACAGTTGAGCGGGAGAGGACGGTCTTTTTACCGCAACTTTAAATAACTTTTATTTTTAATTTGAGTTAGCGCTTGACTGGGAAATCTCCTGGTAATACAAGCAGTAATACTGTGGAAAGCTATCGTATATTGACAAAGCTTTTATTGCTATTTGCTATATTATCTGTATGAGTCATTTATATTTGTTTCATATTCATTTATTTAAATATTTAATATACGGTTTTTATTAATTATACATTTTGTAAAAAATAATAACAAAATACATTTTATAAAAATTAATACACCACCGGTTGCGGAATGCCATCACTCAAGCAAACAGTTGTCAAGACTGGAGAGACCTCTCACACCTCTTCACAATGTAACGGTTTCCAAAATAACTGCCTTTTGTATCGTGCTCTTAATCCAATTATATTAATTGATATAATAATAATAATTAATTAATAATTGATATTTGTAATTCATATAATCAATTAATATTTATATTTCTTTATATAATTACCAACTGGAGTAATTTTTAAGAAAAAATGGCGATTCTAACCCGCATATAAGGATGTTTTAGACTACACACAAAGACATCTGTACCTTGAAAATATTTCCTTACAAACACCTTAATTTAATGAACATCAATATCGAATGCACACACGAGGATATATCGAACTAGACTACTCGTAGTTTAGTGTCAAGTCGTGGATTACAGTATGCTTTAAGTCTCCTCTATTGGTATGTAATCAATACAACATATATTGAATGGCTTTGAATATCTCTGCAGTAGGTAACATTTCCCACACTGGTTCTAGGCAGCGCTTATCAATACTGCTACGGTTTTAAGCATACATTTTCATTGTACCATATCCGTTATTTTTTATCAACCTACAAACTGCATTGTACCATTCATTGTGTTTTATTTAAGAGTACATAGAAGTGCCGAGCATATTTTAATTAAATATTTGCGTTAAAATTAAATGAACGTTGATGTATTTTCTAATTTATGACTTTTACTTAGTAGTTGTGCGATTAGCTTTTGTTCCAATCCATATCCCATTGTTTTAATAATTTACAAAGTACTAGATCTAAAAAAAGCTTACTAATGCTTTTACTAGTTACCTATTTATTCATGATAAACACCGACACTGTACTATCAGACAGTGTTATTAGTGTGTGAATCATGTACCTACGAGTTTATTCTAGATTTTATCTACAGTTTTATAGTTCTTTTTTATTTAATTTATTTCGTAGGAACAATCGATTAATTTCCGAGCCACGACTAATTTCATATTCATATATCTGATCGATTTGATATTTAAAATTATCTTTATAACATAACTAGTTGACGTCCGATGTTCTACTATGATGTTTCTACATATGTGCCAAATCTCATCAAGATCCGATGAGCAGTTGCAGAGATACCTTCTAACAAATATCCATCCATCTAAACTTTCGTATCTATATATATAAAAGAAAGTCGTGTTAGTTACACTATTTATAACTCAAGAACGGCTGAATCGATTTGAATGAAAATTGGTGGGCAGGTAGCGTAGAACCAGGAAACGGACATAGGATAATTTTTACCCCCGTTTTCTATTTTTTATTCCGCACGGACGGAGTCGCGGGTAGAAGCTAGTTGATAATATTAGTAAGAAGTAAGATTTTCAAAGGGTAAGGAGCGTCGATAGCTCAAGGGTGCAATCTGCAGATCCTGGGTTCGAATCCGTCATGTACGAATTTGTTTTTCGATGTTCGATTTACATATGTATTTATTCGAAGTTCATGGTTGGCTATGGCCTAGTCACGTCTATCTTAAGGCAGACTCCGAACCTCCCAGGTATACGTCCCCAGTATAGTGAGCTGATTATAATGAAGATGATTTTCAAATACCCCGTCTAATATATCATTTTGATATTAGAATGTAGCGTAATATTTCGGACGGTTAATGAGATTGTAATCTAAATCAAAACGTTTGATCAGAGTAATCCGATTACCTATAGATTGCTTTCAATATATGTGTTAACTGTTGCCGTAGAATGCATTCAATTCGAACTAATATATTAATTTCCATTTAGCTTAAACATCAATTCCATTATGTTAAAGTTAATAATAGAGTATTAAGATTATGGGAAATTAGCAAACGAATTATTTACATTGACATTAAATTCAAATTGAAATTACCATCCAAATCTATTCATTGCACCTAATAGAGAGTGCATTAGATCAGCCGTTCCGTCACTTAGTTGTCCGTCCGTTCGTCTGTCTGTCAATACCTTTTTTCTCAGAAACACGTGAAGGTATCAAGCTGGAATCTTCGGGCTTTTATTGACTGAATAATAAACCATCAGATTATAGGATCATTCTTGGTAAAATTAGGATCTATCGAATAGTAAAAAAAATATTTTTTTAAATTTTATTTTGAAAAATTCTGGTATTTTGCTATTATTATCGAGGACAGAGCGATGTGGGGCAGACAGACTATATGGGGTTCGAGATAGGCAGAGATAGATTAAATAGCAACACTAGGTTTTATGCATCGGCATATTGCATTGTTCATATGTGTGCAAGGCTACGTATTTTTTCGTTTATACACTTTAATAGGATTTCCTCCTTTCATTTGCAAATTCTGTTGAATAATACATTTGATGCTCGCAAATTGTGTATTTAACTAAGGAGAAACTTAAAAAGTAGCCTACGTGTTTATTCAGACTATGTTTTGCATCTATACCTAAATTTCATAAAGATCCGTCAAGCCGTTCCGGAGATACCTTCGAACATTCATCCATTATGCATTTAAACTTTCGCATTTATAATAAGATAAATTAAGATAACATGTAACATATATTGTCATTGTATGTCTACATATGTACATCAATATAGAAGCATCAGTCCACATGCACGCCTACTTTTTGGTAAATGTAAATTATGAAATAATTTTATTTGGATACTGTGGCGACTCACTGGTCGCCCGATCCGATTTAATTTCATCCACTGTGCATCAAATATTATAATGGAAATTTCTACTTTTAGTGTTGGTTTCATACGCGCAGTAAATATTATGTATGTACGTATATTTAATATAAACGCTTTAAGTAAATAAGCTGTAAGTTATAGTGTAAGCATATGTATTGTAAGTACATAATTAGTTTTTTTAGTTCACTGGAACTTTTTACTATTTTGTTTTTACATCCATCCATCCATCCATACATTCATATTTATAATATTAGTTAGATTCCTGAACCTTTTAACTTGACAGTTCTGCCAGATAATTGATAACATTATATAACAATATTTATTTTAAATTCTTAAATGATGAAAAGTTTTACTGAGAATAATATTATTCGTCTTCCAAAAACGATGGAATTAAATGTTATAAGGTACTAGTAACTTTAATGATATAAGTATTTTACGGTGCTATGGATCGGTCGAATCTTGAATCGGACTCTAGTATTTAAACAAACCGTTGTCGAATACGCAAATATTTGTCCCGACTGTGACTCCATCTTAGGGATCTATAACTTATAGAGAAATAATTACATTTGTACTAAATTTTATTAGCAGTCACCAATGTTAAGAAAATTTACAACTGCTTTTTACAAACTATAGATGAAATGCTAAAACGCGCATAGCTTCACGGATGATCCGACGGTGTACACTCGCCCGCGCCGCCGCGTAGACGCCGCTGTTTGAGCTGGATCAAGATATAAAATTGTGATATGTCATACTCGCTTAAACGGGTGAACGGCGGGCAGTCGGTGAGGGGCTGCAAGGCGTCATCCACCCGCCATCAAACTGGCCACCTCGCGACGCGCGGCGATGCGGGGTGGTCGATGATTTTACGAGTCGGCGTAATTCTGGGTTTCGCCTGCAGTAACACTTGTATATCACACATTATAGCCTCTTTTTTATCTGCTAGAATGTAAAGGATGACAATATGTATTAAAATACAAGTGTCATAGCACTGGAGTATCATTTTACCAAGATAACACTAGTTTTATTTAAGTCCTGTTCAACTCAATTGCGTTGTTGGTTAAACTAACTCCGTCTTTTTACCTTTATTATTAAATCCAAAATCTTTACCTTTGTAACACGTCTCAACGACCAACCGTAAACTCATAAAACACTTTAAGCCAAGCTTTACTCGGACGTCGTGGATTGCGTATTTATTTTCATATATCTGTTTTAAGTTACAATGTAATATTATACAATGGTCAATAAAAGTATTCGTATATTCTATTGTACAATGTGTTGTTTTATTCAACGGTGAGTTATCTCAAAGTGGTATTTGCTCTATTAACTGAAACAAACAAATTAACCAGTACTAGCTTCATTTAGAAGAATAGAATAAAAATTTGACCCTTCCTCGTTGATGGAACTTTCTAAACATGAAAGATCACAGGTTTAGTAATTTTAGAGGTTTTATTTAAACAAAATGTCATCAGTATAGAGAATAAAATGTGGATTGTGTTATTTACATTTATTCAATTTGCCTTGTTTATCTTTAGACCGTTATCATTCTGGGGTCTGAATCGAGTTCTCATAAGCTTACATCAACAAACGCCAGTTTCCCCTTTCCCCCGCTGCACGTCGGATAATGAATTCCTTGTCACATTCGAAACAACGAGCTCAGACACAAAGGGAATGGAAATATCAACATTTGTATTTCCCTTTCACTATATATAGTTAAAGTTATATCTAAGTATCAATTTATTATAATTAGTTTTATTTCCACAGCCAAGCTGGCTTCGAACAAAGGAGTTTTGGGATAGAACTTTTGAAGAACGCTACGAAAAAATACGTAACGATAGTCGGCGACCTGGATTAAAGGTAATATTTAAAAGCATTTGTATTTTTAAAAACTCATCAATATTTATTTCAATTGCAAAAGAAATCTTACCGTTCGCCGGCGTTTCTTGAATTCCAAAGAGGGCGAGAGTAAGAGCCACTACAGTGAACGATGCTGCAGAGATCCAACAATAGTATGAAAATAAAGTTGTATTGAATGCAAAACATGCTGTACATCTTCCGAGAAAAGTTCTAGGCAGCGGTTGAAAATTTAACTTTAAAATAGTCTGAATATAAAACCAATAACATTATTTGCACACAAGCAATCCAGCTTTGCTTTACAATTTCATCAGGCTTTTACCTTTACCCTGGAAATAATTCCGACAAACAATTAGCTAAGCGGCAGGAATTGCTCTTCTGAATTCCTGCCATAAGCTTTCTTTATTGCTCAATATCAAAATCCTAAATACCATAAAATCCATTTTATATTTGGGCGGTTGGGCGGTGCAACGTCGATAAATCAATCAATCGTTTCCGAACAATTATTGGAATCAGGTTTCAGGCAGTAATCTTATTACAAAGAGTGCTGATGGGATATCGGAAATCGGATGCAAATGGCATACATTGTCGTCCTACTTTTTTTACAAAAAAAAAAAACAGTTGTCTTTGCTTGAGACATTCTCTCAAACTGTTATAAATAATAATTATAATAAAATTTTAAACAAAATGTCGACCACATCATCACACAAAAAAAGTATCAAAATATAATGCAAACATTTAATTTTCATAACAATGAAAAACAAATACTTTCATTATTACTAACTAAACAAGCATCACTAATTGACTCCGTCGATTATCGCAATTTTGTCGGATTATCTTTAATACGATTATGTATTAATTGGCGCAAATTATTCACAGATTAGTCAGTTGCCGACCGTTTATTTATCCAGTAAGATAATAAATACCTTATAAAAACCTTTTTCATTTTTATCAACGAAAAAATTATTATTGATTTTGTACCCGTAGCTATCACGACTTTGAATTCAATTCTGTTTTCTGATTATTTGTAAGTATTACTTTGATGATATGCAAAACACTTGAATTGCAAAGCAAATATTGTTGTTACATCTATATATATAAAAGAAAGTTGTGTTAGTTACACTATTTATAATTCAAGATCAGTCGAACTGATTTAGCTGAAAATTTATGGGGAAGTAGCTTAGAACTCGGAGACGGACGCATTTTTTTTATTCCGCGCGGACGGAGTCGCTGGTAAACGCTAGTTTGTAATAAAACATGATTTATTAGTACACTACACTTCGAATATGTCTGAATGATTTATCGATAAGTCCGGGTTTTCCCACGATGTTTCCCACTACTTCCAATTCCAGTAATCATTCAATATTTGTAAATTTCAAAGTATATTTTGTTTATTCTAATGTAAGATTGATAAAAGTTTCTCTTTTACATACTTAGCCCATAGTATTTACCATATCGTACATACAGACAATGCTGTTTCATTATAAAATAAAATGATAGAAACTGAATAAAGACGAATAATGAAAGATGTAGTGCTAAAAGACATGAGTGAGTGCCAAGTCTCCGATGAAGATGTTAAGGACAGAGCTTAGTGGAAGAAACTAATTAGGACAGCCGACCCCACCACCATGTGGGATACGAGCTAGACAATGAGAGACAGAGAGAATGAGAGTACTGAAAAAACATGCCTTCTCCATTATGTACGTATCATGAATATGCGTCCGTTATCCTGAACCAATGATTCATGCAGAGTGTAATGAAATTTTAATGTCCAATTATGCACGTTTTAGCATAATTAACAATTATTCCATTTTCTGGTTGGATTTCAAATAAGTGTCCGGTCTAAATAGGATGAAACAAAACTACGTTAAATGTTCAAAATTTAATAGATATATACTCAGGTAACTATAGGACATAAAGCAAAATTAGATGCTAAAAATGTCGTGAAATTGGGACATTCCCATACCGATACTTCATGGTTACAAAAAATATGACATCACGACTTGCCACATATATTTCCTCTAGCTCTTTTCTTATTCGCAAGTTTAAAGCATTGCCAATTATATTCAGAACATTAAAGTCGGTCGCAGGTCAAAAGGTAAATTAATTATGCTTAGCATGTGTTTAGTGTAATGTGGTCGGATATTGAGAATCTAAATTAATTAATAAATTAAAAGCCTGCAAATAAGTTTTTCTTTTGATTCGCGGCTCGTATTTTCGGTTTCACAGCCGCAGTTAAGAATGCTACACTAGACTCGCAAATTGCCACTAAGTTGAATATTATTTACTATGTAAATAAAATAAAATACAGTAGTATCTCGATATCTCGAATGTTAAGGGAAATGCAAAAAACTTCGATTTGTTGGGTTTTCGATTTAACAAGAAGCTCAAGATAGGAAATATTTGTCGGGAAATTCCTAATAAGACATCATTATATTTTACTAACTTCGACTTACAGAGACTGTATTTTGAAATACGAGTTATTGAGTATAAATATGTATTAAATTGCCGCCTACACAGGGAGTGGAATGAAACGGCCTTTCTTTAGACTTACTGAGGATTACGTCTCAACAAAGGTCTAGTTATAGAGATTCTACTGTAATATTATAGGTAATAGTGGTGCCCCACTCACATAACGATCCCGGCTGGTTGAAGACTTTCGAGCAATATTTTGAATGGAAAACTAAAAACATCATAAACAACATCGTGATCAAATTGAACCAGCATCCGAACATGACATTCATTTGGACGGAGATTTCATTTCTTAACGCTTGGTGGGAGACTTCACATCCCGTTAAACAGAAGGTAATGTTTCTGAAATTCAAATACATGTTAGTTGAACTAACCTGTTTAGATAAAAGTTTCTTGATGGTCGAGCTATTAAACCTGTTTAATTAACCTTGAAATACTCCTGCTATACCAATTGTGTTAAACTATGTTTTTGTCTGTGTTTTTCAAATAAAATAAAAGGAATGACAAATATTTTTACACGTATTTCAAGGTTAGAATAATATCGTTATTTGTGTTGCAGGCACTTAAAAAATTAATAAAGGAAGGACGTCTTGAAATTACGACTGGTGGCTGGGTAATGCCTGACGAAGCCTGTACCCATATCTACGCACTAATCGATCAGTTCATTGAAGGTAAGTGTAAAAATATAATAATCTGATCAATGATCTTTTATTTAATTCGGAAGAAATTATTTCATTATTGTTCAGTGTTCAATTATTAACCTGCAAACAAGATTACAGATCGGTAAAGTAATCTATAAAATATTCATTTGCTATTTAAAGTAATTACTCAGTTTGCGCTCAGAATTACATCAAAGTTTGCAAGCTGTGTTAAACTTTATTTGAATATAATTTTCGGGCTCATCTAACTTTGACTTGTCTGTTACGGGAAAACAACGACCTGTATATTGGACGAGTTCTAATAGTTAGTAAAGCTTATTTGGATCTAAGGCTTTGGATTTTAGCTCTACCAATTTAGAACATTGTTTAATTAAAATTGTATTTTTGGAAAGTTTTTACCTTTAAACAAAGTTTTATTTTATAAAACAATTAGCGGTCGCCAGCGACTTTGTCAGCGCAGAGTTAAAAAAAAGAAAGAATTAGCCTACGTTCCCGTCAAATTCGCGTCGAAAAAGGTCCAGCCGTTCCGGAGATTACCCGGAACAAACGCAGCATTGCGGACAGACAGGCAGACAGACAGATGTTAAATATTAGTTTTTCGTTATCAACGACTCAAATGCATCCAATCCAATTTTATTAATATAGATTCCATTTTTGTTCTAGAAAAGTAAAAAAACTGCGATGCCAAAAGTAACAGCTAGTTTTATTTATACTTATTTATAATTTCAGGTCACCACTGGGTTAAAACTAATCTTGGAGTTACGCCTAAAATCGGTTGGTCAATTGACCCATTCGGTCATGGGCCAACTGTGCCGTACATACTTGACCAAAGCGGACTGGAGGGCGCGATCATCCAACGAATCCACTATGCGTGGAAGCAGTGGCTTGCGCAACGACAGATTGAGGAGTTCCTCTGGATTCCTGGATGGACGTCGAAGAAGCCATCTTTGATAGTTCACAATCAACCTTTTGATATTTATTCTATTAAAAGCACTTGCGGTCCTCATCCGTCCATTTGTCTTAGCTATGATTTTCGGAAAATTCCTGGCGAGTATTCCGAGTACACTGCAAAACATGAAGAAATAACTGAACACAATCTTCACAGCAAATCTAAAACATTGCTAGAAGAATATGAACGCATCGGATCCCTCACCACTCACAATGTAGTGCTGGTGCCGCTCGGCGACGACTTCAGATACGAGTTCGACTCGGAATTTGATGCACAGTATATCAACTACATGAAAATGTTTAATTACATCAACAGCCACAAGGAACAATTCCATGCAGAAGTTCAATTTGGTACCCCTTTGGACTATTTTAATGCTATGAAGGAAAGGTTGAACGGTAATATACCAAGTTTAAAGGGCGATTTCTTTGTCTACTCTGATATATTCAGTGAAGGCAAACCTGCATACTGGTCTGGATATTATACAACGCGTCCCTATCTTAAGATTCTCGCACGACAATTTGAACATCAGCTTAGAACATCGGAAATTATCTTCACGCTCGTCTCTAATTTTATACGACAGTCTACCGATCATAGACTCATTTCTTCCGAGAAGCGATTGGAAAAGCACTACGAACAATTGGTCAACGCGAGGAGAAATTTGGGACTTTTCCAGCATCACGATGCCATCACGGGCACTTCGAAGGCTAATGTCATGAACGACTACGGCACTAAACTTTTTACAAGTTTATATCACTGCATTCGACTGCAGGAATCTGCTCTTACATCACTTATGCTACCGGACGAAAAATTGCACTCTCAGAGCATTTTGCAGAGTGAAGTAGAATGGGAAACTTACGGGGCTCCAGTCCGTAAACTTCAGGTGTCCTTAGTTGATAGAAAAAAAATAATTCTTTTCAATCCTCTAGCAGAACGTCGAACCGAAGTTATAACTGTTAGATCAAATACAACTGACATTCGAGTTTACGATAGCAGAACGAGACAACACGTGGAATATCAAATAACACCTATTATTGAAGTTCTCGACAATGGTAAACGTGTCATTAGCAACAGTAATTTCGATATCCAGTTTGTTGCAACTCTGCCCGCGTTGACCACGGTCACTTTCAAACTTGAAGAGCACACAAATACGTCAAAACATTGCCTCATTTTTTGCAACAATTGCAACGACAATAATTCAGAGAAACCACCGAATTTTGTTATAAAGAAAATGATGCCTGGTGATATTCAACTCGAAAATTCAGTATTGAAATTACTAATAAATAGAAATAATGGATTTTTGAAGCAAGTCTATAGAAAGGAAGCGCGTAAGAAAAACACAGTAGAGATACAATTCGGGGCCTACCAAAGCGCGCAAAGACATTCGGGAGCTTACCTGTTCATGCCTGATTACGATGCACCTGAGAGACACGTCCTCAACCAGTACGCCAATTGGAACAGCGCCCAAGATGACAACATTATTATAATATCCGGGCCGGTATCCACTAGAATAACTACAATGTATTTGCCGTTTTTGATCCATACAATTACGATATATAACGTGGAGGAGCCTGCGATGCTGCACGCCATATCGATCGAGAATATTGTTGATTTCGAGAATCCGCCCAAAAATAGAGAAACTGAACTCTTTATGCGAATTGAAACTAACATACTTAATGGAGAACCGCCGGAGTTCTATACGGATCAGAACGGATTTCAATATCAGAAGAGGGTAAAAGTTGAGAAGCTGGGTATTGAAGCTAATTATTACCCGATCACAACTATGGCTTGGATTCAAGATGATGATACGCGAATTACGTTGATCACGAACCATGCGCAGGGCGCGTCGGCTTTCGAACCTGGCCGTCTCGAGGTGATGCTTGATCGACGAACTCTGTACGATGACTTCCGCGGCATTGGTGAAGGCGTGGTCGATAATAAACAGACCACATTCCAAAATTGGCTCCTCATCGAACCTACAAACTTTGAAAGAACCAAAAGAGATACTAGTGAGAAATTTCAAAACGTACACGAAAGATTCTTTAAACCGGAGGAGAAAACGAGAGATTACCAATTGCCATCGCAGACCGCCGATTATTTGAGCCGATGTCTGAACTACCCTGTTAACATTTATTTAGTGGACACTAGTGAGGTGGGCGACATACAAGTGAAGAAATATCAGTCCTTTGTCCAGAACTTTCCGCCGGGTATTCACCTTGTTACCATGCGCACTATTACCGATGATATCCTCGAACAGTTTCCGAGCTCATCGTGCTACATGGTATTACAACGACCGGCTCACAGCTGTACTGTAGGACTGCATCGTTCTAAACCGACCTCGTTTACGCCTAAGACCCGGTTTAATGGACTTCACATGAAGAACTTGACTTCAGTCAGTTTGACCGGTCTCAAAACATACAACACTCTAGTAGGTATAGAAGATGTGAAACTAGAACCGGTCGAAGTTAAAACATACAAGGTCAAGTTTTGAAGACTGTTAAATTTAATCTTTAGGTAAATATTAATAAACTTGCTGTTCTATAAGTATTTAGTCAGCATTAATATTAGTAAACGCTTTGACTATATCTCTCTAGGTCCAAATTAAATTCGATGCACTCGGGAGATATTTGTACGATGTCTATGTGAAATTAATATTAAGAATACATATTATTGTAAGTTTCCACTGCCGAAACGTGTGTAAAAAACATATAGTCGTCTTTGTCGTTGTCTTTGCTAAAACAGAGATGAAAATATGTTTTATACAATTGTTTCGGTAGATGAAACCCACGTTTAAATAGAGCATTTTTGTTGCAATTTCCCCTTTTTTCATGTTCACGATATGTTTCCATATTGAGAATGTTTTTTTTTTTATCTTTATTAGAATGGTTGTTAAACAAGTATCCTTCTGCATAACTAGTGAAAAATCTAGAATTACTAGATAAATCTACCTCAGATCCAAATGATATACCTTTCAGAATCAATATGATTTATTTAAGGTGTTAGTTAACATTATAATTATCCTACTATTCTTACAGTGGGTTTCCGAGACCATAATGTCTGTTTTGTTAAAGATAAGATTGATATCCACATATCTTGTATCAGAAACCCACGATTAAACAAATATTTATTTATGAATATTCCATTTAACTACTAGTCTACTATTGTGTTTACGTTCTATTTGTTTTAAAAATACATCTGATTTTTTTTTAAAACACGAACTTAGTCAAATGTACATATATCTTGCCATTATTAATTACCTTTAAATAATTGATAATATTGTATATTTCCTGGGAATATTAATATTTGATTAATTTATTCATTTCTCAATAAGTTACAATTTATTTAAGATCTCTTTTATAATAGAAATATTGTGTACAAAAATACTTTAAGTAATCTTGTGTTACGTTTATATTTTTAATCAAGTAAACAAAATTTAAGAAAGAAAAAGCTTCAGGCGACATTAAATGCATAATATTGAGACTAAATAATTAAACAATGGTTACAAATATGGCTTCATATCAATTATCTGATGATAAAATCGAGTCAGAAGTAATCTTGCTCTATATTTGATTAACACAAGTAATTCAGAGGCTAAAGCTTTGATTTTTTTAGAAAAACGAGTAACGTAATAGAATATTAGTGGATTTTAAATGTTGGCACATGTTTTTGTCGCTGTTTGTTTAAAGAATATAAGAGATGGCAACAAATATCACTGCACTTGAAACACAGGCAATAACGTTTTTATCTTTGTAGTATTTCCTAAGCTATAACTTTTAATTCATATAAGAATTAATCGATACATGTATATTCGTGGATTTCCATTGCCGAAACACATTCTTAAAAAAACATTAAAAAAATAAAATTTCTGCAGTGGTGATTCATTTTGTCAAATAGATTAATTTATTATAATAATTGTTTGGTTGTGTTTGTTAATATTTTATTTGTTTTAGCTAAATTAGTGATTGATTTATAAATATAAGTATTTAATATTGCTGACAAATTAATCACATTTATGCTAATTAGCAAATAATATAATTTATCAGTTTTGTTATTTAAAATAGACGCCAATAATTTAAGCATTAAGTGTAATTTTATATAAATTAAAAATACTTTTCTCAGAGTTTTCATTGATGAAAAATATGTACAAAGACATATTATCTCTTATTGTCTTGAAAACTTAAATATATGTTTAAAATTACGTATACGTACATATACAATGCAATATTAAAATTTACATCACAATAAGCTAGTCCTATAAAAATCTGCAAACAGATCTGATTATCCTTTTATTTGTGATTGTCTTGTGTAGGATTATCTTAAATACTTGCTTTTCTTAAATTATTTGTAACTAATAAAAAAAAATGATTAACTCTTAATTTTCATATTGGACCTATCAATAAATGACTTTGACTTTCTTCAACAACAATTTCAACATTGCTACAATGTTTTTTAAACCAAAATTATTAGAATTTTTTTCTCCTTTACGATTTTTTTAATTGTATATATTTTTAAAACTAATTATAATTTTCCTTCGAATATTAACGTTAATATTTATTAGAATTCATCGATTTTGTACAAGATGTGTTTTCTTTTGTGGGCAATATTTTTATGATTTTTGTTTTATAATGTTACAATGTGTAAAATGATTGACTAAGAAAAAAAAACTTTTACAATAATTAATAACAATTTTGCTGCATTTACCCCCCTTTTAATAACAACAGTTTTATTAATACAATACTTCAGAACATATAATTATAAAAAACCCCGAGTTTTTTTTGTATACTGAAAGATATCAGGAAATATTTTGGAAAATTATATTTTAATTATTTGTTACTGGCTACAAAATGTCTTTAGATCTATTAAATTTAATTATAAGAAATAAAACTCTGTACAAGTAATTTCATTGTATTGTAATACTAAATAAAAATCAAATTAATATTAATTAGTATACATTTAATTGTTTCATTAATTATTTCTTTCCATAATTTTAATAATTAGTGATGTATTATTTAAAAAATAGTTTAGGATTAAAATTTGATTCATCGTACAGGGTAAAATAACAAAATATTGCACAACACATTATTTCTTCTTTATTCTGCTGGCGATCCATTCCAAACCCAGGTGCAATCTGCGAAATTAAAATTATTAATTACAACTTTAAAGCAAACACTTACTAAAAATACTAAATTGAATAATGTATCTAATTAAAGCAAAATTCCAAAATGTGATTAAAATATTTGTTTTTTTAAAACTTAGAGATTGCTTCAAGTACATTTCAGCTTAATAATATCAACCCTTTTATGGCATGCTGATATAAAACAATGCTACAAAATATGATTATACAAAGGCTTCAGAAATGGAATCTTGACATATAACAAACCACTTATACTGAAAGCAGTTTTTGTACAAAAGCAAGTAGCAATTACCAGCGGTCAAAGGGTTAAAACTCTTGTTTAACTAAACAAATCTACTTAAAATAGCTATTTAATAAAAATGCTAACGAAAATATTCTAAAATAATAAAACTAAATATAGAGTGATTATTTTTTATCACTTTCTGTAAACATATTTATTGTATTCATTATCAAGAAGTAAATACAATAATTAATCAAGCCTTTATTAAATACGATAAGAAATTACTTCCATTGAGCTTATTTTAAGATTGATTGCCGGAAATTACAACAAACTTTAATTTATATGGATAATAAGTTATGATATTCCGAGGTTAAATGATATTGTATGACATTTTCAACATACCCTTCTCCTGTTAGCGCACAGCAAGCTTGTATATGCCACGGATGCTGTTTGATAGATGTCAACGACAATTGCTCTGATATTTCAGCTGCCGTCATCGAACCTTTCACATCCTGGAATATATAAATTGTACATTATATTTATGCACCAATAACATGAGTAATTATACTAATTGCAAAGAGCAGTCACTAGATTAACATGGATTTCTTCCATTCAGATATATCCTGGTACACCTTTGTTAATATTAAAATTAACTTTAAGTATATAATTATTGTTATAACTGAATCATATATATGTCCTTACTAGCTGTCGCCCGCGACTCCGTCCGGAGTTAAATAAAAATATAATAAGTAGCCTATGTGTTATTCAAGACTATGTTCTACATCTGTGCCAAATTTTATCAAGATCCAATGAGCTGTTCCGGGGATACCTTCAAACAAACATCCATACATCCATCTAAACATTGGCATTTATAATATTATGAAGATTGATTCATTCAATATTAAAGAGAATCAAATGTTATAATGCCCCATCAGTTTGTTTTATTAGAACTTTCAAAATACATAGAAATGTCCATGCAAATTTAGTAGATAAAAGTCTTGGCCTTTATAAATGATATCGAGCACAATACCTGTTTATTTGCGAAGACTAACAAACAAGCCTTGCTGAGCTCTTCATGGGTCAGCATCCGATGTAACTCCTCTCTACTTATAGCCAAACGCTGGCGGTCTGTCGAGTCTATCACCATTATCACAAACTGTAAAAGATAATGAAAACTTTTAGACATAAAAATAACATTTAAAAAGAAATGTATTACTAACTTATCAATCAAAGATTTATAAATTATAGAATACAATTTTTATCAAACTAGTTAATTTTTACAGATTTATAACACTAGCATAAAATCCTGATAATCAAGTGATCTAATAAAATTAAACTAAACATTGTGTCAATACAAGCAAAAAACACATTATTTTTTTAGCACAGGTAAAAAAAGGTAATTTTGTTCCAATTACATATCAGCATTCTAATGATGTTTGTCAACATACAATGTTGTTTGTCAAAATCCAAAGCATTTATTCAACAGTTATATAGCACTATCATAAAATAAACAAAATACATAAACAACAAACACAGCTCTGATTTAAAGGTGTTATTAAATGTCTACATCATTACATTAAATATTTTTCATGTGATTATCTAATTAATGTTTTATTACCTGATAGGTAATTAATAATAAATTTAATTAATTTTTGTTTTTGGTGTGTATTTGTTGTATTTATCATTTCTGTTAGTCATTTGGTAGAGTCCGCCCCAACGGACATGTTGTTTCGCAAGTAATTCGTTACATACTTGACAATGTCCGCTGTGACGGACATGTGGTTTATCATAAACTGTACAGCACTAATTTTTTTTAGCATTTTTCCTGTACTTATTTCATATCCAAAAATATGACTTTACTATAAAAAAACAGTTTTTTTGTTACAAAAAAAATTTCGTCGAATTAAGGGTTAAATAGCGTAAATAAAGCACAGCTGTACAATTAAATGGCGCAACCAGCAATATACTTATATTGTACAACAAATTTATACATCATAATTATCTTAAGACAAATATATTTATATTTTGAAACATTTTAATTTGCATAGCAACAATCAGCTTCATAATTATTACATTTATTACATGATACAATTAACAGGCTAAAGAAATTATTATAACATAACTTATTTTTTACTTCATATTGCAATATTACTATCGCTACATACTAAGAAAATAATTTTGTAAGAGTTATGAACTTAGTATGCTTACCTCACTATTTGTGTAATAGGTGTTCCATGCAGAACGTAGACTCTGTTGACCTCCTAGATCCCACATGACGAAGCGTAGATTGCGCCACACAATCTCTTCAACATTGGAGCCAATGGTTGGCCGAGTGTGAACAGCTTCACCAAGTAACAACTGGTACAAGATAGTTGTTTTGCCAGCATTGTCCAAGCCCACCAAAACTAACTTATGCTCTAAAACATTTACAACATGATTTAAACTTCATTTCTTAAATTAATTTGGTAATAAAGTATGTAAATTATGAAACATTTGTTGGCAAGAAGACAAAACTATAGAATTTATATTTTAGTCTAAATTTGCATTGCGAACTTTCTAGAGAATGGTAATTGCAAGTAAAACTTTTTAAATTTATTTTATTTACCCACATAGGAAGCGTGTAAAAGTTACCACATTTAAGAGAATGAGAACAATATATCAAAAAGACAACATGCAACTTTTTTATTGCATGTGGTCTTTTTGAACAGTTATGATAGCAGTTTATACCTCATTACATTACATAATATTATATTAAAGAAAGCATATTATGTTATATCTATGTACTAAATAAAGTCACTTACCCTCGTTTCCGAACAAACTCCAAATTTTAGATATTAACAGGCCCATTGTGATAAAATAAGGAAATAAGGATAAAACTAATGTAAATGTTTCTCGTCTTATTTTTCGCCCATATCATTAACTATAATGTATATTTAATATGCGTAAAAATATTATAATTACTGTCTTAAACACGAATCCATTACCAAATCTATGGAACAATTGCACTAAATATCATGATAATTAATTTAATTCAAGATTTTTAATCCCAAAATATGTTACGTTCTTCAGTTCATTTCCTTGGTCCCATTTACAAGATTCTCCCAAGCTACAATGATTAAATTTATATACCCTCATTTACTTATTAAAGTAACACCGCCCCACTCACGCATACATTTATTTTATCTTCTGCTTTGCTTACATTAACGAATTATATTTTATTTCTAATAAACACCACACGAAATAAACTAGACAAACTTACTCCCTTATTTAATCTGAAACTGAAGTGACGTGACAACATTATCACTTTTCAACCGCTTGCCATTATATAAAATTATTTCGGGTTGCCATAAATTTTTTGCATCTAAATAAGTTTATATTTTTAAACGTAACAGAATTTAATTAGGAAAAAAATATTTAAACCGAAACATCTACCATATACTTTTGCCACAATCCGTTGTTTTATTTTTGTAAACTTAGTTATATCATGATTTTTTTATTAGCTTTATTGTGATATTATAAGCTTACCACCAATTTAGTATCAGGAGATTTAGCGAAATCCATTTGCAGAAAACTTATTATATTAAGTAAAAGTCAGTTTGTAAGAACATTTTTATTATAAAATTTATACATATAATTTGAGATTAAAGAATTTACAATTCCTTAGTTTATGTCGAATTCTGTTTAAAGTACTCCAGAAATCGCTTAGTTTTATCCAATGCTGCGGGCAAGCTATACTTAGACTGGTTTCATTTGCATAAGCAATTCCCAAAGTATAAACTAGGAACCACTCTAGGTAGAATTTACAATATAGTTTTTATCATTCACATTTATTTTTTGCAATGAATCGATATCATTCGCGTTCGCAGCATATTCTTTTCCACTGTCAATTCAAAATGTCTTTAGTTATTTATTAGTAGTCATTTACCACAAGTTATATGATTAAATTTGTGTCCTTCCTTTAAAATTGTATAATGATACTAGTAATAACTATATAGCATTAATGTTTTTGCACCTGAAATCTAGTAATTAAAATATTTTAAATACGTTTTCGTACTTCAACTGTTTAAAAAAATAAAATACGCAGATAATACAGTATACAATGCGCTTAAATACAGCAGTAAAATCTTATCTTTCTAAAGGGAAAGTGGTTTGGATTACAGTTTAAATAAAATGTTTGTTTTCCTAATTCTGATTCTAAATTTTTAAATAGAGCAAATAGAGACATGTAATGACTCAATATATAAATTACACGACTGTAATATATCGGTGGTACATCAAATCACATAAGATATCATCAAGATATTTTACGTACAATTTTACAATTTCACTTGACATTAAACTACGAAATTTCTCTTTTTCAGAAATATACTCGTATTGTGCTCAGTTCCATCGGAGCAAAGGAACCTTTGTTTACTTTGGAAATGGGTGTTCCATCCTGAGTACCACACAAATTAGTCTGATATACTGCTTTTACGTTGCGAAGTATTTTCTCTATTGAAAAACTGTAATCTCCATTACAGTGATGCTGTTGAAAGTGATTTATTTCACACGTAAAGCTTTGTCGATGTAATGTTATTAGAGCCGTATTGACGGATAACTTATCTGAAGAGGTTTTATAAACAATTAATCTGAAATTAATCACAAAAATATCACAGGGAAATGGAGTTTTGATTAATGGAAGAAAAGTGTAGTAGCAGTGTTCAGTTTGTGATCTATCGATGAAAAATATGTCCAAGTGGTAATTGAGAGCATTGGCAAGATGTAGAGCATCCAAGCTTGGCAGTTGCAACGTCGTTTTCCTGTTGTCACTGTGAAATGTTTTGCTCCTTATGAAGTTTTCCAACAATATAACGTGCCTGTGATAGGTAGCGCCATTGTCAGCTAAACCTTCTCCGGTTCCGCGGCCATCATTGTAAAGAACTCTGCGGTCCAACATAATCACGATCTGTCCTTCCTGGAAACAAGTTACACCTTGGGCATGATCTGTTATTAATGTCAAACGATTTTGATAATCTTGAATATAAGCCAGACTTGTCATAGGGTAAATATTTGATTCAATTCGTCTGCTTATATTTATATATCTAGGAGTATATTGAAAACCATTGTTATCAATAATCAACTCAGGCGGATTACCGTTAACTATGTCAGTTTGCACCGATAAAAATACCTCTAGTTCCCTGTTTTTGGGAGACGCCTCATAATCTGTTTTAGTTTCAACACAAATTATTTTGGAAAAAGGGCCATTCATCAAATTAAAAATTTTGACGCTACTCTGCAACAGTCGACCAAAGATAGTTGTAAGTTCGGTGGTTACTAGACCAGAAATAATTAATACGATTTTTGTTTTAACTCCTCTCCTATATGGTGATAAAATGTCATGCAGTGGTTTGGAAGAATTTGTGTTAAACAAAAACATTCCTGAATTTATATGATTACTTTTAAAAGCACCGTAATCGATCATAACAGTTTTCTTATTATTTGTGTCTTTCTCAAATACTGTTTTTAATAATCCTGTAATTTCATCAAATATTAATCGATGTTTATAGTTCTCTAGTTGGATGTCGCCTATTTCTATAGGCTGGATGTTAAATGGAAATATTGGTCCATTGCCGGGAGTGTCGTCCATGATGCAAGAAACGCAGTAAATTGTTGCCGCGCTGGATGACGCATCATAAGTCTCCTTAATTTTAAAGAGCTCTAATGTCATCGGTGGAATTACTATAACGAATGATATAGTAAAGAACTGTCGTGATATTTTAATCGTATTTTCTGATTGGTAATTCCATATCGGATTAATTTGTATGGTTACATCCTTTTTATTATGATCTATAATTCTCACATTTGGGTTTCGAGTGACAAACTCTACAATTTCAGTTCTCTCGTGGCTTAAAGAATTGAATACATAAATCTGATCACCTGGAGTCACAGTTCTAAAAGCTGAAATAAATTCACCATTTCTGTATACATATTTTTGGAGATAAGTAATATTTCTCTCTGATTTTATACTTATTAAACTTGCACTTGTTTCTTGTATGTACCAACAATCCTTAACAGTTGTTAATATCTTTTTATGTACATATTTTAAAACATTAGCCGTCAATGTGCCACTTACAACGTTACGGTCGTGAAGACGTGCTACTGTTTCTCTTGATTTCATTAAAAGATTGAATAAATCTGAAACATTCATATGTCGAAAAACATTAGAACTTACAGCGAATGAAAAGAGAATTTCTGTAGTTCTTAAAGTTGATTCAAGGCGTCTCAACAGAATTTTTAACAAAGGTCTAGTTGTAAAGAATCCTGACCAATAAGCAGGTGTCCCTGAGCTAACATCTGCGAAATTGAGAAAGTCCCCCTTTAATGATGGATACGACCTGTTTTTTTCAATGATGGTCTTGAAATAATCTTTGGGGGTACCAAAATCAATTGTTGCTTTGTATATCTCACGATTTATATTAACGAAATCAGCAATTTTTTGATAGTTATTATATTGAAAATCAAACTCGGTTTGTTGTTCAAAGTGGTAAGGTCCTCCGATTGGAGCAATGATAACATTATGCGATGATATAGTACCAGTCTTAGAATATTGTTCAAGTAATAACTCTGCTTTTTGTTTTACATTATATGAATCTATGTTGTTGATTGATTTTACAAAATTAAAATCTGAGACACATATATCCTTATCTGGTCCACAAGCTTTAAATCCAGCTGAGTTAAATTGGAGATAATGAGTAAGGATAGAATTTTTCGGATAACGTTCCTTGCCAATTTTATTTAGAATATCGTTGATGTCCGATTTCGAAAATATGTCATTATCCCAATTCTGTACCCAAATGAAATCGCTGTATTGGTATTCAGCAAGGTACTGTTCCCAGGAATAATGTATATTAGTGAAGATAAGGTTCGACATCCCACAAGCTGAAAGAAGGTAAGTCATTGTAGGGCTATGTGTTACGCTGTTAGTGAGCCACGCTGTTTTTGGTACGAAATTTAAGTGGTGTTTCAACCATTGATGACCTGTAAAAAGTTATATAAAATTCTTTAAAAGTATTTTGAATAAAATACAGATTAAGTAAAAAACACAGATGTCTAAATTACCTTCCATAAGTTGATGTAAAAGACCAAATAAATGTATTGTAGCTTCATCAGGTTCCACCCAACCACCTGTAGTTATTTCTAAACGACCTCCTCGTACTAGCCGACGGAATGCCTGTAAAAACATTTTCAATACAATATTCTACTTCACACTAAAAAAATAACACAAATAGCTTTATGATATCATACCGAACGATTTTTCTGTGTCGTAGTTTGCCACCACTGACTCAAATGAGATACCTCGTTCCATGTAAATGTTAAATTCTTGTAAAATTGTAATTTCTTAACTAAATTTGACAGAATTTTATTAACAGTATTGTTGTGGTATTGATCAAAGCTTTGTCTCCAAATTGAGTCGACGTGAGTGCGTGGTACTAAAATAACCTGATAAATAACATAGTCTATTAGCCTAGGATCATAATATAATAAACCAGAAGACATACCGACATATTAAATGCTTCTATTGGACGTGTTCCTCTAGGTTTGGTCGACTAATTCTTGAAACGAATGCATATTGTTGGTAACATTTAATACAAAGGACTGTTGATATAGCCATACGAAATATACACCAAGGATTTCTTATAGCCGTATAATGACTCTAAGTGTGGCAGTAAATGTGTGACAGTTATTTTACCTCGAATAGTTTATAATTAAATGTTTTCGTTGGTGAAAATAAGTCTTTATAGGTGACAGTTTCAGATGCAGTATTTATCAAAGGAAATACGATCTATTGGTACTAGCAATCTGTTTGTGTTAACGATCAGGGGAGAGATATTGCGAATGCTATGTCTCGCTGAACTCTCGAGTCAGCTAAATCGTTCATCGATGTGAACACTTTTTAGTGCGATATTGAACATTGAAGCAACATACCGTGTTATTAGTTTATTTTAACGAAAATAATAATCACTCTTGTAATAGAATAATGGGAGATGAAATGTTTAAGGTAAGTTGATGTTTTGCTGAACTTAGTATTCAACGCTTAGTGATTACTAAGCGTTGAATACTATTTTGCGTCTTATGAAAGATATAAGAATCAAAATTTCGAAGGCAAATTTATACTTATAAGCATTCTTATTTAAAAACAATAATGTGGTTTTACTAACTTAAATTATAACAATGTTTTTTGTTAAAGTTATTTTAACCGAATAATATAAAAAATATAAAATTACTTAAATATTTCGATGATGAAATTGATTCATTATTGTTGTTATTTTTCGCTGAAAGTACATAGTTGTAATATAACACCAAAGTTTTGTCTCACATTCCTTAACCATAAATAGAATGTTATATGTATCTGTGGGTTTACACTGTTGTAACACTTTTAACAAACATCTTTCTCATTATCTTTGCAAAAACAAAGACAACGACATGTTTTATTACTCTACGAAATTTCACGGTAATGGTGATTTTACTTGATAAAAATGTAATGCCGCGAGTTCGATATCTGACAGAGGCATAAAATGTCTTTAAGAAAATTACCTTCAGAGGCGGCCATCTATTGTTTCTCATAAGCGATTCGTAGCGACTGTCGAACATTTTGTTCCAAAATTGTTTTTTCACTATCCAAGGCGGCTGAATGGTAAAAATCAAAGTATATATATAAACATAATTTATTACAATTATAGACTTTGTTTAAATTACTTACTTCGATATCGAATTTTGAAAATTTGTCCTGAGCATCCATGTCGGCGTTATACGGTTGCAAAACAACACATGTGAACGGATTTGCAGGTACAGTATAATTATAATATATCGGAACAACTTCAGGAGTTACCTCTTCTATTAAAAAGTCCGCTTTATCATTGTCGACTTCGTACTCTGGCATTTTCCTAATATGCAAGTCGTTCGATTCCGAGGATTTATCATTGCCTATATCACTACTTGTTCGAAATATTGTCTTTTTTGATGCGCTATTATTTCCAAATACATGAAGAATTTCTTGCATATTTGTCGGTTTTTGTTCTTCTACTGGTGGGAAAAATCTAGACGTTTTAGGTATTTTGTAAAAACTTTCAACAGTTATTTTATCTGGATAACTGTTATTTGATATTTTATCGAGTGTGTTGTCTAAGGGGAATAATACATTATCGAAAGACAGGGGGTGAGTAAAATTGTAGAAAGTATCACGAGTAAGCCTTAGCTCATTTGGATGTCGACTTTCTCTTATGTTCATTTTAAATGACGTATCACTTTTGCTACGACTGGTATCGACTGCAGATAAAATCGTAGACATTTTAGGTCGTTGCTTATTGTTTAACATTTTTCCTTGAGGATATTCAGGAAATAGCTCGGCGTGGACTTTCAAATGGTAGGGTGACTTTGACATGGAAATATTTTTCCAATACACATGATTTCCTTCAATCTCGCTAAACGGTCTTTGGACCATTTTCGATTGACTTCGAACGATTTTTCGTAATGCTATGAAAATTAAACAATTAATTCACGATTCTCTGAATAATTTTTACATAGAACCCTTTACTTTATAAAAATAATAAATAAAAATAATTGAAGATAATAAAATTGATAAGGACCATTACGAATTCGTTAACGATTATTAATGAATTCGTAATGGTATAAAAATAAGAAAAATCCCTTTATCCTCGCGAAAATAACAAGAACAGGTTTTTGAAAAGTTGATAATTGTATATTTGGAAGATTTATTACGCAACATGCAATATAATTATAGCAATTTTAGTTAAATGTTAAGGTACTTACTTTTTTCATAACCGTTGATGCAAATGAAAAATATAAATAGTATAAAAATAATTAATTGATAATAAAATAGGTTCACGCTAGCCATGACTCGGTTTAGCGGCCAGTTTGTGACTGATTATGTGATACACCATTACAAGGATGTTTAAAAAAAATTGGTTCGTCAACAAGCAATTGTGTTTCCGTATGTCCTATACCGATGAAGACAATGTTATGACTGTTGTACTTGATTGTACTTGCTTATTATTACAACTTCATACGTTCATTGTTAGGCCGTACGTTGTATTTTGTAAATATTTTTGGCCTCTTTACCCATTTTTTTTGTAGTTTAAGATTGATTATTTTTTTAATTATTTATGTGTAGTTTGGTTTAAGTCTTAATGGGTCCATTATTTTAAAGTAAGATATAATTAAAATTTGCTTCTAAAGGTTTACATATTTAACTTGCCCCATTTTTTTAAAGTCTTTTAGCAACAGTATCTAGATAATATATTTTTGGTACATACATTATTCTGTCGCTTTGTAGAAATTAAAAAATTATTTATTTAGTTTTACTTCATTAACGCATGCGCGTAAAACATGAATGAAGTTAGGCATTGTGCGAAGTGAAGCTAGTGTGCTACCAACATCCAATATCAATTGGGCGGAGCAATTTTATTGATCCAACTGAACCCCAAACATTTCGCCGGGAGAGCCAACGCGCTGTCGGCTAGTGTTGTGTCGAAATACGCTGCGTGTTAATTGTTTATATAAATTGGATCAATATTGTAAAAACACAATGGTAAGATATTATTTTAATACACACTGCTTAGCCAAAGTAAAATAATTTACTTAACGGAAAACGAGCCGTTATCAAATAATTTTTGTGTAGAAAAGAAGTTGTTTTTTTAAAAGACGATTTCTTTTTGATTGTTTCCTTAATATTTATTCAATATACATAAGTCAGAAAATAGAAGAATAATAAATAATTGTTTTGTCGATAAATGATATTAGTTATGTTAAAAATAAGTAATAAGTGGTGTTCAAATGCACAATAGGTTTAACTGTAGTTTTTTTATTTCATACATTAGAATATTATTTTAAAATCTAGAACAACGTTACTTTCACAGGATAGCACTGCTATGACTACTTCGGGCTTATTGGATTGGGAGCTATCTCTACCATCCGACCAGATAATATCCCACGGCTGGTACCACGGAGCTCTCAGTCGAACGGCCGCTGAAAATCTTCTGCAGCAAGACCGCGAGTTCCTCGTGCGGGAGTCATCTTCGCAGCCAGATAACTATGTACTTAGCTGCCGCTCAAATGGACAACATTTGCACTTCGTCATACAACGGGTTAGTATTATACCAATAATTGTACTTTTCTGTTTAACTTAAACTTTAGAAGTATACTGATATTGTTGTTAACTGCCTTTTTGCTTGTTCTTCATTATATCAGTTATAATAATTTCAGATCGTAGTTCACCCTGAAACCGTTTATGAGAAATATCAATACCAGTTTGAAGATGAAGCTTACGATACTGTAGCAGATCTTATCACTTCCTATGTGGGCTCCGGCAAGCCCATATCGGCAGCCTCCGGAGCCAGAATTCAATATCCGGCGAATCGAGTTGTTCCCTTGACAAACTACACCGCCGATGATATGACCTCTGCGGCATCTCCAATGGGCGAATCATCTGCCTACGGCAACCCCTATAGTTTGTACAGCCATTTTGCCGCGAAGCCTGGAATGCAACTTCGAGTCCCATTTAAGAAACAAAGATCTCATTCCCTAACACCAATAGACATATCTCAACACGTAACTCACGGCAAAAGTGCTAGTGCAGATGGCGTTATCCAAAGTCAAACCAATAAGCACCATAAACATTTGTCTGGTGATTCCAACTCCAATTCTGGAACATGGGATGCCAACTTGCCGACGAGCCCACCTGCGAAACCTGTTCGCCACGAAGGACCGAAGGCGGATGACAGAAGACTGGAACTTCAACGATTCTACCACGTTTCTGGTTCAGATTCTGGTAATGGATCTGGTGATTCAACACAAAGCTCCGCTCATAGTGACCCGAATAAGTCAAGAATGGACACGGATTATAACTTGGTGACACCAACAATAAAGCAAGAATTTGATTATGATGGTACAGAAGCAAGGCTTATAAAAACGGTAAAGTTCGACTATATGGTCGAATCAAGGATTAACTTGGAAAACTTTCAATCACAGATCATTCCAACGAATCTAACTAAGCCCTTAGAGTCGGAAACATTACATACTATTAAACTTTTAATAAGAACATGTGGGCCGCGTATTTTGGCAAATCACATGACTAAAGTTGACTTACACTTCTTGATAGACGATGCCGTTCAAATTGAAGGTATGGATAGAACTGCCTCAGGACTGGAGTTATGCTTTTTGCCTCAAGGTCGATCGTTGCGTATGGATGTGATAGAGAGGTCTGTATAAAACTAAATGATTCGCCAGTTTTATTCAATTCTTGTCTATTTCAACAAAGTAACTTAATTTCAGAGTTGAAACTTTTCGACTGTTTATAGCGGTTACAATACTAACCTGCCAAACGGATAGGCAAAGAGCAGACACTATTAATGACTGGATTTTGCTCGCAGTAGAAACAAAGACAGCATTGGGAAATCTGTATGGTTTTTCAGCTATCATGTTTGGTCTTTGCATGCCACAGGTAAACCTGTATCATAAAGACGCAATTTTCTTAAAACTCTTCATCTTATTTAGTTAATTTACTTACGTTTTCTTTCATTGTTTAGGTGGAGTGCTTGGAAAATGCATGGAGTATATTACGACAAGTTTATACAGATAGCGCAATTATGTTTGAAGCTAAATTGAGGCCATGTTTTAAAAGTATGAATGAAGGAACAAACCCACTACCTCCCAATACCACCACACCGAATGTGTTGCCGGCGGTTCTTTTATGTCACAAGTATGGTGAGCACTACTTAAAATCTAATCAAAAAATATATATTAAATGTAATAAAAAATCAAACAAATCGTATTTCGTTAAAAATAAATATAACCTTTTTTCATACCTGACATAATATGTCCTTAACATCAATGATATACCAAAGTTTTTTCTTTAACAGATGGCGAAGGAGGCAGTGCTATTCCGCCTGATGAAACTTTCCCGAACAGTCTCATGAATACAGTGAAATACGACTTCACCACCACATTTGCGCATTTGGATGCGGTGAGACATTTCGCCGACCAAGTAGACACGTTCAAAAGAAACGGCCGAACAGTTATCCAAGTGATGTCGCAACTGGGACCAGTTTTGGATCCAATATTACTCGAACTGTTTAAAACTGAATTTCATATAAATTTCCTCTGGGGCGAACGAGGTGCTCTGATTACGCCCAGCCAAAGATTTGCGAGGCTAACGGATGTATTAACATCGATGGCTGCAAAACTAGTAAATCAACCTCCACTACAAGAGGACATTGTTTAAAATTGAAATCATTAAGTATGTAAACAATATCGAATGAATTCGGAATGTTTAATCAATCGGGATAGCAGTACATTTAGTTTACATTAATAATGTAATTAAAATAATGATACGACCTGGGGGACGAAAACTTGGTGCGCATACCCCACATATAATACGTGAATATAACACAACGGACATAAGGACAGCGAGATGATGATTAACATAGTCAAGGGCCGATTAATAGCCGCCATTTAAGAGCTGTCTATAATTTAATATTGTTAGTAAAAGATTTTAATTTTCTTAACTTGATAAAATAAACATACGATGAAATCTCTTTCTGTGCCATAAGAAGTGTGGTGATAGAATTTTATTTTGTGTTTGTTTGTAATTTTTCATTTTATCATTATTGTAATCCTCAACAAATATATGTATTGTTAATTTAAATAAATGGATTAAATTTTGTGAAACAAAACTACATAGCTTTATTAGCCGACTTAAAAAATAAGGAGGTTATCAATTCGACTGTATTTTTTTAATATAACCAGTAAAGCATTAGTAGCCTAATATTATTCTTTGGCACTCAAAGGAAGTGTATTGTTTCTATTAGGCTTCAAAAGTAGTTTATTGCTGGAAGATCAGATTTTAAATGAAATTTTATTTGAGTTACTTACTCCGCTAGTGCTGCGACGTAAAGTGGGTCTTTTCATCCGACACAAGCGATTATTTCAGTAATCGTATATTCGAATATTCTAATAATTTCGCGAAAAACTATGACCAATATCTAAGAGGCTCTCGCTAAAGTAAAGAGCTGGATTAAGGGCCCGATACAAAAGGCAGTTACTTTAAAAACCGCGCGTATAATGAAGTGATTCCTGTCTCTGCAGCCCTGACCACTGGTTGCTTGGGTCATGGAATTCTGCAGCCCGTGGTGTACGATTTTTTATATATTTTGAGATTATTTTATTAAAAATGTATCATATTATACAGAAAATATGTTTATTAATTAATATGGTATAATAATAAGTACAATTTCGGTACTATCCTTAACATGTATAAAATAAAAGATAAATTATAATTTAAAGGTATTTAATGAAAGAAAAATTTTGAAATGAAAGACAATAATACCCCAATAAGAAATTTATTTTAAAACATGACATAAAAAAGCATTTTGATTCGTTCTATTTGTTTATCGTAAGTAAATACAATGTAACACGTTGCAATGATATAGTAAAAATAATTTAAAACCATATGTTTATACCCTTTATAATTTGATAAATTCTTTTATAAAACCGATTACATAAAAAATATATAAAATTCTAAAACTAACATTAAAAAACTTAATTGTCATTTAAATGATAGGATTTATTTAATCAGTAGTATGTTGTATAAAAAGTATTAGAGTAACTTAATGCTAGCCCTGTTTTAATTATATGTATATGTAAATTAAAATATATAAATTTCTCAATACAATTGATTAAGAAATTAAAAAAATGTTTAAAAAAAACTTACAATAAAGTTTTATACTATATCTGCACTTGATCATATGTATTATGCAAACAAAGTACAACAGTTTTATTAAAGATCTCTTTTTCACATCGTAACAACTTTTTTACACTAACAAAGTTAATTTCTAAACCCTACACCTGCTATTTGGTAATGAAAGGCAAACTTAATTGCTTTTGTATAACATTATACATATTTATACATTTCAATTAAGTATCTTTAAAAAGTTTCAGTTATTTTAGCGGCTCTTAAGTGTGCGCGAGTCGCAATGCGCGGGGAGAGCACTGCGCAGCGCGCCGATCATCTTGCGCCGCCAAGATATATGAAAATAGTTATACCAGTATGAGAACTATTTAACTGCTAATAGTCTGGTCTTGACCATTAGCGAGGTCAAAATTTATTATGTGAAAAGATTGGTTGATAAAAGTCAGTCTTTTGATTTTGAAGCTACTGAACCAACCCGTTTAGTAGAAGTAATACAATTTTCTTCACAAACTTATAAAATATGATAAAAGTTTAGGATATTATGCTGATATATAGAAGGTAAAAGTCTCACATAGATGGAATAAAAACGACTTTTTAGAACTTTAAAGATTTAGCGAAAAGTGCGACTGTTGCTTGCGTCTTATCACCGTTGAATCTTCTCAGCTCAACGATTGCCTGTAATACGATATTAAATTAGTATCAATAGGTAAATAAAACGCCTTTAAACTTTGGAAGGATACAGAAGTATTAAGAGCATGCATGTATTATTGCAAAACCAACAGTAGTCACAAATATCCACCTGTTCTCTAGTAAATCCTAGACCTACAATTTCCTCAACATCAGACTCGGTGAATGAATCTGTTGGCAGAATTGTTAAGCTTGGATTTCCGAGTCCTGCAATAAAAAGTTAAAATTACTTTACGTTTTACTACTAATGATTACATTCTAAATATTTCTTCATATTATATTATTAATTAGTAATGCAAAGTTTTTTAAAGTATTAAACATTTTGTGAACATGCTTTATCTATTATGATAAAACGATCATACCAGTTCTCTTTCCTTGCCCTGAGTTAGTAGACACTTGAGAACTGGAACCCGGTCTCGATGGTTGGTTCCTAGATGCTTCTGCTAAAATATACATATAAAACAATAACATTATACACACCACCAACCACCAGCTAGATAGTACAAGCATATTTTATATCATGAAAAAAACAAAATTTAAATATCACTGATATGGCAACATTGTTGGATTATTTCTGTACATGTGTTTCCCAGTGAAAATCCAGATTATAAATGAATTGTGTTTAGATATTCTTACCAGTTGTACGATTATTTGATTGTCCCACACTTGTTGATGTTTGAGCGCTTGCAGTCGATTTCGATGGTTGATTATTTTTTGACAGTTCTGCAAAATTATTAAATAATAACATGCATATGTCAACACTGTCTAATTGGAAATTCTACAAATTATTACAAGTTACAATCAAATGTATGTATAATAAAATTATGTCGCCTTGGTAGTTGAAAATGATTAAATGCAATAGTGTTAGCGCAGTGAAGTTGAAGTAAAATATTATCTCCAGTCAGTTCTACATTAAGTTATTGATACATTGCATCAATACCATGTTTTATGAGAAATTGCTTACATTACCCAATACTACTAATACCCAATAATATAAATGAGATGAAAATTTATCTATTTGATAACTGTTATATCTTTAAAATTGCCATGAAAGCATACTCTTTAATAACAAATTTATATCATACTAATATAATAAATGAGAATGTTAAGATGGATGGATGGACGTTTGAAGGTATCTCCGGAACAGTTCAACGGATCTTTATGAAATTTGGCACAGTTGTAGAACATAGTCTGAAAGAACACATAGGCTACTTATTTTTTTAACTGCGCGCAGATGAAGTCGCGGGCGACAGCTATAAAAATAATAGTAAAAGTAGTAGTAATTAAACTTTGAAGTTACAACAATAATGATTAAACACAATAATAAATTACCATATTGAAGCCACTTTAGGTGTATGTAATTTGCTTCTTGATTCACACATATGAAGATGTAAGCACTGATTTTATTTAAAAAAAAATATTAGTCACATTTGCAACAATTAATTTCTTCGCAATATATTAGTATCCAAACTATTCAGTGAATAGAAATGATGTAACAAGTAATATTAAGATGTTTTATGTAGACGAAGATTAAGGAAGGAAAAACATGCAAAAGCCAAAAAAAAAAAGAATTATAGCTTGTACTGTTTTTATTTTTATGATACTTTGTTACTGTCTTATCAAACATGCAACAAATTTATATTTCACTTTTACCTCATTAATTTGCAACCAAAACAGTAGTCAGTAAAAATAAATTCATTAAACATTAGTTTTTCTTAATTATATCAAAAATTACTAAAAAAAAGCAGTAGTAAAGATAATAGCAGTGCAAAATGATTTCCCTTAAACAAAAAATAATTTACAATGTTATGTAACTATGAAATGATTCATTAAAAATGTAACAAACAAAAAAATTAGATGTTACATTTATTTCTTTTTTCCTCTCCCACCTTGTTTAGATTTCTCGAGGGCTTCTTTTATTTGACGTTCCTCATGAGCCCGAGTTGATTGGTTGACAATTTCATCTTCAGAATATCCTGATAAACGGGCACATTCTGGCAAATCGGACTCTGGAAGGAATGGTGTTTCAGTACCGGTAGTTCCAATACGTAACACATTTCGTTTTAAATCAATGTTACACTGAAAAAAAAATCACAATGTCTGTTAAAGGCATTTTTATATATTTTTATATTTTATAAGGTAAAAAGTTAAAAGCATCTATAGTTTCACATTTCTTAAAAATCTCTTAAAATTTTAATCTATGTATACTCTCAACGATTTACAATGAAAGCTGATTATTCAATGAAAAATTCAGTCATTGATAAAAATATATTATGCTTTATTAATCAACTCATTAATTGTCTAATCAACAAGCTAAAAATTATACAAGCAAGCTACAATTTATAAAAAGACTTCTTTTCTTTCTTTCACATTTTATAAATATATTATACCTGGTGTCTTTTTAACATATCCAGGCCAAGAAGCATATCCATTGGTTGCTCTTCAAGTACTGAGAATGATGTTGTTAAGAAATCTTTCTCAATTCTCATCTGAACCATATGGATTCTGCCAATTATGCGTTGTACACCTACACCTTTAGCAATGCCCGCCCATCTATTAATAATAAAAACAATACATAGTGTTTCGATAGAATAAAATTTACAGTAAGGATAAAGTAGTCAGTAGATGGCAATTTCATTTTGATTACATTATTTGTGGAACATATCAATTGGACAAATACATTAAACAAAAACATCAAAGCCGATACTATCATATTTATAAACTAGCTTTTACCCGCGACTTCGTCCGCGCGGAATAAAAAAAATAGAAAACGGAGTAAAAATTATCCTATGTCTGTTTCCTGGTTCTAAGCGACCTGCCCACCAATTTTCAGTCAAATGGATTCAGCCGTTCTTGAGTTATAAATAGTGTAACTAACATAACTTTCTTTTATATATATAAGATAAGGAATAGATACGAATGTTTCGATGGATGGATGTTTGTTTGAAGTTATCCCCTGAATGGCTCAACAGATCTCGATGAAATGTATCATAGATGTAAATCATAGTTTGGAAGAAAACATAGGCTACCTAAATTAGTTTTCAACTTCATTTTTAAAATTATAAATAGTAATTGTTTCTTTACTTTTGTCACTAAATGTAAAAAAATGTCAATGATAGGGAGAAGGGATCATAAAGCAGTTATTTATTATTTACTAGCGACCCGCCCCGGCTTCGCACGGGTGCAATGCAAAATATACCTACTACAGAATAAATGCACAATTTATTTAAGGTACTTAAATGGATAAGGATTAATGCTGTATTGTTTAAAATCACTTCGTAAAAGAATAAAAATGGTTATGCTGGGTTATCCCTAAGAGATAGACATATACCATCGCGGACTTTTTTGTTGAACTTTTTAAGGTGAACAATACTGTAGTACATTATTTTGGTCTATCTCGTAGGGTTCAGCCAGCGTTTGCAATATAAGCGCAAAAAAACGTGCTTATTTACGACATCACATTAGAAAACTTTAAATTTATCAGTGTTTCTCTACTATATTATGCATTTATTATACATACAAACCTTCCTTAAGAATCACTCTATCTATTAAAAAACCGCGTCAAAATCCGTTGCGTAGTTTTAAAGATCTAAGCATACATACGGACATACAGCGAAAGCGACTTTGTTTTATACTATGTATTGATTTATAAAAGATGTAATACAGCTAACATTAAAATAATTAAATAGCAACAAGCAATACCAACCTAGTATCAACAAGTCTCATAATGTTGCATCTCTCTGCACAGGCAGCTGACATGATGGTTGTTTGAGCACCTGAATCAATAAATGCTTTTACAGGAAACCTAAAAGAAAAAAAAATGTTTTAAATATTTCCAATGCATTGTATTTTAATTGGTGAAGCATTAATAGGTTCAATGATATTTAGATATAATTAGACAAACCCGTTAACATGACAATTGATGTACAACATCACAACAGTTCCAAATGTTTCCGGATTGTACTCCATAGCTGCTTCCATATTAGCTTCAATATTCTTCTGCCTGATCTCCTCCGCAATCATTCTTTGTGCTTCAGTATCAAATGGATCTGAATTCATCATCCTGTTGAATGTAAATTAAATTCTATATGATAAAGTGATTGAATGCTGTAAGACGGAAACTCAACCTTATTTATTTGACATTAACCGAGTCTCATTTTTTTACTGGCAGATTACTTTTTTTAATATAGAATGTAAGCTACCTAAAAATTAAATGATCGATGGTCAAATTAAAATAGAAATAAAAAGCACTTTGCTTCGATCAAATATAGCACTTGATTCTTTGAACTGCAAACATGTTCAATGCCACCTTGAATTTAAGTGAATCATCAAAAAGTTCCTTTGTTTTTATTCCTAGTAAGAAGCACAAATGATGCTAAGGTGAGTATGAAATTGACACCAGGAATATTGTCTTTATGTTGCTGTATTTCAATGTGCCTGTTCAGTAAAATATAACACAAGTTTTAAAACATGGATTCTCAAAATTATTAGTGTTACTCCTCACTTTGAGAATTATATATTTAAAGACAAATAAATTTAAAACTCCAATAACTTATAGGAATTTATCACCAACCATTAAGAGATACATTATAGCAGATACCAGATTACCTTATTCTTTGTTGCTGACGCTCAGTCCTTGCCGACAATTGTTCTCGAAGAACAGAAGCAAATGTATCTGTATATAAAAAATATTTTTATTTATGAAATTTGTAATATATTGTGTTAAATGTAGGTAGGTTAGTATAACCTACCGTCTGTATGTTTGAAAATAAATCAGTCCCAAACCAACCGCCGTTTAATTAATACCGATACATTACAACTGGCGACGAGGATGTTTTCAATTGCGTAAAAAGTATGGTGGACGCGTGGAAAGGCGAAGATAGTGTGCGAACGAGTGGACGCGTATGTTTATTCCGCGCGAAAGTAATTTTGCACGGCGTAATGTCAGTTTGCGGAACCTAAGTACGTGCTATCATAATATGTCGGCGGAGAAGGCGGTGGCGTCGGTGTTGGCGGTAGATGAAGGCAGCCCGGAGAGAGGCAGTGGCCAGGGAGCGACGCCGGTGCAGGTTGGGACTCAAGCAGGGCCAGGGCCGGCCGGCTGCAGTGGGCGAGGTGCCTGCGCAGTGGCAGCAGCGGGCGGCGGTGCCTGCGTGTGCGGCGGAGAAGTGTGGCCGCAATCTACGGTATGGTGTGGGAAGTACACTCGTGCGCGAGGCACGTGGGTCCGGAAGATGGGCAGGACCAGGGCCGACCGGCTGCAGTTGATGAGGGGCCTGTGCAGTAGCAGTGGCGGGCGGCGGCGCCTGCGTGTGCGGCGGAGAAGTGTGGCCGCAGTCTACGTGTGTGGTGATGGAAGCACACGGGTGTTTGGGGCATGTGTGTCCAGAGGAAAGGCAGCGCCAGGGCTGGTTGCAGTGGGCAAGGGGCCCGCGCAGAGGCGGCGGCAAAGGTACCTGTGGAAGCTGCGGGGAAGAGTGTTTCGCAGGCTTCGTGTATTTAGTGTAGCGTTAAGTGTTAAACGACGCTAGTGATGTTGAGGACTGTAAGACTATTTGCTTAGTATTTTGTATCGTAATGTTTTTAGCCGACTTCATTGTATTTTTTATTTTATTGAAATCGGCAAAGGGTAGCCGATGTGTTTCAGTTTTTTGTATAAATTTGGTATAAATCGATTCGAAGTTAGTATAAATTGATGACAAAGATTTTTTATATTTCTACGTCCATTTTGTAATTTTTCAAATCATGACAAAGCATAATGCAATTAGATGCAGCGCGAGTGCGAGTGAGACAGCTACACCGCTGTTGCCGCTAGTTGGAGCGGGACAGGCGCGTCGCTGTTTTGCTAGGATGACGTGTCTAGTAACGTATCTTAAAAAAATGTAATAAAATGGAGTAGTTATGTGCAAAGTAAACTTATTATTCAGTGTTATTTAATTGTAGTATAATCAAAGATTGAGTTTGATTGAATTTAATTTTGTACGAAAATATCGCACATTAATTTTAGTGTAAAGCTCGAATGTCGCAGTTAGTATGTGAATTACGCCAATGTTAATTTCAAGTCACAAGCGGATAACTTGATTGGTTTGTATTGTAACGTAGGATGTGTTCCTTACATAATTATTATTTAAGTCATTTAGGGATAATGGTAATGGTTGTTGTGTTGTGGAGAATATTCGCGTCCGCTCATTAGTTGGGAGTTGTCGTCATCGTTCGTCGCGAGCGTGGTGGCGGGCGGAGCGGACAGCGGGACATGCGGGGCTGCGGCGGCGTGAGCGCAGGCAGTTGCGGCACGCGGGTTGTCATCGGTATCGCGATATTGCAGGAGCCGTATTGGTGGTGCACGTGGAAGCGTGCGTGGTGTCACTGCCGAAGAGGAGGTAGGACACGGTGCTACTGCCGAGGAGTAGGCGGAGCACATTGGCCGGGCGCACTGGCTGGTCACTTGTACTGTTAAGGTGCGGGCAAGTGGCTGGTGGCCTGGGCGTACTGGCGTAGCCGTATTGGTGCACGTGGAAGCGTGCGTGGTGTCACTGCCGAAGAGGAGGTAGGACACGGTGCTACTGCCGAGGAGTAGGCGGAGCACATTGGCCGGGCGCACTGACTGGTCACTTGTACTGTTAAAGTGCGGACAAGTGGCTGGTGGTCTGGGCGTACTGACGTGGTTTTGTTACGTGTGGAATGAGCGGGATGTCACTGCCGAGGAGGAGGTAGGACACGGTGCTACTGCCGAGGAGTAGGCGGAGCACATTGGCCGGGCGCACTGACTGGTCGCTTGTACTGTTAAAGTGCGGACAAGTGGCTGGTGGTCTGGGCGTACTGGCGTGGTTTTGTTACGTGTGGAGTGTGCGGGATGTCACTGCCGAGGAGAAGGAGAGTGTACGGTGTGACTGCCGAGGACAAGGCGGAGCACATTGTCATTCCCGTCGTAGGGTGGACGAGTGACTGGAGGCCCTGCTGTGTTGTAGGGAGGACAGGTTACTAGGGGTCCGACGCAGGTGTAATTACATGTTGTGTAATAGGAAGGACAGGTGTCTGGAAGTCCGGGCACACTGGCGTGGTCGTTTGTGTCGTCAGAGGGCACACATGTGACTGGGGGTTCAGGCGCACTGGTGCGGTCGCTTGTAGTGTTGACAAGGTCTGACTCAGGCTTCGTTGTCGAAATTTTTAAGGTAAAACTATTAGAATTTTGCTAGGTAAAATTTTGCATTTTTGTACTTGATGGCAGTTTAATTTATTTAAGTTTATAATTTGAGGTATCGTATTAGTTTATGGTTCTCATAGTGGATTTACCGGGAGTTTTATAATGAAATTAGAAAAATTTATCAGAATGTCCATTTTTATAATTTATCTGTAACATTGTGATCGTGGTGCATTGTAGTGACTGGGTCGATTACTACAGTGTGAATCAATTTAACTTTAAAGTTCTAATTGATAAGGGATATGGAGTTCGGTTAAAATAATATTAATGTGTAATCGCCATTTATTAGGTACAGTGTAAAAAAAAATGTTTCATTTGTTTATTGTTCTAGAATTAATGTTGACTATATTTAAATCTGAAGTTACTGCATGTTTTAGAATTACAAAGAAAAAGTTGTAAATTCATTGTATTTGAAAAAGTTAAAGTTTTGGTACAAAAACATGTTTAAATTATATTTAAAAAAGTGTTAAAATGTTTCAGTTTGTTAATAAGTTGACCCCATAATTTGTTGTTTATTCGAGGATAATGTTATTTAGTTAATTATGATTGTTGATTGAAGTTAGTTTTCTTCAATTACAATGGCTTAGTTTTTTTATATGGGTTCATTTGAGTTTATCTGCATTGTATTGTTCTAAAATGTAAATGTTTGCTGTGTTGTTAAAAACGAAATTCTTGTACTGTAATGTGTATTGTGTTTTTTTTTGAAGAAGGGAAGTGTTGATGTTGAATACTGTGTATATGTAGTAATTCTTTTAAGGGAGAGACTGTAATATATTGTGTTAAATGTAGGTAGGTTAGTATAACCTACCGTCTGTATGTTTGAAAATAAATCAGTCCCAAACCAACCGCCGTTTAATTAATACCGATACATTACAAAATTCACTTCACAAGCAATTTAAATGTAACATGAATAATTCAAGTTATTCTAATATGTAACTCGTGAAATAAAGTAATATGAAATTCTATGTGAACTTACCAAGGTTTCCACTAAGCAAGGCATCTGCCAATCGTGGGTTGTTTTGTTTAAGTAAAGCTAGCTCATCAGGTTTGGCCAGAAACATTTCTCTTATTAGACGGGGGTCTTCCTCAACGGGATTGCTTCTCGCAGCCATTGAGCTACTAGCCACTGCAGGAGGGACTTGTATACTACTGAAATCAAGATTGGCTAAACCTGCAGGCAATGCTGAAAACAAATTATGACCAAATTTATCAAAAAAAATCCAATCAAAACAAATAATTTTTTTTGACAGCAACAAAATGTCACTTATATTTTTAAATTTTACGCACCCGCTTTATTGCAGTAAACAGTTTACCGCTTGTTGCACATTGATGACGTTTAGAAGTCAGCAAGTCAACATGACACTGCAATTTTGTAAAAGTGAAACAAAGGTGAATACCTTGACTGGCGTCGTTGGCGTTGAGATTGGAAGAAGATTGCAGCATGTGAATCATAACGATGACATCTCCATCGTTTACGCCGTGGTCCCTTAAAGACTTCTTGTCGTCTAACAGTGGCTTGCCGTTGAAGTTCAGTATGATGTCCTTTGCTCGGAAACCGGATTCTATTTCACAGAATGCTTTAAAATTCTCCAATTCCAGATCTTCGGAAACATCTATGACGAAAATTTCGTCTGTAAGTGTAGTAACAGTAACTTTCATCGTGAAATTCTTTGATACCGCAATTTTTTTTCTCTGAAAAGTCTGCAGACGCTTTGTGTTATTTATATTTCAACGATGACTGTCCAAAACATTTTATAGTACACGAACGTTTTATATCACTATAGTCTTCAGCGATAAGGGTAGTACAAATAATATTTCTTTTCGAGTTGCTCGGTACCCACAGTAAAGTTCGCAGGTTGCAGCAGGTGGCTAACTTCACTTTGCGAGTTGCGAATTATATTCGATTACGCGATGCACTCTAGCCGATCGGTTTCGACTTTCTCATAATGAAATCGATGATTTACTTAACATCATTTACTAATGAAAATATAAAAGTATAATTACGTGGAATATTAAATTATTTCTCTACTTAAAATAACACTGAAACTTTCTTCAATACGTTTTTGTAACATTTTGGCGTATAAAGGAAAATAGTGCAACACCAAAAAGTCTAGAATAGAGAAAACTGAGGGAGACCTTTGTTATTAATTTTCAGCATTCAGTTGAGAAGTTGCGATTGTTATCAATCAGCGTCTGACGAGCAAATTGATCAATTGAGTGTTTATCAATGCATAAGATGATCTCATTTTTGAAGTGGTGATTTGATCGTAGTGTTTTGTGTCCTTTAAATATTTAGCATATTATTTTTGGATAAAATTGTTACGATGTGAAATTGTTTCTTTGGTCTACAATGGTGAGTTTAATAAAATCTTGTATTTTTCTAACGTGTTTTTGTTAGTACATAGTTTGGTTTCTCTTCAAAGATTACATGTTTACATTTAGTTTGTAATTACATGGCAATATTTTTAGAACTATATGGTGAAAGTAGGTTTTAGTGTTACAATCTCGTCGTTGCGACGAAACCAGATATACGTATTTTGGATACAAATAAAGATGATAAATATTTCTCATGTTTGCTTTTGGAGCCCTGTGTGTTATCTTGATTTGCGTTATGTTGCATGCAACATCTGATTTTAACAACAGATAACATACATTTTAAAAAATTAATTAATATTCGAAAACGACAAACAAAATTAATGTAATTTTTTGGTTGATACTCAATAATGATTTTCTGATCTAATTATTTAACATGGTAATATTTATTGAACTTTTATTATTTTCTTGAGGTAGCAATCTTTAAAGAAATGTGAAACATGCGATATTTTTCTTTCTTTCTGAAAGTTGAGACCATTACAGTTGTGTATTGTTGCAGAATAATATCAAGTGAATGAAAGCAGCATAGTTATATACAAGATGTCATCAGTAGGTCAACTAGTGCCGCAGGTGACAAGAGGGCCACCCAATATGACAATCAAATATTACGGTCCCCACATTGAGGGATCATTTTGCACTTCAATTGATTACAACTATGATCCAATCATCAGTGTTATTTGTGCTATGTACATTGTCTTTGGCATTGTATATACATTGTTTGGTAAGTTGATAATATTAATTTAAATTTCTTCTATGCTTTAATTTCAAGAAAACATTGAAATTTTATTGTTTTCATTTTAAATATAATATTTGTTACAGGTTACAGATGCTTTAAAGCAAGCATGTTTTTAACAGGCTTTACATTTGGCTCTGCCATTGTATATCTAATTTGCTTGCAAGAATATCTAATGCCTCCATATGGGAATGTTGGTATGTCATTGTTTTAAAACTATTCCTTTATTTTGAGAATCAAAATTACTTCAAGAATTAATAATTATTTTTTTTGTAGGAGTGGCGCTGTGTGCTGGTCTACTTTTTGGGCTGATTACAATGTTGATTCAATATGTGGGCCTGTTCATGACTGGATTCCATACTGGTCTTTTGTTAGCCATTGCTGGATTGGCAATATATGACCACTTCTTAGATAGCAGACCTGTTTCTGTAAGTATCACCTATAACCTTGATTTATTGCTTAAGGTTATGTTTCAATATATTAAAAATTCTTAGAATTTGATGATTTTTTGATTGTGAAATAAGTTTTATGTGTCATATATGTGTCAACATTTTTTATTATGTTGTAGTAAAGATGTTTTACATATATGCTTTTCATATTTTCATCACTTTCATATTTACCTCAATATTTTGACTATGGCAATAAAATTAGAGATTTTTACATGATATTTGGAGCACTTAATGTAGGTAAAAATATGCTTGTTACAAAATTAATTGCATGTGAATACGCATCTGATGATGTTGCAATGTAACACTTCTTATTCAAAATTATATGACCTTGAATTGTTTCGTCCTACTTGCGATGTTGGAATAGTATGCTTGAATAGGTCTTGCAGACAAAAAAAAAAACTAAACTGTAGCTTCATTGTTTACTGTGAAAACATCTATTTAAATAATAGTTGTACTCAAACCTATTGTCAATTTGATTTACATTGACAATCATTAACATTTAAAAGGAATAATAGTTATTTTATGTGGTTATATCATTATAAAAAAATATAATTTATATGCCTTATGCCCGCGTGTATCAGCTATCTTCTATTCCAAGTCCCGATGAAATCGGTCCAGTTGTTCAGGAGATTATCAGGAACAAATGCGGCATTGCGGACAGTCATACAGATAGACAAACATTTTTAAAATTGATTTTTGTTATCAGCAATACAAATACATCATGTGTACGAAATATGATTTTATTTTTGTATTATTACTAACAGACACTCCAATTTTTTAAATATGTATAGATAAACACAAAAGACTCATTTCTTACAAGGTTTGTTTTTTCTTTTGTTTCATAATTATTCATTCCAATTTGTTAAATTTTTTATAATCTATATATATAAAAGAAAGTTGTGTTAGTTACGCCATTTATAACTCAAGAACGGCTGAATCGATTTGACTGAAAATTGGTGGGCAGGTAGTTTAGAACCAGGAATAGGACATAGGATAATTTTTACCCGGTTTTCTTTTTTTTTTATTCCGCGCGGACGGAGTCGCGGGTAAAAGCTAGTAATCTATATATATAAAAGAAAGTTGTGTTAGTTACACCATTTATAACTCAAGAACGGCTGAATCGATTTGACTGAAAATTGATGAGCAGGTAGCTTAGAATCAGGAATAGGACATAGGATAATTTTTACCCCGTTTTTTTTTTATTCCGCGCGGACGGAGTCGCGGGAAAAAGCTAGTCTTCTATATATATAATATAAAGTCGTGTTAGTTACACTATTTATACCTGAAGAACGGCTGAATCGATTTGACTGAAAATTGCTGGGCAGGTAGCTTAGAACCAGGAAACGGACATAGGATAATTTTTACCCCGTTTTCTATTTTTTATTCCGCGCGGACGGAGTCACGGGTAAAAGCTAGTTTGTAATATGTGAATGATTTGATCATGATTTCATTATTCCTTCTCTTATATGTATCTCTTAATCTTGGAGTTAATAAAAGGATTTTTATCTTTAAGTAAGGCGATCTATTTTACGTGCTATGTATGACTTCGGGGGATTATTAATTCCAATTTGATACCAAATTTTACTTTTAAATAAAACTGTAATACTCGAGAATAAATATATAAGCTGATCAAAATCGATTGGAGGGTGTTTTAAATCAATAGAATGATCGAGAGTAATGCACGCAAGTTTAACAACATAATGCCCGGCCTCAATTGCATATGTGCGTGTTAAATGCCCAATTTTCGCGGCGCTGCCAATCTTTATGATTTGTTTTTATCCTGTGTATGTGAACCAATCATCTTTATAAATTGATAAGTCACTGATCGGAAAGGACAGTTGCAGTTTCTCATAGTAAATTCTATATACATTATTTGTTTAAATCATCTACCTTCCATACGCAACCATCAGCACCGAATTGGAGAAAATACTCGCAAAATACCACTTACATATAACCTCCATGTATAGAGGTTAGTAAATGGGAAAACAAAATATGAAAAATTGTCATATTCAATTACTATTTTTCCCTGACATAAAATCGGAAACTGCTTTTAATTCATTTCTTCGGACCTCCGGCGTGAAATAAAATAACAAAAAAATTGTTTACATTTAAAATTTTAAAACTATTAAACTAAACTATATACTTATACCAAACTAAAAATAAGACTAGATTATGTAAAAAATCGACCCCAAATCGCTGCGCTCGCAGGGTAAGGTGCCCAAGAGACTGGCGGCTTTTAAAAATAATCATAATAAAAAACATAATTAGCAATATTTTTTATAATAAAAATTTTACATCATTGTGCGTACGTCGTCGCGTGTGCGTGAGCTAGTTTCACATAAAATACACAGTTTCAAATTTGTTCTTAATTATTACTATTAATAACAACGATTCATATTTTACACAAAGTGTTTTAAGGCCTTGAAACAATTTTAGTTGCGAAATATATTTGTCTATTGCAAGCAATATATGTTATGTGCACACGTGTTTATCTCAAGAGACGTGATATCTGTTATACTTTACAAACGATGATGCATCTTATAGTCCGACAAATTAATCCGACCCGGTGGGCGTAAAAAATGCAAAAAAACGTGTCGTAAGATCTTATCGTGCTGCAACTCTCTTGTCCTCTCATGTCTTGTATGTCTTTTTCATTATATATGCAGGGCCAATTTAATATATCACATACAACATCGATCAATTTTAGCGTCATATTGGAGTGATCTTAAAAATATCGATTAGTGAGAGAATAGATACGGACTTCAAACATACGAGTATGTGAATTGAATTCAGTTGTTATAAAACATCGATAATTTTTGTTCGATTACTTTGTAACATCAGTAGATTTTAAAAAGAAAAAGGGTTTAATGAAACAAAACATTGTAACGATGTTTCATGTTCATTATTTTTATAAAAAACTAGCTTTTACCCGCGAACCCGTCCGCGCGGAATAAAAAATAGAAAACGGGGTAAAAATTATCCTATGTCCTTTTCCTGGTCCTAAGCTACCTGCCCACCAATTTTCAGTCAAATCGATTCAGCCGTTCTTGAGTTATAAATGGTGTAACTAACACAACTTTCTTTTATATATATAGATAATTAAAAAGAAAATAGGAAAAAAGTAAAAAAGAAAATAAGTAATATTTTATGCTTGCCGTCGAATTTGATCTATTAAATTGGCCCTACAATAAGTCAACACCTATTGGTATAACACCTATTGGTTTTATATATTTTCGACATAACTGAACGTAAAAAAAACGTCACTCTCACCGGGCCAGATACGCATGTCGAACTATACTCTCTTGAGATCTAATTTATTGCTACACATCCGTATGCTAAGTCTATGCACGTTTTTAATTTCTTTCTGTACATTGTTGGAAAGATTCTTATTAATTATTTCAAACATTAAAAAGCTTTATTTGCGACTATCTACGCGACTTGATTTTCATCGAATTCGTTTCGAATTCAAGAGCTGTAGGTATTGCAGATGGTATCATAAATTTAAATTCGCAAACGCGAAATATTAAATGCTTTTACAAAGTTTGAGATTGGAATACTTTGAGAAATATTCTCCTGCTGCTGGCGATATTTTCAAAATGGTTGTTAACTGTAGTTGGCATATTTTTGTATTACGGATGCATTGTAGATCTCGAGCTTTATAAATTACAATGCTATTATTCATAGTAGACCAAGATAACTATTATCTTGTACTTAATTTGAGTACTATCCCTACTGCTCAAACTGACATAAAATTGCAGTGAAAGTTACTTGTGAAAGTAGGCACGATGTTTACACATGATTTCTTCACTATTCCATTAAAGTAACGTGGTTTATTTAACGCTTTACGAAAATTCTTAAATACGAACGAATCATGTTGACATTTTTGAGCGAGTTGGGTTTCCTCAGTATTTAATAAAATGTTTGAAACTTTTTGTTTAAATATGTATAGTCATATAAATTGTCAACACCAGTATTACGAAATGGTTAATTTGCCCTTTTATTTGAAACTACAAAATAATTCTGAGTAATCAAAAACGTTACATTTAATATTGTTATTTTATACATTAATTTTGTATGTAATGATAGTTTTGTATTACACAATGCGAAGTGCAATGTTTATTGGTGCCTGCAATGAGGTCGCGTTAGCTTTAAATAGAGTATGAAACTATAGAGGGGAAATCTCGTAACGGCCTATTCGTTTATTTCATCGGATGACCATGAATTATAATTTAGTAGCTATTGCGAATTGAGTTGTACCCGGAATTTATGCTTTGCGTAGACCCCATGCTTACCTTTCTTCATAATATTTTTAGTCGTGAAAAGATTTACCATTGTATGTTTTTTTTGCAAATGATTGGAATTGGAAGTAGCTAGGTTCTCCCTCTCTGCTGTTGTAATAAATCAACTTGCTATATTTTGTTATCTGTTAATAATAACAGATTTTAGTTTCACAATAGCACATTTCTATGATGTTTTGGATACATTCTATGATGAATAATAATAGTACAGAAAAAAATTGTTTTATAAAAATATGTGTGAATTGTGAATTATAAGAAGAATTCCCACCTTAGCGTATACGAGATCTTCGTATTTCTGAGGTCGATACTGATGTCAAGTAATCTTTCTCGATGTGTATAAATTTTTTGTTTAAATAACAGGAGAGTAGACCCAATTTACTCTTCTGTATTTATTTGAAAACGATGTAGGTAGTCACTTAAATATAATTCCTGATTTCTTTTGCCCAAAATTCGTTATGCCCTCCGAAGTTTCATGACAATCGGAGCATATTTCGCGAAATATACAATCTTAACTGACTATTAAAAATTATGTATGATCTGCGTGCGTTGTACCTTTATGGTTTACATCTATGAGGAATATTTGATATAATTTACTTTTATCTCACGTAGCGTTAATTATATATTTAATATAAGTGTAGTAAAATATAAAATTCATATTTAAATTATTCTGTATCAATTTCTGTGTAAAGTGTAACGTGCATAATATTAAAATGCAATTTTGCTGTGAAACAAAAGTCCATTTGCAACTTTTGAATGTATTTTCAAAAGCGAATTTATTTGTCGCGACTTCAAAGGCTTTTTGATGCGACAATATTTCGTCGAAATGTAGCGCGTTGGATATCCACTTTTCCTAGTAAAATTGAGAGGACATCTAATTGTCAAAGGGGTACATCAACTGGATATTTTGCACTGTTAAAGCTTTTATTTGACTTGTACCATTACATTGTTTTAATTAATAAAATATCCACGTTTAATGTACAACCTCGTATATTGATTTGGCACGACAAACAGAATATTTCTACATGTCCTTTTGCTGCTGGTGTTCATAAATTAAGACTGTTAATATATGAACAAATGCTTTCAATTTTCAAATTTATTATTTTCATTACGTGTCTAAAATGAAGAATACGTGTTCATTATAATTATCATTTCCGCATTCCTCTCCTTAAAGCGTATTTCCACCATTTATTGTGTGTATTTTAAGAACATAAAATTCATGATATTTATTCTTTGTTCCAGTATTGGTTGTGTGTGGTAGCATTACTTTGTTCGGGAATATTCTTTGCCGTCATCAACTTGTATTGGAAAAAAGGTAAGATATCTTTCAAATTAACGATTAGTGTTATCGTAATGATAGTTATAAATGTAATGTTGTTTAATTATAATTGACTAATTGCATAGTAATCTTTTGTAATAAATGTAAACGTTAGAGGAATAACAAAACAATTTTTATTGTTGCAAAAATTAATATGACCTCACGCTGACAATCATCTTAAAATTATGAATGTAAAGTGATTACTCTGTGAAAAAATCCTTAAGTTACTTCATTATAATATATGTATAAGTCGTTAACTAGTCAGAACAGGTTTCTACGCTTCATTTTTCGACTAGTTTAAAATTGTTTTCAGTACTTTGAGTTTTCTTTAATTTAGTCATGTCGATGATTGATAACAAAATGACTTTAGTCACTATCTGCGGGTTTCTGAAACTAAAATCCCCGTTTAAAATATATTGTCATTTCTGTTTTTGATCTTAGAAAACAACGGTTAAACGGAATTCATCAAAAGTGCAAATGCGTTTTTTGGAACATTAAATATCTTTATCAAATGTACTTAACTTTAGATTTTTTGTGTGTAATTTTAAAATAAGTTTTAACGTAGTAATTTAAAATGTTCTCTTAATTTAACCTGCAAATTTCCTTTTTTTATCTGCTATCGACATTTCAATTCATATTTAATTAACGCCGTGATGAAATATTCACTCAAAGGAAACTAATCTGATTGGTCCCTTGTAGACTAGTCTAGTCTACTCGTAATTCAGATTCACTGAGGATGACTATCTTGGTATTTAATAATAGCTTTTCTTAGCATTGCAAGGTTCATTCTTTTTAAAGCTTTTCTTTGTAACACAAAACCGTTAAGAATTTCGTGACAAAGGCCTTTGTCATACAGTGAATCGGTATAATTTAAAGACAAGTTTACGTTTTTTTCGATAAGTGATGTAATTAAAAGTTTAAAGAAAACTATCGATTATTGTATTGATAATTCTTAGTATGAATGATACCCGACTTGCTTTGACGATAACTGCATATAATATAATGGGACCGTCAACTCTCTTAAAGGCCGGTAACGTATCTGCGGTTTCTCTGATGTTGCGTGTGTTCATGTGCGTCGGATCAATTTATATTTCAACTAATCGTTTGCTACTCCTCTCCTATAAAAAGCACTAATAATTTATAATCAGAAAAAGTAATCGATAAAGGTCGTCCATTGTTTGAAATTCGACAATTTTTTATTGTTGATTCACAATAGCATTAACCACTTATCTTTATTGACTTTGAAAATTTTTCTTAAATAGGTATACAAAGATTTCGTTTCACGTATTAATGTGTGTATATTTGTATTTCGAGGTATTATAATATGGTTATACGTAAAGAAAAAAAAACATTTATGTATTAGTAAAAAGAAATGTGCAAACAATTATTAATTATACATTTTTCATAGTAATAAAGTAGCCTCATAGTGATACCTAGAAGAAAGTTTAATTTTTTTTTTGCCAGACGTTCTTAGGTAAATTGAAACATAAGAAGATTAAATTTTAATAAGAAAAGTCGAAGTTATTTTCAATAATGGCTTCATATTTTATATTAATTTTTGAACAAATTAATAAGAACTTCAATTATATAAAATGAAATATCGAAAGAAGAGGTTTATTTATAAACTAAGTCCGCCTTATTACAAAAAATCTCAACAACTCTGGTTTAAACCCGAACTACGTAGTCTAGCTTAATCTCTAAAACCATGGACTAAATGAATCCGTATTACAAAACGTAGACCAAACCAGAACTTCATAAACTAAGAATTTGAACCACGGTCAATCGATTATGACAGATAATCATTCGCTCACTAAATGTCATTCGATAATAAACGTTCCGTTTCTGCGAAAGTTGTAACATCTGGCTATCTTTTATCGGGTATGTATATAAAATGGAATAGAATAAAGCACGTCAAACGGAATTCTTTCGAAAGTGCCCGCCCCGCGCGATCTTTGTTTTTACGTGTGTAATTGTCAATAAACTAATTGAAAATGGATCAACGATATGCAAAATGATCTGCAAATTGGACTTCTGAGAAGAAAGTAAATAATTAATAACCTACTACTTAATTTACTGCTACGTTTAAAAACTTTCTTTGATCCGGAAGAATTATTTTATTGTTAATATTTTAGGAAATATTGCGTCAATTAGTCACACATTCGTGCGTTACTTTTTCCATCCACTATTTTTTCCGCAAAACGTTTGGTAAATCGGTACTTTTGTCTTAAATCTTCATTCGACAATTCGACAAAAGGATCCAAACGAACTCGACGTTTATTAGGTTGACGTGACATTTCTAATATCTCCATTGTTTCAATATCTTCAATGTCTTCCATGTCCATTAAATTAACCAAATCAGATTTTTAACAAAAACCCGATAAGGCACAAAACTCGTAACTCGACACTTCTGACATAAGTCTAAATCTGTGGTCTAAATAGTTAAACCTGGGAACGCAATGGTTTAAAGTTGTTACCATAGATAGACCAGGTTTAACGTTAAACTACGTTTTGTAATATGAATTTTAAATAAACCACTTCGAATGTAGGTTTAAACCAGGTTTTATAGTTAGACCACGTTTTGTAATAAGGCGGATAGGGTTTTATAGTTTAATTCGTCTATATAAGTATTTTCCTCTTAATTAATAAAATTATATAATAATATTTACCTAAGCCTGTATCACATAACAGTGAAATCGAGCAGAGCAAACTTTGCGTGCCTTTTTTGCTTCGTTGTGCTTCAGGTTTTGTTTTATTTGTTAGCGACTGTGTGCTACTGCCTTTAGTTTAGAACGTAGCGACTCATTTTCTAAAATGTTAAATTTGCAAATAGAACAAAAAGTACGCATCCATTGTTTTCTCGGTAATGCTTCGGTAATTTTTTGTAACATTGACCGTTGGTTTTTGAGATAACAATCTCCGTTTAAAACATGTTGTTACCACTATTTTGTCAAAGATAAGAATAGAGATGACGATATATTTTTGATTTTAGAATCCCACAGTCAATCAGAATTAAATAACTACAAATCGCAATCGTTGTAACAAATATTGCATTATAACGAATTTGTATCTTGTTTCCAGTGTTGACAATATTCGGCACTAGTGTTTACGGCGGTGCGGTGATAGCTATAACCCTCGATTATTTCTTCGAAAGGATGATGATGCTTAAATGGGTAAGTCAGTATTATTTGATTTTGATAAACAGCTCTTATCAAGTTATATACATTTAACGGAATACCGATAAGTTGAGAAATGTCTGCGTGTCGTAAGTTATGGAATATTTGATTCATAGTCGTTCTGTTATTCAAACAGTGTTGTAGATTCTATATGAAAAGTAGGAAATCCAGAATGGAGAAAGAAAATAACCTATGTTCTCGATTGCTATCGGTTTCATTTTTATCCTGTTCTTTAATTACTGTCTGGAAGAAGCTTTCTCTGTTGTCAAATATTCATATCTAGATAATAGTGCGTCATTTGTATTATTTTCATAGATAATCTAAGCGACCGTATTAAAGTGCATTGCCTCTTAAAGGGGATCGTTGAACATATTTAAATATATGGATAGACTTGAAATACGATTACTTAAACTTGATATATGTATTTTGATGTATCTTAATTACATACATCAGTATAACCAATACGAAAAAGCGCGATGATAAAAATCTTTTTTGCAGACGTCTAGGACAGAGGTCGGCAACCTTTCTGAAATTGAAAACCTTTTCTAACGTGATATTGAATTATATTAGAATGTTTTTGTGCGTTCATTTTAATATATTTTCAATGTTATTATGATTGGAATTGAAATTTAATTTGATTTCATGTACTTAGTATTTAATTTACCGTGAAGAGCCACAAGTACCTACTAATTTGTCATTGGTTACCGACTAGATAGCAAAGATTCGACGTAACTCCAGTTGTATTTATGTACGCATTAATTTCGGTCATTGGATTTGAACTTAGAAGAATCGAGAAAATATTGCCAACTCTACTACCTATTTACCTGTATTTCCTGTAGATTGTTTTCACGAGTGTCTAATTTTGTATATTAATTTGTCAGGTATGGGAGCGTGCCAAGCTAGAGCCGGCGGTGCCTCCACCGTGCCGGCTCTCCTGGCTGACGCTGGCCGCATGGCCGGCCGCTGCCATCGTTGGCCTTACTGCTCAGTGCGCGCTCACCGCCACTGGTATATACCATGAGCAAAGTAAGTATATAATATTGAATCACAAACGGCGATGTCTTAACAACGATATAGCACTAAAACTGTGACAAATTAGATTACTTTAGAATCGAGGAAGCAAATTTTGTCTTGGAGTATTATTGAAAATTGTAGGAAATCCTATTTCATAGAATATTAGTTGCATAGTTCATTAGTTAAAAGGAGTGATTCTTAAATGTTTGTTTGAGTTATTATTATGGTTATTATACTGAACCTAGAAATATAACTACAAGATGTATCTCTTTGCAGGCATAAGTGCTCAAAAGCGGCGTCTGAAAGCGCAACAAGCGCGGCCGGTTACACGCGAGCAACGAGCCGAGATGAAGCAACGCAAGTACAGATATCTGTACCAAGTTCGCACAGCGCATGGTGACGTCATCTCACAGGTGATTTAAAAGAATAGTTTGAAGGAAGAAAACAAACAAAGCTGTACACTTGATGTCAAGTGTCTACCTAGTCATACGTACCCCACTAACAAATGTTATGCCTGGCTGTCGGTGCTCTAGACCTCAATAACAGTATTAACATGTTTTAAAGATTCAAATTATATAGCGTTTATATCACAGATAATGTTAGGTCTAACATTCACGCTGTTTGCGGTCACAAAAAACTGCGCACCAACAAATTTATCTTGCGCTCATATTTAAACTGCGCGACGTTCACCTGTTATTGACACTTAGACGCTGCAAGGTCAAGTGTCGTTTTAGGTATATATTCCTAGTCAGGTCATAAATTCTGTCACATGTTAAATATAAAATAATTAAAACAAGTTTATTCATTATGTGACCATTTATATACCAAAATGAACTTAACAAAACATAGATTCTTATGACACTAAAGTTTATTCAAAATGACATCCGTGATTTTGAATACAGGCCTTCAATCTGCTCGGCCAGTCGTCTATCACAGCACGAACGAGGTCCATGTCAATATCGGCGGCTGCCTTAATCAAGTATGTCTTGAGTGACTCCAAATTGGGATGAGGCTTTGAGCACGCCTTTTCCTCCAAGTGTTGTCATATCTTGTAACTCTAACGGATTCAAATCTGGACTGGAGGAGGGCCAGTCTTAGTGCCGGATGAAGTCGATTTCACGCGCCGCCAGCCAGTCTTGTGTGCTCTTCGCTCTATGAGCTGGGGCCGAATCTTGTTGGAATACCCGGTGCCTGTTATTGAACGTGGTATGAGAAACAGGTTCCACAAGGTTCGTCAGGACTGTATTTTGATACACGACTGCATTCGTTTTTACACCTTTCTCACAAAAATGTACCTCTGTTAAGCCCCCAATAAGAAACTCCCAACCATACCATGAGCGAGGATGGAAAATGATCACGTTGGACACAAGGAATACGGTTGCTCGCTTCTTCGCTACTGTGTGCGTGCACCTTATCATTTTGTTTGTTGTAGCTCTCTTCTACAGTAAATTTTTTTCATCCGAAGAAAGAATTCCCCGATATTTTTTTCCCGCGTACCGCTTCAACAAAGCACGGCATCTCTTCAGTCTCAGGTCCATTAGACGAGCATTCAAACGATGGCCTGTTTTTCTTCGATGTGCACGAAGCCCTAAGTCTTCATTTGACACCCTTTTCACCGTGGTCCTGCTTAACCCCATCTGAAGGGCCACCAGTTTCTGCTTACGTTTGGGATTTCTTTGAATTCGCGCCCTCACAGCTTTTATCACTGCTGGAGTCCTAACAGACCGAGGGCGACCACTTCTCGACCTGTCATCTACACTAGAGTCTTCATTGTATCGTTTGATGGTACGATAAACGAATCTTTTGGTTATATTCAAATTTTTCAGTATGTCAAAAATTTAAATTGGCGCGTAACCGCAACGATGCAACGCAATAACTGCAACACGGTCTTCTTTAAGCGTCCACTCCATATTTAAAAATGAGTAAAATTCTAAAAAGTATACAGTTTTATTTACATGAACAATGCGAAATTCGAATTCAATAAACTTTTTTGTGGCCAGCATTCTAAAAGAAAAGTTTTTACTGTGTGATAATACTTATGACCTGACTGTGTATATTATTATATATATTATATATTTATTGTATTTATATATATTATTTATATACATATATTATTGTATTTATTTGAACGTGTTATATTCCAGTCGTATGTGCAAGCTTTGCAGAAGAAGGCTCAATGTGGTAACTGGAGTGGTGGGGGCGAGTGCAGCACTCTGCAGAGTGACTCTACACATCTCACTGTCGTCGCCGGCTCAGAACACGCGCCTCATACAGACTCCGATGATGATCTCAACCAGATACGCGCCGCGCATTAAACATGGTATTAACATTTTTATCCTATAATCCAGGGATCCCCAAACTATTTTGGACAAGTGACCCCCTTTTTTAAAATGAACCGTTACCACAGACCCCCCATTGACAAATTACCTACTTTTAAGATCAATTATTATTATTATTATTAGTCATTCTGACTTAGGTCAATAGAAGAAGACAGAGTGAGAATTAGTAATGCTTTAAGTTCAATATCGACCCCGGGGGTCCTTTAGGAATCCCTGCCATAATTCTTCGTTTTTTTTAGTATCGGATAGTTTTTTTCCTATTTTAATGATTCATAACTCATATAAACAGAACAAGTTAAATAAAGTCGGTTATTTGCTTAATTTATTACACAAGGCTATTCGAAAGCAAAGTTAAACTCGTATTTTGGTTCCGCTTTATTTATATACGTGAACAATTTGGCGGAACGAAAAAATGTCAGCATATTCAACAGATATTTATTTGAAATTGTTGATATTTATATGTTTTAACTAGACGTCGCCCGCGACTCTGCGCGGCATTTAAAAGAACTTTAAGTAGCCTATATGTTCTTCCAGACTATGTTCTATAACTGTGCCAAATTTCATCAAGATCCGTTGAGCCCTTATGGAGATATTTTCACAACAAACATCCATCCATCCATCTAAACATTAATATATTTCATTTTACAGAATAATACAAGTTTGGATGGAGATACGCAGCTGTGAAGATTTCATTTCATTCAGTATTACTTTATTGAGACCCAATTGTATTACTAACTGTAGTTACAATATCTTTAAATGGTATATATGTATTTTTTTTAATTTATTATGTCACTTTATCATATTGAGGTTCAAGGCCTATAATTTTTAATTTATCTAATCTATTACCAAATATTAAGTAAAATTTAATTATTTTATAATTTTCCAGGTTAAATAAACAATAATCTTTACAAAGTAATAGTAAAAAGAGAACATTTCTTTCATATGTATGGATTTAATTATTATGTATTGGATGTTTTTTTACTAACTTTTAAAATGTGTACATTTTCTGTATGGTTTAAAAACTTGCTTATTGTCTGAGATTTTGAGACCCCAAAATAATATTTCTACTTCACTAGTGATATATTTTTACGTTTTATTTGTGATAATAATTTTTAATAATTATCCACTGCCATTTACATGTAGCTTTTTAAAAACTTCTTTAGATACATTTGTCGTTTGTTGTTGATTCTAGGTGTTTTGGTCTTGGACTTTACAAATTGTGGTTATACATAACTTTGAAATAAGGGTAAACAAACACGTTTGATAGACAGCTAAAATTTGGAAAAAAAAAAACAGTTTAGAAGTTAATATGAAATTGTTTGTTTAGGCAACGAACAATAGAGATATGGCAAGTATTTTTGGCCTTGTAAATCAATTAAGTTTGGCTAAAGTACCCTTGACTGAATAATTTATGTGAATACGTTTTATTTCAAGTATAAACATATTTAATAAAGGGTAAATTGTTTTATAATAGTACGGTGGCCATCTTTCCCCTTGAACTTTCTGTTTTCATTTTGGTCTCATAACAACACATTGTTGACTGGCAACATTACTGAAAATCAAACAGATAAAGAATCCGCGTATAATTGATTGAAAGATTCTTCATTACGTTCCACCTTCGTTTTTTTATTTATTTTTTAATTATTAAATATTTTTTACAATAAAAGATTTGGCGGGTGCTGTAAGCGAGAGAAACAGCTTGTGTTATACTGACTAACGAAGCACTAAGAGTGAACAACAACGATGCAAAAAAAGGCGCATCACGAGTTTATTCGGGGCCGGTTAACAAAGTGTTAAGATCCTAGTATTTTGAAAGGTCATCGGTTTAATTAACGGGTTAGCTCTTCTAAAGAGTATAAATGTTTTTTTTAATTAGTACCGATTAATTTTCGGTGAAAAACGTGTTAATTATTTAAATACAATTATATTTCAGTTAAATGTTTTGATAGTTCATTTTATGGTATTTTCATCAATGCTAAGCATTTAATTGTTTTTTTTTTTATACAGAAAGATTTATTGTGTATACAATTGTCCACTCGACCGTGGTGTTAATTTAATGTTAAAAAATATAAGGGTTTATAGCGACGAAGTTATCTGACCTGGTGGGCATAAGTCAAACTAAATTATGAAAGCACACTAGCGCCACCCTGTCAATGTCAAAAAGTGTCATTAAATCTTTGTCCTAGCTATCTTTTCACGTTTTTTAGTTATGTATAACCTTCTATGCCCATGTAGGTTTTAAATATTTATTAACTAACCGCGATAGTAGCGCCACTCATACCGGCTCAGATATCCTTGTTGTATTTTATATGATTCAATGGCAGCTAACATTCCAAAAAAGAAACGCACAATTACAAACAAAAGCATTAAATGCAAATACTTGTTTTAAAATATATCGGTCGGGTGTGATACGTACATTCTATTCAGCGTGTGATATATTAATAATTTTTTTATATGTTTTGGCCAAAGTTTATTTTAATTATAAAGCTGATAGCAAAAAGCACAATGTATAAAACATTTTCTTAGATTAATTTCAATCAATTTTACCAATTTTAGTAGTAATTTGCCATGCAGTATAAATGTAATAACAGTCGAACCTGAATAAGCGAGAGACTCGGGTTAGATAGAAACTTCTATCAACGTGAATAGTATCACAGTCTTTGGACTCTCGATTATTCAGGTTTTATATTAATAAGTGTGAAATATGCTAGTTTATGTCAACTATTTGACAGTATCAAGTGCAAAATCCGGTATTTGTCCAAAATAAGGGCATTTGAATTGTTCTTATATAAATTGTTGATTAACGGAAATTTAATTTTTCTTCTAACTATCAAGGAATTCGTTTGCCAGTAAACTGGTAACATATGTTAAGTTTAAATTTTATAAAAATTGTGGTATTAATCAATGAAGGGAAATCATGTTACAAATTTGATAAAACTGTGTATATATTGTAATATTAAGGTAGATTTAGATAGAGTAGGGATTCCTTTTTTTGGTAATAATTCGAAGGAATTCATTTTCGATGTAAGTTCTATCTACTCAGCCGCTCAATATCTAGTCTTAAATCGTAAATGCCGGATTATTTTTCTCACCGTCTTTATATTTCATATAATCGATTTCTTATTGACTATGTATAATAATATTTTGTATGTCACTCATATTGCCTTTTAGATTTTATAATATTCATTATAAATATTTAATATTTAAATATATTTTTTTTAATCTGTTTATAAATCATACCTTTAAGATTTGAATCGTATTTAGATCGTTTTGTTTTAATTAAGATTTTCATGTTGTTTATATAAATCATTATCCTGTTTCGCTTTCCTATTAGAATTATTGGATGTTATTTTTTTGACCTTTTATTTGCAATTTGTATACTTTACTTTTAATATGATTATTTACCTCATCATTTTGTTTTATTTTTTTCACCATCAATCCTTCATCTTTATCATCATGAATTCTTTGAGTTTTTACTGTATACAAATGTACGAAAACATTGTTATCTCTATTTTTCATAAATATAGCGTGATAATTGTTTTTGTACATGTCTGTTAGCAGTGGAAACTCACAGTTACCCATTATACAAACAATTATTACGATATCCTCGCTTTATTGCATTAGCACTCACAAAAGATCTTTAGTAGATGTTATACGTTTTATTAATCTACCCACAAGTAATTCCACTTCAATATCAAAATTATTATTCTAGAAGATAAATCTTTCCACTTAGGTAGGTTAGGTACATGAACCTACTTAAAAGATCTGTCTTAAAAATTCTATCAGTTGAATCATCTAAGTCTAGTACAAATTAATTAATACTCAGATTAAAACACGATATCTTCACCGATTTAATATTTCAATATAAGATCTGTGGGCCTAGCAGGAATTTGAACAATCGTCAACGTAACGTCATCGATAAAATTTGTGCAGATTATCAAGCGTAAAGTACACTAAAAATCTCTTATTATACTTAAATATGTATTTTGATGTTGATGACGATACGAAAGCGAATGTCGCAAATATTCGTACTAGGCCCACAGTTTCTATATACATCTACGGCATTTAGATACACTAGCAATACCGTTTTATTTCTAGGACTTGAGAATTCCTTTATTAGACGAAATATCTACATTAACTTTTATCGCCACTGCCGAAACTGCCAATAACCTATTTTCTATCTTTGTTTTTTCAAGAAGTATAAGAGTGACGAGGATATTAAATTTATAAATAACTTCTACAGGTGTTTTTTTCAATGGAAATAAACAGTAGAAAGTTTTTTACTTCACTATTCACTTAGTTTCCAATTTTAATGTCTATTTGCTAGAATCGTAAAAGTAATTCATACAAAATAATAAATAATATGACCAATATAACTGCCGGTTTTGTCAAAATTTTTAATATTTTGTAAATGTAGTAACCATTGTTTTTTGCTAATAAAATAGCACTAAAAAGTAAATAATGCAATTTGTCAGTTTAACTCTAATTTACGATAAATAAGTGTTAATAAAATATTACAAAACGCTATTACTGTAATTTTTGTCATTTAAAAGTTATTGTTTCAAAGATTCTAGATCGGAACAGTACAATAATTAGGATTATATTATATCAAAACAATATACAAAAAATTGCAATGAACTGTAACCATGGGTTTCCACTGCGAAGTCTTGTATAAAAAACAAAATGTTATCTTTATTTTTCAAAAAGACAAAGCGCGATGGCGACTTGTTTTTGCACAGATGTTTCTGAAGTGGAAACGCATGGTTGAAATGTGATCACTGCCAGCCTTAAGACTTGTTCGTTTTTTCACTAACTTGTGATATCACAAAGTACAACTTAAGACGCAATATGTTATATACTTACATGTATAGTTATTTGGCTCCAGTGGTCCTAGCACAAAATTTGTGCAGCGCCACCTATCGGAAGTAAAGTACAACACAATTTTTGTCATAATTGACGATGACGATCGAAGGCGATTGTCACAAATATTCTTGCTAGGAACACTGTTCTAAGTCTTTCAAGGATAGTTATTTCATTAAGTCGTTTTTTTGTCATGCCTTTAAAGGAAAATTGAATGTTTAGAACATATTTTGGGCTGAAAATTATCTCCGCTATCAGTCGAAATTATAGATGTATAAAACAACTGATATAAAAATGTACCGTAAAGACCATTTACTTAAATACTTATTTGGCAAAACGCTATTATGAGAGTGCGACAATAAAATATTTCTACTTATTTAATTGCTCAGCAATAATAAAGTGACGAATGAAATAATAAAATTTGATAAATTAAGACGACTGTCAGTGATATTTGCGGCAACATTATTATATACATAATATGTAATAATAATTTATATATGCATGAGACAGCTTGACGGCAATATTGTAAAATATCAATGTGTAGATAATACATATTTTTATAAATAAATAAGGTGAATTCTAAATTGATTTCAGGCAATAATGTTCAGACTTAAACATGTAGAATATGATAGTATGTTAAGGTTATAAGACGTGTATAGTCACAGTCGATATTTTGGCGTTCTTCAATGATTATTATTCATGTACACTGCTTAGCGTTAAGAATTAACTCATATTTACTCGTGCACAATAACATTATATCCGAGACTCATGACGTCACTGCAGCGTTCTTTGTACAGCTGACGAAAAAGCTTTATCGATATTTTATTAAAACAAGACTAGCGAAGATACTTTTGTTTATTATTATAGAAACAAGGATGCACGTATGATGGGAAGTCATGTCATGAGTTGGTAAGTGCTTACCATTTTATTATGCACGAGTTTTTTAGGTCGAAAATGTCCTGATCGCTAATCATAGCGAATTCAGAGTAAAATCCATTCATCAGTTAACTTTGTTTTAGGACGTTGTATTACGTAATATATATTTATAATATGTGTACATAAATACGCACAGTGTAAATGTGCTAGGTGCCGTCGAAACGAGAATGGAATACGTAAAATAGTTTCCGAGTTAATGAAGTATAAATTTGGAATTAATTGTGATCTACATGATATGCTTTTTGATCTAGATTCTTAATCTCAAATCGTCCGGTCCAAGAAGCACATATGTGAAAATTAAACCTTTCCTTGTATTATAATTATTAAATTGTATTAGTGTTAGGGAACGTAGGAAGTATTGAGAAATAGAAATGAAAGAAGAACTAAGTGTTCTCCTTTCTAGAACGAATTTGGAATAAAGGAAGTGTTTTAGTTGTTAACTTACGTATCTTTCGTAATTTTTAAATTAAGTAAAAATTGTATGAGATCGTGATAAAAAAATTAGGACGTCAATATTTTTCAATGGAATGATAATTAAAAATAATATATATTGGAATTGACTTGGAATATTTAATGAGTATTTTTATTCCGAAGTGTATTTTTGCTGTAGCAGAAGCTAAAGGAATTCAGCTTTTTATGTTATATTTGTTTAAGATCGATGGAATTACAATAAAAAAAACATATTAATTTAAGTATGCAATCTTGTATATTTTTTTAACGATGAGCAAGTTAATTATTGATACAGGAGAGATGGTACAGTGAAATACAAATGTTTAAAAGAAAACTACGAAAAGATTTTTTGTAACGCGATGTAAACGTTCCGCATTGTACTTACTCAAGCTTACAGTTTCCATTGCCGAAATACCTTCATAAAAACTTGTTAACTCTGTTTTGTAATGAGAAGAAGAGAAGAAAGAGAGAGAGAGATGTTTTTGTATTTTGGAGTGGATATTAACTGTTTGCATGACAACTTCTTTTTTGACATTTTAACCTCTCTTCTGTTCACAATTGAATGAATAATAATAATTGTAAATGTTAAACATAATTAATGTACTACTTAATAATATTTTAGGACAGGTGTCCTTTCTTGCCAACATTGTAATCTATGGACTTTATTTTAATAAAATATTTTGTTGTCATCTCAAAAATGTCGTTTCTTTTAATCCGTTTGTAAAGGAGAAATAAAATGAAACAATAATCAAATAAATACTTATAATATTTATTCATTATACTTACAATACTTTGGTTTAAACTTTCAGTGTAGGTAATAATTTAGATTAAGTTGTTTTCATCACCACTACACGAACTAATTTATATCTATATTTAATGTATAATTAATACATTTAACAATAATGATTAAGGTGTTTTATTTTAATAATTATTCGCTTAATGCAGTCTTTATAACAATCATTAAGCTATTTAACAATTTAATTTTTATTAATCCAACATAATTAACTGTTATTGTTTACATCGAAAATAAAGAAATACGGATAATCATAATTTATAAACCTGTGTACTTTAAAAATTATATGTTTTAAAATATTTCATTAAATCATTACCGCATTATCATATTACCAATTTATTACAATGTAGGTAAACAACAACAATTAACTTTAGTTTTACGAACATTGTTAAACCAATCTCTAAAAAATTCGCCTTTTAAAGTAACATAAAAAGGCTCAAGAGATATTTATTTAAAAATCCTTTGAACTGAAGCAAATTGTCAACGTAATTTATATACATGTCGTAATTTCTTCAACGTAAGACGAAGGGAATATGCCATAGTTTCCGTTTAAGTCGCCAGTCCACCACACATCGTCTTGTTTATCATAAATGTTTATTACATCACCTGTTAAAACAAATATAATTAAGACGACGAAAGCATTAAATATAATACACATATCGCAAGCTGTAATACAATGTCTAGTATTCAAAACTTAGAGACTGAATTTAACTGTATGTATCTTAAATATTTCACGTCTCAAGCGATTTTATGAGTTAGTAAACTTGAACCATGAGGTTCTGAGACCTAGATCGCCGTTTAAAACATATTGTTATCTCTATTTTGTCAAAGATAATGACAGAGATGACGATATGTTTTATACAGATATTTTGGTCTCATGAACCAGCGGTTCATAGCAGTGTCAATTTAAAATATTGGAAATCTGAACTCTTTGTGAAACATACGTTTTTATAGCTGGCTTAATAGAATATTTTTATTTGTTAAAATTTATTTGAATCCTAGAAGTATTAAAATTAATTTATCTGTCGGGAATATAACTTCGGATCGACAATGTTAACAGACAAAGTGTCTTATAGTTTATAATAAACACAATAACGAGTTTATAGCTGTATAAAACATAATCTATAATATTTTGTGAATCGCGTTTTATAAAATATACTTTCGCGTTGCAATTTGTGTCAGGAGAACTGTGTTCTGCATTTAAAACGTAACAGTATTTTGTAATCTACGAAACGGTGTGAATATTGACTAACAATTCACTTCCTGACATGCAATACATTCTCTAGATGAAACAATAGGTTTATCTTGTTACACGATGCATGTTAAATCTTTTTGAATAGTGATTTGCAGATCATAATAATATTAAACCAAATGTCATCTTTGTTAAAATTTAAGCTAAGTTAAATGGTATTACCCAAGTTCGAGTTCTCTCTACATCGTATTGGTACTAGTATACTTTTCTACAGAGCTAAGAGAAACGAAGTTTTCACGATGTCTTTTGCTTATTAGGATCGTGGAAGAACACAGTTACATAAAAATGGCGCAAGCTATTATAACGAACCTGGTGCCAATGTTAACTCGTCATCCATTCTAGCCTCGTAGGTGTACAATGCTCGACATCTTCCAATATATTTCTGCGCGGTCTCATCGTTGTTTCCGTTCTTTTCGAGCTCATTTAAATCAGTAGAGCTGCCGCTTTGTGAAGAAAATTCATCTGTAAAAGTATATATTGAAACTGTAAATTTGCAGAACATAACTTTTTCTTAGTTTGAATATACGATTATGAATTGTGAGGATACATGCAAGAATATCATAATAAAATAACATGATCATATTAAACTCACGTGATCACTTTTTAATTCGTCGTGTCAGATAATCCGAAAATGAAAATTAAAAAACATATTAAGTAGACTTCTTAATGGTGCTTGTGTAAGTAACAATAAACATACCAAAATCGCTATCATGTTGATTAGAAAGTCCGTCGCCAGCTCCGCGTTCACTCCAGTCCAGTGGGCTCTCAGGCGGAGGAGGAGCTTGGAATTCAGGTACCTTCATCGGTTTCGGTGGTTCAGGACAAACTGGAGTAGTTGGTGCACTCTTTATCTCCGTATTCTTTCTGAACGATAAATGCTCTATCCGTAGTTTACTCGATGCTCTGCTCATTATAGAGTCACGTCTCTCTCTCTCTTCGCCACCGTTCACACTCTTTAACAGAGCTGTGTAATTTGGTTGAAGATTTCTATTAACTTCATCCTGATAATCCTTTTGAAGCCACGGAGGTACCTGTAAAAGTTTGATAAAAGATGATTGTTGCAACTAATTTCATACAAAACATTTGTTGATGTGGAGTATGTTTTCTATTTAAGGACCAAAAACTTACATTGGTAATTAAAATTTGAAACAAAATTGTGATAAGTAAATTCATTGAGTAAATGTTTGAGACATATGCAAACAGAACGAGAGCGTTCTGATTAAGACCAAATGCTATTATATCATCTCATCAAACACGAGTAGGAACCCGTATCATTGAATAAATAGTGTTCATTGTAATGATAGATATAAAGCAAAGCACATCCAATAGAAAATATACTTCATATAAGCTTACTTTAAGAATGCTCTGCTGTAGTCCCTGCTTGTCTCTAACGATCTGTATGTGCGTAGCGAGGGGATGTTGAACAGGAGAGCGACTGTCTAGCTCGCTTAGGCTTGCTGATATTTTATATCGAACTGCTTCTAAATATGTTAACATTGATCGCATCTAAAAACAAATCATTAAGCAATTAAAATGTACAACTATAGGACAATTCAAAATAATCCCAACTAAGTGTAACTTATTGAAGTAGCCTCTAACTGCGGTAAAGAATAGTAATCGAATGACACGTCACCTTTAAATTTGGTCCAGTTGTTTAGGTTTCAGCAGGTAAAAATAAAACGTACAGACATACAGTTTTGACTGCCGACATACTTGTATATATATGCATTGTAAAAAAAAAACAAGAGAGATATGATTGTGTTTATGTACATGTTTCGGCAGTGGAAACATAAAGTATACTATTACTATCTTGACAATTGGTTAGATATATCAGTGTCAATCTTACGTGGAACAATTTATCGGCAACGTTCTGTTGTGAATCGTCACCTCCGAATGTGGGTGTTTGTTTTATAGCCATCGACAACTTCTCCAAGCCTTGCTTTGATTTACGTTCCCTGTCTATATCTTGCTTTACTAATTGTAGAATCTTCAACAGAGCCTGTAAAACATTATGTTAGATCGCACCGTAAATATTCTTTGAAGTTTTTGCTTCACATATTCGCTTATTTCTATGTTATACAGCCTACAAATGTATGTGTTGGTTTTCATAGAGAAAATGAGAAGCAAACTATTAGCGTAGTATGGAATACTATGCGGAGATATAATAGGCACATGGGCAATGAATATGAAAGTGGATGGCTACAAAGTTAAAAGACTGGAAAAGGTATAGATGGATGAAGGACGATATATGTAAGTAGGAAGTAAATTCAATTATGATGAAATAAGGACAAGGAGATGATGAATTTATTGATTAGTAAAATACGAACTTGTTTACGACGTTCCCTGTTCATCGCGAGAGTTGTGTGTTCGCAGTAAAAGTCTGGTAAGAGCTGTTCGCTAGCGCCAGCCGGTGACGATCTCACGCCACGCACAACGCGCATATCCACGTTTGCGTTGGCATTCTTTATTGGACCAACTAAGGCATTCGTCGCCTGAAAATAATTAAGTTTTTGGGTTTTATAAATAAGGCCTTGAAGAAAATTCCGTCTGATATTAAAATGTAATATACTCGCAAAATTTTTATTGAGCTAATTTTTTACATTTCGAGAAGGTTTTGATAAAATCGAATTGTAATTTTGCAAACTCACCTCCGCTAGCTGAGATGGTACTGCCGCTGTTAACCTTAAGTAACAGTCAGCGGATATCTTTAGTTGCGCGAGTCTCTCTTCCTCAAGAGACTCCAGCATTCCGGCGCCTTTCACAACACTGGTCTCCCATTCTAGCCTGAACAATAGCAAATTGTAAATGTCCATTCAGACGTATCGATTGCGTAAATCGAGTAACACCCACCTCGCTCGTTCAGCTTGAACGCACACATTATAGTAGTCGACTTCAGTCTTTTTAACGGCGTCTTCAGTCTTCCTCTTCTTAACTTGAAGTTTAGCGGCGTCTCGCTCGCTAGTGTTATTAGTCAAGCGTTCCGCTCGTGCCGCACTTAAGATGGAGTGTGGAATGTGGCCAACGCTTGAGCTACGTGACATACGGCTGCGGACAAATAGAAACCTCCTAATGACTTTGAAACCCTAGAATGAATCGCATAGCTCACGCAAAGCAACATTCGCAAAGGTAATCGCAACGCAAGTGTATTAAAAGGATCCTTTTAGACTACGCTTCAATAGATACTGATTAACGTTTAAAAGCCAATCAGTTTCTTCGACAATATCGCAAGTTATCAGACCTAATGTCCAACGTGGCGTCTTGTAGTTTCTCGTTCTCTCTCGCCGCGGCATGTGACTGTCGCTTCGATTTCGCTTCTGCTGTTCTCCAGTCAGTTAGGGTCCGAGTTGTTTTGTCTACGTTCCCTTCGATCTACAGTAAGAAGCAAAGAATAAGAATCAAAATATTCACAAGCAACAAATAAGATGTCATTCACATCAAATAGATTACCTTCTTTCTTAATTTTAATTGACTCTCAATAAAATGTTTCATTGGTTTAACCAGCTCTTCTGACATAGCGCTTGAGTAGTTTCTGTAATATAATTTAAGGATAAATTTAAGCAGCAATATTAAAAAATATAACGTTTATAAATGCATTGTATGAATTCCAGTTTAAACAACGGAATTGTAAGCCCAATTGTATATTACATCCGAAAAAACAAGTTTAAACTTGGACCATTTCATAAATATTACCTATGAATTTCCGATCTCTTTTCCATTTCAATAGCGACATGTTTCCAGGCTTCTGCACAAGAACCGACACTTTCTTTGCACGCTTTAGTTAACTTTGTGCCAAGTTTCGCAAGACATTTCGAGTAGTAATTTTCTGCTTCAACCCTGTAGGGAAATTATTTATTAAATATAGATAAAGAATTGCAGAATATCTATCTAATAGCTTTAATCTATAAAGAAAGCTGGTTAAAGTAATTTTGGACAATTCGGTAACATTTATTTAATTAGACCGTAACGTAAGTAATATTTCGCACGGACATTAAATCACCATAAAAGCTAACACTAATAAAAGTAGAACGCATCATTGATTGAAAACGAATAGCCCGGATTTAACGGGCATTATTAGCCTATAGCGTTTGTGTAGACGAGTAACTCCGAGAAGGTAACCGATTGAGTCACAAACAATAATGCATTGTTTTATCGCTCCGTTGGAAAGTAAACGTTACAAAGAAATTCTGATAAGATTGCTTATCTATTGCGTGACTCTGTCACTTCAGAAAATGTTAGTAAAACTAAAACTGAATCGTTTGTTATCCGTCACTATTATTGCAAAATCTATGATTGTGTGTTAGTGATTTTGTGTAATATTGAACAGTTACCAAATTACACATTTATATTAAAAATAAAAGTGAATTTAAAAAGGAAATAGGTATCTATTATATAAAGAAATACTAATGCAATAACTAAAATAATTACCAGATTCGGAATCCGATTTTCAGTAGATAAATAGCAAATTATCAGCGATTAATTTGATTTACCTAAGTGATAGCTATCATGGGCATTCAATTAACTGTTTTTTTTTAAACCAATTATTGTTTTTTTAAAACCTACCTTTCCTGCAGGATTGCTGCTAATTCTTTGCTAAAATCACTACCTTGTTTGACGTAACGACGAAGTTCATCGAAGCCATTTTGTGCCTGGAACAAAAAGCATCATTTGTAGAATCGTATTCATACGATGCGGGTATTCAAATTAGACGTCATTGTGAAACAACCAGAAATTGACTTATGAAAAATGACATTACGAAATATATATTTAGAATTAGCTAATTAAATGTCGTAAGATACCTTTAGGGCTTTTTTAAACACTTACAGTTTCCCAGATGCTTGCCAATTAAACATATTACATTTTAAAAAGTATGATTTTTGAAATAAAGAGGTAGTCAATTAATTTATCTGCATGTTAAGATAGAATCACGCACCATGGAAACACACCTTAATATGCACCTGTTAGAAGATACTGTATAAGATGGGCAAAAATTATGTGACAATGACACGCGTGTCAATACACGACTTGAGTAATCTCGAGACGTGACCTTTTACTACTATAACAAATTAAACAATTTGGTGAAAAATACTACTATGTATTTAAATAGCATATTTAAAACATTTTTACATATCCTAATAAGTGCAAGGAGTATGCAGTGCAAGGAAATGACGTATACATATATATACACGTCATTTCCGAACACCCTCTATATATACATAAATAAACTACATTCTACATATAGATGATATTAAAATTTATTGAAGCTTTTTGATTTTAAACTTTTAATAACGTTCCATCCTTAGGTATGTGCTCGTACAGTTTTTGCTGTAGGTATAGGTAGTCATATAAAAGGCGACAATAACATATAACAGATGTCTTCTAAGTGTACTAGGGTACATATTTATGCAAAGACATGTGTTTATTTGCGTATATATTTTTTAAATAACATATCAAATTCGATGATAATGTAAAATTATGTACATTAGTTATATTTCATGGATTGTGCCACCATCGGCCCGTATTCAACAGCATTCTATCGAGTCCTTGAAATTGACAATTACCTAGTTTAATTGAAATTTATCTTTGCATTTTTTACTTACGGATGTTCATGTTAAGGTTGTGACCTACTTTAACAAATTGTTCACAAAATATTGTTTGGAACTCATATTACTTTGATGGCACAATTTAAGAAAGAAAAAAAAAAAGTGTTTATGGCTTTTTTTTTAAGCTACTGATCTAATTTCCGTTATGGGCTAGCTGGCCATAAACAATATTATCTTTCTTATGATAATGAATAAAAATATAATTGACCTTTATTGTATTATTTCAGAAATTATTGTAACATCGACAAAATCGACCTTCGTTGTAATTGTTAATGCGAATCGACTCCGCAATAATAAAGTTAAATGTATTCTTTGCGTGCATTTAATTATCTGCAATGGACTTGAATCATCTTTCATTATTGAGATTTCTTTTTCGAGCAACAGTTGAGATGTGATGTTCATTTCGACAATTTTAGTTTTTTTGATGTGAAATATCTATAGGCTCACTTGTAAACCGAATTGTTGACGTGGCGACGCTTGCCGTGGCGACGGGTCGCCACGCTATATTAAGGTATACATATATATATATATATATATATATATATATATATATATATATATATATATATATATATATTATGTGTAGTACGGTGTACGGTGTGGCGACGGGTCGCCACGCTATACTGAGGTATACATATATATATTTTTATTTAAATAATATTATCTTTTATGCGTGTTTTACAAATTTGAGATCTAACAATATTATAATAAAACGTAAATTTAATTATTCAAGGATGGGAAACTATCAGATAATGCGATTTTATATTATTATTTATTTGTTACTAAAAACTTCATCATCTCCTTCACCTTGTCCCACTTACGTAGGGTCGGTGTCGGTGTGTGTCTGTCTCCGTCCTCCAAATCAATCTGTCTGCCGTCATCTCTATTGCCACCCCCTTCTTGATCATGTCATCTTTCACACAATTCTTCCATCTCTTCCTAGGCCTACCTCTACCGGTGTATCCCTCCACACTCATACTTAACGTTCTCTTTGCCACATGCATTTCTTCCCTCCTCATAACGTACCACACCCGTACCACACTAACCTTTTACTTCTTAATTTTTCTGTTTTTCTTGTTACTTAAATGGTAATAATTTTATATACACTTCTGCGACTTTGAGGAAAATAAACTTGGAGGAAAATGTAATTACCAATAAACAATGTGTTAACTGTTTTTAATCGATATAAATATTCAGAACGCTCTTTGACAAATCTACTTTTCTGGTCACGTACAGCAACGGTATACATTAATAGATTAAATTATACCATCAATACTTATATTACAGCATACACCATAGCTTTCTTTGCAATATAACTTTCTCTGAAATGGAGAATACATTTAATGTTCTGAAGTATAAGGTTCATATTCCATTAATTGTTGGTTACACTTGGGTCGATTTCAAAAAGGCAAACGCATGAGTTGAATGCGACGAACGCGCGTTTCCGGCCGCTCGGGAAGTGCTGCCATTACGAAATACTGTCAGACAAGATCACAAATAGAAAAGTAAAAATAAAAACTCTATTTTTACATATTTAAGGAAGTGTAACAAATGAACTGGTTTTAGTGATAATATTTATTGACGCCAATAAATACCAGGCTCATATTGGTCTGGATCTGTCTACAAAGTCTTAAAGACATAAGTGAGCTTCCTGATAACTGGCTATAATTACATTACAATGGGATGGTTTTTAGGAAGGAAGGTTCTGCTTTCGAATCCTGCTATGTACCAATGTCTTTTTAGATTTTAGATTTACGATCCGACGTTCTTACGATCTAGGTGTATCTGTGAAGAAATTCAAAGATATGGGTGAAGTCAACAAACCCGCATTTGTCATCACTGATTTAGGTAGGCTCCGAGACCCTCATTTAGGACATGTAGTGGGCTGATGATGATGATGATGAACATATAAAAACTTATTCATTTTTATTAATATTACAAATTAACTGAATTATTGTTTTACTATTTTTTTAACATATTGGGAACAGGGATAGATTACAGGCTGTTATAGTGCGTAGGCTACTAACAATTTTTTTAATACTACGCGGTAAAAGTAGCGAGCCTCAACTATTACAAAATATTGTCCACGGTTGTAAAATGTTATGACAGTAAATGGTTTTGCAAAGGAGATATTCATTAACTTTCCCGGACATAACCGCGTGCGGCAACCGCGATAATACGAAGTGCCAACAGAAAATATTGTTTTTGAAACGTGCTTGTGCGACAATCCACAACTCGTAATTATTTATTTATCAGGAAATAGACACTGTAAGATAGACCACTCGCCAATCACGTTTTTGATTCAATAACATACTATATAATACGATGAAAAGGCAACGCGAAGGAACGATTTCTCTTTTTTTTAATTCTTTTAATACTTTTCCGTACTGTGTGACACACAGGTACAGAAAGGTGGGTTGGCAAAGCCAAAACTTTAAAAAATATATAGTTATCTTTGTTGTTTTTCACAATTGAATTAGTGAAGTGACAATATATTATTGTGAAAGTATTTCGGCAGTGGAAACGCGCGGTAAGTATATCAAAATTTGTGCAGATGACGAAGAAGCGAGAAATATGTTCTAGCATCGTGTTAAATTGAAAAAAGTATGTATGCTCTAATTTCTAGGAAATTCGTGGTACTAATTCTACCTTTGTATAATTTTTTTTAAACAATCCACAGAGCAATGAGTAACGCTAACATTTAGGAATTACTTAAGAGTGATGTCCAAATTATTAAAGATGCTGAAATCGTTTTGCAAGCGGAATCCGTGACGCGTGGACTATGGACTCGAGACGAGGTCTGTATTTTTTGTTGCTGATACAATAATCGAGAATATTAATTTCTAATACAATAAACAACTATTTATCATTTTTCTTGGCGTAACCACTAAGTAAATATGTACTTCACCACTAAGAGGCTCTTTGCCTAACCTAAGTCAGGGGTGATTAGGCCATAGTCTTCACGCATATCTTTGAATCTCTTAGCAGATATTTGCAGGATTAGAACTCAGGACCTGCAGATTACAAGTCAAGTGCTTAACCCCTAAGCCACCGATGCTCTAAGATAAACGTGTAAATTAAAGAATTTTATATCATCAATATGAGTGTAAGGTAAAAAAACAGCAATATCAGCCTACTGTGTAAGCGTTTGTATTTTACATATATTTCAGTCTCCCTGTATTGAATAAGATAACTGTGGATGTTTCAAATGCGGTGTTACATAAAAATTACTTTCACCGAAATTTTCTGAGAATCTAGTAAAACATTACTCAATTAAAACAGCTGGAACACTTTCACTCTCAAAACAACGCAATGGTCTTGTGAACCACAGATATTTTTATTCTTTTAATGCCTAATAAAACATCGCTTTATGTGCGAATTTTTTGTACCATGACTATATTGAGAACCTAATGATCTTGATAATGTTTTGAAACATATTACATTTTTTATACAAGATTAAGAAGGAAGTGTAGAAATAATTAAGAACAGATTGATTTGAAGGTCGAAAACCTGATCCCAAATAGATTAGGATAGAGAGACGATTAAATTTTTTTTTCAAATGTCTTAATTTTTAATTAACCTATTTGGGACTATTTTAAAGAGACAACTTAAGTGAGTTTCACTACTACTACGTCATAATTACCCATAATTTACTGTTAGTTTATCTTTTAATGTTGTAAGAACCGATAAGAAACATCAAAATAAGGTAGCTTAGACTTAGTCTCCACTCTTCTTGCATGTATTCACATCATCGGATGGTAATACTGAGGGCCTAGCACAAATATTCATGAGAATGTTTTCGTAATGTTAGCGACAAAAAAATATTATTAAAATTTGAGCAGCGATTCTAGCACAACAACAAATCTCAAACAAATTTTGGCATGCTTTGTCTATGTTGTTACGAAGGCACGTGTTGCAAATATTCGTGCTAGGCCCTCTGAGTGGGAATCAAAATGGAGAATAAGACTTATGGTGTCTTTACGTAACCACCTTAAATATTTGTATTGAAATATTTTAATAATTTATTTGTAAATCTTCAAGATGCATTCATAGGTTTCAATGTAGTCGATTCATTGTTTTATTTCAACAACATTGTTATATTAAAACAATGGTATTGTTAGCAAATATTCGAATAGCTTTTAATACGCCGTCACACTTTGTAACTAAACATTTTTATCGTATCTAATATTAAATGTCATTAAACAATTTTCGTATGATGCATATTGTAAAGAAAATGTTTCTACAATATATACAAGTGTAGATTTAATAAACAAACCGTGGTAACAAGAAATTAATTCACATTCTTACTGCATATATAATTTCAGTGTGAACAGATGTTGATGGTATCAGTACAGTGGTCACCAAACAATACGACATTGGTTAAAGCGAAATATCGGTTTTGGTGACATCGTAGTGCATGTCTGAATACCAGTGAACTATTTAGTAGCCTGTTGGTTATTACGACTCAATATTTCTACTCGCTTTAATATATATACAGACAGTCATTCAAACTCACCCAATAGTTGTCTTTAAAGGCTTGGTTGTTAGATGAACGTAGATGTATCATTTCTTCAAATGTATTCTGCCATCGGTCCATGCCAGCCGCGATCTTTGTGGAAACGTTTTCCCTATTCATTGCAGCAGCTGAACCATCTTTCTCTCCTTTATTAGAAGCTGTGGCATTACCGATATTACTGTTCTCTTTACTGCTACTACTGAACGTTCTGAAACAAAAAAAAGGTCGGTTAAGATTCAAATGTTTTTCAGTGTAAATCGTACTTATACTCGTATTAACCATACTTTTTCGCAGTAGATGTATAGATGTCTAATATAAATAATAATTATATAGGTAAGCACTCCACAACAGAAATAAAATAGGCATTTAAATTACGTGGTTACTGTACCACTAAAATTGGTAATTGTCCTTGAAATATATTCACCTTTTAAATTAACAAAAGCCATTTATGAATATAAACAATTACAGCGGTGTTCATACGTATTTGTAAAGACAATTATACCTTTCGATATAGCTGAAACAAGTCAAAAGTCAAAACATACTGCTCTGATGAACTAACCGATGAGAAATATTCGTCATACTTCCGACTGTGATGAGTAATTATTTCTTAGTCATCATCAGTTCTCTAGACTCTGTTAGAAATTAGAGCATTGGAACTACGCGGAAGCAACTTTTGGAACTGTGATGTTATCATAACTGATTATGTTGATGGAAAATAGCATAATGTTTGTAAAAGAAGTGTTTGTAAGAGATATAAACAGCAAAACTAAAGATTGAATACGCGCTTAATTTAAAAACCAAATAGTTATTTGAGATTTGAAACTTTTATCAAATTACTTAATACACATTTTAAGTTCTTGTTCATTTTTGGCCCTATGTCCAATAAAACTGCTATTAAAAGTAACTTTGAATCTCTGACGCAAAACACATTAATGATCGAATGTGATCAAAATACTATATCTAAAGAATAACAAAGTGGTTACTTTTAAATAAATAATTTTTTGTGCCTATTATATTTATGGTACATGGAATAACAATTATAATCAGCACGTAATTATTTCCTGAACACTTCAAATAGTGTATAATAGCCACTATGTATTTCGGTGTAGTATGATTAGCATTGGGAGTTGGGACACGCATTGCCTCTACAAAGAGACTACGGCCAAGATATTCCTTTCTTGAAGCGGTTTAACGCACTTCTCTCACACTCATAACCTTTTTTCGATTGCTAACGTAAGAACACTTGACTAAACCTTGAAGTTAAATACAGCAATATGTACCACAAATCATATACGTATTACATATTACTTATTTTTATTACAAGATAATTCAAGTATGTTAAAATAAAATAACTCTAGAATCGTAATCTCTATTCAGAAATTAGTATTTATTGAGGAAAACCGGTTTAGTGTTGACTAAAAATAAATCCGACAACGCGGCATATCATTCAAGGGCTTTACTTGATTACTTTTAGACGAGTCACAAAATGGTAAGGTATAATTGACAATAATTATATCAAGTTCTACATTCTTGGGCAAACAGGTCTAGAATTCTTTTATTATAGTTAGATTTTAATAAAGAGCTCAGTGGTTATGGCGCCCCAGTTTTGAACTGGTTCGATTCTCGATGGCTGATCCTAATGAGTGTAATATTTAATCTGATTTCTTTTCGTCATCTAATCCTAATAGATCCTAATGTTTGCGTATTAAATACACCAGCAAATTAAAATCAATCTTGTACGAGACTTATTGAATTATAAAAGTAATTTGAATTTGGTAACACTAAATCAAGGATAGATTACGGTCGACATTAATACGAGTATATGATCTCGAACTATGTTGGCTCATCCACGGTATTTTTAATCCATTTAGTTCAAAAAGCAATCGAAAAATGAAAAAGTGCGATCGAATAATTTACGTGCTACATTACATGCAATGTAATAAAATTAACTTACGGATCGATCTCAAGGATCGAGTATTGATTTCGTGCGTTTAGAAAACTGCATTCAGAAAACAACATTTGACGTCATGTTTATGAAATCTGCAAACAAGCGTCGGGGCATCGTGATGAATCTATTATATACATGATCTTTGGACGGCAATAATTTGCTCACACGTTAACCGTAAAATACTCGTAGTTAACTTAGGTTTAAATCAAAAGTTTTTTAAGTTTTGGTACTGGGACTTAGGGAATCAACATTGAGACTTGAATAATAACATAACTTGAACATGATCTGACTATACAGAGTGATGAAAAATTGTCCCAAGAATACTAAAATATGTCCATGTAATTGAAATCAAAAGCTACAAATTTATCGCGTAACTGATATAAAATTCTTAAAAATCAAACCGTTTGCAGGTCAAGGGTACGATTTATTTATTCAATAGGTCAGAATAGTAACACGTTTATTAATGTTGTTAAAACCCGCAAACTGTTTGTTCTAATAACAATTACATAAAGTAGGCACTGACATTTAATGCAATGTTGAAACACTTCGAAGATTTGCATGGCCGCTCTGGGCAGCCGTTACATAACCGAAGTTAGACCGTTGGGCCAACCGCTTTGATTATAAAGAAATGGACTAGGCAAAGACCGTTATACAAAATTATGACCGTTTACACGAAGTCTGATTCAAATACGACAATCACATAAGTGTATTTCCTTATTTAAAACATATTTATGAACACATACTGACTCAATAATGTATACACCAACATAAAACGAGCACGTGAGTTTTTTTTTAGTTTTAAAGTCATGTAACACATACGTTATTTAGAGTGGCGATCATACAATTTTTTGTTTTAGATTTCGTACAAAAACATTTGATATAATTTTCATATCCATTTCATGCATCGAATATATATTCGGGCTGTTAGTAGATTTATCGCAGCTTGTCCAATCTATTAGCGCTTTTAGGATTATACTAGAACTGGGACTTTCGAAACGTTGCAATATGTCGTCGGTATTCGTTGTGACATACATGCATTGATTATTTTGATTTATTTATGCGTCCGAAAATAATTCTATAAATTAGTTAAAAGCTTAGATTTGTTTTGTTGACGGTGATTGTTGATTGTCTTTGTAGATACTATTTTTCATTTTCAATGTTAATTTTATAAAGCATAGGAGACAAATGGCCGAATATTTATTGTTATTCATATAGTTTAATATTTTACCAAAAATTAACGACCGGCTTTAAACGTACTTTAAATATTTCTTCGGAATTTTTAACTTTCCTTAACCCAATCAGATTGCAACCTTGCCTTAACTCCTTGAGAAATATTTATATACCTTTTATTGGCGATTTTTTTTTCTTTTCCCAATGCCACTTTAACTGTAATACAATCATACGGCAGACCGGCCTTGTGTAACGTACCCGGCTGTTGTTTTCCCGGCATAGGGCTTTGACAAGGTCACGTGATGTACCAAGTTCAACTCCCAGTACTTATTTACTAGTCTACTAAGCAAACTGTCATAAATGCACCCCGGATCTGTGACTAATATAGAAAATTGCCTGGAAAACTTTTTAATTTTTAATTTGAAATAAATTAGTATAATAATAACTACAGCCTAACATAATAGCAAATTAATAGCAATTGTATAACAATATAACTTTATATTTATTTAGTAAAGTGTATCAGCTATTGTATTTTATATCACGGAAATACCATTCAATCATTTATTTAAGTATTTATATGACTATAAAAAGAAATTTTATAATTGAATACAAACGTTTCCTTTGTTTTTTTGTGCTTGGTAAACGTCCCTACTTTATTATTTATCATAGTATTTGGAAATGAGTACTTTCATCTCTTTAAGATCGCACAAGAGATGGACGAACAAGACGATTTATGCGTCTCATGTTTGTCGTAGAATTAAAAAAAATAACTACACCGACATACTTTAGAAACAATTTTCTCGGAATAAAACTAAATAAGCGCAAATGGATGCAGTTAAACTTGTCCCGATCAACGCAATAACATTTTTATCATCTAAATAAGGAAAGAAGCTAGCAAGAAAGTTATCATTCTCGTGAGAAATAGTGTAAAATTGTTAATAAAATAAAGTTTACCTTAATATGACTTAAATCATTTCTAAATATTTGTCTCGGATGTTTTCTTCGAAAATTAGTATTTTTATAACGTTTAAATCAAATTGCAATATTCAAGCTGAAGGATTGATCAGCGAGATTCTGGATGGTAATAACTTAGTCAAATTTGATGAAAGCGATCTACAAATTTAAATTGAAATGCCCCACTAGTTACCATCTGAGCAATCACAGAGAAACTTTAGTTCGCAATCAGCGCTCAACCGACCGTTAAATTCTAGTTATAGGTTATTTGTAAGAAATCTCTCATTCTGCTAAAATCTTGAGTTAATTATCGATCTGAGAAAAGTCCCTTGAATATAAACTGTTTAGATATCTATTAAATATATATATGTTTTTATAAATAACTGGTTATTGCCTGAAAAATTTGATTAAAAACGGTTTGGTTTGGTTTTATCCACTATAGGTAACTAAATCGAAGGAAGAACAATAGAAATTTTACTAAAGTTGTTATAAAATATACATTTTTATTGTTAAAAGAAACATTTTAAACATTGAGTATTTTAGTATTTCACAAAATGTAAAGCATAATTTGGAATTCGATCAGATCCCTTAAATATTGCGATAATCGTAAAACAAGCTAATTGATGTTATTAAAAATATACGTATGTAGTCGTTAATATGCGTATGTATAAGTATATACTTATGTACGTTTTACAAATATTACTTTTCTTAGTATCTGATACTTAAGTGCCTGCATACTTTCGGATAATTTAAATAAAACCATTTACATATTTTACCAATGTTTCTAAAAAGGAAAAAGTTGAATTTAAAACACAAGTTATTGGCACATATCTTTACGACATTTTTGTAGGCCTGTCCTTTATATCGATATCGGATAAATATGTAAACATATTTTTCATACATAATTAAGGTCATTTTTTTTTTCAAAACTTTTTAATATACATTCTTACCTGTGACCGTGATATTTGCGCGATGTTTTTTTATTTAACAAAATAAGAAAAATATATCATAAATGACTTGACCTGAGTGTTGAGTATAAACGGTTGGCATGCGTATTGCGTACACGGAGACCACTGTAACACGAGTAAGTATGCTGCAATCTACTCATAGACAAGAATTGAAAATAACGCTCTAATCTTATACAATCCGATTCAATTGATGGTATAAAATGCTTGTGTAAAAAATATTGTTAAAAGTTTACATCTCTCTAAATTAAAATTGAATTCGAATGGCGACCTTAAAGTTGTTATGAAAAATGTTATTTTTGAAAATTGCAACAGTTTATCCAGAAACTGTACTTACTACTTTGTGACTTACTAGCTGTCGCCCGCGACTTCGACTCTCGAATTATAAAAAAAAACTTAATTAATACCCTGTCATTCAGATCCATGTAGTCGTTCTGGAGATATCTTGTAACAAACATCCATCCATCAATCTATACATTTGCATTCATAATATTAGTAAGATTTGTAAATGGTCGTGTCACAGATATAACATATCCAAAATTAAAAAGGACAAAGTCGTAATGTAAATGACACTAATCAATAGTGGTAGATCCGGCAAGAACAATATTTGTTGGGTGCACGAATGGTCGGGATGACCGGTGAAACACCACGACCACACAGAAGATGGGCGTGAAGTGGGAGCAATGCCGCGTTTCATCTGATGAGTGTGGTGCCGGAGACCTAATTTTAGCCCTCTTTCCCTTCCCACCACCAACTAAAATTGTTAGTTTTATACCGGTTATATTTAAAGGCATTTTGAAACAAAGGCTTTGTTTAGTAAAGTAAACGGTAGTTCTATCGGCGATAGCTATCGCGAGATTATGACATCTGTGTAAGTAACACCGGCCGGTCTATCGGTTTCATAAGCTGAGAAATGTGAGCAGGCCACTGTACTTTGGTTGCGCAGTCGCCCGAATTGTCTTTGCCAATAACGCACTAACGTATTAACGAAACAAACAACCGGGAAGTATCCGATCAGAACAAGGTATTAATTGTGTTAATGAACTCTATAATTGTTTATTAAGGTCATACTGTTACCGTGAATTTCAAAAGACGTGACACTTTTCCCTGGTTTTTTTTCAAGGAGAAGCAAATTATAAATGTAAATGTTGTCGTAATAAAGGTGTTACGACAGTGTAGACGCACTTCTAGGCTAGTACCTTCAATCCCCTCTTCCATTGCGCATGTTTTTGTATTAAAATATACTTTTTTACTTTTACAATATGTACACCATTAAGAAGTTTTTAGTTCAATTTTGAACGTTTATTACTTAATTCAAGCATTAAGCTTATAAAAATTCCACCAAATACGGCTTTTAAGCATTTTTTTTTGTCCAATCGAGAGGTAAAAGTCTGAATTTGATTTTTTTTAAATCCAATTTGCTGTTAAACACTCAATTAATCAGTACTGAAAAACACAAACGGAATAGAATAGAGAAATCATAATCAGTTAAGATAGATGTACTCAACAATATTATGTGCTTCAAAAAAAATCTTCCGTACAATACCAGCAGAATAAGTGGGATGAGTTCGTTGTTCACGTCCAGTGCTGGTAACGATGAGAGGTTTACGTTTGGATTCAGATGTTAAACTGTTCTAAAGTCCTTAAAGCCTTCCTTAAGTAATATGAATACATTCGCAAGTTTACACAAATTAAAAAAAATAAGCAAACATTTTTAAACGAGGTTTTAAAAACTATATGCTACACAAATGAAGACTAGATAAGCTTAATAAAGAAAACTGTTTTCTATCTGTCGGACCGATTATTAGAACATGGCAATATCAAAGAGCATTTATCTACGGATGTACATAATTATTTTATGTTTACATTTCTCGTTTTTGGCATTAGTTAAATAAACAATAACAAATGCAGAATAATATCAATCTAATTCAAAAGCAGTATTCAAAGTGATTATTTGACGATGTGACCTTGTTTAATTGTAATTACAGTAATGCCAACATTTAAAAAAACACCGTCACTTCCTTCCTTTGAATGCGCTGTCAGGAAGTAACACGTAGGCATCGTACTGAATTACGAGGCAAACCGCAAAACTATTTAGTTCAGAGATAATTAGATTTTTGGTTTCCATTATAACGAGATGACCTCGTAGTGTAATATGCATCAGAGTCGATATTTACAAGCTAAGGCAAGGCGAATTGAAAACATAACATAATGAGTTCAAATCGAAAATATGATCACTTGGCGACTATTTTACGCGAAAGCCGATAAACTTCTGAATACATATTAATTAATATTAACATAACTTAATTTTATCTCACAATTTCCACAAAATCGTAACATTTTCGTTGAAAACATGAAAAATAATAAAGGCCGCCATTCATGGAATTTAACGTTTTGAGTTATATATATAAATAGGAATACATAGTTGACTTTCGTGTCGTGTCGCATGCATTATCACTATTTACCGCGTACGTCGGACAATAGTCAATAAGTTATATGAAAATCAATATTGGGGTGCTATGAGAAATACAATTTAAATTGTCTGTCTTCACTTTTCATCAGCTGAGACCGGGTCGAATCGCGTCACGTACCGATAACTTTTTCGCAACTTACGTGTGATCAAGTAACAGTCGTTCAAGTTCGACGTTTGAGATTGACACAACGAATACGTAACATAAAATGTCACGTCGTATATCAAAAACTATAAAAATATAAAACTCGTCGTCAAGAAAAAATGTTTATATTTTTTGTCACTTAGTAATGTAGTAATGCAGTTTGGGTTATTAACATATTTTGTACAGCTTGATTTAAAGGCAATTAGCATTAGCATTATCAAATACACAAAAAACGTTGTCGTCTCTTTCCTTGAATATACTAAAATAACTATGTTTTGTTTAGATGCTTTCGCAGTGGAAACACAGTTAACTAGAGGGCAACGTGACGGCAGCCGCCAGTGAAAGTGGCCGAATCGATCTACGAAGGCGTCAATCTGCAACACTTTCGTTGCCTCCAATCGATTGTCATTCGGAACCCGATCCTCGGCGCTGATTTCCCTGTTGCGAAGTACACGCTGTGTCACTAATGACAAATTTTACTCATACATTAGAATTTCACCGATACAAAAAATAAACACGGCCATATAAAGTCTATAGTTCAACTATTTTTTTATTTAACTTTTCTATGGATGGTTCTATGGAAGTACAAAATTACAATAAAGTCTAAAATGTCATTAAATTAAGGCTCTTATATAATATTGAGTTCGTGGATAGTTGATGTTATGTCGACAATTATGTCATATGAAAGATAGCAAAATAAAAAACCACAGTCAGCGCATATTCTATCATTGTTAAAGCTATAACTTTATTCGTACACGTAAAATTAATTAACATTGAATAATTAACAAATATTTATTATGACTCATATTTTTTAAGATTATGTATAAGTAAATAACTTACAACTCGAATATCTTTTGAATCTATTTTAATTTATATGAAAAAATATAAAAATTCATTATTTTCTCGATTCACTTTCGAACAATCACTTTACTTGAGATTAATCCAGGTCGACACGCAATGTATTACAAAATCAATTAAAAACTGGAATACGGCCGCTGCTTGTTTAAATAATAAATCTCTTGAATTAAAATCGAGACGAAGACCTCGATATAATCGAAGGAATCGATTTAATTGATTAAAAATTGCATTTAATATCAACGTAACATTATGTAGTTTTAAATTGTGTTAAATAGTGATAATAATTAGTTCTATCATCTAATTTTCAATCAAACATTCTATTTCAATATCAAAAGAAATACATAATGGCTCAACTGATTCGTGAAACGATCTTTTTTATATTTGGAGCAGTGTCTTTAATACATAATTTGTTTATACAAATATTTATAACACTTATTTTTGACATTTGTCTAACTGTATACTTGAATGTAAATACAATTTTCATATTTTTGTTATAAAACTAACTAAGTTGATGTAACGTTAGTTATCACCGCCGAAATAACTGAACAAAATCATCGTCACTCATCTGATTTACTACGAAACAGACTGAGATCATGATACGTTTGGTACAGGGGTTTTGGCAATGGAAACCCACGGTTTAATTCTTTTTGTGATTAGTTGTTGTATAAGTCCGAAATGGCTATATGACCCGGTGAGCATACGACAAACTAAATTATGACAGCACACTAGCGTCCTCCATGTCTGTCAAAAAAACATACCACAAGACCCTTCTCGTAATATGACTCCCATGTCTTGTTTTTTCTTGTATTGTACGCCATTTTGAATACCCGTTTCTGACAGAACTAACCGCGACAGCAGCGCCCCTCTCACCGGCTCAAATACCCTTGTTTTACTCTTTGACAAATAGTGGTTGACCAAAAACTGTGAGAATCTAAATTATAAAGGCTTTAAATAATTAAATAATTTTACATTGAAATCGCAGCGAAAAGAAAAATATTATAAATTGGTTTGTCAGTATGTAACTTGTTTATTTCTTATGAACTCATTTACATATTAACACAAAAGGTAAGACTAAAATATAAATTTAAAAGTTTTGCTTTTTTAATTTTATTAATAAGATCGTGAGATTTGAATTGCCCTCACCCACTCCTTAAATGTGCTTTATATGTGACATTTCAATATAATCTTTTCGCTAAATTCTATCAACAAAAAAGGATGGACTTATTGTCCGCGACGTAAGGTTAACAAAAAAAAAAAAGATTTACGGAATGTCCATAGTAATATATTTAACTTCTGCATTGTTCCAACAACTCCATGTAAACTGCGACTAGTTTTATTACTATTAATTGCAAATAAAGTCTACATTTTATTCAAGTTATTTTATAGCCTCGGCTAAGTCTTTAAATATTTTTCACTGCGATAATGTCATATAAATGTTTTTATGTATTTCTATTTAGGTGTATTATATAAAATAAATATAAAATATAAAAGCTTTACGTTTTATTTGATTTAAAACATTCACCTACTTAATCGCATAAGTACTAATAAGCAACAACCAAAACACACGCACGCCCCCAAATAAAAAAATGATTTTTTTTTGCTATATTTTAAACAATAATGATGATGTGAATCGGCGTGAGAAACTCAAATGAACATTTAGGTTATTCACCTTTTTACTGTATTTTGTTACATTAAGTTTAATAACATTAATACTAAAAGCAAAATTTAACTGCTATTACAACAGTGGTATATTATTGTATAAATTTAGAAAAAAATACATTGTCAACACAGTTAAGTATTTATTGAGTCACATTCAAAGAGAATACGAAATTGTGAAGATTATGTAGAAAATAACCTTCGATAGTACTGACAAATGACGCAAGCGTTGATTGCGTGGGAGTTTTTCGTAAGTAAACTCACGGCAATATGTACAATATATTGAAAAAGTAATTTTTAAAATAACCAGTTACCGCTACCTTGCGTTTTATTACATTTTACTTTACTTTTTTGATAATATGAGAAAGGAACGAGATAACTTGAAGGTTCTTGTGGCCGTGGCCCTTTTTTATAGTCTATATTTTAGTGGTTGCATAGTCTGAACTGACGTAATACAAATTATAACATAATTTATTTTTTTCAGATTTAAGATATACATTAGAATGAGGGCGCCACAGTCGCTATTGATATAGCAACACTTTAGATCTACGTCAATACATTTAGCTATCTAATGCTTTTCAAAAATGTAATCCAGCATTTTAGATATATCTACGTTAATTGCCTGTAGGTTTTTTCTTCGGGGCTTTAAATATGTTACAGCATATTAACATCAAATTATCACGAACACAAAAATTACATCCCGATTTCAATATAATACTTTGACAACTCGACAACAACCTATGAATTTCTATTTTTAATCAAATTTCTGTTGCAATTACGTAGAATTAGTTCCGTAAGTTTTCCGCAATATGACGATGTACCAACAGTGGCTGATGGAGTAAATCAAAAACATTAGTGGCTTATTGTACCTCAGCATTAAATTTCCTGAGCTCTACGTGACTTGATACTATGGTCTAATTGCATATAGGAAGTAGAGGGAGATGCAGTAAACGCCTGTCCACCGGACCGTACCTTATTTAACACGACGGCAGTGAGGCAGATCAGCAGGACGTTGCAGTACTGTTTTTGTTTGCATGCACACGACGAAACAATACAGTATTGAACGTATGTGTGGCTTAAAAAATAGCATTACTGAATTGTCTACTGTTCTACCCCAGTGAGTAGCCCTCGTGTGAAAGTCTGACCGCTATACTGCGGTTACTATACGATATCAACTATAAAATAAGACATCAGGACTTGTCACTTTGTGATTAATATGTTTCTTTTTATAAAAAGTAATCGGAGTGAAACCTAAATTTTTTATGCGGTCCCATTAGCTAAAGTCAAAGCTTCATAAACATATTTTTTTAGAGAACGATAGAAAAACTTGAACAAAAACATTTCGAGCGAAAATTCACGATTATATCAAATTCATCTTTAACTAAATATATTATCGACAAACAGCCTAAAATTTATCATAAATCCAGACAACCTATCAGTGATAATGGACACCATATTCGTTCCGCTTGCGTTACTATAGCGTTTCTCTGTCGATATCTAAGTTCATCCGATCAGTTATTACGAACTTGAACGACATAGTTATTATAAAAGTCGGTGACATAGATAATTAGAACAGGTATTGAGATAGTTAGATGTTTAATCTTTTCTTTTTGGCGCGTTAATTAAAAATTAAAGATTACAGCTGATTTCTTGATATTAATATGACTTAATTTAAATTGAATTGAAAATTAGATTCGAATTGACGGACTTTAGCTGTCCGATCGTAATTTAAACTATAAATTATTATACTTTAACTTTGTCAATATTATATATAGTTATTATTAAGATAAACAGAATTAAAAAATAACCAGTTCTCAAGGTAAATAAGGTCAAAACCCAGTAAATAAAATTCAATAAGTAAATAATATAGTCATAATACTTTTTGTCTTTATAATGCAGTCTGTGTTGTATAGCGTCGTGTCTTTAAGTTCTTTAAAAATCTGCATAAAACCAATAAAACGTCCGAACTAATAAAATAAAAAGCAACAAAACCTTGCGTCATCGTTTTATGACATCATGAATTTACAAAATTAATGCATAGCGTATGGCTGAATATATTAAAAAATATACTTATTAATCAGAGAAATATTATTCCCCATCATTTATTAAACTATCGTATGAGTGAGGAGGGGTACACCGGTAGAGGTAGGCCTAGGAAGAGATGGATGGATTGCGTGAAAGGTGACATGATAAAGAAGGGGGTGACAATGGAGATGACGGCAGACAGATTCATTTGGAGGACGGATACCTGGTTCACCGACCCTACCTAAGTGGGACATTTATTAAACTATCGTAAAATTAAATAAATAAATATAAAATACAAATATACAATCTCATCGTTATTAAGAATTTATTTCGTACGATCCTCGCTTACATACTAGAAACAACTTACCTCAACAATGATAATATTTTCGACATTTTCTATATTTTATTTTACTTTAAACACAAAAGTAATACAAATTGTACTATAATTTCTTAGTTAATAACTTAATAAATGACTACTTAACACTAATTACGAACCAGAATTGCGCATATTTCAAAATTGCGTTTTTGTCGACGTAAAAAATATTACACGTGCCTCTTTTCAAAATCAACAATTATTGAATACTACGTCAAATGTAATTTAATACGATTTTACTTCCACCGCTTCATAGGAAATATTGAATATTAACTAAAACATGTTTATTGTAATATGAATACGGTGCATGTTAAAAATCACTCAAATAACGCCAATGTTGTAAAAAACCTATTGAGTAAACAACGTATGAAGAATTCTCGAAAATGTAAAATAAAACACTAACGACTTGCCTCGGCTTCGCACTGGTATCGGAGGAGATTTTTTTACTTATATTTTGATTGAGAAATTACATAAAGAAAGTAAGGGAATCAATCATACTGCAGATTATCTATATTTATTAGTATACTGGCTGTCGCCCGCGAATCCGTCCGCGCGGAATTAAAAAAAAGTTGTCTTATGTGTTCTTCCAGAATATGATCTACATCATTGCCAAATTTCATCGAGATCCGTTGAGGCATTCTGGAGATACATTCAAACAAACATCCATCTAAACATTCGCATTTATAAGTATGATTAATTTTGGCTAATAACGATTATTTACCTTGAGACTATCTTGTCAAAACATGTGCACAAAACACACTCGTATAGTCCCTCTTCGTCATTATGAATAGAAGGACAACAACATGTGCTCATACGAATGATACGGTAGACACGGTAAAGCTAAATTAAGCAGTAATAATATGAACGGAAATGCGCTGCTCCCGCATTGATGCTAAATTAAACTTAAGTCATTACGGTGATGATGCGAAGAACAGAATTAGCTTCTTTGTGAGAAACAATACTAAATAGGTTTACATATCCCTTTACAAAAATTATAAGATTCACTTAAAACCAAATTAGTTACTTAAGTTAGTGTCTTAATTCTATTGCAATTGTCCGAGCTTGCACATTCCTTTTAATTTAAACGCAGTATTTAGATGTTGCGTAATACAGTAATGTATGTGATCAACTAAAATAATTGTGAAATATAACAACACCGAAAATGATAACTTTGCCATCATGTTACGCCACAGAGCTATTATTATAAAAAAGTTAAATAACATTGGCCAGAATGTACTTTTACAAAGTGTTCATTAAAGTTTAATATGTAGCAACATTAATAATTGACTCGATTTACCTTCGATTGTTTTCGTAATCCAAATTCAAAATCGTTAATATTTGCTGTACTGGCCAGTTACCATTTATGTAATACAAGCATACAAGCGAATGACCGCAACATTGTACACGTGCGTATTTATTTGGCCAGAGCTGTCCAACATTTTATCTTGAACTAATAATAATTTAAAATCACAGACAGTTTTCATATAATTGTGAGATTCCATGGGTTATTATCCATCTCTTCACATTAAGCCACGCAGCGAAAATATGACGAACCATTGGTACATATTAATACCATTTGAATCATAAAACGAAACTTGGTACTTAATCTTTGCTTAAGAAAATAACTTGACAAACTTTTGATGACGACAATTCTCATTTTATTGAAAGCAGAATGCGTGTTTTCTTTTAGAAAGATAACATGCAAAAAGATTATTTAGAGAAAAAATAATGATAAAGATTGGAGTTTGTGTAACAACCTCCATACATTCGAACGGACAAACTCTTTTTATTAGTGTCATATACAGATGTAAATAATTTTAACAGTTGTCGCCTTTAAACTAAGGTCAGGTGTGATCTGATAAACAAGTGGAACTAGATCGAAAAGTAAAACGTTATCTGAACTTACGAATCTTAATTCTATTTTTTTTAATTGATTGATAGTAGCATAGACATAGTGAAGATTTGATCTAATTTATCGGAGACTAGCAATCGCCCGCGACCCCGTCCGCGCGGCCAAACTAAGCAGCCTATGTGTTCTTCCAGACTATGGTCTACATCTGTGACAAATTTCATCAATATCCATTAAGCTGTTTCGGAGATACCTTCAAAAACAACTATCTATCCATCTATCTAAACATTCGCATTTATAAACTTACAGTATCCACTCAGAGTCTTATTTAATGATTTATAACCTTGGCAAAATTTAATCTCAAGAAAAACTAGTTACTTAAATTATTAATTAGATGATAATTAATATGTAAAATATTGCTGATTGTAAGTTCTATCGAATCCAACTCATTTATAATAGTGTTTGAAAATTAGGTTAGAAATCATTTATAAATAATCGAAAAGAAAGTTACTTTAAGTGCATTTTATTTGATCTACATATCCTAGACAAGGTAAAGTTGAATCGAGGGTGAATAATTAGTCAATGTTCCAAAATAAAATTTTATCTATCTACAACGAAATCATTTTTAACGTAATGGAACTTTCTCCGTCACTATAAAAGCAAATATAGTCGTTCTGGAGATATCTTCTAAAAACCATCCATCAGTCCAAACATTCGCATCTATACGCCATTCAATAGCATGTGTTCGACACATGTTCAGTATCATTCGATCAACGCGCCCTGTACAGACCTTAATGTGTATTTTATATCATTTCGCAAGTGATATTCCCAAGGAGGTATGCCTCCAAGCTTATGATTGCTGACTGATTTTATGTTGAAGGTTACTGGTGCTATTATCTGTATAGTCTTTAAGACTTCCTATATACTCAGATATTTCTTGACAGCTTCTTTACAGTGTAAATAGTAAAAAACTTTACTTGTTCTTGTTTCCTTATTAACTTAAATTTGGTTTCTTATCTTCGTATACCCTGTATATTAATTTATTAGTAATAAGTGCGTTGTATACTATCTCTTTGATCTCATTCACACGTACATTTGCAAGTAAAGTAGGAAAGTGGAAAAGTGTATAACTGCACATTTTATAATAAAATCTTAAAATTAGAGCAGTCCGTTTGATGAGATCGTAAACGAGGATTTACAGTTTTCAATTTAAGTAAATGAATAAAATAAATTTAGTAATCAATCTTTCTAATATTATAAATACGAATGTTTGGGTGTCTGGATGGGTGCATGTTTGCTAGAAAGTATCTCCGGAACGGCTCAACGGATCTTGATGAAATTTGGCACAGATGTAGAACATAGTCTGAAACAACAGATAAGCTACTTATAAAGTTTTTTTTACTACCGCGCGGATGGAGTCGCGGTCGACAGATAGTTATAAGTTTATGTTTTGTAAAAATGGATCAATAACGCATTACGCAGTAAAGCCCGACGTTAAAGTGTATGATGTGGACACATTTTTTATTCAGTATTTTTATGAGACCGACATCTCAGATGTCATTTTTATTTCAACGTTGATAAAATCTACAAATAAAACATTACACGCAGATCGTAATTCGATACGGTCTTTACAAATTACGAGACGAAACACCCAATCACTTTCATATCACGATTATTTTTAAATATTTATTTAAAAAAAAATTGAAATTGTTTTTTCATTAATATAAATTGCTTATGCTAGTGGCCAATGAGTTTTGGCGACACCGTTCTATTGCGTAAATGTCTTTCGAAAATCTCCGCTTATCGGTTACTGTTGCACATGACAACAAACCGATCAGTGTTTCGTTTATAAATATTGAACGTCATTAATATAATTTGCATAATCACCCAGCGCGTAATTAGTAAAATATCGTATTTGTTTCCACATTTCTAAACGTACTAATTGACTGTTTATATGCCGACGATTGTATAATAGATGTAGATTTACGTAGAAGTAAGGACAGAGATGAGTCCGAACTGTGCCAAATTTTTCTGGGCTACGGGCATGTGCACTATGATTGTTAAGAAAAAAGACAACAATTTTTCGCCTAATATTATTAAGAGATATATACTTTGATTATACTTTTACAGAAATATTTAACCATTCCTTATTATAGGATTTTTAAGAGATATATTAAGAAATATCCACCGTTATGTAGTTACAATCAGACCGTAATTGAAGTTACTAGAAACCTTTAATTGCCGTCATAATTAACTTCACAGAGTTGCGAAAACAATGTAATAATTGTCTCATACGACATAATATAGACGACACATAATATGCACTTTCTGTGAAAAATTGACGGTAGCATAATTATTAAGAATATTTTAACAGCATAGATGAGTCTTACATATAGTTCTGTATACCTATATAATTTAAATTTACGTTACGTCAGGTTTAGGTAACAAAATCTTATGAAAACCATCGTATAATGAAAAAAAAAAACTCAAACAACAAGAAAAATGACTCAATATTAATTAATACGTTTACCTATTAAATATGACTGTTTTCCTCGAAACTCAGTTTTCTTAGATGAGTCATACAGAACGTGCAATGTTAGCAATGGCTTTAAGATATTGTTTTTATCTTTACGAATATGTACTTATGTAAATTCGCAAAAACAAGAGATATAATAATATAAAATATAGTAAATTTACACAAAAAAAAGAAAGTCTGGCTGCATGTACCCCTTTGACAACGGATAATATGATTCGAATTCTGTCAATTCATCTATAAACTTAGATCAAATTACATACAAATCATAAAATTTCATCTTTATCGGTTTGTTAGTACCGAATTTAATCCTGAAAATACATCGTGATATAAGATCTCGTGAAGAGTGTCTTAAACCAATTAAAACTTAAACCTTCATGTGAAAACGAACCGCCAGGATTTAAACACGAAATTGTTGATGTAATCGAACTTGACACTACAGACCTAAATACTAATCGAGTTCAAGTACGGTTCTAATAAACAATAATCCTATATCCGAAAAGGTGAGAGGTTTTTCCTTTCAGTTTTAATTGTTACGTCCGTAGGCTCAATATGGTGTTTGCATGAACCTTGAGCTGGTTTCATTTGTATCCAGTAAGCAGGTTTTGTATTGTTATAGTTGACGATTATTCATTCGTCATGGACAGGCTAAAAGGGTTGCTAACGGACTGGTCGTGAAAACATCGTAAACATTTAAAAAAAATTGGAACCGATAAAAATGCCGGTGACAAAACTTTATACTTAGAAACAGCTTATAAATATGTACACAATACGACTCTTTTCAATAGACAGAATAAACATTAGTTTATGTTTAGTTCTCTAGAATAGATAAAATTTGTTGAGAATTTTACATTTATCTATACCGATATTATAAAGAGGAAAGATTTGTTTGTTTTTTGCATTGAATAGGCTCCGAAACTAATGAAACAATTTGAAAAATGGTTTGCACTTTTGCGAAACTACACTAACACAGGCGCTTCGCGGGCAACTGCTATTAAAATCTATACATCAAATTAACGTGTGTCTGTAAGTCATTGAATGATATATAATGTTATCTGAATGTTATCAGAAGGTTATAAAAGCCTCATAAAGCCCGGCCTCGCAGATATCTGATAAGAACAACCGAAAATTACACCAGACAGGCTTCACTAACCGATGGCACGGATAAGAAACCATACGTCTAAAAAAAATTAAGTGGCACACCAAACAACTTTACACTTGATATAAAAATAAATTTATTACAAAAAATCGAACGATTTTTATCATTAAATTGTATTCATGTCATAATTGGCGTCGCCATTCGATGATCCAGGCTAGGTCTAGGTAGGGGTAGCTACCATTAATATGGTCTTTTTTCAAATAGTTTATTTATATATTATATATATTATACACTAGCTGTCGTCCGCGATACCATCATGGCGAAATTAAAAAAAAATCTTAATTAGGCCTGTAATGCCGTTCAAGAGATACCTTCAAACAAACAACCATCCATCCATCCATCTAAACATTCGCATTTATAATATTAGTAAGATTTACAAATCCTCAAGGGGAGACACCTGTTCGTAAAAAGATAAGCACTAAAGTCAACCTTGAATATATAAATTTGATGCACGTATATGCAAACTTGGATATTAGTTATTAAGTAATAAAAGATGCATAAACTAAAGTAAGGTAGATATATAAATATGTTCAGAGCGGGCTGAATACACTTTCACTATGACCGCCCAGTTGTCTCATTGTCTCCGACTGCGCGCAACATCATTCACGTTAGAGGGAAAGTGTTATAATGTAAATTTAATTGGTGGCCATTCTACACTGGCCAATTATTTGTTATTACAAAATGTTTCCGCTCTAATCTTATCATGCAAATTTTAAAACGTTACGTGAAATTGAATTATTTAACGCAACCATACTGTAATTTCGATGTATTTTTTATTGAGTTTACACATTTTCTACGTGTATTTAATGTGTATTATATAACTGCAATCTGTGCAAAAATTCAGCTCATCCTCAATGAATATTTAAGTTGTAATCTATGCATTGATTTCTAAAACAAGCACGAATGGACTTACGGCCATGCACTTTAATTTACAAGTTACATATTATCTATACTATTATAATAATCGTGTTTTACTTCTACGCCTTGATTTTACTCATAAACATTTTTTATATCTCGAAATCAACATAACTCAGAATTAATAAAAGGTATAAATTTTTTACTTGTAATACTGGGACCAACAAACTCATTTCATCATGTAACGGTTAGGATTTTAAACTTATTTGCACTTATCTGCTCCGGTATAAATCATGTTGCTTACAAATGGAGAAATACGCAGGTGTCTCTTTTGTTCCTAATCACCTGTCAATTGCTCTAATCAGTGTCTATGGCGCATCACGAGCCTTGCTAGTAAACTGTACCACGCTAATGGTTCGTACGTTTCACAATAAAATATATGGCAAAGGTAATCGTACGGGGCGTCGCTCGCGCCGGACGAGTTGACTCTAATAGAAAGGTCGTTGTAATTTAATTAGCGAGGCTCCACTAATGTCGAATGTTGATCTAGGAATCGTCAACATTTTAGGTTAGGTGGTTACAATTTGAAACATTTAAACTTCAAATATTCACTATTAACAAAAACATTTTGAAGAGAAATCAATATTATTGAAACATTTAAATGCGCACAGCGGTAAGGATTAAGGGTTTCTTGGAAATCGTAATGAGAGTAACAAGAGATATCTTGTCTGAGCCCATTTCATTACTAAACCCTGATCAGTTACAATGTAACTGTTGTGGCCAGTTGACGGATAGCCAATGTATTGGCGCTAATGCCGTGATCGAGGTCAGTGGAGCCGCGCCGCTCAGACCAACAACGACTGAACTTGAACAAATTATGCTGCAATTACTCTAAATGCGACATCGTGACGGACTATCTATGTGAACCTGTAGAATTGATTGCGAACGATGTTTTATTGAGTCTAAAAAAATCTTTAAGTATAAGATATGGTATAAGGAGGAAAAAAGACATTGACAAGAAAAAGCGTGAGAAAATAATATGTAAACTGCCTGTTGTTATTCGATTGATTTCTGAATGTATACATACCCAGAAAAGTATTGAAAATATACCGAAAGTGAATGCAATTTTATAACTGTTCTGAATATCGAATTAAAACTGTTCTGTTTAATTTTTAAACACTTTGATCGATGTTATTTAGCAGAACTGTCATAAAAGCTCGAGCTATATAAATTCAGTCCGACTTATTTATTTCATTTACGTTTCTTCACACGCAGTTAATTCACCTTCGGGTATTTTGCAGGAAATTTTTAACAATTACGTATTTATTGACAACTAGCTTTTACCCGCGACTCCGTCCGCGCGGAATAAAAAATAGAAAACGGGGTAAAAATTATCCTATGTCCGTTTCCTGGTTCTAAGCTACCTGCCCACCAATTTTCAGTCAAATCGATTCAGTCGTTCTTGAGTTATAAATAGTGTAACTAACACGACTTTCTTTTATATATATAGATATACATATATAACTTTTTCTGTCAATAAGTTTTAAGTTTCTGTACATCACACGTTACAGGTGCTACTACAAAAAGTTAGTTTTTTTTTTTGAGAAAAAGTTACAATAACCTATTAAGGACAGATATTTATTTATAAGATGATGAAACAAAAGTAAGTTAAATCGTTTGTTTGTTGCATTCGTTAAAGTATAAACAATTAAAAAACAAATCTTAGTATTGCCATACCTACATGTTTGATTTTGCAACAAAAAAATACTTGTGGGGAAAATTATTTTCTTAGAAATAAAAGTGCACGCGTCCCACAACTAGTAAGCTGTTAAGAAAGTCAGGAAAAAAGCGTAAAAAGTTAGCTGCTTTTAAACATTACTAGTCGTCGACTAATATATTTATGTTCTTGTGTAAATAAAATAACCTCTTAATAATATCTCTAATATAATTCCATTCTTAAAAACAAGTTAGCGAAAGTCCTAACACAATAGCTAATTAATCTAATATCCCGGATAAATTAGAGATTGTCTTATAAAAATTGTTATTTAACTAAAAGGATCAGTACATTTTCAGTAACTCAATTTTCGTTATGCACTGTTCCTGTTGAAAATAAAGACTCCACAAAGTCGCCTCAAGACTTCATATCAGACATAAATCTTTGACTCCTTTTGTTATTCTGATTACTAAGTAATGAGTGTTTTTGCGTAACCGACAAAGCCGCGTTTCCTGAATCCGACAATAGTCTCTTTAGACAACAACAGCTAGAATTTTTTTGACTTTTAAAGACAGGACATGTCATCGAGCGCATTTCTTTCTACCAAATTAAAAAAAATAGGTTTTAAACTTGTTTGCTTGTGTGCTCGGTTTGTGTAAATATATTTCTTAATATTTTGAGTCAGTATGCACACATGAGTGATGGTTATTTTTGCCTCAGCCCCTACAAAAAGTGACAGAAATTCTTTAGTACAACGACGTCTCTTTGTTTAGTCCGTTTCACTATAGTCAAAGGATCTAGCTAGCAAACAGCGCCACAACCTTGGTGCAGATCGCATCTCTATACCGTCTATCGTGCACCTAAAAGACAATATTACAAACCTTATCAGACTAAAAAGGGATTGTGTTAACAATCCCTTTTTACTCTTTATGATTAATACTAAGCAGTAATAAATATTTTTGTTTTTAAATTAACACTATTTGTGTTAATTTTTATTAACAATTTTTATGTTAATTGATACGAGTATGTGGGAAATTATACTGCATTTACTTCGTGTGATTTAAACATCCATAATGCGATGTTGTTTTTTTTCAATATTAAGAAAGTGCTGCATATTGTTGTTTTTTCTTGTTACTCCAGAACATTTATATTGGAAATAGATTTCATTATTTTACAGGAAAAAATGTTGGAACGGAATGCCTCCTTACCCATTTTGCAAACACGAACACAAGCCCATATTTTTTAATTACACATATTTTTTGAACATAGAGTTATAAAAACATGATTTTGTTGTTAGTTAAAAATGTAATTAAAACAGATGTGCTTGCCGTGCTACTATGCAACTAATATGCACAGCATCTCAATTATAGAAAAAAAACTCGCTGATATGCTTCACTTCAGTTCAGTTATGATGAATATTTAAGAACAACGGTCTTGTTGAATAAACGGTTATTATTAGAAAGTCATGTTTTCTACAATACTAAAGTACGGAGATAAATTAACCATGAATTGTATTTATTTACAAGTTAGCTGTAAGATATTATTAACTTTCTATTGATATTTACCTAATTTAAACCTAATTAAAACAAAAAAATATAAATCTCGAACTAATGTTTTTTTTTTTGTTTAATAAATTCATAGTGTGAATTAATTAAGCTAACTCATCATCTCCCTAACTTTGTCCCACTTCCGTAGGGTCAGTGCACCAGGTTTCCTCCAAATCAATCTGTCTTCCATCATCTATACATGGTCATTCCATTCTTAGTCATGTTACCTTTCACGCAATCCAACCATCTCCTCCTAGGCCTACCTCTACCGGTGTACCCCTCCACATTCATATAAAATTAAACTATTTATTAAAATTAATTGTAAATTCTTAAAAATATTTGCAATTTTACTATGGTATACGTGTCTATCTTCTAGAAAATGCAATAATTTAATTTGTATTGTTTCTATTCCAAGCTTTAAAATTTAAATAAAAGATTTGCTCATTTTGTAAAAATTTCGATACCTTTACATATCGTATTTTATAAAAATATTTCTCGAAACAATAGGAACTTAACCGTGAGTATGTTTAAAGTGGATTTTAGGGTTAACAATATGTTTAATGCATGTGTTTCTGCACTGGAAACACACGGACTATCGTTAAAACAAACTGAACAAACGGTTTAGTTGGTCTTAATGGGGTCGTTGAAATTTGTTCAAGTGCCCTTTTCTATCTTTTCTTTCTACGTTCTGTTTGCTGACAAAATGTAGGTGAGCAGTATTTGAGTCGTAGTTAAGTAATGTTTAATTTGGAAAGATATTACGGTACATAACATAAATATATTATTACAACTGATTGGCAAAAAAAAATTTAAACAAAAATACAATATTATTGTCATAGATTATATATTTATTCCGTCTCCGCCTAGCTGTTTTCTTTTTTTATATTATTAACGTCAATGCTCGTCTCCATGTCTCTCTCTCTCTATGAATTCCTAAATTCATCGTTAAAAAGTGTGGTATCAATAAAAATTTACTTTTTGATTTCCTTTACAACAAGTAGGGAAGCAATTCATTTCGAGTTCAGTAAGAAGGAAAAATGGAACGGATTGTGAAAGATAACACGATTAGATAGATCTGATCGCGAAAACATTTTCTTTAAACTCCATAGATTTCAGGACTGGAAGATACTAATGATGTTATTGCTAGTTAATATATTTGGTAGCTTCTTTGTTCAAATACAGATTTTGTATTACGTAACTAGTAGCGTGGTCTGATCAATTGTTATAACGTAAAGTTCATATAAAATTCCCATGATCCAATTTTGTTTTTAGGCCGCGTGGGCGATTCTGTCGACGGTTTGGAAGCGCTCGGTTGCGAAAACAAATCATTAGTACAACGGATATCTTGTGATTTACGCTGTATTTGAATCAAATTGAAAGTGTTACCAGTTAAAAATCCTTATATACATCGTATGATAAACTTTACGTAATTGATTACTAATTATATTTTATCAAATAATTTTATGTTAGAAAATTATGGCAAGTGGTCAATTTTAAAAGTACAGAAAAAAATTAATTATAAAGTATGTATTTTATAATTTTTTTTTTATCAAAAACTGTGTTAATTTTATGTATGCAGCTAATTGAAAGGTTAAGGATATTGATAAAACTTGAAAGATAAAAAATGTGGCAAGAGAAAATATTTGTTGAAATATATACCCAAAAGTAGTTATACAAATTAAGTATTGCTTTTATATCAAAAATTACTATTAAAATGTCGCATAGCAATATGACAATTATTTAAATTTCCTGATACTAAGGTCAATACAGAGATTAAGTATCAAATCGATTAAAAAGGCATTACCTTACAAACAACCAACCAACGTATCCGTGTTGATTTTCTCGAATTATTACTTGACAAAATAAAACCGATCACCTTGACTGTTTTGTATAGTACAATCCAACTAGCAAATCCACCAATGTATACTGATTGTGTACATTAGTGGACTAGTTTCATACTTATCGGCTGAAGAAAAAAGTGGAGCGGATAGAAATAAAAATCTAACAAGTGTTCAAACATAATAAAATGCAAATAAACCAGAGTACGCAATTATAATAAAACATATGATGCAATTAATAAACCAAAAAATATATATTTGACTTATAAATATTATTAAATAACAAATTGCTTTAATGACTTATTGAATTTTAAGAAAATAGTTCTATTTATTATAAGGGTTATATATATTGCAGCACTGCATCAATATCTTGATAATGTACGTAACGACCTTAAAAAGGTGTTTACACACTGACGCGAGTTGCGCAATACAATTAATTTATTTAGGTATTTTAGTGGTCGCGTCCAAAAGCGGTGCTGTTGCCCACGCGACGCCAGCCGGGTGATCTTAAGAGCATAAATAAGCGTCTTTAAAAGCAAGCGATCTTTGCTCGATGATTGATCGAATTGTCTTTAGCAAGGCGTTACTTTTTTTAATACTAGCTGTATATAAAAATTACTAGTAGCCTATGTGTTCTTCCACACTATGCTCTACATCAATGCCAAATTTCAGCAAGATTCATGCAGCCGTTCTTGAGATACCTTCTAACAAACATCCATCCATCCATCTAAACATTCGCATTCGTATTTATAATATTAGTAAGATAAGATTTAGAAATGATTTTCATGATAATGTTTTTAGTTAGATACTATGCTACATATTTACTATAAAGTTGTGGAATTTTTTTTTTCTTAAAATGGGTAATAAATTTAAATTTTCACTATACTTTGATGTCAAAATAAATTTCCATAATAATAATCAGACCACTGCTTGCTTGAGTCATGTGACATCGCAGTTGGTTGTGCACTATTTTTATATAATACTAGCTGTCGCCCGCGACTCCCTTCGCGCGGGTTTAAAAAAAAACGTAATAAGTATCCTATGTGTTCTTCAGACTGTTCTATACCGGTGCCAAATTTCATTAAAATCCGTTGAACCATTTCGGAGATACCTTCAATCCATCTAAACATTCGCATTTATAATATTAGTAAGATCTACCCTATTATTTTTTTGTTTTCATAAGTTTCAATATTATAAAGTATACTATATATAAATAATTTATTTACTTCCATGCCATTAGAGTTAAAAAAAAAGAAATTACTTCCGCATCATTTAATAATAAACAAAAATTAATTACCTTTTAAGAATGTTCGCCATTGTTTAAATTAACACCATTTAAATATTCACCATTACTATTATAATGCAAACAGCTAGAAGCCGCAGCCTCATCGACTGTTGTACTATCTGCAAAGAGACCGTTATCAATGACAGATCGGGGTTCTCTGTAACTTTATCAGCAACGTAATCTAAGAACAACACGTCAATCATGCGGACTTGACACTTATCTCGCAGCTTTGATAATACATCTTTCACTGCATTGTCACGTGGAAACTTACTCAATTCTATGGTTAAACTCTCATTGTGATAACATTTGATGTCAGCTCATAAAGATCCCCACCGAGGGGCTCTAGCTGACGCTAAGTTAGAGCTGACTAGGCATCAACTATGGTCGCTTAGTATGTATTCGTTGATTTTACATCTTGCAATTTCTTCGTAGATAATATGTTCTGATTGCAACACAATGGTACCTTCGATGTTCAACCACTGCGCCTCCGGCACTCTTGATACTTGATAACAATATTTATTACGTCGTATTATGGTAAAGTCAGTCTAAAAACTAAGCCTATTTATTTGGGCAAAAAGTTTATGAAAACCCAAAAGGCTATAAAAACTGCTAAGGAATATTCCTCACTAACTTGTTAACCTTTTCATTACAACTTACCTGAGCAAAACACCATTTTTACGTAAGAAAACTGGCCGATCGTAAACCTTCTAATGTACGAGATATCAAAAGATAATCTGACTAATATTATAAATGTGAATGTTTAGATGGATGGATGGATGTTTGTTTGAAGGTATCCCCAAAGGTAAAATTTGGCATAGAGGTAGAGCATAATTTGGAAGAACAAATAGACTAAAAATGAAGGTTTTTTTAAATACACGCGGACGGAGTTGCAGGTGACTGCTAGTCATAACATAAAACAAAAAAAAAGAATTGATAAATAGCGTTAAGCAATGTCATCAGACTAAAAGGTTTTAAAGTTTGTTGCATACGCCAAGCACGATCATCATTTTATACATTTTAAGCTATATAAATCTAACTTGTTTGTCCAGTATGCATTCCTAGTGATGAAAATGATTCATGGGATGCCAGACATGATGATCAGATAGCTGATTATTGTTAGTAAATATGGAATTATTGGTAAATCTAGATCGGATTCGTACTCATGTCCGAACTACTATCGTGGTAATTGATAATAATCAGTTAATGTAAGATCACAAATTCGTTATAATTACGGTGATGTCACAGATATTTTTAGTAACGTTATCTTTGTGCCTGATAGTAGATAGGTCCAGGATAGCATCGGAGTTCGGGTTTGAATCCTAGCAGTTGTACAACCCACTCTACCTACTTAAAAATACAAATATTTTATTATAATTTTAAAGTTTCCAAAGATAATGGAGCTCCTAATATCATATTTTCAAAAGGGACTACTGTAATAACCAGACTCTATATGTAGCAGTTTCCGAGGTTTAGTTGAGGTGCAGAGTTGAAGTGCCTAAAAGTGAAATTCAAAGCAAAAGTCTAAGCACATCTGGTTTCCACCTTAAAACGTGAAATAACGCAAATGTAAATAATTAAGCCTATCTAACATAGTACCTCCTACATAACTGTAAACATAATTATGAAGCTTAAAGGTATATTCTTTATCCCATCATGAAAAGAAAGGTGAAGGTTAGTTGCTAATTATCAAATGATTATATTGCAAATCAGATGCAATGATATGTCATTATGGCGTTAAAAAGATGGAATAATGATAGAAAGTTTCAAAGAAAGTGATGCGAATTAATACAGATGACTCGACGTTGACAATAAACCTCAAAATGTTGTGCAGCTATTGAGACTATTGTAAATTTTAAATAGCATATTTCTAGAACTGCATTCCGCTTGTTATTTCGTAGTCAATATTATCTAACGCTCTCGTGTATTTCCAGTCTTACGAATATAAGCCTTATTTTTTCTACTTAGAATATTTTTTGCTGTGTTAAGATCAATTACAAATATTAACAATTCTGAGTTGCGTTGCGTTGTGTGTATAGGAGAAAAATTGACCACAGTATTCAGTTCAGTTGCAGAGTAATATAAAATACCTACCTATAGTAAGTGGTCCTTGCGTCACACCCATCAAGCCATCGCATTGGCTCATTCATACACCTGTCATTCGTTGTACAGCAATAATTATATTACATGTTGTCGGTAAACTATATTAAAATATACATTCGCTGTCTGTATTTTCCGTCTATATTTAAAAGCAACAAAAATACTTTTTAGCCACTTGTTGTGTCTTTCATTTCGGCTATCTCGGTTGAACTTCGGTTACAATTTGAAAGGTCTGGCATTACAAATATCGATTTCCAATCGACATATAATTTACGACCATTACTAAGTATGAAGTAAACGGTGAGTAATAAAACCATTCCTATGTATTCTTCAAATGCATCATGTCAATAAAAACACTTTTACGGATCGAAGAAAATAAATATCGAAATGACTTACCCCAATAATAAAAAGATGCCTCCTTCCTTGATATGATAAATGTATTCACTCACAATTTGTTTTAACAGTATTTCACTTGGTTTTCTCGGTTCGAAAACTAATGAATTAACGTGTGTTATGCGAGCGAATGTAGAAAAACGCGGCACGAATATACGCCTAAACACGTACGCGGTCGGTGTGCAACTGAACAACTATCAAATAGCTACTAGTGAACGCCGCCGCATCGTTCCCCCATACAATTTAGCTGCGCCCGCGCAAGGGAGCTGACCGATTCGCCTCGTCTGCTGCGCTACAGCGAGCCCAAACAAAAAAGAAATATCACCGAAGGTTCACAACTCATCGCGTAACATTCAAACCATATGGTAGATGTCAACAAACATGTTATTCACCCGCTGAGCTACAATTAAAGCGATATTATCTGAGGTAGAAACTAAATAAAAGCATGAAGTTTTTGAGGTTATAAATCTTGAAATGGTGGATGTTGATGATGGGATCACTCTCAACCCAAATAAACACTTATAGACTGATTCGGAAAATGTTTATTCTTACTCAAACATATTGGATATAATTTAGTTGATACAGGATCATTATTAAATATGTATATAAAAGTTAAACAGTTATTTTTGATTACTATACATCTTACTTATTTGAGAATATAAACGGAATTAATTTATTATAACATACTTCAATCTTAAGAAAATAATACTGACATTCCTTATTTAAAATAATTTAAACATACTACATAAAAAGCCAAGTAGGTCAGAATTATCAAAGGAGTATGTATAGGTATATTCTGAGATTACCAAATCAACACACCCCCTTAATCTCAGAATATACATCATAACAACAGACAAATACAAAAAACCCAAATATTTAAAGTTATCAACAAAACACCAATAATAAAAAACAATAATACATTCTCTCAACAAAACCACAAACTCTTAAACTCTAAAACCACAAGTAAAACACAATAAACTATAAAGGATGGAGATATTAAAAATTCTGTAAAAGTTTCTCTTAAAAATTTCATTTGAATTCCGTTAAAATATATATTAGACTGTAAAATATTTGACCTTGTATTAAAAGTCAAACCACAAGTCCAAAACTGAGCAAAAGAAAAATGAAAAATTCAGAATAGAAATTTCCTCCAATAACATAAATTCAATCAATTCACACCCACGCTTCCACTGCCCGAATCTATTAACTCCACCAAATTATCAACATCAACAACCCTTACACTAACACTTTCTGCAACAACAACAACATCAACAACTTTCTGCAACAACAACAACATCAACAACTTTCTGCAACAACAACAACAACAACAACAACTCCAACAACAACAACAACTCCAACAACAACTCCAACAATAACTACAACAATAACTCCAACAACAACTCAACAACAACAACAACTCAACAACAACAACAACTCCAACAACAACAACAACTCCAACAACAACAACAACTCCAACAACTCCAACAACTCCAACAACAACAACAACTACAACTCAACAACAACTACAACTCAACAACAACTACAACTCAACAACAACTACAACTCAACAACAACTACAACTCAACAACAACTACAACATCAACAACAACTACAACTCATCAACACCAACAACTCAACAACACCAACTCAACAACACCAACTCAACAACACCAACTCAACAACACCAACTCATCAACACCAACTCATCAACACCAACTCATCAACACCAACTCATCAACACCAACTCATCAACACCAACTCATCAACACCAACTCATCAACACCAACTCATCAACACCAACTCATCAACACCAACTCATCAACACCAACTCATCAACACCAACTCATCAACACCAACTCATCAACACCAACTCATCAACACCAACTCATCAACACCAACTCAACAACACCAACTCAACAACACCAACTCAACAACACCAACTCAACAACATCAACAACACCAACTCAACAACATCAACAGCAACCCTCTCTATTCTATCTTCATTTCTTCAACCATTTTTTCACAAAACACGTCATCCGCCGCTGCACTCATCTTTTTCAACACCGTCGATGGTCACCTCTTCTTCACTTCTTCAACCGTTTCTTCAAAAATCACTTCATCCGCCTCTGCATTCATCATTTTCAACACCGTCAATAAATGGTAGATGGATCTTTGACAAATTTGTTTGCAACTGTCACTCTTCCTCCATCTTGAAAAATTTGTTTGCAACTGTAATTCTTGCTCTCCAAACAGGAAAAATGCTCCAAAAAATATAAATATCAGCATTTCTGGGCCGATAATCTCTTGAAACGGTGGATGTGGAAGCATTCTGGGCCCATAACCTCTTGAAATGGTGGATGTTGATGATGGGATCACTCTCAACCCAAATAAACACTTATAGACTGATTCGGAAAATGTTTATTCTTACTCAAACATATTGGATATAATTTAGTTGATACAGGATCATTATTAAATATGTATATAAAAGTTAAACAGTTATTTTTGATTACTATACATCTTACTTATTTGAGAATATAAACGGAATTAATTTATTATAACATACTTCAATCTTAAGAAAATAATACTGACATTCCTTATTTAAAATAATTTAAACATACTACATAAAAAGCCAAGTAGGTCAGAATTATCAAAGGAGTATGTATAGGTATATTCTGAGATTACCAAATCAACAATAAAAGCTATTTAAACAAAATAATTTGGATAACATTTTGAACAACTATATGAAGATCAAAAACCTAAAATGACAAACTCGCATAAATACATTTTAAAATGTTTTTTATAACTACTTTTATTAATTCATATAAACAACAAATCTATACAAAATTTTATGAAATGGGGAATAAAAAGATCTAGAGAAATATCAGACAAGTTAATAAAATAAAGAAAAATATCCGATTTTGTACAAAATTAAGACGATCCCACGATCCCCGATGATTGTTATTATATAACTTAAGTGTAGAAACTTCCTTCGTCCAATATTTTTAAATGAATGTCAGCACAAACCTCCTTCGTGTTGTCTATTTCTTTTTAAAATGAATTTCAATGTCAACGACTAATAAATGAAATATATAATATTTGATTTGTTGTTATTACATTTATATCAGTAATTACAAATGGATAAAAAGAGGTCTTTTAACGTTTTAGCAACACCTGCTACTGGGAAATTGAACCCAAGTAATCGTAATAAGACCAAAGACGCCAAAGGAGATGGTGATACCTCACAGAGTACATCAAGAACACAGTACTTTAAAAGAGAATTTTATACTGGTGAGATAAAACAATTAAGTGAGAAAGAAGTAAAGAAGTTGAAGGAAGACCTGGATAGTTCTGGTTCATCAGAAACTTTTCAATGCGTCCACGGACCCGAAGGAAAACAGTATACTGAAGAGGAAATTTTAAAGAGATATTTAACTAAAAAAATTGATCCTATTTCAATCGGTAAGGTTATCGATAACACCGTCTTTTAAAACGTAACGTCATATAGCTATTATTTAATGCTACAAGCGCTTATATCCTTACCCCAGAGGCATATAAGCATTTATCAAGAAAGTATGGATGGATTGTGTGAAAGAGGATATGCTTAAGAAGGGGGTGAATTCAGATGTAACGGCTGATAGAGATGTATGTAGGAGTAGTACATACTGTGCCAACCCTTCATAGGGATAAGGGTAGGTTGATGATTGTACTTTTATCTATGGAAAATAAATTCTTGTCTTACGTAAAAATATTAGTACATAGAAGCCAAGTTAATTTGCATAATCGAAGAAATCAATTTAAGAAAGTCAATACAAAGGCACGTATACATTATGAAAGTATGGGCTTGTCGTAAAACATAATGAAATGCTAGTCCTTGTACTACTGGTTTAATAAACTTTCCCTCACCCACATAACCTTTAAATCTGTTGTCATATAAATAATTGTTATGATTTCTCGTGTGCCACTATCTTGACCTGCAAAACGTGGCCATTGTTTCTCGATCAAATGGACGCACAACAAATAACAATTATAATGCACATCGAGACGTACAAGATTCCGACTCCGGCGGAGTTCTGAATTCATTCTTGGTGGGTACAATAAAATAAAAAGTGCCTAGACTGATCGGATTAAACAAGAAACTGCTATCCGAAAGACAATGAAGCGGTTAGTCTACCACAAAATAACCGCAAGGCTATAAACAAAATATACATTTTCCATCAAACAAGAGGAAGTTGAAGTAATAAATCCTTACTAATATTACAAATGCGAATGTTTAGATGGATGTTAGAAGGAATCTCCAGAATTTTTCAACGGATCTTGATGAAATTGGCACAGATGTAGAACATAGTCTGAAAGAACAGCCTATGTAGGCCTCTAAGGGAGTCACGGGCGACAGCTAGTAAATAATAAATATGCAAGAAATTAAAAAGAATAAGAAAAGCTATAACTCAACATATCACCGTAAAACTGCCAAGAAAACTAATTTTGAAATATGTCATATTAACATTTCAGACCACTCATGGATAGATCCGTGCCCGGTCACACTCGGATGGGAAGTTGCTCAGACTTTAGTGTTTATGGTAAAAGATCCAATTGCTGTTCAACAGTTAGATCGCATGCAAAGCTATTTGAGAGATTTTGCGAGAATCGCAGAATTCGGATATGTATCCTTTTTAAAATATATACAATGTACGACAAAAGTGAATGGTGACCAATTACATATTTCTCATGGAGTAAAACGTGTATGTCCATTGTTCGTCAGTCTTAGTCATTCGCTCCCATGATTTGAAATGTTGATAGTATATATATAGCATTGGGAGAAAGTATGGAGGTATGTCAGCTTTACATCTATATCTTCATCTAACTTTCAAGTGACATTAGATGTGGAAAGTTCGCAACTTCCAAGAATTGTTGTTATCGATTGGGACATGAATTAGTTTTGTACTTACGACTTATTAAGATACATAATGATATGCCAAAGACGTAGTTATATTATTTTGAGTGGAAAGAATAGCTAAACAAAAGCACCTCCTTTTAGTACATTGATGAAAGTAGTAATAAATTCAGAAACTCAAATAACGATCAGAAAGTTGGTGTTTTGGACGATCTATGTTTAATATTGGATTACTTCGTTGAAAAGATGTCTCCCAAATATCTGCTAAGAGAAGAAATAATTAAATTATTGCGTTGTATGGAAAAGCCCATTTTATTAAATGCTACGTCAGATGTTGTTACTTATTTCCAGTCTTTAACGAACTACATCAATTTTATTGGTAAGTATCTTCGAATATCAACGCGTTCTATTGAATGCAGTGAAAAAATAACACAATAGAGTTAAAATTCGATTTTTTTACTTATATAATTAGGCCTTCCTATAATTACTTTAAGTGTGTTACTATAATACAAAGCAGTTGTATTTAACAGATCCTTAGAGTCTTTAAGCAGTATTACCTCACTCGAAATAGATGTAAGGTTTTCGTATCCATGACAATCAATTCGTTCAAACACGCGCTTCACTGTTGTCGTTCCATTGTTATAGTCAAAGGGGACAATGGCGATGGCACTCGAGGGAGTTTTACTCCTATTTTGGTGGCCTCAAAGTTATGGAGCAAGCGCGTGTCTGACACGTCTTAATGCTCGGACCACTCCGTACCCTGCCCTACTTGTGGCCTATAATCTAGAGCGTTCTAAATTCAATCTTAACTTTCTATTGTAACATGATGTATACATATCAATATCTATAGGACGTTCGAAGAGATTACCAACAATTTACGTGCAAATTTCGTACGAATTGATATATTTCGAAGTGATGTTTTAAAACACTTGTTTTCAAAAATGTTATAATTTTTATTAATTTCAGGTTACCTTCTTGTGCGTTTAGAAGAAGACGATATTTTTGATGTGGTCTCGAAAGCGCTGATCTGGCATCTATCATATCCAGATTCCCAACGTAAACAAGGCCACGTCAAACTAAGCCACACATTTGCGGCTGCGACTGGACTTTGTGAAACTGTCGTCAAAATGTTGTCATTGTCCACAACTCGCCGTTTTCCGTCATTTTTGGAGACTGCGCTTTTACTTGCTTGCAACAATGTCGACATATGTGTGTAACGTAATAATATATAATTAATATATATTAACGTAATAATATATTATATAATATAAAATTGCAACATTCCTAATTTTAATTTACTAAGTCCACGGTTATCCCAAGAGTACTACTAATCTTTATTTATTTGATCTTAATCTCTCATATGAGACTACTTAAAAACAATTTGCAAAGAGTAAAATCTTTAATATACTAATATTTAATATTCTAGTTGCTGCAAGAGCATAAGTATTTTATCCCAACATTTTCTGTTTCAGGTGTAACAATGATGAAGAGTAATATAATAGAAAATATATTTTATCGTTTTAATCCCTATTTTCCTGACAGAGATTTGCCAATATATGATACCAATCCAGCAGATCCTCAAGACTTTAGAGTAGTACTCGGTAAGATACACCAGTTACCATATCAATTTCACATCAATTGACTGAATAGGAACAAACGAATGTTCGTCACCTATGTAGGTAACCCAGATATCAGTACAATGGAATCTATGTAGGTATCTGATTTTTCAAATTTTGATTAATATATTAAAAGCTTTAATTTGTCGCATCGTACAATCGCTATACTTAATTTAGAAGGTATATTGAGGGATAATTAGTAATTAGGCTAACAGGTGAAACAAACTGTTGGTGTACGAGTAACTTTATCTTTTAGGACAGATGTGAAAAGAAAAACAGGTTGTAAACCTACTAAGTATTTCTTCGTTTCGACAATATTAGGGTTGCTAAAACACCTGCTGCTAATCAAGACCAGTCTTGTATCGCTTCAGACTATAGTTACTCCATTAAACTCAAAAATAATGGTTCTTGTCGCCTTCAGCGTACCCGAAAACCCCACACCTATTGTGTCAAATATTATGAAATTCATAGCTAAAACTTCTTAAATTCCAGTCCACTGTTATTCAACATTACTTTTCGCTCTGCTGTAATAGCGATTGCAATAAAAGAGATGTACATTATTACAGGTGCTAGTAGTATAAACTTGTCTACTACGCTCTCTTTACTTTTGGTGTTATTAAAAACGACAAAAGATATAACGAACGTGGATCCTGAATTCTGTACGACACTTCCATGTCCTGATTCATACAGCCAGAGGTAAGTTAGCATTTGTATTGAACGCGAATGCTTCTTGAATGTCCCAGACTGTTTTCAAAACAACGTGCGTTCATCGCGTTTACATTGTATTCGCAAACTTTATCTAGTTTTACAAGTTTTAAGTTTATTTTTTCTTGAGGCAGTAGATAACTTGCTTTGGAATAATCTTTTCTTTATTTGTGATACATATAGACGTCCTTGAATATATTGTAAGTTCTGCGGTCTACTTTTTAATTTGTTATTTTCAAATGATTCTTATTAATAGTTTTTTGAAGTAATTACATGTTATGAGAGGTCAACGGCATGCAAAATCACTAAAGAGGATATGCGAATCTTTCTAACGGTCATTAAATAAATAGCAGCTGCGACCAGCAGATTGAATCAAGATTCATTCAGCCAATTTAATTAACCCTATGAGGAAGAGGAATGGCAAGATATTGGAAACCTAGTTTTGTGTAAAATGTATTAGTATCGTAAACATCTGTCTCTTTCATGCAAGAACAATTTCGATGACAAAATTCTAAATTATATTTCAGATGCTTCGCCTGGGCGTACCGATATGAATGTCGAGCGAGAGATCATCGTCACGAAAGAATAACATTAACCATCATCGGTTCTTGTCTTCTTCATACTTTCGGCGAACGATTGACTGAATTAAGCAACGCTTTAATGCCGGGTAATAATCTAAATATATAAAAGAAAGTCGTGTTAGTTACACTATTTATAACACAAGATCGGTCGAACTGATTTAGCTGAAAATTGATGGGGAGGTAGCATAGAACTAGGAGACGGACATAGGAACTTTTTTATCTTGTGTGCATTTTTTTTATTCCGCGGGGACGGAGTCGCGGGTAAAAGCTAGTTTATAATATTGAAGAGAAAAAAATATAAATGTATACTATTAAAAAGTTTTAGTCTATAAGTCTTATTATTATATGAATTTATATAAATTCATAAAATCATATTATTAATGCTTAAATACGAAAGTTTGGATGTTACTTAGATGCCTTCAGAACGGCCAACGGATCTCGCTGAAATTTATCACACATGTAGAACATAGTCTGAAAGAACTAATAAGCTACTGATTTAGTTTTTTAAATTGTGCGCAGATGTAGCTAGGTATCAAATAATGAAAAAAAAATTATACACGTAAACGTCTATCAGCTATGCAGAACTAGACTAATTTGAATTACGGCCATGAGTGTTATAGATTTTATAATCACAAAGTTAATTTCAATTAAAAACAGGGATTTATGTACTCCCTCCGTTGCAAATAATAATGCATTCTATTATATTATTTAACAATGAATTTAACAACTCAGTAGAACAAGGTCATAACCTTGAATATAGTATACAATATCTGTCTCAAACGATGCATCTTCAATAACACATTATATCTAGAGGCAGTGGCGCAGTGGGTTACGCACAAGTTACTGTAGAATTCGACTACCGTAAGATTAGTATGAATACATATTGTTGTCTCTATTTTGTCAAAGTGGATGAAAGGGAAACAATATGTGTTAGTACAAGTGTCGCGGCAGTAGAGACGTACATTTATTTTTTTAAATAGATCTATAGAATAGGTTCTTATGAATAATTCGTAAATTAAAAATAATCCAATTTTTCCATGATAAACTCAATAGTTGACATTGAAAGAAATAATTACTACTTTGCAGATGTGATATCGTTGTCAGTCCGGACGGAAATACCGGCAAGACTTGATTGGACGGGATCCATTAATTTCAATACGAGTCAACTGGATGTGCGTTTTAAGCAAGTTTTAATATATTTAAGCGTGGATTTTTTTAAAACATTTCCCCATAATAGATTTGTAAGTAAAACATAAGTATTGTAATTATATTATTTTAATTTACCAGTAACCTAGAAGAGTAAATGTTTATCTACTGTCCATGAAAGCCAACATGTCTGAAATCCTCAATACCCTATATCTAATTGAATACTGGTGTAAAGTTAATGTGCAATTCACAGCATATGGAATCACGACATTGGCTCCTGGGTCTTATGTATTTACTCGATCCAGTCCTTTGCAAGCTGAGAGCCCGCTGGTCACCGGCACTATATGCCGATTTGAGAAAAACAACGTTTAAAGCTTTAATTTGCACTCTGCCGATAGCTTCAATACGTCTAATACAAGATTATGGGTTAATAAGAAGGTATTGAGGATGAACAAAATTTTTTTTTTCTTAAAACTAAATAAACACCTCTTCTCGGATCCCAAAATTTGAAACATACTCGCTTTAAATATTTTGCAATATCTTAAATTTCTTCAATCATTATCATCTTTCAATTATTTACATCTTTATCTGTATAGTCACGTATTTTTGTATAGTCTTAATTATAGGCACTAATCTGGCGGATGCATTACAATATGTAACTGAAGCATCACAACTTTACTCTTCACATACATCTTGCTTGTTGTCCACCGTTTTTACAAAAAAATAATAATAATTCGCACTGTTTTTTGTTGAACTTATTGTTTTATTGTGTCGTTCTCAGATTAATGTGGTACATTGAATGGTATTCTGAGAGTCCGTACGATTTATCCATACTTTACTGGTGTCTTAGAGTACTGCAGGTCGCTATTAGTCGAAGAAATACTCAACTCCGACAATATATGTTGAAAGATTTGTTCGACAGTCATGGTATTATTATAATTATACGTAAGTCTTATAATTTTATTGGTTAAACTTCATAATATATAATATAGTACATATAAAATACATAATGTAATATCAAAAAAAAAATCTGAACAAGTACATGATAGTTACGATTCTACAACTAATACTTTTTGATCGCATTAGTGCTTTTTATATCAATCGTCGTAATGTAACTTTAACCCATCGGTAGTTATTACTTAGGAGATATTATAATATAAACTATTACATCATTCCACGCTGACATTTTTAAAAATTTGTTTTCTGTGAAAAACATTTTAGGTCTCTGTCACACCTTGCTTGATCAAAAACCTCTACCGGTCGAAAAGAGTCAAGTGATCTTATGCGTATGTTTAAGACTTCTAACAAGTTGCACTGAAGTTAATTCTAGTTTACAATGCCGCGTGTATCCGTCTATCCAATGGCCAAACTCCGTACAAACTCTTTCTACAAGGATGCTAAATGTGGTACTTAGCTCCTTGCAAGTAAATTTGATTGTAAATGAAAGGTAAGCTATTATGTATTTATAATCAAAACTTTAATTTTTCGAGATTTCCTACGAGTTTTATAAAAAGCAGAGTCTATAATATCATCAAGATTGTAACAGTATTGTGTTTGTATAATCAGGGGTTTCAATATGGCATACATATTACTAATCAGAGTAGTAAGATCCATTAAAAACAAAAAAAAAAATAAGTCGTAACAAAAGACGGACCGAGTGTTCGTTAAAACGCACTTTTACCATGAGTAGGGAACATCAATTTCTCTAGTAACGTGTTTTCAGATTTACCGTATTACGAGTACCTACACGAAAATACCGCGGATGCCCTTGGGCTACGTTACCCTAAAATATTTAAAGTTCACTGTAGTTGTCTCTTGGTCAACTCAACAACTCGTTACCGTTGTACGTCTCCAACAAAAGCAGTAATTGTCGACCACAGAAAACCGGCTAAGAATAACAAGCATGCTTAACCAAGTGGTTCGAATGGTTACAAATACAACTGACACTAAGATTTTTAATGTTTAATTTATATTTTAGATGGATGATATCCTTACTTAACTTTTTATGGGAATCAATCATTTGGAACGATACATATAGATCAAGATTTGTAGCAGATGATGGAGTTTACAAGCTTTTGGATATGGTTTCTGTACGTTTTATGTAACATATAATGCTGTCGCAAACTTTGTAATGATATGCTAAACATTGGCGACTATAAAATTGAAATGTGTTGTTCATGATCCTGATTTTATGGAACGTCATTGATTACCACTGTCACTTAGAGGAATGCGCGTAAATGGTTATGCTTCTTAATATTAAAACACTAGCTATCGGCCGCGGCTCCGTATGTTCTATTAAACTATATTCTACATCTATGCCAAATTTCATCGAGATTTATGCAGCCGTTCTTAAGATACCTTTTTATAAACATACACCCAATCCATTCAAACATTCGCATTTATAATATTAGTAAGATAACTATTTTAGAAATTCCGTGACAAACTAGGAAGTGTTTCGGAACGTTCATGAATGATTTCGTGGACACATTATAAAAATATAATGATTTTGTATTCATTTCAATATATCGACGTCAGAATAGTAATTTTATATGCAAAATTAATAGTAGAAAAAAAAGTGAAACTGTGTTGAACTCAACCGGTCAATCGGGTTCATTTCTTCTGATGTTTATATTTAATCCGATATTTAAAATATTAAGGGCAATTACTAAATATACTATTAGTTATCACAGATCTGTAATTTTATCCCAGTCGTAAAAACATATACAGGGACTTTGACAATTTGATAGTCGGATAGTTGGTTACGCTGCTTGCTTTCTTCTACATTGAAAGCAATGTGATAACTACTGTAGTATAACCACTTATGTTGTTAGAAACAATTTAGCGATCAATCAAAAGAGCTGACGGTTAAGTTATATCTGCATTTTCTTTTCTATTCAATGTAGCTTGAATATCGATGCAGTCTGACTATACATTCAATACTGCGTTTCAAATAATAGTTAAATCTAGTCTTTAATTGATGTAATTTTTAATAATTAATTACATACATTGTCATTGATTTACATAACCAAATGTCACGCGAGTATAAACCTTAAAATTAACAAGTTAATGTTTTGTTTTGATGAGCACAGTTGACTACGCGTCCTGTTCAATGTCTTGCCCTTGCACTTCTATGCGACGTCGCGCGCGCCGGCGAGGCAGTCGGACAGATTGTCACGTGGCGTGCAAGTTCTGCTGCTTCTTATATTGTGAGTTAATAGTATTAATATAAAAAAATAGTATACAAAATTAACCAATAAAAATAGTAGCCAATGATTTTTAGATACCAAACTTGGTAAGGAGAGGCGCCACAATCGCGAACTTACTAGCAGCTATTTTTCGAGATGAATGTCACGCGAATGCAATTCTATTAAGCGATTTAGGTGTGATTCAAAGTAAGTGTTTCTTTAATTAATATGGAATAATTTTAAAACTTATTAACATATGATAATTCGATCTTCCAACCTTGTATTTCGGTTAAGGCTGCGGACACTAATAGACTGATAACGATTTATTAACAATACGTTTAGTATTATACTCATAAATATAAATAAGTTAATTATAAAGTGTACTGATGTCTTACTTATTGTATATATAGATTTAGATTGCCCATTGATGCGTTCGGAGATTAGAGAACAAATATATTGTTCACGTCCTGAACAATATATTCGTGGGAATATCTTGTGCCTACCTGCAGCTGATTTAGCGGGATCTCGATTATCAAAGGTTATTTAGTAACTATCGTTTTGACGTTGTTAAATTTAGATCTGATTCTGCTTATATTTAAAATACTATAATTGCAGGTGTTTGCTATTCTTCATATGCTTTCGAAAGATTTAGCCTTTAAAGTATCGCTTGCCGATGAGACTTACAACCTGTACAAGAATATCAAGTTGCCGCCGCAAGACGAGGTGCTTAAACTTATAAACTACCAGTCAACGCACTCCTTGAATTTTGTCGACATAAATTTTCACCTTTTTTGTACTTATATATGGCGTCATAATTTTTAACATTCTTTTGTTTAATGTTTAACATTAATGACCATTGACTATTTTATATATTACTACTTACCTAATCGCTTTGATGGGATACTTCATTAGTAGTTACTTTAATGTAACTACAATTCCAGGCAACACTAATTTTGTGTTCACATTATTTAACATTGAAACTTAACGAAACATGGATTGAGACAAAAATTTTAAGCCCACCTTTGTTACCGCAAGGCGCTGAAACTCTGAAAGAATTAGTGGAGATAGCGCAGTAAGTTACTTCATTGTGTGTGTGTTTTTTTTTTTTGTATTATTTATTTGCAAGTGACGGTTTTTTTTTAATTCCAGCGGGTGGGCAAAAGAAATAAAACAAATGCAAGAAGAAATATTCATAAAAAGTAAAAGAGAGGTAGGTTATTCAAAATGTTATATATTAATGTTTTGATTCATTGTTTATCGTTGCATGTAACAATAGGAAATTACGTTATGTTGGTTTAACGATACTTGTACTAAGCAAATTGAAAATTATAGAACTGCAATATTTTGTTTAGTGCATGCTAGATGCATTTTAGATCACAATCTTAATGTGTTATTTTTCTTTAGGATTACTCAGTTGAATGTTCTTTCTACGAGTTCCTTAGCCGGGCGCGGCTGAACATTGCACTGGACGCATTACGTGAAGTTCGTTGTATGGCGCGCGCATCCGATCGTTTGCAGATATCACACGATCTACTGCACGACGCTGTCATGGCGCAGAAGCTTAGACATGATCTAGCGCACAGTCTGAACACAGAAATAAAGAAGACATACATCGCCCCATTAGATGCACAGGTATTTTATTATAACACATCTAAATACCCCGTCTAAAATTTTAATATTGGTAGAAAACGTAATATAGAACAACTGCTTAATGTAGTTGCATTTCATCTCAAGCAAAGTGTAGTAAAATAGTATAACTTCGATTTCAGCTTTCACTCTTAGTATTTCCTTTGTAGTCCCTAAAACCCTTCGTAGAGGTTTGTACACAGTGCGCGTTATCAATATTTTTATCTCTTATCGCCAAAGCCAGTCGCTCGCAACCAATTTGTCAAGATTGTCATGTGAAAAATTGGTGTGATTTCGAAGATGGCGGAGCAAATCTACTATGCAGTTGACATGCCTGTACTATTCGAATATACGACGCGCATCGACGATTCGACGTTATGTGTACGTAGCGCACACAACGCGATTCTTGAGATGCAACCACACAATATTAATTTCTAAGATTTACGTTGCCTTTTGTACGAAGGGCCTTAATTTCTCGTAGAAAATACCACTCATTTTACCGTAGTGCGTATTATTTTAATGAAGCTCCTCTAATAGGATTTTTTATTTCAGAATACAATTGGGCAACATGTAAAAGTTACAAGCATAAAACCGAAGCAAATAGAACCTAAAGATCTATGTATTTGCCATGTATGTAGCGAAGTTCATTGTCTACATAAGCAATTTTAGGCTATTAAAGTTACAGTTCTCTGAACTCCTTGTTTATTTATATGAGATGCAGGATTCGACAAAAACGTGAAAACAAATTGTCAAACTGTGTCAGACTTGTGAATACTCTACAAAAGGTAGAGAATACAGGTGGACACAGTTAATTAAAAATTTAACATCGTTAATCGTTAAAGCCTTAAATTCCCGAAAAATTAAGTCGTCAAACATAGCTGAACTTAAGAGCATGGCGTGACGCGTTTTTTAAACAAAATGACAGCACGTCTCCGAGTTTCTAATGTAACTATTAACGGACTAAATTAAGGGAAGTTGATTTAACGCAAGTTAACAAAAGGCTTACCACTTTTTGCAGTTAACTTAAAAGTCAATACGTTAAGCAAAATAATAACTTCGTTAATTAACGATTAACGGATTAACGAGTTAATACCCAACTTTGGTAGAGAATAATCTAAATAAATATACAAATACTTAAAAAGCAGGTAGTGAGAATCAAATATACATGAAATTTCATGGGGCAAGTAACATGTTTCAAAATAAAACCCATTTGTATCATGTAACTGTTTATAATCAAAAAAAGGTATATATTAATATGGCCCTTCTTACCGCCCTTACATGAAGACGTCGACTTATAAAAACAACTAAGTTGATCAGTTACTAATCATTGATCTATAATATTATGATTGCTTTATACATTTAATAACATTATTCGATTACACAGTTCGTTAACAAAGAAGTTACAAATAAGATATTGTTAATTGTTGTCGTTAAATTATAATTATTGTGTTGTTTTTAAATCTATCTTTTTAATTCTACGTAAACGCAAAACGGTAAGAGAAATTAATATTCCGGAAACATCAAATTTTTTGACTACGAATTAAGGTTATCATGTATTCGTCCACTCCTCGGACACTTGGCATCGTAAACTGAATTAGATTTATCATCGTGACAATAATAACGTAATAAAAAATTTCAAGAAGAAACTTAAGTAGGTAAAAATTGAGTTTAGTTATTAATGAGGTTATGCTGTCTCGGATTTGTCTGAACAACAGAAGTCATAAAGATCAAATGATTCTACGAGAATTTATTCGACTGTTTCAAATCTTAATGAAAAAGCAATAGAAATCAGCATTATAACAGTTTGCTAGAAAACTTCGCTTCCATGATACATTATTTGTTCAAACATACAGAAGCAGTCGAAACATTTCAAGATTTTTTTATAAAACCCTAATCATCCTAAAAAGAGACGACGTTTACTCCTCATAAAGTCCTTGGTTTGCTTATATGATTTAATCTATCAATGTGTCATTATACGGTTGAGACAGCTATCCGAGATGGATCCGGATATAAAGGATATTTACCCTGCCTACCATCTTGTGCAAAATGTGAAATACGAATGCTACCCTCCCGAACAAAGAAATTTCCTATATCAGTGTATGTAAGCCGAAAATATTAATGCGCCGTGAGTGGTCGAGGAGTGGATAAATGCGCGTTAACCTTTGGAGTATTTAACATGTTGACAACCATTTTGAATATTATACAGATCGATTCATTATGAATCTAGTCTAGTCCATATTTATGTGATAACTTAAAATCTGAATAAAATATTTAGGAGTCTTTTATCTGTATGCGTTAACAAGTATGTGATTATAAAAGATTTCTTAAACAACGTGTCGTAGAGTTCAAATGTTACTGCGAAATTCGACTGCTGCGACACTTGTATTGAAATTTTGTTATCTCTCAATTTCTCTTTAAAAGAACAGAGATAACAAATTGTATTTATATTACATGTATACAACTGTCACGGCTGTCGAAACCATGGTTATAACGTTACATACAATACATTATTATAAAATATTGAAACTTGACTAGGAACATAATTAAGATTTCAAACATTTGTCATTATTTCTCTTATAACCGATAACATTTCCAATATTTATTTATAATTAGTATATATTTACTAGTGAGCGTAAATGTATAATATGTTAACTACATAAGAGATATATGATATAAAAAGAATTACAATACTATGATGACTAATATTACAACCAGATCACAGATTTATTGCACAACAACAGATTGGCTAATTAAAATATTAAATCTCATATAGAAAATTGTATTTTGATCAGTAATTATTTCATTACATCTTTTTTTTGTGTCTATTGACATAAAAGTAATAAAAATAATAAATTGTAATAAACTTATTCTAGACCAGTGATTGTCAAACTTATTTTCTTTCACCGCCCCCTTTGAAACTCAATTATATTTCAGAGACCCCTAATTTTTTGGGCCCCTTATCGCCCCCTCCTAGGTTTCAATCGCCCACTTTGGGAAACACTGTTCTAGACAAATGCCTACCAATTTAAACAAGAGATTGTAACTATCATTTGTATTTTTTCATAAGTCAATCTATTGTAATTTAATAAATCTGTGAGTAAACTTAACCTTTTGACTAATGCTAATTGGCACTTTGTAACTAGTTAAATAATATGCCATTCATATATTTAAGGCACTAGGATATAGGTAAATGAAAGCATATTAAAATAATAGATAATATTGTTGTACATAGGTAAAGGCAGTTTAGTATATTTTTCCATTAAATAATTTCGCGTGACGCAAAAATTTCAATTTTTTTTTGAATTTTTTCCATATCTCTTATCATTGGTTCAATTTTACATTTATTTGGGTTTTCTAAAATCTAATGAGCTACATTTTTGGAAATAAGGTTTTTACAAAAAGGCTTAATCAATCAAACTTAATCTATATTTGGAGTATATTAACAAATAATATACACTGTAAAACAACTTCATAAAACAGTCTCAAGTGCTAATATTACTTTATCCGTCTTATAATTATCAATGTGTTTTGACAACTTAACAACTTTTTTTTATTTTATAGTATCCACAGATGTTTTATTTCAACACTAAGTTTTTAATTGTGTAAATCATAAAAATAAAGAATTTGTACGTTTTTCAATATTGTTTCAAACGAGCTGTCGCCCGCGACTCCATCCGCGCGGAATTAAAAAAAACTTAATAAGTAGATTATGTATTCTTCCAGACTATTTTCGACATCTGTGTCAAATTTCATTAAGATCCGTTGTGCCGTTCCGGAGATACCTTCAAACAAACATCCATCCATCCATCCATCTAAACATTCTCATTTATAATATTAGTAAGATAAGATGATAAACAACATAATTAAACAACTTAGCCCAATCCTAAACACTTTAAAACACCAAACTATAAAAGTAATTTACAATTAACATGATGGGGTTTTCTCTGAGTCTAAAAAAATAGCAACAGTTAGTAGTTTTTGGAACGAAGTTCCTTATCGCGCGTTGTGAAAGGGAGCTAGACGGAAAAAATTCTTACGAAAAGTTGTCACGACACTTTTTGCTATAGTAAGTATGTTAACGACAAATGAGCGCTACTTCACCATGGCAACGACGTGACAATATATAACGAAAATTCATAAAAAAAATGTACTTGTGAAGACTTAAGTTTTTTAGTCATAGAATAAACATTGGTTCCTTCACTAATTAATAGAAAGGAACTTCGTTCCATCCGGGTGTCCCTTGACACCTCTCAAGTTTTTTAAAAAGTTATTTAATTTAATCACTTTACACTTGTAACAGGGACAACTAACAGAGTTAATACAAGTGTCACTGCCACTGACCTCTATACATAGACAGTCTATAAACTGTGATACTTTGTGCCATTTTAATGTTCGCCATTTTGGCGCTATCGGTTGCAGTTGATAGCTGTGGATAGAATAAACTGTCAGGAACATCTTTTAAGTTAGAACTACGCAAAAGCTGTCATTTCCAAGTAATGATCTATTATTAGATCCTTTTATAGAGATTAGTGGCCACTGCAATCGAAACAAACAGTTCTAGATCAACAAGGATATCTACCGGGTGGGCATAAGACAAACTAAATTATTATAGCCCACTAGCGCCCCTCTGTCAACGTCAATAAAGTGTCACAAGATCCCTTTCATACTTCAGCTGTTATGTCAGGTTTTTTTCTTTTATGCCATTTTCTGTGGCCATGTAGATTTTTCATATTTTCTGTCAGAACTAAACGCGATGGCAGCGCCTCTTTAAGAGGACTAGATATCCTTACTTGTCTATTCTACTAATAAAATTGTTGTACACTTGCCACATATTTATAATGTTTATAAAATATACAGTTTGTAAAATAAAGATACATTAATAAACAATCATAATATTTTTGTTCATGAAAGGTGTGTCGGGGTTGCTAATTATATAAAATAATAATATTATAATTTAGTAGAAATACATACATAATAAACATATGTAAACATAATTTAAATTATAAAATAAATTATATAATTTGCTGTCTGAAAATAAAATCGAAACGATTCTTGTCATGAGAATATATCTATTTTTGGGTTCGTATATCTCAGGGATCCCCAAACTATTTTAGGCAAGTGACCCCCTTTTCCAAAATGAACCGTTACCACAGACCCCCCATGTCCAAATTACCTACTTTTAAGATCAATTATTATTATTAGTCATTCTGACTTAGGCCAATAGAAGAAGACAGAGTGAGAATTAGCAATGCTTTAATATCAACCCCTTTGGGAACCCCTGATATATCTCATACCATGACTTAAGTCTCTGTTCAATGTTTTATATTTAACAAACACCATGACATGATAAGAAATGATTCAGTGAAATAAATAATGAAATTTTAATAGAATGTTGATAACATTTATGTACACAAAATAAACATAGTTGTACATAAGAAGTAAAATAAATAATGATTATTGAATCGAGTATATTGGTAGTAAAGGACGAAATATACTATGAATACATCACATAAAAATTAAATTTATATCTAAACCACAAATACACAAACACTCATGGAAATATTTACGAAAATATTCAAATATAAAAACTAAATATAACCGCCACAGCCTTGTTAAATAAATTAAAAAATTATAATTTAATGATCATGGAGTTAATTGAATATTGAGTGATAATATTCTAAACACAGTCCATTATTAAGTACGAGAAAATGTACAAAGTATTAATAAAGGTAAATTAAACCGATCGATAGAATGATTTTCTACTCCCCAAGATCATATTCAAACGCTACTATATTAAATACGGAGCTCAAGACCACTGGTTTTATGAGAATGATTGCTAACAGATTCTGCTTCCTTGATTACGTTGATAGGTCAAATATTCGGTGTTCCGTAGCTAGCTTAATTGTGACTGCAGCATTTCTTCAGCATGTTGGATTGACAAATATTCAGCATACTGTTGCTGTACTTTTAATGTTGCAGTGCTAATGCAGATGAAAAGTATAAATTTTCATTTATCACTATTTTCTAACCAGCGGGAATAAAGATTTTTCACAAAAAAAAAACACTTATATCGCACAAGTACTTTCACTTTTAAAAATCTCCATGAGTGTTGATATCATTTTAGGCCATTTAAAGGCCTTTTAATATAAATACCCTATGGGTAAGATTACTTACTTTATTTAAGAATGATCAGACCCTTGTTCAGAGTTGCTAAACATTGATGCTACCATACTGTCAAACTCTGGCACCGCATCTTCGAACATTTTCAATTGCTTGGCAAGAGATTCCGAATCTGAAGAAGCAGAGGTATCAGCTAATATCTCTGACCAGTCTTCAGTCGCTGACCTTGCTTGCAGACATTCTTGATAGAAATTAGCCAGTTCCGCTATAGGACTACCTTCAGCAAATGGAAAGTCCTGGAAAATATTGTTTTATACATTAAAGAAAATTGTTTTAGTTAAGTGACTATGTAAGAGGTTCCCCTTAGTGTGAATATAGTATGAGTACTATGAGTTATAATGAAATTCCAAAAGTATTTTAAAATATATAATCTAAAGGAGGAATAACGACATGAACTCTACTTCTATGTAGTCCTCGCAATAATATAAACTCAACAGCTTGTAAATAAACTAAATGTCAGACATTCCGCGATGACGGATGGAAAGAGACTGCCACAGCAGTACTTCCGTTCCTAATAATTCCAAATCAACATGGACGCCACTGTCCTACCTTATCATTTGACAAACTCACTAAAATTCACTGATTAGTGATAACAATTAATTTAAATGAATTAATATTTTGTAAAAACTAAACCGAATGCGTACATCTTCTCAAAAATCACACCAGAGTATAGTATAGTACTTCTTCTTCTTCTTCTTGAAGTGCCTCTTCGACTAGCGAAGGTTGGCGATCAGTTCTCCATATTTTCTTTCATATTTCGCCTCGCAAGGGACAAAATAGTATAGTACTTAGTAGAAGTAAATTCAAGGATAAGCCCTATCAATAATTTCAATCAGATATTTAACTCAATCACTTCTTTTTTGCTTTTTATGCATTAACATATAAATATCAGTATCTTTTTGTATCATAATTATGAAAAGTACTCTGAATATCTACAAGAAAATGATGCTACTACCCAAAACCAATCATACAGTCATTCAAAGTTTGTTTAGATCACATTATCTTAACATCGTACTTCTGTAAGATAAATTTATCAAACTACTTACCATTAAACTAGTATATTTACTGCTCTCCTTGGTCTTTGGCACTTCAATAGCTTTACTTGAATGTGCTTGAATTTCTTCTATTTCAGTATTATCTACAGTTTTGTTTTCTTCTGCCGCCTCTGGTATAACCAACAATTTCATTTTCTGCAACCCCAAATTATTTTCAATTTTATCGTTAAACTAGCTTTTTCAGGCGAAAAAAAAAACTTAATAATCAAAACTTCCATCCATCTATCTAAACATATGCATTTATAACATTAGTAAGAAGACATTTACACTTTGATAATTTTCATTTCTATTTTCTTATATCTTGAAAAACTTCAACTTTCTGGCAGAAAAGGAACAGTAAATAACGAAATTAGAAAAAATTAAGAAAGTAATCTAAAATAGTTTTTTCACTTTTCTAATTTTATAAATTTGTTATCTTGTGAATTTTTTTTTTACCTCCTCCATTTTATCCTTTTCTGCAAGAAGCCAATTCATTGGTGGTTCAGGAGGTAACTGCTGGTATAATGATTCATGTAACTCTCTAATTTTTTGTACATCAACAAAAGCACCAGCCGTCAATGGTTTGGTTAAGTCGAGTTCCTTCTTTTCCATATGATTTCTCCTGAAATATGACAATTTATAAAGATAAATAATAAATATAACTCGGAATAGGAATGTACGCCTACCGTAAATAGGTTCCGACAAGATGTTTCCCTTTTCATAAGAATGTTAAATAAACATACATATGAAATCTTACAATATTTCAATAACTTATTACTATCAATAACAGTACAAATGAATATGTTTTACCTTTGGTTTTCAGTTGGAAAGTGGTCACTTTTCATCAAAATATCACCACAAGAGTTTACAGTAGTGTGTTCAATATATCTGCCTCTGTCCTCTGGTAACATAGTCATTTTTGTTCTATATACAACTTCAATAAGTATTGTTCCAATTGGGGTGTGCAATTCACTAACTTTGATAGTCTTATTTGTATCACCTTAAAATTTAAGATAGAATTATTACAAAACAGTGTTACTTGCTTATCTCGCTTTTGAATTTAGTAATTTGATTCATTAAAACATAGAGTCAAGCCAGGATATGTGAGAAAATTCTATAAGCGAGTCACTGTCTAGTCCCAAAGGACAATCTTCATAATCAAGAATCTCAGGTTAGAGAGAATCCTCCATAAGCAGAAAAATATTACAGTCTCTTGGACCCTTGGTTATCTAGGTTCAACTATATTAAATCTATAAATATTATGTTACTTATTATTTGTCTATTATCTAATGTAGAAATCTCTCTCGATATGATGTTATTTAACTTCTTATGAAATAAATATGATTTTCTCTTATGCCTTCAAAGCGCAATAATAAATTTTTGTGGGTGCTGATTCTAATCAGAATGCAGTAAGATTATTGTTTTATAAGCAGAATTATAACTTATAAACTTACCTAACACATCCAAATTAGGCTGACCGCCATAAATTCTATGTGAAATTTTATATGATTCTTTGAATTGAGACCGTGACAATTTATATGCGGGTGTTATTCTTGAAATACTAAGAGTTGATTTTAGCATTATACTCATTCTGTAGTATATTGTAGATACAGATGTTAAGCCAATATCACATCCTGGTAGTAATTTAACAGTCCATACTTCAAGCACCATTTCATCACCATCATTGGTTCTAAGTATTATTTCAATACATAGAACTTTAGCAAGTGCCTCTATCACTTCTCCGTTTAAAACACGTTTTGTATCCGTATTAATTCCCGGTTCATCTGGTATTGATAAATTAAACTAAAAATAAAATGTGCATTGAACATTGGAAGTTAAAAATATTGTACAAAATAAAAATAATTTAAAAATTTAATAGATCCGTGACGTAATTATAGAACAAAGGTACAATGTCATTTGAAAGAAACGTACCCATTGTAAACTACTAGGTGATGATGGTGGACCATCTTCAAAACCTTTTGGAGTCGCATAGTCATGAGAGATCTTTTTGCCCTGTCTGCTTTGTACAACAATCTGAACAACCTTTAGTGCAAGTATTTTGGTAAACTTGTACAACTTATAGTGATCTTGGGAGTCTAAAGTTTTTGTAGCCATTGTAATTATTTATTATAATCATTTATTAATTCATAAATAATTACGAATATACGCAATTACAGTACATAGAGTTAATGATGTAGGTGTTAATTTTCAACTAAACACAATAAAACTTTCTGAAATATAAGATAACTTTCTAAGTCGATAATAATCAATGGATTATAATTTTATTTTAATAATTATAAAACTTAATTTCTACAACAAAGACTATATAAAATAATTTCTAATAATAACATGGTACATAGATAAAATAATGTTGTAACTTTTATTTAAATACTCTTTGGTCTATAGTAATAACATTTTTCCATTGTTTAGAATCAACCGATTACGATACATCGATATAATTTACTTTATTTATACAATATGGCACGCTGGACTAAGACTAGGACTAAGATTAGACCTCATAGTACAAAAAAATTACAACGAACGTAATCGAGAAATCAGCTCGTGGGCAAGGCGTATATGCGTAAGAAGGGAGTGAATTCAGATTTGACGGCTGATAGAGATGTATGGAGGAGTAGTACATACTGTGCGGACCCTCCATAGTGATAAGGGTAGGTTGATGATGTATGTTTTAAAATTTGACTCCAATTCTTCGAACAAAACTTTGCAATGATCACAAGAAATAGACACGGAAAAGTTACTGTCAACACCGGTATCTAAAAGAAAACAAAAAGTTAACGTTATTGACACTTCTATGACACTTGACAAATCTAAATTCAAATTTTTCGCAAAATAAAGTTGTGAAAAGTTAATGAGAGGCTATTTTCTAATTTAGTGAACCTTGATTTTTCAAAAATAATTTGTTAGGAACAAAGTTAACAAAGTGCCATCATTTTCATTCGTACTTATTTAGACCAGAACTACTAAAAAGTAAAAGTTTAAAGAATCCCAATATGCTTCACTTGGGTGATGTTTTCCCGAATTTCACTGCTGACACAACTCAAGGTGAAATAAACTTTTATGAATGGCTTGACCAATCGTAAGTAATACTAATTTTTCCTTTTTTTTGTATCGGCTCGAAACAAGTCATATGTTATGAGTTAACCACTACTTTGTCATGTGTTATTTTCAGATGGGGCATACTTTTTTCTCACCCTTCCGATTTTACACCTGTGTGTACTACAGAGCTTGCAAGAGTTGTTACTTTAGTTCCAGAGTTTAAGAAACGCAATGTTAAAGTCATTGGTTTGTCTTGTGATACAATTGAGTCTCATAATGATTGGTGTAAAGACATACAGTGTTATGCAGGTAAATATTACATATATAATCAAGTGGTATTTAAATTAGGATACATTATTTAATTTAATTTAAATATAATACATAAAAACTAAAATATGTCATTAAAAGGTGTCCCTTTAGGCAAGGTTCCGAAGATACTGGCAGTGTTGGTATTTAAATTGATATTATTATGGTAAATACTGGTTATGATAGGATTTTTTACATTTCTACTAACTAATGTATAAATCTACTCGCTAATAATTACTCGCTTTTTACATTAACATTTACGTAACATGAATAAGCTTTACTTATCCTGCTGCTATTGGTATCAGCTACAGAAGAAAGTAGCCACAAAGGCACTGCTGTTGCCACTGCCTTCCCTTTTCCCTATGAAGGGTTGGCATAGAATGTACTATTTCCATACATCTCTATCATTAGTCATATCAGAATTCACCTGCTTTTTACATATATCCTCTTTCACACAACCCAGCTATTAACCTATATCATATTTATGTTAAATATTTTAACAGCAGTCTTTATTGTGATAATTTATATTACTTTTTCAACAGGTTGCAATGAGAATGAACCATTTCCATATCCAATAATTGACGATAAGGCCAGAAATTTGGCAGTTAAACTGGGAATGGTGGATAAGGATGAACTTGATTCTTCTGGAATACCATTGACTGCTCGTGCTGTCTATATCATTGATCCAAAAAAGAAGTTCCGGCTCTCCATTCTTTATCCAGCAACTACTGGCAGAAACTTTGAGTAATTATGAAATAAAATTTAATTCATACAGATTCTTATGGTAGCCTCCGAGCTCACTGGTTGGGGATGTGTTTGATGAATAACATATCAAAAACTACTAGACTTTTTACAAAAATATTTTCAGTACTTTTTTAATCTTCTTTTATATCTAAAATGTACATTTAAACTGAAAGCATTCTCACTAATTGAAAGGACTAAGTAGAGTCTAGAGGTATCTTTGTAGGTTCATGCTAGATAAATATTTTGAAATTATAAGTCCAAATTAAAGTATTTATAGATTTATTTTACTTATTAGTATATTATGAAGAATAGTATGCGTGAACAATCACCTAATAACACCAAGTTTTTATAAATTTGTTGAAATGTGATTAGGTTCTCTTTCCTCTCTTTCCATTTTAAAATAATTAGAGGGTCTTATGTTGTCTTAACATATTGTTTTAATGAGTATTTGATAATAAATACTCTACTGCTAACATTATTTCCCATAAAAATACTGGAGCATGCCAAAAATTCAACCTTGTGCTAAAACATAGTGTCATTATTAGAGTCAAGGATAAATAGCACGAATTATGTGAAACGGAGTACAATACTAAAAATAAATTTAGAAATTCTTTGATAAAATAAAATTTAAGGTAACATATTTATATCCATTGTTTGCAATGACATAGTTACGTTCTAGAAAAATATTGTTTCAAGGCTTGTTATTATCAGTAATAGTTTGAAATAGTATTGAATCATGCCAACTTTGTAACACAATGCTGGACACACACCATTGGACTTGTTGATTTTCTAACATAAGTGCACTTTGTTGTTCCAATTAACAATATACCAATTATTTGATGTAAATTATAGAATGTTGGTCAATAAAATATGAGATTGCATTTTGTTTATTGTATTAAGCTTGGAGTGCATTTGTCAACTCCGTGCCAATTTCGTGTTATAGACAAGTTCTGGTGTTGGTAGTGTGCTACAACCTTTACTCTTAAGAATGGGTTAAAATATTTTCTTGACTCCAGTTGTTAATTGTTTATTTACAGTGAAATTTTGCGCGTACTGGACTCCCTTCAGTTGACAGATAAGGCTAAAGTCGCTACGCCTGTAGATTGGAAGGTTAGTTTTGATATTTTTTTCTAAATTTTTTTAATATCCCTTTAAATTTTATAGATATTTAAGGTATTATTATACTACTATACTAGGTATATGACACGCATAGTGTTTTAAACAAGTATTAACCAATTACCGCTGATACACTTAGTAGTTAAGAGCACTTGTTCTTCAACTCCGGCTTCAAATTTCTTAACTCCAAGTTCCAATAAGAGATATAAAATTCGACGGTATATAACTCAGAAAAATATCAGTACACGCAGAGAAATATCATTTAAGAATATGACTTTGATAGTTTATATATTGTGCAGAAATTCGTTTAGTACATAACTTGCTGAATTTATAATATGCCCAGTCCAATAACAAACTGATAAATTACACAATCGGTCGGTGACATTCTATACACCGACAATAAGCTTGTAAGAGGAATGAGTGTTGACAGACTTGCGAGAGTACACGTAACGTCTCTATGCACGGTTATAAAACAGCGGCACGGCCTTCGCGTGGGTTACTCGTATTGTTTTCGTGGTACTCGTTAATTCTTACCAAGGTTATAACGAGTAGTGTGATTCTAATTTGTAGTAAAACTCAATATGGTTCGATTGCCAAAGCTTTGCCACTTTAATGACACATGCCACAAATTATTTCTTTTTTCAGTGCAATTGACAACTTTGGAGTAGTAACTAGACTTATAATTATAGTAATGTTTTGTTACACAGATCACTGATTAGATTTAATTTTTTTTTTGTCTTTCCTGATCTATGTATGTACCTTTTTATACTAGCCATACTTAGAATGTTAGGCAGATATATTTCGGTAAAACATTTGGCTCAAAAGTCTAACAAATCTCTATTAAATTTATATAAGTATTAAACGTTTATTTCAAAAACATGTTCATCGCTTTCTTATAATACACACAGAACATATTTAAAAAGCGATTGGTAATTTTTTTTTACAGTTGGGCGATGACTGTATGGTGTTACCAACCGTGCCTGAAGAAAATATTGACACCCTATTTCCACAAGGAGTCACTGTTGTTCCATTGCCTTCTAAAAAGAAATATCTCAAGAAGACGCCCTGTCCGGATGTTTAACCAGACTGTTTTCTTTAATTTTCTTTTTTTTTTGTCTTTATTGGAGAACGCCAGCAACTGATGTGTGCATTTTTGTTTTGTTTTCATTTAATTATTAAAATAAACCATAAAAAATATGAATGTAATTTTTTTAAACAGCTGAGTTTATAAGTATACCCATTACCACATATAACTTACAGTGGGTTTCTGAGACCAAAACATGTTATCTCTGTTTTATCAAAGATAATGGCAGGGATGACGATATGTATTATACAGATATTTAGGTCTCAGAAACCCACGGCTAGTCAAAGATTGGTTGGTAACAAGTATAAAGAATATATTTTTAAAGGGAGTGTATCGAGGAAAGCGTTTTTACTTCAACTACTCATTCGCAAGGCCAAAAAGAAAACAGAATAAATCGAAAAATAATAACTCATGAAAAATAAAACCATTTGTAATGAAACAATAAAAACAAAGAAAGTCTATAATCATATGGTAACCTCCGCTGCTCTTAATGTGTACACAACTATTGCTAAACCAACGGACAACTACTTTAAAACTGGTTTCCGAAAACATATCTTGCCTCTTTCGCATTGTGGTTTGATTTTGTTATTTTTGATAGTCATATGATATATGCAAAAACATATAATTCTACATAACATTTATTAAAAACAAAGACTGGCCCTAAGTCGGACCGATATATACTTATGATAATTAGTTTTTTGGGTAACTATAAGTATGAAATTAAATGACGTAGGTGACCCTTTTGTTTTATGTGGGTATTAATTTGTACGTTCATACATTTGTCCTGCTTGCCTCTAAAATATCCCCGAATTTATTTTTATCACATCGTAACACCTCGGTACTGCTTAAATACAGACCACAACACTGTGACATTAAGATTTAACCTTTATGTTTCGAAATCAAAACAAGTAATGAAGTCGAAATAAACAATTATCACATAGTGGGATTGTGTGTTAAGAAAATAAACAAATTTCCAAAGGTGGGCATTAACTCGTTAATCCGTTAATCGTTAATTAACGAAGTTAACATTTTCCTTAACGGATTAACTTTTAAGTTAAATTCAAAAAGTGTTAACGCTCTTGTTAACTTCCGTTACATTCTACTTCCGTTAATTTAGTCCGTTAATTGTTACAATATACACTTATTGATGTGTTGTCATTTTATTTAAATTATGCAACAGGCTACATTCGTAAGTTCGGCTATGTTCGGCGACCGTCGGCGAGTCGAATGGTGAACGAGAACGAGAGAGAACGAGTGAGTGTGATGCATGTTATACAAATACAATACACCGAGCGGCCGGGATAGACGTGATCAAAAGAGTACCACAGAATCCTTGTTAGAAAATAGTGACGATTTAAACAAACTTACCTCTATCAAATATTGTGAAGTTTAGGCGCTAGACACCTTCAAAGTTTATTAATTATTTCACATTTACACAAATATCTCGAAAAGTCTTTATTACATTTTATTCACATTTAAAGTGGTTTTCATTTATTTAACATCACTTTTTGTAGAACAAGAGTTTGTTATTAAAAAAAAAAAAAAACAGTCTAATTGATAACCTTCTTCTTTTTGAAGTCGGCTAAAAATCAACATAAGGTTCGAAAACACTTTACTCTTAATACAATAATTGTTATACGTGAGACGCAAAATCTATTAAAAAACATAAACTCTGCGTTGAATAGCAATCAAAATAATCGAGTGTGCATTACTCTTCAACGTCGTACCTAAAATACAACTAAACTTTGTTGCAGACAAAAATGTTTATTTTAATGTTGGAGTTTAAAGACAACAATAAACATAAAAAAAATAGTTTATGGTTCATTTGAAAAAGCGTACAAATAGGATTTTTTTGTCATTGCGTAGATAAGAAACAAACAATGAAAAATAAATTTAAAAATTCGAAAGATGAAATGTGCACGCAATAAACGTTCCTCAAAAACAAAAGGGATTTAGGTGTTTATTACCGTCGTTTGTTTTTTTGGGGCTTCTTCATATTCTACGAAAAATAATTTTAACAACAACAAAAATATGAACAAAGGATCAAATGGAAAAACGCACAGAGAATGCGATAACGAACTCGATGGATTTATGGCCCCAACCCTTCTAATGGTCGGGGATGCACGTGCGCTGCGCAAAGACAATAGCGAAGATAATTTGTTTGTTTACAAAAAAAGTATACGACAAAACGAGAAAGAATGAGGAAAAAGATAAAATAATTATGTTAGTGAAATAATGTTAAACTGTGTAATACTAAATTTAATATATGAAATGTCGCCACAAGTGACCTTTACAAAAAGACATCGATTTTTTACGTATATCGAAAGTTTATTTTAAAATTAATCGAATGTCGTTGAAAATAATTCAAAAGATATTCTTACTAATTAACTATAACGATTTTATAGGTGATAAGAAAGAGAGAAGACATCACCCGCGATCGGTTGTTTTCGTTATTATTATTTATTTATTTATTTACAATACAATAAAAACCTAAAATGGAACTATGTCCCACAAAATTATATAAAATAATTTGACTGTGGGATCAAAAAATTTAATTTAATTTAAAATTGATATAAAATAAAATTAGATAAGTATGATAATTAAAATTAAAATAAATTTAATTTAAATTAATATAAAATAAAATTAGATACGTATGGTAATTAAAATTAAAGTAAATTTAAAGAAAGTATAATGATATCAGTAATGAGAAAAGAAGTTATGGTAATGAATGTTATAAATATTTTTTGAGCTTTTTTTTTTAAATTTCCCTTTGATACTTTCATCCGTAATGACTGTAGGTAAACTATTAAATATATACGGTACACGTTTTTTAAGAGTTCGGTCTCCGTATATATTATGTACCCTGGGCACCATATATTTACCTGCAATCATTGCTCGGGTATTGTAGGTATTACGTATATTTAAAAAAAAAGAAGTATGCTCACGATTGTTAACTGCAATTAAATATTTATGTTTGACACTAACAGGAAGTATTTTATTTAAGTATTTTATATTTTGATTTTGTTTTTTTATCCACAAGTAATTTAACAAACCTTAGTTGAATATTTTCCAGTTTAGAAATATGGGTTTTATGTCGTGTAACTTATGCTCTATACACTGAGAGTAATTTAACTTGATTTAACATATAACAATAGATCGGACGATAGATCATTAAAGTTATCGAAGGCATCTCAGATGTATAGTTTGATGCGTTGAGATGTATCACAGGATTGGTTATATAGTTTATTTATCAATGTTATAATAAGTTTCCTCTGATGTTAGAAGTTTTATTAATAAATAAAAAGTACGTAAAAAATGATAAGCCTCTTCGTGGGCCCTTAGCTAAAATAAAATAAAAAAAATATTACCAAATTATACATAAAATTAAATGTTCAGTTGTTGGAGTATGAGCAAATGAATATCCGGGTGCAAATAGTAACAGATAAATGTAAATACTGCACAAAAGTTTTGATTGTTTTCTTTTGAATATTATCACATGTCTTACTGTTTAATAGAAAATTTGTGTTGTCTAAATTTAATTAGCTCTCTAATTCCGTGACGTCGGATTGTCGATAAAAAAATTGACTGAAAAAGTCATCATTGTTAGTGTAGTATATAAGTGTGTGTAACTAGTGCATGCTATGTCATTATTATGGTACAGGCATTAGTACATTGCTCCTATTGTCTAAATTATATTTTAGTATATTTTATAACTAAACTATAGATAGGATTAGCGATCGCCCGAGATTTCGTAAGCGCAGTAAAAAAATAGCCTAAGTTCTATTATATAGTCTATATAGTGTATATAGTCTCGAAAAAATAGGTCCTTACGATTCGGAGATTATTCATATGGCCATTTCCCGCTTGCGCCTTATACTCGTAATATAAACAAAAATTAACTTTAACTGTTAACTTTAACTTGCGTTAAATTTTCGTAAATTAAACGCTTTAACGATTAACGAAGTTAAATTTTTATTTAACGAATTAACGATTAACGAAGTTAACTTTTTGATTAACTGTGCCCACCTATGCAAATTTCTATCCAAATATTGAATAAATTTCACGACACAGTTTAAGTCAATTTATTGATGATTGCTGAACAGTCTACGCATACTGTGAAACAAGTGAGCCTGCAACGGGGATATGATTATGAGTTGAGACATTGTTAGGGATCTGGTCGACACCCCGAAGCCCGACGGCCGGTAGGCGGCCCAGTGAAAGCCCTCACTTTCATCGTAGTGGGGCGGCCCAGCCACCGCCACAACAAAAGTGAACGTCACCGAGAGCGCATACCACGCGCGTCGGCCAGTCGCTTGACAGTACGTTTTCGAGCGTGTCTTACGCGTCTCGTGCGGCCCGTGCTCTTGCGATGCCCAAGTGGTGGTTGGTGGTGCTACTGGCAGCGAGTGCGGCGGCGGGCGGCCGCCTGCCCCGTACCTCGCCGCCCGCTTCAGCGCCCGCGCCCGCTCCCGCGCCAGTTCCCGCTCCGCGCCTTCCCCAGAGGAACTTTACCCTGTCCAGCAGGACATCCGTACGGAACAGGTCAGTCTTCGCGTTGTATATTTAGTAATATGTTGTTTGTATCACTCCAAGTCTGCGAAGGTCAGCAATAACCAGATGCTTATGTATTTTCTTGAGGCCCTCAAACCTCACACTACGTTTATTTGATGTTGTTTGTGAGTTTACTATTCTTGATATTTGGAAACGACTTAATTCAATTCAGTAATGGCAATACAATGTTAACAAATGACAATTGAAATTGTATTCTTTTCTCTTTAGTATTATGATCCATGACTTTTCAATCAATCTGTAAAAGATTTAGATTTACTGCGATCCCTAAAAAGTCGCATTATAAGCATACGTTTTATAAACAATAATATCTATAATTAGAGCTAGGAAGTATCAATAATAACTACTTTAGCAATAATCTTAAACTAGATTACAAATTAAGTTATATTCCATTATGTATTTGTTTATTTATAGCGAATTAATAAATAGAAGGCCCGTTTTATCAAATGTCACCTTAAATTCTAAAATGTAAACGGCATCTGTTTGTGTTCTCATAATATAAAAGAATTGTGTCCTTTAGTGCCTAACTAATTTATTTGCTAGCGTGTAGGCGATAATGAATATTTACTTTAGTATTTCGAACGCTTTAACAAAAAACGTACGTGTGTTACAAACGAGTGGTAAACGGCTTTGCTTTTTCTTGTTTATGATGTTAATTTTTACAGTAGAAAAGATATGTTGAAGTTCATAAATCTTTAGATTATAGATAAAATATATCGCGCATGTAGATAATATTATTTACCCACCACGTGCAGTCGCCTTTATTCGCGGTATTCTAGTAAGTGAAAATATATCTTGCAAATTTCAACGAACATCGACTGGAACTATATAAATATAAACAAATAGAGTGTTACGTACCCCTGACTATTTTGTATTGAGTACACTACATTAACCGAACTTTATCGTTTCCCGTTAAACAAAACGTTCAAACAAAAACTTTAGAGGTGAAAAGACGTCTATCGAAGCCCACTGTACCTGATGAGCTTTTGTGATAACATTTTGTTATTTTAATACAATAAAATGGAACTAAGTAATTCACGTAAATTCTAGTTCTGATTTATTGATTAATTTTATTATAATAAATATAAGTCGCTGAATTGAAGCTTATAAAAGTTAACGAAAGCAACAATTTCAATCAAGTACAACCGACCTAAAACGCGCCAAGGTCTGCAGTAAGTTAGTATAATCAAAAATACCAGTAAAATGTTACCACATTAATACTTTTTTTTAATTACATGTAATCTTGATTAAATTGCCATAAATGTATATTTGTTAAGTTACTTTCGAGTTGCCAACTGTGTCCGCTAAGAGCAGATCAATTTTTTAACTTGTCAAGTACAACCAGTGTGCTGCGCAGTCCACCTCGCAATGAATGCTTTAATCGTGGTAGTTGTCAATCTCTGTAGGATTTATATCATAGTGAACACTGCAACTTTAACCACTTTCACTGTTTGCAACGCCTTTGTATGTGTCACCATGAGCTGACCTCACATGTTTATGGATTATTTAAAGTTGACATTTCCGGCCGGTTCGGTTAAACTTAACGTTTTAATCAGTACTGTTGTTATGCTCGGAAAAGGACTAATTACAAGTTTGTTTTATTGTGTAAATGTAACTTGTTTTTAATGGTTTAATTAGTGAACGAAAAACGTAGCCCTAGATTTAAGCTTTCGCATATAAGGAAAATGGTTAGCGACTTAAATAGGCATTAATTTAAAGTTGGTGCCGCTTTGAAATTAGTAGAGGCTAATGATTTAAAAAATTTAAACTGTCTTAAAAGAAACCAATGGAGATAGTTTTGCAATCACGGTGTTGTAAGGACTTATCTATATATCAGACTATATCAGACTATAGAAGGTTCAGTTGATATACTGAGCGGATGTAAAATAATAAAAATGTCTTGTAGTCAAGTAGTCGTACAAAAAGGCCATTCAACAGCCCCGGTTCCGGAGTAGCGGTGTGAGGCCATAGAGTTGTCAAAAAACAATAACATTACTCCACACATGCACGTCATTCTTTGCCTCTTGGCAAACAATGCTCATTTAGTTTAGGCACGTTTTATGTATTGAGTTTTGGTTACCGGTACTGTTATTGGGTGGTAATAATTTTGCATAATTTCAATGACGTATAATTACTACGCATACGAGTGTTTCTAGATAGTTAGTTAATTTTATATTTAGAAATATTTTATTTAGAAAAAGAATTTTATTAATATTATAAATGCGAATGTTTGGATAGATGGATGCATGGATGGATTTGTTTGAAGGTATTTCCGAAACGGCTCAACTGATCTTGATGACATTTGGCACAGATGTAGGACATAGTCTGGAAGAACATATTGGCTATTTATTAAGTTTTTTATTCCGGATAGCCAGAGTCGCGGGCGACAGCTAGTTCTTTAATAAGTGTAAGTCTCGTCGTCTGCTCTGTTTAATGCAAGAAAGTACGATATTTCGTTATAAGTTTAATGTCACCATGTACAAAAGAAATAATTTTAAACAGAGATATAATAACGAAAATTTAAATTGAATATTATTGTTTTTGCAAAGGCAAAGTATGTAGTTTTTATAACATAAGATTATATAATATATATTTATAACAGGAAATTTCATCTTTTCAAGATGATTCAAACGAGACCCAACTCGATGAGGTTGTGTAGTTTCATTGAAAATTTTCTTTCGCCACCTTTCAGCTCCATCATCAGATTAGCCTCATAATATTGCACCGTTACGTGATTTAGATATGTATGCAAAATTTCAACTTCAGTAACCGGGAAGTAGATCAAATTGAATTTGCAAGATTTGATTACAAACATTGGTACAGGTGAAACTAATTAAAAGCTTGTGATAAGATATTGTAATCACTCGTATTCTCTTTGTAAAAACAATTATAACGATAAGTTTTTCTACAAATGTTTCGGCAGTGGAAACCTACACTCATCTAAACCGTCTACATGAAATTTTCTAATTAAATTTCATTACCAGATTTTTATATTTCACTGAGACGAGTAATATTAAATACATTTTTTTTTTTGAATAATAAATAATGAACTGTACAAAATGTCATTATATCCACAATAACCTCAAGCTACAATCCTGAAGCTAGTTAATTAAAAAAGCTACTTAATTTTTCAAAAGAATAAGCAATAGCAGTAACACTAGTTGCTTTTATTAAAGACTAGCTTTTTCCCGCGACTCCGTCCGCGCAGAATAAAAAAAAAAAAAAGAAAACGGGGTAAAAATTATCCTATGTCCTATTCCTGGATCTAAGCTACCTGCCCACCAATTTTCAGTCAAATCGATTCAGCCGTTCTTGAGTTATAAATGGTGTAACTAACACGACTTTCTTTTATATATATAAAGATAGATGTCTTAAGACAAACTGCGGATCATTATCGTCTAATTGAAGACATTTGATTTTGCGGATATTTATGACTTTTGTAATTCTTGTAGTTCGTTAGTCCAATTCAAAAGAACAATCTTATAAAACATGATTGTAATGAAATATACACGTGCTCTTTGAAACGAGTGGTGCCTTTAAAACTCATGGTCACATTCACTTCCTTAACAGTCGCTGGCAGACTTATAAAAATAAAGTACATTTTTTTATTATTAATTAAAACATAATATTAATTTCAACAACTGCAACTTCCAAGTTGTTTCATATTAGATATGAGAGATAAAAGGAACTGAATGATAATAAAAAAAAAACGTAAAATTTCTTAATTTTCTTTTTATTCAGTTTTTAAAACAAAGGAAATAAAAACTATCGATCTATTGAAATCAAGATATCGGCATTAAAAGTGGCCAATTTATAAAGTTAAGTAGACAGCAGAGTCTATTTTTTTATATAAAATGATTACAAATCTAGCTTTCATAATATTATAAACAGATTTTGAAACTACATGATATCATATTTATACGTATTATTTTTTAATTATGTATGTATTCGATTTATGAGTATGTACGTGGTATTGAATACACACAGTCCGTCAAGTATTAGCGTTAATACAACGCAATCACTCGTCCTTGTCTTACTTAATCAGAAGCGATACACTCTCAATAAAATCAGTTAAATCATTCGGATGTAACAAGGACATATAGAGTAGTGCAGTTAGGATACGTGTATATACAAAACATATAGCTATCACTGTTTATCTATAGAGAAAAAGATGGATGACAATATATTTTTGTACGTGTGTTTTCACTAAATTTTGTTCAAACACTCATTTAATTAAAGAATAGCTATTCTATTCGTTCCACTGCATACGAACTTTGAAAACAAACACGCATAACCAATAAGTGTGATTTTTTGCGAAAAACGTTAACTTCAGTAGTAATTTAATTTAAACATGCGAACTTAAATTACCAACGTGTGATTCTAATATAACGCCTATATCTCTAATTCACATTAAAATTCAAAGTAACTAACAACGGAACTTTCAAACGCATTTAAAATTTCATGATAATCGTTATTCCACGTTTCAATGCTATTAGGTACTACTTAGATAATATCAAAAGGTTTTTTATAATTCTCTAATTGGTATTTTCATGAATTGTTTCAATTTTATATAATTGCTACTTCCGGATATCACTGATTTTGATTACCGCATTTATACATAAACTGCAGCCCGAGACTCCGTCCGCGCGAATTTAAAAACATTTAACTTAATTTACCTTTATCAGTAGCTTCTACGTTCTTACAGACTGTGCTCTACATCTATGTAAAATTTCATTGACATCTGTTCAAACAAACATCCATCCATCACTCTTTAAAATTTATATTATCGGCTAAATACTTTCCCGTTTAGAATGACTTGACAATCAGACAGTGTTATTATTTGTAAAATATATTTTTACTTTTGTGATCTAGATTTTTATGCGTTGCTAGTTTTACCTCCTATAAAAAAAGATACTAAATATTGACAAGCGAAACTTATTACGTGTAATAACATTATGGCGATTTATTTTAGTAGACATTCACTGCCGGGCGACTTTTTCTTAAGCTCCAAGCGCAGACAGGTGGAGGCGCACAAAACGAGATCAAGGTCGTAAGGCGTTATTGTTGTATGTCTAAGTCTAATTGCCGTATCTAATATTAACCGCGATCAATGGTATTCAAGTTATCTACGTAGGACTGAGCGGGTATTCGACGTATGCAGTACCAATACCAAAGTGTTTAACGTACCAACGAATCTGTGCAACTTTAATGAATTAGCGGATGACGGCGATTTGTTGCAAATAGCGTTGGGCGCGAGCGCATCTTGAATTTCGAAGGGACAGCGATCAGCCAAGGGCAAACAGGCTAGGCGATGTATGAACGGTTGAACTTTACCGCTGATGTATATAGATTAAAGACCGATTTATTTTATCGCATTTTGCCTTTTTAAATAGCTATCTCACTCACACTAATCGATGAACGTATTCACTGTCCCCTACGCGGTGTGCCAACTAAATGTCAATGTCGACTTACTAGTGTACAGGAAGAGTATCTGGGTGTATAACTATATTATGATTTTGCTTGGTCTGTTTGCTTGTACATATCTATAACAAGGACGACTGAGAAAAGGATACTCAAATTGGTTTTGCTTCTACCTACAAGTCGTCGTTAGCACCTCAATTATACCTGTCCGGTAAGTTGTTATGACTATAGTGTAATATGTATAAATTTTTATCTTACTTATATCCTAAACGACGTTTTAATTAAATTTGATTCGAATAAAATGTGTAAATAAAAAAATTGTGTTTGTGATGACGATGCTTTATCAAGCCAAGTTTTAAGGAAAAATATACAATGTCAATTACAATACATTTAATTGCCATTTAATATTTTGTTAACTAATCTATTTGTTTAATTCTATCGATCCACGAGCTTTGAAATAAGTTCCCGGATTAGCATGTTCCGATATCACCATAAAATTAATAATCTCGACTTATCGTTGGTATCTGATAATAATAATAATAATAATTCATTTATTGCAAACTGTATTACATACCAAAATCCCTGCATAAAACATATCACCCCTCTCATTATCTTTGAAAAAACAGAGATTATATGTTTAATCCAGTGATCGGAGACCTAATAAAACCAACGATGAGTGATGTAGGTTGCATTATTAAGAACTAGTTGTTAAACACGACTCCGTTCGCGCGGAATTAAAAAAAACTTTATGTGTAACCTATGTGTCCAGTCTATGTTCTACATTTATGCCAAATTTCAATGAGATCCTTTATAACGAACATCCATCCATCTAACCATTCGCATTTACAACATTAGTAAGATTAGGGTAACCTGTCCAGTGGGAGAATACAAATTGTATGTCACTTGTCAATCAAAATCGGTTGAATTGTTTTAACAACAGGTTTACGACATTATGTTTCATTCATTTGGACAAAAAACAACTAAAGTTATAAAGTGATGATTTAAAAGCAAATGGTGATCCACTTCCATATAGATTTGTATGTGTAGTTAATATTTTATATATAAAAAGTAAATTCCCTAAACTTGTTGCCTGTCATAATGTTGTCTTATCATATTTTTAATAAGGTATAAGTGAGTAAAAGTAAACGAGTATTTCCGCGATATTACGACATGGGTCAACTAGGTCCCTTGAATGCTCCACTTCTCGAATGATTGCGCAAATTTTGAAAATGGCTGCATGCAACTTGTTTCATATTACGATACTGCAATTTAATGTGATAATAATTCGAGTTACATATTGATTTCTTAAATTCTTTCAGGAATTTCGACATAAGTAAATGCAAACGTTATTATTACGTTGATATCATTGTCAAAACAAATAATAAATAATGTTAAAGTCAAAATGAATAATATTAAAATAATGCACTAAAAATAATTATAAAAACGTCTATTTTTAGTGATATCACTAGATACACTGCAGATTTACTTTTTACATATTTAATAATATTAGAACAACAAATAAATTTTTTAATTAATCAATGGAATCATTCACGTTATACAAAATATACAAAATATTCATATTAACGTACGTAGACAATATTTGATTTTGTTCATAGAATGCATTGACTTTACTTCACGACCGCATACAAAGTTGTATTGCAGATAATGTTATGTAGTTTACGTAATTTAACCTGATTTTCGAGAAAAAGAGTCTTACGGACATACATAATATAATATATTTATTAATATGTTTATACCTAAGTGTACAGGTGATTTTCATCTTATGTGATAAAAGTTTAACTTAAATAAGTACGGACATACATGGACATATGTTACGTTACACGGACGACTGTTAACAGTCACTTCTTACAGCCGGCGCAACGCTGACCGCTTGAAGCTGTCCCTACCAATTGTACAAGGCAGTGAAGCCGTTCTAAGTTTATACACTAACCGCAGATCACTGGACCGCTTACTGGAATCTAGGTGAGAGGGTAACGACCGATAGTTTAATATTTTACACATTTAGTTAAAGCTGTTTGATCTAGACATATGAGTTCGCATAAATTTCCGTGGAGTTGTGACTATCAAGCTAACATAAAGTCGAACTTTAAAAATACTTATCTCACTTACATTATAAATGCAAAATTTTAGATGGATGTTTGTTAGAAGGTATCTCCGGAACTGCTCAACGGATCTTGCTGAAATTTGGCATAGATGTAGAACATAGTCTGAAAAAATACATGGGCTATTTATTATAGTTTTTTCTGCGTGGAAGGAGTCGCGAACAAAAGGTATCGTAGTTAGCCGATATATGTAAACATTTGTATTAACAATTAAACATTGTCATGCCCGTAATCTAAAAAGGTAATTAACATAAGAATTTCGCACTTTCCTGTACATATACCATCACTATGCTTGTCATTATTTTTGTAACCATCTGTTTTACTTGCGATGTTTTCAACGTCTTTACACTGTGACTGAACACTGTCTGGAAGAAAACGTAGGCTATTTACTGAGTTTATTTTAATTCCGCGCGGTCGGAGTAGCGGGCAACAGCTAGTACATTTATAATTTTAAATAAAACAAATGCCGGTTTGCAGTGTATTAAACTTGCGCTTTATTGGCCAATATTTGTGGTTGTGGTTAATAACCTTAAAAATTTAAAGGCGATTGTACGAACGTTGTTTCCGAGTCACTTATCGATTAATTTCGATGTTATAAGTTATATAACTATCTTAAGCGAGTACGTTACGCACGAAGTGATGTTTGTTGAAGGATAATAAGTTATACCCTGTACAAAGACTTGCTATATCTGCTTTTGAAAAGCTTTGTTTAAATGATAATACAGGATTATTATTACAATATTTATAATTAACCTTTTGAAAAAAAAAATCTTCGGTTCTTTTTTACTGTATTTCATAAGTTTATCTTAAAATACTTCGTATGTCGTTTAAGCAAAAAAATTCCAATGAATTGTAACGAATGGCGATAAAAGTTTAAACAAAACAATGTCAGGAGCAAACTGCAATTTTATTAATGTATATTTAGGCATAAATAAAATTGATGTGCCTGTATGTAAAATGAAAATCTTGTCGCTTATAACAAAAAAACATAGATATCACAATTAACCAATGGCGGAGACCAAGTTAAATGCCTAAATTATTCATAATATATTTATGATGGACGAGCATTATTGTCCATAACCAGTTTATCATTTCCATTAAATACCTTGTTGTAAAACGTTTATTTAACCTTTTTTAAGTTTTTAACAACCTATTGATACTATTATAAAATGGAAGCGGATCTCATAAGCGAGGTATTCTGGACTAGATTTAGGCGTTACAAGTATAAAATTATACTAAGAGTAACAATACAAATAATATTTGCCGTAACATAATTTAGGTACAATATAGATACGTCGCTCCTAATTTATGTTAGTTTCCTCGCCTTAGCTGGAGAATTATAAAATCCGACGTAAAGCCTAGCTTAAATACAGATTTATTTACAAATCTTTATCGCTTATTTTCTTTTACATTAAAATGAATCTCATCAATCATAGAGTTGTAATCTAGGTTATAGGTCTATTGATTTTTCTAACGGCTGACGACCTTCACTTTTAAGATCACCAACAAACTCATATACACTTACATATGAGCAAAAGCAACAATGAATTAATTATGTTAGTTAGCGGAGTACATTCTTCTCGATAGTAGCCATCGAATACATCGAGTCGATTCAATTTCATAACTTAAACAGCCTTCAAACATCGGGTGTCAAAACTTTTACATATAAATATAAGGTTTTAAGAACAGAATAGCGTTCATTTTATCTCTTACAAAAAATGATAATAACTCTAACTGGATACAATTTTCCATTTAATACAGAGAAGTTAATACTTACTGTTTTCATAATAATGTCTTTTATATTTTATGTGAAAAGAGTTTGCAGATGGAAAGAACTTCAAAGGAAAACAAATGAAGCATAATTTTTTTAAATTTTTCACTTAGAGATACAACTATGGTCTAATTTTTGGAGACTGCCTATTGAAAAATACGGCTTTAAATATTAACAGGAGTCTATTGGCCGATATAATGTAACGCAGTTGATTTATGAACTCATTAGTGGTGTTATGGCCATTTCATCGGAGACAACATGGCATGATTTGTTAAGGCCTGGACAGTTTCTACAAAAGTTACGTCACACACAGCACCGGTATGTTTGCTGCGAACGTTTTACAATTGTGACAAAATGAATTTCTTAACGGACCGGGTTGCCATAACAAAGACGTGATTTATAGTTCGGCTACCTTACTTCATAGATTGCACGTTACTCGATTTTTTGAGTCCCAAATGCCTAAAATTTGTCATTAGAAAGAGGCAGAGAATGCCATATCCGATCACTCAGGTAACGAATACATTATATTTTCCTCAAATATAATCTAAAAGTATGTATTGGTTTGGTAACAGTAAGTAACAAAAATAATTTTGAACATGTCAAAGTGTCACATGAAATCGACCATCATGATCGATGAATGATCGAATGAATATCAAATTATAGTCCGACAACAACCTAACTAAGCTACCTCTTATAAAACCTTCGTATATTCAGTTAATACAAATAATAGCTATCAATATTTGAAATATTACCAATACAGTGAAGATCAGCAATCGAAGCGACACAAACGACGTCGCACCCTTGACCCGGTGGCCGAGGTCGATTTCTTTCATGTCTTCCTCGCTATAAGATAACTTCGAACGAGAATTGATCCGATGCCTCGTTAAATCTTTTATTTACCATTAAATTTCCGCAATTAGCACGCTATTATAACGCCGTAATTAATTAACTTTATGCTTATGCCTACTGAATTAGTCATGAGCTACTCTCGTTTTATAAATGTACAGTATACATATACTTTACATAGGCTTAGAATTAGAATTAGAATAAAACAATTCTTGAGGGTAAGATTAAGAATTTAGCAGTCTTAAGTAATTTTATAACTGCATCATTGTACTAAAGTAAATGGCAATCTAAATAATCTTACTAATATTATAAATATGAAAGTTTAGATGGATGGAATGGAACGGATGGATGAACTGCTCAACGTATCTTGATGAAACTTGGCACAGAAGTAGAACATAGTCTGAGAGAACACATAGGCTATTTATTGTTTTTAAAATGCGCGCTGACGAAGTCGCGGGCAACTTCTAGTGTATCTAATATATAAAATTCTCGTGTCGCGGTGTTTGTGGTTAAACTCCTCCGAAACGGCTTGACCGATTCTCATGAAATTTTGTGAGCAAATTGAGTAGGTCTGAGAATCGGCCAACATCTATTTTTCATACCCATATTAAGTTTTTTTTTAACTGCGCGCGGACGGAGACGCGGGCGACAGCTAGTAATAAATATATGTTCTGTGATCATTATTCATGGATGGCTATAAGACATAGCTTAGGGTCATCCAGACTAAATATAATGCTGTATTGATATAATTCCTAATGTTATTTCCTTTTATTTTGTATAAAAATGAGTAAATGTAACCTGAATCTGTTATGTTTAAGTGATAAAGTATGTTTGTTAATGACCAATTTTAATTGATTTCGATAACACGGCAATAAATTGTTTATCATCTTACACGCAAGTAAACATTACGCATTTGGCTACAGTTGGTTTTTGTTATTTTTAATCTTTTAATACTTAAATAATAATAATAATAAGAGAGTATCAAGGTTATAAAGGTGAATATGTAGCTTATCTTTTGATTAAAAATGGATACTACCTGATAAGGATATACAAGCTTTTATAATTATTTCTGTTTCAATTTTAATCCAAAGTTATTAAGGTACCTACCTACATTAATGAATTACTTCTTTTTACACTGCACAAATTTTGTTAGCAGGGTATAAATTAAGATTCTAAAAACAAATAAAAGAGTATTCGTCTTCGCAATGTCTTGTAGATGTTTCTTAGAAATCTCCGCATACTTTTTGTTACAGACAACTTAAGGACAGATACATAGTTATATATACTCGTACGATTAGGCATTGTTTTGGTCTTTGTTTGTTACATCGTTCGTCAGTGATTTATCAAACACACCGAATTTTTCCTCATTATTTTTCTGCAAAGTTTTGAACGTAAATCTATATATATAAAAGAAAGTCGTGTTAGTTACACTATTTATAACTCAAGAACGGCTGAATCGATTTGACTGAAAATTGGTGGGCAGGTAGCTTAGAACCAGGAAACGGACATAGGATAATTTTTACCCCGTTTTCTATTTTATTATTCCGCGCGGACGGAGTCGCGGGTAGAAGCTAGTATAATATAGAGCAAGAACTCCGAATTGTTTCATTGCTTTCTCTTTGTTTGTATCATGCTTTTAAAAGTCATAATATTAGAAATTCTCTTTTAATAAGACACCGCTTTATATGTCGCGTAATTAAAAAAGCATTAAAAATTATTCTTCATTTATATATTCTCCACAGTGAAAGAATTTTTACATATTGGTAGTATGACAACGATATTTAACAGTACATTACTCAATGCCCGAATAATTTAGGAAGAAACTCGTATTGTTTGAATAATATAACTCATTCCGTAGTTTTCTATGTTACTTCATATGTGTCGCAACTTTCAAACAATTAAGTCAAACAATTGTCCTTAACGAGGTTTAAGCCTTTAACGTTGACAACATTCACAATGTACCTAGTTCGTAACAATAATCACGTCCGGTTCAATATTAATTACGAATGTTACTTTATCAACTATAAATATTCATAAAACTTTGTTGTGTTGTAACAAAAATAAATCATAACATAGTAAGTTTTTTTTATTGGAACGAAGTTCCTTATCGCGCGTTGTGAAAGGGGGCTAGACGGAAAAAATTCTTACGAAAAGTTGTCACGACACTTTTTGCTATAGTAAGTATGTTAACGACGAATGAGCGCTACTTCACCATGGCAACGACGTGACAATATATAACGAAAATTCATAGAAATAAAATGTACTTCTTGTGAAGACTTAAGTTTTTTATTCATAGAATAAACATTGGTTCCTTCACTAATTAATAGAAAGGAACTTCGTTCCATCCGGGTGTCCCTTGACACCTCTCAAGTTTTTTCATTTATTTACTTATTTTCTAAAATATTAAAAAGATGTACCATATTTTATAAAAATAGTGCACCATAGGCTGCGGAATCCCACGACCCAAGTAACCTGTGGTCAGGGCTGCAGAGACAGAGACTTCTATGAACGCAGTTTCTAAGATGCCTTTTGTATCAGGCCCTTAATCCAATGGTTTATTATTTTATTTTACAATATAACACTTTTGATCGACACGAAGAGTTACATGTCATTTTGACTATTGATAATCCAGAACCTCGCTCATCGGAATGATCTGCAATGATTGCTGTCTTCAGAAAAATCAGATTTATTTTATCGGTCGCACTGGTACATTCAAGAACAAATGTGTCTCTATCACTCTTCACTGTAAAGCGTCACAAGTGGAAACGCTTTCTTGCAGTGAGGCCGTTGCCATCAATATGTTGCTGTCCTTCAAACCGCTTATGGGACACTTCATTCCATGACTGATAAAAAGTGTTTACAGTTTAGTAGTACAGTCATATCATAAATATATTTTTTTTTTGCAAAACTCCACCCCACTATTGGCTAAGAGTGGACAAAAGAAACATATTAAGAGCATTCTAAACATTCATTTGGTGAAAAAAGAATACATTAAAAGCATTGAAATACCTACGCAACACAAGTTTATATCGAGCTTTATAAAATGTATCGGTGTCTATAATAAGTTGCAATACTAGTCCATTAATAACAATTACAATCGCCTTTATTTCAGCACAATCGGGATAAGATTTGTAGTTCTTTTTTTGCTTTAAGTACTAACTACTAACCAAAGGCGTTCTAATTCTACGCTAGTTAAAATATACTACTTAATTATAAGTAAAATTTTTGAAAATCAAAACATAGTTGAAGGTATAAAAACAAACTCATAACACTACTTACTCACAGTTACCTGAACTGGATACAATTTGTAAAATGTTGCATAGAAAACTTTGTAATTTTAAACACTTTAAATTGGCTTGTGCTATCTCAATGTTATGAATCATTGTTTTTTCCTAATTTAATTCTATTTTTTCTTTTTTTTTTTTATTATTATTATTTTTTATAAAGTGTCAGCTGAAAACCAGCGCAGGGGCAGTTTAGTCTGTTTCTGCTTCGCTGAGCTAGCTCCCTTTTGCCACACTTTATGCCTTGTATGTGTGTGTTTTTTCTTTTTTTTTTCTTTATTGATTGTATATTTTTTGAGTGGCAATGGCTTTTCTTTCTTTTTTTCTTTCTTTCTTTATTTCTTTCTTTTTTCCTTAAATAATTTGGAATTATGTATAATAATTTTTGAAGTAAGTAATTTGTTACGTCCTTATATGACCCTTAGTTGTAGTCTATTCGTATATCTCTTCTAACACCCCTACATAGTAATGAACTGAAAACATCTATGGAATAATTGTCATCATTAGTCAGATATAGTCATATAATCATGTATTGTGAACGAGCAATGTACAATATCTGCACATATCTGAGAAGAAATTCAATGATATGTGTGAAGTCAACCAACCCGCACTGGGCCAGCGTGGTTGACTATGTCCTAGTCACCCCTAAATTGGGGTAGGCTCCGAGCCCCTCGGTGGGGACGTATAGTGAGCTGATGATGAAGGTACAATAATATGACTTAAACTTACCTAATAAGATAAAATACCCCAGGGGGGTACCAATACCCCTGGTATTGGAGAATCCCCCTCCGTGCGCTTACGCCTGAACTCCCGCTCTGAGTCTGGGGGTAAGCGCACGGGCCGCCCCGCGTATTCTGGGGGGGGGCTCCATTCCGCTCGCTTGCAAAGGTCGGGGCAAACGAAGCAAGGCACTTTCAGCACCCCCTGTCACCCATGCCGTGGACTTCTGTAATATCAGGGGGCTACATTCTAACTTGGAGGCCGTCCACTACCATCTCCGGACGGCAAAGCCGGCCTTGCTTTTCCTAACCGAGACGCAGATATCCTCTCCGGCGGACACATCGTATCTATCCTGCCCGGGATACAAATTGGAACATTCTTTTTTGCCTCGGGCCGGGGTGTGCGTGTACGTCAGAGAGGATATCTGTTCTCGTCGCCTCAGCCTTCTTGAAGGTAGGGACCTATCTCTTTTATGGCTGCGCGTAGATGGCGACGACCATCCGCGGGTCTATGCGTGCCTTTATAGGTCCCATAGCGGTAATGCCGAAACAGACCGACTCATGGAGCAAGTCCAAACGGCTACAGATTCCGTTCTGGCACAGATCCCCTCCGCTGAAATCGTGGTACTAGGCGACTTCAACGCCCACCATGCCGATTGGCTTGGCTCTCGTACCACCGATCATGCGGGGAGATCTGTCCACGACTTTGCCTTGTCTTATGACCTGACACAGCTGGTCACCTCGCCCACGCGAATCCCAGATGTCGAAGACCATACACCTTCCCTGTTGGACCTTCTGCTGACCTCACATCCGGACAGCTATAAGGTTTCCGTCGAAGCCCCTTTGGGCTCGTCAGACCATTGCCTGATCCGGACCACAGTGCCCATCTCGCGTCGCCCACGGTTTAAACCGAATGGCCTTCGCCGAGTGTGGCACTATAGGTCAGCAGACTGGGATGAGATGCGGTCCTTTTTTGCGTCCTACCCATGGGAGAGAGTTTGCTTCAGGCTGGATGATCCCGACGCTGTTGCCGATTCTATCGCTGATGTGGTACTTCAGGGGATGGATCTTTTTATTCCATCTTCAGTTGTGCCCATCGGAGGCAGTTCTCGACCCTGGTTTGGTAAATCCTGCAAATTAGCCTCGCGCTACAAGCTGGATTGTTATCGAGCCTGGGCTGAGGCGTCAGCAGCTAGGGATGTAAATACCAGCCAGTTAAAAAAGAAGTATAACTCTGCCTCCAGGTCCTTCAAAAGAGTGATTGCCAAGGCAAAGTCCGAACACGTGGCCAGCATTGGTGAGAGGCTAGTGCACCTTCCTTCGGGAACTCGTGCGTTCTGGTCTCTTGCCAAGGCTGTCCAGGGGAACTTCTGTAAGCCGTCCTTACCATCTTTGCGCAGGGGGGATGACTCGTTGGCCCATACCGCAAAAGAGAAAGCCGATCTTCTGGGCTCTCTTTTTGCGGCCAACTCGACTCTGGATGACAAAGGTAACTCGCCGCCGAAAATCCCACGCGGTGAGACCTCCATGTCCGAAATCCAGTTTATCCAGAGATCAGTGCGGAAATCGCTGCAATCTCTGGATATCCATAAGTCGAGTGGGCCTGACGGGATACCCCCCATCGTGCTTAGGACTTGCGCTCCTGAGTTGGCACCGGTTTTAACGCGCCTGTTCCGGTTCTCCTACTCCTTAGGCGTTGTCCCGAAATCATGGAAGACTGCCATAATCCACCCGATCCCGAAAAAAGGCGATAGCTCTGACCCGTCCAACTACAGGCCGATCGCCATTACCACCTTGTTCTCGAAAGTCATGGAAACGACCATCAATTGCCAACTCATGAGGTACCTTGAGGAGCATCAGCTGATTAGCGATCGTCAGTACGGTTTCCGACAGCGTCGCTCAGCTGGTGATCTTCTTGCGTACCTCACGCATCGATGGTCGCAGGCGATCGAGGGCAAGGGGGAGGCCCTGGCGGTTAGTTTGGACGTGGCCAAGGCCTTTGATCGGGTATGGCACAGAGCACTTCTCTCGAAGCTGCCTTCCTACGGGCTGCCCGAGAAACTATGCGCCTGGATTGCCAGCTTTTTGGAGGGTCGAAGCATCAAGGTCGTTGTCGACGGTGCATGCTCGGACCCCAAACCAATTAATGCTGGTGTCCCACAGGGCTGTGTACTGTCGCCCACCCTGTTTCTTCTGCATATCAATGACATGCTGCAAATTAGCAACATCCATTGTTATGCAGACGATAGCACGGGTGATGCATTGTACACGGCCCGCGCTAACGTTTCTCGGGCTACTGCCGATGAGAACCGGACCAAACTTGTGTCTGAACTGGAGACCCTACTGGGTGAAGTTTCGGATTGGGGTCGACGAAATCTCGTTGATTTCAATCCCAAAAAGACACAAGTATGCGCCATTACCGTTAAAAAACAACCCTTTGTCGTGGATCTTCATTTCGAGGGCACTCCCCTGGTTGCCTCAGCCAGTATCAGTATTCTCGGCGTTGACATATCGAACGACGTTCAGTTTCGCGGTCATTTGGAAGACAAAGCCAAGCTGGCCTCCAAAAAACTGGGTGTGCTCGGCAGAGCGAAGCAGTATTTCCTACCGGGCCATCGCCTTCAGCTGTATAAGGCGCAAGTTCGGCCCCACATGGAATACTGCTCGCATCTCTGGGCGGGAGCACCCCAGTACCAGCTTCTTCCATTTGACCGCATACAACGGAGAGCGGTTCGAATCGTCAACGACCGAGTTCTTACTGATCGGCTCGACACTCTGGCGTTGCGGAGGGACGTTAGTTCCCTCTGCATTTTCTACCGTATTTACCACGGGGAGTGCTCAGAAGAGTTGTTTGGAACAATTCCTGCCGCCGAGTTCCGTCATCGGACGACCCGACAGACTGCCAAGTTCCATCCACACCACCTCGATGGCTGGCAATCCACAACCGTGCGGTTTTCGCGTAGCTTTCTACCGCGTACCGCCGCGTTGTGGAATGGTCTGTCCTCGGCGGTATTTCCAAACCGCTACGACTTAGGGTCCTTCAAGAAGCGAGCGTATCACCTTCTCAAAGGCCGGCAACGCATCTGCGATTCCTCTGGTATTGCAGATGTCCATGGGCGTCGATGAACACCTTGGTGTTCTCGCTGCTCGTTTGCCCCCTTCTCTTATAAAAAAAAAAAAATATGACTTGGTTCTAATAAAAGCGGAGTTACTCCAGAAATCGATCCTCAAAACAGGTAATGGTTACAAAGTATGTATCCGTGCTCAAGGTCGTTCAGAAAAGGCTTAAGGCCACTAGTTAGATATTGAAAGGAGTTTTATGCAGATAGGTTAAAAGTGAAGGAGTCTTGAGATTACTTCAAACAGTTACTAAAGATTTGACGTTATAGAATACTTGTATCTGCCCTTAAATACGCCATTACTGTACTTGGGGGTCCTGAACAGGTTTAGTACATATTTGACGAGTTCATGTAGTAAACTTAAGATTTTAATAATTATAGATAATATGGAAATTGCAGATCTTGTCAATTTTAAAAGTATTATGAGATTGTAACTGGTGTGAATGTAACATCACATGATTAGGACCGCAATGTGTTTACTATAGTTTTTGTTATCTTAACCAAGCTGCAGTAAAGTTACAAGACCAGTCCGACCTTGTGAATGTCCGGCTAGTGATAAGAAAATACATTTTCTATAGTCTTATGCCTAATGATCACAAGTCAAGATTATTGCGTCAGATGTCGATATTGTTTTATCAATAAATTATATAATAATAATTAAAGACTTACATATTTGTGTAGTTTAATACCCAAAGATCATTCCAAAGATCATCATTAATTTAAAATAGAAGATCTATAGATCAAGCTCATCAATAGATTCTGAGCTTCACCTGATGTGTGAATGAAGCCCAGTCCTAGTCTTTTTCTCCTTCCCACGCCGTTTTATTAAGAAAAGGGAGGAAAAAGATCGTAGAGAGGAGAAAATGTTGTATCTTAAATCTACCAAAATATTTGGAAGATCAGTTTTGCTAAACATTGAAAAATTTTCAAAATTGCAATGAAAATTCGCCGCTTAAAATAGGCGTTATTTTGAGAACATTACCTTAGGGCCATCGTATGTGGAAATCTTCAATCGAAAGCCTGCCCACTGCCTCAGCTAATTTTTTTGTCAACTGCTTCGTAGCTGTCCGTGTACGGTAGCCTTTACAAATAATATAAGATTTTGCAGCAAGCTTGTTAAGTCAAAATGTGTCAAGGAATACAAATATCGCCATACAAGGGACTGATATAGATCGTCTTTCTATTTAAATAGTTTAAACTTAATTATTATTGAGTAAGCAAAAAAAATGTAGCAGTAGCATCAAATAGTAGAAATAAAATCATTAAGTCTACAAATTACCAACTAAGGAATGATTCGCTTAGTATTTATACTAGTTTTTTAACCTTGTGCCATACGAAGAAGTTGTAGGGCAAATGACATCTTCGCTTTGATTCGGTATTTTATCGAAATCCACTTGCGGTTACTGAATTAGCTTTAATTATTTATCATCGGAGTGTATTTGGTCATATGATTGCTCGTACATTCTTAACAAAAATATGTATGACAACGTTTACTCCATTATAGCAAAATATATATTTCTTATAATTAAATGTATTTAGGTAGTAGTTACCGTTGGTTTCCACTGCCAAAATCCTTGTCATCCCAATCGTTTTCCTCGAATAAATGTTCTAAAATATGTTTTGTACAGATGTATGCTGTGAAACTCTTACGTTAAGCATAACTTTACACTGAATATGTGCAGCCAGCCGTAAAATTTCTTCGACCATGACTTTCTATTATGCATTCATAATTTCTTTTTAATTACCTCAATTAAGACATATTTAATCTTATATATATTTAAACATAACTTTATGTTATATGCATAGTACCTCTTTAGACGCCTACCAATTAAATATAACGCAACATAAGAAATTGTAAACTTACTCTTGAGGTTTTACCTTAAGATATTTAACTTGATGTCGCGTTATACTAAGGGACTAATCATTAAGGATAGAGGAGAGACTTAAAGACCCAGAAAGTATCAGGCAGACAACAAGAGAGAGGTATGAAAGTGTTCAATAAATCAAACGTTTCAAAGCAATTTTCTGAGTCGATTATGCGAGGCACATGTTCGACAAATTTCTATCGTATCCAGTCCAACGGCATAATCGTCCGCGTCATAATGATAGCGAATTAAGCAATCCCCAGTATGCGGTAGAGTCGCGTGAAAGGTCGGTCATATTAGCGGGCCACTATGTAAGGTTATTGTTGCCGCCTGCACTGATACGATGCCAAATAGATTACAAGCAAGCGTGTTACCCAAACAGTTTATAAAAACAAACATTATTCTTATTTTAATTTTAATAATATAGCTTACCAGGAATGTAAAAAAACGTCGCCATATTGATCAATGAATTACTTGACAAGACTCACTAGAGAGTGTTGTGAAGAAGGCGATTTAAGCCTCCCCGATCCAGAGTTTTTACATTCTTGGTAAGCCTATACATAATTTTAAAATGTGAGGTATAAATAAAATGTTGCTTATTAAATGAATTACTTAATCAAGATTAATGTTTTTTTTTTTATAAACTGTGACCTAATTAATTATATTTTTTTTAAATATGTTCCCGTACCGTAATGACAGATATGAACATACATACTTCTATTCATTTTTACAGACTTATATGCCACTTTTAATGCTCCTTCCACATTCGACATTCTTACTTGTGTGTATGGTGTGCTTGGTTACAGGAGCTGTATCTATATTTTTAATTTTATGTTGGTAGCATTTAGCATAATTTTGTATTTTGCAACAAAAATTTATTTATTCCTCTCTCACTGCATGTTTCTATTCTGAATTTCTCTTGACACTGACTGAATTTTGATTCGCCATCGAAATATTGCAATTTAATTGTTCCTTTTGACTGTAGCGACACTCTTATTGACATATACTAGTGTCGTCCCTCATATTCTCCTTGGAAAAACAGAGACTGCAATATGAGTCAATATAGTCGAAAACCACAGTAACAAAATATGTCGATAATTTCCGCAACAAGGATAAACGATCTAAGCGATACCGATATCCAAAGGCGATGTAATTAATAGCGCGCCCTGTAAAATTCATAACTAAATCTAATGTAACAAATTCGCGCAACGTTTCGAAACGACATTCGTAGTAATTTAGCAACTTGCTCAATGTATTCCTGCGCGTAAGATATCGAACTTCTGTGGTCTAAACTAATTTACGTAAACTTAATATAGTCCCCAAAGTTAGTAACGGATTTAACCTGATAATTTAAATTTAAAAAAATAGGTGATTTTAATGCAATGCAAAAAGTTTATAGTTAAAAAACTATATTTATTAGAAAGTACAATTTAATGCCTGGTTTAAATTATGCCAGAGCAGCAAGACAGTAGCGCTTAAAATCAGTGCTGGCATACAAGTGGCATTATATAAAGACTAACTGATGCCAGTGAGCCTAAACAGTGTATGCCAGGCCAGATTTACTGTCCTACTGTACTGGCATAATGTAAACGAGACATAAAAATGCACTTTCGCATTTCTTAACCTTATTTGATAAGTCACATTAGATAAATGCGAATGTTTAGATCGATGGAAGGATGGATGTTTGTTTGAAGGTATCTTCGGCACGGCTCAACAGATCTTGATGAAATTTGGCACAGTTTTAGAACATAGCCTGGAAGAACACATACACTTATTATTATTTTTTTTATTCCGCGCAGACGGAGTCACGGGCAACAGCTAGTTAGACATAAAAAACTGCTTTGACACGATTAATAATTGCTTAAAAATCAAAAATTTCGTTAATCTTTTACATTGAATATTAGGTAACGGAGTAGCTCTTTGACCTTCAACGCTCGTAATAGATCATGTTTATTACTTTTTCCTTTTGTGAACAAATCTAGTGACAGATAAGGTAGCAGACGGAAATGCAGCAGTCGCTTTAGACCACTATCTCGGTCAATTGATATAACAATGGGTTATTACCTAAACTTTAGCTGTTGGCATGCTCTACGGCGCAGGCATTTAGTGAAATTGCGAAACTTTTTTTTATCAAATAAAATAGCTGCGTAACTATAGATTTAAACAGAATACGCACGTCCAAACTATTTCGAGTGCAATCAACAAAATCGTATCCTTATCATTTATTTGACAAAAATAAGCACCGCGCTTTTTGTGTCGCTTTTTTATTGTATAACAAATATGGTGTGACTATTTACTTTTCATCCCACTTTTTTAGATTATATTCATGCAAATGTGCATTTAATGATTCAATACATACGTTCTTGTGTGTATTTACAACATTAGAAATTGCCAATATAACTAATTGAAATAGGAAGTAATAAGCAATTTAAAATTAGGTGGTAATAAATTACTTAATAACGATGTAAGTAACCTTTTCATGTTACTAAAAATTACGACTGTAAAATAATTAAATAATGAAATTAAATCGATAACGTATGTAGGTTTAGGAATGCAAGAAAGTGTTGTGACTGTACGTGGAGGTTAGTCTCAAGGACCGTAAGAGATCAAAAGTTTTTGATATTGGCAAGCGACTACGACCCATAGACATCCGCAATTACAGATTCGTTGCCTACCTTACCTAATCGAAACGACTGAGTGTCCCGCACAGAAAGATAATATTTAATCTACCTACGCGTCCTCTCTTCTGTCGAATCCACTTCTCCTTTCGATCCTTGATGGATGGATGGGTGGGAAGGGAAAAAGCAATAAAATTAGGCCTCAGAACGCCTGTCTTCAGTTAAGTATTGGATAAATAAATAATTTTTCGTGTGTATTATACTGAACCTAGAGATCTTCAGTAATGGTAAAACGAAGTATATGGACATGGCTGACTATAAACTTGGATAAATAGATAATCGTAAAAGTGGGTTTCGACAGGCGCGGCATCCATACAGGAAGATACCATCAATATTAGTTGTTTTAGTAGTAGAACCTTAAGGTTAGATTTTTTACAAACAGATACAAAACTTGAAGACACGATTGTTTACTTTTTTAAATGTCTTATCGTATTATTACTTATTATCAGTTCCAAAGCCTTTTAAACAAAGCTATGTTTTCTTCGTGTTTTACGCAGTTAGCTAATTTATCAGCATCATTGTAACGGTTTCTAGTTTTTTGTATTTAGTTTTCTTGTCCTGTCCAAAAAAACCAGTCCAAATAAAGTGTTGGATATTTTAATTTAATTTAGCTTAAACGAACCAAATCGTTTTTGCGTTCATTACAATTTATCATAACTGCATTTGTTATTATAATAGAACTGGTGCAGTAAATATATGGGATAGAAGTAAAGTAAGGCAAGTTTTTTGCGAAATCTCTTAGTTATAATATTGCTTTGGATATTACATTACTAATTCACTCTAAACGGCCTGGATTTTACCTAGTTCATGGGTTGTTGCAATAGCTATTAACTTTATGAAAAATGTATTACATAGAGCCTTATTCTATTTATGATTACTTTAGCTTATGACGTAATTTATAACACGTAGGGCCGCAGACTATATATAGAATTCAATGATCAATTGCTTGTCTATTTACATCATTGTTACAAATATTTTACCAATTTTATCACGTTTAAGTCTTTAATAACTAAGTTGTTTTACATTAATAAAACAGTTCTTTGCACTTCATAATTTTATTTATTTAATATGATTTAAAATATTGTTTTAAAAGAAAATGAAAGAAAATTCTTGCACACTCTTCAATTAAGTCGTTTTATTTAAGCAGTCACTTATTTTCGTCTTATAATTCCTCACATATTTCTAAAACAAGCTGATGGTAACTTATCAATAGAATCTTTTTGGTGAAAAAAGAATTAAAAAAAAACTAATACGTATTGAGCTTCCGTTTATATTTGCGTTGTTTCAGATCAAATCCGGTCCTATAAATAAGTGTTTTGATTTTCGCTACGAGTGCCCCTCGCGGTAGAAGGCCGTAATACCAGCCGCTTTGAACTTATAACCTTTCCATCTTTGTCAGCATGTCGCATCACACTGTTGCCCCAATCGTTTTAAAATTATCAATTTAAATTTTAAAAAGTACTTAAGTATGAAATTCTATGTGTACGAAGTAATTTGTATTGATTGTAAACTCACTTTCGGCTTTTAAACGTTTGTTTAACGATTAAATTAATTTAGATAGGAACCGAACAGATAAACAAGTAACAGTGCACAGGTTGCACAAGCGAATATTTTGCGCGTCGCTCGATAAATTCGTATCAAAATGTAAAATCGTGTTCCGATTTAAGCGATAAATTTTGAAGCATTAAACCGAAAGCTGTATTTAAATCGACAATGCATTTATTACTTACTAATTGATAATTCATTTTTAGTTAATTAAAATTGTTTAAACAAAAAAGAACGACCGAATGAGATCAATTGCATCATTTATTTCCCAATTTTCACAAATCGCCTCAATGGTAAGCAAAAATATTGCAAAATGTTACATTAATTTTGAAATACAACGAAGTAAACATATATATTAATTATATTTTTGAGGATTGAATTAAAAACTTTTTGCGTTATTATTATGACAATCATTTATTTTGGTTGATACGTTTTCAGTTCGTTTATTCAGATTACTTTTAAAGTTTAAAAAATCGGAAATTAATAAATGCGAAAGTTTAGATGAATGAAGGTATCTCCGGAACAGCTCAACTAACTTGATGAAATTTGGCACAGTTGTAGAACATAGTCTGAAAAAACATATGGGCTATTTATTATAGTTTTTCTCTGCGCGGAAGGAGTCGCGAATAAAAGGTAATTAGCCGAGAAATGTAAATATTTGTATTAACAATTAAACATTGTCATGCCCGTAAACTAAAAACGTAATTAACATAAGAATTTCGCACTTTCATGTATACCATCACTATGTCTGTCATTATTTTTTAACCATTAATTCTATTTGCGATGTTTGTAAGTTCCTTAATATTGTTAGCAACAGCGAGAACACTTTGCTTAAAAACTCTATTCGACGCATAACCTACTTGTACTAATTTGGACAAGAATACAAAGAATTGTTTTTGAATGGGACCTTGAGATATCGAATGGAGATACTAATAGACATTTTGTTTATGTGTAGACAACCATTAGTTACGACTTTAATTTCAGTACTAAACTATCATAATAAGGCCTTATGTTCATAAAAAAACAAAAGTAAATACGCGGTTTTTCGTGTCAAACTTAAAAGAAACACGTATTGAAGAAATTTTTGGCTTTTTAACCGATGGATTCTGGTTCTATATGTATTCGAAGGTTGAGGTATTGTCATCACGCATTTAGGTGTGAAAGAGTTAAATATGGAATGAAAAATGAAAATTCATTGAAATACTGTAGGTTTCTGATACCAAAATCTCCTTTTAAAACATATTGTTATCTCTGTTTTGTCAAAGATAATGAGAGGGAAGGCGATATGTTTATTTTGGCCTTAGAAACCAACGATAAGTAACATAGGATATATTATTGATTTACATTGTACACCATTCTATTAATTATCTATATTTTTTTGTGCTTGTGTTTTATTTATTTTATTATTTAAAAAATTTCGATTGTTTTTTTTACAAAAGTTGATTTTCGATTTATGTTAATAATCATATTAAGATAATAATTTATTATGTTTTTATTTTTTGTAGTGACTATTTTTATATTTATTTTCCACACGGCGAACGTAACGCTTTCATTTTTGTAACATGATATGACGAATGCTATTTATATTCCGTTAACGGTTTTGATAACGCATTTCGCCGCTACATTATATAAAACATTGGGCCCTATTAACACTTATGCAACTATTCGGCGATGTTTGAATTCATATTCGAATTGGAGACTAACTACGTAAAACGTAAGGAATTTTATTTATAATGTTTTATTGTGGCATATTTTCATTAAGTCTCGAATTTGAAAAATCGAAAGGGCATCGTTTCCGAGAATTCATACCTTTAATCTACCTCAAAAAAGGATTTCACTTCTCTTGTGTAAAGGATTGTCTTATTTCCAGAAACCGACATAAGTTTCCTTTAGTTTGACAGACATTGATTCCCACATTCCGAAAGGGTTTTCCTGAAAATTAAGATATAGCCCTGTTTATATATAAAGGACAAGCATCTTATGGCACTATTTTGATTTTGATATAAATACTACAGGGTATTATGTTTTAGTTTCATTTTATTTACCTATTCGACATTTAACATTTATCTATTTGACAGGACCGCTTTAGAATTCAACAACTATCACTATCCTGATTTTGTCTGTGTAAATAATAACAAAACATTTGTTGTTCCTATTTAATAGCAACAAAAGCGATTTATCAAAAACAAATTTGATAATCGCGAATGCTTTGCAATTGCACGACTGTTTCTTAAATGAACCTGAATTTACATCTCATGTAGTTATCACAATTGGTATTAATAAAATAACTTAAAAGTTATTTTTTAAATTATAATTCCTTGAAAAGATATTGCGACAGTGAGTAAAAGTGAACGTTTGAGATTTTTGGACTTTTGAAGTTTTGGAGAACCGTTTAAGATCAATAAAGAAGAGAAATAAGATTACGATAAATTAAAATAATATAATAATAAAAAATAAAATACCTCCAGGTATGTTATTTTCATCAAATCTTGACTATTATTTGATGACATCTCGACTTACTACGAACTATTTTAAATAATTGACGTGGCACTTGTTAAAAATACTTGGCATGGTAAGATACGAAAAGGTAGTCACGTTTTAAGACGCGTTCCCATCGTGCGCTCAGGTGACAGCACGAATCCTTTACAATACCTTTACCTTTACTGATGCTCACGATTAAACTAACAGTTTTACTACACACCTAAGAAAGAGGTTCAATAAAGAAAAACTGTTTATATTTAACATATTCACAGTCAAACATATTTAAGTCAAACCACGGGAAAAATTAATTAAGATTAAGATCAATAAGATTAATTCCACAGCCGGCTGTTGTGGTTAAAATAACCTTCACGGGAAAGTAATATTTCAATATTTATAGTTATTTCTCAAACATTCCAATGAATGAACTTGTTTTTATGTACAGATACTATACAAATGATATATACTTATAAAAATATCATGTTAACAAATGTTCTTTCCTAATATAGCCCATTAAAAATATTTTACGAGTTGCTTTGTAGTTCGGCTAGCCGCAACCGACACTGCCACTTTATAAACTAGATCAATTAAGCCTTAAACTAAATAAAATAAATATTTGGAAATAATGTTAGCTGATGTAAGTGTAATGGTCCAGAAATATGTACTAGATATTTTTGTCGCAACCCTGAATAAGTAGTATAGTCATAACTTTGCTTTAATTACAATCTACTTCGACTGCGCCCAATCAAACTTCACATGCCCTGAGCAAGTACATACGAGAATATTCGTCGAGGTTACTGAATCAATTATGAGTATATCCGCTGACAAGACGGTCGTGAGCGAGCGTGTCACTTAGCTTTTACATGTAAAAATTAAATAAATCTGATTTCCTTTGCCGAGTGTAAATCGAAAAGATACGCTTACCAAATTAGGATCTATTTATGCCATTATTTATTTATAATTCCTATACAACCTACTTACAACGGCAATCGACTGCCAAGTATTTTAATGTATGGATATTAATCCATTGATACCACAACTAACATTGACTTCTGTGGTCGATGGAGCGTTGAAGAAAAAACGAAAGTAAAACTCTCAAGCATTTGTTGCAATGGGTGAAGTAATATCAGGGCAAAAACCGCAGTAATCATATTAATAATTTTTATAACATTGCTCCGGAGGTATAAAGATAAATTGATAATAACGTTTTTATGTCTGTTACAAAATTTCATTACACATCATTCGAACATTCTCCAATCAAGTTCATCCTTTTTGCGTAAATAAAATTATTAATACTCTCTTTTACAGTGTCACAAGATTTACAATTGGTAACAAGGTAAGTAATTTTATATCGCGGTATTTTTTCTTGAGATAACAACGTCACAAGGTGTCCAATATCTTAGTTTATCTTAAGAACAACAGTTAATTTTAATTTAAATACTTAAAGTAACTAAGAAAATACTAATCATTTTTTATTTTCACTCCACCTCCTTAAAACTGTTTTCGGGTTGAAATATTTTATACAGCGAAAGTTCTTGATTATTCAACTTACTTTGCTCTTATAATTTATCACGATAATTTTAAGGTACCTACGTAGTAACTTTATACAAGTTCTAAGGTTCCAAGGCCATCAAAGTTCTTATATAACAAATGTCAAGTGATTTTATATTTATTATGTTGTTGCATAACTGACGCCATAACATGATGTATATAACTGAAATATATGTATTTATCGTTAACATTTTAGCAGAAAAAAAATTGTCAAATTAATTTCGCAATGAAATCCAAATTTAGAAAATAAAAAATATATCACGACCACAACTTAAAAGTCTTTATAAGTCTACATTGTTATAAGATGTTTCTTTATCGAAATATCGGTCTGCTAGGATCGCCATACACGGACTGCATTTTGGTAAAACCTATTAAAAGCAATCAGTTTTACGCCGACCGCTTTAAATCGTCTAACAATCACTAAATTGCTAAAATGCAACCAAAATTTTTTATAATTGAAACTCAGAACTGGTGTAATTCAAGCTGCTTCAACCGCTTGCCCAAGGGGTTGTGATTTGGCTATTTTTGCTGATTTCCAATTATGCATAACATTTCAATGCACTTCACTATTAATCTGCACAATCTTTAAAACTATGGCAACAGATTAAATAATAGTTTTCCTCATACAGTACTTAACCAAATTTAGACATAACTTCTTAAGTATGGAAAGTTGTCGTAATTTTTTCTATTTCAATATAGAAACCGTAATTAACTAAAAGATTTATTAACGTGGATGTTGAAATATATAATTAGCGGAGGTTGTTTCTTCGGATTATGTTAAATATATTAGGGCCATTGTTACGTAAGTTAATTGTTTAGTTTTCGTTCAAGATTTATTCAAACATTAACATCCTTATTAAATATTACTTGTATTACATATACAAAATATAGAAGCAGAAATTTTTGAGCATATTTTTAACAAAATATATTTAAAACAGAAGACAGGCGTCAAGTGGAAGCAATTCCACGTTTCGTCCGATGACTCGTCTCAGAAGTTCAATTTTAGTTGGAATCGGAAGTGGAAGTTAAATCAGAGGGGATGTATAGGAAGGGGAAATATTCTCTTTCTGTGCGTCTCCGCTTCCGTAGATCTAAAGTAGGCAACGCATCTACGATTGTGGATATCTAAGGGGAGCGGTCGCTTCGTCATTTTGGCAAATTCAGGAGGCCGCTTGTTCGTTGACCACCTTATAATATAAAAAAATAAAATTTGATTTGCAAATAAATATGTTTCGATAGATTGTTATGTTAAAGGTTGATATTAGGTTGATCAGAGCTGCGGTTATTTATGACTGCGATGTCCTTCACAACAAGCTGTTTTATAGTTAAGACGTAAATCATTAATTAACTTATCACTCATTTTTATTTTAAACAAGACAATATTTTATATTAAGATAGGTTTGTTCTTTGATTGTAAATGACTTGGAGAATTATTAAAAATACGCGAAAGAAATGAAAGTGAGACAGACAGACAGACATAATACGCTAGACAAAATTCAAACGTTCTTAATGTTACATTTCTTGCTTTATATGACGCAACTGTAATATGTGTAAATAGAAATGAATATTACACTCATATAATATGTTATATATATTAATCAAACATTGCATTATATAGTACTAGCTTTTACCCGCGACTCCGTCCGCGCGGAATAAAAAATAGAAAACGGGGTAAAAATTATCCTATGTCCGTTTCCTGGTTCTAAGCTACCTGCCCACCAATTTTCAGTCAAATCGATTAAGCCGTTCTTGAGTTATAAATAGTGTAACTAACACGACTTTCTTTTATATATATATAGAAGATGAATATTGATTTCAAAAATTTTGTTCGCTTTTCGTTTCATCTAACGTCACCTACAGAAACACGTGTTCAGTAAGATATTATGTGAATTAAAATGGTAAATGAACTAAAATAATTGCGTCACTAGTTTTATGTCATACAAGTGTATAGTCGTCTTAATTTATATCTTTCATGAATTTAATAATCGTATGTTTAATTTCGAATTAACACCAGAGAATTCAATGTTACGTACGTTTATGGATATATCGAAAGTAAAAGAATATGAATGGTTTGTATAATCCTAGTAATTTGGTTTGTATAATATAATATTGCGCTATTTTTTTTTGCGGCGAATGTTTTGCGATTAACTGTAACGAGATTGTTTTATATATTTCGGGACTAAATCCATTCGTTTAATGTCCGGTAAACATTCTTATAAATGTTTATTTATTCATGTAAAATTCAGTACGTTTGTATAGAGTAATAAAAGTATTATTACTGTGTTGATGTGTTCTCAGTTTGTTGCGTAACTGATGTAAACACATGATAATGTACTTTTCGCTCGTCGTTCATATAAAAGACATCAACGATCTTGTTTACAATTTTAATCTAAAAAATCATTAATATTTATAGAACCGAATCACAAATCGATTAACATACAATATTTTATTAATACACTTCTTTTTTCCGGTTGTTTTTTTATATTGATAACGCGTAGCTCTTAATATTCGATTTTTTGATCGAATTATTATACTACAGTAATAGCAATATTGCGATATTTTATATTTTTATTGACAAATACTAATTAAATATTTACTTAGAAAATGCGAAATAAAGTAATATACACGTATGAAAAAGTTGCCACTTGTAAAAGTTGATTATGTTTTTAAATTTTATATAGATCAATTATAAAACATTATGCCTTTGTAATCAAAAAAGGAGTGTTTTTATTTCCTAAAAGATATAACCTAAAATCTTTTATTTGATAAATAAACATTTTTAAACACAATCAACTTTTGCTAGTGATCGCAAACTTTTTTGATGTGTGGTGTAATTTTATAGTTATGGGAGAAGAAAATCTTTTTCAGGAAAAGTTTTAGAAACTATATATGGATAGATCAATTGTTTACAAAATTTATTTTTCTTTTCGATTTTATTTTAGAACAAGGCATAAGTACTGCAACCGCGACACAACTACAATTTTTAAGGCCGGCAACGCATCTGCAGTTCTGGTGTTGCGGATGTCGGATCAATTAATGTTGATCACTGCTCGTTTGCCCCCTTATCTCATAAAAAAAATAAAAATAACAAAACGTAGCAGAATTTAAAGAACTTGTTTATATGTTAGCGTTTGTTACTAACATAAAATGGGCCGTTTGTTAGAACTCCGCCTTTCCTATAAAAGCAATTAAATTTATGCTAATACTGGCTAAATATACGCTCAGTTTAATACGCCATACCAATATGTTAACCAGTTTGATTGATGGTTTATAACATCATAAATATTTTCGTACTTAAATGTGATGAATTTAATTTTAACGGACTCTATAAAATATTAAATTTTACACGTATGAATTACTGTTCTAAAGAGATAAGAAGTTGATAGGTTTTATTATTCTATCTTAAGTACGTTTTTGATAAAGGTTTAATATCGATCAGTATTAATATTAGACTTATTTGAAACAATAATATATTTTTTAATAACTTTTGAATTACCAAAATAGATTATATCAATTAATAACAAACGATAAATTAAATTTTATTAAAGAGTGAAGGCACAAACTTATCTACTGGTGGCTTTTTCTAATAAGCAATTTTAAATCTTTAAGATTTTCCTTCATAACAAAATTGTTGTGAATTAATAGACCAAGTAATGGTGTCGGATTTCTCTTGATGAGTCTGTAATGAATGCTCAGTCTAATGCGAGTGAAAATTCACTTTCGCTCAGTACAGCGTATTGTTATACTTTAAACTATTTCACACATACAGCATGTAACATAAAGCGCTTCAAAGCGACTCTCAGAACACTGACGGACGACGAATTTTATTGTGTGAATAATGTTCATTTAAAAATCGCTTTTTATGTTATTCTAGTGACATAATTTTAGAAAGTAAGATCTGGGAATCTGGAACCTGTTTACATTTAAAACAAAAGACTGAAACTAACAATGTGTCCCACAGAATTAAGATCACCAAAAAAGATAACAAAGAGAATTCGTTTCCTATGAATTTTATCGGCATTTATTAAGAATAGTAAAAACTGTTTTCTTTGTCATTTAATATTGCATCATTCTACGTCTTTGAATGATTGTTTTAATTAGAACACTTCTTACAACATAGATGTCAAAGTCCAAAGTCCAATACTAAACTATGTTACCTGTAGCGATATGCTGTGTTTATAGAATTGATAGAAATTTCTGTATACGTTGTTGTTATGATGTTAGTTTTCCCAAACACTTGTGTATACAAGTCTTTTTGAAGGTGAATCAGAGAGATGGCAATATGATATAAAGAGGTTTTCTGTAATGGTTAAATCACAGATATTTACGTGTTTATCATTACACACATCTCACGTATATAAACATAAATAGGTTTATATATATGTAATCGTATAAACTTCTTAAATTCTTCTTTTTATTTTTGTTGTTCTCCTATTTCTCCCATTACAACAGTGTTATAAGTTTTTTTAATACCATCGCAACGAGATCTATCACAATGTGTATTGTAAAGTTATAATTGGAGTTAAACAAATTCCTTTTATTTACAATTCATTCGGCTTTATGGTCGTTGCTATAGATTGGCACTTTCAGGCCACCATGGTGTCTATTATCTTGCCTTTAATTTCTGATAGAACTCGATACTGTTAAATTAAAAAGTCAATAAATGACAGACTGTCAATTATATAAATGGTAACAAAGTGATTGATTAATCGATCACTGAACTGATAATGAGGAGTCCATTGTTTCAATGATTATCTAACATTCTTGCAATAACATCTTGGTTTCTTTATTTATTTTAACTATAGTAATTATATCTGCTATGTTTCAGTTTTAGCTGTTTTTTTGTCTAGACAAAGAGATTAAAACCGGTAATAATGTTATACAGTTGATCAGATTATAAACATTTATATGTTTTTTTTTTCATCAACTGATCAAAACGCATATCTTTTAATTTATATACTTTTAATTTATATTTAGATACTTCTCGTAATTGTTGAGAATTGTCGAACATTTAGAATTAGCTTAGCCGTTAACTCGTTTCCCTCCCAATACCATAAAGCCCCTATTCAAGGTTTTCTGACCCTTATTATCTACCAAACACGGCCTAAATCTACGTCTACTACAAAAGAATTCGGGTATATTGACATTGTGGAAATCTCGATAATGTCAACAATCGGTAATAAAAAAAATAGAATCGACACATCTGTTCGTAATCGATTCCTTACAAAATGTAATTCTAATTACAAACTCGATACAAACGATAGTCCATTTCAGTTCATGACTTCAATCACTCAAGGTTTGACCTTCTGTAGTTGTTCGAGAAAAAAATTATACCGTGAGAACTGTTTAGACCTCCATATTGTAGACATGTGTAGAATTATATTACATTTCAATATGACATCTCAATACATACATAATCAAAAAAAAAAATACATGAAATAAAAATGATTTTCTTCCAGTGGTTAACTGTTGCTCAAAATTCGTTTAGTGTCATTAAAATGTTCTTAGTGTTGATGTCTCGTAATAAATCATCACTAAGGATCCCACTTAGTCACCGTTTAAGGAGTCTAATTTGTCTGTAACTAAAAATAGTTTTTTCATATCTTAAGCACCGTTACTTCATTCGTGATCATAGAGTCTATCAAATTATCTTTTTAATTCTACTAATATTATAAATGCGAATGTTTAAATGGATGAATGTATGGATGTTTGTTAGAAAGTATTTCCAGAACGACTCAATGGATGTCGCGGAAATTTAGCTATATAAGCTAATGATTAAGAATTTTTTTTTAATTCCTCGGGGCGAAATTGCGGACGACAACTAGTATTGTTTTGTTACATATGAGTACTATTTGAAATTTAAAGCAATTACAATGTTTGTTTATGTAGACCGAGCTCAAGGATAAGAATTTCATTGAGACGAGTATATAGGTATATTGTTTTAATAGTATCCAACTGGTAAAGTCGTGACACGATAAGTGCTCTTAATTTATTAAGTGTAAGCATTCTATATCGACGCCCCCATCGAATAATCCTGTAATGCACTCTTACCGGGTTCTTGCTTTTCCGTCGAATTCGGCATCTAAGGGTCCTATTACACGTTGTGATTTTTTTTAATGTTCCTCTTAATGTTAATTACGGAGATAAAAAGTCATTATTGAAACAGATTTTTTTATTTCCGGTATTATTTTTCTTTCATAGCATAAAATACGCCCGGAATACATTAATGAAAATTAAATACAATGAAGCTACAAAAATTAGCTTTGTTTTGGTATCTAGAAGATTCTTGTACAATAATTATTGATGAAGTTATTAAAGAAAGATTTTTTGCTTCTCCTGAAAAATTTGATTTTTCCTATTAAGGGGTTATTCGGTGGGGGCGTCGATATTGCTTGCATCTTAAATATATGAAAAATCTCCTAATTTCAATACCATTCCTTTCCTTTGCCTAAAACGTAACTAACGTAAAACGTAACAACGAACATTTAGTAACTAAAGAAAAACTTTAAAGTTCTATAAACTCATATTTAATACCATTGTGTAGGTACTTACCTTTCTATGAGAATAAAGTCCGATAGAAAAAATATTTCTGTTTATCTATGATCAAATTATGATTTAAACCTTGGAGGAGAATACTATTTTTGCTTCTCCTGAAAAATTTGATTTTTCCTATTAAGGGGTTATTCGGTGGGGGCGTCGATATTGCTTGCATCTTAAATATATGAAAAATCTCCTAATTTCAATACCATTCCTTTCCTTTGCTTAAAACGTAACTAACGTAAAACGTAACAACGAACATTTAGTAACTAAAGAAAAACTTTAAAGTTCTATAAACTCATATTTAATACCATTGTGTAGGTACTTACCTTTCTATGAGAATAAAGTCCGATAGAAAAAATATTTCTGTTTATCTATGATCAAATTATGATTTAAACCTTGGAGGAGAATACTATGACAATGCTATTAATGTATTTCTTTAACATCCGCTAAGTTATTGTTAATTACAGGTATGTGCCTTCCGCCCTTGTTGTGAGAAAATGTGCTAAGCTAACAATAGTATAGCGACAATTCGAGATAGCGAGGTGCACGGCCGTGTGTACATTTGGTCAAGGATTTCAGTAATTACAAATATAAGATTTCTTTTATATCCACGCATTTTATCTATATATAAACGAATTTGAACAAAAAGTCAACACAAAGTGTATGTAATCTTAGCAATATTAGAAATGTGTGGTTTGATGCATGTACAGATGTTTGTTAGTGCCTAACTTCGGAACGCTTGAACGAATCTGAAGGTTTGGTACAGAGATGTATTATTACAATTACATCAATAAAACAACACAACTCACACCCATAACCCAGAGGGATAGACAGAGACCACGGACCTCCATTTGACGCGGTCCTGATTTCTCGCTTCTCCTTCATTTATACATCTACGCATACATGCACGTCGGTTTCATCTAGACAGCATAAGTCCGCCTAGGACGTTATTACCATTAACAGACTGAAATTGAGAGATTTGGTTAAAGATAAGGAGAGTATTTGTTGAATTACCAATAAATCTACTTTCACTGCTGCTAAGTAATGGGTTCTTTCTATCGACATTTGAGTATTTAGGGCCATCGTAAATTGAATTGCAAAAGTTGCACGTTGCGGACAAGTTGCATATTGTTGCAATTAACTAGATCATAAATTAAATTGCAGGAACTGACAGAAAATGTCACAACATTACCGCAGTTATTCGGATAATGCTCGCTATGAATTAGTTGTGAAAATAATTTACAACTATTGGCAAGGATAAATCGATAACGGAAGTACTCTGTAATGAAAAGTTTACAAATCTCCATCACAAATAAACGTATACAAGAAACCGAAGAGTTAAAAGTATAAGTCATTAACCGTTTTTTTTTCGTTAAAACTGCACAGTTGCTCTTTTATACTTAGTGCAAATTATTACTTAAGTATACATGCAGAGTTTTTTTTATCAAGTTATAATATCATACCCATAAAAACAATATGTCAATTACCAGACTGCTATTTCAGCGTTGTTTTTTTTCTTTACTAAATAACTCCGAGCACTTAAGATTTGCCTTAAATACATTTTCGATGTTACGCGACGTGTTACATTACGCTCCACTTTTGCACCACTGAATATTTTCGAAAGTATGATATTCTCAACTTTATTAATGTTACATAAATTATCTTTGGGTGTGTCTTACTGTTTATGACAATAAACTCTTGACGATTTATCAATAACTTTATAGTAAACCGGGAATTTAAGAGAAAACACAATTTTAAGTATTCCGGGGCATTTCAACATGCGGGTGGAGGGTAGTACACAGCGCGTCGATCGCCTTGAGCCACCAAGATATTTGAAAAAAGTAATATTACTGTATTCTGCTTTCTACATTTATCCACAGTGAATATACATATATCTGTTCTTGTGTTACTATTTTAACGAAATAGTTCCTATGACGTTGGTACCTCCAAGGCTCCCAGTCACTTTTGCATCACAAATTATATTCGTCCTCGTACATTTTGATGTTGTTAAACATCCGTATACTAAGGAAGCAATATTTGTATCATAATAGAGTATATATAAGGAAATATTTGTGTTGAAAATTGTTGTACATTTATTGAAATCAAAAGATAAGATCAGGAGATAAACGCCCGATGGAAATATAAAATTACTTGTGACATACTTATATACTCGAAAATATTTTTGAATTTATGATGTTGTGATAATAAATATATATGATAATAGTAACCACTAACATCTCCCTATAGCCTTCTGCGTATAAACAGCTTTTAAGAAAGGGAGCACTCGCCTTTTGAAGGACTCTATCTTGTACTGGTTTGGAAATACAACTGATAGAAGAAAAAAAAAATCTTCGAAACTGCACGGAAAATCTTTCTTAAAAAACACCTTACTAAAATTTAAGTGTATTTATTTTACACTAGCCGTCGCCCGCGACATAAAAAAATGCCAGAGATGCAGCCGTTCTGGAAATACGTTGCAACAAACATCCATTCAAACATGCGCATTTATAATTTCAGTAAGATGGTGGACGTTTGTATTATGGTCAATCGTTATAATACACTGTAACCACAACTGGAATAGAGCGAATGTAATAGAATTTGAAACGTACATTTATTATAAGAAATAACAGTAAATATGTTGTGAGTAAATACAAAACTTATGAGTGATAATTCGTATTCAGCTTGTCCAAAGATCGACATAAAGAACTGGTTTTAAAAAGTGGTTTTCTTATTAAATAGGACGTTGAACTTTTTGTCCCAAATGGTTACGCAATCGAGCACTCGATATCATTTTGTTTTCTCTCAGACGTTGCGCCCACTTGATAAAGTGTACTTGCAATAAGTGTTTGACTGATTAACGTTCATCGGTTAGTCGACGCGACGTTAGTTTGTTAACTGAGCGATGTATACGCGACGGTTCGCTGCAACCGCCGACAAATAAGTGCACTTAATATACAGGCCTTGAGTTACATAATAGGCAATTAATTTGAGTACGATCACTTTGCTCTTGAATGTGATATTTTTAATTGTAACACAATTTTGTAACAGAATTTACTGAAAACTTATCACTTTTTATTCAATTAAGAAATATATAAATTCTCGGATACAAAAACTTTTTTGAAGAGCGTGACTTTTTTTTAGTAAAATATTAGCAGGTTTTAGTTCATTTACTAATATTCCTTGCCTCATTCCAACTAAACTTGTGCTATGGCTAACGACAATAGTGGAATGGCGAGATTCGTATCTTCTGCCACGTCATCGGAAATCCGTTCCCTTAAGCATTAGACTATTGGCGCTTCTGTATTATGTAAAAAGGTTATTTTAACTTTTTCTTCAGAATATTCATTTTCGAACTTATTGAAAGATATCATAAACAAAGAAGAATTAATTAGATATCCATTGCCCATTATTTTGTTTTAGGCGTTCATGTAATAAAAATAAATAAATAAATAAAAATAAAAACTTGTTATGGACGAACACATTTTCAAAAGACTAACGATTCGACGACACTAGGGCCAATAAAACTATTTGGGAAATTCACCAGTCAATGAACTTAATATTCGATGAATTTATATATTGATTTATCCAAGAAATGTTCGTTTGGTAGTTACAATTTTGTATATCTGAGCAGAAACTATTTTTATAATATAATTTAAAGTAGTTTATAAGTGATAGTTCAGAAGTTGATCTTCGTTGAATTAATTAATTGTTCAAAACGATTTCTTATGTTCGATTACAGTTAAAAGTTGAACAGATGAAATAATCGTTATACCATTAAGTTTCTATAATCTGTGTCCTCGTCCCTTTTATTATTATAAATAAGCTTTCGATTTTCCATACAATATTAGACCCTTTACTCCAAAAACACATAATCAAAAAGTATATAAAAGTATTGCACATATATTTGATAAACTAATAAATAAGTATATGTAACTGATTATATGTTATACCTAACTACCTATATCACCGCTTCAAACCTCTTATCTAAAAGGTAACGACAGTGCAACATATGAATATGCTATATCATAGTCGCATTCGACCGCAGAAATCTATTTAACAAAGGTATTGCATTGTAATTGAATTTCTCAGTCTAAGCCCTCATTAAGTAGCGGACTAAAGCTGAAGACTGATAACGATCGATTAATACATCTCAACGCGGTCCAGTTGCATTGCGAAATGATCATATACGACTAAAAAGAATTGCGTGTTTACTAACGAGCATTGCTAAAACAAGCATTGCTCCTCAACTTCATTAAGGAATATCAATTTAAAACAATTTATTCTTATTAATGTATATACATATCTTCAAAACTTTTGGGTTCGTTCTTGAAGAACATTGCATTTTAATATTGGAACTGATATAATATTTCTTGGTAATTATGTCAAGAGTAAAAAGTGAAAAAACATGTGTATACTCGTTTTGATGATAGAATAACACGAGACTATTATAATTTATCTCTTTATCATACTCCTAAGAAAAAAATACGAATCTGAAAATAGTTCTTAATGTATGCGATGATTTATTTAACAACTTATTCCGGCAAATTCTTCAGCTAAATAATGTTGGACATATCAAAATAATTATAGATTTAAAAACATCAAATAATTAGAAAAAAATCATCAACCAGTGTATATTTAAAATCTTTAGTTTTCATTAACTTAAGTAACGTTATAAATTAGATATAATTTAATCATCTTATACAAATTAGCAATTCCAGTTTGAACACTGTAAACAAAACAATCCTTGGGGGGCAATAACCAATTTTATCAAAGTCGAATATCTTCATTTTTATTAATAGCAAACACTTCATCGAGGAATTTTTTTTCGTCTTAGTAGTAATAATATCGCCAATCTTCAATACTAATGAGACCGAAGCAAAGTCAATAACCTTAATATTTTAAGTAACAATTTATACCTGCTTATCTGCTTTGCATTTAACTGTTATTATATATTAGAACTAGAGACTGGTCCAGACTTCGCACCAGTAGGCACTTACTATATAAGGTCAATGAATTCGAGATATTTGTAAACTATGCTATCTTTTAAATTGGACCATATTAAACATAGTGCCCAAATTTCTATATATACTCGTATAATAGAATTGGTAGTTTCAGAATTTATCTCGGTCGTTGTATGGTAACTTCTTTTTTTTTTTAAAGATTGACATTTCGAAAACCTTCGTATACTTCGAAATATCTATTTCCATATTTAATTATTTATTTATTTTATAATCATAAAGATTAGAATTTATCCTTTTCACACAATTTAACAAAAGTACTATTACGAGTATAGTAATTAAAACCAGAATAAGTCTATATCTCATGAAATAAATGATGACATGTAAATATTAAATGGTATTAAAACCTCCATATTGTGTATTTACGCAGGCTTATTGATGAGAATTATGCGATTCCTTTGAATCAATAACTGACTTAAATTTTTGCATTAATTATATATATATTTCGTATTAATGCAACGCCATTTTAGTATTATTTACAGTCGATTATAAAATAAAACTACATATTTTAGGTATAATTCAGTCAATGACAACTCGGTACGTGCAATACTCAGGACCATATTCTACATTTATAGGTTATTTGCAATTTACTAATAATAATCGACTTGCATATGATCGGCATAAATAAAGGGACTTCAAGATAACCAAATTTGTAGAACTGGTTTTAATCTATCGTTATGTACAACAATCTTTTACGTTAATCTTATATATAAAAATCTCTCGTCACAAAGTTACTATACTCCTCCGAAACGGCTTGACCAATTTTATATGCATATACAGTTGGTCTGAGAATCCGCTACTATTTATTTTTTATACCCCTATTAAGTTTTTTTAACTCCGCACGGACGGAATTGCGGGCGAATGCTAGTAATATTATGTTATATACATCGATCATCGATAGATTTATTTACCTGATATAGAAAATCGAGCTATTATCACCTTTAAGCAGTAAACATCTATAACCTTGACCAAATCGTCAGTACATAAAAGGGACATTAACCAGTCATTTTATATCAAATGAACGCAGCAATTTTTCTTTAGTTTTACACAAATGTGCAGTTGTAATTTCGCGTGGCGTGCCGACAATCTCTAGATCTTATCCCTGATGACTGTAATTCATTGTTACAACTTACAGCTATGTTATTACAGGTCCTTTGTTTTACAGTAAATAACCGGCATTTAGATATATTGTGAGGCCGGCGCTTCGCCGTTGGTGGATAATAAATATTTAGTGATTGATGATGCTGATTCCGAAGATACGACGGCCCATTGTCATCGTCTGAGCCTGGGTCCGACGCTCACCGGATAAGGCTGATTTCTGAGGCCTGCGTCAAGGTCTTTTTATTTGTTACAATAATAGAACACGTACCGACACGCTTTACAACGATAGAGCCTGTTACCCCAAATGTCAACACATCGAGAAAAATTCAGAATTAAAAGAACAATTAGACCATGTTACGCCATTTTTTGTAACTGAAGGCCAAGTGACAATCTAGAATTCTTTCTGCAGCAATTTTATCTGGCGAAGTGTCTCCGTAAAACTGCTAGTTCTAGAATAACAAATAAAAACTAAAGACGTGTGGTGTTGTGGGGCCATTAAAATATTTAAAGGCATGAGCTTTTACATTTTTTCAACCTGTAAAGGCATAAAGAAAGAGCAAAACAATACTCTGCTGAGTCATAATCAAATTAGACAAATTACGAATTTCAGACACCACTCGTCAAACAAGCAATGGTAGAAAAGGGCTTTGGTTTAGTTTTATAAAAGCATTTGACTTCATTAAGCTCACCAACATTTAGTTATTCTAACTTGCGTGATCTCCAATTTTGCTAGCAAAAAAACTTCACTATGCAATGATTACTTATTAATTTATTTAATTACGAAACCAAAGTATTGGTATAAGTAAAGTGTCAAAGTGTTGGCTAAATATTACGTATTACTGAACGGAAATCCTGTTTGTAACATGAATTACTTTACGACTCATGAGCTTATGCTATTTTTATGAAATCAAATAAAGACAACGTCGTTTCTATTATTGATTAATATTATCGAATTCGAACAGTTAATTCGCATTTATACATAAAAACGGAGTTATTCAAGTTCTTTTCATAACACCCTTTAATGGAAAAAGTGAATTTTAAATCCCTTTGAATTCAGATTGGGAAAACGCTGAAAAAGAATTGGCCAAAATATTTTATACCAATATTTGCTCCGATTATTATTTAAGTTCATCCAGAATCTAATCAGCTCTGTCGCCAGCGGCAATCATCCAAAGTGCTTTTGGATATCCTGTCTATTTTATTAATAGTATTATTTAAAATTATTCTTAATGCAAAATAAATTGGCGCCGACAAAAAATATGGTGACAAATTGTAGCAATAACCAGCAATTATTGCGTTAATATTCGTGGCCTATAACTAGATGACTGGCGTTCGCATTTTTGATGACAAAATTACTTCGTTATTTTATTAAGAAAGATAAATTTAATTCCTCCATTAAAGCACGTCTATTTTAATAATAGTAATAGATAGAACAAAAAATTTAAAAGTATTTAACGTATAGAAAACGCTTGATTTCTAATGCAACTAACTAAATGGTACCAACTGATTATCCTGTCTGCAAGTCAGGTAAAAACCTAATTTTTTGAACATTCACTTCAACCTTAAAGTCAAAGTCTTCAGACACCACTGGTAACCTCCATTCGAAACCAATTGACATTCCATTAAATATTTATCATTTAATATTGACGCGCCGTGTAAGTTGTTGGTCTATTTAATAAATATAAATACACATAAGGCAGATTAAGTACAATCTTTAAAACTTGATCTGGGACATGTTCGGAGCGCAAACATGTGCTGTGATATCTCGACCATCGGCCGTGTTACAGTTTTGAGTCATGTGTAATTAATGGCGTATTACGTAAGCGCCTTTCCCCGGGTGGGCGCTGCACCGCCCACCCCACTCCCCTTCCTTGCACCTCGTATCTACTGTCAATCATAACGCCCAGATACCATCGTCTTAACGCTCGCTGAGACCACCCGGACCTTCGTTCCTTCATCAATACTCATGCATAAAAGTTGTCATTCCTTTCATTGTTTTTGAGAACACATAGTCTTTTTTTTTAGTACAAATGTACTGACATGGTAATTTCACGGTTACGTTCACGTTAATTAATGAAGAAAAAAAATTACTAAAAATTTAAACGCATTTTAAATTATGAATATAATAGTCATCGATATAGATAACTAGCTTTTACTCGCGACTCCGTCCGCGCAGAATAAAAAAAATAGAAAACGGGGTAAAACTTATCCTATGTCCTTTTCCTGGTTCTAAGCTACCTGCCCACCAATTTTCAGTCAAATCTATTCAGCCGTTCTTGAGTTATAAATGGTGTAACTAACACGACTTTCTTTTATATATATAGATGATTATCCCAATACAATAGAGATAAAATATAAAGAGACAATTACTCTCCTGTTTCCAACGATTATAACAAAATATTTTATATGATCGCTGGTTAGAGCTATTTTAAAATGTACATTACGTTTACCATATTTGTAAATAATAACGAGTGTCATTCGTGACTAGATCATGCAACACAAATTGCATTTTGGAACGCTAAAACATATATCATTACCATTTGTTCGCTCCTAATTTATTTACATACGTTTGATTTGCTCACGTACGTTTAAACACCTCTTAAAGTAAATTTATGCAAACGTATTATAATTTATCATCGTTACAAATACAGAGAACCATTGCCCGCAATCTGAACCTTTCTGGGCCAGTAGCTTTGCACAAAGTACAGTATACGATCATTTATTTAAGACTAGAGACAAGACAACATCGATTTATACACATTAAATGCCTGGTTAAACGTCAACCGAAGTAATTTGAATATTTGCATCGATAAGCAGTCAACAATCGAAATTGCCCCAAATAAAGCAAACCATTATTTGCTATTTGCTTTACTTTCAATCCTTATAGATGTACACGATACCTAAATTAACAATTGGCTCTCCAATTTATCAAACTTAAAAACAACAAAACATTACTGGAAAGTAAACTTAATATACGTGACATTTCTTTTTCATTTTACGTTACGCAAAATGATTACGAATTACATTTACATCAATGGTCTTCATAAAACTTTAAATGTCTTAAGGGAAGCCATACTACATAGCTACCGCTGTCGACTATTTGGATTTTTCCGTTTATGTTTTCCCTAAAGAAGCTGCTATTTGCTATTCATGCATGCGTATGCAATATGTATGCTTGACGTAGCGTCTCATTAGCTAAATTACGCTAATTGTTATACGTGTTTTGTTTGATACATCACCTATTTAAATTCGAGGCAACGCTTTCTTTCTCTTCACATTAACATTTTGTTCAACTTCGTTGGAGGTCGGAAGACCCACTTTGTGAGTGAGTAAGGGAATATATCAAAATATCTTGTTAGATGTGCATAGAGATTTTTTTAAATTCTGTGTATCTGAATTTGAACTATCATTTAGACGGCGATCGATGCATTTTTATACTATCTGATAAAAAGTAATTTAAAAAGGGCACGCAAAAGGATCTTGCTAATTGGAGATCTCTAATCCTTGCCCTAGCTCCCTGGGTTACTGTCGTAAAAAATAAAATGAAAGTGGTGGTAAAAGAAAAGAAAATCTAGCATATATTGTTTTGTAATTAATAATGAAGAAATACTTGATAGTTTTTATGGCCGGATATATGAGAGTGCGTAGGTTAACTTTAACATACACAAGATAAGTCGTTCAAGTGAAATCGTTACACTATTGTGTCAAAATACACTCTTCCTAACTCTCCATGTGTTTTATAAACTTTCATAAAACACGTTGACAAGCTATTTTTTAAACTATCCAGACGAGAGAAATTATGTTTTAAATTAATTTTTATCACATAAAATGAAATCATTTATAATTCTTTTGCCTCTTTTAATACAGTACAAATCAAACTTACTAATATTATAAGTGCGAATGTTTATATGGATGTTTGTTTGAAGGTATCTCCGGAACGGCTAAACGGATCTTGATTAAATTTGGCACAGATGTAGGACATAGTCTGGAAGTATATAGGGTACATAAGCTACTTATTAAGTTTTGTTTTTTATTCCCCGCGGATGGTGTTGCCGGCGCCGGCTAGTCATTAATAAAACGAGAAATATTATTAAGGTATTAATAAATAATAATTATTTTGAACCACGAAAATGACGGGAGATAAACTTATTACTACTTACTACTAAAAAATCATCTCTAATGTCTACTTCAGGGACAACTGTACTAAAACATTTTACCATCCTGCTCATTCCCTTTAAAAAAACGAGAGATATATATTCTTACGTGTTTTGTCGCAGAAAGCCAAGGCATGAATGAAGTTATACAAATAGTCTTAATTTAAAATGTTTTAACAACAATGAAACAATGAACATTGAATTGGATGGATGAGGTAACAGTAATTGATAAATTTGTATCAACAAATCATCTTATCGATTACAATGAAGTAATCGTATTATTTTATAATAACTATTCATAAAATAATGATTTACATTAATGTGTATTTTATCATTATTAAATAATTTCCGCTATTCATTTTCGTTATAATTTATCATTAAGTGTGTTATGATCATGACTACATTTGTATTTTATTAGTATTTTCTCTAAAATTATTCATTTAGCTCAATTATGCCTTAATACCATAACAAACTAATATTTCACACGTTAACCCTCGATAACAGTTTACAATTTCAACGTCGTATATATTAAAGACTTTCTTTTCAAACAGCTTAGGGAAAGCGGCAAACTCACGCATCTGTGCAAAGAATGCGTCATTGCCTGCACTAGACAATTAAAATTATTATTATATCAAGATGTTTTCAAGTGACAAGAAGAACTTTAAATGTGAATGCGGAGAAGTACATCAAAGAGAAGAGCACGGGTCTTGTGGGATAAGTTTGATTTAAACATACAACGGTTCAATACTTTTCATCCATTAACAAATGACTAGACGAAGTCGGGGCCAAAAGCTAATGTTTTATAATTATGGAGAACATTTAAATGTGAACTCACATTAAAGTTAAACCCGTATTAAATCAATGTTATTTATGTTTCATATACCGCATATAATTGACAGACCAACTGCAAGATCATAGCTTGTCGCAAGGTCTCTTTTCCCTTAATCGATTCGCATATCGACCGACCGATCGATTACATTTGCAGCTTTAGAACTAAGTAATTCTGGCTATTTAAAATAACATAGTACATCAAAAGATAAATAAACACTAAGGTTAAGTTTATTTTTAACAAAATATATTCAGTATTAGCTAACTTGAAACATCAGTTCGTATTTTTTTTGTCTTTCTTTTTTAGCCGACTTCAAAAAGGAGGAGGTTATCAATGCGACTGTATTTTTTTATGTGTGTTACCGCGAAACTCCGCCCCTGGTGGTCCGATTTTGATAAAAAATATTTTAATCGAAAGGAAGTGCTTGCAGATGGGTCCCATTTTTTTTTAAACAACTGGAAGACTAGTAGATTTTGAATTTAGCTTCAAAATTTGTTGCGAAAATTAGGGACAATTTTTCTTTCAGCGCTTATTACTCTCCATTAATTGAAACATTAAAGTCTGTAATAATTATGTCGGGAAATAACAAATTAAGTAAGGATATCGAAGACGTTTGAAATTCCATCAAATTATATCATTTCTTTCGTAAATAAATACAGGTCACGCAAATGAAAACTTGTTAATAACCGTAATATAATATTTCAATGCAAATGTTACGTTGCTGAAGTAACTTTGTTAATAAATAATTTAAGTTTAGATTTTTAAATGCTTTCGAAGAGGCACGTATTTACACCCTTTACGGGCTAAACACGAGTAACTAATTAAGGTTTATTGGAGAACGAATATTTAGATTACAATAGTTGAGGACAAAAGCGTTGCGGGGCACGAGTGCCCGCAATACTATCACTAACCATACAAATACAATACTCGAGGCCGTGGGCCACATTTAGATCGTTAGCGCTTAATACCAACCTGTGAATAGGGTTGCCAACTAACAGGTGAATTCCTACAATATCCTCATATAAATAAAAAGACCGCTGAATCCCTTTCATTCTCTTAGGCAAAACTGAGATTCGGAGTCGAAAAGACCGCAATATTTTTCTCGTTTTTGGAGGTTGTCCGTCGGCACCGGACAATGACTCTCGCTTATCCAGTTTCGACTGTATACGTATATATTGACACAAATGTTCTAAGGTATCAAATCAAATTGTTATGCCTTGTTTATTTTTCATTTTCGTAAACACTGTTAAAAGTACTTACTAACTAATATATTTAAATCACGTAAAAAATTAAGAAACGTTTGTGGAGTTTTAAATAGACAAAAAAAGTTTGTGATTACTTAAGATAAGATAAACATTATTTTTTGTCATAGGATTGATACGTGTGCGATAACCTCACGTGACCTCTTGAATATACTGAATTATTTATCATCACGATTCTATGTTATTACGTTCTTTAATAGACAGAAATTAATTATTATAATGCAGTAATAATATGTAATAAGGTAAACTTTCCATAATCACAAAACTCAATATGATCATCCATTGAAATAATTATAGTGAATTAGTATACATTAAAAAAATTATTAAATCGTACTTATGGAATTCTTAGAATGTCATTCATTATTTTTTCCATTTCAGACCACCTTTCTTTGTTTCCCAACAAGCGTCCCACATTCTGACGGTTTCCGTGTTTTTATTTGTTTTTTGAATAATATGGAATCAAAATTATTTTAGGCGAATAATCTTATCATCTATATCTATACAATTAATAAAATTGCAGTGTCCGATGTTTTATTATATTAAAAACTAGCAGTTACCCGTGACTATCGACGCTGAATAAAAATATTGGCCTAAGTTCTTCCCGCACACCTAAACTACCTTCCCGTCCAAGTCCTGTAAAATCTTGCCAGTCATTTGACAGACAAAAGTTCAAAAAAATAGATTATAGTTACAACCAACGTAAATACATCATGTTCGCGAAATATGTTTTTCTTTTCCATTATATACAGACACTACAATTTTATTAATTACTTAGAATTTATGTGTAACTTACGTAGTATGTCTGAGAGCAATTATTGAAATTACTCTAGTCAAATAAACGAGTAATTTGCAGTTATATTTAATGAAATTCAGTTATTAGAATGCCACGTTACGCTCAAAATACAGATTTAAACCTAGACTGTTTATAAAAAAATCTATAATTCAATGTTACGTTTATTTTACATTTGTTTGAAGTCTATAATAATCGACTTAAAGTCACCGATATTAGTTAGTGTTACAAAGGCGGAATTGTAGACGGTATACAAGTTGCGTAGGAGGCGTTAAACTTCAGTCTCCAGTCGTATTTTACGCTTGAATTGGGTTCATATTGCTAAATGTGGAAATAACTAATGCCACCTGCCGAGTTAGAGCATAGGCATTTCGATGTCAAGAAGAAATTCAGCTACGTAGATAATCTATATAATCGGTTGCGAAAGGCCGCAGCCACTGACCGATTTAATAACTTGAACACTAACAGAACGCTCCATTTTGTGGACAGTATAATTTTAAAACATATTTGCGTAACAGTAACTGCGTTTAATATTTAACCGTTGAGACAAGCTGTGCCCACTCGCTTAAATAATGTGGTTATTAAATTATTGCAAATTTTGTTTCAATTATTGATTTAACTATATCATTACCATATCGAATGATAACATTAGGTACGATATTCCTAAAAAAAATATTCTAACTTTTGAGAAAACTTCATTGCACATCTAATGATCCGACTTTGTCGAAAATAAATTTTATTTTAATGTTTTATTTCTAATATTTGTTATGTATATTTTAATATAAAAAAATCAATAACACACTTTTACGTCTGTTTACAGTATTCTATGAAAAATAAACTATGATGATTATAAAGTAAAATACCTTCGTATTTTTTAAAAATAGTTGAACATACCTATGACCCATTTAACCGTGTAACGAGTAGCAACGATCGCTCCTTATATGTCGAAGCATTAAGAGCTTGCTATTCAATTTATGTATTCAATAGATATTTTGAGAAAATAAGGTAAGATATCTCATTAATCCAAGCGTTTTAAGATATTATTACTATTTTACTAGCCGTTTTAAATTATCCGTATTAAAACATACTTGTGAATGTTCTTCCTGGATCTTGATGATGCTGCGTCATATACTGCGTACAACATCTTCTATATGATAAATACATAATTTTATTAATTTTCCACGATTTTCTATGCATTTAGAACATTTTATAAGCGCGAAAAAACTTTTAAAAAATATTTGACATTTAATTTTAGTATATCGGCTCTGGTTCCGCTAGTACCTGAATAAAAATAGCGTCACATATACATGCTTTTTATAGGACTTTTTCAGTAAAAAAACAACAGAGGTTCATTGTTATATCATTACTTAATATTTTAAGAAATACGCAAATTACACTAGTTACACAAGTAAAACTTATTAAACGATTTATACAATGTGGATTTCATCGTTCGGCTTGGATAAAGCGCGTCTTGGGAAACGATAGGCTTCACTATCATTCTCCGTATACCATGATAATAACGGTTAGTAAAGTCGGATGAAATACATCGATTAATGCATTCAAAAAACAAAAACGTTTTAAATTAGACGTTTTAGTTTATTCTGTAGTACAAATCAGAGATCAGCCATTTTAGTAGTGCACTAAATACGCACTCTTTTTTACAATACAATAAAAAATTTAAGACAAAATGTCACATACAAATTAATTATATGTGACATTCTCTCTTCTGTTATTCTCTTTCCGAATCTTTATCCTTAAAATTATGAAACCATCATGTATAAAATTTTTTTTCGTAGTTGTTGACTTTACGTTGCAGAAACTTTCACATTAAAACATTTTGGTATCTCATTTCTTTCAGAAATACATATAATATGCTTGTAAAATGGTGAGATTTGTATCAGCAGCAAATGTGTAGCGTACAATAAATAATCAGCGTATATAACAAATCCTATTTAGTCCCCAACTATTTAACGAAACCAAAATAACGCTTGTAGTTTCAACAAAATATTATATCTAATTCCATACCGGAACGGCATTTCAATCTACTACCAGATAAAGTTACAACAACTTGCACCTGTTCTGAATATTACTCAATCCAAATTACCAACAGAGAGTGGTAACTAGCATTATGCACCAATAACAAATTCCTTTCTTTATTGCCATTTGCTTGCCCAATGTACCATAACTTATTAAGAGTTTTCTTATATACTTGTGTTAAATTTAATTTCTTCTTGACACATATTCGTTAATTCAACATTTCATTTTCTTTTGTTTCAGGGAACAATATATATTTAACGTCTTCGAAGTGATTGTTAGTACATTGGAGACAAAATTACAAAGGATAGAAAACTTAGATAAAGCTGTAGAACATTTGATGCGACGAGTGGAAGCATTGGATTCTCGTGTTAATGACAACATAGACAAAACTGATGCCATCATTTCAAAACTAGGAAATCTCGACTTAAAACTATTCAGTCAGCTCAATCAAGATGAAGAAGAAGTGTTTACAGAGAGGACAGTTAAGAGAAAGAGTGAAAGTAAAATTAGCGATACACAATTACTTGACCGAAAGTTAGAATCCTTGGATCAAAAGGTGTCAAACATTGATTCAAAATTAGTAGGTTTAAAAAATCAAATAGATAATAATTTCTTACCAGTTGATGATATTAATGCTGAAGCTAGCGAAAAGAAGCCAATCAACTTAAACGTTATTGAAATTGCGAAAGGTCTCAATACAGAAGTAGTTAATACGATCACAAAAGAAGTCGATCAACTAAGAACGTCAATGTCCACCGTTGATCGTAAGCTACAATTTCACATAAATCTTGTTTCTGAAAATTTAGGTAAAGTACTTTATATGATGGCAGATGTTCATGCAGCTATAGTGGAACCCGACTCTGCGTCAATAAATGTTAACAACATTTTTAAGAATAGGACAACAACAAGTACTCAATCTCCCATATCCAAAGGAAGTAAAATAGATACACTTGTAAATAAAATCATTCCTATGATGAGTGTATCGGAGAAAATGGACGAAGTTTGGGATGTTGTCGTTGGGACTAAAAGTTCTGTTGACGATTTGGTACCAAAATCAGATGAACTGCTTACACAAACTCAGAGACAAGAGCGAGCCATTGGTCAAATTCACAACGACCTGAGACTAAAAACAAATCTTATTATAGAAAATTTGGATATGGTAGAAAAGCGACTGAAAAAACAAGAAGATGACGTCGCAACATTAGCCCAGCGTCCAGTGCCTGCTGAATTACTTCTGGATCCGACTATCGACAGGCTAGTGGAGTACGCTCCAAGCAGATATAGATATGACGAGCCCTCTACTGACCCTAATATGAGTACTGTCGCAGCTACAACTTCGCCGAGCTTCTCTGCTACAATCAATAACAGGTGATATCTCTCTAAATATTTATTTTTTCGATTATAAAGTTGTTGGCGATTTCTGTGCGCTTTGCGAAATGTATTGCGAATTTTTGACTGTCTTATTTGTATGCTTGGCGTTTGTGAATTTTGTAAACAGTGTCTAATAGTTATGTCGCATGCAGCCTGAACACTTCGACCAGCCCGAGCAGTGCTAGCGGCTCGAGTAGCACAAACTCACCCACGACCATGGCGGCAACCAGTTCCAGTAGCGTTAGTGGTAACACCACCAGCGGCGCCAGCAACTCTGGTCCACGTCCCGCTAGCCGTAAGGGTGGCATCATCTTCCCCAGCGTTAAAAACAAGCCTATCGTCGGCAATAACACTTTTGCCTCAGAGATCGTCGCCAACTATAAAGATGTGAAAGTGAGTCAATGTTACAAAATTATCTATTTTCTCAGACTAGCTATTCAAATATATTAACAATTTTAGCACAATAATGAATAACTTATGTGCTCATAACATCGCTGTGCGCAATATGTAATTTCAAATTTGGGCGTATTATTTCAAGTTTATGATATTTAATAATTATTCAAAATCTAGTTTAATTTACAACCCAATGTAGCCAATGGCGAGCCTAACAAAATTGACGCCAACAAAGTCCCATAAAGTGTTTTTCTTCATACCAACTATTGCGTAAAACGGAAGAAAAGCATTTAAACTAAGAAACTATATCGAAACGTGTTTGATTTCCTTAATTCATTAGTAAATTCATTTCCACTTTAATTGAATTAATAAAAACTTAACTTGTGCTTCTACTAAGTTGATTCGGTGCCTATTCGAGGCTGTAAATATAGGCAGGTTCTACTCGAGTTGATACAAATGGAGTTAAATTCTGTTTTCGGAATTTTAATCAACTTCATTGCTAGCCGGTCCTAGCGACTGTAAGCGAAATGCACATACCTAATCTATTGGTATCGACACAGAACCATTTAAGTCTCCTAGTTAAGCAATAAGGAACACAACTGCGCAATACTTTGACTTGGCACCAAACTACATGTTCTACATCCTGTACTTTGTTTGTTAACTATCACTGTCATATTTATACTATTTAAATTTTACTTGAAAGTTATTAAGCTTAATTTTATCAATGATACTTTATGATAAACAGACATACTTGATAAAAATTAATTCTTCTTCTGATGTTGCCATCTTCTCTCGAAACCTCGCGTGTTTATTTAAAATAATAAATGCATTTAATACATTTAATTTAAGTATCAATAACCTTTTTAGTTACATCTCTCTTAAATAATTTATTGTCTACGCATAAGAACTATTGTTTTCACTATTTTGCAACCCTTTCGAAGCATGAACAAAATATCACCATTGATATAGAACAAATATATAGGACCGGTGCAACGATGGTTTCGAGTAAGGAAAGTTGTTTGCGTTACGTAAATCTAGTTCACGTACATCAATGCGACTTTCCGCGACTTTAAGGGAACAAAAACTGGCTTTTCCCACCAGTCGTCGGTTACCAATGATTACACCGTGTTTATTGTCTTAACTTACGGGAACATGTGGTTATGTTGAACAACGTGACGCAATCTTTTATAATACTTACGCATTTTGAACGGCAACTGCAATCGTCAATGATACAGAACGCTAGAACTACGCAACGACAGTGAACATTATATGAATGGATTGTCACGATCGGACAGAACACCCGACCATAAAATGTTTCAATCGAAGTATTCAATGGTACTGTATCGTTTCTTATGTTGATGTTCTATCGAGAGCGTTTTTTATTTATTTTAAGGCGACATTAACTAAAGCCATAGAGGTGTCCCAATACTTAAGTTTTTATTTATTTTAAAAAAGGAATTATAAAACATCTTTTCCGTTTAAGTTACGAAATAAGTGTTAGCAAACTGCAATATTTTACACCACCATTTACTTCGTATATATTTTATAATAACGTTGAGAACAAACAAGTAAACGCCGCGGCAGTCTAAGGCAGTAAGCATCAACATGAACACAATAACTAGCACAAAAACCAATTGAAAGTACCTATACACTGTTGACATGAATTGCATCATATCAACTTAATGACATTTTAATTGTATTCACAAACTAACATTGTGTAACATAAGTTTATTTTAAATAAGTAATGAAGTGACTTAGTTTAAATATGTAAGTTATATTATTTACTAATGATTTTTCTTTTATTGGCAAAGCTTTGTCGTATAACATAATTATTGAAAAAAAAATATATGTACATGTTGATATTTAATAATTGTTATTTTTAAGGCGTTGCGAACTGACAAATACCTACTCGTAATTTGCCTTTGCGATGGTGCAACATTAAACGAGCAATTCTTTCTTTATGTAAACAATGTATGTTATGAACTATCAACAACGAATTGGTGCATTTTCCAGGGTTACTCATGCGTCGATCTTCTGAACGCTGGGATGCGGGACTCTGGAGTATATTACTTGCAAATCCGGGGCACCACTTATTGGTTCCTTAAAGTGTTCTGCGAACAAAACGTCGCTGATGGAGGATGGACGGTTAGTTTGAATAATTTCCCTTCTCTCTATTAAAATTCTAAAAAGTTTTGTTAACCTACCGCTCTGTATCGCAATAAATAGGTTTCTCTTCTCAGATATTATTTTGTGTCATAAGAATAAAAAGATTTTTTTAATTAAAAATCATAAACCGATAAAATTAACTACGTAGAAGAGTACTGAGTTCGTACAAATTAAAAATAAATTATTAGACCACATAAGTATAATTCGAAATACTAGGAATCACCACAATTATGTACGATGTGTGAATTAAAAGAATAAAAATTTTCAAGGTAATCCATCGTCGGGATGATTATGGTGTTCCGGTGGAGAATTTCAACCGAGACTGGAGTGATTATAAAAATGGTTTCGGAGACCCTAACAAAGAATTTTGGCTCGGCAATGAAAATATTTACATGCTGACAAACAATGATGATTACATGCTCAGGGTTGAGCTTGAGGACTTCGATGGAAACAAAAGGTAAAAAAACAAAACCAATTTTACTCCTCTAACTCGCAAACATTTTTATGGTGTTACGATAGATACATTCTTGTTTGTTCTAACAAAGATGTACGAAGACAGTATATTTATGTTTCATACTAAGGTAATACAAACAACTTTTGCACGATTTTGTGTACGTAAAACTATTACAATATGTACATAGATGTGTGTTCTATTTGGGTTATATTTTTGTTGCGTTTTACAGATATGCGCAGTATTCGCACTTCAAAATATATTCAGAAGCGGAATACTACAAATTAGAGATAGATGGCTACGAGGGAAATGCGGGCGATTCACTAAACGACCCGTGGTACGGATCCAACAACAGTCCCTTCTCTACGTATAATAGGTAATACTGTTTGTCGTCTTCTATTTTAGAATGGTTTTTAGAATTGCTATAAATAATCTTACTTCTTACTATATTAATATTATAAATACTAAAATTTAGATGGATGGATGTTTATTTGAAGGTATTTCCGGAACAGCTCAATGGCGTTTAATGTTTGGCACAGATGTAGTCTGAAAAAACAAGTAGGATACTTATTAAGTTTTTTACGTAGTCGACGACAGCTAGTTTATCATATGTACACAGGTATAATACGAGTACATTGGTCTAGGTAACTTAGCTCAGATAGGATTTTTAAATTCTATGCTGAAGAATTATTTAACTTTGTACTTCTTCATTACAGAGACAACGACAGATCTTCTCTGAATTGTGCATCGATGCTAAAGGGTGGTTGGTGGTGGAAGTCTTGCGGACGCGGTCTCAACGGTCTCTACCTTCATGATCCACAAGATCTCACTGCTCGACAAGGTATATATTTCAATTAAAACAAGTTTACAGTGTCTTCGTAACTATAAATCCACAAGGCTATCTGAATCGTGGACGTTAGTCAAACTAATATAAATAAATTATGAGAGCTCACTAGCGCGCCCCTGTCAACGTGAAAAAATTTCACAAGATCCTGCAGCCTTTCTGCTGCAGAAACAGTACATATAATTTTTTATTTTATATCATTACGGGCGCTTAGAAACCTTGTTAAAAGTTAATAAACCCAAAGGTTCCCTATGGAGCTTAGCTTCAGGCTTTTACTATGAGCACAATTATCGGATTTGAAGGCCGCTGAGTTGTTAGCTCGCTTCGATGGATATTACTTAATGATTGGGAGCTAAGGGTCCTCAATAAACGACCTTGGTTTGGCCCGTCTCTATATATGTTATACATAAATTACCTGCATACAAATTATTATGAATTACAAATCAAAGGGAAAAATAAACATGTTATTCATGACACTAAAAGCATGTATTTTAGACATATGCTACATAGATATTGTTATTTTACCATGGATTTTCATTGCCGAAACATTGATACAGGTATTATACAGAAATATGTCATCTTCCTCATTTTCCTTCAAAAAAACGGAGATTACAATTGTTTCGACAATGGAAGGTTATCGATTATTACTTTTGACAGTATTACATTCGCCATTAAGTAGTAAATTGTTTAAGCTTTCGTGAGTCATTATTATAAACTAATTATGGAACGGTTAACACTCAGGCGTATAGCTGGTGTCGGTACCGACTAATTTCGAGCCCATCGGAGGCCCTTCTTCAGGATGTGAGGGCCTAGTACTATTTAGCGGTAGAAGCCCGTCTCCGGGCGATATTGATGAGGTTAATACCGAAGCCGAGGCGTCTCTATTACATATATTATTATGTTCAGGTTTTAGGTATACGCGTGAGTGTTAGCCATTCCATATGAGATTTATTAAATATTACATTGAAGATGTTAGTATATATTTACTAATATGTGTAAACAGTGGCGGATTGTAGCTAAGTGAGTTAGACGAGGAGTAGTGAAACATTCTACAGTCCCGAACTTAACTAACACCTGTTTGATCTATGACCTTAGAGCATGTTGCAGACTATTATACATTTGTCAGTCACGACGAAGCTTATTTTGCATAGGTGCTTTCTAGTAGTTTGTGTAATTTTTGGTATGAACGTGAAAGCAAACAAGGAAACTTATTACTAAAATATTTGTTAAATATAACGAAAAAATTATATGAATTACTTGTCTTTTCGTACAAAAGGAAGGTATTACACAGTAAAATAAAACATTGTCGATTACAGGCATCGTATGGTTCCGTTGGCGAGGATGGGACTACACTCTGAAGCGGGCTTCAATGATGATCAAACCCAAAGGCCTACAACCCAACACGTGAAGCCGCATCAACGTTTAGACATTATCATATCCGGCCTCTGTTTAAATTTACGGATTTATTGTGTCATATAACCGTTCATTTCTATTACAAATGTGAAGAAATAAGGTTACTAATACACGTGTGACAAATATTTAAAAATACCGTTAAATTTCTCAAAAAATATACTTAGGTACTGAGTTATACCAATTCGTGTGCAATTTTAGGGAAAAGTAATATAATTCAAATATAAAGTATAGAGAGTACACAAGTTGAAAATATATAAGCGTTATACTACATGTGAATATATACTAAGAAAATTTGTGGCACGCGCATTAAACGTGGTTGAATTCATCGCGGCATATAATTACATGTTATCTATAAAGTGCATTACCTTTTGTTTCTTATTTCGTATTTATTCATACCTTTATCTATACTAATATTATAAAGGAAAGATTTGTATTTTTCTATTTAAAGAATAAACTCAAATAAAAATACCCGATTTTAAAAATACTGTTGTCATTAAAAACCTACATTTTCAATGAGTAACATAGGCTATATTTTCACTCGATTTTATTTTTCATTCTTTCGAGATGAAGTTGGTGGCAAAAGCTAGTGTTTTATACGATATATTTACATAATTAGTCAATTTTAAAAACTCATTTCGAGCAAAAAATAAAATTTAAAACTGTAAAAACTAGAAACTACTGTGATAATCCTCAAATAAAGAAAACAAAAACAACATAAATCAAATAATATTTAATATTAGAGAAATCAACAAAAACTTATTCAGAGAAAATCGCCATCAATTTAAGTAGATTATGCTCTTTGTATTCATTTCTTACTCTCTCTGTAAATAAGATAATAAAGCACTTAACATTATAATTCTAAACTTCCTCATTTTTGATGTCACAAAATTATTTTTATTGTAAATAACTGTTACCTGCAATCATTTTAATTGGAAATGTAGTGAATTAATTTATTTATTTTTAATCTGAAACGTGAAACCTTTGGTTAATTAGATGTACGCTATTAATTATAAGTTTAAATTGTAATAAGTGTAAATAATGTCTACATATAAATTGAAGGATAAGACATAATTGATATTAACTGCACAAATACTATTTATTTTACTTGTTAGACGAGAAATTATTTATGTATTTTGCTACAACTACGATCAACGTACTATTATTTATACAATGGAAATCTATTTTAATATACGTTAATTATTAATATAATGATAACAAGGTACCTTATTTAAAATCATACAGACATTTCAAAGAAATTTAAGCTTCTTTACAGCTGGATACATCGTAAATTCGAAGACCACTACTATTTCTAGTAATCTTGTAAAGTGTTATATGTATACTATTTTATTTCGTAATTTTACTGTATAATCTATGTATATCTAGTTAACTTATATACAATTTTAAATATAATATTATTATACCATACAATTTTTTTTTAATTTTTATAAATGAGAAAAAAAAATTACATTTAATAATTGTTGATCCAAATATATATTTACAGTTTTTAAATGCATAGAATTATAAAGCTACGAAATATAAATGTGTTTTAATATCTTAAATGATACCTTTCCAATAAAAATATTATGAATATATTATCAGAATAAATTGTGTATTTATTAAAGATATTAACTGATAAGCCAGATTACTTTTATTAAAAGGTGTTGAATATAGAATTTATACACATATTATCTTAATATAGTACTTATTGAAGTAATATTAAATATAGATAAAATAAATATAAATACTCAAATAGACATAGTAGTTAAGCACTTCTATTACTTAGATACAAAGCATACATTTTTTTATAACTATTCATGTTAATAATACAGGAATAATGAGAAGGAAAAATGATTAATGAAGCAAAATGAACTTGGTATAACTACTTACTTGCATATATATTACATTTACTCTAGTACTGTGTTACTTATTAATGTTGCTATTAAAAATCTACATAGGACAAATTACTACTCTTATTACAATCAAATTTCTTTATTTTATAGCATGTTGTGTTATGTTACACTACACTACACAGAGTTATAGTCTAACACTGTCTTATAGCCTACTGTAGCACTACTATATCACTACACTTTATTCTGCTTCAAAATTAGGAAAAGTTGGATTTGCAGTTTCAATGTCTTCAGACACATTTGTGTCGAGCAAGTCTTGTCCAGTTAGAGTATCACTTAATAAATTTTCAGGTAGTAAGTTATCATCTAAAAAGTGATCACCTAAAAAGTGTTGTGAGTAGAACCCATCTTTTAAAAAGTCATCTGAGTCTAACAAATCACTAAAACTGTCTTTAGCAGCAGTGTCCACTGAACTGGTGGTTGCCACCGGAGGCTGTGATACTACTTCAGGCTCGGCAGGTTGTTGCGTACAACTTGCTGTAGCCTCCTGAGGTTCAGAATATATTACATTTAAATCACCTAAAGAATACTGCATATCTTCTATATTTTGTAGCACTCGGGAGGGGCTGGACTGGGAGACTCTGCGGGAGGAGCGGACGCGGGCTACGCGCGTGCCCCCCCACTGTTCCTGTTATACTTTCATTTTCTTCGTACCCTTCCTCGATGCACGCTCCTTAGCCTTCTGATACACGCGCATCAACTTTTTCTCTTCAGCTAAAATCTTTAGAAGAGTTATTATAAACGGTAAATAATTATGTCTTCTTCTAATCATATCATCTTGATACTTTGCCATTTTTTCATCTTCATACTCAATCAACATCTTGAGATTGCGAATTTCATTTTCAAGATATTCATTATCCATTGGGATTAGTTGACTTGCTTCCAATAAATCATCTATTTGACGTTCATATATCATCTTCCTATCAGACACAACGGCCATCAAATTAAAATGTATTTCACCTTCAGTATATCTATAAACAGATGGTTCAATTAATAATTGAAAAAGTTAATTTTCTAATAACTTATATTAATTAAAAATTAAACTAACGCATTGATCCGTTGCATAATCACTGGACGGACCGCATCAAGCCAATCCTCCTCTGCTTTTACCTCGCCATGGTCAATGGGCCCCTCGCGTAATCCATCTAGTTCATAAATTCTACCATCTATTGCCATATATCCAATAAAATGATAAGCATCCTCATCCTGAAAAGAAATAGATTATTAGTTACACTTGACAATTGAAATTGAACACTACATTAACTATAAAAAAATATTTTCATACCTTGGAAGCTGCATCTGGGTCAGTTTCAAACAGAGGTAGCTGCACCATAGAATTATGTGCTGTACGTATAGTGTTGGAATTACTTAATGTTAGACCTCTCATTTGCGGATCAAAACACATACTGAACTCCTTGAGCTGAGTCAGTTCGGGGCCTAAATCTACATCTGGATGGTTGCAATTCAGTAAGATACTGATGATGGCTTGAGTAGCACAGGCATTGTTTATAACCTAGACATAACACAAAAAAAATACATTTATCAAGAAATTACAGTCGACTAGCTTTACAATAAAAGATATGTTGTAGCCTTAAAGCTTTAACACAAGAAAGAAAAATCTGCACATGTATTTAAAAAAAAATATTATTTTGTTTATCCCAAGATTTATTTATTAAAGAATAAAATACCTGTTTGGCAAAGTATATTTTATTAACCCGATCATCGGTGACAACTGGTTTAGGTGGCTCATTATCTTGCACATATTTAAATAAGAATATTAAGCCATGCACGGGTCTGGAAAAAAATATTATCATTAAAGTAACCAAAAAGATTTCAGACTTGATTGTAACAGCAATTGACAACATATTGAGACTTAAATGCTAAGTCAATAAAGTAGTTGCAGATACTATTCCTTTTTTTATTTTCTATATACCACTCATAACTTGACTTACCAACCAGTGGTTTACAAGGTTATAATACTCACTTCAAATTTTCAAATATACCCCCATCTATAGTCCACAATTCTTCAACTTGTACCCCTTTCGTACCTTAAAAGGTTAAAACAATTAGTATAATTTAAAGAGGTTTTAAATATGTGTTTTATTCATTTGAAATTAATTGAAAATTACCAAACGCTTTTATCAACTGTGTAAACACTCCGGGGTCACTTTCAATCTGGCACCAATTTCCAGCGGCTGGCATTGTGGCTGTGATGTATTTTTGCTTAGCCAAACTAAAACAACATGACTAGTTAGAAAAATGTTATTGATTGTTAATGTTGACATGTAGAGTCAACATATTAGGCTTTTAATGTTAGTAACTGTCAAAATTATGTTAGTTAGTGGCTTACTGTACTGGCATAATGTGAACCAGACAGGTACCATTTTAATTTCCTCAACAACCTGAACTTTCAAAAATTTATATCAAGTCTTAAAAAATAGAAGATAAGTAAAGTGAGGGTAAGATGACAAATGGATATACAAGCAAAAACAATAAAAACAACATTGTAAGGACCACCTGTAATAAGTTGTAATGGATGTGTGTAAATCAGCTCCGAACCAGTTCAAAATGAGTGGTAGCCCAATAACTTAATTGACAGCTCACAGCTCATCGCAATGTAATATGACTATGTGAGCCAATAAGCTAGCTGGTGACAGACAGTTTGCATCTGCAACTGCAGATGTCTATGGGTTTGTTTGCCCAATAATGTACAAAAACAACATAACTCTGTGCTGTTTACAAATTGGGTACAAATTGAGCTGATCCGTGAGCCAGTTCAATGACCTGCTTCACAAATGAGAACTGTAAGCAGATCTGATTTACCCATGACTAAGTTGTAATAACTAATTTTCTTTTGACAAGAAATTTGTTTATCTCATATTAAAACAATAAAGAATTTTAGTTTTTTTTTTTAATATAACATCTATATATATATACAATCAAAACCGTTTATAGCGACATCGTTTAGAACAACATACCGGTTAAATTGACCAAAATCAAAGGTCCTGGCTGAATGTTACTACATATCTTTCCTATTAATACCTGTCACCGGTTGTTACAACTATCAGTTTTTACGACTCAATATGAGTAGTCCCTTCGATGTCGTTATAACAGATTTTGACTGTATATATAAAAGAAAGTCGTGTTAGTTACACTATTTATAACACAAGAACGGCTGAATCGATTTGACTGAAAATTGGTGGGCAGGTAGCTTAGAACCAGGAAACGGACATAGGATTTTTACCCCGTTTTTTGTTTTTTATTCCGCGCGGACGGAGTCGCGGGTAAAAGCTAGTTTAGAATAATTTTGAAATATTGAACATAAACAATTTTAATATTTAAAATTTTGGCCTAACTATTTTTCTATTTCTTTGTTCTTTTTCTATTCTTTGTGAAAGGCACTTCTGTTTAACCAGATGTATACATTTGACTATACCTTTTTACCAATATTAAGATAAATATATGTCTATTGTACTCAAACAAGCTAAAATAAATAACAATACAACTGCAATTTCCTCTGCTGGCAAAACACACGAAGAAAATTTTTATGACCTGATTGTAATTTTTTACTTTGGCAAAAAAAGACATGGCGCCATTTTCATGGCGGTTTACCATTCTGCACGGGTCACTAAAACAGTAACATTTTGCAGGATACTTTGCTGTTATATTTGTTTCTCAAATGATTATCATACATTATCACATATATCGTAAAAATTACGAGTTTTTTGTGTGAAATACAATTGCGGCATTTTCCAAAGCCGAAAAAGAATTCGATTCAGTTTGCGTGAAGTATAAAGAAATGAAAGTAAAATTGCAAGACTTACTTGACCAAAAGCCGTCAAGTGCTCTCCGGAACGGATATCCAATTACCAATTATTGAGAACTGCTTTAAACAAAAAGGAACTAAGATTTGGAACAATACCTATACGCAATTTTACTTTATCTAATTTGGAATGATAAATTTGACAAGTCACAGTAGGGATGTACCAAATACCAATCCCAAGATTGGTACTGGTATTCTACGTCTAAATCGGATAAGACTCAAAAATCTTATCGATTTTCGACTGAATTTCTAAGTTCCATAGATGTAAAAAATCAAATATATACAAACCGGCGAATTAGCGGAACATAAAAAAGGGTGAATTAATAATAGATATTTTTTTTAGATTTCGTAATGACACGTTCCGTGATGGCCACACCATCACAGTTACCCTAAAGTGGTTTAGGTATGCCTGAAGTGTGATAGCACTATGAGCCCGAGCATTATCCTGCATTAGAATAAAGTCGTTAGCAATAAAATCTTCTAAAATATTCTTGGTTCGTAAAAAATCGAAAGAAAAACGTGAAATTTTCTCAAAAATTTACTTCGGTTCACATATGCTTCAAGACCGAATCGATTCATTAACTTTAATCGATGTTTAAAGCAAAATGCCTCGCTATGAAGTAAAAATTGATGGTTGTCAAATGTGATGTGATCTATTAAACTAGTCCACCTGCCACCCTGCCACCTATACCTATATAGGATTTGGATAGTATAGTGAGCCTAATTAAGGATGATTAGTTTGATATGAGGATTCATGTTGTACTTAAAGGAAGGATGTCATAGTATCGGACTGTACAACGTGCATAACGAATAACTATGAACAATCGAGCATCGGTCTTGTAATAAAATTAGTCGAACTAATAAGTACTTTAGATGTTTTATTACTTTTTGAATTTATTAAATTTATTTGGCTTTGTATAGCACATTTAAGTAAAAAAAAACATATTAAATACATTTCGTTTTTGTTTGTCAACACCTCAATGGTTGTTTGGTTTGATGTTTTATTTCTTTATGTAGTTTTGAAAAATATAGTACGAATAGAACGAAACAATTTCATTTATATTGTAATTCAAAAACAATAATCACGAAATTTTCGATTATAAGTGAATAATCATTGAAAATCGAAAAGATTCATAATCGATTCTACTCAATCCATCTCAAAAAAATTATCAAATGAATTGTAAAATTTCTTTGCCACGTAACGCCCACTGCTGGGCATAGGCCTCCCGCCCAAAGATCTCCACGATGATCGGTCCTGAGCAACCCGTATACAGGATACTCCCGCAACCTTATTGTCAAACTAATCATCCTTAAATAGGCACACTATAGTTATCGACCTGTGTCTATAGACAATTTTGCATTCTTTAATAGTAGAATCGACAAAATGTGTCAAAATACATAGGAAAAATACGTGAAATATCTAAAGTTATTGTCACTACCATACATATTGGACTTTTCATATTATAGTGCATAATTTCGATTAATAGCAATACTACGAACTCTACGACTTCGCTTATCAAATGTAACTTTATTTAACCCTGGTCATACATCGGTACCGGCTTATCGTTGAATTTTGGAACACGTTTTATACGAGTATGTATAAATAATCCCAGCCAGACGGGGTTTTCGCGGTAGGAGAGGCCAAATGGCTGAGGGTTAGTGGGAAAGAGAAAACCGGCGGAAAATTAATATCGTTATTTAATATTTATTTAACTTATTTATACATAATAAACCATACAAGATCTTTGTAAAATTGTAATTTAATCCATATTCATTTATTAACTGATTTCATATGTAGTACACTCGCGTGGGGTCGGCAAGCTTTTATAAACCTTAAAGTTTTGGTTTCAGTCTTTACGGCCGGCCGCCTGCCAGTCGCCAACCCTATTTGGGAGGAATTACTTAAAATTAAAACATATTATAAGAAAAATTATGACAAAATATAATACGTGAAAAATAGTTCACCACCGGCTGCGGAATCCCATGACTCAAGCAATCAGTGGTCAAGGCTGTTTTCTTAAATAACTGACTTTTGCATCGGGCCCTTAATCCTTATGTTTAGCGACAGCTTCTTAAGATTCTGGTAGAAGCTTTAGTAGATTCCATAATTTTCGTGTCATCTGTATACCTAATTTATGTTATTTAGTATTATGTTTCTTCCTATTATATATACAATTCCTTAACTTCCACTGTGTATTTTTATCTTTGCATGGTGTGCCACTAACTGACACATCGTTAATAAGTTTATAATTTTGTCAGTACTGGAAGGTCATTGCGCCGCCCTTTAAATTATTCCAGTTTCGCAGGAACAGCTGTATTGGAGTCAAATAACAGCTATTTAAATAACTGGACTGTAATGTACACTGGTTCCAGTGATTGTCTACATTATGAGCAAGATCACGTCAATGGTTTTGAATTTATTAATTTTATGAAAATTTTTCGACAGTAAATATTAAAAAAAAAATATTAATGATTTTTTTCATATAATTATAGAGGAAATTAAAAACCATTTTATTAATTATTTTATGTACTGTGATTTAGAAAAATTATCCATCAAATAACAATAATAAATCTTTAAAAATTACAAAAAAACAGCTTAAAATGGATTTGAACGTGTAAATAATTGGAAATAGGCACAACTAATATGGATTAGTATTTCTTTGTATTGACTTTCCTTTTGGTGTTACAAATGCTACTGCCTTCCGCAACGATCCCAACTAACGATTGGTCATTTACCGTGAAGAGCAGACTTAAACTTATTTTCGGCGAACAATAAGGATAAGTGTGAAAAATTGATAATTGTTGTTGTGACACGGAAAAGATTTATATTATGGGCGGATTTCTCTTCTTGTTCGTCGTGTCAGGCGGCGCCGTCAGAAGTTTGATATCTTACACCTTAGACAGCAAAGCTTCTCAAATCAACGGAACACTCAATGTCTAAGATATGGAATTTAAATGGAATGAAAAAATAAATGTCTCACACTTGATAATGTCAATATACTGCCACTCTGAATCATCAGATCGACCTCATCTATAGGGGTGAATAATGTTTTGGAAGACACACCGGACGATTATCAAGACAAGTTGTGTTCTATTTACAAGTTTTTATTACTAACTAGCTTTTACCCGCGACTCCGTCCTCGCGGAATAAAAAATAGAAAACGGGTAAAAAATTATCCTATGTCCGTTTCCTGGTTTTAAACTACCTGCCCACCAATTTTCAGTCAAATCGATTCAGCCGTTCTTGAGTTATAAATAGTGTAACTAACACGACTTTCTTTTATATATATAGATTTTTATTTTTGGTGTATTTTTAGAATTAATTTTTATATTACTTAGCTATTATGTTATATTTAGTTTTAAAAAATTCCTCCCAAGTAGGGTTGGCGACAGGCAGGCGGCCGGCCGTAAAAACTTAAGCCAAAACTTTAAGGTTCATAAAACCTTGTGTGTCGACCCTACGTAAGTGGGATAATGCCAGGGGGATGATGATGATCCATCAAATAAGGTTATTTTTATTAAAAAAATAAAGAATTGCTTCTTACTTACAATTACTGAATAGAATATAAGTTAAGGTAAGTGAACGACGCGCGGCAGCGCGCTGTACTGCGCTAACGCTCACTGCACCTCGTGAATATTTATTTTTTGTTCAGTCTAATCCCGAGCAGTGATTTATTTTGCGGATTCTATTACTTAAATCATTAATGCATAATATCCAGAAAAAACAATGTTTTTTGAGGGAGAAGTCATTTAAATTTTCATTTGTTAACTTAAAAGTTAATTCACAATGAATGAAAATAAAAAAAATATTTAAACTTTGACATATCAAAGTACAACTGTTAAACTATAAATCCAGAAAGTTTCATTAAAATATCTTTAATAGCTTTTTATTTATTGATTTTTTAATTTAAAGTCATAAAAATTTTCATTTACAAAAAAAAAATTGTTAAAATAAAATTTTCAAAAACTGTTCTAGGGATTAATTGTTCATAGTAAATACTTCATGAAAAAATATTCATACCTAAATTTGATAATCATGAGGAAAAAGGGGGGTTCAATTGATGTGATCTTGCTCTATGCCAGTTGTATTTCAGCACTGACATAGATCGCTACTTGGTTACTGTAGGAATAATGTGAATGTGAATCTGGCATAAGGTAAAATTAATTAAAAAATCCTCTATCTCAACTTCGCGATATGTACCTATATAGACATCAAACTCATTTAGTGAATTAGATGTGGCGACGGTAGTGTGGCAACATCAACAACATTAAATTAACGGCAACGCATCTGCGATTCCTCTGGTATTGCAGATGTCCATGGGCATTGATGAACACCTTGGTGTTCCCGCTGCTCGTTTGCCCCCTTCTCTTATATAAAAAAAGCCGGAAATAAATCCATAAGATAACACTGTAAGATAACCCTATAATTATGTTATTACTAGCTGTTGCTCGCGACTGCGTCCGCGTGGATAAAAAAAACTTATTTAGAAGCCTATGTGTTTTTCCAGACTATGCTCTACATCTATGTCAAATTTCACCGAGATCCGTTGAGCCCCTGTGATAAACAAACATTCGTCCATCCATCTAAACATTCGCATTCATAATATTAGTGAGAAATAAGATTTCACTTTAGCAATATCGTTATTCAAAAACCAAATGAACACGTGTAAAATATCACTAATTTTTCGTATGGCAACACTGAACACTGAGGTCGAGTATTCGCCATCTTATTGTTTATTTCTATTTTCATAGTCTTACGAGCATGTTATAACAATTTATTAGTGACGGTTCTTAAACAAAGATGTTTGTGCTTACGCTTAAGATATTTAATTAGTTTGGATGGATTTACTGTGTCAGTGTGGTGTTAAGTGCACTTATTCGTGTCGAAGCAAATTGTCCAGGTTAAATCCTACAAAAATTAATGTTCTCTTGATATTTAGCGTAAAGTAATTATTTTAAAAATAACATAATTATGTAGCATTTCGCTTGCCGCGTTTCCTTGCTACTATTTTCCATCTTAAACGTTTCATCCTTTGTTTCCAGGCGTTTTATTCCATGAACAATCACAGTGATCAAAATGGCCGCCAGCCCCCGCTGCCCGCGCAGCCACGGCCCCCTGCACGGACTGAAACGGAAAATACGACATCAAGCAATGAACCTAAGCAAATATGTCGTAATTATGTCTGGGGCACATGCAAGAAAAATACGAAATGTAAATTTCGTCACGAACTGGATTTTGAAGAAATGAAAAAAATTCTTAAATTCTGTCACGACTATCAAAACAAAACTGGCTGCACGAGGGGAGACTGTACATACCTACATACGACTAGAGAAGAGGAAAATCTTTTTCTGGCTACAGGGGAAATACCTCGTGTGCTTGCAGAACGTCATGCCGCCATGCAAAAAGCGGCAACGGCGAACAATGGCGAGACAATACGGCAGATAGCAGTGTTTATTAGAGAATCTTACGTACCTCCCCAACAGAATGGATTGCCGGGGCCCATGCCGCCTTCGTCGGTACCCCCCGGCGCGACAGCCTGTGCAGCGAGGCCGGCGCCGCCGCCGCCTCCACCATCAGTCCATGCGATGTCGGTGATGCCAGCCATGCCGCTTCAAATCATGCCACTGCCAGTCCAGCAACCACCGCCTCCTCCGCCTCCCCCACCGCCCCCGCCGCCACCTCCTACAGCTTCCCCGAGTGATCCACGGCCCACAGCCCCTGTTTATACAGGTAAAGTATTATTTTTGAAAGTAAATAGAATTTCCTAACAGTTTAAAAAAAATAATTCACTACAAATTAATAATAAGTGTGCCACACTTGAGGCCAATTCAGATAACATGATTAATAAAAGCTTGTTATTGAGTATTTAGAGCTTATAAATTACAAAAAAGATTTTTTATAATAATCAAAAAGTTGAATTATTTATTTGAGTGAATGTTGGTGCCCTCATTATTTTCATTCTATTGCATTGACATAACCTTTAAAATGTTGAAATATACCCCAAAAAAAAAACCCCCAAAGTGAATTAAAGTACTGTTTAAAGGACAATTAATTAAGAAATTAAGTTTTTTAATTACAATATCCAAAAAATATATCCAAAATTAAATAATATATATTTCTTTACTGCTTATCAGTATTCAACAGTATTCGCCAGTGGGCCTAAATCCAATATAAAAACATGAGATTTTATTTGGTATTTCAATAGTCTATAGATTGTATTTTCTGACTTTTTAGCACCACTTGGTCAACCTCCAGAAAGAACAACAGTGGTTTTTCCAATGAATCAACCACCTCCTCCTCTGCCTGTCATGTATGTACAAATTCATAATTAGTTTTAAAGCAGTAAAGAAACCAAATCTAACACATTGTAAACTCAATTTAAGGTTTGACGCAAGTAAACCTCCACCACCATTACCCAATCAAATAAAGACGAGTAGTGTTGCTGTGAAGCATAAAGCAGTAAGTTTACCTGAAGGTGAGTTAATTTGTATATTGATAAAATTTCAAAACAAATAAGCAATTTAACAAAATGCTTAGCGTTTTATAAAATCTTTATTTTTGTTTGCTTATTAATAGACAAAGGGATTTCAGCTTCAGCGAATAATAAAAAAAAAAACAATAAAATAACCCTTTTGTCAGTCCTCCAATGATGCAGTATTTGAAAATTGAAATCTTTAATTCTCCAAACTATTATAAACATTTGATAGTTTTTACATGTGTTAAATTTAAATGAACTTTAGTTTTTGTACATCTATGCTCATGTGGTTGGCTTTGCAAGAGTTTTATGCGAAACTGCCCCACCGCGTAATATGCCAGCCATGCTGTTTACATAAACGCCAAATCTAATTGACAATACTTAAAAACATTGTCTAACTTAATCGCTGAAGTAAATGTATGTATTCTTTAAAGGTGATTTCTCAACCTTTGTATAAAATTAATATAACATAAAAAGAAATATCAGTAGTTTGGTAGTAGCATTTACAAGAAATCTCTTTACTTAATTTTATGTTAAATTTAAAATTTTGAAAACTCAAGCATTTATGTTTTTGAAATTTGCTCATATTATAATATTGTTTTACATCAATTTCTATCTGGCTCGGCGCTTGTTGATTTGTTCTCAGCTGGACCAAGCAAAATAAGGAAGCCAGGGGACAACAATGTAGCAGACGCGCATTGCGAAAACTGTGTTCAACGCAAGATCAGGTTTGGAAATACTGCAATTTGTCTTTCATATTGTCTGCATGAAATTTAATCTGAAAGTATACTATTAAATATAATTTTAAATTATAATAATTATTGAACATTAATTAGTTGTGGCTTTTTACAAGTGGTTTCCATCCATTACAAATAATTGTATTAGCGAGTATATTAATGCAAAGCGCATTTTTATTTATATTTAAAAAAAATACATTAGCGAATTTTTAGTCTTCAATATATGCCACACATATATATATATATATATCTTAGGTTGCCTTAGCTTCACATTACGGCCAGCACTTTGGGTAAAAAAAAATCAGTTCAATATCCCCTGAACGCGCATTTTCGGAAAATTCCATACAACATGCTGTGCGAAAAAAATAAACATTTACTTAATATTTTCTCCACAAATATTTAGTCTTTACTTTTCAACCAATCCTCCTTTTATTGGCTTTCTACTCATATCATGATTAGAAATGAATGTTTAAATTTTACATTTGGACAACATGGAAAGCTCTTTTTTCCATATAGGGGATAATATATAAAATAATTGCGTATTGAAACGTTTGCGTGGCGATTACGAATTTCTAAACTTTAACACAGACTTTGCAACGTATAAACTATACACGCTAGATATCTAAGCGGTAACTGGAATTATTACATTTTAGTTTCTTTTGTCAATATTAAGAAAAAATCGACACTGTGTAATCTGTAACACAATCTATTTGATTTTTTTTTTGTAGGATCGATTTATACTGTCAAGAATTAGATAAACTACAATGTGAACAGGAATATCAAAAATTGCTCTATGAAAAGAACTTGGAAGAGTACAAAACTGCGAAAGAACTTTTGAGATCTGTAGTCAGTGCTGACTTGTTTCGGATTTTGGAAGAACATATCGAGGTTATTTCTGTTATTATTGTTTTAAAATAATAGTGGTTTTAATTTATACATCAGTGGTGACCCATTAAAATGGTCTTGAGATTTCATTTTAACTAAAAGTTGATAATTAATATAATAATATTAAATAATGTATATTAAATTTTAATTGATGTATTGTTTATATGAGCATTAATTTCTGGATATCCTTCTTTGAATAATTAATTGTAATATATTATTTTGGTTTTCAGGGAGTACCACAAATACAAGATATTATGTCTCACTTAAACCCAACATCATTTGGTTCGGTAATTATTTACTTTATTCAAATTAAAGTTATTGAAAAAAGAACCTTTTTAACTTGTTAATTTTTGTCGTATTTTTTAGAGTATGTCCACAGTACCAAAACAATTTTTGTTACAACTTATGGATTGTGTTTTAAGTAATCCGAGGAATGTACTAGATATGGTGAGTTTTTCTACAAAAATATGACATTTAATATTCTTACCACCTACTAACACCAAACTCTACTACGTTACTAACACCAAAATCTCTTTATAAAACATATTGTCACATATTGTTAGTTACTCATTCACAAACAGCAATATATGTATGCTAATAATATTTGACAAACATTTTGATAACATTCAAATATTTTGTAATATAAAGGTGTCTGGGAATGACATATACAACTAAGTAACAGAATACTTGGCCGAAAATATGACGACTTAACCCAACTTACCTCCTTCCAAAGTTGCTTCGTTTAGCCGTTAAAGGGTTTTTTTATATATAAATTACTAGCTACATGATAACTTTGGATATCGAAGTTGAAGTTGGGTTAAATCGTCATATTTTCAACCAAGGAATCTGTAGTACTCCGTTGTACACGTAATTCCGGGACACCTTGTATATATAGATTGCATAACCAATAACTATGGCATATACCAAAAACTTAAATGGTAACATTAACTGAATTTTGTATTTTGATAATGTACATTCTTATCATGTATAATGGAAATGATAGATAGTTAAAATGACATTTATGTTTAAATTCTAATATTTTAGGGTTCCAGTACTTCAAGCAATTTGGATGAAAGTTTTCTGCCATCTTTATCATCCGTGTCTAGAAGGACAAACTCAATTTTAAATCATTCATCACCTACAGATGTTATACAAGCCTTTGTTGATCTGCTTCAGCATTGTAAGTTAGAGTGGTATTAGTTAATGTATCCTAAAAATATCAATTTGGCAAAACTTCAGATACAGATGGTGAAGTGATTTTTTTTGACAGTAGGTTTGTTAAGACAATGCTAATAATGATTAAACATAGCTGGAAGTTGACCTTAAAGGTATAATGTAAATATATGTGGTCTCATTAACTATTTTCTTTGGAACTCATATTTCAGTATTTTTTATCAACTAATTTGTGTTGTGAAAATGTTCTATAAATTATAGGAAAATATTTAGGATGTGACTAAAAACAATTTTCGATTGCAGCTAAAATAAGTCCAGATAAACAACAATCATCTGACTTTTCAAATGAAATAAACAGATTAGCTGGTACAAATAGCAGTAACGGCATGAATGGTATCACCGGTTGCAGTACTAGTCAGAAAGTGGAAAGTTCAACTGCAACATCAATGGCGGGATCAATTACACATAGCGGGAGTGTGGGCATGTCCTCTTTTGCTGGGGCTCTAATGACTGTCCCTCCTCCACCTTTCCCTTCTTACCAACCAACCATCCCTCCACCACCACCCACTGGGTCGTACTATAACTAGATGTTTCCAGTCCCATCTAGTGAGTATTAGTATTTAAAAGTAAATGGAATATCCAAATATTGATAAGACATTTTATTAGACACTTAAGTTTTAAAATTGCAGAGCTATTTAAAAATAAATATGTAGACACGTGTATAGCGTATTTAGGTCAAACAAGGAAATTTATTTAGATATAGATGACTAATTGTTGGTTTCTAAGACCAAAATCTTCATAATTTTTTTTTTTCAATTCATCTATTTTGACAAAGATATGTCGATATGTTTTATACCGGGATTTTGGTCTCGGAAACCAACAAGTTGGATAAAAATCCCTCGAACAAGTATTTTCTTTCATTTACATAAAGTACAGAATGCGAAAGAAGGATATTTTTAATGAGCGTATAACAAAGACTAGATCTTATTTTATTCATGTACAGAAATTCAAAATTACGTATCAACAACTTATGATCTAGCTTCCAAGAGTTTTAGCTATATTTCCAGGTCATTGTGAAGCTCCAAATTTTGATAATGCAAAAGGAATCTTTAAAGTGCTACATTATTCTAATCTTAAACAAAGACTTATGGTGGGTCAAAATGCAATGAGGTATTTTTTATATGGTTTGTAGTGATAAAATAATGTGACATGTATAAGATATTTGTGAAGGTAATATCGGATTTCTGTTCGAGACTTTGTAAAGTTAGAAGAAATAAGTATGTGTGAATGAAAAGTGCATGAAGGAAAGAGTGATGTTATTACATTAATATCTTGCTTAGCGACGAGAAGGTTGTATGACGCATGGTTTCAAGTTAAGAGTAATTTGCCTTTTTAGATTAATTTACCTACTAAGAGTATGAAATTTGTCTAGATTGTAAGATAACATGTGCTATGCCGGTCAGATAAGCGAATTAAATTATTTAATTTTAATTCATTATGTAACATGTGTTTTGTCGTAGTTTTGCTGTCAATGCAGATGTTTGATTACTTAACTCATTTTCTAATTATTTTATTAACCTTTTGTATAAAAAAAATCGGAAATAGAAAAGCTAGATCATTCCATTGATGTTATTAAAGAAAAAAAAGGGGTAATCATATATCAGTCTAAATGTTTACCTATTTTTGCTGCTGGTGTATTTCTATTAGGTAACATAAGCCATCTGACACTTAATTTAAAACACTAAATTATTGCGTTCTATCATTTTTCTTTTATAGAAAAGGAACTAAATAGTTATACCTTAGTACATATTTACCATATTACTTGAATTGTTTATTAAAATCAAATAAAGTTTTACTTTTCAAATTATATGATACTAGGTAAGGCCATTTCAAAGCTTGAATTGGTCACCAATAGATACTATTCATTAAACTCTTATTTATAAATTTTATTAAGATTAATGTTTGAGAATTGTGCATTGTTAAGTGAAAACATTCAAAATTGAATATTTTTTTTTACCATAGACATAAAAAATTCAACTATTAATTTGTAAGAGAAACAATTTAACATATTTTTTTTATGCAGTTGTCATTAAAGTGCAGGAAATTAATCCAACAAAAAACAGAGCACCTGTTGACCAGAATACTTGTAACAGAACTCAATTGCTACTGCTGAGCTATAAATAATTAAATCTTCAAACCTGTAGCGCAATCATTTATTTCTAACAAATCTATCTAGTAACTGTGCACATGCTTTTAAAATATGTGTTTTTTTAACTTTATGCACAAACTTTGTATGTTTTATTTTAACAATTGGCATCTGTAATTTGACCTTACAAAACACATGTTATTTTTTTAAAGATTTTCTATCAATTACAATGTATTTTGATGAATCCGATATAAAATAGTAAATGGTGTATCACATATACTAGAATTAGTGACAAAGTAAATATACATAATTATATCACCTGAATGTAGTTAAAGAACTAAAAATAATGTTTGTTTAATATCACTGTAATAATTCTAAGCCCACTTCTACACTTTATTTTTATTTTTGTAAAATGATATGCATTACATTTTTGATCATAAAATTTTCAATATTTGTACCAAGCAATGTCATCTACCTAATAATAAATTTAAATATTTCTAGACATGTCCATAGTACCTGCTTAAGTATTTTATTTAATATTTTACCGTATTCATGTGGATTATCTATCATGTTCATAAACTGCAATAAAATTTGTTTTAATGCAAATAGCTGCTGTTAACGCATTGGTTTATTGTAATTATTCTGAGCTGCATCTATTTCTACTGTTTTTTAAATATTTGTTATTAATTTTCTATAGTATGTTTATATTAAACTTTTTCCAAAATGTACTGCGATGGAGTAACTCATTGAGTCTATCTCGTTGAATCCCTTTTTACATTTCATACTGTTTTTATATGTTGTTGTAACATTATACTTCAAATTGGTATACACACTTATAAATTTAACAACATTCTTCACATTCTTTTAAATTCAATCTATATCAATAAATGGTAGACAATTTTAGTATTTCATTTTTATCAATTCGGATCATGTGGGATAAGTAAAACTGTCTTTATCAATTTTTCATTCTTCTTGAGGTTAATATTATTGGGGAAAATAATAGTGAATCTTACCTCAGTATGAAGGCTTGACAAACTTCAAGCGACACCATTTTGTTTTCTCCTTGTGATTCTAACATGCTTAACCGAGTATAAGCAGTTAGCGCCTGCAGCTGCTGAAATTTATTTAATAGTAATGTTTAAAACTAATGTGCAATGCCATTAAACAATACTCATACATGACATGACTGACATTATCAAAACAAATAGATAGTTACATTAATTGTGAATTTGGGGGTTTATTTGCTTTTAACATGTTAAAAACAAACCGTTAACAATAAGATTGTATGGTTCTTAAGGTTCCATTCCAATTTGTAAGTAGCATAGATGTCTTTTAAATATAAACAATTTCTCAAAACAAGATCAGTTTTTATGAATCTTATAAATTCTAATCTAATAAATTAAGTGGCCATTGACAAAGTAAACTTTAGTAATATCAAATAAGGCTTACCTCACTCACTTCATTCCTATTGTATCCAATAGCATTTTATCTCCCTACTTGCTGGCGTGCACATTTCTGACTTCCTGCGATCAAGGTTTACTTACAAATACAGCATATTATCCTTTTCATTATAACTAATGTGAACTTTCTACGGCGAATTCCAGTTGCGTGACTAATGTGAAAAGTGTATAAGATTTCTTATTGGATTAGTCTTCTTAAATTTATCGTTAATTATTATATACACCTAAATTCTTAAGGCTATGCACATCTTCAGGGTTCACACAGAATTTGCGTCTGTTTGTAATGATAAGTAGCTTTCACATCACAAATTTAACTGGAATATCTAAATAACTTTTCAAGATGAGTAACTGTTCTCAATCGTTTGTTTAAAAGTAAAATTAATAATTCTTGTGCAGCGTTACTAATATATATAAGTATATAATGTATTCAAATGTATGTATATACGCGTTTGTTACATAGATTATTTATATTCATAGATGGCAGTCCGAATTTCAGTTATGGTATATAGAGTTAGTACATAAAATTTTGCTGAAGGAAATCCTACTCCAATAGGAATTTCTTTAGAATTATTTGAAAGAAATGTTTTGTTTTTTTTTAATTCTAATGTCTCATTAATCAATTAGATGATTAAAAAATATTTTTTTTTCTTATGCAACAATGTTGCAACTTATTTACGTAACACTGGGGGATTAGATTTATTTCATAGAAAGAAATATGTCGTTTAACTGAAATAATTTCTGATAATATAAAATTTTACTGTTCACGTTATTACAATGAATATTTTGTAATTTCGTAGTCAAAACTTTTTTACAATGGCAACTTTCAAAGTTTACGTTTTTCCAGTACAGTGGGACATAATGTAAGCACTAACTGGCGCCAGTGAGTAAAAGCAGTCCTTACCAGTGCGGTGCTGCTGTTTACTGTACTAGTTTAAAGTAAAGCAGGCATTAAGTTTCTTCGAAAGCTTTGTAAGGGAATTGTGAATCTGCTATTGGAATGAAATTGGGAACTGAAATTATTACGATTAATGATTACATCAAGTCGTTGCTTTGAAAGCGCAATTCTACACAATAAACTGGTTTCAAAGATATATGCTACTTAATGATTTTTATAAGATTTTGTAGGATTATTTGCTTTTAAGAAACATTGTGAAACGTTGGTGATAGGTTTATCTAAAAAAATTCTAAAATTTACTAAACTCTGAAAGTATAATATAATGATCGCATTTCCACTTTGGGTATAGATGCAAAGCTGAATGAAGGTATCTTTATTGCTAACTTTTCCTTTTCTCGTAGAATTTTTAGTAGCAAGGGTAATAATGATTGAGTTCCTTTGACTGATGTCGAAGATGAAAAAATATTCAAATGTTTTCAAATAGACCCTTCTAGTCTGTAAAAACCACCTTGCCCCACTGACTAATCCCCCAATTCAAATTTTGATGGAAAAATCTTAAAAGGTTTGCACGTTGAACCCTGGTCAGAAGAATTCGAATAACTCGTCGTCTTCTGGCAACACTGTCGGTCTCTTGGAAGCGATTCCAAACATTTTGGACAGTTCATCGAGAAAAACCCAACTGCTAACCCACGTAACGCTGAGAACGTCCTTCTTGAATCATAATTATGGCTCTGGTTGCTGTAATTGTATCCATGTGTCTTCATATTGGTGGCATGATTAACGCGAGACGACAAATGAATCAATTAAAATTTAAAAATAAACTTTTTTCCCTTAAAATAAACCATTAAAATAACCGGAACAAGTTAAGAAGGCCATCGAAGAAAAACATAAGAATAACGTCCAATTTTTTTCTTCTTAATATGATGGCCAATAATTTTCAAATTAGGAACACGAACACCAGCATAAAAGAGATCAAACACCAAAGAGTTCGTAATATCAATATAATGCTACTAATCAGATATTTTCAGTTTAGTAAAGTGCACTTAAATGTAAATAAACTAGTGGCCCTTATTTTGTTTTGAGCAATATATAAATAAATGAAACGAAATCGTTAGGGAAATTACGCGGACGGATAAACGCCAAACACACGATTAAACTTAATTGTGTAGAAATCAATATTTGTTGAGTGCACGAATGATCTGGGTCGACCGAAGCAAAACCACGACCACACCGAAGACAGGTGTGAAGTGGAAGCTATTCCGCGCTTCGTCTGATGAGTGTGGTGCAGGAGGCCTAATTTTAGTCCATGTTCCCTTCCCACCCTATTCTTATAATCAAAAGATGGGAAAGGAAAGTTGATTTGATGGAGGAGGGAACGTATAGGAAGAGGAAATATACTATTTATGTGCATCCCCAATTGCGGATGTCTATGGGCAGCGGACGCTTCGCTATTTAGGTGGATTCACGTTTGCCACCTTATGATACAAGAAAAATTAATTGTATCTAATCTGCCATCGTGAACAAGTAGACGTAAAAAAATCAAACTAACACAAACTAAACAAAAACCATGCACAACACGTCAGCTACTGGCATGCCTGTACCGGTTGCGACGTTCACAATTATTTTTCGTAGCTCCCAACTCGCTACTTCATCCTACTTCGCTACTTCAACTTGCGTGCCATGTCACAAATTATCCAGTTACAGCCATGTGTGTATAGCACATGCAGAAGATTTTCGGTAGAAAAAAAAGATGGGGACTACGATACGACTCGACGGGAAAGTGAAACATGTTCAGTCGAAAAGCGTGTACCAGGTAAATTTTTAGTTGAGAGGAAATGATTGAAAATATATATTTTTTCATGTTCAAGGAGCCAGCTGACGTATAATCCACCGTGTTATGGTCAGCTGACTATATTTTTCTTTCAGAATACTACATAAACTATACTCTGATAAATTTTCAAATGAGAGGAAATGACTGAAAAAAAAATTTTTTTCTCCATGCGTGGGAAGCTGCCACTGCCCACCCCACCCACGGAGTCAAAGCTGACGGTCGCGAATATTCACAGTATAAGTCCTTTATGCATTTTTCGATTGGTAGGGACTTGGTCATGAAAATCTGTCACTGGCTCCTGGACTATAAAAATAAAAAAGCAATACCTATTTAATTTATGAAAACAGACGACCACGTTTTTTTGTAGGTACAATGTTAGGTTTGTTTCAATACGCAAATCTGTTTTCATTTTATACAAAGACTATTGCATTTTGTTGCTCGGCGTTGCGTTTCCTGCGACTTCGTGTACTCGGTGCTCTGCGCGTTTTCCTTCTGAATTTTAATGTAATAAACAATTAACGAGTAACATTTCAAGTTATGTTATATCATAAATTATTATAAGCCAATTTAGATAATATCGTTTAGTTCGCTGAATTTTAAAATGTTGGGATTTTATGCTTTTTCTTTAGTTTAAATTGCAATGTTCGTTATAGTGGATTTCGACTTATATTTATACAATTTTTTGTCTCTGTTTTGTTTAAGAGAGCGAAAGTAATGATAATGTAATGTGTATTAAATACATGTGTGTCTGCACTGGAAACTCTCTTTTAAATAGGCGTATTTGTTCCGTACCACTTTCATTGACCATTGACGTCGAACAGTACGGGTTTTTAGTTTTTCATATTTAGAAAAGTTCGATTCTCGGGGTTGTACCAGGTCACTCAGAAAGTATTGCAAAAAAAATTTTTTATGTATTTGAGACTGGTCTGTTATAATTTATTTAAAAATATGATTAGTTATAAGTAAAAATAGGTACGTTCTAAATTCAAAACTACCCTACACATTTTCTGCGAGCTTATTAAAATTACCGTGTCTCATTGAAAAATGGATTTGCGTCGAGAACATTTTCGCGCTATGATTTTTTACGATTTTAAATGTCGCCTGAAACCAGACGAATCGTACGATAGACTTCAAATGGTATTATTGGATGAAGGCCCTTCTAAGGCAACCGTGTATCGTTGATATAATGAATTTAAGCGAGGTCGACTAACTTTGGGGGATGAAGAAAGAAGTGGTCGCCCTTTGACGGCTGTTACGGAAGGAGACGTGCTAGCACTGAAAAATTTGGTCCAAGACAATAGACGAATTACATATCAAGAGATTCAGCATACACTGCAGATTGGATCAGGAAGCCTTAACGAGTTTCTACACGTACATCTACGGGTGCAGAGCATAGTTTCACGCAGGGTGCCGCACAACCTCACCGATGTTCAAAAGCAGGCAAGGGTGGATTGGTGCCATGATATGATAGACAAATTTGAAGCAAGCTAGTCTCGGCGTGTTTACGACATCGTTAAAGGTGATGAATCCTGGATTTATCAATTCGATCCAGAAACAAAGCGCCAGTCGACGGTTAGGGTGTTTCAAAACGAATCGATGCCTACCAAAGTAAAGCGACCTAGAAGCGGAGGGAAGATTTTGATCGTGAATTTTTTCAAATTGACTGGCTACTTGGTGTCAATTCCTTTACGAAACCAAAGAACCATTTACGCCGAATGGTATACTACCAAATACTTGGCAGAAGTTTTCTCTGCTGTGAGCAACAAGCAACCAAACACAGGTCTCCGCGCGCTACTGCTCCACCGCGATAATGCGCCCGCCCACACCGCAATCAAAATGAGGGACTTCCTAGACAGCACACCGGTCAAACTCCTGGGTTACCCTTCTTACAGCCCTAACCTAGCACCGTGTGACTTCTTCTTATTCCCAAAAATAAAAAATCAACTCAAAGGGATTCAATTTTCGTCGCCGGATGATGCGCTCTCAGCGTTGGAGCAGTCTGTAAACGAGGTGTCTGCGGCGGACTGGAAAAAGTGTTTCGAAAACTGGTTCAGACGCATGAAACTTTGTATAGAGGCTAGTGAAGAGTCCTTTGAAAAGATGTAATAAAAATATATTTACCTATAGAACATTTTTTTTAGAGTCGCAAAACTTTCTGAGTGTCCCACGTATATGTCAGCAACAGCCAGTAGGAGTTCGTTTCGGTTTTAAAAATCAAGAAAGAATAAAACGAAAATCAATACATTAAAGTGATACATTTTAATTTAATTTTGTTGATTTTCAAGCTCTTCGTACTTTAGCTAGACAGTATTTTTTGGATCTTCACAGATTTCTTGAAAAAATGTTTATTTTAGAATTTTTATTTAAAATTATAATGGATTTAGCGAAATCATACGAAACAACAATTTTAAGTGAAAATTTAATCAAATTAAACATACAGTAAAATTATTTGAAACACTAATGTGAAACAGCAAACTGCATACTTTATTAAAATGAATGAACAATTCAAAAAACTTAACTAAACAAAATAAGTATTTGTTACACAATATAGGGTTAAAATAAAGACACTGTTTAATGCGGACAGCTTTCCTAGAATAACAGGTTAATAAAGACACATTTCTACCATCAAATCTTCTGGGTAATCTACCTCACTGAAAGAGAAATAAAAAATCAATTAATAAACTATTTCAAGTAAAAGTAACGTTCGTTTATGCTACACTTAATAACGTGTACTCTTTCTTATGTATTCATCCAAAAACATAGACCTATGCGAAGGGAAGCGATTTATTATAAAAGTAATGGTAAAGAGTACAAATAAATGATTATCATAATTAATACTTTTTCTATATAGGTGACGATGTGGTACACGCCGAAGTATAGCAATTAAGTATATTATATATAACACTAGCTGTCGCCCGCGACTTCGTTCGCGCGCAGTTAAAAAAAAAATGAAAAATAGATGTTGGCCGATTCTCAGACCTACTGAATATGCTCGCAAAATTTCATGAGAATCGGTCAAGCCGTTTCGGAGGACTTCAAGTTCGAACCCCGTGACACGAGAATTTTATATATTAGATTTACTGGGTTAAAAAGTAATTTGTTCCCATATAGCGTTGACAATTTCATATAACTCACCTTAGAACTTCTCTACCAAAGGAAAACCACAAATAATATAAGCAATGTAATAACAGACAGAATGTTATGATACAGATTATTGCTGTAAGGTTTCGTTTAAAAATGATATAACGTTCGTTCTGAAACAAAAACACATAAGTGTCCTAAAAATATAATAATCATGACAATGTATCATTAAATAGAAACATTATTAAATCTTTACAATGTTATACCTCGTAGCAGTCTGCTTCCCAATCAACAGATATGAGATGACCGTATATCTGAGTGAAATTTTTAAATTTACATACAGTTCCACAATTAGGTATGTCCATAGCATAGGGTTCAACCATGTCACTGGTATTCCGATACAATATTCTCACATAAAAATCCTTTGAGGAATTATCTGTAAAAAAATATTAAAATGAATAGAATTAAAAAAAATGTAGCCTATATGCCACTCTGGGTTGTAACCTACTTATGTTCCTAATTTTATCGTGATTTGTCCAGCTGTACTGGATGATAACTAACATGCATCTATCAAAATTTTTGCATCATAATATTAGAAAGATCTTTTGAAGAGAAGGGGCAAACGATCAGCCGATCGTCTATTAATATGACGCCCATGGACATTCACAACAGCAGAAGAACTGCAGATGCGTTGCCGGCCTTTAAGGTCGACGTATTATTCGTTTAAATCGTTTTAACTGCAATGTAACCTTTATTTTTTTTTACAAACGGCACATGTGTGTCGCTTTTTTACTTTACTAAATTTAATTTTTGCCTATAATGTAATGTAACGAATTTAATTATTTTTTCAATTAAAATCTATTAGCTTAACCATGAAAATATCAATTCAAGTTACGTAGAAAAATCTCTGAAAAGATTCATGGCCGAAGATCAGTGAACTATGGCCGATGATACAGCAGCCATTTCATATTTGAGAGTGTCACAGTTCCCGTTGTGAAATATCAAATTCTAAATATTGTAAATAACAGTTACTGTTTACAAACTTCTTCATAACATGATTTGAAATAATTTATATTATAACACGTCACAAATAGAAAAATCACTACTGTTTCCATACGCAATGCACTGTTTCATTTTTTATTTTAACCTTAATAATTTTTCATTATATTTTATTCTATGCTTTGAAACGATTTATACGTAGACATGTATAATGTATAATGTTTTATGAAAAATAATATTTTCACTTACCATATAATAGTTCCATTAAAATTGTTGCAGTAGTCGAGGGACATTTTCCGTCAAACAAATCCAAAGCAGTTAAAACATTTCCTATCGTGTTATCATCTCCACTGTATATAGACAAAACAACATCATTTGGCATGACCAACATTGTGTAAGACATGTCATTCACAATTTCTTTGATCAATGGTCCCACCAATAAACGGGCCATAGATGGGGTTGCAGATGACAAAGCATAACTGAAAAATATGAAATGATTTTAATCATTACTAATTAAATGGAGTTTTAACTTAGGATGAAATTATTGTCTTCAATCTTCTCTAAATTAACTGTTGATTTTTTGTATGATTTATTAGATGATTATATTAATTAAATACTAATGAATGTGGTAATAGTAAGTTTATCAATGTACAGGACATTCAACATTATTTGGAAATTCAAGTTGGATCTTTAATATGTTTAAGATTCCTGCCTGACATTGAAAAATATTACAAACGATATCCTTTGGAATCGTTTTATTGCTCTTATTTATTAAATTAAAAATGTAATCATTAAACGCTACTGTACTACTCCAAAAAACACTGTTTAGTTAAACACGTTTTTTAACTCTTTGACCGCCGCTTATTGATATTATTGACCTCAACGTAGTTATATGTTTTACTATAAATATGTATCACTACACTGCTTTCGGTATAAGTACTTCATTATTTATTGGTAAAGATTGCATTTCACAAGCCTACGCATAATAATGTTTCAATAACCATCATTTGTTAAAAATCCCCGCCGGGCGCTAGAGTGATGGTATAAAAGGGTTGACGTATGTTTAAACTAAAATCTATTTGAAACACTGTCTAAATTTTGTAAGGCTCTAAGCTAATAAAATATAACACTCACTTATGACATGCCGGATCTTCGAGTTTATGTGGAAAAACCGCTTGGGTCCAGTTTGGCAAAGTCAAATTGTATAAATTCTCAACCAACAAAATGTTGTAAATTTTATTGATATCATCGTAGTTTTCAACAGTCATATTTGTATGTTCTGACAAGTAACTAAAATTTATTTAAAAAATAAAATCCATTAAAAATTAATCAAATTAAATAAAAACAAATTAATTATATTGTACGACATTCATTAAACATAAAAAATCATTATATTGATTGACTTTATAAGTAGGGGTGATTTCATACGAAAGGGGTTGTTTAGTCAGTAGCTATCATCTTTGTTTTACGCATGCTTCAAAAAAATCAGTACTGGAAATTTTATAAGTTAACACTCCTGCCTTATGCAATACTACTGCTGAAAACACATTCTCAGGTACGAAACACTTGGAAATAACTATTAGTCTAGTTAATAATAGTTGCAAGTTATAAGAGTACAAAATGGATAAATATGGCTAGTAAAAACTACTTACTCCAGTAATCCTTTGTAGCAATCGAGTCCATCTTTGTATAGCTTTGTATTTAAATATTCCTGTCTGAGTTTAATATAATCTGGACATTCTCTTTTCATAGCCAAAATTTCATCCTCATTTACTGGTGTGGTTGTTATGGAGATAGGTTGCTGGGACAAATACGCGTTCGTAAGATTGTTGCTGATATTTGGAAGACACATACCTGAGGAAATTATGGTTTTATTATTCATAGAAATAAATTTAACAAAAAATATTTATGAAGTCAAGAAGTCGTGAGCAGATAAACATTGAAAAATCATCTTACCAGCTAAGTGAATTTGAGCCGACTTTACAAATATATCTTCGTCGATTGAGCGTGCGAAAATCATTTGAGGGTCACATCGATTTAAAGACGCCTTCTGAAAACAGTAAACATGTTAAAAAATAACAAATTTTATCTCAATAGAATGCAGTTCAATCTTTACATTTAAAATCTAACTTACAAGATATCGTTCTCCAAACCATTTTCCTAAAGCGTAATGCTGTTCTTTACCAATATCAATGAGTTCGCTATATTTATACGGCCATACTGCTTCATAACGTAATGGATCTGTAGGATACGGATTAATCGAAATATTAAATCCGGAGCTAAATAGCACCGCAGAATATTTTATTGAAACTTGAGCTAAAGTGCTGCTCACGTAAATTAAAAGACAATATAGAAAATGCATTTTAACAAAATGACGATCGTTAGAAATTATTGTACAAAGACCTCACAGCTAAAGGGCTAATCTACAAATGGCAAAATAATCGAGTCTCTTCTTTGAATTGTATCCGTCCACCTTCTAGAAATTTCCAATGCAGGCATAAACACAGCAGACTGACGTAGATAGAACACGTGCTAAATAAACATATTTCAGGGATATAAATGGAATTATGGAAATTGGTACACCAGTATGGTCAGGGGCGTATTTACTTCAGGGACAAAAAGGCTTTACAAGGCTAAATGACACGGGGCGACGCAAGAGGCACATTGGTCAGCTCGTATTTATTTTATGTGTCTGAAGAAAATTAAAAAAGTCTAGTTACTTGACCATCTAGACATGAATCATACTAAAAAAAATTAAGTGGCCATGCTTAGAGAAGAAAGTCTGCTTAAAAACTAGAAAGAATATCTTGACAAGCAAATGTATATTTGTTATGTTATATCGTTTAAAAAATTACTACACATTAATTAAATTGCAAATTGATTTATAATTAATACAAAAACATAAATACTCATATTGTTAAAATAGTAAGATATATCCTTACAAATCTAAGTTAAATCTTTTTTTTAAGTAATAAAATGTGACATACTCGTAATGCGGATTAAATTCGGTATGGTTCAATGTCGATCTCCGTGCCATCCCTTAATTGATTCTCTAAAAACAATATCTTGAAAACAGACATTTCAAGTGTCACTGGTAATATTTTAATCTTTATGGAAACAAAACAAACTGTTTTAATCACCAAAATACATCAGTGAAACTTCACCTAAATCGGGTTATCCATTTATTGAGATTAGCGGCTTCAAACTCATAGGCAAAAAATTCTGGAGCTGTTAGCTTAATAACATAACTTTTTTAAATTTATGCATTGACTAGCTGTTGCCGCGACTCCGTCCGCAAGGAATTAAAAACTTATTTATTAAATTAAACACACATAAATATTTATTGAAGTATAACATACCACATTAGTGAAACGGCAACCAAAAAGATTTGACACTGGTTAATGTTAATACAGCGAAGTGTGGGTCTTCATTTTCTAAATTTGAAATGTCTTTCAATTGTGGCTGGCTTTTTATGTTTTCGAATCCCTGTCCGGCACCTGAAAAAGCCTTTTCATACGACCCTAACGAAAGGTCTACCCTACATGAAAATGAAGTAAAAACGTACGTCTAAGTTTTCTCTATCCATACAAAATTCGATTTCTCTTAGTGAAGCTATCGGGCATAGATAATAAAGAAATACGCTACGAAAATTTTGCGTGCTCTTTATAACTTTTTAATATTTTATTAAAAATATATTTTAATTTTTTTCTGTTACTACTGGAGCGACCTTTATAAGACGGCCCTGGAACTGCAGAGGTCATGATGACAAGAACGAAATCAGATGTAAATAAATACGTGGGGGATAAGCCGGGCCGGCAGTGCGGAGTCTCTAGTACGTAGTTAGCCTTTTTAAGATCTGCGTATTGAATATTTGTCGCCAGTTTTGATTTTGTAACTTTATAATATTTAAATCTGTGAGATTTTGGGATTTCAAGACAATTTCATCATCGCCAACTTAAAGTCATCAACTTGGGCCACAACGCACGATTCTGTGCTGCCCTGATTTTGTAATTCAGCGCACTAACGCACCCTAACCAGGATCTAGTTGTGGTATTATTAATATTATTATATTGCTATTAATCTATAACTAATCCTCGACACGAGAATACAGAACGACGCGGCAACAATTCTAGCTCGGTTTCCACCTCTGGACATCCTCGCTGGAATGGATGAGCGTGTTTACACCCGTGTGTGCACCGGCTGAAGCGTAGACGAGCATTGGAATTTAAGGCGCAAGTGGCTTCATGAGCCGTGAAGCCTGCGCCAACGATTCGTTCAGGCAATGCTTCCGTACTTTGACACCTGGATTGGTTTACAAGAAGACGCTCACGTCACATACCGGTTGACGCAGGTGCTCACTGAACATAGTTCCTTCAGTGAGTACCTGAATCAGATTCCACCCAAGTTGACTTCGTCCAGAATTTGAAAATCTTATTATGTATGTAGCCTATGTGTTCTTCAAGATTATGTTCTACATCTGTGACAAATTTCATGAAGATCCGTTGAACCATTCCATTATCTTCTAACAAACCTCCATCCATCCAATATTAGTAAGATAGTAAGTTTTCATGAACAATTATGAAACTCAACTCAACTCAATTTGAAATTCATATACATGTTTGGTAAGTACTTTCATAAACTAACGGGGGTACGTTTGGTAGTTTACTGTGGTAGTTTAGCACAAGCGATTTAAACTTAAAACTGCAAGTAGGATCACAATTATTTTAATTTCGCAATACAATTAGATAAGTAAATTAAATCCAATTACTGAAAACGTATTGAGTGAATATCCTTTATTTATCTCCTAATTAAAAACGAAAAACTGTCATTTAAATCCGTCTTTCATAGTAATTATCGTATTATCGTTGAAGTAGAAACCTTTTTGAACAAAGAAACATGTTTATTATTGGTTACTAGCTGTGGCCCGAGACTTCGTCCTCGCGAATTAAAAAAAAAACATATTTAGTAGCCTATGTGTTCTTCCAAACAGTGTTCTACAACTATGCCAAATTTCTGGAGAAACCTATTAACATCCATCCATGTAAACATTCGCATTTATAATATTAATAATTATTTGAATATATTTGCATAAAAAGCGTAAGAAAATCTATACACTTTCGCTCCTACGAAGCTCCTTTTAAGATCTTAAATCAAAGACGTTTAATAATAATACACAGTCGAGATAAAGTGATCTAAATTTTTCCGTTGGTTGCATCTCTGAACTCGGTTCTATCAAAATTGTCAAGTTTACTACGCCACCTCGTGTATCAGTATTGACATGGAATAAAACATATAAATGTAACTAGCTTTTGCCCGCGACTCCGTCCGCGCAGAATAAAAATAAAAAAAAGAAAAGAAAACGGGGTAAAAATTATCCTATGTCCTTTTCCTGGTTCTAAAATCTAAAATTGGTGGGTAGGTAGCTACCTACCCACCAATTTTCAGCTAAATCGATTCAGCCGTTCTTGAGTTATAAACACAACTTTCTTTTATATATATAGATATACATATAGATAAGATATATAGATAAGTTCCCTCTGTTGTTAAATAGTATTTTAAAATGAAATGGAAATATTAAAACATACATAAATGTGGAAAAAAATTATATAAATAACCACCAATCGGAATGATTTATCGTTATTATACTTTGATAGGCCTAAATTGTCTATCGATGTATATGTAAAATGTTGCAATATCAACATTATATATATATTTTTTAATTCGATATATATAAAAATAAAAAATCGTTCCATAGGTTTTCATTTTCTGCCACAGGGCGAGAATTCCAACTTTACTGGTAGGATATAAAACTTACATTAATAGAAAGAAAAAATCTCACACATTATCTATGAACTAGGAAGTAGTTAAATACTCTTTGCACATTATTTTCTTTTTATTATAAGCAACACTGAAGATAAAATCGATTCGAATCTGGCAAGAATCGGGAATCGGCCACGGCCATTGATTGCTATTGCTTCGTACTCGACGGTATCATATTTTACATATTTCTTTGTTATCACTATAGGAAGCAACAATGCTAGAGAATTAACAACTGTAGATTATTTGAACCATATAATTATTGATATTAAAGGTAAGTATTGCTTACAATACAATTAATGCTCTAAATTATTAAAGCCATTAGAAGTAAAGTTTATTAAATAAATATAGTTTAGGTACTTGTTAAATAGTAATTTTAAATAGGTATCTTAGAATCCATTTCATGAAGTTAATTTTAGAAATATTTTTTATCAGCTTTTCTTGCTGATGAAAAGATAACCGATGCCACGTTGTTATGTAAAGTTCGTTAAATTGTCGATTCATAATTCTTTGTGCACCAATTGTATTGTTGTTCTTAATAAAGTTACGAGTGTACCTATACATTGTGTGTTCATTGTGTAACTTAATAATAAATATTAACATATTCCAATAAAAAATGATATGATTTAATGACATGGATTTCGATAAAATATGTTATCTAAAACTGGATCTTTTAAAATATACAACTGCATCAATCATCTTTTATGTACTGTTATTTTTTTTTCAGGAACAATATGTTTGGACTATTTCTCTCTGTGTTAAGCTGGGTAGGGCTCAGCCCTGTCCCATTTCTTGCCAATATATTAAACACAACTGAGCCAGCTTTGAGACTATTGATATCGATTTTATTGGGTTATCCTTTGGGTATTATTTACCATAAATATGTACGAAAATACCCTGAATACAGGAACCTTTACTTTGTTATTACTGGTGCAGACATAGCATTGTACAACTTTGGAAAAGCTATAATACACAACACTATACCAGCACTCATGATATACTTTACTACATATATGTTTGGACCTGGCAAATTGAATGTGATTATAACATTTGTTTTCAACATGACATATCTTATTGTTGGTTACATAATGACAGAATCGGAAAACTATGATATTACATGGACAATGCCTCACTGTGTGTTAACTTTGAAGCTCATTGCCTTGTCATTTGATCTATGGGATGGACAAAAACTTTTGAAAGGTGCAGAATTATCAGAAAATAGTAAAAAAACAGCACTCCGTGTAAATCCTTCATTATTGGAACTGATTGGGTTTGTGTACTTCCCTGCTTGTTTTCTTGTTGGACCTATATTCTCTTTTAAACGATATTCCGACTTTTTGTCTGAAAGATTCCCATTCGATAAGGAAATTGTGAATACAAAACATATTTATGAGACCAAAGCTATGAAGAGGCTAATACAGGGCATAGCATACTTAGCGGCATTTCAAGTTGGAGGTAAGTTTTTGTAGTTAATGATTCCCACAAATTACACAAAATTATTAATTAGCTTTTGCATATTTATAACAAAAAATTTTGGAACTAACATCTTCAACATAAAAAAGAAGCCTTGAATCTTATTGAGTTTGAATTACTCATTACATGATAATAAGTGTTTGAATGTATATGGTTCTTCTATTTTTTAAGACAATGAAAAGGATGAGAACATGTTTTGAAAACATGGTAAAATCATATTAAAAAAAATAAATGCACATATTTTGATTTTGTTCTTTCAGGGTCCGTTTTTAATGTGAAATACATGTTATCCGATGAGTTTTGGGAGACGTCAATATTTTACAGACACTTTTATTGTGGTTTGTGGGCTCACTTTGCACTCTACAAATACATCTCCTGTTGGCTGCTAACTGAAGGTAATTACAATTGTACAGTATTTAACAAATAACCTGTACAAATATGTTATTTCCCAAATAAATTTGAATACAATGCCATATTTTACTATAAATACATATGGATTGAGGGAATTACAACATTGTGTATCTTGTCTTTGTTCGTCTAAATGACCAATTGACCTTATAACCTGTAATATACATATAATGGTTACATGTAGATTGAAAATGAAATTTTGAAGACAAATTTACCACCACACAAGTTTAATTCAGATATTACAGCTAATAGAATATGGAAGAGTAGTATACTATGATAATAGTAGTAGTTCCTGTAGGGAAGGATGAAGAATATGGCCAGGTTTTTTTTATGACAAATGTCATAAACAATGTGGGTAAAGATTTCTAATCATTTAATAAAGTTTTCATCAAAATATTCTGTCTAGTATTAATATTTCACAGCAAATGGTCTTTTTATGAATAAGTAAAGTCAAGTATTGCTTAAGCAAATGAAGTATATATGTTCTTTTTTGGATAAGTATACAAGAATTGAATGATTGAATTTGTTACACAATGTAATAGAAACAAATCGTCAAAGATGTTTACACAATGTTGTATACATATATATATGTATACAGGTATTAGTTATATTTATATTTATAAAAAAATTAAAATTAGAAAGGATCTTTTTTCTAACATTTTGTAAAATATTTTGACAGCATCCTGCATCAGAATTGGTATTTCATACAATCGTGCAGATGAAACACCAGGTAAGTTATCTAATTGGGACGGCTGCAGCAACATCAAATTGCTGTGCTTTGAGGGTGCAACGAAATTCCAACATTATATTGATAGCTTCAACTGTAATACAAATCATTTTGCTGCCGAGTACATATACAAACGCCTAAAGTTCTTAGGTAACCGTAATCTGAGTCAACTGTTCACTCTATTCTTCCTAGCTCTGTGGCATGGCACTAGATCAGGTTACTATGTTACCTTTTTCAATGAATTCATTATTATTTACATGGAAAAAGAATTTGAAAGTATAATAAGCAAAACTGCAATTTATCATGAAATGTGGCAGAATAAATTTGCCAGATACATTTTATATGTTATTCTGAAAACATATACGATTGTGTTTATGGGTTGGAGCTTGGTTCCATTTGATGTAAAAATAATATCAAAATGGTGGTCTATATATTCCAGCCTTTATTTTTCTGGTTTTGTTATATTCTTGCCATGGGGTTTTGCTTATAAACCCCTACTCTTATGGTCTCTAAAATATTTTAATGTAAGAAAAGTGACTAAAAATGAATAAAGTCATGTTTATAAAGTACCAAATATTAAAAATATATATATACAAATTATCTATAAAAATGTATATGAGTTATTTTGCACTGTTTAATATACATAATGTGATAATACAATATTTATGAACTTGAAAAAATAAAATTATGTCCTACTGAAAATCTGTATTATTTGTTATATTTTTTTATAATGTTAAAAACATATTACATACTTTCTTCATTAATTTTTTTTTTGGTACTAGTATTAACAATGTTGTACCACATTTTATATTTGGTAGGGATATTAAATACTTGTTCTTAATGATTAATGAATTTGCTAAATCAAAATAGGTTATGTCATCGTACAATTAAATGCAAATTAATGTAGTCATTTTTGTAGTATTGCAGAGTGTTTTATGTTTATTTTTTATGTTTATTTTTATTTCATGTAATAAAAATATAAGACATAAGGAATATAATGCGATAATTGCAAAAATATAGGAAAATTTTAAATATATTTTTTTTTATTAGCATAATAATCCTAACAGTCATCTAAAGTGTGTATTTGCACAGAATGTAGCACCAATGTGTATACGATAAAATACTTTATAGATTAATAATTTCTCAACGTGAAAAGTTCATATACTAAGCATTTTGTAGTAAATAGTTGTTTGTCGCCAAAAAGTAGACATTTTCCTCGATGCTTATTCATCAGTGATTTTAAACCATTCAACTTATTTTGGTAGCTTCTGATTTTATGTAAATACGCGCAGAAGTATTGCCGATGTCTTTCCCTGCTACTGACACTGACCGCGACCCGCGCTCATCTGCTTAGTAGTCAATTAACGCGTAACGTTTACATAACATCGCATAACATTTGGCCATTGGTAAAGCTTCTGCGCACAAGTAATAGAGAGCGTTGTATTTGTAACAATTTATTGTTTCCAGCAATTAAATGTTCTCTAATTGTAAGAATATGGTGATAGTGAGGTGTATTTCACTATTACAGTAGTATTAGTAATAATTTTAAGCTACACTGTTGTTTTTAAATAGTAAGATTTATTATTATTTTTTCCTATTCCCACAGCTGAATTTAATATTAAATTACTTTCAAATCGATTTTCGATTCTGATTTTTTGTGAATTATTCGACTGATTACATATTAATGATATTTGTAGGTGTATTTTGTTATGCCAAATAAAGCTATATGAATGAAAAGTATTGAACTTTTTTCTTTAAAACCCTTTTAATATAGGTACATAAGTAGCATTAAACAGACATTATCTGGATATTCCTCTTTATTGTCAAACTAATAAATGAATAACTTTATAGGTAATTAAACCGAAGACGACACACTCGTGCCTTTCATTAGATGTTTTATGACCTTTGCTCGTCATCTGACGATCTTTCGTTATCTTTTGGAACTACTAAAAATACCAAACGTTGACCTAACTGACAAATATGAACTTTTGCCCCAAAATTAAATTTATGTGCATTTTTATTTATAAAAGTTTTAAAGCATAAAATAAATTACCATCTGTCTTCATTTTGTTCGGGACGTTGATTGCAACGCAAGGTCAGACAGGTCAGTCATATCGTATTCAATAAATTGTTGTTGGCTTAGTTGTTCGCGTTATAGACTTAGTACGTAGAAGTTTATTGAACACGAACATTTAGATAACGTTGTCTGCGACACCTTGACTCAGTAAATTATTGTTATCAATGAAAAAACCTACGATGTCTTTGAATAAACTATTGTTGAAAGCAGATTTTCAAGCTGTTTTAAACAGTACTGGTTTGAACCTCTTACCTTTATTCCCCATACATTACTTTTTAGTACACAACCGATAGGACTTCCGTGGAGCCCAGAAGGCTCATCTTGACCACTTTGTGAATTACTGGTTGACCAGGTAGCAGTCGTAAATTAATTGCAGAACATAGCAGAGGGTTATCATTGTAATATTTGATACCAATAGTAGTTTTTGCAAATGACTTCGATAGCAGACTTGCCGTGGGTTCCTGAGATCAAAATCCCCATAATTACAGGAATAACCATATGTTTTATGCAGATATTTTGGTCTCAGAAACCAATAGGTAGTATCTCAAATGGCCCATAAACGTACAAAGGTTTTATTACATTTTGGTTTTAAAAATTTTACGCTTCTCCGCTTAGTCCAACGATTGTGGTAATTAGGTACAGTGGAGTTTGCTAGTCGTGTTCTACGTTTAAAGAGATTTCACCATCTTGGAACATGAGAGATTCTCTTGCAACCTTGTAATCAAGTAGCATGGTTTTTCTCGTGTAATCTTTTTATAAACGAATACGGATTTCGTGTACAAAGAAGTTATATTTATCTACCCACTGCTTTATTTCAAATACTAATACCTGATGTTTCTGTTTTTCGATGACTTAATTGCATTGTAATCATATTTTTTTCAGTGTACAAAATATAATGACGTCTCTACTGAAATATTTCATGAATCTAAAAAATCTGATATCTCAGACAAAGTTCGGGGTGTTGATCGATCAATATCCAGCATTGTTGGATTGGCCACAGATGTTGGTTCACATCCCCGCCTCTCGGCGCAAACACGCCAGTCTATGTCTGCGTAGTTACCATGGTTTTCCACAGCTTGAAAAGCTGTATTGAAAATGGTTGTCTCTTTTTTTCCACAAGGAATGAGGAAGAACAATTAGTTTTACGTACAGTTTTTTTTCGATAGTAGAAACCAGTACCTTTCTCTAACATGTTAAGTTAAGCCAAAATTATTTAAAAGACCATCATTCTAATAGATAGGAAATAGCGACGCCGGTAAATTTTGTGGTGTTTTTGTATTATAAACAAACTAGCTACTTATTTGATCGAAATCCAACTTTTAATATGCCTACGTATGATATAGCAACTTTTTTATCTCCATTCTATTCATTATTTTAGTTTCATAATATAACTTGTAAATGTAACAGAAAGAGTTATCCGAGTTTCTTCTGTTTTTCCTTAGAGCCAACGTTCTATGAAGCGATTGAAGTAAGCTATAAGAATAAGTAGGTAAATCATAGGAAGGATGGTCTATCAAGCACTCGTTATGTTTTTGGTAATCCTATTTTCGATAATATAGTTAAATGAAAGTCATTAGGTTAAGTATGTTTTAAATCAAGGCAAAAGAAGCAAAACTATACAATTATAGTTATAACTTAAATATAATTTAATTACCTATGTGGCGCTGTCATTAACATAATTTAATTTAACATAAAAAACTAGTTATATACACAAGTAATATTATAGAGGCGTAATTAAGCTTGTTACACGATAACTTTAACAATTTAACAAAGTTCTGAAACACGTAGATTCAGATTTTAAAATTTGTTATAACTAATTTTTTAAATTTATTCTTTCTTATCAACAATGTTGTTTGAGGTGCAGAACATTTTAGGATCTTCGGGCACCCAAATTTTAGCGTGCAGTGTTCCAGCCGTCGGCTTTTCTCCACGACGAGACCAAGACAATGAATGTGCTTGGAAATTGCTGCCTGTAAATAATCAAATCCAATTAGTTTTATCAAGATCCATTTTTAAATTGACTTTGGACAGATTTCCAAGGACAATATAAATAAATAGTCACATGTAACCTATAAGTTTGAAAGTAGATTACATTGCAGATTTTTAATTTGTATTCCTATCTTATCTACATATTAAATTATCTACAATCTATATATGTTTACTTGCAGGTTAGTGAAATATACTTTGTATTACGCATTATTTGACTGTTATTATTCTGCTAGATCTTCTTTTTGATTCTGCAAATTCGTCGTGACCTTTCCATCTTCACTTTGTTTCGATATAATACTAATATATAGTATTATATATATATTGTACATATGGCAGGTTATTTTTTTGTCTCACTTGAGTTTAATTATTCGTCGCAGTGAATTTTAAATAATTTTACAATAATGTCATATTGTCCCCTATACCATGATTGCTGACGCTACCTTAAAAGAGTGTATAGCTTAATTGTATATAATACACATTAATCACTTGTATTTAAATTATTTAGTAGTGCTCATTTCTTTTTTTGTTTAGTGTAGTTTTTTGAGTTATCTCTTCAGTGTCCAAGTACAAAACTAACTACATCCATTTATGCCATTGAACTTCCACTGCTTTTACAAAAAAAAAAACATAGTAAATTAGTCTGAACTCCATGGCATTGGTATTATTTCATGATAATTGTAGTAAAATTAAATGGGTAATCCGTGATCGGTGAACTATCAATTAGATTCGCACAATAGCAGGCGTATGGCCCTCGCTGAGCACAAACACAATTCTTATTTATCTGCAATTATGCTGAAGAGAGCTTAAACAATTCTTTGTGGGGGCTCTTCAAACTAAACATTTCGCGATGTGGTACAATATCGGGGTGTTGTGTTGGGGAAAAGCGGGGGACGCGCGCACGTGCGGTCCCTTATGTCCCCTTACTATTATTTTTCTAGGGCTGCCAAACATTTATATTACGATGGATTTTTTAAATTTCGCTTGTAGCAGTTAACTTTCAATTTATGATGCAGTTAACTTTCATTTCAAGGTAACTTATAAAACATTACAGTCACACTGTTCAAAATATGTGGCTCGAAACAATTCCTGATATTATGTTATAAATTTGTGCTATGTGATAATCAGTATATTTTTATTTCTGATTTTTCAAACATTCGCTTCCGAAATGTTAAGAAATTATAAACTAAAGTAATCGTACTATAGACTTTACCTTTTACATACAAAGTAAAAAAGTCATGGTTAAGCGTAATTTTCTTTTTTATTTATTGAGAAAACGTCGATATTTTTAAATAGCACACCCCTATAGTATGACGAACATTTATACAAGTGCATTAATAACAGTTTAGGACTATATCACAATGGACATATTGAACATATCCGGTAATTACACCGCTTGTCATACCACAAATCATGCATATCTAAATATAAAAATATACAAAATTAAAATGAACCGCGGTAATTTTTACCAGCGTATTTTGCTAACGCGCCTAGTTCCTCCTCAATCCTTAAAATCTGGTTGTATTTTCCCATACGTTCAGATCGAGCAGGAGCCCCACATTTTACCTGGCCAGCAGATAGCCCAACCACCAAATCAGCGAGGAATAGATCATCCGTATCACCCCATCTATCGCATACTACGGCACCAAATCCACTCGTTTTTATCAACTTAAATACCTCTATTAATTCCGTGAGTGTTGCTGATTGGTTGATTCGGATACCTAAAGTATTACCAGCCCGTTTTTCTACAGCTAATCCCACTCTTCTAAGATTAGTCTGAGTCAAATCATTTCCAAATAATTGAGCTTGAGTGCGAGAAGTCAGTGTGGACCAAGCGGCCCAATCATCGTAATCAAAAGCATCTTCGAATGAACATATTGGAAACTCTTTCATAGATTCAAGATACAACTCAGCAAGCTTATCGGAGGACATGTAATCCTGAGGGTTGGTATTGGGATTTTTAAACTCCAAGTCATATGATCCATCTTTAAATAGATCCGTAGCGGAAGCATTTAATGCAATTTCTACTTTGCCAGCATAGCCGCACTGTTTAATAGCATCCGTTAGAAAAATTAAAGCATCCCTGTTACTTCGCAATGGAATAGAAAAGCCGCCGTTATCACTAACGTATGATGCTTCCATTTTAAATTTCGAAATTATAGTTTTCTTGACGTATTGATAAATTTCAGTACCCAGACGCAACGCTTCAGAGAATGAAGAAGCTCCTGTGGGCATGATCGAATATTCTTGAAAAGGCAATTCATTTGAGGACAGTACCCCGCCAGTCAGTATCGTGAAATGTGGAACTGGCATTATTATGGAAGTCACTTCGGCCATGTCGGAAATATGTCTATATAGAGGCATTCCTTTTTTCGCCGCTCCAGCTTTGGCAACAACCATTGATACACACATAATAGCGTTAGCTCCGAGTCTAGATCTAGTTTCGGTACCATCAAGAGCCAGCATGAATTGGTCTATTTCTTTTTGCATTGTGACTTCATAGTTTTGCTTTATAAGTTCCGGTGCGATTATTGTATTAATATTTTTAACAGCATTACTAACACCCATTCCCAAATATTCAGCGGGGTTATTATCACGTAACTGTACCGCTTCAGCTATCTTTTTCACATCAGTATTTGGTACACCAACTCTGAAGAGACCGAGTTCGGTAACCATATCTACCTCTACAGTAGGAATTCCTGTTGAATCAAATATTTGTCGAGCAAGTAATATTTTAATCGGCATTTTGGCAAAAAATCGTTAAGATTCAAAATACCCAAAAATAAGTTACAGTCAAATAGTTGTCAATGAACTGTCATATAGATATTTTTCATTGCTCGTATGAATGGTATGTATTAGTGGCCAGTAAATAAAGAGTTGACAACTGTATTTTTATTCGGTTCTGGCTTGCGTATTTTAGGAGTGGGGCATTGAGTTGAGTTCGACGGCAGAGTCAATAGAAGTGGGGTCCAATGGTACACGTGCGCGATAATCTTTATGTAAATCCTATATTATGTTTTGATAAGGTGTTTGTATTAATTGAAAAAGAGATTATGCGGTACTCAATAGGAGAAGTGTTTTTTGTCTTTTTTATCGTAACTATTGTAAGGATATTAATTAAAGATACATATTTTTTAGTAATTTTAATTTTTTAGTCTTCTTTGTATTGATGGTTCCGGAAGTAGTCTTATTAAGAAATTTGTTAGCGTATCAACCGATTGTAAATATTGCCAGTTTGTAATCGTTCTAGGCAAACAATAAAACAGATATCAAATTGTGGACTGAATTTAAAACATTCCTAACAAGTATATAAAAAAATAGTTTCAAAAAATAAAAAAATTCATCGTCACATAACGGAGTGTGAAGAACTTAATAGTTTTTGAATGCACTCCCTTCTGTTTACAAAGGGTGAGCACTTAATTTGCTACAGCGTGATTCGCAAACGTAAAGCTTAACAAATACACTCTGTTAATGCATTCACTTAACGAAAAATTCGCGCCCCATATTGAATAAATTTACGCAATCGTATGGGTAATATATTTTAATAATTGAATAGTTTGAGTTATAATTCCCAAAGGATGATTTATATCGTATAGGTATTCGTGCTTACAGTATAATATAAAAGGTATAAACATGATTAAAAGAAGATAACATAATTGTCAGCAGATGTAAAAGAAGCGTCATTGTCACCCCAAACTGAAATCCGTTATCTCTACCTACCTCTCTGGATTATTGAAAGTGTTATGTAACGTTTTACGTGAATGTGCTTAAAGTGAAAACAGCTTATTAGGTAACAATTATTTCTTTTTAACTCTCTTGTAAGATGCGAGAGAGTTGTGCCAGGTCTGTGTCAAATGGATGTCATAAACCTGTCTATCTGTCTGGGTGGATTGAGGATTAAGGGTATGAGCGTGAGTTGTGTTGTCGTTCTTATAGGAAAAGAGACTTTTCTATGTACCGTCTATGTCGAATACTCGATATGCTTGAAATAACGGATGCTTTTTCGAGATAAATTGACGTGGGTATAATTTGCAGCTTCAATAATTATTCAACACAATTCGTCTTTTTTGGATTCGAAACATGGAAGATATTTTTCATGAATTTAATTTTTTTAATAATTAAGAGAGGGTTGTTATTGAAATTTAATGAGACGATTGTGTCGATTAGTGCGGATCCCACGGGACGAGGTGCGTCATCACGCGACGCGCCGTGGGAATGGCGCAGGCACAACACCTGGACCAATCGATCGCAGATATCCGTACGTTAACATTTTATCATAGGGCGGGACGATTTGTCCAAATTAAATGGTGATAACAGGAAAAAATACTATTTTTATTATAATTTTCCAATATAAATTTACTCTTAATATTTACATTTCGATTTTTATTTTTATATATAACATTATTTCAAACTGATGAGTTTTTTAACATCGCGATTCTCAGGAATTATCCTGCATTTCTTAGTTGCATGCACACTTGTATTCATACTAGTACGGAAGGCAGCTGAACAATTGGCTATGTAACAAATTTGTCCACATCATACCTACCTAATATAAGTTACTAGAGAAGTAGAAACATGTATTGTTAGGCTAAGTTTGTTCTTTTTATATTAAAAATAAATAAATAAATAAAGAATTTAAAAGCACTAAAAACGATAGGTGCATAACAGATTTAGAAAAGAGTTTATAATTTTATTTCTATACAAGATGGTTCATTTTTTTTGTATAATGTTTTTGCAATTTGGGTAACATAGTGACAATATCGATCATCAAAAGGTGCACAAACAATTTAGGGGCGGTGGGGGTCGCGCCCTGGTACCATTTGACCCGGCGAAGCGACCCCCGATGCATAAACTATGAACTGATGCTACCGCATTGAGAACATATAAACAAACCCAAAACTTGGTGGGGTAGGCAGAAATTAAGTTTTTATCATTTAATACGTTTAAGCGGTACGATTTCTTTTAGAATTTAAACATTGTAAACTAATGACACTTGCCACAAAAATAACCTTATACAATTTATACATATTTTGATATTTTAAAATTTGTTGTCACCTGGATCAATTTTTGTAAAATAAATAAAATTGTGAGTAAAAGGCGAAGTTTTTTGTTTACAAAGTTTAGGTTTTGATTCGGAACTTGATATAAGTTATGATAAGCTTACCTCTGATGATCACCTTTTTCTGTTCTTCTTTATTTTGAACGTTGCCGACCCCAGACAGCATGGTGTCTGAAATACTGCGATCTGTTCGTACCTATTAAAAATGAGACATAGGTTTTTATGAACATATGTCGACAACTTTTAAATATAAGAACATTTTTCTTTAAACTTTTATAAATTGAGTACTATTAAGTGACGCCAATTAATAGATATTAGATATCAATAAGCCAATGTTCCTAACTCTCAATTCTCAATGATCTAACTTTCAGATAATGTTGAGAGTTTGTATACATTTTGGGTACAAAATAGAAAGAGGTTTAATTAGACAACAGGTCAAAATGGAAGAAAAAAAATCTTGTTAATTAAAGGCTTACCAGTTCACCCAAGAAACTAATGTAACCAATAGCGAGCTTCAGAGTGTCAACTTTGGAGAGGCGTTTCTCGTAGGGTAGAGTGGGAATGTGAGCTCGCAACCCCTCGAAGGCGTCGTTTATGGATTGCATGCGTCTACGTTCGCGGAGATTGGCCGCCTGCCGCTGCTGCATCTGCTGCTGAGGACAACGTGACCGACGCTTGTGGAGGCGTCGGCAGTCCGACCTACAAGCATTTCTCTCGTTACTGTCATATATATATGGTTCTCGGAATATAGGCCCTTTAGTGATAGATCCCTTAATCGTCAAATTATTTTTTTGTAGTGTTACAATCTATTTGTTTTTTTCCTTAAATGGTTCTTTAATAGGTATATTATACATTATATATAAGTCGACATCAAAATTTCAAGTGGCCTTTATTTTTATCCGTACTTTAATATCTGTATTTTGAGAGTAATCGCGATACAATCCTCAAAGTAACCTGTAGGTATGTACTGGTAAAACAAAAAAATCATAAGTGTCTTCGGATTTTCAAGTATATAATGTTTCGCAATCATACAATCTTAGGTAAGTACAACATTAATATTCATACGACATTGTTATTTTTTTCACTTTAAGCATGGAAAAATTAAAAGGCCTTAAAGGTCACTTCATGGTCATATAAAGAGAACAATGCGAAATAAAATTATAATGTTAGTGCCAGATTGAGAATTTATACACGTTTCGCCTTTTGAAAGAGATATTCCTTTATCTGCTCCATCTGTTTCTTATGTGAAGGAAAGGAATTTCTAATTCTTCAAATCCTTGCAGATATATTTACCTATATATTGCGAGCATAGGTGAAACGCATTTTTTTAATAGTCAAATTTCTTTATAGACGGTGCTTCTTAAGATTTTTTTGCAATTATATACTTAAAAAATAAAAGAATTAGTACTTCTGGATTACAACTACCTTACTAATAATATTTGGTACTGGCTGTTACGAAAATTGAAAATATCAATAAGTCCAAAAGTTATTGCACTTTATTTAATCACTTCAAAAAATGTTGTGTAATTTTTTTAATTTACATTGAAATAAAAAGAAGATGAAAGAAAATACAAAGGTATCAAGGATATATATTCGCCAAACATTAATATAAATGTAAAAACATGCAAAACCACAGTTATTCGCTGTTGCAATAAAATGCACCGACCTTTTCCGTGGCGTAGACAGATTTTCCTGATCACTTGCGTAGAGGCTGCCATCGGACATAGAAGAGTCATCATAAAGGAAAATGTCAGAACTATTTCCTGATGCGGGAGATCCTCCTAATGGCACAGGCACGCCTGTGTCTAGTCCTGGGCATAACCCTACGTTGATGCTATCCATGTTGAACATTCTGACAGCTCTTCGCAAATGCTGCACTTGTTTACATATTATTGCACGAATTTACAAGATAATGAGCCTTTCCCAACCACACTCTAACGTGTAATGAGGAAGAGGGTTGTTAGGTAGCGGGCCCTCGCGATGGGGTGACCCCGCCTACATGCCATTTCTCCGCCCACGGATTTTCCCAACCATTCAACGAACAACTATGAAAATCGATAAAATTTCTAATTTCAAGGACCATTTTTCCAAAGAAAACATATTTGTATTCTAACAAAAACATAGTTTATTCCGTATTTAAACATAGGTACACTTAACATTAAAAAGCAATTCGGTTAACTTTTTTTTAATAAATATCAATCGTAAATTGAAATATTATCTTGTTGAAAGTTGACTTATTAGTATCAATGATTCGATATTAAAATGTGTTTTAAATTAATCACTAATTTTAGAATCTAAACTCGAATCTCAAACAAATTACGTGCCTTGATATAAAAAGAAAATAATTACACCTAAGTACAGCTAATAGACCGTTGACAGTTTGAACTTAGAGAACATTAAGATTCTGAAGATACATTACTGACTTCTCTGGTATGAAGAAACGCTACTCTCTTGCAGTAATCGTAGTTCAAGTAGTTATATTGATCATGCAATACCTCTGGAGACGTATCATTCGAAAAAGCACAGCGGCTTAAAATCCCAACCGTTACTGTGGAATGAAGAGAATTTAATTCTTTGTTTTGAATTATTCTAATCAATTTATTCTAAACATATTTTAAGGACACATGCTAAAGAACTTCGAACTTGTGAAGAGACACTACCAACCTACATTTATAAATCCACAGTATCGCCCCTTAAAGAACCGAAAAAATAATTACAAACTACTTCAAAATACTAAGGAAGTACGACAATCCCTCTAGATTCACACAGACACAGAAAAATATATCATAAATGTTTCGTATATTTGCATACGAGAATGTTTTTAATCTTAAATCTAATGCTAATGAAATAAAAAAGGTGTTTTATGCTATATAAAAAATAATAGTTATCATGTCTGTATATTTTTTGTTCAATAGAGAATTTTTTATTAAATTTTTTTTGTTAATAATTTTAAAAAAACTTCTTCGGCAATTTTGAAGTCAACAGCCGCAGCTCGGTTAGGGTGAAGTACTGACGAAGGTGATGGTACGCAGAAAAGTTAGCGCGGGAAATCGTTTGATTGCGTCGTCCGCAACAACAGAGGAGGAACGGGCGTAATGTAAAACTATTACTATTGTCCAAAATATAAACTGTGGTTTGTGAAATTGTGTTTTGAGAAACCTAGATTATATAATTACTACATCAACTGTCTAAGGCTTAACATTATAAACCAACTTTATTTTATAAACCATAACATATAACTTTATAAATCAACTTTTTTTATATCCATAAACCAAAAGAACTGACATCTGTAATCTGTAAATGTCAAATATCGATTGTCATTTGTCATTTCACTGTCACTGTTTGTCAATGGTCTAATCATAATAAAGGTAAAATATACTCGAAATTACATTATTTTGATAAATTTGTGTTATAAGTACACTTTTTAATAACAGCAATACATTTATAACTTCGAGTATGTTTATTGTCGGGCTCACCGGAGGATTGGCGACAGGGAAGAGTACAGTGCTATCAATATTTCGTGATAACCATGTAGCAGTAATAGACGCCGATGAAGTAGCTAGAAAAGGTACCTTAACATTTCTATAATTTACGTTGATTATGTTATTATACTTACATACACAATCATAAGCTCCACTTCACCACCAAATTTCAATACATTTTTTCAAAGTATTAGTTTGATGTATTATTTAACCTTACATTGTTATTTAAGTGTTAGAACCGGGAACAAAAGCATGGAAAGAATTAAGAAATTATTTCGGCGATGAGGTTTTATATCCCGACGGAAAAGTAAACAGACTGAAATTGGGGGAGATAATATTTGACGATATAGAGAAGAGGAGGAAACTAAATGCAATAACACATCCTAGAATACAGAAAGCTATGATGAGTATGGCAATGATGTATTTTTTCTCTGGTCATAAATACATTGTAATGGAAGTTCCTTTGCTGTTTGAAACTGGAAAGATGTTAGCATTTATGCATAAAATAATCACAGTAGTATGGTAAGTATTTTTACATTTTACACTTTGACTTCAATAATGTAATACAAATTCATTGGTTTGTTCTTTATATATTATTTGTATATTACAGTGAAGATCATCAACAGCTTGAAAGATTATGCAAACGTAATGATTTCTCTCAGGTGGTTGCAAGAAAGAGGATAAGTTGTCAGATGCCACTTGAACAGAAAGTGGCACGATCTCATTTTGTTATTGATAACTCTGGTAGTATTGAAAATACAGTGAAACAAACTGAATCTATAATTAAAGTGCTGCAACGATCTAAATTCACTTGGTAAGTAAAATTAGAAGTATTTAAAATTATATTAAATAGAAATCTGTATTTTTAGGTGTAATTATTTATACAACAGTATAAGTAAAATTATAATGTGTTTTCTTTTTCTTTTCAGGTATTTCAGAGTTATTCTTTTGATCGGTTTTCTATCTGTGGCATTTGGTGTAGGACATATAATCAGTAATTTAATTAATAATGTCACATAAGTACCAATTGTTTACAATTAAAATAATTTGTTGCAATATGTTCATAATACATAAATACATAATGCATTTCACTTATATCATAAAAATGGAAAGAATGTTATGTAATTTCTTTGTTAAGATTTTCACAAGTTTGATTGTAGTCATTCAGTCAATCATACCAATCTTTATTATTCTTTAGCTTAGATGTATATAAGCCCATGTTTGTATATACACACATATTTCTGTGTATTTTTTTATTTAATGTTTTGTTATAATATTTACATTAACCTTATGCACATTGACATGAAATGAGTGTAATTTTGAATACTTGTTTTTGTACATTGTCTTCGCTGTACTCTTTTTGCTGTAAAAAAGCTACAAGGCTTAGATTATGTCATCTCATTTGTGCATATCTCCCAAATGCCTTTATTTCTGTTTTACCAGAGAGAAGGGCTTTTGTGCATACCCAGTCTTCTAAAACAATACTTTATATTTATATTTTTTTTTATTGTTTCAATCAAATGGATGTGCATGCAATAGCAAGTCATACACCCTATATCCATGCAAACACATAACCTTCGACAAAAAAAGGTCGCCTTTTTATCAGATGGACGTTTTATTATTAATATTCTGTACGAAATGTACGCACAAATAAGGCAGTAGAATAGTTTCTTAAATAACTTTAACTTTAATATTGAGATTATTACAAATATAATGTAATAAAAACGAATGAAACTAATGAATTTTGACGAGTTTATACAAACAAAAACAACAAATACAAAAATTTCATTATATATAATTATTATCAATAAGAAAACTAATTTATTGTAATTTATCTTATTAGGGTTCAAACAAGAAAATTTACCTTTGTATGTATTTCAAATGTTACATTGCTAGCATTGTTAGTTGATTTAAGTTTTGTACATTTTTTTATGTAATTTCAAAATGTATGTTCAATAATAATAATATTAGCCAACACAGACAAAAACAAAGTAAAAAAGCAAGAGCATCAGTGGCTCAGGGGTTAAGCACTTGACTTGTAATCTGCTGCAGGTCCTGAGTTCGCAGCCCGCCATGTACCTATGTGGTTTTCCATTTTTGATTTACATATGTACATTTGCCCTGCACATATCTATGAAGAAATTCAAAGGTATATGGTGATGTCAACCATCCCACTCTGGGCCAGCGTGGTTGACTATGACCTAGTCACCCCCAACAAAGGATTAGTCTCCGGGACTAATTTTTACTATACCTGAATAATGAGTTAACAAAAATATATAGCTTTAAGTTTATCTGAGATGTTTTGTGAATATCATCCATGTATTTAGCTGACAGAGGCTTGGTTCGCGCATATAAAGATCGACATTCCCAGCAATTTATATTATACTACATAATAAAACCTCAACTCTTTTATTTGTTAATTTCCCCTATTTTACTTCTATGTAATATATTTACTCCTAACACTATATCGACGGACGATATGTCTAAGCTTAAATAAAGTATCATTTTTTGATTCTGTATTAGTTTCAACTGTCGTCGTCTCCTCCGTGATTATAGTCGCGTCTGTTTGTTGCGATTCATGACCTTGGTCTTTTTCAAATTGGTCGGTTAGAGGATCATAGCTGTATGAACCGAATATTGCGCTAAAAAAATACAAGTATTAAAATATGTTCCTGGAAGAAATGTTGAGACTATGAGGTTGAAGAATTTTATATATTGATAGGTATGTAATTGTGTTCCATTAATAATAATAGGATATTTAATCCGTATATATCCATTCATATTACAATTTAAAAAAAGAAACGTTCTGGATTACATATTGGAATCTTTAGATTTGGTATGGATAAATAAATATGTAAATAGACCGTATATACCTTTTAAAGCCTTCTTCTAAAACGAAACGTGGCAACAATTCTATACCATTACCCGTAGCATTGATGAATAGGCTAAAAAAAGTCGTAAGGTTAATTTATTTCTGAAATAAAGGAAATATTAATTTATCGCCGCAATTATGAATTTACTTGATGAACAATCCACAAACATGTAAGAGTAATAAAGAGAACATTTTTAAACCAACAGTTTTGACTTATTGTGGCCTAGGCACATTTTATGCGAAACAATAATTTTTATCGCCTCTGAAGTATTTATTACTTTTCCATGCAATCTTTACTTTTACCTATTTTGAATTTGTGTAATAAAACGAGTAGGAACAAATTTTGCAGGGTTTCCACTACCCAAACCAGCAAACCTTCATACAAAATAGCGTAGTTCGCTTCTTTGAAAATTAAATACTTACAATATCTATAAAAACAAAAGCATATTGTTATCTCTGTTTTTCTAAGACAGTGAGAGGAATGATAATATTTTTTTGCTCAAGTGTTGCGGAAGTGGAAACTCACAGTTGACAAATGTGTTGCTTCAACAACACAACGACTGTTCCTGTGGTGTTGCGGATGTCCATGGGCGTCAGTCAGATCAATTAATGTTAGGCGATTCGCTTCTTGTTTGCCTTCTTATCCTATTAAAAAAAACTACGGGTTTCAAAAAGATGGGAACCCATTTTCTTCTATTTCTTAACTAAGAACTTACTTTTATTTTATGAGTGTAGTCTGAGTTACTTAACGGTAAAGTAGCGAAAATTAGGTCTACAGTCGGCAGCCGGCGTATTTACTGTATTTGCTCACAGTAAGCGAAAACCCATATATGTCCTTCTATTTTCTATTATTAGTTTATTTACTATCTCTTTTCACTTCTTCAGAAATGAATAAAGAGATGATACTTTAATTATTTTATAATTTATTAATTATACTTCGATTAATTCCGCCGTTATTATAATAAAATAGTCGCTATACTTATTTAATTAAACTTGTTTTTGTAGAATACTGAAAAGAAATGTAATAAAAATAAAGAAAAAGATTAATTTCAAAAAACAACACAGTTTATTTTTAAGATATTACAAGAATTAAAAAAGTGAAAAAACTAATATCAACTGATTTATACTGGAGCGTAGAACGGAACGGGCTTTTGTTTAAGAAAATCACACAGCTGTCATTTTTCAGTGGTTTATTTTCGTCATTTCGTTTGTGCAGTGTATTCATCACTCTATCTAGCCTTGCTAAATTCTTTGTATCCTTGAACTATTTTAGTTTTTGTTTATTAGAGATACTTGATTCTTGTACCTATGTGTTCATTACTCTTAAAATTTGTTATAATTACCATTCACAATACAAAAGAAAACTATAATCTTTTGAAAGTTTTATGATTGTGGGCCAAAGTCAAGATTTTATAGACAACATAAGTGGCCACTGCCAAGAATAATTAGGCGTAGAAGACAATAGCAAGTGTTAGAAGTTAAGACAAAATAATGGCACAGTACAATAGACGAGATATAACTTATAGCGCGCTTAACAACGAACTAACTCCACCGTTGGGAAGATCTGCGCAAGATGCAAATGCAACTCCTACTATGATCACTCTGGACCACGAACATGATGATACCACCAATGTTATCATTCACAAAGTTCCAAAAACGAAAGGTATTTTTCTTATGTGTTTTCTTTGTTTACATACATGAATAGAACTATTTATTAACTTTTCGGAAAGTAACACGCTCAAAACTACGACTTTAAATAAAAACAATAAATCCTTTGTTTAAAATTTGCACACTAAATAATAGAGTTCTAATGAAAGGTATATTTATTACATTATTTTAATATTTTATTATTAATAATAAAGATTTTCATTTTCATTTTCATTTTCATGACAAATATTCCCAAAACAATGATTAATAATGATTATGAGAATATGTTAGCAAATATTTTTATGCAAGTCACTCGTCACAATTTCAGTATTACCAATATATTGATAATTTTTTTGATTTAGTACCAGAGTGTATTCATCCATTTATATCAAAATTGTATGTTTTACGTTAAAGTCATCTTACAAAAACATCTGATGTCTTTTTTGCTTTTTACTCTTACAATAATCCAGTAATCACATGAGCCTTGAAAGAAAATCACAAAATATAATGAGGAGAAAGGGTGGGTTAAAGTAAGATTATGTGTTTTTTGTTATAGGGAGTACGGGGTAGTCTAAAACCTCACCACATATCACCAGATGGGGGAGGGGGTCAAAAAACTAGTAATAAATATAGCCTCACTTGGATAAAGTGTAGTTTCCCAATAGTGAATGAATTTTTAAAATAAATTCTGTAGTTTTGGGCCTATTCAATACAAACTAACAAAAGTCAAATCTTTCCTTTTTATAATATTATAGATTATTATTATTTATAATTGTTTTTTGTTGTAGGTGGTTGGACACATATTGAAGACCTTGATTCATTCTTTACAAGAATGTATAAATATTATGTCCGTGGTGGTTTTTATCCCATGATTATGTCCGATCTATTTTATCTTTTACAATTTATATTTATTGTATGGTTCTCAACTTTTTTAGTCCATTGTGTAGATTATCCAAGGTTGTTCAGAAATGATGCAAATGCAAATCGAAGTGAGAAACTATCCCTTAGTGATGTAATTTACCCTACATCAGAATGTGTAAATAGAATATCATGGAAATGGTAAGGTTATATATTATTCTATTGTGCAGTATTAAATTATTATGTTTAGGTATTATATCTACTCAACAGTATCGCCAGTTTCATTTGATAATCTCCTATTAATATATGATTTTTTTTTCAAGTTTTATATCATGCCTATAGCAGTTCACTTGTATATATATTCATAAGGGGTTTGCATCTGACCCGTTATCCTAAACTGTTCAAGTGTACATAGATTGGAATCTTTAATATATAAATTAGTAAATAATAAATCCTTTTCAATTTCAGGTGGTGTGTTATAACATTATGTACAATTATATGGTTCATGCGATTGTTTTTATCAATATACCATTTATATCATGCATATGATACGAAATTATTTTATAGTAGCGCTTTGAAATTAAATGAGGTAAGTGTTGTAATATTTGTTTTCTTTGGCAATGACTTAATATATGTTGTGTATTGATTAATGTTAAATTATTTCATTCATACAATAATAAATGTACTAAGTATACTTTAAATAAATACAAACATAGATTTCATAATATAAATTTATTTTGCATAGTCATTGCTTCTTTCACATGTTTTTTCATTTGTGTTTGGGTTTTGATTAGATATGTTTTGTTTCAATATGCCTTGCAGTAAAATTTTGTAGTACGATTATGTTCTAGCACGAAATTAATTGGCCTTTATACTTTTATGTCTTTCTGTCTATTGGGAAATTATTTTGAAGGAGACCTACCATTTATATTTTTCTGACCCTATAACAATCTGAATACTTAATTTTATGATGATGTTAATGTGTTAAAACAAATATTTATCTATTTATATTTATAATATTAATCATGTATTCATTGAAATTATAATTTGACAGTGATTGTTTTGGTTACAGAATGATTTAGCATGGATAAATTGGTCAACAGTTCAGGATAGAGTAAGGGAAGCGCAACCGGAACATCACATGTGTGTTCATAAACAAGAAATCAACGAATTAGATATATATCATAGAATACTCAGGTATATTTTTAAATAAGAATTTAACATAACCGTATTTAATGTTACTATTATTATAAATGCAAATGTTTAGATAGATGGATGTATGGAGGGATGTTTGTTTGAAGATATCTCTAAAATGGCTCAACAGATCTGGATGAAATTTGGTATAGATGTAAAGCATAGTCTAGAAGGACATTTAGGCTTTGATCGCGGAAACAGTTACGGCTTCAATGAGATATATTTATTTTGTTTTTACATATTTACTTGATAATTCTGCCACAGTTCAACAGATCTTATTGAAATTTGTCACATATATAAAACAAAGTCTGGAATAAACATGGGATAGTTATCATTCCTGAAAATGTGTGGTTCCCGAAGGATACAATTATCTTTGTTATTTACATATTTATTAGATAAGTCTACAATAGTTCAACAAATTATTGAAATTAAGCACAGATAGAGAACATAGTATGGAATAGCACATGGGGTACTTTTCATCCGCCAAAAATGGCAGGTTGCCGAGGGATATGTAGTTTTTAGTTATTTCTTTATTTATTCGATAAGTCTACAATGGTTCAACACATCTTATTGATATTTAGTAAAGACATAGAACACAGTCTGGATTAACAAGTGGGGTACTTTTCATTTACCAAAAAATTTAGGTTCCCAAGGCATATGTAGTTTCAAAGTTCCAATAAATATGACGAAATTAAGAAACTTAGTGTGTGTAAAGTTAGCATATTGAGATGTCTATCACTAGCCACATAATATCTATACATTATAATTCTTTCAGGTTCGATAACTATATGGTTGCAATGGTTAATAAGAATCTACTACCTCTGCAAATTCATGTGCCTTTTTGTGGTGATTTTCATTACTTGTCCAGAGGTTTAAAATGGAATTTGGAATTTCTTCTGTTCTGTGAGTCTGTTCTTTTTTTTAGAAAAAAAAAATTTAGTATTTTAGGCAATATAAAAATTAGAGTTGTTTTAAATTTTGATTTCATTTAATAGCTAGTCCATGGAGCCCTTGGGAGAATTGCTGGCAACTTCGTGAATGTTATAAAGATCATTCCAAACGAATGATACTTGCCAGACAACTTGATAGACAGATATTGGTTTTGGCGTTTGTTAACTTCTTGCTAGCGCCACTTATTCAGGGCTGGCAGATACTTTACTTCTTCTTCAATTATGCAGAGGTATTTATACTTTTACATAATTATTAAAAAATGCAGTTTTATTTATTCTTTTAATGACAATTAGCACAGTAGAGAAATGGTACTTTTACTGTTGTACTCAGAGACTGATTATTTATAGATCGACAAGAATATCTGAACCGGTAGGCATGTAAATTAAACTAAATTATGAGTGTCATAAGGTTCTTGTTGTCTTGTATTTTTTTCTTTTATGGTATTTTGTATGTCCAAGTAGGTTTTACATATTTTCTGTCAAAAATACCTGTGATAACAGCGCCTAACTCACTTCTCAGGTATCCTTGTTGGTCTATATGTCATTTAATTTCGTCAAATCATTTGTAATAATTTTAATTTGTTTTGATTAATGTAAAAAATATTACATCCAGTTGATAAAGCGATCTCCCGCGTCCCTCGGACTACGTACGTGGTCGTTGTATGCTCGCGTCACTTTGCGTCATTTCAACGAGTTGGAACACGAACTGCGTGATAGACTCAATAGAGCTCATAAGCCCGCAACTAAGTACCTAGCGAGCTTCTCATCTCCTATCACTACTGTTGTTGCCAAGTAAGTATGCCAAGCTTACTTTTTAATGTAAGATTAGAGGTAAACGAGTAGCAGGTCATTATAAGTGATCCGTCGACCATAAATGTCTCTAACACTACAGGAATTTCAGATGCTTTACGAACCTTTAATGAACTAGTTTGCTTTTATCTTAAAGTATCTTAGTCATCCTCGTCTTAGATGATAATGATCATAATTCTTTGTAAAATGGAAGAAATATTACTGAAGGCCACAATAAATTTAATGTTTTTAGCTCTTATCAAAATTTTTAATGATTAAGTACTTAAATATGTAAATCAATAATCTAATTCCTTTCTAATAGATTCAAACTAAATATCTTTGTGTATGAAAGAAACTATATTTAGCCACATATCGGTTTTTAGATACATGTATATCATTGTTCTTCAAAGTCAATCTAATTTGGCTTTTGTACAAGTTTTAATAAACGAGACTAAATACATTGTATTGTAAAACGAATATTCGTGCCAAGTACTTAAATTCTTATAATGTCACTACGTATGACTACCATAACCCTAACAATTGCAACAAACATTATGTAGGATTGAGATAATAATGAACCTTAGTTCTTATATAGAAAGTGGGAAACGAGCAGCGGATCACCTAAAATTATTTGATCCGACGCCCATAGACATCCGCAACGCCAGAAACATCGCAAATGTGTTGCCAACCTTTCCTTTTTCTTTCTAAACGACTTTCTGTCAGCCTCTCGTCGAACAATGCTGCTATTTAAGCCTGGTAGACAAGAAAAGAAGTCTTTGAATTAGTTCATCTAGGTCTATCTTTATATCTTTCTTAGTTATGTGTTTTTTTTTCCAGAAACATTGTGTTTCTGTCGGCGAGTGTTCTCGGCGTGTTGGTGGTGCTTTCCGTCTATGATGAAGATGTTCTCACTGTGGAACATGTACTTACTATAATCACCATATTGGGTTGCGTGTTGGCCGGAGCAAGGTATGTATACATCTACTTACTAATTTAAGTGCGATTGTTTGGATGTATGGATGGATGTACGATTGAATAGATCTGGATGAAATCTAGGTAAATGATTGACGAATCTTCGCGAAGGAAGTCGAGAAACAGCTAGTTTACTTATGTAGATTGTGTAAAACACCACAAAATTTAAAAACTTTTTACTGGTCTTCACTAGTAAGTGTATAATGGGTTCGATTGATTTATTAACTTATTGTCAGAGAGGTGAGATTATTTTATATGCGTATTTATGTTTGAATTCTCGATTGTCGATAGCTTTATCTATTGATTTTTGCTATATAACTAAGGGTAAAAATGTTCTGGTGCAGAGCTTTGATAGGAGAAGAGGAGCGTTTAGGTGGTGGATGTACAGGTCCAGCTCGTGGCGAGGAGTTGTTTGTGCAAGTGTTGGGACATGTCCACTATTTGCCAGCGGCGTGGCGCGGTCGAGCTCACACTAAAGATGTTGCAGCACATTTCCAACAGCTCTTCCAATTCAGAGCAGTAAGTTTGAATTATCTATAGAACTAAATTAGGTATCCTGTAATTTGTTTATTAATCCATATTATAAGAATTATGGTTGAGTGAGCAGATGTTGTATAGCTGTAAATGTATATAATTTTTTCATGTCTGAACTTGTTTTAAATTATGAATAAATCTTTATTTCTAACAATTACAATATCTATCTAATATCTCATTGTTTCATTTCAGGTGTACATTTTGTTCGAGCTACTGAGTCCGCTCTTGTCACCGTTTGTGTTACTCTCGCTTAGATCACGTGCCCTAGATATTGTTGATTTCTATCGAAATTTCACTGTCAGTGTGCTGGGAATTGGTGATGTGTGTTCCTTCGCTCAGGTAATTATTTAAATATATTTTAACATTTTCTTACATGTTTATAATCTGTGAACAGATTATACCCAAATGTTTATTAATTATTATTATATTATTCTTCAGTGTCATAAAATACATTGAGAAGTTGAAACTAATTGTTATATTAAAAATATGAATAAGTCTGTTTCAATATTATCAAATAATTATTAAACATTCTGTTACATATAGTTATTGTGTTTATGATATTTAATCTTCTATTAAAATATTGTATATTTTTAGCTTGACATCAGACGTCACGGTCATCCGGATTGGCAAGCAGCTGGTAAATACGGTGAAAAAGTAACTAGTAAGTTTACATTGGATCTTTTTGTTATTATTCATCAAACTACCTTTTTCCCTACTGAGTTTGGGAACAGTATGGACTAGTCTTCCATACATCTCTATCACCTATCATTCTGTAGTGGACTGTGTTAAGTGAAAGTTCTTCTTGATCGGAGATACTAACGCCTTTATTGCTCCCAAACGATTGGACAATTTTGACAATTTACAATAGCTATTTATACTAATTCGCCGCGGCTCTAACATACGTAACACTGTGCCGCACCGTTCTTTAGCGGGCTTAAGTTAAAACAACGCCGCGTCTTTCGGCGTAAGCCGACAAAGGATTCACAAAGAATCCCGCCCTTAGCGGCCCGCTGTGGCGGCTCAGGATAAACATTGCCGACCCAAGGCGCGGTCCTTGAACTCTTAAACGTGTTGCGAGGTGAGTTCAAGGGCGGCACGTGTAACATGCGTTAATAACTACGTCGCCAACACATTCATTCACACTTTCTACTTTTAAATTTATAGTCAACAATAGGTCATAGATAATAGAGTACAAGTATTAAAATGGTTAATTCATATTACAGCTGGCAACGCTCAGTATAACCAAGGTGAGGGTGGTAAAACTGAGTTGTCTTTGGTTGCATTCTCCTGTCGTCACCCCGGTTGGCAACCGAGTGAGCCTGCACAACGCCAGTTCCTACGCTCTCTGCGACAAAGCATGCATCATGCTATACCAACCAATAATGCTTTGGTAAGTTATAGTCAAACATACACTTGAACTGGTGAAATGACATAAAATAAAAAAATACATGATAGCTACAGCACAAAGAGAATTTTGTGACGTTTTTTCTACCTACTAATTCAGTAGTCTAGTCAGTCTATATGTTCATATTGCATATCAAAGGCATTATCAGATTCAAACAAAATTGGTAAAAATAACTTAGAATCCAAAATATTTCAAAGATAAAGTGGACTGAGACGACTGAGGTAAAAATAAGTACATATTCAAATTCTTAGAACATTTTCTGAATTTAGCAAATTCGAATGACAAAAAGCGAAATGAACATAATTCTTGTAACTTCTAACACTATTATATTATTCATAAATGTTTCAGAATAAAACAATGCTCGGCTCCTATATCCAGCAGAGTATTTTCGGCACCAATACTCCGCTGCCCGCAGTACTGTCTTATTACCAACAACAAAAGCAACCCTACAGGTTACCTGTGAGTATATATTTCTGATCTTTAATGTATTAAATTATTATAGTAATATGTAAAGTGGAAACTATTTAGCCTTTTTTTAAAGAAATTGCGTGAATTTATAAACGTGGAATTTTCAAAGGGTTAAAAAGAAAGGTTAAAATAAAACAAATAACCATTGATTGTGTATTATGATCGTTTTTCGACCAATGGGCGACTTGTTTTAGTAATTACTGATGTGTCATTTTTAATAAAAAAGTGTATAATATATCCTTTCTTTTAGGACATGGATGAGACCAGTGATGAAGATGAGTGTACATCAGCATCTGTATCGAGGAATGTAGGGTCCGGTATGTCCGCGATGGGTAACCCTGACTCCGGGGTTTCGATTCCGGGACCCCTGAACCGGTTTGACCCAAACACCGCACTGCTCGCCTCCCCCGATGAAGCCAGAGATATGTCAGTCAGCACGCTGCATCTGTATGACTTGCATCTGTCACAGGTAATTTTTCATCTAGATTTATTCTACGTTTTATACCAAAATCGAAATTAAATCTTACTAATATTATAAATGCGAATGTTCAAATGGATGGATGGATGGATGTTTGAAGCTTATTTGAATGGCTCAATGGATTTTAATGAAATTTGGCACAGATCTATAACGTAGTCTGGAAGAATACATAGGATATTTATTATTTTTAATTCTCCGCGAACGAAGTCGCGGGCAACAGATAACTTTCAAATTCCAAACATTGTCAATATGAGTGTGTGTGTGTGAGTGAGAGACACAGAGAGTGAGATAAAGTGAAGTGATTATATAAAATAAGAGAAGATGAATATAATGTCATTTTTTATGTGATCAAAAAGTGTTCCAACAAAAATATTCAATATGTTGATCATCATCATCATCAGCTCACTATACGTCCCCACCGAGGGGCTCGGAGCCTACCCCAAGTTAGGGGTAACTAGGCCATAGTCAACCACCACCAAGTGCGGGTTGACTTCATACATATCATTGAATTTCTTCTCAGATATGTGGTTGCATCACAATGTTTTCCTTCACCGGAAGAATGTCGGTACATATGTAAATCGAAAATCGAAAAACACTCAATATGTTGATAATATGGGTAAAATATTCGAATTATTTTGAGGTTGTTTTTACACCAATATGTAGAAATTACACGTAAAATATCTTTTACCCTCTAATGAAACAGTTTTTTTGTTGGAGATTTTTAATAATTATAAAAAATATGTTTTTTTTTTTAATATATTACATACAGGCCGGCCAAAGTGTATCAGCGTGTTGTACAAAGAACTGCAGCGAACGTAATCGCAGCGAATCCCGTTGGGCGTCCGGAGAAGAGACGCCTCTACTCCATCGTCCTTAACAAAGACACCACAAAGTCGACCCCAAAGCCAAGCCTGTGTGGATTTAAACACATGTTAAACCTCATCGGTATCTACAACGTCAATTAAATCTACCAAATTTACATCACGAAATATGTTCATAAATATTTGATTTTTGGTGTTCATAAATCATGTTAATCATGAAATCGTTACCAATCTGTCTTCCCTTTAACCCCCCATTTTCGATTTTTTGGCGCTATTTACTAATCAACTTATTTAATAATTATCGAAAACTAATAGATATTACATTTTTATAGTTTTCTATTTTCTTGTTTAATTATGATTTACTAACTCTTTTTGCTAAACACGGTTTCACCTTATTCATACATTATTCATTTAATATTATTTAAAAATCAATATTAATATTTTGCCTTTCTCTTTGACTATATATTGTAAAATCATAGAATACATTGTCTTGTCTTTTCATTTATGTCACTATACACATTTTATTAATAAAATGCGATTAAAAATTGTATACGTCAATATTAACTGAACATTCAATTGAATACTTGTTTTACACAAAGATTTAAATACATAAATATATTGTATTAATAATTATTTATACAAATTAGAACAATGGAAATGTATGGAGTATCCATACAAAAATTTTTTGTATGTTAAAATTTTATGTTTTAATAGTTAGTCTCTTTCATTCCTCCCATTCTGACATGATCTGACAAATAACGATAGTGTATATATTTTGACTAAAGTCGGTCTAGCATGAATATTTCTGACAACCGTCATTGCATTATTTTTGACAAAATTTGTATGAAATTTTGTACAGCACCATCTATCGGACGTGAAATACATCAAAAATCTCATACTAATTTTGACATAATTGACGATGACTATACTAAAGCGGTTGTCACAAATATCCATACAAGACCCACTGCATAAAGTTTTTAGTTGCCTTAGACCTTTACACTTTAATATTATTATTTTATGTTTTGTTATATTATGTTTTGAAACTAGTTGTAAGTTCATATAAACAGTTGTAAATTAGTTATGATTATGACATTATCTATTATTTTTTAAATTATAATGTATTTACAAGTCGTATCTTGATGAGCGAGAGTCCAAGAGACTGTGATATTTTTTCTCGCTTATAAAGGTTTCACTTTTACTTAAGTTTCTCGCTTTTAGTGGTCGTCCGTTGGGATCGCATAATTACTCACAAAGGCTTCTCGCTAATCTAGTTCTCGCTTTTCCAGGTTCGACTGTAAACCATTATCAGTAATATTTAACTGGAATATTTGTATATATATGACTGTCATATTAATAAGACTAAAGACAATTTTTAACAACTTTTTATTTTTTATTTGACATTATATTTTGCATGTTTGTGATTATTATTTATGTATTTAAATCTTTGATACAGACCATAATAAGCCATAAATAATGTTCATCTACATTTCTGTTGTATAAAACAACTTACGCATTCACTTCGGTAGTGTGTAATTGAGAAAAATAACTTTCTGAAATATAATTATGCAATGTGTATTGTCTAATATCACAATATTGTGTATATTTGACAATATAAATGAATTCACGACTTCTTTCTTTGATGTTATTTTAAGATTGATTGGTGTTCAAACTATAAAATCTGCCAAGACACATACGATGCATATCTTTCGTATATAAAAAAAAAACTTGATGTGAATAATTAAGGCTTAGGCTTAAGGGTCGGCTTTAACTAGGAACTCTAGGTTTTTCTTGTTATTTTGAAAAGAAAACACATGTTATTGGGAAAACATTGATAGATGTAGATAATGGTAGTTCGAAGGAAATTAGGACAGCTTTAGTACAAGTAAGTTTGTAATTGTGTGTTTTCACTATCGTAAAACTTGTATGAAAACATGTCATTACATTCTATGAAATAAGAAGATATGAATATATGTTTTTCGACAGTGGAATTTCACTTTAAAGGTCAACAAAACGGTGCTTTATATCTTATGGATATATTATGTGTGCAAGCCAAAATGTTATAAATATGAATATTTTGAAAACCATTTTTACAAATAGAGTTAATAACGAAAATTGGTTGAAATCCTAACTTTACATATTTATATCGCAAAATACATTTTTATAGCCTTTTTAAAGTTATTTGTACTAATGTTGTTAATACATTGGATAAAAAAAATTACAATAATTGATGTTATTATGTGTATTGAGAAGTTAAACTGTAAGTAAATTACATTTAACACGCACATAATTAATTTGCGTCGAAAAATAATTCTAAACAAACCTAATATGAAGTATTAGATAAATCATTACAACGTTCAAAGAAATGAAAATATTTAAAATCGAGTTTTCACTGCCGAAACATTTAGACAAAAAACTTATTGTTGGCTATCTTTTTTCAATGAGCAAAAAACGATGATAGTATATCGTGCGTCGAGCGTGGAATTTCTTCTTTAAATAAAATTAAATATAAAGAATCGAATCAAATATCAAAAATAAGAAAAAAATAATAATTTGTAATAATTAAAACGGAATTAATCGTGGTAATTTGATTGATTTTATAATTTAATCGTGTATTGCAAAATATCTTATTTTGGCATAAGATTTACATATAAAACAGTCCTCAAATCAGTAGAATCGTTAATATACGATGTTCTCAGTAAGGATGTTAGAATATTATTTTTTTTAAATGATCCAAGTGATATTTAAATTATATTTACCAAAAATGACAAATGCTGACAATTTTGAAGTTCATTTTTCGAATGTTTATCGATTCTCTATAGTTATTGATCCGATAATATCGTAAATTGCGTTTCTGAATTATCGCCTACTTTATCACAAGTATAAATGAAATGACAGTTTAAAATAAAAATCAGTAAATATTCGGTACGATGAGAGAGACGTTGATATCGCGTTTAGTTCTGTTAGCTAATATATAGAACCTAAAAAAAGAAATAATATAACATGACAGCTACAATACGAAAAGGATCTAGTGATACATTTTTTTCATTGACAGGAGGTCGCTAGTGAGTTTGACTTTTCCACTTATTCGGTTTCACAAAACAGAGATGACAATATCTCTGTAGACTTATTAATGGAATTAGTTTTATGTTCAATTTATTCTATAACGATTTTAAACCAATAGTAATTATTTGCAAATTTTTTCAATTTTTATTTTATAAACCATAATTCAATATTATAAATATTTAATTTCTTATATTTAGATACAGTAATTATTTGATGCTATAAAACACGATGAAAACATGTTTTTTTGATGTGGAATTATTGAATCGATAATTTAGTCCTATCACTGTTTGATATAAATACATATAATTATACTTTGCCGATGTGACGAAATAAGATGTTCTTGTTCAACTTGATCTTTTAAATTATTAGGTCATAGTTTATCATGTTTTACAATTTGACATAAAAATTTTAATATACTTCATAGAATCATTTTTATAGTAAGTTCTTCACAAGATATAAAAATGCCGCAAAGGAATTTTTTAATGTTCATTTCTTCCGTGAGTTTTGTAAGAAATTTAAACAAAATTAAATAGAAAAGGTTTGTTATATATGTGCCTCGATTACCTTTAAATATAAAAAGGTTTATTCATATTGAAAATGCGTTAACAATCAGTTATTATAGTAGTTATAAATCGTACCACTTATCTACCATGTTGACAATATTTTGTAAAAAAAATGTCTTGTAACAAAAATATAGCTTTTAATTTTAGGAATTATAATAACTGGTTATATTTTAAATGTAAGGCATGACGCTATTTATTCCAGCGCTTTCTATATCATTAGTGGATTAAGCAACTATAATTAATATCATTGTATATTTTGGCTAAGGTATAAAAAAATTTGCAGTAGAAATCGAAGAAAAAAAAATTAAAATTTTGTAAGAACGTTGAACACTGAAATATATATTTTCAACCAGCAAATGGCTAGCTGCTGTTATAGCAAATATATACATCTTACACAAACGGTTTAGTATCGTGATAGGTTTTTAGAAATGTTTACTAAATTTGGACGTTGACAAAGATTAGTAATAACAATTCTAGTTACAGATATTTTTAAATACCATAAAGTGCACTAAAACTTATACATGCAGTTAAAATAATGTTTCCATTTTTACAGTTTTCATAGAATTTGAGCGTTTTAATAATATAGTATTAAGGGAGTTACATTTGGCGTATATTGCAAATCATATAGAATTTATTTTATATACATACATATTTATGTGCGTATGGTGTGGTTTGAACTAGTTCTTGTTAACATTTTACGAAGTTTATAAGAATGGTCAAGACATTAATTTAGTTTGTTCAGGTTACGACTGCAGTGATCTTACGTTAGAACGTATTGTTGACAGTGTTTTGTCAAATGAAATTGGTGTCAATATGTATTAATACAAGTGACATTGGGATGAGTTTAAAATTGATGTACCTGAATATTTAAAACAATCTATTATATAAGATTTACTGTTACAAAAGCGATCCTCGCCCATAATATAAAAATATGGCAACACTCGCCGTAAATAATTAAGAAAAAGACTTATGTATTCTTCCACTATTCTATATTTTACCTAAAATCGTAGTTGTATTTTTCAGTGTAAAATTTATTGTAATGTATCAGTATCACGTGTGGATAATGAAGTTAGTCTTCCATATATTCAATACCTGACAGACCTTTTCAATATGTTATAGCGCTTTTTACAACTACGAAGTGAAATTTTTGGGCAGGAATAATTGATTTCAATAATGTTGCAGTAAGTACTCAAATATGTATTATTATAGAAAACATATTACAAAAACTAGTTCAAACTAATGCCATAATTCAGTGCCTATGCGAAAACCATTGATAGAAAATGTTGTGAAAGAAGCTACTAAATATTTTATGATACAACCGAAATAAATATTTCAGTGCGATTTTCACTGCTCTGTATGTTCATGGTCTATAATTAGGGTAAGACAAAAAGGTATTAAGAGCAATGACGCATAAAACTACGCCTCTCTATTTGAAGTCATCAACGCTAGCAACAACATCTGTTGCACGAATTGGCCGGCACGACCACACACAAGACAGGCGGAAGAAAATTCGTTTCTTCTGATGAGTGTAGTGCCGGCTTAATTTTAGTCCTCTTTCCCTTCCTACCCTTTTCTTATAAGGATAGGATGGGAGGAGGAAGTGGATTTGTCGGAGTGAGCGATGCATGGGAATGGGATATACGCTCATTTTGTGTCTCCTTTCCTCCGTCGATTAGAGGTTGGTTGCACGTTCGTTTGCCACCTTATGATTTAAAAAAATCTGTTATTGCCTTTCAAATTATACCTTTTTGTTTTCTTTCTCTAATTATACCTAAACATATGCAGTTTAATAAACACATAAACATATAAAGCTGATATAGTTGAGATAGTTAAGATTTTTGTACTATAAAAATTAAACAAAAATAAATACAAAAAAATTGTTAATATAGTGATGTCTTTAAAGGTAAAAATTGAAAAATCAAATTAGTCATTTATCTTTTAACCATTTCTCTAAAATCTAAAATGTATCTTTATATGCAAGAAAGCTTTGAAACAAATGAATTTTATTTGCAACATGGTGGATGCATTTTTATTGCAAGGCACGAAGAAAGTTATGCGTCCGCCGACTGAACTGTGATTTGCATATCAATCTTTGCAGCTCTAGAAAATCGTTTTAATACTTTGAAATTTTTCAACATCTCTTCCACTACAATCAGGTTCACCTAATATAAACTATATCTCTTATTACAAACGCTTGATCTCAATTTGCGAAACTTTATTAAATTTCAATTTTATTCATAGTTATAATAATACGATTGTTAATATTTTTCTATTATAATATAATATATTTTTTAAAATACTGTGTGATAATAAGGCACTTTTTTATCTCGTATTTTACGAATACCTCGAAGTGTCACAAAAATTATTATTGATTCAATAACTTTAACTTTTAAGATGACCAAAATATGTAACTCGCAAGTAAACTTACCCTAAGACGGGGTCAATAGAAATTTTAGTATTTACAGCATGTTAATGGACGATTTTTCTTTAATAAATTATAATTATTTCGGTACGCACTTAAAATAAGGGATTTTTTAACGAAAACGGTTGTAAATAATTTACGGAAGTTGTTTCTATTCACCATCTGACTGTATTGTGTATTTTGAATTAATTCAATTCATTTCATATTTGCATTAATTATAACATAAATTTTATGATATTTTTACGTAGTGTTTATACTTAGTTTAGTATGTCTTATAAAATAAACATTTAAATCTAGTATAGAAATTGCATGTTTTTATAAAAACGAGTTGTATCTGTCCAGTTTAGTGCTGCTTTTAAATAATTATCTGCGTGGGCTATTACAACTGAAAAAAAAAAATTAAACTTACCGTTTGTTGAGTGTTTTACAATTAGGGTTATTATAGTAAATTAGTTCATAGTGCTTTGACATTTTGTAAATTCCACATAATCCATACATATTTAGTAGATCTTCAAATTATATTCTCTCAAACAATAATTAGATACAATATTGCGATGTAATGATTGTTGTATTATCTCTCAATATAATATCCATTATCCTGATTTAAAATGAAAATTTAACATAAAAAAGGAAATTTCTGGTATAGTTTCTGTGTCATACGATTTACTGGAATCTGATAAAAGTATCGGGTAATTTATAAAAAACAAATACATTCAATGGGTTTTTTTACTCTATGCTTCTTTAAATTCGGAAGTTTATATTAAAGCTAAAAAAAAACGATGAAAAATGTGAACTAATTAATTCCACTAAATTACATTTTGACAACGAATGATACATCTGTCTATCTAGCGATATTTCCGTCCTCTTCTTTCGCACTTGAAATGTTTGGCTATCGTTATATATTAATATACTTTAAAATAAATAACTAAATATGTAATATTCAAAGTAATATTTGATATAAAGGAGACATCAGTGTCATAAAAACATTATGAACTCTAGTAAGTTTACACATTTTATCAGATTTTGGTAGACAAAGATTTCATGCACCACACGTATTCAAAATTTTAAGTTTTATTATGGACAAGGAGATAACATTTTCAAGCAGTGAACATTTTTTTTATAAACAATCAAAGTTAATGCAGTTTAAAAAATATTTTTTTTTATTTTAATTGCATTGTCACTCACTGACGTCAGTAATAGTTTCGCTTTAAACGAAAGTTGTAATAACTGAATGGGAAAGAAGCTACATATTGTGTTACTTCTGTTTTAATTCTTGGCTGTGTAATTTTTATTTAATTTTTATGTTCTAATTATTATTTTTAGGTTTATGATATTTAACTTTTTTGTATATATTTGGCATCACATTGCAATACGAGCTAATGAGCATATTAAAGAAAAATACTTATTGAAAAAACATACATATTTCCGCTTGGATATATTTGTCAGTCAACAAATGTAAATGTAAAACAAATGTATCTTTCTACCGCGGTAAACAAATTAAATTGACGTTATCCGTACACGATGATATTATAAATTTTAGAGTATAAAAAAAGGTTTTAAAAATAACATGTTTACACTATAAATTCCGATGATTTGTAAAGCTCAAAAACATGACCAACTTGTGAGATGCCTTAATGATGAGACAGGTTCGAAGATTTTGTACATTGTATTTCTTTAAATCATCGAACACTTAAAATTATAAACCAGTTTGTAAAGGTGGCATTGTGATCCGTTGAAACAATCGTGATAAATATTTAATGCAGGTATAACATGGAAAACTTCATCTTTTATAGAATCAACAACTTAGTTCTTGATTTTTATGAACTTTATGTCGGAGTTATTTCGATAAAGTGACGAGGAATTGTTGATCGAAATGTTGACTAGCCCTGGACTGTTGCACATTTACAATCTGAACTACTAGTGCATTATACAAGATCCTATCACGTGCCTCTTAATACCATATAGTTGTAATTCATAAATATTAATCCAATAGACACAACAAAGCGTACATTTTGCTATATTTTTAATAGCTTTAGATTAGATTAGTATTTTGTGCTAAATTTATAGTAAATTTTGAAATATTTGCCATATTTTTTACTCGAGTATTTACTGAAAGCATTATAGTGCGATAATAATGTGCAATGTAAAACGAAATATAAGTACAAAGGAAAACGTAATATATCATTATTCGCTGTTGATAGTCAAGAGTAGCGTTTCTTTTGCCCTTAAACAACGAAGACGTCGCTAATGAGGGCGTCATTCGGTTGTCGATCACTTTTAATATCACACTTGCTCAAAATATATCTGCATACGTTTTGAGACAATCCCAAAATATGTGCTATTATGGAAAAAAAATGCGTTAATAAAATTTAAGGACATCATGGTGGTTTAAGAATTCGCATACACTCATTGTTTCGCACTATTAATAAATGTGATATAATTTTGCAGCAAGTGAGGTAGCATAGAATGCTAGAATACCCAATGATCAAAAATTTTAATATATGTATTTAATATATTATAGCAATAGATGTATGAATAGTCATATAATCAGATATAGTCGCTTAGAGCTATTGTTGCATTATACATAATCAAACTTGGTGATAACCGCAAAGCTTCGGTCGACCTTTCCCTACTTTATTTAGCATTGTAATTACTTATAGAATATTACGACTTTGTAGATTATTATTAAAAAATAAAAAAAATCTCAAAAATGTTTTACGTATTTGAAATTTTGACACGAGATGAACTCACGACACTTCACCATTTTAATAGATGCTTTTTATAGATTTAAGACGCATGAACGTAATCCTAGTTAATAAATAACAATATTTTTTTAAATACCCTTATTCTCCTGTATTCTTGTATGTTGTGATTTATTAAATTTGTATTGTGACGTTTGTGTGTTGACCGAGCTACGGGCTCTCGGATCGCTTCAACCAAATTTGTAAATATTTAGCTCAATTTATCAATAAGTACGTGTAAGTGTATTGTGATATGAGTATATTTTTTGTTTTCCTGAATAAGTTTAGTTTGTTACTTTCAGAATAGACATCAAATACACGTAATACAAAATTTCATTATTTTGATACAAGGGAATAACTATTTTTGATGTCACTATGGATATGCTACAATCATTATACGCATTGTCAATAAAAATTTAAAAAAACAAATGATGTTTTATTTCGCTAAATCATACCCATTTTTGCGCACTTATAAATATCTGGAATGTTGTGAAATACGCTGATAAATGTAGCAAAGAAAGGAAAGCCATTTTGTATCAAGGTACAAATTGCATGTCTACGAGAAAACTGACATAAATACATGTTGGTACGGTGTTTTTTGACGGTCAGAAAAAAAGTCAATGTACTTCAAAGTTGATATGAACGTCTTTCAGACATTTTACTAATAAGACTAGGAAAGGGGTGGATGGGCCTGGGATCACAAATGGGCATAAGAAAGCAAATTTCAAAATGAAAATTACACATGGAATTAACTTCTAAGCTTTTTAAGGATGTCGGTGGGCTCATCAATTCCCTACTCGAGCAAGCTCTGACAAAAAGCTAATTGATTTATGGTATTGTTTTCCGATACTCTGACCGCTCTATTAAATTTTTGCCGTAAGGGCTATTCTTTAATACTGTGCAATTTTCAATTCAATTCGTGATTACAAACACGTATCGTTGTTTTAATAAGACTGTTTTTTATGGTTTGTTATTCGTGACACATGCGACATCATGGGAAAATTTGAGTGTAATTGAATATAAAACTAAGTCATGCCAACGATGTGGGTGCGACATGAGTTCGCTACATATTTTTTTTTTCGATCATTAAAATTCAGAGACCACTACGAAGAAGAGCAAGAACTGGACAGTGCCGAGTGAGTCGTACGTCCTTGACTTTTTGATGCATTGCCTAGAGTGGACCGCGCTACCAGTCGACACACATCATTATATATTCATCAACATATTTGACGCGTAATGTATGTTTGCCCTCACTTCCTCATCGTCTAATATAGGCATTTGAACTTTTCGGGAACAACACAGTACTTTCTGGGTCATCAATATAAAAAATTACATATTCAAAATATAAAAATATGTAATGCAATATTTTTAAATGTTGTAGTGTATACTCTACTTAGTTAGTTACTCTAACGTTCGTTATAAAAATTGTACGTTTAATATTTCTAAGTACATAGGTATCATAATTTTTCAATATGCCACTAGGAGCACCGTTGAGTTTTGTAATCTTATATGATCGTATCTGACGCTAAATATCAAATATCTGTGCAATCATATATGCTAACAACTGATGAGTAATAAATTACAATTGCATTGAATATATAAAACTTGTTTGCTTGTTTAACATTTTTGAAAAATTATATTACGCAGTGTGCATGTGACGCGTTTATGTCTTTTATATTAACGTATTGCCTAAGCTTTCTGTCTCATTGTTATAAACGTTGATCGTCTCATAATACACGGAGTTTTAATGTTTCTTAATATGAGGTACGTAATTTATTACAGGATCTTTAAAATTACACAATTTCAAGGTAAGAGCATCCAGAAGGGATGGAAGGCATAAGGTATGAAAATGTTATGTAAAAACCCGGGAACAGGGTTTAAGTGTTGGCGCGGGCGCGGGCGCTGAATGGTGCCGAGGTGGACAAACTGTCCAAGGGTGAGCTGGTACCGGCGGGCGGTGTCGGCGGTGGCGGCGGCGGTGGCGGCGGTGCGCGGGCGCAGCCTCTGCGGCTATAAGTAGGAGGTGCGCGCGCCGCGGCGAGGTTAGTCGCCGTTCGGCAGCGCGTCGCCTGCGGTGTTATTCTTCCCCGCCGTTCCCCGCCGGTGCGTTCTATCACCCCCTCGAAGTCCCTGCACGCACTCGCCTTTCTCACACGATCACCGGCGATCCTCGTTTGCGCAACCTAGTTCAAAACCGAAAGGTCGCCACTATTGGCATTTTGCGCTCTTTGACATTAACGTTGCATTTGAATGTGTGATGTAGCTTCCTCATCGAGCTTCAACTGTCTTTCGCAACTATGTGTCGTTTGGGAAAGGCGCGTGTGCTGACGTGAGGTTTCTGTTGCAGTCAGCAGCCCGCAGCCCGCATCCCCAGAGAGCTGGGCCGTGCGCACGCTACCGCACACACCAACGCAACCCAGCCGCCTCCAATATGCTCGCCAGGATGTCACTGTAAGTTTTATATCTATGCATATTATTTACTAATCTTTAATCTTAAAATGAAGCTGTTAAATAACAGTATAATAGTGTGTGATAACTTTCTAAATCAAATCTGTTCAGTACTGGTCTGCTTGAAACCAGTCAGTGTGTTGTCACTTTCATCGGCTGTTTGCATAGGTGAATCTTACGCAGCCACAGAGCTTTATGTAATCGCGGATGGTTCGACTCGTCTTTTACCGATACCGCGAAAATTTGATCTGATTTCTCGTGTGGAAATCAGGTGTTTGTTGCCCAACGGCAGCTGACTGACATCACGAATGAGGGCGCGTGTTTCTCAATGAAGGCTACGAAACATTGCTTTAAAATATGCAAGACTAAGAGCGGTCGCATATTGTTCCCACAGCGAACATAACAGATCATACAATTGCATCGACCTTACACTATTTCATACATGAAAGTTCTATAGTGTGTAATTCTATAGTGTAAATAGCTATTAGTGGCCACAGTCAAGTAACACATTTAGGATCTAGATTAGAATGGGTGTTTAGTGAACACATCATTAAAAATAATGCGGCTCAACATTGAAGTTACGAGAAATGTAAAGTAAATTTATACAGATAAATATAAAATTATATGTTAAATGTTGTTTGCGAACGTTCATGCTGGGCAAGGCAATGTTCATTTCAAATCTCACTTTCGAAGCTCAATTTGGTCATGGATGAGAATACCGGTTTAACATTAAGTTTAGAAGTCAAGACATATTGTTGCAACACTTTTCTGTGATTCGCGTCACAAGTTAAAAGTAATTTACAGTCAATGCCAGTTAGATTTCCATTTAAACATATAGATATAAAATTACTATTACCTAGCCAGATGAGTCAACCGGATTTACAGATAAAATTGACTTTTGACATGGTAAAGCTTTTAATTGCATTGCATTGAAAATATAACTTTTTGTGCAACATTTGACAGACATGTAGAAAACGGCTAAGTTGGCTGCATAAATATTCGATAATAGACATACACGAACCACCTTTGTCAAACTCTCTCTGCGAAGGTTTGCGTCACAAGGCGCTAAATGCCTTGTCGATAACACAATAGGGGTTCGCGTTTGTTTTCTTACATTGAATTGCCAAGTCCAAGCAGTAGATGTGTATGGTGTGCAGTAGATACGATGACACAACAACACTGTGTACGAATTTTAGTAATTTAGAAAAGTTCACACGTCTTGCGATTTTATGGCTTTACTTGTAAAATTAAATACACGTCTCATTAATCTAACTTTTAGGCACTTTTATTTTGTTTTTCTTGGCTTATTTAGCCACTTTTAATATCAAGGATTTATATTACGAAGGCCTATATACGTTTATTTGAGTATATTAATAATATTTATATATATATAATTTATTTTATCTTTTAAAGTGTATTGCTTTGCATATCTTACTAGTATTATAAATGCTAAAGTTTGAATGCTTGTTATTAGGTATCTCCAGAACGGCTTAATTTATCACGGTGAAATTTGGTATAGATATATGACATAGCCTGGAAGGACGCATAGGTTACAAATTAAGTTTTTATTTAATTCCACGCGGATGGAGTCGCCGGCAAAAGCTAGTCAGTTATATAAAGAAATAGAAGCTTTGTTTATATATAAAGATTTATGTCAGATAGGTTTTAAAATACGGTATAAATAACACATAGAAAATCTTAAAATTATATAATTTGTTGATGTGGAAATAAATATCGTTGAATTGCACGTTAGAACAAAGAATTACTCAGTGTTATAGTCATTGCTTTATTTTCTTTTTTTCACACAACTTTTTAATATATTAAAACAAAGCGCGATTATTCAACCGTACAATTACTAATTGCACTACTTCAACATTCCGGTCTACGGCTGCATGATTACATTTGTTTAGCTTTCGCTATCAAATTTTAATGTAAACACGGCTTAAATTTTGTCACTGTTGATGCGTAATACGCTTTAGGTGGTATTTGAATACAAAACAGATTTGGAATTTCTCTGCGTTACAGATTCGGCTATGTAACACCAATAAAGTGTTGTACTTGAAAAGAAAGTAACCATCGATAGATATTTACACCACGTTCATTCGTTTACTGAACACATTTCGTAACTAATGATTCGAATTTATAAACGCGTGTGAAAGCATTCAAGATATACACGCCGTGTGACGTTCACCGTCCGTTTTTATTTTTAAGTTTACATCGTACTGTTCACTGTATCTATTGTTAGTTTGTCTCTTTTATTATTAACAAATTTATCATTTAACAGTTTGATAAGTATTTATAAGTGTAGTGGAATCCGTTTATAATGACATCTAAGAGAAATAAACTCGTCACATTAAGCGGACATCATACAAAGCATTTTGCAGAAACCAATCTCCTGTTTTTGTTAGTATGTTTTTATTTTAATAGACAAAAACAAAATAGAAATGAATAAAATAAAAATTATACGTAGTAATTGTCTCCTCATCATAACCTTAATCTACCTAATATTATAAATGCGAAAGTTTCTGTAGACGGATGGATAGACGGTTGTTTGGTTTGAAGGTATCTCCGTAACAGCTCAACGGATCTTGATGAATTCGATTAAAGAATTTTAAGTAGAAATAAATGTTGATTGTATAAAAGCTTTGGCAATTCCTGTTGACATTATCTATTGACGAATTAATTACATTTTATACATTAACATATTAAATTAGATACATTAACATTAAAATAATTATTACTCGACTACTTTAAAAACATCCGCTTATACATCGTACTAATATTATAAATGCGAAAGTTTAGATGGATGGATGGTTGTTTGTTTGAAGGTATCGCCGGAACGACTGAAAGGATTTTGATGAAATTTGGCACTGATGTAGAACATAGTCTGAAAGAACGCATAGGCTACTTATTATGGTTTTGTTTTATTCCGCGCAGATGGAGTCGCGGTCGACAGCTAGTGATATATAAAAATGGCTAGACGTATTTTGAACATTCAGTCGGGGATTTATTTTTAATTCAAGAATTAATTGGTATTCGAACTTAAATATTCAACATAAATTAAATATTCTACTTGAATTCATTCCGTTGGTTCGTGGTCCGTGCAGTGGTCGTCGCGTGACGGCCGCACTTTGCGTCGTCGCCGCGACGCACTCGTCTTCGACTCTGTTCGACCTTCACTTTCGCTTTTTATGTTCCGGCGTATCTCCGCGCCTGTGCCTTGTCACGATGTCCGTTGCTATTATTTTATTAATTGCAAACCAGTTAGATTGAAATTATAAAAACGAACGGAACTCTTAAATAGCGGTATTTAGGCACATTAGTAGTTTTATGTAAATTACTTTTTGTCGCAAATAATTATTGGTTTCTTTGGCCTTCTTCAAAAATGTACGTGGTGAATGAAACTAAAGGCTGACTATCGGATTTCCGAATTAAAACAACATAATCAGTTACTGACTCAATGATTTAATAGAGTACCGAAGCATTTTATTTCATTACTAGCTGTCGCCAGCGTCTCCGCGTGGAATTAAAAAAAATGATATTACGTCGCCTCAGTGCTTTTTTGTTCTATCGACCAAATTGACCGAAAATGGACTTTAAATGTAGTATCGTAAAGATTTAAATTTCAGTCTTGTTGGTAAAGGAAGATTAGGAAGTTTTTGTTTCTAAAACTACAAAAAAACATTTAAATTTTACGTATGACACGACACTGCAATGAATTTTTTGTGCTTATTTGTTCTAAGTCCAGTGTTTGTTTTATATCCTACATCGTTATAAAAATTCAGTGCTTGTGTGTTCTATGTCCAATGAATTGACCAATCACAGCCCACGACGCCACGTCCGCCATTTTGTTTGATTGTCATTGTTTCCGAAGTCATCACTGAGACCACTTAGTTGCTCCCGGAAAAAATAAAAAAAAAACATATCAATCGTTGTGTGTTTGTGCCAGAATTGTTTCAAAGAAGTGATAAACAATGTCTGCATCTAGTCGCAAAAATAAATATAAGAAGATGCAGCTCCGAACTGAGCAGCGAGTACTTTTTAACCTTCTCTCAATCCCGTTATGAATTGGATACAGGGTGTTGTTTTTAATAACTGAGAACCATTTCTACTAACTTGTACACTTTTACCCATCCCTCAAAGGGAGAGGGAGGGTCCGAAAAAATCATCATAAATCACAAGCGAGGGGGGGGGAGGTTTAAGGAGATATTATGACGTGTATTTATTTTCGAGACCGAAAAAATAAGTTTTTACAATCTTGCATAATAGCGCTATAATAATAACTGATAACGCTAACAACATTTTAACCGACTTCAAAAAAGGGTGAGCTCAATTCTACGGTTTTGTTTGTTACCTCACAACTTTCGACTGGGTAAACCGATTTTGATGATTCTTTTTTTATTTGAAAGCTTGTGCTTCCCGTATGATCCTATTGTCTCCAGGTCAGGATCTGATGATGAGATCCCGGAGAAATCGAGGGAACTCTTAAAGTTTTATAGGCACACTTGAAGCGATTTGTATATATAAAAAGCTATTCAGGTACCAACTTGAACATCGAATCGAGTTGCTGAGCTGATGATGGAAGGTGTAACTCCTTAACCGTTAGGAGTTAAGGGAAAATTCTTTGAGTAAATGGGTACGATTGGATGTAAGTTGCTATCTTTCCTGATACTTTCTAAATGAGCGGCACTAAGAAAGGATTTTTTTATATAAAATGACATTATTTTTACTTTTTGGTGGTACTCGTACCTTCTGTTTATTTGAAGTCGCCTTACATTTTTTTCCAATTTAGTTAATTTTAAATAATTAATATCTTGATCCGGAACCACCCTTAAAATTTTAATACCTACCTATTCTTTATTCTAATCTCTCATTTATTTTTTTCACTCAGCATCATTTAGCCCCAAGATAAGCACCTAAAGCTTGTGTTATGGGTACTACATGTCTGATATACATATAATACGACTGATATACACTACTTATATAGATACAGGCTAGTTGAGTCTGCCTCGCTCTTGTCATTGCGAGGTATGACTCGCCTGAACGCTAAGGTTGCGCTGTTTTTGTCCCACTAAGGGAATACAGCAGAAGTCCGTCTAAAAAAAAAAAAAACTACTTATATAGATATTTTTATTATACATAGAAAAACGACCAGATCATCTTGAACAAATACCCGCAACCTTTGCGTTACAGGCAGACTTTCGCCCTACTGCGCCACAGAGGTCCTCTATAGATCGAGGTAACTATTTAACAATTTTTTACTTATTGTTTCATGAACTTAAAAAGGGTTGCAAAAGTCAAGAAAAAGCTTTTTGATGATGACAAAAGTTAATGACAAAAAAAATAAACATCCTATATATACTATTGGCACATAGAACAAACTAGCACGCAAAAATGGAACAATAACTTTGGCCTATCTCTTATGTGATAATGTTTTAACTCCATATTCGTAATAACATTTGTGCATGTTTGTTCTATCTCCAAATATAAACTGTGAAATAAGGTATAATTCATAACCATCCCTACATGAGAATTATAAAAATCTATTGATTGGTAACTATTTTACTAAGAAAGACTTTCGAATCTAAAAACAAATGCTTTTTTTTTTAAATCGAGATAAAAACGTGTCTACTGGAAAAAGTAACCGTTGGTAGATAGAACAAATAAGCACTGAGGCGACGATTAGTAGCTTATGTTTTTTTCCAGACGGTGTTCTACATCTACGCCAAATTTCATCGAGATCCATGCAGCCGTTCAGGAGATACCTTGCCACAACATCCATCCATCCCTCTAAATATTCGCATTTATAATAATTTTAAGATATTTATACATACCTTTATGCGACCTATCAAATAGCTCGGAACTCGTTAATACTAGTAGTAATACCTGTATGTTATCAAAATATTTAACTTGGAACAAATTACAAAAATTAGCGAACCTATGGGCAATAACTAATAACAATAAAACATAATTCAATATTCATACATCTACGTTTGCATGAAAGAACGATCGTTTAGGATTTCCAAAGTTGAAACTAAAGCTAAACCAATATTTCATTTACGCCTTTATTGTTGTCGATAAATGAATATGTAGCTCTACTTTTCATTTTTAAACTCTCCTTCTAATTATATCTGATTACGCCGTTGTCACAGAGTACCAACATCCTTGACATTATAGTTATAATATTGAATGTTACAACCTTGTATGATAATAATAATGTTTTTTTTTTAATTTAAAGCTTTAAATGAATAGGAATAGGTAATATTTTTGGTTACGCTTCATTGTATTCTTTGGAAGTGATATATTTGCTTTTACTTTCACCAGAGGTGTTTCTTTTGAAATGAGAAATCACCTTTACATCGTCGTAGTATCGTAACCGTGATGCATCACTTTCGATAAATATAAACAATCATATAAAACGATCAGACGATCAGATCTGGTAATCATATGAATAGCCTTGAGACGACAATTGCAATACAACAGTCCAACAGTACTGCAGTCCAAATGTTACTAATATTATAAAAGCGAATGTTTAGATGGATGGGTGGATGTTTGTTTGAAGGTATCTCTAAAACGTCTGCATGAATCTCGATGCAATTTGGCATAGAGGTAGAGCATAGTCTGGAAGAATGCATAGGCTACTAATTATTATTTTTTAATTCCTCCCAGACGGAGTCGCGGGCGATATCTAGTAGTATAATAATCTTACTAATATTATAAATATTCTAAAATACGAAAGTTTAGATAGAGGGATAGATGGCTGGATGTTAGTTAGAAGGTATCACCGGAACGGTTTAACGGATCTTCATAAAATTCGGCACAGATTTAGAACATAGTCTGAAAGAAAATTTAGGATTATTAAGTTTTTTTATGTCAAGACATGGTTTTGCATCATCGGTGACTGACAAAAGCACGAATAAAGTTGTGGGAAATTTCTATTGCAGAATTTTATCTCAACTGACTTCGACAGTGATTTAGTAGCCTGTAGTAGACGTAATGTAGGCTGTAATGTCTCTCTATTCCAAAATCCATCCAGGTCCATACAGCTGTTCTGGAGTTACGAGGTAGCAAATATCTGCACATCAAAACTTTCGCATTTAAAATGTTAAGTAAGATAGAATCACAATTTGTTGCATTCTTTTTTAATTTTCATCCGTAAAGAGCATAATTCTCAGAATGGTTGATTTTGACGCTTAGCACTTTCTACATGTTGATATGTCAAGGGCAGCTAGCGGCTTGTATCGGCGACAGCGCGGCGGGTCACGACCCATCGAAGCTAATCCCACCACTCTTGCGTAACCACCAAAAACTCGTCGTACCAACTTTGACATAATTAAGCTTGTTTATCCACGATCGAAACCAACCTCTTGAAACCTGCTCTACGACTATTTTTATTGCTTACCCACCGTTATAACATTGATACAATCTCATACCACAATTCCAGCTTGGTCGAGCTTGAAGCGGTATATTACCAAAGTTATTTTCTTAGCACGTGCTTTTATTATTATGACAGTTTACACTTTAACTATCCACTGGTCAAATCTTACTAGACATCTCTGATGATCTCTTTAGTTCCTATAGCAACATACTATTTACAAGTTTCTCCTGTAGTATGGTAGGTAATCAATAAATAATATTAAATTATTGGAATGTGGTAAGTTGTAATTCTATGCAACTTTATCAACTCCAAGGCAAGAATGTGGCTAGGTCGTGACCTAAATGTTTAATTTGTCTAACATTTGCTTGATGAAACGTTGATTTTAATTTCTACGTTTATACATAAACGATTTTACGAGTAAATAGTAAATAAACAAAAACAACAAACCCTTTAAATTTGTTTTGCCCGAAAAGATTAATTTGTTTTGTTTCACAGCAAACAAAAAAAAATCTATATAAAGCTAAGTCTATAACGTAATAGAGAAAGGCGCTGTACCCACTTTCAATGTAAAAATATAATTGTGATTCCGTGTTACTTCTCCATTGTTTACAGGCAATAATTATAAACGTGTAATTCTTGTGAAATAATTTTTGTCACATACGTAATAATAAATTGTTGATTTAATCATTGTCATATTTTAGAAATTAACAATATTGATTAGAAATCCGTTGTATATTTTCGTAAAAAATAATTGGTAAAAGTGTAACAAATGAACAGTCGCCTAATGTTAGTAATAGTAATAGAAATACGTGCTTGTCATGCAATACGAGTACAAGTTGGTCAGCTAACTTTTAATGTTCAATCGAAATGACCTCTCGGTGTATATAAAAGTGAAGTTGTTCTCTATTAAGCAAATTTATCTGATTGCTTGATGTTTTATTAAATCACTAATCACGTTGCACCGTCGCTTTAATTTGATGATTTTGATGCGGACAACGCTAAACGAATACCACATTATGTATTCAAAGATGTACAAGGCTCCGTTCCTAAGCATTTAGCATAAATCTATGAGTCTGTGTTGTTATCCGAATCAAATACGAATTATAATAAGAATAACTAATTGACAACATTAATAGAAACGCTTCCAACGTCAAGTAAAGTGACATTTTAAATATGTTCAAACTACGAAGTAAATAGATATAATAGAATGCGAACAGAATAGATGTTTGAAATACAGGCAAACAATGTTTGCGCAAACTGCATTATATCATCGGGTTTCGTAAGATCATTTCGCGCATCTCTCGACGAGAAAAAGCTAAGGTGTGTCATAAGTATTTGACATTGGATTAAATCTGTTGCGTCACTGACATTAAGTGAACTGGGTCCGGGTTCGATCCCTGAATCATTTATGACAAAGACAGAAAACTTGGTTATACTTGGTTTTACCATATTATGATTATAATGTTATCACTTTCGGTTCTGACCAGTTTCACTTTCCTGCCGATGACCTTTTGCGGAATGCGATGAGATAACGTATGAATAAAACATATATACCATTTGTTTTGTTTATTGCGCTAAGACTGGAACTATACGATTTGTTTGCTCTATAGCGACATCTTCGTTGGAAAACTTTCTACGTTTATTAAATTTAATATTATTATTATTTTATTGAAGAGATATAATATTTTAGTTCATGTTGTGTTTGATTGAGTAAGAATAGAATGCGTCAAATGAAGTCAAATAAAGTGTAGCCGCCGCACCCGTGTGATTGGTTCGCTGTATATGACCTTGGCTCTTTCCACGTCCATGGTCTGCTAAGAACGTGACGAAAGCTCTTCGTATATTTTACTATTAATAAAATTTGTATAAATGCACTTCGATAACCATGAAGCTATATAAATAGAGAAAGCTTTGGAAGTATTTTTTCAATAAAAATAATAATAATAGTTTTTGTACTTTATCCGTTTTCTTCATTTTATTATCCATGCTACACACATTACAAATAAAAAATACGCACATTATTTTCACGTTACATGTATTCCGATCCGATTAAATCTCCGATTCTAGACATTATACCTATATACTTCTCTAATAAGTCTTTTTCGGAGAATTTAACATATAATCTTTATGAATAGAATATTGATTTTTAAACAAAGAATATTGTGAGTTAATAAAACACATGGAGGTTGCACACGCTACAACGCACGGGCAGTTCCTGTTTACGAGACATGTTTTATGAGGTAAAAGTTGATTTTCTGCTCGGAGAAGCGTAGGTATTTAGCAAGCAAGAAACCTTGACATGAATAGATACAGGAACATAGAGAAATTTTATCCAACGCCCTGTCCTACTCTTTTTGGGAATATAATCCGACTTGTTTTTTTTTTAATTTACTAATATTTATGCCATAATGTAACGCCAGTCGTAATTGTACATATGTGTAATTATAATTTCTGCGTCTCAGGCAAGTATACGCTTGTTAACTTTAATTTATCTCTCTTTGTATATATTAAACGGTTTGATTAATACTTAAAACAAAACACAGTCTTACTAAACAAACTCTCGTAAGTCGAAGAACACACGGTTCTAATATGGAATGTACGGTTAGCATTAGCGAAATCGTTTTCTTCAAATAGGCTCTCATGGGTCATATAGAAGACAAATTAAAAAAACATAAGAATTTATGTTTTGCACACCTTTCTCAATTCTGCAATAATAACTTTTAGATAATTTAGAAATCTCAGAAATAAACTTATTAGAAATTAGAAGACCCAAATGGAAACGTTTAAATAAAAGACAAATTTCTCAGTTTAATTAATCATTTACTTTGATTTCTTTATATAATAGTTTAGGAGAATTATACGAACTTAACTGAACCGGAATCACCTAATAATATAATATCTATATACGGTGGTAATCGATTTCTTTTGCTTTAGCAATAATCGAAAAATCGAAACGGTCGGTGTGAGCTTTGACGTCACCACTTGAAAGCGGCGGGGTCATCATTTATTGCATGTTCGTAAATTTCTCGTGCTTTGTTCATCGGAAAGTGCGCAAGAATTGCATTCCAATCGCATACTCATATTCCAACGCTATTTTGGAATGATTTATGGAACATGTTAAATAATGTTTCTGTCTCTTAAATATACATACATACCAATTTATTACTAAACTAGCTTTTACCCATGACTCCATCCGCGCGGAATATAAAATAGAAAACGGGGTAAAAATCCTATGTCCTTTTCCTGGTTCTAAGCTACCTGCCCACCAATTTTCAGTCAAATCGATTCAGCCGTTCTTGTGTTATAAATAGTGTAACTAACACGACTTTCTTTTATATATATAAGATTAGTTAAATTAAATAAAATAAATCATAAAAGTATGAATAACATCTACGTATTCGAGTATTTACAGAGTTACAATTTACTTGTGATATTGGTATACGATATGTGGACATTATACCGTAGACCGTAAGTAAGATGCAGAGATAAAAGTTTATACATATAGGCAATATGCATGTACAATATATGTCCGTGTCGGGCGTAGACCGGCGCGGTGCGTGCTGCGGATGCTCGATGAGCCTTATAATTCCACTCATGCGCAACACAACTCCCTACGACCGCAAAATATGTCGCATTTTAAGCATTTATAAATGCGTAATTAAATATACACAATTTTTTTTTTATTTACATTCATATATTTTTATTTATACGTCCTTTATGGTAACAGGTTCAATTGGACCGGATTTACTTTGAAGCTATTGATTACTTTAATAAAAATTCATAATTTGATTGAGTTGATACCTTGATTGAGTTGGCACATCAGGAAGAATATTTCTCAACAATCTCCCTTGTTCCCGACGTGCCAAATTAAATAAAGTGTGTTATGGTCTTTACTGAATCAAAAATGTTTGGCTTTAAGGATGCTATCGTATTAGTATACAATCTACATGTTCAGGGCTTCGTGTAATAATACTTACCTAAGTGTAAACTGATGTTTGAAAAATGTCCTTGGCAAGAAACGTATTGCCATAAATGACTCATATAAAATCCGCAAGCAGATACAATGTCGTCACATTGTCGACGAGGTCGCCTACTTAATACAAGTTTTAAAGTAGTAGTGCCAGCACCAATCATATTTGGTACATAAATTGGCCAGATAAACCACAGAAATACTACGACTACACAGAAGATGTGTTGTGGAATCATTTCCGCCTTTCCTCTGATAAGTATGCTTCCCGAATGTGTAATTTTAGTTCTTTTCTCCTTTCCGCCCTTTTCTTGTTAGGCAGGTATGCATACGACGGGGAATTATACACTTTTTGTGCGTCCTTTCCTCTGTTGATTAAAGGTAGGGAACGCAGACGAGAATGCGCATGTCGTGGACGCTTGCTTGTTTGCCACGGTATACTATAAAGCACCATTTCCTTATATTGTTTAAGCTCCTTCTTAATATACGAAAATTGTACCTATTCCTCACAGAATATCATAGTTTACCTTCAATGCTGTAGAATTCAACAGTACTTTTTTAAACCTATTCGTTCCTATCGTTCCTATACCTCCTCCCCCGCACATCTATTGGTTTAATATATCGTCCATCATAAAAATATCGTTTTATAAACGATGTTTTCTTATACTTAGGTTATTGTATGTAATTTTGATTTCTTTATAAGTTCATATTAAACTATTTTACAAACTCTCTTCCAATGATTGGAACATTGAAAAATACTAACGCTTGTAATATGGTAAAAATTTCTACGAAGCAATCATGGTCTGTATAGGCTATGTAATTTGTTTTACATCGATTTTTACGATATTCATGAGATAAAATTGAGTCACGGAAAATCCTAAAGTAAAATAAAAGGAAATACTTAAATTTTAGGTTAAGGAAAAATACGTTCTTAAAAAAATACTAACTATTGGGTTTTTCGGAATTCATTTCGTTTTTATTTCTATTTTCTATGTTCATTTCTATGTTTGTTGCCATTTTCTATGTTTCATAATGCCTTTGTCAGCTCCAACCGACCTTCCAGGATGTGGTGCATCTTCGTAGAAAATACACGAATCCCAATTCGAGAAAAAACAAAATGACTATCCGAACGACCTAATAGTTAGTAGTACTAGTAGTTTCCTTTACGTTTTCAGAAAAAAAAACTTCTATAATTTAATAGTTGTTTGCTAGATATACTCGTATATGTCTTCTTAAATTAGCGATAACAACTAATATTATTTGACTTTTCGAAAGCGTAATACAATACATTACACAATTCTGAGAAATGCAATAGCAATAATAATAAATTTAAGGCATGTTCCACCCATGTGCATGCGGTGAAAGCTGTAGGTTGCGGGTAAAATATTAATTTTAAAATAAGTATTATTGAGCACGTTTACAGTTTCCAACATGTAGCAAGTTTTATTCCGAAATACTGGCATTTAAAGTATAGATTTATCGACAGCAAAAATTGTCTCGTACTGCAACATTTGTTTGCACAATACTCTTACAAAATTTACATGTGACTTTGCAAAAATAATTGATTGTTAATTTTATTTAACGTTACAATTTATATTGTACATTAACTTTTATTAAATGGAACGTCCTACAAAAAACATTTAATAACATTAGTTGAAGTAAAATGAAATCGACACAAGTTTTACGTAAGATTTTACAACGCTGGCCTACCAAAATATTTAATTACGGCACGTTAAGTATGTAAATTATTTAAATATTAAAAGTCACGGAAATAAGTTACAGATTTGTTTGTTCCATATTTATAGATTTTTATAAGCGCTGAGCTAATACTTTATCATTTCCTTAAACAACCAACCTAACCTAAAAGTTGGTTTTGATTGCCAGGATAATATACTCGTACCTATCTGTCATGACACATATTTTTGCCTCTGTTTTGTAAAAAGAATGAAAGGGTTGATAATATGTATCAATGTAATGTAACGGCAGTGGACTTCTAGGATGACATTGAACAATTAATCCGTGACAAACCGTGGATATAGGTATTTGCGTTCAGACCACGTTGTAACCATTAATTGTTACGTGACGATCATAAGGAATAAAGCAAGGTTGATGAACCCGATTACCGTTCAAAACCCATACAATTTGAAATGATTGATTTATGGTTAACTGATCGTCATTTTATTAACACCATGATTTATCACAATACATGTCATTGTTGATGAGGGTTAAGTCTTTTAATTTTTAATATATTTTTTGATATTCAATTTATTAAAACATAATTGACTGAGCATCAATCGTGTTCGGTCATTGACACAGTAATTTATCATTATATGTTATAACTTATTATTTTACACTCATATTTCAAAATAAAATATTCGATTATGCTTAGACGAGAGTGTACGGAAATGCAATTTATTTCAGTCAGCACCGGTTAAGGTCCGACCCTTGAAATGGTCTACGAAATCAATTACAAACGCAACTGAAGTGTAAACGAGATAGCATTTACGTATATTGTGAGATACTAGAGCTTTATTTAATTATTTTTTGCTTTTACGAAGATTTCGGAATATTTGTGGAAAAGATGATTTAAAACCGTACTGTGGTTTTTCTGGATATTATTTGTCTAGTTATTATTGATTGCGAATTGAATGCGAGTGAAAGAGACAAGCAGCTTGACAATCGGTAGTTGGTTACGGTTACATATCGGCCACTGTACGTTCACCGGTGACCTCGGAGTGCACGACAGGCAAACCAGACCTTGTGTCAGGATACTGTCTTACACACAGCAAATGATTACAGTCGCCAATGCCTCACCTCGGCGCCGATCATGTCAATGAATGCTGCAGGAAGTTTCCTATTATTGGAAGTGGCAAGCTTCTTTTAATAATAAAACCATTTTAAAGGTTAAACAAGTTCATAATACTTTTTGCTACTTTGTCCTTTGAGAATATTGCTGTCGGAGTTGGAAGTGGTGTAGGTATTGTAAGTTTATGAATTCCAAACAACATTTTAATATAAAATTTGCAAGGCATGAATGCAATAGGGTCTGGTAAATGACGATAGCTGTTTTAAAGATTTATATGGCTGGGCTGTCGGCCGAGACTCAATAACGTTTTGTTTTTTCTCACCTTGAAACAGCTTGTTCGATCTGAATTACCAAAGTAATGATTATAGTAATGGACTTTCTAATATTACCATTTATTGCGTGAATCGGGTTATTTAACTGGCATTTGACATTGATTTAAAAAGTATGTTTAACGTAATGAAATTCAGCAGTCTCAAAAATGCTGCAAACTGGACAACAGAATCATTTTGGTAGTCAACAAGATAATAGGGAATGGCGGTTGTAGTATAATGAGTGTCGTTGTAAAGAGCTTACATTGTAAGTGCATCCGTGTAATAACGGCGTTTTATTCTTTACCGGAAAAAGGAACAAAAATCGTCCATTGTTCTTAATTATCATTGTCATTAAACTTTACTTAGGGAAGTGATATACAATGCAACAGTGTTCATACATTAGTTCTATTCAGCAGTAACCGATAAAGTTTTCATAGGACTTCGTATAGTACCTCAATTCTTTTATGACCTTTACCTTATTGAGATACTTCAATATTGATTTAGAATACAAGAGGTCAGTTAAACTGGAAAACATTTTTACCCTTATTACTCGACCGAAATGACTAAACAATACTTCTTTAGGAATTTTTTTTTAAAATCCCGTAGCATGTTTTTTGTAGATATTAAAAACTAGGTTGTAATTTTTATGTGAACAATTTGAAGTAAGTTTTTCAACAGCTGGCAAGCGGTAAATGGATGAAAGGTAATCTTATACGCTTTATGAGTACCTAATTGGCGTTATTATACTTGTTCTGATGTAATATAATTGTTTATTCAGTGACACCTTGACATGGTAATACTAGTCCGTGCCTCAATATCATGATGGAATGTTACACTGAACAATGATATGCAACTATGCACTACTTTTAATTTTTAAAATTTTGTAAGTTTTAAATGGCTGAATACTTATATACTTATCACAAGTTAATTAAAGCGAAATCTGTTTGATATAAAATCATTATTATCGTTTTAAGAATTCCCTCACTTTAATAAAATGTAGTTTACAAACTTATAAAAAAATGTAATAGCTTATGACGTTCATCATATGAAATGCGGATATTATGTGGTTCTTATAACTGCCTCTAGACGTTATTATCTGATATATTCGAAAAATAAATCAGAAAATAATAATATTAATCATCATAAAATAATTACAACCGACATTTGACATTATTAAAACATTATAATATAAATTTGAAACCGTATAATTTATTTTAAATTAATTTTGAATTTTCTCACTACAGTCTACAGGACTTGAGGACTTCATTATCGGCCATTAAATGAATCTGACTGCATCATGTAACTGCTGTGTGTAAGATTTCAAAATGTATTGTATGTATGATCTTATGTTATGAATTTATGTCGCCATATTCCTAAAATTCATTTCTTGTTAATTTTGTGAAGGACATTTGAGTGAAATATTAAAACAGACCTATAGAATGGCAAAATCTGGAGATTTAGATGCTATGGCAGTATCAGCCTTGTTGAGTTGTTGAGGTAACTTTACATTAGTATGTTGGGTTACCTCAACTGTTAAGTTGCGTATTATTAAATATGTAAATACGACATAATGCTACCACGAAGGTATGGGTGTGGGAAATGTTGATAGTCCTTGACCTACTCATTGTGCAGGTGGAATTGGTGTCCCACGAATAACAATCGCTGTTTCTGTCCAAAATTACTCTTTGCCAACATTTGGCGCACAAGCTTTCTGTAGAAAACCTGTTTTCCACCGGTTTTCTGTTACTTTTTGCTTAAATGTCAACTCTGCATTTTTAACAAGCCTATAAATGGCTCTTTATTAGATGATTATGCATGGACGAACAGAACCTGCTATCGTTGGGTAATTTCGATAACGCTATGTCCTGTTACATTCAATAACGTCATATTTTTGATATTTTTCCATTTAGCTACAACAATCGGCTATTTGGTATTTCACGATTGCGAATGCACATTCTGTGGCGGGATAATGCGATCATTATATTACATTTGCTCATTCCATCAGATAAAAATAGACCGTGAGATAAAACGAAAAATATTTTCATTGCTCTCGCTTACTAATACTTAATTATATACTAAGAGGGAATTTTTATTAATTAGTGGATAAAAAGTGTAGCGAGAACATATAGTAGATGTAGGAAACGAGTAAATATTTACACTTATATGTACAATATACTTACATTTTTAAAAGAGGTTGTGGTTATAGTTATTGTAAAAAAAATTGTGTATGTCAATAAGTAGGTGCACAAGTTAACAATAAAAAAGATTTACATTACCAAAGTCCGCTGCTTATATGTTTAACTTCGGTATACAAGATTTATTTTTAATATTGAATAAGACATCGATACGAGATTACGCGTATAATATTATTTACATTTAACTATAGTCGATTTATCAAATATATGTTTTTTATGTTAGCATGATTAGCGTGAGTAACTTGTTAATGAAAGTAAATTGTGATGCGAATCCAAAGACTTTTGCGAAGTTATTTTAGGTTTTCAAAAGCTTAAAGTTCATTGTTTAATAACATCGCTGCTGCTTGTTTTACGTTGTGTCATACATAGCTTGTGATGTTAGGTGTATAGAAGGTCATCCCTCCTTATAAGTTATGAGATACAGCAATGTATATAATCAATTTCTATTGTTAACTGTGACCTCAATTTTCATGTGTGACTAACATTTACTTGACATTATCATGTAGGCGCTCAATGCATGGTAAAGTTTTATACTATAGTATCATTTACTCCTTTAGCAATGCAGTAGACAATCATTACCAAACAAACTATGATTTTGCGCATATAAGTTCATGTATTCTCACTCAACCACAATGTATTATGTATGAATGTTTAACCACAATACTTATATAAACATCTGTTACAAAAGTTTTACGTAAGATTATTTAAGGATGTCCTGACTCTTTAGAGTGTGTGCATCCGCTTCACATATTTATGTGAATTTGTTGTAATATTTTCTTATTTCTGAGGACATCAATACTTTAACTTCGTCGGCTTGTTCTTCCATTTAAAACAAATCATACTTACTGTTTACTGGACTGATTTATGTTTTTGAAATTATTATAATTTTTTTTAATGTCATTAAATGCTTATAAGGTTGTTTTGTTATCAACCTTGGATCCGTTTCCGGTTGACGCATATTTAATGACTTATCGGAAGTCACATAAGTATCAACTATATTTTGCTAGTATCCTATATCGAATTAATTTATATTTAAGGTTCTGGACTTTTTAACGTACGCAGGTCTGAGCTTTAAGGCGCATATGATGTTCAAGTAGATAGAGTTCGTAAGGGAATAACTTCCTTATTAGTCGGTTGAGAGTCATGCCGCCACGTGTACAGTTTGGTTGAATAGCCGGGTTGTCGAACCCCGGTGTAATCGAGTCACGCAAATCGGAGTTACGACATGCACGAACCATCGTCTGGGACATTAGGCGTGGAGATGACGATGTTACGATATAATGTCGCTGTTGGAAGATTGCTACTCTTCTAAATTTTGTCTTATTGCATTGCCACAATGCAGTCTGTATTGCGATCCAATTATGTTTAATTATACTCAGATTTGTAAAAAATCAAAGTAACTAGCATACAAAAATATGTTTTCACACATTGTATAAAACTTGGTTGTAATTGTTTTGTGAATTGAAACGAAGTTTTATTATTATTTTGTCAACAAAGAAAAAGACATAAACGCTAACTGTATGCGTTCTTAGTAGCCGATGTAAGATATTTTCACATTGCCTTTTATTGCAACCGGTTAACTTACTGCGCTAACTTTAATATAACGAAAGGTCACTTGGAAGAACTAAGACATAACTAGTATAATGAGATCTTCACGCTCACCTAGCCTTGCTCTCAGTGCGACCTTACGTATAGTGAAATTGAACTAGTACGATAGTACCAGTTCTGTTGTGGTCGTGTATGGAATTAAGGTTAAGTTATTCAATTGCAGCGTTCATTTTCCCTAATCAAAATACTTATAAATAATTATCCGTTGCCTATTCGATGTAACTACCTAATCTATCTACATATATAAAAGAAAGTCGTGTTAGTTACACTATTTATAACTCAAGAACGGCTGAATCGATTTGACTGAAAATTGGTGGGCAGGTAGCTTAGAACCAGGAAACGGACATAGGATAATTTTTACCCCGTTTTCTATTTTTTATTCCGCGCGGACGGAGTCGCGGGTAAAAGCTAGTCCTATATAAAATTTCTAATTGTATATTAATGCATAGTATAGATCCTACACGTTAGGGTTTGTATGTTGGATTTGACCTTACATGCAACACCCATAGACAAAATCTAGCGTGTGAGCTAAAATCGTTGTAACTCGGTTACGCCTGTAAGGTCAAAAAATAAACCAAATCTAACGTGTGTGGCCAGGTTTAGCGATGGCAGCATCGTACACACTATTTGCTTACGTAGTAACGAGCGTCCGTACCTAACAACCCCCGACAGATTTCCGCGTCTCATGGCAACATACACAAGAAATATTCCGGAAGTCAACTTCTTCCGACTTCAGTAATTGGATTCATTTATTATGCTATATTTATTGTAGATTTTGTTAAAAATACTTAAGTTTATTGATTGGAATACGTTTATACACAGAAAAAAATTATTACATTTTTAATATATGATGAAAAAGCTGCCAATGTTAATGATAATAAGTAATGCTAGAATTATTTTTCGAGTAAAACATCAAAATTGACAATGAAAATTTTTTATTAGTTCCGGTATTACTCTTTAATTAATCTTGCCGAAGTATTGATACTACTACGTTATTGACGTATAGAATTGAACAAGAATATATTCATCAAGCGAAAGTGATCGTCACGTACTGCTCTATCGACTTACACTTTCGTTGTGTTTGTACACGTAATTTATGCCCACGTTATGACTAGCTTCCGATACCATATTACCATGTTACAGTTTCTTACAGTTTATTTACATACCTTGCGAATTCCCTTGTTTTATCAAAACGTACTTGGTAGACGACGGTGTATGGAGTTTGAAATTGTAAGTTGCCCACAAATTTAAGTACCTAAAAACTATTCAAAAGTACGCAGCAGAAGTAAAATTGTAATCTTTCTATATGATTGCTATTATCTTGCGCAAGGAGACCTTACTAACAAACTAGACATTCCTATAGATGAGTCATAGCTTTTTGCTTTGAGTAACAATGAGTACGCTCACCTTTCTTACGCCCCGCTGCAACAGTCGGATGTCGTCTAGATGACTCATTGGATACTGACACATACTATATCGTAGGCAAATGTCAAACTCAATTAAGTAACAAAGATATCATTGTTTCAGGTTTATTTTCCTCTGCATCTACACGGTATGTGCGGATGTAGATATCATCACAGAACCACGACCAGGGGAAGAGTATGTATTAGTTAGTTCTGGCCAACAAACACCACTGCGAAATTTTGAAACATCACACAAAATACCTGAGAAACACCCACTCCATCGTATTATAAAACAAGACGAAAACAATGATAAAATTATTAAGAAATTACATAGTGGTAAAACTAAACACCCGACCGAAGGTATCGTATCCATTGAAGAGGATAAAAAGGCTTTATTTAAAAAAGGTCAAAAGATAAAGGCTTCCGAATCGATAGAAGTCGATATCCCTGTATCGAAATTAGAAGATATAAAAATTAAGGAGAGTGCAAAGAATGTAGAAACAAATCCAAACTTGGCTGTTGCTTTAGAAGCAATGTCTGAATCCGGTAAACTAAGCAACAAGGCTAGCACGACAACTCAAAAACCGGTTCTAACGACAGAAGCAATTGGCACTACTAAGGCCTACGACTACATTCCTATCAATTTCGATACCATAGATGATATTAATAGTGGTTTACTATCTTCAAACATTAAACTTGAAACGGCTGGTACCGAACAAAAACAACACTCTAGGATACAAATTAAGAAAGGTCCTAATGGCCAAGATTATGAATACGAATACATTTACTATTACTATGATGAAGACGAAGATAGTAGTAAGAAAGAACCTAAAGAACAACCAACAACAACTACAGAAAAGATACCAGAACCCATAGTAAATTCACATGATGGGCCAGCAAAAGTAGAATCGGAAAATCAAATAAACAAAGAAAGTAAAAGAAGTAAATATAGTACTATTGATAGATCAAGCGCAACTACTGCAGCTACAGTCGAAGTTCAAAATGAAGTTTTACCAGCTGTGACTAGAGGCCGTTCCCGTGGTCGCTCGAACTTTGCTACCGTACCAGTGGAGGAAGAAATTGAAGATGAAAGGTATTTTTCATTACTTATATTTGTGATTTTTTTGTTTTAGTATAAACTAGCTTTTACCCGCGACTCCGTCCGCGCGGAATAAAAAATAGAAAACGGGGTAAAAATTATCCTATGACCTTTTCCTGGTTCTAAGCTACCTGCCCACCAACTTTCAGTCAAATCAATTCAGCCGTTCTTGAGTTATAAATAGCGTAACTAACACGACTTTCTTTTATATATATAGATATTCTTAAAATGTTGATTATCGTTGTGATTACATGTTATATATTTTTTTCTTAAAAAAGGCTTCCATCGAGTACTCGCTTCCCGCCCCGTGGTCGTAACTTGGGTGGTTCGGCAACCACTACAACTCATATTCCGGAAACAACGTCGGAAATCACCAGACAACGAGGTCGCCCACAAAGTGATAGCGTCGCTGACGAATCGATTGGACAAACTAGAAGTAGAGCACGTGCCCATATCAGGTACAGTTATTGTGCAAATTCTTCTTACATTGTAATAAGATGTCTATATGTTTCCCTTGATATTTATTGTTTTACCTTGTCTTTCAGACGCCCAAGCTCTGAACTTGTAGATCTTGATAGCTTCAAGACTCATTCAGGAGACATTCCTTCTCAGTACAAAGAACCTCCAACGAGATATTCTTCTGAAAGTAAACCTGAATCGGAAGTTTCTGAAGAAGAATCAGTTCCTAGTGAACCTTCACATGCCAAAGACACTGTAAGGGAAGGACATAGTCTCAGCGGAAATATAAGATTCCAAGAGATTACAGATGAATCGAAATTACCTTCAGATTATAAGCAAACAACCACATATGAACAGGATACAACCGAGTACACGACAATGACCGCAATGGAGAAGGTTGCCCTCGACCTTTATGCATATTTAGCTGGAGAAAACTTGAACAACGAGATAAGTTCGACTAATGATGTATTAACTTTCGATGGGTCGACCACTGTCGGGGATGATGGTTGGACAACGGAAGTGATAACTACCACAGAAGAAGATACTACAACTAGTACTACAACAACGACCACTACCACGACCACGACAACTACAACACCAGCCCCAACAACTACGACTACCACAACTGCTGCACCTGCAACTCGGCCTTCGAGGTTTAAGGGTCGTCCGGGAGCTCGTGGTCGCGCCTCCGTCTCGACAAGCCTTGCCACAGAGGCGCCACAGGAAACCTCTACGAGAGCAAGAGGTAAATTTAAAATTTCAGGATAAATTTTATAACTTGTGATAATAGAAATGAACCTTGTATCATGCATTACCTAAAGGTTACCTTCTGTAAATATGCTACTTGGTTTAAATCTATTAAATAATTTAAAAAAGAACTTGAGGACGATCACAAATTATAAGATTTCATTTAATTTTTCAAATCCTGTTTACACATAGGCTGTGAAGAGAAAGTTGTCGTCACATAAGCTACAAAACAGGCTCTTCTCACGGCCATTTTACTAGCTAAGCTTTCAATAATTATCTCGATAACTTTTATCTATATTTAGTATGTAACATATATAAAATGTGCGCGAAAGCGAAATGCCAATTATTCTTATATTGCTTTGCGATTGTTGTATGCATTGTTATGAAATAGTAAATTACAGCAATCTATTACATTCTAACACCCGACCACGGCGTGTTGTTAGTTTCTTTTTTGACATGACATCCATTATTAATTTTAAAATAACAAAAAATGTATTGTAACTTTTACCATTTATTTACAAACGTCTATATCAGTTATCAAAATTAATATCTTCTACATAACAAATTGCCTAAACACCAACTATTAATATTAAATTGTGTTGTAGCGTATTGAAAACTCGTGTGTCCTTGCTATATACAAGTGTTTCCCCACAGGTCGATTTGGTAAACCAAATGGTGGAAGAAAAACCACAGCGGCTGCACCCTCTACCGCCGCGGAAACTGCCTCCGCCGCACCTGTAGACAAGCCTGCAGCACAACCTAAGGTCCGCATCTAAGATTATTTTATTTCTATTTATTACTCAAATGCGAATGTCTTGCAATATCCTATGCATCAGCGATTGTTTGCAATGCGAATTACCATTCTTTTTAAATTGTATGTTGTAACCAACGCATATGAATTACATCATCAATAAACGGGTATTGTGAAATAAAAAAAAAATTACACACTCAATGTAAACTGAGAAACACTGTGAGGTGATAAATGTTGATTTATTTACAGCGTTAATATCCACGTATAATCTCTAATCATAAAATTTGGTAGGACTAGTTGAATTAATCAGCTACTTGTTAAAAACGAATTAATTTCTCCATGAACTTAACATAATTTTTTACTGTATAGGGTTACTGTCTCCAACTATTTTCTATACTCATAACATGCAGTTATTTAAGTTGCCACCTATAAAACTTGTACTTAAACTAATTACATGTTCAACTTGGATAATACCATTACTTAAAGGCGGAAAGTGCTAAGAAATGAGAGCATGGTATAACAAGTACGGTAGTGAAATTAATGTTGTAGAACTAAATCTGAATGACACCCGTAAAAGTGTATCTGAAAAAATAATTGGATAAAAACATATGATGTGGTCGCTGTGATTATCTTTGAAAAAAAACAGAGACGACAATATTTTTTGGTACAAATGTTTTGGCTGTGGTCTTCAAAGGTAAGCGAAATTATATAAAAAAGATAATATTATTAAGACTGATCTTACTAATGTTATAAATGCGAAAGGTTAGATGGATGTTTGTAATTACATATAGTTATTACGGAACAATCATCCAAGTCCACGGCTTTAGTTTAAATTTTATTTACACGAGTCATTGGTAGTCCAGTGACTATGCGACCTATTTAATAAAAACTAACGGTCGAGCGTTGAGCTTGAACCTATGAATTTCCGTTGCTTGATTTTATTGTTAAAGAATACTGTTCAGCTACAATTCTAGGACAGACTCGTTCTTTTAATTTTGCATCTGTTTAAAATTCATTCGCTGTAAATTTATTTTATTTAGGTTATAGTAAATATGATATTATTTTGAAACAAATCAAAACCTGTCTTTTGGTTGCGTATGAGACCGTAATCGATAGCGAGCATCAGTAATGCATCAGTAATGACGTTACACGAAGATGAGTCTTACTGATAACCACTTTCTTTAATGCACGAACTCACGATTGAATTATTCAAGTTAAATTGTTCTTTACGCTTATGCATTAAAATTAATCGTTCATAAATTATTCCTCCGCCACATATTGAGCGAATTTCTGTATAAATAATATTAAAAAAAAATCTTGTCTTGCTACTTGAACAAGGAAACTAGTGTTTAGCCTTAAATAAGTAACATTAGTGAATCTACTATTTGTTTCTCAGTTTATAAATCCTAAAGTTCATTTAAAATAGGTATACTTACAAATATGTTTTAAATATTTTGCAATAAATAGTAATCGAATTCATGACCTATATCTAAACATTTAGGTGCATTAACTGCTAGGCTGCGATGTAATCTATTTTATACCCAAGTGTTCATTTGTTTTATATTTGTTTGTTTTGTTATAGGCATTCGGTCGTCGTGGACTGTTCGCGGGCCGGAGTCGTCCCAGCTCGACGACTTCTGCACCTGCACAAGACACTGCCAACGCGGCCACCGAAGCATCAGCGCCTAGGTAAGTTAATACATTAATTAATGCTATTAATTATAAGAGTAAGTTATGCGTATAATCCTGTCAATGCCCTGGAAATAAGTCATCTTTTCGTTTTTCGTAACGTCCTTTTATTTCCTATAGAAAAGACGAAAACGCTCATAATTTCAGCAAACAGTAGCTTCAAATGTTTAAGGTTGGCAGTGAAATTTACATGAGATCATTGGTTAATTGTCGATTGCGATAAAGTATTCCAGAACTTCAAATCAATGGGATGTTTATAACGCTATACAGAACGCCAGTTATTAGCTATATCAATTATGCAACTTAATGAACGGTCTATTAATATCAATATTAAAAGGTTTAATCAAAGTATACAGTGGGCAGGCGGCAGGTCGATAAAACCCGGTTTGAAGTAACCAGAGCATGCATTGATTAGGTAACAAATGCTAGTGCACTCAATGAAAACTTGTATTATATGTTTACTTAACTCTTGAATTGTTTTGAAAATAGATAAACATTGTTTTTAACATACTATTTGAAATATCTAATTGATATAAGGAGTGTCTATGTATATAAGCTTAAAGCAAACAGATTAACGTTTTAAAATATTACTTATTAACTCTAACAGTTATGATTTGTTGCAGACAATAATTAAAACAATTTTAGTGACAGATGTACTTAGTGTGAGGTAAAATGTAATCTGCCGAATATTAACTTGGAAATTTTGAGATGTAGTACTTTGCTGTCATTCGTGGCACCAAGATTTGCATGCATAATTCCCAAACAGGGCAATTAAAACTATTACAAAGCTTTATTTATGAAAGTTTCGCCGGTCGCTGTTTATCAGCATGGACCAAAACATTTTAACATTGTTATTTTCTACGCGTCCTTTGTTCAAAGGCCACAATGACGCATTGTCGTCCTTTCGTCGACTAAACTTAATTATGTATACGGAGGAGAATTTGAACTAATTCATATCAAACTTTGCTTCATTTTATGTCGTTATTTACTAATTTTATTTAGCATATCGAATCTTATCGAATACTTGGATTAATAATAGATTAATTAATTAATAGACCCAAATTGTCTCAAAGAATATCAAAAGATTTGGAACATACGTAAAAAAGATTCGAATTTTAAGGCTCAAAATACAGCAGGTAAGCAAAAAATTATTCGAGACAGAATATCGATTCGGTGGTCAGATTTTGTGATAAATGAGAATGTGTAATTCACTATTTCAATTAACAGACCGCGCCTGCGTCCCGGTTTGCGCCGAGGATTGACAACAACCGCCGCTACCACAGCCGCGCCATCATCAGCCGCGTCTGCCGCCTCGGGTGAGGAGACAACAGCTCCCAGCGCTGGATCGGGAGAAGTTGCAGAAACAACTGCTGCGCCTGTTAGGACTATTGGGTAAATACTCGATTAATATATCATATCATAAACAATAATTTATACAGAGAAGATACAGATCTAATAGTGGATCGATAAATATATTTAAGAATTTGTACAAGCAACATAAATCACATCAACATCATAATTATTATGTCATGACCTTTACCGACCCACTGCTAGACAACCAAGTCTCTGTGATACCATTCGCATAGTTTTCAATATTTTATTAATAAAATAAAAGGACATGAGAGATTTTTCTATAGCTCGAAATACTTCGAAAAGTTATTATAACATTAAATTAAAATATATCTAAAACGGTCCATTGTATATTTCAGTCGTAGACCAGGTCAGATTAGGCCAGTGCCATCCCTGCGACCTGGACCTAGGCTGAATTTGCGACCAAACGCGCGAGCAAGGCCGGGCTTAGTTAGCGCAGCGCCAACGGAAACATCCGAGACACCCGCCGCTGAGACTTCGGCAGCAGAAGCATCAGTTACTCCCGCTTCCGACTCTGATAGTGAGGTAAAGAAACAATAATTGAAGTGACATTCATTTCTTCAAAACTACGAATTGGCGCACAATATAATAGTAGAACTCCACTACCGAACAAATATTCACTCTTGGAAATAAAAAATAGTGACAACTATATTTGTCTAAATTAGCGTCAAGGCAATGGAAACCCACAGTAATACATATTAAAAGCGTTTATTCTTAAAATGAATCAAAATAAAATTGTTTGGCTCCTTGATTACCATCAAATGATATTAGCGAAAATAAAAATGAAATAAAAAAAGTATGACCCATTTTGTTATTATTTTTAATGAATGTATTTAAAGGTAATATTAAGTTATTCACGTGGAATGAAATATAAATAACGTAACAATGCGTTATCGTTCATATCTTTTTATCAAGGCACGATTCGTTCTAAACATTATCAATTTGTAACATTTGAATTTTTATCATCAAATTACAATGCAGATTCATATAAATAGAATAAACATTTTAGTTGCTATGATATCATTATATTTATTATTACAGTATAATATTTTGCATGTATTGTGTTCAAAAAGACGCAAATACATAAGTGTTCTTTATTTAAAAAAAAAAAGAAATAGAAATTTTAAACTTAGTTTTTCTATTCAGAAGTATACGATTAAATGAAATAGGAGTCCTTTGTTTACCATTGACTTCAATAATACTTCGATAAATTGCTTATTTGATTTATTTTAGCTGAGTAATTTAATTTAGTCTGTTGATAACTGACTCTATGATGTTAAATGTAAAAAGTCTTGATGCAAAGGATTTCAAATAAAATGTTTTTATTATTCATTTAAACAGTAATTAATTTACTTTACATTAATGAAAGAAATTTTAGTTAATAGCGATTTGTATCTCCCTTTTTATGGCGAAAATTTTATTTTTCCTAGTTACCCAAATAATTTTAGAGACAAGCGCTGAGTACTATACTTGTGTACTAATAAAATCGTCATGTCAATGTATTTTATCATGCATGATTTTTATCTGTTTTAATTTTATCAGGGATCACCAGTGACACCAGTTCCAGAACAACCTCGTGGAGGTCTGAAATTAAGAAACCGACTCCAAGTTTCGCCGTCACCAAAACCACGTGTTGCTGTCACGCCACCAGCTCGACGCGTCAACCCGTTGTTGAAGAGAAAGCAGGCGACCACAGAGGTAATGTGCCAAATATAATGTATACAACAAATATTAATGATTATAAAAATTACAATAAGAAATCAAATTTTAATATAAAATATTTTATATACATGTAATCTTTTAGGATTTTTTTTCGTAATAAGAACTGTAGGCGTTATCTGTGGAATATTTCTTATCTTTTAACACATTGAAGTAGTTGTATGCAAATGATAGCATTTTTTTAAAGTTTGAACTTGACCGTAGAATTCCACAACCGTGACATTTGACGTGACGATATCGATTAATCTATTTTAATTTAACATAGTCATGATAAATGTTTATTTCAGGCCACAACTGAGGCGGTAAAGAAGTTGTCAACGGAGACAACAGAAGAAAGTACAAGTGAGGAGAAGGATGAAACAGAAACTGAGGCACAACCGGCGGAGACGACACCAGCGCCCCCCCTGCGAGGTCTCGATGCTCTGATAGCCCGCCGCAGAGCCGCTGGCATCGGCCGAGTTGCCAGGCCCGCCAGAGGAACGCGCCAACAAAATTAATTTTTTCTTAATGTAGATCTCTTGAAACGTACGACACAGACTTAAAGCGAAAAAGCAGCCGAAAAATATTAAAGCGATTCTAGTGAATACCAGGAAATAATATAATTTTCATTTCTAATTACATAATTTACTTCCGTAACATAACCACCAATATGATGGATATTATTTTAAAAGTAGATCCGTTAAAATAGAATTCATCGAACGGCCATTTAATTATCAATAATCATAAAAGAAAAAAACAAAAACCAACACTTTGACAGATATTTATACACTGTGTCGTATATTCAAGAAATTTCCACACATTTTATTAATGTTGGTTTAATGACATGCTTTTAAAGCACTGGTAAAGCAAACTATAACTACATTTACAAAATCAAAAATAAAAACAACTATTAGATTTGATTTAAAAATAGTATGTGAGACTGTTCACGATTTTTTCAATTTAACTTTAAAATTTGCATTGTCAGTGCCAAAAATAATACGTAGCAAAAACGTGTCATTTTACTTTAGTCAATTCTCTCCTCCAAACTGTTTAGAGATTAGTATAACTTTATTCTATAATTTTCAATAATATCTCCAGTTATATAGTAATGTACCAATATTTGTATAATTTAGGTTTGTGTATTTTAGTTCTCTAACATTTGCATACCTTTATTTTTGTTATTGAATCACTATAGCCTTTTCTATGTAAGAATACTCCTTAGCGTTTATTTTATGAGTTATGTACATATTAGAATTAATGATTGTTATTGTACGCGGCCACGGGTGGCGATCAAATGGCGACACTTTATTTCCAAATGAATTGCCAATATCACAATTCCATTTGTCTCACAGTGGTCTTGTACGCCAAAGCAATCAAATTATTATGACTACATTACCTATAAAATGTATGTATGTATGTTTAAGCGCAGCCAACGATATACCCATTTTGTATAAGTTATACATTTTGAAAATACGTATATTACATATATTTTAATTATATGTTTTTAGAATATTTTCTATTTACGTCCTCAGTTTAGTTTATAATAGAAAAGCTTCAAATCCATTTTCAATATTTTTTAATTTTGATATCAATTTAATATCTATTTTTTGTAATTTCAAAACATACATTTCTAAAATGGAACAGAGATTAGATCAATTTATAATTATAGATAACGTTAGTTTATTACAATTTTGGAATTAAATGACAAAAATTATATAAAACGTATCCTAATTTATTACAGTTAAGTCATGAACCTTTCTTAGGGATTAAGCTAAGAAATCCTTTATCAATAGTTACGAAATTTGATCATCAATTTATTATTTGTATCCAGAAGCACTGATAGTTAGTGCCATCGTGATATGTTTTGTATCTTTCGTAAGTGTGATAATAAAATTAATATTAAGAAAATAACGTACATTGTTTATTGGTTTCATTTTAAATACCTTACTTTTATTTGTAAAGATACGTTCATGTTTTTGATACAAAACGCTACAGATTGATACAAAAACAACAACTTTTACTTGATTCGTTTAGCAATACATTTAATTAATGAATTGAGGTCAAGCGAAACACAAAATAGTATCGACGTTAACAGTAGAATGCCTTGAACTATGTTTATGACAAAACGTTTCATAAGATTTAAATAGGATTGCCGGACTTATATTAGTTTTATAAAAACATATCAAACTATAATCGGAGACACAATACTTACTTTTATTCCAATTTAGAATTTGCATTTGACAATTGGTTTATCAACTTGTTTTGTCTCATCGCAGTTAACTTAATAAAAAAAATATATAAGAATATGAAAACAATACTTAGATTGTTTTGAAAGAATAGCAATACTGTTGACAGGATATGCAAGAATGATGCCCTCTTACAAATAATGTCGATAACATGTCTGTATGCGTCAACGTAAACAACTTCTTATCTTATTCGAGCGCCGTCCGCCGCTACTGGTTATTGCCAGTTTTTTACCTAAAACATTTCATCATGCTACCGCAATCAGTTTGGACAAGTTTATCCCCTACAAATCATCTTATGTAATTTTACATGTTAGGAAACATTTTTACTTTCATTTGATACGACACACTTAATGATGATTAAGAGAAATTATTTATAAGCAAATATATAGGTATATCAGGTACAGTTTGCAAAATATGGCATAAAGACTTTGCGATAAACCGGCATTTTATTAGAATCGAAGTAAACAAGTGAAGCATGGTAAGCATTTTACTATAGAATATTAATAAAATATGAAAATGACTATTATAATCGTTCTATTGTCGATGGATTTATCTTAAGTAGTGCAGACTTTAAATTGGATATAAATATTTTAGGGAAACACGTATTTTTTTTTCGAAATTATGAAATAAAATCAGTATAGAGCGGAAAGTTAATAAATTTCCTTACGAACACTTAAATTATAATGGTCTGTTGCAATCATCAGAAGCAAATTTTTACACCCGGGAGTGTTAAACTAGATTCGTTATCCAGTGGTCATGGATTACTCTATTCATATTGTCCAGTCTATTGAGAGCTACGACGATTGTCTTTCTATCAGATGTCACATAGCTTTACTTACTCCGTTGGTGCAGTGACCCAAAATGGGTCTTGACTTCCGACACGAAAGATCTCACATAGCTTTAGAGTAGTGTAAATTTCAAACGTATTTCAAGTACAATAACTCTGACTGGTACTATACTAAAAGAGATAATTAAAGAAAATTTACTTCTTTTTATATGCTTGATGATCTAGAAAATACTATAGGTATCAATACATATTTTAATTCATACTTTAAGTTCTAGTTCTAATAAATTAATCAGTTCTAATAACTAGACATCATGACAAAAAAATCAACGTTAAATATAACGTTACATTTTATAGCTAGTTATCAGTAGCAACGAATAATATGACCAAATATTTATACGAGTAGAGAAATTCCACTAAAAACTTAAATATAATTTGTGAATAAAACTAAGATACACATTTATCTGTTATTTTTATTCCGCTGCTGTCTACTACTTATAGTTATAGTTTTTATCGAAGATTATGTTTAGAAGGATTATAGCTCACCTAAAATTAATTTTAAAAGCTTAATCTACAATTTAATTTTATGGTTACTGGAATATACTGCATTTATTTAATATAATATGGTTACCCTACTTAGAGTATAGATGTGTGCGATTGTGATAACTTGCGCACTACCAACCAAACCGCTCCATGCAATTAGTCCATCGCCGACAGTCGCCCGAAGACCAGCGAGCCAACGACCGGCTTTTCCAAGTAATTCAATCAAGTATCGGTACGCCGACGCCGTATTGTCATCAAATCGAAGTTTTATTAAATTGTAAGTTATTAAATTATCTATTTTATTATTTTACTGGCTTGTCTTTTACAACTGATAATGTTGATTTTATTTATTAGCACAAATCACATGTAACTTTATTCCATTGAGAGGTTATTTGCGTTTCACTTTGAACTTTATGGAATCAATATACTGCGAAGCTGTGCGTGCCATCTTTGATAGATATATATCTGAATATTGAATGTGATTGTTGTCATCTGCTAGCTTTTATTGTTAATTATTAACAACATTCTGCTTCGCGTATACAATTTTAGTGTATTAAATTAAACTATACACGGAAATTATAGAATAAATATACCAAGATTTAGTCGGCAATATTTCAACAAAGTATATTACTAATGTTATAAATGCGAATGTTTAGATGAATGGATGTTTGTTAGAAGGTATATCGCGCGGACGGAGCCGAGGGCGACAGCTAGTTGATAACATACATGTTGTTTACAAGTGTATAATTTGGCTTCTGTAAAATCATTTTATGAATGCTCACAATATGTATGATTAACATTTTTAAAACACTGCAATATTTTTCTTATGACCATCCTTCAGATCTAAATGGCGCTGAATATCGGATCAGTTCTCATACTCGATGGCGTGGGACAAAATTGCGGGGAGATTTTGGCGCAAAATGGTATTTATGCTACTAATACGGTTAAAATTACCGAAGAAGAACTCCTGAGGACAGTATCTGTAAGTATTTTTCCGTCTACATTACTACATTATAATGGCGTAATATTTAGTGGTGTTTTGTTTTTGTTTATATTTAGATATCGGCTCAGGTTGAATTTTTGGTTGAATCCCAGGATAATTTGACTTGCATCGATTTCGCACAGATTTTGATACAGCTATATATTTTTATTTTATTTCTAGGTATACGATGCCTTAGTGGTACGTTCCGCTACACAAGTGACAAAAGAAGTTCTGGATGCCGGTAAAGAATTAAAGGTGGTCGCTCGCGCCGGCGCCGGCGTAGACAATATTGACGTGGGAGCCGCCGCCGACAAAGGAATCTGCGTTATCAAGTAGGTGTTACTATGGATACATTATTTTGATTTTATTTTAGCTCAGAGGATGTTACGCGTCGTGGATTCGTACTGCCGAAACACCCAGTTAAAATATACGGTCTTTGATTGTAGATGAATATTTACAGATAAGAGTTATTTATTTGTTTTAACTTGTACTTATAAAATAATTAGGAACTTTCACACAACAATTCGTTTCCTACAACTCATTAGATTATTGATTTAAATGACATATTTACAAATGAATCTGTAATTATCTAATTAGGTCCATACAATGTTAATTATGTATCTAATTGATACTGAAATTGCTTCTCCAGCCATAATTAATTGCGTGTTTTTGAATTCATTATGTAAATACCTTTTACTAGTACATTGTTCGTGTGAAATGCAGAAATCGCAGAGGTATTTGATATTAAGAAAATGTAATAGATTTATGAAAAATGTTTAATTTTATTTTTCAGTGCACCAGGCGCCAATGCTTTGAGTGCTTGTGAGATGACATGTGGTTTGATAATGACTCTTACAAGACACATAGTGCCAGCGGTAAGCGCGCTGCGCGACGGCCGCTGGGAACGATCCAAGTACACCGGAACTGAAGTCAACGGCAGGACTCTAGCCATCCTTGGTCTCGGCAGAGTCGGCAGGGAAGTTGCGGTGCGCATGCACGCTTTTGGAATGAAGGTAAGTTGTTTGACTAGTATTAGATTTAGGCTTTGGCGGTTCATGGTTAGCGAAACTGTAAGTTGTGTTTGAGTAAATACATCTATGTTTGCGAAAAGCAATCTGAATAACTTAAAAAAATATTTCATCGATTATATAGATTTTTTATTGATTCATATATTTGTTGTTATTCGACATTGGTCTTGCAATTTTGACCCGACTGACTAAGGAGAGATTCGATTTCTATTTAACAATTATTAAATTATTTGTCAGATAATCGGATACGATCCGTTTGTAACCGCGGAGCAGTGTAAGTCATTCCATTGTACCAAGATGGAGTTGGATGAAATCTGGCCGCTGGCTGAATACATCACCCTGCATACTCCGCTCATTGAATCCACGCGCAGTAAGTATCATATATACATATGTATATCATAACTTTTATCATAATTGTGCTTGTAAAGCTAGTTCAATATAAAGTTGACTTTAGTGTTCAATTATGAAACAAATAACATTTATGATGTTGCTAGCAAATTATGTCCAAATAAAAAGATAACTGCAAAGTATTACTGATCTTTTTGAGTAATAATCGGAAACTTCTTATGGTACGATGCCGAGTTTTATTTATTAAAGCATAAATTATCTTTGTATAGTTGAGTAATTGGATTGTACACAAAACATTTGAAATTATCACCATGATAAAAATGTGTTGCTACTCAACATTGATAAGTCAATAAACTTATCTTTAAGATGTTAAGCGAAATATCGGTATAATACTAAAGACAAATTCGATGTTATCGGTCATTAAATTTTTGTACAGAATGAATAAAAAATAAATAATAAAACGTTTTCAGTAAACAAGTTCGATTGATTTTCTGATATTTTAATTAATTTAAATAACTTAAATATAGGATATAGGATGGTTAACATTTCTTGAAGGAATAACAGTAGTATTTTTGTCTTTATTTTTCTGCACTTAGAATACATTCTACGAGTAGTCGGTAACTTTGTTAAAGTGTGTAATCTTTATATTTATTTACTAGCTGCCGCCCGCGACTCCGTCCGCGCGCAGTTAAAAAATGGGGGGGGGGGGGTTATGGAAAATAGATGTTGGCCGATTCTCAGACCGACTGAATATGCTCACAAAATTTCATGAGAATCGGTCTAGCCGTTTCGGAGGAGTACGGTGACGAAAACTGTGACACGAGAATTTTATATATTAGATTAACAGCTATATTTTTAAAATAATATGTAACTAATGTACTAGAATGGGTCTTTGTATACAATCAACTCTTATCGTTTACAGACTTCATCAATGCTGATGTTTTCAAACGTTGCAAGAAGGGCGTTAAGATAATAAATGTGGGCCGCGGCGGGCTTATCAACGAGAAAGACCTTTTAGATGCACTCAACTCCGGACAGGTAATTTATATGCGATTCTCTTGTTTGTGTATACTATCTACCGTTCGAAATTTAAGCGTTGTTTAATGATTTTGTTTAAATTATTCTGATGTGTTTATAATACTAATAATTTCAAATACTAGATGGCAGCGACACCAACCTTTTCAGATCTGAACAATCCCAGGCACCACTCAATCACACACACACAAACAGACATTTCAACAAAATTAGTCCGGACTAATCTACCCACTTATCTTACAAATACGTAAAAAAGTAGGTACAAAAGAAAACATATCACTTTTCTGATTAATTCACCGAAGCTTAATCTTCGTATAGTCCTTAAAGATGTAATTTTTGTACATTGCAGGTCGGTGGTGCGGCCATTGATGTATTTGAACAGGAGCCACCGACTGACCCTCTGACGTGGCAGATCATAAAGCATCCGTCTGTTATAGCAACACCCCATCTAGGTGAGTTACAGTAATGTATAGCAAATACTCAGCTTCCTAAAAACCTACGGTATATTTATATTTATATATATATAGGTATATATATTTATATTTATATAGGTACACTAAGTATATAGTTACCTATAGGTACACAATACGTTTTAGAGGATCGTTTTCTTAGCTCATTAACACAAAAACAATTGAAGAAACTATGATCTAGTTATGCTTTTGTAAAACAGCTTATGTATTACGAATTGAGTTTATTACTTAATAATATATGATAGCTGCGACTCCGTCCGCGTGGAAGTAAAAAAAAAACATAATAAGTAGTCTATGTGTTCTTCCAGACTATGATTTACATCTAAGTCAAATTTCATCAAGATCCGTTGAGCCGTCCTGGAGATACCTTCAAACAAACATCCATCCATCCATCTAAACATTAACATTTATAATATTCGTAAGAAGTAACCTCAAAATTCCATTTCTGAACACCTGTATTAAACGTTGTTCACATTTTCCGAGAAAAACTTTGCCGTATGTTTTTGTTCGGGTCAACTTATCACCTGATTATTTTTACAGGTGCGTCAACAAAAGAAGCCCAATTGCGCGTAGGACAAGAGATAGCGGAACAGCTTGTCAATCTGGCTAAGCCAGGCACCTACGCAACTCCTCTAGCTGAAGTGACCAGCATATTTAAGAAGTAAAAGCATTCGCAGCAACTTACATTCCATTTTCATTCCCTAAATATTGTCACGATTTTATATAATGTTAACTATTAGCTTCTAGTTTTATATTCTTTGCATATTTTATAATACTTTTTAGTTTTTATTTAAAAAAAATATGTAATCGAGTGGAATTATTTAAAAAAATAAAGTATCTCTCAAGAAATTGTTGTTTATATTTTAAATTTTAATTCAATAAATGTTTTTATTACATACTTTTTCATAAAATCAAAAAATAAAATAGTGCATATAAAATGAAGCAAAAAATAAATGACAAAAATTCGTGCAATATGCAATATGTTTGGGAAGCAGTTATTAGTCGTAGATTTTGTTCAGTTCAGACAGCATGGTGGAGTAAGTTCCGGGCTTCACTAAGTTAACGATCTGCTCCGCTATTTCCTTCGCCGCATGCACAGGAACGTCCGTAGTAGATGTAGCTGTGAAACATTGTTACCATTAAGGTCAATATACACGGACAGCTTCAAGCAGCAACATTTTTTAGAAGCGGTTTTACTGTCGGCACCATAACTGTCAACCTTAATTTCATAAACTATTTACTAAACGCTATCAGAACTTAGCACTGTAATAATTAATTTCGAGGGGATTTTTTAATCATGTAAAAGTCGAAATGTTTATATTACTTATAGTGAAAAATTTGCATTAAAATCAGAGAAGCCTTTTGTCACATATATTGAACCAGCGACAATAACGGGAATCTGTAGTTTCAACAAGATCTGAATGAACAATATCTCGCAGATGTAATATGCCTTTGTAGTACATATTAGTACTTTACACTTAGTACTATTTACTCACCAATATGCGGTGTTGCTATCACGGATGGATGTTCAATAAGAGACAAAGTCACCGGATCCTTTTGACGCCCCTCGAACACATCGATAGCTGCTCCACCGACCTGCAACCGTTGCAAAATAATCGTATTTATTACAAGAATATTTTGTAGGCAATATCAATAAACATCAAAAGATAAGTTCAATTTGAAAAAGAATGGCATTCAGATGTTTATCTAAACGTTTGTCTAAAGGCTTGACAGCTGGTCAAACCTGGCTTTCCTCTTCTCTCCTTTCCTTTTCTTTATCATCCCCATGCCCTTATCCCACTCGGTGAAGTCACTCCAAATCTGTTATTTACAAATGATAATACCTGTCCGGAGTTAAGAGCATCCAAGAGGTCCCTCTCATTGATAAGACCACCGCGTCCTACGTTTATTATCTTCACGCCAGTCTTGCAGCGGCGAATAACATCAGCGTTTATGAAATCTATAAATACAATTAAAGCTCAGAAAAAAAAACATACGTTACACGTTTGTGATATTGAAATAATTGTTGTAAGGTAAGCACTACTCTATTATATACTTACTGCGAGTAGGTTGAAGGAGAGGCGAATGGATGTCTAGCCACTGCTGGAATGCAGGTTGTTCTTCTTGGGTCATTTTCGATATGTAGTACTGTTCACATTGCTCCTCAGTTGCAAACGGATCGAAGCCAATTATCTGAAATAATAATATTAACCAGTGAAATTATTTTTCCAGCCTAACTCACGGTATTCATCAATGACATTAAATCCCACAAAAAATTTCACACATTAATTTGTTGAATTATTAATACGATCTTCGTAAATCAAAGTTATTTACGTACCGAATAGAGTACGTAATCACCTAGTAACACAATATAATCTGCGATAGGCCAAATTTCATTTAGATCCATTATCATAGTGCAGAACTCGTTGTTGTGTGTAGCGGCTAGCAGCGGGTCAAAACCCACTACCTACAAAAATTAACAAGACATTTTATAATTCAATTGATTTTAAAGACCAATGCATTCCTTTTAAACGATCGTATAAAAATAATGAAATGCTATAATTCTAATTATCCATGGTCGTCGGATCAATAAACATTTGGCGATCCGCTGATTATTTGCCTGTTTTTCTTCTCTTAAAAAAAGTTCCGATATGGAGAGGAATTATGAATATTTTTATATTTAATTCTGTTACCTTCATACCGAAAGCGCTCATCCGACTAGCGACTCCCTTACCAACTCTGCCACAGCCAATGATAGCAACGGTACGGTCTTTAAGCTCAGTGCCTTTGAATGAGCCATAGTTCCAAAGACCCTTAGAAAAAGCGGTCCTGGCAGGTCGCATGTGTTTCGCCACAGCCAATAACAATCCACAAATCAACTCACAAGCACTAATTACATTTGAGTTCGGAGCACTGAAAGTACATTCGAGGATGTACCTATATATTCGTCTCTATTGTTAATTTAAATAAATCAATATTTGTATAAACATTCCATATTGTCCGTTTACGCTAGAAATTTCAATGTGATTAATGTAATAGGTACTTACTTGATAACACTAACGCCCCTGTGGCTAGCTGCCTCCACGTCGATTTGGCCATAACCAGGGCTCGCGAGTGCGACTACCTTTAAACGAAACGCAGCTGCAACAATTTCTTTAGTGACTAAAGTGTCGGGTCGCACCACTATTGCGTCGTAAGCCTGGAATTTTTTGAATTAATTTTGTTATTTTTCTACAAATATGCGGATATTTGTACAACCTCAATCACAATATTACGATCTCCATATAAAATAATGTAAAGGGCAAGTATATAAAATAACACTTACATATAAATCATTTAACAAGTCCTTCCTTAAGATGTCCGGCCTGGAAATGGTTTGAATACCGTGGAAATTCAGAATATTAGTACAACTCTCACCTATGCCATCCAGCACCAGAACCAATTTGATATCCACCACCATTTTGAACCTGAAAACGAATTATAATAAAAACTTGATCATTCAATATGCGAGCTATTTATTTTATAGCTTTTATTTAAAGCTTAATAAAATCTAAGAATATTTATGTTACGATGAAGATTAAAATGAATGAAAACATTTCTTTGTATGGTTGTCAAATATTTTGTGATCCTAAACCTGTGATCAGATTGTGATTCAAAATTAAAAATATGATCTGAAGGGATGCCCAGAATGTATTTTAAATATAAATTAGAGTTATATCTTTATGGGATACATAATTTGAAATATTAGCCTTTTTGTATTTAAAAATAAAAGATCGAAGATGGCAGCATCTTACACCCCGAATAAAAACATACTAACGCAATTTTGTGACGGATGAACTTTGTAAGAATTTGTATAATCATTTAAGAAAATAATCAGTAATTTAAAAATATAAAAAAGGCAAATCGAAACTTACAATGGAAATTTTTAACAATGAAGAAAAAAACCACACTGACTTATATAACTTCTAATTGTGAACTAATAATTACTTTGTTGGTCAGTAGGTAATATACAAATCGTCCCACGGGTTCCAAGTTGAATATATACAATTATTTCCACCGTTGCAAATCCTCGCTTCATAAGTGATATCTCAAATTTCAAGTAACGAAGCTCATTTATTTAAAAGTGTCTATTTACCGTAGGAAAGTAATAAAAGCATGAATCTCACACTGTTATCCGAAATATTTATAGTTATTTTTATATTTGTCATAAATACTTGATGACATCCATTTCTAAATGTTTTTGTTTCTTACCGGTTATGCTTTCTAATTTAAGTTTCGTTATGGGTAAGTATACTTTTGTTGCAAGTTTATCAAAATCTAGTGTTGCTTATGTCCATTGCCGTCGATAAATCACTTCGGTGTTCCCGCCACTAGAATGCCAAGAAAAAACTGGACCATCACATTGTTAGATAACAGCACCGTAGTCTATTTTTAGGATACCGTACCACGAAAGAAAAAACGGAACCCTTATAGGATCACTTTTTTCCGATCGTCTATCTGTCAAGACCCTTTTTCTCAGGAACGAATGGAGGTATCAAGTTGGCATTATAGCAAATACTCAGATGCACTGTCACTTGGAGCTGTGAAAAAATCTAACTTCTAAGTTAACGCAATCAAAAGATACAGACGATTATCTTATATTAAACCTACCGGGCATATCCCTTGAACTCGGAATCTTGAAATTTGGTACAGCGTGGTGGTAGCAAATATCGCAGTCAAAAGAGAAATGTTGAAAATCGTAAATTTTTAGCTATATACAGATTTGTACGGAACACTCGGTGCGCGAGTCCGACTCGCACTTGGCTGGTTTTTTCATACTTTTTTAGAACAATGTAATGCGATGTCTGTTCGATCCAAACATTTATGCTTTCTCTTCATTTGCAAGGTCAGTTCGCGTCATCTCAGATTCAATCCGCCATCTCCATATTAAAACGCAGACGACGCGGACGTCGCAACTTGATTATCTTGAATTTCAACTTGAGAAAAACAACCGAATAGATCCTCGTGATTGATGCAATATTTTCATAAAAAAGACTCAAATAAACTTTTATAAATAATCAATTACCTTGTATGTTAACTTACTTGCATATCTTATGAGCATTCACTATCCTTCTACAGTATCATCTAAATACCCTACCAAAGTTTCAACATTATCCGGCCAATATTAAAAAGAGAAGCATACAAAAAGTGATTTTTAATTTATAGATACTTGACCCGTGTTAAAAGTCTTCCTGTAAATTGACCCACACATTTAAATTTACAGGGAGACGTTGACACCCGGATGTTTCTACGTAAGGCTCAATGCCGCCTTTCATCGCATACTTAACTAAGGCTAGCAACTAACATCTACGAGTATTTTACAAGCATCTAATTAAATTTTCTTAAGTTCCTTAGCGCCACAATCCGTCTTAAAATGGAAATAACAAATCGTGATGCATCAATGCAGGGTAATTTTTACTGTTACACATTGTATAGAAATTTTTATTACTTTACGAGTACTACAATTATTATTATTGTCCATATTCTAAAAAAATGTCTTTGCTGTTTTATGCATTTATGTAAATAAAGAGAAAAATTAACTGTTTTTTTGATGTTATGTTGAATTGAAGTTTGATTTAGAAGGAAATAATGTATCTGTGTAATTTAAGTTGTAGAATGCGCTTGCGTAATTAGAGCAATGAATGAATTCTTACCGTACGTTGTATAATTAATAAAAAGTAACATTTCATACTAGACAATACACAATTAATATGGTAATTATGAAATTTTATGCTAATTATGTAAATACAAAAATGGTATGTTAGTTTACTGTTATGGAGTGAACTTGTTTTATATTTCACAGAAGTTATTTGCATGCAATAACAATCTGGTTTAGATGTAATTCAATCAGTAGTGCTGATTGTTAACTTGATATTAAATTATTTATCATTAACTGAATTATTTTACTGTTGGACATTTATGTAACAACCTTGGCATTTTCAATTCTACGTAAGTAGAATCATCCGAATAAAAACATTGCAATCAAAAGTTTGGTCCTCGTGGTAAATGTCGGTAAATGGACTTTACGATTTTAGGTGTTACTATGGCCCTTAGTATCCTCGTTAAAACATTTTTTACACCTTTTACTTAATTACAACTTACGTGGAAATGCATGGAAATAAGGTGTAAAAACATACAGCGATATTGTAAAGAAGAGTCAGCATGAAGCAACGCGAAACAGTCAGTACCAAACTAGTAATTAAACAGTAAACAAAAAGTACTAAAACTCTCATTATATCTACCAAAGGAAAGACAACATCCAAAAAAAGACTGTCAGATTTTTGTTTGAATCAAAGTTCGATTTACAATCGTATACATGATCATATACGGAATTGTGGATGTATGTGTCAAAACAGGCTACTCCGGTTCATTGCGCTGCACTGAAAAGCGTTTATAGTATTAACAAGTATTCCGCAAGGTTCTCGCATGCTCTTGTTGCTCCCCGAGTGGACCTTGACATCTTATTCGAAACGTTTTATTATCAAAACACCTTTCATATTCAAGAATACTCCAGATATGATAAAGATCAGTTCCTATTTAGTTTTTAATCTCATCACAAGAATAAAATTAAGAACATACAACTAAAACTTATATTTTTGCCTGATTAAAATGAGAAATAAAAAAATTACATACTACATTTAATATGCCACTAAACTACTGTATCAATTTTAAAAATTCTTTCACTGTTGGGTAGCTACACTATCCCCGAGTGATATCGTACTCTTACTAATATTAAAAAGTTTAGATGGATGGATGGATGTTTGTTACAAGGTATCTAAACGGCTCAACGGATCTCGCTGAAATTTGGCACAGATGTATAAAATTTTCTGGAAGAAAACGGGCGACTGAGTCGCGGGCGACAGCTAGTAGGCTTTATTTATTACTAGATTATTTTACTATATCTACATCTACATCTGCTATATTTCTATAAATCAATAGATAATTCTTATATTACTTCCGTAGATGACTAAATGTGTCAGGAAATAATTAAGTAGCATATGAACTTGGCAAGGCACATTACCTACGCCACACCCCTCGAGGTGACCCACGTTCTTACAAAGTGAACGTCGTAACGTCAGCAGTGAACGTTTCAAGAATGTACTTGAGCTGTACAGAGGTCTGCGACTCCACCAGTTTTAATATTATAATGATACTCGTATTTTACGGACAACAAATTTTCCGAACATTTTTTTATTTATTTATTTATAATGTAATGTAGAAAGGCTTAGTAAACTGAATCAATTAGGACCAAAAAAAATCACCGCTGATCAGAATTCTCGCCAAACTACCGTACATTACCGATATTGGCCATACGATGTATATGTTACGGACTGCAAGGATTTTAAGTTGCCAAAGAAATCATAAACCAAAAAACGCAGTAAATATTTCTACATTTATTTAAAAAATACTTATGACATAATTTACAATATAGTAGAGATAAAATGAATTCTAATCGGCCTTTGCGGTTAACGGCCAAAATTCAAGGTAAATAGGATGGCGTGACTGAGGAATGGTACAGGATGAGGATGGGAAGACAAGACAAGGGACTGCTTATATTAAATGTTTAGTTAATTCCCCCTTCCCCTAGAGAACGTCCTGCCAGTTCTCGCGGGAGGGGCGGCGTCATTCTGTTCCTCCGGTTCGGCATCTTGGAATGATCTCGATGACGCTGTGGAGTTATATTTAAATTAGAATACACTATTATTTAATATAATTATCGTGGGGAATTGTTATTTATTCGGAAATGAGATTATATTACACCGGCCATCAGAATTAATGTACAACATGCAATTTGTGAGCTTTCAAAAATAAAAATAAAAACATTCTTAAAATCAATTGTTCATTTAAATGTCTTATGAAGTCTAAACTTACGTCGTCCAAAACGACCTCTGCTAGGCTTAGATGGCGCGGGCGGCGCGGGAGGTGCGTCTTCAACATTTGTTTCCCGTGTAGCTGTGTTGAAGCGTTTCTTATCTAAAACATAAGACACTATGGTTTATATTTGAAGAGATACAAGTTTTCTTACTTAGATATCTTTCAGAGATTAAGCAAGAGCTGTATTTGGGTGATATCTTATGAATTAAAAAGCTTGTGTGCCTTATCTACGCAGAGCCATTAAAGCATTCGTCTTTATATGTGTCTCTTTGTTTCAATAAACTACGTATATAAATATTTGTGAGAAGAGTGATATAGAGAAAGATAAGAGGAAGAATGTGTCTAAAAAGAATAACTAAGTATACCACAGCATGTTAAATAATATTCCCATTTGTCACTCACATTCTGCGTAAACACTTATAATTTATCAGTTGAACATTTCACCCGACAAGAGGTCATTTTATGTTGCTGGATCATGATTATCTTTGCGGTTTATACAGACCTATCAAACTCAAGGTTGAATCGGTTACAAATTTAACCGCTTTATACAATCCCAACGGTGGTTACGACAATAGAGTAATATACCATGAAAAGGCAATTAAATTTATTAGTAGAAATGTCGAGGTTTATTAATTTTTCGATAACCATTTACATTTGTCGCAGTACATTACTCTCTCCCATACCAACCGTTACCTCACAGGAGTAGTCGTTACACACCATCATTCACACAATCCATCCATACTCTGTCCCTTTTCTTTCCTTTAAGATTATTTTTTTTCTTCAGTTCTATCTTTTGTTAACTTACTGTAACTAGATTTGGATGCAGCATCTACACCATCTACACTGGACGAAGATTGCCCATTGATTTTAGCTGATGAAAAAAGGAAATCATTATTAGTTATGTACATAATACTATGGCAAAAATAAACGAAACTACTACTAGGCAATCGATGGCCCTACAAATCAATAATGACTATTAACTGACTACTAAGAAAAAAAAGTTACGTAGCCTACAAAGACCTTATTGCACTGATACTAAGATGATAAATTTGTAAAAGCATATTCGCACCATTTATTTTCCCACTTTATTTCATAAAAAGAACATCCCTTGTTGTCTACTTGTATATTTTTGGTAATTCAAAAATATGTTCAACATAAAATGTAAACTTCTTTTATAAAATAAAAAGGAAAATGAAATGTTCCTAATTTGCAATGAACACCGCTAGTCAGAGGATAACGACAGAGAAGATAGTTAGATAAATAAAAGGAAACGAGAAACAGTTGACAATTAAGCGTAGGCAATTGGGGATACATTGAATAAATAAATATTAACCGCATCAGTTGGCACGTCGAATAAAACAGTACTGATGTTCCCGATGTGCCAAATCAAATGCCATATTACAATATTTAAGGTCACCTTCAGCGACTTGCGCTCGTCGTCTCTTCAACGCTTCGAGCAGGTCTGTATTGCTGCGGAATGGTCGGACTCCGCCTGTGACAAGCTTCTTGCCTTCAGTGGACGAAGGCGGAGCTTCCGTTGAGGGCTCCTGTGCATCTTCTTCTGCGTATTCAGCATCGTCCTCGTATTCAACATCATCCTAAAAAGAAACATAAAAATGTAAATATGAAAAATTTCCAGGAATGCTTTTTATGGTATCTTCTTCTCTGCTAATTTTATTATTCTAACGAAATGGTTAACGAAAAGTGTGCGTTAGTTAGATCGGATCCAAGGGCCAATAATTGTTACTCAAATGTATGCATTCTTCCAAATAGAGAAACTTCGAGTATAGTATTCACAAAGCAAATACTAAAAAATAAACTAAAGTCATACGGTTACACAGAAGCACAGCGATAGTGTAAATTTACTTGAAATTTTGCTCAAGATTCCTCAAATCATCAACTAATAGTATCAATTACTATAAGGAATTAAAAATGTGCGCTGTTTGCTCTTGTAATATTGTAATAAGGAATTCGACAATTTTGGGTTTAATTATTAGTAAATATTATGATCATGAATAAACATTAATGTAAATATAAAGTAAAAACCTGATCGTCACATTGACCTTTAAATCATATAACAATTCCAACATGAAATAAAGGTTAAAGTAATTAAAAGTCTATAAGCAACTCAATCTCGGCGTGACATTATGCAACGTTTCTAAAAAAATCTAATCCCATTTGTCCTAACCATAAAAGTAACTTAAACTTCTGAAATTTGATTAACCTATTTTGGTTGATTTTTCTCATATTCCATTGGGACCTTTGTAAATAAAACGTGAACCGTTAAAATTCTTAAAGGTCGAGGCTTCAATATTTAAAACGTACTAAAACATGAGTTTTTGTGAGATTATTCAGAAATTCCGATATAAATTATATAATATTATGCCATATTACATAATACACTCTCATGAAGACGACATCAAAAGGTTATTACGGGAATCGTTTATATAAATTAAGCGCGCTACAAAACAGACGATATGGTTGTGAAGAAATCGCACGTATCATATTGCAGTACTGGCTATAAATTATCCTTACTCTGTCGTAATATATTCCTCATACCGGTTCTCTTTCTGTTACATGCACAATGCACTCATGCGCTAAAATGAATAAAAAAGAACAATTCTTTACTTTTACACCTACACGACTGGTTTCATCCCTTATGACATTTGAATCTTTAAAAGCGTTGTTTAATTTTGTTTTATAATGATAATATAATGTAACAGCAAACAACACTATACATAATTTACCGAACATTATTATTTATATAAGGCAGTCAATCCCAATTTTGTTAAACTGAGAAAGCAAAACAAGCCTTAAAAGTAAAACAAAAGACATCATTTTACTTCAATAAAATGATAGCTACTTCCTTCAGATTATTTCACGATATAGTACTCGCAAAGTTGTATATTTGAAATCTTTTCAAGGCTTAATTGGCCTTCATGCATAAACATTCTCATGCACATTCCGTTGCCTGTCGCTATATTTTCTTCACGTAACCAGTTCAGTCTTAATATATACGTAATCCTTACGATTACCGATAGAAATGTCACTTAAGAAAGGGAGCTCGTGTAGAGGTCATCGGCGAAGGTAAACCGATCATCCGCCTCGAGCTACACTCGCCTTGAACCACATGATACATCTTTTCAATGAACAGTTTTCCCGCCTTTCTGGATGTCTCATGCAGCCAATAGTAACCATGACAGCAGACAGTCTTTCTTTTAATTTAATTTCTTATATTTAAGAATCTCAAATGGCACATGCTATTGTACATTTTTAAATTAAATACGAATATTTCCGTATTTTTACAGTGGAAGGGTATACAATTTTATACAAATACTTAAACGCGAAATATCTAATAATAATTTGTGCAAACATCACACTGCGACGTAACGTATTTCGATATAATTAGTAATGATGAAATTTAGCAACAAGCGGTGTCGCTATTGACCCAAAAATGCGCCAACAACTTGTAATTAAGATTTATAGATTAGTTGTAATAACGGTTACTTCAATTACTTCCAAAATATGTTGTTAATATATATTTATTAATTAAAATACAAGCATAATATCATATAATGTTTATGGTGATAACAATAATGAATTGCCTGTTCGTATGATATTTAAAAACAATGTAAATAGACAATATAAATAGCATAAAGTATATAAGATTGTTGTAACACAATTTCACAAATTGATGATAGCTATTCACTTCCCATTACGAATATTAATTTCTATTAATTACGTTTATTCTTAAATAAAGTAAACCATTATTATTGAAGTATTCTTACATTTTTTTTTATTACACAAACAGTATCGCCCTTGTCAAACCGGAATACCATAAGCGTACTAGAAAGGAGATTTTATCATTTCCTAGTACTCTACGTTAATGCATTAATGAAATTTAAATTTATATATAAAAAGAATCATATAGATATAGTACATTTATAGAATTTCTTTTAAAACGTACGAGTAATAGCTGTTTTGCGATGCAATTCCAAAAATACATAAAACCAAGTACACAATAATTTTCAATTTATTTTTAGTGCAGAACCTTCTCTGGCGTTTTCTGTTAAATACCAGCCTTACTTTTATATGGAAACTAACTGTCGCCCGCGACTCGGTCCGCGCGGAATTGAAAAAATTTGTAATAAGTAGCCTATGTGTTCATCCAGATGTATGTCCTATATCTGTGTCAAATTTCATCAAGATCCGTTGAACGTTTCTGGAGATACCTTCAAACAAACATCCATCCATTCATCCATCTAAATATTCGCATTTATAATATTAAGTAAGATTAGTAAGATATACTCGTAATTATGTAGAAAATATTACCATCAATTCTTGTTGATAGTGTGTATTGCGATATTAGTTACATTGCAAAATTCAAAATTAATTAGTCTTTCAGTGTGTTTAAGTTATTTTTAATTATTTACCTATTGATAGGGTTAATAAATTGACTTATAGTTATTTATCTACTTTTTGTAGCTAAATAAGATACAAGTAGTAACATTCCAATTTAGATTTCTGTTTGCATGACTGGTTCGTATTCGCATCGTTTGTGGTTAGAGGTTAAGAAATATTATTGCAAAGTGTTACGCAAAGCAGATAAATTTCTACAATTGTATGTTCTGAGATATCTGCCCAATTTGAGATTCACTCCAAACAAAGCTTGATTATGCAAGTTGCATGTTATGTGTGACGAAAAAAGAACAAAGCATATGAAAATGTTTAGACATACGAAGTAATAGGAAAGTCCTCGGCCGCGTGAGAATGCGGAATCTTTTAAGAGTCACGATCTCTCGGCGGAGGTTTACTTTACCGCTTTTTATAAACTATCTTTTAATTGACCTGAGCAAAGCAGTAACAAACATCAATGGAGATAAAAAAAAATACATAGCGACTACAAATTAGCATAAAGATACTTTGATATATTTTTTACTGCTACGAATTATATTTACTTACAAACAATAATGCATAAATGTTAAACTACTACTGTAGTAAGTAAGTAGTCAGTAGACTACTTCAAACATATATTACTCGTATTATAATATTATAATTCTTATCCAATCGAGATTATTGTTTTTTTTTATTTTAGTTCGTTTTTAATTTCCCACAGAACCCACAGTTTAGAATACAATATAATTTATTCCATAAAATGTCTTCGAGAAAATTGCTAAAATTAGGGATGGCGACAGGTGGCGACCGATCGTGAAAATTGAGTCAAAACATTAAAGTTTACAAATTCTCGTGCGCCAACCCCACCGACACACGACCCTGTAAATAGTGTGATAAGACCAGGGCAATAAATATAAAGAATTGCTAAAAATGCGTGGTAGTTCTAAATATTTGAATTCCATTAAGTTACTACTTAACTCCTTTAACAATGAATGTAGTACTTCCGGTAAGTTAGTTTATTATTGCATACGAAATATAAGCGGACGTATTGGACCGATAAGGTATGGTCATAGGCCTGCTCTTGAAACCAGTTCTAATGGCGGTTGTAATATTGCAATAATATCAGTGTCTTACTTTTGGACCGAATCATATTAGAATTCGAAACTAGAACGTAATCGTGAAACTTTAAGGCCGCAATCGTTGGAAGGTAGAGCGTATATGTACGTGGAATAATTGTCTTTCTATCACAATGTGTATCACATTTAACATGCAACGCTATGTGCCCCAGTTACTTTCAGTAGAAATTCTTACTGATTTCGTATGTATGTAAAGATAATATTGAGGGAACCTTGTTAAAGGTAAACATAACATTGTAAGTAATTGAATTTTGAAGGATCAGTTACAAAAGACAATTCTTCTTAGAAAGTGGTTTACGACCATTCTGAACATTCAGTCTAATACTTACTGGATTTGAACTTGAACTACCTACATTGTTATTGTATTACACTGTGTTTAGATAGCAGTAAGACTTGTATTAAGCTATGGCGCCTTTTAATTGAAACTGCATTTTTGGTATCCGTTACGTTGGTAACAGTTTGTTTCCATTGCCATTATTGTTATCTCCGTCATTGTCTCTGATAAAATTAAGAAACATTATTTTTTGTGTGAATGTTTCTGCTGTGGAAATGTACAGTTGAAGTAATTCGATCTTATTACCTGTGGCGCAGGTGTAGTGGTGGTTGTGGTAGCTTTGCCCTTGGTGAGCAAGCCTCGCTTGAGCAGGCCGCGAGAGGGCGCCGCCCGCGCTTCACTCTCGTCCTGGGCCCGTGCAGATGCCTGCCACGCCAAACACATCAAAAGAACGATGCTGAAATTAGGAAAACATGTTTTTTAATGACCAGAAATCTACGCACATATAGGTAGAATGTATAACTATACTGGAAAATTAAAAACAAAAGATAAGCTCAGCCATGTCCGGTGAAAACAAATAGTATATTGTAAAATTTTCTTCTCATCGTGTATATTAATAGGAACGATGTTCCGTATTAAAAATGTTTTGAACATAGATAAACGTTTAAATCTTAATTTATTACCAGAATACTTCTAATCATTTTGGTATATGTTTGACTGGGAAGAATTATAGGCCTACCTTTACAGTTACATATGTCATTTTCTTTATATCATATACTTATATTGTGGTTGTGTGGAAATATCCGAATGAATAACGTAAATATTGAACACATTGTCAAGTATGTTTAAAGACATAGCCTCAAATATATTAAGTAGATACACTAATGCAAATAATATTAATCGGCTCTCTGATTTTGAGTACACGTTTTAAGTTTTTGCGAGCTTTGTCCTTGCACGTCCAACCTTTATGTATTGACGCAGTCACATATCTGCCGGCCGAAGTAACATTACAACGAAATCACGATAAATGGTAAAACAAGTAACTTAAAAGGCAATATGTTAAAGCACTATTCACGTCATGGACATGGTTACGACGTAAAAAAAACTTTAATATAGCCCAAGTGGTAATATAAAGGTTAGTTTAATGTCAAAGTTTATATTGCATATGCAACAATAGTTATATAATATTTTTATAATTCATCATCCACAATAAAACTTTACATTTAAAACTACTTCCTGATTAACTTTTATGTCTTATTGCCATTGAATATAGGCCAAATAGTTCAATGGCATTTAATGTCATTTGAGAGTGGCATGCCGAGGTTGGGCGAATGCCGTGTACGGAGGTGGACTGGTACAACTACGACATTCAACGGCCGGTAAACAGATACACAAGTGTGAACATTTCTCTGCACCTAATGATAAGTATCAACGTCTCACAGAACATCGATTGTTGAGTAATAGATCAACTCCAGAGTAAGGTCGAATGAATGATTAGCAGATTCCGCATCCGCTTCCTATTGTACCTACTTTATAGCCTCATCCAACTTTCTATTTTTTATATAATAAGTCACAAAGTCACGAAATGTTTTGTATGAAATATGTTTAATCTATACGTGTACAAATTATACGCTTCTAGCAAATCATTCTTGATAGATGTTTAGTCATTTTATTTAGACATAGATTAGTGGTAGTTTATTTTGTTATGTTTGATATGTCCTCTTCAGTATGCAGCGCAGGTCCCTCGAATATGTTTATGTCTCAAGTCACGTCAGAAAAAGTGCAGCTTTCTACGATCGCGATATTCAATGTTAACTCTATACGCTTAGAAGCTTTCATAATTATTTTATTCACTTTAAGTCCGTAGTAATAATTACTAGAAGGAACAAGAAGTAAAGATGGCCTTGTGACAAAATGCGGCCGCCTGTCGTAGTGATTGTACAGCCCTTGGACTGTGACGAGCAGGCAAGGCGAAGCAATCAATTGAATTCCTTAAAATTATCAACTAGGTCCACTTATAGCCAGACAAGCATCGAGTTGGCCTCTGTCTTAACAATTACCGCTGTGAAATTACATATATCTGATTGAAATATCCCACGAGAAGCGTTCTAAACTATCTTCCCACAACACAAAGGTTACAATTAAAGTTAGGCAAAGAAGTAAAATTGCACAAACAACTTTAAAACATATCTAATCTTGCTCAATGAAAAGTTATTGTAGACGAAGATTTTAACATTATATAAGTATGAATTAGGTGCGAAAGAAACTTTGAAATATAGAATGTATGCAAGTCCCTGCATCGTACATACATCGGCAAATGTCAATAGTTTAGTTGCACAACAGTGTTTTATTGCCAAATGGTTATGTTCGTAAAGTTTGAGTTGAGTAAGTGGTAAGTATTATTGGACATCTTTATCCAGTTACGCTTGCGGATTACATACTCCCTATTGATCTTTATTTATACGATACATAATTTCAACATTATTTTACGATTTTTCACCTTTGAGTTGTATCGAATTATGTGGTCTTTCAATGAACAACTGTTGAATGTTGGTTTAATCCTTTTAAAAAGTTTTGATAAACAATAACAAATCAATAACATTAATTAATTAATTTTTAAATTCTTCAGAAGGAACGAAGTTAGAATCATTTCGAATAGTCAACAATCCGACGTAAGCAAAATATTTGTTTAAGTTACATGCTCATAGAATAATATATAAAAAGATATTATATTGTGCGTACAGTTCAAGTGCTAATGAAATTATAAAGATCTAAAACTCATCCAAGAATGTGGATCTAAACAACTTTAACATATAAAAACTTTCAGTATATTATACTCATAGTTTTTGTGAAAAGATTATTCAAAGTATTAATTGATCTCTCAGGTGGTTTATAAATTATTTTTAATGTAATAGTAACTTCATAAAATATTTAATATTAAATAGTATTAATTATTTTACTTATCTTCGAAGTTTTAACATTATTGATTATCTGTGTTAATTTAGAATATTCAAACATTCGATTTGATTTTATTAATTACACAAACAAGTAATTTGACTTAAAAAGTTGTATAGATTTGTATTTTTATCTATATATATAAAAGAAAGTCGTGTTAGTTACACCATTTATAACATAAGAACGGCTGAACCGATTTGACTGAAAATTGGTGGGCAGGTAGCTTAGAACCAGGAAAAGGACATAGGATAATTTTTACCCCGTTTTATATTTTGTATTTCGCGCGGACGGAGTCGCGGGTAAAAGCTAGTATTTTATATTAAGCATATTATACATGTGATAGATTGTATCTATCTTATTATGTCTATAAAATGTACACTTTGATCTTATCAAAGTGTTTACGTAACATGGTTTACATTAACTTATTGAAAGCTCAGAGTTTGCTCGTAACTGTGACTGTTCATCCTACATAACGACGATTGCCTAATCGTAGGTCGCGGATCTAACTTTCAACATGGGACGGTGTAAGCGAGGAAACCGGTTCGCAGTTTCGCTCAATTAGTTTGAAAATTAATTGGTTCGGTGCACTAGGTCAAGCTGTGACTGGCTATAATGAGGTTTATAAGTCATCACATGTGAAAGAAAAATGAATCCTATCGATCGATCAATTGTATACCATGCGATGGACATATTCGTTATTCTCCAATTAACTTCATAAATGTAATTAAAATTTAAAATTACTGATTTATTACACATTGAACAATATTCCAAATACTGCTTCATTTAAATAACTAGTTTTTCAGGATTTTAAACTAGCCTAAAACAACCAATATTAAGTAATTAAATCATAAGCTTTTTAATGCAAATGATGAATATTTAGATAATTTTCTGGTACCGGTTCAAAATTTGTTACCAGGAAATCTATATTCAACATGTGTGTTGTGTAAAATATTGATGAAATCACTTTTTATTAATTTGCATATTAATATTACGCACGACCAATCGTGACATTGTGAAAGGTTAAAACAATAAGACAAATTACTATACATTCGTACAGTATTCCTAGTCACAACACCTTTGTGTCGCCAACACCAATTCTATCCATATTAGAAAGGCAAAACACTTTTTGAGAACACTTCTTTGTTAAAACTGCACGTATCTACAAATAGGCTTTGTTTTCTAAATGTATGCTGTATACTTTAGAAATCAATGACTATTTTTATTTACGAATCATAGAAAAAAAGTCGCGAGGCGAAAAACCTTATACACAAAATTAGCAAACACCGGCACCTTCTGGACGGTTAATTGCAATATTATGACAACGCAATCGCAGTCGCTCAGCTGAGACTTGTGCAGATGTATCTACAGAATATAAAAAGCTGGGAGGTGGGTGAGATAAGTGATGTGCAGTTACTTACAAGGGGAGTATCCTCATGTTGGTGTTGGGGCCGCGCGTGTCGCAAGAGGCACTGCCGTTGGTCCTTTCTCTGCGGAGCGGTTGCGTGCAGGTCTACAGTGTACGGAGGCCACGCTTGATCTGCCGTGCCAACGCGAGCACTTTGGGTACACTCCAAGTTTCGGTGTCGCTGCACTGGTCCGCCCGCCACCCCGGCATCGTTTACCTGATTTATATGCGTAGAGGCACACATGACACCACACATACCGATCATTGTCCTCATAGCGCCGTTTGGTAATTTGTTGCCTTCCAAATAGACGAAATCCTGTTCTCTGTACACTGATTCTGACAATGACATACTAATTAAGAATTTCCAAAAATGGTTTACGAAAAATAAATGTTTTTTCTACATAGTTATTAGAGACTTGTAATATTATTTCTTTTTAATTTACACAATTGAGAATTAGAATAATTTCACTTATTTGGAAACTTAATTAACAGTTAATATTACCTATTAAATATTACTAACAAAACTAGACCCTTTTTAAGATGAAATAGTTAATCAGTTACGAGGAGATCGGCAATTCGGTCATTCGATTCAAAATGAAGATGAAACTTACACAGTTACTTAAAGCTAGTCATTTTCATTGAGGTCAAAGGTGATGATGACCCGGTAGAAAATGTGAAGTAATATCTAATCGAGCCGTCCAACCGGTGATAATGCGTAATGTACACTTGAAATTTGCCATTTTCTAACATAGGTGATTGTTCGTCACTTAGCATGCGAATTGAAAGGATTTTATTTAAAACTACGAAAGGTTCAAAATGTTTCTTTCTCTATTTAGTGAATTGAAGATGCCAAATAATTTCTTATGCAATTTAAGAAACAAGGAGATTTTAACAAGGAAAAACAAATAAACCCGCAATAAAGCTCGACGTATTGGTCCTAGCTATAAAAAAAACTTACAATAGTGTTTGTCAATCCTTTTACCAGATATTAAATAATTAATGATATTAGTCAATAAAAATTATAAGCAACCAATTATGACTATTGAAATATTTATGCGTAGGCTTCCGAAATGTGATGTTGATAAGTTAAAACAAAGCACTTTTCTAGAAGCAGTTTTGTTGATACATATTAAGGATTGACAATATCAATCACCAGCGATCAAAGGGTTAAAACACGTATTTAACTAAACAGGATATAATTTTTTTTTCAATAATAAAAGTTGTATCCTGTTTTTATGTCTATTAAATATGTACAAATACGTTGATTTCAGTAACTAATTATTTGATAATGAGAAACAAGATAACTTTCTAATAAATAATATTAGTAATGTACAAAAATTCTATTTTAGAATTGAATGGTGTTTCAGAATAACACTTTTTTTTACAATCTAAGGGTAAATTGTAAGAAACAATAAATGAAACAAAAGAAGCACTCATTCCAGTCAGTTATCAAAGTAACAATGAGAAAGCTAAAAATCTCTAAAACATAAAATTCTACGAGCCCAAGGTAAGCCTGCAGCATCATAACGTACATACATGCGCCGATGCCAGATTCAGCTGTGTCGTTTTAATTCATGTTTACAATACTAATTCCTCACGGACGACTTACAACTTACTTTTCACACTTTTAATGCCTTACGAACAAAATACTTTCTCTTTTGTTGCCTTTATATATCAACTTGCTATATTTGAAATTAATTACAAGGTCTGCTAAAAACGCATCATCCACATCGAGAAGATTTATTGCATGTAGACATGTAGTTAAGTTTCTAAATGCCATCAAAAATTAATTATAGCGAAATTTTATAGCAAATAGCCAGGTCGCGCCAAACTTCGCTGTTTGACTCATATCGCTTGTTACAAGCGATCAGACTTACAAGTAAATACATTGAGGATGCAAAATAATTTTGTAATATCGAGTTGCAGAATCACGATATGGCAAAATAAATACTCGCATGGTAATTCTTTTGACGAGTTTTGATGCCAATCAAACTTTGACACAATAGTTTCATTGTTAACGCTTACGAAAAGCGGCTCTATTATTTTTAAACCGCTAATGAGCGTGATAATAGACTTTAAATTCCCAAATTATTGTTCTATGAAGAAATACCTCTATTTAACTTTTAAAATATCACAATCAGGCTGTAAGCAAGCATATGTACGGGCGCTTTTTTTTACGCCGCGTTAAAACTCGGCGTTGGTGGTTCTCAAGCGTTCATCGCTTTAATATCACTTTTGTTTCCTTTACCCAGTGCCAGCATCCAAAATCTATATCTATATATATAAAAGAAAGTCGTGTTAGTTACACTATTTATAACTCAAGATCGGTCGAACTGATTTAGCTGAAAATTGATGGGGAGGTAGCTTAGAACTAGAAGACGGACATACATAGGAACTTTTTTTATCTTTTGTGCATTTTCTTTTATTCCGCGCGGACGGAGTCGCGGGTAAAAGCTAGTGTGTAATAAATCTCTAGTTTAGTTTACTAAATGTCTAATTCAAACAAGCACGAAAATACTGCTTATAGCCAGTCCATATATAGAGGTCAGTGATACGAACTAATGTCATCTATTTAGATGAATAAAATTGGATTGTCCGTATGTAACGTCTAAAAATACCATATTTCGTGTACGTGATGTATTTGCCTTACGTATAACGAAAACCAAACTTTCTTTCGGGTAATCCCCAAAACGGATGGCCCGATTTTAACGGGACTTTCACTGGGAGCTGATGTCTGCGGACATATAATAAAACTGACAAAACCGCGGGCGACCGCTAGTTCAAAAATAAAATTTAGTAAATATCTATTTAGAAAAATCCCGATTATATTTTTAACGAAATTCTTTGTTGCTTCGTTGGCATTCAAGTAGTATATAAAAGTATTGCCACTACAAGAAATTAGTTTCGTAGGTTTTCCGCACTGACAAGACAAAATTAAAAAATCTAATCGTGGTACAAGTAATTCGTGAATATTTAATTTTCGCCGTTTCGGCGTTGACAGTTCCAGTGATAGGAATTCACAGCAAACCAGAGACGCAAATTGCCGCCATCTTATTGTGCGAGCGAGTGATACTTATAGTAATTTACTCGAGACTGAGCGATACAGCTACATACAGCGATGGCGAGTATAAGCTATTACCAAAGAACTAACTAGACTTTATTAAGTCTTCAAAAGTATTTTTAATTTTACGACAGTCAAAGATTTAATATATTATTAGAATATTAATATCAAATCATATACAATATCAAAAAACAATAAAGTCAGTTTTTCGTCATTAGACGAAAATATACAATGAGGATATCAGAGTAACGAATTATTTTTCGTTTTAAGAAAATTGCTGTTGCCATTAACAAAAAATACATTCATAGGTTTTCAACGACATAGTGAGGTTTTTTGTTTTCCTGATCAGGTTATACAAAAAATGGTTCATGTCGTCACATTTTTTTATTTTACGCTCAAAATTATGGTTTCTAAATATTAATAAAAATATTACACAAATATTTATTAAAACATCGATTTGGAAAAATGAAAGCACAACGAAAAATTACCACAAATATTTACTATTGGCAAAACTAAGTTTTCGTTGTCAGTAAAATGTCAGTGTCGTCGTTTCCTACAATTATTATGTCTGATAAATGCGGAAAGTGGGAACATTTTGCCTTGTGGTAACTTGCAAATTGTTTGATATTCAAGAAATTTTCAAAAAATTTACTAACAGCTTATGTTATTTAATGAATAAAGAAGGTGAAAATAAAATGTGAGTGACAAATTATGAGATGTCATTGTGTTGACTTTAATGGTGATGTGATGTGATGTGTTTACGGTTTGTTCTACAAATAATTTCGACACGTCTCTTTCGATTATCCCTACACAGTAGTCTCATTGAGGCAGGACCTAATTCATTTGTATAAATTATATATTTAATAGTAATGGATAGTCCCTTTATTAAAATCTTATTTTTTTATTGACTTTTTAAAAATGATTTGAAATTGTGAATGAATTTTATTAAATATGTATATTTATATGTAATATAAAGCGATACTTTTGAATTTAAAACAAACTTGTATCAAAGTAATGCTTAAAATGAACGTACCTTTTCCTTAAAAATTATTCATTCAGTTATTCATTATTCATTTTCCTAACAAACATCAACTTGAATTTGAGTTTCGACTGCAGTGACACTAGACTTTGACGCATATTATCCTTTTTTACATTCTTGTTGAAAAAACAGAGACGAAGAAGAAGTTTCATGGCATTTGGGACCCGCAATTAAGCATGTTACGCTAACAAATGCTACCTGACAACACTTATTTTTTGGTTCTATTAGGTTACTAACTATTTATGACATGATTGAATTCTATCAGAAATTCATTATTAAAATGCAAAAAAAAAGTTTTACCAAAATAAAAAATAAAAATTGAGAGCTAAAACCTGCAATATAGGTTTGTATCCGCATTGGTCACAAATACAAACTTTGATTTAGAATATAATTTATATAATAATGCATAAGAAAAGCAAATTAAGCCAAAACTTTAAGGTTCATATAAATCTTGTGCCGTATCCCACTCACATGGGGTTGGCAGGGAAATGATGATAAATAATGAAATAAGAAGATTTTAATCAATAAAATCTTCTTTAAATTAGTTTTCAAATGTAGTTTTGTTTCATAAAAATATGTTACTATTTTTTACTGTACTAAATAAACAGATATACATTTTTATCATAATAAATAAAAAATTACTTATCTTTGTACACAAACTGTATTCATTATTTAAATGAGCTTACATATCAAGTCAATTGTCAGTAATAATGATGTGTTACAAAGCAATAAATAACATGTCCTTGACAAAGTCAGCATGATGCCACAACATATTTAGGACACAGTATTTAACAATATTGTTTTGGGCAATTAAGAATAAGCTTCTCTCATATCTATTTTACAGATTCAAAGATTCCAATTATAGACTCTACCAATAATAATTTTCAATAAGAAAAATTAGTGCCAATATTATTTCATTTGTCATGGATTAGTCATTAAAATGGTATTATTTGATGATCTTGAAAATGTAAGATTATGCACATAGTTTTGAGAGAAAACAAAATTCAATAGAAATATGTGTTACAGTTGTAGCCAAGTAAACCTCCTTCCTAAAAGGTGGGTTTATTCATTACTAGCTTTTACCCGCGACTCCGTCCGCGCAGAATAAAAAAATAAATAAATAGGAAACGGGGTAAAAATTATCCTATGTCCTTTTCCTGGTTCTAAGCTACCTGCCCACCAATTTTCAGTCAAATCGATTCAGCCGTTCTTGAGTTATAAATAGTGTAACTAACACGACTTTCTTTTATATATATAGATATATATATAGATTTCTGAATCTGAATCTTATCAGTACCTGTTTGATTAAAGACTGGACGGGCTGAGATAACCAAGTTCTTTTGCATTGAATTTAGTGTTATCTTTGCTAACTATTTATATAAGTTTGGTGTTTATTATCAATTGCCTTGAATTTCTAAGGCAATATATAGCATTGAAAATTCGTAATGGATGGTGATAGGAAATAATACCCATTATCAATGTCTACATATACTAACCATCTATTTTTGAAAAGTTAAATTCTTACCATAAATCATTATGATTTGATAATCAGGTAATTAGGTTAAGATACTCTTTATCTTACTTACAATTAAAAAATATTTAACTCTAATTTTAATGACAAGAAAGATTGATTTTTGCCGTTGACCTACATAAAGAATAAATTAAATTTTACGTTCTTATCTATAAAAAGCAATTTTATTATGTATTGATACACTGAAATATCTTAAAAACAATATTATACTCCATAGAACGCATACTTTAATAGATTTTCCGAAAGTGTGTAAGAATGCACTATACAATAATTGACTGGAGCAAATACAGATTATAGACGTCATAGACTTTGCCTTAGATAAGTCTGGCCTTGCTCATGCTTGTTTGCATTGGTCGGCCATTTATCTTAAACGCTTTGCGTCTGATCAGAATTAATGAAATATTAATTGTAATTCAAATCTGACACTTTATTGCAATCTCTAATGTTTTAATGATAAACCTTAATGTTGTATATCCTTGGCCTACATGCCATACATTGACAATGCAGTATCTGGTTAAAATCAAAAGAAAAAATGCAGATATGTTTATTATAGCAGGTTCTTTCTCTCAATATTAATAGCTTCAAAAACAACAGTGACAGAGTCTGTAATTGCGTTAGGTTCGTGCAGTGTTACGGTAAGACCTCTCCCCACTCCATGACCCCACAGAATACACTGTGATACTAAAGACCCAACTTTAGCCCTTTTCCACCTTTCTTCATTTTCTACAAAGATATGGATGAGCGAAAGAGATATGTGATAATTCAAATAAAATGCGTTTTTAGATCAGTGAAATGTACATTGGTATGTGTTCCCGTACTAGACACAGTGAAATGTCGACCAATCGGTGACGGGAGTCACGAAATTTGTTTCGATATTACTTAAGATCAAATAAAAACAATAACATGTGACTATTTGTGGTTGATTTGTATGTAAAGTGATCTAGTTTCCTTTCGTAAATTAATTGAATGAAATTATTGCGTCGAATGCTGTCCAATGGATTCCGATTCAGAACAGAGCTCGAATATCCAGATAAAAAATGAGAAGACGAAAAAAATGGAGACAGTAAGTACAGACCTGACTTTGGACCAAGTATCCAAACAAGTCAGCAAATTGGATGTGGACGACGGCGGCAATGGGTCTGGAAGTTCGACAGATAGTGAAGATTTGGTTAACGCTATTAATTATAACACGATAACATCTTTAGCGGCACTAAAAGACATTATTCAAGGAGAGAATGACACTCCCGAAACTGATAGTTTCTTCCAGCATTATTTTATGAACCATTGCAACAATCTTTCAAGTCGTAACACTAATTCGCCATTTCCGTTTGTGGAGAGGCGACGCCTATCTCAATGTCGCGAAGAAGATGAGGACGATGAAAAAAAGAAAGATACGTCAGACGTACTGAGTAAAGCTTGGCTAGCTCATAGGAGTACAGATAACACAGAAAATGATATACACACAAGTAAAAAGCAATCCCAGGATGAAGATTCTTCAACTGATGAGCGGGAATCTTCTAAGCGCACTGTAATGGGAGCAAAACACAAATTCTTAGTGACCACTGCTGAAGCAGCTCCACTTCCGCCAGCACCACAGGTTGAAAAAGCTATTCGTTCACAAGTTCATAACGCTCATACAGTACACTTTGGTACGAAAGGAGTAGAAGAGCAAAGACGAAGTGTTCGATCCATTTTTGCTGGGGAGAACCTTCACCGCGATAAGAATTATTTTGACAGTAGTTTAATAGAAATAAGATCAACGGTGGACGGTATACCGTCAAGCTCAGAAGATATTTGGGTGATGCGAAAGGAAGAATTAAAGGTAAGCAAATTAATAACTACATATGATTGTATTTAGTTATTGTTTTAAGAACACCACTGCTACTATAAGTAAGTTTCATTATTTTTCAGAAAGAAGTTGGCAAGCCCAAGTCTAAGGTAGTCGATCCGCTCAAACAATCTGTAGAAGATAAGCTAGACAAGAAAGAAGCGAATCGGAACCGATCTGGAACTTGGGGATCGCAGGCTTCATATAAGGAAATCGAAGCTGCGAAGAAAACAAATCTTAAAAAGGAAAAAGAAAGAAGAAGCAGTGATGAGAGGCGACAAAAACGAGGTAAATAGTTTTTCGTTTAACATTCTTATTTACAATAGTTAAATTCACACATTTTTTTTTTCACTGGAAATTTTCTGATCTCCATAACGCGCCATAACGTTTGGTCAGAATGAGCCCACGTACTATTTGAGTTTCCGTATATCTGGCGCCTCGCCAATACTTAGCCACATACGAGTGGCTGATAAAAGAATGTTACGTAAAGTAGGTTATAAAGAACCTATATCTCTATGTTAATAGATACGTTCTAATGTGCAGAATAATACAAATTAAAGTAAATTTTTAAAGGGTTTTAACTTCTTAATTGAAGTAAGATCTCTTCGGTTTTGTTTTATTTTAAATCTCGTGACATTCTAGCATAGTTGATAACAATACGTTAATAACTGCTCGTTAGAATTCTTTTCTTAGTAAATGAGGGGTATTGAATGTAAGTTATTAGCTCCGCCTTTGTATATCTGTCAATAAGCTAAAAATGTAGATCATGGAACTGAATTCAGGAAAGAGAGTACTTTATTTAAACGTATGGCATTTATAACCTATATGTCATTTATTGTGCGAGTGATTATCATAATGTATAGATGCGCAAAGCAGGTCTATTCTGTGAGGTCATGGTACTTTCCTAGTCGATTTGACTCATGCAAGCCGCAACTGACGTCGTCGCTGTGTAACTTTATAATTTTTTTTTATTTGTGCGTTTCCATCGTTGAAACATTTCTATTTTAATATATTCTCATCTCTTTATAACAATGTTATTTAATACAAATGTTTCGGCACTGGAATTTCATGGTAACAAGTTCTTATTTTAAATGCCCACATTTATCTAAAGTTTAATTCTAGCTGCTTATAATTCAATAACACGGTCATGTTTACATATAATTGTATATGTTGTAGTGTTAAAACACGCTGTTATTAAATAAATCATTATCGTTAAAGTTTAACGCGCAATCGTCAACTAATCGTCCACCCGAGGCCGGAGAATAATGCGTCGTTTTCGTTTTGCTACCAAATTTATATTCTTATTCCGTTCAATCGGCGATGAGGCAACGGCAAGTGAACACCACGGCGATCGCGAGGCGTTGGGGTTCCGGGTGGACGTGGAGTTGACGAATGCGCGTTAACCTTGATTAAAGTAACTATGTTGCGGTATTAATCGTTCAAGTGTTTTTATCACCTTCCTGTAATTTTCTTATGATTGAATAACATATATATGTTGATATAAAAATACAGTTTTTGGAAAAAATTAAGAATAAAATCAAAGCAAAATAGTTAACTATCATTATTAATGCGCTTTAGTAACAATCTGATTATTCATTTGATGGTAGCTTAAGTTTCTTGATTTCACCCCTTTAATTAAATTAAAAAAAGTTTATTCATTTTACATTAAGAAAAGCAGCGTCTGACTGCGATTTCATTTGATGTAAAGTGGTTGAATATTATGGCACGTGGTTGTTTAATATATGCTACCATACTGCATTGCATATTATAGTATTTAATCTACACATATTAAATTCAAAGTTAACCTTTTAAAAATATTAATGCATACAATAAATTATGTAAATACGTTCAAATAATTGTACGTTAACTTTTACCATTAAATAGTAATAACAAATGTTTAGCAAATGTTCGTTAATATCGATAAAATTATCAGTGATTGTTGTTATGACGAACGCCATTGGAATTTGTTGTGCTGTTGAGCGTAACAAATGCATAATGCATGCCGTTTCAATGTGTTAATATTACGCGAAAATAGTGGTATTAGCGTTAGTGTTATTTTGGTAAATGGTAATTTGTATAACGTTGGATTTTCTCGCTACATATTTACTATATTTTGTACAACAAGTGACCGGTAATTACTTAAATAAGTTATAAATCAGAGCTTTTTTTATATATGAGGTAAAAGCGGATATAACAAAATGGATAGTTATACAAGCGACCGAGATATTCTAGGGAGCGTGACGTATACACGCAGTTATAATTACGCATCGCAATGTCATTGATTTACTGTGACCATAAAGCGTAGCCTACAAATGGTAGCGATGGGTACCTACAATAAAATGAAATAATAAAATAAACTAAAGTATACTTACGGGGAGTAAGTATAGTTTTAACCAGACTAACTTGTATACTTCAGGTTAACCATACCCTATCTCCCCTAGTTACAGCATATACCACCTATTTTTTCACATGATTTAAGAAATAAGGCAATACATAACTGATTATCCGGTTTTAATAGAGCTCACGTATTATCAAAGTCATAGGAACTGATACTAATTTAATTGTTTTATTTATATATTTAATATTTAAAATTTCTAAAATATGTTTCCCAGATCAGGTTAAGAGTCGTTGCATCTAATATATACTAAGTTACTTGCTTCTTATAGAAATATTTTTTTTCTATCAGACCAGCGTTTGGACGCAGCTATCACCCGCAGCTCACAATCGGTTGGCGAACGCAAGCGTCGAGGATCTGCTGACGATGGACAGGCTGATCAACTATATCAACAAACTATACACGGTAATATTTAATAACATCCTAAAAACGCTATTTAAGATATCTTCGTATCCAAAGAGCATATATGCGTAGATGTATGGATGTTGAAGCGAAAGAGATTTGCTACGGTCGTGCCAATTCGAGCCAAGATCGGGAAATTTTGAGTGTTAGGAGGTACATTAAACTTAAATATTAACGTAAGCTTCTTTCAATCAAAGAAAAAAGCGAAGGAATTAAATTTATTTGTTAATAAATAACTGTTATCTGTTACAGGTACAAGTGGAGTAAGCAGACGACCTGCCTTGTTTGATATTTTCAAATCACGTCCTAAGGGAGATGCAAAGCGACACATGTCTATAATGCAACAATTCAAGTCAACTGTTCAGGTATACATTCACTATTAAAGATAAAACAATATCATTATTTCTATATTATGTACAATTAAAAATCTCGCTGTTGTGTAACAGATCGCTAATTTTCATTCCCTATAATTTCACTGATTCCTTTATCATTCCTTGTTTTATGGAACACAATTTCTGATTATTAGTGGTGTAAGATGTCGCATCAGTTTTCATTGAATTAGTAAAAAATAAACACTTGTGCTAACGTTGAAGTGAATCTTTGAAGTAGCGTGTTTTTTTTTTTTAGAATATGACGAAATCAGGTGGCGGGCCTAAGGAGGGGCAGAAAACCGAGGCAGGAGAACAAGACACTGGATCTACTTCGCCCCATCTACACGGTTCCGACTTTATGGTAAGGCAATAACACTATTTTTACATTTATAAGGATTCTCTGTATCCCGTAGTAACATTAATTCGCGATACACATCGTAAAACTTTCAGTGCCAAGGACTCGCGAATTTACTTTCATACGAAAAAAATCAGTGTCATTTAATGTGTTAATATTAATTTTAAATTTTTTATAATTTTTTTCTTTATGTACCGAAGCCTGGAGGAGGCCAGAAAAATGAGAAAACAGGCTCTGATACCAGCGAATTGTCAACGGGACCTAACTCTACTAGTACATCATCAACACAGCAAGGCAGTGACGCAATGGTAAGATATTAACTAATTTTAGTTATGTAAAGATGAAATATGATTCATTTTTATTAATTTTTAGACTGAATTCTATTGCTGTTATAAAAAGTACGTAAAAGATTTTTATTAAACTTTATTGTTTTTTTTATTTCTCGCAGTACGCTCATACGTTGCGTCCGGAATTGTTGTATAGGCGACAAAGTCCAATTGCAAGAGTACTCGACATCTTTAGAGGCATGACATCAGCAAATCCCCAGCCCGAACAAGTTCATCAGAAACGTCGAATGGTAAGTAATGTTTATTGTTTACGTTAGATGGCGTGGTTATACATTTTACAATTTCCATGTTAACCAGCTAGATGGCGTTGATTACCTATCGTGGGAAAAGCTTCAAACTCAATTTGAACTGTTGAAACATAACTTATCTATCTTTGAAGTTTTTAACAGTGGATTTGAGCGAGATATTTAACCTTACGAAAGATTTTTTGACAAAAGCCAATACTGGCTGAATAAAAGTAAGCATTGGATTCAAATGAAATGTAAAGTCTATTGTAATTAGTTATCCAGACATGTTAATTTCAGTAGCTATAATCTAATTTATTCCGATTATCCTAGTTTATGTAATGTTTACATGAAAAGGAGTCTACATATACTTTGAAAGCAATGATGTACAACATGGACACATTAATTTGACCTCGAAATGCGCGCTTATTTTGTAGCTAAATTTAACAATAGGATCAAAGGTCCTATTAAGATAGGAACTCAGATTGTAGTTTTGCACCTAATAGTAGTCCCTTGTACGGATAGGAAACTAATTTTCTTAGAACTATTTCTAAAGTGGACATGATATAAAATTCAGTCGGTGTGTTCTAAATACGTATAGTTCTAAATGTGTTAGTTATTAACTTCTGTTTAATGCCAAAGCATATCACAAGTTAAAAGTTTCAGTAAATCTGAAAGAACATTTTGTGCTTAATTTTTTAAGCACCCAAACGTTTGTTGAAGTCGTGTACCTTGGCCTGCAGCGCTTTAATCTTTACTGCATCACTTTCTGATGTACGCAAAGAAATTACTATTAGTTTCATATTTTTCCGTAATATGGCGAAGGTTTGTTTATTTTTTGTTAGACTACTAACTTTAATTACTGTGTCCAGAGGTTACGGAAAATAGGGTATACATACAAATTTTTATTAATATTTATTAACAAAAATATAGACGTAAAATGTTTTTATGGTGAATAGTGTAAATAATTAAAGACCTATCTTCTAGTGGATGAATCTATAATCTAGTAATCTTTAATCTTATCTTTTTATTGTACGGATATCTATGATATATGACCTCGAAATATTCCTTTGTAGTTATGATTTTTTTTTTAAGTTGGAGTATGTCGGAGGAAGAAACTCGTTACACGCTGAATACTGAATCTCTCATCTTTTATAATCTGACACACTTAGTCTTTAATTGATCACTAAACGAGGCATTTAGAGTATATTTCTCGTATTAAATCTATACTTAACCACTCTGTGTTGTAATTAGTATGATAAATCCATAAGAAGGGAATAAGTTAAATGCGCGCTGTTATACAGAACAATTTTTCTTATTTCACTTTTTAAAAATATTCATTTGAACAATGAATTAAGCATGTAACATTATCATTTGTGGTATTATTGTAATAATACTGTATGATCATAATTCAACATTAAAAAAACTATGTGTTTACAGTTGATGAAGCGTCAATAGTTAATGTTTAAGGACGGATTAGAGATGTAGCGGTTGTGAGTTCAAATCCCGCCATTTGGCTATTGTGTGGACCATATCCTGTCGTAGAATAATATGATAAGTTTCGTACTATTATCATACTATTCTATGGTTACAAGAAATGTTTGTCGAATAATCGTTGAAGGGATTATTAAGAATTGTTTTTAAAATATGTCAGTAAAATTTCATATTTGAATTTCTTTCATCTGTTCAAAGAAACTGGTAGATCATTTCGCTTACAAATAAAAATAATTGACTGTCTTTAAATCCATTTAAATCTTACTACAATGTTATACAAAGGATAGTTTTCCACGAGGGCGGACGGAAGACCAATCAGCCGCCGTTGAACTACGTGAAACACGACGTAATAACGCTTGATAAATCGAGGCTAAATGAATACGGAAAACATAACACATGTGACCGTACATTGTGCACTTTGTTGTGTACTAATCATTCCGCGTGGTATTCCATTCCGTGAACAACACTTCTTTGAAAGACAATACATTGCTAACTGAAACGCTGAATTTTTTAATCAGAAAATCTTGTTCAGCGAGTATTGATACCGAAAAAGAAAGGTCACTCGATTGCTTGACTCCTGGGACCGGTTTGCACTTCCGTAATGAAGTACCAGCATCTTCAGAAATTGTTCACTCACCTCAACCGTTGCATAACAAACTAGTATCTCGTGACAACAACGTTATCGCTCAGTACTTTAAGAGATGCCTTCGCGTTATAACCTTACCGCGTCTACACGAGTTTGCGAAACGTTTTGTCACTTAAAATAGTTGCTCCCGCGACATGTCTAGTTAGTACAGTGCCTGTGAATACGTCGCTATGTCAAATTATTTTAGATGGATTAAAGGAAAGAGGGACGAAGATGTTTTCTATTCGGAAAAGCCGAGAAGTCGCTCTCTTGATCCTAGATCTTTGGAACTATCAGGTATCAGGTTGGTGGCTCAGAGTCATCAACAACAACACCAACAAGAAGAGGTAATATTTTATGAATAATATTAATTTGAAATATTTTATTGTTTATTTGAATTCGTGTGACTAAACAAGGATACATTTGTAAGAAAATGTATAAGATAAATTATGAATTGCCACTAGTATACACGAAAACGCTAAGTGATATTTGTAAATATGCCTGGAAAATGAATTCTCTTAAACTGTATTAAATACTAATTTCTAACCAATTAGTTGGAAAAAAATATTCTTTTACATAACAATTCTCAATAAGTTGTTCTAATTGTTTATGAAAAAATATCGATTGTTAGAACGTTTAATGAATAATTTTGCTTCGATTGTTGTTTTTATCGTAATGGTGTTTGTTTCCTTCTCGTTGATGGCTGATGACTTCTTTGCTACTTACGTAGGAAATTATAACTTAACTGTAACTCATTGTACAAGGTCATTTTGATTATCACGTCAAGTTTTGGAATACAGTAATAAGATATTTGTATGTTGCTTTATTTTTATAGTTAATTTAACCTAAAGTAACCCACATATTTATACACCTAATTCAATTTTAAACCTGTATCATATTTGTCGATTGATTTAATAGTATATACCGAGTTATCACTATGATAAAGTAATATTTATGTCTGTAATTGCATTACAATAAACAATGTTAATGATTTTTGTACTCAGGAAAGTAATAAATTAATTGATTTGCTTTTTATTACGATTAAATTAAAACAACAACAACTCACGACCGTAACTCACAGGAGTTGGCAGAGACCACGGACTATCATATGGGTTGGCTCTTATACTCCTTTCTGATTTCTTCTACATTCATACATGCACATGCACGTTGGTTTCAGGTGCTCTTAATACAAACAACCCTTCTTGAGTAGTACATCAATTTGAACAGTGTCCCGTTACTTCACTACATATGTGCACTAGTGATGCGTCCGACTTGTCAGTGTGTCTGGAATGCTCCCGACCAACATTGTCAGTCATTTACGCGCCATTAATTTCCTATCAATATATCCAAACCATATAAGCACATTCTTCTGTACATCACTGCTTCTAATTCTATCATTCACAGTCATTCCTTTCGTAATTCTCAAAGATCGTATTACCACTACATTAAATTCTCTTGCATCCTTATCTTGTAAGCTTACTACCATTAATTTGGAAACCACATTATAAATTGCCAGACATCATCATCTCTCTGTCTGCGCACCAGGTTTCTGTTCTCCGAATCTTGAGTCATCTCAGTCGGCACTCCCTTCTCAATCATTTTACCTTGCCCGCAATCTATCCATCTCTTCCTAGGTCTACCTCTACAGGTGTAACCATCCACACTCATACTTAAATTTCTCCTTGCCACATGAATCGCCAGATGTTTGCTTTTTGTAGGTAATTTTTAGTCTGCCGAGCAAAAATTGCGAAATAATGCCAACTTGAGATAATTGTGTTTTTATAAAAAGAATGTGAAATGGAAAAATACAAAAATCAAAGACATTAATACCAAAACCTCCTTTTAGAATTCTAGCATTTATTTACCGTAAAAATAGGTGTAAATTTAATTTAGAGGACTTAATTTTATTAATGATGGTAACCTACGTAGTAGATGGTTTATCGGATCATCTTAGTTATCATGATTGATGAGCGATTCGTTCATTGTGACCGAACGTGTCTGGTTTCCTCTTTCGAAAAAGTCAAACAAAACATATTGCCATCCCGCTTAGTTTCTTAAAAAGAAACGAGGTAGAATATGTTTTTGTTGGGGTCCTTTGGCAGTGAAAACTTATAGTAGCAGAAAACTCCGCGGTCACTGGTCTCTTAACTGATAATTTTCTTCACTTTTTTAAAGCAGTAATAATTTTATTTTATTTTACTGGATTAGATCTGTCAAAGGTACATTGTACCTAGATAAGTAAATCTCTCGAAAATAAAATACGTCTGATCGAATTTATTACAGATATTATAATCATGACAATAGTTTGTCTGATAGGAGTTTTAGTTTTTTTCCAAGCAAGCGGTCACATGAATTCGCCGAAATGGCGAAGCGACCGCTGCCTATAGATATTCGCAATTGCAGATGCGTTGCCTACCCTCAATCGATGAAGGAGGAAACGCACAAAAAGAGAATATTTAACCTTCCTATGCACCTCGCCTCCATCAAATCCACCTCCCCTTCTTTCATTATAAGAAAAGGGTGGGGAAGAGAAAGAGGACTAAAATTAGGCCTCCGGCACCACACTCATCAGACGAAACGCGGAATTACTTCCACTTCGCGCCTGTCTTCGTCTTCGTCTTCACGTCTTTAGTGAGTTCATTTAAATATCATTGTTTTTTATAAATGTTTCGACGCCGGAGTTCCACGGTTACAAGTCAAGGGCACTTTAGAATACTTTGCTAATGCAATGCAAATATTAATAATGATTTGCTTCGCATTGGTTTATTTCATCATAAAACAGTCATACGTGTTACGCATACTGTTAAAATACTATATACGGGACTTACGGACGAATTAGCAATGGAAAAATGTTCAACTGGGTCGTTATTCATCGCACTTCCTATATTAATAGAGCAATACGTAAAAATAAACATTACAATACACATAAAAATAAAATTGAAACTAATTATGTTCTAATCACATTCTATAAAAGTCCAATTTATCCAAATTTTGATCTAAATCTAGAATCAGACAGTTTCTCGTCGTCTGTTTCACGTGGAATGCCCCATAGATAACTGTACCATGACTTAATTATGTAACACTGCATCATTCTTTGTCATATCAATTGTTGCAAAGACCTCACTGGTTAATTAGCGTAACGCTTTGTTTGCTTCTAGATTCTGTGGATATCCCCTGATAAATGCATATACAAAAACATATTGCCATGTCTATTATTTCGAAGAAAATGGGAGGGATGAGAATATCTTTTGTTTAATTGTGCCAACAACAATTATACCTAGTTGTTTATTGAATAATGTCAAAATTGGTGTTCATAGTTTTTTTGTGGGTTTAAATATTCGTCAATTTAAATTTACATATGAATGCTAGCATACGAATGTTGCTTCGTAGAGCCCCTGTTTCTATGACCCAGCAGGTCAAGGATTCCTCTTATACCAAGTGTAGTTAAATTTGTGTAATAAATACATGAAAATTAAAATAAATCTCTTTTTATATATAATACTATCTGTTATATGTTCGTAAAGTTTATCTACATTATCATTGGTTTCATTGGTTGAATACTTTTATGTCGGTTAGGTGAAAACTACCAAATATAACTTGATGCTAGTTTTAATTTAATTTATCTATTGAGAGACATTCTTAGTGCAATGTCGTACGGTTTGTCTAACCTAACCACATTTTCCTATAACTATATTAGAACCTTGTGCTTCCTGTCAATTTACCCTTATTCAGCGTTGTTCATAAAGTGCTTTCATTATTTTAACCATGTTAAATGCAAGCATTTAGTTTTATTATACTTATTAGAATATTGTTTTTTTTTTTTATTGATATTAATTCTTCTTTGATAAAGATCACAAAAATATTTCATCCACGGCTTATTGTATATTCATGTTTTTGCACCAGATAAACATACTATATGTAAAGAATTGTTGCCACCAAATTCTATTGGAGATACTTACGAGTAAAATCTTTCGCATGATATAAGGTATAAGTTACTTCAGCTGATATTGATGGACAAGATTGAAGACAAGAGACGCGCGGGATGTAGGAAAAACCTCAGCGGAGGAATTGTTTCGCACTGCATTAGACAGAAATAAATTTTCCAAGTTAGCGGCCAACCTTCAAGACTGAAGCGGCACTGGAAGAAGACGAGTAAAATAAATTTGCATGTATATTATGTTCCTCTTTGCTCTTGTTTTGTGCGTGTAAAATAACAATGGTAGACGCCAGCAACAATAACATCAGTTGCATGAATTGGCCGGCTCGCCCGCTGAAATATCACGACCACACAGAAGACAGACGTGAAGTAGAAGTAATTCCGCGTTTCGTCTGATGAGTGTGGTACCGGAGGCCTAACTTTAGTCCTCTTTCCCTTCCCACCCTTTTCTTATAAGGAAAGGATGGAAATCCTCCTTCGTCGATTGAGGTTAGGCAACGCATCTGCAATTGCGATTGCTATGAGCAGCGGTCAATTCGCCATTTCGGCGAATTCATGTGGCCGCTTGCTCGTTTGCCACCTTGTAATATAAAAAAATAAAAAGACTGTAATCGTGTAAAATAATTAGACATGAGGGACTTTACTACCAAAGATCGCTATCTAAACATACCGAGCCGAGTTTTACGCCTCGACACCATATCCCCTCAAGATACTCGTATCTTAGACTGATATAGTTGTGACTCAGACATTGAAATGTTAAACTGCGCAGTACCCAGTACCAAGGAAGAAATATTACCGATCTGTCCCATGTAATCATGGGGACCAACATTTCTAGACATAATACCTAACAACCGTACTTTATTTATGTGCTCATGTACTTTGTTATTTAGTTGGTGGCATTTTCTTTTATAAGTATGTTTAACTATTTTTAGTATCAGCTATGTCGTCGATCAGTATTTTACTTCCTACCTCTAGCAGTAGATCTTAACTTGTATGGGACACAGTTATTTTTGTTCAGTCAGTTGTGTTCAGTTAAATCATCCAGGAGATCAAATAGTTTATATATCTCAAATAAGCTATATGTCTCAAAGCTTTGTAGTCCCAACTATTGGGTATCCTTAATTATAACATTTTTGTCATTGGATGAACTTTTTATGGTTCATTTATACTCAATTATTCGATATTATCATTTTTATTTGACATAAACGTAGGTACTTATTTAAAATACAATTTAACATTGACTCGGAATAACTAGTTTATAAAATCATGGTTTTCAAGGTTTTTACGTTGCAATATTTTTTTATTTATTATGGAATTTTTATCATGTATCTTCTATCTATTATTTATTTTTGTTATGCTTTTTTTGTTGTTAATTTATTTTTTTGCTTCTGTTTCTTTCAGAGAACGTTTTCGACGCCACGAGCTTATGATCGAGGTGAGTTTGTTTTAATTATAGTCCTGATGAAGATAAAATAAATATAATAGAAATGTCAAAAATTTTAATCATGTAGATTAATTTGAGACTTATTGAAATGTACGTATGAAATTACCTCTGCCAAATATTTTAGGAGATTTGACCATTCTAGTGGATTAATTTTCGTTGTAAATCGATAGATCATATAAAAGTTTCCGTACTAAAGTATTTTTCTTTTCTTCGCGTCTTAACAAAGTTATTACAATTTAAAAATACTACTTTAAACTTGCTACCGGAGCTGATGGCTATGTGACATACCTAATAGTTAAGGTCATTTATTTCTCTTAAGGGACATTTATACTGAAGTCATTTAGACAAAGAGCTAACGAAAAGTAGAAAACACTTTTTTGAATAAACAGTAACATTTGCTAAGGTTAGAGTTTTTGGGGATTTTCTAGTACTAAACTAACGACACGTCTCGGCGCGATAAACTTGACAACTGAGTTGCTCCTGGTGGTTAATGCAATTGGTTAAGTTCCTATTTCCGGTCTATAGATTTGTTATGTTAAATAGCAGTCGCCTGCGACTTCTTCAGCGTAGAATAATACAAAAAAATGTAGCTCATAATATGTCCGCGTCCATCAACTACTTTCCCGTCTTTGTCCCGTCAAAATCGGCCCAGCCGTTCCGGAGGTTATCCGGAACAAACGTTGCCTTGTTGGCAGACAGACTGACATACAATATAAAAAATGTAAGATTGTATTTTCGAGAAGGTCATTTAGTAAATCAGTGGTTAGTAATTGAAAACAGGTGAATTCAAAAAATAAGTTAAATATGCTTTCAAGTATTTACGCTATTTAATACATTGTGGAACTATTTTGTAATTACTAAATGGTAAAAAAAATTACGAGGAGTTTTTAAAATCTTTTTCTTAAATGAGTCGAAGCAAATGTACAGACAGTCTCACAAAATCATAGAATTCTGTGTAATAATCTTACTTGATAATTCGCCAGAAAGTTTTGCGCAGTTCATTTTTAAATGAATGCCTAGGCAATGGAGTCGATGCATTTGGACCAATACCGCGCGTGAAAGTGGTAGGGAGGATCGAAGAATAGCTTACCCTCGGTGTAGGGATTTAGCTGTGTTTTTGTTATATACCTATATGTCACAAATAAGCTGTGGCGCAGTTCAACAAACGTTCCGAATTAAGATTTACTGTGAGTTTCTGAGACCTAAATCTCTGTGTAAAACATATCGTCATCAATTTCACTGTCTTTGATAAAATAGAGATATTCTAAATTTAAAATTCAAAATTCAAAATCAAATGCACTCAGTCACCCACGGTTTTAGCGATATTGCTTTTTATTTTTAAATCCAACAATCATAATATCATGTGTAACATAAAATGCTAAATAAATGAAAAGGTAGAAGAAAAACATTAGGTCTAGATATCTCCTAAACCTTAATCGATTTTACACATTATGCTTATACTCAAATGAGTACGAGTATTGTTTTATTTTATAAACAATGTAAAATTATCTTGCATTAATTTTAGTACAATTAAGTAAAAATCTTATGTCGCTGTTCCTGCACCTTATAAGACAGTTAAAGAAACATCTAACAGTTTAACAAGGTTACCAGACAGTGCGTTTGGAGGGCTCATTCTCATTCAAGGTAGTCGGTGTGTCGTAGTAACATCTTCGCAGGTCGCGTGCTCGCCACGCGGTCGCTGGTGGCCGGCGAATCACGACTCTGCTGCCCTCTCGTTCCCACTCTGCTTATTTATTTCACTAAGTTAGTGTTCCTACGTACGCCGCGAGAGTATGACGTGTTGTTAACACTTCGAAAATATGACGAAGAATTAAAAATTCATAGTTATGCATTCGTGCGTTATGATGCATTAACTAATCCGTGGACATTAGTGAACCAGTTTTGTGTATGATACATTTGTTGGTCGAATCTCGGTCAAGTTCGAGTCATTGTTTACGTTGGTGCATGTGTGCATTATTTACCGGCAATTGGACACGAGCCTGACACATTGCGTTACAAATAACAACAAACTTTTTCCGAGTTATACTATCAATTAACATAATATATACCTATTCGATATATGGAATACATATATTGTGTGATATATCTGAGACGTTTTGTATATTTTGTTGAAATGCATATCTATTTAATCTCGTTACCGATATGTCATATTTACGAGACAAGGAACTTGGATTTAGCAAGAACTCCGTAACTACGATGTTAAATTTAGAATATTGTAACTTATTTTTGTGAAATGCGTTTCTTCATAAAAATTATACGACCTCAAAACTTAACATAAAATAGTTTTTTTATAAGTACATATTTGGTTTAGTGTCTCTGAAAGTTATCTGTAATTATAAAGTAAAGGTTTTGAGTATATATTTGGAAATGAGTAAGTTGAGATCCAACGATTAAATTTTTTATGTTTAATCAGCGAAATTTGGTGAATACCTGCTTAGCTCAATTTTCAAAAGCCTATTTTTTACTATTTTATTGGTAAATAATAAGCTTTTATTATTAATCTCTATTAAAAAAAATGTGACGATTAAGTAGCACTTTAGTGGTTCACCTCCAAAACTAGAGACCCTGCGTTAAATTCCGGTTTGTTCTTGATTGTCGGAAGTTTACGTTAAATGCCATTGACCTATATAAACACGTGAAAAAAGACCTACAAATGATTTTTAACGATTTATTAATACCAACAATTTCGCTACAAATATTAAGTAAACAACTAATATAATTAATAGAGAATTGAGATCTTTACAAATGCATTGTTATTACTCGTGTTATGTCTTATGAGTTGTTATTAAAACACGGAGACTCATTTATTTCTGATAAAAAACAGTCAAATATTAATTGCCAAGGGTAAACTGTCTATCTTACTAATATTATAAATGCGAATGTTTAGATGGATGGATAGATGGATGTTTGTTTGAAGGTATCTCCAGAACGACTCAACGGATCTTGATGAAATTTGGCACGGATGTAGATCATAAGTCTGGAAGAACACATAGGCTAAAGTTTTTTTTATTGCCGCGTGGACAGAATCGCCGGCGACAACTAGTAACGTTATAATTTTCTATAGTAATTTCTATAGTACAGATATAAAAATTATATCTACCAAAATATTATTATACATTTGTTCGTAATGCACAGTTTCTGCGGAGTTTTTGATCGAAAAATTAGAATTTTAATAATTTTGTTATTTAAATGCATATATTATTCGATGAACACAAGGATGCATTTTCATTGGAACCAAACGGAAATAAGACTTGCAGGGATGAAAAAACCAGACGACTTCTATTGTGAAAACAGGGTTTAATGGAGTAAATCGTGATGCTGAAGTAAAGAGAAATATGTAAGTAAATATGTTACGTAATGACACGATTTACCGTCAAGCACCTTTAATGTCTTTCGCTTTGAAGGGCGCAATAGCTTGTTGAATATCTTAACTAACAAGTCCAGTGTTAAGGTGGCGGTTGCAACTGCTGCGCGATTTATTAGTTTTCCAAATTTTGTACAAAACATTTTTTATGCACGTCTCTCTCCTGTGTTTAGTAATATAACATTAAATACAATATTAATTTTCACCCGGTTATGGTTGATAGACCGCGTTTGTTCCGATCAACTTATCAGCATCGTGTATTCACTAAAATTAACTTATCCATACCTCAGATCCGTTAGGTTCCAATAATCTTATTATTTGTTCTACCTTTGACAAACCTTTGACAAATTATTAAAAAATTATTGTTTATTTTAATAAATTTTTTAATAATTTTTAAAATTAACTTTGTATGTGTATGTATGTCCACGTATACTAAATATTGTGATGGAAATAACATACAATTAATTTGTGTACATCGTATGCTATCTTATTAACAGTAACAATTATTGTGTGTATCACTATTCTTGGACATACCTACTTCGTAAAATGACGCATGATAGCTTTTATCCCTTCTTTGGTTATTTGACCTTAACAAGGTTTCAAACTGTAAACCAATAATGTATTTTGTTAGTTCTTTCCTAATTTTTTTATTCGTCTGTTTCATGAATTTATTTGTGTACAAATGATGTACGTACCTTCATTGACTTATCCTTCAATGTTCACTTGTGATAATGACTATCCTGATTCCGATATCTTTATTCTCATTTTCATAGACTTTTTCACTGAAAAATGTGTAGTTTCAACTTAATTTATATTATGTAAATGTTAGTACTATATTTTGTTTAGGCTTTTATTTCGTTTTTATTAATTTGTGACCTCAATTGTTAGCTATTACTGCATTGTGTTATGCAAATGCTTCGTTGTGTTTTAGTAAATAATTGCCTTACCTCGGCAAATTAAACTATAACATGATATTTCTATTGATTTAATATCGGATACTAAGCTTGTAGCGACTGCATTAAGAAGAAATTGGAATTTAACTCCGTAAACGCGCCACATTGTAAATGTGTCATTTTATATCTACGGTTTCAATTGCCCACAATTTTGCTGATGTATACACGTTTATAAGCCAGCTCAATGGCATTATCAAATCACAGAATGCTAGCATACATTGATGGTAGAGAACACAATGACATTTATTGCTGAATGGACCAGCTTGATCGGTGCAATGTTATGAAGAAGCAGAGTTAACAGCGACTATTTCTGAGTTTCATTTGATAAGTGTGGTGCCGCATGCATAATTCTAGTCTAGTTTTTTTTTTTTTGTAAAAGTATAAATTTTTTGATAGGCGCATAGGTAGGTATGAAAATTTGATAAATATTTAGCAATTGTGCCGTTGCAACTTAAAAAAAATTGAGTCGATCAATTTTGATTTAGTGTAAATTTTACATTGGCCCTACAATAAAATTATGATCTTGTTGTCGCGATCAAAACTGCAACTTTTTCCATCTTGTTTTATTATGACTTCAAAATTTTTTATATACGTTAGTAAACAGTAGTTAACGGTCCAGTTTCGGACTCGGATCGGAGGTCTTTCAGTTTTTTATTTCAGTTGTTCGGTTTATTTTCACTCATACCTCACTAATGCACGGCATTGGAATGCTTATCGTAATCTTATCATCACACTATAGACAAAGAAGTGATAAGGAAATCTAAGTTTAAACTACCTTAGAAGTATTTTCTATTAGCTCAAAGTTAATTTCAATTTTATAGTATCAAATAACATTTATTTTAGAAAATAAATGTTAACAATTATCCGGTTTTCATTGTCAAATGAATTTTTGCTGAGTTTAACAATATCTTTTTTTCTAAATCTATATCTTTTATATTCGTATGATCAGTTTGAAGAAAATCGACGGAGTCCTTATGATCCTTAAAATTACATCGAGCTTATAAGCACATTCATAAGTTTGTATCATTTTAGCTGAAGATAAACTATAGTTAATAAGGACTAAAACGCAATAGCTTCAATGTTCGTTACGTGTACTTTCTGGAAATAGAATAAGGTCGTTTTAAGATTTCTTGGCGGAACTTTATGTTAATTAGTAATTTACTCAACGTGTGTAATTAATGATGGAATAGTATTTAATATAAATTGATAACATACATATATCGATGCATGCAAATTGCATGTAACCTCGGCACGTTAAAGATTTTTTTTAGTTTAATCATGCTCTTGGAAATTAACAAAAATACCTTTTAAAACTACGGTCCCTTCTTCTGAGAGAAGCTAAAAGATTTTGCTCAAAGGCAAAAACAACTTCGTTATGCCGGTGGTTCGAGGGTACGACGGACAGTCTGCGTAATCAACAAATACGGCAACCAGTGAAGAACCCCTTACCGTTTCGCCCCTCTTACCATACGTTAGTTGCTCGTGCGCCATTTTCACGCACTATGTGGCTTGTCTAAATAGTGTCCCTTTGTTGTGTTGTTGCTGCTAACGTGAGACATCACTCTAAAGGGCTGTGCCCAGCTTTATGACAATACTACTTATTGTAAACGCAGAGTTTACAGACAGTTATCAACTGCGGCGACATGTAGCGATTGTAATTGACTAAGTATCTTACGCGAGTTGAACTCTTTTACTCAGATTTGCCAACTATAAAATCAAAATCCAAATTCCAGGCGATAGGTAGAAAACGTAATTTATAAGTTTGAAAGTTTTTTGTATCGGAGAAAAGTTAAAGTTTTGGGTTTAATTCGCTTGCGAAATTTTAAAATCTCATTACGCTATCGGAAATCGAAAGTATTGCGATAGTAATTTTCCCTCATTACAAACAGTTGTGGGTACCTTGATGTTTATTGAAACGAATGAGCATAATGAGTTGAAGTGGTTGAACATCAATTTGCTCTGTAACCGACTGCACCGCTTATCGAATGGACCCTTATGCGTAAAATTACTGTAGTAAAAATGAAATAAAAAATTACCCCTCATGTCCTTAACTAAACAGAGATATAATATTTCTAATGGTTTATCTATTTTATTTTTTGGCTTGGTCTGGTCTTACTTATTTATGTCTCAATTATGAAATACTCATAGTAACAACATTTTAACCTAACCTGAATTATCTGCGATTGACGATATTCCGTATAGTCTAACCTATTCAGCTTTTTAGGATTATTCATCAGATTCAGAATTAGAATGTATTAAATGAAACAACCCCCCAAACTTAGGCTGAGCTCCGAACCCCTTTGTGGGGAAGTATAGTGAGCTGATGAGTTGTTGCTGATTGCTTATGTAACAAAAAGTACATTTTATACCTAAAAATGTTTTAACAAGGTTATACTGTTATATTGACGAATAGCATGTAATTCTATTCGGTATAAATTTTTTTATACGGCATGTTTCATTTTTTTTTATGAAACCTGCATTATTTTAATTATCATAACATACATTCAAGTGTATTAATGTCCACCTTCGCTATATGGTTCTCAAATATCTTGACAGAAACATTGTGTTGTACGATGTTCCTAGGTATCCATATAATAATGACGTTTCAAACTCCGCTTACGACTGTTAATCTAATCGGTTAATACATTTTTAAACTGTAATTTAGAGCCAAATGCTCGTTTTTTTTTCTGTGATATTGGCCCCAATAGCCTGATACTGATCAGCAAACAATTTGACGAAAATGCTACAAATAAGGAGAAAGAGAGATCGTGGAATATCATGATCCTGTTGATCAGAGGCCAAACAAATTTAAGGCGATGTTATTACAATGTGCCGGTTGTAATGTGGGTTTAGATACCTACGTAAAGTAATGGTAACGCAAGATATTATTAACAGCAAGTCTCCACTGTCGTAACACCTGTACTACAGTAATATTGCCATCACTCTATTACTTTCGAAAAATCAGAGATAATAATTTTCATATTCATGTATTACGCGCCGCTTGAAATTCCCGGTAAGATAGTGTACGTGATGGATGCAAGAATATCAAGTTACATCATTTAGTTGATATGTAAAGCTTGTGTTAAGGTGCACATATAATCAGTAAAACTAAGCGTACTAACTTAAAGTCGGCATTTCGTTTCAAGGTTGTCTGCAACTTCTCTGTTTACCACTTTAATGCAATCCTTAAATAGGACACGTTGACCTTGAACATCCGAATAAATAATGGCGGCTCGATTCATGAGCTGGCCTAAAAATACTCCCTTTGATAAATGCGCAAATAGCGTTAACTTCGATAATAAATTCTATATTAACATTTTATTATTAAACTATTAATTTATTGTTATGTATCCACTGAACACTTATCGTAGTAAAGTATTGCATGCATGCACACTTCCTCACAATTTGTCTTATAAAAATAAACCTAAATAGTCGCTATTATAGAATAACAGTATTTATTAGACAGTAATACACTACGTACCGTTTGTATGATGTTTGTTGATTACGTAAGATTAGGTGTATGAATTTGTTTATTTATAGATGCGTAATAAACTGATGCCAAAACTATGTCATTGATTTAAGGTCTCGAGGTGAAAAAAATATTTTTGGGTATGTTGAACTTACAATCTGACATTTCTGCTACTAATTTCCTTGTTGCTTTTTTATATTTGTCCCCTAAGTGGTTTTAATTACCGAGATTCGATTAACAGTTACGACTGTTTGTGATAAGTGAAGATTAGTTGAAGTTGATACGTTTTAGATAACGACAGGTAGTTATCGACAATGCACGGAATCACGAATTGTCTACATAAACTAAAAAAAAGTTCTCGTGATTCAACACTTACGACAACCAAAGACAGCGATGAAAACACATCTATTTCACCAAGCGCCGGAAGTCCTCGGGGAGCTGTACGAAATGTCGAACCGTCGAAAAGGGTACCTATTACTCAAAGGTGGAATAGTGGCCAACGTAGCTTGGGACACTCACCGCAAGAATTAGCAAGAAGTCCACCGTGGCAAGAAGAGGCCCGGGCTTTACCTATTCATTATCGACGTTATTCTTTATCTCGGTCCCAGAGTCCTACCCACGTAGATTTTCCTGGCCCTAGTTCGGCACCGAAACATGATTACAGGCATTTCGTTTCGCCGCTTTATAATGATGCGATGGACGATATAATAGAAAATGATTACAACAAATGTGATTTGTACGGAGAAATAAGTACAGACAAACTGGACCACCGCCCTTATGCGGACCGGTTTGATAATAAAGGTTTTGCACAAAAGTTGGTCGAGTGCTCGAAGTCTCCTAAAAGCAACTATTGTACTCGTGAGAGGCGTGAATCTGGCGGCAGCAGCCATAGGCACAAACACCACTCTATACAAGATTTGATCCGGTCATTTAGTAAGAAAATGGGAAGCTGGAGGCATGATACGTCCGGAAGACGCAGCTCTTGCGCGGTGCCAGCCACAAGCACAGATGTTCCTTGTAAAGAAGACGTCCGCGGCAGATCTAAATCACTCGATCCCGATCACTTGCATAGTATAATACGGCATCCTATACTTGATGATTGTGGTGAAACGTATCGAATTTTTGACGCCATCATCCAACAAGGTAATTTAGTTTCATTATCGATTAGCAGAATAAATAAAAAAAATAATCTTTGTAAAGAAAATATATATTAAACGAATAAGAAGAGAACGATGATAATATTTCCGATGTATTTTAGAGAGTAATAAGAATTTTAAAGTATGTTTCTTTTCTTTTATGTAGTACTTGTATCACGACTGTTCAGTAATAAATAACATCCTACTCTTTGTTATTACATTAAACAGAGGTCATATTCGTTATATTACGCTTGTTGTAAGGTTACACTTATTTACATCTCAAATAAATTATACAAATGCATTTACTAACTTAATTTTCTAATGTAGACCGATTGTGATATAAATTCCTTCCGTTATTCTATTACAAAAATTTTACTGAAAAAAAAAAAAAACTTTGGACTAATTATATCTATCGCTTAAGCTTAGGTTTGGTTATACTTTAGCTTAGGTTATAATATAAGTAACAAGGTTATCAAACTCACACGTTTTGTCAATTGTACGTCTGATTCTATTAAGAACAATTACAGAAACTTCGGACTACTAACGCTTCTTGTCTTATATTTTCAAGTTTTTTTATATAGTATAATTTAGTAACTAATACGCAAGTGACCATGGAACTACAATATCTCTCCTTCACGATGATTGAAAACCAAAATAATCTTGAACTAAAACTTCATTCTATATATAAAACAAATTAAAAGGTGAACATTTTGTAACAAGAATTTCTTTAGCCTGCGGGTGCGCAATTGTTATGCAAAAAATGGTAGAAACTTCTTTACTTTTCTCAAGCAGCATCGGCAATTTTTTTTACAAAATATGTTATATTTTTTTAATTCTAAATTGAGTAACTTGTTGAAAAAAAGAAAATCCAAACAAAAAATTATAAAACTAAATTCTTGAGCATTACTAACATCCTAACATTACCTTTTGATTCCAGATCAAGTACGTACTTGTCCTATATACATAGACAGCCTAAAGCCAGGCCGTGGTATTTTGTGCTTGATTTTCGTCATTTAGGCGCTGATGATGGCGGTTGTTGTGCTGACTCGAACTAATCAGAAACATTAACAGGCGCTTAAAGCCAGAACAAAAGAAAAAATATAATTTCCACGCAACGACCTATCTACCTATATATATCTAGAGTTCAGTGTGAATACCTAACCCAATCTCCGTCTTAATTGTTGTTGAGTTGGCATGTCAACCTGCAGATAGTGAGCATTGTCATTATCACGATAGTATTGTCGCTTATTATAAAACGAATTGAACATAAATTGCAACACGTCACGTCACGATCGCATAACTCTATTGTGTTTTATTGGTCCGAAAGTCCATTCGCAATAACATAGCCTTTGCCATGTCAGATTGTCAGAAGTTATTTACGTGCAGAACGATTTTCTATTGGTAGTCGTGGTAGTCGTACAAGGTATTAGTAAATATTACCGAGATAAAAATGAAAATTTTTACTTCAAATTAGTGCATCTTAATTTAAATTTACGGTCGGACAAGTGGACTTTGAAAAAAAAAAAAAAACTAAACAAATTACTATTAAACTTACCGTACCTATATCAGGGAATAATTAAGTTCAACTTTGCTAATGTAATTAACTCTTAGTTTTCTAAAATCGTACAAGTAGGTATTATTCGTGAATCTTACAAATGAAGTACCTAAACATATCTTAAATATCTTTCTAGCACAAATTAATCAGTTGTTTTAAAATAACAGTTTTAAAATCCATTAGTGTATGAAATACATGTATAAAAAAGGTACAAGCTTCATTTACATTTTCATTTAATTCTGTATACGTGCCGTGCTAGGTGCAGTATCGGATCATTGCAAATTGAAAGAAAAATATCGGGCACTTTACACCAGTTCTCGCTCAATCAATTCCATACCGAGTTGCATTTACAAGTTGCATTTATCAAAGGTCAAGTCTATTTAAAAAAACTCAATTGAATATCCTCTTATAAAAATGTGTTCACTGGTATTACGCGGTTAATATCGTTAAATGTTAAAATATTGTAGAGCTTTTGTAGCTGAAGTTTACAGTATAGTTCGACAAGTTTGCCTGGTCTGAAGTTGGCGGCGTTGTTAAACCGAAATATTGTATAAAACATTTTGTAATACCTCTCGTTCTATTAGAGAAATTTATCTCAGATAACGTAAGTTTTTGTACGAGGATTTTGGCAGTGGAACCCCACGATTAAATCCACGAGAGTACGTTCTAATTTGATTCGCAAAGACAGCTAGGAAAGGATCAGCGTGTGTTCGTAATTAACCTTGAATATAATTGTTTATTTTTACCATAACACTTACATCTTTAATTCATTTCTATCGATAATCACTTGGAAAATATATATCGAAAGCAAATTATTTAATCTGCATTTAAAATGTAACTGTAATATTTTCATTCTAATTTATTACTCTTAAACCTGAATTGGTCTCAATGTTATGTATGTGGTTTTGAGACCATAGTATGGTGCTAATTTAGAACATTACTTGTTGTTTTATGGTCTGGTGTTTAAAACCAGATTCACTAAGTCGGACGCGCGGGTTGTGCCAAATTGAAAAATTGAATTAACCTAATTACGTGTAAGATCACAAGTAACATCAATTAATGTTCCAACTAATCGCTTTAATTGCATTTTTCCATTTGACAATTTTTAATTTATTAATTTATTATAAAAAGAGATTAAACATAATCAAGGATCGATATTTTAAATTAATACATAGATGTTACCGGTAGTAAAAAAATTGAGGAGTAAAAGGTTAGTGTGGTACGGGTGTGGTATGTTATGAGAAGGGAAGAATCGCATGTGGCAAAGAGAACGTTAAGTATGAGTGTGGAGGGGTACACCGGTAGAAGGGGCGACAATGGAGATGACGGCTGACAGATTGATTTGGAGGACGGAAACCTGGTGCACCGACCCTACGTAGGTTGGACAAGGACAAGGAGATGATGACGATGTCATAGATGTTACATTCAATACTGTTTGTTCAAATTATTTCCAGCTTTGTGGATTTTCATCATGACGATTAATGTAGTTCATTCGAATTCGACCAATTTGAATGCCAAAATAACAAAACTAATGTTCCAATAACTTTTTGGGCCTTTAGAGTTTTTAAAATTTCTCAGATTCGAACAATATTGGGGTACAAAAACTGCACAGTTTATTATTAAAGAGTTCGCTTATAAATATGTTATCTGCCATTGCCTTGTTTTCCGATCATGAATACGTTATTGACGGAATCATGCATACTTATTTTTGAAATCGAAAATTCTGGAACTTTTTGACTTTACATGTTACTGGATATTACAATTCTGAGATTTACCAGTAAATCCTCTGATTTACTGATTAGTTATTTCTTAATTAGTTTTCTGATAGCCTATAATAGGATTAATCTAGGTGTTTTACTAATCGAATTGTCGTGTTTTATTTGTGTGTAAATGTACTTTTATTTTACTTTTTATTTCATTTTTTTGTAAATTTATAATCCCTAAACGACGTTTGGAAACTGCAACTTTCCACTTGCTCCTTAAGTTTGTACATGAGTATCCCACTTTATTAAATGTAAACTGTCGCTTGACCTCGTACCTTTTCTTTGTTAACAGGTGCTGAATTACGCCGAGAGAGGGCTCAGGAGGCTGCAAAGAGACGTTCTTCGCTTGATAATTGTTCTCGACCGGGTCGTCATCGCGGCTCCAATGCCCTCATTGACCCAGAACGCGCTGCGATGTTGTTCCGAGACGCTAGGGGGGTGAGTTATCTTAAATATTTTAAACTCTTATTAGCAGTACATTTGAATGATTAATAAACTGTAGATACTTTCAAGAACGTAACCGTCAATCATTGGAGCTTATAAACAATAGTTTAGGTTAAAGGTATTATTCTGAGGAGGGACATATTTAATATTCTGCGTCTAACTTGTTTATTGCTTTTCATTCTAAAAGGTTTAATTTAAAAACGCTGTATTTGAAGCAAATCGAATAAATCAACGCGTAAAAGTTTCTATTTTAAACTTAATCTAACCGCCTACAGTTTAATACATCACGTGATTGCTGGGTAGACGTGGTTAATTACACTTCGATAACAATAATTAATGTGGATAAAGAGATGAGTAGTCAAAATCAGTTTTATTTGCAACAAATAAAAGCAAAGAAAAAAACATATACAGTCAATGCTGTCATGTAAATGATAAAAAAAAAACCTATACCGCCTTATTACAAAAAATCTCAACAACTCTGGTTTAAACCCGAACTACGTAGTCTAGCTTAATCTCTAAAACCATGGTCTAAATGAATCCGTATTACAAAACGTAGACCAAACCAGAACTTCATAAACTAAGAATTTGAACCACGGTCAATCGATTATGACAGATAATCATTCGCTCACTAAATGTCATTCGATACTAAACGTTCCGTTTCTGCGAAAGTTGTAACATCTGGCTATCTTTTATCGGGTTTGTATATAAAATGGAATAGAATAAAGCACGTCAAACGGAATTCTTTTGAAAGTGCTCGCCCCGCGCGTACTTGTTTTTACGTGTGTAATTGTAAATAAACTAATTGAAAATGGATCAACGATATGCAAAATGATCTGCAAATTGGACTTCTGAGAAGAAAGTAAATAATTAATTACCTACTACTTAATTTACTACTACGTTTAAAAACTTTCTTTGATCCGGAAGAATTATTTTATTTTGTAATATTTTAGGAAATATTGCGTCAATTAGTCGCACAATCGTGCGTTACTTTTTCCATCCACAATTTTTTCCGCAAAACGTTTGGTAAATCGGTACTTTTGTCTTAAATCTTTATTCGACAATTCGACAAAAGGATCCAAACGAACTCGACGTTTATTAGGTTGACGTGACATTTCTAATATCTCCATTGTTTCAATATCTTCAATGTCTTCCATGTCCATTAAATTAACCAAATCAGATTTTTAACAAAAACCCGATAAGGCACAAAACTCGTAACTCGACACTTCTGACATAAGTCTAAATCTGTGGTCTAAATAGTTAAACCTGGGAACGCAATGGTTTAAAGTTGTTACCATAGATAGTCCAGGTTTAACGTTAAACTACGTTTTGTAATATGAATTTTAAATAAACCACTTCGAATGTAGGTTTAAACCAGGTTTTATAGTTAGACCACGTTTTGTAATAAGGCGGATAGCGTTTAACCCAGCGTAAAAGAAACGTACGTTTTGAGATTCCGAAATAGAATAATGAAATTATTTTATTAAAATAATATTTTTATTGCAGTTACCCGTGGCAGATCCTTTTATAGAAAAATTGGATCCCGATGGCGCAAGTAAGTGTATGATGATGTATTTGAAATAATAGTATCATATAGTCAGCTATAGCTAATCAACTAGTGATTAAATACTCTTCCAGGAATTAGTCTTTTCCCATCCCCTAAAGACTTCCGATTTTTGTATATTTTCAACAGTAAATACACGAAACAGTCTGCATATTGAAATTATAATAAACAAATAGTATTTTAATATTTTATAATATTTATTGAAATAACTTGGATGATATTTTCCAACACAAAGAAAGTGTAATACAAACGTGTTGTCGTAACATCTGAATTACAATACTGACATCTCTCTTATTCTTTTTGAAAACAAAAGTGATAAAAAAAACGTTCCAATACGTGTTAAGACAACTTTTTCAAGTATTCAATTTTTGAATCGTAATCCACATAAAAATTATTAAAAAATTTACTACATTATATTGCATTAACGCTTTATTGATCATATTGGTATTTTTAATGTTTTATCACTCAAGATAAGAGCGTTTTATCATTGGCTGTGTGTATTATAAAGCCAGTCGTATAAAATTTAACGGTTGCCATGATTGTAGTGTAACGGAGTTTTATTGTTGAGTTAGTCGATATATATTTTTTTTCATAATGAACCTATGGCTTTTTTCGAAGCGTCTTGATTGTGTGCGGGCAAACGTGTTACAATACTATGAAGGTGTGTTAAGTTAGTAATTTGTTACTGGACATTATGCGGTCGGTAAACTTCGTAATTATTAAAATCGTGCAAGTGTCAACTAAGACTTGCGCAGTATAGGCGTATTCAAAGGTGTCTATAAATGTATCTAGCCTAGATGCATCGCCGCGTATATTAAGCTGTTAGTTCTAGTAATAAATAGAACGTCTGACATACTCGTAGATTGAACGATGTTCTGAACAAATTGATGACAGCTATTTTGTCTTCGATTTGTTCTTTTCTTTATTAATTTCATTATTTTTAGTTCATAACCTTTGACCTACTTTTTTCAACGCGTACATATCAAGAAATAACGTACTCAAAAAATGTTTAACTTTGTATGTAACTTAAATTTAACCTTATGAGAACCTATACCAATGAACTTATTATTTAGATGTATGGATGTTGAGGAAGCAGTTGCCCAATTGTTTCCCAGTGAACTGGCTTTTTATAATCCCATGAGTTAAGAGGGTGCCTGCTTATATTATATCTAGAATATTGTATTTCATATAACCGTGTGATCTCTTCGTACAGCTATTTTTGAATTTGCTTGTTTTCGAACATTATTTGATCGCTATTGAAAATAGATATTTGATTTACTTTACTACTTTACTGGTTTCGAGTTTGTGCGTAACAATGTTCAATTCCAATTTCGAAATAGGATTTTTCATTTCATAAATAGGTATGTATAGTCGAATTAAAGAAATTGTAACAAACGTATCTAAACTGTTTTACCTTTATAAAGCTAAATCAGATGTGTTTGCGTCATCAAATTTCCAAAATAAATTCATAGACAATAAATGGCTTTGCCAGTCAGTGAAAGGTGTTACTATAATTTCCCATTTCCATTGAATCGACTATACAATAGATGTGGTTAACTCAGAGTTATCAGATTCGAAGGCACATTTCAACCACTACTATTAATACAACTATCGCAACGCAAATGGATACATTGATGAGTATGACTGTTCTCATTTAAAAAAGCTCATTGATTTATGTTTGAGTTGACTGATAACATTAAATATAATGTAAGATTTGATAGCTTATTTTATTTTCGGTTTATAACCTTGAAGGTAAATAAAATTTAGCTTTTTACTTCTTACGGTGAAACGATGTGGGAATAGTTTAGTGGTGTTTGGGAGTTTCTCCCGTGTTGTGGTTAGGCCAGCTGTCGGTCGGCGATATTTATTTTGGGACGGCAAGTTTTATATTTAGTTCGACACAGCGGTGCGGCTGCGCACCAGCTTCTGGCCAGTAGTGCCGGCGGCGGCGGCGGCGTTGCGCGCTACTTAGCTCTCTAATACCAGCACGCACTACCATGCTCGCCCTCGAGTAGTATTAGCAGTGAGTGAAAGCGGCAAGCGGGCGATGTGACGCCCCGAGCCCGCGCATGCTGCGCCTACACTACTTCTCGGACCATCCCGCCCTCGCCACCGCCGAAGACGAGGAGTCCGTCTATTCGATCGACCTAATCAAGGAGTTCGAAGCGGTCGGCCGAGCGTGGAAAGCCTTCCTCGATGATTGGCTCCTCCAAGGTGCCGGCTTGTTTATTTCGCCCACGCTAACACTGCACGTTTGTTTTCATTCTCTTCGTACGTCGACAAACGTATACTCGTACCTACGACATATTTGTTGTGCGATCCAGATATTTAGGTCGTTTTGTATAAGTGTACAGAAGATCGAAGTATTGAATATAGAGTAGTCTGTCATTATTTGATAATTTAATAGTGCAACTTTTGTTTTTAGTTCATTTAAATATTTTCTTTACGGTATGTATAGTTATGATTTATTATATTATAGTTGTTAATAGTAAAAATAGGATATAAGTAATACAAGTTATACATTATTTACTATTCTTTTCCATTGTAAATTTAATTGAATGCTATTTATTTATGTATGCAAACTAAATTAACAATTTGTTTAATATCCACTTGGAAAATATTGTTAGGCGCGTAAGAGCTGAATGTACGTCTTGCAAGGATCCTTGTGACATCATAGAATGGCCTCCAATAACTTGCGTAACAAGCTGCTATGTGCGGAACGTAAATAAACAAACATCAAATCGGTATATGTATGTGTTTCTAATGGACTGACGCGAACCGCCGCGCCGACCGTGAAAATGTTCACTGAAGAACTTTTAGAATAAAGCGCAGTCTACAATAACGACAATAGATCTTTTTTTTATGTCATCAAACAATAGGGTCATATCTCGCATTTTACATACCAACTGTTAGAAGAGTAACAATTTTACTTGTATTAGATTTTATAGCTTAAAAATATGATTGAAAATATGCCTTTAATTTTAATAATATGATTATAATAAATAGCTCATGACCTTGACATAAACATTGTGACCAAATTTTACTGAACGCGATTGTTGTGCCTTTTCTAGGCATATTGAATAATTTTTAGATTTTTCATTTAACAATATTGATTAAGTTCATTGATTGATTAATTAATTGTCATTGATTGTTATGTGATTAATAAGTAATTAAATAATTTATTAATTAATTATTTATTTATTATTTATTAATTACTTATTAATTGATTACGACTGCAACAAGTAGGTAAACAGAGACAAAGGGTTCCATTTGGCGCGTCCCTGGCACTATGTTGTTATTAATAATTAAGTTTTAAGTGATTATTACTTGATTAATTGCGTTTTTTTCTGTGATTACAGCGAGAGATGATTCGCAGATCTTCGTGAAGTTCTTCCGCTTCCACCAGTGCTACGACTTGATACCAACGTCTGCTAAGCTCGTCGTCTTCGACATCCAGCTCCTCGCGAAGAAGGCGTTCTTCGCTCTCGTCAGCAATGGTCAGTGACTGTGACTACCAACTCGATGGATCAATTATAAACGTCCCTAAATGTGTATGTAATTATATGAATAATTATCTCTGCCTCTACATCGTGCGTGCGCCTCTGCTGAGCTTCTGCTGCTACCCACCTAGGTTATTACAAGCGGACAAGATATTAAAAAGCTCGCCTAATGGTAACTGTCACCGTCGACGATATCCAGAAAACAATAGATTGGTGCCTTACCGGTCTTAAAAGACGTGTGTCTATCTATCAGATAATAAAAAAACATAAATTTTTAAAACATTAAGTCTACCTTAATGTATTTTTAGTCGCTGCAGACATCCAATGACAATATACATTTTTATAAGGCGATTGCACAAGAATAAATGTATCATAAGTCAGGTTTCCAGAATGACCATCAGACAAGGATAACGCGTCATGTAAATAAGTAGCGGGTCACTTTGTCCCGATAACATTTGTATGGAAATTGACGATATTGATTGATCCAAAGCGAATCTGAAAGAAGTTAAAATTTTCCAGGTTTAAAGAATATTCTATAAATGTGAAGTTGTAGAGTATTTGTGATGTATGTCAGAGTTTAAATGATTTTGTTATAATACATTTTTTATATTGATATCGTCATTAATGACTTGGCTAAACGCGATAGTAACAGTTCTCGTTTTGTTTGTGACATGTTTCCAATGAAACGTTTAATTTCATCGTTATAAGTGCGAAAAATATACTTGCTGAGCGAAATCCAAGTTTTAATTTTGGTAATTCATATTCGTATGTAACTATTGTTCCTTCCTGTTGTATTGACTATTGTTTTATATGTATACTAGCTGTCGCCCGCGACTCCGTCCGCGCGCAGTTAAAAAAAAACTAAATGGGGGGGGGGGTTATGAAAAATAGATGTTGGCCGATTCTCAGACCTACTGAATATGCTCACAAAATTTCATAAGAATCGATCAAGCCGTTTCGGAGGAGTTCAAGTTCGAACCCCGTGACACGAGAATTTTATATATTAGATTACTTGAGGCCTTACCATACAAAAATTTAGACAGTGTTTCAAATACATTTTAGCTTAAACATACGTCAACCCTGTTATACCGTGACTCTAACGCCCGTTGCGGATTTTTGTAACATTATAATGCTACAAAAATCCGCGACAGCGGTTATTGAAACATTATAATGCGTAGGCTTGCGAAATATGATCCATACCAATAAATAATGAAGTGTTTATACCGAAAGCAGTGTGGTATTATATATTTATGGTGAAACATATTACCACGTTGGCGTCAATAATATCAATCAAATAAACCACGTGTTACATTTAATAGTGTCTAACAGTATTTTTTTGGAGTAATACAGTTTAACTGTAGCGAATTTACCCAGCTATTTCTTATGATTTTTATTTAATTATACAATTTAATATAATAAATTAATATGTAGAAAAAAAAGAGAAAAATTTTTGACCAAAAAATAGTGATAAATCTTCAAATTTAAAATTGCTATGGCAAGTTATGCTTTTATAATTTCCTTTGAAACAGTACTCAACTCGTTTAATTGTTACACACATTCTGTTCCTTTGGAAGAAAAGAGTTATATCTCTTAACAGCTCCTATAACAGATGTAGCTCTTTACTTCAGATGTATTGTTTTTTTTAAGCAATGGCCGCGTATATATATATGTTATACGTATTTAGGTATTTTACCAGTTTGGGTTTTGTTTGCAGGCGTTCGAGCGGCACCGCTTTGGGACAGCCAGAAAGGAAAGTTCGTTGGAATGCTAACGATCACTGATTTCATTAAGATTTTGCAAATGAACTACATGCATTCTGGCGTCGCTATGGAAGAGTTAGAGAACCATAGCTTGTATACTTGGCGCGGTAAGTCCCAAGAATAATTTGAAAAACATCGACATTTCTTTTATCATTTTCATTTTCTAATAGTCTTTATCCGTGAATCCATCCTTGTAAAATTGAAATAAAAAGACCTAAGTACCTTATGTTTTCTTCCAGACAGTGTTCTACATTTATAGATATCCAGAATTTCATTTAGACCCGTGCAGCAGTTTTGGAGATTCCTTCCAACAATACATACAAACATTCTTATTAATAATATTAATTTTATTATATTGATTGTACGAATATAAACAGTTGGTGAATGTTATTTAGTCGATGTCCCTAAAGTTACTTTTCGGTGTTAATTAAATTAATTTCCAGATATACTGAAGGATCACGACAAGCCGCTCGTTTCTATAACGCCAGATGATTCTTTATTCGATGCCATATATACAATAATACATAACAAAATACATCGGCTACCAGTAATAGATCCTGCTACTGGTGATGTCTTATATATTATAACACATAAAAGGATACTCAGATTCCTTTTCTTATATGTAAGTTATTTACTATAATATTATTAGTGAGATAGACGTAGTAACACTTAGCACGGTACAGTGTAAGCGATGTAAAACACTATTAAGTCAGCGAATGACTTTTATTTTGTCTGTTTTTTTTTTTAAATATAAAGGATGACATTATGCGTGTATACAAGTCACCACAGTCAACACCCACGATGATATGAAAAGGAAAAGATTTTTTTTTTCATTTTAGATTCGTTACAGTTCTTATTACGCCCCTACTACACTAATTTACGAAAACCGAGTGAAAGCTAAAGATAGATTCCATACCGCAATTGTGTGTCTCTGAAACTGTGTCGCTTGACATATGTTAGAAACGTAATGGCGTCTCAGATAATTAGTATTTGTGCGGTTTATAAACGGAACAGGCTGTTGTAGTATTACCGCAACGTAATAACTAATCAACCGCAGTCATACTCAATTTCGAATGCAACAAACACCATATCGACGCTGGAAAGCATAAACGCTGTAACCCTTGAAATCGCGAATATGTTTTTCACACGTTAATAATTTGAATCATTATCAAACGATAATGATTTTATTATAGGTTAGCACAAACTACACAACATTGCTAAATACCGCATGCTTGTAGGCGTATCAGCTCACGGGTTATCATTTTTTGTCTCTCCTGTAAAGTTCATACATATCTTGACGTGACATCTTGTAAGTGACGTTAAAATAGTTTGGTTTAAAGATACTAGACAGGTATTTTATTTGAAAACTATTATCGTATAAGAACAATGGTTGTCGCCGGAGTAGAATGTTTTGGACGTCCCTTTGTTAATAAAAACCACTAATTATTGTTATCACTTTTCTCCAGCGATGTTTTATTAAGCTTTCTGTGAGATTTTACTCAGATTATTTGTGTAGTGGAAAGTTGTATTTCTAATTCAAATACCGAACAAAGGAATTTAATTTTACATTTTAGAATGTGATCGTATTAAATCACAGAGATAAGAATCGGTTTAAATTGAATTTTAAATGTATTTTAAATATAGTATACTGCCCTGCTAAGCGCAAAAGCGGTATCTCAAAAAAAATCGTAAAATTGATTTTTATGCCATCGGATAGCTTTAAAAAATACGCATCTACTGGACTAAGCCATTTAGCACTATCTTGTTCAAAACGTATGAAAAAACCTTAAGAAAGATTTTTCTATCTCAGTTTTACCATATATCACTAAGGGTGTTAGAGGTATATTAATATTACGTAGGCAACCAGCCGCAAATTTAAATATCGCTAAAATTCTTAAATAAATACACAACTTTTGCTTAGCCGATAAGCGGTAAGTAGGATGAGTAAAATCAGTAATGAGTTACCGCTATAATGCTTAGTATTTTAATGCTTGCATAATACGCAAATTGTTTTGAATTAGTGAGATACGGTTGCAATAGCAAAATTAAATTAGCCCTTATGGTTTTACTGGATAAGATCGAATTTCTAATACATTTTACAGTGATTTATCCCTGCCCTTGGCAAATTCGTTCGCAAATTCGTGTCATAACTTGTTTGTTTTTGTTGTGAAGAGGTCATGATATTTGTGCAAAATTAAGAAAAAAACTGTAAATTAAGGTGCTTAATGGGGTAACTTCATACATTGACATTCAGGTAAGTCCTATTAAATATTATTTTAGCATTTTGTAACCATAATCATTGCAAAATTAGAAATTTTGTGTTAAACTTTCTTGCGGTTGGCGTGCGCGCCCTCGTACGCATTCGTACTTAGCAAAATTGACCTTGATCTACCAGAACATAAAGTACATTATTTTTAATCATATTTTCCCAGCCATACGGTTATTGTTGTTCCGATGATAATAAGTTGATTTGCACTTTACATTACGTAAGTGCAATATTTTAATTTATTTCCCAAATATATAATTTGTATTATGTTTGTTAAAGATAACTAAACGTTTTTGATGAATAAAATAATTCAGTTATACTTATTAAATATTGTTACAGATAAACCATGTCGCAAAGAAATACGAAAATGATGATGCTTTTAGCACAAAAAAATAAGGCGTTGAGGGAAAAGTTTAAGGAATCCAAACAATTACAACGTAATATTAAAACGATCGATCCCGACTTTTTTCCTACTAGTGATTCAGATGATGATCCCGCATTTTCAAGATTCAACAGCAGTGCTGATCAATTACTAGCTCCGATTCTTCCTTCCTCAAATGGTTTCGACTTTGAAGATTCACATTTTTTATCGGGTCCGTGTACATCAAACGTTGATTATTTCGCTATGCATCAGGATGATCAAAACACAGAAATCGGGAATAACAACAAATCCCCTAACTCGTTGATCACATTGACAACTGTGCCAATTATTGAACATAATGATTTAAGTGATAATACTATTTGCACTTCTGAATCTCTTAGGAATAATTCAAATGTGATAAGTGTTCAATACGAAAAATCTGTTGAGAATTCATCTCAAGGACACGAAGTGACACCAAATGATAATCTTAGGGACACCGAGAATCTGACACAAAACGAGATAGCTGATGGAAATACACATAATCTTACAACTTATACTAAGGCCGGTACAATTAGGAAAAGAAAAAAAACACGACCAACCTCTCAAAGTCAGAAATGAAGTGAAAAAAAGTGAGATTAGAGAGAAACATAACGTTAAACCACCCTGTCCTGCTTCATGCAAAAAGCAGTGTATCCAAAATATATCGGAAGAGCAGCGAAAAATTATAAATGAGAGCTTCTGGAGTTTGAATGACAAAGAGAGGAAGGCTTATATGCTGCATCACACCTCAGCTAAATCTGTGAAACAAAGAACAGTAACAAGATTTGAATCAGAGGAGTACAGAAAAAAAGTAAGCTACAGTTATTCACTTAAGGACGTGCTCGGTACAAAGTATGGAGTATGTAAAACCTTCTTTTTGACAACTTTGGGCTACAAATCATCTAATGACAAACCTTTACATACGGCTTTGGCCAATTCTAACGACACGGTTGCACCACCAGTAGACAAAAGACTGGGAGCTACTCCTCACAATAAAATTGAATCTACTCCTATTAAGGAACATATAATGAGCTTTGAGCCGAGTATATCTCATTACAGGCGTGAACACGCTCCCAATCGCTTATACTTACCCAGTGATTTGACAATCAGTGCGATGCATAAAGACTTTAGAAAAAAATCCGTCTTGCAAAGTATCTTACGATAAATATCGAGGAGTAGTCGCAGAATTAAATATTTCTTTTGTAAAGCTTGGCCACGAAGAGTGTGAGGACTGTGAAGAGTTCCGTTTACACGATGATACACATACCAAAGTAAACCTTAAAGAAGACTGTCTAGGTTGCACGAAGTGGAAAAGTCATAACAAACGGGCATACATGTCCAGAGAGCAGTATAAATTAGACAGTGAGCTAAATGAAACTGATACTGTTGTATATTCTGCTGATTTACAAAAAGTTATCATGCTGCCCAGGATAGACATGTTCAAAACTGCTATTTTTACTCATAGGATAGTGGTTTACAACGAAAGTTTCGTGCCAACTGGTCGAGGCCGAAAAGATTTGAGTGTTTTTCCTGTACTATGGTATGAAGGGTTGTTTGGACGTTCCAAAGCCGAAATTATAAGTGCATACTATCAATTTTTTATTTTTCATCGGGATAAAAAAAATATCATACTATGGGTTGATAATTGTTCCTCCCAGAACAAAAACTGGACGTTTTTTTCTTTCTTAATTTATATTATAAATTCTAAGGATATCAACGCCGACAAGATTGTCATCAAATATTTTGAATCCGGCCACACCTTTATGTCAGCTGATAGTTTCCATCATAGGGTAGAGCTGTCCATAAAACGCATGAAAAACAAAATTTATGATTTCGCAGATTTTTCTCAGGCAGTTAGCACTGCAGGAAAAAATGTAAAACTTAAAGAGATGAACATGCAAGACTTTTATGACTGGGATGATTATACCACACAATATGCACTGTCTCGAATTAAACCGCGTCCATATGTCAGCGAAATGGTTGAAGTTGAAGTTAAAAGAGGCAGTTTTGATATCACCTACAAAACAGGATTCGATCAAAATGCAATTACTGCTAGCATTATAGGAAAAAAAATTTTAAAAAGTCATGTCTTGCCTCCACCAAAAAAGAAAACTGCTCCGGAAGGAATTTCAAGAAACAAAAAAGAAAATATTTTGAAATCTTTTCAAAATATAATACCACAAAATAGAATGTCCTTTTGGAGAGAACTCCCTACTTTTGACTACTAAAATTCCTTCCAAAAACCGTTTGTTTTTAAATATTTTTTTATGTAATTTCAAATTTTAATAATAAAAAAACGTTATATATATACTTTAATTGTTTTTTTTTCAAATAATACATATTTTATTCGATAGAAAATACATTCCTTTTTGTATACACACATGTTTGAGAAGAGCTAACGAAAAAGCGGTATCTCAATTTTAATTCTATAGTTTACTAAGCGGTGTAACCGTATCTCATGAATAAAGTACATTATTATACATTTTTGATAATTTAACTAATGTGATAACAAATACACCCTATATAATATATAAATAATATTTAACAAATAAAAAAAACTATACATAAAGTATATATATAACTATTTTTACATAACTTCAATTATCTCAAAACTCGCTTTCTTTGAGTTACCGCTTTTGCGCTTAGTTGGGCAGTATAGCCTAACTAAGAATATTAATCTAATCCCTGCACATATCTGAGAAGAAATTCAAAGATGTATATGAAGTAAACCCGCAATTGGTCAGCGTAGTTGACTATGACCTAGTTAGTCACCCCGATCTTGGGACAGGCTCCGAGCCCCTTGGTGGGGACGTATAGTAAGCTGATAAATGAAGAATATGAAAATTCATGCCTAGGAGCACTTTAATCACGCTACATTACTTTCTAATGTGTGCAGTGATATTAGTTCCTTACATTTCCGCAACATATCGAAGTTTTTTTTTTAACATGACGAAAGATTTAACTCATTTTGCCATTTAGAACCATTTTGATTCATCTTAATATATATTTGAACAATATTTTCAGATAAATGAATTACCAAAGCCGAGATACGTGAACAGTTTACTTCGCGACCTCGATATCGGTACAATGGATAATATAGAGACAGCTACAGAAGACACGACCATCATAGAGGCACTCCACAAGTTCGTAAATAGAAGAGTATCAGCACTGCCTGTAGTTGATAATGAAGGAAGACTTAAAGATATTTACGCGAAATTTGACGTTATTGTAAGTTTTAAATCAGGGTTATTTTTTGGACCACTCGATGAAAAAATATATCTTTAGAGATGTCTTTTTTTACAATATTTAATTTATTTTATTATTTATTTTATTATTAGTTATGTAATAATAATACTAATTTGTATTAATTTGTCTCATTCAATTTTTTATTTTGTAGAATTTAGCGGCAAAAAGGACTTACAATAACTTAGATGTGACAATAAAAGAGGCCAACAAACATAGAAACGAATGGTTCGAAGGAGTTTACAAATGCAAACTCGATGAGACCTTATATGATATTATGAAGAGGATTGTAAGAGCTGAAGTAAGTTACATTTGGATTTATTAAATTTAAAAATAAGAAAAAAAAATAAGATTTTTTTTCAACCATAGACAAAAAAATTATTTTTTATTCGCAGATAATATCAAATAAATTATAGTGACATCTATGTTTTATCTTTGTAACTAAATTAGTTTTAATAAACAAAGGTCGGTTTCTTAAATAAATATCTCTATATAAAACATATCTTCATCATTGTCGTTATTTTAGACAAAACAAAGATAATAATATGTTTTTAAACTTTTAATATGTACGCTGTAGTCGTGATTAAATAAATTTAAAAAGGGGATTTTAGTCCCAGAAACACTATGTGACGGTTTCTATTAACTAAATACAGATGGCGTTGGTTGTTTAGAAGTTCCAATGCATTTTTGAATATAAAAAAACTAGCTTTTACCCGCGACTCCGTTTGCGCGGAATAAAAAATCGAAAACGGGGTAAAAATTATCATATGTCCGTTTCCTGGTTCTAAGCTACCTGCCCACCAATTTTCAGTCAAATCGATTCAGCCGTTCTTGAGTTATAAATAGTGTAACTAACACGACTTTCTTTTATATATATAGATATAGATGTAATAAGAACCACTTAAACATGATCGAATGAAAAAATACTAGTTATTTGACTTTCTTTAACTGATTTTACGTTACAGGTACATCGTCTTGTTGTTGTTGATGATGAGGACAAAGTAATTGGTATAATATCTCTATCTGACCTGCTCAGTTACATGGTGTTACGTACAAGTGGGAAAGGGACAGATGTTCAGCACAAAGAGCATGCTTCTATCGCGGAAGGAGATGAAAACCCCGAAAAGCCTGCACAAGATCATGAGGTTAACGATTCAGTAAATGAGGAAAGCGAGACTGAAAAACAGTAAAAATCAATGTGATTGTAAGAATTTAGATTAAGAGATTATTATTATTATTTTTTTAGTTGTTTACGTCAACGCGATACGCACTATCAGACAAAGTACTTTGATAAAATTCGATGTTTTTTTTTTTATAATTGGACCATACAATAACATAGATTTTAGTGAAATATTGCTGAAATTCTTGACAGTTTTTTTTTAATAAATTAATAGGAATGTCAAATTTGTCATAATATTATTACAATAGAGGAGTTATATATAACTTATTATTAATATATTGGTTCATATAATTTCTTAATTGCTATTAAATGTCCGTAAAGTATGTTTTTTTTTTTTATAAATAATTGTGATAGTTATTATAATAAAAAAAAGTATTGTAACCTTTTAAATTTCTTTAATAGTTGTTTAAATGAAAAATAATATATTGTTTACTTTATTAATTCATTTTAATTCACTTATTTCTTTGTCGTTCAAACAAGTTTAAATATATTATGTTAATTTCTCCCAATATTTTTATAAAAATATATTTGTACCTATCTTTCTTACACGTGTATACGATTAAAAAAAAATAGAGATTTGAAGGAATAATTTTTGAATTAATAATGGATAAGTTCACCGAATAATTGATTTTTTTAAACATAATTTCTATTTTTACATAGTAATTATTAGTTTCGGCTGTTTTCTTGTTGCAAGACGAAATATTGTATTTCTTTATTTAATTTTTAAATGTTTTAAAGTGTTTGGAATACATTGTTATAAGTAAAATTAAAAACTCTCAAAAAAAAGTTAAAAATAATTAAATCATAGCATTCAAAAAATATTTTAAAACTCAAATACATGTTTTCTTCTGTAAATATATTACTAATTTAGGATTGATGTTATTTTCTTGGTACATATATAATTCCAGATTCGTACTTGATTATTAAAAAAAAAATCTTAAATGCTAACATGTTGAATTATTTATATTATATATATATATATTGAAAGTCTTCATTTTACTTATGCTTATATTTTCTAGTAATATGTTTTATCTTATTTCCGAATAAAAGTGTTTATTGTTTCAACTTCCTTTACACTTGTTTGGAATATATTGTCTCTTGTCTCTTTTTCTTCAATGAGAGTGTAAGGGATGATAATATTTGTTTGAATTGTCACTGCATTCGATACCCAAAGTTATTGAACAAATACCTTTAAATAATTATAGAGTGGACACGGATATTCCAATGTTTTTCGTTTTTTAATTATAACTTTAAGTTTTTTTTTTGTTATTTCTAGTTCTTTTGCATGGAATCTCTGATAATTTTGAGGTAAAGTAATGTTTTGGAACTTATAAATTGCAATTTTTTTTTTAAATTATATTCTAAGCCGACGACTAATCCTTCTTCAGTTTTGGTGATAAGATTATATTTAATATAAATTAATATAGATTATTTTTTACTATAATTTTTAACAAACAGCCAAGGTGTTAATGGTTACATTTTCTATCTAATGGTCATTTAGTTTTGAATATGATATAAAAAATTATTTGTATTTTTTAAATAACTTTATTATATAGATAATTGGTATAAACTAAAATTAAAATTAATACTATGTTCGGACTAAGTATAAGATAATGTTTTGTGTTTGTCGTCTCTTCGCGTCTTTGGAAAATATTTCTCAGTGTCTTGATGTTAATTATATTGGGAATAAAAAGCGCACATTCACATAAAGACACAATAAAAGTTGATTACACGATTCCAAATAAGTTGTTTCATTTTTCTACCTCTCGATAATTTTCTTACAAACGTCAAATAATAAACAATGATTATTTATATGAAGCTCGGGAATTTAAAAACACCGCATATATTCACGATAACGTTAAGATCACGGAGTGGATGCTGTCAACAACCCTCTTATTGTAAGATCACGTAATTACTCTTAGCAAAGATATAGTTGAATATATGGCTAAATTCAAGTAAAAGAAAAAAAAATCCTACAAGAAAGAAAAATACTCTACTCGACACTAGATGGCATTAGGAAGTTTAAAAAGAACATTGCTTTCCCTAGTGAGTAGTAGCAACATTATTTATAAAACCGCTATTATACACTAGATGTCGCTTTAGGCCGTAAAATGGATACTCACTGTTACAAATATTATAATTTGCTACATTTTAACAACTAAACATCTTATTATGATTTTTTACAAACACATTAAGCGTGGGTTTCAACCGCGAAAATAATATAATTATTCCTCTCGTTATCGTTGGAAAAAGGCAACATGTCAAGTATGCGAGATTTTTGTCCAGGTGTTTCGACTGTGAAAACGTAAGATGAACGAAAAGCGGACCTGATAAATGAGTACTATCCCGGAAAAACGCATTTTTTTTAAACCAATATCGATTAATGGTAAAGTACAAAATTGTATATTTGACAGTTATATACTTTGTTAGAAATGAGTTGTTATGCATAGTTTCAAGTTACAAAAATTGCAGCTAATTAAATGAAAACAATTACAGTGCAACATACAATGCAACATTGCTTTAAAGTGCTTTTCCACTAGCGCAACAGTTTAACAGCATGTTTAGTAACGCGGCCGTGTAACCCATAGGAAGGTAATGGCCACTATTATTGCTCAGTGGAAAAGAAGTCTTAAATAATACAATGCCTTTTATAAGTTTAAGAAACATTTCTCTCTTAAGGTAAGAAAATGCACTCTGTTGAATTAACTAAAATAAAACACTTTTTTGGTCCTTGATCCAAATCAGACTGTATATTTTTTCACATATTTCAAAAAGTAAACAATATACAAAATAAAATAGTAAAAATACAGTGTTCGATTTTTGGTTTGAACATATAGTTGTTTGTATTAAGCCTCTTTGCTAATCCTTGACACACTCTTTCTACTTTTACATGTTCGGATATTCGCTTATATTCCAGGAAAAGACCTCGATTTCGAGCGAGTATCAATTTTACTGCTATTACTAAAAAAATATAAAAATCCAAATAGAAAACAATTAGTATGTGCCTTATAATTTTTAATAAACGATCCATAGAACGTTAACATAGATTAAAAAAAAAAATAGGTGCAATATTTTTGATTGCCACATTCAAACCTTTGTCTAGTAGAGTTGAGTAGTTTTATATTAAATTTAAACGGAATTTAAATATTAGTTCAAGCTCTAACTGTAAAGCTATGTTTGTTCCTCACAGAATAAATTTTTCGTAATCCCTTTTAGGTCTCAACACACAGCAGGGAAAGCGAATCGGAAAAATAACGAAGCGTAATGCAGAAAAGATGAAAATAAAATGCAATTTTGCTGACATAAAATTTGGTTCCGTGTTGTATACAAAGGTACTAAGTTATGCTTCATTGGAATACATTAAAACTATGAACCATGTCAAAATTGGGTTCGCTAAGTTGAGGTTCGTTTTTGCGGCAGTGTGTTACAGGCGTAACGCTTTGCATCAAACGTCCTAGGTTTAACATTTCAAAGCGTCAGTTTTAAATTAAATTTTATTATGTACTCAAGTGAAATGGAAAATATTTGTGCGAGTAGTGTTAATAAAATTGCTTGTCATCTGGCGCTAGAAGTACCGCCGAAGGCAAAGGCATTTTTTATTCAATAGAAAAGAACTGACTGTGGAATATGCAAATTGTTTTTTGATATGTTTTTTTAATAAATACACAAATTATAAAGAAATCACGCTTTATTACCCTATCACCGCCAGTAAGATGATTAAAACTTAATATAATACATTGTTCTATAAGTTAAGTTATTTAATATTATAAAAACTGCTGAAATTTTTGTTTACTTCTCGCGAAAAATGGTATTCCTAACAATATATTTTATCAACCATATTATTTAATGTTATATTTTAATTTTACAGTAAAAATAAGAGAAAGGCCCAAAACGTTACGAAGAAATGAATAGAACTTTATTAAACGTTAACCGGTGGGCGCTGCGTTTTGTAAAGATTATTTTGAGCGCAGCGCAGCGCAAATAAAAATTAAAGCGATCTCATTTCAACTGCTCCGTCCTCTTTTCTAAGGGTAAATAATTCTTTTCCATGAAACCGAGGTAAGTGGGAAAAAAACTAAACAGAATTATAAGAACTTAAGTAAAGTGTACTGTGAAGATATTTATATCTTAATATCTCCCTGCCCTTTTCCCTTCGAATGCGGTATAGTATGTTGTATTCTCCCATATAAGATTCAGTAACTATATCTGAATATTTCCCATGCGTACTCATTCACACTTTCTTATGGATTTATTTACCCTAGTAGTAATGCACATTCATTCTCATTCATTTTTTGTTCATATATTTGGTTGAATGTTTGGACTCCCATAAGATGGATCGATGATCCGGTAGCGAATTTAGTTTCTTACCTTTACAAAGCTTAATTACAAATTATCGTGTATATAAAACAAAGTATGTTTAAATAATTAAACTTCACACGAGGTTATATTACATTTTCTCTCCATTAAATCTCTCCGATACTACGTAAAGTTGTAGTTTTTGTTGTTTTTCATAAAGTTGGAAATCTTTCATACTTTCTTCGAGTAAAGCGAGTAAAGGATATTCGGTTTCACGTTTACAATGAAGCTTCTTAGCGCTAAGGTTAATGTTGGATTATATGAAGGTATGAGTAACATCATGTCAAATGTCATTATCACATTAGGATGTATTGTCTGAGATAAAGTCTATACAATGGCTATTGCTCTTAGACCATTAATATAGCACGTAGATGCTTTTATCCTGATAACGTTGTTACGCACGATGAACCTTTTGACCTTAAGTATTTCTTTTTCATTTAACAGAGTTATTGGCGAACAATTTGAAAGGCTACTGAATGGCTTGGCTGCTTGTATGAGGCATTTTGTAGTGAGAAATTTTCGATATCGTTAATCATTGTATTGAGTAAAATTAGAAATCATCTTGACAGTGATATGAAATGTAAATTTAAATTAAAAAAAAAACCTAAAAACTAGATGTGATATAAAAATTTAATGGCAGGAATAGTTATAGAGCATTAAAATCTCCATTTCAATTCTCTAAATTTTAAAGAAGGATTTTGTTGCTGAAAATTTAGGCGAATTATGAAAACTAGTTTAAAATAATAAAACAAGAATAAAGAATGTAGTAGAAGTGCTATATAAGAAAATACTATAAAGACATATGTAAGTTTTAAAATAACTTGTCCTACGGCGGACACGCGGAAAACGTAGACTAAAGCCGCTTAGGAAATGTTAAACGTTCGAGTATTGTTAAGTCCATACACAACTTGTAAAACTCTTAAAGTTATTGAGAAGTCAAGTCAAGGTATTGAAAATTCACGCTTTGTCAAATATGGTATGGATTTTGAAATAAAATGTACGAGTATTTAACAATCATTCGTAGAGACTACTAAATAAATATAGTTCAACGGTCGGTAGATTTATTATAAATCACTTAAGACCTGAACAGCATCATTTCATGATTACTTTTTTTTACGAAAATACATAACAGGTGTGCAAAATAGAGAAATCATTGAATTTAATTTAAGAAAGACGTTACGAATGCGAATGTATTTTGTTCAATTATAGTTAGAATATATTGAAAAAGCAGTTACCGTTGGTTTCTGAAAGAATGTATCATGTTTTTCTTTATACACCATGCATCCTTTTATAAAAATAAATAGTAGTCAATCTTTGAATACATATAATGAGTATGTTTTTTAAATATTTACATTTTATCTTTATAAATTTTTGGGACCAACTGTTTTAAATAGTTATAATCACCAATAAAAATATTATACGCACCCTAACCGTTAAAGTTGTCAATACCAACTACTTGAAGTCCATATATCAGCTTTTAAATCTTACACTTTAACCTTAAACATTTTCAACTTACAACTTTAGTGTAAGTGAAATAAAAGTAAGCAATTCTTAAGTGACATTTTTAACATTGCTTAGTTTGAAGCAAAATCGATAGGATAGGACAATGTTAATTCTCTCACTAAGAATTTACCTTTGTCAATTTTAATTAAATTGGAATGAATTTCTTAACCAGTACCGATTCTACGATCGATACGGCGTAGCTCTAGCGTAGCTCTCACGGTAACGACAAGTAAACATCGGCTACGAATAATTTTTGTAAGTCGAGTTAGCTGTAGTTAAAAATAAAACTATATAATTAATATCTTATTTGTATTAATACTTAGATCATTTTTTTTAATAAGGTGTATTAATCTTTTTCTAAGATTTCATTCCGTGGTTTTATTTTTTATGTTTAGAAACAACACATGGTGCTAATGTGTATGTGGGCTAATAAAGACTAACGTTGAATGTGTTGATAATGACGATGATGCTATGATAACAATGATAATGATAATAATATTATCATCATCATCATGTCGCTCATCAAACTATGTTACTGGTATACGCTATACGTGATAATGTGAATCATGTTAGGCGTGATACTCGTAATTATTAAAAACATTGTTTTGCAAACTTTTATACACTAATTCAATGAAATTCACTGTCGATTTCGAAGTCATTGAACCAGTAATTCCGAGTCAATACGCACAATTAAGTATATACTCCAGTTTAACTAACAGTTTAGTCGCCTTTGTTGATCGTGTCTTTATTTCTTGTTATAATTGTGTGCAACTGAATTAATGTTTTTTATCTCTTTCTAATAAGGCTTAGCTTCTATGATCCAAATATTTCTGTTCTAAATTTCAATAACATGTTGTTTATACAATGTTACGAAAGTAAGGGAAGACTGATTTTTTTAAACAAATGTACACACTTCGCCAAAACCGTAACCCGTGAAATGATAATCCTCCAAGTGAAAGACAGGTTTATATTATCAGTTCTCACTCATTATAATTTTACTAAGCTTCATTGTATATTGTTTTTGCTTTTATATAAAATGCCCTGTATTTTTTACTATATCAAAGTTTCATTTTGCACATGTAGAGTTATTCAACCAACGAGTTTGCTGAAATCTGCATATTCGTTTAATTTATTTCCAGTTTGTTTACCCTTTGGATACGTACATTTAATATATTACTTGTTTGCGCGTGTTGTGTATAGTGAACGACACACGTCCCTGATGTGGAAAAGTTATACAGACTAGAATTAAAAAAAAATACACAAGCTGCTAGATTACTAGGAACTACTGACATCATTTTTAGATTTTACGCTGCCTAATAGATTTCTATAATAAAAAGTTTTGAAGACTATTCGATTTATATTTTTCCCAATGATGTAAATGTTTTTATTATTCCAGAATTATTGTATGCACAAAATCAGTACATCAAAGGATCATTAAGTTAATGAGTAAGCGGCCGTTTATAATGATGTGTATCATTAAGAGAATTTGCGGTTACTACGTTGACGAGCGCACACGATTAATGAAATAAACGTTATTAATGTATGATTAAAAAAATCGAACGAAAAAAAAAACCTGCTACCGCAAAGCGAAATGCAATTATCAAGAATGTTAAAACTGTAGTAGTTAGTTTGCTTTGGAAATTCGAGTATTTCAGTCGGCTATTGGAATTTGCCCAATTCACGTATAAAGGAAACTCTAAGTTACTTGATATGCAGTACCCTTTGACGTGGTTGCGATCCAAACTGTGCACTTAATTTCCCTGAAACCGGTATAAAGCAACTTAGTCTATACGTATAGTTAAAATATTACTCAAGGTAGAGATGGTAGAGATAACATTTACATTAAAATCGTCAAAAGAAGTACCTAAGATCTGTGTGTAACACAAATACGTAATGGCCGCCATGCATGGAAGTTAGCGTTCCGCTGTTTATTTATTTTAGGCTTTGGATGAAATTGTTTATCTGCTAAATGTAAAATTATTTTTACAATTTGTTTTTGCAAACTTCTATAAATATAAATTCGGGACTTTATCCTTGTAATCACAAAATAATTAATGAATAGTAAACAGGGTAAAGTAAATTAAATCGTTAGAAGATTACAGTTAATTTTAGCGACGGCGTGGAAATGTTTTCGAAAACAGGCACTTTTTAAAAAATAGCTTTTAAAAGAATTATCTGTTAAAAGAATTCTCAATGGGTTCAATTTATTAATAAGGGATCAGCTCACAATACGTTCCAACTGAGGAGCACGGAGCCTACTCTAAAGTTAGGGATGACTAGGCCGTAGTCAACTACGCGGGCCCAGTGTGGTATGGCTGCTTCACACATATCTTTGATTTTCTTCGCACACATGTGTAAAATGTGTATAAACAAATGTAATGTAATATATGTGTTTGTTATTTCGGTAATTAGAAAATTACATAAACTTATTATTTAATTATAATAAGTTTTCCGTAAATTTCGGTAGGTAACATTAATTCCTTTGATGTTTTCAGGTATAATTAAAATTTTTATTTCTATAGAGACTTTTATGGCTGTTATGTCGAAGTCTTTTAAAACTACGGATTTACAACTTCAAAGCTGAACAGGGTCTTATAATTTCTTTGAAGACGTTTCATTTTAAAATAAAATTGAAGATATGTTTTACCTTTTTTTTCGGGTAGAAGTAATGATCATCGCAATATTTTAATCTATTAAAAATAAAATTCTCTTTTACATATTACTCGTTCCCATCAAATTTTGCTACAAATCATATTATACACAATACCTTGTTTCACCAATCTATAGCCGACGAACAAAATGTAACACGATGCAAACGATGTAATTGAATCGACGTGTGGATAGGATTGTGAGTGACGGCGGAATCGAGAGTGCGCTTGTTCTAATTGGACTCCTATTCAACCATTTATAACCAATAATGATTTTTACTATTCAAAACGATATTTAATGTAACTGACTTTTTATATAATTAAATTTGTAGACATTTAATTTTACTGATAACAATAAAATTTCTGTTTGTTTTGTTTTATTTTTCAACTAATTGTTTAATGTGTAAGCATGTTCATCTTTATCTTTACAATAATTTTAATATATTTGATTATATTTTATATTGAATTAAAAAGATCTAAACCCTGAAACAATCCCCTGAATCGTACGAAAAATATTAAAAAAAAGCATTCTCAAGAGGACGAATTCTTTTCGTAAATGTGGTTCAGCCGTGGTTTGCGGTAACAATGATTAGTTATACTAACTTCTTTTCGATGAACAAAGGCAAAAACTAATTTAAAACATGAGTGGAGAAATATTGATGTAAATATTTGTAGCAACTTGCACATACAAGCTGGTAAGTTTTACCTAAAGTTAAGCTTTGATGAGGTTGAAGGTGCAACTTCGCACATAATCCATGAAGCCTTTGAGACGAGGTAAATCTAAGTATCAAGTAATAAAATTCATAGAGTATATATTGTGAATTAGCTTATTTATATTGTAGCTTAACTTGATTTTTGCTGCTTTAAAGTAAATATGAGAAAGTGTAAGATGACACCTGATTTAGTTAAAACACCAACTCCAAAATGTTAGATCAAGTTGAAATCTATTTAGTTAAGCAAAGTCTAATAACTGAATTTAATTAAACTTCAGCTTGTTCTTACTAAAATCACAAAGGTTATTGAATTCCTCTCTCAATGACTTATGTTCACAGCTTCATTGAATATCAAACTGATACACTTATTTTTACTTCGAAATTTTCAGTTGTGATATTTACATTTTGTTTTCGGATAAATCTGAATCCGAACACCAGCAATTTCGTATTCGTACACGTCACGTTTCAATAGGTACAGTCGCATTCGTTCGTGGTGTTCCTGGTACATTAAAATTACCGTGCACCTATTAAGGAACTTAAGATCAACATCTCAAATAAACAAATACGGTGTCATCGATGTTACCATCAAATAAAAAAAAAACTGCCGGTTATATGTTCGGACTACTGCATTGTGTGGAGCACATTACTGGTCCATTATTTACTGAGCGATATCGTTCCAAGGCAAATAAGACTTTCAAGCGATTACATGTAGTTTCAGAGGTAAAATACCTCTAGCGAAGCCAACAGGACAGCAACAATTCCCTTTGTAGATCAAACCGATGTAATCTTCCTACGTCTATACAACAGTTAACAATATCCATTAAATGAGAACAAGGTATAGGCTTAGCTTTTGACTATGTTGCCGACCGCTTGGGAACAGCGTTAATTTAGAATCTGACCAGTTATGTTGTATATAGCTCACAGAACTGATCGAGTCATTGACTAGTAGTACAATAGGTTATTTTAAAATTACAATGTAACTTAAGCTATGACGTATTCACTTCGATAATCACAATTTATAATTGTTGATTTAATATTATTGGATCGTCAAATCACGAATGACTCATGCGAGATTTTTTTGTTATTTTGTAGATAATGCTGAATGAATATGATTATAAATTAAAAAAAGTTTGAATCGATCATACGTAATTCGATTTCAACTTCAAATGCAATTATGTATATATTTCATAAAGGTTGCGCCTGGATCCAATTATTTTAAGCCGCTTAGTGTTCATAGTGTACTGTAAATTCGTCAGACCATATTTCAATTAAACATGTCAAAGACATTGCAGATTGGATAGTATAGTGTGTAATCAAATAGTTTTCGTCGACCATTATGCTAGCGTACTGGTGACTAATTAATGGTAATAATGGTGGTATTCTATTTAATTTCATTTTGATAAAAAAACTCAAATTATAGTTTCGTAGAAAATTAATTTTATGGTGCGATAGTTACAGATAAATAATAATTGCTTCTATCATTATGTCATTACGTATTAAGAATTCGTAATGATACTAGAATTAAATAATTGCTATTGGAAATGCTATTTGTTGTCTTATTCATTTTTTTCACAGCCACTAATAAGTATTATAAGAATAAAGTATTCGTTCCTTAATAACATTTTCACGCAGAGTAAAGGAATTATTTGTTAGTCGGTTTCCTGGAGTCTTTATTAACCTCACATCAACGGCGGGGAATGTAAAACTGTATAATATAATTAACTTGTTACATGTTTTCAGTGTTACTATAATATTATAATATATTAATAACATAAAAAAAAAATATCTTTGAAAAAAATAAATAATTGAAAAGTAATTGTAAACTTATTTAGTTATGTAAGAAATATATTTTTATTCTTATAAAAAAAGATTTAATCGACAAGAAACAAGAAATCATGAACCGCGTTTACAGTAATTGGATTACTTGTGTATATATGAAAGAAAGTAATAAGGGCTAGGTAAACAAGCTATTGAATGGTAAATAATTTATTGACTAATGGAAAGCTCTGTGGAGCCAAGTATTGAATTACCGCAGCGGGCAATAAGAAAATTTACTATTGAAATACAGGTTTCAATACTCAAAATTATCCTTATTGTATTCGTCTAGAAATATTTTAACTACACGTAAACAAATTACGGTATTTGACAGAATTTAGTTAAGTTTAATTTCATAAGTTTTAACATATAGTTAATTCTTGGTATTTTATATAACGTTTTAATTTTATTTATATCGTATAACAAATGTATAGCATAATAATATTACAGAACCTAAGGCTTAGATGATTTCTAGTACTTTACTTTATAGTACATATATAGTAGTTGTATTACTGTTTGAAAGTAAATTTCTCGTATTTGAGTAAAATGAAATGAAATAATTAAGACATCTCCTGTGATTGACTCGATTTTATCAAATTTTTTTGCAACATAGTAGAGATTTCACATGAAAAGTATGTTACCATACGGACATCAGTTTTTCAGAATAACATTTACAGATCTTAGTTTTTTTTATCTATTTTTTAATTGAATATTGATATCAATACAACATTAATAACAATATGTACCTGTTAAATGATTTTTTTATTATTTAAGAGTCATATTTTTTACTTCAAATTTTACGTAGATAATTAAAAAATGGATTTAAATCTTAAACTTAAAACGAAAATTGTCATTAATGTAAAACAATTTTATTTATTTCTATATAAAATGTAATAACTATTACGAGTATATGGATCTTCGATAGTCGGCCACAATTGTAGTCGTCTCCTTATCTGGAAAACTTGAAAACGGATTTCAAATCAGTTCTGCTTGTCACGCGTCGATGGGACTTGCATTTTACAATCGAATATTTTATCTTTTTAAACCACTGAAAATAGGATAATGTTTTTCGCGCAAATGTAAATTTTGTTTTTATATATGTGAATTGGTATATACATAATATGTTAATTAGATTATGATAGCCTGGAGCCTAAATTAGTAAACCGATTTTGACTTTGAATAAGTTGTCATTCGATTCGTCTTTTAGCAATCTAGATTTGAGATCGAGATTTCTGAGTATTATTTCTTTTTATCGGTCGTAGAGAAATTAAAGAACGAGGCCGCTTAATTGAGTTCACTGCGCTTTATTATGACATACTGAAAAAGTTATTATGTTTCAAAGTGAATCAAATTGAATTTTAAATAAAGCGCATATAAATTTATTTTACAAATGCACTTTGCGAAGTCACACGTTGCCGTAATGGTCGTCATCGAATCCAATAATTGTATCAACTCGTTGTAAATATAAATCATATTAGTCACATATTTAATTTTTGTAAAAGAAAAACTATCAATCGATAAAAGCACGGGTTATTTAGTTCCATTTGGTTGGTGCTGTTTTTTTCTTCTACATCTACATATGCATAGGACCGCTTCTATAAAATCCTTATTATGATACGTAATAGGCCATTCCTTACTATACTATTATTTGGTAGTTGTAAGCCTAGATGAGTCGTCAATACTGCCATACTCCTTTTCATAATTTTGCCGTGTTGTTAAAAATTCAAGCTCAACAAATTCAAGATTATTTTTTTCCATTACAGCTCTATCTAATAACCAAAATTACGTGTAGTATTTATTTATAAGACAAAGATTAACACATCTATCGAGATAATATGGTCAGGATGTGTCTAAATGTTCGATAAGCGACACCGAAGACGATATGTTTGTGAATATTCTGTCAATCCCCTGCGAATCCCTTTGTCCGCCAAATATGATATCCCTGATTCGCAACAATATCATGTTGTTGGTCGGTTGATTATTTTAAACAATGCAGGAACAAAGCATTTCAAAAATCAATTTCTAATACAGTAACATACTACTGAAACACGGACTAATTTCGGCGGTGGCTGTTCTACCTTCGTGTTTTTTTAAAGCTGGTATTAAATTTAAAGAATGATTTGAAGTTGTCATACAAAATACATCCTTCCTAAACTTACTTTTAGAACCCCGGTTCATTAAAACTTTACATTCGAAATACTTTAAGTTGAATTTGGTTTCCAATTCGAATCGGATATATTAGATGACGACATGCAAAGCAAACTTCCTTAAATACGACCGTAACTGAATCTCCTATTAGATTAAAGTAGCTTTAAAAGTAGGTACACCATATATAGGTAGATTTGATTTGATTCTAGTATAAGCTTGATCGATCCGATACAGACCTGGCAAGTATGTTTCTGGAGCTGACGTCTTTCAAGTTTAATTCAATGTCGAAAATAATTTTTACTTACGATCAAAGACAAATTGGAAGAGCCAATCAAAATGTTATCGAACACTTCGATGTCTTCTATTGATTATGGGATTGTACAACCATAATAAGAACGAACCAATTCAGAATATTTAGAACGAAAAGTAAATTTAATAAAAAATATGTTGAATTGTAGCTGCCTTCTTTGTAGTCCTTTTATTTAATCACAAAATCTCAAGATCTGAATCCAGGAATTGTATTCGTTTGAAGATTAAGGAGCAACTATCCTTCATAATATTAAATATCTAAAATTAAGATAGGTGGTAAACAAGCAATGGTTAGCCCAATAATTGGTAACTATCCGCAACAAGCAGGGTATAATAAAATCTGCAGCCCCTCACTAGTCATATGAAATACTAGTTGTCGCCGGCGACATCTTCCTCGCGGTGTTAAAAAAATGTGTGCCAAATTTCATAAAGATCCGTTAAACAGTTCTGGAGATACCTTCTATGAAACATCTATCCATTCATACATTAAAATATTCTCATTTATAATAAAAAATGATAAAACTGCAATATATGTCTATCTCATACTTTGCTGTATTTTTCTTAAACTTCTCCTGTATAAGTGACGTATCCGTATTATGCTTTACTTTAATGCAAGATTTAACCTTATTTATATTGTACTATTACTAATTATGTTGCAACATAATAATCAAATTAAAACATTATTAATCAAGTAAGTATAAAACTAGAGATAAAAAGATTAAAAACTAATCGAATTATTTTACTTTAATTTTCTTACGCTAAATATGATAGAACCGACATATAATTACTATTAAGGCTAGAAACGAAACCTTCCCCCTTTCCCCCATCTTTAACAGACGTGTTTGAACATTATTGGAGAACGTATTTTGCCAGAGAGTACTTATCAGCTTTTCACTAATACAGAATCCATCTAATGCATGCTGAACATTGTATAAACGTATGGACTCGGACTTTGGCTTTACATCACTCTACCTAACTTTTTGAAATTCCAATCAACTTTATACAGCATTTTCGTAATATAGTTTATAGTTGGATACATTAATGACTGTGGACATAGTTTCTAAAATATAAGGTATAACAAACTCGTTACTTAACATTGTATGTGCTCTGATATCTACATGTGAGCCTAACAGCAGCATGTTGCTGTATTACAAACTGACACCTTGACTTTCCGTGAAGTTATCTTTATTTTCTAAATATGTTTTTTATTATACATGATATAATCAATACAAATTATTTTTATCTCCTACACAATTCTTGTTCATGTTGAATATGATGATAAACTTATTCTTTCTTCTAATGAAACATTTCAATTCTAACTATTTCTATCTATTTCGATTTCAATTTGAAAAGGACATGGAAGCTAAATTCAGGTTGTTGTAAACTTTGTATAAGGTGCTTTGAGAGTTTATTATTTTGCAAACAAAAGACTGTGATTACAGTGATTAGTGTTTGTACAGACTTGACAGTTAACGCACGGTGCGCGTAATGATCGAACGCAATCAAATCACACATTACATTTAGGCCCTTCATATACAAGGTAACGTAAATTTTCGAAACAGGGAATTTTAGTTGTTAAGCGACTTCGCAATACAATGTTATATACTTGTAGTTTCGTACACAGCACGGCTCGCTGACATTCCCATCTGTCATCAATAATGTTATGTCTTTGCTTTTGCCTGTTGCCTCTTAAAGTTGTCCGTGCTAATCGAATAGACTGTCAACAATTTAACGTTGTGCGTACGAAGCGCGCGCAACGCGATACTCGACTAAAGGATACGATATTACTCTTTAAGATTTATATTGCTTTGTGTACAAAGAGCCTTATATTGTGCAGCTGCCGATATGTCGCCTCGGTCTCGCCTGCGAATAATTAATTCACGCATCATGTCTTCCCCTATATTCATAGTATATAATTAACAGACATGTTTACAATTAAATATATAATAGATTTCGAGATTTAAGGAATTCGGACACAATATTCCCATTGATAGTGTTGTTATAGTCGATCATTTGAAATTTGACACACTGTATATCTGATCCTAAACTTAAAAAAGACACAAAATTAAATAAATATCTATTTGTTAATAAAACATATCGTTGTGTCATTTCGAAACGAAAGACGACGTAATTGTCTTCCAGAATTTTCAATGTAAAGCCAGTTAATTTAAATTGTAAGGTTCAAGATGAAAGAAAATACTTTTGATAATATTAGTAAGTATTTTATTAAATACATTCCTTTGATACGAACCATCAAATTGAAGACTTACTAGTTTTGATTAATATAACGTTAATTAATTACTTTGTACTTTTAGAAAATTCAAGAATCTTGTCAAAGAGCAACACAAGATATTTATGAGGGACTCGAGACGGGGCAGGTATGGATTAGTTTATTTTTACTTTAATTTCCAACAAGTAGAAAATAGTCGAGGTTTATCTGTAAAATGTTTCTACTGAAAATAGTGCAACATTGTTCAATTATTTTCTTCTCGTTAGTAAGAAATGTTAAGAAAAGTTTTTTTTTTTTTTTATCAAAAAGTATAAAGCTTTTTTTTGAGTACCAGAAACAAATACAGTATTGTTTTTTTACGTCATTTATGTAATAAAAATTAAAGTACACATCTATGTTATTGAATAGTTATTTAAATCGGAATGTTACGAATTGGTATGCATTTAAACAAATAATTTTCATTTTCATTGCGGTCATAAATACATACTGTCAATGTATCGAAATTACAATTTAACCCTCTTTACTCACATGTCAATTGTCAATTGTTACCTCAAACCTCAAATGAAGTGCACACTCCATGGACAAAGCTTGTATAGGAATGCTTTAATATTCGCTTTTGTGCGAGCTTCCGAATTATGTACCAAACAAATAGTCTTTAATCCTGCGATGATTATGTTTGTGACAAACAACTTTGTTTTTGTATTTAACTAGCCTTTGACTGTTTAAAGCCACGAGCAATCAAAGGCCATTATAGTTTTATGTTTGAGTACTATATTTGTATATTACATGTCTAAATGAATGCAAGCTTTATGACTCATTATGTAGTAGTATACTGGCGATATTTACATAGATAATTTAATATAAAGAACAACGGTAAACGATCGATCTGATTTCAGAAGAAAAAATCGATCTCAATTGTGAAACTACTTTTCTATTTAATGGCGAATAAAATGTTGTATAAAAAGTAGCACTCATAGAAAATAACAAGTTTTTCTAAATATTAACTCAAAAAATCCTGTGCTACTTATATTCTTTTCTTCTTTAAATTACCTTACTTAATATAAGTAGTGACGATCTTTCGTTTGACATAGATTAGTTCTAGTTGGATTTAACTTATTTGAAAATGTTCTTTTGGTTTGGTTAAAATGCAGTTTGCTGCAGCCTATGTGGTGCTATCTCGTTATTACGCCTTGCGAGTGAAAATATTCAAGGAAAATTTGTTTAGGATTCAATTTGGATGCTTGTACTTGCCCTTCTGTACTAAGAAAATATTTAAAAAATAAGCTAACGAACAAAATGTAGCGTTCAGTTTATTTTAATATTTAATACAAAACTGCGAAACTTACATGACTATCGTGATTCGGTTAACTTAGGAGTCCAATTGTTTACCAATATGCTCATAAGTTGATGACTAGCTCATCATTGTGTAGTTTTAGAGCAGTGTACATTTGCGATGTATGCAGACTAAAAAAATAAAAAACTACAACCATCATAATGAATACTAAGTCAAAATAAAAGCAATTACGAACAGACCGTACGCATCTTGGCGTCTAATTGTTACTAACTTTATACAATTTTCTTAGTAAAATAAGAAAAAAAAAACAAAACAAAACACCAAAGCAATTCCGTCGACGTTCGGATATCGTTTCTTTTTCGATATCTTTTTTGAAATTAATTAATTAATTTCAAAATTGGTTAATTTAAAAAAAGATAAGAGTTTCAGATTATTTCGAGTTTTTCAATTTGCTCCTAGATTATCAATTTTTTTTAACTACAGTCTCGGATTTTTACGTTCATTTAATAAAAAATCGATAATATCTTAACCGTGGCATTGCAATAGATGCCGACCTCAGAATTAAAGAAAAGTACTTTTGAATTAAAAACTTAATTATGAATGTAGTAATATTTTTTCCATTAAAACACTCCAATAAATATCAGCAACACGTTATTTTCCTATAACATTATCGTTCATTATTCATACAATATGTCAGCAAAGATTAATTAACAAGCGGATATAGCGTCGCGAAGAAAATACACCCACGTTTGCGTCTAGACCTTAGACCTTACCTGTCTGACTCATTAAGATCGTACATTTCACTGAACAAACAAATGTTATTATAATATTAATGTCTTTTTTTCTTTTTGATATTTACAGAATATAGTAACATCTTAAATCATATTTTAATGTAATCTCTTTTTGAGTCGAAATGACAATCGCCGCGAGGCGAGCAGACCGCGACCATGTTTGGACGTATTTTTGTTTGAACATTTACCTTCGTTATTTTGATACGAAGGTCACAAAGAGAAAAATTTTATTATTATTAATTATTATTCTATTATAATTATTATTAAAATAAGTGACTTTAGACTGAGCGTGAAAACGATAATCATTTATGTGTCAATGGTGAGATCTAGGCCACAGAGTGCTCTAGAAATTTGAAGTATTGATTCCTGAATCTATCTAAATATGTTCCCTTGTAACGTAACGAAAACTAATAGATAAAGAAACGTCTCAGTATAAATGTTAGTTTGCACTTTTTATGAGTACTGTTTTAAAATTACGCAATACAAGCTCACAAATAACTTCATTTTCTTTCCATAACATGTTGCATTCTAAAATACACAAACTATAAAACTATCTTTAATCGAATCTTGGAGCTGTTTATCACGCAAAATGGTCATTTCACTTGTACTTTTGGAGGATACGTACACGTTAATTGCGTATTGATTGATAACATCATTTGAATTAATACAGTTTGCGTAGCTCCAACGCATATTAATAACGATCTAGTCAGAATGAGATTTTGGTATAATTAAATTGCGCTATTGTCTTTTTGATTTGATTATTTCAACAACATTATACGAATAATCAGATTTATAGAGGCGGTGGTTATTTTTTTATAGCCACGTGAAAATCAAAAACTTTTAAGCTCTCACTATTAAAAGGGATACCGACCAAAAAAGTCCTTTGAAAGGATAATTCAATGACGAGCTTTTTGTTTCGGTCGCAATGTTGCGAATGCAAATGGAAGCGTATTGAATTAGAGAATGACTTTTAGCTCGATATACCCTTTGCATTTTTTTAACTATGCAACCCATGATTTCATTTTTCAGTTTGGTTCTAGATAGATGAGGATAGTGGGGGGATGATTAGTACCAAGGGTTTTTTGATGTGAAACATCTATAGGATCACTTGTAAACCGAATTGTTGGCGTGGCGACGCTTTCCGTGGCGACGGGTCTCCACGCTATACTAAGGTATACATATATTATTATTATTACTATTACTATTATTATCATCATTATTATCATTATTATTATTTATTTAATTATAATATTTAATGCATATTACTTGCACACACATGATGTTTCACATCTGCCAGGCGTCCCATGATGGCTCACAAGTTTTTTTTAAATAATTTAGTACATTATCTAAATCAATATCATGTTGCAATAATATGAAAACAGATCTGCCATGTTAAACAATTTTACCAACAAATAAAATTTTTCATTAATGACCTAGATTATTCACATCAACTACAACAATAAACGTCAACTACAAACAGGTGCACGTGTCCGTATCGTCTAAGACCTAAAAGATTTCGATGCGACTAGAATATTTGAAAAATGTTATACAGAAAAATTAAATATTATTTGAATTTCATTCTTTTTTAATTTATAATTGTATTCCTGCGCTTTATATAATTTAGGAAGTTTTGAAACGAATATCAGATAACATTTATAAATACTTATTTAATTTAACTTTCTTTTACTTTAATTTTAATTTATAATCCCTTTTTGATCCTGCAGTCAAATTATTTTATATAATTTTGTGGGACTTTGTTCTCAATGCATATTATAAATCAATAAATAATAAGTAATAAATAAAGACTACTACTGGAATTAGATTTTTATTTTGCCAAAGATGGCTTTATTTCACGATAATAATTAGATACAAGGGGCGTTAAGAGGAAATAAACTATTTATAGTATACGGAAATGTTCACTGCGAACGCTATCCTTTCTACCCACGTGTTAGACACTTAGACCAGGATTCTTAGCTTTTTTTACATTTTTTGAATCTTATTTTGCTGGTTATCTTTTAAAATACTAAATGGCTACATCAGGTCTTGTTATTTGAGTTAGTAGAAGGATATATTATATTGTTAATCTCATATTTTTTGAGTATATTAACAACATTTGCATATTTATATGTACGTGTTTTAATACATTCATATGAATTAGAAAATTCTTAACATTTTGACCAATCGACGACTATCAATAATGGCGATGCCATATCAAGGAGTTTTGGTTCCGTAGGTTTTCCACAACATGGCGAGGTGTTTTTTTAGACACCCTATAACTGCCCCCTATCAAATATTCTACCTTTTCTTAAAGATACATTTTTTCTTCGTTTAATTTGAAATTGATTATCATCAGCACACTTTACGTCCCCACTGATTGGTTCGGAGCTTATCCCAAGTTAGGGGGTGATTAGGCTATGATCTAAGTCAACTACGCGGGTTCAGTGCGGATTGGTTGACTTCACACATATCATCGAATTTCTTCTCAGATATGTGCAAGTTGCTATATCGTCGTACCTATTGTATACCGTTTACTATGACTAATTTGGTTAGAGATAATCTAATGTTATATGGATAATTTTCGAATACTTTCGTTATAAAAATCTAAGATCAAAAAAATATCTATCCTGTACAGGTAATTAATAAATCTGTTAATTGTTTAATTGTTATTTTAAAAAAAATATATAAACCATTTTTTCAAGCCAAAAACCAAAAAACATTTTTTCTAATAATTTACTTGCAAAACCTATTATTGCTATTTCAGCTTTTAAGAACCGACGTCGATCTGGGATGGGGCAAATCAACAAGAGAAGTGTAGTATGACCAAGCGGCAATGTGTATATTTCCTATAAAATCTGTTAATACAATATTTTTATTTAAATAAAACTACAAATCAAATATAAGAGTAAAACAATATTGTCGCAATTATTAAATTAAAACTTTTTTTAATGTATAGAAAGTCTTTTTATTTTTTATATATACATTTATGTTTTATTTTAATATTACATTTCGTATCGTACTATTTACTACGTAATTTAATATTAATAATTGAACGCATGTTGGGTAGTGTAAAAATGTAAATTTGAGTTTAATATTGCTTATGGAAAAATATAATTGTCCCTAAAGTTCAAACTTTAAGATAGTCACTGTACAAAAGCTTGTAGTCGTAGGCGACGACAATGTTTTGCACATCGCTCCGATACCTAGTCTAGTGTACACGGGTTTTCCAATTTGTGTCCGTTTTCAATAACTGAAAATCTGTGTGATTAATTGAACATTAATTGAAACGTAAGTGTTTTAACATTTCACTTTTGGATTTTATTATTTTATTAAATAATTGTGTGTACAACATGTAAAATGTAGTGATAATTTAAACTGATTTAATAAATTTTTCTTTTTTATTTACATCGGGCTACAGGTTCGAAGTTTACTTTAGAAGATGCTTAAATTGAAAATAGAATGTTACATTTTGTTAAAAAAAGTTTGTAAATAATTTAAATAGTTATGTTTTCGTTTTTAATTCGTTGTCTTTGTTTTTAGTTGCAATAATGGTGGATATCAAGTCAGTTCTCATAGTGGAATCTGTGGGAACAAAGTGTGTAGATATTCTAAAACAACACGGCATTAAAGTCACACAAAAATTTTCTCTCACTGATAAGGAATTGATTAATGAAATACCTGTAAGTACTTTAATATTATTACTTTCTACAGCGTAATCATTTGTTGTGTTTGTGTCTAGTATTACTGTTTGAATTTAATCAGAAAATTTCCCTTGCGGTTCTTGTTGGTTAGAGCGAGGGTCCGAATGTTTACCAACGATCTCGGAGAGACGGCAAGATAGTGTGATCCTATGTTACCGTAAAACCGGTGACGGCACCAGGTGTCTTCTGTCTCTCCATGAGTTAGTGCTGAGGGTTTCTGCTGTGTTCCTTGGCAATCCTGTGTCCTGCACCTGTTGCACATGTTGTCTGCTGGCTGCCCAGGAGGGGTTATAGTGGATGAAGTCTGACATAGCCCTATCTTGTCTCAGAGGGCTGGGTATCTTTTCATGGTGATGGCAAACGGGAAGCGGCCACCCGAATTCGCCGAAATGGCGAAGCGACCGCTGCCCATAGACATACGCCATTGAAGATGCGTTGCCTATTTTTAATCTAGGCACTTCATACACACATAAAAAAATGTTATAAATAGAGTAGAAACTATGTATATTTATAATATTCTTGGGTATTACGCTAATTGATAAAAGTTAATTTAGAATTTTCGGGAAGCGCCTTAATACGACCCGTTCGTCCCACGACTCCTCTTCTCTACCTACGGTATTGAAAATAAATTATTTCTAACGCCTCATTTTTTATCCGATTTATTTATTTTTAGGAGTATGACGCTATAATTGTGCAAACAGCTACAAGAATTACAATTGACGTTCTTTTTGCTGGCAAAAGGCTAAAGGTTGTTGCAAGTGGGGGCGCATATTCTAAGAATATTGATATATTGGCCGCTATCAGTAGAAACATTAGCGTTATCAAGTTAGTATATTTTTTATTTTTACTGAAATGTTTAGTTCAAATACCAATCATTTACATTTCTATGTCATAACGTAGATACAACAGGCTACATTACATTTACCTCGATGTCATATCTACTCGTTTCTGCCAATACAATTTAAACTACTAACATTGAATTACTTTCACTATGTTTAATGTGATAATTATTCTGTAGAGATTATTGAACTTGTTTGCTATAATAAATGACTAGCTTTGGCTCTACAAACTTTTTGGTCCCATCAGCTCCCCGTTTTGCGAGCAAGGCGTCCTTACAATTTATTTACTGCCGTAGCGCGCCTCGCGGAAGCATCTTAAGCGTTTGCGAGTACACATGTACGCTGATTATGGCGCTGGCGAGACACCTGGTGAGGGCAAATTACTCGTACCGCGCTGGCATTCTGGACAGGGCTATGTTCACCGGCTCGGAGCTTCAAGGCAGGACGCTCGCTTTTGTCGGACTCGGCGAAGTTGCTAAGGGAGTTGCGGCTCGCATGAAATCATTTGGCATGAGGGTAATGTATTTTATACAATCAAACTGAGACGTGTTCTTCCACCCTAGTGGTCAAAATACCTAGTTGATTTTATAAGAAGTTTAATAAAAGCTCATAAATATTTTCTGTTGTAAGTGGCGTAGCGAATGTGTTATATCTGCTAAGCTTGCGAACATTTCAACGGGCATAGAGTCGGTATATGATTTATTCTAATATATACTTGATATTATATTACCTATATTTGACTGCTAAAAAACGTGTTTACTTTAATAAATCTTTGTACACAGTTGTTTTTCACTTAATAAATTCGATCAGGTAATTGGCTTCGAAGAGTCTTTTAAAGCAGCAGAGTACAAGGAATGCGGCGTAATCAAGACGAGTTACGATGAGATGTGGCCACAAGCCGACTACATTGTTCTTTACACATCTCCGTTTGATTCGAACATTTGCCGTAAGTATCTTTTCGGATCACGGATATTTGGACAAACGCTTCAACAAGGGTTATAAATTTAAGGGCTTGACTAGTAAGTAGAGTACAGAACATCTATATATATAAAAGAAAGTTGTGTTAGTTACACCATTTATAACTCAAGAACGGCTGAATCGATTTGACTGAAAATTGGTGGGCAGGTAGCTTAGAACGAGGAAACGGACATAGGATTATTTTTACCCCGTTTTTTATTTTTTATTCTGCGCGGACGGAGTCGCGGGTAAAAGCTAGTTATCAATAAATCATAGATGGTCCGACACCACCAAATACTGTTTTTTATACTGCACTTCGAACTGGCTTATATTATATATAATTAAAATAAATATTTTGGTTACAGCTTTCATTACCTCCGATATTCTGAAAGCATGTAAGAGAGGCGTGAAAATATTAGTTTTGGGACACATCGGTGTGTTTCAACCTCGTGATATGTACGAAGGTCTCAGGTCGGGACAGGTAAGATTTGAACTATTCGTTACTTTTGGTTTGTCTATAAATAATAATTTAACCTTTTTTTGCCGCCTAAACCACTGTGTTACCTTCCGCCAATCTCACCCGCACACTCACTATATGTACTCGTAGTATTCGAAAGCAATTTATATTCTACACTTTATCCCTAATATTTATTCTTGTGATAAAAATTGTGTTGTTGTTGCGTACAATTAAAGGACGTCTCTTTAGATTCATTTCAAAAGGCCACTTTATAATTGACTTGTGTCTTTACAGATCGGCGGAGCAGCATTTGATTTGTACGAAGAATATATTGATATGGACTTCTTAAGATATCCTATATTTCAACATTCATCTGTTATATGCACAATGCATCTCGGTGAGTATTTGCTATAACGCGTTGCTGTCGGTTACATCTTATTAGTATGGATGAAACTAGGTTAGGATTATTCCGACAATTAGGTCAATTATACAGTTTTTTCAAATATATATATTTTTCGTTTTTAATGCTGTGCTTTTGTTATTTCTTTATGTATTAATGTATTTAAGTATTATTATAACGCTGTGTGACATATTGTTCTATTTGCTATGCTATGATATGATCAGCGATAAAATTTCAATATTATAATAAAAAGATTGTAAAAGTAACTGAAGCGAGTTTTATCATTTTTTTGCGTGTTTAAATGATCTATCTATCTTGCAGCAAATATTGTTTTGCATATAAATGACTAAACACTCATTTAATTCCTTTTTGTACTTGAATACTATGTGATCAATATCGAAAGTAATTCATGAACCACATACTACATTGTATTATTGTCCTTATTGTACAGTAAATGCAGGAATATTAAGCAGTTTTTTGACTTTGCAGCTGTGGAAACCCAAGAAGCTATTGAGCGTGGTGGTCAAGAAGTGGCGGAGCAGATTGTTAACATGTGCAAACCAAATACTTATAACACGCCGATTTCCTCTCTAATCAACTAAGTGTAGAGTAGAGAGGAGTCAATAAGAAAAGAGTAGAGTAAAGAGGAGTAGTAGATAGATTAAAAGGGTTGAGAGTAGTACATTAAAGATGAGTAGAATAGAGAGTGGGGAGGAGTAGAGTAGAGATGAGTAGAGTAGTAGATTAGAGATGAGTAGAGTAGTAGAGTAGTACAGTAGTAAAGTGGAGTTCCGAAACATTCTTAAAAACAGTGTTGTCAGAGATTTTTCTTTGCGGATGAAAGGGACGACATGTTTCAAGAATTGTTCAAGACCACTTTTAAAGAACTGACGGCAAACTAACAATATCTGTAGAAAAAGTTTATATTCAGTATTAAAAGTATTAGTCATCCCCACTACTATATAATGTTTTGTGCTTTAATTGTAATTATAATCTTAATTTCTGTTACAAATAAAATTTTAAAACTATGGTTTCTATGTTTTATTTACGAAAATTTTAATAGCCATTTACACCTTTATGAAGGATAATTTTATTATAACTTGTTATAAACAAAATGAATATACGTTTACACATAGTTTTACAATTTAATAAGCATATAAATAGTAAGATATATCACAGCGGAAAACAATAAACACGAATGGTTTAAATAACAAAAGTGATCTGAACTTCTTTTTTACAAGGTAATACTTAACATAACACGTTAATCGTACAATTTAAATTATAACTATATTATAATTAATGTTGAGTAAATACAATCATTTCTACAAAATATTGTTAGATACTAATTCATTTGAAAGATTGTCCACAATGATAAAAATACGTTGCGACGTAAGAAAGCCACAGGTGTGTTTGGCAGAGTAACATTGCGCAAGTTCACTGAAAAGAAACTACGAGTACTAAAACTGTTCAATGGAAACTTTTACAGATAAGTATCATAAGTATAGTTAGTGAAGAATTCACATTTTTATAATAAAAGGTCGCAAACAATTAAAGAGTAAATTTAATTGCGTGGGGAAGGGGATGTATAAAAAAATGCTTCCCTTCCTGTATGGGAAGGGAAGGGATAAAATATGTAGTTATCGCGCTAAAACCATATCTTCGGACTGTATTTAGGCCTCCCGCACATAAGAAGAAACACATACTCTACCTCAAACCTGTCTTCTGCGAAGAGCAATATTCCACAGACTAAGTATTTATTTTGAAAAAAAAAAATAGAAGGTATTAGAAGAAAACGCTTGTTAACCTTTAACTATGGACGCGCGGTCTGACAGACCGCTCTCGTTTCTGAAAATTGTATTTACCCTACTTCCCCTCACTTCTCGCTCTTGTGACGTTTAGTAGCTTCGACTTTAGTGGCGAAACGACTGTGAAGAGGAGAAGTTGCATCGCTGGCTGCAATTTGGCTGAGAAATTTTGTTTTAAATTTCGCCTGCGGTCTGTGAGACCGCGAGTCCACGTTTTCAATACAAACATTTATTGACTGCGATTATATTTTTTATAGGTTATAAGCAAAAAAAATATCAAAAAACATAAAACCGAGTACTTCTGCGGCTAAACTAACTTCAAGGTCAACGTGGGACGGCCCAACAGATGTCAAAAAAAAAAACGCGTTGACGATCCTTCATTTGAAGTTGAAATTTATCAAAATAAATGCTTTTCGAGTCAGATCAATCCGAAGATGAAAACAACGTTGCCGTTTGTTTAGCATTTGCTGTAGACATCAAACCTGAAATTATTCACTACTATAACTCCACTAAAGGAGGAGTAGACGAGACTGACAAGAAATGTTCTATATATAGTAGTAGCCGTAGAACAAGAAGGTGGCCTATGGTCATTTTCTATAGGATACTAGACTTGTGTGCAGTGAATGCTCACATTCTACATAATCAGCATCAGCGCAAAGCAATAGAAAGAAGGAATTTTCTTAAGAAATTAGCCTCCTTGGTCGTACCACATATGCAAAGATGTGTAATCCATTTAAACCTTAAATTTGCCAAAGGAATTGCATATGACATTGAAGCGCGTTTTAGGAGCAGATCTGCCTATTGCGAAGCCCCCCTACTTTAGAAATCGAGTGTTCGAAACGAAAGACCTACCGAATCTGTCCACCTAAACTAAAGAGGAAGACTAACTACACTTGTGTTGGCTGTAAAAAAGCTATATGCCTTCAATGTTCTAAGCCTTTGTAAAATGACTGTCAATAATTTTACTGATATTGGACCTTTGTCAGAATTTTTATGTTTCAAGTTTAGAAGTTGATTTTTTGTTTTTTATGTTTGGTATAGTATATACTTACAGATTAATGTGGTTTTTTTTTCAAGAAGTTATTTTTTTTTAAGTTGTAGTCTTTAATTTGATCTAAGGCAATTTAAGACTGAAAAGTGCCCTAAATGTGATTTACATCATTATTAAGAAAATAAATGAATATAAGCTAAATTACATATTATAATCTTTTAATTTGATAATCTTTAGGTACGTCAAAAATAAAAAAATTAAATAAAATGGCAGTTTTCTTAAAAATATTACTTGAAGTTATAGCGGTCCGTGAGACCTCGCGTCCATGGTAGTGTTACAATATTTTGATGTCCACAGTTAAAGGTTAAGTTCACACAATGACATAATTATCGTTTGTAACCTGATAATGAAAAGTCAAATTGCCGATTTATCAATTTCTTTAAGGATAAGTACAGTTATAATAATAACAAATCGTATCCTTTAATTAAATATAAATTGATTTATTTTTGGAAATACTTTTCACTGATACCTTATAATGATAACCATATGATGAAGTATATTTAAAATCAGAGTGGGTTTATTTTCTTGACGTAGAAACTACCATTATGTTTATACGTGGGTGTTTCTCAGCCAAACAGAAATACAAGTATTGGAGCTGACGTATTCTAACGGACAAAGAAATTAATGAGGTGACTAAACACCTATATTCATATTCATTTATTTACTATTATCTTTATGATACATTATAAATTACAATACACCACCGCCTGCGGAATCTCATGGCTCAAGCAAACAGTGGTCCCTGTTTCTAAAATAACTGCCTTTTCTTCTTTTTGAGTCCATTAATTTAACTGTTTAGCGAGAGTTTCTTAAGATTAAGGTCAAAGCTCTTTATTGTCAGTGTCAGTCTTTACAGACACTGTTGTGTGAAGGTCTGAGACAAAGACAGCATCTTAGACCGATACGCGGTGAGGTTGGTTCCACCCTCTGTCGCTCCGAAGTAGGCCCGCATAACACTTTCATTTAATAAATGCTATCTCATGCGGGGCACTACTCCACTGGTTGGGGGAACCACAGGCAGGGAATTAATCCCCGAAGACTTCTAGCGAGGCGGTGGTGGGTAATCACTCCTCATTGGTGATATAGACGAAGTGGTCGGAAAAAGCGGCCTGTCGAGAGCTGCGTCATTAGATGTCTGCAGAGCCGGTGGAGTAACAGTTGTCCAGTGCTCCCTGGTGGCGCAGACCAGAGCAGGCAATGAAGGTGTTGGGCCTGCGAGTTCAGATTCGGAAACGCGACATTGCCTTCTGGGATTTCTCTTCAAGACACATTTAGCTTTTATGTTCTGATTTCTTTAGTTTTTACTTTTTATTTTATTCATAACTATTGAGTTTTGATTGTTTACGAGCGTATCACCTTCTTAAAGTCCGGCAACGCATTTGCGATCCCTCTGGTATTGCAGATGTCCATTGGAGTCGATGAACACCTTCCCGCTGCTCGTTTGCCCCCTTCTCTTATAAAAAAAAAAGTTTAACTTTATCAATTAGATTTTATTTTGGTTGAGGAAATTTTTTGTTGTTTTTTTTTTCAAAGAGGGAAATAAATTCTTTTTTCGACAAGTTTTTGGCTGTGGAAAGTACCTGGCTAGTTAAAATGCAATATCACGAGTTCATTATCGAGATTTTTTGGTTCAAAATTATATAACTACAAAGGATACTTTTTCCACGAATCGGGAGGTTTTTCTTGTTAGCTTACTAAATATGGAATAAGAGCGTGGGCAGTTCTTTTGTATTTTATTAAAAGTGATTCTGTACAACGTAGCTATCTTTAGATATAATCCGTCTATTGAAGTATTTTGACTCTATCGTGGATTTTTTTTCATAGAAATATTATACAACTTTACGGGTTTTTTAGCTACCCAGCACCAAAAAAAAAATTATAAACTACTAGATGCCTCCTGAGACACCGTCCGCGCGAAATTAAAAAAAAAAACTTAACTAGTAGCCAAATGCATCCAGACAAATTTTCTCGAGGAGCTTAATTCAACGTTATAACGTTAAAATGCATTTTCATATTTTGAAAGGTAAACGTAACGTGTTCTACGTTGTTCGTAAGCTTGGTAAACATTAGGAGTAGTCTGTTCAAAAGGTTTAGTGGTCTTCCAGGTTTGATAATTTTAGTTTGTTGTTACTACAAGTTACTGCTGCAACCTTTACCCACTATATGCGATAGTTAGAAAATGATTTATCTCTTAAATTTATTAGATTGGTAAAAGGTTCAGATTAATAATTGAGCACAATTAACGAATAGTTATACTGTAATAGCTAAGCTTCAGTATTATAATTTTACATTTTTGGAAATGACACTAATGAAAACGGTATAATATGGTGTTGTATCATTTTCCTGTTCGTCTTATGTGCCACGTAACATTCATGTACGGTGCTGCATACCTATTCGTCTAACCTTGGATTTCAAAGACCAAAATCTTTCGTTTAAAACATGTTGTTAACTCTGCTTTGAGAAAGATAGTGACAGAAATAACGATGTCTTTTAAACAGAGATTTTTTTATATAAGAGAAGAAGTCAAACGAGCAGCAGGAACACCAAGGTGTTCATCGACGCACATGGACATCTGCAATACCAGAGGAAACGCAGATGCGTTGCCGGCCTTAGAGATGGTGATTCGCTCGCTTCTTGAAGGACCCTAAGTCTTAGCGGTTTTGAAATACCGCCGAGGACAGACCATTCCACAACGCGGCAGTACGCGGTAAAAAGCTACGCGAAAACAGCGATTTTAATCTTAGATATTTATTATTCTCTATCTCTGTATTCAAAAATAAAGCACCATGGAGCATTAAAAATATTTTATTTGCCTTAAATATTTTTCAGTAATAGAAATGAAGCAATTATACTTAGTTGTTAAGTTCTATAACGTTTACTTTTCAACCTAGATACAAGTTTCCATGGGTAATGTGCAAATGTCTCAACCTTTAAGTTTCTTGCAAAATCTTTTTATCACATTTCATGAAGGAAGTTGTTATTTAATAATGTTAATTAGTAACACCTATTTATCTAAAAATACACTACATTTCATCGTTATATTGTGTAAATATAGTCGTATGTTTTTAGTTGACGAGCTATAGGAAAAAAAAAGTACAAGAAATATCCTGTAGAGAATTTCCTTAGACTAATATCTGCATTTGTTTTTCTTTGCCGTTACCCTTGACAGACTGGTCGTGCTCATCATGCTTTCATTTACAAGCCGCCTGTATTCCATCTTAATTCCTGCCTTTCAAGGTAAACACTCACAATCTTTGCTTTCACCAATATTTGCCACCAAAATGTACCGCATTATGTGTGTAATATCTATGTTATATAGGGCACATAGTTAGAATGCCCAGCCTTGCCTAATGTCCATATTTATATTAAATTATATTAAACATTGGTAAAATAAATTGTGTCCGAATAATCCATATTTTATTAAACGAATATCATTAACCTTTTAATGACTATTGCATTGCAGTTATACCAAATATATAACGAATATAGACATAAATATTAAATTAATCACTATTTGTATGTACAGTAGCGCGGTGTCACAGGAAACCAATGTTTTATCTGCTCCGGCTTTTACGAGCGTACCTGGATTTTCAATTACATTTTAATTAAATGGCTCTTTGTGCGACAAACATCTGTGCAGCCTCTGACATAGATTTGAATTTAATACATTTGTTTTAAATAAAGTTATATACATCTAAAATAAAATTCTATACCAATGCAGGCATCGGAAGCATAAGTTTTCGCTTGTATTAGTAAGCAGTAAGATTACAACAAGTGAATCATTAGATAATTTGGCTGATTAAATAATAAAAATAAAAGAAAATTTAACGTCTAGGATAGGGAAAATAACAACAACAATGAACAGGAAAAATAATTTAATTCCAATGAAACTTAACAATCATTAGAAGTTACTACATGAGGCAACTCGTCTTGAAACTTCACTACGGTGCACTGCGATGTATAGTAAGTACCAGGATAGCATAAATTAATAAGCTGCTCAGCGGCTTCTTGACCACAACGCATTACCGCTTCCTCAGTTTGTACTCCTGTGAACGTTATAATATTTTAGTTACTTCTACTATTAATATTACTTTCATTTATATTTCACATATTTTTTTTTTAATTACATTTTATGTAACTTTACAAAATCGTCATCAATTCATATTCGCAAGTTTAGGTATTTAAATTACCACTATATTTCACCTCTATCTCTCTTTAGACTTACCGAGATGCATTGATGCAATTACGGATGGATGATTAAATATCGGTTGTTTTAAAAGGGTTAAATCTTCATCGTATAGATCCAACCCGGCACCACTGACCTGCAAAGCGTTTTATAAACAAAAAATGAACTGAATATGACAATGGCAAAGTGATAATAACGTCAATGTAGAAACGTATTGAGTTCTTCTTGAAGTATAAAAATATATCATGTAAAGTAATAAAAGTAATTAAAAAATCAATAAACCCAACTGACTGAAAGGATGTAATGGATGAAATATCGCCATCTATTGACTGCATTTTATAACAAAGATCATTTTTAATGTTAACTAAATACACTGTAATGTTTTTTTAAACTAAGAATTCCAAAACATTGAAAACATGATTTTATTTATAGACGCTACAAGAAAAAGTCTGCAAAATTATATAAAAAATATGGCGAATGAGATTCCACGTCGTTTATTACTAATTTAAGCCGTCACAAAGGAATTTATATACAAACCCACATACATAGAAACAAACTTACAGACGCACGAATAACATTCCATCTGTCAGTGGGGTAATCAGCAGGGTAATCAGTTGGCTAAACAGTCGAGTAAAAATTTACGAATTTGCAGGAAAAACATAACCCTCCCTTGGCAGTCGGGTAATAAATATTAATAGATAATAACCTGTCCTGTATTGAGTGCATCCAACAATGCAGTCGTATCAAAAACGTTGGTTTTTCCTAGTATGATTATTTTGACTCCTCTCTTGCACGCTCTAAGAATCTCTTCGTTGATGTAAGCTGTGATAAATTAATCACGTTAACTTGCAAAATTAAGTTAGTAAGTTAACATCAAAGTCTTTCCGATTTAAAATATTAAAAGATAAACTCTTAAGATATTTATTCAGGCATAAAAAATCAAAATTAGGTCCTCTTGATTTAAATTTTACAAAAAATATTCAGAAAGGCCACCTTTTTTGCAATACAAAAATCAATAATTGTGAATATATTGTATTCTTCTATCATTAATACAATTAAATTTTGTTGCGAAGTACTTAAGTACAAGACACAAATCCAACTAAAACTATTACGTCTGTAAAATGTACCGCGGTACCATAGGTATGGATGGAGATTTTCTTTTAGTCCGTGAAAAAATACTTACTGTGATTAGTGTCAAAAGGAGTCGAGAAAATAATAATGTAATCAGCGACAGGCCACATCTGATTCAATTCCATCTTGACTGCAGAATATCGCTTACAATATGATGCCGAGTAGCGCGAGTCGTAGCACATTATCTTATAAAATACATATAAAATTACTTGACTTTAATGAAACTTTTCTCTACTTTTCCAATATTAATAGTACATCTGTTTGAAAATTTTTATTCAATGTATAAAATATAGGAAAAACTTGTATATAAAAACAGAATTTTACGTTTGAAGTGCTTAAAAAGTTTTATATAAAATGGTTTTAGAGATACATACGAGTATGTAGTTGAAAATTCACAACGAAAGCACAACTTACAAACGGTTTGAAAACGCTCATTCGCCTTGCAAAGTGTTTAGCAACTTCTGACAATCCAATTATGGCGATGGTCCGTGATTTCAGTTCAGCCCCAATGCAAAGAGCAGGATCCCAACGTCTCGCAATTGGTACCTCCAAAGCTTTAATTGTGTTTCTTGCTAACGCGATTATTAAACAACAAGTATACTCACAAGCACTCAAGTTGTCACCACTTGGAGCACTAAAATTAAAAACAATATCTTTTAGAAAAACCATTGTTATATATAACTAAGCCATAAGACAACTTTATCTTTTAAGCAAAATTCCTACACACTTACTTGATAACAGTCACTCCTAGATTTTTAGCAGCGCATACGTCTACGTTACCAAAGTAACCTCCTGCGCATGCAATCACTTTTAAATTGACGGCCGCAAGCAAGACATCGATTGTAACTTTTGTAGAGAAGCGCACCACTAATGCATCATAAGTCTTAATTATAAAAATAACACAATTAATTAAGGTCAAAGCTCATTAGCCACTGAATGACAGGCAGAGAATAAGAATTTTTACTTGTAAAAACTATATTAACAAATATTAAGAACAGACTGAGCACGGTAATATTTAGCTGCTAAATGGGAATAGGTTTCAAAACTGGGAGCAGTTTACCCTATTATCAAATTTATGCAGATTTTTTAGAAACAAGAATATATATATCAAAGATGTTTATTTGATATTATAATAACTTCAATGCGTACAGTCCTATGGTCATAAGAAACATATAATTAAAAAAAAGTAAAATTACTTACAGGTATCTCATTCATTAGTGCTTTTTCATTGAGTGTAGCCATTTTTTTAACAAAAATGTTATGTGTATTTAAAATATCCACACACTTTGTCCCTACGTCGTCCAGTACGAGAACACGCTTTATATCCAACACCATACTTTATAAAAAAAAAAATAGAAAAATCGCAATTCATTGGATGCTAAGTTAGTTTAGTTGTGATTGGAATTAGTCATCATTAATATGATTAATAAAATGCTTATTTAAACGTTTTTGAACAAAGAACTTGAGCAAAAAATTATAAATAAATTTTAAAGCCCGTCAATGTTACACTATTTCTCACAAGACAATGAATTCATATGAGAATCAATGTCATCATATATCCTACTCCTATAGGGTAACAATGGTATATTTTAAAATTTATGGACAGTCAAAATGCTTAGAATTGCTAATTTAGAAATTTTGGGTGGTCACATTTACGGCATTAAGCATTTAATAATTATAGGTTACTCCAGTAAACATTTAAAACAAATTTGCGTGAATGTAAAAAACAAATAAATGAAAATAGATGATATCATATGATATCATAAATATGTTTGGTACGTATATAAAAATAGATAAGATATAAATATGCTAAAGGATCTGGTATCATATGTTCAAAAAGTACTCAGTATCATTATAATTTAAATTGAGCAGCCACTTCAGTAACATGGATTTGGCTTGTGGCAACGATTTTTTTAATAAATCGCAGCGCTTTATTGCTTATACATTTTATGCTCAAATTAAGTATACATCAAAGCACCGACGACGTTCGTCCAGACGATTCGACAGATTGTTTTGCAAATATTACCGCGTGGTCACACTACGCTTCTGCCGAGCATACTATCAGTGAGTTTTAAATGCTAGCGCAGCATTGCACTTCTCCGAAAAGCAAACGACTCCATTACTGTCTGTGTGTTAACGGACAATGCTAAATAATATCAACAATATATTGTTTTATTCCTTTAAATAAATCAGTGATTGAGAGTATTATAGCAAAGTACATATTGTACACATTTAAAAATATATATATCTTACAAATATTACTAATGCGAATGTTTAGATGGATGGATGCATGGACGTTTGCTTGAAGGTATCTCCGAAACGGCTAAACAGATCTTGATGAAATTTGGCACAGATGTAAAACTATTTACGAAAAACACATTAAATGTATATATTCAAATTAAATGTAATTTATGGTAGTAACGGTGGATTCTTCTCTACAAAAACATTTCATTTTATAGTCGCAATATTTTAAGCTCCAATTTATTTTCATGGTTTAATTCACATGTCACGTATGTAAATATTGAAGTGTTACGAAATACACTGTGTATTTATTTCAATACCCAAATAGCCGTTTTGTAAATAAGCAGTTTCCCAAAATAAAACTGAACTTTGAGTTCTGAAAACTGAAGTCAATAGTTTTCATTTAATCGAAATATTTATTTGTTCCTTTAATGATAAAAAGAAGAAAGCAATTTGAAAAATAGACTACTCATTACAATAATTCAAACTCAAAACCATTAATATAAAAAATATACTTACACCAACTAAAATTCTATTATCACATGCTAATGAAAACTTCGCTGCAATATTTGAGTACTAAATGCTTTTATAACAGTGTGAATATGATAACGCAATACGGAAATTCTATCCTTTTATTTGCGGCATGTGTTCCATTCAACTAGTTTCGAAACACCTGTGGCATCCTGAGACTTATGCTTCCGTCTCTATAAGTAGTCGGCAACATGGCGATTGAAACTAAATAAAATTTGTTTAGTTATGAATATTATTTCATAACTAGCACTGGTGTATTATTCATAAAGTTCGAGTTTTAAATTCTTAAGAGAAAGAACTATGTTAGTAAACATTTATATTAAGTATTTTTTTAAAACCAATATTTGTATGTATGCTGAAATTTGATAAAATTTTTGATGACGCTCGTGAAATGATATGCTCTAGCAATTTAAAAATGTCACAAACCTTGATTTTTATTTTTGCTTAAAAAACAAACTGACTCAGCATGTGTTGCAATGTCTAATACATCAAAAATTCATAAACAAATAATATCGTAGTTTAAGAGAAAAAAAATTAGAAATAAATAACCTTTCCATTTTTAAGGACAAACACCTTTGTGTTCATTTCATTCAATCAAATAACAAATTTATGATGTAGTAAGTACTTGACCTACATAAAGATTATTGGATTTCTATTTCTCGCGGTCTGAGCGCTGCTGTCTTATTCTTTATTCATACCATTATCCATCATAACTTTTAAGTCCACAATACCAATAATAAAAGTACACACCTTAGGTCGCGGTAATTAAAGGAATCCTTGAACTAATTTCATACGAAATGCACTGAGCGTTCGATAAATTCAGAAAGTATACATACATCTCTTTGAAGGCAAGAAATTAATATCTCACTCTCCATACTCTATATTTTTGCGTCGTCAGTTTCTTTTTCCCTGAGAGAATGGGCAAAATGAAAAATAAAACAATTTAAAAAGGAATATTTAATGTAATCTATAAAAAATACAGTATTACAACGGAGATACATGAAAGGGAAATAAAAATTATAGCTACGATAGACACTACTTTAAAAAAGTAGACTTATAAAAACATTGATTACTGATGGATATGTTCACATGCCGTCGGTGCGGACAATGATGGATGGTGGTATGGTAAAGGTACCAGGCTTGCATAAGTTTACTAGTTGCTCCGCCGCCTCTTGACCCCCACGCTCTAAACTTTCCTCGGTCTGCGTAGCTGTAGACAAATATTTTCGTAGAGCAATATTGACTCAATTAATTACGATCGATACTTTAAACATGTGTTATCGTTATAAATTTTTATTAATTCGTTTTTTGCACATCGGGTATGTGCAAAAAATTAATTAATAAATATAAGGTATAAGAAGGTATAAGCTCCAGAGCTTTGTTGACATAATTGAAAGTGTAAATTTCAATTTTTTTGCTACAATTTTTAAATATAAATGTACCCTCATTGTTATATTCATACGTATAATCTTCCTCCGTCAATGAAACTGAGTTTTTTGTTTGCTCCAATGTTTTTTAAATCTGTAAATATTTTCCGTTAAAATTAATTATTGCTTACCGAGATTTTTGGTGATTATTACAGCAGGATGCTGGAACATGGCCACTTTATAAACGTCTCTATTAGAGTTGTCATCGTATATATCAAAAGCTGCACTACCAATCTGTAAAAGAATTCATGTTTACTTTAAACTTTTTTTTTTTCTCCTCGTTCCTTTGTATTGAATCTGTCGCTATGAAAACTTAGTATTACCTAATACAGCTTTTAAAGTTTTTAATTAGGCCAATTATTTCATTGAGATTTGAAATAATCTTTTGTTTGATAAAGTACCTACGCTGTATACTGCTATTTCTTTGTATTCTGACATGATTCGGCATATACTACTATTTATTGCCAGAGACTAATGTTAAATAACAAATGAAATCGACAAATTAACATTTACCTGTCCAGCCAAAAGTCCGTTATATATTTCACGTGATTGATACGGTCCTATATGTCCCATAATTATTATTTTTACACCCGTTTTGCACATTTTAAGTACGTCAGAAGTGATATAAACTGGGAAATATAAAAGCCTGTTATTATACTCGTGTTTAATCTATTTAAAACTTCAAATGATAAATTAACTGATAAATTGAATATTATTGGCGTATGGACAAAAACATATCTAAAAACACTTACTACGAGATGTTGCAAAGGGAGGGGCGAAAAGAATAATATAGTCTGCTAGAGGCCATATTGAAGTCAGTCTCATTTTATTTACGAAGAATCTCCGGCTTTGCATGGATGACATGGACTCATCGTAGCCAATAATCTGTTATAATTAATTGTAATAAATATTATTCAGTAAAACTACAATTATTCAGCACTAATAATCACATTCGACAATAGGACATTCTTTTTGGTTTTGATATCTTGGTTATCTTAGCTATTTATGAAAACATGGTTTCGAAAACAGTATTCTTAACACGTATATCATTCAGAACAACGAGTTATTTTTTGAAATGGAAAAATAAAAACGTAGCTAAAAAAGCTAAGCTAAAAAATAAAAAAATAGCTGGGGTTGGTTACGAAACATGTTTCACTATGTTTTAATACAAAAACTCTTACCCTCATTCCAAAAGCGTTCATGCGCAAGGCTACCTCTTTGGCAACGTCACCAATGCCGATAAGAGCAAGGGTGCTGCCGTACAACTCATTGCCGGTGATCAAAGTTTGATCGTAGACACCGGCACGGTACGTAGCTGTTGCAGTAATCAGGTTTCTCGCCAACGTCATTAGCAATCCACAACAAAATTCAGCAGTGCTTATAACACTGCTGCGTGGAGAACTAAAATCGTAAACTATTTTTAACAAATATCTTAAACGAGATAGAATTTTAAAACACCGATAACTAATAGAGATGAGATGTAAAGCATTAAAATTATGGTTTCCTTGAAAACTTGACCAATGTACAGTAAGTTAGTATTCCATTGCCATTATCTACCTAGTATCTACCTTATGTACGGAGGGAAGAATGACAAGTGACATGGAGAACTTATATATCTTCAGACATCTGGCTTACAATCCGCGTACTGCCAGCAACCTTATAATCAATGCTTGTATTTAGAATTGATTGATTGCGTGACAGATTTATAGAAGTCCTTTTGAACCAGGAATGGTTCAAGAGTCCTGTTAGCGAGTGATAGTTATGGGTGGGTTGATATAAAACTTAAGAAAATTTTACATAAATAGTATGGTGCCATGATGAGGGCGAATTTTCCAAAAAATGAACACTTACTTGATAACGCCTATTTTTTTAGCCATGGCGGCGAATATATCAATGTTATTGAAGTACGCACTGGTGCTTACAATCACTTTCAAGTTCAACGCAAAACGAATAACATTTATCGTAACTTTTGTAAAGGATTGCACAACTAGTGCGTCATAGTCCTGAATGTTAATTAAAAAACTTTAGTTATTTCACAGTTAGTGCAAGAAGTTATTTTGATCGGAGTATTACTTAACCGAATGAAAAAATAAAGCACTTCATATTATAATCATTGAAATACAATATCATACAAAACCATATTACACTAATATAGTGCACATAAAGTCATTAAATAATAACTAAGAATATTTAGTATAAATAAGCACTTACCTCTATAATTTCCATTAATTCAAGTTCAGTGAGAGCCCACCTTTTGGTTACTAGAAAACCATGAGCAACAAGTATATCTGTGCATTTTGTGCCAACAGAATCCAAAACAAGAACAGATTTGATATCCAGCGCCATTCTTACTTTACAGTAATCTAAAACATGGATAATTACTTAAATAATAATCATTATTTGATTGTTAACCATTGGTAATGAATTATTTATAATTAGAAATAAGGAGAGACATTTATCGACAAACACTAACTATGCAGTAATGAAAATGAAAAAGCAATCATTTCAATATAATTACTTACAGTGCAGTCAATCTTCGATTTAATATTAAAATGCAATGTTAGTCAACAGTAGACTAATACCTATTAAATATTCATTAAATATGAGCAATTTGTTTTTCACGAATTACTTATTATTTGTAAAAAACGATGTATAATCGTTTTTGAATAAGTGCGGTAAATATAAACAATGCTATGCGAGACGTTGTTACCGTCCGATCACATCAAAATATGAAAGAGTCGTGAACTTGTTACTTGAACGCCGCACCGCTTCGCAATTGCGTAGTGCGCCTGTGTGAACTGTTTTGTGGAATGAGGCAGTCTAATTTCAAATAAGACGTTCGATAAGTCTCTATTACAAGTACATAAGAAACGTCAGCACATTGACGTTTACAATTTTGTCAACATCATACTTGTTGCACAACAAAAGCATAAACACGTGTTGAGGCACTGGCGGCCTCCTATTTACATGGATCACGAACGCATAAGCGGTGAAAATATTATCTTTAAGCCGTGACTACACATTTTTACCGCTGGCGTTTGAAACGTTAGGCCCATGTGGGGATAATATGAAAAAGTTTAACAATTGTATTTCATCCCGCCTCGTAAAACACACCAGGTGATCTGTGGACTGGAGCATGTTTTGGCCAGCGGTTGAGCCGTCTACATGCCACAGCGGAGCAATGTCGCCAGCATTTCAGGCACTCTCCCTAAGGGCAGCAGCTTAGATGAGAATCTATTTATTATTTAAACTGTTCTTCTTTACTTTTTATGGCAAGCCTAGTTATTTTTAAACTTATTGGAATTAAAAAAATACTAACGACCATTTACTGGATGAGTAAAATAGCAAATACCTAAAGTAGATAAATTACTCACACTAGTTCCACGCACACAATTTCATGCACTTGCAGTTTACACGCACACAACACAACACAACAAACACGCGCGCATTAACAATTAAAGCAAAGTACATGCAACGTATTACCTAAGTCATAACCTAGAATAAAAATGTATAAAATTTCATATGTTATGGAAGAACGAGGCATCCTGACACAAGTATGTACTTACTTAAAAGGATGCCTCAACCTAAAGTATGTTTATAATAATTGTGTTTTGAAATAAATAAAATTTATTATCTTATATATAAAATTCTCGTGTCACAGTTTTCGTTCCCGTACTCCTCCGAAACGGCTTGACCGATTCTCATGAAATTTTGTGAGCATATTCAGTAGGTCTGAGAATCGGCCAACATCTATTTTTCATACCCCCCCCCATTTTTTAACTGCGCGCGGACGGAGTCGCGGGCGACAGCTAGTTATTCTATAAGTTTTTGTTCCACTTTCGCTATGTGTTGCTATGGGAACGTCTTCAAACACTGTCATAGACCACTATGTATGATGAACCCTCGTCGCTTTCGTACTTTGATGTGTTCGGGGCGTTTAAAATGCATCATGGACAAAGCGGCGGAACGGAATTTTATCGTATATACTAAAAATTATATCTATCTTCTATATAAAAAAACATTATGTTTGTAAGTATTCCTAAAACACTGAACAGATCTATGAACGTCAGAGAAGTGCTTAAAATGTAGAAAATAAACTAATAATATTTTCATATTTTTTTTATTATTAAACGTTTTGCTTTCACACACAATTTGGTACTAGCAACGAAACGCATGTAGTGATTAATTCAGTTATATTTTTGTCCATTTAATGATGAAACTATAATAGCATAAAAAAGTCTGGAACTAATTTCTAGAGCCTAGATTAAAAATAAGTTTTTTCAGAAATTTTAGTTGTTGTTGCCGGTACAAACGGACCTCTTTGTTAATACGTTTTATAAAAATTTTATGTTTTTAAAATTTTTTATATTTTTCTTTCTTTTTATACAAAATTGTATCAGTGCAAAATACATATTGTTCCAAGTCAGTGCTAATCGTTTCTTTTTGCCTTTTTATTCAATTTCATTTTTAATTATTTTCTAAATTATTCCAAATTACCGCTCGTGTCTTTCCTTCCCCTACACTTATTAAATACCTTCAGTGTTGTGGCCATACCACAATTCAGGTGTTTAGTTTCTTACACAGTATTGTATTGTAGATGTCAACTCAGTATATCAATGATATTGCATAAATCACTTTTAATACACACTTCTAGTGTTTAGCTCCCACAGTTTTATTATAGGTACTTAAGGTGCTTCTTTATTACTTCTAAAAATATTCCATTAAATTTCAATTGAATATCATACTATATAAATTAGACATTTAGCGTTAGCAGTTATTTGTAGTTGGTAGCACATACCAGGCTGAACACGGCATTTCAATGCTAACAAGTAAATTTCCGGTCTGGTACGGAAATTGATGTCCACGTAATTGTACTGGGGATGTTAGCTTTATCAAATATTAAGAAATAAACTAACACATGTAAAACTTGTGTTCGTAAAAACACAACTGAATTGGTATATTCAATTATTTAGAAAATCTTTAACAACAATCGATGCTGCTTAAGATATCTAATTATTATAGTTTATGTTTTATTTAATTCGTTAATTTTGAGACATTAAATAATACGCTTCGTATAGACTTATTTTAGACATCGCAATAATCTCACGTGCGCACACACACGCGCAAAAATTCATACGCACATACAAATCTAGTAATGGTTTCCTATGATATCCCGAGAAATGCAATGAGGCGGTAACATATTTATTCATTCAACATTTAGTTAAGAACATTGGCAACAAAAAATTTGCATGAGCTACTGCCATAAGCAAGCATTAAAGAGCCAACAATGGCTCTTAATTCTTTAAAAAAAACTGACAATGTATTATTTACTACATCTTTTTTCTGCGGAAAACCTCAGTTGAGGGCTGGTATAAACTTACTGGTTTAGAATATTCTACGAGGCCTTTAATCATAGGTGCCATCGATATCCACGCTTTTATAAACGCTATTTCAATAATGGTCAATTATAATTTCCTTTTAAAATATAAAATAACTCGTAACTGCTGTGAAGTGGCCTGGAAGTTGGCTGTAAATGACAGGGCTCGTGACGCGCGTCGTCTCATTAGACTGTGACAGTCTGTGAGCTGCCAGAGATAGGTTATCCGCACCGCTTGGAAAATTTTATGCTTACTTCTTCACTCGTTTTAAATTCTGGGAGCATTTTTCAATTGGATAGTGCCAGCAGCAAATCTAATAAAAAGTTAAGTGTTAAAATTTAATGTGACTTTTTAAAAAAACATTATTGTTGTCTCTGATTTTTTTCCAAAGAGTATGAGAACAGCAGTAAGTGTGCGATGTGCAAAATGATATTCCAAGGCTTGTATTTGCAGCGTTAAACAAAAAGTGTTTTTTTATGCACATTTGAATTTTGTTGGCTTTTAATAAATATTGAAGTATCATGTTCGAATAAATGAAGCACTATCAAGTACTATTGAGGTGTGAGCTGTTATTAAACAAACAATGCATGTGCAGTGCTATTATTACGCGCTCAGTCTTTTAACATTTTAGTAACACAACAAAAATAAAACCAAAGTTAATATTAAATTGATAATGAACTGTAACGACAAACACGTTTTTTTAAAAATAATTTGACTTTATACAATTCTTAGGTCTTTTATAAAAACAAGGATGGAAGAAGTTTTCGCTTTAGCAGATTTTAATGATAATATTGGCTTTGCGATTAAGATTTCTGTTTGTATATCAACTAAAAACAAACTGACGAAGACGATAGATCTTTCATGTTATAAGTCAATTTAACTTTTAAATAATGTTGCAATTTCCTTCATGTAATTTGGATACTTACTTTGAGCTGTGTTCTGATGGCGCTATTTGAAGTTTTTTTTAATGTACAGTTTTTTGATATTAGGTACTATGTAACCAATCTCCAAAGAATCTAAGTAATTTTTTAAAGTTAATAAAACATATTTAATGTTACATTGGGATACATATTAAAGAAAATGAAACAAGATAAATAAGGCAAATTTATGTTTAAAAAGTGTGGAAATATTTGCAAGGTATTCCAAAAATAGCTTAAAAGATCAACTAAGCATTAAGTTGATAAGAATTCAAATATTAACTCTAATAATAGTATCTCACTAGCAAATAGATTACTAAAAAAGCAATGAGAAATTATATTAAAAAAAGCGATCCAAATGTAAAGCATTCTCAATGAAATAATTAATTAGATAAGTTCGAACGAAAAAAATTTTCGCTTTTGAATGACATGTTTTATCAACGTACAAAAATATATTTAAAAGTAATTTATGTGAAGTTATGGCACCATTACCGATATAATATCAAAAATATCATATAAAATATCTTTTATATTGATGGTTCTCCCTTTTACATTTCGTTTACGAGTAGCGACAATTTAATTGTCTATTCGAACTTCTCGCTTAATTTTTTTTTACCACCAGAGTTACTCATCATAACTATAATATTAGAAATACCTTTATACTCTACTTTGTTTTGTCTTACAATAGTATCTTACGGAATATTCATCCTTTCACGTAAGTTTCCAGTAAGTTTCACCTTTTCACTCTAATGAATTTATTAATTTCTTTTAAAAGACAGAAGCTGAAAACGGTTTGATCATATTAATGCTTCGTTGGTTTCAATCTGTATATGTGGTCGCTCCAGACTTTAACAATTTTAATTGAAATGTTATTTAGTATAGATAATTTAAGTTTTGTTAGGAATTATTTTCGAAAAAATACAAGAGATGATTCGTAGATGCCTAATCGTTAACGTTGAAATTCTGTTAACGGTCAAAATATTAAATTGATTTAAAAATTCAAAATAAAGTTCTGTTCACATATATTTCATATCGAAAGTGAGAATTCACTTTTTCAACGTATTTCGAAAATTATGTGATGTCTATATCGGTCGGTGTGATGATTCCAATTGAGTTAACGTCTTAGGAAGGTACCACACGAGAGGCACAGCGCCGAGGCGCCACCGGCATGAGTGATTTGCAAATAATGAAAAACGGTAAAACGATATGTTAAACCTAGTTTATGTTGCGGTTGCCTCTGTAAACTGTAGAATTTCAGTTTCAATGTCATGAACTAAGAATGCCTTTTTTATAAAATTTGCTTTTTAAGTGGGTTTCTGAATGCACGTCGCTGTGCCACCGCATGTGTGGCATCTCTTCAACGCATTACGTATGCGTAACATGACGCATGGAATATTAAGTAGGCAGACATCAAGTATTCAGTGTTTTGCTTGTATCATATAGACTTTTACCATTATAAAAGTTGATAACAATTAATGAAAGAAATATTTAAAAACACTAAAAAAAATTCGAGTGACATATATGATAGAAAAATCTCTTTGAACTAACCTAAATCACGCTGCATGAATATCTTTATTTTGTATTTACGTTGGTTTTTACTTCCATTTTTTAGTAATTAATTAACACACAAGAACGGTTTTCAATCTAGATAATTTAATCGAAATCTAGTTATAGCGCAATTTGTGCCCCCTATTCTCCACGCCTTTGTGAGACTAAAGACTTTAGGGAATCTATCAATGAATATTTCATAAACACTGGTATAAGAGCGTCAAAGCTTCTTTTTATTACATGAAGTAATAATCTTGAATATCTTGAAAGAGCAGAAAACTTCATACCAAATTAATCATCAACTTTGTATAGTATCCTAGACATCTAGATTTATTCATACTTTATGAGTTGACACGAAGAGTGGGGGGATGACAGCGACCTAGGGACCGTATGTTAAATATTGGATGAACCTTGTTGTTTAAGGCAACTTTATGGAACTTAAATTTTGACAGATAAATGATAAAAAGTTCTTGTCTATTATATGCTAGCGTTAATGGCAATATATTAATTAACTAATAATAAGGAAATCGGAGTTGTGATTTGGGTAGGAATTATAACAATTTATTACCACTAGATGCTGCGCTCAACGCTATATCATTAATGCAGCTGTGAAATTTAATTTGATAGTTATCGATAATTAAACAGATTCTATTTACATTTATAAAAAGATATTCTGTAAGTCAAAGTCAATTCATTAAAACGTAGGAATTTTTGATAATAATAAAACATCATTCATTATTCAATTCTATGTTTTTTTTTTATTTCTACACTTTATTTATGTATAGAATTTCATTCCGTTCGCTCCAATTACCTCATTCATTAGAACAGGATTTCCGTTATAAATATATCTGTATCAGCAGAGTGGCACGAGTTGTAACATTGAAAGGTAGTAAGGAGTTAGGTGCTTATCGATGGCGCGCTTTAAAAAAAATTATGTTCTACCGTTAAATTTACCGTTTATGTTTACGATTAATATTTAAAACATTTGTATATATAAAATAAATAAATTAAAAGTTCTTCTAATATGCTATATTGTATTTTGAACTTTTAGAAATCATGTTCGTGTGTTCGCATAATTTTAAATATAAAACCAATCCATGTTTTAAAAGAAAGAGATAGTTTTAATGCAAATCGCTAGTAGAATTGCACTAATGGAAAGGGAAATGATAATAATTCGTCTAAATAGAATTGAGCGAATGCTTAACCATTTCTTTAATATTATCTCAGGCTATAATATCTTTAAACTTAAATTGAGATGGTAAGTTTTGTTTTTTACTAGCTAAACTCGGCATGCCAGTGCCAATATCGAATGTTTAAATAATCAGAGCAATCTAAAAAAAAAATAACAAAAAATTCAGTCATGTAAATTTTATTAATTTTTTTGACATTAGACATTTGTCCGACATTATTCTTAAAACTTGTATTACACTGCAGGGCGATGTAGCTAATTACAAACTTTCAAAGAAAATTGTTGCAACTACGTATAGTTGCATTTACTTGCAAAGCCAAGGGAAAGTTTCGCTTAGTTATTTTAACAACTTAAATGTTTACAACCATAAGTATATAGTATTTATAATAATAATATAATAAACTTATGCTCTGACCATGCGAAAATAAATAAAATGAAAATTTAAAGTGAACAAGCCCATTTTAATCAGTAGTTAACTTGAAGTTACATTTTACACAAAGAACGTGTCGCTCGAAGTTCAACAATGCCGTTCCTGTTGCTCATATCCGTTGCTTTGGCACAATGGAACTCGCGTAACCTAATCTTCAATTAATTAGACACATATTTCTTAAGCAACAATGATCACACGATTTCCCTCGGAAGATCATAGAATTAAAAGTCTTAAGAATTTACTTTTCTTAAACAAAATTTTATGAAGAACGCAAGTTTGAAGAACATGAGAAAATTTATTCTTGAAAGAAAATAAAAAACTTGACACATGACAGACATACGCAAAAATTAAAATAGCCAGTGCACGTCTCAGCAGATTATACTACTCCAACAAAATTTAGATTGTTTATGTTTAAATTAAATACAAGCCATTTTTTCTGAACACAAAATGAAAAGGCACTTTAAATTAAAAGCGAACAAAATGAAACTATTCACGTCTCCATTACACTGAAGGCTACTGTCAAAGGCTACAATAACGAGATAAAATCTAAAGCTTATTTTAAAATGGGTCATCGAATCTTAGATCCCGTACTTTCATTAAATCTCTTTTACAATATGTGTGGAGCACTAACAATATATTCGATTACTTACATTAAATTTGGAGCAAAAAAGGTTTGTTACTTTGTTATTAAAAAAACTACTCAGCTGACTTTTATGACAATACTTTTGCATATCGAATTAGTTAAAAATTTTTTCTTTGTGAACTTCATTACTTTTCATTAGTCAATTTATTATTTTATTACAATACGTACTATGTAAACGATCTAAGTTCAAGCATTGATTGATGTTTTAGTTACTGTGTTATAAGCGAAAATTATTGTTTCATTTCTTATTGCAAGATACTATAACGAAAATAAAAGAATATTTTTATGTTATCACAAAGAATCTTCATATCAAATACGAGTACAATACTCAAAGCGACTTAACGAAAGCTCGCGCCCGCACATGTTACGTAAACTGAGCTTTATGCTGTTGAAGTGCAATTCAAATTAAAGCTTTTTGAAATCCATAAAACATGTTTTTTCACACAGGTGGCTATCAGAATATTTTATTAGGGTGTCTAATGGGTTTCTTTTTTTGTTAATAATAGTAAGTTTCTTTCTTCTTCTTTCTTTTTTTTTTAAAAAGGTTACGTAAACAAAAAAACAGTAGATTAATTACTACGAGTAATTGGAATAAAAGTAGTAATTAATTACTAATTGGAATAAAAGTGCTATAAAAGGGCTGCAATGCAAAAACATTGTTATCATATATCCTAAGCTATGACAAAAAATCCATTAGCTCTCCTAATTGGTAGCATAATACCTTATCGGAATGTTGATCAAAACAAAGAAATGATGTCTAATTAACGAAGAGTTAACAATATTTCGAAAATATACAACGTGTCCAATTAGAGAAATTTACAGACGGCTTAACGTGGACATCGAGAAAATTCTTTTGTCAGCACCATTACGATTCAGTAGCTTTATTAACGTGAGCTTCCACTGTTAAAACACATGTATAAAGTCATATAGTCATCGCTCTTTCATCCTTTGAATAAACGGAGTAAACAAGGTGAATTTTTACTAGAGCTTTGGGCAGCAGAAATAAACGGTATCGAGCATGCACCTATGCCTTCATAACGAACGGACGAGTATCGGTTCGAAATTTATACGTACAAATGAAAATATCAAATATAATCTCCAACGGTTTTCCTGTAGCTGACAGCTTATGCAACAATGTAACTGTTGATCAACATGTTTGTTTTCAATTTCAAAGTACGAAAACGATCAGGATTTGAACAACATTGTTTTAGCGCATAAATCGACTGATTTTCTTCCTCTACAACAGGTTTATAGATTATATCTTACTATAAATGTGAATGGTTTATGGTTTTATGGAATATATTTGTTTGAAGGTATCTCCAGAACGGCTCCATGGTTCGCGCTGAAATTTTGCATGGATGTAGAATATAGTCTGGCAGAACACATAGGCTCAAATTAAGTTCGGAAAAATGTAGTTTATAAAAATAATGTGAACGAACAAACTGAGGTATTTCCATGAAAAATGCCTCCGAAGACCTTCTAGCACTAACATACTTGGATTAAGTTTGGGGTTAAGACTTAACTTATCACGAAAGACTTCTGATAATTCTTCCAGCTAGTTGACAAGGATGGTTCTACCGTATATGTCACCGTAAAACTGTAAAGCTGGTAAATTTTTAACCATTTCAGTCATTTTTAACAGGCGAAACATTGGTAAATGAACAAACATTACACAAAAAATGAAAACATATGTTTTATTTTATTACACTATACGATATAAGTCTACACAAATCTAATATAAAACAAATATAAATATATAATATGTGAAACAAGTACAACAAAACTTTGATTGATTACAATCTGAAGCTTGTTCTCTCCTCTTCTATCTTGTTGACTGTGACGTCACGGTACTCATGGACATGGACATTCTCCTTCCGTCACGAGTCCTAGAGATCGCACTAAGGAAACTTCTTTATTAACTTAGCTACGAGTATACTTAGCAAATGCAAGTCACAGTCACATTTATGGAATTCATGTAATTAGCATATAAGATAACAGTGAAACGAAAACTTTGGGAGCATTTTTAGGAATAGCAATTTAGAATACGGCTACACAAATAAAAGTAAAGGTTTGTGATTTGTTTTATTCGCTCCTAAATCAATTTAAGATCCTTTGGGAGTGTGTACCAAGGTTGATTTTCTCAGGTTTTTATATTCAAGTATACTTTTTATCAACAAAAAATGTGCTTTCAAATGTACATACTACCTATTGATAAAATTTTTACTATTTAGATTTTCTTTGTTAAGTTTTTTAAACCACATTATGAATTCAGCTTACAAGCAGTAGATTGCAAATAACTATACTATAACTTTCATTGGTTAAAGTACAATTCTAAAAGAAGGTAACTTAATAACTAAAGTAGTCGGATGTCAGCATCCAGGCATAATATCTGTTTATGAACGTTAGTTTTATATTTTGTAAATAACTCTTATTAGGCCGCGGGCACGAAAGCGACGAGCGGGGCGGTGCGATGGGCGGATCGGTTCGTTGAAGTAGCAGTATCTGCGTGTGCACGAAACGTGCGACTGTCAGTCGTGGTCGAGTAGCGTTGTGAGTAGATATTCAAATATAAAGACCTGACCTGAAATTATGGACTTAAGTTTTTTGCTGGTTCTATCTTTGTCATCAAGTTTAACACGACAAGCCGTTTCACTGTATCGAAGTAATACACCCAAACACAACGTTTGCCCAAATCGTATGAGCCTCTGTTGTTAAATAGTATTTTAAAATAAATAAAAAATAAATAAAATACATATATATACGATCATACATAATACAAGCTATATATAGGTATATATAGGAATGATTATGAAAGTTTCAGATGTCTGTATAACATTTTATATTAGTCTACGTTACGAGCTCAATGTGATTTTTATCACTGTACATGAACAAGCATCGAAACATTATATTATAACTATTACGGAGAAAATGTAATTAATGTGTATTGTGCCTATATCTTTTAAATGTCTTTGCGCGCAACCGACGTAACCAGACTAGTTTTTTCCAGTCGCTTCTGCTCGTTTCCCGCTCGTTTCATGCGTGTCACTCTATTATGCTATACATTTGCATCTCTCGCTTTGCTCCGCCCGTCGCGCCGCCGCCCCGCTCATCACAAATTTCATGCCCGTGGCCTTAGTGACACCTCCTCGCGACCTAAATAATGCCCCATGTGAGCGCCCGTGTTTCTGACGGCTTTAATTGTTATAAAGTTTTAATATATACTAGCTGTCCCACGCGACTCCGTCCGATCGGTATTATAAAAAAAAACTAAGCAACCTGTGTAATCTTACAGACTACATTCTACATCTATGTCAACGGACTTAATTAAGATCCGTTTAGCAGTTCCGGAGATACCTTCTATCAAACATTCATCCATCCATCAATCTAAACTTCCGCATTTAGAATATTAGTAAGATAATATATAACCATAACCTTAATCCTTTGTGTATACATGTGTAAGATTTAGCTGGAGAAGATTAAAGATTTTTTAAAGAAAGTTCGAAGGTAAAGCTCAAATTAATTTGACAAAACATATTAATATGTAACTAAAGTTAGGCTCGAGCTCAAAACATTTAACAAATTAATTATCTTATATCTCTGTTGTTTGACTTATTGAACATCTAGGGCACTGTTGAGAAACAATGTAAATGTATTATCAATTAATACGCTTTAACCAGAGGGTGAGACTGTCACCGACAACTTGTTCCAGTCAAAGTGTCGCAAGGACAATATGTAATTATATATTCCTATGAAACATCTCATATTTATCCAGTCTCATTATTATCAGTTTACTGCGTCTATAATTTCTTGTTAATTGTTTACACTTGATTGACTTAGAGGTCAGATTAAGAATTAAGTCTAACCAAACTTATCCAATTAGTAACACCTCCAAATGACATTTGGTTGAAGATCTTTTGTTTTACTCGTATTCTTTTTTAGGGATTGTTTAACCATCAGTGAATTTAGTAGTAGTTTTTTTTAAATTTTGTAATTATTTTAACCAAAGAAAAGTATCAAAAACTATGTGATTGTGAAAAATATATTTTTAGTTCCTCATTTATTTATTTAAATTGCCTCACCACAACACATTTCTATTCCCCTTTTAGAAATCCTCCGATGATATCTAAGTTTTTAAAATGTTTTTTTTTTCTTATCGTTATTACATCTATGTATTTGCCTGTTTTATCGTTGGTTTCTGAGATCAAAATCCCTGTATAAAAACAATCGTCATCCCTCTATTTACAGTGGTACTTTGGTTTCAGAAACCAACAATTAGTCATCAATTGCTTACATACATCGAACGGTGTCACTTTTAATCATGGTCTATTTCTATATGTTGGATCACCTGAACATACCACAAATATTTTACAGCGGTGTGAGCGTCACTTAATTGATCTTATGGTTCTACATGAGTCATTACGGAGGGCTGTAGAGTTATAGAGATACTTGCTTGCTGCAGGCTACTGGTACCGATAAGCATACACCTTGAGTAGTGGCTGAAATGTCGTGCATGCTTCTATGCTTCTGTGGAAATTTAGACATTTGTGCAACTAATGTACGTACGCGAGTACTTTATATAAATTTCTATCCGGAATGATAATTTCATTGCAATCTAGCGCTTGCAATCTTAATAATATTATAAATGCGAAAGTTTTTATGTTTGGATGAATGTTTGTTAGGAGTTGTTAACGATACTTTCTAGAACGGCTCAATAGATCTCGATGGAATTTGGCTTATATGTAGAATATAGTCAGGAAGAGCACATAGGCTAATTAAGTTACTAATTAAGTTTTTTTATTCCGCGCAGTCTGAGTCGCGGGTAATACCTAGTACAGTTATAAAAGTAACGAAACTTAATAATTTTATCGTCTGAGCTGTCGCTGATGAGCATAAAAAAGTTAACCTGTATTTACTACGATTGGATTAATTTTAAATTTTTGTTTATTTAAATTTGAATCATGAGTTCTTTCAGTGATTAATTTTCTATTTAATTTGTATTTGTTCTACTAAAAGTAAGGAATAAAACACGTATTGGGTCCATTACATAATTTATTAATGTTCAAATAGACTTAAATCTAAAGTCGTTTACACAAAACGTCTTCCGAATCATAGCAGCTAAGCTAAGCACAAATTTACAGTTGGTTAAAAATTACATTAGAATATTTATTACTATCTAGGTTTTAGTATTTGAAAGAACATTTTTATGATTTTTATTAAATTCCAATTAATATGAGTTATTTCAAATAAAGGCCTAAATATATCGCTAATCATTTTACAAGAATTATTTGACTTCATTCTAAAATTTCCACAGTACAACATTTTCGATGAAAACATGAAATATGTGGTGTAAAGCCAGCTTGTATAGAAAGTGACATTTGTTTGTTTAAAAGATACACCGTGGGTTTCCGAAACTAAAATCTCCGTTCAAAACATATTATTGTTATCACTGTTTTGTCAAATATAATGACAGGGATGACGATATTTTTTATACACAGTTTTTGATCTCAGTAACCCGCGTTTAGGCATTTATTTGTAACGGTTCTTGTTCATAAATAAAAAAAAACATCTTATATGCGACTAAATCTGTAAACATTAGGTTTCATTTTCACTTTCAAAAAAATAAATTTTGTATAGAATAAGTAATTAGGTATATACTTTAATAAAATTCATTTCACATTCAAATAAATTAAAATTCATGAAATGTTAAATACAAATTACAATTTTATTTTCCTCACGGTTTTCAGATCAGATTTTTTTTGATTGCGCGTTACAAATTAATGTTATCTAATACAATTGGGATAAATTTACAATATTAAGTTTTTCAGATTCATACTATATTCAGACACATATATAGTACTAAAACTCAAAGTACAAGCCTGACCCGAAAAAATAAAAAACCTCACCATATTACGCATTGGCAACAAAAAGTTGAAAAGAAAAACAGTATCCCGATATCATTCCGTAGTATTGATTGCTGCTTGATATCGGATCGGTAGTATAATTTTAGTCATACATAGCAGCGGTAGAAAAACAACATTTTATGAAGCGAATGTCTGAAATTCTGAAATATTTTGACTTTTTGTCATATTACTTGTATATATTAGAAAGTATTGTAATATAAAAGACTTCCAGGCCAGGTTTTTTACATTTTTTGCCTGGCTATGAATAATAAATTATAGTTAAAACATTTTATAAACAGTAAGAATAGTTATCTATATATATCAAAATGAATCCCTATATCCCTTGGTAACGCCGTCACGCGTGAACGGCTGGACCGATTTCACTTTTTTTTTGTTGTGTTTGTTATTGTCAGGAGAAGGTTCTTATGACAGAAAAAAATTAAAAAAGCGCGCGGAACATTAGCCACGCGAAAGGAGTCGCGGGGGACAGCTAGTAATTTATACTTATTAAATTAGTTTTTAACTAATAAAACCATAGTCCAAGAAATGGGTTTCTTTATACTCCTTTTCCACTAAGGGACTATATGTTATATTTACTAGCTGCTTATCCCTAAATATATTGTAGCATTAGCAACTGGGAATGGTACGTAAGTTGTTCATAAAATAGCAGCGGCAACTTGCTTAGTGGAAAAGAGGTAAAAAAACTGAGCTTGCCATTGTTTGTAATAATTTTGTAAAAAAAAAAAAAACTGGTATGAGTAACTTACTGTTACGTAACTATTAATGCACTTTTAATTATAATTTACTATTTATTACCTGCGTGCTAAAATAAAATTCGCTGCTTTGATTCGGAACGTTTCAACGACAATTACAATATACGTAGTTACTATTTTACTTTACGGTATATACCAGCGGTTCCCAAACTTCTAATTCAACGCATCTGATACTGAATGATTAGGGAAATATCTTTATTATACGGAGCCCGTTTTCTTCCTATACTTTGTAAACAAAGTATCATGATGAGTCTCTTGAATGATCGCTCTTCATTAATTCTCTTGTTCCTACTTATAAGTGGGGTCAGCATTATTCGTCTACTATGTCCACTGACACACCTCTACATAAAACAATGTCTAAGTAATACTTTCTTGCTACTATTGTGGTCAAATTTCACGTGACCAATAGTAGTATAATTTATTTCAATCCGTTAAGTTTATAAAATTCGAAGTGACTGTTTCCCATAAACATCTCTAACAAATTGTCGATGCCTATATTAAATTGCCAATAGAGGGGAGATAAAAAGAGTTTTCCGTATCTATATATATAGAATCCCCTTCCCGTAGAATCCTATACACCTTCCAATACTTTCTTTAGTACAAAAAGTTGGGACGGGGTACAGGACTAATTTGGGTTCCAGCACCTGCAATCATGAGACGAAACGTGAAATTACTTCCACTTCAAATTTGTATTCTATATGGTCTTGGAAGGGCACCGATCGAGCGGGAATTTCGTGCAGTAGCTAATACTGCTGCGGGCTTTACCATATGTTTAATAACTTTAGGTGTTAAATTGAAATAAATTAAAGGCCTCACCATTTATAAAGGTAAACAAGATATGAATCGCATAATTTTAGTTTGGTCCGACACCAATGGAAATTCGCAATTCCAGAACATCTACGGATGCGTTGCTAGGCTTTAAGATAAGCGTAATCTCTTTTTTTGAAAGCTTCTATGTCGAACCCGTTTGGAAATACGGCCCAGTACAGAGTACTCCACAACGCGGCTAGGAAAATCTTGTGGAATGCCCACAATTAAGTTGGTGACGATGAAAGTCAAGTGTATCGACTCGTACAATGACGAAACTCGGCGATAGGTCCTAAATAGTCTCAGACAATTTTTCGCAACAGATGGTAAAAATGCAAAGGGACGTCCCGATGTCCCTTCGCAGAGCCAGTAACGTGAAAGAGCGAACATTCTCCTTATCAAGGCATTGAACTTTTTTACTTTGTTATTTTTGGTGTTTTTTCCGATAAAGATAAGACAAACATCTGCACTTGCTGTTGTATGTCGAAAAATTCGAGAGTCTTGGGGCTTTATTGCCCGTACATTCTACGAGTAATATCTCCAGGTCAATGCTTCTGAAGTTTAGCAATGGTATATTCAGTTACCTTAGCATAACTTCATTTAAGATTCAGCCATGCAGACCAGAGAGTTTCTCAAATTCAAATTGAAACTATTATGTATGTATGTAGACAAACCACACATGTCAACAACTTCGAGAGTTCTGGGGCAAAATTTTATTAAGATTAGGCAATGAGGTTTGACATAACAGTCATCTTGTCTGTGTTTCTAACGGTATCTCTCTGTCGGTATCTCACTGAGTTTATCTGTGGTTTCAAAACTAATTCACATGTCTTGAGCCAGTAATCTGCCATATTGGAGTTTCATACAAACACGCCCTTCAGCATACTGGTTAATGTTGTGCCACTTAGGTGACTGTGGGACAGTTTTGAACAAATCGAAAGCTTTATCATCTTTACAAACGATACCAAAAAATTGCATGCCTAAGCTTTCTGAATAACCCACTTAATGTCTTGACTAATGACTCTTTAGAAACCGACACTGTAGAGACGAAAAGATCATCTTGTATTTAGAGTTCTTACATTAGTATGTTATTTTTAATTAACATTTTTATTTTTTTGAAATAACTGCCAGGCAAAGATATATTAGAATAATATTTAATATTACGTCACGGAACCCCATTGTTATTACGTTACCATACTGTTTTGTGGAAACCACTTTGGGAATCGCTGGCATTTACCTTACATTACATGCTTTAAACACTTAAATGTATTGATTATATATTTGATTATATAAAGTGACATCAATCGCTTAAGATAATTTAACAGATTTATCCTAATAAATAATAAAAAAATTAAATTAAAAATGATAAAATATAAAAATGTCCTTCACTTTAAATTACAAACAAGTCAATTACAAAAAAAATATTCTTTTAAATCTGTAAACATTGTGAAACTTGTAAATATCAATCATAAAACGTAAATGGATTAAAGGATTTCATTTTCGTTTATTCATAAAAAATTGCCCCTAGAATTACAACTTTTCTGACAAATCGTATAGGGTAAGTTAGGATAATGCCCGCTGCACACCTTCGAACAGCCGAACTGCACAATTAAGTCATATGAGTGTAGACAAAATTAGAACTGTTAGTTAAACTGTTAAACTGTACAGTTTTCTGTTTATCCCTACACACCTTCAGTTTTATAAATGTATTGCCTTATAAACTGATATTAAATTTTTTGATATATAGATTGCTAAAGATAATATTATATTTAAAAAGTGAGTACACCAAAAACATTAATGATCCATCACATTTTTGGGTTTCCTTAGAGAATTATCTAGTTTGCTGATTCATTACATTAGTGATATTTTTTCAATAGTTGACGGATACTGTTTCGCTTTTTAAATTGTTTAATTTTCCTTTAAAAATGTGGCCTGCTGCTAAAAATTCTTGAGTCGAAAATTAATTTTTTGACTATCTTATTTGGCGTGCTGCATTACTTCTAAATTACCCTATAATAATATACTTTAAAAGTGATGAATGGCTTCCATGCTGTGATTATTTAATTATAATAAACGCTCAACAAAAAGTTAAAAAAAGTGTAGACAATTTAAAATATTATAAACAACATCATTATCAATAAATTAAACATTTATATACGAGTAGTATACGGATTAAATCCTTAATTACAATTCTCAACTACTACATCGAATATCAGATTAATTAATTTAATCTAAACATCAATTACACGATTATAATACTGTTGACTAAGCGTGAACAGTTATTTATGCAGTTGTAAAGTTTATTTTGCGGGTTTGTACAGTCACGTTTCGTTATTATACGTTACAAGTGACAATCGTTTGAACGCACTGTACTCTTTAAGATGATAAAGGTAAATAAATGTTGAAACAATACGAACAACACAATACATTATAGATAAGGGCACGGTGTTGATAGCCCAAAGTTGTTTTAATATTTGTATGAAGTTGTTTTTTTTGTACATAGCTTGTTTATTGTAGGAAGGGGCATTGTGTAAGAGTTTCAGTTCGTTATACAAGGCCATTTTTCTTTAACTAGAGTACCGTGAACGAAGGCGACTATACCATGAAGCCTAATCAACTAATGCCTGGTTTCTGAAGTTTCTATTTATTTTTGATTTTCTAGTGATGTAGTAGGGTTATCTATAAGATTAACTTAGTTGTGTTTCTTTGTATCAAAGGAACCGTTCTATAGATTTGGAGGCGATTAGGACTTCTGCTATCCGCTGATGGACGATATAGTGAAAATGCATTTGAAATTTATAAACATGAACGTCAAACATGGCCGACTTACTAACTGCATTTGAATTTTGTCGTATAATTTCATTGCCATTCCTTAAGGCTTTCGTCATGAAGTTATCGAACCACAAACACATTGATAAAGGGACTTTAGAAACCGGACATGTATCGATTTTGTAGAGCACGATATTGTTCGATTCGAAATCGTGTCAAAGAGAATACTTAAGTTGGGCTTAATTGTTGAAATTATCTTAATACATAAATATATCTATGACTCAAATAAAATAAGAATAAAATGAAAACACAATCAATAAATAAAAATCAAGGCTATCATGCTTCTTCCATTAATTTACCCAATTAATAACGGATTTATATAAACGTTCAAGATATCCGCGATCAGTTCTGCCGCACACTTGTGCCAAGGATATTCCTAAACATTGTTTATTGTGTCACAAATTATAATAAGAAAATCTATAACCAGTTAAATCTGAAATTGTTTCGCATTAGCGTCCTTCCTACCTTTTATCCGAATTGGATGAAGGGCGATACAAGTCGATTAAATTTAATTTTTGTTTCAGTAACAATGAAGTAAAAAAAAAATATCATATTTTTTCACTTTTTAAAAGCAAATATAACTTCTAGGAAAACTAGTTAATCACGTTTTATGCCTTAGACCTAAATATATTATTATTCCAATAAAAGCCAACAACTTTGACTACTTGGAAAACCTACAATACACTACTAATAACAATCAACAACAATTTATCAGAAAATGAAGAACACTGCATTTTTAAGTAAACGGTACTATGGGCTTCCATTGTCGAAACATCCTGTATAAAACTGCCTTCCTTGTAATTGTCCTTCCTCTTAACGTCAAACAAGAGTTTCGGCAGTGGATCTTCACAACAATATTAAGAAATTTAAATCACTAGATAATAGTATAGACAGTCAAGTATTTGAAATATAGTTAATATGTTATGTCTTAAATATTTTTTGCTTTGTTGTTCTTTTTTTTTAACTCTTATCATTTTCCATGAAAAAAAGTGATGAGGATGTTTTCATAAGGGTGTTTCGTTTTGTCTAAAATTTATTAAACTTGTAACAATACACAGCTCCATGGATACTAGGCCAGCGGTATAATGGCTGTCATCGCGATGTATCGTGAATAGGTAGCTAGACTTCAATTGTAAAGAATTGTTCAACCATATGGTATACTACAGCTTTCTCTTTCTACGGAAATGTGTCCGAGATAGAATGATTTTGTTTACTGTAAGGACACATATGCCGATATAGCGTCAACAATAATATAGTAATTCGAAGTTATTTCATCAGTACATTTATATACACAATAAATAATATGTGGTAGTTTGTAAAATAAATAGTGTTATCGAAAGTTTTGAAAATACACGTACCTTAAAAATAGCTAAGATAGCCCTGATCCATACTTGATAAATATACATTAAAATCTAAGAGCTAGGTTCCAATATTGAATATATGTACTACTAAACAGCATAGTTTAAAGATTTTAGCACAATTAGGAATAGTGTAGAACATTACTTAAAATATCACATTTATTTCTTACAAGGGTAATAGAAAGCCTCTATTTATAAAGTAAATAACTAAAGCACATACAAATAAAAAGTAAACACAAAAAAATAACAAAGTCAATTAATCGACAAAAAGTATTAGCAACTTAATATTAAACTTTTTATAAATCATGTTTTTTAAGGAAACACTTACACTACATAAGCAAATATATAACAGCAACAACAGTCTCAATAACAATAAGTACGTAAATAAAGTACTGTAACTTAACAATTGTCTAAGAAAATTAACACTTAACAAATTTATTAATAAATCTTTTAAAAGATCATTAGACATAAAAGAAACGGCACCTACATAGTATACCTTTATATATTGTTAGGATGGAATATAGAAGATCAAAAAATTTTAAAGTTTTTGTAGGAAAAAATCATCTGATATGTTTATATAGGCTTTTGATTTTTCAATCGGAAATACCCTATTGCCTTATATATGCAGAAGGAAAAAAAACTTATGTAAATATCAGATTTGAATATAAAATCAGTTCCCAAATAGATATGTTCAAGTTGAAATTGCCGCGCAGAGAAACAAAATCATGAGACAAGATTGAAAACAGACAGAATGCACTATACGTCTAAATATCTCCACATCCATTGAAGTGACCATATTATACTCATTTACTTTAATAAATGTGAACATTACTAACACCAATCTAAGTAAAATTACAACATTAATTAAGAAAAATATAAATAAAAGAAAACAATAAGTCGCGACGATATTTAATGAATTTTAAATGTATGATATTATACACCTAATGTACGTAAGAGCTTACGTGACGCTAACTGGGAAGCTGCTAACTGAATCGGTGCCCTGTATGATGGGCACTGATTCATAATACAGCAACCGTGTGGTCAAACGCAATAGAGCCGCAATGCTGTGAACTACCGCTGCGGTCTGGCGGCAGCCGTATTGTTTAAAACATATTTTTGCCTGCTAGAGACCGCGTTCCAGTTGACCGCAAAATTCGTAAGGTAAAGCTGCAATTCCATCGATACGCTTGATTCTCAATGTGAGTATAGCAGCTATTGATCTCGTTGACCGCACGTAGGTAACGTAAAGCTACGAACTGAGTCGGTGCCTTGTCTATGGTGAGCACCGATTCTCAACATGAGCATAGCAACCGTGCAGCCAACCGTAATAGAGCTGTAATGTTGCCAGTGACCGCAGCGGTCTGGCGGCAGGCGAATTATTGGGCGAATGCTAATTTTTGATTGTTACTTACCGCTTTCCGTTCAACTAATATATGGGGGTATAACAAAAAATACTTAAAAATTAAATCTTGATAGAAATATTGAATGTTGATTTAATCGTCCCAATTGCCATGCAGAGAGTCCGGGTTTGCCCAAGGAGGACGGCTCGAGGTATGCAAAGAAACGCTGTCGGTCTTAGCATCGTAACTAAAACAAATAAATGAACATTTCTTTTTCTTTCATTTATGATATACGCAATATGTACTTGTAGGTTTATATTGTAAATGAATAGAGATATCACTAATTTACTTTATAAACATATTAAAAAGGAAAAAACAATCTCACCGAGTTTCGATCTGTTTAAATCCTGTGTTGGTATTAGATGCGCCACTTTTGAGAGAGTGTTCACGGTTCATGAAGGTGTGGCCAGAAGTACCACGCAAGGACGAGCTATTGGCTTGATCTCGAGTATTTTCCGATCCAGGGGAAATGCCAAGGCTGGTAGAGGACTCATAGCTGGACGACGGGAGGGGCGTCAGATTAGACACATGCCAAGTGAGTACGGGTTGAGAAAAACTGCAAAGAAAGCCGTTAATGAAATATGGACGATAAAAGGAGATAAAGGAACGCATTTGGTAAGAAATAATTTTAATCGTGAAAAAACCTTAATTTTTATTCCATAAAAATAATATAGAATTGAAATTATTATTTCAATTGTAAGTAACGGATGTCACAAACGGAATGCAAGTTTTAAAAATGAAATTTTGATGAGATAAAACTTACTCAGATCCAAACATCCGGTTGTTTCCATCGCCTTCAAAGATATTGCGATCTCCAATAGGACGCGGCTGGCTAGAAATAGGGGGAATGGTAGCCCGATCCAAGGGGTTAGGATACAGTGGCGGAATAGAATCTTGCGCGGGAGGGTTTTCCAGGACAGAGTTTTTAATTCCGTATTTGAAATATACAATCAGACCTAAAAAAATTAAAACGTTTAAACTTATGACTATAAAATTATTCAGTTGCCAACATAGTCAATACAAAATTTAACATACCAAGGACCATCCAAATCGTGAAACGCAACAACGTCAAGATCGAAAGGTTCAATATCAGGTAAATATTGATGGTAACCGCAATTGTCGGCACAAAAGGTAACCATGGCGCAAGGTAAATCAGATTAATTCTGTAACAACACTTACATATTAACAAATGTTTTTTTATGAGTACGTCATTTTTAAATGTTAATAAATCAACTAAGTATTTGTATATATGATTTGTATTAAAATGCTAAACAAAAAATAAATCCACAAATAAAAAAGTTGATATTATTTCTAAATAAATTGTAAAATTTTAAATGTATCTTACCGATTTTGTGGTTTCCTCGAGATCATGAGCAAGATAGTAAATATGGCGAAGAATAGCAGCATCGTTACGACGGCAGTAAAGTCAAAAGATGACGGAGTCGCATAGGCAGCAAGCAGGTCGAAAATTATTATCAACACAAACATAATGCCAACAGCTTTGACCACGAAAATTCCTATAACAACATTAAAATGTTAAATAATAAATTGCAAATGTCGCTATATATCCCTATTGAAATTCTCATGAAACACACAGTAATTACGTTACTGTCGCGAATTCACAGCTATTCAGGATCCAACTAATTTGATTAACACTTGAATAAGACAAGGATTGGGCTAATGAATTAATTACATTTGCTGTCGCTAATACGTTCAGAAATACTTATTTTTACCATCACCTGCATCATCATCTTAATGCAAAAATATTCTATAATATACATGATCACATTTACCTGACGCTTCGGATGCCGGTCCATTTTCTACCCATGGAAAGAGACCGGGGCAAAGGTAAGATAAGCCCTGTAGCCGACGGTAAATGTTGTTGAAAAATCTTCCGCAGCGCGTCGTACCGCCTGACAGACCGCAGTGTATATTTCCTGACAACATTAAAGCGTATTAAAAAAATGGTTTTAAAATATTTATCATCGGAACATAAATCATAATGGATTATTCAAATATTTACATTCTACAAAAACACAAATAAATATGTTACTTTGAAGTTATAATTGTAAATTGGATAACCATATTAAAAAATGATTTATGAAAGACACGTAATACCTTGGTATTTAATTTGGTAAGTCACAATTGAGAGTTCTCTTTTTACAATGCTGCAAATATGGGCGTAAAAGTTTAGTAGTAAACGTACCGTAAAACTTGTTGTTATCAACGGTGGGATTCATGAGATAGGTGTCATCGCGGAAATATTCCTCGCTGTCATCGGGTATGGTGTCATCAGAATCCGGAGAACTGTGAATATACTAGAGCGCTTAGCTAGCTTAATTGTATACATTTCATACTGATTTTATAAAAGGGTAGTAACATCAAATGTCGGCCGGCCTTTCGCTACGGCAAAATTACGCAAGCTCGCATAGCGCTAGCAGTTTTGAAAATAATATCATACCTCTGGGTCACTCGTCGAATCATTATGCGTTGACTAGGGGCCAGCTGGGTATGAGAGGTCACCTGTAACAAATCGTGCTACACTAATTGTATTCAAGTCTAAATGTTACAAATAAAGTTATTAATTCAGTTGATCTGTAAGAATTTGTAATGTAATTATCTGTAATTACATTACTTATTCAAAATTACCTCTATTGTGGTTTCTCGCCGTCCAGCGGTTCCCTCAGGTCCAATCGGTGTACGTAAACTATGCGGCAGCAGTTCGATCAGGTTGTTGGCATTAGGTTGGTAACGCAAAATCAGCACGCAGGTGGCAACCAAAGTGTAAGCGATAAGAGTTCCTGTCGAATTTTTAATTTAATTTATCCTCGACATTAAGTTATTCCACATATCACAAATGGTACAAATGTTATCATGTTTTCCACGACTATAATTTATATTATTATTCTGTATATACGTGACATTTTCTGTAGATCGCGTTTTAATTAATCATTGTAACCTGGTATTTTCTATTGTTAAGTTTTCATAAAGCTAAGTTTACGCAGTTTGAGCTTCGAAAATGAATGGTTTAAAATTAATTGCCTAACATCGGTTGAATCTTTTTTGTATCGAAATTGTATGTATGAGAAAACTCGATTAGGTAGTATTCATCTAAAAGAACTTACCAATACTCATCATTTCAACGAGGATTTCAAGTTGCACTACCAAGGAAACCAAAGCCGCAGTGATCCCACCGATCACCGTAGCAAATGTCGGCGAACTAGTCTGAGGCGACACAACGCTTAGCGGACTAATAAACAAAATGTTTAATATTAAACATCACAATATTATTAATGGCAACAAAATTCTTTTCAGGTATCCAAAATATGTATCAAATACTGTTCGTCAAACATGTAAAGTTATTCACATATTTTAGTAAATCGATTTTATTAAATGACATAAATATTAAAAAAGGCTTACTTAACAATATTAAAAAGGCATTATTCACAAAACAATTCCATTTCATTTTATCTCCAGAAAGTTAATCGAAATATTATTATGATTTATTTAATTTATCTTGCTTTTATTTATCACAGTATAAAAATAGGATTCAAAATGATAATTAACTCACCGATAGATGAGACCGTCTTGGGCCATGGCATAAAGAATCCTCGGCATGGGGAACATGGAGCCAAACATAGCAACAGTAAGACCAGCAAGAGCACCTAATGCCACAATGAATTTGCAGGTGGGGGCATCGACGTAATCAAACATTTGCACCAAGGCCGAGGTGGTATCTACTTGGTCATAGGGCACTAAAATAATTACAATAATTTAATATCAGAAATATTCAGAACAATATCTTAAAATTATTCTCCTAATTTGAAAAGTAAAGGAGGACAATTCTGTTAAATTCTTTAACCATCTTAGGTAAGAAATAAAGTTATCAAGACAGCCTTTAGCCGCAATGAGTGAATGGTACAACAACTTTAGAAGCTCTGAAGAATTTACATCATAACTACAATAAGGAAAGTTCTTCAGTGAGTTTTTAATAATTTGAATACTACGAAGTTTGTTATCGAGTTTTAGAAGTGCAGTTCCTTCAGTTCTTTTCGTACTGTAGTGTTTGGTGAAATCTTTGAGTACTTATATGATTATTTATAGTAATATATTGTGTTATCGTGTATTAATCGTAACTTAACATCAGAAAAAGTGTGTTTTAACTCTACGGAGTATTTTCTCAAGTAAAGCTGTGCTTTAAAGGTATCTTTTATAATTTTATTCATCCCCGTGGCGCCTACATTAAGATACAGACTAGATAGAAGCTATAGGTGTTTTTATGTACATTTACGTAGAGAGAATAGGAAAATTCATTTAAAAAAGCCTTAGGGCTATAGGAAAACTCAGTCGTTGTTTTTATTAAAACATTTATGGGGTGTGAATAGTTTTTTATCTTTATTCGTTTTTAAAGATAACACAGAATTCGCTTAAAACAAGTGATTTCAAAGTAACTAAATAAGCACATAAAAAGTGTTATAAATAGAAGGATCAATGTAATATTATAATATGGAATTATCGCTACATATTAAAGACATTTTTCATATTATTTCGGATTATTTTAGTAATCAATTTCGGAATTTAATTATTATGATGAGATACCACGTTTCAATATTATTTTTAATATCCAAAACACGTTAAGTACTGAATAAATAGCCTTTTCATGAAAAATAAACATATATTTTTTTAATATAGAACTAACCATCATTATCATGAACCTTTATCTATCCACTGATAGACATAGGCCCTTTCCAATGCCTTCCACAGTACGCGGTTCTCCGCCTGTCGCATCCAACGACTTTCCGCATAATTTAGTATTAACAAAGTCTCGTAAAAGTTTCTATGAATGTATAAAAAAGCAATTTGAAATATACGTACCCATCAATGTCAGGATGAAGGAACAGCTGACATAAGCTATTGTAATGATACCTAGACTTAGTATAATCGCAAGAGGGATGGACTTCTTGGGATTATTGGCCTCTTCTCCAGTAGTAGCAATGATATCAAATCCGATAAAAGCGTAGAAGCAAGTCGCTGCACCGCTAAAAACCTAAGTACAAAATGAATTCGTTACCGTCGGCTTCCATTGTCGAAACACATATAAAAACATAATACTGTCGTCCTTCTTGTTTTTAAGAAACAGAAAACTATATTTTTTGTACAGTTTTGCAATGGAAGCTGACTATAAAATAAAGAAATTGTACTGATTTGAGTTCATCCACAATACGTCAGTGTTTTGAAAAGGATTAGAAAACCTTAACGCGTTTACTCTGTAAATTTCAAGGTAAACTTATTTTTATTTATTTAAATAATTCAAACAAGATAATGAACGCAAATTATGGTGGAAAAACATGACATTTTTTTTAAAATTCTTCCACTTAATTTAGTTTAAAAGGAAAATTTTATGTTTGCATTAAAAAAAAGTTACAATAGTTTACTTACACCACTCCAACCGTACGGTAGAAATCCTTTATGCTCCGTCCAGTTAGCGACATCGATGTAAAAGATCCCAGCGGTAATGATAAATACCCATACAGTTAGGTTAACAGCGTTGAGAACGTTATTAAAAGCGAGTGATTTTTTAACGCCAGCGACCAAAACCATTGTCATCATCAGAGTAATTCCAAAAGCAAGGACATCAGGAGGTTTGCCTGTGAAGTGTTTATAAACTAAAACTTCTTAGCTAAGTTATTATTGACTATGTTATTCTTTATTCGTAGTCGTAATTGAATTCGTAAAACGACATCAAGTGTGTGGGTTTAAATTTAGAAAAAGTAATCGAAGCCTCTAATTGTAGGTATTTGATGCAAAAATTTAAGTGAAAAAGTTTTTAATTTTTTATAATTAAATTTCGTAAATTAACTATACTTGTCATTTTTTTTATTCTACCTGTACGCAGGATATGGCTAGTATGAAAGAAAATACATTTATGTATTTATATAATTCTATTATGTATATCTATCTTAATTTTATGGCAATATAATTAAGATAGATATAAAATGTATAAATACGCAAAATACGTGCTAGTTGTGGAGTTGCGGAAATTGAGCCCATACAACTATGGGTAATTAACCATTGAAACATAAACATTCTTCCCTAAGCAATGTTATATTCAACTAAGCTTACAATTTGGCAACTATTATTGTTTTGTTTCAATCTCAAGTATTTGACTAAGATCAACATGAGCTAATTACAAAGTCTAGGAATTATATTATGTATGGATACATCGTTTTCTATGATTGTAAACAATGATTGTTTACTTTCATAGGACTCTAGGAAAACATATTATTACATTCTTGTACATATTTCAAGTTTATATGAGCATGCTTTCGTTACGCGCAATTTGTCACCTCAGTAATCAACGGCCGAACTTTCACACAATCAGCTTTTCTTATTTCTTAATTTAACGATTTATAAATAATTTAAACTAGTTATGTATTATATTCACTTATTTATTTATTAAAAAAGACCGAGGATTATAGTATTTTTTCTACCGTAAACACCGATTTTCGTGCAGAGATTGAAAATATAAGATTTGTTGCCATGACAACGACGATGTCAAATAATGTTGGCCCAATGAGATATTAAATTAAACGGAATTCTCCGCGTAATGAAATTCTTCCTTTTGGCGTTGAATATAGCCGCCACAATGATAATATTTGTAACATAAGAATATGTGGGCGTGGATTTATGAAATACGATAAAGAGTCGCGTAGAAGAGTAAAATGAGAGAGATCTTATCTGCTTATATCCCTGCTGGGCAACAACAAGTTGGGCAAGAAAAAAATTGTTATTGCTAATTGATTTATATGGGTAAAATTGCATCGTGACATATTTTAATGAATACATAATGTTAAAACTCAGTACAGATGTTAAAAGATTAAATTATTTTATATTCCCAATGAAATATCAAACAATTAATCCAAATTTTATTATCTTATATTAATAACATAATTAATGAATGTAGAAAGCTTTGATTCAAGGTAAATATTAAATGCCAACTGACCATCTATTTCCCTTAGAAGTTAGGTATAAGTATAATTTAAAACGGATCGCTTGCTTTGTTTCTATTTTCGCATCAAACAGTATACGTAACGCAATGACCTGTAATTATGTGATTACTAAAAGTTTAAAGCTAAAATAGTGGAATAGTTACGATCTGGACAATATTAAGGCATCTAGATTAATGCATAAATTAATTTAATTTGAGGCACAGTGGTTTTTCGAATTAAATGTGTATTTAAATATACTTCTAACTTGTGGTTAGGTTTGAGTCGCGGCGTGGACGTCAGAGAGCTGACGACAAGTTACAATTCATGAAAGTTTTTCTTTCGTCCACGGATAATTTACATTTGTTATAATTGATGACATGATAATTTAAATTTAAATGTGCATTGCCATTTTAGTTCGTGATTATTTTCAGTTTCAATGACCCAAAGAGACATTAATGTTTGTCTCAAGTTTTATTCGACCTTTTTAAAGAGTTTTTAAAGGTTTATTTTGTTGGACCAAGTCCCAGTATAATTTAATTTCATATAACTTAATTAGAAAACTCTAATTTTTTTAACTAACCGACGATTCATTTTACTTTGTTAAGCATACCGATAACGTGTTCATAATTAATTAGTTTCAACTTCGCAAGTTGGTGATGGTCTGAAGAGCTTTAAAGGCAATTGAAGTTTATTCTACAGTTTCACATTCAATTTGAATTGCTTCTCCGTAATAATTTCCTAGTCATATTTCTGAGTATCCGTACATTTTATACAAGTAGTTAATAAAATAAAATGGTTCGGTTGATAAAAAACAAAAAAGAATCGAAGTATATACTAATTTAAACATATACCAGACGGATTTTTTCTTTTACTTCTATTCATGAAAACTGTACAGTTTTAATGAATGTAGGTGAGAGTTTTACGGCACATCATTTTTAATATTCAGGTTACTTTTTCACAAATTAAGGACCTCTTTTGATGTTCCAAACGAAAGTGTTCAATTATACAAATTATTTAATTATACAAGAAAATCATAGTTAAATTAAGTAAAGCCATTTTATTTACGTCAAATAAACACAATACTTGTCAATAATTTATTTTCACTAACATTAAAAATGTCTTTATCTATTTATTTATTTTTTCGTTTATATATAAACTCAATCAATAAAAACATATACTAAATATGTCATATACCAAAATATGTCAATAAAAATACACACTGCCACTCCGGTCCGTGTGTCAGCAAAAGATATATAAACAGAACTATTTATTTTATTTTCGTCTGGTTTGGTATTAAATGAATTCTGTGAACCATGTCAATTGGAATATGTCAAAGAGCAACTTTTAGCATTTTTAACAGCGAGTTTCGTCCGTGCTCATGTAAAATAAACAAAAAAGAAGCTTTTCGAAAACAGTTTAACTCACGCTACAAAGCTCAAAATTCAAACGATAGCCATTTCGCGAACACAATGAACTCGCCCTGACAACTTTACTACTACGCAGTTTAAAAAGCTCTGCATTTCTAAGGTATTTTAAAAGTTTTCTCATTGTTTTGTTCAATTGTAATCAAGCTTTGTAAACGTTTTAACAGATATATTAGGAATTAACGACAATCTTAAATAGCAGAATATAGCCATCATATTGATGTTTTTCGAGGTACCAATAAATCAATGGTCATTTGGAATCATTCGATAGCTATTCTGTGATTGTAAATTTGTGCCACTATAAATCATGACTTTGTTAAACCGTGGTTATAGGAGTCAGTATTTTTTATATAAACGACATCTCAGATTTACCTGACACGGGTTTTACATTCATCTTTTACCGATCAAAATTTGAAATAATTTAATAGCAAATAGCAAGATTAACTGAAAAGGACAAAAAAAGAACAAAACATAGCGTTTGAAATAAAAACGAGTCGGGCTCTGTTTTAACACGTTCATCGCCATGGTGGGTCAAAATGACCGGCACTTGATCTAGCCATTTGGGCCATGGGGGTCAAAATGACCGGCACGCCAGACCTACCTTTGCGAAGCCCGTTCGCGCCGCAGAATGCAAAAGCTGTGTATTCAACCATACAATGTGACCGGCGCGGCCCCAATGAACACCTGTAACTACTTGGTTTTTTGATTTTTTGATGGCATACCTGTTTTTAGGACTTAGAGAAAAAAGTTAATGAAAAAACATAGGATTTCGAATCATATATTTTTATTTCTGTTATAAGTTGCATTTATGCATAAAAATGAAAAGACAATAGAATATTATTAATTTTAGGCATGTTTTTATCAAATCAAAGACAATAGAACAAAAAATATTAGGAACGTTTTTTATCAAACCACAATTACAAATCGTCATACGAACAACAATCAAACTAAAGATTAATTCAACTCTAAATGGATATTCAAACATTTTAGTGGCATTTGTCAAAACATTGACGACATAAATGGGGATTGCCGGGACAAATAGTGCAAAACCAAGAAACCTTCTTTGTTTTGTTCTTGGCCACATTTCTTCCATGCAACTCAACATTTGATTTGTAACAATCACGACAAAATTTTCTTGTTGATACTGCTGCACCTTCTTTTTTCTTAAGCTCGTGTTTTTGTCTTCTGGGTCGTGGTGTGGTCAATCCCGTATTTTCTTGACTACCCTCAATCAACTGCTTTGCCAACAGTCGCCTAAAATCGACGACAGATATCTTCTTCTTCGTTGTACTTTCATATAGTACTCTTGCATTTACTACAGCAGTATTGAGTAATAATTCGATACCGAGCTTCTTATACCACTTTAACGTCTTTCGCAATGGACTCGAATAAGCACTCATTTGGTCAGACAAGTCAACGGCTGCTTTGGCTTTATTATAATCAATCACAATTTTCGGTTTAATTGTTTCAACCCCTCTTTTGTTCTTTTTTTTTGTAAAACCAATTGAATGTTTGGTTGACAACAAACACACGTCCCTCTTATCCTTCCACTTCATAACCGTGACTCCGTTTTTGTTTTCTTTTGCCATAAACTCACCCGGTTTCAGATTTCCAGTCATGACGTCCTTTGGTAAGTTCTTCCTGTTTTTTCGTAGGGTCCCTACTAAATGAGTATCGTGTTGAACGCGCTAGCATCCATTAGGCGCGCGGTACCCGTGCGTAGTAGACGTGTCTATAACGTTTGTCTATGTCTCATCGATCGAAAATTACGCGTACGTAAGTACGCTGACCGGCATTGTGACCGGCACGGCCTGAATGTAATAATTATTCCGTTTAGGCCGCGCCGGGTCATAATGACCGGCACTTAAAAAAACCCTAAAATAAAGCCAAAATAAACAAATATCACTGTAAAACTTTTATATATGAACAAATAAACCTATAAATAATCATAAAAACCAATGACATTTTTTTATGATTTTGTAAAATAATAGTCGGCGATGAACGTGTTAATTACCGCCAGTGAGAACATTCTCAATAAGCGGAAGAGCGACGCGAGCACTAAGGGAGATGTCACACTGCTGGCGTTGCTGTTTAGTTTTCACGCGATACTCTGACAGTCTTGTATCACAATAACACAATTGTTCGTCACTCTAAATAGTAAAAAATTACGTGGCACTGTAATATACAATTTTGACACACCTTTATCAGTAGTTTCCGATTTTTATTATAAATCTATATAGCGGAAACGTGCCGGCACGGTACTGCATCTCAGTGTAATAAGACCCTTAAGCTTTCACAATGTTTTTGTTCCAAGAGATCTGTTATAAATTCATGGATCACATTTCTCACTTTAAAAAAACTAGAAATTTAGAAATTCTTATCGTTTTCTTCCATAAATATATTATTAGCTAAACTAGGTTATCTAAATAATTATTTAACAGATTACAAGTGTGTAGCATTTGCGTGTATACACACACACACAAAAACAGACACCTTGTAGTCCAAATGGTTCAATAGGATTTGATTCATAGTTAAAACGTAAAATAAAATTTACTAACATCTAATATAAAACGTTACCCACTTCATCCTGATGATGAACACTCTGAAAGTGTAATAAACTAAAAAATACCTAATGTTCTATAGACTAACGATTAAAGCAATATTATGAAAAGAAAGTGTAATTAAAAAATACGATTTAAATAGAGTGAAAATTGTTCCGCAGAAAATTTATTACGAAGTAATAATTCTCGCAGATGTTAAGCTGATTATGAAAGCGTTGAATAAATATTCCTCGGAAAATAGCTAAAACATATATGCTTCAGATGTTTTATTTTTTTATTACTTGTATATATTTTTAGTTTAAACTTCGGTGGGACAGTAATATAAACTTATTAACATACAGCTAAAACTCTCGTTCAATTATCCGATGACGGCATATTTCTTAATATTTGATAAGAGATAGTGGATATATCGTCAGTTATTAATAAAGGTACTTTTCACATAAAACATAGGATATAACTTAATTAACGTCTGTATTTATGCTATCCTGGTACACCGTTGACTCTACTAGACAAGTACTAACAAGACTAGACTATTAAAGTTCTATACTTTCTCAGATAAACACTATCAAGCAAACATAAACAAAGACAGTAAACACTAGAGTAGCGTTAATGTTTACTGCAGAGTAGCGCATATTATTTTATTTCTCGTTGTAGAATGCTTGGGTGTTAAAGTCCTGCGGTAACGTAACGTATCAAAATAAACACGTAATATGCTAAGGTTAATTAAGTAGGTATTTTATCTTCGAAGGGAAAAGCTATCATAAAAGATAAGTTCGATTCGCTTATTTTTAATAGAACTTGAAGTTCTTCTTCCATATATGAAAGCAAAGCACAAAAAAAAATATTAAGTGTTATTATTTTTAGAACTAGACGAAGGACCGGATTTTATAAATAATAAGAGGAAATTTTAGTATAACATTACTTTACTAATACTTACCTAAAGACCGCAGTTACTTACCGAAAAGGGTTCCAACATTATTGCCGACGGATCGCTCGATAGCTCCATTGAACAAGGTATTGATACAGGCACTCAATGCGCGGGCGCAAGCACTCGTACCAATCTGTGAATACGACACTGAATCAGAAAAAAGCAACAGTTCTTTGAAATATGTATTTAGATATGATACTTTTGCTTCTTTTTTACTATTAGCGACAAGAGCTTAAAGTATTTTTATTTATAATGTTTTCTTACTCATTATGATTTTTGGTACATTTTTAGAAGGTACTTTGAATTAGTTTATATTATATTTATTTTTAAGAAATCCTCCCAAGTAGGGTTGGCGATAAGCAGGCGGCCGTCCGTAAAAACTTAAGCCAAAACTTTAAGGTTTATAAAACATTGTGCGCCGACCCCACATGAGTGGGAAAAGGCCAGGGAGGTGGTGGCTTTTGCTTCAAATTATTGTTGTATCTACTGGACATAAATGTTAATAAATCGTTTAAGCCCACTACTTTTGCTCATCTTTACAACTTAGTAAAAATTCCGTTTGTATTACAAACATCTCTCATTACACAAGTAAAACACATTTGATAAATTCTTATGTCCATTTTGATTTTTAGTTTTCTCAACACTATGAAGATCTATAGATACTCCAGCATTCCTTCAAGAAAACTGCACCAGCCGGGATATAAAAGTTTTTACTGTTCTACGTGAACGAGAATGAAAGGTTCACATGGGTACACACATATAACTTTGGGTAAATTTTAAAGTTTTATAAAACAACTAACTAACCACATATTCAAGGACCATATTCCAGCCGACCACGAAAGCAACAAATTCTCCAACCGTGACGTAGGAGTACATGTAAGCAGACCCGGTAGTATTGGGAACGCGAACTCCAAACTCGGCGTAGCAGACACCTACAGACAAAAATATAAGTTACGTAAAGGATATTTTTTTGACGGATTCTACCGATAGAGCGGTGCAGAAAATCATTACACCGCAACATATGGTTAGTGCCGTCCTCTTCGTTTGAAAACAGTTTTATAAATAAACAGCTGTCGCCCACGACACCGTCCGCGCGGAATTAAAAAAAAACAAAAAAAAATGTTTTCTTTCAGCCTACGTTCTACATCTGTGCCAAATTTTATCAAGATCCATAGAGCCGTTCCGGAGATACCTTCTAACATACATCCATCTATCTAAAGTTTCGTATTTATAATATTAAGAAGTAAGATAATTTTATTTTCTTAATATCGATATATGTACTTCCGTTTATATTCTTTTATCATTTATTATATAATGTATAAACAAATAAATGCATGATTATTTTCTTTCTTCGTAGCAATTTATTATTATGAAAGATACTTTTTCTTTGGAGACAATAATTTAAATTATATATGCTGAAAAGATTTTTCTCGTATGATATAATATTCTAAAGCTTTTTTACGACCTATTTGTATTTGCTTATTAATAAAACAAAAAGATTATATATTGCACGTGTAATTAGTAATTTTTTTTTCTAATAGTAGACTGTGATATGTATTTTTGGTTTATTAGTGTCTATTATAGTGTATTACAACAACAAAATAATGAATAACAAGGACGTCTCACTACAGAAAATGCCTATTATTTGAGTATATTACTGGCAATGTTTCCGGCTCTGCTATTTTTACCTATTCCTTTTAACATGTTTCCTTTACTATGAAATCATGAAATCAATAAACATTTCTTCAGTTTCTGCCAACAGTATTTGTTGTTTCTATACTGATTTAAATTTTGTTTTTTTTGTTTTTGGGTCCATATATTTCCCGGATGAAGATTAGATACTTTGAAGAGATGCAGGTGTGTTCGGTTGCCGTCATATGCACATAGGTACAAGATAGGTCGTCTGAATACTTGAATTGTCGCAAGTATTTGGAGAACCCACCGTGTTCCGATTATGCCTTATTCAGGTATCCATTTCTATTTCCATGGTAACTGTATCTAGGTTTCGGCTGTTTCGATAAAAAATCGATGGTTGTTAGCTCTGATGTTCTTTTTCTATTTCTACGGTTCTACTTTTTCATTTCTTGCCAGATCTGTGGTTTGCCGAATGAAAATGTATATTTGTCATAATCACTATCTTGGTTCTTTGCGACTTTACAATTTAGTGCGTTCTGTCACTCCTATTTGTATACGCATGTCTTTTTTACAAACCTAGTATAAAATCGTTCAGAGATGGTACTCTTAGGGTTTATTGCGATATATGTGTAGAGTTATGGGTAAACGCAAACTATAAAACTAAATGTTTGTAATTGATCTTTTTAAACAAGACTATTGTGTAATGGATAACTGGACTATATTTTCAATGTTAAAATGGAAATAAAATGAAATATCAAAAGAATTGTAAAGAGCTGGAAAATTGATTATATTAAATTAATTATAGCAAACATTTTTAGAATTTTGAACTGAAACGTGTGTTCATTATTAATATGCCACTTATTTGATAATAAGCTTTGTAACTGTTGTTAAATTACATTTACCCTGAATTACGTGGACGGCATTATTGCCATCTTAAATTTACATAATTTGAAACAGTTTTATTTCGTTTCGTTATACAAAGATATTACATATACATTTTATCAAAGACCAAATGGCAATTCTTAGAATCGATACACTTGACATTGAGACACAAAAGGCAGAGAATTCCTTTGTAGTCACTAATTCAAGGAATCTTTTCGATGTAAATATAAAGAATTGCCTTTGTTCTCGTGTCATTTGCTTCTTGCCCTTAACACCAAATTAGAAAAAGAGACAATAAATAAAAATGCTAACAATTACCAATACTAATATTTATACTAGAGTATTGAAAAAATAGTTTACTTAGTCTACCTCAAATAAGCTAGTGCAACTCTAAACAATGTTTTTAAACATTTTAAAGATAATTTAACCGAGTTAAATACAGACATACATATCATTAAAGTATTATGTATTTACTAAAACAACAACACACCGATAAAATCTATTTATAAACCTGTCTGTGTCACGGCAGTAGAAACCCACAATTACAAATCCAAAGGTGAAGTGAACTATTTGACAAGCTGTAATCATGCTTAAAACTATTTAATATTGTAGAATAATCTTCAAATACATAAATTTCATATTGCATTACGTTGTGTGAAGTTATAACAACTTCTCCTTGTGGTTTACTGTGATATAGAAAACCACAGATGTGTGAAAACTCAACCGAGCAGTAACGAGCGCAATTTGTAGACAACGCTTCCTGCCGAGAATAAAAGAGCAAAATACAAGTGTTGATTAATTCCCTTCGAGCTTACATTTAACTATAAAAGCTTCGGTTTATATCCTAAAGATATTTTATTTTTTATAAATCGGTGGTATAAAATATATGCGTTGTGATTATAATTATTCAGTTGTATAAAGATCGCCTTAATACACTTTTTTAGCCGACTTCAACAAGAAGGAGCTTATCAACTCGACTCTTTTTTTTATGTGTGCTACCGCGTTGCTCTGCCTCTGGTACTCCAATTTGGATACAAAAAAATAATCGAAAAGTAGTGCTTGAAGATGGGTCCCATTTTTTTTAATATCAAGAAAACTAGTAGATTTTGAATTTAACTGCAAAATGCGTTGCGAAAATTAAGGACTTTTTTGCTTTCATCGCTTACGTAGACTAAACTATAGGACTAAATGTGCTAAATAAAAGTCCACTAAAGCATAAATCTATCATCTATGGATGTCTCACAATAACCATGTTATTGTGAAAGACGTCAATTAAAATGCATACGAATAACAGAATCGTAAGCTTACGGCGCTACAATATTATGTTCGGTATGAATCCTTATCCAAATAAACATGTTTGAAGACTAGAGTATTAAATGCAGATTACAATAGCCTTTCAAACTATATAATTCTGACCAATAGTTTGAAAGATATCAAATGATTAGAAACTACGGGCATCCAAAAAATGCTACTGCGGCGCGCGGCGGCACAGAATAATAGGCACGCTACGAGGTATTAGTTCGTTACTTTTGAATTAGTAAACCGATTTTGATCATTATTTATTTGTTTAAAGGATGAGAGGTTATCTGCTGCATTCTAAATTAATTTTTGAATTGAGGTACATACATATTAAGTATATTAAATAGGAAAGTCCTTTTCTTTATTTTTGTCTTATTTCTAATCAAATTTATAATTGAACTTCAAATTTACTAAAAATTGAGAAATAAAATAAAAATTTTAAGAAAAAAAATTGTCGACTTCATAAAAAAACAATCTCAAACAAAATGCACTAAAAAGTAACGAAGTAAATAAGCGACATTTTATATTTGAGATGTCTTAGACATAGTTACGTTTAGGTCCGTACTTGAGCCGAAGCCGACTCCAAAATAACAATAACTATACAATATAAACATGTTACAACAAAGAAAAAAACTTTCTTACTTTCGAGGATTTCCATGACATTAATTTGTTACTTTTTAGTGCATTTTTATATTTGAACATCAATGTATTACGATGAGCCTATTTTTTTAATATTAATAAAAATAATTATCGACCGATACAGGTGATAATTATAGGTCTTATATTATTTATAAGACTTATCATTAAATACATTAAATACTTATTTCTAAATCAGATCAGAAAGATTGATGCTTACCGGAAAATAGACTGGCTATAGCAGCGATGACGAAGCTCGCAGCTACTCCCGGTCCGGCAAACCTGCTGGCCACCATCCCGGTTACCAGGTACATTCCGGTACCAACACAAGATCCGACGCCCAGGGATGTGAGATCCCTGGTGGTAAGGCATCTCTGCAACAAAGTAATTTATTATCCGTCTGCACATGCACGTCCGTGGAACTGTAACTTACACCGCTTAGCCGAATGATAATTCGATTCGTTTTCTTCCGCGGTCATTGGAGACAATAATGGTCAAACCCAATAATCGATTTATTTGCGTTAAAAAATTTGACTTTTTATAATTTTGCGTTAAAATTTAGGTGTATGGATCGCAATAGATCTGTCTTTTAGATGGCTACTGATTTGTCTTCGTACTTTTGCTTATTCAAAATAAGTAAAATAACATTAAGATCGATCTAAAGGATTGTGAAGGAAAATAAAAATATTTGTCCATTTTAAACTTGCAATATTTTTTAAATGTATTACACGTGAAGAGGAAAAGTTTTGAGCTCCTTTACTCACAATTTAAATAAAGCCTTGACCTTAAAACGAAGTTGGTATTTCCAGAACCAATACAGTAATAGAAGTAGTATACAAGTTCCAGATATCAAGTATCATGTGTGTTATCATGGTCATTCATTGCAGATAATTATATTCATTATATCTTAAAACATATTTTCAAAACAATGTGTAAATACGTGTTCATTTCACAGTGCACTTTGATGCTAAAATAACTGTTCTCTATATTTAATGAAGTGTTATGATTGAAGGTAATGTCATTTGCATCGAATACCAACAAGCGAATAGTTGCCGTTGTTTTGAGATATGACAAACAAGTGAATTTTGTCAGCAATTAATGCGGTTACACGTAATTAACCATGGACTATTTGCTTAAATGCCAAAATATCTTTTCAAATTTTAATGAAAATTTAACCCCTCTTTCTATCTTTGAAAAACGAGATGATAAAGTAAGCTTTTGACATGTGTTACAGCAGTGAAAATACACGGTAACAATCCACCAGAACGATATGTTTGTATGTGCGTTAATACCTATATAAGATTAATTAAAATGACAAACAGCAAAACTCATTGGATAACAATATTTTTCTTCTTTTTAAAGGTATATAAAAAGTCGAATCTAAGATTTGTAGAGAGTTAATAATAAACAGTTTATGAAACTATTTCTACCAAGTTTTATTTAAGTACTGTTGAAATAAAAAGTAGAGATGCTAAAAATGAAGCTTATTTCCGACAAAGTGTTTAGTAAACTAGGTCATCGCCGTGTGCCCTAGGTGAATTAACGTTTATACACAATATTAACAGGAGTTTGGTAATAATAACAAGAAGTTCGCAAAGCGTCTACCAACACAAGAAAATTGTTCTTTTTTACATTATCAGGTGCCAAACTAGAAATAGCCAAGCGACCGTTGCCTATAGATATCCGCAATTGCAGATTCCCTGCCTACCTTTTATCGACGGAGGAGGCGACGCACAAAAATAGAATATTTCCTATTCCTATGTATCCCCTCCTCTGTCAAATCCCTTCCCGTTCCATTCCTTATTGTTGACAAATGTTGATTATCTTAAGATTTGAAAGCATAGGTTTCTCGGATTTGAGATTCTCTCCCATTTTACCTAAGGAATTTCACCTTTTTGGGGATAAATGTACTAGATGTATCCAGTACCATGAAAATGTCAAAGTTGATTTTTTTTTGTACATAATTCCGTGGTCATTTGAAAAATGATGTACGTTATAGAATGAAATAAAGGTTTTTACACACAAGTGTTTGCTTATTGCAGTCGAATACTAAAAGTACAATTGCTTTGTTTATATTATACTAGCTTTTACCCGCGACTCCGTCCTCGCGGAATAAAAAAAATACACACGAGATAAAAAAGTTCCTATATCCGTCTCCTAGTTCTAAGCTACCTCCCCGTCAATTTTCAGCTAAATCAGTTCGATCGATCTTGTGTTATAATTAGTGTAACTAACACGACTTTCTTTTATATAGATAACTAACGAATATTTGTTTAGAAATTAGGTTTATTTATTTATGTGTTATTGAATGGCAAACTTACCGTTAATCGAATCCCTTGTTCTGCACCTGGTTGGGCACCTTCTTGGCTTCCTTGAGCACCTTCGGGCTCGTTTGGATTGCGGGTGCGTATGAGCTTTATGAAGATGTTATGAACTCTAATACGGTACAACCCCCAATCAATCTCCCGAATACGTTGGTGAATACTGCAAAAAAAATAAACCTTCATTCTCGACATTTCTGCTGTAGTTTTAAATGATCGAACGAAAGCTTTTTGGCGACTGATAGTGGACAGAAAGCAAAAATGCGTAATTAAATCACTGGTTGTTTTTGTAGAAATAGTAGTGTATAGTTTTCTTTACAATAACAAGCGTTGGCTTTTAGAAGGTGGAAATTTGTTTTTAAAAATTATGATTAACATTTTTTAATACGTATAATGATTGTTTTTTTTTTAATTATTCACCTTAGCATGTTGAGTATATTCGCCACTTTCGAGGTATTATCACCGGAACCTGTGAAATAAAAAGTAATTTGAATATAAAATAAAAAACCCCTAGATTCTCGCAGAACAAAAGACATTTTTTTATTACAAGAAAAAAAAACACAATTAAAAGTAGTTCGATACCAAGGCTTGGTGTATCAGGATATCGACTGAAATAAAGCCCATGATGTATGGGTTTGATACGGCCTCGGGGTTGCATGCAGCCTTTTTGAACATTTTTATAAAATACTAGCTTTTACCCGCGACTCCGTCCGCGCGGAATAAAAAAAATAGAAAACGGGGTAAAAATTATCCTATGTCCGTTTCCTGGTTCTAAGCTACCTGCCCACCAATTTTCAGTCAAATCTATTCAGCCGTTCTTGAGTTATAAATAGTGTAACTAACACGAATCATTGTGCATATCTATTCAGTTTCCGCAACATTCAAGTTTGAATTAATTTTGTAAATAAAGACAATGTTCTCATTGACGATTTATTGAACGATCGATGATTGATTTCGTTGACGAAAACATTTTGTCTCACCCTCCACAGGATAAAACAAGGATAAGGAGATGATAAGACCATGCTTTCAATTGCTCACGACGATACCGATTGGTGAATAAGATCCGGAATAATCAACTGTAATGCATTCATACACCGATGAGCATGAAAGCGTAGATGTATAAGATGTAGTAGATGACGAAGAAAACAGAACCACGCCAAATGGAGGTCCGTGATCTCTGTATACCCTTCTGGATTACAGGCGTGATTATAATGTTGTTGTGTGAATAGTTTTTTTTTTTATAATAGTATAAATATTATAACATACTTTTTTATTATATATGTCTGAAAAAATATCGCTTTAAAGTAGTTAGAACTATATTTAATTTGAATTAAAAAAAATAATTGATGGTTGCAGGTAGTTTAAAACATCCACGAGCCAGTCGTCCGAACGTAAATAATTTAGTGTTTTTATTTCTCTTCATTGCCATAATTATTTACTGATGATTTTAGGACGTAAATATAAACTGTTAATATAACCTCTTCATGTAGTTGAATAATCCGGCTTAAAGAACCATGTTTAAATGTAAAGTGATACTAAATGTTCCTTATTTGACTCTATGTTCATAGTTACGTATTTATTAAACGGTACAAACATCATCATCATCATCTCCCTGGCCTTATCCTAATCACGAGGGGTCGGCGCACAAGGTTTTATAAACCTTAAAGATTTGGCTTCATTTTGTACGGCCAGACGCCTGCCTTTTACCAACCCTACTTGGGAATATCTTAATATTAAATAGAATCTTCTCTATGACCACCTCCATATTCTTGACTCGCTTTACTCCAATATATAAGGTAGATCTGGACATCCGAAGTGACGGTATATTATCAAGTGTTAGATCTTTATTTTTTCATACCATATACATATACATTCGATATTGAGTATTCTGATGATTTGAGAAGCTTTGCTGTGTATGGTGTAAGATGTTAAACTTCTGACACCGCCTGACACGACGAACAAAAGAGAAATCCGTTCATAATGTAAATATGTTCCGTGGCACAACAACAATTATCAATTTTCACACTTATCCTGTTGTCCGTCGAATATATAAGTTTAAGTGTACTCTTCAATGATAAATGACAAATCGTTGACTGGGATTGTTGCAGAAAGCAGTAGCATTTGTAGCAAAAAACAAGTCAATACAAAGAAATATTAATCCATATTAGTTGTCTGTTTTATGTAATATTTGAAGATTTTAGAATTCCGGTTCTATTTGACATGACATTAAAAGGTACAAACAGGAACAGTATATTCAATAAGATACAAAAAGTCAGAATAAAACCTCTTTTGTATATTGATGAAAAGCTTCTAGCTAAAGACGTCGCCTGGACCTTTATCCTTCAAACGTCCAGTTGTTGTGCAAATGCAATGCAACCATTTGTATTAGGAATTGTACCGTTTTTTATTGATCCGATTTATAAAAAAAGATAATTATTTCGCTACGATTGAGTGCAGTTCATACAACGTTCATTTCATTTCATTTCCTCGATGATTATAGATCGTTTAAAATTCATTTATCGGCCTAAATAATAACATAACCGTATGAATGAAATAAATTTATGTAAATGAACCCAACATGAATTATTAAAAACAAAAAACATTTTTAAGTCAATTCTCCTTTTTTAAATTTATTTTGTAGTTTTACAAAATGTTTCAATTTGTATATTATCAGGACATTTTTTATAAGTATTCTTATTGAGGAGATTGTAAAATATGGCAGCGGCCTTATCGTAGTAGTGGTGGTCATCTTGAATTTATTTGCAGTAGACTCTACTAGTTAAGGATACATTTGATATCCATATTAGGGTTGTTGTAAAAAATGTGTCGTCCGCCATTTTGTAATGGCGGCCGATTTGAATTATAACGTGTGTACAAACGGAAATTAAGTCTCATTTTAGTTATGAGATTTTTTACATTTTAGAATATCTTCAATATTCTTTTACTTTTTTCTCATCATGTGAGTTAACGAAAAATGTATGTAGATATGAAATTCCAATTTTAGGTCAAAAACTAAAGTAGTAGCTTCAAACCCCACAAAACATAATCCGTGACTCCGTACATACTATTACATTCCTACTCTTAGTGCAGGGGAATATCAGGAATATTACAATAAATTTTGCGAGGGTGCTTTCACTAGTACAGGAGTGTAAGAAGTATGTGACAGTATCATAAATAGAGACGTGCCATCAATGTCTACTTGTATCAAATATGTATATTTTATCATAAAATAGCTTTTACCCGCGACTCCGTCCGCGCGGAATAAAAAATAGAAAACGATGTAAAAATTATCCTATGTCCGTTTCCTGGTTCTAAGCTACCTGCCCACCAATTTTCAGTCAAATCGATTCAGCCGTTCTTAAGTTATAAATAATGTAACTAAGACGACTTTCTTTTATATATATAGACTAGCTTTTACCCGCGATTCCGTCCGCGCGGAATAAAAAATAGAAAACGATGTAAAAATTATCCTATGTCCGTTTCCTGGTTCTAAGCTACCTGCCCACCAATTTTCAGTCAAATCGATTCAGCCGTTCTTGAGTTATAAATAGTGTAACTAACACGACTTTCTTTTATATATATAGACGAGATTTTACCCGCGACTCCGTCCACGCGGAATAAAAAAAATAGAAAACGGGATAAAAATTATCCTATGTCCGTTTCCTGGTTCTAAGCTATCTGCCCACCAATTTTCAGTCAAATCGATTCAGCCGTTCTTGAGTTATAAATAGTGTAACTAACACGACTTTCTTTTATATATATAGATATACAACTTCGTATTGTATTTAAAACAGTATGAAGAATTTCTAAATGCAACAGGTGTCTAAATTTCGCTTCTTAAACTGCATGGTAAATTAAAAATTGACAGTCTTGCAAAATGCGTTGAGCGCACTGTATTATGTAAATGTGAAACCCGTTTTTAGCAGAATAAACAAGACATTACCTCGGGTTTCCATTGATGAAACGCTTTTAATGAAAAATATTGTCTTTGTTTTTTGTACAAGGCACCCGGCAATAGAAGCCCACGCTTAAAATAATGTCGTTGAGATTTTATTAGGACCGGTTTAGCAAGAACCATATACGAATAACGTTCTTTTTAATGATAATTTTTTCTTTCTAAATCATTCAAATAATTTTATAATTATTTTAAAAGTAACACCGAAGTTTACGATTAATGCTTAAACGTTATACAATTTAAAAAAAAAAAAAATCTGTTTTTCATATGTGTATTTGGTACACATAATATAGATAAAACATGATAGTTATTTTATTGAGAAAGGCTCAGCTAATTAATCAATCTCTAATTGTAAAAATACATAAAGGACAGGAATAAACATATAAGCATCATAATACATCAAGAGTCGTATAAAATAATAAAATAACTCATAGTGAACAAAGCAAATAAATAATACGCGCAGCTTTACAAGAAAATATGTAGTGTAAATTTCGTAATTCTTTTGTTAACCCAAACATGTTTACGTAAAAGATTTTCCAAACGAAAGTGAACTCCACTCGTGACGTAAGATAGCCACTTTCATTTACTAATATTTTGATTTAAATTCTACTAACTAGTATACTTTTTTAGACTTTAAAATGATTTTAAAATCTGGTTTATTTTTTTAAGTCATAAAAGACTGATGATTAATTGCCTAAAACGGGGTCACGTTACATTATTTTACTTATCTCAAAGGCCAAGTCACTTATAATTTTTATATTTATAATATGAGTAATTTTTGTATTTATATATAATTTAATATATTTTAAAAATATATTTATTACTTACAAAAATATTTTATAGAATTATACCAATAAATAATAACTTTTCGCGACATAAAATAATTCTAAAGACAATATACGCAGAGAAATTAAAAATACACAAAAATTAATTTACAATAAAATAAAATTTTATGAAAAAAAGTCGGTCATTAAGTTAGTACTTACCAGTGTCGCTTCACCGCACGTGGATAGTTAGCGTAGACCGACGCGAGTCGTAGGCAGCTACGAGCTACGAGAGGGAAAGCACTCCGAACGCCACGGTTCCCAAACGAGAACTGAACGTTTGTTCTCACTGCTCGCTTATGTGCTTATCGACCCCTCGCCGCGCTGACTCGCCCTCAGCCCCAATACGCCGTCGCACCCTTCTGCCGCGCAACCTTACCGAAACACGGAGTCTCTTTTAAACTATTCATCTGTTGTTATCCTCACCGACTTGTATACGACACGTGACTTCACGTCACTTTCGTCAAAAATCGCTGGTCTAATCAACTTTATCTTGGTACACTATAAAAACAAACTTTGGACTAAATAACTAATATAATAACAGGAGGGAAATAAAAATAGTTCAGTATGTTTAAATAGTGCAATTATTACACATAGATACTTTTTAATGTTTAATCGTTTTAACTAGTTTAAGAAAATGTAGTTATTTAAAAATAATTTGCCTATTTATTGGTAACTAGGCTGTTTTATAAAATAAATTAGGAAAAAAAATAATTTATTCATTTTTATTGCTTTTAATATAATATTTATGAAACATTTTATAAGCATCAACATTCTTTACCAGTATTTGGTTTTAAGTAAAGGCCAAGTGAAGTCCTTTCAATTAGGTAGTATAAATAAATACAATTATGAAATATACTTAACTGATGTTACGAAATGAATTTTTAATAATTCGTTTTCTGATTTCACTAGTTTTCAAGTTACCTGAACATCGAGTCTAATCAATTTTAATATCTATAAAAGTAAATTAGCCCAAGGTCTTCCTGAGACGTTTCGCCTCCGGTGTTACTTGCATTATTAAACTAACCAGTTAAGAAACGATCGACCTCTTGCTTTGACCTCGTCCTGCATACACTTGAATGGCACAAAGGTTCCGTTCCTATACATATAAACTTCTAATAGCTAAACCTATGACGTCTAAAAGTCAGACTGGTTTTCTATAATAACATGTTACGAAAATAATAGTCTTTAAAGTTTCCAAACTTCACAGATAATTATTTTCTTCTAAGAATAGAAACAGAGGTCTAGGTTAAGTAAGCTTTATAAACCCCAATCATGAAGAGGTATTGGCGGAGAAATTGGAAAATATGTCACACTGTTATTATACCCTGAGATTAACTTTATTGTGTTATAATTAACGGTTGAATATCGTAAGTTTGGTGGCGAATTTTTTCCGTCTAAGCATGGGCAAAGTGAAATTGTTGCGACCGAATTTTTGAGGACACTTAAATGTTGAGGAATCTTAACTTCTGAATATTGCGATACATAACTTGATGCTTATAACAACAGTGTTGTTGCGTGACATCATGTACGTATATTATATATACTCGTAGTAGGCAGATATATAAATCCATATGCAAGTCTTAATTAAGCACGAATCACTTTGCGTTTGTGACCTTGGGTAGGAATCGATAGCAGTACCGCGTTTGCGCTCGACATCACCAGATATAGTTTAATTTCAAATTCTCTTGAATTTTTTTTAATCGAATTCGGTTGATTAAATACTCCACTTTTAAGAGTTACCTAGAGATTTGCTTGTTAAACTAAAATTTCATGGTTAATGATATTGGGAAATGTAATAAAACCAGAAAAAATATGAGGAATAATTTAGATTGCATAGACTTATACAACTTTTGAACTGAACTTTTGTCGAATTACATTTTTTTGGAACCACTACCACATACGCATACTTTTAGAGTTAGACCATTCTTTATCTTGTATAGTATTAAGAATTTATTTTGTATCAGTCAATTAAGTAATAAATATTCTGAATTGTCTTTAAAAGGGCTAGTATATTAATCGGTTGATCTTTTACATTTTTGATTAACACCAAACAATATCAGACGAAACGTAACTTCTTTTGTCAATAATAATTGGAAACATAATCTATTATAAAAAATACTATAGAAATAAACAAATTGAAAACATTTGCGGAGCTATGGGCTAATATAATGCTATTTATTATCCTTTGTCCACACTCGAAAACTTAAACTTTCTTGACAGCGAGCCCCAAGTCACTTTATCAATGGATATGCGGCATTCGTTTAGAACGAATTAATTAAACTATTGGCCGAAGTTCATAATGCATTTCTTCTTCACATTAATGAATTGATTTTTTATTCTATTTCAACATATATTTTTTTTTATTTTGTGTTTATAACAATCTCTACCTCTTTAAATATATAATGTTTATATTGACAGTGCTTAGTTTACTAATTCAAAAGAGGTGAAATGAAATAATTATTTCTTAAAAAGGTGTACAAAGTTCTCGCTTCATATGTTATTATTATTATTTACCAAGTGAATATTTTTCTCCAATAAAACAATATAAAGAGGAACGTAAACTAAAATCATTTAAAAGCAGCAATCGCCTTAAAACAATTTATTTTCAAATAATATATATTTTAAACCAGTGTTGCGTGTATATTTTAATTCGAATTTCATATCTCGCATGACCGATGGTTGTTTCTCGTCCAGTACCGCTTGCAAACGTTTAAACAGAGGGAGTTTAAAATAGGCGACTCATTTCGAACATTTGCATGAAAATTTGATCGCTTAATGTTAAGTTTACTATATTTTTATACAGTTATTCCCTTTTGAAAAAAGCTCGAGAGATAAAATTACGTATTTTTATTGTTGCTTAAGTAATCTTACTAATATTATTAAATCGAAAGTTTAGATAGGTGAATGTTTGTTACTACGTATCTCCAAAACGGGTGTATAACGTCTGGAAGAACGCATAGGATGTTTACTTAGTTTTTTTAATTCCTCGTCATTAATCGGACATTTCTTTAGAAATTATGGCAGCAATTATACAAGGCCTGGATTAGCGCTGGACCACTATATATTTCTTGTTTGGTTTTTATACTACTATCATTTTATTTGTATTGTTTCATAGTTAGTGAATATTTTAGTGCACAGTTTTATTGGTTTTAAAATAAAGTAAACCTAAGAATAAAGTGCACTTAGTACACAATCAGGCTTACTAGCGCCATCTATGACAAAATTGTGTTTATTCCTCAAGGTTCACATACGATATTATAATTTTATTATTCCAAATTATTTTTGTTTTTAATTGGAAAATAACAATTTATTTTATTTATTGTTGCAGTAGTGTAAGTTATGAAATACTAATAAACAGTTCCACGCCTTTTCTGCTACTCGATACTAGGTGTCGCATTTCATAAACCATTTGCGCAATAGTTATTACCCCTACCAGCCTTAAAATAATATCAATAATCTTGGTGACTGAATTTTTTTGTAAAATATCATACTACTTCATGTTTTTTTTTTGTTTTAAACATACTTTTATAGAATTGAACTAAAATTTTTCAAGAGAATGAATGCATGTATCCGTTTTATATGAAATGTTGAGGAGAAACAATGAAACAACCATCCACTGGCTCTACTTCATTATTCTGTTCTATTCAGCGCCATCTACATTTACAAACATGACATCTACAATGAAAAACCGTAAAAACGCCATCTAGAGATTACAATCAATTCTAGGGAATTTTCTAAAGATTTGTAGTTCTCAGTTAATGCGGTAGATGTCACAGTAAACCATATTTTGTACTATTAACATTCGACTATATTTTTCATAGTCTCATTATTATTTCGCTATTTTTGCTGTAAATGTTAAAAAGGTTGTATAATATGTAAAACAATATTATAAATAATTGTATAATGGCAACACCTTCGTGCCTACACAATAAATTTAATATTTATTTTGATTACTATTATTTTACGTCTACATATATATTTTATAGAATAGGTAAGGTACATAGCGTATCACCCCTAATGTTATACGACAGTTGCCCATAGGCTTTTTCATCATTAAATGAAGTCGAAGAAGCTTTGGTTGTCTTTATTAGACAGAGATGGGATGGGAAAGGACATTCCCATTTCCTATCTCTACCCTCTCTCTCACCTAATCTACTTCCTTTCCCATCCAAAACTTGAAGGACCAAGGTATTGTAGTGACAATTTGATGTGTAATATTCGATCCGATTGGTGATCAATTTTAATTCTGTGACCGTTCTGACTTAAAATAGATATTTTAAGTTTCATTTTCTTTTATAAAAGAAACCTTTGCGAATTAACAACATTTTTCCTCTTTGTTCAATTAAATTACAGAAAAAAGATATTTTGTGTAATTAAGAAAGACTGGTGAAAATAAGAATAAAATTTAAAATACGACGAAAGCAACGAAAAAAATCATTTAAAAAAATTTCTTTATTTCACTTAGATTTTTTTTGTTTAATTGAATTTAATCTTTAGGAATTTGTAATACAATATTATTTAAAACATTATGAATATTTTTGGGGGTAGTTTATTTTACATAAAATAAAAACAATCGTTAAATTACTGCACAAGTTATGTTTGGTTTGGTACATTATGAGTTAAATAAAAACATGAAACAAAAAATAAATACAAATTGGATAGATTTAGAACATTGCAAACAATATCAAATATTTGTATTGCTGCGAACATTTTTTAGAAAAATATAAACATATTAACAAGCGAGTATGCGTGTACCGTGTGGTGAATTGTATCAAAAATATGTAGTCATTTCTACTATCATTTTCTATTATGCAAATATAAAATAATGATGGATTTATTATTGTGAGCAAACCTTTCTTATGGTCATCTTAAAACTGCGATCAACATTAAATCACGACAATCGAACGACTTGTTATTTTGCCTTTGGAATTTTACGTAAACTGATGAAGTTTGTAAACAGTGGTATTATACAATATGCCTGCGACATATACCAACATATCAAAATTCACAGTTAATAAGAAACAAGGAATAAATTTCAGTAACATGTGTAATATTAGTAATGTGCTACTACTACGAGTAAGACCTATTGCTTTCCCAAAGTGAGAGTTAATCAACAACAAGCTCTACATAACTGTCTTATTACTGAAACAAATGGACACAGTGTTATTTCTCTGAATAAATTAAGATTAATAATATCTTGTAGTATTAATGGTTCGCTTTCAGTTGCGAATGGTATGGTATGGTACACCCATGGTAAAATTTTCAAGTAACTGTGACAACTCCTTTGAGAGATTTTAATGAGAGTAGCTCTGTAACTCAGTAACTGAGTAACTCTGAGAGTACCTACTTTAGTAGTAAATGTATTATACAAGTCCACTCGAGCTCTTTAAATATTTTTCTCGTGATCTTCTACGCGTTTTTGACTTAATTTGTTTTCAAATACTAAAAGAGGCAGTGTAGTCGCGCTTAAACGCTCTGTCAGTGGGCCTAGCAGGAATATTTGCGACAGCCTTTTTCGTATCTACTACGTCAATTATGTCAAAATTAGTATTAGATTGTTGGTGTACTGTAAGCCCGATAGGTGGCGCTGCACAAATTTTAATACAAATTTTGTCGTTGACGAAACCATGGCGTTTGTCACAAATAATCGTGCTATGCCTATTGCCTACTGAACAGTAATTTAACAGTGTAAATTGTACTACTAGATATGTTTTACAGCAATATTATGTGAAAGAAAATTACAACACATTTTAAAAATAATACCACATGGTAACTTATTATTAAAAAAAAATTCAGTCGAATTGATAACCTCCTTCTTTTTGAAGTCGGCTTAAAATATATCTTAAGCTCTAAATGTTATAATGGCAGATATGCTGTAAGTAAATGATTATTAGATATGATGAATTATTTAAACGTATCAGGATACGATATTATACACGTAATATGATATTAGATAGTTTATATTATATGTTATAAATTTCTTATAAAACAATTCTTACGGTTAAATCTGTTAACATACATTTTTTGTTTAATTAACTGTATCTAATTTATTGTATAGACAACTTTATCATACAAGTTGTTAATCAACCAACTTCAAATGTATGGAATAAAGATTGCAAAATAAATGTGCATTAAATTCCTGATTATATTATATACTTGTTAACATATTTAGGAAATTTGCATGACATTTAGCAAGATTGCCGAGGCTACCAGAAGCCGATCGTGTCAGGACACTGAAATTAAGTTTAATCGCAGTAAGTTAGGGGGTCAGTTAAAAAAGAGGCCCTTATCAGGTCCGCGCGAGCACGCATTACGCACTTACATAATGAAAGGGGGAAGCTAGGGCGTCGGAGGGGTATACAAGGGCCGCGCGGGGGGTCGTCATCTGCGTACACCCTGTCCGGCCGCCCTCGATCGATACCTATACGTGTGGACTTTATGTAAAAAGCCTCCTGCTCACCCAGAGGACGCCGACCATAAGTGTCGAGAAACGAGTCGCCCCCAGGGAGGAAGGCACGAAATATCTTCAATTTTCGAGAGAAAATTTACCAATGCGGGGGCGAAAGCCCGCGGCGGAAGGGCTGCCTCGCGTGGCCCGCTCGCCTCTGTCCGAAAAATTCAGCCCTTAATTGAATTTTACAGATTTGCGTTCAGAACACACGCGGCCACCTAGCAATGCTGATTGCGTCCTATCGCAATTTTTTGTCAAACAATGTACTACAGAGTCGACAATTTGTACCCTTCCAAAAACCGGATTATTATTGGACCAGTCGAACGAAATGTGTTTCATCAAAAAGGAATCGGAAAACGCATTAAAATTTGTAAGACTTACCGAACTCAACTGAACTTGTATAAAAGAGTAAAAAACTTTATTATAAAACATTGTTTTTCGTTTTGTTAATTAAAGCAAAACAACGGGTTCCTTGTAGCGAAGTGTAATCTACTTCTCAAATATTTTTCGATGAGCATTGAATAAAAGCGGGGTAAAGAAAAGGGGACAATAGTTACCGAGTAGCACCCTTCTTATTAGTGCGGTGCCCTTTAGGTCAGGACTCATTTGTCCCATGACGTCATTTCATTCATTCCCACAACTGTGTCAAAGGATTTTTCATTTCTTCTAAAATATTTTATTTTCAAGTTATTAAAACAATTTTTTTGTAGATTTTTATGAATATTTTACATGCATTAAAATTTGTTTAGAACAAAATATAAATGCACTTTCTTGCTTCGGCCATTGAATTCGGAAAGTAAATATACCTTGTTATTGTACAATTTACGAGTACAGCAATAGAAATGAAAAGATTCGCAAATAGACTATGAAGACGACATGATCTTGATATAAGCCAACGCGGATGGTCGGCCTTAGCTTCTGCACATTTTACTTCCCATTTTCTCTAATATTAATGAAAATAACATTTACATTTTCAATACTGTTAAGAATGAGATACTGAAATTGTATCAAAACATTCACTAATAAAAATCAATTATTTGTATAAAACAGTAGAACCGTATTTCAGTTGTGTAATGTCTATAATAGCCATAAACAACAGCGACACTTCTAAAAGAGCTCATAAACTTTGTGTTTGTGGCTGAGATTAAACGATACAACCGTAGCTACTTACCACTGTCAAACACACGTACAAAAGTTGATTGTCATTCTATGAAAACGACTATTTTTTTTGTGTTTTTTTGCGATACGTATTTTCTACAACTTATATACATATCATGTGCATTTGGAGGTGTGACACGATCGCTCTAAGTAAATATCTATAATCTCTTTTCGATAAAGATAAGAATTGGACTAGATTTTATGGGTAAATAGCTCCCACGCATTCATTAAATAAAGTAAATATTGTTACATCGACGCGTCAATTAAGTGGAAGTTAGGATATGTTTTTCAGCGAGTCATGTCCAATTGTATATCACTTTATAAAGCAATTGATAAAATACTGAAGAAGGACGGTATTAAGAGCACATGAAATAAATTAAGGTCTTTAATGAAATACCTACAATAACCAGATAACCATTATTACTTATTTAATAATAATTAGGTAGAGATTTACAAGAAATCATGTATGATTTGGAAAATTTACATTTATATAATAATAAACATACTGGAGTCTTTACGAAATCATTCTATTTTTATTTCAGTCCTATTTAAGCAAAAATTACTTTCCCCCTTTTGATCACTTTTTACTTTTGCGCAAGTTGAAATGTTTTACAGCTTCCTTACATTTCAAATTGTGAAATCAGGTATTCAGAAAATTTTCTTTTGCGTACGTCGACGTTAACGTCAACAATAGTGTACCTTTTTTAGACATTCGAAAAGTTTTAATTTCTTCACCAAGTACTAGAAACCTTACAAATATTGTTTGCCATATTTTAATGCCATTCGGTGTGCTGAGCTAAAATACTCACAGAATCTACAGCTCCTTATATAGTCACTCTATATAACATTTAACTCCTTAAAACTACGAAATTGCTTGACTTTTTTATGTTAGAAGATGTCAGACTAGCCAGCGACCACCTATATGCGCTGAAATAGCGAAGCGACCACTGCCCATAGACATCCACAATTGCAAAAGAGTTGCCTACCGTTAATTGACGGAGGAGTAGATGCACAGAAAGAGATTATTTCCCCGATGATGTACCTACCGATAATCCGTCCGATGTAATACAAATCCGGTAAGGTTTTCCTTGCAGTAAATTTCAAACATAATGATGTGATTGTTACGTAGACACATAGTATAGTGTGTCTCAAAGAATATGTAGCTACTTCCTAGTAAGAGTCGGGACTTAGAACAATATCAATTTTCTCAATTTACACGGTAAGTAAGTACTTGCCAGAATATAAATGTTTTATTTCAATTTTTTGACGCACGAAAAACAATTAATTAACAATTAACAATAACAATTTTAAACTAGGTACAACACTATCACAAAATAAAATTTACAAGTTAAATAACTTTATCAAACTAATTACAAGTACTATGATGACTACATCTACAATATTTTTAATAATTAAATCCTGAATAAACTGTTACCGGTCTTCATCTAAAGAGAATTTCGTCATAAAATCCCTTTTTCGCCTATTTTCCATACTGAATGAAAACCGCATATCTAGCATTTCAGAAATCTTTTTCTAGTTAGCATTTCATATTAAAATTATCAAGACCTAAAGTTAAAACTACAATTTTCAATTAAAACTAAAAATTATAAATGTTTAAATAATTTATTAACCTTCAAGTCAAAAATGTCAGTTGTGGTAGAAAAAGAACGCGTGATGATGGAGTGAGAAGGGATGGCAGTCATGAAAACGCCGCCAAACTCATACAAAATAATTTTGTTCGAAGTTTCGCTAGGCTGGTGTGTCTATTTAAGGATGATTAGTTTGACAATTAATTTGACAAGTCAATAGAGATTTTTTTTGTTGAGTAAAATCGGTCATGAATACTTTCGGTTTTTGATGATTAGAACAGACAGAACTTGCAGTCGAAAATTTCGTGGTAATTGGTTTTGACTTGCAATATAGATTGTCGATAGTTTAAGTTGTTCGTTATGCGAATACGGTCCAACACTATGACAACCGTCCATTAAGTACAATATTAATCCTCATACAAAGTTAATTCGATACTTCATAGGCGTCAATTTCTAGTAGTTGACTAGATGTACGTGGTATTCGTAAACAAATAAATATATTATAATTATCTTTTAATTTTTAATAGAAACATATAAATTTAAAGTACCTTGAGAAAATATCGAAACTGATTTAAGCCAATCTCGTTGAAGAAATTGAGAGTGTTCCTATATTGAGCCAACACACGAGCCTTACAAAATGTATTCAGCGTCGCCGTTGGAAACCTATTTCGACTGCCCTACCTACCAATACGAAGGGCGGGCAGCTATAGGCCGTGCACATGTAAAATAGCTCTCTACGACATTGCAGTATGCTCTATTTATTTTATTTGAAATAATTTGATTCTATGATCTCTCTGATATTTCAATTGGCTAATTTAAGTGATCGCAATCTAAGAGTATAAAAGGGCAGTTTTGAATTCGATATGAGCTAATATGCTTGATTATCTATTTGTGTTCGAATATACATTTTAATGTCACTATTATTAATATCCTTTTAAAACTCATTTATATTTTCTATATGTAATTCCAGCGTATGTACATTGCAAGGACTAGACAGAAATAAACCAGCAATCATGGGTGCTAATGTCTATTTCTGTTATGTTCTGAAGTTATTACAAATTGTTAGGATATAATTTAGCCATTGTTTTATCCTATTAATATATAAATATTAATAGGATGGCTACATTAAAACAATACCATACGAAACTTGCAATACAAAATGTATCGTTTAAGTTTACTTACTGTACATGCTAGAAGTCAGGTGTACATTTCGTGGTAATTTTCATAATCATCCTCTACCGCGGCTATTTTTTCTATATTTTCCAGACTACATTTCTTTCTATAAAAAAATCATTTTCATATTACTTTTATAGTTATAAATTACAAAATGTGGTCTTTCAATAAAAATTTAACAAATTTTAATATTTAAGTAGAGCATTTGGCCGTGCGCAAAGGCTACAAGCAGGGTACCGGGGGCTACTTCTCCGTTATATCTGCCCGTCCAAGATACATGCCTCGCATAGGCGCACTCGTGTTACCGGCAGCGTCCTGGCCAGCGAGGGCCGCGGGTGGAGGGCGAGGATCGAGCGGGACGCGGGAGGAGACTGCTCGCTGCCCCGCGCCGCCCCCCAATGATGGTCCAACCACCCCGCGGCCACCCTGCGTCATCTAGTGCGGCGACTACTCAGCTAGGGTTAATTCTAAACTACTTCATATTACTATTTAAATACTTTAAAAAGTTTTTTTGGCTAAACATTTTTCGAAGAATAAAATTAACTGAAGATTGTGTATAATAGCATAGCACAGTAGCATTTCTAAGAGATCGATTGTTTGTTGATTATAAAAAAAATATTTACCCAACAAAAATAATCATCGTGTGATGATTTAGAATGGCATCTATGTTTTAGAGGTTAATCTTACTATCTTACTTAACATTGCAATGCGAATGTTTAGATGAATGGATGTTTGTTTGAAGGTATCTGCGGATCGGCTCAACGGATCTTGATTAAATTTGGCACAGATATCGAACATAGTCTGGAAAAACTTATTACTTTTATTTAATTCCGCGGTGACGGAGTCGCGGGCGACCGCTATTTATAATATAAAAGCTAACCAAACATGATTGACCGCTGCGCTAAATAATTATGATGAATTGCTATGGAAGACAATAAAATTTGTCAAGTGAAGTCTTGAATAAGTAGTAATTTTAAAGAATATAGCGCAACTGTCCGTGTTTGCCCGGTGACAGCCCTGGATGTCCAGCCCGCAGCCCTGATTCTGTAGAACAGAGAACGGCGGCGTGCGTGCCTGGTTCGCTGTAAACAGCCTACCCGCGTACGTATGTAGGGCGGATGGACGTCCCTAAGTCCCCCCAGAGAAAGGGGTGCCCCCGCTTCTTCCTTGTTCCTCCTTGTGCAAATTCCCCTGGCGATGGAAATGTGCTCCGCCACATTTTATACAATTTCTAGTCGGTGCGTTCCAAACTTTACTCTTGTCCACATTCAGCCTTATTAAATTGCTTAATTCTCACGTAGTCGTGTCGGCATCGGCGAAGTTAAAGATTAAGGCGCCCTATGAATGGTTTGCTTAAGTTATTAAGGTTGTTTGTTGTGAACAATTTTCCCGGCCGTTGACTTCTTGTTTCATTCACTAAGCGCTAACTCGTCCATTCTTACGAGTTACGGACCATCATTAGTAAGATACGCCATAACTATAAACAACATTTTAGTACACCGTAATTTTATTTTAGCCATTTTATTTTTAGTTATACCGTAAAAATTAGTTCTAGCGTTAGAGTTTGTGAAAACAGAATAAAATATATGTAAAATAAATACAAAGAAAGAATGTTTTATTGACATAACAATAATGTTTAATTGATTAAATAATTCTTTTCAATTTAAAAGAGAATGTTTAAAAACGTTATTATCCAATATTGATTAGAAATTTGTAATAACAATTTTTGTTTACCTTACTGGATTTTAAATTACATTCAAGAAGTTAGGTTGGGTAAAAAAGATTTATTTAAAATAAACATTTGAAATAAATCCAAGAAATAATTAAAAGATTAAGTCCGTCTAAATCTGAACTTGGGATAGATTGAATGTAATTAAGAAAGTTATTTATAATGAAATATTACCAAGATTCAATGATACATACATCAGCGTCATACCGGTCTTATCTTGAGTTATATTAAAAATCCAAATATTACTTTTCTTAAGTATCCTGTACTAGATGGCGCTAGTAGTTAAATAAGTATAGATGAAATAAATTATGTAATTTAATTATTGTAAATAATAAAATTGCCATAAGTGGTCCTTATAGCCATTTCCTGGATTTGATTAAAATTATTGGCTCTTCAAAAATATTTTACAAGTCCTGTTATATGAAGTCAGAGCGAAATATTATGTATAATATTTTTTTTTACCACATAAAGTGGACAAAACATTTGATAGTATAAAAATAATATAAATTTTGAATTATTCTAAGCAATAAGGTATTGATTTATAATCTACTCTACTGGTTTTATTCGCAGATGATAAATATATAATTCATACAGCTACAAGCACTATATTGGGCATTCTAATTATATCGAATTCCTCTTAAGTATTTAATTTACCCTTTTTACTAGGCTTCCGAAACGATTCGACTTAACTATAGCTAAATTCAGTTAACACTATCAGAGGTCATAGCGGTCGTTGTTGGAATACTTGTCATGTACAGAATTGCTGGGCTTTTAATTAAAGCTCAAGTAATTTAGAGGGCCAGGGGGTATCTAACGGTGGCTCGACGCGTGGCGATGTATAAGACATAGTACTCTGCATACTCATTTGGAAATGGTTAAACAGAGGTAGCTAGGGTGGGAAGGGAGGCGCTGGGCGATGGTTAGTTCTCTGCTACATATAAATTAATAACGTACCCGCTGTAGCTCCCACTAGATATAGAACGCATGTCTGTAAACTCAGTACCGGGTATACAGGATTTTCAAATAGTTGTACAACTAAGAATAAAAAATAATTTGATTAATAATAAAATATTGCTGTTCAATTTACGAGTATTAAGTAGATCTAGTCTAATGAGCAAAAGGTAGAAATATATACATTAAATAAAAATTAAATTTTAAAGTATGATTGGTTCTAACCTAAAAATACATTTTTATATAAAATCGGCATTAGTATTTCAGTAGAAATATCCAATTAGTCAGACAATCTAATTTAGCATGAACCCAATTAGAAAGAGTTAATAAGAATATAAAAAAATCTATTCCTTTTTCTTCTTCGAGGAAATAATGCTAATTTAGTAAAATTAACAAATTCAAGACTTTTTAACAGGTTTAAAAATTATTTATTTCAATAAATCGTTACCTTCAATGAAAAAATACATTTTTAAATACTTATAAAAAAACCGTGTGTAAGAATATTACTCTAGGTTTCCCCACTCTACCTTATTGTACAAAAACATAAAGCCACATTCACTTAAAATAAAACAGACACAACAATTTGTCGGAATACAAATGTTACTACACTAAGTTCTTGAATAATTATTTGACACATATTAATAGGTGAATAATTTTCAATTTTGAATTAAAAATTTATTTCATAATTCCGTAACGAAAGAACATCAGTCTGTATAACTAAGATGTGAGATCTAAAATTTGAACGTAGCACAAGGCACACCTATTATGAAATTTGTTCACACATGCAAGCTGATCATACACACACAAACGCACACAACGGCAAGGTACTCGGACTTAGGCGGCTATTGAGGGTGGGTGAGATCCGAATACTTGCGACGCTCGGCCGGCTTAAATTCCCGTATTAATAATATGTATCCTCTGAGCTGGATTTCAGCACGGCTATACCCGACGTAATTATGTTCCCGTTACAATAACATTTTTAATCGAAAATTTTCGCAAATTATAAAATCTTTTAAAGCATGTTTCTTTGACTTAAGACGAATTTCCGTTCGAGGTAAAAATAGATTAAGTGTTTATTGAGAAAGGCTTAACATACCCAATACATTTACCAGATAAGAGAGCAAGTAATTTTGCTAACGTAATGGTGATTAACTTGCCATAAATGTATCAAAGAAGAAGCGAGAAAGTAAACGGGCAAAGTAAGATTTTGAATTATTCTAAAGCTAGCTAAATATTTATAAAGAAATGAGGCTCTGCTCTCTAAACAACCTAAAGATGGCATGCTAAAACAACTCTGCAATAAGCAGCCAAGTCTATAAATAAGTAGATATTTTGAAGAGAGGTTGAAATATTTAAACAACTCATTATAAGAAGCAAATAAATAGACTAACAGTACCTATAGTAATAATCGTGTTAAAAATTCCATCGATATTGAAATACATACACTAACTAAAGTATACAGATATTGAATTTGATCGACATTACATTCTATGCTGTAGCGATAAAGTTTATTTTGCAGCGGCAAACCGTGAATGATATACGTGCAGGAAATTCCACGTTTAAAACTCGGATGGTCAATAACGCTAACGCGATTGTTGCAGTCGTGTCTAATTTAAGAAATTTACGTTAATAATTAATCGCCGCAAAAAGGACTGTCAACCGCGCTTGGACAGTGTACCTGTCCTATGTCCAATGCTTAAATTGAAAAGGGTAGATCGCTCTTTAAAAATTCAACGAACGACTAAACTCTGGCTATAATAAGTCTCCGGTGGTAGCTCGTCGTCAATGACATAGTATGATCCCTAATCATATAAATTGACAAAATATCTTTGAACAAAGTCTGAATTGAAATACCTTAAATAAATAATAACAAGTGTATAAAAACATATTATCTCGATTTAATCAAATAGAATAAGAGAGGATAATACGACACAATTTTTTCGAGGACTGACAAAAGGGTAAAAACATTGTGTCCTCAAAAATATATCTTACTTGCTTAACTTTTTTTGTATTGTACATAATCATTATTCGACGGTTATGAACTATATTATAATGTAAAGTAAGAAAAAGTGTTACATAATTGTCTATTTAGTTTAGGAGGCAGCCAAAAGATGGCGTTGTTTAAAATATTAGATCCTTGATCAATCGGGTTTTTTGATTTTTCAATTGTTTTTCTGCTACGGCAGTCAAAACCCACATTTATAATATCAGTTGTATACAATATACGGTATGGTACGCATACGATGTAATTTATGAATACTATAAACATTATTTTACCTTAATTTTACAGTAGTGTTACAAAGTTCCATAGATGTCGAATTATGGAAAAACCTTCAATAAAACAAACAATAAAAAAAAAACAATTGAGATATAAAAACTTAAAAACCTTTTATAAAATACAATTTTGTGTAAATCTTTGAAAATATTACTATAGGTAATATACATAGTCGGATTGAGAATATGAAAGCCGTACCGTTCTGGAATAAAGTTCAATTTTGGATCGTAATCTAAAAGGTTATTTTAATGTTTGTTTTGCGTTGAAAGACTTTTAAAGTACACATCTTGTCAAAGAAATCGCATAACGAAAACAATTTCAGTATTTTGTATAAGGGAATATTTAAGTTACCATTTTTTATTTACTCATCGGGTCATTTTTCGTATGCAGTTTGTGTTATTGCTAAGATAACAAATAAATTCGCTAGATATAACAAATTCTAAGGTTTGGCAACTAAACACTATTGAAGACATCTGTCTAATTTTATAAAATCAGTACCTTACTGTTTCCAAGGCAGGTTTGCTTTGCGGAGCTTGTTCGAATCCATTTACTGCTCTAAATTATGCGTAAAACGTCCATTTGACGCTCACCCCTCTTCCCTCTTATCGCTTGGACAGAAACGGACGGGGAGCCTCGGGCGGGGGTGCCGGACTAGGGCAAATTTTGGGGGTTTACAACCCCCCCAAGTGAGGGTGGTCCGAAGTCCACCTCACCCTTTAGCTACCCTGAAGTTCCATCTCTCACACCTATAAATTCGGCACACACATTTCACCCCATCGGGCGGGGTGGCAGAGGCACACCAATCCTTTCGCAGAAGCTGTGTCACATTCGCTAGGCCGCCAGTGACCTCAACTACAAATTAATATTCAGAAATGTTGCCGTTCCGATCGTTAATCATTACCGGCTCTGATCTCGGTCCCAACACATTCAGTAGAGAGATTCGTAGCATACACTCAAAACTCTAGATTCAACCGTAAATCTGTAAGTTAACGATAAAACAATCAAAGAAATTGAACCCCTAACATATAACAAGACTCCGAGAAGTAGAAAACTTTAAAATATTTGGCGAAGATCACGTCAGAATGAAATACACGAAACAATTATCTATTATATTAAATTAATGACTATTATTACAATTTTAAGTACATAAATAATATTAAGGTATGGTTAGGAATCCGATAAGCAGTATGAAATATCATCCACAGCAATTTAACGGTCTTAGTTTAAATCCAATAGCACGCAAACTTCGCGATGGCACGTAATTAAGTTACAATTTGTATTAACTTTATCGTGCCACTAAGCGTATATTTTTACGTGTTTACAACCAAAACGAAATCATGCAAACGAAAGAAATAAAGAAATAAAAAAAGAATAAAATGTTTATATAATTTCTTTGTTTTTTTTTAATGGAACAAGATTACTATATCTTATTTAAACCTAACTAAAATCTATTTCACCAAAGTAATCATACGTAGTGGATAAATTCCATCACTAATGCTGGAGTTCTGAAGTCTTAAGTTACTTTTTTTAGTACCTACTAGCTTTTACCCGCGACTCCGTCCGCGCGGAATAAAAAATAGAAAACGGGGTAAAAATTATCCTATGTCCGTTTCCTGGTTCTAAGCTACCTGCCCACCAATTTTCAGTCAAATCGATTCAGCCTTTCTTGAGTTATAAATAGTGTAACTAACACGACTTTCTTTTATATATATATATATATAGATTGATTCATTATTGTTAACCTCTCGTTGGTGTTCGGTGCACCAAACGAGTCATTCAATAGTTGCAGCGCCGATAAACAGTTCCTCTTCAGCCGATAGATGACTCTGTGGTTAAAATGCATCTAAACTTGAATTTTTAATATTAAAATTCACTCATGAATATACATAAAATAAATTTATATTTAAATGTTATTAATTGAATATTGATGCATTTTATGAAAACATTTTTTCCTGTTTTATTTTTATAAATATACCTGGCCATATGCAATATGGCATTATCAAATGTCATTGTCAAATGTCTAACATCAATGGTTTGTTATTAAAAAAGGTACATGCAAAAAGTATCTATATAAATTAAACAGAAATATTCATGAGACATATTCGTTGCTTAGTTACCGTCTGTTTGTACGGCTCAATAGTGATAATTTAATGTCAAAAAAACGTCAAAAACACCAATAGCCGGCCAAATTAGGCGAGTCAACTTAAACTAAGTTTTAATGGCGTAAAACTCAGGTTAAAAGATCGGAACACCAATTGACGAAGTTATCGAACCAAAAGCGCTATGGAATGGTTAAAAAGACATCGGCACACCGCTCAAGTGTGGTATAATATAAGAATAGATAAATTTATACAGAAAGGAATCACTTCATAATAGATTCTTGGGAAAATTATTTTAATGTAGATGGCGCTGTATGCTGTTTCGAAAAATAAGATATATTACGTTAGAATATTTGTTTTGCAGCTCGAGCTCATCTACGTTGCAGACTAACAAAGTTACAAAATATTTTATAAATGTGTCATTTTTCGCCGACTGAAAGGAGAGTAAGAGTGTTAATAAACAATGAATATCTGCCCCAATCTTCTGCTGCCTTAAATGATCGATGTTAAATAGTTAGTAAATAAAAAATCTATTTATTTAAGTTGAAGGCTGCAAATAATTAAAAATCATTTGTTTGTTAAGATTAATAACAACCAACCAGGCAACATTTTTTTTTAGAAGTACAGTACCGCATATGTTTGGCCTTTTATATGACATTTTATAGACGAAATATCTAAGTGGGTGGTCCTGTATGAGTAAGTGTCCCGATTGATGTCCGTAAATATGACATACCAAACTTTTTTATATCAGTAAAGCGATAAGACATTTTCAAAATGAGAGCTTTCATAACATATTTAAGTAAACGAACTACGAAAGGGACAATAGACATATCAAAAAAAGAAATTTAGAAAACAAGTTAGAGTTTTATATTAAACTATGTTGTGCAATTTATCAGTAATTTACGAATACAATGTAGGTGTTATCATTTTGTAATAGAAACTAAATGCATAGGAGATTGATTACAATTTTTTTTTTTGTGATCCAAATTGGAGATTAAATGTTTTCTGAACAAAATAGATTGTGCGGACCGTCGCTCTAAATCATTGGGTACGTGAAAAGTTTACGCTTAATTTTTTCTACTTCAGCCTAAGGTTCTCAAGTTTTACGAAAGTAAAGTAAACATTATACTATCTGAAATATCAGCTCTGACTGAGTGACAAGATGTGAATTATTTTTGATAAATGCAAAATGAACGAAAAAAGCTTATCACATTATAGATTTAATCTTTAACACAATAAAAATTTCACAAGAAACTGAACTTTTTATAATATTCTCCATTTACATTAGTACAAATAATAATACATTTTGTTCAAATCAATCCAAATAAATTATATTTTTAAGACACAGAATTGCAATACTTACGTTCTACAAATTAATGCCTGTCAGTTTGAGAAGCAGTTATTAACAATAAGGGTGGCGCCAGAGGGTCGCCAGATTTGTTCGCAGGTATCCCATTGCTTTTCGACAAAGGTAACAATGTCATTTAATTCAAAAACTAAAATAAATTATATAATTAAAAATCCAATATTGGACACATTCTGAGTAAAAAAGAAATTAAACATATTAACTATGGACACTATTGACTTGTTAGACTTTTATTAGTTTGAAAATTTTGACCGATCAGTTAATCTAAATGTTTTGCAAAGTAAGGTAACATTTGTACCGCCCGAGACGTTTTCATCTAAGGCTTTCACTGATTTAGTTAACAAATATTTACTATTATAGTGTTTTCTCCTCATGTTATCGTCGTTCTTTCTTACGTCTGCTAAATGTATTTGACTTCTGTTATTCTGCTTGTTATAGTCTTCGGTGTTAGAGTTAGCGCTATAATTACAAACTAAGTCGACTCTTATTACTTGAACAGTTTCTGGACTTTCAGCTTTTGATATTGTGATGCTTTTCCTTTTTCCGTACTTATGAAATGCTATTTTTGGATTATCTTCTTTAGCGTTATTAGTAAATTCTTCATCTTTCGTCGTTTTGTCATGAACTTCCGGATTATTGTTAAGTTTTTTCTCTAACTTGGTACTTGTTTTATCTTGTTTAATTTCTGCGAAGGTATTGAAATCAACTTGTACTGATTTATTTCTCTTAAGATTTTTGTCGAAATTTTGGTTTGAGACGCTAGACTCTACTGAAGATGATCTTGAGGGGACTTTATTACTGAAGTATTTGGAGTAATCAAGGTAATAAGTGAGTTCAGATGCCCCGTCAACGTCATAATTACCCACATTTCTGTCAACAACTTGCTTTACAAACATTCTGTGTTTTTGGCCACTATTTAATGTTTTATATTTAAAACCTGTACGCTGTCTTTTACTCTGCTGTGATTCACCTTTGAATTGTAAGGTTTGTACTGTTAGAAACATGTCGCTTACATCATGATGATTTCTGATGGGCATTATTCGATTGACGTTACTCTTCTCGTATTCAGTACAGTTATATCTGTTAATGTGAACAACATTTTGCATCATTATTATATTAACTTTACATACCTCGAAGGAGAGGATAATATGTAGTGCTTAAGTATTATAATTTACTCTTAATTATTAACAACTAAACACAAAAAGGTAACTTAGTTTGATATGATTATAATAAAATTTGGTTAGGTACCTTTGTGTCTCATACGTCCATCTATTGTTTTCTTCAAACTGTGGATCCACTAAACGTTTTTGGCAATACCTCCTAGGCTTGTCGTGTCGTGGTTCAGATTTGGGTCTAGATCGACTTCTTTTTTGCAAATGCAGCTTAGCGCAATTCATTATTGTTAATTAAATCTGAAAAAGAAAGCGTTATTAGCAAGCATCCGATAAACATTTATTATTTCACTTACACTTATTGTGGGCCTAGCACGAATATTTGTGACAATCGCCATCTTATCGTCATGGACAAAATTTGTATTGAAATTAAAGTGCACCAAAAATCTCATACCAATTTTTGACATAATTGACGGCGAGATGACGATGATATGGTCCGGGAGTCAGCAACAGATTTTCATGACCAAGTCCCTCCCAATCGAAACTTCGTAAAATGCATAAGGGACTTATACTATGAATACTGGCGACCGTCAGCTGCGACTCCGTTGGTGGGGTGGGCAGTGGCAGCCTCCCACATATGGAGAAAAAAAAAGATTTTCTGTCATTTCCTCTCATTTGAAAATTTATCAGAGTATAGTTTATGTAGTATTTTAAAAGAAAAACATAGTCAGCTGATCATAACACAGTGGATTATACGTCAGCTGGCTCCTTGAAGATGAAAAAAAAATTTTTTTCAATGATTTCCTCTCAACTAAAAATGGACCTGGTGATCGTTTATATGCTACTATGAATGAAAATTAATGTCAGTTTGAGTTTGAGTACCGTGAAAGGTGTAACGCATGTATTTATGACCTACTGAAACTTGATGAAAATTTACCAGATAATTGTTAAAATACTCTAGTATATAATAAAAAAAATCAGCTAGCTGTAAGTCAAGGGAAAAGTCGTCAGCTGATAAGTTTGGTTGCCTCAGCCAGTATCAGTATTCTCGGCGTTGACATATCGAACGACGTTCAGTTTCGCAGTCATTTGGAAGACAAGGCCAAGCTGGCCTCCAAAAAACTGGGTGTGCTCAGCAGAGCGAAGCAGTATTTCCTACCGGGCCATCGCCTTCAGCTGTATAAGGCGCAAGTTCGGCCCCACATGGAATACTGCTCGCACCTCTGGGCGGGAGCACCCCAGTACCAGCTTTTTCCATTTGACCGCATACAACGGAGAGCGGTTCGAATCGTCAACGACCGAGTTCTTACTGATCGGCTCGACACTCTGGCGTTGCGGAGGGACGTTAGTTCCCTCTGCATTTTCTACCGTATTTACCACGGGGAGTGCTCAGAAGAGTTGTTTGGAATAATTCCTGCCGTCCGTCATCGGACGACCCGACAGACCGCCAAGTTCCATCCACACCACCTCGATGGCTGGCAATCCACAACCGTGCGGTTTTCGCGTAGCTTTCTACCGCGTACCGCCACGTTGTGGAATGGTCTGTCCTCGGCGGTATTTCCAAACCGCTACGACTTAGGGTCCTTCAAGAAGCGAACGTATCACCTTCTCAAAGGCCGGCAACGCATCTGCGATTCCTCTGGTATTGCAGATGTCCATGGGCGTCGATGAACACCTTCGTGTTCCCGCTGCTCGTTTACCCCCTTCTCTTATAAAAAAAATATATTTTTTATTCCGCGCGGACGAAGTCGCGGGTAAAAGCTAGTTACTCATATAATTGTAAGTTCAAGCAATAATTAATTTTTTAAAAGCTTTCTTAAAAAGACATCCGACAAAATTAGCAATTACTCGATGCCATTTCGGTAACGCTCTGTTGTTCCTGCCAATGCACTATTGTTTGAAATCTTTTCATCCTGGAAGGAATTAAGTCAAAGAAGTTTCTATATACCCTGCCCTTTCGTACAACATTAAATGTTCACGGATTAGAGCAAGACAGGCTAAAAGATTTTTTTGAAACTATTGATAGAGGCACTACAATGCCGGCAGGATGGTGTATTTGATCTAACAACGTAGCGGTCCACATGTTCTTGGGAATCGCTTCACCAACGGTGCAAAAAATGTTTTTCTATTCGTTTGTATCGGCACAAACGTACTTGATACTTGTGAATTCAAAACATAAAATCTCATGACACTATAAATTTAAATATTAGTCGAATTAATTATAATAAAATAATATGTACAATATGTGTATCTATTTTTATATATTCTATTTTCAATTAATATATAATACATGGTTTCCGAAAAACAATGAATATTTAATTTACAAATATATAACAACGACCGAGGTCAAATTAATAGTTAAAATAATATACATTTTCTATTTTTAAAGAAATAATACTAATGAACTTATAATGACATAATAATATGCCGTTATATTTTTTTCAGTAATTTACGATTAGCTGAAAGGAAAAAGTTTTGTCGTCTAATTACTATTTGACGAAAACATTTTATGATCAATATAATTACTATAAATACAGAGACTGCGTTTTCTTACAGCCCTAAACTTTTAGTCGAATGTTAGCCTATCACGCGATTGTGTACATTTATTCAATTTCCAACAGTTTCATGTCTACCAATTCGATAATTAGGAAAGTGTAATATAAAAATAAGTAACCTTAAACAACGTGATTAATAAATAACGGATGTCTTATTTAATATTGTCAACTAATAAATTTAAAAAATTTTATTTCACAAATATAATTGTAAATAAATACGATAATGTGTCAAGTATACTTATTCCTTGTACGAAATTCTCGCACACATCTTCACAATAATAGGCACAGCTGTTATATGAATAGAAAGACACGCACACTTGTGTACTGTCCTGGTGCATCCAGTGCACACGGACATCTTTCGACACAAAAAACGCATTATTATTATCCTGGAACGAGGACATCGATTCTGTTCAAAGAAATTTCAACCGTATTTGAAATCATCAAAAGAGATTCCAGAGTAAAGTGGAGTAACTGTAGAATATTACATTAACTGACTTCTCTTTAAAAGAATTTCTAATTTAGATCTTAATGCTAATGGAAGAAAATATATTATTGTATGAATGTGTTGTGAATGGAATTCGAGTTTCTAATTTCTAATGTTGAAAAAACTATCTCTCGCAAGGCGCCAAATGCGCCTTGCACTACGCCTACAAGTTCGAGTGAATTTTGTTAACTTCTACGGACGTGACTTTGAACATCCACAAGTTATTATTAAACATACGCACGTGGTTATTTATATTATCAATGCTGTAATATATCGTAATAAAATAATATTAATACATTATTTTACATTAAATTTAGGCAAATAACTTGTTTAAGCTTACCACGGATACTTTTAATCGCATTATTCCACAAATTAATTTTTGTTAAAGTCTGCTTTGAAAGACTTTTTGAAACAATGGTTGTCAATTCTATAGATGTTTTTGTAAACGACTGTCCGTTAAAATACAATAAAATAAGACAATGAAGCTTTTTACGATTTTAAGAACGATTATGTAAGAAAAACTTTTTAGTTAGAAGTATTAATCTTGAAACAACAAAAGCGTCTAAGCCCAGAATTTGTCAGAAAATAATTAAAATGTTTAATTACATTTTGGTATTTAGTTTTTTGTTAATTCTTATTGCGAATTTATGTAAAATATTACCCATTACACTAGCAACCTGTAACTGTAATATAAAAATCCTGGTCTCAACAAAAACCCGTCAAACTAGTTGACCATGACCATACAACCTGACACTGGGTCATTTTTAACAAAAGAGGGTCACTATTCAAGATCGATTACACTACCGCATCATAATCTGTTACCATTTGTGTTAGTATTACCATTACAATAGACTGACCCTATGCCACTACTAGTTTTCTTATTTACATCCTCATTTCCATTAGTGGTTTTAAAGGGAAATAATGAAAATTAAAGTGCATATTAAAATCAAAGTCAGTTTTTTATAACCTTGAATTCAACAGAATAGCTTATGACACCTAAATAGATAAACACAGAGCAATGGTAAGAAATCAATGACTTAGAGTTATTATAATATTGTTTAAATTAATTACAAATAGTTCATTATAATCCAAGTATGGTTCCCATAGAATTTAGTGTCTTGTATCAAATTGACAGTATTCTTCCTGACATCGCACAAATGTCGGTTATCGTTTTTTTTTTTTCATTACACAACCCTTGTGCACCGACTGCATTCAAGACCCCTTTGCTCTAAAATCTATCACAGACCAGACAAAGCCGGGTGCGCGAATATGTAGCAGCAAGTAAATAAAGGGATGATATATTATGAAAGCTGATGTGATTAAAAAAACCATTTCCCTTTGCGATGTCAAGGTGCGTTCTTCTTAGTGTTGGTCTAGTTTAGATATTTATCGATATTTTTTAATGTTTTCTTGAGTTAGACTGTATCTGGTGCTCAATGTTTTACTATATATAGATTGAAATATAAATAGATTGAATGAATTAATCGGGATAATCAGGTGAGATATATTTATTAATTTTGTATATGTATTTCTATAAACTATTCAATAAATTATTGTACCAATATTTGCCACCTCACCTCCTTCTAAATTTTGTGAAATGTATTTTAATTTAATCATTATTGCTACATTTAATACGAGAAGGAGGAACTTTGGAAATTAATTAAAGTTTGTTTTGTAATATGTTAAATAATTAAAATACATATCGATAACTAAAGGGGGGCGTACATCCCTTAGAACTCTCAGGTGAACGTAATCATTGTGGGAACCATTACGTCTATCTCTTTCAAAAACTATATCCATCCCTATCGGAATTTGTTCGCTAGACAGTCTATACTTCAATGTAATAAATGGTTCAAAGGAAACGTTTCATCGTTAATGTATTTGTTTGAAATGTTAGGACATCAATTTTGAAATCACAAGAACTTTACTTAAAATATTGGCATCTTTTATTTACACATAGATTTAAAGAAAAATAAGTCTTGTACTTTAATCTTGTAAAGTGTTTTACAATCATCTGATTTTTTTTTACAATTATTATATACCAAAATCTACCTCTTCCTACCTTATTTATTATCTGCTTATAGATAATATTACCTGACTTCACCGATACTAGTATGGATAACCAAGCTTTATTTGAACTTCCAAAATAGTTAGTGTACTTTAATAATAATCAACTCTAGTAACATTGTTTCAAGTACAAGCATTGTTCACAAATAAACATTACTGTTAATTAACCCAAACAAACCAGTAATTAACACTAATACAAAACGATAGAGTTACAAAGTATTTACCGGCTAGATACTAGGAATAATACGTTGGCAGTCACTCCGCCGGATGGCGGAAATAGGGTTTTAATAATATTATGAATGAAACTATTATGGGTTTATTAAATTTATTATCACGGCTTATTAATTAAATAAATCTTGACTCTAATTGCCTGATACGAAATTCGAAAAAGTGATTTTTTACGTCCATTAAGTGTAGCCATAAAGATGCTGCTTTTTAACGGCAGATTTTTCCCTAGAGTTACCAATACCCAAACATATAAAGGAAAATGTATTGTCGTATCTATCATGCTCTTTAAAAATAACAATATAAAAATATGTTTAATACCACAGATGTACATACTATAGATAAAGTATCTAGAAACTGAAGAGGCGGCTGCTTGGATATACCAGCTTTTGCTTCGTTCCGACTTAAAAGCGCCAGTTGAAGTTATTGACGGCTAAATCTACGTGGTTATTTGATTTCTAGCTTATTAGTCCAAGTATTCACTACCGTAACCAAATGCTACCGTCAACGCCAAAGTGGTTAAAATCTAATAGGCACAAAATGTCATGGTTTATAGCATCTCCCGATATAGGTCAGTGTTTACTATGAACTGATGCATGGAAGCATAATGAACCTATTGACTACAGGTCATTTGATAACAAGACTATGTTAAACAACATTCATAAGAATGTTATTATAAACATTGTAACATTGTTCAAAGGTGATTTTGCTATTGATTTATTTATAGAAGTGGCATTGCGTGTAAAAGCTTCATGAACTGCGCGATTTGCGGGAATGTTCACTTTCTATGGCGGCCTTTACTGCACTGTTGGCTATAATATTGACTTTACTGTGTAATAATTGCCGTTCTGTTACTAATTTTAATTTTATACTAACCTACTATACTGCGTAAATATGTCTGGTATTTTTGTACATATTTCGATATTGGAACTTATCTTTAAACTTGTACATTCACTGAAAGTTAAATAGATCGTTGTGAGTTTACAAATGAGGTGTTTAATATTAACTGAATTATGAAATTTTATTTTACATAAAAGTAATGTTGCTTGCTGATATTGTTTTATGTATTTTACGAAAAATGTTATTGTTTTGACTTATATACATCTTAATAATGTTCGCAGTTGATATTTTAATTACTCAAAAGAATATTTCGAGTTACGACTTTTATCACTATGATATTATTAAAATGAGAGATGTTTTATATAAAGTAAGTCAGTCGTAACGTGGGGCGTAGACAACATTTTTTAAACTATAATTATGCGAAAACTAGCAATGATTCTTGAATATTTGCAATACCATAGGAACTGCAGACTTTTAACTTATTACCAGATGTTAAGACTTTTCGAGATTTCTTTTAAATAGGGCAATAAAAACTACAACGAATTTATCTTAACTACAAACGATTTCTTAAAAAATTCTAACACTAAAGTACTGCAGTGCAGTGTAGTAAAATTAACTATAGTTGCTGACAATAAGCTCTACAATGATCGGCTCTTTTGTCGGTGTTCTTTTGTCAAAATCAAAGGCACCGCTCGATACGCATGTTTACCTTCAGGATGTTAAAAATCGATTTTAACGTAAAAATTAACACTCGCAAATGTTTCTGTTAATGATGTATTTATATGCGTAAAAATTATTACAGCATACTCTACACAAACTTAAAACTTCAAAATGAAACAGCCATCATTATGTTTTATAAATACAATTTTACTGCATCGATTGTAATTTAAATATATTGATGATTGAGGAGTTCCTCATGTTTGTTACAGTATCAAAAAATTACTTTCAATGCGAGTGACCTAGACTATGCTAATTTGATGTATGGATGTAGTGGAGGCACAAGAAGTGTGCCGGAACCATGTCATAAGAGAAATGGAATACCGTAGACGTGTAGACAAGGGTGGCTTGTTAATTGATTACTGTTAATATTATGAAATTCTATCACGGTTAAACAATCTTTCACCGATGTCCTCTACATAAGTGTAGGTAGTGTAAAAGATACTAACCTTGCTTTTAATAAAAAAAAAATATTATTCAACCAGGGAATCGAATTGAATTGCTAGATATTCTAAGTGGTAAACAATAACATATTAATAAGTTCTTTATGTCCACAATATACGTTTTACATATTCAACATAATTTATTTTACCTGGGAACAGCAACTCGATCCACAGGATCGCGTTACGTTTTATTGTACTATTTGTATTATCACTAAGATACGTGGAAACTCTAATAAAAAATGACATAATCGAGTATGAATTTACTCTAGTTAACTTTTGATATTTATCTGCTAATAATATTAATTACAACAACTGAAAAATGCGAAATGGCAATGAATAAAAATGTGTACTTCTATTATTTTTTTTAACTAAATTGGTTAGGTTATTCTGAAAGTGCTGGATATAGATTTTAATATTGTCGCCCGGAAAGAAGTTTGTATTGTGGTAATAATAGAAGAACGAGACTCACCGTGGCGCTATCACCGGCGCTGTCCGCCACCCGACTACGCCGAGCTTTTGTATCGTATACCTATCATAGTTCATGGTATAAAGCCTCGTTCATAATTGGGTCAACATTGAATGCTACTGTAATTTTTTTTAAATATTATTAGTCTAGTCTTTATGTCAATCTTCATTATGGATTATTTAAATTCGATTACAACTGTATATAAAAGATAACAAGTTAACAACATCAGTTAAAACCTCGAAAAAGTTTTGACTTTAACTATATTTTAAATTATTATGTTTTATAAAGTTAGTTTTAACTGTGTTTTTTCAGATGTGTTAAAATAATAAACCCGACTTTAAATTCACTGTAGATATTATATTGTTTGAAGGAGTATAAACACAACACATTTCAAATCCGCAAAAGCAATGCTAATTTTCTGCATTTCACTCAAGAGTTTATTTAAATTTCTAATCCACAGATATAGATCGCTCTAGATCTGAATTTAAAGTTTTATCCCAAGATAATAAATAATATATATAATATAATATATATATATATATATATATCTTTATATTTTAAGTATTAAGATAATACATCATTATTTTACACTTAACTATCATTCTCCCTATCACGTTGTTATTATAAAACCTTTCAATAAAACAATTACGCATTTCTTTTTAAAAAGGTAATGTGTGAATAAACATAGTCAAACGCACCTCTACTCGAGTTTCCAGTTTTGTAGCTACAAAAGTTTTTATACCCTAGACTCATGCTATCATAACGCTATTTATCACAGCATATGAACACATTTTATACCATACCGAAATCTATTTGCGAACGTCGAATTTTACTGAATAATAAAAATAATATTCTGGTCTCATTAAAATGGTGATGAATTTCTTTATTAGAAATAAATGTAACTTACTGCCCCCGAGATATGAGTGCAAACAATAACATACAAACTGTAACCCGTAAAACGTTTTAGGTAGAGAAACAATTGTATTTAGCGCAGTTTTATCTACCAAGATATGTGCATTAAGCTCAATATACATTTGTAATCATAAATATTTTTCTATTAAATAAGTACTAACAAAAAGAAAAATATTTCTTTCTTTAAAGCCGATCGTAAACACGAATTGCACGTAAAAAAAACAAGATATGCGACCACCCATTATGCTGTCGCCATCATTCACCGTCTCTTTCGCTCTTATAATTTTTTCGCTCCACTTCTCATATTTTCTCATTTGAACTATAAAATATTTTTCGATCTTTATTATTGCCATTTCGGGGTGGTCTTGTGGAAATTTGCATTAGTGTACTGTTCAAATAGATTACTCAATGCACTAACAAATTACGTCAAGCCAATGCACCTATCCTTTTTTATTTTTTTACAAATACATTTAATTTATCCAAAAAAAACTAGATGAACTAATTTTCTTTTAATTCAAATATATATTTCCATATTTTTTTCCTTTAACATAAAATAAACATTAATTATCTGCTATTTATGTATATATCTGTATATTTCTATAACCTTACTAAATGCTTATGTTTAAATGGATGGATGTTTGTTTGAAGGTATCTCCGGGATGGCTCAACGGATCCTGATGAAATTTGCCACAGATGTAGAACATATTCTGTAAGAACACATAGGATACTTATTATGTTTTTTTTATTCCGCGCAGACGGAGTCGCGGGCGACAGCTAGTTTATTTATAAATACCATTTTATAACAGAAAGTATTATAATCTACTAGTTAAATCCACCGTCAGTCTGTTTATACGATAAAATACAATCGATATTGTGTTAATATATTTGCATAATTTCTATGAGACATTGCGTGACTTTTGAAAGGCGTAGTAATTAGACGGAGCGTTGCTAGCTGACGTGCATTTCGTTCTGAATCATGCACTAAAGTTATTAGAGTTAAAGCTTTGCCTTTAAGTGGTATTTATTTTTGTTTTCAATCATTAATTAAATGTTAACTTTATATTTTGAACTTATGAGACAGTTAATAAAAATTAGGGCTTAGGTTAGTTAGCATAGCATAAAAGTACTTTGTTGTATTGTATCTATTTATATGTAAGAGCATGAATACCTGTAAGCGAGTCACTATGTGCAAACTGATACCCAAAACATGTATATAAACTATCCATAATTAACTATATTTGATGTCAATATAAGGTTAACATTAATAGCAGTTCATGCCAAGCAATCATTGTAACAACGCGATGTTGCGTGGCAATCCAATACTGCATTGGTGCAATAATTGTTGCCTCGGGACTGACGCCTCACGTCTGCAAAGACTTTGATTAATTATCCAAACGACCCCTTAAACAACACCAAACAACGTTTCAATAAAATAGTTCTTAGAAACTGATAATTTGACTAGTTGCGTTATTTTCCATATATTAGTCTTTATTTTGTATGTAATAAAGCTTAAAAGCAATTTTACTATATCGTAATTACTGTAGCAATTCTAATATGTGGTCTATTTTATTTCGTCTATTCGAAATTTTTACATTATGATTAATTCCATATTTTATAAATATACTGTTATATTACTTTGTCATTTCCTTATTAAGTCTTAAATTAATCAAAAATAATGTACTTCAAGAGTGATTTTTTTGACAATTTTACTGGATGACAACAGAAAGGAGACTACGTAGTTTTGCGAATAAAGCGAAGGTATGTCCTACTATTCTGCTTAGTTTGTTACAAGTATTTTTTTAATCATAAAGAATAATCAAAATTTAATTTATGTCAATACTTACACAGCTCAAATATTTGTGTGTAGTGTATTCAAATGAAGGAACTACAGTCTATTCCGCGTAGTTACAAACGTCTATTACAAATGTAATATAATATTTTTATATTTATGCAACATAATAGTCGGTTGTTTTGATCTTGCTCCGCCTCTGAATAGATTACTTATTTGGTAGAATTTAATTATGCAAAATTCACTATTGCCCGATCGATTCTAAGAGATACAAATTGTTTGCATAATGTTATTTGAAGGTTATTACGCATACGTTAAATATGGCTGCCCTATCTGTGTGGTCTGTGGCCTCTTTTTAATGCAATTAATAAAACAAAACCACATATCAACTTAATCATCAGAAACTGGTTTAATTCATTTTAATATTATCTTAAACGACAGATTTATTTCTACACAATGCCGCCATAAGTCATTACTTCAGTGAATATGAAGTGACCGGAAAGTCCTTTTTGGTGCTTAGATCATTCATTATACGAGTAAGGGGTACGTAGAGTTCGTCTAAGAAAGTTTACTTGTTACTCAAAAAAAAGTATCTTAAATCTTGAGGACTCTGAAATGAAACTATTTATGAAAAAATTACACTAAATAAAGTTCTGTAAGTAGGTTAAGGGAAATAGAAATTAAAAAATGACATTTATGTTGTCTCGGTTGTAGATCACCGAAACACAACGATAATATAGTGATGAGTTTCATAGTAGCGGAAATTTTCTTAGCACTAAACTTTTACGATTATATTGCACTATCCTTCCCAATTAGATAAGTGACGCACGGAGTTATAATGATAATAAGAGGAAAAAACTGACCTTCTTCGTCTTAAAAGCAAGAAAATATCACATTAAAATTACTAATAAATATATTTCCTTTGAGAAAAATAAATGTTTTCGATGCAATACTCGTTTTATACGTTCTAAAACATGTAATAAATTTAAAAGTTGTCCTCGAACATTAGTATAAGTTAACGAACTTCAACAAATGCATAAGAATTTAGTACATTTAAAATTAATTCTTTTGACCATTATAAAAAAATATCGCACACTGCAAAAGATCAAGAGGCATTCAGCGTGGGCACCAATGACCTATGAGTAACCGTGGTTTTTGACAAACAAAAAAAACGTTTACATGTATTGTGACCATGATTTTAGTATAAATGGTATTAATAAAACTTCATGTTATATTCTGTTTATTTACTTACAAATAATAATATAAGAACAAATAAAATGTAACTGTAATGTAAATGTAAATAAAAGGTACAAATACGTTGTCGCCATTTTTTCTTTTTCATAAATTGTAAAGCGCTCATGGGATAAAAAAAAATGTTCTACTAATGATCAATTTAGGCCACTATCACTATCTATTCATTTAAGAACAAATTTGTATCTTTACAGGCGTATCCTTTTTGTAGGTGCACAAGGAATACGTATTTCTAAGTAAATAAGAGACATTTTGATTTGAATTATTCAGAATCACACAAAGTCTGCAAAAATAAATCAGGCAAACAGGAATGCCATATCTTTAGAAGACGTGACAAAATAAACTTTACTTTTTATCGATTTTTCTATTGTTGAGAACAGCCGATACCAGACGCTGAGGTAATACTATATACTGGGAACTGAGATATTGGCGATTTAGCAATTAACATCGCTGTCCTTGAATGTCAGACGACCTTAGGGCACAGAGCTTGAGGTATGCATAAAGAATCAAACGCTAAATTGGGGCTCCGGCAAAAACTGGTCGGATCACTTCTGCGTGACGTCACCCGACCACAACGCGCCAGCTTCCGATGATCTCCCTAGGATATAGAAAACGACAGTTAAATCCTTGCCCCTACACAGCAAACGGACTTGTTGGAATTGTATTGATTCCCGTTTACGAACGTGTACAACATCTTTGTTTTTGGACGATGTACATTCTTAAAGCGTTGCGATTTTTTTTAATCTTAATAATATTATAAATACGAATGTTTAGATGGATGTATGTTTGTTTGAAAGTAGTCTGCAGAACGGTTAAACGGATATTTTTTTTATTTTGATGAAAATTGGCATGGATATAGTCTGGAAGAACACATAGCCTACTATTTTTTTTTTAATTCCGCGCGGACGGAGTCGCGGACAACAGCTATTATTTTATAAATGCATCACTTAGTAAATTAAGAAATATAACGTTGTTGCTTAAAATTATTACGCAGTGTTCTTTCGAATACTTCTAGAAAATTATATCTCTTTTTTATTTTATTGTGGTATTAGAAATAATCCTATTCATTGTTCATGCCACAAAATACCATATAATTCATAGACCAAAGATGCGTAAAAGTTTATCCAGCATTTATTAGAAACGCATCTTCGCTATAATTTAAATCAAGAAGACCACGGTTAAAGTACTTCTAATGAACACTTATTACTTTTCCTTTCGTTCCGTTCATGTTAAAATGAATTGTCGCTGATTCTTAACCATTGTTAAAAACCAAATATAAAAATAACCAGTTCACATTACAATAAAACAATTTGACAAATGGCAGTCTGTAAACAAACATACGAGTCATAAGAATTTAACAATAACACCTTAAAGTGGAATATTTCCAGTCAAAATTTTCCGAAGACAGGATTTATGTACGCAGTCGTGGAAATACCATATTAAAGCAACTACGTCTTAACATTTGATCGTGGTATTAAAGTATGCATGCAAATATGCAGCGATTAAACTCTAGCATTATCCTGGCTTGTTCTCGTTTGCAGTTGTATTAATAGAACAGCGCGAAAGTGGGTAACTTTAGCTTGTTTACATTTTGACAATGCAAACACCCGTTCTATTACTCTTAGTTATCAACATTCAAAACCCCGCGACTCACAAGCACCTTACACGCACTACAAATCGCACAAAATTACAAAATATAAAAGAAAGTCGTGTTAGTTACACTATTTATAACTCAAGATCGGTCGAACTGATTTAGCTGAAAATTGATGGTCAGGTAGCTTAGAACCAGGAAACGGACATAGGATAATTTTTACCCCGTTTTCTATTTTTTATTCAGCGCGGACGGAGTCGCGGGTAAAAGCTAGTCTTTTATATTTACTAAACTATCATTCCTTCATAATTTCATTTAACTTGACATGCTATTTCATATTTAATTCTATTGAAAATAATGTTGAGTATCTAATACAATCAATATAAGTGCAAATCAAGAGTGTGAGATGCGCTTACCATTTAATATGGGTCAAGGAACGTTTCCCCTTGCAAACTCCTTGAGGTTAGAAGGCCAATCACCATCAGTCGCTGTACACGTTTTTTTCTTTTAAATAAAATCATTTTTATTTACGTATCGCTTGACCAGCGCACACTCAGGGTTATCTGGTCATCAACAAGGACAAATTCAACATTATCAAGTAGAATAAGGAAGGACCCATTGGAATAAATTTAGCACCTATGTTCGCAAACTAATTCCTATGATCGCATCTTTTATTCATTGTTGCACAAAATATTTGCAAGTATAAAAGAAAGTATTCATTTATGTCTGCAGTTATATTAATTTTTTTTGTTTATTTGTTATATGAATACTTGGAGGTTGGATAGGCAACATTTATTTATTAAAAAAAAATGTGAAAAATTACACACCCTTTTAACATCTAATACGTCATTAGATTATTGGGAAAGATTGGGGTGGGGGTTACCCCTTTCCCCCTAAATATATTGTGATGCAGTAGTATACTAGTATTGCTGTACACACTATGAAATGAAGTAGAATAAAAATACAAAAACTATTTTGTATTAAATTTAATTTTTACTAACTTAACACAGTCAGAAGTATACATCTTACTATCTCATTAATATTATAAATACGAATGTTTGGATGGAAAAATGGATGGATGTTTGGTAGAAGGTATCTCCAGAACGGCTCAACGGATCTAGATGAAGTTTGTCACGGATATAGAACATAGTCTTGAAGAACATATTGGCTACTAATCAAGTTTTCATTTTTTTTTAATTCCACGCAGACGGAGTCGCGGCTGATTGCTAGTATTGATAAAAAAGAAAAGTTGTATTAATTTCAGTACAAATTAAACCTTTCTATTTGGCTTCATGTTAGGTTAGTTTTCCCTCGGGGCATTGGGTTATTGATAATAACTTGAGAGACCAAATTGCTTTAAGAGATTGCTTATAAACATTGATGTTATTTATATTGTAAACAGCGAGCCATTATATTTGTTAATAAAATTGTTGACACGTACAACAAGTGACTTGTTGGTGTAGTCTCAACTTAGTTTACAAACTTATCACCGTTAAAGTCCATTGTTGTCGCGAGTTAACAGCTTAATTAACCAATTAATGGAATCTGTTTCTTATAAGGGTTATTTTCGTTGTTTCTATAAATAATAAATGAGTAGGTTGTAAGTATTAAACGTAGGTTGAATTAAAAACAGCGCAGTATTTTCGAAGCAATTTTTTTTTGTTATATTAAATCAGAATATACAAAATGTACTATCATGAGAATTATGCTGCTCATTATTAAAAACGAACAGGAAAATTCCTATGGTCCGACAATATTTTGTACAGTCATCACCCTATCATCCTAAGTCATGTGAACTAACGGTTGTTGCACTTTACTTTTATTTACCCAACTATGATATTATGTACTTCCATTTATAAGTATGCGACTTGAGGGTGGTTGTTTTTTGTTATAATAAAGTACTCAAGAAACCATTTAAAAATGTCTTATTGGCAATGACGATCGTAATATAACCTTGTTTGAGTGAGCTTGTCTCTAAAATTTAATACTAAAAAACATTTCGACTTCTCTTTTACTTTAATGCATTATTAAATAGGTATCTGTATATTTGAAAGCGTAGTATTTCGTATTATGTTATTGCAAGAACAATAAACATCATTATAAAAGTATGCTTAGAACGTTGTTAACAACTTCCGTCATTGAAGTTTGTTAACATAAATTCACAACCGAGCATATATAACTAAGAACCAGGTTATTAAACAAAACTCATGCATGTGATATTTGTGGCCTTACTACTTACTGTAGTGTCTTGTTTTTTCGAATCATTATTAGTTTATAGTTCAAAACGCGATACCAAACGAGATGTCTTAATTATTAAAAACGATTAGTTAAAATTAATGGTAAATTCAACGTTTCGCTAATAGATTAATATCATACATATATTTATTTGTATTAACTCACTAATACCACAATTATAAATTAAGTCGGTTGTATACAAGAAATACAAAAAATTGGGACCATGAACTTTGTTTGTCCTCATGAAAAATTTAAAAACATAAATAAATCTGTGTACAAATAAATTAATGCCTAAAATATATTTTGCATGACCGTGCTTGTCTTGTCTAAGTTATAATTGCAAAGGCAATGGCGTCAGCAAGAGGCGACACTGACCTCCGTCGTCTCAAGTACGAGGGGTCATTACCACGTGTGCAGTGTTGCACTCTGCACAATATCGAATTGACGATTACATTGCCAAAATTATGGTGCCAAAGTCATTATATTATATTTATTTGAAAATAAACATTTCTTGCGCACAAATAACCATATGTTTTATACAAATATTTATTTATTTTATAATTCTCCATCTATTGTAATTACATTTTAAATAACATTGTTTTTATAATGTTATAAAGAATATAATTTAACACTAGACCTCTCCTGAACTGTACTTTCTCAAATATATTGGTAAGGAGACTGAATCTTAAAAAAAGGTTTCCCAATTATCTATGTTTGTCTATGCAAGGAAGCGATAAATGAAATTGTCTTGGCCCTGGTTATATGGACAAAGCGGTTTTTTTTAAAACGCAGTCTTAGGTAAGTTAAATTAATTCGTTAATTTATTATTTTAAGTTAACCGTGAATATTGAGAATCTCCGTTTTTTAAGTAGTCAAGTATTCATTAAATGTTCGATTGATGTGCTTTTTGTATTTAATGCAAATTAATTTTGAACAAATATAAATCTGAGATAAATTCACCGTCTTCAAAAGCAAAAACTTTTTTACAATTCTTCAAAGAAAACATAAAATAGATAAAAAAAATATTGACGTATCTCAATATTTATGAAATTATCACAAGTTTTTTTTTAATTGGCAAGTTCCTTTTTAGATTAAATAATCGCCTACATAGCGTAGGCTTTTTTCCACTTAAACTGACCGCAAAGAAACCGCCACCTATCATCCGAGTACATTATTTATTTTACCAACCTTTCCGAGCCGTGAGACCGGAAATTAATTAAATTCCATGTAAATTACATACACAATTTTGAAGGCTGAGCTATCGATAAATAAGAAAGTTAGTGTGATTTAAATTTATTAAAAATAGAACAACACATAGACTTAAAAAATATCTTGTAATATTAATTAAAATAATTGATAATTGAAATATGTTGATAATAGTTTTGTTAAGTTTGAATTTGTTCTCTTTAAGATATTTCATACATCGATGTTATATTTTGCGTTTCGTATTCAATTGCTACTTTAGCAACGAAAAACACACAAATAATTAAAAAAATCGTAGTTTAGTTATCTTAACTAAAATACGAGGACTAAAAAAAACTAAGTTTATAGTTTTTTTTAGTATTTTATAAGTTTTATACTTATCTAAGGGAGATAGGCCGTTTCTACTTTTCAATGTATTCAAATGTGATTTTTTTGTTTTTGATACAAAAATGGTAGAGATATTGGAAGTGTACAATAATAGAAAGTTCGAGAAATACCACGTAGATTTTAGTAAGATTAGAGATTTCTTCGTTTCGTCTAACAAGCCACTTCCATGTCTCATTTTCTCATATACACAACTTACTATATTTTAATTGATTGCTTAATTTTTATCAATAACTAGAAAAGAGTATGAAGGGTGTTTCGTTCAGTTTATATCGATACTTTGAAATAAGTTTGAAATGTGTCGATGTCGATAAGCGCATTACATTGCCGCGAAGTACGGCACGCGTCCGTTCTGATTCAGTCTTGACCTTCGGACGAAAGCGAAACCGGTGTAGGTCGTCGCGCCGGCCGAGCGATCCTCGCTGTTATCCGAGCTTGGTTTCGATCGCGTTCGCTTTCAAACCAGCATCCTAAACACTAACTACGTCTATACATTCGTACGTACGTCTAGTGCGTTGCGTATGTAACTTGTAGGGAATATTTTAAAATTAGCCATTCTCCGTGATTGTCTTGTATGTAATTTTACATTTATACAGTGTACTTATTTTCTTTTGTACAATACTAGCCAATCCCGGTAATACCTAAGTTAATATAATAAGTTAAAATAAAATGTTCCAAAATCCGTACCTACAAAATAAAATAATTGTTATGGTTAGGATTATGATTAGTTTATTTTGTAGATCACAAGCTCCTCTTGTGTATTCAAAACCAAAGTTTCATCTCAATCTATCCAACGGTTTTAAAACGCTTGGTCTACAACCATATTGATATAGACTTTTTTTCTTCTTCTGTTCTTTTTGATTGTGGTTGTGAGCATATTTTTTATTCAGCTGCCTGACTTACCCATTAGAAGGCATTCATACTTGTAAGATTGGACGATGAAAGAGGGGTTTTAAGTTTGTTACAGGTAGTGTAGAAATTGACACAGACGCGATCTCTACAGCACTATCGTATCTTATGATTGTAGATTTTCCTGGTTCATTTGTTAACATAAAGTTTCTTTAAGTGGTCTGAAAGACAGGTCGGTACCGATGTACTTAAGTATCATCTGGCGTTTTTAGAATGTATTAGATAACCAACAAGTTTAAAATACATTACCATTTGCCTAAAGTTGTGATGTAGTTAACAACATCCAATTGCTGTCTTCTATAACGCATCTTCGCTGGAGCGATGGCACCGCAGCATCTTTAATTTAGCTCATGCTGTCGTTAGCAGAGTTTTTTCTTAAAGCTTTGTGTATCACATCATTATTTTCCTCCTTATCTACTACTTTTTCATGACAGTTCTAGAACATGTTGTCCGATTGCTGAAAACGGACTTCACTTAACATCAGATGGATTTGGTTTACCTATATATATGAATATAGAAATCTGGTTAGTTGCTTAGTCAACTTATCTTGATTTACAGATGGGTCGAAAATATTTATTTTTACAATACATTTGAATTGATGTTTTAAAAAGGTCTCAATCATAATAACCATGTAATCAGGTGAAACATAACTTTTATTTCATTGTCTATAACGTTAAATTAAGAGATTTTTTGTTATATTAAAAATCAGCATGTAACCCAGTTAACTCATAAAATCAGTATGTACTTTTAGGTCAAGTTAAAGAATTTCCATTTAACATCTACACATCGGTTACTCATAATTTTTACCCGAGTGACAGAAGTGTGTTTTTTTCATCTGTTTAATAGATTGTTATTTATATGGGTTTGCATATATGTAAGTCCTTTATGACAGGTTAGAGCGTAAACAACTGAACGAATGTAGACATGTGAGGTATTATTCGCTTCGTCTTCTTCCCCGAATTGCTATAGGTTATTACCTCGGCACTAAAATCCTATAATAGACGTAGTGAATCTCACTCAACTTTTCTTACATCGCTAAATTAAGCATTACGGAAAAAACTTCTTGGATATGATAACTTTACTTATGTGACAATAAAGTAAAGCGGTTATTGTATTATAAATTTAGGATTACTTCACTCTCATAAAATAAATTGAATAATTGAAATTTTAAAAGGTCGTGAAGGAAGTCATATCACGCCAGGATTTTAGGTATTTTATTTTAGGTATTTTGGAAGAAAAGTAAGTGGTATTCGTTGATGTCTTTTACACGATGCGGGAACAAAGTACGTAGCGAATTGACAGTGAGTGCGACGTATAGAGCATATTTTGTATTATATTATTCAATTAAGTATCCATTTGAATTTGAATCATTTAATCTCCGATGAATTGCATTAAAAATATAAACTATTTATTTTATTTTATGTAAAAATTTAAAGATTAAATTTAAGGGATATACTAATTAAAAGTTAGAAATCGAATATAAATATTAACAATTAAGATAAAGAATGTCATCACAAAAGTCTACAAGTATGTAGGCATGTAGATACTGAAGTCGTTTTATCTTAAATGTATACTTAGCCAGGTATTTCTTCCTCCTTTTTTCCACCTTCCACCCCAATTTGTGTAACTGATTTGTGTTTGTGCTAGTTACTTCTAATTTCGTAAAAAGTGTAAATAAAAAATCGAAAACTTGCTATCGTGTTTTTGTATGAATCTGAAAATGACATAAATTATTGTTTGGGACTGTTGTCATCATAATAATTTATAGCTTTTAATAATTTTTCTTTGTTTTAAAAGTAATATGATCGACTTTAATTTTAATTTATACGTTTAAAATACGATGACCACAATCTTATTGTTTTGAAGAATTTTAATCAAATAACATCATAGCCAAGCTGTACTTTCGCAAATGGCAGCTAGGGAGGGGAAATAAAACAAGAATTTTTCACATTAAGTATATATTAACTGACAGATCTGAAACGAGCATTATTGTATTAAATTTAAAGAATCATTGAATGGCCAACGTCGAAATTCAATACATTTATTTGTGTCTTGAATTTATCAAGTCATTTATATCACGACTATCGTCGAAAATAATTGAAAGAAAAAACATTATTTAAAACACAAATAATTGCATTAAAGATTTAACAAATTGAAAATGTACATTTAAATTTTAAAAATAAAATCGCATTGCCAAATGTTCGCAACATAAGATATGTTCGTGTGTTGTAAATGTTAAATCCATAGTCACTTTGTACTTGTGTATTTATGTAAGATAAATCACACAAGTGTTGAGAGGACTAAATACACACATGAACACATCAACGCAAAGCAGTTGTTTTAGGTTGTTTCGCCCTAGATGTGACAGATCTGTCGCCTAGATCTAGGATAAACTATAGTCAAAACTTATTCTAAAAATTCTAGGCCAAACTTCGATGACACAGAGTAAAATTCATGTCTTTCAAAATTTATATGTTAACGTTGAAGAACTGGTAACGTCTAATCTAATCGATACATTCATCGAAGTAAAGCCTAGAATTAATTAATTTCGCTACGCTTACTATAAAGAAATATTAGAAAATGTAATAAAGTAAACAATAAAACGACTTATACGTTACCGCAAAGTGTGCGGACAACGTTTATATACGAGGGAATAATATAAAAAAAACAACATCTAATCTTATTTGTCTGTTTCAAATTTACTCAACTGAATTTAACAGATATCATGTGGTAACTGATAATTAAATTAATATAATATACAAGAACGAAAAATCACAACATACTTATTTTATACTTATAATCTATTGTTATAAACTTGAAATCACTACATTAAAACTTATTTTAAAATAACTCTATCGATGAATACAATAATAAAATATGATAAATAACAAAATTCATCGTTATTTTATATTTACAATATTTAATATCTAACTGAATACTACTACGTCAGTGTTTGCAATCAACAGTTTGAGGAGACAAAAATATCTGCTATAATATATGTATGTATATGAAAAAACGGGTGGCCGAGGTGCCCTGTGCACCGTTACTAAATATTAATTTATTTTTAACTAAAACACGAAAGGCAAGTTGAGGTATTTAGTTTCAATAATGGAAACGGCTCCAGCGCCACCCTGCGGCGCACCTTCACAACACTCTCTAGTCCTATTACTCGTTACTTGAGGTAGTTAAGTTTCATAATATATTCTGTCACTATTACATTACTACTATGAAGAAAACATTTCTGTTATACAAAAATTTTCTCAACAATATAGTAATATTATTTTTATTTTATTTTATAATTTGTTAAATGGGTCATTTAAAAATTCCCAGTATATTTGATATTGGTTAAACAGCTCTGTAAATGTCGACAGGAGACATCGATTAACATGAAAAGGTATATAATATGATATGTGTATACATTAAAAATAGACGACGATATGATTCGGCAAGATATACTGACGTGTTCGTCAACATCACAGGCTGTCTAGTGAATATACCAATATGTATCTCCTTTAAATAACTATTTAATATTTATTTCAAAATAAACGACGGGCAAAGTTACTTTCTGACTTTCGCCCACATTTATTTCTCGATTCCAAATATCTTAAACTTTGTGTATATTTAATTAAATGTTATAGGTATAGTCGCCGATGAGGTAGATCGATATTGTTAGTGTAATTCTATTTGTATAAAAATATTTCTGCAATATAATCAACATTAAAATACAACCATTATCAAAAATTAAAATCAATACAATGTCCATATTGCACATATATTTTAAGTGAATAAATTTCGGCACAAACACAGCACATCGGACATTGGTTATTGTAAATTAAACTGGAACAATATATTCCGTGAGTTATATGTGAGAGAGATTACGCAGATAGTGAGCTATGAGTCAACCAACCCGCACTGGGCCAGCGTGGTTGACTATGGCCTTGTCACCCCTTACTTAGGGCAGACTCTGAGCCCCTCGGTGGGGACGTGAGATGATAATGATGAGTAATGAGTGCGAATAAAAAGATAATACTATATAATACGTTTTAAACTCCTATCACATATAACTAGCGGAATCATTTTACAACTTCAGCACTTTCAAGACCTTTGATATGTTCCATCATACAGCAAACTTATCGACCCTTTCATAAGAATATATACAAGTAGATTTAAAACGATGCCTACGTGGTTTTAATACCGTAAATCATGTTAATTTCATTAATACTATACAAAAACATTTACATTTTTTTAAAATTATTGCTAAAGAATTTTATTATCTTTACGCTAAAAATTAAAGTTATATCGTGTCGCAACAGACAGTTGGCGGAACTAATTTGGCAACGTTCAGGAAGACTACTTTCCTACCACTAACGAAACAGGAATGTATAACTAAATTCGTTAAATAATGCAATGGTAACTTAGAAAATTGATATAAATTATTCAATTATCGAAAAAAACCTTTTTTTTCAGAATCCCAAAGAAGTTAACTATCTTAAAGTTAAAACAAATGTCAACAGACAAAATAATAATAGGAAGCACCGGGAAATTATTAATAAAGTAATAACCAATTACAGGATTAACATCTAGAACAAAAACATAACACTTCCTAGAGGGCGCGGCCGTCGGGACACTGTAACCTCGGCGGAGCCGACGCCGGCGCGCGCGGCTGCATGTCTCCACTATACATACTCAATGTTGACACAAGCGCTGTCCATTCATATGGCAATTAATTGCCCTACAAAATATCCTATCAACTTTTTGGGAAAACCGATTTGACAAAATAACGTACAATCATCGTAAGTCGGTACTTAATTATTTAAAATTTCAATTTCATGTATCGTCTTTAATAAGTTCTTTTATACAGGTATAATTAATTTTATTGTAAACATTCGGTTTAAATTACATAACACAAATATTTCGGTAAAATATCCATATAGAAAATATTTAAAATAGAAACAGTATTTCAATGGTAATTACTTAATATAATGTCTGGCAGTTAAGTCCCAAATTTCAATTATTTACATAAATTACTCTAATGGTAAGTATACTTTAAAATACACCAATCACTCGTTAACATTAACAAATCTAAGCAGAAGACAGTATTTATCTAAAATTAAAGTTTCCTAGAATTTACGAAGCGTAAATAAAAAAGCATGTTTTAATGGTAAAGGTCGAGTTACGAGAACGACCTAAAACGGAGCATGGTCGCTGTTTGCATCAATGCATATACACTATTAATTATAATAACGTAAAAATGATATGGATCGTTCTAAACAATATCGCGGAATTTTACTCCGACGTCACGTAATTATATGTTTAGCGCCCAGACACCCAGACACATAAAGTCACCTTGCATCGAACACAAGGTTAGATTGAATGAACAACAAAAAAGCGAACCGGCGGTCTGAATGCGTGCGCTGGAGTTGAGCCTTAATAGGAATAACATACACATAATAACATACCGAGCTACCAATGTAATAATGTAAATTTATTTAGTCGTATATGACAAAAAACAATTATTCGATTATCTACTATCGGTCAAAAATGATATGTGAACACTACTTTGAACTTCAATTTAATGCTATGTGATCGAAATTATCAGTATGATATGTTTACGATGAAGACGACGATGTTGACGATACCGACGATGAGGACGACCTAAGATTCTTTTTAATATGAATATCAACATGTTTCACCATGTGATCTTTTCTAATAAATCCTTTACCGCAATGGTCGCACGCGAAAGGTTTACAACCGGAGTGGAGACACATGTGTCGGCGCAAATCTGTCTTGTGGTTAAAAGATTTCGGACACTCATTGCATTTAAAAGGCTTATTGTCTGCGTGCTTTAAGTAGTGACCCTCGTAAGACACGTCATCAGAGAAGCGTTTGCCGCACCGGTCACATTTAAACGGCTTAGCGCCTGAGTGAAATGTTTTATTGTGCTGCGTCAGATAGCATGCCTTATTAAAGAACTTATCACATTCGTAGCATTTGTGCACTGTGGCCGGTACAGACTTCTTCAGCTGATTGCGTTCAGCGAGAGGAGTGCTCGACACAGTCGACGTTATTGAAGGAGAGCCGCGACTCTCGTTCTCTGCTTTTGCGCTCTCGGGACTTGCAGGCGATTTCATTTGGGCACCGTAATTTTCTTTATTAGCATAATCCATTATATCTTCTATTTTTAATATTTGAAGCTCGCTAGAATCGGTACGTAGAACATCGTCGTCGCGTTTTATTGTTTTACCTCCTACCGCGTATCCGTATGGATATACTTTAATATTTTCCGAGTTGTAATTGATCATGTTTTCTTTAGATGCTCTCGGTGAAAAGCTATATTCGTAATCCAAGTTTTGCCCGCAAATATCCATATTGTTATACTGTAATGGAGAGTGGACCGGGTCTACGATTATGTAACCGGCGGTCGACTCATCAGAAACAGCTTGACCCCCCACGTTAGGCTGTGTGACGTAGTTAGAAACATAAACGCTGAAACTCTGCGTTTGGAGCTGCGCGAAACTTGGCAAGCGTCCACCGGCAGGTTGACTCGACGTTTCCTGTTCCATAACCTCGACTTCTTCAGGTGTATTTTCACCAAAAGTAGCCGGATTGGCTATAGGCAGATTGTTGATAGCCATATCCATAACGTGGGGGGCCATCCCGTTTGGGTAGCTCGGTGCTATAGTCTGCTGAAAATTCTGACCCAAATATAAGGGGGTGTGGGTGGGATCCGGTACTGAAGGTCCCAAAGGATCCGTAGACCTCGGGCTGTATGGGTTGACACCCAAATGGCTGAACGGCGGCAACGTGTGAGCTGTAAGAGCCGGGGTACTCTGCGTTAGAGCTGGCGTTGAAATATTGCTGGTTGACACTGATAGCAGGCCCCTCATATGGTGATTTTGAGAAACAGAGGGACCTGCTTCCCCGTTTGGGGGATTCCCCGAAGATGAAATAGGAGCCCCTTTAGATCCTGGGTGGTTACTATCGCTAAGATGACCTATACCTGGCGGTTGGCTACCCATATTGATGGGATGTGAACCAACCTGATGCTGTAAAGGATGATTAGCTAGAGGATTATTACTGAAATTATTATCTAAATTACCCTGTTGAAGATGTGTATACGGTGACTTAGATTGCATTGTAGCGACACGGTGGGAGCGCTCGAAGTTCTGAGAGGCGTACGGCGACTGCAAAACGGCATCATCGACGCTGCGGCTATCTTCAGAAGGAACTGGACTCTGGGTGTTAGAGTCAGCGCTTTGTTGTTGCGCCCTTGCTTGAAGTGCATCACGGCTGGGATGATGGTGACTTGATATTGGCATTGTAGCTGGATCTGGTTGGCCAGATGATCTGACAGCATTTTTGTGAAGCGTCGTGTTGTAATGTCTTTTAAGATGTCCGGAACTGGTAAACCATTTGTTACATGCCGTGCAGTTATAAGTTTTTGGTCTTCTTGCTTCATTTGACTTCCAATTAGCGCCCTTTCCACCAATTGAAGGCAAAGCCGATGACGTAGGATTAGCGGGCTGTGTGCTTGTAATCTGTGGTACAGTAGGTGAGTCATACGGACGGTACGGCGGCTTCATATCGGAATTAGAAGAAGCAATTTGTCCCGGATAATCAGTTAAAGGGGGCATCTGAACTCCAGGATATATTTTCTGCTCAACATGCATAAATGCTTTTTGATCGTGATGAACGTTGAGAAACTTGTCTTGTCCATATGAAAATTTTGGATCCGGATGAAACATTTTGGTATCTGTAGAATATGGCTTTTGCTCTCCAAACATTTTTTGATCTTTAAAAAGTGAAACATCCCCATTCAACTGGGGGTTACTATACAACTTTTGCGTTTCCCATGGCATCATAGGAACAGTGCGCGTATTAATTTCGCGTCCTTGTGAAGACGGTTCTTCGTATGCCACAGTTTGCTGATCTCCTTCATTTCCTTGGTAAACAACTTTTTGTGAGTCTAAATCCAAAATATCGGAAGATTCCTCATGCTCTTCCTTAACCTTTATACTTTCATTTTGATATCCAGAGTTATTATATGGCTTTACGGGAAATTGTTGAAAAGGCAGTGCTCCTGTTGCCGGCGCTGAGCTCGAACCTGCATGTGCCGTGTTACAATGCTCATTGAGTTGAACGGCTGAGTCACAAACAAACCCGCATTTATCGCATTGATTAGGTGAAGGCGATGGCGTTGGTTGATTAAGTGGTTGTCCATAAAGCGGGCTAGATGACGATACTTGTGAAACTCGTTCTTGCATGTTATATGGATGGAAGCGACCTGGTTTATGATATTCTTGATTATATTGCGTTTGCTCCCACGAAATATGCTCTGCGTGTTGATTTTGTGAAAAATTAGAATGTGCATAACTATTACCAAATTGGTGGCCTGGTGAGAAGTTAGTTTGATCCGGATTTTGATAGGGCGAAGGTGCACTGTGGTAGCTCTGCGGTGTCGCTGGGTGCGGGAACTGAGCCGATGTTTCGGGCGTAGCCCGCTGCTGGAACTCTGGGCTGGGCTTAGTGATCATATTGTCACTGGAATCGGCGGGCGCCGACACTGTTGTTTCAACTTTTAGTTTAGTTCCGTTGTTATTATCTGTATCATTTTGCGAATTTTGCGTTCCCCACTTAACATATAAATTTTCTTTATGATATTGCAAATGCACTTCTAAAGAGTCGAGAGTGTCCAAATATAAATCGCAAACCTTACAATGATAGTCTCTCGATGGTAAGGTCGAAGTTACGGCACTGCTGTTAGCCATCTAAACCATCAATCTATAGGAGAACTCCGTCTCCTCCAACGAAAAAAAAATAATAATAGAACCACACTCTTTGTTTTGACTTGCATGTAGTCGATGCATGAATCAGTCTCTGGAGAATAAAGTCATGCTCGCGATTTTATCTGGTTCACGTTATCGTTTACACTACCGCTGTGTTTACAAAGAAAGTTTTTGGCGGCATTGCACCGCGGGCGAGCGGCTCGCCGAAGCCACGTGCGCGCTGTAAACACTAACGACCCGCACAACTTCACTTCCGGTTTAAACTTTTTCAAAACTTGACCGGGAACTGTTTTATATAGTTCATAAAAATGTTCACTTTTATTTACTAAAGACGGAAAGTTCCTTCTTTATTGTCCATGTTAAGTTATTGTCAAGTAGTAATTTAAGATTCAACAAAATTGTCTATAATTAACAAAAATCACAGAGCGATTGTTATTAAAACTTGGCACTTGTTTACGCACGCGGAGCACAATGTGTTATGTAGTGGTAGTAGAGGCGCTATACCGGCAACGCGGGTTAGTCGCCAGGTACGGACGCTACGAACGTTTACAAGCAACTGACAGCCTTCCCGAAGTCGCCTTCGGGGGCATGACTTCAATAACAATTCGCAACGTCGTCCCCCACCGATATGTAAGTGCGAGAGAGAGCCGAGCGTGGTGATGAAGTTATCGCTTTTGCGTCCTTTTGTTGGTCGTCCGTGCGAGCGAGACAGCAACGGTGAAGGGAGGGGGTGCTGTGGTGTTGCGCGGGACGGACCCTACTCTTTCTTAAAATTGAAATGCCCGGTCGAAATGTCCGGTGATGCTGCGTCCGAGTGGGATGGCGATATCACCCACCCTTACGATGCGGGCGGACCGACCCTTCGACAAAATTTTCTAAATTTTAAATCTCATTTTAAATAATTGTAAGAAGTTTGAATTAATTTACAAATTGCACACTCGAAAATACGAAATATAAATAAATTGCTTAACTTAAACAATATAGGTACCTACACTAACATAATAAAGATATTAAATATTAATGTTCACTATTATTTGTAAATAGATAACATAATTTTCTAAAAGTATTTATGTTTTATAAATAAATCCTATAAATTATTTTGTATGTTTGTAAAATATGAAAACTTTACTTCTTGTTTTGGGGGCTAAGTCAATGACTTAAACAATGATTAAATTAAAAAAAAAAACATAAACCTGTTATAAAATGAATTCAAGGTATAACAAATAATTATTTTACATGTTTACTTCTAATTTTCATTTAAATGTTTTGTTCAGTTTTTACTACATTATCATATTCATTAAACAAACGCCAAGAAACAAGTTTCTAGATGAGACGATGATAGTGAGACTTAAACTCAAAATCACCTCAATTAAATAAGACTTAGGTAAATCGTATATTAATTATAATTATATTATTTATTATATTAATATGTAAAAGGAGTATTATTATCATTCTAAATATTGTGCGTGATAAAAATTTTAATATAGTATCAGTACAATAATACATTCAAGGCAAAATACAACTTTTTTATTACTCTAAGGAAAGAAGAAAAGTGCGTAGCTCGGCCGGACAGGCCATGCAAACTATGAGGGGTGGAAAATCGATTTTCTCGGACTATACCGATCGCTCCAACGTCCGCTCCCCTCGCCACTTAACATTCGCTCCCTTACTTCCTACTAATATTATCTAGGACCTTTAAATTTAGCTCACATTTTATACTGTAATTGCGAAAACAAATCCTTTATTAAAAATATTTGTATCTTTTCGTTCAAAAAATTGTAGTCATCACATTTAAAAACAAAAACCAACTTTAATATTTAAGAGTCCGAATCTTAGGTACAAAACATTAAAACACACGAAAACCCTATACTCATCCCTGCATCGGAATTATTACTAATATTTTATTTTGTTAACTTATTAAAATATCTATTGAAATTCATGAGTTTAGTAAGAAAAATATTTTGTATCCTATACATTTCTTGATTTCAACTAATAAATAATGATAATCAAAATCTAGGAGACATCTCCATACATACATACTCCAAATATCTTGATTACTTATATGCTAAAAAGTCTGTGATTAATAAGTGGTGATTTATTGCATTGTTCAAGTGATATTTTCATTTCTGCTTACCTAATTTGTTTCTAGTAGAGCAATAAATTTTAATTAATTATATTATTTTAAAAATTAATTTACATCCGCAAAATTAAAGAGAGAGAAGATTTAATCTTTTTAATACAGATTAAAAGACACAAGCACATGCGTAAATAGTGCTTTGTTTTTTCGTAGTTCGTATAAAGTAACGATAAAACTTCCAGTTAGATCGTAATAGCTGGCAAAGTGGCCTAATAACAAAGTGTTAATCCCCTCGCCGCGAACTATATCATTCATGATATTTTACGAGGCACGTGGAGTGTAAGCACAACGCTTTATACAATGCGAAACTTTGCAAACTTTCATTATGAAGAGGCTGAAATTAATCCACAATTATCTCAAATATATATGGTATTTGGGTAAATTCCCTGTCATCAAATTGTACTTCTTTTAATATATTTTATATGTCTCTAAGTTAAAATAATCAGCACAAAATACTCAACTGAATTAATCAATTACATTTATTAAATTTATTCTAGGTACATATTTATTTGAGTCTAAAATAGATGTCTACATGTGAATGGTTATACCTTAACAATGCAAAAGATATAATAAAAATAATTGTCACACTAACTTAAATTTTTCGCAGTACGCACTTTGATATTATCGTTTTTTTATTTCCAAAACTAATAAACTGCTAAAAGATTTACTTTACGAATTTATTTTAGAAAAGAAAAGTCATAAACTTAATATTAATATCTAAAATTTTATTTTACCCCGGTATTAAACAAAAATATACATTGTATTCATTAGTAATTCCACGATAATAATATTACAATATTTATTAACTATTTAAGTCGCAGCTAGTGCAGTAAAACTTAATGAATGCATTCGTTTGTAGCGAAAACAATACCACACTATACGAGGTAGATAAGTTTCCAGGAATCGCTGCTAACACCCTGTTGCACTGAATTTTTACACAATAGACATTTTATTGGCAGCTAGAAAGCCAATAGATACGAGGAACAAAGCAATAAAAAGTATAGAATTTTATCAGTAAAAGTATTTAAACGGGTTCCTCATCTTCTTTTATTTTTTATAATTTTATAACTAATAAGGACCATCTGCAATACTCGTAATTGCTATTTTTGTTTTTTTAATCTGCTTAGTTGTTTATAATCTTTTATTTTTGCCGACAAGTTCAGCGAACAATTTTAGCACGGAATTATTTTATTTTTCATATTTGAGGACATTGCACTTTGGAACTGATAGCTCTATATTAAGCTTAGCAGTCCGTGTTAACAGTGGTTTTGCACTGCTGAAATAACTCTGCAAAAACATGTTGTCATTTCTCTAGATAAAAAATAGATATAGCAATGTTTTTGTACTGGTTCTATTACTGCAATAGCGTTCGCTTATAATATTGAATATATCGTCTATTTTTTTATAGATAGTCTAGATTTTTGTATAATTGTTAAAATTTTGCGCCATTATCACTATTAATACTCGTATTATAAAAACATACTGTTGACTTTTGTCTCGAGTTAGATGTCTTATTTCAGTAATTATAAAGCCAGGATTCCTTAACGAATAGTAGATTGATTTAAGTCCTCGTTTACAATTGTTCTATACCAATTAGATTGTATTTAATTAATTAATTGGTTATGTCAATGGCAGTTAATTGACGGTGTTTTAAAAATAAAAAATAAAATAAAATAACTTTTATTTCGTACTAGTTACATACATATAGTGTTAGTAGAAAATAAAAATAAAACAACAGATCCTACGACTATGTTAGTAAAATGAAACAGTTCATATTTAAATTATTTTGTTACTAGGTTATTGTTCGAAATGCATCTACGAACAATTTCTAGTAACAGCGGAGAGTCAAATCTCCATGCTGTGGATAAGATTATTGGGCTTTATATTAAAATGTTTAAAATTCTAACAATCAGTCAGCTCCATAGAAATCTGAACAAATTCAAATTATTTCACGGGAACACAGACAAGTGTCATGTCAATGCAAGATGTATGTACACATGTGGCATTTAAGACAATTTTATTTTAATATATTATTACATCTCACTACTAGTAATATTATAATGCGAATGTTTGGATGGATGGATGGATCTATGGATGAATGTTTATTACAAGGTATCTCCAGAACGGCTCAACGGATCTCGACGAAATGGCATAGATGTAGAACATAGTCTGGAAGAACACATAGGCTTCTAATTAAGTTTTTCTTTAAATTATTTCCGAGCAGACGGAGTCGCATGTACAGCTAGTGTATTATAAAAATTTAACGAAACAGAAAAAATTGAAAGTTACGTTTCTTATTTCTGCAGAATTTGAAATTTAACAGTTTGCTTGTGATTTAAAACATAAAAAGTTAAATAGGTAATAATATACTAATAATAACTAATAATCTACTTAATCTGTAGCGTTATTAAAAGGTATAGCCATTTGAATGTCTTAACAATTGTATAAACCTAATTTTATTTTTTTAAATAGTCACTTTTAGATTTTTTAAATTGTAATCATTCCAAATAAGCTCGAAACTTAACAATAATTTGGTACACGGTCTTATTCGAATTGAGTGATTTAAACCCAAGATCGCTAGAACGGTAGCCCGTGCCCTTTAACCAATAAGCTATATTGCTATGAGTAGCCGAATTTGCAGGATTTCAGTTATGTAGACAGGAACCATGATACTTGACAAACTAACGTTAAAATATTTACCATATTCACTTATTATTTTGTTTAAATAATAAAAAAGCTACCTAACTCTAAGTCACTCTGGGTAAAAATACGAATCGAATGATACATCATACATTAAAAACTACAAAGAAACGAAAAACAATTATCATACCCTTCTGAGTCAATCGAGTAAAAATCTTATAGGTATAGCGCCTATATGTATTTTTGAAAAAAACAAGTGATATATTTTTTTTTTCAATTGAAAAATAATAAATGTGCATAAAAGAACAAAAACGTCAAGGATTAACGTCATGACGCATTAAAGAGCTGCGTAACGCGCAGTTGTTATGTTGATGCACATAAGAACTATCATAATCTCTAGACATATAAATCTGATGCAATTTGATTATGCACAATATTTGATATTTTAACGACGTCAAAGGGAACTTGTTGACTACTTGTTATTGGTCGAGCATAGTTAAAATTATTCAACGATATTTTATGAAGGTTACAAGAAGTTATTATTAAACAGTATGAGAGTTTTGTAATTTTGACTTTATAAATGCTTCAGTTACAAAAGTCATCGAATTACTGGCCGTTGATGCGATGTTCATGAGCTAAATATGTATAATTTTCTTTTAATTAAAATTATGCAACTACCGCCATCTATTACAACAAAAATGTACTACTAACATTACTACATCGATGTTATGTCAATTGTATATGTTATGTCGTCAAAAATAAGACATAACAATTATAAAAGTACTATAAAAGTCGCTAGATAACTACAGAAGAGTATGTTTAGTTTCTTAATTTTTTCTATCTTTGCAATTCTGGCCAGAGACACAAATTGTTGAAATTATTATTCTTTTCTCGAAAAGTGTGCAAAAGTTTATATTCACATCCCTATCACACTCTTTGACAAATCAGAACTAACAATATATTTCTACACAGGTGTTTCGGAAGAGAAAACCGACGCTAACATAAACAGTCGTAAATGCAAATAATTTGGTCATAATTTACGACCTTACTAAATTACGTTTATTGTAGGAACATGCACGCAACAAACTTTAGATTAATTCGTCAAGGTACACTACTTGTCCCTAAACTGGGTATACTCCCAGCCCAGGGGGTCATGGATGAGGAGACGACGACGATACTAATTATAAGAAAAAGCATTAAACGCAATAGCTTAGAACCTAACATTGGTCGGAATTTCATTAGAATCTATTGGGTTAACTTTCGCTTAATTTAAAACCAGTAAATATAAAATAAAGTAGGTAAATCGTATAAACTTGCTAGCTATCTTTATTTAAGAAATAGTCCTGCTATATTCCTGAAAGCTTGGTAAACGTAGTTTGATTGTAGAGGTCACATTGATGAAAGATATTCTACGAACGCCCCAGTTTTTACATATTGAAATGCACGGTTTATTAATCACTAGCGGTCGCCCGCGACTTCCTCATTACGGAATTATAAATTAAACAGTAGCCTGTAATATTCCCACGTGCATCAACTACCTTCCCGTCAAAGTGCCGTCAAAATCGGTCCAGCTGTTCCGGAGATTATCAGGAACAAATGTGGCCTTGCGAACAGACAGACAGACAATAATATAAAAAAAAATATTTTTCGTTATCAGCAACGAAAAAACTTCTTATGTATAAAATATATTTTTTTGATAATACATACTGACATTTCAATTTTATTAATATGTATAGATAAATCAGGAACTCTACACTTTAAGTAAGTACTTAAAATAAAAACCTTATGTAAATTAACATTTAGGAAATTGAATGCTGTGATTCTGTAGTAGAATTTTAGAAGTAGTCCCTCGCTTCAAATCTATTGATGCATCCAAATTGCGCGACGTTGTCAAATTTACAAGAGTGCACCAAAAAATGCATCTAGCAACAGCGCACTCCCCACCAAGTAACAGACGCTCACGCACACAAAGACATTTAATGCATACCGCGTTCACACCAAGACGTTATATGACTTAACAACACGAGAATTCTGAGAAATGCTCGACACACCACTGCAGATGCGCTAGTGTGCAATTATCTGTAGAAAAACTTCTAGCTAACACACTCAGAAGTTTCGAAAACAATGATGCTTTGGCGCAGCAACAAGCGTGCAATTTCGGGAACAATTCTAAACTTTAAAATGTTATATATTATTCTAAATTGTAGTCAACATTATAAACACGTGGTTAATTTTAAATATCCTTGTAGAAGAAATGTTTGTTACATAAGACATTTCCTTAGAATTTAATAAAAAGCTCATGGCAACATAAAGATTTTATCTACCCTCTTGGAATTTTATTACGAATCTTACGTAATTGTTATTAATTTGGTATGTTATTAAATATTATCGGTATCTTGTTATAATTTAAATAATGTGTATATGTTTGTTACAATAACGTAAAAAGATATGTTGATGTAATTTAAACATAACTAATTATGAAAAAAATTGTATATGCTATATATTAGCAGAATAATTTTATTCTATAGCGATTTTATTGTCTAAATCTAAAGATTCACGCGATGGACGCTCGATGGGCAACAGCAAGGGATGGGGTGCGTAGGAATGCAGTTTGAATAAAAAACGAAACAGTTAGACGCGGGGGTGGCGAGCGCTGAGACCGGTTCTATTCTATGGCCAGAACAATCACTGTTATTTACCACTGCCTTAAAATTTCGAATGTCGAATGGTGAAGCGAAAATTTTTTGTTTTAATCGCTTCTTAACTACGCAGTGCATGTTTTATGAACGTACGTTTTGATATAAATACTTAAAGATATGGACTATCCTTTATTTTACTAATGTTTGTATGGATGTATCCATCATTGTTTGTATGTATCCATCCAGGATGTTTGTTAGAAGGTATATCCGGATCGGCTCAACGGATCTGGATGAAATTTGGCTCATATATAGAAAATAGTTTGGAAGAACACATAGGCTACTTATTAAGTTTCTTTTTAATACCACGCGGACAGTATCCTGTGCGACACTTAGTTAAGATTATTAATGAACTACCTTGTATACCTTAAAATAAATAAGAACGTTATAATTCTTAAGCAGACACCTCCGCAATTTGAGTACCTAGTCTTTTGCACGAAATATGAATATAGTACTTTTTTATTCTTTGAACAGCATATTTAAAGGCATCTAATAATCACTCACTCTGTTGTATCGACAGAAGATTATAAGTGTACAAGTTTTCATCCACGCCATGTTTTTATGAATATAATTTGGCGCCATTTTTCTGTTTTTGAAACCCATCTCTGTACCAAAATTAAACATGTTTTGAATAACAAAAAAAAAAGTTAGAAAATAATATTGATTTGATGTCGTGTCAATGTACGTTAGTTTCCTTCAACAGTCCTGCAAAAATAATTGTAACGCAATAAAACTTGTAGAACTGGTTATTTCTTAAAAATAAAGTGCATAATTTGTCCCTCGAAATGGTGAATGACCTTATTGCTAACATATCGCCTATTTGTATCGAGAATATAATATATCATGCATGTTTGGGGTCTTATTATACCAGACTAAGTGTCGGACGATGAGGTCGCATACGATTGTTTCCTTTTATATCAAGTTGTCATAAATAACAAAAAAAAAATCAATTGCAAGTTTTTAAGCACCCGTATATGTCAAATACAGAATAAATAAATTGTATGTACGGTATTTGTTTAAGGATAAGTATCAAGGCTATGGAAATAACTTGATATTTACACAACCGGAAAATTTTTGAGAAAAATAAACAATATGTCGTGTAGATCGTTCATGCTCTTTTCAATGTATGTACTTATAAAAATCATATGTTTAAATGTATCGTTACTCCTGGCTTGGAAACACCAGTTGCAAACCGGTGGCCTAGTGTTGAGTGTTGCAAAGACCCAGTACATGTCCTTTAATAACCCAAATTCAAACGACAACAGACCGATTCCCATCGACGGTCAACTAGTTACCATGTGCGATCAATATAAATATCTGGGAGGCATGATGCACATTTCTGGGAACTTGGAATGCAACATTCAACACCGTATAGCCGCAGCGTGGCAAAAATGGCGAGAATTGACTGGTGTTACTTGCGACAAAAGAATGCCAGTGAAACTTAAGGGTTTGGTTTATAAGTCCATGATAAGACCAGTCCTCATGTACGGCAGTGAAACTTGGGCCATAACTCAAAAGAACGTGCATACCATTCAAGTTGCTGAAATGAAGATGTTGAGATGGATGTGCGGCGTAACCAGGCTCGATAAGATCCGCAACGAGTTCGTGCGAGGTAGCCTCGGTGTGCGCGATATCGCTGATAAGATGCAGGAGAGTAGGCTGCGATGGTATGGTCACATAAGGAGGAGGCCGCCGGACTACGTCGGTAATTTGGCACTACATCTTTCCCTTCCCGGCCGCAGATCCAGAGGCAGACCCAAAACTAGATGGAAAGATGTAGTGCTAAAAGACATGAGTGAGTGCCAAGTCTCAGATGAAGATGTCGAGGACAGGGCGAGGTGGAGGAAACTGATTGGAAAAGCCGACCCCACCACCATGTGGGATTCGAGCTAGGCAGAGAGAGAGAGAGAGAGAGTTTAAATGTATCGTTGTTGTATGTGTCGTTGTATAAATAAGGACATTTTGGTCAGCTTCTATAATCCAACAGTTATGTATAGTGTGAAAATCTTATCTGACCCGATAAGTGAAAGTAAATTATAATACGTAGCGCATTAGCGCTGTCTGGCTATAATATAATTAGATGTTGGCACTGCAACAAAAATAATATTCTTCATTTTTCTTGTTGTTTGCGTTTTAAGTATTTCTTTTGACGCAATCCTGATCAACCAGTTTCGCTTGTACATTCGTACATTAAAACCTTGTGTTAATATATTTCTTAAATTTAAATACATGTGTTAAATTTAATTAGAATTTTGTAATTTGTTCTAACCCTCTCTTTTAAACTAAAAGCTAGGGAACATATGCAAACTCCTTTGATCTTGTAAAATATTCATTGAAGGTAAAATATCTTTTAGCATTTGACGAACGCTCTTTTTAAAAAAAACATTCGCTTGTAATGATCTTATTTAAAACAAAAACATGTTATATGTCATACGAACAACCTTTTAAAGGATATCTTTTGTATTCAATGTAAGATTCGAAAATTTCTTGGGAAATCTAAGCAACAATTTAATTTACAATGCAACAACTAAAATATGCCGATCTGTCTATCTGTCTGTCGCGCTTTCAAATGAAATTCGGTACATCGATAGTTGAAATAGACGAAAAAATGTTCTAAAGCTTTGAAAAGGAGGGGATGAAAAGTGGTATATATCGTCATTTTCAGCTAGAAGCTAAGAACTTTTTTTCGGTTTTTAATCTTGCTAATGTTATAAATGCGAAAGTTTAGATGGATGTCTGTTTGAAGGTATCTCCGGATCGACTCAACGGAATTTCTATGTGAATATGTTAGGTATATGTGAATATTTTGTAAGTTTGCTACTTATTACGTTTATTTTTAATTCCGCACGGACGGAATCGCTGGCGACAGCTAGTGTTTTATAATGTTAAGTAAAATAAATAGCCTAAATAATTAAAAATGCTACCAAGACCAAGTTGCCGTACAGTTAGTTTTCTATACTTCTGTACAACTTCTGACCTTTGATAGGTATCAAAGGCCAGATTTTATACCAGTTATCTTTATACTAACCTATAGGTATGGGAACCTAGATTTTATATTGTAGTTAGTATTGTAATCAATGTTACTAACCCTAAATCTCTTAAATATAAGGAAATTTCAACCACATTGCCTACTAAATAAGGTTTAATTTCCTTGCCAGGTTTTTTAAACTTCAAATCACCTTATCACATGAAACCTATCGTAAAGTAAGTTGATGATAATTAAAAAAAATATATTTTAATAAACGCCTTTTTTCTTACATGTGTTTCAATACCTTTATTACTGCTTGTACTAGACGGCAGAGGGTTTGGTTTACGTTTTTTGAATTAAAAAAATAACTTTAAAAAAACAAAGTTTTTCATGAACCTAATTTTCATTGATGTGTAATTTTCATCAAAGTGGAAGGCACCAGGGCACGAGGTAGATCGCCCATGAGGTGGATAGACCAGGTCAGAGCCGCAGTAGACGTCCCCTTACATGTATGTGCGAAAAAAGCAGTAGTCCGGGAAGAGTGGAGGCGTCTAGTTAAACGGGTCACGGCACCTACTTGATGACCACGACCAGTCTGTAAAGACTGAAGCGACTGAGAAGAAGAAGAATTTTCATTGAAAGCTTTTAGTTTTTCTTTGATGTTGATTTTAATTTTCATGCATTGAGCTGAAGTATAATTTCAAAGTTACTTTTTGAAATTTACAATAAAGAGAAGACAATTAAGGAGCGAATAAGGTTCTGAAGTGTTTTACTTTTAAATACGATATGTGTTAAATTTGAACCGATCTCCCCGAGGGTGGTTGGTCATCAATTTGGCGAGCGCGTGGGTTGAGGGACTTAAAGCGGGGGTGAGCTCTGCCTCGTCTAACCCCTTATTTTACATTTCACACTCCGGGAAAATCGTTAGAGAAATCTGCGTAACGTGTATGACCAAGACATACGCACACTACGCACTTGCAAGCGCTGGTGTGCGTGCGTCCGAGCTAAACCCCCCCCCCCGGCCTCCGCTCGCACCCCTCCCATACTCTTGCTATATCGACGAAACTTCAAGAAATCCCCTTACCTATAAGGACATGTCTACCTACTCATATGTTATTACGTATTCAAAGTTTTATCGTAAATTTTATTAGAAACAATTACTGAAACTTATATTTCCGTAACCAAAGTATTCGTCCTTGAAGATGAAATAAAATAGCGAATTGTACCAGAACTAAGCTATTTTATTTAACTTAGCAAAACCGTTTAGATATGAGTATTTAAAACCACAAAGAGACGAATTGATAACCTAATTTTTAAAATCGGTTAACAACAAGAACTATTTATTTTTTGTCATGTTCCTTGTAAGTTATATATTTTTAAGTAATATATTAAAAAAAAATTAACGTAGGAAACGATGAGGCAAATAAAGACAATTGTGTAATAATAAACTTGGTAGTTGTTGCAAAATATAATATGTAAGAAAGGGCGGTGTTTAAATTAATCAGGCTTGTTTAAATTAGAACGGTGTTGAGGGACGCGAGAGGACAGACACGGAAGCGAGCTCGGGGGACGCAGAACAAGAGGCCAGGCGATCTATTGAAAGATGTCGCCGCAGGGTGGCAGCCGGAGTGGTCACATACATTATTACCGTACAATGTCGCTATGCAAATGTATGTAGGAAGGCTTTGTGTATACGCACTTACGCATACGGGGCGGCGGGCGCCGTCTCCACATAATCCGGACCGACTCCCCCGGCCAGCGCTAGCCAAAGATGCTTCTATGTATGTGAGTGTACACACGGACCACTTTCTCTTGCAGCTCGCCACTGGCTTTTTAAGAGGGTGGCGGGTGTAGGCGAGGGTGGCACGCGTTACGTACTGGTGACCACCGGCTTCGGAACGCGCTTTTTACGTTCCTTTACGCGTGCTACACGATTTAAAGTCTATTGTTACATGACTCACTACTGATAGCAAACCTAGCATTTTGAAAATCATGATGTTATATGTTTTAGCAAAGAACTGGCTATTATCGTCTAGACTAATTATGAAATAACAAAATTAATGAAGTATTGAAAATTTTGTGTCTACTTAGGAGAAAGCAAGCGTAGGCACCGCTCTCGGTTCGAACGAGTATTCAGGGGTCTTATTTAATTGAGTATACTCAGCGCCCTCGCCGAATGATAATCCTCTGTTACCGAAATACCTGTAATAGATGTTAATTAGAGCGCCACCCCGAGCCACGCCGTCCTGCTAAGAAAAATATAATTTGAACAAGTCGTAATTAGAGATGTTTGCCTAACTGTAAAACAAATATTTTCTTAATTTTTAATATTTTTTCCTCTTTCCAGGGGTAGGGTTGGGTTTAAGTATATTTATTTCAGGCGGGAGTTTCTCAAGGCTCCGGGGCAAAAATCTAAATACTCGCATTTTTTTTTGACGAAGTAAGGAAGCGAACTGTGAAATCTTTTAAAATATAAGCCTATCGCCAGATAGTAACATTTGTAGGTGTTATGTATGCGCATGCACAATGCATAAATTGGAACGGTCGGCTGCGCCCGACCGCTATGTCGAAGTGACGTCAATAAAGCAGTCTGCACTAAGCAAGCGTTGTTTTAGTTTCTCCTACACATACCAATCAGTAGGTTCAGATGAGAAGTGGGCAGATTTGAATATGCATAGGAGTATGATATGTGCAGTGACTTCATCATTCCTATGAAGTCGAATTAAAATGACTCGAATGATAAAATTGAGCGAGCTCGAGTCTCGAGGTTCGAGCGCAGGGCGGCCACGGCTCGTTTGAATCGAACGCACGTCCGGGGCCCGCCACCCCGGTCCGGGGGTGTGTAGTGGACTTTTCACTCGGCTTGATATATATTTTCCATTCCTCCCGATGTAGGCTACTGCGGCTGTAGGTTCCGTACCGCGGCGTTGGTGCGCTGCTCGCATTTACATGCGCTGCTCAGACGGCAACGCCATTCATTATCATCTTACTATAAATTCACCCGTCGTTAACTTCTTCTTAACCTTTTTAATCTAATCTGCCTAATTCACGATGTACAAAAAATTGACGAAAGTAAACTAAGGTTCGCAATTCATTGTACGATAGAAAGTAAGTTTATAAATTCACCCAGTATCTTTATTGGAATATAGGTAATAATAGTGCCCTAAACTAGTTAAACAGATTCTGTACTGGAACACATATTTTTACAAGGAAAAGTAGAACTACTTAGCAGTGATTAAGGTAGTATTTACTTCACTAGCATCCGTTTATGTTTACAAATCATGTAATACAGCAATACTGCAACGTAGTGATAAAAGTAAGTTTAAAAGTAGGTTTCCTCTGTAGAAACAACTGTATAAAAGCTTACTTTTATCTCTGCTTCTTTCAAACAAAATAATAAAGATGACAATATATGTATATATAATTTAGTAGCGGAAACCCACCAGAATAATGATAGAATATATTTTAAAAGCGGTCTACTTGATATACATTTATTTACCCGACACCTGTGCAATCTGAATTGCATATCTAGTACACTGCAGACGATATTAAAGTAAATAAAACAAAACTAAAAGTATTTTTATTCATTCGGGAAATGAACACATTTCTACATTAATTTGAATAGTCGTACTGCTCATCGAGTAATTGAGTAATTTTTCAATGAAAAATAAAATTTCTTTTCACGATACATTTACAAATTAATTTTGTTAACAGTGTGGATTTTCTGTATATTATATGCCAAATCCGAATTATGCTAGGCAAAAAATTTAAACTTATGTCATGAAGTCAAAAGCTTGAGTACAAATAACTTGTGGATTCATACATGAGATAAAATGAGCGTTATCATTATTACAATAGAAGTTACATTCGCGTAAAGTTCATGTCTGAAGTCACTATGATGAAGCAACAATTTACTAATATAAAACAAAAATAAGACACAATTTCTTCTTTACTGTTTTGTCGGTTTAGTGATAAGTCTACATCAGGTCACGTCCGCTTTTCCAATAAATAATAATAAACGAACTTTAAATATTATTTTTTTCAAATCAAAGTTTTTTTTCAACCAGCATAAGTTGTATGACGCTAAATAATTTATTTAGAAAACATATTTTGTTGCTAATTGCGAAAATTTCGAATTGTGTTTACACAAGTTTCCGATTACGTAAGCGGGTGGAAGGGTGGTGGGGTAGCCAACTGATGCGTTTTCCCTGTTTTCACTTTCATCGGAGCCGGTGCGCTTTCCCTCTGGCTATTTTTACATTGTATAACCTACTACAATTTATCGAGGTCATGTTTAGACGAAAAAAACGAGAGTATTTTTTATACTTATAAATATAAATATACACATCACCTACAATATTATAGAAAGATTTTATTTTATGCTTAATTCTCAATATTTTATACACTAACATCTAGTTTTGTACCTAATCTTCATTGTGTTCTCTTAGTTCCAGTTCGAATTGGTTACGTACAATTAGAAAAGCTAAAGAGATATTATAAGAGCTATGATTTGGGCGATTAATACCCTCAAGCCATTCGTAAAAGCTGCAAATCGATATCACCAACTAAAACGTTCATATGACCAATATGTAAGCAATTTTCCAAGCGAATCCCTTTCCCAACCTGTTCCATTTCCTATATCTGCATAATAGATAAACTTATATACTACGTATGTAAATAAGTGCTCGACGGCCTATAGTATGGAGCCCCAATATATAGTTTAAAGCTATACTTATATATCGGCTTGACAATACTAGCCCCCTCATACCAGGATATTTTACTTTCTCTGGACGAGGCCCCTCAGGCGCGTCCTATACACCGTCGGAGAAGGGGGGTCGGCCCTCTGCCCCTTTCGGCCACCCACTGGACCCACCTCACGCATAGTATACACCATACAGAGAACTAACTCTGCCAGTCTCTATAAACTCCTTCGTGTGTGTGTTTACATATAATCTACTTATTTAAATACGCAATTTAGAACGTAGGTACTCATTCCGAGTTAAGCATGTAAGCACGCATGGAGCTTAAATCAATTTAGCAAGGAATTTTCTTTGTATGAATAAATCCGAATGGACAGTAAGCTGCCATGTTTTAAATCTACGTAATCTGTATTGTATCACTTAATCTTTTCCTATGAAAATCAGATTTAGTAAATAGCAATGATAATTTGTATTAATGACTGACTTTGCATACAGAAATTGTCGTAGTAGCTGTAGTAAATGATATTACAAAGAGTTTACACTTAGAAGTCAGAAACGTACTCACTGTGGAGCCTATCCATAATCTATTTACATTTTCAATTAAGCTTTAATATAAAGTCTCTTTAGAGGCATAAATTTAAGGACATAAAATAAATTTTGTTTGTGCTTCATTAGCCTTAATTAATTTGAAAGTAAAATTCACTGCCGTTATCTTATCAAGGATATTGTTTTAAATATTAAAGACAACATGCTACGAGTAGTTATCGGACGTAGGTAGTTACGAAAAATTTGGAAATCTTCACCGCATATAGTTCTCTGTATCCCAATTTGTAGTTTGGGTTCATTAGGATTGAAGTTAGCAGATAAAATTACAGGTGCAGTGTAGTTTACAGCTTCGTTCATCCTGTGAAATTTCTGACTCGGAGCGCGTGCGCATATCGTTGCATGAATTTCAGTTCCCCCTGTATCTTCTCTAATACGTCTAAAAATATTAAAAACGTAGCATTTTGGAAGCTACTGTCATATTATTATTAAAATTAAAAACTTATTTCAAAAGCGCATCATTTTTAAATATATTAAAAAGTAATTAAAATATTCAAAATATATAGATTTTTTTTTCTGTAAGGTTGAATTCTTCGTCCTTCGTGATCCTAGAATCATTGGCGTGAGGGTGTGGCGACGTTGCCGTATTGTGAGGGCGCATCGCATGCTGCGTTTCGCGCGTTGCCACACCGTACACCAATGTTGCACACAAAACATTTTTTATGATTTAACAACAATATCCTATTGCAACTTTGAGGCTATTCGAAATGTTTAGTAATTTTAAGTATTTGGTTTTTTCATGACAAGATACATATCGTAACATACCCAACTAAGCTTTCAGACAGTTTTTAGTGCATGCAAAGAAGAGTGTAAAAGCGGGTTTCTAAGTTTTATGTATCGAAGGATATTTATTAGAAGTAAATATTTTCAAAGCTATTGTAGTTACTGTAATAACTTATTTAAAAAAAGTGCTTCATGACAAAAATAAATTTAATATTGTTCTTTTAAACAGATAATCGGTGCTAAAAATGTAAATTACGGGATTTTTGATCGTAGCTTTACCAAAAAATACCACATGTTTAAAAACGCATCCATTTATATTTTCCAATTTCGTTGTCCGCTTATCAATATTTTTCTTTTATTTAAACTTTAGGCATTATAAGAATATATTTTGTATTAACTGTGGTAGTAAAAGTTAATACTTTTGCCAACTACTCAATCTCAAGCTCTAAGCACTCTATTCGCATCGAAGGTTCATGTTTAAAATACTGTTGGTATGGATGTGTAAATCGTCGTCTCGCCATCTGGTATCAACTCATGTAACCACAGCAATCTGTTGTAAGAAGGATATATGAATAGCTTGATTTTCGTTATAGAAATTGATTCAAATATCACTTATCTTTTTTCAGTTTTTAATGTATCCCAGTGATAGTCTTTTATTTTATGATTCAACTCCATTATTTGTGGATTAATACATCTAGTCATAGTTACTTTATAAACCTTTATTTGAAATATGCTATCGCCATCTACTAGCTACGCATTAAACTATTACATCAGAGGTTGATTTTGTAGTTTACAATTCTCTCAATAGACGACAGAAATTTTAAAATCGAAATTATTATTTTATTTATTTAAAATGCACAAAATCATAAATTCAATCATTCATTTTCATTACTAAGTTGCTAGTGTTACTTGGCTTCCACTTTCATCTCTTACTTACTTACTTATTAATTACATAATTTCATAATCTTTCTCCTAACAAACAGTTAATAACGTTTGGTGCAATTTACGCACAACATTCCGACTAAACAAGGTCTCTAAAGAGAAGCCAAATAAAGGTCATCAATAGATGACTTACGTACTTAGAAGTTTGGCTCTTCTAAGAATAAGTTCAGAAGTACGAAGCCAAAACAAAGTTGGCTTCTTTAAGTCGGAGCAATCCCATCCTAAAAATTATGTGTTTACTTATACTAAGTTCATTTAAAATTATGTGAAAGGTAATTGATATTGCGTAACCAATTTTAAACATTTTATTAGATTAATAAAAAAAAAATAGTAACGGTGCGAACTAAACACAGACATTCAACACAATGTATGTATCAATTGTTTTTTTTTATTTGAATATTCCTGCGTGTAAAGTATAGAAAAGAATTTATTTGTGAATTCAGATAATTATAACCTTGGATAGGTTGACTACTGACAGGTTGATTCCAAAAATGAATAGCCTAGTTAATGTTGTCAGTCAAAAAATATTCAAAAAGTTTTTTTTAACGTCAGTTTAGTTTGTTCAATATAATAAATTGCATCAACTTTTTTGGAATTACCTAAAAATGGAAATTATATTCGGCGATCAGCTGCATTCAATTTCATGTCGAGAATTTTTTTAATTGTTATTTCTATAATGTTACTGGTTTATTTGATTAATTTAATTCAATGGTTATCGTTTTTGTAGTACCAATCACACGAATAAGTTACATGACAACATTTTATTGAACCAATTATCATCGCGTCTCGTAACTTGCAGCGCCATCTGGTGGTCTCCGTCGTATGTCCGGTTTAAATATTGTTTAAATAATATATTTTGTCATTAAAATAGTTTTAATTGTTTTAAATCATAATGTTACTTTTGACCTATAAATTCGCGAGTGCGAGAAGAGTCGGAAAAACGTTTATTTGCATTCAATTTACGTCTAAATAAATGACCTAGAAAAAAGTTATTACAATTTGCTCATCGAACTAGAACTCAGAGGAAGTATGTCTATTATTTTTAAATAAGTATCCCTGGTTTTACGTCGCAAATTAAGTTCGTTTAGAAAAATAAGAGATAAAATTAAAATCACAAAGAAAATGACATTAAAATAGTATTTAAGTTAATTGATAATTATGAACGAACTAAACTGGGGTGAAGCAAAACAAAATTTGTATTTTATTTGTAATCTGTATATTATACACGAATAGGCAAGGTGTGAATCAAAGTATGTATTCTTAGATATAAAACAAAATTGTGGAATAAGGTGTTAACTCCATCTATTACAGTGTATTGAAAACATTAAAATTGAAGTCAAAAAGTCATTTCAATTCATAATAACAAAAACTATAAGCAGCATGACAAATCTTAAAATAACATGATCAATGTTTTTGGACAGCAAATTGCGATGTAAATGTCCTTAATATAAATGTTATAATATATTTAAAGCAAGATAAATAAAAGTAACATTTTAGCATACTAAATTCCATTTTATTTGCCAATTTTAACACCAATTTTTAAATCTAAATCTTGTTTAATGTAATTAAGATAATGGCATGTAGTAGCATAAAAGGTAGGTACAATTATGTTGTGAGAAAGTACAATTAATATTAAAATCAATTAATGTAATATATGAGAGTTTAATATAACTTTTGAACCTGATTTAATTCCATCATACGTTATTTTCGGAGTTTTTAATTAAAACAATAGAATATCGCACTATAAATAATGATGTATGATGTATGATGAATGAAAATGCATTTTTAATTTAGAATATGCGATTATGTTTTACAATAGCCACTAATTAGATAAGTATGCTACTCTATGACACATATCTACTACGATTTTTAAATTTTTTAAAATATGCATAGTCAAATAGTGTACAAAACGAATTGTGCCTGAAGCGTTTCATAGTTTCGCTACATCTATACGGGAAAAGACAGTGATTAGACACATAGATCGAATTAAGATTGAGCTGATTTTAAAATCTCCAAGATATAGTTTCTGAATTTATATTTTAATGTTAAATAAATATTAACAACAACATTAATTCCAATGATATCATGGTTATTAAAACAAAATTTAAAAAATAAAAAATCTAAAAACATAATAAATGTATGCTGTTTACTGAATCTAAGTTAAAAATAAAAATAGGTTCTTTGGGCCGCCATAGACTGATTGCTTCATGCAGTGGATGTTCTCGTCATCTCGTTCTCGTTGACGTGACGTTGACGGTGTTGAACAAACGGCCTTAGAATATTAGCAATTGACGTTTGCCATACTCGAACCGCAATTTGTAGCCGTCCGCAAGAAGACCGCTTGAAGCTGTCGGTACTGCTTAAAGTTCGCTTTTACCCGCCGTAAAATAGATTTTGTGATAATAGAAAAATTATATTTATACTAAAAAATTATAAATATTATCTAGAAAATGGACTTACGACACTCAAATATCTCGAAATGACGACAATTCACTAAATTAAAAAAATAAAAACATTGAGGTCGGCTTTTGTAATGAAACTCCAAAATGTTGGGTATTTGTGTAGTAGCTAAATAAAGGTAGTTTTTCTGTTTTATTTTTCTTCTTTCGAATGCCATTTCGTGATATGTCAAACAACACCCTGTTAACGGGTTATACCAATGATGAGTATTATTGATCCCTCTTCTTATGCATCAGTCCTTTTTTTGCCCTTAATTGAATCCTCGTAATATAAGATACAAAATTTATGGCAGCTCAGAATTAGCCTGCGACTGTATGTCTGCGAAGATGGGCCCTCTACAATGCATTACGTGCCTTTGATATTTAATATTGTGTTCTTCGCAGAATCGTGCATAATTGTGAACCGCCATTAAGTTTGGATAGCGCTGTACACGCGTCTAGTGATTCTTGTTATCAAAATGAGTTCAATGTGAGTTTTAATGTCCTATATTTTAATGTTCGGAATCAAATATCGCGACGGTAAAAGTAATCGGAAATTAATTATGAAAATAAAGTAAACATGTGTACAATAAAAAATATTAATCGGTTTCATTTGATATTTCTATCAGATTATTTTGATACAGTACCTTTGTATATAGATTGCTTGTCATTTAAAAGACAATAGTATTGAAATACAAACAAAGTAAACATATTATTGCGATTGAATTTACGTGTATCGTGATTACACCAGAAACATAAAATAAAATACGTCTTTTCACTTGTTATCACACGCAGATATTATAATTTATATTAAACTGAGCCGTAAAAATATTCAGAAAATGTAATTATAATAATAAGTTTATAAATAAATATAAAAATAAAAATAAATGTTACAAAGTAAGAACAATAAATCCATTCCAAATACTAAAGTATTACAATTAATATAAACATGGAATGTCACTCGTAAAATAATTAGTTTTCAGTGCAGAATATTAGGTTTAAATCTTTGAAGTAATTGTTGATTTCCATTGCCGTAACACTCATTTTGTTTCTTTACAGTATAAGGTAGTAAATGAGCAAGCAGTCACAAGTTCGCCAAAATAGCGAAGTGACCAATGCCCATAGAATCCCAATTTTGCAAATTGTCTAACTATAATTAGTTGCGTTGTTTCATTGCCAAAACAGAGATAGATATGTTTCATACAGGTGTTTCGGTGGTCAATATGGTGGTTCATATGAACGAAAATTTTAATTTACAGCTATTAACTCTTTCAATGGAAATTTGTCTTAATAAAGACATTGATAATTATTTGAGATTAAATTCAGCTGCACTGAAAACCTTTATAGTAAGATCTTAAAAGTAAGTGCATGTTTAAATATAACTTTAATCAGATTTTCATTGCCAGAGACTAGCTTATGTATGCTTTGGTAGTTTTTAATTTATAAATGTATAGAATTTAAATTGATCGAAAATATAGGAAGGCTTAATATTTAAAATAAATAAAGTAAAAAATAACCTATTTGTACAGAGAACTAGAAGGCACAGTAGTGGATAGGCAGAAAAGAAGGGAAGTTCGTCATAGACACGTTGAAAAAATCTTAAATCCATCAAGAGTTTTAAATTCAAAATATCTCGAAGCATTATAATACGACATGTCATTTGGTAAAGCATTAAATTATACTGAAAAATGCTTAATCTAAAGGGTCATAGTTTACAACTTAACCCATACAAGATGGATAAAATTTCGCGAATAGATGAGAAGACACCAATAATTAACCTGAATATACACCAATATTGACGTCAACATTATATTTACGCTCCTTAATATTAAATAAGTTTTTGGTTAAAGTTACATAATTCGACTTAACCATCAACGGAGGTGGTCAGATTGTAAACGGCAAGTTGGAGTGCATCCGTCATAGTATTATTTTTACACGAGAGCAGCACAGTTAGATAGTTAACAATACGGCAATGATGTACTGCTATTACTTGAACGCACACTGGAAAATAGAACAGTATAGTTTTGACTATTCTGACTGTTGAATTCGTTTCGTTTCGTGTAACACAAGCATAAGTGCTCATTCAAATAATAGCAGTACTGCACTGTGCACTAAACTGTCTCATTATGATGCCCTCGTGTGAAACTAGCATAAGTTGTCAATCATCTAAATACAATCTGATCAGCTCCCCTTACACATACACTAATTGTTTCCTTACAATAAATTAAGATTGACAAATGTGCAGCACAATAAAGGTTCATAAGACATAGAATACATTTATCCCGATAAAACAGTCCGGTGACGTAATACAAAATAAAAAGTATTTACGTTTCGGTTACTATAATGAGATCCCGATGTGAATAATCCGACGGCGATACTAAATAAGACGGTTTATTTCGACAGTTTACGACATAATAGGTATGGCACAAGTAAAACTTCTACATCGATTAAAAATTCTAAGACATTTCTTCAACATAATTTATATGAAATTTCCAATTTATGTACTTTCTACCAACAAGGACTACTATTCCTATGTAAACTATATTAACATATCCGATTCAAAAGCGTCTATAGAATGGGTCATTATATTTTGACTTTCATTTGTTGTTGATGTTGTTTCACTAACACATTAATTTTGACTTAAAAAGTAAAAAAATATTTACAATCGTAACATAGTATAACAGAATGACGACAACAGCCTGAAATTAGAAAGGTGAACTAGTGATCGCCGTCGGGTTATCGCCTAAGTACAAAGAAAAAGTGTTTTTGTGCGACCGGACTGCGGCTATAATGTTGCAGCACCAGCTTAGGGCGCAAGCATCTTTGACAGCTCCTCGTCCTGGAGACACCCCTTGAGAAACTCCTCCTGAGTGAGCTGGCCGTCGTTGTTCTCGTCCATTTTCGCGAAGATGTTCTTAGCACGCTCCTCAGCGGAATCGGCCGGCCTGTTGCTGGAGCAAGCGCCGAGCATATCGTAGATCGCCTGCAAAATATTAGGTGATGTATTATAATTTGATGCTTACGAAACTTATATGAAAGTAACAATAATTGTAACTGTGATTCATAATTCGTTACCGATTCGTTGGCCAACAATTTGGTATTTCTCAGTATACTTTCAAACTTAAAACTACTTAATTTTAACAATTTTTAACTTAAATTCGACATACTTTAGTAAACGTATGATAAATATTTTTTTAAGTTTTATGAATTGACGTTACCAATTTTTACGTAACGGTCTCAACTCCGTAAGACCCTCCTCAGATGTTTTATAACTTACTTCTAGTTAAAATTATTAATCGTTGTTAAATATGGATTCTACATTTTTAAATAAGCATTAGAACAGTTTTACCGAAACGAAGAGAAATTTATTGAATTAATCACAATTTGGCTACACGATGACAATTTGACAATAAAATGTAATCCAATTAAGTTTGATACAGGACTAAAAGTTGTCAAAATGTCACTTCGTAATTCGTTGACATACTCGAACTATAATTGTGATTGATCAAGGTCAATAAATAGGTAAATTAAATTAATTTCTGAGGATTCAGTCCAAGCAACCCATTTGCAATCCGCTGTCATCTGTGACTACAGTGTTTACAAAAATAATCTAGACAATGTTTTATATTAATTTACGAAATTAACGTTGACATGGAGTAGAAAATAGATACCAAAGCCGAACTTAAAAATGACAATTAAATTGATTTGACCATTGATTTGGTTGAGAACTAACCTGGACGATCTTAGTCATTTCTTGGATGTCAATCACTCCGTTGCCGTCGACATCATACATGCGGAAAGCCCACTTGAGTTTTTCCTCGGGTGTGCCGCTGGATGTGACGTGGATCGCCTGTAGGAATTCCTATAACAAACATACATTTCGATACACGGCGATTACCCAACAATCTATCTGACAGACAAAAAACATCTCGCAATGTAAAAAATAGCAATCTAACAACAGATGGCGCTGCGCAATAAACATCAATACAGAATACTAGAATAAATAACTACGCTCAGCTTATCAAATAAATCGCCATACAGTAATGGATCGCTCCAATGGATTAATAACGTTCCTATAACTAATGTATACCTTGAAGTCAATGTATCCATTCCTATCCATGTCGAAGGTGCGGAAGACATGGTCGCAAAACTCGACGGCGTTGCCGGATGGGAAGAACATCTTGTACATGTCCACGAACTTTGCCGGCGTCAAACGCCCGTTAGGGCAATCTTGCTGTAATTCAAATATATCATTCAATTAGTTTACTTAACTATAAATGGTGCTCAGTAATACATAGGTATAAAGGCGACTTTAGCGTTGTAGTCGGATTTAGAAACTAAGAAAACACCAATTACCGGAAACGAGCCTAAAATAGATTGTGTTGGCGCAAAATAATTGGGAAAGGAAAGGAAAATATATTTCTAGAAATTTATTCAATTATATCTTGTGATAAAAATAATATATATATATATATATATATATATATATATATATATATATATATATATATATATATATATATATATATATATATATATATATACATTCAGACACTATTATTTTTACCTTAAAACCCTTGTACCATTCTTTGATGGTTGTCTCGTCATAAGACGTATGCGTCTTGAGGAAATCCATATCCTCTTTGGTGAGTTTATCTTTACTAACGAAGCAGCCCATTTTGTCTTCTGTAACAATGAAAGAAAGTGTGTTTGTTAAAAAAGTAATGTCACGGAACAGTTAAATCTTAAATACCTTAAAAATTCGCTCTGTATAACACTACTACTCTAAACAAGATAACCAATGCATTATTAGAGATAAAATTTATTTACAAATTGTTGCTATTAATTAACACTGCACAAAATTCGCATAGCCTTGCACATTACAAAGTTAGAATTTTAAGTCATTGAAGATTATGAAACAAATGTGAAGCAGAACGTGTTATATATTTTAATAAAAGTAAATAATAATTTTAGATATATTTTGTGTCAAAGATATTCATATTTACGAATTTGATAAGAAAAAGTTACTAAAAACCTGCAGGGAATTATCAACCCAAGTGCTGTAACGAACTGTCAACAAAATTATCTTCGGATAGCTAAAGATTTTTTCGTACATACTTATAAAAGTAAACATTCTTTGTGACAAAAGGAAAAGTATTTAAGGTTATATAGTTAACATAGGTTTTTATTTCGTATACTTAACAAACAAACAGTTACAGTAAGTATCACATTAAAATGTTTATTTTATTCGACTTATTGTTAACTAGAATCTCTTAATGTTGTCAAGCTACGTTGAGATTCGAAATACCAGACGTCTTAGCCTCAGACAAGTATTTTCACTCATTGCTGTAAATAGCCTCGCAGTCTTACTCTTAGAAAATCTGCATTGCTAAACATCTTCGGATCGTCGGAGACAATTGACGTCGGAGACGATTATTTGTAAAATTTTCTATAAATGTCTACGACAAGCAAAAAACTTATAAGGTAGATTTTAACAGTTTCAATTTATTTATAATGCACTTTATTGAAGGAAAATTGCCGCCTCAAGTGTGTTAAGGTGTTACTTACCTGATTACTAAAGCGAAAATTTGATATTCCAAGAAGCGCTTTAACTTGAATATCTGCATAATATTTGCAAATATAAAGGACATTCAATAGGAGTAAATAAGGTTACGTGAATATATTAACACGGCAGTATTAGGTTTAGTATGTCGCCAACTATAGAGTTGACGTCTCGACACTGAACAATTAAAACAATATATGGCACATACTTATATACCTCCATAGAAACACCTTTGTTTTCAAATCGTTAGTGCCTTTTTCAACATTGTCCAAATTTACAATAATCGCTAATTGTAAATAAAACACAAAAGTGGAACGATGCCGTCTAAAATTGAAACTTCTAAATAAGGTTCAAAATATAAACTAGGCAGTATTGACGAAACGACGGTAAATTTAGAAAACCGCAGCCTATCACCTCCGTGCTCTTCAAGTATTAAGGTCTATTCGGAAGTGTACAGAGAATTTCGATTTACCTCGTACTAAAACCAGCTCACTATTTGTCTTTACTGAGAACTGCAGATGAGCCAGTTTTAGAAGATACATAATTAAGACAGAATTTTCTATCTTCCTTATTTTGCCGTAAGGCGGGAAAATCAATTTGCGATAAATAAAATATAAAATTGTGCGAGTGCAACTTTGGAACATATTATGACTGCAGCACTTTAAGTGACTTATAGACTTATAGTCGAAGCGATTCAATATAATATTAGTAATAGAGCGGACATTACAAGCATTTTTCCGTAACGTATTATAAGCATAATCGCACATAATCGACAATTCCGCCGTCACAAATGTAAAGCCAGTATTATAAATATCGCTTTCTTCCGCACTGCGAAATATCTCAACGAGAGTCCGGTTTAAGGGTGAATTACGCATGCTACTTGTTTCATACTTTAACAACTTTCCACAAGTCCACTAGGCGCATTGAATATTTACTTTAATTATTATTTCTTATTTGTACACATACAGTTATCCGATTGAGTTGAAAATTAGTACTATTAACAGAATATGTATATAAGTATATATACTGAAACAACTGCATACAAAGTTAAATAAGTTAGCATGAAACATCGTGAGATGTTAATATTTTTAGAATACTTTGTGACAGATATTATATAACCGAGTGTAACTTAATAACTTGATGTGATTTACAAGCTTAAATACTTTGATTTTTAAAAACACGATAACGATCGAAGCGGAAAAACAAAACTTTTGAATCTAAAATTTTTAAATGTCAAAATTACTAAGACAAAATACCTCCTTATTGCTAGGCAAGTCTCCGCAAATATATCAAAAATAATTTTATAAATGACAACTTATTAAATTCTATTTTCAGTTTTAGCGAAGAAACGTTTTCGTAATTTAATACCTGGTATTTAATTTAGACAGCATTCGTTAAAGGAATTTTATTAGTGCTGTCATTAATTCACGCTCATATAAATAATTAAATTTAATCCGTCAGATTTAATTCATCTTGTGTTTAATTGTTAACGAAATGGATATATACTCGTACAAACAAATCTACGTATTTTTTCTATCAGAAAAGGGGGTACTGATTACGCGGGTTACGTTGGAATATACATTTGTATGTTCCATTTTAACTTTCGGTATCCTGACTTAGGTTCAACTAATTTTGAAGATTGAAGAGCTACCTTATGGGCCTTCAAAAATGTTACTTATTGTACATTAACGTTTTGTCATCGACAAAATTTGTACAGCGCTCCAACCGGGCGTAAAGTGCACGAACATATCTCATCAATTTTTGACATACTTGGTCGATTACGTTACGAAGGCACTTGTCGCAAATACTCGTACTTGACGCTCTGACAATGATTAAAAGTTAATTACATTTTTATAAGCCTACTGTGATTTTGGTACTGATTTCCTACATTCACCGATGTTTATTTCCAAGTGGTTTTAAATAATGAAATTAGATTTTTTACAGCACATTAAAAAAAACATTTTAATCTTAGAAGGATACAATTTTGAAATATTCATGTACACAAATCTATTGTCGTAGTAAATATCTGTAGTTTTAGGCATTGAGTTGTGTTACACGACATGTGTTCATACATCTAGAAGATCGTATGCAATCTAATTGTGCCTCACTGTAGCAAACACTCTAAGTCGACGTCATCATGTCCTAGACCAGAACACGTGTCGTAATTGACAATGTACACTTTAAGTTCACTTGAACGTGCGATGTGCACACATGCGGAGAGTCGGACGTAAAGTGGATCTGATAGTGTGCAGTAGACTTTAACTATATCGAAAGCAAACAGTACGAAGCGAGAAGCTATGAATAATTAAAATTTAATTAATATGAAGCTTTGTTGATTTAAGGGAGCTCACGTTAGGTGAAATATTACACTGTTTTATGAGAAATCCGCGACGTTCCTTGCAGAAAAATAATCTTGTCCTTGAAACAAGACAAACTCCGAGACACAACCTCTTTTTACAAATAACCAATTAGGTAGCAGTAAGTCGTCAAAAGACGGGATAATAATAACAAGCAATTAACCGTGTACCATTTACCGACCTTTTTTTCGTAAAGACACTTTTAAAAGCAGCGTCTTATGGGTAATTTTCGTCTCAATGTATACAAAACATTCAAATGGCTGTTTCTTTTACGGTGAAACTCCGTCAGATTTCACGATTGCACAAAGTTTGATCCCTAAAATAGATAACTTCATTAACTAAAAATACGATCACTGAAATATTTTACTTGGTGACCTTAGATTAATATGGCGTATAGTAGAGAAATAATATTTAGGTAATTGTATCAACCCTAGTTTTCAATTTAAGATGGTTATTTTAAGACGTAGTTCTTGTATGTATAGTGAAATTGTTCCGATTGGAATCTAGCGTGACTTCTGTGTACTAAGTAATGAAATTACAAAAATCCATAACGTGCTTTTTATTAAAAAGTTTACGTGGTTTTAGGCTGTCAAGAAAAACCTTCACAATGATTTTATGTACGATTAAAAATTACGTTGGTAGAACACCATAATGGTTTTCGTGTTTATTCGGCTTTTTCAGTTCACGAAAATAAATCCCAATATCAAAATAACTCATTGTAAGAAACAACGAATTACCAAATTTCAAAACATATGGTAAAAATAACAAAATAGATATTATATATAAATATATCATTAAACTCATCGAATACCCATCTAAAAATTTTTTAGTTGAAAAGAAAAATAAAATGAAAAGACGTCAAATTACGTACGTAACAAAAATCAAACAGAGTCTATAAAACCGTAGAATATTTAATGAAGTTACCTTTAAGGGTAGTGAAAGGAAATCTGATTAAATTAAGGCTCGACGGGTTTTCACAAAAATGCGGCATCACGCTTTTAATTTACCAAAAATCCGATGTATTCAAATAAAATCTGATTAAATTGACGTCGTATTGAATCATCGATCTTTGTATCGTCAAATTGTAAAACTGTAACAAGTATAAAAAATATGTTTACTTAAATATGTTAAACATTTTCTCCAAATTATGAACTCAAATACTATAAAGTAACAGACAGACGGCTGGTACGTTACTGCTGCCCACTACTGAGTGCCAAACATTGACCGTTTGAAGATATCCGTGCACGACGGCCCTTAAATTACAGCATAAATAATTTGAACATCCCACATTTATAAAAGTTAAAAAAAGGTTCAAAACATCTACTACGTACAGTAAGAGCCAGAGATCCTATTTTAATAGAATTACATTAGGTATTTGATCTTTTTCGTATTTTTATAAAACACTAGCTTTTACCCGCGACTCCGTCCGCGCGGAATAAAAAAAAAAAAAAAGAAAACGGGGTAAAAATTATCCTACGTCCGTTTCCTGGCTCTAAGCTACCTGCCCACCAATTTTCAGTCAAATCGATTCAGCCGTTCTTGAGTTATAAATAGTGTAACTAACACGACTTTCTTTTATATATAAAAATATAGATAGATGTACTGTACTGTAACCCATCGTTACAAGAATAAAATTTTCATAAAAGCATTTAAACACTTTTCAGCGAAAAGTGGTTTTGAGGTTCACTGATCTAAATCTTTGTAACTCAATTGCTTAATCGAGTAAAAGCTATCGCGTTCTTGCTTATAAATTTCCAAGAATTTCTTGGTACAAAAAACATTTTACTAAAACAATAAACTGAGATAGTTAGTTAAAGCATGACACTGCACTTACTTAACTGAATTTAATATTCTGAATAAGCCAATGACGTAATAACGTGCAAGACATCTTCTAAATACCGATACGATGTTGCAGAAATTGTTCCGCAACGGACGCTGGTGACAGTGTGTCCCAAGTTCAGCCGAAGGCTAAATAGAATTGACTTACGGATAGTGTCTGCATGACCGGTTCCTTCCTCACATATATGTTAGTTATAGATGTGATTGCCGGCGTCCGCATTACGTCATATAAAGCGATTCGTGAATGGCTATTTTAAGATGTTTCAGAACGGAGAGGAAAAATAGATTAAGTGATTTACGCGGTCGAATGTATATTCGCTATAGACCGAAATAGTTTTACGATAAAGTCCAAAGGTAAGACAAGCGTAGTGACGCCAGATTGACGGGACAACGGAGAGAAGGCAGAACGTGCCTTCGCATACTAAGCCGGATATTTGCATGTTATATTTGGCATGAGAGATTTCAGATAATGGCACTGCATAATGTCTTAGGAGCGTGTTACAGATAAATGACTGCCACTTTGCTTTTTTACGAGTTGCTATCAAAGATGGTATTTACTTTAGTACAAATCAATTAGTTAAATTATTTTAGTTTGTAAATTGCATATTTTGTAGTTATTTGTATACATAAACGTTTTAAAATGAATACTTCGTTTAGAGTACACGGATAAAACCGATTGGAATGAAAAATAAGTGTCACAACATAGCTTTATTCATAACTAGCTTTTACCCGCGACTCCGTTCGCGCGGACTAAAAAAATAGTTAACGGGGTAAAAATTATCTGCCCACCAATTTTCAGTCAAATAGATTCAGCCGTTCTTGAGTTATAAATAATGTAACTAACACGACTTTCTTTTATATATATATATATATATATATATATATATATATATATATATATATATATATATATATATATATATATATATATATATATATATATATATATATATATATATATATATATAGATTTTATGATTATCAAGAAACAACAGAACAGTTATTAAATTTAGAAATTTTACACTACAGTACAGTAAAGTTCGAAATGTCACTGCCTGCCCTATAGAGAGTTCCAATCGCCGTTGAGTGCAGTTACAAGATGGGACCTCATCCGTGTCCACTGAGATGAAAAGCTTTTCTGTGTTCCTATTCGTGCATAAATTGAATTGTATACGGCTCCCATGAAACCTCTTCAATATATTGAATTCAGTAGCAAATTATTTTTTTAGTATTTAACATATCGTTGAAATGTCATATTCAGGTAAGCCTCGAATGAAAGAAGACTTTAATTTTGTCTACCTCATGGATAGTAAGAACGCGCAGGAACTTTTGTATTGATTTCTCTGAAATAAATATTTATTGTATTCTAAGCCACAAAAGATAACAATCACATTTACCGGGTCAGTCTTGTCACACGTTTATCGAGCCGAGTGAAGAAAAAGACCAAAAAGAACGGATATCCTCCGTTCTATTGGTTTTTTGGCAGAAATTCAAGTTTAGCTGTTCATAAATTGTAACTTAGCGGAAGAGTTTGGGTAATTACTTTAAGATATATTGCAGTTGTTACATGCTATCGGCAATAATCAAGCTATTTGTAGTATAAATCAATAAATTATTTTAACTCGACGTTTTCGTTGATATCGTTATTTTTAAATAATAATAAAATCAATGATCCCAATTTTGAAGATTTCTGTACTTTTAAAAAGTTACATAGTGCATCATATTAAAATTATCTTTCTACACATAGATCAGAAATTGAAATGAACTAAATTAGACTTTAGAAAACCCACCGTTTTCGCTTTGAGCCGTAAATCTATTTTTATTGCGTTTTATTGATTACATTTTTATTTCCCGGTTGTTAAATAAAATGTGTGGACGCAGGTGCTGACGACATTACGTGTTGACTTTGCTTCGATGTGCATTTTTTAAATTAAAACAAGAATATCATTTAAGCTTATTCTAAACCATCTTATGTACTCGTATATATAATATATAAAAATTATGTGCCGTTAAGAAAGAGAATAATTATTTATACTAGTATTACAATGAGAAAAGGTTCATGATTACTTTGTTCTAGATAAACTCAAAAAATCCGCGTCCGATATCAAAAATTCACTCAACGTCAGAAACCTTTAATGTCTTAATAATCCAATTCTGATTTTTTAACTAAACAAAGTAGTGTCATATGAAAGTAGATCAAAATGGGTAGATTGTCTTTTTACTTTAATATGATTTGAAGGTAACATTTATCCATAGCGGTAAGCTCATCCATGTGTAAAATATATTCTCAAACAATGTATTTTATTTTATAGTAGTGGATGCAAAATAAACATTCTCATATGGTACCTAAGTTATCTCATGAAATGTACATTTCATTTCACACACTATGAAAATAATATCTTTGTTTCGAATACGTATTGAATATGTTTATTTTGACTACAATTTTACATACAGTAATATTGTAAGTTTTTTGATGTTCAAAAAAGCCTAAGATAAAAAAACCGATTGGTAAGTTTCAGCCACGGTCTTACACTCCTAAGAACAAGTTACAAAATACTACACCTATGACTTTTCACAGGAAACGACGATTACAAAATGTTTCTAAACCGGTGTTTCAGCAGTAGAAATCCATAATAACAAACATCGTAAAAACAAATTCAATTCGAATATTAACCGACTGACGCGCGTGCTATGTTTTGAAAGGATGGCACAAAGCAAATCTTAGTCGTCATCGTATATTTAATTTCTCTAAAAGCTTTTGATAGGAATAGGCGTCTTCATTGTTAATGTTTCTCCCTCTTAAGTGAATTGAAGTGCTGGATATAAATAATAATCACTGGTCTTAATGCCTCAGTACTAACAGAGATGTGGAAAATATTCTACGGCACGCTCATATTTATTCTCGTTATTTTAGAAAAGTGTTCTTTTTATTAAAGTCATAAACAACTAAACCTATTCATATTTTAATTGTTTATAGTAAATTTATATCTCCTTTGTTATATTTACTTAGATCCATTTTATTTTCTAAGTGGATGAAAAGTAGTTTTTCGAGTGGAAAACTAATCAGTATTAAATAGAGGGTGGATTTTCAATGAAGTAATTAATACCAAAAAATCCGATGATAGGCATTGCTGAAATACTTTGAATTCTTATCTGTTTTTTAATAGAAATAGATCAAAAAAACAACTTTGTAAAATCCTAAACATGTAAAGATTTATATTTTAATTAAAGTCATTTCATATTGGCCGTTGCTAGTAAAGTTTAATATATTAGGTATACAACACATTGATTATTATGTGTCACCAGCGGTGGCATTAATTTAATGACATAGTTTAGGAAAATCAGGTCTGCAGTATTCTATTAACACTAAATTTCTATGGCATAAACGGCCCGTAATTTTCATGTCTATAATTATAATAAGTCGTCGAATATAAATTATTTACTGCCACGTTGTGGTTAATCACTAAGCGTTTCCCTCAATATAGTTATGGTATGAGAAATCTACTCGTATATAAGAAGTCCATACTGCTATAGTCAATTTCAAAATTAATAAAAAGATTTTCAAAAACAGAAAACAACTTTATTAAGGTTTTACTTGTCGTAAAAGTTTTTAATATTTCAAGGTATTTTATAATAATTATAAATGTTTCACAGTATGCTAACAAACCGTTAACTCATTCTGTTTAACATATGACACTGTAAATACAAACTTCTTGGCTCACTTTCAAATATTTCGAGAAACAACGACAATTTAGAGACTCCACCATCAAGTTACTTATTTTTACTTATGTACTGTATTTTTTTTCACTTAAAATTTTGTCTACATTATATAAGTCCATACGTAAATGTAATAATTAATGTTAAAATTTTATTTTGTTAATTCCGTTGAAAAGTTGGTATATCCAATTTTTTATATGCTGTAATATATTTTCAATACAATTTTCATAGGACTCTTAACGAGGGATCCCATTACCAAACACGCATACTAAAACAAATTGTTATCCCTTTCATTCCCTTCAAAAAAACAGAGACAGCAATGATATTTCAATAGCGGAAACTCGCGCTAAGGTAACTTAATAGATGTGTTATAATTCATAACATTCGATTCAATTTTATCAAGACGTTTCAACGAAGTTCAAAGCTTTATAAAATATTAAAGCATAAATGTTTCCTTGCAATATAAAGGCATCAATGTATTTTGAAATTATTTGAAATTTATGTTTCTACACAGACGAATCATAGCTTGTTTTCTATCCGTGCTACTAAACTTAATAGTAAATGATTAGTTCATGTTTTAAGATTTTTTTATTCTTATTCAAGTTATTTTTCATTGTTTAAACTTCCAGCCGAATTATTCGTGATAATATAGAACATGAAATACATTAACACGATTAATATGTTCAAATATAATACAGATATTAGATAAGGTTACAGATTTATTAACAAACTCTATAATAAATGATATAGACGATAACCCGTGTCAAGCTGATGAAGACTCTTTACCGATAAGCTCGCAAGGCCGACTTGGACTCTGATATTTCAAATTATCCCTATTAGGTATCACAACTGTATAACCAACTTTAAAAAACCATAAAATCTATCGTAATAGTTTATGTAGCATAAAAAACTTAAATCAGTTTTCCCATTCTTACAAACTATAACATTTTTAATATTATTAAAAAATTGCAAATAATACTTTCTAAAAAAAATTACTAGTTCAGACACAGTTTGGATTAATGTGGCGCTCCATCGATCCAATTTAACTTACTAGCAGTTTTGGTTTAGTACTTTTCTTTCATATTAAAGTTAACCAAGCATTCTATGATAATAACATTTCAAGATTACTGAATATTAATATAGAAAAAGATTCCGTTTTAAAATGGAAACAAATAATATAAAATAGTTTCACGTTCTCTTAAACCGCTGTGGTGAATTCTGTTGCAACGACTAGCTCCTTAAGTAATTCAGTGCAATAAGCAGTGTAAAAGCGTAGCTCGGGATGACTTGAATAAGCACATGTCGGGAAAAATTAGTCTCTCCGGACTGCTCTTGTCAACTTACATCACATTGCGTCGAGCGAAAATAGGACGAAGTACACCGGATAGTCTGTGTTGTTTTATTACTGCAGTATAATTAAATATAAAACTTAGATTTTACTTTTATTTTACTGCTATCATTAAGTAAACTAAATTTAACATTTAAAGCTTAAAATTATACGTGAATAGTAGATTTATCAAGCGTATGTGAGCCTTCATAAATTTATTTAGTCTCAAATGTCTCTATTGACTTAAATACGTTTATACTGTATGAAAAAAAGAAAACAAGACGAATATGAAATAGAGCTCCTTTTACCAGCAATGTTAAACTTCGGTGATAGGAACAAAATGTATATGAGATTCAAGATAAGTACCTCAAAATTTAAGCATTTTAATTTATGTGATAACAGGAATATAGAAATTTCGTCCACAAATTCTAAAGAAGAGCTTATTGGTTGATAATGACTTATAACTATATACATGAAGCCTTGATTACAATCGACGGAAAATCGTTAGAAACGTAATCTAATATATAAAATTCTCGTGTCACAGTTTTCGTTGCCATACTCCTCCGAAACGGCTTGACCGATTCTCATGAAATTTTGTGAGCATATTCAGTAGGTCTGAGAATCGGCCAACATCTATTTTTCATTTTTTTTTATTTTTTTTTAAATGCGCGCGAACGGAGTCGCGGGCGACAGCTAGTATAATATATAGCATAATTAAAAAATAATTAACATGTTATTTCCATTTTTTTTTTTTCATTTTTGCAATTAGGAGAATATATCGCGCACTAATTAGAGGCGGAATACTTATTACGTAAACACTGTTTACTATCATAATTAGTAACGTTAGATATTATGATATCGACCGTTTATGGTCTTATACAAATATATTTCTGTATGTAATTAACAAAAGATCTGAATTAATTAATTAACAAAAGTTCCCTATATTTGTGCTACCTATTTATTAAATTGGAAACTAATTCATCCATTATATTATAAAACTATATTGCTATGATAGAACACATATTTGGATAATTTCTTAATTTATTTCCATCGATTTGAATATTAGTAAGAATTTTAAATAGTTATTATATTTAACTAGCTTTTACCCGCGACTCCGTCCGCGCGGAATAAAAAATAGAAAACGGGGTAAATGTAAATATCCTATGTCCCTTTCCTGGTTCTAAGCTACCCGCCCACCAATTTCAGTCAAATCGATTCAGCCATTCTTGAGTTATAAATGGCGTAACCAACACAACTTTCTTTTATATATATAGATTTTAAGTAAACCTCTAAAACCATCAACAGTTTTGAAATTAACAGTACGCAAATCAAACATTTACCGATATAAATCGAGTAACCGCAATTTATCAGACAAAATGTCTCCAAATAGAAAATAAAATTGCTATCGAAAATTATATCACATTCAATGAAAAGCTCAATTAATTGAGAGAAACGTCTGATGATATCTCGCAGCAACGCTTCAATTGCAATTAAAAATACACGGTCATTAGGTTTTCATCTCTCAATATTATATCATTCACATCTGATGAGATTTTGTAAGTACAACTATTATAGGTATATAAATATTGACGAAAGTTCACATTATGCCAATGTTTAAATGAAAAAGTAATAGCACATAGTGGAAAAAGGTATTTTTTAAACAGCTCGGTTAACAAGCATCATTCTATTTCCTAGAATTCAGTATTGACGTATTTAATTAAAACTTTGTTACAGTCGGTGGAAACGCACCTTTTTCCCATTTAAAAGCGATACGAAAGTCAAACTCGTTACAATTTTGTGGAAACTTTTTTATTATAAAATAGCTTAGTCCGTACATTATTTAATGGGCTTTTTTAAATTGTAATGTAATAAAAATAATATATGAAACTGTTTAGTAAATATCTATCTTGAATTATGGATTTAGTGCGTTCAAATATATAGGTAAATTTTCGAGATATTTTTATTACTGTTACACAATTTTTTATAGATTTTTTGATTAAAGAGATAACATCTACACTACAACTGCTGACATAAATCAGAACGATGACGTGTAACACAATTTCTCTTGTAGTAAATACAAATAAGCTAAATGAATGAATGAAATGAATGAAGAAAGTGTTGAGGTAATTATTAATCGCTGTGTAGCAATGCTGATCATTTCGACACATTTGACGGGCATAAGAATTCGGCATTCGGATCACGTCGCAGCCTCGCCAGCGGTTTACTGCTTCATGAATAACCAACTGGTGACAGCGTTATTGCTGCAATTACACAACATTAAAATCACGTCCAAACGACTTGTAGAATGACTCGACGTCTAGACTAACTACACTTAGAAGTCGTTTAACTACTTAAAATGTGCAAACGCAAGTAAGTGATAGTCCATGTTAAGGTCAAATTTGTGTGAGGCTATTTTCTTATATACACAGAAAAAGAAATATTTTAACTGAAAGCTAAATAAATAATTTTTTCTCACAATCAGATAATAATCAATTAATCATTATACTCCAAACGTTTTCCTTACGTAAGGGTGACACAGTGCGTACTACTCCTATATATACTCTCTCTATCGTCTTACTTCATTGAATTAACTTACTTTCGGCATTCTTTTATCTTTGTACTCTTTTCAAATTTTATGGTATTTTTTCTTTGCCAAGATATAATGTTGAGGTACATCAATGTCATCAACATTTCGCAGCGATGTTCACAAGGAACGATTGTAGAAAATGTGTATATTTCCCTTGTGACTTTATAACATACTGTTTTTATTTGATGTCGCCCGAATAATAATCCTATCATAACGAAAATAGCTAAATAAAATGAGTAATAGCATCTTGATTTGATTCCACATTTCTTATGGGAATAAAAACACAATTTCGTTTAAAATCGGAACGTCGCGTCGTTAACGTTCTTGTTTTTAAATTATTGATCCGTCGCCGCTAACCTATTCCGAGTCTCAAATCGAAAAAACCACCTTTACCAATTTAAGATGAAATTAATAATTAATATCTTGCTGATGTTAATGTTGGAATGTATTGTAATGAAAGCACAAAAATCATACTTACAATAAAATTATAAAACAATCAAATGATTGACTAACCGTGGATTTCTGCGAACAAATCTTCGGTAAAAACACATTGTTTTTTCTGTTGTTTCAAATATAATTTCAGTGATGACGATATGATTTATACTGAGATTTTGGTGTCGGAAACCAACAGTAAGTTTTCGTTTACGTTTTGAGTAATCTAAGAATATCAGAATAAAAGTAAATTATCGCATTTTAAACGGTAGAGTTTTAGAAACTACGATTTAACTTTAAAGCAACGATGGTAGTATAATTATTATATGTAGCTAAGTAACAACATAAATTATTATTCTACGATAGCCTGGCATTGAACAACTTTCTCAACTGTATCACAGGCTAAGTTTGATACGAGATTCTTGAAACGAGTTCCCACAATAGAAAAGTTTAGTACAAGTTACATTTTTTTAGTAAATTTATTATTCATTGTTGTCAGACATTTTATTATTCATAAGGTCAAATTATAATGTTGTCATAATAATTTAAGGCAATGTTAAACATTATAGAATTCTTTTTAAAAGTTAAGATATACATTGTGAAAGATTTCATAGCATAATGTTTTCCAAATTAAAATACCAATAATTTTCGGGATCAAATAGTCCATTAAATATTGTGCGAGACTTATATTTACTATTGTGGGCTAAATTTTATCTCCGTCGAAGTTATAGTAAACAAAGCCTTAGGAACTTAATTGCGACATACAATACATACTTACATAGTGTAAATTCAATAAAATATAAAAGTAATCTGTAATAGTAGTCGTAAAAGACTTGGCAGATATGCATTTCTAAAGATAAACTCCAAAATAATTGTTGCGACTTGTGAAAAACATGTCAAAAATATAATTTCATAACGATGCTACAATTCGCAATAGAATTACTGCAATCAATAGCCTATACAATCTAAACATTGCGATTGTACTGCGTATGATTCCAATTGAGTTGCTGCCATACCTTCGTGATTGCCTACAAACTTCTAGATGGAATTCCAAACAACTAAGCACTGAGCCTACTACGCTCTAGTAGAGATGCCCTACGAACTAAATCTACTGTTATACTTACTACCAACTTCCTTCCTTAATAATGACATTTGTTTGTAAATAACTTTCAAGCAAGTATACTATTAATAGTGCATAATTTGTATTACTGAGTTGCTGGGCAAAAATAAATGAAATAATTTTACAAATGGAAAACAACAATGCGCTTATTGCACGCCTGCAAACATCATGAATATGTTGGACGCATGTACACGAAATGGTATTCGCGCTCTCGAAGTTATTAAAATTTCATAATCAAATTCTTTAAAAACATTGATTGAAAATTTAACGGATAATAACGAATACATTTTGTTAACAGTACAATTTTGCTATTATGATCGGGTATTCGTTTCCTCCTTAACGTGTTTTTACTTAAGAAACCGCTCTATAAAAATATATTATCTCTATTTTTTAAAGAATGAGAAGGATGACAAATTTATTTATTATATAAAATGTCTCGGCTGTGGAAATTCAAAGTTAGCTTTGTCAAAATGGTAACGAGTTTGTAAAGTAATATTGATTTCAAAAAGTTTGTTACTAACTCTACCAACCTCATTACATCTGAATAACTAAAGAATAACACCGTAAAAGTTTAAATTAAAGTACTTTTATTAAATTAAAGGCTTTGTTTATCGTTATATTATATCCAATGTTATTTCTTGAATCCATATTTTTCGAACGCCCAACTCAGTACTCAATTACTAATAGCCATTGAGTTGCGTTGGATGTCCGTAAGAAGAAAAAAGTAAGACGAACTCAATTCTCATTTAATTCTCGAACAAACGAGATTTGAACAATAATCTACCTTCCATTAGATACAGCAATTTTTCCACTCTTGCGTTGGATCCGTATCAGATATTTTTAAAGTGCCTTCCATGTACTTTAGAATGCCAATTTATAAAGCTTTTGTTCGGTAAAGTAACAGTACAGTCTCTCCTTTCAGGATTTAATACTAAAAAGGAAAGGTGTCACTGCCTTTGCTTTAATAAGACAGTCAGACGTCAACCTGTAATTGGGCTTTAGTGATACTATATAGTACCGCTGCCTGGCGGTATTCTTTAAGATTTCTCTACCAGTTTTCTAACAAGAACCATACATCTGTTTTATGATCATGGGTTTTTATCATAACATAAAGACAATTTCAATGTTGACATTTAGGAAGGCGAAGGAGATGAAATAAACTGCGTCTAAGGGGAGCCTTATACGAACGCCTTATAAAAATTGAATTTCAACACCTTTATACCGAAAATTGAGATTTCTTATAAGCTGTCTTGATTTGCAACGAAACGTATTTGCGTTTCTTATCTTATTGTGTATTTCTTATCTTTTACATGGTCTGTGAGATTATAATATTAAGAGGTGATAAGTAAGATGATATTAAGGTATTACCTCTATTTTTATTAAAGAATTAAATTGATGGAAATATATTTTTGCAGGTATTTCGGTAATGGAAACCCACAGTTAGAGGAAAAGATAAGATGAACAGAAGAGCGTACTGATATTGACACAATATAATCTCCAATCCCTTTTTAGTTTGTAATCGTTAATTGCGGTAAATTTTATTTCAATTGCAATCGCCAAATGGAATATCCGGGAAGCCGATAAAGCTTTTTTCTCTATTTTTATTTTACTATATTGTTCTTGAAGGTAGTGTCAGGTCTCGTGACTTGTACAACGTAGGTGTAGGTAATAATAGAATAATCCGGTTACAGTGTAACAGCATTCGCCTGTGCAGAATACAAAATGACATTATATGAACTTGCTCTATTTTTTAAGTACTATTTTTACTGAAGACTAAACTTTTTTAATCCTTTGTTTCATTAGAAAGCTAATTGTTTTGTTTTTTGATTGCATGCTTGAATGTACTTCACGTGGTCTTATTTATAGTTATAAGTAAGATTTATGTGTGGTATTTATTATTAAAAATACATGAGTAAAATTATATTGCATTTCCATAAAAGCAATAGTTAATTATATAAAACAAGTAAACGTAATTCGAAATTATTTGAGTTTTACATAATTATATCAGTTACCAGCTTTTTTTTATGAGCGAATTCGTCGGCACGGAATTAAAAAAAAAAGCGTAATAAGTAGCCTATGTGTTCTTCCAGACTTTATTCGAAATCTGTGAGAGAAACCAACAAATAAACATCCATCTAAACTTTTTCATTTATAATATTAGTAAGATTTTGTTAAAATGGAATATAGTCCTAATAAATAATATAAAATAAATAATTTTGACGAACTGCAATTTGAACCCTCAATTGATATTAACGTTACCACAACTTTTAAAAAACAAATACAGAAAACCACAAAGTAATTAAAACCATTAAATGTTGGCTTCAAACAAGTGTAGTACTATTGAAATGTTACATATAATTGAACGTTCCATTTCACATGTGCATTTTACAATTATGAATGTTTTATTTTGATCATTGTTTTTGAAATTGCATGTCGCCGATAAAATGATTTACTTTTTATAAACTTAAAAAAATATGTTTCATAATGGCAACACAAACACCTCTTTTAGTTATCGGTGTTTCAAGCGATTGATCGATTTTCATTTTTAAATTAAAATTGACTTTCGCCATACACGGACCGCAGTTTGTATTCGCTTTACTTAAATAATATTGTGTGATGCACGTTGTCAGTTGAGACATAAATGTTAGTAGGAGCTTTCAGTTGTGGAATGGTACTAGAGCGCTTACTCATCGATTAACTTAAAATGAGAATGCTGATCAATTTTCCCACCCCACGCGTCGCGCCACTTAGCTCATTGTTAATGCCTCGTCTAATTGGGGTTAAAGCTGAAACGCTTTAGTACTATACATGACCAAATCGAAGGCATTTCAACGAAATTTACACAATTTGAGATATATTTCTTATGGCTACCTAATTACCTTTCTCACTTCCGAAACATGCATTATATTTATAATTTCTTTTTGTTTCTTTCGATTTCATTATAATTTCTTTAAATTTATTTTAATTTTAATTATCATACTTATCTAATTTTATTTCATATTAATTTAAATTTAATTTAAAATTATTTGAATTTTAACTATCATACTTATGTAATTTTATTTTATATCAATTTAAAAAATTAAATTTTTTGATCCCACAGTCAAATTATTTTATATAATTTTGTGGGACATAGTTCTATTTTAGGTTTTTATTGTATTGTAAATAAATAAATAATAATAAATGTGTGCTTAACATATTACCTTTTTCAGAGTCAAAATTTACCATCCCACAGATTAAACTAATGAGTGTAAAATATATGTGAAATACATTATTCGTTAGTAATTTCGCCTATCTACGACACATAAATTAGAATATGAAATTCCAAATAATACATAAAATAGCTATCCATTTAATCTTTATCGTCTCCACCGAAATGTAATGAGTCATAAAATATATCTACAGTGTCACCAATTTAAACTAAGTTGTACTTAGTAAGCGGTCTGAATTTAACTTCGTTTATTCGGCCTCGATACTGTATCAAGCCGCATCAATTCATAATATGTTTGCAACATAACGTAAAAAAATGTTAAATGAAATTTAAATACAAAGGAAATTCTGTACGAGAAATTTAAACCGAAGGTCGTGTAAAATGAAAATACGTAATCTGCGTTCACCCCTACTTTACGATCACAGGCGTGAGTGCTTTTTTATTATCAACGCCTCTTCGTTAAAATATAACTTAGTTAGGTGAGCCGTACTTCGCTGTTTTTCACTTTTAAAACTTGTTACTTTATTACACGATCACCGTTATGTGAGCCTCGTGGGATATACGAAGTATCTTTTAAAGATAATATTTAATGAATAATTTATTTATTTTAGTGTCTTAAAACTCTATATTTTATTTTAGTTGTTGTTTAAATGTTATTTTATCAACAATCTGCTTTTTTTTATTTCTGAGTGATTTTTTGTGTTATATTAAATATTGTTATTTACACAAAAATCAGTTGCACGGCAGATCTCCCGACAAGGCTAGTCGACCAGAACATGAAAGATTTACATAAATTTCTATAACTTCTAGTATCAATCGTCACACATTGCTTTCGTACCATTCCCCATTTAAGTAAACGAAGGAATCTAAGAAACTTACCGATATCGAGGGCTTACGTCACGCTAAGAACGCTGCTTCCTTATTAACTAAAACACATCGTGGATTTTTTAATATGGAAACCGTATTAGACTTACTGCTACTTGATCCTGTCTAAAGTCCTGTCATGTATTTTCAGTTTAGAGGGATTTGATAGATGCAAATGAAAGCGTCTAAATTAAAATAAAGTAAGTAAATAACAAATGACAAATGTTACAATGTAACAACTGTTCTAATAGTTAAGTCAACGCACATCTTACTAATATTATAAATGCGAATGTTTGAATGTATGGATGGGATGGATGGATGGGATGGATGGATGTATATTTGAAGGTATCTCCAGGTCGGTTGCATGGATCTCACTGAAATTTGGCATATATGTAGAACATAACCTAGAAGAACAATTAGGCTACTAATTACGTTTTTTTTCAACACCACACAGACGGAGTTACAAGCTACAGCTAGTTGAAAATATTGCCGTCAAATTGTGGTTTATATTACGGCTGACATGCACGGACTTCTTCAAGCAATCGGCACAGATAGTCTAAACATATTGATAAGATAAATGAACTTTTCATGGCCTCCAATTGCGTATTTTCGCTTCGGAAGGAATGAGATGAAATCTTTTTACTTGTTCCAGATTAACAAAAAAGGAACAGAAAATTAATAATATGTAGGTAAATTAATTAAGAACGGTTTAACTCACGTGTGATCATCCGGTGACGGCACTGTCTAGTTACGGACCCGTTGGTCCATCTTCCAGTTAAGCTGTTCTTAATTAATTTATTATTATGTCTCACCAAAGTTTAAACAATTTAATATATAGTTGTTTTTTTATTAATAGAAGCTAGTCCTTTACTAGAGACTTTTAAAACCGGCGTGGTAACTCAATCTTACTCAAATATTTACATTTCATTACAAGTTCATTGTATCGTATAAAGTTTCTAATTTACAAGCAAATTTACATATTTAATGTTAAATATTCAAATGTGACCTTGCAATAACATTTTACATACGGCCAACATACCTTATCAAGAATTCACTTTGTAAATTATGTAAGTTCTCTTACTTTGAGTCGAAAGGTTTCCATTGCCAGTATTTAAGCTATTAGCTTGCCAAAGAGGACTGAGATATTTAAGTGCATGGTGTTTATTTTAAATGAATACTCTATAGTTTTTCTAACTCACGCGACACGAAAGCTGTCGAAAAATATGGTTTGTAATTAGGCTGTTAAAAATAAATATAAAGTAATTTTTAACTTAAAAACGATTAAGGAATGAAAAGAAATGGATGTTGATGAATTTCCAATTAAATATAAAATTCTATCTTGTTTCATTAACCTTTATTTTCATAAAATTAATTGGCGTGGTCATTTAAATACCGACGCAATTAAAGTTTTTAAAAACTGTTTATGTAATGTGGGGTTAAAGTTTATATTCAACAAAAAGAAAAAAAATCAAAGCAGTTTAGAAGCGACGTGTAAAACGTTTTATCAAAACTGAAAGAGGCTTTAATGTTTTTTAAATCCTTTTTTTTTAATAATAGAACTTACTGATAATTAGAAACGCCTTCAATTTGATTTACAACATTATTTAACTTAATTTAATTCATTTTTACATTATTATATTAGTGATCGTTAAGTTTTAATAAAGTATGAATAAATTATGGATTTATTAAGATGAAGTTAATCAAATGAATTATTTAAACTTTCGTGAAACATTATTATAAAATAATTAAGAATGGCTAATATTTGAAGTTAGTCAAAGGTTCTACACAAAGTTAGACAACAAAAATGTGATTGACTTGACGGGGTAAAAGGCGAGGCCAGAGCCGTGAGCAGATTCAAGATATTGATTTAATAACTATTTCCAAGGTTCTATGGGTTGACAATTTAGGAGAGACATTAAATTAAAACTTAAATTGCAACACTTAAGAAATTCCTTGAAGACTTCTTTTACTAACTCTTCACTATACAATACTTCGTAATTATAAAACAACTCTTTGTATAGCAGAAAATTATTTTTAATTCTTTTAACTTTAGAACTAGCTAACACTTCTCGCTGTTTAAATCAATACACTCGGCTCACTATTTTGGATGTATATTTCAACTCTTGGTGAAATACTGTTTTTTATCGAATTATTAGCCTACCAATAGTTTGGAACTTTTCATTCTATGCTTTGGGAAATCCATTATATATTATTGTATTTTATATTAAGGGATTAATTCTTAGAATATTGTTTAAGCAAATATCTCTATTGAGTGTAAGTCATTCAATAGGTAGAGATATATGAAATCACGTAGTGGGTAGATGTCTCACTCGTAAGCCGGAGGTAATTACAATTATACCGACACTGCAGGGACGCGCTGCAACACCCTGTAAGTAATCTAGTTAGTCGCGCCCACGTAGGATAGTATGCGAGCCACAACTGTTACGCCTAACCATCGTTTTAAATTATATTTTATCTGTCCACTGAAACAACGAGTGACCTAGTTTCATCAGGACATAACTTTTTAATCTAGTTTTCTGTTTCATTGCTAGACTAATGTAACTACACGCGTTCGTAATAGTTACATATTTGTCCCAGCTGTGGCTGTAATCGAACATTTAACATAATAAAATGTCTAAACAAATGAGATACTCGATCCAGGAATACCGATACGTTTCCTGCACGGATTTTTCTTCTTTATTTTACGCTATTTCAAGTTATATGCCAAAATAAAATAATGATCCATTAATCTCTTTCCACCGATGTAAATTATAATCGTAAGTGTTCATGTGTTTAAAAGAGAAGTCTAAACAAAAATCATTTAATATCCCTTTCTATCAATTTAGGTCACTCTGCAAACGCAAAGCCCTCGTACTTGTGCTACCAACAAAAGGTCCGTTGATATAAAAGCTTTTCATAAGAACTAACAATAATAAAACATACATTTTATTTTTTCGTGTTATCGCATCTGTATAACAAGGCTGTTGCGCAGCAAATATATTTATTTCTGTGTTTTTTTGTTTCTGAACGTTTATAAAATTTTATACGCCGACCCCACGTGACTGGGATAAAGCCAGGGAGGTGATTTAATTAACACCATTTAAAGATGTGGTCTTCATGGACTGTGACCGATAATGACATCTACAGATTCTTTTTAATTAATTTAATGTATAAGTTTGGATGGATGTAATATGAAACGAACTCTTTCTTATTTTAATAGTAGTTATCAGGAATTTTTAAAACATCATTTTAAAATAAAATAAAATAAAACAGGGTCAGGGACAGAAGGGCACATCGGATGATTTCGTTACGATGCCAATGACATTCTCATTAGACGAGGGTCAGAAACGTCCGAAGTATGATCTGCGTCCTTGTATCCAAACGATATTATACTGTTTCTGTTTTAACTTAAAATGACATAGCTCTAAAGGAAATGAATAGAAAATGTTTTAAAATTCAAAAAATATTTTTTGTTTGTCTTGATTTTATTTCCTTTGCTTCCTTCACCACATTCCATATCGCTTATCCTTTTGTTTCTTACAAGATCGGTGAGAACCAGAGGTGAAGCTCCAAGACAAACAAACATGCTTTGAGTTAGTGCAACACAATGCAGTGGTTGTGTGTTAAGTTAGGTATGCCAAAACCTATGAACAAAATCGGATGTCATTAAATTACGCGACTGGAAATTTGTTTTTTTTACTTCGTACAGTAACGATATCGGCATTCAACACTTAGCTTTCATCTACTAACAAAGCAATTAACACTCCCTTCGTATAAACATTTACAAAAAACTGATATTTTGTTTTATTTAAGAATATTAAAATAGTAAAATATTAACAAACCCACCAACACTATTAAGTTATGTATCCGTCAGGAGTGACGACGCATTTGTCTTTAATAAAAAAATTTAATTGTTTTCTTCGTACATAAAACATGAAAAAAATAACCGTGATGTGGGACCATTTATTCCCTAATTTTACATATTATTTTTGTAATGTCATTATTAAATATTACGTGGAATACATTTAGTTCGATTGTCTTGTTTATATTCTTGTCTCAATTAAATTGATTGCTGCCGTTTGAATCGCCTATCGACTATCGACCTTTGCTGCAATTTGACGCAGTACACGCGATGCACCACTAATAAATAGATATTCTTATGTTTATAATGATGTTTATTTTCACCTAGTCAAAGAAATTATTCAGCGACGCATGTTATATAAAAAAATATTTCTTTTAAGTTAGGTAAATGTTGAACGATGCAATCCTGTTAGCATATTATTGATGTGAAACATCTATAGGATCACTTGTAAACCGAATTGTTGGCGTGGCGACGCTTGCCGTGGCGACGGGTCGCCAAGCTATACTGAGATATACATATAAAATATAAATATATATATATATATATATATATATATATATATATATATATATATATATATATATATATATTATATATATATGTATATATATATATATATATATATATATATATATTTATAATATTTAATATTATTTATTATTATTATCATTATTATTATTTATTTAATTATAATGTATAGTATTTTATGCATATTACTTGTACACGCACGATGTTTCACATCTGCCAGGTGTCCCATGATGGCTCACAAGTTTTTTTTTTTTAACATACTTCAAGATATATCTTTAAGTGAATGTGTACAAGCGTTCAGTAACCTCCCGAAGACGAAATGATTGCACAAAATATTAACTTGAAACTAGTTCGTTCGGAATTTATGGAGATGCAAGTAATCATTTCCTGTAGGTATGTATATATGTACGTTCAGTTCGAGATCAAATTGCTCGTACAGTTCGTAGTAAATAAACACGAATGAACATATTGATTTCTACGGAGTACTAAAAAGAATGCAAAAGCTTGTGTGTTCTAGCTAGCAAATGAAACATAACAATGCATATTTTTAGACTATCTGTTATTTGTAGATGATGAACAACAGAATACTCTCTGTTAATACTAACGCTTAAAATGTATTTATAACTCAACTGATATCAAAGAAGCGTTTCACGTATGTTACATCCAAATTTGGTAACATGCATTCCATAAATCTATTCTAATTTCTTTAGAATTAATGTGACCCACGATACATTTTTTAATTAATTTAATTCCTTGTCATCATTGACACCTTGTCAAGTATAATCGGACCTCACTAGGTTACAGTTATTTTCCAATTTCAAATATTAATTTTTTTTTTATATTATAAGATGGCAAATGAGCAAGCGGCCAGAAATAGCGAAGCGAACACTGCCCATAGACACCCGCAATTGCAGATGCGTTTTTCTTTAATCAGCGGAGAAGGGGCCGCACAGAAACAGAATTTTTCGCTATGCTATGCGTCCCGTGCTCCATCAAATACACTGTCTTTTCCTGTTTAAAATGTACTAAAATTCCCAGAACTATCCCAAGACTAAAATAAGGGCTCCGGCACTACACTTATCACACAAATGCGGAATTGCTTCCACTTCATGCCTGTCTGTGTGATCGTGGTATTTCACCGGGCGAACCGGCCCATTCGTGCAATCGATGTTATTATTTCTGGCGTCTACCACTGCTAAACTGTTGTAATAAAAGTATATCGAATAAACTAGTCAAGTCAAATAATTACTCTATAATCCTTGTTACCACGGAAATACAAATCGATTAAGCATCGATTGAGAAACGTACAGTTTGATTAGTATTGGCCTGATAAATACAAATAGTAAATCGCTCCGTTCGAAACTGGAAGCCAGCTTATTGTAGGATTACACTGACCACTATAGCAATTTTCACAAACAACTGGAAACTGTTACAGTCAATGCTCTGCTCGATTGATTCAGTATAACAATTATCTCATATATTTCTACGTTTTGTGCTCACAAAGTTCGACAACTGAAGCATTGTAAATGATTAATGTTTGACATTTACGAGATCTATCTATATATATAAAAGAAAGTCGTGTTAGTTACACTATTTATAACTCAAGAACGGCTGAATCGATTTGACTGAAAATTGGTTGGCAGGTAGCTTAGAACCAGGAAACGGACATAGGATAGTTTTTACCCCGTTTTCTATTTTTTATTCCGCGCGGACGGAGTCGCGGGTAAAAGCTAGTATAATATAAAAGAAAGTCGTGTTAGTTACACTATTTATAACTCAAGAACGGCTGAATCGATTTGACTGAAAATTGGTGTGCAGGTAGCTTAGAACCAGGAAACGGACATAGGATCATTTTTAACCCGTTTTCTATTTTTTATTCCGCGCGGACGGAGTCGCGGGTAAAAGCTAGTATTTTATATGAAATAAACATGAATTGACTTATCGTTGCTTTCTGAGACCAAATTCCATGTTTAAAAAAATATCGTCATCACAAAACAGGGATAAGATTAAGTATTCATTTTGATCTCAGAATTAAACGATTAGTTATCTTTTATTGGCCTTAAATGGCACATTGCGACTGAATAATGAAATTAAACACGGTTGCGTGCAGTTATTACACTTCAATAATTGCAATTACCAGCCAACATTAACTGGATAATGGATAAAGAAATAGGCTGACATTTATTTAACACTGTTCTACATTTTTTCATGACCACGGCAAAATAAAACTTTATTTGTATAAAATCTATTTATGCTTATATAGAAGCGGCCACTTATTTCCACCTCACTGCTAGATTAGATCTATAAAATAAGGAAAATCGCTCAATTGACCTCCATTGAAAAATTATCCTTTCCAGGAAAACAAGTCATATATTTTATTAGAGTCTATTGCAAAATTTAGGGCATCAGCAAGCCGCACTCAGAACAACCTTCCAGAGTTTTATTCTAATGCGGTCACTGAGTTAATAGTGCATAAAGAAAAAAACATTAGTTGTTATTTTTGTATACACAAGTGTATTTTTATAAATAATAAAATCGATAAACTTGACACTGTATCTTGCTTCTTGTTTCGTGAATAAATTGTTATAATAATAAAAGACACTTTAAAATCAAAGTTTACAGCAACATTTTTTTACTTGTTTCAAAAAAGTCTGCACTCATTTTTAACTTAGTAGGCCACGTGACCGGCATCAGAATGTAAAATTAGTTCGACGACGTCTAACCGACCTACTTGTTGAACTAAATTCTGGCAATACAAAGTTCAACATAGCCGACAAAAATTTTCACTATAATAATTAACAACTCATTGGCTACCAATTAAGTTAAAAGTTGGCGCCACGAATTTTTTATTGATACTGACAAGAGGTAATATATTCTGATATTCAAGTGTCGATGCTTGTATAGGTTTGTATTAATGTTCTTTCCATTGTGAACCAATACAGAGTTTCGAGTGGTGTCATTCGATTACACGAAACAGGCAAAACTTTAGGATTTATGAAAATAAATCCTAAAGTTTAGTCTTAGATTGGCTGGTGTGCCAACTTCAAGTAAGTGGGATAAGGCCAGGGAGATGATGAATAGTGTCACTCGATTCTTATTCTTACCCAGAGAGTCATACACGATTATTATTATTTTTTGAATTACTTGAGCAGCTATTTACAGTATTAACAGATTTGTCTCGATTAGGTATTTTTTGTTCAGAAGCGAAAAAATAACTAGATGTAAAGCTTGATTTTTTCGTTTATTAAGAATTTAATGCGAATAGAAATATTACACCCAAAACACCCACATTTTCAGTATTAAATGAAAATGCATTTCAATTTCTTAAGATTTATATGTAATATACGTGGTATTTCTCATTGTAATATAACACAATAAAATCCCTGTGGCATACAGACTCCCGTAAAGCTCGTTAATTAAATATCTCTGTCAAAGTTTTGTTGCTGTTTTATGTTTGAGTTCAACTATGTTGTATTGTTTATTTCTATATTTGGGGTTAAAATCCAACAATATCGAGTTTGAAGCAAATTTGAATTTACAATTAAATTATGAGTTTCAAGAAGTGTATATGTTGAGTATAAAATCAGAGTTTTGTTTGTTTTTAGCATTTAAACGAGATAACTATGCCAATACTAATCGTATAAAGCTAGTTGAACAATGCTTCGCTTATTTATCTACAACGTCATTTTAAATTTTGTCAATCTGTGACAATTTTATTAATTCTAAAATGCATTAATAGCATTTGCCTAATAACATTAAATATTTTTATATATGAAAATACTAAACATGTACCTATCTCTCTCTCTCTAGGAGCCTCTACATTAATGGAGGTTGGCCGTCAGCTCAGTGAACTTTTGCCGGTCTTGTGCCAAGCGAAATAAATGTTCCACGCTGGCAATATTCGTCCACTCCTTGATATTACGCAGCCACGACTTCTTTCTGCGTCCAGTGCGTCTTTTGCCTGCAATTTTGCCCATCATTATAAGTTGGAGAAGGTTGTATTCCTTGTGCCGCAAAACATGTCCTAGATAGGCGACCTTTCTCTTTTTGATAGTCTGCAATAGTTCGCGGCACATGCCGACGCGCTGGAGTACCCGTAAACTGTCGTGAACTGAAAAACGTACCTATAGTCCGACAAAAGCCGACATCAATCGAAATTAGAACAGGCTCACTAGCGCCAGCTTGTCAGTGTCAAAAAAGTATCACAAGATCCTTGTTGTATTGTAGGCTATTAAGGGTCTTATGGGAGTTTTAAGACATTGACAGTGGTTGCCTACATGCTTGAGGGTTATCTGTGAACATAAATTTGCTAACTTCTTCCTAAAATAGTGCATGTGTGCATTAGTTGCACTCCAAGCAATTGATTTGCAACTTATAACCTAAGTTCTCGTTGTAATTCCTTACTATTTAAATTGATACATCCAAACATATAAGCAAACATGTCATAACAAAATGCGTTTGATGGATTTTTTATGGAATTTCGAAATTATGCAAATGGCTATATCAAACTGTGCAGCTGCCGATCCCTCATTGGAAAAATATGACGCTGTCAAGATAACATTGTTAGTTCACATATTTCCCTTAGTCTTCTTTAGTATTTTTTCTTATGTCTTACTACACCTATGTTGGTTTTATTAATATTTTTACGGAACTTATTATTGGTATGCTGAGAAGAATGAACTGAGATATAATGCCAAGAAGAGTGAGGTTTTTACAGTTGGTTCAAAATGCCTCGGCAATATACCGCTGGTGTTACTGGGTGGTTCTCCCCTTAAGTTGGTTGATAAATTTAAATACCTCGGCACTGGGTTACTTTCAATATGAATGATGACTTAGATATCGAGCGGGAACGCAGGGCCCCGTCCGTTCGATGCAACATGTTGGCGCCTAGGATTGCACGATGTACGCGAGAAGAAAAGACAAGGCTATTTCAAGCGTTCTGCCAGTCCTTCTATACGTGCAGTCTGTGGGCCTCTTTCATGCAGAGAGCGTATAGGGCGCTGCGTGTCCAGTATATCAACGGTCTCACAGCAATGTTGGCGTTGCCACGGTTTTGTAGTGCTTCAGCCATGTTTGCTGAAGCGAAAGTCAATAACTTTTATGCGATAATGCGGTATAGAAGCGCTTCACTAATAAGTCGCATTCATGCGAGTAAAAACTTTCTCCTGGATGATTTGGCATCGAGGATCCCACCTCAGTGGAGTGCAGTTCTTACGCTTAGTTTATTTATTTTTATTTATTTATTTATTTATTTATTAAATTTTTTACAAACATAAGGTTATGCAAATAGGTTGAGCGTTGGAGCCTGTCATAGTATGAACTGTGTGACAAGCACCGGCGCCTTTCCTTTACAATGAACTTGAATTATTGGATTAGTGTTTTGTGCGTAGTGCGGTATGTTACATTTGTGTGTAACGTGTTGTGCGTGTAGAGTGTGTGTGTGTATGTGTGTGTGTGTGTGTGTGTGTGTGGTGTTATTGTGTGTCGTTGTGAATAATGTTTCGTATGTGTTCTTCTTATTATAGTATTTTACTATAAGGCCAAAGTAAATTTTCGGTTTCTTCGTAATTTAGATTTAGCAAAAACTTCGTAACAGCTCTTTTACACTTCTTAGTCGACAAGGAGTATATGTTGGCAGCCTTGTTAATGGTATTATAAAGTCGAGGTCCTAAGACAGAGTAGTGGTGATCAGCGACGCTAGTTCGATATTTTATGCATTTAAAGACGACGTTTTTTCTCCGTTTGTTAAGCACGGAATCTAAATATGGGATTGATTTGTGATGACGTAACACAGTTTGTAACACAAATAATTTCCTTACACTTAGTACATTCCAGGTTTTGTATAAAGTTGAACTTGGACAAGTGAAAGGCTTGCCCAGCATAATTTTTAGTATAGCCCTCTGTGCTCTTTCTAACGGAAGTAAGTTAGTTCTGTTTGCCCCACCCCATACTGAAACGCAATAGTTTAGCAACGATTGGGCTAAGGCAAAGTAAATGCATTTTAATAAGTTTGGTTCGACAGAAGATCTCAACCTTGTAGAGTTTACCTACTTAAACAGCAACTCCCATCTTTAAGATAAATAATGTAGATAGTATAACTGTTATTTATTTTGTACCCATATTTTGGTTTACTAACATTAGGAAATAAGACTTTATTAACAATGATATGAGATTTTCTTAAATTAAATAAATATTATTATTATTGGCCCAGATAAACTTGTCCCACTATACGGAGCTATTTCAAATAAAATAAAATGAAAGCTCTCCGAGATTCAAGTACAAAGTAAAGCCGATTGAAGTCTATTCAAGGGGATCGGTAACAAGTCGCGTGCAATCGTTGGTAGAACAGCGGCGGTTATCTCAAACAATACGCCGTCCTCTTCCTCTCTCCACCGACGCTTTCCTCTGTCACAACTAGAAACAAACGCAGCGGGAGACCGCACACCGGCTATCGTGGGTATACTACATAAATGTTATACTTTCTGTAACAGCTCACCATTGTAAAAAAATAGTTTGAAATTGATTTACATTTTTGCGACGTCGTGTTTTATCATATTTTTATTGTTAACCGCTACCTTTAAATTTTACCGGAGAAAGGCACTGGTGTGAAACTTGCACTTCATTAAACATGTTAAAATAATTTTTAACTAATAGATGAATCCGGGCACTATTCAGAATTAAAACACACATTTTAACTGTTGCTTTGAATAACTGTAGCATTTAAATTAAATGTAATATTTTTTCTATTTCAATAGGCACTCTCTTATTTAAAAAAAAAACGTGAAATTACCGAACCGTAGATGAATGAATGTGAAAGAAGTGAGAGAAGTGTGCCAGGATCACGCCAAATAACTCCGTGATCTCTGGCTAACCATCTTGGTTTTATGTTTCGGTTAGTCTGGTTGTTCGAAAGACAATTAATGAATTTACATTAATCTCGACGCAAATGATTAAAACAAAAGTTCGATGTTCTAGAATGTTTTTCGAGCTACTATAGTTAAATGTGATGTGTGCCTCTCGGGGATCCTTGCGTTAAGTTAAAGTAACTTAAACGTTCAAGTTGAGGGTCTGAGTGCACAGTCACCTTTGAGAGTGGTAAAGTTGTTAAGGTCTTCAATTAATGAGCGATTTCAAATTACATTGTACAGTTGCACCAAGACACCAAGAAAATCAATAGATTTAGCTTCACCTCTGCCATATTTGTAACCTTACAATGTCGAGTGAATTGAAAGTGACAGATTTATTTCATCGTTATGCGAATTAATTAGAATTTTATGTAAGAACTTAATTTTAGAAGTACATCCGATTTGAAGGGTCCGTTTAAGTTATTTTACACCAAAATTATTAAGATAATAAGACGCTATAGATGACGTCTGGCGCTAGGTACCGTCATTCGATAAGTATTTAAAGTGCACGAAAGTAATAAAAATAATTTTCGGTTTGATCTTAAAGATCAGATATAGATTTCGATCATAAGCTAAAAATAAGTATTAGTTTATTGAGCTTGATGTTAAGACCATGTATTTTTAAGCATTAATTATCTTGTAATTTACTACCTACATCCTTAACCATGTTATTTGGAACAAATTCAGCTTTATTTTAACAAATTCAATTAAGAATTTTGTAGTTGCCAATTCAAAACAGTTAACGAACTTCGAAATTAGGCATGGTCGTCCATGGCTGTGCAATCGTTTCGCCGCTGATTTAATTTAGTGTTGGAACTTCACCTAGAATCTGTCTCCGATTGAGTTTAGTTAGAAAATGTGTATTTCTGCGTTCCAGATAAACTTGTTATAGCTAAACGGACTCCGATTTCGGGTAACACCAGCAATTTGGAGCACTGACATTGTTCTTGCAGCTTAATATACTGTACCATAAACATCAAAAAACAACAAACGCGTGTGTTTAGTTCAAACTCGCTGCTTAAAAATTTGGCATAATTATTATTATCTCATATTTATTTATTTATTTATAGTCTATTTAATAATATAATATAATAGTACAATAAAACCACTGTGGAATTATTAAAAGTGTTAAGTATTATTTACTGTACGAGTATAGTGTTACACTTTTTATTTATAACTGAATTGCCACATTTTGCCTAGAAGAAGCATTTACAGCTTCAAAGGGCTTAAGGTGGTCGAGCGCAGATGGCACTTAGCCTGAACCTCGTTTAAGAGTAAAAGTGGTACACACGTGGTATGGTAGTAATTAACACCTAGATACACTGTAGCGAGCATATAAATGGTGCCAGTTATTAAACAAGTCTACTCACTCACAACGCAGCCAAGTGAACTGAAAAATGAATAATTCAATTTCTCTGCTTTCCTTATTGCGGCTTAAGGTGTGTGAAATGCTTTCTTTGTTGTTAATTTTGCGAATTTTCAGAAATAACATTTTATTTATTAAGCAAAGGTTGTAATGTCTATAAGTACCAATATACTTATCCATTAAATTTATTGTAGGAATCTTCAATACCAAGATAATGTTAAGTATCCTAACAGTTGTAATATACTTATATTATAAAAAGATCAAAGATTTGATTGTTTGTTTGTTTGTATTTAGTAGGCGACGAAACTACAGAAGCGATTTGAAAAATTCTTTTACTGTTGGGAAGTTACACTATCCCAGGGTGACATTGACTATATTTATGTCACTAGATTTTTCTTAATTCCGCGCGGACGAATTAATCGGCAACTACTGGTAGAATACAATACTCGCAATTACAATAAATACAGCATTACATATAATCTGCATAAAAACTTTGTACATATTGCTTGCATCTATTTTAAAGTAACTGAATCAATATATGTACAGTACGACAGTTAAAAATAGTAATAAACAGTTTCACATTAATATTTAAATCATATTTATCATAAATTGTAGTAGGATTTGTTTAGAAATAAGTACCTATCAAAATATAAATTCAAGTGAACAAAGGCGGATTTATCACATTAAATGATTTCTTTATCCAACCTTAGCCCATAATCCGTCCTTAATCTTTGGCCTGGCTCAATTCCATTAAGAAGCTTAGGTACTGAGAAACTAATATCTTTATACAAATTATAAAAGTGTATTTATTAATAAAATAAAAATGAGTGATCTTCTGAAGAGTATATCTAAAGAATTATGACAATGGTAAATATAAAATAATAAAGCAAACCAAAGTTTTATGGCCCTTACTCTGTTAAAAAAAGACTATGGAAAGAAGGAATATTGATTTACTAGTTGAACTTTTCAAGAGTTGCAAAGCTAAATTGTATACAAAATTCAAAATGTCAAAGCTCGTAGCATTCACAAAAAAAGAAAAAATTTGAACTAACCTGTAACTATACTATCACAATTTGATAAATGTTTTAGGTATGCACCGTGGACAAACAAACCAACATTTTTGTAAAAAGAACTAAAATCACACAACAGTTATGGGTCAAAATAAACCTCTATTTGAATTGCATACATTCGTAAGTGTGAATCGAAATTAATATGAAATTTCAAATTGTCGATGGAAAGCGTAATAACTAGATAATAACTGGTTTCCATTTTGCATCAATGTATGCGGTTTACTCATTAGTTTCAAATGATCTTACCAATACTCATATAAACATAGAACGCTATAGGAAAACTAATAGGAGAGGGTTTTTGGCGGATATTTAGTATTTATTTATGTGTTTATGTTCTTGTGGTCACATTGTAACTCCTTTAGTCTTAACTTCTTAACTGATTTTAATTACATTGTCGATCGTCATTTGATCCGTATTCTTGTCTGATGTTAGATAGTAGAGATTTTTAAAAATTACACTATTAGAGTAAAATTTATAGCAATTAGGTTTCTTTTAAGATTATATGTGTTACTGATAGCTGCATAAGTAAAGATCGAAATAAATTAATTATTTAAATCCTGAAATTGTTTTAATAGTGCTCGACGTATCACAAAAGGCAAGGTTAAGAATTAAAGCAAAACTACTTACTTTAATAGACATAAAGCTGCAACCACATATGAAATAGTATGATTATATTACGTGATTCAATAAAAGGTGACAGCATTAATAATAATGATGTTATAATAACATGATAAGTACATTCGCAAGCGTTGTCGCGAGTTTGTATTACTACTATGTATGGGTACATATTTCTTTTGGTCTGCCGATAAAAGTGAGGGAACCTATAACTATCTACTTACTGGTGTTTATTGGCTGCTTTTATTATTCATAAACATACGTTGACAGACGTCTATAAATATGGCTTTAGTAGAAGGCTGCCAACATATTAAACAGAGTTAAGAGAAAATCGGGAATTGGGTTAATACTGATAATATTTATGTTCTACAATATAATGGCTTTTTATATTAAATTATGAGTCTAACATCGTAGTAGTAAGAATCTTGTCTTCTAAAACTTAAACGAGATATTGATTAGATTATATGTAACTTAAAATAATCAAATTGTTTCGATACAAATTGCAACAGATCAATACAACTAGAAAATAAACAGTTGTAATTGTACCAAGCTATCTAAAGCATATTAAAAAGTTAATTTACGGAGACACAACAAAACAAAATGCTGTTATCTCAGATTTCTCATCTAAAAATTAGAAAAGATACAGCTTTGATTACTATACTATACTCGTAGATACTTCAACTGATAATAAATCTGATAAATCTAAATATAACTGTTTTTGTGGCATAATGATAATAACAATATATAAACGAAGTCTTTGAGAAAAAGAATTACCAAAAACTTAGTAGAAATTTTTTGGCGAGAAATTTCCGACGTTACTTTATTGCTGTTTCCGACAGCGATAAATAAAAGTGGTCTTCGCATACAATGTTTAATTCAATCTGCTACATAGCAACTTTTACATATTGAAATAAATTACATTGATATAAGTTTATCTAAAAATACGAATCTAAGCGAGAACGATGTCATTCTTTCAAGTGTTTAATTTAATTGCTTCTGTTCAATCATAGCCACGAGAATTAAATTATACGTCTCAAAGCAACTTCTGATTAAATAACCACAGAAAAGAAAAAGCCACGTCTAGATTGTATACCATTTATTTTCCTTTGCCTTAATGAAATAATTTCTTCATTTTTACACGTTTCTTTGCAGTTCATGTTTTATGCCTGATGCCATGCCATGCATTGCCATGCAATCGATGCTTCTTATTAAGCATTTTACAAGCTTTATAATCTGGTGGCGATGGACACATTTGTATGAATACATTTACATATCATTTGAAACAGAAAAGGTTCATAGATACAATGGTAAAGGATATTTCTATTTCCATTACATAAAGAATATGCAAAATTTTAAACCTTAAATTCATATCTTTGATGCTGAAAATTCAGTTTTCATGAAACAAAACAAAGAACTGTATAGACTAAAAGCAAATATGACACAAAAAGAAATTAAACCGCTTCGAAATGGGACCATCTGTTTCGACGTCTAGTGGATATAGATAGATAAACAAAAGCGTCTGAATCTTACAAACTTATAAAACAACTCTCTTTTTACGTCATACTTTAAAGAACATAGTCTTGTAGAGCACAAGGGCATATCATCAAGTTTTTTTTTAATTCCACGGTGACGGAGTCGCGCGCAAAAGCTTGTATAAATATAAATATTTTTATACTTTAACATCGTAGTCATTTTTATGTTTTTCGAATATAATTAAATTTTTAAGCTACCGTGCCGGTTTCAATACTGCTATAAATATAACAAGAGAAAATATTTTTATTCGCGTTTTGCATTCATCTCCACCGTGATCAGTTTCACATCGCTCGGCGTTTTTAAGATTTTTCGTTTTCGACCGCATTCTATACAATATTGTTGGAGCTTTCACAATGTTTTGTGTAACCGGCATCGCCTTCATGCAAACACTTTTGTAGCTAAAAAGTCCATTTTTTTATATTTTAATTGTTAGATGAAACTCAACATTGTTATTTATTAATAGATTGAACTCTCCTTTACACCCTAATTTAAAAAAAAACTTGAAATTAAAAATGTTATAAAATGCAAAGTTTGGACGGTTGGATTATTGTTGCTCCATAATGAAGTCGCGAGCTACAGCTAGCGATTCCATTTATTATAGGTTAACCTTGTTTCACAATAGTGGCTTTTATACGTCGAGTAAAATAACTTATGGCTATTGCTACAATTTTAATTTATGATACTAAACCACGTAAAATCTTTTCTTGGATATTATTTACGACTTCAGAATTATTTATTCATCAATAGTCTACGTGGTTCAGATTACGGACTGCAAAGTATATGATTGCGTATTCCAATCCGATATTCGACATTTTTGTTGACAAAGCCCAAGCTTGCTTCATTCAAATAATACTTTAATGTATAATTCTTATCCCAACACGCAAAAAAGGTCTTTTTATTATTAAAGATTTTGTCTTTTATCTTAATGTTATGTACAAATAATTTTATTTTAATATTTTAAGCGTTAAAAGCCTAATAGCTTTAAACGCGCAATTAAATGTGCAGGAAGCTAGCATATTGAGGACAGCGCGCGGTTGTTTATTGAAAACGCGATAAGAGGTGGTTAATGCAATTACACGGCTGAAAAAGTGCAGTTAAATATAGACTGCTCTATGTTTTTTAAAACACAACCATTAAAAACAGATTAGTCTTTCCGAGCCGCCTAGCACGCGTGCTCCTTGAACGCTCTTAAGTGTGAGTGTGAGCGACGTTTTCTTTGTTATCGTTTACATCGTTTTTTTTCTTCTAATGTTTTTACTTCACCATTGTATGATTTATGCATGATTACCTAACTGTCACTTATAGTGCGGGGAACAAAAGAATAATTTAAAAGTACGTGAGTGTATATATTTATGTATACCATGTATGTTTGTGCACCACAAGTCTTCAGAAGTATGCACTTTTTGTTGTGTTTGTCCATTAGTGGACTAAAATACAATGATTATTAACGACATGATCCAACGGGAAGATTGTAAAGTTAATATACTGCACGATTATGATTATAAAGTTACCAGTGCTTTCTAAGAAGTAAATGGTAACCGTCAGTTTAGCCTCCTACTAATTAAGTAGCTGTGTTCATGAAGTCTTTGTGAAACCAATATATCGAAGCAGCCAAAAAGAATAATTTAAAATGAGTATTTTGTTTAAAGTGTCGAACGGATCTATAAGAAATTTGGAACAGACATAGCTTACAATAAATAACACACTACGATATCAATTTTGGAACGAAGTTCCTTATCGCGTGTTGTGAAAGGGGGCTAGGCGGAAAAATTCTTACGAAAAGTTGTCACGACACTTTTTCGTTCCATCCGGGTGTCCCTTGACACCTCTCTAGTTTTTATTTATTAATACATGTGGACGAAGTCGCAGGCGACATCTAGTATTTGTTTCCTGTTAGTTTGCATCTATGTCTTTCTTCTTTCTGCCTTTTAACTAAAAGTTGACAGGTTGACATTTAGGACCTCAAATAATATAGAAGATATTCATTGGCACCAGCGATCAATCAAGATATGAATACTTAATCTATATGTGCTATGTTCTCCGTACTGTAGAATTTATTAAATACTTTAATAGAAGAGTAGAAAATATTTATTACTACATGTGAAAAAATAGTATTAAAATAAAATTAACTAACACAAAGACCTGAGCGATTACGGTTTGGCTCGCTCCTTCATACAATTTTCATTCATACACTGATGCTGACAAGCTGGTTATTAATTACTTTATACTAGTAACAATTAACAAATTTTAACGTATATCCTAATTTACGTGCTTGAATAAGGGCTCTGTGTAGCAAGTGGAACGAATTTTAGATTCTTTCCTATTTATTAAAACGAACAAAAATAATTTTACCTTCACAGTATTGACCTCTGAATCAGATTAATATAGAATTCTGCTTAGAAATATGTCAAGTTACTGAGAATCCATTAAGCAACACTGATCCTATTAGCCATGACGTGATGACAGCTTCATTCATCCAGACAATGGTGCTAACATTACGTAGGCGGCACGATTATGGGCGAGCTTACTTTCTTAGTATCTCCATCTCATGTGACGGATTGGCACCACAATAAATGTCTTATCACGCCCACTACCTTCGCTGACCTGATTATCTTCACTTAAATCGCAGAATAATACTACATTAATAACTCCACCAACTCGAGTAGTATTAACATTATTGTCAATTTAAAACGTGTTGCAACAAATGTTCTTTTAATTGGATTCAGTTATATCTGCTAGAAAGGCAGCAAAGGGCAAATTGAATCACTCGACCTCACTGACGATGATACTTATAAAACAATGCAATTAAAATGAAAGAACGAAACACTGTGAATAATTTACAAATTGACGAATGAAGTGACAAATGAAATATCCAATAAATGCTGTTTTTAATTAGAGTTCGAATAAAAGCATGATTCTTTTTAATAAAGAACTGTATATAATTCTTTTTTGTATTCATTTAATTTTATATTTTTAATAAAACTCATTCCGTGCATATCAGGTAAGTCGAGAGTTAATCATATCAACATTTTTTAACACGAAACTCACATTCAAGTATTTTTTTGCGAATATCACATTCCTGACATGCAATAGTATTAGTATTATTGTCATAAATGTTAAGATTTTGATTTTCTGAATATTTCTCTCAGAATTTCAGAAATATAAAGAAATCATACATCTTTTTTTACTGTCTCGTATATATTTCAGTAATATGTATACGTACAAAGCTTACTTAAAGCTTCTTAAGCAAAATGCTCTAAAAGGTTTTGCTATGCTAATCTTGAAAGTTTTACCTTTCATATATATTAAAAACTAAATAACAGATTAAGTTTTAAAACGCGATTTGCTAAACAGATTTCAAGAGACGTTAGGTCGCAATACCTTCTTGAAAAAATAAAATAATTTTCTAGTTTATTCAAAGAAACTTGGGGAAATAAGTTGCTATTTCAGATGCAGAGCTTCTTCAATTAATTCCGCAATCCATACCTGCCTCTCAACATTCGATCTTCTCACTTTCAATGGTAGACATTTATTGATAATTTCTTTACTTCACGTCGAATGTTCTTTAATTAAATCACAAACAGAATTAGTTCGTTAAAAGTTTCTACAAATTACCTCCACTTTTTTTAAATTAACTTAAACAATTTATTTTTATAAAGATAAATTAAACCTCAAACAAAAATTGTATAATATATATTTTTTTTTCACCTTGTGGCTTGCTGACGGCTTTGAGAATAAGTTCCATGTAATACTTTAGCCTTACATGCTCGGCTTTTTAACTCATGCTCGCTATGGAGACTAATCTGAGTATTTCCTTCACAATCTCTAAGATATCGCCTGCTTTTCAATTTCATCCGAGATCTAAAGATACGATACGATACAGCATTTAGACTAAAGTTAACATTATATCGCATCAAAGTAAATGTGATTCTAAAGTGAACTATTATAACTGAAAGCAGCTCTAGTTAAACATATAACCTCCTTCTTTTTGAAGTCGGCTAAAAAGCACGTCATAACTCGATATTAAGAAAAAACCTTCAAAACCTGCATAAATGAAAAGCAATTAATAGCGTTATTAAAATGTAAGCAGTAATGTAAAATATGTATAATATAAATATTTAATCGTTCCAAAGTAATTCCAAATTTAAAATAAATTAAAAAAAAAATTCAGTCGTAAAAACTTAATCGTGTTACCTTTTACACAATCAAATCCTCTCTACTTAGGCCTACCCCTAGCGATGACCCCTTATCACACGCAAATCCCCCCTCATTCTGACATATCCGTACCATGCTAACATTTTCCTTGTTACTTTCTTTTATATGTTATTTCAACTAATTTATTGGAACGAAGTTCCTTATCGCACGTGGTGAAAGGGGGCTAGAAGGAAAAAATTCTTACGAAAAATTGTCACGACACTTTTTGCTATAGTAAGTATGTTAACGACGAATGAGCGCTACTTCACCATGGCAACGACGTGACAATATATAACGAAAATCATAGAAATAAAATGTACTTCTTGTGAAGACTTAAATTTTTTATTCATAGAATAAACATTGGTTCCTTCACTAATTAATTGAAAGGAACTTCGTTCCATCCGGGTGTCCCTTGACACCTCTCAAGTTTTTTTTTACAAACTCTGTCAAAGTTCTGCTATTACCTGCTGGCAAAATGTACAACATTAACTCAAACAACTCATGTTTTAAATTAATGTACAGTAAAAAGCATTCTCCTAAGTTCCTGAGCTACTTCGCTTCAACCTTCCACTTCGAGGTACTTGAAAAACTTTTCTTCAACTTGCAATACATTTCGTAAAAATATTCTGATATATGTAACTATGTAAATAAAAATCAAGTGTTCGGACATATTCTGAGTATGCCTGAGAGGTTTTTTTAAACCAAAATAATTTATTTATATCACAATTTAAAAAGGGTTGGTTTTGCTTCTAATTGATACCAACATTATGATTGTTATTAAGTTTGGCTTTTTACGTTTTTCGGTTTTCTAAGGTCTCATTACGGTTTTTGGTTTTTAAGTGATAAGTAAGAAAAAACGCGATATCGATAAGAAATATCTCTCAATACATTTAGCTATTCTTATTTCACAAAATGAATTTATTGTACTCGTATGTTTTCGTTACCAAATTACATTCCGCACGTAGAAATATTTCGCTAAATTGATATGACTCGCTTTGCAGTCATGGCGCGCAGACAAGTGGGGAAACAAAGGACGACGACCTTTTCCTTTACCTTGACTCAAATGTTCCGTCGCATACCTACCTTGATCAATACCGACCCCGAAACGAAACTCTCCCGACGAATTTCAGATTACGCACCGAACCAACGTTACGTAGATATTTATAAAGATCTAACTGAACAATGCAATGCAATGACAAAGTGTAATTAATCAACATAACGCCAAATGAAGTGATAGTACAAGCAAAATCTCACAAGTAAAAAATAATAATTTTATTATATTTTTAGGTCGTAAACGATTGCTGGTATCCTCATATCCTACTCCATGTAATAAATAAATAAAAATAGATTTTTATTTAATGAACCTTACTACATAACGAATTTTTGAATTTTTTCTCAAGTATTAATTAAACTCAAACTCACAACCTTACCTTAAAAGGTAATCTTACAATGTGACCAAATTAATTTAAAGTACCAAATTAATTTAAAAACCAATTACATTTAAAGTATTTATTATTATTGCGACGGTATTGTGGGATTGTGCAAATATAAATTTTGAGTATTGTTGAAACACTACAATAACATGTGTAGCACATAATATAAACCAGGGTCGGGCAAAAGGAAAACGCCTTTTCCTTAACTTGTTTGCCCGGCTATCACAAAAGAGAATGAAAGAGTTAGGTCGTCATTAGTATTCTCCCAAGGGGCAAACGAAACTTTGCGCAAAGTGATAATTGTTTCTTGTTCGCATACTCGCACACACGAAACAAAACGTTTTTCGCAACACATTTGTCAAACTCGTAAGATTTAAACCATCGATTCGAATTTAGTAATTATAAATCTAAAACTGAACCTGAATTTTAATGGTAATAAGGATAAGTAATCCAAACTGATATTTTATTTTAAATTGTTTTTTTTTATTTCAATGTACAAAAATACTACTGGATCGATTTTTTTAAATCTTATTCAATAAAAAAGTAATTTTAACAAAATATTTTCAAGATAAAAACATTTCTTTAAAAAGTCGATTAATAAAGTCGAAGAGAAATAGAAAGAGACCTAGAAACGAAACAGTTTGATAGAAATATTACCTACATTTTACTATTTCACTAACCGCTATTTTATTTTAAAATATGGGTAACTTATATGAGGAGAAAATAAAAAAACTTTATAAAATGAATCCTCCAGAGCAAAAACTGATAAATTCAATTTGCTTTCAGAAACTTTTCCGCGATTCACAACTACTTCGTTAACTAAATAATTAGAAAATGTTCTTAGAATTATAATCAAATTTAAAACTTAATGAAAGTCGAGTAACAAAGAAGACGTAAGTTTTACAGGCTGCATTTGAAATCTCATTAATTAGTTCCTTGAAGGTAACATTTTAAGAGAAGATTCATTTTGTAGAACTAGAGATGTTTTAAATACAACTGACTTTAATAGAAGGTAAGCTGGAATACTACGCTGAAAGAATTTTATAAAAGTCCGCTTTTTGGACTTATTTTAAGTCATTATTAGAGTCCGCAATTCATGCCTGCCATTGTACCGAACATTCGAGTGTTCTTTGTAGCAGGTTCTTGAAAAATCTTAACGCTGTAAGAAATAAGTGTCATTTTGTATCAACAAAGCGTTGTGCTTTTAAAAATTGAAACACTTATACGAATAACGAAAAAAGCAAATTAAAAAAATATGTATTATTTTAGTTAGATAAGAAAAACATACATGAAACAATCGTTATTTTGCTAATGATAATTAGAAAGCACATAAACAAAATATCCATATATAAATATACTTTTTAAAAATTTGATTATTATTTTGTTTTAGTTTTTATAAATAAATATATATAGATTACAAACTAAGAACTGCTTTAAAAATGTGAAACATGTTAATCTACTTCCGACACGCAGTGTTGGTCTTTATTAATTAATGTGAGTTTTTAATTTAGTATTGCAAACTTTCGCAAAGCCTGGCTATATTGTTACAGTAAACTGAGTTGGTTTTAATTAAAATAACTTTGATACCGCTATCTAAAATAGTTTTCGGGCTAAACGAAATATTAACGAGGAAAGACAGATACAATCATACATAGTAAATTAATTATTATATTATTTTGCAACAACTATGACGGGTTTCCACTTTTGTAACAACTGTACAAAACACAAAAGCTTCGCCTACTGACTTACTGCACGAGCAAGTAGAAATTTTTAACTGACAAGTAGGTTTTAAAGTTATCTATGTAGATGTATAAAGATTTTAGGATTTCGAAGCAGTCCATACATATATCTGTTTACTTATTTTTTTTGGATTTTAGAGAATCAAAACTTCTCCTTGGCGACGCGCATGACAAAAGTTATTGTTTATCTCTTTTTTACGAGTATGAAAAGAATGGCGATATGTTTTTGTATGATTATAAGTAATATATTTTGAAGGAGTATTTTTATTGATTTATTGTTAAAGAAAAAATTATATCAATTAATTCGTGCGGAGATAACTTTGTGAAACATACGTTACATTCATTAACTTATTAAATAAAATAACCAAACGAAAAACCTCAACAAATAAAACTACCAAATAGCATTCAAAAAGTTTCATTGAAAAAAACATTTTACATTTAAACATGTCCATTTGGAGCGACGCCTCTAAACAAGTTACGAAGTTATTTTAACTTTAAACCACTCTTTCAATGAATATGAAAAAAACATTTTTTTATGAAAAGGGATTGAAACGAAATGCGATGCAACTTTTAAATGGCTTGGTAGCTTATTAACGCGTAACTTTGTCACTCTAACCGTGTATTACCATTACCGAAACACTCACACAAACACATGATTCCATCTCTCTCACTCTCTTTGAGAAATCGGAAATAACGATACGATACGGACACGTGTTTCGCCTTCGAAAACTCACGATAAAAAGACAACTTATCTCTCACTGCATAATTTTTGAATACCATTTAATATGGAAAAATCGAAATGCTTAATTTCTATGTTTGTTCATTTTTCTTAACGCCACAAATATTTTTATTTTAACCTTTAAAATTTTTTCATTTCTTTAGATTTTTTAAATTTATGACTTTCTATACTCATTAATGCAATTTTCTAATGTTCTTATTGAGTGTATTAAATAAGTGAAACCCTAATGTAGTATCTTTTAGACCAACAAACGGTACCCCGGCGGGTAAAGTGAGTAAACATCGCACACGTTATGGGCCATAAATAGATAAAAAATGTTAATAACTTAAAACTCCAATTATGAAGTAATGTACAATACTGAAATTATGAGTTTCTTCGAGACTTAAATACTTCCTGGTTTACTCCCAAAAATAGAGCTAGACACTGTTTCGCTGAACACGTGTTTTAAAACTTTGGCTGCCTGTAATTAATATTATGAACCTCCACGTTTTTATAAAATACTAGCTTTTACCCGCGACTCCGTCCGCGTGGAATAAAAAAAAATAGAAAACGGGGTAAAAATTATCCTATGTCCGTTTCCTGGTTCTAAGCTACCTGCCCACCAATTTTCAGTCAAATCGATTCAGCCGTTCTTGAGTTATAAATGGTGTAACTAACACGACTTTCTTTTATATATATAAGATAGAGTATGTTTTACACTCAAATATGTATCATCAAAACTTCTTCCGGTATAAGTACTTTATTGTTTATTTGTCAAAATTGCATTTCGGAAGCCTACATCATATTTCAATGTCATGATTTCCAGGAATGTCTAATATCAGCATGGGATAAAAGGGTCAACAGATGTTTAAGCTAAAATTTAATTGAAACAATGTCTAAGTTTTTTATGTTGAAGCCCTTGCTTAAACCAACTCAAATATTCAATCATTATCACTAAAAGTTTACAAATCGAGTGTAATTTAAAATACATAGCAATACATGCAAATGTATAAAAATGGGCATGCAATTATTTAAACTTCTTTAATATTTAAATAGATAAAGCATTCTTTTGCACCTTTGATTTTGCTTTTGTCCAGAAAGTACGTTTAAAAACGACTAAAATTCATTCATTTATATGAATAATAAAAATTTTCCGTGCTGTTTTAATTCGTTTTAATTACCACTTTTATTTCTTGTAGAGCTTCTAAAGTACAAACAATATATTCACGTGCTAAAAACGTGAAGAAGCATTAATTTATCGCATTGTACTTTTATTTGATTTCTCTATTTCTTCCATTATATATTACAGTTTTGTTGCATTGTTCTACTTCTTTTCGTAACAAAAGTAAAAGGTATAAGGAATAGGTTTCAAGTGCCTACTCTATATGCTTTACTTGTAGTAAAGTTGGCTATTGTTCTCTTCTCTGTAGCCATTTTCCTTTTTATGGCCCAACGGAGTCAGTTAAACAGTATATTTTAAGTTATATTCTAACTACGATGCCTTATATTATAGCTGTTAACTTACTACCCGTATCTGTAACTTAGTTTTGTTTATAAAAGATAAATTTAAAAACTTGCACCGAATTAATATACCATTCGCTAATAAACAACTCAACCTGGCAGTTTTATCTTATGTGCTTCACGAACTTTAAATTAATTTATATTTCCAATCAGTGATCACCGGTAGTGAACGCAAATTAAAACCAATAACTGAACGGACAAAAGGCTACCCGGGCCAATTCTGGTCATCTTTCCTTTCGTATCCTTTTTCAAGGAACGGGAATCAAATGAGGTTGTGGCGGGGAAGGGGATGAAACAAAAAAATATTTCAAAATCATAATGGTGCAGACATCCCCTCTTTCGTCGATATAAAATGAGAAACTCATCTCCATTTCTTTTGTTTGTTGCAGATGTGTGTGGACAAGAATAATTTCTATCGCTTTTAATATTGTAAAAATATACATATCTCAATTAAATGTTAATTAATGTGTGCGTTTAAAAAGAAAACCAACGTAGCTTAGAATTCTAAAACAAAACGGCTACGTAAAGTACGAAATTACGAATATAATAGAAGCGTTTCGATTATTCGCGCCGAGTTTATTATGCTATTACAATTATTATAACACATATACCTTCAGTTATTATATACAGCGTTTGGTAAAGAGTTCGCCATAGAGATATTTTGTTGCAAAAACACATACGCAAAAAAACATACATTTACAACACAACTACGTAAGTGACTAAAAACATGCTATTAAATAAAATACGAGTAATCCTACAAATAAAATTAAAATCCACGTCGCGTGATCTTTAGCTTTGAACGTTTATTTTGCTACCATTTGAATAAAGAAAGGTTGCGTCCATGTTGAATAAACTTTAAGTAGTAAAATCAATTTTTTTTAAAGTAAATTGTACAATAATATTAAAAATAAAGTAAGAGTTTACTGTAGAGTAAATTACTGTTATTTTAAAATTGGCGTTCCGCAAATACACTCCACAAATACCTTGATTGTGGTTTACGATTTAACAATCTAAGTTTAGAATTATAAACCAGATGGCTGGCTAACTCTTATAAAGAAATATTTAAACAGTCTATTCGATTACGCATCGAAATATTTTCAATTTAATTTATGAATATAAAAAAAAATTACACATACAACAAAATATTAATAAAATCTACGCACATTGAACACTAAAAAAAAGTTTCGCACAGAAATAATAAACACTTTAAAAGTCAAAGGAAAAGTTTAAAATAAGCGAAAGTGACTTACTGAAAGTTTTTGTTGGTGTGAATCGATGAAGTTGGCGCGAGTAGAGCAGTCGTAGCCGTCAGTCGTCTAGTTGCAGGTGCGTGCGACGCGCTATCAATTAACTCGAACGAGTAGCATCACGCGAATGAAACGGGTAGAGGCGGCGCGTAAACACCGCGGTAAGGCCGGCGCCGACGGCGATAGCTAGCCGAATATCCCGAGAGAGCCTCGTGCACGAGCGGCCACGAGAAGCGCTCAGATCGATACCGGTGCTGCCACGCTCCCTTTCGAGTGTTCGACTAAATAGGGTCGAACTACCGCCCGCAGATCTCGTAAACTCTGTTAGGACCGAAGAAGACCTCTCGCGGCGACCGATGGTACGACTGTGACGGCGAGTCGGGCGAATGGATGAAACTACGAACCGCATTTCGTTTTAAACCGTGACGTAGCGGGGCGGCGCGAAGATCGTACGGGGCATGCGCGCCGCAGAGTAGGCGCGGCGCGGCGCGTGCCGCTGCCGCCAGCAACGAGCGCCCAGCACGGAACAAAGTAAGCGCTGCGGCCGCGGCGCTCCGGCCTAGACCAGGACCTCTCGCCCGCACGCAGCTCTCCGCCGACGTCTTAACGCACGCAACACCATCGATCATCGGCACGCACCACGACCTCCACACGACCAAATAGCGATATTACACAAAATTAAACCTGTTTTGCATATTGATTGAACTTTGCTTTCGTCTTTTATCTAAAAAAAACGGACACTAACGAAACGGAAACTTTAAATCAACACATTTTATTGCTTCCAAAAAAGCTTAAGTTTTTGTTGCCGTCACTTGTCGCTTTACTTCTATTAAGAAAAATTAAAATTATTCCATGATTTTTTTTATAACTACTTATGCTATCTAAAACCAGCACGCGGTGCAATGCCATCATGAGAATAACGCCAAAAGCCTAAGAAACTTCAAAGCCAAAGAGTCATTAAAAGTGGGTTTCTGAAAAACATATTGTCGTAAACATATCTCTGTTTTGTCGAAAATAGTGACAGGGATGGCGATATGTTTTATACCGAGATTTTGGTGTAAGAAAACCACGGTAAAACAATGAAATATTGAAATGCTTACAATAGATATAGACGTCTACATTAGATAAATTATGCCTTGGTAACAGTAGAAGTTGGAATAAGAACTTATTTAAAAATAGCAGATAAAAACTAAAAGTAGTGAAATATTTTGAAAACTTGTAAATTAATCATAGGAAATATATTATTTCAATATTTTTATTCGATTATGAAGTGGAAGACTGGAACTGAAAACTGTTTTAAAGTAGAACATTGAAAATATATTTAAAAAAATATAAAAATTCCTAATTCTTATGCAAAAATTTATATTATTTTGTATTTAATAATATTATTTCTATTTCATTCCACTTTTCAATGTATAAGGCTATAGTTACAGAGATGATTTTTAACTTTACAGGATGAATTCGGTTATAAAGAAAAAGCGTGTGACTTTCATGACACGTTTGAAAAAAAAGAAAATCTTATTACTTAGGCTCAAAAATACATTATACTATCTTCACTGCTAACATATAAAGAGGTAGAAAATCTAAAAAGAGTAAAAGCAAAAACACTTTGAAGGTTTTAAAATAATCTTTAAAGTAAACATGCAATATCGTGAGTTTATAAGAAATTTATTAACTAAAACAATATCTAGTTACGAGTTCGGAAATTTCCAATTTGCAAAATACTCAATCGATACTATTTATCAAAGATGAAGGTTAGCCTACACTCGAAGACGGATATACCTTGCTAATTGGACATGTAATTAATTTCGTATTCCGAGTATAAAGTTTAAATACTTAAGTTTATGGATGGATGGTAAAGACAGAGGAGATCGCTTTGAGCAATTTGTAGTCGTCGGCGATGGCACCAGACAACGACGCTCTTGTTAAGGCAGTGCAACTACGTTATTTATTTACAAGACATGGCAATGCGATAGAACTCAGTTTTCACACTGCAAACCCGACGGTCTCCGTTGTACAACATCTATTTCGTGAGCGGAATATTTGCACACTGAAAAATAAAAAAAAAATAAGTTTTAGAGTTCTCTTTTAATAAAACTAATTTATTTTATCATAGTAGTCACGAAGGGCATTGGCTTGATTGACTTTAATTTCATGTCAGCTAATTTTTGGAAGTATACTTTCTATAGAGTAAGAGTAATATATTATGTAAAGTGTGAATTTTCTATTGCTTTTATAGAAATTGACCGATGAATCGCAGTTTCACTCAATAGTAAATTAAAGAATCAACGTTCGCAAGCGTTAGGTATTTTTCACAAAAGAAACACCGAGTAGATAGACGAACGTTCTTGAGTACAGCTATCATGTGTTCTCTTAGTCAGCAGAATATCTTTGAACCTTTTATTGCCACTAAAAAGGCATGAGAACACTTCCCTATGGTCATTAATTCAAATCGAAACCCGTAAAATTCTATCATATTCTATAATCTAAAATATTTTTCCTTTAAACATAAAGCTACTTTTATGTAAAATATCAACAAATATGTTTATCATGAATACTCATTGCGACTTCAATAATCTTAATGGAGCACCAGCAACATTAAAAAATAAGGTCATTCGTTAATTTTTTATTTGAACATAAGGCAGGATATTGTGTGTGCTAATTATGTACACTTGTGGTTGCTCGTTATTTCTCCCTGCATACATCCCTTAACCATCTTTCCACAGCCAAATAACTGTTCGGAAACATGTTGATATCTCTGTTTTTCCAAGGAGAATGAAAGGGCTAACAATATAGTCGACAAAGGATCTCCACGGTAACAAGAACAAGAACGTTATTGTCTTACTTTACAATACTTTAAAATTATGATAATGATGTATCGATTAGACACATAAACCTTACCGACAAAATACATTTGTTCATTTTTTGGTATTCAAAATAAAATAAAATTAACTTTGTGACAATTACACGGCAAATATTTATTACAATAATTTTATCAAATCCTTGCTTGCAATCCAGTTTTTCATAACGAGCAGAGACAAGCGTACCTACATTAATTTAAATCGTTAAAAAATCTCAACAGAAACAAGAGCACATAAAATTGCAAAAGTCTGTGGTACATTTATATATTTCGTGTGAAGCATTCAGAATTTATTGCTATTTTTAAAGGAAAATGAATCGCGTACTAAATTACCTTCCCCCTTTGGTGAGGGTGTCGACGCCGACCTGCCGTTAGACGGTGTGACCGCGTTCAAAATCGCAAAACAGTTTACTTTATATGAACAAGTATTTCGAGATATCATACTCTTTCTAAATATGCTTACTGGTAGGCCTAAATTTTAAAAATCAAGCACCTTTTTTTTCTGTAGGCCTTTAGCCCATTATTAGCCCTTATGCCCACGACTCCGTCCGCAAATGAAATTCATATATTAAGCATCTATATTTATTATGTATCACACTGTATCCGAATTGTACAAACTTATTGCACTTGCCTTAATTGCATTGGATTAGGTAGCACACGCGAACTAATTGCTCGGCGCTTGGACAAACATTTACCTTGTCTCGATTTCATTAACACATATCTCAATACAGAAAAGCTAACCAAAGCATTTACATGTATAGGTAATGTATAATAATTTTAAACAACGTCATTTACAAACAAGTTTTCAAAACGTATTCGTGAGGTGTCGCGATTAGAAATTTGAAATGCACCCGTATGAGTTTTGACGCGCCAGTTTGAACACAGGCCGCGAAATGCGCTTACCTGTTTATCGCAAAACCGCAAACGACAGCTAACCAGTTTAGTGTCGGATAGAGCTGTTCGCCTCACTAAGTTCGGCGCCGGTGAAAAGCGAAGTTCCGTAAATAACGTTCATATCTCTAGCTTTAAAGACAGTTTATCATTCGCTCTTTGTGGATTGTAGGGTTGAATAAATATGCTGAAACAAAGATATAACTATAAAATACAATCTAATTTTGTTCACAATCAAATCACTTATTGTCCCTAGAGTTTTCTCCTAGTGAGCGTCTGCGACTTGCGAAGCTTGGTGATAAAGTCCCAACACAATATGAAGAGGATCACACCAATATTGCACAGTGTGAGATAAAGTAAGTTTATTTTATAACAAGCTGTCGCCCGCGGCTCCGTCCGAATAAAAAAAACATAAAAAGTAGCCAATGTGCTCTTCCAGACTATGTTCTACATCTATGCTAAATTTCATCAAGATCCGTTGAGAAGTTCCGGAGATACCTTCAAACAAACATCCGTCCATCCATCTAAACATATTAATTACATAATATTAGTAAGATAGCCTATTCTTCTAAGTAAATATCTATTTTAAGTAATCAGGTTAGAAGAAATAAAATGAAATCTATATATATAAAAGAAAGTTGTGTTAGTTACACCATTTATAACTCAAGAACGGCTGAATCGATTTGACTGAAAATTGGTGGGCAGGTAGCTTAGAACCAGGAATAGGACATAGGATAATTTTTATCCTGTTTCCTTTTTTTTTTTAATTCCGCGGGAACGAAGTCGCGGGCAAAAGCTAGTTAATGATAAAAAGTGAAATCTACAAAACACGTTCAATTCATAGTGACATCAATGTGCTATAATTTCCCCTTATGATTATCAAAGGTATTCAATTTTACCGCATACATCCTGTTGTCACGTAGACACAGGGGTAAATACTAATCCCTAACTTCCCGTATCCGTTCTAAGTTTAACCCGTACTGATGACGGATTTGCTCAAATCACAGTCTTGTTAAACTTCCGTACCATCGAGTCTTTCAGAAATTAATCGAATATCCTGAAATTCTAAATAATACTAAGTTTATATTAATGTCGGAAGTAGAGTTGATAATTGTTAACAAATGTCCCTAAGTGATGATCATTTAATTCCACGTTTAAAGATACTTTGAGTAAGGCAGTTAACGTTATAAAACAGTTAATTTTCGAGTTTTCTCTGAGATATATATATATTTAAAAATATTATTTAATTTTTGTTTAATAATCATTATTCATTATTCATTTTTTACTCCTGTAATCAATAACGGATAAATAAAACTATAAAAAATTCTATGCTACTAACATTTTATAAAAATATGAAGCGAAAATATATTTTAAAGCTCAAGTTAAAGTATGAACAAAATTTAATTTTGTCGTAGCAGAAGTGCCTTCACAATGCAAATTTTCGTATGTACATGCTGTGTAATGACATGTATCCCCCAATATGCTACCGCATCGTATGCATAACGTTTATTTTCAAATTGTATTCGGTTAATACTATAAATTATTAAGCATGGGTTTCTGAGACCAAGATCACCGATTAAAACATATTGTTATCTTTGCTTTGTCAAGAATGATGATAAGTTTTTTATTAAACCCACGGTAAGCTGTTTCAACCAACAATAAACAAAGCCTTGACATATTGATTAAACTTGTGCGTACTTTAAAGGGGGATTTCCCCTGCCGAAACACATGAAAAACGATTTTTATAACTTGGTTTTGTCAAATACAACGAAAGGGACAACTATATGTTTTTGTAAAAGTGTAACAGCAGCGGAAATCGTTCGATCAATGTCAAATTGTAACAATCTAATGGTTTATTTCTTGTACCGAATAAATACCAACATTTACTTTGCTAGACAGGCTAGAGAAACTGCAAGTTAAATATGCGCCTGGAATAAAATGTTCCGCCAACTATGAAAGACACCGTAGCGCCGGTAGCTTTGACGTGAAAAGATAAATTGGAAAAGAAAATTTATAGTACGGATATGAAAACAGAATTCGCAACGCGCGCGATGATCGAATATAGACTGAATTTTCTATGTATGTATTCAGAAAAATCTATGTCGTCGATACCGTAACGTTGACATTTTGCTTTGATTTCCGTAAACGTCTTCGGAGGAAATGCTAAGTATCTTCGGGGATAAATCTTATATAAGTATTAATTTTTTGTTATCGATTTAAATATTTATTGAAAACTAATTGTCGCGCGGAATTAAAAAAGAAAACTTAATAAGTAGCCTGTGTGTTCTCTCTGACTCTTTCCCTCTCTTCTACTTTAATGCCAAAGTCATCAAGACCAGTTGAGCCGTTAAGCAGATACCTTCTAACCATCATCTATATATTAATACATCCAAACATTTGCATTTATCATATTACTAAGATTGCTTTTTAAAAATATTCGTAACATTAGTACTAAATTTCAAGATGTTTATATGCATTTGTTACAGGTATCTACGGAGTGAAATACGGTTTGGAGACGCTAAAGCTAAGAATGGTGAGGTATCGATTTAAGGCGAGGTGGAGGTCCCGACGTTATGAAGGTAGGTGTAGTTATTTTGCAATTCATGCTTGGGTAAATTCGCGCAATAAATCTCTTAGACATAAATTTTGGCTTTATACGATACGATATATACAGACAACATTATATTACCAAATATTTTACTCATTTTTCCAAAAAAAATCGTTTAAGTCACTTAGATGGTTTGACATAGACTTTTTTTGAATTGGTGAAATCTTCAATAAATGTATTTACCAATCCTAAAAATTAACTAAAAAAAATCTTATTTGTCTCTTAAGTCTATTTTACATTTAGGGTTCAGCTGATTCCTTACGTGGCATCATATTTTGAGTATTATTTCAATATTCTTCTAATGTCATGTGATATAAATCCAAGTCACAATCTCATTGGCACACCGTGATGCGTTTGCCATTAGGAATACAATGTTAACGTAATGGGCCGTGATAGCAATAATAATGATACGTAATGTAGCATTTAGGCAAGTGAATGTGTCACAGAGAACATCTTCAGTTCTTTTAGAAAAATATTTAAATCGAACACTTTATTGCTTTAAGGGCACTAGTTGGTAGCTTCGTTTAGAGAGGCTGCCGTTTGCAAATTCCGTTAGCAACTCAACGCCATTTCCCGCACATCGGGACCAACTTTGCATTCAAAATGTCCTACGTCACAAAAGCGCAGTCCATTTCCAGCTTATCTCCTAGTGGTAACGAATTTTAAAGGTAAATTTATTCATTCACGAAATGATCATCCTATCCAACTCTTACTAAATATATGGGTTGGAAATGATAAATTTAAATCAATTTACATAGAAATAAAATTCTATAGCGTTACTCTAAGACAACATCAAAAGCAAAAAAACAAAGCAAAGCAGTCTAAAAAACAAAACTGTTTTACTTTAAATTAACATAGTTTACCAACACCATCAGACTATTTTTAGAAACGAAATTAATTTTATTGAGCTGCACTTCGGTGAAATTGAGTAATTTTAGTATTCAAAACGGATATTTGGCACTTCAGTTGACTTTCCTTTGTTTTCAAGAGGTCATTCGCGCTACCTCTTAGTTTCAAGGTGACTCAGATGAAGTGTTCTTACCGTCGCCCGTTACCTCAATATTTCATAAAATATGTTTAACTTCGATGAATCTCGATATATACTAAAGATATCAAAGCTAAACCGTATATCAAACCTACCATGGACGCAAACTGACGAAAAATATTGACTATTTTTTTTTCCCCCAACAGTGACCTACCTTAGCCTATTGGCATACAAATAATGGTCTGTATTGGTACGCATCGCGCTAAACTAATTTCGAAATGTGGTGATGCGAAACACCCATGGAAAATAAGAGCGCCAACAACTCTGCTATCCTGAGATCTATTATACTGTTGATGACAGTTGTTGGATTTAAATTAAACATTTGATCTTAGTTTACGGCAATGCGTAGACTAACTTCTCATACAAAAGTCGTATTCAAACTGCGCAACGTTACGTATTTATGCGGACAAGAGTTACTTTATTGCAGGTTATCAGATATAACATTATCTACACAATAACATGCTTATAATGTAGCATTCCTTTGTACATAATCAAAATATATGATATGATATGTCCACATTGAGATATAATCATAAAAATGTTTCTCAACTATCTCTTTATCTATTTGTCCATATTTAAGCTAATATTAATGCCGGAAATTACAAAGTTTGTACAAAGACTTATTTTCATTTCTACCACATGAAAATTTATATATCTCAAGATATCTTATTCTAAAGGGGTAGACGGAGATCACAAAATACTACTTGGCACGAACAAATAAGACTCGCTGGACATAATAAAAAAAACACCTTAAAAATAATATACAGTTGCAATTTTTCTGCGACGTTATAAAAACTAGAAACGCAATTTATGCAGGTAACTGAATTTCTATTTCTGGTGAAGACGAAGTTTTTTCAATTTAAAATCGCTAACCTGTTAACAAATTGTGCTTTGCATTAATACAAGGACTCAAACGCAATAATGTCACAACGTCGGAGAAAGGTCTGCGCTTTTTCCAACTTTAATATTTTATTTGGCGTCAAACGACAACAAAACAGGTTGCGACGCTACAGAATTGTTCATTTATTTTTAATTGTTGCGAGGAAAATAAAGAGTAACTTTGTATTCCCTGGAAACACACTGTGCTATTGAAAATTAACACGGACAAAAGCTTGTACCTAATAGAGTTGGTTAATTAAAATTTAATTTCGTTTTCAATATAACTTTATGAGAGTAAATTTGATTTAACTTCTTATTTGCTGTCGTAAGGTAGTCAACGAAACCCGTCATATGTTGCAATACTATATTTTAAAAATGTAAGATTTTTATATGATTCAATCAAAAAGAAATAATTAAAAACAATAAAAATTGAATCTTAAAAGAAAAAATCGATCGAGCCTCTTCTAATACTACCGCGTCGGCAACTCACAATACGGCCGTAAAATCTTAACCCAAAATTATAAGGTTTATAAAACCTCGTGTGCCGACCACACATGACTGGTAAAAAAGCCAGGGAGATGATGAAATAGAGACATTTATTACAAAGTAAAATTAATTTTAACAAAACGTAATTCACGTTTTATCACACGCGTTGAAAGTGCAGTAATAAGGTATCGAATTAAAGCCAGCTTTATAAATGTTGTAGAAATATTTACTTCTTATACTACATAAAGTCGGCACCGCGGTCCCAGGGACTTCGTGTAATGCGATTTCGCTTTTGATGTTTTTACAAAGTATTTACTTTAGTTTATTCTTAAAAATTATGTTTCCATTTTAAAAATAAATTTAATGTGAAAGAAAAGAAATCTATTCAAATCAGCGCTGGTGGTCTATGTAAATGGCAATGAGTTATTTTGATCGTAATTTATAAAAAAAATATAGAATGTTACTATAATTATTTTCCAGTTATACTACGCCTACATGTGTATAAATGTTGTTAAATGCATACGTTTCTCTTAACGTACTCGTACATGTACCCACCTCATTTGCAGCGGTCAAGCGGTTTTCGTTGACAAGCTCCCTGCCCGCCAACGGATCATGTTAATTCAATCCTGGTCATGTTCTTGAAATTTAATTTATCGGTATTTTACTTCTGAATTTATTTTTATGCATCGCTTAAATGGATGTATTTGCGATTAATTAGCTCAAATAACTCAAATAGATGTCACTGCCGCACGACAAATTATACGCAGATGTCGTCTTACTTTTTCTAATAATTAGTTTAAGATACACCCCAATTAACTGCGCACTTTTACGCGTATATAGTAATAATAATACTATACCTCTAAATGGATAAACTACTGTAACGAAATATAACAACAGAACACTGGCAGTATTAATATAGAGTAATCACGCGCCTCTAATAATATAATAGTTAAACTATATTATACACTTATCACATCTGACAAATATTTACTATGCGCTTATTTGCCGACGATTGTAAGTAGACTAAATAAACTGGAAAAATATACCACTTTTTTGTATTCAGACGACAAAAATATATATTCAATTTTAATTAAGAAAAAAATAATTTATAAACTTACACATGAATAGGTTAGTTCCGTTTTTGTCTATGTAATAAAAGTACAGAAGTTAGAACTATTTTTAAAGCCCTAGAGAGGGTTAGTTGGCAGTTACTAGATTGTTACGTTAGCGATGGTCTTTAAGAAATAATTTAACACAGTGCTGCAGGTTAATGCGTGTAACCATTAGTCTTATCTTCAATTAACATCAGGCAGGATTCTGGTCACGCACAAGCATATGTGTAAAATGAAATAACTGAATACTTTTGCACTTAATCTTTGTATTAATGATGGCTCAAAGATAAGATGTAACAGTAATTTATGGTTTTATTAATAGAAGCGGTGTATCGTATCGATTGGTGTTTCTTAGTTTTTTGAGTCCTAAATTCATAAAATCTTCCATTCCATTCCATTCAGCCTCGTTACGCCCACTGCTGGGCATAGGCTTCCCCCAAAGATCGCCACAATGATCGGTCCTGTGCAACCTGCATCCAGGATACTCCCGCAACCTTGACCAGATCATCGGTCCATCTTGCGCGAGGCCTGCCCACGCTGCGTCGACCTGTACGTGGCCGCCATTCCAGTACTTTGCGGCCACTGAATTTGTAAAATCTTACTAATATTATAATTGTGAATTTCTGGATGGATGGATGGATATTTGAAGGTATCTCCGGAACGGCTGAACGAATCTTGATGATATTTGGCAAATATACAGAACATAACCTAGAAGAACATATAGGCCACTTAGTAAGTTTTATTTAATTCCGTGCGGGTGGAGTCGCCGTTCATAGCTGGTAGTGAATAAAACAAGAATTTCAAGTGAAACGAAATCGTAATATCGGAGTGTTTACATTTAGCTGAAGCGTCGATATCACAAATTGCACGGCAAAGCCGATAAGCGATTCCAATCCAAATTATTGACTAAAATAACATGGGATAGTTCTGTTTCGCACAGAACTATCTCTTTGAGGATTTTATGAAACATGAAGGACATTACGTTAAGAAATTAAAATGTCGACGTATATCTTACTTATATTATAAATGCCAAAGTTTAGATGGATGGATGTTTGTTAGAAGGGTTTTCCAAAACGGCTCAACGAGTCTCGATGAAATTTCGCATAGATGTAGAACATTTTCTAGAAAAGCACATAGGCTACTTTATAAGTTTTTTCTCCTTTTTTAATTCCCCGCAGACGGAGTCGTGGGTGACAGATCGTAAAATATAAGTTTTCAAAGATATTGTTAACGTTGTTAATTGAAAGAACTAAATATTTATAGTAATAATATAGTCATACTGAGATAGACCTCATAAACTTTTCGTCAGATATAGATTAATATGATAAAAATACGTTTACAATTTAAACAGTTTAAATAGTTAATAATGTTACTAAAACACTAAATATTCGACACAATTTGCGGTACATATCTGTTCATTCATCTATTTCCCGCAAACTTACATGAACTGTTTCTCTATGGACTAAATTCAACACTAGATATACACGATTTTCATGCGGTTTAGAATTCTGGAGTAATAAGCATATTGTGAATACATATATTTATTCAAAAAACGGTTGACGTGTACCTATTTCAAAATGTAGTCACTAAGCACTTCTTTTGTTGTAACTCTTACATCAAATTGTTTGTTCCGACTCAATCAATATAAACAAATCATCATGATCAACAACCTCTATCTAATATTGTGCTCTAATCAGTGTTGGGTGTTGTTTTTAGTAATTTCAGAAGTAACCAAACATTTACTGTTTCTTAGCGTAAATTAATTATGTTACTTAAACAATTTCATAAAGATAACGCAATATATCATCTAATATCTATCACCAACTCATAAGTAACTTGATTTGAAGGGGTTTTTCTCCTCAAACGTATCAATTACAATAAGAAAACTTATTTGAAGGAATATAGTACGATCATGTATATTCTTCAACTGGTGCAATGTAAATTTATTTGGTCTATCGATAGCAATCAACCCGTTAATAATTCAACTTTTATGAGTGCTGTATTTCAGTTGTAGACTCGAGTTATGACGTAATGATTGATTCAGACTCGATGCAAAGTTTAATGCAATCATCAACACGTTTACTACGTTACACGCAGCATTTAATTAAAACGTGCTTTCGATATATAAGTAGTAGATGGTAAAATTTGGAACAAAGCCAAGCTTAGCCTTTGTTCCAGCCACCACTTGACGAACCGAGACCGTCACCCTACTTTGAATCACGAAGATCTTAGCTGCTATGTAGCGAACGATCTATTTAAATGAAATAGATTTTCTTCATAAAGTATGCCACAAGTAAGAAACTTTACCGACTTATAATTGTGATTTCATCATATGCAAAATTTGTGACTTTTTAAATGTTTCTAATGTTGTTTTTTAGATTTTCTTTAATAGTATATACAACAATAGGTTGCACTATGATTACGGTTATTGGTCCTCTACTAGCTGTTTACAAAAGAGCCAATACAGGGGAATATACCCTTGCGATACTCGGATCTGAAAACGGGCTACTTATAGTTCATCCTGTTCGCAGATTCTCACTACTACTCCAGATGTTTCGAGAATCCCTTCACTTCTATTATCTACTTAAAGCTAGCAGTATTGACTTTGTACCGTATATAAGAGTTGGTTTTTTTTTTTTTAAGGAATTAACAAGTAATTAACCGAGACCCCACCTGGTGTAAACTGTTCATGTGATCGAAAGATGGTACGCGCTAAGTAAATGCTTATTCAGTTTATAGCCAGGATAGAAACACTGACGCCGGCAACTTTTTCCAATCGTTTAGTTGAAAAAAAAAAATTGTCGGCGTCGGTGATTATCGCTTCGTTTATATTTATTTACCTCGCTTGAAGATATCTAGACTTATTTATTGCTTTTACTATAAAACATTTTTACCGAAGCGTAGCGCCGTTGCTACCGAACATCATTTTATGATAAAGTTGCAACAGAATCGTTCAAGCGCCGTCATTCGCAGTGACATTTAATTTATGTCAAATTACTTCGCTATAATGTATAAGGCGGAAAATGCACAAGCACTACTCAGCTAAAATATTTTATTAGTGGTAACGTCCATTTTAATAATAGTTTTAGTAGTTTAGTTATAGCAGTGAAGCTCTCTTAATTCCTTAAGTTAGGAAAATGAATTATTTACAAATGTATCAGTTTGTATCATTAGCGGGAAACTTAGCATTAACTTTAACTTGACTTAACATTAATAAAAGTTATTTACAGTATTGTAGCAAATTTTACATTAATCGTCTTACAGAGAAACATTGGAAGGCAGATTACATAAATTTAATTTAATAAAACATTAAAGTTACGTCATTGGTAAAATATTACTAACTAGCTTTTGGTCGCGACTCCGTCTGCGCTGAATTAAAAAAAAAACTTAAAAAGTTGCCTATGTGTTCTTCTAGACTATGTTCTACATATATGACAAATTTCATCGAGATTCGTTAATCTGTTCTGGAGATACCTTCTAACAAACATCCATCCATTTGTCCATCCATCCATCTAAACATTCGCATTTATAATATTAGTAAGATTTTTTCGTTCACAAATATCACACGCACGATCGGGCAACACTATACGAATTATTTCTATTCATTGGAATCACAACGTGAATATGAAACCAGATTTTTATTTCAGGTGAACCTATCCAAATTTCAGATCCGTTTTCATGCCTTTTTGGCCTTTTGCTAACCTCTGACATATCACAATACGTGAATTTCGTTTTCCGCAAAAAATACAGGTTCAATAGGTGTACAACGCAACGCATTCGATAGGCGAAACAAAGAAGAATTAAACCTGTCAAAATTTTACTAAATGCAATTTAGTTTTTCGTTTATAATAATATTATTTTCAACTGACTTGATAATATTGTAACCATTTACCTTTCTTTATTTCTTTTTTATCTTATATCTTTCATATGTTTTCCGTACTTACTTATAATATAATTGTATAAGTATTATACAGATACCATCGTTCATTCCAGGTATTGCAGTACAAGCAAATGCAAATATCATTGCATTGGCGCAAAGACATTGACTAGCACCGTCTGGGTTTGGATCAATCCTGTCTCCATGGCTATGTATACAAACCATTTTTGTTTATTTAAACTTTGTACACAAAAATCGAAGAATCAACAATGAGAAAAGCGATGCACAGGTGAGCTTCACTTTTAAAGAGTTCTTTTATTTTACAACTGAATCTTCGACAAGGAAAGGCTGTCCAAGCGGATTTTATACCGATAAAGAATTGCTAGACAGTACGTATTATAATATGTTTTGATTCAATTTAATCAAGTGATAAACTAATTTTTAACTAATTTTTAATTCAATTAAAATCGATAAGAACTCAAAGTTCATCTTTCAATAATGTAAATTTTGATTCAATTAACGCCGAGACAGCTATCGATAAGAATCCGTAATTAATTTTTGAATGAAAATGTAATTCATTTGACAGAAAGCAATAAAGTGTTGATTACATTATTCTAATATTGGAATTATCAACGTATAATCAGTACGTCACGTACGTTCGTATAAAGTTCGCGAAGGAAAGTCTATAAAAAGCGATTACTGCGTATATCACGTACAATAAACAAACCATTTGACTGTAATCATGATTGAAAACGTACGAATGTGCATCTCTGTTCATTTGCTATAAATAAAGGCGAGTGGAGTAGATGCGAACTGAAACAGCCGCGAGTGCATCGGATCAGAAACGAGCGGCTCACTCGAACGAGCATCATTAAAATAGTTGCGCGCAGTATACGCGCTCGACTCTCAAAACTTTCTAAAGCCCCATACACACGAACGGTTCGTCGGAGGATGTCGTAGCCTTGCAATGGCAAACTATCCTCGTTACCACAAAATCACTTGAACGTATATACACTGCAAGTCAAGCCTTGCATAGCTTTTGTGAACATATCTGACAAGCTCACGCCCGTGTTCGCATGTTCATTGTGAATGGAATCTAAGCCACAAATGGCTGTTAGGCGCTACTAGTTGGATCTAGTTGTTCAGCAAGCTTTGCGGCTGCATTGTGAACAACTCAAAACTGATATAATGCAGCATGTTAGCTTAAACTTTTAATACAGCTTCGTGTAATCTACCAACGAGATTCGTTTGTTTAATAAAATAAAAATGCTAGCTTAGAGTGTGTTGCTTGATTCCACACAGATCTTTTGAATTTCTTGATGTTTTCCTTCGCCGTAAAAACGTCGGATATATTTACATACGAAATTCGGACATCGATATACAAATTGTACACTAGCGGTAATCGAACCTGAGCATATAGATTTCGGTCCGATCCGGTCTAGCGCTTAACAACGGCGCCACCGATGCTTTTTTAAAATATATTCAGTAAAAAAATTAGAAATATCCATATTCGAATCACTTTTCATTAAACACTCAGTGTGCAAGTGATTACGAACTTTATTTTTCGTAACCGTATTCTCGTGAACAGATTTTATGTCACAAAATTTACAGATAATTTGAATACAATAGACAATATAGAGGAAAGATTTTATTGTTTGTTTGAATTGAATATGCTCTTAAAACACTGAACAGATTTGAAAAATCCTTTCACTCTTGAGAAGCTACACTATCTCTCAGGGTGACATAGACTATATTTATTAGGTACTAGATTATTATTTCAATTCCGCGCGGAAGAAGTCGTGAACAACTGCTAGTTAAATATAAAATGATTGCCTTTAAATGTCTTTAAAGCGCAATACGTTTTAAAAGCTTCAGAAGTCGCTTTTAGATATTGAAATATATTTAAGGAAATAGAATTTGTCGCCGGTCTCACTGAGTGATGTATAAATATTTTCTAAGGCTTTCGACTTGTCGCTTACAATAAAAAAAAATCATGAACCACATTCCTTTGTGATTAAGATATAATATGCTTTAGTGGTGGGATACCAATAAAATATTTGTACTTTTACAGCCCCACTCATAGACGTCAATCGGTCTCTGTAATGGTTAATTTACCCTCTGAGTAAATTTACCAGTAAACAACTGAATTTGATACAGCGGTTACAACGGACAGTACGAAATTAAAAAAAAATAAGTCTTGTAATTCCGCATACATCATGTACCTTCCAGTAAAAAAAGCCGTCAAAAGCAAAGCAAATACATCATGTGTACGAAAAATAACTTTTTTTTTTATATTACACACAGACAATCTTATTTAATTAATTGTATAGATAGATAGACAGATGCTTCCGACTTCTACTCCTCTTCTTGTAAAATTTGCCTTCATTAAATTCTATTTCCATATTTTAATACTCGTAGTATCTTCCGAAGAGGTAACATAATTAAAAATCTTCAGTGTAATATTACAATTATTGAATTAATGATGTGCAAAATTCGTAGATTTTCGTCGTCGTTTAATTAAGGGTATTGATATAGGAATCATTAAAAGGAATAAGCTTCAATTATTAACAAAAAGGAATGCAAGAATTGAAAATAGCCCGAGCTGTTCTCGCACAAATTAAATATCGATAGTATTTATTTTATTTTACCTGTAAAGATATCATTATTAAGGTATACCATAACAAGTTATAAAAGTAAATCATACAATCCAAACTATTTTCTATTCACAAAATTATAGGTTATTAAAAACAAAGCGACATGACATTGCATTATTAATTAACAGAGAGAGATTGTGATACGAGGGGATTAATATGCAATTGCCGGGCTTTATCCTCCGAAATTCAATCAGCTAAGTCTTACAACCTAATTTCAGCTTTGGATAGGTATTAGGTATTAGATACTGAGATAAATTAAAATTATGTTCTTGTCAGTGTACATAAATATATTGAAATAGTAATAATGTTTCCATTCAAATTATATTCTAGGAAAGCAAAAGCTAATATTTGTGACTAACGTTAGAGCTTTATCAAATAGATTTTTATGTTATCGCTTTTTTTTTTGTTAAGACTACTACCATACGATGTCAAACGGAGGAAAAATATAAAACAAATAATACTAACACTATATTTTTAAAAACACGTATGTTCTGCATACGATTCAGTACTTAATCGTATTGTCAGTACAATGCATACGATTTAAATGTTGTTATAAGTAAAAAAAAAAACTACATTCACTTAACCATAATAATAGATTAGAAATCAAAACTACGACTTTGACATTATCGCTGAGTTTCGTGACTATTCCAAACGACGCAAATCCAAACTCCGTCCGCGTCTTAATGGTTGGCATTTCACTAGCGATTCGTCTTCGCACAACTTACTGTCGAAACTACTTTGTAAAATTTTATCTAACTTTAGATCTCCTTTTATTACTCGTACTAAACATATTATGTCTGACAGCCGAATTACGAGATTACGACAATATTGCCATCGCCCTCATTGACTTTGTAAAAAAAACTATAGCAAAAGTGCTCGTACACAGGGGTCTATAATATAATGACCATAAATACCAAGATAATTTTTTTATCGTTTTTCTCAATCACATATCATATTATGTTAACAATTTTAATTGTGCTATCAATGTGAATCAGGTAATACTCAGATAGAAAAGTTCTGCATCGAACACATTCAATTTGATGGACAAGCTCGTTACTTCCAACTATTTTTATTCATCGGCAAAAATATATTCAACATTTGTTCAATATTGAAAACGGTTTGAAAATTTAAGTACCTATATTCATACCTATATAAGAATATGGATACCGATTGATAAAAGCCGATGTAAAGAGTCTGGGGTCGATCACTTCGGAATATCTATCAAATATCAAAAGTTGTTTGCGTTATTACTTCCTTTTACAAAGGTAACTACTAGTTTTTAGAACAAACCAATCATAAACATTTAAAAATAATTTAAAGGATGATAATTTGTTTTTTCCCGAATTATGTTACAATTTCAGAAATTGTTCGTACATTATTTTTACCTAAGAATATATTTACCTAAGCTGACGTAAGTTGCTTTACTAGTTGTGCATTAATAGTAAACTCAAAATAAGCTTCGTCTCGTAGAATTGGAAATTTCTTCAAGAAATATAAATTCTAACAAATCGAAGCAACAGCAGCGAACACGAGTTCTGTATATTTTACAGGGAAATTTACGCTTCAGAACTTAATAAAGTTGAGTGAGAAAGTATTTCTTATCGCATTCAATAGGAATACGGAGATGTAAAAATGCAGGACTTTAAGTTTGCCCGGTACATACGCGGTACCTACGGAGGCAGCTGCGTATTCCCATCACAAAAATTGTGTTGTTGAAAGGAACTAGTTCCATATTAGCTAATATGAGTAGCTACTCAGCAGCTTTATAAGCGCCACACTGTTTCGTAGACAATGCCATCTTATGGCACATTCTTCAATGAAGGTTTGGAAGATGACTGTTGAAGCAAATAAAAGTGCTAAAACAAATTAGTTCTGAGGCCAAACTTTCATTTTAGTATAAGAGCAACACTTTTAATTGAGATATTATAGTAGCATATGAAAATAAAACAAGCTAAAAAACAAATGAATAAGCAAACAGTGAGCTTTTTGCTACGAAGTCGTTTCGTTTTAATGCAGACAGAAACGGTAACCACTTGTTATTTAAAAGACTGTCGACTAATTAAAAATTATATGAAAATATTCATGATTCTCTTATTTTGTCTGTAGTTAATCGTGAGTTTCTGAGACCAAAATACCTATTTAAAATATATTTTTATCTTTATTTTCTCAAAAATATTGAAAAAGATGAAGACATGATTTATACAGAGATTTTGGTGTCAGAAACCAACGATAAGTACTATTTGTATTTTACTTGAATTATTTTAATTAATGGATTTTTCGGACTGACACAAGCACCAATGACATTTTTAGCAATACAAAATGTTCTTAAGTTCAATTGTATCATAGAAGATGATGATATTTTATAAGACACAATTAATTTTAAGGAAATTGTCAGCTTTTAAATCATAAATTAACTGATATAACTCACTACTCCAAACTGTTTGTCGGCTTACAAACTATTTCTCTGCCAACCGGTACCGGTAACTCTGAGAGCTCACATGTAAACATCTTGTAACAATAGAGGTCCATATGCGATTTTAGTTTTGATTAGTAAAGTTTAAGGGTCTATTGAATTGCAGTCCTGAACAAACTTCTAAATGCTAACAAGCTTACGTCAGCGCTCGACGCTCCATCGTTTTGAGTAGGTATGTACAATACAACAGTATCAAAGAAAGCGCCGTTGTAACACACGATGCTTTGTTAATGTTCAGTTTAATTAAAAATTCAGTTGCATTTGTACAAAGAGCACAAGCATACGAGTTATTGAGAAGAGATAATAAAGGGGGCTGATAGGGTTAGATAGTTTATTTCACAGGAAATCTAAACTTTAAAATATACCTCTTGGTATATAAGGCTACCATTAAATTGTTTAATATTTACATTTGAAATATCTTTGAAATCGTGAAACGTTCCACTTAAAATAAATAAAGAATAATTAAAATAAATATTTAAATTACATGAAAAATGAAGATTGCATTCATTAAAGCTGACCTTATTTGCTATGAAAGCTGCATTTAAATTTGACAAGAACGTGGATTTTGTTAAAAGGATTGAAGGTTGCAGGAAGTCTGAAAATGAATTCCTTAATAAACCTGCCCATAGTTATTTTACTAACAGATAAAAACGTTTTCTAACTTTACTTACATTGAAATGATGTAATTTAGTTAATATTATTGCTTAATCCAATCAACACTAAAAAAAACTGAATTATTTTCATTCTTAGTGGCTAGATACATTCGACGACAGCCTTTCTCCAGTTAATTAATGAAATTCTTTACAAAAAGCTCTAAGATGTTATGACAAATTTATTAAGTTTACATTAGCTCTTTGAATAGTAACACATCGCTGTGTGAATTAACGAAACGACTTAATTAGCTGCCGTTTATCACTAGTTCAGAAATTACAACATTAATAAATGTTCTATTAATAATCGTATTTTCTTAGACACATAACTTTATTACTAAGACTGTAGTAATTTAATAAGACATTGACAATAAATCTAGATTTCTATCACTTTAAAAGAATAGACGCAACGCATACAATGTCGGCTTTATTCTCTTGGAAGCTAAATGGGTTTCATTAAGCCATTAGGACAGTGCGCTTCATCTTTTTAGCTTTAAATAAAACCTTACTTAGGTTCGTTTTGTAAAGTCTATTTAAAGATGTAGGTATTATTCAATGCTTTTCAAAATAAAAATTAACGAAATGTAAATAACATAAAGTTTTATACTTTTCTCATATAAAAGCATTCACCCCTCCTTTCTTTTAGGTCTCAAAAGAATCCTACATCCAGTAGAACGGCCTTAGACTGAAGATGTAAAAGAAAAACAAATTTAAACTTTTAAACAAATCATACAAATCGAGCATAGACTGGTATCTGAATCAACTATTACTTGTAAGGTTATGAAGTATATTATACATCATTGTCAATCCTAATATCCTAAGAATTTTCATACACCTAGTTAATAAGGCGTTTATAAGACTAAGTTTATACGAAACTCAATGAGAAATTACTAAGTTCTCGAGCTAGAGGAGTTTTAAAGTAGTTAAGCGTACACTAATTTAAAAAGTTAACCGTAACATCGAAATAGACCAGATGAAGTTGATGGAAAAATCTTTCTAAAGGTAAATTAGGTTGTGTAATGTTTTCTACTCCAAGTACACAAATATGTAATAACCAACAATTGTTTTAAATACAAGTCTAGTAGACTCGTATTAATATTTTTATTCCATACTAGCTTTTACCCGCGACTCCGTCCGCGCGGAATAAAAAATAGAAAACGGGGTAAAAATTATCCTATTTCCGTTTCCTGGTTCTAAGCTACCTGCCCACCAATTTTCAGTCAAATCGATTCAGCCGTTCTTGAGTTATAAATAGTGTAACTAACACGACTTTCTTTTACATATCGACGCTGGAAAGCATAAACGCTGTAACCCTTGAAATCGCGAATATGTTTTTCACTCGTTAATAATTTCAACCATTATCAAACGATAATGATTTTATTATAGGTTAGCACAAACTACACAATATTGCTAAATACCGCATGCTTGTAGGCGTATCAGCTCACGAGTTATGATTTTTGGCTCTCCTGTAAAGTTCATACTTTCGGGGTTACAGCGTTTACGCTTTCTAGCGTCGATATATAGATTTTAACAATTCTTTCATAAGCAAATCTACGCGGTTTCGTATAATTATCCTTCGATAAAAATGTCTTGTATAGGTACCCCTCCATACCAAGGTTAAAATGGAATATGGTTAGTCAACACATCATACGCCTGAAGTAAATTCCATAATGCAGTACCTGCCAGTTTAATTAATAATAATATTCAAAGTTTAATTCCGACTTTTATATGTGAACGTTTAAAATTAATTTCAATTACTTACTATATTTATATTTTTAACAATACAGTCTTTGTAATTTGCTCATCCATCCATCGATTCATAACTACCAACGTTATAAACTATCTTCCTTTCTATCTAAATCGAATCCTATTCAATAAAATAATTTTCAATATAAAAATCAACTACGACAGACGAGGAAGGCTCGGCCGCATAAGAAGAAAGAATGATTTTGGGAGCGTAAAGATAGCGTAAATTCGAGACGGCCGAGTGACCGCTAACCAGATGGCTGTCATCACTTATATCTGGAAAAACATGTGGATTAGGAGGATCTTCAGGAAATACAAGTCCCACGATATGTGTAGACGTGACTCAGGACGAAAGAAATTAAGGTCACATTATGAATCAATCTTTATAATAAGCCGCAATCCGCATCTTACAAAATTACATTGCCTTAATTAATATTTCACAGGTTTTTACGGAAGAACACATGAAGAAATTAACAATTAAAATCGTTCTTTTTTTTATATTTATACGTGACTTATTTTTGTTTATAACCATAATGATTCGTATGTGGAATAAGTATTATTTGTGACATAATGTGAGGCAAAATTCTCAACGGAATAATCTTATTTGTCGTTGTACATCCTGCATCCAGATGCAACCAAAGCCTTGCGATATGCAATACCATTATGCTGATTGTATGTTAGTTCCAATTAATCCGAACTGACATTGAATAACGGAATATACAGAAACATCTGTAGTAAATCCTTCTTTTATGTACGAGCCCTAACCTTGTTCTATTATCTAACATCTTTATTTTTGTTACAAATATATAGTAAAATATATAGTTTAATACCCACAACACGAAATGGTACCAACGGATAAGACAACAACAGCGAAATTGATAAATTTACCTTTCACTTAACCTTAATAAAATATAATAAATCTTGAGCTTTGATTAATCTATAAACTCGCAGATACGATAAGCTTTTAAAGTAAATTGAAGTCTTATAATTAATTTTGTGGGCGCACGGATAACTTATTAAATTGTGTTATTCATTTGCGCCGAGTACTGTATTTGTGTGATTTAGGATATAACAAATTTTAAAAGAATTAGCGAAACAAAACTTCTACTATTTATTAAACTGCAATTTGCCAACACATCATTATAACTAAAACTTTGTACCCCTTCTTAATAAATGAACGTGAAACTGTGTCATACAGTTAAAGTTAATGTGAAGAAGAGCATAAAGTTATTTTTAATCAAAAAATTCGTTGATTATGAATTACTAGCTGCCCGTGATTCCGTCCGCGCAGAATTAAAAAAAAAAACTATAGTAGCCTATGTGTTCTTCTAGGCTATGTTCAACATCTATGCCAAATTTCAGCGAAATCCATGCAGGCGTTCTAAAGATACTTTTTAACAAACATCTATCTAAACTTTTGCATTTACAATACTACTTGCTGTCGCCCGTGACTCCGTCCGCGCGGAATTGAAAAAAAAAACATAATAGTAGTAGCCTATGCGTTCTTCCAGACTATGATCTACACTTATACCAAATTTCATCGAGATCCGTTGAGACGTTTTGGAGATACTTTCAAATATCCATCCATCCATCCATCTAAAAATTCACATTTCTAATATTAGTAAGATTAAGATGGTTGAATTTCGAACATAGCGACGACTATTATATGTAAATATCCTATCCAAAAGTGCATAATATGCCATCATGTATTTGTTTACAATCTACTTTATATCTTGCTCTGAATTGATTATAAAATTTGAAAATTTACGCTGGAAAAAAGGTATATTTAAGTAGGTAGGTAATTAGTAATTACTTAGAAAAAAAAGGTTATTGTGTGAAAAACCATTACAGTTCAATGTACTACTGCTGCAGCAAACTGCTGCCATCTACTAAAGAACGATTAAAACCTGTGGTTAAAACGTAGTACACCATGTACCTAACGCCAGATGGCCTAAAATAATTATAACTTCTCTAGATCAGAGTTATTTCAGCCCATGTATTAATTATTCAATTCTGCTATGAGTGAGGTGATGATCTTCAAAGCCTGCACGAACACATACAACCATTCACCAGTCACTTTAAACAACCATCCTCTCAAGAAAGCAGAGAGAGTGAAGTACTTGGATCACCGGATCATGGATACACTCAATGATAATTTAGATTTAGAGAGGGAACGCCGGGCATTGTCAGTCAGAGCGGATATGTTGGCTCGTAGGTTTGCACGGTGTACTACACCAGTAAAATAATACTTTTTAAAGCTTATCATCAGTCTTTTTATACGTGCAGCCTATGGGTCAAACGTACGCAAAGGCTTTGCGAGTGCGCTCTTCTATAACGCATCTGAGATGTTTGCAGATGCCGGTGTTAAAGACTTTGCCGCATCGATAAGAAACAGAGCAGCATCGCTGATGCAGCGAGTACGGGGGTCAACTGCTATCTACAATTCATTGTTCATAGAGCAGGTTTGGACTGTCCCGTATTAGCCATATGGACACGTCTACATGTATAGTAATTTTGTTTAATTTGATTTTGTATGGACCGTGTATCTGCATTAAAAGTTTTATTTTTATTAGTATTCTCATATTCATTTTTTAACTTGTTATCTATAAAATAAATTTTATGAAATAAAAACATAATGTAAAAAATAGTAAACCACCGGCTGCGAAATCCCATGACTCATGCAACCAGTGGTGAAGGCTATAGACAGGAACCTCCTGACTATGCGTGCGGTTTCTAAAATAACTGTCTTTTATATCAGGCCCTTAATCCAACAATTTAGCTAGAGGTTCTTAAGATGTTGGTCGAAGCTCTTTGCTATCAGTCTATTCACCGATACGACTATCGAAATAATGGTAGTGACATATTATTATTGTTCGCGTATGGTCCAACACTACGACAAGCATCCATTAAATAGAACATTAAACATGATCTAAAATTAATTCTATACTTCATCATCATGTGTTGTAAAACTAATCACCTTGAATAGCCTTATCTACTTGTCTACACTGTACAGAAAAGATTGAATTTTGCTATATTTTAAATCTATGATTTGCATATCCTGTCATCCTGTGACAGAGACCGAGTGATGAAGCCTGAAGGATTTCGTATCTTTTATATAATCTACTGTCATGCTGTCTGTGGTATTTGCCATTTGCATTTCAATTTTTTAATCATTTAATTCAGTAATATATTTGCAATTTATTTCCTATATTTAAAATTAAGAACCATAAGATAAATACAAGATACTTGAAAATTATTAATTTGTATATTTTATCAAAAAGTTGGCATCTAAAAAATTGTAAGTTAAATCTATAGGAACATAATGTAACCGGTCTTTTCTGTGAAATTTAATTTTATGGCTACCATTTTGTTAACACCTTACTGTAATTTTTTTAAAGTGAGTAACCTGCAAGTGTTACATAATGATTTCCTATTTAACCAGATTTGTTTGATTCTTTTTTTTCAGATGGACTGGTGAAAATGGCAATTAATCACTGAATGATGAATCCAAATTAGAATGCATATTGTATACAGCGATCTACTCCCCTGCGATGATAATGATACAGATATTTTGTCTTCTATCTAGTAGATTTTACTTCTTGGCAATCCCTAAAAATAGTATTTCTATTTTGACAATTTTTAAGAAAGAACTATTGTACTAATATTAATTTTTGTCTTTTCAGAATTGGAGTTTCATGGCTAATATTTATTTAAATGGTAGGTTCAAGAGATCTCCCCATCCTTCTCCTGGTACATATGTTAAATTTTCCTATTTGCATGAAAAATTTTAAGGTAACTGTACAGTCCTTGATGCTAAGAATATTATTCTTTAAATAACTAATTAGCAGCTACTTTTATACATCATGAAAACAAAAACTAATAACATATTACATTATAATAATAAAATGTAATTTTAATTTTAAATAATATAAATTTGATTTGTTGCAGGATGGCGCTATCTACAAATTGCAAATCTTTATCACTAGATCTAGATCAAACAAATAGTAAGTATGACAGAATTTTATTTATTTATTCAACTTTTCAGAGGTTTGGTTCTTTTGACATTCAATAATAGTGCCCTACATAGAGAAGTGGACTACAGATGAAAACAATATATAGGAACACTAATCAAATCTTTCAGTTGTCTAAAATACTATAAAAGGATTATTTGTGAGCTGATGACAACAATGAACAAAGAAGCTTTATAGGGAGGAAGAAATTATGGATATCTATGTTTTTGTAATCATACATATATCCATCGTTTCTTAATTCCTAGAGCTAAAATCAACTGCTCTGGTAAAAGACAAGAAAGAAACAAGAAGTGCAATAATATATTGGAAATAAAAACCAAAATTGATTCCTTTTGGTACTCCTCCACATCTTATTGGACATAGTTAAATTACTTTTTGTTGGCATCAAAATTTAAATGTAGTAGTCATTTGGAAATATGTAAATTTTTTAAATTATTTCTACAGTTGTGACAAGGTTATTTGTATATCCGATGTATTTCAATGAAATGTATGTAGAAGCCAAAGTATGATGTTATACAATATTTATGCCTAAATAAATTTAAAAGAATTATACTTTGAGAAAGTTTATTTTATTTATTGTACCCATTTATGCTTAGAGGCATCTCACATTTACAGTGGTTTTATCATACTAATGTTATAAATACGAATGTTTAGATGGATGGATGTTTGTTTGAAGGTGTTTCTTGTCCATGTTCTATATAAATACCAAATTTAATTGAGATCTATTGAGACATTCTGGAGATACCTTCTAACAAGCATCCATTTAAATATTTATATTTTGAGAAAGTTAAAATAAGAAATGTAAATAATGTTTCTCCTTTTAATTAATAGTGGACTGCATCGTTTTTTCGATGATTTTGCCAACATCAAGGTAACAGTGTCCAATATTCCCTGACAAATGACCGGTAGTTGATGATGTTAATTGAGACAATGATAAAGGACAACATAATTGTTAGTAGATTACTTAAAAATAAGATATCAAACACAGTGATTTATAGTTTAATATTTTTAGTATCTGAAAATTTATATTAAACCTTAACCAGGGTTAGCAAAAATGGGATGTTATGGGTTTGGGAATTCAGGAAGTAGGTCATACCGTTGAATTTTAAGTTTCGGACAATTAAATAAAATGTGGTCTAAGGATCCTACGCCCACACCACATATGAAATGGTCACAAATGCGAATTACGCCCCGGGAAACTGGTGTAGGAACAAAGCCATAATCGTTGAAACAAATGTGATAGGTATCACATTCGTAGGCAAGTTAATACTGGTATTGTATCTCTGTTAATATTTCCATGTTTAAGATACAATTTAACCTTTAATTCCCTCCAAGAATAAAAGGTTGAATCGACCGAAAGAATTTACCCATAGATTGGCTAGATCTTTACCAGGTATTATTTCCAGTGTTAAGTATGGACAATTTAGCAGATTTATGCAAGTCTCAGAGGAAGCAAAATGTGATGTGAGCCTTAAAATATTATAGTTTTGTTTAGTTTGTGTGATACAACAGAAGACATGGCTTTTAACAGCCCTACTGCTTCTGCCGTAATCAATATCTTGGGTTAATGGCGTTTTCCTATAAATTTCGCCGTAAAAAATGCCGTATGAATGCTTCGGCTGTAAAAACATGTTTTGAAAACAAAAATAAACACAAAACTGAAAATGTCAGTGTCACTTAAGTGTCACTGTCAGTTATTCTTCAGTGACGTATTTATTAATTGCTATTTTGCTATTATTAGTCGCTTTTTGTAATAGTCCAATTTTCTATTCATAAGTGTTTTAGAAATAGTATGTTTAAGAATAAAAGAAGTTAATTGTTATACCTATCTGAGATCATAATATTTCTATTTTTGTATTTATAAATTATATACAACACACGGACATAAAGTATGAGAAATTTGAAAAAAAAGGTCTTTTTAGTGAATTTTAATTTCACTTAAAATTTTAGGCAAAACATTAAATATTCAATGTGAAATGAATATTAATAGATCTGGCAATACTTTTAAAACCTTCCGGAAATATGGCGCATACCGTCACCATATGCAGATGCAGTTGAAGACTGTTTGTTAAACTTGTTAATTTTTCGTTGAAGATAAATGCTGAACGAATAATTTTCTGTAAATCGACTGGACGATTTGTACATAATGTATTCACGTGAAATGTGAATTTTACTTAAATTAGGTATAAACTTTATAATAATGAACAAAACTAATATTCGAGTTTGATTGCTTGCCATTTTTTTATTTGTTGTTATAAATAACCAGTGGTTTATTTCACCATTGTAATTTTTATTTAGGTTTTTATTACGTAATACTCTGTTAAAATGGTATGTTTTTAAAATAGTTTTGTCAAGAAAGATTTTTGTGATAACACGTTTTTTTAAATGTTCCGACTAAAAATATAAACTTTAGACAACTATTTTCTTCAGTTTCACATATGTATAAATTTTAGACATCAATAATTTTTAACACCATAATAAGAATGTGTTGTTAAAAATGTATGTAAAAACACGAATCGCCAAATAGAATCAGTTAAAGCAAATCATCAGCACCGCCAATCTCTGCATCAGCCATCAAGATGTTGCAGTCAACAAGGTAAGTTTTTCATACGTACTAACTTTTTTGTGTTATTCATTCATAAATTCCACTTTTTAAATTTATATGTCATTTCGAACTTTTAGTGACATATTTTTTAATTAAATATAAAACAATTGCATGTCAAAACAATATGTCAATATGCTATTTTATTACTTCAAAAATAAAATAACGCAAAACTGTATAATTTAATACATAAGCTACAAGATAATTTAAGATTAAAAAAAATATAAAATATATAGGGAATTGGCTAACTTACAAAAATATAAAAATTGTAAAATTATGGAAATATGCTAAGCTCTTTATTAAAACACTTCACAATTATTTAACAAATTGAAATTAGCAATAACAAACATTGTTTTGTAATTTACCATGCAATTATTGCCTTTTACAAGGTCCGTTGAATATATAGTTCTAAAAATAATCCAATTAGTGGAATGTATTCTTAATAAACATAATTATTTTAATTCACTGAACTCTACTTTGAAATATCAATAAACTAATAACTTGCTTCTGGAAATGTTGCTATCTGTTATTGCTACAAATTATCAATAAATAATATAGTAATTAATATCTATATAAGTTTAAGATGACCGCTACCACTCTATTAAAATAAGATATATTTAGCATTGTATTATATTGATTATAACAAATGCGGTAAGAAATTTCCATTGTGTACTTTTTTCCAGGTTAAACTGTTTAAAGAGACCTCCGATATGAATTTTCAAATATTGAGGTTATGACAAGAACATAATAATCCTTTATACATCTAACATATTACATACTTGTATAGCATTTTCCTAAAGTAGTCTTAATTCATTTTACTAAAGTAGTCTTAATCGTTTTTAACTTTTTCGCCCAAAGGCGAAGCTGGCGATTTATGTCGTTTTATCGATCTAATTTCGAGTAAAAATTATCTTCGAATAGATAAATAAATAATCAAACTAATTTCCCTATTTTTCTAAACAGTAGTAACAATTTCAGCCAACTTCTATGAAATTCTCTAAAAGAATCGAAAATACTCAACGAATTTAAGTATACGTAGAGATTTTGTATAATTCTTCATTCATTGCTAACCCTTTTCTTATATCTAGTAAATTTCGTAATCTTTAGAACTTATGGGAAAGTGAAGTCTTATTAACCATTAATGTTCACTTGTTTGACTAAAATACATTTTATTTTAATACGTATGCAACGAAAATGGAAACTCTGTTTTGTGAATGTTTATATTTAAACCTGAAAGATCTAAGTTGAGGCGGGCAACAATTTATTTCCGATCCGATAGGTATCATCTGTACATCTAGCTGATTAAACCCGAAACACTTTAGAACGTACAAACTTTAATACTTACTGCACACGAAAACATTAATACCCGCGAAAAATATTACCCTTCTATCAGCCTAATAAAAACCTGTAACCTTTTTTCACGCCGTTGTTATAAAAATAAAAAGGTACATGTAAATAACATTTTCTATATGCCATTTTTGCGCAACTTTCCTATCCTTCGTTAAGAATAACCTCGGTTAGTGTAATAATAGGCGAGGTTATAATATATAACTCTAGTAAGTGTTTGATGACAATATAATGAAACAAAGGCTGCATAATTACTTCTTAACGCGGACATAGTCCAGGACGTATACAGATTGTTTCTCAATCAAGGAAAATATTATAGAACATTTGCGTCACTATAGTTACACAATCATTTTGATTGCATTCCATTAAAAAGTAACGCCAATGGAAATCGAAATGTGCAATCTAAGATGAATCACTATGAAACCGTTTAGTTGCAGTTTTATTTTTTTTAGATTGTATTAGATCAATAGTAAAACATATTTATTATATAATAGTAAAGAAATCTTTCCCGACATTATCTAATCTACACTTTAATTAAAGCGCATTATTTGTTGCCTTAGTTTTTATCAAAGTAATGAAATTAAACAAATTAATAAAACGCACTATGTACTTAAAAATTAGTGAGAAGCTGCAAATATTATATAAATAACTTCACCTGAACAAAACCTATACAGGTATAGCCAATTAACAATACAATTGTCTGGATGTAGGTCATTTTCGTACTATTTAAATAACTGAACTCAACCTTAAGGATTAATTATTATGTCAGATCTTACAAGTATGTATTACTTATTATGATTCCAAATCGTAAATTCTCAGATAGTTTTTCGTCTAATCACAAGAAGCGCTATAATTAGTTTCAATTAACGTCTTATAGAAACTTAATGTCCTAGACTAATATGACGGAACCTGAAATACATTATTTGGATAGGATATAACTTGCTGTAAAGACATCGATAAATCATTCTTATATTATAGGCATGATACATGGAGCTTATTACAATTTTGCGAAATGTTGTATGACATGTCTATCAGATTTGACCACTGAGATAGAAACAGCGGATAAGTTTAGTTCACGATGTCCTGCCTTCATTAAATTACTTTGGTTATTATATTCCGTTTTTCAATACCTTTTTTTGATCTCATTGTAGCTTAAAATTGTGGGTTCAATCAAAATACAGCTGAAGTTTTTACTTTACTCATAAACACGTACATGTGTAGTTCAACATACAGCCATGTGGTACTGCTTCGATAATTATATTTTGATGATCAATTTATACGTTAGGAGAAGGAGATCCTACTTTTCTAAATATTTTATGCTTTTATCCGAAATAATCTCTTCGTGCCTGTATCTAGATTATTGCGTATCGCGCCTATAATAGAAACAAATAGTTTCCTTTTGCCCTAGTAGTGGACGGAATAATGAATAGTATTTCCAATTCTAACAAGCACGGTTCCCGTTACCAATCTGAATAGAACATGCTTTTGTAAATTTGATACACGCTGAACTGCGATCAAGTAGCCTAAGGTTCGATGAACTCAAGTCAATGCAAAAGTGTAGTAGTAAAACGTTGGTTGTTACTGAAAAAATATTGATGGGTTAAAACAAAACACACTTTCCCAGACCGAAAGGAAATTAAAAGTGCTTTGATATATCATAATGATTTCACAAGCACATATAAACTACCTATCAAGACTTGATTTAGAATTATGTAGATGTATTATATTAGTATATATTTGGTGTAGACATTAAAAACTTTGTATATAATTTTTTAAATTAACCAAGCGTAATTTTGTACATAAAAGGTTTTTTTTGTCGTAGCAGCTGCGGTTATCATAAGCAGATGTTTTAAATTGTACGCGCAGGAATGTAGGGAAAGAATTTTTAATTCTTTAGGATTGTGCTTTAAAGAAAAAATGTGACGACCATGTCGGGGGCTTTTAGTCACTAAAATGTATAAGTTTATAATAATGATTAGGGACAGTTGAAATTTTTATTTTAACTTCAAGCTGAAGTTAAAGCCAAATCAAATCAACGGATCTCTGACCGATTTTTTTTAAGACGATAAATATATTTAATATCTAATAAAGTAAAAAGCTAACAGTTTTGTTTGATACATTTTACTCGAACATCACTTAATAAATCATTTTATAACGCATCATTTAATAACACCATAATATAGCAAACCCTATGTGTGTTTTTTACACGAATGTACTTTTAACAAAATAGAAATGCGCAAACGTGAAAAATGACGCGATCTCTGGTACTCGTGTGCGGCGATGATAATGCGGATCGTTTTATACGCTTAGAGAAATTACCGCAAAGCTTATATTTATTCTACGAGGTTTACACGTTCTTGCCTTGAGCAGCGACGAGATAATGTAAGAACTTTCAACGCCATAACATTACATTATTAAAACTTACTACATATAAAAACACAACTCACGCTTGTAACCTAGAGGGGTAGGCAGAATATACGTACGTTATACCTCCATTTGGTGTGGCTAAATAAACCACCGTAATCCACTTTTTGCCATTTCGGGAATTTACACATATGTGTGGATTGCATCACGTTGCAAAAACTTTCTAGTTGAGTACCGACTAATTTTTATACTTTTTTATTTTTCATAAAGTTCTTCGTCAATAAATAAATTCTGTTCTACTCCTGTATTTCAAAAACAATTATCCTTATTTTCTATCGCATCTCAAAAATAAATGTACATAACCACTTCTATGAACCAGCCTGTCAATATTCAATCGTTATCAATATCGGAGCAGATTTCAATCTAGATAATCGGATTTAAGCTGAATACGCTTTACTATATTGGTAAATGTTTCAAACTGGCTGCGTTCTGTTTCAACATCAACTTCACTAGAGTTAATATAATCGTATTTTGTATCTTGTTAGTGTTAGTATTCAACTTTTAACGTAGATTTCGTCTCAACAAAATTAAATTGAAGGGTAAAACATTTTTAATATTAACAACTGAATTTATTGCTGTATATATTGTCGAAAAGCATTTAAAATTTTTATTTTTAGATATGATTAGAATGTACATTTAACGAATCTTACTAAATATTTTTTTCGTGGAACGCACTATAGATTTGCTTCTATTTCTCACATATGTAAAGGTAAATATTATATAATACTAGCTGTCGCCCGCGACTCCGTCCACGTGCAGTTAAAAAAAACTTAATAGCGGTATGAAAAATGATGTTGTCCAATTCTCAGACCTACTGAATATGCACACAAAATTTCATGAGAATCGGTCAAGCCGTTTCGGAGGAGTTTAACCACAAACACCGCGACACGAGAATTTTATATATTAGATTTTTCGAAATTAGGACATATTTTGAATTGAATACTACGGGAATAGGGACCCGTGAATTAATGTGTTATTCTGTTATTACGGAATCCGTAAGTATTTGAAATATTACTACCGTATGATGATTTAAACTTTATCCGAAAAGTGCAACTGTTTCACTCCATGCTGAATTATGATTATACTAGCTGTCGCCCTTGACTCCTTCAGCGCGTACTTGAAAAAAAAACATAATAAGTAGCCTCCTTTGTGTTCTTCCAGACTATGATCTAAACTTATGCCAAGTTTCATCGAAATCTGTTGAGCCGTTCTTCAAACAAACATCCATCCATCCATACAAACATTCACATTTATAATATTAGTAAGATGAATTCTACCCACATCTTTCTTTTGACATCACCTTTTATTTTTCCGGTATTTGAAATAAGTTTCTGTTGGCTATTTAAACATTATCCATTGAAAGATCACCACACTGTATAAGATTTAATGTATCGCATTGTATAACGATTTACATTTAAATTTTAGCACGAAACAAATGCTAAAAACTGTCGGTAATTTTTTTCTAGTGGTCGTTGGCGGGTCAGGTCATGTTATGTAAGGGCTTGGCCGCTTCCGAACTAGGTAACATATACATAATCTAATAAAGTTCCTGTGATTTAATGACAGCCTTCCAACCAATTTACTCACAATGTTTCAATACAATCATCAAATGTCAATAAAAATACCACTTTGTTTTCCAAGTTTTGTTCGTCTGACAAAGATAGCAACTTATCGTTATATAGCGCAGCCATAATGTTGATAGGTGTTTCCCATTGGGCTGTTCGGCTTATCAATTAATCGACTCCTAATCATCTATGTTGCGATATCATTTGATTTAGACTTGTAAAACATTATTCAAATTCATCCTCTAAAATTCCAGAGAAAGGATTCGTATGGAAAAATATTTTTCCTTGCTTCCTATAAATAAGAATGAAATGCAAAGTACTTATTGCAGGTAAAATGAAAAATACAGAATATTACGTGTTTATAAATCCAACTGCATTGGCCACATCAATTGACAACAATAGTGCTACTTTATTGAAACGTATTTAATGAAAGTGTTATGAAATTTTTAATAAGAAAAAATAGTATTCGTTACCTAACACATCTATTAGTAATAAAATAACTTAACATTTAATAATTACCTGCAACGTTATTTCATTTTTCCGAGTAAACATCAAGCGTAAGCGCTCGTTTCTGACAATAAAAGTACATGCGTAGTTTTAAAAACGTTTTATGTCGTTGTTAATATAATGTACGTTTTATGAGTCTAGTCTGTTAACATCTCCGTAGAGTGAGTTCTTATGGATAAATTATCATTAATGTCTTATAACGGTCTAGTCGCAAATTGCGATATCGCGACCTTTGCTCGAAGTCAAGAGGGCGCGATGTAATCTCATTGTTATATTTAAAATTGCATGACCTTTAAAATTAAGTACAATGATAAGTCTACTTTAAAGCATTGCTGTTTTGTGCATTCATAAAGATATAAGATAAAAAACAAATTTTTGTTCGAAATTACTATTACCTGAATCAGCTTAGTATGATCCGACAAACTTATCTGACCCTAGCCTAGTAAAACTAAATGGCCCTAGCTCATAGTGCCACCCTATCAATGTTAAAAAACGTCAAAAAGACTGTCGTAGTGTAGCAATCTTGACATGTCTTAATTGATGTATCATTTTCTACGCCTACAAAGGGTCTTTAGCGAATATATTCATTTCTTCTTCTTCACTTCTTCACTAACCACGTTAACAGCGCTTACACACTGGGCTAGAGGGGCTTGCACGAATGTTTACGACACGCGCCTTCGTAACGTCATCGACTAAATATGCCAAAATTTGTATGAGATAATACAAATATGAGATATGCGATAAATATATGAGATAATGACGTTACGAAAACGTTCTCAATATTTGTGCTAAAAGTTTGTCGCAGTGTATATCTTACTAATATTATAAATGCGAATGTTTGGATGGATGGAACAACTCAACGGATCTCAATGAAATTTGGCATAGTTATAGACCATAGTCTGGAAGAATACTCAGGCTACTTATGTTTTTTAAATTCCGCGCTGACAAAGTCTCGGGCGACATCTTGTATTTATATTATATTGGCGCGACTGGCGCGATTATGACATACTTGACCTAACCCGCCACTCAATTATTTACACACGTTGTCTTGTCACTAGTCCATTGACTTATTAATCTACCAACGCACTAAGTCCGCAGAAACAATAAATTGAAAGTTCAGAGTAAATGCATGTGAATAATGGGTCTTATATTGTTGTTGAATTTCTAAAACATCCTCCCTATGATTATAGTTGAAATTCAAGTCTATTTTTTATAAAGGTGCTGCTCGCGTGCCTACGTGTCGTTAAACCTTTAACTAAATTTCCGCGATAAAGGTGTAACGTATTCAGATTGCAGCCATTTTAGTCGTTCTAGTAAAAGCGTAGCTGAACCAGGTAATCAATCCAAACTCAGTCATAAATGATTCAAAATCGCTTCAGTAGTACATAATTGGTGAAGAAATAATAAAACTGTAGTTTGCGAAGAAAAAATAACAATGTTATCCACACACACCCTCAGTGCCACACTGTCGTTTGTTAGTTTCTCATGCAGTCCCTTAGTACAGATTTTTCATTATAAATCTATCCTAACGGACCCCATTGTTGACTATTAACCTACCCTAAACAGAGTATACGTTTGCATATGACAGTCGATGATACCTCTATCTTGTCCCAGGAAATAGCAGCATATTCGGTCAATAAAATAAAATATAAATATAGTTTGAATTACATAAAAAAGCAATTTTGGTATTTTAGTCTTATATTGTGGTACTCCTTTTACGCGAATGTTGTAATTTTTCAATGAATCTTACTCTTAGTCAATCTAGTGATCTCGGAGCTTCCATGTCTCTTTGTCCGATTTAGTACGTACAACACGTGCCTGTATTGGTCGCTGTCTTCCACTTGTACCCTAAAAATAAACGTGACTCTGATGTCATGAAACAAGTGGTACGTACATCGTTCTAAAACGCTTCACGGTATGACATCAGTATAGCCCGCAACAGTCGTCTATTCGGACATTGAATTATTTATATTCTCACTGAGCCAACTGAATCATCGTACTTTTTATACAATAACAATTTTTATTCCAACTTTCCACAAAAATGTTTTGTCGTCAGGTCTCTTGAGATTTTAAACCTAACACATTGCTTGCTCGCCTGATTCTTATTGTTGTTCGAGATAGAATTAAAGTTAAAGATACATGTTTGTCAATCAAGTCGGATACGTATACGATCTCAATTACAGTATAAAACTGCTTACTCTATATTTGTTTAGTCATAAGCTCCTACTATAAGAATCTCAATGATGTTGAAAATCTAGCTATTTAGTATTTAAATCGTAACATAAACGTACGGTACGGTAAAAATAAATAGTAGGTACCAAACCAATCTCACAATGCTTAGATACTATTAAGGAGATTCTTAATACGAATCTATTTGTATGTCTGATCTGACTATAACCTAAGCCAAGGCAATGAGCTACAAGATAGCGTTTTCAAAACATACCATACCACTAGATAATATGCAAATGTATAATTATACTCTAGCTCGCCCACATTAAACTATTGTGCGGGCCACGCGTCGCACGTCTAATCATGGTGCTGTAATCACGGAGTTATTACGTCGCGGAGTGCGTCACTCGCTGATACCGCGCAGTGCCGGATCGCGTCGACAGAGAGACACTTCAACATTTCGCCTCATATAAACCTGTATACTATACAAGTGATGTGTGGGTTGTGTTCGACAAGCCCCTATGTACGATCGAAATAATGAACACAAGAGACTAGAATTAGATACAAATTCAAGAGGTACTGTTCTGCAACAATCCTTGTTGTATATCGTGGCTGGAAGCAGGTCAGTCGCAATCAGCTCGGATGCTGCTCACAATCGTGACTTGCTTATGACGCTGTGTAGTTAAAACGTAACATGTATCGCAGACACCCATACGCGTGCCAAATATAAAGTTCAACGTAAATTTGGCAGTAGCCATATGTACGCAGAGCCGTTATGCTACGCGGAGATTGTCCCGTCACCTAGATATGATGTAAAACTGCAGAAGGCGTAGAATTCATTTATGGCAATTTGGAATAGCGAAGAGAATTAGTATGCGTTTTCGAACTATAAAGCAAAAACATGTATACCTTTTCTTCAGCATGGCGACTAAGAATTACAGTAACCGACGGTAATAAAGTATACAAGACGATTATGTTAATTGCTTCACATTCAACAAAATGTCTGCAGTAATAGCGTTACTGCAGACTTATGGCATAAGATCGATAATAGTAAGAAACGTACGTTACGCAAATAACACATAATAAGACACGTAGGAGTCCATTTTATAATTTACTATAGACTGTAAGAATTACATAATTACTTTACCGTTAAAGTGTTAATACATTTTAAAGCTTACGTTACAATATACTTTTAAAGCTAAAATCGTGTTATATTCCCACGGTATAAATCAAGTGCAAAATATGTTGATTTGTTTATAAATTTTACAACAGATGAATTGATTCGATGTAAATCTATTTTTTTTTTTGTGTTATGAGTATAAATCGAGCTGGGTTGTATAATGTTATATATGTAAATCATTGAGATGACAGGCATCAATAAGAATGGCGTCATTCGAAGCATCTTATGTTCAGCAGTATTTAGTTGAAAGCTGAGTATCAGCTGAAAGCCATCAAAACTGAATAAGTAAAAAGCTTGTACATGATGCTTTTATGTCTTAATGTACTCGATATCTGAGTAGTACAAAAAGACCGAAAAACTGTAAATTTTTATCTTTCTCATTTCACAAAATGTTGTTTTATGATACTGTTGCAAGATGACTTCGATAAGAATAGCGAAATATACAAAACGTATTACTACTTATGTAGCCACGCATAAATGTTAAGTAAATGACCACGATGTATCAGTATGTTGTAAAATGGAGATTTGTGACCGGCTTCCATTTCAAATGGTGGACGTGTTCATGTTAATGGAATTATGTGAACTGCAGTAACAATTTATATCATCGGGTGAACGGCTTTCTTGTTTACCACCTTATTTATATTGAACTATGGTTCAGTACTATTGCATTTACGTTTTAAAACACCAGTTTTATAGTGATTGGAGTATAACAGGCAACTATTCAACGTCGCTTCTATAATTTTTGATTGACTTCGTAAATACAAACTAGTAATCTCTCAATATATAATGTTGAATACCGCAGAAACAAAGGAACGCATTATATTGGAAAATCCAATGATAAATGCAGAGTCATGGTCGCAACTCCGCAAAGTGTTGGTGATAAAATATATTACACAGTTAACTCGAAGATCGGTTTACCAAAATTTTTTAAGAAACAATACCGATGACTTATTTATAGTACTTTTTGTAAGGTACTTCGAATTTCTTCTACTTAAACGCTGCCGTTGTGTTTTTCCTTGTATAGTATAGTATACTATATTAAAACATGTTTTTAAAAAAATTCAAATTTTGCGTTTCATCTATCGAATAGTTTATTCCGTTTAGGGAGTGGTAATGGTATTAGATTATCATCATCAGCTCACTATATGTCCCCAAGGAGTGACGCGGAGTATACCCTAAGTTGGCGCAGAGCTTACCTAACAAGGTCAAAATCAACCACGCTGGCACAGTACGGGTCGGTTGACTTCACACATATATTTAAATTTTTTCTCAGGTACCTATGCGCACCGCAAGAATTTTCCTTCACCGCAAAAATGTCAGATGGCGGGATTTGAACCCAGGACCAATTGTAAGTCAAACGCTAAACCCTGTGACATCGACACTCTACTTAGTTATAATACTGTATTAATTACTTTGATGTTATTTATTTCTCATATTTCAAAGTCCCGCGTCTTACGAAGTTTCTCTTTGCGGTATAATTAATACCCCCTGGCGAGACTCTTCGACCTCCACGCAATAGTGTGACGCCTTATCAAAGAGCGACTACGTTTTAATATTTGAAGAACTCTTCGCAGCGAATCCTTTGTCGCAGAACTAATATATACATCAGTTGAACTTCGTCGCTTGATTTGTAGCCTATGACAAAAGTAATAGACGTGCCTGCTTACTGTTTGCTATAATTGTTAAAGGAATCCCTTTGTTCCATAACTTTCCCTGACAGTTAAGCCGGAGTTATATCTTCACTGCTTTTAAATTAATTTAAAACTATGTATTTTTATATGTTGGCCGAGCAGCGAACAATTAATGAATTTGTTGCGGTAACACTGGCCCAGTGGTTGAGTGGCCAGTGCCGCGTATCGTATACCGCGCAGTATTTTTTGTCTATTTTTTTACCTTTCTGATAAAGTTGCAAAAATCTTTCATTTACAGAACCTTTATTTTTACTTATAAGGTGTCGAAACAGAATCATAGCGCATCATTTAATTAACAAACGTAACACAATGATGTCTTATTTCGATGATTGGAGATAATACTAGTTAACATAATTTCATCGTACAGTACCTAGGACGGTGACTAATCTCATCGATATGCAGTCCAAGCTAGGAATAGAAGTAATAATTTATTACATTATTACCACGTCGTACCTACGAAGTGCTACGGCTACACATCAATTAAACTTGAGTCAATTTCCAGTTATTGAATTCCCATTAAAATAAGCCATACGCTGAAGTAATATTTTTATATGACGGCAACGTTAATATTTATTTATAAACACCACCCTCTCTACAGTTTTAATTAATTCATCAATCATCAAAAGTGCAAGGTTACTTTACTTGAATAAACGACTTGGCGACTGAAGGCCAAGGTGTGTTGCATAGCAATGAAGAATAAGTGCATTATAGTTATTTCCATGGCTCAAGTTCAAATGTTAGATGTTTTTCATTGCTCATTGGAAACACAAGTTCACTTCCTTTCTCTTTAAAAACATTTTAATACGGATTTCTCATCCTTTTTCTTTAAATCCAAATCACCACAAACCACTTCACCTTTTCTTAGGAGAAGAATGCATACTCTAATTTTTTTAATGTGTTAATATTAAACTACTTATGTATGAAGTACAGTCGACATTTACAAGAATGGCAGGGAAAAAATAGTTGAGATAAAATTATTTTTCCCTCACGTCTATTTTCATAGAGCCTTAAAGCGGTTACGCTAATTTTCAGTGACGAACGACAGATGCTATATATTTACATCTACGAAATACACATTTAATACCTGCGGTCTATATGCCCGCGTGCACCTTTCCGTCCAAGTCCCGTCCAAATTGGACCGGCTGTTTCGGAGATTAACCGGTCAACAAACGCGACATACAGACAAAATTTAAAAAAAAATGTTTTTTCTTTATCAGCTACTCAAATATATCATGTATACGAAATATTTTTTATTTCAATATTACAAGTTTATTAATATGTATGCTTTTGTGTTGGGGAACAATAGGTCTCGTTTTAGGACATTTTTTAAACTTAAATTCGGCGTTGTTATTGTCAATTCACAAAATTTAAATTTAAATGCAAGGAGATAAAGTCGTACGTACAAAAAGTTCTTATCATGCTTGCTTGTATGGCCCCTGCGAATCTAATTATATCTAAAAATAAGACTTGTTTCTTTCATAGACTAATAATGCCTACCCCGAATAATAAAGGAAAAATCAGCGACAGTGATTGTGTGCGTGTGCAAATTTGAATAACAAAAACTAATAAAATCCACGCGTCGATATTTTAGATTATGAGATACGCCGAATGTATGTAGAGATGTTCGGGATAATTCCTTGAAGGCTTTTGTTTCCAAACGTTTAAATATCAGGGAGAGGTGACTATTTTCACAATCGCTCTCCTGCGGGCTTAGGCGACGGCTGTCTTGAAGTTGATCGCGAGTTTTCCCTGATTATATTTTAAATTGTGTCTGTGGTGACTTGTACTTCTAGGTAAGTTTCTAAACAATAAGGCACTTTAGTATTTTTAAACCCGTTCGATTTTATATCATTTTAAAGACTATTTTTATATACTGTAAAAATTTTGGTTCTTAACATATAGTTACAATAAAGAGGATCATCCCTCAGAATCATTTGTTCTGAATCTAAATGAATTATTAATTACGGCAATGGTAAAAAACGACCATTTAAATAAGAAAATTTTAATTGTTATCTATAAAATTAGTAAACCTTTATTCCCTTTACCTGCCTATTCTTAGTTTGTGCTGTGAAAGGTTAAAAGATCAAATTATTACTTTAATCCCAACATTATGGCGGTCCTAGATTCAGGGAACATGCCAGTCACAAGCTTACAGGCTTCAATGGGACTTTTTAGCGTATAAGCTTATCTCTCTACACCAGACTGAAGGGTAATACCCAACTATTTTATACTTGAAATATGGAAATTCAGCATTATTTACTTGTAAGACGCAACGTGTAATTGTTCAAAACATTAGGTGAGAAATAAAAATAATTTAAAAATAATAAATATTAGAAAATTAGTAAATACCCTTAGGATAAATCATGTGAGCATCAGTATACTGATCATCATATTGCACTTTGGTTCTAGACCTAAAATTAGTTAAAAATGCAAGTTTCAATGAAACTAAAACTACAGTGATGGTGTCGTATAATTCGAACTCTCTTTATTCGACGTGATAAGTTCCTAAATTGAATTTTGAAGTTAGACCTGTCTGCCACTGTTGTGCGGGTAACAAATCTCGCCTCGAAATTAATGTCATTAAACACGAGCGCCAGCATTACAAACCCGTATGTTTTTCTTTTATGTGCGAGTATCTACATTCGTAGTGTTTTTTTTTTTTTTTCAGCATAACTCCAGAGGTTGGAGAAACACACATCGCTTTGTTACCCTGTATATGCCATTTTCTTTTACAACGCATTTCCTCAGGTAATAACCTCAAATCATAAACTCCAACTTGTTTGCTAGATTCGTCTCTTAAATCGCAACACGATTTCCAGCTTGCTAAGCGATTTTATACTTCAATACGCGAATTTTTTAATGCTTATTTTAATGGCGAATGTGAATAGTATAGTAATTTGTGTCCAATTTATGGATCGCATGACAACCCTCTTCGTTCTTATTAAAAACAAGCTCTACAGAGAAAAAATTAAGTGGGCGTTCATTCCAACACGCAAAGTGGGCTGGTGTAGGGCTTTAGAAATTGAAAATATAACTTATATAATGCCAATAAAGAAATATATACGTAAAGAAATATGTACGTTTTAAGCAGATTTATCTTCAAAAAGCAAAAGAAAAAGGGATCAAGTTGTACATAATAGTGACAGGATGTAATATCAACAAACACGAGATTTGCAAAAAAAAGGATAAGCCATTGAAGATAACAAAATTTTGTTAACATTTTAGCAATATTGTCTGCAAAAGTTTCTAAAAGAGAAACTTCCACTTTACATTTTGACAGCTAAAGTTTAAAATAATTTACATGAGTATGTAAAATATTTTGAAAGTTTTACAAGATTTTTGTTGATAAATGTAATCAAGATCACCAAAAGTAAGCTTATAGGTTTAAATTTCTTATTCACGATAAACTAAATATCGATTTGCGATGCGTATAGGCGGCCGGAGATATACGATTGAAGCTTTGCTTTGCTACGAATGTGTCCAAAATCCAACAACGAGATCATGATTAAAATTCGGTAACAGTTTCCAGTATCGAGCTTTTTATGTTTAGAACAAGCAAGAGTAGGACATTCGCATGTTGATATCTCATGGCTTTTTCATTATTATTATTAATTCTATTTACTAATTCAGGAACGTTAGAAATTTTTCAATGACATAACATTCTTAACTTAACATATTTTTTTATTTGTTTTCAACAAGGCTGGGCGTTTTTTTTTTGTATAAGCAGAGTTTAGGAGGTCAAATCGGAATTATTTTTAGATGAGTTGTGTAAGTGTTTCGGCAGAAAAAAGTTATGTTTTAACATCAGCATGTCACTGATTTTGATATAACTTTCTTAAGTGTATACTGATGTGTGTGACGTGTATTTGAGGCATAATACGCGAAGTACTTTGATGAAGGTTGAACAGCGAAATTTAACTTTGTTTAATAATTCACTTTACCATCTTTATATATAAACTAAAGCTGAGCCGCAATTTACTTACCATTGTTAAGAAGCATGTATTAAATAGAGGTTTGATAACAGATTTATTGACTAAGCTATTCTAAACATTATCTGCTCTGTGTAAAGAGTTTGTCTGTATTTTCAGTTTCGCGGCAACATCGTTAGCGGTGATTGAAGACAGTTTGAATTCAAGATAAACTCTTCTGAAGGGAGTATCGCTATCGGTCTCACGTTGGATAAGAAGCTGTCAAAGAGATTACCTATTAAAACTTTTCCATTATATACGTTAGAAAATAACTTAGTCTTTGTGTATTTTCTGTTATTTTGTAATATTATATAAAATATAATAATGCCTGATTCATTTCCTGAATCGCCTATACATTTATTGTTGTACATTAAAACAAAACTTACTTTACGTGTACATTTAATCTTTCTTGACAAAACTATAAGAGTTTATGAAAAATATTTGCTTCTGCTTTTGTAAAATATTTCATCATCAAACTATGCATTTCATGCGAATATTGATACGATTTTAAATAATTTTATCCTTGCACGTGTAATTTTATATTGCGTCTTTTGTTTTTGTTTTTTATGTTTACTTCGATCCCTGCTTTGTTGTACAATTTTTTAAAGACGATTTCATAATTCCATAGATATCTTTATGTTAGGCTATTATGTTGTAGGGTACAAAGCTTAAAGGTTTAAAAGTGATAACAAGACTTTGGCAAATATTGGCGAAGATTACACCGGCAAAGTAAGAAAATAATTAAAATGGGCAAACAAAACAGTAAACTAAAGCCTGAGGTCTTAGAGGACCTAAAGCAGAACACTGAATTTTCAGGTAAATGTATTCTTATCCGAATAATTATTTGTTAATCAACAAAATGTGCACTAAACTTAAAAGAAATCTTTTCCTAGGATTGGATATTTTAATTAGACATACAAATGTTTGGTCATGTTCGATGTGTACTAGAGATCCCTGGGCTTCGCTGCATTATCATGGTATTAATAATATGAAGTTCAAAGTGGCGAACGAATGCAGCGTTCTTTTATTGTATAATTCTGCTATCTGTCTCAGTAGAGTAGGGCACATCGCGTTTTACAACATCAAAGTTTTACTTGACACGCTTTGCCTCTATTCTTTAAAGGTCACATAAATTTCGCTGTTTTATTGAATAATTAGAACCGGTATTTTATTACAGATGCCGAAATACAGGAATGGTACAAAGGTTTTTTAAAGGATTGTCCCAATGGCCACTTATCTGTTGAGGAATTTAAAAAGATATATGGCAATTTCTTTCCTTACGGGGACGCTAGTAAGGTAAGATTAAATTTCATAACAGGAGCCAGGTCGCCTATCGATCCTAGCGTAATATTGTCCTAAGTTGTGTGCCGGTCAAGGTTGTTATCCGAGAACATTTCCCGCCAGCCATTTGTCTACGTCGACCACGCCAAGTATGAGTGACCTCCTTTCAGATGTGCCGCAAACGTTATTTCCTTACAACTTTACTTTTATGTATCTACTTTCGTAGTTCATGCTTACTATAATTTAATTCATGTCCTGAAATGGAGTGTTTTAGAATACTAACACGTCTTCCTCTCTTAGGTAAAATTATTGACATTTGTAAAAATAATTTCGTATAAACCGTAATTATGTCAGTTTTATTTTTTCTCGCTTCTATTTTTTCTCAAGGTCATTTCAAGGTGAATATTGAATTTTTCCATCCATCCAGCTTTTAGAAGACGATCGCAATCTATCGTTCTTAGAAAAATTTAGTCGACCTTTTGTTTATTCCATAAAGCCCGCTACAGATGTTTAGTTTTAACTAATTGGTCGAACAGTGGTTATAACTGAGCGTCTGTTGCGGGCTTTAGTTTAATTGTATTCTTCCCGATTCCACTAAACGTTGGATATCAGAGTTTCATTATTACGCAATAAACATGGTTTTTTTTATGGTAGATGACTGCAAATCACGTAAGTGGTTTAATTGGCGTTAAGTGACTACTACCCCAAGGCATCCATAATAAACTAATAAATTACATATGCGTTGCCTACCTTTGAAGAAGTCTTTTAGTCGAAAAAATCGGTTAAGCATAATAAGGATATTTCCTATTCATCTCCTCCTCCGTCAAATCCATTTTCTCTTCCAATCTTTTCCTTATTAAATTGTATGGAAAAGTGCCTCATCTTATCTTCAAAATACATACATATATTGTATTTATATTTTAATTTAATTGGAAACGCTTAAGCTTTCTCAAATAATCCCTAGGGTCTCATATGGCGTAACCACAATCTAATTACAAAATTAGATTATGGTTAATACGCATGGGTACGTAGGCCCGCACAGTGACCTTAACCTCGAGCAAAATAAACATAAAATTATCAAGACGAAATGTATTTGTTTTTTCTATCATAAATATAGCCAGTTTTCTTGAAAATTTCTAAATATATCGGATTGATATCAACTGATTATATAAAATAGATTGTGAGTTTATGAAGCGAAGTTTATGTAACTGTGAACCGGCAACAAGTTGTTTACATATTATATTTCAGTGTTCAAGTTTCGAGTACCGATGATCAGTTACATTTTTCAGTTACAAATAAACAGTCGAAGTTCGTAATTTGTAGGCGGTAGCAATTGTAAGCTCATGTCAGTGTAGTAACTTGATGCTTGGTGTCCTGTGCAGTTTGCAGAGCATGTGTTCCGGACGTTTGATGCGAACGGCGACGGCACTATAGACTTCCGGGAGTTCTTGTGCGCTCTTAGCGTGACGTCACGCGGCAAACTCGAACAGAAACTCAAATGGGCCTTCTCGATGTACGACCTGGACGGCAATGGCTACATATCCCGCCAGGAGATGCTCGAGATTGTCAGTGTAAGTATATCATATTATTGATTTACTATTTAAAAACTTCGCTCTATAACTAACTTCTTTGTATTCATCACATGATTTTTTGTTAAGAATAATTCTTTTATTTTATTGTTCGCTATCTGTTGACCGCGACCTCGTCAGTGTGGAATAAAAAAGTAGCCTAAGGTAAAAAGCAAGATAAGCTCGAAAAGTCATAAAGTCTCGTCAAAAAAGGGGAAGCTGTTTCAGAACAAACGCGTGCCTGTGGACAGACAAAAATGGTATCGCAAATAAACCGAAAATACATTTTTTCTAAATTAAATACAGACATTCCAATTTTATTAACAACAGATAAGTCATGAGTTTCAAAGTGTAGAATTGAACATATTTTCCAACAGCAAAATGTTAATATATGCTTATAATGCTTCTCATTAGCTCTAAATAGTTATGAATGAAATATTATGTCTGACTAAGGACTGTTACTAATTAATAATATTATGAGAATAGCAGCGGTAGTGTTTGTAAAACGAACAGTAACAAGGAGCGGTGCCTCATATCCGCAGGCTTAGATTAACTTGAAGGACGCGCACGTCATTCACTAGTCCGTTGCTTGGTTACTAAGTGATCATATTAGCTTGTATTGAATATAGTCTTAAAAACATGACAACATCAATTCGATTTGAGTAGGAATCAGATAGTATTCATGAGATTGAAGTCTTAGAATTGAGTCTGATACAATCTAATTTTCTTTTGATACTTAGTTTAGTCTGTATCTAGCTTATGTATACAAATTGATAAACAAGAACGTTGGTTCCTTTGAAAAAAATTCGCACACCACACAATGTGATAAATCATCACATAAATATATGACACTCGTCCAAATAGTGCACTTTGATAGTTTGTTAAATCATTAATGTTTATTATTTTCTTTTAATAACCATCAAAAATATTGTTTAATACTGAACAAAAGAAAATGTTACAAGGATTTGGTTTTGTATCGAAAATTCTCGTAAATAAATACGAAAAACATTTTCATGGAATAGAACGAATTTCGTTGTATAATATCGAGGCTTATGTCAGTAATACTATTAACAATCCATCGTCTATTTAATGAGCAATTACGTAATAACAAACTCTTACCTCCCTTATTTAAGCCTCTCATTTAAGTATAATAAAAGGATTTGTTTTCAATTAATAACGAGTAATTTGGATTTGGAGATTATCTTTCAGTAATCTTGTCTGATTAAATTTTAATTGGAAAAGAATAGCACTCGCTCTATACAGTAGCTAATCAGAGTGAAAAGAATCCACTGTCACTGACCTAATATCGTGTTTCCGTCAAACCGATGTTTTCGGTGTATTCGTTAATTCGATGTATTCTTTCCTCGATGTATTTGATTATTACAAACTTGAAATGTTCAAGATATATGATAATAATTATTTAAAAAATGTTAAACTTATAGCTCGCATTTATTATATTACTTCTACTGCTTACTATCTTACTAATATTATAAATGCGAATGTTTTGATAGATGTTTGTTTAAAGGTGTCCCCAGAACGGCTCAATGGATCTGGGTGAAATTTGGCACAAATATAAATCTGGAAAAACAGATTGGCTACTTATCATGTTTCTTTTTTATTCAGCGCGGACGGAGGCGCAGACGGCAGCTAGTAAATTAATAGATTGACAGTTGCTTAAATATGTACATACATGTTTCACAAAGTTTGCGGATTAAAGTCCCTCGAGTAGATATGCACATAAGTTTTGTTTTATATCATAATAAATTTTCATAAAGCGATAAATAAATAGCGCAAATTTGTGCAAAGAGTGTTGACAATGCTTTCAGTGTAATGGTTCAGACCCGTTAAACTATTACTTGTCAGCATTTGAACGTGACGTTGAATCTTGATAGAGGTGCAGGATTCAATTTCTTTTATTTCATGCTGTTGCAAGCGTGAATGGAAAATCATGATGAATACTACTTTTTTATACGAAATGAAATTTCATTCCATTTAATTTTTCATTATTTTATACACAGCAGAACGGATTTATAACGACGACAAATAAAGACCTCATGAATTAAAAAAGATCAAAGTCGTAGAGTTTGGTAAAGAACTAATAACTTGAGTCAGATAAATACCGCTGACAGTTAATTATTTTTCCTGGCAGATTCTCTTTTCTTTCCTCAAAGTATTAAACTTGCAATTTTAATTGAATCACAAATGAGAGAAACTTTTGTTATACACAGAAAAGAAAATACATTTTGAACTTAGAAATTCTTTCACATTTAACATTTGCGTTAATTAGCTGAACTGAAAGTTGCCTGAGTTTTCTATAAACGTAATATCAAAGCGCAACGAGTCCGCTGGCTCGGCCACGCGCATACATGGGACGACGGAATGGTCGGCGCCCAATTGGCCGTCTCAGATATCGCTGGATGAATGACGTGGATAAAGATCATCGGGAGCTTCAGGTCAGGGACTGGGTCGGGACGGCGCGGGATCGGGGAAAGTGGAGACTTTTGTTGTCGGAGGCCAAGGCCCACTTCGGGTCACTGCGTCACCCTAGTTAGATAGTTAAACGTAATATCAACTTGCATATAATAGCTAATCATAGAAGAAATTATTAAATTGATGTTTTATATATTCCAGGCAATTTATAAAATGGTGGGATCAGTTATGAAAATGCCCGAGGACGAATCGACACCCGAGAAGAGGACGGACAAAATCTTCCGTCAGATGGACACGAACAATGACGGCAAACTTTCCCTGGAGGAGTTCATTGAGGGTGCTAAGAGTGACCCATCCATTGTCCGGCTGCTACAATGCGACCCGCAGTCAGAGTGATACGCCAGATATTAATAATGCGGTCACACGGACATTTGACCTTATACATAGTACCTAACCTGTACATTATCACTTATGATGCTTCTATAAGCTAGTGCCCGGCAAAAGTTCCCTGTATGTGACATGTACGGGACTTGTCCTGTTGCTTAGCTGTCTATACCAGTTTAAATTCAACATGTATTGTAGTTATACGTTTTAAAATATACCCATTGTCTTATTATATTGTGATTGGACAGAACGCAAGGGCTATTTATAGATAGTTAAATTGTATTTAAAATTGACAATATTTGATAGGTTCATTTAATTATTTTAGATGTTACAGACAAAATATTTAGAATTGAAGATTAAGGAACAATGTTTGTAATTTGTAACCATATCCTAATTTGACTGTAAGGTAACAATGGTATATATAATAAATTGCCTGTCACCAGGATACTATATTCACACGAGGGCAGCACAGAAATTGTTTGCATGCACACACTGAAACAGTACTGTTTTTATAGTCAATGTGCAATTAAATAATAGCAATACTACACCGTATAAAGCTCTGCTTTACGGTTCTGCCCTCGTGTGAAACTAGCGTTACAGCGGCATCACATATTGTAGTCAGGGCATTAGTACTGCCCCAAAGTTAGTAATGTTTTAGTATACTTAATGAGTTAAGTGTTATTAAGCAAAGGCACTCTTGAGTAAAGAGAAAGCCTTGCAAGATTAGACATAGTGAAATCCTTTTTATTGTTCTTCCACAAAGGTTCTTTTAAAGCACCCTTTCCATAAGTCTTTTTACCTAAATATGACAATGTTTAGTCCAGAAAAACTGCATTTTCAATCTCAATGTTTGAGGAGTAATTACTAACTACTTTACAATCTTTCGTCAGGTTTCTTCTCCAATTAAGATTTTAATTGATATCCTCAATTTTGATTTATTAATATTAAGGAAAACTTTGCTCCTTTGTCCTCTTTATATCTTTGTTATAAGTCCAACAAATATCTCTTAAACGTACGTATACTAAACTGGAAGACAAATTGTTATTGCTTAAATGCTTGCGTACAACCAGACATCAGGACAACAAATGCTGTTAGTTTTACCATTTACTTGGTATCCTTATTTAGTAAGTTAATAGTTTCAATTCTTAATCAACTAGTCTTTACGAAAATCACAAATATCCCACCAGCTCACAGTAAATTCAATCCTAGTAAAATAATGATAACATTTCATATTTATGATCGTTTGGCGGCTATTTTCACATATGCATAAATGTGTTACTATTCAAAATTTATGGTAGCTATATTTAAACATGAAAACTATTATGTATTACACTAAAAAAATACATAGCTTGATCCAAAATGATAATTAAAACTCTCTAAATCATATTTTACATAAAGATCTGATATATAATAACTATGATTAGAAATAATGTACCTTTTGGATCTAAATAAATACATACGAGTAATCTTTTAAAATTAAGTATTATGTATAAAAACATGTTGTACAATGAAAATTAAAAATTGACAATTTGTTTTTAGTAATGTTAAAACATGAAATTGGCTAAAGACATACGCGTTAATTCAATTGCAAAGTACAAAACAATTGGCAAAATTTTCTTTCTAATTGTAAAAGACTTGATAGAAGAATCGTGTAATATATAAATATCTTGTACAGAGCGGACAAAGTCCAAAATTCTCGGATCGAAATGAAGTTAATAAAACCAGTTCTTTGTAACAAAAGTACATGTATAATAAATAACACTACATACAATTAACATATAAATATACGATATTTAGAAAAGAATGTATACAACAGAAAGAAGTGACATCTGGTTTAAAAACCACCGCAACAAACTAAACCTTTTCTGCATACGCTTTTTAACCTTTTGACATTTTTTATTTTTGTGATCTATTCTATCAAAGTTATATCACTATTAAAGCATAACAATGCTACCAATTTTTAGGGCAACTATATAATTTAATTGACAACTTTATCTTTCAATTAACCTATTATTTATTAAAAGTCTTTATAATAGCTTGATAACAATCTCCATATTATTATTATCTCACGAAAGTAATCTCTTAAAGGTTTACAAATTTTAAAGAAATATTCCAGCCTCATTTTTATATACTCAAAAAGTCTTGATTTTGCGTTTTAACCCAAAACAGAATATACTAGAAAGTTAGTAACGTCACTATGGTATAGCTAACACGACTTCCCGTCGCTTACTTCTAAAAAACATCGAATAGACTTATAATTTTTAGTTACATGTTAAATAAATATAAATAAGGAGGCTCATGCGAAATATATAGCAAAAGACGTTATGCTATGTAGAGACAGCAAATTCTCGAGTTAATTTCTAAATGTAAAACTTGAAAAATCTTCTCGAATGTAGATTCGCTAGGATTTTCATTAATGGATAATATTCTAAATTGTAAGTTGGCATATCTGAGTATACCATATCTAAGGCGTAGCTACTTTTAATATTTAAATGAAATCGTTCAAAGGTTTAAAAACATAGATATGGCTTTATATTAATGTCACAGTAAATAATTTTATCGGAGAAATCATTAGGTTACTATAGCGACTATAATAAACCAACATAACATAATTTTATATTTCAAAAACTACTAAAATATAAATACAAAATTGTATTTGTTAATAATTTTTGACTTAACTTAAAAGTTTTCATAATACTTGCTAAATTTGATTGCCTGAAATGTATTTTAAGTCCTAGCTGAGTATTTAAACCTTTGATATAGTATGTAATATCAATTTGGATCGAAATTATCCTATCCCTACCTTAATACGATCTCGGTTTAATCCTGAATCATGTTTTTAGATAACCTTCGACTGAAAAAAATCTTAGCTTTTTACTTTTAAAATACTATCCATATATAACTTAATTGAGGCATCTTTTACTATGTTTTTTTTCTTTTACACTATATATTAAAACTAATACTTTTATTAACACAAGTGCTTGTCAGTTTACTGTTCCTTTGCTGCCAAACAAAATCAGTGACTTATCTGAATGTGAGAATTAGTTTAACTATTAGTTACTTCGAACATTTACATATAGTATAGTGATAGTTTGTATAATTAACTTTCTAATATATAATTTCATTTTGTTACCCTATCTTACACATTCTAAATATTTTTAGACATAATACAGTTTACGAGATGATTGTATAGCCCTAGTCATTGACTTCACAAAGGCTATATAAATAATCATTTTTAAAGCAATAGTTATACTGTGATTAGGTCATATAAATTACGAATCAGTTAACATTTTTAGATATCCACGGATTTTTAATTTATACATATATATACATATGTAATAAAATCTGACAATAAGTATGTAAAACAAAATTAACGGTTATTATTTGTACAAAAATCGAAATAGAATCGATTTTTTTTTTTTTGGTATCTCGATACAACGTATCTAATGCACAATCTGTTTTGTTTTCCGCACAATTCATTCAACAATTTACTTTCAGAACATGTTATTGTTAAAAGTGTGAGGCGAAGTAAAGAAGTTGTGAAACTAATGTATACTACTGTTCTAAATTATACATAGCTTTCTTTTTTGGTAAAGAAATTGCTAAATCGCTAATGTTTGGAAATGTATGAAATATTTAATCATGATACATTTATGGGCATACTCGCAGTCAATCCATTTGCGTTATATAAACTAGACCTTGCTTTTAGATTAGCCCATATCCATATGTTTTGTCTCAATTTACTGTTGTCATGTAAAAGAGATTAATATTTTAATAGATAATTTTTAACATCTTTAAATTGTTGAATGTTAAAATTAAATTTTTTATCAATCTTAGTGGATTAGACAATGTATTTATCTCTTACCAACGAAGTAAATACCTCAAAGAATCGTAGACACCAGGTGCCAGGTGTAGACATAGGGCACTGTTCTCGTTGACCATGATATTCATTTTGATTGTGTATTTGGTAATTATAAGCCTTATGTACCTGTACAATTTATATTAAAATTATAGATTAATGGATCGAACAGGTCGACAGCTTAAGGTGATTCGTTTTAATGCAATGCTTAAAAGCTTTTGTACCTACTACTCGCTTAGCGAGTACAATAGCGATTGCACAGAACATGTTAACCTCAATTACCTCCTAACACCTACCTCAATTTCAGAAGCGACGAAAGTAAAATTGTAACTGTTGACTTCTTAAATTGACACTATCTCTGACCACTTCATTAATATAATAAAGTGAGATGATGGTAGATTTTAATGAAAAATACTTTTAGTATTGTGAAAGCGAATCACCTAGTGCCTTAAACATACATGTGTATGTGTGTGTGTGTATATATATATATATATATATACATACACGCGTATACTATTTTACATGCCTGCTGTTCAATGAAAACTGGATTATGCTTCACGTAACATATGTACAAAGATCCACCGCCGCTGCCAACAACTTTACTGTCTTCCAGCGCTTAAAATATAATAAAACAAACAATGCGACTAAATTCTGTAAGTGGACAAAATAAGATAAATGAAGAATACCAGTTTTCATGTTGTTTTAAAATGTACTAGAATGTTTAGTAGCACCACCACTAGTTTATTGCTAGCATTATATGGGTGCTAATTTTTACATACATTATACATAGAAAGCTTTTCAAATGATTATTCTAATGTCGGTGACTAGTTTCGTCTATTGTAAGCAATAAATTTATCCCTTTATCAATCAAGGTTTAGGAATATTGTTACATCTAGTTGTACACAGTTTTGATCTTCTCATTCGCTAATGCTTTTGATACCTTCTCTAACTTATCTCACTAAACTTTATCAACACTTGAATCTTATATGGTACATAAGTATTCTCAAATCGAAAGGAATCTTAAAAATTATTTTTAAAATTCTTATTATAATTTCTTTCTGGTTTATGTAATTTATAAGTACATAATGTAAAAGTAGTCTACAGTTATGTATCAATTCTGTTAATGTTTTGACCCAATTTGTGTAAACAATTGACTAAATCATTACTTTTAGATTAACGGAAAATCGATACGGTTTTAAAATTGATTTTCTGTTGATGTGATCGTAAAATGCGCTTATGTATAGCACTAATTACATAAATTATGTTAAATTATATTTAAAAAAATGTAACTGTTGATTGTTTGGTGAAACATTAAAAACATTACTAATACAACTATTTGGCAATTGGAATAAAATCTGATAATGCAATCTAAATAATTTGACACAGGTGAGCCATCGCGCTGCCGATAGCTAGCCTATAACAAAATCTGACACCAGACGGCCCAACTTTACATATATACAATTTTTTTTAGAATCCATTTTATATAAATTGTGTATAGATTTAACAGTGATAATTATAAACTTCTGAAGACATCGAAAGTTGTTGCAATGCTTCTTAAATTTATGTTAAAATTAATATAACTATATTGTTGTGCGAAACATATCATATCGCTTTATTTTATAATTTAATATTGTGTCAACTTGCGTATAATTAATATGTGCTTCGCTACCCATTGTAACATTGAATTGTTTCCAACTACGTTAGAAATACCACAGATAAAATAGCACCCTATTAAGTTTCCAACTTCATCAAATTATTTGCGAAGTTGTAAAATCTTTGGCCCCAATCCAACATTGAAAATACTTGTTTGTATTGTAGATTTTGACTTGACAATTTGATTGTTTCGTCAATTTGTAATTCCTGTTTATTATAATTTTCTTAATAATCGATCTTAAGGTTCAGATACTGTTTTAGAAAACAATTATTGTATCTATTTATTAAATCTTTCTTCTCTCAAACTCACTGTTTCAATTCACACTTATTAGTTTATGATTACAGGTATTTATGTAAAAAAAATATTTTCACATCATCATATCAATTCATTGGTCGTAGACCTCTCCAATGATTCTTAATAATAATAGTAAAGCGTTCAATTAAAAGTTATTATGTAAGTTGTTATTTCCCGCGAATTCGTCTGCGCGTATTTAATAAATTAAAAAAAAATCACACCCAACTAGACCTAGACCTTCCTTTTCCCTTAAGAGAATAACGTAAATCAGTTTCTTTGTGTTCGCCTACGTAGTATAAACCGCAATGCAAAATTTAAAATATAGTCAAGTAAGTTTTGGGTCAGTCAGTTTACTACTTTATAATCTTAATAGCTTTTCTCTTGCAGCTTGCGGTTTTTTTTAAACTTTCACTGCTTACATTGCGTAAAACTTTCAATTACACATATCAAAATTCAAATGACAAAGAAGGCCTTTGTCGTTGGCTGAGAACTACCGCTAGAATCAAACGTCTATCTTTGTTTTTTCGGCAATTTCTTTTTTTAATTTACTCACCTAAGGTTAATGGTATGAAAATATATAGCCTTAAGCGTGTCGTGTGTATAGGGCTTTTTATTACAAAAATAATTATATAAAAATTTGCCGTGATTGCTAACATTCTGGGTTATAAAGAAGTGTGTGTTTGCGTTATAATTGTATAGATAATGGTCGCCCATTCCTCCAAATTCCACCACAACTCATAATCAAAGATTTTTTAATTGCTTTATACTCGTCTGCCTTTTGTCCACCGGGTGACAGACATTGCCGCGGCTGTAGCTACAAAGTGCTTTTTATGCGATTATAAAAGAGTGGCTCCGAATTTTCCTAGATTTTAGGAATCGTTAATTGTTTTTTGTATCGCTTGGTAAAAACTAGTTTTTAATTCATTAAACCAAGCAGCCGTACTAATTTAATCCACAGATTAAAGGTAGGCTTACCAATACCATACCCTACCACATTCACTAACATCGCTTATTTCAAAATCAGCATGCCTTTTCATCCTCCATTTGCCACCCGTGTTTGAAAATGTATTTTCCAAAAGTACAATTTTCTGGTTTTTACAGAGTAAATTTGGAAAGTACGTAATACAATCATCTGGCAACTCTTGAAATATAAAAAATCAATAAGTGTTGCGTGTGGGTGGGGGCGCAGGCGGGGTAATTATCAAGGAAGTTCCGATTATTGATTCACAATTTATTACTTATTAGACACTCCTCACAATTCATCTCGTTATTATTTTACGGTATAATAAACTCGTGAATTGGTCACTTTTCAATTAATAAATCTTATCTACAAACTCTGAAATAATGGCTAACATAGAAGATGAATGGCAAGAAGATCCGGAACCTGTGCAGATTGGACATAGCAGCATATCGCGAAGTACGTGTCAAGAAAGTAGTGAGGTAGACTCGTCAGATAAATCCCAAAATTCACAGTTTCCTCAAAGCAGTAATGAAGAGGCAAGTAGCAATCAAGTTGCAGCAGCCAACCAAGCATCATTTTCTTTTCTTGAAATAAATGGACAAAGTACTGTGTCCATTGATTGGGAGAAAGTTAATGCTGCTTGTGACCAGGCAGACAAGGAAAGATGGGCAAAATTACCACCAATTGTGAAAAATTTTTATATAGAAGACCCAGAGGTGAGCAGTATGTCGCCCAACCAGGTAGAACAATGGCGAAGGGCAAATTTCGATATTCACGTTCAAATAAGAAAAACCTGTGATAATAAGCAGCTTGATTTGAAACCAATACCTAACCCAGTGTTAACATTTGAACAAGCATTTAAAAACTATCCAGAAATCTTAGATGCAATATATCAGCAAGGCTTAAGTAAACCTTCGCCAATTCAAAGTCAAGCCTGGCCAATCCTTTTAGGAGGAGGAGATTTGATAGGGATTTCACAAACTGGAACGGGCAAAACACTCGCTTTCTTATTGCCTGCTTTGATTCACATTGAAGGTCAAATCACACCAAAACAAGAGAGGCAAGGCCCCCCTGTACTCATTTTAGTGCCTACAAGAGAACTTGCCATTCAAATAAACAAGGAGGTATCTAAGTACAAATCCAAAAATATAAAATCAGTATGCCTATATAGAGGAACACATGATGAAGAAGATATGCAAGATGTTTTAAGGGATGTTGATATAGTTATAGCTACACCTGGTCGTCTCAGAAGATTAATTGTTGCAGGGCATTTACATGCTATAAACTTTTCTTACATTGTTTTAGATGAAGCAGATAAGCTTTTAAATATTGATTTTGGACGAGATGTACGTGTATCATTGTTTGATCAACGACCGGGTCACCAAACAGTAATGACTTCAGCTGCATGGTCGCCTTATTTATGGAGTCAAGTAAAATTATATGCGAATGATCCAATACAAATCAATGTAGGGCCTTTAGAACTAGCGGCTGTACACACAGTAACTCAACAGATAATGTTTGTTGAAGATGATGATAAAATGAAAATTCTACTTAAGTTCATTACATATATGGAGCCGACTGACAAAGTTATTGTGTTTTGTACCACTAGAGCCTCGGCAGCACATGTCGCTACAGAATTTGCTGTAATTGAAATATATTGCCAATTATTGTATGGTGATAGAGACCAAGATGAACGAGAAGCTGCTTTGGAGGAGATGTTAGATGGTACTGCTACTATCTTAATTGCTACAGATGTTGCTTCAAGAGGGATTCATATACAAGACTTGACACATGTGATAAACTTTGATTTTCCTGAAACTATAGAAGATTATGTATACAGAATTGGTAGAACAGGCAGAGCGGGTAAAACTGGGACAGCTATTACTTATTTTACAAAATATGATTGGGAACATGCTAAAGATTTAATAAAAATTCTGAACGAAGCTAACCAAGAAGTTCCCCAAGAATTGGAAATTATGGCCCAACAATATGAAGAATATGTAAATTCCCGAAGAGATAATTACTTCAACAGAGAATTAGAGCTTTTAGCATTTCTTAATTGAATTCTTGTGGTTACAGATATTCAAAGAGATTCACTAATGTGTATAAGTCAATTAAAGAAAGATTTGTTTAAAATATTTTAAGTAATTATCTCCAATCTTTATTATATTATCTTAATGTGCATTACATAAGAAGTTTTAATGCAATTATATTTGAAATGATAGCTCTTAAATGCTAAAATAATGATGTAATCAATATTAAAATGTAAACTATCACTTATAATAAAAATGATTTAAAGCCATGAATTTGAGAACAGATGAAAACAGTATTGTATTATAATTAAAGGACTGTGTAGCCACACTTATATTCGCATTATTAAAGTAACTAATATAAATTACTTGTGCATGAGTTTGAGTCTACTGTATATCTGTTCTCTAAGTCTTATTTAAAATATTATACCCAGTAGCAGTAGTACATAGGTTAATCCAATTATAATGTAATACATACATGTAACAAAAATGTAAGTTTTTGGTGTATATAGTGGAAATATTTAATAAAAACTATTATAAATACTAAAAACTAGTTTCAATGTAATTTGTTAACCCAATTACATTACTTCCATAGCAGTACTTTGATGTTGGTGCTACTGATACCAAAATATTTTCCTTTACTCCATTGCCAATTTGCTTTTATAACACTACAAAAGTAGAAGTCATTTTGTGTGAATTTGAATAATATTGAAAGTATTCAGATCATTTACAACCTGAACCTAACCTAAGGCTAAAACTACTTTTACAATTTCAACCTGTATCGATGCGCGGCTGGATATAGTCCTCTTCTCTACAATTTAATAACTCACACTGCCGCAATGTAGGTTAGCCGAGACCGCAACGTCTCAAACCATACAAACCAAGTATTTAAGCGATTACCATTACATCATACAACCTCCGTGAAGTTGGCCCCCTCACTTTAATTTTTTTAACTTTTTTTTACGCAAAGCGTTTGAGAATCGTTTGAGAGGGTTTGAGAGAAAAGAAATATCGTTTGAGAGTTCCTACTTTCTCCGTAAAAACAATTTCAAATTCTAGTGTGAAGTTGGCCCCCTCACTTTACTTTTTTTTATTTTTTTCAATGCGAATCGTTAGAGAGTCGTTTGAGAGACGTTAAGAGAAAAGAAATATCGTTTGAGAGTTTTTACTTTTTCTGTAATAAATATTTTAATTCTGGGAATCGAAAATAACATATCGATTTTTCTTTTATTACGAATTAAATATGGCAATCATGCACTAAGACGTTTCAAATTTATTGTGTAGGTAGAGAATGCTTAGAGAGTGATTGAGAGAAAAGAGAAATCGTTTGAGAGTTAATACTTTTACTGAAAAATATATTTCAATGTCGGAATCGAAAGTTACTAATCGATTTTCCTTTTTTTCCGAAATAATTATGGCAATCATGCACTTAGACGTTTCAAATTTATTGTGAAGGTAGAGAATGGTAAGAGAGTGATTGAGAGAAAAGAGAAATCGTTTGAGAGTTAATACTTTTTCTGAAATATATATTTCAATGTCGGAATCGAAAGTTACAAATCGATTTTTCTTTTATTACGAATTAAATATGGCAATCATGCACTAAGACGTTTCAAATTTATTGCGTCGATAGAGAATGGTAGGAGAGTGATTGAGAGAAAAGAGAAATCGTTTGAGAGTTAATACTTTTTCTGAAATATATATTTCAATGTCGGAATCGAAAGTTACAAGTCGATTTTTCTTTTATTACGAATTAAATATGGTAATCATGCAGTAAGACGTTTCAAATTTATTGTGTAGGTAAAGAATGGTAAGTGAGTGATTGAGAGAATAGAGAAATCGTTTGAGAGTTAATACTTTTTCTGAAATATATATTTCAATGTCGGAATCGAAAGTTACAAATCGATTTTTCTTTTATTACGAATTAAATATAGCAATCATGCACTAAGACGTTTCAAATTTATTGTGTAGGTAGAGAATGATTAGGCAGTGATTGAGAGAAAAGAGAAATCGTTTGAGAGTTAATACTTTTTCTGAAAAATATATTTCAATGTCGGAATCGAAAGTTACTCATCGATTTTCCTTTTTTTCCGAAATAATTATGGCAATCATGCACTTCGACGATTCAAATTTATGGTGTAGGTAGGGAATGGTAATAGAGTGATTGAGAGAAAAGAGAAATCGTTTGAGAGTTAATACTTTTTCTGAAATATATATTTCAATGTCGGAATCGAAAGTAACAAATCGATTTTTCTTTTATTACGAATTAAATATGGCAATCATGCACTAAGACGTTTCAAATTTATTGTGTAGGTAGAGAATGCTTAGAGAGTGATTGAGAGAAAAGAGAAATTGTTTGAGAGTTAATACTTTTTCTGAAAAATATATTTCAATGTCGGAATCGAAAGTTACTAATCGATTTTCCTTTTTTTCCGAAATAATTATGGCAATCATGCACTTAGACGTTTCAAATTTATTGTGAAGGTAGAGAATGGTAAGAGAGTGATTGAGAGAAAAGAGAAATCGTTTGAGAGTTAATACTTTTTCTGAAAAATATATTTCAATGTCGGAATCGAAAGTTACTCATCGATTTTCCTTTTTTTCCGAAATAATTATGGCAATCATGCACTTCGACGATTCAAATTTATGGTGTAGGTAGGGAATGGTAATAGAGTGATTGAGAGAAAAGAGAAATCGTTTGAGAGTTAATACTTTTTCTGAAATATATATTTCAATGTCGGAATCGAAAGTAACAAATCGATTTTTCTTTTATTACGAATTAAATATGGCAATCATGCACTAAGACGTTTCAAATTTATTGTGTAGGTAGAGAATGCTTAGAGAGTGATTGAGAGAAAAGAGAAATTGTTTGAGAGTTAATACTTTTTCTGAAAAATATATTTCAATGTCGGAATCGAAAGTTACTAATCGATTTTCCTTTTTTTCCGAAATAATTATGGCAATCATGCACTTAGACGTTTCAAATTTATTGTGAAGGTAGAGAATGGTAAGAGAGTGATTGAGAGAAAAGAGAAATCGTTTGAGAGTTAATACTTTTTCTGAAATATATATTTCAATGTCGGAATCGAAAGTAACAAATCGATTTTTCTTTTATTACGAATTAAATATGGCAATCATGCACTAAGACGTTTCAAATTTATTGTGTAGGTAGAGAATGCTTAGAGAGTGATTGAGAGAAAAGAGAAATCGTTTGAGAGTTAATACTTTTTCTGAAAAATATATTTCAATGTCGGAATCGAAAGTTACTAATCGATTTTCCTTTTTTTCCGAAATAATTATGGCAATCATGCACTTAGACGTTTCAAATTTATTGTGAAGGTAGAGAATGGTAAGAGATTGATTGAGAGAAAAGAGAAATCGTTTGAGAGTTAATACTTTTTCTGAAATATATATTTCAATGTCGGAATCGAAAGTTACAAGTCGATTTTTCTTTTATTACGAATTAAATATGGCAATCATGCACTAAGACGTTTCAAATTTATTGCGTCGGTAGAGAATGGTAGGAGAGTGATTGAGAGAAAAGAGAAATCGTTTGAGAGTTAATACTTTTTCTGAAATATATATTTCAATGTCGGAATCGAAAGTTACAAGTCGATTTTTCTTTTATTATGAATTTAATGTGGTAATCATGCAGTAAGACGTTTCAAATTTATTGTGTAGGTAAAGAATGGTAAGTGAGTGATTGAGAGAATAGAGAAATCGTTTGAGAGTTAATACTTTTTCTGAAATATATATTTCAATGTCGGAATCGAAAGTAACAAATCGATTTTCCTTTTTTCCGAATTAAATATAGCAATCATGCACTTGGACGATTCAAATTTATGGTGTAGGTAGAGAATGGTAATAGAGTGATTGAGAGAAAACAGAAATCGTTTGAGAGTTAATACTTTTTTTGAAATATATATTTCAATGTCGGAATCGAAAGTTACAAGTCGATTTTTCTTTTATTACGAATTTAATATGGTAATCATGCAGTAAGACGTTTCAAATTTATTGTGTAGGTAAAGAATGGTAAGTGAGTGATTGAGAGAATAGAGAAATCGTTTGAGAGTTAATACTTTTTCTGAAATATATATTTCAATGTCGGAATCGAAAGTAACAAATCGATTTTCCTTTTTTCCGAATTAAATATAGCAATCATGCACTTGGACGATTCAAATTTATGGTGTAGGTAGAGAATGGTAATAGAGTGATTGAGAGAAAACAGAAATCGTTTGAGAGTTAATACTTTTTTTGAAATAAATATTTCAATGTCGGAATCGAAAGTTACAAATCGATTTTCCTTTTATTACGAATTTAATATGGCAATCATGCACTAAGACGTTTCAAATTTATTGCGTCGGTAGAGAATGCTTAGAGAGTGATTGAGAGAAAAGATAAATCGTTTGAGAGTTAATACTTTTTCTGAAATATATATTTCAATGTCGGAATCGAAAATTACTAATCGATTTTCGTCGTCTTATGATTGCCATATTTAATTCGTAATAAAAGAAAAATCGATTAGTAACTTTCTATTCCGACATTGAAATATATATTTCAGAAAAAGTATTAACTCTCAAACGATTTCTCTTTTCTCTCAATCACTCTCTTACCATTCTCTACCTACACAATAAATTTGAAACGTCTAAGTGCATGATTGCCATAATTATTTCGGAAAAAAAGGAAAGACGATTAGTAACTTTCGATTCCGACATTGAAATATATTTTTCAGAAAAAGTATTAACTCTCAAACGATTTCTCTTTTCTCTCAATCACTTTCTAAGCATTCTCTTCCTACACAATAAATTTGAAACGTCCAAGTGCATGATTGCCATATTTAATTCGGAAAAAAAGGAAAATCGATTTGTAACTTTCGATGCCCAGAATTAAAATATTTATTACAGAAAAAGTAAAAACTCTCAAACGATATTTCTTTTCTCTTAATGTCTCTCAAACGACTCTCTAACGATTCGCATTGAAAAAAATAAAAAAAAGTAAAGTGAGGGGGCCAACTTCACACTAGAATTTGAAATTGTTTTTACGGAGAAAGTAGGAACTCTCAAACGATATTTCTTTTCTCTCAAACCCTCTCAAACGATTCTCAAACGATTTGCGTAAAAAAAAAGTTAAAAAAATTAAAGTGAGGGGGCTAACTTTACGGAGGTCATCATACATGCAGCTTTCCCTCTTTCTGAAGAATTAATTCCAAAGAGTATATAATGCAGTTGTTTAAAATGACATCTGCTGTCAGTGTCACCAATACCATGCCGACCATGTCTTTTGCAAGCTCATCGCCTCAGATGAAGAATTATATAGATATGGCATGCGCGTTCACCCGTAAGGGACAGATAGAGAGTACTATAGACTATACCTATATATAAGTAAAAGGATTGGGGTTACCAGTTATTTGTTTTGTCCCGAAAATGAATAATTACGATATAATTTAATATAGACCAATTTATATATTCCCAATTAAATTGTAATTAATAAACGTAATAAATATAAAAAACAATGCGTAATTTTTGTTTATGTGACTAAGATTACATAAACAGATTTTTTTAGTAATACTTAGTCAGGTCATAAATTCTGTTACATGTTTAATATAAAATAATTGAAACAAGTTTATTCATTATGTGACCATTTATATACCAAAATGAACTTAACAAAACATAGATTCTTATGACACTAAAGTTTATTCAAAATGACATCCGTGATTTTGAATACAGGCCTTCAATCTGCTCGGCCAGTCGTCTATCACAGCACGAACGAGGTCCATGTCAATATCGGCGGCTGCCTTAATCAAGGATGTCTTGAGTGACTCCAAAAAAAGAATTTCCCGATATTTTTTCCCGCGTACTGCTTCAACAAAGCGCGGCATCTCTTCAGTCTTAGGTCCATTAGACGAGCATTCAAACGATGTCCTATTTTTCTTCGATATGCACGAAGCCCTAACTCTTCATAAAAAGCTACAAAAAACATACCAATATTATAGTCATATAATTTTAAATTACTCTGTATATCATTACAGTGAACACTACATGTAAAACTACTAAATATTAAACTATTTTGATTGTAATTTCTAAGAAACAAAATTTACATGGGACAAATTAAAAAGCATACTCTTTAAAATCAACGGGATAAGAAAGTATCAAATATTTAAAAACACAGCATATACCAGAATTAAAAACTCCTTTTGAAATCTGTTGAAAATAGTATAAAAAATGTTAATTGTTTCATTTATATACATTATACATACTATAATTTATTTCCCCTAAATTCAGGGTAATTTTTACAACAAGATGGTGGTATTATTTTTACGGGTAATAACCAACCAATTTGAAAAGAAGTTTAATATGGCCGCTTGTTTCCCAGATCTACAGTATATTATTTGACACAAATGACATCTGCGTTTGGGCGCATAATGTTCGAAAAATACTATTTTATTTTAGCTGATTTTACCCGTATTTTAACATATTAGTTATTACAAAGACTGTAAAGAACAACTAGTTTGTATTTTCTTCCTTATTTTGTATGAATACATGTGAATAAGTGCGTAGTTTCAGTACTTACGAGTGAAAGGTTATGTTTTTCTCTTTTCGCTCACTACGGCTTTTACAACCGACGATACAGCAGTATACCATGTTTTATAAACTTTACCTTACTAAAACTGTAATATCAAAATATTTTTGCACAATTACAGCCACTAAGTACTCACAATTTTCGAAAAATAGCACGAATGTCAAACTTTGCTAGGGACAACCTAGGTTGTTTGTAGGGGACAACCTTTGTTCCAAACAAAGCCCAAACCCTGGTACGCAGAAAGGGACAGAAGATAGTTATCCCTGTCTTTGTCACGTCACAGGAATTGGGTATAACTGTATCTCTCTCACTCACGGTATTATTATTACCGTGTCATAGACTTGCTCATCGCAGTCATCGCAGTGTATACCATAGAGAAATTGACGAGTTGATTGTGGATCGGACTGCTCTTTGATGCATTGGTATTGTGTTTGTGGTTTATTTTTATTGTACTGATGGTTGCTTGATCGACGCGACGTTAAATACCGATTTGCTTTTGTAATTTGACTAAACCACATAAGCATAACTTTAGTTTTGTATGTAGTATTTATTATTCAATAAATATACTGCAATAAATTGTGTTGCGTACGTTGCTTAAACTGAAAGTTCTAATTATGGGTGAGTTATTCGTAACAAATTTTATGTTAATATTTCGTAAAATTTTGTATATGTACATAAACATCCTTTTTCGTTTTAGAAAATATAGTCGACGATCAAGAAAATTTGAAAAGATTTCTCCGACAGGCAGATCTCCAACAATACTTTGAGTTGTTCAGGTATTTAAAAATGCATTTATAATCCTTGCATTTCTTATTTTATGTTAGACTGGTACGTTTTTGGTACTAAATTAATTTCAGAAAAAATTTGCACCCTTTCAATTTGTGCTGTATATCTTTGAGGTTGAGGCCTTTACACTATACATTTCTATTCTAAATCTACACAATTCATATTGCGACCCCCTTACTTGATCCAATTAAAATCTCAGATTGTAAACCTAGGAAGATATTTTTAAAAAAGTTTTCTTTTTAAATTATGGATGGATATATAGATATAAGAGTTAATATTGATATTATACCAACCAAACTTTATAGAATATACAAATTACTTCCTTTTTAAATGAATTCACTGCATTTAATCTCAATTATTTATTCATGGTCTGCAGCACTGGCCAAAATGTTTGGATGTGAGCTGCACTTTCTCAATATCCCCATAGCAAACATTTATAACGGAGTGTTACAATTAAATTATGATGTTTAAATAACATTTGATTTTTTGATGGAATATATGTCCTATAAATAAAAGTAACATTTAGTAAGGTGTCTGTTCAGTTCAGTTTCTTAAAGAGACTGGCAACACACTGCTTATGGATAAGTCTTGTGAGCATACAAGTGGTACAAACTCTAGAATTATCTATAAACATTGATTTACATAAAAAGGATGAACACAAAAATACACATAATATTGTTAGGTTATGGGACGAACAACTTATAATATATTATTATTGTTGTTAATATAGTCACATAAAATATTTACATATGGAGTATTTATGTGAGTTAAGAGGGTCTTAAAGTTAGTGGGGCGAGGGATATAATTTGGGAGGTCATCAATTAGGGATGAAGTTCTGTTTGGGCAAGAAAAAAATATATGATTCACTGTTCCTTGGTCTAATGTGCATTCACATTGCAAGCTATCCTTAACACTGATTTTGGCTAAGACAACTGGAGTGCACACATAGTCTAATCATAGTCGACAGATTGTCGACGTGGTCTGCTTATTTGCATCAGGGAACCTAAAGAACCATGGCCTCACTGGTATGGATTCTTGTATGTCTGCAAAGTATTTACCTTTGCTAATAGAAGTCTCGGACCACAAAGATTTCCAGCTAGACAAAAGATGTTCCTTAGCCAAGGACACCAGGTCATGACGGTGTAGTTTGTGGTGACTCATTGAGCCACAAAATTTGGCTTCTTTAGCTAGATGGTGAGCTGACTCATTGCCCTGGATCCCAGAATGACCTGGAATCCACACAAGAGTGACCTGGAGACCTTGCAGGGAACATCTGTACAAAATGTTTTTAATTTCCATAATATAAGGTAATCTTGATTTACTTCTAAATTGATTTCATACAATTGCGTCCAAACAGCTTTTAGAATCTGACCGACTCTGCAGTAAATACCGATGATAAGGAGCAAAGATTAAAATTTAATATTATAAGGTGTCTGTTGTTGCTAGTTTTAATATTTTATGTGACAGTTTATTTCACATGAAAGTGAAATAAGCAAATAAGGTTAGGCAAATATTTTCCTTAAACAAAAAATAGGTACATTTTGCAAAATTTTCTTTTTTTAAAGAGGCTTAAAATTCGATATGTTACACCTAAACATGAAGGTACCTTATTACGAGTACAAGTTAGTTAATTAAATTTATAGTGTCTATTTGTCTTACCAAAATGAACTCAACTAATAGGTTAAGTCAACCAGTTGTCCACTTCTGTTGCTATAACATTAGCTATCCACTTTCTCTTCATGTTATCATAATTTTCACCCATTTAACTAGTGACTCAGCAACACGAAGTGAACCTTTGCATCCAACAATTACAAACGAAAAATCTGCAATTTTTATGATGGGAAATCACAAAAATCTACTAACTTACAACAAATTTTATATATGTAATACAATGGGCGCCATGTACAATTTTCAATGGCTGTTTGATTATCTTTACAAGATTTAGCATTCCTTTGGGCTGGGATTTAGATGCTTTTCTGTGAATGCTGCTGCTCAGAAAATGTACAGGCTCAAAACATGAATAAAATAACATATGTGCCACATGCATCACTCATCTCTCTCTCCTCTGTGTCTATTGTTTAACATCTAATTTTTTTTTTTAGAGATATTCTTAAGGTGACCAAACTTTCACAGTTAAAGTATGTTATAAAGGGTGATTTACATCAAATTGGACTTTCAAAACCTGAACAGAGACGATACAGGAAACTCTATAACAAATATTTTCCAAATCCGTATTTGAATAAACTCAAACAACTTCTAACTGCTAGCAGAAGAAATGAACCGGTAAGTTTGTAATGTTTTTAATGGATCAGACAGTAATATGTTTAACAACAACTTTGAATGGGAAAAATCTCCTTTTATTTTACAGATTACTCTTGGTCATAGTTCTATTCCTATTGACTTTCAACCATTCCCAGAAAATGTTAAAGTACCTACCAAACATATAATATCCATTGAAGATATAAATATCAATAAAGAGCTAGGTACAGGACAGTTTGGAGTGGTGCAACAGGGTACTTGGACCACAGGCAATCAAAGAGTAAGTATATATATATATATATAAAAGAAATTAGTTTTCGTTATACTTTTTGTAGCTCGGGAACCACTTGATCAATTTGGCTGAAAATTGGTTGGAGGTAGCTTAGCAATAATTTTGCACTAATCACTATCTTTTAATCCTTAAGTTCTTAAGAAACAATTATAATACATTGCCTGAGGCAGGTGGCCGGCCGTAATAATTAAGTCAAAACAATAAGGTTTGCAACCCCACGTGAGTAGGTTAAGACCAAGGAGATGATGACATTGCCTGGTCTTGATACACTTTATACCAGAGTTAAGGCATGCCACGCACCCACATCAAGAGAAAATATAATTTTCCTGATTATTAATAAAAATCATGTTTCACTGGCCTCTCTAAAATGGTGTCAATGATAAACTAAGTATTAGTAACAGAAAAGATTTGATTGCTTGTTCTGGAATTGCTAACTATTGATTTTTTTATATATCTTCTTTCCTGTGGAGTTCTTCTAACCAAGAATAACCTTAGCTATATCATAATGAAGGAAACTAGTTATTTAATTATTTTTTTAATATTGATGTAGCCATGTTTGGCAATGCCATGCTTACCTTGAATTGTTTAAATATTTCAGCTGCAAGTAGCTATAAAATGCTTAGGACATGAACGCATGACCTCAAATTCATCAGAATTCTTAAAAGAAGCTGCCGTAATGCACAGTATTGAGCATCCTAACATTGTCAGGTTGTATGGTGTCGTGTTACACTTGGATTCCTTGATGTTGGTAAGTCATATTTTAAGTTTTCCTTGCTGAATGTATATTGATGAACTTTGAATAATACAATGTTGTTTTGCACGGGTCATAATATATTCCACTTTGAAAGCTTCAAAGGTATACCGCATATATGAAATTTGATCTTTATATTGCGATGCAATTGTATGACGTAAGAGGTTTTATGTCTTACGCTGTCTGTCGCTATGAGAATAAATTACGTATACATAAATTTTCCGTTGGTTTCTGAAACAAATATTACTGTATAACACATATCGCCATCCCAGCCATTTTCTTTTAAAAAACAGAGATAACAATATGTTTTAAATGGGAATTTTGGTTTCGGAAACCTATAGCTATAATGTTAATAGCATTTTAAATTGACTTGGATGCTAAACATCAACCTTTTCTTTTTTCATTTAGTTAAGAAGGCGATGATTTCGCTCCCACCTATTTGATATATAAAATTGCAAACACAATTGTACCTAAGTAAATATAAGAACCATACTTGAAAAATAATACTTCATGTATTAATTGCTCATGTTGTAGAGTGTTTTACTGAAGGTTACGTTACAAATCAATTACTTTTGCTAATTTACTAAAAAGTTGGAGTTGTAAGTGAAGACTTTCGCTTTCAGGTGACAGAGTTGGCTCCACTCCGTTCACTTCTCGAGTGCCTACGCGAGGTGTCGCTTCGAGCAAGCTTTCCCGTATCGAACCTTTGTGAGTTCGCACAACAAATCTGTGATGGCATGACTTATTTAGAAAACAAAAGACTGATTCATAGGTTGGTGTTTATTTTATCATAATAATTATTTTTTACTCCTATGGCCGTTTCGGTCGAAGATTAATCTTCTGGTCAAATAAGTTTGATCGCTAATAGTTAATAATAATTGATATACAACAATTGATATTTTTTAAATTTTATTTCAGGGACTTAGCAGCAAGGAATATCTTAGTATTTAGCAAATATAGAGTAAAAATCTCGGATTTCGGCTTATCGCGTGCATTGAGCGTAGGCAAGGATTATTACCAAACGAATTACAATGTGAATCTCAAATTACCGGTTGCATGGTTAGTATATATTCTACTTTTCAGCCATAACGCCCACTGCTGGGCATAGGCCTGCCCCAGAGATCCCCACGATGATGGATCATGTGCAATCCGTATCCAGGATACTTCAGCAACCTTGACCAGATCATCAGTCCATCTTGTGGGAGGCCTACCCACGCTGCATCGACCTGTACGTGGCTGCAATTCCAGTACTACTAGTAGTAACGGAATGGCGGCAATATTACTGTAATAAATTTATAAAGAAAAACTTTTTCATCTATTTTGCAAGGAATCATTTATAGATTATGTGATCTCAGTGCCATATAATAAAATAATATTAAGTTAATTTTCAATATAATGATGCGCAAAATAATTTGAAAATATTTGGAACTATGTCAAATAACAATATGTAAATACCTCATTATTAATTTTTAGGTGTGCACCAGAATGCATTTTATATTTACGTTTTACATCGGCAAGCGATGTTTGGGCGTTCGGAGTTTGCCTTTGGGAGATGTTTACTTATGGTTTCCAGCCGTGGGCAGCTTTCTCAGGACATCAGATCCTAGAAGCAATAGATGAACCAAATTATCAAGTAAGTTTGTATGCACTGCTTCCACTACCAAATCAATTATAAATATATGTATAAAAAAGAAACAGATGAAATTAGTGAAATTTCGTCTTGGACCTCATTTTGCTTTTCCGGCAAATTTCTTAAAACATGTTTTTCTTAATTGACTTCTCAAAAACAAAACAAGCACATCCAATTAAATAAAATACTTATTGGTTGTAAACATAATTACAAAACACTAGCTGTCTGTAATAAGTAGCCTTTGTTCTATATCTGTGACAAATTTTATCAAGATCCGTTAAACCGTTCCGTAGATATCTTCAAACAAACATTCATCTAACCATCTAAAATGTCGCATATATAATATTAAGTAAGATTTGTTGAATATTGTAGAAAATATCTGATATTACCGGTTTTGGACTTACATGAATTTTTTTTGTGTTTGTAGTCATTTCATATATGTTGCTTATTATGTTTGACATGTTCGTTTTCTTTCAGAGATTGGAAAGGCCCGAATGTTGCCCCGATGACTATTATTCCGTGATGTTAGAATGTTGGGCCCATGATCCAAACTCTAGACCCAAGTTCAAAGAATTGAAGCCAAAGCTACGTGAAATACAACCAATCCAGGTTTGTATATAATGTTTTTTATAACTCACTACATACAAATGTTTTTGAATGAGTGTTTTGGCAGTGGAAATTCAGGTAATTGTAATTTTAATGCTCCTTTGAATTGCTGTTTCGTATTTTAATCTTACTAATATTATAACGCGATTGTTTGGATGTATGGATGGATGGATGTTTTTTAGAAGATACCTCCAGAACGGTTGCATGGATTTGAATAAAATAAGGTATGGTTGTAGAACACTGTCTGGAAGAACACATACTTACTAAATTTTTTTTTTAATTCCAAGCTGACAAAATGGCGAGTAACTATTACATAAATACGGAAAGATGTACATCATATGTATTTTTAAATATGAATAAAACATTAATTAGACTTTGACAGTATTAAAAGATATAAAATTCTGTAAAGTTTTGAAATGTTTATATTTATTTCAGGTTCAAGCAATCACAGATTTTCATGAACCACAAGATGGCAGACGGAGTAATTTTCTTGAATATAAAGCTGGTCAAGTAATAACAGTACTTGGAAAAGAGTAAGAACAATGCTAAAGATGTATAGTTTATTATTGTGGATAGTTTGTTTTATATTTAAACTTTTTCTATTAGGAATTTCACAAAGTCTTCATTGTGGTATGGGGTATTACCTGGAGGTACCTGTGGTGTATTTGACCCCAATGAGACAGAGCCATTTATTCAACCAGAGGTATGTTGGCAACATTTTATATATTTGGTGCTTTAAATGTTTGTTTTTTATGTTTTGTTTATTATTTCTCTTTTGACTAGTTTGTGTTTAATGCTAAATATTGCTGGGCTTTTGCAAACCTATTGACTTTATTCATACTATCTCTGTATGTTTTTTCTTAATAAATCTAACAATTTGTTAATATTTCTACGTCACAACAAATAGAAATATTTAAACTTATCTTGAAAAGTTTATTAACAATGAAATAGAATTTAAAATTAAGAAACCAATGCTTCTTAATCCTTTGGATCAAATTATAATTAAATAGAAATTTTATTATTAAACTAAACTAAACTTATCCATATTAGGCTTTATTATTTCATTAAAAAAAGTATGAAATCTAATTTCTTGTGGTATACTAAAAACAGCTGTATTAAATTTAACGTACCAATAATGTTTGCTTAGATATTGAGGCAAAATTTTAAAAGACACTAAGAATTTGTAAGCCATGGGTGCTTATTCTATTCACTATGTGACTAACATATTCCTGATACATTTGTGTCACTTGACGACACATAACCACAGTTTTCCGTACACTTAGCAAGCTTTGCCTGGTTCAATGTCACCGCATCAGTCACGAAACGCAACGCGAACGTCCGCCATATCTCGTTCTGACGTCAAACGTCACACGTATACCGGCAAGAGAACGATACATCGTAGCATGATATCCAGTCCTCAAGGTGACATGAAGCACACAGGACACGTCGGTTTGGATGGCGCTTTCTTCGGCGATATAGCATTTCTCGACCCAGCAGCTTGTGTGAGTATAACGCACAATTATGTCACTCGCCATTTGGTCTTCAAAGCTTTATTTAGAATCCGTATTAGGGACATAATCCTCTAGATGACACAATGATCAAGAGTGGAAGTAGTATTTAATATACCAAAGACATTTTATTTACATACAAAGTACTCTGCGGCTTGTAGTCATAGCAACGACTTCCATCAAATTTCACTCAAATTCAAAGACAAGTTATTTTTTTTTAAGACAGGAGGCCTAATTTTTGTCCTCTTTCCCTTCCCATCCTTTTCTTTATAAGAAAGGATGGGAAGGGGAAGTGGATTTGGCGAAAGAGGGGACGCATAGGAAGGAGAAATATCCTCTTTTTGTGAGTCCCCTTCTCCGTTAATTAAAGGTAGGCAACGCATATGCATTTGCGGATGCCTATGGGCAACGTTCGTCTCGCTATTGTGGCGAATCCAGGTGGCCGTTTGCTCGTTTGCCACCTTATAATATAAAAAAAAAATAATAGTTCAAAAATTATTTATAACAAAAGATGAATAAGGAATACATTTTTATTTATTTTTTGACGTATAAGAAATTTGATATACGACAGACCACTCTTGACGCTAGCGCCACCTACTTAGATCTTTCAGTTTTCTCCCACATGTTTTGTTTGGGTAATAAGGCTGGCAAAGCTTCTGCGGTTCCTCTTCTGTTTCTGATGTCTATTGGCGTCGGGTCAATTAATATTGCCCTCAATGGCTACTCATATGCTCCCTTCTCTTGTAAAAACATAATGAAATGTTAATAATCATTTATTGAATTGTATAAAACAAATTTCATGTCCTCATTTAATGTTGGTTTTTTATTTTAAACTTTCCTTTCAGACATCCCGTCAAGTGGTTACACAGTACAAACCATCGGACGATTTAGAACAAGTGCCACTTTTAAATCCCAACTCACCATCTCATTTATCTGGAGCAATGTGTATGCCACCTTATCCTATTTTAAAAGCCACGTATACAGAATCGAAAACCGATCGTGACGAAGTTGATTTGTCGTGTAAGTTCTACAAATACTTTGAAAACTCTTAGAAATAATCGTATTTATCTAATTTTAATTAAATATATAAGTGATTTAATTTGTATGTTAATTTCTTTTCAGACACGGATAAGAAGCTCAAAAGTCCCAAAAAGAACAAACTTAAAACACTTTCTGAACCATCTACAAGCAAGAGTATTTTAAATAAGGTAAAACAATAACTTTATTTTTTATTATTGATCCTATTTCAATTTTGTCTTCCTCATAGATACATATTAGTATTTATATTTACTGTTCATATTAAAATATTATTAATTGATATTCTTTAAAGTTAAATTAGTACCCTTTTTCATATTCATCTACTTTTTCTCTCAGAACTTTGTTCTAAATTTCAACCAGATCCGTTCAGTCCTTTTAGAATTATTAACCAACCAAACCTCATTTGTAATGAAAACTAGACGAAAGGTGTTCAATTAAACCAAAGTTTCTCAAAGGAGGCCGTTAAGGGGCCTAGAAAAAATGGGGGGCGAAAAAATAGTTGATTTTTAAAGGGGGCGGTATAATAAATAAGTTTGAAAATCACTGAATTAAACGTATACAGGTCAAAAGTGCATCACTGGGGCGTTACCAGAAGAACGAGGATGTCCAGCCAGTGTGCACTTGTTCCGGTGGTGAGGTTCACGAGTACCACGAGATATCTGACACTGACACTGTAAGAATATTTATTTATAACACAATTATATTAATTATTACTTAAACATGCTTTAGTCTAAGTTTATCTTGCCATACTTATGGGGTTTTTCCCATTAGATTTGCATTAAAAAATCTAAATAAAGTTAATACATATGTTACTATGTTATTCTTTTAATTTCATGTATGTATGATGACCATATAGTTATAAATTTTATTTTTTATAGGAAGGTACAGCGGCGGAATTGATCAAATGCGATAATTCAGCAATACCCGATAGTCCTGGCATTCCGGTACAGTTATTTTATTTTATTACTACTATTAAGTAGATTTTGTAATTTATTTAAGTTTTAGTAATTAATTAATACAATACTTTGATTACGTATATCTTGCATTTCCTCATACATTGATCTTATCATTTCCTAATTCGGACGGAGTCGCGGGTGACAGCTAGTAAATCTATATATATAAAAGAAAGTCGTGTTAGTTACACTATTTATAACTCAAGAACGGCTGAATCGATTTGACTGAAAATTGGTGGGCAGGTAGCTTAGAACCAGGAAACGGACATAGGATAATTTTTACCCCGTTTTCTATTTTTTGTTCCGCGCGGACGGAGTCGCGGGTAAAAGCTAGTAAATTATTTATAGAAATTGGATGTAATGTTGAAAATTTAATAAAATGTTAATTTTTTCTTAATCCAGAAAAGCTGCAATGATTTTGGGCAGAGTTTGCTCGATGAGATGGAATATATGTTCCGGAACCTCGACACCAGAAAACGAGAAGACGTACGTATTTTCTTCCAAACATAATATGATTTAGACCAGGGATCTCTAAACTATTTTGTACAAGTGACCCCTTTTTCCAAAAGGAACTGTTACCTCAGAACCCCCCATGGCGAAATACCTACTTTTAAGATCAATTATTATTTATTATTATTATTTTTCATTCTGACTTAGGTTATTCAATTCATTATTCAGGTTGCAAATGTTTGCAGAATTTCGGGTAAGACTTAGGTCTTATAATGTGAGTTTTATATTTTTAAACATATATTTAGATTATTCAACATCAATTAAATATCAAGTATGTACTTTTGTAATGTAATGACAATCATAAATATAATAAACAAACAAATAGAATAACTTAACTTCATTAACTTGATTTTATATGTTGATGTTGAATTGTTTCATATTGTATTGTCTCATTCATTCTTTGAAGTCATAAGTACTTTTATTTAAGTAATTTCTTGTGTTATAGACTTATAGTTAAATGTCATTTAGATTACTATAGAGCACTTACTGTATATGTAATTTGTTAAAACTTATTCTACGTGTAAAAGAAATTTTAATAAACTAAATTGATTTTTTAATAAAATTTTAATCATCATCACTTTTAGTAAATAATTACTTTCAGTAAATTTAAATTGTATAGTGAATATTTAAAATAGACAATGAAATTCTGGTCATAATAAATTTTATGAGAACAATAAAGCATATATTCCTAACATATGTGATTTAACGTAAAAGTGTGTTCGTGTTAGTAACAAGATATGTGTCACGACCTTGTATAATGCAATTTTTAGTTTATTGTATATAAAATAGTGCTAATAGAATTCATTTTTTGTTGAATTAAAAAATATATTTTTTAATGTTTTAGATTTTATACTTCTAATGATCACTCTTATATATTTTTACAGGGGATTGGTAAAAATTTTGATAACGACAACTCAAGGTACGTTTAATTTTATATTTGTTAAATATAACATTGTTTTATATACTTATATTATTTTTTTAAAGCTACGAAAGTATATACAAATGACCTTATTTATTTATTTTAATATTTCACTGTAATTCTTTAAGTACTTTGTAACTGTTTGTCCAGACCTCACACGCTTAGCAAAGCGGATAGGAAAAAGGGAAGCAATACAGGAACCATGAAACTGATGTCAGCACACGACGAGAGAACACTGGATACAGCGGTAGCACTTGCCAATGAGATAACTACCAAGTTAGTAAAGATTTTAATTTTATACATTATTACGCATCAATTTTTTTGACATTTCAAAGTCAGCTGTGCAGCGTCCTCTCTCCATATCCCTTTACTGTTACAAATTGTATTGTTTTCTGAGCAGCGAGTTGTACGATATTTCGACAAGTCGAATTTTGATTTCTCATTCAATTGAAGAAAATATCTTAACAATATAAAGCAAATTATAATCTGTCATAGGATCTCACATGCCGAGGCATCTTTTTGTTAATTATACTTTACTTATTGTGGAATAATGTCAGTAATGTTTCTGTTTATTTTTTATAAAACATAAAGGGGATGACAATATGTTTTCATACAAGTGTTTGGACAGTGGAAACAGCTACATGTTTCATTTACAGATCTATGAATGACCTTGACGGTGACCAGAGGGTGCCGAGCTCACCCAATGATCGTTCTAAGTTCCATTTCAAATTTCCTCTAGTATCGCTACACCAAAGTGCCGGTCATGACACCGAAGCCGCAGGTAAGTTAAGTAGTTTTTTTTTTATTTTACGCATAGAGAATCCGTGGCACTGAAAGTATTAAGGAGTTTATTTTTTTCAGGTAAACATGAAAGGCGAAATTTCAGCGAAGAAGCAAAAAGCGTACCGGATCTTCAAGTAAGTAATATAAATAAAAAAATGTTCCTGAAATTATTACATACATTGAATCTGTAATACAATCGAAATTTTTAATTTTAAATCACATTTTTGTATTTATAACAGTCGACGATAACTGCGGAAAGTAAACTCGCTTATACGAGTCTGATTGAGGATCCAATGCCATCTACTTCCCTTATTTCTCACATGGAGATAAGCCACAAACCTGCCACAATACCAAAGCCCGCGCCACGTTTTAAAGAACCTCGCGCAAATTTTCTGTCTCTGCAAAAACAACTGTCAACTAACAATCGGTAAGTTGTACTGTAAATTATGTATTTACGTTTAGTATTGAAGTTTTTGTCATCGCAAATTGTTTTGTAATACGCAAATACACCTACGTATGGCAGGATATTATAAACTTATAAAAACTTACTAATCAAATTGCATAAAAAATAAAATAGTCCTAGATCAAGGTCTTAATAGTTCATACAAACTAATAGTTTCAGTTTTTTTTCAGAGAAAATGAGAGAAATATATGTTTGTCCTAAATTGTTTCAGCATCTGAAACTTGTAATAATAATTACCAATTTAATATTTCAGACCGTCTTCATCAAGAGAAGCTATGGAGCAGCAATTGCATACTAATCATGTAAGTTTTAAGATGTCACACTGGAACCTATTTCAAATTGTAATACAGCATTGATTTAATTGTTGGAATGGAATAATGTAAACTGGTCATTTATTCTGTGGAATATATCTTTCAATAATAAAAAATACACGCTACAATATTTGTAATTCTTAAAACAAGTTTATGTTTATTTTTAGAATATAAATGAATTGCCCCTTCCACCGAGAAGTACGAAACCTAAATTGATCGACAAACCTAGACACATAAGGAAGTATCCTTTGAAATTGCCCAACGCAAACCCAAACCCAGAGGTTGTTCCTAAAACTGTCAACAACGATCAAGATAATCGGGTTATTATATACCAGAATGCTGTAACTTGTACAATGAAACAAAGAAATGGACAGAAAGATAACGGCCAAAAGATTTATAACCAAGGAGTTGATGTTTTCGATGGTCCTTCGACAGCCAATGTGGATACAAATCCATTTACTAATACAACAGTACAACACCACCTGAATCCGTTTAACTCCCCCCTGGATGCAACGGATACTGAAGAAGTATGCACGTGTGATCAGATAGAAAGGAACTCTCTTGTCAAAGGTATTTTAGAATTAGGGTTCTTTTCACAGCCGCAAAAAATCTGGTTTTTACGATTAGATTACTGTGAATAAGTGTGAATCCAATTGACAATGATGTTTTTCTCGCTTATAGATGTTTCTCTTGTCCTCGAATTTCTCGCTTACGAAACGGATAATGACTCATTAATAGGAGGCTCTCGTTCATCCATGTTCGACTATATGTAGATTTAGAAAAATTAACCTAATCTATATGTCGAAAAGTAATTTTTATTTTATGTTTTAATTTTATTAATGTATAAACCTATGACAACTTCAGAAATTTCTAAAAAAAATGTTATTCAAAATGTGATCAATGGTTTTAGGAACATTTGAGGGAAAACAAACAAACATTAATCTTTATTTATACACATATCGACGTTGGAAAGCATAAATGCTGTAACCCTTGAAATCACGAATATGTTTTTCACACGTTAATAATTTCAACCATTATCAAACGATAATGATTTTATTATAGGTTAGCACAAACTACACAACATTGCTAAATACCGCAGGCTTGTAGGCGTATCAGCTCACGAGTTATCATTTTTTGGCTCTCCTATAAAGTTCATACTTTCGGGGTTACAGCGTTTACGCTTTCCAGCGTCAATATATATATTTATATTAAAGAAATCGTGTAATAATATATATTTAATTTTATTTGTATATACTTATAATTTTATTATAGATTATGTATCCGTTGAAGACTTACTTGAGTTTGCGGACCAGAAGCCATGCGGTCGACAGCGCGGCGTTGAGTCCGATGAAGTTCGGATCATGAACAAGGTGCTAAAACAACAGGTAATATTGGACTTTATCAATTTATCAAGTGTACACACCCTTTACTACATTGGTTGTATTGAATGTTGGTGAAATATATCGAATAAAAATTATTTAACTTTTAAATTTAAAGTATGAAATTCTGGATTAAGAAAAAAATAAATTAAAGTCTTCGATTAATTATATTCCAATTTATATAATTATTTTGTTACTTTTTCCTACAAAGTGAAAGGTCGCGGAATCATAAAATTACTGTAAATAAGTAATGAAGAGACAGGCAATATATTATACAGTATAATAATTATTATAATATTATTAGCGCTAATGCAATACTGTATTTTGTTGGACCTATTGGAACTTGCCCTATTTAGTTGATAAGATAATACGACAGCCCTTGACCCAAAAGTATAGACAGAGATAACTGAATTCGATTTGGCAACATTCCGAGATATATTTGCGACATCCACATTTGTTAAACCTAAATATTTGTCAATTATAAGTTTTCTTAATAACGCCTGTGTAAATTTATTAATATTTTTAGTATGCATGCACTAATAAAAAGAATGAATTTGGGCGTCAATGGATAAGGTAAAAAAAAAAATTAAGAAAAAGAAATCAAGTCACGTTTTTGACACCAACAATGGTTTCAACTCTACTTAAAATAGGTAGTGAATAAATAACTCAAGATTAGTATGAAATTTACAATTAAAATCTAGATTTGATAACTCATTAGTTAGAAAGTAATGATATTGGATCTGTATTGTCTACTAAATTAGTGGAAGATCTAAGAAAGTACAAATGGCTTGTGAAAGAGGATATACGAGAGAAGGTATTGATTTCAGATATGACATCTGATAGAAATGTCTGGAACAGTAGTACATACTGTAGCCAAACTCCGTAGACAAAAGTAGGTTGAGGATTACATTCTAGAATTAAACATGTTTCAAAAAGTAAACACGCATATTTAAAATGTGTGAATCTATTTAAAAATACGCTAGCATTCTTCTACTTCAGTATAAAGTGTGTCACCAACAACGAATAATCGGAAATGTCAGTCCTATAATGAATTGTGTCACGTCTCTAGAAATATGTCAAGATGACGTACGTAAAAACTTACATATTTTATTATACATTTTAAATAAGTATGTCAACGGTACTTCTATATAATAGCTCACCATAGTTCTACTACTTCAGGGTACTTCAGATCCGTACAGTCGTTTTGTACTTAAGTCAAAACAAACATCCATACATCCATCCATCCAAACATTCATAATATTAGTAAAACTATATAACATTAAATCTAAAGTTAATCGACACAAATTTATTTATAAGTCGAACATTTTGACCACAGACAACGCCGGAGGAATGCCTCGAAGCTCTTGAGCTGAGCGACTGGAATGTGCACCAAGCCATCAAAGTTATAATGGTCAAGCTATCTGTGAACACGTCGCAAGTGACCCTTGAGGACTGTATGAGGGGACTCGCGCACGCTGCCGGAGACATAGTGAAAGCTTCCGCTGCCATTGTCACATATTTAAATGAGATAACACAATAAATGCTAAAATAAATTTTGAGTTTCATTTTGTCTGAGAGGGTTTGGTAGCGTGAGATTATTAACGAGAGAAGACAAACCAATACACACTAGATCAAATTATTTTAAATAGAATTAGGTTACGGATTACAAAATACAGCTAGTATTAGTCGATCGCGAGTCCGTGTACTACACTACCAGACTATGTTGTACATCTATGGCAAATTTCATCGTGTTTTTTTACAGCCGTTTTAGAGATATCTTCTAACAAACATCCATCCATCTAAACATTCCCATTTATAATACTAGTAAGATAAGGTCATGGGTTCGAACCCCTTGTTTGTTATAACGAATTAGTATTATTATTAGTCATATGGGTTGTATAAAACTGTAATCTACGTTCTTCATTATTACCGCAACTTTCGTAACAGGTCAACATTGCAATTAAAATGTTTATCTAAAATTACTACTTATATGCAGCTCCAGATGAGAGACAGAAAAAATCGAAGGAAAAGATTGATTTGCAATCATTGATAATGTTGCATGTATTTTTTTATTTTCTTACAGAAATTCTGCCCAAACATCTACGAAAGTAATTAAGTGTTTGTATTAAAAATGTATTTGTAATTGCTTACACATAGATGTACGTGTTACATAAATTGACCTCAAATAGTTTGGCGCAGGAGCCCCTACGACTGCTTCAGAAATCAGAAATTCGGGTCAGGTCATGACCCAATACATGATACCCGCACGGAACAATGAAACAAAGGGAAATGTTTATTATTTATAAATATTATATATACATTTATACTAAACATTTTTTTTCTTTTCTTTCATCACAGAAGCGCATAATAGCCTAGTGATCGTAATGTAATTATTAATTAGTCTTAACACGGCACCCTGGGTTCCATCTCAATATACGAATGTTAGCGTAAATTTTCTCAACTAAGATATATAAATGGATAAACACTCACGTAATGTCCGGTATCGGCACCGGCAAATTTTTTTATGAAGAAAATGAAAATATAAATCAGGTTTCTATTTGCTTTAAAATATAAAAGCATTCGGGTATTCAAGCACAGGAGCGACCTATTGTTTCTCAAATAAAACACTATTATAGCGTTTTACTTATCATAGTACGCATTCAAAGTTTGTAGTATACAAGTATTATAAAATAAAAAAGCATAACTATTCATCTTGACCAATGGAAACAACTTTCCATTGTCGAACGTCTCACCTCAATCGGGCCCCCAACCACATGGCCGATTCCATTAGGCAAAGGCAGCGTTGCTCACACCACCAAAGTTTGGATAACGTTACTCAACTGGTATAAAATGCCACCATACCACGACCTACGAAACAAGTAATTCTTTTCTTTAATCTCGTACCAATATGAATTATTCGTACGTCACTGTAGAGCAAGTTTTTCTGGTGACCTATTTAGCGCTTAACAAAAAGCTACTCACGCACACATCAGAAAATTATGCAACTAAATGGTGTCGTCCAACGTTAACTCTCACGTTCAAAATCATGTTATAAAAATGGTCGCTTTTCTAACTACATACTGTTGTCTTAAATATTATTTATTATTTTATTTATTTATTTATTTACAGTACAATGATAACCTAAAATAGAACTATGTCCCACAAAATTTTATAAAATAATTTGTATGAGTGACTATCAAATAATTAGTACTTTTAGTTATCATGAGGGGGGGGGGGGGTAATAACCATAATAAAAAGTTTACTTTCTGTAGAAAATCCTCAATCTTAATTAAAGCAAAATTATGTAGGTATATGTAAAAACAAATATAATTAAATTATATAAACCATAAGTGCAAATAGTCTTCGAGTTTAATTGTTATATGTGTTTGTAGATTTGTGAAGTCTTTGTGTTAACTGCATATCAGTCCGCAAGAGTAGGTAGAGTGGTATCGGCGCATGCGCGAGTTTTTCGGCCTAGATCTCGTCCGGGGCCGGTGTCGGTGTGTGGGTGCGAGCGTGCATCGCGCGGGCCGAGGTTCTCGCGCGTGTGTTAGTGCGGCACGTAGGACGCCGCTCGACCCAGATCGCGTCGCCGTCGCCGCTTGCCGCTCGCCGCTCGCCGCCCGCTCCACACCGCCGACTGGGATGCCGAACAAGTTTCACAGCATTTTCGCACTGGAAAATATCTCCAGCTATCATCCAACTGCTAATGATTCGATGAATCCAATCCTACATACCACAATACCCGACCCTAGAGCTTAAGCAAAGGAAGATGTAATTACCATTTAGTAACTACGTAACTGAAATCTTTTTACACTATCACACCGTAATAGGATAGACAAAGACTCCCGGTGTATTAAACAGTGCTAGAACTGAACTGCAAAATGGACTGTTATTAATATTTCATATTAGCTTCACAATGACCGATGATCGGTTGTATTGGGAAAACATTATGAAAAGATCTGAGATTTCCACTCTAGACATAATTAGTTCATCAGCAGTATTTAGGTAAGAAAAGCAAGTAATGCCTACTCGACACACTTTCCATATTCTCACCGGCAACCATAATACCTTGTCTTCTCTAAGCATGAGTAGTAACTTGAACTGCGTCCATTCTTACCGGATGTAGCGGACACACTCAGGGCCGATTGGGTCGCGCCCGACTATGCGACCTCGCACCTACTCACTGGGCCCGGCAACTTTCGCTAAGACTACAAGAGATGCGTTTGTGTGTTGAAAGTGCGTGCAACTGTCCACACATTGCAGACGATAAGCTGTACTTCTGTTTTGGTTATGTTAGGAGAATTAATGCCGTAACACTTACGCGATTTTCTTTCCTATGGTTACAATATGTGATAAAATCAACCTTGCGTGGTTTTCAGTCTCCACTACCCCAATAGATGATAGTTCATTGAAGTACTCGTAAACAAGAGTCAAAACAAAGTACCATAAATCTTACTAATATTATAAATCCGAAAGCTTCGAATTTGGTAACGAATGTATTTAAAGAACGGCTCAACGGATCTCGCTGAAATTTTCCATTCATGTAGTCTGTCTGGATGAAGTCGCGGGCTACAATGAAGATAATTTTAAGTAGAGATCACTGAGATTCTTCTCATTGAGTTTAAGAGTAGAAGAGTTTTAGAAGTAGAAGAGTAGAGAAGTAGAGTTTTAGAAGTAGAAGAGTAGAGAAGTAGAGTTTTAGAAGTAGTAGTGAAAGTAGGTTAACCTTAGCCTATCCTTGCTATTGTCTGTGTTTTTAATTTTACTTAATAAATAAACTATTAACCTCATAACACACAACCACTTGCATCAAAATGTTTACGGCTAGAAAAGTACAACTAAAAGTTAAAACGTGTTAATGTCAGCACCGGTATTTTTGATTGCCCACGGACATGCCTTGTTGCGTTATGTAAATGGTCAGAGGTCGGATTTCAATTGCGCGTGACACAAATCAAGCCGCATCCCGTAATGTCCACGTACATATATGTATGTTCAACTTGACGTCTCTACCCACGTTTGTACATGACAGTGCGTGGGCGACGCAGCATATTCATCTATTTCAATATATCAAACCGATCTATATAACACTACTAACATTCAATAAAATAATTGTAACAGGAAGTCAAGAGGAAAGCGCAGACTGGGAAGTGATGAAAATTACTCCACCAACAAGAATGAAAGGGTTTTAAGCAATTACTAGCTTAGCTACTAGCTAGCTTAACTCAACGCCCAGCAGTATGCGGTTAATGAATCGGTTGATCTTGACCAGTGATGAGGGGAATTTACAATTAATATTTTAAAAGCTCTCTATAAAATCCATGAAACCCTTTTAAAAAAGCAAATTTTCTTTAACATATCGGTGTAAACAACTTGAAAATAAAAATGCGTAGTTTAGCATTGTCACCTATGTGTAGAGAACAGTTAGTAAAAAAAAGCTCCACATTTTTATGGAATGTTAAGGTAGTCTTATTGAAATCGTCTTTGCATTCTAATAATTATAACGGCCTATTATGTTTGTATGTATATATATATATATTATGTATGTATGTATATATGTGTTGAAAATACGCGTGTATTTTAATAATTATTGTACTATACCTAATAACTGTTAGAAAGTTAAATTGCTCGTGTTCCAACGATGATTTACTTTGCGAAGGCGCTCTCCATCCGCATCAGTCATCTGTAGCGACTGAAATCTTTTTTGTTCTCTGTGAAACTCTGCAGAATTCGAAATGGGTTAAGATAATCTTTTATATACTTTTCAGCGAATATTCTGTATATTTTTCCGTGTCTTTTTTCGAAGAGATAAACCGATGAAAATAGGTTTAACTTGTAAGAATGTACATATTCAAATAAAATGTTGCATTTTAACTATTATAAGTATATAATTAACTTATAAAGAAAGAGAGTTAAGTAATTTTTAGATCTTTAGAAAAACCATTTCCAGTAGGTCTTGCGTTGTGCGTTGATACTCGTATATCAGTCAATAGGTTAGTCTTTGTACAAATATGTAAAACACATACATATATAACAATGTAAATTATATTTTAGCAAGATGTAACAATAACAACAATGTAACATCCTGACAGATAAGACAGATACATGTCTAGTTATGCTAAATATAATAGATACATATGATAAAGATACGATTTTGTTGACGATATTTGCGTCCTACTTCAACTATTTTTTATCTATTAATATCTACTCGTAGAATTATGAAACACTATCTAGGATAAAAAACGGTGAATGAAAAATAATTTGAATAAAATATACGAGTGAGGATAACGGTATCATTTTACGTTATTAGAAGAGTAGCTGAGTAGCAATTTAAATTCTACTCCATTGTGCCAACAGCTAGGGATCATTTAGATATGTAGGAATTTTTTTATAGAAGAAAAAATCAATTATACAAAATACAATATCATGCTTATGTACACAACTGTATAGTACCTAGTTCAACAAGTAAGAGGCACTCCATAGTCTCTCCATTGGACGCCAAAACCCTTTGCATTGATTACAAAAAAACTCAATACTGGGTACCATTTACCTTTTCATTTCAAAATAACAAAATGCAATGTTCTGTGAGAAACGACTAACCTTATTAATGGGGATCGTTTAAACATCAAAAAGATGAGGGTAAAATTTATCAGCGTACCTATACGATTGTAAGTCTAAGATCATTTAGTCAAATATAAATAAGGCATAAGAAGGAATTGTGTTATATTTATGGATTACCTTTTTAATTTTATTTTTAAAAATTTAAAAAATAAACATTAAATTACAGATACGGAATTCACAAATATTTGTCGCATTCGAATTTATGGTCTGTGAAGTTGAATGAACTATTTATGAGATCTTCACATTGGGATTGTGATTCATTTATTCTAGATAGACGAATTCGCACCGGTTGATCAACATTGGAATCATCCAGACATATTCATAGAATGTCTTTGTTAAACGAACTGCGGCAAAGGGTTACGTCTCTATGAGGAGAAAACATTCCAGTTATATTCGGTTCTGATCGCTTACAAGAAATAATTGTTATAATTGTCCAGTGATTTATGAACGACCTAGATTAAAAAACCGTTCCAAGCCCTTTGAAGTAGTCCTTTTGAATGGTCCCCCCACTTAGTTAAAGGTGTCGGAGCGTGATTTTATTATATTCATACGGGCGCCAGCGCCACGTGAGCTCCTTTCATATTCCTAGTTTACAACGTGACTGGATTTTCTAGATTACGTTCCAGCAGTTGAGATATGAATGCATACAAATTTGTAAATATACGACATTGCAGTGAAAAGTATGTTATTCATTATTATTTACTTTGCATACTCGTGCCCGTCGTACATGTTGTACTGGAACATTTATTTTATTTATCTCAGTGGTTCGGTCAATCCTTTGTTACCAGTTAGCCTAAATCATCACTTCTAAGTATAATATAATTTTATTCCTTCTCTTGTTTTCTTATAGTTTTTCAGGTTGCTGTTAGATTTTTTTGGAGGCCTTTTTTGATAACGTTTATCGTTAACGTTAAAGTTTTATCGTTAAAGTTTTGCGAATATATAAATATATTTTCTAATGTTATTTAGAACATGGATAGAGCTCGGAGTTAATCGAGATAGAAACAAAGCCGCTGATGCCGCTGTTTGGCCGAGATCCTCGAATATTTAATTTACGGCGATGTGGCTGCGATGAAAACGCGACGGCTGTGCAGCGGGCTCCGCACATGTAGGCCACCTAGTTTTGCGCCACCACCATCCCGCCCGGCCCCTTGCACCCTCCATCGCTGACACCCTCGCACCACCCTGGGGGATACCGTGCCCCCGCGACCTATTTATTTCCTGCTTTATGTATGAGTGCTCGAGCCGTACCCGCACAGTGTTCGGTTGCTATCTACCTATGTAAGGCTCAAACCACTTCGTATTTTATGGCTCTGGAATTATTCAAGTTTTTACTCAGACCATGCCATAGTGTGATAGAATAATCATAATTATTATGTCGACTCGTCTCTCCTAATGACTTAATAATAATATCGCATTATTTAAGCTAATTAAAACAATAAAATACTTTCTTATTTACTACCAGAGGTCATTGCCAAATGTTGTAGAAATGGAGTCCTAATTGCGGTATTTGTTAAGTTCAATAGATGCGATCGAATTTGTTCCTTGAATTATTCAACGACAGGGTTTTATCTCTTGTCGACAATGTTTCGTCCCTTTTTTACTTGGAGCTACAGATGAACTTAATTAACCTTAGTAATTTACTAAATAATAATTTTGTTATAAATTATTATTATTCGAATTCCAGTTATTTACCTGTCTTTTTTCTTTAATTAAGTAGTGATTATAGATTTCTATTAGGCATGGTCCTGGAAAACGTATATTTGTTGGTCGTTCTTTAGAAACTTACCGATTTGGGAAAAGTTCGTCTAACTTTGCTTTATGTATGTGAAACATAACAATTTGTTTTATTTAAAAAGAAGAACTTTTTCCTCGACGTTTCTTCAAGTTTCTCTACATTTAAAAGGATTCTCTATCTATGGACTTAAAAAAATTTCTAAATATCGATATTTCAATTAAAAATTTAATTTGTAGAGCTACTTCAAAATCAAATACTTACTAAAAGTTTTTCTCTTAATTAAAAAACTTTATAAGATTAATATTTAAATTCACGTGTACTTTAAACGTGAGAAGAAACTTTAAGGTTTCTTTCCAAATATAAGTTCAACTCTAAACAAATTGAGTAGAAAAATATTTCAATTAAACATTTTTATAGAAGATTTAATATTCTTTTATTTATTATCCTAACGAAGCTTAAAACTATATAGTTTGGCATTTGTACGAAAGAATTCCTCAGAGAAAGTGGAATTAATTGAGATGAATAAAAGCTAAGCCACGACATAGGAACTTTCGCTTTCGCGCATTCAACGCGTGTTGTGAATATTACTACTGATACAGGAAATGATACGAATAACGTTACATGCAAAGTTACACACCTGTTTTCATAAATCAAGTTATAACATATTTAAAAAATATAAATACCTTAGGATTTTTTGTAAGTTATGATGATTACTTAATTACTTACTTTTAATCGTAAATTCAAGAGCTTCTGAGCATATTGATACTTCTTTGTAACTCTATTGCACGATTATTCTGGTTTGTTTTGTAATACTTTATTGTAATAAAGCTAAAAGTCATAGGATTTATTTGAAATATTTTACTTCTGGCATCAAGTGCTTTGGAATGCTAAGATGTGTAAAGGTTTCTTAAAAATAATTTAAATTACGTCAAAATTTAATCAATTATCAAATGATTTAAGTCAATTATTTAAACTCTAATGTGTTTTTTTTTTGTTGGTGTCTCTTATAAGTGACAAGATGAAAATTATGTTTAGCGTACACAGCAATTAGTTGACCTCACACAAATGTTTGTCACAATCGTTAACGTATCTTCATCATCAATCTTGTTAAAATTAGTATGAGATTTTTAGTTGATCGGTTGGTGAGCGTACATTTAGTCTCCACAAGATGGCGGGCTATATATATGTGCACAACATGGATACCATATGAAAATGTTGTGTACACTTTACTCTGAAAATAATCCATTAGAAAATGATTTAACAATATCTAATCTAAATATAGGTACGTAATGGTATTAGTCAAACTAATAGAATAACGTGGTAATATCCAATTATTATCTAAAATATTAACTAAAAACTTAAAAATGAATTGCTAAACGTAGGAGGTGACAAAAAAGAAATAATGTTACTTGTTTATTTAAACTGATAATGAAATTAAGTCTTTTAATTTAACATTAGAGGAGATTAATTTCTGTAGATAATTTTCTTAATTGAAAAATTAAAAAAAACACCTATTCATTGGTGCTGCAGATTTAAAAACCTTTCCTATACGTCTTTTGTGTTATAAAGGCTGTAAGTCTTATTAGAGTGTTATAAGATTTTTAATAAACAAGTAGACATTACAAGTCCAATAAGATTTTTTGGGAAATAATCTCTATCAATGGTTGATAAATGTTGATACTCGTAATATTATAGTACTACAAACATAATTTTCATAAAGTAATCTGGTGCGTTATTAATAAATGTCGAAGCGAGATCAAAGTGGTCGGATATTGCAGCTCCGGGCTGCATAGCTGTTTGATATGCGGCCTCTTACGGCCACTTGGATAACTCACACAGAAGCGGACGGTATTGCTGTTTTAGTTTGCATAGTATTGCATTTGTAACTAGACAGTATCGCAATCTAAGCTTTCAGATGCACTCTTCAAAAAAAAAAAAACGAAACTTTTTTTCTTTTTTTCTATGTTACATGACGTAAATGCCATTGATTTTTAACATTGTCTAATGCGAGTAATAGCAAACTCAAAGCAGATTAATTAAAAATAGTCGAAATCATGCGTTGGGAATGTGGAACGTGTGAGCTGCAACAAACATTCTCAACTTCTTCAATCTTTATCCAATCTACACTATTTAAAAAAATGACAAATACATAATTTATAATTTTTATAGATGGTGACTAAAAAGTTAGGAGCGCTTGTTATTTTCTACTATAAATCATAACGTGGATAAAAGTTTAATGTCTTTGAAAGGACAGAACAAACGCTCAACAAGCGACTTTAACGTGTATTTAGATTAAAGCACTTCATGCGCTCTTCGTTTAGCTTTTAATTAGAAAAAAGTTTGATGTGTCAATTTGGCACAGATCATCAACTCCATGATGTACCCAACTATCTGTATTTTCAACAGATCCCTTAATGAATACTTAATAAAGCAATCAATATCAGCTATTTCTTTCAATCATCACAATATCTATCAAATTAGAATTCATATCAATAGGTAAATTTTTGATTCAAAATAAATTTATTTTATTTCTCCATCTTTTCATCCATTCATAAAAGAATCGTCGATTAAAGAAATCGAATACTTAGTTAATTAAGTCAATAGAATCCTTTCACCCGTTTGTAGCAATCAAAGGTAAGGTAATCAGTGTAATGTAGAGCGAGCAATTCGCTGTATACCTGCCCCTGTCAGTTCAATTACTTACGATACAATTTTCTTAGGTATGATTCGTTCGATTTAGCACGTCTATCTTCGAGGAAACCAATAAATTTTAGGATAAGTTTCAGCCAAATAAATATTTATTTATGTTGACATTATACAAAAACACCCAAGTTTATGATAATAATAGCTGTTGCCCGCGACTCTGTCCGCGCGGAATTAAAAAAAAAAACTTTATAAGTAGTCTCTGTGTTCTTCAAAACTATGTTTTAAATGTGACAAATATCAAGATCTGTTGGGCCGCTTCGGAGATACCTTCAAACAAACATCCATCCATCCATCCATCGCAACTTTCGCATTTTCGCATATTAGTAAGATAAGTATTCGTCGGTTTCACTAATTTTTAAATGAAATATATGACCATTATTATTTTTTTTAATTACTTTACGTGTTTCGTGTGAAATTTGTTATAAATTAAAACATATGGGTCAAAGTTTGTGTGTAAACCTGGACACATATTCCAGGCTATTAATTTTATCTAGGGCAAACGTCTATTTGCACATCACAAGCAATTGCAAGCGCGGAGGGGACTCGACAAGGTACAAGGGGGAATAAATAGGTTAAGTTTGAAGTGGTCGAAATATAGTAGTGCAACAATGTATTTCTTTATATTAAAAACGTAGCTGTAGTACGACGTACTTAGTCGGAGTGCTGTTAAACTTACAGAAAGACTAAAGTATTCGAAGAAAGTAGAGTTGATTTCACTGAGAAATGTCTCTTCCACTTTTCATTACAAGCGCTTTTTGTTAATTCGATGAGTACTCGTTGAATTACTCTTTTAGGAATCAATAGAAAATACCGAGGACCAAAGGAGCCCCTTACAAGGTTCAAAGGAATACTGTCCACATCAGGAGAATTAAAAGAGCGACTTCAGAAGAGTTAAAAGAGCGTGTCAGTTTTACATAGTACTCGTAACTATCTTATGTGTTAACAATGTAACAGATATGTTCTCAAGGACTAGAAACTAACCGGATTGATGCGCATTGATGATATCCTTCTATCCAAGTGCGAACATCCGGTCCAATAGCTGTATCACTTCATCCGGAATTTTATACCAATTGTTGTTTGTGTGTTATTTATGTTACTGGTATTTACAGAGCATAGGCAGTATTATTACACTTTTTAGAGGTTTTTATCATAGAAAAAACTTATATTTTGTAATACTCTGAAAAGTACTAGTGATATTACAGAGTGAGTTCCAATATTTGAATAATTGTTTTTTTTTTTGTTTAATACTTTATATCGTAAAACTTCCTACGGTAGGGAAGAAAAACCTTTATTGCACGACAACAAATAACTCCTTGGTTGAAAGTTTTATCTACTACTATATTTAACTGCGAATGTCAAATGCCGAGACATTCCTTTGTTTTCATCAATAAGAATAAAAGGAATGGTTGTATTATCGTAATGCAGGTGTAACGACACTGCAGATTCACCATAAGCCATACATGTGATTGAATTCCGGTTGGCAACGGGCTGCGTACCGAGATTTTTGTTAATATATTTTAAAAGGATAACATAGATAGTTTTCAATTTTTTTCACTATAACTACACATTCGTAAATATGCGCTGGTTTATTTGTGAAAAATTTAAACATTTGTTTTAACTTCTAGGTCACAAGCGCGAACTATTTTAAGTTTTAAAAACATTTTTCGTGTCCCCTCTTTGTCGATAGCGCTTTATCGTAGGGCAGGTGAGCCGCGAGCGGTGTTGAACAAATGTTCGCTTTGTAGGGTTGCTGAAGGTCATCTTCATGTCTACAATATTTGCTACGTGATCTACCCACCGATCTATTTGTCTATGAGAACTTTTATTTCATTGTACGATGTAAGCCGAGGACATGTCTGGGATTGTCGGATTCCAATTACAACGATACAGCTGCATTTAATAACTTAAAGATTAATGTTTTATATGAAAAGGGTATTTGTCCAATGGTGGAAAACATCTGGATGAAACAACGAGAATAAAATAAACATCTTCTCCGATTCTGGAACTTATCTTTTACGTGATAACACGCTTTCATGAACATTTAAGAATGTAATTTCATTATTTTCATAATGTTTACTTTAAACTTCAAGTAGTTTAAGGTTTTAGATTATGATCTTCCTGTGTGCTAAAATATATTTTATATATTTCTTTCCTCATATCAACGCTTCCATAAAGAATGGTATGACGTAGCAACGAGACCGGTTTTATCGTCCGCCACCAACGTCACTACAAAAGCTTTAAATTCGTAAAAGCGCAACTGGTTGCAATCAGTCCCACTCCCAACGCGAACTCGTTGCTCCTTTATAATCAATCTCTGCGCGCTTGGAATTTAAAAGAAAGTTGTGTGTCTATAAAAATAATACCTAGAATCAATTAATGATTGTTACTGTTTATGATAGCAACATATGACTTAGTACGAAATAGATACATAACTTCTAATGTATGATTTGTTTTGCATTTCGCATTTTGAATTTAACACGCTCTATGAAAAACAGGTTAAAGTATCTAAAAATAATTAAACTTAAAGGTTAGAAACCGTTTTATAGCATTTATTTTACAGTAAGCCTATTTATGTAAAGGCTTCTGACGTCAGCGAGTACGGAGCGGCAGGTCGAATTCCGAGGGCTATAAATTAGATCGCCACATAAACCGATGCAGTGTTAGCATACAGATAAGAGGCGACTCCTGAGCTGATCCGTCCGGCGGCCACAGCCATAGGATGTATTACGAGTCCGCGTGTTCCATTTGCGATTAGGCCGTTTTGGTTCTAACGAAGTCGCGAGGTGGGTGCGCGGTGAGGTGGGGAGAGGGGGGAGGGCATGGAGTTTGCCGCGCATACGTATATTCGTATAGAACACAATGCGGCATCGCTCTGCGTCGACGTGGGACCGCGCGCCAGCGTACTAGCGACCACAGCACTCATAAATACATATAGCACGGCGCTCCAAGATGCCACACCATCACCGGCCGAAGCCGAAGACGCCGGCTCCCGCTTCCAGCCAGGTAAGTCACGCTGTGCGTTCGCTTACGATTGCCAATGCGATTTCCTTCACGACTAGTTTGCTGGCGTTTTCCACTGCGGGTTATCGCGCTCTTATCTGTGCGCGTGTGACGAATGAAACGCGCTTAGATTTTCCACGCGTTTCCTATCGCACGAGCTCGTGTCGTAGATCTCGCGCGCCGCCTCACTTCCCACAAGTTTTTCTAACACTTCTGGATCAGTTTTTGATGTTTTCTTTACCTTCTTTTAAGTATGTCACTTTTGAAGGTATATTCCTATAACTCGGAATTCAAGCCGATATTCTCGTGGCTTTCTTTATTCGAGTTAGAATGTTTAAATTTGATGATTTTCTTTTTTTATCGGTTTCTAAGTTGTCATTTGTGGTAAATAAACAAAATACTTTACAACATCTCTTTTTAAATTTTTTTTGAACAATCTCTATTTAATCTGGACTGGATCAGAGTTGTAATGTCTTTTAACCCAGTTGGGGTTAGGCTGGTAGCATTTGCTATTACGCTGATGGTTTTCACAAGAGCTTTTCATGTTCTCCATAATGTGGAAATTGTTGTCATATAAATGTACTTAATGCTCCCATCTTAAACACATCAGATATATACAACATAAGAATTGTACAAATTGATAAATGTTTACTTATATTAACTTAGAAATAAATCCGACAATCCATACATTTGTTTTAAAATACTAACTTATAAGTTACCACATAATATTTTATGCTGTATCTTATAAATTAGTCTTTTAAAAGGCAAAGACATCAGCATTACAAAATATGCTAGATGTTGTAAATGAATAAATAAAAAAGCATATCTTACTAATATTATAATTGCGAATGTTTAGATGGATGGATGTTTGTTTGAAAGTATCTCCAGAACTGCTCAACAGATCTCGATGAAATTTGGCATATATGTAGATCATAGTCTAGAAGAACACATAAGCTACTTATTACGTTTTTCAATTCCGCGCGGACGAAGTCGCGGGGGACAGCTAGTACATGCATGTATCAATTAATCATAATACAAATATGTTGTTTTGATCGCAAATGCTAATGTTTACATGACGTAATAATTTAACTCGACGTTCGACATGACAACATCTACCAGGCCCAGGCCCTGTCTGTTGTATAAGTTTGAGGAAACTGTCCTAAATGGAAAAGCTTGTTTGAAAATTACGTAAACTTCTTATAAGACGTAATCGTGAATTATATATAAAAATTCACACAAAAATTAATCATCCCTATCTTTAAAGAAAAATAACAATCTGTTTCATACATGTGTTTCAATAATGGAATCCTATTGTATCAGTTTCCTAAATTCAATTGGATTGTTTTGTATTTTTTTTAGTTTTATTAACGATAAAACTTTAGAGCTAGTTAAACAACTTAACCACTACCGATATTATCTGTTCGTGTTTCTATCATTAGCTTAATAATACTAAAGTTTACAATTAGGATATCATTTCAATATTCAATCTTAAAAAATATCAAATAAACGTTTTACTAATTAAATTTCCATGATAAAGATTGAAATAACGTCATTTTAAAAGTAGTATACCAACACGACAATCATAACAGAATCAAAATGTAAGAGGAAAGGAGAAAACAAAACACAACAATGTAATAACATATCTAAGATAACCATTGTCTCTTTCTTTGACGTTGCTTTCAGTTAAACTAACAACTTTTTATTTAACGAATAAAGTTACAACAAAAGCAAAGAAGCGCCATCCATAAAATAGAGATATTTTGAAAACTAAGCAATTTTCCAAAGAAATCATGCAAGAAGTTGGTATTCCATAGAAAATATTCTATTGTGTACATCATTTTTCATTAATAATTGTTTTACAAACTCGAGAAACTGTTTCCAAACAATAAAATACATTTGAAAATAATCTTTAAAAGACAATGATATGTTTTCTATACAATACAAAACTTTATACTTCAAGAATATATTTTAAAACTGAAATAGGGGTAATTATAACATAAAACATTTACTATTTACATTGACGGGATCACGCTAGCATGCATGAACATTGAACATGCTTATCATAATAAATAATGAGTCTCACAAACTTTAAATAACCATAATATCAAAATAAATACGTAGCACTCGGTATTCATAACTTTTAAACGACACAACATTAATCCGTTTATTTGAGTTTTTCCTATTTCATCTCCAGTATGTAGAAAACAGTAAACTATGAATTGCGAAACTCTGTAATCACGACATATACAAAAGGTTTGTTCTACGAGTATACAAAATGTCCGCAGTACATACGGTCGATTTCTGCAATCTGCCGGCTAGCATGAGTTGAGCCGCACCTGCCTCCGCTAAAGGCTGACGCTAACCCAAATACCAGGGCAAGGCTCGATCCGGCCGGGGCCTAGTACCACCGGTCGGTGAGTTAAAAGCCGGCACCTACGAGTTGCGTTAGCGACTGCGCAGTAACGGTGGCCTAGTTATTTTGGGTGCTGTCCTAGATTCGAACGAGGTCGGCCGTACCGCCGTTTTCATCATCAGCAGTCAGTTTTATTCGATGGGGCCACGTCGCGCGCACTGGCCCCGCGCTTCACGCTTAGATACTTGCTAACGCCGTTCACTCGATAACGTGACTCGGTTTCGAATGACTCGCTCAACGGTCACCATTGTTTCCTAACGGTTTTTTTTCGAAACCCAGTTATACGAGCGTACTCGGCAGCTCTGTACGAACGCACGTGGCCGAAGACAAATAGTAAATAAATAGTAAAAAAAAATAGGGAGGAGCGTACGCTACGCCCCCGCATTACTACGGGCTACAAATAAGTTAAATTATGTACTTTTTGATCCCTTTACTTTAAGCTCAAATTCTCACTACCAATTGTTTGAAATATTATCACTAACATGCAGGAAGGAAATCGCATTGTAAAGGATTTCAGGATAACACCGCCCTTACATGGCTGAGCCGTGAAAGTTTTTTTTTTACTTAAAGATATTAACTCTAGAATGAAAGAGATGAAGTGAGACAGTTATGAAGATCTGACTGCGGTGATGAACACGGTGGTGGCGGAGAAGAGGTGGTGCCATTTGGCATAAAGTAAGCCAAGGCCGACGTAGTTGGGATAACGTTTACACGTGTGACCTAGATAGAAACCGAACAAACGCGACCGCGTACGATTGTACACGAGCGAACGCGCCGTCCGCCATTTTTCGATCGATACTGAATGCCAGTAATATTATCTTGTTAATGTTCCGTTCTAGTTAGCTCACACCCTTTCGATGGCTTCAATCATGCGCTTACGCTATAAGACTGAGCAAGCAAGTCATACATCACATTCTGTGAGCAATGACACTAGTATCACTTGATGTGAGACATAACCGAGCACGTGTAGTCCAGCGGATCACTCTACCGAACAATCTTCCACTTTTTATTGGAAGGAAGCAATACATGATGATTCATTGTATTGCATTTAAAAGTTCACCATGAAATCACATTTTTACAGCAAACCGCCGCGTATACGTTAGAATATTCGTTTCGTAGCGCGGTAGTTACGTCGTTCGGAGCGTACTGCATCGATCGTCGCGATTACATCACCACTTGCGTCCTTTCTCCGCGCGCAGCCCGCCCCGACCCCGCCCGACCCCACCTCCGCATGCCCCTCCGTGGTCCATCGCCACTACGGTATCGTTGACTGCCGAGCACAACCATTCGCTCTTCGGTCGTCGTCTGCTTCGGTCGTTTTCTCTGCTATCATCCTATAGGAGTTCAACTTAGTTTAACTTTTGTTCATTTCCAACTTAGTTATTTCGCGAGCTCAAATTCAAATAAATAATTTTCGGTTTTTCTTGTGAAAATAATTTCGTAGAAAAGTGATAAAATTTTTTAAAACTCCGATTTAATTTTGTGAGATGTTCGCGACCGACTTTCTTAACTTCCGCAATGTGGTAATACCGCTATTTTAGTATTTTTGAATCGGTACAAAAACGATAACGTTTTATTTCCTGATTTTCTTATCTCTTAAGTATATTATAACGGTTTATTCATATTTTCTATTTGATTTATTTTGTGGAAAGACTTTGTAATTCGCTTTTTTTTATCACGCGCGCGTTTTATTTTAATTTAAATTACAGTTGGCGTTGAAGAAGTTACTAAAAGTCAAGAGAAGAATGAAGATTTATGAATGTCAGCCGTGTAGGGGGGAGAGATCGACTAGACTTTTCCTATCAGTCAGTCTTTTTCTCTCTCCTATATGGCCGGCATACAATCATCGCCTGCACCTGGACCTTCAACCGGCGCGGCAACCTACAAACGTGTATGCAGTGACGTCGGAGGTTTCGCAAGCTGTTGCTTATTCGGCTGCGAAACCACTGAAATTTCTGCTCTTACACGAACTTTAAACTTAATATAAATGTGTTTAATTAGGTTTATTTATCGTTTTGGAAGAGTCTGCGGGGGAGTTGCAGTCGCCGCTATAGTCTCGGTCTTCATGTCTGAAATATTAGTGTAGTAAGCGTTAGGCTTGAGTCATCGTGCCTACATGACGAAACAAACGCCGCAGCGGCGCTTGCGGCGGAATTGGGCAATACACGCGAGCGGACGCTCCCCTCTCCGCGGCACCGCCTCACCCTGCCAAACCGCTTATCCAAAATTTAAACATCGTCTATTGGACTCAATAAGCGAACTCGTCCATATAACAACGCACACATTAATTAAAAGATCTTTATTTGCAGTTGCCTTATTTGACTTATTTATTCGGAGTTCGTTCCACATAGATTTTTTTTTCAGCCGAAAGCGACTGTCTCGGCTTGCGATTATAATGACGCGATTAATTGTTATGCAATGCGATGTGTATGAATAAATCAATTATATTTGAAAATTGGTCTTTCTTCTATTTCCATTTCTTTTATTACTTTTCTTTTTTTATGCTTACTTTATTTTTTAAATATTTCAAATGCTTCATATTTTATTTATTTTACTTCGAAGTAATTATTTTCATAACAAAAAAAAAATTGTATCAAACATATAGAGCACCGGGTGTTTCGAAAGTGAGCAATGGCTACCCTTGCCCCGCCCCTACCCTCAAACCGCCCAATAGCGAGCCAAAACCATGCCTTTGACGACCTTGGGAGCATGAAATTCAACGGTTCTAACTCAAAACAAGTCGAAGCGAAGCGCACAAGCTTTTTGTTACATTCTATAAAAATCTCATAGAAACATAGTATCAAACTCAAATGTAATTAATGCAAATAACAAAATGCATTCACAGATTTTAATAGGGATGACAAATTACATTTAACTTAATAGAAATCAACAATTTAAAAAACCACTAGTTGGGTTCAATTAAAATTTGTTAGAGAAATGTAGAGGCTTACAACCTAACGGTACGCAATAACGACATTCCTCCCGTTCAAGTTGAATCTATAATTGTTAGTACGTGTCTTCAAAATACTCTTGAATTTGACTATAATTGATGGATTTGAAATAAAATACAAAGTTGGAAAAACGTATAACATTAAATAGCAAGAATTTTACAAGTAATTGAATTTTCTAATCTAAGTCACCATAAACATATTATATATTTTTATGAACATTATTTTAAATAGTAGGTAAATGATCAGGAATTAAAAAATATACGCAAGCCGACGTCGTAATTATACAGAGAGAATTCACGTAATAAATTATTAGTAAGCAATAAAAGGAACGTCAGATTTGGACACTTCACAAATATTCTATCGCAAATTTTCTTGTTATTCCCACATTTTTTAATTGTGTCAAGTTTATAGTTAAGCTAAACCCAGCATGAGTTGCATTGCCAAAGTCATAATTCTAAATTACTAATGTAATGCACCAAATAGTGCAAGCAAAAATATTTATTTTAAATGAAGAACGATTTCATTTTAGGTTAGATTTCTTACAGCAAAAACATTTTTTGGCGTCCATAGAATATCCTATCAAAGTTTTCCAAAATTTCAAGGTTCAAGACTAAAGTGGTTTACAAACACAAATATATGACCGCACACATCAGCTACTTTCCCATCAAAGTCCTGTCGAAATCAACCCAGCCGTTACAGAATTAACCGGAACAAATGCGAACTTGCTGACGGAAACACAGTCAAACAAAAAATAATTTTAAAAATTTCAGGTTTTTCTTTATCAGCAACGCAAACAAACAATGCAGACTTCAATTTTTTTCTAAGTATAGATAGAAAAATAATATTGTAATATAAGATATTTTCACATAGCTAATTAGTCTATAAAGTAACTTTATTTACAATGTATCGAATTTATGGTTCTACCTTTTTAACTTTAGTGATGGAAATAAAAAAATAATCATACATATATTATAAATGCGTTTAGATGAATGGATGTTTGTTTGAAGGTATCTTGGGACGGCTGAACGAGTTTCGATGAAATTTGTCTTACATGTAGGACATAGTCTGGAGGCTACTATTAAGTTTTTTTTTTTAATTCCTCGCGGACCGAGTCGCGGGCGACAGCTAGTAGTAAAATAAATGAACACGTAAGAAGTAAGTATTATAAAACTAGATCACAATTTAATCAAGTCAAATAGACTAGGCAAATAGAAAAAAAATATTTCCTTTAAAAGTTTATTACGACAAAAAATGTTCGATATATTAAATATACGACGAAATTGACTCTGATGTCAACGCACAGTCAAAACTACTGATGTGTCTGATTCCTGTTTTAACTAAAACAAATAATTAAATTTCTAAATTTATCCTCTAAAGCAGTGATAACCAAAGTAGTCCACGTGGATTACTTATGTCTACGGAGAACCCATCAGGGGTGTTCGTTGGCAGGAAATAAAGTTGATGAATCATAAGTGGAAGATGTAATATAATAGGAAGGTTCATCGAAACCAGTAACATTTAGGGAAATCTTTGGGAATCTATGCTCTAAAGGTATAAAGTGAATTGACAAAAATGTTTTCACTAATCCTTCTCGTGGTCAAAGTCGCAGCCGCCAGCTAGTTTAATAAAAATAATCGTGTGGGATTATCATTTGTACGGAATTTATTTATGTATTATTTGCACTTTTTAGCCATTTAAACAGAAATAATTATTGTAAACGATGTTTGACGTATAGTTTTCTTTTAGGAAAATCCATCAAAGGATTGTTATATTAGTTGATTAACAATTTGAATTATCGGTGAAACGTGAATGTTGTGGCAGGATTTGTCAATGAACATTTTCATTTCGTGGTTTTCCGTCAAAATTGTTTTCAACATATTTATAATCCGCCTTGCTTCAATTCGGCATATCTATATTAACCAAAAATGTTTTTTTTTACCAGTTTCTTAAATTAACATAATAAAATGGTAATAAGTGAATACTTTAGTAGTTACTACAATTAAGAATTTAACTCAAGGTTTTTGATAGAAAAATCAAGTATTACTCGTAATTAAAAGTTTATTTATAGTTTATCAACAGTGGTAGATCTCGCAACAATGATATTTGTTGGGTGCACGAATGGGTTGGGTCGACCGGTGATAATTATGAAATACCACGGCCACACAGATGATAGGCGTGGGGTGGAAGCAATTCTGCGTTTCATCTAATGAGTGTGGTCCCGGAAGCCTAATTTTAGTCCTTTTTTCCCTAAGCACCCTTTTCTTATTAGGATAGGATGGTATGAGGAAGTGGATTTTGCGTAGGAAAGGGAAATATCTTCTTTCTGTGCGCTCCCTTCTCCATTGATTAAAGGTAGGCAATCTATCTGCATTTGCGGATGCGTATGGGCAACAGTCGCCTCGCTATTGCGGCGAATCCAGGTGGCCGTTTGCTAGTTTTTTGGTATAAATATATATATATATATATATATATATATATATATATATATATATATATATATATATATAACCGTATAGTTCTACTAATGTGACACTTGTATAATTAGATATTATCAACCTTATGATTCTCTTGGTCAAAATAACTATTTACGACTAGCTAGCTCTGTGACAAATTTCGAGATCCATGGAGTCGATTTGGGGATACCTTCAAACAAACATTCATCCATCCATCTAAACATTCGCATTTATATTATTAGTAAGATACGTATCAGTGATATTTTACGCTGAAAGTTACATTTTAATAAAGAAATGAAGATTTGAATGAGCTAAACGTACTTATGTAAAGGTAAAGGTTTATTAGAAATTTTCCGTTCAGCTTATAGGAAAATCCCCACAAGGTCCGTAGAAGTAAAGTTCACATAAGGTCATAGGAAAGTTCCAATAAGGTTAAGAAAGTTTGCCGTCTTTTGAACAAGGCTTATAAGAATTGTATAAGTCGTTACCAAGTAACCAAAGACTTACACAATTCTTATGGCGTATTCGTATGGCGATGGAAAAATTATTGGATTAGATTTATCTGATTTAAATAATAATAATAATAATAAATCTTTATTGTACATTTTACACATCTGTTTCATTATAATCTTGACTCCTTTACAAGGTTTCCCTGTATTAAAGGAGCCAATGACTTCCCTTAAATGTTGAAATGTATGGACATTTTTGAATTAAATGAACATTTTAAAACCAAAAGAGAAAAAGTAAACCAAAGTATTATGCGGGTGTGTTTATGTGTACCTGTGTGTTTGTGTGTGCGTGTGTGTGTGTGTATCTGATGTTGATTTGAATAGATACTCGTATTTTCTAGAATTACATATCTTACTTAATCTTACTAATATTATAAATGCGAATGTCTGGATGGACGGATGTTTGTTCTATTATAGAATACTGTTTTGTGATAAAAACGTTTGCCAAATCAAAATTTTACCATAGAACAAAAGTCTTTTATATTAATTTTTCTATCAACGAAAAAAAAAATACAGAAATTGTAAAGGAGTTTTCAAAAATACCATTGAATAATATTTTGATATTCGTGTTTTTGAACCCACTGTTGATTTTATAACAAACAAAACCATGGTTTCAATATAAATATGACCTACTCATGTTACAGACTTTTCGAGATATTTCAATAATTAATAAACTATGGATGTCTTAAGCGTTTAGCCTACGCAACTTTTAGAGATAAGTTGGATTAAGTCGTCATTTATTTTCGACCAAGGACTCTCTGCTAGACATCCTGTATGATTAGCGGAGGAGGCTTAGCTTCACATACATCCTGTATAATAAACTTACGCTGTTATATTTAATAAATAGTACTGTTCATTTCTTTGAGTTCCAGATAGAAACTGGATTTCAAGGAATTGTCAAAGCTTTGTATTTAGATTGACAAAGATTTTTATTTCCGTTCAAAGAGCGTCTGAAGTCTCTTTTGCCGTTCAAAGGACATCAGCTACAATGGTATAAAACTCTTTAGTCGACAGTAGTACAAACTACTAAGAGTGATTTAAAGTTACTGAGGAAAATACATAGAACAAATATTTATTTTAGATTTTGTATGTTCCCTAATGTAACAAAGTTACGGATGATAACATTGTATGGTGGATTTTATCAAACTGAGGCTTCTTGTTAGTTATTAGATCTGAAAGTTAGTATGCACGTCTCAGTCAATTAGAACATTACATATTAGCCCTCAATTGCAAGATGATGCCAAGAACTATTAGTTAAGTATCTATAATGAAAATTTAAAATTATGAAATATACTTAACCAATAGTTCTATAAAAAGTTGTTAATGTATTATATACAAATTATACACAATACATTAGCAACGTGATAAAAGTATACGATTCATCACTGATATTCAACTATTAGGGTAGAGTACATCGACAGAACTTATAATTTTAAGCATTTGACGGTCTATAACTGTTGCCAAAAATTTTAAATAATTCTTGAATCATTATGATGAGGCAACACAATTAGACAAACGTATTTCGCGCAAGCCATCGACGTAAAAATAAACCGGCAGCAGGTGTGTGAGCTTGCGCCACAATGTGTAAGAAGACACGGTCGCAGGCGCTGGCTCCAACAAACACTAAGACACGTTTTTAATTAATAAAAAAAAATCCACTTGAAGTAGATTTGATTCGACACAACTTCTCCATTCAAAATAATTTCATTGTTATTTTAGCTTTTTCTTAGTGGTCGATTAACAACTCTCACTACGGCCGTAAATTGGAAAGTTCTCCAGACTCTTATGCACCAACACACATGCGAAAACTATAAAATAAATAAACTAACAATTTCATGTCTTAGTAGGAGTGAACCTGCAATTTATAAAATATATCATATTTCAAACGTTATCAAGGTAAATTAAACTCTAACACAATATACGAGCACAAAACAGATATAACAATGTCACGAAATAATTTATTCATAACTTTCTATGCGTAAACAATTTTTCTATTCCTTGAGATGATGGGAAGAAAATGGAAATTGCAAAGTTGAAATAACGGAGAGGGTGCAACGGACAGACGTGACAAAGTTGTTTGACTCCCCGAGGGCTACATTTAAATTTTACAATGCCGTACAACAGCGAGAAATGTTTTGTGTCTACGTTCTCTACGTTAAATTGTACTTGAGAACAAATAACTTGAAATTTTAAACATAGCAGATATTATTATTGTTTTAGTAGCTGACAGGATGTTTAATAACAGACAGACTGTGTCTAGGCGCTGGAATTTTATACAATAACACCACGTTCTGAGAAGACAGTTTCTTAAAAGTACTTTATTTGCTGGTCATTTCCGATCTGATCTAGCTAGGTTAGACATACCATATATTCTAGTTAAAATACTAAATATAATATTATGTTAAAGAAACAGTAGATGAGTACGATTAACAATCGGATAGATTTGAGCATGCCTGCTGCGGCAGTATTGCCAATTTGGAAAGAGTCCAGCTATGGACTGTTTACGTCATCGCGAAGTCTCAAAGAGTTGCAACTATGACCTGTCTCACTGGTGATCGCGATTTGGCTGGTGAAAATGTTTTGACCACGACTATCTTCTGTTCTTTATTCAAGGGTCATATTTAAGAAATTAATTTTTAGATAATAGTTTCTGTCGTAAATACATATTGTTAGAATAGATAATTCTAAAATGGTGCTCAGAAATTAAAACACAAAGGCATGTGCGTGAACTAAACAAAAGTACCTACGAGACCATCTGGCATTATGTTTAAAAAAAATCATGTAATATTTAATTAATTCTTTTATACGAAACGAGCAGGCGGCCAAGGTGTAATCGGATTTTATAACTTACTCGATGCTTATCTTTAAGATTGTCTGTGGATTGTTGAAAATTGTTAACTACAACTTCAAATATTAAATTTTTACAAAAAACAAAAGAGAAATAAACAAACATTATTAAAATGGAAAACCAAGTAATTATGAAAATAGATAATGATTGGTCAAATGGCAAGAAGTGATGGATACATTTAAACTTCAAACCAAAAACATGAGTTTAAAAAATCTTCATCGTGGATTCCATAGCCTCTTTCATTCTCTGTAACAAAACAAGGTTGACATTATTTTTGTGCTTAAGAATCCTGCTCCTTACATTTACAAAAAAGAATAACATCAAAAGTGAAATACTATAATTTTTATACTTTCATGATTGTATGTGATTTATTTTTTAAACTGAAGAATTAATAAATTAAACGTAATTTTAATTCCTCGGTACATTTACCTTCTAACAAAAAACATGCATGCAATATTTGTTCGTTTTAGAGTTTATCGTACGAGTATCATGTAATTACCTAAGTTGTTTATACCATATACATCTTTAAATCAGTCACATAGCTTGCAGCACTATGTTCTAATAAGAGTTTTAGCAAAATAAGTATTACAAGATAGTAATTTATAAATGGAAAGCGCCCCAAGGAAAGTTACTACTGGACTTGATGTACTTGTAATTCAACATTAGTATATCGCCTATAGTACAATCCAGCTGTAATATTAGATATACTAAGTATTTGTATCTATTGGTCTAACTAGTGGTGTAAATTCCTAGCAATCCGTAATATTCGCTCGGCATTTAGAAGTACCGACTGCAGAAATCCCTACCTCGAAATACCTTTGAAACGTCTCAAAGTAAAACCGAACCTTTAGGAAATGTTTGAAAGTATTAGAGTAATTTGCGCAAGTTGTAAACTATTTCTTGAATTATACTAAGGTAAGTAACTAAACAATTTATGATTAATTATGAAATGCTTGAGAAATTGTAAACTAAATAAAATCATTAATGTGTAGGTATAAAAGTTTGAAAATTTCTTCTTAAATTAAATAGCTATTGTTGACATTTGTTGATAATCCTGTCCGGCGAAACATTTGGTCGGGTCTTAATTTCTGTTCGTTTCTTAATTTTTTTTTTGTTCACATATTGCCTAAAAGTCAACAATATTTCAAAGTGATTTTGCTGTAAGAACTGAATATTTCATATATAAATAATTTAAACCTTTTACATTCACGTTTTCCTGCCCTGTCCGCCGACGCGCTGGAGCCGTCCGTAAAGTATTAATTATTACTGAGTATAGACGTTGCAATGGCCTTTTGCGAGGTGAAAAGGTATTGATCGAACAAATTTCTAAAGCATTAAATATTGACAGAACTACACCAATCAAAAGCCTTTTGAAACAAACGTAACGGCATGCATTTCCAGGCGTTAATAATACAAAAGTACCTAGTTACATAATACGTAACAAAAGTACTTTATATAGAGGACGTTTCAGAAAAACTTGTCATTAGGTACGAGTATATTTAATTTGTGAAGAGAATACTTGGTACCCCTTTTTAATGTAAAATTCGTAAATTTAAGATAAATTTCGCGACCGGACGAATGTGAAAATTGATGCAGTTAAAGTTAATTTGGAGAAGAAGTGCATAAAGCCATTTTTAATGAAGATAAAAGATTATGACCGAATTCGACCAACAGGCGACCTGTTGTATTGATAAACTGTGACATTCAGATGGCGACATAAGATGTACTCAATCTTGTATGCGTACTTACATACATATATGAAGGGAGAAAGGTCTGCTGGGATGCACCCAATTGGAATTCGTAATACCTCTCTGTTAGCTATAGATTACAGATTCCAGATTCAATGTTATGTTAATTATACAAAACAAATAGCTATTTCTATCAATGTAAATGATGTTACACACAGTGTATTGCATGTACGAAATTATCAATCCTTATCTAGTATCGAAAAAAGCACCTGTAAAATGTATATTTTTTCCGTAACACTTATCCTCTACGTAATATTTTTAAGTACCAATCTGAAAGTGACAGTTTTAATATCGATCGTGTTTTTAATTTAAAAATGTATCTAAGATTCCTTCTTGTTTTAAGCAATTCAAAAAACAAGAATCGTTTGTGAGTGAACGATCGATGTTTGAGCTCTATTCGAGTTTATCGGCAGTGGCTTATCTCCTCGCCTGACTGCGATTAATTCGGCGTGAACAGTAGTACATTGAATCGATATACCGTTTGCCCAGATTGAAATTATTTATATAATTCACCAATATTATACGTGATGTAATATTTTTACCAAGTTGCAGTTTGAATGACAAGAGAATTGGGGACATGACACTAGTGTCACTGTAGTTAATCCCACTGTTATAATCTCAACAAAAACTTTATTCAATTGTTTATTGCAGTTCTTATTTATTTGTGCATTTATTTAAAACACAAAACAAAACATGTAATAATAAAAAAATGAGTATCTAGACCTATTGCGCATTAGTCGAGACACGCGACTCGTCACTTCTGATTTCACACAATGAATTGAAACACAATTGTTTTCTTCTACCTCGTCTTCCTCCTCTTAAAAAATAATCGTTTTAACTCAAAAATGATTTTCGTAAAATTTATCACACTTTGACAAAATGATCAAAAAATGACTTGAATAAAGTAAAAAGAAATAAAAGAAAACATTTATAAATAAATAAAAGAAAATATTAATAAATTGTACCGCAGTGTAGACAGGGTCGATTCCTCCGCCCGGTAATCCAATTGCTTCAGAGGTATAGGTTGTTAAGTGGCTTTTACCGGAGAGTGTAGCCTTCGAACTGTAATTGCGGGGAATTTCATTTTTATTTCATACTACATTTTATATTCCACCTACTTTTCTGATTATTTGTAAGTAATATAATATAATATAATATAATATAATATAATATAATATAATATAATATAATATAATATAATATAATATAATATAATATAATATAATATAATACAATATAATAAGATAACGTAGAATTTAATAACGTCTAGTATCAAGAGATAAATAGAGATAGCAGTCTAACTACCTCACATCTTAACTTACTACGATTACGTCGAGTAGCAGAACATTTATGGCGTTTTTGTCAAGTCAAAACTACTTTGACTTCTTTCGGTACAAGATGGAATGACGTCCTACCACAAACTAATGATTAGTTACTATGCTATAATATTGTGATATAGTTGACTAGTACACGATAAATGACGTCTACGGTATAACAGATAGGCAATATAGCCGTTAGGTCGCGAGGTCATTCACCCCGTAACTATTGATATTACAGCTCTTTGCAATATGGCACAAATCATGAATACATTAGACACAAAGAGAATTCAGAATTATATTTGTTGTAAATGAGAATGTTACATTGGTTTTCCACGGCCGTGACTTATTTTATATTCCCTTTGACAAAACAAGGATTACATTTTGAATTACTCCTAATTGTTTGACAGTGGAATTCTGTTAATATTTAATTCATTTTCATTGAAAAAAGTGTCCCAAGTACAATATTTAATTCAATTTTTAATTGAAGTGCGTAGTACTCCGAGGTGATATGTGAGTCGTTCGTTCTAACCCTCTATCAAATGTTGTGTCCTTACCTTGACCTATTTTTCGGAAGCGATATGCAGTAAAATTTCGATGAGTTGACCTCTTTACGTTAATAAACTCGGTGGCTTTTATGTCCGACAAAACAGAAAGTTAAAAAAAAAACGTTACTAAATATATTTATCTCATTTCATAAATTTCTTTACTTAATAAAAATAATATCTTTCCGCATTTCATGTTTCATAATTCATTATTTCAGCAGTCACTTATATTTATATCATGTCATGTTTCCGAAGGTCGTGTCGTTCTGACTTGTCACCCATGAATATTGATTTCCTCGTACCATAATTATATTAAGCTTGTTATATTCTTCTCCTATGTAATAGAATAACTAAATATAGCTCACTATAGGAAAGCAGCAGCTAGTTATGTATGTTCACTCTTTCAATGGAACGTCCACTTCCAACAACAATAAAGTGGATCGGAAGTATTTACTGAAAGCTCGCTTAAAAGCTTTTCAAACAATCACTGCTCACTTTATGTACCTGAAAATATCTGCAACTAAAACAATTACAATTTTACAACATGTTTCATACAAAATATTCATCACAACTATATTACACTTAAGCAAAGATAGTTTTTGAAAATGTAGTAATGTATTACCACCATTTACTAAATTGTTAAACTATTACGTGATAATGATGGAGATTCTCTAATAAAATTGTTTAAGATGATGTAAAATTCCTACCTACTTCAGTGAAGTAAATATGACAATTATAAATAAATTTATTAATTTTCGATGAGAATCCACTCAGTTAACCCTTTTAATCCAATCAATTGATAAAGCTTATTAACATAGTAATATATATTATATATCTATATTAGGGTGGCCCAAAAAAATAAAATTTTTGTTTTTTTTTCGATTCTCGTGTGAAAATATGTGAGTTTACTATGTTTTTAAGTGTAAAATAATATAAGGATTCTGAAAATTTGACGTCAAAATTTTATTTTCTAAAGGTCGCTCCGAATTTTTATAAATTTCCAAGGTATATACTTTATATCTTTTTAAAAGAGAAATTTATAAAAATTCGGAGGGACCTTTAGAAAATAAAATTTTGACGTCAAATTTTCAGAATCTTTATATTATTTTACACTTAAAAAGATGACATGACGAGAAAAAAAATTAAAACAAAAAAAAATCTGATTTTCGGCAATTTTGGAATTTTTCAAAAATTCTGAGCGACCTTTTAAGATTTTTTTTTTTAACCTGTTCTTTGGTGGAGGTTCTTAAAACATAGTAAACTCACATAATTTCACACGAGAATCGAAAAAAACAAAAATTTTATTTTTTTGGGCCACCCTAATCTATATATATTAGGTCCTTACATATGAAATTGGCGTTTTGTATGGGAGGAACAAAAAGTCGAATATTTTTTAATATAATATATTTAATTAATCAAAGTATGAACCATTATTTTCTATGCACTTTTGCCATCTCATAGGTAGTTCATTGATCCCTTTACTAAAAAAACCAGTCGGACGGGAATCAATAAAATCTTTGAAGGCGATTTGGACTCCCCCATCGGAGTTGAATTTTTTCCCTTGCAAGAAGTTATCCAAATTTCGAAAAAAATGGTAATCTGTTGGAGCAAGGTCCGGGGAGTACGGAGGATGTCTTAGACTTTCCAATTGAAGCTCTTCTAATTTAGTAGCCGTCTGTTGCGCAGTGTGTGGTCTAGCGTTGTCGTGAAGCAGCAGTGGCGTGGAGCGATTGACCAGCCTAGGTTGTTTAGCCGCTAGCTTTTCCATCATGGTTTGCAATTGCTGACAATAGACATCAGCCGTAATAGTCTGGCCAGATTTGAGAAAACTGTAATGAACAATACCGGCACTAGTCCACCAAACGCATACAAGTAACTTTTTTGGGGTTAATTTTCGCTTGGGGCAGGATTTGGCTGGCTGGCCAGGATCCAACCATTGCGCTGAGCGCTTCCGATTATCGTAAAGAACCCATTTTTCATCACAGGTAATGATTCGGTTTAAAATACCTTCATTATTGTGCCGGTTTAGTAATGTAACGCAACAGTCGACGCGCGTTTGCCGGTTTGCTTCAGTCAATACGTGAGGTACCCACCTTTCAAGCTTTTTAATCTTCCCAATTTGCTTCAAGTGAATTAAAACAGTTTTATCACTAACATCGCAGCCTGCAGCTAACTCGGACGTGGTTTGCGATGGATCCGCTTCCACAATAGCCTTCAACTCTTCATTATCAACTTGAGTCTCAGGCCGTCCACGGGGCTTGTTCTGCAGATCGAAATTTCCAGAACGAAAACGTTGGAACCAAAAACGAACTGTGTTTTCTTTTGCAACACGACCGCCATACACATCATTCACCCTTCGAGTCGTTTCCGCAGCACTAGTGCCACGGCGGAACTCGTACTCGTAAATAATGCGATATATTAAGTTTTCCATTTTGTAAAATGAGTGACGCAAACAGAAAAAAACAGAAGAAAAAAAACAAATGAATGACGGTCATCGAACCACAAATACATGAGTCTATAGCTGTACAAATTTGAATTTGGAATTCCTTACCAAAGAGGAGAAATTCGTGATTAAAGTGGCCAGTACGAAAAACGCCAATTTCATATGTAAGGACCTAATATAAAAGAAAGTCGTGTTAGTTACACTATTTATAACTCAAGAAAGGCTGAATCGATTTGACTGAAAATTGGTGGGCAGGTAGCTTAGAACCAGGAAACGGACATAGGATAATTTTTACCCCGTTTTCTATTTTTCATTCCGCGCGGACGGAGTCGCGGGTAAAAGCTAGTTATATATTACAGCTAAAACTAACAAATACAGGGGTCTAGGCTCCGAATATGAATTTGTCCCATTCGGTGTCGAGTCCCTTGGTCCGTGGGGTCCTAGAGCTCGAAGGCTTTTTAAGGAAACAGCAAAAAGATTAGTCGACATCACAGGAGACCGAAGAGCTGGCAGCTACCTAGGACAAAGAATTAGTCTAGCCATTCAAAGGGGGAATGCAGCCAGTATCTTCGGAACCTTGCCTAAAGGGACACCTTTTAATGACATATTTTAGTTTTTATGTATTACCTTTAAATTAAATCCATGTTTATTTCTTTAATAAAAAGTTTATACATCATGTATCGTTGTGTCTAATTAATAATGATAAAATTTTTAATTTTATTGAATTTGTCGGCGCCATTTTAACGAGTTGCCAGCGGTAAAATATTTCAGTGGAGATACATAAATGTGACGTCATTCGGTAGAGAAAATCCTGCGTTCGAACGGGAATGCAGTCAGCTTCGTGACAGAGTATCAAAATGTATAAAAGCTTTTAACCTTTGAGTGCTTCCTGAAATTTAATTTATTTAAAAGCTCGTTGTGTATAAATGTTTGCTGATTTTATAAAATACGTTGCGCGTCTAACATTTTAACATGTTGTTGTAACATAGTGTTGTAACTTTTTTGTTTAAGAAAATAAATTTTATCTTTAATTCATCATGTTTGGTCATTATTCAAAAACTGTCTTGTTATGTGCGATGCTTGAATTAGTCCATATTTAAGGACTGCCTTACTGATTTAATTTAAAATCACAGCGAGAATAAAGAAGAGACGGAGGATGCTGATTTCTTGTCTTTACTTGAAAACTTATTATCATTTACACTACAGTCAAAACCGTTTATGGCGACATCGTTTAGAACAACATACCGGTTAAATTGACCAAAATCAAAGGTCCTGGCTGAATGTTATATACATATCTTTCCTATTAATACCTGTCACCGGTTGTTACAACTATCGGTTTTTACGACTCAATATGAGTAGTCCCTTCGATGTCGTTATAACAGATTTTGACTGTATTTTTTTTATTCAGTATTTTTTATGTATAAAAAATCTATAAACGTTTTTATTGAAAGAAATTTTCACTTATTAGATAATTTGAACTAATGTTTTCCTTAATATAAATACTTAAAAATAAAAGCTCTCAGTATTCAGGCACTTGATTCGTAACCCAGCACTTTATTATTATTTATTGAATAAAAAATAACAAGACCAAGTAATGTTTTCAAAGGAAATAAGTTTTCTTTCAACTGTGTATTTTAACTTCTTTTGACTTATTCAAGGAATTTAAATAAATGTAAGATTCATTTATCGCATTAATATGTTAATAAAGGCTATAAATAGTTATCAACTTTTTGGTATCTAGATCTACTACAGTCACAAATTTCAGTTAAAAACGAGGTATTGGGAACTATAAAGAAATCCAAATTTTTGTGAGCACAAGTCTCACAAAAAGTTAATACTTTACATTATTTATTTTACATTGCGCTAAAAAACTTTAGAACTCTTATTTAAGTTTTATATTTTTAGGTTTTAGATTTGTTACGACATATATACTCGTGTTATACAATGTGTATGTTAAAATAGGAAGAGCCCGGTCTGTAGAGTCTTTGTTCGCAAGTGTTCAGATTCATTGTGATAAAACGTCGCACAAATTATGTTCGTTAAGGCCGCCGCAACACACAGCTGTGGCCCGTGGCGTAGTTTCTAGACTCGGTCCCTTAATTAAAAAGACCGTTGTGATCAAAAAGAGAAACGTGTTTATTTCTAACCATAGATACAATCGGCAAATGTGTTTTAGTACGTTTAAATTATTAAATGTAATGCAGGAGGCCGAAGGCACATAATTATGTAACATAATCATTACTATAATATTTTATTTATCCGTAAGTTAATATGTAAAAGGTCTTTAACCTGCGCTACACTTTGTTTCGAAATCGTTTTTGCCGTGTGCAAAAAATAAGTTGAAATAAATTTAAGGCCGTAGCGCGTTCTCGATTGCTCTATGCCGATTTTAATTTCCTATTAAATTTCCTATTACTAATATTATAAATGCGAATTTTTAGATGGATGGATGGAGGACGGATAGATGTTAGTTTGAAGGTATCTCCGGAACGATTCAACGGATCTCGCTGAAATTTATTACAGATGTAGAACATAGTCTGGAATAACACATATGCTACTTATTAAGTTTTTTAATGCCGTGTGGACGGAGTCGTGGGCGACAGCTAGTGTGTAATATAGTGGAACAATATTTTCTTTTGAATTAAGAACTGTTTATTATTCGAGATACGTTCCCACGATCCGAATTCAACGTTAAAGCGATCTTTAAATTGGGTATCTAGAACTGTAGGGCCGACTCAGGCTTATTTAAATTCTTGGCCAATCGGAGAAAACGCGAGAGTGTGGCGGTCCGGCTATTTCATTAATTAACCCTATTAGTAAGCCGAGGAGAGATCAGTATTTAAATTTCGATTGCGTTACGATCTAGACGCATAATTCCGCAGTTGATTTGCTATAAAATCGCCTACGGCTGAGTCGAGGTTTTTCTTCTATCGGTCACTATTTCATTTCATAATCTTAACAACTTTCTCTCTCACTTGTAAAGCTAAGTGATTGTATATCCGTCGACAAATTGTACTTAGCATCGGAATGAAGTTTCGCAAAGGCCCGATATAGCTCAAGCTTCGGTGTTCAACAATGGAACCGAATTCGTTATGTTAGACCCTCTGGACCTTAGCTAAGAAATATACTCAAAAAAATCGCTCGTTTCCGCTATTTTTAGAAACCTGTCCAACGAGTCCAGCCCTGTCTGGAATAGCCGACTTCGCCGAATAGCGTTTGGAGGTGAAACGCGCAAGAACGAGACGAAGAGAGATCGGTCTAATAAAGCAAAAATAGGACGGCCGATACGGTGAATTCTTGCGTGTCAATACTCATTGTGGTCTGTTTGCAACGCGCCCCTGCCCTGTGCCGAAATATGGTTAACAGTTATAGTGAATGATTAAAATTGTTCTATGTTGTTTCGTTTATTTCGATAATTTCGAACATTACCCGTAGCCTGTTGTATGGCTCAAAATAATTTATAATTTATAACTATCTATATTGTTTGAACGTATGTTGACATACTACTAAATACTATAACTGTGTATAAATACTTTATAATTATTGAGTACACAGTACAGTATTATACGTATAATAACCAATAAATCGTTGTTGCTTGTATCGTCAGCTTGTTCTTCGTACACTATCAATTACGAGGTGTCGATCAATCTTCTTTAGCAACAATGAGCAGCCTGTCCGCTAGGACACACTATCTATTGAACCTCGTCTAGACTCGTAGTCAGTACGTTAAATCCATTATCACACTCTTCATTGTTTCTATTCATAAACAAATGGATATCATTTCTAGAATTGTATTATGTTAAGGGAAAAAATATGATAAAGAAAACAGTATTAGGCTTCATACAGCTAATGATTTCTAAGGTAAAGGTTTATAAGTACAAAAAATCTAATAGCTACTGCCATCTAATAGATCTTACTGTGTAAGGTTACTTTAAAATATGACATTTGATTGGTCTTTAATCTGGTCGCACGGGAACCCGCAGTCGAAGGAATGAACCCACTCAATAAATTGTCGTATTTTCATTCTGTCAAAATTATGTTACTAGAAATACTTGAAAGCTTATTGATTTCGTACGTGTGACTCTGTAAAGTCTAATGGCATGTAAGAGCGCGGTCACGGACTATGGGGAACTTCTTATTTCTGTTGTTTTTTACGTAATTTCTGCCAATGGTAGGTTCTGGATTTATCGAGAAATGACAATCCAGTTCAGCGCGACTGTCGAAAAAGGTGCTACTTGGTGGTTCTTGAGTAAACATTACTTCTTCTGGATTTATTATGCTGAGTTTAGCTTATAGTGAAGATCAGCTCCTTAGCTAGTAGCCTAGAAATGTCATTATTTTCAAGAGTAAAATAACTTTGTCCGTGTAAGTTCTGCCAAGTAATTTTACATGAAATGTTTTTAGTGGAATCATATATTATCGATATCGATGTTTCCTAATATTACTAACATTTTAACGCAAATCTCAAGACATCAAAACAAAATTAAAATCAAAGCAAATGAACGAATGCAAATAACCCCCACGACAACTGCAAAGTGAAGAGGTGAATACAATCCGTTTAAGTCGAGAGTCAGATGCGATCTCAGTTCAAGTAAGAAATGAAACAAAAGTAACGGACACCTGTCACTAAGCGAGCTCTGTCCGAGGCCTCAAAGTTTCTAAACAATTTTATTTGGCAATGCCAAAAAAATCCCCGTTCAAAACTGTCCAGTACCGACTTTCACTGCGAAGTAGCTTGTGGAAAAATATTCAGACCTTTCTAACAAATTGGCCCCGAGACATTGTACAAGTGTCGGCCATGAGCCACCAGCCGATTTCTAATGGATTTCTAATAATAATAAACTCACCAATTAAAACAAAAAATTAAATATGGACAAAATATAAAGTAATATAAGCGTTCTACTCTCGAGGAATAAGTATATTCGAAGACTAAAGTCCTAAAAATATTTCTAAAATTTAATCCTTTTCGCAACAGAAAAATGTCAGACAACGACAAAAATCCTAAAACATTTGACGTAAAGTATGTAGGTACTTTATTAGATTTTATGTCGTTGCGTTTCATTTATTCTATTTCTTACATTATCCACTTATGCATTTTTTACGCAAACGTATGTATTTGTAAGTGTTTTCCAACTTATACACTAAAAATAATTTTGCTTCGTTGAAAATCTTGTTCTATAAAAATTACAATTTATTGAAATTAGACAACTACAAAATATATGCAGATTTTTCGAGTCCGTGAATGCCAACCCTAAAATCACAGATTATTCATATTTCACAATTTATCACTATTTTAATTTTATCAAAATTGTTTTATAACTTGTTCAGATATGTTTCTCAAAATATTTCAACTGACAATGTCTGAGAAGCGCAGTATAACTACTTATTAAAATATGATTGTTTTGTCTTTGTAATACGAGTAGAAGCATCGAGGAAAATTAAGAGTAACCTTGCCATTATTAATTACTTAATGTACATACCTACTATTATTATTATTTATCTAAGATTATTTCCATTTAACCATATGTCTTTTTACAAATGATAACATCTAGACAAAGATCTCTCGTACTTGACACACTCGATTCTGAGTCTTGTAAATACAACATCTACGTGTTTTTATAAGTTTAAAAATGTGTATTAGTAAGAATCACACTAATTATAAAAATGGTAAAGTTTGGAAGGATATATGGCTATATGTATGAATCTTTGTGACCACATAACAACTACAACGGATGTATGGATATTAATAGGAAAACGGAAGGAACAGATGACAGTCTGGAATAGGCTCTCATTTTTTTAGACGGTAAGCATAGCATCGCACTTACTGGTACGATTGTACTGTCTTAAAAAGTGAATGACTAATCTATTGTTAGAATCTAGTTAAATAATATAATATTGTTCTATTTAGACCAGTATTCTAAATATATAGTTTTATACACGGTTAATACGATCACTAGGTGGGTGAGGCGAGGCGAACGGCTGCGCGGGGTAGGAGACGACTGAGCTGGGGAGGGGCATAGCTACGCGGGGGAGGGGGACGTCTGCGCGGTGGTGGCGGAGTGCGGGGAAAGAGGCGCTTGCGCCGAAAATCGCCGGTGTCATCGCACTTGAGTAGCCTAGTTACAACGATATTTCGATAGAAGTGGCCACAAATGCTTCCCACAACGCCGCGGTCTCTACGAATTTTATTTAATTTCACATAATTTGACTCGCTAGCTACATTGACCAACAGAAATTATATAGTACTATTTATTTATTGTTCACGCTATAGTAATTATTAGTAAAGTAGGTATACCTACTAACATAAGGTATGGCTACTCAATTGGGTTTATTGGTGTGTATGTTTAAGAATCTATTTTTTTAGCAAACTGTTGAAAAATGAATTACATCCAAACAAAATAACCAACCAAAAATTAATGGTTAAAAAATATTTAAAAACTAACTAACCATCAGTAATGTGTGGTTAGTTTATAAACATCCACTAATTCCTTTATTTTGTTCTTATGAAATGATGTCGTCCCTTTATCCCATTTTCACTTTTATATTTTATCACGTTTCATATTCTTTTTTCCTTTAAAAGCCACGCACTAGTTGCATTGCACTATTGCACTTTTTTGTGTACGTGTTATATGTTAATGTTTCACTGTCGGATGATGTCACGAATAAGGCGAGTCGCTTTCTCCACTTACTTCTATCATAATAAGTCATTATTTACAAAATCTCTTGGATTAGGAACTCCAGGGACATAAGGTGGTGCGACAACAATACATATTTTTTTGATATTGTACATACAATATATATGTATATGAATTAATTGTTACAATCAATTTATAGAATGATTACCTTTTTATAATGTATAAAAGACCACTCGTTCATAAAAGACGGGTGCTTCATATAGTTCACTGAAACATCTGTTGGTAGTGTTGACCTAATTTGGCCGCCGAGTTTATTCAATGAGCCAGCAATCCAAAGTTGTGAAGCGCCAGTGAGATGTGCTTTAACTAATTAGCTCCTCTTCGCCGGAGCTACACGCTGGAGAACGTTCTAGTGTCACCATGCTTCATTAATTTCATTGTTAAATTTCTTGTTATGAATATAAAACTCCTACTCCATAGAATTATAATTGGAAAATCAAGCACAAAAGTACCAGAACAAAAAATAATATTTTTATAAAACATTCGATAGTCCGCACTTGAATGCAGAGATATTTAATTGGTCGTTCGTAGTACATATTGTAATAATGCTATGTACTACGACATAATCAACATGAGACAGACGTATGATACAGTTGAGTTCCACAAATAATTTATTTGTGAACAGATGCAAGGCAAAAAGACCGGTGAAAAGCAAATTAAAACTTACAAGAAATACTTGTAGTAAAAACAAAAGCAAGAGCGTTGCAAAAGTAAGACCGTTGACTCCTGCGAATAAAAATTAAGTAGACGAGACCTTAATCCTAGAAATAATACACAAAAATCCATACTATTCTTCGTCTTCACGACGTAAAAAGTAAAAAAAAATCATGTGAAGAATTCCAAAAGTGCAGAGACATACGAATAATTAGAAGAAGAAGAGTTTTAAATTAACAATTGATAGACAAAGTTTTACTTAGCTGAAGAGCCCTGAGCCCTGAGGACTAAAAAAAAAAAGAAAAGCCGTTCTATGTCCTCTACTTAAATAACAACGTCTCAAGAAGTGCTCCGAAATGTTCTTGTTTCCTGATTTGAATAACATCGCAAATAAATGAAAGCTAAACAAAGGCACCAGCTAATTCATAAAACCAAACAAGGCATTCATACAAGGCCAAAGTTGTTCTGACCTCAATTTATCCTCATTATTGTCATTGAATTCATTATGGAATATCAACATCTCTTAATAACTGGAAAGCACCGACAAGCAGACAAAAGTACCTACGAACCGTAACTGACAACTGAACAGACAAGCAGCCTGCCAACAATAAAGTTCCGCTTGGTCTCTCCCGGTAACCCTTTGTAATTCTACAATGCCCATCTGATATACCTAAAGCTCGAATTCGAGAAATTTACTGGATACCAATATCACTACTTTAGGTAAAAATTAAAAACAACTAACAGAGATTTGCACTTAAAGATAACACAGACAATTAAAATATAAACATTGCAAATATTTCCTTTGAAAATACTGAATCCATAAAAAACACTCCAATATTTTCATCGTTCTGCTCCAATCACTACTTATTTGATGCTTCGTTACCAAACACTGAAGTGTAATTTTTCCGTTCGCGTTCAGTGTATTTGAGCCCTTATTCGCACGAGCGCTTTTTTAAACACAGGTTAAAAAAGCGTTCAAATAGAACAGATGCATTTCCATGTGTATCTAAATAAAGATACGGCAGCGCTTTAAAAACGCGACGACGTTTTATCGCGCAGTGAATCGTTTTGAGCGCTGGGACGAAGGACAAAAGAGTGAATTCAAAGTGTTCATCGAGAGCCACCAATGCTGAGTTTTAACGCAGCGTTAAAAAAGCGCCCATGCGAATGAGCGCTTAATGAGCAGATTCATTGGTTGTAAATTTTGGCTTAATCGAGTTTATTCACGTATTAATTTAAATAGAAATTATTTGTTTCTATTTGAGTTAATTTGAAGTGTTACGGTAACTTATCTCGGGAAATGTTAATTGTGAAAGTGAAAAATAACTCATCAATTAAAACGTAACCTTTTTCACGAGTAGAGTTCAGCTGCGCTTCTTGCGCCACTTATTGTACACATTTTGATACCCTAAGGCAAAGTCAGCTATACTCGAAAAACTGACTGCCAATTACAGATAACTGCGTAAATAGATACATTTACACTTAAAAGCTAAGCAAGTAAAAGCGGATGAAAAGTTTTCAGTAATTTTTTCTTAAATGCAAGTCCTTCGATAAAATGGATGTTAACTTAGGTGTAAAAGGTATTAGTTTCCAGTCAGAAAACAAATACAAGATCTGAAAACAAATTAACACTTAGCGTTTTATCAATGTGATCTTGTGTTTCTGAACTAACGTAAATATAAATAAGATCTGTTTAAAGATAGTGGATTAGTGTTTGGTTGCGAAAACATTTACTTATGCCGTCTGCTATTTACGAGTTTAATAAAATAAGGTATTAATTTTAGACATGACATAAATTTCCCAACAACCAACTTCGTAATTCCTATTTAGTTTACCTGTCTTACATTTTAGTATTCAATTTTTGTATACTATGCCTGTAATTGGTGGAAAATAATTTATCTATGCAAAAATAAAATTACCCAATTGTAGTTTTGAGCACACATCAGCTCACATTTGTCGCACGCATTTTGGCTTTTCTCCAATTTTATATTTAAACTAACCAACACCAACTGACATTTTATGAACGAGTTTTGAAACAGTTCAAGCACTCGATCTAATATTTAGAGCATTTAAGTCTTAGAGTATAAGTAATTAACTTATATAAGTCTAAGGTTCAACATTATTTTCACTATTATCTTGCTACCAACTTCAAGATCTAACCCAAGATCTTCTTAGACTTATATGGAAACAAACTGTCGCCTGCGACTCCGTCCGCGCGATATTAAAAAAGCCAATAAGTAATGTGTTCTTCCAGACTAAGTTCTACGTCTGTGCCAAATTCCATCAAAATCCGTTGAGCCGTTTCGTAGATAACTTCAAACAAACATCCATCTAAACTTTCCTATTTATAATATTAGCAAGATAAATCGTTTAAAACGACTACTAAGGGAGACACTTAATGTAGAATTATAATGGGAAATCTACACTTAGCTATTAAGGTACCTATAATTTAAGGTAAGGTACATATAACTAATTACTAAAAGACCAACAGTTAACACATAAATAAACTAACGATTTCTTAATCTAAATTCTGTAAAATTTACGTTAATGAGAATTTTTTAAGCACATTAAATGTAAATTATAGAAACATTTAGCACATATAATCATCAAAATCTTCGTCTTAAATGCATTGTGCGCATTGCATTTGTTCAAAATGGGTAGAAAATAAACATTCTCAGCTATACACTTTCATCGGTTGCCACATAATTTAGTCTCGATTTCAGGACAGGCGTAGAAATTGGTTCACATAATTGAACTACGTAGTCGGAAATTAAAGCATGTTGTATCAGTTAATAGGATACAAAGAGGAACTTACCTAACGGCTATTAGCTTGCGTAATGAGTGTTGAATATTTAAAGTTACGAGTATCCATCCATTAAGGGTCTAAGTGCAAATTCAGCCACAAAGTGACCTGTGTCAGTATCGTGTAATTTTATTACTCAGAGCAGTATCGACTCAATATCCTGTTTCCCTTAGGTACATTAAAGTTTCCATTTGATTTACTAACCAACTCGATTTACTTCATAAAACTGAAGAAGAAATTTGTTTAAATGTAGACAAAGCACAACTCATCTGATAAACTTCAAAGGATTATTACTTATGCTAAAGTTAGTCTTTTCAGCAACATTGAAAAATACTTTGAAAGTAATCCACCTCCAATTTAATTAATAATAATGTTTTAATTTCATTATATAAAAAAAATTGCTTGCATTACTTAGTGGGTTCGTTACTGTTCCACGGAATTTGCGTTTAGTTTTAGTTAGTAATTAGTTCTGAACGCTCTCTTTCCTTATAAACATTTTTTTCTTTTTATATCTGTTCACCTTAGGTTGATAGGTAAATGATTCTGAAATAATAAACTGAAAGTAGTTATTAATATATGAAATCTACGGTAATTTTATAAAACGTCAATGAAAATTGTCCATTTTAACATATTCATTATTAATACTGGATGCAAAGCTGCTTATGTTTTATAGTATTCAATATAAAGGGATAAATTTTGGACCATAAATGACTTGAAAATACTAACGGATTATATTTGTATGGCTTGCGATCTGATATGCGCATATTTTACTAACTTTCATATCATCCAAACGTATCCGAACTTGTGTGGGTTGTGAAACTAATGAATACAATGGCAGTATAAAACGTTCAAAGGCTTTATTGTCATTTAAGCGGCTTAATTGAAATTAAATTTTGACCGCAGTTTTACAATACGAATGAATACGAATTGGACGTATTGATATTGTCACATTTGAAACAAAGAAATGTTATGTTTTATATTTCAAAAATAAATATTAAAATGGAATAAGTAATGTTTAGTTCTTTAGCGTTCTACATAATTGCTAAATAGTCTAATGAAGCTTTTCGTCGATAAATTGAAAAGTTGCTTTAACCTCTTAACCATCTAAATCTACAGTAGACCACTAGTAGAAGTTGGTACGAAATGAAGAAATGTGTATTAATCAAATTAATAAAACCGATAAAGACAAGGCCATGACAAAGACAAAGTTATAACAAGCAAATCAATATTAAATTCCCAATACAATTTCAAGACCATATACGAAACTATTATTCCTCACGAGCTATACAAGAGACTTCTATATAAAGTATTCAAGCTGTGACCTGGCTTTAGAAAACAAATTCTCCTTTCTACGAACAAGTATTGCAGTGCCACTTCAAACCTCTTACTAAAGTCTAACTAACGATCTCGTTTCTAGACAGCTTTTCCTCTGTGCTCTGATTTTTCACTAAGCCGCAAACCTGATTCTAGACGGGTAAAAAGCTTAAACTATTTAACTAAAGTACTTTATTTTTAAACTTTGTCTTAAATAATTAAGTTTAAATTTTTATTTGTAAAAAATTCGTTTTGTTTCGAAGTCACTAGAATGTACTGTTACAAGTTTTTATTTAGTTTCACTTGTCGCTGTTTTCCAACATATCTTGCTTATTAAATTTAAACCACTTTCCGGTTACAGTTTGAGCTGAATTTGTGTACGTGTTTAAATCACGTGACAATGCAATATTATGGTAGTGCTGATCAGATGATGAAGCTGGATATGGGAACTTCGCGTTGAAACGAAACAACCTCATCGAGTTTTGGCTTGATTAAAACGTTTTGACGATCTTTTTTAAATTATTATACTAATTTTAACTAACAAGAACGTAATAAAAGCTTATACTTCTTTATTAAACGTTAATTAGCATTTTAAAATAATACTTTTACTATTTTTGTTGTTGCGTAACATATTATCGTGTAACTCCTCAATAATTGAGCTGTCAAATAAAAAAAACATTCTACCCCTTTATTTAATATCACAACTATCGATTGTCTACACTCGTTTTATAAAAACACTACGAAAGATTACTACTAAAAATAACTTAAACACACTTGGTAGACACCTTGGTCAAAACGATCAATACCTTTGATTAATTTGATTAACAGTTTTACACAACCTTAATACTTACGTTCCGTAATTTTAAATACATTGAACACATTTTGTAAATATAAATTGTCGCAAAACATTTCATGTGATCATTTTAAATGATTGAATAAAACCGCATTGAGTTATTGGTTGTTTTTCAATTTACTACCGTCGAGTGAACAGACGTGCCTTAATTATTTTTTAATTGCACGAGTTTGCAATCAGTGTGACAGTAAATGCACGATCCAGTAATGCCACGTTGCGGAAAAATAAAATAAAATGCTTTCTTTTATTGTAAAAGAAACCCTAAGGGCAATAAAATATTATTCATATTAATAAGATTAACATATTTTATCGATTTTAAATTATAAACATATTTGCACACACAAATATTTTTTTAAATCTACTTATACTCGTAATAGATTTCTTTCTGTTATTCTGACAACGATAAAAGTAATTTTTAATAAAATAATCTTAATTTAAAAACATTAAAAAACCCGACTGACTGAGGCTCTAACCGCCATCTAGTAGCCTGTATTTAAAAACAAAGATTTTAAAATTTTATTTTTATTATTTTCCTCTGAATAAATTGTAATTTTAAATGTTACACTTTCTTATTTTATAATGTATTTGAATTTTCGACGAATTTACGATCACTGTAATATGCTATGAACATTCCGGAAAGAAGAATAAAACAAGACCTCTTTCGTCCAAAACGGTTCAGCCGCTGAGGCTCTAGGCCCTAGGCCGTCACAATTGAACTAACATACATACTCGTATAAATATAAACAAAACCAACGTACACAAAACAAAATAAAATTACCCTCTCGTCAGTAGGGTAAAAAGGAAAGGTTCTATGTTATACTTTCAATAAATAAAGTCATTAGTTTTCACCTTTTACATTAACAATAACTTTTTTTTTGTAATCTTACATTATCAATCATTTCTTTACTTTAAATGATTACCGCCAGTTTCCAGTGCTGTAAAACACGTACGAAAACATATTGTTATCTCTAAATTTACAAAGGAAAAGAAGAAGAAGGAGAGATGATAAAATGTTTTGAAACCTACGATTTATAGTAAAAGTATAACAATTCAGCATCACTGGTCACCGATTAATATTCACAAGGTTAACATCTATGAATGAATAATTATTTCACCTTGAGATATAAACTACATATGTATTGTTTCATTCAGAAAAACGCAAAGATAAAAAATGGTATTCAGATTATATCATAGTATTTACATATCGGACGCTGCATGTGGCCTTTACATTTTTTTTATTAAATAATATTATGAAGAAGTGGCTTAGTTCACTGGACGATTTCTGACATAATCATTTTGAAGTCCTCTAGCGCCCAAACTAAGCAACTTAGGATGTAGGATATATAGGAACGGCTAAAACACTTACGTACTTATATCCGGTGTCGGCACCGACTAGTTTCGAGCCCATCGGCGGCGGCCCTTCATCAGGGTGTCTTAGTGAGCGACGGGCCGCGTCCGCGAAATAATACCAGTCCCACTCACCCTGATGAAGAGCCCCCGATGGGCTCGAAACTAGTCGGTGCTGACACCGGACATATGTACGTGAGTGTTTTAGCCGTTCCTATATAAGTTAATGATAATGTCTCACGAAAGTTTGAATCATTTAATAGAGTATAGGAGCAAATATTTAAGTTCATATGGAGTGTGGAAACATGTTTCATGTCATCCTAAATGTAAAGGGAACTTCAAATAATGCACATGTTAAATGTTGAACGACTTCGATACAGAAGAACCTTGACCAAGTTTTTACTCCTCTACAAGTTAACTAGCCTTGAGAAACTTCTAACTACTTATCGGAGTTTGAAATTTAATTTGCTTTGACGGTCGCCTTTACTTCGAAGGGATAGAGTTTAGTTTTGTTTATAAAAACATTTTATTGCGTACACTTCATTACTTAGGTACATACTGTGACCTTCTGCAGGTATGCCCGAGCGGATTACTAACACACCGTTGCTCTGTTTTGTTCTTTCTATGTATTAGTTGAAAAAAATATTTACTGCACTCATTGCTTTTCAAGAATAAAAGAAATTCACTGTGGCAGATATCTAGTTTTAGGTTATACCAATAAACTCCTACTTATACATTTTGACATTCTTTGATATATTTAAGGTACGTTCTAACGGTGCGTTGAAATATAATGATTTTATATTATAGACTATTGAAAGAATTTCCGCCTATAAAAATATGCATTTCTTATTTGATATGATAGCCCGAACGCTATGTTTTGTGAACAAAAAAGTACAATAGTATGCGTATTTTCTTAATTCTGTCTGTATAAATTTTCTTCTATTCGAATGTTCTCAAAGCAAATAATGTTTTAGAAATTTACGCGATTACAATCCACAAAGACCTTTATTTTCTTTTGTCCTTTGTATACAACCATAGAGTATAATATAATTAAGAACCACACGTGTTATGTTATGCCATTGAATAAGTTAATTTTATGAAATAAAAAAACTTTAGATATATTAAAAAAATCCTTTATAAGAAAAGAATGAAGGAGGATGTGCATAAGTGAAAATTCCAACATCGACTCTATGTTACGGATTGTGAATTTTACCTAATATAATTCTGCAATACTGTTGCCAAACGATTCTCGAGCGTAATACAGCATTTGTTAAATCTTTAAATAGATAACATGGCCGCAGAACAACTACGCAGTACTACTAGCTCGCGTTTGTTGGACGGTTATGTACTTCTAATGCTACCACTTAAACTGTGAACTTCCGAAAATTGCACTCCTATTCAAATATTAATATTACTCTTGCATACATATATTTATGTAAATCATCCTTACCTTAATTTGTGACAAATTCTATAAATATGGCATGTATTTTCGACCTAAAAAAGTATTTTCAAAACATTTTATGATTTTTCAACTTGTTCGGAACTATGCGGAGAGTGGGTTTGTCTTTGAGTTCAATCTAGTTGAATAGATCTATTAAAGTAAATCCAAAGGTCATCAAACATGAATGCTTTTACAGCAACCATACAGAAAAGCTCATAATCATCAAATAGGCTCTAATCTTCATTTGGGAAGTTTTTTTTGAGCTTACTACTTCAAATTAATATTTGATAAAAAATCTCCTGAATTGAAGGTCTGAGCATATTTGACTATTCGCAAGTGGAATATTTCCAGAATGTACGAATCAACCTAAGTCGCAATTCACAATGTTCGTCCTATACAGTACCTAGTACGTAGTGGCCTTGTCGACGCAGCGGCCGCCATGCTAAATGCTGTCAAGACCCGAGTCTCCGTTCGCATTTGTGCCACTTTACTATCGCGTTATATGTACTATAATAAATATGTATAACGTTCTTTGATACATTAGACATTGATTGTAATACTGCATCATTTTCCTCTGGTGCACTAATTAAATTCGAATAATATGTTTGTTTTGAGATCCGTTCTTGAGAAGGAATATTTTTTATACGCCTAGTTACTGCATACTTTTATTGTCTTATGGAAAAGTAGCACGTTGCGAAACACAAATTGCGTTTTTTTATCAATAGGATAAACCAAAGAGGTTCTGTCTTCGTCTTCAGTATTCATATCTTTTTCCTTGTATCTGATATGAGCAAAACAGCGATTTTCCTTTAACTTGATTATTATATGTTTTATTAACGATTCAAGTAACGAACGCATTTTTTCTTTAAAAGTATTATTTAGAGTAGAGTTTATAAAAAGAAAAGGCTTAAAAGACTTAAATAAAAAAACCGAAATTCATATTCAAAATTGTGTTTAAATACTTAAAATATAATATGATAGAAGAAACACAAGAATATGATTGATAATGCAAATTATTGTCTCGATGGATTTGAGTCACGAAGCCAGCTGCCTCGTTACGTAAGGACTGTACGATGTTTTTTCAATGTGCATACATTTTTACAGCAACGCAAGAAAAAACATTTTAAAATAAAATGTATATTAATAACTTGAACTGGCTGCCTGAAGCTCTCTTGATATTTCATGAGACTAATTACTTTGGTCAGGAAGCGATAAAGTTTGTTCCAGTACCAACTCTGACCTGAGTTAGACCCGCACCGACTCTGAGGTATGGCTGTGGTATATCAATAATTTTACAATAATAAATCATGATATAATATTAAACTTTTACTTAACTAGACTTTAAATTGTTCACATTATGTTTAAATGATAATTTTGATATAGTGTTCCTTTTGTTCGTACAATATATAATAACACAAAATATAACATTCTAAACTAAACACAAGGAAGGAAAATATAGAAATTCTTCATTCTTTGCTACTTCCCGGAAACACACCATACTTATCATATCTAAAAGGAAATATAATTAATATTATTTTATATTTAAGCGATAATTGTGCATTAGTAACTTAATTTTGAATAATACTCGTTTGAATCAGGCTAGACAAGACGAAACCATGTGCAGACTACCTGAAATTATAGTTATGTAAATTATGTTAATTTTTCTTTATTTGTTTTTTAAAATGATTTATAATGATAACAATTAAAGCTCGATGTTAATTTTTAAAAGACATAATGTGTGCGTGCGGCCCAGCATTGGCATCGCACTTCTCTTTTTCATTAAAATACTGACGTGAAAACATGGCGCAGTGTACGCAGCGTTGTAAAGTCGGGCTTTAATTGAATGGTCTTCGCACGATCCTATTAACGTGACTTTTCAGGTCATGCAAAGGTATTCAAAAGAAAATACATTTCTTTTTACACGACGTCCTGTTATCAAAATAATATTTATGCACAAACGGAAAAAAATGATCCACGCACATATATATTTTAATATGTATGTGCGTGTTATGTTCTTTAGAACATAAACAAATTCGGCACGTAGGTATCATAATAAGAACATAAACAATTTTGTTTATATAAATATAGCACTGTTTTATCCAGGTAAAAAATTCATCTCCTACTCTACAACAAGGACTTTTGATTCTTACATGTCATCGGCGGTAAGGATGCCAAAAAGCCCACTTGCGATTAAGATAAGTCAACATTCTAAAGTCTATTCCAGTGATTCCCAAAGTAATCGAGGTCTACTTCTGTCCACGGAGACTCGGCCTGTGAACGATGGCTGTAAACAAAGTTTGATTAAAACTTGGTAATCTATGATAGACCAAATAGAAGAGATTTAAATCGCAAACATTAAAATTACTTTCTTAAAACAAATTCTTATGATGACAAATGAATTCTAGTAAATAATACATCTTTACTAAGTACAGAAACTAACAAAGTTGGAAGGAATCCAAGCGTATTTGTTTCTGCAGTTTATTTGAAGTGTGTTTGAAATGTCGTTACTTGTTAGTTTGATGCAACGAAATACGACGTGTCATTTGAATAAATAGTTGTACCTCAAGCGATATCACGATTATACGAGTACTGGTATATCCATTCGCTTATTGTATGTGTCTGTGCTGTTCTGTACACTTGTAATAAGTTGTCAGTTTTATACATTTTCCATAGATAAAATTGAATTTAAATGTTTATTCAACACTCATCTTTCCATAAGTTTGACACAGATACGATGGGCGAAAGTATGGCTGATGAATTAAACGGGAACTATGAATAGCGTAAAAATAACATTAAAAGAAGCCGATTAAGGGATAGATAAATAAAAATATTGCCATATTGCCCGCAGAACGAACGGCAGATGGGTCCGCAAAGTACTATGGCGGCCACGTACAGGTCGACGCAGCGTGGACAGGCCTCCCGCAAGATGGACCGATGATCTGGTCAAGGTTGGGGGAGTATCATGGATGCGGGTTACTCAGGACCGATCATCGTGGCGATCTTTGGGGGAGGCCTATGCCCAGCAGTGGGCGTTACGAGGCTGAAATGATGATGATGAAATAAAAATATACGTACATACAAGCTAAACTGCTACTATTTTAACATTTTAAAATCCCAAAACAACAGTATTTGTCGGGTGCATGAATGGGCCGGTGGATCGGTGCAATACCACGAGCAGAGAAGACAGGCTTGAAGTGGAAGAAAATTCGCATTTCATTCTGATGAATGTGCCTGACGGAGGCCTAATTTTAATCCACGTTTCCACCCTTTTTCTAAAAGGAAATGATGGGAAGCGGAAGTGGAATTGCCGGTGGAGGAGAGAAAAAGGGAAATATTCTCTATCTGTACGCCCCCTTTCCGTTGATTAAAGGTAGGTAATTTATCTGCAATTGCAGATGTCAATAGGCATCGTTCACTTTGCTATTTTGGCGAATTCAGGCGTTTGATAAAAAAGAAATGCGAGCTTTAATAGTCAATGAGGTATGAATTTAGAAAATCCTCTGAGCTATTAATTTTATTAGAGCAACTCTTAAAAAAATTAAGGAATAGAAAATCTCTATCGACAAATATACAACAACGTGATGTATAAAATCTTCCACACAACGTTTCTCATTTACATTCCCAAATAAAAAAACTTTGTTTCGGAACTACAGCTCGCGCTGATAAATTCATTTATTTATGTCCGGTAATACTGAATGAGAAATATTCCGATCTACAAACTACATTAATACATTTATTATTTGTTTTAGCGATGAGGTCGTAACAAGTAAAACGTAACAATTCGATATGAACAGGGTAATACATTTTTAATTATATAAAGCTAACGAATTTGACTTCATTCATTCCAGTATATTGATACCATTAGATACGATGTCTATTGCTACAGTAAAAAATAAGATGGTTTTAATTTACTTATCCTTATAATCCAGCCTGGAAGCAATATACCACTTTTGTAATATTATTTTATTATCAACAGTCCTTGGTCTTAAAACATTAATAAAATTGAGACAAATACAAAAATTATCCAAAAAGATAAACTACATATAACTCTTTTAGATACTTTATAAAATTAGTTTGTTTTACGAGTATTTTCCCATAATTGCCATCCAATTTTGTTGTCCATGTTTTCTTTTATTTATCCAGGGAAGTTGAAATGTCTACAAATTAGGGCGCATGGGCGTCGCATACATTGTTACGTGTAACTAGGACAAGGCTATCGTGGCACCGTGACGATAGTAATTGAATTGTGTCATCTCAGATATGAAATATTTCAATACGTTAAAATTAAACCAGTTTGCAATCGAGTTGGGATTCTGCTTAGAAATATATGTTAGAGGAAAAAAAGTAGATTAGCCCTAATCGTGTATTTTCACTATAAAATCATTTCTAAAAAACATGTCGTCATCCCTCCTACTCGTTGAAAAATAGAGATAAATGTTACAGTACAGGTGATAAATTACAAACATGTCGAATGAAGTCATGAATATATTTTTAAAATTCAAAATCAAATAACAATAATTTTTAATATCAAAAGGACAAATATATAAATCATATATTAATCAATCGTTAGTAAAAAGATAAGTTTCAAATATAATAGTAATCATTTTTCGCGGTCCGATTTTGATTCTGTTCATCTATCAACTGTAGTATTTCTCCGTAAGTAATGTTACCAATAACCAACAAGTGGGTTAGTAGATACCACAGCCCACTTAGTTGCTGTACGTACTTTATTCAGGACGTAGATGACGTTCTATCAAATATGTATTTTATTATAGAAGCGATAAGACTGAATCTAGCGTTTTCTTGTCTCCTGTGCCCCGTGAGTTGACTATTGAACAATAAATGGGGTCTGATTGAAATGCTCCAGATTTCAACGTGTACATCAGTGTACGTCTGCCAGTCACTTAGGCAATCAACACGAATTACCTTTAACAACTCACGGCTTATATAATCCCGAACGCAGATACACTTAATAAAGGCGTGAGATACCGGATGGGACTGTGATTCTGGATTACATTGTTAACTGTAACAAAAATTGTAACAAAGAAAAAACTCACTTATATAATATAAGTGAGTTTTTATCACCATTTTCAGTAATATGGCATAATTGACATTTTGGCGAAAATAAACATAGAATGTATAACCGTTTTGGGCGCCATTGATATAGGATAAGTACTGAAGATAAGAAGAAGAAGATCTTAATAACGGAAATTTTCAAATTTCTGCAGCTTATTTCTACCGTCGTTGTCATTATCCCTGGGCATGTATAGGTCACTTCACTAAAGGAAGTAGGTCAGTGTACGCCATACAACGAAGAATCTGGAACGACGGATCGTACACATCTCGATTATTACGAGAATCAAATCCAAATATAACGTGACAAAGAACTATTGGAACACAAAGCATTCTGCTATAGGATAAATGTTGGACTGAGCTAACCAGTCGTCTTCTACGTAATGTTCTTATGTCTTCTGTTTCTTACCAGAATTTCAGCATCCAATCGACACATTTTATATGTAAAAATATAGATTCACTCCATAGATTGAATTTATAAGTCCGAGGACCAATTAAATTACATTTCTGCCTTAGCCATCTGGACCTAAGCACCACTGCAGCATATTTTGATTCCAAATACAAATAGTGACATAGTTTTCTAGAAATTAATTAATAGAATGGTTTTATGCAACAAACCCAGACCACTAGGACGACAAAATTATCGCGATAAACGCTTATCAAAGATTTCATTTGATAAGATTATTTCATAAAGTGCCGTCTTCATTCTTGCCTTTAAAATTATCCGAATTACTTAAATATTACATATTTAATTTGAACCTAGAAAATATTTTTTATAAAGAATAGTTAAAATATGAGTGAGTAGGCGAAGAATCTTTTGTTCTTATCGTCAACAAAATGTTTAGTATTTAAAATAACACCTATTAATTAGAAGATTTTTGAAAGAAATCTTGAAAACATATAGTGATCACATTGTTGCTATAAATAATCAAGGAAAATTTATAATTCGAAAGCGAAGTGAAATTTAGAAATAAATATAGAACGAAAGATAAGATAGCTAGAAGAGAGCGACTGGCAAACCGCTCGCGAGTAACTAGGTCAAGATGATTAAAGAATCAATACTGAAGACGGCCACAAACTGCAAGAGACTCGGAGCCAGCCATTCCCAAATTTCTAAATGAATGCGCCCCGAAAACTTGAACTCTTGTTGTTCTCAATTCAATCCGACTTTCTAGTTCAAAAGTGCACTTTAACACATTTGATTTAGAGGTATAGGTATTTCTCGGTTATACTTACCTCACTCTTTGCTGCACCTGCTTACACAAACATAAATTGTTTTTACGGGTTCGCTTAATATCTGTTCTCATTTGTTCTGAAATCTTTTTATATTTCTACTCTATATATATTCAGCATGTCAGTTTTCAACTTCCAAATCTTTTATAAGTTATTTCCGACGATGCTCTTTCTTAATTATATTGCTTTTCACGCAACCCAGTCATATTTTTTTACCCCAACCACCTCCAACCTAATACCTCTCGACATTCAATCAACATACATAAAATTACCAATTGTTCCTTAAAAACCAATTTTAAGTTAACCCTTGACTGTACTTTTAAGGCAAACTCATCATACATATACATATGTAGTACGAACATATATAAAAGCAAACATACATACGCGCGAAAAACATTAAAAAGGTATATATGTAACTAGATGCCCGCTGCCCGTCATCAATGCGCTATAAAGCATACGAAATATTTCCATCTATATCCAGATTAAGCGTTGACACCAAAATTATGATGTTTACGAACGTGCGCCATTGTGATACAAATGAACCAGTATTATATGTCGGTTTATCTATTATGCAATCAGTTTGCAACGTTTACATGTTTTAAAGTTGAAGAAGACAACGGCAAATTTTCTTTCTGACATATTCATATAAATACAATATCATTTCGAAATGCCTATTGCTAAACTGGGACATACCTATATAGATATCTATAGGGATAGATTCTAGACATTTATGAAAACGGAGTTGAAATTTTCCATTACGTAATGGTTGTTGAAACTGTTTAACCCTTTTCGATATACACCTAGTTACGTAATTGAAAAGTATGTACCTACTTAAACTAATACTATTTCGCACGTAACATAGTGACTGAACACTTACTCCCTAAGAAGGTTAAAGATTACATATTACTAAGTATTTGTCATTATCTTTAAGTTTTCCTTTTTATTTTTTAATGATTTTTGACGTTTAAGGAAGTGCTTTTATGTTGGTATGTATCGGCTACTTACTAGTAAACACAAGTAATACTATGTCCATAGTTACCTATGCAAGGGTTTTGATCAAAGTCCAATGCATTGCAACACACACAGCCAATTTGTTTCTCTGATTTAGTCTACAAGTTGTTTGTTTACATTTTACTACAAATTTCAAAAGGAAAAGTCTCCGATCATCAATGTAAAGATTAATAAGGACAAAAGATACTTCTCTAAAGGAAGTACAACTATCCGAAACACCATTCGGAGGTTAGAATCTCGTCGTTTTAAATATGATTTTTGACATTTCACAATAAAAAGAGAAACAAGAGATTAGACCTAATAATTACACAGAGACTTAATAATTACACACTTACCTCGTTTCAATCAAATAAAAAAGAGATACATGATATACGATATAAAAAGTCAGATTGGCCAGACTTTAACAGAATCAGACCTACATTTATATAGAAGCAGAGGTTATAGGAAAAAATGAATGTTGATCAAAGGTGGTGTTCGTGTGTGTCAATACAATTTTAGCCTGCATGGCTCGGTATCGTCGAGCTAGAATGCGCGAACTCGCGGGCTTGGCCTCTGACATCATTCCATTACGTCACCCGCTCGAGTACCGAGCGCACATGTTTCTTCATAGCACATTATTAAACGCAGGGTTACAGGGTACGTACTATGAACGACCATGCTCGTATCACAAACGAAGGTCTTTGTTTGACGGAACACCTACATTACTTCCTTATCTACCAAAAGTAAAGAAGAATTGTATAATATATACTTATTATTATGCAATGTAGAAAAAATACATTAACACACATATGTGATTAATAATTATCACAAAATATATATAATATATATATTATTATATATATTTGCGGTGCGAAGCCGAGGTAGATAGTATTAAATATTTATCGGCAATAGTCTACTTACATGAATGTAGGCGAGAGAATTGGAATGCGACATTATCCAGTTTAATGAATAGCTGCATCCAGTTCATGAAGCTGGTAACATTTTTTGGAGACACCCTGTGGAAGAAAACAATTCATAGATATGCAAATATTGTAAATCAGTATGAGCTTAATAGGTTTGTATTAAAAAATAAAATTGAAACATCATTAAAATTACTGTAATTTTCTTACTGTATACTGTTTGTACCGAGGACAAATTGAGTACACAGAACAATAATGAACAATGTGCATTGGTATACAAAATGATTGATCTGTAGATGAAGGTTAACAACTGAATACTAGAAGTCAAAACAGTGAAGTTGTTATGACAACAATCACGTTTAGTCGCAGTCAATGTGGTAGGTACTTATTTATTTTCTTTTAGGTGATAGCCACAAATTTTTTTATATAAACTATTATAACAATTTATACGGGGCCATGAATTGGGGGGGGAGGGAATGTACATTACGTTAAGGTCCCATGAGGGGTCCAGAAAAGTCGAAAGATCTAAACAAAGATTTAAAAACTTTATAATTATTAATTTTTACTAAATCTTGAGTGCCAAAAATTTCAAGAGTTAAATAAGTATCAGCTGTTTTTGTTTCATAAAATCTATTACCAAAATCAATTTTGTGATACAAAAGTTGATTTATAAAAAAGAAACGTATTTTTATTAAAAGTATAACTTTTTATACAACTTTTGTTTCATGTATCTCGACTTCGGCCAAGACGTCTCTATGGGAACCACTCGGCGTGGAACTGTATCGATCCCCGACTGTCTCCGAAACACAGCCCGTCCTTTGTCTTCAGCGAAAACACTCAGTTACCATGAAAGGATATTAGTCTTCACACAAATATTTGCCAGGCAAGTTATATAATTAATGCGACGTATTAAAGTAAGTTTTATAGGTTTCTCTTGATTCGCACTCTGTTCCTATTTATTAACTTTGTAAGTTTTAGATGTAAATATTTTATGGTAATACTTTTTAAATTACATGTTTGATTTGATTGATTATGAGATTCTGTTTATATATACACTTATTACTTACTATCGGTCGCACACGACTTCAGGCAGGATTTAGAAAAAAAGTCTATAATATTCCTGCTGGCATCAGCATCCCTCCTCCCTGTTAAAGTCCGATGAAACCCGGCCTCCCGCTATATAGAACCGACGGTTACCTACTTCATACCAAATACACGGGAAATTAATTCGTGACTTTATACTACCTGTTTATTTATTTAACTTATTAATGTGTAGTATATTAAAATATGGTTTAAAAATGAAAATTTTTTTTCGTAATCATTAAAAAAATGTTATAAGTTGGAAGCGGCCACCTGAATTTGCCGAAATGGCGAAGCGACCGAAGCCCATGCACATCCACAACTGCAGATGCGCTGCCTACCTCTAATCGACGGTGGAATATTTACCTTTCATATTTGTCCCCTCCTCTATCAAATCTACTTCCCTTCAAATCCTTTCTTTTTAAGAAATTGGTGGGAAGGGAAAGAAGACATAAGGCCTCCGGCACCACACTCATCCAACGAAATTACTTCCACATCACGCATGTCTTCTGTAATATCCTACTCGCCTGCTATTCTGTTGATGTTTTATGTTTTTATCTTTTCCGCAAGTTGTTTATTTCATAGGTAAACAGTTTTGAAAATAGTCTAAACAGTCTTGGAAAAAAACATCAAACTAGTTTTGAAATACTGCCATCTAGTTCTGTATAAGCGAAACTTTTCTACTTGAGGCGGAAACAAATAAGAACGTGTCAAATGAAATATGCTCTTAGCGCCATCTTTTATTACTAGTTTAAAATGTTCGCTTATCAAATCTCCTCGTATCCTATGTTATCCTGGTACAACACCTACTGAAAAAATCTAGTTCGAGGCCGTGTTGAACTTTATCTATTTTACTAGGAAAACATAACATATAAAGAGGTCTCGAAAAAAGTTCTTAATATGGAAATGTTTCCTGTATGACCCGGGGACGCTACATGTAGATCGGGATTCCGTGTTCTTTTTAGCAAAGCTGGGACTATCAACAGAAAATTATAATTGTTTTATGAGCCCATGACATTTAGGTAATGGGTCCAGTTATGAAAAACAAAACTTAGTTAGTTTTCATGTTTCATTTCAGAACTTCAGGTCTGTTTTGGCTTAAATTACTTGGTCTACCAATATGTCGCACATGAGGATACACACAAAAACTAACATTTGGCTAAAAAAATGTAATGAACGAAGTCTTTAATTTGCTGAATGAAGTAAGAAGCGATGTAAGTCTGCTAACTATGACACTATGAGAGCTTGGTTTAATTCGTATATTTTTGAAATGTAATTAATATTGGAAGGATTTCTTGTTCAGCGCCATCTATCACTAGGTTATAAATCCTACTATAAAAACTTGAAAATTTACTGAGCAAAGTTTGTGTAGTGGATCTGAATGCTCATCAGATGTCATTTGTACAATCTCCTCATATTATTTTATGAGATCCTGGTATAATAACCTAGTGTGAAATCTAGCCGAGGACGTCTTGTAGCCTTTTATTTTATCTTTTACTAGGAAAAACATTTGCTGTGTTTTATTTACGATAGAAGATGAAAAACAAGCAAGATGCCTCCTGATTTCTCCAAAATACTGAAGAGACCGCTGCCCATAGTCATTTACAAGTTGCATGTGCGTTGCCTACTTTGAAAAGATGGGACGTTACAAAGAATTTCTCCTTATTTTCACCTCCTCTTCTCCGCAAAATCCACTTATTGGGAAGGGGACTAGAACTTCAAAACTGCAGGGCCTACAGCGCCATTTATCACTACTTCACCTAGATTTCTAATTTCAGGTACATTTTTTTAAGAAGGAAATCTTCTGAAGTTTAAATTATTTTTAATCGATCGTATTAATTTAATATTCTATTATATAAACACCAAAATTAGTAAAAAATAAATTCTTAGTAAAAAAGAAAACGTTTTTAAACAAATGTTACTGCTGTAAATAAGCATGCTGCATAAACGAAAACGACAGTAAGACGATTTTCTTTCAACAAAACTAATCATGAAGATATTTCTTGCGCGATGATCACTGCAGAAGATTTACGTTAGAATTCTGAAAAATTTATATTATTGACTAAAAATTTAAATTTGTAAAAATAAATACAATTATTTCTTAAAAGAAACCAGTCACTGATAATCTTCATTGGCTTGTTTCATTATCATATTTATTCTTGTTTGGATAAAGTTATGTTTTTTTTATGTACTATTATTATCACTAATAAAGAAAATAAAACAACTAGAACTCGCATTAAAATCCAAGTTTAATAAAACACACATTACATTTGACAATATTGTGATTAAATAATTACAAACTAAGTCTGCCATCAACAAAAAACATAGCATAGTCAAGAACATTTTTTTATAAATAACAGTTCTATATATTGTAATAACTAAAAGAAATAATAAATAATAAAGAAGAATATTAAAATATCACAGTTTAAAATTAAGCTTCATTAATTTTTATACAAATTACACAAATAATAATAATTTACATGCATGTCACAATTTAATAAAATTCAAATATAATTTTATGCTGAGAAGTTTTTAACATTTGTCTAGTCGGAACAGCTGCCCGTGTATGTGTCAAGAATAATTCTCTCAAACCATCGAAACCTTTCTTTATACTGAGTGTCTTCAATTGAATCAATAACACCTGTGGCTTTAAATAATGTACGCCATGAAAATAGTTTGTAAAATTTTTCAAGAAATATATTGGGATACTGCAATTCACATTTCTTATGTGTTGTTCTTTGAATGACGTCAATAACTGTTGTATATAAAATGGATTGTCTTGATGCAGGTTTGCATATAGTCAAATGATCTAAAGGTAGCTGATAAAATACACCACGTCCTAAATCAGCAGAATTTGCAGCAACAAAGTGCATTGGAACTTTAAAAGCTGTCACCAAAGTAGGCATACTCTCTGCAAAACTGATGGTTTCAAAGTCATATTTATCTGCAACTGTCAGGAATTTATTTTGTATGTTTAGAAGTATAGGAGAGTTTTCTTTTAATTGCTTTACATCATGTGACGGCCACAGCACTGCATCAGCTGCTCGAGGCAGACTAGCAAGAGAAGTACCTCTGTGCGGAGTACTATAAAATAGAACAGCTTTTGTTTGTTCACAAATCTTTTGCAAATCATCTTGACTTTCTGCAGCTTCAATGAGAAGTTGTTTCACTATAAGTCCTCCCATTGAATGGGCTAACCAAATGATGGGCACATTTCTTTGACCAACTCTGGCATCTATCAAAGCTGGGATCAATTCAACAGCTCTAGTGGGTATATCTGCACTTTGTAATGGACACCCTTCTAACCATTCTGAAAGGGAACTCCAGTAATTTACTCCTAAAATTCTTAAATTTTTACAATCCTTGGGTAACCAATCTTTGGGCCAGCAATGGGTGTAGGTACAATTATCCTCATTTTCCCTAATCAAAGCAATCCTTTTTTTTGCTGCAGTAAAAGAATTTACTGTAGAATCCCTTTTAGCCTCGATTGGTATATCCTGCAACACAATTTCCATATTTGATAACAGAGATTCTTCATCCATCTCTGTTAAATCATCTAGTACCTGTTTTAATTCAGGATCCATGTAGTTAACACCAACTTCTTCTTCAACACAAGGCTTTCCACATTTAACTTTAGATTTTACATCTGTGATAACTAGTGGTCCATCACATTTAGGATCTCGTTGGCGCCATGTAACAAATACACCACCTCTCAGCCCATGTATTAATAAAGTGTCACACATTGGTTTAGTTCTTGTTCGATACAATGGATGTAATAGATATAATCCAGGGCGGAAACAATGTTCCCCAGAAAGGTTTGCAAGACATACTGCTGCAGAGCTGGACAAGCGAACATCCTCCGATTTTATTAGTCTACAGAGTTCACCAATCAGACCATTTTGAAAAAAATCTTTTAGTAAAACTGTGTGCATGCTTATCACAGTAAGAATTTTCAGTATACATACATCCATGTCAACATCATTACGATATCTTAAAAATAACTCAGCTAAGCGAGGCAATAGATCCATATTTATCAGTGTTGAAGTTGATTTATCGTCAATATAATTTTTAGAATGAAACAATATAATATGGTGATATAAAGCATCAAGGCACAACATACACAGCTCTCTTTCACTTATTACGTCTGGTTTAGCAGGAATATTGTCAGCCTCCATGGCTTGCTCCTGTAGATTGGCAAAATATTTAGACAAAAAGTATTTGATACAACTATGTGGGCTTATTCTCTGAACGCCAACAATCATATCACGTAATTTGAAAGACATGAGCTCAGAGGATAAAGCAGCTCTTCGTACATGTATTGGCGGGGGTAAAAAGTATCGTAAATCAGCTCCACGAGTACGAGCAAGTAACACTGCAGTGTTCATATCGAGAGCTTGAGCTAGTTTTAAACACTCCCATTTCTTATTATTCTTAAAAGAAGCTAAATGTTGTAGAGCGAGATCGCGTTGTTCTTGATTCCCGTGACGACATAGCCATAGAAGTCTGGATGCCAAAGAATCTCTCAAACTTTTCCAAATACGAGACAAGCCCACTGATTGCCGTGTCTCTGTAGATTGTACCATTTTCAAATCAAATTTCGGATCATCAATATATATATACTCTGGTGTATATTTTTTTTCCGCGTCAAGAACGTTTAGATTGATAATTTTGTCTAAAGATCTACATGTCTGTCGAATATGATAAGTTATTAACACGGCACATCCACCAATCAACGAAATGACTTTAAAACCTTTGATTAAACGCTTAAATCTATCATCCATATTGATATCATGATAAAATTGTATTTATTTATTATTTTATGATTATTATGAAATTCAACATAACAAGCACTGACAGTTGATTGTTGATCACTGACATTTATTAGACTGATTCTCGTTTGACATTTGAAACTTTTAAAATAATTAATACAACAGCTAAATTAATCTTACTTCCAGATAAGTCAAATTTAAATATAATTAAAATAAAAAACTCAATTAGTAAATCCAATTAACTAAATTTTCCCATCTTTTAAATTATATAAAGCTTGTTTCAGTAACAATGTAACTTTTAAATGTGGTAACTTTTAAATTCAACACCTATATATAATCTATGACTGTACTGATTTTAAAAATTGAGCACCTTACAAAAAACGTTCATCGTGAAAACGCTTAAAAATGGATAAGGCACTCTCAAACCTCTAGGCTAGGTAATGTCGCAGTTATTCTAATCCAGAAAACACCAGTGTGACGACAGTTATAATAATGGATGAAGTATCGCATATAATCTGGTTAGTATGATGAGAAATTAAGGATGTTCACTTAACCCTATTACCAAGTTATATGTTATTATGAACGTCGATTTCCAGGATATATGTGAGTATCCCTGAATCCAGAATGTATATCAATTAAGAAATAATTATTTAGAAATTAAATCTAAGCTCGCTAGGGCGAGTAGGAAGGGGTAGTTACTACCTCACCTAGAGAATTAAAAAATGTAAAATAGATACAATAACTACTTCGGATAAGACCATATTTATGATAGCTGCTCCCGTAGACCTAGCTTAGATCATCGTGTGGCGACGCCCAAGTCAAAAATAAAATAAAACCTCAATCAACAAGCTGATAGGTATACATTGAGCTCACATTATTCGCTATCATTAAAGCTTTTGTGTACTTGTTTTTAAACCTGTAGAGACATACAAATGTTCTTTATATATCACTCTTATTTTTTTTCAGCTATATTAGGGAGTTTTTGAAAATAAAAACATTTCATAATTATAATTTATTTAAAAAAAACAAACTTAAAATTATAAAATTACATCTAACTGTGTCATGTTAACATACAATATCCGTCGTATTTATTCCTAGATATGTTTTGTCTTAACTAATTGAAATGACTCACAATTTAACTCGTTAATCTTCAATATTCTAGCAAATCACTAAATTTTATGTAGTAAGTTTACCTCTCGTTCTTATACTTTCGTGTACTACTTCGCATAAATTGTAAAATATTTCTGTTTACGTATGAGCTTTAAAATGTAATTATATGTCTTACACTTTTAAAAATAAATGAAAAAATAGATCTGTTGTTTTTAATACAATACTAAACAATACGTGCTCAGGCACGACAGATATGATCTCCTCCAACTCATCCTGATGGGAAAAGTTGCCGGCAAAAGGAGTGTTGGCCGTCGGAAGAAATCGTGGTTGCGTAACATCAGAGAGTGGACTGGAATTGCGAGTGCCGCCCAACTGTTTCGCCTCGCAAGGGATAAACAGAAATATGGAGAACTGACCGCCAACCTTAGCTAGTCAGAGAGGCACCTCAAGAAGAAGAAGACTAAACAATAAGAACGAAAAAACGCTCTCTTTTTGGAAACTTGCGAGGCCAATATTTGATTAATCGTTTTATTTTCTTCTTTAATTACATATCTACTTTTATTTATATAGTTTCATAAGAAAAAGTAATACATTTATGTAAGCACAAGTTTTTAAGCAGCCATAAGTGAAATATACGTTATAATAATTATTACAAAAACTTTAGAAATGTAAGTTGCTTGAGATCGTGATTTCATGCGCTGAAAACTCTTGTACTTTCTTAATAGCTAAATGTAGTGTGTGAACCCCCTTAGATATAGAAATTAATCTCATATCCTAGCTTATCCACGTATGTAATACCATTCAAACGTAACAACTACAATACTCGAAGTCAATATAATATAGCAAACTTATTATAAGTAGTTACTACATTTTCCTAAATTGTTTAAATTCTCACTATTTTCATTCATTACAGCAATCTTCATAAGAGATTATTATAAATCAGACTGATAAATGTATAAATTGATATTACTTAAGCTTTAGTAACACTTAAATACAAATAATGATGTCTCCTGTCATCCTCTCCTATCTCCAAAGTTTTAGCATAGAGTACAAAAACATCTAAATTGTCAAGTCCTTGATAAGTCCGAAATTATTCGGGATTTCTACGGGCAATATCAATTGATTTCTTGAATAAAGTCACGGAACGAAGTTTTTGTTGCGATCATATCATGTGATCGTAGTATGAGTGTACAGTGGTTGATGTTGAAGGAGGTGGGACAGGCGTTGGTAAAGAGGTGGGCGGAGGGCCTAGCCCCGAGATTGGTGTTGATGGTTTACGATCCGGTGGCAGGGTCGGCAGAGACGTTGTGAGATGGTGCCCGAAGCTTCCGAGGCCGCTTATAGATGTCGCTGTCAACGTACCGCCTGATAGCATCTGTTGATGCACGCCGCGCATTCCTGCAAACATCGGCGCCGCACCTGAATAAAAATAATATCTTATTACATCTAATGGTAATTAAATGTTTTATGTTTTTTTCTTAGAATCAAAAGCCATGTTATTTACTTATAATATACCACTTCAAAATAGCAACAATATACTCATACATGTCATTTTCTAATATTATATTTAAGGTCTGTATCATAATGCCCAAGTAAATCCTGAATAAGCTACTTTCAATCTCCAAATAAGCTGTGAAACCGAAATGGAAACTATTTTGACATAAAGTATTATGTGCCAGCTAAATTATTTGTTAGTCATCTAGCACTTTACTTAGACATTGCGAAACAGACCCCTAGACTTAGACTATCGTTATTTTGTCAAAGCATGTTTTATTAAAAAGTAAAAACGAGAATAAATGACAGCTTATGCCCTAAACGTTTAACATTTAAAAACTGATAATGTAGAACTATATTAGTTCTACAAAAAAGGACACTAGGAAACACCAACGTAAAGTTTAAAATGATTTCTATTAACTAGAAAGGCATGATTTTTCGAAACTGTAACCCCACATTGATTATAACGATGGGTCCTATATATGTGTCAAAGGAACAAATTAATGATTTTTACTTTTTCGTGTTAAAAGCTACCGCTTAGTTTAGTTAATAACATGCATTAGACAAAATACACATTTACAAGTGTAAATATAATTTTTTGCTGAACTAAAAGGGCCTATGCTGCCTATTTTTCTATATGGTTGAAACTTTGAGAGCCTCTCCTGAAAAGTTGTCAATTTGCACATTCACCCTTATTCGTAAGAGCCATCGATATACATATTATAATCTACCTAACGTTTTGCCACTGAAACTGTACAGTTTATTACCTTAACTTTCGATATTCCTAAAAAATACACAAATCAAAATTTTGGCGCAAAATTTTGAAAATAAATTAACCTAATCAATCGTTATTATATAGTGTTTGTACAATTGTTTTAAAAAGGTTTTATAATGGAAATGAAAGAACCGTTCTTTTATTAACGTACCGTATCATCTTTACTCTATTGTACTGTTGCGCGTAATAATTTATTAGTTTCAGTCTTACATTTTTAGGATAAACAGAAATAGCACATGATGCGTGTAGCTCTGCGTTTTGTACGTTTGAGATTGAATTGTGCCTCATTTTTTACTCTTACTATACAATACAGTAATCCGGTGAAACAAAAAATAATCTATAATGTTATAAAAATGTTGCCATAATATCCACGGTGACTTGTAAAGGTTTCCTTAACGTGTCTTTTTCTAGCTATATTAAACAAAGAATGTTTTTAACTATACCGGATACTATCGCTAGACATGAGAAGAAACGATAGCTAGAACTGTAGAAGTGTCTATGTGTAACATAAAATTATTTTAAAGCTGTTTTATGAAATAATTTTGAGCCAAATCAAAGGATAGAGTAAAATAAAAGCGGTCGTATACGTTGAGTTGGCTGATAACGCGCTGGTTCATGTAACGGCTGCGTAAAATTACATAGCTACATGTTTCATGAGAAACGTGTAGCCGTGGCCAGGCCAGCTATAATTGCACGGCCGCGTTCCCATCGACAGCTTCTCGCCTCGCCTCGCCTCCACTGGCTTGCCTCGCTCTGCCTGCCGCTCGTCCGTTGTCGGCCACGTGGAACACTTAAATACCTAATAGCCGTAATTTAAACAAACCTCCCAATACGACGATTTTAGGAATAAAATCCTACTGGGAGCTTCTATTTTCTCAGAATCCCAACACGTGTTAGGTATTTGAACCGAATAATAATTTTATGAACTCGGCTATATTTAAATAAAAATCTTTGATAGGAAATAAGGGAACAGCCGAAACCGTCCTCCTACATCGAATATTTAAAAGCGGCGAATGTGTAATTTGTTTCGATAAATGACTTACAATTTGGTGATCGAAAATTAAAGTGCGCACTCAGTGAGCTCGCGTGCGTTCTGGTGTATGTCATCACTTTCCAGATCGTGGTAGCAAGTCGAGGGCTTTGGCGATGGGATAAATTGCTCCAAGTTGAGCGGCGACGAGTGACGCGCGCCGGGGCCACTCGTATCGTATCCCGCCCGTTTCAGTGCTCCCATCGTTTAACTATAGATTTATAGTTTTTTAAGTGGTGCGTTCAGGTGAGGTGGGAAATACTAGAGGGTAATGAACTGTCAAAAAAAACAATAAAACGCAAAGAGAACTCGCATAAATCGCACAGCAAATAACGATAATGATGAACAAAATACACTTTTTTATTATTCGGAATGATCGCCAGCGATATATGTGAATCCTGAATGCCGGATATTTGTGGTGCGCGAGGCAGTCTAAATATTTTAATGTCACTACAGCAATAAAAAGAAGATAATTCATTTTATATTGATGTTATGTGCTCCTAATAAATTGTTTTACGATGCCGGGGCGGGTCGAGTGATAGTTTTTATTTCCGATTATTATTACCAGAGGAAAACTATACAAAGCGATGGTACATTTGGTTAGTTTTGGGCATTAAGGATTCACCGGGACGCAATACGTCAGATAATCTACAATAGTCGTGTTAAATATACTAAGGATATGGACATTTTATTTTGTACTTAGTTTTAATTATCACCAAAAACAAACTAAGGTACCTTTGTATACCTAACACGGCATTGCTTACAAATCTTTACAAATAAATGATCATCATATTATTTTCTCAATTCGCTTTGATTTTAAGTCAGCTAACTAAATATTTGTACCTGTTGTAGGAGATCGTGAAGGGGACATTATTTCAGGTCACGGACGGTGTATAATTTCGAAGATAATCTGGTATTGCGCCTCCGAACCATCCTAGATTTGCAAAATAATTTAATTTTACTAATATTATAAACGCGGGCGACAAATAATTAAGGAAATAACGCCAAGAAAATGAATATACAATTTTAATGTTAACTTGAAATAATAAAAGTTAACTTAAAGTTATTGAATACATTTAAATTAACTCGAAGCAAAATAGTTACAATTAGCCGATTGTCAAAGTCGATCATTTTCCATAAGTGCATAGTTTAAATTACTTATTAAATATATTTTTATCAGTAACATACAGTACATTAAACATTCTTGTACCATGGTCATACAGTAGTTCACGTAAAATTTAAGGTACCATAACAAAACTATTGATTTGATATACTTTGGTCCAAAAAAGAGATGATAAATCTAAAACCTTATTGGCTTCGTGTCACGTGAAAAGTTTGCGAACTTTTTCTTGGACACAATTAGTTTTCGGATATTATTATGCACAATTTAAAACTTTGACGTTCTTTCCATTGTTATTGAAAATTCCAGTGACAAAACAATAATACAAAAACATATTGTCATGCATCACTTTATCTAGATTCTTTTATGTTTTAAAGTTATTTTTTGTAAAACAATAAAGAAAAAAATAAACACACAAACCTTGGGTTAGTAAAGTCAGTTCATTTAATGATTGCATCATATTGAGTTACGGTTATAAAAACAAGATAAACAAAGATGTATGGTTGAAGGGGTAAAAGGGTGAACTGCAATCATTTTGTTCCGGCGTTCGTCGTCGGGGATTAGTGTATGTATTTTTTATGTATTTACTTAATCTAGTCGGGTGCGGAGTTACAGAGCGGGTCGTGCAAGAAGCTTTATAGAAATAACGTGCGATGCCGCAGACCGCACACATCGCGTTAAAACTGTAAAATGCATCGATCTCCGTGTCAATTACACTGACTATTTTTAACGCACGTTTAGAAAGGTTTCTAAACTGATGCCGATATAGCGCTACTGCTTGCGCTATATTGCGTTGTTTAGTCTTATTAGTTATACTAGCTGTCGCCCGCGACTCAGTACATGCGGAATTAAAAAAAATTTAAAAAGCCTATGTGTTCTTCCAGACTATGCCAAATTTAATCGAGATCCGTTGAGCCATTTTGGAGATACATTCAAACAAACATCCATCCATCCATCTAAACATTCGCATTAGTAAGATTAGTATTATACAAGTGTTATAAAAATATATTTAATAAGGTCATTTGTCATAGTGACCTCTTTTAATATCAGTCGTCATATCTGAATTCAATCCTATCTTACGCAGAAAGTCTTCCATTCCTTTCATATTTTCTTCGGCTTTTATAGTCATCAACATTTATTTCCCTTTTCGTCATAAGTACTAACTATACTCTAAGACTAACAACAAAAACACTAACAGCTAATGCAAGTGGCGATGTCCGGTATCACAAAAGCTCAACCTGTAGAGTTACGGCGATGTAGCCACAATAACTACCTTTTATTTGTTATCTTCTGCTATTCGTGAAACATGTTTTAGATTTTTTTCTACAATCCTATTGTGGCCTAAAACAACCCTAAAATATATGTATGGATGAAATTAATATAGCACGTGTAGAAAATGTTTTTTCCCTATTACTGTCAGATAATTTTTTTCTTGTATCAATTTGAGATGGAAGCTTCTTTGAAGGCATGTAAACATTAGGTATCAGTCATAATTATGAACAAGCAGAATGACCTCACTAAGCGGGTTAACCGTGAGCTGAAAATGAAATCTATAATGGCGGAGAGACGGGCGCCTTCTACATCCAGGACTGAATTAAAACTTTCAAACACATGTCAGTTACGCTAAATAAAAAATGCTCATAAACGGAGCACCTATAGCCAGGAATAAACATTGTATCAAGGTTGTCGTTCTTAAAAATCGTTCTCGTCTTTTTCTTTTTCATTAAAGCGAGCTCGCGTCTGAGTTCCTCCGTCGGTATTCTTGAAATACCTATTGCATTTATAAAGATCAAACGGCTCGAACAAACGGGCGTATGTGTAAACAGATCATACGTGCCTACGGGCGTACAGGCGCTCGGGCGGCGCAGGCGCAGTCACCATGGCGCGTACGGAAAGTAACACGCCATTATCTCTGCGTAAACCGAAACATATCACCCCGCTCTCGACTTGCCTTAGTTTTAAATTTAATCGACTTCAAATAACAAGGTGTAGGCTATCAATAAAGATAAGTACTTACATACATTTTTATGAGCAAGCACGACATTGGTTACGATTCTGCTTCGATGATGTTCCACATGAGTGTCTTTCAATATAACTGATATGTTTGAACTTCTAAAATGATAACTATTTTCATTAAAAAAATGTACAGACTGCATAAATAAACTGTCATTTGATATGTTTATTTCAAGAAAAAATGTTTTAAAAATTTACGCGTATACATACGAGTAGCTTACTTACTCATAGAAGAGCTTGGTGAATGATTATTTGAAAGAAGGCGGTTAATCAATCAAAAGAAATAGTTTTATCAGTAGCAAATATTGAAATCTATACTCGTGATAAATAGCAGTAAAATAATTTCATATCTGCGTATTAATGGGCAATAAGTTGTTAAATAAAAAACAACATAGAAGTCGACGCAGGGTAAGTTCACCTCCCACAAGATGGAAGAAACCTAATCAAGTTTGCGGGAGGCCACTTGAAGGCGGATGACAAGTGATCAATACTTTTGTAGATTAATCGTGAAGGTTTAACAGATTATGTAGGATCAATAGATATATTGTTAGTGAGCAACAAAGAAGCTGCTGGATAAACATTCCTTTAAAAAATAATATGTAAAGTTAACGCGAAGATATATCATGATTGAGACTGTTGATACAATTAATGGCGCTAGATATTGTACATGTGGTAGCTTATTGGCTACTTTTAAAAGTAAATAAGATTAAATTTTAAACAAAACATTTTATTTTTTTAGAATACACTATAAAACGTCGAAAACAAATTTAGCAATGTAAAAAAGGTATGACGAGTGAGATTTGAACAATTTTATCACTAATTTATCTAGAAATGTACTACCTCCGCCCTCTTCAAATGTTTTATGCCGATGTAATTTACTCAATGACACTCCGTGAATGATGACGAATCCAATGTCATCTCGACTCGTCAAAAAACGGTTCGGTAAATTTACATACAAACTTACATACATCAAAATTAAATTACATACATACATTAGGTACCCTCATCGTCAAACTAGTAATTAATTATTAAGTTTTACAACTAATTTGTAAACAATATCTCAGCTCATAGCACTGGCTTATGAATGATGATGATAAATATAATGATTATAAGATTGTAAGCTACGATTATGTTTGCACTTAATTCAGTTAAGTAGGTACTAATTCATGGCGAGTATTACAAATTTGATAAATTAGAGACGAGCATTCAAATAAAACTTATGGGTATTTAATACCTCTTTTTAATATGTTACATTCATTTATTAAAAATAATTAAAGCGTAATGAATTGGTAAAACGAGAAACTTATTAATATTGCATTTTCGTAGAATAAGAATATTTAACTGTATTGCCTCTTACAGACGCTTCGAACTAATAGCAAGCGCTTGCAGAGCGCTGCAAGCGATGGAATCGCTGCCATTGCACATGTTACCGCAGCTTTTATGACCGTCGTAAGGGAGTGTTGCTGCTTCTAAGAAACAGCCCGAAACGCACATGGACTGCAATAAATCGTCGATTATCCGGCCCTGTGCTCGGCTCACAGTATTTAATAGACATCTATGTACGCTGTAAAATTGTTCTTATATGTTTAAATTCTGAATTGAAATGACTATCCGCATTTAAGTTAGATTTAGCCCTTTATTAGATAGTTCTTAAATTACGATCTTCAGAGAAGCAAATATGTCGTATATCTTACTGCGCATCTCTGAACAAAGGATATGTTAGGAACTCGCAATATTGCGCATATTGAAAGTGAAAGTATTGTAGTGACGTCAAACTGCGCATGAATATCTTATAGGGCAATGTATTGATCGAATTGCATGAAACTTCTCATGAATCATGTACTCCTGGTACTCGAGGCAGGTGGTGACGTCACAAACTGATAACACCATATTTTATGTAAACCACTTATTTCATAGTATCAAAAAATCTTGGGCATATTATCTCTGTGACAATATCTTTATGCCGCTAGAACAAAGAGGTGACTGCTCTATCTATTACAACTAACAAGAAGCTACTTGCAAAAATCTCAAAAAGATCTGACTAAATATTTGTCAAGAGTTCGTTGCAACAAATCAGTTAAGTATTTCTAGATTAAGCCAATTGTGATGAACTTTATTTTAGTGTTCACTTTTTTAAGGAAATTTTTAAATAGAATGGAGAGGAGTATTAACCAAAGTTGGCACAAAAAATTGCTAACAAACTAAATATGATCCGTAAAATAACATGATGCACTTTAAAAAGGTAAGTTTTAAAGGTTTTATCAATTTAGGTTGCTTACAACTAAAGTCACACTCAGTAACGCATCTTGCGAATCAATACTCAGACAAATACTGAAAGTGAAAGCGCTGAGAAGTATACATTGTGACACGATACGGTATTTACCAAGTTTATTATGATTAACTAATGTTTTACAGAAATAAAACTATAATTTCTTACTGATTCATCATATTTTTTGGGCTAATTCTTCTGGCCCATAGATATTTTAATAAAAACAAGCAATATACATGAAATACAAATGAACTTAATGAATTCTAACTGAACAAAATAAACTTTATTTTTCCTCATCTCCTAAGGATCACAGTATGATTGTTCGAGGAACCTAGAATATTGTTTTCTAATAGGGCTGATAAATTTAAATAGTGTGAACTAATAATCTGATTTTTCTACAATTTTATTAGTAGTTCAACGTATTAAATACCTTTTAGGGGTGAGGAGACATCACGTTACTGTTATTCTGGATTTCCATAGTCTTTTACCGGAAAACAATGGACACATTTATAACTTCGGACTAGATTTACTCCTCTGAAATTATGAATTCCCTGTATATAGAACTACTTGGCGCCATTTTCTGATAGGTTATAGTTATGGATAGATATGAAAAAACTATTCGATAGAAAGTTGTTACAAAAAATCAAATATAGGTTACTTAATCCCCTTACTGCTGCTTCTTCATATTACTACACCATGCAGTACTACCTTTAGTGGCCAATTAAAGATTTTGGGTGCGACACAAGATTTTAAAATGTAGAGTAGCAATTTTGATCGGTATGCTATCAAGCTATAACAAAGTAAGCGGAGGTCAAAATCTTTATCTACAAATGGCGATTAGGGTCATCAGAATTTAATCATTTTATTTATTGTTTAAAGGCGTACTTTAAAATATAATTTCAACTGATTTTCGTAGAGTTGATGCAACAATGTGGGTAGAACAATAAAAATAACCGATTTTCAGTTCAGACATAGACTAAAACAGAAAAGTTTTTAGGCGGCGACTTGTGGAGTATTTCAGAATTATTTTAAGTACTAAAGAAAACTTGTGAATTTTTTTTTAATTTGACACAGATGTAAAACATAGTGTGGAAGAACACATAGTCTACTTATTAAGTTTTTTTTTAATTTCGAGCGGACGGAGTCGCGGGCGTCAGATAGTAATACTATACTTGTAGTTAGTTTTTTACTTTTGTATAGTATACAAACAACTACAAAAGTTTACCTACAGCGCGGAATAGTTTCATGCACCAGGAGTTCATAATTTAAAGAGAGTTAAGCTTTGAATTTATAACGGAAAAAAATGAGTGTAACCATTCTGCAATATATTTACTACGAAAATAATTTTTGTTCAGGAATAAAAAATTAACATTCAACATTTTTAATCTGAAATAATTATTTTTGGAGTAGTATTGTAAATCTACACATTAAAGATTAAATTTTCAATCTTGCATATTGCAAAAGATTGGAAGCCGTCGCTCTATTTATAGTGCTCTAATTTATTTAAAATATAGAGCGTTTATTAACACAAAATTTCATCTAAATCCGTCATATTTTTCCGACGCAGTGGACATAAATTATGTACATAATATTCAAGATATTATTCATAGTAGTTTATCAATCTCATCTAGCTACAAAACATTTACTTTCGTACGTAGATTTACCCATATTTAGTTATCATAGTGCACGCACTAATGACATTTAAACTATTAATTAAAATTCTACTGAAGTTTGTAAACATTTATTGGACTAATAAGCTACGATTTTAAAGATTACTTTGCAAATAAAGGTAACAAATCATCTGCAATTGTGGATATCTATGGGCAGCGGTCACTTCAGTATTTTGGCGTATTACGGCGGCCGCTTGCTCGTTTGCCCCATTATCATACTAATATTAAAAATGCGAATGTTTAGATGGATGGATGGAATTAAAAAAATACATAAGCAACTTATTATGTATTTTTTTAATTCCGCGTAGACGGAGTCGCGGTCGACAGCTAGTAATATATAAAACTAAAACTTTCTTAAGTTCTCACATAAATCTTCTTAGAGTCATAATTAATTTTATGTTTTTTGTTTTGACATTAAGCAATACACAAAATGCTATTTTTATTTAAATTTTATTTACCTTAACGAAAAGTTAATTAATGGGTATATACTTATACTACAAATCTGCAAACTCTAGTTATCAAGAATGAGAAAAAAAACTTGAGAATAATTGCAACTCTGCATTTTAATATTATCAGACGATTATCAAGAAAGTCAATATAAAAATGTCCCGCTAAAGACTTGTACTAAGATCGTACCAAACCACAATATCTGCTTACCCTATCGACCTGGTTATAATATTGTTTAAAGGAACATTGGAAGCGGTAGCACATACCGTTAGTAAAGTCGTCAAGAACATTATTATGAGTGTAATGTGTTTGGCACTCGACGGCTGCTGCACCACTTGAGATGGTGACGTGAAACAGAAGTTGTGGATTGCGAAGACGGTAAGGCTGTCGTCGTACCGTTCGAGTGGTAAAAAAATTACTTTCATATTTCCTTAATCTTTAGACAAGTTAAACATGACTAATTGTGTGTTTCTGAGACCAAAATTCCCGTTTTAAGCATATTGTTATCTCTATTTTGTCTAAGATAATGACAGGGATGACGACATGTTTTACACAGAGATTTTGGTCTCATGAACCAACGGTGACACTGATACCAACCCTCATCTGCACATTAATTACAGTAAAAGTACTCTATGTGTACAAATGACTTTTTATACAACTAGCAGTTTAGGTAGTCATTTAATGAAAAATAAATATAAATAAAAAATATATACTATATAAGTTATCGACAGGAAATTAAATTACTTAGTGATATAAATTAGAAAAGTAAGTATTATATATTTTTTGAATAATAACATAGGTTTTTATACCCGTTGTGTTCGGGTTATAATAATACCAGTAAACCAAATTGTTATCAGTAGTGTTTACATTTAGCAATGTGTGCCTTCAAACACAAATGTCTGTCGCTAGGCCCAGAAATCCTCTAGAAAATCGCGTGATTTAATGTAACTAGTCTAGTTCTATTAAATCACGCGATTTTTTTAGTAATTAAAAACATTGCATATTTGTGAGGTTATCTAAATTATTATCTCATAATTAAAAACAGAAAAGACTTACCATGTTCATTAGCGACGGCATACTGATAGTTTGGTAGGATGTCGGGCAAGTCGTGTCGAGAAGGCGGTGATGAAGGCGGCGGCCGGTAGGTCGGGTCCACCGCACTGTACGCCAGGGGCCACTCGCGCTCCGCCATCCCTCCATACGAGCAGTACTCTCCCCCGTACGTTAGCTGCTGACCACCAGAGCTCGCGTGGGAGTAAGCACAGGCGCCGTAATCTATAGCGGTCGAGCCGCCGGCGTTCGAACTACTGCCCCCTGCTAGCTCGTAGCTCGTCGGCTGTGAGGGCGGCAGCGCGGCCACGCCGCCCCCGCACAGGTAGCTGCCGCTGGCGAACTGCGGCTTCAGCGCCTGACACTTGCGCCGGAAACCACGAGGCCGCCGTCTGAATGAACCTTCCTCGAACATGAATTCGGTCGATGGGTCTATTGTCCAGTAATGACCTTTACCGGGTCTACCTAAGCCTTTTGGAAGTTTGACAAAGCATTCATTTAGACTGAGGTTGTGTCGAACTGAATTTTTCCAGCCTTGGTAGGAACTTCGAAAGAAGGGAAACTGTTGTTGTAAGAAGGCATATATTTCGCTGAGGGTGAGTCGTTTGTTGGGAGAGTGACGTATCGCCATAACGATGAGGGCTATGTAAGAGAAGGGTGGCTTTTCTTGCCTGCGCGTGGCGGGCGCGCGGCGCGCCGCCTCCTCGCTGGTTTGGTCTTCGGTCTTCATGCGTGCGCGGGCGCGTGCGCGTCGAGCCGCGAGTCGGGGAACAGTGCGGCCGCCCACTGCGCGGCCGGCGCCGCCGCCCACACCGCGCCGCTCCCCTCCTGCCCCTTATTTATGCGTCTTCTTTTCCCCGCCACACCCACGCTTTTCAGCACACTTAAATCTTTTGCAATTTGGAAAATGCTTTTAATCAATTTTTTGACGCTGTTCCATTTTGATAACCAATGATGACTCCCACTTTACACTTTATTGTTATTTACCTTAGTTACCTATTTCATGAGGCGTCAATATAGTAGAACATAGTAAGTTCAAGTAGGCACAACACAACAACATACTGTGCTATCATTTAGGTACCACGCTGTCTCGTATAACAGCCAGTTATTGAGTTCCATTGTTTCCAGTTGACAGTTCCTACACCTGGCGACGTCACCCTCAAAATCCACGGTAGAGCTAGGGAGAAAAAGAGGAGAGTGTAGTGAGTGGAGCAGGAGTGGAGGGCAGCAGTCCACCGGCGGTCGTTGCACCCTCGCCCACAGCCTGTATCATCAACATTTACGTACAAACACTAAAGAACGGAAAACCCGCTTAGACAATAATATTTATCCGTCGCAAGGACGCCTGTCGAACGGCCGCTCTTGACCTAGCACAATTAAAGCAAACATTTTACTAGATCTATAAAACAGTTATACGACGTATACCAAATATTTACCATAAAGCGTAAACCAAAAGTTTTGCATTAAACTTGCCGGATTTATTTACTCAGTCTCGTGTAAACGATCGTCGGTTTACAAAAACGTTCTTTATCTACGGGTGATAAGGTGCTTTTTTGTAATACGATTTTCATGTGACTAGTGATTCATATGACTGGAGCATGCTCGTCGTGGAAGTCATTGTAAAAAAACGTATCTACTCAAATTTGTATCTTACTATGGCGTGTAAAGTTTTAAAATCGTTCGACAAGTACCCTGGTAGTCTTTAGTGAACAGCCGGTCCATGTAAGTCTTTTAGAAAATTGTTTTAAAGATTTGTTTAAAGCCTCGACTCGTTTACACATTTAAAGTACGATTAAGCTATTCAATTTCATTTATCCATAAGAGAGACAAAATATATGTAAAATTTGCTTAACTAACAATAAGCAGCAATTAAACTTCTTGCAGTTTATTTCGTTCCTTTTACACTTTGATCTGCAAACATGGCGGCATTCGTAGCGGTGATCCACGCGTTTACCGTTTAAATTTAATTCCCGTGTCGCAATATACAAATACTTTAATAATTAACATTAAGTATCTCTATAAACGTAAAACGCGACCAGACGGGAGCAGGGTTGCTGATCTTTGTCATAAACAATTGCTTCAGTAGTAAACACCGTTGCTACTATTATTGTTCACACATATTTATCGTCATGTTAACACCTCATCACAAATACACTTGTATAGTTTAGTTTTATATATAGTGAATATATAAAATGCATACATACGTAATCAGATATAACATGTGGGCTTAGGTAGGTAGAATGAATATTTTCGAGTTAGTACTCGTTCTATTAAATCTCCAGCTGACTAAAAACAGAAGAAAAAACAGCACGCGCTGTTCACAATGAAAAGTTTATGTAAGATACGGCCAAGATCCATCTGACTTGCTCTTTCCCGCAAATGTTTCGGCGGCGCGGAGAGTTTGAGAGAGATACTCGGGTATGCGGGCGCGCGGACGCGGCCCCGCCTACAAGATGGCGCGCGTACTGCGCGGGCGCCGGACGTAGCCTGATCTTGAACCCTCCATTCATCACCTTTTACGATCCAGTGATGTTATCTTTGAGGTTTTTACGGTTTCGCCTTAATTTTAGGTACGCAATTAGACATTTATGAGTGGTGTAAATTGATTCTCGACCACCAGAACCAAAAGAATTGTTATCGTAAATTTTCAAGTTCACATAATTTTGAACGCAAAAATGTATGCACACTGTACATTCATTTTTATAAAAAATAACTTAAGACCCCAACAGGAAGCCATAGGATTCATATTCCCATCGGTCCTAACATGTGTCTGTCATTTGATTGCTTTATTATATATCAGTAGGAGTAGAAATGGACAGAAAAATAGATATTAGTATAAGAGTTATTGTCTTATAATAAAAGGTAATCCGTTTTTGACTATTCATTTACATATAAAAAAATTGATAAAAATAATCGCAAAGTAAAACATAACAAAGCACAACAAACTTGCACAATGTTATATACGTCGGCAACACAAAAGAAGTTTTATCATATCTTACTATGAAACGTAACGCCGAGCCGACATATTTTATATCACTTCTAATAACTTGGTGTTTAATAACAAACCGGCAGTCGGTACTAACTCTAACCACTATGTCTGTACAAAGTTTGTCATTGTCACGTCGTGTATCGTTGCTTAGATTTGCTTGGTTTTTATTTATGTTAACGTTTTAACGACACTTTATAAACGGAATAACAGATAACCTACCAGAAAAGTAAATAGCTCAACTAAATTAGTGACATTAAAATAAAGGTAAAGTAAGCTTAATAATCGAAGTTCTATTAAATGTTATAGTTTAGCAAAATCTATGAGCTGGGTAGTTAGAAAGTTTGTTTAAGGTATGCTAGAAATAAGACCAACAAAACTTCATTATTCGCCTTTCCTGTTCACACATAAGAGTCACGAGGTGCAATCTACACTTTTAAATTAGAATCGGTTGAATGGCAACACAATTTCCCATATATTGGACCAATCGGCGCAATGGGATTTTTTTCTATTTCGCCAATTACTCGGACGACCGATCAGCCCAATAGGATAGAGGAAAGACGAATTTTAAGGCATTACTTGGTAGTTAAACTAGGGTATAACTTTTGATATACCTAAAGTTCATATTAACAATTTTTTGAAAAGAAGACAAATGTCTCTCCTAAAACATATAAATGAGTACTACTCGTACCCAACGGACATTTATTTGACGTTTTTGGGTGAGTAGTTTTTGAGTTTAATGCTTCCCGAGAGACGCGCAGGAATTGTAAGCATTTTGCCGCTGTGTATGATTCAGTGCGCAATGGCATTAAAGTGGTTTAATTGTTGAATTACATGAATAATAAATAATATTGACTTTTTCAGCGATGAGCAGTTTTATTTTACAAAAAAAATATGTTTTCGTAACAATATTAACTATGCTCGATAAGCCCTGCCCCTAATTGTAGGGGATAATTAGAACAAAAAGTTATTTTCAATTATAATATAGTTTTTATAACTATGCTTAAAAAGGTAATTCAATACTATTATAATGCAGGATAGAAACGTGAGAAGCCACTGCTCCGCACGCTTCCGTCGACTGCAATGCCGGAGCTGCAGCCGAACTACCGGATGCAATAACTCCCACCCCCGCACTTCCCTTTCTCCCTCCTCCTCCACCCCCACTACGTGGAACGATATTCGCAGGTTGCATAGCGACGACACACCCTCTGACATACGAATGCATATCCTAACTGTTCATGATGCCTTAGTACCAGTTCAAAATCTGACCTGGTTGATTGGCCGTTTTGGCTTTACTGCCTACCATAAAATATACATACCATGAAAAATAGCAACGATTCGGTCTTAAACATTCTTTAAATTTTCTTTTTTACTTTGAATTGCTAATAATAATGACTAATATTTATTGCCTTTCGTTGTAATTTTTACATCTACAAAAAAATTGAAACAAGTTTTGGTTGGTTAAATTTCGAATTTGGATTTTAACTACCAATTATGTCAGTGCCAATTACTAAATTTCAAAAAAAATTATCACCTACCGGACGGACATGTATATTCGTACATAAATGTAACAAAAAACTTTATATCTGTGGGTTTCGACATTGGACATATTGCTGTCTCTGTTTTTCAAAAGTGAATGTGAGGAACGTGTCCGATATAAGTGTCATTATAGTCGAGCCTACAAGCAAAAAAATTATTTTGGTTTCTTTAACGTTTGCTTTAATGTGAAATTTAGATTAATTTTTATATCCCCCGGTAGGAAACGTGCTGAAGCTTATCTGATCAACCCTTACTCCACTGTGTGTACAATCACAAAGATGCATGCGCTGGCAACCAAGAAAGATCGCAAATCACATTTTATGACGAAGTGGCCATGTGCGTAGTGTCCGTCAGCGGGTACCAGGCGTGCAGAGCTAGGGCTACTAACTTCTCAAACGTGTAAGTACACGTAAAAAGTTAACAGTAAGTAAAGTTGCGAAGAGTTAAAAAAGAGACATCCTAACCTTATAAGTAACTAGGTAGAAACTAGAATTACATCTCAGCTTCACGCGATTGAAATAATATACATGAAAGATAGTGTAAGTAACTCGCTCTCATGGTGATTTTTTTTATCCGAATTAGTTAATGTCGTAAAAAAATAACAAATCATCTTTCTTATCATATCGGTAGAGTCCCTCAACCCTCCCTTTTTTAAATATTCCAAGTAATTATTTTGATTGTAGCCTTGTATATTGTCATATTCATATTTATCTAAACGTGGCAGCCCTGTTGGCACCAATTTGCGCCTCGTAGCAGCTTCTCGTGCGTGCCTACATTTACTCCTCATTGCTTTGTGAGCGAGGCGTATGTTTTAATAAGAAACAGACTTCAGGAAGCGGCAACTAGATTTATTTCAACGATTTCATTTGCAGCCCGCAGCGCGCTACGTAAACATTTCATCGGGGAAAGTTGGAGTGTTGAAGGCTTGACAGTTATCCGTTATATCAAAAGATATAGTGCCATGGACGTAGACACATATTATTATACCTCGATTTCATAAACATGTTATATACCTGTACAGATTTTTAAATCCTATTTTATAATTACTTGATAACAAGGGAATTTCCTACTTCAACATCAATTCAACAATTTTTAACAATTACTTCATGCTGCAATCGCTATTTTCTCGACTGTTGTTACTACAATATTCTATGGTTCGCAGGCATCGATCTACAACTATAAGTGCAATATAGTGTTATATAAAACGTCGCTATAAACGTATATCATCGCCACGTCTACATTCCAATGAACAGGATCCATTACCGGACAACGTAAACATAGGCACTGCCGACGGCGACTTTAAACGCATTTACGGCCATCGAAACGGTCCAAACGCTTTTTGTTCTTTGCCGCACGAAAGGCTAGACAAGTTTAATTGAGATACAGTTCTCAGTATCTAAAAACAACTTTTTTAAAGATTTAAAGAAGAAAGTACAGACGAAAGCATTAATGGGTTTGTCTACATAACTATCACTTTTATATAGGTACTACTATAATTTTTTTCAATATACTATTATGATCAAACTAACACAATGGACCTAGGGTGTATATTGTGGGAAGTTTAGTTATGCATAAATTTGTCATCTGAGGTAAGTAGTAAAATTTACAATGCGAAAATTTGAAATAGTTGTTTTTATTTGTGACTATATAATATATCTATCTGTCAATTATATGTATTTATGTCAATCAAATGAGTCGATTCATCGATGTTTGCCATTTATTATTTGCACGAAGTGGTAGACATATTTTTTTCCATCGCAAGTATATATTGTACAGATTTATAAGAATAAATCATATTGGACTAGAATTTATGATACAATGAATTATATTTGCTACACTTGAAAGATGCATTGGATTATCGTGCCTTTAGTATTCTGTTGAGCGCTTGATACTTAAAAAAACAAGAACTAATATAATGCCTACATTAAAAGAAATATTTTCACGGCATCGGCCATGAAATTTTAATTTATTTTGTTTACGTTTAGATCGATGTTGATCTTAAACTTTATTCTTTCGATGGAAATTGTTAGATTACGTTTTGACTTTGTATTATAACTTGGTAAGAGAAACAATACAAAAAAAAATTACTTTTTACAAAGCTAAAATATAAGAGGTATTGAGCCAATATTTCTTCTCACTATAATATTAGTTAATAGATTATTTCGTGCTAAGTGATGTGATGGAACTTTCAGAAACATAATCGGTTGGCATACACAGCTTGACAATCTCAAACAAGGGACTAATTACTTGATGTTCGTTAATTTGTTTAAAAGTATTTAAAGAAACTGTGGGGTCTTGCTGGCCATTTTTGGACGTAACCCTTACACAATATGATATAGGTAACTATTTAACCCTCGGGCGGCGGATGTAAACAAAATGTAAATCATGCTCGGCACATCGGCCACATGTGCGTTGGTCGAGGTTAAAAAACTTACTAGTTGGTCTTGGCATGGCATGGACGTTAACAAAAAACTTAGGAGTTTTACAACATGTCTGGCGGGAAAAGATAACTCCGGGTGCGAAATACAGGGGCAGCCCAATCGCTCAACAGATAAACGTTGTTTGAGATATGATTGTTCATAAAACATTGCGCTTCATTTTAAAATAACGAAGTAAAGATTTGAATTTCACTGACCGAGTAAGAAGTAAGAAAATTTAACGAGAGGGACGACAGTAAAGTTTTGTATGATTATTACAGCAGTTGAAACTAACGGTTACAAGTAGACAAATTAATGTCAAAAAAGGTATCACGGCTTTAATTATTTGTGACTGACCTATCCTATGATCTGGAATTTATTTAAAATGCATACGCGAGATAATTTTATCATGATGGCGATGGCGGCATAAATATGAAATCGGGACAAAGGGACGTTAAATCGTCAGGATGCAGCCATCAGCGGGTTCCCTTTGTTTTTACTTGAACGCCATACGCGGCTCTAACACAATATACAAATCACCAAAATGTAACCGCCCCGCGCCCACACGTTCATTGCGTCCGTGTTTTGACGACTCCGTCATTCCTTTGTCTAAATACTGCTACATCTGAATTCTACATTACATTATGTAAGAATAATAAAGAGAAATATCAAACCGACAAAAACATATTATATTTTATCTTGTTCAATTATGTTTCCTTTAATATGTCTCTATTTACTTAGTTTCTAGTTCGTAGCAAAATAGGTAACAGTATTGTTGTAATACAAGGAGAGTGCCACTAAACTAATAAGTAACAAAAATATATTGCAATACACTGCAGTAAAATGTTGTTCTCTGCTCAAAGAGAATAATACGACAGCTTGTTGTCAGTGCATTGGCAATGTAAATTGAAATGAAACTGGTGCTACAAAATATACCACAAGTATGGAGATCAAATACACTATCAGTCGCGAGGATGCATCACTGCATAGGTACATAAGTTTTTTCATCAACTTCGCTTACAACTACTTAATAGAAAAAAACTAACTGCCACACAGAGAAGCTTAATAAGGAAATAGCCAATCCAACTACACTGAGAATGGAAGGTTGTTAGGTAGCAGTAGAGCGGAGCGAATGTCTGCAGCGGTGGGAGCGGCCGGTTCGTTGAGCTTAGCCTCGTAGTACTTGGTGTCGCCATCTTGCACTTCCTGTATGTTGGCGATATTCAAAAAGTCCATCTGGCTCTGTGGCAGAACGGTGTGCGTATAAGTGTCCACATCGATGACAACGTCGCCGTCGTCGAGGTGCGAGCGCATATGGAACTTGAGGTGGCTGCTCTGCTTGAAGCGGCGACCGCACACGCGGCACTCGAACGGTTGGATGTTGGTATGCGTGCGCATGTGCTGCCGAAGGTGCACCGACTGCGAGAAACACTTGCTGCAGATGACGCACTTGAACGGTTTTACTTTCGTATGGGTGCGGATGTGCTGGTCGAGGCCCGCTTTCTGTGTGAATGCTTTCGGACAGAAGGTGCACTCGTAGGGACGTATGCCAGTGTGCATGCGCATGTGCTGCTGCAGCCCGCCCTGCTGCGTGAATCGCTTGTCGCAAATAGAGCACTGATGCGGCTTCATTTTCATATGAAAGATACGATTGTGTTCCTCTTGATCGGAACTAGACATAAAATTCTCCCCACAAATACGACAAGAAAATGCTATAGTCGATGTTGTTTCTTGTAAACCCGCAGGCTTTGACTCCTCAAACTCTTTGTATAGACTTTTCTCGCAGACTTGGCAGCGCAAGGCCGCCTTCCGCCTCTTTGTGTGTTCTTCGCGATAGTGAAGAGAGTATTCGCAACAGTTGAAAAACATCTCCTGACATTGAAGATCTGGTCGCAAGGCCAATGTCGCAGAGCAAGTAAAAGGACCTCTGTAAAATAATTGTACTTCTTAGATGAAAATATTGTCTTAGACAACTTTATACGTATGTATATAGCGTATTTTTACATCACGAATACATCGAAATATAACAAAAATTTAACCCCTGTATAGTACCTACAGGACTGAGTCTAGTTATAAAAATCTGGTAGAGGTAAATTTAATATATTTGTTATCATCACTAGACGATACCGTTTACTATTTTACTTTACAATTTGTTATTTTATATTAACCTTAAATCAACAGTCTGTCTCCCTTGCTTAATTTGTGTGCGTCTTAGTATACCGGGGCGGCGGTATCCTTTCAATGCGTTCGGATCTATGTCGTCCCCTTCAACTTTTAATAGTATGTAACTTGTATTTTCATTAAAATAACACCTCTTGTTTCCATCGACGATCGTTGTTTCCTTGTTACCTTCAAAGTTACTTGGTATAAATTGAAATCCGCGAAGTCCTTCGAAACCCTGAAAATAACATTGCCTTCTACGAGGACCATACAACATTTTTAAAGGGCGAATGAACAAGAAAAAAATAATTTTACAAAAGTGAGTATGATATTGAAAGAAAAATTACAATTTAGGTAATGAAATGAAATCTTTATATAAAACTAGCTTTTACCCGCGACTCCGTCCGCGCGGAATAAAAAATAGAAAACGGGGTAAAAATTATCCTATGTCCGTTTCCTGGTTCTAAGCTACCTCCCCATCAATTTTCAGGTAAATCAGTTCGACCGATCTTGAGTTATAAATAGTGTAACTAACACGACTTTCTTTTATATAGGAGGTCAGCTCAAAGCGGCCACAGGAGGCAAAGCGGTCATTATTAATATTTCGGTTATTTGAAATGAGAGCGCGAACGTTGCCATTTTGTCACATAAGGAACCTCTCACCCCGTGCCAGGCAGTCCTTCGGGACCGTTGGGAGCGATCCCTTGACCACGGCGTCGAAAATAATATTTTTACATGTTTTGTTAAAAAAATGCAAGGTAAGTTCATCCTGTTTTGATCATACCTCTTTTTATTTAAATCCTTTTATGATACGTATATTGTTTCTTATCTATTTGGCTTGAGTTGTGCAAAATTTACTCAAACGTAAATGTATAAAAGTATGAGTAGCCGAATTTTAAAACAAAATGGCCGAATAAGGTAAAGGTATAAATAAGGTGGGCAAAGCGGCCAACTGACCGCTTTGCCCATATTAAAAGTATTATGGTTAGATAGATAATGGTAAATTATTTTATTTAGATGGTGAACAATTATAAGAGAAAAACCAGCCAGGCATCATGGGATGAAAATCTTATGGCACGGGCGATCAAAGAGATAAATGATAAGCGGGGATCTGTTAAGTCTATCGAACTTAAATATAATATCCCTCGCACTACTCTAAGAAGACACATTGCGACAGGATCTGCGAAAAAGAAACTTGGCAGATATAAAGCCGTGTTTACTCCACAGCAGGAAGAAGAACTCTTAGAGTACGTATTTCATATGGATAATATTTTCTTTGGACTAACAAAGGAGGACTTTTTGCATCTCATTTTCCAGTATGCTGAAGCAAACAATATTCCTAATCCTTTTAAGAATGGAACTGCCGGCCACGATTTTTACAAAGGATTTATTAAGCGTCATCCTAATTTGACCTTACGACGACCTGAACCTACGTCTATAGCCAGAGCCCGTGGATTTAACAGATCCCAAGTATATAGATTTTTTGACCTCCTTGAAACTGAAATTGAGAAGCACCAAATTGATGCTATGCGCCTCTATAATATGGATGAGACGGGTATTCAAACGTCTTCCAACAAACCACCTAGAGTTTTAACAACACTGGGTAAAAAGCAAGTGGGTTTCATTGCCAGTACTGAGCGAGGAAGAACGACCACAGTTATTTGTTGCTGTAACGCCGCGGGATCATTCCTACCACCCTTAATGATTTTTGCACGGAAAAGAATGGCACCGAACCTTCTAGATGGAGCGCCGCCTGGCACACAGGCAATTGTAAGTGATAATGGGTGGACCAATGGCACTGTTTTCTTGGACTGGCTTCGTTTCTTCATAGATACAGTCCGTCCGACGGCAGAAAAAAAAGTACTGCTTATCATGGATAATCATGAGTCGCATAAATACTTACCAGCCTTAGAATTCGCCTCCAAGTGTCATGTCATATTTGTATCACTGGCACCACACACTACACACAGGATGCAACCACTAGATCTATGTGTTTATGGGCCATTAAAGACATATTTTGAGCGTAGTGTAGCGATTTTCCAGAAAACATATGTGGGTCGTATAATCAATCAAAAATATGTCGCCAGATTGTTCGGTACTGCCTATTTGCGAGCTGCAACAACCCAGAATGCTGTCAGTGGTTTCGAGAAAACGGGCTTGTGGCCTCCAAATAGACATATCTTTGATGATTCTGAATTTTTGCCCGCAAGAACCATGGAGACCCGATACCAATGTTCTTTATATTTTTGGACATTTTTATTTCGTCAAGTATGTTAAATGAAAAAAAAAACAATTAAACGCAGTATCTTTGGAGCTGGCCAATTTGCCCTTGCCCCCCTGGCCGCTTTAGGCGGCTCCTCGGGCAAAGCGGTTTTTTTTACAAGTTGACGTAATTTAGTCATTATATGCTTATTAATTCAATTTTGGAGACTTTAAATTCCACTAATCATAAATTTGATAAACTCCTTTGCCGTCAGTATAAAATTCTTGTGGAAAATCAATCGTTTGATAGGTTTTTTTTTTACCCAAAGTTAAGGTGACCGCTTTGAGCTGACCTCCCCTATAGATTGGTGCAGTGTTGATTTTAAAATGCCTACAAGATAATTAGCTAAGATAATTAATACACAGTTATTTTAGTTAAAAAAAAAACTAAATTTCTTTTAGCGGCAATAGGCGATAGGCTTACATTCAGTCTCGTTTAACAGCCAGTAATGTCGGTAATTTATCGATTTATATTTTGATGGATTACAAAAATGAATACCTGATCATTTGTTTGTGCAGAAGCAATTGTTTGTTCAGAATCATCATTCAATGCTCTTGGAAGATGATCAAAATTCTCATGATTTCGCATTGCCGTCTCGTTGCAGAATGCTTTGGTACAAAAACTACAATTGAAACGTAGATTTTCCTCCTGCTATATAAAATAAATTAAATAAAGTTTAAATCGCAATATAACAGCGATTTATTCTGTACGATTTACCACTTAAGAACTTCCTATTATCAAATACTATTTTTTAAACAATAGTGAAAGAACTAGATAAGAAATTGAGGACTAACTAATTGAGATTAACTTTAGAATGTTAATGTGGTAGGACCAGGCTAAAGGACATCGATATCCTATGCCTTAATAAATTTAAAAAAAAAGTATGGTTATAACTGATAACCAATTTGAATACAATATTTATTGATACGTAAAACTACTAAGCATCAAATTTTCTAATCTTCTATAAAAGGGTTCTTCCCTTTTATTAGTCAAAGATACATTATTTTTTATATTGAAATTTACAAGTTTCTCTCACCACTGAAATCAAATTAGGAAGGCTGGGAATTATCTTAGTACAGTTTTCCTCGGCCAGATCCGAACTATTGATCATATCGCTTTTCCACATTATTGTAAAAGTATTTGTTTCCTCAAGCTTCTCGGCTCGTGAATTAGAATTTTCGTAATTTTTTCTATTGAAGTTTAAAACACAATTTTTATTATTTTCAAATATTTAATAATATACATAATATACTATTAAACTAACAATGAAATTGATTAATTTTTCTATATTAATAATCCTATATAATAATTACTTTATTACGCTGACCTATCTTGTAACATCTTTTGCTGACCCTGGTTCTATCATTGTCCTGTTTGTAAAATTTTACTTACTTACTTACTTTAATTTGTACTTGCTTGCGTCTTTACATGTATGTAATGGTAGGCTATTATAGTTACAGTTTTTAAATTTCGCTTCTACTTTTCGCACGTTATAAATCCGCAATTTTTCTTCGCTTACAGCAAAATTAGCTTCTTTCTATCTTTCTTTTTTGTTAAAGGTTATTAATATAAATTTAATAGGTTAACTTTATGATTTTAAAATAGAACGGTACGTAAATCGTTTTAATGAGAAATTTAATACGAAATCAACGGGAACGACCGTTTTATTGTAACTTGAATGAATGTTTGTACAATGTGTTATAATAACGAACCAAAAAAAATTGGTGTTAAATTCTACGTGGAATAATAAACCTCGTAACATTTCTAACTACTGAAAATATCAAATGTAAAGAATTTTAATCAATGAATATACGAAAGAAAATAAACAACACTAACCACTAGTTTAACTGCGTTATATGTTAAAGTTTTATTTGCTATTCAATGTTATACTTTATTTTAGTTAATACTTTATTCGTAAATTTAAATTAAATTGATAATCAGACAACGAGTCATAATGAAAGACAACATTTTAATTTTTATCCATAGATATAATTTATTTTCTTTTATGTTCTACGAAACTAAACAAAAGAAAAGACACATTGTTTATTTTCTGGCCAAATATTACCATAATAAATTTCTGTGGTAATTATTTCTTTGGTTATATTTTAAATTTAGATACGTGTGTAGTCTACGTATATTTAGTCATTTATACTGGAATTGTACACTACAAAATAAAAATATAATGTTTTACTTTTTAAAAAATATTTTTGTTACGTCATGAGATGACGTGACACGTTGAATAACGTCATTGGCCTTCGGTTGGCAACACTGGTTGATAGTCGTGTCATCGATAGTTATGCCATTCCACTGACATTGAAGATCTGCAGATCAGGTCACGGTTAACAAATGTTTACAACGCGACACTGGCATGCCTACCAGCCACTGCTTGAAAAAAAATTTTAATAAGAACAACGAAATGACTCACAGATCAGCACTTTGTACCTTTTTTTATATCATAAGATGACAAACGAGCTACTACAATTAGGCCTTCGGCACCGCACTCACTAGATGAAACACGAAAATATTTCCACTTCACGCCTGTATTTGCAGCTCGCGAATCGTCCCGTCGTTATGGTTATAGTGATAAGCTGTCAGCTGTCAATTTAGTTGTTGAGCGACAACTCAACGGTTCAAGACTATGTGAGCTAACTTTTGAACCGGTTCAGAGCGGATTTACACACGTCTAGTCATCGAAATTGAACCAGCGAACGGAAAAAGAGCACATATTTTTTTTATTAGTTGACAGTAATTTCATAATTTGTTAGGAAATTGATAAAAATAGCAATTTATAAAAAAATATTTCACGTATAAATTTACATAATATGCATTGGTGACCATTCATAATAATTTAGTTTTTTATGTGCATTTTTAACTTTAAACCATGGCAGGGTCAGCTTTGCGACGTCTCATGGCTGAATATAAACGTAAGTACGGAAACTAAATATTTTTTATAGCTGAAACTATACAAAAAAGTGGCGCTAAAATATCACATCTACCTTAACACAATACAAGCACAACAAAATACAAAGCAAGGTTGTCCTGCGCTCTTTCTAAACGTGAAATTAACGGTATTTATAATCACACAGACAATTTATTTCCTTATCTTTATATGTATTAGAATTATGTAAAAATTGTGCATGTCTATTATATAAGTACGGAAACTTACGCAACTCTATGCCACTCTGGCAATAGAGATGTGTAAGGTCCAAACCAAGACCTCATACAAGTTGTAGCAATAGCCAGCAAGTGTGTGAAACCACACTAAAGTGTATTTGTCATTGAACTAGCTTAATTATGGATTATATATAAATTTTTCAGAATTGACCCTGAATCCTCCAGAAGGTATTATCGCTGGTCCAATAAATGAGGAAAACTTTTTTGAGTGGGAGGCCTTGATAACGTAAGTTTAATTTATATTGAAATACTAAAATCATTAGTAACCACAAAGGTAACTTTTTTTCATTAACAACCAATGGCCGGTCACCCTTAAATGTGCGCATACCTTGTTCTACCAACTTTCAATAAATTTCAATATGAATACAGAATGTTCAATAAATTTTAATAAATTTGTTTTTACTAAAATTTAATAATTTAATCTCTAAGCCAAAGTTATAAGGTTTATTTTTCACTGTAAATAATTTTCCTCATGCACTCGCACAGAGAGTTACCTACATCTTGTGAAATACTATGAGAAAATATTTTTTATAGCTTCTAGAATCTGTTACCTGGAATTTATTGATCACACCATTTCAATGACTTCGCAGATAGAGTTATGGTGATACCTTGTTCATTAAATCATGAATACAACACAAACAGTTATTCTGTTGCTATTGTGATTGAAAAAATATTTTGTTTACAATTAGCGATGGTTGTCTTTTTTTTTTTTTTGATAATTAAATTGGAAATTTTGAAATGAAATAAAAAATATACAGTTTGTAAGAAAGGGGATTTTTACCATGATTAGGCTTAGGTACTTTTCTGAAAAGAAGGTAGACCAATATGGCTATCTTTAACATTTTCACTACCATGCAACACCAGTCAACCTGTGAACATGGTGCATCCAACTGTGCCGAAATATTGGGAGCTCAAACCGACTAATCATGGTAAGAATACTGTTTCTTACGAACAGTATATTAGTAATAACCACAAAAGTTTGAAGTTCTACATCAAAATAAAAAATATTACAAAGTAAAGAGTAAATTACCTTGAAAATTTGAGTCCTAATGTGCGGTTTGCAAGTAATGAGTTAACCACCAGTTTGATGTCCCATGAGGTGTCAAAGTTACTGTTTATTGCCAATACCTTATGAATAGAATTCAAATAAATGTTATCATATAAACTTGTTTATTTTTTCTTTTATAGAGGACCAGAAGGGACTTGTTTTGAAGGGGGAATTTTCCCTGCAAAATTAATATTTCCTCCTGATTATCCTTTAAGCCCCCCAAAAATGCAGTTTATATGCGAAATGTTCCATCCTAATAGTAAGTGCCTACTATTTATAAATATAACAATATGCAATTATACAAATTTTACAATAGTTGGAACTCATGGTAACAATAATTATGGTATGTTAAAAGCAATATTATCTAGGAAGAAGGTTTTTTTTTATAAGAGAAGGAGCAAATGGGCAGCTGAAACACAAAGGTGTTCATCGACCCACATGGACATCAGTAATACCAGAGGAATCGCAGATGCGTTGCCGGACTTACATTTTCTACAAGGAAGAAGAAAGAAAAGTTATTAACACAAAAAAGATTAAACAAAAACAATAAACTGATACGAACATAAAATTACACATAACTGAATAATCAAACTTGATGTTAAGTTACAATCTATGATTATTTAGGGTAATCTGGTGATGCCTACAGTATGCATGTATCCATATAGTTTATCCATTAGTATTTCTTAGGCCATGTATGTCAAAACCATATGTACCTTCCATGACCATTTAATATTATAAACAAAAATCTAATAGACACCAAAAAACTAAAAATTGTTTTTATGAAACCAATTATAACTTTATTGGGAAAAGGATATTTGTTATTACTCTTTTTATGGTCTTTATGGTTTTCACTAATTTTATAATGACTTAAATACTAATTCTTAGAAAACTTAATTAATTTTAGATATAATGGTTTCCAGTTAAATCATTATATTATTTTCCTTAGCCCATTACCACATATTTAGGAAAAATTTAATATTTTTTTATTTTTAGTTTATGCTGATGGCAGAGTTTGCATTTCCATTCTACATGCTCCGGGTGATGACCCAATGGGCTATGAAAGCAGTGCAGAGAGATGGTCGCCTGTGCAGAGTGTAGAAAAAATTCTTCTGTCAGTAGTTAGCATGTTAGCTGGTGAGATTCTTTCCAAGAAGTTTACATAACTAGTTCTCGTCCTCGACTTTGTCCTAATCAATAAAAGAAATAAAGTAATCTATGCAATAATCCAGACTCTAAGTTACATGTGTTCATCTAGATCATTCAATCCATAGATTTCCACTGAAACATGTATATATGTGAAACATATATATTTCACTATTTCAAAACAAAAACAGATGTTAATAAATTGCGTAATAAATGAACAATAAACATTAAATGGTTAACAGAACCCAACGATGAGAGTGGTGCAAATGTTGATGCTGCGAAAATGTGGAGAGAAGATCGCAAACAATTCAATAAAATAGCGGAGAGACTCGTAAGAAAGACATTAGACCTCCCCTCACCTTAGCATTGTTACACATAAAGTATAATCACATTGCCACACAGTAATCAAACAAATTTTAAAGTATTATAATTAGGATTTTGTGATAACTGTTAACATGATTTTTTAAGCTACATTAAAAGTGTTATGATAAAGCAATTTTTATATGACCAAATAAATGTATTAAATTGTCAACATTATATTAAAATGGATTTAACCATTCATATCAATAAGACTTTTCTGTTTAGAAGATATAGGGTATTTTTATACAATTTTATTGTTTTATATACTGTTTCCTATATGGGATGAAATAATAATTTGTTATGTGAATTAAATTGATTTTAAATGTTATAAATAATTATTTTTTACATGGGAGTCGTTTTGAAACATCACAATAACAATGTTTTTTATTTAATTGATTAATTCTAATATTGCAGTATTCTTAATGTTTTTTACATTTATGACATAGATGCTTTTAAGCTTCTGTGTATATCTTTTTAACTGTGTGTGTGCATTATTTTTTTTTAAATGTAAGAGCCATAAGCAATATATATATATATGTATATGAAGATTAGGATTATAGAAAATATTCTGTTTTCTACAAACGGAATTTTTCCTGTTGTGATGTGTATTCAAAACATATTATATACTTTATTATATTAGTCAAATGGAGACCGTTACTAGTAAATTTTTATGGTTATTAATTGTAATGTTAATGATAATATAATTGATATTTTACAATCATATATTACATAGCTTTGTCAATAAAATCATTAAAGTATATTTATTTTTAGCAAAATTCTTACCGTGGAGTATTCACTTAAGAAACAAACATGCAAAAGTATGTATAAATATAAAGAGATGTCATTCACTTTGAAAAACAGTGTTAAAAATATGGTTTCGAGTAATATCAAGTGTTTCGACAATAAAAAGCCGTGGTTACAAATACTTCTTTGTCGCAAAATACATGCTGTTGTTATTGATATTAATGTTAATTAATATAAAAAGTCTTATGTTTATAAAAGTTTATCCAACAATTGAAAATAAATTAAATTATTACAATATAATTTTCACAAGGCATTGGTCGCGATTTTATGTAACTAATTTAGATTTTCTAGCAATAATTAAATTCAGTCAGTAAGGTAGGCTGAATAAATTGTAACTAACCGAAACACCACTTAAAGCAATATTTACTTGAAGTTAACTTATAGTTCCATACATGTGTTCTTTTTGTATTCCTATGACTTTAAGAGTAGTGTATTGGTATATAATTTTTAATAATTGATTGGACGAATTTTTGCCTATTTCGCTCCAATCAGATAACATTTATGCTTATTATATTATGGAAGCACTGTAATTGTTTTAAAAGATAACCTTTGATGTTAATGCATGGTGTAGGTACTACCTTAAAGTTAGGAGAATAAAAAGCACGTATTTTATATATTCTACAACGGTGGAAATATTTTTTTATTAAAATGTCTTTAAATATATATTGTTTTATTCAAGTTTACAAGTTACAAAAAAGTTCATTGCCAGTATGGCCTATAACTACTATTCCCCAGCGTTCCATTTGAGAGGTGTTGAAATTCAATATCTAAAACTACTATAAAAATATATCAACGTCAATAAATTTCAAGTTTACGAATTTCTGATTGTCATCTCTACCCTTCTATGAGAAAACAGAGATAACAAAATGTTTCATAGTGTGCCTATTTAAGGATGATTAATTTGATAACCGACATCCATGAAGCATCGAATTAATTTGGACGAAGACGAACCTCAATGTTGTACTTAATGGACGGTTGTTATAGTTTCGGACCGTTCGTGCGTAACGAACTATAGAGCGGGGTTATAGTAATAAAATTAATCGAACAATAAATTTAGGTAGTTCATTACTTTTTGAATTTATTACAATTATTAGACTATGTATCGCATAATTACCTTAAAATTAAAACATTAAATACATTTCTTTTTTGTTTATCAACACTTCGATTTTTGGTTTTATGTTTTATTTCTTTATTTAGTTTTGCTAGTTTTAATAGAGTAGGAATAGAAAAAAAACAATTTAATTTATATTGTAAATCAAAAACAATAATCATGAAATTTTCAATTCAGTGCAAGTTCTATGAACACAGCCTTCGAAAATTGAAAAGATTTATAACCGATTTCACTTAACCCATCTTTAGTGAATTGTCAAACTAATCATCCTTAAATAGACACACTATAATTAATGCAAGTTTTGCGGCAGTAAAAAATCACGATTCTTCATAATTAAACTTGTTAAAAAGTTTTTTTTCGATCAAAACACATTTGTTATTTTACTCCAATTCTTTTAAAAATATAGTAAGTTGGTAACACTGGACTGAGCTTTGCACTGATTGATTGCATGCTCTTTGGTTCAGTTGGTATTTGCCATTTGCTACTCTTTGAACACTCTCATTTATTAAAAGGTGTGGTTAAAGTGTGTTGGCGCTAGGAGCGCAACTTCGAAAAACGTAGTATTGAGTTGTTGCTAGTCGCTAAGTTTCCAGGCAGTTTTAGCTTGGCGCAGTTTATAAGTTAAAATATCTCTAGTATTTCCAAAGCCAGGCAGTAATTGTTGATTGCATTGAAGATTTAAAACAAAGGTAAGAAAAGTATTGAATAAAATGGGAACTTATGACATTTAAACAGTACGACATAGATGGTATTCTATCTTTACAAAATGGACGTCAAATCGTATTGTGACGTGATTATGTAAAGAAATACTTCTCTCCTTAGCTATTTACAAGAATTCGATTACAATATAGGTGTTTGTGAAGTTTTAGACATATCTATGTTTTGTAACTCGTTTATTTATGAGGTGGATGTGCATTTGTACAACGGAATGCGGTGCAGAACAGTTATGATGGCATCCGACAAGAAGGCATGGCGATGACTAGCTAGTCTCGTTAATGACTCCATGTAAATTAATTATTCTGTAGCGATATAACTATCAAGCTTAGTTGTACTAAAATTACCGTGTTACTTTATTTCTATTTTAACAAATTCATTGTGCTTTTTTGTTTACATTTGTATTACATTGTCGTATCGTGTTAATTTGGCTTTGCGAATATTAGTAAGCATCGGCTGGTTTATAAAGTACAATAGTGGTGTTTGCTTGCTTAATTGCAGTCAAAGGTATATCTATTGATCTTTGTCTAAATCATATATATCGTAAAAAAACTAAAATTATACTATAAAACACAATGTACATTAGATATACCTACTACCAGCAGTCATTGACATAAAAAATTTAATGTGTGGTAATTTATTAGAGAATTTCTTCATCTTCAACAACACTTATTTAGGCACAGAAGAGGTATGAGTTATTTTGTATTACCTACCACACAGTTCTTATTATTTAATAATTCTCAATTTTGATTATTAATGTTTCAGAAAAAAAGGGTTTTGTTCTTTGTTAGATAGGATGTTCGGATAAAATGAGTACAAAAAAAGGTTAACTCAAAGATATAACTCAAAGCCTTGTTTTCTAAGTTGCTTTGATTATGTGCTTGAAAGATTAAAATAGTCTTGTGGGTTACAAGCAAAACTAAGCATTTTTGTTAGGGGTTGGTTGGATATTCTATTTTAGTATCATAAAAGAGATCTCAGTAATTAACAGTCAAGGAACTTGTTAATTCATAATTTTCTCAGCTAGGCGAAAGTGTATGCTAGTCATAATTGTTTGTCAATATAAAGTTTTATTTTGTTAATTTTGAGAATTCATAGTTTCTGAGAAGATGTTAGTAGTAGTAGAGTATCATAATGTTCTAAAGTGGATTACATATTAAACACATGTTATGAAATTTTATTCTTTTCTTTATAAGTTTTGTTGATGTTAACAACGGATATCTCTATTCTTCTAATGTTTTGTATTAATTAATTATAACTTTGTTTATTTAAATTTTTATTGTTACATTTTATATTATTTTATATTTCTAACATTATTGAAATTAAATAAATATGCACTGGCACAAAATAAATATACAATCATAATTTTTAGCCTTTTAAAATACATATCAATTACAGATACTCTCGTCTTCACTGTTAACAATTCGGTTAATATAGTCAGACTTTTTCTAGCAATACTCTGTAATATATGCATACCATTTTGCAAATGAATATCTAAATTTTATAAACAAAGCTAAAATTCAAAATATTTAATTGTGTATAGGCAAACTAAGGTATCTCAGCCAATGAGAGAGGCCCTGCTGTTGCATTTGGTTCTATTAGGAATTAAAAACTTACATGGATATAGAAAATGGCATAAAAGAAAAACATTATATGGAAGCTACAGTAGGCAAAATATCTTGTGACTCTGTCATTGACAGAGGGGGCACTAGTGAGCTGTAATAATTTAGTTTGACTTAGTAGTTTGCCCACCGGTCATTTTTGTTAGTCTTTAGTAGCTGCATTAGTATACATTGATATTTGTTTGATTAGATGATAAAGGTCTTCATTTGTAACAAGTTATACATTTCATTTGTCTTATAAAATGACACAATTATGCTACTTGAATATAATATAATTTAAACATTTTATGCAATAAAATATAGAGTCAAGCTAGACTTCTTACACTCTAACTATCTCTATACACTATTTAGGATAGGTAAAGTAAGAGAAAGAATTTCACCATTGATCAATTTTTTTAATTTATAAAATTGAACCTGGACTTCTGAGAGCCCGAGAGACTGCCATATTTTTCTCTTTATCCTGAGTTTTGGGCTTATGGAGGTTGTAATTCGAGACCGGATGATATCTCTTGCTTATAGAGGTTTCTTGTTTATCTGTTAATAATATTATTTTGATGCAAATGCGCTGTGCTAATTAAAATTAATGATTTCTGTACCCTGTTTGCACTATATCTGCATGTTGCTGTTCTTCATTTTTCAATGTTTTCGTTTTATGTTGTTAAAATTCTTGCCTTTAATAAATAAAATTGAAGCCTAAAGCACTTTTATTCATTGTTTCAGGTACTTGTCTCTCTTGTGAGGCTATGACAGGAGAATAACTAAAATTAAAAAAATACCAAGGGCTTTATTGAAGTAAAAAACACTAATTGCTTAAGTCTCCAAAATGCAGACTATCAAATGTGTAGTAGTTGGTGATGGGGCTGTTGGTAAAACATGTCTTCTGATCAGTTACACAACCAACAAGTTTCCATCGGAATATGTGCCAACAGTCTTTGATAATTATGCCGTAACTGTTATGATTGGTGGAGAACCATACACTTTGGGACTCTTTGATACTGCAGGTAAAGCACATCTCGTTTTTATATTTAAAAATTTAACTAATAATTATTTAATGTTTGTCTATAGTTTTACGTTTAGAATGTTATAAAATGTTGTGTTATTTAATGTAGTAAATATTTTATAGGTCAGGAAGATTATGATAGACTACGACCCTTGAGTTATCCTCAAACAGATGTTTTCCTTGTGTGCTTCAGTGTAGTGAGCCCAAGCTCCTTTGAAAATGTCAAGGAAAAGGTAATGTTGAATTTACTTTGAATAAATACTTTATAATTTACATTTAATTTTTTGGTACTCTTAAAAACTACTTTATTAAAAAATGTTTTAGTGGGTGCCAGAAATAACTCATCATCAGCAAAAGACACCATTCTTACTGGTTGGGACGCAGATAGATTTACGTGATGATCCAGCGACTATGGAGAAGCTTGCTAAGATAAAACAGAAGCCAGTGTCCCTTGAACAAGGAGAGAAACTTGCTAAGGAACTTAAAGCTGTAAAATATGTGGAATGTTCAGCTCTGACTCAGGTTTGTATTTGAAATACTATTTAATCTATATATATAAAAGAAAGTCGTGTTAGTTACACTATTTATAACTCAAGGACGGCTAAATCGATTTGACTGAAAATTGGTGGGCAGGTAGCTTAGAACCAGGAAACGGACATATGATAATTTTTTACCCCATTTTCTATTTTTTATTCCGCGCGGACGGAGTCGCGGGTAAAAGCTAGTAGGCTATAAAATAATGTTGTTTTTTTAAGTTCTTTAGTGATTATCAATCAAGTCCTTATATTTAAACTTGTGATTTTTATCTTGTGCCCAACTATTTTATGATTTCATTAAAAAAAGTAAGAAAAAACTTATAGAAACGAAATATAAACATGAGAAGTAGGAACTTATCTTAACTTTTTATTTTAAATCTTCTGAGTTTGTATTTTAATGCCATTTTATTTGTCATAGTAATATTTATAATAATAGTGAATAATGTGTCTGTGTTCACTTTTCTAAAGAACACTACAGTATTTTGTAGGGGCACTTACTTGATTATGGGTTCATCTTGCTGGATATTGATGACTTTATGTGTTGTTAATTTTTGATTTTCAGAAAGGATTGAAAAATGTATTTGACGAAGCTATTCTTGCTGCCCTGGAGCCTCCGGAACCACCAAAGAAAAAGGGATGCAGGATTCTGTAATTTGTGTGGTAAAATAACATATACATGTTAAAACCTTCAAAGCTATCAAATATTTATAAGCTATCACTGTAATATTCAGCATATTTTTTATAATCTAATAACAATTATTAAATATTATGCCATATCTAAAAATATTGAATATTACAGCTGCAATTTAACTGCTCATACAATAACATTATAAAATTGTATTTGACCTTATATATTATGAGCAAGTTTGCATTAAATAAATATGAAAAATCTGTGCCAGGAATCCATCGGCAAAGCCCGCAGGCCAATAGTGTGAGTGCTTTAAATTTTTGTTATAGACAATGACAGTACCATAACTAATGTAGAGTAGAACAGGAAGGTAGTGCAGTACTGCTATTGTTTTAACACATATGGCTACTGTATTGACAGTAAGTATGTGATTAAACAATAAGCGTACTGCATCGTTCAGTCCTTGTGTGAAAATGGCATTAGTCATGACCAATAAAATGTTCAATTAACTGTAGATGCTTGAAACAGTGAAATAATGCACAATTTTGCTAAGCACATTGACGAAGCTTAAAATGTTACAATGAGTATTGAGATGAATGTATATAATTCATCATACAATAAGAAAATTGTGGCCGGTGTTTAGTTACTGGCTAAATCCTGTTTCTTATTAATTTCGGACATAAGTTTCCTGGTCGGAACTATAGCTGTAGCTATTCTTTTAATTGTATTAAATATATATTATTAATATTAAATTTTACTTGGGTATTTTTTATATGGATTCAATAAAGCATTTCAATATTTGATATTTAAGAATACAAAGCAATGTCTAGGGAACAATAGTGGTATTCAATGTTACATTTTTATATGTACACAAAGATCAATTTCCTCAAATTGTAAACATTTTTTAGAAATATACTATGATAGTAACAATCTTGGAAATGTTAGAAGAAGAGCTGATCTCAGTAAATGTTAAAAATGATAATATTTATCATTATGAAATCATCTTATTGACAACCAGTTTTGTACTATGGGAATTCTCTCATACAGTGTTTTCCGGAAAACTCGCATTATTCATTATTCCGCATTTTAGATTATTCCGGGTTATTTTTAAGTGCTTGTTTAAATTAATTTCATACTCGTTCCCTAGACTATGTTTATTACAATTAATATGAATTATTATTTGACTTGTAATTAGAATACCTACAAGGTATAAATTTGTACAGTGTATGCTAAAGAATTGATAAATTCAAACTTCATTGAAAACCGATGTTTAGTTTTAAAAAAAATTGTCGAAATTAAATAGTTATTTATTTATAATTGAAATTCCACTTTTGGCACAATTGTATTAAAAAATTGTCGTGTCTTAGATATAAAAAAATGAACATATTTTGGAAAAACGCAAAAAAAAACAAGGAATTCAGTGCATATTTAGCTGTCTAGAATTAATACCTTGTATGTGTCCATTACACAAATTAAGTATTGTTTAAATTTTACATGATAATTTGTTTAATACTGTAATTTAGATTAATATGTAAAGACCAGAATATTTCTACTTTGCATTTTTGCATTCACTATATGAATGATTGACAGATATTATTGATAATTTAAAACAAATATTTATGCATTCAAACACATGCAGTCAACATGTTAAGACAACTTAGAAATCCTTTCATGTTTATTCCTAGCTGAATTGGGGGGTAAAGTTTATAATTACGAAAATTTTATTAATTTTATTAATTCTTACATATTTTCAATTCTAGTAAATTTTGATTTTCAAATAGTTGTTTTGACTTTAATTTCGGAGTAGTTTTCCGGAAATTTCCATTATTATAATTTTATAAATAAGAACATGGTTTGAACAATAAATTAAAGTAGAAATGAAAGACTTCCTATATTAATATAAAAACTTTAATTTGTTTTTTCCAGTTTTGTGATTTGAACCACATGCAGTATTCAATACATGTGTAGTTTTTAAATGTAGTTTTTTTTACAGGAAGACATGTATTTGGAAATTCATAATATTTTGATTATAATTTTTATTGATTTAATTTTTTACTTGTAACAAGTATGATACCCTTTTTAGTTAACCTATAACCCTCTACATGTTATGTGATGTCCCTTAATATTATTATAAATTATTATATTACAACTTTATATTGTGTACCAATTTTAATAACAATTGCAAACTAAAAAGTTGCTTACCATTTAATTTATATACATAATGATTCATTTATATTATCTAAAGGTAAAAATTTACCCTAACATTTTTATATTTCCGTCTTAGTGAAATGTATGACTATGAAATGATTATTAATTGCTTATTAATTGGAATTTTTAATTTATAAATGTGTATTGGATTTTTTTTTTCATAATTTTGTTTGTAATTAGTTTTAGGTGTATATTAATGTACTGGAATTTATAATAATCTATTGGATTTCTTCATCATTTGGTTTGTAATTAGATTACGTTTATATTAATGTAATAAATATAAGTCAAATATTTAAGTTTTTTTTTATTTTACTTATCACCCCAATCCTGTGTGGAGTGCAACGTATTCTATGTCGTGAGAGGCGCTGCTATCGCATTTAGTTCTGACAGAAAATATGTAAAATCTACTCAGGCCACAGAGTCTTAGGCATAGAAAAGGCATAAAAAAAAAACAAGACAGCACACTGACAGCATAGTACGACAAGGATTTTGTGACACTTTTCTGATGTTGAAAGGAGGGCGCTAGCGAGCTATCATAAGTTAGACCCACTAGTTGGCCTAGTACGAATAATTTTGATAGTCGTTTTCTTATCGTTATCGACACAATTTGTATAAAGCGCCTCAATCGGGCGTAAAGTACATCAAAAATATCATACTAATTTTGACGATACGAAGGTCTGTCATGAATATCGACGCTGGAAAGCATAAACGCTGTAACCCTTGAAATCGCGAATATGTTTTTCACACGTTAATAATTTCAACCATTATCAAACGATAATGATTTTATTATAGGTTAGCACAAACTACACAACATTGCTAAATACTGCATGCTTGTAGGCGTATCAGCTCACGAGTTATTATTTTTTGGCTCTCCTGTAAAGTTCATACTTTCGGGGTTACAGCGTTTACGCTTTCCAGCGTCGATATGATTGTCCTAAATATTCGTGCCAGGCTCACTGGTCGAATAACATTGTCGGTCTATAGGTTACGTGGTGTTATGTGATTGCTACTGAGACATCTGCAACTCTGCAATCACCTTTATTGGACAGAGAGGAGGAAGGATAAACTGAATAAGGTCCTGATCCTATTCACCCTCTCTCCGACCTCCATGATTCAACCTCTTTCTTTTTTATTAGACTCGATTTGGCCTCTGGATCATACATCAGCAATGGCTGCTGCCAACTTTACCACTGTTAAACAACGCTCTTAAATTAAACAAATAGGTATAAAACCCACGCAAAATCGTACAAATTTTCGACTATTGTAAATATTACATTCAGACTCTTTGGATTGTGTTTACATTGGGTAAAATATCTATTGACAGTTGAATTTAGTTTTAATTGGATTTAATGTACTTATAGATTTTTATAAAAACGATCCTATCTTGTTCGCGAGCCGGTAAGGTTATGGCAATTTTGACGGAATGAATTTTTTAGTGTTTTTATCAGTTTAACACCCTCGTTTTTAATTATTAGTTAATACATTATCAAACTTAAATTGAGAACGAAGTTTTTTAGTTGTGCAATAAAAAATTTCAAGTTAAAATGAGTGATAGATTAAAGTTAACAAAAGGTGAATATTTAGTTATATTTAATTTAGGATAAAATATTAATGTACATTTCAACTTACATTATCAGACGTATTTTCAGAGAATAGAATAGTGTACTCGTGAAAAGCGTGTTCTTGGGCAACAAACTAGTGCATAAATTCTTGCTATAAACCTATTCTTGCTATCAACCGGTCCATCCACACACATCATGCAAATACCGGTCAAATTGCCAAACCGCATGTGACTCAATTTGTTACTGAATCTTTCAGTGGCAAGTCGAAAGCGTTTCCTCTCGCATACCTCTTCTAATCAATATATTACAAGGATCAATGATTGCAGTTGTTTATGCAAATTTGTCGAATCATAGAAAATGTCAACATCATGACTTTTGTTTCTAAATAAAATATTTTAATTAGTTTCTTCTGATATTAATTTTTTTTATATGACCAATATTTTACTTGAACAGATAAACACCATAAAAGTACCAGCAGCATAGCTGGTGTATTACTGGATGGATCCATTTCGGAAAGAAAGTTACTTGTTAAAGGTGAAACTTTTTAAATTCTATAATAATATTTGATTCACGATAATCTTTACAGAACTCACACAAAAACAAAATGAACGAGAGCATTAAAATAAAAATTGTAATAAGGTTTAGCAGTATAAATTTCCCAATTTCACAGTACCTTTACGGTTAAGCATTAGTTCATAAATAAAAACAGAATTTATAAATAATAAAATAAATTACTTCTAACTAATAATAATCTGTAATACTAAGTTTCAGCAACAAATCATGAAGATAAATTTCAATTTGCGGAAACCCGATGCACAGAATTACAAGAAAAACTCTCAGATATTATTAATTCCAAAAGACGCAAAAACTTGAAAAAAAGAAGGTTAGAATAAATCACATTTTGTTAAGTTATTGTTACACTAGCTGTCGCCCGCGACTCCGTCCGCGCGGAATTAAGAAAGTACGGAATAAGTAGCCTATACGTTCTTACAGACTAAGTTCTACATGTGTGCCAAATTTCATCAAGATCCGTTGAGCCGTTCAACAACCATCCATCCATCTAAATTTTCGCGTTTATAATATTAGTAAGAAGTAAGAAAGTAAGATTTATTTTATATTGGTCATCTGTATAACGATTAAAAAGAGTTTAACTGAGATGATAAGTAGACTGACTTTTCCCACACGTCTTTGATCGAAAATGGAATCTAGTATAAATTTAGTATAAATCTAGAATACCATTATTACTACTATTCTATACGCTTGGCTTATTGTTATTATTACTTTAATATACGAGCAAATATTGTATTGCTTCTATAGTGCAACTGGAATCAACACTATGGGAAAGATGTCGGAGTTCAACTCAGATTATGTCACAATAAGAAAGAAGAATCCTAAAAGTAAGTTTACTTTGCCTAGTTTGACCTAGGGCCACTATACACGGACTGATTCAAGCAGTAGGTAATCAGCATGTAGTACCGGCAAGCGGTCTCCATTTTTAGTGTGGTGACTGGAAATTGTCGTGCGTGTATGGATATCAAATAATATCCATCCATCCATCCATCTAAACTTTCGCGTTAGTAAAATTAGTAGACTGGTAGTAGCTTATTATTTCTTTACTTTTTTTTAACATTATAGAACATTGTAAGGAGGAAACAGTTTGCGAATGGGACAATGAATTTGCACAAACAGGCAATAACGTGTAAGTATCATGTAGAAATTAAAACCTTCTGGATTGTTAATTTTCATTAATTTGTGTCTATTGTACATTTACTTTTTAAATGTTTTTGTTTACAAGCGCAACTGGTAAGAACTCTGTAGGAAAGATGTCCGAAAGCAATGCAGATTATGTAACAAAAAATAAAAAGAATACAAAAAGTAAGTTAATTATTTGTTTACACCTTAATTAATAGTAATACAAGAGGTAATAAATATAGAATTTGATGACGATAGAAGTTTTGCGTGTAATTTATCCCTATTTTATATTACAATTCACGTTGTTATTATAGGACAATGTAAGAAAGAAACAACGTATTGCGAGTGGGACAACGAGTTTGCACAAACAGGCAATAATATGTAACTATACTATACTATACTATACTATACTATTCCATTCGAAATAGAATGAATATTAACTATGTCATAATGGTAGAACTACCGCAGTACAGATGACAGTTGTGTCCAAAATATTTTGTGAAACAATAAACATAAATGAAAAGTATCGTTGCTATAACTCGTTCACCTCGAAATTGTCACGTAGTATTTTTGTTAGACTGTACTTTCATGCGCTGGACACCAGCGTTTACAGAACATGCATCAATTTCTCGTCAACTAAATGAGCAAAGTCCATTTTAAATAGCACTTACAGTGGGTTTCTGACACTAATATTGCCGTTTAAAACATATTGTAATTTGTCAAAGATAATGACAGGGATGACGATATGTTTTATACAGAGTTTTTGGCCTCAGAAACCCACGGTTATTCTAAAAGACCTTATAGATTTTTTTCTATTTCATAGGTCACCAGTACACGAAGACAATGGCGTAAGAGGCGACGGAGAAAGTATGTTTACAATATATATGATTAAAAAGTTTTGCGCTTACCCAATAACCAATTTTCATAGATTTTCAATTTCCATAGATGTTTAGATGTTCAGTTATGGTATCGATCACTATCTTATTTTGTACTGATGGAATAATGTAAATGTCTAAATGTGATTTCCGAGATCAAGTTCATTTACAAAAGGTATTGTTATATCTGTTTTGGTCTCAGGAAGCCACTATAAAAACTTTAAACGTTTCAAGACATTGCAATATAGGACATTGCAATCAATTATCAAATGGTAGAACCTCAAAATAATTATGTTTATACTTCGATAATTTCTATTGCAGACCATGCATCCAAATCATCGCGTCATAGCGTGATTTATAAGACAAGAAGACGCCCTAGTATGTATCGCAGTAATAATAATATTTATTTGTCTCTTTAACCGGACAATAAAATGACCTTTTAAATAAAATAAAAATGGTACTTAAAGGTTCACTGTAGTATGTTAACTGACGCTACAAACGGGTATGTTCAACAAACTATTGACTGTTTTCTTCTTTTAAGGCAGAGTTCAATGCTGTCAGTCATTTGTTTTCCTTTAAAAACCACCGTAACGATATAACTAAAAGTAGCTAAAAAGGATCGTTAGAAAGTATGAGTAACACTAGTTTTGCATTTGACCTTTTTAACGTTTGTTTTGTTCTGCAATATCAAGATGATGCGAATGAAAATCCGATACGGCCCGTAGTGGAACTGTTTAATATAAATCGCAGCGAGTCCTCAGGTGACACTTGGCGAGATAATTATGCTGCTTCACAAATGAAACATAGTGGCGGTGGTAACATAAAAATATATTTCAAACACCATCATTGATTTAGTGATATGTCAAAAGAGAGAATCATATACTTCAATAGTAATTATAGCATTGAGACCATCTCTTATTTAATATGCATTAAAATTTGTACTTGTTCTCAATACGTCATAGATATTTTTATAAATTGAGTCATAACTTAAAAATAAAGGCAATTCAGTCATGAAAAATTGGTTATACCTACTTCTGTACCTAAGATTTCACTGAATCATTTTCCATTAAATTTGTTTAAATATTGTTTCTTCGTGTTTATAGTAAAATTTGTTACAGTAATAACACCTTGTACACAGACACACAGAGGCAGTTAAATGCTAAAATGTATAAAGTTTATTCAATAAATTCAGGTTACGCTGCCGTACGGGGCACCGCACCCGCTCCTCTTGCTGACAGTTATACCGAAAGTGGAGATGAATCTAAAAGGGTGATTATTTAATTATGGAAATTTATCAATTTGTTGATTTGTCTACAATTTATTACATTATCGTAAGTAGTATTTAACAGTAGTCAGCAGAGCTTATGCAATGTTTGTTGCTATTGAATGTATAAACAGCCGAGAACTGCCCATCTCGAGTGGAATAAACATGTAAATATAGTTATTTTAAAGACATTGGTAAGTACAGCGTAAGGACAGACCAAATAACATTATGAAATCCATTAGTCAAAGGCGTCCAAATCAGAAAGTTGTTTTTTTTCAAAACGGTTAATAATTATAAATAATTTAATTTTATATAGAGCAAAAAAATAAGGAAAGTTATGAAGTTTATGGTGCGGCGCTATGAGTTGCCGACTGTGTCGTCTCGGTCGAAGCAAAGGAACACTAAGGCATACGAGCCCAGCACAAATAAAGCACACATTCCTTTTGTGACATCCAAATCGGTAACGCCGTCGCATAATGTGGGCCTGAACATTCAACAGGTACAGTGCTATCCAAACTTTAATGTGGCTTGCAATCTCTTATACAACGCTGTGAAGAATACAATTTTAGGTATCGCAAACATCTTAAGCACACGCTTATCTTGAATCGTGATGGACACACTTAACTCCTGCATAACATAAGCTCGCAGCTAACAAGCCCTCATAAAGCTTGAATCTTATCGCGAACTTCACCGTACTGACACTTGTATTAATACCTATTGTAGTCTATGGTTTGCCAAAAGATTGAAGTGATGCGTATAGGCACCAAGTATCAAGGCAGTGGAACTCCACTGTTATACCTACGGTTGCACCTAATACCTACAATAATTTTAAGCGGCCGTTGCTAGGCAACTATAAGATATTTACTACATATACTTATTTTACTAGATACTAAAATAGTGTTTGCACACGAACAATACATACAATTAAGTAAATCTAATATATACATATAACTCTTTTTTTCGTAGGTTTTGCACGGCCTCAAAATTAATCAACCAATATCAGAAATTCCATCCACAATGGCTCATCACATGGGTAATTAACTTTATTATTGTTATCGTATTTCATTTGGTAACAAAAAATTTGTATGGTAATATTTTGTGCTAAAAGCATTTATATTTATTTCACTTATCAGAAGAAAAACCACAGTTTTACATGTTTATTTATATTTCTAAATGTTAATTTTATCTAAGGCGGTTTGAGAGGTATACCACATAAACGTAAAACGTGATGTATAATATGAACTGTCTTCTTGTTACAGGCCTCCGTCACTGCACTAGCGACGCGGGTGTTAAGGCTGAGGTAAATTGATCGAATTAAAACGGTTGAACATGGCCTGGTCATGACAAACTGTGGGCTTCATTATTTTTATTCTATTGTATATATATATAGTCAATTTCAATTAGGTCCAGGTTAAAAAATTGAATGTGCTGAAGCTCGGAAAAATAACTCTGACGCTGCCGAAATATAAATCAATGTCATTCGATCAGCTGTTGAGACTGTATGAATCTAATAACGTTATCGTAGGAAAATTTCTAAAAACCGCCAGTTGCCGGAAAAGTATGCCCTTTTTGAAGAAGTAAGTATATTTGACTTATCCGATGAAAAGAGTTACATTTCAAGGATCTGGAGAAATGTAACTATTTTCATCACATTTTATTGTTATACAATTTTATTTTTAATGCTAATAACTTAATGCATCACATCCTAGCACAAGCGTTACTTTTTATGAAATATTTTAAAGAAATAAAAAAAATCAAAATACAACCACCGAAAAAAAAAGTTTATGATGAAAATTGAACCTAAAAATCTATGAAACGAAGAATCATATATTTTCACATCTTCCTCACGTCGTATCCGTCATCAATTAATAAATGTTTTCATTATTATCATTCAGAATCAACCCTCCAAAAGCTCTTCCTTTTAATTGCCATACGGAGGACAGCGACGATCAAATTGACCAGCAGTCTTACAGCAGCAAGCCGCCGCGCTGAAATTGTTCCCTTTGATTCCTTTTGAAAATTAACAGTTTTATTTTGCTTCTAATAAATGAAGTATAAGAAGAAATGTTGACAACGTACATACTGCTTTTAATCAATGACAACACCTTTTGGTTATAGTAAAAAAAAGTAAATTTGCAAATAAATGACCTTATTACTGTTTGAAAATGAGTTTTCTTAAATGTTTACCTATCCCTTGTCAGTAAATTTTTTATTTTTCACTATTAGCAGAAAAATAAATTACCGTATCAAGAAAGGCGAATGGTACGTGTTAGAGATTTTAAAATAAACTTCATTTAATAGTTTAATTTCATCAAGACAACATGTAATTGATAATTTTAAAGTAATAATGAATTATAAAGTGTGCTAATAAATTTATTCTACTCATAAGGGCCCAACGGTTCCAAAATGTATTTTTTGCGCTGTAATATTAACTGAATTATATAAACTTCACAAATATATTCTAGCCATTGATTTTTATTTCAGTATCAAATCGCGATTTGTTTTCATTGCTTAATTTGAATTGAATATAGGCAATATAACTTGTGTAATAATTGTATTATTCATACTGTTTTTAATGCTGAATTATTTGTATTATACAAATTGATGTCTGTGTTATTTCAAAGCGAATATAAGGGATCTCGTTTGCGAGTTTTTCAATACTATAGATAGGACACCTATAGATAGGTAATTGTTTCAAACAACAACAGCGCCTTGCTTGTATAAAAGGAGCCTATGGACCCTTAAGTATTATTTAACACTAAGCATTATAGTTAAAAGTTAAAATTCACTACACATTACTATAAATATCTAAAGTTTTTAGCACGAATGAGTTAAAATAGAAATTGTATTTTTGTGTTTTACACATTTTAAAATCTAAAACAATAAGACACAATACGAAGTATATATAAAAATTGCAAACCAAACAAAACATTTATAGGCTGCTCTTAACATATAGGTAATATGTACAATCCTAAAATTGTTAACGTAGGTTTCCCGTGCCAAAGTGGCTTTATTTTTTTGTCCAGGTATTTCAGCTGTGGGAACGCAAGGATACGTTTAAACCTGGGATTCTATTGCGTATTCTATATAATTCTATTAAACACTTTACATTTTTTAGCACTTAACAACGAATCGATCATATTTTGCTAAAATCTTAAAGGGTAGCATATGAAACTGTGTAACTTTATCTAACTAACTTTTATTAAGATTATAGACCGACCAAGTTATCTGACCGGTGGGCATAAATCAAAATAAATTATAACAGTTTACTAGCGTCGATCTGTCAATGTCAAAAAAGTGTCACAAGATTCTTGTCGTACTGTACTGTACATAGAAAATGACATAAAACAGGACATTACAGCTAATACCATGTTTTATGTAATTTTCTATGCCTAAGTAAGTCTGACAGAAACAGCTTCTGTCACTGGGTTAGATATCCTTGTTTGTCTATATATATATATGTATAAAGGTGGGTATAGATTAGATCATTTACTTGTAACATAACAACGAGCCGCTCTATGATATGTTGTTATGTATCACCCTTTCATGAACCAGACGTGCTTTGGAAACTATGCTTTTACCTGTATCATATCATTCGTTAAAACGTTACATTACATAGAAATGCTTGAGAAAATGCTCTAGTGTATATTCACCTTTACATAACGGTGTTGGTCACCATGAGATTACAGAAAAAGGTTGTCATCCTTTTCATAATCATTGAAAAAATATAGACATGTTTGTTTTTGTTCAGGTGATGTGACAGTGGAAACTTACAGTGATAAGGATAATATTCAAATATGGAACATGGAATACACTTATTAACATAATCAAATTAATTACCATAAATGATTGTTCTAAATTGAGATAGGTAATATAGATATTCACTTTTCTATCTCTAACCTGATATATAGGAGAAGCTTATGGCTATTTTTAATACATTTTCGTAATTTACATTTATAAACATAAATAGGACAAGCTTTTTACAGAAAGACAATAGACTGCCATATACTAACAACATCAAACTAGAAAGCTACGAGTTCCTTTCTATAACATTAAATCTTAACGGTTAGTAATTAATTTACTTTTGATTATTAATTAATATGTAAAAGTTATGTACATAGATAATTATGTTTTTTTTTAATAAATCGATTTTGAATTAAAATTTTAAACTATGAAAGATTTTAATTATTGACTGCGGATTAATCATGTTTTCTTGAGTTTGTATCTATTGTGGTTGATTGTTAACGGAGTTTTAGGTTATTATCCGATATTGTGTCTAGTTCCGGGTATCGGTGGAGGAGGGTAAATTCTCGCCTTCTGGCTTGTGCCTGGCGTGGAGATAGGGATCTTGCAAAGCGGACCAGTCGGCAGGAGCCCACTCCGACGTCGACACCTCCGCTGGTCGCTCCGTCGGCTCGCCCTTGCTGCACTCTAACGGCAGCGGCTTTGGTGTTTCAATCCTGTTCCAAAAATGTATTCAAAATAAATAAACTTCTTCTTCTCCTAGATTGTAGCATAGTAACCGAGTTAAGCGCAAGTAATTTGATTTACGCATACCGGGTGTAAAAAAATTGTATTTTTTATAACGACAATGGGCCTTACAGAGGTTTCTTTTCTATACTTACTTATTTAATCGATCAGCTGCAAACATTAAAAAATAATACATAATAAGAGAAATAACTAAGTTGTAGGGTTGTAGATAGAAAATACCTCACGCGTTCAGGCGATTGCATCGCATCGTTGGTGCTCGATATCTCCAAGTCTTCGCTATAGCTAATATGCAGCTTTTCCCCGTCGTTTCGCTGATCCTTATCTAAAATAAAAAACAACACGAGAACTTCATGAAAAGAAAGAGAGCGGCTAGAAGACAATAGACGTGGGGTTTACTATAGGTATAATTATAATTAGTTATGTTTAATATTGTTTTTCTGTGTTGAATTCTCGAGGACAAGAAGGTAGACTCACAAAAACTATTCACGATCAGACGTAGATGTGCGCTCACACAATGAAAGCACTGGTTGTAACGAATATTTCGTGGCCTACCGTCGACATTAATAGCGGCATCGGGCCAGCCGAGGGAGTCGCCCTCAACGTCGACGGGCTCATCCTCAGCATCGTAGCGCGGCTCCCGAGGTCGTTCTTCCCGTCGCTCCTCCTCCAGCTCGTAGCCGAGCATGCTCTCCACCGTGTGGTGGCGTTTGCGTGTGCGCAGCTTCAGACGACGCTGACGGTTCGCGCGGATACGCTGATATGTCTGAGCACAATATACTATGGCATAAGAATTGGGGATATTTAGGGCATTCAAGTAATCCATTACAATAGAGTTTGCATTAGGTCTCGACCGAAGACCTATACATTTTTTTATTCTCCTAAAGCATGTAGAACTCCTACCTCCCAGCGAGCATCTTCATCCTGATGATGTAGTGAGTGGGTAGAAGGCACAGCGGCGTCCCTCGGGAGGGCACTTAAACTGTATAGGTGCTGCAGCTCTTGCAGGAAGTGAGCCTGCGCGACCCCGGGCCCCAGCCGCGCGCCACAAACTCCGCAAGACGTCTTGCGCTCACCGTCAGCTGGTCACACACAATGCTTCCTTAAACTAAATCACTCAGTAACTCACTCTAGACCTGGACATCCTGTTTTAAGTATTGGCGGCATAGAATTACCAGAGTACTCAAATAACAATAGTTGTAGCGATATAAAGCTAGCGAAACAGTGTGACACATTTTGTAGTAATGAGTGGGCTGGTCAGCAGCATTGATATTACTTACGGGAAAAGAAGTCGTGTGAGTCAGTGCATGGAGCATTGACGGGAGGTTCGTCGTCCTTGGAGGGGCGCGGAGAGGCAGAGGCGGCGGATCCGGGGGAGCTCGTGTCATCGCGGGTCACGTAGCTGTGCCGGTATAGCGGCGGAGTGCCAGTCTCGTCGCGAACATTCTGATATACAAACCCATAGATATACAACAGTTTTATTAACTTGACTACCAATCCGGTCAAGAGTCGAACCCTGAGACTTTATTGTCTGTGTCTAGAAGTATTGAAGCGTAGCTGGAATGAATAAAATATTTTTTTTTTTCAGTAATGTACCAAAACTAAAAGCTGTACTAGCTGAAAGCCTAAAAACTTTAAGAATAATTTCTTCGCCCACTTTTCTTTTATATTTTATGTGTAATATATACCCTTAGAGCTTGTCCGACGGTATGTCCAAGGGCGTACTGTTCGCCCAGATGCCTTGCAAATGCCTTGCCCGGGTATAAGGGGTGAAAGGCAGCGCCGATGGGCCTGAAGGCGCCACAACCGAAACTCTGCAGGGCCGGATGCAGGAACTGAGGCGCCATGTGGTGCAGGAAACCCTCCATGACTGAATTCTATAAACATCTCTTACGATAATAGCTATTCATTATGATGGAATTACGCGAAGCCACAAAAATTTCATTTAATAAATTGACAGTTGATCATCGTACATGTAACAGTCAGATTCGGACATCTAATTATTACATTATTATAGAAAAGTGCGAGTCGGTTTTGCCAAAAAAGGATTGGTTCGACATTGAAGAAACACCTGTATAACAATAAGATTGTTGAGCTTGAAGCAGATCTTGCAGTCTATTTGAACATACATAGTTCAGTGCAGTATGGGTTTTTACATCGTGACATTAAAATACAGTGGTGGTTCTATAAATGTATTTAAAAGAAATATTAACGACCTCATAAACCACTTTTAAGCGGCTGCCGTATTGATAGTTTCGTGGAAAGTAATCATTCAAGTTTTACAAAAGAAACAAATAAATAGTCGAGAATTACGGCTGTTGAAAGCGATCAAACCGCACACACACACAAGAAAGCTTATAAAATTGTTTATTTTGAAAGCAATTGTATTACACCTCCAGTGCCTCACATTTATACTAACAAGCGAGTGACCGTACTTTGGTGGGTAAAGACTGCAAGCTAATGACTACAGGGTAACTTGGACAAACAATATTTTGTACTATTATTCGTCTGAATTAGATCCAATTATGCTGCTATCAACTATAACATTGACATTGATTTTCCACAGTTCACGGGAATACGAGAGAAAGTTTACTGCCAATTGACATGATCTGGCAATCAACAATATTGAAAACGGTGGCGGGTTTCTTTGAAAACATCTATGTTATTTAATTGTTAAGTTAACTTTCATGCCTATCGAGATAGCAAAGTGTAACGTATCAGGTAAATAAGCTTGTTAACCTTAAAAATGATTGGCTGTGATACTAAATAAGTTCTTATTTTACGCGGCGACCGATTGATAATTGTTATTTCATATTTTTAGTTGGGAAATAAACATCCACGTAATATGCAGTTTACGAGAAAATAGGATTAAAATCTTCAATTAACACTATTGTACAGTTGACCTAACGTTGACTCTGGGTTTGCTGCAATCAGTGCAGTTCGCTACAGTCGCCTTCTGATCGGCGACAGCTCGTTTGAATTTCCAATTAGTCGTGATGTCCAATGTATAATGGTTTGAATGGCGTTGTTGTCGTAATCAATCGGGGAGGTAAACAGAAGCCATCTCCTTTGTGCAGAGACGCGTCAGAACGTTAGATCGTCGTCAATGTAAACACGACAACCACATTGTACTGCCAATACGCACATGTTACTTTGAAGCCGTCGTTCGTCTCGCTATCAGTATTTCTTTGATGCAGAATCAGCCTTGGTTAGATGGACAGGCTTGATTACTCAATCGAATGGTACGTACTTCAGTGTATTACTTCAATGAACAATTATTATTGATTCTGATCTTTCTGTGACCACCAAATGTTTGCTTTTGGGCGGCGTATACCCAGTTCCAAGTTTTTTTTAGTTATGTTCAGTGACCCGTTTTAAATATTTTAATTGGGCCCAAAGAATAAGAAAATTCTTATCGGGAGTAGTAGTAGCTATTTAGTTCCGAGATATGAGAAATGAGGGAGATATGTATGTGTAAGTTGTAACAAGTGATAAACAGAGAATTTAATGTTATGATAAGTGGATCAGTAGCAAGGAGTTCCGGGTGCGAGCAGTTGGCACTCGTTACTGGCGGCTATCCGGTCTATTGTTGTTGCGCCGAAACTAAACAATTGGGAAAAGAATAGTACGCCCGGGGCCGGCGATAAATACACGCTCTAAAGTAAACGTTATGAAGTGATACATATGGTGGCACTCGCACAGAGGCCTTTAACTATTTTCGAAGTCTTGTTTACAGTATACAGTTTCAGATTTTAATAAGAGAGATATTTTCACGATAATATTTAGTTCTTTTCATTACAATCCTCAGTTTTCACTGCTATAACATCAGTTTAAAAACATGTTAGCTTAGCAGCTAACTTAGTTAGCTTTTATTCTTTGAAAACGAGAGAATGACATTTCGTTTTATGCATGTTTTCGACAGTGAAAACTTACAGTATCTCGACGTCCCATCGAATAATCCTGTAATGCACTCTTACCGGGTTCTTGCTTTTCCATCGATTTCGGCATCTAAAGGTCCTTAACACGTTGTGATTTTTTTATATTTATCTTAATGTTAATTACGGAGTAAAAAAGTCATTTTTGAAACAGATTTTTTTTTTCTGGTATTATAATTTTTCCTTCATAGCACAGAATACGCCCGGAATACATGAATGAAAATTATATACAATGTAGCTATAAAAATTAGCTTTGTTTTGGTATCTAAAAGATTCTTGTACAATAATTATTGATGAAGTTATTAAAGAAATACGGTTTTTTGCTTCTCCTGAAAAATGAGACTTTTCCTATTACGGGGTTATTCGGTGGGGGCGTCGATATATGCGCCGTTAAGAGAGGCGCTGCTATTACAGATTATTCTGTCAGAAAATAGGAAAAACCTATAGAGGTAGGCACAGAAAATGTTATAAAACAACTTGATAAGAGTGCTCTCTTATTAAGGTTTTTTAGGTAGTCAGTACGGTACGGTAAGCTTGTGAAACTTTTTTTACATTGCCAGAGGGGCGCTAGTGATTTTTCATAATTTAGTATGACTTATGCCCATCGATACAGATAGCTTTGTGGGTGTATATACGCGTATATATATGTTGCTCTATTTAACGTGGTTTCTGAAACCAAAATCTCCGTTTGAAACATGTTGTTATCTCTGTTTTTCAAAGCTTATGACAGGATTGACGATATGTTTTTTTATCGAGATTTTAATCTCGAAAACAAACGGTTAGTCTGTAAAAAAACATTAATTCCGTCATTAAGATATGTTAATCCCATAAAGGATAATTTCAATAAAGGGTATGTAATTTAGGTAACTAATAAGTATAAGTAGCTTGTAAGAGGCCAATAAGTGGGCAATAAAAAGGAAACCAGCCGCGGTTGAACGAAATACGAGTCCTGATTTATGCGCAATAGGAATTCGACCCTCTTTTCAATAAGTGCTACGATAAGAATCATTGCCTATCGTTCTCTTATACATTTCTCGAATACTCGTAGATATTTTTATTTAAATGTTACAATATATGTTTCTTGTAAAGGAATAAAATAATTGGTAAACACCTTCTTAATTACAAAGTGTGTACCGAAAAGACGTGTACAATGGAAAATACGGATTCAGAACATACTTATAGCCAAGGGTATTTCATTTCTGCGCTTTAGAGTTTCAAATATATTTATTTTTATTTAAAAAATATTTTTTTAATCGTTTTTATGTAATTTCCTGCATAATCCGAGGCATATGTCTTCGTTTAGTTACCTACTTGGATTTTTATGACTTTTGATGTTTAATAACTTTAAATTCGTAAAACGGTCTTCGAATAAGGAATAAGAATTATTGGATAGAATTTATTTTGCCAAATAAACACAAAGTTATTGATATATTACAAGATTTGGAACAGACAAAGCAATGAAATTGTTGCGGTCATATTGTGGCTTAACGTAGCGATACGTCCGATAACGCTCAAACATGTCCCTTTGTAGAAAATACCACTGATTTACAATACCATAGGAAGCTATCAAAATAGAAAATAAATTATTAAGCGCTATAGAAATACATTTTTCAGAGACCAAATTAAATTGGCAGATGGGCGTAATTGTTGAATATGTTATTGTAAAAGCACAAATTCCGGTCAATCCAACAATTCTATATATTCATAATTCTAGTTTTAAAAATATTTTTTAAACTTCCGTTCATAACCACATTAAAAATAAAGGATTAGAAAACGATGTATATAATATTAAACAACTATTTCAATTCGCAGAGCATATTTAATTCAATAATATGTTCAAACGATTACCATTTACTGATAAATCAAATAAACGATCCCTGCCATGTTTTAACTCGGTTCTAGGATCTTCGCAAACCTGAAAATAATTTTGGAAGTTGTTGTTAAAATACTCTACGCTTTCTTTGAATTAGTTTCACTTCTATCTTTCACTTATACATATATTAGTTAAAATTTAAAATGAAGTTACCTTCCGAGTTCTAGACAAATGTAATATTAAAAGAAATCATAAATAACAAGGAAATCTGCTTTCTTTATGAATAACTTTTTAGTGGTCTTTATCTTTATAATATTCATTTTTATTAATGCATTTACAAAGTTAAAGAAGCAATAAAGTTTTAAATATTTTTTATTTTATATTTAAAAAAATGTGAGCCGTCATGGGACACCTGGCAGATGTGAAACATCGTGTGTGTACAAGTAATTTGCATAAAAGATAATATTATTAAAATAAAATATACAAATATGTATACCTCAGTATAGCGTGGCGACCCGTCGCCACACCGTACACTCTACTACACATACAATATATATATGTATACCTTAGTATAGCGTGGCGACCCGTCGCCACGGCAAGCGTCGCCACGCCAACAATTCGGTTTACAAGTGAGCCTATAGATGTTTCACATCAAAACCAATCATATATCATTTGGATTCCTTAAAATTTTTTGTTAGAATTTTTTTTATTCAACTAAATTTCACTGGTTGAATAAACACGATGTTCTCGTACCTATAATAAAACATAGACAAAACATCTTAAAAAAATGTAGAAAACCGAACAGTCTGCTTTAAAAAATATCTTCTCATATTTATATCAGTTACCAAAATATAATTATTATAATTTTTTAAGACTTTTCAAGAAACTTTACAATGATACAAAAACATTCCGCACTAAGAAAATATAATCTAAAGTGATTATTAGGTCAAATGCTGTATTTAGTTGAGAAACCCAATTACGTATTTTTTCGCGTTATGAAAAACATGTATTGAAAAACAATTTACGTCAGATTTTGTAGCTTAAAAAGCAATACTATATAAAAACCACAAAAATGAACTGTTATTGTGGCTGCATTGCTTAATTATTAATATAACACAATATAATCGTTGATAAATTAATAAGTTAAAATAATATTTCAACTTTTTATAAACTGTTTTTTTTTTATTATTAAATCTTAACCTGAAGATTTAAAAAAATATGTAAATACATCTTTAAGAATGACATATTAAATAAACCTCAGTATCTTATTTAAATAATTAATTGTTCTATAAATAACGAACAAAATTAATTTAATTTTGAAAATAAATTATAATATACAAATTTATAATATTTCTGAACAAATTAATATTTATTGCGGTCGTACAAAGCATTTAATTATTTTAACTAAGGAAATAAATCCTCTTTTTAAATATTAATTTTATGGCTCAAAGAAAAGAAAAAAATGACTGAAGTACTTTTTGACGATTTTAATACAAAAGTTGTACTTACATGATTGTTCAGGTGGTACGGAAAAACTACGCAAGAGCGCACTTGGTCACTAAACAATAGTGCACTTTCCGCGACGTTCAGGGAGCGACTGAGGAGATTTTCTGACTTGCGCTCCCGCGCGCTGGGCGGACACACTTCTGACACGCCCATCACGAAATAGCAATAAAAATCATACAATGTCCTAGACTCTTTTTTATTTTTATATCATGTAGAAAATTCTTTAAAAGTGACTAAGCATTTGTTAAGCTAAGCATTTTACATATTGAACTGTACAGTCTTACTACTTACTATCACCACTAATTATTACTAAACATACATCTTGTTTTTGTTACATTCGAATACGACATACTCTTAGTTTAGTCTATGATATAAAAAGTGTTTTTATATTTTTGTAGTATTCATTTAATTAAAAAGTAGATTGTATACTTTAAAAATGTTTATTGAACTAATAATAACGCAGATAATAAAGGTATATAATTCACAATAAATTACTTCTATTTTTATTATATTTTATTACCGTTTTCTAATCGTTATTCTACAAAGTAAACTTGTATGATGTAACTACATTACTTACAGTAATAGAAATTAAAATTTAATTTAATTTTAGTATTAAAGAATTGTTTAGACAAAACACTTTAAGAGGAAGATCGTAATCATACTAATATTATAAATGCGAATGTCTAGATGGATGGATGGATGTTTGTCTGAAGGTATCTCCAAAACGGCTCAACGGATCATGATGAATTTTGGTACAGACGCAGAAAATACGGAGTCACGAACGACATCTAGTGTAAGGTACTCGTAGAACATGCAAAGAAAATTAGACAAAGATATTTCCAGAGACAAATATTTTTAAAGAGGAAACAAATTGATTAATCCAGGATTGGCAATTTTAATTTTCTTTTATTGTTTCATTCTGTTGGTATTATTTAAGCTGTGTTATTTTATAACTGTACAAATGAACGATATAAATGAGCTATTCGCTTGGTTAAGAGTACATCGCCACCCCATTAATATCTAATATCTTTAACAACATATTATAGACTAATTATGAATATAAAAGCCTAGCCAGGGGGCGCTTCGATCGCCTTTTCTATTACTTACTTACTTTGTTATAGACGAATATGAAGCGGTTACTTAATATCAGGTCGGTTGGTCGGTCGATTAATCGTATGTCATTGTAAAAAAATGTATGCGCATAAACAATTATTATTAATACTTATTTGAAAACAATAGCACTGATAAAAAAATCAACAAGGATAAAAAATTCTCCTCGTAACTTTTTTTCACATCACTACAAGTCCAACATACTTCAGTGCTTGTAAAAGTATAATCAACTGAATCGGGTGGTATTTTAATGAAAAACCTCAATATTTTTAAGTGTTGAATAAAGTATTTGATACTGTTCCTGTATCTTGAGAATTCAAATAACCCAAGATTAACTTAAGTAGTGTTATTTTATACAAATACAACATCGGATCTTGGAATTCATTCATTGTTAGAGTTTTAATGGCAAATAAAAAAATGGAACAAATGGATACAGTTTTTCATCATCTTGAAAAGTATATTCAGAGTATAACAGTTATAGGACTTGAAAGAATTTACCATCATCTGATTTACCTATTACTTTAATAAAAAAGTCTGAGATTACTTAAAAAATTGATACATCCTTTGAAAAGTATCTTCATCTAATATACACATATATAACCAATGACTTTATACTCTTGTTGGTACATTAATCATATTGGCATGTCTCAAATACGTCTAACTAATCTGTGCTCTGTAGTCCTCCTTATAACGTAATCATTTATAGTCAGAGCACTAAGGGTGGGTAATAAAAATGAGAAATTATTTTTAATAATACTGTTGGTGGGCGAAGGGGGCGCTCGGCTGACAGCGACAATATTCGGCAACGTTAATACCCGCTCTTATTACCACGAATTCTTCACTGGAAACTATCCTACAATAATAATAGTCCCCCGCAACTTTATGACCTTACACTAAGTTTATGACGCTAACTCAGAGACTTACGAAGACATACCTTCGATAACTATACCTTTGTTATTTATTTTTAGCCAAAATGTATTCTTTTGTATTTAAAAGCAAATTATATTCTTACTTAAATAAATGCGAATGTTTGGATGGATGGATGGATGTTTTTTAGAAGGTAATAAGACCTGGATAAAATTTGGTTTAGCTGTAAAACATTGTCTGGAGGAACATAACACAAGAACAGAAATAAATGTTTCTTTAAAAGATGTCGCCAAGAACACTAGTAATCTGATCTAGAAAACTGTACGTGTTACTCATATTTCAATATAAGCACAATTATTACACGCTTTAAAATAAAATGTAAGGCCATACCAACAACGCATAAGGGATTTCCCTGTTTAGCTTGGTTCGCATATAGTGTGTGAGGAAATTGCATATATAGATATATTAAAATTACTAAGAGGCTGTATTTAATAACCATCTAATTAGGTGTCCTGTATATAATAGATTACTACGTACTTGAGAAAGTGTGAAGGTGTAAATCAATAACTTGGTCAATACAATTACAGCCGAGGTCAGTAAGCTCCTGAAACTTAATGATGCATCACTTACGGGTGGTGAATATAACAAGGCGAGAGCGTAGGGCTAACGAGATAATGCAAACCGCAACAGAGCGATGCGACCGCATTAATTGAGAGTCACTACGTCGTAAGTAGCCAATAATGAGGGCTTTAACAGTCTGTGAACTTAAGCCGCTAGGTGCGTGCTTACTTGAGAGTTTGCGGTTATACTCAGATGAGAGATTTGACTGTAATTGCAATGGAATGCAAACTGAAACACAATGAGCGATGTCACCGCTACGTTATTTCTGGAGGACATATTTTCCGGGGGAGGACAAAAAGGTAAACTGGTGACGAGGCTCGGAATGCGTTGTGATTATGAAACGCCATTTGTCAAGTTTTTATTGGGCGCTGTGGTGGAGCGGCTTTTGTTGTCGCCCTCAGGCCGAACTGCGCCCTACCCTCGTCTCACTGACGTTAATTCATAATTTTTATAACTTGTTAACATTTTGCGGATTATTTGCGGCGGACAAGGGATAGCCGTTTAATTAAATTCTATCTTGTCTTTTGTGTTTTAATAAGTTTCTTTGATACTTTATAAAGTTTGTGCATTACAAATTGTACATCTTACTAATATTATAAATGCGAATGTTTAGATAGATGGATGGATAAATTTTGTTTGAAGGTATCTTTTTTTAGGGTTCGCGCCGGAAACATATAATGAATTTAAATTCCTAAGTAAATGTTAGTTTAGTTGGTTCTTTATATGAGTGACTAACTCACTTTTTGAGTTACCTAAATAAACTAAGAATGGCCAAATATAGGCTACCAAGAATGACCACCATAAAAGTGATCGACGACATAAAGCAATATCGATTTCACCACAGAAAAAAATCCTGAGCATTCGAGCCAATAAATTATTTTATAATTTAGAGAGTATTATAATAAAATGAAAATAAATTCAACACAAAAAAAAATTCGTCGTCTTTAATATCAATTACAAATAAATTGTTGTCCATTTTACAAAAGATTTTTTTTTATTCGTTCTAACGTTAAATTTAATAATTTCCAATAACAATTTTGAATCAAAACGGAACTCAAGTCATAAAAGCTAATAACTGAGATATGCACAGGCCTATTGATTGGGGGCTTCAATCGGGAGGAGCGTTTGTCGCAATGTAATATTAAATGGTTTCGGCGCACATGAAAGTGGGCCCGAGGCCGAGGCAGTCGGTTCGAGTTCCGCCGGTGCAGCCATATTTGCCGCTTCGTCGGTCAAAGCGATGCACTCGACGGGAAGCCGACACACTTCAATTTCGCTTTAGCCTCAATATTTGGAATCACGTATCAAGATATATAAGAAACAAGAATAGTAGAGTTTATTTTGATTTAGATTAATTAAAATATTGTTCTAATGATAATGATAATATATCGATCGACGATCTTAACCATTTGGAAGTGTTTAGAACACACTATCCTCGTCTCGATTACTGAATAAGACTGCACAAAAATTAAGCAGTCCAGTAATTATTTTCTACAATAGAGTATTATGGACTTCGGTCAAAAATCTCAGTTTTTGTGTACCGTGCGTGATGAAGGTGTAATCATTTTTACTGCAATTCTACTCATAGTATAAAAATGAAATATCAAGTATATCAGAAATCAGGTAGAGATTTTTTCCTCCCAAGTAGGTTTCCTCCAGATAGGCAGGCGGTCGGCCGTAATAACTTAAGTCAAAACTTAAAGGTTTATAAAATCTTGTATGCCGACCCCACGTGAATGGGAAAAGGCTTGGAAGATATATATTGGTATAGATTTTTTGAGCAAGGAAACCTTGCGGTCAGAACTCCTTCAGCAACAATGTGAACAAAGGAATTAGAAAGCTTAGAACATAAATGTATAAAAACAAATTACATACTTAAATAAATGCAGTGACATATTTATCATAAACTTTTTATTTAATTGTTATAATGGGAATGAAAATATTATCCGTATGTTCTGTATGATGCAATTGCGGCTTAAGTATTGCTCGCAAATGTTCACGTAGATAATGTTTAGTACAAACATATATGCAATAAAAGCATTGCGGTTGTAATGGTTCAGAGGAAAAGCGGGATATTATGGGCGTGGCGTGAGAAAGGCGGCGATTTTTCTCTTTGACTCCGCCCAGTGGAAAATATTGATGGAACCGCCCCTGCGCCATTAATGCAGACATCTCCCTGAAAAAGTTGGATTTTTTTTATTTGTTACAGACATATACGTTTGTTGATATACGTGACGATAAAACTGTAGCAGCATCCACTTTCGCAGTACAACTGTGATTTTGAGAGTTATATATGATTACGTAGTATTTATAATGTTTCAATGTTATTTTGTAATGTATGTATGTTTCATGTTCAAACTTAACCCAAAGGTGTAGGCAAAGATACAGAAATACAGAGTTCCATTCAACCGTACCCATTCAGTCAGTTACCTTAACGTTACCTTCAGTTTTGACTTCAACAATTTGAAGCATTTTTAATGCATCATAAGTGGCAATATTTTCGATCTCTCCCTTACTCTATTTCATGTATTCCTTGTCCATTGCTGAATTTCTTTGTGTTATCTGCTTTTGGATAGCCAAATGCGCTTTATGGTGGTATCAATACAAAAAAATTCTGCACAGACTAAACCATCCGAAATACAGTGAGAGGTCATACATTTAACAAAGACTAAAACAATTGAAATCCATGTCAGCATTGTAATAGATGTCAGAGATTCACAGTAAATAAAAAGCGAAACCACTTTGTTGACTGTACTTATTGATTTATTTTTTGCAAAGACAAAATTGAGTAATAAATCAGAATAACAGTAGAGTAAACTTTGGTTTCTGAGATCAAAATTTCTGTATAAAACATTTCGTCATCACTGTCATTATTTTTGACAAAACATAGATAAAAATATAAGATAATAATATGTTAAAAGGGAATTTTGGTCTCAGAAACCCACGATCAATCGTGTAGTGGATTGTATGTGTAGACGTAACCGCATTTGTCTTATCCTTGTATCGTCCGTGATATGTTGATGGAAGTTGCCGACATGTGTCACTTCAAATGTCTCAGACGCTGGAAACTGAGGAATGTATCAATCAATATGGTCTGTAACATTTCATAGCAGTTCTAAAAATTTACGTAACAATTTTTTTGTCTATACAATATAACAGATATTTTCATATGGCACTGTACAAGTTATAAGTCCCTTTTTGTCATATTATTTCAACGGACTCTCTGAACTTCGATCAAATCATAGTCAATCTTGTGTAGAAATGAGAAACAAGTCCGAAAAAAAAGATAAGTTTTATTTATAGAACATAATAGATACATGCATGTTGCATCATAAAAATATATTAACAAATATTAACAAACAAAGCGATAAAATTCTTGAGTCATCATCTAAACAAACGGATATATTTCCACCCCGATACCACTATTAACTCGTGTTAGGGATTTTTTCTGTCAACGGTTGATATGTAAATTCCACTGGTATCAAAAGGTTCGGAAAATGTTTTATATTATCGTTGTTATTTACTTCTTTGGTGAGCCGTAAAATATCGCTGCATGGAAATGCGGGGGCTTTGCTTCTTACTATAGTTTGACAAGATGACAGTTATAAGATCGGGATCGTCTGAGGGTTATGAACGAAATAAGCATTATTCCAAGATGTCCTGTTACTTTTATACGTTTCAATCGTAATATTTGAGAATAATATTTTAACACCGTCGTAAATATTGAAGTAATAATAAATTTGTTTTTTGTTTTCATTCAGGCAGATATACTTACACATAACCATGAGTTTACACTGTCAAATCACCTTTATAAAAACATATTGTTAACATATTTATTTCAAAGAAAATGCTGGTGATGATTTTGTTCTAATCCCAAGACTAACAACGTGTATTAATAAATAAAATGAATAAGTATTTTTGCAGCGGAAAGTCATGGTGACTTAATTATGTTAGTGTTGGATTAAAAAATACTAGTTATTTTACAGTTTTTAATCAATATTAACTAATTCCATGGTTTTACCTGTCACACTAGATAATAGGAAAAAGGAATTTTTCCGATCCGGCTGATCACTTCTGAATCATTCAAACATTATTTTGATGTATTAATATACATAGTTTTTTAAATACATCAAGACGGGGCATGTGGAAATTCATTTGTAAAAATAAAAATCTTTTGTATCTCATGTTATGCCCGATGTAATAACTGTGTAGGAATGCACAAGACCCTCGGGTCGGGCTTATTTTCTTTGCCCGCTCGCGCGTGTAATCACATGCAGACTCAAATGAAATTTTTTTACCTTTCTACTACATTTCTAACTAAAGTATGTATATGAACCATCGTATGTTTTCAACATGAGTAACAAAATAAAAAACAAATGTTGAATATCCATGAAAAAAGACTTAAGTAAAGAAGACATCATTATTTTTTTAATTTTGAATTATTGAGTAATCTTTCAAATAAGTTTTTTTTTCTTTGCCAAAAAATTTAAATTCTTTTACCCATAAAATTCCACAACACCACGTAAATTTGGACATAATCTGATAAGATGACGCACCTTCAGTGACATATGCTAACTTCTCCATTTTCGATGCGAAAATGCACTGTTTTAACAAATGTTAAAGTTCATTTTTGAACAACCCATTGTATGTTTACACACGTATGAATTGCACATTTAGTGGCGAGGGTGCGAAAACTTGTTGTTATCTCGAACGAGGCCAATTTCGGCAAATGGATACTAAGTCCTAACTCTCCTATCTCTTTTCGCGGCGTTCTTTTAAAATATCGACATGCGAGGTATCGGTCGGACGTGTGAGCCGACACGCAATTTGGGAAGGATTTGCTTTATTGCCGCTAGGTTAAGTCGATGTTACAACGCGAGATCGTATGGGACCTTAAAACATGATATTCGTTCACTTTAACGGCTGTCGTAATCAAGTGTAATGTTCACCTTAAGTGGCAAAGATTTTCTTATTACTACAACAATCTTTTATGTTCGAATCGTAGTAGACAGTAATTTTGATTGAGAGACCTTATAGTTGATAATATGTACTTTAACAGTGAGAGTGATTAATTATCTGAATGAAAAGAACGAAAACAAAAGAAAAGACTGGTGGAAAAATTTTCAAACCGATTAAAAATTAATAAAAAAAAACTCGTTAAAGAGTGATATTATCAATGCAACTTTTGAGCTGGGGTGTGGCTAAAAGTTTTTGGGATTTGTGACTGTTTCATCATCAACTATTCGTCCCCACTGTTGTCTGATGACTTTTTACTTCTTAATTGCATTACTTTTTGGATTTACCCACACTACACGTGAAAAATCGTGTTGGTTTATTTTGTACAGTATCAATGGTATAATTAAATTCTTTTGGTATATTTTAACACGGTGTTAGTGATAAAGAGGGTGGGTAGATGGCGTCATCGGACCGCACATGCCGCCTCGCCGGCCGTCCCTTTGAGTGCAAGCCATGCGAGAAGTCATCCACTTATCAGCGCGATCTATTGCCGACATTTTTCCCGTTTTTCCCCGACTTCTCGCCTCGCCGAACTGTACCCGTAACGTGACATAATTGAATCAGCTAGCTTCGCGACACGTTTCCGTTCTGGGATTGTTTCAAATTAATCACGACGTAAGCAAACATTTATGCTTATTGAATTAGAATCATATGTGACGTGCAGTAGACCGGATTAAAGGTTTTTATATCATTTCATACAATTAAGGTAAAATTCGCTTACGCAGATACGCGAGATACGAGATACGCGTACATACGTCGTCGTTTTGTGCAGATATGATAAATTTCTGTCTAAACGAATCGATGGTTAAAAGAGTTCGCAACAAAGTCATCAACTAATAAATTCATGGCAGAAGTAATTCATTAATGTGAAAAAAACTTTAAACATCAAATAACATTTTATCAGTTACATGGGGAAGAAGGAAATAAAGAGAAGGTTGAGATATAAGTATTAATTTGCTTTTGAATATTTAACAAAGTGACAGTGGGTTGCATGTTTGTCATATGTATAACTATTTTATAACTAAGTGTGGCTTTAACTAGCTTGTGAAAGAGAGCGTAATTCCCTACATACACAGAAGAGACGGCAAAGCTTCGCAAAATAAAATAAACTCCACAAGCGAGCGCTCTGACTGTAATTACCAACGTACAAGTGCTATCAAATAAAAACACAGTCTCATCGGTAAAGGTTTTGAGGCGCTCGTTTCACGCCAACTGTAATTCTATTTGAAGTGAGACTCAAAGAGATGTTGACTGCTTCCCCTCAGTCCGTATCCCATACAAAGAATAAGGATTTTCACCCCTCCTCTGCCTAAACGCATTTATCTCGGTGAGATCGGTATTTGACTTTGTAGTGTACATTTATTTCGAATGGTAATTGTTAAATACTTTGAGTTTTATCATAATTTATATCTTTATATTTTTTAAGTACTCCTCTTATTATGAACTATAAAAGTCACAATCCAATCTACGATCTAAAGTGATAGCTATACTTGGTCTAAATGTTGAATTTTTGTATTAAATGAAACAAAACAAAAATAATTTAATGAAATAAGAGGACAAGGTGTGTTGGGTCAGAAATGCTAGTGTGGAATAAATTAAAGTAATTTGTGGAACAAGTGCGGTGGGTGCGTCGGATGCAGTTTGCGGTGTGCCGTGCAGCGCGGTGGCACGGTGAGGCGCGGGGCGACACAGTGCGACGCGTTTTGCTCGGCTTTTTGCAGCCGCGGCCGCCCTGTCACCGACGACAGCCGCTACTGACCGCGTCTATAGTGACGTTATCATCTACAACAAAATTAAATAAATTTTACAAAATTGTTACCGTAGTAATAACTTTTAATTTAAATAATCCAATTTTTAAGATTGACTGTTATATAATATTAAATTCTCACTTGAACATTTACATACGTAATCTTTTAAAGAGAAGTTCAGTGTGAGATAATTGCTTAATACATGAAATCGACAAGGTGGACTGATGAGGTGCGTTGTTCATCAACTCGAACGGTGGTTGATGTACAGGTTCAATGCAGGTTGTCTCTTGAATTAGAAAGTATCATGGGGTTGCTTGAATTAGGATGTATCATGGGGTAGTATTTTAATGTCTCGTGTAAATTATCGATATTTGATTTCGTCGTCGAGCCTAGTTCTAGGCGTGACGACGTGTTTTGTGCGGACGCCACGTGATGGCGTAATTAGTGCGTGACCGCCGGCCGGCGTCACGTCGACACTCGACACGTCGCCCGCCTATTTACAACTCTGACATTGTAATTTTAACCGTATCTGTGTGCAAATTGTCTGTGTACAGTACATATACATATAACAGTGTATTTGACGTAAATGATACTTATTTTACATCGACCCTCGAATAAATACATGCCATACATAGGTATATTTATATGCTTGTAGAAGATGAGAAAGTTTCAGTTGCGTGTCAAGCAATCAATCCGCGGTAAATTATATAAAAAATACATTTCAAGCTTGAGCTGACTGCAAGATGGTTTCTTTATTAGTTTTCCCGAAGGCACCCGCGCCCGGATCGCTGGGGACGTGTGAAAAAATCTCGCTCCGGATTAAGCTCCCGTTTATCGAGCTCCGAAGCGGACTTATTGCTGTAATACAATCTCTGTTATGTCGCGCTCGGATTATCCGTATCACCGTGTTTTACTGAAAAATGTTACCTTCAAATCGCGTCGCTGTTGGCGTCGTACCAGGCAATGCATATTATTTTGTATAAATTTTTGTTTGCATGACATTTTATATGATATGGACTATAAGATAATGCGTTCTTTAGTTACTATTAATATAAAATGATTTATAGAATACGGACATATCTTCAGCTATATAAAATCTAGATGTTATAGACGAGTACAAAATCGAAGTAGTTTGTCTAAATTAAATTGCTTAGTTATTATTCATTATGTATTTTTTCATAATTCTATAACCATGATGTTTTTATTTTTAAATGTGTTTATTGATTAAAATTAATATAAAATGAAATAATGTAACAGAGTTACTAAACGCGGTCGTATCTATCTTTTTAAATCTACGCAAATTGAAAACGCCATTATCGAGTGTAAGCAATTTGTGCGCAGCTGGTGTGGGCTACGCCGCTACGGCGGGTGCTACGGGCTACGACCGCTACGGTTATATTCAAAGGCCTATACTACTCGCTTCGACTATTTTATTTATCTAACTTTTGAAATCAATTAAGCTTTAAATTGTTATCTATCTAATACAAAATAAAAAGCAGACGTTAGAAGTTACTTGAATTTTGATTACAGAGAAGAGCCAAAACGACCAAATAGGTATGATTTGCGTTCTGCATCAAGTAAGATTATAAAAAAAATAACATTGATGAAAACTCATTCGAAATGTTTGCCCATATTTTTATACTTTTCAAGAAGAGATTTTAAATGTAACATAATTTTGCACATAAAATATTAAAACCAGAATACATGAGGAACATTCAGAAGTCGTTAGGGTGCGAATCTCGTAAATAAGTGAGCTGTTGACGAGCGAAGCGTGGAAAGAATAGAAAACTATATTCGTAGTGATCGTTCCATAAAAATGTTGTTTCTAAAATAAAGTTTCTGGGAAATGTTCAAATAATTTACAAAATAGTTATTCACATATTGATTATCTTTTTTTCAACTTTGCGTTATCTATTTAATGAATAGTTACTATTAATAGTATTCTATATTTGTGTATTTGAAATGTTAAAATTATTTTGTAATTATGATTCATATATGACCCCTATTTACCGCGTTTTAATACGAGCGAGGCTAAGAATGATTAATGACCAAGGGTTGCACGATGCGATGCATCCTTGGCTTGCTGAGTTTCATTGACTAATTTATTTCATTTTGTAATCCTAACTACATTTTTGCTACCTTAACCACGCCTTTTATGTTCCGTTAAATAATGGATTGTTATCATCGAATACAAATACTGAACTACAATCGTTTTCACACCTTGCTTACTATAAGGTATAATAAGTGTAGATACATTTCTAAATTAATTACTATTCTAATAGCAGGTAGCAAAATTAACTCTTTGAAGTTCTATTACTGCCATTGGGAACAGCTACAGTAATTATTATGATCTTGTTTGGTTTCTATCAACTTAATCATTATCAATCTCCACTATTATTTTGTTTTATTTAATATGTTTATTACATTTTTATTACATCCATATCGTTCTTTTAATATAAGTGTTACTTTAAAAGGTGACGCAAGATCAGTGGTCGGGTGGTGCGCGTGCCGCTGCTAATATCCAGCTAACATCTGTAAAACGACCAGATTGACTTAATGGTGTTTCCAAAGTTTCGCGGAGAGAAAATTTTAGTTCGTCGCGGGAGCAACTAACGTCGGCGGGGTACGGACGGACAGATTAGTAACAGCTGTCAGTCGCGCGAATATGTTATTTATTGACGACGTGAACGTAAGAAATTTCGGTCGAATTTTGTAGGAAGGGTAAATAGAAAATTTAGCTCACTGAATATATGTCGGTTATATTATTACTTATTATTAGCGAAGTGGTAGCATATCATTTGAACATTACTATGGTTCTCAATCTAAAATAAGATTATAATAAAATTAAGAATGAGAATTTTAATACTCTTGTTCTATTCTCTGATGCTGTTTTACAGACTCGCAAAAATACTTTTTTTACCGTATCGTAAGTGTTAAATAAGTTTTATTTTCCGATATTGCTCGTTGCAAGAAGCCTTCTCCACGTAAAATTGAAAACGTTGCAATGCTAACAACGGCATTAGCTGGTGGCACAACCGCACCTGTCAGAATATTAGATCGGCGACATTAATCAGTGGCCCCGCTTCCCCCCGCTATGCGTCCTGCACCCCGCCGCCCATTCCCTGTCGCCCGTCGGCGCGCTCTACGAACAATCAAAAAGCCCATTCTAGAGCAAAGTCGCGGTTTACCATCGTTTTCATCCCCGATCTCCGGCCGTAGACTACATCCGGAACGAAGCGATTCGAACGCTACGATTGCCCTACATTACAATCATGTGTTGGATCACCAATTGCCTGAAAAAAATGATAATAGACTTTTATACACTAAGGTATGGTCATTTATAATTGCATAATTTGACTCATTACGAATTTAATAACATTAAAAGATCTATGAAGGGAGTAAAATTTGAATTAAAAATTTTCTTTGAGCTGAACAAGAAAGTGATTTGATTGTCTGACCGTTTTTACAGCCGTTAAAGGTTGAAAGAATTTTGCAAACGGACTTATGGAAGGCGTAACGTAATATAAGGCGTCTATGTTATTTTGTGGGGTCGAAACTTATTCATCCCGCAAATCCGCTCATGTATGAACCAAATCCTGCCCGGTCACCGCTGATTGCATTGTCATGTGTAGCGGACCTTGTTTTGCCACATCGAAGTGTGCCTTTTCTATTTGGGTTTAAGTATTACAATTGATTGGCGTTTATGGGAGTTACGCGTAAAGCCCAGGTCGTATCGGTTTGTAAAACATGAGAGTCAACGTGATTGGAATGTTTTATTTGACCCTCAGAACATATGAGACCGATATGATGTATGTTTTTCCTTTTGACACAAAATTTATCGATGTATTTATACAGTTGTAATAAGTGAAATAAGTTACTTTCGCATATGATTATTATTAACAAGACCTAGATGTGCAATATTTATACTTATACTTAGGTTTAGAATTAGCTTAGCTAGTTTGAAATGAACTGATTGACTAAATTAAGCACCTCTGCTGACTTAGATTAGTACTATAAAACAAAAGATCTCGTATTTCAATACGAACTTTTTATCATATCATCTTGCTTCATTATAAGCAAATTTTGAATGAAACAATCCTTATTAGGTAATATCATAGAAAAATTGTTTGCAGAAATTCCATCCAAATTACTTTAAAGAAAAACAGTGAAACATAAATATTGTATTTTCTATACGAGCTCGTTAGTTTCGAAGTTGTAATATTTTTCTGGATTACGTATGTGTCCCACGGCGCGGTGACAAACTTTCATAATAACGCGACGGCTCGTCACGCGCCTCGGGAGATGTCGCTTTTGTCCCCGAGATATAAAAACATATGTTACCTGCCTATTACATTAATGTTATTATGTTTATTATGAATTTAATATGCCAAGATTATATTTATCAATTTCATAAAGTGAACACATCGACTTAAAAATTACTCTACATTTTTCACAACTAGCTTTTTGTAAGTTTTTCCGCGAAACTTTCTATTTCGCACAGCCGCGTTGCGGAATACTCTGTCCTCGGCAGTATTTCCAAACAGTTGCGACTCAGGGACCTTCAAGAAAAGAGCGTATACCTTCCTTGAAGGCCAGAAACGCATCTGCGATTCCTCTGGCGTTGCGGATGTCCATGGGTGTCGGATCAAATAACTTTCGGCGGACCGTAGCTCGTTTGCCCCCTTCTCCTATGAGAAAAAGGTCCTTGATTTATTTATTTAGTTTATCATTTTATCTATACTATACCTAAAATGTTTGGGAAAAAGGTTTCAAATATAACATGAAGCTTATAAATAAAAATATAATGTAATTATTGTACAAAATTACTTATAACTAGTAAAAAGATAAATTAATAGCTTAGGCAAAACTATAAATGTACAACAAAAGGGTGCTTCGAAATAATACGAGAGGAGAGTTTTAAGTGTTGTGGACACGTTAACCCCATTATCAGGCGGTTGGCTTAACCGGCAGTTAAGCTCCGTCGACAGAGGCTCGATTTATGCCGACACGAACGTAATTAGTCGATTCTCATCCGATCGCTTATTGAACATTGCTACGCTAGCAATTCTAGTTTTATAAAAATTGAATCGACTATTAGTCTTTTTTAAATATGTTACTACATCCAGATATTTAATAAGATAATTGTTATAACACTATGACACTGTCAAAATTTTTTGTAGACTTATGAAAATCAAAAATAACGGAAACATTTAGTCTGATTTGCAAAATGTTATATCTTACTTTAATTTTTATGTTTATTGCTTTATGATAATAATTCATTATTATTATCACTTGGGTCAAATTCCTAAATATTAGTCGAAGGTATACTACACTCTACTAATATATTCGAGTAAGCATTTAAACCGCGACAAAATCCAAGCGACTACGTTTTAGCCGCGCTAATCCCCCGATCCGCGAAAGCCATGCATTACACGCCTCTTTATTACATTAATTTAAATGTTTGCCCGCCGGATTCCCTCTCATCCTCTCTCTCCCTTTAGTGCAATAAATAAATTCTAATATGCTTGCATATCGGTACATATTACGTACAGACAAGACACTATTAAATAGTAATTGCTAGTACAAGCAATTGACAAATAGTTAAGTATTATTACCACTACTTTCATACATATTGCTTGACTTTATATACTAACTAGAGTTAAATATTACTGTAAATATTTGGACTTGAAAAATATTGGCTTGACAACATGGTGTTACATAGTAAAGAATGGTCTTATACTTAGTCATCCACTGTGGCCGACGTTGCAGTGAATGTTGCTACTTGTGGAACAAATTAATTTCAAAAACTACATTGTATAAATAAAAAACTGCTACTACTATGTTATATAAATAAAATCATACAAACATGTTTATAAATAATATTGCTGTCCGTCACCACATACGTAGCACGCTACGCAGATCGTAGATCTCTACGAATTCGAAAATTTTGTAATTACATACGCCGAATTAGCATTGTTAGTCAAAAAATGTTTTTCATATTAATCAATTTTATATTTCTTCATTAGCCGTTAGGCAACTTTTTCGATTTTTATACATCGTAGTATTGAGTAATGATGTAACTAGGCACTATCAAATCAGCGATAGTACCTGCAGGATGCTGTAAACGCGACTCATTACCTGACCCGGCTCTAAGGGGATTATACTGTCAACGCACCTGGATTCGAAACAACAAACGGGCGTAATTATTCACGTTGAGCCGTGCGAATGTAAACGAAAATATTTACTAGATTCAGGACAATAAGTTATTGCCCTATAATCCGATAAACGAATATCGCTAGCTTGAAAATTGTGTTATCGTCGCTGTAAAGCGTTCACAAGTCGCCGCTTTACGAGGGCAGGCGCCAGGGGCATGCAAACATAAAAATTCTCTATCGGGACTAATAGGAGCGAAACAAATAAAAGGATACGTAAATAGAAGCGCCGGATAAATTCCAGTGGGGCTGGAGTGCGCGTAAATCCGCGCGATTTGTATCTGTGACAGGGGTGTGCGGGCTGCCCACCCCCTCCCTCACCTACCCTACCCCTTGTTGGCCCCCTCGTCATCACCATCGTCGGCCGTCTGCCTGCACACACTTTTAACAATTAATTTAAAAGCCAATATTATTCTTTATAATAGTTTGATTGCCGATTTTAAGCAGTAATCTACAGTGCTTCCATCGATGACCAATGAACAGCTTTGAGTGTGGCAAAAAATAATATACGTGTGAAAGTGACATCAAGTATTAAGATAAAACATTAAAGTTAGGTTCGTTAACTAGTTAATTATCTAAACCTAGATAAAATGCCCATAAAAACTAAAAAATAATCCATTAAAATTTAAAATAAATTAAGAATGGTTTATAATGTTGGTACTTCACGTAGGTATTTCTAATCCGGCGAGGCTCAGGTCACGTTTATGCAAATGATATTAAATTAGAAACGCTTTATAACAACTGTGGCGGCGCGGCTCCTGTAAAGAGGTGCAATTACACCAATCAAATTGAAATTTTAGATCACTAATTGCACCCGACATGTTTTACGACCCCAAGCTTGTCGAGACTCCAGTTATATTTAAGTAGATATAGAGGGACGGTTGAGGTTCAATATTAAATTTCTATCTGATTGTATACTGCTAGTAAAAAAAAGAATGTACATAATTAGTTTCTTTAATTTTATGTTATCAATTATACTATTAATATTTCAAATGTGCCTAGTGGTTAGTCTGGAATCTAGTAAAAACAAACGACTTTTTAAGTACACGATACTTTTAGTATGGGTCTTTGTTATTGTACACATATTGCTGAACGTGAAGTAATCAAGCTTATAATCCTAATTAACACTTATTCAATCGAACTGTGCAGTTAAATAATAGTATTTAAGTCATTTCAGTAATTTTTAAATTAACCTCTACACATACCTGTACATAAAAAGACATGCATTTTTAATTAAGAGTGAACTGGACAGCAAAAGACGCAAGTATAAACTACACAAAATTGAATACTTAATGGTAGAATTAGACTACGACACCGCGACAGACACGATCCGGATAATTGTAAATAGTACAGACATTAATGTTGAAATTTATGTCGTAGTCTTATTGAACCTTGCGAACCTTAAATACCTATGTCTTCTGCGATTCAAATCCAAACCGTACCACGTACCCTATTTAATTAAGCTTCTACCGCTAAAGTTCAGCTCAACATCAGCAATAGCTGTGTTTTTTACTATCTATATATATAAAAGAAAATCGTGTTAGTTACACTATTTATAACTCAAGAACGGCTGAATCGATTTGACTGAAAATTGGTGGGCAGGTAGCTTAGAACCAGGAAAAGGACATAGGATAATTTTTACCCCTTTTCTATTTTTTATTCCGCGCGGACGGAGTCGCAGGCAAAAGCTAGTTACTTATAAAGGTAATTCAAATCATTATGACACATGCCCCCGTGATGGGCGGTATCGATGTTGTGTAAATCATTGGTACACATTGTAGGGCAAGCGGGGGCATCAATAGTGCGGTTCGGGGCGCTAAGCCGGCCCGCAGAACGCACCTGTGACCGCACCGCGAGGGATTTGCTCCACAACTTAACACTCCTATACCTCCCCGCCGCCCCTCCCTGACTCAATCCCCGCAGTCACCTTCAATCCTCCCCCGACAATAGCTTTCTTGATACTTAAATCTTGTTGTCATCGGATGATTGATATTTTTTTATTCCCATGATTTGTTTTCTACGTTTGTAATTGTTTGTTGTATAATAATATATCTTACTCGTGAATACAACAAAATTCTTAAGTAGTCCAAGATATTCATATTATCCTTTAGGAAATAAGACAAATAATTTAGTATTTTATCTCTTTTATTTAGATTGTGGACTAATAAAAGAAGTACATACGTTCAGATACCGATTTGCCTATTTACAATTGCATAAAAGGCGTTTAGTTTTGGAAAGAATATGAGCATTTCTTAATTTAAATTGACATGATAAGTTGATAAAGCTACGGTAGGAAAGAGCGGTAAAATGCCAAGGGCAAAAAATAAGCGGTCAAAATGTTAAAACAATCAAAGTTCACCCTTGGCAGAAAGTTTGGGAAATTAAAAAGTATTGTAGGCATGAAAAGAAAAGGGAACCAGCTCGACTCTCGGCGATTGTCTCGCCGAGCGAGCAGCAATTTAAAAGCCAAATAAGCGTCGTAACGTAGCATTTTTCTTAAAGGAGTCGCACCTCGAAACTACGTTAAAATGATTTAACTCCCCTCAGATAACGGTCCTGTGGTGTTATTGAGCCTGCCGGGCCGTCGGGCTGCGCCCGCCCGGCTAATAAACGCTTATCAACGCCCTTATTATCACACCCTTAACATCGCTTTAATGTCTTGCTCTTGAACAAAACATATTTAATCGCATTTTTTCCCCGGCTCGCCGGCGGCAAGAACTTTTAAATTTCATAAAAATGTCTAGCGACGGCGGTAACGGCTTTGTCGCACAAATTTTCAAGCGACTACCAAAAGGTAAGTGTAGTGTTTTATATTGTGTTTGATTTTAAATTAAAATTAATAATAAGGTTATACATTTTTTTAATAAGTTACTTATAATTGTAATTGGTTTATGACAATCTTATTAATATTATAAATGCGAATGTTTAGATTCTAGGGTAGATGGATATTTGTTTGAAGGTATCACCAAAGGTTACGGGATCTCGTTGAAATTTGGCATAGATGTAGAACATAGTCTAGATGAACACATAGACTACTAAATAAGTTTTTTTAATTTCGCGCAGACGGAGTCGTGGGCGACAGCTAGTGTGATAATAAAAATTTAGTTTCGAGCAATTGAGGCCCTATTTTTCATTAGATTTTTTTAAAATTAATATTTGAAGTTTAGGCTTTAAAAAAGTACACTTTGTTTATGTTAATAATTAATCTTGTAACACAACAAGTCAACAGTGTCGCACAAAGGTCAAAGGCCGGCACCGCTTTTCTATGGCCATAATCGGCATCCGCCCTGATCTTTTAAGCCCAACTTTACTGTTGCCTCGCAACACTAAATTATAATATAACACATCGTAAATTTCGCAAACTATCCGTTGTTGACAAGCCAGACTTAAGGACCATCGTACGAAACTTTATTAAGTGTACGCGAAGTGGAAAACCTAACAAGAAATACTAAAACTTGTTCTTGTTATTTATACCTGTCTCCCTATACAGTTAATTAAATTGGAGTGTCTGCATGTAATATCGGAAAAAAATAATATTTCGTATACGCTTTACCAATAACGAAAAACCATTTTTTTTTAATTTTTCTTCTGTCTGTCTGTCCCATAATACACGTTTGTTTCAGATAATCCCCGAAACGGCTGCACTGATTTGAACGGGACTTTTACTGGAAGGTAGCAAAGTTGTGCGGTAGAATAGAATAGAATAGAATAGAATAAGCGTTTATTGCCACACAAAAGAAACTTATGAACTAATATTAAAACAAAAAGATTAAAAAACGTGGCAAAAGATAGCCAGCTCAGCTGATACAGGGACGACATCGGCCCTCCCTGAGCTAGTTTTCAGCAGGCCCCTTTGCTCTCACAACATTTGCACTTAGGTGGTAGGGTAACTAAACTAAATAACAAAAAAAAAAAGAGAATTATAGTACAATTTTTGAAATTTTAAACAGTGTTTGTGCGAAATTAATAATAATTTTAACTTTCAATAATAATAACATTATATGGAGAGTAAAAAAATAATAAATAAATAACAACAAAAAAGGTTAAGGTGTTTAAAGGATATAAATATAAATATGAATACATACAAACTATTTCTCTATAGGTTAAATGGAATGATATGATTGAAAGTGAACAGTAATCTTATATATTTACGTCACTGATTGGTTTGTGACTCCAGTAGATTTTTTTGTACTTCTTTGCAAAACCTGAATGCGATATTATTTTATTTAGTGGTGGAGGAAGATCGTTCCAAACCTTCGAGGCTGAAAACTTAAAACCAGCTCTAAAACCAGTAGTACTGTGCTTTGGAACTATCATTTTTTTTGTATGGTGCATCTAGTAGCTAAGGCTACTTTTTTAAAATTACTATGCGGTGAATAAGTGGCGGGCGACTGCTAGCATAAATAATAAAAAACGCTGCATTATATTAAAGATTAAAACTAACGAATGGATAATTGCAAATATTTTTAAGACAGTAAACTTGACAAACAACCTTCCAGTTTTATTTTTAAAATCGAAAATGGAATCTTGTAACAAATAAACATCCTAACCACTGATCCAAGGCATCATATTGCTGTTTCTTGAAATCATTGTAAGTAAATAAGAAACTTTTGTGACAATTTACATTCATACGAGTAATTGATGAATGGATCACCGATCCAGCAATATATTAGAGAATTATAACCTCAGGTGCACACTTTGGATTTGTCAAGTGTTCTTTTGAACGAATCTCCCCCTATGTTTGAACTCAAAATTAAGTGTCTGAAGCCAAACAGTATCGTTACGGATAAAAAAAATACAAAAAGGGTGTCGACAACGAAGTGTCTGCTCTCTCATAATATCCGAAGCAGCGGCGAAAGAACGAAATTGAATATTAAATGAAATAATTTATGCCATATTTATCATTTTGCAAATGAACAAGTCTCTCACCTTAATGAAAACGTTGAATTAATTTTTTTTTACATCTCTAGAATCTAACGGTACAGTTTGTTTGAAGTTTTACAATAAAACGAAGAATATTAAAAATAACGAATGCTTAGTAAAATTGCATTTAATTGAATAAAATCATATGAAAATTACATTTAATTATGAAATTAAAATTTAGTAAAACCAATTTCATCCCTTACCTTATTACACCGCTCAAGTCGAAAATTGGCGGTTTTCACATTTTAATGCAATTAGATGGAGCTGCTCACTCCGCGTCTAACCATTGGTCACACGCCGTCCAAAAAATACCATTGGTCACATGATAATGGAAAGGTAAAGAAATTTAGAAAAAAACGTTAAAATGGAATAAATCGACAAAAACTAAAGAAGTATTTCTTACCCGCTAAATAGCTAATTACTAAAAAAAAAAAATACAAAAAAAAATCCACCGATTTTTTCAAATAGACAGTTTTTATCGTCTTCTCTAAATTTGATCAAAATTACTTACACGATGTTGTTAGCTAATTGACGATTTGCCGAATCAAGATTTTAGATTTTTTGATGAATTTATAAGCCAATCTTTGGTAAACACTGACCAACAATATAACTGTTTTTAACAAATAATGTTATTTACCAAAAAATTTCATATAAATTCAGTAAAAAAAAATCTAGTGACTACTGTTGTTATATGGAAAAAAATCTAGGATTTACCATATTTTTTAAATTAAGCATCTTTTTTTAATCTAAGCGTATGTAAATAGAAATTGCTTCTAGTTTAGTAATATAGAGTTACTGTATGCGCTGCTATGTATGCGGGTTTCGCATCTTGCGGTAAGGCTGTGTGCACATTAGCGGACCGGCAGGCCGTAAATCACGGGGGATCAGGCGCTGGCTATCAGTGACGCAGACCGGCGTCAAATGTAAGCAATTATACGACGTTGCGACCATCTGAGTCACTACTCACGACTCACGTTACGAGGGTTAACGTTGAAAATCATTTGACCACAATCTAACATATGTTTAACGTTAATTCATAATTATGAGTGCATACATTTTATAGTACTCTTATTTTGTACCAACTTATGTGTTAACTTTGTATTAGATATATGTATTAAGTCTAAAAGGTGTAAAGGTAATGTATGATATCTTATAACTGGAAAGAAAGCCTAAATATTTGATAGATAATTCTATCTTAGATAGCAATATTGCTAAGATATTAGAATTGACATGAATAATATATATTACTTAAAATTTTAATAAGTTTTAATTAGATATGGACGTGGAAAGTGTGCTAAAAGTTTAATAAAACGAAAATTATGTTGAAGAGATATTAATTTTAACTAAGCAATAATGGAATCACATATTATACTAATAGTTAAGGAAAGTACGCAAGTATATATTTTATTCTTAACAGTATATTTAGTTCTTGTAACAATATGCTTCTTTCAAATGAGAATGTTGTCGGTTGTAAAGAATGTCCTTAGCAATTTAGCTGTTTGCCTAACGTTTAGTGGAAATAGATTCAAAAATGAAACGGAACATTGAACAGGTAAAGGTGGCGGGGAGGGTTGGGGAAGGAGGGATCTTCGTTAAGGTTTAATTAAATCGTCCTCGGCGGCCTCTCGCGCTTTAATTCCACCGTTATTAACGCTGTTAAAAAGTGAGTAGCCAGAATATAGAAATACATTGAGCTTCTCATGAATTTTGTTAATATTTAATTATAATAAAAAGGAATCTTAGAAGCCGAAAGTAAAATGTATGTTTTAATCTTCTTATATTGAACTATCTAAATACCATAAGGAGAAGATGCTTTAAGTTTTTGAATAAATATCCTATATGAATAAACACTTTATTATAATATTTGTCTATCTTGTAAGAACTTTATGTCTACCTTCTTTGATTTTTGATGTTGCGTTATACAGCTGATTTATAGAAATTAAACTAAATAAATATTTTGGCTACTCTAAGAATTTCTTGGCGGAAGACGGTTGCAAGTGGCCGCGGCGTTTCCGCAAAGAAACATTCGCGATAAGACGCTTACTGAGCCTTTGCAGCCTCGTCTTATTCTCACAAAACAGTTTGGATTTTAATATTACACTCAAGTGTTGTTCCCAAAGACGTCCCTCGCTAAGTACTAATTTGTCTAAACTTAAAATGTTTTAAACGTTTCTGCATTTCTGTAGGGGTTTTCATTAATTTCCTTGATATCTTCTCGACGTCGCTAAAGATTATTGATGTTGTTGTAATAGCGCATTGTAGTTATGTCCTTCAATACGAGTAAGTTATTTACATTTTTAGTAGGTATACTAAATTAATAAAAATCTTAATTTTAATGACACGCCACTAGTATTGTGTTATATTTTTTTTACTATATAATAATAGAAATAAATGCTTTAATATTATATTTTGTCATCATGATCTCTTTAGACGCTACTCTCTTGGTTTGGATTCAATTTTAACTGATTACTAACACATAGACGTTGACACCAAACTATACAGAAATTCAACCAAACTGAAATAGTTTATCTTGAAGCTTAATTGTCAGTAATGACATCTGAAATCTACAAATGGAATATACGATTGTTACGAGCAATTATATCGCAACAATATACATAGTTATCGTATACTAGCTGTCGCCCGCGACTCGCCAGTAATTAAAAAAATATATTTATTAGTAGCCTATGTGTTGTTACAGACCATGTTCTACGTCTGTGCACAATTTCATGAATCTAGTTGATGAAGCCGTTCTGGAGATACCTTCAAACGAACATCCATCCATCCATCGAAACATTCGCATTTATAATATTGTTAAGATGACAGGTAATAGGTACAGACTTGACGCCTTTGGCCTACCAGACCTTAATACCTACCTAGAGGATTAATACCTACATACTTAACTGCCACACTAAGAGTTTGACTGTGAGTCCGGAAGTTAGTAATGTAAAAGCTTTAGATAATATTTATATGTTGATAGTTTTATTACGATATATATTAGTGTCTGTCTGGACGTGATGTAATTTAGCAGCGTAGAGAGTAAGTTCACCCCAGCTGTTGTGTAAACATGTTACATATACATAAAGTTAAGTTAGTCTGTTCGCCCAAATATGCTTCAGATGTAAACGTCATAAGAGTGAGTACCTTTTCATAGCAAATTTAACTAACTATTGTAGAAACTAGAAATAAATAATATACCATTCGCAAGAAAAGACACAGATAATCGTGGGAATCCCGCCGTCGAAACACCTATGTGTTATCTGATTTTTCACTGAGAACGAAAAGCATAATAAAATGGTGATGATAAGGATGATGATAACGTATATGTCATTTGTTACTGTCACGTCTAAACGTCGTTGTTAAACAATCAATCATCTTTGCTAAGCTTGATCAAGATATTCAGCTTACATCTAAAAAATGGACAAACACGGCCAACAAAGCCGTATATTTTAAATATAAAAGAAAAACAGATTAATTAATTATAGACCAATTGAGGACCTTTTTGAATTCGGTCAAAAATAATTTGAAGAACAAATTTGATAAAATGTATCAATTGCTAAGTGCAAACTATCAATTTGTACTTACTGTTGTTAATCCACTACAGTTATTGTGGTTGGACTGTAAACTACTACAAATTAAGTTGAAATCTTGGTAGGTTGAATTCTTGGTAGGTTGATTCAGTGGATACTAGATAACGATTATTCACAAAAAAACAGGACATTAAAATGAATTACGTAGAATTTTGGTGTTTAATCTGCGAGTAATTTTTTTTCTATGGCAATTATTTATGCCATGAACTGTCAAACGTCAATAAGATAGGACTGTGTAATTCTGTCAACATTGCGTGGTTGGTTTGATGACTGATGTAATAGTGAATACTAGACAGCGGCATGTTGATACATAATGTTTAATACCGGATTAATCGTAATTAATATTTCAAGACATGTAAGAGCTAGTATCATGTCTAATATCGGATAAAAATACTTTATATAAGTTTTCCATGTCGAATTCGTGCTGTGAACTAAGTGCAATGGGTTCGTGAATTCCTTTAATTACACACGCAGTTTAGAAAATATATAAACACTACGATAACTATGGCAGGAGCAACCCTTCCCGAAAGAGTAGCTCAAATATATTATACTTATGGTTTGTTTTGTTCATCTTATCCCGTTACTGCGATAACAATCGCCATCTCAGTTGTTTTATTGTGTTGGTAAGTATCGTTTATTGTAGTTTAATAAAGAAACACTGTCCTTGACGAGTCAGTTGTATATGCTATTCTGTTTACAGCTATCCATTACTGAATGTGCCTTTACCGGGGAACATACCCACTGTGATCAATGTACCTCTACATGACAATACTGAAAACCCAACTAACTGCCACACTAAAAATTGTCACTATGCTGGTGAGAACAAATGATAATTCTTAATTATTAATCTCTGTCTAAGGTAATAATCAACAGAAAAAAAATTAATAGGTCCGAAACAAGTATTGTAGGATTGTCTGTGTAATCCAAACTAGGGTTTTGTACAATACTTTGTAATACACAGTTAACAATCAATTCGTAACAGTGTACACTATCTGTTTTTGGTTGATTTGTTTATCATGTTATTTCTTTGCTTTCATCAATATGACTACAATTTGATGAATCTTTTTTTTTAGATATTTTGAAGATAGGCCATATTCATAATGAGACACAAAAGCTACCTTACATATGGGCCAAAGATAAACCATTATTCTATGTACAACAAATTATATTAAAAATAGGTAAGTTAATATTGTAATTAATACATTATGTCTAGAAAATTATTATTTTGCTATTTTAGTTAAATTAGGTGACCCTTTACTAATAAAAAATAGATAATAATGTAAAATACAATATTTTACCTTATTATCCAGTTTCATCTAGTACTGACCCTCATTAAGGACCTTAATTATTTGTTTGGTATTATCAGTTTGAACTGAAATATCCATAACTTTTAGCTAAGAAGACAAAAGTGACAGTAGAAATATTTTTGTTTTGCAATTTTGTTACGCAAACATTTTCATAAATGGCATATAATAAGCATTGTTCATTTTAGGTGTCTCACCTTGGAATAGTAATTTAAGAATGTGGGATGCATTTAGAGGTCCACTGCAAGAGGTATTTCGTTTATTAGAAACAATTCGAAATCATGAGGATATTGAAACGTAAGTATCCGTAATATCAAAAAGTAGTATATCATGTAGCTAGCATTTTTAAAGATATTAACATTTTGAAGTTAAGTAATAGGAATTTACTTATTTGTCTTGAGTAACTGAAAATTTACAGTGCCTGTAATGTTGATTTTTTTTCTTTAAGGTTATTTAATATAATTATTTTATAGTTATTGACTATATTCAAGTATAGTTTTTAACTAATTTATAACATGTCATAAAAGTTTAAACTATTTACAATATGCTTATTATGTAATTTATTGTAGTTTAACTTAATGCATGCTAATGATGCAGCTTAAGCGAGAGATTTATAACAGTTTTATGAAAGAAATTCTAGATTTATGTAGCTTTTGCTCAATTTTTTTTATTTGATTGGTTATTCATTTATTCATGTCTCTAATATTTTATTTTTCTCTATTATCATCAAATTGCAACAATGAAAGTGCAAAAACAAATTTTTATTTAACTTCCCTAAAATGTTTTATTTATGTTATACTTATGCCTGATCAATTCTTTGCTGTGCTGTAAAAATGTAGCGAAAATTGTTTATATTTAAATTGCCTCCAAAGATAATTGTTGTTGGTTTTTAATAGACATTGTTTAGTTATTGCATCAGCTTTGCTTATTGTGTGTTATATTCTCAATAGCTCAATCACTTAAGGTAGAATAACACCTGCATGCAGTATGAATTACCACTTTTGATTAGTACTATTGCTATTGCATTTGAGTAAGACATGTCAAATAATTTTGTTATTTCTGTTACTTCATTCACTGAAATTGACATTTAGAGATCATAATTCCCTACCCTGCATGGTGTCATGTTTGCCGTCTTATGCCAAACATAAACTTTACAAAATTGATAGCTGTAAAAATATTATCAATTGTTGTATTTATTAATATTAGATTCATTTTTATTCTATTTTATAAATAATAAACAAAAATCATTGGTGATTTTCAGCTTCTTAATTATACACACATTATTTAAATATTGTATATGTGTGTTAATTTTACAGCAAAGGTTCTCTGCTACAACATTGCTATCAAATTGAAGGGATAAAACGACGTGAGAGCAAAGCGAGTATTGAAAGAGTAATGCCTGAGTACAGCTGTCTATTACTTTCACCTGCCAACTTGTGGCAACAAAATCTACAGACTTTTTCCCTTGATGCCAATATAATCAACACCATTTATAATTATCAGGTTTGTTATATTTTTTTACTACAATTCATATATTGTATGAAGCAGCATCCCAAGGATCCCAAGATCTGTGAATAAACATTTTCTTCATTCCCTTATTCAATCTGCTATATATAAGATGACTATAGTGACATCAGCAAGATAAAATACTTGGTTCAAGGGACATGCCTCTACCTTGGAAATGTAAAAAATGATAATAAAATTTTAATGAAACTTTTTGCTTGCAATTTGATGTAATTTTTTTAAGACCATTGATATTATTTTGACTGACTACACATGCTAGGTTCAGTGCTATAAAAAAATGTATTGTCATTGTATCTTGCACTTGGAGAATAACAAAACAAAAAAAATAGTAATAAGATTTGTTTTCGTTTTGCACGAGGTCTTGACGCAGGTGTTTTTGTAGCACTAACTCACACCATTAGCATTCTTAATATCATAACCGTCTGCATGTCTATGGGCAACGGTCGCCTCGCTATTACGGCGAATCCAGGTGGCCATTTGCTCGTTTGCCACCTTATAATATAAAAAAATAAATCGTCAAATGTTCATGGTCAAGATTGTTATGGTTTTATGGAATTAATTACATTTGATCATTAAGTAAGTGTAAATAAAAGTAATGTTCTTGCTATTTTTTTTAATGTGTACTAAGATTTTAGACATAATGTAAATTAAATAAACAATACAATTTTATATTTTTTTTATTGAAGATAAAAAAAATCCATTACATTTAACAATAGACGGAGAAGCAAACAGATACATTAATTTTTAGATACACGCTGATTAATTCTTATGCCAATAAAGGGATTTTATGTTTCTAGTTTATTAATTTAATTCTTCTGCAGAGTCTCCAAAAAGGTAAAGCATCGATTGCGGAAATGGCTTTTGGCATGCACCTCCGTGATACCGGCATCAAGCGATATCCATTGAGAACGCGCCCACGTGTATTGCAGTACGCTATTACAATATTCTATCAAGAAGCTAATGAAAGGTCAGTATATTGATTGAAATTTTTGTTACAAAAATAAGGTACCAGAACTTTCCATGGACTATGTCATGATGCAGCGACCCAGTGGGCCTTGCTTTTCGATAACAATTCTACACTTTTTCGGATTTTTTATTTATAATATGTTTTAGGGTTTATTGTCATATAATTATGCAAATATAAGATAAAATATATTTGTATGATAACAATAATATATGTGAACAAAAAATAAATAACTGTTATTTTAAAACATATCATTCCGACAGAAATAAATCAAAAAATACTTAACGATATTACATTTTTTATGGCAACATTCAAATACGATGGCAGACACAATCTTATTTTAATTTTAAATAAATACGCGCACGACAGGATCCTTCTCCGTCTGCGGAACGAAGACTGCGTAAATAAGACATGTTTATAATATATTGCTTTTATTCCAGATTTATCAATTCGCTGACTCATAAACTTAAAGAATTATATCCGTTGTATCAAGATTCAGCGGCGATAAGTGGCAATGAAGTAACCATAATATACTACCCTGGACAATTCAATTACCGCGAGCCTATACCATTATTGATCACATTTTTTGGATTATTCCTTTATGTGTATTTCTCGGTGAGGAAAATAGAATTTATCCGATCAAAGTTTGGCTTGGCCGCTTGCGCTGTGGTCACTGTAGCTGGCAGTCTATCCATGTCTATAGGTATTTGCTTCTACTTTGGATTTTCATTGAGCCTACAAGGCAAAGAAATCTTTCCATACTTAGTGATTATCGTTGGCCTAGAAAACATTCTTGTTCTAACAAAAAGTGTGACGTCAACCGACTCACGGCTGGATGTTAAAATTCGACTCGCACAAGGTCTCAGTAAAGAAGGCTGGTCGATCACTAAAAATTTACTCACAGAAATAACAATACTCACAGTCAGTTTCTTCACTTTCGTGCCATTTATACAGGAGTTCTCTATATTCATGATAGTTAGTCTCATATCTGATTATTTCGTACAAATGGTGTTCTTCGCGACGATACTCGGCATCGACGTACGACGAATGGAATGTTTCCCGGACAGAAATAATAAGTTACATTTAAAGGAATATTTTAACACTAACAACGCACTGAATTGGCGATTTAATGATAGTTATAAAGAAGAGAACATTACGCCGCAGAAGATAAGAAAATCCAAATCTCATCCGAGGTTAAATGGATTAGCTCATAATACTCCGACCGATGTTGTTGCTAAACGTAATTCAAACGCGAGCATACAAGACCACAGAGTGCCGAAAAGAATACGTCTAGTGAACATGTGGGCTCGGACAAGATTCTTTCAGCGGGCTTTCATGGTCTGGATGTTAGTGTGGATATCGATGATTGTTTACAATTCGGGTATCGTAGATTATTTTATAACGACAGAAAAAGACAATGATAGCGCAAGACATGATTATGAAAGAAATAAAACGAAACAGGCCGTTTATATGACATACAATGACAGTGATCGACATCCTTTGGTATTCTCTACTATAATAGATACAGAAGAAGTTGGTAAAACTATCGATACAAATGATACGATTTTTTTGAAACATTCACCACATTCTCGCCCCTGGTCAAGGTAAGTTTACATATAATATATTCACTCTAATTTTCTTGATTGATGAACTTGATAACAAAATATTAAAACATTTATTCGTCTTTTAGTTACTATTTCGTTCATATACAAGTATTATGTTTTAATAAAATAAAATATATGCGGAGCCCGCTACATACTTTCAGTTAATAATTATGTGTGTAGACAAAAATTTTAAAGTTTAACTGGCGTTCTAATCTAAACGCGTGTAACCACAAAGGTATTCAGTTTTAACTGACAGTTCGACTGTACAATTAAAAATGAAGGCGTAAAGCGTGTTTAGTAGTAATGCATATGTATTAGGTTGTTTGGAAAGTCATTTCGTTTTTTATCGACTTAGGGTTCGTGTATTTTCGACGAAGAAGAACCACGTCCTGGAAAGTCGATTGGAGCTGATAAAGGCATTATTAAAGATAGAAATATACATAAAAAATAGAAATAAAAACGAAATGACTTTCCGAACAACCCAATATATTACTGAATATATGTAACTTACTAGTATACATTAATATTTATTATATAAATTTCAGAATATAAAATGTTATGCTCGTTCATTTAGTTAACATAACCATTAACGAATTATCGTAACATTGAAATAGCAACACGGGTTTTAACCTTGACACTTGAATATTACAAAGAGAAAAAAAATGCACACGTGTGTTTCACGGCTACGTTATCTAGAATATTATCTAAAATACTTTTGATCATAACATAACAATTCACTTACTCATATTGTGGGCCACTTAGCGTTTATCACTTGAATGATTCAGTACCGTCTGTAGGAAGTCTTTACTATTGTTTGTTACGTTTTTATTCAATTATGAGCGATGTCCAAATTCGTAATTCAGTAGTTTTGCATCCGATTCACTTCCTTAATTTTCGTTAAATTATTATAATTGTTGTTAAAAAAAATTTAGTATCAGAACAGATTGATATATAATTTGTTTAGCTCTTCCGTGTTATATTTTTTGTACTTGTAAATAAGTCGCTTTAATGTATTAGAATACAATTTAATGATTTATTACGCGAACAAATTTTATATTTAAACTGGAAGTAATAATATAATAAACAAATATAAATAGTACTACTTTTACAATTTTGATATGTACTTTTAATTACTTTGTTAATTATTTTCTTGTTAGAGATAAGTCGGCGAGATACTGTTATTATATTAAATATATTTTCGGTGTTTTATTATCAACACCTTGGTGTTCCCGCTGCTCGTTTGCCCCCTTCTTTTATAAAAAAAAAATCAACTCAACATATTTATTACGCTAAAAATAGTCTTTATTTTCAGATATTTGTGATATTTAGTCATTCAACTGTAGGAATATAAGGAGGTTTAATATTTAATTCATTAAAAAATGTTTATCTTAGAATGAACTGACTGAATAGTTAGTGAATCATTCTGATTGTAACAGAATGGAACGTTATTTTATTTATTTTTAATTTTCACAGACTATCTCCTTCGCATTGGTCGGCGATACTTTCGAATTACAATGAGACGGTGACGGGAAGGTACGCCGTCATCCTGCCTCCGACACTTCTGAGTCATCGGGTGAGCCCCGAACTGGCAGCGGGGCTTCGCCACCCGGATGAGAGGGAGCCCCCGCCGCTCCGCTGGCAAGCATTAGCCGCCGCGCTAGACCCCATTGATATATTACCTGGTACCTAGATTATATTATTAATACTGTTGGTTTCGACTGCATCAAAACTTGTGTATTGACGTCTATGTTATGTCAAAGGGATTTAATGAGATGACACAAGTATCACTGTAATGGAGTTCGTTACGTTATTTTACTAATATCTCCGATAAAAATTAAAAAATAATTCGTTTAATAATCGATTTTTATTTAGCTTTAGAATCTTAAGTATTTATTTAAATTTTTAGTATGATTTGATAAGTATTATATTTTGTTTTTTAAAGATTTCGAGCTAACAGAAACTAAAAGTCAGGCGCATCAATGGGGGAAGGCGACAGATTTGCCCATTTATCCTACAACGCCTATGGAAATTTTACTTCTAGCGATACTATGTACGATCAGCGTCGCTGTAATAGCTTACATGATGGTGGTATTATACAGGTACATTTATTATTATTAAGAAGTGAAAAGAAAAAGCAAATATAAGAATTAAAATTAAAATATTTACTTACAAATGTATTTTAACATTCACTTTGTCTTTATATTATGGATTTTTAAATAAAATTGCAGATGTGTATGCTCCCGACATTACGCTGAATGGAGAGCTTCTTGGAATGAAGATGAAGAGTACAGGAAGATTATTGCTAAACAACCAGCCGTTCAGGTAATATATTAAAAAATATATTATGCTTTTTCATAAATAATTTAAAGAGATGCCACACGTTGTAAACATCGGCGATTTAGTGCCGCAGTGCATTTGTGGCATAGATCTATATACAAACGTCCTGTTTAACTATATTTAATATAGGTAAATTGTGTGTCTTGAGTGAAATTATTGTTTTTTTTTTAATTAGTAAAGTTTTTTTTCAGTTGGTAATGGAAGCGGTTCCTCTAGTGGTCTCTGGTCACAGTCAAGAGGTGGAATGTCTAGTTACGGATGGTGACACCATTGTCAGCTCGTGTCTGCAGAGCAACATCAAAGTATGGGACTCACACAATGGCGAGATCATAACTAACATCGACCGCAATGCGTACGTAAATGTGTCTCGAAACATGTTATACAATATTCCTAGCCTAGTATAGTCTGGTTTTTCAAACTTTAACTGCGATGTAACTTTTTAGTTCGTGATAATTTTGCAGATGTGAAATTGTTGCAAATAGATCTTAATTTTTTAATTTGCACAATTTATGCGATACCACCTTAACATATTGATGTCTTTATTATTTACAGGTTTTTCAAATTACAAAAGGAGCTACATGAAAAGACAAATCTAAAAAAAATCGCAGCGAATGATGCTTCTTATGATATCTTAAAAGGTATTTAGTTATTTTTATTACTTTAAATATTAACATTTTTATTTAGAATGAAAAGCTAGCGTTATACGGTTTTATATACGTTTCCCTCACGTATACTCAGAAATTTCAACGTTGGGTAAACAAATAGAACCCAGGACCTGATTATAACCTAACCTAACCACAGCGCCACTAACACTAAAACAAACAATCTTTATTAATAAATATGTTATTATAATATATATTTATTTCAGTGTCTTCAAAGCCTGATGACATAGCGCCGAAAACTATTGACGTAAGTTTGATGTTAAAAATGGCGCTCGCAATCACCTGCTTCTCTTCACTGTTATGTTTGTTGTTAGTACATTAATACCTTGTCCATCGCTTTCAAAATTATAAACAGACATCCAGGCAAGATAGCCACAGCACTAGGCGTAATACTAGAACTTGAGATAGTAACATCCTTTTTCCACTAACCAAAAGCCGCATGCGACTGCAATTTATAATTTATATAGCTTTTGCTTGTACAGTCAGCTTCATAAATATAGTGGCAGTCAAGATATCCAAATATATAGGAACACCTAAAGTGATCAATTATATAAGTACAACCAAAGTCATCAAATTAATTGAAGCATCCACTCTGCTCAAAAAGATCGAAGCGTTCACATCGTCATATATATGAGTATATTCAAAGTGCCCATAATTATAGTAACAGACAGAGCGTCAATAATAACGAAGCATCGAAAGTATGCAAAAATATCGTAACATTAGACAAAATTGAACTCTATCTCTATTCACTTAAGATACACTTTGAAATATACTACTTCGTTTAAATTCATTTGACATTTTATATCAAAACATTTTTTTGCTATTTACTTCAAGTTTACGTCCCGCATGACAGATAGGTACGAGATAGATAAGCAATATCAAATTTTAATTTGTCACCATATATGACAGTTTGGCTTTACGGCTTAACTGCTCGCTGTAATACGCAGTTTTGGCAATTCGAATCCCAAACTATGTATATTTATTTTTACATTTTTTAAGGTTTTTAATTTTATTATCAAAGCGTTATATAAAATTGAACTTTATCGCAACAATTATTGGTTACTATTACTATTTTATTGTTCACGTTTGTTATTGTAAGTTTCGTCTTTTAATTCCGCGCGGACTAAGTCACAGGCGACATCGAATACGTGTAATAAATCTACGCTTGGAAAATTCTACTGCAACCGGACTGAAGATACCTAACAGTAAGAGAAAAATATTTTGATACAAATTGTTAATTAATTTAACAGAAGTTGTATACCTACTTTCAAAGTGTATTTCAAGGATATGGATATACGAGTAGAATTCAATTTCAATGACCGCAATGACAAATGAAAACACTCTCCGCCCACTCGCTTTATCCCGAGATGGCCGAACCTAATCGTTATTAATTTTATTTAAATATTTAATACCCCAAAAATAAAAATTTAAAATTGTTTTTGTTAAGAAAAAACATATTCTAAGTACATTACCAGATTTCTCCTTTTCATTAAAAAAAATCAAGCTTTATATGTGATTGATAATATTGAAAAATAAAAACCTTGTAAGCCTGGGATTCGAACCACTAAACTTACGTACCGCGGCGAAAATAGTAAAACACTGAAACTAGCACATATTGTGACAGAGTAAAATTTGATGTTACTTACTAGCTTTTACCCGCGACTTCGTCCGCGCGGAATAAAAAAAATGCTCACAAGATAAAAAGTTCCTATGTCCGTCTCCTAGTTCTAAGCTACCTCCCCATCAATTTTCAGCAAAATCAGTTCGACCGATCTTGAGTTATAAACAGTGTAACTAACACGACTTTCTTTTATATATATAGATTAGGTATCTGTCATGTATCGTAAATTTATAAATTTTAAGCGTTATAATAATAAGAAGAAAAATGTTGGGTTGTCCGATAAGTTCGTGCCCATTTTTAAGGGAAATTTTAAAGGCCCTTAAGTTTTGGCATACGTCTTTTAAATTATATTTGTTCGATTTTATAGCAAAACGTCTTATTTATTTCGACAAAAATTAAGTCAATCAGTTTTTATAAAACTAATAGAAAAGAACGAATCGTGTCCTAATATTTGTCAAAATATGGCTGAAGTTATCCTCTTTTAGTATGTATGTGTTATGTAAACATGTCATATGTTTTCAATAATTGTAATATATTCGGGTCTATTCTAAAATACCTATTGAAAATCGGAACGAACTTACTGGACAACCTATTATGTTGATACAAAGCGTCAAATGAATTTAACCGAAGTAGTATATTTCAAAGTGTATCATAAGTGAATAGAGATAGAGTTCAATTTTGTCTAATGTTACGATATTTTTGCATACTTTCGATGCTTCGTTATTATTGACGCTCTGTCTGTTACTATAATTATGGGCACTTTGAATGTACTCATATATATGACGATGTGAACGCTTCGATCTTTTTGAGCAGAGTGGATGCTTCAATTAATTTGATGACTTTGGTTGTACTTATATAATTGATCACTTTAGGTGTTCCTATATATTTGGATATCTTGACTGCCACTATATTTATGAAGCTGACTGTACTTTACTAATAGCGCTATAGCGATTGTTGTACGAAAAAACCGTCATACGTAGTTAATCTCTAGGTGGATAAAGGGTTTAAAAGAGGGAGGCAGAGGTTTTTTATCGTCGAAAAAAAAACCTTTGCCTTAGGTAATCCGCTACTATTTGTAAAAATGAATAATTAAAACTAATATATTATGCATGTCGCCATTAGGCATATTATGAATTGTCAACTAATTATGAATTCAACGATCAATTTAAGTTAATAGAAATCTATATTGTACTATATCTGCATTTAAATATTTATTGCTTCGTATATTTTTTCCACAAAGCATTGAGGAATGCATATTTATATTTTCCTATTGCTATGTTTTTTCATCTGACATCAAAAATGTAATGACTTAATATTTATGCCTTGTAAAAACTATCATCATCAGCTCACTATACGTCCCCACCTAGGGGATAGGATCCTAAACCTAAATTAGGGGTGACTAGGCCTTAGTCAACCACGCTGGTCCAGTGCGGGTTGATTTCACACATATTGAATTTCTTGTCAGATATGTGCAGCATCACGATGTTTTCCGTCACCGTAAGAATCTCGGATAAATGTACATAACATGTAAATCGAAAATCGAAAAACACATCAGTATATGGTGATATTCCTTGATATTGATACTAAACTCCACAGGTTGCAAGTCAAGTACTTAACCCTTTATCCACCGACGCTCTTAAAAACTGTAAAAACTGTTTCTAGCATTTTTTTGTTATTATAACTTTTATGTTTTGCTAAAACTAGTAAGCCTAGTATTATGAAACTAACTTAATATGTGCGTATAAATATGCATTACTGTAGGAAAATCTTTGTTTTTCCAGAATATTTCCCGCTACAAAGGGGGCTTAAGTGATCATCTGAGTGGGCTACGTTTTCGGGCTACGAGCGGAGAGTCACCATCGTACATTTCACCTGCCGAAACAACTAAATATAACTTCGCTAAAAGCTACAAGTAATATATTCTTTTAATAACATTAAAAACATTTTTAACACGAATTTAACTATTCGCACTTTATTGTACTGAATAAAACAAACACGTGTCAAAAATGTCACTTACTCCAGAGTTAGACAAGTTAAAATATTATTAATCTTATTAACCTTGTAATATGTATATAAATAGACATGTTGTTTTTTTTTCAGAGATCTTTACTACAATCGTCGAAGGGAATATTGCGAGACCAAAGAAAACGTCAATACGAACAATTTAAGTGTGAACAAAAGTGATATGAGTGTTACAGATAGTGAAGTGAATGAAAAGAACAACGAAAGTATATTTGTTTTCAATTCTAGTGCTGAAAGTGCAAGTATTTTAAGGAACAGGCATGAAAATAAAATGAACAGACGAACTAGTAGTGATGCGGGTCCAGTGCTTGAGGATAATTGTAGAAGCAAAGCATTCAGTGAATCTCCGGTGTGGTGCATTGACTTTTGTAATGACCTCATTATATTAGGTTGTGCTGATGGACGGCTCGAGTTCTGGGAAGCCAGTTCTGGAAAATTAATGGTAAGATCTTATAATTACATCAATTTAATAGAATAAAAATTTGTTTTCATAAGACAATCTCAGAAGTTCATGTCCAGGGATCCCCCAGAGAAGGGATTTTCCCTTTTGCTTATGGAACTAGTCCTCTGATATCTCAATTATAAGTTAAAACACAGAATACTTCGACATTAAACCTATCTTCTACTAGTAGATTTCAGACAAAGCATTGAAATCACTTTACTTAATTGGAGTTGATTATTGTACAGCAAACTGTCACCATAAGAGCTGAACATGCTTATCAGGGCTGGTATAGGATGAACTACCGACATAGTTCTGTCTTAAATATAAAAACATTTAAAATCTATATCGACATACAAAATTACATAAAATAAAAAAAAAATATATGAAAAGCTCCAACATGTTGTAACTGAACACTTGTATGAAACCAATATGTTTTACATTTATATTGTTAAATTGTAACGGCAGTGGAATTTGACGGTTATTTGTTGTATTTAGTGTATATGGTGTGGGTCGGAGAGTAAGAGTGGATGGGGGGGCGTGACGCACGTGCGTGCATTGAGCGGTGGTCGGCGGGTGTGTGCTGCTTCCCTCAGCGGTCATCTTACACTACTGCGACTCGATGCTTACAATGCCACCTCTGGCGCACACGTTGATTGGAGATTCAGCACCGCTTATAGAAGAAGTAAGTTTATTTTTACTTGATAGTATTGAGATGTTATACTCGAAAACTGTCGAGTTTATCATTGTCTATCATTGTATTCGAAGACAATCATGTTATTGTGTATGTATTTCAGCTCACAAACGCACCGGGTCGGCAGATTCTATGCGTAGCACCCGTGGTACTGACTATGACGACGGACGCCCACGCATGAGTTTCTCATACGAATCTGACTATAGCGATGGTGAAGGTATAGATTTAATTTAACTTATATTAATTCATTAAGGAGAGCGTCGGTGGCTCAGGGGTTAAGTACTTGACTTTCGAAATTCGGTTCGAATCCCGCCATGTACATGTTTTTCGATTTACATATGTACATTTATCCGACATTCGTACGGTGAAGGAAAACATCGTGATGCATTCCGCACGTATATGTGAATTGGAGAAAAAGACGGCGTCATTCATCACGTTCTGTGTCCCGAAATGGTGAAAAGTGGATTGCGGAGATTCTTTGGCCATACCAAATGGAGTTCTCTGATCTCTCTCTACCCCTCTTCATTAAAGGCTTGAGTGGTGTTTTTGTTGTGGTTCATTAAAGAAAAATAAAACCTTATATACTATATTAGATAAATAGTAATGTAATAACACCTCTTTCATCAAAGTTCGTTCAGTCGTTGGACTATCCATAGTTAGTTGGGTAATAAGTAATTTCCTTTGAAACTATCAAGTAATTATAATTTTTTTAAAAGCTAGTTAACTATAGCTACGGTTGTTTGTTGTTTAACAGAAGTGGTGTGTATACGTATTGCACACTGTAGACCGCACCAACAGCCTGTTACCGAGATGCATTCTGAAGGCGGTCGCATACTGACTGGCGCTCAAGACCATGTCGTAAAGGTGAGTTACAGTACTTCACTGAGGAAGAATGGATCTCGCTGAAATTTGGAATAGTTGTAAAACATAGTCTGGAAGGGTGCCTAGGGTACTAATTTTTTTTGTTATTAATTCCGCCCTGATGCTACATTTAAAATATATTTATTTGCTAATTCCAGGTGTTTTCTAGTTCTGAATTAAGTCTGTTGTTCACGTTGCACGGCCACTGCGGCCCTATAACAAGCTGTTTCATTGACCATGCAACGCCGACCATAGCCGGCAGCGGCTCGCAAGACGGACTACTGTGCGTATGGGATTTACATACGGGTTAGTATTCAATATTGTATTTTTAATATTTTATCTATAATTTAGTAACTGTCAATGGTCAACTTTGTGATGTATTTTTTAACCTCAAGTTTCTTATATCAAAACTGTACCAAAATAGATTGTGTTCCCACTCAATATTTGTGAAAAAACAGGGCATGTGTAAGGGTATTAAGTCAATTAATTTGCTATTGTGAAATATAAGGACTATTTGTAGTCAAACATTTATACATATGGTAGAATTAAATGGGAATATGAAACCATATTACACATTTCGCTGGTTAACAGAAAGTGTCATTTATTTTCTATGGATTTGGGAACATTTCAGTGTGTCTGTAATTAAAGCCTTGTAAAGGCAAAATTGTTTAGATACGTTTAATATAATTTTTCATTTCCATTAAATTCATCTATACTTGTGTTTGTTGATGTTAATCTTCACATTGTTGTACATTGCGGGTTACCTCAATGTACTGATTGTGTGTACTGTACGTAGGTGCGTGCTTGTACAGCATGCAGGCGCACGACGGCGCGGTGACGTCACTCGCGTACACCGCATCTTATGTGGTGTCAGCAGGAGCAGACGAACGCCTCTGTATATGGGATAGATTTCAAGGTCACATGCTCAACTCCATACATATTGTAAGTTAACATGGTTTTATTGCAGTTAAGACTTGAAAAATAAGCGCTAAGTGTGAAGCTGAGAAATCTAATTCAATTACTACTGTACTTTAAGGAACGTACCGATGATAGACGTGAATGTAATTCCGCATTTTGTCTGATGATTCTGTGTCCGGCACACATTTTATTCCTCATCCCCTTTCCATCATAATTGTAAAAGAAAGAACGATAATGAATTTGGCAGGGGAGGGCATTACCCTATACATTAATAGGGAAGGGAATATGCACTTTCTATATTCCTCATTTGCAAAATGTTAACCTTTTTGCAAATGCCTATGGGCAGTGATTATTTCAGAATTGTAGCGATGCTCATTTAGGCACAATTTACTAAAAAAAAGTTTTTTTTCTTAAAATTCCTGGTAAAATCTATCCAATATGTTGTCAGGGTCTGAACTATATGAGTCGCATGTTACCACTGACGCACACACTACTAGTGATGGGTGACCGCAGCGGCCTCACTGTCTACGACCTAAGCAGCGGAGATGTCATAAGAAGGGTATTATTAGGTAAGATAATTTTAATTACTTTAACGGTGTACAAAAATTAATTAATTACCCTTTAAATAATGCATCAAGTTTTCAATTGCTATTGCGATCTTTAGATTAATAAAAATGGAAACAAAAGTAAAAATATCCCAGATAAATGTTTTAGAAATGGTTCTTAATTGAATATACGACTCTTTGTGTGGTAGCTAGTCTGATGGAACATTTAACATAATTTTTCTCTACAATACTTTTTTAGTTGTACAATTTTTAACAATCCTTATATTATGTATATATTTTTAAGGACAAAGCGATGGCTGCATATTTGTACGACAAATATTGCCGCTTAAGGACGCCATAGTATGCGACTACGCGAACCAATTGCGAATAGTTCGCTTCCCTCTTGTCTCTAAGCTGTCTAACACGAAGAACGAATGATTCCATATAGTCAATTAATCACTTTAAAGCGCTTAATGCGAGACGTTGACTTGTAATCCACACAAAATCGCTTTATTTAAGCCGCGGCAAATTGCTAACACGTGGGTATAATGAGCAATAACCTTAAAAAGATTTTTAACAATTGATATTAAAATTGTAATCTTTTTTAGCTAGAAGCTAAAATTCCTGGTACTAAAAAGTGCTTTATTGTAATTTATGTACAAATAAACTTATATATTCTATGAATCTAATATAGCTGTTCAAATTAACATATTTTTTACATGAAACATGTAATGTTATATATTTATTATAAAATCACAGTTATGTAATATTTTTTAAAATTATCTAACGTGATATTACAAGTTGTATGTAAATTAAGAGAATATTTTTATAATATATTCGCGTTTTTATATCGATCCTCATTATCAATTGTATTTATTCTAAATAAGTGATAAGTGAACAACGACTTGCTACAAGTGTTTTTCTATTCTTACCAATTTAATACATAAATCAGTGAAAAAGTTGTCAAACGACAAACGCAGGATCGAAGTCTACTCAGTGAAGGTTATCTAACCCAATGAGAGGCGCTGATATTGCGGTTAATACTGTCAGATATACATATTATCTGGTGAAACCCACATGGTCATAGAAAATGGCACAAAAGAATAAAATATAACATGACGGCTTCATAACGAAACCGACCTTGTGACACTTTTTTGACACTGACAGGAGGGCGCTAGTGTGCTATCTTAATTTAGTTCCAATTATGCCCACCTGGTCAGATATCTTTGTGTCGTGTAAATGAACTTCCCTTACGCTTATGATTTAAAAAGTCGTCCATTTTAATACTTGAGTTCTTCCATAAGTGGCTTCAATTTTTTCTATTGCCATTTTTATCCAGTCTATGAAAATGATCAACTCCTGTAGGTCTTTGTTAGTCCTGCAACTTTACAAATCCCCTAGTTTGTAGTATTCACTAATATACACACGGGTATACGGATGTAGTTTTTTTCGCAAACGCTTATATAAGAACGATCGTCAACGCCGTCCATTTTGTATTGGTCTAGACAAAATGATGTTTTATATTTTAACACTTTGTATCGTTATGATGACTTTTTACAAAATGTCGAATGTAAAACACGTCACTTGTGAATATATTCTTTTCGATAGACAATTTTCTGATTCTACAATTTTCCTAGGCAAAATACAAAGGGGCGGCATTTACCATCGGTCGGTGACATCATATTTTAAAACATTAAAATGTAATATTTAATTTTGCATCACAAGAGGAAAAGGTGTGCTTTACCAAATAGCATTTAAGTACGACAAAGTTGGACGAATAACTCGCAAAAACTATTTATAACTTATTTATATAATATATATTTCTGTCTTTTTAAGAGTTTATATGAAATCAGGGATAGAAAATCGATGGACACCAGTTTAAGTTTTATATCCCTAAAAATAATGTGTCACATAGGTTCGTGATAATGTAAGACAAAATGTTGTAAACTTTAAAACCTATTTATTTTATTCGTAAAAAGTATTACATGTGCAAAGATACCATAGATACCTAATCCAGAACATTAAAGACGTCAAAATTGTATGAAACACTCCATCTATAGTTATATATCTATGATATTCCTGCTATATTTCTAATGAAGTTATACTCGCTATTTTATATATCGTGTTGAAAGACAACTGGTATAACCGTCGAGTTTTCACTTTTGAATTTATATAATAAAAAATACATGTTATCCCTATTTTTTTAAGAGAATGCGGGGCAATGTGTTTTTGTACAGGAGTTTGGAATGTAAACCCACGTTTATATTGTGATTCATAATTTAAATATCATTGTTTGTAATATTATTTTTAGTTCCTAAATACTGATTACAACATATTTTTCTTAAAATGTATAAAAAACGTTAAACTAACACTTTATCAGTTGTCGGCATGTACCAGTTTGGAGCAAATCGGAATCCTTTATTCAGGCCGTTTTTGTATTTTTATTAATGTCCGATAAAAGTATGAGTAATTTAAATTATTAATGTGTAACAGGTTATAATTAATGTTCATATGTTGTTACCTTTGTTGTTCTGGAATTACTTCACTTTGAGTACATTTTTTTTTTGTAAATTTAATACATATATTGTAAACTGGCAACTATTACCATAAAGCGTGAATAATTTTTTCATTATGTAATATAAGGAGCTATTTATTTTAATAGTTATTGTTGTTGTCCTTTTATGTATTTCACGCATCCATTCCTATATTCAGTTTCGGATTTAACACATTTGTAAATATTTATATACTTTTTAATAAATGTTTTGTTAAAAATTATGATTTTTTTATTGTTATTATTCTAAATCGATAGCCATTCTTTATTATATACAAGTTATATAAATTACGGAAACTTAATTCACTATACTTATAATCATTGTATCAGTGAATTTCGAAATACAGTCAAAACCGTTTATGGCGACATCGTTTAGAACAACATACCGGTTAAATTGACCAAAATCAAAGGTCCTGGCTGAATGTTATATACATATCTTTCCTATTAATACCTGTCACCGGTTGTTACAACTATCGGTTTTTACGACTCAATATGAGTAGTCCCTTCGATGTCGTTATAACAGATTTTGACTGTATCTCAAATTAAAGTGTAGTAATATGTCAATTATTATCTAAAACAATCGTGAATGAAGGCATTAGTAATCATTATAATAAATATAATTGCTAATGTTAAGATGGATGGATGGATGTTTGTTTTTAGGTATGTTATGTTTGTAGTGGACTGTATTAAATGAAAGTTCTTCTTGATCGGAGATGCTAACGCCTTTATTGCTCCCAAACGATTGGACCATTGTGACAATTTACAATAGCTATTTATACTAAGTTCGCCGCGACTCCAACAAACGTAACACTGTGCCGCGCCGTTCTTTAGCGGGCTCAAGTTAAAACAACGCCGCGTCTTTCGATGTAGGTTGATAAAGGATTTACAAAGAAACCCTTTAGCGGCCCGCTGTGGCGCCACAAGATAAACATAGAACCTACGATAATTCTTTGAAATCTTAAACTTGTCGCGACGCGAGTTCAAGGGCGGCACGTGTAACATGCGTTGGTAATTACGTCGCCAACAATGTTTATAGGTCAACGGATCTCACTAAAATTTGGTAGAACGTAGTCTAGAAGAGTAATAATTACGCTAGTTTGCTTATATATTGCAAATAATAGATGGATAAAGGAGACAATTTAATTTTAATTAATATTATTTTATTTATCTAAAAGTCAATATATATTTCATAACAATGTCCATAATTAGAATAAATATAAATATCAAACCAAATATTTTCAACCCACATTTAACTTTAAAGATCAATTATAAAAAATCACACTATTCATAAAGTCTATTTTAGACTTATTGGACCCTAGAATAAATTTTTATTGTCACATACGATAAGTAAAACATAGGAATGTACAATTTGATCTAGTTTTCATTTTTAAAGTCACTTCACTATTATGTTGTAAGATAAGCTAGTAATGTAATAAACTATAATCTTAAGATACTTTAACAATAATAGCTTAAAAGACTTTCCGAATTAAACGAAGAAATTTAATTCATCACTGAATTATTGAAAATGGTCATTAACATATAAAAAGGGGAGGAAAACAAAAGCTTTAAGATTTTCTCTTAATTAGTTGCTTTAAAAATGAATATCCAATACTAGATGTTAAACTGAGTTAATTAATGTTTAGTAAAATTATTACTTAGGAACAACCATAGATCATTAGATACATATAGAAATCTATCGCAGCATATAAAAAAAAATTAACAAAACAATTCAAACACATTACCATATATGACAATTAAATTATAGTATTCATATTACAGTCATATTATAGCCTTCCAAAATAATAAAAAAAAATCCAAAAATATTGATAAAAACCTTAATACTATGCAATATTAATAGTTTAGTTATTATATGTGGAAGCGGATACATTTCCTCCATGACCGGTCCAATTTGTATGTACGAAGTCACCTGGTTTGGTGAGCAATTCGTATGTATGGGCTCCGAAATAATCACGTTGTGCCTATAAAAACGAAAACATATTGAAAAAGTATTCAATTGTAGTCTGACAAGGAAAAAAAAACATGTTTTAGAAAACGTATGGAATAAGTTCAATAACAGCAATTTAATATCTTACTAATCTATATATATATATATAAAAGAAAGTCGTGTTAGTTACACTATTTATAACTCGAGAACGGCTGAATCGATTTGACTGAAAATTGGTGGGCAGGTAGCTTAGAACCAGGAAACGGACATAGGATAATTTTTACCCCGTTTTCTATTTTTTATTCCGCGCGGACGGAGTCGCGGTTAAAAGCTAGTATTATATATGAATGATTAAATGGATGGATATTTGTTAAAAGGTATCTCCAGAATGCATCAAAGGATCTCGCTGAAATTTACCATCAATGTAGAACATAGTCTGGAAGAACACATAGGTTTTTTTTTTTTTTTGATGAAATTACCTGTAATAGATTAGCGGGTAATACATCAGAGCTGTATCCGTCGTAGAATGCCAATGCCGCTGAGAATGTCGGCGATGGTACACCTGATAACGCAGCTTGTGCAACCACACGGCGCAAAGACATTTGAGAATTGGACACTTGCTTAGAGAAATATGGATCCAGTAATAAGTTGGTAAGCGCTGGATTCTTGGTGTATGCTTCCTGTGTACAAAATATATGAATTTATTAATTGTAACTGATGATATATTACGTAATAGCAGTAGACAAAGACGGCTCTACATTAATGTTGCCAACATGCCAAATAAAATGTGGTATATTAACTTGCCTTAATGTTGCCTAAGAAAGCACTCCTAATGATGCAACCTCCACGCCACATCAGAGCAATGCTGCCATAGTTCAAATGCCACTTGTTTACCTGAAATTATCATTGATTAATTACTAGAACTGTACTAGTTTAGTAGTTCATTTATTTTTGAAAATTTTACCATATCTTTTATGCAAATTATTTTATCAAATTACTATATTAGTTAATGTTTTGACTATAGAAATTATAATTTAATTTCACTACTCTCTCTCTCTCTCTCACACACAAACACACACAGGCAATTAAAAAATCCTTTTCTATAAAATTATGAAATAGTATAACTGTCCTCGTGAATGGACTTTGATGTTTGAATGACATAGTTCTTTTCAAATATCATTGCGGGTCACATTTACTACACATCTTAATCTGAAAGCTACATAAATTTGAAATGAGATATACTATAATTAGATTTACCTGAGCTGCTTCTCTCAGTAGCATGAATCCTTGCGCGTAAGAAATCACCTTACTGGCGTAAAGCGCTTTGCGGAGATTTTCGATGAACTCCGCCTTGTTACCATCGAATTTCACAACAGACTTCGAAAGAGTTTTGCTTGACTTAATACGTTCATCTGATGATGGAATAATATTTATTATATTAAAGTTTCTTACAAATATTTGCTAAGTCCTCACGCCACTAGCACACTGACATATGTGAGCTATAAAATATACAACTAAATACCTTTAAGTGCGGAAAGACATCTAGCGAATACAGCTTCCCCAATTAGAGTAACAGGCACACCATACTCCAGAGCACTGATCACGGTCCATTTGCCAGTACCTTTCTGGCCGGCTGCATCACGGATCTTAGGCAGCAAATACGAACCTGAAACATTATGAATAATTAATACAACATTAACGAAATAACTATAATCAACTATAAAAAGTATAAAAATATAATAACACCTTATTCATCAAGATTAATAGATCACCTCTAGTATACTTAACAATAATTTTTTAACAAAACATTTATTTATTTACATACCGTCAGAATCCTTGAATTTCAATATATCCGATGTGATATCAATCAAGAATGAATCCAATTCTCCTTTGCCCCAATCAGAGAAAACTTTTGCTATCTCACCCTGTTCTAAATCTGAAAAGTCAACAACATTTAATCAATTACATTATTTTATCATTAAATCACAATGATGTTAATATGATAAGACAGTAAATTACGCTATCATTAAATGGCAAAGCGATAGTAAAATACTCACTAAGAACATCTTTCATTAGATGATAAGCTTCGCAAATAAGTTGCATATCACCATACTCGATACCATTGTGGACCATTTTTACAAAATGACCGGCGCCATCCTCGCCAACCCAATCGCAGCACGGCTCATTGTTCACTTTAGCACAAATTGCCTAAAAAATAAGAAAAACTTAAGTTACAATTTTTATGAGATATCTTGGCGGCTCGGAATATCGTACGATCTGCTGCGCAGAACACAATTTATAGGTAACAGGGCGTAAAAGCTTGCCTGAAGCGGCCACTGGGCAGGGTACAAAAGACCTTGAGCCGCCAAGGTATTTGAAAAGGCGCATACCTTGTTTTGCGCACAAAGTGCCCAGATTTATTCACATAAGAATGTTGATGAACACATATGTTACAAGTTTCAAGTCCGAAAAAGTCAGTGAGTCTGATATTTTTAAAATAATGCATATTTTAAACGTAAACCCTTGAAAAAAAAAATATTTAGGTAAATAGTTTTATCTTTTGTTAAAATTTGTATTTTTCCAGCGATTTTTGATAGATTTAGACCAATGACATGCACATTTTTATTTAAAAAGTATGTGGTGACAACACTTTTACTCAACTTTAAGGCCTTCTGCAAACTAGAACTAAATTACACTTACTTGGAATATAGGTTTGACTGCAGGCCAAGCAGCGGGGTGACCTCCAGGCATTAGAGAAGGCCCATAGCGTGCACCATCCTCTCCGCCACTAACCTACAAACAATAATAACCTAAGCACACTTATCATAAGAAATATGTCCACAAGTGATATCTTCCTTAAAGGCCGGCAACGCATTTGCGATTCCTCTCGCGTTGCGGATGTGCATGGGCGTCGGATCAAATAACTTTAGGCGATCCGTTGCTCGTTTGCCCCCTTCTCCTATAAAAAAAAACCTTGTCCACTTACCCCCATTCCAATATAAAGAATTCCAGTTGGTGCTAATTCCTTGCACCATCTCTGTGTGTCAGTGTACTGAGAATTACCACCATCAATTATAATATCACCTTTCTCTAACAACGGTAAAAGATTCTTAACAAATGCATCCACAGCCGAGCCCGCTGTAACAGAAATATCTAATTAGTTTTTTTTCTTTTACTAATTTATATCTATTTTAAAACAAAAAAAAATAATAAAGTGTTTTTCATAAATATGAGGAGAATATGTGGCATTAAAGATATGTGTGCTTATTCGCCTCTAAAAAAACAAGGTTTTTCTATGGATGTTTAAGTAGAACCTAACAGAATATATAAAGTTCTTCCTGTAAACAAAATAATCTCTCAACAAAGCTATGAATAAGGTCCCAGTTTCCTTATATTTACATAAAATAACATGTTTGTTAAGTCTTAAAACATTTTGTATTCACTCAACAATAAAGTATAAGTAAGGTCATTACAATAGCTTTTCAATTTAAATCAGGGTCATTTGGAATTATACTTTGTATTGATTTGTGTATTCGACAGCCAGTACTTAATGCAACAACTTATTTTATTTAGTAAACATTATTAAGGTTATTTCGAAAATTTGCAACTTTTTACAACAAATAAACATGTTCAAATGAAAATGAAACATTAAAGCACAATACTTTGTTTCCTATAGTGCTTCAAAATTCAAAGAAATTCATTATCATCATGTGATAAGAACTTGTTATTGGAATGACATAAGATTAATACTAGTTATGCCATTCAAACGGTCTGCAAGTTTACTTTTGTACATTAAAATTGTATGGACTGAACATATTAAACTATTATTACTAACCTTTGACTAAAAGCATAACTTTCCTGGGTTTCTTTAACTTCTGTACCATATCTTCTAATGATTTGGCACCAATGATTTTTGTTCCTTTTGCCTCATTTGCAAGGAAATGGTCGACCTGTTAAAGTTAAAACATTTTTTTTAGTTCAATTGCTGTTAATTATTAATTAATAAATTAATTTTAACAAATTACGTTTATGGCATTTATTTGCATGCAAATTAGTATATCTCATTTGAAACAGGCAAATATTAAATTAGTTTGAATATAAATAAATAACAAAGAAAGAAATTCTATGTCTACTTTTGTAACATTTTATTTCTCAAGGTGACCTATGTAAACATGTTTTAATGTATCTTCAACTGCAATAACAGAATTTTGTGAGTTAAATTTCTTTTATAGAAGAATAAGGTCAGTAAACCATTTCTTTTCAAATGAGTAACCCGCTGCCTAGTGTCTGTAGATATCTGCAACACTAGAGACTGCATAGGCCTTACTTCTACACAAAACATTGACTGTTTCTGTAAAATGAATAACAGACTAAAACAACATATACCTTTTCAACAGTCCTGTTGTAAGCACAGACAACAAATCCTTTAGAATCCATGTTGAGAATAAGATTTTGGCCCATAACAGCCAGCCCGATGAGAGCAATATCAGCTTTGGGTCTAAAAAACAATATTATATTGATCATCATATACTATTTTTTTTTTACTAAGACAATCAGAAATTACTATTAGAACTAAAATAGTATATTAAAACAATATTAAAATACTGAATTATGACCTTACTTAGAGGTAAACTCTAGAAACAATATGACTTTTAATTAAGAAGTCAAATTATATATCTTCTTAATATAAAATTCTACAATTTTATTTATAGTTTTTATATAGCTATTTTAGTATTGTGTATAGAAATAATAAATAATAACTGAAACTTGTATTAAAACACTAGCAGTTGTCCGTGACTTCGTCAGATTAGAAATTTTAAAAAAGTAACCTATAACATTGCCACATGAGTCAGCTACTGTACTATCAAAATGTGGCTTTGCAGATAGACAAAAATTATAAAAATTATTGAATTTTACAGAAAAATTTTGAAGTAAGCAGGTGTTTTGATATTATTAGCTTAAAGTATATCTTACTTAAAGTTGTAAAAAGATTATTTAAGCTTTTCTTTAGTTTTATGTCTCATAAAAGTCTACTGTCAGTTAGTGTCGTATCTTACTAATATTATGAATGCAAATGTTTAGATGCATGGATATTTCTTAGAAGGTATCTTTAGAATCGTGTAAATGGATCTCACTGAACTTTGGGATAAATGTAGAACATAGTTTGGAGGAACACATAGGTTAGTAATTAAGTTTTTTTTTTATTCCCCACATATGAAGTCACAGGCTTGTATAAATATAACCTTAAATTACATTATTTTCCTAATCATGTTATAAGAATCTGTAGTCATCAGTTGTCATATTTTATACAGTATTTGCTGAACTGCTTTTACAATAACTTGTAACTTGATTGTAAAAATAGAACATACATCTTTAATAGTTTTAAATGATAAGACTAATTACAAATGGAATAAAAATGACAAGCATGAAAATTGTTTCTTAAATGATTGTATTATAGAAAGGTTTTAAATATTCATTAACTATATGTTATCATAAATACAGCATATTGTTACTCTAAACTAGTTACTGAAGGTATATGCACGGTTTACAATGACCTAAGTAAAGTTCACCTTCAAATAACCTTGCACATTACATGTTCTAAAACTTTAGTTTTGTTTAGTTTACAAATAATGACTTATGGAAACTTCTAATCAAGTAATTTATTATGTTTTATATTCTTACACCTGTAAATGAATTAAAATTTTAAGTTCTAAAGAGTTGAAGAAACTTACATTTACTTCTCTATTCTACTTTAATTATTGTAATTTAAGCATTGGTGAATAAGTTGTAATTTAAGTCTGCATATTGCTAAATTATTGAATTATATCCAAATTTTTAAATTGCAAACATAAAGTTAAGTTATTCTGGTTAGTAAAAACTGGCGGTTAAACAAAATTACGACATTGGACATGACTAATCACTTAGGTAATTGGAATCGTAAAAGCAAAGGGTAATGTAAAAGAAATAAATAATTGAGGTTATGCCAATACTTACTCAGCCATTGTTTCCAAATTTATTACGGAATGTTTATGGAATGAAACTATCAAAGCGACTCCAACTTTATTTTTAGTCAAGTGGAATGTACTAGTACTGTGCAAAGACGGCAAGCTAATGACAAACGTGCGGGCCGCTAACTCTAACTTAAATTCGCTTATGTGTCATGTCAACGTCAATTAATTCCAGAGAGTAAATATAATTTGACAGACTATAAATTAATTCATAAACAAGCGAAAAACTTAATGAATTAATTTTTAATTTTTAAGAGGACAATATACTCAATTACAATAAAAGTTTCTATAAACCCATTAGGGTTTGTCCAGATACTTAGTGCAGCAACTTAGTGAGCATATTTAATAGAAGGTATCTCCGAATACTCAAAGGATCTTAGTGAAATTTAGCACAGATGTAGAATGTAATCTGGAAGAACACATTTGCTACTATTAAAGTTTTTTTTAATACATGCGGTTGGAGTCGTTGGCGTGGCGACAGCAAGTCCACGATAAGGTTTTTAAAGTTCTTATTTATTCATATTATATTCCGATGTATGTACGCTTACCATAGACATAATATAAAATATTACAAGTAGGATAAATTATTGTAAGTTAGTGGAATCATAAAATCGATGATGATGATGGACGGTGATAAGGGTGAAGAATGTTTATACGGGGTACCGTAGAATCTGTGTTTGCGGTAGATGTGTTAAATCAGCGCTGAAATGAATCCGAGTTCAGCTCTCATATCTTTGGACCATTGGGCTGCGGCTCTACAACTAAATAGGCAGCTCACGGCTGAATGCGACTAACTACAACAATGTGAGCCTATGAGCCGCGAGCCGCAGGGTAACCAATAGTACGCTCGCGACTCGCGGCTCGTCATACTGCCCGGTGACTCCAGCTTGCAGCTCGAAACGCAAATATTGACTTTATGCAGGTTCAAATTGTGCTGAGGTGCGAACTGGTTCACTGATCTTTTTGACACCTGCAAACCGTGAGCAGATCTCCAGGTAATTAATTTTACTTGAGTACCCATTCCTATTTATTTACTAATAACCCAATGACCATGGGTTTCTGAGACCAAAATCCCAATTTAAAATATATTCTAAATGTTCTGTCAAAGATAATGGCGATCAAAGATAACGACTAATAACAGTGATAACGATATGTTCTATATATAGATTGGTGTCGGAAGCCAACTGTGAGACTCTTCCTTCTTTTTGGAAAAAGCGAGCCCGTGATTGTACGCCACTTACCAGAAAAGTGAAAATGTTTCCCTGATACTTTAAAATTGCTGTTGTAGATGAGGGTTTGTTGGTTGGTTCATTGTCTATGTTCTATCCCCCAGAAGATTATTATATTTTTATACCAGATATTTATTTTGATGGGAATTTGACATTTTAAGTGAGAAATATTAGTTAAATAAAAATGTGTTTGTTTTACAAAAAGTTGTTTCTATTATCTTTGTGGGGCGGGAGGGGGTTATTTTGTCATATTCTAAAACACGCTATTAAGTTTTTTTGAGTCACTCAGTATATAGGGAAGATGATGTTATTTCACGTCGGGGAGTCAGTACTCACTACAGTGACCAGATCTAGACTAAGTGTACCAATGACAATCATCATTTGAGATGGGCATTATTTCGAAATTAAGTTGCGAAGTACCTGAATTTATCAATTTGACGTGTACAGTGTCTTGAGTACTGAGTCTCTTTTTTCTAAACAGTTTTTAATAGCTTAGAAATATTCGACGCCATCTTTAGACTAGCAGTTGACCGCAACTTCGTCCGCGCGGATTACAAAAAATTATCTCGACAAAATTAAAAAAGTAAAGCTTTTTAGTAAGGATAATATTCGGTGAAAGTGTAGCTTCCCAAGAATTTTTGAAATTGATTCAATACTTTCGGAACCTATACACTACAAACAAACAATCAAATCTTTGATATTAAAATTTACGCGACTCTGACCGCGCGGAATAACAAAAAATAAATAATTTGTAGCTTATGTGTTCTTCCAGACTTTGTTCTACATCTGTGCCAAATTTCATTGAGATCCGTTGAGCCGTTCTGGAGATACCTTAAAAAAAAAACAACCATCCATCCACCTAAAATTATAAATGCGAATGCATTACATATTCGTTTGTACGAAATGTAATGCAACCCACTGCGAACTCGACGCGGAAACTGCTACTGCAATAACTATGTATGCTGTGGAAACAAATCAGCAAATCACTATTTAAATGTACTAAACAAGAAATATTGTTCTAAAGCATTGGAAAAAAGAAGATGGTGGATGATATCTTAATTATTAGTATTAAATATAACATAACTATTTAATACAATAAAAATAACAAGCTTGGCACGTAGTCGTGAATGTGGGTCGCGGGACAAAATATCGTCTTGGCTAGACATTAGTGCCGTGAATGTGAATGTGGATGATGTTCGCAGAGTTCGCGTGTGTCCGCGCTCGTTTACGCCTAGTTCTATAATCAGACATTGCAACACTTCACATCTGTCTACGTGATTATTTATATTAAACTAACTAATGTCATTTAAAAATTAAATCCAGTATTTTCGACTCATCCTACATTAATTCCCTATACATTTATTTCTCCGAGGCTATAAATATTTTTCAGCATATTAACACATCAAATTATCGATTAATCAAAAAATTACACAACGATTACAACAAAATACTTTGACAATTAGACCACAATTAACAATGTCAATGTGTTGCAATCAGTTCCTATTTAAGTTATTGTACTCTTTGAGTTACTCTGTGGTATTATATTTATTTTGCTGACTTTTATAAACCAATTTTACTCCTGTTTACTATTAAAATGTTGCTAAATTTATTTGCGTATTCTAGAATAAATTTTATGTTGAACTAAAATGTTAATTATATAAAAAAATACGAATAAATGCATAAAACTGTGCTCTGAAATTCATTTATGTAGTATATTGAAGAAAACTGTCAACAGTCATGGTATATGGAATCGTTTTTGCAGCATTCTTGGTAGTATTTTGGCTTCCATGTGTGAAGAGAGGGCTATGGACTAAACCGGGACCTGTTTACGCAAAGGATCGTAAAAACCGTTTGTTTCAAATCACACCAACTGGCCAGTGCTGCGATGAAAAATGATCAGAATTGTGGATTTTGGTTCGTGTTTCGTAAATGTATTTTAAGTGTAATCTTTGAATAGATTATTATTTTGATGATTTATTACATTATTTAATGAATCATATACTATTTTTATTAACCGCTTTAAGTTGGTTAAGGGTTGGTATTTTCAACAAAATAATGAGGACATTATTATTAGTAAAAGAGAAGTACTCGCTTTTTAGAAAAAAAACTACATTTATAATAGTCAGACGCAGAGGTCGAACATAAAGTGAAGATGACGAAATCATCGCAATATTAAGAAATAAGTACCAAATAGACGTTTACGTCTGATATCAGATTCTAAAAAGCAATGCCTTAAAACGTTTCCTGCTTAGGCCGGTTTCTAAGTGCTTCTGTAACCGTAGTCTTAGATCGTTATAGTAGTTTACAACTATGGATTGCAATGCACAGCATTAATTATCGTCGTGGGTAGCGCATGTACATACTTCCCCACTATGGTCTCGGAGCCTAACCTAAGTTTTGAGTGACTAGGTCTTAGTTAACCACGCTGGCCTAGTGCGGGTTGATTAATTTCACACACATCGACATGGCGGGGATCGAATCTAGGAACTGAAAATTACGGTCCGGTCCGGTCAGGTGCTTAACTCTGCGTCACCGACGCTTTCTCTGACGCTCTACAAGATTGCAAGAAATGCATAAAGTTTGATAAAAGTTAATAACAACTCCTTAGGTTCGGGTACTTTATTTAAGATTCACATTTAAACATTGATTTGTAGTTACAGGTTTCATCTACTTAGCTACATTTTTCTATTGGTTTGCACAGGAATATTATTCGGTTTCATTAAATGTTATATTGTATTTTACTGATAGATTTTGACGGCCAACACACATGTTCAAAAACATATCAAACAGTGATTTTAATTATGTTTTGTACGGGTGTTTCAATGTGATATTTCGACGTGGTTGTAAGTGTAAGGTTACATTTTAGGACGTTGTGTGTTGTAGAAGTCACAATATATCCCAGAGGGTGAGTTTTACTTGAGTTTAATATGTTATACACTAACATCAAGATAAACATCAACAATATGATCTAAAACATCCATTCAAATGTCTACAAAGAATGATCGTAATTTAATTTATACTATTTCAAGATTGTATTACGATTAATCTTTTTAATTTTTATCTAATAACATTTCTTTTCATCCTACTACTTAAGTGTATAACAAAGAACATCAATATATTTTTTAAAGTTTTTTTCTCATTTTTTAAAAACAAATATTTTCCTAAAACACTTAATATATAAGAGTATGTAAAGAGTAGATAACCACATAGGGTAATTTTCAAATTAACAGTATAAAATAGTCGTTGGATTTTTGGTAAAGAGTAGTAAAGTATTGTGTCATAATTTGACAAAGGCATATAAGGTAAAATTCAGTACGTCTTTGTAAATAAGAAATTATAAAAAAAAATATAAATGATAAATTTCATTTCAGTGCAGGGTTTAGAATTCATGTAGAATTTAGAATTCATGTACGGAAGATTGAAACATTCGACATTCATTTAAATTTAAATCAACTCAATCTTACACCTTCAATAATTCCTAAACATCATAATGCGCAGAAGAAATAAAAAAGAATCAAGTAGCAAAGTCGGACATCCTACAGCAACATTGAATCTTCAAATACATCAATAAGCTTACTGTTTAGCGATCAGAGAAGTACAATGCGTACACATACATGCATTACATATTTAATCTTTGTAACAACACCGATAACGTTCTTAAATTATGACTATTAGAATATTTTGATACATATTATATTTTCATAGACACCAAGTAACTACTATTTCATTTCAGATTCAGTGCGGATTTCTTTCCACTACGAATAAAACACATAATGATGCTATATCTGAAAGCAGTCCATACTAGGAGAACTACGTACGATGATATAGATAACAGCGTGAGTTGTAAACAGGGAGCGATGGTCGATGAGCCTTAATGGCGAAGCAAACGTGAGATATTGATCGATTGTCGTGCCGGTTAGTTCAAGGTATGCTTATCTTACACCGCTCCGTGTCTAAATACTCCCACGCTTTGTCTATATCTACAATCCAGGACCCATAAATTACAACTCTGGCTGGTAACTACACCTGTCATTCAAATAAAATGTCAAACTTAGGCCTTTCATAATATCTACCAGCACCATTTGTAAAGCCATCGGCAACAAATCCATCCGTCCTCTTCTTCATCGTCCTCCTCCTCATCCTCGACTAAATCTTCCTCCTCATCCTCCTCAGGGGGTTGGCCTCATTGAGGCAACCCTTGGTATTCCTCGCGTCATTCCTCCTCATCATCGTCATCATCCTGGGGCTCTTCATCCATGAACTCAAGATCGTCAAGAATCCCAGCTTCGCCCACTGTCGGTTGGTTAGTAATAACAAGCTCCTTAAGTTCAACAGCGTCTGGTTCGCCTTCGTCTTCACAATCATCTTGCGAAATTTTATTTGTGGTATTTATCTCGTCATTTTCTGGCTGTTGATCATCCAAAGTTATGACAGGGGGACAGGCTCCCTCGATGTCATCCAAAAAGAGAGCTTCGCTGTATTGCGCTACGATTTCTTGAATTTCTTTACGAAGATCTTGCGGATCAGTGATAATTTCATAAGTGGCGGTATCCCTAGGATCCTCGGGGTCCTGAGGAGCATCTGTTTCTTGAGTATTTTCAGTTTCCTCAGAAACGCCAGTGGTATTGCCTGTTACGTCGCCAGTTGTTTTGCCAGTCGTAGCGCCAGATCTACTGCTTCTGCTCCTAAATTAAAAACGTCAAATTAGTTTTAAAAATATTTTTTGTAATTAAAATTGATTCCCAAACATAAAGTTTGGTTAACGTTAGTATAGTAATGTTTAATAAAAAAAAAATCTTGCCTTTGGAAAAGCATCCGCAGGAACCTCATCTGTCATCCCTCAAACTTCGCCTGCCACGTGCCGCTGCCGAAGAAGGATCTAGGAACAAAACAAAAGTCTATAAGTGTTTTGGTATTTTAGAGTCAAAGAATTTTGATGTATTCAGACAACACAAAAACAAAAATACATTTCAATGTAAGCATAGCTCAATAAAATACAAGGCAGCTAGAGTTTATTGCTGCCTAGTGTTAAGTAGACTACATAAATGGTTAAAATAATTTAAAAAAATCGCACTTGCATTTTGCCTCACTGTATTTACATGAATTTAACCTTCCTATACCCGCGCCAAATGTTTTAACACCTATACCCGCGCACGGTGTGACAGACCGTAACTTTGACTCCTATTATCTGGTTATTTTTCTATTAAACTGTTTATATTTTTTTACTTTACAGGAACTATAGGATGTAATAAAACAAAAAATATCATTTGTTAGCATAAACTATTTAATACTGTAATGACTATCAGTCTTTCCATAACAGCCTTAAAAAAGTCACATTTTTTCGTATAGTCTTGAAAAACAAACATAAAACTCTTTATTCTAAAAACAAACATAAAATACCTTATAATTCTTTAAAAATCACATATTTTGAGATTAATGTAAAATAAAATTAGTTACATATTACAGTTTTCAAAGCAGTCAGAACATACCATAACAGCATGTTCTAAACAAAAATATTTGGTACAAGCGGCGCAGTTGTACCGTGTTTTTCTATTTTTTTTTGATTCGCAATATCCACATCGACCAATTTTATTATTGTTAGATGCAGCTGCAGATTCAGGGCCATCTAATTTGCATATTTCATTGAGCCTCAACCTCAGTGTCCTTGGCAGAGAAAAAGTGGGAGCTCGTCGCCGAGGATTTAGTAATTCGTAAGACAGTGTTTCCAAAAACATTCTGCGGCTAATCTTCTTGTTAGCATTATTCAAAAGATATAAAACAAACGAATTTATTCTTGCCACGTTCATCAAACTGTAAAATATAACCATAGGCCTAGGTGGCCTATGGTAATATTTTTTGTGCCTATATCATCAATCTTCTGACTCTGAGAATCATTCTCTCAGTCCGAAGACTGAATTTTATCTTCAAAATTACGTTTTTCTTCTTGGGCTGGACTACCATCTTCAACTTCGCTATCAAATTCATCATCATAATTAGAGTCTGAACTTTCTTCCTCCAACGACTATCGAATACGTTCTTCATTCATTTTTGAAGCATTTATAACCTAAAAATTCATAAATCGAAATAGTAGTTGTACACAAGTAAAATGCAAGACAAATCATTACATAAAAACAAATAAATAACATGTATATACACATAAACAAAAAAATATGACTTACGTAAAAAGTTGATCGTGTACCCGCGTCGGTGTCACAGACCGATGAGACCGTATTAGGCCTAGGAATGCTGCTCGCACTACTTCGTGCCACGTACTAACCAAAAGCGAGCCCCAAATCGTGCAGCTAGCAGAAAGCGCGAACTCTCAAAGTTCTTGGAAAAAAAAAAATTTACGAAAAACTGTTTCGTCGGTCTCACAGACATTTGCGCGGGTATAGGAAGGTTAAGAAATTTTTTAACAACTATTCACTTATTGAAAAAGTTAATACTCGTACATATCAGTTAACGAGACGTTTTCCAATACATGCGCAAAATTTTTAATGCACCGTTGAGATTTCAAAAATTTCTTATTTCAAATTCTATTCGTCATAAAAAATGTGTTTATTCGCATCAGTCTTATTATCAAATCGCGGCGAAATCAAAATGGCGACGCAACGATATTGATTGATTCGCAGCGCATGACACCCAGCAGCGCCGATACAAGTTATTGATTGCAATTTGCGCAAGCCATAAAATATCATCAAATCTATCAGTCATCCAAAAATATCTTTGTCATCAACCATTTTATTCAAATGAACCACGAAGATTTAGTTATAATGAAAGATATTATATTTTTCTATCAATGTATTTGCGGTCAATTGTCATCCTAGCGCTAGGCACAATGAAGAATATGGATCCAGTGACCTAAAATGGCTGTCCTTACAGAGACGCGCATGCGCGGTGAATTTGGCGGTCAACTTATTTTACTCAAATTAATTCTCAATATCGAAATCGTTAACATTCAGAACCGTATATTTTTCAGATTATAATAGAATGTCATTTATTCATAAAAAAATCACATTTCTCGATATATTTCACAAGGTATCGTCTTATCGCGAGAGCGAAAAAAAGGATGATGGGTGCCAGCATCTAAAATGGCTGCTATTACACGTATGCGCATGTGCGGTGACATGGCGACCATCTTGTTCATGTTAAATTGTTCTCACAAAATCGATAAAATTGTATTCTAAAATTTGGATATTGCAATAGAATTTAATCTTTATTTTTAAAAAAGTAATTGCGTATATCTTAAAGTATCTTCCGATAATTACATCTACACATAGCTTTATCATCCTATCGAACAAAGGACGTAACAAGACAGCCATCTTGTTTAACGCAAATACTTGTTGCAAAATCGATAACATTTATAAAAAATTGAAATTCTTTCATATAAATACAAAAAAAACCTGCACTTCTAATAAATGTACATTTCTATTAAGACGTTGTGCAATTTGTATGTGTTTTATAATTGTAATCCTAGCGCTAGGGCAAAAAATATTCTACGGTGCGAACACGCAAGATGGCTGCCACTACAAGAATGCGCATGTGCGGTGACATGGCAGCCATCTCAAATTTTTCTCGCAAAATCGATAACCTGGATGACGTAACAAAAATATTTTCTAATTATAAATTATTATAAAGGAACAATAGACATTATAAAGGAACAGCTACAGCATTTAAAACTGAATAATATTACAAATTAAATAAATCATTGTAAAAATTAAATTTGAACATACATTGAAAGTTTTATATGTAATTACTTACCCAGCAATAGACTTCGCCCGCCTCTCTGGACTCATCTCAAGATCAGGGGTCGTACTCTCGATCTGTGATCGACGCCATAACAAATATTTGAGCAGCTTCGCCAACAAAATCAGCTTTCTTAAATTCATTGTGCCAATCCTTCACTCAGGGAGATTTCTTTGGCTTTCAGCTCCAAAAAAAGGAAGGGCACGCCCTTCTGAATTATGGGAACACAATTCAAGACACAACTACTTTGTAGGCACCGCACCGTCAAAATGAATATCGGATTTCAGCTCGAGGTGCCTGGACGGGTTCGAGCATGCGCAGTTTAGCTCTCAGAAAATCAATGATTGTCGAACAATGGATAAGGTACTTGCATAACACTTAAGACTAGCTTATAGCCGTGACTTCGCTTGTGTAGAATAACTACTACAGTAAGCAATGTCTTTTTTAGGAAAATTGGCGGCCTATGTTTATTTCCAAGGTGCAATATATGCTTTTATATAAAAACCAGAATTAGTGCATAAAATTATGTTATTGAAAAACAAAGCAATTTTTTTGGAGATAAGACTCCTCAAGTTATTGAATTAGAAGGGTAATTAAAGAGATTACTGGTATGGGTTTGAGTTATATGTATAATATAATCCCCTGTTTTAATGTGTGTTTATCTGTATAATCTTAAAATTGGTCAAAGTTTAAAAATAATGTTTTCATTACAAGATGAATGAAATCCTTGAATAACTTCATAATAAAAATATGTAGTTATAAAAATTATATTTAATTTTTTTGGTTAATGTAATTACGAAATGTATTTAATTCTAATGTTACGTACCCTGCTCGTGCGACTTGTTGATGGTAGAATAATTTCTAAGAGGTTAGTTTGACTGGTTACATTTCTCATCTTTGTAAGAGGTGGGTGCTTAGTGGAATATGAAAACGCCAATCCACGTCTCAAACTCGACCTGAAACATTAAAATCATATCATACTTTTGCTTATGTCAAATAGATCGATTCGAAAGACCAAACCTGGTTTGCTGACCCACACATAGAGTAGGATAAGGATAGAGAGATGATCATTTCTTTTTACAATAAGATAAAAATGTAATTGTATCATCATCATCATTAGCTTGTGTCAGTCCACCGCTAGACACAAGTCTTCGGGTACTTATATTAATATCTTATTTTTATAGAATACGATGGCAAACGAGCGAGCAGGTTACGTGATGTTATTCGATGGTCGAAGGTATTATGAACAAGAAAATAAATGGTAGATGCGTTGTCTACAGTTTTAAAACGGAACAGAAATGGATATTCCTTTTTCCTATACATCCCGTCGCAAGTTAAATGTTTTTCCACTGTCTTTATGAGAAACTTGTGGTCGGGGGAAATAGCTTAAGATTGGGCCCCCATTAAACGCTCAACTAACAGAAATACTGTGTTATTGCCCTGATCGAACGGGCCATACGTCCATAAGAATCTGCAGCACTCATAGCATTAGACTCTACCACTTTTAAAGTTACAACCCTTCTACTGTTGTCAATAGAATCAATTTGACCAATAGTTTCTGCAGAAATGGTAAACTAAAATTATGATAGGGCGGAAACGTTGGTCATCGTAGTTATTGTTAAGATAGCCAAAAAATTTTAGAACGGCTTCCAGGATGCAGGATTTAATCAAGGGAATAAGGGCAACAAACAGTTTTTCGTAAGAATCTTTATGGAAATTTAGCAGTGGACAGCTTTGGGCTTACCTTGGTAATTGTAAGTATTTAATGTCATTTTATTTTTGTTGGTATAGTAGCCATTATTAAGCCAGTGGTAGTTAAATCACATGTTTATAATTTATCGAGTGAATTATTTGGTGGACTATTTTTGTCAGCTATCTTAAAGATTAAGCTAGTGATTCATGAAAGCCCTAACTGATAGCACTAAATACTGACCAGTAGATAAAAAATGTGACTGTACTTTTTTTGTACCTACCTGCGAAAGACCGTGTAAACGATAATCTTGACTGATTAACTTCTGCCGAGATAGAAGTGTGCAGTCGAAAAGAGGTTGGAATTTACAAAATAAAAGGAAATTACATTTTTAAATAAAATGTCTACTTCTAGAATGAAAACATGGAAATGTCTTTTCATTTATGAGTGATGTGTATGTACATAATATGAATGGACTGAGAGATGAATAATATTTAAAAACTACATAATTAATAACTTTAAAAATTTATAATACAAATTACATAGATAAAGTAATAAATAGTCTATTAAAAGTAAAAATGCGGAAGGTGAAAAAACATATCGTAAGCTAAAAGTATTCGAAGGAAATGCTAAAGTAGTTCTACGTTATAAGCTTAAGACATTTTAATAAATGGTTGCCTAATTAATAATTTAACTTTTAATTTACATTGAAAAAAAAAAGTTTACAGGGCAAAGGGAATTTTAGAACACTTGTAGGATGATGTAAAAGAACTTCAGCATAGATTAGTGACAGTTAGTTGAACTCAGCCGTAGGGAACCGTGGGTGTCCACTGAATAAACATCCCATGTAAAAGATGGTCTCTTGGAAAGATATAGTCTCTTTCATTCTCACATTTTCTTTCTAAAAACAGATATATTAATATGTTTTTGTACAGATGTTTAGACAGTGGAAACTTACATTAACATACTCTAAATATGTATGAATAGTAAAGAAGTTAGACTCCTTAGAAAGTGTACGGAAATATTTTATTTCTGCACTGTCCTATGGATATCACTTTAGTCAATTACGAGACTTACCTAGATTTTTCAATCATTTGTTTGAGATGAAATAATCCTGTGGGCGTTATAAGGAGTTTAAATTTATGTACAAACATGCTTTATAATTATATTTTTACTTATTTTTCATAAATACATGAATATATCCTAAGACAAAATTTACACCAATATTTACATGTTTTAAAAAGTTTTGTTTTATCTCAATTATACTCATTCTAAATACCTTTTATAAATACAATACTATCCTATCATTTTCCTATCATTATATTAGGTCCTTACATATGAAATTGGCGTTTTTCGTACTGGCCACTTTAATCACGAATTTCTCCTCTTTGGTAAGGAATTCCAAATTCAAATTTGTACAGCTATAGACTCATGTATTTGTGGTTCGATGACCGTCATTCATTTGTTTTTTTCTTCTGTTTTTTTCTGTTTGCGTCACTCATTTTACAAAATGGAAAACTTAAAATATCGCATTATTTATGAGTACGAGTTCCGCCGTGGCACTAGTGCTGCGGAAACGACTCGAAGGGTGAATGATGTGTATGGCGGTCGTGTTGCAAAAGAAAACACAGTTCGTTTTTGGTTCCAACGTTTTCGTTCTGGAAATTTCGATCTGCAGAACAAGCCCCGTGGACGGCCTGAGACTCAAGTTGATAATGAAGAGCTGAAGGCTATTGTGGAAGCGGATCCATCGCAAACCACGTCCGAGTTAGCTGCAGGCTGCGATGTTAGTGATAAAACTGTTTTAATTCACTTGAAGCAAATTGGGATGATTAAAACGCTTGAAAGGTGGATACCTCACGAATTGACTGAAGCAAACCGGCAAACGCGCGTCGACTGTTGCGTTACATTACTAAACCGGCACAATAATGAAGGTATTTTAAACCGAATCATTACCTGTGATGAAAAATGGGTTCTTTACGATAATCGGAAGCGCTCAGCGCAATGGTTGGATCCTGGCCAGCCAGCCAAATCCTGCCCCAAGTGAAAATTAACCCCAAAAAAGTTACTTGTAAGCGTTTGGTGGACTAGTGCCGGTATTGTTCATTACAGTTTTCTCAAATCTGGCCAGACTATTATGGCTGATGTCTATTGTCAGCAATTACAAACCATGATGGAAAAGCTAGCGGCTAAACAACCTAGGCTGGTCAATCGCTCCACGCCACTGCTGCTTCACGACAACGCTAGACCACACACTGCGCAACAGACGGCTACTAAATTAGAAGAGCTTCAATTGGAAAGTCTAAGACATCCTCCGTACTCCCCGGACCTTGCTCCAACAGATTACCATTTTTTTTCGAAATTTGGATAACTTCTTGCAAGGGAAAAAATTCAACTCCGATGGGGGAGTCCAAATCGCCTTCAAAGATTTTATTGATTCCCGTCCGACTGGTTTTTTTAAAGGTAAAGGGATCAATGAACTACCTATGAGATGGCAAAAGTGCATAGAAAATAATGGTTCATACTTTGATTAATTAAATATATTATATTAAAAAATATTCGACTTTTTGTTACTCCCATACAAAACGCCAATTTCATATGTAAGGACCTAATATTTACTTTAATCACAACCTTAGAGATAACATACATATGCTTATTATATACGATAAATAACTCGTAAATTTCCTGACTTGATAGAAAAATCCAATGCCATTCACTTAATCACCTCATTAAATACAAACTTCAGATTCAAGATGTACTTGAAAAATTTGTTTTTACCAAAGTTTAAGAAATCCAACGTAATTTTGCTTTTTTTTTTAATTAAACTAATTCATATAATAAATATTTACTATCTACTCTTTCTAGTTTACTAATTTTTCTATAGGACTAACTAAAATTAAATAGGGTAAAACACATATATTTTGAAAGAAACTTTACACTTTATTCATTTTTGTAAAGTTAATTACAACATTTATAAATTCAAAAAGGGGATCAATGCTAGTTTGAAAAACTACACATCTAAGTAAACACACTACTTGTTTAGTTGTAAATATACACATTTGAATATATATAAACATTATTATTATTTACATATGTACACATATCAGACATTATTAAAAAACGTATCAAAGAAATCAGCGTGCGTTTCGGAGGCCTAATTTTAGTCCGCTTTCCCTTCTCACCCTTTTCTTATAAGCCAAGGAAGGGAACGGAAAGTGGATATATCGATGGATGGGTATATATTCTTTTTCTGTGAGTCCACTCTTCCGTCGATAAAAGGTAGGCAAAGCATCTGCAATTGCGGATGTCTATTGGCAGCGGTCGCTATGCTATTTCGTCATATTCAGGTGGCCGCATGCTCGTTTGTCACCTTATGATATTAAACCTCATCCTCACCCGCCCTTTGAGATCTTTTTGGTATGAATTTCTTAAATTCCTTGTTTCGTGCTCTCCTACGTAGTAATAGAAATCTATATTTGCTTTACTTTGATATATCAGTTAGTTTACTCTTTTGTTATGTAACGATTTAAGATAAACTGATATTTCAGTATCAAAATAAACTTCTTTACATTGCATAAATCTCCAGGAAGATATGTTTTCTTATAATATATGTATAATCTTAAGATCAATAAAATTTCGTTTAACCAATATTTTACAATTCCACTACAGGATTGTCATAGGATGACCACCTTACGGTCAGAATGTTTAATTCCTGGATTAACTCAACTCCCTTTGTAATACGAGCTATACAACTAGCGTACCTTGTAAACTGCCTGAGATAATGTAATAAATTCCTAGCATGCTTTTGCTGCATAATGTTTGAAGCGCCGTGCGTAGCGTTTGGTAATATTATTAGTTCAACAGATGATATTGTATCACTGAGTTTACATTGATACACTAAGTTATAATTGCACATTCACTAATTAAGCTTTCTAGTACTATAGCACTGTTACTGTTCAAGGTGCTGTAAATGTAGCTTTAATGCCTGGAGTTGCGATGCGACTTGTTGTCAGTCAATTAATAGAAATGGTCATGCCTGCTGGGACTGGTGGGGGGATAGCTGGTGCCTCGGTGGTCGGGGCTTAAGAAGAGTTGATGCTGAGCTGCTGCCCTGTTTCGCAGCAATTGCTCCTGATGCGTTTGATACATCTGCTCTGAAGCCGATTGCGGGCTGTAACATATATCGATAGTGACGTCGTTACAAATCAAGACATTCGTTTAACTTTGTAACCAGTGTCAAAAAAATAAATTTTATAATATAAAAGGTAATTTTTGATCTAGTTTTCTGAATCTCAACGTCATTTTTATTTGCTTAAGTTAGATCAACCCGACTGTAGATATATCAAGAATAGTAAGTAATATTTATGTTTACCTAGGAGGATGTCGTGGACTTGGAGGTTCTACTGTCAAATCAGGTAAGCTGAGCATCGATGTCATTCCGTCACCTGGCGGCATCACTCGCAGCGTGCTCGGGCTGGCGCTTGCAGCTCTTTTACCCCGTCTTCCACGGCCGTTCTTCCTATGGCCTACACGCTCACTTTGGGTACTCCTAGCACTGTAATCGCTCATAGCGCTCTGAGCTCGTTCTGAATGCTGGAGGAATTGAGTACTATGTGCGCTTTGTACGCTCTTAGATCGTTGGACATGTTGAATTTGGGCGCTACGACTGCTTTGAACGCTCTTGGCGCGTGGAACGTGAATGCTACGACCTTTCTTGCCTTTGGAGTCTTCAGAATCACGGCTGAGGACTGCGGCGTCACCGCGTAAACTGGGTAGTAAAGGAAATGGTACCGGAATCGGTATCGGAATACCAACAGCCATCTGTCCAATAAAAAAATTAAATAAAACAAATGAATAAAAAATTACGATGACAAATGTAATTAATAAATTGTTGTGGTAAACGAAGTATTCTGCCAGTATGCAGAATGTTAAATGCACCGTGTGACTGATCGTACATTATCCCATCCTTATGGGGCTCCACTGAAACAAATTACTTATATCTAAGAGAAAGAGTAAGGACAACATTTGGTTATAAGCAATGAATGAATTGATAATATAATACATACAATAATATAATATATGATTTATGATACGCCACGCATGTTGGTACATGTATGTTTCATAGTTACCGATTGCTGGGTAATCAAATGCTGACTTTTTGGTTGCTGGGTTATCTGCAGCTCCGATGGTGGTCTCGGATTACAGTGCACCCGATTAGCTGTGGACTGGACTACCGGGTTCGAAATTACGACACGTCGCAAAGGTGGTTCCTCAACTATAGATATTCTGACCGGTTCCACTATTTCTGGTGGCTGATACAAAGGTTCTACCACCAGCGAAGGAATTTCTTCCTCCATTATTGACAGAGGCATAATCGGATCTTGGATGTTTGGTCCTCTGATTATCGCTTCGTGTATCATCGATGGTTGTAGCGCTAATTGGTAAATCACCTCTGGCCTTATTACCGGTTGCTGCAGAGCCGGAGGTTGAAGCACGGGAGATCGGCTTATCTGAGGCGATAAATATGGTGGTGGTAACAGCGACAACGGTAGTGGTGACTCGGCATCCTCATCTTCCGATATGTCATCATTGAATGTATCTGAAAGTGTATCTCGTTAACATAATTAAAATTGTTGATTATATTTTAAAAACAAATAACCTAGTTTTGTCAGTAATAAATCTTTGTATAGTCGATAATTTGAAGAAACCTATTCTTTAAAGTGAGTAAAAAAGAAAATTGATGACTAGAACCTTGACAAAATTTTTCGATAGATAAATATTGTAACATAGTGTAATGTTCTACCTTCGGATTCCAATTTTTCAAAAGGAATCTCAATGGAGTCGCTCAGGCAGTACAGTCCTCTGCTGGTACTTGGCTGCGGTTCGTCGCGTGACGTGGCACTACCAAGATAAATACAATTTTAACCAACGTTTAGCCTTTTTTGTTGTGTATATTAAAAGTAAAACTACTCAAAATAAAGAAAATAGTCGATGAATTTTAACTATTTACTCATTTTTGATATTGGATAGAAATAGACCAAAAGGTCATGAAATGGCTTCTACGGACAGTCGGAACTATTGGTCTCTTTGTATTTTGGTTTTACTTTATTGCTGTTATAATTAGTGGCGATTGACAAGAGAGGTGCGAGGTCTTGCAGTACTCCATGTATAGAATTGTACTTACCTAATAGACTTTTGGAGACTAGACATGCGGGATGTACGGGAGCTCCCAACGGTGGTGGAGGAGTATCTACGGAGGACAGGATTACGCCAGCGGCGTGCTGCGTCTATGTTGCCAGCGAGTATGGCTTCAGTTACTAGAAAATAATTTTGATTGATACAGTTATGTTCCACATTTAAGAGTACTGCTACTGTGCACTCCTCTAGTTGCCTCGATCTAAATCATTTAAATCTTCTTTTATTTCTATTTAATACAATGAATTATCATTTTTAACTTGTTTACCTTAAAGGTAAAAACAAATTAAAGTTTATTTGGTATTGCCAAGAACAGTATGCTTTTGGGATCGCGAATTATTTTAACAGTTGTTGTTTGACAGGCAGATAAAAATTAATTTTCTTGCATTACTACCGAAACGTTTTAATAATGCTAAATGGTGAACTGATAAATTACTTTGAAATGTGTCCTCCGGAATGTTCATCATGTCGTACTCTTGGTTCCTCGTCATTCTGCCGTGCAGCATGATTGCTGCCCACTCTCGAGCCTCCCTCTCAATGGCTATCTCTTCTGGAGTCATCTTCCTCTGATAACGATCCCATAAAAAAACGTCAATTTATTTCTTGTAATTATTAATTTATTTGTGGTTATTATCGATAATTCTGTGTATAGTCAGTTTGTTACATACTTTAGCAAAATTATGAATGTTTTTCACCCATTTTTATGACTTACTCCTTATAAATGAACCGGAAAATCTTTAAGACGTCTGCCATTCCTTTGATGCAATTTTGTGAGATTTAAATATTTATAGAAAAAGTAGTTACTAATTAGTTGGGCTCTACTTTTTTTCGTTCGATAAGGTACTAAACGTAGTTTTGTCTTTGAAGTTTTTTGATGTTTCAGGTATTTCAGCAGGGCGCCCTCTATACTTGTAAAAGTATTTTATAAAAGGGTCTAAAGTAACAAGCAGGATTCGTAGCAGAAACCGTGTCGGGCGTCAAGTTAGAGTTTGCAACTTATGACGATAGATGGCCATAAAACTGCTAAATATTATACATTAGTTGGCATTTTTAGGACATAATTTCATACAAAATTAGATTCATTATTTCATGTGATATTAAATCACCTCTGTGGCGCAAATTATATTTAAATTTTGCACACATTTGAGGACATGCTTGGGACACTACTTTTTATGCATAGTTGTATGATAAAAGTTATAGGTTTGAATACAATGCTTTAATTTCATGCGGTTTGTTAGAAATCGAAAGAATTAAACTAATAGTTATACCAATTTTAAGGAAGATTCGGCGGAATCTGGTACGCCTTCTTTTCGATGGCCGTAAATAATAACAAGTTCGTAGCTTATTTTGGCTTCCTTTATTTTGTGATCCCAAGTTTGGAGTAAACTTGTCTGAAATTATTAAAAGTTAGAAAAATACTCAATCATAGGAAAAATTTATTGTACTCGTATTAGTTACTTAACCACTTACTTTATGTGCGATTTGAGTTTTTTCCTCTTTAGAGGGTTCTGATAATATAAAACTATGGTAAGATGAATGAAAATCATCGACGGCAACAAACACTAAAGCTACCACTTCTTTGGTGCCGCGGCTGTACTTAGGATAAAAGTGTAAACGGTCCAACATGTACTTTGGTCTAAAAACAATACATTAGTATTAATCATAAAACACAAACTATAAAACTACCAATATTTTAAGAAGTTATCGTCAATTTGTTGCCAAAGTTTACCTTATCATTTTGTACATATATGGGCTGCCTTTAGGCATCTTTTTGCAAATAAGCATCATATCCGTGAATAAAAAAACTCGAACGTCAATCTGTAACAGTTTCTTATTTTTTACTTAGATATATAAATAAAGTTTTAACGCTAAATAAAACATGCACTATAATTATACGAAATTCGCAAACGAGTAGAATTAAAGTTTAGAAACACATAAAATACAATATATTACAGAAGTAAATTGAATTTTTACTTTAATAAGGCATAAGTTTTTATAATACTAGATTAGGATTAAAAAAATAAGAACAAGATTTATAAAAGATAATTAACGCAAGCCGCGGCAGGTGAAAATGAACCAGTGTTCTTCCTGAACTGAGAGAAGAACACAAGGTTCAGTTGTTGTCATTTTTCTTGCCTCTTTATTGGTGTTATCTTTGAATCGCAGGTCCCCGTTGAATACCACACATCTATTTATGTCCTGTATTACGTGGATCATCGGGGCCTGAAGATCTAATTGGTAATACAGTCTATAACATCGTTCCATTTCCTCGTCTTTAAATTCCTGAAAGTGATACATTATTGTGAAAAAAATATGAAAATTCAGTGAATATTTAATAATAAACTATACATTTTATTTCATCGTTGAAAATATATAATAAATATAAAAAAAAAAATATGAATTGAAGAGTATGTTTTGCAAAAGTCAAATACAAAAAGGTTAAGACAATGCGGTTTACTTTAATTTCTATTAAATGCAGGAAATATTTTTGCTTTAATTGCTATTATTATTGAAAAACATCTCATGGATTATTAGGTAAAGGGAAATTATTTCAAATATTCTTACCAACTCATATGCGTCTATTAAATTAGACATCGTCATAATTTTATCTTTTTCTTCGCGTTGTCGTATGCAGCGGTTGATATGCTGCACGAAGCTTTTAACAGTTGTTTCCTTTACGACCAAGAGAAGGCGTTATTAAACCTTGCGTACATGTTTACATGGGATACACCATTCAACCGCGAAATACTCTTACACTTCTCATCATTTCTTTTTATAATAGGACGGGGACGAGGATTATAAAAAGGGATTTCGTCATTTCACTAATAAGACGCCATGCATAATAAATCGTTTACGCCTGTCTTCTGTAAGAACGTGGTATTCAACCGTACTTTTCTATATTTATATAATTTGTTCTCTTCATTCTCATCTTGCTAATATTATAAATGCGAATGTTCAGATGGATGGATGAATGGATGTTTGTTTGAAGGTATCTCCAGGACGGCTGCATGGATCTCGGTGAAATTTGGTGTATAGGTAGGGCATAGATTGGAAGAACACATAGGCTACTGATTAAGTTTATTTTATAATTTAGTGTGGACGGAGTCGCGGTCGACTGCTAGTTATACATACGAGTATAAGCGAAAACTTACCATAGAATTAATAAGTTCACGTGCCGTGTCTTTTTCAGTATAATGGTGTATTCTGTTTATAATTAACGAATATTTAGTAATACGTTGCATTGGTTTTGCCAACATGTCTGCCAGTTGGAGTCTGGAATAAGCAATAATAATTAACAGACAGTAAGACTTCTTAATTAACATTTTTAAATTAATTACATTATATGTATTGTAAAAAAACAAATGATCAATTAGACAATAAGCTTGTTTTTATATATACTGTTCAGTCCACCTGATTAAAAAATCCTTACTTACCGGTTGATCTCCTTCTGTTTATGACACCATGATAGATATGACATAAATTCCGTATTACCGGCGAGAGACCGAAGATATTCAACGGCTCTTGATTGGTCCATTAAATATGTCTCGTATGATTGAAAGTAATCTTCGATATTGTGAAAACCTTCATACATTAGCTCCGGTTTCAATCTGGAATAACATTGTTATACGTGATATGCAAAATGTGTGACGCCAATAACAAAGTAACATGTGTCAGATGTATCCATCAGTTGACAACTTCTATATTTCTGATTACTGTCCTATCTTAACATAAGTAAGAATTATTAAATATTAAAATACAATATTGCGTTACTCTATAAAGTGTCGGGTATTTTACGGAAATAAAATTTAACACTTTTTAAAATGTTCTTTTTTTAGATTAGCGTACACCTTTTGGCTATATTAGTAACGTTAAAGATAAGATTTTATTTTGAAGTACTTACGGTCCGCCAGTTTCTACGCTGTCCAAGATCATAGGATAGAATGTGGCGTTCCAGAACTCAAGGCTGGCATTATACAAGTCCGGAATGTTCGAAAAAAGTCGTTGTGTGTCGACTTCTAGCATAAAACTAGACTCTTGAAGAGCGTGTGCTGCCGCCATAAACACCTGAGAAATTGCCCTTGATTGGTATAATTTTTCTAAAGTACAATCATATTAATCAGTATTTATAAATATGATGCATATTTAAGTAACCCGGGGGTGCTTCTTTGCATCAATATTTAAATTTGTGTTATACGATTTTAGGCCTTTTGACATTTCAAAATGGGGGTTAAATAACTGTAAATACATAATTAAACTTGTACGATACAGTTGAAGACAGCACGAAAATTTTAGGTATTGATTTGTGCTGTTAAAGAACGTATGACGAACTAGGCTTTAGTGCAGTTTACTTTTTAATCTTACTAAAATGTCATCAAAATCTGCCCTGTCTATTTAGTGATTCAATATTCCAGTTTTAACATAAAGCGTAAGCGACGTCAAGTTGTTGTATTTCTCCCTATTTAGCACGAATAAGTAAAAAGTCAACTAATTAAGTGGTGTTAAAAGCAGAGCACTGAATATCCTATACTTTTTTTCCACCGTCTGTATTTTACCGGAGCGATGTTTCTGTAACTTTTGCGTATTTAATAAGTACGGTGCTGCATTCAAAATGAAACGCGTACTCCGATTTATTATGTATTGAAAGTTATGATCATGTATTTCTAGTGTCGTAGTGCACGTATATATAAGAACAATGTTGTTATTTCTTTTTTTTTAAGCCAATGAGGGGCAATGGTTGGCAGTATTGTTTTTTCACAGGCGCTACGATAGTGGAGATCCACCGCAATATCAAACTTAAGGGAGAACAAGGAAAGTTATTGCAACAATTGGTACTCGACAACCAATATTTTAACACTTTAATTAGTTAAGTGTTTTCAAAACGCTTACCACAATGTTGCAAAGTTTATTTCGTTAAAATAATCTTATATTTAGGCTTATTGCTAGAATTGTTCAATTAGAAATTGTTTGGTCATAAAATAAAACAAGTAAAAAGACATAATAATAGTAGAATTTACCTCAACAAGAGATTTGAGGTGCCTGATGTAATCAGCCTCTGTGTTAACGAGCTCGCGTATGACAGCCTGCTGCGACTCCTCGGACGGCGATAAATTACCTGTACAAGTAATATTAACATATAGCAACTGTGAGTTTCCACTGTCTAAAAATGGAAAAACATATCGTTATCTCCAACTTTTTCATAGACAATTATGACAATATGTTTGTGCATATGTTTCGGTAGTGAAAACCCACGGTAATCGTTTTGTTATAAACTAAGAAAACATATCTTAATATATATAAATCTCGTGTCACAATGTTTGTCCTCAATGGACTCCTAAACCACTTAACCGATTATAATAAAATTCGCACACCATGTGCAGTTCGATCCAACTTGAGAGATAGGATAGTTTAAATCTCAAATTATAGTCGCAATTTTAATTTATTGCTAATTATTTGTCTGTTATTATTTGACAGTCACAATTATCTGTTAACTCCAAATGATTCTAACAGATGTCGATACCTTTCGACTGGGTCGAGTAAGTAATCAATAGATGGCGCTGCTATGGTAAATCTACGAACGTGTCATATAAGCTACATTTATTTTTATCTATTTTTCATACCCCAATTAAGTTTTTTTTAAGCGCGGGTCGCGCGAGTCGCGGGTGACAGCTATATACTCATATATACATATATACATTAGGCGTAAATATTGTAGGTAAGATTTTTTTAATAGGTATTCCTAATTTGTTTGCTGAGTCGTATAATAAAAAAATGATAAGAGACTGGTTGTTGTGGGCGGAAGATGAATTATTTGTAAGGGGGAGCTTTTGGGTCGCTTTGTATGGGTACTTTGACTGGTCGAGTCTTTTAAGGGTACTAATAATATCAACGACGTTGCATATTTTTATTGGATCATTTTAAAGACAAGTCCTTATGTTATAAAGTGTTAAACTTTGAAAAAATGTTGGGTAAGTGGTCCTTATCTAGTCAAGAGTTCTAAAAAGCTAACCACTTATCTAAGGTAAACCTAAAGACATGAGTTTTAAACGAATTATAGCTAAATATTGCTAAGATTATGAGTTTTGGATTACTTAGACAAATGGAAGTTTTATGCACGATCATAACATCAGTAGTATACTCTATTTATAAACAGACACTGTTAGAGGTGCATGTTATCTATCGTAAAAACCTGCCAATCTCATTGTGGCTGATATTGAATATACGAAAATATGTCTCAATTTGATCGATGTGAAGTTAAATTGAACGTCAAGGATGATAAAATAATATTGAATCAGAAAAAAAGAAAACTTGAAAAAGCTGAAAGTATAGCGTTAATTGATGGTGTTACTCCTGTGATTTCCAAAGTGGTACAGGTGGAGTACAAAGTAGGCCGTAGGCTACATCTAATGCGACAAAGATTATTTATTACCTGTGGGTAATATTATATTACATTTAGTGTGTTGAATCTTACTAGTTTTAGTAACATTTAGCATTAAAATTACAGCTCTTTTTAACATACATATTACTTAGATTTTCTAGTGTTCAGGGGAAACGTGTAATCAATCAACTTTATTTTGCTAATCGTCTTAAGAATAAAAAAAATTGGGCCGCAGAAAAGGCTATACACAAAGAAAGGGCACTTAAGCGCCAAATTGCGGGATTCCTTCAAATTAATAACTCAAAGCGTAATAGAAATTTCACTTTAAACGATGGCGTATTTATAATAAGAGTGGGTCTTAGTCTCAATGTCACTTGGCGCAGTCAGCATTGTAAGAAGTGCTTATGGCATTGAAAAGTGTTGAGTAATATTTAGAAATGTTTTGATATTTTCTTGACTAATAAACTAATGTTTGTCACAGGTATGGCATATTTATTGTATACTAGCTGTCGCCAGCGACTCCGTCCGCGCGCAGTTAAAAAAAAAAAGATGAAAAATAGATGTTGGCCGATTCTCAGACCTACTGAATATGCTCACAAAATTTCATGAGAATCGGTCAAGCCGTTTCGGAGGAGTACGGGAACGAAAACTGTGACACGAGAATTTTATATATTAGATATGATAATATAATAATTGTTATATCAGCGTAGAAATGAAAATGATCATAATCCAGCTGTAATATACATGTTTGCTACCCATTTCACTAAAGATATTTATCGATCTAAAACTTGTCATAGCAACATGTTAAGTTTTGATCCTAAGTGGGAAGGGAATTAAATTCTTTTACTTCTTCAATTTGATGGAATAATCGATGGAAAGTCAAAAATCAAACCGACAAAAAATTTTGTGCCACAGACTAATGACAGAATTAACGCACGAATACTCTTCGTTTTAAACTCAAAAGTTCACTGATTGCTCGAGCGCACGCAAGTAACAAACCGAAACGTACTACTCGTTGTATGGATGACTTTGAATAAAGTTTTGAAACCGAAACATTACGTCGAGCAAAAATACAAATTCGCATTCAAAAATCTTCAAAAGTCAAAAACATGTATCATTCGTGTATTTACTTACACGTACACATAGTTAAACAAACACTTTTAAATCTGTTTCCTCTTGATGGTGTTTGCATTTCATTTATTTGGGATGTGAAGCTTTCTCGTTCAAACTCATATAAAAATGTTATAAATGTACAAAATAGTATTTCAAAGGTTGAAAAGTACTAATGTTATAACCATTCTAAAAGAAAAATATTAAGCATTTACGTTTAATATTTCGGTATAATGTAGATTGAATAGAGGAAATGAAATCCTTTGTTAAATAAAATCGTCTTATCAAATCCCATTATTTAGCATATCTTTGGCCATATCATGCGACTACCATTCCTTTCTTGTCTTCTACGGTTTTCCAGTTAGAAATCATTGTTTGATTACGGTGTATTTCACAAAATCCAACCATATTTTCTTTGTTCTCCCATTACAGCAAAAAAAAAACTATGATTTTCAATACTTACATTTCTCGTAATACCGCTGCATTTCATCAGGCCGTTCGGCCCAATGTAGGTATTCCAAAGACTGGTCTGGGATGGTGATAGCCGCGAAGCCATGAAGAGGCGGCACCCCGTGTAATGTGAAATCATCGAGCTTGGCTTCCAGCTCGAAGTTTGGCTGAAAACATAAAATGCAATTAGATTACATTTATTTACATTTCTACGACGCGCTGTATGTACCTATACCAATGGGGCGACCTCAACTAATGCAGAAATAATAGGTCATTACCTTTGAATTTGTCGTTCTGCAGTACTGGCCATTTCAAATCAAAATTATTTTTGTTTGGCTAAGAATTCTAATTTCAGATTAATTTTATTTTAAAAACATGAAATACTTTTTCTAAAAGTAGTCATTTGTTTATTGATTAGTGTCATATTTTCTTACAATACGGCAATTTCATAGGTAAAGACTTAATATAAGTCGTGCCAGACCTTAGACACGTGTCTACTTGCTTAGTGTAAATTGTTGTGTATATTAATTTGCTTGTGAACTTCCTATACACCAAAAATTATTTCATGTCCATATTACAATAATAGCAGCATAATCGTCATAATCCACTTTCAAATAAGCACATCAAAACTAAACCACGTCAAATAGAACATAAGATAGCTGAATTTATTTTTAAACACAGTACCTGATCAGCATGCACTAAAATTTAAAAGCACTAAATTCATACATGCTTATTTAATGGTGGTCCAAACGATGTGAAACGGAAAATATGTCAATTTAACATAACTTTATATTTCCAAAACTGCTTCGTTTGGTGCAAACTATAATTCTGATTACAAAAACTTATAATGATGTGCCAGTTAGAGATAAAAATTAAATGGATCACAGTTACGGAGGTTAGTTTTAGTTTTTGATTTTTTTAACTTCAAATTCATTTTATAGCCAAACGTTTTTAATTGCTAAAGTTGTCTATTCCGAGATGTAGCCATGACAATCAAAATATAGTTAAAACCGGTGTTAACAAAAGAGGAGGTTTTTGATTCGATTTTTGCATTAAAATTATCAAATAGTTTATATTTATGAATTTACTTTGTTTGTCGAAAAAAAATTAAGTATCTGTGATCCGACCATGATTTGAAATAATGGAAATGTTGCGTGATTCTATTCTCAGATCCATTTTAGTATCTACAAGTAATTGTAAAGTTTCCTAAAAGTAATCACGGAAAGTTTTATAAAGATGTAACGTTCTCTTCGCGAACAATATACCCTTTTTTAAGTTCACGTTAGGCTTCGGGTTACAAATGTTGACCTTACAACGTTGGCCTTTGTACTTGACATTTAGCGTATCGTAAGGTATACATAGGCTTTTATGCACCGCAAATTTTGAATTGAAATCGCATAATACCGTGACATCAGAGTCACGTCAATAACACTAAAAGTACTTTAAAACTGTTCCCGCATATTGAAATTGAGGTTGGGGAGAAATAATATTGAAAAAAGAAAATTTAATGATGAAGTTATGAATACTTACAAAATATACCAAAGGGACCGAAGAGAATATTGGGAAGAGTTTGGGTGAGTATAATGTCCTCATAAAATGTGTCTGTGATTTGAAAAATAACGAAAGTAAATTTAACATTAATTCACTTCCATGTTTTTGCGCAACGAAATTATCTGAATAATACGAGCCGTCTTCAAACAAATAGTAATAAAAATAATTTAAAGTTATTTCCTCATTTTACATTATTTACTGTTTAGTTTTTATTGAATTTGGATTTAACCACTGTATTCCACTGGTAAATTCCTTTCATATGTCAAAAATATGTCATTTTTTGAGGCGGACATTTCAGATACATTTGAAGTGATACTCTACTAGTCAAGCTCTTTCATTTGATACCTATGTTTGGCGGGTTGCACAAATTTTTTTATGTCGTTTGCCATCTTGGACTTACAATACAATACAGTGAGAGCGCAAATTAAAAGATTAGTAATATTTGAAAAAATGGTCTGTCCTGTTTTTTAAATGTAAGCGTTAATTAAATCCTGTTATTGGAGGTAAACACTTTATTATTAAATGACCCGTCTGCTATTTATAATAGCTGTATAGCTCAACCTATTGTTTATGAGGATCGTTGAGATTTTGCCAATGTTCGTTGACCATGAATTTGCCTTTTCAGCTTTTCTTAATTCGTCTTTTTTGTTGTATTTTCTTTTATTTTTTGTCCTTTTTTAAAAGTTGACGTGAATATTTGAAATTATATTTAACTCTGCGTTACATTTTTTTTTGATTGTATGATTAGTCACGTATCATGTTCGCTAACTTACGTTTTCTGTTAAGCATAAAAGTTTTATGATTGAATAACCCATAACCAAATTCTTTTGTTAGGTAAAAATCAAATCATTTTAAATTTCAAACCAGTATTTTTTTTTACTGTCGCGGAGGGAGGTTTGATATTGTAAAGCAATTAATTCTTTTGGTTTATTTTGGTGTATTTCTACTTTCATTAAGTTGTTTTACAACTTAGTTAATTAATCAATTTTAAGTTTAATTTATTTTTATAAATAAGATCCTATTTCCGTAACTTATTTTGTTTGTAAGCCAAGTAGATTAAAAATTAAACTGCATAAAATTCATCGCTGCTGTGTTATACATTTTACATTTTTTTAGATCTCGAGTTATATTGAATTACTGTAATCATTTGTTAATTTAGAAAATTTCTTAGCTTTCTTCTCACGCTTAGCTAAACTAATAATTCTGATGTGAATTTTATATTACGCTAACATAATACTATTTTTTATTTCGTGATTTTTGAAGCATTAAAATCAACTGACATACATATGTCCTTCACGTTTGAATTATTTAGTAATAGGTTGAGGTTTAATATAATGTCAAGTTAAAAAACTAAACATATCATAATTTCACAAAAAGAAATCCGCGGACCGTTGAAGAGTTATTGCCGGAAAGTTTACGTGTACCACCTTATATCAAAAGTACTTTGTATCACCAAAATTAACTAAACGTCTTTAGAATGATGACGATAGACGATTTTCTAAACAACTTGATAGTGCATTAATACTGTAAAAATATTATATGTATAAAATTTTATTCACTAACATATTGTTACTTAAGGTAATTTTATTATTATTATCCCCATATTCATTTATTTTCTGATTTGATACATTTTTCTTAATATAATCTAAACAATAAATTACTATTATTATTATTAATGTATTTATTAACTAAATTTATATTATAGTTTAAATAATCCGATCAATTAGTAAGTTTCGGGCCAGGGTTTACTTATAACTTAAGAGCGAAGTGTGTATTGTTACCGAAATAAACGTGTGCACTTAAATATTAAATCATTTCCATCAACTGGTGTTAGTAACCGCATAGAGCTCGAGTTATTAATGCTATTTATTATAAATAAATAATACTATTGCTGGTACCCGGCCTTTCTCTGTGTGAATTCCAATATTGCACAATAATAGAACAGTAGAGCCGTCAGTGTGTACTGATTATTGATTTATAATTGAGTAATAAACAGTTAATACGCACTGACGGCTGTTTCTCTTCTACATTATGGAAAAATATATTTAAATGAACATTTATTCTCTCCATTTTTCTGTCTTCTTCAAATGCTATAGTGAGAACAAATACCAGATACGACACAAACTTGATACAAACAACACATGCTACAGATTATACAGATACAGATTCAGCTGCAAGCCATACTAAGCATAAAATAAAAAACATTTTTTTGCTAATATTCTACGTACAAATTAAAGAAGTAAAAATTACAAGATAAAAATTTTACCCAATAATTTTTGAGACAAAAATCAGTTTTGGCTGCCAAATATTTCAGTTTGTTCGTATTTTGTAGTATTGTTGTCTAGTATTACTATGATTTTATTTTATTGGTTAATGAACCAATGCTAGATTTGGTGTGTTGTCCACTTTCGTTTTTGGACGGACCGTGAAACAACACAATTTTAAAACAATTTTTAAGTAAGTCTTCATGGAAATTAATGTTACTAAGTTTGATGAAATAAAAAAGTTGTTCATTATGCGGTGGAAAAACCTCAACCTCAACTCAAGTGGGCGCTTGGCTCAAGAGGGTACTGTTTTTCGCGCGTATGTATGTGAATTTGTATGTATGACAATTTCAATGAAACTTAATGTGGACTAAACAATCGAACCAATATTGGCGAGCGAATGAGATGTTGTACGATTAGAATACTTCCACTGAGTGTCATAGAGGTACAGTGAGTCTGTTTTTATTTTTTTCAACAAATTTGACCGTACCTTGGTGCCTTACCAGCCCTACAGCACATTTGCGAGGTTATAAATTAACTAACGAAAATACAATCACATCTAATTACATCCATTTCTATCTACTTGTTGAAGTAAATCATTCATTCACTCACTGTTTCGGCACGGCTGCTACACACAGGCGATTTTATGCCTGGTAGCTTGAGTTTTTTCTTATGAGTCGCCATGACTGGTCACTATTTATGTACTTGGTTTTTAAATTTCATTGCCGCAAATATATTCGCTGCAAAGATTTGTACAATTTAAACATTCAATCTTGTTTAAGAAAGCAAAAATTAATCGCTTTTGTAACTAATAAAAAAGAAAATAGGATAAAAGTTTAGAAGCTTAGAAGGACGAAAGTTAAAAAGTAAAAGTTTAGCAATTAAAGTAAGGTAAAGAATAAAACTAATAATAAAAAAATTATATTATAACTAGTTATTAAACTTTTGCAAAATTAGTTCCAAAGTAAATATCACTATAATTTTAATTAAGAAATATGTATTTCATTAATTAAAACTTGCGATTTTTTTATGTATAATTTCAGTAACTCGTTTTGAGAACTGAGACTGATCTTGCGAAATTCTAAATACCTATTGTTTTAATTACGATCGGCAGAAGAAAATAATTACTGAGATTGAATTACAATTTTATAAAAAGCCATGGTATGTACTTTTACACTGTGAAGGCTCAAAATACACCGTCAAATTAAAGTCAATTCGGATTCAAAAATTTCAATAAAGTTAGGGTAGTTTGAGTTAGTTAGATTATAAGTTGTGAGTCAAGGTTGCGGGAGTGCACTGGATGCGGGTGGCAAAGGACCGGTCATTGTGGCAATCGATGGGGGAGGCCTACGTCCAACAGTGGACAAATACAGGCTGGCAATGTTGATGATGATGAGATTATAAGCATCATATTTTAGAATTCTAACGCTTATATACTTTACATGAGTATAAGTATGTAAGTACATACTATAAGTAAGTACATATGTTAAAAGAGTAGGTTAGTAATGACCTACTCTTTTCGTTCATGTATTTAATAATAAGGTTTACCAAAAAAGAAAATTAAAGCATTTCCTTCCTTGTTCAAGATGTGTGAAAACTTAAAGCAAGATTCGCCCTTGGAATGCTTAAAATCCGTTTTTAAAAGATAAAAGACCAAGATTTTTAAAGGTGTTTAAAACATCTTTTAAATATCGTTAACAACACTTTTGGATGAGATTTCGTATGACATAAAAGTATTTGCTTCAAAATGTTGCCTGTTTTAACAAATTCCTAGTATTCACAGTTTTTAGGCTCGGGTTTGTAAAACTACGCGAAAAATATTTGGTCAGCAGCTGAAAAAGTGGTTTCTTTAAATCGAGGAGGCAGTACTTAACAGAATAGTGACAAGAAGTAGGTAATGTTATTTATGCGCCTACGCTGCGCCTACAGACCCGCATCATATAACTAATTCATTTCCATAAATAGTTAACCTTTTAATACCAAGTACCAAAATTTTCATGCTTTGGAAATCGAACTTTTTTGGTAGAATTTTAAGTGGATTTATTTTTTAGGTTTATATTTGCTGTCGATAATCATTTGATTAAATAGAGTGAAGTCTCTCAAGGGGTAAGTTTCCGCTTTAAAACTATAACAAAGTTTTGATTATTAATCAAATAGTCGGCCAAGAATTTAAAACCCTCGGGATGACAACGAGTCTTAGTATTGAATATTGAACTGTGGCATGTGACACTAACTGTAGATGATTGAAAATTCTAAAAATGATATTTCTCCCATTTAGGTGTAAAATTGACAAACGTTAGGAAAAATAGAAGCACCAGAAAGAGTAGTGGTAATATTGAAAGAGAACATCAAAAGAGTTGAAGAATGTCATTGAAATGGTGGCTATTAAGACAATGTTCGTCGAAAAGATGCGTAAATCTATTTATTAAAGTAGGCTTGCAGACTAGATCGTACTAAATGGCTATTTGATCCCTGTCTACCTTTGTAGTTAATACAATTATATATTTATTAGAAAATGAAATGCAAAACTAAAGTGAAAAGTAGCAAGTTATGGTTGGGAAATGCGAAAATATTACGGATTTTTTACGAATAATGTAAGCATAAATGCAGTTCTGAATATGCTCGGACCGAATTGCGTGCTAATCCTCCATTTACTGCTGTTAACGTTAACTTAAAATCCGAAAGCCGCACACTAAGAATTTAGCTTTAGGAACGTGTTATCCAAATGGAAAATATAACTCGAATTTGCGACTTCACATTATCAGATTACTTGATAGAACTAAATGCGTTCACGTTAGTATAAAAAGATCTGTTTTTATTTTTAGCTGTAAGTTGTCCACTGTCAAAACTACGAGTAACTGGAAATAACGATATCGTGGCCGTTTGATTTAACATTTATCATACGAATATGGCAAACGAGTTAGCGGCCGTCTGATTTCGCTAAAGTAACAGGCGACTACTGCCTACATACATCTCTAACAAGTCGTGATGAAAATGTGTTGACGATCCTGTACTTACTGAATGAAAAACGACTGTTTTTAAGCACAATTTGTAAACCATTAATTCTTCATAATCATCACCACAGTTATAATCATTACCCCAGTCGTCCACAGGTGAACATAGGACTAATTACTTTTCAACTTGTTTCGGAAATAATATTTATTGTTAAGCAACAAGCGCGTACACGTAGACGAATAAATACAGAAGAATCAATAAAGGTGTGCCAGGACTGTGACAAAACGAAATCTAACTTTTAACAAGTATTTGAAATCATTGGAGATTATTACTATATTAAATTATTATTATTATAAAAATTAATAATTAATTAATAATAGCTTTAACTATCGTAGGATTTTTTTTTATATCACAACGTATTTTCGATTTTACTTATTGAGCTTATTTTACTTACTTACTTTTATTGAGCGTCGGTGGCTCAGGTGTTAAGTACTTGACTTGCAATCTGTTGGTACTGGGTTCGAATTCCGTAATGTACCTACCTACGAAGAAATTCAAAGATATGTGTGATCTCTAATCTCTAATTTATCCAATTACGGGCTTGTGTATTTAATTGTATATATAGTACACAACTACGGATGTCGGCCGTGGAAACCAACGCTAAGAAGGTATTCGGTAAAGTCTTAGTTTTTTCAAAGATTAATGGCATCTGATTAGAAATGGTGCAACAATGGTAATACATTTCAGACGACAGTTGTACACAATTACAAGAAATGAATGAAAAAGAAGCCACTGCAAACGTATTGATTAACTAAAGGTTGAGTTGCAATGGTTAATTACGAATACAAGAACAAAGAACCTAGCATAAAGGAACGAAAGGCCTAAAATTGGATGTCGTTTGCGAATGGAATTAAAAAATGATATAAGGAATTTTTCATTTTTCTTCTTAGAATTATATTTCATAAAAAACATACGAATGTATTTTTTAAATTCGTTTATTATGAACATAAAGAATTGAAGCTTATGACCGGGTATTACAAGATACTAAGAGTATCAGTAGATAGGACTAGAAAAGTCTCCTCAATTGTAATGTTGTTTCAATATATAATAATATAACGTTAAACGACTTTAATAGTGATTTGTTATATAAAAAAACATAGTTTATGGTTTCTATTTCAGTAACCAATAGCAATAGCCTATTTCTTCTTATCGGCTAGCCATGCGACTCAGTCTGCGCGCGGTGTCGTTTTTTTCTGGCTGTCAATATCATTATATGTCCCCGTGTTACTGCCGCACACATAAACTACTTTCCATTATAAGTCCTTCCAAAATCGCTTCAGCCGTACGGAGATTAGAGATATGCACAAAAAAAAGAACTATCAGTCGCTGCCGCGCCATAGGAAACGTAAACGCGGTTAGAGTCGAATGGCCAGACGTTACGTTTGATTTAAAGACAAAAATATTACAAGTTTATCGAAGATGTAGCCATTAATTACTACTATTGACGAATACAGTTTCAATCATTAGGAAACATAAAATATAAACGATAAATCTACCTTTCATTAATGTGTAATGCGCTCAAAGTAATATAACTTTAAATCAAAATGAATAGTCACTAGGCGCTGCTGCAGCATAAAATTGAAACGCAACATTACTGAGTTATTTTGCTTAATGTTACGCTAAGATCCTCAAATGATTGAATAATAAAAACAATCTAAAAAAAATAATAAATAATTCATAACTTTATTATTTCAACATCAGCTCACTATACGTTACCACTGAGGGGCTCAGAGTCTACCCTAAGTTAGGAGGTGAGTAGGCCATAATCAGCCACGCTGGCCCAGTGCGGGTTGATTGACTTCACACACATCTTTGAATTTCTTCGCAGGTATCTGTGCAGGTTGCATCAAGAAGTCAAGTCGAGTCATCAAGAAGAAGGATAAATGTACATATGTAAATCTAAAATCGAAAAACACATCGGTACATTACGGAATTCGAACCCAGTACCAACAGATTGCAAGTCAAGTACTTAATACCTGAGCCACCGACGCTCAATAAAAGTAAGTAAGTAAAATAAGCTCAATAAGTAAAATCGAAAATACGTTGTGATATAAAAAAAAATCCTACGATAGTTAAAGCTATTATTAATTAATTATTAATTTTTATAATAATAATAATTTAATATAGTAATAATCTCCAATGATTTCAAATACTTGTTAAAAGTTAGAGAACTATAATATGTCATATAAGAATTTTGTTTTACTAAATGAAGCTCTATCTTGATTGAATTGCGGGCTTATACAATGAGAAAACCTGTACAATGTCTCCCTGATAATATATAACATTATTGCATAAAAAATAAAGGTAGGACATAAAAAAAATATTTTGATTAAAACCTAAAAGTGCAGACTAAATATTGAGATAAATAAACATTAAAAGACATAAGTATTATTATTATGTGAAATGAGTTACTGAAAAAAGTTTATTTTTTAACACCCTCGACTCCGTTCACGCGGAATTTAAAAAAAAGAACTTAATTACTAATTATGTGTTCTTCCAGGCTATGTTCTACATCTATGCCAAATTTCAGCTAAATTCATACAGCCGTTCTGGCGATACCTTCTAACAAACATCCATCCATCCATCCGTTCGCATTTATAAGTAGTAAGATTTATTGATAACTTTGTAACATTTTGTTTTAGATGTTCCTTTATATCCTATCAATACTTTCAGTAATCTTATCAGTACTTTCAAAATTTTTAATTTATTTATAATCCGTCGGCAATAATTATCGCTTAAAGTTTACTTATGTTATTATTTAACGAGTATGTAAGATGGCAATAATTGTAGCTTAAAGTTTTCTTATGCCGATATTTTATATCCAGCGGCAATTAAAGTCGCCTAAAGTAAACTTACGCTAATATTATATGTACGACGGTAATAATTATTGCCCAAAATTTACTTATGCCAATATTTTTATCACCTACTATAATATCTTTCCGTTAACTATTTACTTCTGTGAATATTTTGAAGTCCGTCGGAAAATTATTTTTGTTCCTATCGCGCAAAGTAAGTTATAAAAGGAAATAACGCTTATAATTCTAGCTACTTTACTATTTCCAATTTATTTTTGTCCGTCTGCTATAACTGCAGTGTGAAGTTTATTCATGCCAGTATTTTAAGTCCAACGCCAATAACTGTAGCTTTTTTTTAGCCGGTTACTTTTGACAAAGTTTTTATGACCGACGGCAATATCTTTCAGATAACAATGTACTTTTTTGGAGATGTTTTGAAGTCGGTCGGCAATTTTTTTTAATTCTAATCACCATTACATTATTCCACTCACGCATTAACACTGTCGAACTTTTAACTTTTGCTTGTGCATTTGCCTGATTTTTTTTCATTTTGACGTGTTATGTATTGTCCGACGGCAAATTATTATCAACGATTTTCTGAATATGAATTAAGTTATAAATTACTCATGGCATTTAATACATCATAAATATTACATTCGAATTTCAGGTATAAGTAGTTTTCTTGTAATTTTCTCTCTCGCTCATATGTACATAAAAATATTGTGGAAAAAATCGCAAATTTCAATTTGTATCTAAGTTTTTGCGAACAACAATAGGAAGTATTGTAAAAGCGGATTTTTTAGCCTTGTTTAAGTCATATAATTAATAAACCTTGGCCTGAATCAATATAGAACAGATTTTTATCGCCATCAGTTGCTACGAAATTTGATTTCATGAGGCGCGCCAAACTTGGAGCTTAATAGCGCGGCATTTGAACTCACCCCAACTAATAATTCCTACACTAACAGTTCGCAAAAACTTTTTCTACCTACTTACCTTTTCACCGACATACTTACCAGAAACATACACCAACTTTAACCGCATCCACAAAAGAAAAATTACGCACAATAAAAATAAACTAAATAAGAAATAAAAACATACTAAAATGTCCCATACTTAAAAAATTAGTTAAGGATATTTGACGAAAAACGACGTGGATTGATTTTGGGCACAAGGCAAGAAAAATGAATTTTTATTAAAATCATGTTAACTTTTCCAAATAAAAAAAAAAAAAAAAAAAACTGGTAATGATCGTGAAAGTGGCAGAGGGATGATTTGTAACGCGCGCGTAGTCAAGCCCTGCTCCACCGATAGTGGGGAGTTCCGAAGTCTCGTTCGGTGGCTTGATTGCGCCGACCACCTGCGCAGCGGACCTTCTTTCTTCCAGCCCGCCTACATTTATTTTTGAAATCCAATCGCAGGTTCTAGAAGCCCGCGAAAATTTGATTCAGTACTAGATGAGAAAAAATATATGTGCGTCATATTGGTAGCGTGATTAAATAAATATTTAATTTTAATTTATTCCTTCTAAGTAGGGCTGGCAACAGGTAAGCGGTCGGCTGTAAAAATTAACCCAAAACATTCAGGTTAATAAGACTGTGCACCAACATCTTGTGATTGGGTGGTATTGGTTAATTTAACTATTTAAGTAGTTTACCGTTATTTAAAAAAAATAAAATATGTTTAATATTGTTTGATATCCAACAAAAGTCTAAAAGAAATTGTCACAGAAATAATCTCCTAATCGAAATATTTGAATTGTATTTGAACGTTGTCTTTATTCTCCCGCTGTCAACATAATGGTGAATTTTGCCGCGAATGCAATAGATCGGATTGGTCTTGAATTCGTAACTTTGCAAGTTCTCAAATATATCTCGAACTGTGACTTATAACCTTGTTAAATGTTTTGCGGTGTAATTAAAACTTTCCCTTTTAAAAACGGTGTTATAATTTGAATCTGTTCCGTATTCGCTTAAATTATGACGTAAACAAGTATTGTATAGTGTATAATACTGGTTGTTCAAGAATATATTTGTAAATTAGTATTTCTTATAATACAAAAAAAAAAAATATGTTACGATAGCTGATAAATCATACCAATATTTATAAATGCGAATGTTTAGATGGATGGATGGATGGATGTTTGTTTGAAGGTATCTGCAGAACGACTTCATGGATCTCGTTATCAATTTCGTTACAAATTTTCTCGTTATAAATTTTATAATTTAGTATAGATGTGGAACACAGTCTGGAAGAACACATAGGCTACTAATTAAGATTTTTTTAACTTCGCGCGGACAGAGTTGCGGGGGACAGCAAGTAAATTATAATTCTAACCGATTTAAAAATCTAAAATGTCTATACAAAAAAAAAGAAACATTGAGTGGGTTTGTTATTTCTTTACGTTTATGACTTACTTATTGTTATTATTGTTATTAGTCATAGTGTATAAATATTATAATTGTTTGTTCCTATCAAAGGTGTGTAGGATAAACGACGCCAGCTCTAGTCTGAGTTGTCAGTTAAGGTGATAGGGTTACGTCGTTAATGCTATCGGCATCTTATAAAGATACAGCCTTATATTCTACATTTTATCAGTCTACTGTAACAGTTTTTTTCCTTTCTTCCACGTTACGTTTTAAACAATATTATAAAGTGTTGTGTATATTGTTTAAGATGTTCATTTTGAATTGGTTTTGTATTTTTTAAATTCATTTCTTCATTTAAAGGACTCATAACTATGTGAAAGGGATACTATGTGAACGTAGACTCATAATTGCGGAAGAGGCAAGAGTTGTGTGCCAAAACCGTGCCAAATGGTAATCTTTTGGTAATATAGTTTATTATATTAGGTCGTAAATTGTTTTACTCGTTACTGTTTACAGTTTTATTTTGTTTCTGTCATAACAAAACATTATTCAATCCCTCTGAAATACATCAAAAAATAATTTAGCTGGAAATCTATATACGGGTCCGTAATATAAATGCTCACTTTAACCATTGTTTATAATATTTTGAGAAGAAAGGAATCTGTCTAGACAGGTAAATTAAAGGTACTTTAACTAATTATTAAATGAACAAGATCTCTTCAATACCCACTTATTTGTTATGAATGACGACCAAATCAGCAAATTGACTTTATTTTTTAACATAATATTGATATCTATTTTTTCATATTCTCTAACGTTAACATTGTATTTTTCATTAATTCGCTCAAATTTAAATATATATTTAATTGTTAGTGAAGGCAAAAAATCTGATGAGTTTTGTTATAAAATAGATTTTATTTAAAAACCTAAAGTTGAAATATATTGCGATTCCGAAACTAATTATAGTTTTATTAGAAAGTATATTTTGTATGGAAATTAAAATATTTAAAGGCACGTGTTCCAAAAGTTACGTTTCAAAATCGGTTTTTCCAGTATTCTTTGTCATGTTCTCCCCACTTTCCGAATTTGTATTGGAAATTAATAATTCGAAACTTTCGCAACCACCGTAATTTACCAATTATAATAAAATTTCCTAACATTACCGTTAAATCGACCAAAGTTCCCTCGTAACATTTTTCAAATATCCAAGTCAACGTTATTTTACATTGAATATGTCCTAAAAATATTTTTTTCTAAATCTCTATTGCACTTAAACTAAATAATTTTGGAATTACCTACTCTATCAGTTATGTTGAGATTATGTATATAGATTTGTCAAAACTGTTGTCTGTTTTAGATAAGGTCATTTTTATAAATTCCTATTTATTTAACTTTAATATTTGTCCGGCGTTTGCTTTTTTCTTTTGGAAATCTTATATTCGCACAACAAAAGTTTTTTTGTTTTTTAACATGCATAAAGTTAATAAAAGCGAAGCTAACGTGGGCCCTGAAAGAATAGAAGACAAATCAAATAGTTGTGCGTGTGGCACGCAATAACAACGACGTGACGTCACAGCATGAAAATACACGTTGTGCGTTCGCGAATCTATCCGAAATGAATCCTATTTAGATTACATATAATTGTTTTAATCAAAACTGAACGTTGATTTAATCAGCTTTATCTAAGTCTACTGATGAATTTATGTACGTAAACACAAGACTAATTTGTGTGTACACTACTTAGCTGTCTTAGCTGATTATTAAGTGAAGTAAGTTAAAAGTAAGCTTGGATATTGAGCTTCGACATGGCTGATAAACATAACATGGTTTGTACACGCTTTGATGGTTTAGAAGGATCGAGACAAATTTGTAATGCAAATGGATAATCGCAGATGTACTCGTGTAGACATATGTATGTCCTAGTATAATATGTATGTGTGAGAAAATATGTCTGCTGGGACCTTGTATTGTTACCTCTTGGTAACAAACGTGAGTGCTTATTTTTAAAAACAGTAAAATATACTTACCACTCGATGTTCTGGTATGAAATTTTTTCTCCTCTGTGATGAATCGAAATACCTCGTCGGTAGAACAGGATCTTCCCCTGATACCGCACGTTGGTACGACAACCGACGTCCCTTGCTGTCAGTTGTCGGCCCGTACGATGCATGCTCGGGTATGCTCGAAAAGTCCTGGTACGAGTGGCACGATTGCACCTCTCGACTCTTTTCATCTTGCATCACCCGTTTGAAGTAGTTCGTTAGACCTTCGCTTGCTAGCCACGTGACTCTGAAAAATCAATTGACTTATGTGAATATCTATTTAATGATAATTTGTATCGGTGTCACACAATCACATAGCGGTTGTATACAATTTACTTAGATTTATTGAAGGCTTTCACGAAGAACTCTATTACCCAATACTCGGTAAATATATACTCAATATATTGGGTACAAAAATAAATATCGTTTTCTTTTGATGTTGATGAAACCTCTACAAAAAGTTTTCGTATGTGTTAAACGTTAATATTGTGCGTCACACACATGCTAATGTCTGTATAATTTTACAACAGATGACGTCAATAATATTGAAGATTGTCGCGACCTGTAATCAGTCTAGTCTGAATATTAAGTTGTTGGGTTTTAATTTGAATAAATATGAATTCGAACAGAATGGTGCTTAGAGGAGCTCAAATGATGCCCACGCATTAACAATGACGCCATTCCTAATTTCCTCGTATATCACAACAGTGTTCTTCTTCGTATCTAAACGTGTTACGATAATAATAAGGTAGCTCGCTTCTAACTATATATAAATTATAATAAAAAGTGTAATTCTATATGAAGCTGCTGAAGTTCTATATTTTTGATTTGATTGAATAAAAAGCTTTCATAGAACGTGGTGGGTAGTAAAACGTTTTTATCGCTTCACAATTAGCGCCACGCGACAGCCTTTATCGTTAATCACCCGTTTGCACAATTTATTTGACAATAAATACGGGCTCATATTTGTTATGTGAGGCAATAAACTCATATCTACGGTATGTAATGGTCGAACAAATAGAAATATCAATGTCCAAGTAATGCAATACGAAGCCAAGACTCAAAGGTGGAAGCCTGGTATTTCAGCGGTCGGGCGTGAAAACATATAGATTTAATAAAGAAATATTTTTCTTTGTTCGAACTGTGAAAGTCTACATAAAGAAAGACAAACAAGTAGTGAAAATAATGTACTTAGTTTATCATAAACATTAACTAGCCGTAAAAAAATAAACCTGCTCTGATTCCCTTCGTATACTAGTTCAACTTGACAAAATTACTTAGAAATTTTACTAATAATAGAAATGTGAATATTCAGATGAATCGATAGATAGATTTTTGTTTGAAGGTATCTCCAGTACGGCTTAACGGATCTTGACAAAATTTGGCAAAGATGTAGGACATAGTCTGAAAGAACACATAGTCTACTTATCGATTTTTTTAGTTTTAAAGCCGCGCGGACAGAGTCGCGGGCGCGAGGCACTATATAATAATTTCATGAATTCCAATACTAAAGTATCATCCGTTATTTCCAAATTTTAAATGAAAATTAAAAAAAAAATTGAAAGTGTAAAACGGAACATTAAGGATTTTTTCTTTGTTATATTTTAGAAGCATTTATACAGCGGACGATTTTTGTTATAACAATGAATGCGTTAGCTCAAAATAATGAAAATACGCATTCAATTTCTCGGTTACCCTTCTTTGGATAGAACTCGACGGAATCAACGGAAGGGTCCGTTAGTAGGCTTAGATAATCGCTTTCTACAGAAAATTTTAACAATTATCATAAACTGCTTTAATAAACATTATATATCTTGAGTGTTATGGAATAAATAACAAGTTTTACTTTCTAGACATAATAAGAAATCTTTAGAAAGAAATCTAAGGTGTTGGTAAATTTCAGTAAACTAATATCTGGTCTTGGTTATAAGGTACGCAAATATCTAAAAGTTTAAGTAGTTTTGTTTTGCTTATTGAAAATAATTTTAAATTCAATTATTACAGTAACGTCAGTATAAATTCAAGTACCTAATCCAATATAGTATAATATATTTAATTGCTCTGCTATTATTTTATTCTATGAAAACAAATCGATAAAATTATAAATGTGGATGAATGAATAATGTGTGCCAAATGCAATCCCAACCCCTAAATTATCGAAAAATGAAGTAAACCTAGTGAATTTTCTGAATCCCGTTAAAAATTTTGATTGGCAACAAGAAAAGAGACACTGAAATAATATTTATGTTTGGAGGCGATCCATCACTTACCTGTTAGATTTCGATGCTTTCCGTCGCAGTCTCCCCTGCGGTGCGTCTAAACCAGAGCTCATTGATATTGCTCGGGATTTCAAAAGCGAATCTGGTGCATACGGCTCGTTCAAATCTAGAAATTAATAACACAAATTTGTTCGTCTAATCTCGTCATGGTTATACCGAAAATAAACAAATTACATACTTCAAATTCGGTATTTTTTCAAATGTATAATAAATAGGAAATGAAAGGACAATGGCCATTTTGGGCCAAGATCTCAACAGTGATGAAAGCCATGCCATTTGAAAGATTATGGGGTGTTATTTAATTCATACTATGGCAGCCATGTCGAAATCGAGTGCGAACATGGTGTTTTCGAGCATTCAAAAATATAATAATTACTATGGGAGTTAGTAGCATTAGCGTGTTGTGTTTTATATTTAAGAGAAAAAAAAACATGTTTGTTTGTTTATTGCTTTATTATCATTTATTACATAGATTTAAACATTTTTTTCGAACTACAAAAATATTTGTTAGATTTAATAAAATCTGTTACATTTTTGTTTTTTTACCGAAACAAAAATGTAACAGATGTTTGTATATTATTAAAATATTTTTGTAGTTAGAAAAAAATGTTTAAATCTATGTAATAAATGATAATAGAGCAATAAACAAACAAACATGTTGTTTTTTTCTCTTAAATATAAAACACAACACGCTAATGCTACTAACTCCCATAGTAATTATTATATTTTTGAATGCTCGAAAACACCATGTTCGCACTCGATTTCGACATGGCTGCCATAGTATGAATTAAATAACACCCCATAATCTTTCAAATGGCATGGCTTTCATCACTGTTGAGCATTTAGCCCAGCCTCCATACAAATTTGCCCATTGTCCTTTGTTGCCATGTTAGTGTCGTAGAAAAGTCGAATTTTGATTCTAAATTTCATTAGTGAATTTGATTTTTAACAGGCTGACATTTATTAAAATCTTGTTTTAACCAATACAACATTAAACACAAATGCATCTTATTTTAATAACCCAGATGTACAGAGCAAAATAATCTTATATTAAAATATTACATATTTTTTAATCAATAATTCAAAATAACTTATTGTTAATACTAACTGTTAACACTGTTTGAAGAGTAATCTCCAAGTGGCTGATTCGTAAACAAGATCGTTTGACTGTCGGATGGGCTGTCTTGTTCCACTCCCTCGGGACTTATGCTGCTCGCCATCGACGAACTTCGCGCCATTGTGGACAGACTTGTTGCGCTGTTTCTAATTTCCTTTAAATAGAAATAGATAAAATATTCAGTTATACTAAGTATTTACTTAGCTGTAGGGACTTAGTTGCCTGCAATTTCATTTTCATATTTTTTTAAATTTATAACATAGTCATGTTTTATGTATTAAAGACCGAAATAGAAGACACTGGATCATGTAAGATAACAAACTCTAGTATGTTAAGGTAAAAATACAATTTCGAAAAGTTTTCTCCTCGAATTAGAAATATTTTGTTTGCGATATTTAGAAGTTTAACATCAACAGCTGGTAATAATATTAAAGCATTAAAGTTATTTCTATTATTTAAATTACTATCTGAGCCTTCAATTAAAAGATATTTGTTATAAACCTCGAAACGTTTATGTTACACAACTACTCCACGATGTGACATTACTCTGATATAACAAACAATTCAATTACTAGCAATTAATAATTACTTCGACAATGTTTGGACGTACATAAGTGGTGCATAATTCAAATAGTCGACAATGTTTCAGGCTAATTGAAGGTAAACGCATTATGTGTGATTCTATTTACAACAAAGGTCGCGTATGGTAGCGTAATTGATTATGTTACGTGACCTGATTGTGAGAGTTACCTGTGGAATCTGTAAAGTGCTGTCGTTGTTGTAACCATTACTAGGATAAGATTTGTCCGTAAGAGATTGTAAAGAAATCGACTTGGACCCTCTTCTCTCTGTAGGTTGTGATTTACCACATTGAGATTGTCTTTTAAATATTTCTGTGGTATTTTTAAGAAAATTGTCCATCTTTTTTCTAAAGAACGAAGATTTGCGTTCTAATGGAGATTTACCAATTAAATTTAAATCTAATTCTGATTGTGATAAGCCTGAGCGTCTTGATAGAATTGTTTGATCTAATGAAAGTTTTCTATCTCTTGGTTTCAAAGCTGCTATATTATTAATTGGTTTCCGTGAAGAGGTTACTTCATTAGCATTGTTATTAGTTTCAGTTTTTTCATCATTGATTTTCGATTCTTTAGATTCACTACAATTTTCTGATAACACGTATGACACTGAACTATCATTGCTTTCAGTACATGTGTCTGATACATCATAAATAGTGACCTTGATGCCCTCATTATTTTGTAAATCGTTATCACTCGTTTCTGTATCTACATTTAATGTTGATGTGATGACATTATGGTTTGTTGCACTTGGATTTAATTCATCTACCATATGATCTTGTTGTTCTTGCGAACACCTCTCAAAACAATCATGGTTGTCGTTTAAGTCTTTATTGTTCATTGCTTTGTTGTTCTGTGGTGATTTTAATCGCATACTGCTATTCATTTTAACAGTTCTTAAAATTTCTTTAATTTTGAGATTTTCTTTTAAGTTTTTAACATCCGACACAAACAGGGGTGATTTTTCTTTACAGTTATTCTTATCCATTTTCTTTCCGGTCCTATGTTTTGATTTATCCATTTTCGATTAATTTAAATTTCATACCTTTACTCAAATACTGCGGAAACAAATTTTATAAAACGACACATAAAATAATAAGTTCTCGTGGCACAAGTATTTGAGAACATTTGTTATCAGCAGCACTAGCACTGGGCACCGCACCGCACCGTACCGCACCGCACCGCACCACACCGCACCGCACCGCACCGCACCTGTACAAACCGTGTAATCGTAGTAAAGGAAGTGTGACGATATAGCATTATCAGTATACGCGCAATACTGTTCTATTGGTTCATGTGAGCACAGATAATATATTAGTATTACTAACACTAAATTCCATAACCTTAAATTATTTATTATAACTAATACGCTGACAGTAATACTATGCAATTTAGTAAAAATAAAATATTCACAGACATAGTGAACAACTTTTATAGATATCAATATCATATCGTTGAAAATTTTAAATATTCGCGCCATATTTTAAAACGCTTGCCATTTTAACGTTATCTCTATACTTACGATGATAATCTTTGATAATTTTATCTGTTATCTCTAACAGTGATCTGTTTATCTATTTTCAATTTTCACACGTTTATTGAGGAATGTTTCCACAGCATGTATACATTGGAATGCAACTATTATACTGGGTTAATTGTAAATGTTTAACTCACAATTATTTACGTGATACGGATTTGTTCAGATAACATTGTGTACTAACATCTCTTTATAGTTATCTCATTTAGCTACAAAACAGCAGCATCTATGCATCAATGTAATAACAGATTATAAGCAACACATGTTACCCAAAATATCAAGAAAGACAATGAACTTATAGAAGATAGGATAGAAGAAAATTCCTCTGAATTTCATTAATGCGGTGCAGGAGAATCAATTAATCTGTCTCCTCTTCCAATAAAATTCCCAGTAAAGAACGGGCGGGAAATGATGTGAATTTGGCGGGAAAGGAGGTAGAAAGGAAAGATAAATATATTACTTTTTAACTTTAACCTGGTCTGACATAACATACGAATTTCGAAGAAGACAAACTATAACTTTAGTTTCATCAATATTTTTTCTTATTTTAAGTCAGTAATAACCAGTTCGTTTCGCTGATACCAATAGCTAACTCTGTCTACTCTATTTCGTTTATGAACATGTGCGAAAGCAACTTATTTGGTTACAAGTTACAAGAGTTAAAGCAATTCCCATCAATGCCTTCAACGGTTATAACGGAATTTGGTTTCGATGAAGTTTCCCATTCCGTAGAAGCTACGGTTGTGCCTAGTCAAGTAAGTAATTCAGTAACGTTCTTGATGAAGTTACGCTTAGAGCGGCGATACCGCCTTCACGAAAATTGATTTAGTTTCTGATAAAAACAGATGCAATTAACTACCGTTGACGCTAGGACATGCGGCGAGCGTTTCATATTTTATTACGCGACGGATAGGAAGGTGATAATTTTCGAGATGATATCTAGATATTAAAAGAAATAGAGGTAGGCAAACCAAAAGATGGGAAGATGACTTTAAGAAAATAGCTGGTCCTTTATGGATCCGCCTAGCAAGAGACAGGAATACCTGGAAATCTTTAGAGGAGGCCTTTGTCGACAGACAAGCTTTACAAAACAAACTACCAGTTGCCGATAATTATAACATTTCAAATACAAGTTAGAAATAAGTTAATCAATTTAGTTTTTTAGTAAATAGGCATTTAATATTAACTGTAAACAAACTGTAAAGCAATAAAGGCTATTTTATTTTATTTATTTTATTTATTATCTAGATATTAGCAACGTGAATTTGTTTATACATCCTTTCCACTTTGACCGCTTGTAGCTCAAATGGATTGACGACTTTTTTATGCAAGTAAAATGAAATGAAACGGAAATTATAACGATATATAATTTTTATTACATCTTATTCAATGTGAAACTGTTAACTGCTTTTAGTTTTTACCCAACTGATTGTGGCGATTATGTTTTTTGCGCGTATGGAAGTTTTTTAATGTACATATATCGGTTTGTATGTAAATTCCATTGTGACGGCCTAGAGCCTAACTGACTGGACCGATTTTAACTTGTGAGGTGTCATAAGATTCGGCTTCTTCCCCCGGGTTTCATATATTAAATCGGTACAAAACATATATATTAGAAGCGAAAGATTAAATTAAAAAAAATGTAGTGAAAAAACGAGTTCAAATTTCACTTGCCATAGTTTTTTTCGATGTTTTCGACTATACTCTTAAATAAGAAAGTGTTACAATTTATTTAGTTTAAAATCAAAAATTTTAAAGATTTGTTTTAGAATGAAGAATATCGATGGCGCTAATTCATTCATTAGAGCATCATACAGTCGTGTTTTTTATTAAGGTTAGGTTATTATTAAAATAGCTACATAAATGCATTGAATTCGCAAATCCAACATGTTAACTTTGAAAGTAAACACCGGGCGATACGATATCTGACTTCTGAAAATAAATTTTACATTTTCAAAAGAAGTCATAACAACTTGAATATTTCAAGTTGTGTGCCGGTAACAGCATCTTCACAGTTTCCGCACCAATATTACATGACATCGCATCTTCAGACAAGTTCCCGTTTCAGTTAAGCTTTTGAAGGAAATTTCTTTCACTTTAGGTACAGGTGAGTTTGATTTACTTAGTTGAAGTTTTCAGGACTACTTTAGAATTAAGTTTTTCCTCACCATCTTAACGTGAACTAGCATTGAACAACTTTATAACTTTATTTGCATCTGACCAGCTGGAGTACTTGTTTTACATTTTTCTACGCGTTTATTTATCGGACAAAAATAATTTTAAATTGAATTACATATGACTTTGAAAAAAAAAACTAACAACAATAGCTGACGAAATGCTATTTAATTAGAGTGTTCTACTTTTATTTACAAGCGGAGTGTGAGTGCATTGAGTCTCGCTGTTGTAGAGGGCACAATGTTTTATGTCAACTCAAATTATATGTTGCCAAAATCCCTTGGCGCAAAATTATCGTAAAATGCATTGTTATAATCTCATTACGAATTTTGCTATTTGCTTACTGAGAAATTCAAAACAGTATACAGCTGTAATACTTAGTTCCATCCATCCATTCAGCATCGTTACACCCACTGCTGGGCATAGGCCTCCCCCAAAGATTGCCACGATGATGGGTCCTGTGCAACCCGCATCCAGGATACTCCCGCAACCTTGACCAGAACATCGCTCCATCTTGCGGGAGGCCTGCCCACGCTGCGTCGACCTGTACGTGGCAGCCATTCCAAAACTTAGTTGATGTTAACAAATGTTAGAATTTTAACAATAAATGTAAGTGGAACAATTTTTTTTTAGACCAAACGTTATTTCAGACGACAGTATTTACAGACTTCTGAAATTCACTTTGTTAACGTTGTATTGAGAGTATTACCAAATCAATTCACTCCTAATTTAGTCAGCAAAACATTTTGCTTCCTAATTTTTCAGTGAAACATAAAGATAAGCTCAAATAATTTTTAAATCATAGTATCGTACAAAAACAGTAGTTTGGTTAGCTAATATTGCAATTATAATGAGTAATGTAGTGTGTAGTGTATGTAAGGAGTAGTGTAATGGGAAATCCCATCGGCAAGATCAACAGGAATTGTTTTTAACGGTGACATTACCGCACGCTACCACGTGGACTTCAGCCCATTTGAACTCACGCATAAACAGACCGTGTAATTCGACCCTTACAGGACTAACGTTTGGCAATTTAGAAAACATTTATGATAATATAAGGGACATCTTTCTTTCATTATAAAAATCTTTAAATAGAAATAATAACTAATTAACATGACTCAAGTAACTAATCAAAGAACCATCGTATTGATGATTCTAACCTTGGGTTTTTCATTAGGGAATTGCATATACTAATTCAACTTTTTGGATTTCCAGTTATTTACCATCGCCTAGATTTAACACAATAAAGTTCCTTCTACAATAACATTATCTTTGTATATAGTTATATGTTAGCTTACAGTCTGAGTAATATTAATTATATTATATGATATCACGCTTCGCTGCATCTTAATCCTGTAAGATGCTTATTCTCTGCCGATGGGAGATGATAGCTTTTAGCATTAAATCCCTACAATGTTAATTGCGCTGATTATGTTTTCGATTAGAGTGCATTCATCGTAATGCGTTAAGTAATTCAAATAATATATTTAAGAATAGACTAACTATTTCTCGTCTTGAAGCCTTATTATCTTTGCGAAATAATACATTTCAAGGGTGATAGCAAACATCAGTTATTAAGAAATAAAAGAGAGAAAGATCGCCAGAAAATACTTTGAAAAAAAAAATGTTTCGTTGGCGCTTTTCGAATGTCATGAATATCATCATAAAGTTTAGTACACCGTGTTTCTCAAAAGACATGACTAATTTTATAACTACTGAATGTTTAGGAGCACAGTCGAACCTGGAAAAGCGAGAGTCCAAGGGACCGCGATAATTTCTCGCTTATAGAGGTTTTTCTCTCAGCAAAATGTCTCGCTTTTAGAGATCGTCTGTTAGGTCAGCACAAGGAGTCTCTCTTATAGAGGTTTCTCAATTATGTAGTCTAGGTTCGACTGTATATGCTTGTGTTTATTCAGTTAATGCGACAAATCTACTAATAAAACACTTGAAAATTAGAATACGTATTTGTGTTGTTGATAACGAAAATCAATTTTAAAATTTCAGTCTGTATGTCTATCTGCAAGGCCGCCTTTGTTCCGGGTAAAATCCGGAAAGACTGGACCAATTTTAATGGGACTTGGGCGGAAAGGTAGCTGATGCACGCGGGCATATCTAGACTACTTTTTCATATTCTGAATAAATTCTGGCGAAGTCGCGGGCGAACGCTTGTCACGAATAACATAGCAAGTCTGTTGGAATTTAACTGGTTTATACATTACTTCTTCTAAGTAGTCACTACCTATTTGTTAAAGAAAATATAAGGATTGTATTAAATGTAGGAATATATAATTTTCAGATCTATTTCTAAGGTTCTTTATTACGACGAAAGTCTCAAAGGTTGGTTTCACGGTGGCATTGTGACTATGACATTATGACTTATGGTGGCAGAATGACTTTTTTTTATTATCAGTTCCTATAAGTTTTCTAGCTCTATTTTGTTGTATTCGTATTATTTCGATCTTTATCAATTTATTTCCAAGGCAGCATTGAAGAAATTCAATTAACACGAAAGTTGCTTTACGTCAGAATAAGTTATACTTTTTAAAAACGAGTTTCCGTTGCGTGGAATGCCTGGAATACGCGCCGAGGGCGTGCTCAAAAGAACCTTTGACTTACGTCCTAATTTAACCTAATTTTCTTAAACTTACTAAAAAGAAACTTAAATAACAAGGTTTTTTTATGTTGGATTTCGTCACGGTACTTATTTAGTTAAACCTGTTCATTTATAACCCATATTAAAGCGGTAGTCTAAAAATATGTTGACCGTCATTTTGTAGAGGCGACCATCTTGGATTTACAAAAGAACCTTTTGTTTTGTGATTATTTATATACATTACAATCACAACTTCACCAATAGTGGGGTCTTTCGGCGGTTTCAAGTTAAGCTGTAAAACTATGTTCTCGAGAAACATTGGCTTGTTAAAATAAGAAAACAATCATTGATAGCAATATTGTTTACATTTCTAGATTAGTCTCAACAAGTTATTACATTTTGGAAAAATCGTTTTTCATACGAGTTTAAATATCAAGTATAAAGTTGAAATTATTGTTCTATCCGGTCTTTATTCGCATAGCTTTCTGTTCTATTTTCATTTGAGTTAAAATGCGTTGACAAAACCTAAGTAACGGATGTGTGTTTTATGCTGTGAGCAGTCCAATATTGATCGATGATTTATAAATATACAGAAATTTCGTTGATTTTAGTATCTAAATGCCGGATATTTTTAAAAGAAAGTAGTAAATAAAGCTAAGCATATAATTTTAATACATTTATTTATTTTTATCAATTGATGTTACACGTGTAAGGGATATTAAATTACAATTGTTTTTATTTCTTACACTTTTTATATACTGTTGTACATATGACAAGAATTACTAATACAAAAAATAAGTAAGTTATGACAGTTACACCTAAGTCATAATAATTTCCGGTATTCATGACATCACTAACAATCTTTAAATTTATAAAAAATCTACTTGAAATAAAATGAAACGGAGCAACTTTCCTACACAATTCTTAAGTCGAATGTGAAGTTTTAATAAGCAGTTTACACAAACAGTTGTCTTGTGTTGTGTCAATTGTTCTTTAAACACACTTAAAAGTTTGACATTGTATTACAATATGTAAGCTTTACATGTATCTGTTTGAGCAAGTTAAAGTTTTTAAATTTATTGATACAATTTACAATGTAAAGTACGAATACATTTACTAACAAAATTTTCTCAAAAGTGTGCACTTGGTGCTTCACTTCATTTCATCAGTATGGTAGGCATAAGAAGAGATGGACTACTAGAAAATGATGATGAAAGAATGGAGTGACAATTAAAATGACTAATGATCTACCTGGAGGTCAAAATCCCGTATAGTGGGATAAGACGAGGGGATGGATAATTATAATTTTCTTCAAGTGATCTTCACTGAAGTTCAAACTTTATAACAACGGTCTGTTAGGTAAACGCCGCGTGCGTAGATTTAATATTAATTGGGTGATTATCCTGGCTGAGTTCTATAGACCTTTAATTATCGCATATTAACTATCCCATCCCATCTATCTTTAAAGGTAGGCAACACAACTGTAACTGCAGTTGTCCATGGGCATAGGCCACTTCGCTATTTCAGCGAATCAGGTGGCCGCTTGCTCGTTTGCCACCTTGTTATATAAAAAAAAGTACATTGTTCGCTTAAGCTATGTTGTTAGTCTGTTCTGGGAATTATACAATACTGTCGTTTGGTATCGATTGTGTTCTATAATTTAAGGTTTGGAAGGTAAACGTCCTATGGCCGCAATGTTGTCGGACTTGTTTTGAATAATTAAATCAGCTTCAGGTACAATTTCCAATGTTTATAATATTTTTATTTTTAGCTACATCGAGCATACACAAGAATTACGGATCTAGAATCTATTCTATACTTTCTATCTAGCTGTCACCTATCTAGCTATCACCGTTAGGCTAAGGTCGTCTCCATACAAAGTTTTAGGGGAATTATTCCAACAGTGCCGTACGCTCCTATATTTCATCATTTTTATATTATAAGACAAGTATTTAGGCAAAGCACAAAACATAAAATACTCAAAAACATTAGCTAAATATGTCCACGATACCTGAAATATTAATCAGAGTACGGCACAGAGTGGTAAACGCTGTAAATATATTAAATTATTCACGAAACAATAGTTATTATTAAACTTGATATTAAATTTTAATATGTGCGCCCGCTTTTGTATTATTTTTCGTACAATGAGATTTATAATCAATCAGTTAATTTGTCAAGTAGTTTAATATGAACGACTGCAGTTGCTTTTTCTGTTTTACTAGCAAAGATAGATTCTTTAAAAAAAAATATTTTACAAATCGACGTCTTGTGTAAAATAATATCATTTATTATATATAGATAAAAAAACAGTTAAGATACCGTAAAAATCTACAAACATGGTTATACAGATAATCCTAATTGAAATAGCAAATATGAAATGTTTTACTAAAAAATATGTATACATTTTCACCTGCTATCGAGTTTGCATGTTCGATCTAATGTCCGGAACGGTTGCATCGATTTTGATGGAACCTTAACAGACTTTGGAAGACTTTTATAAATTCTGCGAACTGAAAAACATTTTTCATTAAATAACCCTCCGACAAAGTTTCGATACCATCATTTTCCGAGCTAGTTGATTAAAAAATATACTACGATTTAATCATTTATTTGGTACATTAAAACATTCAAACATAATATAAACATATTGGAACTTACCATAAAATACTTCGACAGTGTTTCAAATACATTTAAGTTTAAACATAATTCAATCCTTTTATACTGTGACACTAGCGCCCGCGCCCGTCGCTGTTTTTTAACAAAATTCATGGTTAGTGAAAAATTTTATAAACATATTTGAAACATTGCTAAAACAAGTTTTTTTATGGTAAGGCCCATTATCTTTGAAAGAGGAGAAAATTTACCGTATAATTTTAAACATAGAGATAGTTATCTAATATTCTACACTTCTAATGATTCGCTTATTTAGAAACATAAATTATACAAAAGAAATAAACATTAAGCTAATGCATTGACGTGAATATACTCTTGTAATATTAATTTCCTTTCAAAAATAATTAGCTTATGTTGTTTTCCAAATTAATGAATCCACGTAAGGCAAATTGTAGCAAAACGATAGGGTCATTTAAGGTTAGGATTTCTAAGAGAAACATGTGTCTGACAGGTGAAATTGCAACATGTCACCGAGCTACAAGCAAGGAAAATCATTTCAACAAGCCGCTTTTGACGTTTTAGATGTAAAGGAACATACAAACATAATAATCGATTCACTACTTGCCACGTGCAGATATTCCGCTTAGCATCAATGTTACGTCAATATGTCATTTATTTCCTTTGTGATGGCACGATGACTACAGATTATTTCCATTAACTACTGAATCCATTAATTGATCTAAAACCATTGATCTATTTTGCTTGTTCTTGCCACTTTTAATTAACATTATTAAATCAATTTACATACTTTAGATTTAATCGAAGTGAAAATCGCAATTGTAATCGAAAAACATGATTTATTGCTAAGAAGGTAGGTAATGGTAATTTTTTTTCTCCATTTCATAAAATATAAATAACTTACATAAAAGAATTATAAGATGGATCTTAAGAATCGTCTATTGATTTCAGTCGTAAGGTGAATTGGCATTTTAAAAACGTTTTTACGTTTGAAAATGTATTCATTATAATGAGTATATACACAAACATACACGTTACATTTATCTTAGCAATCTCAACTGGCAATATCACGATTCGCAATTGTAGAATTAATTTGCGGTGTAATGTTTGAATCGACTGAGGTCCGTATCATCCGTTGTGTGCGGCTCTCATTTAATAGATACTGATGGAACTGTTTAAATCTCAATTCTAATATCAAACAACAATGTTCGCGCTCAGCACCGGAGAGTGCCTGATGTAATTACATCCACTCATACAACTTTGTATAAGCTTTCAGGCGTCCTGTTTCAACTCTATTCATTAGGTTAGTTCGTTACTTTCTATTGATTAATAAAAGAGTCAACTTTATGATGTATTTATTTTTAATATTTATTATATGTATTATTATATTTATAGTATTTATTATTACGAGTAGTACCATTCAGTTACTTCCGTACTACAGTTCAGTATACTATTATTAAAAACGAGAAACACTTTTATTTTATTTTTAAGAATGTTCAGAGCAGGTCCTTAATAAAATCTGTCAAGAAACGAAACGTTTTTGGGATAAACATATGAACATTGAGTAATAGCAACATCACCATTATCTATAAAGTTTATGCATTGCCTGATTGTACAATAGTACAGATTGTGTTTTATTGATGTGGGTTTGGTTGGATGCGACTTGCTGACTTCTCAGATATTCTTACGTCGGGGATATTCAATGAAAGGTGTTGAAGACTGTTCTACCTGAATTAATTTACTTTTAAACGGGTTTGGTTGTTTGGAATTTAATAAAGTGTGTTCAAGACTCGTAACAACGATCAAAATTTTATTCCAAGTGTCCACTTGTGGATTGACTCACGATCACGACTCATATTGACTCAAGAGAGAAATTATTTCGCGAATATTTATAATCTATATTATGTATTTGAATATTTTTTTTTGTTGTACTCCTTTTTAAATGAAATATTAAAAAAAATCCGTCAGTAACTCTTCGGTTGTGCAGAAAAAGCTACATACAGCGATAATTACACAATGCCCGCAGGCTCCACGGGTCGCTAGTAGTGTGGGCAGAACTCACGTGTATTCGGACATGTTCAGCATTGCCCGCGAATTTCGCAGAAAATTAATTTTAAAATCGCACCGCAGTCAGTTGCGGTTCTGTATCTGTCAGTAGGACAGAAATATAATAAGTATTGTTCATTTATGAAAAGGTTTTATATACTGATATATGTTTATAGTTTTATATTGTCTTTGAGGAGAGTTTGTTTGATCGTCAAATAGGGAGATATTAAAATAGAGGTTTTCGAAGAGTGAACTTTTTGTTTACTTCTTAACAGTATGTTATGAAACAATATATCATTTTTTCTGTAATTTTAGGTAAAAATATTACAAGTTGAACAAGCGTTTGGTGACATTAGCTGAGAATCATTATACATGAAGCGAAAACTTCACAATCATTTTTAAGGAAATTGCGCCAACGGATGAGCTTGACACTTGTTAATGTGGAAAAAAAGTGCATGGAGTTATTTAATTTAAAAAAAAACTTGAGAGGTGTCAAGGGACACCCGGATGGAACGAAGTTTCTTTCTATTAATTAGTGAAGGAACCAATGTTTATTCTATGAATAAAAAACTTAAGTCTTCACAAGAAGTACATTTTATTTGTATGAATTTTCGTTATATATAGTCACGTCGTTGCCATGGTGAAGTAGCGCTCATTCGTCGTTAACATACTTACTATAGCAAAAAGTGTCGTGACAACTTTTCGTAAGAATTTTTTCCGTCTAGCCCCCTTTCACAACGCGCGATAAGGAACTTCGTTCCAAAAATAAATGTTAAATATTACGTAGTTGCGGGTGGCACGAAATAATTTCCGGCAGAATGTTAAAGTCAACTTGAATTTAAAGAAATCAATCTGCACTCTATTTGTTAGCTGTTTATTTATATGTAACCTTGAACAATCGCATGTTGTTGGAGGGAATTAGGACTACGTTTAGCAGTTGATTGGCAGAGTCTGATGATGATGATGACTATTAATTCGCCTATGTTTCATTCGGATTGATATGCACACTGGCCGGCATTAAAGGCCTAAATTTTCATAAAAATTTCGAGTTAGTGAGACATTATTTACAATAGCTTCACGTTACATTCTTATTCCTAGGTACTTTTTAATATGATATCGGGTATAATAATTACAATAATATAAATGTGATTAAAAAAGTTTTTATTGTTATTGCCATAAATATACTGAAGATATTCTAATGTACTAATACAATTAATTTAATTGGCCATCATAATATTCATGTTTTCATATATGATGCTGATGATGCTTATGCGGTGTGTCTTAAGTAGTGTCTTTCGCTCGGAGATCCAGAGAAATTTGCGACGGAGTGGATATATCCAAATCGTTGTTAAAGCTATACAAATTGACTGGATGCAATTTTTTCCCGGAAACTGCTTCCAGCTTCGTTGTATTTGTTATCAATTAAAAGTCTCTTATTCTTTGAATACTAAATAAATTGAATCGTCGTTAACAGAGTGAGTATATTGCTTCTTCTTTATTTAGTGCTTTACTCGCTGAAAATGCTGTAATTTGATTCCAAGTAATTCGATTATAGGTAATATTTTTATTCAGAAATAGAAATAGCACATAATGTTTTAATAATTCGTTTGTGTAAAGAAATCTTTTGTTGTATGATTCTGTGGAATGAAAAAGTAAAAAGCATTATAACTTTAAAAACGCAATTCAAATGTGAAGATATTCAGGTACCCAAAGCTGAAATATAGCAGTGATCAGAAGATTGATAAATTATTCAAATTAAAAACATTTCAATTGTAATTTAAGTACATTCGGCTCGTTTCGAAGCTAGTTTAGCCGAAGTTGATTTGGGTTGATCGCTAATTTTGATTATTAATCATGTTTCCACTGATATAATATTAAAGAGAGAACTTTAATATAAATTCAGGCACTAACTTAACGAACCCACTAGTCGATCTCGAACAATTTTTCTTCATCTAAGTTATTTTTAATTACATATTTTTTTATCTATTAGCTTTAAATTTAATTAAATCAAAATACTTTTAGCAAAACTTGATAGATCGTCTAGACGGCGAATAGTATATTTTTATATTCTTATAAAACTTAATTAAAAATAACCTTCGGATTAATTGTTTATAATTAATTTCATTTAAGATGAAGCAAATGATGTGATCAACATTGTGAAACGGTACAAAAAAATACGCGCTTGTCGTGGAGTTGCGGAAAACTGAGCCGCTAATACTAACTAATAGAGTTTAGAGAGTTTTCATGACATTATTTTGTTTCTTTTTAGTGCATTTTGTTTGAAATTGTTTTTTTATGTTACTTTTGAGTGCATTTTGTTTGAAATTGGTTTTTTTAGGTTACTTTTGAGTGCATTTTGTTTGAAATTTGTTTTTTATGTTACTTTTGAGTGCATTTTGTTTGAAATTCGTTTTTTTAGGTTACTTTTGAGTGCATTTTGTTTGAGATTGTTTTTTTTTTTAAGTCGGCTATTTTTTTTTCTTAAAATTTTTGTTTTATTTCACAATTTTTAGTGAATTTGAAGTTCAATTACAAATTTCGTTAATACGTATAAAGACATAAATAAGACAAATAAAGAAAAGGACTTTTCTATTTGATATGTGTGTAATTCAATTCAAAAACTAATTTAGAATGCAGCAGATAACCACTTATCCTTTAAACAATGAAATAATTATCAAAATCGGTATACTAATTGAAAAATAACGAACTAATACATCGTAGCGTGCCTATAATTTTGTCCAGCCGCGCGCCGCAGTAGCATTTTTCGAATGCGCGTAGTTTTTAATTATTTAATATCTCCCAAACTATTGATCAGAATTACATAGTTTAAAGGCTAATGTAATCTGCATTTAATACTCTAGCCATCAAACATATTTATTTGGATAAGGATTCATATCGAATATAATATAATAGTGCCGTAAGCTTACGACGCTGTTTTTCGTGTGCATTTTAATCGAAGTTTGTTCACAATAACATGGTTTTTGTGAGACATCCATAGATGATAGATATATGCCACCTTCGACTTTTATTTAGCAAATTTAAGGATCTATAATTACTCCATACATCATTTTTTATGTAAGTCATATAGTTTGACCTACGTAAGCCCAGTAAGCAAAATTGTGCTTTTCGTGTAGCATTTTTCGTTTCCGCGTAATTTTATTCTTACGATATCTCCTAAACTATTAGACAGAATGATATAGTTTCAATTGCAAATATAATCTACATTAAATTCTCTTGATAATGAACATGTTTATTTACATAAGGGTTAATACTGAACTCGAATAATAGCGTCGGAAATATGGCATGAATTTAATTGATGTTTCTGAAGAAAAAAATGGTTATTGTGAGAAAACTATAAAATATAGATATATGCTATCGCGGACTTTTAATTAGCACATTTAAACAGCTACAATTCGCCATACATAATTTTTATGTAGGTCCTACAGTTTAGCCTACGTAAGCGCTGAAAGCAAAAATGTCCCTAATTTTCGCAACAAATTTTGAAGCTATATTCAAAATCTACTAGTCTTCTAATTATTAAAAAAAAAAACAAAAAAATGGGACCCACCTGCAAGCACTTCCTATCGATTAAAATATTTTTCATCAAAATCGGACCACCAGGGGCGGAGTTTCGCGGTAACACACATAAAAAAAAATACAATCGAATTGATAACCTCCTTCTTTTTGAAGTCGGCTAAAAATGATGTTTGCGGTGGTCCTTGAAAGAAATTTCTGACCAATATTATATCAAAATGTTGATGATGATAATGATTGAAATAATTAATTAACTTTAGAATGAAATTTAAAACTTTGAATATAAGCTGAATTTACGCCGACTGAAGAAATCTAGATCAAGTGCACAGTTGAAGTATTTCCTGATAATCCGGCAATGTTTCTCATCAAAATTATAAATACTTAACTTCTTAGAAGCAGCATAAGCCTTACGTCCTACAACTCTACTTACATAGATCGTGCCTGAAATAATATACAGTATACGTTAAAATATAAGGTATGTAAATAATATTTGGGTATCAAAACAACGACCAGTAATAGCAATTTGAGCCTCACCTTATCACCATTTTCTTCCTTGGTACCTTTCCCTTCCCCTTAAAGTGATGAACTTGTTGAAAAGATACGTATACTTTTCAACAAAAATATTTTATAAGAAGGCAATAATGGGTTCATACTTTTGCGGGAAAAGCGTATAGAATCTAGCGGTGACGACTGTAGAGTATTTCCAATATCGTTTCTATGTACGAGTGTAGATTTTACTTTATGTATACCTTCTTGAAAGCAGTGAAAGACTTCGTAAGTTTTCAAATTACTTTTCCTGCCCGCACTTTGTAGTCAAACAGATTGTGCAACCTTTGACGTATGTACAAATAGTAAGAATTTTATATTGAGTTCTTGGGCAACCGAGTCAATTGTTACAAAAAAGAATCTTGTTTGGCATTTTCACGTATTTTATTAATTATTTTCTCAGTATTTCATTGAGACAGATCATTGGTAATTTGTACAATTATTTTTATTGACCTTTGTAAGAATTCAATTAAATAAATAACACTGCTGACCGAATCTAACATATAAATAAATAAAAGCTCTATCCCATTGTTTTCTTTTATCTTTATTGAAAAATACAAGGTAGGACAAAGGCAACGAATTTAATTGTTACGTTCCAAAACATTTTTTTAATTATCGTAATTACATATTAAGGTTTAAAATTAGACAAATGTATTTTATGGATTGCCTTAAACTATAAAACATAAATTATTAAAAAAAAATAATAAAGTCGTAACGAATATGGAATCACTTACTTTAATGAAGTTTTACATGAAAGAGTATTTTTTCAGCTCAATCCGCTTCCAAATTCATTTAATTTCATCGTCGAATTGCTGTTGTGATTTTCGATCGATTTGTTCTGACAACAAAGCAGTTCGCAATTTGATGATTACAGCGTAAAGAATTTAAAGTATTTGTCAAATCAACATACCACTATAAGTAATAACCGTAAACGAGTCCGTCTTTCAAATAGTTTTTGCTTAAATACTTGCTATTCTTCAGTTCTAAGCCACTCGACGGGTGTGGCGACTTTAGTTTCAGTAACTGTAAACTGTTTTTAATAGTTTAGGTGTTCATTTTAATATAACTCCAGTCCCATTGTTAGGACTACTCGAGATATAAAAGGTTGTATAAATTATATGCATGATGGTGATAATCGTTTTAAATCTGTTTCGTGATTTGAAAGAAGTTATAGGAAAATCAGTGGTCGCGAAAAGCAACTAAGTTTTATAAAATCTATAGATGCCAAGTTTGATAAATACCTTCTTGGATATTTTTTTAAATACTCTTGTATCTAATAACTCTACTCATGCATATTTCTACTTGCATATTAATAAGTTGTTTACTAGTCTACCCCAATCCATAATGCATGTTTTAATTCTAGGGCCTCGTACACATACAACTATCGGACGCGATCACGAAATATCCAGCGAATAGCATAATATGCCAATGCCCGCTCTCGCTACCTGACTCCCGCCCTCTAGTTTCTGTGAGCACGGCCTCATTTGTCTGTCTAACGTGCTAACATGTAAGAATAACGACATATAAGAAAACCCACACAAATATTGCCTTGCGATCATAATAATTATACATAGTTCGTTTCAGCACTAATAAATTTTACAGTCTGATGCACTGATAAGGCGCCAAGTATAAAATCAATATTTCTTACGGGTACATAGAGTTAACATCGCATTATGTTGACATATATATCTCGAATAATTTAATGAGGTATGAACTATTCTGATTTTTTTTTAAATGTAAATTGGAGATTCTTATAAATTAAATTCTTAAAATTTCTTATAAACAAATTCATTATTCCACAAATCCATTTCGATTGTTAATATTTCTATTTGAAAGGTCTAAATTTCAACTTTGATACTCAACATTTCGAATTAAATATTCTGGAGGCTAAAAGTGACATTCAAAAATCTTCACAGAGAAAGCAATAAAAATATTTTCAGTTTGAACAAGGATGATATTAAAAAAATGCAATAATGATTGGCTGCGATCTCTCGGTAAAACAGACTGCAATGGACTGTAATGTTCGCTTTTGCTTTATGAAATATTAATTATCTCCCAGTTAATTAATCATAAAAAGTCCATCGAAGCGTAAATAAAATTAAATGAGGCGAATGATGTAAAATGTATAATAAATAATATATAATGTAAACTATATTTAAAATCGAACACTTTTGTGAACGAAAGGCTTTATTTATGAGTTGCAATTTGCGGTTTATATTAAAATTTTCTTTTAATGACTGCATACTATATTACTAATTACTAATATTATAAATGTGATAGTTTATATGGATGGATGAATAAATGTTAGTTTGAAGGCATCTCCGGAACAGCTGAACCGTTCTTGATGAAATTTCGCACAGATGTAGAACATAGTCTTAAAGAATACAGAAGCTACTTGTTATGTTTTACTTTTATTCCGCGCGGCCGGAATCGCGGGCCACTGCTAGTATTATATATTCACAAAATAATATTTTTAAATCCCATCCGTTTTAATTAATGTTTGATGACCTGACTTACTAAAATGGAAATTCCCAGTACAGTCTTACTGTATTCTCGTTATTTATCTTGTCTCATTTCAAGATGACTTGGATATTTTACTGATAAATACGCTTATTCTAATAAAAGAAACAAAATATGAATATTATTATTTTTGGTTAAAATTAAAATCGACATTGTAACTCTTTGTATAGTAATAGGATTAAGATAGATCGATAATAACAAGATGGCATGTCTAATTAGTAGTTAGAGTAAAAAAAGCAGTAAGGTAAAATAAAATTCAGAAGAAAAATCTCCGACACGTTAGTATTAAGAAGAAAATCGTATTTATTTAAAAAAAAAGTTAAATATTGAGCTGTAAATGTAATTTACTTTTGAGTCAGACCAATGCATTGATTAGATTGATTGAATATTTTGGTATGAAGACTTATACTTAGGGTTTACTTATGTAATTATTTTTCGTTTTTAGTGTATTAACAATGTATTGTCGACATTATTATTATCGTGCTTTTCAACAAAAAAGTTTAACAGTTATTTTTTATCAATTAACATCTGAACCGGTTCTTACATTTTCAAATATATTTAAAAAATAACGGTAAAATAATGTATTTAAAAAATCTAAAATAAACTAAGCCACCACGACTTTTTCATATCATAAGGCGGCATTCGAACAAGCGGCTACCTGAACCCGCCTAAACAGCGAAGCGACCGCTGCGCATAGACATCCGCAGACGCGCTGACGCGCCTACCCTTAATCGGCAGAGGAATGACGCACAGAAAGAGAACAGCCTCCTCCTATACGTCCCCTCCTCTGAAACTAATCTTACAAATATTAAACACGCAAAAGTTTAGATGGATGAATGGATATTTGTTATTACGTAACTACAGAACGCCTAAACGAATATCGATGGAATTTGGCATAGATGTAAAACATAGCCTGAAATAACAGATAAGTCACAGGCAAAAACTAAACTACTAAGTAACTGAACAAATGAAATTTAACCAAAGCAATTTTAACTCTACCCTGAAGTTAAATTCATCCCAATATTAATATAAGAACATAATGTTGTTATCTTATTATTGAAAGAAACAAAACATTAATTTCATTATTTGTTTAATAAACTTAATTATTTCGTTACACTGCGTTTATTGCAGGAAGTCCGTTCAATTTCAAAGGATACGTTGCGTTACAATTAGTATTCAAAGCTTATGGTACTAACAAATTATAAATACAAATTATATATCATATTGTAAGAAAAAAAACTTATCTTTTGAATGGCATAATAAAATGAAAATAAAAGTGATTAAAGAAAGAAATTTTTAAAATTAGAGAATTTCAAATAACATTTCTTCTGATGCAATGATAAATTGTAATACATTTACGTTCGTTTTTAATTCACGTCTTCCCAGCCTTTTAAATCCAATACGTAGCATGAATCAGAAATTAATTCTCTTATGCTCAATAACCGAGCATACGGTAGGCTTCCGTTCTTTTGAGGGGAACGTCAAAGATGCCCGTAGCACAAAGCTATAGACGCCATAGAACTGAACTGAGGCTGTTACAAATATTATTTTCCTGCGATGCTTCTCTCTGTTCTCATTATAATGTTAAGGTATTTTTTGGGCGGAGGGAAATCTCAGCGATGATACACTGCACCTGGGATGGAAATAACCCTGTTATGTGGAAAACCGCCACGTAAAACCCCCTCAGTAGCCATCCTCTAGTGTGAATAGTGGCTCTAAGATTTCTGGTTCATTGGAAAATATAATTATAACGAAATGTTTTTACTGGTGTTCTGGTAGTGTAAATTCATCTTTATACGATTTCTAATTTTCAATATCTAATTTTGTTGATTTTATATAATAATTTAACTAAAAGTAGTTAATCTCAGAGATATCTAACATTAATTACACTGGTCTGCAACGAAATCCTCCTTTGAATAAAAGTATGATCCGTTTAAAGAGTTTACCATCCTCAATCTATATCTGCTTTTCGTTTTATGCTATCACGTCTAATTTTTTTTTTAATGTTGATTTTAGATTTTCAGAAATTATGGGATTTTTTGCTATACTAATATTACTATACTATGTTATTCTCACGTTAAAGCAACTTTAATTGGTTGAGATTGTATTTGCACACAAATAAACGGTGTGCAGTGATAGAAAGAGAGAAAAAAATATTATCTGACGCTTTTTTAAGCGAATATGAAAGAAAATTATATGGGAATATGATGTTATTACTGCAAGAAATCAAAAATTCACAATACGCATAGAACATTTGTGTTGATCTAAAAGTTTTAGCAATTTTAACTGGCCTGCAAGGAGGATGTCCTCATTGCAGTCCAGTTAAAATCACCAAATGGTAAATACCAAATTTTGTGGTTTTTTATGTGAGTGGACAGTCGCGCAAAAGACAAACACAACATAATAAAAAGCTGACCACAAAGAACGTTTTTTTTTTTTCAAAATCAAAACCTCTCTGAGTTTGTCTCCTGTATCTAAAAATGTAAAGGAATATCCTTTCGTTCCTAGTGAAAAAAAAAACTTCCACCACTTCATATAAAGCTGGGTCTTATGAAAAACTTTGTGAAAGCCCAGTACTTTCAGTACTAGAAAACAAAGTTTCCCCGGATCAGGTGAAATTAGAAGAAGGAATTTTTGTAGGTCCTCAAATACTCGAGTTTATGAAGGACTCAAGTTTTAAAATAAATTTAAATCAATTCGAAAAAAGGGCGCAGACTGCTTTTGTAGAAAATTTGTGCCAAAATTTTCTTGGAAAAAAATCAAAACTATCAGGAAATCAAACAAGAACTTCTCATTTCCTACAAGGCTCAAAAAAGTAACATGTTTCTTAAAATTCATTTTTTGCACTCTCACTTAAAATTTTTCGCACCAAATCTCAGAGCAGTATCTGATGAAGACTGTGAGAGGTTTCATCACGATATTTTGCACATAGAGAGGACACAACGGGAAATGGTCCGAAGCAATACTTGCAGATTTTTGTTGGTTGATTTATCAGGAAACTCCATTATAAAATATGAAAAAGAAAAAAAACGACTAAGTAAAATGGGATTGACAACTAGTAATGATATTGTCATATGCGTTTTAAAGGTTGTGTAATAGTGTACATCCAACATTATTTAAGTAATTAAATGAATGATAAAAATTTCATATTAAAAATTGTTTTTCTTAAAAAATCCATCCCAAAGAATATAGACGTGCTAGAAAACTTTGAATGATATATTTATGTTCAGTATTGTTGTATTAGACAAGATAACTGCATAACATTTGAAGGAGAGAAAAAAAAATTTTTTTTGCAGACCAGTGTTATTTAAGCTAATTAATTAGAGTAGAAGTGGTATTTGCAGTTACGACGTAGATGTCATGTGTGAATGTTAGGGCGGGCACGATGTATGCCGATTGTGTAGACGGCACTGCAACTCTAACAAAGGATATTCAGCTCGTTATTCAGTTCAGTCCGGTATATTGAAACACTGAGGAATGTACATCAATTCACTAACGACGGATGTTATATTTCATAAGCGTAAATCAAAACAATATTTTATCATTCATACAAAAGTACTATTCATTCCGTCATGACTAACTAACCTCAGTAAAAGACTAACTTTGACTGTTTTATTGTGTTCTCATAACTTCTTCCCTGTTGTATTGTCTATGTTTCTTTTATTCAATTTGCTCCTCTATATTTTCTTAAATAATAAAACTAACCTGGACGATGTTGGGTCTATACTTTCTTTAGTAAGGTTTTAATCACCTTTATCCGAGACTATCGAAGTCGAAGTATTATCCAAATTAAGTATGTCCACTCATATCGTGGTTAAAGCATCGTAAGTAAATATGGGTTTATATGTTTAAAAATTGACATTAATCAATTTAGGGAAGTAACAATTTTAACAAACAGCACGAGCATAATTACTGATGATTCAATGTACATACAAAATTGTTGGTTCGTAAATAGTTTGATAATTACCTTTGTATATGTAACGAAAAGTCAATTATGAACAGGAGATCAAATGATGTTGCGCAGTTTAATTGAATGTAATTAGTGTAGGCAGACATAATGCACTTTAGAGGCCTACTTTAAAGCGAACCTCGTATCATAACATAGTAAGGTCTATTTACAGAATTAAAAGACATAATAATTATATAATATAAGCTGCTGTATATATATAATATAAGCTGAAATGACTTTGACGCAAGGAGTGTTAGTGAGCGAAGTCTTTAATCAGTTAATATTGTTTTTAGTCAGAATTTTAAGAATTAATAATTAATATAATAGTGTACACAAATCTGAATACACTATCCGTTTCTAATGTAAATATATTTTAGGAAATCTAACTTCGTTCTGTTTATCTTGTTGCACGATTTTCTATGTGTCTCGATTTTCGATTTTGTTCCATTGCATCAAAATGTTTACTCTGACTTTAAAGGTGTGCGCGTTCAAGCACTTTAACAAAAGAATATCGAATGCAACAGAGTGTAAGCAATGTCCGGGAACAAAGAAATGTTGTTCTCTAACCTTACTGAATATTTCTTCTTTTATAAAGAAAAAAACTTTTGAATATTACGGTTATAACATTTTGAATATTGAGTTTAAAAAGGTATATAACATAGGTGTTAGTATATTCATTTTTGTTTCAACATTCCAGCTTTACTTGCTATCAATTAATGTAATTCGTGAACCACAATAGCAACATAATAGGAAAAATCCGTAAGGTTGTTTGACAAAAAAGTTTTTTGTTTTCATTCATTTCTCCAAAAAAACAACCGTGAACTTAGTTTAACACCATCTTCATTAGCCGAGGCTAAGGCTATGTTAAGTTAGGCTTTAAATTCAAACTAAAAATAGCTATGAAAACCTCAGTGATTAATCACGCACGCTCAGCGTATCTGTGGGAGCGCATGTGACGGAAAAAAGGTGGCCGAGAAGCAATAGCCAAAAAGTAATATGTTGACTTTTAATGTTGCAATATTTTAGACAAATTCACCTTCATATTCACTATCTAGGTTGTGCGACAACCTTTTAGTATAACTTGTAGTCGAATAATACTCCTATTTGTTTATTTTTTGAATTATTTGTTTTGAGTATATTAAGTTATTATATAGTATTATATACAAGAAGATTTTAAGTTCGAATGCTAAATAATAAAAGGAATATTTGATAAAAATTTTCAATTGAATATGAAGCATCGTAGAACGCCGTTAACAAGTCGCTAAGTGACATTATTTCATTTCCGAAGTGCCAAGATTCCCGGTCCATCGATCTTTTTCTATTTATAGGAAAAACACCTTGGCCGTAATTATATTTCTGGCAAACTCTTCCTTAATACTTGATTCACGAATATATTTAAAGATTTGAATTATATTAACTAAACACTTTTTTAATATAAAATGATCGTTACATAACAAACATTATAGTGTCGATATTTTTATGCGTGACTCATTTTCATAAGATACAATATACGATGTTAACTCAAATATACTGTTAAATAATTTAAGTATAAATATGGATATTCAGTTACGTACTTTTATAAAACAGTTTACATGATTTAAAAAAAAATTACTACCAAAAAACTAAAAAAAATATATTATTCCTTAATCAGCAGTTATGTAGACATAACTACGAGTATTATAAACCTAACTCTTCGGCAAATAAAGAGAATATTAAATTATTTAATTTTAACACAATACCATAAACTGCTAAACTTACACATTTATGTCAGAACACAAAATGTAAATTCTTTTTCTATATACTATGTTATGTAGACCATGTATGGTATTTGAGGAAATCATTAACTTAAAATGTTGTTTTATATTCATATCACCACAGGTGGGCACAGTTAATCGAAAAGTTAACTTCGTTAATCGTTAATTCGTTAATTAAAAAATTAACTTCGTTAATCGTTAAAGCGTTAAATTTTCGAAAATTTAACGCAAGTTAAAGTTAATCGTTAACAGTTAACCATACCAAAATTGTACATACTAATTTCACACTCATTGTGGCGACACTTGTTTAAAATAGTAATTTGACTATACATTCTACAACACATTAGTATTAGAGACAAGTATGAGTGCATTAAGGTATATTTCATTACGAGTGCGGAAAGCCTGTCATTGCAAAGAGTTCCGACAAATGTCTACCCGAGCCGAGGCGCAGCCGAAGGTGAGGGTTGACAGTTGGAACAAGTTGTAATGACAGTTCCGCACGTGTACAACACGTAACAACTATTTTTAATATAGTTGCGAAAAATGTAACAATTTAATAGAATAATAAAAACACAATAAACTCAACTAACTAAAATGTTTGAAAAATGGCGCCAACCGTAAAAGAATACAAACAGAGATTTTTTTTTGTTTTCTTCACCCATTTTGGGAAGGCAAAGGGAAATATGCCCAAACGGCCAAGTCTTCAGTAGATTATTTTTATTAATATGAAATGAAAATTAAATTTAATGAGATTAAATAAAATGAAATCGAACCTAATTCATTGAATCAAATCATTAAATCTGATATTGTAACAAATTAGGAGCTTCTTTTTAGAAATATTTGCATGAATCATAAAAACTTCAATGATTTTTTTTTGTAAAAACTTCGCGGTTGTTTTTTTCTTTTTAATGGACATTATTTTGACAGTTGGGAAAGAGAACGCACGAGTTTGGAAAAGCTCAAGAAAAGGCACGAGTAAAAAAGTGTTTTAATACAGTTGCTCAAAAAGTGGCGTATTGCAGGGACAAAGAGCGTTCGGAATGTGGGCTATTACATACTCTTGCTTTTATATCATCATCATCATCATCAGCTCACTATACGTCCCCACCGAGGGGCTCGGAGCCTACCCCAAGTTAGGGGTGACTAGGCCATAGTCGACCACGCTGGCCAAGTGCGGGTTGGTTGACTTCACACATATCATTGAATTTCTTCTCAGATATGTGCAGGTTGCATCACGATGTTTTCCTTCACCGTAAGAACGTCGGATAAATGTACATATGTAAATCGAAAATCGAAAAACACATTGGTACATGGCGGGATTCGAACCCAGGACCTGCAGATTGCAAGTCAAGTGCTTAACCCCTGAGCCACCGACGCTCTCTTGCTCACCGATGCTTTTATATACTCGTAATGAAATATACTATTTCGAACCTTCTTTTTCTGTTGGTCACGTCTTTCCCGGACGCTCTGATGCATCACACTTGCACGTGAACTTCACATATATCAATTATCAATTCGTTCGTTCACCAATTCGAGTCGCCGACAGTCGCCCAACATAGCTGAACTTACGAGCGTGGCGTGGCGCGTAATTTAAACAAAATGACAGCACGTCTCCAAGTTTCTAATTTAACGATTAACGGACTTTTATTAACGGAAGTTAAGTTTAACGGAAGTTAACAAAAGCGTTAACACTTTTTGAAGTTAACTTAAAAGTTAATCCGTTAAGCAAAACGTTAACTTCGTTAATTAACGATTAACGGATTAACGAGTTAATGCCCAGCTCTGCATATCACCTTACATAACGTACTCACTCGACGTTCTAAAACAAAGATACATCATAGACGCCTTTAATTTGTCCCTATTTTCATAATTCTTTGGCCTCTTAAATCAATTCGTTATCAGACGTCTAATAATAAATTTAATTAAATATATTTTATCTTTCTACGACTATTAAAATGTGAAGGAATAGAAAAATAATGCTGAGTTTATAAAATTAATAATAAATAATATCTTTTATCGTTGAAATAAACAATACCTACATGAAATATATTTGTTAGTTGTGACTCAATAAAAGTTCCCTTTTATTTACTCTCGTTCTTTATCGATGGCCACAACGCTTCTAACAATGCAGTGGTTCACAGTCTACAATTCCTTATGGATTATACGAAAATGAAGTATGTTGTTGATATTTTGAAATTGTATTTACCGTAAAGCCTTTCGTACACAAGGCAACGTAAATCGTCGATACCCGGCGATTTTAGTCACAAAGCGACTTACAAAATACAATCATAGAGGTTCATACATAGCCCCGTGTCGCTAACATTTATTCTTTAGTTGCCAAAAACTTTTTGTGCAAAGCGTGTACCATGCGATAGTCGCGATGCTAGGCTCTAAGATTTACGTAGACTTGTGTACGAATAACCTAATATACGAGTAGCTTGGTCTACGCCATTGTTCTACGAAATTTGTAATTTTTGTTGTAGTGATTGTTGTGGTTAATTTAAACGCACCGAACATCATTCATTCTTACACGATGGACACGCTGATATATAAACTGCGCAGGCTCCTCCATTTTGTGAGTTAATATGATTTTAAAATATTTAACTCAAGTAAGTGTAACTTAAGTGGGGAGTGCTAAACAATTGAATAAAGTGTGGTTCTTAGAAAGTTCAGCGAGGGGTTGTAAAGAGGTCAATGTTATAAACCTTTTCTCGGTCGTTTTCTTCAAAGAGTAACCATAACTAGAAGTGTCACTGTGTAACTTAACTGTATTATTGCATCTATATTTACGGATATATTTGAAATGCTATACCAAATTCAGAACTCGATATACCCCAACTCAATTCAATGTTTTGAGTATTAAAGCGCGACTGAAATTTATAAAAGTAAATAATCGTGCTCTTCCAGACAGGGTTCTATATATCTACTAAATATTATACAGTTCCATTGAGTTGTTCTGGTGACATATTCTAACAAACATCCATACATCTAGACTTTCGCATTTACACATTATAAAAAAATGTGAGCCGTCATGAGCCGCCTGGCAGATGTGAAACATCGTGTGTGTACAAGTAATATGCATAAAACATATTATTTTAATTATATATATATATAATTAAAATAATATATATAATGTATACCTCAGTATAGTGTGGCGACCCGTCGCCACGGCAAGCGTCGCCACGCCAACAATTCGTTTTACAAATTAGCCTATAGATGTTTCATATCAATATTAGTAAGATTAAAAATTCTTGTATTGATATTATGAATGCGAATTGCGAAAGATTATTATGCACGTATTAACACTGGACTTATGTTACAAACTACCCGAAATTTAACCTTGCGGGATGATGTAATTTAAATATACAGAGTAATAAGTTTACTGATGAACGTGGTAACCTGGTGTAGTGGGAACGTGGTCTGGTAATAAGTATGTTAATGTTGATTTTAAAGTATTTAAAAGAAAACTACAACAACATAAGTACAGAAGGCTATACTGGGATAATAAATAATCTCATAATGGTTGAGTAGACAGGGCAAGGGGCAGCGCAGAGCAGCGGCTTTGGCTCTCTAGCGACGGAGGCCAGGACCCACTTCGGGTATCTACGCCAGCGGGGTAAGTAAGTAAGTTTGTGAAATCGATTAAGTTTACAGGAATATAAGTTGAGCAACAGTTGATTTGACACCGGGCGTCTAAGAACTCAACGAACTTCGGTAAACTTCTACCATAATATATTCTCATATTTCAACATAATTTATTTTTCAAAATAAATAAGTTAAACTCATTAGGGCTGATCTGAAAAGTAATTTTATTTTTTAATTTCTCTGTTTACCTCATTTCTTTACAAACTGGAACTTTTCCAATAAGTTAATTAACACAGCGCTAATGAATTCTTCTAACAGACTGTGTTGTCCTTTTCTATAAATAATTTTGTTTATTTCGTAAATGCGAATCAAAAAGAAATAGTAAATGAATGATTAATTTAATGTTTTCTCTCTTTATGCTGATAATTAATGACAAGGTAATAAAAACAGATTTAATGGATTCGTAGAAATTTTACAATTAATTAAAATGGCTCTAATTAAAGGGACATTGTAAATAAATTCTTAGACATTTTATCTTATAACTACATCATAATGTACATACAAACCAAACAACGATTTCGACTTGTATGGTGCTCCAGTTACAAAATGGACTAACTTTACATCGAAAAGCGTAGTGAGATCAAGTCACTAACAAGAAATCGCTTTTAAAATAAAATGAAGAGCGGTCGTAAGTTGTAGATTTAATTTGTCCTATGATACTAAAGCATTTATTGAACGGAAACAAAGCGAAACTTGGTAATTAAATCTTCTTCGATACCTCAAGAATATTCGCCGTTGCAAAAACAAATAATCACTACGACGTCTTTTAAGGTAAGTAAATAATATAGTTAAATATTTACTTATGTGTTTACGGTTTTTTCTTTTAACTAGGAGCATTAATTTGCGACTTCTTAGTAAGTATATTTTTATAAGACAGTTAAAGTTGGGCGTAGTATTAACTTTTCATTTTTGGTTCAGACAAATATGGCATTTTATTCTAAGCTAGAGCAATTAGCTTAGAATTAAAAACAACAGATTACACGAACATTACCCAAGAATACACAAGAAAAGTAAATACGAAAAAAGTAAAGGCACAACCATAACAGGATGTACAATTTTTCTATAATTTAAAAAATAAATCACTTAGAATTTATATATATTTTAGGTGATTATTATGATTCGTTGTATTACCGATTCTAGCTTGACTTTTGGGACACCATGTGTACATACATTTAGGTCAAGCTTGTTACCAACCGTTAAACGAGAAATTATGTTAACAAATAAAATAGCGTTAAATAAAACAAATACTTTTTCGAGTATCCTTTAAAGGGTTCAAATTCCAGAACAAAATTTCATAAATGACAAAGATTACACAGTAAAAGAAAAAATTAACATTAGTATCATATCAATCAATATTATCAACATGGTGGTCGCCAATCAGAGGCAGGGCGGAGATCCTCATAAACATCTTAAAAAGTTATATAATAATTCTTACTATTATAAGATCTAATCAGTATGTTTTCGTCTGACAAAATTTTAACGGAATTTCAACCACAAATTTGCTTGTTTTAAAAACACTTGCAATATTTCGGCACAGCCGATTACATTATCAGAGGAGTGCGGTCCAATATACGAGTAATATGCACGAGAACAATTGAGTACCCGACAGCGTATGATGGAGTATAGATTGTTTGTATTTAACGAGAAATTCTGATCAAAATTTATTTCAATTAATTGAGGGTGAAACACTGTGTTATTGAATTGGAGAGGGGATTTCTAATAACTAAAATACATACGGTAACTGTGTGGTTGCGTTCGTTGTGGTGAGTTGCGGTGCGGTGCGGTGCGGTGCGGTGCGGTGCGGTGCGGTGCGGTGCGGTGCGGTGCGGTGCGATGCCAAGCACATCAAAATAATATTAATAAATCTGATAAACAAAAGTATTTTTCCAGTTATTTCTGCCTATTAAATAAAAGAATTCTTAAGAAAAACTTCTAACCATTTACCTTACAATACCTTCGAAAAATATTTCCAGCCCACTTACATTTTAATTTTGCTGCTTGTGTTTGCAATGTTACAATGAAAAGATCTCTTTTCATGTGAACATTGATCAGCTCCTTGATTATTATACGAGTACGTATGAGTTTCTAGGTAATATAACTGTTCTAGATAAGTATTTCTTTCAACACAAAAGTAACTAAACAGTTAAAAAAGTCTTTAAAACAAAGAAATGTAAATTGGTACTACCACTGTGGAAGAGGATAATAATATACTTTTTTTCCATTTACTTAATTCTTGAAATGTTGAAATAACATGTTTTCGTTCTTCATTAATTTCAGTCATGTTGGTAGTTTTACAAGCCGCTTAAATGCTAATCCTGATTGAGCTCGGACTGGTTTATTTTAAAGAAATTAATGTATCAGTTATGTGCGATGTTTGTTTTTTTATTCGAAATAAATAAAATTATTGTATTGTCTATTGTTAATTTTACAATATCTTGCATAATGTGGTCAGCTATAATGAGGTTTCCTTTAGCTTAGATTTGAGAAATCTTTAGTAAAAGTAACCCTGAGTGACCAATTAATGACTTAACGGCAGGAAGTTGCGTTGTTCTGTGACAATTAGCCACTGGAAACGTGCGAAGAAATTTGTGCAATGCTCAGTATATTTCGCTCACGTCGATATGTGTTTCAATACTAGTGTTAACCAGTGGGCTTAAATAAAGTCAAATTGTCGCCTTTACAAGTGCCAATACCGAAAATCGTGTCTGGTTGCTAGCGCGTAAGTCAAAAGCGAGCTTTGAATCCCCGGAGCTAAATTGAATGACGTTATACAGACAAAGGACTACGTAGGTGTAGTAGAGGTTAAAGCGAATACCGGCAACATGTTTACACGGCCCCGAATTGCGACATTGCAATTGATCGATATGTCACAGGAAAATCGCAGGTGTCGGCCATATGTAATTTGCCTAACACATCGTAAAGGCAAATGGTATATTGAATGAATTCATTATTAAAGTGAAGTGTTATTTTTCACAAGTGTTACATTTCGTAAAGATTCGTCATTCACTCGTCACTTTGTATGTGAATTGGTTCAATATGCAATTTACCGTTCTATAATTTTTCTAGGCAATTAATAAACAGGCAGCATTTGCAATCGGCCATGTTTTACACATTACATTGTAAAAAAGAAAGATGGTATAGCTTTCATGTATATTTTGATTTAATATTCGTATACAGTGCTATCTGTGCGAAGTCGGATCAAGATACTCGTATATCAAAACAGCCAGTATATCCAAGTAAATAAATACAATTGTAAATAAAGTAAAAACAACAGAAACACACAGTCAATCGTAAATTGTGCTGCAATGTAACATGATTTCCCGAGTGACACATTTCATATAAATTCTTCAATGATTTCATTCATTCCAAGAATCTGGACATGAGAAATGTTACTACGAGAACGCGTACCATACATGTCTACTCTAACATAATGTTATGCATTGTATACATATACTACTGAACTAATATAATAATAACACGAAACGTTACAGTGCAGGCAAAAACGATTCATTAATCAAGGGCAAAAAAAATATATTTTTACTATTAGAACCTTCTTTTATTGAATTTCCAAGATCCCGTCAACTTTTGTACAACAACTTCAACCTTTGATCCAAAAATTATTTAGATATTGCTAGAACTTATTTTGGATTAGGATTGTGACAACTCTCTCATTCTCTTTGAAAAAGCAGGGATATTAAGTTTCGATAGTGGAGACCCACAATAAAAGTTTATACGAACGAAAGTAAGTATACATCCATTGCTCTATTTTATCTCCGGCATCTTCATAATATAAATTTAATATCATTCTACTCTACCATCTTTAATAAAAGACATTCTTAAAATTAGTCGGCTCGTAAATATCAGGTCTAGAATCCTAGGAAATATTCTAAGACTCTTAGAATAGAAAAGAGAAATTCTTAATATAATTTTGTACTGGTAAGCTGGAAGTAACTTACTATTAAATTCAACGAAGACTAAGTAAAACTAAAATTGATTTAAAGTGAATCACGGGTGAAATGTAGCTACATTATGTGTAAAATGTAGATAATAATTAAAATAGATTTTAATAATGTTAAAATAGTCACACATTTTGTGTGACTAATGTCCTCATTTAAGTATTTTTATTAAATTAAAAACTTACTTCTTACTTCTTACTAATATTATAAATGCGAAAGTTTAGATGGATGGATGGATTGATGTTTGTTAGAAGGTATCTCTGGAACGGCTCAATGGATCTTGATGAAATTTAGCACATATATAGAACATAGTCTGGAAGAAGACATAGGCTACTTATTAAGTTTTTTTTATTCCGCGCGGACAAAGTCGCGGGCGACAGCTAGTATTTAGAAAAAATTATGTTTTGAATTATAAGAAAGAATTAGATTATTTGTAAAATAATTTGTTACTAATAATCGTGTTCAAATTCAAAAATTGCTTACTAGATATAAGCGATGTCTCACAGTTTTTTGTTTCGTGTAACATAAGTACTCTTTATGATGATTCAATGTCTTTTAAGTTAAAAGATAACTTTCTTGCACTCGTGCATCCGGTGAGTATTACATTGAATTAGTCAAATGAAGCAAGAAGACAGGTATATTTATTTTGTACTGATAACGTGAAGGTGGTTAAACTAACTTATTGCATGGAACTGCCTTAATGACCAATTAATAACTCTGAATATGGCAGTAATTAAATTTTACTAACCATGGGTTTATGAGACCAAAATATCTTTATAAAACATATATCGTCATTCCTATCATTATCTTTGACAAAACAGATACAATGGTATGTTTTAAACGGAGATTTTGGTCTCAGAAACCCACGACAAGCGACATTCACTAAGCGGCTGTTAACAATTTAATTACTTTAGTTATAACCCGGGAGCCAGGTACATTTTCGGTCAATTATTTCCTCTCGAGCGAAACTTCGTAAAATACATAAGGGACTTATACTATGAATACTCACGACCATCAGCTGCGGCTCCGTGGATGGGGTGGGCAGTGGCAGCCTCCCACGCATGGAGAAAAAAAATTTTTTTTCAGTCATTACTATGAATGAAAATTAATGTCAGCTTGCTGTATCTCAGTGGAAAGTTTGTCAGCTGGTACCTTGAAAGGTGTAACGCAACAGCATCTATGACAAAATTTGACAAACTTTCCACTGAGATACAGCAAGCTGACATTAATTTTCATTCATAGTAGCATATAAACGATCACCAGGTAAATTTTTAGTTGAAAGGAAATCATTGAAAAAAAATATTTTTTTCATCTTCAAGGAGCCAGCTAACGTATAATCCACCGTGTTATGGTCAGCCGACTATGTTTTTCTTTTAAAATACTACATAAACTATACTCGGATAAATTTTCAAATGAGAGGAAATGACTGAAATTTTTTTTTTCTACATGCTTGGGAGGCTGCCACTGCCCACCCCACCCACGGAGTCGCAGCTGACGGTCGCCAGTGTTCATAGTATAGGTCCCTTATGCATTTTACGAAGTTTCGATTGGGAGGGAGTTGGTCATGAAAATCTGTCGCTGGCTCCCGGACCATTAGGTTAGAGACATTAATATAATTTTGAATAAACACAGAATGTACTTTGTAATTCAGAATAAGAATCAAATACTAAGATTCACAAGACAATTATACTGCCTTTGACAATGGACTTGTGACGGAAAGAGGTAATCAATCAATTTATACAAGGGTATGTTGTACATATACATATTAAGTATAATCCTTATTGACTGATGTATGTATTTTGATATATCAGAAGTCATATGAAGCTTTTTCTAGTTCTAAGCGAGTATAAGCTTTTCTTGGTTAAATTAAATTTTGTTAAATAATTAATTATGTTTTACTTATTACAGTTCATGATTTTGATTAAAAGAAATCCTATGTAGAAATTTATATGGCCTATAAAATCGTGAATCAAAATTGCCTCCGAAATGAGCTTCAATACGTAGAATTCGTAGAATTTTCATTAACGAGCTTTCTAATGGAGAGTGAATTTTCGAGATGCATTGTAAATTATTTTCGACAAACAGGAACAGTATTTAATTAAGATTTCATTTGAAATGTAATTTTAATAAATGTTACATTTAGTTAATTATAATATTGTTCTAAATCAACATGATGTCTGATATTGGTGATAAAACAGGCTGTTTATCCGAGTTATTCGATAGATAATAATAAATCTTTGTTTAACCTTGAAACAGTATGACAACATATGTATACATATGTAGTTTTGACGCAGGGAGGTTGTAATTTTTATGACCTTGCTTTTAACTTACTCGGGAACTGCGAGTCGGTATTTTCATTCACACTAACGGAAGCGAGTTGAAATTTCCTTGTCAACCTCAGACTACTTAATCTGGGAAGCAGACTGAACTCGTCGGAGGCCTGAGGCGGCTAAATATACTAACATATTGAATTAAGATTACATTCCTTAAAATTAAACTGAATCGTATTCACAACCTTGATACAGTAAATATAATGCAATAAGTTGTAAGCTCCCAAAGTTCTCTCAATTTAAAGTTTTATCGTTAAATCATGTGATCTTTACCTCTGATGTTCTTGTGATAACAAGTTATCAGACATGACATACCTACACGTAAGTTATATTTCCTGATAGGTATCTATTTTCATAAGATCTTCCCTTTGAGAAAACAATAGATTCAACTCGCTTGCATATGACTTTGTTTGTACTACATCGTTATCTCTAGCGCATTGTTAGAGGAAAGAAAATTATTTTTCCTTGGAAAATAGCACGCAGTTTTGTTGAATATATTTTTAAGTAAGACGCAATAATTTTCATTAGTAAAAATAATTCATCATTTTTATTATGGCTTTATGGTGAGTACTAGAGTTATCTCTATTTTATGAAAGATTAGTTGTCGTCCGCGGCTCCGTCAGCGCGAAATTATAAAAAAACGTAATAAGTAGTCTATGTGTTCTTCCTATGTTAAATTTCATAAAGATCCGTTGAGTAGTTCCGGACATACCCGCAAACAAACATCCATCCAACCATCCGTCTAAACATTTGCATTTATAATATTAGTAAGATATTTATGTTTTTTTAACGTTCTCAGCACTTTAAAGTCTTGGTAAGGTTACGTTTGTAACTTAGGTTAGCCTTAACATACGAATGTCATAAATTTCTTTTACACTTCCAACTAAAAACATTTTCCAGTTGAAATTTTGCAATATTTTTGTAATCTTTACAAAAATAATACCATCAAAAACATTTACTGAAACTTTATTTGTTATATGAAATTAAACACTTGCTAATTGTATATACCTTTTTCAAAAATAATAAGAGATAAGGCAATATCATTTCTATTACCTAGAGATGAGTTTTTACTTGTCACTCTATTTAACAACAGATACGTAAGTCGACGAGTATTGATGACCTGTCGTTGTTACTATGACCTTCGTTCTTGTTAAAAAAAATACGTTAGCAAGTTTTATAAACACACAGAATTTTATAATATCAATAATCATGATAATTAACTTATTAAATAATTTTTAAATATGTCGTTAGTATACCTCAGCATCTTGAAGATTTCATCTAAAAGGGGCTTTTAAAAAATTGAACTCAAAGATATTAGATTCAAAAGTTTGGTTAAAATGGTACAACACTTATACCATAGGAATGGAAAGAAGGTTTTACAGCTTAACTTCTTTAGTGTACATACAAACATCGGTACTCCTTACAGTCGGTTTTCACTGCCGGTATTCGTACAAAACACAGATTGTTGTCCATGTCATTTTCAATGAATAAAAAAAATTGGGATGACAACACTGTTTAATACTAGTATTAGTTGTGAAAACTGATTGGTTATTTTTTATTATACACCAAACATTTTATACAACTTGTATACACTTTAGGCGATATAAAAAACACTTTAAGAACTTTTGAGCAGTCGTTAGACAAGAAAATTATTTGTCATTATTTTTTTTCGTAAAAGATTTCACGATTAATAAGACGAGATAACTTTAGTAAGATAGAGCATGATTCGAGTTCTCCTGACTCCTTGCTCTATAATATTTTTTAAAGCCCTAATTTAAGTTAAAAATATTATGTAGTAATAATAGGCGACGGGTTAATCAGAAACGGGAACTTTTGCAGACCATCAAGATGAGAAAAGTATCTTACCTCGGTCACGTGTTCAGGCACGACAGATACGAACTCCTCCAACTCATCTTGATGGGAAAAGTCCCCGGTAAAAGGAGTGTTGGTCGCAGAAAAAAATCCTGGCTGCGCAACATCCGAGAGTGGACAGGGGTTACGAGTGCCGCCCAACTATTTCGCCTCGCAAGAGACAAAAGAAAATATGGACAACTGATCGCCAACCTTCGCTAGTCGAAGAGGCACTTCAAGAAGAAGAAGAATACTATGAGAATTATTCTTCTTAATGATTTTAGGTATGGATGTTTTATTTATTTATTATAAATTTAATAAAAATATTTGTAATGTCACTTGAAAACAAATTGAAAACTTAACCATGTCTAGAGCGTAAATAACAAGACCTAGTTTATCTATGTAGCTGCAGTTAGGAAAAGGGTAATAATAGCTTTTAGAATATACGAAATTGCAAAGCCATTCAATCTATTTACAATATATTTTAATGAATATATCCTAATCTTATTGTAGAATCTAACATTATACAAAACAAGCGTACGTACATAAATATATATCGTAGTTGATATAATTGTGTGTTTGCACTGCGAAATGACCTGTACGGATACATACTCGTTAGTTCTATTTTTCCAGAAAGAATGGGAGAATACAGAGGTAATATCTACGGTACTTTTAGGATTAATAGTTCTGTTTCGGTTGTTATATTCATTTGTAAAAAATCGTTCATTACGCAAAGTATTTAATTCGAACCAAAAACGTCATGTGAAAGCTGAAAGCTTTTTCAATGTAACTGTTGAGAGTTTTCCCGTCAACAGACGCTTTTGCTAAAACTAATTGAATTGCCTTGTAATTCTTTTTCACTCGCTATTTTGGAAATGCATTCAGGCGAATTTCGTGCAAATTATTCATTTCGAAAAGAGACTTCATTTGTCCACATGTAATAAACTTACCTATCTTTTCCTACGATATTTGCACGAACACCGCATTTCTACAAATCACAATTACTTATTTAATGTAAAGTCAAATTAAAGTACATTTCAACAACAATACAAAAGAAATAAGACAATTGATTTCTGTTTAAAGCCGGATTTTCGATTTGCTCATAAGTACAATTATTACTTATGGATACAGTTAAATAATCAATCTTACTGTTATAAATGTGAATGTTTGAATGGATGGATAGATTAATGGATGTTTGTTAGAAGGTATCTCCGTAGCGGCTGATCGGATTAAATGAAATTAATTGTCGATGTAGAGCATAGCCTGCAACAACACATAGGCTTACTAAGTTTTTCACATTCGAAAATTAGTCCGCAATCATTTATCTTCTAATATGGAACCGCATAAAACATGTTGAACATGATAGAACGGTACTGTATGAACTTTTTTACTATGAAACAATCCCAGGACCGACTAACACGGGTTTCGAGCATGCGATATCGATCGTTATCGTTCGCCATACACGGATCGCAGTTTGCAGCTGACACTAAAATGCTGTCAGCCGAAATTCAAACGCTTGAAGCTGTTAAAAACGCCCGCCCGGCTGTTTTTCTGTATAACGTATTTAATCATGGGCTTTGAAATTCAATAAATTAATAAAGATATCTAAATAATTTAGAAATCTTATGAATGTCAGTCAAAATAGTAAAATACACAAATTTTCCAATATATCTCGGTACCAGGCAAAACTAGTTTTAAGGTTTATTTTCACATTCAGTTTCGACGCAATATCACGTTAATTTGCATCCCAGTATTTGATACTATGTTTTCAGATTGGCTAGCTCTGTCGTGGTTTAGAAATTCTGCTATTCCTGTAATTCACTGAAAGAGTGTACGTGATACTCTGCGTATTCAGATCATGAATATAACAGTAATTTTGCTACCTTTGTTCATGGATTTGTATGTGAAATTCAAAATGAATTTGGAATTTCCTCGGTTCAAAAGGAGTATAACAACGTGGCCCTACAAGTTTCTACTAGCACTATAGATATTCTCTTTCGGTTGAAACTCTTATAATAAAACATAACATTTACCTGTCTCATATGCTTTGAAATTTAGGAAACAGTATTTTTTATTACTTTAAACTATACATCAATATTTGTCGGAAAAAGACGTCGCATCTCGATTAACTTTTTTTTTAATTTTATAATCTGAGAAAACTAATATAAATATATTCCAAGAAAATAAATTTACTAAACAAAAAAGACTTAAATAAATAACACAAAGCTACAAATACATACAGCAGGGCCTTACCAAATAACATAGAACTACTCCTTTAATAACATACCGTCTCCTGAAGAAATGTAAACTGTACCAGAAAAAAAGAAAATTTCTATTCATTACTTACTTAAGTTTTGCATTTCTACATTCTCGCCCAATTTTCTCATCGTAAACTATAAATAAACCAATCAAACCAAAATAACAATTGCATTAATGTTTGATCCAATTATTTCGTGTCGTCTTAAGAATATTGAAAAATTGACTCCCATATACAGTACTAGAATGTTGAGGTAAAATATGGCGAGAGTTAATTAGACACGACTGAATTGATCTACAACATCTGTTTCCGTCATTATACTCGTAATAAACGTAAATTCACTGCGAGTTCTTTTGTTTATTATTATGAGTGTACCAATTACTATCTTTTAAATTACAAAATAACGCAAGTAATAAATTTTTTTTCCATAAAAAAAGAAATACTTATTTAGATTTATTTAGGGTACAAACATTCTCTGGTCTCTTCAGATAATCCTACTAAAATTTAATTACAATCTGTCCATTGGTTTAAGAATGCATATCAAACAAACGTACATAATTTTTTATTTATATAGAAAAATTTGACAACTATGTTACGTATTACCGTGAAATTCTACTAACAAAATTGTTCAAGCCTATTGTATTATATACGTATGTCTTTGTCTTTGTTTATCAAATGAAATGAGAGGGACATCAAGATTGTTTTCTATAATTATTTGGAAACATCATTTGTTTTTTTCAAGCTAACTTACACCGACTCAATAACGATTAAAAAGCTTTTATACGACAGCGCTCGTAATTGCAACAAAATTAATTCACTGCGTAGGCGTAAATGCTTGTTTATAAAGAACATGAATAAAATTGTTCAACGATTCATTTACAGAACGTGCAGATAGAAAACCGAGACAGTCTGGCCGAGGTAACTTTATTGTGAAGGTAGAAATAAAATTTGAATGAAACTAGATTGCACTACAATGTTTCAGGTGCAAAACGAACTACGCAGTGCAATCCAACTGCTTAAATGAATATTTAAAATGGAATTGCTTTTGGTTATTGCATTTTGTATTTTTGCACCAATGAATTTCTTACACGCAAATGCCGAATATGTACAAGAAGTAACTTAGAACAAGAACTAGCTGTCTTCTTAAATAAATTAGCCGAAGAAAAATTCATCTCTCACCAGTGTTTTATTGTACATGTTACTGTGAGCAATTTTATAAATTTTAAATTTTTTAAAATACTCAAATGAGATTTATTATTAAGAGTAGTTTTGTAGTTTTAGAGTTACCTATCTATATTGGTAGGTCTGGGATTCATAAAACTTTTCCGTAATTATATATGCGTTCAATAAGAACATGCAAAGCAAAAGCAAAGCAAATATACATGTTTTTTCAACTTGTAGTGCAGGAAAGAAAACAATCTTGAGGCTTATACATAGATGATCATTAAGAATTGAAATATCAAGAATACTAGCTCCATCTGTGTTCAAGGAATAAACACTGTTAAACATAGTATATCGAAACGAATTTTCTGATTTCCTTTGCATTATATTTATTGCGACATCTATACACAAGCAAAGGAAACAACTAGAACTTTGTAAACAACTGAAGCTTTTTGACCAACTAGAGCTTTGTGGGCCAGCACTAGTTTTTAGGACAAGTGAAAGATGTCGCTGTTCACTTACTATTCGTGGTCCTTCCTATGGGTCGCTCAAGGAGTGAAATTAGTATTTTTAATAGTCTTAATATAAACCTACTGAAATTAACCAGAACATATCATATACTAGTTGTCGCCCGAGACTCCGTCCACACGGAATAAAGAAAACTTAAAAACATAGGTTACCTAAGTGTTCTTCCAGACTATGTTCCGGAAGACTATGATCCGCTAAGCCGTTCCAGAGATACTTTCAAACAAACATCCATCCATCCATCTAAACAATCGCATTTGACTATAGAGGTAATATTAGTTAGGTTATGACTAAACGAAAAATCAAACCATACTCGTGAAATCTCATGGTTTTGATTGTTCACTTTATTTTCTAAGATTTCTTTTTGTCTAATTTTATATCTTCAATGATCCTATTAGTATTTGTACGAATTTAAAAAAAAACCAAAAGAAAACTTTAATATTAACAATTTTTGTCTAGTGTGTTTCATAAAATATAACTCTATCAACGACGTACAAAACAGGATTCGCACTGCGATATTCTCACATTATAAAAGTTCGATTTGCGCGCTATTTTATCCGCGCACCTAGCATTGCCAGGCAAAATAAACGGTTTTCCGGCTTTTGTTAGGCTAAAAAGCCTAACAAAAGCCGGTACACTCTCGTTTGGGAAATGTAAAAACATTTCCCAAACGAGAGTGTACCTATTACTGTACTAATACCTATGTACCTAATACTGAGACAAAATCCTAAATAATATAGAGTGTCCGACTTTTCTACTAAAATGTCCGGCCAAACTGGCTGGGCTGTCTGGCTAGCAGGTTTAGCGACCTGGCAACCCTACGCGCATCTTTGGATATCTCTGCGCAGGTGTTTTTGTTTAACTTGTTGCTCTGCTAAAAGATCCATAAATTTCATAGACCGTTGCCATGGAAATGACATATATTCCATTTTTCACTCCCTGGATTTGTAATGATCAGGTATATGAGGTGTATTCCTGAAACAGGTATGTGCGATGAAACACATCTGTCAAGGGAAAAATCCAATTGGCAAGTTATCGCTGTCGTGATTAAACGAGGTGTTTTTGTGAAAATGCTGTGTTTAAAGAGTTCATTAAGCAGAATGTCAGTGAGTATTTATGTTATTTATTATTTACCACTAAACATGCTGAAATAATATATTAATATATGTCATGAAAATATTGATTTTTATGTGTGCGTAATAATAATTCAATATTTTTGAAGAGTTGTTTTTTATAAGCGATATTATAAATGTATTATAATTTTATGTTTTATTGGTTTGTAATAAACAAGTTGTTATTAATCAAAAAATATTTTTGGTCGCCGCGATAACTCTTTGTCAGCAAAATTGATTTTCTCCGCCGTGGCATAAATCAATGCAATTTGCGCGTGCATTCACCGATGCGCGAATTTGTATGTTGAACGACTTTCCATCATTACTTAACCCGGAACGTATTGTTAAAAGTCAAAATAATGCATAAGTAATGATGATAGACCGACAAAGTTATCTGATCCGGTGAGCATGTCAAACTAAGTTAAGATAGGTCCTTAGCGCCTCCTGTCAATATCAAAAAAAGTATCATAAGATCTTTGTTGTAATGTAGTCTTGTCATGATTTTTTTTGTACCGTCCTTTTCTGTGTCTATATAAGTTTCACATGTTTTCTATCAGAACCTACCGCGACAGCAGCACCTCTTACCGCTCCAATTAAGCTTGTTGCAGTATAAATGTCAAAAGAATTAATCTCAATTGTCTTGCTTATTTGCCACCTTATATTATAAAAAAGAAATCCAAAACTGTATCCCAATCTGATCTACGCATATAGGTCAAAAACACAGGTGGGCACAGTTAATCGAAAAGTTAACTTCGTTAATCGTTAATTCGTTAATTAAAAAATTAACTTCGTTAATCGTTAAAGCGTTAAATTCTCGAAAATTTAACGCAAGTTAAAGTTAATCGTTAACAGTTAACCATACCAAAATTATACATACTAATTTCACATTTATTGTGGCGACACTTGTTTAAAATAGTAATTTGACTATACATTCTATAACAAATTAGTATTGGAGACAAGTATGAATGCATTATAGTATATTTCATTACGAGTGCGGAAAGCCTGTCATTGCAGAGTTCCGACAAATGTATACCCGAGCCGAGGCGCAGCCGAAGGTGAGGGTTGACAGTTGGAACAAGTTGTAATGACAGTTCCGCACGTGTACTAAACAACTATTTTAATACAGTTGCGAAAAACTAAAGCAATTTAATAGAATAATAAAAACACAAAAAACTCGACTAACTAAAATGTTTGAAAAATGGCGCCAACTGTAAAAGAATACAAACAGAGATTTTTTTTGTTTTCTTCACCCATTCTGGGTAGGTAAAGGGAACTATGCCCAAACGGTCAAGTCTTCAGTAGATTATTTTTATTGAAATGAAATTTAATGAGATGAAATAAAATGAAAACTAACCTAATTCATTGAATCAAATCATTAAATCTGATATTGTAACAAATTAGGAACTTCTTTTTAGAAATATTTCCATGAATCATAAAAACTTCAATGATTTTTTTTGTAAAAACTTCGTGGTTGGTTTTTTTCTTTTTAATAGACATTATTTTGACAGTTGGGAAAGAGAACGCACGAGTTTGGAAAAGCTAAAGAAAAAGCACGAGTAAAAAATTGTTTTAATACAGTTGCTCAAAAAAGGGATTGAAGGGTAATGCAGGGACGAACAGCGTTCGGAATGTGGGCTATTACATACTCTTGTTTTATATACTCGTAATGAAATATACTATTTCGAACCTTCTTTTGATTTTGTCCTGTTGGTCACGTCTTTCCCGGACGCTCTGATGCATCACACTTGCACGCGAACTTCACATATATCAATTATCAAATCACCATTGGAGTCGCCGACAGTCGCCCAACATAGATGAACTTATGAGCGTGGCGTGGCACGTAATTTAAACAAAATGACAGCACGTCTCCAAGTTTCTAATTTAACGATTAACGGACTTTTTTTAACGGAAGTTGAATTTAACGGAAGTTAACAAAAGCGTTAACACTTTTTGAAGTTAACTTAAAAGTTAATCCGTTAAGCAAAATGTTAACTTCGTTAATTAACGATTAACGGATTAACGAGTTAACGCCCAGCTCTGGTCAAAAATTATAAATATTATCTGTTCTGCTCTTTATTAGTGTTAGCAATGTTTCACTCTAATTATGAAAATTTATAACGTTTTTCATAAAAATAATTATTTATAAATATTTTCATAACTTCAACACGGATTTTCAGTGCCCATTCTCTTGTAAAAATTAGAAACAAATGATTATTACTATTTTTTTCTTTTCAATGAAAAGTAGAGTCATGATACTATTTATTTATTCTGTAGACAGGAGGATCTTACCACATTTCTTATGATCATTAAAAGAAACATACAGAACCACATATAAGAAAAATTTATTAATATAAAATGCAATACGCTACATAACTCGATTCGCCGCAACGGGTAATACTTAAATTCATACAATTCCACCAAGTACACATCGGAAACTAAATACGAGAACATAAAAACATAGGTCTATATATTTATAGTAAATATATAAGTAAAATTAGACAAATGTAGGTATGTACAGTAGCACGGCTAATCCTGGGTTTTCGAGATCAAAATCCCCGTTAAAAACATATTGTAACCTCTGTTTTATCAAAGATAATGACAGGGATAACGATATGTTTTATACGTAGATTTTGGTCTCAGAAACTGACCGTAAGGAAGTCAAATAGCCGTCGCATTAAATTACTATGAGATACATTTAAGTAAGTAAAGGGTATTTAATCTTGTCTGTTCTTATGTTTGTTTACAAGACATCGAACGTGTATTATTAAAATATTGAATACATTAAGATAATAGTAACACATCAATTCCAAAGCTACTTGTGTAATTAAGATGTAAGTAAACATTTTAACGAATCTCACGATCAATATTTCACATTTAAAATAAATTCTGTGATTACTAAAACAGACAAATGTTCTTTGTAACATTATTTAAATGTTTTTTTTTTTTTCAATTATCATCGAAAATCAATCTCACGTTTCATCCGTTTTATTAATACAATCCATAATTTCCAAAAGAGATATCTAATAAAAGTTAATACAATTTAGCAATACTTTAGACACAGACAGACATTTACACTACAAATAGTTACATATATTTAATTATGCAATAGGGCAAATGATTGAAATCATTCATGTTGTATTTGTGCATGCTCACATTACCATAATCTTAAATTTATTGAATTAAATATAGAGTAATCAAAAAAGATTTCATTTTACAATTATTTTCCATCAAATAGTATTTACTTAATATATGACTTATTGTAATACTTTATCTTTGTAAATTTATTAAAAAAATGATGTGGTTTTTCAAAGAGAGATAAATACGTTTAAAAATAACAATCCGGATAGTTTACAAACAATGTTATTATTAATCACAGACATTAGTGTTAATGAATGAGTGATATTTTACTAGGTTTTGTATACATGTAAATCTAAGGAGAATTTAGAAAGTTTGCACCTTAAATGATATAAAAAAAAATCGTCAAGAACCCTATTATATTTTACTAATCTATTTATACTGATATCACTGCATTATACGTACGAATGGCTGAACATTGAATCATTTAAATAAAATATATCTCGATTTCAAATACAAACGATATCAGTTCAACCGTCCGTTTGTTCGTAGCACAGCAATACGCATTGTTTATGCATCAACCTACCGAGATAGAAGCACAATGGAATGTACTGATTGAGAAATCTAATCAACTTACTTAAATCAATATTATCATTTAATAAAAATTACAATTTCAACATCGATAAGTATCCGTATTGCACTGTCTATATTGCAAAATAACACATTACAATAAATAATACTTTAAAATTAAATTACACGCAATTCTTTATACTTTGATAAACATTTAAAATATAATTATTTCATATATGCTAATTAATTGAAATAATAAATGTACATTAAAACAATAACTTTGTGTTAAATTGAGGTCTGAGATAATGAACATATCCATAAATACATTTTTATGACCTTTAAACATTGTTTTGTGTGAGAAAAATAATATTTGTAAGATGAATGTATATGGAACCAAATAGTAGATCTCTTAAAATTTTAACTTATTTGTAACATATGGCCATTTTTAATACATTTAGCTCAAATTTGCAGATCTAAGCATCTTATAGATTAGAGTAATTGTTCGGATCGATTGTATTCTGTAAGACAAAGATGCAATGCAGAGTTGTATGGATATTCGTAAAGGACAGCTTAATTTTATTATAATAGTATCTTGCATTTGAATCTTTTTGTGTATTTCTGTACAATTGTATTAAAAAAAAAAACCCTGCCCCTAAAGGTATAGAAATAAAATGGTTTTACTATAACACAGTTTTTACTAAAGTTAATTCGAACAGATCTTTTAAAAATAAATTATTAAGTAAATATGACAGTGCTAGTCTTATATTTTAATGATAAGAGAATATCAGAATTAAAAAAGCTCTTCCAATTAACAGAAAGCAAGTTAATGTTAAAAGCATTATAATTATAGTAAAAGTATAACTGGCTTTGAAACTTAAAAGTTGCTGTTAAAATACGTAATTAAATAAATTTAGAAATTAGACACCATATAAAATAACTAAAAAACAAATTGTAATATTTTCTAGAAAAGAAATAATATTGTAACATTTTTATATTATTACTTAATTAATGGTAGAAATTAAAGCATTTTTATTTAAGAAACTTGGTTATGATTGCGTGCTTCTACAGTTCAGTAGGTTCATACGTATACTTATATACAGGTTGATTCTTTTTCACACAGCCGCAACTTTTATATCAAAATTTTGCTAACATATTTATTATTTAATTTATATAATTGTACATTTGATAAACGCCATTATTTTAATATAATATTCTTGCTACTCATCTCCTAACATGCAGTTGTTAGCCCAAGTGCAAATGAATATATATATATTTTATATCTAATCACATCTATATATTACCTTGAAGCACATGTATACACGAATATTTCCATATTATTTTCTATATACCATATATAAACTATTACATTTAATTTACTACATACATACACTTTGAATAAACTTATGAATCACATTTTAAATATTACTTAAAATTATTTACATACATTTTCCGATACTTCCACATGAAATAATTATCTAATTCATAATACAAACCAAATCAAGCATGACAATTCAAAATGTTCAATTACTTTTTATTAATTAAAATCATAATCACTTTGTAAAATTTGATTGTACTGTATTTAATTTCAATTGTATATTTTGTGGTCTGTGGAGCGAGGGCCTGGTGATTTGGACACCAGTTCCTTACCCATAGGGAAAACAATAAAGTTATTTCATTTTATTCCAATTTTGTAAAATTGTCTACATTTCAAATTTTAATTAAAGAAGTGATTGAGGTACAATTATTATACTCATTGTTACAATACTTTAATTTAACCGTTTCTAATCTACACATAAAAGAAAAGGTACATTTAAAGCGGTTATATTTATCTAAAATAATTTAGTAAGAAAGAGTGACACGAGGTCTTACTTTTACATAACAACCAATATTTTTTTCAGGTATGAAATTAAAGAGTACTTATACTTAGGAACCAGATGATAATAATTTTATACTTCATTCGGTTTAGATGTTTATGTATATATTTATACATACTAATTTCATTTAAATCGTACCCACAAAATTTTACACATTTATAAAAATCCATCAATTGAAATATTTAGATTCGAAAATTCTAAACAATGGCGTTATAGATCTATTTTCTTTCTTGTTATACCTAAAATAGTGGTGCATTTGGCAATTTAGTGCACACGAATTTTCTAATGCGTATTATATTTAACATTCGCTGATAATTTAAAGGGCATATTAATTCCAAAACTCCATTGAACATCGTCGTAAATCCCGAGAACGTGTAATTTTAAAATTTTGTCAAATTCGGGAAGACAGCAATATTGGCCCCCGGCTTGTCTAGAATTACCTAGAGCACGAAGATTCAATCAATGAAATATCTCGTACAAAACCTGTCACTAAAGGAATCACGCCCTATTACAAATTATTTAAGTAGTCAGTAAAAACAGTCGTTGTACTTCTTATATAATCAATATGAAAACACATCAAAAATAAGTATGGGAAATTGTTAGTCGTTTATGTCAAAATTTTGCTATAATGTTGAGCCCGTTTTGAAAACACTATTTATTACAACACCCTGTATCCACAAAGTCTTTCACTTTGTCGTTGTGAAGCAAAGTATTTCTATTGATTCTGTTCCATGTCCTTTGTAATACTATTTTTTTATTGTGGAATGAATGAATGTAAGGATGTGCTGTAATTTCGATGTCAAATTGTATTGATTGGAATCATTTTTGTATTAACAGTCCATTTGGAGCTGTTTGTTGTAAGACTTTAATATCACATCAATATTAACATCGAATCTACCACAAAGCTGAATCTTAAATTTAAGATATTTGACTAAAAAATAGCGACTGTGTCTCAGAATCAACTTGTCAGTAAAATTATGTTTATCCACGCCTCTACACACCTAGTTTATGTGAATTCAAAATATATGTATAACAATTACGTATTCAACTTTACGAATATAAATTTATTGTTATATAGACCAAAATACATTAAGTTTCCTAACAACACCACGTGTGTAAAGGCGTACAAGCTATAATCTAAATGAACCCCCGCAGTGAACGACAAATAAGTAGAAATTTCCTTACAGAAAAAACAAAAACCGTAAGGAACACCGCGAGGCTCACACGTCGGAATGAAAGAGTAAAAAGAAAGCTTAAAGTAATCATACATCGCTTACATCAATTCCTTAAAAATAAACACAGTACAAAATAAAAATACAAGTATTTGTCAACGTTTCGAAACAGTCAACGAGATGGTATGTCAATTTGTCGTAGAATGTTATGTAGGGTAATTGAATGTAGATAAAGATGAATTTTGCCAATGATTGTTTCGAAACGTCGACGTATCAGGTAACGCGACGCACATCCTACTAAGCTTAAAACTAAGGTTGTGCTGGGCGTCGGTGGGAATATCTGCCGAACATCCCGCGTTTCAATAAATAATATGTCACGTGATGTGAAATGCGAGTTGGCGAAGGGCACGCGGTGCATGCGGTTTGTGAGCGGTTTGCGTTGCTGCTCCGCCCCGCACTGCCCTCCGCACGTCGACCACTATGATAACGATGGCACAACTTTCGGCGCACGGCCGCTTTGCGACCGCGCCACATAAAAACAAAACCTCTCTGTACACAAAGCTTACAAAATCTTTTACACAATAAACAACGGCAAATATAAAATGTTTCCATATTGCAACAAAGTACCGCAACGATAGAGGCCAAAACATCAAAGATTTTAAACTTTTTCGACGATAAAAATCAATAAAAAAGGAATTAAAAATAACTTTAAAGCATTAGGTGCGATGAGTGTTGACTCGGCTACGGATCGTAGCGATATTCTTTGGCTTGCAACGCTCTGTGAACACATCCTCCCCAGGGGCGCGCTATTTAAACCGTGTAAAGCTAAGCGAACGTCAAACGAGTAATCTTCATTCAATTTAAATAGATCACAATTCACAACAAATGTAATCATCTGATAAAACACACGGCGCGCGCCTGCGTTTTAGGCTAAAAGAAACAAGTCGGGATAGCTTGTGGGTTCGGTTTAAGGTCGTCGCGCCTGGGGAGTGGCAGGTTGTTTAACTAACTACGTGTGGCGCTTGGCGTGGAGCGCGAGATGGTCGGAGCGGGAGAAGCATCGCTCGCAGTGGCGGCAGCGGAAAGGTTTCGCGCCAGTGTGCTTGCGGTAATGTCTGGTTAGCTCGTCGGACCGGGCGAAGCGCCACTCGCAACCTTCCCACGAACACTTGTACGGCTTCTCACCTGGAACCACAAGCACGGAATTCTTTAAAAAAAAATCGAATGAATATCTTACAAATTGAGCTCTAAAATTTTTTATTTCTGAATAGTGCTGTTTATATATAGATTTTTTTCCCGTAGAAATCTTTTAAGCTTAGAAAAATTACGATTCAGTAAAGATAATTTCATTGATGATTTAATATAGTTTGTGTCGAATCTGAACACCGCTCTGATCGAATGTAGCGTGTTAACACGTGGTATCGTCTGGTTCATGCTCCCCCTCATATGTAATGACCGACTATCATATTTTTATTTCGTGGTATTTTTAACTCGGATGCCGCGCGGTGTTTTATTTCCCAGATAAAATGAGAGCGCAGTAGCTAACGTCATATATGTGGTACCATTCGGTGCAAAGTGACAAATGCCGCGAAAACATATTTCATGAATAAATTTTGCGCACGCGAGAAGTTTTTTAAACAAATTTTCCACATTCCGTCATAACATTGCGTGTAAATATGAATATCATACTCCACAGAATAACTTTGTTACGGAAAATAGTACACGAGTTTCGGGCTGAAGATATAAACTAACATAATATATTTGATACCTATATCGGGCCGGTATCCGGAAGTTTCTAACAGATGTAACCGTTATAACAGCATATATTTATTTTTGGATTAGGAACTACAAATATCTAGTCCAAAACTATGTCAATCCATTTGATATTTATTTGTTGGATTAAAATAAAATTGAATGTATATTGTTTATTGTAGGAGCGCAGTGGGACAGGAAGCTCTAACACAACACGCGATGTATACTCGTAGTAATTCATTTGATGTTGGATCAAAGAGAATTCAGGGAACATAATGGATTACTTCAAACTAACATTTTATGTCTACTTCTATAGATGACCATTATTATTATTCAATAACCATGATATTTTTATTAAAAATATTTTATAATAATTTCGAATACTACTAAAGTACTTCAGAATTTAAATACAAATTGATTCTTATCATATATAATGTTATATTATACCTAATGAAAGAAATACATATTTAAAATTTACGTATAATGTAAACTTGTGTCAGGATGTTTTGTTTTGCATTCAATTGCATTCTCGATAAACAATTAAAGGAAATAAAGCTTCGTTATCTAAATTTAACATAAACGCAATTAATATCGTGCAATTATTAACGTGATGAATAAATAATCTGATATTTACATTGAGAAGAAAATTCGATCACTATCATGATTATGAAGAATGGAAAATTCTGTTTATTGAGTATTCACAATGTTGACCCGTTTCAAAAGCTTTCATCTCTGTTGGATAGCGTGTTTGCTTACCAATGTTGTAGGATGAAATCTGTTAATGTAATTTTGACCTACTTCTCTCCAACAGATTACCTAAGAGTATGTGTATATACGATTTAGTCACGAATAATGTTTATATACGATTATGAACTTAATCTCTGTTAACATAGATTTATTGATTATTAACCCGTCTTCCATATTGGCAACGTAGCAAAATATATCAAAATCCAAGATCAGCCACTTAACCTCTTACTATATCCAAAACCAGTGATAGTATAGGTTCTTTATTCACACTGTTGCTTGTTCATGGATTTAAGATTCGCATTACCACATGTGATAAGAGGGTACTGAGCATCCCAGAAGCTGTACATGAGAAAACAGCTTCGCAACTACGGGCATGAGTTAACATGATCCATGCCGCTATTGCCACTGTCAAGTATGATAAACACCTTGCGAGTTGTAAGACGAGTGTTAGCACTCAATTTGTTAAATTGTTCTTTTATATGCATTAAGTAAACTTACCCGTATGCGTCCTCTTATGCGCCTTTAGATGCGAACTTTTAGTATAGACTTTATCGCAGGCGGGGAACTCGCAGCGATGGACTCGACGGCGCGGATCCGTTGCGGGCGCGGGGGTGGCCGCCTGACGAACTACAGGCGGCCGTCGGCTCGGCGCAGGGCACACTGGCTCTTCTGAAACCCACAATGTAATGGTAAGACTACACAGTATTAACACACACACAGACTTGTTTGTAACAAAAGGTAGCAAAAAGTACAGTTTTCTCAAGTGACTGAAGTTTCGGTTGATACTTCAGAAGTCTACGCTGACGGCTTACAGAAGAAGGATTTGTCTAATAGACGATATTTATCTACGAGTACCTTAATTAAAGACGAACGAAATATTTGAAGGCATATTGCTAGATACTCGGAGGAATTTTATTATTTAGTAAGCTTATAATACATTTTGTAGCAAACATTCATCTCTAGCAGAAAATATAGCTGTATGCAAGATTTAGAATATCCCATTTTTCACAACATGGAATGCAATAAACTTAACTTCATTATAATTTAATGAAGTATTTTGAAAAAAATTCTGTAGCGAGATTCGTTTTATAACCTTCATTTTTTTTAACATCGTAGCAGTTCAATAGCAATAGTATTGATAAATTGTAGATGGTAGTAAAATGTAGGGATTACTTTTATTCATATACATTTTACGCCAGTAACTTAAAAAGTTTGACCTGGTGGCATTGATGTGTATAAACATTTTAAAGTTTCATATGAACACACGGTCTCACTTTAAAAGTGTTGTTTGCGAATTCCGAAATGCAAATAAAATAGCTACAATTTAAAACTTTAAAATATATAAGTGGTGCATTAGCGTCTTAAATCTAGGGTAGTTTGAATAACTCACGAACATAGAGTGAATTGCAAATCATTAGTATTAAGTAAGGACATATATTGACCTAAATATTAATTAATAAATTGCAGCATAGCTAACACAATGTTTTTGTTATGAGCAACAAACGAAAACCACAGCTAGAAGTCTGTTATTTTTTTTAATTTTCCAGATATTTTTTGTATGTTATACATTAGAGTCTGGTTATTTTCTTTGTAAGTAGTGATTCCGGCCATACTGCGGATTTAAATTTAGATTTATGTTTTTTGTATATCGATTTGTTTCTTTGCCCATTACATTGTAACTTACTGTGGCCGCGACCGAAACCATTTTGACGAGTGAGCTGTCGTTTGTGTCCTATCCTTTCCTTGAATGTAATTTCAATGCAGTCAAAATAATTAACAACATCGAAATTATGTAAAATTCTTTCGAATTTCTTCATTAGTTAGTTATACAAAATTCATCAAAGAAAACATTTTTTTTACGAAGCTTTAAGGTTAAGAAAATTTAGCTTTGAATAGATAACCTATTCAATACAAGTAGATTACTTCCAAAACCGTATCACATTTGTCTTCACCAAGGGCATCTAAATATTTATCCTTACTATGTCAAGACTGAAGTTATGAGTTGGTTATTTAATCAATTGTATTGTCGGGCAACTGCTATTGAAATATATAATATACAAATAATAATTAAAAAAAACATTATGCCAACAAATATTTCATAGAATACTTATTACGGCTTAAAATATCCAGGTTAAATTTATATCGTTATATTTTTAACAGAATCATTGACTTCTAGAACTATTAGTTCCTAATTTATTTTGTGTTTGAAACATTGTATGTATACGAATGTTTGTTATATATTTTTCTACAGAGTTTTCGGAGTGGATTAACGTTGGGTTATCATAACTTTGCCAGAACCCGCATAAGATATTTAATTGCGCGGACATCGTGACCGACCGATGACCTCGTTTGTCGGTCTGTGGGGGGAAAATGAACTGTATCCGATATCATTATATTACATTCCTTGCACTAAATGCTTTATTAGTTAGGTATTGGTAGCATTAGAAATAGTTTTTCTACGTTTCGAATTTTCTTTTCATTTCCTTTTAGTATTTCCATACCTTCCGTTTTGATGTGTTGATATTTTCAGTTAATGATAATCGCTTGTTATAAAGTTGATTAATTTTCTCGTTTGGGATCAGAGTAGATTTGTGATCACTATCGTCTGAGCCACGATAGTATTTTTTTATAAACATAATTTATGTTATCAATAACCATTACGTTTAAATAGCATAAAATAGATAAACGATTTGAAGTATGTGTGGTGTGAAATAAAATAATTTTATTCTGCGAAATGAGCAAATATCTGAATTTTTTCAATTTAAGAGTACCTACTTCTAGAGGTCGACTGTCTGTCTGTAATATCGATTGTAACAAGTTCGCTGATACGGCAGACGTCTCGCGTAACCTTCGATGAAAGTGGAAAGTAGTGACTAAATTTCACAAAGAGATTGTGATTGAACATTGTCACAGAGGCTACAGATGCTATATACGGTCCAATAAATATTTGCATCGGCATGCGTTTCTCACAACAAATAGGGGATATAACCGTTAATATTGTGTGCACTTGGCGGAAGTCATGTCATGAAGCACAATTGACTATTAAGTATATTAAACGGATATCTCGGAACCATTGAATCAACACGTTGGAACTTCATAACACGAAAACAATTTATTTGTACACGAATTACTTTAAGCTGCTGTTGCTATATCAGATCCCCTATTCGGTGCCGAACATTAAAACCTTCTAATGATACTATCGTATTATTATATGTATAAGTCAATTGATATCTCAAATATAAATATAGGGACTAACTAAATTATGTTAACTTGTACGGCATTATCGGATTTTGGAAATTACCGGGTTAAAAATTAATTTGTTTTCTGACCTCTAGGTTCGTCGGAATCGCTCTGAGGTTCAGTCTTCACCACGGTGACGGTGAACACCCTCTGGGTAGGTGATGATTGCAGAGAGGGGGGAGAGGCGGTCTCTGACCTCGCCCATTCCTCCTCTTGGGCCGGCTCCCGCCGCTTCCCCCGGGGCTCCTCTCGGAGGTACCGCTCCATTTCGTAGCATGTCTGAAAGTTATTTGAAAATTTCATGTTACTCTTAGATGACGCTATCGTATTTAATGTCCTACGAATTTCTCTCGCCAGCACTTAGTATAATTTGCTTTCTTTGCAATTTAAATTTAACTGTTGGAAAAAAGTCGATTCGCATCAGAATAGTATATCTTATTTTTAAGATATCAAATATATTACCAGGAATTTATATAACAGAGTAAGGAAAAAACACTTATATATGTACCTACCTATAATATGTGCATATGTCATTATCATTTGACATACAAAATTAATATAGTCAGACGTGAGTTATTTTAGAAGTATGAATGTTTCAATTATATTAAATACAATAGGTGTTTGTTCTTTCGCAAATCAAAATTGTAAGATTCAATAATATATATCGCTATGGCCGAGATTTAACTATATGCGTTTTGTTAGTAATGGCACTAATGTATACATACACTAACTTAATAATTAATTTTAAAACAGCATTGCATAAGAATTATAAAAATAACACGATAAACAAGTCCAGAATAAATTAAATTTAAAATACAACATTCGCTTAACATTTTCATAATATCTTAATTCATATTAATAAAAAAAAAAAAAAAAATAGAAAACGATTGTTAAAACATCGAAAAATCACTACCAATAATTACACAAAGCAAAATTAAAAATTAATTAAATTAACTTTTTAATTGGCAACATGGCGTTTTTATTTCATTAAATTCCTAATACCAATTCACACTCCTTATCCAATATACTCTAAATAAAATTTTAGTTGTAGTTACATTAAATATTTTAACCACTTTAATTCACATAAATAATTAAAAGGTTCAAAGGCTTCTTCTTAAGACTTAGGTACAAAGTTATAAGTAAATACTGTTATTGTATATTTTAAGTTCTTCATCTTACTTTATATTATTATCTTATTCACCAGTATCTTATTTTTGTTTTTCTAAAATCCATTTAAATTGGAGTAGGATTTCTAAAATCAAATTTTACTCGTAAAGGCACCTTCTGTTATAGTCACGAGCACTCTACCTTATTGCCAAGTCTGTTAACAAATGTTCATCTCGTTTCTTCGCAAGTGAATAAATTTATGAGACTCTACTTTTTAAATCATGATATAAAATTTTACTACGATATGATATGATATGCAATAATAATTATTTTAAAAAGTATTATACATATATGTATTTTATATTGAACATTCTATATTTTTTATCTTACTGCCCAACTCGATTTACGAAATTATTTACTTAAACAAAAAAACAAATGATTAGTCAAGGTGTTTCTATTGATTATAATTTTTACATGAAATAGAACACAAAGCTCGACTTACTACACTCACATTTCTGTATAAGTTCAATGGCCTGCTTCAAGGTTATAAGTTACACAAAGGTACAGGGCACGCCTCTCTAAACCTCACTAACGGTACACGCTGTAGTTAACAAAGTTAGAGACGTTAATTATGTTCACATAAATAGCTTTTATGACATCAACAGACGGTCTATAATCGTATGGTAAAGGCATTTTATCAATAATTGTATGTAGTTCCAAAGATGAAAGTTATTATTTATTAACAAGGCTCATGAGATTTAAAGTTTGATTTGGTTGTAAGGTATATTCTGTTTTTTAGACTATTAATTAAGAAATAAATGTGTACTAGTAATAACTAATACATTTTTTTGCAAATTTTTAATGGAAACTTTAAAAATAAGTTTAATTTTTTTCTGATTATCTATATCAATTTAATTAGGAAACCAATTGAATTGAATTTTAACCTTTTTGAGCTTATAACATACTTTTTGCGCGTGTCTCAGTCAGAGTGTTACTATAGTGTTATTATAATTTCTATATAAATCTCTGCATAAAATCTGTGTTTACTCTTTTAGTTAGTGAATCACGGCGCTAGGTTTTACAATATAGTACGGTACTACAATATTAACTCAATATGAATATTCGGAAAAAATGCAGCAAACGTTTTTAGCGAAATATAATGGTCGTCGATTGGCGAAATTCTTGAATAGCAACTATATTTTCACGTTATTTTTAAATACTTATGTCGTTTGACTGAATAAGTGTCAAGATTGAAAAAATTGAAAATTATCTCTAAAAATCTCGGTTTCATTCCAAAAATGAATGTGCACTGTAAAGATATTCGGAAAACGCCTTAAAAATATCGTAGATGAACAGACATTTCGAGATGGACCGTTAGTTGTGGATGCTTTATTTTTTTTTTGACTAACATTTACATTAATACCTAGAAAACATAATAACTTGATTGGTCAGATCTTTCCGACCTAGTTCAGTGCCAATCTTGGTACGATAGTTTCTCGTAGTTCATCTCGTCACACATGGTCACCCTACATAGTCGACGTTTCCGACGTGCACGGCTCACTTTCACAACTGCCTTTCGCAGTTTTCTCGTATTTTTCCACGCTCAATAGAAAAACTCATTGTTATTGTATATATGTAGATAAATTCATACGACGACAGGTACTTGCGCATTGAACATCAGGTTAGATGCTGCATAAGTAAGACTTGTAGGTTAACATTATCGCACTGCCATAATGTAACACATCACATTTACCTTTGTAATGAAAGCATTATAACACACGATGACGTCAATTGATACGTTCTTGTCCTACTAAAATATTTTACAGCTTGTATCAAATATTAAAGTCACGATATCTGCCATAGAATAATATTTTACTGGAAATTGTAATATTTATTTTGATGATATATAAGTAATAATAAATCTTTTTCTGTAACATCAATAATATTATAAACAGTATTTAAGCCAAAATTAATATCACTCCGATATTTGGATAACAATTTGGTTGATGCCAACACCAACATGTCGTTATCTTTGTTTGGTTACATGAGAATATGTTATTGTATTTCGACATTGAAAAAAAAAACGGTATTATTTCAATTATTATTAATTAATTTATTGTTATTAAAAACTACAAACTCGTAAGTCTGCATTTCATAAAAAAACACATCGAATCTGAAAATTTTAACTTTATATTTTCTATTGCAACAGCCATGAATATAAATTCAGTTTGATGGACGTTAATTCATGTAAACATGAACGATATCCTATAGACATAAAGAAAGGGCAACAATAGAATCTTAATTGTCAGACGACGATATCATGAACCGTTCTATTCTCTTTTCTGTAACGTCGTTTTTCAATGAATACAGTTAATATTAAGCAAAATTCCTATAGATGTTTTGATACCATGGTACTGACTATAAGTACATTTCACAATTAATTTATCTTGAGAATAGTATTTCAATTTCAGATGAACAAAGGATTGATTTTTAAGGGTTTTTATCATTAAAAATAATTAATTCGTAAAAAAAAATAATTACTTTCTTTTTCAACCGAATTGAAGTTTCCAATATTTAATGTTTTCGTAGAATTTCTTTTTAATAATCAATACATATTTAATCTTTAGTAACAAAATAAACGGCTGGAAAGCGATTTTCGTCGTTGTGCAAATATTCTGCAAAATTTTTAAAAGCCTGCGATGGTTTTCTGTTGTACAGTTTATTTACATTGAATCAAATAGTTAACATCATCATCATCAACTCACTATACGTCTCGGAGTATACCTTAAGTTAGGGGTAGACTAGGCCGTAGTCAACCAAGCTGGCTCAGTGAAGGTTAGTTAACTTCACACATTTCTTTGAATTTCTGCGCAGATATGTGCAGGTTGCAATCATGATGATTTCTTGCACCGTAAAAAATAGTTATAACACAGTGTTATTTCCATTTTCATCAACCTATTTGTCATTCATTTTTAGCGAAAAATCAGTTTTTTTATATTAATGCGTCATAAACTGTGTTGTCAACCCTAAACAGTGTAGGATGGTCGCTCTTCCCGGACAGTAATTACATTGGCAGTTCCGCGCTTCACACCGGAACATGGTTAACTTCTTAATAGCGAATCCTATCACGAACTTAATGTACTAACTTTAAACTTGCCTGTATCGAAATTCGTTAATTCATAATTAAAAAGCTGACACATCTATACAGAAACATAGTTATCTCGATTTTAACAAAGAGAACAAGTGGGATACAATATGTTTCTGTACGCTTGTTTCAACAACTGAAACTCACGGTTAGAGAAGTCACAAATTATTCTATTCTTCTAGAGTTTAGATAAATTGAAATTAGTATTATTTTGATTCCTCATGATTTGATGGTTAATTATTAATAATAAAAAACTTTTTACAGTAATATCTTGTCCCGGATATTGTTTGTCTAAATCTACCATTGAAATTGCGAGGGCAGCAATCTATGATTGATAGCAGTGCGGCTCCATTTCAACTGCAAACAGTATCATGCAAACCTTACTATGACATGTTATGAATCCAATTTACGTTGTCACTTAAATATGTTAAAGTATCACTTAAATATAAAAAGGGATCGTTCTATTTCATTTAGTTGTTTTATAAAGAAACACGGTACCTCGAGATAATACAGTGAACAGTGATCTCATCGTCTGTCAACCACGACGTTTTTAGTGCTAAAACGATTTTCGCGAAAAGAGGCCACGCCATTGAGGGCACTTAGAAACCGTTTGTACTACAAATTGTTAGGAACACTGAGCGCTAAGCGGTCGATAATTTCACTTCTGCTTGCGTAAACTAAACTAGTATTACAAAAATACGTTAACCGCAACTAGGGCAATCTGTATTTATTAATGAAGCTAAGATTTATTTACAACATTCTTTAAATATTTCTTTACGTACGTTTTGATAAAAGTGACATAAATATAAATGACGTCGTGTAAATATAAAATTATTAACTTTAATTACAGGTTTTCTAGGAATTCTGAGTTTATATTTAATTGTAAAAAAAAACTGTTCCCACTAACTATCCAAGGGCAAAAGAAGATTAAGGTCGAAGTTGTATTTACAGGATTTTTGAAAGTTGTCTTGTTGTACCTGTTTTACTGCTGCAATTACTGCTAACCTACTTAATATTTTTCTTTATTTTGAATACTAAGTATTTACAGGCGTAATAAATTCGAAATGTCACTGTACCACACTATAAATGTCATGTGATGACAAATGAAAGTGAAGTAACCAAATGACTCGGTCAGGGGCCCAACGACCCATTAAAGTAAACTGTCATTCAAATCGAATGTTTTAAATTGATTGAAATAATGTAATGAGAATTGCTTGTCTTGAAACGACATCGACGTCGCTTGATTGGACGTCATCTTAGCAAATAGTTCTTTTTTCTTTTCAATAGTGTTGACAACATCTGTACAAAAAATATTGTTACTACCATCAATTTCATAAAAAAAAAAAATCAAAATAAATGTGCCTGTGGAGATTAATTTTTCGCGTTGTTAACTGTTACAAAGGACGTCATAACGGCAACTACAACGTGTGAACATGTCAATGAGCTGCATGGAAAAGCCAAATTAATTTTAAATATTTTGTAACATGGTACAAAACTTTTCAAAATCAGTTTAATTATAAAGTAATCACTAAACTGAACCATTTTGTCCTTATCCTTTTCGAAGCAACTTTCAATGTACGCTATCCTCATACATTTTAATGTCACAAAAAATGACAGGTTCAATCAATTCAATTAAGATATGAGAATATTACGAGTAGTTTATATAGTATTATTAAAAGTTTTATATTTTATATTAAATTATCTCGCGGGCTTAAGAGCATCCTCACAGATTAATCAAATTAACGTTACGTTAGATGCGCATAGAGGGCGTATAACGTAAACGTATGAATGTTGACTTTTATTTATAGAGTTTGGATTGAATGAACGTCACTACCGGGAATGAAACAAGATTTCAATAGGTACTAATGGAATTATAACATTTCAACGAACTGTAGCAGTACGAATTAAGAACGTTAAACAAACTCTCCAATCCATTTTGCTCTGAGCAGTGGGTCCTACTTTGACTACGTTATTCAGTTTTGAGTCTACGCTGACGGACTCGGGGATAAATACTCTTTCGAACAGATAGTTAGATTTACGGAAATAGTTACTCGATATCTACAGGGTACTATGCACTGCCAGCTATTATACTTATATTCGTCATCTATAATTTATTAGAAAAATCTATAAAAAAATAATAACCATATATTTCTATTGCAATGCGCACAATTTAACATTCGCATAAACGAACAGTGGTAGATCCCGCAACAACAATATTTGTTGGGTGCACGAATGGGCCGGGTCGACCGGTGAAATACCACGACCACACAGAAGACAGGCGTGAAGTTGAAGGAATTCCGCGTTTCGTCTGATGAGTGTGGTCCCGGAGGCCTAATTTTAGTCCTCTTTCCCTTCCCACCCTTTTCCTATTAGGAAATAATGGGAAGGGGAAGAGGATTTTGCGGAAGAGGGGACGCAAAGGAATGGGAAATATTCTCTTTCTGTGCGTCCCCTTCTCCGTTGAAAGGTAGGCAACGCGTCGGCATATGCGGATGTCTATGGGCAACGGTCGCCTCGCTATTTCGGCGAATTCAGGCCAGGCCGTTTGCTTGTTTGCCACCTTTTGATATAAAAAAAAAACCATCAAACTTATAGCAAGAATGTTTGTAGGAGTTCGATTCTACCAAATATATGTAATATAATAGTAATAGTATAAATAAGCAGATGGAATCCATCTAAATAAAAATTAGAATGTAGAGTATTTTTCTCCCAGATATACATCCATTTTGTATAATGCATTGTCCCTTTCATATTCACTTAAATGTGTATGTGAAAATGTACAAAGGCGCTATTTACTAATTAATGACTAACTAAATAAAATATCGTAAAAGTCTATGATTAACAGAAGAACATATAAGTAAAATGCTAATCTTCAATTCCTTATATATTTATTATTTCAGAGTCTTAGATTTTTTTACGAAACAAATATATTTCAGTTTGTTAGTATTTAAATGAATAGTTTATCACCGACACAGTCGCTTTTACGAAGCCTTACATCAGATGAGAATAATTGAAATCGCTTGCAGCGTAATTGCTCGTGTTTGTTGTTTTTCGTGTGGGTTTGCAAACACGTATCGGATATGTTCGAAAAACACGGTCACTAGGTGTTTTATGCGAAATGTAAGAGACACAATGGTAAATGTAGTGAGAATACTTAAGAAATAAAATTTAACTCTTTACCTGTTTAATTTTCTCAATTCTGGAAATGTATAAAAATAAAGTTATAGGAAGTTTTATTTTTAAGGCAAACCAAAAAATTATCTCACGATTTACGGTAAGGCAAACACGTAAATAATGTCTTTGAATGGTTAAAGGGTTTGCGTCGAAACTTTTAAGTCATTCGAAGACGACGGTACTTTTACTATAAAATATAGGTACTCCCTACAAGTCAATAAGATGCATAGGAAACACTTTACAGAATTTAACTGACAGCACAATGGTCGTCTAAGAGACGTTCGGTTGAGCTTCGATTAAAAGGTACCGTTAGTACTATACTACATAAGCAAGATAAAATGGTTTCAAACAAAATGCGTTGCGTCATACGGACGAGCCAACTTTGTATTGTTATGGTATTTCTGTCCGTGAGTCATCAATGAAGCTTGCTCATGTGTTCACGTTTAGGGTTTAGACCCAAGTTTCATCAAAAATATGAGAATAAAAAAAACATATACGTAGTGTCAGTATCAATTAGTAATACCAGATTCCTAGTATCTGATTTAACTTTTTAAATCTATTTTAATAATTCATTTTCATATTTTCGATGTATTAAAAGGACTTGAACGTCACAAAGTCAATTGTACCGTACTTCAACATTACTTTTACAAATCTTTTAATTTATAGATATCCACCATGCACTGTTAGAGTGAGCACAGCGGACGTTGTTGTAAATTAGTATGCAAATCGTAGCATTAAATTTATGCAACGCTCGTATTCCCTCAGTGGCAGCCCTGGCGGGCAAATGACCGTCACCGGGTCTCAGGCAGTCGCCGCGGCACAAGATTATACGCCCCATTCACATGTTATAGCCCGCATACACCCGCCACGCTGTCGTCCCAATCCCCGCTCTGGCTTACAATAAAACCAACAATTCTTCCATAAATAATTGCTTCCTTCTATCTACTCCAACAATTATTAGTGACAGCCCTTTGCCGTAAAATGACTACTCATACGTTGTGTTTTTTTATTAATAAAAAATATCTCAATTTAATTTTTACAAAAGTAACAATCGCATTTCATCAATTTGTTCATAAAGATACTCATCCATGTCTAAGAATACAGATGGAGACAAGATTTATGATTTTAGAGTAACAATTTTGAATAATCAACTTTATCAATTAAAATATGATTTATACAATACTTTAATAATGACTTAAAATAATCTATAACCATACTTGGCGTATAGTTGTACAATTTATATACTTTTTTATTTTTAAGAAACCGGAAGCGAGTAAGAACTGTGATGTATTTCACACTCGTCATGTTTATTGTAAGTGAATGATGTTAGCCAGAAAAGGTGACGAAAACGCACGCTTGTATGTCAACGCCTTTACATCGTCGGTCCGTCGTCACCCACTTACACGGCCCAGACAAGGCCGACGATGCATTTCGTGTGATAAAAATCACAAAAGTAAATTCACATCGAATCTGTGGCATATACATAAAGTTTCTTTTCTTATTACTTTTATACGATTTTACAAATCGCAAAGATTCGTATTTACAATAAACAAACAAATAAAAAGTAATAATAATTAGACAGATAATGAGATAAGATTAAAGTTTCTCCAGTCAATCATGCTGTCCTAGGGATAATTGGCTGACTTCACGACCTTCACTCGAATTTTTTCGAAATGTGTGCAGGTTTCATCACAATTATTTTTTATGAAAGGTAGGTACAATTCTAGAATCTAAAAACACATTGGTAAATGGCGGGGACCGAACCAGGATAGATTACAAGTCCAGTGATCCACCTACTGCGCCACCGACGCTCTAACCGTAAATAATTAACCGTTATTAACTGAAATTGATGAAAATTGTGCTATAAAATGTAATAATCGGTGTAGAAGATAAGGTAGGTACTGATTGCGGTACACTCACATCTGATAACCGGGCAGCGTGCCAAGGAGGTTACACGAAATTACTTGAAAAAAATACTTTACTACCTACAAAATGTTGAGATAAAAAACATACACCTGTTATTTAAAAACAATCAGATTGACATAATACTTATCATATAATAGCTGTCGCCCGCGACTCCGTCCGCGCGGAATAATAAAAAAACGTAATGTTTTCTTCCAGACTATGTTCTAAATTTGTGCCAAATTTCGTCATGGTCCATTGAGCCGTTCCGGAGATACCTTCAAACAAACATCCATCCGTCCATCTAAACATTCGCATTTATAACATTAGCAAGATTAGACATTAAGTGCACTTTCTTTCAAATATTTTAAGCTTAATCGCCATCCGCCGCTGAAAATTCAAGACGTTTTTTTATTTTCACTATATAAAACTGATATATCGATGTTATAACGGTCTGCTGGACATTTTATGTTTAGAAACGTGAAACTAATATTAGTTTGCAAAAAGCACACATTGACATTTTGTTTCCGATAAAAAACAAATATACCAAAAAGCAGTTGATTTTAAGCTTACCCAACTAACATCTTCTAAAAACTTATACAATACTGCAATCGAAATGTTTTATATCGTCTTCGTCCGATACTTAAAGAGACTTTTCTTGTTCATTAAAAAGCTTGCCTATCCGGCTAACAAACTTAATTGACACGGCAATAAGTTTATTTAAGATCGTAGTGGTACTCACTAACACCCTAATTTAATTGCTTTAGCAGGCTTTTAATACAGATTTCTCTTATCAAAAATCTATTCTGCCACATGACTCTGAGTATGGTACTAAGTTTTTAATTATATTCCATAGAAAATATTTAAGTTTGTAGACTCCAGTTACATTTTTACCAACGGCTTGGATATTTAAAACGGCTTTATGCCCTTGAATTGTGGTAATTTTAAGTCAGAAAAATAATAGTAGTTAATCAATGATGACCACGAAGTCCTCAAAATAAACACTTGGCCTGACGATGAACCCCCGACGGGTCCGAAACTAGTCGGTGTCGTCACCGGACCATCACACGTGAGTTAAGCCGTCCTTAATTAATTATTTATTATGTCTCACGAAAGTTTAAACAATTTAAAGTAATAATAGCTTGATAAGATATTGCGAAATGACATATGCAAAATTTAAAAGGGAATATTACTGTCGGACTATGGATAAGGTGTAAAACCTGGAATGGGAAAAGGCTATAAAATCCGTTCACATAAGTTTTTTTTTTATTCGCTTCGTGTAGCAATCTACAATTGTTCGCTATCGAATAAGCTAAGAGAAATGTTAACTTGAAATTTTATTCAGTTCCACAAAACAAGCTGAAACTTTCCCCGCTTTAGTTTTTATTTGACCAGTTGAGGGCGTTTCTTTTTGCTCCTCTTTGAACTTCAATACAAACTTGATAAAGACTGCAATTTGCTTAAAGTAAATGGAAACACCATTCATTTAAAGGGAAGTCTTTTACGGTTGTCGAGAATTTTATTATACAGTCGAATAATTGTTTTAATTACTTTGTGCATATGCAATTGGTACAAAATGGGGGAAAATTTTAATTGTACAAGGTAACAAAGGATGGAAACAACAAAGGATTCTGCGAACTCTTGCGTAAGAAGTCACATATATTGATTGGATATCATTTTAAATCCAATTTACCTGCGATACTTTCTGTAATACGAGTATATTTAATAATGAAAAATCTGTTGTGTTTTGATGACAATTTTAAAATAAATACATGGACAATAAGATCATCCCAGCTTTATATTATTGGCATTGACAATCTTTGTTTTGAAGAACGAGTGGGCCAACTCGCGGTAGCAAATGCCGCATCCGTTCGTAAGCCCACGCATACACGTTCGCAGCATAGCTGAATTTTCCGCCAATTGCGCCGACTCTAAAAATAATATTATAGAGTCTCGCGCAACTCGCACTAAGGTTATTGTATACAATTGCAAATCAAAGATGATTACGTTCTACAACCACGTGCTCTATGAATACTATTGATGACTTATAAGAAATCAAGTAATTTTTTACAAGATCCAATAAGACGAGTTGTATTGAAGCCATAATATAAAATAGTTTAAATATAATAATTGTAACAAGCTCTTTATGAGCAATAAAAATACGATAGTAAATGTACATTGTGCAAGGCGCTGGTGCCGACAACTAAATGTAAGAGCATTCTCTCGGCATTTTATGAAACATCTAAGTAATGAGAAAATTTTTAATAAATAAAATGTTTTGATAACAGCACTAACGGATGCGTGCTCATGAATTAATTAAGCACCGAGCCCATCCATCCAAATGCACTTTTAACATTGTATTTTAATAAAAGGGCCGGCGATGTATTTAACTGTGGACGTAGCAAAAAATTATGCAATCAAGGCGTACTTTCTATTCCGGTAATTCTATTTGGCGCGAACGATCCTTTGTGGAGTGATAGCGGCTAATCCCATCGGAACTGTAGACCTAGATTCGATTCCGCAATGTTTAAACTCGTCGCCGATCGAATGAGCGCAAACAGACGACAAACTCGGCTACTATCAGGTTCGGAACAAACGAGATCCAAAAACAGTTAAACGTATAAAAAGGTTTTAACAGTTTACACAAACTTACGAATCGTTTGTAGAGTTGAATAAATATTTTTAATTAAAATTATCGGTGTACGTAGTGATTTTCGTTTTATTATTATCGAACCTAAGCGTTACAAGCCATTCTGGTTTCTTATATGCAATTAGTATCTGACTCATTTACGGGAATAAGTTCTCATATTCGTCGTATTATAAAAATAAAAAGTTAGTTTTATTTGTAACCAGATGACAGATTTTTTCAAAGTTTATTTTTGACCAGTCAGTATTACATAATCAGTATAATTTCAACTATAAATTTCTCATTTCCATATCTGGTACGAGACTCAATCATGTTGGATGTCAAGGAATCTTAGAATACTGGGTAAATGGCGACATATTTCTATTTAAAGGTTAATAAAGGTAACGTTGGGCAGACCATATATAACATCAACCTAAAAAACAACCTAAAAATATGTCTATTGAAATCATATTGGAGTCCGAATGTTCAAACATTTCCTATTCCGAATGAAAGCACTAAAAAATAAAAGTCTTTAGTTTTTCTCTATTGCACGACACACATCGAAAAATATTAAATCACTTCCGGTGCAGTTTGAGCAATTTGTTTGTATGTTATTATTTTTAACATACGTAAATATTCATATATATTTAACATATGTAAATTAAGCTACATCCTTTAATCTAGAAAAGTTTTACTTGACTTTAAACATTATAAAAATGTTTTCTCGGAATTGTCTTTTGTTTTAGTCCGTTTTCTTCGCTAGTCTGTGTATACAATACTGAGGCACAGATGCCGCTGTGAGTGCACTCAATTTGTGTTATATTTGCTGGAATTGATCTAAGTGTCCATCGCTTCTGCTTCCAAAACGTTAACAAATAAATTGTATTTGATAGTAAAATGGAAATTTAAATATTTCGAATTGCTATCAAAATGTAGAATATCTATTTTGAAATTACTATTAATTTCAAATAGAAAGTGAGTTAAATAAACAGAATTAACTAGCGGTCAATTCGTTGGTTTCGATTCGCACTGGTTCTTTTTCCATCTTATAAATATTATAACAAATTGTGAGAAATTACTATAAAAGAAGAAAGATACTTTACATATATATATAGACTGAAAAATTACGCCTTTCTTTGGATGCTATAATTATTAGCCCACATTACGCTGACCTGAATCAAGTCCAAAATTTTTAAATTACAATTTGTTTTACCCGTTAATGTTACTCGGTCTAGTTCACACAACTTACATATATATTTTGATTACAATCGCACAAGTTTGCTAAAACAAAGGAAGTAGTGAAAATAAAAGGGTGCCTCTACAGTGCATGTACGTGTTATTTCCTGTTTTTAAACTTTTTAATATTATAATGGACTCTCGTAATAGATTATTGTTAACCTTTGAAATAATATTTTCGGTTTTAAATGCGTTAGACGAGTCATAACGAAATTAAATGACTAGGGCACCTGTTCTCAAATATTTATTTTCCAAAAATTAATGAAACATACCGTAGGGCTGTTGGTCGATTCATTCATTATCTTTCGATCTACGTCATTGTTATCCTTTTAAATATATTGCAGAACTACACACACAACAGTATACAGTAGTAAACGAATTATTTAGCGTAAAATTATTAAAGCCGTTAAAACATTTTCAGATTGCTGTGTGTGGATGGAGTATTAAATTTGAGGCCGGATCTACCGGACCGGGTACCGCGCTTAATACGTTTAAGGCGAGATCTGACGTTGTCTAATCAAATTGTTATGAGCTGTGCAACGTTCAAAATGATCAATGTGCCCTGTATGCGAGATGCTGTGGCCAAACGACCTTTCATTCCCCACCCCTCAAATGACGGAGAGGAAGCTATTAAATCAAGTTACGTGAATTACGTACACAAACTCCTTTACATAAACTCCCTTAAATAATTTGTCCTTCCTGACGTTGATCTAATTGTGAATGCGTTATGTACAATATTCACACTTCTGCTACTCAATATTTGAAATATTAAAAACTTTTTTTTCCTACTAACAGACTAATATTTTTCGCGGATTAACCACACGTACCCAACTAGGCTATAATTTTTTTTTAATGAATTCGTAACGACCCATGGACACGAATAGTCATTCTTAAGGGATCTCTTAATAGATTTTGACTTTTTTCATTGTAAATGTAAAAATAGGGATAGCAGTTTTCATGATTGTACGAGTTTTTTTTGTTCGGTTCGGATAAATTTCGATAGTATGACAAATAGACAAACTATAATTAAAATGAATTAGTAGGTTTAGTAAAACATAATATCCTTTTAGTATCACTATTCTCTTTTATAATGCCATTGGTGTCAAAGATGAATAAGCATCCATTATCGGTCGCCACCAGTGCATTGTTATCAAATTTATTTAAAAAAACACATTGTTTAAACGAGTCACGCGACACGTTACGTTTTTAGGTATTCAACCTAAAAAGCAATCGATTTTCTTTCTTATATCATTGTGTCTTATTGTTATGCGTCATCTTCTAATTTTTTTCAAGCGAATAGATAAATATATTAGTAATAATTACCTTATTGATCAAAAATGTTACCGTTACCTTGTTAAGGTTCATTTACTGTTTGTTGAAATGACGGTTTAGATTTAGTTGATTACATTTTATCATTTCACCATAGTTTAAAGATAACATTATTTGTGTCTTTTAGCTTACCGGGTCCCTTTAGACCAGTGTTTCCCAAGGTGGGGCGTACGCTCCACCTGGAGGCCATTTGGATTTAGAGGGGGGCAATTCGGAGATCTAAAAACTTAAGGCTACATCCTTACAATGATAGCCAGTGCTAAAACGTTTGAGAGACAAAATCCGTTGCATTGAAACTATTTATATGTGTTTTCGTGTTTAAAAATGTTATATGAAATTGATCTAGTCTGCCAAAAGTAGTTATATTATTTCTCTAACATTGTAAATTTAGGCCTCGAGAGAAATTTATTTCTAAACAAAATTTATAAGGGGGCAATAGTCATGTTCATCCTGAAAAATGGGACATGGATCCAAAAAGGTTGGGAAACACTGCTTTAGACAGAACGAGGCGGAGAGTAGAGCAGAATTTTATCACAAATAAAATTGAACTTTATACGATTAAAACAACGTTTAATTTAACTTTACACGTCTTTTCTCATCAAGAGTAAGCGTAAAAATACCTGAGAAGTAATATTAAAACTTAATTTTATTTGTTATAAAACCCCGTGCCCGGTCTGTGTAAACAGACCTTAATAATTAATATAGATTTCTAATGTAAGATAATGTACAACGCGTATCTCATCCTGTTTTCGATGACTGTATTTTTTCATTAATGAAATATTCACAACAATGTTTCTTTGAATTATTTCATATATATCATACTTTTATTGTATTGTGGTTTTGTGGTGTAATTAGCTAGTGAAGCACAGAAAATCTTAATAGTTTTTGATAGGCAGTATCAGACAAGCAATGCTCTATGTTCGATATTTACGCTTTTCATTTGGTGCATGGTGAGTCATGGTTACTTTACTCACCGACCTCTCGTATACAAGGATACATACACACACAATGACACTCTTGTATTGTGGTTGCATGATAATTGCTTGGGCTATTTTACCGTAATAGTGCTATGAATGGAATGCTGTATGGCGTGGCGCTAGAATACATTCTGCTTATATATTAACACTTACCTTGCAATAGAATGCATAAATACGCTATGTTTTATGTATCTAATTATTTCTTTGAATTTTCACTAGCATGGTAATGTCGTTTGTGGGAACACGTATATATCCATTCCATTGTCACTTTATTTAGCGAAAACTAAGTTTATAGTGAGGAGTGACATTCGATTTGTTTTGTTCCCAGGAGTGTCAGTGAGTGTATGTCAGTCGACATTATTGGTACACTATTTTATTATTTTGACTACTAAAATGCTATTTGATTCAAACACTTTGCTTTCAATAGTTTAGGAAACTTTTAAATTTAATAATTAAAATATCTATCGAAGCAGTAGTAAGTCTTTAATTTTTGTGATATTTTCCGGAAATGATCTGAAGCGTTAACATGCTCCCTCTGTGCACATATTACGCAATTTTTGGCTCTATTCCAATAGATATATACAATCCAAATAAAAGACATTTCGAGGAAAATAGCATTCAGATCGTGCGACAATGCAAACTTTAAAAATACAGCCCAAAAAGTGTGAACACCTTGTTGCAATGGACATTGGAAACTGACTGAGCTACAATAGATATTTTAAAATAAATAACATTTAACAATTTTTAGATAGAAAGCTACAAAGCTAGAAACAACAGAAATTATTATAGTGAAAGAACTAAGCGTGGTATTAAATGTAACATTGAAAGCACGCAAGCAAAATGACTTTAAGCACAAAGCTTTTATAACAATCAGATAGAAATGGAAGAAGAGACGCAGGGCGGTCCAACATTGTGGGCATATTTTACGTCGATATGGAAGTAATGCGGCTATCCGATAACCGCTCGAACTTTGAAAGACTGGAAACCTGTCTACTAACGTTTGAATTACTTATTGTTTTGAGTCGTCGATAACTTTCGTCTATCTTTATATTTTGTTTCGAAAGCAATATTACCTCATTGTTTGACCTATAAACTACTTTACTTTGTGTTTATTTTCTTCTATAAAGAAATTAATCTGTATAAAAAGGAATGTTTTATAAAACAAATGTATAAAAACAAAGAATACGCTTGTGGATTGTAAAGAGACACTAATGTGTTGTGGTTTATCGATAGTTCCACTAACTGACACACATTCTCGGAACTACCGGCTATAAACTAAGCCATTGTGTATCACCCGACCATGGTAACCTGCGGAGGGAGATCGGGTACACAGAGAATGAGTACAGATGTTCCACTTCTTAAATTGTTCGCCGCACAATAACTGGTATACTGCAATGTCGTGTGAATTTTCTAGGTCGAGTCTTGTAAGTTTTTCAATGTTCAAATGAATTTAAATTATTTGTATTAAAATTTTTTTTTAAATAACTTTATAGATTTCGTACCCGTGACCTATTTTTTAAAAATCTTGCTACTTTTTTATCATTGCTAAAGGTAGTTTTTAAGTAGGTAATAAAAGCTATTTTTGGAAGAATTAATTATTCTTAATCAAGGAAGCAATATTATAGCACATACTGTTATTACGAAGGTAACACAATAATCCAACCTCATTGCCAATCTACATTACAAATTAGATTGAAGTAAAATAATAAGGATCGCATCCTGTGATAGGCATTGGGGGCGGTCTATGTTTAGCAGTGGGCAGACAAAGGCTGATGACGATGATGATGATGATGGTATAATAATTAGGTTAGTGGTCTTAGTACTTATATGTTAAATAGTTGATTTATCTATATTTATATTAGCCTACTTTACTTCGCCCTCACCATTTTGGGTTGAGTGATTCCTTATTATAGAACTTCACTTTAGTGACACTTGTATTAATACATTTTATCATCTCCTACATTCTCTTTTACAAAACAGAGACAACAATACGAATTCATACAAGTTATATTGAAGTCAAAATTCACAGTGTCATTGAAATAACAATACAAGTCGCATATTTTTCTTTCACAGCGCAGAGGAAAAACTAGATTTGTCTCTTTTGTAAACAGCAATCATAATTTGACGTCAGTCTGCATCAAAGTTATTAATGAGTATTTTGAAAGTTAGTTTTATGCTCTGTGGCAGTTGAGTTATCTTAATTACCGCAGCTGGTATCATTTACACCGTGTACGTTACTTGCCATACGAAAAATCTTATAACTATAACAAACTCGAACTTAAAGGTTTAAAAAGTATTGCAAATTTTCGAACATCTATCATATTGTACAAATATTATATACATTTCTAAACTCAATGTTATTTTCGCTGAGAGATAACGTGCATATTCCGTACCATAAACTCGTGTATTCCAAGTAAAAAAAAAACATTCTCCCATTCCGAGAAAAAAATAGAAATGTTTTAATTTTAAAATAAAGTAAAAAAATGGATCCATAAGATTTCATGGCCTAGTAAATAATTAAAAAGAACATTAGCCGCATTGAAGAGTTCCCGGGCACGATGCAGCACATGCGACGTGTATTACTCTGTGCATCAATTAACGCGCTACATATGGTCGAAGAGGAAAACACCGTGAATTCTCACCGCCGAAACTTAAGTACAAAAACATTGCTGTCTCCATTTTTAGAAAGAGATTGAGAAGGATGTATAATTATGCACAAGTTTAAGGAACAAGTTTAACTTTATAAGTAGGTATCATACCATAAAAGTAGATAATTAACATTTTCATTACTATAGTTATAGTATTATATATGAATGTTTATTATTTATTTATTAGTCTTGTTAGTAGTACATATTTCGCCCATTGCATATTTCCACAATTTTTGTAAGTATTACTAAAATCGTTGGCACTATTCAACTTTCTTGTTGACTTAAACAGCCTCAGATATTTTCTCAGATAAATTATTCCGCGAGACGGCCAGACTATCAAGATTCTTTTTGTTTTGACATGTCCCCGAGGACGGTAACTCCATAGATTTTCCATTGACAGGTAATTCTCTGATATTCTATAAAAATGGGACTCAAATTTCTTAAAACTTTATTTATATATTTTAAAGTTTGACGAATATTTTAAAAAATATTCGTCAAACGATGCTTGCCAAAATTATACGTTGACAATAAACCGAGCGGGAATGCCATTCACGATATCCTTTAAAGTTATGCATACTGAATACCTTCTATATAAAGGCAAGTTTGAATTAATAAAGACGCGGCCATTGTTTTCATAACAAACTGAATTCTCACTTTGATACGTTAAATATGTACGTCATATCGTTTGTAAACTTGTTATAAAATCACACTACCTGAATCCAGGGAATATTTCAAGTAATTTTGTGATCAGACATAATTCATTTAGTTTCCGGTAATGGAATATAACTTTCTTACTTCTTCATTGATTGATAATCTTTGATTATGACGCTTTACGCACGTAAATTGAACACAAAAACTGAATTCAAATGGTTGACGAGAGCTCTGCACGCATGCCTGCAGAAGGGAGTGATAAAACTCAAACACAGATGGGTGACAACTGTCACTCACTAAAATTGCAATGTATTTTTCGTACAGGATAGTGTTCATTGTGACCGTGGTTTACTCGTGCCCTTGTATCTGGTAAACCTAAGTCGATTTTACTTTACGTAAATTATGTGGATAGTATATTATACAGAATATTTTTACTACTCTATCGCTGTTAGTGATTCCAATATAATATGTAGTTATATTCTTTTAAATGTCCTTTGATTTAAATTAACAATTTTGTTCGTATAAACTTTCTGCAATATAGGTATACAATTCCAATATATGTACATAATTCTTACGATATAAAAACGGATATGAGAAATAAAGTGTATTTTTGATTGTATAAAATAGTTTCCCGTTAAAATTACATGTTTACTTATTATTTCCCGTACCTCTTGTAAACATATTATATATTTGAATGATCACGTAGGCACGAATAAGAGGATATAAACAAAACATAATTTGCTTGCAACTTTACACAATTGTTTACACTTTAATCCTACTAAAATTCTTTCTAATAACATTTTCTTTTAACACTCACGAAATTTGAATAAAACCGTATATATAAATATAGATTTTCGATTGAATCATGTGAGAATTATTTGGACATTTGATTTACGCCAAGCGATTATAGACTTAATAAACGTAGCCGTTACATGACGTAATCGTACTGGACCGGAATGCCGCTGAACAAGTTTGCATGCAAAAGCCGACAAACAGACGCGAATACTAAAATAAATTTATTTACGGGTAACATACTCGTACACAATTAACCGTATGGTCGTAACCACTTCGTAATAGGGAGCTTTCTGTTTATAAAAGGGCGAGAAAGTTTCCTAATATAGTATATATGTCCGTAGCCAATACAATCTCATAATTTGGTGAAATAATTCCGAATTATTATAAATTGAAACATTCATGTTGTTTCCTTTTATTTTTTATAATAAAAAGTTTAAGTTGCTTTCAGTTATCCAATAATTGTATACTATATAAAAAATGTAACTCTTTAGTCAAGGGAAATGCTTAAATAAAAAAAAAAAACTTGAGAGGTGTCAAGGGACACCCGGATGAAACGAAGTTCCTTTCGATTAATTAGTGAAGGAACCAATGTTTATTCTATGAATAAAAAACTTAAGTCTTCACAAGAAGTACATTTTATTTGTATGAATTTTCGTTATATATAGTCACGTCGTTGCCATGTTGAAGTAGCGCTCATTCGTCGTTAACATACTTACTATAGCAAAAAGTGTCGTGACAACTTTTCGTAAGAATTTTTTCCGTCTAGCCCCCTTTCACAACGCGCGATAAGGAACTTCGTTCCAAAAACATGTAAACTTTTTATAATTACATTTGTTATCTTGAATAAATTACATTAAACTGTAGCCTCGACTTATAACTACACGTCTTGTTAAATTTTGCAATATGCTGCATAGAATCGTTCAACAAACACCTCCACATGCTGTAGATATTAATAACATATTTAAAGAATAATACATCACATTTCATACAAAATAGGGATCAGAATTGCTTCAACACTCAATACGTAGTCTAGTCACGTAAACACAATACCATTGATTGTGGATACTCGGATGGAATGTGTTTTGGCGTCACACCACCATTTTTCAATACATTGTCTTGACTTAAGACAATGAATCAACTCTGTGGGATAGTATGTCATAATTATATCTATTCATAGGCTCGGATAGAGATTCTTGATGTCTTGACTTTCATATTAATGGATAGTAATACCGCTTGTATTTTACATGCGTTACAGTTGATTTCCATTGTCGAAATATCTGAAAAAAAATCAATAATTTTAAGTTTGGATATTTCGCCATTTTCATAAAACTGACAAATCTTAAAAAACGCATCGTGATTGTTAGTTGCAAATCAAAAGTTTAAGTTCTTGATTTTCGTATTTCCATCTTCTACAAGCGAGATTGGCACTAGGGATTTATACATCGATCGTGTCTCTGAGAAAAAGCCCTGTCTATTTTCGCTCGTCAATAGATTAGCACCAAAATGCTCGCTCGACTATTCTGAAAGAGATTTCACATGAAAATCCAAAGAGAATCGAATTTCATCGACTGTCGAAAAGATAGCTCTGCAATTTCACTTATTGGAGCAATCTCTTATGTAACGTTCCATGAAAACTAGGCTAAATTGTAACCTGGATTTATTAATAGTCACGAGACAATCTTTCATGGCAATTACGCGGTATTTAACGTCCAACTTACGATCCAATAACTAGCGCTGAAATTCAAATTTTGAATTTCTGTGTGTGCCGATTAATTTGGCTGTGATTCGGAATTTGTGAATGTTTTTATTTTACTTTCAATATTTATAATAGTTTAATGTTTGTTAATAATCACAGGGATGAGAGAACAAATAAATGGAGATACTAATAGGGATGGGTTTAACTAATATTCAGAAAGCCAATTTCTATTCCAAGTACGTTTATTGAAAATAAATGACGCGACGTCAAGCAGCAAATCATAGAATACAGAGGAAACATTTGAATTCTCGTAAATCGTTTACGTAACTGACACTGAAATTGTAATTCAACGTGGAAATTGTTGAGGGAATAGTTAATTAACGCCGGACGGTTTGTATCCCGGCAAACACTGGTTCCGCGTCAACCCGATTATGTTCGGCTCGTCTACAGACGGCTCTAGCTAACAAGGTGCCAAGATCTGTCCGCATCGACAAATTGAAATTTGCCGCCCAGCTTGAATAATTTCAGCCGTGTTACAGTGAACGTCACAACATACTCAAAGCCACAGACGACTTGACTGCAACTTCATAAATGATACATGGTACATGCGTATAAATATTATAAAGTATTCTCAAATTATAAAATTAGTTCAAATATAAGTCTTCTCGCCATTTCACAATCAGGAAAACAATAAAAAAGATGGGAAATGGATAGACATCTTCTCTTATTAAAATTAACGTGCGACGTGCACCTCTCTTTTTTGCTACTTCGTTCTTGTGCACACAACACTGCTCTATAAATATCAATTGATATGGCATATTATTAAAAACCTACGGCAAACGAATAAATGGAAATATTGTAGATATGATACCCAATTCGCTGTAGTTTATTACGAGATGATATTTGCTTTGGCAGATGTTAACATCGCATGAATAAACAAATAGTGGTTGGTGCAAATTTGAACGTCAAAAGTCTGAATAATCGAAATATTTACAAATAATGTCAAAATTGTGCTTATTTATAATTTCATTTTAAAACAAAAAAAAACGTATTTGTATTATTTAAAAAGAAAAAATCTTTGGCGTCCTCAGAACATCCTTACGAAGTTTCATCAAAACCTTTGCAGTGGTTTAGAAACACTTAGGGAACAAACATAAAAACTTTTTATTTTCATACATGCATATAGAAGATTTTACAAAAGATGATTCATTTGAGGTTAAAGAATGTTTTCATCCTTAAATATCAAATATCAAGGTTAATGTATTATATTACTATTGTAATTTTCCATGTTTTGATATAGTCAAAGATTTTTATATTTTATATTGAGTGCATTAACAATCTAACGCAATTCTAACAATTAAGGACGAATGAGTAACTTTTGTTGTAACTGATGGCCACAGTATGCCTCTCATGATCATAATAACATAATTGTAATACGAGCTGTAATGCAAGAGGTAAAGAAAATTAATCGAATAAATGTAAAAGAAACTAAATGTCGAAATACTTATAAGGCTATAAGAATAGGCTTCGCAGGTAGTACTTAATAATATAATGTAATTTTACCAAACAATTAAATTAAAATTCAATTAGAAAAATGATATGTATTTATTTGATGACGAATTATCCGTTGTACTGTTAGCTTACAACTTGTATAAAACGTATTATAACTATTTGATAAAACACAATACGTTTTTTTATATTAATAAGGAGGCAAACGAACAAGTCAGTGGCGCAATGGGTTAAGCACTTGACTTGCAATCTGCAGGTCCTCAGAGAAGGAAAACATCGTAATTTAACCTGTACATATCTGAGAAGAAATTCAATGTGAAATGTTTGAAGTCAACCAATCCGCACTGGGCCAGCGTGGTTGACTATAGCCTAGCCTACACCTATCTTGGGGTAAGCTCCGAGACCCTCGGTGAGCTGATGAAACAAACACGCGATCATCTGAAATAACGAAGCGACCGCTGCCCATAGACAGCCGCAATTGCAAATGTATTGCCTATCTTTAATCGATGGACCTAGTAGAAGTTTTAATATTGTAGGCTTTGAAGTGCCCCCAAACTTTCACAATGTATAACTAATCTAAAAACTATAGAGAAGGTTAAGTTTTATGTGTGTTTTAAACTGCGTTGCCGCAAACATTGTAGATTTATGTTCTATTAATATTTAATAATCTTAGACCAAATAAAATCGATTTTACCTTGCACACGTAAGGGCCATACTCTGATATTTAATTGCATATTTTGTATAGCCGATGTAAGAATTGATTCTAAATCTAAATCACCTTTATTTGACCATTGTACAAATTTTAAATGAATATCTTTCAATATCTTAACATTTTCAATATTAAGGTCGTAGTTATTGTCCACCAGTTGAAATAACTGCACTAATAAATTAGTAATTTTTTTCAATTTAATTGGTACTATATTTTTTAATGTAGCATTTCCTTTCATTAAAACTTCATCAATAAAATCTATTACATCTCTCTGATGTTTTGAATTTCCTCTTATGATGTCCTTGATTCTTTTCCGAAAATTAATATTTGTTTTGAATGTTACAACATTCGAATTGATGTATTCCGATATTGCAGAAAAAAATGCTTTCAAATTGTAAGGTCTCGTACTCATTAATTGCTTAAACCAATACGTGAGGTATTCCGTGTAAAATATTTTATCGTAGCATAGATTCAATATGTTACAAACATTTCTCTCTATAACGTGTACAGCAATTTTACATTGTTGTCTTGATATTTTATCTTTCAATGGTTTTTCGTCCCATTCCGTTAACTGCGACAGTTTGCCACCGATGTTTTCCAAATTATTTCTAATAATATTTTTAAATACAGAATTTGAAAGCTCCAATATCGTGATTTTGAATGTTTCCGATTCCAAGTTATTTCCTATGTTAATGACTTTGTGCAATTTAGATATAACAATTATTTGTAACTCTAAATGACTGAAACGAAATTCATTTTCAATTAAGTCAATTTCAGATTTGTTCAAATCGTAATCTGTAATAATGTTGCGTTTTGTATTATTTAACTGCTTTAAATTTATTTTAATAAGTATATCTAAAAACAAATCTAGCGAAGTACTATCGACTGCATAGTTTATTTGCGGCAAATATTCACTCAATTCTGTAACTCGTATTGGGTGTTCGGTTTTTGCGGTACAGACGTAGGTTACTGTAAAATTGAAATGTTTAAATATATATTACTTTCACTTTCATTTAAAAATAACATTTTTATAATTTAAAAAATACATCAAGTGTTACTCACGGCATAGAATAATGTATAGTGCCGGCATTGTAATTCCATTATAGTAAATGAAATTATTTTTTAGTGTAGTCGTAAACTTTGTATTTCATAAGAAGTAATATTAAGATCCTGGTGTTATTTTTGAAGTAATATATTTACGTGCCTTTATTTTGCTGTTTGCAAAATAGTGATTGTGTGTTTTAGACGGTAAACGTTGAATATTGATAGCTTAGTCACAATATTCAAAGTCTTTCTTTCACCAATTTAATAAATACTCGTAATATGTATCAGAAGTCGACATTTTCTCATATGATGGAGCTGATTTGCATTTATTATCTGTAATAGTAATAGCAATTTGTCATCAATAACCCATCTTTCAATTAAAAGAAAAGCTAGGAACAATTTTCGCAATGTATCAACGCTATAGTAGCGTAAAGGCATCGCGGTAAAATGTTATTTCGTATTTTCTTCCGTAACATTTATTGTCCGGGACAACCAGCGATGAACTTTGTTGTATTCGAGTATTTTTTCCCGTTATGAATAAAAATAAAGTACACATTTTCCTTCTTATAATTACCTGACTTTTTTCTGTTTATGTTCTATGTTAGCATCGAGATTATTGTTGATTTCATACCAAAAAATGCATACCACGAATACTTGACAGTTTTGCATCATAAAAGAAATCAAAGGCATATGTTAGTTTCGAAGCCCTAATTTTGGTAGTCTTTTTCCAAAACTCCTTCCTACAAGTTAATAAATAATTAAATAAACTGTTTACAAGTTTACAAGTATCAAAGCATACAATGCCTCAACCAACAACGTACATACGAGTATATGAAATATATAAAGAAGTATCAAAGTCATACGGCCGGATGACACGACGCATATCAAAATTTATAATTGTAACACAAAGCAAGGACGTAAGGAAGTGATTTTCCCTAAGGAGTAAGAAGAAATACGAATAGGTGAACACAATAGTGTTCATCGTAGCGATTGGCATTGGCAAAACGTTTGTGTTTATGGTTAAAATTATTAATTAATTAATTAGTTGATTTAATGACTTGCGATTTGTCGATTATGATTGCCTATTTCGAATAGCAATAGGTTAATCTTGCTTTGAGTAATTTGGATAATTTTAAACATTTATTAATAATGAAATCTCTGACAGATATCTGCTCTGTGGGAAACTGAAGCAGCAATATTGCTCAGTATGTTAATTAACAGTTATTATAAATTGATACGTACTCTAATATTAATTGGAATTGATTACATTACCGAGAACAGAGCGCTGCAAGATTGCAACATTTTTTTGATACTAAAGCCGATATTATGATATAGTGTTGGTAAACTTAGGAAGCAATTGAAAGCAAGTTCAAAGTTTGTTAGTACTTAATAGTTGAGAGAGGAAGCAACACTTTTCTACTGGTAGAAACACTATGAATAACAGTATTTAATAATACTTTAAAAATTAGTACACACATTCCGAAATAGTTTCAATACATCTTACGAGTTCTTTGAATGCTTTATAAATTGAATTACAAAGAAACGTGAGAAGAAATGGTTTGCGAATTCAATATAAAGAAGATTGGAATGACTAGTTCGTTGATAGTGTAAAGAAGGTTTAAGTAATAAATTGCCTACAAGTTAAAATTTGAGGTGACTATGAACGGAGGCTTGATAAAAACATTTTGTTTTTTCAAAATGATATTATCGGAGAATAGAATAATTTTATTGTTTAAATTTACAGAAAAATCAAGCCTCTAAATGTGGTATTTTACAAGAGGTATTGAACGGTTTAGCCAACTATTTGGTACCAAATGGAATAAAAACCCACAGCGTATAACTAAGTGCTAGTCGACAGAGTTGTTTCAGCTTTTATTTTTTGTAAAATAACGTTCGGATTCACTGCTCCTCTAAAAATATAGCTTGTGCAAATAACGCAATAGAATACACTGTTAATATTCGGCTTCCCGTGTGTACTCAAAAAACAAGCCGACATTTAGTAAAGCCCTTTAGCAAAAAAGCTTTAAATTGAGCACTTATATTTATCTTATTAATATTATAAATGCTAAAGTTTATATGGTTGGATGGTTGGATAGATGGATAAATGGGTGAATGGATGTTTGTTAGAAGGTATCTCCAGAACGGCTCGACGAATCTCGGTGATTGTGGGCATGGATGTAGGAAATAGTCTGAAAGAACACATTGGCTATTAATTCAGTTTTATTTTATGCTGAGCGGACGGAGTCGCGGGCGACAGCTAGTTCATAAACAAATATTTATCCGGTTAGCTTATATTTATTTTAATTTGAAACGAAACTACGAACAGATATTTCAGGGGTTGCCCAATTTGTGTGTAAATACACAGACCACAAAAGCCTTTGAGTATTTCGAAATAAAGTAAAACTTATTTGATATTGTAGCCGCTTTGATTAGATGCTCAGAATTGTGTTGTTTCTACGGCTTGCTTAAATTATTCAAACTTTCGTGAGACATTATCATTAACTTATATAGGAACGGGTAAAACAGTCCCACTCACCCTGATAAAGGGCTCCCGATGGGCTCGAAACTAGTCGGTGCCGACATCAGATATATGCACGTGAGTGTTTTAGCCGTTCCTATATAAGTTAGTTTCTACGGCGTTGAAAATTATAGCTTAGAATGTAGATGAACGAATTCAAACTTAAATTGCTTATAAAACATGACATATTAAAGATAAACCAAATAATTACAGTCTGAAATTTTTTGGTTTATCATTATACAAGCATTGCTTCAAATAATGTTACCACAATAGAGTTCGAAAGTGATGACATATAAATGAACAGTCTCCATGACAATTCACAGCACAACAAGTTCCCGATGCGAATCCATTATACACATTGTAATGAGTCTTGAATACATATTAGTTTAATCAAGTATATTGATTTAGCTTAAGCCAGTAAACAAGTAGAAAATAGCTAGCCTAGTAATTAACTTATCATAGTGTATATTGAGTGTAGAATATGGTTTACTTTTAACTGTTAGTAGGTCACTAAAGTTCTTCCTTTACTTTGGTTTTGCCAAAATTTACTCAAACCAATTATACCAATTATAGATACTATTTTCTTTATTTATAAACAAACTGTCGTCCGTGTGTCCGTGCGAGCGGAATTAAAAAAAATAATAAACCTATCTGTTTCTGCAGACTATGTTCTACATGTATGCCAAATATCATCGAGATCCGTTGAGCAGGTCTGGAGATACCTTAAAAAAATTCATTCATCGATCCATCTAAACATTCGCATTTATAATATAAGTAAGAAGTAACATTAGTAAAATTGTGCTTGACAACAAATAAAATCATACAGCTACCTCATAACAAAAACAACTGTGATTCCTGATTCCTGATCATACTTATAGAAAAAAACTCAAATAAAACACATAATTTATTTCGCTATTTATCTTATTTTATGTTTGCGAAATTTCTAGTCTCTCATAGCATCCGTGTGTACGGACAAACGGTAGTAGTCCATAGCGCCTTTAATTATGCGGAACTAATTCTTATTGTGTCAAACGTCTAATTACTATCAACTATCTTGCATAAGATAATTTATTACAAACTAAGTAATAAGGTATTATATTAATTTGTTATTGATAATATTTAATACCAAAAGAAAAAAAAACAAAGCAAAAAAATCTCCTATGGCAAGTGTGCAGAAGGCCTAAGAGATTACATTCAATTGATTTAAAGGACGAGTCATAGACACTACTGAATGGGAGTTAAATTATTTGGATAATTGAAACGAACTCGTTTTACTGGAACCATGATACTACTATCTTGTAATGAAATGGCCATCGAATGCAATAGGGATGCCGCATACGCGGTAGCTGTTTTTTTTTTCTTCATTAATACATTTGGAACGTACACAAACGTGTTATTTGTTAAATTAAATTCCACCGATCATTAGCACAACGATATTTAACTATACGAAAAAAAATTGTTAGCTTTAATTTAAATAAATAAATAAAAACAATTGTAAGTAGGATTGAAAGATATAGTATTTACATACGTGTCAACGATTAACGAATCGTTTAATAAAAATCTACATAAGACGGTTAAAATTAAAACTGGTTTTAATGACACGTTGCCAACGATGGTGTTTAAGCGTTTGAGAGTACTCCAGCGACCGACTTTCAGAGTTGACGTACTAAACTTGGCCTGATTTAAATTAACACGGGCCGATAACTGTGACGTAACCGATGCGAAAAGGCCTGCCACTGCACCTGCTAACCCGTTTGCTCAGTGTACCGACTAAGGTGGATAAATTCCCACGGAATGCTCTCTAGTCCCATCTATCCAGATCATTGATCAATATAAACAAATATGTGAACTGAAAATGAAATAGATCAAAAAATATTTCGTATGTACAAAAATTTTCTTGTTAAATTTTATAATCGACTTTAAATATAAACATATGGATTATTAATTTTTACATAATTGGAATATCCATTGATTTATAATTTTATTTAATTTTATCCATTAGAAAAGTACATCAGTCTGAATATCAGAAGTATTATTCATTTAATTTCTTCAACTGAAGAACTTCAACTAATGAATATCTTTATTATACTAGTTTTATAATTAGGTTTTAATTTTTTTTTTTTTAGTTTAATGTGGTAATTTAAAATCAGTTGATCCTTTTTTATAATAATAAGTGAGAAACCTCTATAAATGATATTAATTATCTGGTCCCTAGCGGGCTTTCATAAGCCAGAAACTCGGGTCAGAGTGAAATCTCTATAAGTAAGAAAAAAATTGCGGCCCCTTGGACTCTCACTAATCCAAGTTCTACTGTACTTCCGAAAAATTGACTCAAGTTGCGACGAAATATTGAAATTTAAAACGTAGGTGGCTTTAAACAAATACGTATGGGAAAAATTTTACTCGATCCGATATTCGTTTGCCCTCTTCTCCTCTAAAAAAGTGCCATTTTTTTAATAGTTTGTTAGAAAGACCGTAACAAGTTAACAGTTTGAATAAATCATTGATCGGCTTTTAATAGACTTAATTTTATTGTTTAAATCTCTTCGTTACCTCTTTCATAAAGTTACAAAAAGTTTGCAAATGATTCAGAACGTTTATAAGTTTAAACTGTTTTCAAGTTTTGAGGTGTAAAAAAATCGTACAACTTTCCGACCATTGGTTTATTCGAAATATTTCCAAAACTTTTGAGCACAAGAAGTACAAAGATTTTCCCGAAGCCTTAACAGTAAAGTGTAATGACAAGTTAAAAGCTTTTATCATACGAAGGAGTCACATTCCAAACAAAGTTGTACGAATATTTTTTAAATCAATACATAGTATAAAACAAAGTCGCTTTCGCTGTATGTCCGTATGTATGCTTAGATCTTTAAAACTACGCAACGGATTTTGACGCGGTTTTTTTTAATAGATAGAGTGATTCTTAAGGAAGGTTTGTATGTATAATAAATGCATAATATAGTAGAGAAACACTGATAAATTTAGTTTTCTAATGTGATGTCGCAAATAAGCACGTTTTTTTGCGCTTATATTGCAAACGCTGGCTGAACCCTACGAGATAGACCAAAATAATGTACTACAGTATTGTTCACCTTAAAAAGTTCAACAAAAAAGTCCGCGATGGTATATGTCTATCTCTTAGGGATAACCCAGCATAACCATTTTTATTCTTTTACGAAGTGATTTTAAACAATACAGCATTAATCTTTATCCATTTAAGTACCTTAAATAAATTGTGCATTTATTCTGTAGTAGGTATATTTTGCATTGCACCCGTGCGAAGCCGGGGCGGGTCGCTAGTACAATATATAACTTATTTATAAAATTTGCACTTCACTTTGCTACTGTGTTTTACTTCAAATATGCCAATTTAATATTGGACAGCAAATTAATTTTGCTTCGAAAAGATTGTCCATTCATTTCATGTTTGTATTGTGATCCAAGTTAATTAATTAATTAAGTGGAACTGAGAGCTTTGTTCATTGCATGTCAAAATTAATATTACTTTTTCTATGAGAACACTAGAATCTTTAAATTAGCGTTCTTATGTCTGACTAATTTTATAAATGCTAAAGTTTAGATGGATGGATGGATGTTTGTTAGAAAGTATTTCCGATACGGCTAAATGGATTTTGATGAAATTTGGCACAGATATAGAACATAATCTGGAAGAACACTAATTAAGTTTTTTTTTTAATTTCTCGTGGACATAGTTGCGGGCGCAGTTTTTAATAAATATTATGACAAAATAATTTCAACACATTACAAGCATTTTTTACACATGTTTTAAATCAAGAGACTACAAAACGACATAGAGCAGATAAATAACGATATATCTGGTATATTATAATACTGTCTTAACATTAACTAGCGACAAATCGTATTTACGTAATTTTCTATTATTCCTAAGTCGATTTTTGTCTAAATCTCGTACAGTTTACCCAAACGTATTTCATATAAGCAAATTTTCATCGTCTTGATGAAATTGATTATTCAAATATTATATTAATATATTCGTCATTGACTGCTTTATGTCCAGATTCTAACGAAAGATTATGTTGTATTTGCATAGATTAGGTAATTATCCGAATTTTTTAAACATCATATATTACAACTTTCTCCATAAAGTCGATTAGCACTATTTAATTAAAGGATCTATTAATCAAATGTTTTCCTTTTGTTTCTTAAGAAGTTAGATTATAGAACTCTACCAAATGCATCTTCTCATTCATCATCATTCTGCTGCAACAAGTCACTGCTAGACTTTACTATGCTTACAGGTATGATTTCTCATAGTTGACCTATTTTTAAGGTCGCAATCTAAAATTTTAATCTTTAAAATTCTCTACTACCAAATATACTACACAGGAATAAGAACATTTTCATAAAGAAATACATTTTACTTTTACGAAAAATTAAACCTAATACTACTGCCTAAATCATAAATACCCTTGTTATTTATTAACACAAAATTAATATTGTGAAGGGCTATTTAATATTGAGAGCTGAATGTTTATTAAAATGGAACAATGAAACACTCAAGAATTTGTTACGTTACAAGAATCGGCGTAAAAAAAGTTCTCGGGTAATAAAAATAAATACTAATACATATTTTTAGTAATATTAAAAGTTCTTCTAAATTCCTACCCTGTGTTTCTCTTTCCATTTCAAAACAAATAAGTAGATTTATTATTATTCATATATATTGTGTTAAAGTCTATCAATCAAGGCATTGTCGATTAATTTTAGATTTTGTGACAGGGTGGAAATGCAATAAAAATACTCATATCGACTATCGGCGGTATATCGATCGATCTAAACCTCCGTAAGCGGAAACAATTCCGACAGGCGTGACAAGATGAGGCTGCGAAAGCAATTATCCGTTTCCTTGTTTTCATATTAAAGTTGTTTTGTTTGGAAATAGCCTGCTAGTTATTGGAAATTAGAAATTCCGTTAACTCTAATAGGTATTGTCCCGTCTCGATCCTTTCGTTGATAATAATGATTTAGGGATTATCAACTGGCAAAATATATCGGTTACATAATTTAAAATAAAAATAAATAATAATATCTTACTACTTAATAATATTATAAATGTGAATGTTTGAATGGATGGATGGATGGATGGATGTTTATATGAAGCCATCTTCTCGGCTATCTGAACGGCTCAAGGGATCTTGATGAAATTTGGTATAGGTGTAGATCATAGTCTGGAAGAACACATATTACGTACTATTTACGAGTAAAGACATGCCTAACTAGTAACCATGTGTTCACTCACGGTCATACTGTATATATTTATTTCAATTTATACTAGTTAAATTATTTTGATTTGGTATTGAAATCCAATTTTATAAACATAAACTAGCTATCGCCCGCGACTCCGTCCGCGCGGAACTAAAAATCATAATAATTAGTCTACGAGTATGTGTTCGACCAGACTATGTTTTACGTCTGTACTACATTTCATCAAGATCAGTTCAGCGGTTACGGCGATACCTTCAAACAAACATCCATTCATCTAAACATACGCATTTAAAATAATACATAAGTAAGAAGTAAGATTATGAACCTAATTATGCGTAACATTTTAAAGTAAAAAATGAAATATAATATACACAGCTATTTTTCAAACAAATCAAGTTTTACAATCTTAACAATTAATCTTTGCTAAACTTGCAACAGTAACAGAATAGAAACTTCCTACTTATGTGTAGGTAAGTATTGTGGTTGGGGTACGGACGTTGTTTAGATGCCCCTATAGAAAGTTTCCTTTGTGGAGGACAGTTTAATGATTTGAAACACTGAATGTTTATGTTCTTACTAGACTCTAGAATTACCGCATGCTTTTTAATGCAAAGTAGAAAGAATAATTAATGCCATATGATGACACGCATATATCTCTTGTAATAATGTCACATATTTACTCATATAAGAAAGAAAATAACTGTATCTCTAAAGTTCTTCGATTGGAGAGTCGAATCAGAATCATAAATGATCATTCCAATATACTACTCTTTGTTTTGATAGAAATATTACCTTTGTTATTGCAAAATAACTACATTACCAAACATGGTATTCATTTGGTTTTTGCATAAAAATTCCATTTCGAAGTTATTATATGAATATGAAGAACATTTAAAAAAAACATCAAAAACCAATTACATATGCTTTTCAATCAACAACCGTACACAACCGTTAAACTTCAATATAAAGATTCATGACTGCAGTAACGTGAATAACGACTGTCTCTGCCCTAGTATTGAGCAAGTTGGTTGTACCAAATATCTTGGACTAATGATCGATCAAAGATTATCTTGGCACAATCATGTTGAATTATCTACAAACAGAATACGAAAACTGATTTGGATTTTTAAAACTATCAGAAACATAGCCTCTAGTAAGCTTTTAAATCAAGTGTACATGGCTCTTGCGCAGTCGATTCTGACATACTGCATCCCTGTTTGGGGTGGTACTAACAAAGTTAAGCTCTTAGAGCTAGAACGCAGCCAAAGATCCCTAATAAAAGTCATGTACCATAAGCCCTATAGGTATCCTACGAGATTACTTTACGCTGACAGCAAGTTGTTGAGCATTAGGAAATTATACATACTACACTTGTTAATAACAAAACACAAATCAGTTTTCTATAATTCTAAATTGGATACTAGAAGAAGCAAAAAAGCAATCAATGAAGGTATGGTAAAAACATGTTTTGCTTGGCGTCAATATAAAAAACAATCAGAATACATATACAATAAAACCAATAAAATTCTAAATATGTCACATTTGAACCTACATGATTTAAAAAATATTGTTACGAATTGGCTTAATCAACTAGAATATGATGAAGTAGAAATGTTACTTAACGCACCATAACAGACACATTCAGAAACTAAATAGACCAAAATACTCACACTACTAGTTCCACGCATACACTTTCATGCACTTGCAGTTTAAACGCACACAACACAACACAACAACACGCGCGCATTTACACTTAAAAGCAAACACACATGCAATGTATTAGTCTAAGTCATAACGAAATGTAACAAAATAAAAATGTATAAAATTTCATATGTTATGGAAGAACGGGGCATCCTGACACAAGTATGTACTTACTTAAAAGGGTGCCTCAACCTAAAATTTGTTTGTAATAATTGTGTTTTGAAATAAATAAAATTTATTATTATTATTATTATTATTATTTAAAACTAATATTATTCTGTTCGCGTAAAGTTGATTGTAAGGACAACGCACAATGGAAGAGTAATGCTGAGTTTCACATGAGGGCAGACCAGTGTTGGTGTAAAGTGTTACTCTGCAGTACTGCTATTGTTTGATCACACACTTACTGACAAAACTGTACTATACTGCCTCGGCGCTGACGTGTGCGTTCGAGCAATATTAGTACTGCAATGTCTTACACCTCTGCCTTCTCCTATGTTCTGCCTTTGTGTGAAACTAGCATAATGCGCGTGAATCATTGTCTGACGCTGAAAGTAGGCAAAAATCATATAAAGGCACGTGCTTGTAACAGTGCTTACATGAACTAATCTATGAGTATGAAAGATGTTGAAAAATGAGCTCCATATTATGAGTTTGCCTTGAGAATGACCTCTAACATATTGAAACTAGTTCTAGATTTTATAATCGTAGCGTAATTTTCGTGGCAAATAAAAAAAACTATCCTGGTTTACATCGGATTACAAGGTCATCTTTACATAGGGTAAAAGCTTGTTTATATAAGAATTGTCAAAACTTCTGTTCAAATAATGTACTCGTAACTGGAAAGAAGCTTCAATGTTTTTTAACAGTTATTTTCCGACAGACAGGAAAAAGTTTTTTTTTTTTTGCCTGCATGTACAGTATATTTTTATGTAAATGGGTTTATATGTGTTTATAATTCCATTGTGATCTATATCCTAACTTACAGAGCTGAATGGATTTTAGTTTATTTTTATTATATTAACAACTAATAATTAAATTAATTTAAAAAGAAATCTACCGATGACATATTTGCACATATTATGCACATTGCCTTATAGAGTACACGTTCGTAATTAATTCTGTTTGAGTCATCATGCGACCTCTCGAACGAACCGAACAGCTGTTGGGGTCGCAGCTTGTGAGTTCAAATTAGCTTTAATAAAATCGGCTCGTGAATTTTAAAGACATTTGTTATTAAATTGGTCACGAGTTATGACTCATTATCCGCAGACATCTCATACGTAATCAGAGCACAGACCTGAAAGGTGAGCTGAGTCAAGTAAGAAGGTAATCTGTTAAATTACAGCAATATAAAATTGATATATGTGATCACACAATATTTATACTAGTAATATTAGAGAATCATTGAGATTTTTCAATACTCGTATTATTAATATTTCTGTTTACACTCAAAAATATTTGTCTTCTTTACTAACAAGTAAGGAGCAAAAGAGTATATAAATATTGTTAATTAATTCAATCTCATTTATTATAACATATATTAACATTAAGTGTGTAAAAAAAACTACCTAATAAATACTTTACTTTCTGAGACTAGCAGTAACTATTTTGATAACAAATTCTTGATTTTGTTTTCAACAATCAATGACTTGTCACTTTGACACTTGTTTCTCTATCTACCTCAAATTTTATTTGGCTGAAAAGCAATTTCAAAACTTTTCAAAAGATTGCGCAAAAACATATTAATTAAAGTATCGACGTTTGCATAAATAATTGACCCTTTAATTAACATCACATAAGATATTGTTAACTTCCGATCAAAGATACGATAGAAGTTCAATCAGGGAAATCTAAATAAAACCGATTAAAACGTGGCATCGGATATACCTAGCATCTTAATAAAGTTACAGCATTTGTAACAATAAAATAACAAAAAACATAACGACGACGTTTATCCATTTACAAACGGAATACTCCTTGAAGTCTTAAAAATGAGTGGAATAGTTAATTTTACTTTACTTGTATACACTTCTTTACGCTATCTAAGGTATGTAAAAAACGGGACAGGTTTATTTTGTAATTAACAACAGAATTGCAACTCATAAATGTTAAATAATAAATTTATATTTTAATGCGATGAAATTCTATTACGTTTTCTATTTTAATAAAACACTTTATTATAAAAGTTCGTTAGAACTAAATGTAGAATGTAGATTGTGAACGCTAGAGGAAATAATTACGCTAGATTCGAGTTTGCGGCAGATGTGGAAATTTGACTAGACAGTCACAATTACCTTGTTCCCCGTTTCCTGTGATACATATACAAATTCAAAGCAAACATAGCTATCGTTTGTCGACATACAAATTGCTCACACGGTTAGGTGAAGACTCTCAATGAATTAACGAAAACCAAAATTTCTCCTCTTCTTTCCACAAAATAATATTTCCATAATATTACTTATGAAAACAAAATTATTTACAGAATTTATCCTTCATGTTTGGTTTTTCCTTTCGTTTTAGAATTATTATGTATTAAATCAAATCAGAATTAACGCAGCGATCATGTGATCTAACTTGCAGGTTATAATTTATTTAATGATAAAATATTGACAGAAATCTTTTTAAATTTTGTTTTTTCCTACAGAAATGTTCGACTCCCTACCATTTCTGTTTACTCTCGTATACCGCATGCTAATCTTCCTGGTGTTGCTTGTCAGATATCATGTTACATCTTTCCTATCATAATCACACTAATATTATAAATGCGAATGTTTGGATTTGTGGATGGATGGATGTATGGATGTTTGTTAGAAGGAATCTCCAGAACGGTGTCATGGAATCGCTGAAATTTAGCATAGATGTCGAACATCGTCTGAAAGAACATAAAGGCTACTACTTTTTTTTTTTAAATTGAGATGCTGATAAACAGAGATAGCAATAGCAAAAATTTACCGTGCTTTTTACACCCTATCCCGTGTCGGTAAGAGGGTGGCATTAATAGCCGTACGTGGTACAAATTTTTGCGACTTACTTGCTTTAGATCTGAACCACGAATTAGATTATTATACCTGCAAAACCTCTTCAACATATATCTGGTATCATAGTCAGCTTTGGACGTTCGCTGTTAGACATAAGAACCCCACAAAATCAGTCATAAATAATGGTGACTAGCTCTTAACAATGCATAAACCTTTCTATTCTAAAGTGGTCGCGTATAAGGCGAAGGATTTTTAGGTCACTAACTAGAAGGCACAGTCTACTAAGACCATCCACGAGGCAGGGCTATGAACTCCTCTGAACATTGCTGAATTTTCAAAATTACTATTAAATATGGAGACTAAAGTATTTTAGACGCCTTTTTAACGTTTTTTCTAACGTGAATCATATATTATGCGTATTAAAATTTCGCGCTCGCTTGCAATTTGCACCACAACGAAAATAAACTCTCCCCCTGACAGTTGGGTGTGGGTTGCCGTGTCAGGAAAGGGGTCAAGGATCGATTATCAGGGTACACGCAGGACGTGTGTTGAGGTATTAGTATGGTTGGAACGGCATTACGTTTAATTTAATCAAGAATTTTATATATAACCTGCGTTTAAATCCTTTATATGATGTATTAAACAAATATACGTTGACGTATATATACACCATCTGTTATGAAAATTACGGAATTCACTTAAATTAAAGTGTAACATTTCCTTTTTCAATAAAATATTATAAATATTGATTATTGCTACTTGCAGATGTACTCGTATATTATAGACAATTTCAGAGACATTTGATGGCCGGTTTTCCACCTTTTGCTATAAAGAAGAAATAACATTTCAATTTCGCAAGTTTAGTCCAACCAAATGGAACTCATTTTTTAAAAGTAATATTCGATAGGATTGTTTTTAAAGTTATCAAAAATAGATAGATATACTTTATAAATATACAAATTAGTAATTTATAATTATTATTTTATGTGAATGATTAGGAAATTAAACATAAATTTTAAGATAAATGCTAACAAGTAAATTGTAAGCTATTTAAGTTTTACTTAAGAATCCATCGGAGGTGTTATAAGTACCTACTTGAACTTCTTATAGTTCTTCCGATAACTTGCGCTAAGTCTACTAAGTAAAGGCGGCTCCACACTTCAATTTAAATATTTTACAACCACACACGTGAAACATATCGATGATATACGAGTTTATGTTTTTCTTATAAGCGGAATGCTTATCCACAAAATATGAGTTAGTTATCGCAGATGCATTTTAATAGGACACTTTAAACGTTTATTAGAAACTAGCTTTTGCCCGCGACTCCGTCTGCGCGGAATAAAAAAATAGAAAATGGGGTAAAATTATCCTATGTCCGTTTCCTGGTTCTAAGCTACCTGCCCACCAATTTTCAGTCAAATCGATTCAGCCGTTCTTGAGTTATAAATGGTGTAACTAACACAACTTTCTTTTATATATAGATTGCTGATATTTTTATACTTGACGCTCTAGAACTAGACGTAGATTATGTTGATCATTATAAGAACCTACCAAGATAATATTCATATTCGCAGTGATAATATTGTTGATTAATACATCTTCTCTGGCCTTTAAGAAATATAAAAAGAAACGGTCACCCGCTACTTCGTCATCGCAGAATTAAAAAATAGCCTCCACCTAATATTCCCGCGTGCATCAGCTAAACCTTCCATTTGAAGTCCCGTCAAGAACGGTCGAGACGATCCGGAGACTAGCCGGAACAAACGCGACCTTTTTGACAGACAGATGGAAAGACAGACAAAAATGCTAAACATTAGTTTTTATCAAATCAATTTTTCTTTTTCATCAATTTTTCAGCAAATTCACCATGTGTAACGGATAATATTTTTTTCAATATTACATACAGGGACTGGACTCCCATTTTTCAAGAAATCTAATTACCTCTTTTTGCGAAAGAGCAAGATTACTCAGGAGTATTTGTACATTTTACTGATATCGTAAAGGCGTTACATCTGATATTTTCTTGTCAGTATCCAAGTTGACGGAAAGGAGTATTGATTTTGTTACAAAGCTGTAAGTAATAGGTCAGTATAGCGAAAGGTTGTCGTAATATTTTCGTGTCTTGCCATTTCTTGCTTAAATTGATCGAACTAATTATGAAGCGTAATTAATATTGATAGTTTAGATAAAACCGCTACTAGTTTATATATCTTTCTGTGAAAGTATGTCATCTCCAAAACGTATTTTAAGGGTTATTAACATTTAATAATAATTAAAAAGAATACTAAAATGACTTTAATATAATTTCCATGCATCTCTTTCTATGAATTTTCAGAACCACAAGTTGAAGTAAGGATAAAGGCGGAAAATTTCATCGCTTGCGTATTTCGCATTTCCTACGTAAGGAAAAAACGTTATCCGCCATTGTATTCGAACAATACGAACTGCCCTCACTGTGCACTCACTACATAAAAGTATTTAATACATAACTAGGTATACGTATAATCACAGTTAAGGCATTCTTATGTCGAATGGCCCAAGTTTTCTTTATTACAAGTTTCCGTTATTCAATATTTTCTGATATCCTGTTCGCCAGCCGTAAGATACAAAACATAACATCACTTTCAAACATTTTAAAAACGCAAAAATTATCAAAATATTTGTCAATATTGTGTGAACAGGATATTCGCACAACATTTCAGAAAAAAGTGTCAAAAAAAGCCGCGTACTATCACAACAGCTAGTTTTCAGATTAAGGTAATTTTTTGTCGTAATACTAGTTGTCATCTGCGTCTTAGTCAGTGTGTAATTTATAAAAAACTCGACGAGTAGCCTACACATTATTCGAGACTTTAACTCTGGTCCAAATTTAATCGAAATCTGTTCAGCTGTTCTGGAGATACTTGGCAACACATTTGCAATTGTAAATTTTATAACTACGTAACATATGCCTTGATAAGGATATTAAAGGGAGATAATAAAATATGGAAGTCCATTACATGAAAATTACATAACGTACGCAAGGCTTTTATGTGAGCTTTGAAAATAATTAACAGTTTGTAAATAACGTATTGTCGGTTGGGTTTAAATTGACACAATAGACAAGTGATGCGAGCTACCGCTCGTTGAAGTACCGGTACCCGAATAAACGGAAAGGTTTAGTTACGCTATTTTTTACTTTAACGGAAACAATACGCAATCATTTGAACCACTGACTCGGGCAGAAGCTAAATTGCCTCCTCATTCGGTTCTATTTATTTGGTTTAAATTCTAAAATTCTAGTATTTAGTTGTTTTAAAATTCGTAAATTATTCTTAAATAATAAATTTATACTGCGGCCTGTTACTCATATTATTATCCGTTACTTTTTTTTAATGTATGGGTGTAAGTTTTTATACATATATTTCCGCGGTGGAAACCCACACTAAAATATCAAAATGTTTTTTAAAATAAATCTAATATTTTAAAAGGCTACAAATAGATTCTAAGAATGTAGCTACGTGTACTTAAAACTTTTATGCTTTTATGGGGTAGTTCATCGATTTACGAAAACGTTGGCAGCTAAACCAGTAAAGTGATGTCATTCTTTGGGTGTGTTTCAGTAATGGCAAGTGTCACGACCACGAAAACGATTTTACAATGAGTTCCCACTGCCAAAATAGGTGTATAGAAACATATTGTTCACACAAATCTTAGTGTTGCTACAGCGACAATGTATTAAGCTTAACACCTCACTTTTAGAATATTTACAAATAATGCTAACTAAACGTTGTTTTAATTATTAGTGAGTTATGTTCAAGTTTTATTTTAGGATAAGTAATGTGCCATTCCAGTGCGTATGTCCTTTTCGAACACCTAAATATCAACTGAATATTAACATTCAAAATTATTTATCGATTTAAATAACTACCATAGGACTTCCATAAGACGTGAGTTTAGAATTAATGAGGCAACGCCTAACAGCCGTGTGGCTCGGAATTGCTTCTTATGAATGCTAAATCGCTTTTAGTGAGATTGCACTTAGAGAGTATATTTAAAAGTGGAATAATTCCACAAAGAATAAAAATGAGTATGTATAAATTCGAAAATCAATTTGTGACAATTATAGTAGTTAACGAGTTAACTGTGCAATGTGATTTGTGCACAATAACCTGCCCAATAACTAAATCACCACACAGTAACAGTTTACAGTACTTACTTGATTAATTAAGTGGTACGTCCATATATTTTCATTCACCGTAATCAGATTTGATGCAATTCCGGCTATCCTGGTCAGTATTATGTGAATTCAAGTAAATTTTAACTAAATGTTTATTTCTAATTGAACTGTAATAAAAACAATATTTTTTTATTGAATTTGTAAATAATTACAAAGACAATTACAGTTAAGAATTGATTTAATCACAATACCACATCGCTTCAAAGAATAAAAAAAAACATCAAAACATCAATTCTCTGTTTCTAATCTCGACTATCGGACAATTCTGAAAATGAAAAATATTCCAGCATTTTCTCGCCTGAATTGCAAAGGAAAAAAAATCAATCCCTCATTTGTGTTACCTTGATAATACCCAAGATACGTCTGCTAGCAAAACTACAGTATTTTTCTTGAGTTCACAACAACCCTATAGGGTTGTCAAATCTTAATATTCATCAGATTAACCTTGACATGTTGTCCCCGCTACATATATTTTCACTAATAAATTCATGTTTTTTTAAACAAATGCATTTTATTACATTGTAGCTTTTATAACTGAATTTGGAAATTATAGCGTAAAGCAAGTAAATGGATTATGTACGCCTTTGAGATATGAATAATTCGAACACTCCACATGCCTTCGACCTAAGAATTTCAACACTTATCTTTGAGTTCTTACCATAGGAATTTTTCGCGGTGGAAGTTAATCACATTGTATAGGTTACAGGAATTGTTTATTGTTAAGACATGAGCGATATGAACTTGGTTGTAAGATTACAAAAACATAACAATTATATCAGAAAACTTAATAGAGTACCTACTTTACAAAATGGGAATTTATATGTATTATCTTTCTATCGGTCTTGTATTCTTTTTAATTCTAACATAGCTTTTCACAATAACTACGAGCAGATTTTCTAAAGCTCGTACCTTGTAGCACAATGGAATATGTCGATTCAGTCATAGGTTAACAATTGCAACTTTAAAGATTTTCCTTCATATGATCGGATCATATAAAAGAAAATCTCCTGATAAAGCTCTTTCACTAGAATTGCCTAAACGATTGAGAGCATTTTCAAAGAACTAAATGGCGTCTGAAGTTTGTTGCCGTACGACTTATTGCGAATTTAATTTTAATAACTGCAATAATTATACTCAATTTAATTAAAGAAAAAGATTGAAAAGGCAAAAAATCTTACTAACTTGGATAAAAACGATCTAAATACAAATCACAGAGTTTACGAGATTCCAAAGCGGTTTCGAAACGTTTTCCACTTGGAGAAAAACTTGTTTAACCTAAAGGCGGCAAAGTAATCGCAGAGTGAGATTGGATACACTGCAGTAAGTTTTAAAATCAACATCTTGCTTACTTAATTATAAAAAGTTTAACAGCAAAATTAAAAAGTAATATTCCAATAGGAATAATATGCAATAGCAGAGTCAAGAACTAAAATTATATAAATGTTATAAAAGTAATGGTTATTATACGCATAGTATATACATATATATTAGTACATCTTTAACATTAACCTTGAAATATAAATAACGAAACGGCAAAGCGATGAACGTTAAATTTAAAATTATTCAAACATGAGATAACATCTAGAATGTATTGTAATTAAACGCTGACGTAAGTTTCAACATAAAAAATATACACTTTTGTAGTAATTATCATTCAATTGACGATATAGAAAATATCGCAGCGGACCTATCAAGTGAATACTCCAATCGTAGCAGCTTTTATGCTATAAAAAAAGGGGCAGCTATTTTTTATTTCATAATCCAATGAACAATATAGAACGATCGAAAGGTCAGCATGAACAATAACTGTATGATATTTTACGTCAGAAAAACGTATCAAAATGTAAAATTTACGTGATAGTGTAACTTTTACTATTACTAATAGAGGTAGTTTTGTCAGAAAAAGTTTGGGGGCAACTTTTTCCCAATTTAGGAGTAGTTGGGTATGGAGTGGATATAGGGTTTTATAAGTCCACTTTCATCCAACGTAGCTGTGCATCGAAATAAATCAGAATATAAGAAAAAACATTTCATTTTTTTGTTCATTAATTTTTTTTTTTTTCATTTTATTTTACGTGCAATTTTTGTTTTAGGCATATGGCATTCTTTTACGTTTATGTAAATTTGTAAATAAAATTCCGTAGTAAAAAAAGCCATCTTCCTTATTTAAAACTAACAACAACAACATAATCACGCCCATAACCCAGTGGGGGAGGCAGAGACCACAGATCTCCATTTGCCGCTTTTCTGACACATCTCTTTCGCTTCTTCTACATCTACGCATACATGCAAGTCGGTTTCTGTTGCTCTTAATATCGCCCGTCTTGAGTATTTCTTCTCTGGCCGGTAAAAGTCCGTCTGGGACAGCTTTGACCGACGCTGTCGCTCACATTCGCACCATAAATTTCCTTTTTTAATCTCCCTTAAATAAATTAATACTAATAATGAATATATATATTTTTCTTGAATAGTGAAAAATTATAAATATAAACTTTGTAAGTATTGTCACAATACTTATTTTCTTGTTTCAATATAAAAATTAAATTAAAAAAATCTTACCAATACATCGTTCTTATGATTCATCCAAATATTTTCACAACTGTTACACGTAGGACGAGTCTCACGAACCCTTAATAATATGCCTTCTATCTCTTTCATTACAAAGCTAAAGAAAGAGATAACAGACAACCGGTTTGAATCACGGCGAACTGCTCATTCTTATTTTTAGTGATACGACTATTCTATGTTAATCTGTCCGTTGCTTAAATTGTATGGTATAATTTAAAAGCATATTACAACGGAGAAGAGAAATAAAAGTTTAAAAAACCAAACTTCCTTTTCTTAGTGATCTCTTTATAATGAGAATTTTTAGAGTAATAACACTAACCCCTCATTTCTTTCAAATATTGTTTAATCGACAAATTCGATGTAAAACAAGACGCGTTGGCAATCGTCCTCAACTGTTCCGCTACTTCTTTCAACTTTCACCAACAATGAGTCAAATCTCTCCGCTATCATCGCGGTGCTAATTCTTTGTGACATTGACAATCCTCCGGTTCGTTCACTCGTGATTGTGTAATCAATTCGGACACCTATATAAATATACACAAGTATGTAACTATGCTATGTAACATAAAAAACGCGAATCCAATTTAAAAAATATATAAGGGTTGGTATTATTTAATCACTTGATTTCACCTGTATACTTTACTTAACAAGTAAATAGGATAGAAAAGTATTTCATTAAGAGTATTTGGAATATCTACCGTCAGTTGATATTTATAGATTAGTCCCCTATGCGTTCCTAAAAAACTAAACACTAGATAGATTGTGTTGAAACTACAGAATATTCGGAGGATGCCAGAAAAAAAAATGTCTTCTAAAAAACCATATAACTATTTTATTTTTTTCAATGAAACTTTTCGCTTAAAATGTTACATATTTTTTTATTATTTAAACTTGTGGTATCATTTTTCGCCAGATTCAGCTAGAAGTGTAATATAACCTAGTTTTTGAAGTCAATTGAAATCATTTTTAAGTTTTAATAAAATAAGTTTATACAAGCTATACAGCTAGCAATGTCAAATTTTCTAGGAATATCAAATATTCAAGACTCTCGGGACATAAGGCAATCTGTGAAGTGGTCTACCGTGTCCAGAGAAACTTTGCATGCACAAAGATAAGTAGTTACTTACTCCTACATACCCAATGTTAAAATTAAATAAACACATAATTATATTCATCAAATCAAATATTAAAATGTCTTGTTCAAATCCTGAGATTTGAATGAAATATAGTCTTAACTTAACTCAATATTCATCAAAATGACTCTCCTGAAAGATCATATTTTTATGAATATCCTATATACGTGGATGCCATTTTGTTTACTTGGATTACCTTCGTGCACATATCTTCCAGCATTAATCTAATCTAATAATCAATAAAATCGACGAAGAAGTCAGCGCTCTCTCCAAGCCAATCACGCAAATTGCATCGTATTATGATACTTCATGTGTAATACTCGTACCTTCTTCCGCTTCTGCACTCAATATGAATCATTAATTGAATGTAATCAATTCTTCGATCGTTGCATTTCTTTGCCAATTATGACTCGTACGTACTTGTTTGTTGAGTAATTTTTAATCGGACAGTTATTTCAAATTTTAAACATCAAAAAGGTTGCTTTAATAGAGAAAAAAATATTTTGACAGGACAAAGAAAATTTTTCAAAAGGGTGATTTCGAACTTCAAAATTTTAAGGTGAGACATCTGTTATTTTATCCATTTTTTATTTTAGTCTATAACAGTTATAATTATTTTTACAAGGGACGAGAGAAAAAGAAAAGTATTAATAAAACGGTCTTTTTTCTGACAGATAAGATTGACGGACGCCATGATTTATTAAAGCTCTGACAAGTCTCAAGTGTCATTTTTGGAACAGTAAAAAGTTTCGTTTTAATGAAAGAATATGTCACCGAGAATAATATCGATTTATGGCGATGGAAATTGTTTGTTCAGATCGATTTCTTATTGCATATACAACAATCAGGAGAGACATCGAGAAATACGGCTGAATGTCGTTAATCGAGTAGTTAGTGAATGGAATAGATATAAAAACTTCATAATCGGCGACACATCGTACAGTTTAAATATTATGAGCGCTTCGGATTATCAAAGTTTAATGTCAAGAGATGGGCAATATGGTGGGCATGTGGAAATACATTGTGCAAGTGAACTGTATAATGACTATACATTTAAGGTCCACGTCAACATGAGCAATAGAACAATAGATTATGGAAGGGGAAGGATAACTAAACATCTATTATTTTCGGGATGTTTCGATGCAGGTCATTATAGCGTTCTAGAATTTGGCGATAATTAAATTATTTTATTATTTAGTCCTTATTTTTCTTTTTGATCATCGAGAAATTTTTAGAGGACAGTTTCAATTCTTGACGATCTGGTTTACATGTCATATCTTCGTTGGATTCACCACGACCACAATTTTTTTTGTCAAGTTATGCAGACCTCACAATGTATTTTTTAAAAAATATTAAACATTTATTATTTTGGAATTATCATGTTTATTTTCAAGTGTTTTTATATTCCTATAGCAACATAGTCTTAACAATTAGGTGTATTTTAAAAATACCGTTTTTTTTTTAAAATACAAACGACTTAATGAATTTTATGAAGTTACGTTGACAAACATGGAATTAAAAAGTCACTTCAATGGAGTTAAAACACCCCGACTCGGCTAGTTAACTTAATAACTGTGGTTAACATCGGCTTGAGTAACTCAATTTCGCGCACAACGAAAAACAATAAACCTACATTTACTTTCTCTTGTGAAAATTTTTAACTTTTTATTTTGAATTAATATTATTAAGGCTATATTTTCTCGTCAAAGTGAAATGATTGAGGAAGTTAGTATGATTTTAAAAGTATTTACTCGAAATATTCTCGTCAACGATACATTATGAATGTCGTCCGTTTGTTATTCGACAGATTGTGTCGATTTGTTTAAATTAAAATCCCGCGACTTTTCACAATTTGTCTTGGTCTTGGTCAATTTGTCAATTCATGATCGGTCGACGTAGCTTAAATGTGGTCACCTAATACCAAGTTATGGGTAGTAAACATTTTTAAAGATTGTACTTTAAAATCGTCCTTAAAACCAGCTAACTGTAAAAATTTTATTAACATCCATCAAATCACTCGCTACAGTAACAAACACAGTTTGCTTTTCCTCAAACGGTTTTGATTTGTGACTGAGTCAGTTATAAATAACTCATAATAAATTATTTAACTTTACATCAATAATTTGAAATGAGTCATTATTGTTACACTGCTGATTCATTACGGTAGTGTACTTGGAAATTATGTAAACAAGATAAAACTTTAACGTAAAACGTATTTCGTAGTTTTTGTCATACGATCGAACTCAATAATCCCCTCCAAAGATCGATCCACAGATTATTTTAATTACTTTGTACAATTGCTGTAGACCAGTCATATCTTTCTCAAAATGAAAGGTAAGATTTTTAGATTTCTATTGTGATCTTGATATCGATTTTTGAAGCGTTCCAATAAAAAATGTTAATCAAAAATATCATAGATATGCAAAAATGGATCGAGTTGGGTTATGGAGTTCGGCCGTTACGGACAACTAAAATATCTGCATTATGACGATGACCTAGATGATAAGGATAGTAAAACTATTTATACATTCCAAAATAAACGAAGATTCACAGGTAAACGGACCGTTAGAGAAACCTTAGTGCGGTTCGTTTTAATTTCCGTACTGTTGGAAATTCAGAATTCTAATGATCTTTATGTTCAAAAACAGGGAAACTAGATGAGAAAAAGCAGAAAGAAAGGAATGAAAGTCTAAATGAGTTTTAGATACCAGCACCTAACTTTCAGACAATTTGTAGAATTTTAGCGTACCTTTGCTTCACGCTTTCTAACTTTTAGATATTGAACATAAGAGTAATATATACAATACAGTATATTAATTGGATACATCATCATTACATACTTTAAATCGCAATATTTCACAAACTAATCGGTATCTCATAATAAAAAAAATGCCTTATAAATCAGATGTTGATAGTTTTTGAAACAAATTCGGTCCAGCACAAGTATACAGCATACTTTGACGCAGAATAGACATTAATTCATGATCACGATCAAAAACGTTCGTAAAATATTGTTAACTAGATCGGTACAAAATCAACTAGAGTAAATTTAATTTCTTACGAAAGTAGTAAATCAAATACATCGGTCCAAAATAGCAAAGTTAAATAACATGATCTACTTCATTGAATTGTAAACATTGTAATGAACAGCGCACACTCGATTATTTGTAAATCGTAAACATGGACATGTTTCATACAACATGTCACGACTGCGAGGACTGACTCACATGTGCTACGTGAATTTCCTCACAGTATATATTCACTTGATACATTAAACGCTAAAATTCTTATAAAGAGCACTGAATCACGCAGACATTCACAAACTAGTCAACACGGATGTAAAATTATGTATTTATTTAGTACATCATGAATTAAAACACATGTGGTAGATGTATTTTTCCATGTACCTAATCAGTCAAAAATGTTGTCTGTATATGTGTACTCGAAGTAGCAGAACTTCAAATGACACAGTTAATAATTACACTTATTCATTAGTTGTCGAATGTTATCCGGATGGTATTATCTATAGTCGACGATTACTTCGTTACCTACTATTTATAGAAATTGTTTAAAATTCAAAGAAACATTCGTAGTATCAATTTCCTTTCCACGCTATCCATTTGTCTTTAGTACGTAAAATGAATAAAATAATAAAATATGAAGTCATAAGTTGCTGATATACTATCTGTTCATTGCATTTTCAAAGTAAATACTTTTATCAGAATAGCGATACCCCGAAAACATTGAATGTATGTACATATGACTGTTATCTCAATGTTGTAATGATAAAGATCGCCACATCGTAAAGATGATACTTAACAATCAGCTGATTCAAAAATAAATATTAATACTTATGTAAGTAAATAATTACAATTCAGACTGTTATCAACGCAAACCCTTAGCTTATTATTGCTATTTTCGTAAACCGTTTTGCAAGTATTAACACATGTGTTAATATTATGGATTTTTCAAAGTAAAGTTTTCAGTTAAATGTTTTTTTAATATATAACTTGTTCAATATCAATCAAAATAAATATGTATTGTATGAAATTTCGTTCCACTTCACTGCGCTGACAGAACCGAAACGAAATCAATCCCTTTGGTGAGTTAATTAAAAAATAAAATGAAGCTTAAAAGCAATATGTTTTATGAACTGTAAATTGCACTTATATAGCATGAATTTTATTCGACTTGCATCGCTATTTTTAAATTATAAAGATCACCAAAGATCAATTTGTTTTGAAATACTATACTAACCTTTGAAATGGTAATGAGCTAACGATCTGAATGTACGTATTTTAAATCTAAAATAATTATCATTTTTTACTACAGTCTTAGAATAAACTTAGGTTAGATGTCGACACTAGAGAAATAAGAAGTGTAATATGTACATTATAATTAAAAAAAAAGTATTGGGAATGTATTTTTTTGGTTCCACATTCACTTTTTCTATGTTAGATCGCCGCAATTGTTTACTTTAATTACTAAAACACCTGATTGATAATGATGTACCTAATCCCGGCCGTGGCGACCATCTTCAACTCCAATGTTACCGTTGATGTGCTCGCATGTGGCTTTTGTAGCCACTTTTGTTTGTAAAAATCCTCGCACATTGCGGACATGATGTCGGGCTTTTAGCTCGCCGCGTCTGGCATCCAGCTCAAGGAGCCGCCGGTTTTCAAAGGCCTTTACGCTAAATTATGAGTGGTACAAAGCAATAAAACCCCATTCGAAATGTGGTGACTGAAAATGAACAATCAAGTTTGAGAGAGGTAGCCACCAAACTTCTTGCGCCTTCGCACAACTCCGTCATTATAAACTATATTTTGACCAAAAAATCAACAAATAACGTCTAGTGACCACCTTTTGTTCGTCATATGGCTTCGAATTACCACTTTATGGCACCAGTTTTAATTTGTTAGAAGACATAAAAGAAAATTTTCGGAAAGTATTGAAATTATTCGATGGCGTAATTGTAGTTTCGAAAGGACAATATTTTGAAGGCGATAAAATACATTAGAATGAATAAAGCTAAATAAAAAAAGAAATAAAGATAAAACACATTTTGCGAGTTTTCTAACCGAGTAGAATGTGTCCTTTGGGTTAATACAACTGCTTCAAGCAGACTTTGTCAGTTATATAATTTGAATACATATTTGTTATGGCTGGTTGTTGATTTACTGTGCCGTATAGGATATCCTTATACAATCTGTGTCCTAATTTCTACAGTTTCCAATGTTGTGTTTGCTTTGCCTGCTTCCTGTTGCTATTACTAGCAACGAATATTTCTCATGTTTTACTGATTTGAAGAAAACTATTGTACCGCTAATCATTATATAGATAATTGTAATATGAAAAGAACCGAAAACTTGTATATCAGCTTGGTTGCATAATTATGTTTCCTTTGGATTATAATTCGTCCCATCAAAACGAGCCGCTGATTCTATTAGTGATGTATCGTCAGCGAACCTTATATTAGCAATGTTTATTGAACGACGGTATAATCTTGTTAGTAAAGTTATTGATCTCACACCCGTAGTCAGCCGGTTCCTCGCCCTACAAACTGCGGCAGAAGCGAGCTTCCTTTTAATATTTGCTTTTTCACCTTCACTTCTCTGAGAACATATTTCCAGTTTCGTTTATTATGAAAAGTTAGGTAGAAACTTCCCATAGCATCTGAATGTTCTTAGGTTCTTAGGTACCATTCGAATCCCTCCTACAGAGTTCCCATCTTGTCCTGGTGGTGGGGCTATGTAGCTGTGGTATGGTCTCCCATGATGCAATTAAGCGGAATCTATGGCTGGTCTGTGGAGCTAGACTAGAGGTATCATACGAATATGACCATTGGAATAACAACCAACAAAATGTATACTACATATCTTACTTCTTACTACTATTAGAATCTTGTGGATCGATGGATGTTTGTTTGAAGTTATCTCCGGAACGGCTCAACTGATCTTGATGAAATTTGGCATAGGTGTATGTCATTGTCTGGAAGAACACATAGGCAACTTGTTATCTTTTTTTTTTAATTTCCCGCGGACGGAGTCGTGGGCGACTACTAGTATTAATAATACGTAAATAACGAATCCGGTCTATTCAAGCCAAGCAAGAAATAAAGATTAAAATAATAATCACTAAGAAGTTCGCAATAAAAATGACAACTGTTGCTTTTATAAAAGCAGCGCTGTTGGTAAAACTGCGTCTGCAAAGGTATTACGTAACCGAGACTTGGTATCTCGCTTATTTGGAGTTCAATTTATTCCACGTCCACTTTTTGCAATAAAAACCGCTTCTTGTCCCAATGAAAATTAAAAAAATAGCAAAGCGCTGTTGTACACGTAGAGTAAAATTATTTTTGTTTGTAGTAAAAGATATCGACCTTAAAAATTTTAATATTAAAATATTATTTTTGTGTAATATTAAAATTAACTTTTATTCCACAGTATTATTTACTAACGGTAAATAGACTACTTTTATCACTAAGAAGAAAATATTTAAAAGTACCTATAAATTTCAAAAGAAAAACTACCAAATAAAATGGAAAAGTGGGAAAAAAGTAATTAAAAATAATCATATATTTTTTCAAAGAAATTCTTAATTTGTGATTTGTGAGTATTTCCAGACAGAAAACAAAGACAGGCCATTTAGTAATTGTTATAGTGCCGTGATCTACCGATTGGATAGTGGCAAGTACATCGTTAAGATACGCGTGGGTAGACAAGTCACCCAAAAGCGTCGACCTCTAGTCGTATGACGAACACTGCGTGCCTAATTGTCACGAATTAACTTTAATCGTCATTCCGTACTCGGGTTATCTCGCAGGAATGTTTCGTACATCATTATCACTGCATGCCTCTTATTTGTCCCACCAAATTATTAAGTCCTAAGATGTAGATAGCCGTATTACCAATAACATTGTCCGATCCCGAGGTAGACCTCTATAAGCCAGAAACTTCGGTTAGAGAGAAACGTTTGAAATATCGCAGTCCTACGGATTTTTGCTTATCCAGGTTCGACTGTACTTGTTTTAAGATTCCTATAGTATATACAAATCAAATACAAAAACAAACTACTTTTGTGCAGTTGTTTTGGTAGTAAACCCACGGTAAAGTTTCATATAGTAAGAACTGCTTTGATTCGATAAGTTCCACAAGGTTCATGCCGTTGATTAGATATGGACATTAATATCATATTCAGTGAAATACCTTTACAACTTTTGATATTGATAAATAATTACTGATACGTATGCAACATGGAACAACCGACAACGTGGAATTATTCCGATAAACAGCACAATGCGAAAATATTCTCAGAATTGTGTATCCTCGTTAGCACAATATTTGCAAAGGTTCAAAAGAACACATTTTTCTTAATAAATATGTTGCTCATGGAAACGAAACGTTTGATCTTTTTTTTTTTGTAGGTTTTTATATTTATTTAATTGTGCTCCAACAAAACCATGTCAACTTATGGAAATCTATAATAATGATCCGTAAAATTGTGTGAAATACATAGGTAACAATTTATTTTTGTAATTGACCGATTTCCAGCGGTACTTTTTCAACGATAACTGGACGCACGAGCGACTATCTCAGATAGTTACGTAAACTTTATCAATGTCGATAATCAATATCTCTTATAACTTCTATGGATTTTTTTTACATTTATGCGAAAAATAACATACAACTTCTCAATTTTAAAGGTTTTCTTCTTAATCTAGTCCGATTTCAAAAACAAATAAAAATTAAAATAGGTCAAGAGATAAAACAGTTTACAAGATTTAAAACTGGATTAATCTATGTAATAAACTACTCTTGTACTGACCAATAAGAAACATGTTTTGCATCTTTAAAGCAAAGCCCTCCTTTATTTAATTCCATCTAATATATAAAATTCTCGTGTCACAGTTTTCGTTGCCATACTCCTCCGAAACGGCTTGACCGATTCTCATAAAATTTTGTGAGCATATTCAGTAGGTCTGAGAATCGGCCAACATCTATTTTTCATAACCCCCCCCCCATTTTTTAACTGCGCGCGGACGGAGTCGCGGGCGATAGCTAGTAATCGATAATAATATAAATTTTATGTGACAAGCTCAAGGTCTATAACAATCGCTAAGACGATGAGTAAGCTCTGTACGGTATTGTATTGCAAAATAAAAATATGGACAAGATCGTGCCAAATAGAAGTATTTGCCTGTAGCAGACGTTGACATTATCTGACCAGCTCTATCGACATTAAAACGTGCTGCAGAAAAGTCTTTCATTACTTTCAGTAGGATAAACTTCTTTAATGACTTTTGTGCTCCCCCGTTTCGTTACAAAAAAAGTATAATATTGAAGTTATCTAAATTATTGACTTTTTCATATAGCTCGCTACACACAGAAGATGTTCAGTAGTCTTAATTGGAATATTATTTGCGAAACTAATTAATGATTGAAATAATACGTTTTGATAAAGGCATCTTAAGCAAATAATTTTAATGTTTCTGTTTATTAATTATGCTACCCGTGTTTGGTACCAATTAACGAAATGGGACTTCATGTTAGGAATTAGGTAAATTTCGACGAATTTTCTCCACATTAATTCTTATTGGAGCTTTATAAAACAACCGGAATTAGTGGAACAGGTAAAAATGTTTTTTGTCGGGAGTAAAAAACACTGCGGTTACAAATTCCAACCAAAAAGTATTGATTTAAAGAGGAAATTTTACAAGTATTAATGCGTTTACTGATTAGGATTGAAACCTACAACCAAATTGCTGGAATTCCTTCTGTTGCTATGATAAATTTTTGAAATAACGTATTATCTTCCATTGGAACTTAAATATTGTCTGGAATAAGCTAAATCATTTGTTGCAAAATACTTGATGGTGCAGATTCAACTATTTAATTGAAGCCAATTAACACTAATTAAGATAATCGAAGAGCGATTCTGCTATATTGCTTGATCAGCTTAACAGCCGGATTAAAATCCAGGCGGCTGGTTCTAATTTGTTAACAATTGGAAGAGTCTCACTCAAATTGTTATAATGTATAAGTCCGTGACCCGGCTTTTCTGCCAGCATTACACAAATTTCAGTTTACGCAAAATATATTCAAACGTACTGGGGAATCATAATTGAGGCGTTATAGGGATTTACGGAGAGCTAACATTTACTTCTATAATATATACCAATATTTCAAGTTATTGCTTCGATCATTTCAAATACCTCTCGTATGATCCCATCGTGTTCCATCAACTAGAATCTAATGCTTTCTGTAAGAGTAAGCACGTTATTAAATAGGTTCATTCATTCATTTAAGGTTTATTACAACAATCCTCGTTAGGGTATTCTATGAAATTACTACAGCATTGGGCGACAAACGGACTTTGTATCAAGAGTAATCAGCGGAGCAATCATTGAAACATTTTTAGGAAATACTAGTAAAAGAAACAAATCTTTCTAAACGTAATCGTAGTTGGAAAAAGCAGGGCATGTTACGAAAGTGGACGAAATACAGAGAATTATAAGATTGAAATTCTGTGGTCCAATATTGATCCGCGTTTCGACCACGTGTTTCTCAGTTTCGAATGGAAAAATGAATATAGGTACATTGTAAGTAATCCTAAATTTAAAGTGATAACTGTGTAATAATTTTAATAAATATGATCGTTTCGATTAATGCCTTGAAATGTATTTCGACGAAACCATTTAAAATGTTTCTGGTAAAAGATTTGATAGTAAAAACGAAAGAGAAATAGTTTTTGAAACAATTAAATATAACTCATGTAAACTGTTTCTATTTCACGCATAAAATTATCTTTTTCTTTAGTTAATTCAGAGTTACCTAGATTGTTCGTAAAGTCTAATAACTGTCAACACTTTATCGAGCTACATTTAAAAAACTTATTTTAAATTAATTAATGATGATATACAATCGCATAATCCTTATAATATTCCCCCTTAACACTACACGACATTTATGAATAAAATTGTTCGTATATGTCCAACGTTTTAAAAGTTGAAGCAAAACTTTGTAAAATAAAGTTTGTTTTCAACGTTGAACTATGAATAGCCGAGTTACAGCGGCAATTTCAAAATAATAACCGACCAGTTATTACAAAAAGTAAGAAACTGAACACTTGTGTGTATACAAACTCGGTTAATAAGATAAACCGTTAATACGAACTTCTTAAAACATTGCGAGGATATTTTTAGTTGTGGCGTAAGCACGTTCTAGCGTAGTAAAACGCGCGGTGATGTACAGCGCACAGCGGCAAGTCCTCTACTTTTTCGGTAGGGAAATTTAAGAAAACTTCTTAGGTATTGTCAAGTTTCAACAGAGGTTAAGAAGATCGTCGGTTTAGGCTGAAGATTCGTTGAAAATCGACCGCGAAGTTTCACGCAAGCGCGACGCCTCCCTATATTCAAGTCTCGAAATTGTTAAACAATATAATGCGCCAGCTTGTTCGCTTCCAGTGCATGCTATAGTGGTAGAGTCACCGCGCAGCGTCACTTACCTGTTGCCAGTAGTCCTCAAGGGACAACTTCCATTCGAAATAGCCGGTGTCCGTTACGTCTTGCAACTCGCGGAATAGGTTACCGCTCGGAAGAACATCCATCGTGCTTACATGTGATGCCGAACGAATTTTTAGCACAACTCACGTAAACCCCCCACGACAGAACGCGCACGACTGGTTTGCCCGCGTCTCGCGACGGCATCCCCCCAACCCGCGCCTGCCCCGCGAATATCCTCTTGCGTAGAGTAGAAACAAACAGAGACAATGCTTATTGCTTTCTCTTTTTTCGTCCTTAAGGATAACCGAAAATACCATGAAATTTTAATAGGGAGCTCCTGAGATTAATGTTCAATTTTTTATTTAATTCTATGAACTTATATAATTGGATTATGTTATTTTTAAATATATGCTATATTAGTGCACTGACGATTGATGCCTAGTTGTATTAATCGAAACGATATTAACATTTGCAATGAAAAAAATTCTTAAACGGAGTGATGAACACATATTTTGATATATTTGACAAAATTTTAGTGATTGTTATAAAACACCAATAATTGACTTATTAAAAAATATAAAGTGCCACTTAATAGTTTATAAAATACATAATAAAACAACCAAAGTCAAAGAATTTCCACGTCTTAAGGCGTTCGACGTTTCAGAAAGTGACGAGTAATAAGGAGTTTTCACAATATTTAGAAACCCCAAAAGTTGAAACACCTCCCAAATAATTGAAATTTATATACAAAATTATCAATGCTTTGAAATTTATTAAGACGCCTTACCGAAGCCACCACGAAGACCATAATATAAATTTTCCTTCGGCTATTTACGTCGTTTAATTAGAAAAAAACACATTATTAGTATAACTTTTTCCATTGTCCTGGCTCTTGACCTTTCGCTTTTTGTAGTTCCTTAAGCTATTGTAATTGTTATGTTATACTATTCCTATTGCACGTTAAAATTAAAACAGAAACCGATATCTGATTTTGGGCACGTAGTCCCAGCATTGTAAAGTTTACCTTATCTCTTATGTTATTATTATCTTTTATGACTTATCGCATGATTAATATGTTTAATATCCTTAATGCATAACGTAAGTATGTTTTTTTATTTAAAAATGTTTTTGAGAAAATAGAAAAAGCACAGTACAGCAAACAATCTAGCAAAGAATCTAAGAAGAAAATTAAACACAGAACATACTTAATAACAACTAACTTAATAAAAACGTAGACACAAGTTATTTAAAAAAAAATCAGAAAAATGCATGTACCTATATAATTTTGCTTTCATTTTCCATGAAATGCAAGCAACAAAACATTTATCTTTTCTTAATTCGCGTAAATAGGATTTTAATTTAATTTTAATAATATTAGAATTGTTCAATCTCTGAAGGTTAATTAATCTGAGCAAAATACTACTCCCGCGCAACGCTGGCATGTGGACGGACCCCGTTACGCGCGTACGCAACAAACCGTGACAACTCCATTCATACTCACGCAGCAATAAACAGTACTCATTGCGTAGATATTTGGTAAAATGAAAACGATTCAATCAACCGCGAAGTGGTCAACACACAAAATATGCAATTTAAGTACTCAAACCACCAGCGTTGTTACGACCACTTTTCTTGTATATTTAAAGTATATTATTTAAAACTGTGACTGTTCAACAGTACACACCATATTGTCATAAACTAATAACTTTCAGAATGGTTTGCCCATCTAAGATACAAAAAAAACAATTTCTACCTACCTCCTTTCCCATCTAACTTCTCCTTGATATTGCTTTCTTGTTAGAAAAGCTCTTGTCGGAAGAAAGCAGAAAGCCAGAAAGGGTATGAAGTCTAAAATTGGTTCTCTTATAGTGTTATTAATTACGATCCAGTATTTTGGATTCCGTTTTTCTACCGCTTTGAGTGCAATCGAAAATAAAAGCTATGCTGTCTTATATCGTAAAATAGTTCTTATAGCACATGGTATAAGTTTCATTTTTTTTTCTCCCAGATACATCTTATTAAACAATAATACTTCATATAATAATTACAAATATATCACGTAATAAAAAAATACCGTATGTGTTCTTCCAGACTATGTTCTACATCTGTGCAAAATGTTATCAAGAACCGTTGAGCCGTTCCGGAGATACATTCAAGCAAACATCCATCCATCTAAACATTAGCATCTATCTATATATATAAAAGAAAGTTGTGTTAGTTACACCATTTATAACTCAAGAACGGCTGAATTGATTTACTGAAAATTGGTGGGCAGGTAGCTTAGAACCAGGAAACGGACATAGGATAATTTTTACCCCGTTTTCTATTTTTTATTCCGCGCGGACGGAGTCGCGGGTAAAAGCTAGTTTATAATATTAGTAAGATGATAAGGTTGCACTTCGACTTGCTGTTAATATTACTACGAAGAGTTGTATTTCGGCATTCGTAAAGTATAACTGTTTACAATCAATAAAGCTATTTATACATTGACATTCTTCAAAATGTTACCATACTGTCATAACGTCATGTTTAGAAACAGTCAACCTTGAACTTGTCTTACTCAAATTGTTTACACGATAGTGAAAATATTCAAGTAAATACATTTGTTATTTTAGATAACAAGATTTTTCTTTAAGAAACATGATTTGAAAAAAAATTATCATCCGTAAAATAATAATATGTATTAAATATCAGATAAACTAGAAAGAATTGACTATTAAAATTATGATTGTTGTATAAGTTTGTAACATTAGCACAGCAGCTAAAATGCATTTTTTTCACCGTTAAATTCTTATAATAAAGCTACATAAATACCTACATATTTTTAATACTACTATCCGCGCGGCATTTAAAAACTTACTAAGTAATACATCGGCGTGTCCTACATCTGTGCCAAATTTCATCAAGATCCCTTGAGCCGTCCCGGAAATACCTTCAAACAAACAATCATCGCTCCATCCGTCTAAACATTCGCATTTATAATATTAGTAAGATCATTTTATCTTCCTGCACGATTTTCTCTTTACACCTATCTTTTTTCACAAATAAAAAGGCAAAGACTCTTAGTGGCCAGTATGCCACCTCTTTAATAGAATGTTTTTATTGTGCATTTTAATTTTAATTAACCATTGGTATATGTAATGTGCACATTAGTAGAAGACGACAACATATCAGACGAACCCTAGTTAAAAGTGGGAATACTTCGTTTAGCAATAATAACTATTGGTAAGCCAATCCAAGTGGGAATATGACAAAATAAATATAAAATAAGAAAATCGTCTTTCCCATTAGGGAATATGAATATAGAAGTGATAAGATTGACAAAATAAATTGTTGTTAAAAGTAAAGCTTGGCCATTTTATGTTATTGACTAGCTCACACACAATTGTCATAAAAAATTCAAATATAAAGTTAACAGCACTATATAAGTAACTTTTAAACAAGCACATTTAAGTTAACTATAGACTGAAATTAAAACGGCCATTCCAACTGTCGCATCTACTCAAATTAGTCTAGCGGTTAATTACGTTACAAGGTTAGTCGAGTTGTTTTTATATAATGAACTAAATATGAATGTAGAATGTATCTTATTGTAGATATGCACAAATGCAAAACAATCAGAACCACCAACCTACAAATGTTAGCTGCAAAATGACTATGAAAACTAGTTTGTCTTTAGTTATTCGTAAATGGTATCGTCAAGTGAGCACGGTTCTAGTATTTTAATATAACAAAAGGAACTTGTGTTTATCACAAGACAGGTGTAATAGTGACTTTAATTTTGTTTTTCATGCTTGTTTAAAAGTTTACAATACCGTGGACGTGTGCGTAATATGAACGTTTCTTACTAAAAATGGATGAGGTTTAGACAACACAGTGAGATCAAATGTAATCTGCTATGTATTTTAAATAAACCTATGGTTCCGTTTGTACCGACTGTACAACATATTGTTAAACGTATTTTTTCAAAAGAGAAAATTACCCACGATCATAAAAGTCACACAATAAGTAGTAATTATGTAGAAAAAAGTTTTCACAGAATTCGAACCGTATGAATATTACTTCATTTAAATGAAAAGAGAAACAAAAATTAATTACACCCCAAAATTGCATATTTAACTTTCGACATTTTAATTAAAAGAGTAAAATTCAATACAAATTTTTCATGCGTAAACACGAATAATTTTATACCATTCACTGATGGATTTTGCAGGATTGTAATATTCCAGTCGACGCAGTGCTTTCATTAAATAGTACAAGCCTATACATGGCTGCAGCAATAATGAATGCTGCTCATTTATCAAAGGACAAAGAACATGTAAAGGAAAGGTTTCATATATTTTTGATGGACGCCTGTTACTCGTGAATATGAGGATTGGTTTGATCATTATTAAATTATTGTTAATTAATCCAGAAAAGTACCAGTGCTTCGTCTTTAAACAAAAGCTACAAAACACAGTAATACATAATAAAATTATACATTTACATGTATCATAACTACGTAAATGAAGTATTATAACGTATGTTATCTATGTTCTATTATGCATTGATGTACGCTGTTAACCTGACTTACCAAAAATGCTCCATTTTTTTTATTTCCGTTGCATGTTTTGTTTGTGGATCAACAAAAATTGTAAAGCGACTAAATTGTTTCATACTTTCATAAAGACCTAAAAAAAATCAATACCATTTAAAAACTCCGATCCAACTATTTATATTTAAACTCCATATAAAAGTAAAACGCTCGGTATTTGAAAAAAAAAATAACTTCTATAGAGAGAATTGATTCTGTAAAGAGCATACGTTAGCGAGAGAGTGAAGAGCCGCGTTGTATAAAGCCAGGGTTTGCCGTGGAACGCTATCGTTTTAACGCAACTCGGAATAATTGAAAAAAGCGGATGGTAACACTCGAATTCTAAATTTTTTTACCGAGTACTGACTCGGTCATCAATCAAGCTCTAGAAGTTTATTGAACACAAGCCTCTAATATTTTTTTCTAGTAAACTTCCGTTCATGTTAATGTGTCACATTTTTCTTACTTTTATACTATATACTTGTTATTTTCAGCAAACTAAATGTACTGATATGAGTAACAGTTGAATTAAATTTTAAAAGACATTTTCCCGCTATGATAATAAGTCGTAAACATTCTAGTCAGAATTTTATGGAACACTATTACTCCAGAAATTTACTGCACTGAAGCTTGTATTAACAATACATGTTATCATTCCTTACTTCAAGTATATGTGTTAGTGGAAACGTCACATTTTTAAGCACAAACCGAAATATCAACATTACCACCTGAGCTAAAAAAAGTAAGCAATTAATCAAAGTAATTTTCTCGTGTTCATTGGAAATTAGTTATTGCCAATAAAGCGTTGTGTTCACACAAATATTTTATTGTATGTAAACTATTGAAACAAGTGACGATACAGAACTACTGAGCAAATTAAATGACCCGTTAAATTAATTTTCAATCAAAGCTTATCGTAGATTTAATGAATTGTATTGTCGTTGCTTATCAGTTTACATTGTTAAAATAACTAAAAGGAATAAATTTAAAACATTTTTCATTTTTTCTTGTTTATTGAAAGAATAAAAAAAATAAACAAAAGACAAAGTACACGTTAAGACGATTTAAACGAGTCCACACTCAATAATTTTGTGGAGTCTTCACGAAGTTCCTATGGCCAGCTCCAGCTAGACCATCAGATCAGCACCATCATAATATTGCATTTTTACGCGATTTACATATGTATGCAAAATTTTAGCTTAATTAGTAACCGGAAAAATGGATATTTGATTTGCACTACTTTATGATAAACATTGGGACAAGTTAAACTAAATAAAAGCTTGTAAAATATAATATAATGCAAGTCCTAATATTATAAAGTACTTAATTCTAGTTAAGTACTCTCTGTTAAGAACTGCTACAGTCTTAGTTATTCCAAAAATTATTTTCCTAAAAGGTAAAAATGATTATTCCTAAATATTGTTAGTATTTGTTATTCCACTTAATTTGTTTTCCAAAAGAAACATTTTGTTGTCAAGATTTAAGTTTATATAAGTATTCTTAAAAAATGTATGTTTTATTGTGTTGTTGATGCATACGCAGTTTTAATTTGCATGATGGGTATGATGTCACAATCCAATATAATATGAAGCTTTACACAAATATGAACAACTGGGGATTCCATAAATATGTCTTTTCAATTGCATTTTTGTAGATTCACAGCCGTATTGAATATAACCTTTCAAAGGATTTATATGAAAAGGTATTTTTAAAATACAATTTACAATTCAAATGTTAAAAGTATTTTTAAACCTTGAATATTTATTTACCTTTCTTATTTACTTCTATTGGGATATCATTTGTTATCATTTTAACTTCAATAAAAGTCAAAATATTTTCAAGCAGCCCTTTTTAGATCACGCATTTCTTGCAGTGACAAAGACAAGAGTGTAAACAGTCAAAATAATATCAAATTTTACAGTGCAAATAAAAAGTTTCACCGTGCCAGCACTACAACAAAGCACACCAGGGAACCAACTTTCTCTGGCGCCCTAAAAATACTCTAGCAAAATTTCATCACAATTTGTCCCGTGGTTTGAACGCGTACTGGAAAAACGAACATTGTTGTTTGTTTATATGTATTGGTCGTTTACCTAATATATAAATATATTGCTGACGACCTTTTTGTGAAAAAAAGCGCTCGATAATTTAAAATCATTTTATCGGGAATTGTTTTGTTATTCACATCACTGAAAATTAAAAACGAATCCAAATTATTCGCCTTGTTTAAATCGTTAACCATGTGTTGAACGTATCTGAAGAGAAAAGATTACTAAGGAAAAGAAAATAAAAAAAATATACGTGAAGCGAAATGCAGTATCCTTTGACTTTGGCGTTGTTTGGAATCAAATAAATATTTCTTTTTTGCTTTGCTTTTTAACATCGCTGCAGTTTGAGTAGTAGATGCGGCAAAAGTAAAGTAAAGAAATGAATAGCGCAACGAATACAATACCTACTTTTGCATCATAATTTAGATACGGCTTGCTTATTTTTGAAATGTTTTTATGTATTAAGTTATACGTATTTTACTCGTATGTGCAACGACAAACAAGTATTTTAACTAACGTAACAGTTTTAATAAGTACACTTCTATAATACAACGACTACCAAAGTAAATTTAATCATACTAATATTCCAAATGCGAATGTTTTGAGGTATAGGTAGATTGATGGATGTTTCTTTTGGCATACGTGTAGAACATAGTCTGGAAGAACACATAGGGTACTTATATATTTTTAATCCGCGCTGACGGAATCAAATGTGACAGCTATTGTTATAATAAAAGTGTAACAGCAGTCAAATTTTACGGTTAATTTAAAGTTGTGTAATTGCATGTAACCTTGTAAAATTCCATATTCAAGATGAAATTCAATCTCGAGAAGTTTTCATAATGCAATTTTCTTGACGAATATTTCTTGAGATTTTTGTAGATGTGATCTTTACCTTGACAACCGAATAAATTTAAATGGCCTAGATTTGAATTCTTGCATATTACTCATGTCAACTCAATCAATACGATAATATTATACAATAATGTCATATTTTACAACTACTGGTTCACTTTATTTAACCGTTACCTCAAATATACACGAGTAAAATCTAAAGCAACATCGTCCCCTTTAAAATTTAGTCCAAAAGATTTGTAAAAATTCACTCATCCTCACAAAGCTTAATAACTAGAAGATAGCAGCTTATTATTTTAATGAAAACATTAATTAAGTAAAACAGGTCACGTTAATGTGTATTTTCGTTACAGAAAAAAGAGGCTTTATTTTGTAATTTCTGAAAGAGCTCACTGGATAATCCTATCTCAAAAGCGAATGAGAGAATTACCGTAGGTGTCTCGACGTACATGTGTTGCCACACGACCCAATGCTAAACTTACACCGAACATTCGATCTCGAACTATTTTAGATTATCTGAGTTACGTTTAATATATTGAATGTAACATCGCAATAGGAATCGAAAAACACGATCTATTCAAAGTTTATATTTTCATAAAGTTACATTTTAAAAAAAAATATCAGCGTCGCCGCGTTGCCGCACTGCCCGTGTTGTGTGGCATTTCTCCGTCATGTCTTTTAAAGACGCGCCGCTGGGACGCCGGAGCCTTTCAGAAAATATCACTTTATTTTCCGCTTACCGTGTGCAAGCAAAAGTGTGAACAACATGTCATTCTATAATTTACCTTTACGATTAAGTATGATCGCATCTTAAATACTTTACATTATGCACACTTATTTCATAATAGGTTTAGATTTTGTGGTCTTAATTTTTTTGTTTTTTTAAATAGGGATTATTGATTTTTGGTCAATATTTGGTTCTGGACAAATAAAATTTGTATTATCTAATATATAAAATTCTCGTGTCACAGTTTTCGTTGCCATACTCCTCCGAAACGGATTGACCGATTCTCATGAAATTTTGTGAGCATATTCATTAGTAGGTCTGAGAATCGGCCAACATCTATTTTTAATTTTTTTTTTAACTGCGCGCGGACGGAGTCGCGGGCGACAGCTAGTTATATATAAAAATTACAGACGTTCTACAGAGCAGTCAGTATGTGCGGTGCGGTGCACCTGTTGAAACCTGTCCACTTGTAAAAGGTTTCCGTAATTAGGTTAATAGTAAATTAGTTAAATTGTTTGCGCTTTGTTTGCTGCAAATGTCGACAAGCAAAGCTCACTTGATATGGTTTGCTTGTCGCTTAAAATTCATTGGAAGTGTGAACTGGAGCCGGTTTGTTATTTTGCTCTTTAAAAAAAAAATACAAATGTAATATTTTTTGATATTATTATAAATGTGAACGTCGAACAATAAGAGGCTAAAAGCCTTGTATAAAAGGGGATGGCCAACTTTTCTAATCTAATGGATGCTAGTAATATGTTATATAGGTACATATGTAGTTTCTACGCCATTCCTGTCTGCTAAATGAAGTTCATATTTATAAGTAATTGTTATTGGATTCGACTTTTTAACTATAGGTAGATTGTGTTAATTTTGTAACTAACATGTTTAAAGTTAGCTCCCAGTAAACGTATTTCGATTTTAATATAGAACTTTACCAGCTCAATAATGGGATTGAAAATGTTTAGTTGCGCGAATTGAATCTATTTTAGACACAAAATTAAATCAAGTGATAATTCGAAATAAACATTTTGCGTTTTCGGCGTGTTTCCATTTGTTTTTTTATTTTTATTATTGTTCATCGATTACCATGAGTGGATCAGGTTTATTGATTAGATAGATTAGATTAGATTAGATTTTTATTTATAAATATTAATATTTTATATACTACATTTATGTAAGACACTCAATGCTTATATTACTTCAGATCCACCATTTCCGGATTCACTGTATAACTGTATATGTAATGAAGTCGTCTAAAAACAATGTTAATTATTTATTCCCTCGAACAATCAGATTCAATTCTCTTTTAAGCAAGCGACGTAACTTTGACGAGTGAGTATATTCGTCGAACGTTATACGATCTTTAGACTGCTCGAGGCGCGATAGAAAACTCGAGTGGATCGTATAATTAGGCCAACATAGCTATCCTTAAGATACTTAAAAATTAAAATGATAAAGCAAATGCAAGTATATCATTATACTTTCAGCACACTACATTCAGTAAACTATGTATTATAGTGCGTACTTTATCTGACCTTTTGCCAATTAAATAATTAATGAAAATTTTGTATAGTTGTAATTCCTTTTGAAATTCCGCGTTTACAGTAGTAATCTACTGTAAGCATGGCATACTGACTGACATTACATTCTGAAGAAATATATAAATGAAAAGACATCTTACTAAGAATTTTTCACATCTTAAACTAAAACATTACACTCATGTAGTCGGATAGATAGAGACTTCATTGTAAGGTAGAATAAATAGACATTTCGACCACTTAACAACGTCAAGCGCTAGTTATTCATTAAAAACAAATTTATTGATTTCAATAGTCATCTGGTTATTGATTTTAATGCGTATAAGCAAAGTATATTATGAATATTTCAATATTGTCCGATATCATTGTTCAGAGGTAGTAAGCGAGCTGCTGTTTCTGATAAAGTTTCAGCGATAACAGACTTATATTACAAATGGTTCGTTCTGTGTTAGCGGTGACCCCTTTATAGCTATAGAACAGATTAATTTGCATGGAAGTTAATATAGGTATTCATGAGGTGCATAACTTAACGTGCATTCCAATTTAACATTGCTTTGAAGCGGACGAGACGCTTCATCACATACTCCACCAATGTAGCGTCGCTTCCGAAATTACATGAACATTTAAAAAATAATACGTTGTCTCATATAAAGTACACTTTACTCTTTTATAGGATTATAAGTAGAAATAGTGTTAGAGAACGCGTGGAAAATTACATAATATGATATTCATAAAGAAAAACTGGATAAGGGATAAACTGGAGAGTGCCGGATTAAAGATAAGCAGAACCAAGACGGAACAATTATTCAGCGATTTCGGGGGCTTATCCGGTTTTATCCCGATTGCCTTAGATGGCGTTGACCTTCCAGTTTGCTCCGACTTCCGGTACCTCGGCTCACTGATCCAAAACGACGGCGATATTGACGGTGACCTGAAAAATAGAATAAATGCGGGATGGATGAAATGGCGGCAGGTCACAGGGTTAATATGCGACTTACAAAATTTCCCTCAAAATAAAGGGAAAAATTTACAAAACCATCGTAAGACCTGTCATGATGTATGGATGTGTGGTGTAATAAGACCGGATAGGATACGAAATGAGAATATTATAGGAAGTCTGAAAGTAGCATCGGTAGTAGAAGAATTGAGAAGTAAAAGGTTAGCGTGGTTGGGAAGAATCGCATGTGGCAAAGAGAACGTTAAGTATAATTGTAGATGGGTACACCGGTGGAGGTAGGCCTAGGAAGAGATGGATGGATTGCGTGAAAGATGACATGATCAAGAAGGGGGTGACAATGGAAATGACGGCAGACAGATTCATTTGGAGGACGGGAACCTACGTAAATGGGACAAGGTCAAGGAGATGATAATATTAGGTCCTTACATATGAAATTGGCGTTTTGTATGGGAGGAACAAAAAGTCGAATATTTTTTAATATAATATATTTAATTAATCAAAGTATGAACCATTATTTTCATTGCACTTTTGCCATCTCATAGGTAGTTCATTGATCCCTTTACTAAAAAAAACAGTCGGACGGGAATCAATAAAATCTTTGAAGGCGATTTGGACTGACCCATCGGAGTTGAATTTTTTCCCTTGCAAGAAGTTATCCAAATTTAAAAAAAAATGGTAATCTGTTGGAGCAAGGTCCGGGGAGTACGGAGGATGTCTTAGACTTTCCAATTGAAGCTCTTCTAATTTAGTAGCCGTCTGTTGCGCAGTGTGTGGTCTAGCGTTGTCGTGAAGCAGCAGTGGCGTGGAAAGATTGACCAGCCTAGGTTGTTTAGCCGCTAGCTTTTCCATCATGGTTTGCAATTGCTGACAATAGACATCAGCCGTAATAGTCTGGCCAGATTTGAGAAAACTGTAATGAACAATACCGGCACTAGTCCACCAAACGCTTACAAGTAACTTTTTTGGGGTTAATTTTCGCTTGGGGCAGGATTTGGCTGGCTGGCCAGGATCCAACCATTACGCTGAGCGCTTCCGATTATCGTAAAGAACCCATTTTTCATCACGGGTAATGATTCGGTTTAAAATACCTTCATTATTGTGCCGGTTTAGTAATGTAACGCAACAGTCGACGCGCGTTTGCCGGTTTGCTTCAGTCAATTCGTGAGGTACCCACCTTTCAAGCTTTTTAATCTTCCCAATTTGCTTCAAGTGAATTAAAACAGTTTTATCACTAACATCGCACCCTGCAGCTAACTCGGACGTGGTTTGCGATGGATTCGCTTCCATAATCTTCGCCTTCAACTCTTCATTATCAACTTGAGTCTCAGGCCGTCCACGGGGCTTGTTCTGCAGATCGAAATTTCCAGAACGAAAACGTTGGAACCAAAAACGAACTGTGTTTTCTTTTGCAACACGACCGCCATACACATCATTCACCCTTCGAGTCGTTTCCGCAGCACTAGTGCCACGGCGGAACTCGTACTCGTAAATAATGCGATATTTTAAGTTTTCCATTTTGTAAAATGAGTGACGCAAACAGAAAAAAACAGAAGAAAAAAAACAAATGAATGACGGTCATCGAACCACAAATACATGAGTCTATAGCTGTACAAATTTGAATTTGGAATTCCTTACCAAAGAGGAGAAATTCGTGATTAAAGTGGCCAGTACGAAAAACGCCAATTTCATATGTAAGGACCTAATATTCATAAAGAAAAGTAAGATGAGCCTGGCCAAGATGGTCAGCTTTAAAGTCTGTATAATTTGCTTTTTTATTTAGTTGCCAGTACCATTCCCTTTTATTCTCTACTGACTTATTTATGAGTGGAGGTTAATATTCACTTTAGCAATCCTATTACTAGCGATTAACGGGTGACAAAATCACACGGGGGCAACTAATTATCATACTATTATTTTAGACCGCTCCGGGTACCACTGCATACTACGCCGTAGATGCTTTTGGTCCTCAAAGTTGTGACTACTATATTTTATAAGACAGATGAATAGTCTTAAATTGGGAAAGCAATTTGCTTTTGTAAGGCCTGCTGTATCTAAATGTACTTAATACAAAATATTAATACTAAATACCAAATACTTAATACTAAATACCAAATCAGTGAGATTATTTCCAACCGTAGACGTAATCTGTTGCGAGCAGTACTTTATATTACTACTAAAATCGAAATGCTTGCAACGTATTTAATCTCTCAATGCAGTGTTTTCTTATTTAAAAAAAGCTTTTATAACATACTTAAGTGTTTTGTTTGTAGAAATTTCTTATTTTTATACAATGCGAAGATTTTTCTTTTAGAATTTACCACGATGTATTATTTCCAGTAATGTAAATACTGAAAATAGCTTCTTAAACTTACTGATGAAGCTGTTTACTTACTTGTACTTCGTCGGAGTTGAATTAAAAATTTTGTTAAAAGATTATGCATTTGCCAGATTGGTGTGTATCTCTGGTATAAAGTTCCTCCAGATCCATTAGCCATTTTGTGTGGTAACATAGACTCATCTATTGTGTTTTATAATATTAGTACGAGTATTATAGATTGACGCTGACTAGAGTGTTTTTTTGTATGAAAGTTTTTTTTTATCATAAGGTGGCAAACGAGCAAGCGACCAACTGATTCGCCGAAAAAGCGCAGCGACAGCTGCCCATAGACGTCCGCAATTGCTGATGCGTTGCCTACCTTTATCGACACAAGAGAGGACGAGCAGAAAGAGAAGGTGGTCCCGCCCTCCGTAAAATCCATAGTACTACGTTCATTATTAAACCATTTTATAACAAAACACAACTTAACTTTGGTACTTAAGTTACTAGATTTAGTAACTATTTCCATTTAACGAAATTTATTGGAATTACATATAATAGAACAAGCTGTCGCCCGCGACTCCTTTCACGCGGAATTATAAAAAAACGTAAAAGTAGCCTATGTGTTCTTTGAGATCATGTTCTGTTCCAGATCTGTGCCAAATTTCAACAAGATCGAAGCCGTTCCGGAGATACCTTCAAACAAATATCCATCCATCCATCCATCTAAACATTTGCAATTATAGTATTAGTAAGAAGTAAGATAAGTAAAATATTTTTATAGAAACAGATATCTGTTTGTTTAGTATAATCACTTATTCTCTGTCCATTTACTGAAGGGGAACAAACATATAAGCCGATCAACCCCAACAATATCCCCGTTGAAGTTAGATACACGTGCCACGATGATTCTTGTTAATTTATTCTGTGTAGAAACTTATTGTTAGTGATTTTCATTTCAGTAAATTTTTACAAAAAGCATGTGATGTGATATGAAAATATTGTGTAGCCCTTCGTATATACAGGGCTACATTTTTATTAAAAAAAAATTAGCAATCAAAATTGTTACATAAAATTCTGTTATTTTCCTTAATATACGAGAATACAGTATTATTAAATTTAGTAGAGCAAGTAATTTATTATTATGAAATTTATAATTATAAATGGATATAGTTTTTGTTATTTTCACAAAGGCAAAGGTTATTTAACTTTGAAGGTTGATTTTTGTTTCATTTACTGCTGTCAAAAATTAAAATAATAAATAACACCCAGAAACTATATCCTGAAGTTCTCGCTTAAGAGGTCCTGACGTTAATAACACTTTTTAGTATCAAACGAAACATTTTGTATGCTTTCTATTCACGTAAGTAGAAACCTTAAGCACTAACTTAGAAGCGGGCCGTCAAAGACTTACTTAAGAACGTTCTTATTTTACAGCCCATCCATCTTATCTTAACCATCTTCACCTCTAAAATCAATGCTACGTATTCGTACAGAATACTTACTTGAGTTTATACATATATAATCGTAATTATAATTTATAACGTTTTATAAATTGGCACTTAAAACGGAAAAGTATTTTCAGTCAGCATTATCTCACATAACAAGTTCCGAGAATTTTCACTTTGAAAAGGAAAAGAATCTTTTTTACCTCTCGAGGGACGTGTAAGATACTATACCTTTGAAAATGATTGATTTGTGTTGATACGACATATATACGTATTTCCGGAATTAAATTCTGACTTTGGATGTCAAACTATTGTTGTTTTTTTTCATATAGTACCGATAGGTACGCCGATATGTTTTGTACAAGTGTTTCGAAACTAACGTCTCTTTTATAAAAAAAATCACGGTTACATTAATTTATTATAAGCTATACATCTATAATCTTTATAATAAGTAAGTATAACACATGTGTCTGATGTAATTTGTGAATGCCTTTAATTGGTATACATATCATACAAAATGTATCAGTGTATTTTTAATTTGTTTATTTTTAATATGTATGCTGTTAGCGTGATTAAGTAAATAAATAAATGTTCAATCTACACAGTTGACATGTACTCGCTGTACCAGTATTGACCAAATAGACGTGTAGCGTCGACGCACTACGCGTCGAACACTATTCCCAGGACGCAACCATACATTATAAATATCGACGATTTACGTCGCTTTGTGTACGATAGACCTTATACTTGTAAATGAAAGCAGAACTTTTATAGATCTTTAACGATTACCTAGACTTTATTTATTTCCTATTCACACTATAATTTATTATTTTAGATAATATATGTGTCAATAAATTGCGTGATAAAATTGCCTCTAAAATTTGGGTGATGTCTTATTTCCATATTAAAATAATTTTAATTACATAGAAACGACTCTTCATTTTTTACTCGATGGGGTTGAAAACGAAATGAAACGACGTAATCTAATAAGCCTCCTCCTCCTGAAACAACTATTACTAGTTATTTAAAACAACAATTGCATAATTGTAATTTTCGATAACAAGTGAAACAGGCTAATTAGTTAAAATATTTGTTGGCGAGGCGAAATTTGCTTTATACAACGATTCGGTAGTGGAAGTCAGGTTGTGGTATGTAGTCTTAGCCCCTTTCCACCTTTCCTTCGAGAAAGTTAGTTTCGATCTCTGCGAACTTCACTTTAAACTTTAAACGATTTTTATTCCTTCTCAATGTACATTTTGCGCTAAAGTTTTAAAATGATTATTTAAAGAACTTTTATAATAAAAAAACAACTAATGAATTTCCAATCTTTTCGGAACCGTTCAGTTTTCGCGTTTTACGCATCTTCCGTTCTGCAATCATTGAATGATACCTTGGGAGGTTTTGCTTGAGAGCAAAATCCCATTATAAAATATAGTGTTATCTCTGGTTTGTTAAATATGATTAGAGGTAGGATAACGGTTTGGTTGAATGATTTTGGTCTCGAAAACCAAATATTAGACTTACATTGTCCATATTTGTGCTAGCGAGTTATATAGTAGAACATAGTCTGTAAGAACACATAGGCTAGTTATTACGTTTTTTCAACGCCGCGAGGACGAAGTCTACGGCTACAACTAGTTATAATATCAAAGGTATTAATAAATACAGCAATTATTATTGAATCAAGTACTATTGAAATATTATTTCTAAGTCTGGCTTAGAATTTAAAAAGTTTTACGTCTATATCGCTTGCTTGGCAAAGTTCATCAAAGTTGGACGAACTAGGAACGTGTTCATTTCCTCTGAGCAATATTATGAATTTATCAAACACAACGAATAAAACTTCATCATTTATTATTAGAAATAGATTCAATCGAATCGAAGAAAGTGTAGTGATTTGATTTTATTCTAACGGACAAATAATGAAAGATATGTTTACTCATTAAATATTTAAGTATACAATTCTTTGGTTTGTTCAACCCTTGTTGTTTGAACAAAGAGACTATAGAATTGTATAAAAGACAAACATGTATTAAGTAATATTCGTTATTTTGATAAAAAATTCGACCTTCGTCAACCAGTCTAGCAACTTATGTAGGTATTGCACAATGTAATTTTAAGTCTCATATTCATTCACCGATTTTATTCATTTAAATCTTTCGTTTTTATCGAGTCCTTAAATTGACTGAATGGTCCTTCCATTCAGTCAATTTTAAGAGAAATTAAAATGAGTTGTACTTTAAAAACCCACACATATTCGCAACTTATTACGATGAAAAAGTAATTTTTCTCGATTAATATGTTGTGAATTCTATAATAAAGAACAAAATGGTAGGTAGGTTATCTGAACTTTTATAGATCATGCTGCATTAACATTAACACAACATTGGTTTTCCTTGCAGAACTCATGTCCATTGTCCTTTTAACTTATTCCTAAAGTTCTTATAGATAGTGTTCGTTTTATTTAATACTAATAGTTCTAAGCTACCTGCGCACCACTTTTCAGTCAAATCGATTCAGCCGTTCTTGAGTTATAAATAGTGTAACTAACACGATTTTTGATCTTTATTTATTCAATAACAAAACATGATTTAGTATTTACATATTAAACAGTCCGTTTAATATTCAAACAGTCTTAATACATCTCACATGCTTAAGATATGCGTGGGGTGTCTCGTCAACAATATATAATCAAAGAATTAAATTCGCTTCCCATTTAAAATCAAAATGCTTTAACAGTAAACTGTCGATAAAATTAGAAAATTATAAAAAGTCGTTTTTTTATTAGTCAAGTACACAATTCCAGATAATTAAATAAAGATCTGTTGGCAACCATAGAAAATATGCAATTCAATCAAAGCGCCTAGTTAAATTAAATATATATTTTGCATAAACGCGAAAACTCTAGGTATTGTTTATGACATTTCCATAGAAAAATATATAGATAAAGATTTAAATATTACATTGAAATGTTATTCAGACTCATTTTAATAACGACTCGTAGAAAAACACTGGGAGTCTTACCAATAATTAGTTAAAAAAAATTACAACCAACAGTACAGAGGCAGAGGCAAAATTTCATTCGAAACAAAATCGTATGGTGTTGGAAACATGAAATATGAATTATCTATAAAGCATCGACAAAAAGTGAAACTGTGATATTCAACGAATTTTATAACGGAAGAAAAGAAAATAGCAATTTAAAAAAATAGCCTTTGTAGTCTGTAACAAGGTACATAGGATAAGAGAGATGGCGTCGCGTGACACACTGACTTAAATAACAACCCTTGTGTTAAATAGCAACAAATTATTTATTTTCCACAAGGAAAACAATTACGTATATTTAACTATTTTTTATAGTATAAGGCGGCAAACGACCAAGCGGACAATTAAATTGGCAAAAAAGCGAAGCGGCCACTGCCAATAGCTATAGCTTTTGTAGATGCGTTGCCTATCTTTAATCAACAGAGGAGGGAAAGCACAGAATGAAGATATTTCCCCTTCCTATGTGCGTCCTCCTCCCCGATCCACTCCTAACCACCCCTAGAAGAAAGGGGTGGAAAGGAGAAGAGGACGGATATTAGGCCTCCGGCACGCACACTCATATGAAGAGCGGAATTGCTTCCAATTCACGCCGATCTTCTGTGTGGTCGTGATATTTCTTCGTAGATATGGCCCATCCGAGCAACATATGTTATTGTAGCGGGCTTTGCCACTATTAAAATATGTTTTAAGATTATTAATAATGTACATTAATGTGAAATTTATAGTATTATATTTATTATATTAATTAAAAATGGGACTGCTGGACCTGCTCGCAACACAAGAGTTAATTTATAAATTAAAAATACCCCTTCAATATCCCATTTCGATTTTTATTCCCTTTATTTGTAATGTCACTTTTGCTTAACGGGGCAACTTGGAGATCAGGTGTTACGTAATATAATCTTATCGAGTCAAAAGTCGATAACATCGTTACTTTCGCAGTCCAGTTACCGTGTTACCTGTTACCATTAAACGTTAAAAATAAGTTTACGTTATCTTAACATCCTATTTGCAAATTGTTTTAATGCTATTATGTGCATATTATCAAAATTATACTTACGCGGATATTATAAAAATTTCAAAGTTCAGTTTTAAAATTATAGCCAATTCGTAAAGATTATTTGGAGAGTTTGCCAAGTTAATTTGCTAACAAAAGAACGGTAATATACAGGTTTTGAGTGTATATGACAACTTTCCATTAACCCTGGATTTCTGAGACCAAAATCTTTGTATTAATATATCGCCATCCCTGTCGTTGTCTTTGAAATAACAATAGTAACATTAATTAAATTAACATAAGCGGAAATTTCGGTCTCAAAAATCCACAGTAAGTAAAATGGCAGTAAGCATGCGGAGTATTTGATTTGAAAGGCGTGAAAAAAGAAATGAATTTATATGAAAAAACAAAACCTATATTCTTAAGTCTTTTTATGCTGATCGTTTGCAGAGTGAAGAAATACGCTAGAAAGGAAGTACACATAATTTGAAAAACAAAAAAGTTTCATTTTCAGATCTATCTCAGGTTTTAAAAATCCGTTGTGTCGATGTATGATAATGATATGTGTTAAACAGAAATTTTGATCTCAGAAACCCGAAGTTAACGTAATTGTTTACTTTATCCATCAATTAAATGTAGATTTCCCATAATAAATACAGCCTATGGCATCTTGACGAGGTATTCAATTTATATTATTACATTTACTCGTATTAAATTTTATTAAAAACTTATTTCATTTTAAAATTAAATGAAAAACAATTATCTCATTATTTTAAAGATATATAAAAGATATAACAAAAATATTTCATTTCAAAAAGAAAATCTAAATGAAATTATTTTCGCTCCAAGTCGTTCAGCATTGCTTTGAACTTACTCCTAGCGTCTTTAGTGACTGAACAACTTAATTAGACCAAGTATGCTCTGCGTCAATAACTAATAATTACCATAAAAGCAATGCGATTCGCAGTTCGATGACTCAAAGCAATTAATTTAAACGGAGATATTTAACTTATATAAAATATATTAGTAGTATCGATGTAACACTTAAATAAAAATGAAAATTCAACTGTTGTTACTTTGAAATTACACTGCCAAAACTTTTCTTCACGACACCCGGAATAAGACAAAAAAAAACTTATAAACTAAGTTACGTTTTTAAGTTCTCGTAATTTAGAACCATAATGTTATTTGTCGTGAAATTTCTATGGCATTTTTTACTTTTTTATTACTTTGAAGTTATGGTAAAATTGCGTTCTATTAATGGTCCTAACTCTTTGTTTTTATAAAAATAGCGACCTTTCATTATAATATTTTCATGTTTTAATAATAACTAGCTTCGTCTTATCGAAATTTTGACAGCAAAGATCTGAGCTTTGTGAAACCTAACCAAGTATGGACATAAAAGCAATTATACATGAAATCTTTTAGGTCATAATCTTCACATATTTTGCAGTTTTATTTAGTTAAGGGGATCAAGACATAAACATATACGGCACTACTGGAGTATTTCTGGAGTGTATTTAAGTCGCGATTTATAACTAAAAAATACTTTTGAGACATTATTTCTTATCCAGCCATAAACAGGTAGGTACTTAAAGAATGACAACTTTAAATTTAGTGAAAACTATTCATGTGAATTATAACTTCAGTGGACATTACTTTTGCAATAAAAAGAAACTGACTTAGGCGTTTTACGTAATGCACGGGAACAAATAGACGTGAATACAAAACATAAAAAGACGGGCCTGCAAATAAAACAAAAACTGTGTCAATGCCATTCTTGTTATGTTCTCATTAATTCTTAAACACACTGAAAGTAGTAGTTTCGAGTCCACTATGATAAACATTGATAAATAAAAGACCTACTTGGGACAATGAGGTCTGATTGTTGAAGTAAAAATCTTACTAAAATTTGATAGGACGATTGGCCTTACACTCGACGCCAATAATAATCGAAGTATTTCACTTTTTAATTATTTTCAGTTCAGATTGAACCAATCTGAGGATGGCAATTGGAATAAAAATCCTAATCTATTGTGCAAGGCAATATACCGAGTTTTATACTTTGAGAAGGAAGTTTGTATGGACAAAGAACTTAAACTGGTGTTATGGATCTATTATTGAGTTTAACTGTTAAAGGGATTTTATTCTCAACAATCCTCATTAATAATGGATATTGGGTCAGGAGAGGACCAACATCAAATATATAATATGATTTTGAATACATAGGTAAATACAATGTTTGATCTTTGAATTCCTTTGACGATGTTAATATTGAAGGCCCTTTGCAGGTCGTCATTGCAAATTACAAACATACTCCGATATTAAATTATGATTGCTATTTGCAGATGCTCTGTTTACAAATATAAATTTTACAAACTAGACTGTAAAAGTACGAGTAAATTGGCATTTCCTAAAATTTATAAATCATCAAGGGGCTTAGATTCTTTTGTGAAAACGACTCAGGGCGCTTTTTTCGTTGTGGAACAGAATTGAAAGAGAAACATGCCGAGCTTTACCCTACCAACAGTTCCTGTTATCAATCTTGCGAGAAATTGTTTTTGATGCAAATTGATAAAATAATTTTTGATTGAAATTTTACATTGAAAATTGGTGAGTTTTTTATAGTATAGACCAAAAGGGATATTTATCCCGGTGGCCATAACTTAAACTAAATTATGATATCTCAGTAGTGCCCAATGTCAAAAAAAATGTCACGAGGTCCTTTTCGTACCGTAGCTGACAGGCCTAACCGCGATAGCAGCACCTCTCTCACGGGGTGAGATATCCTTCTTTGTCTAATAAAAACAATAAGGGTATTTTGCTAGTCCGCGTTTTCTCAATTCGCTTTCGCACACGCAAACAAATCTTCATCGTTAGTGCTATCCGTTCCTCACCACTTTGAAAACACCCACTTTCCTTGTCCTTTCCCCACCAGTATATGACTTCTGTCGAATATAACACGAATATGCATCTCAGTCGGTAAAAGAACGTTAACAGTGAACGGCGGTGGTAGCAAATGCGAAAGTGAGAATTTCTCTTGTTTTGCACGCAACGTTACACTGTGCTTCTGGTTAGTGTTCCGTCGTGCCGTGCACTGGTTGGCGGGTTTATACTAAGAATATTTCCAGACTAGGCCCAGAGAAAGCTTGTTCGCGGATCGCAACTATCCTAAAAGGTAATGTTAAATTTTGGCGAGACATGCTGTGCGGAACGGGTTTTATTATTCTGGTTTTATTTTGCTTCTGCTGGCGAATGCAAAAAATATTATTTTTCTTATTTTATTAAGAAGTTATTGGCAGTGTTATGTTAGTGGATTTTATAATATCAACTACTAACGAATTGGATATTATTATTGAATACAAATGGAGTTAGCAGTAGACTGATATAAAGATTTTATTACATTATATTTTACTGTTACACATTAAACTTATATTTAATTCTAAACTTTTTTTTGTTTTATTGATTTTAATACATTGTTTTTCATTTATGTATTCAGAAGGCAAATATGTTTTTTGTTGCGTACTTTTGTTTTTATTGTTCCAAAGAAAACAATAGTGTAACGAACAAAATGCTAAGATTCAAATTCACACAGCCAGCATTTACGTTTAAGTGTAATTTAGTTTCTGTGATTTTTTTCCCTAACCATTGGTTTTTGAGACCAAAATCTCTGTATAAAACGTATCGTCACCCCTTTCATTATCTTTCACGAAACAGAGATAACAATATGTTTCAAATGGGGATTTTCATCCCAGAAACCCACGTTAAGTATGCTAATTTTAAATCTAACTTGGGTTAAGAGTTGCGAGAACACATTTTTACTAACATCTATCCAGCGAATGTATCGTCATATTAATATAATTATACCTACATACATATATTGTGCACTGGTATTAAATCTGACGCTGTCAGGTAACGATCTGATGCTTATCATGTATAGAGTGGCCGAGCATCGAACGCCTCGAACGTCCATAAATGAGCTTCGATTGTAACAGTTTGCATCATACATGATTACTAAACCGCAAACTGGAATATACTGTAATTTACAAGCAATTTAACTTCAATAGGAGAATATCGGAAATGTTTACTCTCAATATTCCTGTATGCGGATCACAAGCTTTAAGTCTGTATTCAGTTGCAGTTACGCTTATATTCAATAAGCTTCATTAAGGATGTTTAGAACTATACAACAATAGTAACTTTGAAGGTATCATTCAGTTTCTATTGCATATTCTCCTCACTATTCTGTTTGAATGAATACAGGATTAAACAAGGTTGCTAATGAACTCTGATTATGTATGCTTAGTAATATTGTTTAAAATTATAACGTGCTCCGCTATAGACTAAATTACGTTTTAACACCTTAGCTGCGGCAAGTAAAATCTTAAACCTTCGTCTGGTGCGGCGGCGGGCCAAAGTGTGCCCCCAATGATTTTTCCGCCAGTGCGTGGCAGGCCTTTCTCGACCCACCAGCATAAGGTTAGATTAAAGCCGCATTCACATTTGCTTGACGTGTCGTGTCGTGATGCTTTCTGTCGTGATGGCTACTGTTCACATCTATGTGACGCGTTATGACGCATTTTTAATCAGTTCCGTTATAGCTCTCGGAGAGTTTACACATTCGCAATGTTTTTTCATGAATCATCCGATTCGGATTCAGATTATGAAGAAGATATGCAGTTATTGGCACTGGCAACACTTCTAATAAAACAAAAAAAGAGAAGAAGATATTGGATACATCCAGTAAATACAAAAAGATAGTTTAGTTTTAATAGATTGATCCTTATATTGTTTACATTTTGTATCATAAATCGCTTTATATTGTCGTACGTACTCGATCAGCTCGTCGTCCATACCTTCTGACGCGTCACAACACGACACGTGCGCGTGCACACTAGTCCGACCCGCTGTGTCGTGTCGCTGCGCCGTCCCCCGCACCTCACCCAACTGACGCGGACCGGGATCCGGGATCGCTACTGACGCGACACGACACAAGCCATCACGACACACTGCGTCAGAGAAGTGTGCACGCAACCATATTAATTGTATGAGACCGATACCTTTCTGACGCATCACGACACAACACGTCAGGCAAATGTGAACGCGGCTTAAATCGCTACAACTTTGCGAAAACATAATATAGGTGTGTACTTTTTGGACTGTTAGAATAACCTTGAACCCACCTTCTTTAGGGTTGATTCGCCCCGGGATCTGCCAAACAGGAAATGAGAAATGAACCAGGGAAAGTGGCGGGTCGATATCGACCAGCACCGCACTAGAAAGTATTTTTAGTAGTGATGGAAAGACAAAAATAAGGAGATATCGAAAATAAAATAGAATTGTAGAAAAGAAATGAAAAATAGTTTATTTAATTATTTATTTATGCTTGCTTGCTTTAAAACATTTCGCACAAAGATTTTGTGTGCACATCCTATTTCTTTTTTCTTGAAGGAAAATATCTATTTTTTTTCTTGGAGGAAAATATCTATTTTTTTTCTTTAAAGAAAATATTTCCTCACTGCTGTCACTATCACTTTTATCTGCCTCGCGAATTAGTTTATTTTCCAAAATTTGTATTTTTCTTTTGTTTCCTGCCATCGTGCGTCGTTAATTTTACGAAAAGAAAAAACGCGACGTACAGTTCAGTGAGATGGCTCAACACTAACTAGCGAAGCGGGGCGCTCCGTGCGGTATCGGGTCGCCAACCGCCTGTTGGGACGGCGGGCCGCGATAAACCCCTGCCGCACCGAGTTGATATTTTTCACCGTCAGTGCGTGGTAGGCCGATAAAGGCCTGCCGTGATTTTTTATGAGATAATCGTTCCGCACCAGTGAGAGGGACATAGTTTTCTTCGTCCGCACCAGCTGAAATTCCGCGGCAGGTCGATCTAGGCCTGATCCGCAGTGAACGTGTTAACAATACTAAACAGAATAAAAGATTTCTTCTTTTGCAGTTTTACTCGTAAACAATTGAATGAGTAAAAGTGTTAACTTGAGTATCCTACAGCGAAACACCTGTAAAATCTATTATTATTACTGTTTGTTTTTATAAGAATGTACTAGTTTAAAATGTGTTTTTGTACACGTATTTAAACAGTGGGAACCAACGATTACAAAATATCTACATACTCATAGCACTTAAACGTGTATTAAAGTATTTTCTTCATACGATGCGATTGGTAACGGGTGTTAAATTATTCTTTATTTTAAAGATTTATTGTAATTTTTTCTACAAAAGTTACATTCCTGTTTTTATAAGTAAAATTGGAACATGGGTTTTGGTTACCTTTATTCTTAAGTAATGAATCGATATATTTCTATTGTTTCAGATGTGGCTTACTATACTAGCAGTGTGCATTATCTGCTTGCTCCTCGCTAAAAGCACTGTAAGACCTAGAAAATTTCCACCAGGACCTAAATGGTTTCCCATAGTGGGTAACGCCGGTGAAGTTAATAAATTACGTGAAAAAACTGGCTACCTGTACAAAGCTGTTAAAGAATTATGTAATACATATTGTAAAGATTCACCACTGCTAGGTCTCAAGATAGGTAAAGACAAAATCGTAATGGTGAACTCACTTGATGCAAACAAGGAGATGTTATACAACGAAGACATTGATGGAAGACCAAAAGGTATTTTTTATCAAACTCGAACCTGGGGCGAAAGGAAAGGGGTCCTATTGACTGATGGAGAGCTATGGAAAGAACAAAGAAGATTCCTAATTAAGCATCTTAAAGAATTCGGATTTGGTAGAAAAGGTATGGGTGATATAGCTTGCACTGAAGCATCCTTTATGTTGGATGACGTCGCAAATTTAATAAGCAAAGATGGAGCCAAAAACGGAATTTACATGCATAATTTTTTTAACACTTACATTTTAAATACTTTATGGACTATGATGGCGGGAATACGATATCAAGCTAGTGACCCGCAAATGATAATACTACAGGATCTCTTATTTGATCTTTTCCGCAATGTCGACATGGTTGGAGCACTCTTTAGTCATTTTCCAATATTAGCTACTATTGCTCCTAAGATGTCTGGTTACAAAGATTTCATTAGAACACACAAAAGAATATGGAGGTTTTTAAGAGAAGAAATTGCAAGGCATAAGGAAAATCTAGACGAGGATGTCGACAGCAGAGATTTCATGGGAGTATATTTACGAAATCTAAGAGAACACGGTGAGAGAGACACATATTCGGAAGGTCAATTAGTTGCAATGTGTATGGATATGTTTATGGCTGGAACAGAAACAACCAGTAAGAGTATGAGCTTCGGATTCAGTTATTTAGTACGAAACCAAACTGTGCAAAGAAAAGCACAGGAAGAAATTGATAGGGTTATTGGAAGAAATCGTTTGCCGACTCTAGACGACCGACCAAAGTAAGATAAATTACAAATTCTGTTTTAATTACATAATAATGCATTGGAAATTACTGAGGTATATTTAAAGTTTAAACGTGTTCCAGCATGCCTTACAATGAAGCAATAGTTCACGAATCTGTTCGACATTTTATGGGGAGAACGTTTGGTGTGCCACATCGAGCTCTTCGTAATACCACTCTAGCTGGATATAATATCCCTGAGGTGAGAATTTCATTAAAATGTTCTTTAAACTTTAAAACTCATCAAGATTAATCAACATATATAGGTAGCATCTTAAAGATTTTCCTTTTACCTAAATATTTTTCAACAATAGAATTGATTATCATTTTACGCCCTATTGATTACAGTAATAAAGATGACATTTCTCATTGCAATTATTTTTCGAAGCTAGTGATTGAACCTTGATTGTGACCAAATCACGTAACACATATCTTGTAACGGGTTAGCAGGAACGCTACCATGTTAGATACCACTCTTATATCACTGAGGCTATATACAGCGAACATCACAAGAAAACTTATTTGATTGAAAAATAATTCTTTCAGGACACAATGGTGGTGAGCAACTTCACCAACATTTTGATGGACGAAACTCTATTTCCCGAGCCGTACACCTTCCAGCCAGAAAGGTTCATCGTTGATGGAAAACTTTCTTTACCAGAGCACTATTTTCCATTCGGCCTATCGAAGCATAGATGTATGGGAGATGTGCTTGCTAAATGCAACATCTTCATTTTCACGACAAGCATGCTGCAGAAGTTTTCCTTCTTGCCCGTTCCAGGTGAACCTCTACCTTCATTAGATCACATAGATGGTGCCACTCCATCCGCGGCACCTTTCAAAGCCTTAGTGATGCCAAGGACTTGAAAATCTGTTACAATATTTCTTGTGAATTTACTAGATGTAAAAACTAATTCAATATATCTTTTAAGAGGGTCATGTTTTACAATATAAATATATAGACGTACTTTTCTGTTTATAATAACTTTTTGTGATAATAAAAGGAGTTAAATAAAATAAAAGTAAATTAAGTAACATTACTTTATTATTTAGTTTTCATAAATTTCTTTTTAAATCGTATAATTTCCTTAGTATATTTTGATAGAATAAAACTTGTATAGGTACGCAATTCCATTTGAGTGTAGAGATATTTTTAGTTCATTATCAATAATATGGACCTTTAAATCTGTATAAACTAATGTTACCGCTTCTGTTGTATTGTACTGTTAAAGTTTCACATCTCTGCTTTTTTTTTTCATAAATATGTAGTAGGTACTTTTTATAAAGCAAGCAATAAAATTCATGACAGGCCTTTTATACATAAAGTTTGCGCTAGGTATATTACATTATCAGTCTGTAGTTCTGAAAACGTGTTCATGTGTTGGCTTATCTTTGGTTTCTGAGACCAAAATCTATTTGTATAAAACATATTATTATCTCTGTTTTGTCAAAGATAATGAGAGGGATGACGATATCAAGCTCTCAGATACCAGCGATTAGATGTAAACCTTGTGTTAAAATAACAAATATTATAAAGATTTCTAATAATTGTGCATGAATTACGTCATCTCTAAATAAATAAAACAGCCAAGTTATAAATATTCATAATTCCAACTTCATTTCGTATGAAATGTTGATAAAAAAGCGAAATGTTCCTGATTGTATAAGCGAGCATGCAGAGTGCTCGTTAGCGCCTTGCGTAACCTTGCCGTTACTTCACGACGATTGTGGTTCGAAAACACTTTACTACTTCCGTTATTAATTCCATAACTATAATATAATAAATTACACTGTTCATAAATTTAAGTGAATTACGAAGAGATATGACTCTATGTCCATTCTATTGTGATCTATATCCTTAAAAACTTCATGGATTTTAAAGTGTGGAGAATGGATGGATGTTTAATACCTTCAATATCTCCGGAACAGCTCAACAGCAGATGACTGAGATTTCAATAAAATTTAACAAATATGTAGAATATAATCTGGTAGAACACAAATGCTACTTTATGTTTTTTCTTCCAGTTCCGCGCGGACGGAGTCGCAGGCGACAGCTGGTAATTATATAAAAGTACAGTTTCAGGGTTATTAGTTTCCTAATAACTAATTTCGTACATGTTGATATTACTTTAATATTATGTAATAGTTTTTTGACCAAATGTGAAATTTGACGACACTAATACTTGAAAAGATTTTCAAGGTTGTATGAGTACATGGTCTTAACGCTGTAACCGGTTTTTATTATGCAATAAATGTCTGTCAAGCTTCTAGCAAGTTCTCATTAGAAAGTTGACGGAACGTTATTATTTTTTCTGTTTACTTCGAGACCGAATTTAAAAAACAAATTAAACAAGTTGGAGTAATATTAAACCCTCAAGAGAACCACCGCGCCTGTGCCGCGCGTGTTAACAAAATTATCAGTGTTTTTACTTTTGTCATTTCACATAACGTAAGGAAACTTTATACTTAATACATACTTTTTAAATATAACAAATACATAATTTAAACGTATTAGAGATGAATTAAAAGCGCTCGTGAAAGTCGCCTCATTAAAATCTGACTAAATAGATAAACTAGGAGCATCGCTATTGCACGACTAGTTTCAACCTAAGAAGAATCAACAAACAACTCATAGAAAATTGGTAATAATTCGATGAACTTCTGTATAAATGGGGGTAAATAATAACCACTACTTTTTCACACTTTATTGTTAAACATTGACATTGAATACAACGACAAAGACCATTATAGTGCGGCAAACATATTTGGCCCGGTTGGCAAAAATGTACCTAAACTAAAAATAAAATACCAGAACTTGTCTTGTGTATTATTTTCTACGGGTAAAGTATTGATTAAATTAAATGACTGACTGCATTGTTATTGATCACAATAACAAAGTGTCCGTCGGGCCAGATATATTTGTATACATATTGTATAATCTTCAAAAAACATTGACAAATGGATACAAAATTATCATGAAAAACGACGAACATTATAAAATGCAAAAGTGTATATTAAATAAAGCTTGTGTAATAAATTTTAGAATGTAAAAGATAAAATAATCAAATACATAAATAATAACAATAAAGATCAAAAACAATAACTCTATAAAATTTAAAATTATATAAAATATTTATGGATCGGGCAGGGAGACACTCCAGTTGTATTCTAACGGGGCCTTCCGCAAGCCTCCTACCCCACTAACATAGAAACATTTCAAAAAACTTAAACACATTTAAAAGATAAAAACTGTTCTCGAATGATAAGATATATTACTTTAGAATCGATCAACAAAGAGACTAGACTTTATTCGAACATTGGTATATAATACAATGAAGAAAACAATAAATAATATTACTTATTGTTTTCTTAATAATATTATTAACTAGCTTTTACCCGCGACTCCGTCGGCGCGGAACAAAAAATAGAAAACGGGGTAAAATTTATCCTATGTCCTTTCCTGGTTCTAAGCTACCTGCCCACCAATTTTCAGTCAAATCAGTTCGACCGATCTTGAGTTATAAATAGTGTAACTAACACGACTTTCTTTTATATATATAAGATTAAATTACCTCTGGTAGCCTAGGTACTTAATGGCTCAATCTTTCCATTCTCTCATAAGGAAAATGGGTACTCTTAACCAGACTTTAGATTATTCCAAAAAAAATGACATATTTTTATTTTCTAAAACCATGTAGGAGTTCCGATTACAAATATTCCGACGGAAAATAAGTAGATCAAAACAAAAAGTGGAGTCCTCGATCAAGTACGAACTGCTAAAACGCCTGCACATAAAATATTTATTCCCTTTCACACTCCTTCAAAAAACACAGATAGCAATATGATTATGCACAGAGGAATTACACAGTTTTGGTTAATCATATGTATTATAATAATAAATAAATATAGGTATCAAACTTTCAACTTCGTGTTCATTGAAAAGTGGTAAAACGTTAATCATTTTTAAACCATTATGAATAACTATTTGAATAATGTTATTCGTTGTCTAGTCTTTATGATGATCTGTGTATAAACGTAAAAAGTCTTTGTCGATTCTTCTTAACACTACAATAACGACAAATACATTTATGACACCAAATTGATTAAAAATACACGAATAACTACATGTTTTATTAAATGTGCATAAATAATAATAAATAAAATCTAATAAATTTTAAAGAAATTAATACTTTTTTAAAGATACAATTCCGAGATTATTTACTTGATTTAATTAAATTAATAAAATTCCATCGGTTACATCGTTCGAATAACTTTTCCTTAGTCTACTTTACTATTTTCTATTCTTTGGGTGCATTTAGTTTCATCACTCAAGGATTTATTACATAGATACATTTTTTAACAATTGATGTAATAAAATTAACATTACCGTGAGTTTACACGACCCAAAATCGCGTACAATATAAAGCCATCCTTCTTATCTCCCTTGAAAAAAATGAAATAACAATAATGTTTTTATACATTTGTTCTACAGTGGAAATTCATTATTATAAATAGCCTTTGACATTATTTCTTCTATAAATAAGAACATTAATTCTTATTTATAGAATATATTGCGACCCTGTATCTTCAACATTGCAAACAGGTTATAATTTTATGAAAAACATAATGATATTCACGCTTTTGACATTGGTTAATTCAACTTAAAACTGAAAAATTATTGCTAAAACATGATACAACAAAATGTGATGTATGTTATGTAGTATGTTATTTTACAAAAATTCCGGCAGTGAACAGTTCAATTGAATACTCAAACTAAAATTATTTTTAACAAACACAACCCTTATAACTCAAAATAATTTGTTCCTATTCGTTTTGGCATAAAAATAAAAACTCAACCGATCTTATTAAAATCGGTAAAAATAAATTAATATTAAAGGTCCAGTCGGTTTAAACATGCTTCCCAAATACTAGTTTATAAAAACAATATTAACAGAATATAATGATGATAAAAATATTCATAAAGTAATCAAAATAAAAACAATCAATTTACATCTATTATGTGTACGAAATGCTGTACTAAAATTATCAAAAGAACTATCATTTATTTTGTAATAATATCGATTATCGTTGGTTTTCAAGATCAAAATCCCTGTAAAAACATATTGTTATCTCTATTTTGTCAAAGATAATGAGAGGGATGACGATATGTTTTATACAGATACTAGCTTTTACCCGCGACTCCGTCCGCGCGGAATAAAAAAAAAAAAAAAAACTGGGTAAAAATTATCCTATGTCCTATTCCTGGTTCTAAGCTACATGCCCACCAGTTTTCAGTCAAATCCATTCAGCCGATCTTGAGTTATAAATGGTGTAACTAACACGACTTTCTTTTATATATATAGATATATATATATATTAACAACATTGACACATATATAGTTGTTTCTGTGTTATCAATGAAAATTTGAGAGATGACAATACCAGGGTGTCTGACGAAACCCACAGTTGACTTCAGTGACGTTACGTTCAAAGTGGGATACATGAATAATACAATAATATTTTCGTTCGGATCCATTTATCCATTCACGCGTGTTTGTGAAACTGGGCCACTTTCACTTTACAGTCATATAACAAACATTGAAATTACGTTGTCAAAAATGTATTAATTTGTAGTGATGTAATTACAGTTGATATTCATGGATCGTATGGATTTTTCCATTTTTGCTACAACTTTGAATATTTTTAATTATACATAGTTTATTTACAAGTTAATATAATCCGACATTTGTGCAACAAAGTTGTTGTTTGATAATATTTTATTCATTTACCTTATTTATATAATTTTTATTTTTTTACCATCGTATCAATTCATTGTAACATTATCCATTTTAGTATTATTTATTATTTACCTAAATATTAAATATGGCATAAATGTAACGATTTTTAATTCCACACCCAATTACCTTTTTTCTAACGATCCTTTATACACGGTTGTTTTGTTATTACGATCATATTTAAAAAATTAAAAATATGCGAATCAAAATCGAAAATTTATCCTAAAAACAAACTAATTATTGTTCAATTGCAATTTATCAGTGTGCGTACGCGCACACACAAAGATCACGCTTGTAATAATCGTTTCCGCGCGTTCTATTCATAAATGCCGTAATAGCCACGTACCCACCTAGCGCACAAGCTCGCGCGGCAGCCTCGCGAGCCAATGCCTCGGCTGGTTTGGACGTGCCTCGGCCTGCCTCGGGCGCGCGTTTGCTCGATCGAGCACGGCTCGGCCCCGAGCCATCTGTTGTCGGTAAACTTGACGCGCTCAAAGGTGCCTCAGTGAGCGCTGTGCGTTAGGTGGGGACGGTTATGTTTTGGCTCGTGAGCGAAGCTACTTCAAGTTTTGTCTCTTGCCGTGTTTGTCTTCTGTAATTTTCATATCACGGGCAGTCAGGAGGAGTCCAGTAGGTTTTTTTGATACGTGACTGTTTTCGTTTCTTTAAACAATAAGCAGCTAGGAAAATAGCTGCAGCTGAAAATACACGACTGTCCATTACGAATACTCGCGGACTTATGATGGCTCAGGCTGGCTCGCGAGGCGGCCACGGCCACGCGGAACAAAACTACTGAGGCTGCCGCAGGAGCCATCGCTCGCGATCCGGACACCGAGGCTGCCGCGTGAGCCTGTGCGCTAGGTGGGTACGCGGCTAATGGCATTTATGTACCTATTTGTTCGCACACTCACTTGAGTCGTAGTATTTTGTTTGTAAAAAGTATTGTGTCCATGTTTTAACAGGATTTTATTAAATTATATTTTGTTTTTAACTTTATTATCGTTGAGTAAAAAAATAATGACTAAGTATTTAATATTTTGTATGTATTATATATTACTTAATTTATTTTTTTTCGTAATTAATTAATAACCGTGTATAAAGTCAATTCTCACTTTCTCACTATCCCTGTAGACTTCTCGACTTCTATCTCCAGTCAAACATGTACAATCCCAAATTAAACACAATAAAAAAAAATTAAAGGCATAGACCACGTGTGTACCCTGACATAATTTTTTATATAAATTTATACACGAAAAACTAAGAAAAATGTTTAGTGCTAAAATACATCAATAATTACATCGATTACGACTACTTAAAATTTTAAAAACTTATGTTTCTAAGAGACTTAAGTCAGAACAACAGGCGATTATTAACCTTTGGTTTCTGAGACCGAAATCTGTCATTATCTTTGACTAAACAAATATAACAATATGTTTTAAACAGGGATTTCGGTCTCAGAAATCCGATAGATATAATAAGTATTAGATGTGTTAAAGGAAAAATAAACATAAAAATATGATAAACCAAAAAAGATGTAAATTGTGAAACTGTGAAAAAAATTTAAGTTTTTATCAAAAATAGATGGACTTCCAAATAAATATGCAAGATTTACATTATAAAGGTAGAGCACAGTAAAGCATATTTTTGTAACAATGAACAATAAACTTACTAAACTTGTACTATTGTGAAAAAAAATGTATACATTATGCATCAAAAGTAATTTTAAAGGAACATATTAGGAACTGAGAGCTTAATAAATAACATCTTAAACATTGTTCAAAGCTTCTAGTAAACTCTAGATTGCAACCGAAAATATACATCAACACTTAGATCTTTTAAATTGAATGAAGCACAAGCATTTAAGATTAATTTTAATGATTTCATATTATATTATTTTAAAAGAAAAAAGTATATGTAAAATATTTAGAAAAATAATTTTAGTTGACCATAGTTTATATAAAATATTAACACAAATATGTTTTACAACAATTCCTAATTATGGTGGAGTTTAGAAGATAAATAGCAGATAATTCCGAAAACTACTTCTAAAACCTTAAACTTTACACACAAACATTGATATAACTATATTATATAATATTTAAATAGAATAGACATGTAATATACTCGTATTATTTGGATATAAGTAGAGGTATATGGTTGACAAGCTACGACATATTTGCTCTATAAAAATTTGATCTAATAATAAAAATAGTGAATAAATTTCTTTACTTTGGCAATCTTATACTTTGAGCTTTATTCAATTTACATACAAGTAGACTGTGTATGACATACATATATAAACAATTAAATAAGAGAGATGCAATATGTGAGGTACGGCATCGTGATGTTATTTTCTAATAGTAAGTTTCTACTGCTGTGAAACTTCTATCTATACACTTTATAGACATTTTGTCAAAGAAATGAATGATAATGTTTCTTGGCAGTCGACACCCACTATAATGTCTTTCTTACACAAGGCAACGTAAAACGTCTAAGCTAATATTGTATGGTTTTGCGTTGCGAGAATCGCGTTGCGTGAGCTCCGTATACACAACGTTGAATCATCGACACATGGCGTCATTTGGTCGACAGACATAGTGATTCCATGTCAACTGTATAGATTTTCTCTGCCATCTTGAAAATTGCAGTGACTGTCTTTAACAATGACTTGCGTTAGTCGCTTAACGACTAAATTCGCCGGGTTTCTGAGATTTACATTGCCTTGTGTACGAAGGGTCTTAGACTAATTTGCAAAATTTGTTAACGTTTACTTATTTAATTGTTTATTGTTATAACTAATAAAGTGTTACGTTGTCATTTTTTTTTAATTTGATTTATTTACATTAGGTATTTTTAATTAATTCACTGGAAATTTTAAAGCACGACTTTAAAATCGAATAGGATTTTTTCTCCTGCTTCCTTTGTTGATGACAATTATTTTCAGTTTTGATAAAAAAAAACATTTGTTATTCATTGTTGGAAAACTAAGAAAGCGCTTGTTTTTTTTTTTTTAATTCTGCCAGCCAAGTTTCATACCGTTTTTGTGAGGCATTTCAGTGGAATAAAATCTCAAATAAATATTGAAATATTATAGTTCTTGATGTCACAATTTTAAATTTAGACCGATAATTGTTGTTTTATTTTTAATGAATAACCAGTGTTTAATCGTTTTTATAAATAAGAAGAAAAAAAAATAGGTTTAAATTAATCCTTTATTTTAAAATATTTTTAAGGTCGCTTTATGACATTTTTAAAAAAGCTAAAAAAACATGAAATCTCAAAAATGGTTTACTTTTGCATAGTACATATTGAGGGTGAAAATTATCGCAAAAAGTTACTCCTAATGGGTATACGTCGAAGAACTGTACTTTCTATAGTTTTAACTAACTGGTATTACAACTTTTGGTAACTAAATTATATCAAATAGCTCGTTATTCCAGCGTAATATATTGCAAATTGTGATGTTTTGTTCAATGTGATATATTGCACATTGTGATATTTTGTTCAATGTGATATATTGCAAATTGTGATGTTTTGTTCAATGTGATATATTGCACATTGTGATATTTTGTTCAATGTGATATATTGCAAATTGTGATGTTTTGTTCAATGTGATATATTGCACAATGTGATATACATTATATTCAAAAATATTAATTAGTTAAAAGTAATTTGTCATTCAATAATACTTATATATATTTTCTATATATTTGTTATATCCGAGTTCTATGAAATTCGATACTGATGCCTATAAAAGTATATGCCTTTGGTAGTTATAAAGTTGTTGTATTATAGGTATATAAGTTTTTAGTCAAAATTGAAAGCTACTATTAAATATTTTTAAACATTTATCTAATATATCTAAACATGCATTTCATCTCAATTGTACTCTATTCTATTAATATTTCTAATATTTTTGTTTTTTTTTACGTTTTTTTAATCTACTTACATCAAAAGCGAATTAGATTATGCATTTACTTTAATATGTTTAATGCTATTTTAAATAAATATTATGAATGTTCAAACAATAGTAGAAACAATACTGTAAAAGTGTTAAAATATAGAAAAATAAATATGAATTTATAAAACACAATGACATACTTTTTATATCTTAACAACAGCTTTAATGTACATGTAAACTTGATGTAAAATATTAAAAATTAAAAAATGACTAGATGATGTAAAAAATACATACCAAAAAAAAACTTTTGCACGTACACAATACACATACACGCTCAAAGATATTATTTGGTCAATTTTTAAAGATTTTTTTACGCTCTTACAGGTAAAATGTTTTGTCCAGGTGTAAAGCCAAAAGCCAAAAGTCGTCGTGAAAAATCTGAAATTGCAAGTTATAATGTTTAGTGAAGATGTCTAGAAGTCTTGGGCCTCGTGTGGTGTCTCTTCATATGCGGTGGCTTCATCTGTTTGTCGAATCTCTCCCAGGGTGTTCGTGTATCATGTCACCTCGTATCTTTATGGCCATCGTGGGTCATTATTTCAATCTGAAAACGCAAATTCATATTTTAACTATGAAGTTAATAGCGACTAATTAGCAGGCAGTTTTTTTTTTAAATAAAAGGGATATCTGGAGCCTTATAAATTTGAATAGTATTTAACACTAGCTGTCGCCCGCGACTATGTTTTACATCTGTGCCAAATTTCATCAAGATCTGTTGAACCGTTCCGGAGATACCTTCAAACAAACATCCATCCATACATCCATACATCTAAACATAAGCATTTATAATATTAGTGAGATTATTTCCAAAGGTTTAAAACAGTAATATCTACTTGAACGCGTAAACATAAGGCATATTATCCGTACCGTAGTAAGTTGTAGACCAATCGGCTTCCGATTTAGTAGAGTGAAGTGTCATTAGATTTGTATTTTTCTTAGAGTCTCACAGGGAAAGGTAAAATAGGGAAGCAAAGGATAAAGCATACTACATTGACTGCGCACCCATACGTCACCACCTTGTCTAAATATATAGCGCTACAATCTTAAAGCTTACTTCGCTGAGGATGACCCAGTAGAAGCTGTCGCTCTGTACGCGGAGACGAATGGCAGAGAAGGGTCCAGCGTCTTTTTTTAGTTCACCGTCAGCGAGACCAAATTCATCGAATGTTCCAACAACAGTATAATTGTTGGTGCCAGCTGGCAACACTTCCACAACGGTGTCGTAGAATTTGTCAGTCACGTGGTCGACGTTGCTACTACGGAAAGTGAAGCTAGAAATCAAAACAAACACTTATAGTCTAAAACAACTTAATGTGTGTGACATCTTTTCCATTTAAAAAACACACACAACACACACACACACACACATATATATATATATATATATATATATATATATATATATATATATATATATATATATATATATATATATATTATTTTAATTAAAACCTGATGCGAACTGTATCCGTAACAAACTTTAGTACAAGCATCACTTTGTACAGCACTAAACGAAATATATAAACTAAGAGGTATTAATATATCCCTAGAAATATCTAAAAAAATATAAATCATGAAATATAAAAAGTTACCTTTTAATAGCCGTTGGTTTTTCAAACCAAAATTCAACCATATCGCCTTTCTTTGGTTTGATGCCCCAGAAATAAGTTTGACCTTCATACGCCCGTTTGAGTGTGTGATCACCTTGTTCTACGATATCTGTTCTCATGTATTCCAGAGGGGGGTTGGTGTGCGGATAATAAGTAGGTACCGAACCAAATTGAGCTTCCTGTAATGTCATTTTATTTGATTTTTATTTATCACATTAAAATAATATCTTATTACGAGTATATTAATAATAAATTCTGTAAAGTTACCTAATAGTAGAAAATATATAGAATTACACATTAATTACCTTGACTTTCTGAATCTTTCCCTTTAGTGAAGAGTAGAGACCGATGTGTTGGAATAGCGATGTTTTATACTTCGGTCGAATTGAGGTTTTGCTTTTAGAGCAGGCTTTCTATAATATACGAATAAAAACTACGAGTTAATCCCACAGAATACTTTGCTATCCACATAAAAGTTACATTATCTTTGAAAAAATATTAATATACACATCAACAACCTTTTCTCTTGTTATAAGTCTAGAAGAAATTGATAATATTGTAGAATACTCTTGCGCGTGACTGCGATTTCTAGTCCTGATACCATTTTAAAATAAAAAGTTGTATAACGTAAAACTCAGAAATCTCTTTATCAAGAAATCAGTTTCAAAGTCATGTTTAACCAATTACTATATATTATTTAGAAAAATAGTATTTCCTACGTTTAGAATAAGCAACAATATTTCTCGTTATAACTAAGTACATTTTTGAAATCCAAAATTGTTCTTAACGAATAATAAAGCAATAAATTAAAGTTTTGCATTTCATTACTCTTACATTAATACTTATTTTAAGAGTTCAATTTAATTTTCTCATTGAACATCAACATACCGCATTCTTATCAATGGAACAGACACGATCAGCGAGGTAACTTTCCAGCAGCCAGTCGATGGGCATGTTATTGTAGAAAAGCTGCACGTAGGTAACGAAGTGTATCAGATCGGATGAACGAAAGAGTTTGCCAATGCCACCCACTTGACAGTACTCAATGAAGAACCAGTTAGGTGTGGCAACAGTTGTCGCTGCTGTAAACTGCTTGATTTCCTGAAATAGATAATTATAGATTTTTATCATAAAAAATTGAGGCATGAAAACAGCCAGTATCAGGCGATTTTTAAAGGAAAAATTAATCATCCACTTGAAAAGGTTCTTTCAAAGCATCAAAAGACGTTTGAAAAATCGGTCTTTCGATTGCAAGTCCTATTAAAACAGCAAAGAAATTTCCCAGGATAGATGGTAAAAAAACGGAAGCAAGTATTTGAAAAGCATCCCAGTGCAGATTCCAAGAGGACTGAATCTAGTTATAAATTTAAATTACCTTTTTCCAGCAATTGGAAACGATTGATATTGTAATTAGGGTTCAAATAAAACTTCAAGAGTATTTCTTGCTAATACAATTTGATACGGCAAGCAGCGTCGCAAATAATTCGATTCGTAGTCGTCGACGACTTCAATTTAAAATAGAATCCTAATTAAATTTCTTGTTGCGCTTCCGATATCGAACGAAACCTATTCCTTTAGAAAGATAGGTATTTACTTGACTTTTACAGAACTCCTAACACCATCTCGTTAAATAAATATTTATCTTAGCTTTGAATTAAATATTTAAATAATCTTTACCTCTTATTAGTGATAACCTGATAACACAAAGCTATGAAATATGACGAAATATGTTACAAAAAATTTCGAGCATTAAACTTATTACTTCTTAATAACTTCGATTATGTTTTTAAAATAGTACAGAGTAAAGTGTCAGCGGTAATAGCAGTAACGTAACGAATGTCTGAAATAACCAACGAGTTATCGGTAACTTTTTTACTTTGTTGAACGCTGTTCTTTTGACGTTAGGTACTTGCGCCGTTACACACTTAGTTTAAGGTAAACATTATTGACTGGTACAATTAAAATTATTTTACACTGTGTCATTGTCAAAGTAGGATAAAAATTAAAATATTTAAATCAATAACAATAACCTTATACTAACTAAAGATTATACACAAGGAAAAATTAAAATTGATGTTACATAAAATCACAATTTATGGTTATTCTAGGTAATCTGGTGAGATAGCGAAAGGGTATTTCGTGGGGTACACTGTACCTATGTTGAGATGTAGAATAGTCCGTGTCAATTTTATTTTATTTCGTATTTACTGTAAAATACAAATACCTACATTGATGACGTTACGGAATTTAAGTTACTCGTAAGCAAATATGAGTACTATGTTTGATATGCACACATATAAAAGGAAATATCTCATGAAAATATAAAACTTTACAAAGTGATTAGAGATGAAGTGTGCTACGATTTTATCTTATAAGGTTCTCGGTATCATTATAAGTTAAAGTGCAACAAAATGTAAAAATGAGCGCAAAGCACATAACAACCAATACAACATTTGTTTTGAAATAATATTCGCACCAAGCAGGTAATACAATTATAGTGCTCAAAATCAAATACGTCTTTCGCGAATGCGTTTCTTATTAGAGTTTACATCCTAAAAATATTTATTATAAACAGATAAATGGTAATTGCAGAACTGCGTCACTTTAAAACTATGATATACCTAAATGCTAACATCGATATTCGATGCCATTACTTAAAAATGTAAACAACAAACCAATTTTTAAGGGTTGCATAATAATGGATACAATATAATTTTGAATTATAAATTTATTACCTGCATGTAGTTCTTCTTGGCGATAACGTCGTCTTCCAGCATCAGATAGAAGGTGCCTTTGGTTTGAGCGTAAGACATCAGATAGATGGCATCCAGGTTCTGCTTAGTACGCCATTTAACGCGCTTCATCGAATCGCCGAGAGTTTTTTCTAATGTGTTGAAATCGGGATAATAAGATGACGATGGTGACAAAACTTCGATGAGACCGTTTTCCACTTGCTTCGGAAACCTGAAATTGCAGCCTTTACATTGAGCCCCATTTAACGATAAAAAATTCCAAAACTCAAAAGGTTTTCGTACCGATATTGATTTTGATTTGTGTCCATTAGCTTAATGCAATCTGTCGTCAGTCATGTGAAAACAAAGCGAAACTAGGAGGGAATTGATTCAATTGGCTTACAGATAATCGCGCCAATTTCGGGCCTGAATGCACCAGCAGACCTATGTTGTGGCGTGTGATAAGCTCAGTGTTAGATCTATATACAGGCAAATGACCGATCGTAGATTGTTTGAACAATAGAAAATGTTTCCGAGTAGTATATTAAAGTTACCAAAATCAAATATCAGCTTGTAAGGAATAAATTGATAATAAAGTTTTGGTATTTTTAAATAGCAATTATTTTATTCGCCTTTTTTTAAAAATATGTAAGGCGCTTAAATTTTTTCCGAAGCATTTTTTATTTGAAATAAAAAAATGAGTTAATCTCTAGTGGTTTTGCTAATGCAGATTACGGAGCGGTAAACAAATGGGAACGTCGCATCTCCGAGCTTTTGTAGTTTTCAGCGGGAAAATTCCTAATGGAAATATTTTAGGTACAAAAAACAATAATTTATAGATTTTTTTACAACCTATAGATGATTAATGTTTTCCATATCACTTTTAAATAAAATAAGTCAGCTTAACTGTTGGATTAACTGTGCCCACATGTTTTATTTAATCAAAAGTAAGAGTTAATAGACTCACGTAATTTCAATCTGGCGAGCGGTGTTCACAACGTACTCCAAATCAGTTTCGCCGACAAACACGACGATGAGAGTCGAATTAACGTCGTCCTCAGCCAAGCCATTCACCAGGTGCTGCGTTATACAAAATGAAGCTGATGAGTAGTGATAGAAATTAGGTGGAGCTTTTCCTATAGAAATTTTATAACACAATTTTGATTTTCAAATTGAAAAATGCAATACTTTAGTTTGCTTAACTTTTAAATAAATTGCAGTCTACAATATTGTTTGATGAAGAAAAATATGTGGCAACGTACCGTAAGTGTAATCAAGAGATAGCTCTCCTTATCTCTTTTAACTGTCGGTATACCGATAACAACGTCGACAAACACTCGGCCGGACTTCATGTGATAAGAGGGGCGGAGGCTGTTTGGGTCATTCATCAGGTGTGGGAGTAGTTGAAAAACAAAAGGAGTGCGAAAAAGTTGGAGATTTTTGGGCTGAACTCCTTGCGCCGTCTTCGTTCCTATGAAGATAAACTTATATTTGATAATGATTAATTGACTAATCACTACAATGAAAACAGATTAAAATATTAACAATTCTGATAATTGAAATGTGTAATACATTTAAAACGCGACAAAATCACATACAAACATATTAATTAAATATCTTTTGCATTCATTTGCAGTGCAATATATTTTAAGTAATTGCCATTAAAAATCAATTTGCTATACACTTATTGAAAGGTCGGAAACTCTAAAGTAAATTAAAAACAGGGAAGAACTCGCACAGCGTAAAATATTGAGAAATAAATGAAAAACATCGAAAGCGTGTCAACATAATTGACGAGTATACACGAAGACTACGTACATGTTCTGTGTATCACTGCTGTTATAATAACTGAATAACAATATAGCCATCCCTTTCTTTCTTTTTGTATAAAACTGAGATAGCAATATTGTTGGTATACAAGTGTCACTTGAAATTCACAGTTAGATATAGTTTTACTTCACGGCATGTAGAAGTGATTTAATTAACAACCACTGAACATGCTAATCTCATATTTTGTGGCACGTTACATCAAGGACGCCGTGAAGCGTTCACAGCATGTATTACTCCACAAGGAGTGCAAATTGTTGTACACATGTAATATTCCTTTGAAGTTATAGCTTTAAATGATGTCAAGAATGTAGGGAAAATGTTACACGTAGTGTGGCAAAGGAGCCTGTTACATAATTGATCAGAGATGTGAAATGTAAGTTATTTTTCGAAGAATGTACGTTATTCAACAATACAATCTGCATTCGTGATGCAGAACTTGTGTACCGAGTGTGTAAAATAAATTATATGTGACAGTCTGGTACTAAAATTCGTGAGAGATTCGCGAGCGGACTGTTGTTCAAGTTTATGCTTTTATAAATATAGTGAATACTAATGGTGTGCTAATTGACCCATGACGTAATCGGGTAAGATTAGTTTACAATTTAAGTAAACATAGAAGGATAAGTTATCTGTTTATTTCTGTGAAGAAATTATAAAACGGCAAGAAATAAAATGTTGGCATGAAAGCGTTGATATCTTTTTAATTTGTGCACAAATTAAAAAGACCGTTGTCAGTGCGACTACGATTTATGTATAAAAATGTACTCTCCGTAATTCTGCAGCTTTGAGCGGGTTAAATCGTGATAAAATTTAAGGTTTTTCAATAATAGTCATACCGCTAAGATTTTTCAATGATGTCATAAGCTCCGGAGTAATGGTCACCGTAACCGTGTCGCCGTACGATGTCGGCTGATGATGGTGACTTTCGTTGAAACAGCGACTTGCAAGGACCTTATTCTGTAGAACAATCAAACATTAAACTCAACTTATTGCACCGTTCACTCAAATTTCCATTCCATTCCAAATAGGAGGAGGTAGGGAAATCCTTTTTTTATCAATAAAACAATATATCCCCCTATAAACCACAAAGCGCCATTTTTTTTCATCTACAACCGTTATTAAAAAAAAAACATTTATTGTAATCAAACTATTGTTTTTTTGCAAACAAGATTATTTAATTCCTGTTCGAGAATAAGGCAGATATTAAAGTAAATATAAATTAAATAAATTACCTGCAAGGTAAGGAGGTCCTCTAGACGAGCACGGTAAAGCGAATCGAGGAATTGCAGGTGGGTTTGCATCTCCGCTATGCTTTGCTCCATTTTGTCCTCTCTTGGCATAGAGACTAAACAAAGAAAACCAAATATTATTAATAAAAATATATACAACAAAAAGATTTTAGCTAATCTATTAAACGTTCTTATAAACAGATTAACTTAATAACTATATGTCCATTTATCGTTTTACCATGACAATTATTAAGATTTTATAACTCTACAGTTGAAAACTGCCAATGCAGAGAATTTTTTAAAACATGCTTAATTTCACTTCAATTACATGAGTTATAATGTTTCTTATTAAAATCTCACCCGGCTCTTCAATATGCACAAATTGTATTGACAAATACAGACGTCACGAATATAACTAATGAAACGCTAAGGCAATCCACTCGACATGCATGTTTGTAATCAAATTATACTTGATTCCGTATTGTTGCGATTTCGCCATACCTTCAATCGTGCTGCACTTTGTACGCCCTGACAAGTATTAACATTTCGTTGAAGTAGATTTAATTCATAAAAGCAGTTATGACTTTAACAATTCAATTATCCTTCAATTATGTATTAATGAAAATATAACATAGTTATCAATGTTCTTGAGTTTCATGGTCAAGGGAGTTGGTAGAAATTATATTAAACTAGCTTTTACCCGCGACTCCGTCCGCGCGGAATAAAAAATAGAAAACGGAGTAAAAATTATCCTATGTCCTTTTCCTGGTTCTAAGCTACCTGCCCACCAATTTTCAGTCAAATCGATTCAGCCGTTCTTACAATATAGAGAGACAGGTATCGCTAGTATTATAGAATATATGTTTGTCAAAATGGAATAATTATGTGACATATCGAAAGTTAGTTAAATCAGCGATATCGATGATCAAAAGTAATTTTTGATATGGCACGTATTTATTCATCCACACAACACACACGTGATCTAAAATATGTCAAAATTTTGTCGTTTCTACTAACATCGCTAATCGAATGTTGTGTTCGAAGCAGGTTATATTATTGGCACATTATAAATAACCATCTAAGTATAGTAATTATAATATGTATTCGTATATCAAATTTGTATTCATGGCCCTTTAATAATTACTGCCACTTTACAATGTTTCGTTGATTGATACACAACATAAAAGCAAAAGCAGATTAAAAACAGGAGACAGATTTTGGAAGTAATTGCTCGCATGAAGTAATATCAAACATGACCCGTCTCGCTTTGGCTGAATACATCATATTCGTATATGCACTTGTACAACGTGTAACCAGCAAATTGTGTACGCCGCCTGTTGGTAGTTTGTCCCGGCAAATAGTAAGGACTCGGCAAATTGCATATCGAACAAATCTTACTAATACTCGTATTATATCTGCGAATGTTTACATGGATGGATGGATGTTTCTTTGAAGGTATATCCGGAACGGCTCAACGGATCTCGAAGAAATTTGACACAGGTGTAGAACATAGTCTGCAAGGACATATAGGCTACTTATTAAGTTTTTTTTTAATTCCGCACTGACGAGACCGCGGGCGACGGTTAGTTCATTTATAAAATGTCATACAATATTTCTGCAATTCGTAAAAGTGACATTTCACTGCAGCGCTACCTGATGGTGCAACTATCACAGTCATCAGCGCACGCCAGTTTATTGGCTGCAAACAAAATAACAGTCAATGAAGTGATATTTTTATATTTGAACTTCACCTATCAACAACCCTTTGCCTATACTTTTTGGTGTTTGTAACTAACTAAAGCTCAGAGATGTTATATTTACTATAGATGCAATAACGTCAAATTGGGATAAATTGTAGTAATGAAATAGAATAGCTGTCATTGAATAAAAATTAAATGATCACGCGACACACAAAAGACGAAATGGTGATCAATTTAAATCCTCACTTATGTAATAAACTCGGTACATTTCTCTTCGAAATCTTGTATTTCGGTACTCCGAAGACACAAGCTGTACTTGAAAAGCAAATCTGAACTCCGTCTCTGAATAAAACCTTAGAATCCACATATACCACGTAAACTCCTTGCGACAAGATTTCTACTTTAAATATACTTTTAAACATCGAATCGGTAGTCCGCACAATGAGATTTATTTTTCTACGAAAAGAATAAGAATCGGGATTTATTTTATTGCATCTTTTAGAAATGCGATTGATATCATTTTTATTATAAAATAAGATGAATATCAGTACTATGTGTTATTTGATACTATGTTATATATCTGTGCCAAATTTCAATAAGACATGTCGAACCACTGCAGAGTTGTCAAGTAAATATGTAAATCAAATGTATTCCACGGGAACCGTATGCATTTCCGGGATCATACGTTCTACATCTACACCAAATTTCATTGAGATCTATGCAGCCGTTCGTACATATTCGTAGATGCCTTCAAATAAACATCCATCCATCCATATATCCATGTAAACATTCGCATTTATAACATTAGTAAGAAGTATGATGATATTTTCCAAGAATTAAAAATATCTTGTTGACTTTGTTTTATATTTTAAATTTCAACAAGATCTTTTGAATTGTTGCAGAATTATCGAGTAAACATGGAGAAATAAAGTAAACGTATCACACGGGAACCGAACTATTTCCGGGATTAAACGGATATGTATAGTAGGAAAGATACTCGTAGTAAGATTAATTACAAAATACGTTAAACTTTCAAAGCGTAAAAAGGAAAAAGTTTTTCCTGCGAAACGGAAAGCTTTTATTTGTACAAAAATCGATGGTAGCTACTGAAGCGGTGAGCAAACCTAATTCCTCGCTTATTGCTGTTGCATTAGTCTCTCTGTGAGTATTACATTGCGCAAAGCCAGTGACGATTTTAAATGTTGATTTAGACGGAATTCTCTTACAGATGCAATTTTTATCTTTTCAAATGGATTATATTTTCCTAATCTCTTCTTTAAGTAACAATGTTTATTACGTCACCAATTGTTTTTTTATCAACTTTACTGTGTAATACGACTGACCATGATATTAATGCATTTTGTTGTCTTTGTTTTGCCAAAGACAATGTACGGAGTGACAATATAATAGTAATTCATTTTGTACAGCAACATCGTGAACAGCAATAAAATTGTATTCAATTAAAGTTCAAATAACATAGACAAAATGCACAACGTATTTAATTTTTCCGACATTCAGTTGGAACATTGTTACAAATTTTTTTTTTCTTTCACATAAAATTCGTATTCCAGTATTCACCAATATGAAATACAAATAGTGAACAAACAAAAGAATACTTGATTGATTCGAGTGAAAAATTGAAGCTCCGGATTGGTTTGATGTATTTATTTTAATAAAGTCAAAATATTACGAACTTAACGTTAAGTCCAAACTGATTCATAAAAATACAATCATATACATGTAAAGTCAAGGACAATTATATAGTAAGCCGGAGAAAAAAAACCCAAAATCTTATTTTCATTTGGAAAAAATATTAACTTCCTCCTGTTTATGGAATAAGGACGCCAACGAGGCGAGGCCCCTTAAACCTTTCGTACAGTCAGCTGCATAAATATAGTGGCAGTCAAGATATCCAAATATATAGGAACACCTAAAGTGAACAATTATATAAGTACAGTCAGCTTCATAAATATAGTGGCAGTCAAGATATCCAAATATATAGGAACACCTAAAGTGATCAATTATATAAGTACAACCAAAGTCATCAAATTAATTGAAGCATCCACTCTGCTCAAAAAGATCGAAGCGTTCACATCGTCATATATATGAGTACATTCAAAGTGCCCATAATTATAGTAACAGACAGAGCGTCAATAGTAACGAAGCATCGAAAGTATGCAAAAATATCGTAACATTAGACAAAATTGAACTCTATCTCTATTCACTTAAGATACACTTTGAAATATACTACATCTGTTAAATTCATTTGACGCTTTGTATCAACATAATAGGTTGTCTAATAAGTTCGTTCCGATTTTTAATAGGTAGCTTAGAATAGACCCGAATATATTACAATTATTGAAAACATATGACATGTTTAGATAACACATCTATCTATACATATAAAAGAAAGTTGTGTTAGTTACACCATTTATAACTCAAGAACGGCTGAATCGATTTGACTGAAAATTGGTGGGCAGGTAGCTTAGAACCAGGAAAAGGACATAGGATAATTTTACCCCGTTATCTATTTCTTTTTCCGCGCGGACGGAGTCGCGGGTAAAAGCTAGTATATACATAAAAGAAAGTCGTGTTAGTTACACTATTTATAACTCAAGAACGGCTGAATCGATTTGACTGAAAATTGGTGGGCAGGTAGCTTAGAACGAGGAAACGGACATAGGATAATTTTGTACCCCGTTTTCTATTTTTTATTCCGCGCGGACGGAGTCGCGGGTAAAAGCTAGTACATACTAAACGAGGATAACTTCAGCCATATTTTGACAAATGGTAGGACACGATTCGTTCTTTTCTATCAGTTTTATAAAAACTGATTCACTTAATTTTTGCCGAAATACATAAGACGTTTTGCAATAAAATCGAACAAATATAATTTAAAAGACGTATGCCAAAACTTAAGGGCCCTTAAAACTTCCCTTAAAAATGGGCACGAACTTATCGGACAACCCAACATTTTTCTTCTTATTATTATAAAGTTTAAAATTTATAAATTGACGATACATGACAGATACCTAATCTATCTATATATATAAAAGAAAGTCGTGTTAGTTACACTGTTTATAACTCAAGATCGGTCAAACTGATTTAGCTGAAAATTGATGGGGAGATAGCTTAGAACTAGGAGACGGACATAGGAACTTTTTATCCTGTGAGCATTTTTTTTATTCCGCGCGGACAAAGTCGCGGGTAAAAGCTAGTAAGTAATATCAAATTTTACTCTGTCACAATATGTGCTAGTTTCAGTGTTTTACTATTTTCGCCGCAGTACGTAAGTTTAATGGTTCGAATCCCAAGCTTACAAGGTTTTTATTTTTCAATATTATCAATCACATATAGAGCTTGTTTTTTTTTAATGAAAAGGAAAAATCTGGTAATGTACTTAGAATATGTTTTTTACTTAACAAAAACAATTTTAAATTTTAATTTTTGGGGTATTAAATATTTATATAAAATTAATAACGATTAGGTTCGGCCATCTCGGAATAAAGCGAGTGGGCGGAGAGTGTTTTCACTTGTCATTGCGGTCATTGAAATTGAATTCTACTCGTATATCCATATCCTTGAAATACACTTTGAAAGTATACAAATTCTGTTAAATTAATTGACAATTTGTATCAAATTATTTTTCTCTTACTGTTAGGTATCTTCAGTCCGGTTGCAGTAGAATTTTCCAAGCATAGATTTATTACACGTATTCGATGTCGCCAGTGACATAGTCCGCGCGGAATTAAATGACGAAACTTACAAGAACAAACGTGAACAATGAAAAAACATGCTAATGACGACTCGGTTAAAAAAAGGGACAAGGAATATTGTGGTTCCTTAATTTTTAAAGATGTCGTATTCGACTACTATTGTAACCAATAATTGTTGCGATAATGTTCAATTTTATATAACGCTTTGATAATAAAATTAAAAACAGTAAAAAAAGTTTGGGATTCGAATCGCCAAAACTGCGTATTACAGCGAACAGTTAAGCCGTAAGGCCAAACTGGCATGTATGGTGACAAATTAAAATTTGATATTGCTTATCTATCTCGTACCTATCTGTCATGCGGGACGTAAACTTGTAGTAAATAGCAAAAAAATGTTTTGATTATAAAATGTCAAATGAATTTAACAGAAGTAGTATATTTCAAAGTGTATTTTAAGTATATAGAGATAGAGTTCAATTTTGTCTAATGTTACGATATTTTTGCATACTTTCGATGCTTCGTTACTATTGACGCTCTGTCTGTTACTATAATTATGGGCACTTTGAATGTACTCATATATATGACGATGTGAACGCTTCGATCTTTTTGAGCAGAGTGGATGCTTCAATTAATTTGATGACTTTGGTTGTACTTATATAATTGATCACTTTAGGTGTTCCTATATATTTGGATATCTTGACTGCCACTATATTTATGAAGCTGACTGTACAACCAAAGTCTCTCAACGTTGGTGGCCGCATTTTTTGTTTGAAACGGTAATTAACAAATTATCTCTACAGTGCTTATGGGTTTTATAGAATCAATACAACTAAAACGCGTTTTACTTGGAAATATACCTATTCTACTCAAGTCATGGTGTTAATATTCGATATTTTTTATCGAATAAATCGAGTAGAGTGCATGACAATAGACAACACAACGTAACCTTTGTTTAGCTTCACTGATTGAAATAGGTGAGTGATTTTTTTAACACAAGTGTGATGGCTGTACGAATAAAATCGATACAAACTTACTCTCTGAAAAGAGAGTATTTCATTTGAAATTTTTAATCAAATACCTCGCCAGACGGAAACAAGATACCTATTGAGAATACAGTACATATTGTAGTAATAATTGACGTAATCATCGTTTTATTGGAGTTGTATAGATATCTGCATTCGACAAGATGAAGTTTTTTTTTGGCATACGCCTGATTAGGTCTGCCGTAACATAGAATGTTAATTGGTTCTAACATATAAAAGTATATGGTGGGTATAGGCTTATTTTTGCCAAGGGCCATGACAACCGAGATAAGTAGGTTTTTTAATACCTCATGGAATAAACAGGCGTTTAATCACTGCCGTGGATTTTATTTGTACAAGACAAATATATCTTGTGTTGTAATAGCTGCAAGGAAATTCGGCGTTCTATTGTTGACGAGCTGACGTGCTGAGTCTTTGATACCTTTGATGTTAAATATAAAGATTTACCTATATTAAAAATAGAAAACTGTTTTTATTGTGATGAAAATGCTTACGATGACAAGACTTTTTTTAATACAGACTTTCTTAAACAAAACGTCAAAATGAAAAGATGTCAAAAAGAAGATATGAATTTTAAAAATGTTTCTCAAAATGTACAAAAAGGCTGGATGCAAATCCGAGGTCGTTACATTATCTAATACGTCTTTACCCTTAGTAAAAAGCGAACACTAGCTAAGATAGCTTATCAAATGTCACGACCATAGATTTTGGTTTAAAATCTTTTTTTCGGAAGATAATCTCAAGTTATTATATACCTACCACATCCGTCTCAATCTTTTTGTAACTAGAAATAAAAAAGTATGTCTAAAATACTAGAAGAAATAATCATGAAAATCATAAGAAGATCCCATTAAAAACATAAACGGTCTAATTTTGCTATATCACGTTGCTTTGTTCTACGTTGTGATTGTGATAAAAACGCTTTACAACTCAGTCAGATATTACTATTGTTTGAATAGTTTTAAACGTTCGCTTTTGTTGCAGGAGATTTTTATATTTTACAGTTAACACGTCATATAAATATTTTTAGTCTAGTAGTAAATGCAATTTAGCTTCATTTTCAAAAAGTAATTTTATCTGTAAAATTTAATTGGGATGCATACGTTGGGGTTCAGTTCTTGAGTTATAAATAGTGTAACTAACACGACTTTCTTTTATATATATAAGATAAAGATTACATTTTTTTCAGACAGTTTTAATATTTAGGTTTTCTAAATTTTAATATTATTATCAATTAAATAAAAATACAACTGAATTTTTAGATGTAACTTTCAGAGCATTTAATTTATTCAGATGTACGAACTATTTATAAAATATGAATGCATGACTTCATTTTATATGCTAGTTTATTTTGCACCGTCCGTTTTTTACGTAAGCCTTAAAATATTTAAACAGAAAACGACATATTTTTCTTCACACAAACGGTAAGTAAATAAAAATGCTACTGTAAATTGTAAAGTGGAATAGAGAACTCTATTACATATCTGTATTGTTGTAGACAGGTGCATGTTAGTTATATCTGGCTATTGAACCAGGATATATAAAACCAATTTAGAATTCCCCCAAGTGAAACGTTCGTGGGATATAGTCAATAGTCTAGCCTGTTTACTAAAATATCAGCGTAGATAAAGCAATATTCGTTTACGTTGCATTATCACTACTTCATTAAGCATCAACTATCATCTAATTTGTATTTTCCATGATTATGTTATTAAGTCCATTAGAATTCAAACGTACATAAAAAAATATTAAGCATACATTTTAATTAATTACTCAGCAATAAACCAATTTATTTTGCATACTCTAAGATCCACTTTTGATATAATTTCGTAATGAGTTTTAATAATAAAAAAGCACAAACTGTAAAAAGCCTCTCGACTCGACCGACTTGCGGACAACATAATAGGCAAATTGCTGAAACAGTTACCAAGTCAACTGCAGAAGCTTTTGAATAAACAGGCTCCTTTAAAAAACGTATAATGTAAAATAAATATTGAAGTAATTATAATATAAATAAGATAAAAATAATAATAGAATAAATCAATCATAATTCCCATTTACATGACACTTGTTCTTATCTTGCGGTTATTTTGGCTAAAGCAACTAATCAATTCTAGTTGCAAATATCATGAACTGTTCGACTAGTTCTGTATAAACTCTCTTTTTCCCGATTCCCTTAGCTAATCTAGATTTAATCTAAGTTGATGTAATATTAAATATAAGAAACATGTTATAAACTAAAATATAACTAAACTTAACCTGCTAGACAACATTTTATTACGGGTTCCAGAATCCAATTAATTTACAAGTTTCTCGTAGACGGAAGGTTGTCCCATTCCAGTTCTCATTAACAGAAAATAGATTAATTAGCCAGGGGGCATGCTGTAGTACAAGACGTAGCCTACTCCTTGCATACTACTGCTGCCAAGTTATTCATTATGATTTTACACTCGTGGCGTCTGTTATCATTGTTTATAACTTATATATTATTGTTTTAACTTATAGAAAAGGATTTAACAAGTTATTGAAGCAAACAAAATTTAATCCTTTCTTACAATACAAACTCACGGTAATTATTTCAAGCTAGCTTAAGTTTTGTTACATTAAAGCACATATTAGCTGCTGACAAACTATAGCTAAACCTAAATCATAACAATTAATATTAATGGCATTGACAAGGCTTATAACCCTCGAGTGCATGAGAGACGCGGCATGTTTACCTCATAACCTCAAGGGCTATAGTTAAGACATATGCAAAGCACATTTTAATGCAATTTATATTGCACTAGCTGTCACCCGCGAGTCCGTCCGCGCGGCATTATTAATGAGTAGTCTATGTGTCCTCCCGGAATGTGTTCTAGATCTGTGCCAGATTTCAGCAAGATCCGTTCAGCCGTTCCGGATATACCTTCAAACAAATATCCATCCATCCATCTAAACTTTCGCATTTATAATATTAGTATGATTATAACACGAATTTTATTAAAGTCGAAGAAAAGAATACGTTGACGGAACGCAGAGATAAGGAAAAGATTAAATTTTAAGGTTTAACATTTCTAATAATATTGCAGGAAAATACTGTGAAACATTTTAATTAAAGCGGAAGCTTTTTGGCGCTTACCTGGAAAAGGTATATACTATTTTATGAAAAACGAATAATTCCACGGACAAAAAAGCGAACATCAGTTTCCGGAAACCGCATTTAACATAAAAAGCGGTAACGTTATTACGACGCTGGCATGTGGAGTAATATCAAAATGTATCATCAAATATCGTTGGTTGCGTCGTGTCCGCTACCAATTATATATATAGATAATTTATTTTCTTTTAAATAAACGTAGGTCAGGAAGGAAGGACGAATTCTTTTAACTTTTCAAATAAATAATGGAATATTAAAGCTGGAAGCAAAAATACAGACCAAAAATTGATTGAGCGCTTCAAAGCCGCTACGTCAAAAATTCAACATCTTCCCAGACAAGACAAGACTACGGCAAAATTTCTCTACGCTTTGAAGATACCTCAATTTTATTACACTCTTAAATTTGTTGTATATTTTACTTATGAAACGCCCAAGTTATTTTAATTAAGTAGTATTATCTAAAGATAAATATTTGACGAGATTTTCGGGATAAAATTCATCATAATCCTCTCCCTGGCCTTATCCCACTCACGTGACGTCAGCGCACAAGTTTTCTATTATTGCTTTCTAACGATCAGCATATATACTCGATTCAGTGATACTGTCACTCTTTATCACTTTAGAGAATTTTTTGGTATATTGAACATTTTGAAAAATGCTTACATAAAATAGCATGTAAGCCATTTTGTAGGTGATATTACCAGTTAATCATTTTTAGTAGAGTTGATTAAAGACAAAAGGCAAGTAAATAAACAGGTGCAAACATAAAATTATATTTCTTTCACTCTCAAATCACACAATTTCAAAATTTTGCGGTTATTTGAAACTTTAAGCGCAGTTTAATTACTGTGAAACACAAAACAATTGTAGAGCAGTTGTTGTAGTTTACTACAGCTAAAGTAAAACTATTTGTAGGCAAATTTAAAAGAGGAATTTCTGTCAAACGTATATACCTAGTCAGGTCATAAATTCTGTCACATTTTTAATATAAAATAATGGAAACAAGTTTATTCATGATGTGACCATTATATGCAAAAATGATCTTAACAAAACATAGATTCTTATGACACTAAAGTTTATTCATAATGACCTCCGTGATTTTGAATGCAGGCCTTCAATCTGCGCGGCGAACGTCTATCGCAGCCCGAACGAGGTCCATGTCAATATCGGCGGTTGCCTTAATCAAGGATGTCTTGAGTGAATCCAAATTGGGATGAGGCTTTGAGCACGCCTTTTCCTCCAAGTGTTGCCATATCTTGTAATTTAACGGATCCAAATCTGGACTGGAGGAGGGCCAGTCTTCGTGCCGAATGAAGTCGATTTCACGCGCCGCCAGCCGGTCTTGTGTGCTCTTCGCTCTATGAGCTGGCGCCGAATCTTGTTGGAATAACCCAGTGCCTGTTATTGAACATGGTATGAGAAACAGGTTCCACAAGGTTCGTCAGGACTGTATTTTGATACACAACTGCATTCGTTTTTACACCTTTCTCACGAAAACGTACCTCTGTTAAGCCCCAATAAGAAACTCCCAACCACACCATGAGCGAGGATGGAAAATGACCTCATTTGACACGCGGAATGCGGTTGCTCGCTTATTCACTACTGTGTGCGTACACCTTATCATTTTGTTTGTTGTAGCTCTCTTCTACGGTAAAAAATTTTTCATCCGAAAAAATAATTTCCCGATATTTTTTCCCGCGTACCGCTTCAACAGAGCGCGGCATCTCTTCAGTCTCAGGTCCATTAGACGAGCATTCAAACGATGTCCTGTTTTTCTTCGATATGCACGAAGCCCCAAGTCTTCATTTAACACCCTTTTCACCGTGGTTCTGCTTAACCGCACCTGAAGTTCAACAGTTTCTGCTTACGTTTGGGATTTCTTTGAATTCGCGCCTTCACAGCTTTTATCACTGCTGGAGTCCTAACAGACCGAGGGCGACCACTTCTTGACCTGTCATCTACATTAGAGTCTTCATTGTATCATTTGATGGTACGATAAACGAATCTTTTGGATATATTCAAATTTTTCAGTGTGTTAAAAATTTGAATTGGCGCGTAACCGCAATGATGCAACGCAATAACTGATGAACTCCACTCCATATTTAAAACTGAGTAAAATTCTAAAAAGGATACAGTTTTATTTCCATGAACAATTCGAAATTCGAATTCAATAAACTTTTTTGTGGCCAGCATTCTAAAAGAAAAGTTTTTACTGTGTGACAATACTTATGACCTGACTTTGTACGTTTGACAGAAATTTTAATCTTGACAACGGCCGTTTGCATACTACAGTCAAGGATGAGCCAGACGAGAGAGAAGCTGCTATCGCGGTTGGTTCTGTTACAAAATATGTAAAACCTACATGGGCATCAAAAATGGTATCAAAACATCACATTACATCTACAGTACGAAAAGTAATTTGAGACACATGAGCTATTATAATTTAGTTAGACTGATGCATACCGTAATAGACATCCCTCTCGGTCTATACGTCAAAATTATGTTAGGACAGCGGAAATGCTTGATAATATAATATAATAAAACTTAAAACTACCTATACATTGTTAACAAAACAATAATTAAGACTTGTGATACGTACCAACCCGCACTGGGCCTACATGGTTGACTATGGCCTAGTCACCCCTAACTTAGGGTAGGCTCCTACCAGCTCGGTGGAGACGTATAGTGAGATTATGATGATGATGATCGATACAGGTGTATTTTGCCTCTTCTTGGTTAATATAAGAAGTTTCTAGTTTTAAATAATAAAAAAACTGCGTAACTTTTAACGTTGTTATTAATAAAAATAACTAATAAGGTAAAGACGATTGCCCACACATACTCCATATATCTACTGTCAACTAATTGAAATGTCCGTTTCAGATTCATCTTCGGTAATGGATTTCATTACATTCGATGCAGCTTTTTGCAAATTAATTATTATAATCCCTTGTTAGTGATAAAAATTAATATCACGTCACTTATAATTAACATTGATTTCTAGAACTTCTTTTTAATACGTGCTATTTTCTGTTTTTTTTGCCGCCCTCTCGTTCTGCCCTGGCGTGCTTTGGCCAAAGACTTTATCTGTCTTTATTTAGTTAAGATCCAATGTACTGGTACAATATTCCTTACAGCTACTTAATGAATAATACATTATATTTATTGTAATAAAATACTGTAAAATACTAAATAAGCTATTTTTTGGTTAAACATGACGACGTTATGTGGCAGTTTATAATATGATAGTGGAGTAAAAAGCGACTTCGACAGACTGGCGCCCGTCCGCCGACGCCGTTGAGACATGTCGCACGGGCGCGACGCACTTTCCATCAACAAAATACCTTTAATCGAAACAACGAGCGCCTTTTCTTAGTACGTTTGTCGCCATCTAGAGCGATACGTCAGTACATATTATTTTGATGCATTTAACTACATTCAATTTTTTCTAATTTTAGTTAATACGATTCTTATGTTTACAAACGTTTATAGACTTAAACTGGAGACTACGTGTTAATTATATTTTATTTCATTTATTTTACATCTATATTGCAGCATCAATGTTGAAGGAAAACTAGTAATTTAGCCAAAAGCCTTTGTTTCACTTTAAGTTGTTGTGATAACTTGCTCGTTTGCCCTCTTCTCTTATAAAAAAGTCAAGCTTGAAAACTACCTAACTACTTAAAACTACTATTACTTTTAGAAGATAATTAAAAACACGCGTACGCCGTACGAAGAACAATTCTCAAGCACTGCCGCCTTTTACTGCATTAATTATATTTTAATAAAGCTTTGCGAAACTTAGTGTTGTTTATTAGGTTGGGAAATGTTTTAATATTTTACACTAATTTTATCAATAAATTAAAGACACAAACTGTTGCGCTCGTCGAATTTAATTATTTACGTCAGTTTGTCAGAAACAAGAACAAAAAACCAACACACAAAACTATTGTAGTTTTATTACAGTCTAAACGTCAAATAGGTCCTTGCACTCTCTGTATTTCTAACGCCTTAGAATTACGATAATTGTTGGAAACGAAATGGCTAGTAATTTCTGTCATTTACTAATAACTTATAGGTAGTGGACCCACTCGGTATGCTGACGGGTTAATATACTGGTTCCTGGAAGGAATATTGACACAGTTTGTCCCCGATGTGATTTTAAACAAATAATTAGATTGTTATGAAAGTTTGGTAGTGTGTTCTGAGAGGGTTAGAGAGTATTTCTCTTACAAAAACTGTTTAGATAGATATGTGAATTTACTTTTATCTATAAATAATAATCAATGAATAACTGCTACTGGCTACATTTTTACCTTTAGATGATTACGTGCAAAAGTGTACGTTGTAATGGATTCGATGCGTGAATAGTTGATTGCGTGCTAACTGAAGTGTCCCGACGGCGTTTAATACAAAAGCGTTATACGCGCCGATTATTATGTTGAACATAGACAAAGGCTATAAAATGATAAACAAAAATAATTTGTAACATAATTTAAAACTTTGGATGATTTGATATTTTTGTGTTTTATCTGATCTTACTTAATAGGTCTAAAAACACAATTTGACAAGATAATTTAATGTTGAAAATCTATCTGTCTAAACTATGAGGCTAATCAAATTTGAACATATATAAATATACCTGAGCGTGTGGCATCTTAAACAAATATCAAAATCGACTTTTAAAAAAAAATAAACGATGATTTATTTCCAGTCAATTATTTCTATAAAGGAATATTTTGTGTAAACATTTTATGAAACACATTTTAAATGATGATAGACTAGATATGACATGTAAAAGACGGGACTGGCGGCTGTCCGAGTTAAATTGCCCCAGTCTGCCCTAGTCTACGTTGGAAAAATTATGGCTGTCATACAGTGTCTCATAAATGTTGAAAATCTACAAGAGCAAGGAAATGCGAAGCTTTCAAGTAACAACATAAGTACCTATATGTATACAATCGAGAACTTTTTTGCGTATTTATTTCGGTGAAATTTATGACATTTTTGGTGTATACTTTACGCCCGATAGGTGGCGCTGCACAAATTTTAATAAAAATTTTGACGGTCACGATACGATGGCGATATTCACAAATTTTCGTGCTAGGCCCACTGTAATATATTCAATTGTAAGTGAATACGTGATACAGCTGATTCAATTCTTAGAAAACATATTTCAAAATGAAATATTTTTTCACTTACTAAATCATTATATACAACCTTATTTAATCGAAAAAGGAATCGAGAAAGGTCTAACAATATAAATCAACATTTTTATTTTAGACTTATTAATTTAACCTTTAGTATGTTATAATTAATATACCAGAACAGATTTATAGCAAAATAGTAATTGTGCCCTGCAGACTTGGTAGTTAACATAATATTTCCCATGATTTCAATTCATCGTAATTCGAAATACCAAATGTCCACCTTAACTAGTAAATATATAATGATAATCCTTACATTGTAATTATAACATTGAAATTTACCAAAAAATTGATAAACAGAACTTTATTGCTTATGAGTTTTTCCACCTCGCAAAATAGTATGTTGAGTAAAATAATAATCGATACAGTAACGATTCGGGAGCTTGTAATCAAACATGGCAACTGAACTAGGAAAGTATGAGTCCAAAAGCGGACGTTTAGTGCTCTCGACTGTCCAAACTGTACGAAGTCGAGTGACATGTTTTGCAAATTGATTGCTATTACAATGGTGTTACCGTTCAATTCGATTTGCAAAAAATCTATTTTGAAGATTTGCAAGAGGAAATTCGAAATACAATTCAGTTCACAAACGAGAAACAATAGCGATCACAAATCTACATGTATATACACAAACCAAACTAACGAATTTTTAATTGAAATGCCGCGGAATAAAATGGAAACTTGTGGAAATGGCAGCATTTACAGCCGTGAAAATGAATTTCCGGAAAATGTTTTTTTGTTTTATTTTGTGCTACCTTTCCGTTCCTTGTTATAAGCATACCAAACTATTCATTTATTTGAAGCTTTAATGTTAGGAATATTATTAGATGAGAGCATTCCTTTCCTGTGATATGAAAACTATAACAACTGAGAGAAATTAATTACAAAAATATATACATATTGCACAATAACGAAAAGATTTAACATATCGTTTCTAGCGTCCAAAATATGGTTTTTCTTTAAGTATAATTTGAAGCAGTTAATAAAATAAAAAATTGGTCGTTCGTAATAAAATCAACATGATTCAAAACTTGCGGCTTACATAAATAATAAGATTTAGCACTTTATTTAATGTATAAATTCCTACACAAAACATTAAAAGAGCTTATTAAATAATAGTAGAGATTCACACAGTAACTTTTTTAATAACAATATGCGTACTTCTTACTAACGAAGTTATCTTATATTGAGAAGATCTTAGATTAAAATTGTTAGGTATTACTTATAACGTATTACTTACTTATTACGCAAATAGCACTGAAAGAACATATTTTTGTTTTTAAACATAATTTTTACTAGGTTTATTTTTCATTTCAATTTCTAAATAAAGGTGATAAGTGTGAATTCAGTTCTACTTTTCTTTCGAATATTACATTCATTTCAATCTAGAATGTCGAGAAACATTTTCTTCTTACAGTGTCAAAAAAAACCTGCCTCGTTATTTTAGCTATACTGTTATTTTTTATATTGAATAAACTAGTGCCTGACCACAAACCCACTTGATGGTAAGTGGCTATGTTTGTTATTACATCATGGCTTCATTTAAATAGTTCTCAAAGCTTGAAGAGTTCTGAAATATCTGACATAGTTATAGTAGTAGTTTGTAAGAGGCTTAGAAGCAAAGTAGACACAAATTTCTTACCCTCATTTCCTAGTATCGCTACATCGAAATTCAACGTAGATCCATGACACAGTTAATTAACAATATCTTAAACAATTCAAAAATTAAATTATGAATCACAAACGAAAGGAAAAATAAGCTGAGACAAACGAAATCAAAAGTAAACATAGTCGCTATTTATTAAATTTAACTCAATGGTATTAATTAGCGGCACAAAATGCTCTGTTATTTAAACAATCATGAATACTTAATTGAAACCTTCATTAAAAAAGCTAAAAACAAACACTCCTTACACTGTTGTTTTCAATTATTTATATTTCAAAGTTAATTACAAAAAATGTTTCAAGATATTTTTAAAATAAAGAAACCGCTTTCTGCTGTAGTATTCGAATGGATTTGACAGATTAACAGGAAGAAAAAACGAAAAAAATTCTTGCCCTATTTACAATTTAATATGTGAATAACAGTGAATCTAGAATATATGTAATTGAAATAAGGTCACGGTTTGCCATTGATTCTTGTGCTTGACATATTCATAATAATAGACCTGAAAGCTATACCAAAATAATGTTTAATTTTGCATGAAAACGCTCTTGTTAAAATTAAAATGCAGGTATTTAATATCTGTTTTATAATAAATTTGATACAAAAGTTGTATGATACTATCAAGGGAACTGATGCATGGCATTTAAAAAGTATTTTATTATTATAATTCTTATTTAATAATAAATCAGACAATCTACATTTCGTACGTTTCTCATAATAATCGTAAACTAAAGGGCTCTGTTATTACTTGGTATTTTCATACTTATATTCCACTAGCTGTCACCCGCGACACCGTCCGCGCGGAATTTAAAAAAAAGGTTAATAAGTAGCCTATGTGTTCTGCCAGACTACATTCTACAACTGTGCCAAATTTCATGAAAATCCGTTAAGCCGTTGAGGATATACCTTCAAAAAACATTCATCCATCCATCTAAAAATTCACATAATATGAGTAAAATTGAAAAGATTAACGTATCAGTGCAATATAATTAATTAAGAAACAGTTAATCGCATTGTATATCAATAAGAATGTATTCAAAATTCTTTTATCAAATACTAGCTTTTACCCGGGACTTCGTCCGCGCGGAATAAAAAATAGAAAACAGGGTAAAAATTATCCTATGTCCGTTTCCTGGTTCTAAGCTACCTGCCCACCAATTTTCAGTCAAATCTATTCAGCCGTTCTTGAGTTATAAATAGTGTAACTAACACAACTTTCTTTTACATATATAGATATAGATGTGTAAAATAACGTTTATTTATAAGTTATCATTAAAAAAGTAACTTATGCGCTTTTAACGTTTCCTACACAGACTATAATCTGAGTAACAATGGCTTATGAAACTATTGTGTGTGTGTAGGTTTTATTATTCAAAACAATGGTCGAAACGTTAGGATTGTATTCTTTTAGTTGCTAATTTTAACTAGCATTATGAAAAAATATTAATTATGTATATTTTAACATTTTATGTTTCCCCACATAAGTTCCTGAGTTACACGATATTGGTGAAATAGTCGGTTTCTAGAAAAATATTTGTAAAACTATATATTGAGGTAAAAAATACTCTATAACGAAAAAAGGGTGACTGATGGAAATAATTGTAAGAAATTACTACGTTGGTGGTTTATGAAGGGTTATTTGTAATTATTTCGTTTACAATAAGATGCCTACGAATAGTTTTAAATTATAGCAGTTGTAACTCAACCATTTGCCGCTTCACCTACGAGGGGAGGTCCAAAAGTTCGCGGAATGGAGGGGATGGAGTGGGGATAGGGTAGCTCGCTTAGTGTCATACTAATTGGGCACTCATAATTAGTATATATATAACATTTCAACCCTATAGTGCCATTCGTTTACGAGTACTCGCCTGCTGAACAAGTCAATCCGGAAGCAAACTGCAAATATGGAGAAAATTGAACATCGCGCTGTGATAAAATTCCTTACCAAGCAAGGAAAAAACGTTCAAACCATTTTAAATGAAATGGAAGCCGTTTATGGAGATCAGTGCCCTGGTAAAACAATGGTTTATAAGTGGCATGGTCTTTTTAAACATGGTCGAGATTCAATTGAAGACGACTCTCGCTCTGGGCGGCCAGCTGACGCCACCACATCAGACATCGTCGAAAAAGTCGAAAAACTTGTACTCGAAGACACACGTTTGAAGAAGAAACAATTATCTGCATTTGTTGGAGTATCAGATACAACTATTTTGCGTATCCTGCACGACCACCTGGGCATGACAAAAGTCAGTGCAAGATGGGTGCCGAGAATGCTCACGCCGCTTCAAAAACAGCAGCGCGTCGACGCGTCTAAGCACTTTTTGGAGTTGTGTGGAGACGAGCCCGTGCAGATTTTGGAGCGGATTGTTACTGGAAATGAAACATGGGTTCATCACTTTGAACCTGAGTCCAAACAGGAGTCCATGCAATGGCACAAAAAGGGTACACCACCTCCCAAAAAATTCAAGGTGTCAGAATCGGCGGGAAAGTTGATGGCCACTGTTTTTTGGGATTGTAAGGGAATATTACTCATTGATTATAAAGAAAAAGGTACCACTATAACCGGAGAATACTACGCACTCATATTAGAAAAGTTAAAGGAGTCAATTAAAGAAAAACGTCGAGGAAAATTGGCCAAGGGTGTGTTGCTTTTGCAAGACAACGCGCCGGTTCACAAGAGCCGAGTTGCCATGGCTGCTCTGCACACACATGGGTTCGAACCACTTGTTCACCCACCCTACAGTCCAGACCTGGCTCCTAGCGATTTTTATTTATTTCCAAATTTAAAAAAAGAGCTAAGGGGAAGGAAATTTTCCGACGATAATGAAGTGAAGGAGGCAATTTCGGCCCATTTTGAGGCCAAAGACAAAAAATATTTTTTCGATGGTTTAGAAAAATTAATTCATAGATCGAATAAATGTATTAGACTTAAGGGTGATTATATTGAAAAGGAAAAATAAATTTATTGTTATATTTCATTGACAACCCTTTCATTCCGCGAACTTTTGGACCTCCCCTCGTAGTTTAGAAAACAAAGTAAGTAGAAGGTTCTTCAGACTAAGCGCTTTGTGAACACCAACTTCACAACCCATTGAAATTGTGGTCGCCTTTCTTTAAATTATGCGCTGCGACTGTGTACTACATAAAGAAATATTATGAAAGTGTTTTAAATAAAAAAAAGAAAAACACTAAACAATAATCTATTGTAAGATATTTGATGCAAAAGTATTTTAAAAGAATTAAACTAACAGCGAAATAATGAATTTAACTCTGCTTCATAATAATCCTCGCTGTAGTATAAACTCAAACCGAACGTAAACAAACAAAAATGTCAGACGTTCCGCAATGACGAATGGAAAGAGACTGCCTCGAGCAGCAGCGCACGCTTCTTTATAAAACCTTTTTTTTGTGTGGCTACCCTCAACAGTCCTAACACGGCCTCTCCTGACTGGAGGACGTCCTCGTCCTCCTGTACTTCTTTGCAACTTTGCGAACCATAGGCACGACGTTTGCATAGTTCGTTTACAACAACATAGTGAACCATAGGCACGACGTTTGCATAGTTCGTTTACAACAACATAGTGAACCATAGGCACGACGTTTGCATAGTTCGTTTACAACAACATAGTGAACCATAGGCACGACGTTTGCATAGTTCGTTTACAACAACATAGTGAACCATAGGCACGACGTTTGCATAGTTCGTTTACAACAACATAGTGAACCATAGGCACGACGTTTGCATAGTTCATCTACACAAATGACTTCAGCACATGACATAGGCACGACGTTCGCATATCATGTGTCATCTACATGTGCATAACATAGGCACGACGTTCGCTTATTACACACATGTCAGATACATAACTACTCGTATAACATAGGCACGACGTTCGCTTATTATACGCAAGTAGTATCACACAATTGTTCGTATAACATAGGCACGACGTTTGCGTGTCATACGAACATAAGATGTCTCACCGTTAAAAAAAAAGCAGAGCATGTCTCGGGGGTCCACTCCCCTCACCGTGGCACCATGTAGGGCAAGCGTCCCGCAGTTCGTCCTCTACATGATATTAATGGCAACCCGCAGTTTGTCAGTCCTGAAAATACCCTAGAAGCATCTCCTGATACAGAACGTCTCACATTCCGTTCACAATCTCACTTCTGCAGTTGGGTATCCCGCAGTCTACGCAACGCAGAGCATCTCGACAATACATGGACAAAGCAAACTGAACTAATAAAGGGCATCAATGACTATTACGACATAATGACATACGTCTGACTCAGGTAGGACTTAACACGCTCAGCGCAACCGACTAGCCTTACAAGTTTACTTTAAAATGAAAAAATCATGTCTGCATGTAACGTGTTAAATCTTGCCACGACTCGGCTTTACCTGACCCTCACTAATAAACTGATCGAGGTATTCAATTTCAGTCTTTAGTAAAGAACACATCTTTAAATTAATTGAAAAGTCTGATGTTGACTTATTTGGCATCAAAACTTGAAATTTAAAAATATTGGTTCGATCTTACCGCATTACAAATTGAATAGATCGCGTCGACAATCCTGTCTGCTGTGAAATACACAGACAGCGCGTGAGCCTCACTACTCACATATTCCCATGCAGAATAAACGGCTTGGTCCACGCTACCCTTGTTTCGCGAACACTGGTACGACTTTGATATCGACTCAACTTACTACGACTACAACAATTATCACGGTAACGATCTGACATTTTTCTCTTTGCATTTATTTTTTACGAAAATGCAAACACAAACACAGAGTGAGCAAAGTGGATGGAATCACGCGGATCCTATCCCACTTCTGATGTAAGATATTTGATGCAAAAGTATTTTAAAAGAATTAAACTAACAGCGAAATAATGAATTTAACTCTGCTTCATAATAATCCTCGCTGTAGTATAAACTCAAACCGAACGTAAACAAACAAAAATGTCAGACGTTCCGCAATGACGAATGGAAAGAGACTGCCTCGAGCAGCAGCGCACGCTTCTTTATAAAACCTTTTTTTTGTGTGGCTACCCTCAACAGTCCTAACACTATATTTAAAGGTTATTACAAGCCGTTTATATTTTTACATTATTACCCTATGTCATGCTTACAAATTTTATTTACAAATTTATTTTATACCAAAAGGACATTTTTTTTTATAAGAGAAGGGGGCAAACGAGCAGCGGGAACACCAAGGACATTCTTTATATGTTAAATACATGGATATATTTACATAATTCTACTTGATTTGTTATTATGGTAATCACATAAATTACAAACCTCTTTAAAGAGACTGCGGCTTTTAACTTGGCAACAAGGGCCTGGCCATCCAATGATCAAAGTGAGACTATCCGATGATCAACGGGAACTAATAGATTTTTTAATTCAAAGAGAAAGTTGACAAGCCGTTTAGAATTATCTTTATAGGATTCTAGGTACCTTAGTATTTCGAAGTAGTTTATACGTCTATTTTACATTTTTCGATTCTCTCGAGGGGATGGGGCAGGAGCCACTGCCCCCCACGGCGACGCCCATGCTTGGCAAGAAACAAATCAGGTCAGATCATACTTCATTTATCCCTATTGAAAAGCCATCATCTTTTATCCTGAAGTTGAATAACGTAATTACGTTTGTACAAAAATGGACATGTTGAAAAATAATCCACTTTTAATGGTAATTAGTGGACAAAATTTACGCAAGCAAATACATACATTTATACATTAGGATCTTTCACTGTAAATTAATAGATTTTAAAAATCGAATATAAATGAATTGCAATTAAATTCAGATGAAAGGTCACATTCGGCAGAGTGGGATTCGGAATTTTCTATTTTTGATCCCAACGTCGCGTCGTTAAAAATAATCAATAGTTTGATTGCTGTTCATTATATCCAATCTAAAGATAATAGTAGCGCTAAATCATCATCGATGCAAAATCATAGCCGCTACCGTTTTACATAATGGGAAACCAGGATTTTGTACACAGAGCATACATCATTACACCAGCCACAAACGTTAATTTTGCATGATGATTTTAACTTTTTAACCTTACATAAGCTTTAGGCAAACCATAGCGTATACGAGACAAAAGTGCATTTCGACGCTGGAAAGCGTAAACGCTGTAACCCCGAAAGTATGAACTTTACAGGAGAGCCAAAAAATGATAACTCGTGAGCTGATACGCCTACAAGCATGCAGTATTTAGCAATGTTGTGTAGTTTGTGCTAACCTATAATAAAATCATTATCGTTTGATAATGGATCAAATTATTAACGTGTGAAAAACATATTCGCGATTTCAAGGGTTACAGCGTTTATGCTTTCCAGCGTCGATTTGCTAAGTGTACTATGTCTACAGGTTTAAAACCACCATGAAAAACCTAACGCGTCTAGCCTACATTGTACGCACCGTTGCACAAATAACCAGCACCATTTACCACAACCGTATAACATTGCTGTAACAAAATTTGATCCAGCCCAACAATATTGTTGTTAAATAAGAGCTAATAGCAACGAAATATTACTAATATTATAAATGCTAATGTTAAAATGGATGGATGGGAGTTTGTTAAAAGTTACCTCCGCAACGGATCAGCGGCTCTTAATGAAATTTAGCGCAGATGTAGAACGTAGTCTGGAGTAAAACATAGGCTATTTATTAAGTTTTGCTTTTATTCCGCGCGGACGGAGTCGCGGGCGACAGCTAGTTTAATACAAATTATACCATAATCCTGTTACTAAAGTTTCACATTTGTGAATTCGACACAGATCAATCGTGTCCCAAAAAGCAGAAGTAATTTTCTCGCACAGCTCATTTATCTTGAGTTATTATTAATACTTTCTCCCAAATTCTACAGGCAAAAATCTTGTATAAAACATACTGTTATCTTTCATTTTTTCTAAGAAGATGAGAGAGATGACAAAACATTACGACAGCAGAAACCCAAAATTACAACCATTGTAAAATATCAAAAAAGACAAAGGACAAAAGACAGATAAGATAATGGTATACCAAGGTATACAAAGCATTGTTGCATTTGCACACTGCACTGGGAATTTGGGGATTTATTTCCATATTAATACGACGACTGAATGATGAAGAGAAAATGGTTACATTGAATATTTATAAAGCCACAAAGAAACGATACGTCCTTGTAGCATAGTTTTTATTTTTTTATATATCTACATGTATAAAGTTTATATTTAATAAAAAAAAACGTCCTCAATTTTTACATCAAGTCTTATACGTAAATTACAAGAAAGATAATTTAAACTCGATAATAATGAAATGGACTAAGCACAATTTATGCGATATTTAATATACCTACTTAGCTGAAAGAACATGGAAAGCTAAGCAGGCGGAACTCGGACTATTTTTATCTAGTGACGTCATTAAATGCTAATTGAACGAAAGCCGCGCCCGTTATTAAATGCTCCATACATTGAATTAATGAATTTTACAGACATATAAAAATTTCAGTCATATAATATGAAATTGTCACAATCAAGGATAATTTTAAACGACAAGAACGACGATTTGAAAGCTTTAATTAAAATCGAAAATAGAATTCAAACAGCAGCAACACGATAAAAGATTAACTTGTGGATATTGTTTGCTCAGCTTCTGCGGCTTTCCAGTAACAAAACACTTGTACGGATTTCAAAGAGAAGGAATAAGAGGGAAGAAAATTTGTTCGTACAAAACACTGGAAACACATGATATGAAAGAACGTAAGACTGTCAAATGGAATTTAGGATATCATTGTTGGTTCTAAGTATGAAAGAAAAGAACATACGATTCCGTTTCCTGGTTCTAAGCTAACTCCCCATCAATTTTCAGCTAAATCGATTCAGCTGTTCTTGAGTTACAAATAGTGTAACTAACACGACTTTCTTTTATATATATAAGATGAATAACACCTCCCTCACTCTTTAAAATCGCATGTCACCTCTTTTCTGTCTGGCAAAAAATTACGTACGAGAATTATGACGTCATTGATTTTAGAAATAAAGTTATGAAATGCCTTTACGTCACACAATAATGACGCTAAAGTAATACACGAGGCCAATTTAAGTTTACGTAATAGTTCATGGTGAAAAGAGCTGAAATTCAGAGCTCTGCCAAGTTTAATATGCATACCTCTCAACTAAAACTTTTATGGTACTTCAAAACTAAGCAAAAGACCTAACTACAAAAGACTACGCATCGTTACAGATATTTTTTTTAAATAATTACTCCCAGTGAAACAAACTTGTTGAAGGAAAAATTACATAATTTACTTAGAAATAAATATAAATTCTACCTATACATGTAGCAATAAGAAAACGGTATGAACTAATCTACTTAATTTATTCGGTGCAGGTTTAAGCAAAGGCTAGTAAATAAATTCAAAAACAAGATAATTTTAAAGTATTAAATATTCAACAAAATGTTTAATTAACATTCAAAAACATTTTATAACATGCTTCAGACTTACTAGGCATAAATATGCTCGGAACAAAAATTTAATCACAAATTGTCCAGTGGTCTAGGAACACGAAGACTCTTACTAAAATTACTCACTACTTTATTATTCTATGATATTTCGCTAATGAATTAACCAAACCAAGTAAAGTCCTTTATAGTGTTCGTTGCATGATCTACCTAACAGACATGTGTCGGAGTAAAGTAAAGGGTGTATTCCTACCACCCTTAAGTATATTAACTTTGTTCGCCACATAATAGAATCTTATGGACAGTCTTATCAGCGAATCGAATTGCACCTTCGTTCAACCAATACGTTAGTAAAAATAAAATAAGTTGGTCAAACACAACCTGTAACCAAAGAAGCAGAACTAGTCTATCTTTTGACTTGAAATTAATGGGTGTTACAGAAATTATCAAATAGTAGAAAGTCAAGTACGAATCATGGCACAATATTTTTCTTTTTTCACACAATTCGTACTTCGTATCGTCATCTTGAGTACAAAAGAGTTGTTAACTTTAACAACACGCAATAAAAAATAATTGAACACAGTAATACAACATGAAATTTTTAAAATAATTAATTTCAATTTTACACAAGGTACGGTAAGTTTCAAAATAGCTGAGAGCGCTTGTCGATGGGAAAGAGAATTTATAAATGGAAATCACCAAATCGTAATTGCAAATTCCATCAGCATCAGCATCTGGATTCCAGTAATTTTGGAAGTAAATAATAAATAACTTAAAAATAAAATATGACATGCAAAAATATTATCACAGCTTACTGTGAGCTTTTTGATGATGTTTGTGTTTACCAAACATTTTAATCAAATTATTTGAAAGCTTGAGTAACTGAATTCATTACACACATTTGGTTTTGGATTAAAAACGCAATAAAAACAATAAAAAATTCAATGATCGGTCGGTCTTTACAAAATTAATTAACAAATAAAAGTAGAACAGAAGGTTTTAAAAGCCATTTGGTACAAAAAAAAATAATTTCCCAGAACTTCAGTATCAATTACAACGTGTGTCGCATTTCCATCTCATAAAAAATTTAAAATATGACGAGGTCGTAGCAGTAAATTGTTTTGTAACGTATAATTTTATAAGTTTCACGTATTACTTTAACGGTCAATCGAACAGCATTAACTATAGCTACGTTACCGAACTTTTTTATTAATATATAAAACTGATTGCTGGGGGGTAATTGTTTAAATATATATGATTATTGGTGGAAATTCAACCCTCAATTCAACTACTACTTACTCAAAACATGTGTAACGTGTACTGTAATATTACAGTTAACGGCTACATACATACTTCAGCAAGTTAGGTTCGCCGCCGCCTTTGTTGTCGGTTACTCGCTAATGTGCTTTACAAATGACCGCTTCGATGCACCCGACTTCAAGTTGAGTTCAGAACTACCTGTCTGCCATGATTTACCCAACAATTTTATATTGAAAATTGTTTGTCGTCAAATGATAAATAAAGCATAGTTTTTATAGACGTAAGGAAAATTGTTCAGGTTGTCAATCCGCTTTGTATGATGAAGAGTTTTAATTACTTAATTTTATTGCAATTTTAGATGTAGGTCGCGAACCAGGACATCAACATCAATGTCATTTTCTGAGGTGAATATTGTACTGATATTGATTATAGAAGGATATGAACTAATCTAGTTAGCTTCCACGAATATAATATAATATGTATAATAATGATAATGCTAGAAAATGCATTTCATATCCTAAATTCCCTAGAAGTTATAACAGTTTCCAACAATTTAACAATCAACTAGCAGCTGTGATACGGTGATGTGGGGATACGTGAAATTGAAATAAATATAAATTATTTATAGACTAAGTATGACAATTATTACTTTTAAGGTTATGGGAGAACAGCATTTAAGTCTGAGTAAAACTTATCGTCCAACTTTCTGGATTGATTATTACTATTCGAAGCTATTTTTTATCGCCTATACTAATGAAATAGCAGTAGTGTATTTTTTCATCTCTCAATAACATGTTAATAAAAAATGTAATCAAAGCAAGCAAATAGTGGCTATGGCAATGTTTTCATAGCGAATTGAACAAGCAGTAATGAAAATATGTGTGTTTTAATCAAAAGCGACTAAAAGGGTAGGGTAGCATTCCGAGGCATGTTTACTTCCACGCTAACATGATGGGATGGATAGACTAACAATAATTGATTTCAAACAAATACTGAATGAATTTGACCGAATCACCGATCTGATAATGTCAATTATGGCGGGTCTTGTGTAGATCTCTATTGGCATCAAATTACGACAGTATTGACGATGTCATCTGTCATTACCAAGCAAGCCGTAATACCTACATAATAATATGTTTCTATGTGAATAACACTGCTTGAACACGTGTTAATATTGTTCGTTATTGTATAAATATATTAAGAAAAAAAAATGAATAATTCTTCGATTATAACATTTTTTAAGATTACATTTTACTCTCATAGGTTATCAGCGTTACTTCTAATATTTGTGTTCTTTACTTGCACCAAAATCACGTTTTATTAACTATCTGTCCAAGACTAATTATATTAAATTTAATCTATTTAATGTTGTATCCCTTCTTACAATATTAATTTTACTTAATTAATACATTATTGATGGTGAAGTAAGAATTTATTTCGTTGAAATATTTGACTTATATTTTTATTAAAGTTATTACTTAACCTAGTATAATTAAATTTTGCGTGCGTACTCATCTTTCTCTCAGTTTCAAATACTCGTAATAACATTATAAAACTCAGATGGTTTCTTTTTATTTATCATCGAAATATGAAAACTGATATGTATGTACATTAAACTACTTACTAACATTATAAAAAGTATTACCCTTCTTAACACGCTAATTAATTTAAAAAGTGCTGGCAATGTTTTAATAACAAGAATAAAATCCTACAGGTAGTGTTAAAGACAGACTCATAGCGTGTCTAATAACAAGGTTTTAATGAGTCCAAATTGCTTTACTAAAGAGCCCAACGTGAAGTCATTACTTGAATAGATAAAGGTCATTAACAAATTATCATACCACTGTTATTAACCGTTCAAGGACCTCTTAGAAATGCGAACAAATATTAACTTGTATTTGAATTAAAAAAATATAGTGATAACGAGAATACTTATATTTAGTATTCTTTACGGACTAAGTATATCTTCTATATATATAAAAGAAAGTCGTGTTAGTTACACTATTTATAACTCAAGAACAGCTGAATCGATTTGACTGAAAATTGGTGGGCAGGTAGCTTAGAACCAGGAAACGGACATAGGATAATTTTTACCCCGTTTTCTACTTTTTTTTTTATTCCACGCGGACGGAGTCGCGGGTAAAAGCTAGTTGTTGATATATTTCTTGCGAAGAACTTATTATAGATTCTTTGAAGTAATAATAAGGATATTTCATTTATTATGGCTCTTTTATGTATAAGTACTTTTAGTAACACTCATTTAAGAAATAGACAGAACAATTATTACTCCGTGCAATTTCTTTTCAGTGTAAAGAATTTATGGTTTTCTGGGTGAATCTTTACAATCTTCATTAAGATTCTAAAACAGACTGTTACTCGTCAGAATTAATAGAATGCAACTGCCAGTATGCCACAAAATTTAAACGTGAACTTCGGAAGTCAACATTAGGGAGAAATTATGAATGGCATTTGATTTAAATTAATTGTTAAATTAATTAAAGACCAAGACTGCGAAGCTTTTCTTTGAAGCAAAATTTATTTTCGCTCAACTAAAAAAAACTTAAATTTACTTTTTTACCGGTGCTTCGGCAATGGAAACTGGCTGTTAATAAATAGCATTTGTAATTGTCTGTCTATCTTGATTAGTGCCTTTGAACTGAAACTGTAACACTTCGGTAACTAAAGTATACTCGTCTACCCGACATGTCTACTCAAGCACCAGTCCTATTTCAAAATTTACAAGTATTCGAACAGCGGAAATAATATTGATTCTCAGAAATGAATCCAAATGGAAGTATTCTTCGAACCGTGTCATTCATGCATTCCATATTTTATTCAAAGAGTTTATAAGACTTGTAGCCTGTTTCCAGACACATCACGGTTCATACATTGGTCACGCTTAACGGTGCACAAGGGCTCCATCTAAATACTATGCAACTAAATTCTATACTTCAAAGGTGAATACCAACTGGGAATTCCTTTTTTTATTTACAACACGAAATACAATTAACTCTGCGTAAAATTATGTATTACTCCATTTGTATTATTAGATAGACGTCATTAAAACCCTTGAGAAACATCATAAAGGATGAAAGTAATCCATTTACTTCTTGTATTGAAGTTGTCTTGAAACTGAATTAAATGACAGACCTCGTTGCCAATTTTTGACATGTATTCGCTTAAAAAAATATAGCGTCGATTTAAAAAAAATACTTTTAAAATAAATTTAAAAAAAAATATTAATATTAAAGCACATGTACCTCTTTCATGGGACTAGCAAACGTCGGATCGCGTGTTTAGAGAAACGTGCCTACAACTAGGTAATAAAATTACCAATTAAAGATTTTTCAAGCTGCTTTAAATATGATAACAACAGGCGATATTTACACTTGTTCAAACAATTCAATAAAAATATATTATGTTACATTGTACGCAAAATTCCACGCTTACATCTAGCTATTGCCTACGACTTTGTATGGGTAGATAAAAGTAAAACCGAGTATTTCGTTTCATTGAGTAGGTACCTAATTATAACATACGTTGAGTAGTTACAGGGTATCAAGAACCTGTACAGACTTAAGCATTTAAAATATTTGAAAGACAGAATGTTTGGAACTCAGCTTTAATAAAAAGGTTATACTTACAGTCACCGCTGCTGATAAAAACGATGAAGAATATTACGCTTATCGCAACGAAGAAGGTCGTGAAGCGCTTTCGAGGATTCGACGTTAAACTCCCAAAAGCGCGCGAAATAATTGGCCCATGAGTCATGGTGAAACTGTAACAAAATTAAATACATATTATTCACTACGTTATAGATAATTTTAGTATTCTTTGCACGAGTTTCTTTTTTTGTTTTCTTAATGTAAATTAATTTGCAAGTAAATCATTTTCTTTTTCTTAAAAATATAGGAAGTCTCAACTGAATTACAATAAGCCTAAACCGAATTAGAGAAGTTTCGGCGTCGATCGGTCAAATTCTTATCACGCTATTAACAACAAGGTAATTTTCATCACTTCTTAAACATATAAGCCCTTTAGCTGCTTACAATTATTCCGACTTCACCTAAATTATATAAAACGCCAATATTATTTGGTTTTTGACCAATATTTCTAAAAGCACTCGCCGTTTATTACGGAGATTCTAATTCATGTTAATTAAACCGCATTATTTAATTCAACAAAATACAAAATTAATAAACTCAGACAATGGATTAAGAAGTAAAATGTTGAAAAACAAATTTAGAGGGTACCAATTTTGGTGTATAAAATCTGTTGCTACATATCACCTAATCCCATCACAACAAACTACAGAAAGCACTTTATCTACCTTTGAAGCAATATTACATAGGTATATGTAAAAGAAGAATTTTGATATAAATTAAACAGTGCTGAGATTCACAAAAATCCAGTCAGCAAAAAGATGGAAACAGACGAAACCTACCAACAATATTTTCTGTACATTAAAGAGCTTGGCGACATAGAAGATGAATCGAATAGGTGGTTGATAGAAAACAGAATATAGAAATGAATAAAGCTATCTTGTATGTAGTTAATAAAATAAAAGATTGTTTGCTGTATGCCAACTGCATGCTGAAATTAAAAAGAAGACTATAGACGGAACACAACCTCAGACTCGTACGTACGTAGAATATGAAGAAAAGATGCTTTAATTGTGGTGATCCAAGCCACGACTCACCCAACTGTTCTTAAGTTCTTAAACAAATCGATTGAATCTCAGTAGAGCATAAGAATATTTTGGAAATTCGAGATAACAATAATCACCTTACAAACGGATAAAGATTAAAACGAGTAGATGTAAAGTTTTTGACAGATACTGAAAGCGACGTTTTTTAGGCTAGAGTAACTTGTTTTAAGAAGGTGCGTTACGAAAATCTAGATTTGAACCCAGATTCTAAGCTTAAACTTCCCGAAATAGTAAAGATTTACATGAAAGGTTCATTCATAGCATAGATCGAAATTGAGAAAACCATTTTATTATAACTAGCTATAAAATACAACTATGACTATGACTAATTATCTTTATTCCTAAAAAAATAGTATCTCCGTAGTTACAAAATCAAGTAAAAAAAATATTCATTTCAATAAAAAAAAGTATAATTCTGAAAGGTCTTTAGAAATTACAACTAATTAATTTAAATTATAACTAAATTGAGTGTTCGAGAAGAATTCTATTGAATTCATCAGATTAAAAGCAAACGATTTCTCCTTGATCATATTCTTTGAACCATAATTTAATTCCATAAATTTTAAATTATACTAGTTGTAGCCCGCGACTCAGTCCACGCGGATAAAAAAAAACTTAATCAGTAGCCTATGTGTCCTTCAAGACTGTGCTCTACATCTACGCAAAATTTCATCGAGACCTGTTGAGCCGTTTCGGAGATACCTTCAAACAAACATCCATCCATCTATCCATCTAAACTAAACATTCGCATTTATAAGATTAGTAAGATATATTTGAGTAGCATAGAGATTGAGAGCTAATGATAATGATTTGAGTAGCATAACACGGATCATGTAATACAATTTGGGCTTTACCATAAAACATTTCGACAGTGTTTCAAATACATTTTAGCTTAAACATACGTCAATCCTATTATACCGTGACTCTAACGCCCGGTGCGGGTTTTTGATTGGTTATTGATACATTATAATGCGTAGGCTTGCGAATTGCGATGTTTTCCAATAAAATAATGAAGTACCTATACCGAAAGCATAATGGTGACACATATTTATGGTGAAACATAACACGTCGACGTCAAAAATATGAAACAGCGGCGGTCAATGGGTTAACCCTTGTAACACGTGTTTAACTAAACAGTGTCTAACAGTATTTTATGAAGTAATACAGTTTCTATATAAAAACTGTTGAACAATTGCTTAATGTAATGACCTTTCAACATATGTACATTTAGCATGCTTAATGCTTTCTTGTCATAACTAAATAACACCTGCGATTTCCCTCAATAACCGTAGGTTTCTGAGACGAAAATTCACGTTTAAAACATATTGTTATCTCTGTTTTGTCAAAGATAATTACAAGGATAATGATACTTTTTATGCGGAGATTCTGGTCTCAGAAACCTATGGTAAGTCGGCAAAGAAATTTATCTAAAATGAGTTTTATAAAATAGATAACGTTACAATATTATATTGTCTCAAGGTATATGTGTAATATATAAATGAGTAAATAAAATAAAACATTCAATTTTTTTTTTCATCTATAATATTTTTTGGGGAAAAGGTGTTACTCTTAAGCTGTAGGTAAACAAATACAGACGATAATTACAATTTAAAAATTTTATTAGAAGTCAATATCTATATAATAGTAGGAATGAAACTAGTCTTTGTCCAGTTTATTTGCCGACAACAAAATCATTTTCTGAATAAATTTGAATACAACAGCGTTATACCTTCTTCATTTTCATCAAATAGACTCTTTCTTTATTAAAGGAAAATATTATTACAAACGAAATGTTACATTATCCGAGCTTCACTCACATTTTTTGTAGAAATATTCATCGTAACCCATGTAACCAACTAAACATACTTCTTAAATACTTTCATTTCGTAGTGAGCTAAAATATTTTATACGTGGGTTTCTTTTTTATCAAAATTAACAATCTACTGCGACATAGTCCGTTGAAATCAGGAGAATTCTACAACATAATACAATTAATCTATGCAAATATAACTTTTAGTGCAAATAATTAACACTTTTGAGCATCATCAAATGCCATCATCATATCAATAAGCCTGATTACAATTTTTTAATGTTATTTTTTAAATTTGAAATGTTATTTTCGGCATAATACACTAACACTCTATTTCAACTTAAAGAAATGTTACAACTAACAAATACCATGCTTTAGACATGTGTTAGACCTTACCTAAGGCAGATCTCTTCTATATTTTGACTTGGTTTCAATGAGCATATTTGACAGAGAAGAACGAAAAGCGTTTTGAGAAAAACTGCGGGGCTTAGAGGTTGTTGTTTTGAACATTAGGATTATTGTTATTGTTGTTGTTTCTGCGAGGAGCCTGACGCGGCAAGAACATTTGCAACCTACAACAGTATACAAATTCATTCAAACGAAATGAACAACCTTTTATGTTAAAATGTTACAGGTTATAAAATTAAAATGCACGCATGTCGATATTTAAATATGAATTTATATTCATTATTTAACCTCATGTTTGTGTCAATGTCAAACCTATATGTAAGTTGTATGGTAAAGCATACAACGGTGTATATTTACATAACTATTTTCATATGATAACACAATAAACATCCACCTATTGACAGACCGAGTCCAATGCTTCGTATGAACGTTGACCATAACAAAGGAAATCTTGACTTCTGATTTTATTGTCAGTGAGTTGTAATCGACATCCTGCTACGACATGTCATTGTTGTCATGGCATTATGCTAAGAATAGGACTATGATTACTTGTGTCCTGAATTAAACCAATAATATAGTTACTCTGATTCAAAGTAATTTTATAAAACAGTCGAAAAAAACAAGTTTTAAAAGGTTCCAAGAGAAATAATTAAATTATAACAGAAAATTTAAAAAATGCGTTATAGACTTTTTCCGACAGAAAAAATGTAGTTATAAATTGGTCACATAAGGTTTAAAATACTTTCAGTAAGGGGCATTTTTTTTATTCCCTCGGAAGTTTTCATGTCATGTGTAAAATAGTTTTTCAAACAAATCAATTTAAGAAGAATATAATCATAAACCATGTCCGTATTCGAGTCACAAAATTTAAATGCAAACCCGAATTTGCCTAACAACACCCTATTGTTTCTGAAATTCGCAAGGTTGGAAAATTTGCATTCAACATTTTTGATGTTTGAAACATAAAACTGACATTTCGACGAAGAGATAATTCAGTACATAAGAACGTTTCGATTTAATTTGTTTGTTTTGTTTTATCGAACTGCGCTTAATGTAAGCTATAAAATCAACAACATTAATGATTATTACTTAATCATCTCTGCTGGAGAAACAAGTATGAGATAATACCATCTTCTAAAACCTTTAGGATTACACCAAACTTCTAATGCGATCTGTAATAGTTTTGTAACCTTTATAAAACTTTACACCATCGTAAGTTTTCTTGCACTGTTTTCATTTAAATTATTAAAATGTAAAGTAGTAGTGAATTTTATTCAACTCTGTTTAACAAATTAAAGAAATAACTGTAATTTCATTTTATTGATATCACATACATAATTGTAATCTTAAAAATTACACAATAATAAAATTTAAAAAATTTCAAATACTTGAGAAATTTGAAATGATACGAGTATGTCAACTTAAATGCCGTTTTAACGTTACATATTCAACCGCATACCAAATCACCCCTGTTACACCCCTGTTACCGCATGTTACACCCCTTTACGCTAATTAACACAATCGGGAAAATAAAATAATTCTATATAAAGTGATTAAGGCTTCCTTTCTTCTATATACTTACATCAATCTTGTTCTCAACATCATAATATACAAAGCAAAAAACAATGTCCTCCAGAATCGATGTGGCAAGTAACCATTGCGCCGCCTTTGTTCAGGCATTTTTAATAAATCCTACAACAAAGATTTTACATTCTTATCGAAGTTATGTTACAAGAATATAACAAACTCACTGTTACATACAATGATAATAACAGAACAAAAATATTAAAGCGTACATAGACATGCATTTAATCTAATAAACTACTTCATAAATGACGTTTAATTTGTAGTTAAGTGGTACCTATATAATATAACTTGTTTCCTATTTGATAATCTCGTAAGGATATAGAAAACCAACTTAAGTGATAAAAAAAATTGACATGACCACCCTACCCTAATCGATGAATTAAAATACCTCGAAGTAGACATCCCTAGTGAATTTAAAAAAAAACTCAATTGTTCCAAACGTCAAAGTACTAATATTTTATGTTTAAAGGAATAAATGCAAAGATTAACAGAAGTAAATACATTTATGTTAATATGGACCGCCGATAGCCAACAATTACGTTCAAATAAAAAAATATGTTATATTTTGTTGAACGTTGTGAAAAGAGAAATTAAATTGTATTCCCCCGTTTTATTATCGTATCCTATCCTATGCGAACCTTTTGTTAATTATTATGGAAAACATTTCAAATTTATGAAACCTCCAAATAGTCCTTTGAGGCCACGACGTATAGTAACGTATAAAAATCAAATATATAAACAATAACTAAGTAAAAAAATAATAAATGAATTTTAATTGAATAGTCTTGATTTACTTTTCAGTCCAATACATTTAGATATGGCTGATAACCTCAAAATTAATGATAATTTCATCCAATTCTCAACTGTATACCACAATTCACCGGTGGGCCTAAATAGCAATGTAATTGTCCCCCCTAAAAATAAAATAAATATTTTATTTTATCTTAAAATAAAATAAAGATTTTATTTTAAATAATATATTTAATAATAACCCGTACTTTCTGTAACATGATGAATTGTTTGATTACAATGGAAAGGTCTCCATCATCGTACATGTTTATAAATTAATTCACAGAATTCGTTACCGAAATTATTTCAAATGAAAGCAAATTTAGATAGCATCTCGTGAAAATATCATAAATATTAAGTTGAATTATTAAAAAATAGAATATTGTTTCAATATCATTTAGATCTAAATTCAAATAGTTTTTATTTTAATATCTTTGATTTTAACTTAATAAGCGTTGTTACAAAGTCAGGCTCTATTTCCCTCACTTAAGACATCAATAATAATTAATGCTTCAACAAACAAGGCAAGAAAATACGTTGTCTCAGTCAGAAGTCCAACATGAATGTCCCATTTACACTCTGAATTTATAATTGCGACTGGAATATTTATAGCTAAACTGTCGAATGTTTATCGCAAACGTCTTGTGTTAAATAAAATAAATAATTTCATTGTTAATATCGACGCTGGAAAGCATAAACGCTGTAACCCTTGAAATCGCGAATATGTTTTCAACACGTTAATAATTTCAACCATTATCAAACGATAATGATTTTATTATGGGTTAGCACAAACTACACAACATTGCTAAATACCGCATGCTTGTAGGCGTATCAGCTCACGAGTTATGATTTTTTGGCTCTCCTGTAAAGTTCATACTTTCGGGGTTACAGCGTTTACGCTTTCCAGCGTCGATATGGGGAAATATAACTCGGCCATATAAAAACTAAGGTGATTCATTCTTATTCTTACAATCTTAAAGGTTATATTTTTTAAATTTAAACCACTAACTAAAACGTTTAAGAAATTTTCGCCACAAAAAAGATTTGCTTGTTACTTTGTAAAAAAAATGAACCTTTTATAACTATAGAATAAGATTGCTAGTTGTTAAATTTAGTTGGTTTTTGTAATCCTGTTAGATGCAAAGTACAGCACACTTTCTTTCCTCACCTTACATGTGCCCAATCACACGCTAAAAGTTAAATTTCAACAAAACTAGTTGATATAATTTACAATCGCGATACCAAAACGCTATGCGGATCGCAAACATTTCGAAACCTTAAATCTACTTTTAACTGAAAAGAACCGAAAACATTACAAAAGTTTTTCTTTCCAACAATACGAAACACAAAATAAAAGTTTCGTAAAGGTTTCGACATTCTGGAGAACTTTTAAGGTAAAATTCAGATTCTTGTAAAAAACGTGATAAGCTCAAGTTTCTTATGTTATCGTTGGCTTACACTGTCGTAAAATTGTCACAAATTTTAGATGTGGCACGTCATAAAAACCCATCATTTGAAAACTTCGTACTATAGGTACATATATACAACTACATTTGGCCTAGCACGAATATTTGCGACAAGCGCCATCGTATCGTCATTGTTAATTACGTCAAAATTAATTTGAGATTTTCGGTGTTCTTTACATCCGACGGAGCAATGACGATACGATGACGCTTGTTACAAATATTCGTGCTCGGCCCACAGATATCCCTCAGTTGTCAAGAAATATAAAACGGAACGTAATATTTCAGTACCGACCTAACAACATAAAACCTACGTACAAGCTGTAGATTAAAATATGAAAATTGAGTTGAAGCAGCTTTTACGTGACTATTGAATCAATCCGTAGTGCAGATAATGGAATACGAGTATCCAGTAAAAGTGCGAAGCAGAAAATTTATTTCAACCTATTCTTATTTTTTATACCAATATTTGAGACCGAATGCGTTTTTATATTACATTGTTCGGATTTATTCTGTTTATGAATAACGTAAAAAATTGTAATTAGAATGGAGGCATTTTAAAATCGAATAATACTTCTTCAAAATCTAATATATAAAATTCTCGTGTCACAGTTTTCGTCACCGTACTCCTCCGAAGCGGCTTGACCGATTCTCATGAAATTTTGTGAGCATATTCAGTAGGTCTGATAATCGGCCAACATCTATTTTTGATTTTTTTTTAACTGCGCGCGGACGGATTCTCGGGCGACAGCTAGTGTTGATTAAAATTTAAATATTGATCACTATTACCTTACCTTTTAATAAAAAATAGAGTTATTGACACTAGTAGCGCAGTTTTTATACAATCGCCTTTTCTAAGAATCCCTTCGTATCTCACAGTACAGAAAAATATAATTTAATTACATGGCTTGGGTACAAAAACATTTATATTAAACAGCATTAGGTAATATATTCACGCACCAAACGAATCTGATGAATCCTCGAGATGTCTCTAGCACACTGCTGAGAAAAACTTGAACTTGCTAACCTTATTTTAATAGGATGTAATTTGTTACAGCAAACCAATAGGTCCCAGTGAAAAACCGAATCAAAGCAAATTTTGCGTTCCATTTTCGTTTTTCATATCTTTCGCGAAGTGTGCCACAGGTCTTATTATAAACATATTTTTCTTAAGGATTTGAATTTGAAACAATGATATGAAATAAAACATAAAATAAAGAATGTCGATAGAGAATCGATTCGCCATCGGCATGTCATGTCGACACAGTTGATAATTATTGGCAACACTGTTTTCCTAACCATCCTTTAACCTTCATAGTTGTCTTTCATAATTACTTCTATTGTTTGTTAAGTACACAATAGTATAAAAACATCTGAGCCAATATTCACATATTTAGTAGATAAATCAGTACACGATGACCAAGTTTATTGTAGAAAAGGCTTCATCTTTCCCTAAGATATCGTTCGCAAAACTTAAGTCCCCAGAAAATATTTCGCAACATTTATCTAAACAAAACATTCGGCTGCTATTGATTGAATACTTATTTATTTAAAAACCTTATAAATAATAGCGCGTAAGGGGGACGTGCTAAATATTACATTTAGTAACTCCTAATTATTGCCTACTTAATTACATACGCGATAGAGAACATCTTTCTGTATCTAAATATAATACGAGTATATTCCATGATTGTAAAACAGCCATTGAAGATCTTAAGAACTATGAAAAACACCCGTGGAGCAAACAGTAGCAACCTCTATCGTAAGTTAGACTACTGAAGAAAATAACGAATAACGTTTAAAGTTACCAGCTCAATGTGCATGCCTAATTGCCTACAATAATTATTATTATTTTCATTACAACAGCCGCGTTGGAGATGATACAAATACGTAGAAAACATAGGTATATTTTTTTCCTCACTTTTATAATGATAATAAAAAGTTTCCATCTTTATTTTAAATTTAAAATCAGAGTAATAATGATATAGGCAACATAAAAAAGGCAATAAATATAAATAAAAATGTAGAATTAAGAATGATTCTATACAAATTATAAAATAAAACGTTATAGATACTAAGAACTAGTACTTTTCGAACTATTGGTTAAAGAACAGTAACTATAAAAAATTGTAATTTATAAATATCCACTTACTTGTGTAAGACTTGGGAAAAACTTTTCAAAGCATTATTAACACAGAGATTAATCGTCTAAGTAGCTCTTCTATTCTCCCCAATTAGAATTCAACGTCGATTAAACAATTTGCGGCATATTTGTTTCCGCTAAAATAGACATTTAAAAAATGTATTATTTGCAATAAAGACATAAATTTATTTGATTAAAAAATAGTGTCGTTAATTTCAATTCACGAATTAAATTATTTTGAATTATAAATTATTTTTACAAATATTTTATGTTAAAAACACTGAGGTACTTATTATCACAAATTTATTTTTTATTTATTTATTAACTAAAACACATATGGAAAACTTCTTACCTCAAAATTTTTAAAATTATTCGCACTAAATGAAGGATGGAAGAGTTATTTATGACGTGTTGTCAACACTAGATCCAAACTGCTTCTGAGTGATACAAAGGCTGCTTCCCGTTAGGTCCTGAACGGAACCTGCGCAATATACCCTGGGGTAGGGGGAAGGTTGTGTGGGATGTGCCCGCGTCAGCAACGGTACAATGGCTGCCGTTGCAATGGTATCCAGGGGTAACGACGAGATGGACCCTCCCACCTTTAATAACACTAAGTAGTTCTCGATGTACTCCCAAATAAAGTGTAAAGTTCATGGAAAAATAACTGAGGTGAGTACAGATTTTATAACTTTCATTACGCTGGCAAATTAATATCAGTGCTTATTTTTTTATGATCGTCGATTGTTACTGTTGTACAGTCAGCTGCATATAGTGACAGACAAGATATCCAAATATAATAGGAACTCCTAAAGTGATCAATTATATAAGTACAATCAAAGTCGTCAAGTTAATTGAAACATGCACTCTGCGCAAATGCATCGGAGCGTTCACATCGTCAAATATATGAGTACATTCTAAGCTACCTATTAAAATCGCAACGAACTTATCGGACAACCTTATGTTGATGCTTTTGAGCAATTATTTATGTACATATATCAACGCACAGCCGAAACTATTGCACTACAAAATTTTGCATAGGAGTTTTTATTTCTACCCAGGCGAGCAATAAGAAATGACTTTATGAAAGACTTTATGACTTTATTCTTCAATAGAATTAATTAAAAAATGGCTTAAACAATTTTCATTAAAATAATTATCTACGTGTTTCACGCTTTTTTCATGTTAGCCTCACGCTAAAAAGAGGGACGACAAAGTTGGAATATAATAGTTTTTCACAACGTAGATAGGAGGCCTAGAGACTTAAAATTTAGCATATAGGTTTGTGTTCCTAGCAGGTGAGCACTATAAAAGGTTTTGATGAAATTCACCCTAAAGGTCTAAAGTGGAAAAGTATCCTAAAGGGTGGGTAAATTTTGTATGGAGCAACGTTATCTCTTAAACAGAATAACTGAAATTTGAATGACACAAACACTTTTTAGTAAAAATAAGAAATAAAAGGGAGGTAAAAAATTTATTTCGAAATTTAAAATTCTATGCGGACGAAGTCGTGGAAAACGGCTAGTTAATAACATTCATTTTCGAAACAGCTAAAAATCAAAGGTAAATAACTAACCTTTCGAGTTTACTTTACAAATCTCGCGGGAAATAAAATGTTCGAAACCCAATTGAGAACTAACTCTTGAGAATACCTAGAATATTACATTTATTATATCACGTCTCAATCTTACTCTTCTTAGTCTAATATTATGCGATAGTTTATGTGTATGGATTGGATGCATGTATGTTTGTTTGAAGGTATCTCCGGAACGGCTGAACGGATCTTGATGAAATTTGGCACAGATGTATAGAACAGTCTAGAAGAACAAATAGGCTACTTAATACGTTTTTTTTTAATTCCGCGCGGAGTCGCGGGCGACAACTAGTAATCTATATATTTTAAAGAAAGTCGTGGATACACTATTTCTAACTCACTAAAGGATTAACCAATTTAGCAGAAAATTGGTAAAAAGGTAGATAAAGACGCATAATCCCGTATCCGTGGGAAGTGAGATAAAAAGATTTTTTTTAATTCAGCGCGGACGGAGTCGCGGGCGACAGCAGGTAAATAAAAAAAAGGTTTATTGAACTAAAAATTGTATCAAGAATAACAAAAGCTAAAAGTGATAAATGAAATTTATTTTATTCGTCGTCTTTAACATTTGCGTGAACTATATGTACATTCTTTATTTAATTGTAGCATTTAGCTTTGTCTCACTAACATTATTATCATCGACATTAAATTAGTAATCAAACATAATCTAGCTTTTAAATAAAAATGTAAAATTCCCCGTACAGTTAAAACTGAAACTAGATTATTAGAAACAGGAGGAGTTCGAATTGACCAGAGTGCATCTGTTAAAGTAAGTTACCGATTATAAGTTAAATGGAATTTATCTCTCCTCCTGATTGCATACAATAATGTTTAACCAATTAAAATTATTTTCCTGACTGTCAATAAAGTAGGGTAACATATTTATAGGATATTCCAAAGTATTATGAAGAAGCTTTGTTCTTTTATAATACAACGATGAAAAGAATATAAACTACATTTGTAAAGCTAACTCGCAATATCGCAACTGTCCGAACGAAAATCGAATCGAACGCCAATCAAAGCTTTAATAATTTTATAATGAAAGGCCTTGGATTCAATGTCCACGATATAAATATTGAAACGCGCCCCGGGCTTTAGCGTGGACGGAGGGGTGACCACAGCAAAATCTATTTTAACAACGTTTTAGGGTTGAGATTATTGTGCTATCAGAATATATTAACTATGAGTCGAGGCGTTAAACTCCTGGATAACGTTATTTTTTCACGGTTACTGTACTCGCCATTACAAGGGCGTTCTCACGTCAGAAATGTGCATAATTTAATACCACTATCTTTATTCCACTATCCCACATTTAGAAACATATCGCATCTTCAATTTCTTTGTTATTAAAATATATTTTTCGAATACATCAAAAGGGATTATATTCGAGAAATGTGTTTAATTTCTTAAATTAATTATACTGTAATAAAAAAACTCATATTTCGTATATAGTGTATTTTGTTCCAAATAATCTCCGAATATCCATCGGATTTTGTACCAGATGGGTTTGTTGTCAAACACGAGTTTGTATTATAAAAACAGGAAAAAAACAGCTTGTTCGATTTGGACAGGATATTAAAGGGAATGTAGCTGCGCTGACGAAGCCGCGGGCGACCATTACTTCTTTTATAAAACATACACTATACACTATAATATGTATTAATACATATATATTATTTCCTATTTTAGGAAAGAAAGATAACATTTTTTACAAATCTTTCGGAAATGTAACTCATGTCACGTTACCTTAGCGGTTGCCAACTTGAATTGTTCTGTAAACAGCTACACCGATTACGTAAAAACTTAGAGTATTTATGTATTTTTATATAGATTATAGATAGAGTTATTGCACTAAATTACTCTATAAACCAGTTTTAGCAAAATTGTTATCAAAATTGGCCATTTTTACAACAAAATAGGAGATTTTTTCACATGCAAATTGAGAAGACAAATTACTCTTTCCCTCATTTTAAGCAAAACTGTTTAAAAATTTTTGAGACGCGCGTTATGTTTCCAAGTCTATGTAATATTTTTTGTTTTTGACAACTCGTAAGAAAAGTAATAACTCAACATGAAAACGTAACGTAAAAAGAAAATCTTCCGTAAATTGTAGGCTAATATTTTTTGAATTCAGTTCATCCTTACTTATCTTATTTATCATTTATACTTTTCTTTTAATGTTTCTTGTTCTGTAGTTTTACACAACACTCAGTGAATTGAACGGCTGACGCCTAGTAAAAATATAAAGCAAAACCAAAAACTCGACTAATTTTTGGGACACTGCTTATCATGAACAGATCTCGTCAGCTCACTTTCGTCTCCACAGAGGGGCTCGAGCCGACCTTAACTTAGGGGTGACTAGGCCTTAATCAACCACGTTGGTCGAGTGCGGGATGAAGTAACATTTTCTTTTATAAAATAAAAAAGTTCATAAAATTTTAATACAAAATTGAAGCAATGCAAGTATATTGCAAAAATGCAACGTGTAAATATGTACCTCGATAACCCACATATGTGTGAACCACTCGTTATGATTATTCCTTGCTTGTTGTAAATACATATATAATATAAAACATATACAATACTATTATCATCAGATTATCATTATGATATAACTAACACAATCATTTGTATATGTGCGTGTTAATATTTTCTATATTAATAAATACGGTCGTGATTACAGTTATCTTAAAACAGTCCAACGATTGTCATCTATTATAAAAGAAAAAATGATTTTTGTGAGTCGTGAAAACTAAACAAATTGATACGTATAATTAAACGATTCATTAAAACGTTGAAAATTTAATTTTTCTCGATATTCCTAAAATATTTCAATTTTCTCTCTTTATATAAACGATGTATCGTTTTGCTATTTTGAACATTACATAATGTTTATTATATTAATCCAGAGTAACTAAACAAAAACAGACTAATCCTAAATAAAATATACACTAAAAGGCTAAAAGATTCATAAAATACGTAAGTATAGATATCTATGTATACACATAATCAAATTCGATTCCTAGTACAAAATACAATAAACTTAGAAATGGAAAGCGTCACTATCGAACGAAGTATTTTCTACCACTCGTAACTTTTCGCAAGTGACTAATTTACCAAGGAAACAATGAAAACAATTTGCAAATGAGTATTAATATTTCTCTCAAAAGGACAATACAGAAAATTAACTATCTTTTTACGATAAAAATAAAGAAAAATATTTAGGTCATGTACACATATATTATTAGGCTATTGAATGAAATTCAAATTTTTTTATTATAATATTAAATTCATATTTATTCATTTATTTTCTTATTCTCTATATCACACATTTTATAAAACAATAATAACAAAATATGTTATTTAAAAAAATAGTGTACCACCTGCAGCGGAAACCCAGAACTGCATTTTTTATGCTAATAATAATAATAAAAACATTGCAGATTAATTTCAAGTAATTTTAAATGTTTATATATTTTGTACATTAATCGACTATATTGAAAAAAATAAATTAATTATAAATTTGTGTAACATATCTATTAAAATATCACATAGTTAAAGTTATTTTGTACACGGATATATTTAAATTTAAATAAATCTAAAACGAACTTACCTGTTTGTTTAAAATAAACAATCACATTGACGAATAACACACTCTTTTATAAACACTCTTAAACCAGTTTCATAATTCTTTGCCGTATCTAAGTCCTATTTTCAAAAAATTAAATAAATCTTTAAAACTATGACAAAATTGAGATTTTAATGTTTTTGACACTTCAATTTCTAGCTAAAACAGGCAACAATCCCCCACCAAGCGTAGCCGTGTACTGCTTTACCGACCGTGGCGTTATCTTCATGTCATGGTTGCCGCAATATTTTTCTTTCTTCTATAATCGTCTAACAAAACAATCCATGATATTTTAAGGTAAATAAATGTGGTGAATTAAATATATGGACCATGACTCTGTTAATGTATAGTAATCTATTGTTGTGTTCAGGAGAGAAATGTAATTTTAGTCAAACAAAAATATCTGCACCAGTCAGAGAGGCGCTGCTATCGCGTTTTGGTTCTGTCAAATAAACACAAAACCAACTTAGACATAGAAAATTACATAAAAGATAAAAATATGTGATAGCTACAGTATAAAGAAAATCTTTTTGACACTGACGAGGACGGGGGGCGCTAGCTAGCTGTCATAATTTAATTTGACTTATGACCGCCGGTTAAAATAGCCTTGTCGGTCTAAAGTTATTCGAAATGTCCCTTAAAGGCTTCTAAATCAGAGGTCCAATATTATGTTATTTTTTGTAGGGTGCTGTCCACTACCACACTACCAGGTATTTTTGAATGGTTCAAGGGGCTACTGGCAACACAATATTTGTAAGGATAAGTTTGTAAGAAAGCTTTTACTTACCATACGTTTATATGTGCCATACATCTATACTTATGAAAGGCTTACATATAAAAGTTATTTTGTGTATAATGTACGGAAATTTCTCAATTTTTGATTTCTATGTAAATTGAACGAATAAAGCTCTTTTATTTCAACTGTAATAAAATAAAAAAACATATATTCCAATACGTCCAAGCGTACCATAGTAGTTTGTTACTTAGTACATGTAAAATATATAAAAATATGAAGTGCGTAATTTGAACTCTAAGCGAGAAATTATATATAGTTTGAGGGAATTTACATTTCCTTTAGCGCCATCTCTTAACGTATTGGACAAAAAATAACGCAACTTTTTTCCTGACATCATTGTAATTACATAGATGGCAGCACATACAAAAATAATAAACATGAGTTCGTAATATATTTTTAACCTACTAACATAGGTGGGCACAGTTAATCAAAAAGTTAACTTCGTTAATCGTTAATTCGTTAAATAAAAATTTAACTTCGTTAATCGTTAAAAAGTTTAATTTAGGAAAATTTAACGCAAGTTAAAGTTAACAGTTAAAGTTAATTTTTGTTTATATTACGAGTATAAGGCGCAAGCGGGAAATGGCCATATGAATATTCTCCGAATCATATGGACCGATTTTGTCGAGACTTTCAATAGAACTTAGGCTATTTTTTTACTGCGCTTACGAAATCTCGGGCGATCGCTAATCCTATCTATAGTTTAGTTATATAATATACTAAAATATAATTTAGACAATAGGAGCGATGTACTAATGCCTGTACCATAATAATTACATAGCATGCACTAGTTACACACACTTATATACTACACTGACAATGATGGACAATTGACTTTTTCAGTCAATTTTTTTATCGACAATCCGACGTCACGAATTTAGAGAGCTAACTAAATTTATACAACACAAATTTTCTATTAAACAGTAAGACATGTGATAATATTCAAAAGAAAACAATCAAAACTTTTGTGCAGTATTTACATTTATCTGTTACTATTTGCTCCCGGATATTCATTTGCTCATACTCCAACAACTGAACATTTCGTTTTATGTATAATTTGGTAATATTTTTTATTTTATTTTACCTAAGGACCCACGAACAGACTTATCATTTTTTACGTACTTTTTATTTATTAATATAGATTTATTAATAAAACTTCTAACATCAGAGAAAACTTATTATAACATCGATAAATAAAGTACATAACCAATCCAGTGATACATCTCAACGCATCAAACTATACAACTGAGATGCCTTCGATAACTTCTATCATCTAATGATCTATCGTCCGATCTATTGTTATATGTTAAATTACTCTTAGTGTATAGAGCATAAAGCCGCGTTCACATTTGCCTGACGTGTTGTGTCGTGATGCGTCAGAAAGGTATCGGTCTCATACAATTAATATGGTTGCGTGCACACTTCTCTGACGCAGTGTGTCGTGATGGCTTGTGTCGTGTCGCGTCAGTAGCGATCCCGGTCCGCGTCAGTTGGGTGAGGTGCGGGGGACGGTGCAGCGACACGACACAGCGGGTCGGACTAGTGTGCACGCGCACGTGTCGTGTTGTGACGCGTCAGAAGGTATGGACGACGAGCTGATCGAGTACGTACGACAATATAAAGCGATTTATGATACAAAATGTAAACAATATAAGGATCAATCTATTAAAACTAAATTATCTTTTTGTATTTACTGGATGTATTCAATATCTTCTTCTCTTTTTTTGTTTTATTAGAAGTGTTGCCAGTGCCAATAACTGCATATCTTCTTCATAATCTGAATCCGAATCGGATGATTCATGAAAAAACATTGCGAATGTGTAAACTCTCCGAGAGCTATAACAGAACTGATTAAAAATGCGTCATAACGCGTCACATAGATGTGAACAGTAGCCATCACGACAGAAAGCATCACGACACGACACGTCAGGCAAATGTGAATGCGGCTTAAGTTACACGACATAACGAAAACAACCGATCGCGGGTGATGTCTTCTCTCTTTCTTATCACCTATAAAATCGTTATATGTAGTTAATTAGTAAGAATATGTTTTGAATTATTTTCAACGACATTCGATTAATTTTAAAATAAACTTTCGATATACGTAAAAAAAATCGATGTCTTTTTGTAAAGGTCACTTGTGGCGACATTTCATATATTAAATTTAGTATAACACAGTTTAACATTATTTCACTAACATAATTATTTTATCTTTTTCCTCATTCTTTCTCGTTTTGTCGTATACTTTTTTGTAAACAAACAAATTATCTTCGCTATTGTCTTTGTGCAGCGCACGTGCATCCCCGACCATTAGAAGGGTTGGGGCCATAAATCCATCGACTTCGTTATCGCATTCTGTGTGCGGGCTGTCCATTTGATCCTTTGTTCATATTTTAGTTGTTGTTAAAATTATTTTTCGTTGACTATGAAGAAGCCCCAAAAAAACAAACGATGGTAATAAACACCTAAATCCCTTTTGTTTTTGAGGAATGTTTATTGCGTGCACATTTCGTCTTTCGTATTTTTAAATTTATTTTTCATTGTTTGTTTCTTATCTACGCAATGACAAAAAATCCTATTTGTACGCTTTTTCAAATGAACCATAAACTATTTTTTTTTTTTGTTGTCTTTAAACTCCAACATTAAAATAAACATTTTTGTCTGCAACAAAGTTTAGTTGTATTTTAGGTACGACGTTGAAGAGTAATGCACACTCGATTATTTTGATTGCAATTCAACGCAGAGTTTATCTTTTTTAATAGATTTTGCGTCTCACGTATAACAATTATTGTATTAAGAGTAAAGTGTTTTCGAACCTTATGTTGATTTTATTACAAAGTCTTGTTCTAAAAAAAGTGATGTTAAATAAATGAAAACCAGTTTTAATGTGAAAAAAATGTAATAAAGACTTTTCGAGATATTTGTGTGATAAATGTGAAATAATTAATAAACTTTGAAGGTTTCTAGCGCCTAAACTTCGCAATATTTGATAGAGGTAAGTTTGTTTAAATCGTCACTATTTTCTAACAAGGATTCTGTGGTACTCTTTTGATCACGTCTATCCCGGCCGCTCGGTATATTGTATAACATGCATCACACTCGCTCGTTCTCGTTCTCGTTCACCATTCGACTCGCCAACGGTCACCGAACATAGCCGAACTTACGAATGTAGCCTGATGCATAACTTAAATAAAATGACAACACGTCAATAAGTGTCTATTGTAACAATTAACGGACTAAATTAACGGAAGTAGAATTTAACGGAAGTTAACAAGAGCGTTAACACTTTTTGAATTTAACTTAAAAGTTAATCCGTTAAGGAAAATGTTAACTTCGTTAATTAACGATTAACGGATTAACGAGTTAATGCCCACCTTTGCCTACTAACATTATGGTAATGATACTAGCGGTAATGCAAAATGTTTCCATGTTTATGTAGTTTAATATGAACTTTTTTTCAGGTGTGATTACATGTATTCTAAACGGGTAAAACAATTTTGACGTGGAAGTCCGTATAGTCAATCGGACTTTGCCTGTTCTATTTATCGACAAGCGCATTATATTTATTTAAATTATTCCTACCAATGACAATGAAAGTGATATTTAATAAAGCAATATCATTTTAACAATCAACAGAACCGCTCTTTGATAAGATACAGTGCCAATCGTTAGTAGTTGTAACATTGTTGCAAAAAAAATATTAAATAAATTATTGTACCAGTAAGTAATCTTATGTTTGTTACAAGGTATGTACAGAACATCTTAATGGAACTCGGTGAAATTTTGGCATAGATGTAGATAATAGTCTGGCAGGACACATAGGCTTACGCTATTATTAAGTTTTTTCTATCGATAGAAATCAATCATCGCTTATATTAATCGTGAACTAGATTTGTGGAATTAATCGTGAAATAGATAGAGTTGAATCTCTTGAAAACTGAGAGTAAACTTTTTATTGAGCGGTCCCACGGCGCCTGGGTCAATTAATGGGACTTAAGATTATCACGCCCTTATCAAATCCCGCTATTTTATTATGTGATAAGGAAGAATACAAGACTTTATTTAAAAAAAAATCCAAATTTGCGTATGTCTTTGCGCGTCGCTAAATTCTTAATCAGATTGTGAAGAAACTTTGGTCAGATGTTATGCGAGATATACGTATCTATAAAAATCATAATGTTTTTTATAAAACTAATAAAGCTTTGATATTTCAAAGAATTCTCATTCCGAATTCAGTTAAGTAACACTTATTGAGAAGAAAGCTGTTATCGTGACTCCAGTGTTAAAAGACCTATAAAAATAAGAAAACGTCCGATCGCACAATAATTTATTATTAGAGAACATATTAAGGTAAAGTACATAAACTATTAATTTTAAGAAAAATAATTCAATGTCATATCTTATTTACTTAACATTGAACCCCCTCTATACAAAGATTGAGTGTATTTATAACAAGTCTAATCATTTTAATACGTAAACAACTCAGCAGTTGATAAAACAAGTTGACATTTTATACAAAGTTTCATTATCGTTTCTCAGACTTGCGCTGTGTAGAACGTTGATATCGGAATAATGCCGTGTTTAAAAATATTAACAAATATCTCCAGTTATAAAATACCAAGGGATTTTGTTGATAAAATAATCCCAGTTCTGGCAAAAGCGGTAAAGAAGGATGTTAACGTAAGTATGAATTATTAAATAACCAACGATTTTTTTTTGTATTAGTAAATTTGTCGCATGATTTTGATATTGCATTTATTTTTGTTACAGAAATTTATATGTGTAATAACAGGAGATTGTCAAATGTCGTTCGGCGGCGAATCGTCAGAGCCCAGTGCTATTGCTACTTTAGAATCTATTGGTAATCTCGGTCCGAAAGAAAATAGAGAGATCGTTAGAGAATTGTCCAAATACTTGGAAAAGGAACTTAAAGTCAAACCCGACAGGTACGTTACAAACGATATTAATTTGTCAAAACTAAATACAGGCATACTAGTGGTCACACGCGACTCCATCCGCGCGGTATTAAAAAAAACTTAGTAAGTAGCCTATGTGTTCTTCCACACTATGTTCTACGTCTTTGCCAAATTTCAGCGATATCCAGTGAACCATTCTGGAGATACCTTCTAACAAACATCCGTCCATCCATACATCCAAACTTTCGCATTTATAATATTAGTACAATTAAATTATTATTATGTCGGTTCCGTTACAGATTTTTCTTGACCTTTTATGATTTACTACCATACAACGTTGCCAAAGGAGGTGTTACTGTTGAGGAAATAGGAGCATGAAAACATTGTACAAGCGAAAAATTTCACGTTGTTTATTAACAATGTATTCATACCAAAATAGAATGGAATAAAGTAATACTTATATAACTGTTTAATTTTTTTTATATTATCCACAGTTATTTTATGGATATCGTACTTAATAGGATATATTTAACATGCATATGACAGCACTGATTACTTTGTTTGTTGATTACTTGAGAAATGAATAAGAAATGTAACGATAATTTTTAATGATATGCGTGTAACTTGAATTCATTTTTGCTATAAAAGCATATATTTTAAGAACCTTAGCATTAGTTCGATTACATAATTACGAAGCAATAGGGTCACTAACAGGATACATACATACACTTAGTGCACAAATGAATTTTTCTATCCATGATCATTTTGTCAAATAAACCTACTGAGACTCAAAAACATATCATATTTATGGTTATCACCAAAAAGCTACAAATGACTTTAACTGTCAAATTAAAGTCATAAAATGTCAAAAATATGGTAAGTTTCAGTTTTAGTTAAAATCTGTGCCTAAAATGTGTCATTCAGTTATATCTGATATGATTAAGAGAAAAATGAAAGCAACCGGTTTTAATGATGCTGTCTAATCTACAATGGTGGGCTACCAACGCAATGACAGCCTCACTCATAGTCAAAAGTTTGCTGTTGGGTGTTTCACTGGCATCATAACACGCTTGATTACACAACCTGTGGACATCATAAAATTAAGAACGCAACTACAAAAAAGAAAACATATTAAACACCTTAGCATGTTCGAAATGAGCAGGAAAATTTTGAGGGAAGAAGGCTTTAAAGCTTTTTTTCATGGACATTACATTGGACAGGTATTTTAGTAACGACGATTTTTTTTACAACTCATATACTTTATTGCGTGACTTCGGCTTAACATAGAATTTACATTGGTGGATCTAAAAGTAAACTTGATCTACGGGACTCCCAATATTTATTAGTTCACATAGTTTATCATGGGATCGAACACGAGTTTTACTGTGCGATATGCCTGATTAAAAGTTTGCTATGTAAAGTCATAAATGTAAATGTTTTACGGTTTAAACTTACGGCGGCTCGTGTTTAGATGCAAGCGCACGTCTCCGCAATTGTGTACAAGTTGGTCCCTCTACAGATGCTGCAACTGCACTACCGATACTTAAAATTGTGTTTTATGTATGTACCCTCATCCGATATTCCGAACTGCCATAAAGTTTAGATGCATCAATTGTATAAAAATAATTTTAGGTCCATTCTATCCTATCCGTGAGTACTCAGTTCTTCATATATGAATTAGTCTCAAAACAAGTCGTTAATTCGGGAATAGATGAAAAACATATGTAAGTATTTTTGTTATATTATTTTCTTTATATTTACTTTGAAAAAAATATAATTGACGAATCACCATTAAAACATTGTGATACTTTGGGTAACATTTTGACAGGCGCTTTTTATTTCGTTTTGGCTTTCATTTACCAAAATACCATTCATTTTGAAAATATACCGAAATCTTCATTCAAGACGAGGATTTCATTTTATCTTGTACTTTAATTGATAATTCGTCACAGGCTTTTTTAAAAGAAGTCTAGTTTAAAGAGTATGAATATAAGACTATATTGTCATAATACATAGTTATCTTACAATTTTGTAGGCCCACAATGTTGTTCTTCAGTGGGATTATCGCCGGCTGCTGTTCAGGCGCCGTCGCTTTGCCTCTAGAAGTGATCAGAGTTAGACAGATGATTGCCAAAGAACAATATAAGGGGATATTAAACGGTGCTAAAGCCGTATACAAAGCGGGGGGTATTCTTGCTTTCTACGAAGGACTATCAGCTTCTCTTATACAAGTAAGATTTTCGTAGTTGTTTAAAATAAAATAAGAACATCTCAATATAACACCAAATAAATTTTGTTATATAAATAAGATTATCAAGCTTAAGGGGCAAACAAATAGTGGGACCATTAATGAAAAGAATGTCTTATGGTTTGGTACATTTTTTTTAATATAAACTTCAAGATTTTTAATTTGCCGCCCGCGTGACCGCTTAACTTATAAAGGTCTTAATTACGTAGTTTCGCTTTTAAGCCCCTGATACTACATTAAGACAAGTAACATCTTTGAATTTCATTTTCAGTACGGGCCTGCTGTTGGTTTGTCATTCTCTGTGTTTCGCTTTATGCAACCACTACTATTGAAAAAAATGGCTCATCGTCGTGATTGCGACGATGCTCTCAGTACTGAATATAAGCCAACGCATGTGGTCGTCGCAAGCATGATTGCTGGATCCACGGCGGGATTTATTTCAAAAACTGCTACGTATCCTCTAGACTTAGTAAAACGGCGACTGCAAATTGGAGTAAGTAACGTATTTTTTTTTTCTTAAGCAAACATTTTGGCACCATACCTTACCTTCGCTGTTTTCAAATTTAGTTAAGAGTCAGACTTTCTATAGTTAATTTATGGTACAAGTAATGAATTCATAGACCTTCACACAATCAACAACATGAGAGACGTAACGTATCCTTAAAATCGTTGGAGCACATGCGAGACAAAGTTTTGAAACAATCACTTAAGCCGTAGCCTAGAGGGGTAGGTAAAGAGTATTGATTTACAATTGCCACTTTCATCCTAGTAAATTTTTCTCGCTTCGCATCTTTTTATGCTCGTATGTTACGGGTCGCGTTATCCTTTTCTTAGGCTGTAGTTAAATTGCATTCGCCACCGTAATTCACGTTTGCTAATAACCTTTAAACTTTATCTAAACTGTATATAATCCTTTAAAATTAATTCCAGACTCATAAAGAAGATGATAGGTTCACCACCAACGTTACTTCTCGTCATCTAATTCGATGCACAAAATTTCTAACATGTATTCAAAATATAATTAAAAAGGAGGGCTTTAGTGGTCTATTTCAAGGTTGGCTAGTAACAGTACTTAAATCTCAATTAACGAGTATCGTAGCATTTACAACTTACGAATGTACATGTTATGTTGTTAGAGAATTTAACAAATCTGTACGATAATATTATTTATACATAAATTTGGATGAATTATATATCAATAAGTGTTGATGTCTGTTATTTTGTTATATTTAAAATACTATCAAATGTTTATAAGAAAACTTATTAATAAATCTTTACACAACCATCAGTACGCTAACGTCTTATTTCCGAGAACTTTTATAGTAGTAGTTCCCAGAGGAATAAGTACTGTCTTCAGCCCGAAATGCCAAAGCAAGCATCGGGTCCTTCCGTGTTATTTATAACAATTCATTATTTTTATAACAATGATAAATAGGTGTCGATAACAAAAATCCATTGTGGTGAATAGTTTGCTTCTTTTTTATCCGAGTGCATTAATTCTAAAGTACGTAAAAGCACTTTTGGTTATGTCAAAAATATATCCAATAGGTATTCATAGATTCTACTACTACAACTAGTAAAACTACTTTTGCCAATAAAAAATCAGTGACTAGTATGTATTATACACATACACTCACACAACTTACGCCTGTTATCCTGAGGAGATCATGGACCTCCATTTGACGTGGCCAAACGAACCTCCGTAATCCACTTTTCGCCATTTCGCAAGACGGGACGTGACGGGTGGCGAGCCGCGTCAATATTTATTACAGTTATTAGATTATACTTTAGTGGTTAAAGGAAGAAAATAATATGGTAGAATTCAACATTCATTTATTTTGTCTTTGGTTCTTACATTAAAAAAACAACGGTAACAATTCATCTACATTAATAAGTGGGTGTAACATCTGCACTGGTGGGTATACTCTGCACAGTTGTAAGTACGACGAGGTCTTGGTTTGTACTTAAAATAAAACCTGAAAACAAAATAAAAATATTAATCAATATTAATTACAATTATTTTATACAAAGTTGTGAAATAAGTGAAACGGGCATCAGTGTATAACTAATAACTGTAGAAGAAACACTATCAATGGAAGTGTATATTTCTAACCGTGGAATTCCAATGCACTACGCTTGTAAAAAAATAAATTATATTTCGTAGTCAATTTTATTCAAGAAAATGAAAGGGATGACAATATTTATTGCCTGAAGGTTTCGACATTGAAATCAATCAATGTTAAAGCTATCTATTATCTAGGGGATGTGTTTCGTTACTGTAAAACACAATTCTCACCTAATCCTAATCTAATATGTAAAGAGAATCAGTGCCAGCCGTGCGACAGCGACTCGCTCTCCCATCCGTGATGCACCTCTTCGTGATGGTCGTGAACCGGGACGTACACCTGCTTCTCCACCTCCACCTTCTTGATGACAGGCACAGGCACGTGCTGCACCACGGGCACAGGCACGTGCTTGTAAATAGGCACCTCCTTGATCACGGGCACCTCCTTGATAACAGGTACGTGCACTGGTACATGCACTTTGGAGACGTGGTGATGGTGAATTGTGTGGATCTTGTACGGCACGTGGATTGTCACATGCTTATGGCTGTTGAAAAAAAATATATATATATTAATATATAGCACTTTTAAACTGAACCTAGAAACTTACAATCAAAACTAACTAGGCTGTGTCTTTAATGAGATATGACACAAATAACTGGTGGTAAATTAACTATTACATGATCATCAAGATCAGTTCCAGTAATATTATGATTATATAATACTATATCGTGAGTACTGCTTGCAAATTACGTCATACTTAATGTTTGTAATTTGCCCCAGCGACGTTATCGAATATTACCATTAATTTAATTTAATGTGATACGGTACAGTCTGGATTTTGTGCTTTAAAATTAAAATTCTACCCTATAAGACTAGGCAATGTTGAAAATTGTATATACTTTTCCTCCACATTTATCATATATACTACTGTTTTTTATGTTAAGTCTTATATTACCTATTTTTTTTTTAAATATACGAATAACAAATAATTAAACATTATAGGTAATAACAGTACTTCGTTAACGATATGGTGATTACACTGATAATATAACTACATTACTCAGAAATGTAAGCTCCAAGTGATGTCATTACGATGGTTACATGATTTATGTAAACCTCATGGCATATAATTCGAGGGAACCTGACATTTCCTCCACATTATCGGGGCAGTGAAAGTTGCATCGCAATTTATTCGCAGAACAACTGTGAGTGGACATGTATTGTCGTCGACTTGGAGGTCGCTCAGGGTAAATTCATAAATGACTATCACTCTATAGCTTTAACTTAACGTCCATCAGATACTTTTGCGGATAAAAAAACTTTTTTATATTAAGAATTAGTTTCAACAAATTTTTTGCAGTTATATTTTAACGCGTGATAGTCACTTGGAATCTGTCTAATATTGGTCTTTCACTAATACATATAAAAAAAGGATTATAGTCATATAATAAAAGATAGATTAGATTAATTGATCTAAATTCTAACAATAACGTGAAAATTATTTTTTGTAATTATATAAACGTTAGTTCCTGATAGTAGTCAACTAGTACTTTAAATATAATATTAATTGAATAAAAAAACATGGCAGCAACTAACGTTGAAAGAACTTTAATTGATTTAAAAACTCAACATATGAATGGAAAATACCGTTAATTGATATAAATAAAAAAGTACCTAATTGTTTAAATAAAAACTATCATAACAAGTTTAATTGTTACGTCGTTAACGCTGCAGTTACATAGGCCTACTTTCATCCGTCCAGTTCGTGAATTTGATACGGGCCAGTCCAATTAATCCCGCTTACATAACAATATGTAACAAATACGATTGAAGTTTTGTTTCACCGTGTAAATCATACATATGGAAGAAAGTGGTACATGTCCGTTTTAAATCGGAAGTCTCGACATCAATGTATATTAGCGCTTGGCAAATTGTACAGCTTTTCAGTTTCGGCTCTAGGTTGAACTCCAATAGATATATAATTTTTGATATTCTATGTTAAAAAAATTATATTTTTTGCAAAACTGTAGCCAACCTTTAATTCTATTTCCATTTATGTTTAGTTGGTCCGCTACAAATATAGTTTATTACTTTATGTGCATGTATTCTACTAGGAAATACTCTACAAAGGGTGTTACTATAAGTGAACTAGAGTAAAACTATTATGCATTAGATAGCTTGCAACAAGACTTCCTTAAGTATCCATTACTCACGAACATTTCTGCTTGGTCTTTTTTACTAACATTGTTATAACATTATTCGCGTCACATTTATGTAAGTGTGAATTTTAAACAGCTCGTAAACGGTGCATATTAAGAGTGCGTACGCATCGTTTAAATTGCGACAACTCTTGTTTTTAATCTGCATTCGCAATACTTACGCTTTTGGTTACGTAAAATGTTTAACAGAGGCGGTAAGCATAAATAAAGCCATGTAGAACCTTTCACCAAGAGGACCATGGTAACAGGCGTAGACAGGAAATAATTATATGGGAATATGGTAAATAAAAATGTAATTGAAATTGAAAAAAAAGAATACCAGTAATTTAAAAAAGAAACAAATATCGATATACGATATTTTTGTTTTGAAATAATTATAATCAATGATTACTTTCACTTTAAAAATGAACTTGCAAGGCGAGTCAGTGTGACACTGATATATAACAAATAAAGCATTTTAGTTTTAACTTTCTTCGTAATTATGAATAATAGAGATACACAAAAGCTTGTGCCTCAATTTTATTTTGTACTTCCTGTAATTCTGAATTACTACTTTTCTCACGGTTCTTTCCGGAAGACTTTAATATATGCATTATAATTTTACTTTGCCTCCCACGGTTTACTAAAATGACATGGATTAGAACCAACTGCTATCATTGATATCAAATACATACATACATTACATTTCTAAATCATTTTTAAGTGATTAGATGAAAAAAAAGGAAAATTTTAACATCTAAAAAAATCTACAACATATATATACATCAAAAGAAACTGATTAAATGTAATAAATTTTGTTAACTTTACTTAAATACAATTATGAACATCTTTAGTAGGTTCATCGCAAACATACTTTAAAAGTTATCTGTTAATTCTAGATCTCTGCCAAAAATGTCATAGAGATCGGCTACTAGGTAGTACAATGAAAACCCTTGGACCTTGTTAATCTAAATACGAAATGCAATAAAAAAAAATGGTATAATTTACAGCAAATTAAAAAGGGACACTCTGTGTCTTCGCAAAAGAGAATAGGAAGCGGTTTCTATATAATGTCGCAAAAAGCACTGAAGGTATAAATGAAAGCATAAAATGCGGATATTTGTTCTCGGCAAGTTAGACACGCAACAAACACTCCCTTTAATTTCTAGAAAGCTTTTATTGACTGATTCATATTATTAAATACTACGCATTCCTTAACGTTCATACAAATAATAATTACTAAACAGACGTTATTTAACTTTTTTGTCTTTTATAATTGTCATTTCAACAGTTACTGTCATTGTTCTTTTTAGACAACAATTTCGTCTCTCAACCTCTGTCAGCTCCCATATTTTTGTTGAAAAGAGAATAGCTTGTTCGCCAATTGTTTAAGATAAATAATCCATTATTTCACCATTCACTGTTTTACACAAATATGAACCTGATTTTTTATTTTTGACAAATATACACTGAACGAATCCACTTACTTATTATTTAATTAAAATTAAATGTTTGCCTTATTATTGTTTTCTGATTGAATAACAGTGTTAGTACTTACTGTCCGTATCCTCCAGGAATGGGCACTGCGACCGTAACGGCAATCACGACGGCGAGAAGCTAGAAATAAAATAACGTTTTAATTATCAAACGTTTTTATACATTACCATGTTTATCAAACAAAATAATTAAATTATTTCTAAATATACCTTTTAAAATAACTATGTCGTAAAATAAACTCTAAGCCGGTTATTTACTCTAGTTAAATAAAACTCCAACTAACAATTATGTTAAATTAATTTTCTTTTATTAAATTAATTTTGTTTGAAATAAGTTTAATATTGTAAAGGGGATGTATTTAATATGATATATCGTGAGACTTACAGCGAGTTTTGCGTACATCTTGCTTGTTTTGCTGGACTGACTGTGATACAGTAAACCTGCTGAGTCTTGCTGGCTTTCTGCTTGATCTAAACCTTCCACAAGCTTATATATGCGCCGAGCGTATGTCCGAGAATTACATAATACTGCCCCTTGGTTCATCCCTACTAACCCGTTTTACCCGACCAAATTGAAAAGGTGGGAGATATTTGACCGTTGAATGTAGAAAGGTGCCGTGATCAAACTGGTGGGGCTATTCGGTAGCGGAGGATCTAGTTACGTCGTTCATAAGTTTATACGGACAGGTCTATAGAAGGTTGCAACTTAAACGTTGTGTTGAAAATATTTTTTTCGGTCATTCGTGATGGAAGATTTTGCAGTCAATTGAGATTTTTTATGTGTTTGGTAAATTAAGATTTTTTTAGTTTTAAAGTAACGTTTCAAAATGTGCACCTATTAATTTAACAACATAATATCTTAATTACGATAAAACATCTCATTTTTATTTAGGCTTTACTTTGCTTATAGCCTTCAACTATCCCAGAATGCTGGTTTTTTTAATGTAAAGGGGACGTTTTATTGCAATGCGATTTTGTTATATTTATTATTTGTAAACATCTAAGCTTTGCGAAATACATTTTCACTAACTGTACTGCAAAACATTATACTTGTTGTTCAAGTTTTTTACTAATATGTATGTTTATTCAGAAGCGGATATATCCTGATATAGTTATGACTATTCACAAACCATAACCACTGTATATAAATTACTAACGTCATGGGGCCTGCTTGCACTACCAAAGATAGTTTTACTGTACAAGGGCGCAGATAGGTATTATCGGAAATCTTGTGCTATAATAGATCTGTAATCTGCTACTACATCTGCGATTTAGTATAAATGCAGTTGGCAATAACTAGCTGTTTTTGACGTATTCCTTAGAATATATATGTCATACATATTTCACTTGCAATAATAGTTGGAGTATTTCTTTCTAACGATACTCATAATAAAATCAAGATTAGTGGATTTCTATGGTGTTAATTATAAGTTTAATAGATGTTGTTCAAAAACTAATTATAAGATATTATGAAAATAAACTGGATGAAAATAAAAAATAAAAACAAGCTTGTTTATAAAATAAAATTTAATGTAGTTACTAATATTAAGGTTTTACATCTTTAGTAAACACCAACAGCATTAAGTATAAACTTTTGGCCTTAAATTCTAAACATATTATTGACAATAATGTTTTCGGGCGTATACGAGTATAATTATTTATTGATGTCACACCCTTCTTGTCCTTTGTTTAATATCACTCGAAACGCATTCTTCCTCGGTGCGTAATAGGGATAATCCAGTAGTCATTCGGGCTTATTTTAAAACTAATAACGAGTTAATAATCTTTTTCACTTTTCAATACAACACATGAATAACGTTGCATAAACATTTGTATCATAAGATTTATTCCAACTTAAAATTAACGTATAAAAATAATTTACGTAATAATGATATACTGGATAGTAAGTTGATGTGTTACTGATCTCTTTAATGGCAATTTACATTCAGTTCTTGTTACGATATGATATACTTTTATATAAAAATATAACTAAGTATATCGTTTGCGAAGTAAACTTTCGTAATATGGTGATATATTTTATATTTCCGGACATAATAGTCTGGTATTTTCTGTTGCTTTGCTGGTTTTTTTATGGAAATACAATTCATGAGAAGTCTGCCCACGAAAAATGGAGCGTTCTCACATACATGAAAAATTATTTACTTTCAAAAGATGTCTCGATGGCTAGAATTCATATTTTATAATAAGACTAGTTATTGCCATCGACTCTGTCCGCGCGGCATTAAAAAAAAACTTTATAAGTAAGTATGTGTTCTTCCAGACCATGTTCTACAAACGTGCCAAATTTCATCAAGATCCGTTGATCCCTTCTGTAGATACATTCAAACAAACATCCATCCATTCATCTATCATAACATTCGCATTTATAACTTTAGTAAGAAGTAATAAATAAGAAACATAATTTATTTAAGAACAATAACTTTTTTCTTAATATCACTGCATGGATTCTAATAAAAAGTAGTGCTGTCGCCACTTTTTCAAAGAGATTGCAAGGGTAGTGTTTTTAAATAAATGTGTCGCCAGTGGAAACCCACCTTTAGTGAAGTTTGTTACTGTACGACCAGCTAATAAAAGTTCCAAGTTTGAGTCCGAGCTGTGAACTGGAATTTTACGGTACAATATTGTATAGTCCAATTTAGTAAGTTTAATTACGGGCACATTCTTGTGAAACTAAGTGAAATCAACACATAAACAAACTACGTACGCAATATTACGTATTTACTTTAACGCTATATTACTTTCTTGTAACGATACGGTTGTGTAAATCAGGTGACGCGGTGTCGCATCACGGAACAAGCCAGGCAGTTCTAAATCAAATTACGTTTCCGAAGTTTAATGCTCAGAGTAACTAGAAAATGTATTTCCGTTAAAGCTATTTAAATGTAAACCAGCTCATTTTTATCACTACACGACTGCCGGTCGGGCCGATCGAACGAATCGATGATCAAAGAGTCACGCGGAACCGGGGGGTGTTGTGAAACACAGAAATAGGGGTGACGGGTTAATCCATCTATTTCAAGTATTCCCCTGATTTAGCATTCTGTATAATGTAACACATTGTCATCGGTACGGAATAGAATTTAAATCATAACCATGTTAGCAGGATGTACTAACTGCTCACTGCTTCATCCACGTACAGTTTGCTACGCGAGCGAAGCTGGGGGCGGTAGTTACTAACTATAAATAAATTGTCGTACTTTTAGATCCACTGCATCATTTCGTTAAAACTGAACGAAATGTAGAAAACTTAAATCTGAAAAACAGTGTAAAATAATTATGTAGATTTAGACATATATAACACCTTTTATATTAAATACCGACGACGGTAAACATATGGGGCACATAACTCCACTATTATGTAATAAAGAACGTTACCTCTCAAGGCTTTTGTAGAGCCGTCCAACGGCGCCTGGGACGGACACGCACCGGTCTTCTATCTCGCACTCTTCCTTACTCTCATAACGATAAACGGATTTGAAGGGAATAATAATATAGGTGTGAAATATTTTAAAAGATATAAGGATAATAAAAACGGGCGAAAGAAAAATTCACATGGGCGAAACTTTTTGCAAAAGGTTTCAGCTTGTTGGGGATTTATAACGATAATAAATTAGACGTAGCTTTTTTTAATATCTGGGCGGCTCAAGGCCATCAGTCATCAGTCATCCTCTCGCATCACTCTCGCTACACATAAAATTGAGCGCATCGACTCGCGCCAAATTAAGAGCCGCCCAGATATCTGATTATTAGTATGCTGGTAGTTTGTAGATGTAGAAATGTAGCAAAGTGTTATTAGGCGAAAATTTAAACCTTTATCAGAATTTAAAATTTATTTTCAGCAATACTGATCTGTTTCTCTCACTGGCTAATTTCTGAGCCGGAGCTCATCGCCTCAGATAAAAATTAAATTGAGTTACACGATGCTTCGCACATTGTTTTGATAAGTCTATCTCGGAATTGAAGAAGAAAAAGCTGTAAATTTCATGTCCATGTACAAGAAGTTACGGGAAATATTAAGGAATCTATAAAAACGGGGGAACCCCAACCAATCATAGCTTTAAGGACCATTCCACGAGGCTATGGTATATTTTTGGACGATACATTTCGTGTATGCCTGATATATGTTGCTAAAAGTGCAAATACTTAGGAGTATGACCTTGTTATCTGTGGTGGCTATTTCTATCAAAGCTATTCTAGATATTAACACGTCACATGAGACAGACTAGTCGTGATTATTAGAGCTTCCCACTTTCGCCATCGGTTGCACTGTGGTTGGATAACAAAAGGGGTTGGCAACGCACGGATTAATATAAACACTTGTATATGATGCCGCGGCCGGCTCCGGCGTATACCGCGGGCTGAGTTACTCAACATGGATGTTGCATTTGTATGATTCTTCTCATAGATCAACTTTCGTTTTGACCCGCATTGGAGTAAGCTGAGATGATAATTACAGCTGCTATAAATAACAAAATGTCACATAACCATAAGAAAAGAGATCAAGTTATTTATCAAAATTTCGTACGAAATTGAAAAGCATTAAATGTGGGTTTCCACTGTTTAAAGGCTTGTATAAAAAAAGTATATAACAGTATCACAATCCAATCACAATAAAATATAAAACCACACATTGCGGCATATCACCATATAAAACTGTTTATTTGTCTGATATTAACTGAATGCACAGAATGTTACAAGTATGTTTTTTTGGCTCTACGGTGTGAGCATGTAGTATTGTCTCGTAATAAACGTTACGCACACAGAACCGATGACTCATTGGAATCATTTGATTGTAAACATACGACTAAACTGCACTTCCTCACATAAAGAGCAGCGATTTTAGAGTCAAGTCTTATTCTTACTCAAATAACACATTCTTTCATTGAAAATATTACATAACATATAAGTATACATGAAATCAGTGACTAGCAAGAATATTTGTGACAGTCGTCATGGTATCGTCAACGATAAAATTCGTATTAACATTTGAGAAGGCTGATAGGGGCGTAAAGTAAACCAGAAATCACTCACTAATTTTGACATAATTGACGTTGACAATACGAAGGCGATTTTCATAAGTATTAGGGATATGCCCTCTCAGGATGCTTTCGAAGTACACGTTACGAATAGCTAAAGCCACGATTCGAAATAGGGTCACTTACGAAGATTTATCACATCTGTATCAACATATTACAAAAATTGCATTAAGCAAATTGCCAAATATGATAATTATTTTATTATCAATCACAAGTTTTATTACTTGTTGACACGAAAGTTAATCATATCTTATTAGTAATTAAATATTATAAAAAGTCTTTACGAAATTATTTATCACTGCTACATTACATAACTTAATAATGATCTTTGCAATATAATTTTTAGTAATCTAGAACATGTTGGCCGCTGTTATGAAATTAATAAATTCATTTATTACATAACATATTGTACATTAGTTTTTTTATAATATACTTATAGCGACATATTCGTATATACATATAGACGGTTTTATAAAATACGAAATTATATCTCATCAAGGTCATATGCTAAATATATCTATATATAATGTTGAATGTGAACCTTCTTCCTGCATATCGCCACACTTCGAAATGGGAAAGACACTATCTGCTAAAGGGCCCAAGTCCAGATAAACTCTTGCGTCCGAATCAGAGAACATTTGACCTTTTAAAGAGTTGGGATTATTCACTCCGTAGTTTGTCTTTTTATTATATAACATGTTGAATGGTATTTTACATTCACAGTTTAAGAAATATAATTATCCGTGGGATTATGTCTACTATAGAACACTGTTATGAATTTGTTTGGCTATTAACACGCCAGTAATTTAGTTAGCCATCAATTTTGTTTCGAAACTATAATCGGCAGTCATTGCGTAGTGTTATTTGAACCACCGCCACGCCTGCTTACTTTCTAGATAAAATAAAACGAAGTGAAGGGCTACTACGCATTACAAAAAGCTTTGATAAAAAAATTTATTGAAATGAAATACATTAATTATACCTCTAACGATTGCTATCTGTAGCAGAAACAATTTGTTATTTTCAATAAAATTGTAGAATAATATAAATATTCTAAAATTTAAAAAATGTTTGATGCACAGATTATATATTTTGGTGCTGCATGTTTAACTAGTTAAGTCAAACCTTATACCGATTTAAAGTAAAAAGTTCGTCATTTCCCTTAACAAATACGAATTCTTATGACCGACTTGATTACCATTTCCTTGCTTTTCTTTTCAATGTAAACAAATTATCTTCCTTATTAATTATTATTATTTTATATGAAATAAATACATTGTGCTTTAACTGAAGAATAAATTTCACAAGTTTTGGAATTGTTAAAAATAGCGTCTATAACATTGTATAAGCAAATTACATTTTTTTTCGAAATTTCCATAAAAAGAAATTATTATAAGAAAAAAACAATTGTAGTGTTAATCAGTGCTTGAAACTAACAATGCTCTTGTTTTTAAAATAATCATAAATTTGTGTGAAATTACACAAAACCAAGATAATTAATTCTATGAAACTTTTGATTTTTTTATTATGCAATATATAAAAACCGCCTTCATTAAACGAACGATGCAAAAGAAAGTATTCTATGAGGCTACATTATTCAACTCTTTGAAGTGATTAAAATAATTTTAGTTATGTTTTTTTTTTTCTAATGAAGTACTAGTGTTTTTTTTTAATAACGTAAATATCATTTTAACAATTTAAGATGACTGACAGAAGAATGATGATGGCAGGTGTTTTTTCGTAATTATTTACCAAATTTTACCGATGATGACGTAACATGTTTCCAAACGAAGTGAGCACAAAATTTAAAGGATCATAGCTCGAAAGGGAAAATTTTTCATTACTTATGACGAAAAGGAGTGGTCCTAAAAGAAAAATTTCAGAAGCAGTAAACAGTAAGCAGATACACGAAATGATAAGTAAGAGGAAGAAGTGACCGAATGAGCCCTATTATGAATATATTTAATATGAAGAAGCTGGGAAAAAGGACAAAACGTCGAGATCATGTTTCGATTAAGTATCTTATGTAGAACGATAAGATTTTTAATTTATCATTAATACAATGTTATAATTAGTGATGCTGATGATCAATTTTTGGGTTTATGAAGTACGGTGTCTGAGGGAACTGAGGATACACACGCTGCAGAATGGCCAAATTGCAAGATATTATTTCCGAACGGGAATGTACCTGGTCGAAAGTTAAGTGGAAAGAACAAAAATAGAACTTTCGGCCAGCAGGGGTATTAAGGGTCTTTGAGTGTCAAAAGGGGGATCTCAAAATACCTAAATTATAATTGTTGGAAAAAATAACGGCTATAACAATTTTTAACAGCAAATGCTTTTAAAGAAAATGTTATGATTACCACGCATTAGCAATTTACAAAACTTGAAAATAAAATGATTTACTAAACCCGTATGTTACGTTCGTTCATATCTGGAGAATGCGAGGTTAGTAGCAGTTATAACGTTGAAATGACTGATGTTTTCCAATCACTAAATCAGTGTTAGCATGTGATAGTTGTCGGATATATTAGTATTACATTCATAGACCTTTGTCAAATGCATAATGCAAATCTCGGCGCGGAAAGGTGTTTGGTGTCACGCATAAATTTTCCCATTCAAGCGAAACTATAATATGTTTATTCGATTATAGACTAATGCAGTAATTTCCAAAGTTGAATTACCGGAACAATTAAAACTATATTTCGCGTAGGGAACAAGCAATACAGAAGTAGCTAACAGAAAAAATAATTCTTTTGACGAAAAAGAAGTTATAGTCAAATTATTACAAAATATCGACAAAATGTATTGACGAATTGGCCTGCAAAGAATCAACTGTTGTTCCCCTCCCACAATATCATGTTGTCGATTCAAGGGTCTTCTTTGCAATACATTTTTACTTATAATTATTATATTTTTGTATCTAGAATAATTAAAAAATTTTAACCTTTTTTTTTATAATCAAGTCAACTATACCGAGTATTGGGCAAATTATTAAATATTGACATTTAATAAAAAAAGAAAGACTCAAATTGTTATAAACTTGCAGACTCAACAAAAGCCTTCTACCAGGTAACTAATGATGATGCTTCTGACAATAGTATTACCTATATAACTAGTTCACATTAAATGTGTGTTATTTGCACACCTGTTATGTCATTTTTTGCTATATACGAGTATAATTTTGTCAAAAGTTTAATTAAATGTAAAACTATTATTGGTAAACGGGTATCTGAATAAAGATCATGAAAATGTTTAAATTCTTCAAATACACTTCAGTAATAATTGTTTCAGACCTTTTTCTGCTAAACGACCAACTGCTTTCGATCACCTTCTCAATAGTAGTTATGTATGTTACATGCTTAGTTACACGTACAATTTCTTTCCAATGGCATGGTCACGCGTGTAGCAGCTTAGTGGAAAAAGGTTGTTAGAAAAATCGTAACCGCTCTCAACTGTCCATACAATAATGTGTACATGACTAGTTGCTCAGCAAGCTGTCATTTCTCCACCAAAACAGTGTCGTAACAAAAACACCTCGCGGAATATTAATAGAATTAGAGAAAAAACAATTTTACATTCTCCACGTGAACCCGATGTCACGATTGTGGAATCCGATGAACAATAAAATTACATAGGTAGAGCACAGACGTATTGGATTTTGTCAACATTAAGCAAACAATGTAGGTTAATTGATATGCTTAACACGAATATGTCACTATTGTTCATAGTACTACGCAAAAATTTAAAAACGTTGAATGAAAGTAACCTGTTCTTGTGAAAACAAATGACTCGCTTGTAACTGCTAGGTCATGGTCATTCCTGTACTACTCCTTGGCAAAACAGGGTAGGTTTTGACATATTTAGATGGTCACAAAATGGACTCGTTGCGATTGCTGTCAACATACATACATCAGATATGTTGTACGTGGATACGTTCGTCATGAGGTGAGCCATCCCGCGGAAACATGGGGGTCGTGACTATCTAAATAAAAGCGAGAGATGTATGCAATCAGGATATGTTTACATACTGTTCGTAAGAATCGGGTTTCTTACGAACAGTATATTAGGATATACTTACTTACGGTGAACGTGAGAATGTTCGGAATGTTGTAGCAGTGGATAAAATACTCACGACGCTTTTCTTGGGTACCATGAATTGGCAACAGGTACTCAGTGTCCTTAGTACTAAGGTCTTTACGTTAAACAGTTAAGGCTCATGGAGTCTAGCAATGCGATCAGTTCACCCGAAGTTTGCGGGAAGACCAGCGTAATTTGAGTAGGTAGTAGAAATCACTACCACGATGGAAAGGGATGTTGCGCCTAAAATCCCACTATTGCGCTACCTTAGGTTTTTATATATGTAGATGTAGGAAAGAATGCAAAATAATACTGTGAAAAAGGAATGAAGATGAACGAGTATTAGGAATGAAGTTGTCTTTGGTTTCGCAAACGTGTGTGTAAGATTTGTGAAAATTTTTATTACACAGATATATTATATTACTAGCTGTCGCCCGCGACACCGTCCGCACGGAGTTAAAAAACTTAATTAGTAGCCTATGTGTTCTTCTAGACAATGTTCAACGTCTATGTCAAATTTCAGGGAGATCTGTTTAGCAGTTCTGGAGATCACCTTGTAACAAATATTCATCCAACAATCCAAACATTCGCATTTATAATATTAGTAAGAAGTAAGATTAGGCTACAGATATAAATTTTTTCCGTGTGGACACAGAATTTACTCATTTTTGCATAACATTCCTAAAGCAAGAAGCCACCCGTTTTTAATTAATTGAATACATACTTATGTTTCACAAATTTTTTACAATTTGAATACCTTATTCCTAAAGTAATTTAAAATACGTAATTATAGCTTCAATACAGAAAACTTACTTACAATCTGTTCTTTCATTGCAAAAAACAATTTAGGATACCTTCGCATTATATTTCTAAATGCGTTCTTATCTAAGAAAAGAAGCTGCAAAAACAAATAAATAATTATTAAACCTGCATGATTGAAATATTGAAAGAATGAATTCTTATGAAATCTGAAAGGTAATTACAAGGAAAAAGATTACCTTGCACGAAATCATTGCAACAACGGACGGCGCCGCATAAGTCTCATCCGTTACTAAAGTTATCTCGCCGAAAAAATCCCCATCAATGAGATACTGAATGTCATTGTCCACCGAGGAACAAACTGCCAATACTCCAACGTCGACAATAATAAGACCATCGCTTGATAGAGATGCCTTAAAACAAAATACATATGCTACATATAAAATCATATTCTTCTATCTATGAAAGTTCCTTTCCTAAAGAATATGTTTGGAGAAGCGATAATCTTAGTTTTGTATTTAACGATACTTTTATATACTCTATACATTAAAGTTTTTAAATTTCATTGCTTACCTCAACCACAACGTCATTTTCTAAATACACCTCTTCAATTAATAATAACACTATTTCTTCAATCAAGTTTTGCGGGAATTCAGAAAAATAAGGTATCCTAGAAATGTACTTTCCATAGGAACTTATGATGATTTCTTTTTTTAAAGATGCAGGAATCGCATGAAAGCAACCATTTTGTTTCTCAGTTATGGTCAGTTTAGTCATGTTGAAATTATGATACTTAAGAACTTTTTGACTGAAATCGTCAGATAACTGACGCCAACGCAGTAAGTTAACGATTCTGTATTTATTCATTATTACTTGCTCTTGGGGATATTTGATACGACTAAGACAACCATGACACTCTATTAGGTTCCACATGTAAAAAACATTGGCTAATATAAAGGAAATGAGTGAAGCCATTTTATCCCAATAATAGATCTGTGGTTTCAGCCCAAAACTAAACAATAAGAAAGATTTTAATACACGAGCTAGCTCCAGGGTGTAGAAAAGAACATTAGGTAGGGGATATCTTTCATCATATCTGAATTTAACAACGGAAAGAAAATAGGAAGAAGGATCTATTTTTCCATTATGCATTACGGCTAGAAGAGAAATGGTATCAACCAATTTTACAACTAGAAGCATGGTACTAAGACCTAAAACAGCGATGCGGAGAAATTTGAAGAAGTACATGGCACGAAAAGAACTTCGTTCTCTATTCCAATAATTAGCTGCATCATATAATCGATAAAGACGTACTATACCTATAAGCCTCAAAGTATATACGAACGTGTTACATTTACAAAGGGCACAACTAATGTTTTTGCCGTATTTAAGAAACATTATAGACTGGAGTGGTAGTGACGAAACAAAATGAAGGAATAACTTTGTTGAGCAATAATTCAATGTTGACTTCTTAACGTCTAAGTTAATGCTTCTATCTTCTTTAACAATGTACCCAGTCAACATGTTCACAAATAAATCCATAAGGATAATTGCTTCACAGATCACTCCAATAAAATAAATTTCCCATGTCAGTTCTCCATATAAGATTGAAGTACTATGATGAAATATTGCTTTGCTTAATAGATCAGAACTCAATAGAAGGCATTCCCAAAAATTCCTGCAAATTAATATATTTTGTATCTACGTTTCATACGTTAATACACTTAAATATTCTTAATATTTCTTAAATGTAACTTATTATACATGTAAGTGTTGGTGTAGATAGTGGTCCCAATCCAACATATATATCCAAGGTTCACCGTTTCCCACCCGTCCATATACGAATCGGGTAAGGGTGAGTGAGGGGACCGGCGCAACAATAGTACAAATTAAGAGCGGAAACGGAAATACAATGACCCATGCCATCATTTCAAACCTAAGCCATTCAATGAATAATTTAGCTATCTTTCAATTATTTACCAAATCACGCCACTGTTGAAAAAATAAGTTTCATACCTGAATTTACTAAATGGATGAATGCTTGCCCCATGATAGCGAAATTGTTTCATCCTTTCCATTCGCATAGAATGAGAACTTCGATAATAACTTCTAGATCTTTCATCACTGTAGGAAAGTAGAAACAAATCACTCCACCAACGTCTCAGGCGTGTCCACCAATAAAAATTATTTTCTTGAATGTCCACATCCAAAACATCTTTATCATAATCTATTGAACAAGCGTGGTCGTAATAGGATTCTCCATACGAATTTACGATTTTCTTGTACATATCTGGAAAGGTAGGTAAACTTTCCAAAACTTGCAAAACTGCTTCTGCCTTCTGCAAATAAAATGTGACGTAAATTTAATTGAAAAAAAAACCTAACGATTTTAAAACATTACTGACAAGTTATTATTGGACCATTATATCCTTCTTGAAAATGACAGCTCACGCTTCAATATTAAAACTCACACTGCATTGGTGTGAAATTAGACTTTTTTCAAAAGAAGTTAGTTTATAAAGTTTGCGTGCAAAAAATTTCGTACAGTAGTCGTACACTTCAGTACACTTGCTGGGAATACAAGCTTTGCGGCGCGGTGCGTGGTCGTCATAAAATAGAGAAGAGAAGACTTTCTGCTTCTTGCAAACTTCCCAGTCCTGGGCAATTCCTAGGTCTTGGCGTTGTTGTTAAAACTTTAAACCGTTTAAACCAAAGAGCATAGAAAAGTTATTTCTGAAATGGACAAAATGAAATGAACAAACCAATAACTCTGCAAATGACTATATTTAAATAAATAACAAATAATTAAGAAATAGAAAGAACAAGGGTAATCGACAGCCAAACGTCAAGAAGCAAAAAAAATATATATAATGTGAATGTGATTGTCAATAATAGAAAACTACATCGGCTATCAAAAAAGCAAAGAGGTCCGCAACATCCTCCCCCTCGTGCAGCTAAGCACAAACTGGTTATTCAAACCAAGGTCAGTCAAGGCCTTAGGTGGAGAGCCTAACCAGCTTTCGTACGGGTCGGCGTAGCATACCCCCTGCTGTTGTTACGTCCACTACCCTTATCACCTGATCTTTCCCACGGTACGTTTTCGCGACACGGCCTCGTGGCCATGTCCCACGGGGTAAGTTAGAATCAGCTATGATCACTATGTCACCCTCTTGAAGAGCTGTTGAACTGCGGTTGCCTCTTGGCTGCTCACGTGGTTGTAGTGTCGGGAGAACCTCGCGCATCCAACGTGACCAAAAATGATCCGCTAGCCTCAATGCTTTCCTCCATTCAGAACGGCTGACCAAATCGTGATCATTCAAGGCAGTAGGTAGGGTCTGCATGGACGAAGAACCGATTAAGAAATGAAATGGTGTGAGTGTTGTCGGGTCGTCAGGATCTGTAGATACATGAGTTAATGGACGTGAATTGACAATGGCTTCTGCCTCGGCTAGTAAACTGCTTAGGGTTTCTTCTTTTGGAGCTCGTTCGGTTAATGTTGCGTTCAGAGCTACTTTAACTGATCGCACCAAGCGCTCCCAACATCCTCCAAAATTAGGTGCTGCTGGTGGGGTGAACTTCCAGCGTATTCCTTGAGTGCTCATGAAATCTTCGACATTTACACCGTAGAACTCTCTGAGAATGCGATTGGCACCAACAAAGCAGGTTCCGTTGTCCGTAAAAATAGTATTTGGAGAGCCCCGTCTTGCAATGAACCTTCTAATAGCCATGATGGCAGAGTCAGTTGATAGACTATGTACCATCTCCAGGTGAAGGGCTCTGACAGTTAAACAGGTGAAAAGAGCCACATAACGTTTTTCATGCCGGCGCCCGATAGTGACGCTTATGGGGCCGAAGTAGTCCAGGCCCGTAAAAGTAAAGGGCCGTCGATGGTGAGCTAATCTTTCAGGTGGCAGATCTCCTGTTTGCGGGTTTACCGGCAAGGTCTTTCTAATTCTGCAGAGTAGACACTCTTTAGCTACTGTTCTCACTGTGTTCCTCAGCCCTAACAACCAGTATTTTTGTCTTAATTCGTTCACGACTAGTTCATAATTTGCATGACCCGCTTTTCGATGATAAAACTGTACCAATAAACGTACAATTGGGTGACGACCGTCAAGAAGGATGGGAAAGCGTGTGTCAGGATCAATGCCTTCTGCGGCTTTAATTCTTCCGGCTAACCGTAGTAATTTGTCCTCTCCCAAAGCGGGTGACAGTTTTCTAAGACGACTGTTCGGAGGAATAGGGTTCGAATTCAGGACATGAAGAAATTCTATGGAAAAGCTCTCGAGCTGTGTTCGTTGCAGAATTTGCCTTTCAGCGGCCTTTATTAAATCTGCACTAAGAGGCGGTAGGGTAGTGGACGCTGAAGGATGGCGGGCACAAACAACATCGCCTTTCAATTTAGAATTTCTAAAGGAAGCCAAAATTACACCAAACTTTGCCGCAGCTTGAAGTACCCGGGCTGTGGCACGTAATAAGCGCTGCCAATTACTAAAATTGGCAAAAATAGCTGTGACAGGTGTCGGTAACTCTTCGACAAAGGAAGTTAGTCCGACCAACTCAAAACTATTGGTCTTGAGTTCATCGGTATTTGGTGAGGCATACCTCGGCTCTGTAGGCCAGTCCTCAAAGGATTTAAATAGAAAAGATGGTCCGCGAAACCATCTGTGGGACGCGTCGAGGTTAATTGATCGCGTTCTGGTAGCGTCATCAGCAACATTTAAGTCTGTTGGTACCCATCGCCAGTCTCTGACGCAAGAGTTTTCAATAATTTCGCCTAAACGATGGGCAACAAAAGGCTTAAAAGAGCGCGCGTCACTACGTAACCACTGAAGGACTGTCATAGAATCAGTCCAAAAGAAGGTATGTGTCGGTTGTTTTCTATGACTGTCCTTAATGGTGACCGCGAGACGAGAAGCTATTAAAGCGGCCTGGAGCTCTAAACGTGGGATAGAGGTAGGTTTCAAGGGTGTAACTCTTGCCTTACTAGAGATGAGAGAAAGCTCGATGCTGCCGTCTGAGAACAAAAGACGCCAATAAGCGACACATGCGTACGCGAGCTCACTTGCATCAGCAAAAACGTGTAACTCCCTTTGAGTTGGTTCCGAGTTTTTAAAGTTAGAATACCAACGTGGAATTTCCAAAGATGTTACTTTTGACAACTCCTGAAACCAATCAGACCACCTTAATGCTTCCGTGGGTTGGAACTCGGTGTCCCAGTCGACATTAGACCTCCACGTTTGTTGGAATAATATTCGACCCTTTACGACTATTGGAGCTAATAAGCCTAACGGGTCGTACACACGCATGAGGTGACAAAGAACTTTGCGTTTTGTGAGAGGGTTCGGAAATGTTTCACCTAAGCCTGAACGGAACCCTAAATTATCTGTTGTGGGATTCCACAATACTCCTAATGCTCTAATATTATTTGCAGAGCAGCTGCCAACATTGATTTCCGACGACGGTTGAGTGGCCCTAAGATCAGCAGGAATAAATTTCAGCGCTGATGAGTCGTTGGAAATCCAGCCCCGTATTTCGAAACAGGCATCGTTGTGTACGGTAACAATATCTGCCGCCAGTTGTGCTGCCTCTTGAACGTCATCGAGAGAGTCAATATAATCGTCCATATAATGATTGTACAAAATAGCATGAGCTGCCTTAGGAAATAAACTTTCGTGCTCACTAGCGTTTTTATTTTTAATAAATTGTGCTATAAATGGACTGCAGCACGCACCGAAAATGACGGCTGTCATCCTAAACTCCTTTATTGGTTGGTCTCTGCTTGACCTCCAGAGATACCGGAGGGCGTCCCTATCTTGCTCCCTGACCCTTACTTGAGGGAACATTTCCCGGATATCAGCAGTGAGAGCAATACGACCCTCGCGAAACCGAAATAAAATACCTAACAAAGGCTGAAGCAGGTCTGGACCAGGAAGCAACAAAGAGTTTAGGCTCACGCCCTCATTCGTGATTGCGGCGTCGTAAACTACACGAAGTTTACGTTTCCAAGGGTGGTACACGCCAAAATGAGCTAAATAGAGCCTCATAAAAGAAGATATAGAATTACGTACCTTATTCGTTATCGTAATTAATTCTTTTAAGTAATTTCCCAAACGTGGTAAATTTTTTAGAGCGGAGACTTCCTTAAATACTATAATTTCAGGGCGAGCGAAGTTCTCCTCCAGAGCTCTAATTATATCGTTTGGGTCCTCTGTAGCCAGCAACAGTGACCCGACTGCATCTCGGGCCGCGCCGCGAAGAGCATTTTGTAACCTACTAATATTTTCAATATCTGAAAAATTGCTTTTGGTTAAATTAAAAATACGTTTAAAATGTAGCCATGTTAAAGCGTCTCCGTCGAAAGGAAACAATTCCATCTTATGTTTATGACGGTGCGAAGTAGCAAGCGCCTTGGCCGCAGCTGCAGTGTCAGCAACAGCTTGAAGCAGGCTACTCTGATCAAGCTCCGTGGAAATGAGCGGTCGTGTTAGCACGGCCGCCTCGGACGCTTTAGTGACGTTTGAAAGTTGATTCTGAAGAACAAAACGATTAATAGGGGATGCAGTTGACCCAGTGGCCGGCAGAGATGCCTGGTGGCCGGGAGGCGGAACCACTAATGGCTCACGCCCTACTGCGGGAATGCCTCTATTACCTGTATCTTCGCCAACGCATAGCACGGCCGCCTCGGACGGCCTCGTGACGTTTGAAAGTTGCTTCTGGTGAAAAAAACGGTTAATAGGGAATGCAGTTGACCCAGTGGCCGGCAGAGATGCCTGGTGGCCGGGAGGCGGAACCATTACTTGCTCGCGCCCTACTGCAGGGATGCCTCTAATAACTGTATTTTCGCCAACGCAAACTGGCTGTCCTAAACTTTGTACCCATCTTTCTGTTCTTTCTCCGCTGATCCTGGCCGAACCACTGCGACTGCTGCGACTTGAAGCGGCTTCCGCGTCGAGAGCGGCAAGTTCGGCCTGCAGTTCGCCCTCCTCCACCTGCTGACGGAGTGCTGCCAGTCGACTTTCACGCTGCCTCTCGCGTTCGGCCAGCTGTAGCTCACGCTGCCTCTCGCGTTCGGCGAGCTGCCTCTCGTGTTCAGCGAGCTGCCTCTCGCGTTCGGCCAGCTGTAGCTCACGCTGCCTCTCATTTTCAGCGAGCTCCTGCTCGTGCTCAAGACGTCGGCGCAGAGCGAGGGCCTCTACGGCTGCCCTTTGAGCCTTAATTGTGGACGACGAGCGTGATGTCTTTGATTTAGACGTCTCACTTGGGGCAACGGTGTCTACATGTTGGGAACTAGTCGCAGGGCTTGTCGGCATGATTTTACTTTTACTGCGGGTGATCATTAGGTGAAAAAAATAAATAAATAAAGTAGTGAAAATGAAAGCAAATACTACGAAATGAATGAATAACTAAAGTTACGTAATGAAAAATAGGTACGCTGGAAACTTACGGGTGAAGGACCAAAATGAAATGGACAAAATGAAATGAACAAACCAATAACTCTGCAAATGACTATATTTAAATAAATAACAAATAATTAAGAAATAGAAAGAACAAGGGTAATCGACAGCCAAACGTCAAGAAGCAAAAAAAATATATATAATGTGAATGTGATTGTCAATAATAGAAAACTACATCGGCTATCAAAAAAGCAAAGAGGTCCGCAACATCCTCCCCCTCGTGCAGCTAAGCACAAACTGGTTATTCAAACCAAGGTCAGTCAAGGCCTTAGGTGGAGAGCCTAACCAGCTTTCGTACGGGTCGGCGTAGCATACCCCCTGCTGTTGTTACGTCCACTACCCTTATCACCTGATCACAAACCAATAACTCTGCAAATGACTATATTTAAATAAATAACAAATAATTAAGAAATAGAAAGAACAAGGGTAATCGACAGCCAAACGTCAAGAAGCAAAAAAAATATATATAATGTGAATGTGATTGTCAATAATAGAAAACTACATCGGCTATCAAAAAAGCAAAGAGGTCCGCAACAATTTCATTTAATCTATGACAGATGGCGCGACGCGAAGAGACAATTTGTGTGCGACGAAATCGGCCATTATAGTCGCGTCGTTCTTGTATTTTTGTTTAATATAAATGTTTTCCATTATCTAAGATGCCGAAAAATATTACTAGTGAGGTTCGTGAAATAATCCTTAAGGTTAAAGAGTTCATGGACGAAGAGAAACGAATGCAAGCTCCAATAATTCCACTTAGTAAAGTGTACGTCAGAGTTTCGGCTGCCACAGGTTAGCGCTTTCTATGAGAAAAATAGTTTGTTTTTAATAGGTTTTAAACAGATATCCTTAAATTATAATTGTAGCTTCCTTTTTCTTATCAAAAATGTCGCCCTATTTAATTTAGTTAAAGATAATAATACATTATTCCACCTCATTGCACTATATCAAAAACTGCAGTTATTGTAAAAGAGACTAAATCCTGTTCATTCTATTTTAACAATGGCCAAATTATTGATTTATGGAAAAACAATATTACAAAAGGTGATAAGCTAAATGCATAATAAGTGAGGTGCAGAATCCTATAAAATCTCTCCATAATCAGTGCACTTTTATAGTGTACTTTTATAACAAATATATAACTTGAAATAATAATTTTAATCAATTCAACCCACCAAAGAAAAGAGTTACAGCTTTCATCATACAGGTTGCAATGTATGATGACAGTAATAGATAAAAAGTTATCATTTTATTTTAGGTGTTTCTGAGCGTACAGTACTAAACATTGTAAAAGAAGCTAGATTAGTGGAACAGGGTCTTCTTGATCCAGAAACTTTGAGGAAAACACCTAAGAAAAGAGTGCGGACTAAAGGAAAAATTGAAGTGGATGAATATGATTTGCAAGTGATTAGGAGAAAAATTCATGAGTTTTATGCATTCAAGAAAGAAGTACCAACAATTAATAAATTGTTACAAATACTAAAAGAAGAAATCAATTTCAAGGGTTCTAGAGAAACACTTCGCAAAATTTTACGCAAAAATGGATTTCAGTTTAGGAAATCAAAACATGTCAAAGATAAGGAACCTGCAATGGCATCAACATCGGCAGTTCCTCCATACATTCATACAATGTTTAGTCATAAGCCTTAAGCTATTAATTTATTATACTTTAGGATCAAGTTACTTTAGTAGTAGTTTAACCTATATTACATTATTTTAATGTATTGTTTTATAAGTGTATTGATTTAAATGCAGATCTTTATCTTTAATCATCATATGAAAAAGTAATGATTTTTATTATACTTACCATGGGTTTCTGAGTCCAAAATCTCTTTATAAAACATATCGTCGTCTCTATCATTATCTTGCACAAAACAGAGGTAACAATATGTTTTAAGCTGTGATTTTGGGCTCGGAAACCCACAGTCAGTGTGACAATAAATAAAGTGAGGCCTGTCATAATTGTTCAAAACTGGTATATAGAAGTTTTTACAGTATAAAATGTAAGTAATATTGCAAGCACAGGAGTACACATTTGTTTTATTCTAAGATGTTTTCATAAGTTAAACTCTGATGTGTGGGTAACCATTTGATAGAAAATATTGTGACTATTTTGTAAGCTACATTTAATTCGGCATTATATATTTAGATCTGTTATTAGAAAGATTTGTGAGTTCATTAAACAGTAACATACTCATATTTTGGCTGTTGCTGTTACAAATAAAGTTAGATCTTATATGTGGTCTATTTTTATGTAAATAATGATAATACATATACATATTTATGTTATAAATATGCGATTAATTTATCAAAATGTTTGACTGATATCTTTAATTTGTGCTAAGAAAAATACATAATTTTTCTTAAGATAACATCAAAAATCGGTGATTAAATTTTTAACAGTATTTTAAATTATTTTAACTGATGTTAAATAATGATTCTATGAATGTATAAGTAAGCAGTGACATGTAAATTTATAAACTATTAAAAGTTTGCATTTTGTAAATATGTTTTAATTTCTAATCTATGAAAAATAACTTCTATCCAATAAAAAATTCAAGCAGAGAATATATAGGGCAGCCTTTTTATCATTATGTAGTATGGATAGGTCTGTAAATTTGAATGTAGGTGGATGTGGCTACTATCACATAGGATTCCAAGTTGTAAAATTCCAGATGGCAGTGTGTCCACTACCAAACTCTATAATAAGCAAATCTTTTAGTTGATAATAGGGGTAAGAACTAATCTAAACACTGAAGTAACATAGGATGGAACAAAAGAAAAATTATTTTCATTAGTACACATTTATTTTAGAAGCAATATTTAAATACTATTGAATTGACAATGAATCTAGTTTAACTTAAGACTAGAAAAAAAGATATTAGTGACACAAGTGTTACAAAATTGTAACAGAAAACACTGAATATCTTTCAAAATAAGTGAAATATAAAAGCCGCAGCAGCACATAATCTACATATTTATATAACGTGCATAAAGCTTTCAAAACATTTTAAAACCTAGAAGTGATTTAAATAATGCGTACATGTCAACTTAACATACATTTTTTATTATTGCAACTCGGTAAGTGAACACAAACATATATAAAGTTTTTAATTATAACATAACATACATTTACACATAATATCATAAACATAAGTTAACTCTTTACCCTTAACTATTTTATAAGTACTAAACACATAAATCACTTATCTCTAGCAATTTGCAAATATCAAAAATAATAATCCAACATATAATACCTTCATTTAAAACATTGTCTATATAATCTTATTCTTCTAACATTTAAAAACTTTTATATAAATAAAGCAACAACTTGTTCACAATTACATATTAAAAATCCACTAAGTATATTCAGGCAGGCAAATTTATTGCGGACTTAATAGTCACTTACATACCAAGTAATTATAACATTGAACATTATTAAAATGACCTACACTACAGATTTTTAGCTTAACATTTAGGCAATATAGCAATTTTAGTCATAGACCACAGAAATCACACAGTTATTATGTTCACATTGTTTTATATCATAATCATTTATTATGATATGTTTGTGAATATTGCATTCAAAATACTAACAATAAAATACAATATATTGTTAATGACAAGTCTAATTTAAAACGTGCGAACTTATGCTACTCTATAATTTGTGGTTAGCAATATCTAGCTGAGTGATATTGTATTAGTTGAATTTAAAGTTTAACATAATAAAAAATCTTGTATTTTTTAAATACTCTACACAACGTCGATCAGACCCGAGTATATGAAGTAAAGTAAAACGTTATTTTTGTAATAATAATAATTTTTTAAGGTCATGAAATAACATTTACATATCTTTGTCACCTAAAAGCCATTTTTTATTTTGTCTAAACATAAATGGCTAACAAGAACACTATTAAGATATATAACACATATAAGGCATACAAAATGTTATGTTTTACTCAAAATATACACCCAACAATACATTATGTAAATCTAGTAATAGTATGTATACTTAAGATTATATTTTTAAATAACTTATTACAAATATTTATCTAAAGCAGATAATTTTGTGAAACATTTTAGTATTTTATAATATAAATGCATAATTTTTTTAAATATTAATATTGTAATACAGATAAAATATGGGGGATAAATATAAGTGATATTTATCCCCAACAATTTTGATTTAATTTAACACAAACCATCTTCATCGTCAGTTTTCTTTTCTTCATACGTGTAGTCTGCCTTATTGTCATCTGATTTTGCCTGTAAATAACATTAAGTAAAATTTCACCGGTAGTAGAGTCCATAGGAGCATTTAACTACTGCACGACACTAAGGCAGATATGAAGTGGATACATGTTCACTTGCTATGTTTCAATATTTAATTTTCTTTTATCTTATATATATAAAAGAAAGTCGTGTTAGTTACACCATTTATAACTCAAGAACGGCTGAATCGATTTGACAGAAAATTGGTGGGCAGGTAGCTTAGAACCAGGAAAAGGACATAGGATAATTTTTACGCCGTTTTCTATTTTTTTTTTATTCCGCGCGGACGAAGTCGCGGGTAAAAGCTAGTAATACATAATAAACTAATGTTTTTCTGATGACATTGATAAGGAAGTGTGTCCAAGGATAAGATGGGTATAACAATACATAACTTTGACATTTACCTGCACATATGAGGCATTGGGGCTAACATATGATGGTGCCGCATTCTCCCTGACTGCAGCTTTAGGTGGAGGCTCGATTCCTTCAGGCAGCGGTATTGAGGCTGCCAAACGAGCATACTCTACATCCATGCTTCTTATAAATGGAGATGCCAGGGCCCTTTTAGCCGAGTCCCTGTCTTCTTCGTCATAAGCTTGCAGCAGCTGCTCAATAGTTTGCATTTCAGGTGCTTCGCAGTTGTTACCCCATTCCTGGTAAAATAATATATTTGTATTATAGACAAAGGAATACTATAATGAATGTACATGCACATGTACATCAACTTAAATGGGTACAATATATTTTATTAGGAATTATAGAAAGCCCTCCTTACCTCACTTTGTATAACTACACAAAGAAATACATTTTATATTTTTCTGCGATATGAAGGTTTTTTATTTGTAGTCAAGTTATAATTAATGAACTTCCTTACTTTATAAGCTTTTTCTGCAGCGACTGCATCTCCTCTAGCCAGTTGCACCAACACAATAGCGACTGTGAGGCGACCCACAGCTCCTATGTTACCAGCCTCCTGATGGAAACCAATCTCCCTGCGAAGACTGTCCACTGCTTCGTCGTACCTTTAGAATAAAAAAAAATATTTACAATCTAAGTCATATTTAAAACTATCATAAAAAAGTAATATGAAATGAATGCCATATATTATATTACCTTTGCAATTTGACTAATATCCTTGATGACTTACTAATGTATTCAGATCCTTGATGTTGACTGCTTTCAGTCTGAAATATAAAGGTAGGTGAATAAATTTTTTATACAAAGCATTCCAGTGCTTAACTTTGAAGTATATATCCATACTTGCTGTCGCCCAACACCCCATTTGCACTTAATTTAACAAAAACTTAATAAGTAGCCTATGTGTTCTTCCAGTCTATGTTCTACATCTGTGCCAAATTTCATCAAGATTTGTTGAGCCATTCTGGAGATACCTTCAAACAAACATCCATCCATCTAAACATTTGCATTTACATTATTAGTATGAAGTGTGAAATCTTGAGCAAATTTGACAAAAATTTGATTGTGTACACATAAATATTATAAATGTTGTAATACTTACAGATGATACATCAGCCGCTTGTTGGTACAACTTTACGGCTTTCTCTGGTGAATTTTCCTCTATAATCTTGGCTGCTTTGTCAAGGACATTCGCACCAGAATCACCCGAACCATGTTGCTGGTAAAGACTGCTAGAATCGCATGCTAAAGTGAAAATCTAAAAGATTTTGAATAATTCATCAATTAGTAAATTTGAAACCACTTTCACATCAAACAAAATCAATGAATTAATGTTAAGTAAAAAATGTAAGTGAATACCTCATCTGGAGTTGAAATTTCTTTACTAACAATAATTGCATTCTCAAGGGCTTTCCCGGCATGGAAAAAGGAATGGTTTTTCTTGTACATTTCTGAAGCTTTAATATAGCAATCTTTGGAGCTCTTCAAATCACGTGCAATGCGGTAGCATTGAGCTAGAAAACATATTATTTAGGTACATTAAAACTTATTATAAATAAAACATTTCCAAATATTTTTGTTACTATGAAACTCCACAGCCAAGCTGCCACAAAATGGTGCTCTTATTTTTTTTTTTCAAAAATAATTATCAAGATGATAATATGTATTAATACAAGTTTAATGCTAGTGGAATACCAACGGTAGTGGCAAATGTATACAATGAAATCACCATGTCAGATGAAAAGATGTATATCTCTTATGGGATCACCATATAAGTTGTAACTCATTTCATGGATTGCACGGACAGATTTAAATGTAACATTACCTGCTTGACTATATTCATCTGCTGCTGAATCATAATCTGGCTTCCATCGTAGCAGTGAAGTTTTCAAACTGAAACATTATGTATTATTCAAACCAACATCTATAACATCTATACTTACAAACTTATATCACAAAGAAGAAAGATTCGTATTTCTGTGTTTAAGAAATAAGCATCCAAACTACTGGACCAATTTCAAAAACTACTTTATCATTAGAAAGCTACTTTACCACTGAGGAGCATAGGCTATATTTATAACTATTTTTTTAATTGCATGCAAACAAGATAGCTTGCAAAATTATTAGCTTAATAAATTTAGTGGCAATTTTAAAAACATGTAGATATATAACAAACATGCATGAATACAGCCAGCAACAAAAAGAAAAAAAACATCCTTGCAAAAATCAATTTTTGCGAATCGAAAGATTATCATACTATCGCATATTATAGCATGTTAAAATCACAGATTTTCATTAATATTCGCAACAAAAGAATAATTTAAGATGCTTTGCCGGTTTTAACATAAAATGCAAGAGTGACGAATTGTAGGGAACATGTTTCTCATCTTCCTTACAATACATGGTAATGAGGACTTATCAAAAAATCACAGCAACTTTGAACCTTTCATACTGGAACTCTTGTTTTAAATTGGTAGTTATAATTGGTATCGATACTTACAACTTTTCTGCAGCCTTGCAATGTTCGTGAGCTTCATTCAATTTCGCCGACATTTTTCTGAAGATACCGTTTGCTGTTCAATTTCCCAACAGAATGCAGCAACAGCGAGATTATGTATTATGAATATCAAAAAATCAATACCAAACCAGACTTTTCGTTTCACAATTTTGACGTTTACAAATTCAAAGTTGTCGGAAGATGGAAAATGTGTCATTTGTTTCCCAGAATATAAAAAATACAGATTATAACAAAACTAATGATTGCGAAATGTTTAAACACAAAAATACTCATTTTTTTATTTTAAGAACTAAAAAAATGGTATACAAATACGTTAATAAAAATAGTTGGATTTTTGTCCTCTGTGCTGTGTCGTTCATATCAGTTTACACTGTAAGCAACATACAATGTGTCCGACACTTCACTTAGTAAGTATCTGGATAAGCAAGAACCGGCTCTATAGGTGAAAGAAATAACACTGTCCCTTGGACTCTGCCTTATCCAGGTTCGACAATATATCAAATGCTGTTGTTCTTTTACTTATCGAGAGGAAAGTGATGAAAATATGTTTTTTTTTTTTGAGGTTTTCGGTATTGGAGTACCGCAGTAAATAAAAGTCAAACATGTTGCGATGTAGCTCCTTTGTTTAGTAATTTAAATAAAAAAACTATAGAAACTAAAAGTTAATAAAGAAGATATAGAAAGTTTGTTAATCAAATCAGACTTTTTTCTCACATTTATGACTTTTTACTTTTTATTTTTCATTTATAATTTTGCAGTACACATTAAGTTGAAGGTAGTAATATTATTTCAAAAGAAAATAATTGTTAGTTTCTAGTTCATATATTTAAAAGATCGGGCATACCATTCAAGTTACTGAAATGAAAATGTTGAGATCGATGTGCGGCGTAACTAGATAAGATCCGCAACAAATTCGTGCCAGGCAGCCTCGGTGTGCTCGGCATCGCTGACAAGATGCATGAGATTAGTCTGCGATGGTATGGTCTGGTTGCATAAATAGGAGGCCGCCGAACTACGTCGGTAATTTAGCACTACATCTTTCTCCCGGTCGCAAATCCAGAGGCAGACCCAAAACTAGATGGAAAGATGTAGTGCTAAAGATTTGACTGAGTGCTAAGTCTCAGACGAAGATGTTGAGGACAAAGCGAAGTGGAAGAAACTGATTAGGAAAGCCGACACCATCACCATGTGGGATACGAGCTAGGCATAGAGAGAGTTCATATATTTTACTTTAAGGGTGTCGACAATCAGATATATGGTTATTCGTTATCTACATGACGTGCGCGCAAATATTAGCGTAAAAGCGGATAAAGTTATTATCCTTGCAAGTAACATAGGGTGTTGAAGGAAGTAAGGTAAAGTAGAATTATGACATACCTTCTTAACTCTCCCTTATTTATTATAACATAGTTAAAAAAATAACTTAAAAGTTGGTACCGTTCATATTAATACGGACTATTTTTCTACGAAACTAACTTGTTAAAAGGAAAATTTTATTGTTATTTAATTTCAGCTTAAATAGTCAACGTCCCCAGATTTCGCCATTCGTATATTTTAAACGATTTTCTCGATTATAACCAGGGCAAATCTGGTCAAATAAATTTCAAGCATCAAAAATCATTATTTTAACTTTTGAGTGTGGTAATAAATAACATTAAAAATGTAATAATATCATACTTTTACTCTTACTTGAATATAAATTATAAAAATTAACATTTCACCATGTAAATTCAGCAATAGATTTAATTCAAATCAGTTTGCTCATAGGTGCTATTTATTATAAAAAAAATATACTTATTATATCACTTTGACCTACAGACTTGATTTTCAACAAACACGTGTTTCGTAAATCTCCCCTAATAAACTTTAAAGTTCTAACCCCTCGCTAAAGCTTCTGCAGAAATCGACATTTTAAACTAAAACATTCCACTTTGCTGTTGCTATGCCCGTTTGTTGCGAAATAGGTGTATTTTTATTCGGATGCTATGAGTAAGACCGGACCCTGAGCTGAGAAATAATATTTCCCGACCTTTTCAAAATTAATATTACTTTTTTCTATTGGCTTCTTCTTGTTGGAATAAAGATCAGTACGGTCAGTCACCATAAGTACGGTTTCACATGAAACAATACTGATGGTTGACTCGAATAGACATGAATATCGGATAGATATGAAGACGCCTTTGACTTTTTGGATTTTTTTAGTGCAGGATGCTTCGTTATTTATGTATACTTATTATTGTGCGTGTGTAAAATTTTCTATTACAAAGATGAGAAAGAGGAGATTAATGGTGCGACAAATTTATCTGGCAATTTATAATGAGAATCTACTAAAGAAAGGTGATATTATCCGATTTTATTACTAGCTGTCGCCCGCGACTCTGTCCGCACGTAATTGAAAACAAGACATAATAAGTAGTCTATGTGTTCTTCCGGACTATGATCTACCTCTAAGTCAAATTTCATCGAGGTCCATGCAGCCGTTCTGGAGATACCTTCAAACAAACATCCATCCATCCATCTAAACATTCACATTTAAAATATTAGTTCTTACTTCTTATTAATATACTAATATTCTGTAATTCTTAAAAATCTAAAACCTAACCTTTTATCTAGTGAGATTATAAACTGACAGCATATTGTGAACTACAATAATCAATACCCTAATTTAACGTATCATCTAAAAACAACAATCATGTTATTCGTCTGATAAACATTGTTTATTACTTTTCACATACCTAAATATCATGTACAGTTTTCCAAACGTAACATATCAGGCGGATCAGTTTACAATTTACCGTTACTTTACAGTAGTGAGATTATAAACCAACGAAGTTTCAAATGTGAGTGTGACATAAACATTTAGTGTGTTGGAATAGGGAGTTTGAGGGCGCAGCGCAGGTGTGGCTCGTGAGAAATCTCACCCCTGCCTAGGTATTTAGCAGGCGGAGGGCTATTCGCATTGCTATACTGACTTGTTCCCACGGCAAGCCGGAGTGGCCACTATGAATAATCACGCAAGGGCGGAGTGATTTGATGTTCCAAAATAGTAAATAAATACATTTATTCTTTAATTCTTTTTGTAAGTTTCTTTATATAGTATTTCGGAAAAAAAATTCACTATAGGTAAATTGTGGCGTGTAACTTTTTAACTCTGGGTTGCGACTGCAGTGACACTTGCCTTGACACGTATTCCTATCCCTCATATTCTCCTTAAAATAATAGTGACAACAATATGTATCAAAACAAGTGTCTGTCTCGTCATTCGAAATCGACAATAAAACTTTTCATTAAATTATTGATCCATTTTACTAATATTATAAATGCAATTGTTTAGATGGATGGACGGATGTTTGTTTGAAGGTATCTCCGTAACGGCTTAAGATGATACTTGGCACAGATGTAGATCATAGTCTGTAAGAACACATAGGCGACTTATTATCGTTTTTTTTGTCCCGCGCAGACGGAGTCGCTGGCGACAGCTAGTTTATAATATAGTGAAAAAACTGTATTTTATTTTGACTAATAACATACGAAAGGGGTAAGTACACCAGGAAGAGATTTTCCCTTCAAACAAATTTTATTTATACGGAGTCTCTTTTGTTCTACTTTTTTGTTATCGGTTAACCGTATTATTATATATCGTTATTAAGTCTCAAACGCTAACGGTATATATTCCGAATTTCAAAGATTATTTTCAGTTTTCAGCATTCATATAGCCTACCAATCTACCGCAGCTTCTTTCGGATAAAGACAAATAAAAAATAACTATTAGCAAGTATATTACTCCGTGTGATTTCAGATATGAAACATGATAGCGGTGCGGTGTATGAAGGAGCAGAACTTAATGTGCTGACCCACAGTAGAATAAACAGTAGGCTGATGATGAAAAGCCTACTGAAAATACACTACATGCTGAAAAGACAGCTTTCTCTACATGAAAGAAAGTTTTAATTGAGTTGTGTGAGATCTTTGAATTTATCCAAAACAATGAAAAATCAGTAAAATCATTATTTTAACGATTTGTGCGTTAAACAATATATATATAATAGAAATAAAATGCTTATCATTAATTATATCGTATAGAAACTGACTCATAATAAAGAAGACTGATGTAACGGTATGAATGCAAAATAACAATAAGTTAATCCAAAGTAGAGGTGGAAAGTTGCATTGAAAGCCGAAGCACAATTAACTCTACCTTTACCGATAGAGCGCGGACCCCCACACCGCACCGCCTTTAGTGGCCAGGTGCCACCCGTGAGAATCTCACGGATTGTTATGTAGGGGGACACCTATGGATAATTGTACAACTATACTTTAAAACTATTTCATAAGTAGTAAATTTATCTGTAAGTTGTCCGTCCACTTATCGTTTTAAAGAAGATTTAATTACAGTTTGTCTCACGCCAACGAAACGTGAAAAGCTCGACATAGTTATTATAGTCAATAATCTTGTCAATCGCTTAATTTTAATACATTCAGCTAATTTAATTAATATCGCAAAAAATTCAATAGAATAACCGTAAAATAACCATAAATGTATCAGAATACCGCAGCTATAAATAAGTTAAATAAATCTAATATATAAAATTCTCGTGTCACAGTTTTCGTCACCGTACTCCTCCGAAACGGCTTGACCGATTCTCATGAAATTTTGTGAGCATATTCAGTAGGTCTGAGAATCGGCCAACATCTATTTTTCATAACCCCCCCCCCCCATTTTTTAAATGCGCGCGGACGGAGTCGCGGGCGACAGCTAGTAAATTATAAGATAATAGTAACAATCTTACTAATATTATAAATGCGAACGTGTGCGGGCAACATTAGGCGGCTCAAAGTCACAGAAAGGGCAATGGAGAGGGCAATGCTCGGAATCTCTCTGCGTGATCGCATCAGAAATGATGTGATCCGCAGCAGAACCAAAGTAACCGACATTGCCCGAAGAATTGTAAACCTTAAGTGGCGATGGGCCGGCCACATTGCCCGCAGAACGGACGGCCGATGGGGCCACAAAGTACTAGAATGGCGGCCACGTACAGGTCGACGCAGCGTGGGCAGGCCTCCCGCAAGGTGGACCGATGATCTGGTCAAGGCTGCGGGAGTATCATGGATGCGGGTGGCACAGGACCGATCATCGTGGCGATCTTTGGGGGAGGCCTATGCCCAGCAGTGGGCGTTACGAGGCTGAATGGATGAACGTTTGTACAAATGGATAGATGGATGGATGTTTGTTAGAAGGTATCTCCAGAAAGGCTCAACAGGTGTAGATGTAGATAATAGTCTGGAAGAACACATATGCTACTAATTCAGTTTTTTTTAATTGCGCGCGGACGAAGCTGCGTGCAAAAGCTAGTATACATATAATATGTTGGCTGGGTAACATTCTTAATTAGTTTCGAGTAATTAAAATTAGTGATTGACGATATTCGATTATTACTAAGCCATATAACTAAACTCTTTAAAATCATATAGTTTTAATTCTTCCTTGGAATCAAGCAATAGTGGTGCAGTAGTAGTGGCAAAAGGATGTGGTGCCAACGAGTCATTATGAGAGCTTGTTAGATGAAGGTAATTGGTAAACATTGTTTCAAATATAAAAATTATTTTATCGGATGAGGTTACTTGTCACGTTATTATAAGATTACTGATGCTCGTTAATTATAGTTAATACACTTTAGTTATTTACAATTGTATCCATTTAGATTACAGATCACCCTGGAGGCATGCGAGATGATAAAAAGAAATGTCTTTTTTTTTAAATATAGCTGGCTAGGTGGGCATAAGTCAAACTAAATTATGATAGCTCACTAGCGCCCTACTGTCAATCTCATAAAAGTCTCACTTAACAGTATAACAGCTCTTTTCCTACTGTACCTGTCACGTCGTTTTTTATTTTTATTTTTATGCAATTTACTATGCCCATATAGGTTTCACATATTTTCTGGCAGAACTAACAGCGATCGCGCCACTCTATTCGAGAAAGGTATCCTTGTTTAACTATAAGTACTAATAATATATGCAACCAGTTATTTTTTTATTTTTGTAAAGATCATTTAACAAAGCTACAGTGCTTTGATCGGAGAATTACGCTGAATGCCAAAGTAAAAGTTCGTCATCTCTATTTACTATGAGATTTCACTGCCAAATTACATTAAGAAAAGCATAAAGCTAGCTCTGTGTTTTTAAGAGAATGAGAGTGCTGAAAACACATTCACAATTCCTGTCCACTCACGGATATTGCGTAACCACGATTTTCCCATCAAGATGAGTTGGAGTATATCATATTTCTCATGCCGGAGCACTTGGCCGAGATATTTCCTGGTTTTGATCGACTTATCGCAGAACGTTTTCGTTTATCACTCCCTATGTCCAACCTATTTCCAACATTGTGGCTGTTCCAGTTTTCATTTAGCCACGTACTCTAATATTTATTTTTGCCCACCCTCTTCAACTTTTGGCCTGCCAAAGTTATCCATTGTTCATTTGTCTTCTAAAATTGTATTTGATGTTTTGTTCTAAAAAATGTATGAATGTTCCAAGACGATGACATAGGCATGTCCTTATGCTATATCATCATCATCAATATTGTCTCTTGGTCCTTACCCTTACGTAGGCTTCATAATCTCTATGAGATTATAGTTTCTCAATTCCTTCCCATCATGCAGATATCGTCTTTCGCCATACTATTGTGATTAAGAAATGGCGGTCAGGTGGGGGACGGTAGCAAGAAAAACATAGGTATTACTTTGACAAATCTCGATGTATGTATAAGCGTAAACTTTTTAAAGAACTAGGAAGGTTGTTTCTCAACCTAAAGTTGTCGTCAAATCGGCCAAATCCGTCAAATCATAACATCTAATATTTACTTAATTTAATACGTTGTAAATTATTTTATATTTAATTCAGCACAACATACACTTTGTAATAGATGTGTGATTTTTTTGCTCCCAAAAATATTTAAGAGTAAATGTTGGTTAAATTTAATTTTATAAAAGGATGTTCTGTTGTATTAAATTTAATTTCACCGTCTACTATAGTTTAGTTTTATAATATTAGATGATAGCTAATTCTAACCTCATTCAATTTTTTGTAAGGTTATTAAAATAACATCTGTAAAAAAACATGGTCTATAATGTTAATCTTATTTGTTGTAAGCTTGGTCAGAAAGAAAAACAATAGGATATGATAAAATGGGCGTAACGTGTGAATGACGCTAAAGAAGTGCCTAAGTTATCTTCGCATGCAAAATACACCCACGAGCTAAGACAGCTGTTTGGGTCGCGAGCGCGGGCCACCCCCGTTTCTCACGCGCACTCTACATCTGCTTACACCTCGGCCTCGGACCCCTTCTTATAAACTTCATTACACAACAATAAAACTTGGCCTTATTATTTTTCTTCCCCAGCACTGATTTCATGTAACGGGACTCATTCGTCGCGACGGCATCGCGCGTGCTGTATGTCTCCGGGCCGCTGCCCTTTACCTACTAATTGTCGATTTTGCGACTCGCGAAGTGTTGGATATTTTTTTCAAACTTTGATCTTATAACAGTATGGACGCAATGATTGACGCTCAAAAGTCGAAATTAAGATATCTTAATGTACCAGGTATGTGGTTTTATAAATTTGTTTACACTTATGTAAACTTATATGTGTATGTATTGCGTATCTTTTAGTGACTTTATTCTCGTATGTTAATAATATAAGATAATATGAGATGTTTACTTCAACGTAATTTTTCCAATTTGTTTTCCCGTTATACTTTTTTGTAACTAATGCTTGTGCATTATAATCTTCCCTCCAATTTTTCCAATGTTAGGTATAAGGCACGAATGTGACAACTGATGTATCTTCGCAATGCACAGAGTCACAGAGTGCCTACACGAATCCTAAGCCAATACATCTAGATATTTTCAATTTATGTATGAACATTAAAACTACGGAACGGAACGGTTTTCGCGAAATCAGGGAAACTCTTATTCTTTAAACAGATTACAAATTAAGTATGTAACACTTAAAAATTTAACTAAACCAGAAGTTCTTCCTATTTATAACAAAACTCAATTGTGTTATTCTTTAAAAGTACCTAATAATATGACGAAGTTTTACGAATGATTACGACGTGATTACGATTTAAAATTGTTCATGGCTTACTAAATGAATATTAGATTTCACCAGACTTTCAGGAATAAAATAATCTGTAGGTAGATGAGAATTTGGTGGCAAATATTGTACAATGAATTCATGTCTCAATCAAGGCATATTTTAGACAGAAATAAATAAGGAACAATAAAACCAAGGATGCGTTATCCTGGCGTATATGAAACAGTTTTATTGCATCACTTATACCAAAACTTCGTAAGCTACTTTAGTTTATAGACCAGCGCTTAACCACGATCCCACCTGAAGTTAAGAGTTGAAAGATGGTATTTGCTAGCTTCCTACATAAATCCTTATTCACTCTACCTTTGAAAGCCCCGACGTACTTAGACGGAAAAACAGACGCTGTTCCAATCCGTAGCAAAACGCCCATGGAACGATGCTTTAAATCTCTACGAGCGAACGCGCGCTATTGTTAAAAATAAAAATTATTTTCAAAAATAAAAATTACACTATGTTGTTAATAATGATCTGGATTTAGACTAGATCTAGGAGGCAGGTAGTAGAAAAATATTTCTTTATTCCAAAGGTAATGCTTGTTAGCTAGTGAATGGGAAAAATTGACATGTCGTTTTTTCTACCGGTAAATATATTAAGGGATAATCGTAATAAATAATTTGAACCTTGGATATAAGAGTAGGGGAGGCGAGACATCTTGCCTGGACTAAAATAATTATTTTATAAGACGCAGTAACAGACCTTAATTAGTTCTTTCGAGGAAATTTCCACTTCGAATATTGAGAAAAGCCGATTAATACTGTAAGATTCTTAGTAATCATTATTGGAGAAGGCGATAATAAATAATAAACACAATATAAGAAATAGTACGTAATATTTACTTAATTTCTACATTGTGGCAAGTATACCTATTGGAGGAAGCTGTTGCCCAACAGTGGACTGTCAGGTTGATGATGACGATGATGATGATTATTATTATGGGCGTTGTTTTTCTTTCTATCATTGATTTATTAATTTATAATAGTAGCTACACGTACGTACACGGCTTCGCCAGCATATTTTTCTCATTTTCCCTAAGACTTTTCACGAATATTATACTTTTGTTTACGTTTAAAAGCGACAAATAAATAGTAAACATAACGTTTTCCTGATCTTTTTTTTTACTTTTATGTCAACTATGAATGTGTTTATTGGACTTAATTAAATAGTTAACGCCTGCGAGTTAGCGCTCTTTAAACTACCATCCTTCTTTTTGATCATCACACATAACTTTCAAGTTAATCATTAGATTTGATGGAGCGAGTTTACAAAAATATACGACTGCCTTCTTTTGACCACATTACATTTTGATAACATCAGTTGGAATCGACATTGCTCAGATTAATATATTATGTTATATAGCCGTAACTCGGATAGGTAGACAAATAATATAATACGAATTTCCATATAAAAAAGCAAAGCGGAAGTCTGGATTTTCATCTAATCTGTCACTCGAACGTGGACACAAGGTCGGTGGTTTACGGTGAAATCAAGGAATTGAGCTGCGCCATCACCAGTGCTTTTAGTGTTTCCAAGACTTACAACGAATAGATGATGCGATAAGGTTTCGCATAACACAAACATGATTATATTATAATGTCAGGCAGCCTGTAGTAACTTAGTTACACGGGGTCTTTATCTGTCCTCTCCTCTCTATGACCTGTTGATAAAGAAGAAAATTAAGGAAATATATTAGTAGAGCACCCGGTATATGATTTGACAGTACGGAATAAGAGTACCCAACCCAAGCGCCGGGTAGGTACTCTACCTTATCTCTATCCCTTGGTTAACAAAAAACTAGTAAGCACTTAAGATATTAACGGTTGCCTAGTTGTCCTACAAAATCTTATTGTGATAAACATCCTTAGCCTTATTGTGATTAGGCGCATACGCAACATTTTCGCAAGCGCAAGCAGGTGGAGGCGCTGCATGCAGCTCTAATCCAAGTCAACAGCCGTTGTTTCCATCAATCGGCGCCGGCATCAGGTATTCGCAGATCGCAGTCGGTTGCGAAGCGCGGTGTCGGACGGTTGTGTTCTGTGAGTGCATCCACCCGTGTCCAGTGCGTGACCAATGTTTCCATGCAAGGTGCGGGGGCGGCGGGACCGGTCGACGGTCGCGCGCCCGACCCGCCGACCTTACGTACCGTTCACTGCACGCAACACGGCGCTCCTACCATCGAGTACATCCCAGGATCAGAAATGCAAAAAATAAATACAACACCTGTGCTTTAATACCGCAAGAACTTACTGTGACACGGACTCTAATATTGATGCATCTTTATTACAATTACGGACATTGCCTTCGGGGATATGTATACTATGTACGTTTTAAATATAAGTAATGTATATAAGTAATCATTTTTCTTTAATTGTACTGTAAGAGTTTTATCCATATCAAAGATAAAACACAAATCAAAATTTATAGTTTTTATAATAATTGTTAGTACTGTTTTTATATAATTGCTTGTGAGTATATAGCTCAGACTGGCTAATTATAGGATCTCGTTTAATATAACATCCGTGGATTTATCATTTGTATATGTATACCTAGATCAGTAGTCGTGGACGATGTGAGCCCTACAAACTATGCTATTCAAGGTCCGTAACGTTCACTTTGAGTAGCAAAAAGTATGTTCAGATATTAGATCAAACTATCTTTACTATTTTCTTCCTTCTTTTTAATTTTGAATAAAGATATGTATACGTATTCGATTACAATCAGAGTACTTTTAAACTATATGAAAAGGTTTGTAGCAATGCGTTGATGAATATATTAGTGTGTTTGGTTTATAGACACAGGTAGGTTTGAACGCGAGATGAACCTTTTGAGACCTCTGTCTGCGTTCCCATCCGTATTAAATATTTTTAAACAAATAGGCGCGTATAATTTGTGCTAAATTATGTTTGTCAATTATCAGGTAATTCCTCTGTAGGAAATATATTACTCAATACAAACTTTTATCTCCCAATTTAGACCTTTAGAGGTCCTTTCTAAAAATCTTTTTATTTTGTTAGCTTAAGTAGGTATTAATACGGATTTGAACAAAGACATAGAAAAAGAAAGCAGCCCGCGGGAATGCATAGGCTACTTTTACTACGGAAATATACTTAATTCCCGTTTTGTTCTTTAATTCCCATTGGATATAGTTGTTATTGAAATAACATAATCAATAAAATTCCGAAGCAAGATAAAAACAATTTTAGATTTGGTTCACGCGGACGAAGTGTCGGGCAATAGTTAATTTTATATAATTCTATCGTAAATAATGATCCCCCTAAAAAAAAAATCCACAACGACAACGGTAGATACGCCCCATGTATTATTATTGCTACGACAAAAACTAGTATACTTAAGTACCCAAAGAAAAAACATCTGGCACCCGGTTACCAAGCTCCAAAGCTTAGGGGATCATCTTTGTGACACTAGAGATCCTTGCGATTGGTCGAAATGTTTGTACGCATTGCCAATAAGGAACAAGAGATAAGTATCGTCCATGAATGACAGATGCGCTAAAGGTGCATCTTGAACTACCTTGAGATATAATGTACACGCATTTGAACACAATAATTATGTATTAGAGCGTGACATATTAGTGCATATATTTATATGTACTGCAATGTTATTGTTATAAATTTTGCTATGGTTCTCACTAAATAAAAAAAGTATAAGTTTGCTTTAAGATTTTTTTTTTGTAAATGATTGACCTAATGAATAATTTTTGAATACGTGAAATCGTTTTTTTCTACGGCAATTTAATCTGTTCATAACATGTGAAAATATTCTTATAGGTAGATACGGATTGTTTTTTTGATGTATTGCACACGTGGTTTTCCATTGCTTTAACATTATAGCTATGGTTAAACATCGATTAGTATGTTTGGAAATAAAAAGGATAGTATGGTGGTTTCGGCAGTGGAAATCCTTGGTCCTTGGTTATATAATAATTCAGCTTTTAGTGCGCTTTAGTAGTGATGCGTTTTACTCCATTAAGTGCAAATAATACACATGCTAAAAGCCTAATTGTAACTATTCCCATAATAAAGAAAATATTTAGAAGGAGATTGTATTTATATTTAAAACAAAACCATACTAACTGGATAAAAAAAAGATATTCCGTACGTTTTATGACATTTCTACAATTTTTTGTTGAAATAACAGTGTAGCATATGATTATCCATAACTGTTTATCGTTGCTAAGCAACTGAAGCGTCTGCCTCCGCCGCCGGCTACGGAATCGTCGCGATACCGCTTCCGCTTGCCGACTGCCGCGTTGTTCGGAATCCCACCTTTAGTTTACTCAATAATAACTGAGGTTCTGTTCTATTCTGTTCTGTCTAAAGTTACACTTGTAAACTTCTGACCGACAACTAGAAGAGGGATATATATGTATGACCAGTTGGGCTCATATAGCAGTATGTGAAGTAGAAAACACTCAGAGAATAGTTTAATTTGAAGGCATCTATTGAACTCATATTTTTTATTATTCATATAATTTTTGCTTAACGTTACGTATTTCGGTTTCAGGTTGGCATGTACCAGTGGAAAGGCCAGTCATCGGAGAGAGCAGCAGTGGAAGTAGCATGGCGGAGACGGCGTCACTAACTGGCAGTCCGAAGTACCTGCACAAAAAGCGCCGACTCTCGCGCCTCCTCGACAAGCTGGCGGTACAGTTACAGAACAACAATCATTACCCGCTACCCCCTTGGCTCATGTTCGATCCCCCTTACTACGAACCCAAGACGCAGGAAGAAGCTCCGCTTGATCTTTCCGTGAAATCGGAGCAGCCAAAGGTGGAAAAGGAGCCGGGTGGATACAGTTGCGCTACTTGTGGCCAGACTTTCGCCCTTCACGATAGACTCGCTAAGCACATCGCTTCCCGACACGCGGACAAAACTCCGGAATCGGCGCGCGCTTATGAGTGCGAGATCTGCCGGCGGCGATTCGCTCGCTCCGATATGCTGACGCGGCACGCCCGCCTGCACACCGGCATCAAGCCATACTCGTGCTCAGCGTGCGGGCAGGTGTTCTCGCGCTCTGATCACTTAGCGACGCACCAGCGCACACACACCGGCGAGAAGCCGTACCGTTGCCCAGTCTGCCCGTACGCCGCTTGCCGGCGCGACATGATCACCCGCCACATGCGGACACACTCGCGCCCGCACTGTCGCTCTCAGCCACGTCCTCAGCCCGCTGAAATCTGAAAGCGCTTTCAACACCCTGCCAAGGGCAACACTCAACTATACAAATAGAGACCAATCGTTCATCAATTCTACAGTGTTTGTTATACAAAGTTAGATGTAAGTTATCCTAACAAAATTCAGTTTCATTTTTAGATAGGTTCGTTCCTTTTTCTTCTATAACCAAATTACATTTACCTCGAATGTTTTTCTATGGGTACTTAGAATTTAGAAGTCTATTTAATTTTTTATTAATCAGGACTTGACTGAGTATTAATGTCAAGCAAATTTTTTCATTTCAAAAATATTGCGAGTAAGTTATAATTGGGTTTGTGTTTTTACAATTGTAGGACGACGGACCGCGGAGAGGACACGGCCTATATACCATGGGTAAGAATGACATATCACATTGCAACATGCAGAGCTTTATTTAATAAACAAAAATAAACTTTAATTACTTTATGCCTTTACGCGAATTTCGACTTTTCTACACATTATTTTTCCTGCTGTGCGCAATGCGATGTGTCTGTAAATGTTAAATGAATAGCATTTTTAGATATGAATATTACTATGAAATGTTAGTTCACGGCTATGCGTTTAACTTTATTTAGTTAAGTATATGACTGTTACTAGTGTTTGCACTATGTTAACGTGTTAAGTGTAAACAATTAAGTATTTCTGATGTATCACCGACAAATCGTGTAAGCCGCTCATTTGTTATTTGACTCAGCAAATCGCATTCACCGATTAATGTGTTATTACTATTATATTTGGACACTTTGTAAAGGTCACACTTCATTGGCTGTATTTTGCTGCAGACAATAAAGAATTTAATCGGGTACTTGTGGGCACTGACAACGGTGCATCTAGGGTTGCCAGGTCGCCAAACCTAATACCCGGACAAACCAGCTAGTTTGGTCGGACATTTGGGTAGAAAGGCCGGACACGACCGTCAGTCGACTTCTCGTCGCCGGCGCTCGGCCACTCTCGTTTACGAAATGTAAAAAGCCTAACAAAAGCCGGACAACCCGGACACCGTTTATTTTGGCCGGACACGCAATCAAAAAGCCTACCAATGTCCGGCTTTATCCGGACGCCTGGCAACGCTAGGTGCAACTACCAATAAATGTGACCTTTCCATTTTGCAGAAAAATAACACATCTCTTTGTGAATGATTTACCGTTGGTTTCTGAGGCCAAAATCTCTGTATAAAATATGTAATTATCCCTGTAATTGATAAATATTTGATAAAATAGAGATGACAATATGATTTAAACGGGGATTATGGCTTTAGAAACCCACGGTTAAGCAATTTGCCGAGTTTTTGCGATTAGCCAAGACTAATCCCAATTATAATTAAATAATACACAATTCGTGACAGAGTTGTGTAATTTTTGTAAATATACTGTACTTAATTATGACTGGTATGTAGGATTTTCGTATACGTAATGAAATTGCCATCTTCCCTATTTTATGGCATATGCAAAAACTGAGACAATTTAAAAGAGAGGCGATCGGTAATGTGTTTGGCCACACGGCATTCGGAATGTCACCTTTTTGATACAATTATTTTTTGTAACTTAAACAATAAATAAATGGAATGAAAGAAAAAGTAGTTGTAGTTTTACGTGTACATATATAAATATATATTGATTTTCTGTTGAATGTCACACTTTGATAATGTTATTAATGTTATTATTGATATTTGCTTAATGGTAGCTTGTTTTTGTCCGGCTTATATGAGGGCAGTTTTTTGTGGAGGGTAACACGTGGTTTATGCACATATATGTGTACAGCGGAGGAAATAAATTTCCTCCCATTGCTCACAATGTAAGTAGATTGAAAACTTGTTGTGTAATCATAGAAACTTGCTAGATTATTGTTCATATGGTGACAACGAACTTAATTATTTGTTAATTATTTTATTTGATCAAAACTTTAATAGCACTCTACTTGATTTTGTAAGGAAATCGAATAGCGCCAGCGAAAGCCAGAAATCGTAGACAAAATAACATTCGATTACACATCGTTAGCAGAATTGACAAAATGTGTATATATATTTATATATATAAATAAATATATAACTTATTTAATTTTTTTGTCAGTTCATTACATTTTATCGCTAAACGTATGTTACTTTGTCTGGGAGGCATTATGACCTGTTTATAGCCTAGACGTCTTAAATATTTGTGATGTGTGAATTAGGGTTCGTTCAATAATCACGTGAAGCTGAATAACGAACTATCACGAGGAGGGAGGGGCGTTAAAATAATATATCACGTGTATTTATTTACTGACTGATTATATAAATTAATTATTTATACTATAATATATACGTGACTACAAAATCTCACCATTTTTCACTAAAGATAGGGTGGGGGTCAAAAAGTTGCTATAAAAACATCACGTGATTAATGGATGACCCCTTATTAGTTTTCCCGTAGTGTCGTAGTTGTGTTGTCAGTCGGACTTTTTTAATTAATTTATTGATTAATTTAATATATTTATTTAACATGTTATAACTTAACGAATTATAATGTTTTAGGTACTCTTCAGTTATATGCATGTTAAATGAAATTTAAATATACAAGAATTGTGTTTATATAGATAAGATTTATTAATACTGTGATAATTTTGTGTTTCAATAAAGCCATGTTGCAACCATATTTACTGATATATTTAAATAACATATTTAAGATGTGTATAAAAATCATCAACACCCTCCTAACAGATTATTGCTACAACCAGTACCGGGGTTAGAGTAAGGCGCAATTGCGCGACCGCCACAAAAAGGACACCACATGTCTGCGAATGACACAGTCTTACGTAACCCACCATACTAAAAAGGGGGGCGTTGAAATCTCGCCCAAGGCGCTGGTAGCATTATTACCGGCCCTAACTAATCCCTCATACATAGGTGAAGGAATGCGTAGGCAGTGTGTTCGGTCACCCACGGCCCCTAACTCCAAGGGGTCTCGCGCCTTGGAGTTATAAAAATATTGAGCCGAAAATTAAAAAAAAGAGTTTAATATAACTGATCTCTATTATGGAGGATTAAAATTTATATAGGAACTTAGAATCTCCAAATTGAACATTTTAATTGACACATTTTTATACACTGCTTGAGATAAACTGACACTAAAAGTTAAGTGATGCTTACTACTACTAACTGATAAAAGATCCTGTAAACAGTTTCTTTTACATGATTCCGATGTTCGTCATCATCATCAGCTCACTATACGTCCCCGCCGAGGGGCTCGGAGCCTACCCCAAGTTAGGGGTGACTAGGCCATAGTCAACCACGCTGGCCAAGTGCGGGTTGGTTGACTTCACACATATCATTGAATTTCTTCTCAGATATGTGCAGGTTGCATCACGATGTTTTCCTTCACCGTAAGAACGTCGGACAAATGTACATATGTAAATCGAAAAACACGTTGGTACATGGCGGGATTCGAACCCAGGACCTGCAGATTGCAAGTCAAGTGCTTAACCCCTGAGCCACCGACGCTCTCGATTCCGATGTACGGACACCTATTTCTTAGTTTCATTTTTATTCTGAGTAAAGTTAACGTTCCCGAAAACTCCGCAACTGCCGATTTCAATCGATACATTTTTTTACTCCTGTAAGTAGCGATTAAAACAAAGACTAAATGTTATGCGAGGTTTACTACATTATATTTATATGCATGTAAATAGAACCCAAATTGGTTAAGCTTTTTTATAAATTAGCGCTCATAAACACACAGACGAATAGACAAAATTCTTACAATCAATTTTGATGTAACCGGGACCTAACCTAATGTTATACTTGCAAAAACGGTAATTTTGTGGGTCCGCGAAGCTTTATTCCTTGTCATTATTTATAAAATATAATTTTTTTTAAATATATTACGGCGACGAAGGGGGCTTACAACAGTCTGTATATCAATCACTGGAAAGACAGCTCCACTTTACGAAAGAAATAGAAATTAAAGTAAAATAAATGTTCGTTTGCTAAATGAGCCTAGTGGAAGATGACCCGCCCAGAATTTGATATTCTGCTCTTGCTACACCACTGACCGCACACATAACTTTCTTAGTCTTTTTGGGCTGCATTTATAAGCTCTTTGGGCATACGACAAGATCAAGAGCCTAAAGCTTAAAAATGGGCCGGGACACACTGCTGATGCATTGCCGTGGCCGTGGCAAAGATTACGAATTGTAAATACCTAGGTACCAAGCAGCAGTAAATTCATACCAACAACTAGAACACCATTTCCGTAAACCTATCTTATAATTCTGCTACTGTGACACTCGTATTAATTAATACATATGATATTCACACCTTTCATTCCTTTTGACATAAAAGTAACTACAATATGTATTAATACAAATGTCACGACGGTGGAATAATATAATCAAACAGCGGGGTTAGGCAGTAAAAAACAAAAACGAAACGAAAGCGACTGTCGTTCGATTGTGATTGGTTGAGAGACTGATGTCTGACGTCACGCGTTAAAACCGTAGGCAGTAACACGCACGAAAGACGAAAGACGAAGCGTCGTCTATCGTCTATCGTTTTTCGACCAATTCCTTTGAAATTCTTAGGCAGTAACACGAAATGACATTTCCAATCGTTTTAAAAGCGACACGATCGTTCGTTTTTGAGACGATCGTCAAAGGTGTCTCGTTTTGCCGCGAAGTCAACCGAATCAACTTTAGTTAAATATCTTAAACTATTATTAAATATTAAATAAAACTTCTAAAGTGAGAAATCAATTTGGTATTATGTTATAAATGATTTGTTAGTTTAATAAAGTAAACAATTTATGATTTGGCATATTATAGATATGTCTCGCATGTGGACCGCCTTGATGTTAGAAGCTGCAGATGCCGAAGCTAAAAAGATGTCTCGGCAGCGTATGCTTCTACAAAGATTAAAGAATCGCGAACGGTTACTCCAAAAAATTCCGGAGTGGCAGTTTAGAGCTCATTACAGGCTGAATAAGGAAGAGTTCCACTCGTTGTGTGACGAGCTCAGGCACAATACCAGTTTAAAAGGTTCGAAAACAACTTCACTGGAACTTAAGGTAAATTGATTTCTTATGATATATGTTTTTTTTTAATATATGTGTGTTAAAAGGTGATTATGTATTTAATATGATTAATGTTAACTTTAGTCACTTTGAGTCTTATACTGACACAATTATTATATTTTAGGTGCTGACAGCATTGAGCTTTTATGCCATGGGTTCATATCAGAAAGGTGTTGCTAATGAGGTACATATGAATCAAAAAAGTGTAAGTCGGTGTATCAGAGAGGTGACAAAAGCTCTGAATGAGATTACAAATAAATGGATACAATTCTCACAAACAAGCACACAAAGAACTAAAATTAAACAAGGGTAGGGGTTACTATATATAACTTCTGTCATTTTATTTTTATTACCTTGAGCACATACAACTACTTACAAATATTATTTTACAGATTTTATACTAAGTTTAATTTTCCTGGTGTAATTGGTGCCATTGATTGCACCCATGTGGTCATAGTTCGTCCAGCTGCAGATGTACCTTGTTTTTATTACAGAAAAGGCTTTCATTTTCTTAATGTCCAAATAGTATGAACCTTTTTATGTTTGTTATAATAATTATAAGATAAATTAAAGATTAATCTTAATTAAATATTTTAGGTATGTGACAGTGATCTCAGAATCACTAATGTTAATGCCAAGTTTGGTGGTGCAAGTCACAACAGTCATATCTGGGCAAGTAGCAGACTGCAAAGCCATATGGAGGCTCTGCAACTATCTGGCAAGTCCGTTTGGTTGTTGGGTAATTGTATTTTTAGTAGAAAAATATTCAACAGGTGATGTTCTATGTTAAATATTATTTGTAACTTTAATATTACTTATAACATTTTAGGTGACAGTGGTTACCCTCAAAGGAGCTACCTTATGACACCTATTCTGAATGCAGAACCAGGATCTAGAGGAGAGAACTACACTAGAGTGCATGTCAAGGCCCGAAACTGCATAGAAAGGGCATTTGGTTAAATATAGATTTTGATATTTGTTAGGTCAGCGTATCCTTTATTATCAGCATAACATGCTCATAGATTCAAGAGGAACTCCTACAGATGATGCAGAAGTAATTTTGTCCACTGCTCTTACACAACCAACTGTTGTTGAAAACGGGCTGGATGTGATTGTGGGGCGGGCTGGTAGGAATAGACTAATTATTGGCAGTTTTTAGTTTGGTTGAAGAAGCCCACACAATAATGTCTAAAAGTGTATTTTTAAGAAGAAATATGATGAAGATGAATGTTTTGCAAATTAAAAATAAACTTTATTTATATACAATTATTTTTTATTTCAATATTCACTTAAACATTAATTACACAAGTTACAACCAAAACCAATGTAAATGTTACATGTTTTTGCATTTGAGACTGCATCTCAAAGCATAAGCATTACATTAATAAGCCAGTGAGTGAGGGTCCTGGATGCCATTTCCCTCTCCTTTGAACTGATGATGGGGCAGCTATACTCTTGAAGAGGAGGCAACATATATATCATTTTGTTCATCATCTGAAATATCATGATAAAGTTAGTAAATATTAATGTTTAAACTGTATATAATAAGATAAAACTAAACATTAAATTGTATCAATTGATTTTAGTTAATTTATTTTACCCAAATGATTAAACAGAAACATGGGCAAATAAATTGAGGTAGGTACTAATTAAATATTTTTCTATTAATACAGTTACCAACTGAAGAATAGATTTGCATATCTGTTTTCTAAATGAAATAACAGGATTGTAATAAATTACTGTCAGTGATCTGCTCCAAAATTTGTATTTGGATAGATGGTTCCTCAACTGGAGGCTCCTCATTTGACTGTTCCTCTACTGGTAGTCCTAAAATATAAAGTTTGGGTGATGAAATGTGATATTCGTAGCTAGGAAAATGGCAACTACAAAACTATTGTTATTAAATACATGATTCAATAGCAAGGGCACTTGCAAAGAATAAGTAAAATAAAAAAGGATGTGTCTGCCAGCATAACAAACATGCTTCAGAATGAATGTCTTGTTTTATGTTTACAATCATTATTACATTAGAACCAACCTTGATCCATTGCTCCATAGACTTGTCAGGATCACTACCTGCCTTACCCAGCAACATCTTTAATAGTTGGCAAAGTTCCTGGCGCCTCACTCTTCCCTGCGGGGTGTTTACCATTTTAAATACGTTATTGACGTACCTTTCCATAAATTCCACCATTATGGCGATTTGCTCATTGCTTGCGTTTTAAGAATTCATTTTACAAAACGTAAATTGAAACACAAACACTTCACTAAACTTTTGTATTTTTACCGCGAGAATATTTGACCTTTATACGTCAAATTCAAATGACACAATGTTGATCGTCAAGTATAGACAATAATTTGTTTTTTTTGACGATTCACCTTCGTCTGCACGAAAGCGACTGTCGTCTGTTACTGCCTAGCCTTACACGGAAAAACGAGAGACGCTATCGCTTAGACGAAACGATCGATCGTTTCGTTTTTAGTTTTTTACTGCCTAACCCCGCAGGATTAACCATAAACCGTTGATTCCAAGTTCCATGAGAACGACCATCAAAAATCGTAAAGCTTCATAACCGATTTTACCCAACATACCTAGTCCATTGTCAAATTGTCCAACTAGATCAACTTTTATACACTCTTTGCTAGACAAAAGCTATAGACAATGTAAAAAAAACATATGATCTGGCAACATTTTAACTTCCTCTATGCTTTACCTACTTTTTGCTGGTTGTTTAGAGATGGGTCGATGACGAGTTTATTCCGCAACGAAACGTTAATTTGATTGAACTCGTTGATCAACTGGTTGACAAAATTAACTAAAAGTACTTAGAGAAAGAGAAGAAAAAAATCCAGGCAGAAAAAATTAAGACAGTTCTATTTGTATTATAAATTAAAAATAAAACACAAGAAACTATAGTTTCCAAGTTCTAAAAGATTTTCTGTCAGCAATCGAAAACGATATTTTTTTGAAAATCAAGTTGTCAAATTAATCAACTTATGATATTATACCTGGTTCAAATCCAAATACTTAACCATAGATAAAAAGTATTTCACGCATAAACTCGAAAATTCCATAATAGTTATTACTGATAAAACACTTTTTCCAAAATAATTATAAAATAAATAAAAAAAAGATATATAATTAATAAAAAAAAGATTCGGTAAATTTTACAATTTAACCACTGTAGCTCACAATTTTTACAAAATAAATAAAATAGTAGAATAAAGTTATGGCTGCCATTTGTACGATTTGACATTTTGTTTACCTAATTTAGCTTGAAATGAAACGAGGGAGAAACAAGGTACCTTTATATATATATTTTTTTTAAATTAACCAATCGAATAAAAATCGGTTAACCGTTGATACATTTAAAGATCATCAAGTGATGGTTGAACTAGTTCAATGTAACAACGCCCATCACTATTGTCGTTAGTCGTCACGTCCTCATCGTCACCTCACCTCTTCTTTCGTAGTTCTCGCGTCTGCCATCCGCCATTTCGGCGTGACTGTCGCATAATAGATTGATTATGACGCCCTCATTTGGCTCTCATTGAAATTATTGTTACGCCAGGCCAGTGCATAGTGTAATTTCAGGTATAAACTTAATTACCAATTTGTAGATTTTATATACATTAATCGCACATGTTAGCAACGCGTTAGTTTTACCTTCCGTTTGATTAGTGTGTTATGCTATTTTAAAAGCCAGGGCTTCCATAAATGTAAGTGTCGACGTTTTTTCGTCTAAGTAAAATTGCCGATGAAAATAATGTTAAAACATTTATTCCACGTGTTTACGTTCGTTATAGAATGAATTATTTATATAGAGACAGTGAAATATAAAAACTACGAAAAATCTTCGATGGTATTGACGACAGCGCCGTCTGTGAATGTTTTCATCTATTCGTTTTAGATTGGCGCTATTTTCTGATAAACCTGTAATCCTGTGTACAACAGTTATATTTAAGGTAAAATTGTTTTCTGATTGAAATAAAGGCCGTATTTCTAAGTCAACACATTCAATCCATATAAAATGGCGGACGTAGTTAGATTTACTTTCATGAATAAAATGCATTGATTACAAAGTGTACTATTTATGGTGGCAAAACAAGCCAAGGAAATTCTCTAAAATACCGGTTAAATCATTACCTTCATTATTGTGAAAATGTGCTGATGTAACACTTTTACCTCAATAAATTTCTGGACCATTTTCTCGATCGAACTACAAACGACTAGCTTATAACTAAACCGCCACTTTTATGTATATAGTTTAATAGCGGTAAGCTAAGGTAACATAGCTATGTAAATTATAAACATATGAATACCCGCTAAAAACATATAATTCTTTCAGATTGACCACAAACTAAAAATATAACTTGCCAGTAAGAATCTAGTTTTAAAACAACCTTAAACATTTATCTCTAAAACAAACTGAAAACTCAAGAAGCTAACATTTCGTAGTGTTCATAGCAGGGTGTTGAAGATGTGTCAGCTTTATTAAATAATTGTACTTACCAAAGGTTTGCTTGATAACTACTACAAATTTACATAAGGTGCTTTGTTTTGCAGCCATGTCTGTTCCGGAGCCACCCGAGGGAAAAACTCTGTTGCAATCTTTTATAAACAACTTTAATCAACAAAATGAAGCAGGAATTGCTGCTATGCCAGGTATTAGGAAAGGTTTATTATAATATATTAAAGATTCTCAATTTTTTTTCTTGCAGACCTCAAATAATATTGGATTTGATAACCTCAATTTCTGTTTTCTTTACATACCATCATACCATTTTACAACAAGAAGAATATTACCTCTGAACCACACTATGAATGCAGTGTGGTTCAGAGGTAATAACTACATATATCTTACAGTAGTTTTCGGACATCTTGGCGGCGGGAGGACACTGTGCAGCACACCAATGACTTTAGGCCGCCAAGATATTTGAAAAGAACTATACTTTCTCTAACAAAACAAACTATAATGTGCAATTATAAAAGTGCCACTGCAGTTGAACTCCACAGTTATTGTATGTCACATCTTTTAGGTACTAGTAATGCGGTTGAGGAAGTTGCAGATTCAGGCATCGCTTACTTTGTGGATGAAGAAGGACGCTACTACTATCAGCCAGCTGATGATGACCAGAATATAGTATCTTTACCAATGGTTACTGATGAGATTGCTGAGGTAGGTAAAATATTATTTTCACACAAATTACAAATTAATTCAAAGAAATAAATTATAATCTTTTTAATTATAGACTAGCCAGGCAAATAGAAAGCTATGTTGCAGAAGCAATTGTGTCAAAGTATCAAAGAGAAATAATAAATGAAATAATAAAGATACATTTTCTATTTTCCTGGTCTGGTCATATGTACAGTTTTATAAATGATACAATTTAATAATTTCTTGTTAGGCCATACAAGAGGATGAAGATGAGGATGAAGAAGAAGAAGAAGAACCTGCGATCTTATCAGACTTTAAAGAGTACCAGACAGTAACACTGATGCCCTCGGAAAACAGCTCTGGCGGAGTGAGCTATGTGCTTGTTGTACAGGAAGACCCAAAACAAGTTGTTAACATCAACATTCAGGTAGATCATTTATAAACACTAGTATATTATACTCTTAATTGTTTTGAACTAGGATCATTTTGCTATAAGACATAGATTGGTGATAATTAAATTACGTAATTTATTTTAGGGTGAAAAAAATAATGAAGATGTATATAACTTTGAAGAAGAAGATGAAGAGGGTGGTCAAGAGGGCACTGATGATGATAATGAGAAAAGTAATGTGACGACAAGAGGCAAGCACTCGAAATATGTACGCCCGCGGTTCACATGTAATTTTTGCTCATACACCAGCCACAGGCGGTAAGTAAATGTAACAATAATCTATATTTTTTAATTGATCACTTTGTCTGAGTTGACTTCCATATATGTAATATTGTTGATTCTGTGTAAAAGTGATTTTTAACAAATAGTCGAAGTATTTACAATAGATGAGTTTTACTATTCATGTTATAAACCATGATACCAGCAATACATTAGTAAAAATAATGGTTTAAATTTGTTGCCAACAAAAAGATTGCTTCAAAAAAATTTGAATTCTATTGTAGCTCTCACATTTAATACATTGCATGCCACTACCATTTTCATGTATTTGCCTTTTTCAATATTTCTTAATAACAAATTATTAATATCTATTAAAATCTCTGTTGTCCAAAATGAAGGTTGTGTATTATTTTAAATCAGGTGAAACATATGCCGGTTTTGCCATTTGTATGTAATTAATGTACATATATTGTTTTTGATGGCAGTATAATGGCGGTTGGAATTTTTTTGCAAAATACAATTTACTGCTTGTAGATACTTGCTGCTAAGACATATGAAATCTCATTCGGAGGACAGGCCTCATAAGTGTGAAGTTTGTGAGCGAGGCTTTAAGACCGTTGCCTCACTGCAGAATCACGTAAATATGCATAATGGTGTGAAACCACATGTTTGCAAGTACTGCAACAGTCCTTTCACTACATCAGGTATGATTTATACTATTGTATATTACTTTGTTGCTCATATGACAAGAATTAAATCAGAACTTAGACACAAAGGTTTAGGAATCCTATACATTAAATGTGGTGAGTGTATAGTGATAGATTAATGTAAATGGATTTTTTTCTAGGTGAATTGGTGCGCCATATTAGATACAGGCATACACATGAAAAACCTCACAAATGTACGGAATGTGATTATGCTTCAGTGGAATTGTCAAAGTTGCGGCGTCACGTCCGATGCCACACTGGGGAACGTCCCTATCAGGTATGAAATACTTTTCCAAAACACATTAATTTGTGCATAATTTAAATGGCCCTTTACTACACTTACTCTCACTTCGAGACAGATATAATTTTACCCCTTTATATGCTCTACTCTAATATACCTCTATCTAATATTCAGATCATACTCCATCTTTAATTAACGTCACCTTTACAAGGTTTTAATTTTATTTTGTGTGTGTTTTAAGCAAACCAATTGTTTTCTTATAGTGTCCGCACTGCACCTACGCTTCTCCGGATACTTTCAAGTTGAAGCGCCATCTGAGAACTCATACTGGAGAAAAACCATATAAATGTGATCACTGCAATTTGTGCTTCACCCAATCCAACTCATTGAAAGCACACAAACTTATACATAATGGTAAGAGTTTTTAGTTTTAATAATTAATTTTAAATATAAATTTATTTTGTTTAACATTTATTAATAAGCAAGTTTTGTTTATAGTGTCTGAGAAGCCAGTTTATGCATGTGAACTGTGCCCAACGAAATGTGGCCGCAAGACTGATCTTCGCATTCACATTCAAAAACTTCACACTTCGGATAAGCCGCTGAAATGCAAGATATGCGCAAAAACTTTTCCAGATCGCTATTCCTGCAAAGTACATTATAAGGTATGTGTCTGAAGCGAAACAATGTTTAATGTATAAGTTGAAGCAAACAACAGCTGCATGAATATAAAGTGATGGAAATCTTTACGGACATATGTGCGTCACTAACATTATTCATTGTATCTACTTTCATACAAGATGGCACAATATTTATCCCCTTTTTAAAATGAAGTGAATGAGAGGATTGTTAGGGAAACCCATTCGTCTGTCCATCTCTCTATCTAGATCTTACTTTATTAGTTTGTTGGCTATGCCTATGGTGCACATTACATTTTTGTTGGAAATTTAAGAACTATGGCATCCTTGCTGATGGAACAATTTACAGCAATTAACATTTCAAATTCGCCAACACAAAGTTCACATACATTAAAAAATACAATAATTCTTGCTAATTTTCAAATCTTCTTATTCTCTTGAAGTACTATCTGTTAAGTAATCACGAAAAAACTAAATCTATAGTTAATAAAATAAAAATAAATTTTAGACTCACGAAGGAGAGAAATGTTTCAAGTGTGAAATCTGCATGTACGCTTCGACCACGATACGACGTCTCAAGTCTCACATGCTGAAACACACTGATGAGAAACCATTTGTCTGCGACCAATGCGATCAGAGATTCAGGTGATTTGTCTTTACTGTCATTCAAAATAACTCACTGCATGTCAGTGGTCTATATTACTCCTCTAATTGTTAACAAAAACTAAATTGATAAAAAATGGTTCTGTTCTTTTGTCTAAATACAAATCTTTTATAATAACACAAAATAACGAAGTGTAACAAAACATTTTTTTGGATCAAATCAAAAGGATTGAAACATTAAGATAATAATTTTTTGCAGGCAAAAGCAGCTACTTCGACGACATCAGAACTTGTATCATAACCCAGACTATGTACCGAAGCCTCCAAAAGAGAAGACGCACACTTGTCACGAGTGTCACCGCACGTTCGCGCACAAAGGCAACCTCATCCGGCACCTCGCGGTCCATGATCCGGAGTCAGGCCACCATGAAAGAGTCCTGGCACTAAAACTTGGCCGTCAGAAGAAAGCTAAACGAGTTGACGGACAACTCAAGGTAACATATAAACTACACTTGCTTGTCTTGCTTATTTTTTTTTACTTTTCAATATTGTGTGTAACGAAAAGTAATATATTTAAAAAAATATATATATTTATATTTTACAATGGCTGTCAATAAATCGTTTATTCTTGAAACTGCTAAAATGTTTTTATTAATTCGTCTTTCAGGAGGTGCGTGAAGAAGACTCCGACAGTGAGGACAATGATCAGAATTCTGAAATTAAAATGAGCATGAGCAGCAACGAGCTGCAGAGTGAGTATGTGACAGTGTCAGATGGTGACAACCAGCAATATGTTGTGCTGGAAGTTATACATTTAGAGGATGGAACTGAGCAGCAAGTGACTGTTATGGCCCCTGAATACATTGAAGAGGATGAACAAGGTAAGCGCTAATAATCATACATCTTTAAAAGATTATTTATAACTTTTAAAAGGCTAGCCGTTGCCCTTAACTTCATCATAATTAAATCATTAATCATGGAGTTTAAAATAAATTTAGTAATATAGCCTATGTTAACCAGATAGTGTAGCTTCCCCAAAGTAATGTAAAAAAATCAATTCAGTTATTTTGAAGTCTTTTCAATGCAAACAAACAAGCAATCAAATCTTGTCTCTTTATATTAGTAGATAATTACCACTTTGACATATATACATGATTATTTTAAATATAATTATACATTCACGATTGGTGGATGATCATCATATTAAATAGTTGATATACTAATGAAATGCAATACAGTAACAAACTGCAACTGCCTTGTCCCAAAATAGTCTTAGTAATATTATAAATGTGAATGTTTGGATGGATGGATGTTTGTTTGAAGGCATCTCTGGAACAGCACAACAGATCTTAATGAAATTTGGCACAGATGTAGAACATAGTCTGGAAGAAGACATAGGCTACTTTTTAAGATTTTTTTAATTGCACGGACAGAGTCGAGAGCGACAGCTAGTACCAAATAAAAAACAAATATAACCGAGTTATACTCTTCAACTTTCAGTCATGGATGTATTACATTAAACTTTACACAATATTTTATTTTTGTAGTTGAGGAGGAGGAGGAGGAGGAAGAAGAAGAGGAAGAAGATGATGATGATTCAGAAGACACAAAGAATAATCAAATACTGCTGCTGCATGAACAAGAAAAGCAAAAGTCAATGGAGAGAACATTAAAGTTGGAGAATGATGTCGACACATGTTTTGGATTTGATGTAAGATAATATATATTTTTTACTTACTACTATATAACTATCACTATATTTATATTTTAATACACAGTTTTAATATAAATATGTTTAATAATTATATTATAATAATTATAATTAATATTTTCAGGAAGATGTCGAGGATGGAGATGATGAAGTTCCTTACGAAGATAAGGTTCTTATAAACTTAGTTTAGAGAAACATAAATTAGATTTAAATGTCTTAAGTATGATTTTGAATGCACGATATCTCTGTATAATATGTTAAAAAAACAATCCTAGAAATTAGATTCTACACTTTTAGTTCTCAAGTTTGTCTAGTAAACGAAAGAATCATGAGAAAAAATTATGTGGTTAATATATAAAAAAGTTTTAATTCATTGACATCATGGAAAACACAAGATAGTTTATTCAATTTTTAATATTATTAATCTTTCTGCACAGTAACCTGCGGCCCTTAAAATAATTGTTGTGAATTATGTTGTAAACTCTGAAGTATGTATTTTAATTCAATAGGAATGTTTTACTAAACCTTTGCTCATGTTCAATGAAGTTTTCAACAAGATTTAAAGAAAATATGGTTATTTTTTCACGCCTCATACTGTTGCATATAAAATGTCATTTTATTTAAAAAAAAATGATTTTAGATAAATATTGTGTAATAATAAATTGTGATTGTCTAATATATAATAATAATATACAATTCGATGATTTCAATATTTGATGAATATTAAATGTATTTAAAAAAAAATATTAGCAATAAAAATAATTAATATAAAATTAAATATTAAAATATTTGTTTCCTTCTTTGTAGTCGGTGTTCAATTTAGGCTAAAGGTAAATGTTTTAATTTTATAAAATTCGTTATTTACTTACATTTTCAAACTTAATTAAATCCGTCGTAGTAACATTTAATTTTCATTTAGTTCAGTAATAATTATTGTAAATATTTTGTTACAACATAAAGTTCATATATTAATTTAATATTTAGTATTCAAAATTTGTAAAATAGTTCTGTATTTTTACGATTTAATTTAATAGGTATTTCTTCAAATTATCTTCAATGATGCAAATTGTTGTTATATTTTTTTTTCTGTATTGTAAATATATCGCCAAAATTTATTCGTATTTTGGAATGATTCACTTATTTTCTTGTTTTTAAATAGACCTTAATTAACAATGTTTTATAAAATATAAAAACTGTTAAACAAGTTTTAGAATAACTTATATGAACTAGTTTGCATTTCCTATACTTTAAGATATATAAGTTCCACTATAAGTTATTAATATCTTAAAAAGTTCATACAATTGTTTTCTTCACTGTTTCATTTAAATATATCAGGAATTGCACAGACATTGATAATATTACATTAACTAGTTACTTTTAAACTGTAATGTAAATATGGATGTCGTTAAAATATATATGAACTACTCTACATTGAATTTAGTTTGTAACAAAATGGAATACCATTAGATCCCTGTAGTTAGTTATACGTCTTAGAATGACTAATATAATTTTCGATTCACATATCTCTTTAAGAAGCAAATAACAATTTGTGAAATAGGAAACACGTTTTGTTACACATTTATGAATGAAATAGTTTCGTATATTTTTGAGGTTATAAATTCGCTCTTTTACCACTGAAGTAAAACAAAGACGTTAAATTGAATTTCGATTTTAGAAATGTCGTTTTGTATTGTAGGACAATTTTTTCGCCTCGCATTGTTTTATTTTTTGATTTATTTAAAAAAACGTTTCGTACATTTGCCTTTCGCTATGTTCCATACATTTTTTTTCTTCCAGTTTAAACTATACCACTTCCATGTAACGATAAATGTCTTCATTGATATTTTGATAATATTAAAAACCAGTTTTTTTTTAACCAAACATTCAATTATTATTATTTATGTATTAATTAACAGTAGCACTATTTGTTTACGAATAGCCAAAAACACGTGTCAACATTTGCTGATCCGTCTTTTCTAAAACAAAATAAATGGCGACTTAAAAATATAAGATGTGAAATACATTATTTGGATAATAGCACGTTATAAAGAAATCGATATTATTCCTATATGTGACTTGTATACAACAAACAATGATATCTGTGGGCCTACTACGAATATTTGTGACAAGCGCCTACGTATCGTCAATCAAAAATGTCTAAAATGAGATTTTTGTTGTACTACACATCCTATAATGGCGCTGCTCAGATTTTAATATATTTGTTATAATTTTTTCATTTCAATTTAGAGATGAAACACCGACAACAAAGGCCAGGCGTTGGCTGGATAATTTTAAATTGCATTATATTATTTTTGTGTTACTACATTTGTTTTGTTTTCCTCAAACCATGTAAGAATAATTGTAATTTGAAAAATTTATTAAATCTTTTGTAACATTTTTTTTGTTTGCTTTACAATTTTTTTTTTAATTATTTGCTGAACATAAAACCCTAAATTCAATAAACATAACCTTGTTTTCTTAAAGGCATATAGTGTATTGTAAATTATATTATATTTTAATTTAAACTTTTGTTTTATTATTTTTAGCGCCTATTTCTAGACAGGGAAAAAAAATATGACGTATTTGAAACCTGTTATGAATTTATTTTAGAGAAAATGAAAGGATAGATTGTGTGAAATAACAGTGACGGCAAGATAATGAATGAATTCTATTATTTTAAAACTAGTGGTTGCCCGCGACTTCGTCAGTACGAAAAAATAGCCTAAGTTGCTCTCGCATACATCAGCTACCGTACAGTCAAAATTCCATAAAATCGATCGATCTATTTATAGATATTTTTATGTGCTTATGACAGCACTGAACTACGTACAAAAATAATACATTTCAATAAAGGTTCTCGAATGTGTTTTTGGGCCAGAATATTTTTTCCTAAGCATGATTTAAACTAAATATTATGCATGCGAATGTTTGGATGGATGTATGTTTATTGCAAGTACAATCCAAAATAGATCTAGAGAAAATTTGTCACCGAGATCCGGGCAAAATGTACGGTTTCCGTTGGAAAGATTTGTTTTACTTTTCACATAATGAAAGTGAAAATAAATACACAGTTTTTTAATTGTAATTTCACGAGGACGGGCAACAGGGTCATGAATTGATTAAACCTATGCGTAATAAAGGAGTAATGCGATGGAATTTTAAGCTACAAAATTAAAATCATTTTTTTTTTTTGTTTTAAATAACATCTGTTTTGTGGCGATTGTTACAAGAGCTATTAATGAACAGAATGTATGCATTTAACGTTGGCATTTAAAAAAAGTTTTCTGCGTTTTTTTTTTATAATCCGTATTTACGAGAGATGGCATTCCTATAAGGTGCTCATTGTAGATGATTGCACTTTGAGGTGCAGAATCAGTTATTTTAAGGAAGGGTTTAAAAAACAATGCGATAAATATATACAGGCCGGCAGGCCCTTGTGAAATTGAATTGAATATAGCAACTCTAGTAAATTTTCTTCGAAACACATCAAAACGTGGCTATTAGTTCAAAGTTTACAGATCTATTCATTCTGGTATAGTCTTAGATTATAAATATATATGATCGAAGTTTAAGTGGTATGATAAACATCGGTAATGCAAATGTTGTAAATTATTTCTACGTCAAATAATTGTGTTATTGTTTTTCTGTAATATATATGTATGTTGCATTAAATTTATTATCTGTTATTTCGGATGAGGCCAGGATGGTAAATGTCTTGGCTTACATTTGTTTCAGAAATAAAATTTAGATACCTAATTAAATGCACTATGATAAGATAATTATATTAATAAGAATACATATGGGGCGGTATGGTCGTAATGCTATACATAGCGCATTAAAAATATAACTGTTCTTGTAATTTAGTGAGATTTCATCTGTTTTTTTCAAACTATTTATCGTTGGTTTCTGAGACGAATATCTCCGTAAAACATATGGTCACCCCCTCTCACTATCTTTGAAAAAAACAGAGATAATATGTTTTATACCGAAATTTTTGTCTCAGAAACCCAAAATTAGTGCAAAATTGTACATTAGACAGTGTATCATTAGATGAGATGTGTTTTAACTAAAATTAAATCTTGACATATTGTAAATTCCGTATTCTTAAACCGTCTTACAGAATCTATTCCCGGACAATTTTCGTTGACATTACAGCGTTGCAGTTAGCTAACCCTAAACCCCCGCAACGTTTGCCTATTTTTTAATATAATCTTCAAAAAAAAAATCCTTAAGATATTTTAGCGCATTTATAGGGTAATGGTCTTTATTCTACTTTTAAATTACAGTTTACTTAACCGTATGTAATACATGTGTATTAAATATGTAATAATTTCTGAAGCAAATAAAACATAAAAAACTTTGATTTGTACTTTATGTCCTCGCTGCGCCACAACATTTTTGGTATCAACACTCTTGCGCAATGCGCGCCCTTTTCTACAACACCTAATGTGGGACCATCTAGCAATTACCTGCGAAGAAATGCGCTGGCACCTAGACACGAGCAATAGTTTTTCCAGCAATGATATATGTAGTTCTGTTATAGGGATTGCAAAAAAGGTGTAAATCTGGATATAAGTGTTGCTGTCTGGATATAAGTGATATAAGTGTTGCTGAATATAAGATAATCCGTATAAAATAATAATAAATTATTGATTATATGCTTTATTCAAAAGAATTAACAATTCTCAGTCATTTAATACAAAAAAATCGAAAGAATTTGTGAAGATTAACGGTATTGGGACGTATTAAAAAACGAAATCCTCCGTGATTTGATTCTATATCAGCGCTCGAAACAGACTCTTGCACTCCATTGCTAATACAAGAAATGTTTGTTGACTGGGTTTTAGAACTTGTTTCAACTTCCAATGTGAAACTATTACTCTTATCAAAAAAGGAGCAACTCATTGCTTCTATCTCTGATATTATATCTTTCAGTTGTTTCACGCTCATTTTTTGAAAATCTCCAAATTTTAATCCATCATCATCTTCACACTGTTTTTCATTTATCTCGAAAGATGGTCTACTAAAAAACATTATGTAGTTCTATGCGTATATTAAATTACTGTACAAAATTAAAGCAGGAAATACAAACCTATTTGGATTTGCTGCAATTGCATCACAAGATAACAACGCATATTGTAATTGGCATATTATATCGTGCAGCTGGTTATCGTTCATTGTTTGAAAATCACTAAATGTTAATTCGACGTCTTCAGACAAAATAAGATTATATAGTTCATCTGTATTTAGTTCCACACAAGTCTGTGTACTAATAAATTAAATGTAACAATAGCAAACAACAAAAAAAATAAAAATATTAAAAATAAAGGAATTATAACGTAATGGGAAAAACATACCTTTCTTTTTGTCTTAAACTTGAATGGTAAGACGATGCGTCGCTTTCTAAGTCATATATTATGTGTTTGAGTTGCTTTTCGGTCCTTATTTCAAAAAGACTAAATGTTAATTCATCTGCTTCTGCGTTATGTTCTTCGAGGACAAGTTCGCATTGTTCCTCTATATCAGTGTCGCAAGCTTGGCTGGTTACGTCGGAGAAAACATACAGAATTGCATTATTATATTAATTTTTATTAAAATTTTACTGAAGTGTTTTCAGCAAATTATGTGTCCGCAATCAGTAGCGGCATTGGGGTAGGTTAGGTGGGGTGACCAGGCGCCAGAATCGGACATAAAGGGGTGCCTAGGACCTCGTAAATACCTCATAAAAAGGGGAGCCGCAAACTTTCGCCCAGGACGCTAGAAATGCTAAAACCGGACCTGTCCGCAACATGATAGTTTCTCAAGGATTAAATATAAATGTTGATATACGCACCTTTGTTGATTTTTCTTTGTTTTAATTTTGTTTGAACATTTTTTGAACGAAAAGGGTCTATGGTGTTCGATCTTTTCATAATCAGTTAAAGACTGAATACATTCAATCGAATGTACAGAAGTCAGGTTTTTACCACAATTATCAACATTTCTTATGCTTTCTCTGAATTAAGGAAAATAGTTCTTAAAGAAAACTCCTAATCGACTCAACTACGACTAAGTGTTGATTTCTAAGACCAAAATATCTGTATAAAACATATCATCATCCCTCACATTATCTTTGACAAAACGCTGATAACAATATGTTTTATACAGGGATTTTGGTCTCGGAAACCAACGATAAGCGTAACAAATATACTGACTGTTGTTCGTCTACATCTCTAAGCCTCATTCCTCGATGTGCTGACAAGTGGCATTTTATGATTTTTTGCTTTCCCATTCGTGGTTTTTTAATTTTAGTAAATTTATTTCTTTTCTTTTTTTTCTTGCCTGAAAAGTTCTAAAGTACCTAATATTATTATTTACAAATTACCATCCAAGAACCATCCTTTGAACGCTAATAAATTATTTTTACCGATTTATTTGAAACTTTCTCGCACTGCGAATAATTACTTTTAAAAACTTTACGTTTAGGTATAAAATGTTTCGTTGTAGAAGAATTGTCCAAAAGTTCTGGGTCTTCAATTTTTTGTGATACTTTTCTTATGATAATTCGTTCATTTTTATATTTGTCACGACAATTTTTACTCAAATTACATTTAGTCTCATCCATCTCTGAAAAAGTCGAGTAAAAGTTAACTCTCTTACCCTTATCTTATCTTATTTGCACTTTATTTTATATAAAAATATAAGAACAAGGAGATAACAATCTGTTATAGCAACCAGATTAACTAGGAACAGGTCCAGGCGAATTGTTTACAAGAGTCTAAGAGCAACGGCCCATTCTACCAGGAAAAAGTAACGGTACGGTTTATTTCAGATAAATTCTATGTACCAGAAATAAATAACGCCATTTCAAGATAGGATACATAATATTGTTAGGACTGTTGAGGGTAGTCTCACAAAAGGTTTTATAAGGAAGCGTGCGCTGCTGCTCGAGGCAGTCTCTTTCCATCGGTCATTGCGGAACGTCTGACATTTTTGTTTGTTTACGTTCGGTTTGAGTTTATACTACAGCGAGGATTATTATGAAGTAGAGTTAAATTCATTATTTCGCTGTTAGTTTAATTCTTTTAAAATACTTTTGCATCAAATATCTTACAATATATTTATTATCCATCTCTCGATTTTTTTTTTACTTTATATTCTTGTCTTATTTCCTAAATTCTTATTTTTCTGTTAGAGATATGTTCTTACGATAGTAACTGTCTATTGATATTATGTAAGGCACAGGATTTTTTTTACTGCAGTCAGATTCACGAGTTCGTTAAAGGTATTTTTTGTTATTTAAACCCGACTTATAAGTATTAATTTTAATAATGTTTGTTATGATAAAAAAAACATCAAAGTAGCCAAGAAATTATGTTAGTTATGCTAGAATGTTCATGTAGTGGTGACATGGGTCTACGCTATTGATGAAAGTATTAAGAAAAAAAACTTACTGCCATTGATTATTACGCTTTATTTATTAAAGTATTTAAACTTCCTACTTAATTATTTTGCACAATAAAAATAGATACAACTTTTTGGTATTAACACTATTAGGGGGTATAGAAAAATTTATCCCTAATCGTTTACGTTCTGAACCAGAATCGTAGGAAGAAAGAGAACCAGAACTCGAGGTAATTGTATCATCAGAAAACTTCGAACCTTCTCCGAGATAAGAATCGCTAGATACACTTTTGGAACTTGTTTTATTTTCCTCTATGGAATCGCAGGACGAATCACAAGACATGGCTTTTTTCAATTCACATATTATGTCTAACAGTTGCTGTTCATTCATATTTTGAAAGTCACTGAACGTCAATATATCATTACTATTTTTGTCATTTTCTTTATGAAAATTAAAAAGTCCCTTTGAATCGGTTTTGCAAGCTTTTCTAAAATAAAAAATATAGATGTTAATACAAACTTTTACAGCGGCTTGTTGTTAGTTACCAAAGCTTTTGCACAAGTATGATAAACTACTATCCTTGTGCAAATCATCTCTGAACCGGTTCAAAAGTTCACATAAAGTTGAACCGTTGAGCTGCGGTTTAACTGCGGTTTTCTCTAGCGGGTACTCAAAATTGTTGTACACAGCATCCAATGACAAATTTCGTGCCGCCATAAAGTTTTGATGGCACAATACTGTTAAATAGATCAATGTGACCTTAATATAACATAACAAAACTAATTAAATTATCTTATATATTTATTGAAAATGATAAAAATACAAACTTTTTAGATATTTTGCGTTTCTTAGTAATATTCTGGTATAATTTAACCCAAAAGGGTGGATGGAATTTTTTGTTTGTCCTTTGTGGGCATTTTTTGTTTTTCTCAAGTTGCTGAAGGTGATCTATCAATTTAAGTGACTCGAGATCTTTTCTGCTGTTATCTATTTTTATTATACAATGCCTGGATAAATAGAAAAACAAAGGTTTTATAAAGCTACAATACCTTTTTAAAATACTCCAAATAAAACATAAATATTATACATACGATGAAGAACTATGTCTAATTTTTTGGCGTCTTATAATTCTTGGTTTTTTAGAATTTATTATTGGTTTATATTCCTCGTCTGAAAATGTTCACATATTTACTACATTAATATACCTATTTAAAATAGATGGATCATTTTTTTTTCAATTTCAAAACTAATGGTAGTTAATGTTAACACTACTTTTTGAAAATTTCCTACCAATGTATTGTGGCAATGTATTTAAACCCATGTCACATTGTTTGTTATCTCTTGTACAATCTATACATTTAGGGAGAGGAAGTTTCACCTTGATGGGAGAAGTTTTTGCATTGCAAAGTTTATTTTTGCATTCATTTGATATTTCGTTAACACGATTGTCTCGTAACATACATTTAGGTTCATCCGTATCTAAAATAAAATAACAGAATTTATTAATTTAATTATATTTGTACTTGCATATTGTTGTCTGACTGTTTGTCTTAATGAAAAATTATTTAACTCAAAAGAAAATGCTATTCATCATCTCCTTGACCTTGTCCCACCTACGTAGGGTCGGTGCACCAGGTTTCCGTCCTCCAAATGAATCTGTCTGCCGTCATCTCCATTGTCACCCCCTTCTTGATCATGTCATCTTTCACGCAATCCATCCATCTCTTCCCAGGCCTACCTGCACCGGTGTACCCCTCCACACTAACAGTCCACGTAATTTTGTCAGTGCAGAATTTAAAAAAAAAGGTAGCGTATAAAGAATCAGCTATCTTCCCGTCAAAATCGGAAGAAACGAGGACTAACGGACAGACAGATAGATAAAAAAATGATTTTTCGTTGTAAGCAAAAAAAATGATTTTTTTGATATTAGTATTACATACCAACACTCCAATTTTATTAGTTGTATAAATTATCTCTCACCTTGGCAATTTTTAATACAACAATCATATTGTGAGTTTGAAGACTCTATAGAACTTTGCGACGATTCTTTATCTTCGGGTATATTAAAAGATATACTCTTCGGACTTTTGTGGGAACTACTTTTGCTGGGATCTGGTTAATTCAAGAATTTTTATGAAGCTTCTATACGACATATGTAAGCTTACGAAAATATTTTACATATTTAACAGTGGTAGATCCCGCAACAACAATATTTGTTGGGTGCACGAATTGGCCGGGTCTACCAGTGAAATACCACGACCACACAGAAGACAGGCGTCAAAAGCTATTCCGCGTTTCGTCTGATGAGTGTGGTACCGGAGGCCTAATTTTAGTCCTCTTTCCCTTCCCACCCTTTTCTTGTTAGGAAAGGATGGAAAGTGGAAGTGGATTTGGGGGAAGAGGACGCATAGAAGGAGAAATATCCTCTTTCTGTCCGTCCCCTTCTCCGTTGATTAAAGGTAGGCAACGCATCTGCATTTGCGGATGTCTATGGGCAAAGGTCGCCTCGCTATTGCGGCGAATCCAGGTCGCCTTTTGGTCGTTTGCCACCTTGTGCTATAAAAAAAAATACCTTTAAACATTCCCTGCCGGCAAATGTCATATTCAGCGAAATTATTAACATCAAGAAATACTACTGATGTCCTCTTCTTTGTTAACAATAGTTTGGTTTTTAAACAATTTCTCTGCTGCATTTCAAATGTTGAGGTATAATTTTCAATATTTGAATCTCTCTTGTCTATCGCTGCACAATTGACCACTTTTGATTGTTCCGGATTCATTATAGACCAAAATTGATATACAGCTATTACATAAACATTTATTTATTAAACATCTTACTAATATTATACTGCGAATGTTTAGATTTTTAGATGGATGGATGTTTCTTTGAAGGTATCTTTGGAAAAGCTCAACGGATCTTGATGAAATTTGGCATATATGTAGAGCATAGTCTGGAAGAACACATAGGCTAATGATAAAGTTTTATTTTTATTCCGCATGGACGACAGCCAGTTATAAATAAAAATAATATTATTTTAAACCTAATTCTCTACTACGATGTATGAAAATAAATCGTTGTTTCGAAGAAATTTATTATTAAATAATTAGAATTTATTATATGGATAATTGGAAATGTTCCTTTTCCTTACCATTTTTTTTGAAGTGACACATCTTAGGTTCACTAACAAGTTTTTGATTTGGGAAAGTATGCACACTAGAACAAAATAAATTACTATTAAGTAGTAATAAATTAGAAGTATGTATGAATGAAACCCCTCTATGAACCGGCAAATACAATTTTAACCAGAAATATTGTATTTAATTGTGATTGACTTAATGATATGATAAAAAATTATGAGGTCACTTCATACTGACTAAATGCAATATACATGTACAACAGGCAGCATGAGAACTACTCCCACAGCTGCCCTGGAGGCCCTACTGGATTTAACACCCCTACCCTTTTACATACAGCAAATAGCTACACTAACGGCGCTTAGACTGCGTACGTTAAATCTGTGGAGGAAGTGTAATACCTCGCATACGTCAGTGTTGGATACGCTCATAGCAGAAGTACCAATTACCGACGCAAAACAGGACTTAATTCCGAAGCAGTTCATCTTCGACAAGAAATATAAAATACAATTGCAAGAGCACGGTCCCACAAATCAAGGGAACCAGAAAGAGCTTAAGATCTACACAGATGGATCCAAAACTGATCAAGGAACAGGTGTAGGTGTTTTCTCAGAGGACCTTAACATCAAAATATATAAACCGTTAGGCACACATAACTCAATTTTCCAAGCTGAATGCATGGGAATAATTGAGGCAGCACAGGCCATAGCTGTTAGGGAAGCTGCAGGCGAGAGTATACGCATACTAACCGACAGCATGGCAGTACTACAGGCACTAAACAACATCACAGTTAATTCGGGCCTCATTTATGAATGTCACCTCAAACTTAATGCAGTAGGGACATCTAATAACATTATCCTCCAATGGATTAAAGGACACAGTGGTTCGAGGGGGAATGATGCAGCAGACGAATTAGCCCGCCGAGGGTCAGATAGCAGAGCTATCGGCCCAGAGCCCATCGTTCCCCTACCAGCAAGCTATCTAAGATCACAGGTCGCAACAAGGAGTCACGCACAACACTGCACCTCCTGGGACAAAATCGATACATGCAGGCAGTCAAAAGAAGCCCTACCGAGGATTAACAGGAGGGTAACTAGGAGGTTGCTTCAATTAAATAAGGCACAACTACGGACAGTTGTGGCTGCCATCACTGGACATGGCAATTTTAATAAACATTTGTTTAATACAGGTATTACGGACAGCCCCCTATGCAGAGCGTGCATGGGTGACGAAGAAACAGCATCCCACGTGATACTGCACTGCCCAGCAGTGCAAGAGTACAGGGTAAAGCATCTCGGATCGCCGAGAACACTCCCAGAGATCACCGACAACATCAAAGGGTTGCTGGGATTCTTTGGAGAGTTGGGTTGGCTGGAGTGAATCCAGGTCCTGCTCACACGCAAAATACGCGCTAGCCGTGGAGTTGCGGAAAACGAGCCCTTACAACTAACTAACTAACTAACTACATGTACAATAATGTATATATTTAAAATTCCCTTTTGCGGATAAAATATTTTACCTAAACATGTAGCAATCTTCTTTTGTAGGTTTCAATTTTGTCACCAGTTTTGATGTAACTTGTTGAGAACACTGGCCGTATAATTTTTTTAAAATTTTATCTAAATTAATTGATTTCAATTTTATTTTAGCTTGTTTAGAACACTGGCCATATTTGTTCTTTATAATTTTACCTATGTTGTTGTTCTTCAGTTTCGTCTTAGCTTGTTTAGAACACCGATCATATGTACTTTTTATTATTTTACCAAAGTTATTCATATATTTTGGCTTACAATTATTTTTGGGTTTTTCCTTCAAACTTTGATTACAGTTCTTACAACGGGGCAAAGTTTCCTTCTTACATTTAGTTTTCTTAAGGTAACAATGCTTGGAAGTTCCCCGTAATTTTGATTTTTCTGCATTGCATGTATGCATTAATTTTGAAATTTGTCTTAGCATTTGATCATAGTCTTTTTCGAAACAGCGTCTTTTTTTTATTATACTATCCATAAATGTATTCATACTATCCGTATGGTTTTTACAACATGGCATTGTAGTCTTCAATAATTCATTATGCAATTTACATGATTGTTCAAAGATGTTAGAAATGGAGTGGGTTTGATTACTATGAAACATTGTTTTGGAGCATGTTGTATGATGTGGACATTTTCTAGATTTTGACATTATATATACTAGATGTATTCTTTTAACTAGATAAAATTCTTCAATACCAGACAATGGAAATGATGAATTTCTCATTTCTAACAAATTTGTATTTGGTCTGATTTTTGTTAAAGAGCTATTACATGCATGTAAATAGTTTAAAAGATTAGAGCTGCTTTTGTATTCCTTTAATATATCCATTACTGTTGCAGAAGTCCTATGTGATGTTTTATAAACACTATCTTTTATAGGTTTTATTAATTTTTTCTTAATTTTTGCAGTATTATTAGGACAATTTGTATTATTTTGCAATGTTCTTTTTCTTAATTGTGCCTCAACGTTTCGGAACACATGAAAAATGTGGGTCCCAAAGATTTTCGATATTTTTTCAGCAGTTGTTGAAGTGATATATAAAAGAAATCTTACTATTTTCATTTCTGCTGAAACCTTTTCAGCTTTGGATTTATATGGGAAGAAAATAAAAATATTAACCTTTCTTTTCTTTATCATGCATTGTACTAATATAATACATCCATGCCTCAATTTAGAATATCTATAACTTTTGGAGATTAATTTTGATAATGGTGACAATTTAATAATTGTAAATGATCTTGACGATTGCATGCTTCTTTTAATTGACATTCTGTTTGCATCAATTCTTTTATTTACATTTAAAAACATCTGTAAATCATTATTTACTTTACATACATCATTTGTTCCATCAGTAATAAATTTCAATGCACTAGGCAGTTCAAGAATTGGTTTATTATTTCTGACTGATGTCGGAGATAGTCCTTGATATAAGGCCATACTGCTGGTAAGATTTTTCTCAGATCTTTTGTATTGCAAATCATGTAATGATGGATGAACCTCCAAGTTCTTTATAAACTATTGTAGCTTAATTAAGTTTATTAATTTAAAAAAAAATCATGACATTTTTAATTATTCATTACCACTTTATCATTTATTCAAAATACGTTACATTTCGTGCATCTATCGTACTTTTTGCGAATAGCAAAATAGCTAAGCATAAATAACCTATGTCTCTGTTTACATCTTCGAGAGAACCGATCTTCGTAATTCTGATACTTGGGTTTAGTACATTAAAACTGCTTTTCTATCGCACTCCATTTTTTTTTTCATTTATTGTAAATGTCAAAAAATAAACTTCTTTATTTAATAAATTTTTTATAAACCATGATTTCGGTATTCAATTAATAATATTGCAATTAATTTATGAATGACATAATAATATATTTCAGACAGGGGCTGTTTATCAACTGACATCTGCTGTCTGATCGTTATAAAAAATGCCCCGTTCACACTAGCTCAGTAGGCCAGTCGTGCTGGTCTGTCATGGACGGTGTTGTCCACATTACGCCAGTCCAGTCTGAGGCGTGGCTTAGTAAAGACTACAGGGATAATGTAGTCGAGAAAAAAATAGAATACGCTACATAAGCAAGGCTTCAATTTAGTACTTCAGGAAATTGTAAAAGAAATTAATTATGAGTTAAATAATAAAAAACCTTAAGTTAGAAAGTGGATTAGTGAAAGAAATAAGGGGGGGGTCGGCTTTACTATTAAAGCAGCTCAAGGCGGAAAATCCGGGGCAGCATAAATTAGTTACGAAAATACATTTTATAACCTCAAAAAGCAATTTTAGTTAACCATTCTATCAATAGGTACAGCTTTTTCCATTCGGAGTTGCATACTACGAAGTAGTTACATACTCTTTGCGTAGTTGCATTACGGCTTTGGAGCTCTATTTTTAATATTTAATTCCGTCATAGCTCACAGTCTTTACATGATACATTTTTATTCAAAAAAGCAAAAAATGAATAACTGACAGATTAAACAGTAGATAAAATAACAACATGTGGTACCCATACAATTGTTTGGTCAGAACTAGACTGGCCTGTCCCAGATCATCCACAATATGCCAGTTGCGGCCGAATAGCCGAACTGACCTGAAAAGTAGAACGCCATCCCAGTTATAGGTCAGACTGGCTTATTGGCTTCCATGGGTGTGCCAGTTGTATATCAGCGCTGATTTCGAGCGTGACTGGTCTAGTGTAAACGGGGTATTATGCCTGGTTCACATTATGCCAGCACAGTAAGACAGTAGCGCAGGCCTGTCGGACTGTATAGGTTCACTGGCGCCAGTGTTTAATGCCAGTTTGTGCCAGTTGTATTCCATATGGCAGCACTGATTGACAAAGCTGCCTCTACACTACACTAGTTCTATTTCATGCAACTCATACAAATACTATTTGCCGACCGCTTTCTTTGTTGCTATCAAAGTGAAATCTCCAGAAATCTCCAAATGAAAACCAGCCTTCTGGGAAATAAAAACTCCTTTTTTACTTGATAATTTATTGGAAATAGACCAAATGGTTGTTAAATAATTAAACTATGTTAGCTAAAACCTAAAGGAAATAATATAGAACCTAAAAATAAAACAAAGAAAAATTAATATTCTTCGCCGCCTTCGCCTTCACCTTCACCGGAATCCATTCCGACTTCTTCATAGTCTTTTTCGAGTGCCGCCAAGTCTTCACGAGCTTCAGAAAATTCTCCTTCCTCCATCCCTTCGCCAACATACCAATGAACGAAGGCGCGTTTTGCATACATTAGGTCAAACTTGTGGTTTAGGCGAGACCAAGCTTCCGCGATGGCTGTGGTGTTTGAGAGCATGCATACTGCGCGCTGTACTTTAGCTAAGTCTCCCCCTGGCACCACAGTTGGTGGTTGATAGTTAATGCCTACTTTAAATCCAGTAGGACACCAATCCACAAATTGTATCGTGCGTTTTGTTTTTATAGTTCCAATTGCAGCATTTACATCCTTGGGAACTACATCACCTCGGTATAGCATACAACACGCCATGTACTTACCGTGTCTGGGATCACATTTTACCATTTGGTTAGCTGGTTCGAAACAAGCATTGGTGATTTCCGCTACAGACAGCTGCTCATGGTAAGCTTTTTCAGCGGAAATTACGGGAGCATAAGTTACCAAAGGGAAATGAATACGTGGATAGGGAACTAAGTTGGTTTGGAATTCAGTTAAATCCACATTAAGAGCTCCGTCAAATCGGAGGGAAGCAGTGATTGATGAAACGATTTGACCAATAAGGCGATTCAAATTAGTATATGTCGGTCGCTCAATGTCCAAATTACGACGACAGATATCGTATATCGCTTCATTGTCAACCATAAACGCGGCGTCGGAGTGTTCCAGAGTAGTGTGAGTTGTCAAAATGGAATTATAAGGTTCTACCACTGCTGTGGAAATCTGAGGTGCAGGATAGATGGCAAATTCGAGCTTTGATTTCTTACCATAATCAACAGAAAGTCTTTCCATAAGTAGAGACGCAAATCCTGAGCCTGTACCCCCGCCAAAAGAATGGAAAATCAAAAAGCCTTGCAATCCAGTACATTGGTCAGCTAATTTTCTCACTCTATCTAAAACAAGATCTACTATTTCTTTCCCAATAGTGTAATGTCCTCTTGCATAATTGTTAGCAGCATCCTCCTTGCCTGTTATGAGCTGCTCAGGGTGAAACAATTGACGGTATGTACCAGTACGAACTTCATCTACTACCGTAGGTTCTAGATCTATAAATACAGCCCTGGGAACGTGTTTACCGGCACCAGTTTCACTGAAGAAGGTGTTAAAAGAGTCGTCACCACCGCCAACCGTTTTATCTGATGGCATCTGTCCATCTGGCTGAATTCCGTGTTCCAGGCAATATAATTCCCAACATGCATTTCCTATTTGTACGCCCGCCTGACCCGCATGTATAGATATGCACTCACGCATTATAAAATATTTACTATGTGCTTAAAAATATTATGGAATTTCTTAAACTGTTTGCCAATATTCCAGTTATACAAGGCCCAAACAAACAATGAGCTTAAAAAAGGCAACAAATCATTTTTTTTTCAAAATTCGAACATTTATTTTGATCCAAATTTAAAATTTTACTATCAGTCAGGATTGTGCGTTATAAAAAGTTTTATACCTATAACTCGTGCGCAGAAGCTTTGCCGATGACCTCGCGCTCGATGATCACGGGTTAAATAATTGGATAATATAATCGTTTTGGCTAATATTCAGATAGTATTTAACACATTACCTTGCACAGGAAAATAAAACACCTTGCCATGCTGTTGGGTTTTTTTAATGACCACAGTAATTTTATTAGAATAGGGGAAACCATACAGATACCGTCTATTTTGCGGATTGACTTACAAAATTTATTTTTAATTATCTTAACTGAACATTGAAATGAATGAATGAAAGTATGCTCATTTTAACCATGAAATTATCTAAATGATAATAAGCTTCTAGACTGTGTATTATATAAAATTTTAAAATAATAGACCCACAAAAAAGACCCTTAAAACACAATTTCGGTACAGCCATGACAGATATGGCCCACCTCTTTGGTACACTTACGATCCACCCTGAAATTATTATAACATGTGTGAAATGATTATTTGTTATTTCTCTTGTTTTTTGTATCATAAAATAAATTTTAATATAATTAGAAAGTACATAGTCCTACCTTACACCTTACCTTTTAAGAACAAAAGTGTACATATCACCATTTATAACAATTTTACTGTTACATTAATATAAGGTATATTATGTGAACTTTTACATACATATATTTAATGAACTTTTTTTACTAAACCAGATTTTTTCATTGCCTACTTCGCTTGTAATTTTTATAAAATTTATTTCCCTCGTGTAATTGCGTTATTTGCAACACTAATTTAGTAATGGTAGATAGTGTACGTAGAACAAGTCAACTTTTTCTTTTTTCGTATTTTACAATTATAATTCTTAACCGTCTTATTATACAGAAAGCGTAGTTTTATATCCCTTAAAAAGTTATTAACTATTTAGTAGTACTAAAACTCAATAAGTAAACAAAGTAAATAATCTCTTTTATAATTTTTGTGTTTTCTTATTTCAAAAAACAAACTGAAATATATTTAAGCTAATACATTAAAAATACAGAAAACAATACGAATTTGGGGTGGGCGGGAACTGTAATCTACAAACTATCTCCATAACTATCAAATGCTATGATCGTAACTATATTTTGGGCAAATTTTCAGACAGTATTAGTCCACCATATTATAAGCCTTAACAGAATAATAACCGAATCTATCAGATATATTGATACCAAAGCACTTAAAATTTGAATAAGTACCAAATATCAATAATTAAAAAAGGCTGCCCTTTAGACAAAGTGACAAGAAACTAATTATTTTTAACTAGCACGGCGCCTCTTACTTTAAGATTAGTCGTGGCTCTTTAAATTAATATTTTCTGTTAGTAATATAGATGTGAAATGTTAGGCTATTAGTTGTAGCATATATTTCAGTAGTTTACTTTCAATTAATTTCTATAAGACCTACAATAAATGTGTTTTTGTCGTAAGTGGTCCACAACTCTACAACTTGTACTGAGGGCGGGATCTGTCTGATATCCCCTACGATCCCTTGGCATTGCCATTCAAAAATCATTGCCGTTATTGATTGTGGATTTGTCAAAGTATTTTTTGTAATTGCGATTTAATTTTTGAATTCGTAATAATTTGATGCTAAAAAATAGCTGCTGAGAAAAAAAACAAAGGGAAATAATATGGAATAAGTGTAATGTTAGTTTGTTAGATGTATCGACGTAGATGTAGAGTGTTGCAACATCAAAGGATTTGTGGCGCCCTCATTGACAATGTTTTTCATTTCTGGTCACGCTAATTTTTGGATTTTGGGACTAGAGATGATTATCGGTCGTTGACGGTTTTGGATTTTTCGTCGATTTAAGGTAATAGAAACGTAACGTCGTTGTTTTTTCAACTAGTCCATTTACTATTTGATTTTGTCAGCTAGTTGAAGGGTGGCGTAATAAATTCAATAAAGACTCGAATACTAGCGGCGAAAAAACAGACAACCAGTGACTTCTGCGTAAATCATACGATGAATTCAACTAGTTAAATTAAAAGCGGTTTACGGTGGATACGTTGAAGGGGAACGGTTGATTCAACTAGTTCTTTTAATCAATGCACATCTCTATTAGCAGCATTTTGCTGGGGGTTGTTTGGGATTACTCTTTGTTCTTTGGGGTTATTATTTTACTTTATACTATTTACGTACCTCATAGGTCTATTGGTGAATTAAAAGGCAATAATTATGAAAAGGTACGTTGTTTGATTATATAATGCCCTGGTCTGGTTTTGTTAAATTATTAGCCTAGCGTATAAGTCTGTCAGCATGTTTTACCTATAAAAAATACCTTGAAGTTTTTATATCAAAGAAAACTTGTTTGGAATTTGAAAATCGTGCCTTTTATACATTTTCCTAATAAGGATAGATTAAAAAATATACACAAAATGTATTTATGGAAAGTTTATTTCATAATTGAGTAAACACACTACGAAAACCACATTTACTATACAAAAACCTGTTTTATAAACTACAAAATGTTTCCTTACACATTTATTTGCAGAAGGAAAGTTCAAGCGCAACGAAAGTTTGCCCAAGGTGTATATATCCCACCAAGTACACAAACCACAAACATTGACAAAGTTACAAATCATGCAATACAAAAGGACAATGAGATTAGAAGCAATATCTTTCACAGTAGCACTTCAGCTAAAAGTCTTCTTGATCTCATAAGCTTTCAAAGTGAGTACATCTCAATAAACACATCATACATTTGAAATTCTCATGTCACAATGTTAGTTACTATACTTGTCTCAAACGGCTTGAGTGATTTTTATAAAATTTTGTATGCATATTCAGTTGGTCTGAGAATCGGCTACTATCTATTTTTCATATCACTGCTAACTTTTTTCCATGTGCGCGCCAATGGAGGCGCTGGCGGCAGTTAATAATGCTATAAATTTTTCCTCAATGGCATTGATTGATATGACATTGGGTTATATTACTTTGACTGGCATTGAAACACATGCTGGGTTCAATAACACATATATAATTAAATTGTTGAATATTTACAATGTGTTGATAGCTTTGAAATGTTTCAGATCTACATAAACATAGGGAACCTATCGTCTTGTTAGAGCGATTGCGACATTACCCAGAACAACTCCAAGCATCATCATCGGCAGCATCTCAACAATATACTATAAGTCAAATGAAAAAAGTAACTACAGCACTTAAACATAATATGTGCCTTCGATCTAAGAAAAAATTAGCCAAATTTGTTAAAAGGCTAAGAAGCAAAAATATTATTATAAAAAATAAACGGCAACCTAAGGTTACCAAAGATGTCTCAAGTTTAGAATCGATAGATTCTTGCAATGAAGATGACAAACCTTTAATGTACCTTGCCAAAGAGGAGAAAAATAATAAAATAGTGAACAAGACATTAAGTACTACTATTAGAGGTAACTGACACTAATCAATATTAAATCACTAATTGTTAACTTTATAATTAGTGGTTACAATTTAAAACTTATGTATATAGTGGTATACAGTTTCTTCAATATAAGTTATGACTAAAAATATGTTTTATCAAAACATGAGATATAGATATTTAAAATTATTTCAGAAAAAGAGAAGAAAGTAAGTTTTGACATTGGTCCCCATGAACATGTGGCATCTGATTCTTATGAACCACAACAAAAAAGTCGGCAACAGTACCCACACAGTCACAACTCTGCAAGACACAAAGGTAAGAACTTAAAACTGAACTTTCACTGAATGACATTACAGTACAATCTCACTAATCCGGCATTTCTATAGATCGGCACGACCAATAATTCGGCACCTTCCGCCCACGCCTTCCTTTCCCTTTGCGCTTTGGTCGCAAAGGTATAGAGGGGAAAGGGAGGCGTGGGCGGAGGGTGCCTGTGATTATTTCAAAACTAGTTAATTACATATGTGCCTACATGTTAATTCAATTGTTCCATAATACATTACATACATTTATTCTCTCTATGAAATGCTTTATTTTATTTATTACCGATGACTTTTTCAGTATAACCCAGTAATCCGAACATTCCAATAATCCGGCACCCTCCGGTTTTTAATAGTGCTGGATTAGTGAGATTGTACTTTCAGGAGAATTGAAATTTTATAACTACTTATTAATTTCATCTAAACCATGGCTTACATATTTTTTCATGGTCAGGGACAATTTTTATATTATTCTCTTTAGCAGGGACTACTATGTAGGTGTAATTAAAATTAACTATAATTATTAAAACAACAAGAGATCAAGAACAACATATAATACTGATACTTTTGACTCAAAGCAAAACATCAATTACTTTCAAACAATTCCTCACCCTCTTTTTAATTACCAACAAAGTCCTACTTCACCTAAATAAATTATTAAGAAAAATAAAAAACGTAAATAAAATAGCAAAGTGATTTACATTATTCAATTCTAAATTTAAAATTATTCATAGACCATATTTTGGCCATAACCATTGATTTACAGTATACTTAATATACAGTTAAATGATCTGATGTTGGATGTGTTGTTCATTTACCATGCCAACATGGTTCTATCTATTTGTTGATGCTATTTGAGAAACCATTTGTTCTTTTGGTGGTTAATTCAGCGAGACCATTCACCCATTCTGGAGAAACCTACAAACATCCATACATCCAAACTTTCACATCTATAATATATAAAAGAAAGTTGTGTTAGTTACACTATTTATAACTCAAGAACGGCTGAATCCGAGTTAGAACCAGGGAACGGACATAGGATAATTTTTACCCCATTTTCTATTTTTTTATTCCGCGCGGACGGAGTCGCGGGTAAAAGCTAGATTATAATATTAGTAAGATAGATTATTTCTTGCATGTAATTGTAAACCAAAGTTGCTCAACGTGTTATGTATCAATAGATGGAACAAGACAGACCTTATCGTACTGCACAACAACCTGATAAAATTTGATTTAATCAAAATAAAAATCGTATTTGTGTTAGCTGAAGTCAACTTCATTCTAAAGTCCAAATTGAAACTAAGAATAAATGTTTTACGAAATATTGTACATTTGTAGATGGACTTACAAGACGATCAATAGTTCACACTCGGTCACATAGGAGGTCTTCAATTGGTACTCGTGAATTTGAGGAAATTCCTCTGGGACCTGGTCGGCGACATCGCAGTCGATCCATGCTAAAAACAGGTGACATATACTATACATGACTTTGTGTAAGTTCAGGAAAAGGCCCATTTGCATATTATAGAAACATTTCAGGACGTATCAACTCTTAAAGCTATAAACTATCTATAAGATTTGCCATATTTTCTCGCTTGTTGTCAGCTTTATATAGGGATAAGATGAAAATTCTTAGTATAAAAATCAAAATGTAAATAGTGACTTAAATGTGGATGTTTTAAAATGGGAAAAGCATGGTTTAGTTGTTTGATATGCATTAAGGAATTAGTGAAGAATAAAAGATATAGGTGAAACTGGGGATTTCTAAAAGTAAAACATTAAAGTTGTATTATATCACCAATAACTTAACTGCCCAAAATAAACAAGCATAGATAAACTTTTTTCAAGTATTCAGACATACTGGTTTCGATGTTTTCATAAAAGCCTTAACTAAGGCAGGTAATGGCAGATAATAAAAACCAAGAAGGTATAAATTTTACCCTAACGGGTTACTTAATACTGAGACCAAATCCCTGTAATGTGTGTAAAGAATATATAAATGTTTATTTTTGGGTTGTGTCGTTTTTCAGTGTATGGTGATTGGGTTCATGGGTTGTTACACTTTAGTCCTAGTAATATGGTTAGAAGATGTAGAAGCGTTTCTAATATGGATTCGAAATATTGATATTAGATAGAGTGAAAAGACAGCGCTTGCGCACCCGCACGAGTCGACGGTCGGTGGCTGATGCCTGCCAATCAGACCATGGAGAGCTGCAGGGAAATGACGAATCTTCCTGTAGTACCTCACCACAGAAAATAGGTAAGAATATACACCTTTCTTGCTGTTATTGAAGTGTTGAAACTAATGTCACTATAGTTTAATTTGCTAAAGTATATTAATAATCAAAACATATTAGTTTTAGATGAAACAAAAAGGAATGGTTTACAAACTCAGCGGCTTACTTCCCTTTCTGTTGATGATGCTTCTCTATCAAGACAGGAAGAACCGAAAAATGGACAACCACTTAGTGATAGCTTACTGCAAAATACAGGTAACATGAATTAGATATATTACAATTGATTTTGTTCAAATGCTACCCTAGTTTTTTTACAACCAACTATAACAAGTATAAACCAACAAAACAAATGTTACACCTTAAAATTGAACATTTTATAGTTTGGATGCAAAAAGAATGCAGCATATTTTAAATAATCTAGAAGGCAATATGGTATCAGATGGAACCTTGTAAGCGACCATCATAACTACAACACAAGCTACAGTGATTTGATTTATTACATATTGAAATTACTTAATTTTAATTATATTTTAGATAACAAGATCAAGCATCCTGTTGATAAGGAAAAACCTCAGAAAATATGTAGCCAACCATCGACATCCAGCAGTAAATTAACTACAACTAAAGGTAATTTATTCACATTCAAAGTAATTAAAAGGTTTTTGATTTTTTTTTTAATATCTTTACTTATATTGTGTTATATATAACCAATGTAAAATATTTAACTTTTAACTTGGCTAAACTTTTCCTATTTTATGATGATGAGAGAATATAAGCCTGATTGTAATAAATAATGATGTTCAACAGACTCTCCGATAGCTGACATCAACACCACACCAAAGTCATCAACATCCCTGCGTCTTCCTAAAAAAAGACCATCCAATTCAACACTCGGTATGTTTTCTTGTATACTTTTCATAATATCACTAGTTTAATTTCCGAAAATGTAGTTTTTTTGTAAGTCTTGGCAGACTAAAAAAATATCTTAAATTCGTCTAAATTTTCCCAACAGAATCCTTAATACAATCTGCTTTAGGAGTCCAGCCAATTGTCAAAATTGAATCTCCAGCTCCTTCCAGTCTTCTAGGTAAATTATACTCAATTAACTTACTACTAAAAAATTGGTTGTAATATATAATAATAATAGCTGTCGCCCGCGACTCCGTCCGCGCGGAATAATAATTAATATAAAACATAATAGTAGCCTATGTGTTATTCCAGACTATAATCTACATCTATGCCAAATTTTCATCAATATAGGAGATACATTCAAACAAAAATCCCTCCATCTAATCAATCTTTACAATATTAGTAAGATTTACTTTTAATATTAGTAAGATAGATAAAATTGAAGCAAGATATTTATTTAAATTTAAGTACATGCGACGCTTTTCCTTGTTAAACAAGTCAATAGTTAGAAAATGTAAAAATTTAATAGTAATATTTTCCTTAACAGTTACTAACTTATCATCTAAACCATCTCCAGTCAAGTCTATAGTCACAAGTGAGGGACAACGGTCAAAATCTGAAAGTAAGTATTGTGATCATTATAATTTCTAAACATAAACAATTAGTTTATTCCTTTAATTATTGTTTTTCGTTAAATCAACAGATTCTGATGCCAACATCAAACCAATAACTAGTTCTGATGTTACATCAAATTGTGCTGAACATAAAACAGTTTCAACTTCTCAAGGTCAGTTTTAAGACTTTATTTGGAGCTTGTGTTTAATGAAATTTTCATCAGCACGCCATGTTATAATTTAAATACTAATTTATTACTTTTCTATCGAAATTTTTCTCTTTTGTTAATTATTACAAGTTAGTAGTAGTTTGATATTTGTAGTGTAGCAAAAATTTAATGAAATAATGTTACTTCACATTTTTAAAGTTTTTTTTTTAAATTATTTATTTATTTTTTAGCACATGGAGCTTCATTAGATGATAACAATATTAAACGGCCAACAACTGAGAAATATTTAACAGCACCATTAATTTCTAGAAGGTTACGCAACATTCCTATCGATAAAATAACTAAAACAAATCAGGAGAAAAGAAATATTACAAAAAAGCAAATATCTAACACAGGAGAGCAATCTGAAGCTATCGATATATCATCCAAAATAAAAAACCGTCGTATATATTGTCCATCTAAAAACTACTCAAGTATGAATGATGTTGTTTATGCAGACCCTAAAGATTTGGTGAGCCGATGTGAAAGATGCGATTATTGTGCATTCGTCGACAAAGTACAGTGTGTATCAAATATGTTTAAAATACAATACTGTCGAAAGATTATACAATCAAAAATATACGGATTTGATGCTGAAGATGAGGAAACAGTGAAAAATGATTCCAATACACCAAGAACAAAGACCCGTCATGGGAACGAGACAAGTACTGAATGTGATACACAAACATGTTATTTAATTTATGATAAAGATTCTGATCATGTTGTAGAAGTAAAAAGAACTCGGTATCCTAATCAGGTGACACGAATTGAAAGTGCTAATATTATCCCCAAGACTTTGAATACTAAGATCATTACGGTTACTGCATTTGATAGTGATCAACTTTTAGATGATATCATAAATTTTGTTATATCAAAGAAGTCTAACACAACAGTGGAAACTCCCTCTGATTCCGTTAATGGATCTAAACATGGATCAGTCCAAAAGAACTCAAGTGCTTTTACCATAAACGGAGATAATAATGGTACGGAGGAAAAGAATTCAGCAGTACTTAAGCCGATGCTCAAAGCGAGTCAAACAGATGCACCGATCTTCCATCCTACAGAACAAGAATTCATGGTAAAAATTTTAAAATTATCATTTATATGTATATAAATAAGCATAGTACCAGACAAAAATTATTTATTTTTTCAGGACCCCATTGCTTACTTCAATAAAATTATGCCAATCGCTGCGAAATTCGGTTTATGTAAAGTTGTCGCTCCGAATACTTTTAAACCAAAATGTATGTTAGATGATGAAGTTCGCTTTGAAGTGACGAACCAATACATATCTCGCCTGTACAAGCGATGGGGACCGGCCTCGAGAGAACTGTGTGCCATTAAAGCTTATTTAGCTTCCCAAAGTGTGATCTTCAGTCGGCCTCCTTTGGTTAGTATTTCAAGATATCATAATGTATAAATACCCTGAAGTATACTAATGAACTTATACAAAAATTGTATCTTTAAACTAAATAAATAATTTGAAACATTTACAACATAATGTATCACCATGTTTGTTGTCTATATTTTTGTAGTGTTTGTGGTTTGATGAACAAGCTGGCCATATTTATTAGTTAAATATGCAAGTCTCAAACTTTATATTCTTTTGTCTACTCTTGAATCTCCACCGTCAGGTACCAAGACGGACTTTTGCCTGATAAGGTTTGCCATTAAAATATTCTTGTTTTTTATTGCTTTAATATTTCAAGGTATTTTTGTATTGTTATCTAATTTAGCTAATTTTTCAGCTCGAAGGGGTCGAGGTCAATTTACCGAAGTTATATTATTTGGTACAAACTCTGGGCGGCCTAAAAGAAGTAATCGAAAAGAAGCGCTGGACTAAAGTAGCTGAAGAAATGAATCTTTCCAAAACGCCAAAAATCGAAGTGAAATTGGATCAAATATATGTTAAATATATATTGCCTTACGACACAATGACAGATGGTGAGTATTTGAACCGTAAGTTGCCAATGTCCGTAAAAACCATATAGATTAGACAAAAACTCATAGGAGGGGAACGGGTCAGTTGGTTAAAAATGCCAAATGATTAAGAAGTTTGATGACAGAAGATTTTTAAGCTATCTCCTTACCTACTTTCTTGTTTAATTCCATTTTGGTTAGAATTATTTTTGCACTAACTCCAACAATTGTGACAGACGAGCGGAAAGATCTAATGAAAGCAGTTGATAAACACTGGAGTAAGAAACACCGCAAAATGCTACAACGTGCTATGAAGCCATTACATAGACAGAAACGTCTTCTAGATGAATCTGAATCATCTGAAGAAGATATCGATGAAGATATTTATGTGTCCGGAGCATTGGCCGAAGCGGAGGACTGTATCAGCAATGGCAGGCAAATGAATCTGCTTACTTTTAAAAAGGTATTTTAAGATGTAATTCTGATTTAAGATTTTATTATACTAAATACCCAAGTGTAGAGATAATTCTAGAGTTAACTAATTTCTTGATTGTAGGTGGCAAGTAAATGTAAGGAAATGTACATTCCAAATAGTAATCAGAATACTCAGACTGATATAGAACAAATATATTGGAAAATGGTTCTTCTTGCGCAAGATCACATTTGTGTGAATAACGCATCAATCGACACCGGCGAGGAGGGATATGGTTTCACTAAAGACCAACGAGACACTTATGGGAAACATCCATGGAATTTAAAGGTGATAACTAACATATTGATTGCCAGTTTTTCTTGTCCTTTGTTTCCACTATATGTTACTTGAACTGAAACTGTAGCTTTGTTTACAAATACTATTTAAGTCTAGCCTTTTAGTGATTCCAAAACAATCCGATTTCAAAACAGCTATAAATTTATTCAAGTTTGTGCTAATTCCTAAAGAAGCTAAAGCAATCCATTCATTAGAAACCCTTTAATTAGATCATAAAACATGTGGATTGTAAATATTTATATATTGTTATAGGTCCTTAGTCAGAATAGTGGGAATGTCCTTAGATTCTTAGGACCAGTACTGGGTGTGACAGTTCCCACTTTGCATCTTGGGATGGTCTTCTCAACCAGCTGTTGGCACAGAGATCCCCACGGTCTACCCTGGATTGAATACATGCACACCGGACCCGGAAAAATTTGGTATTTATGCATATTTATGTTAATAACATTTGTCAGTTGACAGATCATATATTTCCCTTCAGAGAGAATGAAGCCTACTCTAATTTTAGCACCTTTGTCTATTTAAAAACTTGATTACATTCACATGTCTTTCTGTTTCATAAACGATTTACATTACCATTGGCATAAAACCTGTATTTAAATACATTGTCTGTTTTTTTTTAATTATGAGTAGGATGACAAACTGCATTATAATTATAATTTCTCTTTTAACTATAATATACAGTAATGTTTCATGTTTCAGGTATGGCATTCCGGATGAACAAAGTGACAATTTCCGGAGAGCAGTAGAACTGCTGTGCCCGACATCATGTCAAAACAAATCGATTTGGCTTCCGTCCGATATCACAATGATCCCACCGGACCTGCTCTTGCAGAATAATGTATCTATGTCTAGAGTAGTTCAAGAGCCGGGTCAGTTTATTGTGGTTTTTCCAAAGGCATATTCATGTTCTATTGCAACTGGATACACTGAATCTGAGAGTGTATATTTTGCAACAAATTCATGGTTGGAAACAATAGATCAAGTGTTTCAAGTAAGCAATATTCAAATAAGCAAAAATATAGCTTAAGTAAAAATTACGTCAAATAATTATTTATTGTTAAATTTATAGGAAGTACGCGAAAGCTGCGAACCTACAATGTTCTCGCTGGAACATTTGCTGGTGTCTGCTGCGCGAGACTCGCGTGCGTCCACTGAGGTCCTCAAACTGGTCAATGTTCTCCTCGGGAAGATCATAAGGGAAGAGCTGAGTAACCGCACCGCCCTCGCCGCATACAAAATTCAGGTATGCACAATGTTACAAGTCACACTTAAAATTTTTCATTACCTTTGAATGTGTTCCTTACTATTTAAAAGAGTAAGCATATAAAATTTGATTTAAAAAAAAATCAAAAATAATGTGTTGTGATTTTTGCTCTTAATTACTATTGTTGTGTGTAAAACCTCAACAAGAATGATTTTATTTTATTTCACATAATGGGTACATATAATATACTATCTAACTTGTATAACTACTATTTTATAGAACCAAAACCCACAACAAAATAAGCATTCTCGCAAGCGGCCCGCAGGCGCGTGGAATGTTCGAGATCAAGACGAGTGTGAGATCTGTCAAGCAACCTTGTACCTCTCCAAAGTAAGTGTAACTCTACTTGAGTAGATCATAATTATTTCCATGTTTGTTTTGTAACAGAACATTTACAGAAGTTTGACTTTTAATAAACCATTTGGAAGCAAGTTGCTTGGTTATATTATACCAGTAGCGCTGTAAATCAGCACTGGCATACGACTGTTGTAACGTTAACACTAGCTGGCGCCAGTGAACCCATACAGTCTATGTCAGACTAGCGCTACCATCCTACTGTACAAGCACAATGTGAACCAGAAATTATATTACTTTTATATTGGAATACGATCATGAAGATTCTGATGCATCGAAAACCATTACACCAAAAAATTAATTGATTATTGATTTGGCTTAGTTCATTAGGTTATTTTTCAAATGATACGACTATAATGTTTATTTTTATGTTAGTATGTAGTGGATGCTAGGTTTTTAAACTCTTAACATGAATTCTATGTTACAGGTGAGAGGATTGACTGACAAGAAGCGGTCGGTGTGCCTCCAGCACGCTCTGCAGTTACTCGCTGTAAAGAACAGGGAATGTGACTTGACCAGCGTTGAGCTTGAATTATTCTTTTCTGATGCAGAATTAGAAAAAATTATGACAAAAATCAAAACTCGTATTTAAACTTTAAGTGTTACCGACTCGCCCCGCGAGTTCATTATGTGAAATAAGTATCTAATACCTAGATTTACTCTGAAACATGAGGTTCTAATATAATACTCGACTATCTTCGTCCTTATTTACTTTAGCTATAATTGTTAAAAATAACGCTGTATGACTAATGTCAACTGGAAAATCATAATCTCTGCTTACTGTGTATTGTTTGGCTTATAAAGATATATATATATCTAAATAGGATATATCTTTCATGCATCAAAAATAAATGACTAATGGCAGAATGTATTCATAATATGTTCCCAATACTACAAAAAAATAAAAACTAAATTACCAATGTCAATGACTTAAAAGACTGGCAACATTACGCTTTATTACGCCTTTAGTCATGTAATTTAAATTTCGCAGACTTTTTCACCATTATACAGTGAAAATGTACTTACAATTTATTTGCTTTATTGGTACAAAGAAAGTATTAAGAAATAATTGCTCCGTCACATTTTTTTTATTATACTTAAAATTGTTGTAAATTAATTTTTAATGAAATTGTACCTTATAGTTTTATGTATTATTATTTAGTTTGCTTTGATTTTTTATTTTGTATTTTAACTATAAGAAGGATGAATTGTAGTCAATGAAATGTAAAATAGAATAAGTATACTGTGACAGTACTATTACACACATATAATAAATAAAATGCAAAACACCGCAGTTATTTATTTTAATTTAGATCTTACCAAAGTTTTTTTATTGCTTTTACATACTGTTTACGAGAAAAATCATTAAGTAAACTTATTGGACAAAGCAAATTTTGGCCAAATAAATAGAAACTTGAAATCTAAAATCTGGTATTTTAGACTTATTTAATTTTTAATGACAAGTTCGTTGGACTTACCGACGTCATCATCGTCAACCTGCCCTTATCCCTATGGAGGGTCGGCACAGTATGTACAGTCAGCTTCATAAATATAGTGGCAGTCAAGATATCCAAATATATAGGAACACCTAAAGTGATCAATTATATAAGTACAACCAAAGTCATCAAATTAATTGAAGCATCCACTCTGCTCAAAAACACCGGAGCGTTCACATCGTCATATATATGAGTACATTCAAAGTACCCATAATTATAGTAACAGACATAGCGTCAATAGTAACGAAGCATCGAAGGTATGCAAAAATATCGTAACATTTGACAAAATTCAACTCTATCCTTCTTTGCTTAAGATACACTTTGAAATATACCACTTCTGTTAAATTCATTTGACATTTTATATCAAAACATTTTTTTGCTATTTACTACAAGTTTACGTCCCGCATGACAGATACTAGATAGATAAGTAATATCAAATTTTAGTTTGTCACAATATATGCCAGTTTGGCCTTACGGCTTAACTGTTCGCTGTAATACGCAGTTTTGGCGATTCGAATCCCAAAATTAGTTTATTTTTTAATTTTTTTAAGGTTTTTAATTTTATTATCAAAGCGTTATATAAAATTGAACTTTATCGCAACAATTATTGGTTACAATAGTAGTCGAATACTACATCTTTAAAAATTAAGGAACCACAATATTCCTTGTCCCTTTTTTTAACCGAGACGTCATTAGCATGTTTTTTTATTGTTCACGTTTGTTATTGTAAGTTTCGTCATTAAATTCCGCGCGGACTGTCACTGGCGACATCGAATACGTGTAATAAATCTATGCTTGGAAAATTCTACTGCAACCGGACTGAAGATACCTAACAGGAAGAGAAAAATATTTTGATACAAATTGTCAATTAATTTAACAGAAGTTGTATAGATGGCCGAACCTAATCGTTATTAATTTTATTTAAATATTTAATACCCCAAAAATAAAAATTTAAAATTGTTTTTGTTAAGTAAAAAACATATTCTAAGTAAATTACTAGATTTTTCCTTTTCATTAAAAAAAATCAAGTATATTGATAATATTGAAAAATAAAAACCATGTAAGCCTGGGATTCGAACCATTAAACTTACGTACTGCGGCGAAAATAGTAAAACACTGAAACTAGCACATATTGTGACAGAGTAAAATTTGATATTACTTACTAGCTTTTACACGCGACTTCGTCCGCGCGGAATAAAAAAAATGCTCACAAGATAAAAAAGTTCCTATGTCCGTCTCCTAGTTCTAAGCTACCTCCCCATCAATTTTCAGCTAAATCAGTTCGACCGAACTTGAGTTATGAACAGTGTAACTAACACGACTATCTTTTATATATATATAGATTAGGTATCTGTCATGTATCGTAAATTTATAAATTTTAAGCGTTATAAGAATAAGAAGAAAAATGTTGGGTTGTCCGATAAGTTCGTGCCCATTTTTAAGGGAAATTTTAAAGGCCCTTAAGTTTTGGCGTACGTCTTTTAAATTATATTTGTTCGATTTTATAGCAAAAAGTCTTATGTATTTCGGCAAAAATTAAGTCAATTAGTTTTTATAAAACTGATAGAAAAGAACGAATTGTGTCCTACCATTTGTCAAAATATGGCTGAAGTTACCCTTTTCAGTATGTATGTGTTATTTAAACATGTCATATGTTTTCAATAATTGTAATATATTCGGGTCTATTCTAAAATACCTATTGAAAATCGGGACGAACTTATTGGACAACCTATTATGTTGATACAAAGCGTCAAATGAATTTAACAGAAGTAGTATATTTCAAAGTGTATCTTAAGCAAATAGAGATGGAGTTGAATTTTGTCAAATGTTACGATATTTTTGCATACTTTCGATGCTTCGTTACTATTGACGCTATGTCTGTTACTATAATTATGGGTACTTTGAATGTACTCATATATATGACGATGTGAACGCTCCGGTGTTTTTGAGCAGAGTGGATGCTTCAATTAATTTGATGACTTTGGTTGTACTTATATAATTGATCACTTTAGGTGTTCCTATATATTTGGATATCTTGACTGCCACTATATTTATGAAGCTGACTGTACTACTTCTCCATATATCTCTATCAGCCATCATATCTGAATTTACCCCCTTACGCGTATCCTCTTTCACACAATCCATCCATACTTTCTTTGGTCTTCCTCTACCTTTATAGCCATCCACATTCAATCTCATTACTTTTTTGTTTATATGATTAACATCCTATCGCATAACATGGATAATACCGACGTATGTGTTGAATTTTACAATATGACAGGCGATTGTGGCCACCTCATGACGGTTGATATTTAGTTTTCTATCTACATAATACAATTTTAAATTTTAGAGTGTGTGTGTAATATCTAAAAATATTTATAATTAGTACACCTGATGTGGTTATGTTGCTAATAACGAAAAACCAAGTCTTAATTTTTTTTTAAATCTGTATACGCATAGCCTTATACTGTTGATTTTTGTTTTCAACATGGAAGAATTACAGAAGTTGTAAGGAAATTTTGCTTACTAGTAACCCTAAAAACTCAATGTCAGAAAACTTCTTGTCATACCTACTCTTTGGTATAGTGCTCTTGTGCTCTTTGATATAAGCAGTAATACAGAACGATCCACCCACTGGCCTGTCTGGTTAAAAAAGTAACAGCAGTCTTAAAAGAAGAGATGTAATTAATCCTGAAACCACCTAAAAGTGAGTTAGTACAAAATGATTTAATTTACGAAAGTCTAATTAACATTCGTTATAAATTTTATAGTTCTATTTGTTTTGTTTATTACTTACGCTGTAATTACTTTAATGTTTATAGAATGAACATAAGCCAGTAGTGAAAGACAAAACGTTTGTCTTGTTTTATTAGGAATATAACGTAGATTGTTTACGCATCTTGCTTGGGATATTTACTAAGTTAAGTACTTTAAAATTTTGTAGTTGTATTAGCATTCTGTCATTGTTTTTTCTAAATATATACTGCAGTCCGTTCACCTATCAGTGTGTCACACTTTTCGTAGGTAGATATTTTGAGTGCGCTGAATACGAATTTAGCAAACTACATAAAGTGTAGGAGCAAGAGTTTAATGTTAATTGTACTATTAAAAGTTTTTGATATTGTATATTGAGTTAAAACGTCTTACATTTATTTAATTGTTAAAATTTTTCGTTATTACAACTGACAACAAAATAATTTAATTGATTTTGATATATTGGAACATCTGTGCCACATTTGTGATAGATAACATTGTTTTTGCCAAATATATTTCAGCGTATTGTTGTGAATTGTGAATTTGGTTGGTATTACTACCTAGAGTTGTATTCCCTGAACTTTTAATAAAGGTGGTGCCACTGGAACTTTGCCAAATATTACTCAGTACATTATTTGATCAGAACACTCATAGCATGTTGTGATACATTAGGAGTAAGATCAAAACGGCTTATCTTAAATTTAAATCTTACTTTAAATCTTACTTTTTAGTAATACTAGAAAGTTTAGATGGATGGATGTTTGTTTGAAGGTATCTCCAGAACGGCTGAACGGATCTTGATGGAATTTGAAATAGATGTACAACATCATTTAGAAGAACACATAGGCTACTTATTATGTTTTTTTTAATTGAGCACATTCGGAGTCACTGGTTAAAGCTAGTCTTTTATAAAATGTAATTTAAGGAATCTTTTTAATTTAAAAATACAAATATTATTTAGATTGTTTTGTTGTATTTTTAAAGGAGCCAGATTCCTGTAGACTTTGATAACTACCAAATTCTGAAGTAAATAAGTATATTTCTGCCTAACTGACTGGAAGGTAGATGTCTTCATAGAAATATAAATATGTTTTGTTTATGCGAACTTGAGTAAATAACAATTTCATTGTGAGTGCCTGTAGCCTAAACAACTGAACCATATTGACAAGTGTCATAGGGTAGGTGAAGTATGGTTTTTCTTTATTAAATTCATTAATGACTGAAATAATAGATTATATTAATAATAGATTATAGTAACTAGCTAAGAAACTAAGAAAATAAGCTAATAGCTTGTTAATAGTCATTTGTAGAAAGTGGTAAAAATGATTTATATTAATGACATAATTTTTTATTTGTAATCTTACTAATATTGTAAATGCCAATGTTTAGATGGATGGATGTTTGTTTGAAGGTATGTCCGGAAAGGCTCAACGGATTTGGATGGAATGTGGCATAGATGCAGAACATAGTCTGGACAAACACATAGGCTACTCATTATGTTTTTTTAATTCCGTGCAGACAGAGTCGCTGGCAACAGCTAGTAATATTATAATATAAGCAAGGTTACTCCAAAATAGCTAACCAGTCCTGAATATCATTTGGTTCAGATAGATTTCTGTCTGCAATATTGCTTTGGCTACAAAGTTTTTAATTCTGTGTGGATGAAATCTTGTTTTCATCATAACATCGAAATCCTCAATACGTTGAGATTTTTAGTGTTATCTTGTTTTCCTTTTATAGATGCACTCCATATAGCGTAGCCCGCACTCTTTTTAACGTCGAAATGCGGCATTATAAACCACTAGTGCCCGCATCTCCGTCTACGCGGAAATAAAAATAAAAAACTTAATAAGCCTATGTGTGCTTCCAGACTATGTTCTACATCTGTGCCAAATTTCAGCAAGATCCGTTGAGCCGTTCTGGAGTTACCTACAAACTAACATCCATCCAACCAACTAAACTTTTGTATTTATTTAAAGTTTTATATTAGTAAGATAAGTAAGAAGTAAGATTTAGGAGTACTCTCTAAATTTTAAGTTGCTGAAATATCTACGAACTAATGTACATTTTTTCACATTTGTTTTGTTGTTTTATTATCTGGCGAGTGTTTCTACGACTGACGTACCGATCTTTCTAATGAAATTTGGCTTTTGTTTTTGCATGACGATCATTAGACTTGTAAAATTGTTAAGGCCGCTCCAGATTGCTGCAAACGCAGCAAACACAAAGAATCTGGTGATTGAAACACTTGCCAAACACCGAACACAAACAGGCATTCTCACGCCTGGAAAACGTGCTAGTTTAATCTGGATTGGCAAACATGGAGGATGACGAGTTTGTTATCCATTTTGAAAGTCTAACTAAAAATATAAAAGAAGATGATTTACAAATAATACATGCCATATACATGCAATAATAATACATGCAAAAGGAATCCATCATTTATACAATCTCGGAATCGGTTGTCATGCCCATTATTAAAAAATATTTGTCTTAAGAATCACTATCTAAAAATAAAAGTTTAGTGGGAAATAAACAATATATAGTAATAAAACCGTTCACACTTCCTCATCCTACAAGCTCTCACGTATAAATAATACACCGCAAGCGTCTGGATACTCCGCAAACACGTTTGTCAAACATCCTTTAATTTGTGTAGAAAACACTCGATGTTTATGCTAGTGATCGGCATAGGTGTAGGGCGTACACCAAACAAAAACAGGCAAACACGTTCGTATTTGATGTTTGCTGTTCGCCACTTTTTGACAAGCGTGCGTTGCGGGCTTAATAATTGTATACAAAATAGGTGATGTTTACTGATTCATGTGATAATAAAAAAAATGTCCAATAGGAGTTAATTTTGTAGTCATAATATGTGCATTAATTTTACATTTTATTTATATAAAAAATATGCAATAAATAAAAACCAATGTGCAAATGATTAGTATGAAATCTAAAAAAAACTGTTTATTTTATACAGTAGTTTTAGTTGATAGTTATCAACGTCACTTTTTAATTTTAATTGAATACTGATACTTCTTATAGTATTAGCCACTAACCAGCTATCAATTAGAAATGTTTTATAGATTATTGGCAAAATTTTTGCAATTGACCTGATTGTTTATTTGATACTGCTATCATTCTCCAATTATCTGGAATAGTTAGATAAAAGTATATTTGTATCTTTCCTTTATTCTAAACAATAATATAATAATGTTTTGTTTCTGAAGACATGATGAGATTGAGTTAATTATTATATTATAATAATTTTCCTAGTTGGGAAGGTAAAAGATAAGACATTTTTGAACCTGAAACCACATATTCTCGTCACAACTTCCCTTCACGATCTTCTCCAACTCCGCTTCTTCCTTTACCCTTCTATTATTGTTTAAAAACCGTCGTGTTATTTCAGGTGTTTTTTGTCTTGCAATTTCGTCTGATGTTATCTTAGTCATCTTTAATCGGAGCTATATGTGATCCGCGTGATTCACATTGGCGCAGTAGAATGTCTTTAAAAGTTGTTTCAGTGGGCGTTTCCACTGCATCATTGTAGTTAACAAACTCTTTACTGTGTTTTATTTAAATACCGTCTGATATACTCATTATTGAGGTCATGGTAGAGAGAAATTACAAATACATGTGAGATCTTTAGCAAAAATCATTCTTGTTACGACATCTCAGGCATGAATTTAGTTAATACCGTGTTCAGCTTCCGTGGTTTTTAGAAAGATAAGTTTGTGAACGAGTTCGTTTTATATGTATGTACATAGTTGTGAAAGTGCGAGCTGTTTTTTCACAATTTGTACTCTTATAATTAGGTATGTATTCGTCAAACAGTATAAGTTACATAGAACACATTTTTGTGTAGTGTATTAGCCAGTTTTAACGTAACCACAGTTCGTTAGTAAAAAGTGAAGTCCTAACTTTCACAAAAGGTTAAGTAACGCAGTACTTATTGGAAGTTGTCCAGTGAATAAATCAAGGGTAGTTAAACATTAACCTTGTGAGTAAACCTTAGCGTCTAGGCGCTCCACCGTATTTCAACATCGTCAAATTATGTATGTACATGGTTCAGGTCTTGGAACTCGTGTCAAAATCCTACGAAAGTGTCACAACTGAAATTATTTTTTATACATTTATAAGTTAATATTTTTTATTTAAAATAATACCAATATTACTAAATACTTGAATTAGAGTTAAAATTTTCAAGACGCTTATCAGCTTACAAAGCTGTATAATGCAACCGTCTATAATAGGGACCGACATATGTATGGATTCAATTAAGCTTCCTCTTGTGACAGTCCTTATGAGATCATTGAGTGAACAGTGTAATTGCACTCTTTACTAGGAGCACGGCTTTATGCCAAATATACCCCTATTAACTTGTGTTTAAGATCATAATCGCTTGAAGCTTACCACCTTATGATGCTGAATTGAATTACTGCATCTTTCCCTTCGGTGTATTAAATATTTTACATATTGTTTTTATTTGAGGCGTATATGTAATTTGAGGCGGTGTTACGGTTTATAAAAATTAAGTCTTGTTTGTTCTTACAATTAAATATTAAACAAAATATAAATTAAACGTTTAATGTGTACAGTTTTTCTTTTGCACACTTAATTTTGATACAACGTATTTAAGTCCGTTTAAATATTTACTTATTAGCGTCAAATAAAAGGGAAACGTAATAAACCATTTCTGTACAATAATGTGACCAACATCGCTGCCTGTACCATATAAAGCCACACACAGGAAACTGGTTGAAGTACAGCCTTCGTCTTCTACGCACAATTACGCTTTTACAATAATGTTTTTCTTTCCAAATGATCTTGATAGTGACCTTTATTGATGTTAATGTTATTTGACTATGTCGATTTTGAATATATCAAAGTTATCATAGATTATAATATGCATATATTAGCTTATGTATAGCAGTTTTTTTATCTAAAGGATTTTAAAATTAATAAATAATTAATTGAAAATGTAAGATAAAGATTTTTTTACATTTCCCGTTTATTTGAAGTAAATGTTAAGATTTACCAAGTGTTCGCGATAAACAAGGATCTCAAAATAATCTGTCTTTTACCTTGACAAGTTTGTAAATTTTTACAGGCTTTAAGAGAACATCTCAGCATAGACCGTGGTTTCGGTTTTTACAGCAAAATAAACATAAAGGCACATGTCGGGGACAAGTTTAGTTAACTGAAAGGCAATGACTTTTTAAATATCTGTAAAAATCAAGCAATCTATGTATTTACTTTTGCGAGTATTACAATTACATAATGAAAAATAGTTTTACTTTGTGATATCATCTGCTTGTGTAATTCAGGTGGAATATTTTGTCTGCAGGTATCAAGATGATGCGAGCACAAGTAACACCTCCGGAGTGCGCTCTCGCCGCAGAAATGTTTGATCACTTTTGTTCAGCAGGCACCATGAAACAAATCTTGGCATTACATCGGGAAATATGTAACACGCTCAATCTAAAACCGAACAGGCTGCCCGACTTCTACCCTAAAATAAAGGTTCGTAGTTAACTTAAACACTTTGATTATATTCAAAATTCCGTGAATTTAATACCAAATTTTTCTACAATTTTTGTTCCCCGCTGTCGATGAAAACGTGATTAACTGGATCGCGAATAAGGAGACTGTGTAGTATCACAAAGTATAGTGTTATAATAATACGATGATTTATTATGCAATGTGTTCGTAGCTTAAATCGGGTCTGAGTAATAAATGTCTCAAGATTAAGTAAGGTACAAGTAACACGAAACTAAACTAAACTTAAAAAAAAACTAGTTCAAAATAATTCTTATGTTAAGTTAAGCATCGTTTCACTAAAATAATTATTTGTGGTAGACTTACGTCCAACGCGGCGGAACGGAGAGTAGTAGGAGAACATAAATCAGTGTGAAGCGTTTAAACACTCTCTCTTATTTGCATGATTTTGGCGCGTTGCCACTAAAAATCCGGATGTTCGGATGGTTCCAGAGTTTTCATGGTTGCTTGATAAACAACAGGTCTGGAGAGCAATACAATCCAAATATATGCGTCGAGTTTTATTTGAGAATAGACTAACCGTCTCCACGCATGTTATGTAGGAAAATTTTGTTGTGTGAAATATTTCGACGCGAAAGTATTTATCTTTAAGCATATTTGCTGCCACGGCGCTTTGCGTAATTAATTTTTTTCTTGGTTAAATGATCTGACTCTTTATAAATTACACATGAGACTTACACACAGTAATATTTTAAAAATAAAAACGAATAACATCTTAAATGACTCTTCAAGTTACATCTTGTAAGATGTCCTATATGAATAGATAAAATTTGTTTGATATTTATTGGAAATTCCATGACATAGCAAGATCCAATTTTCCAGTTCAGTAGGGGATATATTTTGATGAAAATTTTGAAGGACTCCGTAGAATGTTTATGTCCTAAAAATAATATAATCAAAATCTAAAATCTTTTATAATAAAAGTTCAATAACATGACTACGAGTATATTGATTACACAGATTGCTGTCCTATTGTACTTTGGCATTGCAACGCACGTGCACTGCGAACAATTATTCTATGATGAAATATATTTACTTTCCATACTTAAATAAAAAGTGAAAAGCAGATGATTATGGCTCTATGCATTTACCGTAAAATCCATGCTCCTTAAGTTGAAATAAAATATATTTTTTTTCTATTTCATAATTAGTACCGCCAACAACTCTGCAATTTATATTGCAACGTATCCGTCAGGGATAAAATATGTTTTGAAATATAGAGAAATATCTGGACTTTGAAGAGTGAGGAGTCATAGAGCGTCGGTACGGTTAAAAAAATAACGAATACTTGTTTAAGTAAATTGGAATACCGATTAGGCGGTACATACTCAATTTCTTGTCATAGTAATTTGCATTGCAGCGCTATCTCTAATTGTTTCATGGTGACGTGATATTTATCAGTTGCGATAACGCTCTGGCCGATTGTTATTTTGTTAGGTGAACAGTTTGACTTTAAATTTATTTGCTGTTGCTTACTATTTATAAAGCTTGCGTATTTTAAATAAGGTGTCGACGTAGTGGTGAGGAGCCGGCAGATGAGGATTTTCTATCAATATCTTCTTATTATAGGCTCCCCAACAACTGGATGTAGATGTTTACGAATTTTTTGTAGGATCTTCTTGAGGTTAAACAATGTAAAAAAATGACAGACGGATAGATAACGAATTATTGCATTTTGAAATCTAGCATATAACCCTAAAGTAGAATTGATTGTTAATTGATTACATTGTGAGAATGATTTGGCTTTGTATACTATGCCATGCTGTCTGTGATTTACCCAAACTTTGCTTTTTAATCAATTTCCTTTTTTTACTGAGGCTAAGCGACGCTCTTGCAAATTATCTGCTTTATATTTCTGGGAACCTTTTGATTGATGTCAGATATCTTAGAAGTAAACTTAGTATAATGTCATAAGGCATGTTTAAGACTGATAGAAAGCCGTGAACTGTGCTGTGCTACCCCATGCAACATGGACGGTTTATTTTATTATTAGTTCTCTATTGCAATACAAATATTTTGTTACATCAAACGAGCAAGTATGTCATCTGATGTTTAAGTGATGACTTAAATGGACATAACAGAGGATTAAAGGAACAGTTCCTTTCTCCTCTTCTTCCTTTAAGTTCCTTGTTAGAAAACAGTGGGATGATTGGTCGTCCTCGGACGAAAATTGGCCCTTGAGCACAATAGTCTATTTCCTTAATGCCTGTCTTCTGTGGGGTCATAGTATTTACCGGTCAGACCGGCGCATTCTACAACTTGTGTTGTTGCTAGCTCTGGCTATAATCTATATATTTATCTGTACAATTATTAAAATTGGTGTGTCTGTATGTTTCTGCATTACTTATAACGAAATTACAAAGTACAAAATGTTTGTCGGACTATCTGCAACTCCGCGTATGTTTCATGTAATCTCCGGCTAATAAACGGCTTGACCGTTTTTGATGGGACTGATACAAGAAGGAAGGTTATGTGTGCGGGAGTAACTTAGGACACTTTTTTATTGGTATTATGCCCTGATAATATCGCGGGAAACTGCTAATCTATACATATAATAGTTCTTTCTATTTGTACTTTGTTATACTATAAGGGCTGTCATCATTTCATGTATTTCTAATTTATCATTATAATGTCCAAACAAGTATTCATAAAGATCTAATGTTGGAAGATCTTCAAGTGCCTTATTTCCTCTCACAATGGGATAAGTGGATAGCAATTGTGATCTCTATACGTATTTGGTCCAAGTCCGAGAGTTGCAATTTTGATTAGCTATGAAATATATAAATCAATGTTTAATTCATACATTTTATATGGTGTACATTGTGCAGGCGAAACTGGCAAATTCATGGAAGGCTCAAGCTCTGTTCAAGAAATTCGACCTCCGGGCGAACCACAAGGTGTACGGCAAAGGCAGGATATGCGCGCAGACCAAAGTTCTCATCATCGGCGCTGGGCCCTGCGGTTTAAGAGTGGCTATTGAGTGCCAACTTTTAGGAGCCAAAGTGGTAATATATCCAATATCTACTCCAACTCTACATTATTTCAGGATAGTTTGTATCGTTTCATTATATTATTATACATATTACATAAACCAACAGCCTATTTGATTATATTTTATAAGACTTATGGGTAAAATAATTAATAATTTGCATTATTTAACAAATGTGAAGGGAAAATACAGAAACTTGGTTATTGATACAGTTTTTTGTAGCGGTGGTCGATTTCCCACAGGCACGCACAGAGACAACTATTTTCTTGCAAGGGAGGGCTGACTGCTGACTCGGAGTTTTTCTCAAATTAAGTTTGTGCATTAACAGGTTGTTATTGAAAAGCGCGATCGTATATCACGTAATAATGTACTGCATTTGTGGCCGTTCGTCATACAAGATCTGCGAGCACTTGGTGCTAAGAAATTCTTCGGAAAATTTTGTGCCGGTTCAATAGACCACATCAGCATACGACAATTGCAGTGCATTCTTATGAAGGTATGTAAGATAGTTAAAAATTAGATCTTTTCTCTACATACTAACAAATATTTCTGTCAATATTCAAGAAAAACCTTATAATATGTGAAGTTTTTTCAATTATATATCAATGTTGTGTGGATTTTCAGGTAGCTTTGCTGCTTGGCGTAGAATTGCACGAAGGTGTCAGTTTCGAAGAGTTACTGGAGCCAACTGTCGGTCAGCATGGCGAAAGTAAGTTTTAAATAATAAAAAAATCATTTTAAAGAATCAAATTCCTGAACTATAAGTTTACAAGACAGGCGATATTAGACTGTGTGGTTGTTACCTATGTTGTAATGAGGGGTAGTTTCCCCTTTTGGCCAGTTCTTTTATTCAATAATCGCTGCCTCTTATTTAAAAATTGGTAACTCGACTAAAATTAACGAGCTGCAGATCAGGTCACGATTCACATGTGTTAAGCAGATCAGTGAACCGCAGCTCAATTTGTACCTGCATAGAGTTATGATTTGCGTTTCGAATTGTAACTCACCAGGCAGTTCGCGGCTCGTCGGCTCACATATTTATAGTACATCCCGATGAGTTGAAAGCCAATGTGGTTTAAGTCTATGTGACCTGAACTTTTGAACCGGTTCAGAGGTGATTTATACATGTCTGGTCTTAGTACGAGTATGTAGTTAAGTGGTGGGTTATGCAGGGCTGGGTTGGAGGGCGCGGGTATCGCCGGCAGAGCACCCAGTGTCGCAATACGAGTTCGATGCGCTGGTGGGTGCGGATGGCAAGCGTAACACGCTGCATGGCTTCAAGCGCAAGGAGTTCCGCGGCAAGCTGGCCATGGCGATCACCGCAAACTTCATCAATAGACACACCGAGCAAGAGGCATCGGTAAACAAAATTTACACTCACTATTCTTATTAAACTAAAAACTCTCAAATCTTTAGAGACAAGTGCACTTTGATTACACTAAATATCAGTCCGTAATCTCTGCCGAATTCTTTAGGCTACGTAAAAATCATCTTATTTCTAGTGTCCTAAGAACATAGTTTTATTACTAAGGCTACAAATTTTTACTTTTTATAGCAAGTGTTGTTACATTCACTATCTTATTCTTCCAGGTACCGGAAATAAGCGGGGTCGCCTTCATTTTCAATCAGAAATTTTTCAAAGAACTATTCGAAGTAACCGGGATCGACCTCGAGAACATTGTGTACTACAAAGACGACACACACTACTTCGTCATGACGGCGAAAAAACACAGTCTCTTGAATAAAGGAGTTTTATTAAATGTAAGTTAATAAAATAAGTTAAATACTTATTTAAAAGTTGTCTTTGCAAGCTGCTTTAAAGGGGTGCTTTTAAATTGTCTTTATCCGACTGACATCTGGCTGTTTTTGTCGGGCGGATGTAAGTTTTTTTTTATTCATGTGGGTATATATTTATTAAAATACAGACAAAATGGCGTTATTTCATAATTTGAGCTTCAATCAGTGGTGTGTTTTTTTTTTATTGGAACGAAGTTCCTTATCGCGCGTTGTGAAAGGGGGCTAGACGGAAAAAATTGTTACGAAAAGTTGTCACGACACTTTTTGCTACAGACGAATGAGCGCTACTTTACCATGGCAACGACGTGACTATATATAACGAAAATTCATACAAATAAAATGTACTTCTTATGAAGATTTAAGTTTTTTATTCATAGAATAAACATTGGTTCCTTCACTAATTGATAGAAAGGAACTTCGTTCCATCCGGGTGTCCCTTGACACCTCTCAAGTTTTTTTATTGTTGGGTTTAGTATTCATTGACTTCATACATGTCTTTGAATTCCTTCGCAGATAAAAATAAAATAAAATAAAAAAAGCAGATGTGTGCAATGTTAATGTTTATTCGAGATTTTCTTATTAACTGTTAAATTGATTTCAGGATTATGCTGAAGTATCTCGCTTGTTGAGCGTAGAGAACGTAGACCGCGGCGCTCTGATGCGATACGCACAGGAGGCTGCGCGCTTCTCTACCAATGGTTCGCTACCCCTCAAAGACTTCGCCCTCAACCACTACGGGGAGCCTGATGTAGCACTATTCGATTTCACCTCTATGTACGCTGCTGAGAATGCCAGTATTGTAAGTACAAATTTCAATTTAAAACATTAAATTTAAAGACACATTTGTTCCAATTTTTATTTACACACACATATATATGCATGCATCTAACTATCCAGCTGTCTAGTTCAAACTGACTGCAATCTCCTCCGCCACTAATTCTATTATCTCTGACATGTTAAAATATAGTCCCACAAGGATCTTATGACATTGAAAGGGAGCCACTTACAAGTTTTAAGGTTTAACAGTGAGTAAAAATTTTCTTAACTCTTCCGAAAGTCGTCCATGTTACAACTTCAAGGTACATTTGTTACTTACGACCTGAGTTCTCGTAGTAATTCTTTACCATTTAAATTTATATATCCAAAAACGTTACCAAAGTAACCTTCATGTAACAATAAAAAAATAATACATTGAAATTTTCAAAAAAGACAACAATAAACCGTGCAGCTACCGCTCCCTTATTGGTCAAAATATGACGCTATTAGTTCACATATATTCCAACTACCGTAAGACCCTTGTTTGACTTTTATAGCTCGTAATAAAAAAAGTGTTGAAACCTTTAAAATTTCAGGTGTACGAGCGTCAAGGGAAACGGCTCCTTTGCCAACTGGTAGGCGATAGTTTACTGGAGCCATTCTGGCCGACTGGTTCCGGCTGCGCCCGGGGTTTCCTGTCAGCGCTGGACGCAGCATGGGCCGTGCGCTCGTGGGGACAAATTCCAGCACCACATCCCTTGGAAGTGATAGCAGAGAGGGAATCAATATACCGACTTTTGGGTAACTTTACTATATTACACTTCTGGTAGTTAATTAAAACAAACCACCCGAAACAGTCAGTTAACTGAAAAGTTTTGGTTATTCGGTAAAGAATAAAAATCAATCGATCCCTCATACTTTAAAATTGATCCAGCCCCTTAGGTTCTAGGTTATTATAAAATATAGTCGCAAAAAAATTAAGTAGTAATAAGATTTATCCAAAGAAAAGTTAAAAACGCTCATCTTTTAAATATCCCTTTGGTCCATATAAATTTGTCTAAGAAAATGGAAACGTTATATTATAGTAACTAGCTGTCGCCCGCGACTCCGTCCGCGCGCAGTTAATAAGCTTATATGACACGTTACCATAGCAGCGCCATCTATTGATTACTTACTCAACCCAGTCGAAAGGTATAGACATCTGTTAGAATCATTTGGAGTTAACAGATAATTGTGACTGTCAAATAATAACAGACAAATAATTAGCAATAAATTAAAATTGCGACTATAATTTGAGATTTAAACTATCCTATCTCTCAAGTTGGATCGAACTGCACATGGTGTGCGAATTTTATTATAATCGGTTAAGTGGTTTAGGAGTCCATTGAGGACAAACATTGTGACACGAGATTTATATATATTAAGATATAGTAAATTGAATCAATTATTTGAAACGTTACAGCACAAACTACGCCTGAGAATTTACACCGAGATTTTGGTGCGTACACATTGGACCCCGGTACGAGATATCCCAACTTGAACAGAACCGCGGTGACACCACATCGTGTTACCTCGTTCTATGACTGTGATGAAGCTGTACAGTACGACGCCCCAATCGGCACCAGGAAGCGACGTCGCGGTGACTATTATTTTTATACAATAAGTGCGTTTTAGTTGTAGTGAATAATACAGTCAGGTCATAAGTTTTGTCACACAGTAAAAACTTTTCTTTTAGAATGCTGGCCACAAAAAAGTTTATTGAATTCGAATTTTGCATTGTTCATGGAAATAAAACTGTATACTTTTTAGAATTTTACTCATTTTTAAATATGGAGTGGACGCTTAAAGAAGACCGTGTTGCAGTTATTGCGTTGCATCGTTGCGGTTACGCGCCAGTTTAAATTTTTGACATACTGAAAAATTTGAATATAACCAAAAGATTCGTTTATCGTACCATCAAACGATACAATGAAGATTCTAGTGTAGACAGGTCGAGAAGTGGTCGCCCTCGGTCTGTTAGGACTCCAGCAGTGATAAAAGCTGTGAGGGCGCGAATTCAAAGAAATCCCAAAAGAAAGCAGAAACTGTTGGCCCTTCAGATGGGGTTAAGCGGAACCGCGGTGAAAAGGGTGTTAAATGAAGACTTGGGGCTTCGTGCATGTCGAAGAAAAACAGGACATCGTTTGAATGCTCGTCTAATGGACCTGAGACTGAAGAGATGCCGCGCTTTGTTCAAGCGGTACCCGGGAAAAAAATATCGGGAAATTCTATTTCGGATGAAAAAAATTTTACCGTAGAAGAGAGCTACAACAAACAAAATGATAAGGTGCACGCACACAGTAGTGAAGAAGCGAGCAACTGTATTCCGCGTGTCCAACGAGGTCATTTTCCATCCTCGCTCATGGTATAGTTGTGAGTTTCTTATTGGGGCTTAACAGAGGTACATTTTTGTGAGAAAGGTGTAAAAACGAATTCAGTTGTGTATCAAAATACAGTCCTGACGAACCCTGTGGAACCTGTTTCTCATACCATGTTCAATAACAGGCACTGGATATTCCAACAAGATTCGGCGCCAGCTCATAGAGCGAAGAGCACACAAGACTGGCTGGCGGCGCGTGAAATCGACTTCATTCGGCACGAAGACTGGCCCTCCTCCAGTCCAGATTTGAATCCAGTAGATTACAAGAAATGGCAACACTTGGAGGAAAAGGCGTGCTCAAAGCCTCATCTCAATTTGGAGTCACTCGAGACATCCTCGATTAAGGCAGCCGCCGATATTGACATGGACCTCGTTCGTGCTGCGATAGACAACTGGCCGCGCAGATTGAAGGCCTGTATTCAAAATCACGGAGGTCATTTTGAATAAACTTTAGTGTCATACGAATCTATGTTTTGTTAAGTTCATTTTGGTATATAAATGGTCACATAATGAATAAACTTGTTTAAATTATTTTATATTAAACACGCGACAGAATTTATGACCTGACTAGGTATATATTGGCTATGGCTATAGAAAAAAAAAATAGAAATGCCTTATGTGTTCTTCATGTAAAAAAATAATTTTGTCTTTAAAATCTAGCACTCTGATGTAATAAAGTTGAGGGAATATGAATCACAGATTTTTTTAATTTTTTTAATACACAAAATGTGTTAATGCTAATTCTTATTTAAAATTCATTATAAAAGTGTATTTAATGAATAATGATATTCCAGAAATGGATATATCGGAGGGGGCGTTGATATCGTGGGTGGGGTGTGCGGAGGGGGATCTCGCGAGCGCTGTGGGTGCGCAGGCGCTTGCAGATCTCGTACGTCGCTATCGGCCCGACCTAATGCCACCCAGCGCACCACCCAACGCCGTCTATCACATCTTACAACAAGAGTTTGGTAATCGAGACCTTTTTACTTACTATAAATAGTAGTTTTTATTACTTGATAAGGGCTAAATGAACAGTGAATCAACTATTGTTATCCGCAACACCAGAGTAACCGCAAATACGTTGCAATTGTATACGTTGATTGAATACTATATTCATATAAATATGAATAAAAATTAATGTTTATTCTTTGAGACTGATCACACAATTTTTTTTCTGTATTTGAAATTGTAAGATATGACCATCTTTTTACCAAATAGTCTCAAATTAATTTACGTATTATCTTAATATGTACAATTATTTTTTTACTTTTAATGTTTGTCAGTAAAAGTACTGTATTTGAATGTTTATTCAAGTGATATATATTTTCCGTAGGCATTACGCCGTTTTCAGCAACAGGTGCGGTGTACGAAGTGCCCGAAGCGAAACTACGCTCGTATTTGGCTCGTGTGTACCTCGTGTTCAAAGGCGAAGTGCCTCACATACAACACAAATATGATGTCTTTGAACAGGTCCTACAATACTGAGTTTTTTTTTAATTTCTTTAATAATTTGCATACAGTACAAGCATGAAAACAACAAAGTGATTTGTGTACCTATTACTATCCAAACAAATATGATTCAACTTTGTCACAGTTTATTTACGACTTTTATTTGAACAAAGAAAAAGTATTTCAACGTTCCTTATTGTCTTTTGTCTGTTTCTAAAAATCTCTTAGTTTATTTTTAGCCTATTTAATATTTGAATGTTTTTGTTGTTTATTGATTTTAACAAATAAGTATAATATATTTATTTATATCCTTTACCTAGACTTTGTGATACCTTTTAATCTCCCGCTAGTTTTAATAATGTCAGCTTTCTTTTTAGATCAAAAAAAGCCAACAGAAAGAGAAGCATGCCCGAAATACGACGGACCATTCGGTTTCTGTATATTCGAGTAAGTAGTGTAATTAATGGAAAATCGTATTTGCATTTTATGTCGTAGTAATTGTAGTTAATGACACGCCTTAGAAACTGATTACATCTTCAAAATGTTTGTCAAATACATCTTTTAGATCTTCCTCGATTATACAAATATTAGTTACTGTTATTTATCTCTTTTAACCTCAATTAGTATAAATAAATTAATCTAAAAAAAGTTGTGATTAAAAAAATTACATTGTTTCATATGTTTAATGCTTTTTTATTTCTCTAACAGATGCAGCCGATCTCGATAAATCTACCTTAAGCTCAAGAAAAAAACGCCGCTCCACACGTTCATCCCAAGTAAGTAACGATCCCGCAGAATATATTAGAAAAAAGATTGGCAAATTAGATCTTAACGACATCACACAATTAGCACGACTCATAGAAGGCCACGACGCTATATCCAACGAAATTGATCACTCTGAGAAACAAAAAGAGATACAGGAACAAATATTAGCATTATTCGAAACTGAAGATTCTGTAGATCCTAGAATGGTAAGAGATTCCCTATCCCAACTACTCCAAGGTAATACGAATACGCGAATAAAACAAAAGGGAATAAAACAAACCAATTTAAATGACTTTTTCCAAGAAAAAAAAGCTGAGTCAAAACCCTCAAAGCCGCGTCGAAAACTAAAAGGGTTAGCCAGCGACACTATTAAAGTACCTGACTTCTCAGACATTTTTAAAGATGATTCGGCAGACACTGACACGACTATTGTGAATGTAGAACAACCAAAGAGGAAAGACTTGATTCGGTCCTGTTCGACGGAAAATGAAAAGACTCAAAAGTGTACGCGATCTGCGTCCGTTGAAAGTCGCATACCCCAAGCGAGACGAATGTCGGAAATAATCGATCCTAATAGAAAGAGATATTCACCAAGTCCTGAAATACCTTTGTCGGGTCGCTCGAATTCCATTGGCAGTTTAGAAAGCTCATATAGTACAAAAAGAATAGCCGAAATTTTTGATGGCCGGAAAAATAGGCACACGCCTAGTCCAGACACTCGATCTGTTCGGTCAGGTTCGAGTGGTAACAAAGAGATGGCGCTGAGATTGCAAAGAATGACAGACATCATTGAAGGGAAACGTCGCGACACGCCGAGTCCCGATCGTACCAAAAGACTGGAGTCTATCGGCAACCCAGAGATGGCGCTCCGAAGACAAAAAGTTGCCGATCTCATTCAAGGTGTTAAGCCCAGAGAAGGTCCTGAACCGCCACAAAGACGAAACTCGGGCGATATGGCTTTTAGAATGCAAAGAGCATCTGATATGATTGAGAAGAGAAATGCACAAGCGAAAGTACCAAAAAGTGTTGGAAGAAGGAAAGCCGCTCGCGAAATAATGAAGCAGCGATTCGAAAAGAGTTTACAAATGTTAGCAGCGGAGCCGAGGCTCGACTTTGCTCCATCCGCAGATCTCGAACACGACTACGGTCTGCAACAGTACAGAGCCAGCGCGCCGCACTTCGACGAGCGCGTTAAGAAGCTAGAGAAACAGTTGCAACATTATGTGAGAAACGTGTGCCCTTGTGTGCCATTGTGTGCCATTGTGTGCTTGCATGATGACACTAACCACTACCTTTCTTTGTTCTATTTAAATGTCTCTTTTTAGAAAATACCTCAAATTTTTTTAAATAAATTTAACATTAACTTTTTGACGATATTACTCATATTAAGTTGCGGTAACTACTCAACATTTAAGTATGCCGATGTCAAATGATTTAAAATAACTTGCTTAAATATGGAATAAATTAAAATACATACATGTCGCAATACTTATTTTTCGAAGAAATGTTTATGCAATATACGAAGCCGAAATAACAGTCTACATTACATTGTATATACGTGTTATATAACTATTTGAACTTTCTAAAACAAAGTCAGTGTTTGCATGAGTTTAATTAATATTCAAATGATGATCAGAGAATTTTATTAATGTAAAAAACTTTAAAACTGCGAATAAAATGATAAAATACAATACAGATTTATCATTTTACTGTTATGTTGACATTTAAAAGAACTAGATGCACTTATAAATAAATAAAAGCTATGAAATTAACTAAATATTTGAAAGCACGATTAGAATTAACATGTTTGATATGTTTTTGTACTTGTTGTCAAAATAATACCTTATATTTCACCTCTTAACTGCAAGTAAGAAGGAGATTGAAAATTAATTGAATTTAAATAAAGCTTAGTATTTTAAATTTGTAGGAAGAGGGAAGAGTGGTGGGAGGAGGCAGAGCGGTCGGCGGAGGAGCTCACGTGGCGCGCTTGGCTGCGGAGCTCTCCCATGTCAACCCCTCCACTGCAACACCTAAAGCTTCCAAACCCAAAGATTTGATACGATCTGTTGGGAAAATAGAGAAAGACGATTGGAACGTTAAAGAAATTGAAAAAAAGATTATGGAAAACCGTCTCGGTAGACCAGAACCGAAAGCGGCTGAGAAAGTTCCGAAATGGGATAGAGAGGAAGTAAGTTTTACACTTTAATATTTCTATTATTTACTTCTTATGGCCGCCACACATGCTTCAAACAGTATAGTCATATTCAATAGAGTTTAGTCTACTAGACTGTTAGACAGACTAGATAATAGATTAGTCCATAATAATGATATCCCTATAGATTTATAACCTATAGATAACTAAACCGAAGCACAAAAGTGACGCCTCCAGTGACCGTTTACTGGGTTTAATTCCCTTTGTGTTGTCATTTACAATACAAAATTTCATTTCGAAAATCGACTCTACTATACGTCAAACTTGTATGAAACTATGGAGAGCTTTATCTATGAATTTCAATATTCCATTTTTTAAAGTCTTTTGAATACTGTTAATTCATCTTAAATTCAACCTAACACGAAACTATATTTGATGTGTCAGATTGCAAATATTTTGCATTTTTACAACAGTTTCTTAAACGCCAACGTCGCTTGAAGGAAGGTGAACAGTATGATGAGAAATGGGAAGATATTGATGAAACCATCAACAAATTTAACCAGAAAGTGAAAGATTCGGGTCGTCCGGAACAAGGAAACAAAAGGGTAAGTGTATTGAATATACAGTGTGTTTTAAATATTAATTTTTCTAATGATCCAAAGATCGTTGTTACGCATCATTTTGTTACACAATTTAACTTGTAATAGAGCCAGATGCTTATCTATACTTGATACATGCTGTTTACTCTTTTTTCCTTTAAATAATATAAAGATTTGGAATAGAAATTGTTCATACATATTTATTTTTCCTTTTCACAGGTTGCAAGCTTAGCAACAAAGTTTGTGAAAAAGGAGGAACCTGATACTGATAAAACCGAATCAAAAGATAAGGTTGGTTTAATAACAATGGAACTAAAACTTATACAAATATACATAATATCCGCGGCCTTTTGGCGGCTCAAAGTGAGCTGCGCCTTAACCAGTCTTGCTTTCACGCCAAAACTACTAAACCGATTTAAATGAAATTTGGTACACAGATAGTCTAGGAGCCTTAGGAAGGACATAGGCTACTTTTTAAAGCGAAAAAGGAGTTGAAAGTGGGGGTGAAAGTTTGTATGGAAGTATCGCATACTGTCGTTTATTGAACTGATTTAAATGAAATTCGGTACACAGATAGCCTAGAGCGTCAGAAAGTATGGTGAATTTCTGTTGTGTTCTCTGTGCTGTTCTGTTCTTTATTCTGTGCTCTGTTCTGTTCTGTTCTTTATTCTGTTCTGTTCTTAATTCTATTTTCTGTTCTTTATTCTATTCTCTGTTCTGTTCTCTCTTCTTTGTTCTGTTCTGTTCTTTGTTCTGTTCTGTTCTTTGATCTGTTCTATATTCCGTTCTTTGTTCTGTTCTGTTCTGTTCTTAATTCTATTCTCTGTTCTTTATTCTATTCTCTGTTCTGTTCTCTCTTCTTTGTTCTGTTCTTTGTCAAGTTTTGTTCTCTGTTCTGTTCTTTTATCTGTTCTACTCTTTTTTCTGTTCTATTCTCTGTTCTTTTCTGTTTTCTGTTCTTTTCTTTATTCTGTTCTGTTCTTAATTCTATTCTCTGTTCTGTTCTCTCTTCTTTGTTCTTTTCTGTTCGCTGTTCTGTTCTCTGTTCTGTTCTTTATTCTGTTCTCTTCTTAATTCTATTCTCTGTTCTTTATTCTATTCTCTGTTCTGTTCTCTCTTCTTTGTTCTGTTCTGTTCTTTGTTCTGTTATATATTCTGTTCTTTGTTCTGTTCTGTTCTTTGTTCTGTTATATATTCTGTTCTTTGTTCTGTTCTCTGTTCTGTTCTTGGTCAAGTTCTGCTCTTTGTTCTGTTCTTTGTTCTGTTCTGTTCTTATTCTGTTCTGTTCTTTGTTCTGTTCTGTTCTTTGTTCTGTTCTGTTCTTTGTCCTGTTCTGTTCTTTGTTCTGTTCTGTTCTTTGTTCTGTCCTGTTCTTTGTTCTGTTCTGTTCTTTGTTCTGTCCTGTTCTTTGTTCTGTTCTGTTCTTTGTTCTGTTCTATATTCCGTTCTTTGTTCTGTTCTATATTCCATTCTTTGTTCTGTTCTCTATTCTGTTCTCTGTTCTGTTCTCTGTTCTGTTCTTTTTTCTGTTCTATTCTTTATTCTGTTCTCTGTTCTTGTCTGTTCTCTGTTCTGTTCTTTATTCTGTTCTGTTCTTAATTCTATTCTCTGTTCTGTTCTGTCTTCTTTGTTCTTTTCTGTTCTCTGTTCTGTTCTTAATTCTATTCTCTGTTATTTATTCTATTCTCTGTTCTGTTCTTTGTTCTGTTCTGTTCTATATTCCGTTCTTTGTTCTGTTCTCTGTTCTGTTCTGTTTTTAATTCTATTCTCTGTTCTTTATTCTATTCTCTGTTCTGTTCTTAATTCTATTCTCTGTTCTTTATTCTATTTTCTGTTCTGTTCTTTTTTGTTCTATTCTTTATTCTGTTCTGTTCTTTTTTTTGTTCTATTCTTTATTCTGTTCTGTTCTCTGTTTTTTTTTGTTCTCTGTTCTGTTCTTAATTCTTTTCTCTGTTCTGTTCTCTCTTCTTTGTTCTGTTCTGTTCTCTGTTCTGTTCTCTGTTCTGTTCTCTGTTCTGTTCTCTGTTCTGTTCTTTATTCTGTTCTCTGTTCTGTTCTTTATTCTGTTCTCTGTTCTGTTCTGTTTTTGGTTCTGTTCTTTTTTCTGTTCTATTCTTTATTCTGTTCTGTTCTGTTCTGTTCTCTGTTTTGTTGTTTGTTTGAAGGTATATATGGAACGGCTCAACAGATGATGTCATTTTGTACAGAGTTAGAACATTGTATGAAAGAAGATATAAGCTTCTAATAAGTTTTTTTTTAATTCCGCGTGGAGGGAATGGCGGGCGACAAGTAGTCTATAGTTTTTGAAGTGCGTTTTATTGAAGTGAAATGTGAATAATTTTTGATGAATGTAGCAAAGCAAGCGCAGTTGGCGCGGTCCCTCAGCGCCGGGCATCCAGTGCGTGGCGTGCGGCAGACGTGTGTTCGCAGCAGAGGGCGTCGTCGCGGACGGGCTCCATCTGCACAGGTCCTGCTTCCGATGCGCGGTCTGCACCACCGTCTTGAGACCCGGGTAACAAAAATACAATAAAATGGATTTAGATAAAGCAGTGGTCAAATATACGATATAATTTTCAAGTGAACTTTGTTTCCTTTCAATGTCTTTGTAAACAACTTTTTGAATACCTCAAGCTTTGCATTATTATTTCAGAAATTACGCTATGGAGCGTTACGGCAATCGTTTAGTGTGTTTACGACACGCCGGAGTGACAGTTCCCGACACGGTGGGCGTAGCGGAGAGTACTAATATCTTGCAACCAAAGTCAAAGTCTCAAGCCGTCCTCTCTACTCCTGAACGAATCAGTCTCGAGCTATCAGACGGTGCTGCAAGAGAAATTGATGAAGACGAATGGACCGACAGGAACTGTCTTGCATCAGAAACATCTGCCGCCGGTGGGCTGAGGTATGTTATATAATTTAGTCTCTAGCAAACAGACAACACACAACTTATGTTCCGCAATCGCGTATCGAGACTGTGTGAAAGGATGCTGGAACGTAGTTACCTCATGTAATTTTCAACGGCACAAAAGAAAACGGTATGAATTAAATATTCTGAGATATGTTACACAATGTTTTATTTATCAGCGATGAAAAAGCTTCATCCGACGAATGGACGGACGTCGAGAGCGAAGGCGAAGACGAGGCGCGGGCGCTGCACTCCCCGAGGCCTTCGCGCGATCCTGTACATATCCACGATGCGGCTGATCTCGCCTTTTTCTCCTATCTATCGGACGATTCCTTTGGCTATGATGATAATTCTGATGAAGGTTAGTGTTTTCTTTGTTGTTGCCCGATTGAAAAGAGATTAATGTTTTTAGAGGGAACAGATGTACGTTCTAATGTGTCTGTAGTCTAAATGACTCGCCCATATCATAATGTATTATGTATTGAGTCAATTGTATGTAGAAATTACAATGTACGTTGCGAATTCGTAATTCAGTTCTTATTCTTGCCTTTTGTTTTTTGAAAATTTGTTCTGACTTATGTTTAGTTCCAAATACTAGTGGTCGTCGGAGACTTTATCAGTGCAGGATTAAAATCGATGTACTCGAGGGCAAAGATACATAATTTTTAAATATTGTTTTTCGTTATTAGCAACGCAGATAGGTACATTACGTATACGAAATAAGATTTTTTTCTCCATATTACATACAGACACATTATCTTACTTCTTACTTATATTATAAATGCGAATGTTTAGATGGATGGATGAATTAATGTTTGGTAAAAGGTATATCCTGAACTTCTTAACGTATCTCGATTAAATCTTATATATATAAAAGAAAGTCGTGTTAGTTACACTATTTATAACTCAAGATCGGTCGAACTGATTTAGCTGAAAATTTATGGGAAGGTAGCTCAGAACTAGGAGACGGACATAGGATTTTTTTTTACCTTGTGTGCATTTTTTTTCTTCCGCGCGGATGGAGTCGCGGGTAAAAGCTAGTTTATCATAAATGTAGAGCATAGTCTGGAAATTTCGGGGACGACAGCTAGTTTTAGTATGTATAGAGTATAGAGGAGCATACTAGGGTGGTTGTACGGTTGTGGGAAGGGCGAGAGTGATGAACGGCCCTCTAGTTTTGTGAGATGTGTTTGCAGGTGCGGAGTCATCTGGCAACGAGTCGTGTTCGCGCATGCGTGAGGCGCGGGAGGCTCGACGACGCGAAGTGCCGGCAGACAAGCGGCCGCCCACCGACAGCAGCGAGGTATCGCGCTGCGTAGTTGTCTAGCGCCGAGTAGACCGGGAGGTGCGCGCGCGACGCCTCCCGCACGCACCCGTCACCCCGATATTTGTCATCACGCTATATCACTTTTCTTATCTACTTTTCCCGTAGACGTCTCGCGTCTTAATACCCTAAAGTTAGCCAATAATTCAATAACATATTAAACTGTAATCATTATTATTGGCAACAAACCTTTTCAGTTAATATTTCCAATGTCAATGGTAGTCATGAATGGAGAAGTTTCCAAGCCGTAAAAATAACTTTAAAAAAAAACTTACATAACTTTAGTATTCGGTGTTTATATTACTTTTTATTTTTACCAACATGTTTTTACTTTTTGATCAGTATTTCATCAGTATATTCTATTAAAGCGGACATTCTTACACCGCGCCGTCCGCTTCCCTGTCACTCGTTGCGTCGACAACGAAATAGATATTAAAATATGTTTTTTATATGTGTTACAATACTTTTGAATGAAATGGAAAACATACTATGGACGTTGAATTTAAATCTATATATATAAAAGAAAGTCGTGTTAGTTACACTATTTATAACTCAAGAACGGCTGAATCGATTTGAATGAAAATTGGTGGGCAGGTAGCTTAGAACCAGGAAACGGACATAGGATAATTTTTACCCCGTTTTCTATTTTTTATTCCGCGCGGACGGAGTCGCGGGTAAAAGCTAGTATGTAATAAAAAGATGGTTCCCCCCCCCGTAATGAAAATAATACACGCAGGCGTAAATTCAAAGTCCTAATACAACTTAAACAATTCTTCCTCATTTTTGTTTACGTTACCGTTTTTTTTTAATCTATCCAAAGGAAACTTTTTCATTTTGTACTAAATGTTTTATATGTTATCTACTCTATGACGTATTTCGGCCTTTTCTTCATTACAATTATTTTTTTTACATCATAAATGCCAATGTGTATAATCAAGGGTGACGGAGGGAGGTGTTAATAAGAGTGTTTTCCGCAAACTAATGCCCCTTTGAGTAAGCTTGGTGTTACAATGTTTATCTTCAAGGGTTATTATTTAACAAAACTAATTGTTACCTCGATGTTAATATTCATTTTTTAAAAGCATGCCATAGTCATGTTCGTCATCAAATTTCGTATTACGTAAGCTTTATTTGAATAGTAAATTAAGAAGGAAACTTTATACGCAAGATAAAGTAGATTAATTGAAGTAAGAAACAAATTTTTGATTTTTTTTTTTATGTTAAACTAGTGGTCAGCTATTGATCCAAATTTTACCATAAGATGTTTTTTAATTTATTTTAATGCACTTATCCATGACTTAGGAGTTGCTTGCAAGCGCGCACAGACGTCATATTACGCTGCGTATATTTATCTGCGTCAAATTGTAATCAAAGTATATAATAGTGTTTTAAAACCAATGTATTCCTTGTGGTATCGTTGTCGGAGTAAAATGTACAAACATTATCGACATAATCCGTTTTTAAGTGTCTGACTTTAGTGCAGAATGAAGTTCAACAGAAATCAAACATTTATCGACTTTATACTATATATTCAATTGTAACCTAACTAAGACTAAGCCTTAGTCAACTACGCTAGACTAATGCGGATTGGTTAACTTCACACACATTTTAAATTTCTTTGCAGATAATCTACAGTTAGCTTCATGATGTTTTACTTTACTGTTAATTATAATAAATGTGTTTAAATATTACTGTAACAGGTGGAGTCTGAAGATGAAAGTGAATCAAGCGATGATGAGGTATCCTCGGCAACGGAAGTGTCAACAGATAGTGAGTTTGCGCGCGAAGAATGCGCTCCGGCGCCCTCGCCTCCTGCTATTCTAGTTACAGAAGCGCCACCGCCGGCTCCCCCACCTCCACAAGAATACCCCCTCAGCAGAACTCGATCAGCTGGCGGATTGGCAACTAAACGAGCCTTAGAGTTAAAAAGGAGGTATTTGTTGGGAGAGCCATCACCGCCGGCGGTTAGAAAGTCAGACTCTACTTCTCAGTTAGATACTAAACTCGAAGCGTTTCGATCAAACATAACAGAATTTCAAAAAATGTTACACCCCGCCCCCGTACCGACATCTCAAGTCCAACCTCACAAACCTGTTGTTACTTTTCGTTTGACTGAGGACACGCAAAACAAAATCCAACCTATGCCAGATATAATCAAAAATTTGCATACCGATGCCCCTGTTGACTTGCTTACAAAAGGTGATTTGCCTCTATGTAAAAATGATTGGAGGGAACCAATAAATGAAGAAAAAAGGGAACCTGATTTGGAATCAGATTCTTTATCCGATGACGATGCCTCGAACACAGAGACGGCTCCAAACCAACCGGTCCCTCGTGTAGAAGTGCACGACGAAGGCGGAGAATTAATACAACTCGATAGCTTAATGAATATTAATACTGGAATTGATGATATTAGTGAGAAAATATCTACTATAGCTGTACCGGTTGAACCTGCAATAATTTCTGCTGAGTCAGAATCGTCAGAATCTTGTCGCGACGTTACCACCCTTGCTTTGACTGAAACAGAACTGTCAGATTGGGCGGCTGAAAGTGCAGTGTTAGACGATTGTGGTATAGATGAAAAAGAAAATAAAAGAAAGCAGAACCCAAGGACATTAAGTGGCCCAAAATTAGTACACGATGCTAAAAATATTGCAGCTATTAGTTCACATGTTTGCGGTAGAAGTAGTCCTTTAGATAAAATTGTATATTCTAACGCTCTCGACCACTTCGAGTTTGCTGACGAAGGCGATCAAGATCCTTCGATTGGTTCCCCGGTTACACCACGGAATGAAGGCTATATGGAATTAGTTGATGATAAAGTAGAGGTAGAATCATACTACCCAAATAACGATCGATCAATGAACTTTTTCGAACAAACTTTTTCAGAAAGGCTATTAAAACCTACGGGAATTGACATTTGTAGAGAAAACTTGACAAAAGATTTTTCTGATGTCATTGAATTTATTGATAAAGATGACTCACAAGAAGACAGCGCGCCAAAAGAGCAAAACTCTCCCAACATTCCTGAACCAGCACAAATTGAAATCAGCGAGAAATCTAATGTTGAAAATACCTCACACAGCTTACAACAGAATACGGAGAAAACTAAAACATCAGAAGTTAGCACACCTACTAGCAATAAAGAATTGAATACAGTACTTAGTGACGTGGCATCCATTAGTTTATCGGAAGTATCGTCTGGATTAGATAAAATTCATTCAGAGACAGAAAAATATAAAGCTAACAGTCCGGTCTCTAAGGACTCAGTAGAAGATATATCACCACCATTAGCGCAAGACTTTAGTCTTTCCCGAGATTCTATATATAATGGTACCATGAACGCGCCTGTTTCATTTAGCTCTTCTAATAATATACGACTGTATTCACCAGCAATATGCCGATCCGTTACAATACCATTTAGTAGTTCTATTTCAAGAAGTGGTAACTCCGACTCACCATGCCGTAGTATCGATCTGTCGATATCTGCCACCATTAGTTCGGGTTCGCTATCGCCTGCCAGTCCATCGCATATGCGGGATACAACTGTTAAAGTACAGGAAATAAAAAGAGAAAGGGACGAACTTAACGATATAGTAAGGGGTTTAGTGTTGGGAAGAGTAAGGAGTGGTCCCCGGGAAGGGAAGAAGTCGTCGCGCAGAACTAGAGTCTCACCCGCTTCGAACATACCGCCGCCGATTCCTCCGCCGCCCGTGCTGCCCGAGCAACCCTCACCGCCACCGCCTCCTCCCCCACCGCCACCGACCTATACCTCACCTCCGCTGAGGCCGGTGCCGCCTCAAATGTCTTTATCTGTCTCATCATCGCTGTCCGACCCAGAATTGGCAACAGAAAGACGGAGAAAAGGTATAATGAAGAGCATTTCCAATTATTTGAATAGACGACTTGGACCTCGCCACAAGGTAATTATCCTTTTTTTCACTTTCTTTTACAATCGAAATAATACATTTTCTTTATACATCAATAATACTAAAACAATTGTGAATATTGTACATACAAATAAGAAGTTCATAAAATTTAAATTGGAGAAGGCTTGTATTATTTATAGTTTTAGTTCGGGTGTCCACTATTCGGCGGACGAAATTTTTTCACGGAAAGGGATAATAACGTTTTTGGCACAATTAATTTCAAAATTGACGTTTTTAAGGACACCTTGAGTAGACTAACCCTAGTTGAATTTTCAGTGGGTCTCGGAGCCGGACCTGATGTCGCACGTAAGCAAAGCATATCAAATACAGTATCGTGAACTCGTGAGTCGCATGCTGTACCCATCTCTATCGCACCATTCATCTGCTCATTGTACGTTGTCTAGTCTCGCTCGGCCACGGTTGTTCTCTGCTTTTGCAATTAGTCCCCTTATCAACTAGACGTTGGATCTCCTTGAAAAATGGATGATAAAAGCCATAAGTATTGATAAATTATGTCAATATTTCTCATTAAAAACTCAGTCGATGCAACGTCAATGTTGTTCAATTCATTTTTCATTTTTCCTTTTTAAATCTATGAGAATTTTCGTATAAACTGTTATCTACGTAATGGTTCTTATGCTGGCGCTACTATAGTGTGCATGTTTGTATGGCTTTGATGTAAAATATAAATCTATGCTTATAGAAAAGTTGGCAGATACTTTTGTATTTAGTGCAATTTTATTTGTTGCCACAAATATTGCTAAAATTCTATTTTAGATGTTTTATTGTCATAATTAAAAAAACGAATGGAATGTAAGTAATAACATTATTTGGAAATTACAATTTACGACTTGATCCGTAACAATCAAAACTATTTAAAGCACTAGTATATATATAGTAAGAAGTCGAAACTTTTTTATTTAAAACTTTACAAACTTTGAGAATTATCTTTGGTTTTTCTCTGTCTTAACTATTGCATTCTATAGTTTCCTTTCCATGGGTTTTGACATATAGTCGATGATAGATATATCAATAGAATGTTGAATGTTGCAGGGCAATCAGAACGTCAGTCTGTCAATGAGCGGCGCGCACAAGTCGACGGGCACGCTGCAGGAGACGCCGCCTGCGCCTCCGCCCCCGCCAGTGCCCCCGCCCCCAGCTTGTTACTCGCCGCCCATACACACTCACTCGTCGTGTAGAAGGCTTCCAGGTTAATAAAACGCTTGATACATTATAAACACGCCTTAATCCGTCATTACAGACCTGTACTCTTAGGCAAATTAAAATTTTCTAATATTTTTTCATTATATAACTTTTCATTTCAGTAATTATTAAATTCAGTGTTCATCTGCAAATAAATGTAACATGTTAAAATTTAAGTGATACACTCAGAGAAAGATATTTGTTCATGCGTGTCGTCTCACATTTAGAGTAGAATTATTTCATTTTCCTTTTTGTTCAACAAAAAAATAATGCAATTTTTTTCTTGATACCAAGACATATTCGATCACTTAAGAACATAGTTGTGGCATACCATTTAATCATCTAAACCTTTAACTTGACTATTGCTTTAAAAGGAACACCGCTATTGCAAGTGATCAAAATAACCGTGTTCATGAGATTGCATGTTTTTTGCTCTGTAAGCTTTGTTAGGTGTGAGGTAACACGTGAGGTAACACAATAGGCATGACGGATATCGAGGAGCGCGATGCGATGCAGCTGTGGTTCGAGGCGCGGTGGGCGCGGCTGGTGGCGCAGCGGCGGGCGCGCGACCCCCCCGCTCCTCCACAACACACGTTACGTCATAAACCACCAGACCACAACGTTAGACTGGCGCACCTCGAACGACGACTGAGCAGACCATTGTCTGGTAAACTCACATCTTAACCAAATATTAACTACCGTGGGTTTCCATTGCAGATAAACATATTCTTGTCTCATTATTTCTGTACAAATTGATAGCAATATTTTTAAGTTTTTGCATGCATATCGGCAGTGGAAACCTTCAGTTATATTTAACTCATCATATTCATGTTTAACATTACTCCCGTTGCGTTTGGAAACGCGTGTCACCTTATATCTGTAATGAATGTAATAATATCTATTCCTATTGTTTAACATTCATTTAATCGACAGCCAATAAGCTGAACTAAATCAATCAAGTTAAGAGGTTGAAGGTAATTGTTTCCATTGAATTATAAAACTTTGTATAGCGGAGCAACAAGCAGCCGCGGTCGCTGAATTAGTCCAGGTTACGGCGCAGCGCGACGCTCACGAAGCGCTTATGGCTGCTGACAGGTTAGTTTTTTTTTCCACTAGAAAATACCGAGTAGCCGACCCAGTACAGTAGGATTCTTTTGGGAAAGGGAACTAAAATTGGAGCTCCTCCATTACTACTTAATGTTCCTGTTTTATTTTTTAATTGTTTGTTTCGTAACGATCACTAACATCAAAATAACTCGATTTTCTCAAATTATTATATCAGTATTGTTGCGGAAATTTAGTAGGATGGCTACTCATCGTATATCAGAAAAACAAACATTTTGCAGAAGGCGCCATACGGCCGGCGAGAACGCGGGAAAATAGGAAAACTCGATGCCATACTTGGTTTGCATCACAACCTCAGTGAATAAACCCTGGCCTGGAAGCTAATGTTTACCTTTTTTATAATTCTCTAAAGTTTATTATTAAAAAATAAATATTTAGATAGAATGGTGATCTCCTCGCTGAATATGTTCAAGATTCGCTTGAAACTGGAATAAGATGCTGTTGCCAAAATCTGTTGCAGAACTTTACAATCTTATAATGTTAATACGTTACAGAAAAAATGTTAAATGTATATAAATTGGTGCCCAAATGTGGCATTGTTACCCCGAAGGCAATTTTCTAAGTCTCGCTGTTAAGTGTAAGATTGTAGGAATATTATTTATGTACTATATTAAATTAATGAATCATGATTTGACAATATACTTATTAAATATACGAGGGCTGATTGATAAGTATCCGGAATGAAGAGGAGAAAAAAGAGATATTTGAATAAATTTAATTTATTTTTCTACATATGTTCCTCCTAGCTCAATACACTTAGACCAACGCTTCTCCAGGGCTATTATTCCATTTTTATAAAAAAAAACTGTCAAGTCCTTCAAAATAGCCATTAACGGCGTCAATCACTTCAGTGTTGGACGAAAATTTCTGTCCTCCTAGCCATTTTTTCAAATTTGGGAACAGATGGAAGTCGCAGGGGGCCAAATCTGGCGAATATGGCGGGTGGGGCAGTAATTCGAGGCGTAACTCTTTAATTTTTGCCATCGCAACTTTTGCAGTGTGGACCGGTGCATTATCGTGGTGGAACAATATTTTTTTCCTATTCAAGTGGGGTCTTTCTTGTTTCACTGCGTTACTCAACTTTTGCAACAAGTTTGCATAGTATGGGCCATTTATTGTTTTCCCCTTTTAAGGGTAATCCACATAGATGACACCTCTAGCATCCCAAAATACGGTTTCCATAACCTTGCCTGCCGAAAATGTCGTTTTCGCCTTCTTTGGTGCGGGTTCGCCGCTTTTAGTCCACTGTTTAGACTGCTCTTTGGTCTCCGGCGTGTAGTGGTGGATCCAGGACTCATCAACTGTTATAAATCGACGAAGAAATTCATTGGGATTCCGTCTAAAAAGTTCCAAACACTCCTTTGAAACATTCACTCTTTGTTTCTTTTGCTCGTCGTTCAAAAGCCGCGGCACCCATCTCGCACAAAGCTTTTTCATAGATAAATGCTCATATAATATGTTCAAAACGCGTTCAGATGAGATGTTCACAATTTGGGCTATCTCCCTGAGTTTTAATCGACGGTCTTCTAATACGATATTTTTTATTTTACTGACCATTTCTGGGGTAGTTACCTCATTTGGTCTTCCGCTACGGGGAGCGTCATTGCAGCTCGTTCGTCCTCGATTGAATTCTGCCACCCAAGAGTGGTACATGTATTGAGATCGTAAAAGACTGCAAATTACGTTTCTAGTAAAAAAAATGTTATTTCTTTTTTTTTAATTGTCGTTTCGGATTCTTTTCAACCAGCCCTAGTATGTCCCTATACTTTAGTTCAATGTCTTTGCGAACAATCTATACTAGTATTTCCAAAGGTAAACTTTGAGATATTTCTAATCATTGAGCTTTATTTAGTTTTATTAGTTAGAGGTATTACTACTTTTATTGAACTAACGTGAAAACACAATTTATAAAGTTTTGTTTGTAGCCGCCAAGCATCTTCTACGTTGTGTCTGTTTTATAATTTCGTAGATCAAATTGAAATGTCCAGTGGTATTATTTAAAATGTAAATTTATTAATATTTAAGAAATAACCTTTAATATTAGTCCATAAATAAGTCGTTACAACAATTCATTACAGACAAATATTTATATTTGGATGGATTTTGTTCATTTTTTGGGCGATAACAAATTATATATATTTTAGAGTTATTGACTTTACATTACAAATATAGGCCAAGTAACAATACATCACATTTCTATTTTCAACTTAGTTTTAAAATTAGCAAATTTGAATAAAAAAGTAGTCGATTTATTAGATTTATCTATTTATTGATTAAATTATTTCTCGGTTTTCGAGTTATGTTCATCACATATATAAATAAATAAAGTATGTATTAATATAGCTGATTTATTTCTACTTACCCTTAGTATTCGTAATTTGTCTTTTATATAACTTATTTTGCATACTTTTTTTTAATTAAGTACTAATGTCGTCTAAAGTGGAAATAAAAACAACTTAATAAGAAATATATTATAATTATTACATAACCTGCTTTATTGATTCTTCAACAATTCTTGTAATGTCCTGTTAAATAATGAATGTTATAAAATAAGCAACGTATAAAATCTCATAGTAATTCCTCCATTTACAGATGTATCCGTAGTACTGTTTACCCCAAACCAAATATTAAACCAAACATATCAGATGCCTTAAATACAAAAAATACATATGTATTTTAATTATTCTTTATGCGAACATTGTATTTTTTTTTCTAATGGTCTACGAGGTTAAAAACGGTTTATTTGATTAAGTATTTAAAAAAACGTAATTTCTTACACTTAAATTTTAACTTCGATGTTGATTCGAGAAAAAGTAAATTAGTATATTTAATATTCAGTTGCGAATTAATTTTAAAGGAAATTTAAACCCTCAACAATGTGTTGATCCCTTCTCTATATTAAATAACCGGTTGCTTGTACATGGAGGCTTTGATTTGTTAACAAAACATTTTCACAAAAGTGTTGTTTATTTACCAATATCATATGTGGTGTTGATGTGCTAGGTATGCCAAATGTTGTAACTAAAGCGTGTATTAAATGTCTATATATAAAATTATGTGTGCTCAATATTAAATGCTGCTTTATCAATAATTATACTTGTCTGTTTGCAGTCACGTTGCTCGCAAAATCGCATCCTGTTTTAGATAAATCTTGTCTTGGTTGTAAGAGAATTAGTAAGTAAATTGTAAACTATTTTTGTACGCAGATCGCCTACGATTTTCACTAGTTGTAAAAAAAAAAGAGAAAAAATGAAAAGAAAGTTGTTTAAAAATAATATGTTTTGAAAAAGTTACTTGTAAAATGAATTCTATTTTGAAAACTTACATTAGAGTATAAAGTTCAAACGCTTTAATGTACTGATTAATTGGATAATTAAAATACAGTGACTATGATTTAGTGTTAGACTTTTAGATTGTGAAGAGCAATATCAATGTTAGCACAATATGATATTTATGGTTCCGTAGAATTGTTAGTCTCAATGCAGCTTTAGCATGTATGAACCCCTGAACGTAGCTTATAAGGCGGGCACATACTATGTACGCGAACTTCCGTTGCTCCTAAAATGTTACCGATGTTCAATTCCTTCTAGTGTTGCTGCAGCGGTTGTAGTGGAGTATCATAACTTTTGCCTCGTTATGATGCCTGTCCACTGTGGGACACATCAAGATCACCGCTTTGAGACTCTAAGCATCGATAACTTGTATCTTTAATTAGCTAATATACAATTATGTGACGAAAGATGGCGTTTTCATACACTTGAGAATAGCGCAAACTCTTCTATATATTTAAGTAAAGTTACGCCCCTTTTTACTTTATCCACTGTGTATATTTTCAAGTTGAAGTACTTTTTTTAAATTAAAGAAGCATTCTCCTCGCATTATTTCTTTTTTATGTACCGCTGAAAATGTTCAAATATTTGTTAGATAGCATAAGTAATTGCAAACATCACATGTCATTTTCCAAACAATGTGCCTCATACCGACAATTAGATTTATAATAATATTAATACAACATATAACGCCGTTCTTTATATTGATATAATATATTTGTATGTGCTTTCATTGCTATTTCAATCAAATAAGTTTAAAATAAATTTATGTTACAAAAATATGTTATTAGTTTTTTTTTTCCATGGTTTCTTTTGAGCGCTAACTTTTGAGGTGACCTGAACATAGAACACAGACGCAATGACGACTGGATGTTATTAATAGCTAAAAATACGTAAAACTTAAAAAATATTTCTCATTTGTTTAAATTTCGTTTCTTAAGTAATACGAAATATAAAAGGCTTTATAATTTCAAACAACAAATTCCTTTGATGATCACAATTATTTATTATAAAATACAAGATATACAGATAATACTTATAATCCTGGTATATTTCTAACAAAACCAAGCTATGCACAAAGTACCTACATTAATTACAGAAAAAAAATTCAATTGTCGATGAAATGCGCAAGAACGAGGGGGAATAATTAAATTATGTAATATTATTTTTGTACATATGTGAGTGATCTTCTAAATATTTACATTTTTGATGATTAATTATATAATATTTATAATTTCTGCCTGTCCAATGGCACTTTTTTAAATTAAATTTCTTCCAATAAATAGCACATGTATTAAGTAAATATAATAAAAATTTATTTTGTACCATTTAAACAGTGTTATTAGCGGTTTAATTGATTTCGTTCCATAATCTATTCCCGTATTTGTCTAAGACCCACTTCATCTTTTTTATAATAATCAAATATAAAAGTAAAAAAAAAGTTATTGCAGTAATTTTAGTTACGTTTGAATGCGATCGTCACATTTGAAAAAATAAACGATGTCCCGATTTTTTTTGCAATTCAAAACACTCAGATATTACTTTCAAATGCATGAAATTATTTTTTTCAATTCTCACTCACTCAAATACTTTAAAACTATACTATCACTTTGATATTATATGTAAACATGGATGTTTGTTTCTTTACTGATCACCACTGCTCACCCACAGGATCAAAATCCCAAATAATAAACAAAAGAACTTGTCACCTTTATCTTGTATTTCATAGCTGGGAAGATTAAAACAAACAAATACCAATCAAGTTTACAACAAAATTATTCCTGTTTGTTTAAATTATGGTTGAGTCTATAAATAAAAGCTTAAATTACAATTGAACATATGCCGTTTTGAATAATTTGTAATTTCCAGAGCTGGGCATTAACTCGTTAATCCGTTAATCGTTAATTAACGAAGTTAACATTTTGCTTAACGGATTAACTATTAAGTTAACTTCAAAAAATGTTAACGCTTTTGTTAACTTCCGTTAAACTCAACTTCCGTTAATAAAAGTCCGTTAATCGTTAAATTAGAAACTTTGAGACGTGTTTTCATTTTGTTTAAATTAGTTCAGCTATGTTGGGCGACTGTCGGCGACTCGAATGGTGAACGAACGAGTTGATATTTGATATAATATGTGAAGTTCGCGTGCAAGTATATGTATGTATCAGAGCGTCCGGGAAAGACGTGACCAACAGGACAAAATCAAAAGAAGGTTCGAAGTAGTATATTTCATTACGAGTATATAAAAGCATGAGTATGTAATAGCCCACATTCCGAACGCTCTTCGTATCTGCAATACGCCACTTTTTGAGCAACTGTATTAAAACACTTTTTTACTCATGCTTTTTCTTTAGCTTTTCTAAACTTGTCTTTCCCAACTGTTACTAATGTAAATTCTTTAAATGTATAGTCAAATTACTATTTTAAACAAGTGTCGCCACATAAGTGTGAAATTAATATTATGTATAATTTTGGTATGGTTAAGTGTTAACGATTAACTTTAACTTGCGTTAAATTTTCGAGAATTTAACGCTTTAACGATTAACGAAGTTAATTTTTTAATTAACGAATTAACGATTAACGAAGTTAACTTTTCTATTAACTGTGCCCACCTGTGGTAATTTCGGTAACATTTTGAATATATGAACAGAACATGAAGGATAGAGCATTAGCAATGATTAACTTCAATCTAATCTTATAAGTCTTATAAAATTATTTACATTTTATAGTTGTTTTTATTTTGAAATAACTAACACTAATTAGAGTATGAAATTTGAATTTGATATAATACTTATATATTATAAATAAAAACACATAAGAAAAGATCAAGGTAATCATAGTTCAGAGGCAGTAGAACATAATTTAAATAAAGGTTACACTTACAGTAAATACATCAACTAATGTGACCATCATTCCACTCAAATGAACGACTACATTCATGAACTCACGAACTATCTTAATTAGTTAGTAAATCGACAAACAGAAGTATAAAACTAGCATAGTGGTAAAAACCTTGAGGTTACGTCAAACCTTAAAGACTTCAAAGTTTTTCAATAAATTAGATATTAAATTAAATTGCCTAAACATAACTTACAATACGCTTTGTGTATTGAAGGATATAGTTTTTGATAATAATTTTAATGTCTAGGTTTGTGGTTGTGGTGGGGACGGTGCGAGGGCGCCCAGTCACGGCGGTGGTGGTGGTGGTGACGGCGTTTGTCCCGCGAGTGGGGCGCGGGGCAAACGTCGGCCACCACCAGTTCGGAGCCGTCTTTGGGGGCTTCTCGTTCGTGTCGTCTATGGCCGTGCTTGGCGCCGGCGGCCTCATGGAGTTCTTCCCACGCCTGTCGGTAATACCTGTTGAGGCCGCTACGTGACTCTGAAGAGGACGAGTCGAGCGACGCCACCGTGTTGCAATCCGGAGACACGTGGTGTCTATACCTCTTTCCGTGGTTATGTTTCCTGCTGATATAAATATCACATTTTAACTGTCGTAAATGCTGCTTTCATGCAATTAATGTATGCAGGAATGGTCTGCAGTTATAATAATATAGTTTGCATAGCCGAGGTTATACCTTCTCTGAAAGTATGCTTGGAGTTTGGAAAATACGAGTAGGAGTAGAAAGAAAGAAATCTCTAGATTCGATCAAGAAACATATACATGACCTAGAACTAACGAATTGCCATAGGAACGAGGTAAGATTGTCCTATCACAGGTTTAAATCCGATGAATGGCCTAAGCAAGACTTGTGGGTAGAAGGAAAAAAATTTCATCATTACTGATTTACTTAATATTTACAATATTTCAATTATAGCGTATTGATTTTGATTAGAGGATCTTATGCTAACATTCAGGATCAGTGCTTCGATTGTGACAATTTTGTATTTACAGTCAATGTGTTTGAATTTCGTGATGTTTCATTGCATTTAGCTCGTGCAAATTATATTTTAAGGTGATCGATCATAAACATAACATTTGTGCTGCTCGGTGCTAACCAATTTTGTTTTAGACTTTTTAACAATGAATATGAAGTGCTGGTGCGCGCGTGACGTAAGGCAACATGGTGGCTATTGGCAAAATACACTGCGATCCTTAAAAGAAGCGCTCTTCAAGTATTCTTGAGAATATAAACTTTTTTATCTCTATTTTTCAGAAGATTAATAATTAATTAATTAATTAATCTTAGACTTCAAAGACTGTTAAGTAAAAGTAGATAGTGATAGATAAAAATCACTGTTATAAGTGCACAAAGTAACTTTATTGTAGTTTGGGGTGCTAGGGTCGGAAACCTCCACGTTGGGCCGCCGCTTGGATTGCTCTGGGACAAGTCCTGGGGGAATGGAAGCGGTTGGTCCGGTGCACCCTGGACGGCGGCAGATGGGTTCCTTTTCCTCTACGGGGGGAGGGAAGTCATCTGCCGCTGACCAATATCCGGCCAGCTGACCCATGGAGGGGTCGTGGGATGGCGGACCTTCAAGGTCCGCGGCGAGGCGCTCTTTTAAGAGCGCCCCGCGAGTTGCCGGGTCTGCTCAGTGCACGGTTTGGCTCTGTTTTCAGAGTCGACTGGTGAACTGGTGCAGACCGGCGTCGTCGCCGGCTTAGTCGGCTTGGGAGCGGTGTTCTCCCCATTGTCGGTCCTGTTGGACAGCGGTCTTCGGACGTAGTTCGGCGGGAGTATTCCGCGGCGCGGCGGTTCCCCTGGGTGTGCTAACCCGCACTCAGGGGGATGTCCTTCGGGACAACGTCGGGCAACCTGTCCCGGTCAGACGTGTCAGTTGATCATGTCTAGCGGCGTCGCCGGGACAGGGGGCTTGCCTTAATTGGCCGGCCCAAGACAAGGATCAGTCACTAAAAACCCGACAGCGAAGTCGTTAAAACCTGTGGATACCGGCGGACCTCCGCAGTATATACGCCCGGTCTGGGTACAGGGGGCTCTGCCTGGCTGGAGTTTTCTTTCCCCCACACTCGTGGGAACTATATGGAAAATCAGAAAACTCAAAACAACAACGACGACATTGGCAAGGCACAAAGGACAGAAGAGACGCACAACGATGTGGAAGCAGTTGAAGGCGGGAACAGGGCCGCGGGTGTGGCCGTCCGGGAGTTGCGGGTGTCGCTCTCTCGGTGCGACTCGCCCATGGTCCTGGAGAGGAGGCAGCTGTCCGATACGGACAGCGGCAGCTGCGCCTCATTAGAGGCAATCGGGGGTGAGGGCATGCGCTCAAGATCGCGCTCCCCACCCAGCCGATTTTGGCGAAAGCGATCGCTGACGCCGGAGGAGGGATCGGCAGGCGCCAGAACAACGGCGCCGCAAAAGAGAGGCCGCGGACGCCCCGTAACAACGGGGGAGTACGCCGGCCTGGCCCGAGCAAAGGCGGAGCTCAACGCTCAACGGGAGCGGGAGATAGAGCTGCAGGCGGAGGCGGAGCTGGCGGCGCAGGTCGCGGAGAGGAGCCGGGTGCTGCGAGCCCGGGCCAGGGCGGCGATGCCCGAAGGTCCGGGAGAGGCGGCGTCCGGCGAGCACTCCGCTGAGGACCTCGCTGGCACGGTCGAGGCGGCGCTGGACGTAATTGCCAGCGTCGCCAAGAAATCGGCCAAGATGAAGTGCCAGCACATCGCCAGCGTCCGCGAGGCGGTGTCGACCATCGGCGACGCGGTGCGAGCGCTTCGGTCCCGCACTGAGTCGCAGGAGGTCGCTCACCTGCAGGCCGAGCTGGCCGCTATGAGGGCGGAGCTGGAGGCGGTAAAGCGGCAGGCGGCTGCCCCCCCGCAGATGACCCGGGAGGAGATCTTATTTATGGTAGACTCCCGGATCGCGGGAATTGGCGACCGCCTGCTGCCCGAGCCGAGGCTGCGCCCTCCGCTGGCTGCGGACGCACATAATGCCGCCGCCGCCGCTGCCACCGCAGGAGCGACCAGCACTCGTCGCGAGGCAAAGCGCGCTGCCCCCGCCCCGGCCGTAGAGCCAGTGCCCGCCCCGGCCGTAGAGCCGATGCCCGCCCCGACCCCAGTCCCCGCTGCGACGTATGCCGCGGCGGCGAAAAAGGGTAAGGGGAAGGGCAAGAAGAGCCTGGCTGCCCGCGAGGCCGAGGCCGCCCGCAAGCCAGAGCCGGCGCCCCCCGCTCCCCAGTCCCAACCTGAGGAGGCCTGGAACGTGGTGACGCGGAAGGCGAAGGCCCCGAAGCAGGCGGCAACGGCCCCCGCGGCGCCCGCCGCCTCCAAGAAGAAGAGGAAGAGGGCCCCCCGACGGCGACTGCGTGCCCCTAAAACGGCAGCAGTCGTCGTAACATTACCCGAGGGGTCCATGACGACCTACGAGGCCGTCTTGGACAGGGCCGAGAAGTCTGTCGACCTCTCGGCCTTGGGCATAGAGGGGCTCCGGTTCCGCACGGCGAGAACCGGCGGCCGAGTCTTGGAGGTGGCTGGCGCCGACAAGGGCCAAAAGGCCGATGAACTGGCGGCCAAGCTGCGGGCGACCATCGGTGACGTGGCCCGCGTCTCCCGGCCGGAGCTCTGCGCTGAGATACGCATCTCCGGTCTGGGCGATGCGGCCACCAGCCAGGCGGTGGCGGCGCAAGTGGCGAAGTTGGGGGGTTGCCCTCCCGAAGGTGTAAAGGTGGGCGTTATAAATCGCCCACCTGGCCGCCAGGGCACCGTGTGGGTGAAATGCCCTGTCCTGGCGGCCAAAAAGATCGTCGACGCTGGCCGGTTCACGGTCGGCTGGTCGACGGTGAGGGCAACCCTCCTGGAGGCGCGGCCGCAGCGCTGCTACCGCTGCCTGGTCCCCGGCCATTTGGGGGTGCAGTGCGACTGCGGCGTCGACCGCAGCGCGCTGTGCTTCCGATGTGGCCAGCCGGGCCACAAGGCCGCGTCGTGCAAGGAGGAGCCCTCCTGCGCAATTTGTGCGTCGGAGGGCGTGGAGGCCGGTCATCGTCTGGGTCACAAGAAGTGCCCAGCGATGAACCGGCCCCCCAATAGAGGCGGCAAGAAAAAGACAGGCGGGGGCAATCAGGGACCCCCCGCCTCGTCGTCTACAGCAGCCGCTGACACGGAGGCGATGGACACCGCCCAGTAATAATGGCCCCCAGTGTCTCGATCCTGCAGGCGAACGTCAACCACTGCGTCGCGGCTCAAGATTTATTGATACAGACCGCGGCGCAGTGGAAGATCGACGTAGTCATAGTCGCCGAGCCGTACTACGTCCGCGACCGCGATGATTGGGCGGGCGATCGCGACGACTCGGTGGCTATCGTCGCCTGGAGACGCACGGGCCCCACACCCTTCAAAAGTATAACAAAGGGTCGCGGTTGGGTTCTTGCGTCGCTGGGCGGCATTGCAGTGATCGGGGTGTACTTCGCGCCGAGCAGGAGTTTTGCCGACTTCGAGCGGATGCTCGCCGAAGTCGGCGCTCTTGTGGCCGATGTACACCCCACCCCTGTGGTGGTTGCTGGAGACTTCAACGCCAAATCGAGTGCATGGGGTTCTCCGGTGACAGACCTCAGGGGGGAGACACTGGCGGACTGGGCGGTGTCCACGGGGCTCGTCCTCCTGAATAGGGGGGCGGCCCAGACGTGCGTGCGCAGTCAGGGCGGGTCTATCGTGGATCTTTCATTCGCTAGCCCCGCACTGGCTCGCCGCACGAGGAGGTGGAGAGTGGAGGAGGGGGTGGAGACTCTGTCGGATCATCGGTATATCCGGTTCGACATGGTCTCCACCCCCGCGGACGCTTCGGCTGTAACGCCGGACCGTCCCTTGCCGGGAGAGGGCCCACGGTGGAAGGTGTCCACCCTGGACCCGGAGCTGGCCAAGGAGGCGGCCATTGTGGAGAGGTGGGGCGCCAATGGCACGTTGAACGGCCTGGACGCAGACGCGAGGTGCGAGCGACTAGCTGGAGCACTGACTCGCGTCTGCGACGCGGCGATGCGACGCGCAGGTCCGGCCCTCCCGCGAACGCGGGTGTACTGGTGGAGACCTCACCTGGCCGGTCTTCGTACGGCTTGTCAGGTGGCACGCCGCACGTACACCCGCAGCCGCAGAAGAAGTAGGAGGGACCTCGACCAAGAGGCGCTGCTGCTCGCCGCGTACCGGGCCGCTCGTGCGGCGCTGACCTCGGCCATAAAGGCCGCCAAGGAGGAAGCCTGGAAGGAGTGGCTCGAGAGCCTGAACCGTGATCCGTGGGGGCGCCCATATAAGATCGTGAGCCAAAAGCTCCGACCATGGGCCCCCCCGCTAACCAGGTCTCTCGACCCGCTCCTCACAGAGCAGGTGGTCAGCTCCCTCTTCCCGGCAAGGGAGGAGTGGGTGCCGCCGAGGATGGCGGCGCCGGATCCTGAGGGACCGGCCGTATCGGGCGAGGAAATACCGCCCGTATCTGAGGCCGAGCTCGGAGCCGCGATTCTGAAGCTAAGGCTGAAGAACCGCGCTCCGGGCCCAGACGGCGTCCCTGGGCGCGCCCTCGCCCAAGTCGTGCCGGTCCTTCAGGAGGAGACGCTGTCCCTGTTGTCGGAGTGCTTGGCGTCCGGAAGAGTCCCGCGGCGGTGGAAGACGGGTAAGCTCGTGCTTCTCCGGAAGCCCGGGCGCCCGGCCGACTCGCCGTCAGCCTACCGCCCCATCGTGTTGCTCGACGAGGCGTGCAAGCTGTTCGAGCGAGTGCTCGCTGCGCGTCTCGTCGCGCACATGGAGGCGGTTGGGCCCAATTTGAGCGGCGGCCAGTTCGGCTTCCGTCGCGGGCGGTCCACCATTGACGCCATCACCCGACTCAGGGACAGGGTCGAGGAGGTTGTCGGCCACGGGGGAGTGTTGTTGGCGGTGTCGCTGGACATTGCGAACGCCTTCAACACGATCCCCTGGCCGACAATCGCGGAGGCGCTGAGGTACCACCGCGTCCCGGGGTACCTCAAGCGAGTCCTTGCGGACTACTTCGTCGACCGGGCCATATTTTATCCGGCCCGAGACCAGGTAGTCCGCAGGGACATGACGTGCGGTGTTCCACAGGGGTCGGTCCTCGGGCCGCTCCTGTGGAACATCGGATACGATTGGGTTCTGCGCGGTGCCAATCTCCGGGGTGTCGAAGTTCTTTGTTATGCCGACGACACCCTGGTCACCGCGCGGGGCCCAACGTTCCGGGACGCGGGCGTGCTCGCAACTGCGGGCACGGCCCACGTGGTGCGCCGCATCAGGGCCCTGGGCCTCAACGTGGCCCTCGAGAAGTCCGAGGCCATGTTCTTCCATGGGCCTCGGACTAAGCCCCCCCGCGGCTATTCCATCGTTGTGAGCGGCACCCCCATTGCTGTCGGGGGGACTATGAAATATCTTGGTCTCGTCCTCGACAGCCGATGGGGGTTCGGTGAGCATTTCCGGATACTTGCACCAAAGCTGGTGAAGTATGCGGGAATGCTCGCCAGGCTGCTCCCCAACTGTGGGGGGGCGGGCGGTGTATGCCGCCGCCTATACGACGGTGTGGTGCGCTCTAAGGCGCTCTACGGAGCGCCCATTTGGGCGTCGAGGCCCCTGAGCAAGGATAACATGATCCTGTTGCGACGTGCACAGCGGACCATGGCTCAGCGGGCCTCCAGAGCGTATCGCACCGTCTCGTACGAGGCGGCGTGCCTCATCTCCGGGAGCCTCCCTTGGGACCTCGAAGCCGGGGTCCTGGCGGAGGTTTACCGGAGAAGGGCCCTGATGCGACAAAGAGGTGTAGAACCCCTCCCGGAAGAGATCGTACGCTGGAGGAAGGAAGGACGTGACGATCTCTTCCGGCGATGGGAGGAGAGGTTGGCGGACACCTCGGTGAGCATGCGGCTCGTCGAGGCTGTCCGCCCTGTCCTGCGCCAGTGGGTGGAGGCGAAGCACCGGGAGCCGACTTACTTCCTGACGCAGCTTCTCACAGGGCACGGCTGTTTTGGCCGTTACCTGTGTGAAGTTGTGGGAATTGAGTCGGATCCCGGTTGCCGACATTGCGCGACCGGCGCCGTGGACACGGCCGAGCATACGCTCGCCGTGTGCACGGCCTGGGACGCTCAACGCGCCACACTCACTGGCGCAATAGGACGCGATCTGTCGCTGCCGGCCGTCGTTAGATCGATGGCCGGCAGCGAACAGAGCTGGGCCGCCATCGCCTCGTTTGCACGCGAGGTGATGGCGGCCAAGAGAGAAGCCCTGCGGGAACGGGAACGCGCCAACGAAACGCTGCCGCCCCGCAGGGCCCCAGCGAGGGGCCGCCGGCGTACGAGGTACGCCGCGGCCCTTCAACCAACTTGAGGTGGCCACGCGCGGCAGGCCGGGGGGCCTGCTGCGCCGAATGTGGCGGATGCCCTCTCTCCTGTGTTCCGAGGGAGGGCATCATAGGGTGATGGGAGGGGGTGTTAAAAACAGCCCCTCCCTACACGTGTCGAGCCCCTACCAAGGGGCTCCCCTAGCCGGGTCGTGGATAAACTAACGTAGATGCCACGGCCCGGTCAGGCGAAGGAGAACACCGCGGGGTTTAGTGGGTATTCCGGTCGCCTTCTGCGGCCGGCGAGTCCCACACGAAACCGTCCCTGCTGCCCCCGCAGCACGGACGGCGAAGTGCGTAAATGCATTCCCCGCGTCAACAAAAAAAAAAAAAAAAAAAAAAAACTTTATTGTAGTTTAATTAGATTTTATATATGTAAGTGTTGTCCACTTATTATTAAAAAAAAGGCTTCATTGATTGTTTGTAACAATTTAAAAACTATTGAATCTGATTTGAAATATCTCGAATAGAATTCTATTCTAAGTCAGCAGCTAAAGAGCGGCTTTTAAAATGAAATGTAACGGCAAAAGCAGAACAGCCACCAGGTAAACCATGCCGCGTGTGGTGTAACCTTAAAATATAAACGCACTCGCTATAATGGGTTGGAGAAATGTCCGGCGCGGTGTGTGTGGCGGATCGGACGGGCAAACTCCCGCCTTCCCACTTGCTGGTCCGGGAAGGGGAGCGCCAGGAGTGTGTACCAGCGGGAGGGGAGCTCGCGAGCCGGCCACTCCGTCCGTGCTGCTTCGGGTCGCTTCCGATCGCCGCTAGCGTTCATAGTACCCATTGTCATTTTTATTAAAACAAAATATAGCGTTTTGCATACAGATGGAATATCTCTAAAATAATATAGGTACGTTTCTATGGCGCCAAATGCTAAAATTGCACGGATACCGGAATGCTTTCCTGGATTTCTTCTTTGCCAATTTTTTTTTATTGTCTTCTGAATTCTATTGAGTTTGCGGCCTCCACCTTCCCCTGGTCGACCAATATCTTCACGACACCAAAGTGCCTTCCTGAATTTGTAGTGGCTGTATTTCGTTGTCCGAATGGACATAGAAAAAGCAAAATTGTCCCTAATTTTAGCAACAAATTTTGAAGCTAAATTCAAAATCTATTAGTCTTCTAGATATTAAAAAAAATACAAAAAAATGGGACCCATCTGCAAGCACTTCCTTTCGATTAAAATATTTTTTATCAAAATCGGACCACCAGGGGCGAAGTTTCGCGGGAACACACATAAAAAAAATACAGTCGAATTGATAACCTCCTTCTTATTGAAGTCGGCTAAAAAATACAAAGAATTGTTCATTACTATAAACAAAACTAGCTCGTACTCTTAACTTTTGTTACAATCTATATATCCATCTAAACTTTCTCATTTATAAAAAGAGAAAAGGTACCTAGTTGACGTGTATAAAATTTGTTAAGTTGAATATAACTTGGAAATCATAATTGCAGATATTCTAAATGAGAGAGCAATAACATGTACATAATAAGATATAATTAACAACAAAATATAACATGTCAAGAACATCTCATGTTATTTTTCTGAAACGAAACATAAAAGCCACAATTAGTGGATATTTCATAATTCTATGGTATTAAAAAAATTACATTTAAATACCCTAGCATTATAGAACTTTTCTTTTCTAAGCCTTGTTTCTGAAGTGTTCAAATGTGAAGTAGAAATAAGCACTCATGATACACATTAAAGTTACAAGTAACTTTCATCAATCAATGTACCTCAATACGTTGTTTTATAATTGTGTTGTGAGACTTGAGACCTATACAGAAATACTTCCTTTCCAATATTACAGTATAGGATTTCTTTTATAAATTTAGATATATGTTAAGTAAAACAAGATATTGATTGTCCCTCACCTCCTAAACAGGATGACTATGGTAGTTATCAAGGCGATAAGGAAGACGAGTGCGCCGAAGGAGCCGAGCGCGATTATGGAGCCGATGTTAAGACGTGCACCTTCCCGACGCTCGCCGTCCACCGGCTGCGGCACATTGACACGAGGAGTCTCCTCAGCGCGTATGTTATTGCCGCTTCCCAATATCTGAACCATCATAGACACAAACTAATTAAAAGCGGCTTATCTATAGTAAATCGGGTGTGTGGCACCGACAAGTTTCAGATCAGTCAGGGGTTCAGGGTTTGATTTATATACACCTAATTAATCAGTGCAAGTTAAATAAAACTGTTTTAAAACCATCAAATCCATCCACGATAACATCGATAGCTCTACAATTTTCTCCCTTTCTTAAATCTTTTAGGTATTAAGTAAATGCTTGGATAAAGTAGAAATATTTACAATTTTATAGGGACTCACTTGATTTTCTCTGGGATGACTGGCTACAATAATATGGGGAACGTGGCTCGTAGCGGCGTCTTGTGAGTCGCTGACAGTCACTTTGCGCGGTGGCGGCTTTTCGTACGATCTAGTTGTTGGTCTGTCCGTGGTTGTGATCTTCGGTCTTGGTCTCCGTGAAGTCTCCGCCGGAGCAAAGGGAGTCGGGGAAGATATCGGGCGCTGTGACGGACGAGGTCTGGTGGGAAGGACTAACCGTGGAGTGGTGGATGATGATGTTAGGGGTATGGGTGTAGTTGTTGTTGGCGGCGCTGTTGTTGTTGTTGTCGTTGTTGTAGTAGTTGTGGTCGTTGTAGTGGTCGCCCGTTCCTCGGCTAAATTAAAACAATAAGTAAAACATAAAATAATACATAACATTTTAAAATTAAAATAGGTACGCGTCAAATTATGTATACAAAAGAAATAATAATAAAGGTATTCTATGTTATTAAAATACACACGTTGGCATTGCGGCGCGGGCTGATCCCAGAGTCCGGTGGCGAGGCAGGCGCGCTGCCGCGGCCCCAGCAGCCGGTGTCCGCGCGCACACTCATACTCTGCCACAGCGCCGAACACGGACGCATTGCCCGACACTGACACTCGACCATTTTGTATCGGCACGGGTTTCTCGCATTGCACCACTGCAGGAGAAATTCACAGTTGTGCCTAACTCGGATGATATTGGCAGTTTTATCCAGTGATACGCAATAACATTTATGGGCCGAGGATATAACTAAAAGTTACTGCTAACCAGATCTTACTTACGCATACCTTTGTTATGTAAATCTTTTAACTAAGAAAAGAATAAACTCTAATGGGTCTTGTCTTATCATAAACCGACCTTCGCATCGTGGTGGAGGTCCGTTCCACCGCTCGTCTATATCGCACACAAGCCGCGATCGACCGGCCATTTCGTAGCCGGACTCGCAGTAGTACTGCACATGCGATAGATACGATGTTGTTCCGTTTACTAACACGTATGTTCCGTGCCTGATTTCTGCAGGAAGGCCGCATTCAATTCCTAAAATATATACATTTCTATACCTCTGAACATTTGACCCACTTCGCTCCTTCGCATTGACAATCAAAAATAATGTTTATTGTTTTAAAATTTACTTAAAATAAAATCTTACTTTTACAAACTGGTGGAAATTCATCGTAGAACCCAGTATCAAGACAGGTTCGCACAGTCGGCCCAACTAATAGATGGCCTTTATCGCACGAATATTCAACAGTTGCACCAACGTCAAAGCTGTCAGCGGTCATTGTCGAATTTGGTGGCTGCTCTGGTCTGCCGCATGCTTTTGGTTCTGCACAAATACAAAAGTTATGATATAGCAAAATCCTAGTGATGTAAAAGTCGCTCGCTTGACAAAATACATGGGATTTCAAAAGTGGATTGCAACCGCTCGGCTTTACATAAGTTTTATGACAACCGCTACATCTTTCGCAAAGGCCACAATTTCGCTCCGCAAAAACGTGAAATGAACTTACGATGCTGGCAAATATAGTTCAGCCTCGCTTGGCAGTCGGTGTCAGCCCACAGCCAACCTTTGCTGCCATCAAATCGGGCGCAACCCTCACCGTCTCCCGGCGCGTTCCAGAACGACACGGTAACGTCCTTGCCGTTTACCCATTTCCAGTAATTGGGATCTTGGGGATCACGAACGGCCCCCATCCAATACTGACTGCTACTGTCACTTCTGTAGAATTCCATTTAAATATTAAGTTCTCTCATTGATCAAGTATTTGTCTCCAATTCAGATAATATAAAAAGTAAACCTCTCAAAATGAAAACATCAGCGCAACGTTAAAAAATATTGTGATTTAAATATTCCTCTTCTCACGTAGCAAAAAATGTCTTGACTTTGGTCGGAGCGGCAATAATTTTGTGAATAGCATGTATAAGCCAGGCTTTACTACATTAAAGCTAAATTAAACTTCACACCTATATATATAAAATACCGTTTCATGACGACATCTAATCTCACTAACGGAATAAATAGTACACAACGATGTCGAGATGAGCAGCACTCAATAAAATTGACTCAAATAACAACGCTGCTGCTACGCGTAGCGGATCTGTAATAGAGCATTGGGCTGAGGACACATAATGTGGTATTTTTATTGGTTAACTGTTTCACATCACCGTATTGTACTACTATTCCGATATTCTATTTATTTGAGAGAGAAAAAAGAACTCTGACGGGCCATTTGTGTAGTAATGCCTAGATCTGCAAATTACGTGTCTAAATTTCATTCATGAGGTACAAGGTGGCATACAATTTATAATATTAAAATTATGATGACATCATTAAAATACAGAAATATTTATTAATCAAGATATAAAAGGTATAAAACTCGGTTTAGTTTTTGGCAATTTTTCTTTGTAAAAATCTTTTATTATTCTCCTTATCTAAACTACAAGCTTAGATTGTTTAAAGTATATCTTACAAAAATTGTTTTGGCAATAAACTGTTCCTCAATTCTGTTGCCATCATAGCACAAGTTTCATAGTCAAGTTTTAACGTTATCCTATTTTATTTTTTTAAGAATTCGCCGCGGCTGTATTTTAACATCAACACTTTCTCATTTTGAACATCAATTTCGCATCAGTCGTGTAATAACAATGGTTGGTATAACTAGATAAGGTGCGCAAGCAAACATTTTGTACAAATTGTTAAAATGTTCATGTATTTCGTCTTAAAACCTCAGAATTAAAACTTAAGAGATTTTTTTTTAGGTTTATTAAAATAATTCATCTTCTATGTAAGTGAGCTTTAGATCATATTTGTTTCCGTTACTAAAAAAACACTTATTTTAATGGTAGCACAATTTCTTTCCCTTAAAACACTGCAACAAAGGGTGAAGTAACGTAAGGCACGTTAATTGACGCACATTTATTTTCAAAACAAGGAAGGTATATAAGACTTACCGGTGCCTACGCCACAGTTCCCAGCTAATAAAACCTTGCAGCGCTGGATTGCTTTCGTCAACAAGCGTTCCTCCTCTTGATCTACAGAACGCTAGTGAGTCTCTGAAGTTTGACGGCTGCTGATCATAGAATATGTAGCATTTGCCATTGTATGTCGCCGTACTGCCAGGCGGCTGATCTCTGAACTGCGGGCACCTCTCTATCGGCAGTGCCTGGTCAGTGTATACAAACGCTTCGCAAATTGACAGCTGGCTAGGAGCAGCACCTTCCAGGTGAACGCTTACGAACGCTCCGGGCATAGGTGGGTTGCAGGGTAGGAACAGAGGTTGCCCTTCCTCTATGAATCCGGTGAATCTGTTGCATATAGGATTCGTTCCTAAATCTGGACGATTGTTGCCAACCCTAACAACAATTACAGCTGGCTTATTGACTCCTGCAATGAGATAAATATTATAAAATACCTACGATTCCATATGTTCTCTAGCATGTTAAACATCTGACAAATATTGATAACTCATTAGCATTCTGTTTTGAGGTAAAAGTGTTGAAAACAATTGCAGAATGTAACTAAAGTGTTAGTAGTGTCTAATACCTAAGATATAAGTTAGTTCTCAGCGCGACGGATGTCCCACAATTATACGACTGATGCAACAATAGGCTGAAGCAATATGAATGCATGATTTTGTCACATTCCTAGACTGTGACTGATGGACCACTAGCTCAATATTATACTATTTTACTTTACTATGTGTGTATGTCTTTCTATGGAAAGAATTATGAAAGAATGATGTACTGTTCAAGTTTTTTTGGAACGAAGTTCCTTATGGCGCGTTGTGAAAGGGGACTAGACGGAAAAAATTCTTACGAAAAGTTGTCACGACACTTTTTGCTATAGTAAGTATATTAACGACGAATGAGCGCTACTTCACCATGGCAACGACGTGACAATATATAACGAAAATTCATAGAAATAAAATGTACTTCTTGTGAAGACTTAAGTTTTTTATTCATAGAATAAACATTGGTTCCTTCACTTATTAATCGAAAGGAACTTTGTTCCATCCGGGTGTCCCTTGACACCTCTCAAATTTTTTATATCATAAGGTGGCAAACGAGTAAGCGGTCACCTGAATACGCCTAAATTACGAAGCGACCGCTGCCCATAGATATCCGCAATTGCAGATGCGTTGCCAACTTTTAATCGACAAAGGAGGGAACGCACAGAAAAACGATATATCCTCTTCCTGTGTTTAGATCATTATTTTTGCTATTTCCCAAAGACGGTCTCGAATTTTGTATACAATCGGTAGTACAAATCATAGTATTATCTTGGTCCTGATGGGAGAATAAATAATAATTCTATTTACCACAACAAGGCTTGCCAAAGTCCAATCTGACTAGCTGCACCATGTACGGCTCCAATAGGTTGACGTACCACCAGGGGACGCGCTCGGTCTTCGTGAGGGTACAGGTCTCGGCACTGAATACTGCAGAAGTGCTGCCATCTAACGCCCGCTGCGGAGCACCGCTTTCATCAGTGGAGATTTGCATTGGCGCCTTACCAGCCGCCACGTTTAGAACTGTGGAAAACTTTTACATTAAACAATGGCATTTCGCAAATTTCACAGTAGTCGCTTTTGTCTGCATTTTAATGGTGTATGCTAATACGAACAAGTAACGATAATTTGAACTTTGGAACAAGAAATAGCAGTCAAAGAACAATAAACAATGAGTTAATTATTTTGACTACTTTTTCGAGAACCGATCAAACTGGCGACAAATGTAGGTTTTAATATAAAACGTATAATAATGAAATGTAAAACTACGAAAGCAGAAATGAGGATTTTCACTTTAATGATTTGTCAAAAAAATATGTTGAGACTTGAACGAGTTGTGAGTAAATGTGACTATTTAACGCAATGACTGTACAGGTGTCATTATAATCCGCTCAAGTTGAGTGAAATGTAAGGCGAGGCAAGACTTTCCGCTCCAAATACTGAACACTGAGATGTACAAGAGCCGAAGCCAGTGTCAATATGACAACGTCTGCAAATTATAATACATGTCGTTAATGTAACGTGGCCGATAGTAATCATTGCTCGCTCACTGGGCTCACGTCTCGCACATTAATATCTCTACTATGATGATCCTTTAAAAACTGCGCCACCAACGCTTTATGGTTTAATTTGGGTAGGCTAACAGCCCTTCGGTGGGAACATAATATGATCTAACGAAGTCGACGATGATCCTTTGACCACATCATTTCGTAATCTTCTATTGTTTTTTATGACTTGCCAATTATCTGTCATCTATCCATTATTTTCATATCTCCTTTTTTACACAATTTGTGATAACGTCAGATTAATTATAAACAATCTAGTTAACATACATTTGTACAAACAAAAACAAAACTCATTTGGTTGCTATGATTTTAGAACGATTTTCTAGAGTTTTATTTGGATAACATATTTGGATATTTATTTTATAACATAGATACTTGCCTCATATTGCCATAGAATTCCACTGTCTTGACTTGTACATAGGGTAAAAATTTGTAATAGTTAAAAAGGCACGTTTCATGGCAGTAGGATTCTACTGTAGTGCTTTTTATACTTTATGACTTAACTAGTTGTCGCCCGTGACTCCGTCGACGCAGAATTTAAAAAAAAACTTAATTAGTAGCCTATGTGTTCTTTCAGACTATGTTCTAAACTTGTGCCAAATTTCATCAAGATGCATACAGTCGTTCTGGAGATACCTTCAAACAAACATCCATCCATCAATCTAAACATTCGCAGTTATAATATTAGTAAGACTATATTTAAATTGAAATCTATCGCAATATTACGCATATCAAAAATTGCAACTACATATGACCTGATGATGTGATAGTTATAATGTTTTGAAGATTCGTGGCAGTGGAAAAAAAACGAGAATAAAACCTGCCGAATGCTGTTGAGATGGAAAGTACAATCGACGAAGCGGAACGACTCGGAAAAAGTTCGCACCAACTGACGAAACCGCGTATGAGTAAAACAAAAAAATAATGATTTCTCAGTGTCAGTGGCCACACTGTTGTCAAATACGTTGACCTACAAAAGTGCACAGATAGATAAACTCTTCTTTGCTCATATTATAACAAACATTCAATACATTTTCATTCACTAATGATATTATAACTCAACTACGACATACCTAAAGATAGTTTTCTTTTGGACAAGAATCAGTAATCAACTTTATATAGCAAATTTACTAGCGCCAAACTAAAAAATATTTTTTTTTTAAATAATATTAAGTGGGAATTGAATCCAGTGCGCAAGGCGTAAGCTAAACATATAAATAAAGAATGAGTAAGAGCCCATTGAGGCGGACCGTTTGTAGTAAACAAGAGCGGGGCACGCACTATCGCTCTCCAGGGTTGACACTCACATGAATAATTAATATTTTTTTCATCTCATAAAAACAATATTTAGAAGAGTTATCGTCTTAACATAGCTTTTCTATTCAACCCTTCAGTTTCTACAATCAAAATACCTGCATAGATTATGAATACATACTGTTACCTAAGTTTTTTCAACTAGGATAAAAAGGGTGACAATATACCTATATTATTGAACAAATGTTTCAGCTTAGCGAAAATGAAGTCTGCGTTGTTGTACTATATTTTTTTAAAGATCTGGGTACTGAGGCTAGTCGTAGATAAACCTAACTTTGTAGAATCCTTTGCAATGCCTTATTTTTTCAGTTCAAGTATGAGAAAAAATACATAATGACAGCGGTTTATGAAAAGGTTTTAAAAAGGTTTGATAAAAATATGGCAATAGATGGGGGAGGCCTACGTTCAGCAGTGGACGAACCCAGACTGATTATGTGTGTAATAAAAATATCATGGAATAGAACTAACATATAGCCTGAATTCACAGTTACTGCTCGCTCAACCCTAAAGGTTAACGGCGTCCGGAAAGTAAGGCAGTATTTGTGGTAACGGTGACAGTCGGTCGCGCCCTGTGCAACCTTGCAGGTGGCTTCCGAGAGAGAGATAATTACCCTAACTATGATATCATGTTTCAATAACACTATACTCAACAATAATCAACTATGGAACAAGGATGTTTAGACCAATGTTGTGGAAGATTTTATGATATTTATTAAACAGAAAGCTATAGCCCGAGACTCTGTCCGCGCGGCCTTTAAAAAAAACTTAATAAGTAGTCTATGTGCTCTTCCAGACTATGTTATACTTATGTGCCAAATTTCATAAAGATCCGTTGATCCGTTCCGGAGATACCTTCAAACAAACATCCATCCATCCGAACTTTCGCATTTTTAATATATATTAATAAGATATGAAATATTCCTTCCTCCATTTCTTTTTCACATTAATAGTCTTTTAATTCCCATTTTAATCGTTGTTTTCTGAGACCAAAATGTTTTGTGCAGGGGTTTCGGTCTCAGTAACCGACGATAAGGCAGACATAACTGTTTGAATTTTCTATTTTTTGACACTATTGACAACTTTAAATTCAATTTTTACAAAAAAAATCTTCGACACGTTTACTATTCACAGTTATAATTTCAAATCGATTCTAATTGGACCCGTTGACCGTTGCGCACACTGACTTTACACCTAGGTATGTGTTTATTAAGTAAACAAACATCACTTCATGACTATATTGCAGGATGAATACAAGTTAAAATAGTAGGCCTAATTTATACATTCATTTTATATTGTAAGATATTTGATGCAAAAGTATTTTAAAAGAATTAAACTAACAGCGAAACAGTGAATTTAACTCTACTTCATAATAATCCTCGCTGTAGTATAAACTTTAACCGAACGTAAACGAAAATGTCAGACGTTCCGCAATGACGAATGGAAAGAGACTGCCACGAGCAGCAGCGCACGCTTCCTTATAAAACCTTTTTTTTGTGTGGCTACCCTCAACAGTCCTAACACGGTCTCTCCTGACATGAGACCGTCCTCGGGCTCGTTCTTCCAGCATCCTCAACACTGGAATTCGTCTGTAACAATGGCATAGAGTGTTTCGATACCAGCTCGTTTGCAGGCGCGATCCGGGCGCGCTGCTTGTCGAAAGGCGCTGCACTTGCGCGCTACTCGGCAACAGGTGCTGCATTGGGGCGCTGCTCGCCACAGGTGCTGCACTGGCGCGCTGTTCGTCGACAGGCGCTGCACTGGCGCGCTACTCGTCGTCAGGCGCGGCTGTGGCGCGCTGATCGTAGACAGGCACCGCTCAGGCGCGCTGATTGCAGACAGGCACCGTTCAGGCGCGCTGATTGTAGACAGGCACCGCTCAGGCGCGCTGATTGTAGACAGGCACCGCTCAGGCGCGCTGGTTGTAGACAGGCGCTCTGCATGTAGACACGCGCAGCTGCGGCGCGGTGCACAACACAGCTACATAGTAGGACACAAGACCCGACCAAATCTGCATCTATATCAATAATGGTGTCCTAGGTTATTTGATCATAACTCTTTATGGTTTCAAAACATTCGTCACATGACCACGCGAGCCATGACATCAGTGGCAGCCCGCAGTATGCCAGATACTGAACGTCCCGCAGTCCGTTCAATGCCTTAATTCACAAGATCATGTAGGGCAAGCGTCCCGCAGTCCGTTGCCGATAGGAGCGTCCCGCAGTCCGTCCTCTACATGATATTAATGGCAGCCCGCAGTATGCCAGATGCTGAACGTCCCGCAGTCCGTTTAATACCTTACTTCACAAGACCATGTAGGGCAAGCGTCCCGCAGTCCGTTGCCGATAGGAGCGTCCCGCAGTCCGTTCACAATCTCACTTCTGCAGTTGGGTATCCCGCAGTCTACGCAACGCAGAGCATCTCGACAATACATGGACAAAACAAACTGAACTAATAAAGTGCATCAATGACTATTACGACATAATGACATACGTCTGACTCAGGTAATGGCTTAACACGCTCAGCGCAACCGACTGACTAGCCTTACAAGTTTACTTTAAAATGAAAAAATCATGTTGGCATGTAACGTGTTAAATCTTGCCACGACTCGGCCTTACCTGACCCTCACTAATAAACTGATCGAGGTATTCAATTTCAGTTTGAAATATAGAACACATCTTTAAATTAATTGAAAAGTCTGATGATGTCTTATTTGGCATCAAAACTTGAAATATAAAAATATTGGTTCGATCTTACCGCAGTACAAATTGAATAGATTGCGTCACAGACAGCGCGTGAGTCTCACTGCCCACATACTCTCATGCAGAATACACGGCTTGGTCCACGCTACCCTTGCTTCGCGAACACTGGTACGACTTTAATTTCGACTCAACTTACTGCGACTACAACGATTATCACGGTAACGATCTGACATTTTTCTCTTTGCATTTATTTTCACAAAAATACAAACACGAACACAGAGTGAGCAAAGTGGATAGAATCACGCGGATCCTATCCCACTTCTGATGTAAGATATTTGATGGAAAAGTATTTTAAAAGAATTAAACTAACAGCGAAACAGTGAATTTAACTCTACTTCATAATAATCCTCGCTGTAGTATAAACTTTAACCGAACGTAAACGAAAATGTCAGACGTTCCGCAATGACGAATGGAAAGAGACTGCCACGAGCAGCAGCGCACGCTTCCTTATAAAACCTTTTTTTTGTGTGGCTACCCTCAACAGTCCTAACAATATCTTATATTTGTAACGACTAATATCAAAAACTACTGGATCGATTGTTGTAGACAGACTATATTTTAATATTGTTATAAAATATTTATAATTTTCCTCTCATGAAAAGCAGGGACAGACATCTAGTTTATTTTTTTAGAAGACAAGAACTTGTATATTTTAATTAAAATTCAATAAAGGTAAGAGTGAGTCAGTGCGAAATCCCATTAAGCCAAACCTGTAATTTATTTTCTTCTTTAAGAATGAGTAGGCGAATGGATATCTTCCTTTTCAAATAACAATAATACATAGATCTAATTATATAATATAGATAAGAAGCTAATATCAGACTGGTTAAAACAGGTATTTTGTTATATCCGAATATGTTCAAAAGCATATTCATGCATGTTTTAAAACCCTACACTTTTGTGTTCCGGTTTCTACTTCAGTAACGGTACAAAAACTATCGCCCGCCGTAAGTATGGCTTCGTACTATTATTTAATTATTCTTTTACTACAATCGGCTCGAGCCCACAGGTGGCCGGCGAGCGGCGGGCGGCAGGTGTCGTTGTGCTCATAACCGAGTCAAATATTATATTAATCGGCATAACAGTGCAATTAATTATTTTGGTTCAAAAAAATGAGCTATAGATTTAAGTGTACATAAATGTTACGCGTGTGCATTAATCGCAACAAGCAATAAAACTTAGGTACAGTTATTTTTTTAGTATTTGTCGACGTTAACTTTTTGTACACGTTAATTTTTTTTAGTACACTATTCAACAGTGTACTAAAAAAAATGTTAACTAACAAGCTGTTTTGACGTCATCGAAATCGCATTTTATATGCATCAGCGTACACATTAAACTTTACAACTGAACACCATATGGCGTATCATATTACCTCGCTAACAGTGAGTATGCCCTGATTAATATTGTCTACACAGCCTTTGCATGTACAAAAATGTTGTAACCCTATTCATTATTTTTAAAAAAGGAAAATATAACAATATGATTTAATAACTCTCAGTAAAACTCACAATTGGGCGTCAATGCTACTGAAAATAAATATTCGTTAACATCTGATTTTTATTGTTCACACAGGGCTTCTTCTAGCAGTCATCGGTTCCGGTGCAGCGCTCGGCATTCTGTTTTTATTTAACACCTAATTGCGATTGAGATTAAAATTCATAGACTAGTTATACGTTACGTATGGCATGCTTAACACACTATTTCTATAGGATATAGTAAGATAAGTTGATTAATACATTTCTATGAATTTTATTTTGAAAACTTGGCTTTACAGATAACATACAAAGTTGTCGCAATCAAAGCATAAAAAGAGAATAGTTTTAATTTTTTTTTTTTAAGATTAAAACACATTGTAAACTTAAGGATTCCTCGCTTTATAATAAAGTTTATTTAAATTCTTAGTTTTGGTACATTAATTAGTTTATATACAATTACATACTTATCATTGGTAATGTGAGGTGTAACTGGTAGTGTCTCACAAAACATTTGCAACAAAGGGCGTGAGCGATGAGCGTCGGAAAGTTTCCGAACAGAGAGAGCCGTGGGAGTGATCCACAATGAATCTTCCGCTTTTTCGAATTCATTCACGGCTCATGTGAAGTGATTTCTCGACGATGAAAGTAAAAGTGGGTCAGCGCAGCGACGTTTTCGTGCGGAAACCGCGACGCGAATGCAACTTCATGATATTTCTTGTAACACCTACTAAGTACTGCTGCCTACACTATTTGCTCTAAGATATTTACTAAGTACTAGCTATGAAACTACCAAAACATTTGCCCTCCGTGTTTTGATGGTGTTTTTTTTTCGTATGCTCAGTTTGTTAACAATGGATAAGTTTATACTACAATGGAATAATAGTTTATGCAGAATTTTAATGCTTACCGCAAAAGGGGATGCCGTCTGGGGTCCATGTTCCATCCTGTCCACATATCCTTCTGGCGGGGCCGAGGAGCTCGAAGCCGCGCTCGCATGTATAGCTGGCGACACTCCCGTCTGCCAGACTCTCGTCAGAGAAATCCACACGGGAATGCGCCGGGGCTCCGGGGAAACGACACGTCGCTGCTGCGTATCCTGCATACATAAAATATTTGCTCTGTATAATAAATACCTTTTCATCCCTTTCAACTATTATATCTTTTCATTCGTGTTCAGTGTTCTGCCTAATAAAGGCCGGTAATCCATCAGTAAATAATTTGCTAATTGCGGATTCCGATAGATACAATTATGACTTAGAAAATATAAAAACACAAAACAATTACAAGGCTCTACATACGACTGCAAATCTTTGATTTTTATGCCAGTGGCATTAAATATTTCTGTTTTTTCGGCTTTCCTCGAAGGTTTTCTGCATTTTATATTAATTATACAGTGGCAATAATTATAATCTATTTGAATATTTTAAACAAAAATAATTTGTAAAAGAAACCCTAGCAACAAATTGCAAAGTGTCATCTGAAAGTCATGTTTATAAAATGTTAACATACAATTTGACAAAATATGTCTGAAATAGAAAAAGTTCAAAGGGATAATGATTCGACTTATAAAAGTTCCTTGCTACTGCTTCGCCTGGGTACGCTGGTGGTGTTAGCGTGCATGTTGACGGTGCACCTGCGGTCTTTGAGGCTATTTCGCTGGGAGCAGTCGGTGACGGGCGGAGTCGTCATAGCATTTTGTATCGCCGAACTCGGCCTGGCGTTGTGCGCCGGCTCTACCAATTGCCGCGGACATGCTATCCAGGTAAATTTTGCAAACACTAGATAGTAGTTGCTATATTTAATGTTGGGAAATAAATAAAAACATTTTCTAAATGCAAATTATCTCGAATTGAAGTCCCTTCTAAATTTATACCGATCCTACACTAAAAAGTATCTACTACGTCTAAAAGTTATTGATAATGAAAATATTTATAGTATAAATAATACAAATGTGATTAAACGATAATTATAAATTAGCTCTTCGAGTTTAAACAATTGTCCAAGAAGGTTCGTTGCTTCTTATGGCATGAAAAATTAAATAAGATTAGAGAGAAATGGGTAATAGAGCTTTGTTGAGTATTCAGTTCCGAATCACTAATGTTCTATAATTTAATGTGCAGTTGACAATTGTGCAGGCATATTTATGCGGCACCGGTGCTGCTTTATTGGCGGTCAACGCTGGAGTCATCTACCGGAGATGTGCCAGCCAGCTGACGCACGTGGTGGCTGAGCTGCTCGGAGTGCTAGGAGTGCCTCTCAAGCGACAAGTCGTTATAAAAGTGTCTCTAAGTGCGATCGCGGCAACCTGCTTGCTTGTTGATCTGTTTTTCGCACCTTATTTTTTACGTAATAGAAGTCTATCAAATAGCAATTTACCCTAATCAAGTACCATTTACTCAGGTTTGCGAAATTGTTTATTCTTTTGCGATGAATTTTTGTGCGATTTAAAAGTCCACGTTTCGGGATTACGATAGTTGTGATATGACGTCATCATTGTCCAACTGTAATATAAATTATAAAATCATATTATTTATATGAAAAAACTTAAATAAACTTATTTTGTTTTAATTTATTTAAATAATTTTGGCATATAATGCTATTGTAAGTAACATATTATTTAATCAATATGCACTCAAATAAACTAAAAAGAATACAATTCAGAAATTATTTCAACATGAGATGCATCATTCACGCAGCATTCCAAAGTAGGAGTGTAAAAAGTGTGGTTAGAAAAAAAGGATCCAGGTATAAATTACTTGAAAGATCGCAACATTTTTCAAATACTTATGTTGTATTCTCAAACTTTATTGATAGTTATTTATGTGTAATGTATAAATACGACATCCGCACCCAAAAGCTTTTACTTTCTAATGTCTTCTACTTTCATGTATATATACGAGAAGTAACTTGTTACAATATTTCTGCTAATTCCATTTATGTAAATTGAATTGATCAAGTTTCGAGTTTAATTGATTATTATGTTATCAACAACCGAAAAACCGCAGATTTCGCTCAGTTTATCAGACTAAATTTATCGCATATTAACGCTATGGCGACGTTCCATGTATCCAATTACTTATACACTCAGACGCCAACTCCAGTATCTAGTGAATTCTTGATCATGCAATAAAGAAACAAACTGAAGCTATGGCAGGTAGTTTAGGAGAGGGATGAGAAAGGGCTTAAGATGTCAAAGAGCAGTGCAAAAGGTTCCACCGATGACGTCGCCATGGCATCCAAGTGAGGTAGAGCTCTTTAATCGACGCTGGATGTTGTCGCCTACAGCTTTTCTGCCTGACCATTGCATGACGAATTATTTAACACCTTAGCTGCGGCAAGTAAAATCTTAAACCTTCGTCTAGTGCGGCGGCGGGCCAAAGTGTGCCCCCAATGATTTTTCCGCCAGTGCGTGGCAGGCCTTTCTCGACCCACCAGCATAAGGTTAGATTAAATCGCTATATCTTTGCGAAAACATAATATAGGTGTGTACTTTTTGGACTATTAGAAAAACCTTGAACCCACCTTCTTTAGAGTTGATTCGCCCCGGGATCTGCCAAACAGGAAATGAGAAATGAACCAGGGAAAGTGGCGGGTCAATATCGACCAGCACCGCACTAGAAAGTATTTTTAGTAGTGATGGAAAGACAAAAATAAGGAGATATCGAAAATAAAATAGAATTGTAGAAAAGAAATGAAAAATAGTTTATTTAATTATTTATTTATGCTTGTCCTTAAAACATTTCGCACAAAGATTTTGTGTGCACATCCTATTTTTTATTTTTCTTGAAGGAAAATATCTATTTTTTTCTTGAAGGAAAATATCTATTTTTTTTCTTGAAGGAAAATATTTCCTCACTGCTGTCCCTATCACTTTTATCTGCCTCGCGAATTAGTTTATTTTCCAAAATTTGTATTTTTCTTTTGTTTCCTGCCATCGTGCGTCGTTAATTTTACGAAAAGAAAAAACGCGACGTACAGTTCAGTGAGATGGCTCAACACTAACTAGCGAAGCGGGGCGCTCCGTGCGGTATCGGGTCGCCAACCGCCTGTTGGGACGGCGGGCCGCGATAGACCCCTGCCGCACCAAGTTGATATTTTTCACCGTCAGTGCGTGGTAGGCCGATAAAGGCCTGCCGTGATTTTTTATGAGATAATCGTTCCGCACCAGTGAGAGGGACATAGTTTTCTTCGTCCGCACCAGCTGAAATTCCGCGGCAGGTCGATCTAGGCCTGATCCGCAGTGAACGTGTTAAAGCGTCAGCGGTGCTCTAATCTCCGTGAAACGTTCTAAATTCGAATTGATTCGTGATTGAAATGATCCGTGGCAGGTTAAATTTTAGCGAAAGTACACGATTTTATAATTGCAACTTGTGAAAGGGGTAATTATTACACTAAGCGTGGCTCCGAATATTCCTTATGAAAGTTGGATTTAATCGTAACGTTTCTTTTGTTTCCTTTTTTAATTCCTGTTAAATGTGAATAAAAACCTGAAACTAAATTTGTATCGAAATTTTTTTCAAGGATTTCGTAGAAAAGATAAAAATTATTTCCAAAATTTATGGCAGATAAATTTTATGTTGCGTTATTTTGTAATAAATAGTAGAAAATTGGCGAATATTATAAATTCCGGCGTTCATTGACCCGCGGTCAGCACGTAAGTGAAAGTTTACCAGAGCGTGTCAGTTAACTTGAACTCAGCATTGTTTAATACTTGTCTCTATGAGAGGATCGCTATACTCTCGTGCACGCGTGTACTTAAGGAAGAAAAAATCAAATACTATTTATTATATAACATTGTTAATTGTTTTTATGCAGAAGCTTTCTTTTACACTTGAACTTATCTTTATGACGATGTAAGTAATAAATCACCTCACTAGGATATCATGTTTATTAGTCATCGCTAATAAAGACTAAGAGAATTTCGAAAGTCAAATTACATGTCGCTACAAATGACGTGACGTCCTTTTGGGATCTAGGAAACTATTTAAATTAGTAGATATTTAAATTGCACATTTTTACAAATAATTATACAAAAATAAAAGTAATAATAATATTTTTCTTAAAATTAAATCCGCAATAAGTGCACTTCAGTTTTACAATTGGCTTCTTGTAAACATGGACGCGCCATTACTTGGCCTAAGAAAGCGTGGTGACCTCAACAATTCCACGGGCACAGACCTCATTCGCGAGAGCGTATCAAGATAAATTAATTTTTTACAATTGATAAACTATCTTCTGAACATTATTATTTTTTCCAGCTGACAATGGGTAATAACATTTTTCTTGGGTTAGATTTTTCAATTAGCCGATGTTCTTCGCGCTTTTTCACTGTCGTCATTACTTATTATTGTTTAGTATGGTAACCAACATTTTCAGACAGAATAAAATTATATACTTTCAGGGGATGTTGATTGTAGTCTGCGTGAATACACCAAGATGAAATGTGGCTTTGTTATTAAATCCTACAGCTATTGAATGAGCTCTGTATCGCTATACAACAAGCTGACAATGTTTTTGCTGCAAGCATCAGTTTCGGCAAACGTAATGTCTCATATAGCTACTTTAATGGCAAAGAGGTTAAATTAAAATGAATACAATGTTCTATTCTATCTGCACGTATAACTTTCTAGAAAACTACTTTAAACGTTAACTTTCTACCCTGGGGCAGACTTCATTCATTACTACTATGTACTCGTAAGTATGAAAATATCTCGTTCAGTGGGTCAATTTGTATTAGTCGTATTTTATCTACCGATTGTAAACAAGCAAGGATCAGGTCAAGCTGATGTAAATAGTACAATATAAATTGTAGTCTTCCTTCTGATAATAACTTAAAAACAAATGAAAGTGTTAATGTATTCTATATACAAATTGAACAATGCACACGTTTTTATGGTAATGTTAGAAAAACTATATTTTACCTGTACAGAACGACCGTAGTGACCTAAATGAATTATCACCAAGGAAATTGTAGGTACATATACGATACTTATTAATAAATTTGTTTTACTTTTAGTTTAATTGAAAGTTTTCTTTAACTAATTAAATTAAAGTTTATCTTAACATACCAAAACAACAATAGAAGTAGTCTTCTTCTATATATATATAATATAGTACGAAAAGTTTATGGGTTTGGGTTTAATTAAGATTAGCTATTTCCTTTACATTAATAAAATAAATTATTACTATTAATAGAATGAAATAAGTAAAATTCGCTACAAGTTTTTCCTTCTAATTTTTAAACATCATCTAATTTTCTCTTAGAATCGTTTTATCAAAAGAAAAGCATTGTATTAACATTAATTTGTTTTATTACAGTAAACTTCTGATTACACAATAATTTTACGTCGACAAGAATGTGGCATTTTGTTTGCGTAGTTTTCTATCTGCAGGTCTTTGGCCGATAGCGAGTAATTACGTTGATTCAGAAAGCCTTGTTCGATAACAAGCTTAACTTTACTAAAAGCTCTAGCCTTTCACTTTGTTACAAAATACTAAAACAACCATCAACATCGCCATTATGACAAGAAATTTGAAATTAACTTATATTGTTATTGATCAATAAATCAGTGTTGGCGCACACAACAATGCAGTGACAGTTGTGAGAGGTAATGTAATCTCCTCACTACAGCTTAATTTCATATTGCCTTCGTATTCCACTTATAATCGTGCTAAAAACACGGTTCATTTACGTGTCCGCCGCGCGCAACGGTGCAAACAGGTCCCGCGGTCAGTCGGGTCACCATCTGACATGCTTAACACAACAAGTGCCTCCATGAATGAGACATCATTACTATAGACTATTTTTATATCTGGACCTAAAACCTCATGATGTTTAAACGAGTAAAAAAGCAACAGCATAACATTACCTAAACAAAAGGTGGTAAGCTGACGAAAGGAAATTATGGCAAGGTAAAGAATATGTTATGAGAAAGGAAATCGTTCAAAATCGTCATCCCAACTGGACGTCACGAATAGAGTCCCGGTGAAATAACCCGGATATTTTGAACTGCCCATGTGTTTGTTGAACATATTTGGCCAATACTAATCTGACGTAACCGCCAACGATGACTCGTCTCGATCCGTGAAAGTAGTGCTTTCTCGGTGACGCAAAGCACATTATACTGCTATCATAAAGCATTGCATATTTGTCAACGATGTCGAATTCACAGTATTTATAAAATTTCACATTGTTTTTAGAAATAGTTTGAGCAACGTACGGTTCTTGGTGAAATGTAAAAGAAACAGAGACCGAGAGAAACAAAGGTATTTTAATTTTAATAAAGATCTGCATTATGAACGTTTTATTGTGCGAATGACCTTAGACACCATAATCTGTTTACACTTTCTCGTGAGCCGCTAACTATTGTACAAAGAGCAAATTTGTTATGACATTCTTATCCTTAAATTTAATAAATATTTGTACATGAATCATGAATAAACTATTCAATTAAATTCTTTTTTTTTTCAAAAAAATAAGTGGAGTAATTATTTTATATAAGACATAATAACAATGTTTTAAATTAGGAAAAGTCAAACAATATTTTTTTACACCAGCAATCCAAATAAAAAGCAGATAATGAATTATGATAGGTATATTATCACAATAACTATCATTTTATAAGCATGCAATTGTTGTTGTCGTGAAGATTTGCCTAGATTATAATATTTAGTATGTTTTTGATTACCTAAAGTTTCCGCAGACTCACAGCTAACGGGCGCGACCACATTCTTGAACCGTTACATCGTCCAATACGCAGTTAGTTTACGCATAATTAGGTCGCTAGCCAACCCACCGGGTGATGTAAATCGTGGCACGCGACATCTCATCTCTCATGTTCGAATCTCGGGGGTACGTTCCATCCAAAACAAAACTAAAGAAATTGTTTAAAAAATAGTTTAAGGAAGTCCGCTTTTTTTGTTGCTCTAATTGTTATTATCAATCTATATTTATACATTTAATAACATTTGTGAGTCTGTATGTAATCATACTTCATACTAATACTAGCTTTTACCCGCGACTCCGTCCGCGCGGAATAAAAAATAGAAAACGGGGTAAAAATTATCCTATGTCCGTTTCCTGGTTCTAAGCTACCTGCCCACCAATTTTCAGTCAAATCGATTCAGCCGTTCTTGAGTTATAAATAGTGTAACTAACACGACTTTCTTTTATATATATAGACATAGATTATAAATGCGCATGTTTAGATGGATGGATGTTTGATGAAGGTATCTCCGGAACGGCGCAGCGGATCTTGATGAAATTTGGCACAGATGTAGAACATAGTCTGGAATGTCACATAGGCTACATCGATATTAGGTTTCAGGAAGTTATCTGATGCTTGCGAGCTTTTATAGGCTACTTTTTTCTTTTTTAATTGTGCGCTGACAAAGTTGCTGGCGACCGCTAACCTTAAATACAATATTTTTTTAAATAACGATATTATAAAAAGCGCGGAGTTTAGTTCTATCACCCAGTTTATGTAATTAAATTATAACATGTATTATTATTATTACAATATAAAAAGACTGTTTCTGTTTCCATATACATAGAAAATCATAAAACAAAGATCATTCACAATTTGATTAAAGTTATGAGGTTTGTTGTATTAAAAATAATTACTTTAAAGACTAAATCAGGGTGGCTAATTAGTCACTAAGGGTGAACCTTAGTATAAATTTTTTTATACTAAATTAGCTCTAAGAGAGTCCTCTTCAGGTCTTTGAGTAGAAGGTTAGTTTAATAAAACATTTGTGTACTGTGTACTATACCTACTGTACTGTATATTATATTTGCAATTGCTACTATTACGTAGTAGATTTAATTGATTGTCAATGACCCAATTTCAAAATTTGTTAACTTCCCCTAGAAAACAAGCGGTTACTCGGCCTCCAACGCATGAAGAAATGTATGCAGGTCGATTGTTTCATAAAGATACATTTAATTACCTAAATTTTGTTTATTTAAACATAGTTTTATAAAAAAACAACACATAAGACATTACACACTTACACAAGACCTCATCAAACATGCATTTTGACACATTCCATTGAAAAGATACGACCACATTGTAAAGTAGAAACGCCATATTTGTGAAAAAGATTATTAATGTAATTAAAAATAAGAAAACCAATTAAGACTGGGTATTGATTGTATTCTATTGATGAACTGAGAAATTGATATGGATTTAATTCCATTTATTTACATAGCTGTGGGTTTCGACTGCAGTTACACTTTTCACGTGTTTTTTCCCCACATTCTCTTTGTAAAAAAACAGAGACAACAACAGTACTTGTCAATTAAAGTGCAGTCGAAACCCAAACTAAGGCGGCACAGTGAAATATCACCTTTAAAAATGTAGGCACAGGTATTGGTTAGATGCAATCAGGAGAAAGATCTCTTAGGGTCCTGTTTCCGCCGGAATGTGTCTTTACAAAACTTTCACTCAGGGTCAGATCATTTCGAATCGCTATGTCTCACCACGTTGTAGGAATTTCGTTTACTGTCATTGTTTTATCAAATATCCAATTTTTTTTTTATATTTTAATTCAATATTCTTAACGCTGAAAACGTAAAGATCTAAACACTTAATTTAATTCAATTTCACGATTAATTTAAAAAAAAAAACTATGTTTAAATGCTTTATTCTAGTTTCGAAAAATGTGATTTTTCTCATTCTATCAAAATAAAAAGACAATAAATAAATCGACGTTTGAATTCGGTATATTTAATGTAAATATTAAACAAAACAAATTGCAAAACATATGCTCTTGCGCATTCAAAGTATATTTCAGTTTTTGTTAACATCAAGTGACGGAAATGCGTCGGAGGAAATCTATGATGTGCACAAAAAACAAATTCCTTTACTAGTATCGCGCCAAGACACAAGACAAGTCCCTCTACTCCTCTATTCCAACACCTCTCAAAATTTAGTTGATGTTTTTTACCGCTACTATAATATGTTAGGTTATGTTAGTCAGGTATAAAAAATGTTTCGCTCAAACGTTGATCAATTATATATGTTACTTCATTCCTATACTTCACAATTATATTATTTACTAGCTATTACCCGCGACTCCGTCCGCGCGGAATAAAAAATAGAAAACGGGGTAAAAATTATCCTACGTCCGTTTCCTGGTTCTAAGCTACCTGCCCACCAATTTTCAGTCAAATCGATTCAGCCGTTCTTGAGTTATAAATAGTGTAACTAACACGACTTTCTTTTATATATATAGATATAGATAAGAAGATTAATAAGTGGTGTTGTTATTGGTTTTGTTATTGAAGATCAGGACTAGAAATGCTTCTAGCATGTAATTAAAACATTTTATTAACCATTAAAATCAGCATTTTTAATATATAATCACAATAGTAATATGATAATCACATATCAAGTAATGGATTCTTCAGTTCACAGTTTATAAACATTCATCTTCAATCTAAAACATATTTTGTTTATAATATCAGTGAATTAAAAAAAGATTATATCTATTATCAAGCCATAATAAATTCATCTATTTATAATAACTAATTTTGGATCTTCAAATAAATTGATAACTTAAAAATAATATTAATTTATCTGTTTATGTTGTGGTTATGTATAAATAAATCGGCTAATTATTGAAAAGGTAAAAGTAAAAAATCGATAAGTATATTAAAAAAAACAATCCGGAAGTAGGGGATAACGAAACATCCGGAATTCGAACAGAGGGAGAAACTCGCATGCGGTGTGAAGTCAATAAGACTTAACAAAATACACCAAAACAAGCAGTAGTTGTAATAATAAGTAGTTATAACCGATGGTTCTTTCAGCTGATTTTGTATTGTTTAAAAGGCTGTATACTTCTATATAAAGTTAAACAAAATTTAGCTGCGATCTAAGGCTTTGGTCTCAAAAACTCATATATCATTTTACCCACGTTGTATTAAATGGCTTATACTGTATTTGTAACCTGTGTTTAAGATAAGTATGGAGTCCGGAAACCGGTGTTAAGTTTCTCCGGCTGACTTCAGATGTCACGATGGGATTCAAAATGCAATTGGTCTCTCAGTTATAATCATTGCATATGGTATAGTTGTAATTTATCAACGTCTCTCGGCAATTATTTAGCACTTAGTGTAAATGAAATAACTTTCCTCCACTCCTTCGTTTTACTTAAGATCTTTACCGGTCACCATACAATCGGCCTCTCCATTCGAATACAGCAACACGCAATGTTCCGCTCTATAGACGTCTTATTAATTTCAAATTAACATTTTCACACTATAAAATTAATGCTCTTCGAAAGTTTGCAATTCGATATTATTTAATTTATAATTGCTAAACTATCGGAAACTATTGAATAATCTGCTAATTTTTTAACTAAGATTCAAAATTACTAACCGTTGGTTTCTGAGACCAAAATCTCTGTAATCTGTAATACATATCGTCATTAACTTTGACAAAATACACATAAATATATATTAAACGGGGATTCAATAATTTATTAGCCGACTTCAAAAAGAAGGAGGTTATCAATTCGACTGTAATTTTTTTATGTGTGTTACTGCGAATCTCCGCCCCTGGTAGTCCGATTTTGATAAAAATTATTTTAATCGAAAGGAAGTGCTTTCAGATGGGTCCCATTTTTTTTAAATAACTAGAAGACTAATACATTTTATAAGTATAATCGGTTTTAAATAAAACAGACAACTTGCTCGTTCAAGCTCTTACTATTCAGGAATATGTACTAAATTTTGCCACTAATGCTTCAAATAATGAGCTTAAATCATTTAAAAATATTTTGCGGCATGCGGTGAAAAAGGTTATTTTGTACATTAAAGGTTATTTCTATGAAAAAAAAAATATGTCAACATAAGATATTAATCATCGTCAAATTGATAAATGTAATTTTTTTTATAATGGAATATACACCACAGCTCAAGTAAATTGTATCTGTTAGATTTTGTAGAAAGACGGAGTACCACGACGCGCCATCAATATTGACTTCCCAGGAATAGCGTTGTTTTGATCTACTTAACTAGTTGATCTCCGTTGAGGACGGTTCAGAGAGTACATAACAGTAATAATTCACGATATTGTTTATTCAACATTTGTAGCTCATACGAGGTAAATTCACATGGTATCAGCCAACTGTTGCACAACTATTGATGTCTATAGCGTAGTCTTGCAGATATGTCGGGGTCTTGTATTTTAATTAAGTGTTTAATATTTTTTACTCACAGTGCGTGTTGTAAGAATCATACTGAGCTAAAGACTTGAAAAGAAACATTTCGGTTAATATATGCGATCAAAAAAAATCATTTGCCTTTAGAAAAGGAAAGGAAAATTTCCTCCGGCAGAACACTGAAAATTTACATAAACACTTTTTCATAACAAATAATTAAGATTTAGTATGAACATTAAATTCATTCTCCGAGTCGGATGAAATCCGCAACGTATAGGCAATAGGCAAAATTAGAAATTAGCAAAGAAGGAATATTCGTCAAAAACGCTTTTGTGTTTATTATTTTACGTTCCTTATAGAAATTAAACACAGTACGACACAAAATCCGAACAAAAACAATCTTTCTTTGGTATCTCTAGATCTCTATAGAGAAATTATTTTTAATATATAAAGTACCTAAATAAAAAGTTTTGAACTACTGCAATCTTTTGTACTAAGCTATAGTTAAGTGACGACGAATTTTGATATCTTTTTGTCTCGATATTATGATTATAACTTACCGTTGTTTTCAAACTATTTTTATTAAATACTTAATGGTAAAGTGAAAATTTCAAGAACGTTGAATTTAAAGATTAATCCGAAAGTAGTTCATCTTCTGCGGTCGACGAGTCGAACTCTCTAACCTACTTTTTATGAAATAAAATCATTTATGACTTGACCCACCTTGCAGCAGCACCAATACAGCACTTAGGAGTATCATATCCATAGTAATGTTCACAAAAAATCGTAAAGTTACGACACTCGCGACGAATTTATTTGAGACAACGCTGTCATGGCGCGTGTTGCTCGGTAAATGGTCGGTGTACGACTGAGCCGGTGCGGTGGCGACAGGTGCGCAAGCGCATCGCAAGGTAACCATCAATAGCCCGCTCATAGCCTCTCTCCCCTCGGAGCTTTCGCGCGCTGAATAACGAATTTCTCGAGCCCCAGTATGTGAAGCCTACTTTACGTGTTTTGGTTAGCAATTCTACTAGTGCCTCATATGTTTGTATACTTCGCCTTTGGTTATTAGGTCAAAGAGAATGAGGATTGCATTTCTTTGACCTAATAATAAGTAAGTGCATATTTTCTTTTTCAACTTTTTCATTTAATTGCCGTATCATAATTATGAATTCTGTAGCGAAATGCTGTTACTTATTGCATTCTGAAAATATTTCAATTGGCAACCAGAACACTTTCAATGAGTTTAAACAGATGAATTATTTGGATTATTTTAAAAATGCTAATTTCATAGACAAATTGAACATTATTGCAATAACTTTCTCGAGTAAATTGATTCTTCGCCATTGGTTATTGTGCAATTCCTATTGTTTGACTTCCTTACCACGAGCACAAACCGTTATTTATTAGTTACCTTTTTAGTATGCTACTAATGTTAGACCATTTATTTAAACATATTATAGGTCCGTTGCTGGTCTGTTGTTATAAAATGTATTGTATTTTGGATTGTATCCAAAAGTATTTCTCATTTAGTTCGGGCTATATGGTTAACAATGCTCATTGTACACTGCAGTACAATACACTAGTGTTTGGTACATTGACTAGAATACAACGTTATGTTTATTAATAATGTTTTATATGCAAATAACTCTACAAGTACTATAAACTTAATTTACTACATTATTGTAATCTATTAAAGATTATTACAAAATTTTCATATTTCTATGGGTACTTACAATATATGTATTTAGGAGAAGGGCTAAAAACATGAAGCAAGGCTTTGCTCTCTAGTTGATTGGAAAACAAATCTTTTGTCGAATGTATTGTTACTCCTCTTTGCTACCTTAGAGAAAGTCTTTACTTTTCTATCGATTAACTGCTCATATCACTCTCATTTCGTGTCGTTATTTATATATGGTATGGACAATTAACATTGCCATATATGGATTTGTAAAAGTTAATCCATTTTAATATACTGAGTAATGTGATGTGAATATAAATATAAATTTTTAAATGAATTTTAATACTTCCAAAACACACTAGTATATCATGCATAATAAATTCAGATGCTATATAAATAAACTAAACATCCTCCTAAATTTTCATTAAAATGTGTGCAATGGTTTAGAAGCGCAAAGGGACAAATCAAGAGACAAAATTACTTATATTCAACATACCTAACTATACTGACCTAGCCCAACATGTTGTTGATCAAAGTAAATGATATGTTTAAAATAATTTATGAGGCTACATATTCTACTCATTCCTCGAAGAGCTTCATATGTGAATATTAGACCAAGTACGAGTACAGTAGTTTCAAATAATTGTAAAGACAATGGGCACTTAAAAGATAGCAGCGTAACGTGCGTATCAGTAAGCACTAACCGCCACGTCCGCTTTATTGAAGGCTACGTGAAAGGATGAGCAGTTGTCACTCAACGTCATTACAAGTTTTCATAATGGAACCTAAAAAGGACTGCCACGGATAATCTTTTATGGTGTAACCCAAATTTATTTCTATACACCTTAACGTCAAGGCATAAGGTACTTAATGTGTAAAGATCGTGTATGGTTTTACGCCTGATAGGTACCTATCAGTGCTATGGTAGTGTCGTGGAATGCGGGAACCACTTTTCTTTAACCTTTTTTTTTTAGTAAACGTGACGCGGTTTAAGAATGTTAATAAAAATAACTCAGAATGGTAAAAGGTTAACGTGGCAATAATGTATTACCTAAAACTTTTACAAAGCTGTTATTTACACATTCAAAATTTTTGTCGCATTTTTTGGACCGATTTTGACAGGATGTTAGCTGATGCACGCGAGCATATTATAGGCTCCTTTTTTTTAAATTTTGCGCTGACGAACTCGCAGGCGATCTCTAGTATACAATATTATGTCAACCAGTTCTATTATTTTCTTCATTAATTACCAACTGGTCCTCGCTCTTCGAATGAGGTAAATTAAAAAAATTTACCATATTACTCTCGCATACATCAGCTACCTTCTATTAAAAGTTTCGTCAAAATCGGTTCCGACGCTTCTTCGCGAACAAACGCGAATTTGAGGACGGACAGATAAAAAATTTAATAATTGGTTTTTCGTTATAAGTAACACAAATATATCAGGTGCACGAAACACATAACTTTTATTTTAAAAACAAATAAAAAAAAGTGAGACAGGCAGCCCACAAAAATACAACTCCTTGAGCTCAACAAGTTCATAAAAACCACGGCATTGAGATTTATCATGGCTGAGTTGTTGTCATCTAGTTGAAAAAGTATTTTATTGTAATCGCGGTGTAATTTTTGATAACCTACCATATTCAATGTGATCTGTTAAAATGCTGAAAGATATTTATAGCCGCGGCCAAAAGATATGTCGAAAAGGAGCGTCGGTGGCTCAGGGGTCCACTTGACTTGCAATCTGCAGGTCCTGAGTTCGAATCCCGCGATGTACCAATGTGTTTTTCGATTTAGTGAAAGAAAACATCGTGATGTAACCTGCCCATATCTGAGAAGAAATTCAATGATATGTGTAAAATCAGCCAACCCGCACTGGGCCAGCGTGGTTGACTATGGCCTAGTAACTCCTAACTTGGGATAGGCACCGAGACCCTCAGTAGGGACGTATAGTGACCTGATGATAATGAATGTCGAAAATACTGAATTTTATTTTTAAATAACATTAGTTCATTTGATGTAATTGTTGCAATATCATTGGAGATTGGGGCGTACTTGCACTCATGATAGGGTTTTTTTATATTGTTGGTCAGGCCTTCACAAAGAAAATCAATAATATGGAGTGGATCCGCAAAAATGAAATTCAACACCCAAAAATTTTTCGAATATCTTCTTTGTAAATTAATCTTGTGAACCTAATTTAATTATTATACTGGTAAATATTTACCAAAATAAAAAAGAGTAAAAAAAAACAGCGTAAAATGGAATAACCTTAAGCCTTATCTATAACACCATCAAATATAAAATGATTTATAATAGCTCTTACTCTTCGACGATGTATAGGCTTCATAATTTGTTTACTTAATAACAACACATTATTTTGACAAGTTGACAAGATTAAAACAGTGACATTTAGATATACAGTGCAACACCGTGCAAACTGCAAACACGAAATCGAATTAAACTTATGATTGTATTTGCTATTTGCTGATATTTTAAATATATATTTCTAAATTTTAAATGTTATTTGTTTTTCGAGTATATATTAATCGTAAATAATTTTATTTTATAACAATGACCGGTGCAAGTTTACCTGAAGACTGTTCAAAACAGTGGGAAATATTGCTGTTGTTGATATCATCTGAAGAGAAGAAAATCGATAGGACCAGTGAAAATGAAATTGACACGATGAGCTACTTCTCCAATAATGAAGCTGTAAGGTATGTCTGAGTCTCACTGAGACTGTCTTAGAACCTAACCTTACTCCTACAAGTCTCTTGTGATCAGAAAATTTAAAATGGCTAGCCATGTTCAGATATACTAAAACTATGTGAGTTGATGAGCCGCCAACTGCCTGGTGACTAGCAGTTTACTGCTCGAAACCCAAATCATTATACTATGCATGTACAAACTGAGCTGAGAGAAGGTTCACTTGTCTGCTTAATTATACCTATATCTTAATTTGGCTAAATAAAATATTTACCTTCAAAGTTGTTATGTGATCTCTTTATAGAAGAAAATATTACATGTTATTGTTACCTTATAGGAGATTTTTTTGTTATTTTTTTTTTCTTTTGAATAAAGAAAAAGTTATTATTTTAAAATAAGTAAATTCAAAGAATAACTACGAATTAGATTATCTTTTTTTACAGTCAAAAACACAGCTCTTTTTAAATATATATAAAAAATGTAGTCTTATATGCTGGGTTACAATTTCTTCATGTACCTCCATTAAATTAATTAAAAAAACTAGGATTAATGTTCATATTGTTTCTTTTAGAAAAATTATGCTTCAGTGGCTACAACAAATGAAGAGCTCTTATGGCAAGAAGATAAATGAATTTGATACAGCTTTAAAATGTGATGATGTATCTTTATTATGGCGACAAAGAGGCAATGATAATTTTAGAGCAAATTTAGTTGAGGAAAGCTATAGGTGTTACTCTAAAAGTGTAGTATATGCTAAACATAATGGACCAATGTATCCTTTAGCTTTGGCCAATAGATCTGCATCATTGTTGAGGTTGAAAAGATTTAAAGTGAGTTGTATTGGAATAGTATAAAATATTGCCTTGAAGCATACTTTTAAAATGGAACCTTGTCTGTTTATTTAACCTTCTGCAGGAATGTCTAGCTGATATCTCATTGGCCATAGAAAGTGGATACCCAGCAGAACAACAACACAAGTTACTACTTCGACGAGTTGACTGTTATATTGAACTTGGACAAAGGTCTAATGCCCGGTCAGCCCTTACTGCTGCAACACAATACTCCTCTACTCTCAACCTGTCAGATGCATCAGCTTGTTAGTATATCTCTACATATTTCAATCAGTTTTGTTGTAGCACTGTCATACTGTGAATAATTTATTGCCTTCAGTTTGAATAAGAAAGTATTAGGGAATAGTACCTATTAGTGGTAATAAAAATAGACATTTTACTGTCAACATTAATTTATAGAGTACTAGTCAAAAATACCTAATGATTTTTTTTTTCTATCACAATTGGATGATAAAAAATATTTTCAGTGGAATTTGAGAGACATGTGAAAATATTAGAGAAGAAATTAGAAAATCCTGTGTGTGTGGAACTTGAAGATGATGATGATCAATTACCAGATTTGTACGGAGGGTCTAATGCTGATTTCAATGCTGCTTCTAGTGCCATTGAGTTACGGTATATAATTCAAAATATTTTTTTATATACTTGTAATTTAAACAAAAAAATATGTCATCCAACATAGTTTAGGGATGAAAACTTATGTATTTAAGGTGTGTTATTTTAGGCGAAGTGAAACAGTTGGCAGATTTGTGGTAGCAAACCAAAGTGCTAGACGTGGTGATGTGTTGTTTTCTGAGGAACCTTATGCTTGGGTGACATTGCCCAGTGATGAGCCCTCCTGTGAGATGTGCTGTCAGCCAGATATTAATTTAGTGCCGTAAGTATTCTTTTAGTAAAAAAAATCACTTTTCATTTTAATGTGAAATTAATATTTATTTTGTAAAGTATATAAAGTTTAAATAGAATGAGAAATAAAAATATGCTTTACAACTTACCTTATTCCCTACCTGTGACCTGTGAGTAAACACTACCACTACAAAAGCATATGCATAAGCATATTTTTTTCTCTGTTTTTTTAAAGACTGAGCGGGATAACAATTAATGTTTATACACATGTTTCGGCAGTGGAAACTCTCATTATTATAAACAATTTTTGGCTGATTATTTCATATTTATTAATTGAATAATGTTTACATTTATTCAAGCAAATAATTTTTTATCTTTATGGCCCTAAAATTGTTCTTGTCTTACAGTTGCAGCCGCTGCTCTCGTAGTGTGTACTGCGGAGTGCAGTGCCGGGCGCGCGCCGCCCTTGCCTTCCACCGCTGGGAGTGTGTTGGAGCACAAAGTGACCTCTTTCCCACTATAGGGATTGCCCATCTAGCTTTAAGGTGAAACAATTAAAAATTATATTAAATTATATTAATTGAATATTAATTACGCCCGGTTAAATTTATAAGCCACGTCAGATGTGGCGAAGAATTCATACTAAGTTGGTTTTTTAATTGTATTTTTTTTTAGAGTTTTATTATTAAGTACAAGTCAGGGCTTCCCTATGGTGCCTCAACAATCAACAAAGCCCACCACAGCGTTAGAACTGTTTAAATGTTATTCAGATGTTGATGACATACAAATATACAAGGAGGGCACGCCCGCATTTTATAGAATGTTTAATTTGGTCACTAACTTTGATAAGATGAACAATAATGATTACATTCAATATGCCTTGGTAAGTAGTTAATATAATTCTCAGATTAAGAAAATAAAATAACTGATTAAGTTTATATTAAATAACTATTACTTCATTGTTTTTCAATATTTTTTCACATGAAGAAGGGAAAAGAAGGCATAATGAAAGGAAAGAAAAATAGAAAGCAATGCCCTGCCATATTGTTTTTCGATAAATCTTTTACCAAAAGAAATCTTACACCCATTTCTACAATCTTAAACTTTCCTGCTCTAAAGGAGCTATACATACATTGGTTTTCGCTAATTTTTTAATTTAACATGTCTCAAATTTGAATTAAGTATTTGTTTTCCAGACAGCAACCATGTTGACAATCTATCTCGAACATTTTACTACATTCTTCGAGTACCTACCAAGTAGAGTGCCATATGCGTTGTCGGGTGAACAGCTGCAGTTATTCGCAGCAGCGATTATATTGCGCAGTCTTGGACAGTTGGTGTGCAACGGTCACGCAACTTTGAGTCTCTCAACTGTTGAAGAAGACGACGGAAGGAATGGTAAACACTTTGCAGATATCGCGTCTTCTCATATTATATCGCATAATAATTAATTGGACTCGATGCGAGTTTGCGCCATTGAAATTTTTAAATACATACTGTGTTTGTTCAACTTTGAAATGTTGGCCTAAACTTATATGATGTATTTCGCAGGACGCACAGTAACAGAACGGGAAGTTCGGAGAGCAACTGCAATTTATCCATCGGCCGCTATGATGAACCACTCCTGCGAACCTAACATTATCAACACGTAAGTCTAGTCCTAAAAAGGGCGATATTTCCGTATAATTTTTCATCTCCCTTTTAACTCTTTTAAAGTCCTTTTTTCTCAGTAAAAAATTGACTATCAGTGTACCAAATTTAATGTAAATCAGTTCAGTAGTTTTGAAGTGTTATCGACAGACAGACAGAGTTACTTTCGCATTTATAACATTAAGTAAGCACGTATCAGTTGGCTGGGGATAAAGTATATATTTGTAGTGTATGTTCTGATCAGTTTCTACAAGAACCGTCTGATCGTACGCTGCGCTAGCGAGCTGTCAGCAGGAGGTGAAGTGCACAACTGCTATGGGCCGCATCGCGCCCGCGAGCCCGCCGCACGCCGCCGCGCTCAGCTGCGCGCGCAATACATGTTCACCTGCGCCTGCACAGCTTGCCGGGACAATGATAGAAAGGACTTTGTTGTAAGTATACATTATTATCGTACTTATTTAGCCAATTGTGATTGATTCTACATGTTTTTTTTTTCTCATAAAAATTCCAAATTCTTATAAAATGCTGGAATGAGGGAGTGAACAGAAGAATTTTTTGGAACAATTCCTGCCGCCGAGTTCCATCATCGGACGACCCGATAGACCGCCAAGTTCCATCCACACCATCTCGATGGCTGGCAATCCACAACCGTGCGGTTTTCGCGAAGCTTTCTACCGTATACCGCCGCGTTGTGGAATGGTCTGTCCTCGGCGGTATTTCCAAACCCCTACGACTTAGGGTCCTTCAGGAAGCGAGCGTATCACCATCTCAAAGGCCGGCAACGCATCTGCGGTTCCTCTGGTATTGCCGATGTCCATGGGCGTCGATGAACACCTTGGTGTTTGCCCCTTCTCTTATAAAAAAAATGACGTGAAATTTGTTTAAAATGGTTTCATTGTATATCAAATGTGGATATAATTAATATGTACAGAAAATAATTCCGTTTATTTGTCCGACAGTTGGTGTTCTCAGCGTACGTGTGTCAATCATGCAAATGTCCGGTGCTGGTGAGTGAGAAGCGCGCGCGGTGCCAGCAATGCTGCGCGGACTTCCAGCTCAACCGAGCTCTGGCGATGATTGACCGCGCCGATGATCTTGCATTACAAGGTAAATAGTTCGTCATATAAATCATATAAACCTTTTCTGTTTAGGTTACACGGACTTCGCGGCTGTGACTAAATCGGTCTAATGAGAACCTTAGTTTTTCTAATATACATGTATTCAAACTATTTTTCTTCATCGTATTAACTTTGTGATAGTTCTTGTATTGGATCTAGTTAGTGAATACTCGTAATGTTTTATGAAATAGGATCCATTGTAATATTCTCTAACTCTAAAAATACATTTAGATCTTTGTTCTTTTTAGCCGAGAGGGCATCAAACATGGAAGAAAGATGCGAAAAGATGTTAGCGTCGTACAAAATGAAGCAGCAAGTGTGGCATAGACATCACAGTTCGCTGCGAGCCGCCGCCGACAAACTGGCGAGAATTTACGCAGATCTTGGTAAATATCTTCACTCTAATATCCTTAAAATAAAAATGCATTTTTGAATAAAGCGCTTTTCTCTACATGTTCATAAAACTTACAGGTGACTTCGGCAGAAGTATAGAGTTGATAAAACAAAATATTCAGAGCCTCGAATACCAGTTTGGCTCTTTTAGTGTTGAGGTGAGTATTATTAAATGTATGAATAAACATTTAAGGAATTAGTATCATTATTATGTAACTACAGATAAAGTGAACAAAAAGCTTTAAATGCGTGATTTTGTACAAAAATCATTTGCCACATTTTGTGAGATAATAATATGTTCAGAATTTATTGTGATGCAGGTGGCGCACGAGTTGAGAAAACTTTCCGACGTTATGTTGGAAAGAATCTTTAAGCTGCCTGGTCATCCGGATTATCGGTTTGTAACTTAATATGTCATCAAAAATATCTATCCTTTTTCATTTTTTAATCACTGCCAAGAATTGCTTATTTTTGAAACAAATTATAACTTAAAAGTCTATTTTTTTTTATCAAATAACTTTAGGCAGTCCGTTGCTCGTTTGCCCCCATCTACTATAAAAAAAAATCTATTTACACTTGTAGATAATATGAGGTCTTTTTTTTGTAGATACTGGTGTTTAGAGGCACACAAAATAATGAACAAAGCGGTGCAATTAATGGAATTAAATTATGGCAAATGGGAAGTACTCGTCAAACGACTAAAGGAGCAAGAAGTATTTGTAGCCTCGCTATTGGCTGAATGCCGCACACCCGACACAACAGACTGTGTACACCAAAACTTACATTATAACCTCAAAATATAATAACGACCAATTTCATTCTTCTATTCTGTAAGATTTAAATAAATAAAGTGATAAAGATAAAAAAATAAAAAACACCGGTAACGAATATTAGTCTTAATAATTTTTAATGAAATTAGCACGAAGTTTTGAACAGAATTTTACAATAGTCGAATGTTATTTTTATAAATGAATATTATACAATAATAAAATAAAGTTGTTAAACTATACTCGGATTTTTATATCATAGATAACAAAGATAAAATTATTTGCATACAAACTTCTCTACTAATATGGCCAAGTGAGTGTTTCACTTATATAGCAGTTAGTTCTATAACGAAATATACTTTCATACAGATAATAAAATACAAGATTCTTCTTCTATTCTCTGGACCATTTGTGCTATAGTGCTATTAATTACTATCTAGGTCCAGAAGGTATTTAGACTTTCATTTTTAGCGCTCATTATTTCATAGTCCGAGTATAGTTGTATCTAAACATTTTAATTGTTAAGACTCACATATATTTTAACTATAGAACGCACAAATAAATACATACTTCGAAACAATGAGATTATGAATTCTGCCTTATAAAATAGAAAATAATTAAAGATTTAACAAAAATTAGAACAAACCAATTGGATACTATTAAAAATTGTCTCATACAAAAATATCATGATTGTATAAAGACGTCTAATGCCGCAAACAGGAACAGACATATGTGAATCTTTTATTTTGAATGATATATTTTATCAAAGACGACTGAACAAAAGAAGAGAAAAAATAATGTTATAGTTGTATAGTTATATATTTAAGTTATAACATTATATTATTTGAAAAGTGTAACTTATGTAATTGTTGTTTTTATTGGATAGTTTAGGCTATTAACAATACTTTTCAAATTGTCATTTAAATATATAGTCCCAGGTATATCAACGTTTTATTTAACAAACAGGAGCAGGCATTTTGGTCTCTGCTATTATATTGGTTTTGCCCAATAGACAAATCCCTGAATATATTCGTTTTAAGTAATAATATGTAATGAATGATTACTAATCATGAAACAAACAAATCTATATATATAAAAGAAAGTCGTGTTAGTTACACTATTTATAACTCAAGAACGGCTGAATCGATTTGACTGAAAATTGGTGGGCAGGTAGCTTAGAACCAGGAATAGGACATAGGATAATTTTTACCCCGTTTTTTTTTTTTTTTTATTCCGCGCGGACGGAGTCGCGGGTAAAAGCTAGTATCTAATAAAGAACAAGGGGCCGTATAAGTATTACGTAAGCAGATTTATTACAATTATTTACCCCCCCATCCCCCTTGTCTACATCATCTACATGATCTGCCTAGCCGTGATCCAGCTGACGATTCGTGAAACATGCGAACCGTAAACTGATCTGCAGGTCATCAATTTTGGTTCAGTTACCAGTGTTGCCAAAACAATTTTTTTCTCGGCCGTGTACATCGTGTAAAAAGCCGTGTTTATTTGGAATGTAAGCCGTATGTTTTGTAGTCCGTTGACCTAAACGCCGTAGAAAACGGTAATTGCCATAGCATTAGCAACTCTGTCAGCTACCTATAAATACTATGCTGTTCTTGACTGTCTAACATGACCGTGGAAGCACAAAAGTAAGTAAATATTTTGTTTTGGCGTACGTACAAATAAATAAAGTACGAATATAATTTACGTTCTCCTGTCTTTAATCACATATTTAGAACATAAAGAAGAAAAAATACATAAGTAAATGTAGTAAAAAACCATAGATTAAGAAAATAGTTCCGTCTAAAAATCAATCGCCATACTTCGTGACCATTAATATTCTGTGTGTTTCTAGCACTGTCACCTAAAATGGATAGGTCATTGGTTGGAAATGACAGCTTTTGCTTCGCTTTGATTTACTTTCCCAACGGTTAATTCAATTTCTAATAGTTAGTAAATAATTGGTTTGATTACTCACCACCGCTAATTCAGATAAAAAAAATATATTATACTTGGTCCTAGACCGCTAAGAAACGCAATCATCAATTCCAAAATGGCGAAAATCATATAGGCACAAATACTCTGTCATTTAGCCAATCCATGTTAAGTTGTCAGTGGCTTCGAATATATTCTATCTCTTTCTCACAAACCCCTTTTTGGTTAATTAGAAAAGGAAGGCAATTATAATTCAAAACAATGTTGCTTCGGACGCTTTTTAATATTATTTGCTGGCAATATTTTCAATATTACCTAAAATTATTTGAAAGAAAACATAGGGTGGGGATGTGGGATAATAATAATTTTTTCACGGTATCTCTATTGTCGTTTGTCGTTTTGTCGCTGCTGTGTAAATGAGAGGTCATCTTTGAGTTTCTTGAAATCAGTGTTATTTTATATTGTTTTGTTGCTGCATTTAACCGGTAAGTAAATAAGAACTCTGAAATACATATTTTCATAAGTCCTTCCTGTTTTTTCACATTTATATTGTGTTTTAATTATGATAAACATGGCACGTGTCGATGTCGGTGGCGTTATATTTATGTGATTTTATGAATTGTATAAAATCAATATTAACACAGTATAGATTAAGCTTTTTAAAACACAAATCCTTTATTCATCTTTTAGCGAGACTTTAAAAAAATTAACTTAAAAGATGACTTCTGAAGATTCCAACAATATTAACGACTACTTTATACTTTTTCATTACTGCCTATTTGAGTGACGTATCGCCATTTTTACCAAAAATTACAAATAAATCTTATTATGGACATTCAATTTTCAATATATTTCTTAGCACGTAAGTACTAAAGTACTGAAATTGGTCTATGAATGATCATTTCATTGTTGTTTTTCAATGTTTCTTATTGCAAACAATAAGTGATAAAATGATTATTTTAATGAATCTAATCTCTCAACAAGTTATAGAAAGCTTAGCGTAAGTCACATTTGTTTGTGCATTTTATTTCAAGTACATAAAATTTATATTTTGATAAGTACCTAGAGGTAGTTTTATCAAGAAAATGTTAAGGAGAAGGTTTTTTACTATATGTTTTAAAAAACAATCGTTATTGCTCTAAACTGAAAACAAATTAAGAAAGAAAAGAAAACTTAAATTGCAGATAAAATAGTTTATACTAGTCTAATGACAAATGACCTACTTTTTTCTTCATAAACATGTTCATTACAAAGGTTCTATCTTTATATTGTAAATGCAATTTGGCAAATTTATGTATGACATAAAATTTTTCCTATCATGTCGTATAATCTACAATTTTCTTGAAAACAAAGTTGTTTTTCATCACCTCTGTTTCACTACCAACTCTACCAAAGCAATGAACTAAAAGTGTAAAAGGTTTTCATAATCATTAACATAGTTTATTCCTTGTGGTTTATATGTATATGACTGTAGATTTACAAAAAGGTATCAAAGATTTTCTTTTGCAAACAGGAGTACATTTGCAGCCATTTTGTAAAGAAGGTACAAAAAAAAATTAAAAATATTAAATATAAATCCTCACACTAGGCCAAGTATTAATTCTTGAGATGAAATAAAGAAGAAGAAAGAATATGCAAGGTTCAGGTTATCCTTCAGTTGCCTATACAATATTGAGCAAAGCCTTTTTTTCAAATTGTACATTCTCTTGTATATCATAGAGCTTCCCTACTTTGTAGTAGACAAATGTTTGGGCAAAGTGTCCAAGACATTACACAATTCAATATTAACTACCAGCACATTTAGCCTATAAACTGTGCTAGTCTGTAGGTATTCTTAGTAAGTAGGAGCATATAAAATGGTTTGTGTAGTTAGAAGTAGAAGCTAACGTTACCGCAACGGAACATGAATTAGTCGAAAAATAGCAACCCCTTAAGAGTGTAGTTTTTAATAGATATAGTTTTTTACACTAAGAATATGAGCTTCATCATATAATAAAATTCAATTATCCATACAATATCATATATTTACGTATGTACATTTATCAGACGCTCTTACGGTGAAGGAAAACATTCTGATGCTACCTACACATATCTGAGAAGAAATTCATTTATGTGTGTGAAGTCGACCAACCTGCACTGGACCAGCTTGGTTGATTATGAGCTTAGTCACCAACCTAACTTAGGGTAGGCTCCAATCCAAGATGTATAGTGAGCTGATGATGAAAATGTGTTTTCCAAGAGAACAAACAATGAATTCACTACAAATTAGACATTAATAGCAGTTTACAGCAACTTCGTCCATGTGCAATTAAAAATATAGCATTTGTCACTAGAAGATAGTGTACCTTGCATATAGTGAAAGGTTTTTTTAAATGGTTTAGTAGTTTCGCAGCCTATTCAGTACAAAAAAACAAACAATCAAATCTTTCATCTTTATAATATTAGTATGATATAATGTCGCCCGCGACTCCGTCCGCGCGGAGTTAAAAGAAAACAACATAAGTAGCCTATGTGTTCTAATAGAATATGTTCTACATCTGTACTAAAATTTCATCAAGATTCATTGAAGCATTTGGAGATACCTTCAAACAAACATCCATCCATCCATCCATCTAAACATTCGCATTTATAATATAAGTAAGATATAGTAACTAGTTTTCTCCAACTTGTTTCATTCAAGTCTTATTAATTTTTTTGTTCATCATAAAAGGTTTGTCATTTTGATGTTCAAATTCTCAAGTAAGGATGTCTTTAGTAATAAGAATATTTGGTGGGTTATAAAGGAGGAAAACCTATTATATTTACTTGTATCTACAATCTAAGTGGTCCAACCTATAGATCAAATGGATATAAAAAATATGTTAATTTCAAACATTGGATCTGTTCCTATGAATAACTATTGTATCCCACTGTTGAATGACATAAATAAGTATCATAAATAATTTATAGAGTGCCAAATTCACACTAAGATAACATTTTTGGTTTTATTTGAAAGTATAATATAGGCATTTCAATAGGTTCTTGACCTCATACAAATTCTTGTAAATTCCCTGAAGCTAAATAAATATAATCTTACTAATATTATAAATGCGAATGTTTAGATGGATGTATTTTTGATTGTTTGAAAGTATGTACGGCATGGTTCAATGGTTCTTAATGAAATTCGTCACTCATGTAGAATATAGTAAGAACTTGTAGGCTACTTATTACGTTATTTTTAATCCGCATGGTATATTCAATATAAATTTTACATTTAAATCAATACATACAATTTGATCAATGCTTAATTCAAATAAAAAAAGATGGTTAATTACATGCACTGCACAACTGATTATTGTATAGTGTTATATACGCTTTATTGATACAATATTTATAAAGAAAAACATAACAAGGCATATAAGCATAAAGACATTAAAAATACTGTTGTTATTAAAGAATACAGACTAAGAACATGATTACAAAGAAAAACCACATATGAAGATGGTCAGTCTAGTCATAGTTTAGTTATAGTAAGTTAGTAAGTTCTGATATTAGTATTAGATTAGGATAGGAAAAAGGACAATAGGTTGGTACTAGGCAGTTACTGTTTTATTAAAGAAAAATTATTTTTACACAGAACATGTCAAATAATAAACGCAAAAACCCAATGCTCTGTGGCCCTACACGGGTGCGAAAAGCACGGCGGCCTATTTCTGATGACGATGACAGCAGTGATTCCAACCATTCAGATCATGCTCCACAAGAGCCACCACAAAACTTATCTCCCCTTATTGAAGAACCAAGGGAGAAGCTACCAGAGGTATTTAAGTTAAATTGACAAAATTAAATATACAAAAGTCAATGTAAACAAACACATGTAGTACTGCAGTCAAAACCTGTTATAATAATTAACAACATTTGAGGGAATTGAAATATTCAGTCACAATAACTTTTTGGTCTTTATGACCAATATTTTCTTTAAATATATATTTTGGTTGCTTAAATGAATTTTTATTGGAAATATATAATATAGTATTTATTCCATTTAATGCAAGATGTATTCTCATGTTGCAGGAGCTCTTGAAAACATTTTACAAGACACCTGGTATTCTCATGATTGCTGGACTTGTTACCTGGGACATGGTGGCTAAGAGAGATAAGACTCCATCTCAGCGTGCTCAGCCCAACCTCTTCACTTTCCACAAGTTTACTGATCGTAAGGTTTGTATTGTCACATAAGAACAACATTATTTAAATTCTACAATTTTTTTAATTAGGTGTACAAAGGTATTAAATTCTTTCTCATTTGTATACATTATTGATTGATGTAACACTACTTTTTTCTAAAGTACCCTTCTAAAGACCTTTTTTTGTTTTTGATGTGAAACATCTATAGGCTCACTTGTTTAACTATTATTTTAAATATGAATGTCAATTACCACAGCTTCCTTGTTTATAGTACCGCCTGATAGTAAGCGGTTGCAGTGCCGGCCATTCCATTTTAGTCTCTGAAGAAGGTGATGTTTACACATTTGGTAAGTATTTCACTGGGAATATACCCATACCCAAGTATATACTTATATTACGTTATTTTTAAATAAAAATAAGATATAAAAAAAACTTAATTAGTAGCCAATGTACTCTTCCAGAGTCTGTTCTGTTTGACATTTATGCCAAATTTCAGAGAGTTAGCTTCTTACAAATATCTATCCATCCAACATTCCCATTCATAATATTAGTATGATTCACTTAGAGTTTTAACCAACTCCAAAAAAGCATCTTCGAAATTCATATGATTTTAGTAATTTTATACATCTTTGAACAGTGTAATGCTATTTTAAGGTCGTAACACATGCGGTCAACTTGGATTTGGTGACACTGTAACTCGAAATGTACCTGAACTGGTTCCAAGATTGAAAGGCATGAATATCATACATGCTGCAGCTGGCAGGAATCATTCACTGTTTGTTACAGGTAACTTAAGTTTATATCGACCCATGCAATGAAAAGAGTTGTATCTGTAAAGTAACTGTTTTTAGTTCCTGCTATTAGTTTTAATCTTTTTGTATTTTTTTTTGTATTGAACTTGAGAAACAAAACTTTAAGCTTATTGTTAGAATAGTTTTGCATTAAAAATTGTGTTTCTTTTATTTCACGACTATTTAAAGAAGATTAAATAATTACTTTAGACTGAGCAACAACAAAATGATGTCTTTTAGCTTTAATTGAAATGGGATATTGTAAATTAACTCTTGCGGAATATAATATTTTAAGCTAAATACATAAATAATAAATTTCAGACACGGGTGCAGTTTATGCCTGTGGTGATAACAAATGTGGACAATGTGGAATTGGGAATACCACCGCACAAGTACTTGAGCCCACACGAGTGAGACATGCGTAAGTTGTATAAGTTAACAGTTTAATATAAATCTTTGTTACATTTTATTATAGAAACAAATTATAGAAATAAATTAATGTAAGTTGTAGCTGCTGAGTTTATACTACAGACACTTGAACTGATTATGCTATGTATATTATCATAGCTTGGATTGGCTATCTGTTTATCTAGAACTAGGTCGTACAAAATGATCTTTATTTTTTAGTGGAGCACCAATAGTGAAGGTTGGTTGCGGTGCCGAATTCTCAATGATACTGGATTGTAATGGCGCTTTGCATTCATTTGGATTGCCTGAATTCGGCCAATTAGGTAAATACTGTACTGTCAAATATTCACTATCACTTTTTTTTAAAGTTATATTAGCATTAGTTTTCGCCCAGAATAAATATTTTAAGTAGCCCATATGTTCTTCCAAATTATATTCTAGATCTTTGCCAAATTTCATCAAGATCCATTGAGCCATTCCAGAGATACCTTCAAACAAACATCCATCCATCCATCTATACTTTCGCATTTAAAATATTAGTAAGACGGCTGAGATTTTACAATTTTTGTGAATATTTTAGTGTATTGCGCTACATTTTCTAACATTAATATTATTTTTGCAGTTTTTGTAATATAGCTTTTTTCACAATAAATTACTTTATGATTATGTTTTCTTAGGGCATAACACAGATGGAAAATACTTTGTTTCATCTACGAAGCTGTCATATCACTTTGAGACAGTTCCTAAGCACATTGGATTCTTCTATGAGAAATCCAAAGAGGGACATGTGATGGCAGTAAAGGATGTTGACATTGTTGACTTCTCGTGCGGGAATAATCATACGGTAAGTTTTCATTCAGTAATATATTAGCAGCAAAAGAATAAATGATATCCAAGTTTTACTGTAAAGAAAAATATTAAATTTTGCATATTTTCATAATAATCTTATTTGTTCAGTTCAAAGTATACACCACTTTGTGTATAATGATCAGATCATCAGTTTCTGAATGTATCTTGTTTAATTGTTATAGTTGTAATACTATAGACAATGTACTATGTCTCTTTTCAGTACTTTCTTTATTTTTATAGGTGGCGATTGATTCTAAGAAGCGTGCGTTTAGTTGGGGCTTTGGAGGCTTCGGTCGTCTCGGTCACGCTGAGCAGAAGGATGAAAGCGTGCCGCGACTCGTCAAATACTTCGATTACCAGGGCCGCGGCATTCGCTCAGTCTTCTGCGGCGCTACTTACAGCCTCGCTGTCAATGAACATGGTCAGTATCAATACAATCCCTTTGTAATCTTATACTTTTTTCCCCACTGATATTGTACTTTGTATCCTCTCTTCAACTTAAGAAGCAAACGCAACATATTTTTTGCTCTAGTTGTCTAGCAGTAGCAGTCATTCCAGGTTACCTGCTTGTTTCTTGGATACCTTCTTGATTGGATAAAAACTGAAGAATAAAGGCAATGTTATCAAATATCATCATAAAAATTTTCTCTATTGCAGGCATGCTGTTTATGTTTGGGCAGAATAAACGAACTGGTGAAGCTAATATGTACCCCAAACCTGTCCTGGATCTTACTGGTAACATATAAACCTCAATTGTGTATTTCGTGCGCATATTTCATACTTATTGTACACCATTCTTATGAAAAATCAAGTATATTCATTACATTATTAGCTTTATATGCAATAAGTCCAACTGATTAACTCAAAGTAGTGGCATTCTAAATTCACTAAAGTTCCGTATGAATAGTATTTCATTAAATAAATATTTCTTCTCAGGTTGGAACATTCGTACTGTGGGCACGAGCAACACATCCATTGTGATTGCGGCTGATGACTCCCTCATCGCTTGGGGAGTCTCTCCCACATATGGAGAGCTTGTAAGTAACAAATACAACTACACTATACTTTTATTAAATCACGAGCTAATTAAGACAACACACATGATACATGTTATAGACAAAAATGATTCTCAGACAAGGACACATTCACTGCCACTCAGTAACCTAATTAATTTATGCTCACGTGTCCGTGACCTAATTTACGCTATGGGTAATTAAGAATGGTTAAATCTCATCGAACAGGGAACTGGAGAGATCAACAAGTCGACGGCGAAACCCAGAGAAGTTACCAAAATGGAAGGCCTCAATATAACGCAAGTTACAATGGGATACTCTCACACTCTACTGCTCTGTGACAATTCAACTGAGGAAGTGCAGAAAAAGTTGTCCCTGATGCCAGTTTTCAACCCTTAAGAAAATTCCGTACGCCGCTTAAGATTCATTCCAACATTGCATATTTAATAAGTATTATTGTATTGAGGGAAATTACTCTGTTCTCTCCTCAAAGAAAACAATCTCATTGTGATTTAATAGATAATTCATACATTGTGTGTAAAACACATTTAATAATTTACTTTTTTGTAGTTTTTTTTTTATGTTAAAAATACTTAAGAACAAAAAATTGATGTCGGGTAAGAAGGTTCGGTGAAAAAAAAACGTTTCGTTCTGTTTAAAAACAATTCATAATTCAGATTTAAAATAATAACTTACTGACATCATATTAGTATTACTTATTACTATAAGCTATGTAAATTGCAAGAAACAACGGACCACTAGGAACATGACTGATATAATGTAATCTCGATTTGTGATCTCTATCAGACAGTGTTTTTATTTTAGACTTCTTGTATCTCATACAACAAATTACACGGCATCCTCAGTATTTAACATATTAAGACTAATAGAATGATTTTTGAGACTGTTGATTATTAATTTTTACTTATTTTATTAATTCATTAACAAATTTCTAGGCAGTATTCAATAATGTGTTTTCTTTTACAACAACAGGGATGGACTTTAGCATATTTAATGGAATGCAGCTTTATATAATTTTTTTTATTTCTAACTGATTGTTTTAAATTATAGGTAAGAAAACTATGTTATATGCATGCCACATTGATTCATTTAGCAAAAATGATGTGTCCTAAGGTTGTGAATTTTAATTGTAATAGAAAAGTCCTCCCTGTTGGCTGCCCACCTCCATTCACTATCTTAGTATACGATTTTGATATATTTACTTGGTATTATATAAGAACTAACTTTTTATACTTGAATGCTATGATTTTATTAATACAGTGTAAACACTTTTGCATCATTATTTCCAGCAAACTCCGTATTATTTTTATTATTATTTTCTCATTTTCCATACAACGATATTGTTTTTGAGATAAATGTCTCCAAATGGCGCATGAAATTGTTTTTCTTTGCTTCATAAAAACAATACTCAAATATTAAAAATGCTTTACTCCGTTCAGTTTTTTTAAAGTGTTAACACTGTATGTCTTTTATCAATTATATTTAAGATTTAAAACGTTTAATTCTCGTACTTAATATTTGATTGTTAAATAAAGAGAACATTACTATAAATAATAAATGTAGTACAGTTTTCCTTGCCAATATTTTTTGTAGTTTTTTCTCCAATCCCCAACTGACAGAAAAATAATAAATGAGAAACAAAAACATTACTAACTAAAGAGAAATAAATGTCTATATCTATAGGATGGCCGCCTCTACAGAATGTTGGATGACATTTTGTACAACCTTCCCCTGACATGTAAGCCTTATCACTACGAGTAGAGTTTGGTGCAATGTAAAAAAAATCTAAGATGGCTGCCGTTACAAAATGGCGGACGAGAAATTTAGGATAGGATAGGCATTCGAGCTTCGCGCGAACAATATTTAATCGTCGTTATATTTAGGTACATCAGTTCTCAGGTATCTTGACGGTACGGTAAACTTTTAGGTTCAGCATCAAGCATCAACTGGTCGTAGCGGGATGCGGGTAGGGCATAGTTTATACCAGTATATATATATGAGTATTATCTATGGTTAATCTTAAGCTTGTATAATCTGTGTTTGCATTGAGTCAAGAATCCCGAATTTAAATAATTTTAATAGACAAACGAATTACTATACTCTTTGGTATCAATAATAAATAATCGCGCTCGTGTACGAAGTATTGATTTACGAAATAAATATTTAGTTGATTTACTTAGCTAATAATAATGTCCGAAGAGGAGGTAACTTGGACTGGCGAACGAAAAAATAAAGGTGAAATATTTCTTATAATTATTATTATGTATATAACTTCAATTAAGATATTATGCGGAAATATATATTTTAACTTATTGGATTTAGACGCTAAATGTAGGATATCTTGGCCGTAAATCATCTTATTTGTATTAATTGATTACAGATTTACGAACGTTTCCTAGTTGTTCAAGTTTTGATTTATTAGATCCACATGATCCTGTCCTTAGCCGATTAGCAACGCAGATGTTTAAGCGTACCAATGACTATCTTCAAGGAGAAATTGCGACTGGACAGGTAAACATATATGTAAATACGTATTGTTTTTGTTATAATATCACTAATTCTTGCCATTGTTTATGCTTTTAGCTTTTAAATCACCCAACATTAAATAATACTGATTTGGTGGGTCATATCATGAAATGATCAATTTTGCTATCTGGCAATTACGTAAATGTAAAATTTATTTGGAAGATAATGTTGTCAGAAAAGTTTACGATGCTTCTTTATATGAATAGGGGGCAAGCTAGCAATTGGACTCTTAATGAAAAGAGGTCATGTCCATGCAGCAATTCATCATCAGGTCACTATTCATGCCCACTACACCACTCGGAGCCTAATCTAAATTAAGGCTGACTAGGCCATAGTCAAACATGCTGGCGCAGTGCGGGTTGGTTGACTTCACACATATCTTTTGAATTTCTTCTAAGATAGAAAAGATAGTAAGAAGGAAAACATTGTGACGTAACCTGCACAGGTTCCTTCAGCATAAGAACCTCGGATAGATGTACTATGTGTTTGTGAACTTAGGGGGAACTTGAGGCTTGTTCATTGTAAGTAGTTGAGAATCTAAGGGACTATGATATTTTTCTCACTAGAGATTTCTGTCTTACCCGAGATTCACAATTATGGTAGTTGTTTGTCGGGACTGGACAATGTTCTACTGTTGAACTTGTGGTATTGTTTCAGGAACATTACGATCTCTTAGAAGAGATGAATAGAATGGTAATCACCAAATATGCAAATCTTCAATCTCTTGCAATAAATGTAAACAGGTCACTAAATGAGAGCAATGGAAAATGTAAGTTTTTGTTTCAACAATTCAATTTTTCTAAATAAAATAAACACAACAATCATATTCTAAATGTATCTCAGTTCATCATGTCATTGTTTTATCAGAAATGTTTAAAAATTTTGTGGACAAAACAAATTTATACTAACTATGGACAACTTTTGTTTTATCTGGAAACACTTTAGAAATTTACAACAACCATTTTATCACTAAAAATCAACCAATAATGAAATCACTGATTTTATTATTGTTTGTTATTTGTTAAGTATAATTAAAAGAAGAAGAAGAAGAGTATAAGGAGGTAATTAATTAATCATATCAACCCAATCAACATCACCACTGAGGTGTTCCGAGCCTACCCTAGGTTAGGTTGGTGTTTAGGTCGTAGTTAACCGCGCCGGCCCAGTGCGTGTTGGTTGACTTCACATATATGTTTTGTATTTCTTCTCAGAAATGTGTAGGTTACATAATGATGTTTTCCTTCAGCATAAGAACCTTGCATAGATGAACATATGTAAATCGAAAATCGCAATATACAATGGTAGTTGGCGGGATTTGAACCCAGGACCTGTACATTACAAGGCAAGTTTTTAACCCCTGAGCCACTGACACACTGAAAGAAGAATCAAATACAATATTTAAAAAAGAAACTCCATTACCTTCTTTTCTCTCTTGACCTCCCAATAACCTGACCATGTAAATGATGTTTATTACAAATTTATTTTCAACCAGATTTCTTTTCAGATGAAATTGAAGTGAAGCCGTTGCTTGAACAAATTGAAGATATAGATATTGAACTGTCTGCATTAGAAGCCACAGCTTTCCGTTTGGACAGCTACACTAAACAACTTTTGGGGCGTTTTATAGAACTTCTTGGTATTGATACTCACAGTACCATGATGTAATTTTATTCTATATATTGTGGATTTATTTAAATGGAGCTATAAGTGTGGATTCAACCATTCTTAAATATATTTCTCCTTGGTTTTTCGTTTCCTTCTAATGCTGTTTTAGAGATAAATTGATTTAGTCCTATGAAGAGAAATTGTTATATAATTTATTTATTACTATTAACACATGTACAGTATTTATATAACTTTAATTATAACAATGGTATTTGTTGGTGTCATTTATATTTGGGTTTCTGTTCAAACAATTTTTTTCATTCAACTTTTTTTATACAAGTTGGTTTATTTTTTAATATAATGAATAACGAAATAAATTTGTTAATTAACAATTGAAGTATCTAGATTTATCCGCAAAAAAGCTAATTATTATTTTTATGTCCTAATTTTGGACAGTTTAGATATTTTTCTTGGTTAATGATATATTTTAAGGAATAATCTGATATAATTGTGAATCTTAATTAAGTTATTTAAGTGTGAATATGAAATAAACAGAGGTGTTTTCACAATATGTAAAAATAATGCAGTGGTATCCAATGACTAGCAGTCTGTGGTATAATTTTTTCTTCGTTGTTTTGATGGCCATTATAGAATTCGTTGAAAAATTTATAGATTGTTTTATTTCTTGTCATGTGTAACAAATATTCTATTTTTGTAGTTTTAAAAAAATTTTGATTCAGAGACAACGACCCATGGATATCCAATGTCCAAGATGCAACTGTCCTTATGTAATTTTATTCGGAAAGTACCACGGTCAAGTACCTCTTATATAAGAAAAGAGCCTCATAAAACACTGGTGTGAGGGTTGTTCCAGTGAGATGTCTGAAGCAACGTGTAAGAAAGGCGATCTTCTGTTTCTTATTTTGTAGCGTTAATAATTATAAATTAATACGCCATCTATTGTCTGATTGTTGTACATTGCTAAAAATGGCGGTAAAAACTACATCTGAGGGAATTTGTTTAAAACAACAGTGCCGCCATCTTTTACTAGAATGATTTTTTCTAATAACAGATGGCACAGATTAATATTTTAGTTGTTTTTTGTTAACCTTAAACGAAAATGTTATCTTTATTTACATAGAAATGCAGCCGCATATATCTGTTAGGATTTTTTTCGATTTACGATATGACGTCAAATGTTCATATAATAATAATAATAAATTATTGTTTATCTTTTAGCTATTATTTAAATTTATATTTGTGAAATAGGCAATATTGTTTCTTTTATTTTTGTGTTATTTTACACACGAACTGAATCTGCCGACACATTTTTGTCGGTAGATTGAGTAATAGCAGTTGCATTTAGGGGATGACTTGTCCAAGTATCACTATTCCCCACAATTACAAACACGAGGTAGTAATCTGACAACAAAGCCGCAACAGTGTGCTTCTTCTGACTTTGTCCATCCACTTCATTTTAACCCCAGTTTTTCACCTCTATCAGCATTGTTTTCTGTCCCCCTTTTTTCTTACAGATAGAGGGTAAAGGCGGCAGGATTTTTAACACTAAGTTATATTTGCTTTGTTTGTATTATTAATTTTCAACGTCCAATAATTTAAGATGCTTTTTGTTTAAAAGATGAGAAAAATGTGTTTATAAATGAAACATCATGTTAATATATTTTTAAATTTTTATAACAAGTATTAGTTACAATAAAACTTTACAAGTTCCTTTTGTACAAGTAGCGGAGTAATCTCCGAGTATTAAAACTCAAATGCTTCTCAGATAATCGTGGCATTAACGTGGATAGTGCTTTAGAAGGATTTAGGGTGTCGTTTGCTAGCGAAGGGGATGTACTACTCCCCTGTGAGCTGTCCATCCGTGCATCCAGTGTCGCCTCTCGCCAAGTCTCCAACTCTATATACAAAAAAGCGAACACGCAAAATCGTGTCTTCTACATCAGTGGAACAACCAATCGATTATCTATTCTACAATGCTTATATTAAATACTCTTGAGCATACAATAAAATGTGACAAACTAATTTTTCTTCATTATAAAACATTTAAAATGTATAACATATATATATTATTAATTACATTTAACTCTTTGTTCGATGACGACCTGTGAACTTTCTCTAAACCGATAACAATGTACGTTTATGTGTTTATTATAACATTATTACTGTAATTACATAAGTAGTATATATCAATAAACTTTTAATATCTTAACTAGTTGGTGATGGGACCACGACCACGACCACACGCTACAAATACAGTTCCTATTGAATGTTGTATATGTCTCGTTAACTTATAACCTAACTAATATTTTATAGAGGCGTTGATTCCACAGCATTATGTTATTATTACAGTCTTTATCTATACGGAGTTTTTAATTAGAGTATAATTTATAAATGCAAGTGTAGACTTTAAATGTTTAATTTGATTGAATAGCTAATAATATTTACTGAGATATATTTCTAAGTGAAATCAAAAGTAATGATTAAATTTTTATAATTTATTTTAATTTAATTAAATATCTGTATACTTTCGTATAATATAATTTATTGTTTTTATTATGGCACATAGACTAATATAAGTACTTATTTTGAGACACATAAATAAAAAAAGAAATTACAATAGAATTTAACAAATATATTTTTTTTGAAAAATAGAACAAAAAACTAACTTGCAGCCGATTTTATAACTTAAGCAAAATTAAAGTCTATGTCTTGTTCACTATAGTATAGAATAGTATAATCACAAAATTGGATATGATAAAGATAGTTAAGCTAATTTAGAATAACGATGTAGAAAGGAGAGAATTTTATTTTACTGTATTATTTTATCTTTACTCGTTTAATTGACATGAAAATGACATCTTAAATGTATTGCAATGTCATTAAGATGTGTTATGGTAATCTATAAAAATTATTTATAAAACTTCGCTAACTTTATTTTAACAATTAATTCCAACATACAACAATCAAGTCGCGGCAGTTACAGTACACACAACAATATGGCTGACGCCGTTCCTAGTCCTTATATCTTCAGTACCTAAAGTGAGGAGAGAGCGAAAACTTTAAATGAAGCAACATCTAGCTGAAGAAGTCATAAACTGTTGGCTTATATCTACTAGGGCTGTCAGACAAGCGGTCAAGAAAATAATTTTTTGTTTTTTTGATAATCTTAAAGGTTGGTATTAATAAATGGCAGTAGATAAGTAAGGTAAAGTTCACAGTGATCAGTCAACGCACGAGTCAGCAGCCAGTCACACATTAGGCCGAGCTTGCTCCACGAGCGCCACGCCAACAGACCACAGACCCACATCTTAATATTGAATTGAGCATTTGTCGGATGCACGGACGAACAGATCTCAACAACCCTGTAGTACTACTGAACCCTTACTAATAAACAATGAAACGTTTGTTGTCTAGGGGCGTATAAGATTAAAAGCTTTACATTATTAAAAGTCTTTACAAGTTGTATAACTTGTCGTTATCTAAACCTTTTCATCAAATAAAAAGATAATATATCTGTTTATTATCTCTTACAGCTACAAATTAATATGTAATCGTAATAAACTATTACCAAACGTAACTGCAACAAAATATGTATTACAAGTGTGATCATTACGTAAAATTAATTTCTATTGTTCTTTTTAATGTACACATATACATTTACATGTATACATACATGTATACAAATACATATATATGTGATACAATCAATTCCCGCAACTGCAAATAAACTGTAGTTGTTCAATAGTTATAATAATATATTTATTTATTTATAATAATAACTTATTTTTTAATTATATTTATTTCGGTCATTTTAGATATGACATTAATTTATTAGATAATAGATATAACAATAATCATGAGTAAAAGGAGAATAAAACATTCATAAAATAATATAATTATGTATAAAAAATCAACAATATAATAGTCACAGCATAATATTATACTCTTTACGTTTGTCCGTAACAGTAAATGAGCCATCGTGTCGTGTCGTTACGAACACGTTAGTACGATGCAAGTGCATACTGGTAGGTCGAGATCATGTGGTCGGCAGATATACTTCAGTTTAGCAAAGCTGGGACTTTGTGATGCAGAAAATACAGGCACAGATAGGTACGATGGCCAGGTATTACATTACACAATTACGATACGTATTTTTCGTACCAAAGAGTCACAGGCGGTAGATAATTAAATTACTAGGCCAATTTGATAGTTGTCGCTCAGTTAGTTTTAAATCGAAAACTGTAAATTAATTTCGTTAGTACTGAACTAAAGTACCTCAAGGACTTACCTAAAATAAATAGTTCCTAATCATATTTCTGCTGAAAAAGTCCCAGCTTTACGGAAATGACGTCCCAACTGCCCGCCGTGGGATCCTGACCTATCATACTCGCCATTATCTAAATATTTAAGTTAATTACCGACGTATTGGCAAATGACCCGTGCGTTAGTTATAACGCATCTCGCACGCGCACCGCTTTTCCGCAATCATTGTAACCTAGTATTTATTCGATAAAAATCTACTTTTATTTTTATCATATAGAATATATCTTCCTCATCACCATCGAATACTTACCAGTTAACTTTTATATATATCTAAAGCTAGAATCATTCAACGGCCCGTCCACGAACGGTGTACAATGCCGGCTCTCTGTCCCCTCTTTAATTTTTTTCAATTTTGTTCAGTTAATTCTTATATTTTTTAATAAAATTTCATGAAGACCTAATGAAAACGGGTACAAGAAACCAATGGCACTTTACACGGTACCTAGGCATTTCATAAATTATGTCATAAAATGACGACTAAAGAACCTATATATATGTAAATTTTTACTCCGTGACTTATAATTAAGTTTCGTTATAATACCTAATCACATCGATTTAGAACATTTGTTGTGTGGTAGTGATAGAGCGGCCCACGGCTTGTCGCTTGAGTCCATGAAACAAGAAGTTGGCGGCGGCCTTGATGGGGGCGACCAGCGGCGCCGGCGCACGCGCAGCTATCTCCCATTGTCAGACGTTGCCGGGGGTGGGGAAGCGCGGCGGGGGCAGCGGGGGCGGCGCCCGTCCACCCTCCCCGGCTCCCGACGACTGCTCCGACACTACACACAAATACATACATAAACGTAATCTGCAGTCACACATCCACCTATGTCACTAAATCATATTATCTAATACACCTAAGAAAGTATCTATGCTACCAGCATTTAAATACCAATAAGCATGTAGCAACCAAATATTTCTCTTCGAATGGCTTGAACCGAATGGAATCTAACGGAGTCTTTGATATGTTATTGTGACGCAAGGTGTATCGGCATAGTACCGAATTGTATTTATATATATATTTTTATAATTGTTAACAGCCCTGCCATTACACTACTATTTACCCGATTGCATCTTCTCGTGTTACAACTTTGCAACGTTTGTTAATTTTTACATATGTCAAAATGTCTTAATATGTTATCAATTTTTAATACGCTTTGATGAGTAAGAAACGTTAGTTCAAACTCAGCATTTTGAAAAGATCCGTTAAAAATATCACATATCTTAAAAATATTTAGAAAAACCAGAAAACAATACTATATCGAACGCAAAACAAGTTAAAAGCATTTGTACACTTTCGAATTAAAAAAACAATGTCACCTCAAAACAATTTTTAATTTTGTACAAATCGACTTCGTTTGAAAATAAACCGCAGCTCGCTCCCGTCGTCTAGCTAGACCACGTAGTTAGTTTCGTACAAACTCAGGCACAACATTCGACAAAAGAATATTACTATATACGAGTATATTTTATGTTATAAAGCTTTCGATACCAAAAAATAGCTTTCCAGGAAATTGTATTACATCTTAGTTAACTGGTGGTGTGATTTATTAGCTGACCAAATGTTTAATTTTTAAAAATGTTTTTCGCAAGTAGCTATGAAAAGACGTATCGAAGAATCACAGCCTTTTACTAAACTGAAATATCTTCGTTTCTTCGACTATTGTTTTTCGTTTTAAAAAAGCTTTTCTCTAAACAGCTGGGTAAATATTTTCCTTCCATTGTTTCAGAGGCAGTCTTAAACAGAGTGCCCACTTATTAATATTAAAGTTTGTAACAATAACTTTTTTTTTTCGCATTTGTATAAATTAAATTATTGACGAGATGAATACATTCAATGAATTATTGTTAAAAGCAAAAGCATTGGAAGAATAAGTTGGGCACAAATATTCAATGGAGTGCGAGTTCTGGTATGAAAAGGTAGAGTAGCAAGATAAAAATATACTTATGACAATGATCAGCTTGGGTTACGTTAACCTTTACACATAAAGCACATGGTACATTACATTAAACTACACATATGTCTGTGGGATTTTACTGCCGTGGCACTTGTATTAACACATATTGATGTCTCTGATTTGTCAAAAAGAATGTAATATAAGTGTCAGTGCAGTTGAGTTCAGCGTATCAATAAAAGAAGGTATGTACGAGTATACATACAAGTTTTTCTGGTTTTATAGTGTCGATGAAAGGTAGGTAATAGAAGTTTTATGTTCATTTTCAGTTTGGTGTTATTTGATTTAAAATAAACTTTTTATGAATTATTGAAACTGTTTTAAGAAATCAAAGTAATTAGTTTTGGCTGAATAAATAATTCCATTAAGTAATCAAAGTAGTAGACGAAAGTGCCTTTTTATGTTTCTTTAATAGAGGCTAATTCCGTTCTTAGTCGGACTAGCGCGTATTGCGCGTATCTCTAACTTTTCTAAGAGTGTCTAAGTTCGGGCGTTACCACAGCAACCTCGACCTGGGCCGCTTAATACCATTTAAATTGTTATTAATGGATATGATATATGATTGTGGATTGACTTTTGAGTTTATTAATAAGCGAATGTGTAAAGGAGGGTTTTCGCAATGTGTAATTTTACTGATGACTGCTAAAAACTCGAATTCTTCAGAATCATGCGTCGTCGAAAACCCGCCTTTTATAAACTGTGGTAAAGCTATGGGTTGTGATAGGACGTCGTGTGGTGTAGTGGGACTGGGTGTGGTGTGGCGTGGAGTCACTCACGTGAGTCGTGTTTCTCGTCAAGGGGCGCGGGCGGCGGCGGCGGTGGCAACTGCTGCTCGAGCGCGTTCACGCAATTCATCATGCTCCCATAAAGTCGGCTGTCCCGAAAACTGTCCCTGGACATACCACCATCATCGTCACCGACCACACACCTCGCTGCGGCTCGCTTCGTTTACTTACAGCGAACGCACGCACTCCCATTTAATTTCCCATTTTATATTGTTTTATTGATGGTATGGAAGATAGAAGATATAATTTTTTGTTTTGTGCATTTAATTTGAATGAAAATAACAGTTTACACTGTAGTTTTATCGTTTTTTTTTGTTTTTTAACAGTTTCTGAAGTAGTTTATAGTTTTAAGTAATGTCCTTCTTGAAAATTGATTTCAGGAGTCTTAATATACTCGTATATCTTGTCACTGTAATGAGTATTGTAAATATTACAAATATCTTGATAAGATGTGATGCCTGACAATAAAAGACTTGTACATGTTTCGGATTTGGGAGAACATTCGGTGGTGCTTGGCGTGCCGAAGGGGGGTCGTCTCACCGGCGCAGGCACGGCGGCGGCGCGGCGGCGGCGCGGCGGCGGCGCGGCGGCAGTGCCATGGGGGGAATGCAGTGTTACATGGCGATGGTCGTGTTTGACAGGTGTGAGAATCACGAGTGGTAATGATTAAAATAGAAACAAAAGAAAATGTTACACACGTCAAAAAATTTACTCACCTGCCGTTAGAATTACGGAACAGTGCCAAAATCTCTTCGAAGGTCTTGTTTTTTGTTTCAGGAACTTTTTTGTACGTAAATATCCAAAAAATTGCAAGGAATACACTAAAAGGCAGGAATGTATAATTTTCCAGAAGGGCCTGTAAATGAAATTATTTTTTTACAAATGAAATTTAAAAATGTTACTATTTTTGAACATAGTAAAATGATATATGTAAAGGGTCACCTTCATGCTTGGAAAACCTATTCCGACGACAAAGTTAGCCATCCAATTAACTAGAACAGCAATAGCCATCGCGCTGGGTCGCGGGCCCTGGGAGAAGAGCTCGGCGGTGATGAGCCAGGGTATGGATCCAGGGCCCACCGCGAAGAACACCACGAAGCTCAGCGTCGACACCACCGACAGATAGCTCATCCAGTCTATCATCTCCTGCACATACCCGAAGAACTCCTATCAGGAAGTAGTAATGATGCTCTTTCCCGTCGCCGACCGGTTAAGAAATAAACAACAAACATAAATGCACATCACGCGTCTATCGGTTTTGTGTGAATATGTCTGTAAGCAATTATTATCCTTTGCTCGGACTTGTACACTGTCTCTGCTGAAGTACGGCAAGGCAACTAAATGCACTGTTCCATTTACACGGGCTTTCTATATTTCCCTACACAACGGTAGGTCAAATTCCTTTGCAGAAATGTCGATTTAACTCAATGTACTGCACTGAACAGTTCGGAGGTCCAAAACTAGGCACTGCGCACTGCATGTTGAGTAAAACCGTCATTGTTTCGGCCAAAGAAGTTGTTGTATTCCGTTGTGTACGTCATTACCGGACAAAGTGTAGTGAAGCCCTTTGTTTTATCTGAATGCGTATGCTATAGTGAGAAGTGCTACGTCTGCTTTTGAGCAGTGTTGTGTGTAAAAAACTTCGCTTTATTTCAAAGGCGTGCGACAGAGCTCCACGTGAAACTATCGAATTGGTTTCGTCATTACTTTGTGTAATGACCAGAATATGTGTTTGGTGCTTTGTGACTGATGTGACTTACATTTATATTTGTAAATTTATTCCTTTATATTTTTACTTTCCTACCGGGACTCCGGCATCGGTAACAGGAAAGTCGCAAAGGGGAGGGGGGTTACTAGCGTTAAGCAAAAGCAAATCAACGTGAAGTAGTGAACGGGTAAAACACAAAAACATAAAAGCCTTCATGCAAATATAGTTGACTGGGTTCGGAGATTTATTATTAAGTTAAAATTGAAGCTTTTAAGAGCAAACTGTAAGCGAAAAGATGAATTGAATCAAAGTATACGATACAATTATCACATCAAAGAAATGGATACATGACAACTATATACAAAATCTTACGTAACAATTAAATTAAAAGCGAACAATGAACGCTTGAAATGTATTCATATATCATGAAACAAAATTAAATAATTGAAACAGAAATTCGAATGAACAAGATAGTTACTTAGCTGTCGAGCACACAATGATTTTAACAATATGAAAATAACGAACAAAGCGGTAAAAAGCGTGCTCAAGCAAATAGTTAATTCTAGAACAATCAGTTTCATGTTCCGCGCATCGTTGATACCGAATAAACAAAAGCAAACAACGCGCGGATTACACGAATTGAAACACACAGGGGCCTGCTCCTTCCGTAACAACATTTGTATTTGATTTTAGATTGTAATTAATTAATTCCTTTAATGTAAAATGGAAGGAACAAGCCTTTAAAATATTACCGAAAATTCTTACTCAAAAATAAGTTTAAATGTATGTTCTTTAATTAAAATAGGTACTTGTAAGTTTGATGTTAAAGATCAAAAAACTATACAAACAGTAAGCTTCCAAAATCCTTTGAGATGTAAATCGTCAAACAAGCTGCGAAATAACCTTTACGAAGTTTAAAAAAAACTTATTCAAAGATTATGCTGTGTAGGAATCGATGCTAAGTGCAGTTACCTATCTATTTTGCTTGTAATTTGTCACAATTAAAGTAATATGTATTAAGATAAAGAAATTTGGTTACGTACTAACAAGGTCTAATATTATTTTCAATTCAATCCTGAATTCCAAGAATAAACGAAAGTATTTTTTGGTAAATTCTGAAGGTTCGTAATATTAATTGTTATTCTTATATAAGACACACCTTTATAAGGAAAGAGATGGTAATGAATATGGAGAAGATAAACATTCCTCCGAGGCCGTAGAGGTGCAGTGTACGGCGGCCGGTCCGGTCCATGAGCGGCAGAGATACGAGCGTCATGCCCACCATGATCGCACCAATACCCATCGTTGCGAACTTTGCAGACTCCTCCGTTAGACCAGAGGATGTGAACAGCGAAGTTGAATAATAGAAAACCTGCCGATTACATACCTACAATTCACAACTTTTTCATGTAGTCCTCTATTAAAGCATATAACGGGGTAACCATTGCCTAAAATAAACATCAATTTTGAGAGATAAGACAGGTTTTCGTGTACCAAAAAGAGTATGATCCCTCATTTTAATATTCACTTTCGATCGATATTCAATCAACAATTCATGTTTTAACAACACTAGTTCGAACCGCATTAATTCCGCTGAGTTGCTGAGAGAGTTGCATGACGACCCCGATAAGCAACGGCGCTCGAAGCGTGGGGGAGCAAAGCAGTTCCCTCATCGATATGGAGGCTTCCGCCTGCTGCGCTCGCTCCTCCGCCCGCATCTCCTCAATATCCTCTTCCACCTGGAAGCAATTCTATCTCAATATACACGTCCGCTTAACTCACAATGGAACTTTTATTTTTATTTTCATACCTGATTGCTGGCGCGCAATCTCCGCAGTGCCCTTCGTGCCTCTTCTTCCCATTGACGGGTAATCAGCAGATAACGAGGCGATTCGGGGCAGGCGGGCAAGAGCAATAGTTGTAGAATAGCAGGACAGACCGCCAGACCTAAATCATAACAGTTACCTAAGCACCAGTAGAATTTACTTAAAAAATATTACTTAATGCTGCTTCTGCAAGTTAGCTGTAAAATTCGATTTTGGTAATGATACCTTGTCCTCAACGCGAACAAAGTCGTAAATAAAGGCTAGTATAAAGAAAATAATTGTTTTCGCATTTACAAGTGGTTCGTGATGCAGTACTAGCACAAAATAAGGTGAAGAAAGATTTTTTGTAAAGTTTTATAATATTTATTTTTCAATGAAAGCAGAATTTAATCAGTGTCTTGAAAGTCAACGACGCATATTTATTCTGCATCGAAGTTGGTCTCCACTTGTACGATACTTGCCCTGACCGAGTCAAATGTCGTGTAAACTTTACTTAAACTTGCTCGTAGCATTTTCCACTAAGTTTTATTTATTTTTCCTAGTTCACTTTTTCAACTAAAATATGATACAAAATACAAAACGTTTTATTTGAAATTTATTGAGAAATTCTTTATGTATTTATATACAAAGGTATATAAAGGTAAGTATCTCCCTTCAAAAGTCTATGTCGTTTTTCAACCTAAGGATTGTGACCTGCATTCATCATGTATTTCCATTTTAACACATTTACACAAAGCCAATGCGAGTTTGAGTGATTATCATCATCACCAACATTTGAGTCGATGGACGATGCACATCTCTTACTTTAAACGTCGTACTATTTACCTTTAAATCATTTATTTTACAAATGGACAGATTAAATTTTCTACTTTCTATTTCTGTATAAATGTGCAAAAATGTTGAATATTAATATTTAGCATATTACATTTTTGCACGTTTATATATAAATAGAAAGTAGAAAATGTAATCTACGTTCATTGCACGTACAGAATATTTGCCACTTGCCGGGTGTATTATATTTGCGTTGAAATGCATACACAATTCACACGTGTTACGTTCCAGGCATTACCAAAATGATTTACCAATGCGCCGCGGTCTGTTACTATTTAAGTTATTTCAAAATAGACGTAAGCGGGTTAGACAGACGGGATTTAAACAATATTTCCCTAATATAAAAATGTGGGTGAAAAGCAAATACAATTTTCTTCATTCTTTTCTTTGAACTTATAAAAATTCAAATATCGCCAAGTGGAGGGAATACATAACATCTGGTAGTGATTTATAACGTTTTGATTTTGTGAAAAAAATCATCAACATTTTATTTCAATAGTAATATAATCAACTAACAGCACTGCAAGAGTATTTCGACTTTGGTTTTTATAATGTATTGGATAATGTAATAGCTTACCGAGCAGTATGGGCCACCCATCATCGGTGCCGAGGATCTGTTCGATGCCCAGCACCTGTGAAAGCAGAAGACCCACGGTGACCGCCAACTGGTTGACGGTGCCCAGTCCGCCGCGCAAGTTCAGCGGTGCTATCTCCGATATGTACATTGGCACTAGTGAAGTGTTCAGACCTGCACAACACACATGCATTTACAGATTACTATCATCACCACCAGAAACTACCTGAAAAAAATGCAAATGCTTAAAAAGAAAAAAATAAATGACGAATTTATTTCCATTTGCATTTAAAAAAAAAAAGAAGATAAAGCAACCTAACAACAGGCTTCCATCGTTCACAAAATGTGATATTTTAAAAATTCTCTTTCAAACAGATTTTACAAAGAACCTTACCCGAGATAAAGTTTTATTTTTGCTGCAAAGCTTCCTTTCAAAGAACAATGTTTCCGCGATTTTCAATATCGCGGCAACACGTTATCCTGTGCAATTTAAACAGAAAATTGCCGCGAGCGTCTTATGGCAACATAATCTGCTCTATAAAAGATTTGTTTTATAAAAGATCAGCGAAAAGAGGAAATTTATTACTTTCTGTTTACATCAACGTGGAGTTTTTTAATGAAAATCCAGTTGCGTTCGAATTGATCAGTTACGTCGTAACCGCGGACTGCAATCGCCACAGTATCGGTTAACATGGCTCAAATTAATCCTGCGGTTAGAATTCAGTTGGTGTCAATTAATTTAACGCCGCTGAGGCCCGTCGCTTGTCACAAAGTTGTTCTGTCTGAGCGTGCAGCATACATCGGTTCAAACTTTCGCTTGCTTTGTGTGTCAAAGTTATTGTAAGCTTAGAATTGTTACCGCAATTGACGCCTATTATGAATCTTCCGAAGAACAGCATTTCGTAACAGTGAGAGATTTTGGTGAAACCCATGAGACTTGCGCCACTGATGCCGAGGATATTGTTGAGCAGTAGACCTCCCTTCCTGTCATTTAACATAATAAATACTCAATTGATGAATGTTGAAATAAATTAACGAGTTTTTTTGAGGTCGTTAATCATTTAAATTACCTTCCGAATCTGTTTGCAATCATTCCGCCAGAGAAACCGCCAAGCATTCCGCCGATAGCAAAGATGCTAACCGCTATCGAATACAATGTGTTCACAGCATCGTCTTGTATATCTTTGCCGTAGCGATCCTTGTATACGTCTTTCATGAAGTTTTCGATGTTCTGAAGATAAAGCAGTTGTTTAGTAAGACGGATAGGCTAGGATAGCGGACCCATATATTTTACACGGTTTTATCAACAAATATGCAACGTTTTCACATATTTAGGTAATAGAATAAGCTTGATGTTATATATTTTCATTATTCGTTAAAAAAGAAGAAAAATCGGGACAAGAAGATTATTTATGTTATGGTAAAAGTTCATCATCACAACAGAACATCTTTGTTGAGTTGTAATCGCTTTTTTTATAAGAGAAAGGGGGCAAACGAGCGGCGGGAACACAAAGGTGATCATCGACGTCCTTGGACATCGGCAACACTAGAAAAACTGCAGATGCGTTGCCGGCGTTTTAGAAAGATTACTCGCTTCTTGAAGGACCCTAAGTCATACTGGTTTGGAAATACCGCTTTCATGTGATTTCGTCTTGTACTTAGTTTGATCGACATTTATATTTGCTGCTCTTTTAAAATAGTTACGATTTGTAAGAAAAGTACTAATGAGTATATTTTATTAGTAATGAAATGTAAAGATGATATTTATATGAGTCTCACTCTGCCGGGAGCGTTGATAACACCGGTGTTGTAGCCAAACTGCAACATGCCGAGGACCGCCGCTAAGATGGCGTACGACAAGAAAAACGTGAGACCCTGAAACAACACATAGCAATCATGCATCTCAACAAAACCATATTGCTATCTCTGTTTCATTAATAGATTATGAAACGTACAAAAATATTTATAGGAAACTAGCTGTCGCCCGCGACTCCGTCCGCGCGCAGTTAAAAAAAAAACAAAATGAAAAATAGATGTTGGCCGATTCTCAGACCTACATATTCATGCTCACAAAATTTCATGAGAATCGATCAAGCCGTTTCGGAGGAGTACGGGAACGAAAACTGTGACACGAAAATTTTATATATTAGATAATATGCAATCCTATTCTTCAACTACGAATAAATACTTCATCTTGTAAATTTAGTCTTTCTACTTTATAATATAAAAGACATAATATATAAGTAGATCATATATTAAAAAAAGTATTGCGTATCATACTTTTAATAAATCAAGTATCGTTAAATAAATTTGTACAATTTTTATTTCGACCAAAACGAAACAGCAATTCTTTTTGTATTCGTCCGATATATTTAAAAATTACAGGTATTTTTTAATTAAAACGAATAATCTGAGCATGTTATAAATATATTCCTCAAATGGAGATAATAACATTTTCGATTTAAAATACGACGAATATCAATCAAATATTTTAATTAACACTTATAAACGTGAAAATGTAATTTAAATTTTTATGCCTATACCATGCTTTTATTCCTTTTTGGTATATGGAAAATATATTTAAGATTGATCCCATGCAAGTACTTCGGTGGAAATGTTCAAAGGAAAAAGTGTAAGCAGTTCTAATGTTAAAGGGAACCAAATGAGTTGCAGCTGTTTTAGCTGACTTATATTGGATGTAGGAGATAGACGGCGAGAAGTAAAGTTTCACTTATCATAGGACGCTTAGAAGCAGAAAATCTCTTATCCTCTTAGTCTTTTGTAAAATAAGTGTTCGCCCATTCGTAGATAATTCAAAATTTATTTTTTTCAATTTAAAACAGCTTTTTGTTCTTCTTCACATTAATTTTAAGTGTGTCAAATTTTATATTCATCCGTTCGCGCAATTTAAGGCCAAATCATAGTTAGCTATGCTGTAGTTACAACAGATGAGAAAATAAATAAGCTGACCTGTTCGAGAAGTCTCAGCTTCCTCCTTTGGGAATGTTCCTCCAGTCTGTCTACATACTCCCGCAGCTCTTCGATCTCTTCTTTGACTTGCTGCACCGTATCCAACTCCTGCTTGATGGCAACCATGTCGCGTTTAACCTAAAAAACGAAGACTTTTAGGACGGCGTTATTTATGACTATCCAATGCCATATTCGTCATCAAATAGACAAAAGGATAATATAATAATTGTTTGCATGTAAATCTGCAAAAAATATTGCGTTATTATTTCCAGTTTAACCTAACCTTTTTTTAACCTAACCTGAACTAACTAATGAGTGTGGTCCCGGAGGCCTAATTTAAGTCCTCTTTTCCTTCCCACCCTTTTCCTATTAGGTGGATTTGGCGTATGAGGGGACGCAGAGTATGGGGAAATATTTTTACTATGGGTATCAGCATTTGCGGATGTCTATGGGCAACGGTTGCCTCGCTATTTCGGCGAATTCAAGTGGCCATTTGCTCGTTTTCCACTTTTTGAAATATAAAAAAAATACATTTGAACCGCAATGAAAAATGATCGTTAGGTTAGGAAAATTTTATTAAAGGTGAGAGAAAAATCTATGTTAAAATTTTATTTAGAGTAATGAGGACGGCTAGAAAGCCGGTGAGGCAATTATTACGTAGCAACGATGTCTACGAAGCTACGGACGTGCACTTTATTTTATAATATTTTCACTAAGCTTTGAATTATACGTATCTTAATTACTAAAAACACTATCTATATCTAATATAACTTCGTAAGAGCAAGTTATAATTAATGAATGCATTTAAGTAAGCTTAAGATGTGTTTTTATTTGATATAAATAAATTTTAAATTTAAATGCACGCAAAAATTTGCCAAATGTCGTGTCTGATAATTGTTCTATTCATTTATTTTTAACATAAGTATGAAAGATTTATTAAAAAGTAGCATTGAGTAATTGTATATAAGAAGGTAAATTTTATTGCTGAATAGTCAAAGTATAAAATCATCAATAGTTGCTAAGCTGTCTTTCAGCCAGAACTGCATACAGCTGAAATTATGCCAAACTGCTTTGGTAGAAGTTTGCTTTCTGGATTCCCGCACCGGAAAATTAATTTCACTGCGGTTAATGCTTGTAGTTATGCATTTCCTTTACAGATCGACAGCGTATTAAAAGCTTCTTGGAGTCTGCGCTGAGCTTCGAGTGTAATAATTTTATATTATAGGACTGAGTGTAAGTGCTTGTGCGTTTGTATATTTGCAATGTGTCAGCGTCTTACCTCTGAGACTTCGCTTTGGCATGACTCAACGCTCTTAGTGAGTTCCTGCAGCTGCGTGCGGATCTCACAGAGCGCGACCGTCGTCTCCAGCTGACGGTCGCCGCGCTGCAGCTCGTCCAGCTTCGCTGACAGATTCATGCTCATCACGCTCACCTGTCTCTGAAGGCTGCCAACAACACCACACAGCTATTGAACACTGCCAATTAATAATACTATAGACTAGTAATTAAAAAAAAGCAATAGAAAAAACAGCTTGACTGTTCCCCGTAAAATAAAAAAAAAGACATCTCACAGTTTAAAATACAAGGTTAAGTTGATTTAAATACAGTAAAATTACAAAATAACCGAACATACAGTTTCTGAGACTTTTTGTTTTAATATCATAAGGTAGCAAACTGCCTCCTGAATACGCCTAAAAGCGAAGCGATCGCTGCCCACATCCGCAATTGCAGATGCATCGACTACCTTGAATCGACAGAGGAGGGGACGCACATAAAGCGGATACATCCTCTTGCTATGTGTTCCCTCCTCTATCAAATCCACTTTCCCTAACCGTCCGTTCCTTATAAAAAAGGGTGGGAAAGTAACCTAATGGCCTAATTTTAGGCCATATTCCCTTCCCACGCTTTTCTTAAAAGGAAATGTTGGGAAGGGAAAGTGGTTTGGCGGTGGAGGGGATGCATAGGAAGAGGGAATATTCTCTTTCTGCGTGGTCCCTTCTTCATTGCTTAAAGGTAGGTAACGAAGTTGCGGGCATCGCTATTTCGGCGAATTCAGGTGGCCGCATGCTCGTTTGCCACCTTATAATATATATAGAAAAATCCATATCAAAAATATTACTCTGCTGTCAATCGCGCAAAAATAGCTAATGTACTAATATAAAATGGGTTAAGGCTAAGCCCTTCATAAATGTTTTAACGTGAAGGTATTCGTTGCTGGTTTTAGACTACGGAAACTAGCTCTTTGTATTGTCTATTTTTGTCTGATGTAAATTTTTATAAATGCCAAATGTATACATGACGTATACACAAATTGTGTTTCTAATAAAGAAGAGGTATTCAAAATCCTTGAATAAACAGATTGATATGAAATATGTTAAGCTAATAAAACGTTCAATTGTTTATCGTTCGATCCTGAGTTATTGAGATCAAAATCTCCGTTTAAAATTTATTGTTATCTGTGTTATGTTAAAGATAATGACAGGGATGACGATATATTTATACAGAGGTTTTGATCCGAGAAACCCACAATTAGTAGTGAAATATCACCAGCAAATACCACAGTAAATGTAAAATGCAAAATACGTTTTTAAATCCAGACATAGAGTAACTTCTCTTGTTACATGTTTAGTAAATGTTTTATAATCAAAGCTGCTGGATAATTTAAAAGCACTTTCATTGACTTTGTTAGTATAGAACTTTTTACAGAGAGCTTTGTAACAATATTCTTTTGCATTTTATATTATTTTTTGTTAAATGTTTAATGCCACGGTAATTTACAACTTATATAAAAAAAATATACCTTGTATTTCAAACTTATATAATATTTATACATTTACCAGAATATAATTATTTACGTATTCTACACAATATTAGTTTATTAATTTGCAATGACAAATTAATAGTAATCATAATTAATTCCTGTAAACCAAAATGAACATCAAACGTCACTAAAAGACTTTTAATGCGTTGTTAAAACTTACTAAAGCAGCTGAAAAATTGTAGAATTTTTTCTGAAATGCATGGACATCGAATAGAAGAAGCATTCTTAGAAAGGAGTAAGTTAAGCCTAATATTATACTAGTTATTAATTTGCACATTGTACACATTAGATTTTTAGTGTGCTATCTACCACTATATGATGCTATGCTCAATATTTGCACGTGTTTTCTAATCTGACCGTAGGTTTTCATTGCCGAAGGGCGTGTGCAAAACTGTACAGTATACGCATAGCAGTTTCGGCAGTGACCACTCACGATATGATTGTCTAAAATGATAAATACTTAATCATTATGGAATAAAATTTATGTACAAATGATAATTATTTTTCTATACGCTATATTCAATACGCATATTCTATAGATGTTATTCGATTATTTACATTTTGCAATAAACAAATTAGTTTATATTATTATACAAATGTAAATTCAATGAAATAAGGTTCTAGAAAATGAAAGTAAATTATAAATTGATTATTATTACGTAATAATTGAAAATTGATGACGCTAAAGAAAACCTAAACTATAAAATACAATCAGTCACATATTCTGTTACGTGGTACAAAATGGTTACATTTGAGATGCTGCACTCAAAATATATGTATATAAATTAAAAAGAAACAATTTAGTATGCGAACTAGAATTATTCCGCAATTTATAAAGCCACGAGTTTTATCCATAAAGATACAAATAAATTACGATAGAAATTGTGACATTAATGTGTTTACAATTGTACCCCACCAATTCTATAAGGTAGGCCACTTATTCTTAAAAAAATACTTTTAAAATCACCAAATGTTGCTCCAAATTATTCAACGGTTGTATAATCTGTGACAAAAGCCTTACTTTGGAATTGATACGTTCTGAACGTCAATTGTATCGTTAATGAACAATTACGAAATTGATACTTTAATAATTAATACCCCGAATACCTTCTTTGTTATGAAATGTTTATGCCGTTATTTTCAGGTCGAATATCGTTGATGTATCAAAATAAATTTATCATTATTTCAGTAATCAAATCCATCGTAATTACCACCGCAAAATGGTTACAAAAGTGTGTTGGAATTAAAATTTACAATTCATTTTCCATTTCAGTTTCCAAATATAATGTAATTTATATTATTCGAAAATATTAACGTACGAAATTCAGTATCATGAAATAAATGATGTTACCATTTTTTTTCGTTTTTTCGAAAAAATATTGAAATATTTTTTTCTGCGTGCGTATAATTCTTTGTGGTAGTGCGAAACATTTTATTATGTGGACATTTATTAAGATGGAATGTTTTAAGGGAGATATAGTGGGTGGAATCATGTCACCAGAATACGAACTGCGCAGTACATTTTATAAATGGATCGTCACTTGTGTTCGTTACTGCCAGACTTCAGCTAGGCTTTGCATCCAGCTGTTATTAATACGATGCGATTTATTTAAATTATATCTAATTTTTCAATGACAATTTAACTATAGCGCTTCGATGGACTATGTAGGATCTTTTGAAAGGAATTTAAGATTACTATTTTAATAGCAATCTGATATGTCTCTCAGAAACCGGCCTATGACATAACCTACTTTTAACATTTCTAATACTAATAGTATTTGGTTGTAGAAAAATATTAAACCTTTTTTAAAATATATTCTGAATCTTCGATGATAAACATCGTTTGTACATTATTATGATATTCCATTTTAACAAGTCCTATTTATGATACTCGTATAATTGATGCCTGTTAAGAACTCCTTGGAAAATTGTAGCATCAAAATAAAATCCATCTAATTGGGAGCACGCAGCAAAGCACTTCACTTAAGCTATTTATTATTTCTCTGAAATACTCATATAAAATGTTCTACGAAACGTTAGAACGTTTCAAGCCTCAACAACGACTCAAACAGGGAATAATTTCAATTGATATTTTATTTTCTCAAAACGAGCGCTTACAATTTGTTGTATAATTTTGTGTCTCTTTATTAAAAGTAACAAGTACGATTTTCCTTTTCATCATATTTTTTTTTTACGTTTTTGTCCTGGATTTACATTTTTCCCATTAGGATTATTTTTGGGATTCATATTTATCTCCTATATGCTAAAACTAATATTAAAGCAGATGAAACAAAAATCACATACTCTAATCTTTTTACACGAAATCTTCAAAAATATGACAAGGAAGACTAAATAATCTGCAGTGTTGATTTTGGAAGTGTTGTGAACTACGCATGTTAGGTTGCATCACCAACAAATGACAAGGTAATCATTTTATTATTCTAATTTCATTATGTCAACAAATTTTACAAATGGGACGCTCACGTTCTACGACAAATCCAGATTTATATAAGGTCACACTCATGCAAGCTGCCCTACCTAACAAGGGGTTTCAGTGGACTTTGGATGTTACAAGTGTTTTGTCGTTATATGAACAGTATAAGATAATACGATGTGCCAGTCTTATCGTCACAGTAATGTTATGGCCATCAATACTAATGTACGTACTCGTACGGTGGTTCTATGGTCCGATGTTATGAAGTAAGGGAAAGTGAGAGATGATATGCGTCGCAGATCGCATCAATAAAATATCTGCAATAATAGATATTTAGGATGCCAAGCCAAGGTGAAAAATAATTATTTTAAAGACACATCAATACACAGAACTTCATGAATCGACAATGCAATGAAGCCAATAGTAAAGGCGGAAAGCTAATGTTGTTCGACATGTCGCTAGGTTCACACGTACCTAAGTAGAAGTTCCCTGAGTGTCGCCTCGTCCTCCTCCGTCGGCGCATATCGTGTCAGCTTGCCGCCGGCCTCCCGGGCCACATGTTCAGGTACCACTGTATCAAAACTCCTTGTTTATTCTCCTATCGCAACCGCTAACGCCCACCGACCAATAAACCTACACAGCGAATTCCAGTCCCAGTTCTACTGCTACATCCTACATCTAATTGGCCACTGGTAAAGGAAACTAAGTGTGAAAGTAAATATACTCCTACTTTAACTTAGTACATAATTAAATATTTAAAAATGTATTAACGATTTTATATTATTAATAATTAATTAATTTAATAATTTTTTTCTCCCAGGCGACGTTTAAATTGTTTATTAATATTGTAAATTTAAAATTTTGTGATGCATTTGAGGTAAATAGAAATTGCTTATTGCAACCATATGATTTTAACAATGTCATGAACCTGTACGCATAACATCGAACCAAAGAGATCACCGTACTGTCAATCAGCGGCAATAGCCACGAAGAACCGGTTCGTTAACAATTTTGGAAAACTTCAACGTCAGTTTAATTTAATCAATCGTAAAATATTTTATTAAGAACCAAGCAATATACCATACCTTATTTAACTAAAAACATAATTGATAATTTACTTGAACTTAGATAAAAGAAGTTACAAATTATAGAGCACGCTTACGCTATAGAACTTACTGCTATTGTTTATAAAATAAAACTTATGATTGTTCCATTCTTAAGGTTATTTGCATGTGGAAATAATGAAAAGAAACAGACTGACTGCTTTTTGTTACTATCAATTTAATGCACATATTTAGAATTAGTAATAATTAAGGACTTCATTAAAATTGACAGTCAATTCGTTTCGTTGCAAATGTTATCACTATGTCCTTATAAAAATAGACGAAACAACGAAAAATTTACCTAACTTTATACTATTTAACTAACTTTACTCATAAAATATTGAGTAGTTTTCGAAGCGTTTAATATTTGTTAGACCACAATCACTGGTTTAAAGTGTCGAATTAATCAAATTATGGTATGATATTTCCACTTAATTTTGGTTATTTGGTAATACGAAAATTGCTGTCTATATTAATGGGCTAGGTGAAGCCTATTATCGGCGAATAACAGCCATTAATTCAATAGCGTCGACTTAATGAAATTACACTCTAGATTTAATTTAATTTGGATTTTACGCAAACACGAGCACCACTATTATCTTTTTTAAAAGAGGAAACTGAGATCCGGTTACTTTGTTAGTTAATCTACATATTAGTAGGTTTTTGTAACAAGTTAAATGCTTGAATGTTAACGGTGCTCAGGTTTTCGTATGATCATTGAATACTAAGAGCAAATGATTACCTGAAATTTGATCGATTGGTGAGAAAAGCGGGGGTTCGTCCCCGCCGGCTTGTTGGTGCTCAAGAAGACGATGACACGACTGTCTCATGAGCGCTCCCACACTGATGAAAATATCGCAATGTAGTGTTCTACAAATCTAAGAATCTTGCAAAGAGCAAAAAAATCGAAATAACGGAATGGCTCTGTTTCCATTTGACTAACTGTAAGCTGGATCTGTTGAAAATAGTCGATATGGTAAAGACAATTGCTCTTAAAGTAGTGACAGGAGAGGTCTATTAACGTTGTGGTTATGGATTTGGAAAACCCCATTGGAGATATGATATTAAGAAACAGATTAAAAACCAATCCTCCAAAAAATGATGACTTATTTTAGAATATCATTCACTTCCTCTAAGGTACAAAATGTCTTCAATACAAAACAGCCTTCGTATCAAAAGAACGCTTTAATAATTCACCGATATAGATTTTCTATTTCCATAGCTCTATGAAATATTTAGCCGTATACTATTTAATACCTTTGTCAATGGACCAGCTATTCACAGTTTGCATTGCAATATTACACTAAGTTTATTTGATTAAACGCAGAAATGACGTTGAATTTGGGAAATTCAGTAACAAACGAGGCTTAAAATGTTGATTAAATGAAATATTTGTCCATTCCAGGAACATTCGTATTGCAGCATTAGGTACATTAATTGAATTATATGGAAGGTATTTCATTAAATTTGAGGAGAATATCATATTAAATATTTTGGTAACAATGCGTCGAAATTAATTATTATTATACAACTATTTTGTATTATGAAATAAAACTGAAAAATCATACATATATGTGGATTGAACTAAATATAACGTATATCTATGAAATAAAAAAAAAAAACAATCCTCTCACCTTTATTCTAGTTATTGTCATTTGAGTACAAACGATGGCAGTTTCGACGACATTTTGTCTGAAACAAAGAAACATCAGAATTTGTATGACAGTTAATCTATATCTTCTATCTTATATATATAAAAGAAAGTTGTGTTAGTTACACTATTTATAACTCAAGAACGGCTGAATCGATTTGACTGAAAATTGGTGGGCAGGTAGCTTAGAACCAGGAATAGGACATAGGATAATTTTTACCCCGTTTTCTTTTCTTTTTTTTTTATTCTGCGCGGACGGAGTCGCGGGAAAAAGCTAGTAAAAGATATCAAGTGTTGAGTTGAACATTGACGAATCTGTCCTTATCAATTGATGCTCTCACCTATAATATACGATTTGGGTATAAAAAATTAAAAATAGCGATATCGCAATTTGCTATGCAATACATTTACTATGAGTTAGTTATTGTAATTATTTTAAGAATTACTAGCTTTCGCCCGCGACTCCACCCTCGCGGAATTAAAAAAACTTAATAAGTAGCCTATATGTTCTTCTAGGCTGTTCTACGTCTGTGCCAAATTTCATCAAGATCCGTTGAGCCGTTCCCGAGATACCTTCAAACAAACATCCATCCATCCATCTAAACATTCGCATGTACAATATTAGTAAAATTAAATCATTTGCAATACGAAACTTTTATAACTCAAAATATGCAAAATACTTTTAGAACAGTTGGACATGTTCTCATGATGTTTAAGCATTAAAGAGACCCACTATACCCCCAACTCTATGTATGTGCATACATCTATATAAATTTATATGTTATTCTTTACGGAAATACATTAGGATGTATGAAATTGGTGTCATTATTTGTATATGCACATTAATTTCAAACGCTCAAACAACGTTAAACAATGTCGATTCGGGGATCAATAAATTAATAATTGCCGTTTTGATGACCGATAGTCACTTTCTATAGCCGTTAGTTACTACAATGGTGAGCACGCTTCATGTCTATCTATTCGATTGTTCTCTGATGGAAGGTGTAAACAAAGGGGACGTTATCATGTAATTGAAGTGTTTGCATGTCAATTGTTTGATTCAAGCGTTTACGTTATCCCAACTATGAGTGATCGGACGCCTCCATTTCCGCAGACCACTTTCAGTTTCATCGTTACAAACAGTAGGGAATCGTGTTTCGGCCAGTTACGTTACCTGTCCGAAAACACTCCACAAATCCGACACTATTTAGCGCGCCCATTTCGCTGGAAATCGAAAGTGATTTTACAAATAGCTTTCTCCATTTAGGTTTCAATTAATATTAGTACAATTCGATGCTTTACGTTCTTATTATTATTACTACTACTACTTTTTTATTATTTCTTTATTGTTACTGTTACTAATTACCCGATTGACAAAATGGTAATGTTTTTCGTGAACTACATATGCAGTTTGTTTTTCAGTATGTGGATTTGTATGTATGTAAATTCCATTGTGAACTCCCAGAGTATAATCGATCTAACAGATTTGGACGAGTGAGTTGTCATTCGATTTGTCGTCTTTCCCGTTGTGTTAGTACATATAGGGCTTACGCATAGTAAATCGGCACAAAACAAATACAGTGGGCTTATGAAAAAAAATGTGAGCCATCATGGGACGCCTGGAAGATGTGAAACAACTAAGGTATATATATATATATATATATATATATATATATATATATATATATATACCTCAGTATAGCGTGCCGTCGCCACGCCAACAATTCGGTTTACAAGTGAGCCTATAGATGTTTCACATCAAAAAGGTAAATTTTTGGTATTCTCTAAGTTAGTTAAGTCTATCTATTAAATATATCTTTAGACGTATAAGTTCTAAGTCTACCTTACCTGAGCCAATTTCATAAAAATAAATATTGTGTAATTATTTTTATGTATATAGTGGTAAGCAAGGGTACAGTTTGTGTTATTTTTATAGAGTACGAGCTATCGTCCGTGACTCCGTCCGCGCGGAATTAAAAACTTCATAAGTTGACTATGTGTTCTACTAGGCTTTGTCCTACATTTGTGCCAAATTTCATCAAGATCCGTTGAGCCGTACCGGAGATACCTTCAAATAAACATCCATCCATCCATCTAAACTTTCGCATTTATAATTTTAATTTTTTAAATGGAAAGCTTTCTGTTTTCTTCTTTTTTAATTTTGAAGTTCTTTCTATTTTCGGTTCATAGTTGTAAAATATATTTTATTTAATATTTGTAAACTAGAAATACACATTTTTATATCATAAAGTACAAAGACGCCAATTAATTAAACCAGTTGAAAATAAAAGAGCTTTAAAAGTTAATAACGATGTTATTCTCATAGAAGTTCGCTTCGCCTTTTAAATTAGTACTTGCAATGCTTTGCGTCCTCGCCCTAAATAAAAATGCAGGCATACAGCACTTAAAAGTTAGTAATGAAAAGTTATGTCGATCCGAGTTTTTGTTCGTTTATCTCTTTTTGTGTGGAGAAGTATAGTACTGGGGAATCGAATTAGTACATTTATAGTTACTCTGAGAGGATAACACCGTTCATATGTTTACGAATGACCGACTAAAAAAATATTATAACTAGGTGTTTATTTTTTTAATTTTCCACATATTCTGTTTCTATAGCCCTAGTGCTATTTAGTAAATGTAGATATAGTGTTTTGTTAATCATCTATCTATCTATATATATAAAAGAAAGTCGTGTTAGTTACACCATTTATAACTCAAGAACGGCTGAATCGATTTAGCTGAAAATTGATGAGGAGGTAGCTTAGAACTAGGAGACGGACATAGGATCTTTTTCATCTTGTGTGAATTTTTTTTATTCCGCGCGGACGGAGTCGCGGGTAAAAGCTAGTATATAATAAAAGTTTAAAGAAACGTTGACCATAGGTATTAACTGACAAGCAAATGGCTCTACGGTTTTATCCCTACTGTTCCTTAGGGAATACAGTAGAAAGGAAAAGACTAACGTCAAACCGATCACAGTGTATTGCTGTTAAATATCCGTTGAATTAATAATTTCATAGCTTTATCATTTTTATTATCATTAGATTATCTTTATTTGTAAAAGAGCTAACAAATTTGGTACATTTTGGTATATTGTTATATTCATTTTGATCTTTTTGTAAGTTTTAATTTTATAAAATGGCCGATTTATCGACATATTACATTTTTTTTGCTTATTTTGAACTAATGCGGATTTTTTTGAAGATATTGTTGTCTCAGAAAAGTTTAACATAAAATTGTATCAATCCCAATTAATTGTTTTGTTTTCAAAATTAATCTTATTTTCAATTTAAAGTTAATATTAAAAATATAAAATATTTTATATTTAGCATAAATATATTTTTGTAACATATAAAAAAATAAGTAATCCCATATTATCATACCACATTTAAGAGAAAAAATTATATCTGACCTTAAAAGCAGCAATTAGATGTTGTAAAAGAATCGCGGCGTGAAGGATCTGAGAGGTGCGTGGCACTAAGTTAATGTTCGCGGCGGAACGTTGCGGCTGCCGGCAGTTATCGCACAGGTACAGAAAGGAGACTGTTGGCTCCGAGGAGTGATTCGTCAGGCTCCGGCCGGGCCGCGCATGCGTTCTACCACCCAACAATATCTCAAACATGTAACCGCTCTCTGCACTTGTTTGCAATATAATAGGAAATGGGATAGCTTTGAGAGAGGGTGGAGAGAAGACCGCTTGGAACCTGAATTCCCATTAATGGTCGGAAATAGAATTCACATTGAGGTGCTTTCAAAGTGCGACCGACCACCTATCGATGCTCTATTGTTCTTGTTAAATCATTTCTTAGAGTATTATTAATTTATACATATTATGTTCTAAATGGTTTTTATACTTATATGGCAAAATTATATTTTTTTATAATTACATAAGTAACAAAGTAATGCTAAGAAAAAAAAAACAGTAAAACATATTGTACAACAAACTAATCGAATACGAGTAATTAATATAGGTGGAATTTATTTTAATTTTATTATAAAGAAATGTTTTTATTTTGTTATCATAAAGATGTATTTGTTCTTAAATGATTTATGATACAATAAAAGTAAAAAAAGTGTAAAGGTTGCTTTTTGCCATAAAAACTGAGATTATAAAAATTATGTACAATGTAATGAATTACTTCTCTACGAAGCTTTAAACTGTTTAAATAAATAAATAAATATAATTATTTATGGCGTGATGCATCAGGTTTGCCGAATAAATTAATTCTATTAACAACAAGGTTGCTATGATACATAATTTAGATGTATTACACTATTATTTGTATGTTAAAATATCAACGTATGTGTTGATATTCATTGATTCACTCACTTCACTCATTCACTCAATAGTCAAGTTGATATTCTTGTCGAGCGGCCGCTGCACAGATTTCAAAGGCTCGTTTATGTTAATTAAAACGTATGTAAAGCTCAGCATACGAAAAACGAGAAGCTTGAAACAAGATATGAAATATGCTTTAATGTAATTCAAAAGTAAGTTTACTATTACATGGAAAATGATATTTGAATGCTTCTATGATATTATAGTCAAAAAAGAACTAAGTAATTTGCTATTTACGTTGATTCTTGTTGAATTTTACAAATAGCCTTTGTGTAAAAACAATCGACATGTATTTTTTTATATTACTCCCGAGGTCGGTGTGATCGTGCTACTAGCTACGATTGAGGTCGTAGTGAGGCTACGGGCCTACGGCATTCTACGAGCTGTAGCCTTCAATATTACTGTATATCGCATCGAGGTCTAATGTTCCGTTTCCCTTTTTAAGCTAACAAATGTACTTCTTTCTGTGACTGTAAATATAAAATTATTAAGTTATGCCGAATTTACTTATTTAATTGTATATACTGGACATACTACAAACATTACAGTTACACATTGTTAAGCACGTTAACATTACATTACGTTACATTGTTAACCTTTAAACCACCGTTAATTGATATAATGGACACCAAAGTGTTTATAAAAGAGTATTTTTTTATCTCTAATAATGTATCGCCAAAACTGTTTCCGGTATAAGTACTTTGTTATTTATGTTTTATTCTCGCATTTCGAAATCTTACGCATAATCATATTTCAATAATAATGATTTCTGGTAATATTTAACATCAGCGTGCGATAAAAGGGTTAACATACATACCATACCTACATTTAAGATAAAATTTGATTGAAATGCTGTAAAGATTTTTATTAACTATAACCCTTTATTTTTTTAACATCACAACATGACATCAAAACTTTTGTTAAATTTACAAATAGATTTAGTTCCTATTCTCCAATACATAAAGAAATAGTTACAAGGGATCCTAAGTAGTACATTAATCCATTAGCAATGAATTCTCTAAAGTACTTTCTTACATAAAAGTAAGAGTTCACTCGTCTTTGAATTCAACTGGAATTCAAAGACGAGTGAATAATGCAATCTGAAAGAGGTCTATCGTGAATAGTCGTCTTTTAAAGTACAAAGATCGAAAGGTGGGTAATGTAATCCACTATTGTTAACTATTTTTCATTTTAAGACTATTTTGGAACGAAGTTTATTTGCCAACTAATAATTCTGAACCCACCCAAAGGCATTTACTTTGATTACAGTGAAAAATAAAATAATTTTTATTTTGTGTTATTTAAACTGATGTACAAAAACGGTGAAATTTATAATTTATATTAAATGCCACGAAGTGTATCCAATTCCATTTCTAAAAATAAAAACATACAAAGTAAACTATTACTGAGCATCGGAACGCGGATATTCTTTTAAAGTTTAGATGGATTAACTAATTAACAGTTTTTAGATTGACTAAAAATACTCCGTTTGGTTTCAGTATTTGCGACAAAAATTGAATTCATTTTAAAGTGATTCCTAATATTTATGCATACATTTTACAGATCAGTCTTTTATACTTCTATATACATTTTTCAGTTTAAGAAGGCAATTGATCTTAAAGAAAATTGTACTATTCGGTTATTAACAAGTTGTTACATTTAATAAGTTGTCTTCTATGAAGCAGAGAAAACGTCACCTCAAAGATATGTATGAAAGTAATTTTTCGAAAAAATGTTGCGATATATTGTAATTGATTTATTAAAGAAAGGCGATATTTTAAGTACTTGTAAACAGTGTGTTTAAATCTATATAAAATGCTCCTACATTTGTATTTAAGAGATTAATAAAACTGACTAATAAACTATACTTTTTAATAAAAAATCCCTTTTTAATTAAATCGACGCTAAGCTGTAAGAAAAATTGCCCTGGGTTCAAAGTATCGTCCATATTGCACTCGGCTACAATCATTTTTACTTTTAAAGCACTTTCCGATTTCGTCGAAAAAGTGGATGCAAATATTGCTGGAATTTTTTTCTTTTTATCAAAAGTGTTCACGTATGAAACGTGCTCAGCAATGCACACAGACGGTTGTTTTTTTACTACGGAAAGAAAAGAATACCATGAATATTTTATACTTAATGATGTTCAATTTATGTAAATTTTTTAGGTCTTTGGAAACCTCTTCAACGTTTTAAAACCTATTTGAAAACCAAAAAAAAAAACTAACTGTGCTACAAAAAATGTAACTACCGAAATAGATTCTGGGCAATAAAATCTTCATATTTATGAAGAAATTTCTCAAATGAGGATTTGGTTGCAGACCAATGTTATCATTTGCAGCAAGTTATTCAGAGAAAACGCTTTTCCTCTAAAGCCTTTCAAACATAATTGAAGTAGTTAACTGAGGCGCTCGTACCGTAATAGCTCTTCTATAGCTGAATTGATCATTGAAGTTAAGCTGTATTGAACGGGCGGCCTTTGGAGTTCAATTTTATAGAATTATTTCTCGATGGAACAAACATAACTATTAACTATGTACTTCACTAATATTTATTTTCTTTCGATATTACCATTTTACTTTTGACTTTAGATTCACGTTTATTCTTTGATTATATGGAGTTGATATGAAAGCCTCCTAATGTTGAGCACATGAACGTAACATCTCATACCTCTTCGAGTAGAAGAATGTGCTTACTGGTCAAAAGCCTCTGAACGAAGAATGGAATAATATTCCACATTTTTAAGTATGCCCAATCAACTGAAAGTTTTAATTACAACCATTGCAACTTCACATATTAATCTATATAATTCATAAAATTCAAGTGACAAAAAAAATGTTGCCTGAGCATAACGTATAATTTCATTTTAAAATTTTGGTTTGTCTTCTTTGTTTCGGATAATCTATGAAACGACTGGGTCGATTTTTACTAGACTTTTTTTACTTTTATGACGGGAAGGTAGGTAGGTAGAAGGAACTACCTTGGAATATTTTAGGTTACTTTTTCTTTTTAAATTCTACGCTGACAAGACGCGGGTCACTGCGGGTTAGATGTAAAATTAATTAAGAGTAAAATTAGTACTATTTTTAACTACTTTCTTCTTTTGCTCCTTACATTAAGATATGGCTTAAAAGAAAGCCATTTAGGAGTTAACGCCGACTCAACGGCGGGAGGTAGGAGTCAACACCATATCCATCCTGCAGCGTCTCGGCTCGCGATTGCCGCGGCTTTCACTCGTCGACGCATCGACGTCACCCATGGAGCGGGATAAAGAGATAACTTTTTAAGCATTATGTTCTATTGTTCTCGAGGAGGACGCGCGGTCCGCGAGTGAACGTCCACCCGTACAAACCTGAATGACTTATCACAACTTTATATCTTTATTCCGCTCAAACCGTCTTCAGAACTCTAGTTGAACATTTACATAATTTTTTTCTGTATACTATTTGTAGAAATAGTAAAATTGAGCGCTGAGCAATATTGCAAAAAAATACTTACACGCTACAAAGAGCCCTTTCAGAGCTTCAGTAAGTTCATAGCGTATGTGTGGCGGCGCATTTATTTGTGATTTGAATAGACGCTGCGCTGTCTCTTTGAAATGTAAACTCCTATTTTTTATTGTTATTTGTTACTTTATTGTACTCAAAAATAATCAAAGAAAATGGTCTTTATTATCGACTTATTTTTGAGAATAAAAGTTTGACAATGAATACGATTTCCATCATTCTATCCGCTTTTGATATTATATGATATTTTATTGAGACAAGTACGCTCGTTTTGTGAAGGAAGATCCAGTCGGTTTGGAAAAGCCCGTGATGACAAATCATATCACATGTCAGTGGCGCTTAAATCGTCCGTAAATTCCCAGTTATAAATGTAATGTTGATAGAATTTGAAAATCTGTCGTCTTAACTTGTTCATTTATAACGACTAGTCTACAATATTACTTTACGTATAAAACGTATTACTGTATACGGCAGGATTAGACTCAGACAAATCTTAATAAAGCTAGATATCGTCTGGGTTGACACCCCTTCGCAAGGACAGAGGGAGAAGTCGATCAATAAGAGTATTGTTGTCAACGATTGAACCAGTCGAATACGATGATTGAGCCTGAACTTAAGACGTCTCATATAGTTTAAGGCGATCGAGCGGCAAGAATTTAATATTGCTTTTCATGAATAAGCTCAGCTCTCAGGTGTACAATACGGCTTTGTGTTCCATCTACATATTTTTAATATAGTGTAATGTAAACATCATAAATTTAGATCCACTAAACTAAATGAAACTGTTGTAATGTTTGCTACTGAAAAATAAATATAATTTGAAACTTATTACTTAAAATGATTTAGCAAAGCAAACAGTTTCAGCATCGTAACTCTCTACTCCGTTGGCCTGTTTGTGTTTGTTCTCTCTGTACTTTAAACATTACCGTAACTCCCAATGGATTTTGTTGACGGTTAAATTTGACTGCAACGAGCAGTTTACAGTTTTATGCAAACAGCTTTACGTATACACGAAATTTGTTACCAATTAGACTGAATAAAATTGTATTTTGATCTAAATTCTAAATTATGTTTGAAAACCGTTTGTGTCGACTTTGTCCATACTTCTAATGTGCTACATCAGTTTTTTTACGAAGTGAAGTCATTGTGAGGAATATGAAAATTCATATTCATTACTTGTATGTTTCATGTTCAACATTTTACACAAAACCAACTCTTATTTATTCAAACAAATACGATTTTAAGCAATATAATTAAAGAATTAAGGTATTAAGTAATGAAACAATATTTCATTAATGCAACTTACATTAGTAAACTCGTAAAGAACTTCTTTGCTGAAATCTTTCAAAGTAGTATTAAAACAGAGAAAAAAACATTTTGCCAGGAAGTAGTTTTTAACAAAGAAAGCTTGTACCTAATTAAAAGTATTGATATATTATGTTATACAAGAACAGTTTTTAGGAAGAAATAAATTATGGAAAGTTTAATTTATTTAAAGCAAATTTATTATGAAATATAACATTGTAAATAAAAAAGACGTATTTTGTAAAGAGATATTACGAAGTTTAGCAAAATATTTTAAAACTAAATGCCAAGGTGACCTTTAGCTATTTATAAGTATCATCAACCTTTTGTAAGTATTCTCATGAAATACTTTATAAATCTATGATGGAACTTAAGCTTCTCCTTTGAACTGAAACACAACGCTCTCAGCAGCAAGATAATCCGCTTTAAAATAAGTGGAAAATAGCCTAGACATTTCTTTGAAGTTCCTCTCAAAAGATGTTTTGCAGCGAATAAACACTTACTTACCGTCTGAGAATACACAAATAAAATTATCTTAGAAAAATTAAATTATCCTTTCAAAGACTTTCTTTTAAAGCGGAGACTCAGATTAAAAGAAAAAACATTTACCATCGCCTAGACCAGGAATGACGAACTAGTGACATACGACACAATATTTTGGGTGCGTCACTGATCACAAAATTTATTATGCCATAAACAAAGTGTAAAGTACAGCGAACGCGAGTGTGCGCTACACTACAAATTGTTTTCAATAATCACAAAGATAAAATTATTTGATGGAAAGTCTAAGACCTCATTATAATTTTTTTTTTAGAAAAATGGCAACTTGATACTTAAAGCTTCGCCATCCTTGGCATATGTCGTATATAAAGCTTATTTAAATGATTATTACTCATACTTAACAAAAAACACTTGGTTAGTCTATTAAATACTAACTTTTACCCGCGACTCCGTCCGCGCGGAATAAAAAATAGAAAACGGGGTAAAAATTCTATGTCCGTTTCCTGGTTCTAAGCTACCTGCCTACCAATTTTCAGTCAAATCGATTCAGCCGTTCTTGAGTTATAAATAGTGTAACTAACACGACTTTCTTTTATATATATAGATAAGAAATTTGAAGTATGATTTAAGTAAAGATTTGGCTATGGAATATTTTTATTTTGAATCAGAAGTAACCTAATGGTTAAGAATACTGATTTCCGATCACGCGGTCCAAAGTTTGAATCCTGCCAAAAGACCATTGTCGTTATCGTTATATAAGCACAAGCCTAGTACTTAGTTGGATTGATTATAAGAAATGTTAATAAACTAGCTGTCGCCCGCTATTCTGTCCGCGCGGAATTAAAAAAAAACACGTAATAATAGCCTATGTGTTCTTCCATACTATGCTCTACATCTATGCCAAGATTTCATGCCAAGATTTCCTTTGAGCCGTTCCGGAGATACCTTCAAACAAACATCCATCCAAACATTCGCATTAAAATATTAGTTAGTTACAAAAACTGCTATTATCAAAAAATCCATGGTACGTGTATACTACATGCACGTCTTATTAGCTTACTATACCTACATTGCTTAAGATTAAATTATGTTCTTGGTAATTAAAAGAACTAAAAATTTATGAGGTTGTTTCATTTCATTGCGAAATTCCTATGGCCATCTTCCAGCTAAATCGCCAGATCAGCAACATGTGTTAATATTGCATTGTAACGCGATTAACACATATATGAAAAATTTCAGCTTAATCAGTGACCGGGCTGTGGTTTTCATTTAAGTTGCAAGATTTGATGACAAATGACGGGTAGTGAAACTGAATAAAAGAGCCAAATAATATTGAATCATTACATTTATACTATCAAATATTAAGCTTATATAAAAAATAAAGGCACTCACTTTGGAAACAAATATAATATAATCAACTCAATAAAGAAAATCAGCAAATATGGTTTATTTACAAGAAAATGTTTACAAAAAAAAATTACTACCAATGCCTATTTTTTATTAATCTTTTCATTTATATCCGTAGCAACGAAGACTTGACCTATTTAAATATAATTAAAACCTTAACAATGAGGTGGGATCTTTGATGAAGATCTTAGGAGATTTAATATGGTTACAACATAACTCTGTCTAGAGTATCTATTTGAAGCTCGGATTACCTTTGTTTGAGATTGGAAACTATGAAGGCTTTGATGTTATTTCTCATTAACGAGAAATAGAATTCACGTAACTATTGAAAGCGCTACAAATTGTTGTGTGAAATTTGTAACGTCAAGATATTGGAAATACTAAATCAATAAAATAATATATATATAAGTATTTAAAATATTAAATTTCTATTGAGAATCTCTCTGATAATAACAGTATTTCGAAATAAATATTAAGTTGATCATCTCGAAGAATGTGCTAGATTCATATCCTGGCTTTGTGCTCGGACTGCCATGTGCTTTTTCGTATTAAATTGACTGCCGAATTTACCTGCAATCAATTCGTCGTTAAATCGTTAAAAATTTGTTTTAACTAAACCATTGGTTAACAGGAATAGTATATTGATACGAGTAAAATGTTGTTAATTTATGATTTGGAAACACCTGTATAAAAAGCATTAAAAATATTAATATTAGCCTTTATTAATTTTAAATATTAGACTTTCCGATTTTCCGATAAGTATGCCCGCTTCATACTTAAAGAAAGTTTAAAAAGTAAACTAATTGTTAAATTAAGCAAGCTGACGAAAAAGTTTTCTAACTTTCAAATCTTTTATAATCCTGACTCATTCACAATTAATAATAAATATCATTAATGCAGATAAAGGTGTGAACTATGTACTACAATTCTCTACGTAAGCTAGACACTTCAAAAAACACGCGATAAAAGGTCAGTAGTGTGTACGGATATCCGAGTCGTGAGATTTAACAGGAAACATTTACGTGGAAAGCGAACACGCATCAATAAAAAGTACTCGTTCAGTAAATTGACATAAAGTGAGCTTTCAATTTATACGAGTACGTCATACTGGAAATTCCTAACACCTAGTCGATGAGACGGTTCAGTTCTGTAAATGTTATCTGCCTCGTACAAAATTTAAAAAACAAATGACGATAGTGAAAATAAAAAAAGATAATAACTTTTTACCTGAGAGCAATTGGAGGCATAGAGCTTTTCTAGGAAATGTATATCCGCTCTTGAGTCTCTTACATTGTAAGTTACTTACTCTTTGTCACATTTTCAACTTTATAGAAAACTATATTAGAATTTAACCGCCGTATATTTGAAACAGCCGAATGGTGTTAAATACAAAGCATACTGCGATTTAACTCTTACTTGTAAATTAACTACATTCATTAGTTTTTATAATTATAGTTCGATCACAATCATATTTCTCACGTTCTAAAAATTGCATTGTCTTTCTTTTTTTTACGTTGTTATTAAGATACGCTTTAATCTATTTAAGTCGATTGATCCTAGTTAAAAATAATGACACAACGTTGGCAACAATTCCAGATGTGGTCATCTATAAAATCAATGAATGGTTTATACCTATTTTTAACTCTATGACTCTATTTTAGGTAGGCATTGAAAATGAGGGCGCGATTAATTCCGTTGAGGCGAGTCAAAATAAACAACATCGTAGTTCCACATAGTAGTGGATAAACGAACTTCGATACGAACGTTGAATCGACCGAGAACGTAGGTCATCAGACAAAAAGTACACGCTTCACTGAATATTTCTATTTTTGTGAAAAGATGTTTTGTAACAGTCTTGCTATTAGCTTGACCTGTTAAAGTTTGAAACTCAGCACAGCACTGTCTGCTTAAAAGTTGTCCGAAATTTATATAACAGCGGTCTCAATATCAATTTATCAACACTACAAGAACGTTAATTTCGGATATTAATTTAAACCAGCCAAATGAATCCAACATTAAATAGATTTTTTTTTTTGAAAATGTACTCGATCGAAATATATTTCGATTGTAATGAAATAATTTAAATTAAAAATTTCTAAAGCATTCAAAAATATTATGAACCGTATCAATAAAATATGAATTCGTATTTGCATGAACGGTGTTCCGCCAAGCGGAGAAATTGAATCGATCCAAGGCAGCCGGCCGCGCCCCTGTTGCCGTTACACCTAGCTGCCGCACCACGGACTATATCTCGCGGGCTTTTCTCACGATAACTACTAGCATTCAGCATCATTGAAAGGAAATTTATTGAATACAACGCCAGATTTGTTCAATTTGTTTTGCTGTCGACTGAAACGACTACGCAATTCCGTTGATTGGACATTTTATCAAATATAAATCCTAGATCTGACTTACAAACACAATTTATACATCTTGTGAAGATAATTTTGAGTAATGACAGTTGTACAATAACTATGTTTCAATAAAGATTACAAATGGAAACTTAAAAAATTTAAATCTTTTCGATAGTATCTTTTTATCATTCTTAGGCCTTGAAACCATTGTAACGAATTCTTTGAGAGCTGCATCATGATTTTAGAAATCATCTCGATTCCTTGATTCTATATCAAAGACACGGATCTTTATTGCAACAGATTATGTTAACTTTATGAACTAACCTTTTCGATAAATCTTTTTTTCTTATACAATAAAAGAAACGAGCATAAAAAAATCGCTTGTTCACAACAATAGGAATAACTAGTTTATTTTGGTCAAATTAATTATCAAAATTATTGTGTACAATTTGATCTGTAAACATTTAGATCAGGTGTCAATTTAAATATTTATACTGAATATTCTTTTCAAAAATTAGTAGTTATTATTAAATCAAGATATGAAAAATACATTTTGATTATACAAATCATAATTATTGGAGCAGTTTTAATAATTAACATACTTGTGCTAATCGATTATGAGGTATTAACCGTATGCATTACACATTTGCCGTTTCAATGACTTGATCAATTGAGTTATGACGTATTATTAACTCAGTCAACTGCATTCAGTTAGAAGATAAACTTAATTACAGCTTCGATGCGACGAATCTAGGGATTTGAGCTATCGATCAAATCGTACTGAGCCATTTAATAATTTCAATATATTAATTTATCACAATTATCGAAAATTAAGTAAACTATTACATGTTTTATTATACGAGTCTAAAAGACATCTGCACTGAAGGTACCTTCAGTACATACTCGTACATACATTCATGTATTCACTCAATCGTACGGAACGTAATAACTATAAACAATTTGATGTTAAACATAAGATAATGCGATAACCACAGGTGGGCACAGTTAATCGAAAAGTTAACTTCGTTAATCGTTAATTCGTTAATTAAAAAATTAACTTCGTTAATCGTTAAAGCGTTAAATTCTCGAAAATTTAACGCAAGTTAAAGTTAATCGTTAACAGTTAACCATACCAAAGTTTTACATACTAATTTCACACTTATTGTGGCGACACTTGTTTTAAATAGTAATTTGACTATACATTCTATTTCTATAACACATTAGTATTAGAGACAAGTATGAATGCATTATAGTATATTTCATTACGAGTGCGGAAAGCCTGTCATTGCAAAGAGATCCGACAAATGTCTACCCGAGCCGAGGCACAGCCGAAGGTGAGGGTTGACAGTTGGAACAAGTTGTACTGACAGTTCCGCACGTGTACTAAACAACTATTTTTAATACAGTTGCGAAAAAATGAAGCAATTTAATAGAATAATAAAAACACAATAAACTCAATTAACTAAAATGTTTGAAAAATGGCGCCAACTGTAAAAATATAAACAGAGATTTTTTTTGTTTTCTTCACCCATTCTGGGTAGGCAAGGGGAACTATGCCCAAACGGCCAAGTCTTCAATAGATTATTTTTATTGATATAAAATGAAAATGAAATTTAATGAGATGAAATAAAATGAAACCTAACCTAGTTCATTGAATTAGGAGCTTCTTTTTAGATATATTTGCATGAATCATAAAAACTTCAATGATTTTTTTTTGTAAAAACTTCGTGGTTGGTTTTTCTTTTTAATAGACTTCTTTTTAATTATTTTGACAGTTGGGAAAGAGAACGCACGAGTTTGGAAAAGCTAAAGAAAAGGCAGGAGTAAAAAAGTGTTTTAAAACAGTTGCTCAAAAAGTGGCGTATTGCAGGGACGAAGAGCGTTCAGAATGTGGGCTATTACATACTCTTGCTTTTATATACTCGTAATGAAATATACTATTTCGAACCTTCTTTTAATTTTGTCCTGTTGGTCACGTCTTTTCCGGATGCTCTGATGCATCACACTTGCACGCGAACTTCACATATATCAATTATCTACTCGTTCGATCACCATTCGAGTCGCCGACAGTTACCCAACATAGTTGAATTTACGAGTGTGGCGTGGCGCGTAATTTTAACAAAATGACAGCACGTCTCCAAGTTTCTAATTTAACGATTAACGGACTTTTATTAACGGAAGTTGAGTTTAACGGAAGTTAACAAAAGCGTTAACACTTTTTGAACTTAACTTAAAAGTTAATCCGTTAAGCAAAATGTTAACTTCGTTAATTAACGATTAACGGATTAACGAGTTAATGCCCAGCTCTGGAGATAACCTATATATAGATAAAAGAAGTGAATATAAAAAATCAACCGTTGGTTCTGAGAACAATGAATTATTAAATTTTCAAATTATTTAATCTATCCACTACGCAACTACCTCGCGCCACTACTAAATCTAAGTCCTTGTTTAGATGAATGATTGTGAATGAATGAAAATGTTTAGACGGATGGGTGGATGTTTATTTGAAGGTATCTCCGAAACGGCTCAACCGATCTTGATTGAATTTGGCGCAGATGTAGAACATAGTCTTGAAGAACACATAGACTACTTATTAATTATTTTTAATTCCGCGCGGACGGAATAACAGCGGGCACGTGGGCAACAGGTAGTATACATATACATTCCTTACAGCATTAGCAGTCGATTAGTAGTCTCAAAGCAACCATTCACTTTGTGAAAAAGGCATCTAGACGTCTAAACGTTATGTAGACGTGACTATATATAGGTATTTTGTAGCCGGTACGTAAGTATATGGAAAATAGTGAATTTATTACCACACTTAATTTTTATTTCTGAATAATTTACCCGTCCGAGCCTTAATACTTACCACTCGAACATTGACAAAGCAAACCTGGACGTTAAAAAATATAGACATATCTATATATATAAAAGAAAGTCGTGTTAGTTACACCATTTATAACTCAAGAACGGCTGAATCGATTTGACTGAAAATTGGTGGGCAGGTAGCTTAGAACCAGGAAACGGACATAGGATAATTTTTACCCCGTTTTCTATTTTTTATTCCGCGCGGACGGAGTCGCGGGTAAAAGCTAGTTTAATATAATTATAACTTAAGATCAAATACGAACGATGTTTTAAAGCGCAACCTATTATGTTTTCGGACATTCAGATGAACGGCGTGGGAAGTGAAATCAATATAGCAGTAGTGTACAAAGGGAGTGGATTCCGGTTACGCTTCGTTAGGCGCTCGAAGGCCCATAGAATCGACTATACAAATGTATTTGTTACCTGGTACACAATACCCTACTGTTAATACATGTAACTAATTCATACGAGTATTTACTACTATCAATATCACCGCCTGCCACTGGTCAATAGAATGTTACAGCAAAAAATAGTTATTATATTTCATATATTACTCAATAGCTACAAATTGCAAATATATAAATACTAGCTGTCGCCCGCGACTCTGTCCGCGCGGAATTAAAAAAAAACGTAATAAGTAGCCTATGTGTTCTTTCCATCTATGTTCGACATCTGTGCCAAATTTCATCATGATCCGTTGAGCCGTTCCTGAGATATTTTCAAACAAACATCCATCTATCCATCCATTTAAACATTCGCATTTATAATATTAGTAAGCTACATTTGATAAAGTTAATTTATAGCGATAAAATTGTTTGTATCTCCGATTTGTAATTTCTATGGATTACGTTTGTAAAAATATTTTATTTATTATTACAATTTTTAAGAGAGCGAAATTTATTTTAAAGCAAACCGCACCTCAGCTGCAATTGTTCGATTCCAACACCGTACCAATCAGTTTTCTATTTATGGTAAGGTAAAGAAATTAAACGATATGTGTGAAGTCAACCAACCCGCACTAGTCCAGTGTGATTGACTACGGCCGAGTCACCCCTAAATTAGGGTAGGCACCGAGTCCCCCAACGGGAATGTTTAGAGAGCTGATTGATGATGAACTTAGGCTATACTTATTACTAGATCGAAGTCGGAGACAAACCTAAAAAAAATACGAGACGGGAGTAAACAGGTGTAACCTGGACCAGGACCTTCATCAAATGAAGGAATAGTTGTGTTCGAGACTGTTTGTGTAAAATTGTAACAATTTGGAATAATAAATGAGACAGTGAGTGTCAAGAGATTTAAAAAAAAGGAACTTACATTTAAACTTTTACATTCAAGACGGCGTTGAATGAAGTGTGTGTTTAAAATGACTAATGGTCACTAATGAAAGGATGTTTACCGATGCAGATCAATAACAAAAAAATGGCAAATGGCAATTTGATGGATCCGGGTTGCACAGGACTGATCATCGTGGGATCTTTGGGGGAGGCATATGCCCAGCAGTGGGCGTTACATGGCTGAGAAGAAGAAGACAAAGAATTTCATAGTCTCTTTCACACAAAGGTTTTCTCGGTGTGTGAGGACCTTGGGGTGTAAAATGATTGCAGAGAAACTAACGAAATTTAAAAATATACACACTTATAGAGTTTCAAAGGCTTCTTTATTACTGCTTAAAATAGAGAAGAGCAATCATAGAGCTCTTAGATGCGATCAAGTTGCGAGGACGAGGCGGGTTGAAGTTAAGTAATAGGAGTAATAAAAGGTTACGTAGGAGCGCAATAAGCTCCATATTAAATTACAGACGACGATCTTGAGAAACGTAGAGAACATTTTGAAATTTATTTTATGTACCTACTATAAAATACTAGTAAACGAGTAAAACTAGTAAGTAGGTACATTAGGTAGGTACATTGAATAGGCTCCAAAACTACTGAACCGATTTGAGATTTTTTTTTCACTTTTGGGAAGGTATTATATCCCCAAGTGACATTTCTTCTTTATTTCTTATTTTACTTTTAAATAACGCGCAAAAGAAATCGTAGACAACTGCTACTCGTAAATAAAATGCAACTAATTAATCAGTGATTTTAAAAGATTATTTTTTATGGCAGGAGGACGCGGTACAAACAGTGTTCTATGAGATCTCCGTCAGCCGACATTAAGAAAGAATCTAAGTAAGTAAGAGTTGTAAGTCTTTATGTAGGTTTGATTAAAACGAAACAAAGCGGATGGGGGTATCTAAAAACCTAATATTCAGATGTAACAAAAAATATATACGATAATAATTATGATATTCACTAATTGAAGCGGTCCAATTATTCTCCTGTTTGCTCGTTCCTATTGTCTGTTCATTGTTTACCGAAATAATAAAAACTTTGAAGTACAATTTTTATTGTGCAATCGGTACTTATTATCCACACAATTGTTGATGAAACGATACGAACATTGTTGAAAAGAAAAATTCAACTCAAACCGCAAAAAAAAAATTATGAGAAAGTAACAAGTACCATTTCGATAGTTGCATGTCAATATCGTATGAAGTATTCGTAAACATATACATGTGTATCTTTTCCTGTTCCGTCGATGTTCGCCTCTCGTTCAGTTGTGCTCTTCAATAGACGTTTCGCAACTTGCATTGATGCCCAGTTTCTGAAGTTTCCATTTATTTTTTCACCATCTAATGTTATCTATATAAGAATAACTTTAGTTGTATTTCAAACAGTGTCAAACAACCAGTCCAATAGTTTTGGAGCCAATTATTACTCGTAGTATCGCTTTCCGCTGTTGGGTGACTCTGTACTGAAAGTGCATTTGAAATTGATTTTATCGCTCTAATTTGTCGACAAATATAGAAAGAAGGAGTGAAAGTGAGAAAGAAACATGTTTTAATTGATTTGATGTTTTTTTAATCTCCTAATTTTTAGCATTTTTAAGACACCAAGTCACGGAGTAAACCCAAATTGTCATTTCTAGACTCAAAGTCAAACATGACCGAAATCTTTACTACATTTTAATTTTGTGGTATAATTTTTTGTCATCCTTTACCGGTAATGTCAACATTGAACTCTGACATTTTATTATATGATAGTTGTCACATGTCACGTATTTTGATGTCAAACATGTCCAAAGTAAAGGACCCAAAGAATATCGATATAAATTAAAAAGAAATATAACTTATGCCACTCGGGATCGGGACAAATATCCTTGTCGGATACGAGTCCGGGTCTTATGACAGTTTTTTTGACATTGACAGGGGAACGTCTACAAGTATCAAGGGTTACAAGGGAGAAAAATGTCTTAACTTCTTCCTAAATTGAAGAATAATGGTTAGTTAAGATATATAAAGAAACATATTTTACGAAGTTTTCAAACCATAAATACTATCAAATGGATAAAAAAAACTTCAGAAACTGGGCATGAATGCTTGTATTGCCGCCACAATAAATTTATTTTCATAAATTTTGCGGTGAGCCTCGTCGGCTCGTTCCTTTACAGTGGCGGTAATGCACTAATTTTGCGGCTATCGAACCCATATCATGTAACAATTACTCTCGACACTTTGAAACCATTAAAGCATAAATTAGCTCATATTTTTTTTAATAAATAATTCTTCAATAAAATTAAAATGTGTGTAACTTTTAATTAAAGTAGTCAGAAATAAATGAAAAATTGCATCAGTTTATATATATTTGATATTTGCCATTATCTGTTGGTGTACTTGGAAAATTACAAACTACTTGAGAACTGATTCTGACATATTTCATTCAGACAACTAACCCGCACTGGGCTAGCGTGGTATAATCACCCCTAACTTGGATTAGGCTACGGTCTATACTATATATTTATAGTATGATACTTTATACAATGGCATTATTTTGCGGTTTCAGCTACACCAGGCGATACCGGGTCATCGTGAACCACGACAGTCATGTGTGGTTTTTTTTTTTTTGTTGACGCGGGGAATGCATTTACGCATTTCGCCGTCCGTGCTGCGGGAGCAGCAGGGACGGTTTCGTGTGGGACTCCCGGCCTTATAAGGCCGGACTACCCACTAAACCCCGCGGTGTTCTCCTTCGCCTGACCGGGCCGTGGCATCTACGTTAGTTTATCCACGACCACAGTCATGTGTGGTAGGTATCGAGAAAACTCAGTTAACTTCAACTGAGTTTAATTAAGTAATTATAGACCTTTTATTTGAACATTCACGAACAATAATTTGTCTTTGTGTCTCTATATAAAATAAATGAAATAAAATTTGTAAATTGTCTCTATATCAATGTTTTAATTTTTTCTTTTGTGTAGCCGCTGCAGATAGATTTAGACTTTATGAGCTTTATTGATCTTTACATTTTTAATTTAGCTCTAAATTTTATCATTGTCTTTGATATGAAAATGGTAACGGAATGACGAAAAGAGATTCATTTTTTTTCCTTTTCGTTTATTCCAGTTATGAGTCGCTAGGTATTTCTATTGAAATTCTGATCTTAGAACTCCTAGATCTGTAGCTACACTACAACGGTCGCTGCAGTAGAAAACTACTATAAAGTAAACATTTAAAGTAATATTTCAATTAATAGTCAATTAGTTTAGTAGGTTATTCAATACTAACATGAAGAGGTATGCTTGTATGCTCATGTTATGTCAACAGCATTAATCGAAATTGCATGTTGTGAGCAGCTACAATCAAATCTGACTAAACAATGAACTAAGCATACCTACCTATACAACTACAATGTTACAATTAACGTCAGTAGCCACACAGGGCCTGTATACAGAATAGATAGGAATACATAATATTGTAGGTAGGAATTACAAAATAGATATACAAAATCAGTAATGTATGTATATGACATGTCAACGCGAAGCCCGAACGTCTGGGCCGAAAGATTTCTTATAGCACTTTGACGAATTAAGAAATAGTTAAAAAATCTACTAAAGGTTCAAAATTGGGGGTAAAACTTTGTATAAAAATTTGTTTTTCCTGCATCAGTGCTGCTTAAGAATTAACTAAAAACTTTTTTGTTGCAAATTAATTTCGGGATTCTTGATTTCCCCTTCACCCACATGAAGTCCGCTATACAGTAGAATCATAAAAATTACATTGCCGATAAAATAAATACATTTAAAGTTAATAATAGTTATCAAACATTATCCGTAATGTTCAAATGCCTTGAAATGAATACGATCAATTAAGTAAAAATATTTTAGTGGTTAAAAAACTAGTTCCATTTTACGTTTAACAAGCAGGTGGAATGTGCAATAAGCTGCGATTGTAAAGTTAATAATTCATTTGATTCCAGGCGTTATTAGCTATTCCGAGCTGAGCTTTGATGAATAAAACAAATATTGCATTCATTTGACAGCCGCTGTTTTCAGTTCACGGACGGAGTTACATGACGTAGCACGTCAAATGCATTTTTATTGCATTGCATTCTTTATTGCTGACACAAATTGTTGATTTTTCGCTCTACAAATATCTACAACTAATTGAAGTTAATACACAGATATATGTGTACTTTTGTTTAGACAAAACAAGACTAAGTGAAATTTAGTATTATTTACACCTACCAGTTCGAATGCCTTCTTTAAGCTCACTTTATTCAAAAAATTGCGTTGGACATCACTAATAAGGGGAACATATGATTTTATTTTGCTTCAAACTTGCACCAGAGCTTTCAATCTGGGACATAATAGGTTTAGAGAAAGCTGCGATCAATGAAATAATGGTATTCGAGGTAGAGCTGTTCCGATAACAGCAGAGAAGCCGAAAGTGCGATAGAAATATATCGCTGCTGTTAACATTTCACTCCTGTGATGTTCCCCGCACACCTCACCTCTCCCCGCGCCACTCAGTAGTAGCCACGCCTGTTATCCGCCCATTCCCGGAAACGATGGAAGATCCGCACTCACAATCTGCATTTTTGGTGCCTTAAATGATCAGACCTCTTAAATCAAAAAGTGACCTTATCATTCTACAAGCTATAAGTTACATATTTTGATAGGGTATAAGGATCTGTTTATAACATTTGGTTACAATATGCACAGAACCATTAGAAAGATGAAACAATCTTACAATTGCTTTAAAAATACCGATAGAGAACTACGTATATTAGGTAATAATCGACTCGACTCAAGACTATAGGATAAATAGTCATTAAGCCAGTACAGGGTTCAAGGTCACGAAATCAAGGAAGACATAATACATAACATGTTAGTTATGTATATATATATATATATACATAACTCATCTAATTCAATACGTAAGTCATCTATTTCATAGATACATTTTTTTGTCGTGGCGAATTGAGTGAAATTTATCTTATCTGTATTTTCTTATCCGTGACATGCGAAGTAGAGAACGCTACGAATCAAAAAATATACAGATTTGTTGCCAGCCTTTGTGTAAGAAACAATAAGAGAGAAAAGATAAGAAAAAATGTGTGGAATGGAAAGTATTACATCTCGCGGCACCTCACACATCAGACTTTTCAATTATTTTCAAAGACTACATTTTCACTCAACTCGAGAGTGGATTGTGTTGAAGACTTACATTTTAGATCGTTGCAAACATACAGAACTCACCAAGTCTTAATGTACTAAAGGGATTCAATTTTAAAATATTGTGAACTTCAACTGTATTTAAGAATAAATAAAACGCTTAACTGAGCGGAGAGCGCAAACAGCCCAGAATGCGCTTTGGGGTCGGTACAATAGTTTTTGGCCTTCGTAATAGATCTATTAGACTTTATCGTTTTACCGTTTATTTTTTATTTAAATTCTAAGTTAAGAATAACTGAACGTCACATAGAAACGTTCTACTTCAACAAATAAAGGTATTAAATTAACGTTAGTAACATTAAAATACAGTGAACGCATTGATTGAAAATATAATTGAGCATATTTTACAAGTAGTATAAGTTTTCTAGATTTATAACTACTTTCACAGGATAAAAAGGTCATCGATACGACACACATTGTATTTTCCACAAAACATGAATGTTTATCTTGTGTTAGTAGTAAAAACAATGTCGCGTATAAATTTTCTCACGTTGCATATTCATTAACACATTTCATTTATCATGTTCATCCGCAGGCATCGACCGTCCGCAAACATTTGCACGCGGTTGCATCGTTTAGTACGAGCTTGAACTTTTTCCAACTATCGGGAAATAAAGTTTCTGACAGCGTTATTTATCTTAACCTCTACATTCTTTATTAATGAAAAATTAATACTCCCTAAATTGCATTCCATAATCTAGGTTGTTTACACTTACGCATTTTGTTTTCAAAGGCTACCACGGCGCTAGTATTATCACGGTAATTGTTTATTCTAACATAGTCATATCTCGGTTATATTTATTAAGATTAGAATGCCTTTAATAATAATTTTAATGTTAACATAATCCAGGCTTACTATATTTCCCCGACACTTGGCAATGATTAGAAATCTAACGCTTTGGTGTCTCTATAAAGTGGACGCAAAAATACATGAAATGTTAGTCTCCTCTCAGTCTTGAAGAAATACACACTTTTGTATACGTACTAACTACTAAAAATAATAAATGTTATTGCAGTTGTTTTATCTGTGCGGTCCTACGAATTTCTACATTGTGTGCGGAATTCTAGGTCAGTTTGAGTCCACTTAGAATTTGAATATTTTAAAGATGCAGCTTCAGGGCACGGAATAAACCTATTTGTCTAGATTGCTTAAGTCCCTTACAAGATTTTTTTAAATATAAATTTAAGCGACCATTCGATGCATATGAAAGGCCACTTTGATGGAGTGCGGTAGCTGCAAAAGGGATTCGTACGGAATAACTGGAACCACTTCCATAAACCAAAATCCATCTTTCCGATCTTCTAGGAACTTATTAAATGAATATATGATATACATAAATATAGATTAAATAGAAGAATAAAAGGAAAATGTTATTGAGGTTTAATGAAACTTTTTCCTTCCAATATGTCTAGACTTTATCAGAAAGATTAGTCCATCTATTCCGCCAGAAATATAACCCATACAGGTTAAAGATGTCAAAGTATTATCCCTGTGAGATTCTAACGTAGTTTTGTACAATCTTGCCGAAAACAATTATTGTTAAGAAGATTATCTCCATATGAAAACAGAGCCGTGAGTTGACGCACTTAAGTTGGTAATTTTAAAGATTGTTTTAAATAACATTTTTATTTCTGATAGTACCGATGAAATTCAGTTAACATTACCCATAACGTTAAATTATTCACAGGTAGAATACTTGCACAATTATTGCACATAGGGCTTATATTTCAGGGTGAACAGTTGGACTAACCCTATCAAACTGAAATGACGTGGCGTTGGAGCTAGTTGGTAGTTAGTTGTATTTGAAATCGAAGATGAAGTAAGGATTAAGATGGAAATCATACAAAACATAATACAAAATGGGATCCTATAATGTCCTCGAATTTGTAGACGAATATTGCTAATTTCATTCATAATTTTTATAACTAGTGTTCATTTCATGTGTACCCAAAATGGGTATTTACATGGGTATTTCAGAGTAACGAAAGAATCCGGCTAACTTATTGACTTAATTAATACGTTTAAGAAGAAGTTTTTAGCTTTGTGAAAACTTGGATTCCTCACAATACTCACAACACCTCTCTTGCAGGTGGCTTTATTCTAAACTAACTTTTACTCGCGACTCCGTCAGCGCGGAATAAAAAAAAAAAAACGGGGTAAAAATTATCCTATGTCCTATTCCTGGTTCTAAGCTACCTGCTCACCAATTTTCAGTCAAATCGATTCAGCCGTTCTTGAGTTATAAATGGTGTAACTAACACAACTTTCTTTTATATATATAGATTAAGGTAAATCACAGTCCAGTATATTTGTTTAAAGTACAGTATAATTTAAAATCAAAGTATTACCAGCACTAGAACTAGTGCCAGCGGTAGATATTATACTAAAGCTAACTTTCTAGCAGAAGGTACAATATTTTACCTCTGTATTTAAAATGATTACTAACAGGATAATAGTGAACTCTTTATCAAGTAACAAGTACACGGTAATTAGTATCTACTATGATGATATGATGGTTGATATAATTTATACGACCTAATTACATTTGTTAATGAACACTTGAATGCGTTCAACGTCCTCGCTACAGTAAGCCGCGAAAATTCAGAGCGTATTTATCATGTAAATATGACGTCTCGTACGTTACCGAACTTTCGAATAATAACCTGTATCACGTATAGATAGAGGTGGTTCATGTAAGCTCCGGCTACTACGTAAAATACGAGACAGGCAATGCAGGGGATGCGCTCTGCGGTTCCACAAACTACGTCACGCTAGGAGGGGCCGCCCCTGACGCATTCCTCCCCCTCCCGGTCCGCATCGGTCCGGCTACGTGCGCCGCTGATCCTACTTTCAAAATGATCACGATACCATTGAAGTTTTTTATGAAACAACATAAAAAAACAAAATAATATTTTATTTATCATGTATTGTTGAAGCAAAATACCATGATTAGTCACTACCTCTGTTACGTTTGTCGTATAGTAAAGACGTGTAAAGCCATTTGTACACAAGGTAACGTAAATCATCGAAACTAATATTGTACCCTATAAAAGTATAAAATATAAAAAAACTGCCGAGTCTCGCTAAGCAGCCACAGCCCTTACAAAAAATTTTCAGATGCCAGTAAGTGTCTATAATAAAGCCTTGACGATAAGACGGCACCATCATTCTACGATTAGCAAAGTACTTGAAAATATAGTACTTACATTTTAATTACTCGTAGAAGAATGCATTTGAGTATAAAAATCAAGATTTCAATCATCGATTGTACTCACTTGCTTTTTACTAGGTATAATTATAAAATATTCTTCAATTACAACTAGGTATCTATTTATGTTTGAAATTTCAACCTTCTAGATGTATTCACAAGGAATTTACAATGATGTCAAAAAAGCTTTGAAGTGATTCGAGAAAAGAGTATTAAGCCGTGCTCGCTTTGACGGGTGCATTTCCGGGTGAACCCTGATGGTTGTGCCGCGTGAATCGCGTTACGCGCGCTCCATACACAATACGTAGAATCGTCGACTGGAGTCGTCTATTCGGTCAGTACGCGTATAGCGACAACATGTCAACTCTATAGATTTGCTCCGCCATCTTAAAAATTGCAACAACTTTTCTCAAAGCAACCAAAAAACAGGTTGCGAGTTGTCTTTGGAGGTGATAGATAGAAATGTCAGCGACGCACATTGAGTAAGAAACTCAATGATATTGTATTACGTAAGTCGCTCAGCGACTAAATTCGCCGGGTTTCGCAGATTTACATTGCCTTGTGTACGAAGAGCCTTACTCGTAAAGAGAATAGATTTAATCGTTCGTTGGTCTGAATAAAGCAGATAACTTTTGACACTGGAAGATAATGTTTTTTCTGCGATACGTAAGTATTAAGTTTATATTATTACTAGCTGTGGCCGTGTCGGAGGAGTATGGTAACTAACATTGCGACATGAGAATTTTATATATAAGAAGTTTATCTACTATTATACAAAGGGCTTGGCCTATTTCACAATAAGACAATAATTCGATTCGGGATGAAATAGGGATACAGACAGACGGATTTGTTGGCATTAGATGACCATTTCGAAACTTGAGTAAGTTGCTATCGCTATTATTACTTAGTGTAATTAATATAGTTTATATTTGTATTTTAACTCATCAAATATCGAAATACACGAGTTAAACATATTCAGGTTTGTTTTGTAAATGTTTGACGTACGAGTACATACAAGTATATGTATGTAAAGTTGCAATGCGGCTAACTCGCCCCGACTATGTTTGTTCGTTTGCTTTACAAAGTTAATACAAATAGCTGTCGTGTACGCGCATAATCTTTTGCTGAAATTGTGAACATTTTGCGAACTACATGTTTAACTTCTTAAACCGACCTAAAATAAACATTAGTTAAGCTTTATGGTATTAATTTAGAACTATAATATTTTAATATAGACAAAGTTAAAACAAACGATATAAATTCCCTGAAGTCCCGAGAATACACTATCTAATTTCATTACAACCTGTCCAGCTTGTCTAATATTCCTCTGCAACAAGCGAAAACTGATAATTTAGTAAACAAACTTAATAGCCAGTAGCTTTAATAATGCAGCAAGATTTATTTGACCCAAATGTTTACTTATGTAGGCCAGTCAATGCATGCAAAACAATGCTAAACAACTAATTTCTTAGTGCAACAATAGTGTTACGAAGGCAATATTGCCAGCGCCCACGGCCTCTGCTCGTTAATATCGGCCGACCAATACAGTGTCAGCCGTCTCTTATTATTACAAAGCTCTATCTAAAAAATGCATTGACAAAAGTCGTTTTAACAACCATTTTCGATGCACAAAAGATAAAATACAAAATAATATACCGATGATATGCGCAATTTGATTCATCTATGCCAGTACCCAATCTCATGGAAATTTTAGGCCTTTTTCAGCACGCTGCTTCAATGCGTTTGATTGAGTTCACACATACGTTTGAATCAAAACTAGAACCCGCAGATAACAAGTCAAGGACTAAACTCCTACGACAATAACTCCCTCTTATTCTACTTGATACCAATATCTCTGTATAAAACATCTGCATCCCTCACATTATATTTGAGAAACTGAGATAAGAATATGTTTTATACCGGTATTTCTGTCTGAAAAACCAACGATTATTCTTTAATTAAAAATTAGTTAATAACTACTGCATAAAAAAAATTAATTTGCACAAATGATAACTTAAAGATAATCTCCAATATAATGATGTTTTTATCTTACTAACATTATAAATGCGAATGTTTAGATGGATAGATGTTTGTTTGAAGGTATCTCCGGAACGGCTCAATAACTAAATCTTGATAAAATTTGGCACAGATGAAGAACATAGTCTGGAATTACACATAGACTATTTAATATGATTTTATTTAATACCGCGCGGACGGAGTTGCGGGCGACAGCATAAGTAATACATAAAATAGAAACAACATAATATATGCGAATCTAAAATTGTAACATATTTGAAAGCTTTACCGTGGGCTGAATTTTTCACATTTAGTTCGGCAAACAATAGACCAACTCTCTTCATATTCTATTTTGGACGTACAAACGTAACAATGTTTTGTGAATTCGTTAAATTTTAACAAAGAGGGAGCTATTGCAACATTCTGTCACTCCTCCCTGCAACTTTGAACGCATCCACAAATTTGTATGCATTGTGAAGTATTTAGTTCCGTTTCAAACAGAAATTGCAAACTGTTGATTGCTAGTATTTTCATATAACTGTTATGATTTCATATTTAATAATTACCGTGGCAATCAGAATTAGAAAGCCAAAAAAGTAAAAAGAAGAATCGTAAATACTTTAAAATATGAATATCTAATTTTTACTGTAGTCGATACTTTCCATCGCAGCAGTTAACTGCAAAATTTTAGTGGAAAGGTATTTTATTGCCCATAATTTCTAGAAAAAGACAATGCAATATATTTAAATCAAATATCGACAATGTAATGTTAGTATTTCTATCCACATAACATGTCATCTATCTATCTATCTATATATATAAAAGAAAGTCGTGTTAGTTACACTATTTATAACTCAAGAACGCCTGAATCGATTTGACTGAAAATTGGTGGGCAGGTAGCTTAGAACCAGGAAACGGACATAGGATAATTTTATCCCGTTTTCTATTTTTTATTCCGCGCGGACGGAGTCGCAGGTAAAAGCTAGTTCTTTAAAAAGAAAGTAGGTTTTGGTGTAGAAATATCAGCAGTGGAAATCTACAATAAAGTAATCATATCCACAATATTATAGATTTAGTATTCCGCAATTGTTCATTATGAATTGTTAATCGTGGCTAAGTATACACCTGTACACTATGTCATATGTTCAATCCGGTATGCGTCGCAAAGCTAAAGTAAAGAGGAAAAATTAAATAATCAATATCATGTCAATGCAAGTTATGGTCAGAAGAAAATTGGTAATAATGTTTGGAACACTATTGTATGTGGAACACCTGGAAAGTCCCCATGAATCCCGCATTTGGAATAAAAATATTCAAGGTCAAGAAATGGGGCGCCTTTTTCTTTTTTTCTAAGAGCCACCTTTTCTGACATATTAGGGTTCAAATAGTTAAGATAAGTAGTATTTTTCACCACCCAGCGATCAAGACTTTGGTCCACGTGAAGAATAAAATTTCAGAAAACCTGAAAGACTTTACATTTTTCTTCTTCTTCTTCTTTACATCAATCACTACATATTTTTGTAAATTATCAAGTATTTCTGTTGAAAGAATAACGTCCACAAAAACAATAACCCTCAAATGAGACGTGTAAAGGATAAGATATTATTAACTAGCTTTTACCCGCGACTCCGTCCGCGCGGAATAAAACTTAGAAAACGGGGTAAAAATTATCCTATGTCCGTTTCCTGGTTCTAAGCTACCTGCCCACCAATTTTCAGTGAAATCGATTCAGCCGTTCTTGAGTTATAAATAGTGTAACTAACACGACTTTCTTTTATATATATAGATTTGTTAAAAAAAATATGTGGCGATACAAAGAACAGACTGTCGGGTAGGAACGGATTTTTCAGGGACATAGAATTGCGTATAGTGGGAAGGGGAAGAGAACTAAAATTTGACCTCCAGCAAGCACACTGATGAGAAGAAACACGAAAAGACATCCACTTGACGCCTGTCTTCTGTGTTGACATGGTATTGTATCAGTCGAAGGGGCAATTCGTGCAGCAGCTAATTCTGCTGCGAACTGTACCACTGTTAAAACTAGAAATTGGAAGTTAAGTTATTAAGGTAAGTTTATACAATAGAAGAAATTGGTGGGAAAAATAACTGTTTGTTGTATTGCTTACATTTATGTTCAAAGTTTTAATTGCCTTAGGCGAGATCTTCGTGGATTATATAATCACTGAATAGCCCTTATGGTTAATCAGTGCGCTGATTGACTAAATGGCACGACATAATGCAACGGAATGGATAACTGTCAATCGGATTAGTAATTATATTACATTAGCGCAGAGCCAAATCAAACGATTAGTGCACTCAATCTGATTATTAAATTGAAACTTAATGGTCTTGCTAAAATCCAAATCAAGATAAATATAAAACAAATTCATATATCTGATGATGATGATGATGATATATTATATTAATGAAACAGTCAATAATGTAAGTACAAATCCGGTGCACATATTAACAATATCTCTCATATTCTGAAATTTACTATGCACGCTGAATTCATCTAGCATATTATACAAGCTTTAACCTCTAAGTCAAGCGATTGGATTCTCAAATCGGTCGCATCTGTCACTTGTTTTAGCTTCAATTAAGTTAATATTACCTATTGTTCATAACAAAATGGTTAAATATCGACAGGAACTAACGACGACGGAGAGAGTAACTATACTTTAAGGAACAAACAGTACTAGGTTGACCATTATGCAAAAACAATGAATTTCTTTTTATTTTCTATTGAAAAAAACTTTATGCACTTGTTCTCTTCATTAACTTTAACTATTCCTTTCACATTCAATCCGGTCTCGCAATTTTCTCAAAAAGGGGTTACAAAATTTACTCTTCACATACTCGTATTAATACAGGTTGATTCATAACGGACGAATTAACTGTGAGGAGGTAGAGGACCTCAGTAGCTATAGTTTAAGCATCAGAGTATGTTCTATGATTATCAATGTATCTAAAAGTTATTTACTTAATTTTTTGTTAATAAAACGTAAAAATCAAATTCTCGGGTGTTCGACAGTACGTCTAAAATATTATGATTACAATGGTAGTTTTTTAGTAATAAACCTAGTTAATAGTTAAGCTGTCGGTACCATAACTAGTTGGTAAATCTCACCGTAGTTTCGGTCTCTACGGTAACATACATAGATATTTAAGTACCTCGAGATACTTAAATTTATTTTAATCTGTGACCGATTTGGTACTCTGAAAGAGTCAATGAGGTCAGCACTACATAAAAGTTGTGTGTCTAGTACAGTCTGTACACAGTATAATTTTAGAGTGATAGCGAAGGATTTAAATCACTGTGAGTCCACCAAGTGACATGACCACTTAAGTACGGAGACAAAGGCTGCGTATGCGTAGGTATTCGTATTTCCCCACATTAAACGGTAACTATCGCTAAAAATATTTTAAACTGCTGCCATAATGATTTCTGAAATCTAGGTCACGACCTTTGTACGTTGTTTTGCTGTTGAACTTGCCACAACCATACCACCCACCGATGTTACATACTCGTTCGTACAGTAACGCCTAAATATCGATTTTATTGTAAAGCCCGATCGTCCATATAAACAATTTAAACGAATAATTTCTAGTTGTCACTATTTGTAGCTTAAAATTAATACGCATTTTTATCAACTATTCTATTCCACTAACTTGGTTGCAGGCTGTATGAAGCGTGCAAATTAATTCGAAGTTTGAATAAGTATTGCAGCCACGAGACGGAACTTTGAAGAACGGCTTAAGCTGGTTGCAACTTGCACTGCTTATCGAATATCAACATGAATTTAACTTAGATATTGTTTTACTGCAACTACTTTAACTTCTAATCTTCTACAATATCTTTTCCAATATAAAAAAATCAATATAAATTTTAGTAGGATTATCTGAAGATGCGAACAAAAGGTTAGTATATGTCCTAAAAACTGTTATGCACACTATTACACATATTATTTTCAGTTTCGATATAATGTATCTGGCGTTGCAAGTTATGCCGAATTCAGTTGTTTGAATATCCTTTAAACGCATCTTCTATTTTTTTCTCTCCTTTAAAACATACAATTCCTGATTGATAATCGAGAATTTAAATTCAGAACATGTATGAAAACATGTGTGGAATTACAATACTGTATTTGCATGAATGATTCGATAGAGAAAACCCACACTAACACAGATACAATAATAATTCTTACATATATTTAACGATTTTATTTTTGTTTCTATTATTTATGTTTTATTCTAATTTGTTTTTATATCAAAGGTTATTGACTGAACTTGCATTAAGTTTGAATTAAATTTATTACATTAAAATGACATGGGCCTAGCACGAATATTTGTGACAAAATTTATATTAAAATTTGTGCAGCGCCCCTATCGGGCGTAACATACACTAACTAAAAAAATTCATACTAATTTTGACAAATTCGAAGATGACGATACGAAAGCGATTGTCACAAATATTCGTGCTAGGCCCACTGCTGTATTTTTAAAATCGGTAATTGTAAAAATTTTAAATAAAGTTCTAAAATGTCATTGAATGCTATTTTTGTATTTCATATTACTGAAAACGTTAATATGATAATAATGTGTAGAGTTTTATAATAGAGGTCATCGTAGTTTTAACACCATTTTAAAGATTTGACTTAAACGGATTGTCTCTATTTACTTCTTATTTATAGTTTTGATAATTCTTTATTATATTCTTATAACTTTTATTTTTAACTCAATTATTTTATACAATTGATCCTTAAAAAATTATGTATATTGTATACGGTTATGTTTTTGCTTATATTTATTGCTAACTTAGTACGTTTAATTGCATAGAAATATTAGATATACTATAGTTGTAATTAATTGAAAGTAATAAACAATTTCGCTATGCAGTTGTTGGGTTTCTCCATTTTCTTATTGATGACCAATTTTCGTAACCATTCTCGTAGTCTTTGTGCAAGTTTTACGAAACGTAGACTAGTGGTGTTAAGGGTTTTCGCTAAATGAAAAAAGGGATAAAATGAAATTAGTCATGTGATATACGAATATACTTTCGCGTGTAAAATTATGTTATCGCCAGCTGAAATTATTAAATCAAACGCTTCAACAGGCGCACAGCAACTTACACATCATCATTAAGTTCAAGCCAACGATGGGCGTGTACAGCATCTTCGGCTCAGGAATTACGTTTCTCATGCCCCAAATTGCATTTTTTTTTGTAAAATTGATGTTAATGCGAATTCTTACTGGTGCTAAAACGATTTGTTCGTTAAAAGCATTTCTTATTCTGTACCAGTTTTTTCGCAATTTTGGTCACATATACTATGTGTATTGTAGTACTTGTTATAATTATACATACTGTAATTAATTAGTTGCTAATTAAAATACATTACTAGACATTATGTTACTTTAATTGACTTTTGGATTGAATTATATAAGCCACTCAGTTTCGTGTAATTGATTACAATACACGTTCTTGGGCCGAATCTGCTCGACTTCTCCCATGCCTCCAAAGAATTTCTGGTGAATGATGATTGATACATGATAATGTGGTGAGGGAGCGCACCTACCTGGTGGCAATGTCTATGAACGGTGACGGTGCACACCAACCAGCAGATGGATGTGAACGGGCCGCAATGCCGCCCTCTTCATCCACCTTGTTATTAGCTGGAGTTCATCGCCGGCATGCGACCACCGTCCCCGATCGATTTAATGAACGCGATCCGGTCACACATGGAGGAGCGCGCTAGACCCGGCGGCGGCAGCGGCAGCGGCGGTGGCGGCGGCGGCGGCGGGGCGTGTACGAACTTCAGTCGAGGCCGCCGAGCGCGACCGCGACACTCGCGCGTTTAATCCCACTCTAATTTCGGTCGATGCGATGGCGGAGGTTACTCGCGCATGACTACAGCGGGAATGTGGACGCCCCAGCAGTCAGAGAGCGGAGCGCCGTGCGCACTGGGATGCGCACGATCAATATCGTAAGGCGTGCGTTGCGGCTCGCCCAAGACCGTCCCCGCGTGAAAATAAACCACCCTTTATTCATATGATGACGTTGGCAATCGACGTCATCATAAAAAGAAGGGAAGCGCGCGCGGCTCGGTGCCGGCGCACAGTCAGAGCGGTTGCCGCAGCCTGTCTCTGTGCGCAACTCCTGCTTGCCCGCTCACCCGCACGCCGGCCCACGCAGAAGGGGCAGGCCTTTCAACTTTACTTTGACGCCCTTTTAAACTACATTCGATAAGTTTTTACAAGTGCAATAATATATATTTTTTTAAATAATAATATTACACTATGTTCTTCGTAAAAAAAAATAATTTTGCTTTATTTCTTTTCCTTTATATGTTAATTTCCAAAGATTTTTTTTATAAAAAATTAGAAGAGTTTTCAAGAATCGAATGACAAATAAAAGGCGAATTATTTTAATGTTTTATTCTACAGGTATGGGATAGTTAGTATAGTTTTAAATAATTATAGAAAAAAGTTGGAGTAAAAATATCATAAATAATGATTAAGATGTATCGTAATTGTTAGTTTTTCTATGACAGTAAAGCAAAATTGAACTTAATCTATAATTGTACTATAAACTTAGACATTGTCATAAATTTGGAGTATTTTTTTTTAAATAAATAAGAAATAGAATTGCAATTTTATTTATGTAACAGCTTATTTTAATAAAAACGTTTGTGTTTGCTTTTTAATCTTCCGTTATAAAATAAATTTGCTTACATTTTGTATGAATATTTCAAAAGAATGTTGCCCCCAACTATTTCAATTCCTTTTTTTTCACATAAAAAACAAATGCAAGGCAAATATTTTTTTTGTAATAATTAATATGTAGAAAACAAGTTGGCATAATTAAAAACAAATTATATCATGTCAAAATTGGAGAAACAAATTTCATTTTATGAAAGTCAATCCTTTTTTGTTCTTGTATGAGTTAATCTATAAAGGGCGTAAGGGTAACTAAAGCCCAATTTCGTCACAAAGCTGACGAAATTGGGCTTTAGATTAACAATCACCCTGTAGATATGTTTACATATATAGAAGATAGTCGACGTAAACAGAACTATCTAAATTTTTCATAGACCCGAAATAAAATTAAAATCTAGGTCGTACCAGCTTTAAGTGTTATAAAATATAGTGTCTTTTCAATTTTAAAATAGGCTAAGAAAGTTTGCCAGTAAGATAGAAATAGGAGACGTATTAAAACTGACAAGTTAGTCACGAAGACGCTGAAAAATTTACACAAACCGCATGTATGTTTATGGATACTTTAGTAATAGAAACAAAATAATATTTTTTTGATTAAAACTATGAACAGAACAAAATGCTTATAAATATAGAGAAGAATATATAGAAGACTGTGAAGAATGTATGAAAATTTCTTCAAATTCAAAAAATATTTAGATAAAATTAGATACTAAAAATGTGTATATTTCTTTAGTACTCGTAATACTCCAGTAGTTATGGTACTTTTGACGCGACAACGAAATGGATGCCCTTTGTAGTCTTATCGAGTTTTCTGAACGCAGATTAAAAGTAAATCTAAATACAAAATATAATTTATACCTAATACACTAGCTGTCACACGCGACTCCGCCCGAACGCAATTAAAAGAAAACTTTATTAGCCTATGTGTTCCTCCAGACTATGTTCCACATCTGGGCCAGATTTCATCAAGATCCGTTGAGTCGTTACGGAGATACCTTCAAACAAAAATCCATTCATCCATCTAACTTCGCATTTATAATATTAGTAATATATAAATTACTAACTACAAAGGTATTTGAAATAAAGTGTTTTGTCTAAACCGTGCCGAGTACGCATCGATACCCCCGCACAATGGTAGCCGATGTAGCTAAGCTTGCTTTAAAACCTGTAAATTCCGATATTGCAATTTATTGCTTAGAATATTTCAAGCGCACAATAGCGCTCTCGCAACTCGTTTCCACTCTATTTAAGCTATCATTCCTAGTCTCCGAGGCTATTTAAATTTATTGGAATAAAAATTTCTCGGAGCTACATTTTTTTCAAAAGTGTTTTGCAGTTAGATAAGTAACACAAAATCTTTATTTACACAGTGTCCGAAATGACATTTACGATGAAAAACCACAAATTCCTTGACCGAAAATGTGGGGATTTGACCCAAATCATTTATATCTATAGTTGCTTACTTTGGGTGGTAAAAGGATTCAGATTTTTATCTTACTAATCTTATCTTATCTCACTAATCTTACTTCTTACTAATATTATAATGCGAATGTTTAGATGGATGGATGGAGATATTTGTTTGAAGGTATCTCCGAAACGACTTACCGGGTCTTGATGAAATTTGGCACAGATATAGAACGTGGAAGAACACACAGGCTATCAAGTCGCGGGCGACAGTAATATTATAAATGCCAATGTTTGGATGGATGGATAGATATTTGTTAGAAGGTAGCTCATGAACGGCTCTACGAATCTTTATGAGAAATTAATTTACATGTAAGAACCTAAAATAACATTTGGGACAGTTTTAATTCACAGTTATATCGAAGTAACGCATGAGAGATAAAAGTTGCGGCTTAATTTTTTATTAATTAAATAAGCTAGCGCTTGACCATCATCCCACCTTATGTTAAGTGATGATGTGGTCTAAAGATGGTACGCGCTAATTTGCCACTTCGGTTCGCCGCCGCATCAATGGTATAACGCAGAGTAATCTATGTTAATTATCACAATAACAATAATAACCCATTATAAAACATGCTAAAAAAAACTATGTGATTTTTGTTTATTTCGAGCAATTACCACCATTTGTTTTGTTTGTTTTGAGAAAATCATTAAATTTATGTTATTCATCAAATAGGAATTAATTTATATTAAGTTAATATAAAAAGATTTGCAGTTTGGCTGTTTGTAAGCATGTACATATTTGAGGAAAATTTTATAACTTACTAAATGAATGGTGGTAACACATAACTATTCAGAATTTCACCATAATTAGATGTCAACGGATCCCTGGGACACCGAAACGAAGGAAGATTGTTGTTAATAACTGTTGGTTTTTTAAGCTAAGTTACTAATATGCCTAATAAATGATATTTTACTATATGACTGTTACTTGGGTGGTATACATATAGTTAGGAAGACTTTAAATTGTGGCTTATTATTGCTTAAATGACATACTGATAAATTACCAAATGAAACTTTGAGTTTTATAAAGAAACTAGCTGTCGCTCGCGACTCCTTCCGTGCGGAATTAAAAAACCGTAATAAGTAGCCTATGCGTTATTCCAGACTATGTTCTGTATATGTGCCAAATTTCATCAAGATCTGTTAAGCCGTTTCGGAGATACCTTCAAAGAAACATCCATACATCTAATCTTTTGCATTTATAAAATAAGTAAGAAATAAGATATAAGGGCCAATGTTTAAACAATCAACAGATATAATAAATGATATGATAGTTCATTACCAGAATTTCATCCCGAGTTAAGTATAAAATTATAAGCAATAAAATAGCTGCTAACCTATATAAAACAAGTATCTATAAAATAATCGTCGAACAACTCAGAAGTAGTCAACAACTAACAAATTTTAACGAGCAAATTTTTGGGATATTATTACTAACCAAATATGTTTTTTTTTTAATATACGCATATAATCAAGTATAACTTGCCACATAAGTTTAATCTTGGGATTTTGTACATCTTATATATATAAAAGAAAGTTGTGTTAGTTACACTATTTATAACTCAAGATCGGCTGAATCGATTTGACTGAAAATTGGTAGGCAGGTAGCTTAGAATCAGGAAACGGACATAGGATAATTTTTACCCCGTTTTCTATTGTTTTGTTCCGCGCGGACGGAGTCGCGGGTAAAAGCTAGTATCTATATATAGGGGGCTAGTAAAATTATATTAAAAGTCTTTGTAACCTTCTCTATGGACCAAAATTTATACTGTTTTAAATAAACAACATTAAAGATTTCATCTAGGTGCAAGAATTCTTACTGATTCAATAAACAAACTTTAAGTTTAATTGCAACACTAAAACGACGGTGGCGACACGGCCGCCTATGAATCTTTAAAGATATATATATCATTGTGTGGAAATTACAGCTTTTGTTTCGTTCCGACTTATATGTGTATTTTGATGTTACTTACAGATAACTCTATATGTAAATCCAAATCCACACCACCGCTACCAACCTTAACCGTCAGCGCAAAAATCAAATAGGCACAAAAACCACAGCGTGTAACCCGTCTATGTAGACAGTAAATTTTTATCACTAGTAAATGCATAGATACAGGATTACTCTATGGTATACAAATTACTGTAAAAGCACGAACTTTGGTCTATCCTAAAATTTACCAAGAAGATATGGTGAAAGTCCGATAAGTAGTAGTTATTTGGAGCACATATAACCACTTACTTGATAATTCTAAAGATTTAGATACTGATTCGCTTATAAAAATAATTAGATACTTCGTATGGTCATTTAATATATGTTTTTTAAGATGTTGTATGTTATTTCTTAAAATCTTAACTATTAGTTATTTAATTATTTATTAGAGACTTTAAATCAAAAAATTTCTGTGATCAAAATGTTGTGTTTTGTTATTATTATAAAATTATTAATTTATGTTTTAAAAATGTCACCTCTATAAATGTTATTAAACATTACTAAATATAAAAAAAAACACTAGAAAAGAGGTAGAGTTTATTTTTCTTTATATAGATAAATATTGTAATGTAAATGACAACATTGGGAAAATTTTGAACTGGAAAAAGTACAAGCATCAATACTATGAATAAATCTATGCAAAAAGCACAAAACATTTTATTAAACTTAGAACTCACCGGAGTTCATTCTTTTACAGTAACATGGTATGTCAATTTTTATCGTTTGGTTGGTATTAGTGCGCAGTTGGTCTCCAGTGACATTTATAGCAATCCTCCTCAATCCTCAGATTATCTAAAGTCTAAATTGAATTTATTTTACTCTGTGACCATTGTCCATGTGAATCTGTATTTTGTGTCCAATCCTGTGTCGTTGTAACGCTAGGCGTTAGGTACATTATATTGCACAGAATACAGGAACTGCAATACATACGCCAGCGTGGAAAGCTACTAAGTTAATTTGTCTATTTTGGATTTGGGGAACGTGTCATTTTCAAGAAAAATGTTACTTTCTCTATTGCCGAAGGTGATGGCCACCACGTCACTGTTACTACTGATTTGGTTTAGCCACTGCGTAAAGGGTAAGTGCATACTAAAAATGTAGTGTCGTTCAGTTAAAACTTTAATTAAGATTGTCATAGTTTGTACACTGTCTGGTTCCGTTGTATTAAAACTTATATTACTTATGTTTTAAAACATTACGAAATGACATCATTGAATTGATATCGTAATGTTTTATATGAATTACTTAATACAATTGTGTTGGTAATCTGGAAATATGGGACAATAATCGCAGGCGATCAGTACATCAGTTCTAATAAGCTTAAGGGAAATGTGGGTTAAAAAAGACTTAGTCTTTAAAAGTAAATGTAATGGATATGTTCAGATGTAACTCAAATTTGTGTGTAGTTAAACTAAAAGAATAAAAAAGGATTAAACTCTTATCCTTTCTTATTTAGTTGAAATTTATTCACATATTACTCATATACTCATATTCAGTAAATAAGACTGTTAATAGAGCTGTTATAGTTGTGTTAAAAGAACATAATATTGCCAATCTAATCGGATATTCAAAATTTTCCTACTTTATTATATAGATTATTTGTGGGAGCATATAATAGCTTAGCAAATTAATCAAATTTGGAATATGCACATGCGGCAAAGAAACCAAAAATGACTTCCTTTTAAATTCCATTTAGACAAAGTCACTCAATAGCTAGTTGTGTATGCATTTTGCCATTCAAGCTAGAAGTTTTTCATATATTTCAATTAAAATGTGTAAAATAATGTATCCGATGCTAAATTACAGTCTACATTCTAAATTTGTAAACTTAACAGATTTTTGGCAAGTGTGAAAGATGATTGACACTAGTATTCTACTCATATGCATAAATGTAGTCAGACTATCAACAATCCAATCTGAACAAAAGTCAACGGCAACTATATCGAGACTTATAATCATCATCTATTAAAATTAAAAAACAAATCTCAGTAAATAAATGAATTATATTGTTTTTTACTTGAGGTTTTTTTAGCATTTCATGTATGAGTCCTACAAATATCAATTGACTATAAAAAGCTAATTTCAGCCTATATTAAGATACATAGAAATATATAAGATATATATATATAAAGGCCATCAAGAAAAGACCTATGGTTCCTCTGGCATTGAGGAGGCATGTCCTTTGGATCAAATAATTTCAGGTGGTCCTTTGCTCGTTTACTCCCTTCTCCCATAAAAAAGTTAGCTACATTACAAAGAGGATCTTATGACTTATTTTACGTTGACAAGGGGCTACTGTCATAATTTAGTTTGACTTATGCTCACTGGTTCAGATATCATTGCTGGTCTATTGATACATAATACATTGATTGTTACACACAGTATACCAACAAATTTATCTAATTGGGTGAGTATAAGTCAAACTAAATTATGAAAGGTTACCAATCCCTCCGTCATCACCAAAAAATTGGCACAAGATCCTTGTAATACTCTAACTTGTTATGTTTTCCCTTTTATGTCTTACCGACCCAGATGAGGTTGTGTCACTACATCTTATTTGTTACATATTTTTAGATATTGTTTTGACTTTGTCATTGCAATGCTTGCCTTCTTTAATTAGTAGCATGAACAAGAATGTTGTTGCGACCTCGGGGTTGCATCCAGCTTTATTACTTCAGCCTTTTTGGAAATTTTTATAAAATATTTTCCTTTTTGACATTCATTCAGTTTTGACGTTTTTTACATCTTGTTTTATATTAAACTAGCTGTTGTCTGCGACACCGACTGCGCGCATTTAAAAAAAAAATTAATAGGGGTATGAAAAATAGATGTTCGCCGATTCTCAGACCTACTCAATATGCTCACAAAATTTCATGAGAATCGGTCAAGCCGTTTCGGAGGAGTACAGGAACGAACATTGTGACACGAGAATTTTTTTTAAATAAGATTTATTGTGTAAATAATTAATCAGTCCATTCTACCACGTTCAAATGGATTTTGGACACTGCCTCGCAGGCACAAAATGTCGGCGCCAATGCCGAGGCCACGTCCAAATGTTTTACTGATGCATTCAGTAAAATGAGTATTTAAACAGTGCAGATTTTCCACACAAAACCACGACGGCAGAAACTCTACACAATGCTTAAAGGCCGGCAATGCATCTGCGGTTCCTCTGGCGTTGCGTATGTCCATGGGCGTCGGATCAAATAACTTTAGGTGGTCCGTTGCTCGTTTGCCCCCTTCTCCTATATAAAAAAAAAAATGTCAGAGGTTCGTACACAACGCCCGTTGCCGACATTACTCGCCAATCGCTGGCATCTTGTAGCAAGTCTAGACAGTTGACATAAAAAAAAAAATTCTTTATTTAACTATAAGCCATTTTTCACAAAATTAGTGGGGCTCTGTCTCCCGAACTAGTTAAAACTGTGTTTCGGGAGGCAGCGCCTTCTCTTATATATTACTTAATTAAGCGTTAGTTACTATATTATATATGTTAAAAGATACATTGTATTTTGTTATATTAAAGAGACAATTTGTGTGTAATAATATGTGTTTTGTGTGTTTGTGTTTGAAAGTGTATGTGTATGTGTAATTTTTTTTTCTTAATATTCTTCAAATTTATTTGAAATTTGTAACGTCTGGTATTTTTATTGCGTTATTTTTAATAGATTTTCAGTATAGTCTTAGTCAATTGCCATTAGCCATTGTGTTATATATTTTTTAAATTTAAAATTACTCAAATTGACATGTAGTTGCTATGCCGACTTGCGACGCAACCATTCAATATTAGTTTCTATGATTAACGTTGTCTTGTGTACGAAGGGCCTAAGTGACACTTGATTAAAATATCCGCCCACATAATTTACAGTGTAAATGAAGTAATTTAGTTCAACAATTAATACAATAAAGTTAATGTCTACAGAAAAACCTTTATTTCGTTGCATGTCATTGACACTCGTGAAATTGTTATTTGTTTGTTATGTAGAAATCCCGAATTTTAATAAAAAAAAAAGCTTATACACCCAGCTTGTAATGAAATTTTTAATTAAATGTATATGTTATGGTGGTTACCCCAAAAAGGTGAAGAAAGAGTAAAGAATAAGAAATTATCTTTTTCATGTAAATAACGCGATGGCTATTATTCGCAAAACTCGCTAATTACCACAGTGATTTACTACAAAAGTAAGATTAGTTGCGTAGAGTATTCCTAAAATATTGTTAGAGAGAATGTTAGGGTATACCTAAATTAATCCTTAAAATTATTAGTTGATAGTAAAGTAAATAATCCTAACAATGAAGTATATTCCATCGAAGCGTTTTTGACACTATAGTTTTCGCTGTAAGCGACTTGTACATCAAAAATATGGTCATTCTTTTTTTTTAAAATACTCGGAGAATATTATGTTTTTATACAAGTAGGTATTTCGGTAGTGGAAATCAATGTTAAGGCCGGCGATTATTCGAACCAACTACTAAATGAAAAACACTAGAGTTGTGATTTAATATTCTACATTTTGTTCAGTCATCGAGTGTCACCGGCAGCTAATCGTGTATATGTCCAGTTCCCGGATATCAACCAATAACACTGCCTCTTATTACGACCGGACGTCTTATTACCATCTATTGCTACTTTCTTAATAATTTGTTAAAAACACACATATCGCTTAAATTTCGACATTCGTTTACTAACGGATCCATTAAATCTCACTTAATATTATAAATGCGAATGTTTAGATGGATGGATGGATGTTTGTTTGAAGGTATTTTCAGAACAGCTGAATGGATCTTGATGAAATTTGGTACGGTTATAGAACATAATCTGGAAGAACACATAGGCTACTTATAAAGTTTTTTTTTAATATCGCGCGGACGGAATCGCGGGCGACAGTTAGTAATCTATAAACAACGATTTGATATTATTATGATAGAAAAAATGTTTTCCTAACAATCTATTATAATCATTTTTAGACAAACATTTCTTAATGTAAAAACAATGTTTATATAGCTTTGTTTGTTTTATTTGTTTATTCAGTTGTCCCACAACAGGCGTAAACTTATTTTTTGTAAACAGTAAGGATTGAGTAACGTAAACGTTTGTTATATCATTGGAGTAATAGAAATGGAAATGAATTGTCGCAGCGATTCTAAGATTATCAAGATCATATCGCGTAGCAATGAAAATAGACGTGTTTTTAACCCTAGCCGTATTTCAAACTGCAATACAACTAGTTGGTTCTGGTACTTTCAGTTTGTTATATTACTTATGTGTAAATTGTTTATTTTTGGTGATAAAATTTTCTTTTCTCCAGGGAGTAATGTGGATTACACATTAGATGAGAGCTTGGTTACTTTCGATAGAGAACCAAATATAGTATTATTGGAACATGAGCGTTATCGACGTGACGCTCCAGGCCCTACGACGCCCGCTCCGGAATCCACCACGACAACACCGGTTACTGTTCCCAACGGTTCCACCAAACCTACTCAATCAACTTCCGCAGACGACATCAATAGGACAATCAACAGCTCTCCCAGTAAGTACACCACTTTTCAAATGTCAAGGCAAAGAATTCAAAAGAAAAAATACTTCTTATTTGTAGACAGTAAATATTTATTATCGGTATTATTGTTTTATGTTATGTTATCTTGTTAATTTCGTTGTTTTTTGTTCAATCCATATAAAAAATGCTCAGTCCCTTGAGTTTAGTTATAAAGAGTTACACTGTATATAATATTAGTATGATTAAAATGTTTGTATGTTCAACGGATATAATATAATAGCGAGACGTCCTCCTGCGTTTTATTATTTATGGGCATACGAAAAGAAATAAAACATACGAGGAGCCTCAAGTACAATATTCTTATTTTACGAATTCAAGTAAAACCGGTATTGTTTGTGCTAAGACCTCTGCGTGATCCTACAATATGTTTTCTTATTATAAGCTTGGCATTCGTCTTTAGTTATTGTTTAATGTTTCCATAATTTACCCGCGACGTGGCCGTACGGTGGCCGATGATCTCAGTACATATTATTTGCCTAAGGGAAATTACACAGGTGTTTACAATGACGTAGCTCGGTTTTTGTTATTTATCGTTCCAATTTCTCGATTACTATTTCAAATAACATTTTCGTATGGCGTTGTCGATTTCATAAAAAGTGTTTGTTTAATTTTTAAAATGGTTACATTTCTTCCCATCGTCATTTCACAATAAAGTATTATTTATTTTACACGATGCAGTTTTCTTGAAATATAACAATAATATGTTCTATTCACACGTTATAAATTTGGAATTCGATATGAAAAATGTCGAAATTGAAGTTAAAACAAAACTGCATGACATCAAATTGCGTCGAGTAGGTGAATTGAAATAGTTGTCCCATTGTTTTTTATGCGCACACACTCATTCATCGCTCTTAATGAGCTGACACGAGATAAATGCGTCGTCTTTGTGTACCTCTGTTATTGCTTTAAGACTATATTTATATATATACGTGCGTTATTTGCCGATGTAAAGCAGATCGCCATAGAACCGTAAAGTGTCGTAACTACGTCTTACTGCTAGAACATAGTCTCAAGGTCTTTTAACGTTATTTGGGCCATAATTAAATCACCGCACTCTGATATTATGATAAACTTATAAATAAATACGATTACAAGTTACGTATTATGTCACGTGTATTTAGTCACGTATTGTGTACTCTAATGATACCAAGAACCCTACAGACAATCGTAGAAAATGAACGTGTACTTGTCGACTCATCACAAAGGCTTCGTTGTAATTTATTCACGGTCTTTGTTTAAAAAATGAACTAACTACAGTATATTAATTCCTTTTAAGTTTTCAATTATTCTTTACCTAAAAACTATATTGTTGGAAACAATACTATGGTTTTTGAAAGACAAAATTACGTAAAATCGGAAATAAAATACGAAAACTAGTGAAATAATATATGTATTAATTGCCGTGTAGATTTTTAATTATTTAAACTAATTGTTTTATTTAAACTATAACTAATAATAACTATTGTAAAACATTAAAACAAAACATTTAAATTTGAAAACATTGACAAAAATCTTACATATCCTCATATAAATTGTTATCCCCATATTGTTATTTTAACAAATTATAAGTCTAAAAAATAAGTTTCAAGCTCCAAGCTGTATGAATGACGATACTTCCATACTAAACTACTCAAAACAAAATAGGGCCCACCGAAACTTTGTCTCTAATCGTGTTTATAAATAACTCATATACTTATCATTGACTAAATGAAGCACTACCACTTCTAGCACACATGTTTATTACTTCATAATGATGTTTCAAAAGTTAACTTTTTTGTTGATTTCAAGTGGGGAGACAAAAAAGTAAAGTGCTTACCCATTTACCCATTTCTTAAATTTTCAATCGTTTGTGTTCTCATTCTTGCTTTAAGCGCAATACTTTGATCATACTTTGTTTAGCTGTGTTTTTTCGTTTCGGCATTATTCCCGATTACAATGCCAGGTTCTCGTCGTCATATGGATGTGGAAACTTCGACAAGGGCAGTTCTTTTGCTTCAAGAGGGAAAATCGCAAAGATCGGTTGCATCTCGCCTTGGTGTGTCACGGCGAGCTATTCGAAACGTATGGGAGCGGTTCCAGGAGACAGGTAGTGTGGCTAGAAGACCTGGATCAAGAAGGATTCGAGCCACATCTGCTCAAGAAGACCGGTACATTCGATTGACTGCGCGCCGGGACCGCACGACAACCGCCCGGACCTTGCAATCCTGGCTAAGGCAATCTACTGGCACACGCGTTAGTGGTCAAACCATTCGGAATCGTCTCCACGAGGACGGGCATCATTCTAGGATGCGTGTTATTCGTTTAAAATTAACAAGGGCTCACCGGGCAGCACGTTTGAGGTTTGCGCGTGAGCATTTGCACTGGACCATGGACAATTGGAGGATAGTACTCTTTTCAGACGAGTGTAAAGTCAAGTTTTTTAGCGATGACAGACGTGTACGTGTGTGGAGAAGAGAAGGAGAACGTTTTCCTGAACCATGCATGCACGGTACTGATCGTTTTGGGGGCCCGAGTGTGATGATATGGGGCGGTATAAGCTTGTTAGGCAAAACAGAGCTAGTGATCTTGAACGAAGGCACGGTCACTGCAGCCAGTTACGTCGAGCAAGTAATCCGACCTCATGTCATCCCATATTCACAAAGAGTAGGTGATAATTTTGTGTTTATGCAAGACAACGCTCGTGCGCATACAGCTAGAGTCATTCAGAGGGCACTTTCTGATGCCAATATCCCGGTTTTACCTTGGCCAGCAATGAGTCCCGATCTCAAACCGATTGAGCATTTATGGGATCTATTGAAAAGAAGGCTTAAAGAGACCCATAGCCACGTTAACAGCCAACAGGACCTCATAAACGCGCTGAAACTCTGTTGGGAACGAATACCCGACCAAAACCTCACTCATCTGATTGAGAGTGTTCCAGATAGGCTCAGAGAGTGCATACGGAGCAAAGGAGGTCCTACTCGATACTAAAGAAAAGCTCCCGGCAAGTTTATTAAAAACAAACAGTGACTATAAAAGTTTTTATTGACAGACTACTTAGTGCTCATTTTCTCTAAAAATGAGTATTTGAGTGTATTGCGATAAAATTAAACAATTCAAACGTTATTTTGTGTTTACTTAATGTGTAAAACCCTTATTCAACATCGACTAATTGTAAAAATGTAATAATCATGTATGCACATAAATTAAGGGACAAAAAGATGGTGGGCCCTATTTTGTTTTGAGTAGTATATTTTTATACCTTTTAACCACTTACAAATCTTTTTTCGCAATAAAACCATATGTCTTTCTCAGGCTCTAGACCAGAGTTCCCCAAACTTTTTTGTGTCGTAGACCCCTTGCCATGTTTTTCCGCGTTAGGTAGTCCGTACTTACCTGATATTGATTTCTTGTAAATTTCTAACTGTAGTGAAGTTTAGTGTTAAAAAATTAAACTATTGAGGAGTACTCGTGTAATTTTGCATGATTGAATATTAAACTACTAATAACTTAAGTCATGATTGGCGTAATATATCTATCTTTGCTAACTACGAGTACAAAACTAAAATTTAATAAAAAATAATGTACTTACTTTTCTCCAGCACTCTCAAACAAAATAACATTGACTCACTATAATTTGTGTGATATACTATATGTTTATATTTTTTAAAATATTTTCTTAGCACTTTCCATTTCAAGATTCAGGAAACGAATAAACGTATTTGTCCCACATTCGTATTTATAGAGTGACGAATTGAACAAATCAGTACAAGGTAGCGAAGCTCTGAGATTGCGACTCTCAGATTTTTACAAGTTCAAAATGTATTGCGACCACAAAGCGAATACCAACATCCTACAATTTACACAATTTTATAAACATGTATAATATTTTTTTTACTTCATATGTACTTTTATAAATAACTAGCTTTTACCCGCGACTCCGTCCGCGCGGAATAAAAAATAGATAACGGGGTAAAAATTATCTTATGTCCGTTTCCTGGTTCTAAGCTATCTGCCCACCAATTTTCAGTCAAATCGATTCAGCCGTTCTTGAGTTATAAATAGTGTAACTAACACGACTTTCTTTTATATATATAAGAAGATAGATATATAGATGTATATGTTTTGATATTATAAGATAGTATGATGTAAGTAAATAGGTGCTATCAGTGTACGTGGTGAGATCCACTATCTTGGTCCCCATTTTCATTTCATGGACCCCCTAATTTTTTTTTCGCTGATGTAGACCCCTTGCAGGTTGTCATGGACCCCTAGGGGTTAATGTAGACCACTTTGGGAATCACTGCTCTAGACTATCTGTGTACCAAAAATAACATAATTTTAAATAGGGTTCCGTAGTTTTTACGTGAAAGAGCGACAGACAGAGTTACTTTTACATTTTTAATATTAGTAAGGATTTCTGAAACATATAAAATATCGTGCTGGCGTAGTTTTAGCGCATCGTCTGCTTTCATTTGCGAATACTTGCCTCGCTATATATGTAATTAAACTTTAAATATAGTTTATGTATTTTTTTTTTTAGTAATATTAATGCATTGCAATATCTGACATAAGGCCAATGCGAAATATTTTTGTTGCTATTGCTTATTTTTTTTTGCACTCTGTATCTTTGTTCCTGTCTTCATCGTTAATGTTATTTTAAATACGATTTACAATTGGATGATTAGAAGAAAACTAATTGTAAACTAGAATAGCAATAAACAGAATAGCAAGTATAAGCGACACTCAATTCTGTTTTGTGGAAAATAAAATATCATTATAAAAGACAATGAGCTTAAACAATCAATGACCTCAATTCATATTTTACAATTATCGTATTTGTACTTTGCACCCAATGTCAAGACGACGACATACATATTAGCTGGCTTTGACACTCGCTGAAGATAACCTGTTGAGAATAACAACGAGATAACATATGCAATTGAGTCATACAGATCAAAATGTCGTTTTGTTAATTATCTTTTCAATTTACTGTTACTGTACTCTATTTAAAACTCAAACCCCTCATTCGCACGGGCGTTTTTTTATTGCGCTGTAAAAAAACATTCAAATAGAATAAATACATTAACATGTTTGTTCATACGGCGACGCTTTTAAAACGCAACGCTTTTTTATCGCGCAGTGTTGCATTTTGAGCGCTGGGCGGACTGAACAAGAGTGATTTTAAAGCGTTCGTCGCTTGAGAGCCGCCATCGCTGAGTTTTAACGCGACGTTATTAAAGCGCCCGTGTGATTGAGGGCTTATACCAATGTTGTAGAATTTTTAGTTATCTAGACAAATGTTTTGCACCTGAAAATATACTTTCAAATGACGCCTTGTTCAATGTTCAATTGTTTAAAGTTTTTAGAGAATGCAAGACAAATCCTAGTCCTGCCAAACTTCTGTGGATGATGATGAACATTTAGCTGCATACGTTTGCGATGTGTCATTTAATCGTAGTACAAATGGGTGTTAAACAAATGTTCCCTTTTAACTGTATTTCAGAGCCCTCTACCCCAGCTGTAGCTACAGTCACCAAGATACCGTTGCTGGGAGTCAATGGAAGTGGAATACTTCGCGTTAATCTCACTGAGAACATGCCCAAAGTGAGTGAGCCTCTTCTACCCGACGATAGTAAGTAGCTCTTTTTTACCTTTAAATGTTATCTAGTTACATAAAATTTGTTTGGTTTGAAAGACAACCGCTATATAGTGATTGGGAAATGTGTGCTCCAGCAATAGAGACAAGAAGCGTTGTTCTTAAGAGTTGGTTAAATATTTGGTAATATATTTAATACTAGCTGTCCCCCGCGACTCTGTTCGCGCGGAATTAAAACATCTTTGCCAATTTTTCACCAAGATCCGAAGAGCCATTCCGGTGACACATTCAAACAAACATTCATCCATCCATCTAAACATTAGCATTTATAATATTAGAAAGATGAACCAATATATGAAAGAAAAATGTAATAATTTCTTTCGCAATATTTTGCTAATTATATTTCGCTAATTGTATTTCGCTGAAATGTTTATGGAGCATAAAGGATCGATTCTCCTAAGTAAAATGCTCTAGAGGCCCCATTATTTAAATTTGAATACTCAAGAGCATGAAATAAAGTTATACTATCAAATGTTATGGTTATTACAAAGAAAGGGCGTGACGTATTTCAAATACTACTTAATTAGAGTAATGCACTGTTAGTCATTAAGATAAATAAACTGCGGTCATTAGTGGATCGTATGTGTTGCCGTATTTAAAAGTTGATTTTTATGGTAGCAACATGGAACATAAATTATATCAAAAGGAATCATTAATGTTACCATTTTCCAAATAGAAATATATTAGTAAGATATTTATTACTTTAATTACTACTTTTAACTACGTAGGTTACTAATATAAATGAGAAATTTTAGATAAAAGGATGTTTGTCTCCGGAACGGTTTAACGGATCATAATTAAATTTGGCATAGATTTAGAACATAGTCTGAAAGAACACATAGGCTACTTATTAAGTTTTCTTTTTTTAATACCGCTAGGACGGAGTGGCGGGCGACAGCTAGTCCAATATAAATTGCCTCATTATATAAGTATAATGATTTAGATTTTTTGTTTATTTGTTTTGGATTAAAGTATTCAAGCACCAATTATATGTGATATGTTTTTTCAAGTTCGTCTATTATATCAATGTAATCTGAACTCAGTTAAAATTAACCAATGATAGTAAATTGAATGTGAACTTAGTTATTGTTTACTACATACGTTTGAATTTTCTGTTGGAAAGCAATCGGACAAAGTCTTACAGATGTAGAAGTGTATCATATCTTAAAATGCACATGTGTTATTAGGATTAAGTGATAAAATTGATATTAACAGGCTGCTTCCTCGGTTGCCGTCTATCTTCATAAAGATTTCTTGCACTTATTTAATACTTCATCCATTGATATCAGGATTAGACATCTCTTTCTTATCTATTTAAAATATTTGGTGAAGGAAGGGGATAAATATAAGTAGGCCTCGCCTCTTACCAATGTACATAAATAAAATAGATGTAATCTCTAATAATTAGAACACTTACTGATGCCGTATAAAAAATGTTAAATCATTACGCCACGTTGAATTAATCACCGGTTTTAATGCATACTATGTATTCCGTGTATGTGATACTTATGTTTCTTTTCAGATATCTCTGATGTGTTTAGGGAAACACCGGAAACTATTAAAGCTGAACACAATCTCACCAGTTTGATTTATGTAAGTACTGTAATGAAATTACTTTGGAATCCATAACAATCATGATTTCACCATTGTTACCTAATTTTTTTTATAATAATTTTCTGTTAAAGATAACTATTTATTAACTTTTAATGATATAAACAATAATCCACTCTTGATTGGTTGTTACGAGTTAGTTTGTCATCGTTGTCATTTTGATGTTTGTTTTGTATTAATCGTTTATTATATTTGTACGCAGGACAATCACATGTTCTACAATAGCACATTCATCGGTAATGTCTCCTATGTGAAGGAATATTGGGCAAATATCACTGAGAGAAAACCAGAAATACACGAAGTACTCAGTAACTCGCATCGACGTGCTACGGTAAAATTTTATCCATCTATCCATTTTAGTTTGTGGTCCATTGCTGGGCAAACGCCACTCCATGTAACCATTTATCCAGTGCACTCCCGTAACTGACCAGATCGGTCCGTCTTGTGGGAGGCATGTCTTTTCTAGGGTGACCTGTGACCATCGTGCTAAGTTCTCATTGTCAGATCGGCCGTCTGTTCTACCAGGAATATGCTTGTTATAAACTAAATTAATTTAATTAATGTTGACGTTAGAGTAATGATACTTAATGTGCTAAAACTCAGCACAATAAATAATTGTCATAATGGAACACGAGATAAATACACTGCGTAGTTTTCTAATAGCAGTAAATTATTCTGAAGTGACGTCATCAAAGAAAAACTTTATATAGCTAAGATCCAGTAGCTAATAGAAATAACGAAATGTGTTTTTTGCGTTTATCTTTTTCAGACACTGAAATTGAGTTTTGATTTTCCATTCTACGGTCAAGATATACGGAACATAACTGTTGCTACCGGCGGCTTTATCTACACCGGTGAACATGTACACAATTGGCTTGCAGCCACACAGTACATCGCACCATTAATGGCCAACTTTGACACCACCCTCACCAATGACAGCATGGTCAAAATGTACGATGATGGTGAGTGTAATCAACAATAATAAAGTACGCGCTGCGCAGTGCTCTCGACCCTTCCCTCTACACCTAAAATTGTGCACTGCGAAACAACTCATGTATATAAAGGCTTTTATAGGGTATAATATTGTTATAAAATAATTTAATATATAAATTTCCACCATTGTGAAGCTTGATGTTTATTTTCAGAACTGTTCTATTGTACTTTACATTTATTTTTGAATTATTTAATATATTATCCATAGATTAGATGAATGGAATATAAAAATATATTACAAATAGAGTTTACTAAATACAAGTTTGATTATATAACAATATAAAATATTTATACAACTGTGAAATATTCAGTGACTTAAATTGATGAATGGGATATACCTTTGTATTTATATTATTGCCTTGAGTTAGGTAAAGTCATTGTTTTAAAATTAATTATAGTATTATAGTAATATATATGCTGTTTTAGGAACCAAGTTTACAGTGATCTGGGAGAATGTGACGCTGCAAGAAGATGCAACAAAGAAATTCACATTTGCAGCCACTCTGAACAAGAATGGAGATATTGTGTTCACATACAAGGATATCCCTATACCAGTTCAGCAAATAAATGATAAGGAACATCCCGTCAAAGTGGGCATCAGTGATGCTTACTTGAAAGATAAATACCTATTCAGTAAGTTGTTTTTTTTTTTTAATTTATCTAACTGATTACAATTTTCTTTAGCCTTTTTTATGAGATCAAAATAATTTTGATGAAAATTAATATAGAACTCATCTTACTAATATTATAAATGCTAAATAGATGGATGTTTGTTAAAAGGGTTTGTTTGTCCTGAACATTTCAACCGATCTTGATAAAATTTGGCACAAATATAGAACATAGTCTAGAAAAACACACAGGCTACTTATTATGTTTTTTTTTTTGTAACACCTAGTTGTAAATATTTTCGCCTACGAAATCATGGACACGAGCTAGAATTCTCGTGAAATTAGGTATGAATGTAGGTCATTAACATATCACTATTGCAGAAACAATAATAACTTACTCATCTTCTGTTATTATTAAAAATAAATATTTATATTAAATGTCTTCTGTTATCTTATGCACAAGATAATTCTCTACGTTGCATTATAAACAATGGCAAAGGTTATCTATTTCGTCTGTAATATTTCCATTTATATTACTGTGTATTTATTTCCTTCGTTAAATATAATCACTTAAATATTAATTTAGGTCAGGCATAAACATTTCATTGTTTTTTTTTTTACTAAATATGTACTCTCAACCACATAACTCATCACTTGACCACGTACATTCTTCTCAATAATTTTTTTCTTTACTTAGCTCCAAAATGTTTAATTCTTTAATTTTTGTGAAAAAGCTATATCTTCCTTTTTTATCAACAGACGTGAGACATAAGACAATATACGAGTATCATCGCATCTCTTTCAAGAACCACGAGATTTCGAACAACACTATCTTGAAATTGACTGCACTGCCGACCTGCATTCAGTACAATACTTGTGAGAGCTGCGCCAACCACGATACTGGCTTCCAGGTAATCATCAAAAAAAAATTATCTGCTTTAAAAATCTATAAATGTATTCCTAATTAAATGTACAATCTTTTTTCAGTGTCTATGGTGTGAACAACTCCGTAAATGTTCAAGCGGCACCGACAGAAACAAACAAGATTGGATGGTTAGAAGTAAGTTTACTATTAATTTAGTTTAAATATTACATTAAAATCATTATCGTTTGATAATGGTTGAAATTATTAACGTGTGAAAAACATATTCGCGATTTCAAGGGTTACAGCGTTTATGCTTTCCAGCGTCGATATGTACATTTATATGACGTTCTAACGTTGATGGAAAATAAATTCAAAGATATGTGTGAACTCAACTAACACACTCTGGGTCAGCGTGATTGTCTATGTCCTAACTTAGGGTAGGCTCCGAGCCCCTCAGTGGGATTACGTTCATTACTTCAAATGGATAAATGTAACTTTTGGAAATGCTTTAATATTTATTTGTACGACATATCTATATATATAAAAGAAAGTCGTGTTAGTTACACTATTTATAACTCAAGATCGGTCGAACTGATTTAATTGAAAATTGATGGGGAGGTAGCTTAGAACCAGGAAGAGGACATAGGATAATTTTTACCCCGTTTTCTATTTTTTATTCCGCGCGGACGGAGTTGCGGGTAAAAGCTAGTTTTTAATAAAGTGACTTATGTAATTATATTTTGTTTGTATTTGCAATGTCTAATTATAATCAATATCATTAGATTGCGACAGAGAGCCTATCATGAACGCATCGTCTTGCCCCGCTCATGCACCGATCAACGCGCCCTCTGACAATACCAACACAGCGTACACCACAGACGGACAGAACAACTCTGTAGTTGTTGTTAGCACAGGTAAAGCAATGTTAATTTCATTATTCTTTCACATCTGACAAAAATGTCTATTTTGAGAACCCATAGACTAAACCTTGTTTATGATTTCCAGAGTGTGAAGTGTCTTTTGATTTGTATTTTTCTGTGAAATTTCATAGAGTTGCATTCAAAGAGAGTTATTGATATTATTTTCTATTTAGCTTTATTTAATTCCATACAAATATGCTTTGTATGGAAAATAAAGTACAATATAATAAAGTGCAATGTACATTTTTCTAAATTGTATGGACCACATTGTGGTTAAATGCCTCCTCCTAATTACAATTTTTATTTACCACAACTATATTTTTTAATTAATAGTGCACACTGATGCGGATACTAAGTCGAGTAGTGAGCGGGTGGGAGGTATGGTGGTCGCAGGCCCTGCTGAGCGGTCGCCAGTAGGAGGTGCAGTCGCAGCGTTTGTTCTCGTAGCGCTCGTCTGCTGCTTCGGAGCCTGGATCCTGTACGCCTTCAAGAACCCTCACACCCGCAGCGGACAGTTCCTTATCAAGGTATACGCCTTTTCAAATATCTTGGCTCAATGTCTGAATGCTGCGCTGTGAAGCCGTGCGATGTACCAAGCTACCAATAGAACACTCTGGGACATATTGAAACTACAATTTTTTTTTACAGTATCGACCTTCTCAATGGGGATGGAGACGCGGTGAGGCGCGATACACCGCCGCCACCATACATATGTAAGGAAAGTGCGCACGCGCAGTGATGACGTCACACCGCAACAACTGTGACAACCGTAAATCGTAGCGCGGATTGCCCTTGATCCGTTTCCGAAACATAAACTACTCCGGATTTTAAAATCCAACTCAAGGCCATCCATTTTTCAACCTTAATAACCGTCCTTATTAAAAATAAAAGAAAAACCGACTTCAAAAAATATATATCTTGTCTTATATTTACCAATTTCTACATTTCTTCGATGGAATAATTGCTGGAGTCTTCTGTAATATCATCAAAACTCAATGTTCCATTTTCAACATAAAACTTCCATTGTAATATTTAAGTTACGAGATAAAAAGAAATAGTGCAAATTGATTAATAATTCAAACTTTTTGTAGTCGGTTTGAAATAACTTTAGATTGTTTTAGTATCCATGCTGCCTTTATACAGATCTTATTACAATGTTATATATTGTTGTATGTAAGTAAAGCTAAGTAAGACCCTGTTAATATACTGTAAATATCTTTTAACTATCATTCCCGAGTACAAATTAAAAATTAATAATTGTGCCTTTACCTATCTACTATAAAACACTGCCCTATACAAACCATATATTAATCTTCTTACTATATGTTCCAGAACACTACATTAAATAGCTATTATTATTCAAATTGAATCCTTAATTTTTTTTTAAAAAAAGTATACAAAATATTGAATTGTAAACTGATCAGTTTTTTTTTATGAAGGTAGATTAAAAACCGTCCAATTTCTATAATGTTTTTAACACGTGAAAGTAAATTAAGGTATGCCTTTTTTTAAAATAAATCTATCACATTGTACTGGAATCCATCCAAAAAAATATCTATATTTGTTAAATGTTAACACATTGCACAATGTCAAATGTCATCTTGTTATTGCCATAAAATGTGATACGATAGACAAATGGTTTTATAAGGTACGTTAAATTTTTATAAGGCAGCTAAAATCTTAAATATTAACATATATAAATAAATCAAAATATTTGAAATTAACCGAATATAACATATTAATTAATTATGTATTTTTTAACATATAAAAATTATATTAAACATTTACTAGATACGTATATTGAAATTGATAATTAAATTTTAAATTTTACTTAATTATAAGTACTTAAGGAATTTCTAAGGAACAAGGTTTGTTTGTGATACGTATTATGATTATAACTTTATACATTCTTGGTTTTAACTAACATAAAGTTGATAAGTTTCGTATGAACAATTGGTTTACATCGCTGTTTATGTTATTGTCATTTCATTTGCATATTTGCAGGGCTTCCAAATGCACAATTTAAAATTACTTAGTGCATAAAATCGACCATCATATTTTTATTTGTAATTTTGTATTGTTTAGATGTATTATTTGTTACATGAAGAAAAATTGAAATTATTGTTCAATTTGAAAATAAAAATGTTTATATGTTTAATAGTAAAATTATCGTTTTTAATGTAGCTTTCTGCTTACTTTAAACAATGTCTAATTGTGTTATTGACTTATATATTTAATTTATACGTGAATTTTATTACTCATTATTATTTGGAATCTCAGTGCTTCTTTATTATGGTAAATTCAATTTATATGTATTTGGTATTTGTATATTATAGTTTAGTTAGCAGCTCCTATACCTAGATTTTTTTAATTCAATTTTATAGGTTAAATTCAAGTTTACAATTGAACTGATCAACAATCTGCGCTACAATTTGCATCTCCACGTAAGCAAATGTAATTTTATGTCCATATGTATCTTTGGTTCCGTAAGACATATCGGCGAGTCCGTCCTATTTACATATAAATATAAGACAATTAAATCAAACTATATCTGATTAAATCATTCAAAGTCATGCTCCCAAATCTAATATAATATTTGTTATTAGCAAATTATAATAAAACTATGACGTATCTTCTACATTTTTCTATATTTTATATGACACATACAAAACATTTTTCATAACCAAACAAATATCTAGGAATTTGACAATAAAACGCATCTTTTAGGAAATATCTAGCCGAATTAAATATGAATTCATATCACCAGCTATCTTCGTAGAAGGTAAAAGAAAATAGATGCTTAAATTAAACAAATACAGGTGATGATCATAAGAGTTTTTGTCTTACGGGACTTTACCTTGTTCACGTGCACTAAGTGTATGTTGGATCAATTTTTAAAATGTATTTCTATTAAGAGGTGTTTCGGAGTAATTTAATGTATATGTCAAAGTGATATTATTTGTATTATTGTCGTGTTATTTTTGTAACAACTTTCAGTTTCTTCATCTGGTGAATTACAGGAATGGATCAGAATACACCAAAGATTTTTGAGGAAACAACAAAAGTTTTATTTTCCGTCGTTTGAGATGTTTAATAAATACCGCAATATGTAACATTTTCGAGTCCACTAGTTTTATTTAGATGTTATTGTTTACTAAAATTATATAAAATAAATAAAATTTTTATTTTTAAGCGCCCGCTCATGAATTATTCCTCGACAATAAAAAAGTGGCATTAACACTTGTTTTATTTCACGTAACGTTTTAGTTTCGAATGAGGTAACGAGTCAATATTTCGGCAAGTTAATTTTTTTCTGGTTACCGATTGTTTGAGACCAAAATTTATGTATAAAACATATCGTCATACCTGTGAGTCATCGTCTTTGACAAAACAAAGATAACAAAATGTTTTAAAAGGCAACTTCGTTCTTAGAACCCCACAGTTAGTCCACTATTCCCCTTGAAATATAACAAATAGGGGTTTACATGTCGAAGTTATCCCACCTGTGCAATTCTAATGTAGTTTTGTACAATCGCGACAATAATTATTAAGAACATTAACTACATCTTCAAACAGAGCCTTGAGAAGTCGTACTTATGTTAGTCGTTTTAAATCATTAATTTTTATATCATTGTCTAGATATTTAAAAGATTGTTCGTTTTTAAAAAACGAACACTTATTTCTGACTAGCGGTCTCACGCGACTTCGTTAGCACAGTATAAAAAGTAGCCTATAATGTGTCTGCGTGCATCTCCTCACCTACCTTTCTATCAAAGTCCCGTCAAAATCGGTCCAACTGATCTGGAGATTACTCGGAACCAACGCTGCTTTGCGGAGAGACATAGACGAAAATTTGGAAAATTAGTTTTTCCTTATCAGGAACGCAACATTAACGTCCACTAAATATGATGCAAACTGCACATCTCAGCGAAGAAATTCAACTATGTATGTGTAGTCAACTAACCCGCACTGGGCCAACCAACCTGGTTAGGATTGAGACTGGGGATATGAACTGACGAATTTAAACATGTACCAATAAATTTTTATTTCGTTATCTACCTAAGTCATTATAGAATTATTCTTTTAGCCGGTATACAAAAATGTTTGTATTTGGTGCCATTACACCTACGATGTACATGAATTTTGGAATAATAAAACAGTCCGCAATCCTACTACGGTCAGTCTCGTTACCGCCGTACCATGTACATGTTCATTGTGTGTCGAACAATAGCCGACAATAAAACAAAGTTTTAGGCATCTATTGTACTTGAAAATTTTACGTGCACCTGAAACAACTCGCGTTAATAACACAAATGTATCGAATTGCAATATGCTTAATTGTCTCTATAATCGAAGGCGGCGGCAGGAAGTTGGCTTGCAAAAATCCAAAAACAGCGCTTGAAATTGGCAAATGGGCACACAATTTGAAGCATCTGGACTCTGCGGTTATCGAAAACGGACCAGTTTCTATGCACGAGGGACAAATGTACGTATATGAAAACTATTTCCCGAATTATATTATCAAATACGTCCATGTCGACAATGTCGCTATAAAATCTTGCGGAGCCAATGCACAAGTGAAGAAAGGTGGCGTTGACGCTTCTTCGGTTCTTATCGTCCTACACGCCGATATAAACGAGGAGATCCGGTCAGTGATCGACATCTGGGGCACGGCGAATGGAGTCCCCGCAAAAGGCGTCGCATCTCATCCCGAACACTACAAAGGTGGTATGAAGTCCATTTACCTCTTTAGCGATCGACGAGCCGTTAACCACAACACAGGTTTCAGAAAAAATAGATAATGATCAAACGGAAAAATATTTATTGTTGTAATAGTTTAATTATAAATTAAATGTTTTGTACTGCTGATGTTATATTTTTTTAAGTAAAATTATTATATTATTTTAATAGATACAACTCGTATGGATCCAAAAGCGATTGCTTGTTCTGTTGAGAAAATTAAGATTAAATCTCATTTAAGGATTTGTTACATTTGTCTTACTAATATTAAAAATGCGAATATTTAGAGGGATGTATGTTTGTCTGAAGATATCTCCGGAACAGCTCAACGGAACTTGATGAAATTTAGCACAGATGTAGAACTTGATCTGGAAGAACACATAGGCTACTGCGTAGGTTATTACGCTTTTTTTAATTCCGTTGACAGCTTTTTATAATATTAGTAAGATTAGGGCACAAACTGTATCTAGCTTCCCAAGAAACCCTACAGCTACCAGCTGTCCTTTGGTTTAGAAATGCACATGTGACAAACCATAGAGCTTTGATTTCTATCATTGTCGCTTAAGATTCTTTACAGTTAAAGGTCAACTAATGGAATCACCTAAATTAATCATTATTCTTCAATGTTTCATTATTTTTTTACGAAGTAATCTAGGAATTAGGGAGAAAAAATACAAAGCATAATAAATGAATAAGAATGAATTTGATTTTATATCTTTATTTAAATCAAATTATTGATTTAACAAAAATCAGATAAGATAAGAGTACACAGCTTAAACATAATGTTTGTGGCACAGGTAACACTAATTTATTTAATTAGATCTGCTAACTCTTTGGGTTGTTACTTAAATTCTTTTTTTGAGGTTATACTTATTAGGCGGTTATTTTTTCAAATTTGTTTCAAAGATATAACATAGAAAATTGGAAAATCGATCGTTATAAAACCTTTTAAATAATAAAGGCATTAAGACTAAACAAGGGCAAACATTTTAATTATAAAGTCAGCAGAACTAATTGAAGTTTTAAAAAAAATGGTTTACTCATTTTAAACACATTGTTGACTAGACACAAATAATAATATATTTTTTTAATATTTAATACGTATAAATTAAAATTATTTTAATCTACGAATGAAACATAAACTTACGCTATTCCATTATTACGTGACATTAAAGATGATTTTTTTATTGCACATTAAAAATTTTGTACTTTAAAGCTTAAACTATTGCGCGTATCCGATATTCAACAAAAGGTTACAAACACAATATACATCATAAAATCGTTATATTCAAAATACTTTCTGTACAACAAAATACTTTGTACGTAATTCGGTTTCTTTACAATATGGCAGTTTGCATTTTTATTGATATGCAATTTTATAAATTTCAAAGATCGTGTAGAAAAAATCTAGAAGTTACGTATATCGTGTAGAAAAAATCCTCAAAATAATATAGTTCACATAAAAGAGGAATATTCTAAAATGTTTGTGTCAGACGAATTTTGAACACTAAATGGTAATATTTATACACATTTTGTTTGCTTTAATGTTGTTCATAGTTTTTATACGTTAAACTAAATAATTAGTTTTATAGGTATAAGAGTCGAAAAATATAATTTAACTGACTGTGATTTTTTTTCAATTATCACAACATGGTATCATTATTTCTACGCTTTTGAGTTATTTTCTAGAAATAACTACTAAACAAATACCCCGAACTGGTAACTATTATATTATTTAGGAGAAAAAAAAACATCTACTGAAATTATTTGGGAATCGAATACACAGTAGCGATTTTATTAAGCTATGCGTAGTTTGTAAAACCTATCATCATTATTAAATAGGTTAAATGTGCAGAAAGACGTAGGGAACGGACAATACTTACAAGACAAACAATAATAACATTGGTTAAAATTACGCACTTTATACGTTCATCATATACTTGAATTGCAAATGTATGTAGACAGATCGAATAGGCGTTTAGATTAAGTACATGTCATTCCATATTAAGATGACACTTAATTCTGTGAAGTTTTACTTAGATAAGAGAAAAAGGGATTTTTTTATAAGAGAAGGGGGCAAACGAGCGGCGGGAACACCGGAGTGATCAACGACATCCATAGACATCCGCAACACCAGAGGAACTGCAGATGCGTTGCCGCATACATATGAATATTTAGACATGACATATACTAATTGTGAGCTTTTAATGTTAATAAAGCAATAATATGAGTTTATTACTAAAGATATTGTATGAGTTGTAAATACAATGCTTAAACTAAATATTTGGTCGTTAAATAATACTTGCAAACGACAAGTCTACGTTTAATCCACATTGTGGAATTTCAAGATGGCACGCCCGTTGATTTCAGAATTGCATAGTTTTCTAACTACCTCCTGAGCTTCTTCCGCTGGGAACACTGAATGTGGCGGCGGCTCGACCTGCAAACAATGTAACACGTTCAGTGCTAGTACGACTTTCAATTATCAAACTAAACTAGCAGAGCGATTCTGTGATACTGCACGCGCTAATAAATACTACTAAATTTTAGAAATGTAATAGAATTACTGTAGAAATTAGAAATTGATATGATTATAATTTTGTTTGACGGTTTTGTCGTTGGTTTCTTTTATGGAAATTGCCCACAACTTCGTCCGCGCTGAAATAAAACTGAATAAGTAGCCTATGCGTTCTACATCTATACCAAACATTATGATGCGTGCAGCTGTTTTGGTGGTAACATTTAAAAAACATCCATCTAAACTTTCACATTTATTATATCAGTTGGAAGTGACAACAGGAAAACTAGAAAATACGACAAGATGATTATGACAGTGGGAACTCATTTTTTTTTCAAATAGTTATGATTGCACAAATCCGATAGTAATTTCGGCAGGAAAAACCATGGGCGGAAATTACCAATATGTATTTACTAATCCCGAACCAATTTATGCTACTCATTTTATTAAGAAATTCTTTTAAAAGTGTTTATTTCGAGATATGTTAATACTACATAATTGAATTATTCCTACTCAACATAGACAGTAAAAAACATAAAAAGCTATTGTAGTATCTGTACCTGTACTGTGGATATATTTAGAATTATTTGTAAACCCCACTCAGGTAACGAAATAAATAAGATTTTAGGATTCTAAATACTTTTAAGTTACAAATAACACACATTGTATTAAATCTACTAGATACTATAGTAATTATATTAAATGTACATATAAATTAAATTTAATTAGCATTATATTACATATGTACACATATAAATTATATGTACATTTAATATTATTACTATGGTATCTACATATAAAAACTATATCACGCCTGTCATATTTTAGGTTACTGTCATATTAAAGATTGAACGGATGTTGATAGCTACTTCTGCTTTTCACACCAAGTAACTTGTCACTCTTTATCTGGTTCTGCACACCTAATTACTTTCTTTATATCTTATAATTTCCTCTTCTGTCCTACAATAATGCGACAATGCAACATTAATATGAATAATCAATGTTGACCTCTCATATCGACCAATAAATACAATCTGCGTCGCAACAGCGAGGCACTGCGCCATCACAAATGTAAAATCATTGCAGCCGCGATATCAATTGAGGTCTCGGCGACACCAATTGTCCACTTTATTCTTCAGTGATGTATCTTCACTTGCTATACCTAATGTTTAATAGCCACCATTTTTTTCAATTCTATACTGTACTAAAAACGTATGTAAAACCAAAATATATATTTTTTATATTTCGTGCATATATTTGCTTTATTTATATTTTAAAAAATCCTTAAAACGTGTGTCTGTCCACAAGTTTACGCTTGTACCGGGTAATCTTCGAAACAGCTAGACTGATTTTGACGAGACATTTGACATGGAAGCTAACATTTGATGTCAACTTTTAGAATCTTATATCTTCGTGTTTGTATGTTATATTAAAATAAATTTTCATACTTAATACATTGCCGATAAGATATTCACTAACTGCACCGCACTAAGTATGAAAATTTATTTTTATTTACAAACAAACACGAAGATATACGAGGGGAGGTCCAAAAGTTCGCGGAATGGAGGGGATGGAGTGGGGATAGGGTAGCTCGCTTAGTGTCATACTAATTGGGCACTCATAATTAGTATATATATAACATTTCAACCCTATAGTGCCATTCGTTTACGAGTACTCGCCTGCTGAACAAGTCAATCCGGAAGCAAACTGCAACTATGGAGAAAATTGAACATCGCGCTGTGATAAAATTCCTTACCAAGCAAGGAAAAAACGTTCAAACCATTTTAAATGAAATGGAAGCCGTTTATGGAGATCAGTGCCCTGGTAAAACAATGGTTTATAAGTGGCATGGTCTTTTTAAACATGGTCGAGATTCAATTGAAGACGACTCTCGCTCTGGGCGGCCAGCTGACGCCACCACATCAGACATCGTTGAAAAAGTCGAAAAACTTGTACTCGAAGACACACGTTTGAAGAAGAAACAATTATCTGCATTTGTTGGAGTATCAGATACAACTATTTTGCGTATCCTGCACGACCACCTGGGCATGACAAAAGTCAGTGCAAGATGGGTGCCGAGAATGCTCACGCCGCTTCAAAAACAGCAGCGCGTCGACGCGTCTAAGCACTTTTTGGAGTTGTGTGGAGACGAGCCCGTGCAGATTTTGGAGCGGATTGTTACTGGAGATGAAACATGGGTTCATCACTTTGAACCTGAGTCCAAACAGGAGTCCATGCAATGGCACAAAAAGGGTACACCACCTCCCAAAAAATTCAAGGTGTCAGAATCGGCGGGAAAGTTGATGGCCACTGTTTTTTGGGATTGTAAGGGAATATTACTCATTGATTATAAAGAAAAAGGTACCACTATAACCGGAGAATACTACGCACTCATATTAGAAAAGTTAAAGGAGTCAATTAAAGAAAAACGTCGAGGAAAATTGGCCAAGGGTGTGTTGCTTTTGCAAGACAACGCGCCGGTTCACAAAAGCCGAGTTGCCATGACTGCTCTGCACACACATGGGTTCGAACCACTTGTTCACCCACCCTACAGTCCAGACCTGGCTCCTAGCGATTTTTATTTATTTCCAAATTTAAAAAAAGAGCTAAGGGGAAGGAAATTTTCCGACGATAATGAAGTGAAGGAGGCAATTTCGGCCCATTTTGAGGCCAAAGACAAAAAATATTTTTTCGATGGTTTAGAAAAATTAATTGATAGATCGAATAAATGTATTAGACTTAAGGGTGATTATATTGAAAAGGAAAAATAAATTTATTGTTATATTTCATTGACAACCCTTTCATTCCGCGAACTTTTGGACCTCCCCTCGTAAGTTGACATCAAATCAACATCTTTGAAATGTAAATGCGACGTTTTGCAAACAGCAACTTTTCGGTTATTTATCATATTACAAGCTTTTTCGTGCGTCTGTAATTCAATTCAGAATACGCTTGATCCAGTTTCATTGAACACAGATTTATTTAGGTAAATAACAATCTGTTATAATAATGACATGTCCTTTCGTTTACCGCAAGTAGGAATTAAATTTTATCCAACAACTAACGTATAGGTACTTATGTGAATAACAAAAGTACATTAATCTTTCTTACGTAAAAAATGTAATTTGAACCCTTCAAAACTTTATAATTATTATTCGAAGTTTGATTGACTTTCTCGAGAAGTTAAATTAAAGGAGTAAATAAGGTTTCCCAAACTGCCTATTTTGCAACGTGACTGCCATTCAGCGTGGAAGTTTGTTTTCAACTTTTAAAATCCCAAGTACTCTCCATGTGAAATTACGCTTTTACTTCTGTTTGTTGACTCGAGATGTGGAAATCAGGCACTCATGAACATTGATTGAAATTAAACGCGACACACGCTAGTTCATTTCTATCTGATCAAAATTTACAACGATTTTTATTTATTGCACTTTTTATCATTATTTTAACAAAAAATGATAAATACGCGAAGCTGCATTATCTGAAATACACCATCCTGATTGTTTACTGTTGTCAATGAAAAAAGGTAAATACCTACTTACTATTGGTTTCCGAGAACAGAATCTCTGTATAAAATATAACGTCATCCCTGTGTGTCTGTGACAAAACAGAGATAATGATATATTTTAAACGGGAATTTTAATCTCAGAAACCTACGATTAGTCCAGTACAGACAGCAGACTTAGCGCTTAGCAATTGTTTATGCGGCGTCATACACTTACTTACAGGAAGATGTAACTCTTATGAAACACGAAAAATTATTAGTTCGACAAACTATCGTAATCCGGATCTTTCATCAACAAGTGCATCTTATCTACGATAAACGGTAAATAAGTCAATGTACTTACATCGCCACGCGCAACCAGATATACCAACTCCTTCAATTGTTCGATGGAGCCATTCGGTACCACGACAATTTGCACGTTCATCTCTTCTGCTTTCTTTGCGAATTTCGGCATCAATTTATCCCCGACATCCTCAGTTACGAGAACCATTCCTCCCTAGGTATCAACAGAAAAGCAGTGATAATTAAAATAATTTAAATGTGAACCAGCAAAATCAAATCGAATGAAACTTTTTCAATATAGAAATAAGTAAAGGAACGCGTGAAGTAATATGTATAATAAAAAAGTAGAAGCACCAAAAGGCAGCAAGTAGTTTACTTTGTCATAAATATGCTATTGCGACAAACTTTAAAGCGACTATCATCAGATTCAAATATCAACACACAACTGCATTTGGGGCTTTTGTTAGCTATCACGTGAGCCTACCCATTTACGAAGATATGCGCTGGAAGCTAACCACTAGCCGACATAAAGTTTGAATACCTTTGTTGTAATACCTTTTGGGTATTGAATTCTTTTAAGCGTTACCGTACCGGAGCAAGGCACTGAAGAGAGCGGTGCAGAGACCTAGAGGTAGTGCCGAAATTAAGCACAATATCGACGGGACCGCCGCACGCGTCAGTCGTGCGCTCGATCAGCTGACGTTCGTACAGATCTTCGCTCCACTGCACCACGCTGATTCTTGATATTTAAATAAAAATAAATGCATTAGTTATCGCTTCAATAATAATGTGATGTTCTTTATTAAACAAATCACAAATTTCTAATTAGAAAAACTCTCTGATCAAATAACATTGGTTACACTGGATACCCACAAATTGGTGAATACAATTTATCGTATATGCAGAAGATATTCTTTTATAAATATGTAAGTGTTATAATTTAACTATATGGAATAAAATCTTTGTGTAGGGAAATTTCGTACAAAATAATTAAAACCTGAATATACTTACTGGTCACTTTCTTTAGCTAAGACAAAACCTTCATCTTTGAGAGTTGCCACGGAAATACGAATCCGGTCATGATATTTGCTCAATTTAAAATGGTGGGAGGCTAGACGCAAAGCCCATAAAGCTAAGCCACCCGTGCCGACAATCAATACAGTGGCTTTGTCTTTATGGTTCGGGCCTTCGAGCACTGTTTTTAAGCACTCGCTTGCAGTTTGCACCGTGTTACTTGCAAGCAATGCGCCCGTCGGAAGCATGGCGGCCACACTAAGAGGAAGATCAGCCGGAACCGGCACAAGGCATTTGAAGTCAGGCACGACGATGTAGTCGGCATATCCATGTGGCACACCTTCGTATGGAAATAATACTATTCGTGTTCCTTCAGTTATGCCCTCTACACGCTCGGCAGCTTTTCCAATTGCGTCCACGACACCTGCGACTTCATAACCTGGAAACAGTGCCCCATCTCGAAGGCCTATGTGGGCGGGTGTTGAGCCATGGATACCGAAACCTTCCATTTCACCAGTGAGGCTGCTAATTGATGAAACAGATGATGTACTGCACACTGATGCAGAGCGAGTGCGGCTGACGCGATAACATGCGCCGGCATACACCACTCTGATTCTAGCTCCATACATTGGCACTTCCGGTACGGGTACATCAAAACTGAATACGCATTCCTTCAGAGTCGGTCCCGGAGACTCTATCGAAACTTGTCTGCACAGCTTACTCATAGTTGTATAGTACACTCGGAACTATAACAATATAAAAAACTTTTATAAACTAAGACATATTACACAACGTTTTAACATTATTGTCACTATTTGTCAGTATTTTAACTTTTTTGAGTTAAGACTAGTCAAGAAGAGCAGTAAATGTTACATGACTATATAAGCTCACCCATAAAGGAAGAAATACCAGCTCACAGTTTGACCTATGAAGTCTGATTAATTAATTTTACTACAATTGTCTTTCAAATTGTAAGTAAATAAATAGTATCTAATAGTCTTAAAAAGCAATATCTAATGATAATTATGTTTATCATCCATATCTGTTATAAACTAAATAATTATACAAGGCCATTAAGATAATACAGCTTGTATAGTTTAACAGAATATACATAACACTTGTGCTTTTCAATCAAAATATCAGGTAGTAATTAATGTAATGAAAAAAATTTCAAAAAAATCTTAATGTTTGAAGAATTTAAAAAATCACTATACAAAAATCAAAATTAAATCATTAGCAAGAACCTTTTGTGACAATAAAAAGATTAAGTTTTTTTTTTTATTTTGCATTTGTGGCTACTTACTTTAATATTGCAAAATAATACATTTCATTGTGCCACAAAGTCAAGCCAAGACTATTCACCTTATATTTGCCAATGACTTACTATATAAGAATTATGAAACATCTTGCACATAATCTTATTCATCTTTAAGACAAAGAAGAGTACCATTATAAGATTTACATGTTGCAAAAGAGCTGAAATTTAAGAAAATCTAAGGGCTTTATAATAAATACTGTAACTAATAAATGACAGATATTATTTATTACAATACAAATTGTTTTTTAGCCTACCAAAAGGTTTGTTTAAAGTAGCAAAAAAAGTAGAATGCCATATAAGGGAAATTGGCTGAGTATAAATCTTGGGGTATTGACAATAGCTGATATGTATAGTTATTAATAATATATTAAAACCATATCAAGCAGACCTTGAGATTTGTGTTCACATTCATTAAAATCATTAATATTTATATAATGCTAAATATCTGTGTATTAAAAAAAGAAAATCTATATGTACCTCTTTTCTGTTAAACTGCAGGGCAAAATATTATTGAGTTATGTATTACTTGCCAGTATTTCTTTTAATGAATACACTTTATTTCTCACAATCTGAACTCCAAAAATAGCAAGAGGACAAGTACGTGATAACGTGTTAACAACTCCGTATGTTATGAATATAGAAGCCCGTACCGTAAACAAGGACAATGGACAAATAATGACGCTGATCATACAAGCGGCCACTGAGAAAACAAAAGAATCCTACTCAAATTATATAAACATTGTTTTGACCTTCCAACTCTTGAAGGTCATATCTATAAGTATTCAATACGTTTTTCTGGGGAATGGTAGAGCTTTGACGATGAACTTTTAAATAAAATACGATATATTTTTCTTAAAGGCAAAATTAATTATAAGTTAATCTTAATTACGTATATCTGATATGTCAAAACAAAATATTTTTTAACTTATTACACATAAACACACAGCTTTATTTTATTAACAATAGAGTTAAAATACCTTGACTACGGAAGATGTTTTCTATTTTCCAGACTTTGATCTTCGCAAAATTTATAAATATTAGGATTTCATTTACAAGGACAGAAAAAAAACACTAATGACGTTTCTTTTACAATCCGTTTTACGTCTACAATGACAACTTACAAATCAATACTAGAAAATTTTGTAGACGCATTATATTAGTTTAATATAGATACACGTAGAATGTGCCTCTATCTTTCTTATATATCGTTACTTTTTAAAAATTATAATAAATCATAAAGTATACAAAACATTTCTGGGCTTTATTGCACAGTAATGACATATTTTACTGAACGTGTAATGTCTTTTCGCGATAAACTTTAAATAAACAAAATAATTGATAAAATAGGAATACGAAACTAATTTCTAGTACCTGTTTGGTAGAACTGTATTATTAAAATTCTTTATTCTACTTATCTAAAACTTAATATGAATAAATAATGTATGGACCAATTATTTTACTTTAAACTTTAAGTGGCAACACTGATCGGCGTGGGTTTTGCTGGTATTGTTAGATTGTTAGCGTGGGTTGAAGTAATAATTATTTACTTAAAATTCTTGCTGAAAGTGTTATAAAAAGGCTATAAGTGTTAAAAAATAGAGCATGGGTAAGTTTAAAGTTTAATTACAATTAGTGACATGTTAAGACTTTGCATTGTTATTGATTGATGTCATTTTTACGGGTGGCCTCATCACTATTCAAGGATTGGATTCTTTTTTTCGTATTTTAGTATGTACATAAAATTGAATATAATTTAAAGAAAACTGACGCGGTCCTTTGAAATATTCACATTTTGATTGGGTATAAAGAGTCTTGTTTAGTATATTTTCTTTTTGTGGCGCGTTGGTCGTCTCTTGCGTAGATTGATCGTGGTAGCTTGTGTTCGGTTTTGTTGAAGATTTAGTGCAAAGGTAAATACATTTGTGATGTCTGTTATTCTTAAGTAAATAGCCTAGCTCTGTCAAAATAAAAAAATCAAAAAATGTTTATTATTATAAAAGTGATGATACATATTATTAATATCTACCTTCAAGACATTCATTGATGAGTAATTATGTAAAATGCTGATTGCATTCCATTGCGAATATTACGTGCCATCTTTTTTAAAAAACAAATACTAACTCAAATAATTTTTAAACGAAACTTTTAATATTAGTCAACATTTAATTGCAAAACATTGTTCCCAATTTTCTTATTGAAATTACTTATATCTTATTCATAGTTCAAAATTAAGTTAAACATTTGATTTGATTTTATGCAATAGCAAAACAATTCACCTAAATTAACAATAAAATAATTCAAAACGCAATATTTTAAATGCTGGTTTACAAGAATTTTTGACTATTGCTCCTTTGTTAAGCATAATAGGCGAATTTTTTATATCACTTAAAATTTCAATAAGTGATAATGGTTGTAACATATAATTAAATATAAGGCATTAAAACTTATATCCATGATATTTTTTATTTTTATTTTAAATTAAAATATTATATGTCTGAAGCGGTGCTATAGTTTAGTGAGTATAAGAAAAAACATTGAAATCTAAAGCAGCAACATCCAATATTTTAAAAGTAATATAATAAAGTAACAAAAATATTACAATGGTGATTAGAAAAAGTCAATTCCAAATTGATTTTAAATGAGATTTCTTGAGTTTGAATAATTTGGATATTTTTGGATATTCTATAATAAAAGTAATGTACATATTTATAAATTTTTGTTAATTGCCAATTGTGGGGTAGTGCTGAAACATCATATGACACATTTTATTTATTTTACATGATTTTGCTTGCGTATAAAATATAATGTGCCTCTCTGTGGGTGGATGATTTCAAAAAGACTTTATGTGTATAAGCGAAACATATTTATAATTTCTTGCTAATACATGTTATGTGTTATGTTTTTTATAAATTGATGTTGGTAATAATAGTTATCTCAATTTTTTTCAGTAAGGTGCCTCATTCATAAATAGCAAGAAATAACATTAAAAAGGTTAGTATCAAGTATTGGCTTTTAAAACAAAACATAAACCCAGTTTAACATTGTTATTTGTTGTCACAATCTCCTTCTTCTGTGTATTTAAAGTCCTTATCTTACTAATACTGTAAATGTGAATGTTTAGATGGATAGATGGATGTTTGTTTGAAAGTATCTCCAGAATGGTTCAATAGATCTCAATTAATTTTGACATAAATGTAGTCTGGATAAACACATAGGCTCCTTAGTTTTTTTTTTTTGTTCGCCATGATAGTTAATCATTTTAATTCAAGTTAATTAATGCTAAAGTAAAAGTCAAGTTGTCATCACACTGCCATTTCAATTTATTGTGTTTCAGATAGCTAGAATGTCGCAACAGTATAGCTTGCGTTGGAATAACCATCAACCTAATTTCATATCTATGTTCACGACATTGCTGAATACACAAACCCTTGTAGATGTCACATTGGCAGCAGAAGGCAAGCATTTAAAAGCACATAAAGTGGTGTTGTCCGCTTGCAGTACTTATTTTCAGGTAACAAATAGCCCAGTTAATCACCTTTGTCAATTATAAATATTATGTAAACATTAGTTAACTCTTATCAAGTATGACACAGTGTTTAGATGTCTCACATAATTGTATATTGTATTGTATTTTCAGGCTGTTTTAGTTGACAATCCTTCAAGGCATCCTATTGTGATTCTTAAAGATGTGTCATATTCTGACCTTCGTACCATGGTAGACTTTATGTACTATGGTGAAGTAAATGTAACTGAGGAACAACTACCACAAGTAAGCTATTGATAAATTAAATTAAAATAATACATATATAGTTATAGTGTTTTTGTCTTATTTTTAGATAAATACCTACATTGATTTCTTTTAATATAGGTACTTGATACAGCAAAGCTCCTAAAAATAAAAGGGCTCACAGAAATGCCAGATTCCACCTCTCTGACGCGGTCCCAGGGGACGACTGCAGACTTCCAGTCCCCGGGGGATTCAATAGATTCCCAAAGACATTCAGCTTCACCGGCAGCCTCGCCTTCCAACAAACGTAGAAGGTTAGTTCTTTTTATAACTTGTTTATTATCTCTTTATTTACATTATCTACATATACCTTATATGAATGGTTTAGTTAAGTCTCTTTCATAAGTAACAACTTGCAGTATTTCTTGCTAATCCTAACACACTACATTTTGAAAAGAAGATACTTTGTAACTGGTCATATTTACAAATAAATAGATGGACGGAGTAAATATTATGGTTTGAAATATATTTATAATTTGACTATTTTTACACTACTATTAGCAAAATCATAGCAGCATGATGTATCTTTTCCTCCAAGTGAACTTCTTTTTTGTAAACAAATTATGTACTGAATATTTTGCACTAATATTTTAAATATTACCATAATTCAACACTATGTATGAATTTGGAGTGCAGAGTCTCTTAAAATACTGGCAAATTATGTTACTATAATGTATCTGAATCTAAAATATAAATACTGTGAAATGTTATTTTACTTTGCATTTCAAAATTATGCTACGAATATGTCCTTTCGATGACTTTCAATTGCCCGATATCTTGATGTCTGAATTTAAACAGGCACCGAGTCAAAAAATTTACATATCTTTAGTCTAGACAGAATGTTGTATATTTTTATTTCCACTACCCAAACTTCTGTCCAAAAATATATTGTTATACTCATCTGAAAAAAAGGGTTGCTTCTTAACATATAAGATATCCATATAGGATGGAACTATAATCCTTGGAAGGGTTGATATCTGTTTTTCATAGAGTTTGAGAGAATAATTAAAATGGTTTTTGTGACAAAGTATTATTTAATAATTATTATTAGATAACCCTCTTTTAAACACCTTTACCAGTAGTGCCATTAATATAAGCTAGTTACTTTTCAAAATAGATGTAATTAGTAAACAGAAGAAATTAAAAACACTTTTATTGACAGGAATCTATGCAATTTAATGTAGTATCTTTACCAATTTCATTGAAAATGGCTATAAATATATTTACTAGTTTTCGAGAATAATACATGATAGTATATTCCAATAATATTTTCAAGATTTATTAAAATACTAGCTTTTACCCGCGACTCCGTCCGCGCGGAATAAAAAATAAAAAACGGGGTAAAAATTATCCTATGTCCGTTTCCTGGTTCTAAGCTACCTGCCCACCAATTTTCAGTCAAATCGATTCAGCCGTTCTTAAGTTATAAATAGTGTAACTAACACGACTTTCTTTTATATATATAGATATATTAAATATATTGATAATGTTTCATTATTGTATTGATGTAATTGATGTATTGTTGTCCACAGACGACGAAAGAGTTCAACTGGCTCAACATCTTTGAACATGGTACCAGAAGAAAATAGAAATGATGACGCGGGACAGTCTGTTGATTTAGTGCGGGGGGATTCAATAACTTTGAGCAGTGTTCCACAACAAAGACGCATGAGGGAATTCCAAGATGAGCAAATGGATAATGTACCACAGGTTTGTTAATTATTTTTGGATGATCAATTAAAATTATTGACCTAAAATAAATTTTGATGATTATTTAATATATTCATTGAAATCTAAATTGTTTTTGAATCAAAGTTATGGAATTATTTTATATCAAGATTATCAGTAAACTTCACTGCTCACTCAAAAAGATAAACAAAGATAGAAAAATTGGATTTGTCGCTATTGCCACACATTATTAAAATTGACAATAATTTTTGCAGCCAACTGATCAGCACAACCTGCACGTAGACCAGTTGTCAATGGACAACAATTCAGCTATTATTCCACAAGGTTTGTTTAATATACATTATATTAAAAGAGAATTAAAACATTATTAATTTATAAAATATAATAAAATTTAAGGTAATTTAAAGGTACTGTGAAAATTTTACTTAAAACATTCAAATTTTTTCTGTGTATTTTTACTGGTATGACTTCCACTTGATCATAATTTTGAGGTCGCCCTGTATTGACAGTGAAGGTAAGCATTTTATAATTGACCTATTTCATTTATACATGTTATATGTAATCATCATCTTCCTGGCATCATCCCACTCACAAGGTTCTAAATACCTTAAAGTTTTGGCTTATTTTTTTACAGCCAGCCGCCTGCCTGTCGCCAACCCTACTTGGGAGAAATTGTTAAAATATATTTATAATAAATGCTTATAAGTAAATCATTCAAAATCATTAATAAAAAACATGAGTAGTTCAACATCATAAATAGAACAAAATTTTAGGCTCTTGTCACTAGATAGTGTTCATCATATACTTCTGGGGTATTTTCTATACCACCTCTATATTCTTGATAATAGCCTTGTACTGATCTTTCAAAAATTTATTCACTCCAATAGATGAGGTAGTTTCAGACATTCGATGTGGCATGTTTGCATTATTGTTAGACATCTATTTTTCCATACTATATAAATCCGATATTTTATATATTGAATACTTCAATGATTAGAGATGAGAAGCTTTGCTTTGTAAGATATTAAACTTCTGACGCCGCCCGACATGACGAACAAGTTTAAATCCGCCCATAATGTAAATCTTTTCCGTGTGACTGACAGTAATCTATTTCTCATCCTTATACTGTTGTCCGCCGAATAAAAGTTTATTTGTACTCATCTATGGTAAACTAGCTTTTACCCGCGACTCAGTCCGCGCGGAATAAAAAATAAAAAAAAAAAAAAACGGGGTAAAAATTATCCTATGTCCTATTCCTGGTTCTAAGCTACCTGCCCACCAATTTTCAGTCAAATCGATTCAGCCGTTCTTGAGTTATAAATGGTGTAACTAACACAACTTTCTTTTATATATATAGATGACCAACCGTTGGCTGGGGTCAGGTAGGTTGATTGTAGCTCAAAAATAGACATTTTATAATTAATATTAGAAATAAATGGATTGCAACTTTTTTTAAATTGGTAAATAATAAAATGGCTTTATTTAATTGTTGCTATCAAACAAAGTAAAAATTATTTACATAAGTATTTAAATATTATTTACATAGTTAAGAATAAAAGTGTCCGTGTAAACAGTTTGGTCCAGATAAATGATTCCGAGGGGTAAGTACATAATTCAATTATTTTTGTTGTTATGTAATAAATATTTTTTCTATTTATAATAATGTAATTTATAAAATTGATAATTTTTATAAATTACATTATTAATTGTCGTTTTGTTTTTTTTTTTTACAGTGTGTTGAATCTTAATAAAACTTCTATTTAAACAATTTAATATCTTTGTTTTTTAAAAAAAATATGTTTGAAATCAAAGTTTGCAATATTGTGTACACAACAGTGGAAATTCATCTTTACATATAAAATTTATACCAAATATGAGGCTTATTGTTGTAAAGAATAGTACAAAACAAAGTATCCTCGTTTTTGTATATATTTACCACACTCACAGTTGTTTAATGACCTTAGCATAGATTTAGTACGAGAAATGAACATGAAGATATTGCTTAAATATCTTTAGAGTGAGTACTGCCTCACCTGATGTCTATTACTATTATCTATTATTTCTTTGTTCCAGGTAGAATAAAAAAGAACTGAAGTGATGTTAAAAGTTATTTCTCCAGTTACATGATCTATCATTGTCTACATGAAGCTGAGCGGTGATAATTAAAATATAACGATTGATAACTGAGTGGATTTCAGACTGCATCAAGAAAAGGATTTTTCATAGAAAAAGATGGAAGTAATAACAAATTCAGAAATTCAAACAAATATAGAAATTAAAAGAAATGTTAAGGAAAACTATTCACAGTTTAAACTATGCTTGTGTTATTAATACTTATATATGTAATATGTTGTTTTTCAATAAATTGGAAACTGATATGTGTTTTTAAATTATGCCCTGATTCCAATTTACCTCTATATTTTAATAGATTGTTGTCAACGAATTTTCTTTATTAATATAATTTGAATTCAATAATGTTTTTCCAACCACGAATTTTATTCGTATCATACTTTGGTTACATTAATCAAATTTATTCCGGAGTACAGTTTTTCTCAGGAAATATAATATATGATAACACATTTAAGTTTTATTATAAGTTTTTCGACTTTTCCGTCGCTGCCTCAATCTCGATTATTATGGAATTTTGAATAAAATTACTTTCTGCAAATTTTGAGTAGTATATTTTTATTAATTTGTCAATTTTTGGGCAAACCTTTATTTTCAGGGAAGGGAGATCAATGAAATGTATATTGAAATGAAATATTTGTTTATTTATTTAACTACTATATTATAAAATCGTAGTAATGTTTTACAAAATCATTTATCTCTCTTCCCAGGAGGCCAATGGAGTATGATGGAGCACACATACCCCCGATACTCGAACGCGTGCGTCGGCGGCGGCGGCGGTGGCGGTACCGGCACCGGCGGCGGCGGCTTGCAGCCGGACCACGGCATATACATGAACAACGTCATCAACCCACACATGAACGACTCCGACATGAACGACTACGGTCAGGGCCTCGGAGTGACTGGGCCCTCGCCTGGGCCGAGTTGCTTCCCAGAGGCACAGACGGCGCAAGAAGTGGTGCCGCAAACCCAGCCTAAACGACGTCGCACTACCAATCCACAGTCCGAAGAGAACTTCCAAAGGGCACTCGAAGCCGTTCGTTTCGGTGGAATCGGCTTCTGTAAAGCGGCACGCATGTTTGGAGTAAACAATAGGACACTATGGCTCGAGTACAAGAAAAAGGGGTATCCCAACAACCGGCCTAGTATTAAAAACAGGATAAAACGCGAACACACTACTCCGCCGCCCGAACCAAAAGAAGAAGTTCAGCAACCAGAGCAACAGATGGCACTGATATGTCCTCCGCATTCTGTACCAGTGGGTTTCATAGATTCCCGACCGATAGATTTCCCGCTGCAGGGGGTTTCCCATCATTCTCCTCTGAACATTCTCGGGATGAACTTTAATTCGATCCAATAGAACGCGGCTTGCGGGGCGGTGGGAGACGAGTCATACACGTTGTGACACGAGTGGCAGGGCGCGGAGATGAGCGCGGCGCCCCTCGCGCCCTTAGCGCCTCTCGCGCCCTTAGCGCCCATCGCGCCCCTGCCCGCCCCGCAGCGGCCCCAGCCCTGCTACGATGTCTACATGCACATGTCTCTGTAAATATTGTTACCCTCGGCGTCCAGTATTACTATATACATTAACATTTATTATATATGCAAGTGAATGTGATACTGGACTTTGTAATGTCCACGAGACGGGCGTATATTTGCCATAATCAGTAATTTATGTTTAGATCTCAGTAGCTATTTAAGTTATGATAATTTACAAATATTCAATTCAGCTTTTTTTTAACTATACCTTTTAGGTTGTAATGAAAATGTTTGTGTACATAATGTTATGTAGAACCGTTCTCAATCACAGGATTTTTTTCCATTACAATTTTATGTTTAATGCATGACTGATAAGGATGTTTTTTTTAAACTACCTCCATTAGTAAGTCACTTTTAAAATACGGAACAATCACAAATACAGCCTAGCATCTATATTTTTTTCTTTTAGCATTGTAAGTTTTTTTTTACTATTAATTTTATAAGTTTGTGATGTTCTTTTATTGCATTTATTATGTATTTATAATGTACTTTCCTCGAATACATCACTAATGTAATACAATATGATGAACAATTCAACCTTTATTAGATATATTAAGATACGCTTATTTCTTTACAAAAAATCAGGTTCACATTACAGATTTGTTTATTTAATAGTGACCCAAAATGTTTTTACAAACATAAACTAGAACATTGACGACATATTGTTATACGAGATATGTAGAAGTAAAATTAGGAACTTAAAACAATAGTTATATGTTGTTAGACACATCAAAACTATATTTCCTATCTAGTAATATATTTGTTTAAAAAGCCTTTGTTCATTCATCATATATGATGTTACAAATATAGCAATAATATTAAATCATATTTGATTTTTCAAGTCGAAATTATTATTTAAGATTTATATTACAATTTTAACATAATATCTAAGATTTGTTTGTTTCCACAAAACATTCTTTGAAAACGTCCAAATTTACAAAATGCTCTAATTATTTTAATAATTTTAGAAATAATTGAGTCCACGTTTTACCAAATTTTTTTCTTTTATAAAATCCTTGCTATTTTACGAATTACTGGCACTTGCATTTACATTTTAAGCTTTTAACACAATTTCTATTGTTCTTTTATAGGTTAAGTTACGGCATTATTTTGACAGACTTTATCTGTGTAATTTATACACAACGTTTTTTTATTATTATTATTGTACATATCACAATAGTTAGAACTGATAAAGCAAACCAATAATATTATATTAAAACTTAATAACAATCTCAACGTTACAAATTAACTTTGATGATTTTTTTTTCTCAATATGACATCGAAATACGGATCATGGAATAAGTTCAGTCATCATTGACCTGGTCATTTCCCTAATATAATACTTTTCCTTACTTTTGTATCAGCAGTTATATTTGATTTCAGTACCTTCTTTCACACAATCCATGCTTTCTTCGATCTTCTATGTGAATTTTAGTTATTCAAATTCAATCTCTTTATCAAAACTTTTTTTTTCGTACCGTCAGAATAAAAATTATAATGATTTAATGTGTTTTACATAAAAAAATTTGCTAATACTTTTGACGCGATGCGAAATAATGTAGTAAAGGTTCTCAAATGTTCAAAATCTTGACAAGATCACTAACAAAAAAAAACTATAATACTACATTGTTATAAAGTACATCTTCTTAGTATAATATGTCGATATTCTTAAATTTTATATATATATTTCATTTATTTTTATAAAAACTTTTAAACTCGATGTCTACTTTTTTATATTAACTGTATGTTAGATATAAGAATTTCAGTAAGAGTAATGTTAACCAAAAGCAATAGTTAAATATAGTTTTGCTTGACAGGGTAAAGATGACCCAATCTATATCTTGATAGTTTGTGCATTCGGGTTATTCGACTGTAGTAATGGCATGTATGCAGTAACAGGTGATGAAAATGCAAATCACGTCTAAAATGTTAAATAATAGTCAGGTATGATCATTTTTTTTTACAATTAGTATTATTTCCTTAGTTGTTACATGAACTTTATAATATGACTTATGCAAAGATCTCTTTTATTTTTGACTGACTTTACAATGTTTACAACACGAACTTGTAATGAGAACGCACTCTTTAATACGAAGTTTATTTATTTTGTATTATATAAAATGCCACTAATGTACTTATATCAATTATTACCAGTTATTTTTTAGTGTGATAGAGTGATTGAACTGACAGTATTATATATCATTTTTTTTTGGTAGCCAAATGGCAACTTTTAGAAGTTAGTGTGGAAATTAATATCTTAGGTAACGTAGCTGCTATAGACTTAAATATTTAGGATTAATAGCTATTATGTATGCATCGTAATGGACATTATATGTAATGATTAAGAAAACAACATAGCTGTTATTGGATAAGGTCATTAGTTTACAACATGTATATATGTGTTATGTATAAATATAGAACAACAAGTAACTTGTAATGTATAATTATATTGATACTAAACGTTTACTTAAAATTAACGAAGAATGTAAAAATTTCATTTTTTTTATTCTCACAGATGCAATTTTCTAATGACTATTAAAATACAATGTTTTATTAAAATTATTGCTATTTTATTTTCTTTTCGTAAAAGTAGCACAATAAATAATATATTTATGAGTATGAGGCACGTTAACTATATTTTTGGCGTGAGACTATGTTTTGCACCCTAAAATATCAAAATGTTTTGCAATTTTAATGAAAGTTCTTGTTTGCATTATATGACATTGATTCGATTTGTTTAGACTTTTATATCTGTCATATCAACGCTATACGGGTTCACCTCTTTTATTATAAAATCAATAATTTCTCAGATTCCTTTTCTTCTGAATCGAGTCTACGTTTGCGGCGTTCAAAATTCTCAAAGCGACAAAGCCGAGTCCCCGACGAACGCGAATTGAGGAAGCAAATGTCTGAACCCGCACCGCCCGCGGGTCTGCCGGTGTTGCAGAAGCACGAGTCCTACCCTCAATATACCTCTAACAAGGTGGGTACTTTAATAACACGATGTAGGTCTTTACGTAATCCTCACTTCATTTCTTTTTTTTGTTAAATAATTTTTACCGAGTCTTCACAAGAAAACTTTACGACCATTGCTTTAATTTGCTCCCAAAACGATTAGCCATTTATCTCGTATATCATGCATACTATTTGCGAAACAGAAATTATTTTATTTTGTTACAAACATAGGCAAGCCATCATATATATAGCCAAATGGAGTCTGAAAATTCTTTTTTTAAGTACATTTTTTACATATTTTTTTAGGTTATAACATGAAATATTTTCGTTATTCTTTATATTTACTAGAGCCGACGTTTGAAGCCTCAGGAGCGTGAGGTTGGGTCACTGCTTATTCGATTAGTTGATCGTCAGTCGTCTACCACGACTTCAACATCAACGTCGTTCGACACACAAGTTGGGGAGGGCGGTGTTCAGACGCAGCGCGCAAGCCATACTCCGGCGGTACGCGATGGACCGCCTCTCAGTTGCAACTTCTGCTGGAATACGGTCGACGAGTGCGGTAGGATCCTGCGCCGCAAGACACAGTACCATTGTCCCGAGTGCCGTACTAATCTCTGCATTGTGCCCTGCTTCCACGAATACCACGACCTGCCGGAGGCCGAAACAGGCGCAAGCGCCAGGTGAATCATACAGTATGCCCCAAGGCAAAAACTCCGTCACTAAGCAAAGTTTATACTAGTGCAAATACAAACAGTAATTGCTCGATACTTTATCGATGCAATCCAATTGATATTCAGCTTATTGTTGTGGTTTAGTACTGACACATCTGTCACTGATATCGATCGAACGTTTGTGTTACGAAATTGTAAAATTTTTCATACATCGATCCAACCTAAAGTTAACAGTGCATGCATATTTTTAACATTATCATTGACTTAATACAGTGGATTTTATCTTATCCACATATTTTTATTGTTCTTAATTAATATAAAATATCGGTCAAGTATTTTATAATTTAGGGAAGATCTTTTTATTTTTTTAAATAATTGTTCTATCTATGTGACTTGATGTTTGTTTTATTCGTGAACTTTATAAATGTAATTATTGATGTACTAATCTTGCCCTGAACATTGTCACGAAAAAATTTTCTTAAACGAAGTTTATACTGGATGTGTACATATTTACACACTGTTATTGATTGAGAACTTAGCTCCAAAGCAAAATTATAATTCTTATAAGGTAATGAAAACATATCGATAAAATACAATTTTATTATCTGTAATATGTGTATTTTGAGAGGGTTTCCAAATTATAATATAAGATTTTTAATGTTATATGACAAAATAATATATAAAGGAAAATAATATATAAAAGATTAAATTTTCTCAATGGATGTATAGAAAGTAGAAATTGCATATGCATGTTTGACAAATTGACAAAATTCTAACTATGTATGTATTTGTTATGTAAATATATATTTGTAATGTAATATAAAAATGTTAACAAATACTAAAGCACGTTTTATAAAAATGTAGTATATAAATATTTGAAGTCGTTTGTGGTAACATTTTAATGGTGCACAGAATAATGAAATACCTAATAGGAGTGTTAATTTGACAGCGGTGATATATGTGAATTATAGGCTTAATATTTTAGTAGCATTTTTGAAATGCGATAAGACAGAAAAATTAATGAAATTTGCTTCGTATTTTCAAATTGTTGCCACTCTATGTTTAGTATTGCCAGTCTTTATTTTTATCTTTGATTATTACTCTGTAACTTTATAGGTACTTAAAATGTTGCACTTCTTCGAGACGCTTATGTCCAAGATAAATCGATGTTAGATGTGCCAAGGTATTACGAAAAAGCTTTTTAATTTCATGTTCTACGATATACTTACGACTAAGATTTTACACTTTTATGAGACCTAATTTCTACATTACTAAGTTCAAAAAACATCTGCTGTCGTGCTCGATGACGGAGCTGTTACTTTAGTCGTCTCCATCCTTGAAGGTTTCTCTTGGGACATAGATTATTCGATGTTTGTTTCAATCGTTATGCAATTGGTCTAGTTAATTCTGCACCTCGTCTCTTTTAAGGTATCTTTAATAAATAGCAATATTATATGTTAAAAATGTACAGATTTATAATAGTATTTTTTTTATAGAATCATAACGAATTTACGTCTGTCAATAAGAATTTAAGTTTTTGGAGTTTACAAATATGAAAAGGAATACGTGTATTTGTCATTTCTCTAATATTTATTATGCGCAGAAAATTATCAATATGTAATTATTTTTTATCATCCGAAATAATAGTTTTTAAGAAATGGGTATTGAAATAGATTCGATTTTCTTAAAGAAATACTTGTGCCTGTTGCCTTGAAGGTATTGAGTTATTGAAATTTTCACAAAATATTCTACTATTACAAGTTGTTGTTATTAATAAAGTATTTTTATAAACATTTATCCAATGAGAGAAACAAAATGCGTAAGAAAAATAATCAGTTTTATTAATACTATGCTATGGTATTGTCGAATTTCATTTGGAAATGTTCGTAAATATTTTAAATAAAACATCTTTTTATTAAAAATAAATAAAAAGCATATATAATTATAAGAAAATGCCATATTACGATATTAAAAACCATGTATATATGCAGAATATATGAAATATATTTTCTAAAATTTCATTTAAAATGAGACAAAACTTTTACTGATAAAATTGTTCTTTTGCGCCTTAAACATTTTAAAGATCTTTTAGAAGGAAAGCAAAAGGTTTTATTAATAATTGAAATTTATTGTAGAGACTTAAGTAAACTACATACAGAGCAGATAAGAAAGATAACTTTGTTATTAATAGTATATGTGAGGGGTCGTCATTAATTTTTTTGTTTGTACACTTTTTCATTGAAATTAAAAAAAATTACGACTATATATTAGGCGACTGGACATAATTATATAATTGTACTTTTTATCAAACGTCATTTATTAGGCAGACGATAATATAATAGTTAATATTCTCTAGCACAATTTTTTAAACATGGAAGTAGAAGTCAATAAAAATATCATTGTATTAGAAGGGCATTTTCACCGTATGTTTTCTACTGCCCGAATTCCTGTGTAAATACATTTTGTTATGTGTTTTTAGATAGAGAATTTGTTTTCTTTAAAATGCAATACGTTAAGCGTCATTAGGCACACCGCACCTGTTGTTTCCGTTGAATTGGGGAAATCGTCCTTAATGATGTAAGTAACTATCATCCTTTCACCTTATTCAGACTAGTGAAAGTACATTTTTCAATACCTAATATATTGCTCATCGACTATGTTTTTACAAATCTTGTAACCTAAATTAGACTCAAATCCCGCTGTCCGATTTTTCTGGAACGTTGTCATTTTCATAAGGACTAAAGGTAAGTTGGATACACAACTTTAGTCCTGATGAAATTGTCTTAAGATGGCGGCGATTTATTTCTGCACAACTCCAATACAAGTACCAAATAAAAGTACTTAACAAGTATAGAACACTAGATATATCCAAGATGGCCGCCATAACAAAATGGCCAATGACATATTTAGTCTACTAATGGAACAACGTGATAAAGTCCACTTAAAAATGACAATTTGATAAATGTAGGAATTGACTTACAAATATTTTTAATATTACTTGTTTGAATAGTCTAAAAACCGCACCTTTCAATACGTCCTTTAAAACGACTACCGCACTCTATGTGGAAAACTCCATGTGATACGGTAGGCATATCTTAGTTTCATTTGCGTGACTTTTAGCTTATTCCATTAGGCTTACACTCATTTTCTTTCATGTGTTTGGATATAACAGCATTACAAGTTACCGTACGATTAGCACTAGTGATTCTTAGTGTTCATCCGTAACAAGTTCTTGCATCCTTTTGTTTGTATTTACAAATAAATAATGAGTGGGATGATATGGTTTATGTACAAGGGGTTCGATGAGACTCCGGGGTAAAAACAACCGATGTAAGTTTTCCTTCTCGGTGCATTAAGCCGTGGAGTTCACTAGTTTGTTATTGTTATGACGGAGCTATGGCTGATTGTGTATGTTTTGTCCGTGCAGGAGTATCTATATGGACACGTGGTTTTCTTTTAATGAAACAATGTTTTTTTTATTCTATTTCACCACTAAATAAGAAATGTGCGTGAGTGATCGTATTTTGTGATTTGCCCCTATAGAAACATAATGGAATTCGTGCGAACAACGTTACAGGATCTAATTTAGAAAATCACTTATTTAAAATTTATTGCTGAATCCTTCAAATTAATAAAATAAATTATGTTACAGTTCAATGTTGGTATTGTCAGAAACCAAATCTACAATGTTCTGTGTAGGTGCCATTTCCATAGTTGTGCCATTCGATCTTACTGTTACTACAATATTAATGTATGTCTTAAAACATTAAATGTTCTAAAACTTATAAAACACATTGTAGAAATTGAGAAATATATGTGTTTAATTTAAAATAAACGTATTGATTAACAATGGCAGTTTTTTAACAACATTCTCCTTACCTTTGTCGGTGCAACGCAATTGTGAAACACAAGACGCTTTCCGCTCATATACTTCCAGATATTTTATAATCAACCAAAGCATCATAAATAACGCGTATCTTATCAATATTTTGTTGATCATTTGTATAGGTTCAACAATGGAAGCCGCAGCAGCATTAGATGTTCCACAAATGGACTATTTAACCTTTGCGACGACCACACAGAAGACAGGCGTGAAGTGGAAGTAAAACCGCATTTTGTAGAACAAGTCTTGTGCCGCGCACCTAATTCTATACTGTGAAAAAATTCTCAACGAACGAAATTTTCGACGAATCTAAATTATGGGGATGAATTTGTATTTCATTCATATGTACATCAACATTTATGCTTCAGGAAAAACTGCTATTGATTGATAATCGGAGGGCTAGGTCTCTAGAGCCCGTATTATAAACTCTAGCTAGTGGTTCCTGGTATCAATTAAAATGAATAGAAAGTTAATAAATGTAATATTTTATCATGCCACATAATACACGTTCATAAGATCTATTAGATTAACATTATATATTTAACTTTTAGTACAAACACAGCTTCCACCACAACATCCTGCTTATGAATAGGCCTCGCCCATCGGGCTAATTATTGCATTCGAATTATATTTGACAATAGTTGCAAAGAGAATTGTCAATTATTGTATACATAATACAGTAATGTATTATACAAACATTATAACATACAATCAACTTTTGATATACAAAAGTGACATCTGCTACAACGTGTTCATTAAAAAAATTAAAATAAATACAATCTGGATTTCGTATATTTAATAGGAGACATGATATTGTTACTATAAATATAAAATTGTGGAGTAGCGGAATGTCGCTGAGCGGCGGGATATAGCAATAACGGACACGAGCATTTTGCATACAATTGAAATCGACACCGATGAATCCAGTGAGTTATCATCGGACTAACTGTGGGTTTTTGAGACCAAAACCCCCGTTTTGAACATCTCTGTTTTTTTTCAAATACAATGACAGTAATGACGCTATATTTTATACAGAGATTTTGGTCTTAAAAATTAACGGTAAATCACCCGTATTTAACGTCCGAAGAATTTCCTCAATCGAAATTTTTAATCAACCATAAAAAAATTGAATAGTTGAAAAATTCTGCACAGCCGTTTTTTTTAATTTTATCATTTTAAACCGGCCCGAGTCGGTAGATATACAATAATACGATCCTTAATCACAATTATTAACAAGTACATCATCACTCCGATTTTTTTCGTATTAACGTATACTAGACAAACGAATTGTCAGTAATGAACGTGTTAACTTAAAATGTAGGTATAACATTGTATATGTTAGTTTATGACTTTAAAATGATTTATTTTATCTGTGGATTTTGTCAAAATTAAAAGAAAAAACGTACACGGCAGTAAAATGTATGATATAAATGTTTACATGTCAGGATCTATATAATACCAATTTACACTTATTAATTCATTACGTATTGTACAAATCAATAAAAATTTCATTTGACAAAAAAGTATTAATTGATTAAAAAATTAATTAAATATTTAAGCCTAACAAATTTGCAATTCCGCATTTGCATATTGCGAGACCAAAATTAAAAAAATTAACATAACAGTCAAAGTGTTAGGGTATAATAGAGACTACCCAAACAGTACTGCTTACACGTCAAGCAGCTTCTACAATACTTAACACTACATTTTGTATAATTAACATTTCATACGAATATTATCATTGATTACTCGACACACGCGGCTTCTACATTAATTTACTTATTTGTGTGCGTTTGTGTAAAAAATACACCATTCACGACGACAAAGTACCAAGAGTGAACATAAAACTCCAATTCCTTAACTCTTCTCTTAGAAAATGTTGACGCTTGCTTTGTTAATATTTCCCGTCCATTCTATAAGGAATTTTATTCTAATAAACCATTAATGGACTCTTTTCGAAGCTGTCGGCCGCGATTCCGTCCACGCGGAATTAAAAAAAAAAACAATAAATAGCCTATGTTTTACCTCTATGCCAAATTTCATTAAGATCCGTCGAGTCGTTCCGGAGATTCCTTCAAACAAACATCTATCCATCCAAACATTTGCATTTATAATATTAGTAAAATGATTTCGCGACAATGTAAAAGGTTTCTGCTTTTTGTGGAGAAGGGATTCTCTTCGGAAACTTGCAATAGCTTCTACGCATTTGGAATAATATGATAAGAAGACCTGCAACCCTCTGGTGAAATTGTACTCAAAGTCGTCGTAAATATGTATTATTTTATGCCTAAAAACTAAGATATGATTATAGACTGTTTTACAAGATAAAATAGAAGAAGAAAAAATTTCTAACTGAAAGACTGACGTCCGCATATACGTTAATTTCTATATTACACAAACACACACAAACTAACTATATTGCTAATATTTATCTAATGAGATTAAGCTCATAATAGTTTAAATTACATAATTGAATAAAATTATTACAATTCATTTCATATAATACCTGTAAATATTTTATAAATGATATTATTGAAAATGTTAGTAAATACCAAGTAATTTGTGCAAACGCACGGACACAATGTGATTTCTCTTCCAAACTCTAACATATCAAATACACAAATAAAAACAATAAAATTTGCTATTATGTCAAATGTTAAATATAATAAAGTAGCCTACAGTAGTAAAGTGCTATTTTACAAAACAATATATAGGCAGTAAAGGCATTTTCCGTAATGATCTTATTTGGTACGAGCAGTTATATTTCGTAGTCTTTTTGTTTTAGTGAAATATATAGGACGAAGTGGCACTACATACTAGAGTATTTCAATTTCATAGAAAGACGCGACGTGAAATATTTACGTCGATATAAAAATAAAAAATTAGTTAAATACAAATGTAAAATTATAAAATGTAACTGGCTCTTGAAATATCTTATCAGTAAAAACCTACATATTTACATAAATTATCATTCAACAATTATATTGTTATACATTAGACATTTTATTGGTGTTATCGTTTATTATTAAATATACCTTAAATTTAACCATAAATATTGATTAGGATATTATTATGTTGTATCAAAAGGTGTGATGAAATGATGCGCAATTTTAATTACAAAATAGACCCGTAATTTGAAACAATGATTTTTACCATTTATATACATACATATTACACGGGCATGGTTATAAAATCTTGTAAAAAGATTTCTTAAGCTGTGATGCAGGTTTAATGAGTCTCTCCTTTGTATTTTAGTTAAGAACGCGAAGGAGATTTATTTAAAAAAAAACAACAACAAAATCAATATAATTCACACCCGTGGCCCAGAGTGCTAAGCAGAGATTATGGAACTCTACTTAGCGCGATCTTGGCACATTCTCTTACAGCCTTCCACATTTTTAAATCCACACATAAATGCTCGTTCATCTCGGGTCCTTCTTGAGTCGATTTTATTCCCCAATAATATTTCTTAAATGTAATATTCCGTCTAACAAAATGCTCTCTAGTGCAATCCCCAGGCCGAACAGTCGAATCATGCCAGGCAAAAGCTTCTAGAAAGGCACCCTCACCACGTTCGGTCTTCTCATTTGAATCCAGTATCTCGTTCTATCTGGTTAAAAGACATCCTATGCTATAAATAATATACGGGAGCTCTTAATTAGACGGTGCATTAAAGCTGAGTTAAGAAATCTTTTTCCTTTCAAATTCGCAAATATAACACATACGAATACGTCTAGTGTTTCACATATGAGTATATAAAGATGCCGACGAGTAGAAAGCCAAAGGTAAGAGTAACTGGCTTGAATAGAGACCTCCTTATAGCATTCCACTGATCTGATGACTTTCTTGCGTGTCGTTTCTTTGCCGGCGCGTCCTCAGGCGGCTCGCTGGTGTTCCGCCGTCGCAAAGTGCTCGTCTGCTCACTGCTGTTTAACACAAACAGTGCTAATTTAATAGTGTTTCAAATTAAAAACTTTCAAACTTCAGTAACAATATTCAATAGCTATTTCAAGACCGGAATAATATGAAATAAACAAATAGAAAGAAGTAAAATAGATTTTTCTCAATGAAAAATAGATTTTAAACCTGGACGTACCTCTCTGTTGGCACGGTGACGTCATTATCTTCTTCCTCTGGTGGGATGACTTTTGTTCCATCCTGAGTTGATACAGCTGTACTGTCCTCATCTGAACTTGACCATTCCGAAACCAACGCATGAACCATATTTCCTGGAATTATTTAGAAGAAATAATTTGAGTATTACATAATTATTTTCTTTTTCAACTTTTCACATTGAAATATTATCTTGTAATTTCTTTGACTTTGTGTCTATGTTTTAATATTTATATTTAATTTTATATGTGGTAACTTACCAAGGGAAGCGCTGGCAGGTATAGCCGGTAGAGGTCGCGCAGGCGCTTTGCCGAGGCTCTCCCCTCGGGGCGGCGGCAACGGCGCGGTCTCCTCTTCTACTTCAACAACCTCTGAGTAAATACTCTCCTCCATCGTATATTTTTGTTGCTGTAACAAAAATAAAGACAATTTCACAAAAATGCAATGATCTTCAATTCAATGTTTTCTTACAAAAACCATTGACAAATTTGATGTCTTTTACAAACAGCTTTACCTTTTAATTATCAGATCCAAATATCACATGTTCTTCAGAATCAAATATATAAGCATATTAGGTCAAATATTTCCTAATAAAGTAATACAGACCAAATCTATACATAAATATGTATAACCAATAGTATTATTGAGCAAGAAAAATTAGTTGATAATAAATAAAACTCACCAGTTTCTTATTGCCTTCTATAATTGCACGATAGGCAAAGCGCAATTGATCAGCTGTCTGGATCAAACCCATTCGGCTCTTCCTCATTTCCAGAACCATTTGCTGTATGTCAATATACTTCTGCCCTTCTTTTTCTATCTGCAAACAAAAACAAACTTTATATACATAAATAAACTTGAATGTGTCATACATATAATTTAAATCTGCATTTCTATATACACTGAATATTAAAAAGATAATAATCACAACTTGAACCAAAACTATAAAGCATACACTATGTGCTCGTTCACATTCAATGAGCCAGCGCAGAACTTAAACTGCATGTACAATTCCTGCATGAACACTTACATGTGACATCAAAAGTTTTAAATTTCGCGACGGCGGCCTCAAATCCAGTGAAGAAGCACTATTAAAAATAGGAATAGGTGCACCTTTACAGGTATTTAATATAATAATAAGTTGACTATTTTGGTGAAGTATATTTTATTCTGCAGGCTTCAAACACATTTGGTGCACAGCAATGGTTTATTGATTAATATTTACAAAATTAAACTCACTATAGAAAGACATGCATCCACTAGGCAGAATGTTCCGGAGCGTCCAATGCCTGCACTGCAGTGGACGACAGGCGGCCCAGCTTCTGGATCCAAGGTGCCTGACTTTTGTACAGTAAGTAAAAAGTCAAGGAATGCCATTGGTGAAGATGGCACTCCAAAGTCAGGCCAAGTTATGTAATGGTAATGTGAAACTAGTCGATATTCCAAGGTCTCCATGTCCACAATTCTAAAAAATCAGCATAAATTATACAGATAAATGTATAGTAAACTGTATGCACATTATCAGAAAGTTAAAATTTATTAAAAAAAAAAAACAAATAACTTTTATTCAATTGATTCATTTACAAAAATAAAAGGAGCGGCATTAGGTGCTAATTGGTATTTTAATAAATTGTCACTTACTTAAACAATCTTGTGAAGTAACCGGGATTTTCTGTCTCACTTATCTGTTCTACTGTTAATTTCACATCATTAAGCACTAATTTAAACTCTTCGCCAGTGCCTTGTGGCCAATAATAGAAGCATTTACACTCATTTTTTTCAATGATTTTGTTTAACATAACTATACCGCGACTATTTTGCTCCCAAACCATCAACCAGAAGTGTCCAACAGTAGAACCAAGAGGTCCTTGTGTTAATATATATTTCTTATCTGCACGATCCACCTGCAATAAATATATTAGTATTATTATACTGATTTATTTACATATTTTCCATATACAAATTATAAAAAATAATAACAATATGTATTATATAAAAATTAGTACACAACAAGCTGTGAAATACCATGACTCTAGCAACCAGTGGTCACATTTGCAGAGACTAGAACCAAGTAAGTATTAATTGTAGAATTAAAACATGTTTGTGTTTCTTTTCCTACAAGCTAGTTTATAATTTTTTTTTAATAAAATAATTAATTAGGGTAGCTAATGACTAATGATATATATAAATTACTAGCTGTCGCCCGCGACTCCGTCCGCGCGCATTTAAAAAAAAATGAAAAATAGATGTTGGCCGATTCTCAGAACTACTGAATATGCTCACAAAATTTCATGAGAATCGGTCAAGCCGTTTCACGAGAATTTTATATATTAGATTATGTGAAAAACAGAAATTTTATTAAAAACTAGAACCATGTTAGTTCTGTTGCTGGAAATAGAAAGATAGTACCCACAAAGAAAGTCACCATCCATTAGTGGATTGCATTGTAACCTTGAAGTTGATGCACTGCTCAGTGTCTTACATCAAATAAAACAACAGTTTCCCCCAGATTAATAAACAGTCCAGTCAGTAAAATGACAAATGCAACTGTCAGTGATAAAAAACTTGATATTGAATAAAAAAAATGTAATCTCGACTAACTTTTGATTGTAAAAACTCAATTCTACCACATCACTATTTATAAATAATCAATTATAATATAATGAGGTAAATATATATGCTTATTCTCTGAGACATATCTTAGAGTATTAATATCCAAGTAAATAACTAGTGGGGATAAAATCATTTTAAATTTAGATACTTCAGCTATACTTAGTCATTAAATAATCTATATATATAAAAGAAAGTTGTGTTAGTTACACCATTTATAACTCAAGAACGACTGAATCGATTTGACTGAAAATTGGTGGGCAGGTAGCTTAGAACCAGGAATAGGACATAGGATAATTTTTACCCCGTTTTTTTTTTTTCTTTTTTTTTTTTATTCCGCGCGGACGGAGTCGCGGGTAAAAGCTAGTTACTAATAATAGTTCCCTTGTGTTGAATTACTAGATCTATGCACAAGCAAAAAAGTTTACAATCATTAACAAAAGTTGTCACTCAAAATATACTTATAAAATGTATTATTATCATCATACAATATGAAAATAAAAAACACTACTTATATTTGAAAATAAATTAAATCTTATACATGATAAAAAATACATTAAAAAAAAAACCTAACAACTATTGCTAGCAATTGCAAAAAAATTTGAAGAGTTACACTAAACAACTCTAAGAAACCAGTAAGAAATTGAGTAACTTTTAGAGGAGAGTAATTTGTTGCAGAACAATATTAGTATGGATATAAAGCATAAAAATTATTTTTCTTTTACTATATAATGATTGATGATAACTGAAGAAAATAGGAAGTTAAAAAAACTGTACACACAGTACACAGTGAAACTGTGCAATGATGACTATTTACAAATAGCATTTCAAAATTTACAAATCAACAAATAGCGTACACATGAAATCATATTTAAATACTTACTGGCACAATGTTGGCATTGATATAATCAGTCTTGCTTCTTTTTAAAATCACACGAGTGTGATCAAATGGGTACACATCACGGTAGCGGTTAAATTCTTTGTTTTCTATCCGTTTAGCCTCTGTGCATGTATATGGGTAAGACATACAAGTGCGTCCAATTTTCTAAAACAATTTTTTTTGTTAATTTGTTGTTGGATTGTCTAAGTTATATGTTTATTTGCAATAATCAAATTCAATCAACATATATATAATATAAAATGTCTTCAAAACAATCATGGTTAACAAATATAGAGGGTATCTAAATATATCATTGTAGGTGATCTTAAAAGGATGACAAACAGAGGTTAAGCATGGCTTTGTGAAGTTTAGGATAGTAGTTTCATTCTAGTACTTGTTAAATTAATTTTTGTTTGTTTAATTGGTTTAAAATACCATCCAGACTAATTTAACAAAAAAGATTTACAAGAACCCAATACAAGTTATATAGTTCAGCTGCCTTGGTGAGGCAGCTGTTGCATTTTGCATATAGCATCTAACATAATGATTAGTAATTTTACATCCATGTTAGATAGTTTTTTGGCCCAATGAACAAAGCTTTGTGCGATTTTTTTAACTCAATGTATTATTTCAAATTAAACTTAAGGCTAATCAAGTGGATTTGACACTAAAAGCTTTGTTGTTACTGTAAATATACATATGTGACATAGTACATACAAAACAGACTTTGTTGTTGTTTTCGTTTTGATTTCAATTTCCAACTGAGACAAGGCAATTTAACAATGTTATTGTAGAACTGAATTGTATGTTTTCGAACTTTTAGTGGGTGTCATTTGAAACGTTATGAACTCAGTGTAATTATGACCGATTTTATATATTCCACTTAAATAAAAGGTAAAAAAGCATATAAAGAAGAGTTTTGGGGAATTATAACCTCAACTGCACGTGGTATTTTATACTGGCTAACATAACTTTTCGGAATCCATTTCGACATGATGAATGGTACAGATTGTGTTGAGCATGAACTGTATCGCATTTGATATAAAATGCTAATAAAGACGGTAAGGTTAGGACATTAGATAAAATACTGGCTTAGTGCGTACGTGGCATATGCAGCATAAACCCTATAATTACACCTACGCAATACTTACTTGATAAACTTTGGACCACGCTTTCGTGGCTTCAATATCGTTAAAATCTTTTTCGATATCATCGAAAGTTCTATCGTCGTTGTACATGATGCTATGTCATTCCCAACTTGCACGAACAAAGAATCAGTGTTTTGCTGCAACCGGATGCCGCCGCAATGTTCAAGATGTGTATTGTATGTCCAAATCTCAGTAAATTACGACTAACTGAATGAGCCTATTTCATAGTTTTAAAAAAGGAAAGCAGCGGTACTCGTTTGATCGTGTCTGTTTAATTTTATGTAAAAAGAAGTATATAAATATAAAAAAACTAGTAAAAACTCAATTTTTCCGTTATCCGCACAAGCCTCCTGAACGAACGCTCCTAAAGCTTGCCATAGAGTACATAATAAAACAGCCAAACCACAAAACTTTTTCCAAAGACCAAGTAACAGAGTAAGTATGTTGTATAATGTCCTGTCGTGAGGGCGCCACAATGTTGAATGATATTGCAACATTCTAGATCGCTGTCAATACGTCCAAAGAAGTAATATAATATTTTCGACTTATTATATGTTAATTGCTCGTTATTTTTTCTCCGCGGCTATAAATAGTTTGCGACGCATTAACACACCAAATTACACAACCGTTACAGTAATATAATTTGACAAATCGACGACGAAGTTGTTCTTTCAAGAAATTTATTCCATGAGTTTTCCGCAACAAGGAAAGTGTGAGTGTGAGTTTTCCACAACAAGCGAAGTGTTATATGTTATTCGAATATGTAAAACGTGAAAAACCCATACGTATTAAAGGCCAAACGGAGTTCCGTGGTCTGGGCTACATATGTTGTTGAATTTATCGCCCGGTAAATTATTATTTTATGTTAAAAATTATGAGAATTTCAAATTTCTTTTTATAGGTAGCCATGTTCAATATCTAAATGATTCGTTCATATAATAGTTCAGGCATTCTGTAAAATGTAACATACGTCTGTAGCCAAAAAAGTTTCATGGTTCACCTTTATTCACACTGTTTGCATTCAGAATTCACCAGAAAGAATAATATTAACTTCACTTGTTGGTTCATAATTTCCAGTCACTTCGAGTTCATTCGTACACATATCGTTATATACATCCTCTTTCTATGGTTCGTCAATAGTTGGCAAGATTCCAATGCCTTAATATTTAAAAAAATAAATTAAAAAAAAATAGTTGGCAAGTTGGCAACTTTGGTTGGTCGAAAAACTTTGACATTTGGTTTGGTACTCGATTCCGTTCCGACTCAGGATAAGCGACAAACCTTGCTTCGGAACAATTCGGAAATTCGGAGGAACGTGTCGTGTAGTATGCTGTGATTTACATTTAATTTTTGTTAAAACATCTTCTGATAGTGATCGTAAATTAAGCAATCGTTATAAAAAATAAAATAAATGGCTTCGCCACGTACCCGTCGGAAGTTAAATTTGGTGAGGACACAAGATGAAAACCACGTAAGTCAATATTGTGCAAACTGTAAGTACTACCTTTTAATTTTATGTTATCCTAATTTCAATTGACATTGAAATCATTCTTAGAAATGCTTCGAATGTGACACGCTCAACCCGCAATGGGCATCTGTTACGTATGGCATATGGATCTGCTTGGAGTGCTCTGGAGTCCATCGAAGCCTCGGTGTGCATCTTTCGTTCGTGCGTTCTATAACTATGGACAAGTGGAAAGACATTGAACTCGAAAAAATGATGGTATACATTTATTTTAATTTATGCTAATTTATGGGAGATTCTGGAAAAGGAGGACTATTGTCTTAAATTCTAGTACACCTATTGCTTGCAATTAATCAGTTATATCCAATGCATTAATGTTTTTACAAGAAAATACCTCTGTATGTTATTAGGTTGGTGGAAATGCCAAAGCTCGCATTTTTTTTGAAAATCAACCTGACTATAAACCGGATATGTCAATACCACAAAAATACAATACGAAAGCTGCCGCTATGTACAGGCAAAAGGTAAATTATTGTTTCTCTTTAATCTTACGTCCCACTATCATTGTGTGAAATAAAATCAATAATTTTTTATATACTACAATAATGATATCATAGTGACTTTTTTTTTGTAACTCTGAGCAATAGAGCTTTTAATTGAAGTTGACAGAATTATAGATTCTGGCCATGACAAAATCCTGAACCCTAATAAAAGTGAGTGCAGCACACTAGTTTACCACAGTGACAATTCTATGCAATTACAGATCGCAGCTCTCGCAGAAGGTGGTTCATGGAGTCCATCTGATTATAAGCCTGAAAATACTGAGCGATCATCAGATTGGAATTCGCTTGGATCTTACTCTTCCGATGATAACATGGTCCACATGAGTGGTTCTGACAATGATATCAGTTACCAGTAAGCATCATAGACTATATTTTGTTAGCATACATATGGAATGTTTTAAAAGGTTCTTTATGTATTTTTTTAATCCATAGTAGCAAATATGGCAGTGGACGCTATGTCGGCTTTGGAAATTCACAGAATCAATCTCAATCAACACCTATGTCACCTTTACACAGTGGAAATGAAATGGTTGACAACACCCTGGCTTCCTTAGCATCGGTAAATATTTTTACTACACATATATTAAAACATTTAATTTAGACAGTTTCATTAATATTTCAGTACATGATCCAAGTTTAATTTATGTTATGTTAATGTTATGCAGGGTTGGTCTATGCTGACATCTTCTGTAAGCAAAGTGGCCCGAACTGCTACTGAAAGTGCTGTTAAATATGGAGGAATAGCATCTCAGAAAGTTTCTGAAATGGCATCTACTGTCACAGATAAGGTTAGTTGTATGTTTTTTTTTTATTGGTGGAAATGTCTTCCAAAAAAGTACCATAGTCCAAATATATTTAGGTAAAGGAATTTTGTTTAATTGAAAGTTGGTAATAAATGTTGCAATGCTAAAGGTTAACAATCGTGGTGGACGAAGCTCCTTGAGCGGCACCAATGAGTTGCGCCGAGCCAGCAATACAAGTCCCCATTTCCTCACACAAAGCTATGGTGCTATGAAAAATTCAACTTCTGAGACCTACTTCAATTGGTGAGTTTAAAGAAACATTTCAATTATTTCATCATTACCATATTGTCTTCATGCATCTTACATTTTGAACATTGATTTTATATTAACCTATTATTCTTTATATTTGATTAAGGAATGAGCCAGACCAGTCTTCGGCATTTTCTGTAGCAGCTCGTAACAATTTGGATACTCGTGATCTATCTCAGGTTGGCATATCAAGCCCACCTCCCGATATTAAAAATATCACAATAAAGAAAAAGCAAGACAGTGAGGACTCGTGGGACTGGCTTTAAACATTACTTTGAAAAAATTTCATATTACAACTTTTAAAAAATTTATATTTTGGTGGTTAAAGCTGGCAGGGCAATCGCTTAATTGCATTGGTATGAGTATTAAATAATTTTAATTTATATGCATTTAATGAAATCATTTCTTTGTCCTCTCAAGATTGCAAGTGGTAGATGTTTGAGTTAAAAAATCATTGGTGATAAATAAGTAGCAACTTCATAGAACATAATTAAATTACTATTCACATGATTTTTCTTATTATCAATGTAACAAATAAGTTTTAGAATAATAGCGAAAATAACAGTTGTAAAACCCTATGAAGCCTCCAGTGGTCAGTAATACTCATAGAGCGACAACCTCACTATGCATGCAGAGTCTAAAATTACCGATTTTTGTATCAGACCCTCTAACTGTTCAAACTATACATTCCTTAAATATAAATTGTGTATTTATCATCAAAATCATCTTCCTGCCCTTATTCATACTGAGGGTATTCATTTATTTATATCTTTTATAAAAATAATAACAAAATATTCCTATGATATGTTTACACACTGGCAGCTAACTAGCTGATGCATATGTACTTGTGTTCTATACATTTCTATCATCATATCTGAATTTATTTAATTATTCAATTCTTATGCATATCATGTTTCATTCAATCCAACCATACTATCTTTGATCTTCCTCTCCCTTTGTAGCCATCTGCATTCAAATTAATTAATTTTTTGTTAATGTGATTAATATAATTTAGGTTTCAAATTAAATATGAGTGTGAACTTATACATCTATCACTCCGTTAGCTAACAAGTGATGTCCCATTTGATATATTCTTCTTGAATGTTAGGAGTTTGTTTCAATCTTTTTCATAATTATTTGTAATGTTAAACGATTGCAATATTGCTTTATATTGATAATTAGTTAATTGTATTTTGTGGTCAAACTAGTAATGACATATCATTTAATTTGTTAAATAATCTATTTTTATGTTATAAAATATGTGATTATATAATTTATTTCAATATATATCTCAATTTAAGCATAAATATGTATTTTGCAGTGTAATTAATGTAACATTTTAATTCTGACATAATAAGTAGTCAATTTAAATAACAGTAACATTTATAAATTAGGTAATATAAATGTGCAGTAGGAAATCTTTAATATATTAATTTTCTGCATTGGAAATATGACAAAATTTGATTCTGTCCACCTAGGTTGATAAATTATAATACATTTTATTGTCATTATATAATTATTATATGTGACTGACATATTTCAAATTTGTACTAAAACAACAATATTTCTTTGTGCCTATTTTGGTCTAAAATCTTTACAATATCCGGTATATGTATATTATAACAGTTAGACTGTTGTCAATACCATTAACCATGGGTTTCGGAGACCAAAATCTCTGCATTGCATTATCATATCTCTATTGCATCCATTGTCTGTGATAAAACAGAGATAATACGTTTTAAAGGGAGATTTTGATGTCAGAAACCAACGGTAAGAGATTTTTATTCTCTTATTTTAAATTTTTTCTTTTGATTTGATATACCTTTTGCATCATATAATTTTTATATAGATCTCGCGCAATTTTACTGTTAACCAAGTCTATTTAAGTATATTTTTCTTTCTCATTTTACTACTTTAAACTAAAAAAAAAAAAATAGGAAAAAATTTAATTTATAAAAAACATAGTATAAAAATTGTGCCATGCATTTTACGCAAATTAAATCAAATATCAATTAATAATATTTTTTACTGTATATGAATTAATTTATCATGATTTATATTAGTATAAAAATCTTTTGACAAAGTAATAATTTTACACAAATCTGTATGATAATGGAAATCATTATTTATTACTTCATATTTGAATTTTACGCTAAATAAATTTATATAGAATCTATTAGTTGCTATTGCATAAAATAAAACTATGAGTTAACTAAATTTGCTAATTTTTGAGATATTTATAATAATAATGTATATTTAGCTTGAAATTATTAGTCGCCATGGGCAAAGTTTTAGATAGTTATATTTACTATTGATGAAAACTTATTTAACTATACAGCGGATCTATATAAACGGGTATATATTTTCTATAAATAAAATATTCTGTGATGTATTTTTTCTATACTCGATTATTGCATATTTCTTTTATCCTAAATGTCATATTCATATGGATATATAAATATTAATTGCAATATATTCAAGGCATATTCCTAATAGTTCCAATCATAAATTTATTGCTTGGATTATATAAGGTAATTTAATAAGTAAAATTAATATGTATGGATAGAAGAGTCATACTGATTGCTGCCAATTGAGGGCAGTGTAAGAAGAACTTCAACTGCTCATCTGTAAATGCCAACCCCTTGAAGCTGTGCATGACGGCGGTAAATGTTATAGATAATAGTAAATACACAATTATTGATTAGGCTTTATTTGTACATTTCTATGTACAAATTGCAATTTAACTTAATTATTGTTTAGCAAATTTATTTAAAATATGGTCTAAAAATTTAATTGTTTAAAATTGAAATATATTTCATTGTTAGCCATAAGATTTAATGTATTAATGTTAGTTCATTGGCTATGTAATTTTAGTTTGTGTCCATTAATATGAATTTTAATAAGTAATAAATATTATCAGAATTAAACGCTTTTTTTTTAAACATGGAACAAAAATGTTAAAATTGCTCTGAAACTGTAGAAATTCAAAAAAGCGAGTTAAGACATTTTTATTGACTCCCTTGCTTTCACTAGTGTTACTCATATTATAAATCCGAATGTTTGGATGGATCAATGGATGTTTGTTGGATGGCTACAAGAGTCGCTGAAATTGGACATAGATGTTGAATATATCCTGGAAGAACTCGTAAGCTACTAATTAGGTTTTTTTTTTAAATTCTGTACAGACGGAGTCGCGCGCGACAGCTAGTAAGAAAAATAAAGTTCTGAATTTTCTGCTAACATCCATTAATTCTCAAAAATTTTACAATATATACTTGGCTTGCTCAATTTTTGTTAAAGGGTTATATAGAAAATTAAAGGAACAGTTTTTGTAATCATTGAATTTTAATGAAAATTACAATCATTAATAAATTACAAATAGGTACAATAAAAAATCCCAATGTTCAATATTTCGTTTTCCCTCAAAAAAATATTAAATTATCAAATAACAAATCCTTATAAGCCCATTAAATGTTTAATTAATACTTAAAATACTACATATTATTATTGCTAAATAATTGAATAGAAAAACATAAAATTCATATGAAATAGTACCTAAAACCAAACCAATATTCATTTTAGTGAAATTTTGTTGATTGTTTAATTTACAATTTTCTAACATTACATGAAAATAAGATGCCTCAATGGTCCCATGTAACGATCATGAGATAGAATATTCCGTACATATGTACTTTGCCAAAGAACTTATAAATATTCATCAAAAGACGACATAGTTCAAATTGAGGTGACAATTGTATGAAGGCATTGAAATCCCTCTATGCAAAGAAGTAATTTTAAGAAATGTCATATGATTTATTTTACCAACATAATTACATGTTTATCAGGTTTTTTCATAAGTACAGGTACAAAGACATGTGAAATAAAATGTCACAGCAAATTGCTAGGCAATCAATAAACATATAAGAAAGTCTTTTAAATTCATAATATTTACGATGCCCACATATAAAAGTAAATATCTTGCCAGTGACTTAAGTATCGAATAATAGGATCACACACAAATGACATGGCGGGAATTTTATTTGACATAGAAGTGAGAACATTTTCTATAACATTTTTGGAATAACCATTGTACATAGGACTTCTTAACAAGTAAAGTATAAAACCCAATTTTCTACGGCTAATTTCTATTCGTTGTTCATAAGTCAACTCTTTCATATGGCGATTATAAAGTTTGAAACTTGCCAAGTCTAATCCAAGTGCTACTAGCCACTGTTTCCAAGCTGTTGTCCCAAATGCACGCATTGCAGCAAGATGTACCATAGGTCTCAAAATATACAACAATTCAGCATGAACCAAGTCTTTTATTTCTATGTTGGTAGTTTTATTGTCCTTGATTTTAACACGTTGCCAGTCACGTAATGCGATAGGTGGGGCACCATCAACCCGTCGAAGAACACGTCCAGATCTTTTAAGTGTAAAATATGAATTTGCACTATCATCGGATTCTCTTTCTTCAGTGAATTTTTTTCTTTGTAAAGCTGGTATCGGAGGATGTTGAATTGGTAATTCTTTAAATCTATACAAGAGTATTAAGGCTGAGCAACACTTGAAAGTTTGAATTAGTGTTGTAGCCACCCACTTCCCACGGTTACCCCATTTGTTCTTGACAGTGAGCTCAATAAATACTTCACAATAATGTACAATAGTTAGCCAAAGTTTCACCTGATCTCTAAATCCATAATGCTGAAAATCACCATCATATGCATCTCTGATGACTCTGTCGTTAAATAACGACAAAAGTTTAGAAAGAGTGTACACAAGTTCTGATACAATGGGTGATTTATTTATTTTCCCAGCAATAAAGTACGATGACCACGTTGTTATTGTTTCCAAATCTGTTACAATTCCTGGATTGTTAACGACCCACTTTTTATAGCTCGTAAATAACTGCAAAGGTGTGATTTCTTTAGCCATCTTGTAAAGTTTTTACAAGTATATTATATCAGTTTTTATGTAGCTTATCAAAATGACTTCTACAACGAAATATAAATCATTTCTTACATATAAAAGTATATGTTCTATACCTTGTCATATATAAGAAAAGGCTAAGTTAGTTTGACAATTAATTGGACAATTTAGTAGGGTTGGGTTAGGTTAAATCGTTTAAGAATCTTTTCGATTTTTACACTTGTTGTACATCTTAGAATCGATAATTTTGCGATTTTGGGTTTCTGAATTACAATATAAATATAAAAATTTCTTTCTATTCCTCCTGAATACTTCAACACCCAACAAAGAATAAAACTGAAAACCAAAAATCAAGGGTTTGTCGATTTAAAAAAGTTCGTAGTTATTGTTGATTTTGCGCGTTATTACTTCTTGTTTAAGTCACCCGTCAATTAAAGTATGGCGTTACCTATATACACGATAAATTCTAAACTTCATAGGTGTATCAATCTCACAGGTCAAACTAGTATGGTTCGACCAATGCGAAATGAGATTTTTAGTGTTCTGTTAAGTCAAAACGTTTCTATAACTGAAAACGATTACGTGTAGATATCGATAATCGCTTATAGACTTACATGCGAAAATTAAAATATGGATGTTAAGGCAGACTTCTGACATTACAGGGGCTGCAGACAAGTTTTTAGGGTTACTAGAAGGCAAAAATTTACTCACCCTTAATTCTTCACAATTTAATACAAAAATATGACGCCAATGGTGTTAGTGTCTTGTTTTGTCTAGTCTGTAATTTTTATCTCATCTTAAAAACGAAACCGTAAATTACAAAATATTCTAAGAATAAAAAAGGCTGATAAAGACAAAACGTAAATACTGTACATATGTTTCGTCTTTATCAGATATGCACTTTCTGGACGGTTTTACCCATCGCAAAGTTTTAGCCAACCAATGACTATACTATAATATGTATATCAAGAGCGTCGTCAGCAGATGGTCAAGGGCTATTAGTAAAAATTCTTTTTTTTTTGCAAGGAGAACGCTTGTCAACATGTGGTCCATTTTTTAAAATGACAAACTGACAACTCTATTTTGAGTTTACTATGTAAGATTGTGGACACCTTCATATTTATTAATTACCTACTTCACATTTATCGAGGTGCGGGGCTTCTGCCTCCTCCCCGGGCGCTGACAATTTTATTACTATCTACTTATGTTCTTCCTATGTCCCTCTCCTTACTCTGGATAATGCTGGATTGATGCTGGATAACCCTGTTTAAAACGTCAGGCTTTAAAAATATAACAACTCTGACATGAGGGCGCCACAATCTTCATTGACATTGCAGCATTTCTTAACCACGTCAATACATCTAACGAACAAAAGTCGTTTAAAAATTAAATCCCGTATTTTAAAATTTTATTTCAGCATATATACACATTAACCTTTCACTGATTCAAAGTAATTTTTGAGTTCATGATATTTTTTATTCCTTTTTCTCTGGTAAGGCTATTTATGAAAGGGCCGCACTAGTATCGGAAATCAGTTTTTACTAGACTATACTTGCTATGCTCTTTGATCAGTACTGTCTACAACAGAGCAGACATTTTTATCAGGTATCAAATTATAGATTTTTTGGCACCATTTTAGTAGCAAGTTGTTTTGACATTCGAGTTTTCACTTTAGCCGATTAGGTTCACTTCAAGGTTTTTGCTAAATTCTCGCTGTTGATATTGTCCATATAGATTTTTGTGATTTATTTAGAACTTAATTTAACTTCAAAGATGGTAGGCCGTGCTGTGACTGCTAACCAAGGCGCTAAATATGAACAGCTGGCTTCAAAACCAGATGGCGACGAAGAAGTAATAAGAAGTAAAGGAAAAGGAAAATGGTCGGATATATGTGTGCAAAAAAGTCTGTTTTCTTTGGGACTTATACTATTTTACTTTTCACTATCTATCGGTCTAACATTTTACCAAAGATGGCTTTTAAAGGTATTTTATTGTATTATCATATGGTTTTCGAATTTTAATTCATATAGTACGATTTGAGTCGTAGTGTTAGTTGATGACAAGTCAGAAACAGAAACCAAAATCTCTTATAAACTTGTAATCAAAAAGCCGAGCAAATGCGTAATTTTAAAATTTTGATTTATAAAAAGTGTTAAATAAAATGGATAGGTTTTGTAAAAGTTAGTAATTGTTTATATTACTTATTTGAATGTTATTACATTAATGTAGTTGTGCAAAAACCACTTAAGGTATTGCATTGTTCATTGAATTACATTTCATAGTTTTATTAATAATCTTTAATTTTTTAGGAAGTACGTTATCCACTCACAATAGTGATGTACCATTTGATAGTAAAATGGCTACTCTCAGCATTTGCAAGGGAAGTTTTACATTGCATCACATTGAGACCTCAGCTGGTGCTTTCATTTATGACATGCTTACGTTCAGTTGGCCCAACTGGATTTGCTAGTGGCATTGATGTTGGCTTCTCAAATTGGGGACTTGAACTTGTCACAATTTCTCTCTACACTATGACAAAATCAACAACAATCATCTTCATACTTGGATTTGCAATATTCCTCGGCCTTGAGAAGAAGGTGGGTGTGATTAATTTTAGCCAAAAAATTCACTGTGGGCTTACACTGCTGAATTAATATACAAAAACATAGTTTTGTTCATATATCTAAAGATTACATTTTTAAAGTGACAGAACTATATGTTTTTGTATATAATTTTTTAATTAGATTTTTTTTATCAGTAACAGGTATCATTCTTAGCAGAACTGTATGCAGGTAATATTTACAATTAAAGAATAAATTAACTTTGTATTTCCCCTTCGGTGGTGCAATGATTAAGCACTTCTTATCATTATCATCAGCTCATTATATGTCCCCACTGATGGGCTCTGAGTCGCCCCTAAGTTAGGGGTGACTAGGCCATAGTCAACCATGCTGGCCCAGTGCAGATTAGCACATATCTTTGAATTTATTCTCAGGTATGTGCAGGTTTGATTTCTCAGGAATTTCATGAGTCACAGGTGTCATGGTTGACTAAGTTACCCTTTACTAAGAGTAGGTTTGAGCCACTAAGTGGGAACTTATATGAGCTGCCGAAAATTACTTTCTCGCGTTTAATGTTTCAGTCATATCTGCATAACAGTGTTATCCTACTATAGTTTTCTCATAGAAACCTGCATATAGTATTTTAAGATTATAAGTTTATCTATATAAATATATGATAAACAAAATTTGCATGTTTGTCTAGGTGTGCTATCAAAAGATTTCAATTACAAACCCAAGAGTTTAAAAGAAAAACAGTGTTCTTAAATTTGAATAAAGCAGTTTCCTTTCTGAAATTATTTTGACATTTGGATTTTTTACTTGCCATTGCAACTCATGCTGGTTTAGATTGTATATTACTGAATAGTAATGCTCTGCGTTTTTGATTGTGTTATTGCTGAATGCAGTATAATCAAGACAGTAAATGGACATGCGATTATCAATGTTTTAAACTGCTATGCGATAACAATTCTGATAATATATATGAACTAAAAATCGAGGCGAGACTGATTGCGATACCGTTGTTAGTAGTATCGTAACGCGAATTGATCTGTCGGTAAATATCGTCACAGCGCATGAACCTAATGCGTTTTGTTTGTGGCAAAGAGCGACAAAGTTTTCTTACCACTTCTGGGCATTCACCTCGCCCAAAGATCGCCATGATGATCGTCCCTGTGGTACCCGACAAAGTTTCATTATCCGTTAAATTAAAATATTCACGACAACTGTAATTGCTCGTGTGACACCTGCCGCCTATCTATTTTTATTAGGCGGCAGGTGCCCGATACATAGTATGCAGTCATTAACCGTGCGTTTAAATGTCAAGTACAAAACGTGTTATTCATGCTCATCGAACAGACATCACAAATAAACATTGAAGTACTTTCTTACATTAAAAGCAGTTATTTTATATATTTAGGGATAAACATACTCTTTTAAAACCAAGTTGACGTCCATAATATCGAATCATTTGTGGTTAAAGAGTATCTAATGTATTTTGTGGAGTAATATAATAATTTTTTAATGGCCTCCCTAATGTCTGTACCAATTATCAGCTTTATGCGAAGTACTATTAATTTCCCTAGCAAGAGTTGTTGGCAACAACCTATTTTACATTATATTTTGATAAGTGTGCGTTTTCTTTTTACATTAGTTGTACATATTATATAACAATAGTTACATTAACCCTAACTTTCTGAGACCATAATACCCATTTAAAACATATCGTTATCTATGTTTTGAGAAAAGTTATGACAGGGATGACAATATGTTTTATACAGAAATTCTGGTCTCAGAAACCAATGGTAACTGAGTACAAATATCAAAAATGTGGTGCTTAATAAATCTCTTTTTCACAGTCTTGGTCGCTGGTTGGAATTGTTATCATGATCGCTTCTGGACTGATCATGTTCACCTACAAAGCGACGCAGTTCAATCTTCTTGGCTTCTACTTCCTCCTGTTAGCATCGTTCGCTGCTGGCTTGAGATGGTCCTTCGCACAACTTCTAATGCAAAAGTCTAAGCTGGGTCTTGACAATCCCGTGGACATGGTGTTTCATGTGCAGCCCTGGATGTTCGTGTCGCTGCTACCTTTCACTATTATGTTCGAAGGTGAGTCTATTTCAATTGACAATAGATTTATTATATATTTTAATTTTGTGTTTTAAATAATGCTTAATATGTAAATAATATTGGTTTTTTAACTACTAGGTTACTAATTACTTTAGTTATTGTTACCAATACATAAAAATTTTTTCTATACAAGTAGTCAGCTAAAGAAAAATATTCGGAAATTGTTTCAGTTTTGACAAAACGAAATTTCTGATGAAACTTTTAAGTTCGCAAAGTTTTATGAGAACTTTAATTAATTTGGGCATTGATCGGATTTAAACTTTTGGGAACAAAATTTTCCGGTTTCAGAAAGAAGCCATAAATTAAAAGTATTCTCTGTGTTTGACGTAAAGCGGTCATGATGTTTGTAATTGGGAAATTTTATTGCATTACTATGATATTTTTGGGATAATTTTTTATTTTGTTAGTCGTATTTCCCTTCAAGATTTATTTTAACACGTCTTGATATAGGAATAAAATTTTTGCAAAAATTTATAACATTCTTGTGAAATACGTTATAAATTACAATGGTTTGTTATTAAACGTATCTATTATTGCTTTTATTATAGTATGGCGTGGTTGTAACTAAATACTACTTATAATTTGTACAGTCACTTTTTGCTCACGTGTAAAATGGGTATTTTTATGAAACGTAAATTTCAGCTCCGACGACAGATTTAACATAATTGAATTTCAAATCAGATTTGGTGTTATCCTTCGTTTTTATTCTGGAATAAATTGCAGTTCGACATATGTATGTCTTACGTAGTTTTTCTGAAAATCTGAATTATTGATATGTTTTTATTTAAGGATAGTTAATAAGGAATATTATGTATTATAACTAGCTATACCAAGTCCGATGAAATAAGGTGCCAGTTATGATACAAAAATTATTTCCATATTGCAGAAAATTATGGCAACTTAGGTTTTCTGTAAACTACTCAATATGCCAGACAATACGAAAACAGATCATGAAATTTAAAATTCAGATTACTTATCGTTTATTCACGCCATATTTTATGGTAAAGAGGTACCAGTGACGCGCACTATCTTGTTTTACCTATATATTCTATACCTTGCGTTACGACGACATTCTCACTATCTATATTATCTTACTACATAATCCGTTTTCATGTTCTATTTATTTACCTGGCAAGATGGTAATGTTTTCGCTTGTATGTATTTTTTTATTTATATGGACTTGTATGCATGTAGCCATGCAATGAAAATTCCTAAAGACTAACGACTGAACTGATCTTCGACGAGTGAGGTATCATTCGATTAGTATTTTTCCCTAGTGATTTGGATTTTTCCAGTGATGTTTCTATTAATACATATTGAAGTCTCTGTTTTGTTAAAAAGAATGGAACTTATACTGTATATATTTAATAATTTACCTGCAGTCATTTAAGGATGAAACTATCTAATGGAAATTTTAAAAAAGCTCAAAAATTATTTATTACATTCATTACCATAGTATTTTTTTTTCTCATTATTCATTTAATTTATACTTTCCTTAACTTTATTTTAATTTAAATTATCTTATTTACTTTTATTTCATATTAATTTTCATTTAAAAAATAATTTTTGATCCTACAGTCAAATTTTTTTAAATAGTTTTGTGGGACGTAGTTGTATTTCCAAAGTTAACACTGTATTATAAATAATTAAGATATGGTCACAAGTGTCAGAGAAGTAAAGCTCTGGGTTATAAGTAGAATAAACAAGTAGGTTATTTCAACTTTGTGGTTTAAAAAAAATCTAATATATAAAATTCTCTTGTGACAGTTTTCGTTTCCGTACTCCTCCGAAACGGCTTGACCGATTCTCATGAAATTTTGTGAGCATATTCAGTAGGTCTGAGAATCGGCCAACATCTATTTTTAATTTTTTTTTTAACTACGCGTGGACGGAGTCGTGGGCAACAGCTAGTTTACATATAATGTAAGAGAACGGAGAGGTGTGGAAATCGTTAAAATGTTGATGCACTGCTTGTCGTAATGTCGTATCGCTCGTATCGTAGCTAATTAAAGTATATAGTTTGTTTCCTTTGCCAAATGAACTTAGGCTTCAACCCAGTGTTTGTGCAAACATATTTAAAAAAATATATATTATCTGATATGTATGGCGTAGGTCTCCAATTTTAGCGTCACGTCTGTTGTCATTGCTACGTCTGTTATTTCAAATCGTGGTAAAAAAATATTTTTCTACAGATATTTGGAGCAGTTTTCTAAACATACAGTGGAAACACATAATAATGTACAGTCAGCTTCATAAATATAGTGGCAGTCAAGATATCCAAATATATAGGAACACCTAAAGTGATCAATTATATAAGTACAACCAAAGTCATCAAATTAATTGAAGCATCCACTCTACGCAAAAACACCGGAGCGTTCACATCGTCATATATATGAGTACATTCAAAGTGCCCATAATTATAGTAACAGACATAGCGTCAATAGTAACGAAGCATCGAAAGTATGCAAAAATATCGTAACATTAGACAAAATTCAACTCAAACTCTATTTACTTAAGATACACTTTGAAATGTACGTTTGTTAAATTCATTTGACGCTTTGTATCAACATAATAGGTTGTCCAATAAGTTCGTTCCGATTTTCAATAGGTATCTTAGAATAGACTGGAATATATTACAATTATTGAAAACATATGACATGTTTACATAACACATACATACTAAAAGAGGATAACTTCAGCCATATTTTGACAAATGGTAGGACACGATTTGTTTTATCTATCAGTTTTATAAAAACTGATTGACTTAATTTTTGTCGAAATACATAAGACGTTTTGCTATAAAATCGAACAAATATAATTTAAAAGACGTATGCCAAAATGCCTTAAGGCCTTTAAAATTTCCCTTAAAAATCGGCACGAACTTATCGGACAACCCAACATTTTTCTTCTTATTATTATAACGCTTAAAATTTATAAATTTAAGATACATGACAGATACCTAATCTATATATATATATAAAAGAAAGTCGTGTCAGTTACACTGTTTATAACTCAATTTCGGTCGAACTGATTTAGCTGAAAATTGATGGGGAGGTAGCTTAGGACTAGGAGACGGACATAGGAACTTTTTATCTTGTGAGCATTTTTTTTTATTCCGCGCGGACGAAGTCGCGGGTAAAAGCTAGTAAGTCATATCAAATTTTACTCTGTCACAATATGTGCTAGTTTCAGTGTTTTACTATTTTCGCCGCAGTACGTAAGTTTCATGGTTCGAATCCCAGGCTTACAAGGTTTTTATTTTTCAATATTATCAATCACATATAGAGCTTGATTTTTTTTTAATGAAAAGGAAAAATCTGGTAATGTACTTAGAATATGTTTTTTACTTAACAAAAACAATTTTAAATTTTTATTTTTGAGGTATTAAATATTAAAATAAAATTAATAACGATTAGGTTCGGCCATCTCGGGATAAAGCGAGTGGGCGGAGAGTGTTTTCACTTGTCATTGCGGTCATTGAAATTGAATTCTACTCGTATATCCATATCCTTGAAATAGCTTTGAAAGTATACAACTTCTGTTAAATTAATCGACAATTTGTATCAAAATATTTTTCTCTTACTGTTAGGTATCTTCAGTCCGGTTGCATTAGAATTTTCCAAGCGTAGATTTATTACACGTATTCGATGTCGCCAGTGACTTAGTCCGCGCGGAATTAAATGACGAAACTTACAATAACAAACGTGAACAATATAAAAACATGCTAATGACGTCTCGGTTAAAAAAAGGGACAAGGAATATTGTGGTTCCTTAATTTTTAAAGATGTCGAATAGTAACCAATAATTGTTGCGATAAAGTTCAATTTTATATAACGCTTTGATAATAAAATTAAAAACCTTAAAAAATTTAAAAATAAATAAAGTTTGGGATTCGAAACGCCAAAATTGCGTATTACAGCGAACAGTTAAGCCGTAAGGCCAAACTGGCATATATGGTGACAAATTAAAATTTGATATTGCTTATCTATCTAGTATCTGTCATGCGGGACGTAAACTTGTAGTAAATAGCAAAAAAATGTTTTGATATAAAATGTCAAATTAATTTGACAGATGTAGTATATTTCAAAGTGTATCTCAAGTAAATAGAGTTAGAGTTGAATTTTGTCTAATGTTACGATATTTTTGCATACTTTCGATGCTTCGTTACTATTGACGCTATGTCTGTTACTATAATTATGGGCACTTTGAATGTACTCATATATATGACGATGTGAACGCTCCGGTGTTTTTGCGTAGAGTGGATGCTTCAATTAATTTGATGACTTTGGTTGTACTTATATAATTGATCACTTTAGGTGTTCCTATATATTTGGATATCTTGACTGCCACTATATTTATGAAGCTGACTGTACATTGTACCACTTTACTTGGTTTAAAATTATTTGTTACTAATTTCAGGCACCACCTGCTTTGATTACCTCTTATCGTTGACTACGGAACAATTACTACCAACCATTCTCAAGGTGTCCGTCGGCGCGATACTGGCCTTTGCTATGGAGATCAGCGAATTTCTTGTCGTCACCTACACATCAAGTCTCACTCTATCCATTGCGGGCATTTTTAAGGTAGCACATACTGTAGAATTTTTTTATAAAAAAGAAAAAAAAATGAGTTCCTTTTTTCCTCGAACGAGGGAAATACTTGGAGGAATAGCTATCCTTTTAAAGCTTCTTCTAATACAGTGATTGAGACACACAAATTTGCCTAGCAAGCATGACATCGTCAGGACTGCGAGTATTAGTGGTCCGTTGAACAACTTTACATTTTAGTAACATTACTAAAAGTGAAGCATTGTATTGAAACATCCTATTTCTTGCCTACGCAGTTATAATAGTCCTCTGTTTGTGAGGATATAAAGCATTTAATGATACTTGATATGTTTTTTTACAGGAAATGTGTATTTTAATACTGGCAGTGGAAGTGAGCGGTGATCAACTAAGCGCTATTAATGTGGTCGGGCTGACAGTGTGCTTGTTGGGCATTATCGGGCATATCATCCACAAGGTTCTTGTAATAAAGGCTGTCGCTGGTACTATGAAGGCTCTAGATGCGGATGACTTCAATGAGATAAATAAGATGAGGATGCCCCAAACAAATGGGGACGGTAAACCACTGTTAGAAGACCATGTTCACTATAACGGAGTAAGCGATGATAGCGATATAGATGCTAGTGAAATCTTATACGAAGTGTTACATCGAAGAGATGCGAAATAAACACCTTGGCAACATTTAATCGATCGGATTCTTCCTTCAAAATTACTATAATCATGTAACTGTTAATGGGAAATTACTGTAATAATTTTTTAATTCTTGTATATTCAAAAAAAAACTTTGTCTTTCCCTTTCTATGTAAAGATTCCATAATCTAAAAGATTTTTACTTAGGATGTAGATTAAGAAGCGGTAAAAATGGCGATGTCCAACTTTATTAATATTACAATTACATATATTAATAAACATTTACAATTAATATACGAATGCTTTTGATCGCTAAATAGATTTAGAACATTTTTGCATTTTTATAGTTTTGATTAATTAAATTAAAGTAAATATCATATTATTAATAATATTTATTAAGGTTATATTGTTTTTATTTTTTTAATTATGAACCAGTGAAACTTTATTAGATCATTCCATTATAAAAATTATATAATTTAGTACGAGAGGTTACTTGAACTCGTCAACAAGCATTTATAATTAAGTTTAACATATATTCCTTTATTAGTTACGATTCGCGTATTTCTTACGATTGTAGTTTTATATTTTCTATTAGTAATGTTTTTACCAAAGCATGCTTATGTAATTAATGTTTAATATTATATATCTTAGTATAATATAATAATAGTTGATAAATTATGTGCAATTTAAATTTTCACATCATCAGTAGTTCATAAATGAACTTTCTTTAGATTTATTAATTTTAAATTATCATTTGTTACATTTTTGTTCATTAAAATCTGATCTCAATTTATTTTTTAACTATTAAATTTATAAAAAGACAAATTTATCTTGTTAAAATTATTAAATTTCGCATTAATCCAAAATAACAAACACGTTATGGACCAACAGACAATTGTTTTAAAGACGAATAGTAAGGAAAATAAAACAAAATGTGTAGCAAGTATATTTGCGCCATACATTATGGTGAAACTAAGATACTGCAGAATTTGAATTTAAATTTAAAAAAAAGATAAAAAAGATAACCTTTGTATCGGTATATTTTTTTTGTTTTTATTTTATTCCATACTAAATTATATATTATAAAAAATATGACCAGCTAATAAGAATTTATCAAATTTCACGTATAACTTTTAATTTTAATATTTAAACGTGCCATACACAATAAAGCTCACATTTGAACAACCGAGGCTATATATTGTTAAAACTATATCCTATATCAATTTACATAGAATTAAACTTACGTTACGAAAAATTATTATAAACGCACAAAAACTTCGCCTAAATGTACATTCATTACATAAATATGATAAGGTTTCTAGTCTATATAAAAAATAACCCACTTTGAGTTTTTGATATAGACTGTCTCTTCAGAAGATTTTAATAATTTTGCTCAATAATTTATTTTATGTACAATTTAATTATTAAATACTATAAAATATACACACATAAAAAGTGATCAAGGAACGCTCAAGTATTTTATGAAAATATTCATAATGTTAATGTCTTGAAAACATAATTAAATCATAACTTAAAAATTGGTTTTGTTTATAAAAAATAAGTACAATTTATATGAATGACAATATTTCTTTTGATCTAATACTTTAAAGTATTGTAATTTTTTTATTAATTTCAAATCTGGTTACGAAACATTTTACCTTTAAATCTTGCACAATATTAGTTAAACCTTTCAGTTGTACCTTAATTACTATCATAGACTTTAACAGTGGTAGATCCTGCAACAATAGTATTTGTTGGGTGCACGAATGGTGAAATACCACGAACACACAGAAGATAGGCGTGAAGTGGGAGCAATTCCGCGTACAGTCTGATGAGTGTGGTGCCGGAGGCCTAATTTTAATCCTCTTTCCCTTCCCACCCTTTTATTATTAGAAAAGGATGGGCAGGGGAATTGTTTTGACGGAAGAGGGAACGCATAGACAGGGGAAATATCTTCTTTCTGTGCATCACCTTCTCCGTTAATTAAAGATAGGCAACGCATCTGCAATTGCGGATGTCTATAGGCAACAGTCCAGCGAATTCAGGTGGCTGTTGTCTCGTTTGCCACCTTTTGATATAAAAACACTGACAACTCAAAGACAAATAACAAAAAACATATAACAAGGGATATTATAAAAACGAATTATAGCTCATTTGTTACTCGTTCCTTAGACTTTTTGGTGTGTGTAAGAACACCGGTTAAATATGTATCTATTTATTTCAATGTTCTAAACGTAAACATGAAATGTAATATACATTTGGCATAATTTGACGTGTTAGTAGAGGAGACAATGGGAGGGTCGGCCTTCACCAATCTGATAACCAATCCAAATTGCTGTTATAAAAAAAAGATAAATTGATTACAAAACTAATTGTAAAGATGCCTACAAAAAAGAAAATTTATTAAAATTAGTTGATTTTAAAATAGTCATAAACACTTTTCGATATGTTAGTTATAATAGGTATATTTGTTAATCAATAATAATATTTGATAAAAAAAGTTCTCCCATTGGCTCTTAGACTATGTCAACTGATATGTTGGATGAAAAGTTCAAATTTTCTTTTAAATGCAGTAATTTAAAATTGTATAATTTTTTTAAATAATAATATAAAAATCAAGTAATAGCAAAGTTAATAATAACAAGATCTATTCAATTTATAACACCCGTACAAGATCCTTTAATATAAACCTTAAACCTTAATATAAAATATTTACTACAACGTTACTACCCTTTTAATTGTATCGAATTACCTTCTTACTCTGAATAGTATTGTTCGTTACCAATGTTCCTGTTTTTACGGCTAAAATTTAACGTAGGAAACGTTGCAATTTGTGGTTTAAATTACTTAGAAATCATTAAAGAATTTTGTGTAAAAATAGTTCAAGTATTGTTTTTAATTTCTTTGGTAATTGCTTTATTTGAACACTGCAATAGAAATTAAAACTGATTGGATATTTTTCTTTTGCCTTGTAACAAAAAGCTTGTTTTGTTGTCTGTACTAGTTGTTGTTTGTAACAAAACCTTGTATTGTTGTTTTTACTATTTGTTATGTATAATAAAACCAATTTTGTAGTACATATTTAAAACTAATTAAGTTAGTATAAAGTTAATTAGTTTGCTTACAGTTAAGTTGAAATCATTAAATATATTTTATTAATTCCTTGTGGGGAATGTATTATAAAGATAAAAGATAAATTTGAGCATAAAGTGTTATCAGTTTTATCAGTTTTTATTGATGCTTAATAATAATGTAATGTAATATGTCTGTTTTATAATTGTCATAGATTAATTGAACTTTGCGAATAAATAAAAAACCAAAATATTATAATATATAAAAAGATGTAACGTTATTTAGAACTTTATAACCCACATTACCACAAGGAATTAAAAAAAAAATTGTGTTTGTTATATTTTAATTATTTTTATGCTCATCAAAGCTGCTGAAAAACTTGAATAATTTATAATGTTTTTACATTTTTAATTTTAAGGCATAGATTTTTTTTTGTTTCCACTGTCGAAACACTTGAGTAAAAACATAGTAGTCCCTCTGCTAAAATCTCATAACACCTTCTCTTCTCTCTCATAAAAAAACAGATAACATGTTTCAATACAGTCCGGCAATTTCATGGGTAATTTAAATTTCAATATTTCGAATGATTTAAGACAATATCTATTGTATAAAAAAATCACGTTTATTTAGAGCTCTATCCCATATATTGGAAAGACATTTCCATAATTATTTACTACTTTTAATTTTATAGTGTTACTATTGCACTAGACGTTTTTATTTATTGGTTAGCACAGCACTGTTATTGGTTTTATCGATGTGTTTACAAGTTTTTGAGAGTATTCACTGGGAAACAATTGTTCATAAATCCTATACTAAAAATATAATCTACTTGTTTCTTAAATAAATCATTATTTAAAAAAAATGTGAAAATTACCTGTTTATCGATATGTTACTGTCGCACATCACTTCGAGCGACATACTGAATGTCTGAGGAGTTGTTTTTGGAAACATATTGATGCTTCTGAACCTATCGGAATCAATGTTTCCCAGTGAATATGGTGCAACACTATTTTAAAGCAAGAAATATTATCAAAATTATTCCTGTAACGCCAAAATAATTCTAATAGTCCTTTTCCTATACTTTTAATATAAAATAAGGTACTATACGATATAATTGTAAGCGTAATATTATAAAATTGCATTTTATACACATATATTGTAATGTTTAAGAGGTCTGGTACTTAACTTGTCATAAAAATGTTTGAAAATAAAAATCTCTTTAGACAAAGTAAAATATTTTTTTTGTTTATCGTATGAGAACTTGTAGACATTTTTTTTAATTCTCTAGATTAATATGTGTCTATGTAGGTTAACAATAATCTTTTTTCCTATGTACTGTTACCAAAACATGTATTTTTTTTATATCTTCTGGTCGTTTTATTGCTTTGTAAGTTTTGGAGGAAATAACGTTTGGTGACATAAAAGACATATTTCTTTGTATAAATGTAATAAAACATTACAGAATTATTTGACAATCATGGCAGTACTGGGGCGGATTTATATTTTCTTTTATAGTTGGTCGCTTTAAACAGTGACTTAAATAATTAAGTGAATTTCGTAAATATAGATCATTATGCAAATGGTGTTTTATTTTAAATGTAATTTTCTCAAGGTGAAGTGTTCAGAAATGTTACTGAGCAAAACAAAGGAACCTGTGAATCAGTTCTTCAGTATGTCGGTGGCAAAACTTAGCTGCGACGGCGTCTTAGCGTCCAACTGGCCGCTCAAGCGAAACAACTTTCCATTTATTAAAGTCGCCGCTTCCATCTTGCGAAGGAATACATTTTTACTAGATGTATTTAAAGTTTTCTCCGTCAGTGTTTTATTAGATTCTGAGTCCAAAGAATTTATAATGGAGTCGGCATCTGCGTCTAAGTTAAATATGTTTGTCTGAGACTCTTCGCGCCAGAGCTTTTGCAAATTGAGGGCCATCAGCTCGAGTTGAACTTGCGACAGCTCCTTGATAACATCGATCTGCACTGACATCACGCTATCGCAGTTTTTCAACAGAGAGTTCAACGCCTCAAGCACGTCAGCCCGTCTTTTTTGTATGTTATATTGATTATCTATGTTTTTCTCAAAGAATGCCAAATGCTCGTACAATTCTGCCAACTGTAGAGAGCAGGATACATACTGTGCGCTATGATGCTCGAAATCGTAAAAATGTCTTGCTCTCATTAACCATTTGTGCGTAAATGTAAATAACTTTCTGGCTTCTTCAATTTCACAAATCATATCCACGGGGACTCGATTTTCTATATCTATTAAATTCAGCGAGGGGAAAATATAAAGCTTCTCTGTGGCTCCGTCTCCTTTTCCCTTTTTTTCAGGAACTTCCTTTACGTCGTCTTCCTCGTACTTTTCGACATTTACTACTCTCTCTTCTAAATCGTTTTGATTAACGGTTTTCCATAAGTTTGACTTAGTTGTCGTGTTCGAAAAGTAACGGTTTAAAATTTTCTTTCTCGACAATTTAAACAGTGTCAAACCGTATTTGACCCAGTGATGACTAAGTTCTAAGAAATGCATTTCAAAGTCAGCTTTCTGAAGAACGAATTCTTCCGGGATAAGCTTGCAGTTGTCGTGACAGGTGCGAAGGACGTGGTAGGCTGCGGAGAGATGATGGCGCGCGTTGCCGAGCTGGTTAAGGTACGTGAAGTAGTTGCCGAGGCGGGCGGTCCTCAGGGCCCAGTCCTGTGGCGTGCCCTCTTTCATCTCCAACTGTCGCCTCAAAGCTGTGTGGTTATAAAGAGTATATTTCTCAGGCAAATTCAATTTGTTATATAAAAATGCTTGCATCTGAACATTGTTTGTGATTATTTTGTCAATCTTTTCTGGTTTTACTCTTTTAATTTTTGTTATTGGCTCTGTTGTGAATAAATCTTCCGCATCAAAGAAATTTTCAGATAACGATTTGCTTATTTTCTCATAAACATCTTCCATGCTTTCTAGTATTTCCTTGGCGAGTGTCACTTCATCTAACTGTATGAGATAATAGCATAACAGATTCTGGATTCTTAACGTTATAAAAAGACATTCCTCTCTGAGCGCGAACTGCTTTAATTTGTCGAAAGATTCTTGTAAAATATTTCTTTTATCAGATAAACTAATGGGCATAGTTTTAACGGATAAAAGTGTTATATAGCCTTCCATGGCCAGAGACCTTACGTACTGGTCGTGGTTCTCCTTGCCGAACATCACGAGTTCCTTATTCAATATCTGTATGTCTTTCTTCAGATTAAGCAGGCCTTCAGATGAATTTCTATTTTTTATCGTGTTTTTAATATTTTCAAATGTGGATGATATTCGTCCTAATACTTCCATTGCTTTTCAATACTTTTAATTTATTTACGACAATCACCGATTTTTTCTAGGAATAGTTCACAAGTCACTATACAATTTTACGCGTCAATTTATAAAAACCGCTTCTTCCTGTCAAATAACAATTTTAAATCAGAATTCACGTGAAAATTATTATAACCAGTCAGCATTAGATGTATCAAAACTTGGTGGTTAAAAGCGGATATATAGCGATTGCTACCTTTGACTTCAAAGACTTAGTTTAGTCTATCAATAAGTTATCGCCACCATCATCAGACTTTATATAATTAGTTCTTATTTGTTTAAGACTATTTTTGGTTACGAGTGCCATAAGATATACTCTTTTAAGACGCCCTTTAGATTACATTAAAACCTCTCTACCTCCATTTGCTTGTTTCTGCCAAATATTAGCCGATATTGCCTTGTCTAAATTTAAAATTTCCACTATTACCATCCATTGCAGATTTATTGGACTACTAGCTTTTTCCCGCGAATCCGTCCGCACGGAGTTAAAAAATCTTTATAAGTAGCCTATGTGTTCCTCCAGACTATGTTCTACATCTGTGCCACATTTCATCAAGATCCGTTGAGCCGTTCCGGAGATACCTTCAAACAAATATCTATCCATCCACCTAAACATTCGCATTTATAATATTAAGTAAGATAGATAACATTTTATTTCTTTACAAAAGAATCTAATCTTTGCTTTCGAAGATATGCGCGTTTTACATAGACGTGTGGATATACATTTAGTTAAGCTGATTTTTAGCATTTTAAAAGGGGGGAGCAATAAAACAACAAAGAAAAACGTAATGCAACATATATTCTACATAAGTCGGAGCAGTGTACTAATTACTAATACGACACACAACACATTCAAATATTTAAATGTCTACATAGTGATTTATCTGATTTTTAGTACATAGTGGCTAAAAACGAACAGTTCGAGAAAAAAAAACTGTATAATATATAAAAAACTGTATAACAAGTAAAAAAATAAAAAGTTTTTTAAAATAACAAAAAATATTTTTTTGGTATTAAATAAAATGCATATAAATAAATGAAATAATATTTCTGACTTCCTTTTGCGCCAAGTTTATCACACCACGGTCTTATTGGTAAGTCTTTCTGCACCTCAGCATACCACTTTCCTTTGGTCTCAACTGTAGTATCCCAGTGCTCTTTCCAAAGCTTTCGCCAATTGGTTATGAAGTAAACATAGTAATCGGAGAATGGTACTTGTGATTGACTGTAATTTCGATTAGAATATGTATGTGTTATACTATCAGCAATCTCATTACCGTCTATACCACTGTGGAAGGGAACCCATATAAATTCTATATTAATGCCGCTGTTGTACAAATATTCTTATGAGAGTATATATTTTAAATAAAATGTATTTAGTTTTGTAGGACCGAAGTCCATAAAACAATGAAGTTAAAACGCTTTTAGCATCACTATGAAAAATACAATATTTACATTACTTACACTACTAGTTATATACATTAAACATTCAAGGATAGCATAGCTTTCTGCAGAAAAATTGCTATTCAACTGAATGACATAAAAGACTGCTCTTACTTTTTGTTCTTTAGATCCGTCTGTATACACAAAATAACAATCGGCTCTTTTATGTTTGAATTCTAAAAAATCTGTTTTATTTTTTATTACATCTAAATGAAACTTATTTCTATCATAGTTTATGAGACTGTTATATGAGCATTCATAAATTGGCTATTTGTTACATTTTGCATTTTACTTTTAACGTGACTATAAATAGTTAAAATATCAATTCCAGAAAGAAGTGACTGAGGAGATATAGCAGGCGTTGGCATGAAGTGCAAAGCCTCTCTCATATTGTGAAGTTTAGTGTTGAGATGATTATCTGAAGCTACTAACTTTAAAAAGAATCTTTCCGCTAGTTGAAGCCTTCTAAGGAACAAAGGAGGTATGCAAGTTTCCACTTCTAATGAGTTAATAGGAGTAGAGCGCATTGCTCCACAAATTAGCCTTAACCCTATGTTTTGTATTTTATCCAGTTTACAGAGGAAGGAATTATTAGCATTTAAGTAAGCTAAGCTACTATAAACAAAGAGACTTCTGACTATGCCTTTATACAACATACTCATAGTTTTGGGGTCTGATCCCTAGTAAGTACCTGCTAAATGACGTAAGATATTTATACTTCTCATAGCCTTCTTACTAATATAGTCTATATTCTATATGTTTATCAAATTTTACACTCAAAAATTTATGATGGTCAACAATGGGAATTTCTTTGGTATTATAAAGAATTTTCACAGCTGTATATAGTAATAGACCTTATACATATGCAAATATCGGTGTACATAACGTTTACGATAGTATTTGTTCAAGTAGTAGTTGTTATTATAATCGATTTGTACAGAAAAATTCGCATCACTTATAAAATTCATGTGACGAAGACAATCGCAAGGCAGTAAACAAATATAAAAATGGGTACCCATCTCGCAAAAGCGCATTACGTAGAGTTTCGTACTTACATGTTAATGAAATTGAGGGTTCCGATTTACTAAGTCTACGTCAAAAACTATAGTTTCGTGCTTGGTTTTAATCAGTCTTGTCTCGGAAGGGAGTATATACTCCTTTTGTACGGCAGAGACTTCCTCGGAGAGGCACTATATGATCTGCCACTGGCGTAGAATTTTCCTTTTTGTGATATAAAGTCGAGCCTCGCAGTCGCCTCTGCCCTGCCGTAGTCGTTTTCCAGTGTCACTCTAGGAAGAACATAAGTAGATAGTAATAAAATTGTTAGCGCCCGGGGAGGAGGCAGAAGCCCCGCACCTCGATAATTGTGAACTAGGTAATTAATAAATATGAAGGTGTCCACAATCCTACATAGTTAACTCAAAAAAGGCTTGTCAGTTTGTCATTAAAAAAAAATGGACCACATGTTGATAAGTGTTCTCTTTGCAAAAAAAAAGAATTTTTACTAATAGCCCTTGACCATCTGCTGACGACGCTCTTGATATACATATTATAGTATAGTCATTGGTTGGCTAAAACTTTGCGATGGGTAAAACCGTCCAGAAAGTGCATATCTGATAAAGACAAAACATATGTACAGTATTTACGTTTTGTATTTATCAGCCTTTTTTATTCTTAGAATATTTTGTAATTTAAGGTTTCGTTTTTAAGATGAGATAAAAATTACAGACTAGACAAAACAAGACACTAACACCATTGGCGTCATATTTTTGTATTAAATTGTGAAGAATTAAGGGTGGGTAAATTTTTGCCTTCTTGTAAGCCTAAAAACTTGTCTGCAGCCCCTGTAATGTCAGAAGTCTGCCTTAACTTCCAAATTTTAATTTTCGCATGTAAGTCTATAAGCAATTATCGATATCTACACGTAATCGTTTTCAGTTATAAAAACGTTTTGACATATCAGAACACTAAAAATCTCATTTCGCATTGGTCGAACCATACTAGTTTGACCTGTGAGATTGACACACCTATGAAGTTTAGAATTTATCGTGTATTATAGGTAACGCCATACTCTATTTGACGGGTGACTTAAACAAGAAGTAACAACGCGCAAAATCAACAATAACTACAAACTTTTTTAAATCGACAAACCCTTGATTTTTGGTTTAAGTTTTATTCTTTGTTGGGTGTTGAAGTATTCAGGAGGCATAGAAAGAAACTTTTATATTTATATTGTAATTCAGTAACCCAAAATCGCAAAATTATTGATTCTAAGATGTATCACAAGTGTCAAAAATCGAAAAGATTCTTAAACGATTTAACCTTTTTTTTTTTTTTATAGTCAGGAAATGCGTTTACGCACGCCTACGCCGGGCTGTGCAACGGCGTAGGGAGTGTGGGACTCGCCGGCCACAGAAGGTGACCGGAATACCCACTAAAACCTGACTGCCCTCTAACGCATTATGGCGGGCGCCACGGGAACGCTTTAGCTTTCTTCCGTGGCCAAACGATTTAACCTAACCCAACCCTACTAAATTGTCCAATGAATTGTCAAACCAATTTTCAGCCTTTTCTTATATATGACAAAATATACTTTTGTATGTAAGAAATGATTTATATTTCGTTGTAGAAGTCAATTTTATAAGCTACATAAAAACTGATATAATACTTGTAAAAAATTTACAAGATGGCTAATTAAATGAACAAAAAAAAACAAATACCTTTTAAACAGAATGGAATTCGACGGGCACCTCACGTACAACAATGTTAAAAACTAGATCTTCTTGTAAGCTTTTAATATTTTTAATTACAGGAAATGGATCGATCAGAAGTGGCTTAGGCACTTGACACTCAATATCCATACTTTCAATAGTATCATTAGTATGCTCATCAGCGCTTTCCGTCTCTAGTTTAGTCCTGACATGTTCTATTTCTGGACATTTATGTATTTGCGATGATTCAGAGAGGACCCGTTTGCACAACTCGCAAGATAAACTTTGCAATATATGATGTACGTTCATATGTCTAAACAAAGCAAAGTTTGTCGTAAAATATTTCTCACACATCTGTAACAAAAATAAAAAAGTAATAACAATGATCAAAACATGCAAAATCCTTGCAAAAAGAAACACATACACTTATTTAAAAAACCAAGACTTTGAATGTGACTCGTAATGAAACACAGAAGGAAAATACTTATCGAATACGAACAGGAGTTAATATCAGTTAAGTCGTTGAGGCTACATATGATGATGATCCTTACTATATATATATATATATATATATATATATATATATAATATTATGAACGCGAAAGTAACTCTGTCTGTCTGTCTCGCTTTCACGCAAAAACTATTGAACCGATTTAAATGAAATTTTGTACACAGATAGTCTAGAGCCTGAGGAAGGACATAGGCTACATTTTAACGCGAAAAAGGGGTTGTAAAGGGTTGAAAGTGGGGGTGAAAGTTTGTATGGAATTATCGTTATTATTACAGGTAGAAGCTTGAAACTTATTTTCAAGGCTACTAATTTGATATAAATAAATACGAAATTAAATTTTTGTAAAAATTTTACCCCTAAGGGTGCTCAATAACAATAGGGGATGAAATTTTGTTTAGCAATATGTGAAGTTTTGGTGAGTGTCAAAACACATTTAATATGTTTTGCTGTTACCCTTACCAATATTTAGTCTAGAGTCCTAGACCTAGTCCTGACAACTAGTCTAGTCCACTTCCTTGACTTCCCTTTTTTGAAAAAGCTATTCATATACATAATATGCAGAATAGCAATTAAAAAAGAGGAAAAAAATGAAAATCCTAATTTCAGTTGCTAGACTAAGCTATGAGCCAAAAACAGCCGTAAAGTTGGGAGAAGAACAGATAATATCTTCACCTTACTATCTCAATTATTCTCTTGAGAAAAAAGGTATTAATCTTGGTATGAAGGAAATAAAAAAATATGATTTAGACATAGAAGAAATCGCAGGCATGGATTTTAGTTCCACAAAAGCACTGGTTCCATAATTAAAATTGTCTTATTTAAGTTATAATCCCTGTAGCCAACTTTCACTAAAATCATCAGCATACGATTTTCAATATAAGGCTTATAAGGTCCACGTGAAAACACTTTCTACTGATTCATAATAGATTCTTGCACAACAAAATATATGTGTGGAATTTCAAGGATCTTGTTGACATTTTATTTTGTAATTAGATTAGAATGTAATTGAGACAGACTGCAGATGGAATGACAGGAAAGACGAACGAAGACAAAAATGTAGTAGGATTAAGTAAGGAAAATTTTTGAAAAGAAGATAAAACGAAGTTTTTTTTTAATACGAATCAATCTACAAATTCTCGTCTCGTTCCCAAACATAACATATGGTATTATTTTAGGTGAACCATTTTTGATACCTTACTAATATTATAAATACGAATGTTTAGATGGATATTTGTTTGAAGGTATCTCCAGAACGCCTTAACGGATTTTGATGAAATTTGGCATAGATATAAAACATAGCCTGGGAAAATACAGAGGCATTAAGTTTTTTTATTTTAATTTCGCGCGAACGGAGTCGCCGGCAACTGCTGATTATAAATAAAAGTGAGGCTAAAAAAGGCTTCAGTATTATGATTAACCTTACCAACATAATATTTGCATATCTTCTAGTAACGATGACACCAATAAAAGTAACCAGTAAACACAGACACCAGTAAAAGACATTTACGTTCAGTACAAGCGTTTAAACATTAACGACACTCCAATTTAATTGAAGATCGTAATAAAAGATGCTTTACCATCATGCATATAGATCGTTGACAAAGCGAACAAGAAGATTAGCAAACAAAGTATTCCATGTAGGGCCGAACTTGCGCTTTATAAAGCTGAAGGCCAGCCGAAAATACTGCTTCGCTTTGCTGAGCATACCCTGCTTTTTGGAGGCTAGCTAGGCCTTGTCTTCCAATTGACCGCGAAACTGAACGTCATTAGATATGTCAACGCCGAGAATATAGATTCTGGCCGAGTCAACCAGGGGAGTCTTCAAAACGAAGATCTACGACAAAGGGTTGTTAATTACACATCTACGATAAAATAATATTGTAGATGATTAATTCCATTAAAAATATAAAATCCAAAAAATGTACAAGTAATGTAAAAGAGGTATTTCTTTTATTGGGTATTTTTTCATAAACTATTGAGATCTGATATGGGTATTATTTCCCACAAAAAAATTAAGGAACCAAACTGAATGATTGATAAGCGTTCGTTCTTACACAGAGACAGAGTGAGAATTAGCAATGCTTTAAGTTCCATATACCTTTGGGAATACATGGTCTAGAGTCTAGAGCCTGAGAAAGAACATAGGCTACTTTTTAATGAGAAAAAAAAGGTTGAAAAGGAGGATGGTTGTATGGAAGTATTATCATTTTTACAGTTACAAGCTTAAAACTTATTTTTAAATCTGTCAATTTGATATAAAGAAATATGACATTCAAAGTAAAACTTTTACCCTCAATGATACAAAATTCAAAGTTTGTGAAAGTTTTACCATCAAGGGTATAAAATTTAATATGGGGGATTTAAATTTGAATGGGAATATGTAAGATTTATGTGAATATTTTGTTGTAACGTTTTATAACTATAAGCATAATAATTAGCCTAAATAGTATGTTACCCAACATATATACCAAGTATTTTACGCGGACGATGTCGCGGGCACAGCTAGTACTAGCATAAGTCAGCTGAAACACTCCGACGTAGATTATAAGAGTAGTTAAAAATTCTTTCTTGGACATTAATCAAGCCATTAAGGTTGTCACAAAGGAATGAAAATACATAAACACTATTAGAGGTATATTTATCCATACTAGGTAACTCCAAAACATTTTTTTTATTTGCATCTGTTTATCGAGTTGTCTGTGAGTTCGTGAGAAATAGCGATTTATATGCTGTTTTCGCTAATGTATTGTGGAAAGCTTCACTTAATATTTAGTGTTTGATTCATCTCAATCAGTACATAAAGTAAAAAGATCATCAGCTCACTAAAAGTCCCCCCTGAGGGGTTCGGAGAATACCCTAAGTTAGGGGTGACTAGGCTACGGTTAACCATGCTGGCCCAATGCGGATTGGTTGACTTCACACATATCTTTAAATTTCTTCTTAGATATATGCTGGTTGCTCTTGAAATGGTATATGTGGCTAATGGGATCACTTTCAAACCAAAAAGACACTTATTTTAGATAACTAGACATGTTACTTCTTTGAGAATTTTAACGGAATTAATTTATTATAATAAACTTCAATCTTAAGAAAATAAAACTGATGTTAATAATTTAAAATAATTATAAACATTTTACATAAAAAGTCAAGTAGGCCAGTTATCAAAAGAGTATGTAGTATATATCCTTCACCGTAAATAAGTCAGATAAATATACGTATGTAAATCGAAAATCACATTGGTACATGGCAGGATTCTAACCCTTGACCCAATTGCAAGTCAAAGGCAAAACACCTGAGCCACCAACGCTCTTATGAAGTTCTAATCAATGAATGAAAAAGATACGTCAAATGTAATCAGCAGTATTGAAGGCTTTGAATTCAACAGTAAGTTGACCTCAAAAAAGCCAAAACTAAAACGTTGTCAGATGATCCACTTATACTAAAAACACATGCAATATTCCTATATACTTGACACTAAAGCTTAATTTTAGTACTCATGAAGAATTTTTACGTTTAAGAAACATTCTGGAATATTCCAACTGTAGGCCTATTTTTATTCTTTCATTAAAATTTATGGTGCAAAATTTAAAGAATTTTCTTCTATATATTTTTCATCACCAAACACACATAAACCAAGTATTGCAACAGAAATAAAGTAAAATATATCTTTACAAAATGAAATTCAAATTATCACATTTTAATTTGACAAAAATGTACAAGAAATTGCTTGTAATAAGTTCCTAATATCTATACAACTAGCTCCGGCACTCTTACTCACACAAAGAACATTTTAAAACTATTGAAAGAACCAAATTTACAATATACTAGCTAATTTTTGCAAACCTTTACATATCAATGTGCAATTGCCATCAAATAATTATGATTTTGTCATTATTGTGAACACTTTGTATTTTAAGGATCACTTGTGTTCCCTTCTCATACCTTAAGTAAAGTACAATATTGTGTTGCATGTTATTAATAAGAAGTTAATTTGAGTAAAGATCCGGACCAGTTTTATAGTAATATTATTATTTAACACTAAACATTAAATATAACCAAGATTTTTGTAGAAAATCTTGATAATTATAAAGTGTTTGAATGTTTTAAATAGATAAACGGGATATAAAGTATATCCTTAACAAATAAATAATTAAATCTTTTCTCTATGTAATTTTTTAAAGCTAACAAAAGACCAACTATTAATAAGCAGGTTTGTGAAGTGTGAAAGTCATATCCAATAGGAAGCTGACATTTTTTGGGAATGAAAACTATCTCATGTGTAATACCACACTTCATTTAATACCTGTGCCAAATTTCAATAAGATCTTTTGAACCATTGCATAAATATCAAGGATATATGTAAAAACAAAATAAAATCATTCTATGATAATTATTTCCCGTATCAAAGATGGCCTATGTGTTCATCCCGACTATGCTATAATGCTAAATTTCATCAAGATCCATACAGACCTTCTAACAAAACCATCCACCCATCATCCAAACATTTGCATATAATAATAATAAAGATTCTTTAATGCATACTTAAATGATTACAACATCAGTATCGCCTTGGCTCCTTAACTAGGTTCACTTGTATTTAAGGAGCCAATGACTTCCCTTTCTATTGCATCATACAAAATAGACAATGAGTATAACAAATGTAGCAATTAAAGTGGAAACTAAAATATAACATTAGTATTTAAAAATATTATATAAACACAACTATTACATAATAAAGTAGTAAGAATATGTTTCATCTTCTAATCTTACTAATATTATAAATGACAAAGTTTAGATGGATGTATGTTTGTTTGAAGGTACAGTCAGCTTCATAAATATAGTGGCAGTCAAGATATCCAAATATATAGGAACACCTAAAGTGATCAATTATATAAGTACAACCAAAGTTATCAAATTAATTGAAGCATCCACTCTGCTCAAAAGCACCGGAGCGTTCACATCGTCATATATATGAGTACATTCAAAGTGCCCATAATTATAGTAACAGACATAGCGTCAATAGTAACGAAGCATCGAAAGTATGCAAAAATATCGTAACATTTGACAAAATTGAACTCTATCTCTATTTTCTTAAGATACACTTTGAAATATACTACTTCTGTTAAATTCATTTGACGCTTTGTATCAACATAATAGGTTGTCCAATAAGTTCGTTCCGATTTTCAATAGGTATCTTAGAATAGACCCGAATATATTACAATTATTGAAAACATATGACGTGTTTACATAACACATACATACTGAAAAGCTTAACTTCAGCCATATTTTGACAAATGGTAGGACACGATTCGTTCTTTTCTATCAGTTTTATAAAAACTGATTGACTTAATTTTTGCCGAAATACATAAGACGTTTTGCTATAAAATCGAACAAATATAATTTAAAAGTCGTATGCCAAAACTTAAGGGACTTTAAAATTTCCATTAAAAATGGGCACGAACTTATTGGGCAACCCAACATTTTTCTTCTTATTATTATAACGTTTAAAATTTATAAATTGACGATACATGACAGATACCTAATCTACCTATCTATATATATAAAAGAAAGTCGTGTTAGTTACACTGTTTATAACTCAAGTTCGGTCGAACTGATTTAGTTGAAAATTGATGGGGAGGTAGCTTAGAACTAGGAGACGGACATAGGAACTTTTTATCTTGTGAGCATTTTTTTTATTCCGCGCGGACGAAGTCGCGGGTAAAAGCTAGTAAGTAATATCAAATTTTATTCTGTCACAATATGTGCTAGTTTCAGTGTTTTACTATTTTCGCCGCAGTACGTAAGTTTAATGGTTCGAATCCCAGGCTTACAAGGTTTTTATTTTTCAATATTATCAATATATGTATAGAGCTTGATTTATTTTTAATGAAAAGGGAAAATCTAGTAATTTACTTAGAATATGTTTTTTACTTAACAAAAACAATTTAAATTTTTATTTTTGGGGTATTAAATATTTAAATAAAATTAATAACGATTAGGTTCGGCCATCTATACAACTTCTGTTAAATTAATTGACAATTTGTATCAAAATATTTTTCTCTTCCTGTTAGGTATCTTCAGTCCGGTTGCAGTAGAATTTTCCAAGCATAGATTTATTACACGTATTCGATGTCACCAGTGACAGTCCGCGCGGAATTTAATGACGAAACTTACAATAATAAACGTGAACAATAAAAAAACGTGGAACAAGGAATATTGTGGTTCCTTAATGTTTATAGATGTCGAATAGTAACCAATAATTGTTGCGATAAATTTCAATTTTATATAATGCTTTGATAATAAAATTAAAAACCTTAAAAATGTAAAAATAAGTTTGGGATTCGAATCGCCAAAACTGCGTATTACAGCGAACAGTTAAGCCGTAAGGCTAAACTGGCATATATGGTGACAAATTAAAATTTGATATTGCTTATATCTATCTAGTACCTATCTGTCATGCGGGACGTAAACTTGAAGTAAATAGCAAAAAAATGTTTTGATATAAAATGTCAAATGAATTTAACAGAAGTAGTATATTTCAAAGTGTATCTTAAGTAAATAGAGATAGAGTTCAATTTTGTCAAATGTTACGATATTTTTGCATACTTTCGATGCTTCGTTACTATTGACGCTATGTCTGTTACTATAATTATGGGCACTTTGAATGTACTCATATATATGACGATGTGAACGCTCCGGTGTTTTTGAGCAGAGTGGATGCTTCAATTAATTTGATAACTTTGGTTGTACTTATATAATTGATCACTTTAGGTGTTCCTATATATTTGGATATCTTGACTGCCACTATATTTATGAAGCTGACTGTATATCCAGAACAGCTCAACGGATCTTGATGAATTTTGGCATAGATGTAGAACATAGTCTGGAAGAACAAATAGACAATTTATTACGTTTTTTTTTCAATTAAGTATGGATGGAGTCACATACAACAGCTAGATTTATATAAAAAAGAAACAAACCTTGCAGTGATACCTCATAATCTGAGTATCTGACTGGATAATTGTTTTTTTTCCTATCCCATTTGTTAGTTCATTCAAATTGCTATCTGTACTTTTATTTAAATCTCTTTTCTGTACTGTAGATTGTATTTGTGATTCATATTCTACATTTTCTAATAAAGGTTGTATTTCATGAGTGGATTGTGCAGCATCATTACTTTCAGGGTCTTTGTTATTTGGGATTTCTACAATATTATTTATAACTACATTATTTGTACACATTTCTTCATTCGTAATCACGTTGTTTGTATTAATTAGTTTTTCTACATTCGTAAACACGTTACTTGTATTACTTAGTTTTTCTACATTCATAATCACAATATTTGTATTACTTGATATTTCAACATTTGCATTAATAGTTTTTTCTAAATTTGTTTCTGTTTCTGCATTATCTGTTTCTGTTTTAAAATCATTAATATTTTCAATTTGTAGTAACATAGGATTACTATCTATTATATCTAAACTAGATCTCTTATGTTCATACTGTGCTACCTCCATATTAGAATCAGTGATTGTATGTAATGTCTTGTGTTGTAAGAGATCATCCTCCACATCAAAGCTATCCATACATTGATCGCATGGATAATTTACATTTTTTTTACTCATATTCCGAAGAACAGTGACATGTGATTCAAGGTAATCTTTATTAACTGAAGTTTCTTTACAGAAATAACAAACATAAACTTTAGTGGAACCTAAGAATCGTATGTAGTACAAATCTTTGATAGTTGGGGGATTATCCGAATGTATCATTGCTTTGTGATATGTTATGGCACAATTTGTATCAAACTGATCCGTACAAAGTTCGCATGTATATTTATTGGCTAATACAGTTTGATTGTCAACTTGTTCGCTATTTCTACATATGGCTGTATGTTCAAAAAGTTGATGTTCGTTTTGCTGTAGTTTATGACATATGTTGCAATGCAACTTAATATGCCTTTCGAAGAATTTTTGTCTCTTGTACTTTTTAGAACAATGAGCACAATGGTAATTTCCGCTTACATGTTTAAATCTACAATGAATATTGAAACAATTAAGATTTTTGAATATCTTATTGCATTCCCTGCATTTGTGTTGTTTTCTCTTATTTTTGCTTGTCTTATTTTTTCTTGTCTTATTTTTTCTTGTCTGATTTTTTCTTTGTTTTGGAGTAGAAGACTTTTCAAGGTTCTTGTATATTCTTGGTCTAATCCGCCTGTTCTTCACAGTATCAATAACCAATAAATTTTTGGCATCATTTTGAGTTTCATCTTCTTTTGTCAGACTATCAACATTCATTGAATCAATTTTCACTAAATCTACAGTACAATCTAATAATATTTTTCGTAAAATACGATGCTGGGCCACGTCCGTCGAATACGTTACAACACTTCCATTTTTATTGTATTTCACTCTTACATTATTCAGCAAATGATTTACCTTTAGACGATTTAATAACACTATAGGACTTTTCTGATAACCGGGAATAGGTATTTTGTCTGAAGGAAAATCATATCCGATAGATTCCGCCATACTGGCTCTTCGCGGCATATCGGCCAATTACAAAAAAATGTTCATTGGTATATTTTTAATTTATTTCAGCTCACCAACCACCAAATCTAAGATAATGAATATATACTTGGTCCTAACACCAAATAGAAAAGCAGATAAGCATTTGTTTTGTCACATTTGACATGCAAAAGCAAACTCTAGGCGAAATGTCAAACCACAACCATAGATAATGTTTTTAAAAATAAACGTGCAGAATAGACGGTATTGTGACCGGTACAGGTGGTCACAGTTAATCGAAAAGTTAACTTCGTTAATCGTTGATACGTTAATTAAAAAATTAACTTCGTTAATCGTTAAAGCGTTAAATACACGAAAATTTAACGCAAGTTAAAGTTAATCCATAAAAGTTAACCATATCAAAATTTTACTCGTTTTGGGGCTGAGAGAAATAAGTAAATGTTAAAGTTTGCATAACATTCCACTAAGGATTACTGGCCACCTACAGATAACAGGAGGTTTCAGAAATCCATTTATCCGAAGAAACTCTCAAAGAAAATCTCAGCGAATCAGATATATCTTTGGCATTGGAACTGCAGCAGGCTTTGTCGGTTTTAATTACGGAAATCTACGAAAAAGCTAAAGAACTCGCTTCACAATTTGATGGTATTAATGTGCAACAAGTACAAACTAATCTGAATAGTTTGTCTTCCGATCTTAATGCTCTCATTACGTCAGCTCAAGTGGTTGAGAAGACAGACGATGTAAAACAAGCAGTGGTTGAAAGTGAAAACGCCATTGTTTTAGAAACCGTTACAGAAGGTGAAGTACACAAAGAGGAAATAAAAGAGATTAATATCGGTAAGTATTTGTTACAATGTGTAGTTGTGAGCGACACATTTTGTTAAAGACACTGGTTGAAGATTTTTAACTACATCATAGAGTTTTTATTTACTAGATATGTCATATGTCACTATATATTTTATTAGTCATGTCAAGTGTCATTGTTTTTCTAACTTTTCTTATAATATTAATTTTGATTAAAATAAATCCTTAAATACGGACTTTAATATGGTAGCAGAGCGTTAGCGTTACCATGAACAAATTTGAAATTAATATTGGAAAGTTGGAATGTGCTGCAAACTGGCCAACCTGGAAACATAAGGTAACTCTACTGCTTCGAGGTTCGGCAAATGATTTGGAACGAGCAATAAATGGTACCTTAAAGAAGCCAGTGCTATCTGACAATGATGTTGCGTCAGAGGAAGCAAGGGCTGCTTATGAAAAAGCTCTTAAGAAGTATCATGAAATTGACTGCGCAGCACAGCTGGTACTCACAGCAAATATGTCTGATGAAAATGTACAGAAAATTATGAGATTTCGTACTGCTCAAGAAGTATGGGACGAGCTTCACCGTCTCTATGATGGAACTTCCGAAGACCGATCGTATGATTTATGTATGCAATTCTTCAGTTACAAAAAGAATCCTGAACACGACATGACTACCCATCTGTCTAAGATCAAGAACCTCTGGTTTGAATTGAAGACTGAACTAGCGAAAGATGAGAAGTCTGACCTCCCGGATATATTGTTAATATGCAAAATACTTGACACATTACCGGAAGCCTATTTCTCATTCAAGTCGAGTTGGATTTTACTGTCGAAGAAGAATCGTACTGTAGAAAGTCTTACGTCTCAACTGTGTGCTCATGAAAAAGCATTATTTTGCAAAAATGAAGACACTGCTGCTGAAGCTTTAGTGACTTCAAGCAATAGAGATGAAGTCAAACGGAAAGGGAAGAAGCTGAAATGCCCATATTGTAAGCAAATTGGACATAAAATAAAGAACTGCTCAAAATGGATTTCTGCGGGAAGACCTCCCAAGCCAACAGTCTCTCAAAATACCAACCAAACTAACCTTTTGGCAATGCAAATCACTACTAGTCAAGCTATGAATACTGTAGTTGAAGATCCAAATAACTGGTATGTCGACAATGGTGCCACTCATCACGTCACCTTTCGCAACGACATTTTTGCCACTTTTGAATACTTCAAACAAGATAACACAGTGACAACAGCAAGTGGTACGATTAAAGCTATTGGAAAGGGAGCGGTTGATATAATTTCCACTGTAAACGGCAAAAGGTTAAATATTAGACTTCATGATGTCTGGTATGTTCCTGAAATTAAAAGAAATCTCTTCTCAGTTCTTGCTGCACAAGACATGTTAGATAAAAGCAAATTCATATCAAAGAGAGAAGTTTGTTATTTGAAAGTGAACGACAAAGTTAAATTAGTTGGAAAACGAGTGAAGAACGGAGGGCTGTACAAGTTAAATATTCAATGTTTAACAAACATCACTCCTAACATAAACACTGTTGAAGCAACTGATAACGTCCTGCAACTTTATCATGAAAGGTTTGCCCACCAAAGTAAAAGGCATGTTAAGAAGGTTATTGAACACGAGCTTGGACTCAAAGTTAATCTGGACTCTGAATTATGCACTGGCTGTGTTTATGGAAAAATGCACAGACGAAAATTTGGGACTAGAGAACGAGCCAAGACACCAGGAGAGGTCATTCATACTGACGTTTGTGGACCTTTTCCAGAATCCTTCAACAAAAATAAGTACTTCGTACTATTCAAAGATGATTTTACCAAATATCGTCACGTATTCTGTATCAAACATAAGTCTGAAGTACATTTAAAACTACAGCAAGTACTACAAGAATACAAAGTGGCCGGATATTTAGTTAAAGAGATCATCTCGGACAATGGAGGAGAATTTGACAATGAGAAAGTGAGAAAAATACTTCGACAGGAAGGTACATCTCAAAGACTTACAATGCCATATACGCCGCAACAAAATGGAAGCAGCGAGCGTGAAAACCGGACATTAGTCGAGGCCGCCAGAAGTATGATGCACGCTCAACAATTACCCGTTGCCGCCTGGGCTGAATTAATATCAACTGCGACGTACATCCTCAACAGGACTGGACCTACTCCAGTACCAAATAAATCTCCATATGAACTCTGGTTTAATAAGAAGCCATCAATCAAACATCTGAGAATAATTGGCTCAGAATGCTATGCACATGTTCCTAAGCAGAAGCGGAAAAAGATGTCTAAGAACGCTGAAAGATGTATATTGATTGGCTATGATGGAGATGATGGTTACCGTCTTCTAAAACGTGAACAAAATGGAAAATTCACTTTGATCAGATCTAGAGATGTTTTGTTCAATGAAAATGTCATTAAATCTATTGGTCTCGAGGAACCTGAAGTTTTTGAAGAATCTTCTGTTGAAATTGAGCGATCTTCAAACAACGACAATCATAAAATGCATGAAGCAAGGGAGGAAGAACGTGAGAAACAATGCGAGCCAGAATTTAATCTGCCAATATCTGAAGTTGAATCTCAATCCGAAGTTCACATTGAACCCACTTGTGATGTGCCTCAACCATTTAATGATTTACCTGACCAAACTGAAAATGAACATGAAGAATCAAATGACGAACAAATCTTTGAGCATGATATACATGAAGATGAGATACCTGTTGAATCGAGAATACAATTGAGAGATAGATCTCAACTACGACCACCAGTTCGATATGATGATTATGTTTTGATGTCTGCAGCAAATGTTTTATCAAATGGTGAAGATCCAAAGACATATCAAGAAGCCCTTGCAAGTCCAGAAAAGATTCAATGGATTCAAGCTATGAATAGTGAAATGAAATCACTTAAAGAGATGAAAACTTGGATTTTAGTGCCACTACCTAAAGGCAGAAAGCCAGTTTCATGCAAATGGGTATACAAAACTAAAACAAACGCTGATGGATCTCTTGATAAATTTAAAGCAAGGCTAGTAGCTCGTGGCTATACACAAAGAAAAGGCATTGATTACGAAGAGACATTTAGCCCAGTTGCCAAAATGGCTACAATACGTTCTGTATTGAGCATAGCTGCAAATGAAGGACTAACGCTAACACAATTCGACGTGTCAACAGCTTTTCTGAATGGATCGTTATCTGAGGAAATCTTCATGAAACAACCTGAGGGTTATAATGATGGTTCAAATAACGTATGCAAGCTGATGAGAAGCCTTTATGGTTTAAAACAAGCGCCACGGTGCTGGAACAAATGCATCGTTGATTATCTAACATCTATTAACTTCAAGCAATGTGATAATGATAACTGTTTATTTATAAGAAACACAAGGAACTCAAAAATCATATTGGCTTTATACGTAGATGATGGTTTGATTGCTTCAAGCAACCTACTTGAATCAAAAAGAGTTATGAAGGAGCTGACACGACGTTTCAAAATAACTATCAAAGCAGCAACTTACTTCCTTGGTCTAGAAATAAAAAACACAGAGTCTAGTATTAAACTCTCTCAAAAGAATTATACAGAAAAGCTCTTAATACGTTTTGGAATGAGTGATTGTAAAGCGATTACAACACCTATTATCAAAGAAGACTTGGAGAAAGAGTCAATAGATGAAATTACATTTCCTTATAGAGAAGCTGTAGGAGCCTTGGCCTATCTTATGGTTGGAAGTAGACCAGACCTAGCTTATGCTATAAGTGTGGTATCTAGAGCATTAGATAAGCCCACTCCTGCAGATGTTTCAAGGGTCAAGAGAATCTTAAGATACATTAAGGGAACCCTGGACTACGGTATTGTCTACAAAAAGGAATATAAGACAGGAATCCTAGAATGCTATAGTGATTCAGATCATGCGGGTGATGCCACCACAGGACGTTCAACGTCTGGAATTTTATGTTTATATTCAGGAGCAGCAATTTCATGGTGCAGTCGTAGACAGACTTGTGTTGCCATATCCAGCACGGAAGCTGAACTAGTTGCTGCTAGCGAAGCAGCTCGAGAGATAATCTGGCTGAAAAGATTATTTAACGAAATATCAACTCTCAAAGAGGTACCTAAACTCAAAGTTGATAATGATGCAGCTGTAAAGATTGCTAAAAATCCTGAAATGCATAGAAGAATTAAACATATTGCTATACGACATTTCTACATAAGAGAACTCGTAGAAAATGGTGATATTACTGTAGAGTATGTACCGACAGAATTTCAATTGGCGGACATTCTGACAAAAGCGGTCCACAGACCAAAGCTTCTTCAGATATCCAAAGAAATTGGACTCACAATGATGTAGTCAAAAAGGGAGGATGTTAAAGACACTGGTTGAAGATTTTTAACTACATCATAGAGTTTTTATTTACTAGATATGTCATATGTCACTATATATTTTATTAGTCATGTCAAGTGTCATTGTTTTTCTAACTTTTCTTATAATATTAATTTTGATTAAAATAAATCCTTAAATACGGACTTTAATACATTTAAGTCTTTTTCATTCATGTTCTTTTTTAATGTTACAGGTAAAATGATGGATCACATCAATGAGTTTGTGTCTCAAGATACCATAAAAGTTATCAACAAAATAGCGATCTCATCAAACGTAGTCGATGCAGATAAAACAGTGAAGCTAGTAGCAACAGAACTTAAAGAAAATATTTCAGCTATTATGTTACCACCAGAAATCCATTTATGTGCAAAAAAAACAATGGTCTTGAAAACATAATAAAATCATAACTTACTTAAAGATTGGTTTTGTTCAAAGGTGGGCATTAACTCGTTAATCCGTTAATCGTTAATTAACGAAGTTAAAATTTTCCTTAACGGATTAACTTTTAAGTTAAATTCAAAAAGTGTTAACGCTCTTGTTAACTTCCGTTAAATTCTACTTCCGTTAATTTAGTCCGTTAATTGTTACAATAGACACTTATTGACGTGTTGTCATTTTAATTAAATTATGCATCAGGCTACATTCGTAAGTTCGGCTATGTTCGGCGCCGTCGGCGAGTCGAATGGTGAACGAGAACGAGAGAGAACGAGAACGAGCGAGTGTGATGCATGTTATACAATACACCGAGCGGCCGGGATAGACGTGATCAAAAGAGTTCCACAGAATCCTTGTTAGAAAATAGTGACGATTTAAACAAACTTACCTCTATCAAATATTGCGAAGTTTAGGCGCTAGACATCTTCAAAGTTTATTAATTATTTCATGTTTACACAAATGTCTCGAAAAGTCTTTGTTACATTTTATTCACATTAAAACTGGTTTTCATTTATTTTACATCACTTTTTTTAGAACAAGACTTTGTTATAAAATCAACATAAGGTTCAAAAACACTTTACTCTTAATACAATAATTGTTATACGTGAGACGCAAAATCTATTAAAAAAGATAAACTCTGCGTTGAATAGCAATCAAAATAATCGAGTGTGCAACGTCTGCAACGTCAACGTCAACTCTTCAACGTCGTACCTAAAATACAACTAAACTTTGTTGCAGACAAAATGTTTATTTTAATTTTGGAGTTTAAAGACAACAAAAAATATTTAAAAAAAATAGTTTATGGTTCATTTGAAAAAGCGTACAAATAGGATTTTTTTGTCATTGCGTAGATAAGAAACAAACAATGAAAAATAAATTTAAAAATTCGAAAGACGAAATGTGCACGCAATAAACGTTCCTCAAAAACAAAAGGGATTTAGGTGTTTATTACCGTCGTTTGTTTTTTTTGGGGCTTCTTCATAGTAAACGAAAAATAATTTTACATTTTAAAAATATGAACAAAGGATCAAATGGACAGCCGCACAGAGAATACGATAACGAACTCGATGGATTTATGGCCCCAACCCTTCAAATTGTCGGGGATGCACGTGCGCTGCGCAAAGACAATAGCGAGGATAATTTGTTTGTTTACAAAGTATACGACAAAACGAGAAAGAATGAGGAAAAAGATAAAATAATTATGTTAGTGAAATAATGTTAAACTGTGTTATACTAAATTTAATATATGAAATGTCGCCACAAGTGACCTTTACAAAAAGACATCGACGACGACGATTTTATAGGTGATAAGAAAGAGAGAAGACATCACCAGCGATCGGTTGTTTTCGTTATGTCGTGTAACTTATGCTCTATACACTGAGAGTAATTTAATTGTTGTAGTTGATTTAACATATAACAATAGATCGGACGATAGATCATTAGATGATAGAAGTTATCGAAGGCATCTCAGTTGTATAGTTTGATGTGTTGAGATGTATCACTGGATTGGTTATATAGTTTATTTATCAATTTTATAATAAGTTTCCTCTGATGTTAGAAGTTTTATTGATAAATCTATATTAATAAATAAAAAGTACGTAAAAAATTATAAGTCTGTTCGTGGGTCCTTAGCTAAAATAAGAAAAAAATATTCCAAATTATACATAAAACTAAATGTTCAGTTGTTGGAGTATGAGCAAATGAATATCCGGGAGCAAATAGTAACAGATAAATGTAAATACTGCACAAAAGTTTTGATTGTTTTTTTTTTAATATTATCACATGTCTTAACTGTTTAATAGAAAATTTGTGTTGTCTAAATTTAGTTAGCTATCTAATTCCGTGACGTCGGATTGTCGATAAAAAAATTGACTGAAAAAGTCAATTGTCCATCATTGTCCGTGTAGTATATAAGTGTGTGTAACTAGTGCATGCTATTCCTAATCCGCTAGTTGTAGGTGCCGCCACTTACAATCCAATCGCGCTCGGTAAATTTCGTCAGGATTATCGTAGACCTAGGCACGTTCTTGACTTTCAAGAGATGCAATAACTATCGCTCAGACTAAGGCTAAACATCACAAACAGATTACACGCCGCAGTCGCTGTCGGCTGCGGCAATCATTCTCGCGATACGGCCTCATATCAGGCAGGTTTTCTCCTGTCAATGATAGAAGCGTTGCTGGAGTTTCTTCCGCCACTTCTCCTCCCAGAGCTAACGCTTTCCGAAGTGGTAGTAATGTTAATTGTATTAGTATTAATAATAGCAATCAGATAATAGCAACCGATCAAGCCGAGGTTCGGCCCTCTCGGGCACCCTTGAATCGGAATGCTAAACGCGTAATGAGTGACAGCCCAAGCCGAGGTCCCCTCTCGGGGGCCCTTGAGCCCAGTCACTCCATGGAGCGTCCACCGAAGCGACCTAAGAGCTCGGTGACCTCCCAATCCGGTAATAATAACGAAGTAACAGCCCGAGCCGAGGCTCCTGAGGGAGCCCTCGGGCTCAGTTACTCCTAAACGAGGTTTAGGCTAAGCGCCATCTGCGCCCGGCCACCTCAAGCCCGGTGAAGTTGTAAATGCCTCTTCAAGGCAAACAGTGACGACTCAGTCACAAAAAAAAAATGCATGCTATGTCATTATTATGGTACAGGCATTAGTACATCGCTCCTATTGTCTAAATTATATTTTAGTATATTATATAACTAAACTATAGATAGGATTAGCGATCGCCCGAGATTTCGTAAGCGCAGTAAAAAAAATAGCCTAAGTTCTATTGAAAGTCTCGACAAAATCGGTCCATACGATTCGGAGATTATTCATATGGCCATTTCCCGCTTGCGCCTTATACTCGTAATATAAACAAAAATTAACTTTAACTGTTAACTTTAACTTGCGTTAAATTTTCGTAAATTAAACGCTTTAACGATTAACGAAGTTAAATTTTTATTTAACGAATTAACGATTAACGAAGTTAACTTTTTGATTAACTGTGCCCACCTATGGTTTTGTTTATAAATAATTATGACGATTTATGTGAATGACAATATTTCTTTTGATCTAATACTTTAAAGAATTGTAATTTTTCATTAATTTTAAATCTGGTTTCGAAACATTTTACCTTTAAATCTTGCACAATATTAGTTAAACCTTTCAGTTGTACCTTAATTACTATCATAGACTTTAACAGTGGTAGATCCTGCAACAATAGTATTTGTTGGGTGCACGAATGGTGAAATACCACGAACACACAGAAGATAGGCGTGAAGTGGGAGCAATTCCGCGTACAGTCTGTTGAGTGTGGTGCCGGAGGCCTAATTTTAATCCTCTTTCCCTTCCCACCCTTTTATTATTAGAAAAGGATGGGCAGGGGAATTGGATTTGACGGAAGAGGGAACGCATAGTCAGGGGAAATATCTTCTTTCTGTGCATCACCTTTAAACCGTACCATGAAACCGTACCGTAAACATGAAATGTATATTATTTGGCATAATTTGACGTGTTAGTAGAGGAGACAATGGGAGGGTCGGCCTTCACCAATCTGATAACCAATCCAAATTGGTGTTATAAAAAAAAGATAAATTGATTACAAAACCAATCGTGAAGATACCTACTAAAAAGAAAATTTATTAAAATTAGTTAATTTTAAAATAGTCATAAACAATTTTCGATATGTTAGTTATCAGAGATATATTTGTTAATCAATAATATTTGATAAAAAATGTCTCATCTGGTTATCAGATGGGTGAAGTCCGACCTCCCATTGGCTCTTAGACTATGTCAACCGATATGTTCGATAAAAAGTTCAAATTTTCTTTCTGTTTTTGTTTTAAATGCGGTAATTTTTTTATGGAAATTGTAAATTGTTTTTTTAATAACTTATTATTGTATGTTTAAGTAAATAATAACATGATCTATTCAAATTATAACGCCCGTACAAGATCCTTTAATATAAACGCAAAATTTAAAATATTTATTACAACGTAACTACCCGTTTAATTGTATCGAATAAATAACCTTCTTACTCTAAATAGTACTGTTCAAAGGTGGGCATTAACTCGTTAATCCGTTAATCGTTAATTAACGAAGTTAACATTTTGGTTAACGGCTTAACTTTTAAGTTAACTTCAAAAAGTGGTAACGCTTTGTTAACTTCCGTTAAACTCAATTTGCGTTAACCCAAATGTCCGGCCAAACCGGCTGGTCTGTCCGGCTAGTAGGTTTGGCGAGCTAGCGACCTGGCTTGCAGGTGTGATGCATCAGTGTCCGGAAAAGACGTTAACAACAGGACAAAATTAAAAGAAGCTTCGAAATCACTTTACTGAGTTCATACTTTTACACTTTGTCTTCTTGTAAAAGTTCTTCTTGTAAAAGTAGAATTTGAACTTTGGGATGCAAATGCCACCAATTGACTCCAAGTTCAATTGCAATCAAAGTAATCAAGTGTGAAAAGATCAAATTAATGTGTTAGAGAATGTATATATTTATGCAATTAATAAGTGTGAAATTGTAAATTCAATTTACAAAAGTGTGTGCAATTCTTGTATATTATCAAAAGCCATAAAAAGGTCTTCTTTCCACTTGTTTTACCCATTTCTGTCGGCCCCAAAAGCAGTATAATTTTTGTGTGGTTAACTTTTAACGATTAACTTTAACTTGCGTTAAATTTTCGAGAAAGTAACGTTTTAACGATTAACGAAGTTAACTTTTTAATTAACGAATTAACGATTAACGAAGTTAACTTTTCGATTAACTGTGCCCACCTATGGAACTGTTGTACAATGTTCCTGTTTTATCCATCATCCATCTAAACATCGCATTTATGGTAAATATTAAGTAAAATAGATAACTTTTTATTTCTTTACAAAAGAATCTAATCTTTGCTTTCGAAGATGTTATGCGCGTTTTACCTAGACTGGTGGATTTACATTTAGTTAAACTGATTTTTGGCATTTTAAAAGGGGGGAGCAATAAAACAACAAAGAAAAACGTAATGCAACATATATTCTACATAAGTCGGAGGAGTGTACTAATTTGGACTAATACGCTACTATAACACATTCAAATATTTAAATGTCTACATAGTGATTTATCTGCTTTTTAGTACATAGTCGCTAAAAACGAACAGTTCGAGAAAAAAAACTGTATAATATACACCACCTACAAGAAATCAGTGTTAACAAGTAAAAATCAAAAGTTTTTGAAAATAACAAAAAATATATTTTTGGTATTAAATAAAATGCATATAAATAAATGATGTAAAACTATTATTAAGAGTCACACGCGGCAGCCATTACAGATTCTGAAATAAATGTAAAGATTATTAGAATTAATGTAATACTTATTAAAAATACGATCACTATTTGTCCGAAAAACTTCCAATGATAGTGTTGCCGTTAATAACCCACATTCGCTTTTCGCCTTCTATTTACAGTAAACGACATTTTTGCCGCATAGATTATTATTATAATCGTTTTGTACAGGAAAATTCGCATCACTTATAAAATTCATGTGACGAAGACAATCGCAAGGCAGTAAACAAATAAAAAAATGGGTACCCATCTCGCAAAAGCGCATTACGAAGAGTTTTGTACTTACATGTTAATGAAATTGAGGGCTCCGATTTACTAAGTCTACGTCAAAAACAATAGTTTCGAGCTCGGTTTTCGTCAGTCTTGTCTCGGAAGGGAGTATATACTCCTTTTGTACGGCAGAGACTTCCTCGGAGAGGCACTATATGATCTGCCACTGGCGTAGAATTTTCCTTTTTGTGATATAACGTCGAGCCTCGCAGTCGCCTCTGCCCTGCCGTAGTCGTTTTCCAGTGTCACTCTGTACAGTCCAACGTCTTCGCTGTTTACCTCGTCGATTTCTAAAATTCTAAATATCTCGTCTTTCTCTTTAATCGTTATCCTAGAGGAGGGGGTTATGACAACTCCATCTTTGTCCCAAGTCGCCCACGGCGCGGGAAGGCCCTTCGCCGCACATTGGAAAACGACCGTGTCGCCTTCTTCTGCTACTTTGTTATAAGGATACGTATAGAACTTTGGTGCAATCTCGCGGGCTGGGCTACAAAGACTTCTTAGATCTGGACCTGGATGGTATATAAAACATTAAGTTAGTTTTAGTGCTATATTATGTAACGTATAATGTGGTTCAATTCCACAAACCTTAAAAGGTTAATGGATCTACTTAACCTTAGACAAAAAATATTTCGTTCATATTAGTATATACGACCACTCAATTACTCGTCTATTACGACAGCAAAAACTAAAACTCCGAACACTGCTGCATAGTTCGCCTGAGAAAACCAGAACTGCATAAATACATAGCATTCATGTTAAGCAATTCTTAAATTTACCCTAGACATGGTCACTTGCTTTTGGTGTCTTAGATTGTTTTTCTTACAGTTAGTCTTTGTACATGTGTGGTACTAACCAGGTGTTCTGGTGCGAGAGATGGATCGCGCGGGCGTTGACCGCGGAGTTGATGCGGCTGACAGTAACACCGGAGGCCGCCGTAGCCTTTGGCTCAAAGTATTCGGCTCACCCGCCGCTATATAAAAAAAACACAATAGTTAGTAGTGAGTTCAACCTTTCGCCTCGTCATTCCTAATAGGGTTTCCGAAAATCGAACGTGGTCAGGATGGCCATTCAATCAAGACAAATCTTTGATCAATGAACGACTTGGCAAACTATTATTTATGTAAATTTTGTAAGCACTTACGGTAAACGACAAGACAAGCTTTGGAGATTGCTTTGCCGAGATAGTTATAGGCTTCGCAGGTGTAAGTGCCCTCGTCGTCCGCAGTCACTTGCTTGATCTTCAACCGCGCAGTGCCAAGCTCATAGCTCGTTTCGAATTCTGAGCATTCGCGAATTATCTACAAATTTCAAAATAGAAAATTATCAAAATTATTTAACCAACCAAAAGAAAATACAAAAAAACAATCATAGGTAATATTTTACATAATAAAATTAAGCTAAATTTCTTGTTAGCGTTAGCGGTAACGTAGTGAGGACTTCAGGAAGTCGTTGAACATGTCTGCATCCTGTGTGACGTACCTTAGTGTAGTGATACCACTTGATGTCAGGCTCAGGTTCACCCGTCACCCGGCACTCGAACTCCACGGCGTCCCCGTCATGTGACAACAAATCAGTTAGCTCCTTCTCAAAACGAGGAATCACTTCTACCCGACTAAAAGTAAAAAAAAAGGTTCAAACAAGTTTTTCATAGTGAAAAATTTAGAATCTACAATTTTTAATAAAAATAGAAAGGATTTACACAAGAAATTTATGCAACACGTTTAGAAATATAGCTTACCCGTAACGAATATTATGTGCCTCCTCAGTTGAACGGGGATCTACAAGAATAAGAAAAGATTAAATTAGTATTAATCAGAGCTGGGCATTAACTCGTTAATCCGTTAATCGTTAATTAACGAAGTTTACATTTTGCTTAACGGATTAACTTTTAAGTTAACTTCAAAAAGTGTTAACGCTTTTGTTAACTTCCGTTAAACTCAACTTCCGTTAATAAAAGTCCGTTAATCGTTAAATTAGAATCTTAGAGACGTGCTGTCATTTTGTTTAAATTACGCGCCACGCCACGATCATAAGTTCAGCTATGTTGGGCGACTGTCGGCGACTCGAATGGTGAACGAATGAGTTGATAATTGATATATGTGAAGTTCGCGTGCAAGTGTGATGCATCGGAGTGTTCGGGAAAGACGTGACCAACAGGACAAAATAAAAAGAAGGTTCGAAATAGTATATTTCATTACGAGTATATAAAAGCACGAGTATGTCGAGTATGCCCACATTCCGAACGGTCATCATCCCTGCAATACGCCACTTTTTGAGCAACTGTAATAAAACACTTTTTTACTCGTACTTTTTCTTTAGCTTTTCCAAACTCGTGCGTTTTCTTTCCCAAGTGTTAAAATAATGTCTGTTAAAAAGAAAAACCAACTACGAAGTTTTTACAAAAAAAAAATCATTGAAGTTTTTATGATTCATGCAAATATTTCTAAAAAGAAACTCTTAATTTGTTACAATATCAGATTTAATGATTTGATTCAATGAATTAGGTTAGGTTTCATTTTATTTCATCTCATTAAATTTCATTTTCATTTCATATCAATAAAAATAATCTACTGAAGACTTGGCTGTTTGGGCATAGTTCCTTTTGCCTACCCAGAATGGGTGATGAAAACAGAAAAAAAATCTCTGTTTGTATTCTTTTACGGTTGGCACCATTTTCCAAACATTTTAGTTATTTGAGTTTATTGTGTTTTTATTATTCTATTAAATTGCTTAATTTTGTCGCAACTGTATTAAAAATAGTTGTTCAGTACACGTGCGGAACCGTCATTACAACTTGTTCCAACTGTCAACCCTCTCCTTCGGCTGCGCCTCGGCTCGGCTCAATAAAAATAATCTACTGAAGACTTGGCTGTTTGGGCATAGTTCCCTTTGCCTACCCAGAATGGGTGAAAAAAACAAAAAAATCTCTGTTTGTATTCTTTTACGGTTGGCGCCATTTTTCAAACATTTTAGTTAGTTGAGTTTATTGTGATTATATTATTCTATTAAATTGCTTCATTTTTTCGCAACTGTATCAAAAATAGTTGTTTAGTACACGTGCGAAACTGTCATTACAACTTATTCCAACTGTCAACTTGTAGCCATTGTGGGAACTCTTTGTAATGACAGGCTTTCCGCACTCGTAATGAAATATACGAAATATACTATAATGCATTCATACTTGTCTCTAATACAATAATGTGTTATAGAATATATAGTCAAATTACTATTTTAAACAAGTGTCGCCACAAAAGTGTGAAATTAGTATGTATAATTTTGGTATGGTTAACTGTTAATGATTAACTTTAACTTGCGTTAAATTTTCGAGAATTTAACGCTTTAACGATTAACGAAGTTAACTTTTCGATTAACTGTGCCCACCTGTGGTATTAATAAAATATCTATAATTCTAGCAAGGATAGTTAATTAATGTACGTATAAGTAGAGTTTACCTTTAGCCAAAATTTGTAGCGATATGACTGCTTTGGCTTCGCCATACACGTTTCTGGCGACGACTGAATATGCGCCTGTGTAGTCGAGCTTCGCGTGCGGGATCTCGAAACGATACTCAGGGCCGTCGCCAACGCGCTTGAAGTGAGATCCGTCTCGGTAGTAGTCTGGCTGAAAATCATATATAATATTAAAATTAAACACGATTTTATGCAATTATTATGTTTGTGTACAAAAGTGTATTAACGTATAGAAACTTAATATAATTTCTGTATAATCGGATGAAAGTATTTGAACTTGATTTTGTGGATGAATTAAATGACATGAATTAAACATAACCTCCTTCTTTTTGAAGTCGGCTAAAAATAGATTTTACCATATTAATTTCTAAATTTTTCATTGATCTTTTAATACTTGCAACTTTGTGTGAAGCACGCTAAAAGTAAAAAGATACCAGTCTATATGTTTTTTACCTTCAAAAAATCCCTGAGCCAAAACACGTCTGGTTTAGGGTCACCTGTCACCTCACATTCTATAATAATAGTGTCACCTTCGTACGCTTCACTTGACCTCGGTTTTCTTATAAAAGTCGGTTCTCTTGAATATCTGCAATTGTAATAGACAATAGAATTGTACGATGTTATTTTAGGGGTTCTACATAGATCACTGTGAATATGCACTATTTTGTTTATAATAACTGCATTTTTATCGTGGTAAACTTATGTTTGTTCTTAAATTGCGAATACAGGGTCCATTAATGCATACTTACGGTACATCTGAGCAGATAACGATAGGAATGGCTTGTTTCCTCTCTCCGTCGCTTTCACCGAAAACCTCAACCTTTCCTGAAGTAGATGCTTTGCCCACTTCATTCGACGCTGTGCACGTGTAGACACCAGCGTCCCGTTGTGTGACTGAGCCCACTGCTAGTTCTATCTGTCCGTCCCTGTCTAACGTCATCACCGCTCTCCGACTGGGGCGCAGTCTCACTCCATCTCTATACCACGTCACTCCCACAGACGGATATGCCTCAACCACTGCTGATATTCTTAACTCTTGACCTTTAACAATAATGTTTGCTTTTATAACTTAAAACACTTTTATATCTATTTGCCATTTTCATACGAAAACTTAGTTGTGGTGGATTGGTAAGCAATGTTAGATGCAGTGGAAATTTAACAACTATAGAAGCATGTGTCATTAACCGATGCATGGGACATATGTAACTATTAAATGTGATGTTAAAATTCAAAAGTTTAATGTTTTTTGACTTGTTATTTCACAAATGTATTCATAAACAAGTTCCTCTCTAAGTACTGGTATTAACAAGAAAATATTGTAGTTGTTAAAATTTACCAATACTCAGCTGATATAATGGCTCCAGTCCGCAACAAAATTCCGGTGCAATGTAAGCCCTAATGCCTTTGTCGACGACCAGGTTGCAGCGACAGCTGATCGCGCCGCTGCCGTTCCTCGCCGTCGCCTCATATACACCGCCATCTTCCAGCGTCGTGGGAGCTATTTCCAATGTGTGGAAATGCTCATCCTGCGATTTCGTACGACGATCTGGAATAGTGGTAAAATAGGTATTAATAGTTACTATTGAATGCGATGATAAAGAAACCATTGTCTAATTGAAGAAAAGAAAGCAACAAACATAATAAAAGAAAATTATTAGAACGGGAATTTTTGTTAAAAAAATAGAGCTTAGATTTGCGTTTGTAAAAATGATATTGGATCATTAGATATTGCTACAAAACATACCGTCATCAATGACTTCCTTCCCGTTCTTGTACCAAGTGACGAGGGGCGGTGGTCTGCCAATGACTTGGCAAGTAAGGCGGACGGGATACGTGGCTTGCACGCGCCTGTCGCGTAGTCGCATTGTGAACTGCGGGGGACACTCTCCACCATCTGACGATCTTTCCCTAAAATAGTCCATACAAATATTAATACAACTCATGCACAATAAAGTTCACTTTACTTACGGACTCTATAAATAAAAATTCTATTCTTCATAGAGACTCAGATCAATGTGGAAATGATACACTCATTTTGTGGTATTTTGAAATTAAAGGAATGTAAAAATATGATAGTATTACAGAAATTGTTTAGGTGTTATAAACAAATAACAGAAAAAAAACTTCCTAATTTTTCTTGTATTTCTATCGACTGTTTTACGAGAACTTACTTGGAAATAATGTAGTCATATAGGATAAAATGTTAGTGTGCTTAGTTGCTTGTTAAAATGAAGACAAATAATCACCTTTTAAGCTTTGTATCCGCCTCCCAAATACTCTTGTCGGTGACAACTGCGACTCTTGCGTACGTTGATGCTCTGCCGTGCACGTTTGTGGCTTCGCAGCTGTACCGGGCTTCATCATTTATTTGAACATCGTGGATGGTCAGAGAACAGTTGTAATTATTTATACATGTCTTTAATCTTTGATTTTCTTCGTCAATTTCATGCCCATTCTTCATCCAAACGATTTCTGGTGTAGGTTTTCCCTTAAAACTGCATTTCAATGTAGCAGTCTCCCCGAACAAAACTTTCAACTGTCCCGGTAGCACTTCAACGAATTCGGGCCTATCACCTGCCAAGCCAATGCCGACTGAGGTCGATGTTTGCACAGACTCACCCCAACCGTATCTGTTTCTTGGAGTCACTCTGAAATGGTATTCTTCGCCTTGCTTAAGATTATAGGCTTCGAAGGAGTTCAGTGGAGTAATGCCAAGTTCTATCCAGCGAGCTCCTCCTTCTTTTCCCAGTAACCAACTCTCAATTTTGTATGCCAACACTGGAGCACCACCTTCAGGATCGACCTTCGGCCACGCTAGTGATATCCAGTTACTGCCACCGTCCACTACACTCAGCTCTCCCGGGATGCGATTTGGTACAGCTACAAACAAATCTAATTATCGACACGGTAATGGCCTTAATACAAATTGATACATTGCCAAGTGATATACTTTGAGCCTTAATTATAGACAGCGGTTGATATAACAAAGGGACTGCTAGGAAATCATGTGATAGTTTGAGTACTGCCAATGTTTAAAAAATAATGTAAGAGGTTCAAAATAAGTCCCAGTTTATATTCCAGTCAGCGATAACTCTATTTAGGAATTCATGCCTTAGTAATATTCTTATAATAAAATCGAATGTTCATAAAAGACCGGATATTAATTAATATTAATAAATTTAATAAGGAGACAAAAGTTGTTCACTATTATCAATAATAAACATTCAAACTTTAATAGCTTCACAGAAAAAGCAATATTTTCACTCATCAGTGCAAATATAATTTTTTTTTGTCTTATATGTCTAGGAACTAATATTTCTAAATTTTTAGTAATTGGTAAGAAATTTTGTCATAAAATTAAATGGATTGCCATCAATGATAAAATATTAAAAATAATAATTTTCTTGAAAGCCAATGTGATATTTAATGGCTCGTTAGTCAACAAGTTCAAGTTGTAGTTATAACACTTACATTTATACCTGCGTTCATCTACAATTATCGTCGAGTCAGTAGGATAAGTCCAGTCAGATATCAAGTGATCGGATGAAGCGCGTTGTCGTACCTTCGTGCAACAAACGTCTCATTTTAGTTCACATTTTCAAACGAAACATTAAATTTTTTCCAAGGTTGTTACTTAAAATACATACCACTACTGTAACAAAAGCTCTATCACATCCGTAGGCATTTCTTGCAAGAATGCAATATGTCCCTGCATCAGATATAACTGATCTTTTTAATGTAAACTTCATATAGTCATCCGATTTCATTTTACAGACCCGTGGACTATTCGTTATATCACGTATACCTTTCATTAGAGTCACTGCAAAGTAGAGGAAAAAAATATACATATTTTCTGTAAACGTACTCAAAATCAATCAGCAGATCATACAATTTGAAAATATTTACCTTTAGGTTTGGGTTCTCCTTGTACTCTGAAAGATATATTTATATCTTCGCCGACAGAAATAAGTACGTCCCTCTGAGGGCGACCAATTATAACTGCTGGCTTACCATCGATTTCATTTGGTTCGACTACAGTTATTGCTGCAGTCATATCAACATTTCCTTGCTTACTCCAAGCTCTACAGGTGTATATACCAGACTCTTTTTCAGTGACATCGGATAGTGCTAAAGTATATAATCCATGGTCTACAAAAGTTTGAGCGTTCCTATAAATATCAGTAATTGCATGACCTTCGCGTAACCATTCCACTCTTGTTGGAGAGCCTTTTATTTCCACTTGCAAACCAATTGTGCCTCCACTACTAACTTTATAGTCAGTTAACACGTTTGTGAAATGAGGTCGACGTGCTTCCGATGATTGACGGTTTATTCGAGATGATTCTCCAGATGTAGAATGAAGACCAAAGCGAGATTCTATTCCTGTTAAAAAATAAACATAATTAACAGTACATACATGGTTATTGAATTACATGAAGAGCATAAAAAAATAGTTTACCTGTGAATGTAACGATGTGATTTATCTGATCGGACCACATGGAATTTTCCGCTTTACATGTATATTTGCCACTGTCTTCTGATGATGGATTACTAATAGTCAATCTACAAACTCCGTCAGCTAAGTAATATGCTTGATATCTATCAGTGATATTTATTAATCTGTCGTCTTTTAACCAAGTAATAGTAGGAAGTGGTTGTCCTCGAATACGACATTCTAGCACCAGTTCGTTTTCGGCATGATGGTACTTATCTAGTAAAAAGAAAAATATTATACCTTTACTCCTTATAGTTAGTAAATTATCAAAAAGTAGTAAATAAATACCTTACCTCTTATAGATCTTGTAAAAGTCGGAGGTATGGGTGAAACTTCAAAACTTGGATATACCTTTAAAATTGCAGAAGTAGTAACTGATCCGTTTTCAGTTTCAACGGTGCAACTATATTCGGCAGAATCACTCGGTTCGGCATTGAGTACTTCCATCGTCAACAGGCCATCAATTGATTTTGTTCTGTATTTGAATTTATTATCGAGTGGAACACCATTCTTAAACCACACAATTTTTGGTTCTAATGTTGTTAATACACTACAGGTGAGTTTGACTCTAGATCCTTCAACAGCTGTTCTATCAGTAAGATATGTGGAAAAAACAGGCTTCCTTTTTACATCACGTAAAAGTTTAGAGCGTTTTTCTGTTATGAAACTCCGTGTTTCATTCAAAGCGTTTAACTTATGCGAGACATCTCTTCTGTCCACCGCCTCATTACTTTGAATTTGGCAAGTATTTAATGGCGAATCATATTGAGTATTTCGCACTATAGTTTGAGCTTTATAAAATGGATAACTTTGCGTTATATCTAATTCTGAATTAGAATGATCATTGTTAAAAGTTCTCTCAACGTATCCTGGTGGTCTCAAAAACTCGTTTTCATAATAATTTCTAGTTCTATCTACAAAGACGGCATTGTTTTTCGTTGTCGTGTCAGCACTTTTAAAAGAATTATCTACACTTACTGCCTCGTTACTATACAGCTTGTCATAACTTGTTACTTCGATTTTCTTAAGTTTCCTCATATTTATTTGCTCCAAAGTAGGATCTTCTAGTTCTTTAAAAATTACTCCATTATGTTCATCAACTTGTCGTTTAATGTTACTATCAAGTTGTAAATCAAATTCATTGGTATTATCAACATTATCATTTTTTTCGAAAAATGTTATGTTTTGTATGCCCTCGATATTCGCATTATTGCTTTTCAGTGTTTCTGAAATTTGGATGTCTTCTCTTTGATATTCAGATACATTTTTCATAAACAAATTTGTTTCAACATCGATGTTTTTATTTTCGACTTTGTCTTTTCTTATTTTTTCTTCGCTTTGTCTGTCTTGAACCGAAACCTTATCTAAAATTATGTTATCAATGGTTTTACTAACTTCGCTGCTTTGATTTTCATTTGGTTTTCCTTTAACATCTTCAATAGATTTATGTATTAGCTCTTCTTCGGTTTTTAATGTGTCTTTCTGTTGGAAAACATTAACCTCTTTGACCTCACTACTTTTAGATTCTTCAACTTTGTTTTCAACGATTTGTGGTGATTGCACTTGTTTTTTACTTCTGACATCTTTTTTCTTATGTTTAGGTTTTTCTTTGTCTGATAGATGTTTATTCGTCGTGGCTTCTTCGTCAGTACAATTTCTTTCCTTGTTAGTCCCAATGTTTTCCATTTCTGTTTTATCTTCATTTTTATAACCGATTATATTGCTGCTCTTTTCTGCTTTTGGATCTAGTACAGTTTTTTCTTCCTTATTTTGATTTTTAAAATTCTCTTTTAATTGATAATCGTTGGTAATAGTCTGTTTTAAAGTTATGATTTGTGAGACAACGTCCTCATCGGAAGAACTCTTCTGAACAACTTCACCTAATAAATTTGTTGATTGTAATACTTCTTTTACTTCTTGTTTAATAGGAATTTTTTTATCGTCATTTGTGTCCAATTTTGTACCCTCCAGCAACGGTATTTGGGAGTTTGAATCAACTTTTATTTCTACTGTTTCATTAACATCTTGTAATATTTTGACCCCACTTTTAACTTCAGTAGTCAATTTTTGAATGTTAAGTATTAAAGATTCGTTGTCTTGTTCCTTTTCTGAAATTTCTGCATTTGCAATGGCTTTATTAAGTGTCATTTCATTGTTATCACCCGCATTCATTTCGTTTTCTATGCAACTTCGAACATTGTTTATTTGTTTAAGAGAATCTAGTTCATGGATAGCTTTGGGGGCTAATGTAAAATTCATTTCATTATTTTCTTCGTCAAATAGTCTATCACTTTTTTTTACTGCATTTTTATCGTCAAGTATTTCACGGTCAATAACTAAATCGCATTTATTAGCTTTCATAATGTTATTTTCAAATTTATCATAATTTTCTAAATGTTTTTCGTTTTCCCTACCTACAATCATTTTATCTTTTTGAATAGTATTTTCTATGTCAACGTCATTTTCATCAGCACTGCCAAATTTCTGTGAAATACCTTCACCGATTTTTTCTGCAACAAAGTCATGTTCTTGGCGTTCAGATTTTTTATCTACATGTGAAGAAATTCCCTGTTCATCAGTTGGTTCTGAAATCTCTTCAATTGGCAAAAATTCTTTACTTGTAACACATTGAGATTCATCGATCATTATATCTTTTTTAAGCCTTTTGTTCGTTTCATTTATATGATCAATTAAAGTGCTAGTTTCTTCAAACTTAGGCTCGACTTCTGGTGTTTGATTTATTACAGGCTTTTCCTTTTCAATTTCTTTGAATTCTTTTGAGTCCTGACTAATAGCATGACCTTCTTTGGAATCTGAATCCAATACGAATCCAATTACTGCTTCATTGACATGGGCCTTATACAAAATACCGGTGTCTATAATTTGCAGTAAGGGCGCTTCTAAAGGCTTGGATGCTTCTAGGTTTAAGGTAGATACCTCTGGTATATTTTCGGTCATAATCGTTTCCGGCAAAATTTCCAAAGTAAAGTCGACTGCATGGGTATTTATTGTAAATCCAGTGTTTTCGGTTTTTTCTTTTTTGTCGATAACATCTGTTGAATTTAAATCTCCAGAAGGCACTTTAACATTTTTAATAATATTTGAAGAATACTGAATTGCATCTTTTTCTTCTTTGCTAACACTGAAATTTTCATGGCTATCTTTTTCGATGAAAGGCATTTTTTCAATCGAAACTCCTAATACGTCTTTAAGTGCATCTTCTATATGTTCACCGTCAATTGGGCCTTTAACCAATAAGGATTCCTTAAATAATTTATTTGTCGCGATGTTAAATGAATCCTGACACTGCAAAGCTTCAATAGTATTGATGTTTTCTTTTTTTTCAGATACCTCTAAATATTCCTTAATAGATGATGCAAGTGCACATATTTTTTTACCAATACTTTTAAAAATTGGTATTTTTTCTTTGACTTGTAAATTCGATTTACTTTCCATTTTGAGAAGATTCATTTCAAGGCACTCGACTAAACATTTAGTATTAAAGGTAATATCTTCACCAAAATCTTTATCATGTTCAAATATTAATGATTCAATTGCAGCTTTTAGATCCAGTAATATTATTTTAGTAAATGCAGCATCACCGGGAATTCTTGCAGTTTTGTCAAAGTTTATATAAAATTTTATATCCTCGAAATGATTTAAAACTTTACGCAACGATTTACTCAAAGTTTTCCATTTTTTATCAGTTTTATTTGCAATAAAAGTAATAGATTTCAATGCGTTTAAAATTAGTTCGGAAGATTTTCCGTAATTTTCATACATGTAATGTTTTTGCACACTCGACATTGCACTTCTCATATTTGAAATGGATCCATAAACAGAATGGATGGCAGTTACTATGCTATCCCTTTGTATGGGAGTGAGGTTTTTATAAATGTCTACTTCTTTCTCTAGACCAAACACCTGATCTTCTATTTGGTCCAAGTTTTGCATGATTTCAATGCCTTTTTCAATTAAGTTTTCAGAATTATCTGCAAAACTAACTTTTAATGATTTGATGACAAGCTTCAATTCATTAACATACGTATACAGTCTATCGAATTCACTTTCATTATCAGATTTCATACTCAATGCTGATTCCAAAAGATGAATAGTCTCTTCAGTATCATTGGAACATAATCTAATAATGTTACTTAATTTTTCTTTATGTGACGTGGTTGGAACTACTTGAAATTCATGCATTTCGCACATATTAGATACTAGGAGCTGCAAAGTTTCACAAGCTTCTTTAACAAGTTCTGGAGGACTTTCTTCATTTATTAGTAGTTGAACACTCCTGACACTGCACTCTAAATCTTGAAGACTTTCATTTAGAGTATCATTGACAGACTCAATATAATCCCTTTTCAATTCAATAATAACGGCTTGAATTTCGTCTAGAGTATTTTGCAAAGTTTCTATATCTTCAGCTGTTTTAGAAGTTGCTAACATGTTGATTTTATCACTTACTTCCTTAAGCAGTGATTTGAGATTGTGTAATGTGTTTTTTGTTTCGTCATCATCTGAAAGAATATATAAATATTTCCAGTAACTTTTTAGTACATACATTTTAATCGATTTTTAAAGCATTTATATTTAATTTGAAATACCTAATTGACTCTCGTTACTTAAAGGATATCTGATATAGCGATTAATACGAGATAGTAAAAAAAGTCGTCGATACGTACCGATATCTAACTCTTCTCTTTCTACTTTTTGGGTCACTCCTTCTGTTACCGTTTCCAAATTAATGGCATTTTCACTTTCAACCACTGCTTCTTTTACATCGTCTTTCTTGTCAACCACTTGAGCTGACGTAATGAGAGCATTAAGATCGGAAGACAAACTAGTCAGATTACTCTGTACTTGTTGCACATTAATACCATCAAATTGTGAAGCGAGTTCTTCAGCTTTTTCGTAGATTTCCGTTGTTACAATCGACAAAGCCTGCTGAAGTTCAAATGCCAAAGATATATCTGATTTGCTAAGATTTTCTTTGAGAGTTTCTTCGGATAAATGGATTTCTGGTGGTAACATAATAGCCGAAATATTTTCTTTAAGTTCTGTTGCTAGCTTCACTGTTTTATCGGCATCGATAACGTTTGATGAGATCGCTATTTTGTTGATAACTTCTATGGTATCTTGAGACACAAACTCATTGATGTGCTCCATCATTTTACCTGTAACATTAAAAAAGTACATGAAAGAAAAAAAAATGTGTCGCTTACAACTACACATTGTAACAAATATTTACCGATATTACTCTCATCTCTTTCCTTTTTGTGTGCTTCGCCTTCTGTAACGGTTTCTAAAACAATGGCGTTTTCACTTTCAACCACTGCTTCTTTTACATCGTCTTTCTTGTCAACCACTTGAGCTGACGTAATGAGAGCATTAAGATCGGAAGACAAACTGGTCAGATTACTCTGTACTTGTTGCACATTAATACCATCAAATTGTGAAGCGAGTTCTTCAGCTTTTTCGTAGATTTCCGTTGTTACAATCGACAAAGCCTGCTGAAGTTCAAATGCCAAAGATATATCTGATTTGCTAAGATTTTCTTTGAGAGTTTCTTCGGATAAACGGATTTCTGGTGGTAACATAATAGCCGAAATATTTTCTTTTAGTTCTGTTGCTAGCTTCACTGTTTTATCGGCATCGATAACGTTTGATAAGATCGCTATTTTGTTGATAACTTCTATGGTATCTTGAGACACAAACTCATTGATGTGCTCCATCAATTTACCTGTAACATTAAAAAAGTACATGAAAGAAAAATACTTAAATGTGTCGCTAATAACTACACATTGTAACAAATATTTACCGATATTACTCTCTTCTTTTTCCTCTTTGTGTACTTCACCTTCTGTAACGGTTTCTAAAACAATGGCGTTTTCACTTTCAACCACTGCTTCTTTTACATCGTCTTTCTTGTCAACCACTTGAGCTGACGTAATGAGAGCATTAAGATCGGAAGACAAACTAGTCAGATTACTCTGTACTTGTTGCACATTAATACCATCAAATTGTGAAGCGAGTTCTTCAGCTTTTTCGTAGATTTCCGTTGTTACAATCGACAAAGCCTGCTGAAGTTCAAATGCCAAAGATATATCTGATTTGCTAAGATTTTCTTTGAGAGTTTCTTCGGATAAACGGATTTCTGGTGGTAACATAATAGCCGAAATATTTTCTTTAAGTTCTGTTGCTAGCTTCACTGTTTTATCGGCATCGATAACGTTTGATGAGATCGCTATTTTGTTGATAACTTCTATGGTATCTTGAGACACAAACTCATTGATGTGCTCCATCATTTTACCTGTAACATTAAAAAAGTACATGAAAGAAAAATACTTTAATGTGTCGCTTACAACTACACATTGTAACAAATATTTACCGATATTACTCTCATCTCTTTCCTTTTTGTGTGCTTCGCCTTCTGTAACGGTTTCTAAAACAATGGCGTTTTCACTTTCAACCACTGCTTCTTTTACATCGTCTTTCTTGTCAACCACTTGAGCTGACGTAATGAGAGCATTAAGATCGGAAGACAAACTAGTCAGATTACTCTGTACTTGTTGCACATTAATACCATCAAATTGTGAAGCGAGTTCTTCAGCTTTTTCGTAGATTTCCGTTGTTACAATCGACAAAGCTTGCTGAAGTTCAAATGCCAAAGATATATCTGATTTGCTAAGATTTTCTTTGAGAGTTTCTTCGGATAAACGGATTTCTGGTGGTAACATAATAGCCGAAATATTTTCTTTAAGTTCTGTTGCTAGCTTCACTGTTTTATCGGCATCGATAACGTTTGATGAGATCGCTATTTTGTTGATAACTTCTATGGTATCTTGAGACACAAACTCATTGATGTGCTCCATCATTTGACCTGTAACATTAAAAAAGTACATGAAAGAAAAAAAAATGTGTCGCTTACAACTACACATTGTAACAAATATTTACCGATATTAGTCTCATCTCTTTCCTTTTTGTGTGCTTCGCCTTCTGTAACGGTTTCTAAAACAATGGCGTTTTCACTTTCAACCACTGCTTCTTTTACATCGTCTTTCTTGTCAACCACTTGAGCTGACGTAATGAGAGCATTAAGATCGGAAGACAAACTGGTCAGATTACTCTGTACTTGTTGCACATTAATACCATCAAATTGTGAAGCGAGTTCTTCAGCTTTTTCGTAGATTTCCGTTGTTACAATCGACAAAGCCTGCTGAAGTTCAAATGCCAAAGATATATCTGATTTGCTAAGATTTTCTTTGAGAGTTTCTTCGGATAAATGGATTTCTGGTGGTAACATAATAGCCGAAATATTTTCTTTTAGTTCTGTTGCTAGCTTCACTGTTTTATCGGCATCGATAACGTTTGATGAGATCGCTATTTTGTTGATAACTTCTATGGTATCTTGAGACACAAACTCATTGATGTGCTCCATCAATTTACCTGTAACATTAAAAAAGTACATGAAAGAAAAATACTTAAATGTGTCGCTAATAACTACACATTGTAACAAATATTTACCGATATTACTCTCTTCTTTTTCCTCTTTGTGTACTTCACCTTCTGTAACGGTTTCTAAAACAATGGCGTTTTCACTTTCAACCACTGCTTCTTTTACATCGTCTTTCTTGTCAACCACTTGAGCTGACGTAATGAGAGCATTAAGATCGGAAGACAAACTAGTCAGATTACTCTGTACTTGTTGCACATTAATACCATCAAATTGTGAAGCGAGTTCTTCAGCTTTTTCGTAGATTTCCGTTGTTACAATCGACAAAGCCTGCTGAAGTTCAAATGCCAAAGATATATCTGATTTGCTAAGATTTTCTTTGAGAGTTTCTTCGGATAAACGGATTTCTGGTGGTAACATAATAGCCGAAATATTTTCTTTAAGTTCTGTTGCTAGCTTCACTGTTTTATCGGCATCGATAACGTTTGATGAGATCGCTATTTTGTTGATAACTTCTATGGTATCTTGAGACACAAACTCATTGATGTGCTCCATCATTTGACCTGTAACATTAAAAAAGTACATGAAAGAAAAATACTTTAATGTGTCGCTTGCAACTACACATTGTAACAAATATTTACCGATATTACTCTCATCTCTTTCCTTTTTGTGTGCTTCGCCTTCTGTAACGGTTTCTAAAACAATGGCGTTTTCACTTTCAACCACTGCTTCTTTTACATCGTCTTTCTTGTCAACCACTTGAGCTGACGTAATGAGAGCATTAAGATCGGAAGACAAACTGGTCAGATTACTCTGTACTTGTTGCACATTAATACCATCAAATTGTGAAGCGAGTTCTTCAGCTTTTTCGTAGATTTCCGTTGTTACAATCGACAAAGCCTGCTGAAGTTCAAATGCCAAAGATATATCTGATTTGCTAAGATTTTCTTTGAGAGTTTCTTCGGATAAATGGATTTCTGGTGGTAACATAATAGCCGAAATATTTTCTTTCAGTTCTGTTGCTAGCTTCACTGTTTTATCGGCATCGATAACGTTTGATGAGATCGCTATTTTGTTGATAACTTCTATGGTATCTTGAGACACAAACTCATTGATGTGCTCCATCATTTGACCTGTAACATTAAAAAAGTACATGAAAGAAAAAAAAATGTGTCGCTTACAACTACACATTGTAACAAATATTTACCGATATTAGTCTCATCTCTTTCCTTTTTGTGTGCTTCGCCTTCTGTAACGGTTTCTAAAACAATGGCGTTTTCACTTTCAACCACTGCTTCTTTTACATCGTCTTTCTTGTCAACCACTTGAGCTGACGTAATGAGAGCATTAAGATCGGAAGACAAACTAGTCAGATTACTCTGTACTTGTTGCACATTAATACCATCAAATTGTGAAGCGAGTTCTTCAGCTTTTTCGTAGATTTCCGTTGTTACAATCGACAAAGCCTGCTGAAGTTCAAATGCCAAAGATATATCTGATTTGCTAAGATTTTCTTTGAGAGTTTCTTCGGATAAATGGATTTCTGGTGGTAACATAATAGCCGAAATATTTTCTTTTAGTTCTGTTGCTAGCTTCACTGTTTTATCGGCATCGATAACGTTTGATAAGATCGCTATTTTGTTGATAACTTCTATGGTATCTTGAGACACAAACTCATTGATGTGCTCCATCAATTTACCTGTAACATTAAAAAAGTACATGAAAGAAAAATACTTAAATGTGTCGCTAATAACTACACATTGTAACAAATATTTACCGATATTACTCTCTTCTTTTTCCTCTTTGTGTACTTCACCTTCTGAAACGGTTTCTAAAACAATGGCGTTTTCACTTTCAACCACTGCTTCTTTTACATCGTCTTTCTTGTCAACCACTTGAGCTGACGTAATGAGAGCATTAAGATCGGAAGACAAACTAGTCAGATTACTCTGTACTTGTTGCACATTAATACCATCAAATTGTGAAGCGAGTTCTTCAGCTTTTTCGTAGATTTCCGTTGTTACAATCGACAAAGCCTGCTGAAGTTCAAATGCCAAAGATATATCTGATTTGCTAAGATTTTCTTTGAGAGTTTCTTCGGATAAACGGATTTCTGGTGGTAACATAATAGCCGAAATATTTTCTTTAAGTTCTGTTGCTAGCTTCACTGTTTTATCGGCATCGATAACGTTTGATGAGATCGCTATTTTGTTGATAACTTCTATGGTATCTTGAGACACAAACTCATTGATGTGCTCCATCATTTTACCTGTAACATTAAAAAAGTACATGAAAGAAAAATACTTTAATGTGTCGCTTACAACTACACATTGTAACAAATATTTACCGATATTACTCTCATCTCTTTCCTTTTTGTGTGCTTCGCCTTCTGTAACGGTTTCTAAAACAATGGCGTTTTCACTTTCAACCACTGCTTCTTTTACATCGTCTTTCTTGTCAACCACTTGAGCTGACGTAATGAGAGCATTAAGATCGGAAGACAAACTGGTCAGATTACTCTGTACTTGTTGCACATTAATATCATCAAATTGTGAAGCGAGTTCTTCAGCTTTTTCGTAGATTTCCGTTGTTACAATCGACAAAGCCTGCTGAAGTTCAAATGCCAAAGATATATCTGATTTGCTAAGATTTTCTTTGAGAGTTTCTTCGGATAAATGGATTTCTGGTGGTAACATAATAGCCGAAATATTTTCTTTCAGTTCTGTTGCTAGCTTCACTGTTTTATCGGCATCGATAACGTTTGATGAGATCGCTATTTTGTTGATAACTTCTATGGTATCTTGAGACACAAACTCATTGATGTGCTCCATCATTTTACCTGTAACATTAAAAAAATACATGAAAGAAAAATACTTTAATGTGTCGCTTACAACTACACATTGTAACAAATATTTACCGATATTACTCTCATCTCTTTCCTTTTTGTGTGCGTCGCCTTCTGTAACGGTTTCTAAAACAATGGCGTTTTCACTTTCAACCACTGCTTCTTTTACATCGTCTTTCTTGTCAACCACTTGAGCTGACGTAATGAGAGCATTAAGATCGGAAGACAAACTAGTCAGATTACTCTGTACTTGTTGCACATTAATACCATCAAATTGTGAAGCGAATTCTTCAGCTTTTTCGTAGATTTCCGTTGTTACAATCGACAAAGCTTGCTGAAGTTCAAATGCCAAAGATATATCTGATTTGCTAAGATTTTCTTTGAGAGTTTCTTCGGATAAACGGATTTCTGGTGGTAACATAATAGCCGAAATATTTTCTTTAAGTTCTGTTGCTAGCTTCACTGTTTTATCGGCATCGATAACGTTTGATGAGATCGCTATTTTGTTGATAATTTCTATGGTATCTTGAGACACAAACTCATTGATGTGCTCCATCATTTGACCTGTAACATTAAAAAAGTACATGAAAGAAAAAAAAATGTGTCGCTTACAACTACACATTGTAACAAATATTTACCGATATTAGTCTCATCTCTTTCCTTTTTGTGTGCTTCGCCTTCTGTAACGGTTTCTAAAACAATGGCGTTTTCACTTTCAACCACTGCTTCTTTTACATCGTCTTTCTTGTCAACCACTTGAGCTGACGTAATGAGAGCATTAAGATCGGAAGACAAACTGGTCAGATTACTCTGTACTTGTTGCACATTAATACCATCAAATTGTGAAGCGAGTTCTTCAGCTTTTTCGTAGATTTCCGTTGTTACAATCGACAAAGCCTGCTGAAGTTCAAATGCCAAAGATATATCTGATTTGCTAAGATTTTCTTTGAGAATTTCTTCGGATAAATGGATTTCTGGTGGTAACATAATAGCCGAAATATTTTCTTTTAGTTCTGTTGCTAGCTTCACTGTTTTATCGGCATCGATAACGTTTGATGAGATCGCTATTTTGTTGATAACTTCTATGGTATCTTGAGACACAAACTCATTGATGTGCTCCATCAATTTACCTGTAACATTAAAAAAGTACATGAAAGAAAAATACTTAAATGTGTCGCTAATAACTACACATTGTAACAAATATTTACCGATATTACTCTCTTCTTTTTCCTCTTTGTGTACTTCACCTTCTGAAACGGTTTCTAAAACAATGGCGTTTTCACTTTCAACCACTGCTTCTTTTACATCGTCTTTCTTGTCAACCACTTGAGCTGACGTAATGAGAGCATTAAGATGGGAAGGCAAACTAGTCAGATTACTCTGTACTTGTTGCACATTAATACCATCAAATTGTGAAGCGAGTTCTTCAGCTTTTTCGTAGATTTCCGTTGTTACAATCGACAAAGCCTGCTGAAGTTCAAATGCCAAAGATATATCTGATTTGCTAAGATTTTCTTTGAGAGTTTCTTCGGATAAACGGATTTCTGGTGGTAACATAATAGCCGAAATATTTTCTTTAAGTTCTGTTGCTAGCTTCACTGTTTTATCGGCATCGATAACGTTTGATGAGATCGCTATTTTGTTGATAACTTCTATAGTATCTTGAGACACAAACTCATTGATGTGCTCCATCATTTTACCTGTAACATTAAAAAAGTACATGAAAGAAAAATACTTTAATGTGTCGCTTACAACTACACATTGTAACAAATATTTACCGATATTACTCTCATCTCTTTCCTTTTTGTGTGCTTCGCCTTCTGTAACGGTTTCTAAAACAATGGCGTTTTCACTTTCAACCACTGCTTCTTTTACATCGTCTTTCTTGTCAACCACTTGAGCTGACGTAATGAGAGCATTAAGATCGGAAGACAAACTGGTCAGATTACTCTGTACTTGTTGCACATTAATACCATCAAATTGTGAAGCGAGTTCTTCAGCTTTTTCGTAGATTTCCGTTGTTACAATCGACAAAGCCTGCTGAAGTTCAAATGCCAAAGATATATCTGATTTGCTAAGATTTTCTTTGAGAGTTTCTTCGGATAAATGGATTTCTGGTGGTAACATAATAGCCGAAATATTTTCTTTCAGTTCTGTTGCTAGCTTCACTGTTTTATCGGCATCGATAACGTTTGATGAGATCGCTATTTTGTTGATAACTTCTATGGTATCTTGAGACACAAACTCATTGATGTGCTCCATCATTTTACCTGTAACATTAAAAAATACATGAAAGAAAAATACTTTAATGTGTCGCTTACAACTACACATTGTAACAAATATTTACCGATATTACTCTCATCTCTTTCCTTTTTGTGTGCTTCGCCTTCTGTAACGGTTTCTAAAACAATGGCGTTTTCACTTTCAACCACTGCTTCTTTTACATCGTCTTTCTTGTCAACCACTTGAGCTGACGTAATGAGAGCATTAAGATCGGAAGACAAACTAGTCAGATTACTCTGTACTTGTTGCACATTAATACCATCAAATTGTGAAGCGAGTTCTTCAGCTTTTTCGTAGATTTCCGTTGTTACAATCGACAAAGCCTGCTGAAGTTCAAATGCCAAAGATATATCTGATTTGCTAAGATTTTCTTTGAGAGTTTCTTCGGATAAATGGATTTCTGGTGGTATCATAATAGCCGAAATATTTTCTTTCAGTTCTGTTGCTAGCTTCACTGTTTTATCGGCATCGATAACGTTTGATAAGATCGCTATTTTGTTGATAACTTCTATGGTATCTTGAGACACAAACTCATTGATGTGCTCCATCAATTTACCTGTAACATTAAAAAAGTACATGAAAGAAAAATACTTAAATGTGTCGCTAATAACTACACATTGTAACAAATATTTACCGATATTACTCTCTTCTTTTTCCTCTTTGTGTACTTCACCTTCTGAAACGGTTTCTAAAACAATGGCGTTTTCACTTTCAACCACTGCTTCTTTTACATCGTCTTTCTTGTCAACCACTTGAGCTGACGTAATGAGAGCATTAAGATCGGAAGACAAACTAGTCAGATTACTCTGTACTTGTTGCACATTAATACCATCAAATTGTGAAGCGAGTTCTTCAGCTTTTTCGTAGATTTCCGTTGTTACAATCGACAAAGCCTGCTGAAGTTCAAATGCCAAAGATATATCTGATTTGCTAAGATTTTCTTTGAGAGTTTCTTCGGATAAATGGATTTCTGGTGGTAACATAATAGCCGAAATATTTTCTTTAAGTTCTGTTGCTAGCTTCACTGTTTTATCGGCATCGATAACGTTTGATGAGATCGCTATTTTGTTGATAACTTCTATGGTATCTTGAGACACAAACTCATTGATGTGCTCCATCATTTGACCTGTAACATTAAAAAAGTACATGAAAGAAAAATACTTTAATGTGTCGCTTGCAACTACACATTGTAACAAATATTTACCGATATTACTCTCATCTCTTTCCTTTTTGTGTGCTTCGCCTTCTGTAACGGTTTCTAAAACAATGTCGTTTTCACTTTCAACCACTGCTTCTTTTACATCGTCTTTCTTGTCAACCACTTGAGCTGACGTAATGAGAGCATTAAGATCGGAAGACAAACTAGTCAGATTACTCTGTACTTGTTGCACATTAATACCATCAAATTGTGAAGCGAGTTCTTCAGCTTTTTCGTAGATTTCCGTTGTTACAATCGACAAAGCTTGCTGAAGTTCAAATGCCAAAGATATATCTGATTTGCTAAGATTTTCTTTGAGAGTTTCTTCGGATAAACGGATTTCTGGTGGTAACATAATAGCCGAAATATTTTCTTTAAGTTCTGTTGCTAGCTTCACTGTTTTATCGGCATCGATAAAGTTTGATGAGATCGCTATTTTGTTGATAACTTCTATGGTATCTTGAGACACAAACTCATTGATGTGATCCATCAATTTACCTGCAATAAGAAAACGTCTATATTACTTATTTTGATAGAATAAAAATTGCTCTAATTTAATTTTGTATTTTATATCTAATATTATTCTCGTCATTATCGCTGTTTCTAGTTCGATTGATGCATGTATGTGTAGGCTAGCGTATTCTGGGATCGCTGCGCCACGGGTAGTTGATTTTGTTTACTTTTTTAGCCGACTTCAAAAAGAAGGAGGTTATTATTGTTGTTACTTACTTTAGTTTTTAAACCTATACTAACCCCAGAAAAACAATTTGGGTCTTTGTAGTCTGATTCAAATGTATATCATTATTATAATGTTTATTTCCGGGATCGTCCTTAGTTTAAAAAATATAAGTTTTGAAAAAATCTTAAAAAGTTATCAAGTATAAATTGAGAACCTTTGTTTTATATCAACTCACCTATTTCTTGAATTTGCACATTTTCTGCTTCTTGTGAAAATATTACAGTAATTAGTTTTTCAATTTTATCTACGGTATTTACAAAATTGTTGATAGTCATCGGAATTATTTGGCCTTCGAGAGATTTTAAGTGTTTTTTTACACTATGTATCTCATTACATACTTTCAAAATTATCAATTTAACTTCACTTGTTATTATTAAACGATGTGTTTGTTCAAGCTCTACGATGAATTTACATAACTTTTCATTTAGATTAAAAATATACGAATCTAAAGAAGCGTCGGTATTTTTTGCCAGAATTTTTTTGTTGTTTCCTTTTAGTTTCTCACATAAAACAAAAAGTTCTGTGTAGATCTGTGACAACGAAATTTCAAGAAGTTGTTGCTTCTGCAAATTAACATTTTGTAATTCCTTACTTCCTAAAACAATATCCTTTAGAATTTCAGAACATTCAGCCATACATTGCAATAGAATCAATTGTTTTGCTCTTCCAATTGAATCTTTAACGTTATGATACCTTTGAATGCATTGATTCGCCTTATCCATTTGTTGCTTTTGGTTAGCATTCGACAGATTCATTAAAATGTATTTTTCAAAAATTATCTCAAAATTTTCCCATTCATTTATAATGTTCTCTTCCGTTTTACTTATTTCATAGTTTGATACTTTTAAATTCAAATCTTTTATAATAACAACGTCTAAATCATACAAACTTGGCAAAATAATCTCTTTGGCATTTAAAAAGGCTTGTAGTAAATTTGTTAAATCTGACGAACCGACAGTTATGACGTCTTCAGCAAGTTTTTCACAGTTGTTCGTCAGAGATTTCTTCGGGGTAGTAAATATTAATTCCATTTTCTTTTCTAATATTTTTATAACACATATTCTTACTCTATCCAAGACATTGTTTATGTTTTTAAGAAACTCTGTAACGACTTGTTCTACGTCACGAGGCATACTCAATACTAATATATTTTCTTTGAATAAATTTATTAAATTATGCATAAAAATAAATTCTTGATACAATCTAATGATACCTTTGTATGTAATATTTTTATTTATTGAGGAACGAAGGACAACAAATTTTTTTTGACACATGGCAATAAAACTTTTAATATCTTCTTGAACTTCGTAATGATTTTCCAAATTGTGCATAACATTAGAAGTGGTAATCAAAATATCGTCTAATTGGCACAGTATCTGAGGGTCTATTTCTTTAAGTCGTTGTGGCGTACAATTATGTAAATTAAAAGTGTTAGATAAACTTATATATTCATACTGTTCTAAAATAGTAATAGATGATTCGATCTTATGTAAAGCTTCTAGCAAATGGGCTTCTTCTTCCATTTCTTTTATTGACAATGGTGCAAGAGATAAAATATCTTCTTCGACATATAAACTTTCTTTGTAAAGTTCTTCAATGAGATGCTTTATTTTTTTGACGTCAATCTTCTTCGAACCATCGAATGCGTCTAATAATTGTTTTGTTGTAAAGTTTAAAGTTTTTAATTTCTCGTTAAAAGCCTTAGTAGATGTGCTAGAGTCAGCTATTAAATCACACAACAATTCACACGTTTCTTTTAAAGTCGCAATATTATTTGAAACATTAATAGTTATATCGGCAACGTTTAATGCTGGAAATATTACTTTTATACACTTATCGAGGTGGTCTCTGAGTTCTGCAATGGATAGGTGAACGGAATGTATTAAGTCCGATGATATATCTACAATACCTTCTAAACTTGGAATGTTTTCAGTAATAATTTGTGATAACATCTGTTGTAATGCAATCATAGATTCAGACAGTGAACCTATTTCAATGATAGTTGTTACAGCTAAAACATTTTCTGAACTTTGTGACATCATTGGATGTAAAATTTCTTGAATTACTGATTGTAAGTTAGCCAATTCTGTAGGAAGTGATAAGCTGTGAGGCAATTTGCTTTTAGATATTTTTTCTAAAATTTCCTCAATCTGTGGATTCTGCAGTAATATTATTTTTTTATTTAATAAATGTAAAATGTGGACCAAGGAAGACTTTGGGGTTATTTCTGTGGTTGGGTCTAAAATTTCTTGTATTTTCTTATGTTCGATAATTGGGATTGCCAAGTGATCTGACTGCACCGTATCTGCTGTAGTCTTCAAACCTGATATATCTTCCAAAGTTGATAGCTCATCAGGAACTTCTAACTCGACATTATTTTGTATCATCAAGATGGCACTGTGCAAACTTTGAACAGTATCGGCAAAATTAAGAGAAAACGAACGATGAGGATATTCTCCAAGTTGTGAAATAATATCATGTTGTAGGATTTCTAAAGTCTCACACAATTCGTTTAAAGCTTGAGCAAATATAGAAACTGGATGGTTTCCTTTTATGCTTTCGGGGTCTTCCAATAAGACTTCACTTAGAACTGATACATGTCGATTAATTTCAAAAAGGGGTTTAGCTAAAATTTCCACTGATTGAGATGTTACCTCCGTAATTTCAGACACATGTTCTACACATTCCATCCCGCTAAAGTTCATAGATGCTATAACATTCTTAAGTTCTTCTAAAACTGGAACTACGTTTTCCAACGGCTGCAAGACAGCCGTATTTGAATCTCCCACTGATTGATAAGATGTAACTGTAGCAATAGATACTAGAGTCCGCTCTATATGCTCCATTACAGATTTTGCTTTACTTCCATCATTTACATGTTCTGATGTCAGCTGTAGATATTCATACTCATAATTAAAAGTTTCATGCTCTTCTTGATTTAATTTTTCTTGAATGGAAATTTGTAGTTTAGATATGATGGTAATTACGGAATTATTTAAATCCGGATCAAAAATATTTCTGACTAAGCAATCTTTGATAATGTTAAGTGCATTGCTAATACTGGCCAAATTGAGATTTCCATGAGAGTCGTCATTTTGAATAAAGTTATTAATTCCTTTTACAACGTCACAAACTTCTACAAAATCATAATATTTCTTTGCCTCATTACTTTCGATCACGTTTTCTAAGATTTTCGTTAGCTTTTTATGTAATAGACTTAAATCTTCTTTTACAGATGGCACATGATCTAAAATTGTTAAATTACTCTCTAATAATATTAAAATATTGGCCATTTTTTGAAGTGTCTCTAATTTATTATCGTTTTGCAAAATATCAAAAGCCCCCACATTTTCTTCAATACTACTTAAATGTGAAAATATGACATTAATATTACTTTTAACACTGGCTAATTTTTGGTTTAATGTAGTTTTATCTTGAATGTATTTACTTTCCGCAGAAAGTTGTTCAAACGAATTTCTTAATTCAAGTACAGGATTCAAAACGGAGTTTATAATTTCTGTGTTATATTTGTTCAAAGGTATTGAGTCTTCTTTTATTGACAGTACCTCAATTTGTTCTAGCGCAAATTGCAAATCCTGAATTGATGCCGACATATCTGCAAGTATGACTGAACTATCATTTATATATGGAATCTCTTTCGATGTTTCCAGTTCTGCATTTTTTACAATGTTGAGTAACGAAATAAGCGGTCTTTTAAGTTCTTGTATGCCTTTTTGAGTGTCTCTTAAATGTTTTACATCAATAGATAATTCTTCGACTTGTAATTTATCAGCCTCAATAAGTAAATTATTTGTTTTTATAGTTCCAGCCGTAAAATTAACAATAGTAATAATTTCGTTAGATATTGATTCAATGTCAAACAATACCTTATTATCTACTATGCCACGGCCATTTGTTTTTATTAACTTCATTAGCCTCATAAGTTCTTGGAACTGATTGCCACATTTTTCAATTAGTAACACACATGTTTTCTTCACAAGAGTTTTATTCTCGCTCTCAACGTCGATACATTTTTCAATAATGGTAAGCGCCTGTTGCAGAGATTTTAAAGATTGCGCCACATTATATAAACATGTATTGACTTCACTATTTTCCATTAGACACACATTAAGTTCATCAATTATCGTATTTATTTCAGATAATGGCGATAGTACACTATTTATAATTTCAACACTCTTTGACGCTGTAATAATAGACGACATATATTCAGATTTTAAGATTATTTCATTCTCAAGTTTTTGTACATCTTTAACCAAAATATCAAGAGATGTACTTATGCTAACAACAGTTTCTTTTAACTTATTTTTGGGTATTGTTTGTTCGATTGGATTTATCTGCTTTTCTATCATGTCTTCCCTACGTTTAGTTAATGATTTTTCGCTTTCCGTACTTGATCTCCTAGAACTGCAACTACTTTTTCTTTCCGATTTTATCCTAGGGACATTCTTATCTTCTAATGGCTCAATGGCAACTTTAGGTGATATTTTATTAGTTTTTGTTTTTGGTTTTCCGGAACTATGGGCACTTGCAAAACTAAGTAAATCACTTTCAGATATCACTTCGGTATTGTCATCCCTTTTTTCTTCGGATAAGGAATGATCGCGAGATAAACTAAAATACTCATCAGCGCTTTTCTGAGAATCCGACTTTTTTCTATTTAATTGCTGAGAAATTTCATATTTGTCATCAGAAATGACGGGTAAATATTTTTCTTCTAGGTCTTGATCGAAAGAAAGTTGGGAAGGTACGTTTTCATCGGCAATAGAAATGTCTTCAATATCTGCTTCTGTCCTCAGGTCTTCTTCAGGTGAAGCAAAATATTCTGGTGAGACGTCAATTATTATCGCCTCCATTAGTAAATTACCAGAATTAGATGTTTCTTTCACAAACCTTAAAGGAGGTAATTCAACAACATTATGCTCTGTGATATTTTCAGATAATTGATCAGCATACATTTCAACTATTTGTAATGCTTCTTCTTCCGTCAAATCAGGCGTCTCATACAATGAAACTGAGACTTCCTTTCCGTCAAAAGAAAATGAAATTTCTCCTTTATCGTCCAAAGTTATATCTCCAACAGGTGTATCGTACATTTGTGATGTTCGTTCTTCATGAATAGTGCTAAGGGATAAATTTCTTTGCAATGTCTGTTCTTCTATTTTCTTTTTGCTTTTAGTTTTTGTCGAATCGTCAAATCCGAGGAGTGAAGCCGAACTGGCTGCAATGCCCATGCAATTTTGTGCTTCACAAGTATAAGTACCTAAGCAACAGGTACCATCTTGACCGGATATTATTCTATGAATATCGCCAGGTTTTAACTCTTCTCCATCTTTGTACCACTTTAATACAGGTTGGGGGACTCCAATTACTTTACATTCTAAATTCACTGCTCCTTCATCAGATAAAATTGCTTGTAAATTTTCTAGGAATCGTGGTTTTTTGTAATGACGAGGAATTATCAACTTTAAAAAGCATGAGGTAACACTATGGCCAAAGTCATTGATAGCAACACATTTCCATTCTGCCTGATCTAAAAATTCAAGATTTCGAATATCAAGAAAGAATCCTCCCTTCTCTTCTTTATCAAGGTGACAACGCGGTGAATCATCGACGGGTTGATCATCTCGGTACCATAGGACCGATGGCTCAGGCGGAATGGCAACTGAAATTTGGGGAAATATTTTGTCAGTGATTTGTCAAACACAGAAGAAGATATAGAAGAAAACATTAGCTACACAAGCGTTAGTTCCTTTAGCTAGACTAGTCAGGGCTCGGTCGTATGATTACGATGCTCATTCTAACTATAAAAAATTAAGTTAGTTGCCATACGTTTCTAGTATTTTATATAGGTAAAAGTACTATTACTTAGTATATAATTCAAAAACTAAGCATATGTCAATTATCTCTAAATGTGAAATATAAAAATAATGAAGGTAATTAATATCTATTGGACTACCTTTAACTGTAAAACGGAATGGTTCATCGATTCTTGCTTCCATACTTTTTAAACCTTGAAGAAATTTCGGCGCCTGATTTTTTGAGAACAATTGTAACTTTTCTTCTTCATTTAATTGGTTCTGTATATCTTCTACTGTCAGTTCTGCAGAGCTACTGGCTTGTCCCATACAATTTCTGGCTATGCAACAATAAGAGCCTAAAGAATTGGTACCAGTGAGCTGGTATACATCGCCTGGCTTGAGTTCTTGACCATCTTTAAACCAACTTAAAACTGGTGTTGGGAAGCCAACAACTTTGCATTCAAAGGATACTAGTCCTTCCTCAGTGAGTATGGCTTGTAAATTTTCCATAAACCTAGGCTTGCGGAAATTCTTCGGCACTGTAACAGAAATGTAAAAAGTTTGTTTACCAAGACAGACAAATTATGTAAAGTAAAGGCGTATAAGTATAAAGTATCACTAACATCTATTCGAAGAGTATTAAACATACGTGCCTCATATTGTTGTTGCCTCAAAGTTAGAAGGAAAATGAACGGTATACGATTATATGTCTTACCCTCCATAGTGACATAGCACGTGGTGATGCCGAGGCGTCCACCCGCGCTGGTCGCGACACACTTCCACTCCCCTTCGTCTCGCCACTCCGAACTGGTGACTTCTACTAGGTAGCCCCCTACGCCGTCCTCTGTCACGTGATACCTGCCACAAAGTCCCAAAAACGCTTTATACTCGAATTTTGCCTAAAGGTATCTGCCAATATAAATACATGTGAACTCATTGACTTAACCATCAGCTTACTGTTATGAACAGTTGACTGTAGGGCGTAACTGCTACACTTGCAGAAACCCCCTAGCCGTCACTGGGCGTAGTTGACGTCATGAGGTATATAAATTGTCCGACTCGCGGCAGTCGACAGGTCAGTCCATAGAGCATTCCATCAAAAGCAGTCGATTAATAGCAGTGCATTCGATTTAGAGCAATAGATTGTATTAGTGTTTCCAATAAAGTAGTTTAGCAAGTGTATCAATCGTTTTTTTTTAAAGGACCCACGAACGAAACTACTCAGTTTTTCTCTAGTAACCCTTAGAGTAATGGCGACGGAAGGGAAACCACTAGTAAATCAAACTAAATCGGTAGAATACCTTTCGTTTGGTTCAATTTTGCCTTCTTTGTTGTACCAGACGACACTCCGAGGCCAAGGCGGGACGACGATGTGGCAACTCAAGGTCAGAGGATCACAAATCTTAACCGATTGTGCCTCCAGCTCTTTTGTGAATATCAGAGGCGGCTCTGGGGATACACCTCTGTGAAAATAATGAATTAGTTAATATTCATCACATACTTAAAAATACAGTGTACTAATTGTTCAAGAATTTAATAAATTTAAGCGGTCTAATGACAACTTACTTATGTTAATATATTATACTAGCTGTCGCCCGCGACTCCGTCCGCGCGCAGTTAAAAAAAATGAAAAATAGATGTTGGCCGATTCTCAGACCTACTGAATATGCTCACAAAATTTCATGAGAATCGGTCAAGCCGTTTCGGAGGAGTACGGTGACGAAAACTGTGACACGAGAATTTTATATATTAGATATAAAATAAAGAAAAATTCAAAATAATAATTTGAAAAGTATCTAATGTAACTGAATAGACGCTGGCAACACACACTGTAATATTTCATTAAATCATAATAAGGGGTTGTAAAAAAATCCGATAAAAACACCTTACCCAGATTGGCCAGGTCGAAGGGATCCATCTCTTGATCCGCGGCCGATGACGTGAACCTTTGAGGATGAGTAGGCGCGACCCATGCAGTTCACAGCTTCGCAAGTGTATGTGCCCAGCGAAGTTGGATCTTCGGCATTAGCTGTGAGTGCGAACACATCACCAGCCTTTATCTCGCGGCTGTCCTGTAATAGTTAAAGAATATTACACAGTAAGTAATGAAGTCTCACTATAAATCATTAGCATTATGCACAATTATTATCCTAGATTGATTGTTTAATACATAACATCTACAATATCTGAGATCAGTACCTTGCATTGTTGGACTTTAAAGAAATACACTATTAAAACATTATACAACAAACTAGATAGAGAAATGATTTACCTTGAACCAGCGCAATATCGGCGTCGGAACCCCCACGACCTTGCACTCCAACGACACGGTGCCCTGTTCAGTCAATACGGCACGGAGCTCCTCCACGAACTCTGGCCGCTTGTACGCCTTTGGTACTGAAAACAGTTACATTAATAAATTGATGCTATAAGCAGCTTTGTGCGCGAAGACAAAGATGTATGTAGGAAATTCGCAGATATGATTGCTGATCGTCAAAGCATATTACGATATGAGGAAACCTAATCTTCATAAGCAAAGTGCAGTGATTATTCACTCTATTTGCTATTTGTTTTTTTTTTTTGTAATTCATCTTGATTAACCAAACTTGTCCATTTAATCCAAGTCCATACTTCTATAATGTCACATATCCTTTTCACCTTTTTGTTTTTATAGAAGTGAGAGGAGGAAGTGAATTTGACAAGCGGGGATAGATAATGTCGAAAGATATAGGTACATACGCATGTAATGCAAAAGCATTATCTTCAATACTTTAACACTAACCAAGTACGTTAAGATGCGCTGAGCAGCTGGCTCTCCCGCCGATGTTTTCTGCGGTGCAAGTCCAGCGACCCGCGTCGTCCACGCTCACCGCGGCCACGTCCGCGCACCAAAAGTTACCATCGCGAACCAGCGACACGCGCTCCGCCTCCATCAGCCGCCGCTCGTTCCGATACCATGTCACCTGTGAAGATGGGTTTCCACTGTCTAATCATATTGGCATCCCTGTCATTATCTTAAAAATATACTCAGGTACAACTCATCTGGGAGAAGATGTCTCAATAACTGTTACCTTTTGAAATATAATTACCATTTTTTGTTAAAATACTATTATGTTAGATTATTTTTGAATTGTTTATTATCGTAGTTAGCATCCTCATCATCGGCAGTTAGTTAAGTACCGCAAAAATAATTTTCAACTATCTAAATATATAAATTTTCACACCGACCCATAACTATTCAGTTCGTTAAAACGGTAATTTACTATAATAATATTTTAAAAGAATATTGTTTACGCAGATATGTTTACAATAAAAACAATTTTATATAGTGGAATACAAAACACATAAAAAAGACGACTTGGAGCGAATTACAAATAGAAAAATTATGTCATTGGCGGCGGAGGTGCGGTGTACGCATTCCGGAGATATTCAAGGTCCTCACAACGTTCAGTAAATTGAATTTTTCAATGAAATATGGATATTTGTTTTTATGGAAAGTTGGAACTTTTCTTACTATACAGCGGTTAAAACTCATCTCTCTATAATTATGTATTACTACTATCTGCTTATCCTGAGTCTTGATATACAAAGCCACTATTAATTTACAAAAAAATGTGAACAACACAGGTTTTCTTTAGGTAGAATTTATGTAGAGAGACCGCGTGTAACTTTAGATTGGGTTCCGAATACAAGCACAAATGTAATGAGGAGTAAAAGTGAAAAAAATAAATTAAATAATTTATACATAATTGCAGAACGTAGGTATAAACAGTGTAACAATATTATTTTTGAGGTTAGATTAGAATATTTGTCAGAGGCTGAGGAATTCTATTTTGAGCTCGCATTAGATATTTCTAACACCTACACCACGGACTTTTACGTAACAAATGACATTAAGAAATAATTCAAGATTAAGATGTTTTAGTAGATATGATACCTATAGTATAAGAGATCATTGGGCTAACATTAATGAGTATAAACTTAAATATAAAGTAAGTTCACACGAGTGACATTCTTTTTATGTATTTGACTTTTCTAACTTGTCCAACTTAAAATTAACAGCACAGTTGTAAAGCGATAATAATATTGAGTAATATAAACTATGAAGTAGTTAAAGACATTTTACCTTGCATTCAGTGGAGCTGACGATTTCGACGAGGAAACGAGTCCGTGTGCCGACCTTGACAGTGAGGTCTTGTAGACGTCGGAGGAAGGTCGGCGGATCGTCGCCGCTGGGCGTCTCCTCTGCTGATACCTCCAATCGCAGGCGGCGTGTGTCCTTACCGGCAGCATTGCTGGCCTAAGTCACAAACAATATAAGCGCAAAAAACATCAAGCAGTGATCATATAAGCGTGAAGCAATCTCCTTCTACATGATCATTGTGAAAACGATAGGAAGTTTCTGAATACGCTGCGTTGTTGATACGGTACTGTTGAAAGTATTAGAGATGGCTTATGTCCAACTGTGAACTGATACGCTTCAACCGTTTGTTAATAACCTTCAAACAATTGAAAGAATATGTACTTATGTCCTGTGAAATAATAAATATAATGATGACTAATTTAAATATTTAGCATTGAGGGTGTTGCATAAAAAATAAAGACTTGAACTAACTTGCAGCGTATAAATACCACTGTCGCCAGTGCGAGCAGCGGAGACCGTCAAGCGAACGCCGCCCGCGTCCTCTGATGCCCTGAAGCGATCGTCCAACGACGCTCCCGCACGGCTCCTGTACACAAAAACGACGATTAAATTAAATAGTAAACATTATCTTCAAATCATAGACGAAATTACATAAAAAGAAATCGATGTTATAGAGAAAATTAGTAGCATGTATCATCACGTAGAAGCTAATATAACTTTAAGACTGTGCCAAATCGATATCGATAATCCGTCATGGGCTCTAACTTTCACATGACATTCCTAGTTTCTAATACCGTAAAGTAGAGGTGGATAATGATATCAGGATTATTCATCGAAAAACATTAAACGCACGAGTACCTTTCATTATGAACGCACGAGTACATTTCAAGGTACCAGCTGACAAACTTTCCACCGAGATACAGCAAGCTGACATTAATTTTCATTCATAGTAACATATAAACGATCACCAGGAAAAATTTTAGTGAGAGGAAATCACTGAAAAAAAATTTTTTTTTTTCATGTTAAGGAGCCAGCTGACGTATAATCCATCGTGTTATGGTTAGCTGACTGTTTTCCTTTCAAAATACTACATAAACTATACTCTGATAAATTTTCAAATGAGAGGAAATGACTGAAAAAAAATTTTTTTTCTCCATGTGTGGGAGGCTGCCACTGCCCACCCCACCCACAGAGTCGCAGCTGACGGTCGCGAGTATTCATAGTATAAGTCCCTTATGTATTTTACGATTGGGAGGGACTTGGTTATGAAAATCTGTCGCTGGCTCCCGGACCATTAGTAATAGGTATGTACCGAACGGACATCTTTATTTTTTCTAACCATGAAATAATACCGAAAAAACATCTACGAAACATATTGTTACCTCTTTTTTACAAATAGAATTAGGTAGATGGTAATTATGTTTTGGTACAGCTATTTTGGCTGTGAACACGAATTTTGGTTGACTGGGAGTACAGAAATTGATAAGCATGTTATGCATAGAATACAAAATCAGAGCACAAAATCATCAGCTTATATATAAAACTTATAATATTTGATTTGATTTGATTCATATTTTTAATACACAACTACGTGTCTCATTCAAATGACAAAACATTAATAAATAATATACTCAAGACTGGAATATAAATACAAGACGAGGCCGTTGCACACAGATAATATAAAACGGTCCTTAGAACAAAACAAAAGGTACAGATATGTATAATGTTACAATGAGAGTATACTCTTGTTCTAAGACAAAAGACTAGTTAAGACACATGTAAGACTTTAGCTAAAAAAAATCTATTTAGTATGTCATACGCGACGGCGTGTTGTTGTAGAAAATCAGATATGTATGACAATAACTTAATTTTTAGTTTTACATACCTTTCGTTTCCATCCGAAGCCGAAATAACAAATACATAGGTACATCAAATTTCACACCTTTGTTTAAGGTTTTGGATTGGAACCTTGTATACTTACATTCATAATATTAGAATACAATTTTGTTCATATCTTTAAGAATATGATGGCTTTACTTTTAGGCTCAGCTCTTTTCTTATTTTTTCTGTTTACTTTATAAATGTAAATAGCAAGCAACATGTTTTTAGGCAATGGAAACTAGAAGTGATTCCATTTTATTACATTTCATTCATTCAATACTATCAGACTTTTGGCAGCGAAATACAATTCCAGTATAAATTAAATGCTTGGTGACTTGTTTACCACATAAGCGAAATTAGACCGCATAAAATGCTATATAGAAATCACGTGTCTCAATTTGTCCACATATATTTCAGATATGTCTAACTGATTTTAATTATATTTTGTAAATAATATTGGTTAAATTAAATGTAACATCTCCGTAAAAGTGAGAAAATAAAAACCAATACTTTTTTACTTATTTAGTATCCAATAATACTCATAAACCCTACACTTTTTTATTCTTTATTTGCACATGTCTATCTTTTGAATTATCTCTGTGACAAGAGACCAAAATTTAATAAGAGATTGTTTTATCTATATTTCAAACAAAGTACTGTCCTACATTTCTATATTCGTCTTGTCTTAGTCGGATTGAACGGAAGATTACGCAAACTTTTATAGTTAGTCTAAATACGCGTGATGTAAGACTTTTGATGAATGAAAGCACTTGGCGTTTTCGTTTAGACATGTCGCCAAATCAAATGTATTAAAATATATGGTTATTTTATTGATAAGATCAGATTTTTATAATTTTAATGGCGCAAACCTTCACTATCGTCTTAAGACTACCCGAACATTTCATCACTGTCTATCCGGCGGATAAAAATACAAACATTGGTTTTCTACAGATAAAAATATACTATAGGTAGTCGTTCGAATAACATTAAGATTTTAATTCCTGTTCAAATAAATGGAAATACTGGTGACAATATTTAAGAGCAAAGATCAAATGGAATCACTCCAATAAACAATGCCAACTAAAATGTGACTATACTATGGTACTACTTATACAATATGTTAAACATTTGAACTTCTAAAGTGTGTATTTAATAAAATAATAACAATATAACGTCCGCCCACTTTTGATCGGTTTACATAAAACTTTTAAAGATTTTACTCCAGAATCAGTCTAAACTAAAATATAACTTGATACTACGATAGATAGGTCTCGTTCATTTCTATTCCATAATAAAAAATCAATTATAAATCGGTTTAGTCGTTACATACAAATCTACAAACATATGCGCTAAAAACATTATCTACCCTTTTGAGTCAGTCGGATAATAACTATGGATAGGTTCCATTCATTTTCGTTCAACAAGAAAAAGTTAAAAATATCTTTAATGGAAATTCATCAAAGTGCATAATCAGAACAACATCCGTTTGTATGTCAGTTGTCAGGCCTGGTTTATTTATTCCTGGCCCGGGCGCGGGCGTACGCACGTCTAACAATGGATTCAAAGACTAACCAGAAACAAAACGGCTCGCTTGGTCAAAGTGTTGTGCGTTTTTTTTTATAGAATAATCATATCACAGCTCTCACTTTATTATAATTACTACATTTTCTAATTCAATTGCTTAAATACATTAAGACACTGAAAATAACCACCAAAATAGATAACAATTATTTAAATTAACAAATAATTTCAAACATTACTTTATTGAATCTCGTAGTCTTTGAAGTGAGTTACACTATCAGCCAAACGGATCGATCAATCAGTGTAGGGTCCAAAGTAGCGAAAAGTAAACGACACCTTATACGGTATAAGTATGGGAAAACGAACAGTTTCTTGGTGTGAATAAATTTGTAAATAAAGTTAAAAAATAACAAAAAATTCGATTGAGCGCCATCTTCCCATTCTATGATGAAGTTATACTTAAATAAAACCAAAATCACTGAGAGTACCTTTGCCAATAAAGCAGTCATTGTTTAAGAAAAATTTTTCCCATTTCAATTATAAAAATATCAAATCATAATAAAAATATTATGATTTCATTTATTTGATTATACTAGCTTTTACCCGCGACTCCATCCGCGCAGAATAAAAAATAGAAAACGGGGTAAAAATCCTATGTCCGTTTCGTGGTTCAAAGCTACCTCCCCATCAATTTTCAGCTAAATCAGTTCGACCGATCTTGAGTTATAAATAGTGTAACTAACACGACTTTCTTTTATATATATAGATAGATAGATTATTTTATAACTATAGGAATGAAAATATTTAGAGCATGTGTTAGAGTGCATTTATTACATTAAAAGTAAAGCGATCAAAGTACCAATGACGCAGGTAAGTTCATACGTAGGCGTACATATCCCAGATAGCTCGGACTAATTGATTTTTAGAGACATGCGCACAACGAAACAAACCTAAAACGACTAAAACCTACCTTAGACTTGTATTTGAGATAGCGATAGTATATTCGAGAATTTTTGGCAGTAGTAGACGATACTATATAGAATTAAGTGAAATATTTCTAGAAAGTGCTTTGTAATCAATAAAGCCCAGGCTAAAGTTATATCTATAATCGGCGCGGACATCGGCGCGCGCAACCTACTTTTGTGAAAGGTCTAGAATAAGCGGGGGCGGTATATTGCGCAGTATTTTAAATTTACTATATTTTTTTTTGTCTTCAAGAGATAAAGACATCCGAAATGAATTTACTAAAAAGAGAATACTTGATTGGGAATCCGTGACCTTGCGCACCAAGTTTGTAATATTTTCACAAAGTCTCACTCGTCCACCAGAGTTCTCATCTAAAAATAATACAGTTACGAGACGCCAATGCCGCGGCCAAATACGTAGCCTAATTACTTATAAACTCGCTAAATAAACTATTGTTATAACCAAGACTGAATTAAATTATTTCGTGTGGATTAATAAATATCACGTAATTAAAACACCCTATAAATAGAGCATTTGACGTGTGATCGTCAGATCTGAAACTACCGCTATATCAATATCATTCATATTTAAAGTATTCCAGTATTTATTACTGTAGGATTACGTTTGTATACTGCAACCTTATATGCTAGTCTATATACTGAAAGATAAAGATGATGTAAAACGTTTGATATCAATATTAACGAATAATAGGTATCGTTTAAATATTGATCGCTGCTTTGCCTATATCTGTGTCTTTACGAGCACTAAACTGATTCTCCATAATTCATGTAATCAGCCTTGGAAAGTCAAACGCCACGTTCAATATCCATAATATACCAATTTTGAATATCTTCAGGTGCGCGATAATTCTATTGGTCAAGAACCAAGTCGGCTATACTATCTTATTATTCAAACAAACCGCTTTTTATTATCAAGAGAATCAATTGTGATGATCTCTCTAACCGTAACAGATGATATTATAAACCATTTTCCCACTGAAAGTTTTATATTTTGCACTTTTCGTGCAAAACATTTCCAGAGAAACAGTGTTGAATAATATTTTTTATCTATATAGAATAGGGTTCAATGTACACAATTACAATAAAAGTGTGTACCACCCATTGAAGCCATTGTAAGTAGAGTCATTATTTCTTCTAATCTAACATGTATGTATAAAATGTTACCTATAGTAACTTTAACTTAACTTTTGAGTAGTCTAAGAATTATGTAAAGTCGGAAGATAATACGGATTAGTTACATATTCAGATAAGACAAATTTTAAGTCCAAAAAAATCGTTTTCAGATTAAAAAAATATATATGTCTTAATCATTGTCTCCATCTACAAACCATCTAAATATAACCGGAGCTTGTCTATAAATAGTATTTTTAACCATTCGACGCTTCCGTGCCTGTCCCGAATAAAGTTTTAATTTTAAATTCAATGAGTAGTTTTTCTTGCATGTTTTTCGGGGTCTTATGAAAAATGAACTTAATTTACATATGTAATGATAATTTTTATGCAATAAAAATATGGTAAGATATTGCGGAATATTTTAAGTTTGAAAAAAATGTTAACTATTTCAATTTCTATTGCAATTGGTCCAAACAAATTCATCTCCTATAAATTTACCTTAAAAATAACGGATATCGTAGAAATTTTTAATGATTGCATCAAGTTGAAATCAATAAATAAAAAAAAATTAAAATCATTGTCTTCACTTTATAGAATCTAATAGTAAAATAAATTTAAAACAACATCATAACGTTAGCCCCAAACTTTATGACTTTCGAACGCGAGAATTTCCTTCATGCAACGATGTTGTTTTCATTGCAACGTCATTCGGGATGTTGTTACGCTCTCATTTCAGTTTACGACGCATTTTCATGCTTTTTTTTTGTTTTATATTTTGTACGTGCAAGTTAACTGCCCGTTTCGACTTTGAACTAATTTTAAACAACCGGTTTAAATTTATGGACAAGTCGTAAACAATGCCACATATGCATTTAGAAGACGGGTAAGTATTTAGAAATTTTTGTTTTAAATAAAAAAAAATCTGTGAAATGGATAAGTATTTTTTTTAGTAGATATGTACATTCTTATGTTTAATTTCCATGATTTTTTTTGTATTACGTTAATAACCTAGCAATGTTTTAAATGGACCAACGATCTGGACAAGGACATTTAGATAAGTGTGGCAAAGGAGCTCAATTTCTTTGACAATCCATACAGTCAATCTGGGACACGCAGTAATATTTTACACACAAACACTGTTTGTTTAGTCAGCTTAAATTTGCTAACCTATTTTTAAACAATCAAGATGTTTTCTACGAAGTTTATTAATAGCAATGTATTTTGACACATTACTCTCTACATGTAGGACGTGGTGTACGAGCCAGCTGCGTTATCAAATGCCTGCCTAATACTAAGTAGGCGACAGTTGTTTTGTAAGAAACCCATCTAACCGTTGATTTCCGACACCAATGCAATATCTCTATATAAGACATATCTCTCTCAATATCTTTGTCAAAAGGGAGATAAAACATGTTTCAAACGGGAATCTTAATCTCAGAAATACACGATTAATATTTTATTAATAAAATCAATCGAACAACGTGAACAACGCTTTGAAATGTTTAAAATCACCTCGAACTAGGTATGCGAAAACGAATGCAAGCAAGGTCCTTCCTAAGCTGGTACATTATATATATTATACTCAAACATTTTTTTCTCATAGAATCTACTTTTTTCTTCAAAGTATTCTTATCTTCTTTAAAAAAGAAACAAGACATTTAGGAAACAACATTGATTTTAATTATGTACATTATTTACTTCATGTTTAGGATACGGACGGGCAAGACGGTTATGCTAAGGTATGCTTTTTAAAAACAGTCACTAACTAATAGTAGAATACGCATTTTTATTATCACTTTTAATTTCGTTAATTTTATTGGAAAAAAAGTTTTACATTTTTATTCGACACTCGATTTAGCTTAAGATAAACTTTTGAAATACATAAAAAATTCGGAGATTTTTTTTTGGACATGAAAATTTTTAAACAAAACAAACAAAAATTACAGCGCAATAAGGAACAAAAACCGAATTATGGTAATCAGTATTGTCAAACAAGTTCGCAGTGCCAAGATTTTAAACATTGTCTTCTTGATGCGTAATGCGCAGTAATTAATCGCACTGGAAAAAAATCTTCACTATAAATGCGTATTAAAATTAACACTTAACGATTTTTTTGTTGGGCTTAACAGTTTTATAAGTCGAGAAAATTATCTGACCATATTGGTATAAGTCAAACTAAGTTAAATATAATAAATCACCAGAGCCTCCCGTGCAAAAGCGTTACCGCGGCGTGGAGGGAGGTTTTTATGGTTGTTATTAGTTCGTAGCTCCCCTCCTGATGCGTCGATTTTGATGGTTTTTTTTATACGACCAGTAGTACTTGTCATGTGGTTCCATTTTTACGTCTACTAAAGTATGTTTTATTATATGATATGTTTTATTTTATTATATTTTCTGACAGAACTAACCACGATAGCAAGGCAAGGCAAGCAACCAGTCCAGATATACTTGTTGGACTAGAGTACTGTCTCTTAAAAATATTACTAAAATATAAATTAACTTTCAAAAGTAATCATAGAAGCACTTCTGAAAAATTCTACTGAAATATTAAAGATGCTTATTATTTGTTCATAATATATACAACACTTTTTTATTGTTATTCCACAATTAATGTTTCGTTAATTTTTGTTCCAAAATAATTTTAAATAATACAAATCGGTTAGCCGCTATTTATAATTTAAAATATAAATAATATTGAAGCAACAATTACAACTAACACGACATCAATGCGAAGGAGCTACAAGAAAAACATATAACGGCCAGCGTGATTTACGATGATGTAAAATGATTATTATTACAATTCACATATGTTTAGAACATTTTAATGAACAATATTTGGCAACGGTTAATGGTGACTGGGGAGAGCAGTGCTGCAGTGCAGCAGAGTAGTGACCACTGATGACACACTACGTACGGCCAGGGTGTCAGCGCGCGCAGTACCCAGGGCACACCGCGCAACTCTTGGCCGATGACGATGGCCAGCCACAAATACCTGCTGTAGATGGAGGAGCTCGACTTGATCGGTCTCCCAGCTGCGTCGCCTTTACAACAATTGCTGCCCATGGCGGGAGCGCATCTCGCTTCGAGTTCGCGATGGCAAAGCGCGAGCGCAGACTGTGCGCGCTACGAGCCGCCGGATATTTCCGTAGATGCGACGCCAGCGCCGCTATTTGTTTATCGCGTGACGCCACATTATGAGATGTAAGATGGTTTTTGCAGTAAACTAAGATTATTTTCCTCGATACTATCTAGGCTAGAAAAATCTAAAATGTGTCCACTGTACAACAATTGATAACGATCAAATTTTTTAAGGTGAAGAGCATTATATTTATTAATCAAGATAAACGCTCATTTATTAATGTGATAAAATCACAAAAAGCTATTTTTTTACAAAAACGAGTCATTTTCTTCAAGACTTTTGATTTGATGAACATGTGAATAGAAGTTAGTTTAGGTCGTATTCCGATACCTAACACAGATTTATTTATATTTGAACGATAACATAACAGTTTGATGCATCTTACAAAAAATAAATCGATATTTTACTGAAAAGTTTCAGAAGCTCGCTAACAGATGGCGCGATTAAAGTATATTTTAATGAACATTAGTTTTTAGTTTACCCTAATGTCACTAGATGGCAAACGGCTACGAGCAACGTTCTTGATAACCTCAAATTTATTTTTGGTAAGAAGTAATTCAGCTATGTAGGTAAAAGTTATACAATCTTTTGTTTACCTAAGTGGTTGTTACTCTAATACAAGGTACTAGAAATTGTTCCAAGAGTTAATGATTATTAAAATTAAGTTATATTATGTTAAAGTATTAAGCAAATATGGACATGAATTAAACATCTATAAAATAATACTAAAGTATATTTACTGTTGAAAACAAATTACTGAACTGAATATTCATAAGTTTAAGTTTTGAGAAAGAGTTAGAACAAGTGAAGTTCATGTTAATTATCACTGTTGAAACTTGGTTGAAACAATCACATAGAGATCTCTAATTTCTATTCCTTATCGTCAATAAAAGAAAAAATAAAGAAACATGATTTTCGATGAAGGTTTGCGTAAAATATAGTTAAATCCTGTTCAAAAATCTTTCCGCATATGACATAAACAATGCCATTAAAACATCGTCCTTTGCAGTCACAGTTCATCATTTTGTACTTTTTTTAACTGAAACATGAAGTATAACAACACTGTACGAGGGACTGAGTATCGAATATCTGCGATGACCTGCTTCCTGGTCTGTATTTATACGCTTCGACGTGTGAAAAATAAACAACGCTTACCGGCGCGACGCGAGCGCTCCAGCGCATACGTCAATCACTGTGCACTCAATGAGCTTAGTCATACATCTCAAAATCGTCCTGGCAAATCTATCCCGGTATGATTTTAGTCAGCTGTGGTGATTTAACTAGAAATTGGCCATAACTATATAAATTTACATCTAAAATAAAACTCGCTGTATATTTAAGTCAAAATTACAATTTAGGGAAATTCTGTCTAGAAATAGAACATACCATACGTAGTGGAAAGGTGGTGTGCCGTTAGGCGGAGGGAGTACTAGGTCGGCGTCACTACCGGGCGCAGCCCTCACGGTCTGGAGGCCGCCGGCGCCGGCGGGGAACGCGGGGGGCTCCATGGGGCTCCAGTGCTCTCGGCCCGCGCGCGCCACACCGAGTGCGCGCGCCGACTCCCGCCCGCGGACTTTCTATAAATAATACTAAAAAATGTAGCATGCGCAGCCCGAATTTCAAACGGTGCAAATATTTCGCCAATATCATCACTCTTCTCTCGCTTAAACAGCTGATCTGTATACATCGTTTTAATTACACTCTCATTTCTTTATATATATTTCATGTTATGTACAAATTCTACATAAAAGTTATAATTAAGCTGTAACTCTGTAGATGTACATATTTTCTTGCGTAGAATTTAGTATTTGCTGATTTACTTGCTTGGTAATAAATTTCTACGCAGCTTTTTTGAAATCGTGAGAAAATTAAAACATTCTCCAGAGGAAACGAGAAAACATGTCCACTTTAAGCCCGTCTTCTGTGGCCGTGGAGCAACCGGGTCATTCGGGCAGCACTCGATGCTGCTGTGGACTCTATTACATACTAGCTGTTCCCCGCGACCCCCATCCTGAAATTCCTTTAAAAATAAGTAATAATTTCGAAAAACTAAAAGAAGCTTTATTTTTTGTTATTCATTAAGTTGAAGCCATGCACATTAGGTACTTTCTTTCATAGCATCTTATTTTATTTGTTCTGCGTTCTCTAATCGTAATCTAATTTATACTATACGGCTTTATTCGACTTGTTTGTTAAACTATTTACGATGAAAATCTTGAAACAGAACGAACTTGAACCGAACATGTCAAACAAATTCTCATTGTTCTCGTCCTACGAAACGGCACCATATCGATAATGTTTTAGATCTTATAAGAAAATATTTATTTAGACATACAAATGATCTTGTGGAAAATTAAATCAATATTAAAGTATTTTATATTTTTATTGTGTACTTTGTTGCTTGATGAAAACGTATAGTTTGACGGTTTAATGTATTTACAGTGGATTTCTAAGACCAAAATCAATACGTATCTTTAACTCTGTTTTGTCAAAGATAATGACAGGAATAATGATATATTTTGTAAAGAAATTTTGGTCTCATAAACCAAGGATTAGAAATCAAACAATAATTTTACACATAGAAGTTCTTTATTCCATAAATTGAATCTACATTGTCTAATACTACACAAAATATTTAAATTAGACTAATTAATGACTAGACATTTAAGTGACGAGAGAAAAAATTGAGCATAGACACTTAAATAAAACTCTGCGCTTGGAAATCGTAAAGGTTATGGAATGTATATAATTTTTATAGAAATAAAATTGACTCTAAAGTTACTGGGATATTTTCACTTCAAAGAAAAAATCCGGAATGAATAACATAAGGGACTATTCTAATATTTTATGTTAATTGAAAATACATTTATAATTTTATTTCGAAATCTAAATAAATTCTACTGAACTGCAACTACAATAATAGTTATAAGAAATAGTACATCATTAATGTTGTGTTCATTTTATTCCATCTATTTTAATATCTAAGATCAAAAATAGTATATTTAATACATTTCATTTCTAAGAAGAATATCATAAACAGTAAAGATTCATCAAAAGTTCAGACTAGAGACAGTCTATTATTCTTAGTCTACTTATAACTTTAATTAATAAATAAAAGTGGTAGTTATTTAATTGCCGCTGCTAACTATACTGCCTTTGGAACATCATCTAATAAGCATCAGAAAATATTAAGCACATCTCTTGAAAGGTAAAATAGTAGACAGATTAAGACTGTTTTCTTAACAGTAAACATCTAGAATTACAACTATATATTGTTATATTAACTATTTTTTATTCAATTTGAATTTAAGACGACAGAAGACAGAATAGTTAGGAATGACATAATTTAATACAAAAATGCTAAACAAAAATTATCAAAAAAATAAATATATAAATATAAAATAAAAAATTTTACTATTAGTAATATTTTGAGATTGTTTTCTTAACTCGAAGTTATACTCATCTCTTTAGAAATCCCTTACACTCATGTTCCGATGAAAAATTGTTACAACCGAGTCATCTAATACCATGTCTTCCAGTTTGTTAAACCAAAATTTTATTTACTATAAAAATCCCTTTTGTAACAATTTCTGTTTCGGAAAACCGCATTACAAAAATAAATTTTTATTCATATAAAGTAGAAAAGCTTTAGTAAAAAAAATAAAATTATTTGACCAAATGAATATGACAGTGATGTCTTTATTTCTTTAAATAGCAATATAAAATTGATCCCAAGAAGTACAAAACTTTTCATAGGAATGTCACCACACATTTTGTAATTAAGTACCTTTTATTTGTCATACATCCATCTCATATTAACTACCATGGTTAACATTAACAAAATAATATAAAAAAAAAAGTAGTAACTAAATATTAATATCAACAAATAATACTGATTTAACCTGTTATAGTTTTAGGCCAGTGAAACTCACAAATAAAAAAATATAAATCCACACATGTGCCTTATCAAAGCTCCATTCCGCAACTGAACCATTCAAAATGGAATACCAACACATTAAATATAGAAAAGAGATGAGAATGATTTACTTTGAAAATGCATCAACTGCATTAATACTGTTTTATATACTACATTAAGTAAACCATCATTACATGCATGTAGAATGAGAAATACTATGCAGCAAAGAGCTATTCGGAATGTGAATAGACTTTGTGAGTAATTTATACAAGGGACAGTTTGTTGAAGTGAATATTGCAGGCAATGTCTTTGACGTCATTGCCGTTGGCCTCAACGAAGGAATCCTTCATTGGCAGCATTGTTTCAATGTTGTTGTTATCTATAATGTTGTCACATTCGCAGCCGGTGCGATCATCAATAACTGCGATGGACACAGTTTCCGAGTTGACGAGGTTCACCAGCACCTGAGCGTGAGGATTGGGCTCCGGCTGCTTCTTCTTGCGACGTCGCAGCGCATCAATGTTAGGCTGATTGCATGGCGATGGAACCTTCGGTCCATCAGATGATGTTGACGTCTGACGATTGTACTGCTTAAACTTCTTGCGTGATTTGCAATGGCAGTTCTTCAAAGCTTTCTCGCGCCTGTTTAAAAATATTTCATTTAAATATATAAAATATAACATTATTAAAGGCCTTGAGCCTACCCTAAATTGATAGTAGGTGGTGGAAATGATATAAATAAAGCACTCACTCAGCAATATCCTTTTCACGTTGCTCCAGCTGGAGGCGGACGGAGCACACCTCCATGTACAGTTCGTTAGCGCGCATCAATTGCTTCTCGTACATTCGGCGAGCCTGTTTCTCTTCTTCGCGACGGTTGGTTGTATCTTGCGCTTGTGACTGCTCGGGTCTTTTGAAAAAGTTCAATTATGTTAATGATAACAATTACATAAAAACATAAGATTTTAACATATTATATGGCAAACCCTTGCTTACTTTTATCAGGAGTCATAGTTAAATTTATAAAAAAAATATTCACCTTGCATACATTTTCTCCATACTATGTCGCACTTCCTGACGCCAGCCACTTTGGATTTCGTTGAAGCGATCCAAGCACATTGCATTCAGTTCATCGCCAGCGACGTCCAAATGCGCCAAAATGATCTTGAATGGTGGTCTGTGTATAAAAAGGAAGAAATGCATAATGTCATTAACTTTATATAAGATATCGAAATTGATAAGGTTAGAAGACACTTGCCTGTTACGCGGTACGCGACTCCAACACTGGTTCAGCAATAATTGAAGACTATCCGGGCAGGTGGATGGGATGTGGAGCGAAATAGTGTCAGTGCCAACTCCCCACATCACAGCATGAGTCTCGAGACTCTTGTAAGGAACCTCCTGAGTCAGCAACTCCCACAACACAACGCCATATGACCATACATCAACCCGCTCAGAACATGGCTCATGGCGTATCACTTCTGGTGCCATCCAAGCTACTGTGCCCGTGAAACTCATTATCTCGCTAACATCATTCCATTCGCGACTAGTACCGAAATCACTAACTTTCACCACTAAATTATCCGCAATCAAAAGGCTAAAACAAAAAAACATCAAAATATCACCATATACCACTCTCTAGTCAATGTAAGAAATAAATTAATTTTGATTCTAAAAAAATAATACTAACTTGGGACTTTTTAAGTCACGGTGTATAATCTTATGGCTATGAAGATAGCTCATGCCATGAGCAATTTCCTTAGCCCACTTCAGGATCTGGCTGGGAGTGAAGCTTACGCCACTATGCAGGAATTCAAATAGACGTCCATACTGACAGTACTCCATAATAATGCAGTATGGTGGCTCACTGCACACACCACGAAAGCGAACTGTCCAAAAGAATACATATGTTCTTTTTAATGTGATGGTGATATTAAACTAACTAAGTCAAGTCAAAAAAGAGATTATTTTGGTTGTTTTCAATAAAACAGGCAAGATTTTCATACAAAGGATTGTACTACAGGATTCATATTATAGATTATATTTATTAATTTAAAATACACACCAATATTCTCATGGTTTAACTTCCTTAGGTGCTTGATATCTGTCTCTGATTTTTTTGTAAGTTTTTTGACAGCCACCATCTCTCCTCGTAATATACCTCTGTATACTACTCCTTGAGCTCCAGATCCAATATATACATGGTCAGTAATGGATTCATAAGGTACCTCCCATATTTCTTCTGGAAAGATTATGACTTACTTAAAAACATTAGACTCTAAAAGTGATAGAGCCCAGCATGAATATTTGTAACAATAGCCTTCATATTATCAACAACAATTATGTCAAAATTAATATTGGATTATTGGTGTACTTTATGCCAGTTTGGGCCTCTACACACATTTTTGATGATAGTGCACCTAGGCTACTTTTGAAGAGCTTAAAAGCTTTTTTCTTCGAAAACAATTTATGGTACCTATGGCATAGAGTAATAAAGAACCATATCCACCAGTAATAAAAACATATATTATGTTTAAGAAAAGAAAATTGTGTTTAAAAAATATAGTTTCTTAAAAACCTTTAGTAAGCATCATTTATATGTACCATAATAATCTATTTTGTATAACATATTAGATGCTCGCTGTGCCTATGCATTCATCCGCATGAAATACTATATTCGGGTACCATTTTAATTATTTAGTCTTATAATTTTATGTCCTATGCATTGATGAATGAATGTACAAGAAGCGAGAGAAGTTTGTCAGAACCATTCGAAATGGAGGTCCGTGGTCTCTGTTGTTGTATTTTACTTAAACTTACAAAACATTAACATAAAGCTTCCATATTCCCATACTAACTTCCATCTCCTATTCCCTATTGTTATTTTGCACCCTTGAGGGTAAAGCTTTTACAAACTTTAAATGTCACATTTATTTAAATCAAATTAACAGTCTAAAAAATAAGATTAAAGCTTCGGACTGTAAAGATGATGATAATTCCATAAAAAATTTCCATCCCCACTTCCAACCCCTTTTTCGCGTTAAAATGTAGCCTATGTCCTTTCAGGTTCAGTGGTTTTGGAGAGAAAGCGAGTCAGACAGACAGACAGAGCTACTTTCGCATTTAAAAATGTTGGAAAGGATTGGGAGGCTATAAATAGAAAATCAATAAATCTGCGTCCTTGTAAACATGCGTGGATCAGCGACCTTGAATGCGCCGGGGATGCATCCTACGGGACCTAGCAAAATCAATCAATACAAACGAACTCAAAATAAAATATGACTTACCGTTTTCACATTTTAGGTCTGGCTTCCGGAAGTATGATGTTAAATTATATATGCACCGCATCATTTTTTCAGGCCAACACGAATTTTGTACGTTTGCAATGGCTGACCTTTCAAGGACTGAATCTTCGTCTTTAATAACAATGCGAACAGTACTATGATCTACCAAATCTTCCTCCATCTTGCAAACTCGTGAGCTTTCGGTTTTCTTAAGGTATTAATGTCTTCAGACTCTTGTTGATCGGATAAACTGATGAAAATAAATCATTAACCGGCACAAGACTGTACAAAACAGAAAACTGCGATACTCGATCCCGTCTCCAGCGATCGAATTTAAAATGGACTGAACTGATTGAGATTGAGTGTTGAGTTGATGAGTGGCTCACCGCTCCAAGAAAACGATCAAAGAGTATAAAATGAATACAACTGAACGAGAATTTTTCAAGCATAGATTACACAGAGTAAATATTTTGTATCTATGACTGCAGGTCGCTGCTTGGCTTCATTGACAGATTTTGTTTCGTTTCGAATTAAAAGATAGGGGCTAGACAATGTTATTTTCGATAAGCGAAGTCTGTAATCGAAAAGTAAAAAATGTATGGAAGTGACAATAACTTTCGATATGTCACATGCGTGTCCAAAGAATATATAAAATATTTGTCACGTATTTGACACATTTTGTCGATTGTACTAGGGATAGTGATAATCGAATGTTACATTGTCTGGACCCGCCAGAGACCTAATTTTAGTCCACGGTCCCTTTCCACCCTTTTCTTAAAAGGAAAGGCGAAGTGGATTTGGCGGTAGAGGGGACGCTTAGGAAAGGGATCCTCTTTCTGTGCGTTCCCTTTCCCGTTGATTAAAGGTAGACAACGCATCTGCAATTATAGATGCCAATGGTCATTCTTCACTTCGCTATTGGCGCTATATTCATACACTTCGGCGAATTCAGGTGGCCGCTATCTCCTTTTATTTATTTATTTATTTTATACATGTACACACAAAAGATAATTTATACAACAAACACAAAATTAATACTTAAAATAATAATAATACAATACACAAGACAACAAAACTGATAATTTATCCAATAACAGGTGTATAACATTGATAGAAAACAAGCAAGAAATATAAAACCAAAATAAAAATCCTCCTTTGCCACCTTCATCATCATCATCATTTCACCCTCGTAACGCCCACTGCTGGGCATAGGCCTTCCCCAAAGATCGCCACGATGATCACCACCTTATAAATAGTCTTATTTAATCTCACCCACCTTATTAATATTATAAATGCGAAAGTTAAGATGGATGTTTGTTTGAAGGTATCTCCGGAACGGCTCAACGGGTCATGATGAAATTTGGTACAAATGTAGAATATAATCTGGAAGAACATGTAGAGGCTACTTATTATGTTTTTTCTTTGAGTTCCGTAAATAGTAAATAAACTGACGGACTGATATATGACTGCACAGTCCTAAATACAGAAAGTATAGACTAGACATGATTTTTTAAGTAGAGGTTTCTATCACTACCTTCACGAACATAAAAAAAAACTTAAAGAAATTCTAATCCGTAAAGTGATTGGTAAAAAATTTCTATAGAGAGAGAGCTGTTATTCTTTCGAAATGATAACTTGAAAATTGCCATAATTTATTTTGAAAGTGTTTATGTCAACTTTTAAGTTATTCTGCGCAATTCTTGCGCTTCTTTTATTAGTACTCGCCTACGTGGTAACAGAAACCTTTACGCAAAAGACTCTAGCCCTAGCATTTATGGCAATTAATATGGGTAGATAAGTTTATTCCGTCTGTGGACCTATAACGAGTATTTGTATCATACGCCATCGTGTCGTCAACGATAAAATTTGTATTAAATTTCCCATCGGGCGTATACGAGTAGTACATTAAAATTCTCACATTTCATCATACGAAATCATATATTTGATATAATTAACGTTGACGACATGAAGACGATTGGCACAAATATTTGTGCTAGGCCAAAAGTACTCTTTCCATAAATAAGGTTTAATTGTATGTAGTTACAAAAAATTAAAACAATTAAAACATCGGTAAATTAAATTAATTCATCTTTATTGAAACTGATAAACATTGGGTCTGTCTCTAAATAACAATAATAAGTACATATGTATAGTTAATAGATAGCATTATGGTTAGGTATGTACAAGGTAGAAAATAAAATAACAGTTATTTTTTACAAAAACAACAAAGTATGAAAACCACTTATAAATTTTAAATAAGAAATAACATCACATTAAATAATTATCTCTTCTCGTTTTCGTTCACTGTAAGTATTGATATGTTGTCTGCTGTATTTGTTAGTTCTTTTAACGAGTCTCAATTGTTGTTATTGCGGCAGTAACACTTAAAATTAAAAAGTTATATGTCAACTAACGTTTTATTACTGTATTATGTATATAAAATGAATAGTATAAATATTACAACATATTATTCAAATAAAATTATGTACGAATACCATACTTAGTTTGATTCGTGACTCGATCTATCTATTTTTTTTTTGGGCCTACTTAGACAGATATTATTACAAATACAAATCTTACACTACTTAATTTTTACAAAAGTAAACCAAGCACATAAATATATTGTTCAGAATATTTTGAAATTGAGATTGAATATTAACGATCTTCAGGCTATAAATTTTTATATAAGGTCATCTGATTTTTTATTACCGTAGCGATATCATGGCTGAGATATTTTGTTAGTATCCTTAAAACACTGAAATTCTTGTTATTCCGGTGGTAACGCATTTTAACAACAATTAAAGTGTTCTTAGAAAACTACAAAGTTGTCTTCTTTATGTACAAGTACCATGTGTAACTTTGTAAGTGATGCGATCCATCCATCTCTTTTTATACTTATTCATATCGACATACTTCTTCAAATTCATATTTATTGGTCTAATCGTAATGTTTAATGATCGGCTTTGGGTTATTCAGTTAGAATATGAATATGATATTCTTTTGAAACGTTAGAATTCTTACAATTCGTTCAATATTCTGAAATACTTATGAAATGGACACAGTAAAGATCTTCAGGTAGGTAATTGTGTTATTGTCCTTTGAATACATTAATTGATGCCAACTGAATGGTCACATGTTGAATTGTTAGGTACTGTCTTTTTATTTTTGATAACCGTAGAGATATTCTGGCTGTAGTATTTTGTCAGGTTCTTAGAACACTTCAGTATTTGTTATTGCGGTGGTAACGCATTTTAACAACATTTAAAGTGCTCTTAGGAAAATACAAATTGTCTTCTCTATGTTTATGTAATTTTATTCGATACGCAATCCATCCATCTCTTCTTATGCCTAACCATATATAATATATATTATATATACATCTTAGAATATAAAACAATGGTGAGAAAAACTAAAAGCTCTAATAAGTAGGTATCGCCAGGGCAAAGAGTCTGCTGCCTTCTGTCTTCTGTCAAACTTTTTATACGACAATCTTGCGATTTTTGACGGAAGTTTTTGTATATCTGTGGTATATTTAGTGCTACAGTCACTCTTGATCATGCTAACTTCTATAATGACAAAAGGCAGGTAATACAGAGCAAGCCTAAGGATATATTATGAAATTGATTTAGAACCACAAGTGAAAAGTGCATTACAGATATGCTCTGGCTGAGGTATCGTGTTAGTTGCCTTAAAAAAACTTTAACTGATGTTATTGCGACGGCAACGCAATAGAACATGAATTAAAATGTTTTTAGAAAACTATAACATTTCAGATCTACTAGTCTGTCTACTGTATCTACTTGCATAGACTATTCAGATATACATTTTTGAAATTAAACTAAGAAATAGTATGCAGTGAGTGATGTTGAGACTGAGAATGATATTAGTTACCTTTGAATACTTTAATTGATGCCAATTGAATGGGTCACAATGTAACATCAAATAAAGTGATCCGAGGTAACGACGAATTAGCAAAGGGATCCTCGGGACGCCATCATTTACTGTAAATATTTTCACCAACAAAATTTTACATTATAACACTTATTAGGCATGTAGTGTTGTAAGATTTAAAAAGTTTTAAAAGTCCTATCTTAATTATTTCGATTAACTATTGTTATTAAGCCATGAAAGACAAATAGTGACTATTTTGAACATTTTCGCCAAGAAAAGCTTTTTCAAAGAGCGTAAAATACAACGAAATATAATAAGGAAATAACAAATTATTAGGAAAATATGTTGATTACTTAGTGTACTGTCATATAATGCTACTGCCTGTAACAATATTAAAATCGTAAACAAAACCATTAAAGCTTTAAAATTAATACACTTAAATGTAGTTATAGTCATTATGTAAATCACGAACTTTCATAGGAGAAGTGGCTGACGCGTTGAAAAAGAGGCGTCCGCTATCCGCCAGTTGACGGCGTGTGACCCACGAGTTGAGCGACGCGTTCTACCGTTTACGCAAAGGCGACTCCGAAGGTCCGCCGCGATGATCGGTGCACGATAACCTATAACGTAGAAATTGTGTCAACCAAATGAACTGTAAAACATGCGAAAATATGCTTTGTAATATTAAAAGATATAAAGAGAAAGTAACATTCTTATTAAAAGAAACCATAAAATGATTTGAATATCTGACGTCAAGTCTGTTATTTATTTAGTCGTAAAGATAACTGAGATAAGCCCTTTTCTGATTTCATTGTGTCGTTAGGACGTTGCGAGCTGGGGCTCGAAACAAATTGATGCCATAACAATGAAGCACAAACAAAACCGTCGTAAAGCTCGTTTTGGCGATGAGTATATCGGCCGTAATCAGTATTCAATCTAGAACTATTTTTGCTTCTCCGCTGTTGAAATCAAAACATGATGTCTTATGATATTCGGGTTGATCTCACGAGTCAGATATTGATTTAGGTTGTATGTAGATAAAAAGCCTCGCAACTTTTTAAACTGTAGACACTTGGTTGCGTTACTTGTCCTGATTTGGTGATAACCGAAAAGGTATCTTGACCTAATGGAGTTTAGTTAAATGTTGTTCAGGCTAGTTTGTGACAGCAACGATCACAATAATGAAGATGAAAATGCTGTTTTGATTCGAGGTCTTTAAACAGACTTTAGACTTACATTGGACAACGTATGAAGAAGACTTTGTGCTGGTGGTATACTTATGTTGCAGGTCTGGAACCACCACTATTAGCATGTGACGTGTTTTACAAGCCTCCTCGCCATGTTCTCGGTGTAGTCCTGTGAAATGAAATTTAAGTTGTAGGTTATCAAACAAATAAAAATATTTAGTAATTAATAAAATAGTTACTACCATTACCTTGGTTAACATTCGTAGCATATCTATATTTCTAATTAATGGAACTTTGTTCCTCAATTCTTCCATATCTTTCAACTCACCTGTGGATTCGCAACGTGAGTCATCTGTGAGGTGCATGTGTTAGTTGTACGCAGAGACAACTAGTATCGGAGCAACCGGAGCTTGATTCTCAACCACGAACTCCACATGGCTTCACAACGCAAAAATTACGATGTGCTTGCCGTGTGCAGTCCATGGGTGAGATCAAAATAACAAAGTGCGTTACGGCGGTGATGCTTGTTTTCGTCAGTCTTTGTTGTAAGCTAGATTTAACAAAGATGTTAAGGGCCCCACGAATCGATCGCACGAACGCTCGTGCAATGTTCATAAATTGTACTTTTATTTAAAATGAACATTGCACATTTAATAAAAGTACAAAAATTGTACATAAGAGTTAGTAGCTTCGAACACTATTATAAACCAATACAAGCTGTTGCAACAGCCTATTCTGGTAAATATAAATATTTGCAGAAACTTATATTCAATATGCAATCTATATATATAAAAGAAAGTCGTGTTAGTTACACTATAACTCAAGAACGGTCGAACTGATTTAGCTGAAAATTGAGTCGCGGGTAAAAGCTAGTATATACATAATTAATAATAACTGTGAATTACTGCCACCGACTAGAACTAGGTTTTGTTCTATATTATTTGTATTGAATCATACTCTTTTCAATTTTCTCATCTCTCTGTTCTCGCAGATTAAAAATATCCACAAAAATCACCACCCACCCACGACATCAGTGTATTATTTTGTCTTCCAACAGATATAATTACGAGTATAACATCTTTTTAGTACACTTAGTAAACAATTTAATCGTTGGCTTTGCTAAGGAAACACAAAATCCATGGATTAATTTGTTCTAAGTACACCACAAATCACCAGTCCATGACAAAGTTTTGACCTGCAATGCAAACGTATGTACTTATAATAAGTACTCGTATTTAAGAATGAAAAAATATTTATTGATATACAAAAGGAGTGTTTCTCATTTGGCCGATTGATTTTATAGATTCAATGAACTCAACAGGCAACACCCCACAAAAGAATACAAAGTATGATATTTATAATTGCAATGAAATTAAACTATGACAAATACTGATTGATTAATTATATACTTACTCGCTAACCAATGTAGTCCTCTCGATATTGTAATGCTTGCAGATCACGTTAAAATAGATGGAAGATTATCTGGAAGTAAAAATAGATTGTTTGAAAATTTATTAAATGTTTTCATTTTATTTGGCTATGCTTATTTTCCGATGACATGACTTTTTGGTTGATACGTTATTTGTAAATTTATTTAAGTACACATATCATATAATTTATCCAACAATCACAAAATTAATAGAATAAAGAGTACAAATTACACTTTATCAATTCGATATGGGGTATACAACATTTTATGGAAAAATAATTGAAGAACAAGAAGCTACGGGATTATGAACACTGAGCTACGTCGTAGCATCTCGTAGAAGGTCACTATTGTAGCGCTGGACAACGTTACAGGAGTTAGGTCTTTCGACCAAAATTACAATGATATTGAGATAATTAGATGGAAATATTTAAAAAATATGTTAATAATATAAAATAGAGAGATGGAGAAATTTTAAAATATGGGTACGTTACGTAAGTTATTAAATAAATGTGTTTTTTACATATAGCTCCGCTCGTGGTTTTCTATCTCTCTAGAACAGAGAAATATCGACTTAAAAAGTATGTTACTCGAGTGTCCTTTACCTGGGTATATCATTTCCTACAATCCGCGCCGCTGCTAAGAGGGAATGTATACAAACATGCAAACTTAATACTTGAATACTAATACTTTAGTACTTGCTAATACTTTATTTTGTTATTTCTTTAGCACTAAACATGTTACATAACTACAGTAAGTAATTTAAGCAAAATTGACATTAATTGTCACAACGCGAGCCCCTACGGCGTCATTGTTTATACTTATAGGAGTTACAATGTTTCATCATCGGCATCGGGTATCTGCCATTCTAAAAACTCAATGCACTGCAAAAATGATGAATAAAAACAACACATTTCCATTAGGCATCTGCCATGTTGTGCAATTGCATACTTGTATGGACGAGGACGTTTTTTTCCTACCCAGTTCGATTAATTATCATTTGACGAAAAATTAAACATAGTTTTATATCTATTTGACTTACCTTTTAAAAAGATGTACTGCACAGCAAAGATTCTACCTTTATTAGCAGTGTTGACCAAGGAAGAAGTCTTGCGTTTTTACTTCCAGTTTTCATAACTGTATTGCTGTCTGTGCAAAAAGTAATCGTTTTAGTAGTGCAATAAAAATAACATTAATGTTAAGTAAAGTATATTATATTTTCACTTCCCACACTTCAATAAGAAAATATGAGAAGGCACACGGCTCCAACAAATCTGAAATCGCCCCGCCGTGTGCGGTGAGTGCCAACCATTTATTATTTGCACTCCCCCCGAAAAAGAAAGCAATTATTAATAATTAGTCCCATCTCATAGTTCATAATTAAATAATTAAATTTACTATACTTCTGTAGAATAATCAAAATTTCGAAAGTATGTTCATACCTTACTTCAGAACGGCTGCACTTGATACCTGTGTACGAGTTATGTAACAGTCGTAGTTTTCAGAGCAGGACAAAAGTGCGATGCAAGTCACTTATTGACACTCTAATTAGAGTACTTGCTAATACGCAAAACTACTCAGATTAAAGTGTCCTCAAGAAACTTGTTGAAACTTCGGTAGACCTATCACGTCATTTTTTAATTTCCAAAGCCATAAATTACAAGTGTGAACTAATTGAAACATTAAAGTAATAAATATAGTTATGAATGAACAAACAATAGTTAATTAAATCATACTTTTCTACTCATTAAGTCTATTTCGAAAACTGATTGTCATACAAAATATGATTCAAATGTACATGTTGTTTAAGTTTTTAAGTTTTGTAGTCCACTAAAAAAAGAACTATTCAATATCGTATTAAGGAGTTTACATCTAATGGCCATCATCAAAATCAGCCTGTATAACTGCGCATATCAATGCCTTTCGCAGCATCCATTCACGTACTAAGTCCTAAGTCTGTCCTAATTATGATTGTTTAAAATAAAATTAGCACACTTATAATTTACGACTAAGTACTTAAAACTTTTTCCTTGGACCATAGACCTATGGTCAAATAAAATTAATGGAAAAATCACTGACTCTTTTGGAGCCGGTGCAAATGTCATTATTATTCTCAATTTAAGATATGTATTATTCAATCTTCTTTGCATCTGGATATGTTGGTTATTAAGTCAGCAGTATCCTGAAAACATTTCAGCTTCAGTATTAGCCTATATGAAAATACTGAAATTGGAATGTCTCTAAGAAACTGTTGCTGATTTGACGTTTGTCCATCGGGAAACCTGTTGTGATTATAATTAGTCTTCGAACTTTTCCTTACATTACATTGTACAAAATATTACATTAAACTATAAAAAATAAAAATCTTAATACACTAAACCAGCCAGAGAGAGCCTAAATAATTAACAAACCCATAATAATAAAAAAAAAAATCTTTAAAAATTATAATGCTCTGTTGTAGAAATTAGACGTCATAGACTTCACTCTCTTCTATCTCAAGACCCATTTTTATCTTATACTAGCTTTTACCCGCGACTCCGTCCGCGCGGAATAAAAAATAGAAAACGGGGTAAAAATTATCCTATGTCCTATTCCTGGTTCTAAGCTACCTGCCCACCAATTTTCAGTCAAATCGATTCAGCCGTTCTTGAGTTATAAATAGTGTAACTAACACGACTTTCTTTTATATATATATACTAGCTGTCGGTCGCGACTCCGTCCGCGCGGAATTAAAAAAAAAAAAAAAAAAAAAAAAAAAACTGTAAATCTAAACCATTCTCGAATCTCCACGAACACACACAAAAAATTTCATCAAAATTGGTCCAGTCGTTTAGGAGGAGTTCAGTCACATACACACGCACACAAGAAATATATATATTAAGATATATATATATATATATAGATAGATGTAGAGTATGTTAAGCAGAAATACTTAAAACAACTCACCTTCTGTATTTGTCGTAGGACCCAAGCTGAGAAGTCGATAGGAGGCCATTCATACAATTGTTAAAGATAATCGGCCTGACCCTGTTGATTGTAAATAGTATTACCAACCATATACACTGTGATCGTAAAATAAATTAACATTAATTTATAGTACTTCATTGTCCACGTCTTTACCGGACAGTCTGTACAGTAAAAAAACATTGAAAAGACATACTTTTAAAAATATGTCAATTAGTTTTCTACTTTTGGTTGTCCGATGGTGTGTAACATCCTCAAGGCACCTCAACTTCAGTATTAGCCGTTGGACAAGCAATATACTAAAATTCAGGTTCCCTGGGAGATCTTGGAACTGCTGAGACTATTGTATGTTTTCAATGATGCGCTTTAATTGTAAATTGAAATATGTCATCGGGATAACTACTCTTTGCCCAGATTTATTCTAAATGTCAAAAAAGCTTCGTTCTGTGCAAAATTAACCACGTTGCTAATATGCACTCCACCGAAATGAAATTTAACAAAACCACAAAAAGAAACAAATATACGTTAATAATTTTGTTAGCTGTTACTTTATGATGTACGAGTAAAAGTATAATGTCTACAGATCATAAGGATGGTCTTCATAAGGCAAATTACGACAATTTATTCTTCCGAATGATCTTCTTTCTTCTTTACGTGGAAATAATTTGTCACCTATAGTATTTTAACTTAACCTTTTGCTGTCGGTCACCCAAAAAGATCAAGGTAAAACAATACTAGATGACAAAATAGCAGTCACGACTTTTACAATGGCAAAAGGAAACTTATAGAAACATTTACTCTACAGTAACAAAAGCTCTTTAGTATTTAAAACAAATAAGTATTTTACTTCAATCAACAAAGAAAGGTTATTAATTTTTTTTTTTTTGGAAAGTAAGCCGTACCTGGAATCAAATTACTAAAAAGTAACTACTCGCAAGTCTACTTGTGTAAAAAAGATTTACGTCCGTTTGACTACACATGATAGTACAGTCGAACATAATGACTGCGCGACAACTATCAAATGTGTACATACAATCATCAACCGTATAAGCAAATACGTGATACGCTAACTTTGTCCTTCTTTCTTAAGGAAATTTGACGAACGAATAAGCTTGGAAGACTCAGTTAAAGTTAATGTGGAGAAGAATAAAAAAATCCTAGATTATCAATCAACTATAGTCAAACTTCGGAGCAATGGCGTCCATGAGTTTATATGAAATATTTACCGTTGGTATCTAATACTAAAATAACTTTACTTTTGTCCTATTCCAAATAATTCTCAGTTCCAATTTCATCTTGATCCGTAGCGCCGTTATAGAGTTACGTGGTAATGTTAGAAAGATTTCCAGCAGTGCTTATGATTGCTGTTGATTTTTATTCTCTGACAACACTTAAGCGATGTATTTCCTTAATCAGATTTTTCATGTTGCGAATTTTTATTCGCCGGCAGTGTATTCGGTCTTGTTGCGGTGGCTTGTGTCAGTAACCTCTTAACACCTTAATTTGTACTGTTGCTTATGGCTATGCAAAAGTAACCAAATTAAGATGTTACGTGGAAACAACATAATCAAAAAGGTATTATATAATATGTAGTCCTTGATAATCCGTCTTTCCATATTGTCTCTGATTGTTTATATTCCAACTTCATTCCGTGGCTTGTTTTAGTTACCGTGAAACATTCTTGCTTGACCATTTCTATCAGATAAGCAACATGATCATTTCAGTTTCTTGATTATGGCTCTCCCTCAGCGGATTGGGCCAGTGTTTAGTGTTTAAGCAACACGATGAAATAAAAATGTTATAAATACTAAATTGTTGTAGGTCGACAAGTACTTATTTTTCTTCATATGGTGGTTTTTGTTAATAACCTTGGTATTCGTTTTAGGTTGTACCATTGCAATGACAACGCAATTTGGCCAAACTAAAACGTTCCGAGGAAATAACAGATCAGCACTAGCTTCTGTTAATCCAATTGTCCGTGGTGCTAATATTTAAGGTGCGGACGGGCAAAATGGAAATGTAAGGCATCAATAATATTTTGAATTATTGTTTGAGTAATTGTTAAAAAAATGAAAATATGTTTTATTAAAATGCACCATGCCTTGTGGCTAGTAAAGAAATTAGCGCGGTAGCCATATTCTTTTTGCAGTTGTAAGAAGATTATTGTAGAATAGAATAAAAATGTATGTAAAAAAAAATGTTTAATTATTATCATTAGAACACTAGTGGATGGAAGTTCGTGGTCTCTGCCTACTCCTCTGGTTTTGGGCGTGAGTTATTTTGTTTTTCTTTGATGTAGAATACTAAAGTTTTGTTAATTTTTTTTAAAGTTCAGTAGCGTAGATTACATTTAATCTATTGCTTGTTTTTAGTGTTTGTTAACCTTTTTGCGCGTCCGTACCAAACATACAAGAAAGAGGAAATTACCGTAAAATTAATTTTTATTCACGACCAAATATATAATACGTTTTTATATATCTTTCATCTTCATACTGGTGCATGCGTTAGTAACCTTGGTCCACTGTAATTGGATCTTTGCTGTGGTAAACGCAAAAGGTCATCAATTACAATGTGCCGAGGAAACAACAGATTCCCCGTGGCTTCAGTTATAATTTTATTAGGTAATACAATATAAATAAATTATGTAACATGTTTAAATAAAACAAACTCTAAAATCGACAGTTGCAGGTACTTTTATCTTTTGGCACATTACATTTAAAACACTATAATAATAAGAATATTCTATATAAACATATTTTAACAATGGTGACAACAATACATATAGTAAGTTATAACTAATGGTTGACGTTTCTTCGAAGTTCGACTTATGTTTTCTTTTTGATAAAATATAGCTTTATGCAATTCTCCACACTAATTTTAACAGTGTCAAATTTTTCAATGTTATAATTTCGCCAAAATGGCGCAGCCAGAGGATTAAAATGGATCTGTAATTTTGTATATATTGTTTAATAAATACAACGTGTATTGTGAATTTAACCAAAAGTTTGCCTTTAATTTGATGTTAACATCGCAAATGTGAAGGAAATGAAATCCCCATTCAAGTTTGAGAGAGATAGCCGCTGATATTTCCGAGTATCACGAGTAGACGATCGGTAGTTACTAGTTACCATTTTAATTAAATTATGATGTTGATAATGTGCCTTCGTATAAGGTCATTATGCTGTCCGAATTTAAACCAAAAAACTCAACGAATACTATCGAGTGACCACGTTATTCAACATATACGGTTTCAAATTACCACTAGGCGGCACCAGTTTTCACTTGGTAGAAGACATAAAAGAAAATTCGTTACGAATACTGAACTCAATTTCGGAATAATTATTTCTAAAATGTTTTGATAGTTGGATTATTCTTTGGCATAATTGTATCATTTTTAAATGAGCATAATTTTAAAGTCATAAAATAAATTTGAATGAACAAATCACATTTTGTGTAATATTGATATTTACCCTATACTTTCTTGTTAACCTAGTATAATGATGAAGTTCAGAGAAAACTTTTCGTCCTGATTGTAGAATAATGTTGAAATTTAGTAAGCAATCAATGAAGATTACATAAGTTAGTTAGTAAAGCAAATATTTAGATATGTCAATATCTATACAATACAAAAATCTTATGAACAGATTAAATAAGAGACGAAAGCAAGAGATTTAAATTTATCGTTTACCTTCTAAATTCAATGTAACCTTGAAAAAAAGCTTACAATCAAAGTAAGTTAGAACATTAACTTAATACTAAACAAGTAAATATTAAAATAAATTAACACACGAACAGTTTCAAAAATAACGATAATTTTTCCGCAACGATGCAATGTTGTTCCCACGGGATGTAAATTGTGTCATCCAAGAGTGTTAAATTACCTCGTCTCACGTCTCATTGTGATGACCTAAGGTATCGTATTAAATGGAAAAGATAAATATGATATTGCTGAACTCGTTGACGTCTATAAGTTTTGCGAAATTCTTTAATGATCAAATGAGGACAAGAAGCGTGACAAGGCACAATTATTGTATAACAAACTTATATCAAAATTTACATTTACCTTTGACCATATTACATGTGATGATCGACATAAGTTCGGTGCTTTTATGGAGATCATTAATCACACACGATGAAGCGCGGGCTTTCAAGATAGTGACTAAATTCGCGCCGCGCATAACAGCTAATAGAGTCCCGTTCATAACACTTTGGTTTTTTCTCAAATTAGATGCCATTAAAATAAAATGAAGACAGGAAAATTGAAAACGCACCACAGATATTAAAGACAAAAGTTATTGTACCAACTACTACGAAAGCAATCGCTACGGCTAGCGGGCTAGCGGGCCAATCGCGAAAGACACTGTGCTATCAAACGCATATGATTATAAAGCTTGATAATTGTTGTCATTATAAAAAAGTTCGACAAGTAAAGTTTTTCTCAAGACGACTTAAACTTTTTTATAATTTAATATATTTAACATTTTTTTATTTGTGAAAATTTGATACGTTTGTGTCCCTTAATTGTAAAATGCATTTAAATTAATTAAATACATACAAACTTGGTAAATGTTAAAAAATAAAATAAAAATAAATCTCAATAAGTAAATGATAATTAGTTTAAAAATTAATAATTTTTGATTCGATTATTTTCTTTATGAATAAACAAACATATTTATAGTCTGTATCTGTAATTTTCAGTGACATTGTTGCCAACATTATAAATAATATACTTTCTAAAACTTTTTGGGAAACCTTAATATAATAATTGGATAAGATATCCATATACTTATAACAGTATAGCTTATACTAACCAATGAAAATTATTCCATATAAAAGCTTTCACACGTTAAGATTATATGGCATGAGTAGCAGCAGGTTGGTTGATAAGAGAAAATTTAACTAGAAAATAATAAAACATATCGTCGACTTATCGATGGATGTCGAATCTTATTGGTCTAATTAGAAATCTGAGCTTTCAAGGTATTAAAACAATCCGTAAATATGTTTTAAATAAACACAACATAAATCGACTTAATTTTGTTACTACAGTATCACTTTTATATAATAATTTGTCATAAAATTATCTGGATTATTTTAGAGGTTCTACCCAACCAACCAGGACAGGACAATCATAACTAAAGGGCTTGTTGACGTTAACTCGTCGGCGCGGTTTCAGGTGCGGTCGCGAAAGATCAAACTTATTATATTGTAATATGCAAGTGTTCATGTAGGAATCGCACTTGCGGTCTAAGTAGCCAGAGAGCTAGTGACAATCAATTAACAATCGTTGTCAAGACGTCGCCCTCGCTCAAACTCCTGGTGGCTAATGTGAACACAAGCTTGCTACGTCTACGAGCTTGTTCAAGTAGAACTGGAGGGCGCGGGCGCGGGTGCGAACGAAGTAGACATGGTGAGTTTGTGTTAACATTGACCGCCATTCGTTTTCTCGAGTGCGACCGTCTTGTCATAGATTGCAAACACAAAAAATTGCGCGCTCTTCGCCAGTTGGACGTGGACATACACACATCTCAAGCAATTTATATTGTTGCGAGAGCGCCATGCGCGGCTGTCACTAGTTCACCCGCTACTTAGACTGCACGTGCGATACCTACGTGAGTGCTTTCATATTACATCGTATGTTTGATATTTGCCAACCGCACCTATCGCCGCGACCACAAGTCAACGTAAATAAGCCCTAGAGCGCCCGCACCCGCGCCCGCGCATGCCTACGCAACGTGAACAAGCCCTAAGCGTCGATATCTACTAATTATTAAAATGTAATAAAACCATTTCCTAGATGTTATTATGCTTTCCAATTTTAACTTTATTAGCTACACACTTATTTTAATTCTTTCTTGAGCGCTTTTCAAATAAAAACAGTGATAATTTCAGTCTATTTTTTATTATTTCAAAGTACACACTTATAATAGAGTATACAATAATATTTCTATAAGATCCAGAACACGATGCTACTAGTAAATAACACTATTTTCAACAAATTATCTAGATTCTACAATTATAATAGTTTGAAATGAAATCTTTCTCGCTCGTAAGTTTGTAAATTTCTTTAATCTGAATCTTTATTAATTCCACGATAAAGTCAAACTAATTTATATAAATGAAAAATTCTTATGTATTCAAATATTTTTAACAATAATTAAATTTTTACAGGAAAATAATTATGTATTTGTACAAAACATATATTTTTATGCCCTAAATTGGTTTGTGAATTGAAATTTATTTCTAACCGGGTCTACATTACTTCTCTACGGCAAGGTAGCTGTACTGAAACTGTAAATATAATTACATACTTATTTAACGATTTTTATCTGCAAGCGTCTGATCCAGTACCCAATGATTATTTCATTTTCATTTCTTTTCTTTCCTTCATCTATTATGAAGCATAAAGTCAGAAAGCGTAAAAGCTGCAGCTGTTTTTGGATGTGTTGGAGTAACAAAATAAACTAAATAAAGTAAATTTACCAAACAAATTACAATAAAATAATTCAATCAAAAATATGAAATATAAGAAACCATATAACAAATAAGTATAACAACATAATTTAGAAGTGGATGTAACTTCGAACACTTTTATTAGTCCGATCAAACTATATCAATAGCATGATTGGACAAATAAAAATAGTCGCTGATACAATTACTCTGCTAAAACATCGTTGATTGGACATATTAGGCGTGCATCTTTTGTGCTGCTTCTGTGACTTCCTAAGAAGAATTTCGTGTCACTCTCAAAACATTTTAACTTGTGTCTTTGCTGCTGGACAAGCAAAATATCACAAGTCAAAATGTTTTGGGGAAAACACATTTAACTCCGAAATTGAATATTTTGTGGACCTGCAATGACCTAAAATTCTGTAGTTAATGATGATGTGATCTTAGAAAAAACGTATGAACTGTATTTGAAACGAAAGGTTTAAGACGGAATTGACGACTGAAAAGAGCGTTGCCTAAAATAAAACCCTGTTAAGGCAATCCCGAGGAGGAAAAGGCAGAAAGATGACTTAATTATGGTGGAACAACAAAATAAAATTTAATAAACAATTACAACAAAACATTAAGTATGAATTGAAAAAAAAAATTAAATAAACTACATACACGTCACATTAAAGCCGTTATTAAATAATGAAAGTGAGTTCAACGATCAATCGTCGAAAGATTATCTTACAACTATTGACAGATATATTGATGTTTTTGTATATCTAAGACACTTTTGTAAATCACGTCCAACTCAGTTAACAGCTGGGCAAGATAAATAAAAGTACCTTCAATACCAAAGGTTTCTTCTTAAAAATACTGCCTCCAACAATATTATTTTTAAAATCTCCGTCTTCACTCAGGAGTGTTCTGTTAGCGTCGCTAAAGTATTTTAATTTACCTGTCATAGCTGATGGCTATGCTATTACACACAAATTAAAATACTCTAAGGACACATATCCAACGCAGGAAGAACCAGCATCGAGTCAGCTATAATTTATCAATAGAAGTATTATAATAAATTATTGGTATAACAGATATGTAGGGCAATAATAAAGTTATGTTTTATTTAAATTGTTTAAAAAAATAAAATATGTTTAAAAATCCATTTTCTTCATAGATATATTAATGAATAAATTTTTTACTTTTATCTATAATCCAACTAACCCTTGTGAGATTTTTGATATTTTAGGTTTCCTTAGAACGACACGAAATATCTGAACTAAATGAAAAAATCAAACTTGAAATCTAGATCCTGCAACAACAATATCTTGTGATTTTGTCTTACTTTTGAACTTATCGAGCCTTATTAGAATTATTATCCAATGGTTTTCGCGGCAAACAGTTCTGAAAATATGAAATGAAATCGCTTTACTCACTATTATAGGAAGATAAACTCATCAGTTGAATATATGAAATTCAATAACTAGAGTTCATATTTTTTTAATAAATTAAATAATGTAATATACCATTATAACAGTGGTAGATATTATGTTTGCCCGGACGGCCGATTATTGTAACAGACATTTAAATATATTAGTACCTTAAAATTCGGTGACTTGACGTTATATGAACATTAATAAACTCAGTATGTGGATAAATTAGGGAGCTACGAATACTGTAGCGCGGTTTCTTCGCTTAATGTCGTATAAAACACGGTATTTATCCGGTCGATTCAATATGTAATCTGAAAAAATAAAAAACACAGTTTCTTTCAAAACAAAAGCTTTCTTGAAATTTTTCCAACCAATATGTAGAAAAAGGGTATGGGAACAAAAGAAAGTAGATTGTGTAAGTCAATACAATCAGTAGGTTAGCTGTTAAGGAACCCAATGGGATAGATACTTTTTAGTTGTTTCATGTGAGGTGTTTACGCTTGTCGGTCAAACTTACACTCAATTATCAAACTATACCTATACGCTATACATTTTTCTTTAGAACAAGACCATCATAACAATCAAATAACAAAGTAATTCGAATAACGTGGTATTGTAACTTGACTATACTCGTCTCTTAAGCGCAATATACCTCTTTCTAGAAATTTCACAGTGATTACGTAAATGCTAACTTACTGTATAAAATTACAAGTATTTTATGAAGAATATTCCAAACTGCAGGTATGTACAAACGGAATATTTCGACATATGTAGATAGTGATGTCACCAATCGGTGTCAGGTATCACAGGTTTCTAATAATTCAATGCAACAATAAAGTCGATCGAAAGCAAAGGTAAGTAGTTACTTATTTGTGTCGTTGCGCAAATATTTTCATTGCATCAACATTGATATGAATTCTACATAATCATACAAATGTATTCAATTTAAAAATGTTGCCTTTTGACTATTGTAAAAATTATATTACGACCTTCTTCAGTAAAAATTATCATGACAAGGAAGGACATTGCCTTTCCCAAAATGCATAACTATGCACACAAAATATAGAGTAACGGCAGAATAGTTATTCTAATAATTGTGAAATCTACGTGCTACCTCTGTAACTGCGCTTGCACACACAGAGCTTTTCGAATAGACATCTTGGTTTGAAATATTTTTCTTACAAAAAACGTAAACAAAAGGAAAAATCTAACTTAAAAAGAGCACGTGTTGTAGTATGGTCTATCCCAAACGACTACTCGTTCATAGTCATTTAATAGAAATCATTATTGATGAATCTACTTCATAATAATAACAAATTTACTAATGAAAAAGCAAGAAAAGTGGAGAAAAATATGCATACCAATTTATAGCAATTCCATGGTACATCCGATCTGCACTTACAATAAACGTGAACTGTTTTGGAATCGTAAGCTCGCTCGGTAATTGTTATCGTGGCCATAGCAAATAAAGCTGACAACGCGCAATATGATACACGATCGCAATGTTCAAATAACTACCTTTAGCTCACTATAATGAACAATAAATGGCTTAAAATAATATAAGTTTGTGATCATGATTAAATATACGTATCTGTAGTATAATGTCGTAAAAAAATACAGTCGAATTCATAACCTCCTTCTTTTTGAAGTCGGCTAAAAATAGTTTGATACAAATTCTTTATTAATTTTACGTATATAATAAGAAAAAAAAATAAAGAAACAAATGCAGTGTTCAAGAAAACCGTTGTATATTTTGAGTAATAAAACCGCAATTATGCGTTTAAAAAGTTGAAAGCATATATTTAAATTAAAATGCAATTTTGTTATTATACTTCAATGCTTGCTTTATCGTAGAAACTATCGTATGATTAAGCATAAAAAAACTTCAATACATTTGTTGAATCCCTTAAAAGTTGTACACAAATTCGTATGTGTGTTTGTTTTAATAACGAGTTTTGTAATACATTTTGAAGTATAAGATAACTTTCGTAAAGAGTTGTCATTTGAAGTAATGAGAACAGTATGTATAATGTATGTATGTTCTTGTAAGAAATCCTCAAATAGATTTTTTTTACAATTAATTTATGTTCAAAAGTTTTTTGTGCTTTCAAATAAATAACCTTAGATTTTTAACAGAATAACCACAAAATTATCACTATTTCATTCCTACCTCATCAATTCAGGTAACTTAGGTATACGGCTTGGAATGTTAAAATGCAATATATTAGTAACGTTAATAAAATATTAATAAAACCACTAGCTTAGATTTTACTTAATTTATTATAGAAAAAATTAGTAATTAACTACTACCAATTACAACATTAAATAAGTTAACGAATTTTTTACGTAAAAAACATTATTTTGCTTCATAACTTAAACCTAAACATCTTTAATTCAAGAAGAATATTCCGAAACTAGGCTAGGTTTGGACAAAATCATTGCAGTATCACCCGTTTTAAGATACCTTGGGGTGAATTACTTAGTAAATGCTTAGTAATCTAAGTTCGTAGTTTCCTGTTATTGTTTTTCCCAGCGCCGCCGCCATCCTGTTTCCCAGTTGAAATGTTGCCTCGAATTCCCTGATATAACGAGCTTAGCAGAGCTAGTAGCTCTTTAACTTGCTTAGCCCGATACATTAGAGATTTCGCGGTAACAATATTTATTTTTACGACGCCTCCCTGATGCTGTACTTTTACCACTACATAAATGTATTTGCACTAAAGTGTTATTTACTATAAGTACATGTATGCACAATTTCTTACATATATATGTACATACAACCAAGTTATATAATTTATGGATACGGTTCTAAAACTAAAAATCACTTATATAAATTCAAAAAAAAAATACAATCGCCTATAATTAAATAATAAATTTATATGCAATAAATATTTACATGCACTTAATATCAATTATATTTTGTAAAAATATATAAAATACATTACATATCAATTTAATGCTAGATTTATATTGAAACTATACCTGCTGCTATTTTACGTGAATATACTTATTTTAATTAATAATCACAAGTAAAGTAATAAAAAGTAAGGAAATTTAAAGTACATAAATAAATACACACTCGAACGGTATGTTAATTACCATGACATCATCAAAGATTTAAACTATTTCATTTAAAGACTTAATTTAATATACATATAAATCATAAAATATTACTAAATATCAGGAAACAAAAGTTTCTATAGTTCATTTTTTATATCATAACATGGCAAACGATCAAGCGGCCACCTGAATCCCCTTAAATATCGAAGCGACCGCTGCCCAAAGACTTCCGCAACTGCAGATGCGTTGCCTAAATCGACAGATGAGGACTCCTCTGTCCAACCCATCCTTTCCTTATAAGAAAAGGGTGGGAAGGGAAAGAGGACTAAAATTAGGCCTCCGGCACCACACTCATCAGACGAAACGCGGAATTGCTTCCAGTTCACGCCTATCTTCTGTGTGGTCGTGGTATTTCACTGGTCGACCTGGTCCATTCACTATACAACTAGACAAGCTATTAAGCAGATCTTATAAACCTAGACTAAACGAAATATAACTTATCTTTGACTGTATCAAAATATATCAGTTGTAACGGGTTTATATTCAAACCTAAGACTAAAACCGCAAATGAATACTAACATAACATAACATAGTAAACTTAGCTAACTTTATAGTGAAATTGACTAATCATATCTCAAGAAATTCACATTTGATGGCAAAAATACAATATAACACCTTATGCATAAATACACATAATATTCATATACATAATGTAAAATATGTTTTTTCCACTATAATTGGGATATACTTCGCTACGAAGGTAATTCCGAGCATTGAAATTATTTCATTTAAAAATTAGATCTAACATAGTATGAAAAAAAGATACAAAAAAATCCATATATTGACTTAGTAGTCGTTAAACATCCACTCCTTAATGCCCTAACCAAAGTATGGACTTAAACGAGGTGACGGAATTGAGTTAAATTACAACTACAAATTACAATTTAATCACGTAACACTTATTTTCCCTAATTCTAACAGTACTGAAAAATTATTCAAAATTATATATAGATAAATACAGTATACCACAGACTTGAAAAAATTAATTAAAATAGGAACTAAATTTCCTTCACGACACGGCATTGAATCGCCCAAAGGTTTCACTTACCTACGAAAAAACCTTAGAGGCATGGTAAGAGTCAAATATAGGGGAATCTACTCATACCTCAGTTTAATGAGTACAAAATATAGATCAAACGAGTAATTTGATAAAGTCATTACTAACTGGAAGTATTAGTTGTCGCGAAATGTTCTAATCTGCCGAATTTAGCCAATGGGAAACAGCTTAACTCAATAGATCAGGCATCCCGCGGTAACTTATTACTTCTTCAATAAATGTTATTTTCTTCAAAATTAATCTTTCCAAACATGTTTGCAGAAATACGATTTTAGACCACGAGTCAGTTAGTAGCCTTAAATGAGGCAGGACACTGTTAAAAATTTTAAAAAGTCCAAAAACAATTAAAAATAGAGCATGGGCGGAGCAAGGCATAGTGGGCAATCGCCTAAGGCCTCGCGTACTAAAGCGCCTTTCGCATTTCATTTTGATAGCTTTTTCTCTTAATTTAATCAACCAATATCAGCAGAACCGAACAATTTAGTTGCCAAAGTCCATTTGCGGCTCTTTAATTTTCACATGCAAGGGTATGTCATTTTATTGAAATCCTTTGACTCAAAGTTATGGAAAGAGAACTCAGATTTAAAGTCCAATAACATTATCACTTACAAGTAATGAGATACACTCATCTCGATTTGAGCTACAGAGTTATAAAACTCCAGCGCGAAAATGACGTTTCGTCGCTTTTGAAGCGTTGTTAGCATTCTCGGCATGCATGTTACACTAACCTTTAACCTGTCAAGATGGTTCGACGAGAATTTTCAAATTTATACTAAATTACACTCGAACCAATAGAGTATCTTTGAAAACATTTTTTTTTTCGACAAAAGGACCTTGATTGGTCGATTAAGCTATGGGTTTCTTATTTCACGGTTTGGTGAAATACTTTATCGAAGTACAAAACTCAATTTTTAGTACAGTCGAAATTTTCACTTGTTAATTTGGCCATAAATCATAAATGAATGACCTGACTTATCTAATATTTAGTACTTATATTTGTTTTGATCATTACTTAGACTGCGGTATATAAAAATTCTTCTGACTCTTTTTAACCCTTTCTTCCCGCGAACTTACAGTTTACGAAGATACAGTTTCAGAGGTATCGCCCACTATCAACAGACAACATTCTAATTGTTTTAATTCTACAATAATACCTAATGGAAACGCCCTGGTTAGAAACTCTATAACAGTTTGACTCTATATATTTCCATGTACTCACAATGATCAGTGAACTCTATTACGAAAGTAATCAAAATTTAACTAAATAGAATGATCGACACATAAGAACTTCGCGGTAGACAACTTGCCCACTCCAAATTTAACTCTTGCTCCGCCACCGACTAGAGAAATTCGAATTCTACAAACATTTCTAAAGATGTCACTTAAAAGATTTATTAAATCTATTTCTGACTATTTTTATAAAGAATTAATTTAGTTGCACATCACACAGTTTTAAACGCTACTAAAACTATGGTCTTTCTATCATCCAATTTAAAATTTAGCCTCATTCCATTGTAATTTTTCATTTTTTATTTCACATTATATACTTGAATTTTCATTTATGCTTACGAATGTAACGAAAACGATTTGACGAATTATGTATATAGAGATGGACTGACTAACAATTTGCACTATTGCAATAGTGCAGAATGGAAGTCGGTGCTCCCTACGTACATTTTATATCCCTAAGTAGTAGTAAATTTTATTATTCTTAAATAAACTTCAAAGATATGACTATGACGACTTTTAACATCTATGACATCTAAAAACCATAGGTACCGGCAAAAATAAATCCTTAATTACGGCTCAGTGTTACCAGTCCCTTCAATCCATTTAGAACTGTCTTAATAGTACATAACTTATCTTAATTCTACTAACGAATACAACCCTTTTATAATATTTAAATTTTATATATTTTTATACATAACATATTTTAGACTTTAACAATTTCTGTCTTCATACATCGGGATTTCATATCATTTTTTGAAAATCAATTTGATGATAATAAAGCAAAATGATATACGTATCTAAGTAAACGTAATAATAAAAGAGTTCGCTGATTGCTATATAAAAAGCACAAAAATATTAATTAAATCGATCGATTTATCGAAAAAGCAATTAAATTGTTCATGCAAATGATTTCAAGGTCTCAAGGCGTAGCACACAAATCTTATATTCGCAATTTCGGAGTAAAAAGTTATGACATGATAAATTTCAATCGCAGGGCAGTAGAAATTATTTTACATGTATATTTGCGCTTAATACATTCTTTTCGAACATTAAAAAAAAACACTTTCATAATTTAAATGAATATTTAATTTTTGCTTCTTTAATATAACAACAATAAACAATTTTTGTAACATCGAATTTCTTGTTTCCTAGAAGTAAAAATTACTGTATACATAAGGCACCTTTTAAGTTCTGTCGTTTCAAGGAATAGAAAATAATTTGGACCATGTGCTTTTAAATTTACTTAATCCTTATTTCCTTACTAATATTATTAATGTGAAAGTGACTCTGTCTGTCTATCTGACCTGCCTTCACGACAGAAATACTGAACCGATTTAATTGAAATTTGGTACAGATAGTCTGATATAGGATATAGGTTACTGTTTAATGCGAAAATAGAGTTGTAAGGGATTGATAGGGGATGGATAGTTGTACGGAAGTATCGTCTTTTTACATTTAGAAACGTGAAACTTATTATTTTGTTAATTTGATATAAATAAATATAACGTTCAAAGTTTATAAAAGTATTGCCCTCAAGGGTGCAAAATAACAATAGGGAATATGGGCTGAATGTCTGTATATGAATATGTAAGGTTTATGTGAATATTTTCTAAGTGTAATATGTTTTGTTGTAATGTTTTAAAAGTTTAAGGAAAATACAACAGCAACAACAACGCAAATCACGCCCGTAACCCAGAGGGGTAGACAGAGACCACGAACTACATTTGGTGCGGTTCGGAAACACCTCTCTCAACATCAACGCATAGCACGTCGGTTAACTAAAATACGTGGGGCACTCAGAAAGTTTTGCGAAACTAAAAAATTTTCTATAGGTAAATATATTTTTATTACATCTTTTCGAAGTACTCTCCACCAGCCTCTATAGCAAGTTTCATGCGTCTGAACCAGTTTTCGAAACGCTTTTTCCAGTCCACCGCAGACGCCTCGTTTACAGCCTGCTCGAACGCTGAGAGCGCATCATCCGGCGACGAAAGTCGTATCTCTTTGAGCTGATTTTTTATTTTTGGGAAAAGGAAGAAGTCTCACGGTGCTAGGTCAGGGAGGATGACCCAGAAGTTTGACCGGTGTGCTGTCTAGGAAGTCCCTCGTTTTGATTGTGATGTGGGCGGGCGCGTTATCGTGGTAGCCCTGTGTTTGGTCGATTGTTGCTCACAACAGAGAAAACTTCTGATAAGAATTTGGTAGTATACCATTCGGCGTTAATGCCTCTTTGGTTTCGTAAAGGAATTGATACCAAGTAGCCAGTCAAATTGAAAAAGCTCGCAATCAAAATCTTCCTCCCGCTTCTATGTCGCTTTACTTTGGTAGGCGTTGATTCGCTTTGATACACCCAAACCGTCGACTGGTGCTTTGTTTTCGGATCGTATTGATAAATCCAGGATTCATCACCAGTAACGATGTCGTAAACACGCCGGGACGACTCTGCTTCAAATTTGTCTATCATATCATGGCACCATTCCACCCTTGCCTGCTTCTGAAAATCAGTGTGGTTGTGCGGCACCCAGCGTGAAACTATCCTCCGCACCCGTAGTTGCACGTGTAGAATCTCGTGAAGGCTTTCTGATCCAATCTGCACTATATGCTGAATCTCTTTGTAACTCGTCTATTGTCTTGGATCAAATTTTACACTGCTAGCACGTTTTCTTCCGTAACAGCCGTCAAAGGGCGACCACTTCTTTCTTCATCCACCAAAGCTAGTCCAATTATACCATTAATTCATTATACCAACGATATACGGTGGCCCTTGAAGGGCCTTCGTCCATGAATGTCATTTGAAGTCTATCGTACGATTCGTCCGGTTTCAGGCGATACTTAAAATCGAAAAAAACATAGCGCGAAAATGTTCTCGACGCAAATCTATTTTCAATGATACACGGTAATTTTAATTAGTTCGCAGAAAATGTAGAGGGAAGTTTTGAATTGAGAATTACAACATACGTAAAAAATTTTACTCGCAATACTTTCTGAGTGACCTGGTAATTAACGTAAATAATTAAATTGCTACTCAAAGACAGTATTTCACGCGGATAAAGTCGTTTGCCCAGATAGTTAAGTATATATTATGAAATTTAATGGAATTTCCCATTTTCTCATAAACAAAATTTTAATATTATTTTTGTTTTCACTCCAAAGTGGGAGTATATGCCTAATCTATATCGGCCGGAATTACATAATTTACATCCATATACCTAACTTCGAAGCATCCATTATTTTTTTAATCGATTGTAACTTTTATCCCAATTGAGTTTTCTTAATCGAGTAATTTGTGAGTCACAATTGTGAAGAAATCGTTCGGTTTTAGATCATGCCTGCCGAAAGTCAAGAATTTCTACGTTCTTCTGTTTCAAATACTTAAATGTTCGACGGCGGAAAACGGCGAAATATTACGTCCTTACATATGAAATTAGCGTTTCGTATGAGAGTAATATAAAGGCGTATTTTTCTTTGTAAATTATATTACCTTAATTAAAGTGTAAACCATTATTGTACATTCCCTTTTGCCATCTTAAGGTAGTTCGTCAACGATGTATTCAAAAAAATCATGGGGGCGAGAATAAATAAAATCTATGAAGACGGTTTGGACTACCCAAAGGTGGGCATTAACTCGTTAATCCGTAAATCGTTAATTAACGTAGTTAACATTATACTTAACGTATTGACTTTTAAGTTAACTTCAAAAGTGTTAACGCTTTTATTTACTTCCGTTAATTTAGTCCGTTACAATAGAAACTGAGAGACGTGATTTCATTTTGTTTAAAGAACGCGGCACGCCACGCTCGTAAGTTCAGGTATGTTGGGCGACTGTCAGCGACTCGAATGGTGAAGGAACAAGTTGATAATAGATATATGTAAAGTTCACGTGCAAGTGTGATGCATCACAGCGTCCAGGAAAGACTTGACCAATAGGACAAAATCAAAAGAAAGTTCGAAAACACTTTACCGCATTCATACATTTGGACTTTGTCTAATACTGAGATACACTAACTGACTATAGGTTCAATTGCAATCAAAATAATCAAGTGTGACGGGATCGAATTAGTGGAGAATGTATAGTGAAATTAATATAGTGAAACAAGTGTCGCCACAATAAGTGTAAAATTGTAAATTCTATTTACAAAAGTGTGTGCAATTCGTGTATATTATCAAAAGTCATCAACAAATCTTATTTTTACTTGTTTTATCCATTTCTCTCAGCCCCAAAAGCAGTATAATTTTGGTATGGTTTACTTTTAACGATTAACTTTAACTTGCGATAAATTTTCGAGAATTTAACGCTTTGACGATTAACGAAGTTAATTTTTTAATTAACGAATCAACGATTAACGAAGTTAACTTTTCGACTAACTGTGCCCACCTGTGGGACTACCACATCGGTGTTGAATTTTTTCCTTGTAAAAAGTCCAAATTCGAGAAAAAATGGTAATCTGGAGCGTGCAGTGGGTGTCGCAGATATTCCAATTGCAGCTCCCCTAGTTTAGCGGCCATCTGTTGTCTAGTGCTGTCTTGAAGCAGTGGGTAACTAGAATGGTTGATCAACCTTGGTTGTTTACTAGCTAGTTCGTCCATAACGGTTTATATTTGTTGATCACAGATATCTTCCGTAATCGTCTGCCAGATATAAAAAAAACTGTAGTGAAGGACACCGGCACTAGTTAACCAAACACTCACAAGTAATTTCTTTTGCTTGGGGCAGAATTTTGCAGGTTGCTCGGGATTTAGCCATTGCGATCAGCGCTTTCGATTACCGTACAGGATCACTAATAACAATATGATTTATAGCCCCTTCACTGTTGTGCCGGTTAAGCAATGTAACGCAGTAGTCGACGCGTTTTTGTCGGTTTGTTTGCCAATTCATGAAATACCCATTGTTCAAACTTTTTACTTTCTCTATTGTATTTTATTATCTCACTTGGATCTAAACAGTTTTATCACTCGCAGCGAAGCCCGCAGCTAACTCTGAAGTGGTTTGCGATGCATCCGCTTCTGCAATAGTTTTTTTTTATTTTTCATTTTCAACTATGGCGTGCGGCCGACCACGGGGCTTGTTATGTAGATATAAATTTGGAACCATAAAACAGTACCGTGATTTCTTTTGCAACTTCACCGCCATATATAGGTATACATATTACAGTACTGGTGTCACGGTAGAGCTCATTCTTGTTAATATTGCGATATTTCTAGTTTTCCACTGTCCTACTGGTACCACAATTGATATGTAAAGACCTAATAGACTAAAAGACCAAAGACAGGCGTATGAGCGTACGATGTCATTGTGTATGATGATGAATTTTTATGTGAATATGTATGTTGTACACGTGAATGAATGTGAATGAATATCTATATATATAAAAGAAAGTCGTGTTAGTTACACTATTTATAACTCAAGAACGGCTGAATCGATTTGACTGAAAATTGGTGGGCAGGTAGCTTAGAACCAGGAAACGGACACAGGATAATTTTTACCCCGTTTTCTATTTTTTATTCCGCGCGGACGGAGTCGCGGGTAAAAGCTAGTGTTTGATAAAAATTGACACTACACCTTTCTAGTAACTTTTTTTTAATTTAAAAGCACTATATACTATCGTTGCGACACAATTGGTGTTAGCAAAGAAATCTTTTTTTAAGTTCTGTGTAGGCGATGCTACAACTATAAATACAAGATACAGACAGACCTTAACAAAGATAAAGGAATACTTCATTATAATAATAATACGTAATATATACGTAATAATAATAATACGTTTTCGAAACATTGATGTCGTCTTGGGTCATTGGGTCACATTTAAAGTCATACCTACAAAACTTTTAAAGGGCCATTTTTTTGTAACGTCATTTCCGAGCTCAACCTAGCAGATTCAAAACCTAACGTTGATTAAACTACTGCAGCAAGTCTAATAATTTAACGGCTACTATAATATCCTGAAAACCGATATCTTTAATTATCCACTAAAAGGTTTCAAATTCAAAACTGGCGATAGACATCTAAACGACAGAATTTAAAAGGTGAACTACGTAGTACTAGCATTATTAATACACTTACATGAAAATATGAATATAAACTGTATTGTGTACTGGTCTTCAAGAGAAGAATCCTGTGGTGCAAGTTTGGTGCCGTGAGCGTGGATAACCATTGATGGAGTTACAACCAGGAGAAATGACCTCAAACAAATACTGCGTTAGGGGGGACCAATCGAATAGAACAAAACAGATTTGAGCCCACCTTGTGCAGTATATGGAAGACGTCAGGGTATCTAAGTGCGTTCTGGCGAACAATTCCAAATCGTGGATGACTAAAGCCCCAGGTTATTGGAAGACTGGAACATGGATTGATTGTTTCAGCAAGGTGCATTGACATCAACCAAATACTGCCAATGAAGGGACCAATCAAGTAGAACAGATTAATCCCAGTCATTTGCAGTAGATGGAAGAAGTCAGGGTATTGTCCGTTTCAATCTATTTGGTGGCTAAAGGTCAGGTGCGCGGTGCTCAGTGCCATCTCCCCGCATTCCTTTATTTCTCGACTCAAAAAAAATTGTATTCTGGGTAGCGACTCGTGCAATGTTTCGAGCTGCCCAAATGTTTGATTTTTCTAATACGTAAGTTCATTATAGCTAATAATCCCAAATCTTGGAAGATTCAATCCACGGGCTTACGTTGATATCTATAAAATGTTGGCATAGGCAACTGGAAATCTGGAACATGGATTGATCGAAATAGAGAAAATTGTTTAGCAAAGCTTGGTTCATAAAAAAATGTAGAGTTAGTAAAAGGATGAAAATACACACAATAATCGATAACTTCCTTACAATTTTTTTACTTTTAAAATACACTTACTTTTAGCTAGGTTTAAATCCCACTTCGAGATAAATTATACGTTATTTTTTATCTTTCCAGATAAATATAATTGTTGTGTCTATATGTAATATCACAATAAATTTTATTACACAGAAAAAACAAATTTTAAAACAATTATCTGTCTATCTATCTCTTTAAATCTATCTGTTCGCAAGTCCGTGTTTCTTACTTGAGTGATCGATGAGTTTAACAGATGAACCGATTTTGACGCACCTTTTAATAAAAAAAATTGTATGCGGGATTAACGTTTTATCAATGTTTTAGCCGACTTCAAAAAGAAGGTTATCGATTCGACTGTATTTTTTTATATGTGTGTTACCGCGAAGCCTCGCCCTTGGTGCTCCGATTTTGATAAAAAATATTTTAATCGAAAGGTAGTGCTTGCAGATGGGTAACATTTTTTTTATTATTTAAAAAAAACTAGTATACTAGTAGATTTTGAGTTTAGCTTCAAAATGCGTTGCGAAAATTAGGGACTTTTTTGCTTTCATCGCTTATGTAGGCTAAACTATAGGATCTACATTAAAATAATGTATCGAAGAATAGTAGCTCTTTAAATTTGATAAATGAAAGACTGCAGTAGCATATATCTATCTTTTATAGTTTTCTCGCAACAACAATTTTTTTCATCATTTAAGAAACATCATTTAAATGAACTCGAATAATATTCGAGTCTAGTATTAACTCTTATGTATAGGTAAATAAATATGTTCACTATCAAGATTATTTAATGTAGATTATATTTGCATAGATAAGATTATATTAGATTGATTAGGTTACATTTGAAACTATATAATTCTGTGTAATAGTTTATTAGATATCGAAAAAATAACATTACGCGCAAACGAAAAATGCTACATCGCGTTACAATGAAAAACACAATTTTGTTTTCTGAGCTTACGGAGGTCAAACTATGTGATCTACATAAAAATGATGTATCGAGTAATTATAGATCCTTAAATTTGCTAAATAAAAGTCATATATATATATATATATATATATATATATATATATGTCATCTATGGATGTCTCATAATAACCATGTTATTGTGAAAATCGTAGATTAAAATGCACACGAAAAACAGCGTCGTAAGCTTACGGCGATATTAATATATATTATATTCGATATGAATCCTTATCCAAATAAATATGTTTTAAGGCTAGAGTATTAAATACAGTTTATATTAGCCTTTCAAACTATATAATTCTGACCGGAAGATTCTTTCATTCTTCAGATTGGAAGATATCAAATGATTAAAAACTACGCGCATCCGAAAAATGCTACTGTTGTTCGCGGCTGCACAGAATTAAAGGCACGCTAATACGATGTATTAGTCCTTTAACTTTCAATTAGTATACCGAATTTGATAATTATTTCTTTGTATAAAGGATGAGAGGTTACCTGCTGCATTCTAAATTAGTTTTTGAATAGAAGTACATACATATTAAACATATTAAATAGGAAAGTCCTTTTCTTTACTTGCCTTATTTCTGTCCTCATACGTATTAAGGAAATTTCTAATCGAACTTCAAATTCACTAAAAATCGAGAAATAAAAAAAAATTAAGAAAAAAAAGCAGACTTAAAAAAAAACAATCTCAAACAACTGTTGTTACTTTTTAGTGCATTTTTACGTATATTTTGCGTAGTGGAAGAAAAATACCGAAGAAGTCGTGGGCAACAGCCAGTAAGATTAGATGATGGTTATAAATTACATAGAGTAGTATTTTAATGTTATTTACCGAACATTTCTGTTCAAGGTCATAATGATTCAAAGTATGTACATACAGATCATTTAATTGCGTATAAACAAGTCGCGCTTACAGTCTTCAAAAATGTAAAAGTAAATACCTTGTCAATTTTCGCAAAATAATTTTTAGCAATTTAAATGTTCAAAGTTTACACAAGAAATATAATTAAAACCGGAAACATATGTCATATGAAATATGCTCAAAAAAATATTCAAATATGTCTTACCTGACTTACCTTATACCGTTCCTAAAATCTATATATATAAAAGAAAGTCGTGTTAGTTACACTATTTATAACTCAAGAACGGCTGAATCGATTTGACTGAAAATTGATGGGCAGGTAGCTTAGAACCAGGAAAAGGACATAGGATAAGTTTTACCCCGTTTTCTATTTTTTATTCCGCGCGGACGGAGTCGCGGGTAAAAGCTAGTCTATATATATAAAAGAAAGTCGTGTTAGTTACACTATTTATAACTCAAGAACGGCTGAATCGATTTGACTGAAAATTGGTGGGCAGGTAGCTCAGGACCAGGAAACGGACATAGGATAATTTTTACCCCGTTTTCTATTTTTTATTCCGCGCGGACGGAGTCGCGGATAAAAGCTAGTTACCAATAAAAACAAAAAAGTTATATAACCAAATTATTTTCAAATGTGTGTGAAACTTTCGCTTCATCAGTGCTGAAATGGTAAAATTCTATGGAAATATACGAGTAATACAATCAGATACTGGTAATGAAGCCATAAGTTTAAATGTAGCCGCCATATTTAGTAAAATAGATATATTGAAGAACACGCGTAAACATAACGTCGAACCGTTTAGGCTATAGGTCATAATGGGTCGTAGATACAAAAAATGAGATCCTGTGGAAAACTTTACCGTCGTTTGAGTCGCACAAAATTTAAATATCTACAATCTGCAGAAAAAGCGAACGTGATCATAAACAACTTATTTGTAAGGTAGGTGACGTCAACTTCTTGAACATAGGTTTAGTGATTTTGCGCATTGTATAGTTATAAAAAAGATAATACTTTGAGAATTATAGTCCAACAATCTATAACACGAGATTAAATTCTTTTTTTTTGCACAATCGTGGTAATTTTCAAGAACTTTGCTATTAAGAATTTGCGTGTTTTCTTAAGAATTATCACTTACCTTTAATACTGCATACCACCGCCACTGCAGCATGTCCGCTCATCCGCATCACAAATCAGCCGAACACGTGCGCTAAAAGAGAAAAAACATGATAAAAATTCTACCTAAAATGTTAAAAATAACTAAACTCTAATGAAATTACCTAAATCGCGAAACGATTAAGTAACACTAAACAATAATAATGATAAGACAAATACAACAAGCATGAATGTTGCATGATTTAGCACTTAACATTTTGTGTGAAAAATCTACAATAAGGGCCTATTAATGTACCCATTAAATTACTCTAAATGCGGCAGTGAATGTGGGTCTTGAAAAATAGATCATTCTTATCAAGTTTGTGAAAATTCACTAAATAAAGGCAAGGTATTTATATTTGTTGTGATCATTAGTGGTAATAATTAAACACTGTTTTTACATTACTCTTAATCTTGATATTTACTGGGTTCGAATTCGATCGACTCTCATGTTACTTAACCAAGGTACTGTGAAGTAACTTGCTTAAAGGGTAAAACGGAATATCTCAATCCTCGATTTGTTGCTCGTAGCGATTCTGCCAAGGTTGTGGTATATATCTAGACCAGTCCTTGTTCTTAGGATGCAGTTACGTTTGCCTAAAGCACTAAATCACAATATATATGAATATTGATGGCACGCTACGAAGCTTTTGACAATACCTTTCCACGGTACATCCGAAAATTATTTGATGTTGACGAAAAGCATATTCACATGACATATGGAAGGAAAAATTTTGTCTAAAAATTAATTAACCATTTACTCACCCAAATAGAGATCACATATATGTCAATAGAATGATTATTATATAACAAACAATCATGTTATTCGTCACGCTGCGTGGTCAATGTGGTATAAAGATGAAAATAAATCAAGACATTTTATACGTTAAGAAAAAAATTTGCGTATTTTTCTTTTGTGTTTAGTATCTCAATGTAATAATCACCTCCAAAACAATGCCAATCATGGTTTTATCTAAACTCGCTTCTTACCATGTTGCCACACAGCATGAACTGACCAGACCTAAATAAAATTTTAATTGCACTGTGGATTGTTTGAAGTCAGTACCACCGTTTCTTTTTACCCATAGTTTAACTACGAACATTTAACACAAATATATTTCATAGATCTGCTATATAGTATACCATTTTATAACAATGCTACACATCCGTTCACTGGCTACACATGTAAAAGCACACGCACAGGGCACGTGCCTTGCAAAGAGATTCTATAAAAGTGAGTCTTTACTAACACTCGCATGTATAAAACATATTATTATCCTGAGTATTCTCTTTGTAGAAACTAGAAGTAACAATATGTTTTCGTACATGCACTCTAACCGTCGAAACCCACGTCAATACAACACTTATAAAGTCCAACAGAGTTAAGCAAAGATTGAAAGAGCTATTTGATAGAATAAAGCGACGCCGCAGCCTTCCAAGTAATCATAATGCCCTAGGCGAACACCAAAAAGCAATAAAATAAACAAAAATGCCATGCAGTTGACTGCAATGAGAAGATAATTTTCTAATTAATTCATAAATCATTTCTTTATTTAAAAAATAAAACAATCCAATAGAAGTCTTGATTTAGACTAAATAAACCCTGGAATCGATCACATTATTTTTGAAACTCATAAGTTAGTCTGGAAACTCACGATGCTTGATGAAACTAACCTTGACAAAATGATTTAGGTACATTTTAGAGTGATTTAAATATTAAAATAGTACCCTAAATTTAAGCAAAATTTAAATTTAAAAATTATGCTGGTACTCTAAATTTAAGCGAGATTTAAATTTAAAACTTATGCTGGTATGCTATATTCCAGCGAGATATCTATTGAATAATTAGATTGGTAAGCTAATTTTACCGCGCACTTACCTTATGCAAAAACTGCGATGAAATTGCTTTGACCTCTTTAAATACAAGTCATCAGCAACAATAAGAGGATAGTTACATAAGATGATTTATCATTTATATATTAACAGCCAATTGGTGATAAGCAATATGAAAGAAAATATATCAATCTATACTTAGGGCGACATAGAAAAATTTATTTAACTTGGATTTTATTTATTTTTTACCAGACAAAATCAGCATCATGTTTCTAAAAGTTACTCATTTGAAAAAATCATTTATGAAAGATAAGGTAAATATATAATTTAGTAATTATCGTTTGTTCTTTTCCTCTACATTTTACTTTTATTATGTTTAAATAATAAAGTTCTAATTAACTTTATAACTGTAATTGTAATCCAATCGAACACTATACGTGTCCCGTTGTGAATAAAAGATTAAGCTCCTTTTTTAACACAGTATGTTTAAAAAAATAACATAACTCAGACCACCAAAAAATTCAATAGAGATTAGTAGTAATAAAAAAAGTATAGTAAGACAGTACAAATTAAATTATACACGTTGAAATTTCCTTTCAAACCGGCCATAAAGGAACATTATTCAACATTGAATGTTTTTTTTTCGGATTCAATCATACACGAAAAAAAATAAAAAAAGTTATTCAACTAAAAACATTTAAAGCCATGAGCGCCATCATTCTGTAGTTCAAGTACATAAAAAGGTAAATAAAAAAAATAATATAGAATATAATTTATTGCTTGAAGAAATATTTTCTATTAACAAATGTAAACTTTCATTACGAGTTATTAAATTCTGAAATTATACATTTTATTTTACGTTTCTAATAAATACTATTTGACGTAGATATTTAGTGGGAAAAGTTACGATAAAAAATGTTTGTATTTTAATTATTGTGTAAAATACTCATTAATAGTGTTGCCAGAAATCTCTGTAATTTGTATCTTCCAAATCTTAACAAAATAACATTAAAAAGCTTACACATTTAGATCCATGCAATTAAAAAAAAAAAAAAGATAAAATAACTACTTTCAAAACGTATAATTGATTTAAAATTTTTATTTTGACGGCAAATGCAAAGCATAATGTATAACAGAAGTAAAATTTAACATCTTTAACATAATTATCATGCGTACATTTAAAAACAAAATTAAAAAGGCAGACAACACAGTTCTAACTTTAAACGAAATATTTGCCTAAACAACATTGAAGATTTATAGACGTTTAATTTACGAGAAGAGAAGTACAACAGATAGGATTCAATTACAATAGACATTTCTAACATTTATAAATAAAAATTGTACTTAAATATAAAGTTATGGTTGGTAATGGCGTCCTAGGAACTTTTCCGGTTCGTGCAGTCTTCTCGTCGCTTGGTAGACGTCCCTTTCTTTGTCCGGATACTTGGTGGGCAGGTTCGGAGAATGTAGATTCACTTTCGCTGCATATCTGACACCAAAAATGTTCATGTTAAAAATATTACAAACAATAATTTGAATTGGTAAATGTCAGCACCTCTATGTTACCTTTGGATTTAGATCAAATTTATTTAGAAACTAGCTGTCGCACGCGACTCCGTTCGCGCGGAATTAAAAAAATATTAAGTAGCCTATGTCTTCTTTCAGACTATATTCTACATCTGTGCTAAATTTCATCAAGATCTAATCAGCCGTCCCGAAGATACCTTCAAACAAACATCCATCCATCCATCCATCTAAACATTCGCATTTATAATATTAGTATGCTATATCTGAGATATAATCGAACAAATTTTACAAATCTATTTATTAACTACCTTATTCCAGCAATATCAATTTCATAATGTCCACTGAGCACATATTCATTGGTAACAGGTTGAGGATTTCCTTCCTTGTCGAAGTTCTGGACGAAACCCAAGCAGACCTGAAAAAGAAAATCAATTAAAGACAGGTAGTCTTGTGCGCATGAGCACTACAGCCGGAGTCAGTCACCTGTCAGTACTATTCTAGCTGCCGACGAGAGCAGATGTCTGTCGTGTGTATTACCGGGCTAGTACTCGAGGCATATGTTACAATTATGTCCATTCTTATTGAGCCGTCAACGAAACTTACCTGTTTCTTGAACGTATATCCGTAACTAGTGGTCGTCGTCTGCCCGCAGTAGTTGCCATCTCTATAAATAGACTCGCCGCCCCAAGACCAAAGATCCATTTCGTGATCGTGGTCCGTCAACAGGAGTTGAACGTACTGTCTTCTTATGCCCTCCTCCCGTTGACGCAGCAACGCCTCCCGTCCAATGAATGGAATATCTTTCTGTAGTAATGATCACATCTTTAGCTACCAACGCCAATACTTAAAAGTTATGTAGAAAGCAAAAATAAATCGAACAATGTTGAAAATTGAGTAATTTGACCAAAATTAATCATTAAATAATTTATTGGAATTGAAGTTTATAAAGTTTATTTCATAAGCTTTTAGTTACAACATTTATAAGTTTTTTAACCTTATGGTTAATACAATTTTACTCACATCAAATTTGACACGCCACGTTCGACCACATTCCAATGGTGTTGTCATAGTGTCGAGATCCTGGCCCCAGAACGCGAAGAACTTCTCCACTCGCAATGACCTTGACGCGTAGTACCCGACATGAGTGATACCATATTTTTCCCCAACAGTCATCAGTCTATTGTACACGTGTAGAGCGAACTGCGGCAGATATACTTCAATAAGACTTTTGACTCAAAATTTAAGTTGTTATTGTAAAAATATTGGAATTTAACGTAGGTACAAAGCCTATAAAGTTATTTGTGAATATAAATTTTAGAGGTGTTAAGGAATAATGACTTTAATTACGACTAGTGAATCCCAGATCTATATCTATCAGTTATAAAATATACCACATGGTTTTAAAATCGTGTACACATATGTTATTTATGAATTTTTTGACACTTACCTCATTTGGTATATACAAGACGTAACCCAGTTCGCCAGTATGTGTCAAATTCATCGCTCGTATACCATTCGCTAGACCCACGTCTAATTCTTTAAATGTGAAGAAGGGGAAATTCGATGGTGTGAGATCAGTATCCGTCAATTCAGACAACAAATTTCTCGTAAATGGTCCCATAACGCAGATGGCAGTGTACATCGACGTAACATCTGACAATGTGACGCAACCGTTTCGAGGCAAGTGTCGTTTAAGCCAAACTTTGCAACGAGTTTGTTGAATTGTTGGTGCGATCATCATGTAGCTAAAATAGAAATTGATCAATGAAGTAATCTACAACAGTTAAAGAAGCGATTGTAACTTAGAGCCAATCTAAAGCAAAAATGAGGGTAATATGTAAAAAAGATTTGGATTGAGCCTTCGGCGCCTCGTTAACGTTGATGTTACATATCTCTTCTGTGAGGTCAATGATCGTGGATGCTGTTCTTGCAAACTGATGTTTTTGTTGCAAGCTTTACCTTTATACTTTGAGATTTTTTCAATAACAACGATTTCCAGTATTCTTTATCAGACAGTGAACAATATCTTACGTCTAATACTCAATTTTATTAGAAAATCCTAGGAACATGCTCATGAACTATTGATAATAATTAATAGAAAAAACAATATATAATAATTTACGCACTGGTTTTCGCTGATTCTAGCCAAGCTGCAGTCATTTTCGTAACCACCGCGTTCGTTCTGCATGCCGGTGTGTATGATGCTTCCGATAGGAACGTCCACGTTATTCGAACACAGGTATTGCAGTAAGTCCACCACTTCTCGTCCTTGTGACTGTAATAAAATACCTATTTGATTTTCTATTCGAACTATAAACACTCAATGGAACCAAGTTCTTCTTAACATTAAATCAAAAACAATGTCTTGCGCATGACGACTGATTCACATTTAATTCCATTTATGGCCTAATAAGCTTTACAAAACGTGAAAACTAATCTGCTTTTCTACCTACTCAATAACTACAAAAGACAACGTTTTGTCTTAAAAATATTGTTAAACATTTCGAGAGGATGATGAGGATGCTTTGCTTTCATATAGTTGACTAACTGTGGGTTTCGACTGTCATGGCTCTTGTATTGACACATACTGCCATCTCTTTTTCTCAAAGAAAATAAGAGGGAAGCGAATATGCATTACAAGCGACATGATAGACGAAACCGCCAGAAAAATGTTATCTTCATGGAATCTTCTCACGTGTTCCTTGATAGCCACGTAAATAACTTGTTTCTAATCCTTCAGGTTTTGGCTTTAAGTAATTTAGAATATTTGTTTATCTTGATAGTAATTGGTGAGGTTCCATATGGTGACATTGGCACCCCAAGACAGCCGCTACGGACGCCATGCTCAGTTGTAACTGCAGCAAAGTGTCAGTGGCTGACGTCTTAGGATGCATGCGCCAGCTGTGTTTCCAATTCTTGATTGTTGACCAAATTAATCCGCGATCATACGGACGACGAAGTTTAATAAATTTTCTATGTATCAATATTTTCTAGGTATCAGCCACAATAATCCTATGAAAAAAATTAAAGCAAAAGTAATAGTATATTTACCTGAATGTCTATTTTCGTAAAAGATGAGTAGTCCGCAAGACCCACAGCTTCTCTGCATGCCCAATATTCTCGTTGTACTGTTTCGAACCAATGTGGTTTTCCAAAAGTTTTCGTATACGCAATTTTAAATGGTCGAGGTTCTTGCGGATTAACTTTTTCTTCTTCTAAAAATAAGATATTTATAAATACAGCTTCTCAAATGAAAAATCAGATATTTTTTTTAAAAATTATCTGCATGATAACCTCACCTACTGGTTCAAACCACGTTGGTCTTTCATATCCCATAACTTGTCCAAACACTGCGCCCTTTTCACGTAGAGTAGGATATATTGGAGACAGGCGTAGATTACGACCCGTCTCAAATTCATGAAAAGGGTAAGGTAGACCATAATGTACGCCTTAAAGAAAATTACAGAAAATTAATATAAGTACTGCACTTTTTCATAAATAATTTAATTCACAAAACAGTTTAGTTACAAAATATATATTACCTGGTACCTCCTTAACGCGATCTCTGAGAAATCTTTTATTATTGTGCAAGCCAAGAAATCGATTTATATCCAGTTCGTACATGTCATATTTTGTGTATCCATCAATTATCTCGTCCGCTGTTGCTTCAGCAACGCCGCCCGCTGCCGAAATACCAACTGTCTTCATGCCCGCGGCCACGTGGTAGTTGAACATCTGTAGAATTTCACACTGATCACAATCGTGCAGTGCTATCCGATGTTAAATTACAACTAACATAGATAGTAAGACACGACGACACGACAGCAAGACACGAAAGCAGAACCGCGCGACAGATTTTTTTATGTTGTCACATCATTGTTATCTTATAATAATTATAATGGCGATGATGATGCATTTTGATGAACTTTACTATTATGAAAAAACATTGGCGCATGCGTAGGCGCAGCGCATGCATACGCAGAATTCATGCGTATATGCAGCACATGTGTACGCGCGTGTTCACCCATCTCCCCAGAAAATTAAGTTCCACGCAGGTTCAACTTTCGAGTCACGAATTATAAAGATATTCTTAAAGAGCTGAGAAAGTCGTTGCAATCTTGTGACCAATCTTGAAGCAGACGTTGGTATACGCAGACTGATCATAGATGCGTCGGAGTATTTGAAGGGACTAAATAGTATACGGACACATTAGAAGACCATTCAAACACTCGAACGCACCCACGATGAGGTTCTTTTCTTTGTTCTTCGTTTTTGATGTTCTTTCTTCTTTATCTTCGCACGTTGCAGGATGTAGTTTCTTGTCTTCTTAATTTTTAATCAAATAACATGTTATATATGTAACGCAATCTTAACTTATATAGTTTACGCAAATGCATGCAGTAAGTGAGTGGGCAGAAAGTAGGTAGTTAGCTAACTAATCTAACATAACCTAACTGTCAGTGCGTCTTTTTATGAAACTATTATTAATTAATAACTATTATTATTAGAAACTATTATTAAAACTGTTAACTTTGTATGTGATTTTGTTTTTTGATCTTTGGGCGTCCTTCGTATTCCGTACTCTTTTGGGTCATGGGCGTTATTCGTATTCGCAATCCGTATCTCTGTCAACAGCTTTGTGTTACGAGCATGGTCCTTATTCGTAACCCATATTGAGATAGGTAGTGGATTACCTCTGGGTGACGGATGTGGTTCGAAACTGCAAATCTAATCTCTGCCTACCCCTTTGGGTTACAGTTGCAGTACATTTTCGTAATGAGTATCTCTGCCTGCCTCCTTTAATTTAGAGGCGTGGTCCGTATCTATGATCCATATCTCTGTCTACCCCTTTCGGTTACGGTCGTTGAACGTATTCGTAAACCGTATCTCTGACTACCCCTTCTGGTTAAGGGCGTGGTCCGTATCCGTATATGTCTCTGCCTACACCTTTGGGTTAAGAGCACGGTCCGTATTCATAACCCAGAGAGAGATAAGTAGTGGCCTACCCTCTTTGGGTCACAGGCGTGGTCCGTATCTGCAATCCATATCTCTGTCTACCCCTTTGGGTTACGGTCGTTGAACGTATTCGTAATCCGTATCTCTGCCTACCCCTTCCGTTTAAGGGCGTGGTCCGTATCCGTATATGTCTCTGGCCTACCCCCTTTGGGTCACAGGCGTGGTCCGTATCTGCAATCCATATCTCTGTCTACCCCTTTGGGTACGGTCGTTGAACCTATTCGTAATCCGTATCTCTGCCTACCCCTTCTGGTTAAGGGCGTGGTCCGTATCCGTATATGTCTCTGCATACACCTTTGGGTTAAGAGCACGGTCCGTATTCATAACCCAGAGAGAGATAAGTAGTGGCCTACCCCCTTTGGGTCACAGGCGTGGTCCGTATCTGCAATCCATATCTCTGTCTACCCCTTTGGGTTACGGTCGTTGAACGTATTCGTAATCCGTATCTCTGCCTACCCCTACTGGTTAAGGGCGTGGTCCGTATCCGTATATGTCTCTGGCCTACCCCCTTTGGGTCACAGGCGTGGTCCGTATCTGCAATCCATATCTCTGTCTACCCCTTTGGGTTACGGTCGTTGAACGTATTCGTAATCCGTATCTCTGCCTACCCCTTCTGGTTAAAGGCGTGGTGCGTATCCGTATATGTCTCCGCCTACACCTTTGGGTTAATAGCACGGTCCGTATTCATAACCCAAAGAGAGATAAGTAGTGACCTACCCCCTTTGGGTCACTGGCGTGGTCCGTATCTGCAATCCATATCTCTGTCTACCCTTTTGGATTACGGTAGTTGAACGTATTCGTAATCCGTATTTCTGCCTACCCCTTTGGGTCACGGGCTTGATTCGTATCTCAGATTGCTCCCTTTGGGTTACAGCCTTGGGCCGTATCCATAATCCGTATCCCTGCCTACCCCTATGAGTTACAGGCATGGTCCGTATCTGCAATCCATATCTCTGTCTACCCCTTTGGGTTACGGTCGTTGAACGTATTCGTAATCCGTATCTCTGCCTACCCCTTCTGGTTAAGGGCGAGGTCCGTATCCGTATATGTCTCTGGCCTACCCCCTTTGGGTCACAGGCGTGGTCCGTATCTGCAATCCATATCTCTCTCTACCCCTTTGGGTTACGGTCGTTGAACGTATTCGTAATCCGTATCTCTGCCTACCCCTTCTGGTTAAGGGCGAGGTCCGTATCCGTATATGTCTCTGGCCTACCCCCTTTGGGTCACAGGCGTGGTCCGTATCTGCAATCCATATCTCTCTCTACCCCTTTGGGTTACGGTCGTTGAACGTATTCGTAATCCGTATCTCTGCCTACCCCTTCTGGTTAAGGGCGTGGTCCGTATCCGTATATGTCTCTGGCCTACCCCCTTTGGGTCACAGGCGTGGTCCGTATCCGTATATGTCTCTGGCCTACCCCCTTTGGGTCACAGGCGTGGTCCGTATCTGCAATCCATATCTCTGCCTACCCTTTCTGTTTAAGGGCGTGGTCCGTATCCGTATATGTCTCTGGCCTGACCCCTTTGGGGTCACAGGCGTGGTCCGTATCTGAAATCCATATCTCTGCCTACCCCTTTGGGTTCAGTCGTTGAACGTATTCGTAATTCGTATCTCTGCCCAACCCTTCTGGTTAAGGGCGTGGTCCGTATATATCTCCGCCTACACCTTTGGGTTACGAGCATGGTCCGTACTAACCCATAAAAAGTTAGCTAACCCATAAGGAGATAGCTAGTATCCTACCCCTTTGGCTCACGGGCGTGGTCTTTATCTGCAGTTTGTATCTCTGGTAACCTCCTTTGTGTTGCGGGCGTAGTCCGTATCTGCAATTCGTATCTCTGCCCCACCCTCTTTGGGTTTCGGGCGTGGTCCGTATCCATAACCTACGGGATATACGTATCGGCCTACTATTTGAGTTGCGAACATTCTCCGTATTCGTAATCCGTATCTCTGCCCACCCCGTTTGGCTTTCAAAAGTAGTTATGCGCGAAGGTATTGTACTCAACGTCGTCTTAGTAGACGTCTCATATTCAACTGCCAGCCAAAGCGAAGTATATATGAATCAGTTCTTAGTATCAGTTATTGCGCATAATGAAGTTCGAACAAAGAAATATGACATCGGTAGCTTGATCGATAGTTCAGGTACGATAATAGCGCCACCCACGCATGTCTATTGGCGCGCCACTCAATCGCGCAAATCAATATGCGCAACAGGTCGCGGAAAATGGGCGGGGTCGGTTAGACTAATATCACTTACTACGTACTTTCGAAATAAAAAAAATGCATAAAATACCGCTGATTTCAGATTTGCAAATTCATCAAAAATGATTTTATTATTAACCCATGAGACGCAATAAAATATTATCATTTGCAAAACATGATATAAGATAGGACCTATATGACAATTGCGCAATTTACGTCATGACTTACCTCAGGAGCCTCGCCGACTATCCATTTGCAGTCTGGTGAAAATGCTTCAAGACCGTTGCAAAGTTTGTGCAGCACCGCTTGGTTAAGGCTAGGAACCCGCTTGAGCAACTCTTGCAGGAGTATGTGGAAATGATCCCAGTCTTCTGCGACGCATCGTTGTAATGCACTCCCAACTTAACAAAAAAAAAAAAGAAATTAAAACCCCATTAATAAAAACCTACGAACGCTTCAATTTAAACTAATCGCTTTCAATAAATCCTATTCTAATACGATTTAAGGTAATATCAATTACCTCCGAATCCCCCACTGGTTTCATTGTTCTATCGACAAGACAAAGACAATATGGTACGCTACAAATTAGCAAAGCACAATAAATACTGTAAAACAACACAAATCGCGACAGTTATTATAAATCGCAATGAGAATATTATTAAAGATACGCGAGTACCGAATAAATTATTTGAACTATAAAAAATTGCAACAACTTGTTGAACGCTGCGCTTCAGCTTGAAGATGGGAGGCGAACTGAGCTAGTCTAGGTACCGGCGATAGCGGCTAGGCTGGATCGATCCGTGCGACCCACTTCGGCGGGCAGGTGCAAGCCTGGGCATTATTGACTTGTTTGCGCGGCGCATCGCAGAATGCACAGATTGATATCGACGCGCATCTGCGTAGTTGATATCGCCCAACAAAGTAGCGCCGCCATTTTATGATGAGATATTACTTCCATAAAATTTATACACAATTTTTATAACAAAATAGTAATTCATAAAAAAGCAATAAGCCCTAATGAGTATTATAAACCTGTGAGACATCAAAAATACTAATCTTCGTAACTTTAAAATAATTCAAACAGTGTAGACTACACAAGGGAACGGACACATATATAACTTTAAAAACACTATTTTCCCAAAAATTAAAAAAAAACGTTAATCAAGACATACAACATAGTAATTAACATTATGACACCTCAATACTCTTTACTACAACTATCGTTAAATTAAAACAAAAAGTGTAACACAAAACAACAGTATGATCTTAAGACTGTACTATTCACAGATTTATTAAAAACAGACCTGTTTATATCAATTTAATCATTAAAATGTTCAAAAAAAAATTTAGATAGATGGATGGATGATTGTTTGAAGGTATCTCCGGAACGGATGATTGGAACTTGATGAAATTTGACATAGATGTACTCGTAGAACATAGACTGAAAGAACACATAGGCTACTTATTAAGTTTTTGTCAATTCCTCGCGGACGGAGTCGCAGGTGACAGCTAGTATACAATAAATGACATTGTCAGCAAGTGACATGTTTAAATGCACTTGCTCATTTCCATAAATTTGACAAGACGATCGTCTATAAACACCTCATATACTACAACTGCAATGCGTTGCAAAATTGCTTCTACTAAGCCATCGTAATTACAATATAAATCCCAGAATTCTACTGCAAGTAACACCTGCATTAATCCATACTATCATCACTTATATTCTCTCTGATAAAACAAAGACTAAAACATGTATTAATACAAGATTCACAGCAGTGGAAACCCACAGTAATATAATTTTCCACTCTTACCAAACTTCACAGTATTACTCTGAATCGTTTAATTGTTAATTAAGCAGTACTTTTGTGTAGATTTTAAAACTAATGTTCAGCAGTACTGTACTCTGTCTCCCTAACTAGTATTCCATTTAGTGGTGGGGCTGCTCTCCTAAGTCTTTTCCCCTTCTCTCTGTCCTCGACATCAACATTAAAGACTTGACAGTCACTCATGTCCTTCATCTTGGAAGACCCCAGACATGTTGGAGAGATGATAATAATTTTGTGGTATAAAAAACAAATACTTACTTTCTTCTTCATACACCGGCTTGGCGACTGGTTCGAAACCGCCTGCCAATATGCAACCGTCGCGTTCACGTAGGTAGATGTAGCCATCAGGATCTCGTACCACTATAACAAAACTACATTATTACTATTTGTTTTTTTCTTAAAAGAGCTCATAAAATTATTACATAATTTACAATTTAACTACTAATACCCCCACATTTTTAAATTCATTTTTAAATTGTTAGTCATTCTTCTCACTCCTTTTGAAAAAAAAACAGAGCTGGCAGTAGTGTTCGAAATCAAGTGTAACGGCATTTATAATTCACGGTAATCTCTTTTTTCAGTTTTTTTTTTCATTAACAGAGGCATTAGAACGCCCTGATACTACTAGCGCCATCTATATTTGTTGACAGGCAACCTTTTATACTATTACTTGTATCATCTACTAAAACATCATCATACAAATAAAGAATGAGATAACAAAAAAAAAATTACATCTTACAAATAAAAAAAAAATATTACTAATATTATGAATGTTTAGACTACTACTACTAGACTAGTTTACTAATATTATGAAGGTATCTCTCTATGGATTTTGATGAAATTTAGCACAAATGTAGTACATAGTCTGGAAGAACACATAGGCTACTTATGTTTTTTTTAATTAAGCGTAGTCGAAGTCGGGGACGACGCGATGGCTAAGACAATGTAAATTAAAAAAAAACAATTAAACCTGTATAATTCCACGATATTTGTCAACATTTTGTATGTTTGCTAGCACTAGATTCAACTTCCGAGTCTCATGCGGTGAACATGAACGTTGAAGTTGCGAACTATAAGAAATATAAACGAAATAAACAAAATAAAGAAACATCATTCGGGTTTAATTTATAGCAGTCATCAAAGAATCGATTTAAATCTATAAATGTATACACAGTCAGGTCATAAGTATTGTTACACAGTAAAACTTTTCTTTTAAAATGCTGACCACAAAAAAGTTTATTGAATTCGAATTTCACATTGTTCATGAAAATAGAACTGTATACTTTTTAGAATTTTACTCATTTTTAAATATGGAGTGGACGCTTAAAGAAGACCGTGTTGCAGTTATTGCGTTGCATCGTTGCGGTTACGCGCCAATTAAAATTTTTGACATACTGAAAAATTTGAATATAACCAAAAGATTCGTTTATGGTACCATCAAACGATACAATGAAGACTCTAGTGTAGATGACAGGTCGAGAAGTGGTCGCCCTCGGTCTGTTAGGACTCCAGCAGTGATAAAAGCTGTGAGGGCGCGAATTCAAAGAAATCCCAAACGTAAGCAGAAACTGGTGGCCCTTCAGATGGGGTTAAGCAGAACCGCGGTGAAAAGGGTATTAAATGAAGACTTAGGGCTTCGTGCATATCGAAGAAAAACAGGACATCGTTTGAATATTCGTGTAATGGACCTGAGACTGAAGAGATGTCGCGCTTTGTTAAAACGGTAACCGGGAAAAAAATATCGGGAAATTCTTTTTTTTCGGATGAAAAAATTTTTACCGTAGAAGAGAGCTACAACAAACAAAATGATAAGGTGTCCGCACACAGTAGTGAAGAAGCGAGCAACTGTATTCCGCGTGTCCAACGAGCTCATTTTCCATCCTCGCTCATGGTATGGTCGGGAGTGGGGCTTAACAGAGGTATATTTTTGTGAGAAAGGTGTAAAAACGAATGCAGTCGTGTATCAAAATACAGTCCTGACGAACCTTGTGGAACCTGTTTCTCATACCATGTTCAATAACAGGCACCGGGTATTCCAACAAGATTCGGCGCCAGCTCATGAGCGAAGAGCACACAAGACTGGCTGGCGGTGCGTGAAATCGACTTCATCCGGCACGAAGACTGGCCCTCCTCCAGTCCAGATTTGAATCCGTTAGATTACAAGATATGGCAACACTTGGAGGAAAAGGCGTGCTCAAAGCCTCATCCCAATTTGGAGTCAGTCGAGACATCCTCGATTAAGACAGCCGCCGATATTGTCATGGACCTCGTTCGTGCTACGATAGACGACTGGCCGAGCAGATTGAAGGCCTGTATTCAAAATCACGGAGGTCACTTTGAATAAACTTTAGAGTCATAAGAATCTGTGTTTTGTTAAGTTCATTTTGGTATATAAATGGTCACATAATGAATAAACTTGTTTCAATTATTTTATATTAAACATGTGACAGAATTTATGACCTGACTAGGTATATTAATAAAATATAAATATTAATAAAATTGGAGTGTCTGTATATAATACCGAGAAACAAAAATTCGCAAACACAATGTCTTTGCGATGATTATAAGAAAAAAACGACATTTAAAGTCTTGTCTGTCCTCGTTTGTTACGAGTAAACTCCGAAATGGCTGGATCGATTTTGACGGGAAGGTAGCTAATGGGTGGGGGCATTTTATAGGCTATTTTCGTAACTCCGCGAATTCGCGGGCGACTACTAATTAGGACGCCATCTTAACCAGGTTTCTCGTATTCTAATCAGTATATACTAAAAGAAAATTCTATTCAAAATTATTTTTCTTTCGAATCTGCGGTAAGATATATGTTAAAATTCCCCATAATTTACCATCATCAGGCCTACCCTCTATAAAATGTGTATAAAGTACCTACCTGGCGTCATTGGATCCAAATTGTCAATTTTTTTCGTATGCAGGTAGTAATGTTCGCAAGGCAGCAAAGGCACCTTCACCTGGGGCTTCGCAAGTTGACCAACCTGTGTCAAACAGACTTTTAAGCAAAGACAAACGCCCAAAGGTAAAATGTACCATGAAATTCTAATTAAGTTTGCAGTATATATGTTGCCTTATAATAAAATGAAAATAATTACCTGTCTAGCCCAAAATCCAGCACAATTGACGAAGTATTCACATTCGATAGCACCATGATCAGTTTCCACGCCACAGACTTTGTCGTGTTTAGACAGGACTGATGTTACAGCGCAATCCTCCATTACACCCACACCTACAAAGTACATTAGTATCGGATTTATATTACTTTATATCATGTAACACATCATCCATGCAAACTCCGCATTTATAACATAAGTAAGACAGTAAGAATTAAGATTAACTTACCATTCTCTACTGCTTCTCGCATCAATGACATGCACAACAGGTGTGGGTCGCCAACGCCATCTCCGGGTATCCATAGTCCTCCGAGTATATCGTCTACGTTTAGCATTGGCCAGATCTCTTGACATCGTTTCGGCGTCACTAGCTCACACTGAATACCCCAGGAACTGTTTAGCACAATTAAAACAATTTAAATAATTTTATTTTACGAGAACGATAGAAATATTTGACGTATTTCGTAGATAATGGTATAATTATTTTATTTTTAGAATAAATCTTTTGTGACATGATAATTTATTGAACACTGATAGTCGCGACAAGGCGGCGCAGAATATTCTACAAGGGTACAGCTAACACCCGGATCCGGTCCACCACGCATATCATCTGCGCATCGCGATCAATACACAAGAGACGCACGTTCCGTATTACGCAGTTCATTTTGAAATTTATCTACATCTTAAATTATTTCGTAATACCTTCAAAAAAAGGTTTTACTTTTATTTTATTATGCGTCATACTATACAATTTCATGAATAACTACTTTTACGATTTTGCATTTAATTTGAATTTGTTGAAAAAAAAAGTTTAGAAAATTTAAAATATTTAATTCGCTTTTTAACTACAAAATATAGGTACTTATTGGTAGAACTGGTTAAAAACGATCAAAATCTTTATTTTTGTATTTCGTAATATGTCTTTAAAGGTTGGTAGATTCATAACTAAATCAAGAAATTGTTTGGTACAAGACATTTTTCTACTCATATACATACACTGACTGACTTTTCATTCTTCTATAAACTGTCATCCTATCTCGAGTTCTTGCAAGCAGAAGTGAGCCACATTGCTTCCACCCAGTCGGTCTCCCGCGCGCCTCTAAATCTTGCAACAAACGAATTGATGATTGAGCAAGCTTTACTTGAGCCAAGGAAGGCTTGAAAGCTCCAACCAGTCCTGATGCATGCCATCGACTACCGGAGCCGACTCTGCACAAAATAAATTATATAACATATTTAATCATGCTGATAGTATAAATGCAAAAGTTTAGATTGATGTATTCTTGACATTGAACCGATCATCGTGTCGACCTTTGGGGGAGGCCTATGCCCAGCAGTGGGCGTAATGAGGCTGAATGGATGGATGATTCTTGACATTATCTCCAGAATGGCTAAATGGATATTGATGAAATTTGGCATCAATGTAGAACATAGTCTGGAAGAACATATATACTAATTAAGGCATTTTCTTTATTTTGCGCGGACGTAGTCGCGGGCGACAGCTAGTACTTTTATAAAAATTTTACTTGGAGAACAAATGTAGGGTAAATCTAATTATATTACGTAATTACTAAACAACTGAAGTCTCAACTTGTCTAAGCAGATCTTTTTTATAAACCCAATACTTTCAAAACGTCAAATAGTCTAAATACCAAAACAGTTATCGCCTCTTGAAGAGTCAAGTTCCGTCTTGCAATTTTAAAATAACACAAATTCTATCTAGTATCTAATTGTACTCTATTCCACAGTAGACTTTTACTTGATGTTTGTTGTTTTATTCTTCAACCTTTTTAGCTCACTTTTATACCGACTTATGATAATAGTTGAAAGGCAGATTCAAACCCATTACATATAGTGGTCTAAAATGCACATTAGAAGCTCTAATATTCTACTGATTATAGGTACTGAACTGCCACTAGGATGTTTGTATTTCTGGCACATGTTGCAATGCTAGGTTAAACAAAGTATGTACATAGATCTATCTACATCATTCATATATCTATTTTAACCTTTGTTGTTGACCTTAGAATATCCTTCAAATTCTTTTTCAATCAATCAATGAATTGAGAATACATGGAGTATATATATTAACACTAGCTGTCGCCGCGACTCCGTCCGCACATGAATTAAAAATAAACTTTATTAGTAGCCGATGTGTTCTTTCAGACTATGCTCTACATCTATGTCAAATTTCATCAAGATCCATTAAGCCATTCCCGCTATACCTTCAAACATCCACCCATCTAAACATTCACATTATAATATTAGTAAGATTAATCTTTATAGGACACATATAAATGATACTAATCCATAGTCTTTTTTTCTCTACTTTATGTAATTGTGCAATTATTTGATAGAATTCCCCTTTTTCAACACTTTAAACAATATTTGAAATCTTTTATGAATAATGCAATCGGACAATATTCAAAAATAAAGAATTATTTTATCAGGCACTGTTATTACTAGAGAAGTCTTCAAACAACATATTTCTATTGAATGTCTTTAGGACATAAAGTAATAAATATATTTGGCATTCAATATTTAAATTAGCAATTTCTTTATATATCTTTTTTATTATATAAATTATCTCCACAATCAATGATAACTTTATAAAAAACACTTGTTTTCTTTAAGGAAAAGTTTTAACAATTCAAAAAAAAAATTGAATATTAACATTTTTTAATTTATATATATAAAAGAAAGTTGTGTTAGTTAAACTATTTATAACTCAAGAACGGCTGAATCGATTTGACTGAAAATTGGTGGGCAGGTAGCTTAGAACCAGGAAACGGACATAGGATATTTTTTACCCTGTTTTCTATTTTTTATTCAGCGCGGACGGAGTCGCGGGTAAAAGCTAGTTAGATATAATATAGATTTAACAAATATCTTCTCAATTATTATTGATCATTTTTGAACATATTGTAGGTCCATTTTTATTGTATTATTACACTTTATATATTACATAAAATGTAAGATTTATGAAGAAATAAAATTGACTTACCTTTCTTTTTCTATAAGGATAGTCTTGTCTCCCCAACCCCGCCTCGCCAAATGGTAGGCAACGGCAGCACCCATAACTCCGCCTCCACATATTACAACCTTCGCTTTCTTCGGTAAAGTAGATAAACACCCACCTAACGTCTCATGCTGATCTAAAACATCTCTACTGGATAATGATTTAGCTCCATACCCTACACTCCAATAACTCTTAATGCTACCCCGAAACCGACCACTCAACATGATAAAGCGTTACTGCGCAGATGTTCACTGTAAAACTTAAAAGACATCAATAAAATCTGGGGAATCTAAAAATATTTTTCTTCCGACCCGAACGGTATTGATGTATTGATATTTGTTATGACATTTGTTAAAACGACGGATTCCTTAACTCATAATATGTTGCAATATCAAAAAATAAGTTTAAGAATTTGAATTTGCTTTTATATATTTAATAATTTATTATCATATTTAATAATTTATCTCACTGTATAATTAGCGAAGAAATCATAATTTTACACCACAGCAAAGTACTCTTATCCCAACCCGGCATACAGGAACAACGTCAGAGCCAAATCCCGGCTGATGCCATCCATAGTAACCGAAAAACTTGATAAGACCAAATTCAATGTTTCCATAGTGACCAAAATAGTATTATTCTTGGTACCAAATAGAACTGTTTTATAATTCTGTATATTTAATCTCAATTTATTTCCTTTAATTTCGTCATATTTCTTTAAAGTAAAAATCAATGTCGTTAGTGGAAATTACGCATCATGACGAAGTTATATATAGAATACTCGATAAACCCCCACCAGAACCACCGAAGACACCTAGGTAAAACAATATATTTTAAAAATAAACAACAAGCGAAATAATACAGCAATATACAAATAAGTTAGTAAAAATAAATAAAGATTTTTTTAATAATTCCATTAAGCTCAGTGAATGGGTTGAAAATCTTCGAGCGACAGTTAGGTAAGTCTTGTTGATCGAAAGCCAAAATACTCGAAACACGTTCATTTTTAGGTATGAATCTAAACTGGAAAAAGAGCTCAAAGCAACTAAAATTCCACAAAGAAGACGTACTTTTGGCTATGCTGAGACACCTTTGAAGCCGCCGGAACAATTTCTAAAGAAAGGCGAAGGAATTGGTCAGCCGACTAAAAAATCGGACCACAAGTGCATTATGGGCAACCTACCAGCAGTGCCTAAATGTCCGCCTCCAGAAAAGGCTAAGGAGAAGCCTAAAGTCAATATTAAAGTACGGAACATAAAAGCAGTTTTAAAAGCAAAACCGAGACCAGTTGAACCAAGGTAAACAACTAGTTTTATGAGTTCAACAAAATAAAACCAATTAAATTATATGCACTGTGTCGCATCATCACACTAAAGTCTCTAATTGAAATGTGATATACCTATTTAAACATCATTATCACATTTTCTTAATATTATTTTATACTTAGGTTAGTGGATACGAGAGATGGTCATATAAAAAAGATTAAAGGTTCTGGTGAAGTTCCGGAGTACTGTCTCAGACCGGATTTCGGACAGATGCCCAAATACCTTGTAAAAAGAAATAGGAAGATTCAGAGGAGATTGGAAAAAATAAGATTAAATGAAGAAAACAAAGAAAGTCTCTGCAAACTCATCAACGAACAGGAGCGACAAAAACTTTTAGATGTAAGTTGAAAGTTGATGATTGATCATATCATCATCGTCTGCTTAAGGTCGTTCACTGCTGAAATAAGCCTCCTCCATCGGTTTTCATAATGCCCGTACCTGAGTCACCCTTATCCAACGCGCTTTCGCAAACTTGACCAAGGTGTTAGTCCATACCATAGGTAAAGTACTATGTTGATAACATCGCTTCTAATAAGGCAAGCGAAAACAAATCGTCGATCGAAATTATGCCACAAAGAAGCTATAAGATTACGATAGCTATGCTTCATCGTATATAAAAAATAGTTACCTGATACTTGTTTCTTTCTTCATTACAAATTATAGTAAACTGACGTCTTGTTTTAGGATCTGAAGCAAAATTGGCAATTAATGCAGAAAGCTTTCTTACAATTGCCGATGCTCACGGACACGATACCAAAAATTATAAGGAAAACTAAAATGGAACAAGAACTGCGACAATTGGAGAAGGATATCGCTCTAGTTGAATCAAATCCCTACATCTATATATATGAATGATTGCTGTGCAAATTATTTCTTTATTTGGTTATTGAATGAATATTTTTGCCTTTTTTCGCCTGGAATAATTATTTTTATTCATTAAATAATTGTTATAACCTTTTATATCATAAAAAAATAAGAAAAACACATTAAAAAAACAAAGGAGCATTTTCCTGCAAAAGACTTATAACTACGCACCTTTTATTTACGTCAGATGAATTATTTCCCACTGTTAGTTAAAATTATGGAATGAAAGAAAATACAAAATTACAATCCAACGTGTTTATTTCGATAAAAGACTTACAATTCTCGCAAAAATATGAAATTTGAAAGTACATCTACAATCTATACTTAAGTTTAAATGACTAGAAACCTACGGAATTCTATTTATTCGGAATTTTATTATGTTTTGAAATATTGCTTTTTTTTTGCAATTGACCTGAACATGGAAATTCCCTAAACATGAGCGGTTGCGAACAGCGGTAAGATATTTGTCACAGTTGATTGTGATGACTGAGGAGCTTTTAGCGTTAACAAAATACACCATAGAGCTTACCAGATATTACCAACCATACGTTTAGACAATTCCCTTGCTTTTTAGATACGATCTACAATTCTGCGGTAGAAAACTCAATCAATTTCGTTGTCCTTTGTTGCAAAAAAATGCACTGATGTTGTAATGATTTTTTATTTATTACTTAAAATCTCAGTTCTTGAATTAAAAATAGAAATCTTGAGAAAAACTGAACTACGAGCTAATCACTATGATATATTAGACAATGATATTTTGAGCAGAATCAACCTTAAACCTAACTGGCCATATTATCTAAATTCTTAGCTTTTTTAAATATAAGCCCCTAATACTAAGCCTAAGTCTGGTATAATAAACACCTAGATTGGCCATAATATAAAAACATACTAATGTACGGGGAATCTCTCAAATTTAGTCGAATCTGGATTCATTGCGCGGTCCCAAAGACCTCCATAAGCGAGAAATTCAGCTTTGAGAGAAACCTTGGTCAGCGAGAAAAACATCTGGTCTCTTGGACTATCGCTTATCCAGATTCGACTGTATTACTTAACAAATGGAGGCTAGAAAAAGATATTAAAAAATATATAATTACAATGTATTGCTTTTACTTCGCTTGACCCTTTGGACTTTTACACTTAAGTATGTAATACTCTAAGTTCTACAATGAGTTTTAGTATACATAAATAAAGCCGGCTACACACCTTGAGTTTTAATTGAAAAATCGGACTATTCAGTTAAAACTTACGTGTGACTGCAAAACTATACAGAAAATTGTACAGTTTAATTGACAGTTACAATGTTCTTTCTGTTCAGATAAAACTGTGCAATTAAAATAGACGGTGTGTAACCGGCTTAAGCATACAAAAATATGTCTGATTCTACACTTTGATAAAAATATTTTTCTCTAATTTTAATGGCAAGTTTGTATTACTTTTAAATGGAAAAGTTAATCTACTTTAAAGAGGAAGAATAATTTATCCTACTAATTGAATAACAATAAAAGACTATTCGGAAGAAAATCACTAATTATATTTAAACTAGCTGTCGCCTGCGAATCCGTCCGCGCTAACCTATATTCTATAACCATGCCAAATTTCATCCAAAGTCGTTGAGTCGTTCTTTAGATACCTTCAAACAAACATCCATCCATCCAAACATTCGCATTTATAATATTAGTAAGATGTAAAGAACATGTAAACATAAATTCAAATAGTAAGAAGTATGTAAATTTTTTATTATAATCTAATGCGTTCAAGTAGATATTATTATCAATCTTGTAATTTAAAAATGAATATTAATTGCGACCTACAATATTTATCATCGCGATGCATTAATATAAAGGCCTTATAATGAGGTATCGTGTAAATCTGTCATCAGTAAACTACTGAATTTACAAGAATGTTGCGATAACGTTGAATAAGATTAAAAAACAATAAAATTGGTTTGTATAAATCCAAATTTGTAGTTTATAAACTATAAAAATAAACAATAGAGTTAACACTAAATACAATAATAAATTATATCAAAAGGGTCTCAACTGGGGAACTACATTATTAACTAATATTTGGCACAAAATCATAACAGGGTGGGTTTCCATTGTCATAAAAGATTTATTGTTGTCTTTTTTTAAAGTGAAGGAAAAGGATGACTAGATGTTGTACAAAGTTTTCATCAATACGTATCTACGTCTATCATGTAAGAATAACTTACAAAATACCGCTATGTATTTAAAAACTTTATATCTATATTAGTTAAAAATTTTAATACTGAAAATTTAATAAACTATTACTAAAATGATCGTATTTATTACAGAAACACTGTAGTAATGCATATTTTTAATTGAATTTCCGTTTACGTAATTACATGAATTTCAATTCAAAATTGTTGTTATATTTATGTCATGTAAAATTAAGTTGTTACGTAAAACTTCATAAAAATAATTCTAATATAATAAAATAACTCCAAAATAAAATTCAATAGGAATAAATCTTTAACTTATAACATGTATATATCAGCTCATGTAAATGGAATGTATATAATTTATTGCCTAATAATTACACGAATTAAATGTTAAAACAAATTATATCATTACCAAATATTGGCTTCTGAAGGAAGACTTTATCAGATAATCTATTTATACTATTGTTGATTTTACCAATACTTTTTATGGGCATGTAATTTTATGACATTTTCGAAGAAAAAGTTAAAAAAGTATTAAAAAACAAAAACAAAATTTCACAAAAAGTTAACCAACATATTTTAACTTCTTTGTCTTCACAATCCGTATGGTGTTTGGTTATTTAAGTGGCGCTGAAAATAATATTATGTTAATATCAAATATAAACAAAAAACAAGATAATATTTCATTACAATATAAAAAGAGAGGTGTGCCAGGTCTGTTTTAAGTCAGATTTATTGATCTGTGCCACTTTATCAGACATACAAACGATATTTTTAACTGATTAATGCAACGGGCTTAATATATCGTGATTACATAAAAACAAGTCAGTGAAGCAAAGTATAAAACTTACATCTTAGCTGATTTTTTAGCTAGTTTTTGATAAATCGAACCAGTTGCAATACCGGCTGGACCCTTCGCGAGGTCGGCTGGCCCTCGAGCAAGTGAAAACTTTTTTTCGCATTTTTCTGGACCTTCGGGGTTAATTGTCCTGCCATTCCTTAGTTCCGGGTTCGGTCCATTCCACGTCATATAATCTTCCCTGTAACAATAGTCGCTGGTTACTTTAATTAAAACAACAATAGGTATCATAAATAATTTTATATTCACTTTAAGCTGTATTCAAAACATTACACATTTCATATTAGAAGAAATACTTACAGAAGTAGACTATCCTTCGGTCCTTGTCGTAGTGATGGGTTAGGACCATTACTAGCCATACGATATTGCGATTTGTATTTAGGCTCCACACTTGCATTTGTCTTTAATATTGGCCTAAAATATATACAGTAAAATAAATGAATTACCGAAATAAACGTGTTACTTAATTTGAAATCATTTAAAACTTCTGCTGAACCTAATGTTGTCTAAATAAATTCACTAAACAGAGCTATATTAGTTAACAGCTATGATATAATTAAATGCAGGTACTAAGTGCTGGTAAGGGGTCAAACGATAATCATTAACGATGCTAAAGAAACAATGATTATGATAATGACTATAATGATATCTATGCTGACCGTAACATCTAACACACGTCACTATATTTTGTATTAATTACTTTTTTTCAAACAGCTGTAAAAATGGAGTACTACTAACACCTAATCTATAACTTTGAGATGTAAATAATTAACAATTATCTAGTTCACCAAAGTATGTGGATTTATATTTACCGCTAACCGTCAAGGTGCTGCTGAAAATTTTATGTAACACAAAAAAAACAGTAAAGCTTCTTCAGCCACACAATAACTAGCACATTTGAAAACAAAACAGAACCATCAATCATTTAGAGAGTGGAAGATAACATTTTACACTTGACTATTACTTTAAGTTAAAAAGTCTAATTTGAAAGAAGTATTACTACTATTTAAGCAACATATGGATTAAAAACCATGCTAAACATAAGATTGAATGCACACTCAATCAAGTTTACTTATATGACTTCTAAATATTACTTATAATACTTAAATCAGTGTTTTCCTCATGTTTTGAAAACTACCATCACCACAAAAACGTGAAAAACTATACAATTCACATTAAGACTACAAAACCCCACAGAAAGCACAGGTAAACGTTCACAAGCTGTGTGTGTAACCAACACAAAAGGTGCATACGGTTAAATTCCGCTATTTTAAAGCTGTCGCAATAGTTTTGAATGATACAAGTAGATATTTATATCAAACATTGCTAAGACATTGCGTCACGATTTAGCAGAAGTATTGTCAGAGTCAAGAGGGAGAGAGGTAAAAAGGAAGTCACGTAAGCATGCAAGACGTACTTCAAATGCTCGGTCCATATCTTGATGCGGCGGGAGGCGGGCGCGGGGGGCGGCCGGCTCGGCGGCTGCTCCACACTGCCGCTCACACTGGCCGCACCCAGGGGATGAGTGAGGTGACAACGATACGGACACGATTGATGGCATTACGTAATATACTTTAACACGTTAATGTCACCACGACTTTTGTCGAATGATACAAGACAGCAGAGTCGGTGGCATTGAATGTGTTAATTAACAGAAAAATAGATATAGAAAACCGATCGTAGGTCTAACCTTTAAAATGCGCGAAAGTTGAATATGACAAGTCATTGTCTTGTACATTGCTATATTTTTTATGAAATAAGTTTTAACTATTTGATCACCAAAAAAAATCTAACCTTTAAAATTCTGAAAATATCGGTATTTAATGTTTAAAATTTATAGGAATAATTTAATTAATAATTTTTTATTAATAATTTAATCTTGTCTAAGAAGTAAATGTTAATAATTTTGCTCATCAATTCCGTCCGTTTATATATTTATGAAATGATAAACACATAAAGATTGATGGTCTATTATTTAACATGCAAGAACATACTATTGTTCATTACAAATTAAACCATCAATTTTCATGCATTTTAATAGTGTGAGAAGCTAAGAAGCTACTGGATGTTAGGTTTACAAAGTAAGCATCAGGAATTATGACCAGTAAATATATAATTATAATTTGAGCAATAATTTTTGATACTAAGAAAAAGAAATTATGATAATACAATTATAATAGGAAATTAGCAGAGGTGGCCACAGTTAGTCGAAAACTTATAAAAATTAACTTCGTTAATTCATTAAATAAAAAGTTAACTTCGTTAATTCATTAATTAAAAAGTTAACTTCGTTAATCGTTAAAACGTTATTTTCTCGAAAATTTTACGCAAGTTAAAGTTAATCGTTAAAAGTTAACCATACCAAAATTATACTGCTTTAGGAATCGACAGAAATAGGTAAAACAAGTGGTAAGAAGATCTTATGATTACATTTGATAACATGCACGAATTGCACACAATTTTGTAAAATGAATTTACAATTTCACACTTATTAATTTCACTATACATTATCTAATACATTAATTCGATCTTTTCACAGTTGATTATTTTTATTGCAAATGAACTTGGAGTCAGTTGGTGGCATTTGCATCTCAAGTATTAGACAAAGTGTAAAAGTATGAATGCATTAAAGTGTTTCCTAACCTTCTTTTGATTTTCTCCTGTTGTCCACGACTTTTTAGACGCTCTGATGCATCATACTTGCATGCGAACTTCACATATATCCATTATCAACTCTTTCGTTCACCATTCAACTCGCTGACAGTACCCGAACATAACTGAACTTACGAGCATAGCGTGGCGCATTATTTAAACAAAATTACACCACGTCTCCAAGTTTCTAATGTTACGATTAACGGAGTAAATTAACGGAAGTTGCGTTTAACGGAAGTTAGCAAAGTGTTAACACTTCATGAAGTTAACTTAAAAGTTAATCCGTTAAGCAAAATGTTAACTTCATTAATTAACGATTAACGGATTAACGAGCCCACCTTTGGAAATTAGTTACATTAGTTTTGACATATAAACTACAAATCTAAATCCATCGTGTGGAAGACATAATAAGCCATATATTTATATAAATATCATGAGAATGAGTTTGTTAAAAATAAACATTGAAAAATAAATACCATTGCCACTTTCGAAATCATGTTGATTGTTTTCATAAATCATTTAATACCAAAAGCTTTCGTTTTGATAAAATGATTACATTATATGATGAGATTGAATTATTAGAAGTTATCTTAATATCATACTTTCCATAAGCTGTGAAACTTTCTTTATTAAATTTACTCTGGTCCGGGAAGTTTTAATAATGTTTAATTAGGATTGTAAAATGTTTTGAAGTTATTAAGAAAAATAAAACTTGTATTTATAGTGAACTCCTTACCCTTTGTTAATCTCTTCAGGACCAGGCCGACATGTTTCTTTTATTTCAACATTCTTAGTAACTTTAGGTGCATCCTCTTCTTGAACCACAGCAGTTAATATTTGTTCAGCCCTTTCTTCGTTAAAGTCAACACTTTCCAGAGCTATCGATATAACCCTTTCTGCTACTGTGTTAAATTTCTTTTGCAGCTTTTGCTTTACTGAAAAAAAAATTTGATGGAAAGAAAATTTATTAAAAAACATGAAATGTTGTAATTAAATTAATTCATATTTTTCTTTTCTTATCTTAAATAATTAGACACAATATTGAATACATTTACTGATTTTGAGTAATATGTCGAACTTACATTGCATTTTTTCTTCCGATGTTTTCATTATAGTTACAACTTTCTTTACAGGTTTTGGTGTTTCTTTGTCTTTTTTCTTCTGTATAGAAGTGTCTTTTTTAGTAAATCCCATACTAATGAGTTCCTCGCTTGCCTTTTGCACATTATCATCTTTATTTGCTAATATATCCAGAATTAATGTCTCTTCTGCTTTTGGAAAAATACTTTTAAGATACCTGTGAATAATAATTATTTCATTTACAACTTTAAAAAGGGATTAAAATATTAATACATGTTTGTATATTAATAAATTTCATCTAAGGATCATAGCTTTTATTATAGTCATGAGAGCCTATCAGCTCGTGACACGAGACTATCTTGATATGTGGATACATACTTCAATTTCATCTTTGGTGATTGATGTTTTGTTTGGCCATCAACTGCCTTTGCCATGCCGTAATAGCTTGATGCCCCTGAAGCCGGTCTAAGTAGCAAGGGAGAGCCTGAAATGTAAACAAAACCAGATAATAATTTACAAAGTACCAACGTCTTAGAAATTGCAATAAGTAAATAAGTACTAATTTTAATAAAATTAAGCTAAATTTATAGATAGAAATTGATCAGTAGTAGTAATGGCAGTTCAAGAAGTTCAGTGCCATCCAGTTGAATTAAACATGTTTATTAATCTAGACAGCCTACCCTTCTCCCAATGGAGGGTCGGCACAGTATGCACTCTGCCATACATATCTATGAGCCTTCATATAATAATTCACTCCCTTCTTAAACATATTCTCTTTTACACAATCCATCCATACTTTCTTTGGTCTATGTATTGTACTAAAAATCTATGATGTTCACCTTGTGGTGTTCCAGTGAGAGGTGTTAAATGACTAGACCCATGCATAGAGGATCCTCCTCTTGCAAGTTGCATTGCAGAGTAAACACCAACAGCACCTTTCTGCAGACGTGCCATTGAAGGTGACATGCTTAGAGGGCCAGGTGTTGTTATAGGATGCTTCTCAACTTGCAATGCACTTATAACTACTGCTTCCCGGTTGTAGTATCTGAACAATTAAGATACATGAAAGCGGTAACAGTTTTCAGATGCCAGCAACTTCTGTTGCAGTAACAGACAGGTTCAACAAATGGAAGTCATTCCATGTTCATCTGATGAGGCCTGCTATGGTGCTTTTTCACACCCTTCTCTTATGAATATAATGAGGAGACGCATAGAAAGGATCTTTAGTGTCCCCTCCCCTTTTTAAGTTTAAAGGTAGACAATGCACCTTCAATTGTGAAGTTCTATGGGCATGTTTGCTTTGATATTTAAATGAATTAATATGAAAAAGGTGCACACTTTTACTCCAAAATATTTGGATATCTATGTTTGTTTACAGATTAGGTTTGATAGTTATATTATGAAAATAGACTCAAACCCTTGCTAACCTAAACTGTAGACAAATAGGCATTTTCATAAATTGGAAATTACTATTATTCTAATTTAATTTTAAAAGGAGCAATATTATTACAATAAATTATTTCACTATCTTATCAATGGTTATATTTTTTTAATGTGAAAAAAAAAGAAAAGGGAAAATTAATCTTACTTTTTCAGTAAAATTTTTATGTGTGTCTCACTGACAGTTGGAAACATGGCACTTATTTTGGCAACCAGAGCATCGGTGTCTGATGTAATAGTAAGAGAATCTTGGAATTTGTCATTCAGGTGAGAGACATTGCCTGGAAGGGGACTGCCACGAGGTGTAAGGCATAGTGCCCGGCCAAGTATAGGGCTCTCAGTTGGTGTAATAAGTACTTTGCAATCCTGAAAACATATTTAAATTCATTGGATAATTAGACTTAATCAATATTGTCCTTCAAAAAGTTAAAGGTAATCATTGAACTTACACGATGAGGTTTAAGTCCTTTTGGGTGGAACATCTTCGGACTGGTCTGTGCTGTAAAAGCATGTTGTAGGCGAATAGGAGAGGGATAAGGATGAACATGATATGGAGAGCCATGTGTTGACTGTATATCCCAATGGTACAGACATGTAGAAACAAACCAAACTGTAAACAAGTAATAGTCTTTCATTGATTTTTATGACACAGTATGTTCTGCTTTCTTTTTGTTATAAAATCTTCCATGATTAACTGGAGACCATAGCGAACCTTACAATGAAACCTCATTAAGCAACATAAATTAATTGTCTTCTATCATATATCTTGTAACGTTTCCACTACATCTATTTAAGAATCATTTTCCAAAACTAACTAAACCAAGCTTACCTGAGGATGTATACAATCTAACGTAATATGATGAGCACCATTCTGAATAGATTTGTATTTAGAACGTATTTCTTCCATAGTAAATCAATAATTATATCACTGACCAATACTAATTACAACAAAGAATAAAAATTACAAACAAAGTAAATGTCAATACTTCGCAACAACTTCGCAATTCGCAACTTCAAACTGACAAGCTTTTTTTTCGTGGGAAACAAAGACGTTCATCAACTGCGCAAGTCAATCTTTATGAAAGATCAATATTAATGCATAAATGTAGTCTAGTAGAAAAACAATGTGGTACTAAACACTTCAAACTTATTAAAAAAAAAAATCTCTGGTTAAAATAATATCATAGTTTAAGATTTCAATTTCAAAATCAAAATTTGGATATTGGCAAGGAAATATAGTTATACTGATACCAAGCAAAAATCTAATGTAATAATATACATAATATTAATAATCAGGGCGAGTGAAGAGAACCCGATACTATCCCAAATTGTTTAGCTTTATTGTACTGTTTATTAAAAAGAATACGCTTTCAGATTTGGGCACAGTAATTTCAATGTATATCTAAATGTTTTATAGTAGAAAAAATCTTATTGTATACTAAAAAATAAAAGATTTTGTTTCATTAGAATTTTAATATTTTTCTAAAACCTTTTGTTACAAAGTTAAAAAACTGAGAAGATACGCATAGGCCGAGTAAAATATCTGTTCCGGTGGGCAAAAGCCAAAATAAATTATAACAGCACACTAGCGCCCCATAATCAACGTGAAAAAAAACGTCACAAAGTCCTTTCCTGCTAGAAAAGTTCATTTACACATAAGCCGGAATTTCATGAAGTCAGTAGCGGCATAGGGCTTTCAGTATTCCCATACGTTTGTCTAACTGAAGCGAATGCCGAACGTACGGCTTATGTATAAATTAACCCTGTCATTTTTCTTTCATGTCATTTTCTATGTCTAACTATGTTTAATACATATTCTGACCGAATCAAAAGCAATAGCAGCACCTCTCTCACCTTCAGATATTCTTTTTTCATCATCATCAGCCCTCTACTCGTCCTCACTGACGGGATCGGAACCTTTTCAAAGTCAGGGGTGGTATTGCTGTTTGACTATATAATATCCCATGTGAATAATCTACACTACATTAAAAGATATATTTTTTTTATTTACAAATTATGGCAACGTATAATACTCGGGAGCCCTCTAAAAGCTCCGCTTTTGCTACATTGAATTCTCACTGTTGATGTTGCATGGCAGGGACGTGAGACAAATAAAGAATAAAGAAGAAATTAAAATAAGATTGCGGTTGCTGACTTTGTGTGTTGTTATTTGATTTTTTCTATAAGATGTTTTTTAAAGTTTTTTGTTTGTTAGTTTTAAAGTATTTCCTTAAATTTTCCATGTATCACTTGCATATATAACTGAATCAATTTAAAACTCAGCACCGCGATCAACCGCTTCCATTAGCGCCAAAATGGCGAAAATCAAATAAGCACAATACAAAACGCCTTGTAGCCTAGTCATATGTGTCGAAGTTCAGTGATAATAATTACGTCTATAAGTCTATGGATATAACTATAACTTGATCGCATTTTAAATATACTCTATGTTCTAATTTTATATTGCTTACGATATTTAGAAAAAAATAAATTAAAATAATACAATAAAAATATTTAAACATCACAATTTTTTTTTGGTATAATTATATAGAAAGATATGTAATGTTAAAATTTTTCTACTTATATTTCAATTAAGACTGCATTTGTTTTTAAATGTGCTATTCGAATTTTCCGCCATTACGTACTTCAATGTTTTCATATCATTTTCTTCATTGTGTCGTACAAAGCCAGTGGGAATTTTTGTGTGATTTTTGTTCATGTCAGTGTCCAAAATACGATCCCTACGAGAGGGGGTTTTTCACGAAAGCCGGAAGAAAGCAATGGCACAGAATAGGACTTCGGACAACGTCGTTATGCCGGACATTACCGAAGTATCCGAAGACGATCCTCTGGCGACGGACACCGAGCGCGAATCCGATCGTACTGATGGCGGTACTGTTTTGGCAAGTGAAATTAAAACTGCTCGCCTTTCTAGTGATTCAAATGGTGTGATTACTGTGCCAGTTTCTTTGCCAGTCGGTACACTTATAACAGGAACGACATTTAACGTAATTACGTCCGATCAGCTGCCTCATTTCAAGCCTATGATATGTGTGGACAACGGTTTCATTTCTGGCGGTCCTGTCAGCGAAGATATAAAAGCGACACATATTGTCATACAAAATTCGCCACCGCCGCCGAGTCGGGAGCAATCGAACGAGGACGCTAGTTCTAGTTCTACACCACCATCGCGAGCAGCTAATACTCGTACATGGACGGAAACAGCGTTGATGCCAGTTCTACCAGTGCGCTGCAAAAATACATCAGCTGAGCTACACAAACATAGGTTTGGATCTGGAGGTCGCGGACGATGTATCAAATATGGTATGAAGTGGCTAACGCCAAGTGAATTCGAAGCAATGTGTGGCCGCGCGTCTAGTAAAGATTGGAAGAGGTCAATAAGGTTTGGTGGAAGGAGTATACAAGCTTTAATTGACGAAGGTATTTTGGCACCTCATGCAACAAGTTGCACCTGTGGAGCCTGCTGTGATGACCAATCAGGTACTAATTAATTTCAACTTGCTTCTTACTTAGTTATTATACTAGATTACTTTTGTATCCATCTCTCGCAAAACCTAAATATTTTGAATGAAATGGTTTTACAACAATAAGTAACAATATTTTTTGTTGTGTCATTAATATAATAGTATCAAAATGTTTTATTTTTTAACTGATCACATTAGAGAAATTGTAAATATCTTCAATTTAAAATTGTTTCTTGAGTCAAAGGCAATGCAAAATTAGTTAAAAGTATGTAAATTTTCATATGAGTTCCCATTACAACAATAATAAAAATTATTTTTACCTATTCCAGCAATGGGACCCGTACGCCTTTTTACTCCATATAAAAGAAAAAGGAGAAATCAAGAACAGGAAGAGAAGAAAAAACCAAAGCGTGAAAGTGTTCTTGCAGAGAGTGATGTAGACAGTATCCACCAGACAAGCAATAACAGTCACTCTAAAGAAGCATGGCAGACTATTACAGATGGCTTGGAATCTAGTAATGAATACCATATTATGGAAAATCCTGAAACAAAACCTGATCCAACATTAAATAGCGAAAAGAGTAAGTATTTATAATTTTGTAATATTTTTGTTTACTAGTTTTATTATAGTAATATATACGTTATTGACTAACAGTGGCAATAAAGACAATTTTATTCAATAGGGAATTTCAATTGGCCCAATTGATTGATTGACCAATTGGCCTAATAAGAAACACCCATTCATAGTGTTTAAATACTCCTTTAAAATAATCCAGGAATTAACAGGAATATGATTAGACAATTTAATGGCCTGTCTATCCCAAAGTTGGTATTACAAACTAAGCTGAGCCTTGATTAAATGTGACACATGTATATGTATAGATAGATATATGTATAGGTACATATATAGATAGTGTATGTAGTGATTTCATAAAGCATAATGTGTTACAGAACTAACTTCAATGTAATTTTCCTATAAAAAATGCAGGGCGAAAGAATATACAAAATAAAAAAATGCACATATTAATTGTTTGAATAAGCTATTTCATCTGTACAAAAATATAACATCTATATATATAAAAGAAAGTTGTGTTAGTTACACCATTTATAACTCGAGAATGGCTGAATCGATTTGACTGAAAATTGGTGGGCAGGTAGCTTAGAACCAGGAAACGGACATAGGATAATTTTTACCCCATTTCTATTTTTTTATTCCGCGCGGACGGAGTCGCGGGTAAAAGCTAGTTTAAAATAAAAGAATATCAATGTGAAAATGAAATAAAAAAAAACAAATTAATTTGAATGAAAAATGTTTTATAATTTGATTTTCATTTAAATCATTGTCTTTGCATCTATAGTCTATACTTAATTTTGGAATACATACAAAATACATATTAGCTGTGCCTGTACCTGTATCTGTGCTGAGAGGTGCAATTCTGTTTGTATTCTTGTGGAGTGTTTAGTGGTAAAGTCCGTAAGTAGCAAGGTATATCACTGTTGTACAATCTTGATATTAATTGTTGCCATTGAGCATTGCTTAACATAATAGACAAAGCATTGAGCTTAGCGTGAATGTGCTATATAAAGAAGTGTTGCATTCAATTTTTCTTACTTATTGTGTATGCCTAGCTAGGCGAATAGCTTTTCAGTCATCTGCGTAATGACCCAGCTTCGCGAAGATATTTTTGAAAATGGTATGATTTCATAGATACATCTCATAGTCTGGAATTTCTACAATAACAGGAAGTTATATGGAATCATCTATGGAAAACAATGCTGCATAGTTGCAGCAGAGAATCTATAAATATTATGTTACTTTAACATTGCACTTAATTGTTAGATTGTGTTATGTTACCTAGAGGTGTAAATCCCTGGTTATATTACCTGTAAACTAACAATACCTACTGCTTATGGCAGTAGATACAGTCAAAATCTGTTATAACGACATCGAAGGGACTACTCATATTGAGTCGTAAAAACCGATAGTTGTAACAACCGGTGACAGGTATTAATAGGAAAGATATGTATATAACATTCAGCCAGGACCTTTGATTTTGGTCAATTTAACCGGTATGTTGTTCTAAACGATGTCGCCATAAACGGTTTTGACTGTATTTACGGTTAAATAAAATGTTGTTTTATTTATATTTACCTTGCTAAAGGATAACTGATCACTTTGCCTTTTATTTATTCCTTATTTCTATCTACATATATGTGTCATATATATTGTGCGATTGCATTACATAATATAAAATTTTGAAATGTTTAGTTTCAAAACATGTTGTTTAACAAGCGTCAAACATGTGTCAATATTTTTTTTGTGTCCATTTGCACTGAGGCTAAATATTATGTTATCGCAATGCAAATGTACTTGTATACACCAGTTTAAACTGGTGGTGCGCAAATGCCAAGCCATTTCTTAAATAGCAATTAAATATGTATTGAATAACCAGTTCATTGTTATGAATGCTAGCCTGTGTGACATATTAATGCGCAAGAAATAATTTTGTGTAAACACTTTATTGTTACGTAGTTCTAGGGTACTTTAAAAAAATGTATAAAACCAACGATTTTCAACTTTTACACAAAACTAATCAAAACAGTGTTTTATTGGTGAATAAACAGCTTTTAAACTTGATTTGTGATGTCGAATTTTAAAATATTAAAAGTTGTATCACAACAAAAATGTTGAAAATCACTTAATTCAAGTTTTACTCTCCAGTTGATATAATAGCTTATCCATCAACCTTACTTAAGATTTCTCCTACTCCAATTTACTTCTTCGCCAAAAGTATAGACTATAGATGCCGACGACATTAAAATCATTAAGCGGTTTTTAGTTTAAAAAATGCCTTAATGTGGTTATACTTATCTTCTAGTTGAAGAAGCACGACTGTACAGAAGCAAGTTTGACGTAAATTAAATTTACCTTACGTGTAATGAATTGCTTGAATCAGATATAATAAATGTAGTAGAAGTTAAGTCAATTAATTAATTTTTCGTCATACATAATCAATACGTTTTTTGTTTGCTGGCAGATTTACCTGCAAGAAATGACATGCTTCGCGATCAAGCGGCTAGCCAAACGTTACAAGCAGGTTCGCGAAAAATTAAAAATAAGAGCTACAATGGAAAACCAGAAGATTATAATATTATATCTGGTTAATATTTATAATTGTCTCTCTTACTAGGCGGTAATTTTTTTGACGCTCTAAATGTTTTCTGGTTAATTTATTTGCTACGTTATTTTATTTTTACCGTCGACGAGTTATTAAAATGATTGTAGAAAGTCATGATAAGTTGCTTGCTTCTGAGAAGAATTTCAATGTTCATTTTATATTTGTTTTTGTTGATGCCGCTGTACCACTTTATGTTTGCGATAAAATAGACTGATTTATTACACTTTTTTTTGACGCTGGCAATCAAATAGCGGATGCTAGTTTCTTTTAAATAGCACCTTACTATAATTAGTATTTCATTTATACTTATTTTAAAATCAAATGCAACAATTCTCGATGGTCAGTCTGTTATCACAGATTTTTATACATGCCCAAACTTTGCTTTCCTTATAGGAAAGACTAATTATTATTATCCAATGTGGTTTGCTCAATATTCGTTACCTTAAACATATAAATATAATTCTTATCATTTGTTTACATCGAAAATTCATCGTAACTAAAATAAGTCTGTTCGTAACAGACATACAAGTAAAAACTATAGAAATTGTATCGTCTTCAACACAATTATTCCAATATCAAACGAAATTGTTGCATTTTAATTGTAATATATCGATGGCTCCTACGAATAAGGGTTTCTGTGCAAATTGATAACTTTTCATGAGAGGCTCTCAAAGTTTCAACCATACAGGAAAACAGGCAGCATAGGCCCTTTAACTTTAGCAAAAAAAAAAAAAACATTTACACATGTCAATGTGTATTTTGTTTAGCGCACGTTGTTAACTAAACTAAGAGCTAACTTTTAACACAAAAAAGCAAAAATCAACAGTTTATTATTTTGCCCCTTATATGTAGAACCCATTGTTATGTGTACTAAATTAATTTCTTTGTAGTTAAACTTTTTCAATTGTTTCAAAAAATATTTTTTACACCTTCAGGTTTGCCAGATTTAAGTACAGTTCTTAAACGTTTAGAAGACATTGGTCAGTCACTAGTCAGGGTTGCAAGTGAATTAAAACAATGTGTAGAAGATGTTAGAATTATTAGTACTAGACAATTGGAGAGAATGGAACAAGAGAGGACATCAGCAATTTTGGGTACTGGAGTAGAAACTGAGGTTGACGTTGAACAGGTGACTCTCCATAATGTTGAAGACACTGTATCTAAAAAGGTAAGTTGTATAATGTTTCGAAAAGTTATGATTCACTTTCCGTTTAGTTATTTCTCAGTTTCAAAGCAAAGAGTATATTAGACTTGTTGCACGACAGATTATGTTTTACAGTATTAAAGGCAGTATTATACTTTGAGTTGATTGAGTTTTTAAATTTGTGCGTTTACAGTGCGCGAATTGTAACCGTGAAGCATCAGCAGAGTGTTCATTGTGTAGGCGTACGCCTTACTGTTCGACTTATTGTCAGAAGAAGGATTGGTCTTCACATCAAATTGAGTGTCTTCGATCAGTGCCTATACACACTGACAGTACTCAACATCAATCAATTATGTTTATTGTTGAAAGTCAGCATCAATAGCAGAGGTTCGTATTATACATTGCTATTTACATATATTTTTTCACTAAGGCCGAGCACGCACGATGCTGTTTTAACCCCAGCCGGATGCGTAACTTGGGGACAACTGGTGTGAGCTGGTGGCGGAGCGAGTATAGTTGATTGTCAATTGGCACCAGTCTCCCGGCAATCGACAGACGAAGTTTGCTGCAGGTATTCGGTGCTGAGGACCGGATAATGCTGACTTTTGGAAATAAACAACCGTGCGGCAGTCACATCCGGACACGGCTAGTAACCGGACCGTCTATGCTTAGTCTAAGCCATATGAATTTAGAATTATTATAATTATAAACGAATTATTATCAATTTCAGACTGTCCTGAACCTAAAGCAGCAGTTACCCAAAGGAATAATTTAGTATGCTAGACCAAAGTGTAATATAATGTTCCCTAAAGTTAATTTTGTTGTCATAGTATTAGATTTAATTTTATATTCCAATTATTGGGACCTAGTAGTTATTTTTTTATAAAGTTTTAATGAAATGTATTTATATAATAATTATGAATATTATTATTTTTTTTTAATTTTGCTCAAGTGTGCTGTTATTAGAAATATAGTTCAATTGTATTTGCTTTGTAATGTTTTGCAAATTGTTTGTTCTTCATATTTAGGCTTCCATTGTAAAAGTTTGAGTGTAAAATATGTATAGTGTGGGTATAAGATAATCTAAAACTATTAATATAATTTATTTTTAATAATTGACTTTATGTGTACATGTTACTGTTATATTATAAAATTAGTGACTTATCATAATATCTTGACAAAACTATAGGTCAATTTGATTATAGCTATTAATAAATAATCACAATTACCTAGAATTTTAGATATAACTATCAGCATCGCCTGTTATTCAGGTATAAAAATATGTATTATGTTTTCCTTTTTAACTACAACACACAGTATCCGACACATGTTACCTATTTTTTGTTCAAAATTGTACTTTTTTAAATTAATAACTATTATATATTATATTTATATGGTGTAATGTCTAGATATTAAGATAAATATCCCGTTATTCTTTTTGACTGTAACATGTACCAATATAGAAAAAAATACATATTTAATTTGTAAAGTTCATTTTGAATTGATCATTAAAATAAGAATAATTAAAAAGCTTAGCTAAATACTAGGAAAAACATATGTGATTGGAATTCATTAAAAATTGTAACATGATACTGTGAATTAAGCAATAGACTTGTGTGTATTTTAAGTTAACTTTAAGATTGTTAGTATTCCAAATGAATTGGTGCCTTTAAACGTATTGTGCAGTATTAACATAGGTTTTTATATTTAACTTTGGATGTGACCAAATGTTTAATACAAATATAATTAGCTATTTGTTTACATTCCATTAATGTGTTAGTTATATTAAAATTGTTACAGTAATCGGCCTGAAATGTATCCAAATATTTTTAGTGATTATTATATGTTTATGAAAACGCATCTTAGGCTCTTCCAAGAAATAAAAAAGGTGGAAGAATGTGGTAAAAATACCACCCTTCTGGTGTTGTAATGTTAACCCAACGGTCGGTTTCCATTGTCGACACATGTCCAAGAACATATTTGTTATCACTGTTTCTTTAAATACAATGTGAGAGATAGCAATATGTTTCTGTAACAAGTGTTACGATTTCAGATATATTAAGTAAGAAAACCAATTGAAGCCATTGTTGCACAAGTTAGGACCTTCGTACACAAGGTAACTTAAATCGTCGACACTAATATTGTATGGTTGCGTCGCGTCGTGGTAATCGCGTTGCGTGCGGTCCGTATACACAATGTTAAATCGTCGACGCCAGTCGTCTATTCGGTCAGTATATGCGTAGCGACTACATGTCAACTGTACGTATAGATTTGCTCCGCCATTTTGAAAATTGCAGCGACTATTGTGACGATTCTGAGAAACAGGTTGCGAACTATTTTTTTTTGCGATAATAGAAATGTCTTTGAAGCGCGCCGAGTACTAACCTCTATGACATTGTATAGTGTTAGTTGCTTAACGACTAAAATCGCCAGGTTTCTAAAATGAACGTTGCCTTGTGTACGAAAGACCTTAGAAAATGTAACTGATTATTAATCAGTAAGATTTTATAATCTACCTTTACAGGGCCAAGATATTTCTTTAATTCATTATTTAAAACTAAAAATTTTGATTTACAAATTTTCAATTGAAAAAAATCGCTTTATCTTATAAGTTCCACTAAACGAACTATTTATTATTATTAGTTCATGTTTTAACGATATGACTATTGACACTTGAAATTGTAAATTACACCAAGTGAAGGTCATCCATCATCCAAAATCTCATGGTTTTGAACTGTTAATGTCAAAATCATTATCTTACAACGGCGCTTTATAAAAACATGTGATAAGTGCTATTTTAAATTTTTTAACTAGCTTTACAATTTATCTTTAGAGCGGTTAGATCAGTGTTCATTATAAAACTGGTTACGCAATGTACTATGATTAATTGCACAAAACCTGCGTTCCTTTTTATATTTGTAGAAGGTACACGTTAGGCGTTAGATTTGAAACGTAAAAGTTCAAACAAGAAGTTCTTTCTTAACTTATGCAAATCATCCTAATTTATCTCGATGAAAATTGGCGTAAATGTAGAACATAGTGTGGAAGAACACATATGCTTCTTACTAAGCTTTTTTTTAATTCCGCGCGGTCCAAGTCGATTAAATGCTAGCTACATGAAATTGAGAGTGTTGCACACATTGATTTGGACTTAATAATCTAACGTTTAACGTGTACTCTCTTTTCCTACTGTAACTATGGTAAAATGTGTGACTTGTACAACAATTGTAATTATCGCGAGGATAGATTTATGAATACGATGAAATCAAATTTAACATTCCAAGTGAATTGCGAATTGTTATGTTAGGTCAATATTAATTTAAGTCGAAGTAAAATTTGCAAAAATATTGTTCATTAAAAAGTATAAACGCACAAGGCTTAGTTTTAAACAAAAGGCCTTTAGAAGTACAAATCTAGCGCCTAATGTAATCATATCAATACTTTTCACAGCCGAAACATCTGTAATCAAACATATCGTTGTAACTTTCGTTAATAAAAAAAGATATGTTTTTGTACTGGTGTTTCGACAATTGAAACTCACGGATCCAAAACAGCTTGTACACATTTGATAACTTTATTTGTTAATTTACATTGGATGCTGAATTTTGATACGATAGATAAAATTTACCTTTTTTATCCGCTTTATAAATAACACATAGTAAAAAGTGGTTATTGACCTATTACGGTAAGAGTTCTTTAAGCCATTTTGTACGATTTACATAGGAAAAAATATTGTAGTTTGGTTCTTACATTAATCATTATATCAGAGGTAAGATTGTATGACGGTTTTTTGTCCGCTTGGTTTGTAGAATGTAGGTTGATGGTAGATAAAAAAATGCCTTAAATATAAAAAAAATCATGCCTTTTATAATTAACACTGCCAAAAACAGTAAAACATTTTTCATAATGCCTATCATTTGGTAATATTAAAACATGCCCTAGTTTTAATGACGCATATCTCTTAAAATAGATTCACATACCTAGTTCTCATTGTAAGTACAAGTATAAAAATATTCCAACTTTATGACAGTTCGTAGTTAACTGTAAACTCACTGATGAGTATCAGACAAGCGCGGTGTCGGTTGAGGAAAGTATGCGCAGGAGTGTGTAAAGCCCCCGCACACCTTTACGTCCCACCGATGCATTAAATTGTGTTCTGCGTCGCTGCGTAAAAAGCTTCTTATGCATAAGGGTCCGTTCACACAAACCAGGGCGCAGACGAGAGTAGATTTTATCAAGATCAAGCGTAATCTATTTAGTGTGAAACACTAAGAGGAGCCGACCGGCTGCCCTTGATGACGCGTTAGTCTGCACCTGCGCAATCAACCTGGTCCGTTTGCGTGCTCTTTCATGCCTCTCACAGCCAATTTGATTCGACTGCATACTCTCGCACGTGCCGAAACGAATCGGCTTTAAACAGTGCTCTTCTAGCCGGTTTATGTGAAACGAGCTGACCAGGCTCCAAGAGTATAATATGCGCCGGTCTGTGTGAAATAACAGCGCCATCTAATGCCCTCCGCCCCGGTCTGTGGTACGAACCCTTAAACGCTTCTTACTTGAATTGAAAGCAATGGAATATAACACCAAAAAATTATATTATATTATATTACATATTATTTTGTAATTGCAATTACAATGTTTTATTGATAATTCGTGAACATTATATAATTCACAAAACTTATATTTTTTATTGTGTATAACATGTATAAGGATATTAATATATTATTAAGTAATACTTAAGTATATAATATTTGTATTAATAATATTATAGTGTTAAAACAATTAGTTAAATTAATTATTATGTATCAGATCTGTGTAAACTAAATATGATTTTTGTATTATAATTATGTCTTTAAATACTTAATATTTCACCAAAATCAACAAGGGACTCGGAAATCCCTAAAAGTTCAGTCACAGTCGCATTCCACTTCTTTTTATTATGTTCCATATACTCGTTCTTTGTGTACAAAATATATGTTTATTTGATTAGTAGGAATGTTCCTTAGTACCCTAGTTAAAAAACCCTGTGTAGTCGTTCCAGCACGCAGTCAGTATCGTACTGGGTACTCGGGCATATGTATTTGGTTAATTTGTCATATGTGATGTGATCCGTTTCCGTCATACAACGTGGAATCGTGAAACTTATCAGTGTGAGCTTGCGTAAACATCACGGACGCATTGCAGTTGAAATTATAGTTTTGCTAAGTTGGCTCTATTCTTTGGTATTGAGTTGATATCAATTTATATCCAAATAAGCCTTTATATTTTCACTCCCTTCATTTCAAATTTGACTTTTTTTATTGGACTTGATCTTCATTTATATTATTTTTAAAAGCATTTTATATAATGCCGAGTTGATAAGTACATCTTATTGAATATGGTAATGAGTAGGAAAGAAAGGTCTTCGTTGAGGACTTGATCCGATTCTTCTCCCTCGAGAACATGATTATGGGCGTTGGAGATTGGTTCGGGTATATCTCCCTTGACGAACTTTTATCGCTTTTTTGTGGTTATAGTTTGAGCGATCATCAACACTAACTTGTCTTTGACCTCGGACTTCTTGCGTATAAAGTACACCGTACAGTAGCCAGTAAAGTCGTCTTTAAACAAAACGTAATACTGATAAACCAGCTAGGTTGAAACGGTCCACAAACGATTTCTCCGGGTGTGTACGATTTCTCCGGGCGCGGTAGCTCAGGTTCTTGTACCGAATTTAAGTCAGGCGTTGCATTCAGTTTTCCTGGATGAAAAAGTGCTATTCGGGACTCAGTCGTGAAGTGCGAGTACGGAGAAGAGGTTCTAGCTTATGGCCGGAACCTACCGTCTTGCAGTCGATTTGTTTCCCATTAACATATCCTCTGAGCCTTACTGTTCCTTTGCCTTTGGCACGGACTACATTACCAGCGGCCGCTGTAACAGTGTAGTTCTCATTAAAATGTTCGTAGGTTCAGAAAATGTCAGCTCTATTGGTGACGTGACTTGTTGCGCCATTATCGATGTACCAGTTCTCGTTGTCCCGTGAAACTGTGAAGATTTCGTTATCTTCTAAAGACACGAGTAACAAGTTAGCGGTCTTTGAAGTAGAAGGCTTTTGCTATCTGGGTCGGATTTGGGCTCTTAGGAGGTTTACTGTCACGTATCCATTTATTACAGTTGCGTACTCTGTGACCAACACCTAAGCAGTAGTTGCATTTAAGCTTCTTTTCCGTATTCGAAACCAGGCCTTCCGATTGATGCGAGGGTGAGTTGTTACGTTTTAGTGCCCTTTCAAATGCGCAGAGATGACTGGTTAGGTTTTCTATGGTACGGTTGGATTTGGGCAGGAGGAGACAACTACTTCTGAAGCTGAGTATGAGTCGTCAATCGTGTCCAGTATTTTACAAGCTAGTAGAAGTTCGGGTAGCTCTTGGTTGCCGTCATTCTTGAATTCTTGATTCACGAACTACCAGACATATTTTTTACATTGTCACTCCATCTATGTTTACGTTTATTTGTTAAGGAGTTTTTATATCTATCAACTCCAACATATTTTTTCTAAATATCACGTATTGTTTGAACGCTAAAGTGAGATTTTGAAGAGAAAAAAAAAGTTGATTCGTTCTAGTACTTTATATCTTTAAAAGATGTCCTTCCTTCAAAAGATGGGGAAAGGCAGGGTTATATGAGACTTGACCAACTACAACACCCTCGGTGGCTATTCTCAAGTGCATGTGGTGAGAGTTCCGGGATCTCCAAAGGAACGCACCGGGACTCTGCACAGGACCTCTGCACGACCCAAGGGAGCGTGACCACTTCCGGAATCTCCACCTCAAAAGCAATCGTCTGGTATCCTCGAGCAATTCTGTTGTCCTCCCGACACGAGGACTTAGTCGATATCACCCGTAAAATCTAAACGTAGGCGTTTGTGCCATGGTGTTAATAATGTCCCGTCTATTAATAAATGTATTTTTAATTGTCATTGATATCAAAAACAATGGAACAGGTCAGAAAAAAAATTATCAAATGTGAAAAGTCTTAAGAACTGTTTGTTTTTTGATACGACAATGTGGGTAGAAAAAATTCTTTTGGCCGGAAGCTGTTTTAATTTTTTTTAATTATTTGTTTTGTTTGCCTTTTTGTAAAAGTAGGTTAATATTTACGCTAGTCTTGAAATTTTGTACTTATACTAAACTTTTTCACATACACATTAGTTTATATTGTACACCTCAATAAGATTTATTTTATTGTCCCTCAACGCCTAGTAATTTAATTAGTTCATAAGGTTACTTTAAGTTAATATAAGTTACCTCCAAATGTAATGTTAATGTAAAAACAATTTGTTTATTGTTTCATTTTTGTGTATGCAATATTGTGTGTTTAATTTCCTTTTTACCCGATTGGTCATTTTTTAGTCGCGTATGTATGTTTTTATGGATGTGGGTTTGTACACTCAGCTGCATAAATATAGTGGCAGACAAGATATTCAAATAGATAGGGACTCCTAAAGTGATCAATTATAAGTACAACCAAAGTCGTCAAATTAATTGAAACACCCACTCTGCGCAAAAACATCGGAGCGTTTACATTGTCAAATATTCAGTACATTCACAGTGCCCATAATTATAGTAACAGACATAAATTCAATAGTATCTAAGCATCCAAAGTATGCAAAAATATAGTAACATTAGACGAAAATCTCTATTTACTTGAGATATACTTTGAAATATACTAATTCTGTTAAATTATTTTGACATTTTATATCAAAACATTTTTCTGCTATTTACTACAAGTTTAAGTTCAGCATGACAGATACTAGATAGATAAGCAATATCAAATTTTAGTTTGTCACCATATATGCCAGTTTGGCCATAAGGCTTAACTGTTCGCAGCAGTAATACGTAGTTTTTGGCGATTTGAATCCCAAACTTTATTTTTTTGCGTTCATTTTTTAATGGATTTTTAATTTTTATTATCGAAGGGTTATATAAAATTGAACTTTACCGCAACAATTATTAGGTACTATTTGACCTCTTTAATAATTAAGGAACCACAATATTCCTTGTCCCTTTTTTAACCGAGACGTTATTAGCATTTCTTTTGTTGGTATTTTTTCTGCAACCGGACTGAAGATACTTAACAGTAAGACAAATATATTTTGATCTAAATTTTCAATTAATTTAACAGAATTATTTAAACTTCCGTAAGACATTATCATTAACTTATATTGAAACGGCTAAAACACTCACGTATATATATATCCGGTGTCGTCACCTACTAGTTTCGAGCCATTTGAGGGCCCTTCATCAGGGTGAGTGGGACTGGTATTATTTCGCGGACGCGGCCCATCCCTCACTGATAGAAATGAACGAATCCTATCGAAATGTCTTAGCATTTGTCAAAATATGGCTGAAGTTATCCTCTTTTAGTATATGTAAACCTGTCATATGTTTTCAATAATTATAATATATTCGAGACTATTCTAAGCTACCTATTGAAAATCGGACCGAACTTATTGGACAACCTATTATGTTGATACAAAGTGTCAAAGGAATTTAACAGAAGTAGTATATTTCAAAGTGTTTCTCAAGGAAATACAGATAGAGTTGAATTTCGTCTAATGTTAATATATTTTTGCATACTTTGGATGCTTAGATACTATTGACGCTATGTCTGTTACTATAATTATGAGTTATATAATTTGAATGTACTCATACGTACGTCATCATATTTGACGATGTGTACGCTCCGATGTTTTTGCGCAGAGTGGATGCTTCAATTAATTTGACGACTTTGGTGTACTTATATAATTGGTCATTTTAGAAGTTCCTATATATTTAGATATCTTGACTGCCACTATATTTATGCAGCTGACTGTCAATTCCACAGTGACTACGGGTGAGTGAACTGAACCGATTTTGACGAAAGAGATTTTAAGCGATTGGTATTCTTTCTGTGAACGTCTTAATTTGACGTTTTACTCTGTTCTACAATATTGTTATAGTTCCACAAAGGTCAAGGCAGTCGGAAAATATGTGTATATGTATGTGTATCCACAAGAACCTTATGGCAGTCGAACGACTGCACCGATTTAGACGAGTAAGGTATCATCATCATATCGTAAACTACATGGGCACAAAACACATACAGTGCTCGTAAAAAAGTGTTCACATATTTTGGGTTAGTCCATTTATCCCACTGAAATATATACCCACAGGGGGAATACTATGACATCAAATATAAACCTAGGGTTTATATTTGATGTCATAGTATTCCCCCTGTGAAAATAATAGCATAATTTATAATTTTTTTACCAGTGCGCGGCCAATTATTATTAAGAAGATTAATTTCTGGTATAAGTAATGACATTATCCTGTCAATACCACACACTACTAACCATAGTCAATATGAAATATGAGCCGTGTCATTTTAATGAAATACTAAAAAATATTTAATTAAAGAAACTGTTTAAATATATAAAACCTGCTTATGCAAAGAAAATGCAGTCACTGATCTGAAATTGGAACACGTGGAATGTTGATACTATTCGATTTCCACCATTTTGGCACTTCGATAAGAGAGGAACAATGTAACACGTATCGATAACACTTGTCTTCAACAAAATCCTCCTTTAATAAATTCTTTTATAAATACGGAGATTTTATTGCCCTGAATTTATTTCTGTTCCTATTTTTTATATCAAGTTTAATGAACTAAAATTTTCAGATGTCTTCGGAATTTTCGAATTTAAATTGTTTAGCACATACTTTATAATAGTATCTACACGTATACGCAATATTGGATGTGTTCCCGCAATAATGGTTTTTGTGAGTAGTAGGAGTAAGAATAACTTTCTTTTTGAAGTCGGCCATAAAAGAGCTGCACTTTATCAAAATATCCTTACTTTTTTTTTTATAGCAATCGTCATTTCAAGAATGGCTGATTCTACTAAGGCTTATGATTTTATTAGTTTTTGATATTTACGTGTTGTTGTTTCTATGACAATGACCGGCTGAAACTTGATTTATTCGAGAAAATCAAGTCCGAGTCACATTAATTTTCCTATTTTTGTATCATCGGTTTTTTGAACTAATATAGTTTTTCCAAGAAACTTTTTGTTGCTTGGGTCATAAATTTATTTATGGGGCAAGTCCTAATCTTCTGGTTCCTAATTATAGGTCTACCAGAATCTGATGGCAAAAAGGGAAAAAAGAAATTGACGCTAGCAATACTGGGGAAATTGGATTAAAATGTTTTGATACTTTTTTCCTTATAGCGGCTGATTATGTGTTTGATACATGCAGATACAAAAATTATCCAATGATTAAGGATATTTTTTGAAAATCTTACTTCTGTTCGCCACAAATGTGGGGTTTGAAATTTAGATGAAAATTCCAATTACTCTGTTCCTGAGTTTATTAATTAATTATAGACTATCAGAACTTGAAAATGGTTTCAAATACTGCACATCCATTAAAAATTTTTCATCAGAATAGGAAGACGAAGAGAAGACGTCTTCCTCACGCATTATTTATGATAAAACTTTTCTCCTGCATCTCAATTTATCGATATTGTTCTATGAACTGATTTTAAATTTTTATTACATGTTTACAAGATTTTCGCCATTCATCTTTATATATATAAAAGAAAGTCGTGTTAGTTACACTATTTATAACTCAAGATCGGTCGAACTGATTTAGCTAAAAATTGATGGGAAGGTAGCTTAGAACTAGGAGACGGACATTCCTATGTAAAAATAATGGAATAAAAAAAATGTTTTTTTATTCCGCGCGGACGGAGTCGCGGGTAAAAGCTAGTTTGAGATTAAGATTTTCTATGACTTGCAAGTCTATTGAAACACACATTAATACACACGAAAAATGCAATAAACCAAAATATCAAGACGTTTCATTCCTACTAGCCAGTCAACGCTTGCACATAGCCTAATATCGACGATTGTGTTTGTTCTGCACATTGTTCATCAAGTATTCTTTGCTAAACGTTGAAAACCATATTTTTGCTTGCGATCGAAGAGGTTTCTTCGACATTTTCATCACTTTTTAAAGGAAATTTTAACCCAAACCAAAAAGAATTCCTCGTAATTTCAGTTGACAGATGTCATTTTTTCTTTGTTGCCATATGAAAATCGCCATTTTTTAAACTTTTTTTGCCATCAGATCGTGGTAGACCTATACATATAACAGTACCTAAGTATATTTGTATGATCCTCACGTACGTGTGTTTTCTATGCGTAAATTAATAACATACTAGGGTTATAAATAAAACACTTATTTAACACCGATGCTTTTATTGTTTGAATAAAACCTTAAAGCTAGATACAACATTTAGAAGCAATCATAATATCGATAGTATACTAGGAAGATATCTTTATATTTATTATAATATGTAGATTATTACACCAAGTAAACATTTAGTTTACTTCAATATATATTTGAGTTTTTAAGCATGCTTACATCTAATAAAATTTAATCATATCTTTGATATCGATTAATTTTACCAACATTTATTTTACAACATCAATATTTTTATGGATTGAATTTGGTTATTTAATAAGGACGAATGAAGCATCCGGGGACGCAGGTGTTGCAGACGGCGGAGAGCACGTTGTGGATGCAGCGGCGCAGCATCACGTCCGGCGGCGGCATCTCATAGTCGATACCGAAGTCCACCATTAAGTTCGGCAGCGGGCAGAAGCACGGCTCTCCATAAACGACTGTAATAATACCACGTGTCAACCTCAGTTATTTTGTCGTTACTACTGCTAATTTAACAACATATGTAATTATTTTTGCCATTTATATTTAAATTTGCAATTTTATTAATACTTACTGACGCGGTTCTGATAATATCTTGGCGGGTAGTACTCTTGGCTGAGAGGCGGAATCACCAAATCGCCCAGCGCGATATTGCTATGAAAAAAAAAACCACATCAATAGAGCAAAAAGAAATTTAACTGAATAAAGGAATAGTTGATTATAAAAGTAGTTACTAGTGCTCAGGGGGAGACGGTTGGTTGTCATCGCGTGGCGGGTTTTGGTCGCGCAGCGGCATTTGGTCACGCAGTCGGTGCTGGCGAATCGGGTTACGCACTTGCTGGTAGTTGCGCAATGGATTGCCACTACGGTGCATCGGGATGTTGCATGCCCCGCAAATGTTGACGTGCATGTTCATATTACCCTGAAAAACATTCAAATTATTGGAAAACTTCAAAATAAAAATATGAGAGTTCAATTTAATGAATATAATATTTTATCCCCTTGTATATAAGATATACCAATGGTACGTGACATCCGACACAGAAGCGTTGAGGTGGCGGCAGAAGAGCCACCACGCCGTAAGCGTTAACTGGGAAGCGGATATGACGAGGATAGTTGCCGTTCCGATAGCGTCTGAAACAAGTGTTTGTCAATGTTCTATCATGTTTAGTAGTTAATAAATGTAAATTTTACGATGGATGGCTACCAAAGGTGGGCATTGACTCGTTAGTCCGTTAATCGTTTATTAACGAAGTAAACATATTGATTAACAGATTAAATTTAAGTTTAACTTCAAATAGTGTCAACGCTTTTGTTAACTTACGTTAAACTCAACTTCGGTTAATTTAGTCCGCTAATCGTTACTAATGTAAACTTAGAGACGTGCTTTCATTTTGTTTAAATAACGCGCCACGCCACGCTCGTAAGTTCAGCTATGTTCGGCGAGTGTCAGTGCGTCGAATGGCGAACGAAGGAGTTCATAATGGATACATGTGAAGTTCGCATGCAAGTGTGATGCATCAGAGCGTCCGGGAAAGACGTGAACAGGACAAAATCAAAAGGTTCGAAAACATTTTTACTATTCATACTTTTACACTTTGTCTTATGCTTAAGATAAAAATACCACTAACTGACTCCATGTTCCATTGCAATCAAAATAATCAAGTGTGAAAAGATCGAATTAATATGTTGAGAATTAATAGTGAAACAAGTGTCGCCACAATAAGTGTGAAATTGTAAATTCAATGAACAAAAGTTCGAGCAATTCGATCTTCTTTACAATTGTTTGACCTATTTCTGTCAGCTCCAAAAGCAGTATTATTTTGGTATGGTTAACTTTTAACGATTAACTTTAACTTGCGTTAAATTTTCGAGAATTTAACGATTAACAAAGTTAAATTTTTAGTTAACAAATCAATGATTAACGAAGTTAACTTTTTAATTAACGAATCAACGATAAACGAAGACAACTTTTTGATTAACTGTGCCCACCTGTGATGGCTACTAATTCATAGCAAAATAGGTGCTTACGCTGGAGATCTAGGTCTAGCCCCTCGTTCAGCTCCAGCAGCTACGCCGCCCACAGCGCCCGCATTATCAGCTCCAGTTCCTGCAGCTACGCCACCGAAAGCGCCATCTTCTTCAGCTCCAGCTCCTGCAGCTACGTCGCCCACGGCGCCCTCTTCTTCAGCTCCAACTCCTACAGCTACGCCGCCCACAGCACCCTCTTCTTCAGTGTCAGCTTCTACAGCTAGGCCGCCCGCAGCGCCCTCACCTTCAGCAGCTGCGCCGCCCAGAGCGCCTTCTTTTTCAGTTCCAGCTCCTGTTCCCTCCACACGACCTTCTTCACCAGCGCCGTCCGCGCAAAGAGCTTCTTGCGCGCAAGTAGCTTCTTCAGCGCATACACCGTCTTTCTCACATGAACCGTCTTCTTCACATGTAGTGCCTTCAGCGCATGCAGCCCCGTCAGTGCATGCAGCGCCTCCAGCAAATACAGCGCCTTCATCACATGCATCGCCTTCAGCGTCTCCAGCACATGCAGCGCGACCATCGCATGCTGCGCCTTCAACGCGTGCTGCGTCTTCAGCGCATGCAGCACCTTCCGCATTCGCAACGCCTTCCGGACCTGCAGCGCCGGCATCATATGCAGCTCCATAAGCATATGCGGCTCCGGAAACGCATGCAGCTCCTACACCGCATGCAGCTTCTTCACCACATACAATTATGCCGCTGCATGCACATTGGCTGCTATACATAGCCCCAGCGCCACATGCACCTTCTGCACAACATGCACCTTCTGAGCAGTATGCACCTCCTGCGCCGTATGCACCTCCGGCGGCGTATGCACCTCCTGCTCCGTATGCGCCTCCTTCGCCGTATGCACCTCCTGCGCCGTATGCACCTCCTGCGCCGTATGCACCTCCTGCACCGTATGCACCTCCTGCACCGTATGCACCCCCTGCGCCGTATGCACCTCCTACACCGTATGCACCTCCACCTCCGTAGGCACCTCCCCTTCCGTATGCATCTCCTCCTCCGTATGCACCTCCCCCTCCGTACGCACCGCCCCCTCCGTATGCACCCCCCTCTCCGTATGCACCTCCTGCGCCGTATGCACCTCCTGCGCTATATGCACCACCTGCGCCATATGCACCACCTCCTCTCTGTTGCCCTCCGTATGGTCCTTGAGGGCGAATGTTATACTCATGGTATTCATCCATCCCCAGACCAGGCATGTTGTTTTGAGCTGCAACAGAGACTTATCTTCATAAATCATATTAAAATGCATTGTCAAACTGAGACGTAATTATTTTTAAAATTACGAGTAATTTGCAGAATTTATTGTCACTCGGTAACGATATTCTTCTTAAGTAAGTGGTTCTTATATTTACTATTGCCAACGAATAAAATTTCATTTAGTTCAGCGACATAAGCTGTATAAATTAGTACCGTAAATCATTCTGATGTAAGATGCGATTCAGTTTGGATTGTATTCTAATCATCGAACCAGAATGGGATGTTATTTTATATTTCGAAACGTAACGCCGTAACTATAGAGTAAGCTTTAGGAATTCGCTGGAATGTTATCCGATACTTTGTTACGAACTCCTCGGCGGGCGCTTCTGCTAACGCTGTATCAGCTCTTTGGCATAAATATTCCGATGGTATTGTTGTCAGCAAGAATGTGATTCAAAACGCTATGTTACAAGACTACAAAATAGGATATATTGAAAATAATTCCCGTAGATTCCACGATTTAGATTTGCAATTCGTATATCATCTTAACGCGTAAAGACTAAATCCTATTGCATATAAAGCCTATTAAGGTTTAGGATAAGGTTTAATAACTAAATCTTATTTGCTTGTTCAAAATACAACGCGCTCAAGTTTAAATAAAATTTGACATTAATTAACATATCCGAAAAGAACATCGTAAAATAAAAGTAACAGTTTGTTCAGACTCGTACACAGTTAAAACGCACGTAAACCTTAGCCATTGAGCCGTAGCACGTACTAAAAACGTAAAGTAACTTGGCTGCATTAACTGCCAAATGTTATAATTTTCACGTGCCATTTCGCACACCTAATTTAAAAAAATCCAGTCAAAATTATTTTATATTTATTTCGGAACTAGTTACCTCTCGCGACGTCGACCGCGCGAAATAAAAAAAAAATCTTAATTAGTAGCCTATGTGTTCTTCCAGGCTATGTCTTACATCTATGCCAAATTTCATCAAGATCCGACGTGTTGTTCCGGAGATACCTTCAAACAAACATCCATCCATCCATCCATCTAAACATTCGCATTTATAATATCAGTAAGACTACCCGTAACAAATGCGGATTTAAATTTAACAATAACAGATTTAAATTTAACGCGATTTGAAAACCAATATGAACTTATCACATTAAATGTTTAATCCACGCCTTTGTAAATTATTTCCAAACCATCTTATGAAATTATTCGTCACCAAAGATAAATTGCAAGATAAGATTGAAATGTTTAAGTAATATAATAAAGATGAATCATAAGAGCTTTCCTATGATAAATCCAAAGTTCAGCGCCATGTTGCAATTTATTGACAAGTTGAAAGTAGGTTGTAACGCACGCGCTAGAATATTAAATTGCTCTAGGTATAAAAGTAGGTCTAGGACGTCGAAGCAGGACGCTCCGGGACCTGGAAGCGCAACGCGCAAGCGTGGAGAAGCGCAGCTTGTTTTGTACATCGCGTATATATAAATCAATTGATCGGCTGGGCGCGAGCTCAGATGTACTATAAGTACATGTATGTTGAAATGCGTTCTCGTTATAAAAAAAATCAATGCAGCAGAAAATATAACTACGTCTTAAACATTATCATTATTCGTACTTGAATAACATATTTCAATCATTGTAAAGTATTTTAAATGTGGAAACGAATGTGACCGATAACATGAAAAAACAAAAATAGCACAACAAGATTTTCGTTAAGATCAAGGCTGTCTGTAACATTTGGAGGTCACACAACTGTGATGTGGTTATAAAAGTACGTTTTGTTTACGCCCGTAACACTACGTTGTCATTTAAACCCCCACATAATGCGCAGTTATCGCACCTAAAGGTAATGTATTCATATGACATCAAGTTTTATAAGCACGTACCGCTGTAGTAGAGTGGGCGACCCATGGGCGACCTAGCCGGGTAGAAGTTCTCCGCTGGTTCCTCGTAGAAGTGAACTTCATTCACGGGGTTGACAGGGCGCACGGGTATTGGTCTACGAATGTGATTGAAGTTGGAGCGATTGCGATCGCGATCGCGGTCCACAGACCCAGTGGAACCGGACATGCGGTTGTTTCGGCTGTTGCTGCGACTATTATTCCGCTCGTTGTACATCCTGCCGCGGTCTGCAAGGAAATTTAAATTTAATACTCTCAGTGTAGTTTAAAAACGTGCAGATCCCGACCCGCACTAATACTTTCGAATTGAAATATATCAAGATATTTGCACTATTTTCAAATAAAAACACTTGAAAAGATAACAATGATTGTTTATATTACATACTTGAGTAAATAAAAGGATCGATAAATATATTATCTCGATTAAAAAGCGTCAAGCGCTGCGTCGTGCTCTTCCGCGAATGCAACCGCTGCGCCGGGAGCGGGGATTGCGCGCGGCTCGATAACAAACAAATGTACACCAACTATTAATACTGCTTTATAGCTGTCTTGGGCTTGAGAGGGGTTCAGATTTTATTTAACAATGCGCATTTATTACTAAAATTGTAAACAAGTCGCATTTAATGTATGTCAATTTCGTTCTCGAAACAAAAACATAGCGTCATCTCTCATGAGATATAAAAAGATTTGTACAGGTGTTTCGGCAGAGGAAACTCTTGGATACATTTTTTTTTGTAGCCGCTATAACTAAGCTCTAGAATCTAGGCTAGGTTCTGGTTCACGACAGTAGAACGCCGGGATTCGAACCTACGACCAGGTGATCGGCTGTCTACTTTTTATATATTGTGACGCCTTTACAGCTATATGAACAATTCTATGCTTAATTTACATTCATGACTTTATGAAAATTGCAAAACAAAGAAATGATAATGCTAAATGGTGTCAAAAGCAACTACACAAAGGATCGTTCTCGTCCCCTGATACCTCTCCTCTCCATCGCTCAGTTATTTCATTACGGACACTTCAAACCGGAATGCAGTAATCCTTTTATACTGTTTTGCAGTAAATTGTGGCAATCGCAATTTGTTTCCGTAGTCCTTTAAACCCATTCATCATCAGGTCATTATACGTCCCCAGTGAGTGGCTCGGAGCCTACCCCAAGTTAGGGGTGACTAAGCTATAGACAACCACGCTGGCCCATTGCGGGATGGTTGACTTCACACATATCATTGAATTTCTTCTCAGATATGTGCAGGTTGCATCACGATGTTTTCCTTCAGCGTAAGAACTCTGTTAAATATAAACGTAAGTGTAAACTCATTCATTGAGTGCAAACTTTAAATATCGCATTAAGTATATCGGAGAATTATCAGACTGCTTAAACTTTTAAAGTTAATTCCGGTACAAGTAAAAATCCTGTGTCTGAGTAGACGTCTACGAAAAACAATAAAAAAACAAATCGAATGCAAAGAATTTTGATGTTTAACCGTATGGTAATCGCGTACCGTTTTATTCTTCTAGAGCTTTGTAGATAGGATTATTTTTCTTGTTTTTCAAACTAAATATCATTAGTCATGATGCTATAAAATGGCGTTTTTTTTTACAAAACCAACCTACTTGTGGCTCCAATGTTGTGCATTATTTATGGGCGTTGCACCGCTTGCCCATATTTCACATTCAGACCTTTTCCAAATTATTCGCTTTTATAATGCATTTACGTACCTTTTTTTCATTTGTACCAACAATATGGTTACATTATTTAAGATATTTTTGAAAAAATATGCTTCAAGTAGTAACGCATGTGGTTGGTTTTTTTTCTCTAAAACCTTACTTATTAGATACGAAACATGATGAAATAAAACAATAGTTAAATTTTATTTAAGTCAACTTACATCACAATTGTATCGTTATCGTGTAATATTTAAAATTGTTGATAGAAACCTAATATTTTTGATAAAATACCAATATAATAATAAATAGTTAAACTTAGCTCTTTTAGCTAAGTAAAGGCTGCAATTGCACTGACAACTCCTTTGTTGTTGCAAGCGGCGGCGTATTGAGCCTGTCGACATCTGGTGCGTATTGATTTGTTCCAGTTTTCAGAAAATTTTCCCGTAGCACCTATATATATTTATAGTTTTTAATTCGTTAAAACTCCCTGCTAAAGTGGTTTGACGCTAATTTCAAAGATAAATACACCTTTTTTATGCATCTTTAATACAAGTGTAAAAATGAACAAAAATTAAACTGTAAAAATAACATCCCCGTATTCGAATCAAGTCCTCAGGAACCATAAGAAAGTATTCCGGATCACTTAGCTACAATGAATCTCATAATTGTTCTATAATATTACGGTATCATATTGTTACTGAAATTTTCTATGAAAAAAAATTTTTCGAGTTTTATTAAGTTTAAATAAGAAAATAATAGTTGAAATATACTAAAATGGAGGACTTCATACGAATTAAAGGAATTTAACTTACCACCCATTATGTTGGCTCGCGAAGGCTTCTTAGAGTTTTCTCTTTTAATTCACTTTTCCGATCGCACTTTCGCACGAAGCACTGCGAAATATCGCACCGCAGTTGTTTTAAACCAACAAGGGGATATCTGAATAAATTACATGAGCGCACCGATATAAGCCAGCGACTGAAACGACTGTAAATGTCAACAGACAATACCGAACTGCTCCCAGGTATTGACCAGGTCACGTTTTAGGGCGCCTAAGTACTAGATACTATTTGAGAACCCCTTATATCCAGCGCGCATGCGTACCGGTCCTACATTGATTTGTGGCAGACCGCCTTTTTTTTTAAAACACACCAGTGTAGCAAATACATTCTTTGAATTATAATTTTAAGTTTAATTATATTGAAAATTTGAATTTGTTGAATTCGGGAACCTTCCAATTATTATAAAATTTTTACATGACGTTATTTGGTGAACTTTTTTATCACTTATAGTTGGTAATATGTCTCGAGTGCAAAAATCGATAAGCGCGTACAATGTTGCAAGTTTACAAACTGAAATATTTTTGAAATCTTCTATAAAAATATTTCTGGTTAGAAATATTATTATTATTTGAAATATAGAGCTAAATAGTACTTGAAATAGAATTGGGAAGTACGCAATCTTGATTCTGTACGAATTTTAACGATAAGTTTTCATGTCACGGCAACTGATATGTTTGTGTTAATATTGGAGCGGTTTTGAAAATATCGGCTCGCACATTCTTTGTGTTTTCTTACTGTTTCCACTACTGAAACATGTAAGGTATGTCATTATGTTATGTAGCAGTAGAAATCCATGGTTGTCGATACAAATATATAATTATTTCATTGTTTTAAACTTTGTAACAATCGAAATTAAAACATCATCAGAAAAACTTTATATAAGGTACCTATATTCAATTCTTTAATTTGCACGAATCGGCCAACTCGCCCGGTGAAATACCACGACTATACTGGTGTAAAAATCAAGCAATTTCGAGTTTCATCAGATAAGTCTGAGTGCCGAAGGCCTGATGTTAGTCTCCTTTTCATTCCCATCCTTTTCTTATATGGATAGGATAGAAAGGGGAAGTCGATTAGATGTAAGAAGAATTTTGAAGGGGATGCAAAAGAACGGGCATATATCCTTTTTCTATCCGTCCTCCGTCGATTAAGGGTAGGCAAAGCATCTGTAATTGCAGATGTCTATGGACAGCTGTTGCTTCGCTCTTTCGGCGTATTCAGGTTATTAAGTCGATTTATAGTATCAACCAAATTAAATTTGAAATTATGTATTATTTATAGTGTATATATGTATATAGGATTTAAGTAATCTATGAGATGGTGGTATAAATAAATAAACTCATGTTCTTTCATGTCACGTTACAATCGAATCTCTTCGTCCCACAAACGCATTATTTCGTAGCCGCCTCGTAGCGTTAGAAATATAACAAAATAAACATAAATATAAAAAAAAATTAGAATAATCATACACTTAAATATCCTTAAAATTGAACCTAAACCTTATTTAAATGTTGTTTTTTAAGCATATTTTTTGTACCATATTTATTTATAGGTTTTTAAATTAGTGAATATTTTATTTGTATCACCATCATCTTGTTAATCTACTTTTTTTTTTAGCTTAAATACAGTATTATACATAGTTCTTTTGTAATTATCAGAAAACAAAAATTATAAATTTGAGAAACAAAAATATGAAAAATCAAAATCGATAAATTATCCTACATAAAACCTAATTATTGGTCTTACTAGATAAACTTAAATATATCAATGTGCGTACGCGCATACTGATATATTTATCGCTTGTAATAATTATTTCCGCACATTCTATTCATAAAAAGCCGCAATGACGTTTACGTACTCCCAGCCTACTCACTTCACCTCGTTACGGCCTAGCGATATTCATTAATAAAATGCCTCGTAGTATTTTGTTTGTAAAAAGTATTATGTCCATGATTTTATAGCTTTTTTTTAAATTTAAATTTTTTATTAACTTCATTATCGTTGAGTAAAAAAATAATGACTATTATTTAAAATTATAAATGTATTCTACCTGATTTTTGTTTCGGGTAATAAAAAAATTACAGTGTATTTTATATTAATATTTATTTTATAAGAGAAGGGGGCAAACGAGCAGCGGGAACACCAAGGTGTTCATCGACGCCCATGGACATCTGTAATACCAGAGGAATCGCAGATCCGTTGCCGGCCTTTAAGATGGCGATACGCTCGCCTCTTGAAGGACCCTAGGTCCAGTAGGGAGGTCCGACCATTTCACAACGCAGCTGTACGAGGTAGAAAGCTTCGCGAAAACCGCACGGTTGTGGATTGCCAGCCATCGAGATGGTGCGATGGAACCTGGCGGTCTGTCGTGTCATCCGATAACGGAACTCGGCGGCAGCAATTATTCCAAAGTATTTTTCTCAGCACTCCTCGTGGTGGATGCGGTAGAAAATGCAGAGAAAACTAACGCTCCTCCGCAACGCCAGAGTGTAGAGCCGATCAGTAAGAACTTGGTCGTTGCCTCTCCGTTGTATGCGGTCAAGGGGAAGAAGCTGGTATTGGGGTACTCCAGCCCAGAGATGCGAGCAGTATTCCATGTAGTGCCGAACTTGCGCCTTATACAGCTGAAAGCGATGGCCCGGATGGAAATACTGCTTCGCACTGCCGAGCATACCCAGTTTTTTGGAGGCCAGCTTGGGTTTATCTTCCAAATGACCACGAAACTGAACGTCATTCGATATGTCAACGCCGAGAATACTATCAGTATTGGTTGAGACAACCAGGGGAGTGCCCTCGAAACGAAGATCCGCGACAAAGGGTTGTTTTTTTAATTATAATTCATATTATCAAGCTCGCATTGCGGACAAATAAATGAATCAGATGTTTGTGAGTTAGTCCTGGAAAGAACAAACAGATTGGTAAGTTAGATGTAAGTATTTTGAGAGTATGTATAGCCATGTAATAATGAATGTCCGTAATCTATTATCCGATTTTTTAGTGTGTGTTGTCAGCTAAATAATAATAATTAAAAAAATGTATACTTTTAATGTGTCCATTGTTTTTCAGAGACAAAAATAAAAATATTGATTCAATTGACTCTCATTATAAAAAAAATGATGTCTAATGATTGATAATTCTAACCGAAAGTGCATCAATAAGCTATTAGTCTCCACGACTACTAGAGTGCTATATCAGCGTAACATATCGCTTGCTGTTTATTTTGCATACCTAAGACTATATGATATGTTTCTGTAAGATGAAGTGAGCTTGTTTATATGTATAACTAGAAATAAAACATGAAGTTTTATTGCGAGTGCATCTTTACACTTAGCCAGCTTTCACAATAGGATTATAATTTAATCTATAATTACTTGAATATCATCAAAGTCTAAATCAATAGATTTTATTTCAAATTCATTATTTACAAGCTACCAATTCCATATGTGTAAATAGAAGTCATTAATATGTCAAGAATGATAGAATTTTCTTAAACAATTTTATAATGTAATGATTAATTAATAACTTATTAAAAACTTAAAAGTGTAATATAAATAAATATATACCCAATACATAAGAAGTACGTGTATATATCTTTAATCCATCCTTCTAGATATCAAATTAAGTTAAATATAATTCGTATTTGATATATATATATATTTATATTAAAGGAACATTTCAAGATAACACATAGGTACCTTACATGTTACCACGCAATTGCACTGCGTCTTCAAACTTAATCATTTAACAGCTTTAATTAAGAACGACATACCCGTAAACATTGATAAATAACAATGTATTACTTCTATAATTACCTACGGCTGAGTATTTTAACGATAAAGAATTGCACTTTGACACACGTTACATGCGATGTACCGAAGATGAATCGTATGTAAATAAGCTTAATACCTGTAATGTTTACACCTAATGAAGTGCGCAATAATAACTTGCTCGAGATTGGATGATTAGAATGTGGGCGGTTGTAACTTGCCAGATAATATTATAAAACATTGACCGTGTTAACGTTAAAAAAACTTTTAAGTTTCACTTTAAAAAGTAGTCATACATTCGCTTTAAATATACACAATATTTAAAGCGAATGTATGACTATTTTTTATTAATAAAAATAAGAAATTCAGAAATTTTAAATGTTTAAATTAATAGATAGAAACGATCGCTCGGAAAAGTTTTCTATTCTATAAATTAAAAAATATAATTATACATTGTTTATTGATAGTTATTCTTATTTATTGTAATGTTTTATGTTCATGTCGGTATGTTTTTTTTTTTAGTTATGATTCCATTTTTAAAATCATACCGTAGTATCTTAAAACTAAAGGGATAGGAAACTTGTATTTTAACATTGAGGTATATTTAATACCTTAATACATCTTAACTAATTTTTAATAGACGAATCAAATATATAAGATGGGATCTCAGATTTTTTTTTTTTTTTTGTGACTGAGTCGTCACTGTTTGCCTTGAAGAGGCATTTACAGCTTCACCGGGCTTGAGGTGGCCGGGCGCAGATGGCGCTTAGCCTAAACCTCGTTTATGAGTAACTGGGCTCGAGGGCTCCCTCAGGAGCCTCGGCTCGGGCTGTTACTTCGTTATTATTACCGGATTGGGAGGTCACCGAGCTCTTAGGTCGCTTCGGTGGACGCTCCATGGAGTGACTGGGCACAAGGGCCCCCGAGAGGGGACCTCGGCTTGGGCTGTCACTCATTACGCGTTTAGCATTCCGATTCAAGGGTGCCCGAGAGGGCCGAACCTCGGCTTGATCGGTTGCTATTATCTGATTGCTATGATTAATACAGCTAACATTACTACCACTTCGGAAAGCGTTAGCGCTGGGAAAAGAAGTGGCGGAAGAAACTCCAGCAACGCTTCTACTATTAATAGGAGAAAACCTGCCTGCTATGATGAGGATCTCAGATGAGAGGAAGGTAGAAATTCTGGAATGGAGATTACTGTTGGGGTGCAGAAGCGTAGGGCGCTCCCTGCAGGTGGTTAGATGACCAAGTGCAGACGGCAGAGAGTTGCTGGGTGCACGTAGTGTTCAAGGTATCAGACAGACATAGTGATGGGTCCTGTGTATAAGGGCCAAAGTATTAAATTGATGATTTTTACTTTTTGTGTTAAAAGCTACCTCTTAGATTAGTTAATAACATGCACTAAAAAAATACACATTTACAGGTATAAATGTGTATTTTTTGTTGAAGTAAAAGGGCCGGTGCGGCCTATTTTCCTATATGGTTGTAATTGAGAGCCTCTCCTGAAAAGCTATCAAACTGCACATTGGCCCTTATTTCGTAGGAGCCATCGATTGGTTGATGATATTTTTTTGCGATTCTTTCTTTTTATTTATACCTTTCTTTTTGTGTACCGTTCATTGAAGTTTAATTAAATCACATTTTTGATTTAATCCATCATCAATCCATGGTTATTATAATATTAACATGTTAACATTATACGAGTATAAGGCTGGCTAGGCCTGAATTTATATTTCTTTCCAAGTGGCGATAAATTTTAGTAAATAAAACACTGAATGTTTTGTATGGATAGATAATTTTATTACAGTTTTAGGTAGATAGAATTTATTACAGTTGTATTTGATTTTTATGGCTTTAATTATGAAGGCTGTTAAGCAATATAAATAGAATATGATATATATATATATATGATATATATCATAAGATGTCACCCATTTCAATGGAATATATTTTATATATATATATATATATATATATATATATATTTATATATATATATTTTATACAATAAATAAAAAAATGCTTCGTCATGAAGCGAAATGGACTTGATAGAATAATTAAATTTTATGCATTATGTAGTAATACATTTAGGTTTAGAGTTGAAGAAAAATATTAATCAGTTGGACAGACACCAACATGGGTATTACGGCCGGCGGCAGTCAGGGGTATTTGAACTGGTGTTTCCCTGATGACGATATTCCTGATGCAGCCAGTAAAGCCACGGCGAGACCGAACGCCACGCACCTTCGATATCGGCCGCTCGTGTCCACCGATATAAAGCGCAGATCTGGTGTCCGTGGAACCAGACTGTCCCAGACCAGCGTCGGAAAAGTGGCCGTCCACACCAACGGAAACCACATGCCGAGATTTTACAGCTGAAATTTAAATGTTATCATCAATATTGGAATGCAATATTTTTTATATAAACAGTTATTGTAAGACTTGTTAGAGAGGTGGTTAAGAAATTGATGGACAGAGACTTCAGGATGAAGATTACGAATCAATATAAAAAGATTTTATAGATATTTACCATGAATTTTGTGCCAATTCCCATCACATAGTGTAAACTTATTGCCTAGTTTATAACTTGCATGGAAAGGTCCCTTTCCATTCTCAACATTAGCAATAACCTCATTCTCCAGTAGCTCGAGGATCATAAAATCTCGCTTGCCGTGTACACTCAACAGCAAACCCGTGGAATTCCGCGGCTTCACTTCCATCGAGATGGAAATCTCAAAGCCAACTTTGAAGTTTTCGAGAAGCTAGAATTTTAATAGTGTCAAGTATAGTTACTACAAGGTGCAAATTATAAAATTATATTTCATTTCTTGTACACAACTATTATCCTAAGAAGAGAGTATTTTAGAATATAAATGAACAAAAAGATAATCAATTGATATTGTATATATACTTAACCAATTACCAGTTTGGAATCTCCTTTAATATTAATATAAAAAAATCTTTTATCTAAAATTGATAGAGGTTTAACATAAGAAATGTATTATTATTTGACTTATTTAAACCAACCTTCAAATAGTTACTGTGAACATTATTAGATGGACCAAAGTAGACACCAGGTTCAATGTTGTCAGTGCAACGCAGTGAGTTGACACGATACATAATGTCAGTAACATACTGTCCGTTCATCATCAGTCCCTTTAGACATCCCTTAAATGGCTGGTAGAAGTCCTGGTCATAAATCAAAAAAAAAATTATGAATTGGTTTATATTTCTCAAACAGAAGGCAAATGAGCAGCGTCATCTCTTTAATTTACCATACTCCAACATTTTTATCAACAACATACCCAATAAAGTCTCTAGTTGTCATATATTTAAACCAGTCATTACTTATCATCAGTTATACAGCTTATTGCTCTTTGAATGCAATACAGACTACATTCTAATTGTTAGCTTTTGACTTTCCGCAAACATTTACTAATTGTTGCTTTCAAAATAATGGTCTTTTTAAATACAAAGATGCATATTGAGAATATCAAAAAATACATACCATGAGATTCTGGCGGATTCCAGAAGACAAATTGCCGAGACCTCCATAGTAGAATGGTGGTGTTAAAATAGCTGGTGATATGCATGTAACACTAGCTTCCCCGATGCGCTCTGAATCAACAGTTAATTTTCCATGACCTTCTTTCCTGACTAAGGTCACTGTGTGCCATTCTGTCCCATTATATGTTTGTGTTGATTGTACGAAAGCGGTTTCTCCACCGCAATTGAATGTGAAATGAAGCTAGAAAAATAATGTTTTTATACATAAAATGGCATGCTTTAAAAAAATAGCCTTCGCGTGAAATTCCTTTTTTACTGGATAATATTTTAGAAAAACTAATTATAATTTTACTTTGTGTGATCAGTATACTGGAACTACGCATGTTACTTTCTCCCATAGCCTCTTTGTTTATTTGTTTTACTTGTCTTAGTTAGCTTAGTACATTTTTTTTAGCTTTTCGCAAAACAAATTGATTGAGAGCAAGTTTTAATTCTTTTCTTTTAAATAAACGCCTTTGAACTATTTATCTTTGAGATAACCGTTGTATCCCTTAATTTATGATTTACAGACATACAATTCCATACAATTGTTTGTGACTTAACAGAAGTACTAAATTTTTTGTTTACATTCCGTTAAAAAAAAACATCGAAATGGAAACATGTTGTGACTTATGACATGATAACAAACAATGTCATCTTGACAGCGTTAGTCAAAATTGACCATCGAGCATCCACATAGAATAAAAGGGTAAATGTTACCATGTGTATGGAAAAATCTCATTGGTTTCCGTAAAAGTTCGTTTGAGTCCTGTTAGTCCGGGTCGTTCCCGTCAATATCCTTGTCAAACAGTACTAATGGCATATATAAGTAGGCTTGGCAGCAGGTAGGCGGCTGATCGTAAAAATTAAGCCAAAAAATTATGGTTCATACTCGTAAAACCTAGTATGACGACCCCGCGGGAGTGTGATAAGGCCAGGGAAATGATGATGAATAATTTAACTTCAATATTATGTACCTTTGCGTCTTTCATATACAATGCTAAGAACTGGCCAGGGGCCTTATCAGCCTCGGCGTAGAAAATAAGACCGCCATGCTGGTCGAATGTACGGAAGGTGATCGTGAAGTCAAACCCTTCCCGCTGGCGGCCTGGCAACTTGGAATATTCTATGCGACTGTCATTGCGAGTGCCTGCAATTGAAAAGTGTTGGTCCAAATGATATTATAATCAACAGTAAAATAATTCCAAAAGCAAACGCCACTAAAACATTTTATAATTTTAAGTAATTTTGTTGTTGGCTTAAGAATTAAAATAACATTCGGCTTAATTAACCAACCGAATCTGTATCCTTCTGAAGGGTCACCAAAGCCATAGTGTGTGTCATAAGCCAATGCGCACCCAGCTTCTGGCTGGGGCGGAGGTCTTCGAGTGGTGGTGGATGGTCGGACGGTCGTCGTTGTTATTTTGAATGGCGCTCTTGTTGTAGTTGGCGGTGCTGTAGGTGTCATTGTCACGATTTCATTTTCTTCTGGATTAACTGTAAAAATAGACTGACATTGTCACAGTACTTCTTTCATTGTTAACTGATTGAGAATAGCATTGAATTTGTAAAGTAATAAAATCGGTCGGTCGAATTTATTGTTTTTGTTAAGAACAAATACTTATAATGATTTACCTTTAACGGTTACAACGTCTGGGGCAGGTGTGGCCAATGGCGGCAGTGACGTGGGCGTGGGAAGCACGTCGACCGGCGCGGGTGCCGCCCAGATCAAGCGATCTGATATAGTTCATTAGTATAATAAAATTTTTGTTAATCATTATGTACGTAAAAAACTTGGAGGTCATCCTGATATGTTACTTCAAAAATCTTTTTTATATGTAGTTTATTTTGTAATTACTAGCTAGAAGAATATGATAGTCGAAATCAACTTGGCATACGAATGTTCTTAAAAGTTACATTACTAAAAGAAAGAAACTAGTTTACGAAATCTTATACGGCTCTGATATGGTTAAAAAGTAATTTACCTGGGGGCACGCCGCCTGTTGTAGTTGTTGTGCCACATCTGCCAAATATGACGCTGTTATTACTGAAGGGTTCGAGCAGGTTAAGCATCCTGCCATTTATTGTAGCGTCAGCTATGCATCCCTGGAAAGGTGCTTTGGACCCAACTTTGCCACCGACTACGTAGCCCGGTTGTACGCCGCCCACAAATAACACTCCATCAAGTATGTGCAGTGGAGCTGGCGCTGTGTCAGTACTGGAAATGGCAATGAAAACATAATAATGTTAATACAGTCAAAACCGTTTATGGCGACATCAGGCAGTCATCAGGCAGGCAGGTCCTGGCTGAATGTTATATGACCGCTTTATCGCAAACATTGGTTTTTACGACATTGTTTACTACGACATACCGCATTAAGCGACCACATTTGGTTAATTTTTTCGGAGAATTATACCTGTAGAACGACCGGCTCAGCTGTATTGTAAACAATTTGAATAGGTAACAGTATACACATCTGGCACAGTATAGTAGTCAAGTTTCACAAAAAACTATAGCTAACTGCTTTGGGCATGCAAGTTTTAAAGATCTTACAAGTCTTATAATAAGAACCTCAGATGATGTGATTGACGATGATGAAGAGGACAATATTTCTTTGGCTCAATTAGCCCAAAATTTACGACCTGCTTTATCTACTACTGAAACACACGAGTTCATTGATGTAGATCAGTCTATTGCAATTTGTGCACCAGCTACGGAAGATGATATTTGTACGTGGAGTTCAAGAGGAAAATGAAAATGAACAGGAAGACTCGGAAGAACAATTTACAGTGCCAACTTTGATTGACGGTCTTAATGCTGTTAGTGTATTACGAAAGATTGTTCTTTTTAATGAAGAGTTCCACATGCAGGGAAAGTGTCACGATACACTGATTAAAATCCAACGTGAGTTACAAAATGTGTATGCACGACAGAAATGTTTCAAACAAACTAAAATTACAGATTTTATGCATACAAAAATGATGGAAAAATTATATTGTTCTTTTATATTATACGTTTGTATTGAAGTAAACAAAATGCGGTTTAATTTCCTACATGAATATACATATCTTTCCTATTAATACCTGTCACCGGTTGTTACAACTATCGGTTTTTACGACTCAATATGAGTAGTCCCTTCGATGTCGTTATAACAGATTTTGACTGTAATTGAATGTGACTTTCTGATACTGCAGTGTGCAAACTTGGCAGCGTAGGTAGGTTTTCCTCCCATAAAATGAACTGATATCCGTGTCAAAGTTACTTATGCGAAATAAAGTAGAAAGGTCCTGTAAGTATTATGTTGGGAACATCAACTTTCAGGAACATCATCTTTATAAGGTTACATTACCACCTCTGGATGACTTCCTGCCCTCGCGCCCTACAAAGTATGCCTTCCTCAGCTTTTCCCTACAACTCAATTCTTACCTGAAGTAATCAAAATCGTCCACAACTAGCCGTAACGCTTGGTCATTGTGCGTTACGGTGACGACGTGCCACTGAGAATCGTTGTATGTACCGAGGCCTGTGTCAAGCTGTTCTCGTTGGCTCATTAGCACTAATTTACCTGAAAATTCAGACATTAAATTATTGAAGATTAAATTAGTACACTGCAGATAAACAAAATTACTAAAATATCATTTAATAGAAGTTAACTTTACAATTTTATGTTTACTTAACTGAAAATTTTAACTTACCGCCAATTAACGATAAGGATATACTATCGGACATTGTAGTAGTTTGAGTTCTACTTAAATATACAAAAATAAGTCCATCTGCTTTGGATGTTTTAAATTTCAATGTCAATTGTAAGTTTTCTGTTGTAAGATTAACGTAGCGTAGATAACTGTTGTCGCCCGATAGAGAGACAAGTGATGCGAACTGAAATGCACAAGTAATAATTAGTAGTTAGAACTTTGCTGTATTTTAAAATATGCTTAGTCTTTAGTAAATAGTCTACCTGACAGCCATAAGCTATGCCAACAGACTCTATGTTTTCGCTCAGATCAATGTTTACACCATCTATACTAATTTGTCGAATGCAACCGTCAAATCCTTTACTAGTAACTTGTATAATTCCTTTATTGTTTCCACCAAAGTTCATCGTGTCTAGATCGGGGATTTCTTTCGTTTCTGAAGTTGAAACTGTCTTAAGAACTTCGCCATCGACTTTGAGTGAACATGTAGTCAAATATCTTCCAGCATCTAGTCTATGCCATTTGCCATCATTGTAAGCTTTCGTTGTCCCAATTATAGTCAGATCGTCAGGGTTTCCGAGAGATACCTATTAACAAAAATTAAGAATATCAAGAAATATACACAGACAGGTCATACAAATTATCCACAGATAAAGTATTTAATATAAGTGTATCAGTTGTTTTTTTTTTGGCTATAAGAATTGTTTACATTTTGAATTTATTACGCAAAAAGATTTTGTTACTTAATTATTAAAGTTACAAAATGTTTACCTGTAAGTAAATGCGTCCATCCTGCATCTGAAGGGAGAAGAAGTGACTACCTTCTCCAACTAGATATATCAGGCCATCGGGAGCATATGTTCTAAAGAAGAGAAGCACGTGGTTCTTCTGTGGAACAAGGTATCCTCTGCCTGGCATTGTAACGTGAGACCGACCATTGAATCGATACTCTTGTGGCCCACTCTGTGATGTTATCAATTTGTCTCTAAAATTGAAAGAAATCGTATTGAAATAAATTATCTATGGCTAAAGGCATTTTTATAACGTTAATTTCTTACCTCTGTCTAGCTCCCTTCAAATTATCAGCACTGATGAAGTTCCACAATCCTACAGGTGTATCACCTATCATAAGTTCTTCTATTTGACCTTCAAATGCTGGGAAGCTCACTCCTTGCAGTTGCGCATCAGATGGAACACCACCGACATAAAGTTTGGACTTTTGTCTGTCCAAATTGAAGATGGTATGCTGTCCTGGTAAAGTTGCGTCTTTCGAATGTATGTATTCTGTGCCATTGCCTAAAGATTCGCGTATGGATAACTTGACATTCCGCCCGACTCTGAAAATACATGTAATTTTTAAAATAAGTATTTTTATGTTAACTACATACAACAATATAAGTTTATTGAATTCATTTTCGCCATTCAATGGCAGTGACAACGAGAATAGGACTATGACGATGAGAGATTTCTAATATCAGATAACAATATAGGTTGACTTAACAATATAGATTACTTAATTCACGATTAATATGAAAATGGGGGGTAAGTATAATATTTGTTTACCTGTCAACTATGACTTGATACCATTTATTATCAGCGACAAATTTATCACTGCCAATCTTGGTAGGATCTTTTCCAGCGCTGTCGCCGATGTCCATTACCACATATGGATATCCATTTTGGATACCAATTACCATAAAGTCATCCTGAAAGATAATTGATGTTTATTTATAATCGTCCGTGATATAAAAGTGGTGTTTCTTTTTCGGCAACAAAATAAAACTTCAATATTGCAACTTACAGATTTTGTTCGCCTGAGCATTGTGTCTTTTGGATTGCCTAAGTAAAGTATGAATCCGTTCTTTTCTTTGGTGCGGAAGTATGTAGATACGTGAGTGGATGTAGACATTTCGTCAACAGTATCAGGAAGTCTCGGTTGTAGTGTTGACCAACGGTCGAATGTCACCCCGAATTGCACTCGGTTGGCTACAGTACGGGCCTGATGGAGAAAAATATTATATTATAGAGAGAAACACATTTTACAAAATTACTCATTACAATTATGTTGAAATTATAGAGTACCTGTTCAACTAATTCTCTCAATTTCTTCAACCTTTCATCTGCTTCTTTGCGACGTTGTTCCAGACTTTCCTGTTTCATTTTTACAACACGGTACTGGGAAGAAATCTTAGGATCCATATCTTTGATGTTATTCACTGCAAAAAATAAAACAAGCTATTGAATTCATTGAACGTACATCACAATTTTGAAAACTTTCAGTGTTAATAATTCAGCATACCTAGGTTCTCAATATTCGATGTCATCTTTTGTGCATCGTCAGCTACTTTTGGTAGAGACTGAGCCCATTCCTTACTAGAAGCAAGATCCTTGCCTAGTTGCGACATTATATTACTCGTGATTTTGACAGTTTCCATTACTTTAGAAGCTTTTTGAGTTTCGGCTTCCAGTGAAGTTGATGTGCTGGTCGGAAGTGATCTGTAAATAAAACGCCAAATTTGCATAATAAGTAATATCACGTAAAGATAAATAAAATATAAAAATAGCTGTGGTTATAATTTATAACATCTTCGATTTAATCATAAACTTACAACTGTATTGCATTATTTTCATCGTCCGCATCACCAAGAATCTTCCATGCGTCTTTTAATGCTTCCTCTGCACGGGTAAGATTAGGCCTTAGCTTTTGTTCAACGGTCTGTTGAGCACTTAAAGCAGTTTCTGACAGTGTCATTGATTTATTCTTTGCTGGGGTGACGTTTTCTTGTAGAATATTATTCTAAAAACAATATTTTTTTTATTATACAGACTTAAGCTCACTATTTATTTTCAGTAGATAGCAAAAGATCGAGCAGCCACACTATTTCCCTAAAATAGTGAAATGACCGCTGGCCGCAGTCATCTTAAAGAAGTTCAAAGGTTGAAGTTGCGTTGTCTGCTTTTGGACGTACAGAAAGAGGAAATTTTCACTTCTTGTACGTTCTCTCCCACCAAATCTACTTCTGTTTTCATAATGACCTTACAAGGAAATAGTCGGAAGGGTGAAAGAACTAGAATATGGCCACCGACACACAAATTAATCAGACAAAAAGCGTATCTTCCGTGTGTTCGTGGCATTGTACCGATCGAGTGTGCTATTCAGCTCTTTATAATACATATTTTGTAATATTGTCTATACTTACGATCTTCGTGGCGTTTAGAATTGATGATTCTGCTTCATCGCCTGCTTTTTTCGCGTCACTGATTTCTTGTACAATAGAAGAATATGCAGAGGCTGCACTATAAGCATGTTGTGTCCTAGTGTTGTTATTTTCCCTTTCTGCTAAAGCACGTAGACTGTCCGCCTATGAATTCAGATAGTTTTTTTAAAATATAAATTAGGCACTATTATTAAATCTAGTAATCTAAATACAATTTTTTAATTTTACCCTGTTTCTTAATCCTTCTGCATGATGCAAAGCTACGTCAGTCAAATTTGTTAGATTTGGAAAATCATCCTTTAAAAGTTCTAGCATTTCTTCAATTTCGTTGTTACCGTTGTTTAAATCTTCTAATCTTTTCGAAGAAATATTTACGATACCTCCAGACAAAGCATTGAAGAATGTGGCATTATTTATATCTAAAGCGGCATCAATAAGATCTTTCATAGCTGCACTGTTTAATTTGGTGACCGATAGAACTTTGTTTCCAAACTTTGATTCTCTAAAATAATTTATTTATTATTTTACCTTTTAGTTAGTTCTGTAGTGTAATGAGTAAAACGAGAGAAAATATTAATTCTACGATACAAACCTATTCTTATCATTCAACATCTTAGCTTCATCAGCAGTTTTCTGTGCAATATTCGTGTATTGTAACATTTCGTCTAACTTTCCCTTCAAGTCTTTTGTTTTGTTTACTAATATTTGGAACCTCTGTAAATTTAAGATTATGAAACATTTTAAGTTGTTAAAAATCCAGTAAACGTTATAAGTAGAACATCTTTTATACCTTTGTTTGTTCAATAACAGGTTGGACGAAAATATTCATTCGTTCTATTTGATTGTCGACATTATTTATTGCACTAATTGCTAATTCTTCCTTTGGCTTGAGGTCTTTGGCTGAAATAAATAATTGTTATGTGTGAGGAATTTTATTCTTAGAATGAAATTAGATATGTGGCAGGATAAAAGTTGAAAAAATCAGATAAAACTTCTTTACAGTAATTGTTATTCGAACCATACCTAAAATGTCGCTCTTAATTTGCCGAGCTTCTGCTAAAGCGCTGTCTACTTTAGGTTGTTGACTGAGTTCCAGGCCTGTGGCCAAGTCACTAACGTGTGTAACGATATCTTTAGCTCTCTGACCGTTGTCCCGAACCGACGCTAAAATTTTGTCAGCGTCTGCTGCTAGTGTCGCAGCCCTTCCGATCTGATTTTCGCTATCGGTTGCTGCAAACTCGGCCTAGAAGAAAATTGTATTATCTGTAATTTATTACACAAACATATAAATTACATGTAAATATACTCTATACTTACAGATCTTAACAAATTCTTAGAACTAGTCTCCAAAGCTTTTACCGCAGTTGTAACTTCGCCTAAATCGACATTACGTAATTCTGTTACCCTGGGCTTAAGTTGTTCAGTTTGGTTGGAAATATAGTTCAGTCGTTGTGTAGTGAAAAATGAGTCTGCCTTATCCTGGAAAATATAAAAAATCGAATATATTTTTTGAACATTTATTAGCTTCAGTACTTAAAAGAACTCTAAATGTTTTATTGAAAACAAAACTTATGAAGAAAGTCAATACAAATATATTATACAATAAAAATACTTTTACCTTAAATTCTACACTTTCATTGGACAACATGTAACTCAAGTCTTCTACAGAGAATATTAAAGCGTCGGTACACGAATCACACTCGAGACAACCTTCGTGTGGTATTAACACCCACCTAATTACAAAAAAAATTATTAAAAAGTTGCAGACATGCCATGATTGTAAAATTCGTCAGTACATACTCCTAGTTGCAACCGTAAACCTTCACTGCTGTGACATACTTTTGTATGTTTTGTCAAAAAGGATAAAAGTGTTGACAATTTGTATCAATAAGTATAAGTTTGGAGAATATAAGTGTCGCGGCAGTGGAGTTCTACTGTGAAAGTTACATTATAATTATACCTTTCAGGACAACGGTCACATTTTTCTCCTATGACACCCGGTAGACACTCGCACTGGCCAGTGGCGTTGCACATGAATCCAAGAGAGTATCCAGTATTACAATTACAATCTGAAATTACGAAACAAAGTATGATTTGATGATTCTCGACTTCTGATTGGATTTAAAAATACAGATAGTATTTTTTGCTCATCTGTACAGTTCGTGCTTATTTAGACAGTGTTTTTGTAAATACACAAATTGATTTAGGGCAAGATTTTAACTTACGATCGCATCCGTATTTGGTATAGTTCCAATAGCCAGCAGCACATTGGTCGCATTGTTTTCCGGTGACTCCTTTTGCACATCTAAAAAAACACCAGTAAATCATAAACTTATAAAGTGTGAGTTATATTTAGGTACAGACATATCACCTCTGAGCCTACCCTAACTTAGGAGTGAGTAGGCCTTAGTCAACCACACTGGCCAAGTTCGGAATGGTTACCTTCACTCACATTTTTGATTTGTGCAGATATGTGTAGGTTGCGCCACGATAAGTTCCTCCACCATTCGAACGACATGATAGACTCTTTATTTATAAAATATTGTAGCATTTGCCCTCTACGAACCTGCATTGTCCAGTATTATCATCGCACTGTGAAGACTCGGAGGCGAGTGCGCAGGAACACGGGGTACAGCCCTGACCGCTATTGAGGCCCCAATGATCGGGCGCGCAACGGTCACACTTGTCTCCAATTACTCCCGGCCGGCATACGCAAGTACCAGTAGTGGGGTCACAACGCTCCATTCCAAACTCGTCGCACACGCAAGCTGTTTTACAAATCTTGTCTTACTAATTCTTGCTAATATGTTAGTAAATGTAAAAGTTTGGAGATGTGGATGTTACAATACAACTCTAGAATGGCTGTATGAATTTGGATGAATATATATCTAATAAGTTCTTTACTTTTTGCTGTTATTTTATTCTTTTATATCTAAATAGAAAAAATGATATAATAAGATTTTTATGCAGTGAATTACTTCGTCTACTTGTTTACGATAAGTTTTCAAGTAAAATTGTACGAACTTTATACGTCTTTTTTGCAAAAAAAAAAATTAGGTGATTAGGTTAACATTGAAATTGGAGTATTGAAAAATTATCGTTGCCAATTACTTTGTCGATTATAAAATATCACTATGGAATTTCCATTCAAATGAACATAAATATTAATTATAAAAATTGAAAAGAGAGCATATGATAGTATAATTTAAAGAAAATACCTGTGCAGTTCTTAGAAAATATGGCATCTCCGAAGAAACCTGGGGCACATAGATTACAAGCGGCTCCAGCGGTGTTGTTGACACACTTGAGACAGTCACCAGTGATGCTGTCGCACGAGCTGGGATCTTCAGGGTTGATGTTACCCGAACAGTTGCAAGGTTTACAATAATCGCCTGGAAATTAATACACCATTTTACACGTCACTATTTTACAAAGCATTTTACGAGTTTAAGATTGTTTAAACAGAAATCTAAGCAAGTGATTTATGTAAGTCAGAATAAAAAAGAAACTGTTAACAGTTATGGTTGCCTTTTATGATGACAAGATCTCGTAAGCATTATGGTGACATCTTTCTTTAGTCTATAGAGTCTATTTTAAGATTACTCACCAATATTTTCGGGAATGCCATAGTATCCTGCCGCACAGTATTCACATCTTGCGCCAGCATAGCCGGGTTTACAATCACAAGAGATCAGGGAACCATTCCCACTTAATTCACAGCCAATGGCAAAGCTTAAAAAGGGTATATGTATTAAAAAAAATATCAATAAACATGACTCACAATCATATTTATGAACAAAAACAAATCTATAATGTACGTTCGTAACTTACTTGTTAGATGGGTAGGGCATTGGGCAAGCGCAGATGAGGCAATCGTGAGGCGTGCCAACCGTCGCGTCGCCATGGTAACCAGGAATGCATTGCTCGCAGTGATCTCCCATTGTATAGTCCGTACATTCCTAGAAAATAATGATCCGTATTATGCATCAATAAATTTTATATTACAAAGTGTAAATTAAAAAAGGTACCGACAGTAAAAACTTTTAGATTTCAACTTACCAGACAAATACCAGTATTGACATCACATTCGTTTGAATGTCCGTTACATTGGCATGGTACGCAGAATCCGGCATGGGGTCCGGAACTAAGTCTGTAATAGCCTTCAGCACACTGTTCGCACGATAGACCACGATAAGCTTTGGGGCATTGGCAGTCTTCTACAGATGAAGCTTGTCTACCGTCAGCAAAGTCTTCTACAGCGACATCCAAACTTACACCCATCAATCTATAAACATATTTTATTTGCAAAAAGCTTACATTTGTAGTTCGCTGTGATAAAATATTATGTACGTGTAAAACAAATAATCGCTTTGGCTGTAAGAAATATTTTGATTTTACGCCATGTAAAACATCACAACATTAACAAACACCATTAAAATAATAATAATAATGACATCTGATTAACGTACCTTGTTGTCACAGGTTGATGCCAATAAGTTGCTCGAATGTAAATACTGGTTACATTAACAAGTATGTTCATAAATTGATCTCTGGTGACCGCAGAACCATCCAGGTTTGTGAATTCATCCTCGCTTATTCTGACGCTGTGTCTCCAGTTGACAACTGATGGTGGTTGCTCTACGCTGTTGTGTACTATGTATCCGTTAGCACCACCAATAATAACGTCAGCTTCAATCACGGCAAATCCATCATCTCGTGTGGTGTAAAAAACATTGTATGTGAGATATCCTCCGTATGACGTCAGACGTTGTCCTAAAATTAAATCATACCATGTCTATATCTAAGAAGAAATTTACACGTCTTCCAGTTTAGGTTTGATGTGTCTTTTACTCTCATCTACATTCACCTTATGTTTATATTTACTTAGTCAGTAAGAAATGAACAACAAAAGACTGCAAATAATAACTATTACCGAATCCAGTCATAGTCAGCAATAGTCAAATTAAGCGTGCAACATTGTTACCTTATCGGTCAGCGACATGAACGAAGAAATGATGTCATAATACGACCTCTTTTATTTCATTCGTTTGTTTATTTTGATTGATCGATCATAAACATTCATAATAAACATATACCCTACTATGAGTTTCATCTATGTTCTAACAAAATTTCACATTACATTGTGTGTATTTTTTACTTAATATTTATATTATATTATACATACATATATCTATTTATTTAATTTCAATGTTGTTATTGTTATGTGGTCTTCACATTTTACTCACCGAGATAATATTCCGGGGCACCAAAGTAAACTAGTTTTTGGTCTTCATCGTCACTACTTACGAGTTCAGCGCCGATTACCGTTTCGTTCAAAATAGTAGGGGCAATGGTGTACGGGAAAATGTTCAGAGTGCGGTTCACTTCGACGTTTACTAGGTACCAATCGCTCATACCACTAATCTGTATCAAAATAATACATATTTCAATCTCTTTTTTTGTAGTGAGTTATTGATATGAAAATAATGAGAGTTCAAACAGTTTCAACAAACTCATTGAATGTCTATCTTGTACTGAATCCATAAACCCTTAATAAATCATACCTCAGCCCACGTCAAATACGAGCTGGTGCACCTTGTTGTCTTGCCGAAACAGTAACATTTTGTACAACCATCGGGATTGTCTGGTTGCAAGTTGAAGTATTCATCTTTGCAAGTGTCACATGCCTGAAAGGGGAAAATGATAATTCCAAAAATTAAGCGAAGAATTAAAAGCAGATATTAAAGTAATAAACCCTAATTCAGTGAAGTAAAAGAATCACACATTGTAGTACACTAATTAAAATCACGGCTAGGCGTAATCCTGATATGTAATCGCTCATTCTTGGTTCTACATTCTTTCGCCTTTTCATTTTATGTGGTTAAATGAAATAAATGGAAGTTTATTTTAATGTTCGTGACTTACTTGACCCCTGACGTGCTTTTTACAATAACACTGGGCAGTGTTTTGATCGCACACGTCTTCAGTGGTGCCGTACAAGTTGCATGTACATTCTAAGCAATCGGGGAATGCATAATGGCCAGGTACACAGTGATCACAGGTCCTTCCTATTACGTTGTCTTTACAACTGAAATAATAAATTGTAATTTGAAAATAACCACATCGCAAACATTTAGTCGAATTGTCGAATCGCACGTAGTTTATTCCTTATTTATGAGTAGTGTACGCATGGAATAAAAAATATATAATAATAAATATAGTCTATGTCACCCAGGGATTGTGTAGGTTTCCAACAGTGAAAGAATTTTTCAAATAGGTTCAGTTATTTCGGAGCCATTTCAAAGTTAAAAAATAAAAACACATTTTTCTTCTTTATAATATTAGTACAGATTTCAATGAAAGGTAAAACAATCAATTAAATAATATCATTCGTGTTTAGATGAAATCAGATACGCATCAGTTACTAGAAGTTTGAAAATCAATAGGATATGGAAATGCGTTTGATAAAAATGTACCTTATACCTGTGAAAATAAGGACTGAACTTACTCGCAGTTACCACTGTCTGCCTCGCACTGTAGTTGGTTGCCGACTACACCGAGAGGATTGCAGTTGCAGTCATCACAACCGCGCTGCACGTCGAAGTTAAAGGTGAACGGCCTACAACGATCACAATTGTCGCCTTCCACATTCTTTGGGCAAATACATTGACCTAAAATATAATTAGTTACTTTTATGACTTGATTATGTTACGATGGATATTTATATTGTATAATTATAAACATACAATAATGTTTATATACATGTATATTAAGTAAATTTACTTTTAACTTTACCCATTTATGGTTTATGGTAATAATACTATACCAGAAGTAAATACGTACCGTTATCATCACAAATGGCGGTCAGTGGACAATTGCAAGGTTTGCAGTTAGGGAAACCGTAGAAACCAGTTTTGCAAGCGCTGCAAGTTCGTCCGATAACGTTGGGCTTACACGGACATTGTCCACCGAATGTGTTACATTCCAGCTCTGTAGAACCCATGAAGTCGCAAAGGCAACTCAGCGCTCCGCTGTTGTATTCGGCGGTGATAGAGAACATTGCGTCTCGACAGAAACCTTAAGATGAAAATAAAAATTTAGCAATGGTGTGATTAAATAACTTAGGGCCTGGTTTACTGAAGTCCTCTGAGAAGAATACGAATCGAATATTACCTCTAATTTCGAAGCATGTTAGGCTAGCTGCAACCATAATTGAATGGAGATATATGTCCAGGGAAAAGGATTACCCTCCTATCAGTAAGGCAAACATAAAATTAAAATGCGACATAATAATGTAGGCAATATTAAATTGTTGCTAAGGTAAAATATATAATATACATAGAAGTAGTAGTAAGAATATAGTAGTTTTAAGTCAGAGGACATATTTAATATTTATTTCGCGGATCGCTCCGTCCACTCTCCAGAGCGGACGGAACGAGACGCATCTCGTCGAGACCAAAATCTAAAGATATTCAGTTTTGGGAGAATGAAGTTAGTACAGGTGCATGCGTGCGCAACACGTCAAATTGCGTGCGCATCCACGTTGTAGTTTAGGCAACTTCATAGGCAACGTACGCTGTTGATTAACATCTACTCCATACGATTCCACTACGCAAAACTCGTACAAAACATTTCTGATATTCCTGTAATTTACTTTTAAAAAAATAACAACCTGTTTTGTTGTTTCGACAGTGAACCCTCAAAGCATGAAAATTTTATAAAATTTTATGAAGTGACGTACCCAAGTTGTCACTTAATCGTCGAAATTTATGTTTTTTTTGCCTAACAATAATTACCTTTTCCATGTGATTAGCACACGTATATTGTGAACGTATTTTGAAATTAACCTTACCAGTTTCATTGGGATTTATATAATAATGATTCATAGCGCAATTTTCAATAAACTCTCTTGTGTAATCGAGTGTGTTTGCTTCTTTAATCGCTGTGTCCATGTAGTCTGGTTTCTCTATAACTAGGACGTAATCCAACCAAACTCCTTTACTTGTGTTACCCTATTGAAACATAATTAAGAAGACATTAATTTAGGCCGAGTATACAACAATGTGGCGTAAAGCAGAAACGAAGTTTTATTAAGATGCATAATTTTATTACCTTTTTTTAATCTATTTTCATTAAGCTGATATTTTTAAATTAAATCGAAATTGTGTACTGATGGTTTAAAAATTACCTTGAAATTTAATGTGAAGTTTTCGTTAACAGAAAATTGTGTATTTCCATTGGCCAGTGTTATTAGAGCTCTGCATCCAGAATTAGACGGGCAATGTTCTATGGGTAAAGATGCTTCGTATTTCTGGTCATCGATAGTGACAGTTATTTCTGCATTGCTCTCTACAATATTAAATGTATTTTAACATAAACGAAAATGGCTTTACTATATTTGCAATGTAGCTGAAAATAACAATTTTTATTATACCAAATAAAATAACATGTTACCTGGATTATTAGGCTGGAAGTAATGTACGACAAAGACGTAGTCTCCGGGTGTAGGAACTTTAGATTCCAACTTAATAGGTTCCGAGGTTGGATCCAGATAAACAACTGATGTTGAATTATCGAGTATGGAGGGTCGAGTGTAGTGGCCCCCGCCCGTACCTGCTTCCATTTCAACCTGTAGAGGTAAGAAAGAAGTACAAAGGAATTAATAAGATGGACTGTCCCAGACGGACTTATACCATCCAGATTGATTAAATACTCCAGATAATACCGCCCAATAACAGCACTCGAAACCGTGCATGTATATGTAGATATATGAATGTAGAAGAAACAGGAGAGGTTTATCCGAATCGCGGCAAATGAACCTTATTAAAAAATAGATTTCTAGAAAAGTAGATACTCTAGAAATGTAATTATTAGAATATCTAATATAATTTCTATTAAAAGAAATATAAACTTACTTTTTTTGAGTCCACTGCCGCCGCGAACACTCCCGGACTGCATTTACCATTACGTCTCAAACAGAACGGACGAGGTGTTATGTAGTCAAGATGCCAGATTGCTTCAGGAATTGCTACTATCGATTTTATTCCAACTAGAGTATCAGTGTCACCCTGAAAACATTCCATATTTTAGTATCACCCAATCCGATATTTCATAATCAAAAGTATGAATTCAAAACATGCAGGATAATTTAAGAATCAAAGTAATTTGTAAGTGTAAGTGCTAATGCTCACATGAGAATAAAAATGTAGTACTAATTAACAACATTTACCTCTAGGTAGACAACGTTGTTGGGATCCATAACATTCTCAGTTATGATCTTTGAGAGATCATCAGCTACAACTTGTCTGCAAGGAGTAGTGTAAGGACAATCGTTTAGGTTCACAATCGCACCCATCTCAGGCCCATCACCGGATTGGAAACGAATAGTAATAATTCCTTTTGGACTGTAATCGTCTGTTACATTTGATATAGTTACATCAATTTGAGCACCACTTCCTGTATTATTAACTGGTGTAACGTATTCAATTACAAGAATGTAAGGTCCGTTTGGTTCGATGTTCATGTCGTATTGTAGTTCACTTTGATCACTGATCAATAGTGGGATATCAGCTGGCCCTAAGTTGTACTCTCTTAGTTGCTGTAAAAGATGTTCATTGAGTATTATTAATATTGATAAACCGATCTCCCCTTGTTTCTAGTTAAGTAGGAACAAAAATTAAAAAAGAAAAAACACTAGACTGAAATTCGTGAATTTTCTACGAGTATTATAGGAAAAAGATATAAAGTAAACGAATTGAGAATCTATATTAATTAAAAGTAAAACAAATATTTATTACCTCTGGATTGTTGACATATTCAGTGACTGGTGTTATTAGAGTTGTTATGTTGGCTGTAGGGAATCCGTTGAGACTTGGGTAAGCAAAATGGCGACAAAGATTGCGTTCTCCAATCGCGCAGGGTTTGTCAACTAATTTAGTTAGAACAGTCGCTTCATAGTATGCCTCAGGTATCAGTACAAAGTAGTCCTGTAAATATAAATGTTAATAAGCTTTTTGCGTTTTTTTACTGTCCACTGATTGATGTTACCGTTTTACATATATTTTGGTCTTCGATTTTTCAAAGAAAATTTGAGGGATGACAATACAAGCGTCACTACGAGTGGAAGCTCATAGTTACTGAATTGATTTGTTGAATCGTTGATTATTATATCCGACATCTTTATTAATTTTTAATAAGTAAATGGATGTATACTAACAATCATAACTTCTCTCGTTGTCTTGATTGTGACAGTCCAGTTGCCGGCGTTCATTACAAACGGTGCTGGTGCATTGCCTTTTTCCAATGTTACAGTTACCAGCTGGGGCTGTTCAGTAGGTCGCAAATATACATTGAACCTATACACAGAAATGTTATATTTTTAAAACTTTCTCACTTAGCTACGATCAAGATGACAATACTCTGGTAGGATTTTACTGCAATATTATTGGTTCATTATGTAAATATCATACTGTAAAGAGGTAATATATTAAAAAAACTAAGCAATAATGAACACATTAGTGTAATTGCCCTTAATACATGTAAGTAAATGGTAAGAGGAACATATTTCCGTGTTACTTACGTTTGCTGCGTATCCACAACGCTTTCTGGTGTTATAATAATCGAGGTGGTTACTAAGTCACGTAGAGGATTGGCGTATTTTAACACCATCCGGTACAAAGACGATTTGCCGATATGTACCACGTTAATTACTTCGTTCTAGGAAACAAAACAAATGTTTAGAATATTTATATTCTAATACAAAGTATAGTTCGCTTACTCGTTGTTAGAAAAGCTTCCTCTTTGAATTTAGTATTTTTAAATCAGTATTTTTTTAGTTAGTTCTAGTAGTAATATTAGTAATAAATTACAAAAAAAAAGTGTTTTTATTATAATTTGACAAAATAATTGAGAAAAGACGCTAATACCTGGAGCACAGAAAATACAACATATCCCTTCCAGGAATAACCCGGGAAGACTTCTTCTGAATCTCTGTATCGGACTGGACCGGATTGTGTTAGACCTTCTTCGACTTCGTACTGGAACTGGTGAAGAGTGGGGAAGTAATGGGCGCGGATAGGACGGTCGCAGCGTCGGCCGTCGACGCGCGAGTGACAGCGGCATTGACCAGTGCTCTTGTCGCAGTTGTTGTCGATGGAACCGCCGATATCGCAGTCACACTCTGCATTATAAGTTTTTTAAATGCCGATTGGTATGACATACTTGTGGTAAAAAGACACACCGCGGAACATGTAAGCACAGTGTAAAAAAAATTATTAACTACTACACTATTTTTAGCCGACCTCAAAAAGAAGGAGATTATCAATTCGACTGTATTTTTTTTTAAATAACAATTCTAATCATACTCTTCAATAATATGAATGATACTTTGAGAAACCATTATATTCTCACTTGACATGGACACCATGAGCTAAGTGTTGGACTCTTTAATTTTTCTACTTAGATAAAACAAAATCACGAAATATACCGGTACATCCAAAAAGATTGTTGTTCTGCAGATTGTAGAAGCCGCTTTGACACTGATCACACTGAGAGCCGTCGACGTTCATCTTGCACGTGCACTGACCCGAACGGGTATCGCACGCGCCCAACCCACCCAGCGTGCCAGCCAGATAGCAACTGCATTCTGTATACCAAAATTATCATCAATAAAAACATAAACCAGTATGTTCAGCCGAGGATGTTTCATTTCATACCCAATTCGGTGAAAGGTTTTATGAAACTCAAAATTAAGTCGAAAACTTGTCATAGCAACATGTGGTACATGTTAAAGTATTCGATTTATTTCAACACGGACGGCGTCGCGGGCAACAGCTTGTATTAATAAATAACGTGCCAATAAAAGTCATACTGATAAATTGTATATGATTTATTTAAAGTAATCTTACCTTCGCATCCCAGAGGATTGTATTCTTGCAAGTTCCAGAATAAGGCTTTACAATCGTTACAGATGCGACCTTGCACACGATCCTTGCATTGGCATAGCTCACCAGCAGGCACGGACCCGCAACCTGGTGTAAAACATTTAAATGTGTCTTTTCAGTGTGTGGTAAAATAACAATAAAATCGACATAAATTGTCTGTTATGTTATTCTTCAGTTCACAAACAACCTTTGCCGAGCTAATCGTTATCTTACATAGTCTTTTGACATATTCAGGTGCAACAATTTTATTTATTCATATGAATTACCTGCAAATGAGGCTATAACACCTCTAGGATCACAATTACACTCCTCACAAGCTGGGTAGTTATAGAATTGTTCCTTGCACTTGTCACATTTCGCTCCATCGAAGTTTGGTTTGCAATGACAGAGGCCGTTGTCGTCGCACGTTGAGCCAATGGAACCAGACACATCGCAGTTGCAAGCTAAATTAGAAGAAAACGACACAAAACGGTTAAAGACGTGGCAATTAGTATTTTTTGGTACACAATTAGTCGTGAATTAGAAAACAATAGGCGGAACAGAGTTTATAGAGAGTTATCGAGAGTTTTGAATAATCCAAAGTTATAGTTACTTACGTAAACATTCAGGGTATTTGTAATAACCAGGCGAGCATTGATCGCATTGTTTTCCTCCAAAGTTTGAGAGGCAGTTACATTTGCCATCAGCGGAGCAACTGGTAGATGTGGAGCCAGTTGGTGAGCAGTTGCACGGCACACAGAGACGTTCACGGCCTTTTACCTCCATATAGTATCTATAAATGTGCAAGCAAAATGTAATAGAACTACGATAAAAATCTGTTGATCGCCGCCTAGTATAAACCATTTTAAATCTATTATTATCTAAATGTATCTATTCACGAATTCAGATATGTGTTGCCGGTTTTTAAAAAGAACTTGGAAGAGTTCTACGGAGAAAATCTTCTTTGTTAAATTAGAGTTGTCTTTTCTGAATGTGTCTCATATCAACTTTTTTTTCTTTCTATGTGGCATAAATACCGAGCCAGATATTCTTGCATTGTAATTGTAAACATACTGTAATTTGTTTATACGACGAGTCTATTACCCAGAAAGACATTGGTCACATCGTGCACCGCCAAATCCATCTTTGCAGATACATTGACCGCTGACGTCATCACAAATGCTAGCTTCTGTTCCACTGGTGTCACAGTTGCAGTCTAAATTGAAAATAATTTTATTAATATCACAATGTCGAAAACATCAACTCTCAAATAAAGAAATACTCACGTTTACATGTAGGATAGTTGAAGTAACCAGCTTCACACTGATTGCAAGTGCGGCCGCTGTATTTACTCTTACAAGTACAGTTGCCAGTTTCTTTGTCGCAAACGTGAGATACGGATCCCACTGAATTACACTCGCAATCTATTGAAAAAAAACATTGTAATTAGTAATGTTTTCTGAATAGGCAGATACTTAATAATTTAAATGGAAAACAATTAAATTAGACGACATTTTTGAAACTTACTTTTACATTCGGGTGAATAAAAGCCGTCTTGACAAATTTCACAAGATTTTCCTGCATAATTGTATTTGCATGGACACTGCAAATTATAAGATAATCATTTAAAAGTTCTTTAAATTCAACCATAAATAGTTTCACGTTTCAATATTCTCTATAATGTCTATTTCTAAATAAACAACTTGAAAGAATAAAAGCAGATAGTGTAAGAAGCCTTTAAGCCTTAAACAGTCTATGCAAACACTTCTTGGAACTCATTTTCATTTATAAAATCTACAAACGTATTTTCTTTACTTACTAAGCCATCTGTTGGTGTGCAATTATCACCCTCTGTACCGTTCAAATTACATGTACACGGTTTACAATTCGGATAGTCAAAATATCCATAGGCACAAGAATCGCAGTTAGGTGGATTAAATTCACGTCTGCATTCACAACGACCTGTTTCTTCTTCACAATTACCGGTCGAGTAGTGCAGATCGCAATTACAAGCTACAAAATAATAAATAGATTAGTCTCCATGCTTAATTCTGGGGTAAGCAAGGAATCCATATCAAGACCGAAATTTATTTCGTAACGTTATTTTATCAATAAATCCTTTTAATTAGAGTCACGTGTAGATCCAAGACTTTAAATTAAACTTTACTTACGCTGACATACGTCGATTTCATCCCATTTCTTTCCATAGGGCCTGAAGTACGTTGGTTGGCATTTATTGCAGTTAATGCCCTCAGTATTGTGTTGGCAGTTCTTACAGACGCCACCGCCCTCGTAATTGCCATGAATATCCAAGGAGAGACGCTTCTCGTCGATCTCAGGGTCGTAAACACATTCAGTTGTGTGATTATGGCAATTACAAGCTGTTGAATTATAAGTATTTATAATTTGATATTTAAGTCTTATTTACGAATCTACGTTTCTTATGACGTACCCAGATCCCTACACTGATCGAGGCAGCTAAATATGATAAAAGAGTACTATTTTCTTAAAAAACTGATCCTAAAACATGGTCGTTCAGACATTTCTTTTCTAAACCTTATGTTACGTTCTTTACTTACGTTCGCAAGCGAATCTATTCCAATTTTGTGAAATGCGCCATTTCTTTTGTTCAAAACCTGGACAGCAAGCGGCACATTGTGGTCCGCATGTGTTATGTTGGCAACGACACACCAAGATGTTGGTATTGCTCTGAGGGTCGGCAGGGTCGCAATTGTCTGCATGACCATTGCACATGCAACGACCGCCGATACTGATGTCTTTGATACTGTAAAAGTACTAAAATAGAACTTAGATTATTAACCTGAAGAATAGGAATAGAATAGAATAGAATTTTTTATCTATATTAGTCGTGATCTCAATAGTTACGCCTTCTTTGGTCATATAATTTTTGGCACAATACACCCATTTGATTTTAGGCTGACACCTAATCTATCCCTATTCATTTATTTATTTAATATGTAAACTTACTCGTCTCGTTACAGTAGGATCTTGTCTTGCCACAGACATGAGATGTCCGAGTAAATTTTTTGTTCGGAGAAGCCGAAGTCTCACGTTAGTTGCCCTTGTCCATTCTTGTAGAACAGGCGAGTCAAAGTATTTGTTAGATGACGGCCGGTAATTTAGAAGTGAGATAGGAATCTGTAAGACAAATGTCATGAAATATACAGAGAACCAAATAGCTGCAAATCGATATTACACAAAAGATTGTCCTACCTCTCCTCCTTCTAAGGGAACAATTTTAGAATATTCAGTGCTGCAGATAACAGAGTCATCTCTTGTTATTGGCTGCAAGCTCTCTTTTCCGAAAAATCTTTCGCAATCTCTAAAAAATTAAGTTAGGGCGTTAATTATTTCTTTAATATTTCAGACAAGATTGAAATATTTCACATTCGGTGAGCGTCGTAAAAACTTACTGAGGTGAATCTGAGAAATATTGCCAAGGTTTGAAGGTTTTCCCATAATCAGTTGACTTTTCCAATACCCAGAGTCCAGGGCGGGGTGAGTTGCCCATTTGAACAAAAACGTACGCTACATGGAATTCCTGAAAATAAATAATACTTGTTAAATCTTCATCGTCGTCGCCACGCTAGTTTAAATGAAGACAGATGTAGGTAGTTATTTAGAAGCAGTGATACTATTTCTATATAGGTGAGTGCCCCTTATTTAAGTTTAAAATTTCAAATTCGAAGTGTAAAGTAATTAAAGACTTACATATTCGTTATTTAACATTATATCAGAAAAGGAAGGATTAAGCTATTTAAAAGTTTTAGTAGATATATCTAGGATCCGTAGGTAGTATAGGAAGTAGACATGTATATGTTGTAAACGTTTGTTTTTTTCTATTTATGGAAGTAATTACAAAACGTACTTAATTTTTAATGTTCTTTGACGTCACCAAATAGTTAATTTTTATCAATGTAATAGGTTACGCTGTTTATCTCAATAAGGTTATCGCTATACGCTAGTTTTGTATTATTATAAAAAAAGACTGTTATTTTGATCTAATCACCACCGTATAATAACGGACGTCGTAACATCGCCCTTAAATATTAGTTCACGGTATAAAAGTTTTATTATCTATAGTATGCTATCGCCGCCCACAGTGTCCTGTATGAATATCGAAACACGCATTAAATGTGTGATGAAACGAACACTGGTTGCGTAAATGTTCACAAAAAATATTAATTTTGTTCGAATTAGAGTTAATTGTTTATTTCATTTTCTGTCTTCATGAACTGGCCTATAAAGCATTTTGTTTACCTTTATGTTTTGAAAATAAAAAACAACATGAACACATCACTTTGATGTGGCATGATCGTATCAGATGATATGTTAAGTTAAAAGCAAAGCAATGTCCAATAATTGTCCATTATTGGTTTTTAAATTTACCCGGATTTAAAATAATCAAATCAAAAATAGATATACTGCGCTAGTTTTCGCTGTGACCACAATGCATCAATTGGAAAACTTATCTCAGCATTCGCTAAGCTAAGCTAAGTATTTGTTTATATACGTACCCACTCCAGATGGAATACTTGAACAGTAATTGATAAACAAATAAAATCATCGTATTCACAACTTCCAAAATTAAAAACAAACTTATATTTTCTAATACAAAGTTACACAAAAAAATACTCGTAAGAAAATTAAGTTCTTGTACATTAAAAAGTAAAGTTAAAGATTTTCAAATTGACATACAGAGCTTTTTTTATATTATATATTTATAAGTATAATTGTATCAACGCTTAGCACATAGAAGTTAGACTTAGATAATACTGTAGTGATTAAATCTGGTCTATTATTACTTTAATGTCTCTAACAGCTTAATGTGAGGTAACGTTGGGTTCAACGCACCAACAGTATCGTATAATGGCACTATTTCGGGATCTGGGATATGCTGCGACCAGCGTAGACGGAAACATGTCGACAAAATCACTCGCTTTAGCAACAATAGTTCCTACATTTTGGAGTATAGTTATTATCCTTGATGGAATAGAATTGTTTCGGAATTAATTACTTATTTCAATTTGTAGTGAACTTGTACAAGTCGATCGATATAATTATGTGTTACTGTTCTTTTAAAATACAACATAAATAAGTTCAAAAAATAAGTTATTCGTTAACCTTTTATATTTTATATATACTAGTGATTGCTTAAAGATTTATTAGCATGAATAAACTGTTAGTAGAAAAGGTCTCTACCACTGATGTTTTGATGTTAACAAAAAGAAGCCGACAAGTATCAGAGTGATAAACGTTAATTGAAAAGTACGTTACAACATTACCAATAGATGTCATTAAAACATGAATGATAAAGAATCTTTAATACTGTTTCTTTTTAAAGCTAACTAGCCGCGATTCCGTCCGCGCGGAATTAAAAAAAAACGCAATAAGTAGCCAAATTTCATCAAGATCCGTTAAGCGGTTCTTGAGATACCTTTAAACAAACATCCATTCATCCATCTAAACATTCGCATTTATAATATTAGTAAGAAGTAAGATAAAACCATCAGATTATACGAAACAAAACTTGACGACCTACCTTTTTTTTGGTTATCCATAGTTATGTTGTTCAAGCGTCTAGTCTTCCATGTAACGATATTTTATTTCAATGTTTTTTTTTTAATGTATATTGTACAATGTACAAATATCTATAGTAATATGTAAGTAATACCAACCATAAATATATGTAAGTGTTAGAATTAGCGAAGCTATGCAGCAACTAGGAACTTACTTGACCGAGGTCAATAGTCAAGTTGACTTCGTTGTACTTCATTCCTCTCGACAGGGGCGGACTCTGCCACCAGGTCTCCATGCTGTCGACTGCGTACTCCGGTGGATGTTTCTTTGCTTCATTGTTGGCATCACAAATGTCGCAAACCTGATTATAAAAATAGAATTAATAATGGATGAATATTTATATCAGAATTTAAGAAAATACAAGCATCGATGTTTTTTCTTGACAAGAGAGTAATCTTTTTTGAGAGTAGGTAAGTAGGCTTTTGTTATGTATGTATGTCCATAACATTGTGATCTCCACTGGGTTACCCGTTTTGATCTCTTTTTAAGACGAAGGAATCAGACAGATATGCTTATAGATTTTTTTTATTAATAACCATTTAAGGTTCATAATTAATTTCAACGACGGCGCTTTTTGACAACTTGCCTGGTTAATACATTAATCTTAATTACAAAATCTTTGGCTGAATAAGTGGAGACACTGATAACAATATTTCGGTTCATCTTATCTTTTGTCTTTCCACTTTCTTAACAAGAAAGGGATCTTTTCAAAACACCCAATAAATCCCTTCATTCACAAACTCGTTCTTTTTCGGTACACGCGAATAGCATGTGCCTACAAAAAGACCATACAAATTTGGACGGCATTGTGTGAGATTGGAGCGAAACAAAAGATCGGTATAGGTTTGGATGCGCAAGCGCATTTGGCCACCAGATGTCCGCAAAAATACCAATAGTCGAGCCGATGAAGAACGACGTTCTCCGAAATGTCACGAAGTAACCTAATAGGTTGTGTCTAGTCACAACTTTTTTATTATTTATGGTTAATTGGGTTGGTGTTAGTTGCTTGTTGTTATCCGTTATGGTATTTTAAGACGGACTTTATTTCGATTTTAATTATTTAGTTAAGAAAACATAGAAAGGGACGGCACTTTTATAATTTTTAAAGTTTCAATACACTGGTATCGAACTTATCTTGGAAATAAAAAATAAGCTTATAAGTATAATAATTACTGCAGTTAATTCATATTAGTAAATTTTCTAACACTGCTCACCTATTGGTGGTAATGATTATATTGACTTGTCATTTTTAGATTTAAACTTTAAAGTGTAATGGCATTTACAAATGTTCTCTTAACCTATGACCTCACTATCACCGGATAACGATGAATGAACTTTTGTCGTGAAGTTTGTGAGATATATTACATACCACTTTGTTACTAATTAGACTAACTAAAATGTACCTACATTTGTACCGCTGGCGTCCCTTTACAAATTATGAAAGAATATTTAATACTAATAATGCGAAAGGAAAGTGAAACTTTATCAATGAATAGTTGGAGATTATTGTTTTGATGGTTATGAATACTAGTATCGTTTCTTAGAAAAAACAAAATTTCTATGTTGTTCACTTTCCTGTTTGACATTGGCTATTTGAGACTCTTTAAATGACTTTCTTATTTTTATTGTAAAATTAAATAGTTATCACAATAGACAAGACATTTATAAAGCTATATGTTTTGTGTACAAGCAGGATTGGTATTAAAATAAAAAAGGTTACTGGCTGCACCGGTTCTATTATAAAATATTGTATCTGATGACATAATTCAGTTTTGTCTAAATTTTATTTCATTTCGGTATGCTAATGAAGTTTCCTCAATGAATAGTTCAATATTCTATGCTATTTAACAAAACGCTGATCCCATCGAAATGTATGTAAATAATTCATACGTAAATTTTTTTATATACTCATTGTACCGAGTAGAATTTGAACAGTTGAGGCGCCTATAGGTACAGACTTTTTTGGCGCCCGACGAAATATAAACTTTCTTGCTCTTCTTAGAATTTCAATATTAAGTTCGGCAATTAGGAGTCCCTAAGGAATACATTCCAGGCAGGGGCCTTTATTTCTTTTGGGATAATCAGCCACTACACTATCATGACTTTGATTTTACTCTAGGTAATATATGTCACTCAAATGACACCTCAAATTTTAAGGTAAGACATACATAAGAACTGGGAAAAGTCACCTTTAGTCTGTTATTTCTTCTTATAAGAATTAACTAGAAATAATAATAGGGTTGTTTAATAATAGTAGTCACATTTTAAAAAGTTCTGAATAAACTGTTTAGTAGGTTTAGGTTTCGTAATGTAGAGGCGATGTGACTGTTTTCATTATCAGTGGTATGGTTGGCTAACAGGACGCGTCGCTTTTGAGATAACAGTGTTATCACAAGTTCCCGTTTAGGCTGCTATTGGCTACTCTCGCTGGGAAGCTGCGACTAACTTTAACAAATATGAGGAAAGAAGTCAATACTTTCTGAGTTGTCGTCATTCTCTAATACGAGTAAAAATTACGTAACACATGAAATTAGCATTCGATTATCTTTTGCAATTGTAACATTTGCAACGCTCGTATTAATCTGGCACAAATAAAGTAAAAATATATAAATATATGCAACTTAATGTAAGTATGCAAGATTCAAATAAAAAAAAACTTATTTGTTTGCTTAAGTCGCGGTGGTGCGCCATATCGGGACATAAAAGGTAAACAATAATATTATTAACTGTCACAAAATTCTTAGAAGGTGAATGTGCAATAAAGAAAAAAAAAATACCTGTCCTTGTATCACATGTTCGTCGTGGTCGGCGTTGGCGCCGGCAAGTTTACAGTAGAGCTCCGAACCTTCATCGCCGCACGTCGCCGTTGCGGTAATTTTCTTTCCGAGTGCTAAGTTAAAATACGGGGGTGTCAATATTTCTGCGCGCGCGACGCTTATATATAAAAGTAGGAGCGCGACAGAACGCTCCATGTTGCGCGCACGCCGGCCAGCCACCGAGTGAAGCTTCACTCGCCGATACTACGCCTCAGGGTTCGGGAAGGGTAGCGTACGTTATTTTTTTTTTATTTTACTAATTCAGAGAAGAGATAGGTTATGCGCAGACCTGTTTGTCCATATGATCGATTCTGGTACGAATGCAACCAATTCATAACTTATTATTATCTGTGAAAGCTTGATTTTACATTTTTTTTAGGAAATTTCCTCAGTAGAATCCAATATAATTGGTTGTATACTTACACAAAACGTCGCAAATATATCATGCAATATGCAAATAGACTTGCATTAAAATCGTGTAAATATATCATTTAAAAATACTCGTACATAGTTCGACGAACAATACAAATAGTTTTTACTAATTCTTGATGATAATGATGGCTTGATATCAGATTAGAATAGTAGTAATAGTAAAAAATTCTTTTATTTACGATAAAAAATTTATTAAAGCATAAATAACGTACATTTTAAGTAAAGTACATTTTGCGTGCGCTAATAAGTGACTATTTATTTATTTTTAAATCCTAGAAATGTGGAGAGTTTGAAAACTGTTCAAAAATTTTGTTTTAAACTGGGAACATATTTTTTTAACGGAAATGAAGAAATTTTAAGGTCTTAAACAAAAAAAAATCTTTAACAACCAAAAATTATCAACATGCGAACCTAGGCTTATAGAAATGAGAAGGAATCTACAAACATCGGGCAAAGCAATACTTCGCAAAAGGATTAGTGTTATTTAATAATTATAGTGAGTATTGATATTTGTATCCATCTTCTGTTTTCTTCTCCTTTGGCGTTTTACTATCATTTATACTATCAACACTACTTTGTCTTCGAAGGGATTTTAAGTCTGAACTACTCCTATTTGTTTTAGATAACTCTTGTTTTGGATTTGAATTTGTATGACTTCTATCCTTTTTCTGCTCTCCTACAACTTTGGGATACTGTAATTGTTCTTCGTCACTTTCTGTTGTACTAATAGTTATTACTGGTATAACAGAACTTATAGAATCTGATTGTCTTGAGTATGTGCTCGACTCCGAAGTTTGTTTTGTATCGAAAGATTTTTTTCTACCGTCATTTTTAGTGTTAGATTCTTTAATAATAGTTTTGGATGGTAGTGATGTCAACTCCTCTTCTATAATTTTGTCTTCTTTTAATTTTTCCAGAACAGCTTTCTTTTCTGTACGTTCACATAGTTTATCAATTTTAACTTTAAGACAACCTTGTTCACTTTTATATTTCGTAATATCGCTGTCGTTTGATTTGAATTCCACGTTGGACTTTTTCTTATGGTCTGATATTTTTGGAACTGATATGTCTTTGGTTTTTAATATTTCTTTGGGTAAAGTTTCGTAGAGTTCATTATCGCCATCTACAGCATATGAAGATGGCGACGTAATTTCTACTTCAGGCTTTTTATCTAGTGCGAGCCCAACAATTTTTGCGAATATACCACCTGGTAATAAAAAAATATATAAATACAACCTTCAATAGTAGGAATATTAAGTGCTGGGCAATAGTTAAATATATGGACTTAAATTAGATATTATACATATTAACTTTACGTTTTAAATTCTTCGAATCTTCTTTAGTTTCGTCTGATGTTTTTCTATCATCCGAGTCAATTGATTTAGAGAGCGGGAGAGCTGGCAACGCTTTTTTCCAACGAGTAAAGGGTGTGTTTTCAACAGCAGATGATCCTGTACGTCTTCTTGTGTCTGCTAATTGAAACATTTTCCTTCTTTCTTCTGTTCTTTCACGGCGTAATTGAATCTAAAAATTAATTATTTTAATTAAAGTATTAAACTAATAATATTTTATATTAATTTAAATCTAAATTAAATTTATTTTAATTTTAATTATCATACTTATCTAATTTTATTTTATATCAATTTAAATTTAAATTAAATTTTTTGATTCCACAGTCAAATTATTTTATATAATTTTGTGGGACATAGTTCTATTTTAGGTTATTATTGTATTGTAAATAAATAAATAATAATAATAACAAAACAGAATTGAAAACAGATTTTGATAATTAATCTTACCTTTAAATCATTATTAGCCTCTCGTAACGAATTAGTAAGTGATGTAAGGTAATATATAATGAGTATTAGAAGAACAAGTAATGGAATTACTATTGCGGGTGAGGCAATGTATTGTAGTGCAAAATTTAAACTTTTTGGGAGTAATTTGTAAATATTGTTTGTTAAAATATGGTATATTTTTTTATATTCCGAGAAAGGCCCACAATGCCAAGAAGGCTTTACCCATACGATCGTATAACCAACGGGTAAAACACATAGGAATAGCATTGTTAGTAATAACGCCAAATAAAAGTTGTTACTTTTAGATACCCTAAAGACAACTGCATGTGGAACGTTACAAGTCATAACAGTCCAAGATCTTAAATACATTAAAGTCATTAGTTTAAAAACATTTAAAATTACAAGACCAGGAGAAAAAAACATTCCCATCCAAACCATTCCTTGATTATTAATCAAATGTAGTATATTTTCGGCTATTTTAAAATCACCATATTCAGGAAATTTCTTTTCTAAATCCCAGCACCAAAATTGGTTCATGTATCGGACAAATAAAGCTCGGAAGAAATCCAAAAATAATGTTCCGAGTAAACCGACCACCTGAAAACAATGAGTCAAATTGTGTTACGATGTATTTTAACTAGCTTGTTATTACTTTGTACACGTAATATAAATTATATTACCAAATCCATAACAGTTAGTTTTACTAATTCCTGTCCAAACATTGTTTCCCAGCACAGCTTTAGTAATTTCTTTTTGGTTTCTTTTGTTAAGTTATACATCTTTCTATTATTTTCGTAATATACTTTATCAATAACAGTTAAATTGAATTGGTTCTTTGTTCCATGTTTTAGAGTGTGTTTATACTCGCATTGATTAACGTAACATTTGATATCAGATATAGTACAATTGGACATAAAAAACACTTTTGTTATATTTTTGCCATTACAATTAAACGAACAATTGAATGAAATGTTTTTACAGCTATTTAAATAACTAATCATTGTTGTTGATGTTGTTGTAAAATCCGAAATCGTCCTATTTTGATTTTCTTTCCATTCACTTTCATCAGTTGTAGTTGTAGTGTCAATGTTATTTGTGTAGTTATCTGAACTTTCATTATTTTCGTCAACATAAATCGGATAATTTGTTTTCCCAGTAGTTTCCGTTTCTCCGTTAAAACTTAAATTTGTGTCATCATATACTTTTGTTGTGACTGTAGGTATCACTGAAGGAAAAGCATTGATTTCAGTACTTTCTATTATAACATCAGTTGTTAGTTCTGCTCCTCGATGTAAGTCACTGTCATTTCCTTGCTTTTCTGTACTCCAATCAAAATAAGTACTTTCTGTTGTTTCCGACATTATTACATTGACAAAATTTGAATCAGTGAACGTCGTTGTCTCTTCTTTTTCTCCATAATCAATATTTGAGGAAACAAGATCATTGTTTAAATGTGTATCTAAGTAATCGTCTTTGTATTCGCTCGTAATTATTCCATCACTGCTTGTTGACGAACTAGAATCAGTACTTATATCCAAAGGCGTGGTTTCATAATTTTCAAAATTATCAGTTGTACTTTCATAAAATTGTATAGAATCGTTAGTTAATAAACTTATGTTTCTTAATCTGTCAAGTTCTTCCATAAGAAGTAAAATACTATTATCTATAAGTCCTTTGTCATTCATAATGTTATTTTCATTATCCTCATATATCTTTAAATTTTCTGGCTCAATTGTCTTTGTTTCTTTTAACAACTTTTGGGAGTTTAAGTTTTTAATATTTGTTGTTGGTTTTGTTACTTCAGTTGAAGAAAATTCAACTATAGTACTTTCTTTCGGAACAAATTCTGATGACGATAGTAAATGACATGGCAAACATGGTATGATAATTTCATGGCATGTACCTGAGATGCCATTTATGGATGCTATATTTATATCAATAGCACTGTCTGCCATGACAGACGTATTCAAATTAAAACTTGGTTGTAACGAATCTAATTCTGCGCTCATACCTTGAATTTTGCTAAAAAGAGCAAAAATTAGGGAGTAAAGATTGAGCAAATTTAACAACATAATTCTGAAAAAAAAAAGTGTTTGTATTAATCTCCCATTCTGTAGAAACTACAGTTAAATTGTATTAATTATTTCGTTAAGAGGTTTACCTTGCTAATTGTAATCTTAATTGTTTTCGAGGGTGATTGTGTTCCAACAATCCCAATAAATCAAAGAACACTGGAAAGGTTAGAGAGATTGCAGTTACTACAAGAGTTGTCTCATTTTCTCTCAACCAACTTCGGGGCTTAGAATTATCATCTGATCGTGTTACGACTGTTACAACAACGTATGCTGATAGGCCAAGAAGTATGATAACGCAAATAATAACAAGCGCCCGTAACGAAATAATACGCCAACTGCAAAAAACACACAGGAACTTAATTTATTTATACCGTCAATTTGAGAAGATTACATAGTTGTAAAAAACATAATCATAATAAACATAATTTTTTGACAAGAGTTGAATTATTAACTGAAGTTACTTACTTTCTTGGATCTTTCTTTTTCTCAGCTTCCTCCAACAATGCCTCTTTAAAACCAAGAATAACAGATGCAATTCTATTATGAGCTGTTTCTGCGTTGCCTATCATAAAATCCCATCCGGTGAATAATTTCCAAGAGAATATACATTCATCTTCTTTTTCTGATAGTTTTGACATTCTTGAATTTTCCGCCATTCTGGAAATAAGGAACAGAATTAAGTGTTTCTTTGAAGCTTCCCTAAAAGTGAAGTTATTAAATGACATATTTTTATAACGAATTAAAAAAGTCCTTGGAGTATCTGATTTGCATAAATACTATATAAAATACACCAAAAATATTTTATGTAACAGAATGCAACGATCGTTAGGCCCATCGTTGTGCACATTGTATTCATAAAAGATATATTTAACTCACTTCCTCAATATAGCGACGAAGCTATAAATGTATACAACCAAACCAGTAAGGAAATAGGCTAGAGGCATTCTATACTCTGGTCTTTCTATATTACTGTAATAGCCGTAAAAAATAGGGGAATATTTCAGGACCCCATCAAATTCCCACATTGTAAGTAGGTTTGTCGAGTTGCGACGTTCTTCTTCCATAATAATCTTCCTCTCACCATCTTGCAAAGGATTTGCTGTGAGATACTGCAAATTTGAAATATTAATAATTAGAATTTTATGGTTTTGCTCAAGTTTATACAAAAGATACAAAATAATGTATTTTAAAGATGTAAAGACTTCCTATCGTCAACTCTAAAAGTTAAAAATGTATTAGATATTTACATACCTCTGGTGTGATCACGAACACAAGCAAAATAAATCCGATAACGAGGTTCACCCAAAAGAGCCATCGTAAGAAAGTGAAATAGGATGCCACAACTGATCCGAAATGTGATTCGATTTCCTTGATGCGTAGTTCCCAAGGTATGAGCAAGTTGGACGTATTGGCCGCCTCTCGTTTCAGTTGCTGCCATTTCTATGCATATAAAATTACATCACTATAAAGGCCGCTTTGTAATTCATTTTTTAAAATCAATCCTTTAGATTTAATATACGCTATTCGTATTGTATAGCTATATTAACTTTTCTTTTTTGTTTGTAACTCTCATTGTTAGGGCGATTATAATTAAAAAAACTTTAAATAAGTGCATAATTCTCATTGTAAGGTTTTGTTAAGAAATAAAGGTATAATATTAAGAGATAAAAGTTGAGGTCGCTTTAAAGCTACAAATTAGTTTAAAAAAAAAGGTTTTACCGTTGCTATCAATATGTTGAAACGAGCGTAGATGTCACGCGTGCTCTTTGATTGTGCAAGTCTCTCCTGTAATTGACCCTCATGCCGTTTTATATATCCTTTTGCCTGACCAATGAGAGAATTTTTTTTAAATAAATTCTTTCTTCGATATTTATTTGAGTGTAATATGTTCTACAAAGGTAAGCCGGTGGCAGAAATTAAAGCCAGTTACCTGATGGACAATCTTCAATTTGCGTCGCATTCCCAAAGGTTGCTGCTTCACAGAGCCGAGCACTTCCTTGTGTAGATGAATGTTTTCGAAAATCTGCTCTTGTGTCACCAGTGGCACTTCGTCAATTGAAATCGCTGTACTGATGACAAAAATAATTTACCTAAGTTAGGAAAACAATCTCACAACAATCAAACATAACTATGGCACCGTGCATCAGGTTGAGATATACGAGTGTTCATATTTTATAAATCTATCATATTGTGCTTCATTTTTCAACTCCGATAGTCTACCAAAAGCAAAGATTTCTACGTAGCTATGTGATGAACATTTAGTTGCCCAGTATTGTACTCACTCGCCGGAACTGGTAGTAAAAATCGATGAACGTCTTCGAGATCGAGTTTCATCTGGTAAAAAGGGAGATGATGGTCTCCTGCTGCGACCCTTACGGGACCGACGAACGCTTGCACGTCGTTGACGTAATACCGCGCTTAAGCTCGCCGAATAATCCTCGTCTTCCGATACTTCTATTAGTGAAGAAATTGTGTCAAATTTAATAAGGAATAAACGAGACATTTGGCATTATCGCACTAAATAAATAAAATCAGAAATCCGCGGAATCCCTTTGCAGTGTTGTGTTTAAAATGTTGAAAAAATATATTTACAACATATTTTAGGATTTTTTTCATATTTCCACAACGAATGTATTAAAATTTTGAGTGATTTAAAATCTTATAACTTTCACAATGCACAAAAAATTTACCACTAAAGTTTTTATAAATATAAATTGCAGTTAAAAAAAACGAAAACACTTTATATTACAATAGTTAATTGTGATGAATGAAATTAAATACTCACCTCCGGCCGTCGGTGAAAACTTGACTTCATTGCTAATCGGTGTCTCAGATGGAATGTGGAATAAGTTGACTCCAGATGAAGTCATACTGCCAGGGTCAGCCCACGTCACCGAGAGACGATCAACTGACGGCTGCGGTGACGACGGTGGACGATCACATGAACCCTAATGTACGATACATCCTGTTTTTTTGATCTTTTATATTTTTATAGTACAGACAATCGAACATGCAGATATGAAACGGGATGCCTAATGAAAAGTTACACCTATACCTATACAAGGGATAAAATTGTATATAAAAATATGTAAAACTCTTTTATTAAGGCAACTAGGATTAATTTGTGTTCATATTTTCATGCAATATAATACGAGAATGTGGCAATGTCGCGAACATGGCAGGCACTTTATTAATGGTTGGTTTTTATATTTCACTTCTATTAGTCAAAACATGTTACAACAATTACTATGATTTAATGGTTTTGTGTCTGATGTTAATTAATCTTGGTTTTACTAGAAGGGACATTTACAAAGCAACTACATTTTTTACGTAAAAGGCGATAATTATATTAATAGCATAAAATAAAATTAGAAAACTTTTATTTAAACTAATATTTTAAAATTATTTTATCAAATACTTTTTACTCGTGTACCCAATCTCAACACAATTAATTATATTTGTAATAACCCTTGGTTTTAATACACTTTTTCCCTGGTAAAAAACGAGTTAATTCAAAATCTTTATTAATCCAAGACGAAATTGAGTATTTTTTTTATAAAACGATCTATATTGTATTATTGTAGCTGTTGTCTTAGACTTTTTTTTTATTCCACTGACCGGCAGCTTTTTCTCACACGAAAAGTTGTGCACTTAGCGAAGTGGAGGCAGCAGTCGAACTGTCGTTTCCGATAGCGAACTGAACCTGGGCGAGACTTCGCCTACCTACTAATAAATCACACAGTTAATGATTATACAGAGGTAGGTACTTCGATTGATAGATAACGAACGGAATTAAAGTTTCGTGTGAATATTTTCCAACAATTACAAAAAAGTCCCAATCGTTGTTCGAATTTTAAAATCGATTTAAACATTTTATGAAATCACTAGCTGTCGCGCGCGTCTCCGATCGTGCGGTGTTAAAAAATAGAGTTAAACCTATGCCCAATATCAGCGAGATTTGTTTAGCAGTTCTGGAGATCCTTCTAACAAATATCCATCCATACATTCACCCATCTAAACATTGTTATTGATAATAGTAGTAAGATTTTTTGTGACTTCCGTTCGGTTGACTTTAATCGGTAACGAAATTCTGTTACAAAACTATTTGAATTTCAACTCAGGAGATTTTTTGAAAATTTTAACCTCTGAAACCAATGACAAGTGGTTTTTACGAACAGATAAATTTTGAATAGTACTCGTATTATTATCACTTACATGACATTATTATAATATCTATGAACTAGTTTATATCTAGTAACGATTATGAAATCAGTTGGTTTAGAAAAAAGAAACGATAACCCTTTCGAACCTTGGATAAATATGAAGTATAAATTTTGACGTGGTTCATTATAACAGAGCAAAGTAAGTTTGTCTTTTAAAATAATATAAGGTTGTAAATTCATACTTGACTTTAGTTGATACATTACAATAAATGTAAAAATCACTACAAAAATGGGCAGGACAGAATATGTCCTCTATTTTTGTACTTATTAATTAATGATGGTTGATATGCATAATGAATCAAAAGGTCTTCAGAAGACCACACCTTGGTTTGTGCCGTGACCGAGAGCAGTCAGTCTTCCATGGGAGTCAATGAGTGAACGCCAATCGTGGACTCTGATTAACTTTGCTGTCGAGGGCTGCCAATACTAACCTTCACTACGACTTAAGTATACATTCAAGCCAAGTAACGCGTGTATAAAAACATTTTTTAACTCTGTACACTGCATATTGCCTTTAAATACAAGTATTTTATTTTATTTAAATACAAGTATTTAAATTCAATATTAGACAATTCAAAGTTAAATTCAGCGTTCAAAAAATCAAATAACATTATTTCTATGTCAACTTTAACAACAAATAATTAATAAAGTGTTGTAAAAGTAACTTTTAAGTCCAAGAAGACAATTCTAATTCAATTCTGACAATTTCTATTATTCGTCTGATGTTGAAAATTACGCGCAATTATGAACTAATATATCTTGTATACTAATATATGTTGGAAAAGCAGATAGAATAAGACACACAGAAATAAGAAATATAACTAAAGCAAAACACGCTTTGAGTTATGCATTAAAGCAAAAATGGAAGTGGGCGGGACATGTTGCAAGACTAGGTGATCAGAGATGGACTGTTAGAACAACGTTATGGAAGGGACCGAAAGGAAGAAGAGGTATAGGAAGACCTATTACACGATGGGAGGATGAAATAAAGAAAACAGCCGGCACTTCCTGGGCACAGGTGGCGCAGGATAGAGAGAAATGGGCGTCTTTGGAGGAGGCCTTTACCCGAAGAGGGGTTCCTACAGATTAGTTTATTAAAAAAAAAAAAAAAAAAAAAAAAAAAAAAAAAAAAAAAAAAATTAAAAAAAAAAAAAAAAAAATTAAATTAAATTAAGGAATTGTAAAAAATTGCAAATAGAAGTAAGTTACTTTGTACATTTTATTTCATTTTTTAATTTTGTTTTATCTGTATGGAAATAAATGGCTTTATTATTATTATTATTATTATTATTATATCTTGTATAAATAATTAAAAACCAGATCCAAACTTTGAAATATGTAGAAGCCAACGCCAATTTGTTCTTAGACAGATAATATAATACAAAATAACTGCGATTTGTTATAACGCAAAAGATAATTAGTCAATGTTACGTAACTTGCACTAGTTTTAGTTAAAGTAATAGAAAAAAACAGTAGGTGTGAAATAATTAACAAGGGTAATTTGAGAGGCAGCCCTGCTAATTCATTCCATTAACAAGCACACCCTCACAGTCCCAAACCCCATTTGCGTTTATATCAGTCACCATAATTAAGAAGTGATTTTTTTGTGAATGTCGGTCGATATCGAATTCCAAATGTTCATTCAGATTGCTGATATTAGATATTATTGTATACTAAATAAGCATAATATAAACGTTTATTTCTACAGACAGAAAAATTACACAACAAATCAACTACAACTATCTTAGTTTTTTTCCGGAGAATAAGAGGGATGAGGGTCTTTGTGTTTTGTCAATAGGTTTAGCAGAAGATATTCACAGTATGGAAAATAGTAAAATTTTAGAAGCCTACTGCTTGTTTCTTTGTATAAACAAAGACTGGTAGACATTTTTAAAGATTACATAACACTCAATTTACTAATAATAAACATAATAGGAAACGATAAGTAACTGTTTTACCCCTATTAGTGAGTTTTTTTTTTTCAAAAATTATCTGTGGGGAAAGTTGATTATAAGGAAAATCAAATAATTTTTTAACATAATAATAATGAATTTAATTTAATTTCAGGTGCTTTTTTACTTTTTTTGTCAAGTTTATGTCACATGAAACATGATCAAAAGTCCTAGAAAAGCGACAATGTTTTTGGGTCCACCTTAGTAGTTTACTAAACAAGGTGTGGTAATATTTTGTGAAATTTTATCTTTAACTTTTTCAATATTTTTTCCGAGAATTACGTGTAATTCTCTGTTACGACTTTAATTAAGGTTTTCCACGAAAATTAAAAAGCGAACGTTTAAACCTAAATACCGTTAGTATTTTAACGCGTAAGTTAAGTATATTGTGCTTCGATTAATTGACTCAAATTTGCTGTTATTTAGCGAAGCCGCACCGCGCCCCGATTGCCGTCCTAATTACAAATGTTTTGTGGACGTTATTTATGGCAATTTCTTTTGAACTGATTACGAACATGTTCTTAGTATTTCGACCATTGAATTGCTTCGTTGTATATGTACACTTAGGTTTAAAGCGATGCGACGTAATGGCGGACTGAATGCTAGGCAATCGATTCAGTAGACTAATGTTGATTGATAATTAATTAAAAGCAAACCAACAGATCAAATATAAAATGCCCCATACATCAGTCTATGTCTTAACTAAAATACAACGTATCTATCTAATGTGACCATATAAAAAGCTTGCCTGAATGACAGATTTTATAACTCACTCCATTTAAAATCTATTGAATTTAGTTTTGGTTCTGTACAAATATTAAAAAGTTTAAATATATATTACCTGTGGTGTTAGTTCCGACTTTGATTCGACCAACACTCGAGGACGGGGTTCAAGTTTAAGAATACCCTTCTCTCTGCCCTGAGTTGAAGAAGATAAATTAAGATAAATAAATAATGAATACAATAAGCAAGAAAAAGTACGTAAAATGTATTGTGAACGGCATTAGCTTGTTAATTTGTAGTGCAGGTCGTGAAATTTAAGGTCGCAGGTTCGATTTCGCCCCTCGTAAACCTTCGTGAACAATTGTACGAAACAAAACCTAAATAAATGTAAGGTGTTTGTAAACTAGCAATATACTTAAATATTTTTATTAAAATGACATGTCATCAAATTCTATTAATAATGTTTAAATTTAATATAACGAGTAATTTTTATAACTACTTATTATTGTATTCGTGAATACATAAAGTAATAACCTAGTACATTTAAAAATACCTTTATATGTAGTACAAAATTGTGAAAAATATTCAAGTAAAAATAGTTTATATTAGAATCGAATTAAAACATCTAACTTCATTGCTGAAACTGTGCTGTTTCAGATATGTCTTGCAATAAAGACGTTAGAAAGATAGAGTTTTAAGAAAGTGGTCAAATCAGTTGTTACCTTGGCATCCATATTGTCAGGCAAGCGGTCACCGTCAGCCCTAAACGACAACTGATGCTCCACCCGTTCAAAGCGTGTTAACAGGTCAGGTGGTAAAATGCTCTACCAACGATTATCCTAATTGTCAACTGAGCTATGCTTAAAAAACGCAATAACTGTTACTTTATTTAATTGCTTGTTGGCAATGCACCTTGTGCTTATGGCCTAATTAGATTCACTATCTGTTGAATATTATTCCACGCTAACAATTGCCCGCAACTTGGTCCACGTGAAATTAAAAACATCTAGTAATAGATATAGCCTATGTCTTTTTTGGATAGTGTAAATTCTCAACAGTGAAATAATTTTTCAAATCGGTTAAGTTATTTCTGATCCTTTTCTAAACAAACAAATAAATAATCAAATATTTTCTCATTATAATATTAGTATAGATAATTATGATCAGATATAACTTTAAAATTCATTAAATATTGTATGTACGTAACGCATAGTACGTATATGTGTAGTACGTATACTAATATGTGACGATTAAAGGCAGATTGCATCACAAGGTAAATGCGAAAGGTAAAAATACACGTACCTCATTATATTTTAACGAGCATAATGAAACCGTTAAACACATGTGACTAAATAAAACTTTAAATTAAACTAATCGGTAATTACAAAATGTGTTTTTTTGTTAAATTAGAATAAATTTTAAAAAATATTAAGTTTAGGAGTTACAGTATTTCACATCAGAATTGATAGTAATTAACAAGTAAAGCTGAGCAGAGGTGGGCTATTAAAAGGGGTAAGATACCATGGCTCGCATTTCACTGTCATCCATGCCTATGATGACAGTTTTATTATTATCAACTTGTTTAATAGACTGCCATTCTAAGTAAAGACTATAAAATGTGGTGTGATAAAATACAAAGCTTGGTATTAATATTTTTGTGTGATGAATGAAGTGAGGACCACCCTTAACTTATTTGTCGGTGAAATGGAGTAGTCATCAATTATGACCAGTCCTCTTTCTTATTCGACTATACCTATCTATGTTCCCAAAAAGAAAATTGCAACTGTTCTGATTGATAATTTTATGACGACCAGAAACACATCCTTAATAATCCGTATTTAGCTAATTTTTATCTTCTTCCATAAAACTCTATAAAAGTAATAAAATATTGGTGCACAATTTAACATTGAATTTAAAAGTATACAGTTATATATTATTGCTAGTTAAAGGTACATGATTATGTAAATTTTTTATATTTTTTTAAGTTAATGAAAAAGATCTATTAAAAATGGGAACATGATTTAAACAAAGTAGCTATATCGCAGTACATAAGGTTCTTTGACCCCTGTTATCGCAGTGTTAGATGTTCACAGGCGTATTTCGTTACAAAATCCGCTTCCGTAAACGCTTAAAATTAGGCTCCTCGTTATCATCATAATAGTTTTATTTTATAGTCTGTTACAGGCACAGACATATCGCTAAGAATATGAAAGTATATTTTTTTTAGCGAACCAAACAATAGACGATAGACAGGTTACAGCTATATTACTCGTATATTTGAAATATATTTCTGTGTGTTTTCACTATCGAAACTACGTTTTGTCATCCCTCTCATCCTTTTTGGTTGGTTTTCGTACACGCCAATAATTTATTGGATTCGTTTTAGTAATCTGTCAAAAGGCTACATAATGAATTCTGTGTAGTTATGATGTAGCAAATGCCAGATGTCGACCACATGTAACATTTGAAGTAAATAGACCGTTGAGACAAATTTCCTGTAAGATAGTTAATTTTGGTTGGACTATATTATCTAAACAGCAACTAAAATTATGTTTATCAACATATATCTTAGTAGATGCTTCTTAAACCATAATTAACTTTACTGATTTATGAAAAAGTCAACAGCATCCAAAACTGAGGTGCATGTGTGCGTAGTTGTTTGAATGGGGAAGAAGCTAGAGAGGTGTGTCAGGACCGCGCCTAATGGAGGTCCGTGATCTCTACCTATCGCTCTGAGTTACGGGCTTGAGTTATTTTGTTGTTGTTACCATCGCTCATGATATCTTGAGATAGATGAAAATCTAACCTTTTCCTCGTTCTTTTAGTATTAGCTTATAAGTGCATTTTGTAAAGTCTACGTCGCCACAGTATCGCAGAGTATACTCTATATTCGTATAGAAACGGGAAACGGCGGTCGAATACACGAGTATTCGACCGCCGTTTCCCTTGTCGCTTATCACAGGCTCGACAGCGGTTAAGTTCGGATAATACATGCACGTGTGAATTTCGGCTAAAGTTTATTTTTTGCTTTCAGTTAAAATGTTATCAAGTTTTCAGAATTTTTTTTTCCATAATTTCCTACCGCGCTTTCTGAGCTCGTATTTCACATTTAAAATAGTTTCATAGTGTCTTAATTTTAATATATTTTTAATTTTTTATCGTATTCTTATGAGATGATCGAGTAAATGGATGTAATAATGATGCAAGTTCGTGGAATCGGTGCTCTTGAGATGAACGAGATAGAGACCGAAGAGTGAGTGAGATGTCGCTATCCAGTGACCTAATGCACTCGTCTCCGTCTCTGCGTCAGCCTCACACCGACCGTATTCGAGTAGTTACGATATTAGGTATAAAACAAGGAAACGTACTACTTTTCACTTATCAAACGCAGTCGCTATCAGAATTTTCATTATTGTCAGTGTCTATAATTAACTCTTACTATAATTACCTTGCATAACTGTAATTATGAATGTTATAAAACATTAATTTTTATCACTTTCAGGGTTCCTCGCATACAGCGATAATCCAAAATCCATAAAAAATGAACCTTTTGTTTTTTCCCTAAATCTACCGCGCGCCGTATATAATAGCATTCTGGCCGAGAACAAAAGCTCAGACCTTTTCAGGTCCGTTCACAAAAACGGTTGCTATGAGGCCACCAAACCGCGCTTAGAAATGCGTGCTGCCATCAAAACAAAGAATAAAATTTGCTTTAAAGTATAGTAATTTTCAGATTTTATTGATTTATCTAGTATTTAGAAAAAAAAATATTCTCACCCTCAATCAGCAGAGATTAGGTACAGATTTATATTATGCGTGGTCTAAATCTCTTTTGTTTTTTTTTTATTAATTTATTTACATATCAATGGTCAGTAAATAAAGCAGTAATTAATAAATCATTTCAAAAAGATCAACGGAAAAATTAAAAAAAAAACAATATATGTTTAACTTTACTTGGCAATGCCATTTGTATGTTATATTTATTACTAACATGTATAGTTATTATTAATTAAATATGTCAAATCAAATTACTATTTCAAAACATAACCAATACTTAATATGTTGCGTAGATACATATGAGTATTAAGTATTGGTTATGTTTTGGAAGATTCATTCATCATTAATATTTTAAAGGCTTTTATTAAGTTATATACCCACTTTTAAACTTAAACAATAACTATAAGCTAAACTAAAATGTTCTCTGAGAGACAGAGTGCTAGTATCCTCAAAATGAATAAAGACAAATTCATTTGGCGGTATAACTGTTCATTGATCTTTGTCGCAGTGTTGTGAAACGCGCAAAGCGTCAGTGCTCGGTCGACCAGCAGGCGTGTCGACGCAGGCTCCACGCGCTCTCACAAAATGGCGCAGCTTCTCATTTACACACACTTTCTAACGTTTATGGCTGTTGCGTCGGCACAGGATTACTACCACACGCCAAGGATCGGTTCACAGGACTTGGCGACCTGTTATAACAGCGACGGACAACCTCAAGTAAGTCCTAAAATTTTAAGTAGAGCTTTTAAAAGCTTTTGTTTGTGTTCAATTTGACAAGTTGAGTATTTGTTTAATTCGTGATGCTCAAAGTTTGTCTATTGAACTTAAGTAAACTTGCAATATTAGTTAGAGATATCCTTTCATTAGAATTAATTTGTTAAATAGTTTTCTGTAGAGGTTCATGACGAAAATTTGTTATTAAGTCTACGCATAAATTACATTCAACTAAGTTATTATTTGCTTATTTTATTGTAAAATATGAGCTATGTTTACATCATACACTGAGAGTAAGTTTTGACTATATTGACGGTTTCGTATGGCACCATTGTAGTAAATGAAAGTATGTATTTTACTACATTGTTACAGATTTTTCTAGTGTCCAAGTTCATGAACCTAATCTTCAACTTTATGCTATAATAAATGGGGTTATTTATTGTTTTTATATGTCATACTCCGGAATCTCAAAAAATAGTATTAGATTGTTGTATTACATATATATTGTATAACAAACCATTATAATTTTCTTTAAACATAGTTTCTAATTATAAATCGTTACTAGCCGTTTGATTTTTCATAGATTATCGTAAGGTTATCTTGGTACAATAAATGTTGTAAGTCCATTGATACATTTAATGAGTTCGTTTACTTTGAGAGCCCAATGTTTTGTTATCGGGGGCCAACGGAACGGGCTTATCACTACACATCCGTTGTACCCAGATATATACAGCTTACTACAAACTCGATTGTTACATTTCATGTCACATATTTCATCAAATTTTATACACTATCAAGTGCCCGCGAATCCGTCCGCGCAGATTTAAAAAAAAACTCAATTAATAGCCTATGTGTTCTTCCAGGCTAAGTTTTACATCTATGCTCAACAAGATCCGTTAGGCTTCCTGGAGATACGTAATAGCAAACATCCATACATCCATCTATCTAAACATTTTTCATTTCGCATTTTTATTTAATACTTTTGTCATAAAATAATGACTAACAAACTAACGATTTAGTTTTAAATTATAAAGTTGCTTAAACTTTTACAGCAATTACTAATTTATTTTATTGGGCGTCTTAGATTTAATAATTTTAAAACTTTATGTGAACTTTACATATCAATACAATGTACATATGTATGTGACGAACATAATCGAATCGCCGTCACCATAACTTCGTTCTGAATTAAATTGCACAGACATAGATGATCACTAATCTTCGCCTGAAAACGCTATTCTTCGATAAGCCATATTTGTTCTATTTATGATACAGATATAAAACTCTCTTCTTTTGTTCTTATCAACAATAGAAATTCGCTTAAGTAGGACATCAAAATATCACAAGCAATGCAAAACATAACTATAAAAATGTAATACACGATAAATGTTAGTGGGTCAACTCTTTACAGTTCAGTGACTTTATTTCCTTTAAAATTTTATTTTTCAAGTGTAATTGTGACTTATGATCTAAATTTGTTCTTTGTATGCCTTTTAATATCTGCGTGAAATACGTGACTATAACCCAGTAGGTTCAACTGATATTTATCTCATAACAAAGTTTTTTTTGCGACTATTTGGTTAGACATGAAACATTTATTTGTGATATAAAGGACATTTTACTACAGTCATTATAAACAACGTAAATTTTAATTCCAAATTATTTACGTTTGCATGATGTATAATTTGGAATATTCCATCTAGAGGAATTATAGCTGAGAATTTCTGAAACAACAAAACCAAATAAGCATTTTTTCCATTCTCTTCGAAGAAAACAGAGATACCTGTAATATGTTTCTTTGCAGGTGTTTCCATAGTGGAAACCCGAAGTAAGGAATGCGACATTTATCGACACTCATCTTTGCAATACAAAACTTTATCGTCACGCGCTGGATGCATTCTTCAGCATGAACGAACTAAATAGACACACCTTTCTTATTACTTCAAAGGAATTGTTCTTATGAAGACGTCCTGAAGTATTATTTATTAAAAGTAAATGACGTTTGCACAAATGTTTGCCCTCGGATCTCGGGACCAGAGTTTCATATCCCGTAATCTAATAGAATTGACACGTAATTAAGTTATAATTCAAATCCAAGTTAGTCTTATCGATGTAATTCGTCAAAAGAGAGATGTATTGTCTTAATATCTTGTAAAATATTGCCAATTTACAAATACTGCTATACAAAAGATCTTATAGTTAGTAGATTTAGAATGCGTATTTCAAACAATGCATTGTTTCGCTGTAAATTGATAGTAAGTTTCAATTACGATGTTGTCCTGAATGTTTTGATCTTGGGTGTTGGTTATGTTATTTGTTTAAATTGTGAATGGCTTTTATACTTTAAAAGTTTTCAATTATTTTTCAATGTCGATCTCATGGAAACAATGTGAGTCGTTTTTTAACAATTCAAATAAGCACTTTAATTTGAAAATATTCGTTACTGAGAATATGTCAGCGTGACTAAGGCTAGCGGTGCCGGTGCCAACGTCCTGGGACGCTTACTCTATATATAAAGCTGTACTATTTTGGCGGCAAAATTCCCATCTGTTGCGGTCCCGGTTTCAAACATATTTCCGTATATTCAAGTTAATTTATTGAAGTTTGCTAGCGAAATACAGGAAGAAACTTTAAGAACCATTTCAATACACAATTAAATTTATAACTCTACTAAATTGCACCCATTTAATACATTCATTAATGTAATTAGAAAATGAGTTAATTTTTTTAGGCCATACAAAACTACGAAATAGAATTTTGGTTTTTAATTATGCTCTCAAAAATGTGATTCCTTCTTACATATTGTAAGTTTTTCTGCACTCATCAAACTTAAGTGTTTTATCCACACGAAGGTTGGGGATTCGTCGATTCAAAAAAAATTTTTTACAGTAAAAATCAAATATGTATTTACGAATTGTTTTGCGCCTTAAATACTTTATCGTTTGTATATTTTAACGTATCTCTTATTTCATATGAAAAATTTAACCAACAATGCTTTAAACTTTTAATGCTAAACTTACAATTTCATTCTTAAATTTTACATTTATTTTTTCACAGACAGCATTTGATCATTAAAATATTTCAATTTCTTTGTTTATAGAGATGTATACCGGAGTTCGAAAACGCGGCTTTCATGGTACAAATGGAAGCCACCAATACATGCGGTGACAATGGCTCCAAAATGTACTGCATACAGACATCTGCTGGTAGTTCCTCTGGTACAAGGTAACTGTAATTAGAATTTTCATACAATACATAGCAGTAAGTAGAGATTATGAGTTTTCATACAATCGTGGCATACCTCACTTAATTATTCCACATTCATACATTTTGCTCCTACTCTTTCTTTTATCACCTCTTTTAGTACATTACAAATCTGATCTTTGTCATTTTTCCCATTCCTTGGCAACATATAGATTTTATCATTTGATAACCGTTTCATACCTTTTGTTCAGGTCTTGCGATTTCTGTCAGCCTGGTCAGTTTTCAAGCTATTTCCTCACTGATCTGCATTACGAACAGGACAATCAAACATGGTGGCAGTCGGAAACTATGAAGGAAGGGATTCAGTATCCCAACCAAGTAAATCTCACTTTACATTTAGGTTAGTATTAATCTTACTAATATTATAAATGCGAATGTTTGGACGGATGGATGGATGTTGGTTAGAAGGTATCTTCTGAACAACTACAGAAATCTTCCTGAAATTTGGCACAGATGTAGAACATAGCCTGGAAGAACACATAGGTTACTAATCAACTTTATTTTTTTTAAATTCCGCTCGGACGGAGTTGCAGGCGACAGCTAGTTCTCTGTCTAAAATTAAATAATCCTAAATAAAGTAGAATATTACACAAAAAAATCGGTTATCAGTACACCATTTTTACAATATTATTAACAAATTAATAATAAATTGTTGTTTTAACAGGAAAAGCTTACGATATCACTTACATAAGAATCGTGTTTTACTCACCGAGGCCGCAAAGTTTTGCTATTTACAAGAAGAGAAGCGAGGATTCAGATTGGGAACCCTACCAGTATTACAGGTAAATTAAATGTATATAGAATGTTAAAAATTGCGTGGCCGCTCTACAATGGTTGGGGAAATGTTATCAGAGACGTATTTAATATGAATGGAGCAAATGATAAAGTACAAAATGGTGTGTCCACAGTGCGTCATGTCGTGATACATATGGCGTCTTAGAACAGCGCGCAGCGGACTTGGGGGCTGAGACTAGGGCTCTGTGCACAAGCGAATATTCTGACATCTCCCCGTTGTCCGGGGGTAACGTTGTGTTCTCAACTTTGGAAGGTCGACCCTCCGGTTACACCTTTGAGAGCAGTCCGGAATTACAGGTAAATTACATAAAATACACATATACATAGTTTAAGATTGATATATTTCCGCCTATCAATGCTTAATCTATACATGTTCATAAAATTGGTGTGTCTGTATGTAATAGTATATATAGTGCTATCTTATTTTGATTGTCAATAGAAAACATATATGTACTTGAGAATGTAAATATTTTCAGGAATGGGTAACAGCTACCGATCTTCGTATATCCTTAGATCGTCTGAATACATTCGGAGACGAGATCTTCGGTGATACCCAAGTGTTGCAGTCGTATTGGTACGCCATTGCTGATGTGTCGGTAGGCGCACGTTGTAAATGTAACGGCCATGCTTCCATCTGCGACTCCATTGAAATGCCAGATGGCTCGAGAGCAAGATCTTGCAGGTAATAAAAAAAGAGCAATAGTCAAATTAAATACAATGGAGAAGAATACGAATTGAATAAATTGATCAAGCTGTTTAGACTATAGGAAGACACCGTAGGTTGAACGTCAAAGCTAACTCAATCAATTTTATTGTTTTGTTTTTTAATTATTCTCGACATAGTTTTGTGGCCATGACTATTTATGTCGCCTGATGGTTGCGCAAATTAAACCAATTTGTAGATGTAAATGACAAGGTGGATATGTGTATTTTCAGGATATAAAAATGAACTCTGGGCTTTATTGTATTATTATTTTTATATGCTGGGTGTACTTTTACCATTTTGTATTAACCATTTTATTAAATCTTATTGTTTTATTTGTAGATGTGAACATAACACTGCTGGTCGTGAATGCGAGAAATGTTTGGACTTCTACAACGATGCTCCTTGGGGTAGAGGCTCTCCTAATAACGTTCACGAATGCAAGGGTAAGTTGTTTTATTTACATTAAAAATACAATTAGTCATTATGTACTGAGCGATTACATTATTTTTTATACCTTTCACCTTTGCCCATATAATATTTGTCAAAATCTGATTTAAAACTTTTTGTCTTTAGTTTTAAAGTTTTCTAGATAGGATTACTATATTATCGAGAAGAAAAGAATGAATGGATATTTAAAATTATGAAAATATTTAAAATAGTCGCTGAGCGTTCTAATTTTATTTAATATATCTGCAACAAAGTATATTTATAATAATATAATTATTATAATATAACAAAATTCCTAACATGAAATTTGTAAGTGACAGTAGCTGATCAAACATAGTGTAAATAAACATTCATTTATTTTGTGAATAATATATGTCTGCTATTGTTTATGTTCCAGCTGAAGTATTTCATGCATTGCAATTATGGGTATAGCGAAAATGTCAATCTGCTGATAAGCGAGTTTAAGTATATATATATGTATACATATATATGTTCGATGCGAAATAATTTGTTACTAAGTAATAACATATGTTAATATTATATTGTGATACTCAGATACAAATACTATGTGAATTTATTATGTTACATCTAAATTTCGCACAGATAGACGTTATTTAAACAAATTAATTATGTTTAAAAACTCTTCAAATAAGGCTTTTATAAGAATGTTGTTACCGTAATTGTGGTCATAAAAAACTTTATCGAAATTCTGATAAAGAAAGTTCACCATCCAATTGCCTTTTTTATAAAGAACTAGTTAATAGCGAAATGTGTTGCAATACCAAATTCTAAATAACATCAAAAGTCTTTTAAGACATCAAAGTGGCATATTGATGATATAAATGTACTCAATAGTACAAGCAAAAGGATGTCTTAAACTGTAGTTTAATGTTCGGATTTTTTGGATTACATACCTCTCAATAATGTCAGAAAATCCAAGCAAAGTTTCATCAAATTATGACTAGTGATTAAGAAACGCATTTGTCACAGACATACAAACATTGTTTATTTTTATTTTGATGTTGGATTTTGATGGTCTGTGTGAGATTAGTTTGTAATGTTATCTCAACAATGAAGCGTATCATGTTTTTACTTATTTCTAACGAATTTATAGTAATTTAATAAGTTATTTCGATTGTAATATTCTTATATATTAGATATCATGTGAATTACTTAGATTTTAAATATAATTATTTTTCACAACTTTTTCTATGCAATGCTTTTATATATGGTAACTCTAAGCAATGCGATGTTCCTATTACTCAAAAATGAATGACTTCGAAGCTGAACTGCTGTGCTTAGTATTATTAATTTTATCCAGGAACTTATTTTAAGTTTTAAGTTATTTTTGTTTTATTTACGTACATTGCGAAAGCATTGATAGATGGCTTAGTTTACAACCAGAGCGTTATTTTTAAAATCTACTTTATTGTTTGCGTCATTATGAGTAATATTAAAAATTTAAGTAATCGTTAAAATTAATAGGGGTTGCCATAATAGCAAAGGCAAAACTTAGAATTAAACCTAAGTTGGAGCGACAAAGTTCATTGTGTGAATCAAAAGTTACTAGTTTCAATTTTGTCAAATTTTGTCCGCAGCTTGCAACTGCAATGGATTCTCGAACAAGTGTTACTTCGACAAAGAGTTATATGAGCGCACGGGCCATGGCGGCCACTGTATGGACTGCGCTGAGAACAGAGACGGCGCCAACTGCGAGAGATGCAAGGAGAATTACTTCCAAGGCGCAGAAGACATTTGCATGCCATGTAACTGCAACCCTACAGGTACATATTGCTAAAATGCATCTTACATCAATAAGTAAAAGAGACTTTTAATTGTCAGTTGTTAGCTAATGTATTACATTACCGTTTCAGGTTCCCGTAGTCTTCAATGTAACTCCGAGGGTAAATGTCAGTGCAAGCCTGGCGTAACAGGGGACAAGTGTGACGTTTGTGCGGCAAACCACTTCGACTTCACGACCCAAGGATGCAAACCGTGCGGGTGTAACGAATCCGGGTCCTACGCGAACACACCACAGTGTGATCCGCAGACTGGCATCTGCCTCTGCAAGCAAAATGTCGAAGGAAAACAATGCAGAGAGTAAGTTAATTAGTTTTCCTACTGTGTTTTCACAACGATTACGATAATTACTATCATGTTAGTTGTAATACGACAGAGCTGAGAAGTTAAGTTCTAATGTAAAAAAGATAAGTTTACAAATTTAATTTCAATCTTGTGAAAATTTCAGATGTAAACCTGGTTTCTTCAACCTGGATATAGAGAATGAGTTCGGATGCACTCCTTGTTTTTGTTTTGGCCACTCGTCTCAATGTAGCTCTGCACCAAAATATCAGGCGAATGAAATCACAGCACATTTCATAAGAGATGCAGAAAAGTGGGGAGCAGAAGACGACCAAAGAAGATCGGCACCTTTACAGTTTAATGCAAATACACAGAATATAGGTGTGTGCGAACAGTGAATCAAAATAATATTGATAAAATAATAAAGTGAAATAATAAACCATAGTACAAATACATTTCTTTTTCAGCGGTAAAGTCAAAAGGATCGGAAATAATTTACTTCATAGCTTCAAACCTATTTCTTGGTGACCAGAGACCATCTTATAATCACGATCTTAAATTCAGTCTGCGACTTGGAGAGAGTAGAGGCTATCCTTCCTCTCAAGACATAATCCTAGAAGGATCCCGAGCTTCTGTCTCGATGAACATTTATGGACAAAACAATCCGGAACCAACGGATCAGGTGCGGCAGATATTTTACATTTGCTTAGCGAATATTGTGCTTTGCGACAAAAAGGCATTCTTATATTTTATACACTGATTGGCCACTGCATATTGATTTCTGAATGATAGAAATAAAAATAATTTGTTTCAGATCCAAGAATACACTTTCCGTCTCCACGAAGATCCTCGTTATGGATGGACTCCCACACTCTCTAATTTCGAATTCATGTCTATACTACAAAATCTGACTGCTATCAAGATTAGGGGAACCTACAACAAAGGCGGTGAAGGTTACATGATGAGTTTCAAACTTGATACTGCTAACATCGGAAGAGAGAAAGGTTCGGCGCCGGCTAATTGGGTAGAGAAGTGTTCTTGTCCTAAAGCATACGTGGGAGATTATTGTGAAGAATGCGCTCCAGGATTCAAACACGAACCTGCTAATGGTGGACCATACTCTACCTGTATTCCGTGTGATTGTAACGGACACGCGCATATTTGTGATACAGCCACAGGTTAGAAAAATCTTAACGTAATTTATATTAGTTAGCATTAAAATTCTCGTATCATCTTCTTTTAAATATTCAGTGAAGATTGTTAACGATGTCAATATGTAATATTTGTGTGTGAGTGCTATTTATAAACAAAAATATTTATTTCCCAGGATTTTGTATTTGCAAACATAACACAACCGGAAGCAATTGTGAGCTTTGTGCAAAGGGTTACTACGGTAACGCTATAGCGGGAACTCCGGACGACTGCAAACCTTGTCCATGCCCCAAAGATAGTGGTTGCATTCAGTTGATGGATCAAAACATCGTTTGTACAGATTGTCCTTTGGGATATGCAGGTAACAATTCATTTATTACTAATTTAAAAAATTATAAACAACATATTTCCTTACTCGATATTAATTTATTATAGGACCAAAGTGCGAAGTTTGCGCGGATGGCTTCTTCGGCGATCCTACTGGACAATTTGGTCCCGCGAAGCCCTGTGAAGAGTGTCAATGTAATGGGAATGTAGACTCTAATGCTGTTGGCAACTGTAATAGAACTACTGGAGAGTGTTTGAAATGTATTTACAACACTGCTGGTGAACACTGTGACAAGTGTTTGAGTGGTAAGTTATTTTTAATCATAGGTTGTGTAATTTTATATTTATTTTCACGATGTTGAATCTCAAACCTGTTGCTTCTCAAATCAAAGGTACTATTGGTGTACAGTTTTAAGTGAATGTTAGCAGTGTCATATTTGTATAAAAAGAAACAAACCAACTATCTTAAGTTGTCTTAACAATAAAAAAAATAGAATCCTTGATGTATGTACACGTAACGATTTGTAAAATTTTCGGCGTAAATATTTGTAGAAAACAACTGACAATGCTGAGCATACCACACAAGATAAAAGTTGAATAATTTTGTAATACTAATCATACTACTCTTGGTAACATTTAGGTTTCTATGGTGATGCTCTTGATCAAACGAAGAAAGGTGATTGCAAACCATGTCAGTGCCATGAAGCCGGAACTCTGGAAAGCGCAGAAGGCCCACCTCAATGTGACGGACTTACTGGTTTTTGCTCTTGCAGGGCGCATGTTATTGGCAGAAATTGTGATAAATGCGAGGTAAGGGGCTTCAATTTTAATAAAACACGCGAATCCTTTGGAATATATCTGTGCAAGCTTTAATTCATGAAATGTATTATTACCTGAGCAGAGTTAATTCTCTAAGTTCTTACTCAAATATAACCTCTACTAAAGCTACCTCTTAATTGAAAAAAAAAATAAGGAAACTTATGATTCAAAAGATTTTTAATGTAAGCATTTGTTATTAGGATGGTTACTATAACATTGATTCTGGAGAGGGCTGCATACCTTGCCAGTGCAATCTTGAAGGTTCCTACAACAGTACGTGCAATGCAGTTTCTGGGCAATGCTATTGTAAACCGGGTATTGATGGGTAAGTACTTATAATTGGTTCTATTTACGCATGCAAACAGTATTATTTATGGTAGATATAGAGAGAAATAAAATGTATAGACAATTATTTTTCTTTTTTAAAATAGCAAGCATTGCGACCGTTGCCGTGCATATCATTACGGATTCTCAGTGGAGGGATGTCAAGATTGCGACTGTGACGAGTGGGGCTCAACCAACTACCAATGTGACGTCAGCGGCCAATGCTCCTGTCAAGAGAACGTTGAGGGACGTAGATGTGACCGGTGGGTATTTTTACTTTGAAAACAATTTTGTATAAGATTGTACTAAGGGAGCTTTAAACTTTAAAAATTAGGGCACTTTTACTTTGGGTTTTTTCTGATGCAACACTGTATAAAAATATTTTACCTATGTTTTTCCCAAGAGAAGGAGATAACAATATCTTTCCGTATAAGAGTTTTGGTAATGACAGCTACATGAACCAAGTTTCATGGCTCTGTTTATTTTTAAAAGAAAATTACATGTACTTATTAAATAATAGTATACATGTAATGGTAGATTTCTATAGAAGTGTGTACATTTTTAAAGGTACAACTAAAATATCTTATTTCTTAAACATTAGCAGTCTTTTATGATTTCGAACCGCTTTATATAATTTAGGTGCATGGAAAACAAGAAACGCCGAGCTGATGGTCAGGGTTGTGAAGATTGTCCGCCATGCTACAACCTGGTCCTCGACGCGGTCAATGACCATCGACGCAAATTAAAGGAATTAGACGAAGTATGTATATGCGTTATCTATATATATGTAAAAGAAAGTCGTGTTAGTTACACTATTTATAACTCAAGAACGGCTGAATCGATTTGACTGAAAATTGGTGGGCAGGTAGCTTAGAACCAGGAAACGGACATAGGATAATTTTTACCCCGTTTTCTATCGTCGCGGGTAAAAGCTAGTATGTAATAAACAAGAGAACACTATTAAATAAGATATTATAAAAATGAGACTGAATAATGCGACAAAAAAAAAGCGTAAATATCCATTAATTCTTTTACTTATAAACTTCAAAGTAAGCCCTATATTATGTTTAACTTCCTAATAAAACTCCTATATAAATGTGAATAGGGTGAATGGGCACTAACTAAAATAGCGTTGAATTATTTTAGATCTTAGCTAAGATTTCCAAAGCGCCAACAGTAGTCGAGAACGCTGACTTCGATCAAGAACTCCAACGAGTTAGAGGTGACATAGAGAGATTAGTCCAAGAAGCACAGGCTGAACTAGGTAGCGGTCCTGGATCTAGTTTGACCAACAATCTAGCTCAATTAGCGAACAGACTTGCCGATGTCAGGTACGTATATTTGATTGATAGGGTAAATTGACTCGTAACTTTGAGTTCATCATTTAGAATATTCGTAGTTTTAGAGAAAATTTCAAAGAAAACATCCCCTTCAATGCATATTGCATTGCATCCATTCAATGATTTTTCAGAAACCTAAAACATTGCTAACATGATATATATTTTTAGAGATATGCTATATAAAATAGAGGATGCGAGCTACGAAGGCAATGAATCCGTTGAAAGAAGCAAAGGCAATGTATCCAAAGCTGAAGATACTATAGAAGCTGCACAGAAGGAAATTAATGTGAGTATTACATTATTATATTTATATTCTTTATACTTATAGTCTAATTCAAGTATTCAACATAACAACGAAATAACACAACTTGTTTTGGTAGACCCATTTCTGATGTTAGATAAATTTGATGTAAAAGTATCACCGTACTCCTTTAAAACGATAGTCAGAGGTAAAGATAATACTAATGTGCTTAATGTTCACAGAGTGCTTTGGAATATCTTGATGGAGAAGGCGCGGCTGCTCTAGCGAAAGCCCGCAATAGATCTGATCAATTCGGCAAGCAATCCGTTGACATGTCAGCTCTGGCAAAAGAATCCCGTCTACTCGCCGAGAAACTTGAAAATGAAGCAAGAAATATTAGAGATATAGCTGAAAAAGCGTACAATACCTCCCTGTTAGCCAACAAGATTGCCAAAGATGGTATCAACAAGCAGGCAAACATTAGGTAACATTTTATGTATTAGTCGAAGTGCAAATTTACACCAAATCTTAAAAAAGGCCGGCAACGCATCTGCAATTCCTCTGGTATTGCAGATGTCCATGAGCATGAGCGTCGTTGAACACCTCGATGTTCCCGGTGCTCATTTGTCCCCTTACTTTATAAAAAATACGTTTTTAAAATGTAAGACAGAATGCAAATAATAAGGCTTATTATGTTCAAGTTAATTGTTTTTTTTTTTTTAGTAATGAAGTTCAAATTCTTGCCAATGAATTAAATGCTGCGTCAGGAAAATTAAGTAGTATGATGGAGCTAGCTGACCAAGCATTGACGAGAGCTAAATCTGTTTACGATGATGCTTTGGGATTGTACGCGGAAGTTAATACGACGTTATTGCCAGATATAAAGCTCAGCAAACTTCGACATGATTCAAATGAGATGAACAGAACAGTAAGTAGCTTTAAAAGATTATGAAAATAAATTAAATCATTATCTTGACTCCGATCTTCTCAACTTAAAGACCGAACTGAAAAAGAACCGAATTATTTGAAACGTCTAAAAACTTTGTGATATTCTTTAATGTGTTCCTAATTTAAAATATCAATCATTGTTTCACTCGAGCTAATAGGAAGACTTTTTGTGAATCGATCTTCAAAATCAGTTCAATAGATTTATCTGGAACATACAATAAATTGTCATTTCATAGTAGATATAACTAAGGGATCTTAAATTACAGATAGATGAAAAAGCAGCCATGCTAGAAGAGTTAATGAACAGTAATGAGGATACCCTTAAAAATCTAGACGAGGCGATTCTCAAAGGCAGAGATTTGCTAGAACAAGGTCACGAGAGGCAAGACGAACTCAATGATCTCTTAGCGAAACTTGATGTACTACAGGCACAAGCTAAAAAAGATGTTGAACTCACCAAAGCAACGCTAAAGGAGGCTAACGAAATTTATAAAACGCTTAAAGGTATTTAAAAATACATGGTTACAATTTATTTCCAAATAATTATTATTTCCTTATCACAAACCTCAAAACTTCCTTCTTCCTCAAAACCTTCATTTCTTGCAAGTTATTTATTCTATAACCGTATCCTAATTTCGTCAATCTTCATCTTCTGGGACTGGAATTTACGAGGTACGCCTTCATCGTTGAATACACTAGGCATGCTGGAGGAAATGCCTTTAGGATATGAGTTGGCACCCTCACATTTAATAATGTATTTTCAGAGTTCAGCGATCAAGTAGCGGAATCCCGACGACTGGCTGACCAAGCTGCGTCAGATGTTCCATCGGTCCAAGCAAAGGTTGCAGCAGCGGACGAGAGCATCTCTAGTATCATTGAAGAGCTAAATAACGCAAGTGATAAAGCCAAAGAGGCTAGAGATTTAGCGCAAAAAGCACAAAAGGAATACGCTGATAAAGCTTCGGAGGTAAGGTGTCAATACGATTTTACATTTTTTTAATTACATTTAAGTATATGCCACGTTAGGGCTCGGCGAAGCTACTGCCATTTTTAATTTCATATTGTTATTTTTACGCACAAGATACTCATACATATAGTATGTTTGATTTATTTTTTATATTTCAGGCTGCGCACGAGATAAGAAAGAAAGCGTCCGCCTCCCGGGTTGAAGCTGGCAAGCTTAGAGATGAAGCTGATAAATTATCTAGTACGTATATGTTTACTGACATAGACAATGTTTTACATAGTATTAAAAGGTATAAACCACTTTATCGCTCTCAATAAACTCGTTAGAACCAAAAAACTTATAACACTACATTTTATTTTATTAAAATTGTTTGTTTAAACCTTATGCCTTAAGTTATAGTTTGTTTTAATTTTCTAATATTAGGCTTTCGTATTGTAAAAAAAAATCAGTTTGTAAATTTTTAATACCTTCAAAATATCAATTTAGCTCGAGTAAAGGGTACAGCCAAAGATATAGAAGACCGCGAGACGCAAGCTAAAGAAAATTTGGAACTAACTCGCAACGCTAAGATGAAGGTAAACAATTTTACAGATCTTTGTAAAGAAACAAATATTATAAATCTGCCATTTTTATGATGATCTCATTTCATTTACCTTTTACATCGTTTTTGGGTTACTAATTATTTCTTACGCAATTTGAAAAACACGGTTAGTGAAATCAATTTAATAAAATATCTGTTTAAATTTTACTAGGTCGGACAAGCTAACACTGATGCTAGAGAGGCGGCGAAACAAGTCTCTAAAGGTCTAGAGGACCTGAAAGTTATCATGGAAGAATTGCAAAATCTGCCAACGTTGGATGACAATGCCCTTAATAGACTTCGTAAGTTTTCTTTTTTTTTAACAAAAAAGGAAATGCATCTTAAATGATTATATTTTTCTATATACCTCAAAGTTCATGTCTAAAATTTTCGTAGCCACATCACTGTAAAAGCAAATGCAATGTGACTATGATTTAAAGAACAAAATATGTGATGCACCACAGTTATCAATTAACTTGCAACTAGAGATGTATCAATTAATATTTTATAAGTACCATATTTTCAAATATACGCTTCATTTGAGTATATTGTGTAACATTTCATCTTACAGAGAATAGTCTCGATGCAGCAGAAAAAGCATTACGCAAAGTGGATTTAGACGGCAAGATAAAAACATTAACTGAAGCTAAAAATAATCACCAAAGGTATTATTTAACTATCATATTATATAACTATTATATTATTCAACTGTTATATTATTGATCTATTATATTACATCAAGTGTGCACTTAATAAAAACGACTTCACTAACGTATGGTTAGTTCGGTATTGCACCGACTAATTTCGAGAACGTCGATGGCCCTTCATCAGGTCGAATGGGACTGGGATATTAATTCGTGGTCGCTGCATATTTCGCAAAGTGTATTAAATTAGTCGATGCCGACTTACAACTAATTATACGTGACTGTAATCTTTATTAAATAATTTATAAAGATGTCTCACAAAATTTCCTAGTCAAGTCTGGTTTTAATTAATCCCTTTTTTAACAGATGGATAAAACAATACCAAGATGAACACGATCATCTCCGTAGTGAAGTGTACAATGTCAAGGCCATACTCAATCAATTGCCTGCAGGTTGTTTCAAGCGGATTGTTTTGGAACCCACCGAAGGTCCCAGTAAACCGGCAAGCTTCAGATAGACTAATATAATATAAACTTTGCAGCCTTAACAACCTTTGATATAAAACTAAATGATTCTAGTTTGAGCGTGTTCTAATTTTTAAGTTATAGTACTTTTAAAATCATAACAACTATTCTGTAAATTAATACAATTTCAAAACATTATATTTAATTTTTAAAATAAAGATAAGATTCATAAGTAACGCAGGAATCTGCTTTCTATAGGTGTCAATCAGAAACTGCCAATACCGAATGATTATTGTTTTAGCGTTTGCCTTGTTTATGTACTGACTAGAAATCTATTTGTGTACACTTAAACATTTAGTTTTGAGTAATCAAATCTATTAACTTTATATTTAAACAGATATGTCATCGTGTGTTCGCTTTGCTGAAACATTTACATAAAACATGTTGTGATCTCTGTCTTTAAAAGTAGTCGTTAATCATAACATGTGCCTTGTAAATGTCACGGTAGTTTAATCTCAGAGTAAGTTATGAAATATAATTACATAAATACTTAATTAATTATATAAATCGTTTTTACGAAACTATCATTTATTAGATCAAATAAATATTTCCCTCAACAAATGAATATTATAGAAATTGCTTACACAAAACTTAATGCTAATAAAGTGAATGTAGGTAATGGAATGCCTTAATATGCCTTACGTAATATATTTTTATATAAATCAAACGGTAGTTAAGGTAAAATATTTTTTAGATACAGTAAATATTTAGTTATATGCCAAGTTATATGAAACTATTTTGGTAAGGTTTATCAAAATAATAAAACCCAGTCGTTATATACTATACGAACAGTATCACATACTAAGACGTATTAATAATAGTGTATGTAACGTGAATTTACTCTTAATATTTTATATTTTTTCGATTCAAATAATTTCTATGTACTTACTTTACTGCATTTATTAGCTTGCATTTATTGTACTTAGCAGACAAATATTTTAAGTTTTATTTAGTTTGCTTTCTTTCATATTAATAAATTACATCACATATGTATAATGTGCCATATTGTATATGTACCATTTGTAAATATGAAGAACTAATACTATCAATCATTGGTTTCTGAGCCCAAAAATCAAAATAAAAATATTGTTATCTCGGTTTTTTCAATTACAAAGAGAGGGATGACGATATGTTTTAAACTGGCATTTTGGTCCCAGAAACCAACGATTAGTAATATACTATAACTATTTTTCTTGTTGTTTTTCGTAATATTCTCCAAAAATATTCTTATGCATCAATCTCGCCAAAGAAATACGAAGATAATTTACATAAGATTTTTTACGGTCCTATAAATATTTTTATATATTTCTTTAAACTTAACTGGTATTGTGTTAGAATAAATAAATTGTAATGTAGCTTATTTATTTGTAATACAGAACACAAGAATAATAATCGTTGTTTCATTTAAGACTCTTTTTTTGATATTCATTAATCCAAGAGCAAAACGGCGGGTTGGATATAAAATGTCTATAAATTAATCCATCCATCCTACAAAATAAAATTTAAATTTTAAGAAAATTTTAATATGTATTCACGCGGACGTTGACTATCATTCCACCTAACATTAAATGGCGGGACGGTGCCGGGTGGGCGAAGCGTCGACGAGTTGGTGTTAGTTCTTATACTCTAGTTACTTACACTCTCTAGGTACAACAGTTTATCTGTACTAGTTAATGTACTCGTACCTTACCTTTTACTACTTTATTGAATTCGATTAGCTCGTACTTCCACTTTAATCAAAGGAAACGCACAATTCCTAATATTTTTGATATCCTTGGGCAATGTTTATAAATTGGTTATCATTTATGAACGATTATTGATTGAGGACCTTTCTGAGGTCTTGACGTTTAAAAATAAAAGTTAAAGAAATGTAGTCCAAAATAGAAACTACTTTACTTAATTTTTCAGTAACCAGCAGTCTAGAATAAGTACAAAACAGTTAAACGATAGAATGATAAAACTCTTTGTATAGTTTAGGGATGTACCACGCGGGAAATCATGCACTGGCTTAAAGTAGAAGCAATAACAATGTACTTCCACAAGCGAAAATAGTCAGTAAGTGGCACGGCCCTAAACGAATGGTATTTATGTGTGTGTGTGTGTGCCCAACAAGTACGTGGATTCTTGAAAATAGAGATACCATTTAATCCTGGCATGTGAGACAATCATAATGTCTTACAAAACGTCACGTACACGTACTTTGGGATAAAAAACTAAAAGACAGATTTACAACGCTTATATTATGTAAGCTATTTTTATGCAGCTATTAATTAATAAATTTAGTTTACGCTACTAATTACGGTTACTATTTAAATTGTCTGATAACATTGTTGACAATACAAATTGGAAATAAGATATTCAAAGTATTTACATATAAGTATTTATATTACAAACAGAACTTTCTGATGAATACTAAATATTTGGTCACACTACTCGGGCAGTATGCAAACGCTACAATTCCCGGGAGTAGTACAATTTATGGCGAGCATTTCACTGAATTTTCTTTTGTTTTTTTTTTCAAAATAACGTACTCTCTTTACATATCCAGACATGTTTTAAGTTTATATTGATGTAGGTATACAATTTTTATAATAGTTATGTATTCTCAAATAAGCTTGAACCTCGTCGTACAATTCAAAACTTTTTAGTTCTCCTTACTTATAACGAAAACATTAATAATCATTTTCCTCTAGTCGCACGTTTCGTAAAGCAAATTAATTATGACAATGTCCAGTGTAACAACCTTTTACAGTTGCAAAGTGGAAAATAGTTATTGGCCGTGAGCGAAAACAAGTTGCTAACAAAACAAATTTACAGCAACTAAATTGGTGAATATCTCACTGTCTAGGGGCGCAGAGTTTCCGAAATACGGCGATAAAGTAAAACTAAATAAGTGGCCGAAAAATTGCTTATAGTGACCAATTTACATTGCTCTACAATCTGGTTTGTTCCTCTCTTTTGTTCTCGAATTTGGAAACATTGCTAAGGGAGTGGCGGGTCCGTTAAGGCTGGTCATCACAAGTGGAAAAACAAGGTAGATAATCCAAAAACTTTCCTTAATTACGTTCGTACGAAACTAACTCCCAGAACGAATTAAGCGCGATGTGAAATTGGGTGAAATCCGGGAACTGATTATGAAAACTATTTATAACAGCTACAAAAAATGTACTTATCACTTTAAATTTTTCCTCACGGACTGTAAGGACTTTTCTATTTTCCTATTTAAAAATAATTTCAATCCTATTGTTTTTAAAAGGTGAAAATAAAATAGCTATAACTATATAGATAACATTTAAAATTATAGGTTGATGATTTGTTTGGTTTACAATTATGAGATAAGAGAAAATGAAATATGATAAAATCAATGTAAATACTTTATTTTAGAACTTGAAAGCTACCAGTTCCTTATTTTTTACACTAAAAAATAATAAATAAGATACATTGCGTACTCTAGTTTCACTTTTTCTCTCGGTCTTTTGTTGAAAATTTAAGTGTGCAGTAGGTACATGTATTTCGTCCGAATACCACCAATAATATTTTTACTTGGATAGCATCCCGCGGCACGTTTCGGTTGGCTCTGTCGAAAAAAAAAACTCGATGAATTCTGAAACGGCCTCCGGGCACGAATAAACTATGTACACATTGCTTGTGATTCAGTCAATTTTATGCAGACACAATCTATTTCACCTTGTACTTGTTTTAACACACACCTGCATGTTTCAGTTTGCAACCACTGTAAGATTTGTATGTTTTTAATTAAAACAAATATAAAACATTGCCCTAATTTAGTGATTCACTGAAACCGGATACTGCATAAAAAACCGTATTAAATAATACTGTTTTAAAACCACGCTGATAATTTAAAGCAATGCCACTCAGGAAAATATACGAATAGAATTAAACTTAACGAAATTGCACAAAATATGCACTTATTTTTATGTTATGTTATTACTAATGCCCTTCATACACAAGGCTACATATATCTCCGGTACCTGGCCATTTTAGTTTCTAAGTGACTTACATTTTCATCTTTCGCAACGTCTTTGCGCCACGCGCCTTCGTAACTTCATCGACAAAATATGTCAAAGTTTGTATGAGATTTGTTGGTCTACGTAATTTACGCTCTGCACAAATTTTTGTCGATAACGTTGAGAAAACGTTTTTACGAATATTCGTTCTAGGTCATCTGTTTGTCAAGATCGTCGCGAAAAAGTCGTCGCGATTTTTGAGATGGCGGAGCAAATCTGTACCTCAGTTGAAATTTTGTTGAACTTTGAAACTACATAAAGCTACAACGAAGAACATTTTTTTTCTCATCTAAAAGTATGCATGCAATCGTACGCAGGAAATTAAAAGTTGATTTCTATTGAGGAAATAACTATAGAAAACATTTGCTCACTCTGATTTTTTCAAATAGATTAAAAGCTAAGACAATATTTTTTTGGACATGTTTATCGATAGGTGGATACATCACAATGACATCAATTTACGTAAGCATTAAAATGTACTATGAGAAACAAAAAAATTGTATCCAGTACGTCGTAAATGTAATTTCAGCAAATCTATACTCCATGTAACCAGGTCATTGTGTACATTTGTTTGAATAGTATAAAATAAGTAAGTGTCGTTGGACTCTATATGGGTCGACGTTTTGTTGGACGTACAATTACTAGACTTCAGTCGATTTTTCTTGGCGTCGTATGCCTTTGTTAGGCGAGGTAAGTTAGTGCAACGTTATATTGCCGCGAAGGCGAAACGAAATGGAAGGGAAATAAAATTTTTGAATAGCCTGGCCTGAACTTAGTTTGTTCCAACCCTTTAGTAGTTAGGCTTATGGCACGAGTACAAATTTCCTCTTAAATATGCACTGTCGAGAGTTATAACTAAGCAAAGTTTCGACATAAGCCATACCTTATTATATCAAGAAAGTTAGATTTGAATACAAGAAGGGTTTCATTTTGTGCAATCATAAAAGCACATCTGATGTACATATTCATTAGTTTTACATACAGTTTATTAAAAAACTTTTAAAGCTTAATATAGGTATTTTTTTTTATTATTTTACACCAAAATCTTGCGCATTTCGTTAGCCATTTTGAAGTAAAATATTCAAATAGAGGCTAATTTCAAGAAGTTTTTATAAGTATGAATTAAATTTCCTTAAACTTTTAAAATTACGTTTCATTAATGTACCAAAAAAGTCATTTTGAAGACCCCCGGGCTAATAAAACGAAGTATAAATTTGTAAATTTTCGCACGAATGAGCACTGTTCGACGCTGCTTTAATTTGGACTTTAAAAAAATTAATTAGTCAGCGACGCCCTAAATGAAAGTGTAGAACGCGGGGCAAACTCGCAACTAAGTTAGCTTTAAGTGTCGTAAAGAGATTTTTTTCTCTTTTTTATTTCACAGGAAATAAAATAAGTCCCCATGTTGTAGAATTTTCCCTACATTTTATTAATTAAAAGTGATTACTTTTTTGTACTGATTAACAATATATAGGTATCAATTTTAAAATACGACATCTTTTAATTAATTATGATAGCGAAGTGTTGTAACCTTAAAATGTTTAGAAAATATTTTCAAACTTTTGACCATTAAAATAATATTATTTCCATGTTCATTCGATCATGCTTGATTCCAACCGTTAATGTTGAAAAGTTCGCAGCTTGTCTAACCGTTGACATCCCTGTCATTATCTTTGACAAAACAGAGATAGCAACATTTAAACTTTGGAGGTTTTGGTCTCAGAAACCATATTCTTATTTCTTTTCTTATTTATCAATAGAAAAAATATTAATTTTCACGCTTCTTTCACAATCCACATCGTATTATTTTTTTATAATATTTCGAATGAATGACTCGACAGAACGTAAAACCAATAAACGTATCAGCTCAATAGACTGGTGACAAGAGCCATCGCCATCGACAGTAGACTTGGCAATAAAATAAATGACAAACGATTTCTAGACATTATATTCAGAATCTAGACAAGCAAAGGAGAAAACAATCACTATAAACCAAATGTCATACCATGTTATACTCGTAACTATGACAAAACGAGACTTACAGCACGGTGATTTAATACAACATAGACTTTCCACAGCTCCATCTATTAGGAAATAACGACAACAACTATGCAAACAAGAAACTACAGAATAGTCTTAAATATAGCTTTGCCCAGCTTAAGATTTTGTTTTCAGATTCTAAAAAGATGTAAAACTAAAAGCGCTATACAAGTTTACCGGCGGAAAACAAATATAAAGAAGTCCCAACTTTTAGTTTCCTTTCTGCTACATTTTGTCTTAGTGTAAATATTAAACAAACAAAACACATATGAAATTTTAATCACATAACGCAAAAAGCCGCTCTTGTACCCATGACTTTGGAGCAATCGTTCTGACAGGATGTTATAACTATGCAAGGTTCTTTTTTTTTCTAGGATTATTAATATAAATGTTTAAATTCTAAATTGTTCTAAGTATAAGTTTAGAACTAAGTGCCGCTCGCATAACAGACGTTTATTTCCTGTAACAAAACTGCATTTAAATTTACATGGAAGACTGATATGTGCAACTGTAGTTTTAAAAACGAAAGTTGTCATCTTGTCTAAAAATGACAATGGAGTTACACTTTCAAATAATGAGTTGACTAGCGCGATTGCTGGAAAGTGCCACCCTGGCAGATGGAACATTCCGCAAAGAGTTAGGAAAATCACTGGCAAGCCTACTGAACAATTCACACGAAAAAAACTGGTAATGAGGGTTGCTAATAAAAATTGTATAAAGATAGAGATGGGATGACTTATATCGATACAAGATTTTTACTCCATTTTTTTACCTTCACAAATGATATACTAGTTAGTTGTACTTAGATTTCTCCAACTTCATGACTTAAGCGTATTTTGTATATAAGACAACTAACTGTTGGTTTTTGAGACCAAAATCTCCGTATAAAACATACCATCATTCTTGTCATCTTTGACAAAACAGAGATAATAATGATTTAAACGGGGATGTTTGGTCTCAAAAACCCTCGGTAAATGAAATCAGTTTATTTCAATAATCTATTTAAACAAAAATTGTATTCGTCGTAAATTATAAAAAACTAAATGAATATAACTAAATGAAAAAAGTAATCCACAATTCATGGCAAAATTATTTTTAAATTATGGCATATTTAGTTGACTCATGGGAGACTTACCCAGTGCTTAATCTGAAATCGTTCATTAGATCTAAGAGAGAGGTTGGCCACATTAGTAATGTTACTGGAATTTTTAATAGAATAATAAAAAATATCAGAAAATTATCGATAAAATATTCTTGCTTCACTATTATACTTGTCTAGGAAGGAGCTATGGTGCAACTCTGTGCAAGTTGAAAATGACCCGTGTGGAAGAAAGTCGCTACAATGCGCTTAGATTAAAATAAACGTCAGTTTGTTAGAATAGATGTCATGTTAGAAAAACCGGCGTTGCTTTAGTTGGTTCATAATACTCAGATATTGAGAAATTACGGTTTTGATAATAGTTTCTATTTAATATAAAGATAAAGCTCAGTAAAGTTTTATTAAACTGAAATTATCTAGGCGTATGCTCAAGATAACGTAGATTGGTACTTATTAGACTGGTCGTGAAGCTTATGACTTTAAAAATTTAGTACTTTGGTCTAAATGCTCTTGTAGATACAAGTAGGTGTTTCACCAAGGGGAAGGTTACAATCTTTTATAAAGCAATGAATATGTACTTATATGCAGTATGATATTATAACGTTAGCATAAATCTAAGGTGAATTTTCAGTAGCAGGCTTATGCGAGCCGAGCGACTATTGTTCCGTCAGCTCAGCGCACTGCGCTCCTATTGTCTTCGAGTTAGCTTTGCAAGATTGTTTCTGCACCCGCCAACTATATTAGCCCAGCCTCTATTATTATAATAAATTAACTCCCTATAGCCTAAACGCATAGGTATCAATATTTTTTTCTAAGATTATTCTATTTCATGTCAATTGAAACACGAGTGAACTTTCAAGTAACACATAAAATTGAATTTCACAATGATATCTTTTGATTGGTTGTGCTAAATAAACTCAAAATCTATTTGATCGTTTCCCTAAGTCCTAGTTAATTTTCTGTATGTCTATCAGTCATACATGTCTAGCATCTATCAGACGTGTATGAGTCCTTGTTGACACATATCCTGTTAAACTTTAAGTTATGAACCGATTTTCCTTATACTTAATAATTCTATACTAATTATTTTATACTATATACCCAGGATAAACAGATGTTTTTAACAGCATGTTATTTAATATTATTAATTCTGTTGTCTTGATACAGAATAAGCAGTCGTGTAAACACAGTATCAGATGCTGAACCTGGATACTCACGTTGCTCTATAAATAAATCAATTCGCAACCGCGTGGGGTGTCCATGCTGTCTGGGGAACTCTAAATTTTCCTAGGGTGTCACTAAATCACTGTTATTGTTAAATGTAATGTCCGAAGAGGCACTCACCGACTGAACTAATAAATTATCAGTAAGATATGTTTTAAGTATTGTGTATTTATCAACTTCATTGTGAACTCTCTTACTTGTTATACATAAAATTAATGTTTCAACCTTCTTGCATGTTACTTTTACTGAAACTTTTTTTATATACTATACAAAAAATGTGCATTAAATAAGTATAAGTAAACTTGATGTACGGATTAATTTTCAAGTTAGTAAAATATATGTATCCATAAAATTATGGAGAACTATTCAAATAAGCTTTCGAGTCAAAGGGTTGGTTTAGGAATATACCTACATACATAAGACCGTTAGTCACAGAGCATTTCAAGTAGATATTAAATTCTTCATACAATTATACCTAACCTCTGCTTACTACTTTAATATTAAGTCTAATTTAAGCTAAAGTTTTACAATTAAATATATGAATCCATATTGTCTGCTGCTCATTATTTATTGTAAACATCAATAATTATTGTAATATGACACCTTTATATCAAGTAACAATCTATTTCTTATGTGTATAAAGATTAATATGATACCTAAATCAATCAATTGACAATTCCTACTCTGTAATTGATAATTGATACAAGATCTGTTGGCAAATTCCACTGGGTACGCAGCACGAATCAGTCCAAACATCGGCAAACATACATCCAATTAGAACGTTAAACCAAACAGCTAGATTAGCCAAATATTGTTTGTGCTACACAATACGAGACCAATCTCCATACATCCAATATTAGGGAGGAACAATCATCGCACTAAGGGGAAAGCTCGCCTCGGGCGGACGCTTGTGCAAACACACCCCCACGACCCGCACCGCGCCGAGAAACCAACTAAATACTATATCCTAAATCTGTGCAACATTCTGAATACAATGTTCATTTTAATTTCTATAAAATAAGACGAATAACGACGAATATAATAGACGTAACGTAGATGAGCATATCAAATAAAAAGTCACTTTTCCTTTTAATAACAGAACAGAACACTATGTAGAGATTTTTTAAGCATTGCTAAAGTCTAATGAGTAATTTTCTTATATAATCATATACACATATGCATCTGAAAAAATTAAACGAAAGATATTGTTATTTTATGTAAAATATTTATCAGAAGTATTTTCTAGATGGCACTATCTTAACACTAAAGTAACATTTTACATTGCTTTCTGCCACCGGAATACGTTTTGAAATTAAGTGCGAGGTTGTTAATTCGGTGTATATCAACATGCTAACGCCCCGGGCGCCCCTCGGTCCCTACCATATAGGTCGAGTTTACATATTGTAATTGATTCGTTTTTCAAAAGTGATCAAATTAAAAATTATTCAATTCAAATTCAATTAACACAACAAATCACCATTTGGTCCAAGAGATCAAAGAAAACTAAACCATGTGTAAAACATTTTCTACGGTTCGTAAATAATCTTTGCTTATGAAAATTAATGTTCAGCAACCGTGGGTTTCCGAGTCCAAAATCTCTGTATAAAACATATTCGTCATTCCTGTCATTATATTTGAAAAAAATAGAGATAACAATATGTTTTTAACGGAGATTTTGATCACAAAAACCAACGGTAAGTTAAATAATTTAACTTGTTACTCGTATTAACAGCTTAATTTTTACATTATATTAAGCTTTATTATAGAGAGCGTCGGTGGCTCAGGGGTTAAGCACTTGACTTGCAATCTGCAATCGATCTGCATCTGCTGTTCGAATCCCGCCATGTAGCAATGTGTTTTTCGATTTTCGATTTACATATGTACATTTATCCGACGTTCTTACGGTGAAGGAAAACATCGTGCAACCTGTACATATCTGAGAAGAAATTCAATGATATGTGTGAAGTCACTTGGCCAGCGTGGTTGACTATGGCCTAGTCACCCCTAACTTGGGGTAGGCTCCGAGCCCCTCGGTGGGGACGTATAGTGAGCTGATGATGATGATGATTGAGCTTTCCAATACTAGGTTTGATTCTAATCAAGATTTTAATGATATTCAAGAATACATATATAAGATGTGCCTACTACAACCATATACTTATTAAGTACTTAGTAAAATAATATTTTTTTAAATTAAATTACATTAATTATTCATTTTAAAAGTCTTTATTAGGCACTGCGTAGATAATTACATTTTGATACAGTTGAGCAGTTTTTTGTTATTCTACAAGGTTCGTATAAAAATATACATATTAAAAATTTACTGAGATGCATTCCTTTATTTATTTTATGTTATATGTAACTTCAACACTTCGAGTTTCATAACCTCAAGGAAACGGCGTCAATAAACAGATGTAACCTAAAATTTCGTGTATTACGTTTCGACCTGCTTAAACACACAGTACTGTGGACGGAAGACGGCAAAGCCAAATGTTTGAGTTAGTGCTTCGGCTGGCTGTAAGTCATCGTCCTTGGGGAATAACTGACCCCTGCCATCGTCTCACGTTTAGCTACGCCATTGAATTATTTCTCAATAATTCTAGAAGATACAATATAGAATAGAGAAAAGGTTAGGTTTAGTTGAAATTATTCTACAATGTAAATTTATCCGATGTTAAATGGTAACGTTTATATCATTTAGTTTTTTAAAACGGTTTCAGTTAACTTGCTCTGTTAACAATTGGGTTAAATCTAATAATTGAATTTATACCCACTTACTGTTAAAAGATCGATCTTTTGAATGGATTTTATTTGTGATGATGAAACCGTGTTTGAAGATTTTTCTTGTGTACTAGTGAGGTTTCATTCGATCCTTTTTCTTCCCGACAGCGTCAAATAATACTCAGTAGGGTTTTTTTTAGTTTTTTAGGGAGGAAATCGTGTTATTGATCGATTAATTGTTATGTATTTCTATGTTGTCTAATATACCTAAACTATTTCTTAGTTTAATAACTTTGGAAAACAAGTATGAAAGATTAGAGTATAACTCCCAGTCCTTTTCCCAATCACGTGGCACAAGTTATTATAAACTTTAATGTTTTGGCTTAATTTTTTACAGCCGGCCGCCTACCTCTCGCCAACCCTACTTGGTAGAGAATAAGTGATTTGATGTAAAATTCCTTTTACTACAAACACTTGTGACTTAACTTGGTATAAATTCGGGGAGCAATAAAACAAAAATTATACTAATATTTCTATTACTGATTTATTGTTTATTGGTTTTCGAAATAAGTTTCCTCAGTTTATTTGATAATAATCATACAATAAAGAATCAATGAATTGCAAGAGAAACTACTAATAACTACTTAAATTAGCGTTGATTTGGTGAACTAATTACATATTATAACGATTACAGCAGTAAAATTCGTTTCATTATTTATTTTTTCAATTATTTACACTTGAAATTATATTTTGGTGTAACATTACACTTTATTATTGCATTTTCTTATCTTTAAAATATTAAATATAGTTAATTGTACATAATATTAACTTTAAAATTATAATTTATATAAGCCTTGTAAAAATAATACAGACGTACGGATATATTTCTAACCCGAATGGCAGGCAATTGTTAGTGAGATTTGCATACATATTATTTAATACGCCGAACGTATATTTTCCTGACCGTGGGCTTACAGGCTTTCAAGTTGTGGAAGTGGAATTTCAAGTATATAAATCAAAAAGTAGTGTCTAGTATAACGTGTATTTGAAACTTATGTAATAACTTTCCAAATAAACTGTTATTTGTTTCATTTATCTTTTGAATTATTTTACATTTAGAATCAAATTTATGCATTTGCTAGGCTACATAATATCTGTGGTGAATGATAAATGTAATCATAAAAGTAAAAACAAAACAACGCAATAGCTGAAAAAAGGTAAAGAAGTGTGATATACCTACATTTGTTAAAAGTGAATGACTAAATAGAGTTTAAAACATTAATAGATAAAATATCGGAAACAAAAAATTATTTCAGTTCACATAATTTATACCTTGGTGTCGTTCACAAAACCCGTACAAATTGTCAAGTCAGTTTTTTTTTTTTTTCAAATAGAAAACGGATGGAAATATATTTTTGTTTAAGTATTTCGATAGTGGTTAGCTGTGACTTGTTTAATATTAGTTTATCGAAATAGACAAGTTATGATGGTATGTGAGTAGGTAAATTATTTAAATATATTCTTAAAGTAAAGTCGTTTATTATTATTAAATTAATTTGCTACCTTCTATTTCTTAAATGGCAGTGTTAATATAGGTAAAAAGAAATAGAACTAAAAAGCTTTTACTATTAATACTTATTTACTTGAAAGCCACAAGTGATGTTTCGTAATTCGTGCTTCATACTTCGTTTTTTGTTTTTTCTTACAACAAACTTTAGTCAGTCTCACACACTTCCTAACGGCCGCTGTATACGGACTACTTTAAGCAGACGGCAGTGCCAGCTTCAAGCTGTCGGCATGTAGCCGACATCATTTTGAATACTTTCTATGAACTCTTCCCTACTCATACCCAATATAAATATACAAACATATTTAAATCAACAAAGGAATTCTTTTTAATAATGTATATTAGTTATTTTAGTATATTTTTTAAGGTTTTTACTTTAAACTTCTTTCTTATAGTACGAGTATATATGTATCATTGTTTTATTGCTTTGTACGGAATAAATAGTCTAATCAACAAACATATTTATTTTAACTCATCACGGCATATTGCTTCATTATTTAAATTAAAATATAATTTAATACTCAATTTAATAATTTAATAGGCTCTCGAAAACATGTCTATGCATATTATTCCGATGTGTGCTTCCTATAGTGTGTGTTCAGAAGTAATGTAATCAATTTTAATATAGACTTAAAACTACGCATTGATATAGAATCTTTACTATGAAAAAAAAAGAATAACACTCACATACTCATCAAGGGTAACGAGATATAACAATATGTGCCACAGACACAAAATAATAACATTAATTAATATGTAAGTGAAATTGTTAAAAAAATTATATCTAAAATTTTTTTCAACACCTGCCTGTGTTTAACATCACAATATTTAGAAAAATGAAATAAACGCCTTAATTTAATAACTTACAATTTATGTATTATTACTGCAAAAGATGTAATAATATTATTGAAAATCTTTATAAAGTAAACTTTGGAAAATAAATAATAAAAGCTTTGACTAGATTTTAAAAAAGATCATACCATCTTCTTGATGACTTAATAAATTCCTAGCTCTTAATTATTTGTTACCAAGATCTAAATTGCACGTTTTATTATTATACTTATCTTATACTTCTTTTCTATATTTACAGAATATCGTTTAAAATTATTATTTATAATTCGAATTTAGTTTCAATGCCGTTTTATTCCAGGTAAAAAATAAATCCAGTTAATATTTGGAAACAAAAATCAGATTTTTTATTAAAAGTTATCCGTTTCTAAAACCATAGAGCATTTCATCGTTAATTAAAAAAAGGTGTTCCAAAGTCACCAAGTATTATACTAATTCCATTTAATTTAGTAACTATAGTTCGACTAATGACTAGTTTTAAATAGAAAGGTGACTTATTTACAATGACTTTAACACTATTTTGGCTAAATGTCGCTAATAACTCCTTAGTATAAATTTGTGCCATTTGTGAAACGTTTAGAAAACTCCTCAAAAAAAACCGTAAAATTAAGACTAGATAGTATATATCTACAACTTATAGCAAAAAAATTATACACTTATGATTATTTTGTACAATTTTAAAAATCAAGAACATAAGGCCCAACAAATTTTTAGTAAACAATAAGTAATTTACGAAATGGTCTGTTTTAGATTAGGTCATTTAACATGTTTTTTCGTTTATATAAAATCGAAGTTTAAACTTATCAAATCATTTATTTGCAAGTCAAAGTCCTAATCTACTTACAGACGTAATTTTTCGATTTCGATATGTACGAATCATAAGGACTCAATCTTAAGTGTTCATCGTCAGCTCCAACGCGCCACGATGATATTACTAACATTAAACACAGAATATTGATTATTTGCAAGGCACATTCTCTTAAAAATCCTGATTTTAAAATTTCATGTACACTTCGATGCTCTCAAACATCAACGCAAAATTAAATTTATGTACGACGAAGCGATTTTTATTTACTGGAATAATTTGTATATAATAAATTATATACCCTGTGTCTCGAAAAAAAAATTAAAACTCTTATTAATGAAAAATTTAATTGGCTCATGAGGTACTAAAATATCTACTCTAGTACTAAATTGCGATTGATTTGAGAGGAAGTGATAAAAGAATAAGATTAAAACGAGATCTCATTATTGCTTATATACGGTGTTTTTCGTTTTTTGACGCCGTTGCGATATATTATCAAAAGGCCCTTAAAGATCAATGTAGAGGCCGTGAGAGTAGCGGCCGGCGGCTTAGTATCCGTACCCAGCGCCAGGGTACAGCAGCGCCGCGCCGCCTCCCGCCGGTCAGTGCTGCGCCGCGAATTTCATCCGCTTCTGTTTTTGTCTCTGGTTGCAGAACCACACACGAACCACGTTCTTTTTCAAATCCAACTTCTCCGCGATGGCTGCGATCTTCTCCCCAGACGGACGAGGCTGCACGGCGAAGTAAGCTTCTAGACTTCGCTTTTCTGGAGCCGCTATCGAGGTTCTCTTTCTTTTCTTTTCGCCGGCTGGTAATACACTCGGCGCATCTGGATCTCGTCTTTTGTTTTTTGCTTGTGCCTCGGCTTCCTCTAGCCACGCTTGAAGTATGGGTTTTAAAGCTATCATGTTGTTGTGACTGAGCGTTAAACTCTCGAATCGACAAATTGTACTCTGAGATAGGGCCCCTACGCCTGGTAGTTTAAGGTTTGCGAGTGCCTTGCCTACATCGGCTTGTGTGACGCCAAGTTTGATCCTTCTTTGTTTGAACCTCTCGGCAAAGGCTTCAAGCTCTCGCGGATCGGTGTCGGTATCGGGATGAAGAGCAGCCGCCGGGTGGCCGAGGTGTGCAGGCGGGGCGTGAGTGAGGCCGCCGGGGTGATGATGGTGATTCATGACATGGTTCATTGCACCGTAGCCGTGCAGTTGATGATGCGGTGGTGCCGACTCACCCATGGGAGCTAAAGTTGTCATCGATGAAGAGGTTAAAGGATCGAGCATATCGAGTCCTTCCATACCATGGTGGCCCATCTGTGGAAAAAATGGCTTTTTGTAATCCTTTTTTATCATACTGTCAAAATTATAACGATTAAGAGGATTAGTAGAGAGAGAGGGTGTGACGGAATCATTATTGTTGTGCGCCGAATTAACTTCTGCATTCATGTTAAATCAGACATTTTATTGTAAATAAAGCAGGGGTGGTAACAATGGCGCTACTCGGGGACGATATGGCAACATAAACAATCATCTTTGTACAGATTTGCACTCATTCTTTATGAGTGCAAACACTCTTTTTTTTCAATAGGAGGGTGAGTCTGTTGTGACGTTGATTGGATGCAAGTGTTTTACCAATATGCTTATGTTGTTGACCGGCTTTGAAAAGAAAATGAGTATTTTAAGTACGCGAGTATGCGTATGCAGATGTATCAACTGTATTGTATTGAGTTAATCAATTGTTGTTCTCTAAACATAGTATATTATATGTTAAATATTTAATCTTATTTTTTAATTTTGAAAAGTATAGGTATGCGATGAATACCCAAAAATCTTGGTTCTCAATTACTAAAATGTCAGAGAACACGTAAAACACTAATTCCTTTTTAATTAAATTTATTTTCTTTAATAAATAAAATGAAGTAGAGAGGTCTCACTAAATCAATTGTCAATATGCCGGAGGCTATCTATCTCACTATACAAATAGGTCGTATGTCTTTCGCTAACAATTTTTCGGTGGCGCGTCCAGGGGTACTGTATTAGGTGCAGCCGGTACTGCGGAAAATCCCGGGGGAACGGTAGATCACAATTACAAGGCACTAGCCGCGTGTTGCACGTAAACTTACATGCCTCTAACGGTTTGCTTTGTTCCTTTTTATACCGTATACCTTGTCCTGAGATGTGGTTCTATCAAAGACAAACTTTATTTTTCTAATAAAAAATATTATAATTTACACTCGTGCTTTTATTAAACAAGCAACAACACACACATTTCGTAAAATATTTTGAACGAGTTGTATTCTGAATACATTACATATAGATATTAGATCATGTTAATATGAGTCATTTCGTGTTGCACTTTTCTCTAATTTTATCGAACACGACATCTAATTACTGGTATATCCATGCCTACAAAAACCGCAAAGGTTTCTACGCACAGGTGTATGAATTTCAAACGCGACTACAATTTGTTCGGTAGAAACACGATGGGGCGACATTGATGGGGCTTTGGCGTATGTCGTGGTATAATAATGTATCACCACCCCACTTTGCGTCGCTTTTCTATGATTACTAAGTAGGAAAATTACGTTACAATTTCATTTTACAAAACGCATATACATATGTTCAATTACAATGTATTCGCATGTGTCATGATTTACGGTATTAAAAATATATAAGTTCGACCTTGTTTCTTGAAATAAAACGTAGTGTGAATCAGAAGGATGTAACTAGACTTGTTCTGTCAAACAAAAAATTTTTATATAATTTATATTAATAATAATAAATATATTTATAAAAATACAAATCAGGTTTAAAGTAATGGTTTAACTGTACAAGCAAAATTATATTAAAAACCCTATTTCTAAGTCAATTTTAATTAATAATAATTTACTGTATTTAAATTATTTTTTCTTTTCTTGTTGTTTTAACAACGTTGACAAACGTTACGGTTACTTAGTAATTAATTTAAAATTAAACATAAACTCATACTATAATCACATTAATTACATAGAAATTTCCTTAAATAAATGTAGCAATGGTAACATTAAAAAAATTACTAAACACACTAAGCCCTAAGCAATCAAATCGATATGAACAACCCCACACCCCAGTAGCAATTGCAAGTGGATATTAAATAAATTATATTCCGTTAATAGTGATTTGTATCATAACGTTATGATTTGGACAAGTGGCCGAATTTATTCGGGGTACGACATCGTCGAGCCCCGAAACACGCGATCCTCCTCTGACATTTTTATTCGGTATTTTGTAGGAATGGAAAAACATTCACATAGTAGAGTGACTAAGCAAAACGAAAGTAAATGAAACATGTATTCGGTAGGTTTTATTTTAGTATTGTGTTACCTTATAAATAATTTATTCGGCTATTATTAATAAACAAAAATAATAGCGATCACAAAGACTGTCTCGATTGGAACAAATTACTTTTAGTAGAAATAGTTTTATACTAATTGAAATATTAAATGTGCATTAAATACAAAAGCTTGAATTAATTGACACTATCTAAAAACATATGCGATCTAGCCGCGTGTCGTATGGCCCCAACAATTTCCCCACCTCTTTCACATATGGAACATATTTGACACTAGCTTCTGTTGTACATGAGTAATGCTGGGTTTACACGAAGGCAGAACAGTGGGGCAGAGTAGACAGACAGTGCAGTACTTCTACTGTATCAATGCACACGCAGAACAGAACAGTACTGTTTTATCAATAGGTGTGTATTCAAAAAAAAGTCTACTGTTCTGCCTCACTGTTGTGTCCTCATGTGAAACTAGCATAAGTACGATATGAATGCATTACGAGTGCCACTAAAATGATGTTTTGAACGTCCATTGGGATCCGAACGCGCCGCTCCGAATCATGCCAATTCTTTCGAAACAGTAACAACATTTTACAATGCGGTGCATGAAAATTAATTAAACAAATATAACTATGACTTTATAAATTTTGTTATTTCTTATGCAATTTTTTTTAATAATGAAACCATGAATGATAACCAGATCGGTTATAACGGAGGTAATGGCCTCTGTTGAGTAGTCGCTTTTGTATCAAGCAATCTTTTAGTGTACAAACATTGTATAATCAATAAATCTGGAAAAATAGAGATCAACAAACACACAACTTTTTTTGCTATCCGTGTAAAGTTCTTATTTTAGTATTACAGTTTTTTGTTTTGTAGATACATTTTTTTATTTTCTTTACTCATTGTTTGAAAAAAATCTAAACGTTCATGCTATTAAAAACAAAAAAAAAGCGGCAGTGTATATTTTTTAAGCAACGTCGAACAACGAACTGCCATATCCCTCCAGACTTGTCCCAAGTGGCAGAAGCGACAATTGCACGGCAACCTAGTAAAAACGGCCGTATGTCCTGTACTCCCCCGAGTACACACTTGTTTTTTTATCTCCCCCTTTGCCGTAGTTTACTCCATGTTTAAGTTTTACTGTTTATTTAAGTCCTTTTTGTTGATAGAAAGGAAAAAAATGGTTTCCATTTTGAAACGAATTCAAGACACTGTAATACACTCCGTTAATATCTTCGTTTGATATGCCTAAAAAAGTTCTATTAAGTAAAAATATGAGTGAAAATATAAATTTGCATCTCGATGAAATAAATTATTCTCACAATTAAGTAGTGTTTTAGAAATTTCAACATTTCTTATAATGTTTTTTTTTTAAGTGATTGTAAAAGATAGGATCTATTACAATCATTTAAAAAAAACTTAAACTCCTCAAACCATACTGTTATTACTCGAAAAAATACATTTAGATATTGTTTAGTTCTACAAGAGTTTTAACTTTTTGATTGACGGAGATTTATATTATTGACGTCAACGTTGTTATAAAAAAGTATTTTGTACCCTTAATTAAGTATCACCAAAACTTTTTCCGGTATAAGTACTTTGTTAATTATTTGTCTACGCATAATACTATTTCATTAATCATGATTTCTCCTAATTTATTATATTAGCTTGCGTTAAAATTATTGTTTCAGCTAAAATATATTGTAACACTGTCAATTTTTTTTATATAGATTAAGGTTTGGATTATGCAGACAATGTACGCCCAGTCTCACTGTACGGGTTGTCGCGGTCAAAGTTTAATGTGATTAGATATAGAAATATATATGCGATATTCGAAATTGTAGAATGAAAATAAATTTATAAATGTCTTTTAAATAAATTTATATCTCAGCATAGTTTATTATTACTTTTAAAATCATGATCCATTTCCATCAGATCCATGTTGCTTTCCACTCCATAATTCCCAGTAATAAATTCGAGCTTAATTTTGTTTGTCTGTTGTTACCTAATTTTTGATCCCTATATTGTATCCATTTATTTAATGTTTAAGTATTTTATAAGTATCAAAGGGAAACACATTTATAGTAACCAATAGAGTCGTTATTCGTTCATCGACAGTGTATGAAAATACTAATTTTGTTTTTTTTTGAAACAATAAAGAACATGGTTTTTTCTTATAAACGCAACTTGTAATCCCATTTATAATCATGTAACAATATATTGAAGCGAAATTGTAGGGGCGGAAACACAATCGGCAACATTACATCGAACAGTGCATAAAATTACCTCATTTTTATAGTGTAGCGCATATATTTCTTACATGTTACAGCCCTCTCGTATACCCCACTCGGAGCAATTCCCCGAGGAATGAACCCTCCTTTACCGACATATGAACTCTCAAAGATTTTCCAAGGTGTATGGGGCATAGAGAAATGCATTTACTTCTATTATTATTATTTATGTCGCTACAGAGGCGAGGAGCGTACCAATTTGGCAACAATTTTATGAGTCCGCTTTAGTTTTATAGCAACGAAATTTGATTCGAATGATTGCTATCGACTTTACCTTTGATATGTCTCTACATGTATGTTATGGAATACAGATTTTATTACATACCGAACTAAGTTGAATTATTTCAGAATCTTAGAAGAAAATTTTTCGGTTGTTTTAAGAATTTAAAATACAATGAGCATAAGGTAGGTGCTGAAAGAGTAATACTTATCAGTTACTGTAGCCAAATAGTTTTCCGTATTAAATCGTCATCTAGGATTGTATTAGTGAATTTAGTATCGGATATACATTGAATGAAATAAGACTTGTGACTCTGGGCTTTGCAATGAAAACCTGGAACCACTGACTGTTTAGACACAAATGTACCTGATGCGGTCTAGCGTTGTGGGATGGTGGGCCTCCGACACCGTGATGGTAAACCATGTCGTGCTTGAGCTGCGGAAGCGGAGGTCCTGGCTGTGGCCCCGACTGGTGTTTGCTGATGTCGACCGCTGCTAATGCCTCCGCCCGACTCAGCAATCCATCGTTGAGGCCGCTGAAGAGATCGCCCTGAGGAAATACAACTACGTTATTTCAATAGTTTTAAATTCCATTAATTACATCAATGTATATAAATTAATAAGGAATTAAAACGTGTGGTAGTAATCTTCTGATAAAGTACTTTTTGAATCCAAACAAAATGATAAATAATCAAAAAGAACAACAACAAGAATAGTCATCAAATTAGTATATTAAATCTCGAAATCTGAAGCCGACAACTCTGGCCGCTACTCACCTCAACAATAATAAAAAGTTTGTTATACAAACGCAAATGCATACATATATCTAAGGGCAAAAAGCATAGTTACATGCAAACATCTTTTCTTTTGTATATGTATATTTTAGTACAGTCAAGGCCACGAAAGAAAATAATGGTCGACCGACGACTTTCCCATTTTTTAATTCATTCTCTAGAATTCCCACATGGTTATAGTTTTTTATTTTTATACAAACGTAAAATAAATAATACGCTACTAAATATGCACTATATCAACCAACATGGTTAGAGTACATACTTAAAATGTAAAATTCTACTTTCATTTGCTACGAAATAATAGTAATAATTTAAACTCAACAAAATTATAAGTCATGTAAATATAACTATGAAAATGATAATTGTATCACAAGTATAATCAAGTGCAAACAACCGTAGCTAGTTCAAAGGGCGGTCTAATTCGTGAGAGATATTACGTAGGCCACATCAAATAGTCATGGCTGTTCAACCAGCGGGCCGCGGACAGGGGTTTTTCTCGGATTACTTTAAATTATTTATGAGTGACTCTGACCCCGTATTCCTCTGCAACTCGTTACTTGCTTCCGCGGCTTCTCGAACTCGCTTTCGACAGATGCGGTGTGTGCCGCCTGACTCCCAAATAGGCAGTTTTATAGTGCCAGGGACCACTTTTAAAGTGATAGTTTCCCGTTTCGATTTACCGCCGGTGCACACGTTTGCTTCTTTATTCCGACCTCCTCTTACACGATACAGCTTGCATTTGAATTGCTCCAGTCCAAATTGAACTGTATTTCATTTTGTATGAGCAAAATATATTGGAAAAGTCGGATATTTTTTGCTTCAGCAACTTTTCGTTTCAACAATGAATTGTTGATAATATTTTTAAGCCATGCATATTAAGTTTCCAAAATGTAGTAATAAAATCTCATCAACCTTTTTTTACTTAATGGAATTAAATTTGGGCCTTAAAACGTAAAAAAAGTCCCATCATTTAAACCTATTTACGAACCGAACACATTTACCGTAAATTTTTATTGCTGTAGTCCTATTATCACGATATTTTACTTCGCTGCAAGAACTGCGGATAAATGTACATATGTAAATCAAAAATCCGAAAAAACACATTGGTATATTACATACGGCATTCGAACTCAGGACCTGAAAATTTCAAGCCAAGTTCTTAACCCCTGAGCCGATATACATATGTGTGAAATCAACCGACCCGCTCTGGACAGCGTGGTTGACTATGGCCTTGTCAACCCTTACCTAGGAAAGGCTCCGAGCTTCTCAGTGGGGGCGTATAGTGGGCTGAGGATGTATACTAGTATCAAAATATATCGCTATTTCTGTTATTTTTCAGACAATGAAAAGGGATAATATATTTTTATACAAGTGATTCGATCGTGGATAATAACATTTAGGTTCAACGATATTGTTTAAATGATCCTTCAAAATTTAGATTAATAACCAATCCAAAGCTATTTATTATTTTGCCAACCCTGTTAGGCTTAGTAAAATATTTAATTAACAATCTGTCCATTAGATATTCTCAAAGTCAATTAAGAAAATAAACTTTAAGTAAATTAATAGTATCAAAAACTAGCGATAAAATAACTAAAATAATAATAAAATGGTATTAAAAACTTACTAAAAACTTATCTTAGTAATTATCGGTGCTGTAATCAAGCGTGGGAATCAAAACTTGTCCTTTCACCCTTCACGAATCATTAGAGTCGTGTTACACAAGTGGCGTTACAAACTCCCAGCTGATTGCAATTGTTAAGCAAATCGTCCCCACCCTCAAAAGAGATAAAAAGTAATTTCAATTACTAGGGTAAAGCCTGTGAGCTACATCGATAATTACTGTTTCAAAAGCGCTTTTGTGCCAATTCTGATAAACTTTAAAATTAACGACCAAATGAACGAGAAAGTATTTAATGCTACGAATTTAAATTAAATTAATACTCACATATGAAAATGGGTTTAATTAAATAATATTTAATAATGTAATGAAAATTATAATTAATAAGCAAGTAATTTAAAAGCAAGGCTAACGTAGATAAGTTTTAATGAAATAAGCATAAAAGAAACAAATTTAGAACCTCCTTCTTGAAATCGGTAAATTAGTAAAATAACAGACACCGGTATTGTTTCAATAATTATAAACATGGCAACATTGATTAGCTGAATTGATTAAAACTGCGTAACACTACCTACAACTTAAATTGAAATATTCCATTACTATTATTACTCATCAACGTTCTCATTTTAGGGTTAACTGGCGACATCTCGTGATCCCCTGATACATCTGTGCGACGTAATGTCTGTATCAAGTGTCACAGAGATATAAGAGCTTTGGGTTTGAGGGGTCTTAGCACCCGATTAGTCAAACACACTATACAGATGCATACTAAAGTGTTGGATAATGTAGTATTCAATTTTACATAAATTTATTTTAAATATTCTTATGCATTTACAACACTGTTCTTTATAAACTGGAAAAAATATTGTAATGAAAAGAGTAAAAAAAATCTATGGCAAAATTATTTGATTTGACTGACAATGCAATTAATTCGAAAACTTGTCATAGCAACTAGTTTGTTGTATATATTCGTACGTGGAAAACCTAATTCTTTAACTATACATATACTTAATTATAAAAACATAATCGTGACTTAAATTGTAGGCAAAGATTTTATATAATCTCTATTAAACAGCACTTACTCGTACAAGGGTTGTTTAAACTTATATTTTGTACATAGAATAGAGTATTTACTTAATTAGAGACTTGACTAATCCCACAGATGAAGTCGTGAGGTGAATATAATTATCAACGTAAGGGTACGGACCCGAGTTATATAATACATACTCGTATTTGTTACCTGAATAGTTAAAATACGCAAGGCAAGCGAAGTAAGAATTTTTAGACGACACCTACACATTTCATACACACGTGCAATTAACCTTAAAAATAAAAAGCGTTGTAATCCCTATGATTCTCTTTGAAAAACATTTTTTTTTATTAGGTCTTAGGAGTCTTAGGAGGAAAGTTATGGTCAAGTGATAGTCACTATCAACGAAATATCTGATTATTGATTGACAGATCGTCTATTACCTTATTTAGTTGTACATCTACTACTAGTACTAGACTAGAATAATTGCTTACTACTACTACTAGAATCATTTTTTTGACTGGATTGAGGCAGATATAAAATTAATAAATAATGTAAACAATTTTGCATGCGAGTGTACCATCACAGTGGCGCTCAACAACGAGTAGGATTATACGATGTGCACTTAGCCGCGACGATTATGTTAGCCGGAGTAACAGAGGGTGAAAACAACGTTAATTTCATAAAAATTCAACTGTATTTTTTTTACTTTTAATGCTCTTTTTTCTTAAAAATAAAATTTTAATAAATTTCATTATTATAAACGCAATCATTATTTTCAAAATGTTTATTTGGTCTAGATCTACGTTGAATCATTAATTCTTGACGGATTGAAACGAACGTAACAAAGTTAACGATAATGAAAGAGTCGTAACAAACTCGATATTTCATTTGTTGAAAACATTTGTTGAAATTGAGTGTGTTGCTGAAAACAAATGAAAAGTCGAATTTGTTACGGCTAAACAATATTAATTGGAATGAATAGTATAAAAACGCGAAATTTGTTAGTAAATTTATTAAAAATATCTTATAGAACGATAATAGAAACAAAATAAATGTATCCGGCAGGCACGGAACTTACATGCAGCAACCGACAAAAACAAGACACACTTTTCGTCGTAATTATTCATTAAGCATTTTCGCTTACAGTCTGACATATCACGATACCAATTTCTGTTCTATTAATTATTATGTTACCATTTCTTCTATCGGTTACAATGGAAACGTAAATGTCAAAAGTAATGACGATTCCGAACATCCTTTTTGTATTATTTACACTTAAATTGCATACGTCCTTTGGTATTTTCCCGGAAGTAACGATCGGTAATTTTCTATTGTAATGATGTCCTAGCACGTAATGCCATAAACATATGCATTATAAATAAAGATAAAAAGTACCAGCATATTTTTAAAGATGACAAAATGGCAAATTTGATTTTGCGATATTTTATTATTAATGATACATTTACTGTGCACTTTCTATTATAGATGAAAATGATAATAATATTTAAATCTTTTAATGGCGTTTAAAATGTGAATTCACAAAAGCTTCGAATAAAACCCATTTGCTTTTATTACTATATATTTTAACGCTTCATGTAAAATGCAATTAACCTAACAAATTCTCCTTAATTAAATGTATTTCACGTTAAATGAGATAATAAGCTTACTCTACATTTAGTGGTCAAATATAACTGTTGCAGTCATAATTACAGCCTGTGACCATTTTACAATTAATTTCACTGTGTCACAGATTAATAATCATACTGAAAAATGGCTATCCTGGTTATACAGAGAATAAAAGACATTATTTCCCAATTCGGCACACGCCTTATGTACCATGTTATCACCTAATCCTCTTGACTTGTAATTATTATTACAGAATTATGTGAAATAATAAATTAATGTTAACCTATTTATATAAATATAAAATTGTAAAATTTAATAACTTCTCATTCAATGAAATACAATAGTGGCTTTAGCCTAACTATAAAATACCTAAATAATATTCTTAGTAAAACATATTTTCAATTCCACATAAACTTATCTAACGTTCTCTTATTTTTTTTTTTTTGATGTATGTCAATTTTCAACGTAGCCCCATCCACCATAATCTTCAAGAATCTGATGACCACTCCAACAAGTCCTATACTATAGAAAATTAAAACGATAAGGATTCATCCATAAAAAAACATGCAGTAGGTCTTCATCTTGTATACTCGTACTTAACTTTTAACGCAAAGCTCAGGAATAAAATAATCTTTGGCCAAAGATCGCTACATTTATTCGCTAAGCAACTTATAAATTAAAATTAACAGAAGCCAGATCATATCACATAAGGGCCGCGATGCATGAACAGCTCCAAGCAGTCGGAGTGATGTGGGCAGAATTGTTGCCACTGAGCTTGAAACTGATGCTGTCGACAACTTGAAATTGTTCGCGCGTAGCGGCCCTAAGTAATACTTACGTTATGCCTCGGCGACCATGAGTTGCACATCAGCGACGCGTCCTCCAATATTCGGCTCTGAAAATAAAAAACTTAGCTTGATTAATTTATTGTGCTTTTGCATGCATATTTATATTCACTGACAGTACGATTCTTTACGTCTATTATGCTGATGTTGGCAACCAGAAAACACTCTTGTTTGCATGAAATAGATTCAAATAAATCAGCCATCGGACACTACTTAGAAACATTTCCCTGCTTTTAATCGCCATTAGTGTTCATGTAAACCAAACAAATGCCACTTCACGTACGAGAGTGACAAACTAGACTAACAAATCTAATTTTATATTTATCTAATTTAAATCTAATCATATATTTTACATTGTTATTATAGGTAATAGTTTTATTAATAATAGTTGTTTTACATTGTACTTAATATTTAGTACAATCTCGCATATTATACAAATAATTTTAGACAATCCTAACAGCATTATGAAACCAACTGCAACCTTAATTTAATCTACTTACTTCACTTGTTTCTATATGTACAAGTGTATACAAAGTATGCACGTTATAAGTATTTGGTATATAAGTATTTGTTTCTTGATATCCCGTTTATTGATACATATTATTTAGTAAAATATTGGACCGGTAAATAGTAGACAAATTGTAACTTTTACGCCATCTAAAATAACTTAGTAAGATTTATACTATTACGATTATCAAGTAGCCATTTTGCTTAGAACATTTGATACGATTGAATCTATACAAATTTAATGAAGATAAAGAATAGATTGCAGTACAGTATAATTTCAATACTATAACGTATAATTTGAAACATTTAAATGGTAGTACTTAAGTTTTATACGTGTTTTCGACGCAGTTATTCGGTTACGCCCACACTTCTTTACGATACCTTAAAGACTTCTTAATGCTTAGACAAATATTAGAACGCCTTTAACGTCCATTACATGTCACATTGCCTTTAGATCACTGTGTTCATTCAATTAACATTTGTAGCATTTTAGTCATTTAAAAACACTATTAGAGTTCAGTACTATTAGTTAACTGGTACAGAAAATAAAATAAAAACTGGTAACTTTTACAATTGATGTTACTAATTTATAATATTTACGGTTATTATTCCCTAGAATAAGTAAAATAAAAGAACAAATAGAAGTACTCGTAGAATATGAATGATGAAGAGTGGTAGAGGATTAACTCTTATCAATGTTCATTATTGATATTGTGGTATTGATTTCACTTAATTACGACCATTCCAAAATCAAAAGATACAACATTTTATTTAGAATTGTTAATAATATTATATTAAAAATAATAATGTTGAATTTATGAGAGGATATTCAAATGAAAACATGTTTAATTAAAATGTGATAGCCTTTGAACTTGGATTGACGAGATATACATTTCATTTTAGCAACCGAAAAACGTTGTTGCGAAATATGAGAGTAGTCCAGAGTTCAATGTGACATCTTCCGCACGACTCCGCTCCTGGTCTCGTAAATAATTAATTCTTAGCCCTTTGCCGCGCCTGTTAAATGGCCTGACTAAATAAGGGAGGGTCCACCCCCCCACGCTTTCCCAAACCGAACCCCTCACACCCCCCTGACCGAACCCACTGAAAACTTTTAATACAGAACGTTTGTTGTGCATAATTTTCACTACTGTTAGAGGAAATCACCCCGAGGTGACGCGCTTACAAGCCACGAAATTATAATTTAGTCATTAATTAATCTAAGTTACGATGTATTAACATAATCATAACCACACATGACTTTAAATTACTTTGATAGATGATTGAATGATCGTTTAATTAATAAAAATAAATATATTTTTAAAATACTCATTGTATACATCAAAAAATAACTTATTGACATACAGGTTAACAGAACACACAAAAATAGTAAATAAAAAATCTGTCTTTAAATTTAAAATTTCATGTCGAACTAAAACTTTTACCAAACACTATCTGTACTATAGCATTAATCTTTAAGATGATGATAAGTAAGAAAACGGGAATGGGTTTGAAAGCTTAAGGAGTTTAGAGTTTGAACTATCTTCATAAACCTAAAATAAAGAGTCATCTCATAGTTTATGCCATTTTTGTTAAGTAATGAAACTAATAAAACCAATTCTTTTCAATTACACAATAAATCTTGCAAAAACGTATAAGAAACATATATTTTTATGCAAATACTCAAATCTTTTTTATACATATAATTTTGTCCTACTCGTATAATCAATTACGGCGGCAAGTACTCTGTAGCGAGTTTACTAAAGTAATTACTCACTATTAAGGCTGACAATTTAATTTACGGGCACGGCTATCAGTATGGCGCCACCTGATCTGTTTCACACGAAGTAGGAAGTTTAAAACTTAAAGTTTAAAAAACGCGCAAAGCACTCACGCCTATGCCCGCAATTACACCGACATAATCGTACCCAAAGTACCCGAGAACTTTGAACAATCTTACCTAAATCATGAGAGAATGAGCCTTAAATTTGCCAAGGAATTTTAAAGCTTTGATAAAGGGAGACGACAATTTCTAATAAGCGAGGAAGGAAAAGGACGGATAGTCGAAGATTATGGTAATGACGATAAAAATACCCAATGAGGGTAGCGGTACTTAGAAGCAATTTACAGATATTGTATTTAATGCTTCGGAGAGGAGTTATTTTGGGGTAGGGGTCTTGAGAGGGAGGCGGCTTTTAAAAGACTCGGATGCGAGCTGGATTTTGTGAATTGATAATTGGGGTGCACTCTATCGACAGTTTCGAACGAGGTTTAACGTGTATGCCTAATGGATTTTTACTACAACAGTTCTGACGTTGAACTGTTGAAACAACTTTAGGTACTAAAAGTTTTTAATACCACTTTAATATTTATGATAATCTTATATAATAATATTAAAACAATACGAATGATCGTATTCATATTGAGTTATATTTATTTATTGTTTTTCTCTATCGAATAAATTTTAATCACAATATCAATACTTGGACGTTAATATGACACGATAAACAATTAATTTTACACGAAACATTTAATTATAACATGCAGTTAATATGCAGCTGAATTCAGATTGGCAAGTAAAAAAACTGACGTTTAAAATTCCGTTCTATTTTTGCAATAGGTAATTCCACCTTAAACCTCCACGTTAAAAACTTAATAAGCTGATTAAAAAGTTGACGGGAATTGCTGTATCAGCTTCATCTCGAGAAATAATCAAAGTTCTAGATTTACTCCTCGTATTTCTACAGTTCAGATTTTTTTATCATAAGGTGGCTTATTTGATTTAACAACTATGCCAAAAAACATCTTAAGCTTTAAACTATAGTTAAAAGAATATTTATTTGAATAAAAATCTATAGTTTTCACTGTTCGTTTGAAAAACACTGGACACATCGTATTGTAGCTTTAGTAAAAAAATGTAATTCATTAAAAAGTCAGCAAACTACCTAACTATATTTTCCAATAATTAACTGAATCATCAAAATAGATTCATGTGTAAATAAAAACGTCAGTTCAGGAACATCATTCACATTTTACTAATATTATAAATGCGAAAGTTTAGATGGATATATGGATGGATGGATGTTAGTTAGAAGGTATCTCTGGGAGGGTTCAACGTATCTTTGACATTTGTCAACTATGTATAACATAATCTGGAAAAACTAAGCGGCTACTTATTAAAATTTCTTTATTCTAGATGTATAACTGTATACGTAGGTTAGTAAGGGTTAATCAGTTAAGATGTAACAATAATCGTTAACGAGTTTCATTAGCAGCGCGCCATTCACGTTACGACCACGGCTGTCTCAATGTGGCCGTAGATATTGGAGGTACTTAGTTTTATAGACACTGGAACGCTTAAGCCATTTAATGGTTGTGCTATTTCGCTAGTGCACTGAAATAAGAGCCTATTACCGCAATAACAAACACTGTTAGTATACCTAATTAACAAAACAAAGTAAGTCTTTTTATATCGAAAGAGATATCTATAATTGTTAGTTATGTATGTATATACTTATAAAAAATTGTAAGAACCTTTATTACTTTATCTATTCTTATTTTAATAATTTATGTACAAAAAAACGGATCTTAACAGAGGCTCGTTTTACGAGTTATGTTATGTTATGTAGATATTTCTTCAATTATTCCTTACAGATCAGATTATAATGCAATCTAGGCAACTAGGTTTGGGACAAGGAAAGCTCTTTAAATTTTTTGACTTTCATAAAATATCGATAATTGTAGGAGGTTGGAAGTTTATAAAAAAAATACTAAATTATAAATCAAAATTCAATGTCAAAACATGTACTTAATTTGTAACTCGTAATCTTATTAAAGCAACTTCTTGTTCAAAAGTAAATCGATTAGATCAATTTGTACATAATTTATTCAAGAACTTTGTAGGTAGCTACAATTCGTGCCGGTCAAGTTGATTAAAATTTACAAGATACTTTAGGAGGCTGTCTTCATTAGGCAATTATCTTGTAACTTCAATGCACACTAATGAATTAACGAACATTTTAACCGATACCGGTAAGCATCGAATTGCATTTAAGTTTCAACGAATTTAAGAGAGTAGCAGATTTCGAATTCATTGCTAAATTGAAATTACTAGGAATTGCATTTAACTCGAGCGTCAGCCGCAAAACATTTGAACGTTGTACCTCTTAACAGCATGGTTTACGAAAGAGTAGATGGAAGCATAACGCCGCTGAAATTTGTAGTGCGCAATACAAATTTCAGCGCAACTGGGCGGGCCTGATCAATATAGGGCGGGGCTTCAGATTTGACGCTGCGTGCCGGTCTGCGCTCTACACCAGTCTAATTGATTGACACAGACGGACTGACAGCCAGACGCACGCCGTTTTGGCGGCTTTTTATTGTGTCCTTTGAGGGGAGACTGAGCGATACGGAATGAACGTAATGGTGATTAATTTCATGTAATTATTGGCTATTGAAAGGAGGCAGTTTTTATGCACTATTATGGTATCTTTGTACTAGTTAATAAAAAATTGTCTAACGATTCCTTTTTTGTGAAGAGAATATGATTTATAACATATACATGTACGTCTATATTTTTAGGGGAAGTACAAGTAAATAAAAAAAAAACATCTGACAAAAAAATTTAACATTTTTCCAATAAATAGTACAAAAATATTGAAATATATATATCACAAGTATAAGTAATTACAATTTTACAACTAAATGAAAATTAAAAATATAAGCTAACAAAACTATGAAATAAAAAGAAAAGTTTTAACAAAAATAGAAAATATTATTTTATTTATTCTTGTGACGGTGTGAAATTATTTGATTATTTCCTACAAATACATTATTAATATGAATAATTAACATGATTTTATCCGGTATCGTCAGATGCAACACCATGCTTATTTTATTGATAATAATCTGCGAATTTGTTACTTACCAATACTAAAATCGTAAACGTAAATTAGTTGAAATGAACCGAACGATTACAATAAATCACTGATCTTAGGTGATACATTTTTTTTAAAAAAAGCTCAGTCTCTCATAGGTTAAATAAGGGTGACAAAATTTATATCACGTAGTTCTATATGCTTCGATACATTACAATTAAACAATCTATTTACCATAACAACAATATCTATTTTATATACCCAGAATGCACTAACTATAGTATAAAAAATGAGATAATAATTTCTTACTTGAAACAATTAAATCTTACTAATTTTATTATTTCGAATGTTTGCATGTAGGAGTTTAGAATGGCTAAACGCATCTCGCTGAAATTCGACATAAATAAAGAACATAGTCTCTAAGAACACACCACTAATTAAGTTTTCCTCTAATTCAGCGCGAACGGAGTCGCGAGTTACAACTAGTTAAACTATAAATTCCTTCTTCGGAATTAAAGTGCAACGAATAAAGCCCGCTACACTTATTCAGCTAGAAAACTAAGTACTGTACAGTTTAACTGACTGTAAAAATGTTGCCTAAACACTTACTATTTAACTGTGCAATTCGATTGCAGTTATCTAAAACTAAAGGTGTATAGCAGTCTTAATTTTATAAACGTACCAATTTATAAAATATCCCCTTCGCTACTTGGAATTTTCTTTGTTGGTAATAACTTTAACCTGATCGATCGTGCATTGGCAAAGTTCAGGTACGTATCTGTCACAAGAAGCCACAAATCTGACAGTAACGAAGTTAAACTTATTCTATTTACTAAAATAGTTATTTGTTTCTTTTTTCATGTAAGTTGTTTTATGTATCTCCGAAAAAAGTCTTCGGTAATGATATTATTTTATCACGAATTTTACATTATTCTGAGACATAATTATCTTAATAATTATATATTTTTTATTGAAAAATTATTAATCAATATATATATAATTTAGTAAAATTATATTTCTTAAAATTAAAATAAAGTGGCGATCGTGCACAAAACGATAGGGTGTCAAAACTCATCGTTTTGCAAAATCATAACAGATGCACCGTTATAAAATAACACTCATAAAAACATTAGGGGTTGAAGTAATGACGCCGATAATTATCAAACTACCCGCAATACACTTGACATGTTTGTGAATGAGCGCCGGAAGCCGGGGTGAATCCGGCTCGGTCACGTGACCGCACCCCTCCGCCATCTTGTTTTAACTACACACTTCCGTTGCGGTGCACGTAAATGCAGCGGTCGTCAACGGTCGGTGAATTGTATTAAAGTTTTACGACAAGTGCTAGACTACTTTAGCGGTTTAACCAACTACCCGCCTCTTGTCAATTATTGTGGTAATTTTGTTTACGCTTTTGTTTTATTATTTTCTATGTTAAAATTTTTGTGAATAATGAATATTCACAATCATTAAATATGTAATTTGTCTGCCAAAAGTTTATGACAACCCTCGGAACCTATGGTATGAGAGACAGAATCTTTTTAGGCTTTCAGACGTTGTAATACATTATAAATTCATTTTGACTCTTTGCGGCTATTTAAGAAATTAGCTACTCTTATTAATCGCAATTAATACTAAATCTATTGTATGTAAATAAACAAAATTCTTAGCAAAAACACCGCGGGAAAGAGTTTAATACTATTACTGTCAAAGAACTGAATAAAACTGGATTTAGAAACCAAAGCTTCGACCGAATCGATCCCGGACAGTTATGAAAAGGTCGCATTTGAGGGAGAAAAAAGAAAATCCACCTAAGCCTCTAACTGGGGAAAACCTCCGCACGTTTCTTCAAAGAAAATATTTTCTTGGATGTCGCGTAAGTTTTGTTTGCACTCACGGCTACAGGGCTGCATGTGTACAAAAGTGTCGACATCCTTGATCAGTTGGAATAAAGTCGAATATCTTTTGAATGATTATAGAATAACAGGAAAATAAGGTGAGTAAAAACCGCCATAGGGGACGACAGCGAAGCTTCTGTCACCGACTATCAATATCGGCTGTAAACTGACGTATGGGGTAGCAAAGGCCGCCTCAAATCGATAAATTGTGTTCACTTACAACTTAAGAAAGTTCTGACGACTTGATTGGCTTTATTGACATATTTCGTTTGAAATTTACCCACTTCGTGTCGAATTTTTTCATAAAAAACAATATGAGTCAGTAAGATTGTTAAGTTACTTCACAATAATACCATTATTTTAATGAAAATATGATAAAAAAAACAAACAACATCTTAGTTTGTTTTAGTTTAATAAAAAAAGTCTGTGAAATATTTAACAGTTAAAAAGCTGTGATTTTATGGAAAGCTTTTTCGATGTATTAAATATATTTTGGGTTAATACCAAATGTTTGTAACTTCTATGTATTGTGTAGAGAAATCGCGTGCCTGGGACCGGAAACCGTACTGTCCCCAAATCATAGCCGAGTGGTGACCACCACGTCGCACGTGCTGCTAATTACTGCCACCGCTTGTTTATAATCATAACTCTCCACTAAAACAATTAAATAAAGAGTATATTTTGTTTCGACGTTATCGTTTTTTTTTTATTATAAATTATTAAATAAAAGCTAGCCATCCACGTTTGATGGAAAACAAAATAGTCTAGATTAATAATAAACAAGCTTCTTTTAATGTGGTTTTCAGATTTTACACGCAAAAATGGTCATATTATACCCAACTCGAACACTTTAATTCCATCATCTCCTTGACCTTGTCCTACTTACGTAGGGTCGGTGCACCAGGTTTCCGTCCTCCAAATGAATCTGTCTACCGTCATCTCCATTGTCACCCCCTTCTTGAACATGTCAATTTTCACGCAATCCATCCTTCCTAGGCTCTACCGGTGTACCCCTCTACACTCATACTTAACGTTCTCTTTGCCACATGCGATTCTTCCTTCCTCATAACATGCCCATAGCACGCTAACCATTTACGTCTCAATTTTTCTACTACCGGTGCTACTTTCAGACGTCCGTTACTTTACTTCCTTAACTGGAATACTTTAATATAATGATTTCAAGTGGCATGAATAGAAAACTAAAATTGAAACTGCTAATTTTTTAGTATATAAGTTATTGTAAAAAAAAATTTTAAAATAAAATTATATTATAAAAATTAAATATTCATCGATGATAAAAAATCAATGTAATTAGAACAGGTGGGGTGGCGTGTGAGTATGCACATGGCCTGGCATTGTAAACAAGGTTTATGATACGTTGAAACAAATGTGCCGATTTTACACCTTCAGTTGAAACAATAACAACAATTTATATGTAAAGAAACACACGCCTTATTTAAAAACTTTACTGGATATAAATAATCTCTACATTATACGAATAGTTTTGAATCGTTAATAGTCTCGGACAGTAAAAATAAATACATTTGATAGACAGTATAGAAGGCGGAATAAATAACTGGCTTTTTCCGACAATAGCGGCTGAGTATCTATCGCTTAAATTATTTATTTGAAATCCTGCACATCTTTAAATCATTTCAAGCGCCAATGGCCTAATGGTTAAGGCATGGACTTAAAATATAGCAGTCGTGTGTTTGATTCTCGCAGTTCGACTTTACCTAAGAAACTTTTTAGGGGAAAAAACTGTTAAGATATTTAACTTGATACAAGCTGTTTGATTAAAACTTTAAAGGTACTATTAGACTACAACAATATACATGACACACTGAGTGTATACTTCGAATGTCTCTATCTGTACAAACACGAGTGTCTCTGATTGCAACATTTATTGCAACGCAATGATAAGTGTCGCTTCAACTGTTGTGTAAAAATTCGTTCAAGTGTAAACAGAACAGATCTTAATGTCGGAATTTATGTCGTAGTACGTACAATTATATTATAAGTATTTAAAGTGAACTAATCGTTATCACAGTTTAATGAAAAGAAAATTGAAAAGATACTTTTATAACAGTAACAAAGGACGCTTTAAAATATTTTTAAGATTGGCATAAAGAGTAAGTTTAATTCAAAGCATTTAAGGTGTAGAGCATAAAGAAATCCAACCGCCCCTCGACCCCGCGCCAACGAGCTGTCAAGTTACGACTGTTCACCGCGGCCTCTCGTAAAAATGATAACACGCATAAATTCACCCCTAAAATGTAGATATGATAATATGCATCCGATCAGCCCAGGCGTGATTCGAGGAATCGTTGAATTATTCCTTATCTCGCCACTGTATTTTATTTGCTTTATACTTTTTCTTACAATATTCGTTGTAAAGGATTTTTTATTGATTCATCAGACCGGCTTTAATAAAGATAATCTTTTACATGTATTTTTACAAATTTCAGAACCTATTAAATGATTGTCGAATTCAATCAATACGATTGTTATTGCAAAGCTCAGATCGTGATCTATGGTTCTTTTATTGCAATACCAAACAGACTTCTTTGTCTCTTCACTGTTAAAATATCTCACAATTCTAATTCAAATGACGTCACGAAAATTCATAATAAATATAGCTCATATTTCTCACTCAATTAATTATATTTAAGCTCATTGTGATATTAAAACGTTATTAAAGTCGGTAAGAGAAGTGAACATGGCGGCTTATTCAGGGCGGAGTGCATATCTCTCCCGTGGGCACCAAGTTAATTTCAAGTTTACGAAGCGCCGCCGCCGTTCTCTCAGTTATTAAAATGGCAACGTCTTACAGCTTAACAGGTTTTGGTAACTCCGTTCCTAGAGAAAAGTTGTTATAAGCGCCGTTAACATTACACAAGCGCAAAAGCATTGTACAAGTGAATACAATACAATATAATGGAATAAAACTGAATAATTTATTACATGTCAAAGACCTTAATTTTATATACATATTTAATTGGGTTAATTAAAATGAACTCTAACGTTATGTCGTATAGACGAAATAATTTTCCCAAAAATTATACTTTTATAGATCAAATACTATTTCCTATTCTAAAGAAACGACTAGACTAGTGTGTACGTAGTATGAATGTTGAAGAAGCCACGGGAAATCCGCAGTAGATCCTTACCCCTCTGACTCCAAGCACGGGTGTAATACTTAAAAAAAACTCTAGGTAGGAGTCCATAATATGAAAGAGAGTAAACTAATATCTATAACAGTTAATGTAACAGCTTCGCGTGAGATTTAAACAAGCAAAACCTGTAGAGGTTTTAATGAAAACAAATCTTACTAATATTATAAATTCGAAAGTTTAGATTGATGGATGTTTGTTTGTTAGAAAGTATCTCCACAAGGGCTGCATGGATCTCGATGAAATTTTGGCAGTAGAACTTATCCTGGAAGAACACATAGGATACTAATTAAGTTTTTTAATTCCGCGCGAACGGAGTTACGGGCGACAGCTAGTAAAGTAATAAAAACAAAACAATTTTCCATATACTCGTATATAGTTAGTGAGGAATTTTAAATAATTTCATTCGAGAATCAGTGCAGTATTAGATTTGTGTGTCAAGTTCAAACCTATAAATAAGCAATGCATATGTCTGTGTTCTAATTAAGAGTTCTCGCTGCTTCTATTTAATAATGTATTGATTATTTCTTAACGTGGATTTTCACGGCCAAATACCAGTACAAAAATTTGTTTCAATCTTTTTAATTCTCATCAAATAAACTATTGTTTGAAGATCAGTATTATAATTTAAATCAAGTGAATTGTTTGCTAGTTTGTCTCATTATTCTATAAGAATTCACTTAAAACAAAAAAAAAACAGTTCTTTGTCTATAATTACAATTAAAGTTGAGTTCCACCATTTTATGCTTAAATCGTAATCCGTCGATGAATAATGAGATTGTGCTGAAGCAAAGGTTTTGAAATCGGTTTAAATCCGTCACAAGTATGAAAGCAGCTTAATTGAGTCCGTGGCGGTGGATGAAAGCCAATCGAGTAAGCTGTCGCAGTGGGAATCACTAATAAAGACCGAGTTTCCCATCGCTAATCTCAAAGCCTGCTAAGTATCCTGAATTTGGCGAGATTTTCAAAAATAATGTTAATCAAAATACAACTAAACTATTTTCGAGTACTAGTTAATACAATATTCATGTTTGTACTTATATTTTTTTGACGACCGTGTATGTTTTAATTTATTGGTTTAGAAGAGATGACAGAGGTTAAACAGAACTGGACCAATTATTTGTATACTAAACTAAAAATGTAAATTCTTGGCCAGTTATAAACGTTTTATTATAATATGTCATGAAGTTAATAAATTATTGAATAGAATTTGGCAGTTTATTGTCGGTTACGATGGCATTATTTATTTAAGATGAATTCAAACATTAGTTTACCGGTTGTTTATACTCAATATGCATCGTAATTTAGATTTTGAAACCAGAAACAGCAATTACATTGAATCTTCATCGATTTCATGCGGCTACAAATGCCAGCAACAATTGTACGGCTGGTTTAATATCTACATGGTCGTTTGCGTAGTTTGAACCGCCGCATTAACGGCTGATAAAGATGCATGGAAGAGGAAAACATACTCGTAGACAAAAGAGCAGTTTGATGATAGTCGTTTGGTCCTAAAAAATGTTCCTGTGTCTCCGATTAAATGTTTATTAAAAAAGTATTAAATAAAATAAAAGCCGATTCACACTCTTTAAAGAGGAAAAGTTGCAGAAGTGGAGTTTGCGGGCGACAAACTATTCGGTTAGCGGTGCGCACTCAATTATGACTTAACTGCACCACGAGTTAACTCGGTATGTGTCGCTAACTGCAAGTTAAATATTCACCGCTCCGCCGTATTGTGTCGCGTTTGAGCAGCACCCGGGCGACGAAAATAAGCAAAAGTGCTTCAATCGAGTTCAGAATATGAGCATTCAACTACTCAATGACATCTTACTAAAATAATGAATGCGAAATTTTGAATGGAAGAATGGATTTATGTTATTATGTAACTCTAGGACAACTTAGGATATGGCAAACTGACCAGAATATGGCAAAACAGAAATGTGTCAAACGCCACTAAAACCAGGCTAGTGCGTGCTTTAGTCTTCTCGATATTTTTGTACGGATCAGAATCATGGTATATTCCAGCAGCCGACCGAAAGAAAATCGAGGCTTTTGAAATGTGGTGTTGACGGAGAATGTTGCGCATACCATGTACAGCAAAAAGAACCAACAAGTCCATTCTCCGTCAACTAAAGATTAGCGCGCGCCTATCCACTACTTGCTACCGATGAGTCCTCAGTTACTTTGGCCATATTACCCGGAGAAACAGACAATCTAGACAAACTGGTTGTAGTAGAGAAAGCTGAGGGTAAAAGAGCAAGGGGACGATCGCCTATCCGTTGGTCTGACCAAGTCCAGACAATATTGGGACTCAACATTCCGACCGCCATGACACGCGGGATGTCGCGGGTAAAAGCTAGTATATTATAAAAATGTTCTGTTCCCATGTCGCATTATATTTATTTATTTTTATTATTCATATAAAAATTTAACTTAAAATAAACACTAAGTATTTTATAAAATCCCAAGTGGATCTTACTAAATTAGCTAGTGTTGTTTACGGTGTTTTAACAATGTTCTTTTTAAAATGACTTGTAAAACCCTGTATCCTACATTTTTAATGGGGAGAAAAACTGCCTTTTGCTCACTATAGATGTTGATGATTGACTGATCTCTATAGCCCTTCGTACACAACGCAACGTGAATGTTCGAAATCCAACGATTTTAGTCACTAGCCGACTTACGCAATAAAATGTCATAAAGATTTGTTTACAGCGCCCGAAGCCGACATATCTATTTGTTATCGCCAACGACAGTCGCTCCCAAACTGTTTATCGAGATCGTCGTTAGAAGTCGCTGAAATTTTCAGGATGGATATGGTCGCTATGCCTGTACTAAACGAATAGACGACTCGCGTCGACGATTCAACGATGCACGACGCAACTATACAATATTAGTTTCGACGATTTACGTTCCTTGTGTATGTACGATGGGTTTTATTCTCTCGACAAATGTTTCTGTTCTCTCCATATGGTTTTACCTAATAATACATACCGTTAAGAATTGATTAAATAGAACGTCCTTTGTTGTTAAATTGATGTCAGATAAACGTAATATCTTAAAGTGTTTCCTTCTAAAATATTAAATATTAATCTTATGCAACGCTTGTGACATATTTGATTTTGGTCCACTGCATACTGACCGGCTCGGAGCCTTCCAACTGTCATATAGAATTTTAAAGCTGTCTTAAGATAAAAGAATTGTACAAAACTGAACACCAACTACCTACTAACGTACAAAATGGAATTTAAAGGAAAGAAGATATCTGATGCTAGATCTATGATCTAGCATCAGATATCTTCTTTCGATTCTTCGATTCGATTCTTTCTTTCGAAGATATCTGATGCTAGATCTATGATCTAGCATCAGATATCTTCTTTCTATCTAGATAGAAGATATATGATCTACAATGTAACGTAAATATGTACTTTTAAATATGTTTTTATGTAAAAAAAAGTGCTGCTATATAAAACACTTTTTTGTTATTCTAGAGCTACTTCCTCTCGATATTTAAGATTTTTGATAAGTTCACTTTTCACAATTTAGTCTTTAAACGGTTTTATTTAACATGCTCTGTCTGTTTGCGAAAATTATACTTACTTTGATAAATTGAAATGAAATTTGATAGACATCTTTAGTTCTGATGACAATACAATATTATATGAAAAACACCGTTTTGTGTTTATTTTATTGACATAATTCCCTTATAGATATTTAAAACAAATAAAACATTTTGATCTGTATTTTATATATATAAAAGAAAGTCGTGTTAGTTACACTATTTACAACTCAAGATCGGTCTAACTGATTAAGCTGAAAACTGATGGGGAGGTTGCTTAGAACTAGGAGACGGACATAGGAACTTTTTTATCTTGTGTGCATTATTTTTATTCCGCGCGGACGGAGTCTCGGGTACAAGCTAGTATGAAATAAAAAGCTAAATAACTGTGAAAATCTTTAAAGTCGTACCGTACTTTCAAGTGAAAGCATTGGTCGGTCTCTAATCGGGGATGAAATCACTGGAACCCAATTTTATTGACTTCATTTTTCAATTGATGTCATATTATATTTTAAAAGGACGATTTACAGATATGTATTTGCGTGATTTTGCTCTTTTACGTGTACCTATTGTAGAAGTTTAATCGCCAAAACGACTGGATAACTTTATGTAAGACTAGCTGTAGCCCGCGACTCCGTCCGCGCGTTATTAAAAAAACAAAATTGCCTATGTGTTCTTGCAGTCTATAACCTATGTCTATGCCAAATTGCATTGAGATCCGTTGAGCCGTTCTGGATATACCTTCAAATAAACATCCATCCACCCATCCATCCAAACATTCGCATTTATAACATTATAGTAATATTTTTATAAATATTATAATAGTATATTAAGTAAATATTTTTGATTACCGAAATACAGGTTCAATTACGTTAGGAGACAAAAGTGTAATAAAATTTGTATGAAAAGATTGTTGAATAATACTAGTACACGTTTCTATAATAATTAATATTTAACTTCTTTAAAATTAATTGTATAAAAATACAAATATTTAAAATTAAATATTTCAATTATTTCAGTTCAAATGAACAAATGCAAAAATTTTGCAGACTAGCTATCGTCCGCGAATCCGTTCGCGCAGTATTATAAAGAAAAACGTATTTATCGGGGCCAAATTTCATCAAGATCCGTTGAGCCGTTCCAAAATACTTTCAAAAAAACATCCACCCATTCAAACATTCGCATTTATTATATTAATAAGATTTATTTAACAGTTGGTCTTTGTGCGATAATATTAAACTCTTTAACTTAAATATTATAAATAAATGAAACCTTTACCGAGTTTCAAAATTTTTGATTTTATTTTAAAGTCTTCTTAGTAAATTTTAAAATGAAAAATCATGAAAGTGCATTCTCTAATCCCGTCTCCGGAGACGACGACGATTCTCGGATATACAACATAAATAAAGTAAGGACTTGTCTGGTTATTGTCGAGCTCTTGAAAATGAAGTTCGGTTGAAAAACATATTTATTTGATTTAATAGCTCCGTTCTTCAAGTAGTAGTAGTAGACCTTTTGAATATTTTTTTTAAAATAACCACTGCCAATAATCCTTTCTTATCTCTTTGGAGAATATAACTTAATGGTTTCCTAATCTAAGCCGCTAAGGCTGGAAAGCCGTCGGAAATTAAATATTTTATTACTAAAAAAAGTTTTAAGAAAAATACGTCAGTATTTGATGTGGCAATAATTAAATAAAACATTTTGATATTTGTACGCCGGCATTCCATTTGGAAGCTATCGAAGGCCGTCCCTTTCTTGTTTACATACTATCAAAGGTTTCAATAGATGCATTTTCCTTTTTATTATTATTATCATTCCTCCTTTTATGAAGGTAGACGTTACTATATAAGTCGAATAACAATTGTCGGTGGCCGCTCACCCTCCGGTGTGTTTTGTTTGCAGTCGGCCATGGGAGGGCTCGCCGTCCTTGCTTTTCGCAAGATACGCCGTATAAGGCTCTCTCGCCACGCGGAGCTTCGCGCCTCCATGAATAAAATAAGATAGCACCGGCTGACTCTACCTGTCTCACTCCCCGCTGGCAATTACAAAATGCGCCAAAACGAGAAGGTCGTATCGAGAAATGCAATAAAACTGAGCGCCTACACGGGAGATTTGTGCTATATAGAAGGTTATAGCTCGGTTGGCGAGTTAGGTAGATATGTTGTTTTATTTGCTTAGCGGATGATTCGCACGTGTTAATTTCTCTTTAATTCTGGGTAATGATATTGCTTATTTCATTTATGTTGAAAAAAATCAGACGGTTACGTTCGTATTTTCTTTGTCCATTTTTTAATATTTATGAACCAAAAAGGTGTAAGGCATTATTTTAATGGACATATGAAAAATTTTTATCGAGCTAATGTTGTTAACTATTTATACTATAATAATATTAAATTGCACTATTTACAATACTATATAAATGGAAAAAAGGTTGTGTATAAAGAATTAATTATATATTAGCAATTTTTAGTAGAAATTATGTTTTTCCATAAAAAGCTCCCCTGGAAAGATATTTTTAAATAAAAGACTTATTACACATTGTATCTGTTTTTATCTAAAAATCTGAAATCGGATATTCATCGCAGCAATGATAGTTTCGGAACCGACAGATATCAGTCAAAAATATATTTCTGCATTGAATCTATTTTATGATTTAGAACCATACCTCCGCGGATTCAGTGTCAAAATTAACTGACTGAGCTATTTTTACTGCTGACATTTTAATATTATATATTCATTCAGGTTATCTATATCTATCTATATATATAAAAGTAAGTCGTGTTAGTTACACTATTTATAACTCAAGAACGGCTGAATCGATTTGACTGAAAATTGATGGGGAGGTAGCTTAGAACCAGGAAACGGACATAGGATAATTTTTACCCCGTTTTCTATTTTTTATTCCGCGCGGACGGAGTCGCTATTGACAACGTCAAGTGGTTGTCATACATTTTTAGTGGTGAATAGAAACTGCTATTCGTCTGAGGTTCGTTTCCTTTGAAAGTCTAAATTAAATAAACATAGGCAAGTCAAATTCGATACAAGGCTCATATTAATATTTGACTTTTATTAGATACTAGCTTTTACCCGCGACTCCGTCCGCGCGGAATTATAAAATGCACACAAGATAAAAAAGTTCCTATATCCGTCTCCTAGTTCTAAGCTACCTCCCCATCAATTCTCAGGTAAATCAGTTAGACCGATCTTGAGTTATAAAAAGTGTAACTAACACGACTTTCTTTTATATATATAGACTAGCTTTTACTCGCGACTCCGTCCGCGCGGAATAAAAAAAAGAAAACGGGGTAAAAATTATCCTATGTCCGTTTCCTGGTTCTAAGCTACCTGCCCACCAATTTTCAGTCAAATCGATTCAGCCGTTCTTGAGTTATAAATAGTGTAACTAACACGACTTTCTTCTACATACATAGATTTTGTAAAAATGTGAGTGAAAAAGTGTATTACCATAAATATATTGTAATTTTTATATTTTGGAGTAAATTGTAGTTTGTTTGTGGTTCAGTGTTTGGTATTAAATCCGGTATAATGTCGAACGTCAACTGCCTTTGGCCGTTCGACGGCTGCGTGAAGCTGTCGCTGTTAACGTGAAGCATAATAATGTATTAGTATAGTATTATTTCATATATCGTAATAAACCTAATAATTCTATCATTAGACTGTAATTTACACAACCATTTCGACTAATTAGTTTTTAAATTCGATCAGATAAAATTGCAAAACCTGAACAGCTAGAACGCATTAGTTTATAAGCTAAATCAAGCCAAAGGCAGCGAACAATAAATAAATCGTAGATACAAACTGGGCAAAGTCCGTTCCGTTTAAATGAACGCTAATGTATACTTTGAATCGATACAGCCCGGGTTGTATCCAGTGGGACAATATCACATGTTTCACTATACCTACAACCTAAATATCTGTATTTAGATCCAATCATTCACTCAAATATTAAACAACACCGTGTTATTTATAACTTTAACCTATTATTTGCAACGATAAATTTAACTATTAACATTTTCTTAATCTTGAAATGTAACAACTTTCATTACGTTTCGTGACTATTTTATTGAAGATGACCTTTTATTATTTTAAAAATTAATCGTTAACATCAAACGTAGTCGTTGACTATATATTTAATGTTTTAGAGATTTAACTATTTTAAAAAATAAATTATTTTGCGTATTTGATTACAGCATTATAACTCTGTTTGACTGAATATAATTTTTACTAAAAGCTTTTACAATAGACCCATTATAGTAAAAAAATGTATATGAAATTGAGCGTCGTGTTTAGAACTTATAAAATGTCAGTATAACTCTCATTTTATGAAACAATAATTTTGTTACTTATTTAATGCTAAATGGTGCTTTTACCCATTTTTTATGAAGTGGATTATGAAAAAGAACATATAAAAATGACATAGCGAAAAGCATAATAATAATGATGCGAGTTTGGTCCGTAAAAACGCGCATATTTTTTTAGCAATAAAGGAATTATTAGTATCAATTCGAACCGTGTAAAGAACTATCCGTTAGCGATTCCGTTGACAATTTGTCTTATATAAACGCTATTTTATTTACACTGGCAAAAGGACGGTATAAAACACAATGTATTCTTAGTTTTTCTATTGTTATTTTTAGTTTTTTTTTTTTTTTTGTAGAAAGTATTTCGATTTATACAGTGGATCTACGATAATAGTAAAAGAATAAAATAAAAACTTCGCGCCCACACAATACTCTAGCGTTACACTCTCCAAATATTTCCCTTAAGGGACGGTCGTCAATCCTAATGTTAAACAAAAGATTGTAAAATATCCGTGACCGTAAACAATATTGAATCCAAAATCCAAAAGTAGTTCAATCTTATGTAATATCAAAGAGATACACCGGTAAATCTCGAATGTTTATCAGAACTTTTACGGCATATTATTCTATAACATTATTATAACCGTTAATCATACCTACATATTTTTACCCTAAACTAATAAAAATTTTAAATTGTGTTCTGTTTATTTCGACAGACTACATGTGTGTTATCGTATTTCAAAATTAATCTATAAAACGTGCTGAAACTAAAATTTAAGTATTAAAATGTGCTTGGTGAAACCTGAAAGAAAATTTATCAATTTAAAAATAGATGCATAGTTTTTAGAATTAAGAAATAATGCGAATATTATTAAAGCAAATACTGATTTTAACACTTAGAAATAACAGTAAATTATTGTATAATGTTACAATATTTTTTTTAATGTAAACATTATGCTTTTATTTCCTCGTTGCTTATGTAAAGTTTGAATATTTTTTAAAGATATTTTTTAATAACGAATACAATTAATATTACTATAAGTGAAAAAACATTACGATATTGTAACTAATGTAAAATACCTTTGAAATTTGATTGCTTTAATGTTATTTCAATATTTGTAAATGTAAAGATTTATATATTTCTCCTTACATGCAATAATCGATATAAATTAATAGAATAAAGAATGCGAATTAGTTATGTGTATTTAATTTGTTAAAATTAATAAAGACATTACTTATACGAGTATAACAGTAGTGCTACGCCGCTACGCCGTAGCCGTCGGCGTCATCCATTTGATCGCTGAACTTTCATCCCTTGCTATGTTTAACTATTTCTTTTACTCTATAATGTACGTTTTAACGTATTTTAATTTTATTTTACGTCAAACCACAAGTCTCATAAGAGTTTTGTTAATATTGAGTTAATATTGACGATATTAATATCGCATAAAATTAAAAAAGTTAAAAAAGTTTTTTTTTTCTTCATTAAAAATTAAATCATTTTTTTAATTACCTAAATTATTTAAAAATTTGCTAATACTGGGCGAGGGAACCGTCGGGTTCATCACAGACTTATCTGTCGCCAAAAGTAGACTTCATTGAATAACAAAATGTCTGATTGAAACGTTACCTATTTTTTATATAAATTAGTAAAATTTTATTTGTACTCTTTTGAATCTAAAAACTATGCATCATATAATACTTAATTCGCTGAAACAACAACAACACCCCCCCATGGAGCTCCATGTCACTCGCAAAGCTTATGCCAGCGGAAAATCAAATACAAATCGCAGAGCCATCAAATAAAATAAATATTTATTAAACAAAATGTTCTTGCCGCTCCTGAAAAGTAAAAGTCATTAATAACCTATAGCCTGTAAACAAAGCTTTGTTTTGATCACGTGGTACATCACGAGAGAATATCTGCACGATGTAGATGAGCGTTAGGTTAGTCAATGGTACTCACTGATGGGTTGGGGACGCAGCGGCGGGGGTCGCTGGTGCGGTACGTGGGACTGTACCGGCCCGGGAAGCAACCCGGCGGTGCCATCAGGCCACCGCCGGACTTCATCTTGTCCGGGGAGTACATCGCACATGACCCCCAAGGGTCGTCCTCCAACTTCAACACCTTGGAGGGTGAGTGATACTGGCGGTCGAAAATCTTGGCGACTTTATCGTACTTTGGGGTTGAAAAGGCGACGCGTCGCCGCGACCGCTACGTGCGCCGGGTGATGACCGACTGAGCCGGGAGGCTCGTGACGTCACCGGCCACGCCCTCGCCCCTCCAGAAAGCCCTCCTCCGACAACCCCGCGTCCCTCACACGCATGTTTACGTCGCCGCCGACGGCTTCACGATTAAGTGAATTATTTAATTGGTCCATTCACTTCTCGTGTCTGTTACCTTTTCACGCTTCTAACTCCGAAAACCTGATGGATGAGACGTGACGTGTTCCGCACAATCCCTAATTATGCCCTAATCGATAGCGAAAGGTAACAAACAAGTTTTGTTGTACATATAAGTATCGATGGTATAGGTAACCGCGCCTGTCAGACTTCTGTCTTTGTGGGTTTCACGTACTTAGAATTCTTATAGTTATGTTAATGTTACTACTGTGTACATAACTAAACTGTTATAGACTAATTACTGTGTAATATGATAACACAGGATATTCTGATATTATTTATGTCTATACAATTAATGAAATTGGCATGTCTGTAAGTAATATAAAAATAAATGAGCCCATATTTCGTGAACACGATAATGACATTGCTTATAACGAAAAACCGTTTTTGTTTTTCTAATTGACATATATTTGTGCTTCCGCAAATCCGCGTTTGTTCCTTGTAATCTCGCAAAAATCTGGACCGATTTTAACTGGAACGTAGCTGATGTTTGCGGGGGAAAGGTAGGCATTTTTCTGAATTTCGCTGTGTCGAAGTCCCGGGCGACCACTTGCAAATATATATATACACATATATAAAATAACTTACTGATAAAATAGTACAAACAAACGCATGTCTGGTAATTTGTTGTGTTTCTACGATACAGAATGGGATATTTGAAGTTACTTTTGTACTAACAATGTTATTTGATTAATAAATATTTATTTTGATGTATACGTAACTTGTATCTCTAAGTGTATCCTTAATTTGGTAGGTAGAGTATTTTTACTATCGTGGTACACCTTTCTCGCTACATAACGCTACGAATCATGGGGGCTAGTTACGATTCCTGGTAACGTGCTATTGTTGAAACATCTCAAAAACATATCGATATCTCTTTTTTTTAAAAGAGAATAATAGAGAGAGTACAGTATATGTCATTGATGATACGTTAACGGAGTCGAAACCTAACATGAGATTGTTTTTCTTAAACATGTCACTACTGTAATCGATAAAGAAATTTGCTATATTTAAATTTACTTTTTAATTTTACATAATTTATTACATTTTGTTCCAACCTGAATACAAAAGCTGGAAACCCTTCATAGGTGGCACCTGCACTGCACCGTCCTCGTACGCCCGTGGAGAGGGTAGCGTTATGATACGTGATATGTATATGCAAAATTAGCAGAGATCATAACCCTGCAAACGGACGGATACATGTCAAAACAAGAGCAACCCTTCTCGTAATTATCCGAGCCCGGCCGGCAGATGGCGGGAGTTTAATTTTTCGATTTTGGCCGGCCGTACATTATGCATGACGCTTTTATCGCTCGCTGTGGTTCCTTCGGGAGTATACCGCGAATTAATTAAGACACACGCTTAAGCGGACTTCATTTTTGCATTTGTAATACGCAAGTACTTATTTAAATATTAGCAAAAGATTAATATTAGCAAAAATACTCATTAGTATTAGCAAAAGATAAAAAATATAATGATAAAGGCTTAAGACAGAAATGTATTATAATAAAATTTCTTTTATCTTAAGTTGATATAATAACGTCATTTTTAATTACATTTTTATTTTTCCCACTGCGTATTATTTAGTAAAGAAAGGTTATTGTTTAGTAATCAAATAATTTGCATCAGAATATCCAGAAATTTATTTACTTCCAGGGAAACTGCAAGTATACTGTAATAAAAAAACATCTAAATTGGTATATGAACACTGTAGATTACAGATGACATTTAAACAAAGTCCGCTGTGAGTTCACAACATGCACCAACAGAACACAATGTACCCTTTTTAGGGTCTTGTAGATAGACGCGGAACCACGGATGGGCGCAGACAACGTTTCGCAATAGCAAAAAGCAATGCACCATAAGGTACTCAGGTCGTCATAATAATGCGATACATTTGTAACTTAAGTATTATTAATAATAATAAAAAATTGTAAAAGTTACTAATAATATCACATTATTATTTCTTATCTGACTAAACTACATGCATACAAGCTTTATTCCTTTATAGAAAATGGTCAACAGAAAGGTGGTTTGGGAGCGTGCCACATTTCTCCTACGTACATTTTAACCACATTTTCATTTATTCATCACCAATCAAAAGAAAATACTGTAAAAACTCTAAATTTTTTTACCCCAAAATCGATAGATCCTTATCGTTAATTTCTTAATACTTATTTGAAGGTCATATTTTACATAAAAAAATATAGTAAGTATAATACGTGCATTAGAAAATGTTATTGAAGTTAAGTTTAGGATGATTACGATCAAACAAGTAAAGAACATCAAAAGCCAGCGTGTACGTGGAAAATTTGCTTTTAATCGTTTGACATTGAACTAGTTTTTGATAAAATAGTAAGGGCCTAACCATAAACAAATTAGTCCGTGTTTCAACTACTATTTAAAAAAAAAAACATGATTATGCGCAGTTTTCCGAAATGTACGCAAAAGTGTTTTTACCGGAAACAGTTTTGGTGATACTTATCTAATAATTAGGTAATATCTATCTATCTGTAGCCCACACACACTTTTATAACCACGTTGACATCCAAAATATCAAAGACCGGAATAACTGAACAGTGTCTAACTATTTTTTTTTTAATAATAATAAAGTAAACCACATTTTGCTGCTTAAAGAAAAAAAGTCCTATTTTATAATATTTACTTAAATTCAGTAATAAAATCATCCTCTCCCTGGCCATTTCACACTAATGTGGGGTTGGCACACAAGGTTTTATAAACCTTAAAGTTTTTACGGACAGCCGCCTGTCTGTCACCAACCCTACTTGGGAGAAATTTCTTAAAATTAAATATAATATAAACTAAATAATTATAGCTGAATAATTCAAAATGACTTCCAAACATGCACCAAAAATAAATTCAATAATAATATGTTTTAAAAAAAAAACATTTATTTAAAAAATTTAAAACTTGTACAAAAAAATCTTATTGAGTCTTCATTTCACAGCTTGATTAATTTTTTTTTTTAATATTTCTTCAACAATTGAGAACAAAAACTAACTAACTTTTGTACATTAAACAGTTAGCGAATCTTTTACATGTATGAAACAAAATGAGACAGTAGTAGGCTACGTTACATAGAACGGGGGTACCAGCTTCCGGCAGATGTGGCCGCCTCCCATCCCCCCACAGCTCCGCCGGAAGCGTACGAGCCCTTCCGACAAAAATCAGCGTAACGATTGCAAATAAATTTTATCAAATAACCTTATACCATTGATAAGAAATAAAGCTTCGGTTTACTCTGTTTTTAAAACTTTTTTTTTCTCATAAAACATCAATCTATCAATAAACTTGCTGAAAACTTTTTAGTCACATAATTTACGCATTCTTAATAAATAGTATTTAAAAACTGGTATTTTAAAAAGTGTTTCAGTGTTACTAATAAGGACACGAGCGTGTGAATTGTGCTAACTGTGCTTTATTTAAAAAAAATCTAAAACATGATTGGCGATTGATATTACTTATAAAAAAATATTTAAATTTTATCTTCAGCACATATATGTCCCCAATCCCTCAGAAACCTGTTAAATTTAGTTATGACTAGGCCATAGTCAACCACATTGGACCAGTGCGGGTTGGTTGAGTTCACACATAGCTTTGAATCATTTTCGCCTAAATGTACAGGTTGCTTCATGATATTTTCCTTTATCGTAAAAACGTCAGATAAATATACACACATGAAAATCGAAATTCGAAGTTAACACATTGGTATATAGCAGGGAATAAACCTGAATGTTATAGATTTTGTTCCGGTCCAGTCAAGCGCTTAACAAATACGCCACCGACGATCTATGTTCGTATTGTCATACACATACAAAATTCTTACCTTAGAACTCCATTACCTTTTCATTTGTGTTAGTACATATTATCGTCCCTTTTGTTCTCATTCACAAAAAAAAACTACAATGTTTTTAAAAACATGTCACAGCAATAGAATTTTAAGGTTTGAATATGCAAATTTCGTTCTACATTATATTAGAAAAATTATTAGATTAGATTACATTTAATTCGTTCTAGATATTTATCACACAAACAATTTTCTTTTATAAAAGCGCTTTCGTCTGCCGACGGTACTTACAGGGATGGAGGTATAACCTGTGCTCGTGAAAATGAAGAAATATGTTATTCGCGTTCCCTCAATTAAAACCATAATTAACGTTGTATTAAAAGCGAGCGCTAAATCCAATTATTATTTCCTCTTATTGTTATTTTCTGTTTATTTACTGCATTTGCAAATTTAACGAATAAAATAAAATTTTGACTAATGTAAATAAAAAAGCGTATATAATTATAATGTTTAAATAACACAAAACTTGACGTATACATTTTATGCAGAGCTTAATTGTTTATCTGAACGTTAAAGTGAGCATGTCTCAATTTGTATGATTAGAGGTCACGTGCCGTCGCAGGGCCATCGAGGGCTCAAATTATTTTAGTACACTATTGGGACTCTTGTAATCTATTTATACACTTAAATTTGTGTTATAGTAATACAATAAAATGTTTTTCTCGTGCTGTAATAAGAAACTCGTAGGTCTAATTAAAAAAATATCGGCAATAATGAAAATTCCAATAAAAGGTTGAACGGAACCGTAAGTAATTATTAGTGAATTTTGTATTTAAAATACTTGTATTTAACCGTGTCTTTCACGTTCATCTATACCCGCAGTTCCCTTAAACTCATAGCTTTCGCTACAAAAACGTTTATATAAAGATATAATCTTATATATATAAAAGAAAGACGTGTTAGTTACACTATTTATAACTCAAGAACGGCTGAATCGATTTGACTGAAAATTGGTGGGCAGGTAACTTAGAACCAGGAAACGGACATAGGATAATTTTTACCCCGTTTTCTATTTTTTATTCCGCGCGGACGGAGTCGCGGGTAAAAGCTAGTCTGTATATAAAAAAGAAAGTCGTGTTAGTTACACTATTTATAACTCAAGATTGGTCGAACTGATTTAGTTGAAAATTGATGGGAAGGTAGCTTAGAACTAGGAGACGGACATAGGAACTTTTTTATCATGTGTTTTTTTATTCCGCGCAGACGGAGTTGCGGGTAAAAGCTAGTTTATAATAATCAATACCGTTGACTTAGTTACAGTAGAATTATGTACAATGTTGTTTTTTTTTCAAAACATTTAATACATAGCATTATTTAGTTAAGGCATGACACGAGCTTAGCGACTGAAGGAGAGATAAAAGTCATGCGGTCTCGAGGGAGAAAGAGAACTCGCCACGTGGCGGGCCTATAGCGAATAGATTAGTTTATCTATCGCAAATAGATTAAATTTCTGCATTAGACTTACGAGATAAGTCTAGTGTGTGACCCTTCATGTATATTCGTCACAATTAATTGCCTTTTGGAAAAATTACTTCTAATATTTTTTTCCTGTTGCACTATACTGTTTAGGAAAACCAGAAAAGTACACCATAATGTTAAAACATAATTATTATCAAACATTTAAGTCCCGAGAAATACCTACATAATACTAGTTTCGTCCTCGACTCTGTCCGCGTGCAGTTAATAAAAACTTAATAGATTTATTAAAATAGATAGTAACCGTCTCTCAGACCTACTGAATATTCAAATAAAATCAGTCAACCTGTTTCGGAGGAGTATGGTAACTTACATTGTGACACGAGAATTTTATATACAAAGTAGCTGTCGCCCGCGACTCCGCGTGCAGTTAAAAAAAAACTTAATAGGGGTATGAAAAGTAGATAGTAGCCGATTCTCAGACCTACTGAATATGCATATAAAATTTTATAAGAATCGTTCAAGCCGTTTCGGAGTGGTACAGTAACTAATATATACAGGGTACTGTAATAAATATTGTGACACGATAATTTTATATATAAGACTAGCTGTCGCCCGCGACTCCGTCCGCGCGCAGTTAAAAAAAAAAACAAAATGAAAAATAGATGTTGGCCGATTCTCAGACCTACTGAATATGCTCACAAAATTTCATGAGAATCGGTCAAGCCGTTTCGGAGGAGTACGGGAACGAAAACTGTGACACGAGAATTTTATATATTAGATATACTGTGATAAATGCAAATAGCAACTAAGAGAAATATAAATGGTAAGTTGTCATTTTACACATTACATTTACTAAATTTTATGTCGTTCATTGTGTGTATTGTGTATTGTGTGTTCATGTAGTGTAATTCAAGAATCGCATATAAAATATGAGTTTTCCTTTTGTCTGCATTAAAATGGACTTGACAGATGTAACACAGGTTTGCAACCTAACAGTGACGATGAAAATAATTTATAACTTTAGATTTTAGTCGAACTGACCAATATGAGAATTTTTACTTAAAGAATGTAAAATACACAAATGTCAGACATCAATCCAAAGAGACAAATTCATATTTGGTTGCATAAATTGAATTTAGTGAAGTAGAAAAATAATAATAATAATGGATAACATTTTACAAATTCGAATTCCGGCGACAAATAAACTTGATAACAAAACGACCCCGCTGCAATCGTAAACAATTAGCGACCTGACATCAAATTGTCATGTAAACTTTAACTGATGGGTTACAATCCAGAGGCACGTGTGAGCCACGCGACAAAATTTGGGGCTTTTACCCTAACCAACACACGCAGACCTCCGTCTTCTATCGATTTGTGTTAGATTTCTACGAGAATATAAAGAAATGTTAACAGTTGCATATCGTCTGTAACTGGTCACAATTGAAAGGTAAGAGCACTTACCTAGTATTTCTTTATTTTTGTAATTTTGGGGGTGATTTTTGTGTTTTCTTGATATTGCTTAACGTTAATGAAGCATAAAAGAGTTGTGGTAACAATTGATATTTGTCTAAGTAGGCAACGCTTTAGCAAATGAGGTCTATGGAGTAGTGGTTACTTCGCTATTATTCTGAATTTAGATGGCGTTTTACTATTTTGCCACCTTACTACAAAACAATGTTATTTACATTTTATACTAATTTACTTATACAAAAAAAAATAACGATTATCTAAAATACTAATAAATAACTAAAATAATATATAAATGTTTAATTCGTATTATTTGATTATCGTCAATACTATGGCAATGTATGAATAACCATCAGTTAATAATAATAAATTTACCATCAGTTATCACTGTCGAAACACTCGTACAAAAGCTGAGATAACACTTTGTTTTTATACAGGTGTTTTATCATAGCAACTTGTTTATAATTAACATGACGATATCATACGGTTTAGTGATCATTCTTGAGACGATTAGAATTAGAAAGACTACTATGATTTAACGTAGTCATTTACGTTTTTTACATTAAAAAGAACCTTTTAATTGTATGGACTACAACGTCGCCTTTTGAGTAACCTCCAGTCCTCTTTTTTCTGTTCTATTATCTTTACTTCTTTATACGGCATGACGTCTACTCTCTTTTTCACTAGTTGCACAAACGATATCCTTGGACGTCCCGTGTTTCTTCTCCCTTGTATTTTTCCTGTTATTATTGCAATTATAAGGTGTCACGCCATACAAAATATGTCATGTAGCATCATATGTACCTTTCATGTATCTTCCCTTAATCTCATCTATTGTTTTTTATATTATTCTTTCTTCTCTTACTCTTTCTAGCACTTGCTGATTTGTGATCTTTTCCATTCTTTGCCAACAGTTCATCTCAAACGTCTCTAGCCATCTTTTTGTGTGCACAACGCTATAGGTCTCTATTATCTCTGAATGCTTTTTTGTCTATTGCAATTCTGCTTTGCAATCCTTTGTGCATTTTGAACCTTGTGTGATTAGACTACGTTAATTATTAAATGAATGTACCTGTTCTATGGGCTTATTATTTACTGTGACTGGGCTATTCCCGGGTTTTAGATGTGATCGTTGTTTTAGTTTTACTTGTGTTCATGTTGTGGCCAAAAATTTTAAATGCTGCATCTATGTAATATAATTTATATTAATTCCTTCTCTGCGTATTTATATAATTATTATTAATACCATATTTAATAAAGATGTTAAAAACTAGCGTTGAGTGTGGGCCACCACGTACTCCTTGATTCGGCTTTTCTGGTTTTTTCCCCTATTTCCTTTATAGTTGCCTGTTCTTCATAGAGTTTTGTGGGTAATCCTTCTATCTCTATAATCTGAACCAGCTTCATTCAATTTTAATAGAACTTCAATTACAATTCGTATCCTTCGATGCGATTTAACATCAATTAAATTAAACAATCAAGGTAATTCTAAGGAATGTTCAGTGACGACTCATGCGCATTAAAATTCAAGCTAAATTGAGTCTAAAGGGAATAACGGTAAGAGGCCAGTCTATCCGAATTATTATCCGTAGGGTTTAATTATGTCTTTGCGAAGGAAAAATGTAGAATAATTTACGAGGGAAAACCTCGAGGTTTTGCCATGGACGTATACAATTGAAAAATTTCTGACATAACATGAAGCTATGTATTTTTAATATTGTTTCAGTCTGGTTGGGAACATTTTTATTATGGAGTAAGGAAAATATATGTATGATGCACTATACTCAGTGATGGTCACGAATTGAGGAATCAAACCCCAATAATAATGGTATTTGTTTATATCAATCAATTTGGATTTAAGATGTTTTACGTGATGGTGTTTTTAGCATAAACCTGTTACCGATTAACCATTTTTTTAAACTGCTTTTTTTTGTAATTGATACTATAACTAATTGATACTATTTAAATAAAAAAATTAATGACAAACTACAGTAGCGCTTATAAATAGACTAAAAACATGGCAACTTAATGGATGGTTTAAGAACCAAAAAAAATCAAGTCACAAATAAACTGTCCAATCTCCATGCCGTAAAATTGTACCGTTTCCCCTCTCTGGGTTCCAGTGATTTCTTCTTAATATTTTATTTACGAGATTAAGACGGTCTTACAGCCGGCGCATCGTTAGAGCCACTTTTGTCCATTACGTCACTTTATGATACTATTTGGCGCGGAAACTTTCAGCACCGAATAAAATTGTTGACAGTCCTATGTTGCCCCGCGAGAACTCAACAAATTGTTTTTTTTTTCTGCGCCAAATGAGGATCTGTCGAAAGTTTTTCGGATAAATTTTTCGTAATGTGAGGATTGAGACGGTGTTAGCATCAGTCAGCCTTTTTGTAGAAGTTATTTTAGGTTATGAAAATTTTACAATACTTATAAATTCAGGCTTTCATCGTAAAAACTTTTTATAGAATTGTTATAAATCATCAAGCGATTTTAAAATAAGGAAAATCGAATTCTCCTAGCTGTAATTATTAAAATGGTCTAGCTGAGATTAAATCTAACTAAAATAGCGATTTCCAAAAAAATCGCTGTAAAATCTTCTTTGTTTTCATAACGTTCCAATATGTTGTATATAATTCTGTATTGTGATAACATATATCCAGATCATAGTAAAATAATAGGCATACAGGTATTTAAATATCATCATCATCATCATCAGCTCACTATACGTCCCCACCGAGGGGCTCGGAGCCTACCCCAAGTTTAGGGGTGACTAGGCCATAGTCAACCACGCTGGCCTAGTGCGGGTTGGTTGACTTCACACATATCATTGAATTTCTTCTCAGATATGTGCAGGTTGCATCACGATGTTTTCCTTCACCGTAAGAACGTCGGATAAATGTACATATGTAAATCGAAAATCGAAAAACACATTGGTACATGGCGGGATTCGAACCCAGGACCTGCAGATTGCAAGTCAAGTCCTTAACCCCTGAGCTACCGACGCTCGTATTAAATATGATACAGGACAAATGCGCAAGTGGTAATAAATAATCAAGTAACAATAAACGTCAACAGCACAAACAATGATTATCAGAAAAACTACCCTAAAAATGTACTCGTACAATGTAGGGTACGGCAAATAGAATTGAAATAACAATAAAATTAGAGTTGAACACCGACAACATTCCGCCCATGCGCTTACCAAGGGTTTGAGTCCCAGCCCGACAAATGGCCCAGCAAACCGTAGAACAACACCGACCCCAACTGGTTGCCGCTGCAAGAATATTGATCAAGCTTAAATATACTTTATCATCTTAGCAATAAATGCCTAATAGAATGCAAGCCACCGAATTAAAACTTGCATAAATACTAGTATAGAAATAAATTTCGGGGCGTATAATCGATTATGTTGGATTGTATCTCTGTACCCATGGGATTATACGGCTGACTGCTTGAAAGGATAAGGGTGATTGTTTGCTTAAAATATGTTACTTTTGTTTATTTTTAACTATTATTAGCACTCGTCAATCAACACACTAATAAAACATCAAAGACATATGTAATATTATAAATTTTAATCAATTTCAAAAATATGCAACTGATTTTAGAACCTAAATTGAATTTATTAAGTCATCAAATTAGTTTAATCAATGCAACGAAATAAGACAATAGCTGTTATTGTGCGTTATTTATTTTAAGAATTAAAAAAAAATTACTGGAATCTAAAAAAAGATATTGTGGAAAAATCAAAAGCACCAAGTTTCACTACAAACACATCCTAATTGAAGAGATGGAAGGATGATGTATATGAGAGTCAGTAGCCTTTCTATATCCTATAAGTTAATAATTCCCATGTTGGTATAAGAATAAAAAAACTTTCTTTTTAAAATAATTTTTAAAATATTTGTCCCTAGTAAATCTCTCTCGAGATCCCCCAAATGCTGTAACACAAACATCATTACGTCACACCTCATTATAGACAATCGGCATTCCAAATCATAAGCCAATTGTACTGCGAACCCAAAATAAAAGTTATCTTCAGTCACCTGACAATAAAAGGTTGGTAGCACTGGAGTGCAAAGCCGAGATCAAAGCAGGCCTATCTAAATCCGACTAAGTACATTATTATACCCGTAAAATGTCTGCATCTGTTGGTTTTTTTGCTATTAGATACAAATAAGCATTGATCTAGCTGGTCACCCCTCTGCAATGCCAATACATCCGCCGCGCGCTAATGTCGCCTTTGAAGACGCTGCAATAGAGACGCTTTTTTAAAGGCGGCACGGTAGCTCAAATTTCAAACGATGTTAAGTTTTGTGTCAATAGCAGCAGAGTCCATGATTACTTTGACATATTTAAGTTTAGTACCCAATGGGTCAAATTCTCCCTAATTCAATTTCCACTTGTGCCCCTGATCTGATTATTTTCGGTGCAACGGGTGACGTTTCACTATTGCTTACAACTTACAACTACTCGCCTTAAACCACTTGTGCGGTGGCAACTCTCGCTATTTTGTTAAAAAAAATGTACCTACCAATTTGATTAACAGAGAATGCTTTCAACTGCCCTTTTTATGACCTATACATAAGTAGACTTTCCGAGTTTCATTTTTAAATTTAAATTAAGACATATTAGTGCGTATAAAACTGAAACAGAAAATAATAAGAATATTCTTAATTCAAGTTAAATATTGGTTTCTTTGTCTCTTCTAATTAACAATGTCAAATAAGGCATTAATGCACTGAAACGACCGACGAACGACGACTGAACGACGAAGTGAGGTTTTTTTCTCGGTTCATACATCCTTGTTATTCATTGACCATTAACTTGGTATACGTTATTTTCAATTGAGTAATATTTTTTACGAATTTATCAGAGGTATAGTTAAAATTGCAATATGAAGCAATCGTTAGCCTCAAGGCAGAGTAAACTTTACAATTCACTTAATTTGCCGCGAGCGTATTTGCAAGTCAAAAATAAAAACAACATTTGCACAAGCCAATAGAGTACGCAATAAAAAATTAATTACATTTTTAATCTACAAAAACGTGCGCAGAAGGTGAACAACATGGATGTAAAAAACCTAGATAATATCGTTTATCGTTTTAAATGTAATATAATTGATGTCCTAAAAATATATTTTTTTAATTTTTATACTCGTAATTATAAAAACAAAATATTTTTTCTATTCTCTATCTTTCCTCTATATTGTATCTGTCATCTCTAAATGTAAATTGTCCTTGAAAATGTACCCTCAATTTATGACCACTTTTTTAGCCTTTTAAGAAAATACTTTTTTTATATGAGACCTTTATTAATGAGGACACTGCAATGTTACTTTAGTACGTATATCCGAAAAAAAAAACTAGTTAAAAAATTAAACTCTTTTGAGTCTTTGTTTTCTCTTATTTTTATTTGAAAATAACTGTGTGTCACGTCCAGTATTTAAAGGTCTACATTACAGCGTTACAGCCCTCAGCGACCCCAGACGTATACTGTGGGCCCTAATGTGATTTTATAGGGACCATAGGATGCCGATTAGATGGTGCTAGTGAGGGGACTTAAGGTTCCTGGCCGCCCATTCGACAGTACTCTGTGGTAATATAATTTTATGATCGGATACAACTTACTTTGCCAGTTTCAAAAGAATTATTAAGAAAACCTACGTAAATGTTTTGTAGTAAAAATGGAAAATGTTCAGTATTGTTCAAGACCTTTGGAATTTTGTTTAGTGTTTATATTACGCACGAAAAAAAAGACGGCTAAATTCGATCAAAATACCAACATTTTATCTATGCAATAACTTTTAATTCTAAATTAAATGTAAAAAACGAATTTTTTTTTTTGAAATCGAGTTAGTAATTCAATCGAATATAGTTACTGACAAAATGTATGGTCATAAAATTTTATCTAAACCGTTCACTGAGATTTTTAAAGTTACTTCTTACTTGTATCTCAAAGATTTCCATCACACTTCTTTTAAGACGATCATCCCTTCAAAGACAATTTTTCCTAAAGCCGGCCGTTAGAACTAGATGCATTAGAAAAATACGAATATTATAAAATTAAATATGCAAGTACTATAAATGTAAATCTGACTTTTAGTAACAACTTTGGTGTTGCATTAAAAAAAACGTTAGTTTAGAAATTCTTTTGTTTGATAAATTAAGGGAAGCTTAAGTTCTTATTACTTTACGTTTTTAAGTTACTACTTTCAATTGTGATTGTCTGTGCGGGTCTACTGATGTCCAATGTAGACGAATTAACGTAACATCTAAATCATGTCGTAGTGAAAGCAAAAAAATGTACACTTTATTTAATGTTAAAACTAAAAATTGATTTTTTTATTCTTTGGTCAACATCCATCTATCCAGGATAACAAACATATCCTGGATATAAAATATTTATTACAAGGTATCTCCCGAACGGCTGCATGGATCTCGATGTAATTTGATATACATGTATAACACAGTCTGGAAGAACACATAGGCTGCTAAGTTTTTTTTTAATTGTGATTGTGTCGCTTGCGATAGCTAGCGATATAATAATAATGTTATTTAAGACTGACCATTAAATACTTATAAGTATTAAATTGATTAAATTTAATTTAAATAATTTCTCTACTACTGTACAATGTAGAATCTTCGCATAAATTTCTTATGTAATTTTAACTATGTGTTTAGAGCGAGTTATCACCGGGGGCATACAAGTTATAAGTAATTCCATTATTCATGTACACAGACGTAACACTGTCATACCGTGCCGGGTTAACTTCGCCCCGAACATAATCACAATAACAGTAACAACCGCCCGGAATTATGTACAGGATGATTCAAAGTAATTACACCTTTAATTATCCTTTAACACATATTGCTAGTACTCTTTTATAATAATATAATTATAATATTGATTCTAATTCAATTCTACCCTTAATATGTCGATGATATACTTCATAATACATTTTCTGATATGCGTAATGAGTTAAGTTATTGACGATTTTGTCTATACAGAGCTTTTAAGATTATCATACAACAATTTTTATAATACTATTACAACGCACATTTTTTACTTGTAATTAGAACAATGTAATACGTTTGTTCTATGGGAATTAAATCGTAAAAAAGGATTGAAATATTTAAGGTGTGAACATATCACTTGATATATTGTTCCTAAATTTAAAACACCCTATATCCATGATGTTCCTACAACCCTTTCCCAAAAGTAATTATCATCGGGACTAAACTGCAATCAAAAACATACCAAAAACTGCTTCACCGAGATGCTTGTTAATATTACAACAGCTATCGAATTAGATCGCGCGCTGTTAATCACCCACCTCACTCCCTCCAAGATAATTACCTCGCAAAACAACGGCTTTAACCGAAAAACGTAATCTAATTTTAATTTTAATAATAGCAACCCTTTCGGGAGAGCAACTTTTGAATTTCCGTTTTTAGCGGTTGCGTTTAAATTAATATGTATTTAGAGTCTGGCCATAGATTTGCATTATCCACTGCATTAAGAGAAAAAAAGTAAAATAAGCAATGTTTTTAGTTAATTCCTTTAACTTGTAATTTGATAACACCAAACATTTATTAATATTATTCGATAACACTTCTTAGTTCTCATTTCTGTTATTAAATACTATCGAAACTTAAAAATAAATATCTGTCATATTCTTAAGTCGATAACATACAAATACAACTAACTATGAATAAACAAATAAAGTATCAAAATAAAACAATTACAACTGCAATCAATTTGTCGTAATAAATACAAAACATACCCTTCAGCAAACTGGGGCTTCGGTAACAAATTTTAACTCATTTTCTAGATGAGTGTAATAATTTTTACGTAAAGGGTCAAAAGAACGATTCATCTTTCTTACCTCTGCGAGACAACACTGAGTTGCGCAACTCCACTCTCATTGCTTTGGTAATTTGTTAAAGTTAACGCACATAGCGACCAAGTTAGGGTAGACTGAGCCAACTTAACAAGAACCATGGTGGTCGCTTAAATATCATACTTCAAAGTAAAATACTTTTTCTTTATAAGACCAAGGGAGGTCTATTATGAACAGTCATGTAGAAATGATGATTAGAATCATTTATCATTTTAATACGAGTGTTACCCCTTGTTAATAGGTTGTCGAGGGAATTAATAGACTCAACATTATTTTCATTGTCAATTTTGCGGGTTTAGACTTGTAATTGTGAATTGTTAGCAAATGATACATTAATCACAATGATATGACGTTCACAATTTACGCTTTAGTTTATTTTTCACTCGTTATAAGTTTTAAAATATCGTTTATCTAACTGGTTTGAGATATATGTAGCCTCTAATAGTGCTTCTAACGGTGGGCTTTTGAGAACTGATGGACGTATATTGATTAATTTGTATCATATTAGGTAAAGTAAATAGAAAACGTATCTTATTAAATTAATTAATTAATATTGTTTTGAAGTGCAAAAATACGTGATTTTTCACATACTGCCTTTTGTATAAACATAGACAAATAAAAAATATGAAATCTCTGTAGTACCATAGACATTTGTGTCTATGTAAGACTAAACACATATTTCTCAAAGTCCATGAAACATGCAAAGCAGTCCCCGTGCTCTTTGTATTTTATACGATATTTTGTCATCTGGCCGCGCTATCCGAGGACGTGGCCCGGGTGCGTAAAACGATGAGGACTTTTAAATAACTTATGAAAACGAGAAAGAATTTTCTTCGATATATATTATTCGAAGAGCCGAAGACTTTAACTATGAACACAGTGTGCATATGACGCTTTAAAAAAAGCTCCAGTAACCTTTTTCTTTAATTTATTGAAACACTCATGAATACTTATTTTAACAAAAAGACAACTCATGCCTGTAATCCATGGTGGTAGACAGAGACTACGGACTCCCATTCGGCACGGATCTGCTACTCTTCTCTAGCCTCCCACATTCATACGCACCTCGGATTCGGTGTTCTCGATACCGTTATTAATGTACCATTTACATTATTACTATTATTATTAGAAGAATGTTAGTGTTACCGAAAAGTTCATACCGATCATAAAGATACTTTCGTTTACAGAACAACCAGCGCCATCTTTTAGCTTAAAGTATGACACGTTAGAAATGGCATAGTGATATTACACTTACAAACATAAATATTTATTTACTTACATTTAGCATTAAATGCGGATACAGATACAGAGAAGTGAGCATTTTTACACATTATCATCATCATTGTTTTATGATACTCAATATGCTCATTAACAATCCAAATTCTATTGATAAACTCTGTCAAGAAGATTTTGTTAATAGTTTTTCTAATTTGACTATAGTTTTTGTAATATAAAAGTATTAAAAAGTTAAAATTAAGTAGTGTTATCTTTATTACGTATTAAGAGATGATAGTTTTCAAGTAACGCTTAATTTTTTTCTGGAGTCTAAATACTATCCATCGCTGTACACCAAAATCGACGTTACAAAAATGTTAGACTAAATTTAATACTCGTACCAATTAAACAGTGTTTAAACTTTTAATTACTAAAGAATCGTGACCACTAAGAATTGCTTTTGGTCTTAGTTATTTTTTTTTTAAATTGAGCAAATACATAAGACTCAAATGTAGTTTTTTCAAAATATTTGCCTACAATTGTAGAAGCCGCAGTTGCTCAGCAAGCCAAGCTTCATCATACAAAACAACGTACTTTCACCTTTATATTCTTGTCTGACGACTTATTTATACCTCGCATTCTTTCGCGTTCTCATTTCGGCGTAGAGCCGTATGATCGCGCTCGGGTTTCTTCGCTTTTAAATTAAATAAATAATGCATACAATTTGTGCGCAATAAACTTTGGAGGTGTAGGTAGGTAGTCTTTGCGTTGAATTTCGCGCGCTCGCTCCATTGGGAACAATAACGGCTGGTTTGCGCTAAAATGCAGCTTTAGTTTTGTCGCAAAGATAAATTGACTTACTTTCTAGGAGATCAATTTACAATCTGACCAACTTACGAAAATATACGTAACAGATTAAAGCAGTACTAGTGTGATTCCTACTCTACTTGTAGAGGTTTTTGTTTGATTTTATTAATTAGTATTTCATGCATAACATTTTCAGCTACACAACACACGGCTCAGTTCCAAAATAATAATATCCTTTAGTGTTTTACACCATGTAAGAACCTACACAGAAATAAAATTTCATTTTAATTTAAACAACACTTACAAGATAATTTCTACAGTATAACTTATTGAAACTGTAAAATAAAGTAAAAATTAAGGAATGGAGTAATGTTTACTAGACGAATAACGTTTTAGCGCTCCGACAACGATACCTAAAGGTGCGCTCACATTGGCGTATACTAAAGCATTGTCATATTTCCGAGCACGACCCCAAGTTTGAATAGCAGCGGTCTACCTCCTGTGTGGCTACTTCCTTTGTACAGTGTTTACAATACATAAATAGTAAATAAGTAGGTCCTGTAAACAGGCTTATAGGAAAGTTTTATTGCTGTAAGGAATAAAGTGTTGGCGTTATTTTTTGGAATTTACTAAAATACAACTTAATAATTTTAAACAAAGTTGAACTGAAAATGAATATAAGAAAATACTTACTGTGTCTATAACTTCGAGCAACTGATTGAAATTTGATCAAAATAATCATAAAAAACTTTATTCTTTGTCACAATCTCTAGTGCAAAAACAGAAACATTTATATTTTTCTAATAATAATAAGCGTCGGTGGCTCAGGGTTTAAGCGTTTGACTTGCAATCCGAGGTTCTTACGGTGAAGGAAAACATCGTGATGCAACCTTCGCATATCTGAGAAGAAATTCAAAGATATGTGTGAAGTCAACCAACCCACACTGGGCCAGCGTGGTTGACTAAAGCATAGTCACCCCTAACTCGGGGTAGGCTCCGAGCCCCTCAGTGGGGACATGTAGTGAGCTGATGATGATGATGATGATATTTTTCTAATGTGCCTTTCGGAATCAGAAGCGACCCTGAAATTCATCGTGACCCACAAATAAAAATGTCTATATCAGAACAGTTATAGCTGTGTAGACACAAAAGCCAACCATGAAGTGAAAGTAATTCCGCGTTTCGTCTGATGAGTGTGGTGCCGGAGACCTAATTTTAGTCCACATTCCCTTTCCACTCTTTTCTTTAAGGAAATTATGGAAATGGAAAGAGGATTTGGCGGAGCAGGGAACGCATGGGAAGGGAAAATATCCTCTCTCAGTGCATCCCCGCCTCCGTTCCTTAAAGCTAGGCAAAACATCTGCAACTGCAGTTGTCCATTGGCAGCGATGGCTTCACTATGAGAATCATGTGGCCGGCTTGGTCGTTTGCACCTTATAATATAAAAAAAATTTGAAAAAGTGGGAAATAATTGTAGACCTGTGTCGATCATTACTTTATGCACTATGAATAACAACAACATTGTAACAATACATAGTATTTTAATAATATGAAGGACATGTTTGATTTTGTCCATTTACGTGCAAATAATATGGGTAAAAAATATGCTATTTAAAAATATAACACTGAACAAAATGTTCATTTTCCGCTTACATTACATACTCTTTGGTATTTTTTTGTCTATACACTTGAGATGTATATACTCTTTGGTTTCAATGATCTCTGCACATGGATAGGCTATTCACCGTGTATTTTGTATCTATCTGATTTCCACCATTTTGGCGCTGACGGTCGCGATTAATGGCGGTGGTCAGAATTTGAACTAATCATAGAGATTTACACATCTGTCAGGAACATCCATGGACGCGTTTAAGTTGGAACGAAGTAGAAGCTGTCATTTCCAAGCAATGATCTATCCATTTATAGAGATCAGTTTCGATTTTTCGTCTCTTGGTCGACAAATCAAATTATTTCCATTTTCCATTATTTGCGCACTGCGTACCTGATTTGTACAATCTTTGATGTATAAAATTTACCAAACACTTTTATGATGTTGTATTTTAAATTTGTGATATTAACTTTCACGGTCACATGCATAGTTTTCACATCCGTAAGTATTTATTTATATTTATAAGTTTGAATTTATTTTTATGGAGGAAATATGTAAACAAAATTAAGGTAATGAGATTTTATTGAGAGTGAGAGATTGAAGAAATTATTTTTTCCTAGCACGAATGTTAAATTGCTCCATTTATTGCTTTAACGTTCCTAGCAGAAGCTGCTAATATTAGATCGTTTGTTAAACGATTGGTTAACACTTGTAACAATTGATATGACCTATATGTGATATGGACCCTAACAAAGCAGCATAAACTGCTATTTCTATATAATTTGACGATAGATTCGAATTTAAGTCTGCAAATTGCATATTTATTTTAACATTCATTTCAATTGGGAAAGCTGTTAAACATTACAAAATGCAAATGTTTATTGTACCATAGGCCCAATCTTATGAGGATAAGCGATGTATGTGTGTATGCCCGAGCCCAGCAGCCGTTCTCAATAATACAGCAGGATCGGACCGCAAACTGTACATTGGAAATGTACCACCAAACAAATGGTAAAAAAATATTTATACTGATGCAATTATCTTTTAGAATATGTTATGAAAGGTATTTTACATAAATTTTATATTTTCACTGAAATTACTATTACAGAAGTAAATTTTTACCATTGTTTTTATAAATACAAAATGGTGAATAAAAAATCCTGGTGAAGGAGCTATTTACATGAGGCCAAAATTTAATCCTTTTGCTGCAAACCTTTTATTATAAAGAAGAGAAGTTTTCAGAGCAGGGGTGTATAGAATGTTGACATATGCGTTGTGTCCCCACAATTGGCAATTAAAATTCAGGCAGTGCATCTGCAATTGTGGAAATCTATGGGTTGCTTCCCAGGGTTTTTGAATTGAACTGGTCACTTCCTTATTCGCCGCCTCTATATAAAAATATTTAAGGACAAGAAATAATTAGGAGTAAGAACAAATTTATAATTGATCTAAAATGGATCTATGTATTTTGTAAGTCATAGCCTATACACATCTATTAACAATTATCTACTGTATTTAGAAATGACGAAAAATAAACCTTTCTTTTTTTAAATATTTTTAGCAACTGTGATGGTGTTATCCTGCCCCGAGTTGGAGAAATAATAAAAGGACGAGAACAAGAATTTTGCCCACGTTGTGAATGCAAATATGAAAGTAGGAATACCACAATAATAAAGGTAACAAATTTATTGCTTATTCCTAGCAAAAAGACAATTTTTATATATAAAATATATTATACAAACATATATAGATATAGAATATAGAGATGGTAAAGAATAACAGTACTACTGAAGTATACGGGGATCAGTAACTGCAGCAACATGAACTTAAAGTTTTTCTATTTATAATGTTTTCTTACTTATTTTTATTTTTGCTTTATTTTGAATTCATCTTATATTATATTTAATTTTAACAAATTCCTCCCAAGTAGGGTTGGCGACAGGCAGGCGGCCGGCCGTAAAAACTAAAGCCTAAACTTTAAGGTTTTATAACCTTGTGTGCTGACCCCACGTGAGTGGGAAAAGGCCAGGGAGATAATGATGATTATACAAACAATTACATTCTTAAGGTGAATACATAATAGAGCATTTTTTCAAGCAATTCTATGTAATGTAACATTCGTACAAATGGTATAATACAGATAAATACACAGTTTCCGAAGCACATCTAGTTTTATAAAGGGTGATACACTAAAACATGTCATTGAGTGTCGTCTTGTTTTGTAAACAAGTAAATGCTCTATACTATACCCACCTTAATTCACTCTTACCATTTGAAGCTGTATAAATACATCAGACATTCTTTTATCCACCTCACATGTAGCTGACACATTCATGAGTTTCAATTTACATTGACCATGAGTGGCATGTGATTTTTTTAAATAACCATCTTTTGTTACAGGTTGTAGTTATTATTGTCATCTGGGTAATAATGCTGTTAGTTGTCTACATGGGATTCCTGATCTGTCTTGATCCACTTATCAATAAGCGGGCTAAGGCATCTTATCAAGAGCATACAAATGAAGATGTAAGCAACATTCTTTATTTAACATTTTGGTATAAAATAGTATTTATGGCTTTTGAGCCCAATATCAGCTACTTTTTTAACTCTATGAACTTTAACTGTTATAGTTTGATTTACATTGTTATTATAATAGACATAGATTTATTAAATGGTAAATCACCAAACCTGAAAATACCAGAAAATGTCAAGAAGTTGTTTTTTTCATGAGTACTTCTAGCTTTTAATCTAGATTTAAGTCATCAATGTCAGTTAAGATCTTAAAATAGTTAGTGTGATAATTTCAGGATGAAAGCACAATCAGTGGACCGCCACAGCAACTTGGTGTTAGAGGCAACGTCTTGAACCGTGTCACCCATCAGCAAGACAAGTGGAAGAGACAGGTCCGTGAGCAACGCCGTAACATCTACGATAGACATACAATGCTCAACTAGCAGTTAAAATCATGGCGTCTCTTGTGCATCAAGCCACAATATTAAACGCCATCATTAATACAGCCTGAACTTTCAAATCCACTTCATAAGAGTTTATTCAAAGGTAATAGTTAATAGTTATCACAGAAAAATACACAATAATTTATCTCGAAAAGCACAGCTTCAATATTTGCCTACACATATCACAAGCTAGTAGTAGTACGGGCTATGGTTTCCTCGACACCACGTCTGGCGCATATTTTGCCTGCTATTAATCTACACTTTTAACATTTTTACTATAACAATGTATTCTTAGATGTTAAATACAAATATTTTATAAAACTATACAGTAACCAATGATGTAGATGCCTTAGAGCTACCATGCTCAACCCATAATGTTTTTGAACTATTCCATAAGAGTATTAAAAATAAAAAAGTCTATAGAATATATAACAACATGATAAGATGCTTTTTGACAATTTTTTACCACATTACATATAGGAATTAATTTTTCACTGGTTATCCTTAGCATAGGTATTTACAAAATCTATCGTTTATATAAAAAATCGCAATGTAATAACTGAAATGTATTTGTTACACATTGATATACTATTTGGTAGATACAAACTTTATATATAAATCAAACATAAACATGGTGTATGTACCCTTATATTGAATATAAAGCCATTAAAATGAAAACATTATTACCACACAATAACGTCGTAAACCATTTGATACGGTTTTGCACTTAACATATTTTGGATTTTTTTTCTGAATGTCACAAAAGAAACATGAGGCTTGAAATTAATTTAATGAGGAAATAAAGCATGAACTCTTTACAACAGACATGTAAATTAAGTACATTTGGGATGCACACAATCTTATTTCAAACCAGGCATTACTGATATTGTTGTCATTTCATTATCCCTAATAGACAGCGTAACATATATGAAAAAGAGAGTTGCTTATTGCCTACTTTTAGTGGCTCCACTTTTCGAGCGCAGATCTTGTATCTACCTAATTATACATCGATGTTGTCATATGTTTTTTATTGATTAATTAATATCAAATATCAAAGAGTATTTTTCTATAGCTGTTATTGTTATATTCTTTCACACATATTTCATATCACTGCAAATTAATCATGTTAAAAGTGAACTTGTGAGGTTAGTTTGTAGCAATAATGTTTCTATTATATTTATAACACCAGAGAAGTCGCGTAATGGTCATTAAATTTAAACTTAAAATAATGTAAGGTGATAGAATATAGTCTTTAGTATTTAATGCATTGTCAAGCCAATATTCTAAAGCAAGTGTCTGAAATGGTAGCTTTTTATGACCAGCACGTACCTCATATGCAATATAAAAATAGTAATATTGAAAACATTAGATGCCTTATTAAATGCTTAATGATTACCAATATATATATCAAGCAATATTATACTGACTAAAATTAAAGCTAAATAGTAACCATAGTAATTGCTAGAAGTAGTTCATTTCAACAAAGAGAAGTAATTGATTTGTCTTTCAATGTATATGTATTTTGTTATATCTATATACATTGAAAATAATATTTGTAATTTATCTTTATAAATATATATTTAATCACTATACATATACCAATACTGCCGATAAATAAACCATATTTGTATAACATAATTGTAGGTGAATAGAAGCTTTGATAGAATTTAACATAACTTATGATTCCTAATGTACTGATAAAATGTGCTGGATAGAAACAAAACTGTACGCCTTAATATTCAATGATTTACTTAGAAAATCATAGATTTTCATCTGTGTAAAGAAATAATTGTAATAAATTGATTTACTGTCGAAAAATCATTCAATATCATAAAAAAACTAGTTTTGTGTCTGTTCATCCCATGATTTCTATTTGCCTTGTTTTATGGTAGTGTTATTCTATTCTCACTAAAATTTATTACTAATATGTTAAAAACACATTTACAGCAAATCACACTAAGGTTTACTTATTATAATTGCTCTAATTACTGATATACCTTCTACAGTTTAATTTAATAATTTGTAAATTGAGAAAAGAAAAAAAATAACAATTCTGTAGTAAATTTCTACTTTATATCCATAAATGTTGCATACAAAAAGGAAATAAATCCACTAACTAAAACAGAAGCCTCATTGACTACCCCAGTAACTTGTGGGAAAAATACCTGAATCAAATGTCATCTAACACATTATTAGTCAAGCTATTAAAGCTACAAAGTTCACGTAAATACACTACAAGTAATGCTAATCTATGTACTTAGAATTTTATATTCATAATACTTCCAAAAACATGGTCCTTTGGTAATTCAAAAAATTGTGTAAGAGACATGTTATAATAAAAATGAAGAGTCTAAAAGTGTTACACACAACATTAAATAATTATCACCATAGTGCATTTCAGAATTCAAGAAAAAAATCATTACTATGTATTTGAACTTTGATAGTTTTAGTAAATGATTATACTTTTTGTCTATTGTGGATTTAAGTAATGGTTGGTCTACGTTGGACTATCCAAGCACGAGCCGAGCCAAAATTTGTGTAGTATGGACGACTTACGTGCCTCGAACGAGCGCACTGGGTCTATATTTTTATCGGATGGAATTTGTATCGCGCTCGCTCACATTGTGGAAAACTATATCCGAGGAGAGTGATTGTTGTAATCTCATTCTCCATCCACACTTGACACAGCAAGCAGAGCGGCTCGGATTCGCTCAGGTCTTGCTCGGCGCCTCTAACATAAACCACCCTAGGTATTTAAATAAATCGCATTTTAATGTAAGAGGAAATGAGAAGATACTAATATGTAGTTCTATTATAGCTTGAGACTTTTGGTTATTTTTCTAGTACCTTTTAATATTAGTCAGATTTGTAACATTGTGGCAATTTGTTGGATTAAACATAGCACTAGTTTTGAAAATCTTATTGAAACTAAATACTAAATAAAACATTGGTATTATATGCAAAAATTTATCATAATTGAAATTTTGTTACAATTTTGTTGAACATGTTTTTAATAAATAATGAGAAAAATACTAGTAAAATAAAATTAATTTCAATGTCCACCTTACAGGTTTTTAACATATATTACTTTACAGTTTTCTTTTTAAGGTTGCTACAATTCTCTAGTTAAATGGAATTTCCTCATTCATTTTATTTCTTTTTACTATTCATGTGTATGTATATCATTTATGTTATTGCATGGGATAAATAAAATACTTTATTTATTTGGTGCGTCTTTATTTTAACAACCTGATATATAGAAAATAATTTTCACTGCATAGACTGCAATACAAAATTCGATTAATGAATTATTACCATATATTTCAGTTTGACAGGGTCCAGTTATGCATTAGCTACTTTTCCTTTCCTTTCCCAATGGATGAGTTTATATTGCAGCTCTATAGGCACTAAGCTTACAGCTTTTACAGGAATCTGTGGTCTTCGATTATTTCTTAATTTTGATGAAGTTGGTAATTCTTACCTAAAGTCAGCAGTTTTTTATGTATTTTTTATTTTTTCCTTGGAAAAAGTTAAGACCTGCGAAAATCAAAGTAATGATAATTCGCTATTGTAAATTTTTACCCAGAAAAGGAAAAATGCAGAATTTGACACAATTGTTTTACTGTTCTGTTCCTTTACATCCACCGGCCTAGAATTCCTAAACTTCTTAAAATCTTGTGTTCTATTATCAAAAGTTTTCTATCCTACATTAAATGTTCAGGCAACTCAGCTGTATAAGGAAATAGATATGTTTTCGTTTTAAAAATGCCATGCTAATACTAATGCGCCTGCTGGATACTCATAAGAATGTGTAGTAATATCAGATAATTTTTAAATTGACATTTTAAATATATGTTACTGTAAAAAAAAACTTGAGAGGTGTCAAGGGACACCCGGATGGAACGAAGTTCCTTTCAATTAATTAGTGAAGGAACCAATGTTTATTCTATGAATAAAAAACTTAAGTCTTCACAAGAAGTACATTTTATTTCTATGAATTTTCGTTATATATTGTCACGTCGTTGCCATGGTGAAGTAGCGCTCTCGTTAACATACTATAGCAAAACGTGTCGTGACAAGTTTTCGTAAGAATTTTTTCCGTCTAGCCCCCTTTCACAACGCGCGATATGGAACTTCGTTCCAACACAAACCGGTCAATCCTAAGATTTACCAACTAGGTATTAAAGTGGTCAATGTTCGAAAAGTTACGTGATATTTATTGATTGCGAGCACTTGGTGAATAGAAAGAACTTTAATCGAATATAGAATAAATGTCGATAAACAATCGAACAACACTATGATTTTAAGAATATAGACATTAGACACAAATAAAAGAAACAGAGTTTACTTGTACATACCTCAGATGAAGAATTATATAGATATGGCATGCGCGTTCACCCGTAAGGGACAGATAGAGAGTACTATAGACTATACCTATATATAAGTAAAAGGATTGGGGTTACCAGTTATTTGTTTTGTCCCGAAAATGAATAATCCTTACTAATATTATAAATGCGAAAGTAACTCTGTCTGTCTGTCTGTCTGTCTGTCTGTCTGTCTGTCTCGCTTTCACGCAAAAACTACTGAACCGATTTAAATGAAATTTTGTACACAGATAGTCTAGAGCCTGAGGATGGACATAGGCTACATTTTAACGCGAAAAAGGGGTTGTAAGGGGTTGAAAGTGGGGGTGATAGTTTGTATGGAATTATCGTCATTTTTACAGGTAGAAGATTGAAACTTATTTTCAAGGCTAATTTGATAAAGATAAATATGAAATTAAATTTTTGGAAAAATTTTACCCCCAAGGGTGCTAAATAACAATAGGGGATGAAATTTTGTTTGGCAATATATTCGGTTTTTGTGAATGTTTTGTTTAATATGCTTTGCTGTAACCCTTACCAATATTTAGTCTAGAGCCTGAGGAAAGACGTAGTCTACATTTTAACCCGAAAAAGGGGTTTGAAGGGGTTGAAAGTGGGGGTGAAAGAGGGGGTAAAAGTTTGTATGGAATTATCGTCATTTTTACAGGTAGAAGGTTGAAACTTATTTTCAAGGCTGCTAATTTGATAAAGATAAATATGAAATTAAATTTTTGTAAAATGTTACCCCCAAGGGTGCTAAATAACAATAGGGGATGAAATTTTGTTTGGCAATATGTGAGGTTTTGTTGAATGTTTTCTTTAATATGTTTTGCTATTACCCTTACCAATATTTAGTCTAGAACCTGAGGAAGGACATAGGGCACATTTTAACGCGAAAAAGGGTTTGCAAGGGGTTGAACGTGGGGGTGAAAGTTTGTATGGAATTATCGTCATTTTTACAGTTGGAAGCTTGAAACTTATTTTTGAGGTTGCTAATTCTATATAAATAAATATGAAATTAAATTTTTGTAAAAAATTTACCCCCAAGGGTGCTAAATAACAATAGGGGATGAAATTTTGATTGGCAATATGCTCGGTTTTGGTGAATGTTTTGTTTAATATGTTTTGCTGTTATCCTTGCCAATATTTAGTCTAGAGCCTGAGGAAAGACGTAGGCTACATTTTAACGCGAAAAGGGGGTTATAAGGGGTTGAAAGAGGGGGTGGAAAATTGTATGGAAGTATCGTCTTTTTTTACAGTTAGAAGCGTGAAACTTATTTTTGGGGCTGCTAATTTGATATAAAGAAATTAATATTCAATATTTGAAAAAAGTTTACTCTTAAGGGTGCTAAATAACAATTAGGGGTGAAATTTTGTTTGGGAATATTTTAGATTTTGTTGGATGTTTTGTTCAATATGTTTTGCTGTTACCGTTACAAATATTTAGTTTAGAGCGCGAGAAAGGATAAAGACTACTTTACAACGCGAAAAAGGGTTTGTAAGGGGTTGAAAGTTAGGGTGGAAATTTGTATGAAAGTATCGTCATTTTTACAGTTAGAAGCTTGAAACTTATTTTTGAGGTTGCTAATTCTATATAAATGAATAGGAAATTAAGTTTTCGTAAAAATTTTGCCCCCAAGAGTGCTAAATAACAATAGGGGATGAAATTTTGTTAGGCAATATAATATGTAAGGTTATGGTGAATGTTTTTGTTTAATATGTTTTGATGTTACCCTTACCAATATTAAGTCTAGAGCCTGAGGAAGGACAAAGCCTACTTTTTAACGCGAAAAAAGGGTTATAAGAGGCTGAAAGTGAGGGTGGATTTGTATGGAAGTATCGTCATTTTTACAGTTAGAAGCTTTAAACTAATTTTTTAGGCTGCTGATTTGATATAAATAAATATGACATTTGAAATTTGTAAAAGTTTTACCCTCAAGGTTGCAATGTAACAAAACGGAATAGGGGATGAAAGTTTGTATGGGAAGATGTTTATGTGAATATTTTGTAAGTTTAATATTTTTTGGCATTTTTTATAAGTTTAAGTAAAAAAAAAACAACAACAACATAATTCTCGACCCGTAACCCAGAGGGGTAGGCAGAGACCCAGGACCTACATATGGCGCGGTCCGGGCACACCTCTTTCTATGTTCTTCTACATACATCAAAGCATAGCACGTTGTTTAAATAAAATAATTAGCTCAAAAAAAATGCTACCCAAAATAGTATTTCACGCGGACGAAGTCGCGGGCACAGCTAGTTACGATATAATTTAATATATACCAATTTATATATTCCCAATTATATTGTAATTAATAAATGTAATAAATATAATAAACAATGCGTAATTTTTGTTTATGTGACTAAGATTACATAAACAGATTTTTTTAGTAATACTTAGTCAGGTCATAAATTCTGTTACATGTTTAATATAAAATAATTGAAACAAGTTTATTCATTATGTGACCATTTATATACCAAAATGAACTTAACAAAACATAGATTCTTATGACACTAAAGTTTATTCAAAATGACATCCGTGATTTTGAATACAGGCCTTCAATCTGCTCGGCCAGTCGTCTATCACAGCACGAACGAGGTCCATGTCAATATCGGCGGCTGCCTTAATCAAGGATGTCTTGAGTGACTCCAAAAAAAGAATTTCCCGATATTTTTTTCCCGCGTACCGCTTCAACAAAGCGCGGCATCTCTTCAGTCTTAGGTCCATTAGACGAGCATTCAAACGATGTCCTATTTTTCTTCGATATGCACGAAGCCCTAAGTCTTCATAAAAAGCTACAAAAAACATACCAATATTATAGTCATATAATTTTAAATTACTCTGTATATCATTACAGTGAACACTACATGTAAAACTACTTAATATTAAACTATTTTGATTGTAATTTCTAAGAAACAAAATTTACATGGGACAAATTAAAAAGCATACTCTTTAAAATCAACGGGATAAGAAAGTATCAAATATTTAAAAACACAGCATATACCAGAATTAAAAACTCCTTTTGAAATCTGTTGAAAATAGTATAAAAAATGTGAATTGTTTCATTTATATACATTATACATACTATAATTTATTTCCCCTAAATTCAGGGTAATTTTTACAACAAGATGGTGGTATTATTTTTACGGGTAATAACCAACCAATTTGAAAAGAAGTTTAATATGGCCGCTTGTTTCCCAGATCTACAGTATATTATTTGACACAAATGACATCTGCGTTTGGGCGCATAATGTTCGAAAAATACTATTTTATTTTAGCTGATTTTACCCGTATTTTAACATATTAGTTATTACAAAGACTGTAAAGAACAACTAGTTTGTATTTTCTTCCTTATTTTGTATGAATACATGTGAATAAGTGCGTAGTTTCAGTACTTACGAGTGAAAGGTTATGTTTTTCTCTTTTCGCTCACTACGGCTTTTACAACCGACGATACAGCAGTATACCATGTTTTATAAACTTTACCTTACTAAAACTGTAATATCAAAATATTTTTGCACAATTACAGCCACTAAGTACTCACAATTTTCGAAAAATAGCACGAATGTCAAACTTTGTTAGGGACAACCTAGGTTGTTTGTAGGGGACAACCTTTGTTCCAAACAAAGCCCAAACCCTGGTACGCAGAAAGGGACGGAAGATAGTTATCCCTGTCTTTGTCACGTCACAGGAATTGTGTATAACTGTATCTCTCTCACTCACGGTATTATTATTACCGTGTCATAGACTTGGTACATACGGTTTGAAAATAAATAAAAATTAAGTGTCAAAAAATTAACTTCGCAACTCGACGTTGACTTTAGGGGTGTGTTCCGATATGCACTGCGACCACCGTAGAGTGTGACGTCAATTCAGTATACTGTGAAGCCGTTCCTTTATAGCCAGTTGTACTGGTTACGAGTTAAAACGGAACGCAATCTCGTATACTGTCAGCCGCATTTTTTGACGCGACATTCAAATGAGTTTATTCAAGTTTTCTAGTACATTAAAAAAAACTGTTTTGGAGTACTGTCTAATTAAAAATATTTTAATTAATATTAATTATAAATTGAATTTATAATGTAATAAAAATAAGTACTTTTTCATAAAAAGAATATGTTTTTCATTATCAACACAGTCTAATAAGGTTAATTTTTGCAATTCTTCCATTGTTTTATTTATTAATCCAAACTAATTACAGAACTTTAACATTTCTGATTAAACTGTAGTTTTGTTTATAAGATGTGAGGCACTCGGGTGGTTTTGACTGATCACGTGATCAAAGTACTGCGAGTACCTTACCTCGAAAACGCCAGTGCTCACAGTAGAATATGGCGGCGATTTATGACGTCATATATTTCCCTAGGGTACTGCAGCAGTATACTGGCAGTCCATAACGGAACGAATTTTTCTACAGTGATAGCACTGTGCAGTGCTCGCAGTGTATATCGGAACATACCCTAGGTTTACCACATAATGACATTTCGAATAGTGATGCAACGGAAGTGTCTTAGCGGAACCAGAAACGGAAACAGATGTTAAAAATAAATTTTAGCGGAAACGGATGCAGAAACAGAAGTGTAAATAACGTGAAAAATACACATTTACAAATATACCTAGTCAGGTCATAAATTCTGTCACATGCTTAATATAAAATAATTTAAACAAGTTTATTCATTATGTGACCATTTATATACCAAAATGAACTTAACAAAACATAGATTCTTATGACACTAAAGTTAATTCAAAACCTCCGTGATTTTGAATACAGGCCTTCAATCTGCGCGGCCAGTCGTCTATCGCAGCACGAACGAGGACCTTGTCAATATCGGCGGCTGCCTTAATCAAGGATGTCTTGAGTGACTCCAAATTGGGATGAGGCTTTGAGCACGCCTTTTCATCCAAGTGTTGTCATATCTTGTAATCTAATGGATTCAAATCTGGACTGGAGGAGGGCCAGTCTTCGTGCCGGATGAAGTCGATTTCACGCACCGCCAGCCAGTCTTGTGTGCTTTTCGCTCTATGAGCTGACGCCGAATCTTGTTGGAATACCCGGTGCCTGTTATTGAACATGGTATGAGAAACAGGTTCCACAATGTTCGTCAGGACTGTATTTTGATACACAACTGCATTCGTTTTTACACCTTTCTCTCAAAAATGTACCTCTTTTAAGCCCCAATACGAAACTCCCAACCGTACTATGAGCGAGGATGGAAAATGTTCTGGTTGGACACGCGGAATACGGTTGCTTGCTTCTTCACTACTGTGTGCGGACACCTTATCATTTTGTTTGTTGTAGCTCTCTTCTACGGTAAAAATTTTTTCATCCGAAAAAAGAATTTCCCGATATTTTTTTCCCGCGTACCGCTTCAACAAAGCGCGGAATCTCTTCAGTCTCAGGTCCATTAGACGAGCATTCAAACGATGTCCTGTTTTTCTTTGATATGCACGAAGCCCTAAGTCTTCATTTAACACCCTTTTCACCGTGGTTCTGCTTAACCCCATCTGAAGGGCCAACAGTTTCTGCTTACGTTTGGGATGTCTTTGAATTCGCGCCCTCACAGCTTTTATCACTGCTGGAGTCCTAACAGACCGAGGGCGACCACTTCTTGACCTGTCATCTACACTAGAGTCTTTATTGTATCGTTTGATGGTACGATAAACGAATCTTTTGGTTATATTCAAATTTTTCAGTATGTCAAAAATTTTAATTGGCGCGTAACCGCAACGATGCAACGCAATAACTGCAACACGGTCTTCTTTAAGCGTCCACTTCATATTTAGAAATGAGTAAAATTCTAAAAAGTATACAGTTTTATTTTCATGAACAATTCGAAATTCGAATTCAATAAACTTTTTCGTGGCCAGCATTCTAAAAGAAAAGTTTTTACTGTGTGACAATACTTATGACCTGACTGTGTATATTTTTATTAAGTATCAAATACACCAAATCTAGATTAGAAATATATTTAATCATTAGGCGTCGGTGGCTCGTGGCACTTGACTTGCAATCTGCAGGTCCTGGGTTCGAATCCCGCCATGTACCAATATGTTTTTCGTTGTTTGATTTACATATGTACATTTATCCGAAATTCTTACGGTGAAGGAAAACATCGTGATGCTGCCTGCACATATCTGAGAAGAAATTAAATGATTTGTGTGAAGTCAACCCGCTCTGGGCCAGTGTGGTTGACTATAGCTTAGTTGTGACTACTGAGGTAGGCTCCGAGCACCTCAGTAGGGAGCTGATAATAATAATGATGATGATATATTATATGGTTAGCAGATATTCAAAAGTACATTTAATAACTCGTAAGTGTGAAATAGTCACATTTTGACAGTTTACTCCAGCAAGATATTACGCGCTTAAATTCACGAAAAAGTACGTAAACAAACAAATGCGACAAGTGCCGAAAGGCCGCGCGCGGACTGCGCGTCTCGCGCCTCGCATTTTCAACTCTCAGCCGTCGTAAAGTTCCGTTTTATCTCCGTTATAAAAGTTGCGGAAACAGAAACAGAAACGGATGTTGAAAAGCGTGCGGAACTTCTGCACTTGCGGAAACGGAAACAGAGGTCCGTTGCATCACTAATTTTGAATAATTGGAAATTATCGTCAACATCAGTTGTTTTGACATGCCTGCCAGGGTTTCCAACTTATGGATTTGTCCCAAAATTGTTATTATGTGAATCGGAATTTATAAAAATATATTTTGCCATTTTCTTTACTTAATCCCGAAGATCCTTTGTGGCCACCATTTCACAAACTAAAACTACGTTCTTAGTTTTTCGATATGTTAGATCTAAGACTACTATTGAATGAAATCCGCAACTTTCTATTCAAATTAATATCAGTCTTTATTAATATTTATGAACTATACACCACAGATTGTTTTGGCTTCCAATAATTATCATATAAACCTCTCCCAGTAAGTTTTTAACTAGTGCTCTTTTTTAAAATTAACTATAAATTCAATTTTTTTCTTCTTCCTCCCCTTCTCACTTTCGTTTCTGCCGAACATTTTCTATAATTTGTACTCGTTGCAGCAAATCTGTTAGTATTGGAATGGATTACATTGCGTTTAATATTTAAACGCAATTTATAAAAAAAACCGTGAAAAGAAATATTGTCTATGTGAAGGTTGCTGACGGATCATGATTTGATATTTATGATAAGTTATTATATACTCTTTGATTTGAAGTGGATCCCAGCCAAATGTGTTATTTTTGTGATGATTGTTCGTTTTATTTTTAAGGTAATATTGAAAAGCTAAAAAATGAAAGCGCAAGTTATTTATAAACTTTTCATACCATTGACAGAAAGTGGTAAATCGCAGTTCGCAATGTAATGTTTGTCCAGTTGGCAATTTTCGTCTGACAATATTTTATATAATTTTGTTAATTTAAGCTACAATAATTTTATTTTATTAGACAATTTGTAAATATAATTAAACTATAGCATTCGTTTGATAACATATTCAAGGTATTCTTATCACATTCCGAAGAGGAACGTCATATGCACGAATAAAATGCCTTTGACGTATTATCCAGATATACAAAAAAAGTTTACGCTTATCCTTAGTAAAAAATATAGAAACAATAACCCAAATTCTAGGTCGACTGGTTTGTTCATATGATATTTATTTAAATAGTCAGGGATAACTACTGCCATATAACTAACTACTTCATATATCTTGATTACAGAACGGAATTAATTAATTTTAAAAATATTGGAAGATGTTTTTAAAGAAGGATCTTTAATGTTACCTATTTACCAAAGGAATCTTAATATTGGGAGAAATTCTTTCGTTTACTTTTACTGTATGCTTCACTATGTCATAACTGCTTTTTTTAAATTGCTTAAATATATAAATTATATACAACGATAATGCATTATAATGACATCAAAGAACCCCTCTTCCCCAATCTTTAGTCATAACAACTAATGTTTGTAATTACAGACAAGTGTTTTATGTTCAAGGTTACCAAGAACCCCTATAAATTTAAAAATAAATCTGTAAATATTTTTAATTATAGCTTTTTATCTACAAGCTATTCTAAAAAAAGGCAAATGCTATTTATTACAAAACGTTAAACTATTCTCATAAAATGTGTAACATTTGGTTTGCAACACAATATGCAAATTTTATGTTTAATAATTGGATTTAATTTATCTTAATAAATATTATACAATGGTGATCATTAAGATAAATCCAATAGCAAGGTTAAGACAGGACAATAAATTATTTATTGATGTCTCCTACATTTTAATAAACAATTGTGGAGATAAGAGATTGATTTATAAAGTAATGAAGTGTGTTTAATGTTTTAGTATTGATGTTTTAGTGTATAAAAAACTAAATTAGTAGCCTATGTATGTCCATGCCAAATTTCATCCAGATCCGTTGAGCCGTTCTGGAGATACCTTCAAAAACATCTATCCATCCAAACACATTTATAATTTTAGTAAGATTATTTATATAAACAAAATGTTAGAAACAATTGTACTAGGCTTACATTATATATATAGATAGTGCGATGAAGGTGACAATTAGTGTAGAGTGAAGTAAATCTACACTTATAGAAAGTGCCTAAATCTATATAAAATGCCTGAGATCGGCAGTTAGTTCTTATAATTGGTACCTACTATTGTCATATGTGAGCCACAAAATAGCATATGTTATGTATGTTATAATTTTATTATTGGTTGCAGCTTATATTGTATTATTATGCTCTGTTGTATCATTATGTCGCACATGTACTACATGTGATGTGACTAATAATTACGTCTCGTCTTTTTGCTAGTGCATATTTTAATTGATTGGCAATTTTAGATAAGCTTTCAGAATTTCTTATTATATTCCAGTAAATTGCTTTGAGTTCAATTAATGTATTACATTTATTAAAATACTGCCTTTTGAAAAGACATCAAGTGTGTGTAGTGCGACATTCCTCTACTCTTATTTTCCCCTTCCTACTATTTCCTTCCTTGTCTATCTTTGCTCTGTTCATCAACTGCTGGCTATGCGAAGTGTGGAAGCAAATCTTTGTGTTATGTTAGTTTTTACTAAACTGTATCTCTTTCGCTAGCCTTCTTTCTCTTTTGGAGCTAGTTACATGGTTTGTGTTTAAACTTCAAGGCAACGATAAGTCGCTTTTTAACGCCTTGTCGAGTAGTAATGCGGTGCGAGCAGAATGCGAGAGTTATTCACTTAGTAATATTATCCGTCATTGTAATTTGTCATTTCATAAAGCATGCCTAAGCTGAGCTGTTGATTTAACTGTAAGTTTAGGAAATAATGTGCTTCTAGTATTTACTTTGTTGACATCTGTTAGATAATATATTTAAATTTGACTTGATCTACTATATTCATATTTCTTTTGTTTTTATTTATTAAAATCAAATAAAAAGATCATCACACAGAAGACATTGCACTACATAAAAACTGATTTATTCTATACTATATGAGTACATACCTATATGTTTAAAGACCAATGTCGATAATTTTTAAAACAAAAAAAAAAACAGTAGAATGAAACCCATTAGAAAAGGAGGGGGATATTATAAACATTAAAGGAAAAATAATTTACGGGCGATCTGAGGTCGGGAAGGGGTTTGGGGGGGAGCTTTTAAGGGTAAAAACGGTTTATCTCGATTTCCGGCAAAACTAAAAGTCCTATGGAAAGAAGTTAAATGCAAAGTTGTAGGTAATAAAAAGATCTAAAACTTTTGTATTTACACTTTTTTCATATAACCTCAAAATTTATGTGAAAAATTCAAAAAAACAAGTTTTTGGTTTTTTATTTTTATCTTTTACATAAATTATTTTTTTTCACAAAATTTGGTAAAAACTTACCTTGTCATGTCCCGAATACGCTTGTAATTAGAAACATTCATTTTTTCACCTTATGTTGAATTAATATCGAAAAAGGACCCTAATTTTGAATCGAAAATTCATCCGTCAAAATATCAGCTTTTTTCAAAAAGTTGGTATGCTTTCAGTTCGTTAAAATCTCTACTTTTCGATGGTGAAATAAAAATTTGTACCATAGTAAATCTTCTCATATTATATACAATTTTGAGCTATTTATCAAAATTCATACTTTAATTACTCGAAAAACGTAAGATTACATGTTGCATTGATAAAAATTAATTGCAAATAAAAATGTACTAATATAATTAACAAACAAATAAGCAGAGTTGGGCATTAACTCGTTAATCCGTTAATCGTTAATTAACGAAGTTAACATTTTGCTTAACGGATTAACTTTTTAGTTAACTTCAAAAAGTGTTAACGCTTTTGTTAACTTCCGTTAAACTCAACTTCCGTTAATAAAAGTCCGTTAATCGTTAAATTAGAAACTTATAGACGTGCTGTCATATTGTTTAAATTACGCGCCTCACCACGCTCGTAAGTTGACAGGCTAACGGTTGTTACAGCTGCTCCGAAATAGTAGGTACCTATGTATGTAGTAAGACCCAGACCCGCCTAGCCCCTTCCCCCACTACTCTATGTAATACCTTGTGATGGGCTAAATGTTTTCGTACGTCACTAAGATAATTTCAGAAAAATACTACAACTTTCTTCAAATATTGTAGATGTCTTATTAAATATTAATTTTATTAACTTATTTGTTTGTTAATTATATTAGTACATTTTGATTTGCATTTTTTTTTTATCAATGTAACATGTAATCTTACGTTTTTCGAGTAATTAAAGTGTAAATTTTGAAAATAGCTCAAAATTGTATATAATAATTTAAAAAAATTAATTAGAATATTTTCGATTTTTTGCATTTTCTGATAAGATTTAATATGGTACAATATTTTTTTTTTTCACCACCGGAATGTAGAGATTTCAACGAACAAAAACCATACCAATTTTTTGAAAAAACTGATATTTTAACGGATGAATTTTCGATTCAAAATTAGGGTGCTTTTTCGATATAAATTCAATATAAGGTGAAAAAATGAATGTTTCGAATGAAATAAATTACAGCGTATTCGGGACATGAAAACGCAAGTTTTCACCAAATTTCGTGAAAAAATAATAAGTTTTGTAAAAGATAGAAATAAAAAACCAAAAACTTTGTTTTTTGAATTTTCACATAAATTTTGAGGTTGTATGAAAAAGTGTAAACACAAAAGTTTTAGATCTTTTTATTGCCTACAACTTTGCCATTTAACTTTTTTCCATAGGACTTTTAGTTTTGCCAGAAATCGAGATAAACCGTTTTTTACCCTTAAAAGCTCCCCCCCAACCCCATCCCAACCTCAGATCACCCGTAAATTATTTTTCCTTTAATGTTTATAATATCCCCCTCCTTTTCTAATGGGTTTCATTCTACTATTATTTTTTTCACTTTTTATTATTTTAAATAGCTTCTACACTGGTCTATTATGTAACTTATTTAGAATAAACTTAATTAATATCTTTAAGTTCTAAGTATCCCTTTTATGTTTCAGTTCATTATAGATATGTTAAAATATATTGTTACAGAATGCCAATTCAGGCTCCGCAATGGACGGACTACCTCAGCTGTCCAGTGTGCTGCCGAGAGTTTGGTCTTCCTCCCCGGAGCCCCATTAGCTTAGGATGTGGTCATACACTCTGCAAACAATGCCTCAAAAATTTACACAGAAAACAATGCCCTTTCGATCAGGTACATTAATTTTATAATTATGATCTGACGCAGCCATAAATCAATTTCATAGAGCATTTTCATCCAAAATAAAGATATTCTAGATACTGTTAGAGATAAAAATCAACACTGTGCCGGTGTATCGGCGCAGCACTAGACTACAGCTATCTGACACTTGGTTTTGGGTAACTTTAGCGCGCAATACGCTCGAGATGATCTTGACTAATAATTCTCTAAAAATACAGAGATCATGAGATTATTTTTTGTATTTCCACCTTATTAAATTATATTGTACAGACAAAATAGAATGTTATATTTTAACTAACCGAATTGTTTATGAATAAATTAGGGAAACTTAGTTTTGCTACTAAAATAATACTAAATACTATCAGGTACATTTTATAAAGTAATAATTTCTAACATGAAATAAAAATATCAATGTATACATTTCAGACCGTAATCCAAACAGATTTGGAGGAGTTGGTGGTAAATACAGCGCTGCTTCAGCTCGCCGGGTACCGGCCGCCAGCGGTACCCTACCATCCGCCGTGCATCCAGGCCCTGCCGGAGCACGAGAGGAGGGCATACGACTCTATAGTACGCTGCTTAGAACATCTCGCACTCTACCTCTATTGTAGTAGTGGTAAGCATTTCGTTTACTTGAATCTCAAAAATAAGGCTACAAAGAGAAGGCTAAATAGAGAAGAGACTTTCTGTTACAAGAAGTAAACCTGCATTCACAAGTCAGTGGTCAACTCTGAATGTGGCTGAAATAGCTTTACTTAATTTTTTTATCTACTTAAATATTTAATACTAGCTTTTACCCGCGACTCCGTCCGCGCGGAATAAAAAAAATGCACACAAGATAAAAAAGTTCCTATGTCCGTCTCCTAGTTCTAAGCTACCTCCCCATAAATTTTCAGCTTAATCAGTTTGACCGATTTTGAGTTATAAATAGTGTTACTAGCACGACTTTCTTTTATTATATAGATTAATATGATTTGATGATTTTCAGGCAACAATGGTATGACCGGTACAAGATTATCAAGGCCCATGCAGCGTAAGCTGGTGACCCTGTTGCAATGTGCAATGACTGATGAAGAAGGCAGGGGGCGAGCGGCGCGCGCTGCCAGATCCTTAGGCGAGAGAACTGTGACTGAACTAATATTACAACATCAAGTAAATAATACATTTTATTATGAAGTAATTATAATATTATTAAGTATATTATAAAAAAATGAATTTAACAGTTGAATTTAGTTGTACATAGTTTTTATTGTGATGTGATTGTGATATAGTGCCATCAAATGATTACGGCGGCTCGGAATATCGTACAGAATGCAGTGCAGAACGTACGCGCACGCTTTCATACATCCAAGTAGCTGCAAGCGCATGATTGCTCGGTTAGCTAACCAAGAGTCCCATAAAGTTTGATTTTTAAAAAACTGCTTGATATTAACGAGTTTATTGTTTTTTCTTATATTGTAAATATAAATACAGTTTTAAAGAATTTGAATTCATTTTGCTTTTTTTTAAATATAATAAATAAATAATAAAAGTATTGTTGGTACATTATGGTACTAAAATCTTCCATTATATAATTTCAGAATTCCCAACAACTAAGTGCAAATTTATGGGCGGCTGTGAGAGCTCGTGGCTGTCAGTTCCTTGGACCTGCAATGCAAGAGGAGGTCCTCAAATTAGTATTGTTAGCCTTAGAAGATGGTTCAGCGTTATCTCGAAAGGTTTGTACTTTTTGATTACTTAAAAACTTTTAATACAAAACAAAAATACAAAAAATATATATATATTAATCTAAATACATATTGTTATCCCATTCATTGCCTTTACCAAAACAGAGACTAAAATATGTATCAATACTCACAGTTATATTATCTGTAGAATTGAACACCATGATTTCCTGTTGTGTATATGACCTACTGTTTTTTTTTTCAATATTATTATATTTTATGTTTCAGGTTTTAGTGATGTTCGTAGTCCAAAGATTAGAACCTCATTTCCCTCAAGCTTCCAAGACTAGTATAGGTCATGTTGTCCAACTACTCTACAGGGCTTCCTGCTTTAAGGTAAAAATAATCATATAAATATAAATGGTATGAAAAATTAATCAAAAATGAAAATTATTATCTACATTAAATTACAAAATATTAGAAATTATCATAATTATTAATGACATACAAATTGTTTGAAATTAATATTATATATGTCACATTACAGGTATCAAAACGTGAATGTGATTCATCGTTGATGCAATTAAAGGAAGAATTTCGAACTTACGAGACATTACGTCGCGAACATGATGCTCAAATTGTTCAGATAGCAACGGAAGCCGGTTTGAGGATAGCACCTGACCAATGGAGCGCTCTCCTATATGGTGATACGGGGCACAAGAGTCACATGCAAAGTATCATAGACAAACTACAAACACCACAGTCGTTTGCACAATCTGTACAAGAATTGTACATAGCGTTGCAAAGGACAGGAGATATAGCACAACTGGTTGCTATGAGCCGGCATCTCAATTATCTTGCTAACATTGATGTAAGCCCAGGTTAGTTATCTTTTACATTAAATTTAACTTTACGCTTTAAAAAATAAAATTTACACTCCAAGTAAAACCTATTCAGACTATAATAAACGAATTTTTTTTATCAATAAATAGATAACATATATTAATTTAGTACATCTTAGTGATAAGTAATTTGTTATTGTATTAAGAAAATATATGAAACAACTGGAATAAGTATAAATGTACAAAAAAAATACATTTTCAGAAACAAAGAGCCCTTCATGGACACAATTATCAGAAATAATAGCCTCGATAAAAGAAGTGATATCCTGTCTGCATTTTTGCCACCATATAACTATTAGAGATGGCAATTGTGCTCTCAGACACAATGGAATAGATCAATCGGGTAAGGTTTTATTTGTTATTTTTAGTATCCTTACATTATTAATCCAACCTCTTTGGTAGTGACATCAAAGCAGCTGGCATACTACCAACAAGCTAAAAAAATAATTAAAAAGAAGTTAATATGACTGATTGGATTGTAATTAATATAAACTAGCGCAATTGAAAAAAAGCGCGGTAACTTTCGAATTGGGCGGGTGTTTTTTCTTTGGCTGCTGAAAATTAAATTGTAAATATTTAGTGTTGTTACTTAATTTTTAATACTAATTGTTAATAAACTAACTTTAATTGTTAATACAAACAGTTCTATAGTATAGAACAATATAAAAAGATTTAAAGATCCACCATAGCAAAAACCACACATAAGTATATCCCCCCTTCTTTAATAGAAAAAATTCTGGATAATCTCGCACCACCTTATGTACCAGAGCAAATTAACTTATGCATCTACCAAGAAATTGATAGCATACCTTCAAATCTGAATAAAACAATTTCTCTTTTGGAATTGAAAGCCGTTTTATCTAAAATAAAGGACTCTATACCTGGACAAGATTGCATATACTCTTTTTTAGTAAATATGTCAGATATATCTATTATGTACTATTTAAAACTAATCAACTCTATTATTATCTTTGGTAACATACAGTGGAAAACTCAGTTAATATTACCAATATTAAAACCAAAAAACCTCCATCAGATGTATCATCCTATAGGGCTATTGTAGTTAAAAAATAGATTAGAGTGGTTTGTTGAAAACAATAATTTATTGGCTCCCAATCAGTATGGTTTTCAGAGAGGAAAAGGCACTTTAGATAATTTATCAATTTTTATTACAGATATTTTAGCATTTCTAAATATATCATCAGCATATGATAAAGTCATTATCCTATACTTTACAGGAAATTGTTACAATTCAAAATTCCAACATTATTATCCAATTTCATATTAAATTTTTTTTCCTAAAAGAAAAATTATATTAAATGTACATGACATGGACTATAACAAAATACAAAGAACAACCTTGACAGGATTGCCTCAAGAGACCATCCTCAGCCCATTCTTATGTAATATATATACAGCAGATTTGGAAACAGCACTTGGTACCACAATCACAGTTCTTCAGTATTCTGGTGATCTGTTGATATATGCTACAAGCAATACGGCTACAGAGGCATTTGCTCAGTTAAATATAGCGATGGAGGCACTTAAAATTTGGCTAGATGAGAATGGATTTGAAATATCTGTACCCAAAAGCTCTGTAGTTCTGTTTTCCCGCATGAGAAATCCTCCTAATATCTGTGTTAATTTTAATGATTAACCCATACCTATGAAAAAACAAGTAAATTTTTTGGGAGTTATATTGGTCGATAAATTATCAGGTTTACCACACTGTTAGTATTTAGTAACAAAAATTTAGTGAAAAACATTTAAGTGTTTTGAGATGTTTGACAGGTGTCTAGTGGGGTTCCCATCCTTATAATTTAAAATTATTAATATAATGCATTAATCAGAAGTAGGATAGAATATGCTACATTTCTACTGTTTCCCATTTTAAAATCTGGCTTTAAAAAGATAGAATCACTTCAATCTAAAGCACGCAGAATAGTTACTGGTGCAATGAAATCCAGTCCTATAAATGCCCTACAAATAGAATGTTCAGATCCTCCGTTAAACCTTAGATTTCAATACCTTTCAGATAAATTCTTCTTCCGATGTTTGAAATTATCGCAACATCTCTTTAATAAAATTCAATTTCTTAATGACAAGATTCCAAATTCTAAATACTGGTCACATAAGTGTGCCCCACACTTAATTGTAAGCTTTCAAAACTATCTTTTAATCAATGCCCGATGCGATACCCAGCCATTCAGGTATCAAGGGCAATGAAAAAGTTGATGACATTGCTAGAGAGGCTGTGAAGTGTGGTGACATTGCACCTTTTACAAATTTCTTCCAAGATTTAGCAAATATACTGAAGAAAAGCCTATTTGAGGAGTGGAATAAATATTGGCAAGAAATCCAAAAACAAAAGCAAAACTATATTCTGTGTTGGCTAAAAATATTGTCCAAAGACCTTGGTTTTTTTACATTAAATTAAATAAATCAGAGACTAGTGTAATCATTAGAATGAGACTGGGACATCACTGTACACCTGTTCACCTGGTCAAAATCAAATAGATATCTTGTGGTACTGGAGTGAGGGATTTGAATCACATATATTTTTTTCCTGCCCTCTTTATGATAGATCTTCCTTTTTGAGCAATTTAGTTGTCTTTAACGTCCCATTACCGACCTCTGTTACATGTCTTTTATACAAATGCATCAATAATATTTATAAATTGTTATCAAAATTTATAAATGACAATAATATTAAAATTTAACATATCGACGCTGGAAAGCATAAACGCTGTAACCCTTGAAATCGCGAATATGTTTTTCACACGTTAATAATTTCAACCATTATCAAACGATAATGATTTTATTATAGGTTAGCACAAACTACACAACATTGCTAAATACCGCATGCTTGTAGGCGTATCAGCTCACGAGTTATCATTTTTTGGCTCTCCTGTAAAGTTCATACTTTCGGGGTTACAGCATTTACGCTTTCCAGCGTCGATATATAATGTACATAATATTAGGGATGTTAACATTGAGTAAAAAAATCGATTTTTGTAAAAAAATTAATCGTTCCATAAAAATCGTAAAAACACGTATAATAATCGATTTTTTCATAATCGATTATTTTCTTAACATCCCTACATAATATCTTTATCTTGTATATACATATTTCATTTTCTCATAATTTATTACAATTTATGTTTTTGTTTGGTTATAAATAATATTAATTTTATTTTTTTATGCATGTATGAAATATTCCTTATTCAGGAAATAAGGAATATTCTCTTTTCAAATTTCTGCTCCCATATACGACTTTTGCGCGAATTGGTTCCCGAGATTTTATACTTCTCAGTTGCTTGTCAGTGGCTGAATACACTTGGTGTGAAAGCCAAGAACAGAGAAAAAAAACGCGTAATTTGTTCTCGCTCTTTTCAGTAAAGGTTTAGTAGGTGGTATTTTCTTTAAAATAAGTAAAAAAAGCAAACAGTTGCTCAAAAGATTAATATAATTGTTTTAGGCAGGGGTATTAATAATAAAATAAGTTACAAAATGCTGACCTGCAGCGATTCAGCTACTAGAGAGTTTTGTCCGAGACGAAACTTGTGTCCTTATTTACACATTGAAGATGAATTTGAAAGGTAAGATTTTATTCTTAAGTTGATTATTATTTATAATATAGTATTTAAAAAAGATTTTGAGTATTTATTTTATTTGCATTGTCGAAAAATATGTTCGTGTACAGTTTTTTCTTAGATTAGGATTCGTTCAGTTCGTTCGGTGTCAAGCAAATTACCTCTGTCTATTTTTAAAACATTTAAGTGCTTTTCTATACGTTCTTATCAAATGAAAACATAGTAATACCATCAATAATAAAGTGACAGTGTTATCTTGCATTAAATCAAAGTAACATTAAAATTTTAAGCTTTAATACGTGTGTGTAAAACACAAAGAAACTTATTCAAAAACAAAGTTACTGTTACAATTGAGTAAATTGAATGTCAAATGTGTTTGATTTTTAAGAATATAACCATCTGAAGTATTCTGATAAGTAAATAAGCAGTGTTTTTAAATGTGATGTCAAAAAGATTAAATAGTGAAAAAGGCGGTAAATACCTCAGATCATACACCATTCATTCATTCATTCGCTTCAATAATGTTGAGATGGAATTAGGAGTAAGTTTTCGTTGAACAAACAAAAGCTAATTTGGCGCAATTTGTAGTGCATAGCACCTCTAACGATATTGACTAAGTTTCAAGACCCCGCACGGTAATGCTTTAGGTGTGTTTTTTCACTTGGATTTTGTAATAAATTAAAGTTGTAGGTATTGAAAAGATTTAAAACTTTTGTGTTTACACTTTTTTCATATAACCTCAAAAATATGTGTAAAATTCAAAAAACAAGTTTTTGGTTTTTTATTTTTATCTTTTACAAAAATTATTATTATTTCACGAAATTAGGTGAAAACTTACCTTTTTATGTCCCAAATACGCTGTAATTTATTTGATTCGAAATATTTATTTTTTCACCTTATGTAGTGGACTGTTTTAAATTAAAGTTCTTCTTGATTGGAGATACTAACGCCTTTATTGCTCCCAAACGATTGGACAATTTTGACAATCAACAAACGATATTTATACTAGTTCGCCGCGGCTCCAGCAAACGTAACCCTGTGCTGCACCGTTCTTTAGCGGGCAGAAGTTAAAACGACGCCGCGTCTTTCGGCGTAAGCCGACAAAGGATTCACAAAGAATCCCGCCCTTTAGCGGCCCGCTGTGGCGGCACAGGATAAACATTGCCGACCCGAGGCGCGGTCCTTGAACTCTTAAACTTGTTGCGAGGTGAGTTCAAGGACGGCACATGTAACATGCGTTGGTAACTATGTCGCTAACACCTTATATTGAATTAATATCGAGATAACAGCTTAATTTTGAATCGAAAATTCACTCGTCAAAATATCAGATTTTTTCAAAAAATTGGTATGCTTTCTGTTCGTTGAAATCTACTTGGGGAAAAAAATATATATATACTAGCTGTCGCCCGCGACTCCGTCCGCGCGCAGTTAAAAAAAAAACTTAATTGGGGTATGAAAAATAGATAAAAATAAATGTAGCTTATATGACACGTTCGTAGATTTACCATAGCAGCGCCATCTTTTGATTACTTACTCAACCCAGTCGAAAGGTATCGACATCTGTTAGAATCATTTGGAGTTAACAGATAATTGTGACTGTCAAATAATAACAGACAAATAATTAGCAAATTAGCAATCCTATCTCTCAAGTTGGATCGAACTGCACATGGTGTTTATTATAATCGGTTAAGTGGTTTAGGAGTCCATTGAGGACAAACATTGTGACACGAGATTTATATATATTAAGATTGTACCATAGTAAATCTTAGAAAATGCGAAAAAGTAAAGATACTCGAATTCAATTTTTTTTTAAATTATTATATACAATTTTGAGTTATTTATTAAAATTTACACTTTAATTACTCGAAAAAAGTAAGATTACATGTTACATTGATAAAAAAAATTGCACATCAAAATATACTACTATTATTAACAAATAAATAAGTTAATAAAATTAATATTTAATAAGACATCTATAATATTTGAAGAAAGTTGTTGAATCTTCTTTAAATTATATGCGGAGATGCCTCTTTATAACTATCATAAAGAAAGTATGGATGGATTGTGTGAAGGAGGATATGCGTAAAATGGGGGGGAATTCAGATATGACGGCTGACAGAGATGTATGGACGAGTATTACATATTGTGCCGAACCTCTGTAGGGATAAGAGGAGGTTGATGATGATGTAATAAGAACAATTTTTTTTGTTTTATATGTGAATTTTTCGACAATCTCACGGTATTTAAATTCATTAAAGTATTATATTTCAAAAGGTTGTATTATTTATTTTTAGGAGTGAAGGAAACCAAGGATTAGTCAATAACGACGGGGCAAATAACCACACTGTACCGTTGGCAATTCGGATGCCAGCTCCAATTCCAATAGCGGCAATGCCACAGCGGCAAATGACACCACAGTTTGTGCAACCGATACCACTTCCGTTACCGTCGCACGTGCCACTGACACCCATGCAACTGCCGGCAGGTGTGCCATTGCACCCCCACGTACCCTTGCCAGGACATATGTACGCGCAATACCCTGTTGCGCCAACCGTACCGCACACATATAACTGTGTACGGCGTAAGTACTATATATTTATTTATTTTATACAATTTATTGGAAAATGATGAAAAAAAAAATCGTTCTTATCAAAAACTTACAAATAGTAATAAACTTTCTTCTTGTGTAATTAATATAATGATGACTTATTTCTAGCAGTTTCTGCCGTTCCCTTGATGCAGCCAAATGGTGCTGTGATGCAGAACCCGACCGGACCTATGTGAGTTTGTTTACTGTTTGTTGATTGTTAGTCCAGAGAAGGAGCTTAGAGGCACAAATAAGGAAAAGGGTGCTTCAGAATTACATATATTTTTGTGAAAACTTTTAATATGAACCCTTTCTTTTAAATATTATCAACATTTCAGTGAACATTTAGCCTTCTAATAAGAATATTATGAAACAGTTCATTTTTTGTTTCAGAAATGTATTTAGGCGAGTTGTAATTACAAATAACTATTATTTTTAGGTGGTTTAATCCTTTTTATGCGGGTTATTACCCACAACCGGACGGGAATTGCTATCCCGCTCCAGAGTTTGTGCCGGGGGGCGTTATGGTGCCGCCTGGTGGATATCAAAACGTCGAAGCACCGCAGCCATCGGCTGGGGGAAATGCTTTTGTCCCTCAGCAGTATGATCCAGCAAGAACTAGTCCATACAGTATTGATGGTGGTGAGTATTCCTGGAATCCAAATAATAATATTTACGATAATAATTTGTTTGTTTGTCTGTACATCTTTGGTGATTTTTGATTGAAGCTCATATTTTTATCAAACAAATGCACAAAGCTAATGTAACCCAATTTATAAAAATAATATATAACATTATCATAACGACCAGTGAAATTTTGGTTTCAGGTCAAATGGAGTGCTCACCGGATTATAATGTTAATCCGTTTAGCTTTCACCAAAATAATGTGAATCAAGTCCAATCCACGTGGTCACAGCCTAACAACGTAAGTATTTTGTTTCAAACTCTAGATTTCCATTGCCGAAACATTCACATTGTCATAGATGTAGAGCATAATTTGAAAGACTAGACTACTTAATAATTTTTTTAATACCGCGCGGACGGAGTCTCGTGCGGCAACTAGTAATGAAACATCTCTAAAGACATGTATATTAAAATCTAGACTTATGAGATTTTAATATAGTTTGTTTTATTACAGGTGTATAATTTTGCTGATGTGAGAAATGCACTTGATGCACTAAGTGCGGTGGACGAGGTAATATTGCTGTTGGCGACGTAGTTACCAACTCATGTTACACGTGCCGCTCTTGAACTCGCGTCGCGACAAGTTTAAGATTTCAAACAGTTATCGTCGGTTCTATGTTTATCTTGTGGCGCCACAGCGGGCTGCTAAAGGGTTTCTTTGTTAAATCCTTTATCAACCGATACAGAAAGACGCGCATTGTTTTAACTGAAGCCCGCTAAAGAACGGCGCGGCACAGTGTTACGTTTGTTGGAGCCGCGGCGAACTTAGTATAAATAGATATTGTAAGTTGTCAAAATTGTCCAATCGTTTGGGAGAAATAAAGGCGTTAGCATCTCCGACCAAGAAGAACTTTCATTTATACAGTCCACTACAATTGCCTTGTAGTAGATGGTCACAGTAGTTAATTGTTATTTTTTCCATTAAATCCCCACATTTTGTACGTGAAGTAAAAGTAATAGTTACGAATTTCTCTTCTCTTGTATCTATGGTAATATTTGGAATGTACTGAATTATTATCTAAGGTTTATCTTTTTTTTTTGGTTTAAATTGTTTTACGATACTCTTGATTGCTTAATTAATTCGATATAATTAACAGTCGCTGTTAGGTAATCGAATAAGTGATATAATTTTATATACAGTCGAACCTCCTTAAGCGAAATTCTCGGCTTAATGAGAAACCTCTATAGATTAAAAAATCGCGGTCCCTTAGACTCTAGATTATCCAGATTCGACTACAGACGGCTCTATAGTCCGCCTTATTCCTTGATAAGTAGAAACAGTGTTAGATCAGTTAAACATTTTTAATGACACTTGTAACATGATGAATTGTATGTAGTTATTGATATAATGGAGTAAATTAAAATTGAAAATACATTTTTTTTTCATAGATCTTCGCTGGTCCTCCAACATCAGCGACAACAAATAACTTGGTTACTACGCCCCACATTGCAGCTGACCTCGACGGCTCTGATGATGTAAGTTATAAAGACTATAACTTCATATAACCTGGTAGTAATCATCGTTAACGCAGATTAAGTGAAGTAGATATATAAATTTCTAAATAAAAATATGTTTGTTTCTCTCATCCACTGTTGGTGTTACGTTGGCAGATCAACTATTTTTTGCTTATAGTTGGCAGATCTGAGTATAAAATTATAAAAAAAAAAACAGTTTTGTTTGTTTCTATATTTTTCGATCGCACAGATTTATATGTCCGACATAACCTAACAATTATTTTAGTTGTAATTTTTTTTAATTTACAGCAAGAGTTAGAAGAGGAAATGCAAGCGTTAGAGATACGTATCGGTGCCGTTTTGAAAAGCGCCGAATAGATGCTTTAAAATATAATATTTACAGCGTGCCCGGAGATTGCTCGCACAATCTTTGTTAAAAACGTCCTTTGCATATGTTTTATACAAGTATTTCGACAGTGGACATATTGATATTTAATTGAACATATAAACAATATTTTAATTGCATTATATATCGACACTTATTGAAAAAGTATCAACTTTAAAACTAACAAACTTTTTGTTACTCTTCCTGTGTAGTGTTACAAGTTTCTTTGCAGGGTTTTAAGTCTTTATATTTTCGGAAATATAACTTCTTGTTTCATCGTATTACCGGACGTCCGGACACGTTGTATATCAGGTGTATAACAACAAAGGCAGATCTAAAAAAAAACGTAAGATGTAGGTATTTTTAAAAGAAATTAGTAAGACTGTAAAGTGTTTATACGGGTACTATTGTAATGTATTCCATTGAAAGTGTGATATTTAAAAGTTGGATTTTATGAAAACATTGTATGTACATTACATTAAAAAAAATTTAGGCTCTGAAGCACACCTGCCTTTGTTATTATATACATTGTGAGAAAAACTCTATTTTGTGTATTTAAAAAAAAAAGAATGAATTAGAAAATTTTCAATTTAACAAGAAGTGGAACAAATTTTAAATTAAACTATTGTATTTGTGATTTTGCATGATTACAAATTTTATAATTAATAATTTTATGATATGTTTTATTTGTTTTGCCTAAGAAAGAGAATGTCCTATTTCTATGTCATAGGTAAGTGAGATTTCTTAAACAAGAAATGTTGAAAATCTTCCTACTAGAATAACGGACGAACGGATAATAATCTTACTAATATAATATATATTATATCGTTAAAATTCTGTATAACAAATATATAATTATATGATTTCCGGACATTTTTTTATAATTTTCCTATGAATTCTAAATTTTTATGGTATCATATTTCATATTTAATAATTATTTTTGATTTTTTTGAATGAGTCCTATTAGATTGTTTGTTTCACATTTTATTAACTGTAAACAAAAATAGAATTTATTCATTAATTATTTTTTAACAATATTATAAAATGTATGTACATTGAATGTGTCTTTATAATTCTATTGGTAAATAATAAATAAGTTATTTATTTACCTTTAATAACTTATTTTATAAATGATAATAAATTTAAAAAATATTACAGACTAATTAAACGAATCAGCTTTTTATTATCTTAAATTAATTCTGTTAAAGCTGTCTTTGCGCTGAAATATTTGAAATAAACATTTAAAAAAAAAAAATTGTGATTCACATATTTTTTATTCGAGATTGTTAACCTAATGCGTAATAAAAAAAATTGTTTCGTTAAAACTTTCATACACGATATAGACTGAATTAGTTCAGATATATTAAGTATTTGTTTGTATATATTGACTTACCGTGGATTTCTGAAACCAAAATCTTTGTATGAAACATATTGTCATCCCCATCATCTTTGACAAAACAACTTTCTTGTGTTTTCAAAGGGGCTTTTGATCTCAAAAACCCACGGTTAATGAACCAAATTGGCTTTGCTAGGTCTGGAATTAACGCTGCTATAGCTTTCATTTTCAACTACATATGTAACAAATTTTTATTGATTAATAAAAAAAAAATATTATATGATATAATTTAGTTCCTAGAATATATAAGAAATTATAATTTATGCTTGAAAATGAATTGTGTGTATGACACACTTATTTGTTTTGAATGCGGTATTTATAATGGTTCAATGTTACTTTTTACTTGGATTATAATTAATTGATATAAATTCAATTCCTCCCACTTGATATAGTCAATACGAGTGTTTTCAATAATCTTAGATGCAGTCCACACGAGTGTTGCGGCGACGGCGTGACTTAATAATACAGAAAATTATAAAAACTTTAAATTTTCATTTAATACATTGAAAGTCATACTCAGTGTTTTCCTACAAATTAACCGTCTCAACGTTTAAGTTGTTTTATTTTTATTTATTCGTTTGTTGCTGCGCGTGCGCCGCAACATCGCCGCAACATCGCCGCATTGTTAGTGTGGTTTCTCTTGTAATTGTCAATGGTTTGCTGAACGGCAACAGTTCTAGCAGAGTCCTATTTGGTCAATGATTAATTATAATGATAGGGTTATTTACTTGGTATATTTGAAGCGAGGTTTAAGGCTGGTGATACATCTATATATTTCTCTATGTACAGATAAAAATATATTTTTAAGATTATAAAACAGAAACAATCTGAGAGATTCAACTCAACGCCAATATAAATATCAATTGTATTATTTAGAAGCGATATTTGTGAATCTGTGACCATGATATAAATATGCGTAGATTCAACTTTAAGTAACGAATGTAGCTTGTCTGTTTGAAATTATAAGTAGCCCGAGTAAATGCTTTATGATGTATAAAGATAGCAATCGATGTTTTTAACTTCAGACTGATAATATTAATATGTTTGTCGAAACATTAATTATATATTATTTGATCTCAGAGTATTCTGTTAAGGGTGTTATATAGTGGGAGCGAGTTTCTAGTTGCGGTCGCTTGTAACAAACCATCTTTGAACTCGTGCAATAACTCTATATAGTGAAGGATGACGTAACGGAATATTGCACAGAAATCTGTCCGATAGATCTGTTATTTATAATATGACTATGAGTCATCATTTTGTATAGTATTTGCCAAATTTATTTTGGTACTCTTCGTCCTAGAAAGATATTAATTTATAAAGAAAAATTATTTTATAAAAGGTCTGTTTAAAGACCCGAAAGATTCGAGCTGAATTTGCATGTTCCGTATGCGGAGTGATTCTAGACTCTATGTCGAACCTCGAAAGCACGGAAACTGCACATTTACTTCGTGATTTCGAAAAAAATTAGACTTAATAAAATATAGAGAGATATATTTATTTGTTTAGTATAAGTTAGTGACTGTTCCAAGTTCAATTTTAATAGTTCCGCTTTATTTCTTTTTATTTAAATTTCTGCAACACTATAGTAACATTGGATTGCACTTTTTATTAATAATAAAGCTACGAACATACTAAAATTGTAGGTAATCCGTAAATTTTGCATAACATCGATTTTTCTTGTCCATGGTCACCACAATTGTAATTCTGAACTATCCGTTACTTTTGTATATTTGTTATTTTTTTGTGAACATAACTTTATAATTAAAATATTTTATAACAATATTTATCATTATTATTGTTTTATTTTCATTGTTTAATGAATTCATAAATTGACGCTTTGGAAATGTTTTAATTGCATAGACATTCGAATATAAAGTGAAGTGGTTTACTTTATGTATAACACAACCACAAAAGACTTTTTAATATTTATTTAGCCTAATTTATTTTAATATTGAGCGTGGGGTTGTATCTTTTAGTCTTATTTTTATAAACAATATATAAGAGTATATGTAAATTGGAGGCGCAATAATGTCCCCAAATGTATACTTTCGTCTGCATTTGTTTAAGAATGCATACAAATTCTTCCTTTTATAAAATATTTATAAATAACGTTTAAGCAAAGAAAAGCAATGTAAATGTATTAGATAAATATTATTCATATATGTATTTAAGCTATAAAACCTTGTACTAAGTTTGTGATGTATTTTTAAGAAGTCAGTACAACTAATTATTTGATATTAGACTTTGTAGAATTCGCTTTTGTCAGAAAAGAAATATTAAATGATTGAAATGTACAAGGCGACATTTCGCCACACATTATAGAACTGTAGTAAATGCTGTTTGTTGATGTTTAGACATTCTTTACTAGAACGGGATTGTGACCCGTGTATGTGATGCATTTTCCTAATGAGTTTTTTTTTTTGTAATACTTGTTTTGTTTTCCAAGCTGAAAATTAAATGTTTTGATTAAAAATTTATGTTGTATTTTTTTTCGCCGTCCTCAAGTACATGGTATTTCTTTAATTACCCGAAAATATACATAGCGTTACCTATTGCCGGTACTGATCATGTTTAAGAAATAAAAAAAAAAACATAGACCAAAAAAACTACTTTTTGGTCGATTGCAAAAAATATGATATTGTGCGCTACGGCTTAACCATTTTCATTGATAAAATGAAAAGTATTGTCTATTTTTTTACAGTTTTTTAATTTAAATTTGTATATCAACAAAAACTTTATCATTGACTACCTTTTACCCGCGACTCTGTCCGCGCGGAATAAAAAATAGAAAACGGGGTAAAAATTATCCTATGTCCGTTTCCTGGTTCTAAGCTACCTGCCCACCAATTTTCAGTCAAATCGATTCAGCCGTTCTTGAGTTATAAATAGTGTAACTAACACGACTTTCTTTTATATATATAGATGAGTAAGATAAAAATAACGACCATACATTTAAAATCATAGAAGTATTCTACTTAAGTTCCTTTTTTCTTGATACTCAAAAATTAACCCTGTATTTTACTGTAAACAAGTTGGAACGAAAAATTTCTCGCAAAATGTACGGTGGTGGATTCTGCAGCAGCGTTACCTGGGCTACGACAGTTATTGCATAACTTATTGAAAAATCAAATTGATTATTACCATCATAACTAGGAATAATTTAATTTTTACACTTTACTACTTATTTTTTTTTCCACAAAATATACATGTATGAAGAATTATTTATAAAGAAGAAACAGTTACGTTTATAAACAGTTTACGCAAAGCTTCGTAAACAGTTTAATACAATTGTTACTGTAAATAACTAAACGATTATTAGACTCTAGGCTGGTTCTAAATGCAAATAGAGAGTGATTCACGTGTATGACTCATCCAAGTTACCCCTTGATAACGCACCCCTGACTCACAGCTTGTCCCACAATAGCATGCTTTATGAGCGTAGGGTATAGTTTCTCACTTTATAGGTAATCTTCGTAATTAGCAATATAACTTTATGAAAATTAAATGATACAAATGTTGAACAAAAAAGAGCATAACTACAAGATTACAGCTACCTATAGAATACTCCGTCTTCAGCGGTATTTACAACAGTTATGACTTGCCTTCAAGATTCGCAATCATAATGCATCACAATCAATCCGCGGTTCCTCCGGTATTGCGGATGTCCATGGGCATCGGATCAACTAATAGATGGCGAACCGATAGTCATTTGCTCCCTTCTTTTATATAAAATAAAAAACAAAACATTCATTTAAATATTTTGCTAAACTTTTTTGTGTTGGTCAAATGCAATTTGAAGCATCAATGGCCCAATGACAATGTGTATGGACATCCAACCACATGCGATTTGATTCCCACCATTCGATTTATACCCAGACATGCTAGCAAATCTAGATTTTGGAACAGCTTTTAATTTTAATTAATCTCTTATTATAAAAAAATGTGATTTTATATGAATAATATTAGTAACTAATAATATTAAACTCTTAATTCTTATTGCTGTTAACATATGTTTTACTAGTTGTCACCTGCGACTCATACGGCGCGGAAACAAAAAAACTTAATTATTAGCCAATGTGTTCTAGACTATGTTCTACATCTATGACAAATTTTATCGAGTTCCGTTGAACCGTGAGATACCTACCATTAAACATCCATCCATCCATCCATAAATTCAAACATTCTCATTTATATTAGTAAGATTCGATCATTCTCATCCGCAACCGAATATTTTTAGAATTAGTTTTCGATGTTCATTTGGCACGATATTATGTGCGTCTTTTACTCTGTCGTTAAAACAGCGGATTAATTAAAATTTTAATAAAAAATAGTCAGATAATATGCATACACATACAGAGTCAGCTTCAAAGCAAACCCCCTTACGGTAAAAAGTAAATAAACTGCATGTGTACATGAGAAACGAAAAAGTTTAAAGGCCAGGGCAGGGTAATCAGGTGTGCGAAGCGTCTCACGCCCTTTTAAACAATCATAACACGTCTAAGAGAGCAAGTCTGGGTACATGAATAGTGCGTAATGCGTACAGAACTTTACAAAAAAGTAAATATAACGCAAAATATGCAAACCTATGAATACACGAACTACCGCCAGGCTATATGTTCCTTAATCAGTGTCTATGTTTTATACATTTTTGTCTATGAATAAAAGAAAGGTGAAGGTCCATGAAAACAAAAGAAGAATAATTAATGACGAACTACAAAAGTTATTTATTTGTAGTGCTTTTGTCTAAGGAATATTTTTATAACCGTAAAATACCTTTTGCGTTTATACCAAATTGAAAACTACTCACGTTTAAACTTTAAGGCCGGATTCCAAAGTGCATGATACTGTGGATGGTAACTAACGTTTTTATGGTAGCGACCACACAACGCGAGTCGGTGCGCGACGCGCCACTGACACCACCTTTAGCGAGATACCACACGGATGGTGCTTTGAAGGTTAGGTGCTGCAATGGTACAGCTTTATGCCACACGGTGTGTCAAAAGTATTTACGGAACGCATCTCGCGATGAACCCACATCCATTTTTATCTGTGAATAAACGACACAACAACAACAGGTCACGCTATATCTCAAGGGTCCAGTTCATCAATTACAGATGTAATAAAGTAATACAAACAAGATACATACATGCGGCATGTTTATATGGCTCTTTACATGTATACAGACTCAAAAATACGTTTAAGCTTTTTTGATAATGATATGATTCAAACATTAAGCAAAAAAGTAACATTTAATAAATTAAAGAGAATTTTAAATCCTTTTCTCTGAAATTACTGGTGAGACAAACAGATGTCATTATTAAGATACTAATGTTATAAATGTGAATGATGGATGGATGACACAAGGTATCTCCAGAATGGCTCCATCGATGGATCTCTCTAATTTGGCATAGATGTAGAACATAATCTGAACGATTACATAGGCTACTAATTACGTTTTTTTTTTAATCCCGCGCCGACGGAGTCGCAGGCGACAGCTAGTAAAAAAATCGTTTATTCCAAGCCTGTGCCCATATTTTGTTAAGAACATTATATCTTATAACCACGATTTATTTGCGTTGCTTGTAAAGAAATTCCAATTTTGAAAAGTCTTGTCTATCTGTCCGCAAATTGGAGTTTGATCCGGGTAATATACAAAACGGCTGGAGTAATTAAAAAAGGATTATCTTTTATTGGATGGTAGCTTATGAGTGTGGGAGTAACAATAGCTGATTTTTTAAAATTTCGCGCTGACAAAGTTGTGGGCGAGCGCTATTACTACCTCCTATAGAAGCTCGCTATTTGCCCTGGGATCGATACTATCGGGAACATTTGCGCAGGTCACTTCGTTATTTGCAAATAAGCTATAAATAGTATTTTTTTAAAACTATCAAATAACTAACTAAAACTATATTTCATATGCTGTGTTGTATTGACTTATTATTTTACAAAGGTTTTGCCCCAGCTTTTATATTAAACAGAAGGTGCTATCGATCTAAGTTACTTTTCAACTTCAACTTTGAAGTGAAACGCCCTGGAAGAGTGGATATCAATCTCAAAGGAAAGAGCGGTTTAAAAATCAATAGAAATTAAAGATAGAATTTTCACTTTCAGACAAAAGTTATCTATATAAGGCACTGTGGGCAAAAAAGCACGTGCCCCCTGTGAGGTTTGAACTCACGACCCCTGGTTTACGAGACCAGTGCTCTACCACTGAGCTAAGAAGGCCTTACTCGCGCTATCTAAATACTAGAAATAGATTCTTCTAACTTTTACAGATCAATACAATTATATAAACACTGAAATATCCCTATAGTTAAGTTTCCCTTGTATTTTCTTTAATTTTGACTGTAAACCAAATAATAAATGTTTGTGGTTGTATTGTAAAGGACGGATTTCATTAACGTAGTTTTTAATTGTTTAATTATGATTAAATAATAAGAATAACATAATTTACATCTAAAAGAAAATAACTTAGATTAGCATGAAAAATAATATTGATGCCCCCTGTGAGGTTTGAACTCACGACCCCTGGTTTACAAGACCAGTGCTCTGCCGCTGAGCTAAGGAGGCTTCGATAGCTTTAGTACAAAATGGGATATGATTGATAGCTTTTATTACTTATTTAAGCTTATAAATCTTGTAATTACTTACAAAAACAGACGGTTTGCACTAAAACGTAATGTACGTAGTTTTGTAAATTAGGAATCAACGCTTTCATTGTCACAAATCTTAAATTAAATTTTATTAAATATAATGCAATAATACCAATTAAAATATCGACTTAAAAATACCCTATATAATACTCACTTGTAATAAATAACATGTCGATTAATTTTAACTCTTTGATGTATTTTGATGTTATTGTATTGACTAGCAATCTGCAGGTCCTGGGTTCGAATCCCGTCATGTACATGTAATGAAAAATGTAATGAAAAACACATGTAATGTGTTTTTCGGCTTTCGATTTTCATATGTAAATTAATCCGACGATTGTACGGTGAAGGAAAACATCGTGATGCAATCCGCACATATGTGAGGGCCATACCAAGTGGAGGTCCGTGATTTCTGCCTGCCCCTCTGAGATACAGGCGTAAGTTGTGGGTATATTTAATATTTCATTGAATTCAAATTGTTCAATAACCATCAAATATTTCCGGAATATGAAAAGACGTAGTTTCTGATTAAATCTCGAGATGTACTTGTTTTACTGACCCTACTCAAAAGCCATTATACTGTAAGTACCCACATGTATATTGTGTTTTGTTCTAAGCACTTTTGATTCTTATAATATAGAGCTCTCATGGTAAAGGGGTTTGTTTGAGCATTCTATACATATACCTACTTTATTTGGCCCAGTCTTGGCACATCTCTGACAACTCTTTTATATCGGTCTCGTAGAACGCTCTTATCATCTTGTTAGAGTGCGTGCAGAATTAATTTCTAAAAGTAGTCCCGTCCCATATTGGATGTCAAAGTACAAAGATAATTCGAAGGTTTTCTTAATTAATATGTCATAATGGTAGGCATTTAGCTTAATGTACATGCAAAACTTTAAAGATAACGCTACAATTAAAATTCGTTTTTGTCATAGAATAATGTTGGAAATAATAATGTTTTAGAGATAACTGAAATGTATACAAGAAAATAATCTAAATATGTTTTTTTTAATCGTAATAAATGTAAAATATGAAAAGCTATTGTTTAATATGCGATGTTTTCTACGCTAAGTACTTATATTTTCTGACTGAAGTGTCCAATATTACAGCGTCTCAAAAGGCAAGATAAGTTTAAGGGACTAAGCATAATATAACATTAAAGTCCAAAATCACCTTTTGTCAAAACACGTAAACCCACAAATGTCAGACCCATCGCCCCGGTAGCTAACGAACTTTCAGAAAAATTGTCCAACAAGAACTTTTAATTGTAATTGCACGAATGCACATCTAATGAAAAGGGTTTTAATGAACTGACGATATGCGACCGAAGGGTAACCAGAAAACGCCCCCAACATACATAACCAACATAATTCGAACCACTCTTTCATTACTTTGGTTACTAATCAGAGACCATCTGTTATGGACGCTTCATATCACAGGGTTGTACCAATTTAAAGGTATTACGTCATTAAAGTTGCTTTGGTAAACAATATTTTATTCGGTAGTATTTTAAGTTCATTAGGATACGAATATGACGGTGACTTGGTGTCATACGGTAGTGAAATAAATATGAACCCTAAGTTTACGCGTAGCTAAAAAAATATAGAATAGGACTATTTTGAAACCGAATGGACATACGTTATAATTATCATTTACTAGCTGCTGCCGGTGACTCCATCCACGCGCAATTAAAAATAAACTTAATTAGTAGCTTACGTGTTCTTTTAGACTATGTTCTACATCTATCAAACTGTATAGTTGATACTGACGTGTGTAGGCAAATTAACTGTCAATTAAAAAGTACAGTTCTCAGTTTTGCCTACACACGTCAATTTAACTGTATAGTTCGACTGTTCAACATGTCCAAGTTCGATTATAAGAAATTTGAATTTGGAGTGCCAAATTCCGAATTTGATTTGCTAAATAGTATTTTAATTAATATTTTCTGCCGAAAATCAAAATAGTAATTTACTAGGTGTGGCCCGAAACTCCGTCCGAATTTAGAAAAAACTCAATTTGTAACCAGTGTTGTGTTCTCCTAGACTGTGTTCTAAATCTATACCAAATTTCATTGAGATCCATGCAGCCGTTCTGGAGACACCTTGTAACAAACATCCATCCATCCATCCATCCGAACATTCGCATTTATAATATTAGTAATATTTATTCGTAAAGATCAGATTTTAAAGTAACTAAACTTATTATTATAGTAAAACTTAAATAGTTACTATTCAGAATAATATATTTTTAATGAAAAATATTAAAAAAATATTCGGTCTCCATACTAATGAAACTGAAGCCTATGTTACCTGACGTTAAAGCAAAGCAGCATAGGTAAAAAGTTTATTTGAAAGTAATCTTTCGGCGAGTTCACTCGTGGTGCACTATGATAACATTTTGAATGAAATTATTTTAAAATAATTTGGTTCGTGATAAAAGGTGAGATTAATAATACTGTACATTTTATAATTAATTTTTTTTTTAATATAGTAATACGAAACATTATTTCAATTGTTTTTAATTTTTTTATATTAAATAAGATAACTGATATTAAATAAAAAGGGAGCTTTTGGAAAACTTTTCTTATTTTGGTCTGAGCTGTGCGATTTTTAATTAATATAGTTAAGATTTGTTTAGAAATTAAATTAATATTAATTCTTAAAATTAATTCTATAAAAGTTAAACTAATTTTTATTTTTATACATTAACTAAATTGTCATTTTTACAGTTGTGTTAAGTTAAAATATTTATCTTAGTCATTTTCTTTTAAATTTGTACAATTTTCATTACACATACAAACGCGTTATTTAGTTATTTTATTTTATCTGATGTTATTTATATATTTTTATTAATTCGATAATTCGATTCTCAGATCATATTATGGATTCTAGTTTATTCATATTTTTTTTTAAATTAACTGTATCCGTCGGATTAGAGAAATTGTGAAGCCGCGCTCTGTTCTTATTTATAAAATACATATTTGCAAACACGTTATCTTCCAATTTTATCGCTTTAAAATAATTTGTGTCCAAATCTTTTGTTAATTATATCGTAACGCATAAATGATGGCCTTTTTATTGAATAAAAAGAAAGAAGAAATAGTTTTTACTTGTTAATTGGACTTAGTAAAAGTACTCGGAAGGCGCTAAAAGTTTTTAAGTGTTCTCTAACATTAGCTCAGTTTCCCTTTACTGAGGCAAAACAAAATATGACTCACCCCAAAATAAGGGAGGTTGCGTGTACAAATGCACTTCTTTAGCTCCGCTGTAACTTGAACCCCAACGCCCTCCTGGCGCTTTACTAATTGGATTACAAGGGAAGTTGAGCTTAGTGGACGGGAGATCATTTTATGCTGGCGTTTATTTTAAAGTTAATATGCTGTGCGTACAATTCTTTATTAAATTGTTTGTGTATGATTCACAGTTGTTGTTGTCAAAGATATGATCGTAGAAATCATACTAAATGATATACTTCATTTTATTTTTGTTTTTGTTGCAGTTCACGATGATATTCATGAGGGTTTTCATGTGTAGTATTTGGTTTGTTGGGGCGTTTTCTTTAGAAGCGGGTAAGTTTACAAAACAATTTTCATTTCTTACTTTTTGTTACTTTTTCAAATTATAAATGCGCATGTTTGCATGAATATTTATTACAAGGAGCGAGTATGCGTCATGGATCTGGGTAAATCTTTCTAATATTATATAAATGTGATGGATGGATTTGTTTGAAGATACCTCCGGAGCGACTCAATGGATCTTGATGAAATTTCACACATATGTCATACATACATCTGGAAGAACATATAGGCTACTTATTAAGTGTTTTTTTTTAATTCAGGACAGAATCTCGGGAGACAGGTACTCGGTACCAGCGGGATACGTTCGTTTTTTTAATATATATTTACTCCATAATTCTGCAGCGGTTAACTTATTGAACTTTGGTACAGATATAGAACATAGTATACTTCTTCTACTTATTCGTCGAGTTAACTTAAATTCCGCGCAAAAATCTAGTATAAAATAAAATATACTCGTACCTCAGAATAATGCTTTAGTATAAATTTAATTGATACAAAAACTTTTTTTCCCGACTAGTCGGAGGACAACTTTTTTCGCGAGAAAATATTTAACTATCTCTGCCACTACATAAATTAAATATTAACTTACTGGTCTAGTTTTAATTTGATGTTTTTGAAATATTCTCAATATAGCGTGATTTATTTAATATTCACGAGTCGGTTTTATTAGTGGTATTTAAATATAATTACAGTAAGGAAACAAACGATAATTACGTTCCAGATGTGGTGGTGTTAAGGGCGGTGCGTGGGAGAGACGCGAGGCTACCGTGTGGCCAAGGAAAAGTATTTCTAGACGGACCTGATTCCTATGTGCTTTGGCTGAAAAATGACAGAGATTTTCTATATCGTTTCCCCAACGAAAATTCTGGGAGCAGGTGAGCACTATAAGAGAAATCCCAAGTAAAGCAAACTATAAGAGAAGTCCATTGTTATAAATTTTAAAATAAAAATTAAATCCATCGTAAATAATCATAATTTAAGTGTTTTGTTTTTGACAAAGTACACTAAAAATTTAAATTGTTAAATCCTAATATAGTAAAAGAGATTTGGGTAGATGTTAAATAGGTCTAACGGTGGGTTTCCACTGCAATGACTCTTACATAAATACATATTTTTATCCCTTACATTCCCCTTGACAAAACAAATACTACTACATACACTATGTATTAATAACACGAGTGAAAACTAACTCTAATGTTCTATTTACTATGCACAAAGGTCTTCACTTATATTACTCGTATAGTATTAATGTATCTCGTCAAGGTGGCAAAGGTGTTCATTTTCCCATTACATATCGTAGTTGAGTGTTGACAGCTACTGCTTGATAGAAATCAAATATATTTTATCAATCTTAATAACTTTAACTAGATCCAGCACGCTTTGCAAATTCTTGGTAATCTAAAAAACTATCAAAAAAAGCCATAGTTGAAGAAGTGACATTAAAAACGGTTTACATAAAAACCCTTACGTCCTCCTCCTTACGTCCTAATTTCCTTCATTTTTGTCACAATTTGAATAATTGTTTAGAGACGCATATGGAAAAGCTTACAAATAATTTTATTCATTTTAAGATTTTTTTAAGTTTCAAACGTGTTAAATACACATATACACAAACGTGTTAAATACATATACACAGTCTTATATATAAAATTTCCATGACACAATGTTAGTTACCGTACTCCTCCGAAACGGCTTTACCGATTTTTATATGCGTATGCAGTAGGTCTGAGAATCGGCTACTATCTATTTTTCATACCCCTATTAAGTTTTTTTAACTGCGCGCGGACTGAGTCGCGGGTCAGCTAGTAATTTTGTTAAAAAAATATTTGATGATTAAAGATTTAACAAAATTTGCTTAGGATCTTAGTCTGTAAATTGTTCTTAAGACATCTCTAAATTCATAGGATATTCTAAGCTTCTTTGAATGCAAGAACAAGACAGTGTTAACCATTTTTTCATCATATTACATTAATATTTTTGTAAAATAACCAAGACTGATTTTTATTACAATGTTTTAAAAATGTTTTAAAATGTCATCAGAGTATTACGGTAAGCATCGTTGTTTGAAACCGATAAATCGATAGTGCATGTCGCTTCACGGCGAAGGTAATGGGTGACAATTAGGTGACAATTTATCCACCCCTTGTAAATCGTTCCACCCACCATTTATATTGGCAAGATCGTAAGGTCAAGCCGTACAACCCTTGCATCTCATTAACAATTGGTCAGCTTTCAGTTTAAGGTTAATTTGGTACAAGGGCACTGTAAACGCTTTGAAAGTTTTATGATTGTGGTGCTTGTAGAAAAAGAACAATGTAGGTATATCATTGTGAAGATTAATATAAACCAATCTAATACCTGCATTTACTTATGATTATTGACATTCCTTCTCTCCTATAATGACTCTTATAAGATCGTAGCGGTGTATTGCGTGTACCATCATTTGTTTTTCTTGTTCTATGTAAATTTCCTTAGCGTTCTATTTACTTTCATTCTGTCAGACTAAAATTATTATTTTTTAGTTTCAGTTAAAAATTTTCATTTTCACTTAAGCCCCCTTTTCAGGTCACTAAACCAGGACCGTATTTTCGGAACGTCCTGTGAATCCGGCTCGTGTCACGATGACACCTCACTCTTGCTCAAGCGGGTGTCTGACCAAGATGCAGGCATTTACAGATGTCGAGTGCATTACCAGGCTTCACCTTCTCAGGACTATGTCATCGACGTGAGACTGGTTGGTGCGTATACTCAATTCTGTACTACACGTGTGCAGGGCCTTCTCAACCCGGGACTGATGATAGGAATTTTATTTGTTTATAATTTTTTTTTATGTTATAAAACCTTTAATGTTTTTCTACAGAGAGTCCAGGCATGCCAAGAGTATACAGCAACTCAGGAGTTCTAATCAAACAGGGATACGTCGGCCCCCTCAGTCTAGGGTCTGATCTAACACTCGTCTGTGAGGTTGATGACGGTAAGTCAAGACGTTTTCTATTTCTTACCAGAAACACTATTCTATTTATTACCAGACATTACACATTTAATTCGATTTCAAAACATGCATCACATATTTCTTTTGTTAGCACCCTATTAGGTTACTTATAGGTTATAATATGCTTTTGAATTACTTCAACTGATATTATCATCTGGTCATCATAATCATTTCCCATTTTTTTCTGCTTCATATTTTGTTCGGACTTCCTTTGCAGTCAGACTTTGCTAAAGGTTTCGCCTAAATAATATTGATAATGATAAAATTGCCAGAACAACCGGACACACTGGTATACTGGCGTCGTAACGGCGTGGTGATCGAGCGTGCGCACGAGGCGCGGCCGGGCGTGCTGCGGGCGGAGGTGCTCGTGAGCAATGCGACGCGCAGCGAGCTCGATGCGCATTACGAATGCCTTGCGCAGAACGCTGACGTTACCGAAGCACTCACTGCCAGTGTCGTTATTAGGATGTACTGTAAGTTCCAGTGCTTCTTCAGCTGGCAGCTTAACTTTTCAAATGTATTGAAAGGTCATGATGATATGTCGGTCTTGGCGCTGGTGAAAAAGCTGTTCTTATATGAGTCATCTGCATGTAAGAACACTCTCCACGACCAGTCGGAAGAATTAAAGACCATTGGTTTCTGACTCTGTATATAACATATAAACAGAGATAACAATGTGTTTTAAACGGGAATTTTGGTCTCTGAAACAAAAGTGTATATTTTCTAATGAATAAGAATTTTTTATACATTATCTGTTACAGTGCCGCCCATTAGTGTAGAGATCCGTTTGAACCACAACTTTAACTTCGAGGCGGGGCAACCCCGAGTAGTCGACTGCGTGGTGGTAGGTTGTGTGCCACCTCCATCGATCACTTGGCATCTAGGAGATAATCTGCTCAGACCCAGTGTACACAAGGTAAGCTGTTTCCAAAGTGAGTTTAAAACAAAAGAAAAGTAACTACTTAGTCATTAAAAAAAAACAACAATTGACTGAACCCGGCAAGAATTCGAATCGAATTTAGCTTTATTAGATTTGCTCTTCATGATCCGTTCATTAGGTTAGTCCAGAGATTGTTTCAATGTTGTAGACGTAACTGATACATACGAGTAACGCAAAATATTGACATCTGAACTCCAGGCAGACAGTGACAATTTCAATTATGGTAAAGCTTGAATTATATGTAATTGGAATATAAATTTGATTGCATGGTTTCCATTCTGTACTCATTGCTGCAGGAGTTACATGACGGCAACTACACTGTGTCCTCGCTTACTTTGGCGCCGTCGCTGAGAGACAACAAACGCAAGCTAGTGTGCAGAGCTCACAATTCCCATTTGCCTGATGAAGTGTTCGAAGACGATGTCACTCTGAATGTTGGATGTGGGTGAACGATATTATGCATACTTAGAGATACCTTTCCAGTATTGATTTTTTTTTAATGTTCTTAGTTCATTTTCGTTTTGACATCAATGTCTTCGTTTTTTATTTTTTCACATTTCCTAATTCTAATTTAATTTATTTTTTATACCACGCTATTACTTTATGTACTTGTTTATTGACAATAAGATTATTACCATTACATATTATATAACGTATATTATGCTTAGATCGACCGTTGTGCTTAACATCTCGCGAAGAGACAGTGGGCGCTGTCCAACGAGAAGCGGAGACTTTGACGTGCATCGTCGAGGCTTCGCCAGAACCTATTCAATTCAGCTGGACTTTCGCTGATTCTAAAACTTTATACACCAGCGTCAAAGTAAGTTATGCAAAATATTTATTCTTAAAATTCTGGTTAAAAAACAGAAGTACGTTTGTTGCACCAAGCTGTTTAGAAAGTGTTTCAAATATATTAAATTTCTACAATTTTTTTTATCAATAAGGATAAATAAATTTTCATATTCTTTCTTCATTTAGATACCATCTTCCTATTGTTAACAGAAAGTACCAGGACATCATCATCGTTACTCTTCAACTTTAACATGGCTACCTCGAGACGGAGATTTCGGACTGCTTTATTGTCGAGCTACAAACAGTTTTGGAGAACAAAAGAAACCGTGCACTTATTCGATAACATCTGGAGGGCCGCCTCAATCCCCGGACTGTAGTATACTACGTTCATATCCCCACACTGTACGTGTTGAATGTCAAAAAGGTAAGTTCTTGTATGTATTTAGAAGTTTTTTTTCTACAGAATATGGGGCAAGAATCATAGTATGCGTCAAAATACAGCAGTGTAAGTGCTAGAAAGAAAGAAATAATTTAATGCATTCAAGACAGATTGTTATCTAGCACCATTAAAATCGTTACTCTTCACCGCTTCTTCTTTGACGCCCATTACATAAGATTGTATACTAATAATTTCACCAAATATGAATTAATGATGCTACGATTAATTTTAGGATGGGATGGAGGTCGGCCTCAAATCATCCATTTAGAACTATTCGGCAGCGAAGGAGGACTATTACACAACGTCTCCAATTCGGCTGGCCATTTCCACTTGTCTGATGTGGAGGAAGACAACAACTTGACTGCTATACTATACGCAAGCAACAATAGAGGAAGGAGTTCATCTAAAACTATGTACCTTCAGGCTGCCTCAACGTTAAATGCCTCAGGTACTTAAAAATTATCAATTATACAACATTAACAATTAACAAGCATGATTTTAATATCATATGTTATTAGATTGTGATTTTTTCCTCATGTTTTAGTTTGAATTTAAAACAAACTTTTATTTTAAGCTATAACAGAACATCCTACAGTTACACTGAAAGGGCAGTGGTTGCAAGCACTGGCGGGGTTGTTAACTATCATTGTAATCATCGCCATAGTTGGCGTCTGCTTACGGATGAGGTGTAAACAGGAAGACTCGGAGAGTCCCGACCTGGTTCTCCGTTCTGACGGTAAGAAATAAAGTTATTCTTTATTATTATAAACATTTACCAACACAGAGATATTAAACGACATTAACAATTTTATTAATCTAAAGTAACGATAAGTTTTTAATGTCAGTGAATGTTTGCTTTTTCTCTATTTATTGTAAAATGCCTTGAGAAATATATTTTTTTTCTTATAAATTTAAGGTGTATTCCACCGTGAACCAGATTTCGAACGTGAAGAACGACTACTCCGTACGACTAATATTACAGTCAACCAATTAGCCGCTTGCCAAAACGTAAGTACTCGCTGCCGAAGATAGCTACTGAAGCTTCACTACTCCTAGTCATCATCATTATTATTCATCACCCTACAGATATTCAACGCTGAACTAAGTCGTATGATTAAGTTAATGTTCAGATGCCAGTCGCCATTTTTACACCGCCCAATATTTAAGAAGACAGCGAAAAAATGCGATAATACCTGTTCATCAATTTGAATGTTATAGACACATTGGTACCAGTCAAAGATAAATTTAGACCCTTGTACAGGAAACTCTTGGAGAGACATTTTTAACAAACTTCACCACATTTCACCATTAATCATAGTTCATCATTCATTACATCACATATCGGTATTCACAGAGCTGGGCATTAACTCGTTAATCCGTTAATCGTTAATTAACGAAGTTAACATTTTGCTTAACGGATTAACTTTTAAGTTAACTTCAAAAAGTGTTAACGCTTTGTTAACTTCCGTTAAACTCAACTTCCGTTAATAAAAGTCCGTTAATCGTTAAATTAGAAACTTGGAGACGTGCTGTCATTTTGTTTAAATTACGTGCCACGCCACGCTCGTAGGTTCAACTATGTTGAGCGACTGGCGGCGACTCGAATGGTGAACGAACGAGTTGATAATTGATATATGTGAAATTCGCGTGCAATTGTGATGCATCAGAGCGTCCGGGAAAGACGTGACCAACAGGACAAAATCAAAAGAAGGTTCGAAATAGTATATATCATAACGAGTATATAAAAGCAAGAGTATGTAATAGCCCACATTCCGAACGCTCTTCGTCCCTACAATACCCTCCAATCCCTTTTTGAGCAACTGTATTAAAACATTTTTTTACTCGTGCTTTTTCTTTAGCTTTTCCAAACTCGTGCGATCTCTTTCCCAACTGTCAAAATAATGTCCATTAAAAAGAAAAAACCAACCACGAAGTTTTTACAAAAATAAATCATTGAAGTTTTTATGATTCATGCAAATATTGCTAAAAAGAAGCTCCTAATTTGTTACAATGTCAGATTTAATGATTTTATTCAATGAATTAGGTTAGGTTTCATTTTATTTGATCTCATTAAATTTCATTTCATATAAATAAAAATAATCTACTGAAAACTTGGCCGTTTGGGCATAGTTCCCTTTGCCTACCCAGAATGGGTGAATAAAACAAAAAAAAATCTCTGTTTGTATTCTTTTACGGTTGGCGCCATTTTTCAAACATTTGTTACAACACAACAGTTAGTTGAGTTTATTGTGTTTTTATTATTCTATTAAATTGCTTCATTTTTTCGCAACTGTATTAAAAATAGTTGTTCAGTGAACGTGCGGAACTGTCATTAGAACTTGTTTCAACTGTCAACCCTCACCTTCGGCTGCGTCTCGGCTCGGGTAGACATTTGTCGGAACTCTTTGCAATGACAGGCTTTCCGCACTCGTAATGAAATATACTATAATGCTCTAATACTATGTCTCTTCTCTGTCTCTTGTCTCTAATACTAATGTGTTATAGAATAAATAGTCAAATTACTATTTTAAACAAGTGTCGCCACAAAAGTGTGAAATTAGTATGTACAATTTTGGTATGGTTAACTGTTAACGATTAACTTTAACTTGCGTTAAATTTTCGAGAATTTAACGCTTTAACGATTAACGAAGTTAATTTTTTAATTAACGAATTAACGATTAACGAAGTTAACTTTTCGATTAACTGTGCCCACCTGTGGGTATTCATGATTAAGCGAAAGTAGTATCATGATGGCCTTTTCAGGCCACCGATCTTAATGGTAATGAATGTCCGTGGGATATTCTCATAAGAACAGCTTTCCATGACCTTCCGCAAGGTGTGTACACGGAAGAACAACTTTTTTCACACTTTACCAGAGCACGGAACGGCATTTTACAGGTGACAAAAAAGTAACCTAGTTAGTAGTATGGCACGTAGATTTCGAGTCTTCAAGGCGCAGTAGTTTACGTCGATGTGTGATGGTTATACTTTTTATGAAATATTCATTTTCGTTTATAATTAAGGGTATATGTTTTATTTACAGCAATACGCATCATCGCCAGTGCCATCTTGTCGGGTATTAGTTGGATGTGGCTCACGATTACCACCACAAGATACGTGTCCCGCAAGTCAGCACTCTTACTTCGTTTAAATTGGAACACTACACAAAGTTTATATTGAAATTAGTAACTTGAACCATGTGTGTATATCGCTCGGACACAAGGAATTAAACACGCTTCTTGCTAAATCTAGTGAAACTAGTAATGTTAGCAAATATTAGTAACATGCACTGGTTTTTGCGTAGGAGCAAACCTAGAGATATTCGATAAATGTCAAAACATCAGACATCTTTGGAAGTATTTCATATAAAATTCTAGTATACAAGTATCTATATACTTGTATACTACAATTTTAAAGCAAGCCAGGCTTTTTGGCTTTTATGCTAGTACTGCCATTAATAAAGTGAAATGAAATTTTTAGACACAATTAATTATTATACTCCTAAGTATAAGTTATAATCAAAATATCGTGTAGTATAATTTAGTGCAAAGAAATCCCATGCACATTGTAAAATGTAAAAATTTATTTTATTTAAATACCCAAAGCATTTTATTTTCTAATAAAAAAACAAAATAGAACAAGTGTAAAGCATTGTAAAAAATAATACTCGACCAGTAAAAGAAATATTAGTTAAAAATACTTAACTAATTCAAGATATTTTTGAACTATTATTATAAATCCATAAATTGTAACTACGCGGGTTAATAAAAAGTAAAAACTATCTTAATAATATTATAAATGCGAATGTTTGGATGGATGGATTTATGAATGTTTGTTAGAAGGTATCTGCAAAGCGGTTCAACGGATCTCGATTAAATTTGGTACAGATGTAAAACATAGTCTGGAAAGAATACATAGGGCACTCACAATTTTTATTAATACCAAAATATACAGACAGTGTCAATTACAACATTACTAGCTGTCGCTCGCGACTCCGTTCGCGTGGAATGAAAAAATATCCATGTGTTCATCAGACTATGTTCTACATCTGTGCCAAATTTCATCAAGATCCGTTGAGCCGTTCCAGAGATACCTTCAGACAAACATCTAGCCATCTAAACTTTCGCATTTATAATATTAGTGAGATGATTTATAATAAAACCCACCCAATAATTGTTTTAGTAATTTATAGCTAATACCAAACGTCATACAACATTAGAAACATGTATATGTAATTTGTATTAATTATATTTGAGTAAAACTTAAGTATTTAATGATGTTTTATTTTGTCTCTATACTTGCGACTCGTGATTTTTACTGTCATTTAAATTGAATTTCGCTAAGCAAAATAATTACATTGGATCGATCGCCGAAATACCACGACCACACAGAAGACAGATCTGAAGTGGAAGCAATTCCTCGTTTCAATTTTAGTCCTTACCCTTCCCACCCTTTACTTATTAGGAAAGGAAGAGGGGACGCATAGGAAGGGCAAATAGTCTCTTTCTGTGCGTCCCCTTCTCCGTTGATGAAAGGTAGGCAACGTATCTGCATTTGCGGATGTCTATGGGCAGCGGTCGCTTCGTTATTTCGGTGAATTCCTGTAGCCGTACGCTGGTTTACCACCTTTTGATGTAAAAAAATATGATTGAAGTAATTTAAAATGTACTTTTTATAAAACTACATTTTAACAGACGATATAATAAAGTATAAAACAAAACTGCATATAGAATTACAATAAATATTTAATCCTTAGTAATAATTGATATCTATTTTTATTAATGAGTTAGACAAAACTACTTTTGGTTTACAACACAATAAAACGGTATTCACTGCAGAAAAAAGTTTCAAAGATATATTATTGCCTCTTTCATTTGCACAGAAAATCGTCAAGTGATTATTTGCAATATTTCTGCAGTGGAAATGCATGATTATGAAATACTTTCTTAATATTATAATTCATAGTCAAATTGTACAGAAAACTATTTAATTTTTATTATTAAACAAAACTTATATATCACTTAATTAACCTGTTTTTTTTTCTTCTTTATATTGTAATAAATCTATGGCAAATATTATTGTATTATATTTTATTTAAAACAATCTATTCTAATATTTCATAATAATCATTTAATGTGACTTAGAATTCATTATATTTTGGATAAGTTACATGTGATAGTCAATAATAATAATCAATCTTGAATCAAATTTGCTTATGTAAGGTTTTTACTTTTTTAATTAACATTTTCAAACAAGTAATATTCAGATTTAACTTCTTTCAACTATATGTACAATACTGTCTCTAAAAGTATAATAATCAGCCTGACGCAAGCTAGTTGGGTTTCTTTGAATCTGACAATGTAGCTTGGTGTAGTTCATACAATTGAATAAGTTGATCTTCAGTCATAAAGTCGAGCATCTTTGGGTCAAGGTATTTTCCTACAGCTTTTTTTTTAGCCTGTTGCAGTGGTTTCATCTGTTGAGCTAGGCTTATGGCATAATCCTAAAAAAAAAAATTATAAAACTTAATATTACATTTCTATTCTTATTAAAATATAGAAAGTTTCAATATGCATATAATACTAGATATTTACTAAAAGCAGCAAACAACTTCTTTGATAATTAATTAGATACCGACATTATCAGTTCCTGAATTATACTAGCACAAAATCATTGGGACATTCTTGAGAAAATATTATAATTCAGCAACTTTTGCATATTGTTAGTATGGTGTTCAGCATAAACTTATTTTGATTCCTACCTAGTCATAACTCACCCTGTAGATGGACCTTCAGTGTATCTGAATCTTATTGTTACCAACACAGGACTAACTTTACATGATTAGCCAAAATTAATTAGGAACTACCATAATTTATTTCTCTGTTTTTAAATACAATAAAATCTTAGAAGGCAATAACAATAGTGTTCTACCCACTGTCCATTCATTGAGGAAAATTCTAGCTTCGGCAGGGTTGCAGTTTTTATGTCGTTTAAATTCATCACGTGCATAATTATCACCCAGGACCCGCAACTCTGCTGGCATTCCACGATGGACCCGGAGAATAAGTTTGTAGAGTCGACGAACTTTAAATACATGATCAGCAGGAAACATGGTTTTAAACTGAATATAAAAACAACTTTGATTTAATAACATTTAAGTTTATTTGGACAGTTAGGTACGGGAACATGGTCTGTTACTAAACTTTTAAAGAATACTAAATGAAGGTGAGATCCGCAATAAAATCATGGTATTTTTTTAAACGGGAAAAGATCTCAGGCAATAATCTACTTCACAAACAGATCAGATGTTTCGTTACCACTGTTATATCTACGGAGGTTGTTTTATTAAATGACTGTTTTACCTAAATACTGCAACACAATTTGAGCATCTGAAAGTGTTACTGCTCTTTCAAGTTTGTTAAAAAAAATTCTCGATTATGTAAACATCAAAAAGTTAAAATCCATAGGAATTTAGCCTAACTTAGATTTATTTTGATATTTAATTTGACATATGTCACTTTTTTTCTTGGTATTCACAACATATGTCACTGGGTGTGTTCCGATATGCACTGCGACCACTGTAGAGTGTGACGTCAATTCAGTATACTGTGAAGCCGTTCCTTTATAGCCAGTTATACTGGTTACGATTTAAAACGGAACGCAATCTCGTATATTGTCGGCCGCAGTTTTTGACGCGACATTCAAATGAGTGTATTCAAGTTTTCTAGTACATTAAAAAAAACTGTTTTGGAGTACTGTCAAATTAAAAATATTTTAATTAATATTAATTATAAATTGAATTTATAATGTAATAAAAATAAGTACTTTTTCATAAAAAAGAATATGTTTTTCATTATCAACACAGTCTAATATGGTTAATTTTTGCAATCCTTCCATTGTTTTATTTATTAATCCAAACTAATTACAGAATTTTAACATTTTCTGATTAAACTGTAGCTTTGTTTATAAGATGTCAGGCACTCGGGTGGTTTTGACTGATCACGTGATCAAAGTACTGCGAGTACCTTACCTCGAAAACGCCAGTGCTCACAGTAGAATATGGCGGCGATTTATGACGTCATATATTTCCCTTGGGTACTGCGGCAGTTTACTGGCAGTCCATAACGGAACGAATTTTTCTACAGTGATAGCACTGTGCAGTGCTCGCAGTGTATATCGGAACATACCCACTTTCTGCAATCGGCGAGTCGGCGAATATGTAAACTAACAATGTCATATTGACAGCGTCAAACTTTGGCCCTCGTTGGAGCCGCGGCTGCCTGCACGGTTTAATATTGCCATTTTCATAATTTTAAAATTCCAGAAATATCTCACACAAGATGTTAAAACATCTAGGTTAATTTATTAATGGATTTGGATGTATCAATTTAAATAGTAAGAAATTCGAATATTTTTCTTCAAGAACTCAAGTCAGATGTTAAAAATCAATTGCTTGGAATTGCAACATGGACGACTTTCGGAAGAAGTTAGAAAATTTTTCCTCACTGGTAAACCTTAAAACTTGTAGCCTGCCAATGTAAAAATCCTCTAAAAAATCCTAACATCCTTGTGTAACTTTAAAGGCTATTAAAAAGTCATAAAACTGTTCGATCCCCCCCAACCATTACCTAACGATCAACCATAATATCAATCTGACATTGGGATTTTTTTTAATCTTTGGAGTTTGGAATCAATCGGCCCAATGGGAAAAATATCCAGTGGAGCAGAATGATGTCTCGACCCAACGGGAAACACCCATCTTACTAATATTGTAAATCAATGTTTAGGTGGATGCATGAATGATTATTCCAAGATACTTCTAGAACGGCTTAACGGAACATGGTGAATTTGGCACTTAAAAACATCTATTTGAAATTTTGGCCGCGGGTGACCGCTAGTATTGTTATAATTACGGTTATGATTCGTTTTCGTATGTCAATGTGATCGGGGTTATAAAGGAATATTTCGTATAAAAGAGAAATGGGGAAGTCCACATAATACAGTCCTAATCTGACATAATTGTAATTATTTAGACTTTAGTATTGCAACATAAACCATGATAGCAAGGATATGGGTATATAAACATGCACAAAGTTGTATAAATCTATTTATTATTTAATTAATTATTAGTTATTACACATTGATTTATTACATCACATACAGATGACATAATGAACAAAATCAAGGCATATCAATCTTTTCACAAAATTTATAACTGTTTTCAAATTCTTTAAGTACTAATGAACTATATTTATTCTATGAAAAAAAAAATGGAATAAATAACCAGTGGACATTGTTATTTGGATGAAGAGATTTTTAGTGGATCAACTAAAGATGAATTGCAAGAAATATAATACACATGTGGAAAACTGAAAATATGTATCAAAACTGATGCATTCGCTCAAAACATACAACAAATATTATTATTTAATTTAAGATGTTAGTAACAAAATATTACTATAGCCCCAGTAGAATAATATGTTAATGAAATATGTACTTGTCACAATATAATATCAAATTATTTAAAATTTGATTTGTCCCATAGATAGTTATTATTATTAATGAAACATGCACACGCCACAACACAATACACATAATGTTATTGAATGTTTCATTTCGTTCCATAGATAATTAAAAATACAGTACAATATTACATTTATTCACTTATTATATTTGACCCATTGACAAATATTTTAAAGTAGGTAAATGAGTGGAAATTTAAATTTTCTCTTGTATAAATGGATGGGTGAGGCAATGGTTAACAGATGCTCGTTTTGTAGGATCAAGCATAAGCATCCTTTCGAGGAGATCCTTTAATTGAGCTATTTTTTTCGCCTCCGCTGGTGGTAGTCGATGGTGTGGTGGCGCTAATTCCAACTGCAAATCTCTAGTTGGCTTGATACTCGACATTATCACCACTTTTTCCTTTAATAAAAAAAAAATTATCTAAATATTCAATGTAATCAGTATTATACATTTTTACACCTTATACTGAATAACCTTTGATGAAATAAGTAACGCAGAAGCATATAAACTTTACTTTATTCTGAAAACTTTTAGTAATGCGCCTTTTCATGATTTTTGAATGACAAAATCTTTTATTACCTTGACTTATTCAATTAAACTTTTTGACAAAAAAACTTACCCTTTCTGTAATTTTATCCAGTTCATGATACAAAAAGTTGCAATTTGCATCAAAATGTTGATCCTTAAATTGACCCTTCTTAGCAATTTTGTTTGGAATCTTCCCTTTTAAATCCATAAAGTATTTGAGCATTTCATTATTAGATTTACCGCTGAACATTATTCTACCTGTAGATAGCTCATATATTGTGCAGGCGGTGGACCACATGTCTATGCCATAATCATAAGGTACCCCTAATATGATCTCAGGCGCTCTGTAGAATCTTGAGACTAGATATGGTGTTATTTCGTTATCAGTGATATGTGATGCTGCACCAAAGTCACATAGTTTTAAAACTAGTTTAGTGTCATTTACTAAAATATTATCGGGCTTAATATCTGGAATTAAAAAATAATAATGGTCATTAAGTTATGTTCACTGTATACATTTCTATAATGGACAGGTTTTGTTAAAACTTTGCTACAATGTTATGATGATGCTAGAGGTTAGTGCCCTAAACACAATCAAGGGTTTTAATTTTTAAGGCGATTGTCACAAATATTCGAGCTAGATATAAAAAATAAATCACCAAATGTCCATGACAGGTCAAAACAACAACTTACTTTAACAACTTAAGTTATACATTATGAGCAATAAATTGAATTATTATTGAATTAAACTCACCTGCATGCAAAATTTTAGTTTTCTTTAACAATTTCAAAGCTAGTAATATTTGTTGAGTATAACTTCTTACAGCTTTGATATGAATGCCGCTGTTTTTACCATATTTCTTTAAAACTTCCCTCAGGTTCATAGCCAAGGGCTCCAACACCATACATAGATGTCGTTTGTGGAAAAAATGTCGGAACAATCGAAGACAGTGGTACTTGTCTTCGGGGTCTGCATCATTTAATTTCTTTAACATTTCTAATTCTCTCAATCCAGTTTTATGCCTGTAAAATACAAAACGAAATTCTAAACATAAATTATATTATTACATTATACATACATACATATTTAAGACATTAGAAAAAAACAAAACAGAACAAATGAAACATAAGCTTTTTTTCCAAGCAATGTAAACATAAGTAATTCTACAACTTACATTATTTCATTATTTCTTATTATTTTGACAGCTACATCAGTGCTGCCTCGGATCAAATCTCTAGCGCGTACGACGTTGGAGAACACTCCTTGACCCGTGTACCCATATACGGAATATCTATTGTCGAGGGTCTCACCTATACGGACTCTGAAACAAAACATAAATATGTACACAAATTTTATGTGTTAATAAGTCTATTAACTTACACTACCAGACTTTAGTCCTTTTAAGGAGTGTGATGATTTATGAGGATATGTGACTATTGTGACATCTTGTATAAAAATACTTTGAGTTTGTCTCATTTTAAACTGTGAAATATAATTTTACTAGATATAGATTTAAAAAACAAACTTAATTAGTAGCATCTCCCAGACTATGTTCTATATCTACGCCAAATTTCATCGAGATCTATTGAGCCATGCAGCAGATACCTTCTAACAAATATCCATCCATCCATACAAACATTTGCATTTATAAAATTAGTAAGAAGTAAACGTCAGAGTGTCATAAATGTTGAGTATCTCTGGCTAAAACTTTTTAAAGTCATATTCATATAATATTACAGTTCAATATACTAAAGTGCTCATTGATAAATATAAAATAATTTTAACATACCTGTAGTAACCTTCTGCATCATCCCAATTATCATTGAGAGATGGATTCTCTATGGTATTTTTATTATTTGTTTCTCTATTGGTGGGAGTCTGTGAAAAAATGTTATCACTGAATATCTGACATTAAATTATAAATATTCGTCTCCTTTATTTCTTATTTAACAAGAACTATGCCACAATTTCTATCCTATCCCTATCGAATAATTTACCTGATGAAGATGTAAATCTAGATTTTTTACTTAAAAACCACTTACATCAAAACTATGGAAGTTGTCTTGATCGGCAAACATATCCCAACCTTTACTTTTCTTTTCATCCGCTGAAGAAGTTCCCGTTTTATCATTATCTGAATTATTTCCGTCCTCATTCTCTTGTGCTTTAGCATCTGTGTTTACATCACTTTTGGCTGGCTCTGGAGTGACCACAACTTCATTTTCTTTGGGAACACTAACAACTGTTGAATCTTCTTTTGGTGGTGTCTTTCGTTTAATTTCCGTTAGTGGTGGTGTAAGTTTGCCACTCAGACTATTATCTCTTCCACCCAATCGCTATAATTGAGAATAAATAACTGTTTATTCAAAAATTACATGCAATAATTTAAATAAAAAAATTACTAGGTTAATGATTGTTCTAATACCTTCATTAGCTGTTCCCGTTGTTTTCTCCTTCGCTCTATTATTTGTTCTTCAGTTTCTTCCTCTTCGTCAGTTTTAACAGATATATTAAGTTCTTCATCACTTGAACTAACAATAGTTTGTGTAGCTTCATGCGAAGACTGCTAGAATTAAAAACGTACATTTTACTGAATTAGAACACTACTTATAATAAATACTTCTTAAGGTTAGAAATAATGTTATTGCAAATATAATTTAAATATTTCAAATAATTTGAGTTACCTTATAACCTACCCTATGTCTATCTCTATAATCTAATTTGGAATCTCTTGAACGCGCTCTGTTATCCCGACTGCGGGATCTACGATAATCTGATCGTCGATCCCGTCGACCGGCTGGTGAATATCTCTCTCTTGAACGACGGCTACTTCTATCTCTTTCCTTCTTTTTATGTGCCAATGACCGTCGCATTCTTTCGCGATCTCGTTCCTTCTCCCGTTCTCTTTCTCGATCTGCTTCTCTTTCTCTTTCGCGTTTTCTTTCACGCTCTCGTTCTCTTTCTCTGTATGTGGGTGTATAACGTTCCATCTCTTTACGCATTCGTTGATCTTTAGCGTCTTTCCATTCTTCAGTTCTTCTTTCGACTTTTTTTTCTCTTTTTATGACATCTCTTAGATCTTCCTTAAGGTACTTGTATGAGTGTTTATCTGATTTCCTTTCCGAAGAATGATCTTTACTTGACTTGTGCTTTGTAGTCAGTTTTGTATCATGATCACGGTCTTTTGGCATCTTCTCAAGTGTTGGTGTGCAGCTTTCTTCATTTATGCAGATAACTTTATTATTTGTTGCTCCTAAACCAACTTTATCCTTACATTCCCCATCTTCACTTTTATCTGAATAGTAGGCAACTAAACGAGCTTGCAAAAGTTCTTTTTGTTTCATTAATTCTTCAAGATTTAAGTCATCTTCAATTAAAGCTAATTCAGGACTGGCACAATCTTCTTGATAATTTTCCGTTCCAGAATTTGATGAAATTGTTTCCAATCCATCATATTTATTCGATTTTGAATTAGCTTTCTTTTTAGAATTTTTATGTGATTCTGCGTCTCCATTCTTTGCCTTTGATGTTTTATTTTTTATTGGTTCTTTCTCCGTAACAGGTGAGGAATGTGATGATTTTTTGTTAGATATCCGATGCTGTGATTTAGTTATTAATTCTTCCACATCGGACAGGGAAGTTTCACTTTCTGGCTTCGGACTTTTATTTTTTTCTTTCTTTGATTTCTTCCTTTTCTTAGCGGATATGTCATCATCATTAACAGATGCTTTCCTTCTTTTCTTATGTTTTTTACTCTTCTTTCTTTTTCTTGTCAAATCTTCATTTTCTGACACTTCAACATCATTAGATTCCCTAAAAAAATTGTATATTACAGACTTTATTTAAAATTATAAAACCTATATTTCAAGTACTGTAAACTAAACTGTACTCTGGATATAAACTGTAACTGTACTTAGCATAGATTTGATTCAGCAAATAAATAATTTATCACTATTAAAATATATGTAATTATAATCATGATCAAATGATGCAATACTTACTCTTTATCCATTTATAGAAGAAGGTAATTATCAGTAAGTTTCTTAACCTGCAATAAACATAAATTATAATATTAAGTTCATATTTAACAAATTTCCTAAGAAATGTGACTTTGTCTAAGCACTCAAAGTAAGACTTGATTAGAATTACGACTAGTTGAAATGTATAAAAGTACTCATAGAGTCATACATCACTACTATGCATTTTTGATGTTTCAATTAGATATATTGCTAAATCAAATATTACTATGTCCATAAGATAAAAAATCATGGGGACGCAACATTTTCCGATTTAGTCCTACATTTGGAGTAAAAGAACCCATGTGGCAACCTAAATAAGTCTGTGGGGTTGTACAACATTAATTGGCGAAAAAATTTTGTAAAAATTGTGAAACCATCATCATCAGTTCACTATATGTCCTCACAAAGAGCTTGGAGCCTACCCTAGTTTAGGGTTAGCTAGTCAACCACGCTGGCCCTGTGCGGGTTGATTTCCTTCACACATATCATTGAATTTCTTCTCAGATATGTGCAGGTTGCATCACAATGTTGTTGTTCACCGTAAGAAATTGTGAAATAGTGAAGTGCAATAGCAAATGGATTGCTAATATCATAGGTAATGTGAGTTAATCTGTGAATTAAGTTATCAACATCACCTTAAAAACAAAACTTAGTTATTTTATTTGTTTCATACCAACAATGCATAATGCAATGAATTTACGCATTTTAAGTATAATATGTACCTAAGCTTTCTTTATAATATTTCGGTATTGATTTAGAATAACATATAGGTTATGATAAAAAATTGTAGCAAATATACAATGAAAACTTGTTTATACAAATTGTCATCTATGTCATTCATAATTGCAGTTTAGTATTTGTATCAAATTTTCGTAATGCCCGAATTTAGCTATTAGTTTAATAAATAATAACTAGAGTATTTTTAAGAACTACGATCACTTACTTTGAACACAGATCAGGGAAATTATAAATTAAATTCAGTTGTTTCAGGTTATTTGACTAACAATCCGTACATACGAACAACCAAATTCAGACAGTAAAGCATGCTTCATTACTGTAAGTTAATAGCGTAACAATAAAAGAGTCATATGTCTATATGTAATGCACAATTTGTATTTGTTGTTCAGTGTTAAAAGGAATTAGACATATAATTGTAGTACAAAATGCAAGCTAAACAAAACCAAGGAAGTATAAAGTAATTTTCAAGAGTGCGTGAGGTACGATTTAACCGCGAAGTAAACAAAACATAACTAAATAACTTACAATCGATTAAACAATATGAAATATTTTATTAATCTTTCTTCAAATACAGTAAATACAAATGAAACCAAGTTAGTTTATACAAAAACAAATGTATAAAAAGTAAATTACTTAATATGACATTACCTATTCTGGAGATTAGAGATGTAGCTTTTTAACGTAAACGTAATAATTAACAGTTATCAGGTTAGGTGAATAATAACCACGAATAACCTTAAACGAGTCAAAGGACCGCACAAAACTGTGATTGGCTCATTGTCATTGCTTGTCAACTTGCCACGGAAATTAATTTAAATTTAGCACAGATAAAAATTCCGTGATTTTGATAGCACTATGGTCAATCTACATACATTTTATAAAATTGGAGTGTCTGTGTAAATTCGAAAAAAATGTATATATTTCGGGTACAAAATGTATTTACTTTCTGTAACGAAAAAAATCTAAGAAATTTTCGTCAGTCTGTTTGTCCGCAAGTCTACGTGTGTTCCGGATAAATACACTCTGAAACGGCTGGGCCAATTTTGAAGAGACCAAAGAAAAAGTGTTAACTCTCAAACGATATTTCTTTTTTCACAATGTCTCTCAAACGATTCGTATTGAAAAAAATTAACTGTGGGAGTCAACTTCACGGAGGCAAGGAAACTGAAACTGATGTATGTTGGAATATCATAGGAAACATTTTTTACTTCAATGCTGACGAAGTCGCGGGCGAATGATAGGAATCCATAAAAGATTATATCTTATAAAGCTAGTTGAATATATTAAAAAATATATAGCACAGCTTGTGGAATTTGAAAAGCATCTTAGTGAAGGGAACTTCCACGCTTAAGGAGAAGTGTAATCAAAGTTGGACATTAACTCGTTAATTAATGAAGTTAACATTTTGCTTATCGGATTAACTTTTGAATTAACTACAAAAATCACTTATACTTTATCACTTTATTTGGTTTTAATTTCTTTATCACCAAAAACTGCTTAGTCCAAGCCTGGCAAGAAAATAATGAGAACTGGATGAGGGCAAAATAAAATAAGACCATGGGCATGCATTATGAAAATTGTTTATTTCATCTACTGACATTAAGTTGTATTATTTTAACACGCAACAAATAACATTCATTTCTAATTAAAATCATTTTTTTTATGTTAGTTGTAATAAAGAAATTTAATACAGCATTTTTTTGCAATTGATACATAAGGTAGCCTATATGGTAAGAAAATTATAGGAAACAATACACAAAATCTGTTTACATATTGTAATATTGAGTTCGTGTTTAGTTATTTCTAATAAGCAACAACATTTTCGATAATAGTAAGTGGAGAGATGGAAAACACTTGATAATACACATATCCCCTAAAACAATTAATTTTATCCTACACATACAAATGCCACTTTTTTTTTCTCATTTTTATAATTTTAAATTTCAACACCAATTACATTAATAGTATTCGGATCATATCCATTTTTACACATACATTAAGATATAAAAATGTGATTTAATATACAGCAAAATACACATATAAAAGTGATATTGATATTAAATATAAATGAAAATAACAATATTATGTGAAGTTTCTTTTTGACTCTATTACATTTAAAATACGGACTGTTTCATTTGTATTTTTAAACATTTATAATTCCTAGACGCCGTAAGATTATAAGCTGTAATGTAAATAGATTGCACAAAATGGTTGACATTTCAGTTTTTTTTTTGGCTGATTTAAAGTGTATTATTATGAAAAGGGCATTGGAAGCGCTTGGACATAAGTTGTTGAGATTAGGGATAAGTATTTTTGAAGATATTATAAAAAAGCATGTACTCATATTATATACACATGGGCATACAAGTAATGACTTACCGGGAACTACAAATAAGACTAACCATTATATGGTCAATTAAACAATAATATGTTTTAAATGTGAAGGAAAATCAAATGCATCTTGAGTTATGAAACAAAACTGTTATGGAATCTTACAATTTGTGAATAACATAAAAAATAATCAGACACATTAATCATATGTGATGTTTAAACTGTAAAGAAAAAAAAAACTAATTTTACATAAAATAATGTAATAAATCAATTAAACTACATGTTTTATTATATTGCATTGAAATTAAATTATTACAAAAATTCAAATTTAAATTATTACACAAATTCAAATTCAAATTAGAAAAAGTTTGAATATTTTTCTATTACATTGACATTTTTTATCCTGGTAAAGACTTCGATTTACAAATCTATTGTCTAAATGCAGTAATTTCTAATATAAATATGTGCTATTCTAATAAATAATTTGAATAACACAATAATTAATTTAATAGCGATATTGACGTTAAAATAATTTCTTACATTTAAAATAACATTATAAATGTGAAGTAAAAATGCGTCAACATAATATTTAGAGTAAAAATAAATATGTGTTTAAATGTGGTTAAATTTACTACATACTTCAGATAAACACGTCACATTTAGAGTAAAATTATATGTAGATTTAAAATGTTGAATGTACAAATTACTGCATTGATAATGTAGCATTGACCAACATATTTATAACTGTGAAAACTTTATTACAATAACGTCACAAGCAAGTCAAAATGTTCATTATAAAATATAACACATTTTAAAAAGCGAACCAAATCAAAGTACATAAATGAAATATACATCGAAATACATAAAATTTTAAATTGATAAAACATATAAAATTATTATAACAACATCAATACATGAATTATGTTTATAATGTGTGACGTAAAAATTATATTCCAATAGTATTGATTATGTTAATGACTAATCTTTTTTTTTTTTAAATAATTTAACCGCCGAATTTGAACGAGGTCGGAACTTGTGCTGGCACCGTGAAGGAATATCCTGAAAATAAAATTTAAAGTATTAAAATAAACTTAATATAAAATAGTCTACACTTATGTCATTTTAATTTTATTAGTCTATAAGGAAACCCATAACTTTATCTCGTATTAAACCTTGGAACTAAGTCAATAAGGGGGACAACAACACTATGACAGTTGGAAGAGAGTTCCAACCCATACTCCAACAACACATTCTCAAATTGTTTTCAAAGTTATGACATCATTCATTCTAATCCTTTTATTGAAATACTAGCTTTAACCCGCGACTTCGTTCGCGCGGAATAAAAAAAATGCACACAAAATAAAAAAGTTCCATGTCCGTCTCCTAGTTCTAAGCTACCTCCCCATCAATTTTCAGCTAAATCAGTTCCACCGATCTTGAGTTATAAATAGTGTAACTAACACGACTTTCTTTTATATATATAGATATATCAATATTCTCCAAATTATTGATGTTTATAATTTGAAAATTTGTATTATAATGATACACATACCTCCACTTTGTTCAATGCGTTTGCTATCTTGCTGAGCTTTACGTTGGTCGGCGAGGACGAACACTGCGTTCAATTCTTTCTGTTGCTCCTCAGTGAGAACGCTGGTCAAAGCATGATAAAGTGCTGGCTCGCGAGCAGATAGACCTAAACACAAAAGAAATATATTTATTTTTAAATTAATTTTTAAGATGGGAAGGGATCATCTATAAATCACCTGATGTTACAAAGGAGAGTTGAATTCCGAGAAAAATCACAAGGAGGGAGGATAAAATATCACGTGTATTTGTGTGTATTTATTTTAAATTTAATGTATAAATCTTACTAATATTATAAATGCGAAAGTTTATAGATAATGGATGAGATGGATGGATGTTTATTTGAAGGTATCTTCGGAACGGCTCAATGGATCTTGATGAAATTTGGCACAGATGTAGAACATAGTCTAGAACACATAGGCTACTTATTACGTTTTTGTTAATGCCGCGACGCCAGAGTCGTGTGCAAAAGCTAGTTCATAATATTTTAAAAATTCAGGGGAAAGGATAATTTCCCACCACATATCCAAGGGGTATTTTATAAAATTAATAAAACCATCACATGATTAATGGATGATTCTAAAATTTGAATTTAATGTTAGATAATAATACATTATGTAATTACCTAGCAGCGTATTCTTGAAGTTGACATATTCATCAACGGGACAGTCTTTATCATCCAAAGGAGTTGTGTAGCACTCAATGGCAGACTCATCTGGCACATAATCATCATCATCCTGGTAACAAAGTTTTTCCATTAACATATTTTTCGGAAACATGTTATAATTAAAAACATATTTGCTAAACATCGGTTTCTGAGACCAAAATCTCTGTATAAAACATATTGTCACCCCAGTCATTCTCTTTGACAAAACAGAAACCCAAGGTAAGTTGTATGTAGTAGTCAAATTCAAAATAAAAACATATTTACATAATATAAGCAATCAAAAATAACCTGGAGTGAATTAACCTCTAAGAAGAACATTGAAAAATACTACTGGAAATTGTGCTGTCCCAGTAAAAAGTAGCTTCATAAAGAAAAAAAATGTAAGAAAGTCTCAAGATATGCTTTTAAAAACAATCATTGTCCAAGTGCACCATGTGTCCATAGCCAAGGAATATGAAATTTGAGAAATATTCTGGTTGCCGACATCACTTAATTGGGATGCTAGTAAACTTCTGAATTGATTGAACAAAATTAAGTTTTCAATTTGACTTGAATTTGAATTATTATGGATTCAAAGTAACATAAATTATTACGCGATCTAGTCTCAATTTACACTAGTTGACACAAATTGACTTCAATATGCAGCAACAGATAGATAACCTTTAACCCGGCAAGGAAATTCCACACTGGAACGCAAACAGCTACCAAAAGTGGAACAATTCAAAAGATAATTGACCGTTATTTTTTCCATTTTTTCTTTCGGCATATAGAAAAAAGCTATTTTCTCAATTTTTGTATTTTCGTCTCTACAGACAATTATGTTTTGGTGACTCACCAATAGTCCCTATAGATTACATGTACATGTACATTTAATCATTGACATTCGAGTTTATCTCACAGTAGTAATGAACGATATAGTTATATTGCTTACTATAACTGGCAATTTATATAAACTTACGTCATCACTTTCTACTTCTTCTAATTTGGCTGTTAACGTGACATTTTGCTCGGCGCTGTTTTTAACTGCCATACGTGCGAGATTTTCTAAATACTCGTTGTTCATTTCTTCAATATCATCTTCATCACTGGAAAGCACTTCAGCTGAAAACCAAATAAACATTTAACACTTTGATAGAAATATACTTAACACTTTTAAAGTGTCACATGAACTCATTATATCTGGTCATAATTAAAAATCTTATACCTCCTTCATCTTCATCATCATCTTCCTCTGAAGAAGTGTCGTCGTCTGCTTCAGCTTTAGCTTCATACGCATGTTTCAAACCATCAAACAGCACTAAGCAGGATGGCAAAATCTTTGGCACAAGTTCATCAATATTTGGCCGCTGCGGTCCCATTTCAAGTAAAGTACAGATGCCCAGTATATATAATTTCCTGTCATGGAGACTGTCAAAACGAAATGTATGTTAATTTTACAATTGCCAATTATTTTTGTCGTAATAACAGCAATATCTGGAATATTATGTTTTATCTTACCCTAAAAAGCAATCAGTGTCATGTATCCATTGTTTGAAGAAATGCTGTGTTATTGATGCATTTGGTACTGATTCTTGCAACTTGTTGAGGATTGTGAATAGTAGAGGCGGGTTGCAATACAGGATGGCTATCAATACCTGATACAGAAATAATATGAAAGTTAGATGCAGACAAAGTTATGTTTTTTTATACTTTTGTACAATAAGATCAATATTAAAGAGTGAGATTTAATTCAACTCATTCTTTCCTGAAGTGTACAATTTAAATCATTCTCACCTGAAGTAACATTGTCCTCAGCTCAGACGTCTTGACTTTTCTGGTCAGTCTGTTTAGAACAAGCTCAACAAATGATGGGAGACAATTATCAATTTTTCCAGAACATTGAAGTACCATCACCTCAAGCAATTTAGCTGCATATGTCTCACTGTCATCTTCTGCATCAGAATTCAGTACCTGTAATATAATTTTGTATTTTTATTATAATCGACATTTAAATTAGTAATTATAATTTTTACAAGGTGTGTCTATATTTGTCAGTGATGTCATATCATAATGTTACGCTCACAGCACTATTTAAACAAAATTGCTACAATGAACAACGTTCGCGAAAATCAATGTTTGATTTTAGAAATGTTTTCTTAACTTCCCCAGATAGTGTATATGTAGGTGCTATAAATAATGTGACGGGACAAATGCGAAGTTGCCAATTCGCTTTGCATCGTAAGTTATGATAAAGGAACAACAGCTCACAATATTAACATATCACAATATTAACAAGGTACAAAATATTATACCAAGACCATTTTAAAATTCAATGTATCTGTATAAGATCAATACAAAATATATTACCTTACTATGTAAAAAAGTATAACAATATTGTTATAATACAAAGCAAAAGTCGCATACAAATTAATTTTTTACAACTTCAAGGTCAAGGTATTTAAATCTGTCCAAAGGATGTATTTTCTGGCATGGTGCAAACAATGTTTGGCCAAGATTGGCCGTTTTTGATACATAATGTGGTTTTAAGCCATGAAAGGCAGTTTCAATTTACTTTCTCTCACTTGGAGTGTTTTTAAAATAACTTTTTAAAAGTCAATTGAATCACCTCTAAGGTTTGGATATAGGAACATATCAAAATACAGTGGAACCTGGATAAGTGAGTGTCCAATAAAATATTTTTCTTGTGGATATATCCATTGGGGCCGCACAATGATTTTCCCTTATATAAGTTTTCTCGTTTATCCAGGTTCAACTGTATGTGATGCTGAGCATGATTAAGTCTTTATAAATAGCAAAGCGTAATTGTAAAACAGCATTTACTTCGCTCTGCCATTGTACTCTTAAGTACTTGTCAGTTAGTAAGATAACTAGGTAGGTTATTTATTGTTAGCTGTTAAAATTGCAGCAACTTATGTATGTATGAGATTTATAGAAGACCTCAAAGTAAAGATGTGTAAATAAATGCTTTCTTGATTAGCTTTTGCACAAAAAAAGAACACGCTCAGCTTTTTTTATTGTTAGCATATAAATATAAACTATATAAGAAATATATCTTAATATATATAAATCTCGTGTCACAATGTTTGTCCTCAATGGACTCCTAAACCACTTAACCGATTATAATAAAATTCGCACACCATGTGCAGTTCGATCCAACTTGAGAGATAGGATAGTTTAAATCTCAAATTTAGTTTTTTTTTAACTGCGCGCGGACGGAGTCGCGGGCGACAGCTAGTATATATATAAATTTTGATGATTTCCGCCATACGCTAACGCAACTTGTGTTTACTAATAGGATCACTCTTTTATTTATTAGATAATAAAATAAGCTAACTGTTTGACAAGTATAAGTTATTATATAATTATTTTATTATATAAAATTATATTATTATATATAAACCATATAGTTAAAGTATTCTATAAAGATATATTTTTTTTGTCAACTTACTGCTTTGGCCATGTTGAACATAGCAAGTATATGATTTTCATTAGATAGGAATGCATTCGTATCAACAGTGATGTAGTTATGGAGCACTGGCATCATGTCACCAAAGTAGTCAAATCCTTCCTTTTCAAATACTTGATACAGCAACTCCAAAACTTTCCACATATCTTCAGAAATGGATTTCGCAGTTAAGTTGCATAACAGCGTCATAGCTTCTTCGTAATATTCTAAAACAACAAAGAAATTAGTATTGATCCTGAATGTTAGAATTGATATCAAAATACTTTTTGAAGACATTACCAATTAAATTGCCTTGAAGGATGTATCCAACCACACGAAGTACCGTCTTTTCTAACTGTGCCATTATCTTGGGATTGTTCTCCATAACATTAAGAACAGTCTCCATGGTATTCAAAAGACCCATTGCAGTGATGGCTTTTTCATCAGTCCCAGAGTCTGTTTGCACAACTTTGCTAAAGGTTGTTGCAAGATGATCAGTGATTTCAAATGCCATCGGCATCAACTGTTCAGTATACAGAGGAACAATTTTTTGAAGAGCATTTGCTATGTTATCATTCTCTGTTTCACGTATAACCTTTAGCAGTTCTGTTGTAACAGCTTTGACTTGGGGTTCTAGATATTTCTGAACTTTATCTTGTAATACTAGTAGCATCTGGAGAGCGATAGCTGCCTCGACTTTCACAGGAAGTTCTGTGTCAGTCAGCAAAGCATTCACTGTTAGGTGAACAGCTTCCATTAACAGTGGTTCATTCTTGAAGGGAACATTTGCAAAGCAATGTAAAACCCAGCAAGCTCTTGCTCGCATGTAACCCAAAGGGTTACGGAATTCTGGGAACACATACTGACTTAAAAGGGAATCTATGTCTTCTTTGTAGAACTTCTTTTTAGTCAAGATGTCATTCAATGTGCCCACCATATGCAAAGCACCATCACGTTGTCTGGGGCCATATTCGCCATTTTGACTTGTTAACACTTGCATACAGAGTTGCATTGTGCGCTCCAGCATGTCCTTGCGTTTCTTGCAGCATGATACCAGCAAAGTCTGAGCACCAGATACGGGAGACAGGAAGTCTTCAAATATGTCTAAAAGCAAATACACATTAACTTATATTGTAACATACATATAAATATATGTATCAATTTTGATAAGAATGCTGACTTACCAAACTTTAATCGAATGTATTCATGGGGATCTGTATTCCACAATTCTTCATCAGCTTCAGAATAAGACATCAATGGGAATATAACATCTTGGATGATTGCAAACATATGTGGCTTAAGCAACTTCCATGAATGTGAATGGCTTACACTATTAAACAAATAAAAATATAATTGTTACGGAGTGAAAATGATACAACAATAATGAGTTGTCTAATGAATTTTAAATACCATTGATCAATGTAGCTAATTGTCAGTTGTAAAACACGAGGGGATACATATATCTTGTTGCGGTATTGATCCAGTACTCTAAGCAGCACCTCCAAAATACCACTGGTGAAAGTGCTAAGATACCATTCTGCAAATTGGACATATTCATCGCGAACATTGACCGGGCTTCCATATCTGTTAAATAAAATAAAAACCATTGAAACAAACGTATATTTGTAATACAGTAGAAATTTTACACCTAAATTAGTAATACTTGAAAAATACCACATGAAAAAAGTAAAAAAAAAAACACTATGCAAACAAAAAAAAACATAATTAAAAAACAAAAACCATTAATTACCTTTCAAAAATGCGGTATAATGTATGGACTGCCCACTTTTTACATTTCCACCATGGCAATTCCAAGCGCTCTTCTTCATCAACTTGAAGGGTGTGCTCAGGCACTGGTCGCTCCATTATAGCTCTAAAAACTTCCATCCATTTTGTAAAGACCTCTTTAGTGATCAGGTCTAATGGCAACAAATACTAAAAGAAAACCAAACAAAGTAATTAGTAAATGCTCTACATTAATTAAGAATTATTTGGAGTAAATACTAGTTAGTTTAAAAAATAATTTTACAATGTAAATATTAGGATAGCTTAATCAGTGATAAATAAATTCATAGTAATAACACTAATGAAGTCTCATTACCTTTATAAGACAATAGAAACATTTGAGTATTTGTTTTTGAATGAGTGCAGAATCAGCTGATTGATCAGGCTGGAGGTTCACTATTAAGTTATACATCATGGGTAGCAATAAATTCATAGCCTCCATGAGTGGCACCCTCTTGTCAGCTATATGATATTCATAGCACTTGATGAGTTGGTACAGACATAAAAGAGCTCCCATCCATCCACTGGCTTCAGGATTTTGTAAATAAATATGGATCTTGTCAACCACTTGTGTCCAACGTGATGGAAAATCATGTCTGATTATGGTCTTTAAGCAGAGACACAATTGAACTCTTATAATGTCTGGTGCTTGAATTACAGCATCAACAATCATGTCTCGAATCATGGCCCTGTCTTGCTCATGAATGCTGAACGGGATTGGTTCACCCTCTTCAGCCTCCTTTTCCTGCCATACTGATGTTATTAGGTTTTTCAGGAATACAACACCAGCTTGACGCACTGGAATTTGGACATCATTTGACATCACAACTTGTAGCAGTGATGGTGTAAATCCAATAATTTTGTGTATCTGGAAAATATCATACATCTTAAGTTTTAGTTTCAACAACAAAGTAGGCAAATCCTGTTGAAATTGTGGTAAGGTTTATGTTAAATAAGAGAAGATTTGTGTCCTAAAAGTTTTGAAAATTTTTATCAGGTATTTTTGATTTTGGCATTGCAACACACGGCGGGTACAAATAGTTGTTTGTTTAGTTTGGGTTTATAGAAAAATTTTCCAACTAACATCCTCTTAGGATCAGCATAAAGATAAAAGTGCTTGATTTGAATTACACTTAAACATATGGTTTCGAAAGCCAAGTAATCCTGAATAAAAAATCTGACAATAGAATATACGCTAAATAAAAATATAGTAATCAAGGTATGTATTTTTTTATTGTGTGATCAACATGCAAATACATGCATGCAAAAATAAAGTATAGTAGTATTACAGTATACTACTACTATAACAGTTTGTTAAAGTGTTGTTGGTTGTGCAAATAACAATTAGGTACAATAACAATTGTTACTTCATTGGTTTGAGTTGTCAAACTAACATTCATACTTAAAAGGAACGAGACATTGCTATAAATTTAGTAATAAGTTATTAATTTATCTACATAGACTGTATTTTTAACCAACTTCAGTCAGGTTACTGAATAATTTAACTATTTCAATTTTGTTCTGTGTTCATGAAACAAAATTGATAACAATCTTTTTGTCACTAGATAACAAAAAAAAAAATGTCTGTATATCTGCACATAAATCTTTTTAAAATCAGGACATTTGAAAACCAAATAAGAATTGTGTTCAGCTTAGTAGTTTAGCATATTTTTTTATTTGCTGTTGGAAGACAAAGGGATAAACAGATTCTATGTGCAAAGATATGAGGCCATTATATAAAATACACTGGTGAGACAAACCAGTATTCTCAAAGTTAAGAATTATGACTAAGTGAAATTTTTATCAAAAATTTTGAGTAAGAATAAAGTCCTGATATCTTCAATTTTGCAGAGAGATCAATATTTTTATACAAAACTAGCTGTCGCCCACAACTCCGTCCTCCCTTTTTCCAGACTGTGTTACTACTTCTATATTAAATTTCATCAAGATCCATGTAGTCTTTCTGAAGATACCTTGTAACAAACATCCGTATATCCATCTAAACATTCACACTCAGAAAGTAAGATAATGACATGTTTAATATGAAGTTTTTGTCATTCAAACTCATGTAAGACATAAATTTGTACAATTAAATTGACTAATTTGTCTAACATATTACCCAGTTACCCTCCATACCAAAATAAAAATGTATTTTTGTTTTCAATAAGTAGATTCTAGTTTGTTCCTGTAATCATTAGCTATAGCCTGAAAAGATTGGACAGGCGGTGACTACCTCAGTATCAGTGGTAACCTGGCATAGTAAGTTAAATAGAGAACATTTGTATTAGAGTACAAACAGAGATATTAGGGTACCATACTCTAGACTGATAACAATTTGCATATTGTCCCAAGATAACATATGCACATAACTTTGAGAGTCCCCAGTTTTATTTAAATCCTAACTTAACATATGTTAAAAAAAGGATCTGGTCAACATATTTACTGATTAAAATGCAGAAATTAATTCTACCTTACGATCGATATCGCGAATGTATGGTCCGACGATTGACGTTAGAATATTTCCAGGACCAAAAAAAAAATTATCCTTACAGCGTAAAATGTATAAGCTCTCTAGAAAATTCTGAACTGAGAAATTATCAATCTTGATATCATATAGGGACTGAGCGATATTAAAAACAGATTTTCAATTTACATTACATACGATAATTACATTCGGTTGACAAAAAATTAGAATTTACTAAAACGAAGTCGCTCAATAAGTATTAAGAAGCACTATCGCTAGATTTAACTTCGCGCATCATTCGCGGTCAATAAATAACTATCTAGGTTTGTGGAGTGTGGTTAGATATATGGCATTGTTATAGAAATGTTAATGTCGGTCCTAAACTAGTATTTATTCTTTAAAGCGTGTTATTAAATTCACTTTCATAAATAAAAAGTAAAAATTTAGATAATGTAATGCATAAACACGCCAAATTCCTAACCATACCATCGCGGCATGTTATTATACGAATACACGAGGAAGTCATGGATTCAGTAGTTTGTCAAAATGAAGGAGAACACAAAGGGTATCGCTTGTAAGAAGTACTATTGAATTTAGTTGTATTATAAATATGATGAACATGTGCATGATAATTTAAATTTACCTGTGTAAGTTGATCTTCAGCTTGCTGCCGTTGATTAGGGTCAATAGTTGCCCTTAATATTTCCGCCAATTTCCTCGTGTCCATTTTCTATATTTATTAATAATTAATAATTAAAAGCACTCCCGCAACGACCGTATGCTGCCACCGGTTCACGAATAAAAATGACAGAGTAATGAGGTATAGGGTTACCAGCACGTAAAAACTTATTTCGCGAAACCACAGAGTCCCGTCTCTAGGCTCGAAACACGAACAATCAAAAGCAACATGATAGAGTTGTTTAATGAATTTAATAAATCAGTTTTTTCTTAACTCTATACTATTTGAAGTTAAGTGTATTGTAACCTGCTATAGTTTGCTGTAATGTTATTTTTACAACAATATACCTATTTACAAGATTATATTGCAAAAGAAATTGTTTGAATTATCATTTTTAACTTTCGGGAAATGGGAAATATCAATTTCTGTTTCTTATTATGTACAATATTTTTGATTTTCCTTAGACTTGATTTTTATTTCATTCATAACGCACCTTGTTCTTCTTATTTCCTTCTTAAAAAAAGAAAGAAGGAAGAAAGAAAGTTTTTTATTAACACAAAAAAGATTAAACCAAAAAACAATAACCTTATATTAACATAAAATTACACATAATTAATCTGGATATTAAGTTACCATTTATGGTTAAGGGTTTCTCCACTTTTATTTTTAATATAATAGATTTCCTATTTCTAATTACGTTTTTTGGAAAGCTATGTTAGTTGAGATTAAGTGAGGCAGCTTTCAAGCGAAAAAGTTTTCTGTTTCTTTCAGTTTAAGGTTTTTCTTTTACTTGTTTTGGATTAAATTTACTAGTCCTAACTATATACCTATCTTACTAACAAACTAAAACGCAGTTTTGTTTCCCTTTCAAATACTGTAACGATTTCTTAGTATTAAAACCATGAAAGTTTAACAAATAAACTTTTTAAGAATTTTGTGTCTATGTTCATTTCGGAAAATTGAAAAAAAATACTCTTTGCCAAAATATCAAGGATACAGAAAACAATACGAATTATATGGGCCGGAACTAATTCTGCCAATGGCCATAACAATAATCCTTTCAAACTTTGAGTCAGTAGTGGCCCACAATATTTTATACCTTAAGGCAATAATAACTGTTGCAACATCTACGTAAATGAACACTAAAACATCTCTTATATCAAACATATTGTTGGCAGACCACTTAAAATTTGAATAAGTAACCAAATATCAAGATTTTAAAAAAAGCTTTCTAGACAAAAGTCTTAAAAAATATATAAAAATTAATTTCCGTAGATACGCGGCTGTTTCTTTTGAAATTAACAATTTCTGCTAGTAATATGGATGTGAAATGTTGGCATATTAGTTGTGAAGTAACTTTTATTTCATGTTTAAAGTTTTGTAAGAAACTTTTAAAATATTTTTCTTAGTAGGAAACTATTGCTCTTTCACAATTAGGATTTTTCATAGGTATATCAATTTATTACACTAAAATATTTTCTTCTTCTTCTTCTTGAAGTGCCTCTTCGACTAGCGAAGGTTGGCGATCAGTTCTCCATATTTTATTAAAATATTTTATTTAATTAGAATGTTATAGTTTTTTTATTACCATCTCTTAGAAAACCACCAATATAAAACCAATAAAATATGCATAGTATTGCATATTAATAATTAAAAATCCATACATTGTTTTTTTTAACAATTATATTCTACAATCATGAAAAGTTTGCTAGTTTTAATTAATTTCTAAAAATTCTATAATGTTTTCTTGTCCTAAGTGGGCCAAAATTATACCGTGGGCGGAATCTATCAAATCCACCCTTCTTGATTACTATTTTTAATTTATGTTTTTATGTTCAACTTTTTTTTTACTTTTGTTACGAAATAACGTAGAAGTCAAACTCCAACCTCCTCTTACCTATGCCTCTTACCCTTCCCAACGAGGAAATGACTCATAGAGGTAAAATATACATCCCTACAACTGCTCTCTAATTTCTTTATGTTGGTCAATGTTGTCAAAATATACTCCTTGATCAATTTGCTTATGGTTGATGGTTGGGTTGCAGGCTGCAGTTTATAAATGAATCTTAGATACAAAAATTGGTTTGAAAATCAACTAATAATACTAATCTTTTATCGTAAACATGTATAGTATTGAAGAGAACAGGAATTACTTTTTTTATTCGTGGTTTAAATAATCACAACAAAGTTTTCGTCATTTTGTTAAATTCCTTACAAGAAAATAGGAATAATCCTAATTGTAATACTCCAGAGCGGTCTCAAGTAACCTTCTTTTTGAGTGTGTTATATGTGACGAATATAGTTAAATAATGCAAGTATATAAATATGAGATACAATAAGCATGAATTAGCTGCTTTGGCCTCCCAAACTTCTCAAAATTTTGAACGTGAAGGAGTACTAGTATTAAAGGAAAAGCAGGATGGATTTTTTCGAAGATCTGATGGTAAGTACTAAGATTGTTACATGTGTTATACATTTATTAAAAATTTCAATCGATTTTTTCATTGAAATAAATATTATAAGGTTGATTTATCCATCTTTTCCCTTTTTTTAAATGTTAAAATGGAATATGTAAATTTATACATCATTACAGGTACCTCCATTCGATGGTTCCGTCTTAGTGGTAATCTACTGTTTTATTTGAAGGGCCCCGAGCCTTGGTATGAACCCATGGGAGTTATAGTGCTGGGGAACCATAAAATCAAGGAACAAAATCAAGATGATAATGGACATTGGCCATTTCAAATTGGTATTCATTTTTGTTTCAATTTTGGTCTTTTTTCTTACCACCTTATTTGATAGAAATCACAGTTTTGATATTGATGACTTCAATGGTAAGGCAATGTAGAAAAAAAAACATCACAAAACAAAAAATGTTCAGTAACCATCTCTTAATTTCAATACTTTTCCTCTGTAAAATCCTCTCTGAATAAAAAGTTTCTTAAAATAAATTTTAAATTCCCCTTATAATTCAAATAATTCTTTATTGTCTTCTCAGTTTGGGATAATGGCTTATGGTATAGAATAGCTGCCTTCAATGAATCAGAACGTACACACTGGATGAAAGCTATACAAAATGCACCATATCACGTTATACATTCTCAGTTTAATGAATTGAAGGAAAGACTGAATAAAATCAGGCCCATTGTGGATATTACAACTCACAGAATACAGAAGGGAATTGTAGCTGGTAAGTTTATTTAAATTATATCATTTTTTATCACATATCACAAGAGATACAACTTAGAACTTCTATACCTTCTGGAAAGTTGATTAATTTGACTAGTATATAAGAGACAATAATGTTTGTGAGTTGCATATTAACTCTGTGACCTGCCGGCAATTTCATCCATCCCACTTTTGTTCTATTTTTCACGTCACGGTCAATGTCGCCGTCATTTTTGATCAATGAGCCGAGGTACCGGAAGTCTGAGCAAACTGGAAGGTCAACGCCATCTAAGACAATCCAAATGTACATACGTGGGACACTCAGAAAGTTTTGCGACTCTAAAAAAAAATGTTCTATAGGTAAATATATTTTTATTACATCTTTTCAAAGGACTCTTCACTAGCCTCTATACAAAGTTTCATGCGTCTGAACAAGTTTTAGAAACACTTTTTCCAGTCCGCCGCAGACACCTCGTTTACAGCCTGCTCCAACGCTGAGAGCGCATCATCCGGCGACGAAAATTGAATCCCTTTGAGTTGATTTTTTATTTTTGGGAATAAGAAGAAGTCACACGGTGCTAGGTTAGGGCTGTAAGAAGGGTAACCCAGGAGTTTGACCGGTGTGCTGTCTAGGAAGTCCCTCATTTTGATTGCGGTGTGGGCGGGCGCATTATCGCGGTGGAGCAGTAGCGCGCGGAGACCTGTGTTTGGTCGCTTGTTGCTCACAGCAGAGAAAACTTCTGCCAAGTATTTGGTAGTATACCATTCGGCGTAAATGGTTCTTTGGTTTCGTAAAGGAATTGACACCAAGTAGCCAGTCAATTTGAAAAAATTCACGATCAAAATCTTCCCTCCGCTTCTAGGTCGCTTTACTTTGGTAGGCGTCGATTTGTTTTGAAACACCCTAACCGTCGACTGGCCCTTTGTTTCTGGATCGAATTGATAAATCCAGGATTCATCACCTTTAACGATGTCGTAAAAACGCCGAGACTAGCCTGCTTCAAATTTGTTTATCATATCATGGCACCAATCCACCCTTGCCTGCTTTTGAACATCGGTGAGGTTGTGCGGCACCCTGCGTGAAACTATGCTCTGCACCCGTGGATGCACGTGTAGAAACTCGTTAAGGCTTCCTGATCCAATCTGCAGTATATGCTGAATCTCTTGATATGTAATTCGTCTATTGTCTTGGACCAAATTTTTCAGTGCTAGCACGTCTCCTTCCGTAACAGCCGTCAAAGGGCGACCACTTCTTTCTTCATCCCCCAAAGTTAGTCGACCTCGCTTAAATTCATTATATCAACGATACACGGTTGCCTTAGAAGGGCCTTCATCCAATAATACCATTTGAAGTCTATCGTACGATTCGTCCGGTTTCAGGCGACATTTAAAATCGTAAAAAATCATAGCGCGAAAATGTTCTTGACGCAAATCCATTTTTCAATGAGACACGGTAATCTTAATAAGCTCGCAGAAAATGTGTAGGGTAGTTTTGAATTTAGAACGTACCTATTTTTACTTATAACTAATCATATTTTTAAATAAATTATAACAGACCAGTCTCACATACATAAAAACTTTTTTTCGCAATACTTTCTGAGTGACCTGGTATTACATGCTTTTTTACTTTTCCTTCCTTTCAGCCAGGAATAGAAAATTAATTAGACCATTGTTTAAATTACCACCATATTCAACTTGGCTTTATACCCTAAGCCGGGTCAACAGAGTATGTACTACTCTTGCATACATCTCTAACAGTCATATATATTTTAATTCACTCCCGCCTTGCCCATAACCTCTTTCCCATAATCCATCCGTACTTTCCTTGGCCTTCCTACATGTTTGTACACATTCATATTCAATCTCATTGATTGATTCAATTATTTAATTTGCAATTATGTTTTAGATATGACTGAAATTCCTCTATGCGAACTTTCACTCTCATGTGATAATCTTTTATGCGATGCTTACGGAAAACCACCTTCTCCATTGATTGTTGTTTATGTAAGATATTCTAAAGAGGTGTGCATCAAGTATGGTACAACAGAAGTTGTTGAGGTTTGTAAACATCTGAAATACTTTCAGTGCTAACTGATATATTAATGCATAGTCAACAAACTATTGGACCTAGAGAATATTCCACAGATATTTACTTATAGAAGAAGTAAAACTTTTTACATGAATTTTTTTTTTAATAATCGTTTGAGTTGGTGCTGACTGTTTGTTTTATTTATGTAATTTGAAAGTGTGACTTATAACTTATGAAATGTTATTTTAGAGTTGCAGTAATCCTTTCTTTTCAAAAACAATACTTTTTCGTGCAAGCGATGGTTTGACAGGCGATGTAATGATCAGAATTGTCGCCTACAATGTAAAGGAACGAGTTACTGAAACCGCTGTTCCCATGGGTTTCACCTCATTACAACTGAGTACTATACAGGTAAATATCGCTTTTGTAATTATCACTATTATTGAATTAAGGTTTAATAGGAAAGGATATTAAATTTATTACTATTTTTGCAGGAAGCCCAAAGACTTAGAGTGGCCTTAATGACTCGTGAAAATAAAACAGTTGGTTTTGTAACCATTCACGGCTGGAGTCTAGAACCTTCTTATATTGGTACAAGCCCCAGTCATTCAAATGAAAAGAATTGCATTGATATACCACAAAAAGTTATGTGCCATCGTCGTTCTCAATCTTTACCTCCGAGATTGGGTCTGAAGTTAAAGTTTCCTTCCTACAGTAATTTATTGAAGCGCAACTTTGTGAATAGCCATCAAGTGACTTATAGATTTCATTCAGGTCTGGGTGGTGATATCACTGTACATGAAATCATGGCGGAACCAAAACTTTGTTATCAAGTGCCCGTGCAATTGTTGTGAGTACATGTCTTTAGTGTTTTAGCATAAGTGTTGATGAATTATATTCTACTGGTGATATATTTGTTTTTAGAGATATTTATATTCAAAGAGAAAAGGAGCTTTTAGAAGAGATTTTGTCTGTTGGAACTATAAGTGGACAGTGGCAGACTCGGCAGCTAGATTTGGCTAGCACACATGTGTCCTTGTTGAAACACTACTGTCATTCTAAACGATGTCTTCAAATTGCAGAGAATCCCTATTTTAAACGAAGTTCTAAAAAAGGTACATTACATTACATACATGTTATATTTAGAATTTGCAGAACTCACACATTTAGAGTAAAATGACATAATGTGTTTTGCATTGCTTATGTTACAACCATACCCATAAATAATTATATTTGAAGTAAAAATGTATTTCTAAATACATACAGTTGTATTTAGAACTCCATTGTTTAAGGCAGCCATATTGTGAGTTTATTTTTTAAACTGCTTGTTAAAAAAAATTCTTAAGAAAAGTTTTCATGTCTTCAAATGTTAATTCCAAATAATTTTTTTAGATGATTCCAGCTTAGAATTTGCAGCTGTAAATTTACATTTGCAACGAATGTGGGTACACAATGATACGTTGAACAGGACCGGTTTCCACGACGTGATAACGGCTGGCGCTTTCGCCGCGCATACCCATAAGGCTGAGAGAACCGGAGGTCTGATTAGGTAAGACTTTAGAATATAATTTAAATATAATAAACTAGTGGTTGCCCGCGACTTCATCAATGGATAATTAAAAAAAAGCATGCATAAGCTGCCTTACTGTCCCGTCTAAATCAATCCAGATGTTCCAGAGATTACCCGTAACAAACGCGGCCTTGCAGACAGACAAAAATTAAAAAAAATGTATTTTTGTGAAGCAATGCTAATACATTGTTATATGTAATAATATGTATGTACTCATTATAATCAACTCTTAAAAAGTGTTCGGTAAAATGTGTCTAGATGTTTTTTAAATATATATTTATGAATAAAGAACAATATTGTAGGTTAGTGCAGCAAGTGAAAGATATAAACAGTTCAAAGGCGGCGATGAATTTGGCAACCGCAAATAAAATACAAGTGGAATATGACAATGTTGTTGCACTGAGGCGACTTTGTGAAGAAGCAAGTCACGATATGGACAGGGTATTAGTTCTTCTGCAAGCTAAACAGAAGGTAGAAATAGTTACGGTCATTGAAGGTAAATTAAAAGTATAAATTATCTTTTAAAATATGTGAAAGCTATATTTTCTAATCCATCCATGCCTAAGTAGTTGATTAAGGCGTATGACCCCCAATTTATTGTAGACTTAGCCTATCAGTGGGCACATATATGAGTTGGTGAATGTTTTTTTTGAGAATAAATGGACAAACAGTAGAAGGAGTTATTTGCCTTTCTTCAAGTAATCTTTAAAGTTATAGCATACTAGCTGTCGCCAATGAATCCGTCCGCGCGGAATTAATAAAAAAACTTAGTAGTGTATGTGTTCTTCCTGACTATTTCCTGCGTTTTGGAGATACCTTCAAACAAACATCAATCCATCCATCTAAACATTCGCATTTATTAATATAAGTAAGATTTTGACCACCTGTATTCGTCGAAATAGTGAAGTGACTGCTACTTATAGACATCTGTAATTGCAGATCCTTTAATCGACGGAGAAAGGGATGTATAGACAGAATATTTCACCTTCCTATGAGTTTAAGTCAAAATCCACTTCCCCTGCTCATACTTTAGAGCTAGTTAGTCTTCTGAGTGGTTGTTGTACTTCTCCGGTCGAGCTGGCCCATTCATGCAACAGATGTTGTTTATGGCTCTACTACAATAAACTAGTTAAACTAATAAGTTATTTTTTAGTGTAATATTGAATTTCCATTTCAGTTATAAAGAGTAAGATAAAAAGCATTCTTGCTTTATGGGAACCATGTGTAGTTGAAGAGATGTTAGCCAGCATTGGTTGGTCTAAGAATAGTTGCACTGATATATCTGAAGACCAGGTAAGATTCGACTTAATGTCATAGGTAAATGGGAGTAGGAAAATGGGAGATGATTTTTACTAAGATCTTGTTTTTCAGACATTGTCAACAATTTTACGTCTCACAGAACAACTTAGTATATTCGATGCGACCGGTTCAGATTGTGATACTTACGATGCTTCCTCAAGTTCTAGTTCCAAAGATACTTCGCCTACTGGCGATGCTCCTTCTCTATCTGCCACGAATGTATGTCCTGGCCCTTCTAAATTTTGCAAAGATTCAATCAAAGATATTATAGAAGGAGCTGAATTGAATTTCCATAATGATTACTTCGACAGTGAAGGATGTGCTAATTTGAATTCAATAAATATTCCTTTATCTAGTAAGTTAAATTCTATAGAGACGCAAACCTCAACCTCTTTCGAACAAGTCTCTTATAGAAGTCTGGTGGATAGCTTGAGTCGAAATAAGGTAAAGTTTAAAAATTGACTATTACTTTGAAGCGTTTTGTTTTTGTATTTGCGAAGTTTAATTATATTTGCTGTTGCGACATCTTCTACTCCATTCTATATAAACTGTTTAGGTGTTAGTTTACTTTATGAACTGATTTTGAAATTGTTATTATTTATATGTGCTGTTGTTGGTAAATGTAACTTTTTTTTAAAATATTTTCTTAGAAAAATTAAATAAAGAAATTAAAAAAAGCTGTAAACAAAAAAACCTCAGAGATTGTTAAGAGCTTAGCTTATTTTAAAACAAAGTTAAGTTGCAATATCCGCTGTCATGATAATATAATTTTTTGTGTGATTGAAAATATGGTATTTCAGAATACTGAGGTAAAATCCAAAAGTGTTACGTTGCCAACAATAGGTCTTTTGGATTCAACCGCAAGAGAAAATAATCTATTGTCCCTGAAAAGTTTCGGCAGTAATATAGAGACCTCGTTTGCTGCATTTGTAGAAGCTACATTGAAGACTTTGGAAAATAGCACAGGTTTGTGTCTTGTATTTTTGAACACATACTCTAAATTAGGAATCCCCAAACTATTTTGACAAGTGACCCCCTTTTTCAAAACGAACCATTACCTCAGACCCCTATTGCCAAATTATCTACTTTTAAGATCAATTATTATTATTAATTCTGACTTAGGTAAATGGAAGAAGGCAGAGTGAGAATTAGCAATGCTCTAAGTTCAATATCGATATCGACCCCTTTGGTAACCCCTGCTCTAAATCATTAAAGATAAATACAATTTTTGATTATATTTATTAATTGTAAATGCAAATAACAAACATTTAAATGAATTTTAAGTGATACTGAACACTGATTTTAGATATATCAGAAGAACAGTTGGATAGTTTGCGTTCGTTAGTGGAGCAGATCAAAAGAGAAGCGGAGACATTGTTGCGTTGGGCACGCGTATCACACGCGGCTATGCGGATACGATGCGAATCACCGACGTGGACCAAGGAACATGCCGCCTTACAAACACGACGCGATACATGCTTCTCACAGGCTGTAAGTTATTTTGACCCTTAAATGCATTCTGCCACACAGCTTCAAGTAAATTTCTATAATAATTATATCTATTTTATATGTACTGAAAGATTATTGTTTTCACAGCTGGCCACAGTTACTACAGGTCTGATATGTTGGTTCAATTCTATGCCTGCGGAAGTAATTGTGAAACTGTTGAGTTCAGATCTAGGCCCTCTGTGTGGTTTTGAGGCTTTGCTTAGCCTGTACTCTACAGAAAAGGCTATGTGGGGTGATATGGTGGTTGCCGTTGAGGATTTACAAACTGTGCTTTTTACACTCACTAAAGTTGGACACAGGTAAGATATAAGTAAAGCGCGGCAAAGTTACTTGCCCCATAGGCATAGTGAAAATAGTTTGGTGACACACGCTCCAAGCCAATGCCTAAAAGCTTATGTTGGCTCTTACTATATCTTGTTTAAATTTAAATCGATAATACTTAAATTAATTTTCAAATTCACATTTTTATCCGAAAATTAATTTCAGCGCCATCTATTTTGGATTAGTACCACCTTGAGTATTGCGGCGCCTAGTGCAGCTTTTTAGTTTTCAAAGACATACCATAGATGTTGCTTTTTTCAATTGAAAGTAATAGAAATAAGCGCCATCTACCATCAATAGACGTCATCTTGTGCAACTGCGACTCTTCGAGTATCTGTTTAGTTGTCAATGAAAAACCATAGATGTCACTATTTAATAAAAATACCAAAATACATATTAAAATGTATTTTTTACTTTTTGGTCTGCGTAAAAATTGAATTTATATTAATAATGTATTATGATAGAGGTTATTGTATTTTTTTACAGTGCAAGTGCCATACCTCAAGTAAGTGGGTCAAGAAGTGCGCTCTCTGTGTCTATTCCTATTTCGGATTCACTCTATTCAAAATTTACATGTAAACAGGTAATTAGACTAATTTTACTTGCCTTAATGCCTTTAAGCTTTGAAAACTCACGATATGTTTTACAATAGTCTAGTATTGTCTTTGTGTAAGTTTATGAACCTTGAAATATTTTTTTTTTATTTCAGCATCTCAACTTCACAATCACCGCAGTGTTCTTCAACATAGGTATAAATGAGAAAGCCACTTTAGCTGAAGCTTTAGGAGAGACCACACCACAATATCAGTCAAATTGTGACAATCTGGAAAGATTAAACAAGTACTATTATAAATATAATAAAGTGTTTCCAGCAGATGTATTAGCAGCAAGCAGAGGTGAGTTTCTCAACTATTGTATGTACCAATACAAACTTAAATGAAGTCATATTTTATACTAGATTAAGAAAAAAAAAACTTGTGAGCCGTCATGGGACGCCTGCCTGATGTGAAACATCGTGTGTGTACAAGTAATATGCATAAAATATTAAATGTGTAATTATTGTATAATTAAATGAATAATAATGATCATGATAATGATAATTATGATAATAATGTCAATAATGATAAAATAATGTTTAAATAATGATAAAATAAAGATAAAATAATGATAATAATGACAATAATTACAATAATGATAAAATAAAGATAATAGAATGATTAAATAATGATAAAATAATGATAACAATAATGTATACCTCAGTATAGCGTGGCGACCCGTCGCCACACCGTACACTCTACTACACATAAAATATATATATGTATACCTCAGTATAGCTTGGCGACCCGTCGCCACGGCAAGCGTCGCCACGCCAACGATTCGGTTTACAAGTGATCCTATAGATGTTTCACATCAAAATTGTGCAATATTTAACAATTAGTAGATTTAATAATTGTGTTATCTAAAACCTTTAGTAATCATAGAAATATGCCTTTTAGTTCTGGAGATAAGTACATTTATAGAAAAACTTTTAATTGATATACAAGATTAGTTATGTCTACGATTCAATTTGATATTATAAATATAAATTAAATGAAATCTGAGTGTAATTTTTTTTTCATAGCATCTTCAAGAACGAAACCTTTGGAGGAGGTTATGGAAAATTTGAAAATATCTGTACATAAGAAAATTCCGAAGAATATTGAAGTGTTACATTTGTCTTCGTTAGCCACAAGACTTATGAATGGTAATTGAAATAGTTTTGTTAATGACATTTTTATTTATCTTAAATCTACACATTTACTTATACGGAGTGCACTTTATTATCTTACTTCTTATTAATATATAAATGGATGGATGAATGAATGTTTGTGTGAAGGTATCTCCGGAATGACTGATTGGATCTTGATGAAATTTGGCACATATGTAGAACATAGTCTGGAAAAACATATAGGCTAAATTTCAATTACTATTGTATTCAATTTATTGTTATAGAAATAAAGAATAAATATAGCTTTATTTTCCTTACAACGAATTACGAATGTGATTAATATTATGAGACTAGCTGTAGGCCGCGACTCCGTCCGCACGGAATTAAAAAAAAACCTAATAAGTAATCCTCCAGACTATGTTCTACATCTGTGACCAATTTCATCAAGACCCGTTGAGCTGTTCCGGAGATATCTTCAAATAAACATCCGTCCATCTAAACTTTTGCATTTATAATATTAGTAAGATTGTATGTCTACTATTTTAAAGATATATTGGTTATAAAAATTCTTCATTTAATTCATATAAACTTTGTTTTTACAGGTGTTAGGTTTACGTCGTGTAAAAGTGCCAAAGACAGAACAGGGATGTCGGTGACGTTAGAACAGTGCTCTATTTTAGCTTCAGAGTATCATTTGGCAGAACATGAAATGAAGAAAGCATTAAATATCATGAGAAGGTAATTATTACGTTAGTTGATATAAATTTATTACAAAAAAGTTGGTTTACATAACCAAAAAAAAAAACGAATAATTTTATATATTTCTTGATACACGTATTCTAATTTATACTTCTATATATATAAAAGAAAGTCGTGTTAGTTACACTATTTATAACTCAAGAACGGCTGAATCGATTTGACTGAAAATTGGTGAGCAGGTAGCTCAGAACCAGGAGATGGACATAGGATAATTTTTACCCCGTTTTCTATTTTTTATTCCGCGCGGACGGAGTCGTGGGTAAAAGCTAGTATAAATTAAAGCTGGATGTTAAATACATTAAGAAGAGAGAGATTTTTTCCAGGAAATCTTAGAAGTTCCGTAATAATTAGAAATTTCTAGTAATACATCATATTAAACGTTTAAAAATGAATTAAATAATGTGTTTATATAAATTTTGATTACAGTGAAGGTTGTCGCAGAGAGAATACGTTTAAGAACATCGGTGTGAGAAAATATGCGTTTACGAAAAAGCAAATGATGGCATTACCTGAAGAATATCGACCACCTCCCGGCACATATGGATCTACACAAACTTAGACTATAAAATCAGTTTGTATTTTTTTTTACATTTTTTTATTCCTTTAATGGAATCTGTAACTTTTATACACTGTTGCCATAGTTTAATATAGATCATAGACATCATAGAGAAAACTTTCTAGACGAGACTTCATAGACAAAATCTGTTAAATTTATAATTTTAAATGAAATAACTTCATTCATAGTAAATAGCATATAATTTAGTACATGGTACATATGATATGATGTTTTCTATTTACATATATTTGTGAAATAGGTTTGATATAATATTTTTTTTACGATCCAGTTTCATTGAAGTACGAAAGTGAAGCAAATTCAAAAAAACAGATTCCGTTTCGCAATCGCGTAGTTTAAGCTTGTGTAAGGTATGACGGGAAAAACGGTCTAATGTTAGTTTCATATCAAATAATGCTTTGGATAAGTATTTATTACAAAGATATAAGTAACAATAACGAAATCGGAATTAATCGCGTAACAAAATCGGAATTAATCGAGTAACAAAATCGGAATTAAACGCGTAACAAAATCGGATCCGATTACGTTTCGTATTCGTTCTACTTTGTGTGTGAACGATATCAACCTCTATCAAAGTAGACAACAATTCTATCAAATAGACGTTATTCTCGTTTTCTGTTATATGTTTAATTTTTTATAGCTTTAACTACTATCGATGTAAACTCACTGTACTATATGTGAATGTTTCTCTAGTGAGAACTCGTGGCAACATTGATACGATGACTCAGTATTGTTATGTTAAAAATTAGAAAAAAAATTAAAAATTAAAGATCTTGATATTGTTTAAATAATGAAGAATGAGGCTGATCGATTCGGACCAATTGGCATTTTATTACAAAATTTATGGTAGGTCCTTTACTATGATGTTATTTTTTTTATAATTATTTAATTATTCAATGTTTTGGCACTCATTATCGTAACACTTTTGTTTCTTTCCCGATATTTATGGTTCGAAAGTTACATCACCGTTTTTTTTTTTCAAAAAAAAAGGAATGAAAGGCACTTGATGTTAGACCCTTATTAAAATCTAATTTTTGATGTGTCCACACTGGCATAACGGAATAGATGTGGTTGTCATGGAAACGGGAGTATTAAACGAGACGTCAACAGATTACAGTGTTTCCACCTCTTGGGATTAAGATGTTTCGTCCTTTGTGTGCGTAGGAATAACTCCGCTTTGGAGGCTACTTAAAATTTTGTTAACCGTAAATATTGCTACAAGCTGTATTTAAAAATTAACCACACGGTTGTTGTGTGTTCGAAACTGGGTATATTTCCTAGGAAACAAATGATTTCAATCCTAATCGCCATTAATAAGTTTAATTCATAATACCAAATTGATAAAACACTGTAAAGTATTTTAAGATCTCGTTTATTACTCCCGTTTCAATGACAACCGATGTTTGAAGGACCTAAATTTTTATTCACAGAAGTACTTACAGTGGCAACACTATTGTTATTTATCTGTATGAATATTATTTTTCTTTCTTTTTAACTTATTTTAAGAAACCAAGGCCAAATGTTTTGTCATAGTTGCCACATAGTACTTAATATAGTTATTTAATAACATACTATTTAATATATTTATTTTATAATGGAATTATGAAAATGCGAGAACTCATTAGTATTCTAATAACATTCATTATATTTTTATTTAAGAAAAGGCAAATAAATTGATAAAAATCTTTTTTAAATAATAAAAAATTTGTAAATGTCTTTTAATTTTAATTTATTCCACATAAAATGTACTTTTTAATGCCTGATATTTCTTGGATTTATACTGAAAACGTTATTGATGAAGTATTAAAATTAAATGTTTTTCCTCCTCAATTAAATATAATCGTATATAATGTCGCAAGAGCTGAATAAAAATATATATTCAGTTTATTTTAAGAATTATTCCAATTAAATAGTGCCAAAATTATTTTCTATTCCACCTATTTTTATGGGGGATCTGAGTAATAAAAACTTGTTTATTAGTACATATGTATTTAACAAGAAATAAAGCTCGTTTTCCACTGATAATTACTGTATAATAATATTGCAATGTTCTCATTGAATAAAAACAGATTTTATTATGATTTATATACAGGTGGTACTTGATATTTACATTAATGTGAAGTTCTTTAATAACCTTGCATTATCTTTTTAATATTTATTATGTTACTTATATGTACTTAAAATTTAGTCATCTAGTCTGCATCTAAGTAATTGGACTATTTTGCAACGATATAATACATTAAGTTATTGTTGATATTGTTTTCATTGTTGTTTCGTGATTATTTTTTTACGTTTTAAAAAATGAAATTGAATGAACTGCATAGTTTTGTTCTCTTGTGTTGAACATTTTATTTTTACATTCAATCTTTAATCGTTACTTTATTAAATCTATTTTTACAAAAATCTTTTTTTTTTTACAAGTGTATTGGTTTTTTAAATTTTGCAATTTGAAAATAATCACAGCATTGTTTTTTAATTAGAAATGAAATTAATGCTTAAAAATACATTTATATTTGAAAAATATTAAAATGTATTTTTAATTCTTGTTTTGAAAGTACACTTTTTTAACATAAGAATGGAAATGTTACAAATATCTTTAGGAAACCAAGTATTTTTTTAATAGTACAATAGAATTGTCACTGTGGGTTTCCATGGTGGTCACATTGGTAATGTTTGAAAAAATGTTTAAATACGAGTATTAAAACAGTAAAATTTCACGGTTAGATTGAGTAGTTTTATACATGATAAAGTTTGTATTGGTATATATATATATATACATACAAAATCTGTTATAACGACATCGAAGGGACTACTCATATTGAGTCGTAAAAACCGATAGTTGTAACAACCGGTGACAGGTATTAATAGGAAAGATATGTAATAACATTCAGCCAGGACCTTTGATTTTGGTCAATTTAACCGGTATGTTGTTCTAAACGATGTCGCTATAAACGGTTTTGACTGTATATATATATATGAAATGTTGTTAATACTGTAGACGTTTAATGACGTTGAATGGCGTTTAATGCACGCATATTGTTGTCACTGTTACGTCAAAGATAATGAAAGGGATAACAATATGTATTCTACTCTAATGTATTCTTTTATCCCGCGAGGAGTTTTTATATATAATGTTTTGTGATAGATTAGATATTGATTTTAGATGATATTAAATCTTGTAGTGGAAAACAGAATATGTTACTCTTTCCATAGTTTTTTGAGACTGTCAACATTGAATCAATAAAAAATAAATAATTATTTTATATTTTAAAATAACGTTTCGTGCAAACAATTTAAGAATTTGTTCCGATGTTTTTGTATCAAATATGTCACCATTCGGATGAACTATTTTAATTGTTGTTCAAACTTTACCTACTTACTCATTATAATTAACTTTTTATAAGCGAGTCAAATGGAATTTTAAAATTTATACTATTTATAAACTTTTCATAAAAGGGATAGGTGTCGCCTGAGGTTGATCAAGGGGGTGGGGGTGGCTGGCAGTGTAAATTATTTTTTTATACTTAAGAGAATGTTTTTAACGTGGTTTATTTTTGATTTATCTATTTATTATTTTTTTTCTTCTTATTTACTAAATCCATTTTGATGTATCTATGTGGTTATATAGGGATTGTAGGCTTTTTTGTATTTCGAATCTCTAGGAGAGGGGAGGACAAGCTGTCCCCCACTTATCGACGACCATAGATTAGGTATGTGTAATTGAATTTTAAACAGTTGAAATTTACATTCGATTGGTGACATATGTTTCATACGAGTAATACATAAACATACTTTTAGTATAGATTTGTTTTTTTATAATTAAAAGAACATACAATAATAATTAATATATTACGATAACATTGTACATTATCTCTATCTATATCTCTATCCTGAAAATAACTGGATTTAGTAATTAGTAACTTTGTATCCCATTTATGTAAACAATATATTGACTAGAACTAGTATTGAAATAATTCAATTTGTAATTTGTAGAAACAACATATATTATTATAATATAATAATAATGAAATAATATAGTTGTAAAACTCATTGACTTGATAACAGTTGTGTTTTGGTTGTGTTTCTTTCTCACAAAATGTTAATTTATCTAAAACTTATTATAATTTTGTTATTTAATAGCAAATAATGTGTTAAAATTTGTTTACATTACATACTGCAATTATATATTTATATGCAAATGGTAAATATGATATTTTTTATTATGTAATTTGTGACAGAAAAATAACTAAAGCCACCTTATTTAAATAAGAATTTAATTTATATATTTTTGTCAATTATATTAAATCTCCATGTGCCGAGTTACATAAGATCACGAATAATCATGTATTTTTCAGTTATAGCTTTAACAAACGCATTATAAATACATACATCGTTCTGTGCCAACTATAATTATTTCTACTGATAGATAAAACATTTTATTTTTATAAGTACGAAATATTCTATAATCTATTCCATTAATTTTAACTTTTATTAATGTTGCCATATCTTATTTTTCAAAAATAAATCGTCGTGTGTAATTTAATAATTATATAAAATATTTTAATCCATAGATGTTGTATATTCTATGTCTATCCTAGGATTTGTTTTTATTTTCTATGTATAATGGTTAGCTTTTTAAATGTTTCTATTTTAGTCTTAACTTTAGATGAGAATATATCGACAAACGCAACATTACTCGTTTTATTAATTGTAAGATTAAATATGAAATAAATGATATACAACATGATTTATCAGTTATAACTATTATTATAACTATCTTGAAAGAAAACTATAGTTAAATGTCACCCAATTTTTAAAACGCAACATTTTTTTTTAGTTTATAGCTTATTTCAATATCTGCATCCAGTGAACACCGCGTAAAATCTGTGTTACCACAAAAAAAATAGTTTAAATACTTTGACCGCTGTTGACGTTATGGCAATAGAGAGCATGTTTGGGTGTTTTCATAAATTTAAATATTAGCAACTATTATTATTTTAAATTTGTTACCGCTCCCAATGATCTTTTTCCCAAAAAAAAATTCAGCATTTTGAATTTATGTTTAGGATTTTATTTCTACCAAACGTACCATATTATTTATCGATGAATTTAGAAATGTCATACATTTAATATTCAACTAATTTTTACATGAAGGGAGGGATGGAGGGATGGCCAGTTTGGCTGGTCCACAGACTAGTCAGTTTGGCCGGACATTTGGGTAGAAAAGTCGGACACCCGGTATTATTTTGTATTTTGTCTCAGTATTAATAGGTACACTCTCGTTTGGGAAATGTAATTTTGGCCGGACACGCAATCAAAAAGCCTACCTATGTCCGGCTTTATCCGGACGCCTGGCAACGCTATGCGCGAGTGGCACTGTATAGTGATGAACATCAGGGAATCACGAGTCCAAACATTGACATAAATATCCTTTAGCACCACCAGTTACATACTGCTACTGAATACTTTACACTGCCACACTGTCACTTTACCACTTGCACTTTCACTTCTATATGTTCTTCACTGTTCACTTTAAGACTGCCCTAGTTTGGATGTGATTCCCCCTATATAGGAGATCCTCGAACATTCGAATTCCATATGTTTTTCGACAAATTTTCTAGGGATCAGAATATTCCAATGAATGAACATTCTAGAAGTCCTTATTGTCTTAGCGATGACGTCGCGACAGTATCATGTATGTATCTTTCTTTAAGCAAGAAGCATAATGATAAAACATACCAACTCAAGTGGAGTTCGTATGTTTTATCATTATGCATCATTATACAAGGTTCGTTATAAAAATCCTTATCACCACTTTCTAATTAGGTAATGATGGTACGTATTCGGCTCTTTTATAGGCACAACGGCAATTTATCACCAAGCGGTCAAAGGGTTAACAAATCTGAAATAAAATCTCATCTCAAAGATGTCTAAGATATTTGTAGTAAGACAGTATCCGATTAGGCTGTGAGTAAATCTGAACGAGAAACAAATTATTGTTATTATTAAATTTTGTTGCTATCTTAATGCGTGTTTATTTTATTATTCAGAAACTATGAAGTGAGAGACAGATGGAGGGTAAATTATGTAACGAAGTGAAAACAGAAATTCAAGCTCATTGTTTCATCCATTTTTAATTAAAATATGTCTTTGATTATTTTTAACGACAGTGAGAATGGTTTTTGTACATTCGACAGTGGAGATCCACGCTCAAAGCTCAGAGTGATAAACATTTGCAACAACTACAATATTAAGAAGAGTTCTTGTGTAGGAAAATGAGAGGTTTTAAAAAAGTTACCAGCCAACAACAGCTTTGTTGTCAGCTATTAAGAAACATTGAAAATAAGATGTCAATTTTCAGATCAAAATCGTGTCAAAATCGCTAAAAGTTGACTTTTTGAACATCAACAATGAATCCGATATCAAAAATACGTTACTTCTTTACAATTATTTATAGGAACGGTGGTGTGTGGAAGTCACTTTGTAAATTGGGTCGATTTGATACTTTGAAGGTGTTGTATAAATATTTATAGATAAACTAGCTAACGCCCGCGACTCCCTCCGCGCGGAATTAAAAAAAAACGTAATAAGTAGCCTGTGTTCTTCCAGATTATGTTCTACATCAGTGCCAAATGTCATCAAGATCCGTTGAGCCGTTCCGGAGATACCTTCAAACAAACAACCATCCATCCATCTATATAAACTTTTGCATTTTTATAATATTAGTAAGAAGTAAGACTGACTCAAATCTAGGTATGGTACAAAACTGCTGACCATCAGTGTAATGTTTTAATCTTAGTTTTGTAATAACTATAGGATGGTCGTTACGTAGGCTGCGATGCTTTCGGCAATCAATATTTCGAGAATCCTTATTACTTCCTCGGCCGAAGTCGCTGGGTTGAATACAACAAGAGCGTTAAACTTGAATATGATGCAACTCAGGTGAGTTGTTCAATATGATAGATAGTAGATTTTCAATGATTTTGCCATGGGCCGCATGGGCTTAACTCTGTAAATTTGGCCTAAAACTGAAACGAGAAGGAAATTATGATGTGAGCTTAATAGAGTCATTACTCAACTGTACATTTACATGTTCATGATAATAAAGGTGCTACTTAGGCATTCTTTGTTAGCGCTTTTTTATCTTTTTAATTGTTTTTTTTTATTTATTTTATTACAACAATATATTTATTCAAATAGACTAGCTTTTACCCGCGACTCCGTGCGCGCGGAATAAAAAATAGATAACGGGGTAAAAATTATCCTATGTCCGTTTCCTAGTTCTAAGCTACCTGCCCACCAATTTTCAGTCAAATCGATTCAGCCGTTCTTGAGTTATAAATAGTGTAACTAACACGACTTTCTTTTATATATATAGATAACGCCGGAGTGGTATGGCTGGTTACATTATAGAACAGATTGTCTGCCCGACCAGGATTGTCCGAAGTTTTTGCTCAAATCGTCTTGCAGAAGCCAATGTTGGCTACTGAATCACGAAGAGAACTTGTCAGGCACCCCGTCGGCTTATTACCCTTATGATACAACAAGGAGTCGCATTGAACCTTGGGATGGTATAAAATATTTAGTATTATTTAAAAATATTGGAACGGTGACCTGTTGAAAGGATGAATGAAAAAAGATTAAAAAAAGTATGCGGATAAAGTGAGAGGCAGTTACGGTCGGAGTCGATTTAGTAATCTCTTTTATGTTTTGTAGTACACCTACTAGGATAGATATTTATACGTACATATTTTGATAGACTTATTTGTAGACATTTTTTAAGATCTGGGTAATAAAAATCCAAATTTGCGCCATCTATATTTTAAAGTTAACAGTTTTTTTTATTTCTATATAAACTGAATAGATGGCGCTAGTAGTCATATGTTGTGCTTTAATGAAATTAATTTTTTTCGCACATTAGATGGTTTTAAACTAAATGAGTAATAGAACGTCCTATATATTTCTATTCGTAAGTATATTAATTAATTTAATAAAATACTGCTTGTATTCTTTGCGATTGTAGTCCTGAACATGTTCTTAAATAAAGGGACGGATTATTTTTTAGTCGGAAAACGTCTTCACTATATTATGTTTTTGCTTGCACTATGACATAATCTTACTAATATTATAAATACCAGAACCAGAATTCTTGAACGGCTCAACGGATCTAGATGAAATTTTTCATAGATGTAGATGATAGCTGGAAGAACACATAGGCTACTTATTATGTTTTTTTTTAATTCCACGCGGACGGAGTCGCGGGCGACAGCTAGTTTTAAATATTTTGACTTTTGATATTTTGGCATTTGCATTGCAGCGGGTGCGGGGTCCAACTAATTGCAATTATTTTTCTTTTTTGCAGGAACGTCAATATGCAGTCGCCGCTCAAATTAAAGTTAAAAACAGCAAAATTTAAAGAATGTTTTCGTTATCGCAAAATGATAAAGTTTTTAGTTATTTTGTCACAAATAATAATAAATTTATTTATAAAATAAACAAATAAAATTTATTTCAACTTATTCTTTTGTCTTTTTTCACAAATCACATCTTATTAATTATTATAAATACGAATGTTTAGATGGATGAATGGATGTTTGTTACAAGTTTCTCCAGAACGGCTGCATGGACCTCGATGAAATTTGGTATAGACGTAGAATATAGTCTGGAAGAACATATAATAGGCTACTAATTAAGTTTTTCTTAATTTTACGGACGGAGTTACGGGCGACAGCTAGTATAAAAAATTCATACGCGGGTGTGTAGTCGTATTACATGTAAATGAGGAATATTATGAACACATGTCACTAGCTGAAAATGTCATTTATGGTGGAAATACTAATGTTAGTGCTCACATAAAATAATAAATACATTTAAGAGTCGCGAAATTATATTATTTTCTATAAAAGTAACAAAAAATAATCTGGGGACGCAGTAGTGCACGTACAAGAATTATCCTTATTTCCAGACAATTTTATTATGGCTTATAGGTTTATTTAGGGCGGATTGTAGTTAATTTAAATGGTTTATTGTGTGATTATATTATAGTTATAGTACTATGATTTAGAAAGTTGCAATTCTAGGCTAAGAATTGGAAGAAAGGTGATGAGTGAATAAAGTCAGAAAATAAAAAGAAGTTACGATTGAATGCATTTCTTATTTATATTTTTCCATGAAGTTTTTCACTATGCTAAATAAATTTACGGAGAAAATGAAAACTTTTTCTTGGATGGAATATTCCTTGCAAATTTTACGACGGCGCCGCGTAAAATTTATTTCAATTGCTTCATCCAATGTTTTTTCTTTTTTTTATCCCCCAGTAACTTCAGAGCAGCGTCAAAAGCGCGTTGGCGGCAGTTTCGCTCACTCTATTTTACACAAAAGTAGTTTAAAGATATTTTCTTTTTAACTCGATTAGTTTATAAGCATTGGAAAGTATTTTAAAAATGGTAAGAGATTATTTGAGAAGATTTTTACTTTACATACTCACTTCATACATGGACGACTGATAAAATTTCATGCTTTTATAACATAAAGTGTGCAATTTGAACTACCTAAAGCTATTAGGCAAAAATAAAAGGAAAAATTCTTAAAAAAGGATAGTTATTTTATTAGCTCAATACAATAAAAAGTATTAAGAGTTTACCAACAGTTTTATGGGTTGTTCAATCGCTAAAGATGTATAAAATTGTTGAGTAATAATCACGTGTACTGGTAAAAGCGCGACATTTAACTCTTCTAATATGAGTACTGCACGTGAAACTTGATAAATTATTTTATTGCCAGCTCGAAAGTGCGTAAAATATAAATCTACTGTAAAATAAATCCAGTCAATGTTTTCTTAATTTTTTTTTTATAAAATGCAAAGATATGATTATTAAATTACTAATATTTTATAACTATTCCAACTAAGCTCTAGACTTGTACTAAGATGGTTTAAGACAAAGGTTTAATCTTTAGCGGAATAGACTTAATACATCTACCATGTGATCGGAATTCCGTATTTTAAACATTAGTATTGTCGCTTTAAAAACGTTTACGGTCCTTTAAAATACTAAAAGACTGATCTTTTTGATGATTATAAACTGAACCTGATTTCATAACGTTTATTAGACTATCAATTTCAAATTCTCAGAAATATGAACGATTATTTACACCTGTTTTGTATTTTTTTACATAACATAACAGTATTCGATTTATTTGTAAAATGATAGAATTATTACTAAGCGTGGTCCACAGATAATATACTAACAAATTGAACCGGACCGAATGGTTTAATTAGTTTAGTTAACATTATGGTGTGATTGCAAGCAAATTCTAACTGAATTCACGACTACGTCACTTTATTAATAATCCATGAGATATGAAGCAAATTGCTACGAATTTAGCTTTGTTATAGTTTCGCTAGTTTAGCGACCGTGAGAATTTAATTAAGTATTACGATCGTTTACAATATTCTTAACAAAAAAAAAAAAAAAAATAACAGTGTAACGTTTCAAATATATATATGAATATTATTATTTTAGGGCAATGTGTTTCGAGGGTGTGTATTGTATGGTTGTACGTAGGTGCACGTTTTTGAAACTTCATTATGATACAGTCCCTCGAGTCTACTGCGTTTTAAAAATCGATTATAGCTCGTTTATATTAAAATTTGTTTTTGTTCTAAAGTGGTTATCGTCATTTAAATATTTAATTAACGTAATGTAACTTTCGATTTTTCGGCCCTTTAATTATAATAGTTAGTGATTTAACACAATTTAATAAAGAACAAATTTAAAGTAATCAATGCTCAAAGACTAAAATTAACAAATAGTTATGTTCGCATAATTGGTTTATGTCAGTGGGGTCTAAAGTGTTGTCTTGAGCTAAAAATGACGTTGAGATACATATTTTTAACCAAATGTTTTTACTACTAGACTAGAATCAGTATACTTAAAAAGGTACAAAAATAAACAAGACTTTTTCTATATAAAATTTAAAAAATGCTTAAGAAAAGGACTAAATGTTTTAAAGAATAACCATTGAGTAAAGTTTCAGAAATTCAGTAACGGCGCGTACGAAAAAGTAAAAAAAAAATGAATTGCTATAACCCACCATCGACCCGGGGGCGTAGCATGGGGCGTCACCATGTGCCTCCTGCCCACGAAGCATCGAGACCGTTGCACGGCAGTCAGTAGCCCGTCGGACACGACGAAGTGAGCACGGCTGTTATGCCGCGTGTGTTGGTGCGGTAGTGCAGTGGGGCATAGGCCCAATCGTTCGAAAATAGAAAACGGAAAAATTGACCCCCAGATGGGAGTATACGAGGAGAGGGGAGCGATGCACTGGGTGAGATTTTCACAAAAGTTTGTTATAATTTTTTTCCGAATTTTTTAAATGCCTTTGGAACACCTACGATAATTATTCTTGAGACAAATACATAGTTATTTAAATTTAAAGTGTACTCAACAGAAAGCTTCGTTTTGAGAATATACTAAATAGCTAGAAAGCTTTTTATCGTTATTTATAATTAGCGCGGCAAATATGTTATCATTAAACAAATTAAAGGTTACTTCTATTTTAGTTCAAGAACATTTAATTATACCAGTTATTTGGTAAACGTTTTTTTTCTTAATAAATAAACAGTAGGCTGTAGAAACATATGTTTAAGTATATTTTAAAATTAAGTCACTTCACGGATGTTTGAGATTATGTCAAATTTGATTTTTTTTAAATTCATTTTTCATTTTTTTTAATGTTCGTAAGTGTAATATATTGCTTGAGGTGTTTAAATTTATTTATTAGAATCATAATATAATTGTATGCAATCTATGCGTTGAAATCTTTTGTAAGATGATGTCGCCACAGAGCCTACTTATGCCCTTTACTTTTGTCTCTTTCAAAAAATGTAATTTATTTTTTAAATACACGTTCATACAAACATTTTAATAGTTTAATTTTCAAATAATTATTTATTCAAATCATTTTCTCTCAGAAATATGTTTGTTAAATTCTGTAATTACTCCTCAGTTAACATTGTAACGAACCTTACCGCGTAATGTTTTGAGCCTACACGTATGCAACCGCGCATACTAATCTTTCATAATAAGGTATATAATATATAAACTTAAGCATTATTAATTGTGCATGAATTAAAATGTTTTTTTTTTCTTTTCAACCTAAAATTTTAATTGATGTTAATTGGTAAAACCGGTGTTGGTTTAAATTAAGAAATCTTACTTTTATCGTTGAAAAATATTTATTTTTTGAATTACGTATTTTTCCAACCAATAAACCAAAGATGTTATAACATCTTGCTCTTTAGTTTTATTTGATACTTCTTTTAATTTTTCTTTTTATAATGAACTAGCAGTTGCCCGCGAATTCCATCCACGTGGAATTAAAAAAATAAACTTAATGAAATTAAACAAAAATATAGCCTATAAACCAGGTTGTGTGACGTTCAGTTTCGCGGTCATCTGGAAGATAAGGCCAAACTGGCCTCCAAAAAGCTGCGTGTACCCGGCAGAGCGAAGCAGTATTTCCAACCAGGCCATCGGCTTCAGCTGTATAAGGCGCAAGTTTGGCCCCACATGGAATACTGCACCCATGTCTGGGCTGGAGCACCCTAGCACAATGTCTTCCATTTGACCGCATACAACGGAGTGCGTTTCGAATCGTCAACAATTCTTACTGATCGGCTCGACACTCTAGCGTTGCGGAGACACGTTAGTTACCTCAGCATTTTCTACCGCATCTACCACGGGGAGTGCTCAGATGAATTGTTTGGGACAATTCCTGCCGCCGAGTTCCGTCATCGAACGACAGGACAGATCGCCAAGTTCCGTCCACACCATCTCGATGGCTGGCAATCCTCAACCGTGCGGTTTTCGCTTAGCTTTCTACTGCGTACAGCCGCGTTGTGGAATGGTCTGTCCTCATCGGTATTTCTAATCCGCTAAGACTTAGGATCATCTACGATTACCCTGATATTGCAGACGTCCATGGGCGTCGATGAACACCTCGGTGATGCTGCTGCTCGTTGGCCCCCTTCTCTTATATAAAAAAGCTTCCTAACAGTAAAAAAATGTTTCAAATCGGTCCAGTCGTTTTGGAACCTATTCAATGCAAACAAACAAAGAAATAATGAAATCCTTGCCCATATACTGGCTCTGGTCCATGAACCCAAGGTCACTTTAAGGGGCGATGTGGTCAAAAATTTCGCGAAAGTCACTGAAAGTTAGTACCTACTTTAGTTCATTCGCTATTATTTTAAAAAATCTTTCTTTCCCAGTATTTCCACAAAGCTTCTCGTTCAGGTTTTAAGACATCATCAGTCTATAGAGATCCACAGGCAAACAAATGCCTTTCCCAATGCCTTCCGCAGATAGTTTTATGAAATAAAGAATTATATTTCAGAGTTTATAAATTTCTTGTCTATGTAATATTCAACATTTGCATATTGCGGGGGATATACGATATGTATATTTATCCATTAAAGTCAATATTGAAGGTTGCAGAACCTTCTGCCTAACTATTACACATGTTTATGAGTTATGGTCACTTCGCCGTTTTAGCGAATTTAGGTGACCGCTCGCTTAGTTGCCGCCTTGTGCTTTAAATGTAAATATATAAATATTATAACTATAATTTTAACCAGGCCGCTGATACAGAAATATATGACATGTATACGACTATGTACCGGATATGTTAACAAACTTAAATTAAATTTTTGTATAATAAGTGTTCATGCTGTTCCTTTCAAAATAAATTTATAGTGTTAATAATAAAATCCAGAGCATAATAAAAAGATAATTACGTTAATATTATTTCTGCTTATATATTTTTTTAATATTATAAGATTGCAAACGAGCGTTCTTAATGTAGTTTGCAACATGTAGACTTAGCAAATGTCCAAAAAAAATAATGGATGCAAATTGAGCATATGTTATTTGAAGCGTGGTTTAGCTTTATGTACGAATGATGTATTATTAACATAGTTACAGTTCTCTGAATTACTTTATTTAAATTATTTAATCTCAACCATCGTTGGATTGCTTAGAAACTACTCAAAAATCAACTTATTATGAGTTTTTACAGTACAAAAACACTTACGTTATAAACATAGAGATTCCGATAAAGTTGTTTCAGTAAGTTATTCTTTTTTTTTCCAAAACACTACACTTATTAATTTTATAAGTGTAGTATTAAGTGTCACTTTATTTCTAAGTAAGAAAATAATTACAATCGAACGATTACTTTAAAGATATAATAAGCTGTATTGTAATTGTAGGGAACATACATTTTTATAAATATTTTCTGCTGTACTGTATGTTTATTCTTCTGCTATGTACAGTGCAAAGGTAATTTATCGCAAATGTTTTAAGAACGCATTAGTTCTAGATCTTTTAGAAGTGGTTGTTACAGGAGAAATATATAAATTTCAGATAATATTACAAATATAATTCTCTTTTGTAATATGAAATAATGCTAATTAATTGCTTCATTAATGTAATTTTGAATAATAGCTTTAAATAGCCTATCAAGTTATTAGCAAGTACAGTCAATAAAAGCTTTGTAATACAAATTGTTGGTATAATAAAATTAGAGAAGTTTAAAAGACACAAGTATTCAATTTGAACTTTAGTTTTATCTGAAGACAGCCGCCGTCGGCGATTCGGGACGTTAATGTAGCTCCTGCATAGGACCTTCTAACCTTTGTTTTTTTATACACCTTTTATTTATTGCCGTCATTAAACAAATTAAAATGACATTTTGTAAAAATACATATATTTTTTTTTGTTTAAAGCAACAAGTTTGTAATGTATTATTGTGTAATCGTAGATTACATTTTAAAGTTATTTAGTGATTTCAAATAAAAAAGTACAAGTATAATATATTAAATAGAATTCTAATTTTTAATAAGAGTTTTTGTGACCGCTTTATACTAAACAAGTAGTCCGCTTCGGTTTTCCACGGGTCTAAATTTACTTTTCACCATTTTATAAAAAAAAAGCCTCTGTATTATTCAGGAATAATGTAACATTCTAATGATGAAAGAATTTTGAAATCTGTCCTGAATTTCATGAGCTATTTTGTTACACACAAAAATACAAATGAACCCATCCGATCAATAGAGTTGTATCTCAAGCTCATAAGGTAGGTATGTAACTTTTTTCGTCAAGTCAAGGATTTTTTTTCAAAATTAAACAACATAAAAGAACGATGTACCAATGTAGTTTTAAACTCTAGGTCATTGAAATTTTATAAATTTAAATCTAGATTTTGAGATAGATAGAAATTTATTTTGGGAACACTTTAGTTACATTTTATGTACATGTTTAATTTATACAGATTTATTTTTATTTTATTTTAACTATTTGAGGTTTTTTATTAGCTTGTAATATTTAAACATTAAGACCGACACATAATATTTCGTTATAATTGCTAAGTACGAGTATTTTGTTTTTATTATAATATAGTATTTAAAAAAAATACAGTAGGAGATAGCGATTCTACAGACTTTTCTTTGATCTTAAGATAGAAATATAAAAGGAGTTAATTAAAAAACTTGTGCTAGGTAATTAAGAATAGACCCGAACCCGCTTGTAGTTTCTGAATTCCAATGTTGTTAGTTTTGATTTAATTTTAGTAGACTGCCAGGTCTATTCAATTAATTTTAAAATTGCCTTATAGCAGATTATAAATGAAAGTGAAATAAAATCATCAATTGTTCTCTAATCCTATAAATCGTTTAAAGTGTGGATTTAAAGCATAAATGATTTTAATAATGGTACGGTTGGTTATTCAAAGTTGAAGTTGCGGGATTGTGTGAGCCGGATTTAAATTTACTTAATTTTAAATGTATATAAACCGTGCTATATTTATTTTGGTCATAACGTATTCGTTTTGTTATACAGTTAATTATAACTAGCTGTGTATTGAGCTATTAAATTAATACATACTTTTACTTATCCTTACCTACGTAAGGGTAAGTAAAGACGATGATGGAAATAAAATATTTTCTTGAATCCAGAATCCATTATTGTTTATTTAGATACGACTTTTTTGATTGTCCTAACATGTTTAATTGGGTAGTAATAAAGAGATTTTTAGTTTTAACCGAACGCGTAATATAATATCTAGTGTATTCATTTAGATAAAGACTTACATCCATAATAATAATCATTGTTTAAATTTCGACTGAGGGAGACTTATCACGATATTAAGTGAACGATTCTGAGAGTATCTGTTGAGACAAATTTAAAGAATATCATAACAGAGTATTATCAAGTTGGCCACAGGTCAATGCATCGAGCATAAATCTTTAAGCTAAGGATTTCCCCTTATCAAGATGGAAACCCGGAATGTTACGCTCTGAAGATCTCGTTCATTCCGTAACAACGATTCTCTTTGCCGTTAGTTAACTGTGAGTGAAGCAAATAATTTTAAGTCCATTAAATAAATTGATTTTCATTGTAAAAGCTATGAGACTCTTCCGTGTTCCTGAACAATACAACATGATTATTAACAAATATACATGATTATTGATTATTTTTCTTTTTTAAATGTAATAATAGTTCTTTGAAAATCCTTAATGATTCAAGACAGGTTCGGTAAATTAGACATTTAGCAACATTATCACTGTGATATTTCACATATGAGATTTTTTAAATATATTAACCTATATATATACGAAACGTTGAAGATGTGAGTTCTTGCTTAAAGTTTTAAAGTTAATATTTGTAACATACTATTTTTAAATATCTTATAATTACCTTATATACCGTAGCTGATTTAGAAAGTATCGACAGTTTACTATCGATATGTAATATTCATATTTAATTTGTAATTGTATCAGGGAGAATAATTCTACAAATATTATTTCCGGGAATCTTAATTGGACGTGTATGGTTCAGTGTTCGAAAGCAAAATAAATTCATTACTTTTACTTCAATATTTTACAATTTGTTTACAATAATTTCCAACAAAATAGTCTCCGATTGCGAGAATTACAGTCGACTTGAAAATTCAATTAAACAGCTTAAGATACAGTTGCGTAGTGAAAAGTCAAATGCCTCCATTTAAATGAAAAAAAAAAAAGAAATGTAAAAGTGCAAAGGAAATTTTCTCAGCGCTTCAGTTGTAAAATTGATGTTCAGTTTAAAATTCTTATTTAAACATAGCACCTCCTGCATTCACTCCTTGAGGGTGCAAAAGTTATCCTTTTACAAGAAATTCAATAAGGGTCAACTGTAAGTGCAATTAGTTATTACTCATAACAACTTTGTAAAAATCACTGATTATATCTGTATACCTATAGTTAAACAATTGTAGTAAATGGTTGATTTATTACCGAAAAATCATTTAATTTTATGGCATTGAAACTATTATAAGCTATGTGTATATTCACATCGTGTTGCTGTTACTTACGACTTTGTCCGCGTTGAATTAATTACATATTAATAAAACGGAGTGTGTATTTCGTTAGTTGCTTAGTTACTATATGAAAAACGAGTCTATCCCTTGGCATTTATACATTTTTCGGTATGAAATGTAGCCTATACGTTATACCGAATGACTGAGTTACAAATTTACACCAAATAAGTTTATTTATTTGAAGTAGCAATAATCTTTACATCTATTCAAACTTTCGCATTTATAATATTAATATTGTAATATGTAGTATGTAGATAAATAAAGTTAGAATTGGTTTGAATAAAAGCGTAGTTTGTAAGTGGATAAAATCAAAAACGATAGACATATTGGTGTAACATGTCACTGCCAAGATGTTGGCAAAGGCCGCTAGCGCGCTGCAGCATTAATTAATTGGCAAGTTGCTTAAACGCGCCAGACATATGTTCGGTGTTGTATTGAAACGTATTAATTGCAGTTATTTGTCCTTTTGATACAAGTTGGTACTAGCTATGGTGTTGGTGGTGTACTCGTGCAATGCGAAATTATTTCGACTCTATACGTTCCAGAAATAAGAAAAGTCTGTCGTCCCAAAAGGGTGAGCTGAAATAGATGTCCAGTTTTTTTAAAACACTACAATGAAGTTGAATTAGGAAGTAAAAAAGTACCTATATATCATGTAATTAGTATTCTTATAATTAAAAATGAGTATTTGCATCACGGCTTTGTAATTAATAAAATGAAAGTATGTATGAATAACTAAGGGGATAGTAGCGGCGGCTGCCCGAGGCGCATGGCCACTTAAAGGTTAAAAACCACGATCCCTCCTTCAAAAAGGGGTGTACACTAAACCGGTCCATATGTTTGCTTAACTACTCTCCGATACGCACTAATCTACTTTCGTATATTTGTATACAAATGATATTTAAGTTCAAACAGCTGCGACTTTTACGACCGTAAAGATAACCTTAGATGTCGAAACGATGTAATAATCATTATACCTATACTACATCTGTATGTAGTTTTGTATGTCATTGCGTAATAAAAATAAAACATTTAAAGTATGTAAGCGTAAAATTATTTTACAATATGTATAGTACTATGTCTTTAATACCTATATAATGACATTTGTTGTCTAAACTATTCTTCCTCGTGCGATCTTAGAAGTACAATTGTTTGTATTAATTTGGTATCTCCCATCAAAATGGAGTAAGTACATAATTTAATAGTTTTATCGCATACACGTAGAAACGTGGCAAAGCAAGTTTGCTTAGAAGTATTTACAGACTGTCCTCATAGATAAGTGCTAACAAAGTTCAAGTAGATACATTATTTTGTTTATTGTGTTTATCTGATATTTAATTTCTAAAATTGTATTTTGATTCTATTTCGGATTATACGTATATAAGTAGTATGATATTTTTTGTTTTAAAGACAAACTAGAAAAAATTGTAACAAATATATACAATTCTTTTAACCACCACAACTCACGCCACTTATATACTTTTGATGATAATTAAGATTTTCATGTTGTGCCATCATGTCACAACTCTTTTGCCTCTTTCATATTGATTATGACATAAAATTTCATCGATTCATATAAAATTATGATAACATTTCATTATTTGATAGAAAAAACAACTCGTGTGTAAAAGCTTTGTCATTAAAAAAGCGCTCGAAAGAAAATTTCCTTTTAATCTCCACTAAAGGTTAATTAATGAGCCTACCGTTCCCGGGCCTTTATTTATTCTCCCATCTCTTTATGCTAGTAAGCTACGAGCACGTTTCATGGAGAGACTCGACGGAAGTATGATGGATGCAGCATCAAGTGCCCCTGTAAAGCATCTTTTCTATTAACTATAAAATTTTGCAAAAAAAAATGACGATAATGAAAACAAAATTGTTTCTTTTTAACAATCAGACCATACTTATATACAGTTTTCAATTTATATTTCTAGGTTCATAGTTTTTACTTTAATATAAATATTACGGATTTGAGTTCAAGCTATGTACCTATATAGTTTTTATTATGTCCTTATGATCTCAAATTTTAAATAAAAAAATAAATATAGCTTTATTTAAAGTATTTTAAATAATTTGAAATTGAAATTTGAAAATTTGGTGATATAGCTTCTTAACAAAGATACTTTCTAATAAAATTTTTTGTTGTTGTAACTAACATTTTTTTTCCAATTATATGAGATATATAACGATGCGGGAACATTTATTTTTCTTTAGAAATCTTTGTAACGCTCGAATGATTTCCTTGCTTCTAAGATTTGTTTTTCTATTACGAGTGTAATAGCTTAACTTTAAATCGCGCCTGTAAAAAAAATAACAGCAAGTTTTTGAAAACATGTTACCATACATAAACCCATAGTTCACATTTAGATGATAAATTCCTGTAATTAGATATAGTAGGCTTCCTAGGACTAGAGAAAGAGCCAATGTACTAATTTCTGACACTTTTCGCAAGGAGTGAGGTAGGTAAGTATCTGCATGTCATGCAGATCCGTTATTTTGATACTGACTCAAAAAAGTACACACGTAAATAATACGAGTACAAAACTAGCAAGTTTAGAATTGTTCATTTTTATTTGACAGAAAGGAATGCGCTCTTGAAAGATCCTGCTTCTTAAAAGTCTAAGTATTACGTCTTAGGCCTAAATGAGACAATTCTATGTTGTTGTATTATAACGGGTGTTATTGTTTCAGCAACAGAGTGAGCGGTATCTGCCTTCGGCGTACGAGCAAGGGGGCGAGTTGTCGCCGGTAGCGACGGCGACTTCCCCGGCCTCCCCCCGCGACTGCACCTCGTGCCGCAAGCGTGAGCCGCCGGACGAGCCCCCCGCGCCTCCGCCGGAAGAGGCGTGCGCCGGCTGTGGCTCCCGCATAACCGACAGGTTCTACCTCCTGGCCCTCGAGCGCCGCTGGCACACCCCCTGCCTCAGGTGCTGCGAGTGCAAGATGCCCCTTGACTCAGAACAACGATGTTACGCTCGCGACAGCAATATATTCTGCAAGAACGATTATTTCAGGTACTACTTTTATTAATTCATTTTCAAGATGTCCGTTTTCTGAAAGACTTGTCAAAATATTATTCTAATAGCGCTGCTTTCAATTTCATCGTTACCTCACATAAGTTAGCAATTATTTAAAAAAGAAAACAGACATTTCAGCATTGTAAATGAATATATTGAACAGAGTTTAGATCTCAGATTAATCGAACATTAAATCGGTATATCTTTCAGGAATTGGGACATTATTGCTTTCTCATACCTATACATAATTGTTTGTTATTATTTTAATAGCATGACGCTTACATCAAGAGAGAGAGAAAATACGTTTTAATCATTATAATCCTGTATGAAGTATTTTTCAACAGTTATTTTTATATCTGAACACAGAGAATTTTTTATTTTACTTTAATACTGGGAATAGCATATAAGTGTAGATGAAACTAATATACGTTATACCAACAACTCGATAGCAGTAGCAGTAACAGATTATTTATATGGTGAATTTATGTTAGTACGGGAAAAAAATCTCTTTGGAAAACTTCATAAATAGTATAGTGTTGCGTGTCGAGATAACGTTATAATGCAAGTTCTTTGTAAATGTGTTCATTAGTACAAAAAGTTAAGAATTAATTTTAATTGACGTTGTGAATTAGGACTGCAGTAATATTATTTTTTGAAAACCTGGCAGCAATTTAGAAAGAATTTCATCACTGCATTATTATGTTTAGGCCTAGCCAAATATACAAATATACCTATAAAGTTTAGTTTTATTTATTAATGAACTAGGTGTCGCCCGCGACTCCGGCCACGCGGAATTAATAAATAAAACTAAATAAGTAGCCTATGTGTTCCTCCAGTCTAAATCTACATCTATGCCAAATTTCATCGACATCTGTTGAATCGTTTTGGAGTTACCTTCAAACAAAAATCCATCCATCTATCTTAAACATTCGCATTTATAATATTAGTAAGATAAGATATGTGAGGGAAATATTCGTTTCAATAGATTACATTTTTTATAAAATTATCACTAAAAATAGTAGAATTTTCAATTACATCAGCGGTTTATAAAGAATACATAATACTATTAGTAATTGCTTTGGTACCGTGTCCACAACTTAACCAGGGCTTACGCTGCCGAAATAAAAAATATATGTTCATCTGTCGGATGATCGGATGTTCTTCATTCGTGTTATTATATAATTTGCAACATACTTTTAGTACACAATTAAGTATAAGGCTTGTTTCTGTGTTGTAATTTTTTATTACACTCCGCACATATCAATGTCTCTACCATCAATTGTAATTGCTGTTTTATAATTTAATGCTATTTTATCTTTAAAAAGATTTTATTAAATTTTAATATTAATAGTTTTAAAGGGAAAGAGTAGATGAAATTAGGGAAAAATAGTAAGAAGAGTACTATATTTTATGTAGTTAAATTTATCGTTTAGATTTTTTTTTCAAACTAAATGATTAAACAATATATCAGCAATGAACAGTTTTTTTGTAGAGCTGTCGGTTTGTTATGAAATACGTTGCTCATTTTAGTTTCGTGCGTCGCGTCGCGTGATGTGCTAGGCTGAAAAACATTTTGTCTTTTTTATAAATGAAAAAATTCCACTGTTCTAATGATACAATTCAATGGAGTACAGATTAAAAAATACTTTAGAAATTAGCAATGTTTAGTGTTACTTAATTAAAATCTTTTATCTGTGTTGTGTTTGGACGGGTCCGAATCTGGACCATAATATATTTATGACTTAGGTATATATCATTTTAACATTTTCGTAAATGTCTTACACTAAATATTACTTATTGCATCTCATTTTAAATGATGAAATATTCATAGTGACACTATCTTATATAGAAGTCTATTCTAGCTTTTTTTTATGGAAATACATATAAAATTTGTTATATTATGTTGATAAACCTATACATATGTTGTAATTGTTACTCACCTATTGTGCTCATGGAAAGACTGTTGCAGCTTGTGTATTATCTATGCACGAGGTTTAAGGACGCCGGCGTTGTGCGAGTTTACGTCATAAAAGTTTTAGAAGACTCTCTGTGTAAAGTCATACTCATGTCTCTTCAGGAATTTTTGATTATATATTCTCTATAGCTTTGGAATACTAATGTTTGTTGTAATGTAGAACACAGATTGGAAGTAATGTTATTTTAAAAAGGAGGCATACAGTAGAACCGCTTAATACACCGGTTAAAAATATATCGGTTATGGCGACCAAATAGATCATGGAACCGTCGTTATAAAAGGTTTCGACTATAATTATATTGTACAAAGATTTACACGTATCGAAAGATGTACTCGTATATTTGCATTGGTATTTGTTGTTTTCAATGAACCTTCGGTCCCCGGTCAAAGATTCAGTGCAATCAAGTACGATCCATCTGTCTTAATTAATATTTATGTATGTCATATCTATTTGTGCAACGTCGAAGATATTGATTTGCAATATTAATATAACTATTTGCTCCAAATAGACTTGAGCGATAAGTAATGTTAAGATGTAATAAGGTAAAATGTCCGACTTTGACTGATATTGTTAATTAATAAATCATTATATTTTACGCTACAAACTAGGAAGATTAGAAAAAAATAAACCCCTGAGAATGCGGTATATGTTTTTAGAATTTATATCGTGCGATTCGGTATTTCTCGCTCCAGAAATACCTATGATATTAATTTATTACGTATTCCAAATTCAAGAGGCCGAATTTTAAAAAAAAATGTTTTTTGTCTGCTGTTTTTGTTTTTCGTATGCTCTATGTATTTGGTATGATAATAACAGAATTTTGTTTTAAGTTTTTTGTATATAATTATACTCGTAATATGTACTTTTATTTTATATAATTTTATTATTAAGTGAACATATTAAATATCAAATTATTAATGTTGCAATTCATAAAGATGGATAGATTATTTTTTAAGACTAACACAACATACCTCACATATGAATATACTAATTAGCGAAAACAGCAGGAATAATAATTATTAATAATTATAAACATTTCTAGCTGATGTGATGTCTGATGATATATGTAATATCAAATATACCTTTGTGTTCTTTGGACAGAAATATTTTAAATTAAAATGTTAAGTTTTACTGATGGTTGGTTTTTGATAACAAAATCTTTATATAAAACATATCATCATCCCTGGGTTGATTAATGTTTGTTAGAAGTTATCCCCATACCGACTAAACGGATCTCACTGAAATTTGGCATAGATGTAGGACAAACATTGGAAGAACATTTATAGGTAACTGTTTGAGTTTTTAATTCTGCGCTGTCGCGGTTAAGTAAAGTCGCGGGTGGCAGATAGTATATTATATATTGTCTATGTGTTCCTAAAGCACTGGAGAAAATAGTGATGAACCTTGAATGGCGTAGACAGCGGAATTTGAAAATTTGTATGCTTCGTGTACGTTCAACGTACTAATGTTTATGTTTTAATACGAATACAAAACAGCGAGGTAGAGTAGTAGATAAATGTACTGCTATTGTTTAAACGCATACTTATTTCATAGTAGACTTATTACCTCTACACGGAGCGTTCGGAGTTCAAAAGTGTGGGATGTTAGAAGCCCTCTCTTTTTTCATGTCTATATTTTTTTTTTTAGTTTTTAGTAAATACAATTGCGACATTTTTAATGTACTAAATAATAATTTACCAACAACAAAACGCAAAATTGTGTTCGAATTTTATTGTTTTTTTATTGTGTTATTTAATTGTTTATTTTAAATTTGGTTTAGATCTTTATAACAATAAAATAAGAATAATTAACATTTCAACAAGTGTTTTAGTTTTTTGATTTATTTTTATACACCACTTTTTCCCGAATTCTAATTTTTTTAAACATTTGCCTCAACTCCGCTAATGACATTTCGAAAATACTCTTACGACTAAACGTACATTTATATCTATAAGTACTAGTCTTTCTCGGTGTTGTGCATGCTGCTACTATTTAGACGCACAACATAGACAGTATGTACTGTTTTGTGTGTGTTCAAACAGAAGCAATACTGCACTGTCTTCTGTTGTTGTACTCGTGTGAAAGTATTAGTTTTGGGCGCGGGCCACGTGAGTCGGCTGTCACCCATCTGCGCGGCTATCTGATGTACGTTTTACAGCCCACCTCGGTCACAACTCACTTAGTATTATCGCCGCGTCCAACTTGGACACGTCCTCATCTCAATAGCACATCTCCACGGGACGTCGGAGCTAGGATATGCGTACGGTGTCTTTTACAAGCGAAAGCGGTTTCCATTGAATTATTTTTTAATACCATTTTTTACAGTAGGGCAATATTAATTAATGTTAATTAATCTTAGCTTGTAATGTTGTCATATTATTATAGTTAAGCAATTTATTATAAATTATCCAGTTTTTTGCACTTCATATAAAAATGATTAAATAACGATGAAGTTAATATAGTATTATTTTTGGTGTAAAATGGTTAATTGAAAAATAAAATATTCATTATGTAGTTCATTTTATAAAGCATGTGATTTTAATGCTGATAATCCGTAATTTGAAATCTACAGACATATCAAATTACACAATAAACTTCATAGTTTTCTTTTAAAAATAAATTAGGTTGAGGTTTGAGTTTAGAGACTAACCAACGAATGTATGATTACTTAATAGGCTATGAAATAAAGCGTGTCTTCATAATTAAACAAAGTTGAATTAGAAAGTATCTATTAATTAGTAAAATTAATAGATAATTTAAACATTTGGCAATGTTAATAACATTTTAGGATTTAAAAGATTATCATTCAATATTAAAAAAAATTATAAAAACGCTCATTAATTAAATTGGACCAAAACAGAGGTATTAGCTAAGTTTCTTTTTTATGGTTCCCGTAAATTTATTTTTTATACTGGACTTTGTCGTCGATATGTCTTATTGATGCGATAACAAATTCTAGCAATAGATTTACCAAAATCCTTTTGCAAACGTATTTCTACATATACGTACATCGTCATCAAAAACTTGGTAAAAACTAAATAAAGGTTTACCGTTTACGCAAAATTCGTTAAACCCAAAATAAGTATATGCAGACTGAAACTTTTTCTCAAATTAGCCAGATAAGACATCTGGAAGTATAATAAATGTTTACCTCCAGATGTGTTTGATTCTGTTCAGGTACGTTTTTTTTTTATCTATGTCAATTATCAAAAGTCTAAAGAGTTATTATATAATATTGATATGTTCTTTTTTAAAAGTTACTATTATTCATTTCTCTTGTTATGAATAAAATTTATTTCACTTTTCTACGAACAAGTGTCTTCTAACCGACGATTTTTTTGTTGTTTTTGTCATCTTTCGAACAATATAATGTTTGAAATTTCTGATACTGGTGAAATGTATTCATTGTTTATTTGGTACTAGCTTTTACCCGCGACTCCGTCCGCGTGGAATAAAAAATCGGAATAAAAAACGGGGTAAAAATGATCATATGTCCTTTTCCTGGTTCTAAGCTACCTGCTCACCAATTTTCAGTCAAATCGATTCAGCCGTTCTTGAGTTATAAATAGTGTAACTAACACGACTTTCTTTTATATATATAGATTTCATATCAATATATCTTACCAAAAAGTTAAAATTACAAAAGTGTGTTTCAAAGTATAACAATTTTTTCTGCATTTAGAAAGAAAAAATAACGAAACATGTTGAGATTTGATATAATTACGGAACTTTTGAGTTTTGATATAATCAAAGAAACGAACCGTCACGTCAATGCCGTTATTTTTCGTAATTATTATTATAAAAGATTATACCCGATACTCACGCGAATCCTTAATTTCGTTGAAACTGTTTTGATATTGCGTCTTTTTGAGATTATACTATGGCTAACCAGTGGCGCAACGAAACCACGCGCGCTATTAGTCATTGGTTCGCCATCCCCACTATAGTCTCTCCCGAAGAACTTACTGTAGAAATGATCCTTTGAAGCCTTTACTATAGAGAGTAGAAAGAATTTGACTCAAAACCAATTTTTGAGGCAGAATAAACATTATAATAAACAAATAATTCGGGTCACATTGTTGTTCTGAAAAATACAAAAGATTTCTTCAAATACACAATGGTCAGTAATAATTGTTAAAATGAACATTTTTTATAACTCTTTTTTATTACATGAACAAATTATTCGCAGACATTACAACTGTTATTGTTCAATAAATTAAATTGATAATTATGCATGTGATTACTTTAACTTTGAATTAACTTTTAAACGCTTATCAGAAATGCGGGAAACAGCTGTAAAATTATTTTAGTTATTTAATGTTTTTACTTTTTATTTATAGTGACAACTACGAAATACGCATGTTTGATAAGCTAGATGAAGTCTTGTACTCGTAGTCTTCGCTTACGATGTTTTGATACTGACCCACATTGAGCCCGGACGGCCCACACCTTTTGCACTCCTCGGTTAAAATGTTAACCTGACATAATTTTCTCAATTCTAATACCTCATAAGCCAACAGTCTTTTAAAGGTGTGTCCACATCTGGTGAATGCGCAGAGCGGATGCCGTTCGCGAGCTGCTTTAGCACTTCTTGCGAACTGCACAACTTCATTTTTGTACATGACGTTAAGCGCACAGTTCGCAGACGGCCCGCAGACTCTGCGTTAGCGGTGCATCCCCCATAATATGGAGTTATATTTTGTAAATTCGTGTTAGTCGTTTTATCGCCATGCCTTTACTGACGGAATTGACGACGTTGAATTGTTGAACGCGAGACGCGTCGTGCGTGCGGATCGCGCGCTACTTTATACACGCAGCTCAAGTATATACAATATTTGTTTCGAACATTTACGGTTCCTTCTATGCGAAGTGTCAAATAATTAAACGTAAAGGAAAAATTTTCCCATTTCACATCCATTTTTGAAATATCAATATCAATATAATTAAAATTGTTGATTGATTTTACAATTTAATCATGGATGTGTACACGTGACTGAGCAATGATCAGCTCACGTTGTCGCAAGATAGTGCAGTTTAAAGTCCACAGATATAGAGACGCAATCGACTTCGATATACAAAGTTATAGTACAAAGGACCTTGGTTGCAATGTTTGCTTAATTTTATAATTTTATGTATACTTGATACAAAAGGTACATCTCATATAAACTTCTTCAATTCACATTCATGCCCAATATGGGTTCATCATCATCAGCTCACTATACGTCCCCACTGAGGGGTTCGGAGCCTACCCTAAGTTAGGGGTGACTGGGCCGTAGTCAACCACGCTGCCAAGTGCGGGTTGGTCGACTTCACACATATCATTAAATCCAAAATAAAATTAATTCTCAGATATGTGCAGGTTGCATCACGATATTTTCCTTCACCGTAAGAACGTCGGATAAATGTACATATGTAAATAGATAATCGAGAAACACATTGGTACATGTTTCGAACCACCCCTGAGCCACCGACGCTCCAATGTGGATTGGTAGCCTAAAAGTAAAAGGAATAGACTATCGTAGATTCGATCTTTGCAATTTAACCACATCCTAGCGCAAACTTCTCGCTTATTTATTATGGTTCATAGAAACATTGATAAATTTCTTGTAATAGTAACATTCATAATATATAAAAAATACTTGTAGCTTATGTTAAATTTATATTTTCTATGTAAATAAAAAAATACGTAAGTTTTGTTGTTGGGTGGTGAGTTAATGTTTTGAGTTGTAAGATATAATCCGATATCGCAATATCGTAAAACGAAAATGTTATTCGCTTTGGTAAGCGCTAATGAAGCTATTTTTTTAAGGTACGTGTTATGAAAACGTTAAAATAATTTAATCTGCTCACGCGAGAGCCGACCTAGCCGACAACGGCGTAGAAAAAAGTGTCGTATAAGAGGTCGCTTTGCGAACTCTAAAAAAGTGTTTCCCGCTTCGGCTTTATCGTTTAGTGAAAAATTACTAACGCTTTTATAAACTGAAATAAGTGGCTTTCATGCGTTTTGATTTAGTATAGGAATATTAAAACGGCTTCTTAAGCAAATTCTTCTTATTTTGTTCAGGCGCGGTATTTTACTGGTGCTGCCCACCCATTTATATAAAAACTGCTTCTTAATATAGCGTTGTGAAAAGTGTATATATAGTTATTAGATAGAAAATATATTATAGATGTAATTGTAAATCTATATATATAAAAGAAAGTTGTGTTAGTTACACCATTTATAACTCAAGAACGGCTGAATCGATTTGACTGAAAATTGGTGAGCAGGTAGCTTAGAACCAGGAATAGGACATAGGATAATTTTTACCCCGTTTTCTTTTTTTTTTTTTTTTTTTATTCCGCGCGGACGGAGTCGCGGGTAAAAGCTAGTATCAAATAAGTGGTTAATTTTCTCAGTAAAATCATTTTTATTAGCTTTTTCATACTTGAAATCAGGTTTCAGATTCAACGACATGATTCTCTAAATCCAAATGGGAGTACCTAAGTAAAGATATCTAAATAGCTACAGTAACGATAAGGTTACTATATTTAACGCATATTGAACTTTAAATGCATCTTCGTTATCAGTTGCTGAAGACATTACAGACTTGTTGATAAGTTTGAGTTAAATTTAAATGTTAAATAGATCAAATATATTAGATCTTGATTCGTCCAGTATAATTATGGTGATATAGAACGAAATGGAAATTAAGTAGTTGTAAGAGCTATGCATATTTGGAAATCGAAGTCTTAAGTTTAACGTAAAATTTTGGTAAGATAAAAGTTCATATCGAAACTAATCAGTTAGTTCACACTACTTGACTTTAACATGAAACTAGCTGTCACCCACGACTGTGTCCGCGGGACATTGAATAAAACTTCATAATTAGCCTTTGTGTTTTTCCAGAGTATGTTCAACATCTGTGCTAAATTTCATGATCATCCGTTGAGCCGCTCCGGAGATCCCTTCAAACAAACAACAATCGATCCATCCATCTAAACATTCGCATTTATAATATTAAGTGAGATAACATGCGTACAACGTTGTAGATCGGTACAATTTATTCAGTCATCGACTAGAGACCGTTTGTAGGGCATCGCTCGGCTTTATCTCGGCGTCCTTTGGTTCTCAAATAACATTATCAGCTCCCAAACCGGGTGGAATATAAGAAACAATAAACGTACATCGTAAACGTTCGTTATGTGGACATAAATCAAATCCGGCCCTGGCTTCGAGACACTTGTTAAATTGCTCATAAAAGTCTTCAACGCAGCGAATACGCGTATATTAGAGTAGGTTTATGGCAGCTCGGAGCCAAGGCATCGGTGCTTTTGATAGCTTTAGCACTGGACAATAATCAACTCTCTTTATACCTTTCCTTACACATACTCTAATTTTTGGAGAAAAGATATTGTGAGAATATCTTGTCATTTTTCAACTATCTATGTTCAAAATTAAATATAAATTGAACATGCGTTATTTTTAATAATATTTGGAGAATTCGTAGTTAATTTTAAAGTAATATAATTTAAAATTTGAAACTAGAATGACATCGTTACGCGGCCTAGAACATCAATTTTACTTCACGTATGTGAGAATGAGTTACGATGGTCTTTGTTACAAAAGTTATATTCTTTTTTGCTCTAGAATTAGTATTAAAATAAAATAAAGTATAATATTAGTATGGGCGTTATTAAGAATAGCCGGAACCGAGGTGCATGTGGGCGAATGTGAAAGAAGCAGATGTGTCAGAACCGCGCCAATTGTAGGTCCATGGTCTCTGCCTACCCAGGTTGCAGGCGGAAGTTTTGTTGCCATAAGTATGATTTCTGCTTTAGCAGATAAAATAATTGGAAGCAATAGTAAACATTTAACTTTATAATGCAAAAAATTAATAACCGTAATGTGTAAGTTTTAAGAAGATTTTGCAATTGAAATGAATAACTACTGAAAGCAAAAAAATTACATAAATTATGTTCATACTGTAATTGCTTTGATTGTATGTAGCAAAACAAGAATATTTTTTGTGCTTTAAATACAACATAATTTTTAGTGCGTTTAATTATTTTTATCTGAAAATACTATAGCACGAAGCACAAGCAACGAGCACAAAATTCCTTAAAGCACGTGGAGTATTATTTGAATATATGAAGTTATGCAAAAAAATTATAATTTTACATCCATTGGCATTTATATTGTTACTCGGACTAATACTTTTTGAGTAGTTTCTCTGATTATAAATTTTGTAGGTATTTAGAAAATATTAAGGGAAACAAAGTTGTGGTTTTATGTCAGTTGAAAGGATCTAACCAGTGGTCACGTGTGGAACAAACCAGAGTCGGCGCGGCGTCAAGCTGGGCATTGCTTATACCCGTCATTGTGATGCTGAATGTGTGCGAAATGCTATATTTTCGACGGTATTATTGTTATACGGGTGTTGTGTTCTGCCCCAAATGTAATGCGGAAGCCGGCATTTAAAATGTGAGAAATGAACTGTGCGTTGCTCAACTGTCTTGCACATCGAGATACAATTCGTACAGAATTAAATTCGTAAATGTGAATTAATTCGTGAGGAGCGTAACACGACAATCAAGCATTTCCGTCAAATTAATTATGATGAATTGTAAATCCTTTTTAGTTTAAATACTGTCATTTTTTTTCAAAATAGCGCCAATATCACCTAGCTGGACTATAAGTCATACATTATTTGACCATTTCAATTGTTTTAAATCTTATAACAATTGCATATTTAGTTGGCGCGATATACATATGTATAAGTATTACTTCTGAAGTAAAAGTTGTAAGCTGATATTGATTGTGAAAAGACGTCAACTATTACGTATACTTATAGTATAAAATGTTAATTACATGCATAGCATCTTTTATTGCCTTCCCGCAGCGTTTTATCTGATCATATCAAGAATCATATTTATTTTTTTGATGGAATTTAGTCGTCTTAGTATGGGAATGGACTGCGATGTCACCGCGTACAACGGAGTATTTTTATTAATCAAAATAATATTTATTTGTATAACTTTTATATAGACAACCGTCGACGCAAACGAATTGCTACTGAAGACGTAGTTGCGTTAATCTTTCTCATTTCTGCCGTTGTAATTATATGATTAATAGTAAAATAGTAATACAAACATTGAAGTACACCTTATCATTTACATATATGTGTTTGAGCATCACATCTAGTATTTTGTATTGGCCAATTATCTAAATAACCTTATACATGTGCAGGAAACATTACGCGATAACGGTATGTAACTACCATATTACTAAAATGGCAATATTATCCCATGAAACTAAAACCACAGATAATATAAAAGTTCACCTATAAATGTTCATTGTTACAATTGAAATAAGTGCGGGTTAACTCACATAAATAATAGCTTGTATACCATCCATGTTAGGAGGTAATCAATCTGATAGGCAACTTTTAATATTAAGACTCCAAGATCAGTTTCCCTATCAGACCGTATCATCAGTATTAAGCAAATCTATTCTTGCAGTTGTTTTGAGAAAAGCATTCTTATAAGCCTCCATATAGAGTTGAATATCACTCTATTTGATTGGAGTGTTATGAGAACTGAGTGCATTCGAACAAAAGTTATTTTCCCGTCGGAAGCTCGCGTGACGTCACGGCTCGTGCGCCTGCGCAAAGTCTGACGGATTATACGATCAAACACCAGGAGATCACGCGAGCGTTAATTAGCCTTTTTTTGGCCAAGTATAAGGTCATTTAGTTAGGGCTAGAATAAGCAAGAGGTATAGCGGATATAAGCGATAGAGATCTCGCTAAATAACGTTTTTTCTATCAACAATATTCGATTTTCATTTGAAATAAATTGTCATTGTTAAAAAATTTAAGGATTAATTTGAATGCCTATACAAATTATGATATAACAGATAGTGATACTGCTTGTTGTGTATTGACAACTTTAGGTTTTATGAATATGTGGTTACCTACATAATTAACATATGTGTCATGAAAGCTAGTATAGGTGTATCTTCAAAGTGAAGTTAAGATTTTTTTTTATATTCGAATTTTATAACAATTGAATATGCAAATAAAAAGAGTATATAATTTTATTTTATATAATTAATGCTTACATAGTTTCGTCGCTAGACAAATACATATATACTTTATTAAGATATAAAGAAGTACATATGAACTCTATCAACGCCTGATTGTACCCGTGTTAACGTTGTACTATTTATCCTTGTAGTACTAAAATAATCTCTAATCGATGAACAAGTAAAATTAACTTGAAATGAAATAGCAGTATGCTCTTTGAAAACTAAGTTAATATATTAAAATGAAAGTTAATATTGTTTGATTAAATAAAAAAGACAACTCAGGTGTTAAAATGAATTAGGATGACATTCTAATCTGATATTTTAATTTGATAGATATGTAAAATGGCATTATTATTTACTATAACCGGAGATAGCAATCACTTAAAGTTTATAAAAGTAATTATTAAGCATATTAATTTTGTTAACTAACTAATTAGTTAGGCAGTCTAATTAGATAGGCGGTCGCCTAATAGGATTTAGGTTGGGACCACTTCCTTATTAATTTCACACGATCTAACAATGAAATTATAAATAAATAAAAAATACGAGAACACAAATCATTCAATAAATATAATTATCATCACATTATCATGTTGCCACTAACATTATAGAGAAAAACATAAAAATGTCATCATATTCCTCCATATGATATGATAAGTTAAAAGTTTACAAGGTAAGCTATACGAGAGATAATCTGAGATTGTCAAAGGGTAGGTATTTTTTATCTATTAACATACATAATATAATTAAGAACTAACATTTATCGATTGTCGCCGATCACTGGTGGTCTCGAACGCTGGCCTGGATATATTCATCATTTATAATTCATTGCCTAAGTGTTATCTAGACCGCGATCACGTCGGGCGGCACAACAAGTTCATTCATAAGAATGATCATTATCGTATGTGGGACCGTCCGTGCATTGTCTCTCAGTTCTCACTGAACCGCTGGGGCGATGACCACCGACCAAAATATATTCAAATTCCGCTATTTAGCACCACTTTATCTGTCTCATGCCATTTTTTAAAACTGTTTATGAGCCTTCGTACGGTATATCGGTCGTTTTTCGCTTATTAGATGAGCCTAAAGCATACCGCTTTATTATTAAGACAATTTTTAGGATTGAGAAAACAAAAAAAGTAAAATAATTTATTTTACTTAAATATAATAAAAGTTATAAATTTATCTAAACTAAGTAACATTAAAATAGTATTATTTTAATATGTGAAGCACTAAATTGAACCGAGATTTATCATTCTTTCACCATTGACAAGCCGAGCTTGAAACAAATAAACAGTGTCCTAAGTATTTTTAAGTTGCTAATCTATTAAGTGGCTACAAATTAAATTCTATTTTCACATTTTTTTACCAGAAAACATGAGTGACATAAGCAAATGATAAAGTTATAGTAATCTAATATATAAAATTCTCGTGTCACAGTTTTCGTTGCCATACTCCTCCGAAACGGCTTGACCGATTTTGATGAAATTTTGTGAGCATATTCTGTAGGTCTGAGAATCGGCCAACATCTATTTTTCATAACCCCCCCCCCATTTTTTAACGGCGCGCGGACGGAGTCGCGGGCGACAGCTAGTTTTTTTATAAATATTTGTGTGTAATATTTGTGGCTTACTTCGGTTGTGATGTAAGCAAAGTGTAAAGCGTTTGTAAAGCAAAATAGTATACGAGGATATTCCGAGCGCTCGATATTGGCCCGGAACTGCGCACGAGTCTAACTATAAACATAAACAGTGTTGTCACGCGTTGAGCAGACGGAGTTATCGATACCGCGTCCGGGTCACCCGGGCGTAGTACGGTTTGATATCGGTCAGAAAATATCTATATTATCTCGGCGTTCGCTGTAAGTTATTGATTGACAATTGCAACGTGAAAACTTCGATCAAGGCTGCGACACTTGTTTTTGTTATCGTTTCACTTCATTTTATAATTAATTGTTAATCAAGTTAATTATAACCTGTTTATAAAATAAATACTTTGTTCATATGTTATCTTGATTTTATGCGTCGTTTCACCTTACTGCGCAGTTACATAGAAAGTTGCAATTCGTGGATACCTACAATAGAGTTGGGTAAATCTAAACGTATCCGTAGTGACTATACTAGTTATCTATAACCGAGCGTCACTTTTACATGTACATATTTGGATAGTGCCTAAATGGCAATACAAATGATTTTTTTTTATTTCTTATGTATTTATCGTAGTCAGAAATGATGAATGCTAGATGAATATAAACTCATTTAGACACGATCGAGGGGAGAGATAAATCTATTCATATTTAAAAAAAAAAAATATGCATGATTTCAATTACCTACTAATTTTGTGGAAGAGTTAAGGTACAAAAACCTGTTTGGAGAGATAAGACAGAAAAATGAAAAACATTCTATTGGTGACTTTTATTGCTGTGTTCATCAACTCTCTATAACTTTATTATAGATAAGGCGAAGTAAAAGCCAAATAAAGATTTAACTAAGTATATTAGCATTACGCGTGCGTTACATTCATAATATATATACATAATTTTAGACCAATTGCTTGATCTTTGAAGTAATAAAGGTTGCTTTAACATTCGTTTATTCTGATTACTTATAATGCAATAAAATTAACTGTTTTAAAACTGGAAACAGCGAGTACGTAATTACTTAAGCAATTCATTAAAAGATAAACTTTCGAACTCGTAGCACGTACAACAATGCTGTGTTATATAGGAATATTGGTTATATCATTGTTTACATCTTTACCCGACTACGTCGCACGTGATATCTTGTCTGACATTCTTATTTAGCATAGAGAGCATGATTGTATTTCTGCGATGCGCATTATTGTATTCTGCACAATGTAACATGTAATTAATTGCAGTCTGAAGATGTTATTATCATTAAATTAATTTGTTTACGATTCCTTACTAAAAATAAATAATATTAAAACATTTGCTATGTTAACCACCAAAACATTTGTGTTTACAAAACATTTGACCTATTTAGTAAGCAGATGTGCTTAGCGGAAGCAAAACTTTTTTTGTTGCGATTTCGGAGAACAAGCTTTCAGTCAATGTAATAAGGGTTATAAATATCAACAAGCGGACCGTTGTGAACTGTGGGGATTTGTTGACAAATGAATGATGACAATTATATTGTGTGGTTGGATCCATTGTGCAATTGACGTCTCTGTTTTGTTGTTCCCTGCTGTTGCGGTCTTCACGTTTCACAATTTTTTAGTGGTGAAATATTCCCCAACTATTATTACTTCATTGTAGCAATAGAACATTTTCGTAGATAATATCATTTACGTGTATCAACATTCAGTTAATATAAGTATGTCAATGAACCAAATTTTATCGATGAAAACCCCCGCAATTTGTAATATTTTTAAAGCTGATTAGGCTAAATGCACTCACAACACAATGGAGACGAGCATATACTAGACAACGAGTATATACTAGATATAGCCGGAAAAATACTACTTTTATTAAAATCGAATATTGGTCGTTTGGACAATTTTTAAAGCTCAAAAACATAGTAATTACATAATTCACTTTCAAGGGCATTGTTGCAAAGTTAAAGTCGCGACAATGCATCCGACTAGCAAAATAATGCGATTTACTGCCTCACAAACCATAAATACCCTATACGTTTGTGGAACTATCAGATTCATCGTAGCATGCAACGTGAGTGCGCATCACTACCACTTCAGATTTGTTTCCTCACGGCCTTATTGCACCGGACAAGAGTCGGTAATCCCATAGGGACATGGTACAGTTTTTTTTATACAACGAATGTAGCAGTTGGTCGAAGATTTTTAAAAGGGTGAAAAGCTCTTGACTGCATATATGTAAACAAATGAAATGAGTGGTTTTATTAACGTTTTTTTTTAGAGATTTTGAGTAGTTATACAAGCGTAACGTCAAAGATAAGTTGAAGTCGCGCCGAACGAGTGCTGTTGTTGTTTTGTTATTTGAGCGTTATTTGATTGTGTTTGTTGAAGTGATGTAAATATGTACGACTATTGTTTAAAACAGACAGAGTGTTTATGAATGTTTTTAAACTTGACATCTTATTAAGAGAAAACATTGTGTTTTATTGATGTCTCGTACTTTGCACTTTGTAACTACATTGTTATATTAAGTACTTGTTATTGTTATTAAAAAGTACTGAGAATACAATATTATAAAACATTAAAACGAGACAACTAATTTATAGTACCAATGATAGTAATCATTCTTTAGATACTTCTCTGTACTACGATATCGATTTGAAACGATATGTCGTTTACGTTTTTTAGAGGTATGGGTAAAAAGACAAATTGTCAAAAGAATAATTTTTTACGTTGCCAAAATGTAGGAAAGTGTATTAGAAAAGGTAAACAAGAAAGGTAGATAGGTTGCCGAGGTGAGCGTGCTTTACACTCCTTGATTACTTACATGTCCTTATTTTACGTTAGTTTATAAATACTTTGATGATGTCGTTTTTCTAGTTCTGATCATTTTTCTTTGTGTTTGTCGCTGTGTGTGCCAACAAAAGTAACAAAACATGACCCATAACTGACACGAACTGCAGTAACTAGTTTTTGTCACATTTAAAGTAAAAAAATACGTTAAAAAAACTAACCTACCTCTGAAAAAAAACAGTGTATGTAGTATGATTTTATGTCGCCACCCAAACATTCAGATTTCTTCTGTTTAATGAGTTAAAAGGAAGTTTTACAAAAACTATTATATTACCTAGTCGATGTACGTAGATGTTATGATAAGAAGAGCGACGGGAGACCGCGGCGTGGCGTTTATGAATAAGTAATGCGCGTTAACAAAATACCTACGTAGGGAGGTACGAGTATATTCTGGTACCGAATTCCCATAGATGTGTTTCCTATTTCACGTGTGAATCGGAGTCGAAACGACAACTCGCGGGCCCACGGCGGCGTCACGCTGGCTACCATTGTGAGGTCCCGGTTAGCGAGGTTCATTGTTACCGCACCGCGCCCCGGCTCTCTGGGCCATGAGCTCCTGCCGGGTGTATATTTGCAAACACAGCGCGCGCCCACCCGCTGCGTCGAACCCCTCGCGGGTTGATATCGCAATTTGTTACGAATTTAGTAATACGATACGCGGCTCGGCTCCGGACTTACTCTATTTTTAATCTTTACACGTTACCACTTTCGAGCAGTAGTGGGCGTTACTGGTAAACTTGAACATTTTTTTAAATACTGTAAGGTAGCAAATAAGCAAGCGGTCACCTGAATTCGCTGAAATAGCGAAGCGACCGATGCCGATAGACATCCGCAATTGCAGATGAGTTTCCTATGTTTAATCGACGGAGATGGAGACGCACAGAAAGAGAATATTTCTACTTCCTAAGCGTCCGGAGTGGACAGAGTGGACTCCATTAAATTATAAGGTCTATCACTTCCAAAACCAATCCTTCCTTGTCGAAAAAGACGGCGTTTACACTATAATTGGTTATTTTTCTTATAAAGTCTGGTAATACTAAATATTTTATTAGTTCGTACTTTATATATTCAGCAATAAAATATTTTTACATTAGTGGGTTTCGATATTATCGAGACGACACTGTAATAAAAATGTAAAACGGTAGGAATCAAACATATAAAAATGCATTTAGATAAAATTGATGGGTATTGTAAAATTCGAATGACATATCCCATCGTTTTACATCAGATTTTAATTCCTCTTAGTTTATGACCGTTGTCGGCTTCTTTGCGGTCAAACCGTCAAGAGCAGATCGGAAAACATAGAGCTGGTTCATTAGAAATAGCGTATAGTAGCTATATTTTTATATATAGTAGCGATATATTTTAGAATTTTTTTACTTTACAGTGCACGATGACAACTAGCAAACAGCCAAGTGATATCGACAAATTAGCGAAGTGACCTTTGCCTGTAGATCTGCGATAACTTAGAAGGTTTCAGATGCACTGTGCACGTTTAATGGAAAGAGGAGAGGATGTAAAGGATAAGTATATGCATATGCATAAGAAAGAACGCGTAGACGAGCGCAGGGAAAGCGCAAGAAAAGAACGCAAAATGTTAGGACCGAATATAGGACTAGAGTTTGGCCTTCGTCACCACACTCATCAGTTGAAATGCGGATATACTTGATGTCTGCGCTCATTGTGGTTGTGGTGTTGCTTTTGAAATTAAACATAATTGCTCTCTACTATCTCGATTTTCGGTTTTTTAATTCAACTAAAAATAAAGTGTACGAGTGAACCGAAACAATTTACACAATTAGAACGTTTAAAACATATATCAAAATAACTCTAATAACATCTTGAGTAAGTCAAACTGTAAATTCCTCCCGTTGGTTTCAATTAACACTCATAAATGACACTGAATTTTAATATGTTTACTTCGAGCACCAATAAGACGCAATAAACATAAACTTAAGTATTTATACGTAGATAATAATGTTTTGATTGAGACTGAGGAAAGTTCGATTTGTTGTTGACGAAGAATAATTTTATATTAAGATTAATTACCAACTTAATGTTTACTGGTATAAGTATCTCGTTATTAAACAACTGCCGTATACTCAATAACAAATGAATTTTAAATTAATATATTTAATGAATCTTTACATTTTAACCACTAATAGAATCTTAATAGTGATTTAAAAAAAATCGTTTAGTTTTATCGATATATTTTTGTACTCTCACCCATACAAAAATAATAAAATTATTTTAGATTAATGTTAAAAATGGACAAAGAAAAATGACAATTGATAAGTTCCTACAGACTACAGAACTATATAACGTCTCAATACAATGTAATGGCATGTTTTATATGTTATACCGGTAGTGTTAAATGTTATGCGATGTTGATTTACCGGACCATTAGCGTCGGTTAAAAACAATTGATATCAAAGAGCGCAAAAAAGCTGCCGTTAAATCAACAATTACGAAGCGGAGTAACACTCGGGGAAACTAGTATAGTGTTTACTTATTAATGCAGTCTGTAAACATTTATATTTAACCGTCGCATTTATATTCTATAGAATTTGCAAAAATATGACATCAATTTTAAACTGTTAACACATTATTCAAAAGAAAATGTACACAGGAATCAATCTTGGAAGGAAATGTAATTGAGATCTAATAAATACCTACTTATTTACTTCACACCTTTAGTTCCAAATTTGTCTATTTACAGTTCGTATTCTCTATTTCCTATGGCGTTTTTGGTCTTTTGTACTTTGATAACAGGAAGTGACGATGTTAATAAAGTTCATTACAACTTAGAAACTGTGTCGCTTAACAATTAAAAGATATCGTGTAAGGTATGAGAAAATCAACTTGCTCCCGTTAATAAGCACTTCCGTCCGATGTCTAATTTCGCCGGTTATTTTTGACATAGTGAGTCCTGTTAAGTGTTAACTTTGTCAAAATGTTGTGCATACTAAAACATCCTTGATTAGTACACCTTAAAACAAGTAAATGTTAATATATTTACTATATATGTTAGTATATATACTAAATTGATAAATTTTACTTTTATACATACTTAGAATTTTCTAGAATGTTCTTAGTTATCCGTACAATTCAACTAATATACAGTAATACTTTTAAAAGAAAAAATGATAAAGAAAATTTGTAAGAAAAAATGAGAGGGACGGTAATATATTTTTATAAATGTGGGATCATACAGTTAAATTTAAAGGGTAATATAACTGTAGTCATGTGAAAATTTGAAAAAACAGTGCTTATTTTCTAGTATGATGTGAATGTAGCGTGATCAAGGTGAATCTCTTACTCTGCAACAATTTGGTTAGAAGTGGGCGGCTGATTCATATCTACGGACGTGTTGAGATAAAACGGCATTTGCACAACATTTATTTCATTTATATACAATTTGTATGCATATCTGAATGTTAGTCAGAGTACGCTCAAGACGTAAAAGCGCGAGAGCAACGCAATATGTCATTAATTAACTTAAATACTTAAATACTAATCTTAATGATTTATGATATTAGTCTTGTGGAGAACATCCATTGTGTTTTTGTGAACCATACAAAAAATAATATGACTTATTTGAGAAAATATATTTTATTTATATTTGATAACATATATCAGACATTAAAATTCTTATTAAACATAGAGTACATTTACTTTCAAATTAAATACAGAATGTGTTACGTTTTAATTAGTACTTTCTTCCACATTCTTGCGTTTTTTTAAGTGTTTGCTTTGTTTCTAACATTTTTCTAATTAAAATATTTTTTTTTTAGTGTTTTATACAATTTTAAAGAATTATATTATTATATCTATACCAACAGAGATGCGTGGGCGTTTATCTTTTTCATTTGAAGTATATTTAAGCCCTACAATGAAACATTATTCTCAATGTTGTAGCCACTTTGGCCACACAATCTCCAGTGGGTGGTGAGACAACGTGCCTAATCAAGAAACTACGTCATCTTTCGTCCTATCTTAACTTATGGTTACTTTATAAATTAAAGTCATATTTACTAACTTTAGAACAGTCTGAAATTATTTTTAACGTCTATTTCCACAGCACATATCTCATTCATATCGAATAAACATATTATCACACATATAATCATCAAACATATAATTATTATAAACATATAATATTTTTCTAAATTCATCCAATACAAAAGTTCGTGTCAATTATTTACTACTAATTACTTGAAAATTGATATAAACACTACAAACTAAATCAATAGAAAAAAGCTTACTATGCCAGTCGAGCGTCAGTCGGTTAGGTTAAGTTAGGTTTTATAAGTCAATGCTTTTATGACAAATATTTAACAAAAATAGTTCACATCAACATCGGTCGCTTCAGGTGAAACAGCGCGCTATCAATTCATTCCAGTTTAGTTATGCGGCCTCTATTATTATTGAGCTAAGAATATATTAGTTCACATTTTCCCCTACCATCGTCATTGCCTTAATTATTTGCAGCTAAATACTATGAATGTAATTATTCTATTTTAAGTATTTTATTGTTTTTTTTGTTATTGTGTTTTTTATTACGTTTTAATATATTTACGTAAAAAAAATTGTATCTTTTTGTTGTATGTATTTCTTAATATAAAAAGTTAGCGAACGGATATTTCTAATGACGTGATTGAGAATAAAATAAGTCATTGATAATAAATAGTTACCTAGAAATTATTAATTAGAATGCAATATACTAATTACTTAACTAGCAGTTCCCCTTGACTTCGTCCGCGCGGAATCTAAAAAAAATTTATTAATAAAAATAGCTTATGTCACCTTGGAATGCTTCCCACCATTGAATACATTTTAAAATTGGTTCAGTAGTTTCAGAGCCTATTCAATGCAAACAAATAAACAAACAATTTTTTCCTTTGCAATATTAGTACAGACAAATAATAATTTTCAAGCCGGAGAAATTGTACATAAAATAAAAATAAAAATTATGATTCTAAAGTGTCTCTTGGTTACACATGGTAGGGGACGGGTGGGGTTTCGGTCGATTGGCATGCGACACTGTGACGACTTGGGGCGAAGCTCAAACGTGCGGTGTTAATTAATGGCAACTGCGTCTATCTATCGTTGACGCCCTATCAATCTCGGCACAGCGCGCCGCAGAACATTTGTACTCATCATGGCGCGTTTAAAAAAGAAAGTTTCGTTGTTCAAAACTTTATATGTTTATTTTCATTGTAACATGTTCAGTAACTGTTTATTCTGGGATTTTTGTAGTTAGAATTTACCTCTAATGTTAAATTTGATAAGAAATATGTAATCCGATTTAATATTAATTCGTATGCTAGAGTCGAGCAAAAACATCAAATTTACTCGTTAACATTTAGATACTTACATAGTTTAAGTTTTTAATCTCTTTAATGTTTCATGATGTTTAATCTGGTCATTATAACATTAATAAAATCAGCTAACAAAAGACTAAGACCATGTAAGATAACGAGAGAGGTAAAATAAATCGTGACATGGTTCATAGCTCCTGCGTTTTAACCAGCTACTGTACTTAAGAAATTGTTAAAGCGTGAGCGAAATTAACTCATAAATGTCAAATAACAACAACAAGACTATAGTTTTATCATTCTGTTTTAACATAAAGCTCTAATAAAATTCAATGAAGGTAAGGTTAATCACTTTTTTAAATTGTTTGAGTTAATAAAGATGGGCCGGGTCGACCGGTGCAATACCACGACCACACAGTAGACAGGCGTGAAGTGGGGTCCCGGAGGCCTAATTTTAGTCCTCTTCCCCTTCCCACCCTTATCTTATTACGAGAGCATGGGAAGGGGAAGTGGATTTGGCGGAAGAGAGGACTGTACGTCCTAAGGGGAAATATCCTCTTCCTAGGCGTCCCCTTCTCCGTTGATTAAAGGTAGGCAACGCATCTGCATTTGCAGATGTCTATGAGCAACGGTCGCCTCGCTATTTCGGCAAATTAAAGTGGCCGTTTATCACCTTTTTATATACAAAAAAGATTTCGTACATCGGTAATAAACCTGATCCTTAAAACAAACTGATTCAGTCAAGATGGGATCACAAACTCAATAAAAAATGACTCTATGCTTATCATATGAGCTAGATAAACTGAGATTTGTTAGTGGTTGTGGGTGAAGATATGCGAGGTCGAACATCTTCGTATCTTACATAGTGTATTAATTAGAATACTTGTCATTCATTGGATGTGTTAATTGATAAGTGAATATTGCACTGACACGTTCGGATCCGTGGGAAAGATCTGCTCTACATTCTTGTACAACATCAGTACCCAAAAATTAATACATCTTGATAAAGCACGCAGTAATTTCCGCCGAACAAGATTTTTAATCATATTATTCAATACGTGTGCAGGATATTTTTTTAATTAATATCATTTATTTTTAGGCCCAGTTGGATTTGCTGCATTTGGGGTTAGACTGATTGATTGTAATCTCGATTAATCTGTTAAAAGCAGCAAAACTTTCCGTCAACATGACTTTTGACCGGTGCGTTATACATACGTTATAAAGATTTGTTTTCCGAGCGCATTCCAGTGTGAGCAGAAATGTCGGCCGCGATATTGCGTACCGCCATTATCGTCGGTGAATTGGCGTGTTATATTCGTTTGGCGTGTCACATTATTAACAAATAAAGCTTGCCGCGGTCCATTGTTGACTTCGGTGTGACGAATCGCCTCGTTTCTTGCGTGAAACGTGCGTGACGTCACTGCGGCTTCGAACCGATAAAGGGCTGCAGTCTGAGACACCGAATTTTTTAATTCGATCCTCGTTAGCCTAACATGTTGACCGAATCGAAGGTTACTGTTCGAAATTTACTGTGGTCGTTTGTTATTTTATGAAACATATTTGTTATGCATGCCTTCTAAACTGAGTTGTGATTTCGCTTTTGCCGAATTAGTAGTTAGTTTCTTGTGGAATATATCTACGCACTAGTATTGTTGCAAATTAGGAAAAACAACATTATACAACTAAGCAACATATACATTTCACAATTTTTGTCACTGTTTACCAACTTTTGTAATTAGAAAGATGATTAGTCAACAGTCAGACTATAACGACTTCTGGCAAAACAGAAGATATATTACTGTAATAAATGTCACAACATTTTCAATAACATAAATGTTCGCAAGTACCGCGGTACGATTGCAAATAAATGCAGGCAAAGGTATATTTTAAATTCAGTTACGTTTTATTTATGAAGTCGAATAATGCAGTTTATCGAATGCGAAGAAACAAGAACTGCATTGACGAATTTAATCAAAGAAAACAAGAGAAATAAATAAATTCGGTGAAACTTGAATGTTACTGGAGTCTTCGTCGTTCGTTTCTTATCTCTCTGTTACTGCAATTGTCGCCATGAACTTATGTATATTTAAGTTTTTTCTTTGTGTCTCCTTTACTTGGTGTATTAATAAATTGAATACCTTTATGTCTTTTTATACACTTTATTTTTACGTCTACATACCAGAGTTATACGTATTTTTTATTTCTTAGGTACTTTATTGTAATCTGTTTCTTTTATTAACCACTAAGTAATATTCAGTTTTAGTTTATGAATCTACCTAAATTTTATAACCAATGCTGGACTTCTTCCGATTGGGATTAAAGGAATACGAAATATAATATTTATATATTTTTGCGACTCCTTAATCTTAATATTAATTGCTTTTTCTTGAAAAGTACAATAATAAGTATTTTTTCATCCATTAAAACCATATTTTTTTATTCATGCCAAATCGTTAATGTGTAAATGTATCTGTTATTCGACAAAAAGTTATATTTTAGTAAGTGAAATACATAGGAATGCCTAGGTCAGTAACAAAGGCGGTCCAGACTGTGTGGCCGGTGATTGCATCTTTACTCGTGACCGAAGCCCACGACTGTTACAACACTTCGATGGCTTCATTTTAACCTTACCTAGCCACAGGTCAGGGCGGGAGGGGTATACGCGGTCAAACATTATGCTAATATCAATCCATTAATTTTCATATAAACAGGGAGAAACTAACGCACCTGTCATTCGTGATCGGTCTTTTGAAATTCGAAGCGCGATTAAGTGAAAAGATAGAACGTAACACGATAACTATTATTAACATTCTTGATTGTCGTAAAATTTTAAATTTTAAAATGTTTGCACTTCATTAATTTAACGAGATTACCTTCCACGGATATCGTATTTGACATGTGGTATCGTAGGTTGTAGTAAGCAGTATTTTATTTCTAAAATCTTATTAACTGTTGATTGTGTTTTCAGGTGAAAGGCCATTTTACTAACTTGGTTGCATAAAATTAAAAGATAAGGGTACACAAAGTTAGGATCCGACAACTGGCTCATTGGTCTCACACGAGAATAAACATTGAAATCGTTGTATCTTCATTGTATTATTTTATTGAATCATGTGTTTATTTGATTGTGTTACTTTAACTTTTATGCTACAGGGTGGTCCATCTTTAATTATTCATTAATTTTAATCCGTAGCATTTAATATGAAAGCGTGTATTCGTATATATTCCTTAGGCGATTCTGAGCTGCAAACGTGAGAAGAATAGCCACGTTACATTTACATAATGAGACTATTTATTTTTACGACCTTCTTATAACGGTTGCCAGTATTTTTTGGCGCATATTAAAGTTCTTATGAACGTAATACTTAAAATATTTTAATCGTTTTCATATCTTGCAATGAGTACTCAGCCACTCTCTTTTAACGCGACAATTGTACGTAATTTGCACAGTCAAAGAATTAAATTCGCTTCCCACCTTAGTGTTAAATATTGGACAGCAAACAGTCACCATACTCATAACACTCAAGCATGTTGCTGTCACAACTTGTCGACTTAATTAAATTATGAGCGTTTAATGAAATTTCATTGATTGTGGGTAGGAAATAAACTTCTTCGACTGTATATAACGCAGTACAAATGTCATTAGTTTCATGCCATATTTACCTCTATAACTTTGGGTTAAGATCCTAATCTCGCTGCAATTTGACATGGAGGCGGGTGATAGCGAGCATTCACGTGACTCGAGTACGTATTTGTTCATAATGTAAATGCATATATTAATGCATATATGTTATATTTTTGGCTTCTAATGACATAATGTTATCGTAGTTTTTGCTCCTATTAAATTATTAACTGGATTATCTTACTAGTGTAGATTCTACCAGCTAATTAATAAATTAAATGGAAGAGGTTTTTCTAGAAAAGAAGGTTCATTAGAACCTCAAGTTATTAGGTGCAATATTTTAGAACATTATTTACATCTGTCTTTATATCTAAAAAAGAGATCCAAACATTTTCTTACTCTACGTATACACACTTGTTGTGTTACTGAATTTAAAAATAGACGATATGTTTTAATTTAAAGACACATATCGAGGGTGAAGGAATATCACTAAAGTAGTTATGTTGGTGTTTTAGAAAATAACTTAGTGAAGTTCAATCGCGATATGCGAGAGTCGTGGAAGTGGGACCACACTGGGATGTCTCATTCGGGAGTCCAACTCGCTATCTACAATCTCGACCCTTTACCGGTTTTAATTATTTAAATTAAATTGCTTAGAGTCCACACATGTATAAAAGATTCATGTAATTTTGACTGGAGTATTTATAGTACACCTCTATTAGTATGTGACATATAAGTCACAGATATTAATTGGTTTTCTTAGTAATGTTTCTTGGCTTGAAAGTTTTTGTTATTGTTTTTAAAGACAATTCTTATAAAAGCAGTCAGAAATATTTAGTTACATCCTTTCTCATGATGATATTCATTTTTAAACTAACGTATGACACAGGTTGTGCTTACAGTTTTTCTAAAGTAATGTACTTTCAGAATAAATTAATTCAAGATGAGATTACATTTAACTTTTGAAAATGATAATCTCCAATTCTGAAAATGGATTAAATTTATAAAAGAATATAATCAGAACTTTATTCTGATTATGTTCTATTATAAAATTAGTTATAGTACTTCAGTTATGTTTTTTATGTCGTAAGTAGTCTACTAGCAGTGGGTTTGTGACCAAAATGCCCGTTTAAAACATATTGTTATCTCTGTTTTTAGCCGACTTCAAAAAGTAGGAGGTTATGGTAAACATTATGTCAGGGATGACGATATGTTTTATACCAATAATCATATTTTTATCGAATCATTAATCTTTCTAATGAACTTGATTATTTAGAAATATTAAAATGGTTGTATCACATCCATTTGACGAGCTTTTATCGTTTTATGTAAAACTAGCTGGATGTCTGTCTCCTTGCAGGTGAACGTTAAATTTTTTCTCTGAGACAAAGTTGCGTTCTAATTGTCAGAGAGTTTTTGGAATTATACTAAAAATAGTAATATTTTCTTTCTGTAACACAAATATTGCATTACGGTATAGGGATTACTACAACCACAAACAGGTGCGGGCAGAATTTTTTATCCTTAGTTGACTTAATATTTTAAGTACTTGTTTAGAAGTTGTTATGAGTAAAACAACCTTCTGACAAAGTCTTGCATAAATTACAATGACACTCGTCATGTTGCTTAACATTCATTAGTAGGTAGGTATCGGTCAATGACATTGAAAACATAACCGAACCAGTTTGTTTGCTCTCGATTTTGATTTGTGTAGTTATATAATGACAAAGTATCTTTGCCGGTCTATAAACTTAAATCGTTTTATTTGATGATATTTCTAATTATTAAAATGATAGTCAAAAATAGACATGTACAAATTTAGCATTTTTGAGTTGTGAGAAGTTTGTTATTTTGATAAAACGTTCTTAAGATACCACTGCGCTTAGTGTAGGTTTGCGATATATTTTGGCTCACTATTATCTAAGTTAGTTAAGTCTTTATTAAACCTTACTTTGTTCTTATATTATGTTACGTTACTTTGTTATAGGTTATATGGTTCTAAGCGGTGTGCTCGCTGCAATACACCGATATCTGCGTCGGAGCTGGTGATGCGTGCCCGAGACCTTGTGTTCCACGTGCACTGCTTCTCCTGCGCACTCTGCAGCACGCCCCTCACTAAAGGCGACACGTTCGGTATTAGGGAGTCTGCAGTGTATTGCAGGTGAGTCTCAGAAGCAAATGATATTTTCATATGAGTTTTGGGAAAATGACTCTTGTTCTACTACTACTACTACTAATACCAATTAAAATATTTCTACTATTGGTAACTTCTTTAATTGGATTTTTTTGAGGTATTCTTTCTTTTTAGGTTGCATTACGAAACTATGCCGGACTACGGGCCTCACATGGCGGTCCCTGGTCCTCCTCAAATGTGTCCAGGACCTTATGCGGTGCCGCCTACTGGTTCACATTACCCGCCTTATCCATCTCCTGAATTCGCGCCGGTCGAACCTGATGTTCCTAAAGGACCCTTCTTTAACGGGGCGGCAGCGCCTCCGCCTCGACAAAAAGGGCGTCCGAGAAAAAAGAAGCCGAAAGATCAGGAAATAATGACAGCTAATCTCGGTGAGTTCAGTGAAGTGTTTTGAAATTTTGCGCACGCGCGAAATTATATTTTCTATTAATTATTGTTCTTATAATTGTTTTACTAGTCGTTATATATAACCAGTCAATAAATAACGTGCTACCCCAAGATTGATATAAAGTGGTCGTAAATGATTGAATTGAAATTATATCAAACCTACCCCCGCCATTTTATAACTGCAAATTTATAATAATCATACATTAGGGTCGCTTTGCCGACAAAACGTTTACAATTTTGTTAACACATTAAAGTCAAAACTGCATTTACCTCACGTGATTATCGGCGGCGACTTCCCGTATATTCGTTTTATAAAAAAAAAAAACAACTTTTTCCTTTTTACAAGATATCGAAACCAGTCCGTTTATCTGGCCGGCAGCAGTCGCGCGGTCGACTCTGCATGCCTCGTACCTTCACAAGAATTCCATGTCAATTTTAAAATTAGATCTTACTTGAATGCTTTTAATGAATAAATCACGTATTGGCAACAGCACAATACTCGTAGTTTATTTGAGTTTATTAGCGATGTCAATCGATATTAAATAACAAAACACATTTTATATCAATTACCGTAAAGCGGTTGTTGTATGACTACCAAAATATAATAAGGAGGAAATATAATATGGGATGAAAGTTACACAAAAATATTCGATTTACTTTTTCATAAATTTGTAAAAAAATCGTGTATTATGTGGTATATAAAAGATAATCAGACTAACTAAAAATTGTATTATATAAAAATAGCAATCCTAACATACGGAGCTGTTGGTGTAATAAAAGATCTAAGTGAGTAACAAAACATATGCACAATTGCACTGGTTTTCAAACGATTTATCAGTGATTATTGTTTACATTTCACGATCAATTGATTACATTTCTTGTCTTAATTATTATGTGATTTCAATCGGAACCAAATGACTCAATACACTTAAACGATTCTTCGCTGAATGCGAAATTAAATGAACACCTTGTATTAGTATGAGGCTGTAAGAAATATAATTATTCATTTAGCATTTACGAGTATTACATAACCGTGACTAATTGACTAATATGGTATTATATTAACAAATTAATTTAAAAAATTGAGTATCGAACAGAAAATCGGTTTAGAAATTCAGGCTAAAAGATATTATAATGTACATAGATTACCCTACTGTCAGTCGGGTCAAAACAATCCCTGTATCTCATCTGAAAAAGCGCAAACTGGTTTCTCACGTGTTCGCAAAACCGCTCGCGTGTCGGACGTAATCCAAAGTTCATCATACTAGCCATATTTCAATGAACCGATGTTCAGTCCGGCTCTTTACCAACACTTTTCGTTCGAAAATGGAGATGCATAGATTTTTAATTCAATGAACAATTCGTTAATTCATTTTTAATAAAGCAATTTATTTCCGAATGGTCACTGATCTCCCTAAAATGACCGATTATTTGTAAAGTAAAATTATTTATATTAATGAATGCTCTTTTTCAATTTCCATTACGTAAATATCGTTTTATGTAATAATTTCCAATAAATCGGCAATTTTACGCAAAATTTATTTGATTCCGGCTCACAGTTACGTAAAATATCAAGTATCGTTTTTTATACGGTATAGCAAATATTGTCATTGGATATTTTTTATCTTTAAAACAAATGAAAAGACCAGAATAATATTAGAGTTGGTCAAATGGACTTTACTAAGCGGTTCTATGTTTCATTTTCGGTAATACATACTGATTAAGTAGTAAAGGTTACTAGTAGAATTTGTGTAATGGAAATTTAGTTCCAATAATAATACATTTCGTTCGTTGAACTTGACAGCGGTGTATCTGAAGTGTTAATAAACGCAGCGAAAGATCATAAAAATATTGAGGTAACACGGCCCGACGGCGCGCCCGAGCTCAAAGCAACACTTGCGAAGATATTTACTGACTTGTTTATAATACATTGAGAGCTTTCGTTTCAAAATTATTTCCTTATACGGGATAGGCTAATATAACTGAAATAATCGTTTATTTCTTCTCTAAAGAGTTGGACCTAATTCGTTTCTAAAATTAATTTAGTAATTTATCCTCTGGGGTGTTATTCTGAAAGTCACATGTTGCTTACTCAATTTATATCTGAAGAAATAACCATTCAAGAGATTTATTATTCTTCGCGTTTTTCTTATGGTCATTAATAATGGTAAAAGTGTTTGCAATATTAATCTAATTACCGATTATTGGTTAAACATAACTAATCTCACGAAAGAAAAGCAGAAATCAGACGCTTAGGTACTTAATACAGAAAGGTCTTAAATATCTACGAATTATTATTTAAAGTTAGATAAGATTAGAGCACGTATACTAATTATAATGGGTAAACGTCAAACTCATCAGTTATCTTTTTATTAGGACCATTACGTATATTAGATATATGTTTTGTTCAAAGTATTTCCTATTATATTACATTCTATTATGTTGTCTTTACTAGATAACGTTTTGACGTAAACGTTGATATTAATGGGTAACAATATCTCAGATCTGTAATATAAGCCTTTTTAGAGTTTGCAAGTATATCGTAATTGTGGATCCTCTTTATAGTACTACACCCTCGGGTCTAGTAGATATTGAATATTACATGTGTTTTCTTAGTACATGAAATATTTTATCATCTAAAATTTTAATCGGAATTGTACAAAATTGAATAATTTAAAATTGTATGCGTATGTGTATGCATTATAGGTAAGAAGATAGCTATATATAGATATATACATTGTCATATGTGTTTATTGAACCTGGTGATTTAAAGTTGGAATGGGGCGCGTCTCCCCATCTAATACGAAGCTGAAATATGAAGAACGATTCTCAGTTTATATAACATCATAAATCTGTTACCGGACGAGGGCGGGATTCGGGTTTTTATTGCTACATGAGTGTAATGGTACGTCTCCTTTAAAGAATTAAAGAATAGGTATTTTAGTTTACAATTTAAATGACGGGGACGCAATGCGTGCCAGTTTATAGCGTAGGTTGTTTAGTGAGTAAAATCTCCGGGTTTCGACGATTTTCTTTCCTTGTATACGAAGTCGGTTTATGCTATCAAACAATAACAGTACTGTTCTGCCTTCGTGTGAAATTATTATAAGGCAGTGTAGAATGATTCTGACGATTATGGCGCTACACTACCACGGTCCGACGGGTCATCGTAGTGCTGTCGTTCCGGCGCCCAGTTTGGTGAGCGGTGAGGTTGGTTTTTGCTACGGTGGCCATTTTCGCGGGTCGGGTTACTTTTTTAGCGGCCAATTTTGGACCGCCATAATTAATTACAAGGGAACGTTGGTTTGCGTAACGCCGCGAATGGCAGACTGTGGGATCTGCGACCCACGCCCCAACGAGAGCCGTCCGCCTGCTATATGTAATGATTGTTGTAAATGTATATTAAACAAATTGCAATACGTACATTTTTAACTTTTTTATAATTATAAACGTACATAACTGTCCATTGAATGTTATCTAACATAACTACGAAACCATATTAAAAGTAGAAACAATGATCAGATAAATTACATCGACAATTTATGTTAAACGCCAAATTAAGGAATTAAAAAATAAATCAAGAGAAAGTAAACCAAGAGTATTTTAATATAAAATTATTTTACGTGTCTAGAAACTTAAGTAATTTTTATTTCGAACAATACCTACTAAAAAAATCTATTCGTTTGTTTCTGTTTAGATCAGCTAAGACTTTACAACAACCTTTAAGATATTGTTATCTTATTACAACGGTATTAAGTTCCCAGCACCACAGCACTATAAGGCGAAGAATAAGCTCGCTATCAGATCGTGGGAGGTTCTGATGTCAACAAAATAACTACGATCGCACGTGAATAAGGACACAAAGTTGTTTACTTAAAAATAGTGTCATCACGTACCATGACGTGATGTCAACTTAATGTATATTCAGTTACATACTTAAATTTTATACTTAAGTATTCCAATTTGGATATAACTTGCAACGTTAAGGTTAACGGGCATTTGTTGTGGAGATCGCTAGGTGGGTCGCTGCTTGTTGTCGTGCCGCTGCCACACCAGGTGGATGTATGCGCGTTAACATTTATTGTTAAAGATAAAACTAAAGTCAAATTAACGATAAAAGTTTGAAAAATTATTTCTAATAATGTCATAATGTCAAAAAGAAAATAATTTTTATTTGAGTTTTTTGGGTAATCAAAGAATCCTAGCTTAGGAATGTATAGGGCGCGCAAATAAAAACAATTTTTACACACGTATGTAGCCATATTAAAATTATGATTTCTTATATTATTTATACTTATGTAATCATCAGGTTAGATCACATGAGAACGAAGTTTAGATAGAATGGATGCCACATGTTCCGAAGCAATCGTTTCGGGCGCTGAGTTAATGGGGCATAACCGCTGACATGCGCCTCATATATGTCTAGAAATAGTTCTACTTTGGTTTATTATTGATATTTAGAAGGTTTTTTCGTTATTAATAAACTTTACTTTAATTAACTACGTCAAAATTTATTTATAGTTCGTACTCATTAGAGTGTTAAATAGTATTTAGACATATATACATTTTTAAGTAAAATGTTGTGATTTACTTTGATAAATGTACTCTACATGTACTTAATAAATGTATTTAAAATGGAGTTATTCAAAAATCTGCGTTAGGTACTCTTACTACGAACTAGTTGAACTAGAAATGCAATGAAATATTCAGTAAAGTTTTATTGAAAGGAAGGTTGACACATGTTATTACATTTTAACACAACAATAGGTTTTACGATAAATAGCTAATGCAGTTCGATTATCTTCATGTGATGATGATGATGATGATGTTCTCCGTCAAGTAATCTGTCAATGGCAAACCTTGGTATCTTGCTACCTCCGAGAGTGCTATCGGAGATAACTGGCAAATCCGAACATAGCTTTGAAGGTCCCGTCGCACGCATCTTCATGTAGAGTGACATTCACACAATAATATTTATGTGCTTAAATATTTTTTAATTAAAGTAGGATAAAAATGTCCCCAATCAAGTATACAACAAAAATATCGTTTCATAACTCGTTATTCGAAAAACATTCGCAATGAAACTTAAAAACATTCCCGAGGCGCAATTATTTCGCAGTGCGCTGAACTTAATTCGTACACATAATTATAATTACATACTCGCTTCGACATCGGCAAGATTGTCAGCTCGCCCTAACTTTTGGAGCGGTGTGTCCATAAATTACCCACAAACAGGCGGATAAAAAAAACGCTTCCTACTTCGGTAACGGGAGCGAAGTAAATTATATGCCGTAATGAAGTTGTCCCATCTGCTCCCCGGGTCACGTGGTGTCACCTTTTACGTTAACTTTTTTACTTTTTGTTTTAGAAGTTTTCTATCAACCAGAGTTACGGACCGCCATAAATTTAATATAGCCGCATCTACAGCACCGTGATTTATTTCCTGCCAAAATGTGTGCCTGTGTTTTTTAATATCGTTTTCGGCATCGGATGTGTCGAGTAGCGTCCGACGATCATACAGATAGGGTGACCGCGCGCTCCCTCGCCGACGGTAGTTGCTTTAAAAAAGTTTCATCTTTTTTATTTTTACTGAAACAAAAAGCCGTTTGGGATACTTTTAAGTTTTCCTCTGACATTTTTGTTCTTTTTGTACATACTGATAGTAGATTACGCAGTCACGAAAGTTAACAACTCAACTTGGTTTACTGATTAAATAATAATTGTAATTGTAATTCCACAACTAAGTTTTAGAAGGAAATTGAAATTATTTTAATAGGAACTTATAATGTTACTGTTATTAAATTACACGATGACTTTTTCTGCATTTAATCGGTTCTAATTTATGATCATGGAAGAACCATATTTTCATTTAGTAGACACCAACCAGACCCCATAAATATACACTTTGATACGCATAAAAATGTGTGGTCTTAGTCTCATGCATGTGAGTAGTGTAGTGTGGTGTAGTGAAAGAGTGTACTGGAGATTGAAAATTAAAATGTTAACAACTTAGAATACGTATTAAGTTATGAAGTAACTTTATGATACAAAGTTCAACTTTAACTAACATGGGCTTTAATAAAAGTGCTTTTAGAATTAATTAAAGTAATTAATCTTAGTAAAGTAACCGTTATATGACGAACATATGAATGTGAGAATAATTAAATAGAGTTTTATCATTTATTAATGAGGAGTAAATTTAAAAAGGTTATAATATCCCCTCGGCGCATGGTTTCACTACACGTCAGTCGGCTAATGTGATATCCATGTAAGTTCGTTTTGTAAGCGCCGCTATCTCGTCTGAGACATCTGTATCAGTGGCACACCGACCCAATAGCTTTATATTGAAGCCTTATTTATTACTCGAGCCTCTCTCAAATTTAGAATAACAAAGTTTTACAATGGCAACTTCTCTATTGAAAGCCTGAAAACTATATCCTAAATGCCACCGATTTTAAAATGTTTCATGTAAAAAATTCAATAAAGATTAATGCTATTTTGTTTAATGTGTAAAGTTTCTTGTTTTGTTTGGATTGCTAGTTATAATGTTATACTTTTTTTCTATTATTAAATTAAATTATTATGCCTTATCATATGAAACAAACAGAGCCGGCACCAAAAGAAACGTCATGTGCTAGAGAATCACAATTAATTATCATTCAAATTATGTCTCACTTTAAATTTCATGTTACTTCGCAAAATATTAACATACTCTAAATATAAAAATAAAACAAAAAAAATACATCGTTTATTGCGGTATATGGAAATTATATTACATTTAATAAATCTTATTAGGATCCAGATATGACACAGAATAAGGCCATTGCCATCTGAAATGGTATTTTGAATTTAATAACGCACTAATATTTAAACGCGACGATTTAATGGGAAATGGTATAGTATTACTAACCTGTACTGGGTAGTTTTTTTGTTATGTTTCTGTGTAATTTCTTACATTTATAGTCCTTGATATACAGGTTTCGGTAGTAGCTTATCCTAGTTATGTTAATTTAACATTGACAGTGTGATGCAATTTTGAAAAATAATGGTACTAAATCTATGACTGCTAGCTGTTTAATAACTTCCAACAAACTAGCTTTTTCATTTAATATACAATAAAATTATCTAACATCAATAGCCTTGATCGTCATCATGGAATATACTCGTAATATATGCAGCCGTTACAAGTTTTGATATCTATCGTCTGCGTATAACTTCATAGTTGTAGAGTAATAACAGTTGAAATATGGCCGGCGCTCGACTGCTTCGCGCCACCCGACCACGTATGAGTTAAAGCCGCCAGTAGCGCCCCCTGCTGATGCGTTACGTGATACTACATATGCGTCGATTAAATTAATATTTTTATTCGTATCCGAGTCACGATGACATCTCGAAATTTTTCTCTTGTTATCCGTAAAAAATCTATTCTGGTATTTATAAGCTTCCATAGAATTTACAACGTGTTTTTGATACAGGTCACTCGATGAATTGTATTGCAGTGTCATCAGTAACAACGAAAATATCCCATACATATAAAATGCCAGTGGCCACCGGACGAGATGATATCGCGTAGGAAATCTCATTTTTTTGGCCGACTTTAACATGAATGGTGCTACGATTTATGAGATCACAGCGATCTTTTATAACCCACCCACTTTTTACACGGATTTTTTCTAGCCGTCGACGTGTTATCTGCGTACATTTTGTGTCTCAATCTATTAATAACGTCTTCTTTTAGCGGACGTGACGTTTTCGTGCCGTGATCTTATTTATCGATAAGTGCCGGAACCGCACCACTTGCAAATAGCTAACGTAAAAAATAATAAAATAGTAGAGCAGCGACAAGATAAATGTCTGCAAAAAGATCTTTCCTTCCTACGATATATCTATAGGAAAGTGTTGAGCACGAAATTGAACATGAAAATTCTCCGCTTTGCAAATATTCCTAAGCCCGAGAGACCGTATCAGGTGCCTAGTGGATGCACGACCGCCTGAAGCAGGTCACTGACCACCAGTTTCGTTAGACCTTCCCCAGCCCCCTCTCACTTTCCTGTAGCGGGGCACGAGGGGATATTCAACTGTTGCGGAGGCTCTTCGTGTTTTCTCACTAGTTTTATTGTTACCAGAGGGTGCATAAATCATGTCAAGTAAACACAAACGTTCCGTCAACGTGGCAGATCGTACCTGCGATCTCTTAGAGACCACCTTTATTACCTTCGTATTAAAACTTGTAGTTGAATGTTTAATTATATTATTTTTCAATTAAGCTCATAATTTACTGTCACTATTAAAGTAATATTTAAATCATATGTAAAACTGGGTGCACCGCTCATTAAACTTTCATTTCTCAACGGGCAAACTTTTGACTTGTTTTATCGCTTTTAAATCTTGCATTAAATGAACGCTATGAAAGCTTATGGATATAAATTTATTTAAGCCCTGATATTTATCAACATTTAGATTTCACGATAGCCACTTTACGGTACGCGTCATATCCTCAGAATCGTTGATATCAACCAATGATATTTTAAGTAAATTGACATAAAATTTGAGATGTACATACGAGTATTTCGTTGTACCTGATGTTCGCTCTAGTCCCTAGTCAAATATTATAGTAGAAGGTTTCGTCAACGTTGAGTACTTTCCTTAATAGTCTGTCTAGGTCACGGAGTTCACATTTTACACTTGGTAACATTTGCACTCGTAGCAAATGCATCTTTTGTAAGGAACATTTAAAATTTCAGTAGCACCTTTACTATTACCACTCGTTCTTTAAAAGATTACATATATATATAGTTTATTGCTATCAAATTAGGTATCTTCTAGTTGCCTTAACGGAATGAAAATGAGTCAAGATAGCTTGAAGGCAGGATGTGTGGTAATTTAAAATCTTTATAAATGGCATTACTGCGGGGTAAGTAAACCTCATCGACGCTAAAATTTCCGTTGTATAGTTCAGTGGGTAATGTAATGCTAGTGTCAAACAAGGGCAGAAGAGTAGACAGTACAGTACTGCTTTTGTTCAAACGCACACTTTCAAAACAGTACTATCTGACTTGGTGTTGTGCGATCTGTTCTGTTCAGCAGTACTGTTCCGTCCTACTGATCCGTCTGTACTGCCCTCGTGTGAAACCAGTATAAGCACGGAACGTTCGCTAGCGGCTTGCTCAAAAGCGGTTGCATTTTACGCGTATCGAGCTCAACGATGATAGGTGTAATGCAACGAATCCTTGTCTAATTTCCTACGGTTCTAATTGTTCGTAGTCATTAATAAGGAACTAATTAGATATAACACATAAGTTAGTATATATGTATGTATTTTAAAGCGGGTAGTTATTAATAGAATAGTTTACAATATTTCATATAGTAACATGCTTGCATGTTTTTTTTTTTGGTAATTGTTTCAAAAGATTGAAGACAAAAGATTCACGTATGAATTACACTTTTTTTTTTAAATTATAAATAATAATTTTAAACATGTCAAAACACTTTAATGTCTTAAGGCATTCTACTCCATTCTATGTTCCACTCGATGTTTCGGAATATTTATTGGCAACAATCTTTATTGGTCGTTAAAACCTCGACGCGGCAGCCGGCCTTTCCCGTCACGGATACGTCACGGTGACGTTGAGAAATCGTAACTGAAAACAATGAGCGGTATGCAGCGACCGATTTACGAATGAAAAAAAAAATATTTTTGCCGACTGTTTAACAGTTGTAAAACTGCTTTGTCAACTTTTCTATCTACATGTTTAAATAATTTTTATCCTTGGGTTTCCATTTTAAATACATATTGTCATCTAGTTCATTGTCTTTGAGAAAATAGAGATGATAATATTTTATAAAATTATAGCAATGGCTTTATTAATATTATAAATGCGAAAGTATGGAAGAACAAATAGCCTTTTCATTAAGTTTTTTTTTAATTCCACGCGGACGGAGTCGCGGCTTACAGATAGTAATAATTATAGCCTATGTCGTCCGAGAATAGTGTAGCTTCTCTGCAGTGAAAGAATTTTTTAAATCGGTTCAGTAGTTTCAATGCAAACAAACAAACAATCCAAACTTTCTTCTTTATAGTACTAGTACCTGTAGAAAAATAAACATTTGTAAAACAATCTTTACTCCTTTATAAAAAGCAAATATGTAGTTTTAATAATTTATTTATGCATTTGTAACAACTTATAGAAGGTTTACAGATAATATTCGGCTAGTGTTTCAAAGTGTTCATTCTTTGTTATACTAAGCTAATCCATAAATATAAATAATTAAGATTAACATAATCATGTTAAACATGGAGTTATTTGCCTCAAATTACTAAACTAATTTAAATGTCACGTTAAGGTTAATTGGTGAGGTGTCTGGTCACAGCAAAAGGTAAATTTTATTTAACGACATATAATTTTATGTGTGCGAATTAGCAATGCGAATTGTATGTATATCTTAATTTAAACTTCGTTGATTGTTATTGGGCGTGCTTTGCCCGTTTATTTTGTAATTGCCATCAATTGTTTTATAATCCCATACAAAAGTAGTATAGAGCAGGGTAAAAAGTTTTAATTACACTTACAAAATTCTTGGATCTTTTACAGAACGGAATTACATTGTAAATATTTTACATTGTACCACGTTTACAATGGCTTTATAAAATTGTAAAGTAGTATTGTAGTGAGGTATTTGATGGTTGCTATTTTACAGGTATGTTTTGTTGTTAGTCCTTCATCATGGAAGTCCAGATGCCTTTTTATTAAAGTAGATTAAGCCATGATAGACTACATTGTATACCTCACTCCTAAAGAATATAATCAATTTAATTCCGATTTCCTAAAGTACTTTCTCTAATTGTATTTGCAAGTATGGAGTATTATTTATTATTTTAATATATTTATTATAATAACACAATATTCTATATTCTAACAATTTCATTGTGTTACATTGAGCAGCGTGAATCTTCTCTTCTCGTATCAGATCTGAATCCTGATTACCTGGAGATGGGATTCCGTGGCGGCGGCGGTCTGGGCGCCACCTCGCGCACCAAGCGCATGCGGACCAGCTTCAAGCACCACCAGCTGCGAACTATGAAGTCATATTTTGCAATCAACCACAACCCCGATGCTAAGGATTTGAAACAACTCAGCCAGAAAACTGGTCTCCCTAAGAGAGTTTTGCAGGTAATTTATTCCTGTTATTTAATTATCTAATTATATGTTACTACGTAATTGTCAAAGACATTTTGTTAATAGTTTTTTTAGTTGCCATTCATTCTGGAAGAAGAATTCTTTAATTAACATATCGACGCTGGAAAGCATAAACACTGTAACCCTTGAAATCGCGAATATGTTTTTCACACGTTAATAATTTCAACCATTATCAAACGATAATGATTTTATTATAGGTTAGCACAAACTACACAACATTGCTAAATACTGCATGCTTGTACACGTATCAGCTCACGAGTTATGATTTTTTGGCTCTCCTGTAAACTTCATACTTTCGGGGTTACAGCGTTTACGCTTTCCAGCGTCGACATGTTCAATGTTTTTATGAGTTTGATGCTTTTGTGTAGTTCCCTACGTATCCGCTATTTCCAACGCGTAGTTGACAATTACTTAGATCTATATTTGTAATTTGTTAATCTTGAGAATTTCCTTTACAAAGTTACTGAATTATCCAGAAGCTAATGCGATTTTAATGTAGTAAGAATATCGCTCGCTTTGTTACTAATGTGCTTATCGAAAATGCCGCTTTGCGAACGTATTTTTTTTAATAAAAAAAGTGGTAAAGGTAAATTGTATGCGTCACGACCACTTTATTCATTCGTGATTTTATCACCCCAGTTATAAGATACTATTTGAACAAATGATTGTTGGGCGTTTAATTTTTTTTACAGCATATAATATTTATAACATGAACATCCAATTTCTATAAACTCATACATCATATGAGTAGCACATTTCTCGGTTATTTAAAATTGTAAATTTAGAAAATAGCAATGGGTGTCAGGAGCTGTCTAAGTGTAAGGATCAACTTCTCACATATGAAGTTTTGGTAAGTGACAATACTACTGTTTTTTCCGGTGAACGGAATTATATTTACACATTTATTCACATGATAGACCTTGATTATTATTCAAAAATTGTGTTAAAATTTATGAATGTTTTAATAAAAAAATGATGTTAGATTTTGTTATGGGCGCGGTGTCGGGCCAAACGAATTTAAAGGGCCACAAGCCCATCTGCGCAGCCATTACCACCGACCGGCTCGGGTACTAATAGATTGGACACACCGCGGCACAGCTTTGCCGTTTAGACCTTTATATTGCTTTTAATTTGTTTACCGAGTGCGGCCCTTTAATGTGGATCTTACACGGTGCCTTCAAAGAGCCTTCCTTTGTTTTCGTAATTACACCATTTTTGATAGTTCGCTCTGGTTTCTTTTTAATACACCTAGTGGAATTTTTTATTCTTTGTTATTGAAATGGCTACTACGTTCAATAAAATTCTCTACAATTTTATTATTTATTTAAAGTCAGATTGCTAAGTTGTTGTTATATAATGTAGAAAGCTTTGGTGACTAAGTCCTTTTCGCAATAAACCAAGTAAATCAGTTTTTTGCTATTTAAAAAACTTTACTATTAATTAGAATAATTATTATAGTTGTGACTTTTTAAAAACCTTAGTAACTTACTGAACTTAAATTTAACTCGATCATCAATATTAGCTCTAATATTTTTAAAAGCAATGGCGGATTTAAAAGAAATCTGAAAGAACCTTGAGGATAAATAAATAAATGAAGCTTACAAACGCGGTCGAGATATGCCGACGAAGTTTAGCTATGTTCTTTTTGGAGTATACGTATAACAATGGCTTCATACATAGCCAAGAGATGTCGTCTTCGTAACATAAGATCGGTAGGCAGGGTCCCCTTACCAGTTATCGACATACCGAGCCCAGCCGAGCTGACCCGACGCAGATAGCGCGCGCCGCATAAATTTCCCTCCAACCAATTATAGGAAGGCAAAGAGAACCTCTCCCTCCGAACCTCCGAATATTGATCGAGATTTTTTTGGAAAAAAGCTTACGGCTTGCCGTCGCCATTTTGCCGAGATAAGGGCTTTTTCGTTTTGTATATACCGACTTTTGGTTGTACGCTCCCGTGGAGAAATGTTAAGAGACGCATTTTATTTTTTAAAGATAGAATCTGACAGAGTTCAGATAAACAATACCCGCATGTGGTTTATTTTCTAAATTGTGAAATGTATTGTGAAATTTATTTTTAAGTATGAAACATTTATAACATATTGTATTTAATTCAAGGACGGTATAATATAGGTACAGTATCAGATTCAACAACCTAAAACTATTTTACGGCTAACAAATTACCATTTCTACTTGTTTTTTTCATAAAATTGAAATTAAAATAAGATATTAATTATTGTTATGATGTAGTCTATTTTTTTATGAACAATCTTAGTAAATGGACTCCTTCCCGTTATTCTGCTAATCTCTTATAGTAAATTAAATTAAGAAAAAAAATTAAGAAAAATATGGACTAGTCTACATTTTTACTACTACTTCTAACAGCGAATTAAGATTTAAACTTAAAGCAATTTCTTTAATAAAAAAATTATAAAAAACATAAAAGCAGGTGCGTGTTAGTATGGAGAGAGCGGGTGTCTAATTGGCCCGGGCGCCTCGGTAATATATGCGCCCGCGACGACTCCAAGCCGAAGCGCTGGCGTATTTAGAACAAACCGCACCATATTTCTCTCCGTGCGTCCGCAATTGCGTGATTTGTCACTCGTTCTGTTCTTTTTTTTCTTCTTCCCTTCTGAAAAATGACTCGGGTTCAAGTAGCGCTGCGTAATTAGTCGATTGAAAAAGTACCTTTCCTTGCTGGGGCGTGTCACCCGATCAATCGGCACAATACACACCATAAATGCTACTTGACTTTTTATTCGTACCATTCATTTTAATGACATGACTGCTAAGATCGCATATGCAATATATGATAAGTTAAATCTCAGTTAAAATAATACAACTTAGGACGGTAATCAAAGTTTCAATAAAGTGTTCGAAGCAAAGGGCAATTACTGTTTATGTAATCATTCAAACTTCTATTTATACACACAAAATTGCTTGGTTATTTTTAAATCATTTTCATGCCATGATTCCAGATACAATAAAGATGCCTGCAATGGCACACAAATAACCAAAGAAATGTTGAAGGCGTCTCGAAGCCAGCAATTAGTATCGGATGGTCACACCTCGACATTTGGTCTGATATAATTTTACTTTCTAAGTACATTTGGTGACAATAATGAATGCGGTGTCTCGCTTGAAAATGAATTTAAAGAATGTCGTTTAAAGACGAGATCTGCTTGCGCGGGCGCGTGGTGATCACAATCAAACGCTCTAGTAATTAGTACCAACGCATCGCCCTGAGACGCTCGGTTGGGCAGATAATTTCCGCCGCGATTTCAAAAGGCATCCATTTGTCATTCGGTCGCGCGCACTCGCGCCAAGCGGACGTGCCGTGTCTACCTCCTAATTTATTTAAATATTATTTATATAAGGAAACGCGACTATTAATCACATCTCTACAGTTTTTATTTACAATACGCTGAATATTTGAGCGCCTTTGATCACATCGTTGCTTGGACATTTATTAGGGTCTCCTTATGAATTCCTTTTGAAATTCGTTCTCAAGTGGGGAAATCTCTTTACTTAAATTCATTTTTCATTCATTTTATTTCATGGTGATCACATTTCTTTTGCCCGAATACTGAAACGTTACTTAAATATCTCCTTTCGTAAGCATTGCTTACAATTTAACAGACGTCAAAATTTAAGTGGTATACACAAACGCAAATCAAGACATGTAAGCGCGTGATTCCGTAAGTAGACGTATTATTTTTACGTCATGGCAACATCCTTTGTTTTCAGTCAAAGAGTGTATAAAAAATACTTGTTCTCGATTACGTTTTCTTAAAATTCACTTTACGTATCCGTTTCACGCAGCATGGCTTGGACAACCTATAGTTGTAAGACGTGTTCATTCCCAAATAGTAAAGAAATTTAAAATAAAAATACTAAATAATCAAAAATCAAAGAAGGTTGTTAAAAAATATCCTTTCTGTTTAAAGTATTTTTAAATAAAAAAAATTAAAAAAATTTGACCATACTTTTGTAGAATGGAAAGCATCTGGCGTTATGTTTTGACAAGTTTAAATTAATAAAATTTTAATAAATCATAATATCATCAAGACACTTTTTAAGCAGTTTAAGCGGGCGCAGACAGATGTCGCTACAAACCTATTTGCGATTTCGATATATTCTCGTTCAGTCGGCATTTTTATATAAATACAAGCTGTCGCCCGCGACTCCGTTCGTGCGCAGTTAAAAAAAACTTTATAGGGGTATGAATAATAGATTTTGGCCGATTCTCAGACCTACTGAATATGCTCACAAAATTTCATGAGAATCGGTCAAGCCATTTCGGAGGAATACGGGAACGAACATTGTGACATGAGAATTTTATTTGTCCGAATGCGATGATTATGATGAAGCAGACATGTTAACACCTTAGATTTTAACTTTTAAGATAGCTCGCGACCACTCTTAAATTGTTGGCGTACTTAAGTCGACATGACAGTTCTTTTGACAGCAAAATGTCGTTGAGTGACGATCCAGTATAAGAAATGTGATATTGAGTGGCCTTTAAGCATGGTACGACTTGAGTGGCATCAAAGTTGAGATACGTCTTTAACTGACTTACGAAAATTCCATATTGGAGTTTAAGCGTGGTCTTATAATTTAAGACGCTCTTACATATTTAAGTGACGTTTCAGTATTCGGGCAATCATGTAAATAAATGTTCAAGGCACCATTTAAAAAGTTACTTATCGCGGATTGCAAGTTAAAACTTAGTGAATTTTTTGCACATTTTCATAATTAAGTATACCAAGTACTATGTTAATTTTGTATAATACAATTGCTTTGTACAAATGATCGTGCGATTTCAAAGATAAATGGAAAATAAATTTAGTATATATTATAATACAGATATTCAGTCAAAGTTAACCGATGGACATAAGTCTGATTTACATGTATCTACTAGGAACTTGTTTCATGACCGATGGTAGCAAGCACTTTGTTGTAGTCACTCGTATTATTCAATGCCTACATTCGCTTTAACCATGTTTTACAATAGCACAGACCTGGCTTATACCTAAATTTTGTTACCGGCGATTGAATGCTTATATGTTTCATTTTATTGCCAAAAAATCTAAACAAGCTACTTTTTACAAATAAATTATTACCTTCAATATTAATAGTCGAACGTCGCGTGTGTTGTGACAATCTAGAAAAATGTTATGTTCATTCTACTTTTTCAGCGTAGTCATTTATCTCATAGTGTACTCTTATTTATATTTTATTTCTGTACTTACCTAAGATCATTGTCGGAAAATAACAATACCTGTAAAATTTGCAAAATTTTGATGTCATTTTTTTTGTAAATATTTCCACATTTCGTATTTATATTTCCTAAATCCCTTTAAAATGTATGAAAGAGATAATACGAAGGTTGACGACCTACTCATTAGTATCACGATAAACTAAGCCGGTTTCTTATCTCATTTGAGTTAATCATATTTCTTCGCCTGAAAACAAAAACATAATACGTTATACCGTATAATAATAACATTTAATTGTTCAAAAAAGAACTTCGAGCCAATTAGTTTCGGTTGAATGTTTTGTTCATAACAAAGATTCCACGCGAGTCTGACGTGTAAGAAAGTTCTTAAATGATATTATAAAAAAAATCTCTCGCGCTATAACTATAGTTAAACGGTTTATATTGAGGCATGAATTCATATTATCATCACATCTTCCCCATTAGTACATTGAAATAATCGCAAAGCAAATTGAGATGTAGTTTTAGATGAGAAGTTATTTTGAAAAGTCACTCGGCTAGATGTGACGTTACAAATGGCTTGTCTAATACTCGATACTGCGCGAACTTATTTGTGTTAGCTACGAGAATAACACTATTACGACCCAATTCACAAGTGTCAAGCGTTTAATGGACACTCAATAAATATTTTGTCTCTTTGTAAATCCTGCGTATAATGCTTTCATGCTACAATGTTTTTCATCGCATAGATATTTTTTTTACAATAAAAACAAACAGACAAGTGAGTTATGATTATTATGTTTGGTGATTATGGGTAATATTAAACATCAGAATTTACCTTTAAGAAGATAAATGGCAACAGTCAGGTTAGTCCTTAATAATTTAATTAAATAAGCCTTTACAGTAATGGTTCTCTTTTATAAACCAAAGAAATTTATATAGGTAAGAGCTTATATATTTTCTTCTTCATATTTTCTTCTTCTACATTGGCATTTACTTTTGAAGTTCGGCTATCGATAGGACAATTTGCACTAATCATTATAAAATCACGATATTCACGAATTTGTATCGAATAGAAACATTATCAGAAAAAGGCTTTTCATTTTATTAAAAGATTTTTATAAAAATATTATTAAATATATGTTTATTTTTTCTTTTGAATAAGAACTATATTTGATTCTAATATGATTAGTTTTCATCTATAAGGCGTTGAAATTAGTATTGTCAATGTTTTGTTTTTAAATAGTAAAGAGACAACATGTATTAATTCTTAAGATAGTGGATTCATGAAAAGCAACATACATTGTTTAGATACAACATGAAAGTGTAGTCTGTTACAGTTGTATTAAAAATATAACCTTTGTTTCTATAAAGATAATAAGTCGAGAGAATTTTTGTACAAGTATTTTAAAAAATTGCTAAGAAATTCAGATGTCAGCAATTGGCCATTGTGGTTGAGTAAGGCCTAGTCATTCCCAACTTAAGCTAGGCTCCAAGTTTAGGTGGGGAAGTGTACGAGCTGACTATTCACACAAGAAACATAAACACTCCCGGTGTTTATGTTTCCGGGACCACCGCGCTGCGAGCTTATCTTGACTATGACAGCGCCGGTATGTGTCGACGTGGGATCATCAATCGTGGCCGCGCTCACGTCGTCTCCCGCGCTTTTCGCCCATTTCTCATCGCTTCACTTTGAGACACTATCACCTCTCGCTTCTCAGTTTATGATGAATATACGCGAGGAATGACAGGAGCGGGCTGCTTTCGGTAATTAGTCTTAATGTTACAAATTTTTAGGAAATGTTTTACTGACGTGTGATTACTTTTTTAAGTAACTATATGAGTCAAGACTACAATCTTATATGACATGGTTTATTAAAAAGGAAACTAGATAGAAAAAATGTGAAAATTAGTTAAATGCTTTAGTATTATTAACATTTTTTTACGTAATTGTTCAACCATGGACTCGCATTACATTAAAGAAGATTCAAGCTCTTTTACTCGTTTTATATTATTGTTATGCAAAATTTCCCAACGATCTTCAATTCGGTCAGGGGAAAAATCAAAGACTTTTATAATAAATACACGAGTTAATGCCTTTTTTATGTCTGCTAAAATCGGTTCGACTATAAAAAGATGTTATATTTTCGCTTCTTGATAGTGACGGATACGAAATAACCGCTAATCTAAATTTGGAATTAGGCAGCGTCAGTAGCGGCCATACCGCGCGGGGCGGGGCCAGCGGCGGCCGCGCACGATTGGCTATGCCACTAGCGCGCATGCGCAAACTCACGCAAACAATATTTGAATACTAGCTTCCGACGAATACCATTGAATGTTACAAGTACTTTCTTATACTTGAAATTAAAATTAGTTATACTTAGAAGACATACACAATAATAAAATGAAATTAAAAAATGAATCCGTTTACAAGTAGGTACTGAAATGCAAAAAAGTAATCTTTTAAAAATATTTGAGGCAATAGAAATAAATTAAATAGCTAATCGCTAATAAGTGGAATTAAATATATATGTCCATAAAGCGTTACTTGCTAGATGGACTATTTAGGATGCGAAGTTCATGACCACCTGATATAATTAAATACAATGCCCCATGCTAACCTCCCGTTATCTTTATATTATTTACAGGTCAATATCTCACTTCACTAAGCAGCCTACAGGTCTATATGTCGAGTCTCACAAAAACCAAGCTTCCGCATCGAAAGTAACTTTGTGCTCCAATGGAACTTAATTAGGTACTTCGAATAACGAGGACGGAATCATGGAGGAGCAGTCGAATACTTTTAAGCCAGAGTTATACTTTATTTGGATCGTCGTTGCTTTGCAACTCGTATTCTTTTTATGGTGAATCGGCTTTTCATTTTGCTGGCGACATTTCAATGCGGGGCGCGCTTACATTATTCTCTCGGCCGACACCAACCGTGTGTTTTTTGTTCGCAGGTGTGGTTTCAGAACGCTCGAGCGAAATGGCGGCGAATGGTAACGAAGCAGGAAAACAAAATGGCGGAGAAGTGCTCTCCGGACGCGACGCTGGAGATGGACATGTACCACGGACCCATGTCGCTGCCTCCGCACAGTCCTCCGTACAGTGTCATCGGGGGCCCGCCCAGCCCCAACTCTATGGACTGCCCATAGCCACAATTTTGCGCTTTATGAGCGCTAAGAGACTGGACGATACATTAAAAAGTGCAACCTTCAAAAGCGCCCTTAATCGATCGTGTAGAATGATAGTGGACTTCACAAGTGTCGGTCACTTGGTCAAATATATTTAGTCGACTCTGTATAAAATTTATGGTTGAGAGAAAGTGAAATGAATATAAAATGTAAAAATATGTAGGATCTTTAGTATAGTCTGTAACTGTAACTTGCTCTATGACGTTTTATTATAAAACTGCACAATCTAACTGAGCAAACTCAATGGTTCATGCACCAGTTTCAATACTAAATAATTTTATTCTGAATTCAATTTTTTAAACCGAGCGTAATCAAGTTCATATTTGTTCATTGTATGGTATTATATTTTTTTAGAGATTTTAATTTAAGTTGTTGGATATTTGATTATAGAATATCCGTCCATCAATAAATATGGAGATTAACTTTGGTATTATTTCTTCATAAATAAATATGCATTTATTAATTGTGAAAAAAATCAACAATAACATTGCAGTTTACAAAAGGAAAATGGAAAAATATCCTTAGATAGATTCATGTTAAATGTTAGACTTCTTGTTCTTTAGTATATAATTAAATTGCAGTACGAATATCGTTTCAACAAATACACTGAATTGTAATGTAGATATATAGAGATGGGCAAATTACAACGAATAATACAATTTATTAATATATACTATTTATTTATTGAACTTTAATATTTAATTAGGGTAAGAATAAATGTAAGTGTTAGATATATAGACATTTTTTCCATAGAATAATAACTATTATTAACTATTTAAAGACGAAAATAAGCGGACTATACATAAAAGTTGATGTATTAGTTTTTGGAAAACTTGCACATTGAAGTAGTGTTAAGCATTAAATTATGATGTAATGTGAGTTCACTGTCGTAACACAAGTATTGCAATATTTCCATCCCCTTCAACCTCTCTAAGAGATAACAAAAATCTCATACTTGTGTTACAACAGAAATTCACGGTTAATCCAGCTAAGTAAACGCACTTGTAGTTCCTCTTTGTATAAATTATCCATTAATAACGTTACAACTTATAGTAATATATAATTATACGAACCGATTAATTAAATTATCCTATTATTCATTGTGTAGTTAAGTTAATAAGTAGCCGTGACTGTAATGTGTAAATGATGTTAGGAGTGATCGAAAATCTCAAGTAGTAAGCACAACAACAATATACCCGGATAATATATTCCTGTCACTATAACAAAATATAACGAATCTGTTAATAAAATATTTCGAACTATATAATAGTCTACTTTTATTTGACCTTTAAAAACTGACATTGTAATAAGGATCTTCATTAAAAAATGGCAGATCGATTTATGAGTTATTTTTACAGAGGTATTTTTATAGCATATGGTGGCAAAAGAGCATATGGCTATAGACATTCGCAATTGCAGATGCATAGCTTACCTTTAATCGACGGAGGAGTGGACGCACAGAATAATATTCTTATGGCTTAGGCACGCACACTGATCATACGAACGCGGAATTGCTTCTATTTCACGCCTGTCTTCTGTGTGATCATGATATTTCACCGCTCGAGCCGGTGTGCAACAGATGTTGTTATCTCTGGAGTCTACCACTGTTAAAATACCAAGGTAAATGTCGATCTAAGGAATAACTAATCATCTTAATTAGCAATGCAAGTTAATTTGGTAGGTCATTATTTACAAAAGCAAGTTTAAATCGAAGAATGAAACAGTTATGTAATGGATTGTTTGGTTTTTTTATGAATAAGTGGCTTAGAGGATGGTTACGATTAAAATTATTATGATAAATTACGTTTAATTAGCTAAGCCAATAAAACAGGAAAATATGAAACAGTAGGGTTTCATATAAAAAACCAATACATATCGAGCGTTGAATGCCACCCTCAGCAAAAGCTTACGCGTCATTTATCCCGAGGATTGCGTTCAGAAGCTAAACTTTAGAATTACGAGCTGTCTCATAGGTGCGTTCAGAGGAGCCTGAGTTATGTTGTTTTAATTAAAACAATAAATAAGCAGCGCGGCAGCTGGGTCTTTGGGTGGTCCCGTCGAGTAGCTTTTTTCGTAAATTCCGGTCCTTATCGCTAACTCCAAGATCAGTATTGCGTTCTACACCTAACTAAAGTATTACATACCTATTCATATATGGCACCATAATGTTAGCAACATCTTTTTGCAAAAATTAAGATCTCGTACTTACATCGAATATGACGTCAACTGGCGTTGCGTTGGTTATTTTTTAGTAACAAAATATACAGGTAGTAGTATATGCAGGTAACATTCCATCATCGTTACACTTGTATTTAAAAATGATGTTTGTATTTTTTTTTTTTGATACAGTATAGGTTGACTATGCAGTCAAATGTTTCGACAAAAGACGCCCACAGCTAGTTAAGGTTATTAGTTAGATCGAAATTGTTTCAAGTTAAAATTTAAGTGCAGTGAGTACAAGAAAGCGCAATTGATAAAAGTTTATGCCCACCGGTTTATACAGCCCTGTGGGTTTTTACTTCATCTAGAGTGCAGTTTTGAGAACGGTTAAATAAGTGCTTACTTTAAGTAAAATAACTTTTATTTCGATTACGTATTATCATAGAACACAGTTGTTTGAACGATTAAAATTTTTTCGTAATCATGCGTATATCGTTGCTATCAATTACTTTTTGAATAATGTTATTTAAATTTAGCTATACTAGCTGTCGGCCGCGACTCCGTTCGCGCGGGATTAAAAAGCTTAATTGACAGCCTATGTGTTCTTCCAGGCTGTTTTCTACATCGATGCCAAATTTCAACAAGATCCGTTCAGCCCCTCTGGAGATATCTTTTAACAAACATCCATCCATCCATCCATCCATTCTTCCATACATTCGTATTTACTATATTAGTAAGATTTCAATTAAAAGAAACTTAACGTTTTCTTTAATTTCATATGCAAATAAAAAGATAACTCTTGCATTATAGATTCTATCAATTTTTATTTAACCTTTAATTCTTTATGTACACTAATATTACGAAGGTAAAAGATTTGATTTCGGGATAAACTCAAACACACCGGAAGTCGTTTCCAATAATTACCAGGACCTTCATCAGTGCGACTTTGTTTAATCTAATAATACGAAATAAATAAGGGATTTTCCGAGAAGAAACAATAACGACTTACCAATTAGTAAAAATTATTGCTTTTATCTAATTAAAAAGAAACCTTTGATATTTCTAATTCTTTTTATTTCCACTAGCTGTTGCAGGCGATTTCGTCACCTCGCAATTAAAAAAAAATTGCCTAAATTATACTTCCGCATTAATCAGCTACCTCCAGAACAAGTCCCATAAATATCCCTTCAGGAGATCACCCGGAACAAAATTTGGATTTGCGGACAGACAAAAAAGACAAACAGAGAAAAAAAAAATGTGTTTGCATTATAATCAACTCAAATACATCACGTTTGCGAAATAGGTTTTTCCTTTCTCTATGTTACACTTACACAGACAGCGTACAGATACTGTGCTACTGCTGATTAGTAATAAGGAAGATTAGATGCGGATGAGAGTCTGCAGAAGACCTAACCATTTCTAAAGGAGGCCTACTTCCTATTGGCCAACTACAGGCTGAGGAAGAGGAAGAAGTAAAAAGGAGTATTAAGTATATCATTTATTATTAATCATAGACATACTCGGTTATCAAAAATCAGATCAAGTTCTAGTTGTTTTGATTGAAATTATTTAAGTCTGCCGATAGGCTAGTTTTCTTCAAGACACAAGTTCGTGATATCTGTGGAAACATAGGATTCCAATGTTTTTGGTCTTTACCTTACTGATGACAAGTGTTAATAAAATAAAAACAAAAAAATAACATAAACCGAGCTTCAAAATTAATTAAAATGATATCAAACTCTTTTATAACATTTGATATATTTAGGAGGAGTGGCCTATTTTAGTTTTTAAAGAACTTGAATAGGCCACTCCTTCTCCTTAATAACACAGCAGATGAGTAGCAAGTTATCAGGTATTCATCCTGATACATGTTTTTAAATGCCTAGTCTCATAAACAAAAAAAAAAAACAGCACGAGATTTTCAGATTTAACCAAACGGCTAACCCGTTTGTTAAATGTCTAAAAGTGCATTATTGTTAGGCTTTAGCAATATTGCGGATGCGTAATAGCGTATTCGGTATTTTTTATAATGAGTGACGCATCAATATATATTTGGAGTGACCGTGCATCTCTCCAGGAACCAGTTTCCGCGGACACCGGGTGACTGATCGTCATGCGTAACATTATTGTTCATCTTAGGTATTTACTGCCATATTTATTTATTTCTGGATACGTTGACTGCCATCTTCATGAATTCAGATTCTGTAGGCATGTCTTTGTTGTGGTCGGTGCACAAAAACTGGTCCCACGCTCTTGCACGCCTGAAATCCGGTAGTCACCATTGAAGTGTAAGAGGGACACGACTATATATTGATATTGTGTAAATGAAAAGGATAGCGATATAGAGTCACATAACGGGATGTTCTTGGATTCAGGCTTTTGTTTTATTGGTATAAATAATTCTCGGAAGCGAGTTGGAGAGTTTCATCGAATTTATGTCTCTCAGTTCCTATTTAATAAAACCGGGAATACTTGTTCGATGACTTTTAGTTGGCTCTTGAAAATATAAGAGAATACATATGTCCTCTTTAAGAATAGGTATCCATTTATCTAAAGTAAATGTTCCGTCATCATGTCAGCTTCTATTAATCCACTGGTGGATAGGTCTTTTATCTTTCATATCTTTCCTCGCGGTTCTCATCTTTACATCACGGATTCCGTGCACCCCCAAATTTTCTCTACGCAAAGAACTTCGCTCTCTGATATTTTCACTGTTACTGATCTTTTTCCTTCCTAATACATTGACTATTAACAAATCAAAAAACTTTAGCTATTAGATTGTATAACAGTACAATTTTCATGATATTTTACTTAAGTACAATTACGCGACAGCTGGGATTCGACCGTTTATATCGTTATTCTGATATAAAATAAAGGCTAACATTATTAATTCATGACAAGGGAATTGCGTGCAAGACTTAGCTTTACATTATTTTTAGTCTTTTTAGTCCTTGCGTTCATAAATTACGACGCGCATCGTCGTGTTTGAAACAAACAAGTCTAGAGGTCAAGTATTCAAGAAAACAACCACGTATAATAAAGGTGTAATATGAAAGTAACGACGACGCCTTCGTTAATAAGGTATTTTGTAATACAAAGGTCTACCCCAACTCAAATTATCAACGTGTCGTCTTCTAGTTTGTACGAGGTCCCAGATTCGCTGCCATGTTTTTGACGTAAGAATTGTTGCGGTCCAGTGCGCGCTGCGATATACCTACATACATTTCATTTTAGTTTACAATTTTTTTTCCAATAATTTTAAAAATGTTGTTTTTGTCCTTGTCACGAAAATAGAATCATTACCAGAACAACAGAACGTTTATTTCATACAATCATCGTTACTGTAATATTACAGTAAAGTAAGTATAGCGTCTTAGTAGTCGTATTTTTCTTTTTTTTATAAGAGAAGGGGGCAAACGAGCAGCGGGAACACCAAGGTGTTCATCGACGTCCATGGACATCTGCAATACCAGAGGAATCGCAGATACGATGCCGGCTTTTGAGATGGTGAAACGCTTGCTTCTTGAAGGACCCTAAGTCTTAGCGATTTGGAAATACCGCCGAGGACAGACCATTGCACAACGCGGCAGTAACTGTTGTAAAAAATAAGGTTTCATATATTCTTTAGTGATGCTTATCGATTGTGTGTTATGCAAAACAAAAGTTAAATAACGTACTTATGATTGCATAAATATCGGTGCCTAGTGTAGGTCCATATTTAAAAAAATTAAAAAATAATAAAAAGAAGTAAATGAGTAGCGGGTTATCGAAGGTTGCCGATGTGTATAAACATAGCGTCATAAGTCCCGCAGGTGGCTTATTGGCCTTTGAAAAAAATGATTCTATTCTATCCACCTTTCATAACTATATGTAAAACTATTCATAATATTTAAAATGGTTAAAGTGTTTTGTTTCTTTTATCATTTATTTTAATACATTAAGTATGAGCTTATAAATAAAAAAAATATATTACTGAATATGTATAACTACAACGGTAGAGGTAGAATAAGAGAGGTAAGGATCGAATGTATGAAAGAAGGTGTGTGAAAATAGGGAAGAAGTGAATATGTAAACAAAACATATATAGATAAATATAGCCAGATATGTATGTGATAAGCCACCATAGCGGAAAGTGCACAGAGATGGTTGTTAAGTATTATTTTCATTTTAAATACATACGCGAACGATTGTTATATTGTTGAATGCGAGTAAACAAAAGAATTCTCTTTTAAAACCGAATTGTAAGGCAAGAGACGTTTTCGAGGACGCGGTATTTGCATCGGCGTAGAACGGAACGGGGGCGGGCGGGGAGGTAGCGCCAGCAAAAAGTGCACAGAAATAGGTCGTGCCCCCATCTAGTGTTACCGCATCCGGAGTCAAATGGGCCGCGACCGGCCGCCACTGCAAAAACTCCGGCCACGGTATGCGACAAGCAATATTTAAAAAGGATCTCTCGAATCTGTTCGAAAATTTCTCGTTGGACAAAATGAGTTTGAGTATGACATTAACCGTGAGTTTCCACTGCTAAAAACGTGTATCACAACATATTGCCATAAACATATACATAAAACCTCTGTGACAACACATAGAGATAGAGAATATAAATTCGCTGTAAAATAATTGTAACGCGAGCCCGCTGGAGCTACGAGATGCTAGGTTTTTATTAATTTGGCTGCAGGCAGATAAAATCTAAATCACAATATTTGGGAGGCGGCGAGTGACGGCGATATCTTCTGTCAGGTGTATTCAATGAATCAAACATAATTGATCGTGCGCCGGCGAGATCGGTGCGGTGACTTTGTCAGCGCTGTCAACTCATACACGGGTTTTTGTCACTTTCATATGACGTGGCCTGTGCCTTTTTTATTGATTCCCCATTGCCCTTGTGTCCCATGTTATGATATGAATGACTTAGGAAATGAAATTTAAAATGATTTTAATTTTCAAACTAATGTTGCTTTTTACTTTTCAAATACCTCATTACAGATTTACTTAAGTAGAAAAACTTAAATATAACCTGTAAGATGACAGTGTAAAATGTATTAAAACATTAAATTAGCATTTTGAACTCTACTTAGTTCTAAATTTAAGACTACATCGTTAAGCATCAAAATAGATATTATGTTACGATGTCCTCAGAAATGTATATAATATGTACTACTTTAACATTTTAAAATCACGTTTAGACTATGTGAAACGTAAATAGCGTCCATTTATATGTGATGAACAAACTTTAATAAACCAAAGTTATTAATTAGGAGTACTTATAATGTTTAATCACTTCTTTACAGTATCGTGAATTTGTTAAGGAACAAAATGTAATTAGCGTCGTGTCTTTGCAACAAGAATAATAAAAAAACACACCGCTAACTCGTCTTGTTCGTCAAAAATCACTACACAAAATTAGTTCTAATTTCCATGCACATCGGTATTCAATCTAAAGTATAATCTCCTCTATGGTAATAAGGTCGTTTTTGCATTATGTTCTTCTGTTTTAATGGCGAGTCTCGGGTTCGGGCCACGTGGCGCACCCCAGTGCCCTCTCCCGCCTCATTGTTAAGGTCAAAAAACAAGCCAAAACTCACGTACCTATCGTATCGGAGGAACAAAGGAATAAAGTATTCTTGGGAAAAAGCGCTGTAGTTTTTCGATAGTATTATTACAGCAATGCTTTATATTTTACTGTACGTTGTTTGTGGGTGAGACTTTCTCTAGGGACTGTCTAGTCGCCGGATATACATGTTTATTCCCATTTATTGATTTATTTCAAATTATATATACACATTTTTTATTAATATTAAAAAAATAGTAGTAATAGAGACTTATACTCTACTCATCCATCGGATTTTCTTTCATAAATAAAATGTTTATTTGTAAAGCAATGATAAATTTTAAATTCAGAAAATACGTAGACGACGATTAGTGGACAATGATTACATTATAACTACATGGTAATACAATTGAAACACCTGTGTTGGCTACAACTCATATCCCCATTGAACCTGCTCATCGTGTAGAAATAATTTAATTTGATTCGAAGCAAATACCACGCGCCGGATCTGTTCAGCTGACACGTTCTTTGTGGCGCGAGCTTAACGCATATTAGCAAATATTGATATAAATATTGTATAGATATTGACCCTTATTTTAGGCCCTTATTTAATACTGTTTATTATTGAATTTAAAAATGAAAAAGAGTGTTTTATTCTAGAAAAGAAAAACAGAAGTTTCATTAATAAGAAAACTTGAGCGGTGTCAAGGGACACCCGGATGGAACGAAGTTCCTTTCAATTAATTAGTGAAGGAACCAATGTTTATTCTATGAATAAAAAACTTAAGTCTTCACAAGAAGTACATTTTATTTCTATGAATTTTCGTTATATATTGTCACGTCGTTGCCATGGTGAAGTAGCGCTCATTCGTCTATAGCAAAAAGTGTCGTGACAACTTTTCGTAAGAATTTTTTCCGTCTAGCCCCCTTTCACAACGCGCGATAAGGAACTTCGTTCCAAAAATTCAAAACTGTGGTAGACGCTAGTACACTACCACGACCATACAGAAGACAGGCGTCAAGTGGAAGTAATTTCGCATTTCGCCTGATGAGTGTGCTGAAGACCTAACTTCACTTCTTTTTCTGTGCGTCCCCTCCTGCATCGACTAAAGGTAGACAACGCATCTACAATTGTCTGTGGGTAGCATTCGCTTTGCTATTTCACCGTATTCGGTAGCCGCTTGCTCGTATTATAATACAAAAACGTAAATTAATTTAGTATGCAAAAAACGAGATAAGTACAACACTTATTAATATAGAATTTTTCATTCTGTAGAAGATTCTGTGGAAGATTCGACCGGTGAAACGCTAGTACTTCAAACCTTCACAAGGTTCTATCATTGTTAAAAATATTTTATGCTAAGTAACAAGATACGCAAACAGTTCACTTCATGGTGACCAAACATTGTAGAACTCAGATGTTTTGAATATTTAAATCGTGTTCCGCATCACGTTTATGCTCGACTTCTTGAGTCATGAGGTGCCGTGTCGTATTAGATCAGGTAATATTACTGTGCTCTCTGATACAGAAACATTTGCATATAACTGCTTAACAGTAAAGTTTGAAAATTCTACGAGTATAAGACTTAGCTAAGTCCTATTATTTTTTATGGTATATAAACGTGGAACAATGTTTTTATATGCTCGTAGTTTTGTTCCGACCTAGCGGGCTTTTGCAGCAGTTGTTGCTATAGACTTTACCATTGTTAAAATATTAATAAGTAGCTATGATATTATCTTAGTCTTATTTTAACTTTATTTTATTCATGCTTATTAGGCCTTTTTTATTGTAATGGTCTAATTGTCATAAGAAATATGTTGTAAATATTATTAAAAACATGTAAAGATTAATACTGGTAATCCAAAAGTCTTCTTTAGGTGTACACTATAAATAAAATAAAATAAAAAACTTGGCCGAATAAACACGTTAAATCACGTAAAAACAAATAGTGGTGCGTAGAATAGAGGGGCACGCGTGCGCCACGCGCCTACACAAATCCAACTTGATTTCAGGCGAATAAAATGTACGAACGCACGTTCTCTGGGCTCTGGTGAATGAGGCAAAGCCGACAGCCCTTTCTAATAAGCGTGCGCCTTCCGGAGGGACTGTGAAATCGCATCCGTTGAAGGACGCCCCACTGAGAGACGCCCTCTATCTGAAGCGCGCTCCACCGGCGCCCTGCCATCAATAGCGTTATTTGTCCAAGCCTACATGCAATTATAATTTAAGTTTCCTATTCGTGCTGCTTTTTATGCCTTCACAATTGTACCTAGGTTATAATTTTATTTATTTCAGAGATAGTGAAAATAAAAAAGAGTAGAGCGGTAAGAGTAGTAGCGGAGAGTAAAAATTATTATTTATTTCCATTAGAATTACCTATTTCAGAATACGTCAGTCTAGTAAGATACTTCAGAATAGGTCGGTCTAATATTTAGATATTGATGATATTTGTGGTGTGTTTTGATTAAAACCTATTTGTATGATAGCATGGCCTCAATCAGGAATAAACTACACAGACATCACTTTTGTTTATTTAATGTCATATAATATATTAGAGACATATAAAAAATATGTATCTATTTATAATTTTCTATTCTAAAAGCAGAAGGAAAGCCTGTGAAATTAAAATAAACACCACAATCAACGCATAAGTACTAGCTTTATCAAAGTAAGCCGAATATATCAGTGGCCTATCGACCAGTTCATACAACTATTAACCTTTGGGCCCTAATGCCCTACTAAATGGCTTGTTTATGTTGATCGAATCACATATCACTCACGATCGGCTTTTATATCGGAGTTTCACTAATCTTCGCCCTATTTGTTCTGCTGGATCCGATTACACGCCCGAAAAGGAGTTTATCGAGAAAAAAAATGAAAACCACCATAATAGACACGTGGCGAAAAATAATAAAGTTGGCAAAGAGGTTGGTAATGAACAGGGTCGCGTGGCCCGGCGCGTGCGCAGCCCTCGCGTCCTCATTAGGGCCCCGACCGCACTCGGATACCGAGGGAGGTCTCTAAGTGGTGCACGAGAGACATTTAATATATTAAACTTATTTTACTAAATAAAAAGACCGACCCGAAATGAATTGTTTATTTCATCACGTAGGAAATTATTGAACAAATTATAGGCTTTGTTGTTATAATTCTTGCATGAAATTAATTAAAGAAAGAAAAACAATAATATTGTGATATGATAAACTGATCAACAGATGTTAAGAGATGGAGGTCGAAACATTTAAGTTATTTATTAAGCTCCAATTCATGATAGCCAGTTATTATGTTGTATATTGTTAAAACAAATGTGTACTTCTATTGTAACTTTTTAAAATTGTCACGCGTAATCTCTCTAAGTGTGGACCATAAAAACTAAAATTATCACCCACAAGGCATCCCCGCGAGAGATCTGTCTCCGTATCCAATTCAATTTAAAGGTACGATTAATCAAATATGGTCATCGAGTACTGGCTCAGGCGAGCGCTCTGTTCTCTTCAAAGTACATCGGTTGTATCGGAACTCTTATTACAGAAGTGCTAAAGGCGATGATGGATCGCGGAGAATAGTTTACTCGGTGGCCATTAAGATAGCGTTTTTACATTACAGAGAACATTATTGAATTCGAATAATACTTAATAACCGAACATTTTCATACAATACAAAAATGTATTGTCATCTAATTTTAAAAATAACTATAGGGATAACGGTATCTTTTTGTACGTATGTTTCGGCAGTAGAAATCTACGGTTAAAAAGTAAATTTAAATCATTAGAATTATAATAATAATTATTAGAATTAATAAAAAGAATCATTAGAAAGTCTGAAAAAATATGGACCTTATGTATTTTAAATACACAGGTATAAAACTTATAAAAAGTCTACATTTAAAATACAGTTTATAGTACGATTGTATAAAAATAAATTTTAAATTATTGTCCCATTGAAGTCCTAAATAATCATAATTTATAAAGTAAATAGAAAACTACGCTACGCTATTACTACATCTCCTTGCCCAACGTAAAGGTGTTTGCGCTTTCTTCTTTTTTTCTGGTATTAGATACAAACGGACATTTTGTTAGGCAGCGGGCCTGCTTTATCAGTATCGGGACATCTTCAAAAAAAGGGTTATAAGTGTTGTAAGCGATGACGACAGCTCGCCTCGAAATTCATTCACACATAACGCGATAAAGTCATCTGACTAGTTGTTAAATGTCTGTGACAAGAAGTAGGTGACCTATGATTAAATTAATAAATCAAACAAACTTTTTATTAATAATTTATAATTACACTAAGACCTATACAAATTCTTTCAGCATGGGTATTCTTCTTCACTATTGTTCTTCTGTCGTGTTTCTGTTTTGCCGTGAGTTTTGCGAATTTCCTTGCCGGACTTAACTATATTTTAATAAATCTACGAGTAATATATAAAATTCTCGTGTCACACAGTTTTCGTTCCCGTACTCCTCCGAAACGGCTTGACCGATTCTCATGAAATTTTGTGAGCATATTCAGTAGGTCTGAGAATCGGCCAACATCTATTTTTCATAACATTTAGCTTTTTTTAACTGCACGCGGTCGGAGTTGCGGGCGACAGCTAGTATTTATATATCTTTTTATATGTATAAACTACCTATATATTGTGTTTCTATTTATTTATTGTTTGAGAGGGCCTTGTATTTAGTACTTAAGAGTAAAAATATATTATTTATGTTCGTTTCATTGTCCTTATAGTGGCAACATTATAAATTCCCCTTCGATTTTCACGGCGCAGCGTATAATTGATAATATTGCGCATTATTTGTCGACTTATGATCTTCAAATACTGGCGATTGTTTCACCCCTCGGTTTCATCTTATAATATGTTATATTTGTTTTCTTTATGCATGGTTCCAAAATGCACGCGGTCAGATATTTCTCTATGAAATTATATTTTCAGAATAAGATACATGCACTGAATGTCCTTTATAACAAACTAAAGACTGCCAATAATTCCATTTGCAGCAACCCTTAGATAACTCTAGTTCTTTGTAAAATTTCAAACAGACATCCTCGTTTACTCTATTATTATCTTCTTTCTTTAGTACTCCTTTAATGTAATCGATATAAAATGGAATATCTATCAAATTAGTATAGATTAAGATGTCGGGACTTTTGTGTGTATATATGTACATAAATAATACATACAGTTCGAACAAAATATAATAAAATATGAAATACTGTATTCGTTATAGTATGTTTACATTTCCGCTTTCGCTTACAGCTTAGCAATATAATTTTAGGTTCTTTGCAAATGTTTGGGTGACGGTAAAATATGAATGTAAGGGTTGATTTGTTTGGCCATTGTTAACTTGAAAGCTATGTTTGTACTACGCTTTGAGTTTTTTTTAAATTTATTGTCCCAACTTAACACGGTATTAACAATAGTCACAATTAATATAGTTTTTATTGTTAGTTCTAATAGGTGTCATTTAAATATAAGGGTAAAAAAAAACAAATTTATGATAAAGAGTAGGTGAGATGTTAGTTTTGGAATTCGACATAATAACTTGGTTTTCGTACACGTGGTTCTTCCGTATATTAGAAAGACATTGCAAAATCTCATGGCTTAATGATTATAATAATTAGCCCTTACTTTTTAGGAACAAATTTATGAATATTAAAACTATAGTTTCTCTTAGTCAGACCAATAACCGTATTATCTGTAAATTAAGACAAAGTAAAAAATCTATAAATAATACTAATTAATAACTCAATTGTTTTAAATTATTTCATATTTAATTTTTTTTAAATAATTATTAGTAGGTATAGGATTATTTTTGAAATATACGAGTACATAGAACGATGGATAAAAACAGTTAACTTTTAATGTCATTATGGGCTCGTATTTAATAACCATCGTACAGGTGTTAGCGAGTTTCAATGTGAGTAAATAATTACCAGTAATTTTATTGATAAACTATTAAATCCCCTACGAACATCCCCTCGCGTCGCTAGGCAACTTCGTAATTGGCAAAGGGCGGTGAGGGATATGATCATTGGCATATGTCATCTCCCCTTTCTGATGTTCTGCACATCATTATCTATAATCTATGAACACATTGCTAAATTTAAAACAAGTATTTTTTATCATTATAAAATAAAAATAATCTTCTTAAGATATTTATACAATTTTGTGTTCTTAATCAAAACATTTAAAATGTTACATTACAATATCTTGTTTTTATTTTTGTTGTTTATTACATTTAACAAAAAATACGCATTGTTGAAATCACAATGTAAATCAATGAAATATAGGTAACGTTACGGTGGAATAGCTTCATAATGGAAACAGAGTGGCGTACTGAAAGCTTATATCACAAAACAACGAGGTACAATGAAGATAATCAGGTCCCCCCCAACGCCGGCAAAACACATTAGGCGCGCCGCGTATAGACTGTGCGTACGCGCCGGGAGCCGGGAGACGCGTTGCGAACCGCGCAATTTGTCACTAATGAAGTTATTGTCGCGACACACTAACCGAGTAATTGTTCCATTCAGTGAGCTCAACCCTAGCGTTACAAGTTTATGGCATTCGCGGTCCGATATGATAATCATCGAGTTTGAAATATTGCTTGTCAATTTGTGTTTGCTGGCGCGCCACTGATGTCGAGGGTTTATTGCTGGCTTCCGATACTCGTTACTGCGCAAACACCGTTGTCATTAACGTGCGATTGTGATTGTACACTTGTACAATTCGTGGACTTCGTAAATTAATTATTATGATATGTGTCGCCCGCTTTATCTACACGCTTCTTTGTTCTAAATAATTGACTAGAAAACTTTCATTTGTGTTGAATAAATTATTTCCTTGTAATTTTATTGAAAACAATATTTCATCGTAACTCGTAACATTTGATAACATTAAGATTAAAATTTAGGTTGTGAATTCATTTCTCCACATGTGTGTCTGTCTGTTAAAACAACATTTGTGTCATGACAAGTGATAGTATCATTAGACAGGTGCTATCAAAAGTTGTTTTGAATTTAATCGGTAACAGGTGCGGGATCAAAAACGTGTGTAATCTTGAATCATAAGTTACGGTTCAATAAAACAACGCGGGGCTCGTAACGAGATGCGGATCCTCATGTGGCCCCTAAATGTTGCAGTCAAGCGTCACTCGAACCAGATTTTGGGGATTAGCCTGGAATCAATTGCTCCCCCGCGCCACCTGATCGCAGAGCTTGACATCCGTAAAATGACTAAGGAATTATTTGTATGAGTAAGCTCTAGCGATTTTAATAGAAAGGGTTCATTGAATTTTGTTCTGTAAATTTAAATATTAACTATATATTTTGTATATAGTAGATGATAGTTTTGCATCACATCACACACATCTTAATACACTTACATCATATTTATTAAAAGTATTTTCGATTCTCGGTATTAAATGTTATGTAGGTATTAGTTGTAACTATGCACATACTAACAAATAAGACTTTCTACTAACAAGATGTGGGTGTAATCCTGAAACCTTTTTAGCTTCTTAAAGTGCTAGTTGCCGAGCACAATACTTGAAGAATTTGAGACTGAATTTTTGCACGTTTTAGTATATGATTGAAACAAATTCATCTGAGTATGTGTAACAATATGAACATTTAGTTTGTTTTGCATTACGCAAAATTCGAGAAGATATTTTTTGGATACCTACATATTCAGTTCTTCATCGAATTCATTTATTTACTTCGCTGTTATCATTCTTGGAATTGTGTTTTCGTACAAGCTTCAATTTGTAACTTGAACATATCCAGAGTTTCATAGAAAATATTTATTCGAGTGTTAATTGGAATTCCAATGGAGCGGGAATTAAGTCATGACTACAAATTAGTCTTCTCATCTACGAAATTCTTGGATCAAAAAAAAATATTGTTCACGTTTAACGGCAAGTCTGGGACTTTAAGAAAATGAGTATGTAATAAAGTAAATGTATCTTTAATTAAAGAAAAAGTTGATTTTTAAAATTGTTTAACAAGTACAAAACCAATCGTCAAGTGCAAATTGTTTACATCTCAATAAAACAGCGATAGTGCAAAACAAAATTATGTACTGTTATTTTTGGCTCCATATTATCAAGAATATAAACGATTGTCAAGAATATAGAGGTGGTAAAGAATGATAGTACCACTGAAGTACATGATGATCATTTTATACCTAGCGATAAAAGCCTAAACCATTGTTATATTTATACTGTTTTAATTACTCATATTATTGTTGTTGTATTTTAACTAGTAAATTTGAAATATTTTTTCGCTATAATTACTTAGTTTATAATTAAATATATTTTTTTAAAACTGTATTAAACTAGCTTTTACCCGCGACTCCGTTCGCGCGGAATAAAAAAAAATGCACACAAGATAAAAAACTTCCTATGTCCGTCTCCTAGTTCTAAGCTACCTCCCCATCAATTTTCAGCTAAATCAGTTCGACCGATCTCGAGTTATAAATAGTGTAACTAACACGACTAGCTCTTACCCGCGACTCCGTCCGCGCGGAATAAAAAAAATAGAAAACGGGGTAAAAATTATCCTATGTCCGTTTCCTGGTTCTAAGCTACGTGCCCACCAATTTTCAGTCAAATCGAATCAGCCGTTCTTGAGTTATAAATAGTGTAACTAACACGACTTTCTTTTATATATATAGATATATAGATATACTTATTAATTATATACTTTTTTTAAAATATACCTCACAAGTAGGGTTTGCGACAGGCAGGCGGCCGGCCGTAAATAAATAAGCCAAAACCTCAAGGTTTACAAAACCCTGTGCGCCGACCCCAGGTGAGTAGGATAAGGTCAGGGAGATGATGATATTTAGCTCTATATTATGTAATTATGTCAAACTATGTAATATATGGTGAATGATTCGTATTTTTTGTTAGCCGAGTTATTCCGGTAAGCCCTATTGAACTAGTAATTTCACACTCGTAAGAAAACACACATAATTATATTATTCGACAGTTTTGGTTTTTTGTACTACAAATTATGAAGGAATGAAATTATCTCGAGGAGGCCATGATTGTAGGCTGGCGAGTGACGATGCAAGTTTGCACTGGCGGGGTTTATTCTAAACTACAGAAGCAATATTTATTTTTGTTCGGTGATATTTCTTAGAATGGTTTCTCCAAGAAAACAACATGCTTTTACTTAACTGCATCAGTGTTATTCCCTTATTCGGTGAAATTGACGTTCAATAAAATTGCCTCCCCACTCTGCCAATTCCGAAGAAAATCATTATGTTATTCTTTAAATAAATATGTCATCTAATAAATACGGGTTTGACCTGATTTTAATTTATTTTTTATCGCATATTGGTTCGATTTGAGAATAACCCTCACCGTTACCAAGTCGGTGGAATAAAAGAAGCGCTTTGTCCGATAGTTATAGCTCTTGGACAGGTGGCGGACGACCAACTGAATACCGAAACTTTAATGTTAACATATGAAATTATTCACTTGAAATTTGTTACACAAAAACCAATGTATTTAAATACCGCTCTATGCAGATTTTCGACCAGGGAAAATTTACCGGTAAAACATTTTATTTAATTTTTAAGGATAAATTTTATTTTCGGACATAAAAAACTGACTGACTGTTTTAAGATATAAAAAAACTGACAAGAACAGGATTCGGTATTGTTATGATCATAATAACTTTTTCTTTAGCTTCTATGCTTCTAAGAATGGTTCTAACTTTAAATTATGATTACCTTAAAATATGGTCCCCGATAAAATTTGTTAATAATAACAATGAATTAAGTTCGATTTCGTTCCAAAAGACCTTACGCGACCTAACAGTGACATTGCGTGACAAATGACTGCAAAAACAATTTGCAGCAAAAAATAACCGGAGACATAAGTCGGTTAAGATTTCCGCTGCTCGACTCCCAAGTAGCAGTTTAAACAACAAATCATTGTAAAAAGATAAATAACATGCCTCAGAATCTCCATTTCGTGCAAAATTATTGTACTTGTACATTATTTTTACTGTTATGAGTCGTGTTATTTTATACATTAATCTTTTTACTTGCTTTAAACTGAAATAATTACTTGACTTAAAAAAAGAACAACATAGGAGCAATGGTGTCATAGTGGGCGCCCGGAGCCCTATTATCTAGGATCCTAACCTTAGTCGGGGTTTATAAGAAGAGGTTGATGATCCAGCCGATGAACGTGGCGGGTGATTTAGTGCGGGGCGCTGCGTACACTATCTCGGCTTCATCTCGTCGGCACCGCTCACGTCGCCCGTACGATAACGCGACGCGACGTACGTGCGACAGATATTCCGCCTTATGTGGAAACAGACAGACAATTTTTACTTAGCCTAAAGATTTTAAATTCAAATATAAGTAAAAAATGCAAGCTAATATGACGCTAGATTCTTCGATCAATAATTTATCGATTTACCTAATATAAAATAATCGTCGCTGTTGATACGTAAATGCAAAAAATAAGTACATTATTGAAGAAAAGGTAGCCCTAAGAAGTAATAGGTTTTATGTTAGCTGCAAGAATGGATGCTATTGTTACTTCGATGTTTGTGATAATTTTGTGACTTAATAATATTCAGGTCAATGTACTCAGTAAGAAATGTAAAAAATTTTTTTGTTTTTTAATATGTAGATATTCCTATCCTTGAAAATCAGACATTAAAATTCAAAACGATAAGAATAAAATACATAACATTGTTTAAATTATATAAACCATTATCGAGTACAATAATTTAAGTTGAAATGTGAAAATATTAGACTATTTTACATATACCGCTAGAAGATCAAACCCGTGTGAAGATTATTTTGTATATTTTATTGTTTAAGCGTTTTCTTTAACAACGAGGCGGAACGGTTATAGGCTTATTTGTGGTGGAAACCATAAATTCATTGTTTGTGTCGATGCGCACCTGTTTTAGTTTAAATTTCTTATTTATGTGATCGCCAGTAAGTTGTCAGTTCCAGTTATTTGAAAAAAAATATATATATATACACATTTAATATATACATTTTTAGGTACAAACATTTTCTTCAAAGATCCTATCAAAGTTTCAAACCTATTCCGTTTAGGAACCTACAGGTACCACACATTGATATTTATTTACAAAAGATGTTACCAGAAAGAATAATTAAGGTAAAACTTTAAACCAAATCAAATTTTAATTATTTTAATTAATCGGTCAGCATGAAAAGTGGATATTACAAGAGTTCGAGCAACACTGATGAGACTACCAGTCTTACAGGCATAAAAGCAATCCTCACACTGCGTCATGATTGCGTTTTGTTCCTTTAAAATTTAGTAACAATAGACGTTTGGTAGCTGGTGTAAGTTGCAAGAACTATGCGTATTCGACTGTAGAGAAGAAAGTTGTATTATTTAATATTGTTGTCTATGTTTTGTTAAAGAAAATGAAAGGGATATAAATGTAATAATACAGGTGCAGTGTATTTCTTGGTTTAGGAATTAAATAAACATTTTAATAATTGAAAGTGAAAGTAAGCGATGGAGGAAGGAAGGTAACAATTCATTAATGTGACAAGGTCTGCTTATCACACTTTCTAATTACCAATAGGGTGCATATAAATAAAAAAAAACGATTTCAATGTCTCTTTATAAGAAATTTTGCTCTATAGTTGAAAATATAAGTTAGCAGGTATTACAATTAAATGTCAATTGTCGATTGATTCTGATTTTGTACATTAAAATGCGACTTGAGTAGATTTAAAATTGCACTCATACTAATATTATAAATGCGAAAGTTTAGATGGATGGATAGATGTTAGATGAAGGTATCTCCATAACGACTAAAGGGATTTCGCTGAAATTTTACATTGATGTTAGAAAATATTAAATTATTAAAACTATCGTCAGAAATTATCATTAACTAGTATAGAAGTATAGAAACTAGTCGGTGCCGACATCGGACAAACGTACGTGAGTGTTTTAGCCGTTTTCAGTATTAGTTGATGTAGAAAATAGTCTGGAAGAACATATAGGCAACAACATAAGTTATACAACAACTTTTAAGTAAGTTAACAACTATATAAGTTTTTTTTAATTTCGGAGTGTCGCCCGCAACTCTTCTCTCGAGAATTAGTTGTTAATAAATTAAAGAGATATTGATTCAACTGTCAGAGTTCACATTACAAACATATTTTTCTTTTTTTTAACATAAATATAGTCTTTTAATTATTATATTTGTACCATTCACCAACATTTAAGATCTAAATCCGATTGAATATCACAAATTAAGATGCGTCGAGTAAGTAGCATTGGTGAAGTCATTTATCAAACGCCTACAGAACATGACAAGCGCACTACCTAACATTTATATAACTTCGATACGATTAAAGGTTTTATAGTTTTGTACATACTCGTACATTTTTTTATTTATACTTAATAGTTACCTATAATTTCGCTTAAGTTTAAAACAAGCATAATGTTCTTATTTAAATTAAACATAGTAGAGATGGAGCGATTATTTAAAAGTAATTCATGTATCAAATGATTGTGACATGAACCTTTACAGTAAATTTATACTGCACTAAAATAAAGAGGGATAAAAGTATATTTTGTGTAGCTGTTTAGGCAGTGGAAATCCCTTCCGTATCCCTTCGTAGAGATACATAATATACCGTCTTCTCATTCTAACTTAGAGGGAGATTGTCCCTTGTATAAAATGACGATCCTTATAGACTGCTTAGAGGCAAAAGGGAAAGTTTTCCCCTCATGTAGGAACCGAAGCTATAGGTTTGTACAACATAGTTTGAAGTATATACATATATACGTACATATATCTTTACGGTAAATGTGGACATACGAGTATATTGATATATGATATACATAACACATTTTGTTGTCTCTAAATGCCTATTTCCTTTTTATTATTGCTTAAATAGTAATGTATATAATTACAATATTAATGTACATAAATACAATATTTAATATTTTCAGGCGTTTATAAGTTTATATGAACAGTATTTAGTATTTAGCATGTAATAGATCGGTTATTCTGGCCCATATATTTTCATAGTTGACAACATTCGAAAAAACATTGTTTATGTGTTTGTTGTTTACTATACGTTTTAAACTAAAAGGGCAGATTTACACATCACGCAAACTTGTTTACACCCAACGACTGCAACTAAAACCGTTTGCCCGGAACAAAAATAAAAATGTTTTATCGCAAAAATTTAGTGTCGTTTTTATAAAATATCACGCTATTTGTAAATAATAGTTAACTTTAAATGTTATGTGAAAGATCGAGAACTTTCTAAGGTATATTTTCTATGTTTAATTAAATTAGTGAAAAATTGAATATTTCAACATCAAGAATTTTCAATGTGAAGTAAGTCTTGAGTGCAGCTTATGTCTTCTTCAGACATAATTATAAGGAAAATTACATGAACAATAATTAAACTTGTCTTTTTTCTTATTTATACTTATATTTAATTTGTAATCTATAAATAGATTTGTACACCGCATTCTAAATATTTGCGGATTTCATTTTTCTTTACATATGTGTATTATGTTCCTATGATAACAACTTTATGACAATGCCGGGCTCCGGCATGAGTTGGCATTTAGTGGATTGAAACGTTACCGCTGGCCACTTGTTCTCGGTCTTCACTAAGGGTTGTCACACTAAAAAAATAAATTTAATAATAAAAAGTAAATTAAATACAGCTTTAGTTTTGATAGATAACAACCGACATTTCTCCATTAATTGCTCGAGCAACAATATTTACTGCAGTTTTCTTGTCAAAACATTTAACATTGTCAATGTTTATTATATAAAAGAAATCCGAGAAACCCGCATCGGTCGCCTAATCATAAATAATCCAATGGCCATGGATATCCGCGACTTTAGAGGAACCGCAGATTCGTTGCCGACATAAAAGTTCTCAAAGAAGAATACGTCTATATCAGAAGTTGAACATCCTATAATTATTATAAAGTTTCAAAAATATCTCTAATTTATTTTAAACTAGCTTTTACCCGCGACTCCGTCCGCGCGGAATAAAAAATTGAAAACGGGGTAAAAATTATCCTATGTCCTTTTCCTGGTTCTAAGCTACCTGCCCACCAATTTTCAGTCAAATCGATTCAGCCGTTCTTGAGTTATAAATGGCGTAACTAACACAACTTTCTTTTATATATATAGATATATATATGTTTTTAGAATCACTATGGCAACACCACACGTCAAAGTCAGCTATGTGAATAGTGCGTGTGCACTTCCCGTGTTGCTGCAGTCATTCACCGCCAGATTTAATGATAATCGTTATTGATGATTGCCAGCGGATATCTAACGTTCTTATTGCTCCCGGGAGTATAGTCCAATTTATAGGCTACTGAAATCAAATTATTTAGTCTTTTACTTTGCTAGCATTTCAATTTCAAAGCAACAAAGCTGAGATATAAAACTCGAAAGTAACGATTCTATTACCTACAATTACAGTATTTAGAAAGTATCTGATCCGTAGTCAAAAAGTATCTTTCAAACTAATAAAAGCATGTCAGTGAATTTTAACACTCTACATTTCATTTCGGTAAAAGAAGGCATTTCTTCTAGTTATTTATAAAAAACAAAAAATGGGACCCATGTGCAAGCACTTCCTTTCGATTAAAATAATTTTTATCAAAATCGGACCACCAGTGGCGGGGATTAGCAGTAACACACATAAAAAAATCAGTCGAATTGATAATCTCCTTCTTTTTGAAGTCGGCCAAAAATTAATTATTAAATATATTTAAAAATATTTTAACAAAAGTATTTCCAGTGTACCGGGTTACGCTTCTGCTTATACATTAAACTTTAAGAATATATGGGATAACATGCTAACTCACCGCGGTTTTTCGACCGGCAGTTATTCTGTACTCTTACATGAAAGAACTAACGTGTTGAGCCGTTGATTGAGCGATTCATTCTCAAATAATGCCAAGGATTCCAACTTCAAAGCTTGGCTCCGATCACAGCGTCGTCACCTTACTGTGCCAAGAGACAAAACATATGTATTGAATATGAGGTAAGACTAAAATTTTGCTGTTTTATTACTTCGTTTAAGTCATATTTTCATACCAATATCACATAATTTTAAGAGGAGATACTAACTTTTTATTAGTTATCGTAATGTTTTATTTTACTAGTAGCCTTTGATCGCGACTTCGCGAATGAATAGCATGTGCATAGCTATGTGTTATTAGATATGCATATCTGTGTCAAATTTCAAAATCATGTGTTGCAGAGTAATCGACTAAACATAAATAAAAAACTGTTTACCCCGTGAAATCCGGACACTTTAGCAGAATGATTAGTATACTGTTGACTATTCTACACTATGTTTTGTCAAATTTCAATAAGTTATTGAGTAAACATGTAAACAAACGTGTCCCACGGGAACCGTACGTTTTTCCGGAATCATAGGTAACCAACGTGTTCTTCCAGACAATGTTCTACATTTATACCAAATTCCATCCTCCAATTTAATTACCTATATAATTATGGTAGAATCACTAGTTGAAAGAAAACAATAAAACCACTCAATTTTTATATAATTCTGACAACAAGCTTAAAATTAAGATATAAGTTCCAAAATCAACTGCTTCCCTTAGCAATCCATCATAAAGATCGCTTTGAATAACGAAGGCGGCCTCGCACGCAGTAATGAATGACCATTTCACAAAAATAATGATCACGTATAATTTTAACAATTTGTCGTTCCGTAATACAAATAGGGTTTATTATTGCGCGTCACTTTCATATTGGTACGCTTAGAAAATATTGTTAAATCATAGCTTCTTTAGAAAGAAACTGAATCCTCCGTATACCGTTTAGGATCTTAATGGCATATTTTTTTCCCACAACGAATGTATCATAAATTTTGACACGCAACACCCACTCTTTGAGGGAGTAAGTGATACCATGAACGTTTTTCTGTATTATTATTTAATTGGTTGTTACTACAAGGAATAGATATTTGCAAAAATTAATTTAAAATTATCTAAGCAAAAGTCATCTCGACAACTAAATATATTTTTGACTTAACTTCATTTATAAGACCTTAAATTATCTTAACAAATTATAACAAACTATATTAGTTAATGTTATTATTTTTTTTGTAAAGAATACAAGTAACATTTTTTTTGGACTGCTCACGGGATGTGGTGATAAAAGAACATAAATTTTCTTTAAAAAAATATTATAAATTTTGGAATTCTTTTATAATGTAACTTTTAGTTTAGCAAAAAAAAAAAATAATTTCCATATATTAAATTTAAATTACTCAAAGCAGAAAGTTGAGCTATAAACAATAACTGTATTGAAATATTTGCTTGTAAAAATAACATTAATTTACAAAAGTTACATTTTTCTTATTCGTAAGAAGCAAATGGTAGGGGACAAGCGGATCGTCCTTTGAAACTGGAGCCATTGGGACGAGGCGCCGTCACCGCGTCTCCACTCATGCGGCGCGCGACAAAAACACGACACATCCTCAAAATAATCGCTCATGCCAGAATCACACGGGGACAGAACAGAGACAGAGAGGCAGTGCAGTAGAACAATTAAGGGTTGCTAATGTAAGAACCTCCACGTAGGGTAAGAGATATCTCTAGTCAGAGCGCTAATGAAATGTTACTCTGTCCAGCCTCTTTGTTCTGTTTTTTGTATGTATACAAAGTTTAGCAGTACTGCAATGTCCTACTACACAGACTTACCGTTCTGCCCCTGTGTGAAATTAGCATCATGTTTTTATAACCCCTACGTCATGAACCTAACTTTACGAATGATGATTTTGCAATGCGGTTTTGATGCGACATTTTGTTTTGCTTTATTGAGTATTTTTTTTGTATACATCGTATTTTGGGGTTTTATTTATATTAATTAAATTTTATTGAAGATTTTGATAGAAGAAGACAAGGGGATAGATGACTCTGTAGTTTGGTTTAGTCATTAAGTTAATGTTTTGTTAATAACCTAGTAAGTCGCTAATACAATAATTGCGTGCACAGAAAAAAATAGAAGCAAGTACAAACTCTACTTATTTGTTTCTTAGTATTTAACCATTTAAAATTCTAAGTAATAAAATCTTAAAAACTCTTATTTCAATTTTCATTTTAAATATTGCTAGTATTAAATAATAAATAAATAAATGCTTTATTGAACCTTCTGCAAACCTAAAGTATCAAAGATAATAAATAAAATTTAATAAAATAAATAAGTTACGATTATAATCTCATCAAACTTTTACGATTAATTCATATGAATTTATTTTATTTGCCTTGAGGCACAAATTACGTTATCATAGTAATTTGCATATATTTTCTCACTGCGTAAACACAAATTAGAGCCAATTATTATTCAAAACGGCACAGTATCATTGTCTCAATTTACGAAAAAAAAACAATTCTTGGATTTAAGTCTAAATATAACAGGTAAATTATTCTATATAAATTAAAGGTAAATTATTTCTAAGTAAGTTAATGCAGAGTACATTTAAAAGATTATTAATTTAACTTTCATATATTTTAGTATTGTTACATTTCAGGTATAATTAAGTTTTTCAATATGACGGCTGATAGAGATGTATGGAGGAGTAGTATATACTGTGCCAACCCTCCATAGGGATAAGGTCAGATTGATGATGATGATGATGATGAATAAAATTTTTCAATACATAGTAATATAATAATTTAAATAATGACAAAAAAGGTTAATGTTAATATTACATTGACCAAAACTACAAGATGCACACCGAGGGGCTCAGAGCCTACCCTAAGTTAGGGGTGGCTAGGTCATAGTCAACCACGCTAGCCCACGGGTTCGTTGATTTCACACATATCATTGAATTTCTTCTGAGATATGTGCAGGTTGTACCCCGATGTTTTCTTTCATCGGAAGAACGTCGCATAAATGTACATATGTAAATCGAAAACACATTGGTACATGGCGGGATTCGATTGCAAGTCAAGCGCGTAACCTAAAAGCCACAGACGCTATTAACTAACTTTCGTAAAGTTTACGATATAGGTTTTTTAATTCAAATTAATCTATTACTAATCAGAATTTCATAATGCATTTAAAGCGCAAAATTTGCATTTAAAGCATAAACCTTATATTAACGTTATAAGCTTTAAGATTTATGAACCTTAGGTGTAATTACGTAGGTGTCTCAAGTTATTTTGTATTCATAAACAGAATAATAGGCTGGGATATGATCGTCAACAGCGTGATATTAGGGGAGAGACCTTTCATTATGTTCGCTCTGAACTCCAGACATAAAAAGTTATTGAAAGTCACTGGAGCTTATTTCTATAATAATGAAAAATACAAACATAATGTGAAAATCTATCTTACTAATATTATAAATGCGAATGTATGCATGGGTGGATTAATGTTTGTCTGAATGTATCTCCAGAACGGGTGCATGGATCTCGCTGAAATTTGGCATTGACGTAGTCTATATCTTGAAAGAACACATAAACTACTAATTAAGTTTTTTTAATTCCGCGCGGACGGATTCGCGAGCGACAGCTCGTATTGCATAAGCTTATGATAATGAGGACGTCTCAGAATAACTTTATCGATCAAAAAAGGTAACATTCTATACAAAAGCGTTGTAAGTAGTACCAGTGTATTACGTGTATGTAAGTAGATATATGGATATACATACAAGAAGATTGGTTTGTAAAGTATGATAAGGACAAGAAAAAGGCATCTCACCGTAACATCCTTGGTGGCGTGTTTAAACGTTATGTTAAGGTTATACCGCATTTAGCAACTCCTCGTCCAATAAAAAAAATAAGATTATAAAACAAATGCTCTCGAATTTTTGCAGATATTTTTGTTGTTCTAATAATTTAAAACACCTTTACCAAAGATTTTATATCAGTGCATAATATTTTATTACATATGCAATTCGTTGCTAGATACATACATAGCTAGCAGCGTTAACTAAGACGCAATTAAAATAAGAATAAGACAGATTGTCCATGTTGTCAACAATAGATGACTTCAGTTAATCAAACCGTAGTAAAACTTAAAGCCTCGGGCTCGTATTTAAATGAATATTATTTCAAATCAACAATCAATAAGTTACATTATAACCTTTTTTGTTCCTCGAAATTTATTTCATAATCTTGACAAGTCTGTTGAAATATAATCATACTAACAATATAAATGAGAAAGTTTAGATGGATGGATGTATGTTTGTTAGAAGGGATCTCCAGAACGACTCAACAGATCTTGATAAAATTTGGATAGATGTAGAACATAGTCTGGAACATTATATAGGTTTTATAGTCATAGGCTACTTATATTTTTGTTAATTACGCGCGGACGGATTCACGAGCGACAGCTAGTATGCGTAATAAAACAAACTTGTGAGTTTGAAGGTCTAAACATTTCAAACGATTCAAAAGTAAATAATTGAAAAATCTGAACAAAATAAAACTAACTAATGTAAAAATATTCGTAGTTAATGCGTCCGAAAGCGTTGTATTCATCACTAATTAAACGCACGCGCAAAAGGTAACCACGAAAAAAGATACAACCAGTAATTCCATAATCTTACCAAATTATAATAGATTAATCGTTGAGATAAAGCACTGGCGTGGCGCTATTAATAGTAAAATTTCGCTTGGTATCATAAAGTACTCTGTGCTTCAGTTTTTGGCTTCTTAACCATAGCTTAAAACATTGTTCAGCACTTTTTCATTGTTTAAGTAAGTGATTGTATACATTCGGTACAACAAACGGCAATCACACGTTAAATAATATTGTAATGTCGTATTAGGCTAGATAATATGGACAGTTGGTTTACTTGCAGTACTAATTATTTTTGGAGAATGTACGAGAAGGTGGTGGATAAGTAATGAAAATATTATTACATTATTATTCATTAACGCACTTAAAATAGCGTTATTTTTTAATTAACAAAAAGAAACTGTCTTGGTCTATATTATATGCTGAGGACTTGCCAGTTAGCACGTAAGAACATTTTCGTATCGTCATCGACAAATTTTATGTTAAAATTTGTCAAAACAAACCACATATTTTGTCGATGTTTTACGAAAGTGTTTGTCGCTTATGTTCGGGATATATATACGAGTATAACTTCAGATCATATTTGTGAAATAAAAGAGAAAAAAGCAAAGATACACACAAAGATAAAGATAAGGCTTGTTATCAAAGTTATCTCCCCGTTCTATTTATACAAAGCCGCAATGACATTCATACGTACTCCCCGCGCTCTCACTTCACCCAGCTATGACCTAGCCATTTCTATCGATAAAATGACTCGTAGAGTTTTGTAAAATTATTGTGTCCATACAGGATTCTTTACATTTTAATATGTTAATAACTTTATCCACTACCAAACCATTTAAATAATTTATACTCAGTCTTCAGACATCCTTATTCTGAGTAACACACTGTTTAGAATTTTACTTTAATTGAATTTTGCCAATTTGTATACTGTTGGTATACAAACTGGCGACAACTCATTCTAGTTTGATTCTATAAAGTAGGGACAACTGACATACCGACAATTCAAGGACCTATTGTTTTATAAAAACGCATAAACCCGACTGACAGTAAGTAATTAGTAAACGTACTTAGGTACGTAATTTAGATTAATAATTCGAACTAAATCGTTACAGTAGGTATCGGAAATTGATATATTTGCCGTTGATAAATTGGCTACATAAGCCACATGCGAGCATACCAACGTCAAAACCGGAGCTGAAGACAGTCGCCGTGGCCGATATCGGCCGGGATTACATCATCATCATCATATTTGCCGTCAAACACTGACAAATTTATTATGTTCGTATCATTTTAGATTAACTATAAATACTCGTGGATTAGCAATTACACACCTGGCAACTGCTTCCTTCAAAGCTAAGCTTGACTTGAGAGCGAAATGTCTGAGTGATATTTCCACCCGAACAATTTACTGTTATACATATTTGCTTACGATGGATTCTATCTCAGACAGCTGTGTGTAAAATAAGACGGTACTATTTATTTTTCTCTTCATTATAGAAATATGGAATCGTATTTATAATAAGACAAAATGATATATTAAAGTTAGATAGCAACAGTGGAAAAATGTTTTACGGACAAAATTATTTTAATTCACATAACCGTAAACCCCTTTTTCATTACGCAACAAATAGCGCGCATATACTGTTTTTATTTACAGTATATATGTAGGATTTCGATTGCCACTGGTAGCAGTTCCACGCAGTCCTTTGTGCCCTGCTAATCCCCTAATGAAAGGTGGGTCTAAAAGAATATTATATTGAGGCGCCGCTCTTCAAAATTAGTCTAGCTACCTAGAACACAGGAGGGACTTTATTTTGTATAGATAACTTTAGTTCCCGTTAGTGCGGAATACACTAATGTCATCTTTATGTACTTAGTGCTCATTACAATTATAAAGTAAGAACATAAATAGATATTATTAAATCAGTTTATTCTTGTAGAATAAGTTACCTAAACATAGTTTTATTTTTTTATTTTACTAACTTGATACAATATAATTACAGACAGTTGAATAACTGCCTACGAATACGAACAAACGAATGCAGGTAGACGAACACTCAGCACCTCTCGAAGGAAATTAAAAATCAAACAATCAAATTTTACAGCGTAACAAAATCGGATCGGATCGGCGCGTTTACTAACCGACAATAAACCGATGTAGAGACAGTAAAAAAAAACCACTATAATTGTTCCGTCATAAACGATCGGTATTGGGCTGAATGTTCGACGGCTGACGCGACAGACGTAATATAGTTGTACATATATGTGCGTATATACACATACATATGCGCTATATTTTAGTTTCGACAATTTAAGTTGCCTTGTGTACGAAGGGCCTAAAGGTACGAATAGACTACGATAGAAATAACGATATAAATGTCTGTACTACTTACAAATAGCTGTCATCGCGACTCCGTCCGCATTGTTTGAAAAGAACTTAATAAGTAACCTACATGTTTTTTCAGACTATGGTCTATAACAAAACAAACATCCATCCATCCATCTAAACTTTCGCATTTATAAATATTAGTAAGATTGTACGGGTGAATCAAAACACACTCGTGTTTATATAGAGATACATCGACGTTTTAACTGAATGTGCACTTTCTTTGTCTAATTCCATCATAACGGAATATACTAATTAACATCTATAGACATGTTATTATCTTGTTAGGTAATGCTTTACATTACATTAAAGTAGCTCTGGCAACCTCAATAATTATATGAGGAAGAAACACCGTTCTTGTAAAAAGACTTTACAGTAATTAAAAATAACTTTGTTAGAAAAAATAAATCAACTATCTGGTCAATAGTTAGTTGAAGACGCATAATTTCAAGCATCAGTATGTATCACAACGGTACCTTTAAAACACGTAGTGTATCTTATAAATAAATGTGTGTATATGCAAGGTTATTTGTCTTCGATGCCTCTAAAAGCCATTAGCGTATTGTTGCGATGCAAAACAATAATTTATTGACGCACAATGTACCGATCGCGAGGCTCGTAACGTGAAAACGAAAAAGCTCGAACGACCAAAAAGAGATTAACAGTGAAATGAAGTGTTAATTGTGTGGAAACATTGAAAAATGATCAACATATGTTATATAAATAGTCATAAATAATGTCTCGAAATTCAGTTTAAATAATAATAAGTGCAGGAACAGAACAAAAATTAAAAATCAACATGTTATTAATTTCGTGTCCGGTTGAGGTGTGAGATGAAATCACAGCGAAATCCATAGAGTTAAAATGTCTATGAATATTTTTGACATCTCTATGTTGTCTGAGATGATTTACTAAACTAAACCTTGAACACATTTCGTTTCAAATAAATAATCTTCTTTCTCTGTTTAATTTCTAATTTTAGTGTAGTATAGTAGTATGTTTAATTTGCCGTGAATTGATTCATATCATTCGAAAAAACTGAACTATATGCCATAATGTGTTTGTGCAGTCTCAGTGAGAATATTTTAACTTTACTTAATTTTCATTCAAGTTACATCGAATGTTTAAAAAGAAACTAAAACATAACAATTTGTAATACAGTTACTGTAATAAAATATACCTCGAAATTATTGATAACTAAAGAAATTGATAAAAAAATATCAAACAACTCTACGGCTGTCTCAAGCCCGAGTTCAATCCCGAAGCAGCGTTTGACTTACGAGGCGGTTCTAAATAACTGCCGGCCACTCATTACATTCTCCATCGCTATTTGCATAACTATTGGAATCGAACCCGGGACCCGGTCGTGTGTGTTTAGAGTCTGATGTATGGGCTGCCGGCGCCAAATGAATTCGCTGTCCGGTGCCATTGCTTTGTGTTTCGATTGAAGCAAATTTTTGTCATGTTTAACTATATAGTTAAACTTGAAAACTATTAATTTATTTACTATTTTAATTTCATCCACAATTTGTATTGGCATCAGTGGCTTGGTTCAAAAAATATGTTTAATGTGTGCAGTCGCTTCCATTGTCTAAAAACAGGTATCTGGTGCATTGTTTCTATTTAACTTAATATATATTTCGATATTTTTTTTTATTTCTCATTTCGCTGTGGCTATGCGTAAACCCTTCACAGAAATTAAAATAAAAGGCATTCAATCAAATGTTGGCTTTAAATTAAAAGTGGATTATTGTTTCAGTTTTTACTCTCTGTCAAAACTGACACTGTCCACTTATAAAGTTACAAGTGGTGACCGGTTTTATTTTGACCGGTTTGTATTTTTTTATGCATCTACTAAGGACTTTACGTTGAGGATATAAGTTTCATAATTGCTTGATTTCGGTTGGAACAAGAGTTGACCGCAACGAATCCTTTTGATTTATTATGCCATACAATAAACCCAAGGTATATACTACGGTCGAGTCAAGCTATTTTACGCCATTATAAATTTTATGCAATGCAACATAAGGTGGCAATACTATTTGTTGAGAAACATATAGCGTTATAAAATTGGAATTCTGCTAAAGCGCTATAGTTTTTATGTTTGTTGAAATTTTATGGTAATACTATTTTATAGCGGTAATGTTTTTTTCTTTTTAGTACTCAAATGTTTACATACATACATTAAATGAAATAATAAAAAGATTTTCCTAATTTTAAAATCGTGTTTTTTTTAATTTGTCGCAATTTTTTTCCATCACTGCGAATATCCACATGGCGTAAGCAAAAAAATACATATACCTAATAAAATAAATTTTATAATTGAGACTTTTCTGATCTTATTGAGGTAAAAGATCTCTGGAGCTCATGAGAATGCATTTACTTACAGAGTAAGGTTAAAAAGTTTTTAAACTAATCAATAATCAATTAATATTCTTTTCGGACTGACACTTTTATCATGACAAGTCAACATCATAAGAAGACGTAGATGCTTTACGTAATGTCATATTTAGTCCTAACACAACAGTTTGCCTGTATTATTGGATAGAAAACAATTTTTTTTAAACAAGCTACTGCACGTTAGACAAGAACACAAACGCGCCGATCGACGTTTTCCAAACACTTAACTTGAAAAAATTTCGAATCATCAGACAGCGGCCTCTTATTTTTGAGTAGCAGAAAAAAAAGACAAAGCAAGGAAAAATACAGCACCCAATAGTCCTTCAATAAAACTTGTAGGATTTCGTCTTTATTTGAAAATTAAAAGGTAACATTTCTCAGAAGAGCTGGGATGGTTTTCTCACGGGGCAGTAAATAAATACATGCTCTCGGATTTGATAGAGTAACCACTAATAAATCGTTGATTACAGGGCAAGCGCCGTCAGGCTGTAAAACTATATTATATATTTTACGACTAAAATAAATAAGTCTTCACATAGTACGTTGAAATTATTTTGTTCCATGAATTAAGTATTTTTTTACCTAAATAAAGGTGCAATATTTGAAACAAACATTGTACATTTCTTTTACAGTTACTTACAAAGACGGATTCGGAAGGAATGGCGAGAGGTAAACAGGCAATTGTTGAATGAAAAAACAGATTGTTAATATTTTAACACTCGTATTTCAGCAATGGAAGCCCATGTTTATGTTTAATAATACAATTTTCAGAATTAAATTGACGATTAAAAAATGCTGTCATGACCGTAAAACTATAAAGAGATGCTTAAATGTGAATACAATTTAAGTTGTCCTGAGTCATTTGGCATCGGACCTTATTCGGATCAAGTTGTCAGCCTATCGCTGCCATGTATAGGAGGTATAGTTGCAAAGATTTGATAATTCTTGACTCTTTATATTGTGAGCCGATCGTTTAATGTGTTAATTATCATAAAATTAAGTTTGTTGGTTTTTGTTAAGTTCCTAAATACTTATTAATAAATATGTATATATTTTTCTTATTGCCCATTTTATAAAGAAAATTTTGGTTATTGTAAAAATTATGTTTTAAATTGCCGCTTTTGAAGTCGAAGAAAATAGTAAAGACATAAGATAAAATTAAGTATAAAACTAAAACAAAGGTAGGTAAAAAAATTTAAATAATTATCCTTATTTTCCAATTTTCATAAATGTAGGCTTTTAAAAGCGCAATATAAATACGGCAGACTCGTTATTCGCACATTATCATTGAGAGACATAAAACTGAATTTTTAATTTAAGTTCCGAGATGAGAAAATGGTAGATTGAGTTTTAACAGAGAGTAATGAAAGGTTACCACCCATTTAACGACCAGACGCCTCAAGGTGGTGTTTAAGCCACCGTCGGTATCAAAATTGTGGCGTACGATGCCAGAATTAAAACGTCAGCTTATGACTTGATAGTAAGTGAAGACATTTACCACCACAGCCAATGTCCAAGTTAAAAATCATACAATAACTTTAAAAGAGTCGCTTCCCATATTTAATACATAAGCATATTATTCTTTAGCTGCATAGTAAAACATGACGAATAATAGCATTAGGGTTTAGGAATTAGTGCGAAAACTTAGTTACGACACCTAGAAAATAGTATTTAATTTTCTCTGCACTTCCCGCTTAGAAACACACTAGAGTTTTACAAACTCATGCTAAATTCCTTGACTAGGTAAACAATATTAAAATAGTCTTCGCGTTCCGATAGTCACGCCCAGTCTCTATTCGCCAGAGTCATTTTGTTACAGCTAAACGTGTCATATTCCTTCCCTATAGTTAAAATTAGTAGCGATAGTAGTTAAGTTGATTATTGGAAGATAATTTTCATCAATAACATCTTGTAAAGTAATTTGGTATCAAGAAAAAGTTTATAACGATTACTGGAAATTTAGGTACCTATAAACAAGAAGAAACAAAAGCAGATAGCTATAAAAAAGTTTTATTCTCTTGGTAAAGTATTTCATAGTGTTCTGCTTTGTAACTTTATATAACTTGCAGAAACAACGCTGCATCAGATTTCGACTGACAGCATTGTACGCCGTGAGTGTTATTCGTTAATACTTGAACAATATTTAGAGCTATCATACTGTTTTGGTGTAAAATATAATAGGTGTTACATTGTACTGTAAGGTACTACATAATAATATATATAATGTATTTTATTTTACAACTTTTAACTTTATTTGATGACTAATGGCACTATCGGCAGTTTAATAGGTTTATCCCATCTCCTTTAGTAACCTCGTTAAGGACATAAGATCAGAATTAAATAGCACATAAAATTGACACAGTTACACACTAAGTAAGGCTTATGAGTTAAGATGTTAGTTAAGTTTAAATATTCAAAAATCAGCTACTACCGCTCTGCATTTCTATTGTAATTAATTTACAGAAACTGATGTCCTTACGGCTGGAGAAAAAATGTTGATTAAGAATAGAAGGAGTGATCTGAAGGAGATAGTGTAGGCAGACTCTTTAGTGCAATAATTAAAATACTCTTAGTTTACTCGTTATAATAAAGAAAAAGTGATAGACCTGAATAGTATCATTGAACAGAAACAAAGCTTTTCAGTCATTAATGCTCAAAAGTTCTGCACTGAGCAAAATAATACTCATTTACCTACTCATTCGTGATAAAAATATTATAACACTTATAGCAAATTTATTTAAACTTAAAATAACTGACATTAAACATTAAATAATTTTTAAAGAAATTTCGGGCCTAAATCACGAAAATACAGACTTAGTATACATTTAAATTAAATGTGATTTACTAATGTTATGCAAAAATTGACTAATTTTATGATAATTTTCGAGATATACAGAAAACAGCACTTTTGATATTATTTTCTCGCTAAATACTAATGTTATTCTTATGTATATACCACAATTTAAGTAATAAAAACTATTCGGTTTTACAAATTAAAAAGCAAGATAAGCACATACTAAAAATATATATTCAATCAAAATCCCATGTGTTAATATTTTCCGCTACAGCTTGTGTCCGGGGTTGCAAAATAATTTAAGTAGCATGCATAAAACCGAGATTGGCTTTTATAATTAAATATGATCTCGTTTTGTTCAGTATTTGTGTAAATGTAAATTTATTTTATGTTTAAAATATGCATTTGTTTGATTCATAAATTTTGCAAATACATGTTTTATAATTTTGTTCTTATGATGTGCGAAAATTTTAATGTTCGCTGTCTACGATTTTATAGTTGCTTAGCTTAACTAGTTGTGTTGTTTTGAAACATACAATACTATGAGGAATGTTAGCAACATCGTTATGATACAAATTGCAGAGTGATTATAGACTTTGCGTTTAAAAAAATAATAAGTTATTATAATATATAATAATCCTTATAAATAACAAATACAAATATATAATAGTACATCGTATAAACAGAGCATCGGTGGTGCAGTTGTTAAGCGTTTGACCCGATCCGTGATATATAAGAGCCGATATTGTATGTACAATCCGGGATTTATATATAGATATAAAAATTCATCATCATCAGGACACTATACGCCCCCATCGAGGAGCTCGGAGCCTACCCTTTTACCCTAATTTAGGGGTGACTCGGCTGGCCCAGGTCAACCACACTGGCCCAGTGCGGGTTGGTTGACTTCACACATATCTCGGAACATCTTCTCAGATGTGTTGCATCAAGATGTTTTCATTCACCGTTAGAACGTCGGATAAATGTACATATGTAAATCGAAACTCGAAGAACACATTACATGGTGGGATTCCAACCCAGGACCTGCAGATTGCAAGTCAAGTGCTTAACCCCTGAGCCACCGACGCTCGTGATGAAAATGAATGTACTAAGATTAAGATATTTTTATTATAAGGATAAAATCATTTCGATTGTGATGAAATGACTGACAAATTTGTCGAACAGTATTTAATGCAAGGGGTTCATATATCAGAACATTGGCGACGTGAAATGGGGACAACCGAGGTAACACTAACCTGTAGGTTTGAAATAGCCATTCCGGAACACATATGTTATTACAAAGACAGAGCAATTACACCCCTCAATGCATCAATTAAGTTCCATTAACACGGGCTGCCTTTGCTCAATTATACGTTACAAATTTTATAGCGAATTTGATCATTTTTGTAGCGAAATTTTCAAAATTATTACAATGCCTTAATTTAAATTAATGTATGCAAAATATGTAAGCTTTTTAGTTCTTACTGAGAGAAGTCAGTACAGTCAGTAGGGTCGAGTAAATTACACAATTAGCAGAGATTTACGTAGTAAATGATCAGTAAAAATAACTACCTATTAGTTCCTTCAATTCTACCCTTTAATTAAATAATTGTGTGTATGTCTTGTACATTGTGTGTATCTCTTCTCTTAAAATCGTGTAAGACGCGTAATATTTTTTAGCATAAATGATGTAAGCAGTTGTTAATACAAGAAGTTGTAAATTGTAATGTGTATCGTCTGTTCATATGAACTCAACGTCAATGAGGAATAAAAATATTCGTTTTAGGTGTGAATGTCCCAATTTAAGCTTTGAACAGGCACAGCTGCCGCGGACAAGGGACTTTTTGTTTTATAAATTGTTCTTCGTTAATAAAGAAGGTGCTAAACAGGGACTAGCGGCTGTCTCTTAACATGATGATAATTGGTGGGTGTTATTGTGAACACTCTTGCGCATATACCTTCAGTAACTTCATTTAATAATAATTGTTCAAAATAAATTACATCTCTCTGACCTAAATACACTGCTGCAACTGTTGTATTAAAATATGTTTTGTTCAAAGAGAACGAGAGGGTTAAAATATCATTTATGCAAATGTTTCGGCAGTGGAAACCTATTCTAAAAGAATATCAGTTATATCAAAGAACATTTTAAAATAATCTACGTAATTCATTAAATAAAAATGAAAATGTAAAAATATTTACATAATGATTTAAAATAAAGCCGACAATTTATCACTCGTAAATCTTCAGTTAATTAATTTGTATATTACTGTAACGTAATTTTGTTTAAAATGAAAACGTACGACTTTATCGATATCGTTAAAATAATTCTTGAAACGTACGACAGAAATACTTTCCTTGTTATAACTGTACATATTGACAATCCTATATGATACGGTTGTTGTAATTAAAATTGCTAATACTGGTAATGAGTCAATGTATGTTATATTTGCAGTGTACTTATAAATGACCAGCTTGTACAAAACGTACGTGTTAAGAATATTCAAATATATATAAGAACTCGGCTTAAAATAACTTAATAATAAAATTAGCTTCAATGGTTTAATAAAAATACGAAAAAAAGAATTTGTAATTGTTATAGAGTGTACCCGTAAATGATAATGATATATTCGTAGATGTATAGGAGAATGACGTCTTGTGATTAGTATTAAGTAGTGTTTCTTAGTAGCTTCCTCCGGTATTTGGGCACCTCCCAGACGATTGAAAAATGTGAATAGATATAAAACTACTTCGAATAAGATCATATTAATGGTAGCTGCCACCTAGCGCCCGCCCTCCTCCTGTTCTTAGATCATCGGCTGGCAATGCCCATGAATATAATTGCAATCCAAAATGAGGGCACCCCTTGCTAAATAAGATGCCACATGCGCCGTGTCGAGATTGTAGCGGGTAATCCGAGAGCACGAGTATCAACAAGCGCCCTTTGATCTGCCTCCCCTTTGTAACGGGAGCACCGCGTGCAACCATTCAAGTTGACACCTGAAGTTGCTACCATTAGACTGTTAACGCTGTTCAAACAATCCAAATACAGTGAAAATCCACTTTTCATATCACTTATTTATAGTTTTACAATTTGTTATCCAGTGTCTGTCCTTGTATATATGTATATAATGTACTTGACATTAAGCCTGCACTCGCACGGGCGCTTTTTTACGCTGCAATAAAACCGCTTTAAAAGCGTTGCCGTATGAACTGATACATAAAATGCATTTGTTTTATTTGAACGTGTTTTAATGCGGCTTAAAAAAAAGGGCTATGCGAATGCGGGCTTAGTTTCCGTTTTCACGTAACGGCTAACTGCGTGACTCCACTGGTGATTGGCCCTAATTTTGTTGACTAGATTCCGCCTTGTCAGTGGAAATAGGGTTCCAAACAAAAACAAAAGCGATCAGTAGCACGTTCAGTAAGTCGATGATAATAAGAAAGATTATAACGTCGTCGTGACAAACACAAAAATCTACATTTAAATTTATTGTTTTGTTTAGTAGTAGCAGCGTTTTCTTTTGTCAATAACATTATGGAATACAAGTATTTGTCTAGAAAATTTTACCACACTCAATAAAAGGTTAAAAAAACGAATCGACTCACTTTTGACCAGTTTTATTAATTATTTAGTTATATATTACAAAAAATTAAATTTTATTTAATGTTACCGCAGACTTGGTTTTACTCCACTATGTTATTTCCAATGTTCCACATAAATATTTAAAATAATATAATATATTATAAAAGGCATATTCGCAAGTTCAATTTATTTTGTAAACAAAGTTTTCCTTATATTTTTGTGCTTGCTATAAATTTGTTATCTATGGGGAAAATAATTTATGTGTTATTATTTTTATGCTTGGCCTTCAATAAAAACATATAAAGTATAATTCGATAGCGTGCTTTGTTATTATTTTAATTGACTATTGCAAAGACTGTTTTATATTATAATTTTAAATTCTAAATTCCAAATACAGTGCCCAGTGTATGTTCGGACATTTCAAATTATTTTCAATGGTTATGAGAAAGGCAATTCTGTTTTTCTATCTAAAATCTATTTAACTGTAAGTTCAGCAGAACCGGACCATGCAGTTATCCGAAACTTTTTTATGCTTTATAAGGGAATCGTACTGATGTAATAGTATGTTATTTGCAGAAGCCACACGTTTACATAAAATCAACTTTGAACAAGGGGAGGCTGTTACGTCGAGCCGAGGTCATCGTACTCTTAAACAACTCGAAACAATGGAGCACTTAAAGAGTGCGCAACTGTTCGCATGCAGCATATCTTATAACACCTGCTGAATACTCAAAAAGCCAGATATCCAATCCTGTCCCCGCCGAGCCGGTACAATGAGGCAGCTACCTTTTTATATCTCTATAGAAGGCGGTCTCGCAATTGATATTAATTTCATGAAGTGGATTGTGGTAAAAACTAACAGGCGGTTCGTGCGTCCGAACGATGACAAGATAGCCTTGTGCTGTTTTTACAGCAATCCTGATTAATATTCGATTATTCCTTCGAATATGGCGGTTATACGTGAGCTCTTGGTCCAGAAGTGGGCACCTTCGACTATATGTGTTATTGTTCTCTCAAGGAATTCATACTCATAATAAATTGGTATATTGTCTCATGAAAAACAAATAACCGCTTACAGTGTATCAGTTAATTAAGATTTCCTTTAAAGTTTCTTCACCTGGCCGTCGATAATGATTTTAAGGGCATCTAGTGAGTTTAAAAAATGATGATTTGATATCAATTATTTGGATACCTATCTATATACATATATAAAAATGAATCCCTATATCCCTTGGTGACGCCAACACGCGTGAACAGCTGGACCGATTTGTCAGAAGATTCTTAACACAGAAAAAATAAAAAAATTAGATGGATGGATGGATAATCATGTTTGTTTGAAGGTATCTCCAGAAAGCCTTAATGGATCTTAATGAAATTTGGTATAGATATAAAACATAGTCTGGAAGAACATATAGGCTGCATATTACGTTTTTTTTAATTCCGCGCAGACATAGTCGCCGGCGACAGCTAGTCTTTTTATAACGAGGTGCGTGTGACTTATTTAGTTTCAATAAATTCAATAAATTGGATATTTCACTCATTACGCCAATAATTAATGTGTTAAAATGAAATTATTATTTCTCCTACTATTTTATAAATCTGGTAAAATGCATTTACTCTCTTATTGGTTTTTTTACTGATAACTATGACGTGATTTTTAATACGATGTCATATCTTGTTTTCATACAGACGATTTTTACTTTAAAAGTAGTATGCGTTACAAGGCTTTGCTTTAAATCTTCGAGTATAATATTTCATATCCTTCTAAATTTATCTGGTAGACGTATTTTAAACTTTATGCCTTTAAGTTAGAAGATAAAAGTGACTTCTTCAATCAGCAAAGATATAATTGTCTCTGTATAACGAGATGAAAGCAGCGGCGGTGTCTATTTTCGGTTGCTTAGGTGACACACGAGCATGTAGACTTACTAACAATTTGTAGGTATTTCTTGATATTCAACTTTAAAAAAAAACCAATGTAGTATGTTAGTAACAATGTAGTATATCAACTGAGGTAAATTATTTAAAAAAATAAAGAATCTTCAAAAGTAATATTATTCAAAGCTTATCTGGGATTACATATAATTTAATTTGTTTGTTGATTACGTTCTTACGGTGAAGGTAAACATTGAGATGCAATGATATCGGCGAAAAAATTCAAAGATGACCTGTGAAGTTAACCAACCCGCACTGGGCCAGCGTGGTGACAATGACCTAGTAACCCCTAATTTAGGATAGGATCTGATCTCCTCAGTGGACACACATAGAGGGCGGATGATGACGATGATTATGATGAAGATGAAAATTGATTTATTGGTTCTTCAAAAACATGATGTACTAAATGACGGTGTGTCACGTTTCTAATTATTATAAATCTGTCAACATAGTACCGGGGCGACATTGTGTAGTCTTATTTGCGGCGAACGTGTAAATTCACACGGACAAGTGTTAGGGATGTTAATTACAAATTTTCTGGTATATTTCCTTTAAAATTCTGTTGTCGTCGACTTACACATTTTTTCGTTTAATACACGTGTCTCCATCCAATTATAAGTAAATCGATACCCAATTATTTCAGCATGAGCATCGTATCGCGGAAATATTATTATAAGATTTTTGTCGGCAGGCAATATTCTTGGAACTGGAATTGTATGTGATTGATATTACCAAAGATACAACCCACACCCCAGCATTAAATCAATACAATATTTATAGTATCCTTAATTTAGTTCCGGGCCATTCCTTGGAAATGCTATGATTTCACTTGTATCAACGCAGAACAGAAAATGCGCTGTCGTAAAACTTGGGATCAAAGATCAATCATAAAAATCAAGTGACTTTCAAAAATAGAATGTCGTTAAGCCTCATGTCGAACTTTCTTTTAATGTAATTTGTTAATTTAATAGCAAATTGTATTATGATTTGTAAAATAATAATTGAAATTGATTATTCAAGATTATTTAGCAACGACTAATTCGACACCATAACAGTAATTACACAACATACATGTTACAACATACATGTATTTAAAATTGTGGCCAGGAAGGGATTTAATTTTAATTAATTTCCCGCAATCAAAAGTTTATAATTATTTCATTGAAGATAATTATATTAAGTGCATTAAATTTGATCGGACTTTCAATTTAATTTACAAAGTAATTTGCTAAAAGTTGGTATAAATCAGGACGCCGCCGGTCGGCAACGGCGACGTGTCAATGGTTTACCGCGGGACTCGGCTCGCTGAATCGTCAACCGCCTACCCTTTACATGTTGTACGTAGCTTAAACAACATACCAATTTATACTTACTTTCTGCCTAGACGTGTTCGACTTCTGCGAGGCTACGTAGACTTCATATACAGATATAAAAATCAAACTCATATGTACATTATTTTTTATAATTAAATTGAGAATTCAAACCTTAATAATTCCACTAGTAGCTTCCATAGCCACTTCATAAATGAAAAAGATTCTTAATTTGTTTGCATTTTTTCTTTCTATTTGTCACGTCAGAACTACGCCTCTTGTGAACCGATTTAGATTCTTCTTTGTTTATTAACAAGCTAATCATGTCGTCTATTATGACGATCTAACCTTTAGTTTACAGGGAATTTGCAAAAATAAGCTTGATAAAATTCTACATGATAATTAAGACAAGCCATCCTGCCTTGGAAAATTGGATTTATAAAAATTTTACAATGTCACAGTTATTTTTACTTCTAGCAGATTTGCTATGTGATTTCATGTTTGGGGTGTCATGTCTGCAAGTATGTTCTATGACGCGGCATCACTCCTCGCCGGGCGGCCATTAGTTGACGTAAAGTACTCACAATCACGCCTTCACGTGCCCATCACGCGAGAAACGTTCCGTTATACGGTCGCATAGCCCGACCCGTGTTATTTCAGATATTTTTCACGCCAACTATGAAACGGAGGGTGTAATTTTAGGGATCCCTTTTATATAATGGCAAACTTTCGGAATTTTAGATAAATATAATTTGTTGAGTAAGTTATTTGCCGACATTGTTGTCTTATATTGTGTCCAGTTTTTCTTCCCTAGAAAACACTGATATTTTAAATACTTTTGAAGTATCCTTAAAAATGTTCGTTTGCTAAGCTTGTGACAAGATATTTCTAATGAAAAAATGTGAATTTCTAAATTTGAAGTAGAAACGTTGCACAAATTACGCTCCGATACGCGTTTTACGAGTAGTAGATAGTATTTCAATACTAACTTGGATCTTTTAGTTTTTTCAACGAAACAGCATTTACAATACGGTTTGGTTAGATAACAGAGGAAACGAAATAAATAAGAGGCAAAACATAATACCGGACCTTTTGACTTGTATCGCTTATGGTTCGCTAAATTCAGAAATTCAGAAAAATTTTTAACTTAATAAAATCAAATTGAATAAATGAAATTTTCGGAGGTAGGAATTCACAGTGGCATTTTTATCTCACTAATTGGCCAGATATTCAATTAATACGGATATACGTAATTTAAACTTTTGGACCGTGCAGGAATCCGTCCATTTATTTGTAATGTAATTAAATTAACTATAGCTTTGTAGAGTTTGTATTGTCGAGTAATATAACGCAACATTATCTCCGAACCACTATTTTCACTCCTGTTTGTAAAATGGTATTATTCAAAGATACAAAGTGCCTCCCACTCACACTAAACCTAATTCTAAGTAAATCTAGCTTTTTAAATTCTCGACAAATACGAGTACTACAAATTAGTGTACACAATTTTATCCAGTAACTAAGTATGACATTACGAATGTTGATTCCGTCATTATCTTGAATGCAAGATCACGTGAATCCCTACATTATTTTTTAGGGTAAATTGAAAAGAGAATCGACGAGCGATTACGTTACGCCAATTAACTTTCTAGCTTTGTGTTTTTCTTCTATTAATTTGATACAACTTGTTTTTGTTATGATAAGTTTTCAATCAAATAAAATAAAGAGGGTGAAGCGTTACTGGGTCTTATATAAATATGCGAATTATTTGAAATTTATCTTTAAGTTTATTGATTTATTTAAGTTACATCTAAGTGTTAGGTGGAATAATTTTTTTTCGTATTTATGGTATCGATTAAGATTTAGACAAAAACTCATGGTTCGTTCAGAAACAAGCGAAGTAACGTAAGATAGTTAGTTATAATTGCTTATCCCCCTCTATCTAAGACTGGGGTGGTCAATGAGTCGATTCGGAGCTATTTGAATGTTGTAGGAGCTAATTAAGGTTGACATTCTCTCGCATCTTCTAAAAAACTAAACGTAGGAATGATAAATAGAACGCTTATTTAGAACCCCTCGTCAAAGTAATATCTAAGTAACGCTTTCTATTTTTCTCTATTTAAAAAAATTATATTTGTGCCCTATGCGATCCTAAATTACTGGATAGATTTTTAACGAAACTTTGGCAGAATGCTCTAAGCTCTCCAGAGAACCTTTCCGACAGACTGATTAGGAAAAGGTTACGAATTCCTTCAATTTTTATGGCGGTTTCTTTCAATGTTTTCATGAAAAATGCCACGATACAAAATTTATATTGAATATTCAACAACTAGTGAACTTTTAATTATTTTAAAGTTTATATTGGTAAAATGTATGGAATACGAATATGCTATTTTATCATTAAGGGCGTTTGTCCGTTAACGACTCATTTGTTTTATCGTTATTAGAAGAAATTAAAATGAATAAAAGGGCCGATTATTTTTTAGCCCCACTCGAATGTCGACGGAAGTGCACGATAACTTATCAGAGACTCCGATCGCCGCTCTCTCTATATTTATATTTTAACTCTGTGTTAGCGGTACACCTACTGTGAAAAATATTTATTACTCAGTAGAAGCGATATCGCGCTTACCGCCTCCGACAGTCTAATTATATAGACCTGTCAACTCCTTAATTTATTAGAAGGGTAAAAATCAAATATCACTATTGTTTTTGAAGATCCTCGTCAAGGTACCGCTCAATAGTGGTAACTGAACGTCACATTTAAGAATATTACGTATAGGATCTTATTGCAGTTTGTTGTCATTGGCAGGGGGGGCAACTACAAGTTTTAAGGATAAGCAATAAGCAAAAATTTCCTAATTTCTTCCGAAAGTCGTCAAAGCAGCTCCAAGAAATTGATTTGCAACTTATCCGACCGAACCGAATTTTAGCAGCAATTTCTTCTTACTTAAATTGATGTATCGTAGTAATAATTTTTTATAGAATTTCGAAATTATGAAAATGGCAACATTAAATTTTGCAGTTGCCCTCATTAACCAAAATATGACACTGTGAAAATAACATTGTTAGATCATATATTTTCCGACTGCCAAAAGATCCTAGTGGAACTATACAATAATATTTTAAATACTCCAAGCAGCTAGTAAGAATAAGGATCTTATCTCCTTTCTCTATCATTCCCAGCTATTGTAGTGATTCCAAAAGAGGTACAGATGGATCCACTGGAGTCCATAGAAAACCTAGGGGAAATGAAAGATGGTGGTAGAGTTTAGGGTTCATAAGTTGAGAAAGAAATGTGATAATAAGAGGTAAACTGAAACTAAGTTTAAAAAGATACCATGGGAAGAGAAAGCTTGGAAGTCTCTTTATTCTTATCAAAAGTTCGGTATAAAGGCAGTATACAACAGAAAAGAATCTTATTTTAAGGATGTATCGATTAAACATTTTGACTTGAGAGGAAAAAGTAAGATGTGGTAAGTACCAATAATTATAGTTGCTATGGTTTTGATAACTTTTCAGAGCAATTTCTAATTATCAATAACAGATAAAATCGTACCTAAACACTCTATAGATATGTTACTCTATAAAGATTCGAAGAGGGTGTTAAAAATGTCCAATCAATTTGCAAGGAAATGCAGTGTAAATCACACACTTAAATAGAAATCCTAATTTAAAGTTATGGAATACAACTTTATCTTACCCCAGTAAGTGCGAGTCAGGAAAGAGTTTAAAGGATTGTTAGCGAAACTTGTACCTGCTGCTCTTCACTTACATTGTAGATATTTGATGTACCGAAGAGGAACTTTATAAACGTTCAAACGGAATAAACTTCTTTAGAATTTTCTCGACAATTTATTTTATTAACGTACTTTACATTTCTATAGTTAAATATTTCTTTTCTAGAAAAGATTTTTTTTGGTAGTATTTTACTGTAGTCTATGATAGTACATAGCTACGTTCTCAATGGTGACGTTTCAATATTTGTAAAAAAGATACAGTGGAATCTCTATAACTTGAACCTTGTTAAGTCCAAATCCTCAGTAAGTCGAACTGAACCCTTAAATACTCGGTATCTAGATTTATTTAGACTTTGTAACTCGAACAAAATGTTATTTCCCTGCATAGTAATTTAAGTACATATTTATACTCGCTTATTAAAAAAATCAGACTATGTAAGTCAAAGTAAGTAAAAAATGATGACTATCAAATATTTCATATCCAGAATTTCTTGTTAAGTCGAAGACTCAATAAGTCGATTTTTTTTGCGTATCCATTCATACATTCGAAATATCCAGATTCTACTGTATATAAATAGAACTATATGTGAATTTGATTATATTTTGCTTTCGAATGTGATAAGTTATTACCACGATATTTGTCTGCCCTGTTGTACAGTTATAAAGTATTTCAAAAGTAACCTTAAGTCGTAATTCGTCAAAACACTTGTACAAAACATACATATGTACAAAATAGTATCTTCAATTCATATCTTATACAAGTGCTAAAGAATAAATAAATAAATAAATATATCTTTTATATCTTATATCCTTTTCATTCTACTTAAAATAAAGAAAACAATATATTTCTAATTGTGTTTCAATACAGTTAGATAGAGGGAAATAATAGTTTTCCAAATTATAAAGCGTTCAATAACTATCCTTATTATTAATATACTCGTAGGTACGCAACATGTGTTTCAATTCTCTTTGTGCTTAAATTATGTTTATGACATTTTCTCGAAAAGTGCGTAAACATTTTTGTAAGTATTTAAAACTTATTATTATACATTATTCCAGCACATAGCAGTACTTTAGTATTGTTGGTATTATTAAATTTTTTAAAACATAAATTCAATCAACATTTTTTAAAATCAAATAATAAGTAGATAGGAAACATTTTTTGTCTAACCAAACAACACATATTTCTAAGGTAAATTATCTGCAATGGGCTTAAAGGTAATAGAGGGTCGACCGTAATTCGAAACTAATGTATTTATACTATTTTCGAACCGAAAAACCTCTGAAAATTTGAATTCAGTTTAAAAATGATAGTTTTCAATATCGTCTCTATTCAATACTTGCTCTAAGTTCAAAATAATATGAAAAAAATAAAGGATTTAAATCATTTTTTCACACCGACATTGTATTTGAACATGAAATAGAACCGAACCACTATAATCAAGTCATCTCGTTTTTTATAGAGTCGACCTTCTTGCGGTGAGTGAGACAAAAACATCGGCTAACGGTTCGAATTTCAAACCGCATTCGATGAACTCAGCTGTTGGATTGGCGAGTGCGGAGATGGAGGCGTGGCAGCGCAGCATCGTGGCCCCCACAGATGTCGCTCTGATCCGAGCAGTGCCGCGTTCAAATTTCGAACAGTTGAATGCGTATTGTAACTGTTCGCCGGCGAATTTTACCGCCACGCGACGCTTTTGGCGACGTTGCCACTTCGCGCTACGAAATATAAGGTAAATTGTAGTACGATATTTGTAGCCCCTAGTACGCGGACGTGAAAAGGGCGCAATGAAGCCTTACCTCGCTGTGTTCAGATGATCGTGGAACTCTTAAAGCGTATGTTATTTAAGTGTACCACTCTATTTCAATGGTTATTAATTTGCATGTACGACATTGCCATGAGAGACTATGATTTTTTTTTAACTTGAAAACGGAATTTTCAAGTATATAAAAATATTAAGTTATTCCACTACAGTCGTTATATAAAAATAATCTCATTTCTTAAATCTTATTAAAATAATTACTTATTAGCTATTAGACGTTTAATTTATACGCAGCTAACGATTTATGTTCAGAAAAACTTGACAAGGTTAAAAAATCTCAATTTGATTGAATAAGTTTGCTGTTGATACGTTAAAAATTTACTAAACTGTTAAAAAATATCAATTAAAATTACTTTTTAAAAATAAGTCAAGAAGTGTTAAGGTGCAATTATTCGCATTTTGTTTACAGTAGTCTAGACTAGCAATTCGCGTTTATTAAATAGGTCATCGCCCGTAACTCGTGATTCTCGATTTCCGAGTGTATGCCAATGGCATAGAGTCCATTATCGATTGAAGGATTAGTTTGGTAAATCTTAATCTGTGAAAACACGGTGCATTTTCGCACATAGCTCATTCCGATGTTGTAGAATAAAACTAGATATATGTAATTGCAGTACACTTACTGGATCGTTAATTACAATGTACGATGCTTGACTACACTTGTCCCTTAACAGTCTAATTGCTTGTGTTAACGTTCATTGTAACGTGTTAATGCAACACTTAATTAGTTCACGGCACATCACTCGAGTGAATGAATGAATGAATGAACTAGTCGAGCTACGTTCTATCCATAAATATTAAAAATGAAAAGAAACTCGCTCCATCTGAAGAAATGAATCGTTTTGCTCACATATAACACATTGTAATGTTTGTCTGTGTACTGTATGAGATGACTTGTTTGCTCTGAGCGTAATGTTCTGGAAAAATAAAACTTCGACGCCGCTCAACAATTTTAACATGCGACTTACACCTCCAAGCACTTTTTTCAGTTTCACTTTATATTTTAAGCCATTATAAATAACCAGTAAGTATACAATTATTAATATAGTTTGTAGCAGTAGAAATAGATGATAGATACTCTGCTTTTCTTTTTTTTAGTTTAGTTAGTGAAATTCAGTACTAGTACCATGAGATTACACATCATGAAAAACTTTGTACCTAATCAACATACATAATCATATCCTGCTGATTTGTTAATTTCTTAAACTACTTTTTTGTATAATTTTTTTTGTTCCTTATAATTCAGATATTTAAAATATACTGGATCATCAATTCGTTTTCTTCACAAAAACTATAACCTTGCAAGTCGTTTTTTTAGTTATTGACTAAACGTCATCTTAATTTGTTGGGGCTTCGAGATTCGTTTAAACAGTTTAATTAATAAATTTTCACGTACAATATAGTTATTTGCACATTAATTTGTTTTGGTCAAACTCAATGAAATTAATTGGAGGGTGCATAATTGGGATCTTGAATATTTTCGCTTTGAATTAGATTTTATACACTATACCTAAACGGTAGTTTTACTTTTCGCCTTATCAATATAGTAGAAATACATACATGTAACTACTTGTAAAATTTGATTCAACAAAAGAAATGCAATATTAACATTAATTACAAAATGTATTTGATAAGTAATATGAAATCTGATCAAATAAAATACACTCTATTATTTTTTGGAGAAATATATTAAAAATGTCCATTTTCAAATTCGACTTTATCTAATAATTTACAAAGTTCATTTTCACAATCCGCACTGTTTGGGTATTTCAAAGTAACATTTATCGTAAAAGTCTTTCTTCTCTCAAGTTTCCCCGGGTGGGTACATACAGAGGTCTCTGCCCTTTTACTATCGCAGGGTTTTCTTAGCAACAATTGCTGCGGGTTTGTATTTCGAAGGGTGTGGCTTGGGGAGGCTTCGGAGGGATTCCGCCCAAAGGGGCCCAGGGCGGCCTTGTTTTGTTACCCTCATTCGTACCGCGAATGCAATGCAGTTGCAATTCTCATGATTTTCGCCGTATACAATTTTTTTATTCGAATTTGGCGTATCCGTTGGTTGTAAGTTTATTTCTTGTTTTTTAATTGCTCAAAAACCCGTGTCTGTGTCAGTATTTTTGATTTTAATTAAAAGTGAAGTATGGAAGCAAAATTAAAAAGTGAAAATTAACACTAAATTTGTTTTAATTGGTTCGTCGGATTAATTATTGTGTTGTATTTGGGTGTTAATATTTTGTACAGGTTTTTTCCCTATTTTTATAACAAATATATTGTTCTTGTTCTAATAAATATACCTTTAGTATACAAAAATTGTCATAATGAAATTATGGAACAATTTCCAAATTAAATTGTCCATACTTATATTATTGGAAACACAAAAGTTAATTCGAATATTAATGGTTTACTTTATTATCGGTATCGGCGCTTCGTATAACATTAATGAGGTTAAAGGTTAGGTATGCGTGTAACATAATTAAATTTTATTTTATCGATACAATTTTCAGTTCAACATATTTTTGTGCACGGAAACGGTATGGTCATTAAAGTTATCGATACTTAGAAACTAATGCTAGCTGTTAATAATATCGTAAAATTTTAACGGTTTCAACGTCGCAAAGTTTAGAACCGACAAAGCATTGTTACGTTGGTAAGGAAATGTTCGATAACATTATTAAAATTGATGTAATCCCGGTCGTTATCGGCCACGGCGACTATCTTCAACTCCGGTTTTAACGTTGATGCGCTCGCATGTGGCTTACGTAGCCAATTTTGTTTGCAAAAATTCTCGAATCGGAGTCCATATTCGGAAGCAGTCAGTTGCGCAGGTCATTTAAATTATATTCATTAAATAAAAAAAATTAAACACTGAAATATCAATACTTATGCTATCTGATTGACATACTTTTAGTTTTTAATAATTTCATCATCATCATCAACCGTTGTCTGCCCACTGCTGGACACAAACATTTAGTAATTTGAATAAACTAAATTATTAGTAAACGTTTGCAATTTTAACTGCGAATTAAAGATTACTTTTTATAATTGTAATAATTAAATAAGTAAGAGAAGTTAACGAGATGAATTTTGTTCCAAATAAAAATTATTAATAAATATTAAATATATTTTGTGTATTTTATCAGAGAAATACATTCTTGACATGGTTTATACATGGATAAAATAGCGAACTTGTGCAATCGTGTAACAAAGTTCTATCTATCAATTGTAACTTTTAGCCGCTTATATCTGACCAACATAAAACGCTGTGTTTTTATAGCTCCTATTATTAAAGCCTCCGACTTTAAAACACCCTTATCAAAACGAACAGCGGCGGTAAAATTATATTTACAATGGGCAGTAAATAAACGCAATTCCTGATAAAAAAATCTATTTAAGATAAGATAAAACTGTATTATTAACTACATACGGCTACTCTGTTAAATAATTCTCGGACCAATTAATTATAAGTTCGTTATTAAAACTATAATTATAGCGTGAACAAACCACGTTATACGTTCATATGAAGCAGCGATGCTTATTTTATTAAAGCTCAGCACAGAAAGTTTATGCAATTTGAAAAAACGTTTCTCAGATTATACACAGTTATATTATAAATTATAATATTCTATTAAACTGTTTTCCGGTATTTGTTTTTTTCTTTAATTTGTACGAATCACTAATATTGTAGTCATGTTTGAGTGTCATAGTTACAAGCAACTAAGCCTGGCTTGCCGTACTAACTATTCTACGTTTATAAAGGATTATGTTAGTGATGGTTTCGAAGATGGATTAAACGTTTAATTGAGAAACAACTATTATCCCCTGATTTGCTTTATATCGTAACAATTGATCATCTACTTATGAAAACCTACACACGTAAATTTTATTAAACATACTAGCGGTCAACCGCGACTTCGTCAGAGAATATAGAATCAAAGAAAAGTAGCCTATATTATTTCCGCGGGCAGCAGCTACCTTTACGTCAAAAATAGTTTTTTTTTTCGATCCTTCTTATAAATATATTCAGACCAATTTTATTAATAATTATAGATAATAATAAAATCGCAAAAACCTTGCTACAGAGTCGAGTAAAAATATTCACATTCGGAGATTAACACGGTCAAAAGGGATACACTCATTCATTTCAATAAATATACTAATGAAACATGTCACAAGCATCAAAGCTAACTGGCAATTAAATTACGAACAAACGGACTATCCCTTATAATTCCTCGTGCCGTTGCAAGCTACGTAAATGTTAAATAGTTTAAGCTGTGCATAATATCTTACTAATTAATTAGTGTTCATTTGCTTTACAAATTGAAACTGTCAATATATTTTGTCGTTTAAAAGTGAATATTATATCTTAAGCATAAGGTTCAATATACTCGTAGTACCAAATACTAAAACAAAAATTGTCGTAGATTATTTGCTTGCAATGTTTACTTGACTAAATTTGGGTCTTTTAATTAAAAAAAAAAAGATATCTAGCATTTTAATACCACTCACACAAACAAATGTCTGTAAAGAATTACGTTTCTAATTTCGACTGTAAAATAAGAGGGAGTATAAATACGTAACAAAAGATTTTTCTCGTTCGTCGAAAAGATCAGTTTAAATGTTATTTTACGTAATCTAAATATTTAATTTCTAAACGAAAAAAAGGACTGTGAGTGAATGTATCCTACTAATTACATTTTCATTCTATACTAGCTGCCGCATGGGACTCCGTCTGCGTGGTATTAAAAAAAATCTTAATTAGTGTTCTATGTTTTCTTCTAGATTATGTTCTACATCTATGCAAAATTTCATCGAGATCCATGTAGCTGTTCTGGAGATACCTTCAAACATCCATCCATGTAAACATTCGCATTTATAAGATTAGTAAGATTTAGTTTATATCAATATACATAATCATACCTGAACTGTAATTATATAGTTTTGTGGTATAATTAATATTGTGATTATATAAGTAATCATTAAAGAACTCCATATCAAGAAGGTACCTTATTATAGAATAAATCTTATTGTCATAAATGGCTGATTTTTCTGATAAAAATATAACATTTACAATGAACTTTTAGTGTGTTTTATTTTCAGGCTATTTGTACTTGTGCTTCAAAGTCACGACGCGAAGTATTCAGTACAGATCATTAGTGAAAAATATTTTTGTAATGCTTATTTTTTATGTAAAAACATCATTATGTTGAAAAAGTTCTTCTGAAGTTTAATATTTACTATATAAATATGTGGTATTAAAAATACAAATACTGTAGCGAAGAAAAAACAAATAGCTACTTGAACATAAAATGGCGATGTAAGATTGTCGCAACCATAACCGCTTCTTATCTTAAGTCTTTATATAAGTGGCCAGTGTTATGGCCAATTGATTGGTCATTTAACGTGCACTGTTAATAAACTTGTAAGCTATACAATAACTCGTATTGAGAGCACAAACATCGCATTTGTGATTTGTTAAAGTATCGTGCTGTTGTTTCTACTTCTAGTTTGAAATAGTGATTTCGGTAAATGTTTTTTTTTTATTATTTGTAATCATAAATTTAATCAAATATATAAAATAATAATTTAATTAATAATTACTTAGTTGAACTATTTATTTTCTAAAGAAAGAAATTTTTAAGATCCAACTGATAACGTTCACGAATAATATTAGTCATAGAGTATAATTTAGATATGATGATTAGCGACTCAACTGCATTTTTGTTCTATTAGAGGTAACTAAGATATCCCTCAATTACTAAGGTAAACTTAAGGTCGATCAGTATTGTTTTAGTTCGTGATTTTCACACCCACTTTGGACCTGACTCTCGTGTTCGGTCAAGTCGAAAACTATTGTTTACAGAACATAAGAAAATTAAGTATATCCGATAATCACTCACGCAACTTCAACAATAGAATCACGTTTGAGAGGTTTAACCTTTTAACAATTTCATTATGAAGTTATGATAAAACATTTTGCAATTTTCCATAGCTTTAGCGCAAACTATCTTTAAAAACCATTTGAGAAACGGGTCCTTATGCAAAGCATTAGTAGATATGATATACGAGTAGATACAGCAAATAATAATAATTATATAATATTGTATTGCCCTTCACTAACTTTTATTAAAATTTTATTTATAGAATTTTCTTTCTATGTTTTTGCCTTCTCTAGTTCCTTTATCATACATTCGGAGAAGTGATCAGTGAATTGAAGAATTTACATTTTAAAACGTATGCGACATTCGGTCCTCAGACTGAAATAAAACGAACCTAAAAGGCTCCATTGTCTCTTCCAATAAAAGAGCGGTCTCGTATATGTTTCCATAGAAATGTATAGGTAGTCCATTGTGTACGGATGCTGATTTGTGCCAGTCGCATGGAGGGATAATAAATGATATACTAAGGAGCTCCGAGATAGGGCTTAGAGTTGAAAACTCGAAGCAAATCCCTGTTCTATACTTGTTTCTTGCATTCAAAGTTTATAATAGAAAAGCCTTGTTCTATCTATTTAATGGTACTTTCAATTCGTATAGGATCTTCGTTTGAATATTTATCTACAAGCTTTAATGTATTTTCTTGGTCTTAGTAAACATGATTAAATATGCATACAATTGCACTATAAACATTGGTGATCAAATCCAAGTTTTAGGTACAGTGATTTTTATTTACACAATATTTAAAATGAAAACGTTTCTTTTTTTTGCATATTTACATGAATGCACTTTAACATAAAAGTTTGTTTCGAATTTAGGCGATATAAAAGTAGTAATATAAAAACCTGAATAATAAAATAGCAGCTGATTGATCACTTTTATACGCCTTCTCTTACAAAGTAATGAAAAAAAACTTCTGGTTGATCTTAAGTATCGACTATTAGCCATCAGTCTAATCATTTTATCATTCTAAAATCGTTAGATAAATCCTCAATCAAAAATATCATGTACACCTTTTTATTTCGGTTTACTATTAAAGATTTTTTCTTCTTTTTTTTAATTTGTCTTAATTAAAGAAGCGAGTAAAGTTGTTAAAGGAGACGTCTTTTAATGCGACTTTGAATTGCAAGCGTATTTAAATTTTAGAGACATCAAAAGAAATAAACTTTTTGAGTAAAAATGTGCGCCAATTTAGAATTAAACCAGAGGCAAATGGAAGCTATGACCTAAGGTCGTATTAATATTCTAAAACTCTTTCATTTATACAAAGCATTTACAAATTATTTTTCGCTTGTAATTAAACTGAGATTCGTATTACTAAAATAAATGAGGTACCAAAAAAAGTACGTTATGAACAAAATAATGGAACGAAAGAATTTTTATAAACGAGATGAATCAGTGACTTTTGCTTTATGTAATCATATATTAACATTAATAAAGCCTCATTAATTTATTTCTACCATGGTGAATTGTGAAGCAAATAATATATTCTGGTGCACGATTGGGTCAACAAATTTTAAATTAGGTTGACATCAATATAATAAATACCATTAAGCGTTATCTACAGAAACTAATTTTGTATTAAAGGCAACGACTCCTGGGAGAAATTCTTATAAATGAAATGTAGAAAAATCTTCTTCATCGAATTCCATAACTAACATGTGCTAATAACAGGATATAGTTACTTCGTTATACATCATTATAACTCGTGTTTCTCATCCGTCAACAGGTTTTGCTATAACAAAACAATTGGAATCCTGCTTTGATTCAATCAGGCAAAAACAGATCAGTCAAGTTATGTCTGCGGCCATCGGCAACGGAGAACAGTCAGCGCAAGGTGAATTTAACTCTGTTATTTGAGGAACAGAGTCCGTTGTGGGCGGCACGACGGAGCAGGAAGCCATGCTTAAGGAGCGGCAGAGTTTGGAGGGGTCGCCTGCTGCCCCAGACGAGTGCGCCGGCTGCGGGGGAAGGATACAAGACAGGTGAGATGATCTTTATGCTCGTAACTGCTGTAGACATGGCGCAGTAATGCACTAAATGACATTACAAGTAATTGAAATGCAGCAATAAACTGATATGAGCACACGACCTCGCATAGAAATGGAAACTTTAATAGTTATTTTACAAGCATTATAGATTGAAAAATGCAGCGGCTAACATGTAGACGCACCATTATCAACATGCCTACTGCTTTTTATTATTGGTTGGTGTAGTTGTTCAATGTATGTTCATATATTATGTACTCAATTTTTAAGATACATACGCAGTTTGTTTCATATATATACTCTTCACAGTTATCATGTTTCGTTTTTAAGGCATATAAAAATCATCTATATGAAGTTGTCAATGGGGTATGATTTTGTTAAAGCATATTTGACATGAAAATATAATTACGTACCTACATTTTGGATACCTATCGTATCTAGTTACTGATGTCTATTTTAACTATTTCTCTAGGTTTTACCTACTTGCCGTGGACCGACAATGGCATGGTACTTGCTTGAGATGCTGCGAGTGTCGATTGCCCCTTGACACTGAGCTGACTTGCTTCTCAAGAGATGGAAACATCTACTGCAAGGACGATTACTATAGGTAAATTAGCATCACATTATAAATTATTATTACTTTTGATATTCACTATTCATAAAATTTATATACGGTAAGTATAGATGTTAAAGTTCATTGCGAAGTGCTAGCGAATATTAGCTGGCGAATTATTGCAGAGCTTTGCATATTATATTGAAAATTATGTACCACTCTATTTGGAATATATGTGCGTTCATCTTTGTTAGTCTCGGAATAATACCACCTCCTTCATTCCAATGAAGATACCATAAAATCATTTCTATAAGAAATTCTTAAATTTCAGTTCAATAATTGTACTATTTTCTTCAATTACATTAAGACGTATTCCTGAGTTCACGTTTTTTTTTAATTTTTCGTTTTTATTGAAGTACTAACTCTTTCTTCGTAAAGTTTTTAGAATTTTGATATACACATTAAAATATCTGAAGAAGGAGAAAAAGTTAAAATATTTTACGATAATTGCACGAAAAGTCAAGTGTAGTGGACATGTCGAACGTCAACATGGGGTCGTAATTAAGGCGGGCGGCGTTTGGACCGTCACTCACGATCCAACACACTTGCGTAGCTCCCACACCTGTCGAACACACCAAATACATTATGCATCTGTCTCATTCCAATAAAGCTCGAGTGTACTTTTTAGCGGGAACAATTACTTAATTTGTTAACCACTTTTATATTTATTTACTATCTTCAATTAAATATGTTTATAGTAATTATCAGATGTCTAGCTTCGTACAACAGTATCAAGTTACAAATTTTCTTACTGTTCTTAATAAAAATCTGGTATAAGCCATAGAGAACCACGTAAAATATTTTTCCAACACTCAAGAATCGAATGAATGAAGACACATAGTTATGTAACACGTAGTAAAAAACATATAATAACATATGATAATTTTAACTGGGGGTCAAATCTAAAAGAAGTTGGTAAATATTTTTGTAGGTGGGGTTGCTTGAGTGGAACATATGGTATAATTGTTATATTATTCCAAGTGCTATTGGTTTGAATGGGATATATTGAGGGTTTATTATTGAAATGAGAAATGTTACCCAAACACACACTACACAAATTAGAAAACTTAAAGAAGTAAATGGTCTACAAAGGCCAATTTATAATATTCTTCCCACCGTTTTCTAATAAGGAAAAGGTAGGTATGGGAAGTGTAATTAGCAGGGGAGGGGTATGGAAAGGGGAAATATTTCTGTACATTCTTTGCTCTTTCTATTTTAATAATGGATCTAGTTTAATAACTTACTTATAGCGGATGATTATGAAAACGCTATTTTACACGTTTCTGGTGATCGCTTGCTCGTATGCTACGCGTTCTGCAACTTGGATACTATACGTGTCCTTCCGTCTCCGTCCCTATCGTAGGTATGCTGCTTTTATCTGCCCCAACTAAAGCATCTTGTTCCAGAATGTTCTGCGTGAAGCGCTGCGCTCGCTGTGGCAATGGCATTACCGCTAACGAGCTTGTGATGAGAGCACGCGACATGGTGTACCACCTAACTTGCTTCACATGCTTCACTTGTGGCACTCTACTGTCCAAGGGTGACGTGTTCGGCATGAGAGATGGATTGGTGTACTGTCGTCCACACTATGATAACGCGTGTATGGATGAATATTGTGAAGACGATACGAACAGCGTCTATAGGTAAGGCCGAGTAGGTTAACGTTTGTTCGTGATTTCAATAAACTTATTGTTGCAATATCGTGGTCAAATTCGAGATCACCTTGAATTTAAAACCTTTCATCTAAAACTTGTATTGGAAAACTCTTTTTTATTCTTAAATTCGATTATTACTTCACAGAATACTGATGCATAAGAGGTCAATATTTTACATATTTACTAATATAACATTTTATTTTTGACCTACATGTTGTTATTCAAACTAACCAATGTCGTCTCTCCACAAATTTCTCGATTGCTACAGTCTCGAGCAACTACAAACTAGACGTTACTACTCGTATAACTGTCGTAGTTACGCGATTGTTAGTCTCAATTTGCTTCCGTTGATTCTGATTGGGCGGATCGAATTCTAACCACGTTACTCCTGTTTCCTGGATTTGTCGTCAAATTATTACTTACTACTAAGATAACTGAACGGTAATGTTGTCGCCTTTGAACTTTGTTCATTTTATAAAATTGTTTATTATTACCAATTAATTTTATTAAAGAAAAGTAGAATAAATTATACAAATAAAAGACTTCTTTAAAATAAATAATATATCTCCTTCGAAGCCTTTGGTATAAAAGCTTTATAGAATTGATAATTAACTTAAATCAAAGGAAACATCTTAATTTAGTTAGATCCTTTAAAATATCTTTGTAATCATTCCTTTACACACACAGGTGTCAAGATATGCACAGCGGAGGTGATTCTCCATCACAGTTCTACAACGGAGGACCAAGTCACAAAGGACGTCCTAGGAAAAGAAAACTAGCTCAAGGGTCACCCGAAGACATGCAGGTGCAAACAATGCGAATGAGCAGCACAGCACTCGGTAAGTGAGAAAAAACCTAAAGTGCCATTTGTAAAGCGAATCATTTCATCCAAAGCGAATGTTAAACTCACTAATTTAATTAAGGTCTGCTAGTCTGTAAATATTTACCGACTGAAAGATTTCAAAAAGAAATTCAAGCTTTCCGACGTTCGCTACCCCTTAAAACAATTTCTGTGAGATTGCGCTTATGACATGGTAAGTTTCGCAGTAAAAACGCTCTTACGATCATAATTAGTATGAAACTTAGAGTTGACCAGTCTACTATTGTACTTTTTTTGTGAAAACGATAACAACTGGCAAATTTATAAATATTTCATCTAGAGTCGCTTCAAATTTAGCAGAAATCTCAGAAGGGAAAGCACGCCGCGTTACTCGCGCTGGCGTCCCAGATGTCAATTCATCCCAGCCCGAACGTAATCACGACTAATGAATAGGCGACGCATTGTCGAAATTGCTCTCGTCCCTTTCTCGCGCAACGTGAGGTAGTAAGGCTGAGCGGGAGGTGGGTAGACGTGAGCGTTGGGTCTCCTGCCGGGGTCGGTCGTCTGGATTATTCTTTATAGCGTCGAAATGCGAGGCACTCATTGAGTTGGATTCATTTTGTGTGACTCCTCAACCCGATTAATCATGGCGCTGGACTGTATGGATCACGGGACGACACTTCGTTATACTTTCCATTGGAGAGTTTACGCACTTGGAAATTCAGCCGCAACGGCACTACGTGCATGGTTGCGGCACTGTACATCACTCTACGTCCGTCAAAGTCGCTTAGTTTTTAATTTATCATTTAAACAAAATTTTTACAGCTGAGTGGAAATGTCAATATCGTTTTAAAAACAGCTTAATTGTTTTAGTTCCTTTCTTTAATTTGTCAAGCTGAACATAATGTGTGTATGTACATTTATGTATTTTTATAATATTTCAATTTTACTTTTTTTATCTTATATTTCTCAGGAAAATGTTCAATTAACTTACTTTTTTTGTGACTCGATACAAGTAATTTTAATAGTGATGGAAATATTTGCTACTGCTAAGTTGAATTATCAATTAATCACAATAATAGAAGAGAATATGCATATAAAATAAAATTTTACTTTGTTAAAAAAATATTTAGTGCAACGTGCAGAAACAGAACATGAATAAGTGGCTTCCCGCCAACTAATGCTCTTTGTTGGCACAACAACGCCACTCGAACGTTGCGCGTGACGGTGATAATGGTAACTAAGTGCTCTTCAAAAACTACGTGCCTTATCGGAAATCGAAAAAAAAAATCAATTCTCAAATTGTTCGCCTCTTGCTCAAGTACGTTAACTTTTTCTGTTTTCAATTTTAAATTTAAATTGCGTTTAAGATTACGATTGCATATTAAACGTATGAAATAATTTAGATTGATCTAATATTATAGGTACTTATGTATGAATAGATAATGAAAAAATAGTAAAAAGTAAAAATAAATTATAAAATCACTATGAACACTTTTGCATGTAACACTGTATCAAAAAAAACTAGTTGTACATTAATGTTACCATACAAAATTAACTTAATATTACAATAATGTTTGCCCATACTTAAGAACTATATTACTTATATTTTTTTTTTTGTAAAAATTGTATTTTTATATTCACACGTGATCAAAAAGCAAAATAATTCTATGCAACTGTACATATTGCAAGAGTTTAGTGTAGAAGTTGTGAAAATAGATAAGACAAGCAATAACTGGACCTCCCGGTTCACTTTGTAATTTATTAATTAGATCAACATTTCTAAATGAAAGGCAGATGTATGGCGGGTTCTTCACGCGGAACGACTGCCACAGAGGCCGTAATAGAATTTAGTTTTAATTAATAAAATTTAATAAAACAAAAAAATACAGCGCGTGGTGTTCGAAATGACATTCCCGACTCTTATCTTATAATCATCGGGGTCCGTCGCTTACGGTAAAAAAGTCATTTAGTGTTTGAAGCCATTTCTCATGAGCGTACCTATTCACACCTGCGGTAGCAGATTACTTGTGTTTTGTATACTAGTTTCACAAGCCACGCCGCGCAGGTGTATAAACAAATCTACGCGACACTAATTAAATTTAACCTGTAATTATAACATTGATTAAAATAATTGGATCATAGTATCTGCACACAACATCGATATTAAGATAATAATCTCTATTTATTATAACGAATGCATACCGTTTGCATTTATTTGCCTCGATGTTTTGTGAGATTAGAGATCTTTTTAAAATTGAAATTTATTATTCGATGTATCACCTAAAAGTTCAATCAAGACTTTTTATGGAACTTTTCTTTTCTATATTAAACTAATATATCTTCAACTGATATAATATATCGTAAACTGCTGGTATATCAAACGAGTCTATATGAGTAAGTTTGAAAATAATTTGGGCCACTAGCCATAGTTAGGTACACTTGTAATATTAACATTGAAAGCTCAATTAACCGTGTTCAAAACATATCTATAAACAATCAAAACCTGTATAAGTTGTATTAGTTACATTAATACAAAATTAAAATGTTTTTCTTGTGATCTATAATTACTAAAGTCGATTTACTTTAATTTTGAAATATCGTATCATTTGAATAAGTAAGTATACCTACTACGCTTTAAAATTTATTAAAATTTAAGTGGCACCTGTACTAAACCCGAATCAATATTTAGATCATTTTTTTTACTCCATACATTTTATATTTATATATTGTTTATTGCTATCGTTTTATAGATAAACATTTTGAGGTTACTTCGTATCGATAATTTCCAATAAATTACTTTTAATCGCTTAATATATGTAAATTATTGACTTTCGTTGACTTTAACTTTTTTTTTTATAATTAACCATTGCTTATGTATTTGTTGTATCGTTTTCATTTAATTATTTTATTTTCAACTTTTTCTTAACTTTATATATCTACTAGCTGTCACAACAAAGACCGACTTCGCGGAATAAAAAAAAATCTTAATTAGTAGCCCACGTGTTCTTCCAGAAAATGTTCTACGTCGATGAAAAATTTCAGTGAGATCTGTTTAGCTGTTGTGGAGATACCTTCTACAAACATTCATTCATAAATTCATCCATCCATCTAAACTTTCGCAATTATAATATTAGTCAGATATAGTGAGATTGTACTTGGCAACAAACTAGGTGCCATTTTTGACGGTTTCGAAAAAGAGTTTATTATTAAAAATCTAACTATTTTCAACATTATTTGATTTTATAAAAATATATAAGTGAACATGTATGTTTAGAACAAATTAAACGTATAAAATTTGCTCAAAGATATTGCGAATATATATAAGTAATTATAACGTTTATATCAGAAAAAGTTGCCATACTTTGCACCTTTCTATCACTGCCCTGTCAAACTTTTAATTGCTATAAGTTTTTAGGGTCGAGAAGGTCAATCAGATAAAAAAAATAGTGATATAAGAAAGCGTTATGCGTATTCCACTCTTACAGCTACTTATTTATTGCTCGGTGTTGCTACTAACAACTTTATTGAACGGATGTCGTCAGATAGTGACCAAAGATAACAGGCATTCCAACGCACTGCAGTCGAAACACTCCGGACAGGATAACCTCGCCTTTTATAACGCGCATTTGAGAAAGTAAGAATTTACTTTACAAGATATAGTACAAAAACTATGACGATTTCTATGCATTAGAATGAAGTCATTTAAAATCAAACACTTTATAATCAATGATTAAATCAATCGAATGAAACCAGTATTGCGGCTCAAGTATTTTGACTTGTCAGTACCTAGGTATTCGACACATCCCTTAAAGAACAGGCGCAAAAGTTATAAAATATTAATTAAAATTAAAAACATGAATTTATATTCATAAGATTATAAGTTATTTATAAAAACATAATTATTTAAGTATATAATATTTTTGATGTAATAACTGGCCGCCGAGAAAACCTTCACCTCGTAACTAAAAATTATAACAACGGTTGATTTAAACGGGAATAGGAATGCATTGTGTGTGCTCTTGTAATTATTTGTAAATAGTGTGGTGAAATCATAAAGGAGATTTCATAACAGTTGGTACTAGTTAATATTTTTTCATCGGAAAATAATTCAAGTTCGCAAATGGTCTTCGCAATTTCTTACGTAACTTTAGAGACCCCTAATGGTTGGATAGCAAAACTAGTTTCATATTATGTATGAAAAATAATTCGAATACCATTTATTCTTATCTCTTACACACATATATGTTAGAAAAATTTCAACCAACTGTAAATAAATATTGTATCAATACGAGCTCCTAAACCGGCAGCTTTCGTTTCACTTCTATATCGGCTTACAAGTCCACCAAATTATTTATTGTTGTTATGCCCAAGGCATAAGCTATCGAGTTTAAATATTTAAATAAAAGCAATTCTATTGTAGATTTGTTGATCTGTTTATAAAAAAAAATGATACTAGTTTATGTGTTTTTCACGTGTTTATAAAATAAACTACCTAAGTATACACTATAGACTGAGTATAGGTAAGGTCTGCAGGTCTGGTGATCGAAAAAAATAATAATAGAAATTAATCTTGAAAACTGTCAACTGAAAAGTTGTTTTAATAAAGCGCTCGCTCTTCTTGTTTGTACCAAACCTCCGCGGCGCCTATCACTGCAATAAAACACGTATTCCCGCGTAGCTCCTTTATTTTTTTTACAACCAATCGTTAATATCGAAGTTTTTACGACACCGATGCTTTATTACTATTTTTTTTTGTGAAAAGCTGTTTACGTAAAGTCGGTAACATGTTAATTCTATCAATAAAATTGAAACAATTTCAAGTGGTATCAAACTGGTCGCTTTTATGATTAGGTCGGCATTTACATCGGGATTATGTCCGTAGTAAATTATAGTTCCAAATACGGACCGCGTTGAGCATAAACTGCTATAGATAGAACCATTTTGGTTTATTGATTAAATACAGGTTTGAGTATATTATAAGAAGTAATAATATTTTAGTTTTAAAAATGAAGAATATTAGAAAAGTATTCATAGAGACTGTTTAATTTTTTTTTTATATAAGAGAAGGGGCAAACGAGTAGCGGGAACACCAAGGTGTTCATCGACGCCCATGGACATCTGCAATTCCAGAGGAATCACAGATACCACAACAATTAACCTTTAAACGAAACACAATTTTAAAGTAATACTAGAATTTTATTAAAATCGGCTCAACACGACCACACAGAAGATAGGCGACAAGTGGAAGCAAAATGTACGTGACGGAGACCTAATTTTATTCGTCTTTCCTTTCCCACCATTTTCTTATACGGAAAAGATAAAAATGGGAATTGGATTTGACGGTGGAGGACACATAGGACGAGGAAATATTCTCTTGCAGTGAGGCCCCTCCACATTCGATTAAAGGTAGGCAGCGCATCTTCAATTGCGGATGTCTATGGGTAGCGGTAGCGGGAATGAAGGTAACCGCTTGCTCGTTTGCCATGTTATAATATAAAAAAAAACATTTGTTGGTATCAGATCCACTATTGATTCAAAGTTGAAAATAAATACCTACTTTCTCGATAACATCTAAATACTCGTATATGGCATAATTTCTGTTATTCATTGATTCCATTCTATTTTAAACACTCGAATAAGAAATTTAATTACGTTACAAAAATAATTAAGCTATTTTTAAACTATGGTTAATAGATAAATTATTCAAACCCATGATTATACATTAATATTAAAGAATTATAAATTGGCCTCATGGAGCAGCGGCGTTAAGGGTCGCTAGTCACCCAGCTGTGTTAAGGATCTAGAAATTAATTATTAAAAACCACTGTTCTCTTACAACACGACCGAACCGGCCATTAGCAGATATCATTCACATCGGAATACGCCCAATTATCGGTACATTTATCATCGCATGTTATTTGTTTTGACGAACGTGTAAGCAGCGGGTACGGGCTTGTTTCCTTTAATTATTAATTTTCGGTTTTTTGATGAAATTCCGTTGGCTATTTGGCTTTTTAACGACCAAGACGAGTGGTTCGAGGTGATAACTTCAGATAAGCTTCACGCCTTTTGCGCTTTAATGTTTTAAATTTGTCAGACATTTACGGTCAATCATATCACGTATTATATATATTACGTATGTATATTACGTACGTATATTACGTATCTTTATATTACTGCACATATTACTATTTTCAGTTACAATAAAGGTCCCATCTTCCATATTCGGTATACAAATTTCTTGCAAAAGTTCATAGCCTGTGAAAACATGCGACTTATCGTAGCTTCAGAAACGAATAAATCATTGAAGACACCTCTTTTACGTTTACTTTATAGTAACTACTATTCCATAACATTCATTTGCAAGACTATTATTCAACGTCATCTGCAAACAAAATTTCCAAACCATGTTTTACATTTGTAAAACAGAATGAAGTGACAAAATATTTTAACCAAAAGAAAATAACCAAAAATTATTGGCACTACGCCAGTTGAAACTTTGGTAAGTATAGGAAGTCGGTGGGTATGGCTAGCAAAAAATCAATTGATCGCGATCCGTGAACCAAAAACCGCAGTGCGGAGGTGCGCAATCAAATTGTTCACTAATCCTCACGCTTCCTCTCACCAACAATGGTCTTGGAAAAAGTTTAGGATGTGGTGACGAGCAGACAGTGACCGATACGCTACAATGCTACAGACAGACAAAGTTTCTCGACTGTTCAAAGTCTAATTTCGCCGCCGCGCCGGCCAGCGTTCCGTTCCGTCCAAGTTTGAGAAGACTTTGCAAACATAGCTTCCTCAAACTTTCAATAATTTAGCTAATATGAAATCTATATAATATTCACTTTTAAGGCAAATCTAATACTATCTATTGATATCCTTGATACTCATCCTCAAATCTGAAACCAAGTAATTTTTTTTATTTCTTCTTGACATAGCTTAGGATTATTAAAACTGTACATAAAGATTTAAATAAACCAAGGAAGTTTCTTTATACTGGCTAAAAATATTTCCTTTTATGTAGCGAAATCCTTGTAATAAGAATGCAGTCATTTAAAACGCCTGTTAGCTTCAATCACAATCACAACTTGTAGATTTCACTAAAACTAGTCTCAGACCTAGTCTAACTAGACCAGATCATCAGTTCATCAAGAAGGCATTGATTACTAATAATAGTATAGTTAGTGGCACTGCGAAAAATATTATATTTGTGAATAAGCTAAGCGTACAGCGAATTAATAATAACAGCGACGATTTCTTAATAGTGAAAAGAAGTAGTTTATTCATCATTGTTGTTGTTTCAGAAATACTGCATAGAGGTGATTTGTCTTCCTCAATGGAATCATTGGCTTACGATTCGTCAGTGGCTTCGCCAGGTAGCGTCTCGAGCCACACACAACGCACCAAGCGAATGCGAACCAGCTTCAAGCATCACCAGCTGCGCACCATGAAGTCCTACTTTGCGATTAATCAAAATCCTGACGCCAAAGATTTAAAACAGCTTGCGCAGAAAACTGGCCTCTCGAAACGAGTCCTACAGGTCGGTCGAGATATATAACGTTAAGTAACTATGAAAAAGACAAAAACAACACACTGATGAAAAGAGACGGCATATACTTGACTTTGATTTATTTTTGTTTAGTAGACATATACATTTCATGAGAAATATATTTTTAATTTGACAGGTCTGGTTTCAAAATGCGCGGGCAAAGTGGCGACGTAACATCATGCGTCAAGAATCGAACCAGCACGTACCGATGACCGCGAACGGCAACCCGGGCCACTCGGGGAACACGTCTCTTGTACCAGGACCGGTGTCGACGAATGGTGTCCCTTCTACAATGATGATGGGCGAACCACTCCAAGGTATAGACGACATGAGAGTACATACTCCTCATCCGATAAGTTTCAACGAATTGTATTAATAAACGATGATAAAAATCGAGTCGTACATTACTATCTTTGTATTCTTTTAGCGGCAACGACGCTCTATGTAGACTTGTTATATAAATATATCATGCATCAATTTGTCACTGTATCGTTCTTATAACATATAAAAGTATGTTTCGTGATAACAAGTTCGTTGAGCACTACAATCATGTGTTATAGTTGTAATAATATCTTCACTATCCTTCATTAAAAAACCTTCGCTAAAAAGATTCATAAAATAAGATATTGAAATCTTGTTTTTAGTAGTAATAACAAAGAGTACTTTAAAGCATAAATACCAAATGGTCTTCTCCAAAAATACTGCCGTTCTCTATAATAAAATTACAGTGGATGTATTTATGTGCTTCAATATAACATTCCTTACTCGTATTATTTAAATATTATTTAATAGCTTTATGTACATAAAGTGGTACTAGTCAAAAGTAGTGATAATATATATTATATTTATGTTAAAATGCAACGTAGATATTTTAAATTAATTTTGTTAAGGGTTAATATCTATGTATGCTACATTATAGCAAGTGAGTGTTGTATTTTATTATAATTTAATTTGAACTATATGTACGTTAACTCTTGTAGTATGAAACTGTATGTTAAATATAGAATTTGTACGAAGTAAATGTATTTAAATATATTTCTTCTAATGTAGCGATCATAATGTAATGATCATCACTTTGTTACGTTTAAATGTTACAAGAAAAAAAAAAATTAACTTCATATGTGACTGTATTTTTAAGGCTATATCGGATACATTCCAGTATTAATATAATGAAGATATAAATTTCATTTTTTTTTTCATGTTGAAAAACGTGTCAAAGTTTAAGAAAGAAATACATTTGCAAGGCTTCTTATAAACATTATAATGGTCTAGTCATTGGCTTATGTAGGCTTCAATTCATTGAATTCTATTTTTGAAATAACCTAAGTTAAACAAATCATGGTAAAATAAATACTCATGCGACTTCTCATTATTTTACCAAGGCCGTAAACGACGTAAGCGAAAGCGATTATATTATAGGTACTTATGTCACGTATATCGTTTAAGATTTCTAAGTAACATTCTTTAAAAAAATATATTGCGAACTAATGAGATTTTCTAGAAATACATCTGTAGGGAATTTAGAAACCTCACGATAGGTCTTTTTACTGAGTCATATGTATAGTTTACAGTCGTATTTGATACTTTAAACTTTGTATCTTAGCTGGGTGTAGGTATACCTCTTGTTAATATGAAGTGCGCTTTAATGTTACCAATGTTTTCAATTCAGAATTAAATGTGCCAAGAATTAAAGAAACATAACTAAATACATAATTTTGTTCCTAACTCTACATAAAAATATTTTTTGTATCCATGCGAACGTATTTTTGGGACTGGTAAGCCTCCAATAATTAACTTATCTACTAATTTTTTTATTCAAATAAATTGCAATTTTTGTTACATAATTGGTTTATTGGGTATATTTTAAAAGGAATTACATCGTTTTTGTAAATATTATACATAATAATACACATGTATACAATAGTTAAAAAGTGTGAAAGGTCAAAAATACTACTCAATGTTATCACAACATATTTAACTGTATTTAGTATGAGTACATATGTATTTAGTATATATGTAGAAATCAACTTTCATAATATTGAAACCAATTAAATGTATAAAATAAAAGAAAACAGTTTTATTTCAATCACTCCAATCAATTTTAAAAGAAATAAACATTTTCCATTTTAACGAGCAGTCACAACTCAACAGATTTTCAATAAAAAGCATAATTATTTTTCCTTCATAACAAATCGAAAACGAGGTGATTTATTGATGTTAGAAGTTATTTATTTGTTATTCTTAGAATAAACCTACAGAAGTACACGAGTTTATGTATATAAAAAAGTTACCCAACATTTTTTCTATAGTCAAAGCAAGAAAAGAAACAAAAGTCAAGTAAGATCTTGAAATCAGCGTTAATATAAGGAGAAAAATAAAAATTGACCAGTTCCAATGATATTTATATTAAACTTGTGAATCGACATCATACTAGAAAAGATAGCCGTCAGATTGTCATTATTTCATACCGCATAGGTAGACCTCATTAAAATGTTCAGATGCCATTATAAATCTTGTGGAAATATGTTAACAAGATGACGTGATCCGCGATTTTCGGTAGCATTCGATACGGACCCGTCGATAAATCTTTTACGTATTCATACATGTATCTCCTTAATCCCGGAATCGGCTCATTTTTACTTCTATAGTTATTTTAATGAGGGACAAAACGCTCTGTTGAAAGACGTCCCGATCGACGATCTACATTCGAGATAAATAAACAAAATATAATTTCACACACAAAGAATGACATCTGAGTTACTCACGGAAAAACTCTTTCAGCTATATCGAATTATTTAATAATTGTGTTCTTAGACGTTAGCTAACCAATATTTTCTTTTTAATTAATTGACTTCTTTTACAAATAACATTTTTTTCGGTAATAAATGTAATAAACATAGTGAGCCACTCGTTTATCACCTTTTAAAATTCAAATTGTTGTATAAGTTGCGTACCAATTATTTTGGTAGTCGGTGGACTTGACTGAAGGCAAATTATACTTACATCTTCCGATATAAACACCTTTTTGAATTCAACGACAAATACTTAAAATTGTTATATGATATTTGTGTTCTCTAAAATCTAATAAATAATTCACATAATGTTTTATGAAGGTAAAAGAGCGATTTTTAATTGTTGCAGTAAAAAAGATCTGAAAAGATAAAAATACTTCTGTAAAAGAAACGTAACTAGCTCGTTATTGTTGCCCGTTAAGACAGCGACTTGCATCCTCTCTCAAAGGTCAAGTATTAGCAATTCAGCGATAAAATGCAGCCTGTCTTCTATGCATTTTGCTACACATAACTCTGTCTATTTTAGTTCATCCTTCTAAGTGTATTTCAATTTTTTTTGTAAGATTTTTTTATAAAATTACCTGTAACTACTAAGGTATCACAATGAAATATTGTATGAATAAATGATATTAAGTATATACCTATATATCTATATTTTTTTTGTTTTGAATAATTCATAGTATTATATATATTTTTTAGGCTACTTTAAGGAAGTAAGTTTAAGTCAGTTGACTAACCTCCAAACAGTGTTCAACCAACTTTTTGGTAAACATAACTCATTGATCAGGCAACTAAGCAATTTATTTAAGTCCCCACAGAGGGACTCGGAGTCTACCCTAAGTAAGGGGTAAAAGCACATAACGTGATTCGAACCCAGGACCTGCAGATTGCAAGTCAAGTGCTTAACACCTGAGCCACAGACGCTGAGAACTGATATAATATATCCTAATTATATTATTTGATCTCTTATCAATGTTTTTTCGATGTATAAGAAAAATTTCATTGATAATGCAAACATGGAGTGAAGTGTTTAACTATATTATTTATAGAAATCAATGAACCTACTTGTTGACATATTGATTGCTTAATTAATCATAAAGAAGAAAAAAAGCATACGCTAAATATGAAACGTCAAAACTTTTATTGTCATCCATCGCAACACGCTGCGTCCGGATGACGTAAAAGAAACTCTCACCGACAGATTTATTAACACAGAGCCGTGCACGGTTTCGTCGCACAGATTCATTATAAAATGTACAAAAGCATGCGTTCCAAGTCACCTGAGAAGAGTTGCTTGCAAAAACTTGCCGTCCGCCCAACATACAGAACCGAGACCGACTACAATCCGGAAGCGACGCCGCAGTATTTTCAGGTTACGTACACGGAGTCTTATAAATTATTTATTAAAGGCCCTTATTGGTAGAAGCGCGAGTTTGTGTTTTTGCTGGAAATACAATGGACGCCTGACGTCGAGCCGACCGATGAGGCACCGATGTAAATTGCCGCCTTAGCGGTTTTAATTGAATTTTTTTATGTGACATTTTACGTCTTTAATATATGTCAGAGTAATACTGGTAGAGTGAGTTATGAAATTATTTAAGCGACGGGGTTCACCGATTTCCTGTTTCGAAATACATATTTTACCAAACTATTTGCTTGTTAATATTATTTTGATACCACTGATACTGTTTTAACGACGAAGGAATGTTGTTTTTGTTCTTCAATAAATAGCAAATTAAGCACTGCTGAAGATAAAATTTTTGTATGACCACTACGAATAGGTGTCGGTGAACGTTCTAGAAGCGAAAAAGCTAGCTTGGCACAATCCTCAGTCAGCAAATTCCTACGTTATCATTGTTCTCAATAAGAAGAAACATCGCACCAGCATAAGAAAGAACATGACGGAGCCGTCCTATAGAGAAGTATGTGAATTTGTTAATAGAAAGATAAAATGATTTTATCTTATCATCTTATCCGGGTAATCAATGGTAACAAGAGATTTGGTAATAATACCGTTAAAATGTAGCCAATATTAATGTATTGTGAATAACATATGAATCAAATGAAAACATATGAATCAAATCATGAAATCGATATGAAATCGTCTGAGATGGCTGGATGATTGAACCATCTGTTCAATATTAGTTTTCAATTCACGCCTTTGAAATTTGATAATGACAGATTTAAAAATCCTTATTTATTGTATGTTTTCTTTTTCTCTAATTCTATTTTACATAAAATAACTTCTTTTGGGTGTGGAATAAATAAAAACACTAGTAATTGCAGTTACTGGTTCATTATCAGTTAGGGTAGTTATGAAGTGTAAAATCCTATTATGAACTAAGTTTAATCCAAGTTACAGTTTGGCACACTTTGATACTATAACATAAATACAATAGTACTCGGTGCTTGAGTTGGCACGTACATCAAAATATTCCCCTTGCTCCCGAGCGACGTGTCGAATCAAATGCCGTATACTACACTTGTATTTGAAATGCTTAGAGCTTCGTGTTTGAGATGTACACGAGCATTGAAGAAATACGCCAGATGTGTTTGTGGCTGGCCGTCATGGAGCCACGCTGTTGTGCACCGCCGAGACTTCTCGGCGAAGCGAATGTCGACCTGGGTTCCATCTGGTTGCAGACACGTGTGTTTTTTTAATTATTAAAAATAAAATTTCAATGATAAATACCAAAGTTTGGAAACATTCCTGCCACTACGGTTATGAAACTGCGTATTGCACTGAAAAACAGACGGCATCTCCATTTGCAAAGTTTTCCTCAAATCTGTTTAACGGTTTTAGAGATTAAGCGTGAATGAACGTTATGGTTTTTGATATTTTGAAATAGCTAGACGGAGTTTTATAATTTTTTTTCGGTTATAAAATTATTTACGTAATTATTATTTTCAATCAATGCAGATCATCAAGTATTTCATAAGTGGGCGCAGTTGTGCTCGCCGCGGGATCCCGCCGCTGGGCCAGTGGGCTTTTTGAAAGTTGATATCTCTATCATTTATAGAGGTGAACTACAACTACTACCAGTAATCGCATCTAATGTTGAAGATAGAGAAGAGTAAGTCCAATACGTTACCACCCTTGAAATAAGTTTAACAATTTGTCACTTAACCTTTTGTAATCGTATTTGCTGGTGAGATCGAGCAAAACAAAAAAATGTCAACGTGCAAGCAAATTTATAGGCCGAAAATTATTTAATTCAACTTCCAACCTAGAGAGAACAATGCGGTGTGGTATTTTATAAAAAAAAATCGTGATTTCCAGAAGTCTCCTTCTGCCCATTGGGTCCGAACAACAACGGGCCAATTTTCTCATAACCATATATAGCGCTTTCGGCTTACCAAATGGAACTCATTGCCATGGCGACAAGCGATATGGGAAACCGCCGTCAACATTCGTCAAAGTTGCCTTTTGTGGACTTGTGGTATTTATGTCCATTATTTCATTCATACACTAGAATATATTTTTTTTAACGAATATCACTTTCTGCAGTCGTATATTAAAAAAAAAACTCTTAGTGGGTGCTTAAATCACAAATAAAATAAATAATTAAAACCATATCACACGAATATAGGATATTTTAATTATAATACTTTTATTCACAACATAATACCAGGCGAAGACAGCCATTCAGCAGAGAAGCACTCAACCGATGTACTGTGAACAAATATCAATGGTCGAGTTGTTTCCTAACATGAATCAACTTATACGCTTCGAAGTGTGCGCAGCGGACGGCTGTTTTAATAAAGTACTTGCAAGCACTTATTTGAAGCTCGGCCAAATATCTCATGACGGTGAAAACGGTTAGAATTTGTTATACACCAATCATTTGGTTACCTTTTATTTTAAACTAGCTTTTACCCGCGACTCCGTCCTCGCGGAATAAAAATTAGAAAACGGGGTAAAAACTATCCTATGTCCGTTACCTGGTTCTAAGCTACCTGCCCACCAATTTTCAGTCAAATCGATTCAGCCGTTCTTGTGTTATAAATGGTGTAACTAACACGACTTTCTTTTATATATATAAGATATGCAAAAGTTTCATCATAAACTATAATATATAAATTTCACTTTTAATTCACCATCTTCTTATAACAAGTCAAAACCATACATACTAGGATATAAATTGAATTCTTAGATAAACGAATTTTTAGGGAATTAGTTAAAAAATACGTATTCCATAGGTTTCCTTCCAACATTTGGTCCATCTCTTCTGCATATGTACGGAAGCGCTTGCTCTAATACTGTGGGCGTTACTTCTGAAGACGGGCCATTCCATCGCGGCGCTTTACTTGTATCTCTCAAGACTATTGTACCGTACTATAAGCAGCATCTTAGAGCCACGAGCGTTGAGCCTGTTGGACATATACGACCGGTATTATTTTATTTGTATTTACTGAATCGAAGTAATTTTCTTTTAAAGAATCAAACGTAAGCACTGCAGCATTAGGTACATGGTATTTTATGATTATGGTACTTGAAGACATTCTTTGTTTTTTTGATTTTATTTGCTGAAATTAAAACAAGCTCGTAACTTTAAGTTTCAAATTTTTACTAAAAAATAATGTAACAAAAATCTGTAATAATCACCTAATAGTTAGGAAACTCTGGTCTTTCCAAAAAATAATAAGACTAATAACTCCTCCGATATTTATAAAAAAATATATATACATCCCATAGGATAACCATTGGATATCCGGAGATTATTGTGTCTTTTGCCCACTTCTGGAGATATCTATGGTCGATAATGACTTGGTACCAAAGACTTGTGGCGTTGCAATATCTATGGGTGAAGTTTACTGCGAACAAAGAGCTGATGAAGGTAATTCAATATTTTTTAACATACAACAATATGCGGTTTATATTTCATTCATAGCCTAGAGATACGAATGTCTGAACTAACAAACATGCTATTGTTTTCGAGTCTGGGAGTTATTATTCATTCAATTTAATTTCAAACTGCTAGCGTTCATGCTATAACAAAGTTAATTAAAAAAATTTATGATTATCTTTTATAATTTACTCAGATATTTATACAAAATAAAAATAAAACCGTAAAGAAAATTAGTTTTTCATTATTATTAATTCTACTATATTTTTCTGGTAATTACAAAATAACCACGTATATTTCGATTATAATTAAAAACAAAAACACGCTGTTGGAAGTTGTTGGAATTTGACATGACAACTTTTATGATCATGACTTGCAAAAGCTCTGAAGCTTTTAAGTTAATTAAACATACAATATTTATATCAATCATATGTACATTAGTAAATTATGACGATTTGTACATCTTGTATTTATAGAGATGTTGTAATATTAAATTTAAAAAAACTTCGATAATAGAGTTGACGTCAAAGCTGTATATTTTTTTTCAGAATTTTTAACACTGACGGAGGAAATAAGTATGTATTCTCAATTTAAAATTTGTGTTTAAATATTAATAAAGAGCAAAATTTATAAATTGTGTTATAAAATGTGTGTGTGTTAACATAGGACACAGAAAGCTCTATTATACTGGATATCTCGATGTGACAAAGAGTTCAACAGTGTACGGCCACGTGGAGTTTCCAAACGCCTTCCCTGTATTACAACTGGCGACGAGACTCCCGGACTTCAGATTTAGAATGTTTAGAAACAACATGATTAATTGTATTGTTCAGCATATTGTGAGTAACCATCAAATAATGCATTATCAAGAATCCTTCTGTAAATCTATGACCCTTTGAGGCAGTAAATGTCGTGATACTTTTCTACAGTTGGATATTTAGTTTTTTCTACGACTACCACTCCATAAGTTAGATCCGTTTATTTAAACGCTGTGTAATACAAATGAAAATTTTGAACTTTCAACAAAATAATAAGTAAGATCATCATGTGTTGAGCGACAAAAGCTGACTCAAGCATTTAACTCCCTTGGGAAATTAATTATTGGTAGCCACATTCCCCCACCGCCAACCTTATTTCAGCTTCCGAATTTACAAATATTTATGTTTTATATGTTTGAACAGTAAATAATTGCTCTTGTAAAATACATATCATTACAAAATGGTAAATGCAAACATTATATGAAAATTATTTTGTTTAATTAGCAGCTCTATTTAATGAATAATCTTTGATGATATAACATTAAATGTATACATTTAACTCATTTATTTTATGCAATCTGATTTTCATTAGAAATGTTTGATCACGAATTTATTCCTACTCAGAAACTTATAGACAATAGCGATAATAATAGCGATTTAGATAATGGAATAAATCATTGCCTACCTGGTTGTTTAACTGCAGTAGTAAATATTTAGATGCAGTATGTTTCGCGACCTAATGCAAGAATTCTTAACAGGAATCAACAACGAGAGATATAGAAGAACGTCTCGAGAGTTGTGATTACACCAGTCCAATGGATCTGTTAGATCAACTGAGCAAAGTAATAGACGATACAGCGACTGGTATCGTCAAATTCTTGGAGTTTATCGAATATCCATCTTTCTCAAAAAACTTCTCTGAAAGCGCCTTGCGTCATTGCGGAACCGAACTTGATATGAAACAAAACGATCTGCAAAAAGAGGAAATGGTAAGAGAAAATTTATTTATTATACCACTTTTAATCTCACTAGCAATTGAATCTAAATGAAGTAAAGTTATATAAAATAACTAGAATTGAACGATGATAAAAGTCTAAGGTAAGGTATTTGTTAGTTAAAATGATATAAATATAATATAGTTGTTGCTGAGAGGTAGCTTGTTATTTATAATATTAATAAATAGAGTTACGCTTCTCTTAAAGGAGAAACGCTCACCGTTGTCCTAATCAAGCGAATCTTCGAAGCGAAATTATTAATAACATCATTCCTCTTCACTTCACATTGCTACTGTCGTTATCTCATTTCCTCATCGAGTATTGATTTACACGACGAGATTCCAGATATTCTCCCTTGTGCTATCACTAAGATTATTCAGCAAATATTAGATGATATAATATTCTATAAAGTGCAGATGTTCTACTAAAGTATAAATTTGTTCTTTAAGATTAAAATTCACAAAAATTTAATGAAAAGGAAAGATAGTGCATCCGAAATAACTTTACATTCGATGGACAAATTACCTAAGGATAGTTTTATTGGAACGAAAAAACTCGTTAAAATATTATTAACGGAGACGAAATCGTTAGGGCAAAGTATGAAAAATCTCATGTCCAAGGTAAGTTTAAAATATGGAGATATTTAATATGTCCATATTATTTGTTTTCCAACTCTCTTGTGATAAAAATTATATTTCTCATTTGAAAGACTACTGAAGGATGGCCAGATCTTGTCATTTGGTTATTGAACGGTGGGAACAGGGTAGGTTTTGCCAAAATACCTCCAGCAGACATTATCTACTCGCCGATATCAGAGCAAAGTGGGAAGAATTGCGGTAAAATACAAACGATTTATTTAAAGGTACATAAATAAATAATAATTTTACAAAACACACATGATACTTATTGGTCTATGAAACATGCAATGTTATTTCAAGTAATTATTTAAATTCATTGTATGCAAGTGGGCAGACACAGGCTAATAGAATTTGTTTCGCTATATTTTGATATTTTTTTTGTTTCATTACTAGTTTCCCAATAACATTTAATTTGATTAATCAGTTTTATGTATTTGTATCTCGTTTTAGCCTTTAAAGTGTCCAAGACATATAAATACATTGCCAAGCAGTTGCTACTGTATCGCGGCTAAGTTGGAGTTGATTACGTGGATGGGTACATTTCGGGACAAGTCGGCGTTTGATAACTTCATGCCTCAAGGTTACAAAGTCAGAGTTAAGGATCACGATATGTGTGTTCGAGCGTCCACTATGGTAAGCTCCTTACTAATGTTATAAATGCGAAAATTTGGGTTTATGGGTGTTTGTTAGAAGGTATTTCCGAAACAGCTCGACGGATCTCACTGAAATTTGGGATAAATCTAAAACATATTCTAGAAGAACACAAGGATAATAATTTTTTTTTTAATTCCGCGCAAACATAGTCGCGGGCGACAGCTTGTTAAGATATAAGACTTACTACGGTGGTTTAGATAATACGAGACTTGAGAAAGAGTCATCATAAATTGACTGTCTCATATTCAATATCTAATTATATTTTGGCACGTACATAGAATACATTCTGTAAAAAAATTAGGTGTAGTAAAATGCGAGAGATGTTAGGGAAGGCACACATGGACTGCTTTCAGAAGTCGGTTCCGACAGTTTTTAACCGGTCGACGTATGCCAACTGCGTTCTTAGGGCCACTGAAAACTGCGGTTCGTTTAATGGTGAACGTCGACATAAAGTTTTCAATACCGACTACTTTTTTTTTATAAGAGAAGGGGGCAAACGAGCGGCGCGAACAGCGAAGTGAAGCAATCCGTGTCCAGTGGCCCTTATTCAAATAGGTAATTGTATTCAATACCGTGTTGCTCATAGAGAGTCTCAGATATTTCAATATTTTTTTTATTTCAGATGGTTGAGTGTCGCGCCTTTGTGTACCGAGCTAAAATAAGTGAAGCTAACGAAAGTACCCCGATACACCCCTTTCTTAGAATCAACTTTATGAATTCTGTTAAGGAAACTCAAGTAGGTTTATGTAATTTTATTCACAGTTCATTGTTATTGATGTATTTTACTTTAAGGATTTATTTTGTTTTTAAAATACATTTCTATTTTTTAAAGTAACTTTATTGAATACTTGGATGATTAAAAACTCACATAAGTATTTACATGCTTATTTGTGCTTTAATCTGTCAGTCGACTGCACTGACATATATTGTCATCCCTGTCATTTTCATTGACAAAATAGAGACAACAATATGGAAAAGTGTCACGGCTGTAGAATTTCACTGTGAGACTTACATACGGTATTCTACGACAGCGAGACATATGTATAATGTCGTATATGTAAAACTTTAGTTACACGTCTATTTACTTTTTTTAAATTCTAACTATAAGAACACTAAAGTCTAAGGTCTAAAGTCTAAATAACTTTAAGGTTCGAGAGAAAACCACGACACCGGTATGGAATCAAGTGCTCAGGATACACAGGATCCAGTTTGCAAATTCGCACAGACTTAATATCAGTCCACCAACTGTTCTGGTAGAAGTGAACAATTGCGATATCGAGGTATTAATAATATTGCGTTCTCTATTTTAAAGATTTCTGTATTATTTAATAACGTAGGAATATTTTTTTTAATTATAACTTAAGCTTGTTATTATTTAAACTGTATGTTTAAACTGTAAAAGTGATATACGACAAATATTAGTTACTACATTTTATCGTTGCTTTCTGAGACCAAAATCTCTATATAAAACAAATTACTATATGTGTTTTAGATTTATATGAATTCTCGAAAACCTAAGATTAATGATCTAATTAACCTCTATAATAGTGAAATAAGCATACAGTATTTGAGAATAATATCTTAACAATGATAATGAGAATAGGCTTAAGTCCGTTTGTTGTTTTTAGCCATAAAAAATAACGAGAGGATTAAGATAATCCCAAACAATGTCGCAGCACTTACACCATCTAGGATTCTAGGACCACACTTTTATAATAACATATTGATATACTTAACTGCATCTCTCTTTAAAAAAGAAACATGTTTTAATACAAGTACAACGACATTGAACACTCACATGATAGAACTAAACATAGACTTTATATCTATCTTCCAGAGAGAATTGTTCCAATTTGTCAATCTATCTTCCTTGACTGTCATCTTAAAGATTTTACTTTAAAAATATACAACAAGTCTAGGTGCACGACTGTATATATTCGAAGACTAGGAACGACGTAGCTCCTAATTGGCAGAGTTTATATAATCCGGATTAATATAACATTTGTAAATTAGTTACTCGAATATTTAGACGAAGATCGTAATTTGCGATGCGTTTAAAAGCTCTTTGGAGAATAAATATCCCAACTACGCTGGTTGAGAAAAAGATACTCTTTTTAATAACATCGTCTCCTATCGACCTTTTTTAAATTTTCTCTTCGTCTTTTAAATTCTTTTGTCAAAGAAAAAGTCTTTGTGTCGATACAAATTGCGTAAGTTAAAATAGAACTGTTCAATATTTGAATATTCAGTTCTGTAACAATGTTCTAAAACAACTTTGAATTCGAAAATAAAATTTTACGTTGCAAAAAATTCTGACGATTGTTATAGCGATGTTAGTAGTTAGGAGGGTCGTTATGCCGAATTCATATTTTTGCTAACAAATTTTTAATTGTTTCTTCACACGATATATTTTTCAAAAAATATCCAGTCGCCAGAATAACGATTGTTCGTGTTGGTTCGTTACTGGTATCGTTACGAGTTTTTAACATTGTTAAAACTACGCAACGGTCGCCACGATATTGTCTCGATTTTTTTGTTGTTAAGCCGTCCAAAGTTTTCCCTGAACCCGTCATGTTCTCTTCGTTATCTTTCCTGAGGAAGGCCCTACAATAGCTAACGAACGGACAAGTACTCATCGTGTTATTCTCTATACCTATACATAAACACCATTTGGTGCTGAATTATAATTAAAACGATTATTATAACATTTTTGTTACAATTAGTAAATAAATAAAAATGTAGTGAACTACAGTGGTAGAAGCCAGCAACAACATCAGCTGCACGAATTGGTCGGCTTGCTCTGTGAAATACTACGACCACACATAAAACAGGCGTGAAGTTGAAGTAATTCCGCGTTGAGTCTGATGAGTGTGGTGCCGGAGGCCTAATTTTAGTCCTATTTCCCTTCCCACCCCTTTTCTTATAAGGAAAGGTTGGGAAGGGGAGATGATCTGATGGAGGAGGAGATGCATAGGAAGGTTAAATATTCTGTTTTCGTATATCTCCTTCTTCGTCGATTGAGGGTAGGCAACGCATCTGCAATTGCGAATGTCTATGGGCAGCGGTCGCAACGTCATTTTTGTGAATTCATGTGGCCGCTTGCTCGTTCGTCACCTTGTAATATAAAAAAAATGTAAATAAGATATCCTCAAAACAAATTCTACACAATATCTATAAAATTATAAACCGTCTACACAAAATATGGATAATCTCCTTGATATATAAATATTAAATATTTGAATGGTAAATACAGGACAAAAATGAATTGATCGGACGATTCGAATTGACGCCTGTAGTTGACGATCGAACGGACTATGAATACGCTCCGAAACTGAGATGGTATAACATAGCAATTGGTGCAGAAGTCACTGGACAAGTTTTGATGTCAGTACAAGTGCTGCAGGTAACGGCATTTATTATAGGAATAAAATTAAAATTAGAAACTACTGCAAGCATTAAGTATATGACTTTAACGCCATCTATTTTTGACTAGGGCAAACTCAAAGAAAACAAACAAACATTTGAGTCACTAGGTTTAGTTCCTAACTATAGGTGGCGTTAATACTACTTATACCAATTGTTTGAAAATATATTTGAAACATACATTTTATAAAATATATTTTAAATAAAGTTGCTATATTTCAGGTTCCAGAAAAATTATTAAAGTCAACAACATACAGCCCCATTGAAGAAACTTTCTTTGCATCTGGAATTCGGGACTTCGATAACGTCGACGCGATTGAACCTTTGCCGAACACACTTATTCCTAAATATAGCACTTACAAGTACAGTGAAATTCCAACATTATTTTTTCACTAGAGCGTTTAGACGTGCTATTTTAGCTACGCGGGTTCTACTAATTGCTCAATTCTACTACTTATTTCCAGGGTTGACATTTACTGGTGGGGTCTGAGAGACGTGACGGTTACAAGAAAACCCTGCGTTGTCCTTGAAATTGAGGATCTAACACTTAAATCTGACATAATATTAGATAAGAGGAATAGTTGCAATTTTCCTAATGGTAGATGCTCACATACCTTCGAGGCACCACTTGACGATACTCATTATCCACCTCTGAGCATCCGATTGTACGACAGTAGTACCTTTGGTAGAACGCTGTTCTTCGGAACATATGTTGTTAGGAATCCACTGAAGTATTATGTGAACTGGTTACCCCAAGATGAAAGAGAGGCGTCGTTGCGAAGGGCATCTATAATGTCTTCAAGTTTCACTGAAGGTATTTATGGTTTTTGCGCTGAAATTGTAACTTCATTACTATTTTTTGCACTAAAATGCCAATAACTTTAAAATAATGTTTTAAAACACTGCATGAAAATTCCTGTTGCATTAAAGTATTTGGTTTCAGTCAGGCAATCTTTGTACATTAGAAAAAGCGGTCCGACGATAAAAGAAAGCATCGAAACCTTTAGCAACATTGCGATTCCTGTTAAGGCGCACGTCAAACCAAGGAAATGGGGTAGATTATTTAGTAGAAGAGAGCCGGACGAAGAAGAATATACGCTTTTGCCGATGTTTACGAGTAAAGAGAAGAACACTGTAAAAGAAGTACCCTCCACTGAACACAAGGACTGGTGGATGAGATACTTGTACTCTCAGCAGGTCATGCAACTATATATCATTATAGTCTTAATCGTCAGCCTAAGCTGAATGTAGGATTCCTGTATTGATTGCCAAGCGGAAGCAGATTGTCAAGTCAAGCATTGGGCATACCATACATAGATTTGTTCCACTTTGATCACCTAAGTGTTATTATTTAAGTGATCAAGTATAATACACCTTTACGAGTTCCTTACAACTCTTAGTAATTGATACTAATTATAACAGTTTATTTTTAGGAAGGTATCGGTGAAGATAAAGTCAACGCGGGAGATAAAATCACTGTACGTATTTACTAGTTCTTAGTATCACGTAAATAGATAGAACAATTTACTTATGTTATTAATAAACTCATTGTTTTCATTGTATGCATTACTATTCAAATAAACCGAAAGTGTCAAGAGAGAGAGAAAACAATATTACATATTGTTTTAGTTTAACTTTTAGTTATTAGTATATAGAAGATTATTAGTGTAACAATTTAATTTTCGAATAAATGGTTTGTTCACCAACATAATATGATATGGCTGTTATTACACCATTCGCGATTATTGTTCTGAGACTCTGATTATATGTATTTTCGGTCATGAAGATATACGATTCGGAGCTAGAGTTGCAGTCTGGATTTTCTAAATTTAAAGACTGGTGTTCAACACTCAAACTATACAATGGAAACAAAACTGGGATCCCAGAGAAGGACGAACAACTACACTGTGGTTATCTTAAAGCCGGTATTGCAATATACAAATGGCCACCACCGTCATCTACAGTAGCCGTTAGTCCGTATGGTGTGGAGTTGAATAAAGGGTGAGTAAATGTTAAACAACAAGTATCTCGGTACGACGTCTTTCTCTTTGACAAATCTTACAAGGCTTTAGAATTAATGAATCACTTTACAAATCTTGAAACAACATTCGTACGAGTTATAGGGGATTAATACTTCTGAGGTTTATGCATGCAGGCGAGCAGATTATTTATTTCTGTTTACCCTAATTCACAGCTTAGGATTATTCTTAATATCGATTTCTCTGTAGGATTCATGATTGTTCATGGTAAATATATACGTTCCGCTTCATTTAAAAATTATCGAAAAGAGACGTTGTGTCAATTTTGGAGTAATTTTAATTTTAATAAAGGATACTCTGTTTCAGGTATTTTAATGATCATCCAAATAATGAACCAGCAACATTTTTAGTACGAGTTTATTTGGTGAAAGCGTTTAACTTAATATCAAAGGATTTCACGGGTAAAACAAACCCTTATATTGTACTGACTAATGGTAACAAGCATCTGGGAGATCGGAATGATCATATACCTAGAACATTAAATCCTATTTTCGGAAAGTGTGTATCTCCTAAATTGTTTTAAACTAACTTAATATCTACCTACACTAAGTCGATGCAAACTGTAAACAGTAATGATAAAAATTTTAGTAGTAACATTTACTTCTTTTCTAGACTCTTTAAGAAAAGAGGTAAATGTTACTACTAAAATAGCTTCAGTTAGAATACAGTAGAATGTTTACAAGCCACTTAAGCAATTCAGATATTTCCTGATACAAGAAATTATTTCTTAAATTTTTTTCAGAATGATTGAATTTAGTTGCACCCTTCCCGAAGACTATCTTTTAACTGTAGCTCTCTATGATTACGATGAAAACCAATCTGACGAAATGATTGGTTCAACACAAATCGATCTGGAAGATCGGGTCTTTTCAAAACATAGAGCTCGCGTTGGTCTATCATTGGAGTATAATGTGTAAGTTACATTTTAGAGATGACTCGAAATGTTCTAAGAGGCGTACTTATTTTAGAGGTTACTAAGCAAGTCTCCTAGCGTAGATTTAGTTTCAACATATCAGTATTATAAATCAACACCGAGGGCGTAACCTTACTTCGACTGAATGTAGCAGAAAAGAATAAAAATGAAGTGTTAAATTTATTTCAAATTTCCATCGATAACGAAATATTAGGTGAATCAAGAAATGATCATCGTCTCTATAAAAATACAAATGTAATAATTCTAACTCTAGAATGGGTCCAAATAAGTGGCGCGACTGCATCAAACCTTCAGCTATTTTGGAAGATTTGTGCCAAAGAAACTATATTCCATCACCAGTCTATCCTGATGCAACCACAGTCCTCGTGAACGGCGTTGAGTATAAAGAGAGCGAAAAAGGTACATATATATCGCTGTTGTCAGTCTTATAAATATTCCTATGCTATTCATTTTGATAATTTTTGCATGTAATCCACACTCTGATGTCTTGAATTTATTAAATTTTGACTCCAATGTTAGATTTCGAGAGAACATGACGGATGGCTTCATTATTTAATTGAAAACATTGTCAAAAATTAATTATACGAGTTTAATTGCTACAGAAAAGGTTTATGCATCACCAGTGGAACGCAAAGAGAACATCTGTCTAACACTGCTGCACAACTGGCATACTTTGCCCATTTGCGGATATCAATTGGTCCCGGAACATGTTGAGACCAGAACTCTATACAATACTTCGAAGCCAGGACTCGAAATGGTATTGGTTTAACTCAATAACTGCTTATAAAATGTACTTGAACCTAATCATACGAGTAATTGAAACTTATGTCTTTTAAACGTAGTCCGCCATGGGCTGCTAATCTTATTCTTAAAGATTTAACAATAATAAATTTTTTTATATAATAATTTTATTAGCTACTGTCGAAATATATAATTTTAGGGTAAACTTCAAATGTGGATTGACATCTTTCCCTTGGATTCAAATGTGTGTGTTCCAAGTCCAATAGATATAACACCGAGAAAAATTGAGGACTTTGAATTGAGAGCTGTTATTTTGAATGTTAATGACTTAAAGTTTTATGATAATGAAAAGAAAAGATCGACCGATATATACGTGAGAGCGTGAGTAAAAAGTTCCTTGTCAGATCTTCTCAGATTTTATAAATAAATAATACTACAAAATTATAAACTCTGCTCCTGTACTTGAGCGACTATGAACGTGTCATAGCACTTTGTAATTAGTTCCTACCGCCAAAACATCTCTACCAAAAATATTGTTATCTATCTATCTTTTTCTTTAATTTAAATCTTTATTTTGTAGTTGGATAGGATCAGTGGAACAAGTTCAACACACAGACGTACACTCTTATTATCAGAGTGGTGTGTGCAATTTCAATTGGCGTATGATATTCAACTTTCAATACCAACACGCCGAAGGAAAGGTATAGTTTAGGATTTTATAAATTCACTTTTTTAATATACCACTTATGCCTGTCACCTAAAGGCGAAAGTAGACATGATGGATTGCCGTGCCGCGATCCTGGCATACATATTTCCCTACTTCTACAAACGAGCAAACGTTCACCTGGATTTGCCGAAATAGCGAGGCGACCGTTGCCCATAAACATCCGCAAATGCAGATGCGTTGCCTACCTTTAATCAAAGAAGAAGGGACGCACAGAAAGAAGATATTTCCCCTTCCTATGCGTCCCCATTCTCGATGGTTATCGATATCACATTTCTTTAGGTTGTTCCAAATGACTTCTTTATTATTCATGGTAAATTAACAATAACTGTAAATTTTCAGTTAGTTATAAAGGAAAAGGGACCGTTCAATGAGGTTGAAGAGCGTATACCACCCGTGTTGATTGTGCACGTATTGGACGGTGAAATTACGACATCTGATGATTTTTTGGGAAATGAATTGGGTAAGTTATGTTCCGTCAATTAATTAAATGAGCTTCTCACTTTATATCGAATCTGCAATCTGTCACCATAAGAATGTCACTATAATAAGGAAGTGATATGTCTCTATTAACGATTTTTGACAGAATTGAGTTGTGATCGTCAAGTAACATATCACCAAAATGAGTAGCACAAAAACATCCTCGGCTGTACTTATTAATAAATATTTGTAAAGTTTAAAAAAAATCTGTAATAGCGATATTAAACATTTGTCCTTAAGTATAGCAATGTAAAGCGATATGAGCAGTTTATTTTTTTAATGACATCTGTATATTTAGGTTCCCTCCATTTGAATTTGAATTGCATGCCACGGGGAGTAAATCTTGCACAACTGTGCACATTGGATACCATGGACAAAGGAAAGAAGATAAGCCTCTTTTCTGTGCGCACATTACGTGCGTGGTGGCCTTTGAAACTAATTGATAGAAATACTGGAAATGATAAACCTGCTGTAAATAAGAGTACCCTTTTTTCTTTATTTTTTTTTCACTATTTAACTGTTATCCAACTGACAAGAAGATTTTATATTCTGAGTATATATATGTATGTGGGCATGTACCTTCGTACGAGGACTGCCTTCACCTTCCGTACAAGTTTTTTTTTCAATTGATTAGTATTTCTCAGAGTGTTATACCTATAATATACCGGAAAAATTCAGTCAGGCTTCTTTTTTATAATAAATACTATTTTATAGGGGTCCATTGAACTGGAGTTGACACTTTTGCCCAAGGAAACTGCAATACTCATGCCTCTTGGAATTGGAAGGTCTTGCTCATTTGTCCCCACAGTGTAAGACTTAATTACTCAGCAGCTTTAGTTTATAGATTTTAATATTAGATAGACCAGACATGAAAAAATAATTAATCAAGGATTAAATATATCTAATTACCTGTTTCTTTACAATTCGAAAATATTTAATAGCCGAAAATAATATTTTGCTACAAGTCTAAAATTCTTAAATGTTTCTAGTTAAACATTTTTCTTACATAATTTGCTGTCAGCCATGTATAGAATTTGACTTCCCTAATGTTTAGAAGTTTGTTTGAAATAATAAGATAATATCTTGGTGACTGCTAATTTTACAGTATTTCTTAACAGATGCGCAGCGAAAAAGACAAGGTTCTCACTGATTTGTAAAAATCAAAGCCCTAAGAAAAAACGTACCAACTGCCGTTGGATTCTTATGTTATTAATATTCGTCGGACTAATTTCAGTTATATCACTATGTTTAATTAATTTACCCGAAATCATTTACGATATGTTTGACAATTGATAAAGTTTGTAAAAATAGAGGTATACCATTAGAAAAGATTTGTTCACTGATTCTGATCACTGAAGAAATTCGATACAAATATAATTTCTATATTTTTTAATTTTTAAGAAAAGTAAACACTTCAATGCCAACGAAGCATTTTCTTCACTTCGTAAATGATTCTTTCTATATGTTTGAAACGGAGATTTCAGTCTCAGCAACCCACGATTTATATTTCTAACACAACTGTACGTGATATGGCTTAAATATATTAATGTTAACGTGGGTTTTTACTGCTTTAACACTTGTACAAACCATGTTGCCAAAGCTCACATTCTTTAAAAAAAATGAGACTATTTTTGTACAGGTTTTTCTGCAGTCTAAATTCACGGTTGTTATAAATATGAAACTGTATTCTTTATAACTGTTGTTGCGTATGTTACTGTTTGGTATCGTTTAACATTGATAAAGCACTAATTATCACATTCACATCACTGTTTTATTTTGAACATTTACATGAAATTAATTCGATAATAAAAAATATAGGCGATTAAATAGGTTTTTACTTCATAATAAAAATACATTTTATAAATATTTATAATTTGTTAGTCATATTGAGATAGATATTTTATAATTTTTAGCATTTACTATAATTTTAAATAAAATTATATTAAATATAGTTGGTTTATTTTTATCCCCAACACTTTTGAAATAAGAAAGAAAATTACCCTTATATTATTCAGCTTATCGGTTGTCTCGAATAAGAATTTCCATCTATAACTTTGTTTTAAATTTCGCATGTCTCACTGTGGGTTTACACTGCTGAATCACTACAAAAAGATATTATTATATAGTAAAAAGCAGCAATGGGTTTAACCAATTTTATGTGAACATTGGCAAATATCCAAGTGGCCATTTCTAAATAAATTTCTAGTAACAAAGTGCGCCCCCTATGCTATTAATGTTGTACTACGATCAAAAGGTATAGATATCTTGATATTACGTAGATGGCAGTAAATGGAGTTCATTACATTTTTTTATTGTAAATGAACATTACTCGTATAAAGCGAATTTATCATGAATTTAATGGTGTTAAATCGGAGTTTTGCTAACTAAATGCAAGCTTACTATTTATTTATTTTTTCAGTATTGCTGACGGGGTCATAATCAAGCCTATCTTTTCCAGAATTTGCAGCGGTGCTTGTTATTGTATTATGATATAGATAGATTAGTACATTATGTAAAATCGCGTCTTTACGATTTCCTGAATCTGTCAAATTGATAAATGCGTTCGTCTTGAAAGTGTCTGTAAAGATACGATATCAGTGTTATTAGTTTTTTCGGAGAAATTCTTAGATTGATCGAAATTTTCAAAGAAATCTAAGGCCGTCTGCATTAATATCTCTACTGCAGGTTTTTAAAAATAGGAAGTGAGTATTTTTTTATTCCGTATGTATTATGACATTATTTGTAAAAAAAGATGGTTTTTCTGACATGTTACTGCAGGATTGAGGTCTTAAAACTCTGTAGCTTTCCTCACGGACCATCTGAAACATTTGAAGAAAATCATAATTTTGTCTCAATTGTTTTTTTTTTTTTTTGACTTCGGTAATGGAAACTCACGGAAACAATATTTCAATTAAACATCCATCAACAAATAGCTATGTACGTTTCCTGGCAATGGCCTTCTAAATTTTATTACTTGAATATTAAAATGTGAAGTAATCTTTCCCGATGACGTTGTTACATTATCAGCAAATAATCGTAAATTATTTATGGCACATTATACATACACATTACTTCATGTCGTCAATTATCTTAATAATTTAAAACCTCGACGTTAAAATAAACTTTCCTTAGTTGTTATTTAAATTACTTAAGAATAAATACAAACACGTAAATGCGTGAATATGGTATCTAACATTAATTTTTTCTTAATTATAAATAACTAGCTGTCGCCCGCGAGTCCGCGTGCGTTGAATAAAAAAAAATACAATATGTGTTCTTCCAGACTATGCTCTGCATGTATGCCAAATTTCATCAAGATCCGTAAAGCCGCTTCGGATATACCTTCAAACAAACATCCATCCATACATCCATCTATCCATCCATCTAAACATTCGCATTTATAATATTAGTAAGAAGTACGATATAAGCTCTATAAGTTATCAAACTATCGCATTTTGACGTCTCACTTTAAATAATTTTAGGGTTTTTGTAATCACCTAAATTGTTTTATATCATAAGAATCGAATCTGGTTCCCGTCTTAAAACAGTCCAGGTTGCCTTCGCGCGCAGTTTACGGCAAAACTGAAATCACCCTGATTTGCTAGTTGTGAATGATGCTCCGGTGAAATAAGATCATACGATTTAATAACTGTTCCACCATTGTAAATAAAATACAGGCCATAAATGATGATTTTTTTTATTATTATTAAGAAGTTTAGATACTGTATAATACAAACGTTACAAAGAATGAACTGAAAAACGAATTAACTGATCGTGAATGTCCGGAAATCTATGGAGAATCTCATCCCGTCATTAGGTAGTTTACACGCATGCCTATTGAATGGCTTTGCTCCCAGCTATTGCGCGTCGCGTGCTGACCATAGTAAACGCGACCGCGCTACAATAAAGTGCTACAGTGCTCGTTGTTTTCAACTTCACGATCGAGTTCGAGAATCTAAATCGTCCTTACATCTACGGTAAGTTTTTATATAAACTTTCAAAGGTTCAATATCAAATAGAATCCAACGTCACGCGACTTAAACTTTTAAAATATCAATAAAACAAATAATAGTACAGCACTAGTAAAATCATACAATTTCTTATTATTAGATACAAATTATACGTTTGTTGCATCATGTTATTACGTACAACTTTGAGTTTATAACCTTTTTGTTTGAAAAATAGTACCTAAGCAAGATAAACAGAAGTGAGTGCGAAATTTTTATTTTGACATCTCGAGCATTATCTTCCAGACATCTTATCATGAATTTTATTTCAACCGAAAATTTACTTGAACATAAGCAGAAATGCAGTTACCATGTGCGTTCTCAATAGATAAATACATATTATGTAAATAATTAGCCCTTCATTATTTATTATACATATGATTGATGTATGAACATTATCACTATTGTGTGATAAATCTATATATATATATATAAAAGAAAGTCGTGTTAGTTACACTATTTATAACTCAAGATAGATTAAACTGATTTAGCTGAAAATTGATGGGGAGGTAGCTTAGAACTAGGAGACGGACATAGGAACTTTTTTATCTTGTGTGCATTTTTTTTATTCCGCGCGGACGGAGTCGCGGGTAATAGCTAGTTAATAATAAATGTGATACATTTAGGTGATCGGTTTTATTATTGATTTTAAAATTGTTTTGGCTAAACTCGGCGTAAGTTGTCAAAACGACGTTTTCAGGATTACTCCAAAAATACTGTTAGACACTCTTTAGTTAAATACGTGTTTTAAACCCTTGACCTCTGCTGATTCATATATATAAAAGAAAGTCGTGTTAGTTATACTATTTATAACTCAAGATCGGTCGAACTGATTTAGCTGAAAATTGATGGGGAGGTAGGTTAGAACTAGGAGACGGACATAGGAGTGTGCACTTTTCTTATTCCGCGCGGACGGAGTCGCGGGTAAAAGCTAGTTGATAATATTATTGACGTCACCATGGTTATATTTATACATATATTGGTAAAGATCACATTTCGGAGGCCTACGCATAATAATCTTACTAATATTATTAATGCAAGTGCTTAGAAGGATTATTATTATTATTTCTTTATTTCTTTACTTATTTATTTATAGTATTATTAATTAATTAATTTATTTACTTATTTATTTATAATGTTATTAATTTATTTATTTATTTAAGATAGATGGATGGGTGGATGTTTGTTTGAAGGTATATCCGGAACGGCTCACCGGATCTTGATGAAAATTAGGACAGGTGTAGAACATAGTGTGGAAGAACACATAAGCTACTAATTACGTTTTTTTAATTACGCGCGGATGGAGTCGCGGGCAACAGCTATATTTCAATTACCACCCTTTGTCAAAAATCCGCGCCGGTCGCTAGAGTAATGGTATAAAAAGGTTGACATATGTTTAAGCTAGAATGTTTTTTTAAACAGCGTTTAAGTTTTTTATAGTAAAGCCCTTAAAGTCTATATAATAATTAAAGAAATGTGCACAAGATAAACGGTCAATTAAAAACAAAGAAATATTATTATTTATTAAGATTTTAGAGTTACTTTAACATTAATCTTATATGGTAATTTTTTTTTCGTGGACTCGCTTTAAGAAATAATTTCTCTTTAGTAGAACAACTTGTACCAATTTGTACATGTAACACGGCTAGCTTTTGTTTCCGCTCCTATTATGCCCTTCTCATTTTATTACCGAGTTGTCATTGTTATGAAAAAACAATTACGGTAGGTTTCCACTGCCGAGAAGTCTGTACAAAAACATGTAGTTAGATCTGTAATTCTAAAGAGAAGGAAAGATATGGAAATAGGTTTTTATATGTATTTCAGCATTTCTGGAAAATCGACGGTTAGGATACTAGCTATTAGGTATAACTGATGGTTTCGATTACGCATGTTCATATTGACACAATATATTGTTGTCCCTATTTTTCCGAAAAGAATTTTAGGAATGACGATAAGTGTCAATGCTTGTTTTATAGCAGTCGAAATCAACAGTGATAACAAAGTATGTTATAGGTTCGTTATATTTCTATTCTTCCCGATGTTTTCTTTTTTATCTCCTCTATTGATATTATACAATAAGCTGGTTTACTTACCTAAACTAACAATATCGAATACTGATTATACCTTATACCTCCTTAATTAGATAAATCGCAAAGATATTACTAATTTATTTTTAAAGGTTTAAACTTTTAAACTACATACTGTTGACTGTCGATATTTATGTACGTTAATATTAGAATTAAATGATAATATGTTCTAATTTTAGAATATTGCTTCTATTAACTACTATAATGATGCACACATTTCTCTCATATTTATTATATATATATATATATATATATATATATATATATATATATATATATATATCAATACTAGCTGTCGCCCGCGACTTTGTCCGCGCGGAATTAAAAAAAACGTAATAAGCAGCCTATGTGCTCTTATAGACTATGTTTTACATCCAACCATACAAATATAAATAATCTCCGAACCTACTTAACCGAATTGAAAAATTCTTTCACTGTTACTACACTATCCCCAAGTGACATAGGCTATATTTATTCCTAGTTCTTTTTTTAATTCCGCGAGGACGAAGTTGCGGCTAACTGCTAGTCATAGATAAAGTTTATAACGAACCTAAAAAAAGTTTACCATTGACAGTGCAAATATATAAAACAATATAATATTAGAACATTCTACCTAAATCATAAAACACTGGAAAATTTACAATTCAACCTGTTGGTTAATGTAAAAATCTATTTTTAAATATAGTTATTTTTTAATGTTTAATTGTATTGTTTGTAAAATAACCTGTACACAGATATTATTATATTGGATTGTGCTATGCTCTTCATAAAAATCTTTTAATCTCTATATATGATAGTACAAACAAAATGTAAGCCACGATACTCAAATAAACGTCTTTATCTTTTCGTCATTTGATGAGAATTATATAAAGAGAATGCTAACCATACACTGCACAGTTCCAAGTCAGACTCGACAACAAACGTTCTTAAAGAACAGATATCATTTAAAATAAATATAAGCAAGAAAAGTATCATTAATTTTTCAATAGAAATGGAAGATAAAGTCATCAGTAAAAAAATACCATCGAACAATTACATGTCGGAGAAAGATGACATCTCAAATGGTGAAGTGGACTACGATCAATTATTATCATCAGCTGGGGAGTTTGGACGATACCAGTGGTTTTTATTCTTCGCTACATTCCCGTTCTACATTTTCGGTACATTTTCATATTACTCGCAAATTTTTATGACAGAGCCAGCGCAAAATCATTGGTGCTGGGTTCCAGAGCTAGCGAACTTGAGTGAACATGAACGCCGGACTTTGGCCATTCCATCAGATAACGATGGCCGTTTCGGGTACTCACAATGCACAGTCTATTCGGCGAATTGGAGTGACGTCTTAATAAGCGGAATAAAACCAAACGAATCTTGGCCAACTGAGAGCTGTCAAAATGGATGGGAATTCGATAAGTCCGAAATACCATACCCAACTGTGTCCAGTGATTGGGGATGGGTATGTGATAAGGACAGTTATCAAGCTACTGCTCAATCAGTATTCTTTCTTGGATGTATATTAGGAGGCTTCGTTGTTGGATGGGTGGCTGATAAATTTGGAAGAGTTCCGGCAGCCGTATTTGCAAACATTATTGGATGTATAGCCGGCGTGGCCAGTACATTTACGACGTCATTCTTAGAGTTCTCTATCTGCCGATTTTTCATGGGAATGTCCTATGATAATTGTATGATGATGATGTATCTACTGGTACTAGAATTTGTAGCGCCTAAGTACAGAACTATTATTGCCAATTTGCCTTTTGCTATTTTCTATACTCTTGGAGTGAGTGCACTGCCGTGGATTTCCCTCGCATGCGGTCACTGGAAGACTATTGGCTTGGTAACAAGTTCTACTATGGCATTGGCCATATTTACACCATTCATTGTTCCTGAAAGCCCAAGATGGTTACTATCAAAAGGCCGGGTTGATGAAGCTATAAACAAACTTGTAAAAATCGGCGAAGTTAATAAAAAAGAAATACCATCTAAACTTATCGAGCAGTTTAAACTATCAATTAAGAGCGAGAAAAAACAAAAGAGTCTTAGCTCTCTAGAATTACTTAAAAGGCCTATTTTAAGAAAAATTTTTATTACCATGTGTGTGGTTTACATGTGTTGTATGATCGTTTTTGATGCCTTAGTTAGAAGCGTCGGTAGTTTAGGATTTGACTTTTTCTTATCTTTTACACTGGTATCATTAACTGAATTTCCTTCCTTGGTGATAGTAGCTTTTGTTTTGGATCTGACTGGCCGAAAATGGTTAACTATTATTTCTTTTTCGTTGTGTTGTATATTTAGTATCGCAACTGCTTTCGTTGGCGGTGGCTTGCAATCAGTTCTATGTGCAGTAGTTGCCAGGTTTTGTGTGAACATAGCTACCAACACCTCTATACAGTGGGCTGCAGAGATGTTGCCAACGCCAGTGAGAGGTTCAGGTACATCGATTGTACATATCTGCGGTTATCTTGCCACTGTTATTTCTCCATATGTAGTATACTTAGAAACTTATATCATATGGCTTCCCCTCGTCATAGTAGGCTCTCTTGCGGGATTGGGTGCAGTGCTCGCTTTTATTTTGCCAGAAACAGCAAGAAGAGATATGCCACAGACTTTCGAAGAAGCCGAGGAGTTAATAAGAGATCAAAAATTATTCGATATCCCATTTTTAGAAAAGAAAAAACGAGAGACATCAGGTCATATTAACTCATCATTCCAAATGAGTTAAACGTATTAAACATAATGTTTGGTTGTTCATAATGCAAAAGCGAAATGTCACATGTCTTTAAATATTACGCTTTTTTAATATTTCTAACTTGTCTTAATTATGCAAGGGCTCAGCGAATAATCTAACATATTTATTACAAGATCCAAAAACTAAGTTTAGAAATACCTGCTGTTCAGTATTAATATTAATATTGTTTTATTTTAATGTGTAAAAAAGGGTTGTTAAAATATGAGTAAAGATTTAATGTCATTTTTGGTAAGATTAATAATATTGATTAACCAAATAATTTAATGTACAAATTGCATAAAAACTAAATTAAATATACGAAATTCGTAAATAATAAAATTTCTTTTTATTGTTTTATTAGTCCATATTGGCTTATACCCTTGGCTTATCTCATAAACGTAAGCCCTGAATTGCTTTTTTTGTGATAAATGATGATATTCACTGGTATATTTCATTGACTTTTAAGTCTACTACTGTCTTAGAGGGCTACTAACTGACTAGGGTGACGCAGTGACCCAAAGTGAGCCTTGGCCTCCGACAACAAAAGTCTCCACTTTCTCCAATTCCGCGCCGTCCCGACCCAGTCTCAGACCTGTAGGTCCCGAAGATCCCTATCCACCTCATCCATCCAGCGATACCTGGAACGGCCAACTGGACGCCGACCACTCGGTCGTCCCATATGTGCGCGTTTGACACTAAGAACATCATCCATTCTTTCTAAGAGGGCTAATAGTTTTAATATTTGCCAAATTCTTCATAGTTACTTAAAAGTTTAAAAATTTAAATGTTAAATACATTGTGACACAGTTGAAAAATTCATATTCTTATTTAAATTTATAGTTCATAGTCACAATCGGCTCACCATACGTCCCCACTGAGGGGCTCGGTGCCTACCCTAAGTTAGGGGCGACTAGGCTATAGTCAACCACGCTGACCCCACTCAATTACGTGAAGGTTGCATCACGATGTTTTCTTTCACCGTAAGAACGTCGGATAAATGTACATATGTAAATCGTACACATATTACGTACATGGCGCGATTCGAACCCAGGAATACAAGTCATGTGCTTAACCCCTGAGCCACCGACGATCTAAACTATATTATATTCCGCATTCATGCAATAATTACAACCTAAAATAGTTTAATTAAACAAATACATGGAGTGCGAATAGATGAATATATTTCGTCAAATATTAGAGCTCAAGTACTCAGGTTTCACCATAGTTGAAATTCACATTAATAAACGTATCCTCTAAACGTAACCGAGTGTAAAACATCCATGTGTCATAATATTCAATACCAAATAAAAAAATTGATATCGCGTTACGATATGCAATCTGAATTGCCTTAAGATAAAGATATTAAAACTTATAAGCCATAAATCTATTCCAATTTTGATCTTGGATTAAATATTCACGTATACACGTGTATTTATTTGTAATACACATGTCATTTATGACATTAAAAATACTTAACTAAAGTAACTTATAAGTAATATTCTAAGCGATTTAGATTATCTTTAAAATAGATTATCTTTCTTACTAATATTTTAAATATGAAAGTTTAGATGGATTGATGTATGTTTGTTAGATGGTATTTCCAAAACGGCTCCACGGATCTTGATGCAATTTGGCACAGATGTATTACATATTCAAGGGAGAAAACGCAGCCTACTTGTTAAGTTTTTTTATAAAAATGCGCGGACGGAGTCGAGGGTGACGGCTAGTTACTAAGAAGCTTGTATTATTTTCTATGTCTTCTACCTCAGATCTTCGACATTTTATGATTTGATATTTCTATCGAGAAGGGAAGATTCCTATGTTACTTTATCGAGTTAAAATACTAATTGTCTATAAAATACTCATCCTCTAGGTCAGTAAGCAATCTGACCCTAATTTACTCAAGTACACTAAATAAAACGAATATCGTAAATTTCACACGCGTAAGCCTTCATGTCGTCCAAGGATTCATAAATTTTAAGTGTAATACTTTATAATAGAAGGTTTTGTAACATTGTATACTAAAATATGAAATAAAAGGCTTTGATTTATTAATTATTTGAAATAGCAGAATTAAGATGTAATTTTGTTACTACTAACTCATACTACAAGCTCATGGTCGTCGACATCCTCGAGAGGCTCCGAACCTACCCAAAGTTAGAGGTACTCACTTAGGCCCTAATCAACCATACTGGCTCAGTGCGGAATGGTTAACTTCTCACACATATTTGAATATTTTAGCAGATATGTGCAAGTTGCATCAAGATCCTTTACCGTAAGAATATCGTAAATAAGAACGTTATCCTATTTTCTAAAAACATTTAAATCTCGAGTGGTTTGTTTTTATGTCTAAGAAAAGGAACTTACTGTCTAAAACGATGTACTGATTGTATCATTTACATTGATAGGAGAAACTATCAATATACACAATCAGCAGAAGCTGAAGGCTGTTATTCGCAATCTTAAACGCGATCAAAGTCTAGTCATTTTTATCAGAGTATTTTTAACCGGAGCCTACGTTAATTTTATCCTTGAAGTTTCAATCACAGAGATTTAGAAAACAATTGTAATAGTAGATAAGATAAAGTTAATCTTTTTAAGTGTATAAATCAAAGTAAACCATTACTAGCAGTCTGAAGTAAATGACAATTTCCGCTGAAAAAAGCGTGTAAAAATTTTTGTCTTTTCAGTTATTTACATGTACTCGTAGAATGAGCATGATGTCAATATGATTTTGTTCAAGTGTTAGTGGAAACCCACGTTATGATTTTTTAGAATATATTTTAAAGAAATTCAGGAGTTAAGTTATTGACGTTTGTTGGTATATTTAATACAATGGGGTACTTATCATATACATTCAATTGAAAATAAAAATGAAATTCTCGATAGGAACATTTTAAACATGATATAAAACTTTGTACCCGGTTTTAACCATAATAAAGCAAACAGGATAACCTAATGGTTAGCAATAGCCGAATCCGACATAACAACAATTGTACAATAAGAGACTTTTCTGTTTTTTGAAGTAATTCATGAAATTTTTTGTTACTTTTTAATACATTTTTTTTTAATTTCTGTTTATTGGAGTGAAACAGTAACTGGTTTAAGTATGCGGAACCGTGTGGAACCTTCTAGTAACAACATCTAGTGCTAGAAAAATCTACGAAAGTTCTTGTGATCCTTATGACACTTGAAATTATATCTCTGAACTTCGTAGAACCAATTTGATTCAAAAATATACGTAAGAGTGTGGCATATTCACGTGAATATAAACATAGTTAACAAATATGTACAAAAAATTAACATAATACGGCTGATAACGCACATGGGAATTCCGTGACGTCATTTTGTACATTGCGAGATTATTGCAATAAAAATATATAATTTTCATATATTAGTAAACATACAAAGCCTACGCTACGCGATCAACTTTGTTATTTATTTGTCAACTAGCTTTTACCCGCGACTCCGTCCGCGCGGAATAAAAAATAGAAAACGCGGTAAAAATTATGCTATGTCCGTTTCCTGGTTCTAAACTACCTGCCCACCAATTTTCAGTCAAATCGATTCAGCCGTTCTTGAGTTATAAAGAGTGTAACTAACACGACTTTCTTTTATATATATAGATATCGTTAAAGTTTTGCCTACACACGCACAGATTTACATAAACAGTTCGATTATTCAGTTTAACTGAACGTCTGTAGCGGGCTTAAATAACTTTTCAAAATACTTAAGGGCACCCACAATTTAATTGACGTAATCTAAAAATGTATTCTTTATAAAACGAAAAACATTTAAACTTTGTATTATTTTATTGATGTTACACCGTACATCTTCATTTTGGTATTTAATTGTCAATACAGTTGACTGATGCTCTTCCGATGGCAGTCTGTGATTGCGGCGTCTTGTTGTCTCACGTACGAGTTCCAACAACCACACTTCCTTTATACGTTACCTCGATAATGTTACAAAGAAATTAATTTAATTGTACTGAGATATCTTACTTTGGATACTTCGTTAAAAATATTATGATTGTAAAGAATAGATAAATTTCTAAACTGTTAAGTGTACTAGGCAATTTATTTTAGACTAGCTGTCGCTCGCGAATCCGTCTGCGCGGAAATAAAAAAAGATTAATTAATAGCCTATGTGTTCTTCCAGACTATTATCTACGTCCATGCCAATTTTTTTATCGAGATCCATGCAGCCGTTCTAGAGATACCTTCAAACAGACATCCATCTATCCATACATCCATCTAAGCATACGCATTTTTATTATTTATATGATAGTATGAATGATGATAAAGTAAGATTAAATAATTAATTGTATTCTACATAATTAAGTTGTTTTGTTTTTTGAGATACAAACAAAACAATATGTAGTAGAGTTTTTTTTTTATATATCATAAGGTGGCAAACGAGCAAGCGGCCATCTGAATTGGCCAAAATAGTGAAGCGACCGCTACCAACTGACATCAGACGAAACTTGGAATTGTTTCCACTTCACGCCTGTCTTCTGCGTGGTCGTAGTATTGCACCGGACGAGCCAGTCAATTCGGGTAACAGATCTTGTTGCTGGCGTCTGCCTCTGTATTATAATAAATATTTCTTTCCTATATTTTCCTAACTAGATATAAAACTCAATGCTATTTAATCCTTATTTTTTCTCGTTATAGAAATCTAATCTTGAACTTAAACCATTAAATATCACAGCAAAGTAACGACGTAAGTACATAATTGCATTAGTATTGGTGTAAACCATGTTTCTCCCAAAGTAATTCCTCTTGTAATTCTAGTAAGAAATTTTAGTACAAATATAAACAAGGTAAACTATTTAAATATTTGATATTAGATATGATATAGAGTAATAAAATTATAGAGGTCTTATGCCGCTTATTGTTGTCACTCTGTATAGAAATGGTACGTAGACAGTTATCTTTATTAGATTTTTAAACTACTTACGTTTAATGTTAATTAATATACAACTTTCTTAATAATTGTTTCACAAAACACTTTCACAAATTAATTCATAATTATTATTATTATAACGTCAAGCCATATTACAATACAAAAACGGTTTCTGTTCATGGTAGGTATATATTCAATTCAAATACTATTTTTTAATAAGTTACATAAGGAAATAAGTTATTATTATTTTAACTGTACCATATTCTTCATCAGTTATGTTACACTCATAAGTATCTGATGATGATTGTGATCTTTCCGCTCTTTATGGCAGTACTTAGAAATCACCTCTTTGATTCTGTCCAATGTACTCAATGTTCCTTATTACATCATACTGTGAATACAAAACATGCTTTTGTATTGATACTCGTAGTATGATGTAATAAGGAACATTGAGTACATTGGAGACAATTGCACTTAAAACTAATGCCGTAATGATGTAAAATTTTATTGAAAGCTGCATGTGGGATTGGCGGTCACTATCGAGGTTAAGTGTTGTGGTGACATAAGCTGTTACTGCAATAAACGCTAGATAGCAGATCTACAAATAATGCATTCCAAACACAAACTTATAACAGTTTCATATTCCTCTTTGATTTTTGAAGACAGAACAAATAATTCATTAAGGTTAACGCGGACTCGATCCCTCCTCGCCCACCTGGAATCGCCCGCTTCGCGATCGCCGCGGTGTTCTCTCGTCGCCGCGTCGCGCATATTAAATGGTTAAATGCGAGTGGACGCCTCACAGAACGCGCGTCGTCAACCTTGCGGGAGAATACCTTGTCGTTTTGCTAACAAAATTATTTTTATCCCGCTCAATCGGCTACATCGAGGGGATTCAATGCTTTATATTAAAATAAAATACATACATATACAAGCCACAAATTCGATGTTATTAATATCTTAACGTATTGTATTCTATCCAAAAAATGTATTTCGGTTTAAAATTTTAAAGATACCATTTATGTTTTTTTTTAATACATCTATTCAGCTTATTGGATTTTAAATGAAACTACTTATGTTGACTCGTGCTTTTGACTATTTATTTTTAATATAGCGCCACTGTCGATTAGGCGAAAAGCTGTCTGAGGGAAAGAGTGTCGATTGGCCTTCCTATGCATAGATTTAATTTTTTTGTGTGTTTTTCCGACCATATGAGCCATCTTACAATTTATGTTGCATCGGCTTTAATGGATTACTAAATACGATACTAGTTTAACATTATAAGAGACACAAAATGTTACAAAAATGAAATAAAATCCCTTACAACTAAAATATTTATGTTGAGAAGAAAGATTATTTCAAAGAAATAGTACTATTTCCGTTTGCTACAAATTAGAGGATATTTCTAACATATCGAAAGTCGATCATGTCAAGTTAAGATTAAATTCCCTGTCAAGATGCGACAATAAATGCCGAAGATAAATGATAAAAGTTTTGAATGTCTAGCGGGCATCGACATTGAAAGCAAAAGTAAATAACCGATTTTGTGTAAACTGGGTTACTATTTATCGTGCATTGAATAGTATTAACGATACTTATAGATAAAAGTTTTGGCTGATGACCAGGATATTACTTCTCAATTATACACCTTTATGTTTTGCATCTTGACTTGAAATGTATGTGAAAGTAGAGACATTGATTGTAGCTGGCTACAAAAATAAAATAAGACAGACGAAAGTATGGTTAGATTGCCTACCCTGGAATAGGGGCAGGAAGATTGATGATGTATATAAAAAAATATGTCAAGTAAACTTATTCTGAAGAAACGATCAATTTGTACAGCAACTAGTGATTCAACGAACTCTTAAAGTGTATAAGCACGAATATTCGTGTCGTCGTCGAAAAATTTTATATTAAATTTTTTGCAGATGGTAATAGATTTATTGGATTTCAATTTAAACTAATTTGTAAAATACACCAACATATCTCATACTAATTTTCACATATTCGTGCTAGGCCTTCTGGTAAGAAAATGATTGACAATGAAGTGAATAACAATAAAAGAAGTAAGAGGCAGTTGATTTAAGGCGACGATAACAAAGATTCAAGATTTGATAAAATCTTTAAAATCTCAACTTTTCTGCCACAAATAATAAATATTACAATGATAAGTGTTTATCTCAAATGTGATAACAATACAAAGAAATCGAAAATTCTAATGATTTAAGATCTGCATCCGACCGACATATATCGATTGCGGATAAGATGTTATCTTTAGAAAAAAAAACATCTTTGATCTCACATTAAGTTTTGCCCTGATTTCAAATGGAAGCAAATTTTCCCTCATTTTATTTAACTTTAGCTTTACCAAGTTATGTATGAAACATGAATGATTATTCTTACAGTTACTGGTATAACATGTTTAGAGTTTCATACCTAAAATAATTTGAAAACGAGTTTACATATAAAATCCACACGTTGAAATAAACTAGCAGTTTTTTATTCACATAGCATTCAAAGTTTACCAAAGGTGTGGTCCCATTAGCGCAATGAACGATGCTTGTCTTGATACTGTCACCATCAAATTACATAAATTGATTACCATACCTGGCGCTCTAATCTAACTCGCAAATTGTCGGTGACGAAAGATAATTTCTTCATCGCACGATATTGACATACCGATGTATACCACGGTATGTCCCTGGTTTTGTAATTATGTTGAAAACACAGAACTCTTATAAGTATTTTTCTTACGTCTTACATATACACATACAAATCTCACGCCTGTAGCCTAGAGTGGTAGGCAGATATCACGGACTTCCATTTTATGTGGTCAAACGCATTTCGGGAGACGGAAAGTGACGGGTGGCGAGCCGCGTATTTTTCTCCCGGGAATTCACACCTATCTTTGAAATTTCTTTTTGCTGATACATGTGGATTGTATCACGATGTTTTCCTTTACTGTAAAAACTTCGGATTAACATACATATGTTAATTGAAAATAGAAAGACACATTGGTACACGGCGGTATTTGAACTCAGGATCTGCAGATTACGAGTCAAGTGCTTAAACCCCTGAGCCACCAAAACTTTCGTCTTGTAAAAGCTAAATGCTCCCTCTAAGTAATTTACTTGGAATGACGGAAACAATTGTACTAGATACCAGCATAAATAAAAAATATTATTTTAAATGCTTTTTGATGATGATGTAATTTATTACCAACAATGGGACCTAACAGTTAGTAATATTTATTTATAGTGGGATGTTAAGCTTATGTCTCCACAAAACGTATCTTTGGTCTTTGTATAAAATGAAATCGAACAAGTGATTCGTACAATAACATTTATGTTGGTTTCTTCAAGATATGCAATTTTTGAAATGTTCAACTGCTGGGTTGTTCGCGTGTCCTCAGCATGAACTGATATTGAAAGTATTACGAGCGTTGCACTTGGATTCTGTGTTATTGGACGCGATATTTTATGAATACATCAATCTGAATTAATTAAATAAAAAATGTATAAAAATATAAATTGTTATTAATTGAATTATTCACCATCATTGCATCAGTCCGCTGCTTGACATCACAAAATCTTTGCCATTCCATATTTTGTGCGTTTTCACACAAAATATGCTTTCACACAAAACAGCTACAAGTAGTCGGCATTATCGGCAGCCATGTACATTGGCTCCTACCGTTTCATCCAATATAAAATATATATTTTGTTACAGATTCTGATGTACAAGGTGAAAAATGTGGCTGTTCAACGCGGGTACGATCGTGTCATCAGCGCCCATCCAATCGGCGTCGCCGCAGGAACCAGATATGAACGTGATCGAGCAGGATGCTCCCACTCAAGTTGCCGTTAACCTAAGCAGTTCACAACCAACACCACTACAGCAACCACGAATAGGACGACTTTGGGTAACCTTGTCTTTCAACACGAATGTTACACAGTTATTTGCCACCTACAGAGATTTTTTCGATTTATTTTGTTCCACAAATACAATTCATATGATGGTTATCAAGTTATGTTCGGATCAACCCGTCCCTTGTCAGTTATTAAATAAACTCAATAAGTCGTAAGAACAATCTGAATACGAAATATGTGTGTAAATTTCGAAAAAAGTCACAAACAAACCCACTATTATATATGTTGACAACAAAGTAATGGACCCAAGTTAAAAATCTTCTTTACAATTTTATTACTTAATAACTAACTTCTTAACTTTTAAAACTAAAGAAAATCATATTAAATTAATTAAATAAACAATAGCAATAATTATTTTTTATATTTATCATATCAGGTAATCTAAAACGAATCGTTTGTTTATGTTGCCTCAAATGTTTTATTCATATTTGTTAAAAGCTTCATATTATTTGCCAATCTAGCAATTTCGCTTCATGCTTTCAGGAGCAATCTAATAAGAGCCATAAAAATAAGAGACGTAGTGGTTCCGTTGTTTTTATTCCGAATGAGTATGAAAATATCAAAAATTTGAGAGAGTAAGGATAAATTATTTGATAACAAGATAAATACGATTTTATCTTTTATTACGTAAGTAAGGATGACAAGGGAGAAATAGGTTAGTAACTCGAGGACGTTAACTCGTGTTTCATGAAGGACATCCATATCCCAATTACGCCTTATAAACTTTGGTCAATTAAGTGAGACAAACTTGCTTTTGATAACATGTTATTTTATGTAACTTCAAGGTAATAAAGATAAAAATATCACCCTAAATCTCTGCTTAAATCTTTATTATTTTTTTACTTCAAGCACACAAGGAATATAAATAAGAGATTTTATCATTTATTCTTTCGTATTTCATTATTAAATTAATGAACATTAAAATAAAAGACTATTTAAGATATTATTCTTATTGCGTGGCTTTTTGCCAGTTGAAGTTCTATAATATTTCCAATTTCAATATATCAATTAGACGAATACAAAATTCACCAACCTAAAATGTTTAGATGATGTTAACAGATTTGTGCTTTTAATTATTATTTTATTAATGTGTACATATACATAACATAGACATTAAAATAAATTCAACAGATTCTTTGATTAATTAGTTTGTGTTGAGATGATTACGGTTGCTTTGGCCTTATTCCCTGAAGCCAAGCAAATGTTTAATTAAAGATCACAAGTTGTGACACGCGACCATCAAGTAGTTGTTATTTGGTATATTTGAAGCCCATTCCAAAATCAAACTGTGTCAAACTTTTGTTTGTTTAATTTGCTTTGGAAGCAATCTATCAAGTTACTAGTAAGTTACAACAGATAATTCAATGCAAATTAAATGAAACGTTTGTTTGTGCTTTGAGCATTCGTAATTCATTAATATAAGACTTTGTAAATGCATGTGTACGGAGCATAAACATGCTTTTACAAGTTTATGTTATGTATTAACAAACTTAGTCCAAGTGATCACATGTCACTTGATTTATATTTTAAAATGAGCTTTTAACCATGGCTCCATCCGCACTTAATTAAAAAAATACTTAGTATATGTCTTCTACGTATATGCCAAATTTACCATCCTTTCACCTAAACTTTCGCATTTATAATGTTAATAAGAAATTTCTACTCTTATGTCAAACGTTTTTTTTTTTAAATATAATTCGTAGAAATTTAAGGGCAAATTTATCTTTCATATTTTGTTGTATATTATAATACATTTCTTCTAACTTTTTAGCTAAGTTATGACTCTATTAATACTTTATAAAGTTATATGAGATTACTTCTTTGTGAGATAATAAATCTTGGCAAATCTTTTCATAACAAGTCTGCAAATGTGACTGCCGGTGTTTTTGATGATTGATCTATGATGATTAGATAAAATCTTACCCGTGACAAAAAGACATAAGGAGAGATAAAAGATAAAACCAGTACAACTATGTCACAGCATATTGCTAAAACATTGCTTTGGTTTTGTCTGAAAAAGAATTCACATACTCTATGTATTACATTCACATAGTTCTTCATAATGCTTCTTTTACTATTATCTAATTTCAAATTCTTCGCTCTCTGTTAAACCATTTTTTTCTTTTAATACAGAGCTGGCTTGAGTGGTTGACTGGGCGACGGCATAAACAACAGGAGAACATTGACCATGGCGGTGAACTGCAGTGTATGCTGCCAGGGTCGGGCCGCGCCAATGTGGGAGAAATCTGTCTGCTCGCTGAAAGCCCGTATCGTATCCTGAGGGTAAGTTTTTTTATTCTAAAGATACTATATTCTAGCTATGAAATCCCACTGTAGTAAAACTTGGAATAAAGTGTTTAGACAGTGGGAACACACAGTAAAGGCACGATTCCACCAGTGTGCGGCACAAATTACACTTAAAAGGATCTTTGGAAAGTGGGAATTGGTTTATGGGAGAGTAAAAAACCTTTTTAATCCCAGCCATAATTATAATCATAAAATAATGATGTTATATTGTTTATTAACTACTAGATTTGCCCGCGACTCCGTCTGCGCGATCACTGAAGCCGTTCTGGAGATACCTTCTAAAAACATCCATCCATTCATCCAAACTGTCGCATTTACAACTTTAGTAAGATAGTTGAGTACTATATGCGATGCAACAAATACATCTAATAGATACAATATCTAATATGGAATAGCTTTGTTAATAAATACATATACGTTTATATGTTATATACGTTAATAAGATAACTTTATCCAGAGATATTAGACTAGCATATTAGATAGTGTTATCACTCGTTGACATATTAGTACATTTTGTATAAGCGGTATCAAAACATAAAATAAGAATGTTTATGTTTTTGTAATATATTAATATATTTCATAAAAGAATATGTTTTTCCATATCGCTTTTGTAGTATCAATCGAATATTTGTTAAAGGGTTAGCTCCTATTTTGGAATATTAACATTGCTAATTGTATACGTAGCTTGACATAAGAAGATACAGATTAACTTTTTACTGAAAACTTTCAATTTAACAAACTCTTTTATTAATCACAGTTAAATTAAAATAATTATATTACATATAAGTTTCCACGTTACTTGCCTTTTATCAGGTTTACCGCATGTTCCCATTGCAGGCTCTTACAAAAACATAAAATGTTGTCGTCCTCAGTATCTCTGAAAAAACTGAAACAATATACATTTTGCACAATTTTTAAAGGAAATTCACATTACAATTCATACACTACTCGCACAAATACGAAACTAACATCTTATGCAACAATTTTTGTTACGTAATATAATAAACATTAAGATGAAAAGTGAGCTTGAATGCCCAACAATAGTAATTAAACTTTTATTATTTAATTTAAAACCGCAATACTACTTGCGTTTATTTGTGTCTTTTATGCAAAGGAATCATAAAATACGTCACAAGGGAAAAATTAAGTTGGTAATATAATTATACGGACGTTCAGATATTTTGGAACTGTTCCAGATCCAGGCGAATCTTGACACGGTGCTTTAAATTTTACTCGAGTACAAGTAATACATATTAGATTAAAATAACCTTAATTGTTTTGCGTTATTCAACGAAAGAATTAATAAATTATTCTTCTTCTTCTAGCTCTACAGCGTTTTTGTGTGTGGTTTGGCCCAGCACTTCAATCGTCAATTTATTAGATTATAAAAATTTCATTGGACTGTGCCCTTTAATTTGGTACGTTATTGAAGAATATTAAAAAATTGATATGTCATAAGTCGGAAAAATTTATTAGATATAATTCATAGGGTTTCATAACCAATTACATCTCAGCATGACGCAGCAATATATACGATGATGTCCTTTACATTTTAACCGCAATGGCATTTAAACGGCTTGCTCGATTTAGAAATAACAGGTGTAGATCTTACTAATATTATAAATGCGAATGTTTAGATGGATGGATGTTTGTTTGAAGGTATCTCCAGAACGGTTCAACGCATCTTGATGAAATTTGGCACTTTGGCAAAGAACATATAAGCTACTTATAGTTTATTTTAATGCCGCGCGGACAGAGTCGCGGGCGACAGCTTGTATTCAATAAAATTGTTGTTTTTTTAATTAATTACCGCCTAGCCTTTACGATAATAACTATATATATTTCTCAAACTTGTTTATTGAAACAGATAGATATTGTTTTATTTTAAGAACAATTAATATATAACAAAAGCTTTTTACACTAAATAATAAATAAAATTTTCCATAGTTTATTTAAAATGTTAACAATTATTTTAAATTCAAATTCTTTCTAACATACAAAATCGCTACGCCTATACAATGAAATCCCATTCTTCAATGGTATTACATTAAAGGGAATTAAGATAGCGGTGTGCTTGTTGGTCGACGTAATGGACGAAAGCTGTATTATGATTACCTGATAAGTCAAAGCACTCGAACGTGGGGGAGAACATTTAAAACTGTCCTAAGTACTAACTCAACGTACACACGTGACTGTGTAATATAGGTTATAATATGTTTTTGTTTCGACGGGCACATACATTACCAATCATACCAGTAACACCGACGAAATTGAAAGAGGTCAGTATTTTTCATTAATTCTTTCACGCTTCACATTAGTTCTGAAAGAGACAAAAGACTTGAATTAATAATAATGAGAAATAATTTTAACAATTATCACATGTTTTACCTTTTTAGTTGAAAAATTGCCATAAAATCATAATGAATTTAAAAAATCTGTGATATATTGGTTACTAAATTTTATACAACTATTACTATTATACATAAAGTATTGAAGTGTGATATCATAAAGCAATCTAATTTGAATGTAATAAATTATTTAAAGCGCACTGTGTGGTAACCAAGCTTAAAGGCTTAGCTTGAACACAATATTTTTAGAGTTATACTATTAATAATAGCAAAGAGAAATAATGCGGCGAGTGTTGTGTTGCTAAGCAACGAAGATGCATCCTTGCTCGTAACCGGTTAAAATGTGAGACTTTTTGCTTCCTGTATTTTGAAGTACAGTATAAATAAGGTTTTAAAATCTCTTGTACCAACTGTTTCATGAAATTGTACTATTTTTTGAATATGCTTGTAATTTGCGTAATTTGTGCTTGCAGTATACATGGTGAGATTTATGATAGATTTTTTTTTGTTTATTTGTTAGGAAATAAATAAAATGGCGACTCATCGAAAATGTGACGCTTCTTGCAGTACATACCAAACCCTTGTTGTCAAAATTGAAGATGCTATGAATCTCGAGTTTTACCCTTATAGTTTAGTTATTACTTAATATTTATAACAGCCATAACATATTTTAATCAATTTAAGGATAAATAGGAGCGATATTTTCCGTAAAACCAAGAATTTATCCATAAAAACTAGTAACTAAACTATAATGTTAAAGCTAGTCAAATCATAGTACCGAGTAGCAAGAGAGCTTAAATACTTTGCAGATTTCTCGTTAAGCTTATAGAGAGAATTAAAAAAAAATAGAGTATCTTATCCAAGACCTGTCTCCTTTTGCTATCAGTCATAAAGATGCAAGGCGAATTTTAATTCAGTTTATGTTGATGTTACTAACGACAGGGAGCAAAGCTCTGCTTTGAATGTGCGGCACGCATCGAATGCAACGTTTCGCTTCGTCTTTTTAATATGTCGTACAGAAAACTCAGGGAAATTTAGTGTTGGTCGTAAGTTACCTTCAATATAATCATGTATTTCATTATTGCAAAAAATAATTTAAGAATTCCTTTAGCATTGAATCTTAAAAGTTTTAGATATCAACTTTATTATGCACAGTTGCCTTTCCTAGATGTATATTCCATTTCTTATTATTACATCGTTAGAACATTTTGTACGTCTTGAAATAAAACATAGCTTAACAATCTTTTGAAGGCCACTTTTAAATGATTGTATGAAAATATCGGTGAATATTGAATAATGACGTGTTAAACATTGTCAAGTCCCCTAATTGATTATTTCTAACCATGGATTTTAACAATCAAACATCTGTACCGCAGTATGTTGTTGGCTCATTATTTCAAGGAGATTGAGAGAATATGAAGGTTTAAGCATTTAAAACTCATGGCACTAGGGCTTTCGAAATAAGTTTACGTTTATAGTATGGGAATTTTTCTTTTACTAAAATGCCGCAAAAGAAGGCGACTGTAGTTGGCCTGTATTTTTAATTTCACAATTTACAATTTACGGTGAAACAATCTAGACAAGGAATATTAGAAAATTTAGGTAAAAGAAGTTTATAGAAACAATCAAATGAAGTTTCATTCTCGCGCAGATAATGGTTGAGTGACCTCAAGCATACTCGTATCTGTTCAGAGCATTACTCCTTGTAAAGTATGTGCTACATTTACATAACGATTATTGACTTGAAACCCTCTGTAAGATTCCTAACATACAAAACTAATCTAAATTTGTTCATGTCATTGCTTCATTGTCGTATTTTATTCTTGTATATACACAAGTTTGTAGGACACATAAAATAATATTGCATGAATAAAAATACAATTGAAAAGCTAGCCATCGTTAGGCTTTTTATGCTTAATTAATTAAATAAACTACACAGCTCTTAAAGAATAATCTGGAAACAAAATATCGTGAAGTAAAAAGAGATCGTTTACACTTGACATTGCGTCGTAGAAGTGCTACGGGAGGCGGCAGCTCGTAGCGGCAGTGAGAGTTACGCGCCGGTCACAGCTACGCGGCTACACCTGTTAATTCGGTTTCATCTTAATCCACGGTTCACTTTTGTCACAACTTCGCAGTAAAAAATAACTTAAAGTAAAATTACTTAACACTTAAAATCTTTCTTTTAAAATAATAACATTTTCATTTAATATTCTAAGCTTAAAAAATTTGAAATAGTTGAATAAAACTTAGTCAGTCCAACAAATCCAAACACATGTATAATAAACAGCATTTCAAAAGTGCCGGTATAAAACTGCCGCGGCATTGGTCCAAAATGTTTGGACTCATGAACGTAAATAAAGGTGACTACGAAGAGATATTACAGGTAAGTACATGATAACTAATTCTGCGTTATACAATTATAATATTGCAGATATACAGGACAGAAGATGCAGTTCTGTTGGAGAAATATTTTTACTTCAGTAAAAAAAAAACTGTTGCGCCCTAATTAAACATAATGAAAATCCAAAGTTATGTGCGTTTGCTTTTATTGTTTAAAAAAAATTGAAATAATATAACAACAATACCGGTTACTAATGGTATTAATCTATATATATAAAAGAAAGTCGTGTTAGTTACACTATTTATAACTCAAGAACGGCTGAATCGATTTGACTGAAAATTGGTGGGCAGGTAGCTTAGAACCAGGAAACGGACATAGGATAATTTTTACCCCGTTTTTTATTTTTTAATCCGCGCGGACGGAGTCGCGGGTAAAAGCTAGTTAATAATAACTTTTCATCTACCTCGTTGAGTTTTTTTATGATTCCCAAAAAAAGTTCAGTGGCTCAAGTTACAACACAGGAAGCGAACTTATAGCATATAGCCATATAATTGAAATCAGTTGATATCCATTGAGCTATTATACCTACTGAAGCGACGATAGAAATATTATCATTTCATAGTTTTTTTTACCATAAAATAGTATAATATACTTAAACCAATAATATTAGGATTATTTTGTTTTTTGAAAAAGCAAAATAATCCTGTTGTTTGATTTAGTCACCAGTAGAGAGTTTTCTTTATTGTTAGTGATTTATCATATTTTTGGTCTATCTAATTACAATAGGATATAGTACAGAGATAAATGGAATAGTATTTCGTTTGATTGTCTGCAAATAAAAAGAACGTGCATAAGTTTCCATCTGGCGCATACCAATGACCTTTTCTAAAAGTTGCATGCGACAGAGTTCAATTCTGTAGTTAAATGGACGTACACTGCCACAAGTGTTATCTTAATAAGTCCTAATAAAATGTCAATTCACACAAATTTTATTTTATCTATTAAAGAGATTCGAGTGAAGGTTATACCATCATGAATTTAATTTTGTCACTTTAAATATATTTAGTCTACAGAGATATACAGTAAAAAAATATTTGATTGAATTTTGTAGGGTTAGTAAAATTGACAGGGTGCTTCGAGGACGCCTGAAATGGTTTTCCTCTTATTTATTTTTCTCCAGTACCGTCGTTTTTCTTATTCATGCCGTGTTAAGCTACTAATATCGAGCTTATTTATTTTAATTAATAAATGTAAATTGTTAAAAGCAAACTTAAGTATTACAAATTTTAATAAGTAACATTTTTCACACAGTGAAATATGACTTTTTAGGGCAGTAGGTATTATATCTAATTTTGTATTAATAATTTCAACTGTTCAGAATAAAAATGTTTCATAACCTTGTTTTAGTTTAATGGAGTTCCGGTCTTTCAAAGCTCACGGGCAAGAGTTTCTTTTGTAAAATGTTAATTTAAAAAAACTCACAGCTGTATAGGACTGTAGAGAGGGTAAACTTCGAAAATCATAGAAAAATTATTAAACTCATTATAATCACTTTAATATCCCAAGTAAAAAGGATCTAGAGAAATAGATTATATAAAAAATAGTAATTAAAGAATTACTCTCGCTTAATACTTAGGATTGAATTTCGTACAGAGACCTGTAACCATAAGAACATTAATTTAGAACGTTCGTAGGTTGCCATGACAGATTTTCGACTTAATTACATTACGTAGATAGTGTTAAAAAAAATCACCGAAATGGATAGGTAAATATACTTCCTCGGCTGCAGCATCAGTACATGCTGCGGAAAAACCTAACTCCATACTTAAAAAATAAAATAGCGATGGCTCTGTTTCATGAACTGGTCAAGTTGAAAGAGTCTATTGCATGAAAACGACAAGCATCTGGCGTTTTTAAGTATATATCTCATTGATAAAATGGAAACAACATAAAGATTAAAGAACAGAGGTGCTTACGTCGAAAATCGACGTACAAAACGAACTTACATACATGGATCAGTTCAGTGAAATACCAAAAAATAAAAATGGTTATTGTGAAGATTTATAATTTCATGAAGTATAACATGTGTCAGGTATGCTATATACACAGTAAATAACAACCTTTATCTATATAGTTACTAGCTTTTACCCGCGACTCCGTCCGCGCGGAATAAAAAATAGAAAACGGGGTAAAAATTATCCTATGTCCTATTCCTGGTTCTAAGCTACCTGCCCACCAATTTTCAGTCAAATCGATTCAGCCGTTCTTGAGTTATAAATAGTGTAACTAACACGACTTTCTTTTATATATATAGAAAAAAAATATTTATCTTTCTTAACCTTGGAAAAACCTAGCTTACCTGCTTGCCTTATCTTGAAAGTTAAGAAATCGTATATATAGGTAAAAGCATATTTGCGCATCATTGGTAAACAAGGATGAAAGTGGCATAAATTTATGTCACTGATGACGTGGTTCCGAGTCACTGAATAAGAATGATTTAACTGAATATGTAATGTGAGCTTTATATTAATAGATATATATGTTTCTTTATTTATATAGTGTCTAATATTTTTTATATGAAAGTTGGTAATCGAGCTAGCGGCCACCTGATATCACTTAAATAGCAAAGTGACATTGCTCATAAACATATCCAAGTTAGAAGGTTGCAGATGCGTTAACTAAATTTAAAGGAAGAGATCATTTTAAAGGAGAAGAAAAAAGTATTGTACAGAAAAAGGTTATTTATCTGTCTTATAAATCGCCTCCCCTGCCAAATATACTTTACCTTACCAGTATTTCCTTATTAGATAAGGGTGAAACGGGGAAGAGAATTGGTCTCCGACTCAGTGTATTCTGTGTGTCACACGTGTATGCAATACAACCTCGTAGCTTTAATGACCGTGTTGTTACAAATGGAGTAACAACTTTAGTCAATTTCTGTAAGCGTTCGGGTACACGTGCAATGACACGAGTAACTGAAGTAATATCTAATAACACGTCAAATTAACTCAGGACATTGTATCACATCCTAGTCCTGTTGTTAACTTCCTATATATTTTTATTATATACCTAACATAGAATAATTATGTAAATATAAATTATTTAAAAAGTGATTTCGCTTTACACGAATACATCTAAGCTATAGTTTAATTTAAAAATCAATTAATCTGACTGACTGACAATTATAACACTCCGGAGAAGAAATGAATCGTATGAAATATCAATCTCCAAAATCAATCAAGCTAGGATGTCTACATGGAATGGACATACGAGTATATATTATAATTAAACGCAAGTTGGTAAAAAATATATGGTTTCATTATTGCTTTCAGTATAATTGTTTACCTTTAAAGTTAAATAAAGAAGTTTATTCCAATCTAAGAGTTACCTTCACATCAATTGCTTTGCACTGTATACATAGTCTGCTTTTGTAAACAATTAAATTTAGCATCCTTTAAATTAACGTGAATTTTAAGCAAAACAATATTATTTACATTGATTTAATTTAGTACAGTGATTTGTCATTTTTAATGTAAATTCATAAGTTAAAAAAATATTTAAGAACATGATTGAATCGAACAGAAAAATTATTGAACTAAAGTCTTATTTATGATGAAATAAACATTTTAAGCTCCCACTTTATCTGTGTGAAACTTTGCCAAAGCAGTCCCGACTTTAACTCTATTCTAAGCTACAGCAGTTAAGCCTTATAACTGTGTAAGTTACTACCCTTAAATTTATGTATTTAGGAATATGTATTTATGTTAAGAAAAATAAACATTAAAAGGTCCATTAGCATTTCCTTCGGATTTTGGTACTTCGACTTCTACGGAGATACGTTTTCAATAATAATATTTTACTAACTTTAATATTTCTGTGAACTATTCTAAAACATAGTGGCATAATAAAATAATTAATATTTTAAAATAAAACAATAATCTATTCCTATATTATTTTTTATTTCAAATGATACAGTGGTTAACGCCAGCAATAGTAAAATCCGTTAAAATCTGCATATATGTTTAAGTCGTCTTTCATTACTTAACAATAGAATGATGAACAAATGGCAACCATCATCCCTGTTGACCCGATGTTGCGTAGTAACAGTAAGTGATTATTCGTTTAATTGTTATTTGGGGTCAAAGTGAGCATTCGCGATAAAACTCCATTAACTTGATATCGACAGGTGTGTATATAATTTCTTTTTGCTTATCGGATTAATAATTATTTCTTGTGTGGCCTTGTTTCTATACACACGACATACAGTTAACATCCAGTTCCATACAATTGGCAAAGTAATTTAGTGAATAACAAACAAAAACTCTATAAATAGATAAAAATCTAGAACCTTACATCAGAACATGTTTCTTTTTTACTGATGATGTATCATCAACGTTTTTTTATTTCGGGTTTAGTCATAGCCTTTTGCAGCATTTGAGTTCAAATTATTACAACCGTAGTTTCCCAAGTAAAATCTATATATATATATAAAAGAAAGTAGTGTTAGTTACACTATTTATAACTCAAGAACGGCTGAATCGATTTGACTGAAAATTGGTGGGCAGGTAGCTTAGAACCAGGAAATGGACAAAGGATAATTTTTACCCCGTTTTCTATCTTTTATTCCGTGCGGCCGGAGTCGCGGGTAAAAGCTAGTATATCTATATATATAAAAGAAAGTCGTGTTAGTTACACTATTTATAACTCAAGAACGGCTAAATTGATTTTACTGAAAATTGGTGGGCAGGTAGCTTAGAACCAGGGAACGGACATAGGATAATTTTTACCCCGTTTTCTATTTTTTTTTTTATTCCGCGCGGACAGAGTCGCGGGTAAAAGCTAGTAACAAATAAGTCAACAACGTTGTAATTTACCGACATCTACTAGATAAAAATAGAACTAAAAAGGACAGTCATAAAAATCTAGATTTTAAGATGCTATTACCATGAGTTTTTAACTCCAAAGAGCAAAGGTTGTTTTCTAACCTGAAAATACAATAAAACTTCCCGCAATTTAATAAAGTTATTTTCACATCTTGGTTTCTCAGTGAAAAACATATCACTCAATATCAGTATCACGTCATTTATTGAAATTCAGTACATTTACCAAAAAAATTGTCATTATTTTCACCTCAAACTTCAACATGTTTTTAACTTTTTAAGTTAAATAATTCTCACAGATTTTGATTTATATCTGTTATTCAACTATTTTTTTAGAGCACAGGAAAATGACTATTTGCTAAGTTCTTGGCATATTACTCTTTTTTTCATCTTTACATTCGTTCAACCAGCTTGTTTATATAACATCATAGTATCAAGTATACTCGTACTATCAATTACTTTTTAGATTTGTGAAATGTATGATTATCCAAAATACATACATCTCTTTTCACTTCTTCTCACTTCTTCTTCGCACTGAAACTCTAATCGGACACAAATGTGTAAACAATTTCACGCAATTTTCTCTGAATTACTTGCTTAATAAATGAGAATAAAAATTGAACGCATAACAGCTGGGTATATTTTAATGTATTTATTTGGTATAGTTTAAGTTGACTATTTACTAAGCATTTTACAAAGTTCAACACGAAGAATATCGAATTGTGCAAGATCCGTAGAATTCACAAGATGTTTGTCCTTAATGGGCCACGGATTGGAGCCATTACGTGAAATCCTTTAAAGGATGTTACGGCTTTGATCGTATTTCTCGTATGTTATTGTAGAAGATAGAAAAGTTTTAAAAGATATTTGTCTATAATTAACTTAGGTCACTAGTATTTTAACAATTTTTAAATCAATCTACATTCATCTGTATTGGGTTTTGCTATTATACTAATGCTGTGAGGAATCAAAACATCAATAGCTGATTGTAGCTCCACGGAATACTATCACAAAGTTCTAATAATTAAGCAAGCAAATTCTATCTAATTAGTAAAGTGCACCTCCTGAAAAAAAAATCTTAAGAAACTGACTACCAATCCGTATCCCCCACCTAGTTGCATAAATTGATGGTAGGTGGATGCTTATCACGATCGCTTGCTTTTCTGTGGTTATATCTTTCTTGCTAAAGTTATTTAATGTTTTCTGAAAAGGCGGCAGAAAGCGGCAATGTGGAAGATTTTATGCGACTATATCTGAACGACCCGTCGCGGCTCAGTCTGCGCGATCCTCGCGGTCGCACCGCCGCGCACCAGGCCGCTGCCAAGAACAATGCCAACATCCTTCACTTCATAAACAACTATGGAGGTGGTAAGTACGGTTTCTTATTATGTTATTTGTTTTCATATTAACTTCGAACTCTATCTCTTCGCTCTTTTCATAAACTAATATGATAAGTTCAACTTCTTCGATTAAATAATAATTTTTGGGAATTAATTATATTTTTATTTTTTTTTCATAACTTTTGTACCAATCAACATATTTATAAAAAAAAAACACGCAAAAAATAATAAAAAATTGCCATTGCTATTCCTCCACTTTTCACTCTTAGATACAAGTATATTAAATGAACAAGAAGTGATGGATTATTCATTATTCACGTCAGTCAATGTAGTAGAAAAATTCAAAATTAGTAGTATATTTGCGACCTTGTTATCCATTATACAATTTCGTGACATGGGTATTAAATAGTCAAGTTTGGAAATTTCAAAACATTGTTGTTTTCTAACATAAAACAGTCTTGTCTTTTATTATAATTACACTTTGAACTTATAAAATTCAATCATATAAAATAGACTCAAGACTTCTGTTACATTAAAAATATAATTGGAAAACTGTGTCGGGAACTTATGGCATTTATTTATGCATAGAGTTAGTTGCACGCGACATGAAACTTTGTTCTCATCATTCAAAAAGTACAAAACATAATTACCCATTAAATCAAAAATTACAATACTCTGTGAAAATTTAAAATTGAATAAAATGCATTGTTTTCGGCACCTTTAACTAAACAACACGTTATATATAACTTCGTTTGTTTTTAAGTAACCTAAGTTTCATATTGTTACCAAACAGATGGGTTTAAAATTGTCTTTTCAATTGAATCCGATTCAGGGCGACCGTTTCTAAACCCATGATAGTTATTCTAATCATAAATCTGAGGAGAAAGCTATTATTTGAGACTTAAATAGACCAATTCATTGCGTAGGAATATAAGTTTCGTCTTGTTCTTTGCACAAAAACATTTTTTATTAAGTCTCAAAATTATCCGTAATACGCTAACGTTTGTATAAGGACTATGCATTATTTTGGATATTTTTGTTGAGAGATTAGAAAACATTTGAGCACAGAGGTAAAACTTTACTACTATACATTTAAAATCAAACTTAACATATAACTACCAATTGTTTTGCACTTCACACGCCTACAAGAAAATAATAGCACATCCACAGTTTCATAACATTGTCTACACCCTTTTTCGCTTTGTTAAAGACACTTTTATGTCTTACTCAACCGGAGTCAGTTTCATAATAACATGTGATATGCCTCCTAGACTTGGGGTCTCGTGATAATGCTGGTAACACACCACTTCACGTGGCTGTGGAAAACGAAGCTCTTGATGCCATCGAGTTTCTACTACAACAGTGAGTATGACACATGTATTACTAAATGATAAACTAAATTTACTATATCCAAAAATTTGTTGGCTCAAAAATATATCGTAGTCAAAGTAATTGTTGTAATTTATCTTTTATAATTTAAAAATAAAATTCTCAAATTACACAAAAGAAATAATTAGAACCTTTAAAGCTTAACATGAAATCCTTTTATCGTTTCGCATACGCTTAATGTTTCGAGGTAATGATGTTTTGTTCTTTATAATGGAACACTGAATATTTAATAGAAATTTCGACTCAAAAAAGAACAACGAAGTTACGAAGTTACGATGTTTACGAGATCAAATATTTTTTAAACATTAGATAATTTATTGCTTAGAATCCTTAAAGTCTCTTAATATTCGTTTTAGGAATTCCTCAACTAGTTGAATATTTCTTGAATATTAATGTTCCTTTACAGAAAAGTAAATACTGGTATATTGAATGAAAAATCACAGGCACCAATTCATCTCGCAACCGAATTAAATAAGGTAAGTTATCATTTTTCTTTTGTAATTGCAAACGTCAGAAAGCAAATTACACTGAAACGAAAATACGTATACTTAATAATTTCTCGTTTGTTTTTCGTATGGTGTTTGTTTAACACAAGTTTTCTTGCATTAAAATGTCCTAATCAAAAGGTAGAAGGGTACGTAATCATTTTGTCAAAAGAAATTTACTTTCCTAACTTCAAAAGAAAACCACAATCTTTGAGTAACGTAAATATTATTTGTGTTATATTATTAGCCAAAACATTCCCTTTACGTAGTTACGTGACTAATAATGAGTTAATTAAATGAAATTTCCACATGAATAAACTACGCAAATTTCAATGACACTTTTTTTTCCACAAAAAACATTGAAATTTTTTAGCCATTTCCAAAGTCTACCTTGGTAAAGAGCAAGCAAAAGCTTTTTATTGGCGCAATAAAAAGCTTTTTCTTTATAAATCATTTTAAGTGTGTGTTAATAAAACTACAAAAGTTAAATTTATTGAAAAAAGTATAAAAGATGCATAATAAACAAATTCGCAGGTCTCTGTTTTGGAATTATTTGCAAAATACAAAGACGTGATCAATGTGGACCTTGGCGGAGAACACGGTCGCACGGCGCTACATTTCGCTGCCATACACGATCATGACCAGTGCGCCAGGATTTTGGTACGATTGTTCTTGTAATTCTGCCAAATATATCGTGGTAGCCACGCTGTTCATTGGTTCCCCTGGACGATCTAATGAGATGTTTGGGTAGTTGTATATGGCAATTTCTATAGGTCTTACTCTCGGCAGCATTATGTATCGGTGACAATTCCATGTCCTTTGTACTTTCGTAAACAATTAAACTAAATTAATTCAACAATCAGTGCAATGCTAGATAAAGTATATATTAATTTGGAGATGTAAATATTAATGAAAACTATCAAATTACTGCAATAGATATCAGACCTCGGCGCGAATTCAAAACGTTCGTGCAACAACGGCTATTACCCGATACATGAGGCCGCGAAAAATGCGTCCTCTAGGACAATGGAGGTATTTCTACAATGGGGCGAGTCTAAAGGATGCAGCAGAGAGTCTATCATATCACTATACGATAGCGAGGGTAATGTACCATTGCACTCCGCCGTGCATGGCGGTGACATCAAAGCTGTAGAGCTCTGTCTCAGGTCAGGAGCAAAGATTTCAACGCAACAACACGATCTATCGACCCCAGTGCATCTCGCATGCGCACAGGTAATACAGAAACTTTGAACATATCAATTTTAATACCAGGCTTTACATAAGTTTCACTTCCACCAATGAATATTAATTCCAGGGCGCCTTAGAAATCATTCGGTTGATGTTTGAAATGCAGCCAAAAGAGAAGAAAGCCTGTCTCGTTTCGTGCGATGTGCAAATGATGACGCCTATTCATTGCGCCGCTATGTTTGATCATCCTGATATCGTTAGCTACTTGATATCTGAAGGCTCAGATATAAATCCCTTAGACAAGGAAAGGCGATCTCCCTTGTTGCTGGCTGCTTCTAGGGCAGGCTGGAGAACAGTTCACACTTTGGTAAGTGTCTTATTTCTCTTGAAAGTACAGTTTTGAAAATTTGTTTATAGTGAAAGATGTATAATATACATATACAATTAACAGTATTCGTGTGTAAATTCGCGTTTTTTTCGGGTAATCTCCACAACTTAACCCATTTTGATGGGACTTGTACTGGAAGGTAGCTTAGTGTGCTAGAGTAACTTAAGCTAATTTTTGTTTATAGTTCCACGCTGACGATGTTGACGAACGCTAGTCGAAAATAAATAAAAATTAAGAATCAATTCAAATTTATTTAAGCGATACCAGACTAACCATGGGTATCTGAGACTGAAATCTCCGTTTAAAATATGTTGTTATCCCTATTTTGTCAAAGATAATGACAAGGATGAAGATATGTTTTATACAGAGATTTTGGGGTCAGAACCCCACGGTAAATAGTAAAATATAAATAAAAAATTATTGCAAAAGAATATTGATTCAATAATAAAATACAACCAAGTCATGTAACAACATTACAGATTCGCCTGGGAGCTGACATTAAGCTAAAGGATATGAATTCAAGGAATTTATTACATCTTGTTGTGCTCAACGGTGGACGGCTGGAAGATTTTGCAGCTAGCTGCAAGGTAAATGTTTGTATCAATACGCCTTTAGGTTGCATCCGAGTACTCCGTTCCAACCTTCACATAAATATTAGCAAACATTAGTCGACAATTAAAACTGCAATGGATTTTAACCCCGCCTTACATTACCCAGTTCAATGTTTAATGAAAAATAAAGGTATAAATAATATGTACGTTTTGCAGGACCATTGTGAACAGGGCCTGATACAAATGCTGAACGAAAGGGATAATACCGGCTGCTCACCACTGCATTACGCCAGCCGAGAGGGTCACATCAGATCTTCAGAGAATCTAATCAGACTAGGAGCTAGCATCAACCCAAAAAATAACAAGAATGAGAGTCCACTTCATTTCGCTGCTAGGTAAAAGTAATTTAACATTTATTACAGTACTGTCTTTTATCTCATATTATGCTAAAGATAAATGTATTTAAGGTACACTTAATTTATCTTTAGCATTATAGGTCTCAAACTTAAAATAATACTGCTGTAAATTACTAGAGCTTGCGCCTTTAAATTTTGTATCGCTGCGATAATCATCGTTATCTTTTTCTTACTGTATATGAGGTCAGAACAATAAAGTGACAAACATGAAGCCTATTTTTTTTTTCAAGTAGGAACTGACTGATATGGTATGATACATTTCAGATATGGACGCTTCCATACAGCCTGTCGTCTTCTCGATTCAGACAAAGGCACCTGCATTATGAACGAGAATGATGGGGAAGGTTTGACACCACTGCACATTTCCTCGCGGGAGGGTCATACTAAAGTGGTACAGCTGCTATTGAACCGTGGTGCACTGATCCATAGAGACCATAACGGTCGTAATCCATTACACTTGGCTGCTATGAGCGGATACACTCAAACTATTGAATTGTTGCATTCAGTACACTCACATCTATTAAATCAGAGTGACAAGGATGGAGTAAGTATACAGTTTTACGCTTTATTTTCTAATATATATGTTTAGTTCTAACATCCATGATTTACACATAACTAGTTTAAAATGCTGCTTAAACTCGTACACTTTATGTTAAACAATTGGTAATTGCAGTTTCGCATCCATTTTTTGCCGGTAACTTGATAACTTGATTCCGCGTTTCATGTGCTATGTACGTTATTACACAATTTAACATTTAATTGTTTTGTTTTTTCTAATACCAATTTCGTCTAATATCAGAATACTCCTCTACATCTGGCTACAATGGAAAATAGACCAAATTCGATTGCATTGTTACTGTCTATGGGATGTAATCTTACCTACAACAATCTTGACATGAGCGCGATTGATTACGCTATTTATTACAAGTTCCCGGAAGCAGCTCTTGCTATGGTTACTCACGAACAAAGGTAATAACAACGCATGTTATCATCTTTTGCTAAGAAGGGACAAAGCATGATTATGAATTTTTTGATGATTCCGAAAAGGTTATCTTGCACGACTTTCAGAAGTCTTTCTTGACAGTTTCTCAAAAGCCTAAACAGTTTAAATGATTTTTGATTAAAAATGAGTACCCCATTCTTCTCCGGATTAACGGGCATAGCCTGTTATTACCTCATATAATTTTTTGTTCCAATTACTAATAATTGTAACTAATATTTAAATATTTCAGGGCTAAGGAAGTAATGGCGTTACGTTCCGATCGTCATCCCTGTGTTACGCTTGCTCTGATAGCTTATATGCCTCGAGTTTTTGAAGCAGTACAAGATAAATGTATCACTAAAGCCAACTGCAAGAAAGACTCAAAGAGCTTCTACGTGAGTTCACAAAAGATTGTCTGTAACCTTACTATAAAAATATCCTTTTTATTTTTGATTAGTAGTTTTAATTTACTTTTCCTCTGAAGGATGAAGTAATCATAATCTAACATTTTATATTTAATTAATCATTTATTTTTTTATTTTTAGTCAAGTTTTAGTATATATATTTATGTTATCATGTATCTAAGATGTTTGTAATAGAACGACGTATTGAAGAACCACTCTGTTATAAAGACAACTGATAACTGTTCTTTTTTATTCGTCCACTATTTAATGAACCTTATTTTTAGTAACAACATTTAAGTATAACTTCTTGAATAAAAAAAATTAACTTTTTTATGTTACACTTAACTATTCTGTTCGCAAAATTTAGATCAAATACAACTTTGAAGCGCTATGCCCCCAAGTAAATTACGAAGAAGGACCCAGAAACAGAAAATCTGATAACGTTCCAAAATCACAAGAAATACCATTACCAGCTCTTAACGTAAGTTTTATATATCATTACCATTAGTTAGAAGTTTAATATTTGTTTTCGCTCGCTGCAGATTAAATACTCTTTCAAACACTACCAGTATTCGAAGCTTGAAATTGAAGCGCAGAGACAGGCGCGCGGCGACCCAAATTACCGACCTGAACCGTTGAGTGTTATCAACGTGAGTGAAGTGTCAATTCAGTACACTGACGCTTCGCTTGTGTCCATGTTCTTGTGTGCAATTTACACCTATTATCATTATTGGTTAGGCCATTATTTCCAACAGGAATTAACAAAACAGCTTAGCAACAAAATACTGCAGTGCACATAAAATTTGCAAGTCAATTTCCACCCAATCTCTCTAGTCGCCAGAAATATTGTGAATGTTGAGTAAGCAATGTTGGGAAACCCTCAAACTCTTGGTGTACAGTAAATAAGTGTTTATAGATATTTAAATGCCAAAACATAAAGTAACAAAAATTGGGATGTTTATTAAACTTGATAGGTACCATAAAGCACGTAACCACACAAAAACAAAGCACCGTTTGTGACTTCACAGCCATAACACAATATACGCTTTCAACATTTTCTAAATAAATGTGTTTACCTGCTTCCGTTCTGTTTTTGTTTTGTAAAAATACCTTTTTAAAGAACTTTACATAATATGAATAATAAGGTTACAAACAAAAAGGTAATCGTAATTGTCTAGATATGTTGGTCAATTGGTTAAGTGGTCTGCAATATATCTTCAATTTTTTTGTTAAATATTTTACAGGCAATGGTAGCTCATGGTCGAGTGGAGCTACTGGCTCATCCACTGAGCCAAAAGTACTTGCAAATGAAATGGAACTCCTATGGAAAGTATTTCCACGTAGCTAACCTGCTCTTCTATTGCATCTTCTTATCAATCGTTACACTTTACACGTATCTTCTTATGGACAGCGTACCTAATACAGTTCTCTCGAATAATTCCACCAGCGCATGTACTTCGTGGAGTAGCGATTTTAACAATTCCGCCAAGAATACGTCTGGATGGGACAATTTAAGTTCGGAACGTGCTGATGGTAAGAATAATAAATTAAAAACAACAATTATAAACATTGTATCTACACAATCTATAGTCTCATAAGTCTTAGACTTTTTTGTTTCAGATTTTCAAAGAACAATTGCAATGGATATCAGCACAGTTGCTATTTTAGTATACAACAGTATATGCGTTGTTCGTGAGGCCTATAATGTGAAACAACAGAAATGGCATTACTTAGTGGATCCTTCAAACTTGGTATCTTGGATTTTATACATCAGCTCCACCATGACGGTCTTTCCATGGGTTTTCACCAGCAATTGTAGTGTTCAGGTTTGTTAACTTTGGCAAAAAACTTTAAAATTAAAATATCAGAGCGTTTGCGTTAATTGTTTTTATATTACAGTATTCAGCTGCGTCTATTACAATATTCCTGGCATGGTTTGAACTTCTCCTGCTCCTTCAACGTTTTGATCAAGTCGGCATCTATGTGGTGATGTTCTTAGAAATCTTACAGACCCTAATCAAAGTATTGATGGTTTTTTCAATTCTGATCATGGCTTTTGGACTAGCTTTCTATATATTACTATCTAAGGTAAGCAGCTGGAGCGAAAGTGATTCTTCGTTACGTAGTGTAGCAAAATATACATTTTTAAATACAATAATATAATATGTGAAGTCTTTATTGCGATGCGATTTTACGCGACGGCAATAGTCTACCTAAAATTACTAAATGCTATGTTCCGAAAAGTATGAAAAAATATGTTTAAAGCAATGGCGAAACAAGCGATGTTAGATTTCTCTATTTTGCGAATTGGCTTGGCGAATTAGATGAAATCATTAAAGATTTCGCCATAGACGAGAGTTGATCGAGTTCATCGATAATGTTCTCTGATATCTTGGCGAATATTTATATGTAATCTTAGTTTATGAGTATCTTACTTTCCAGGGTAATCATTTGTCTTTTAGCACTATTTCCATGTCAATAATGAGGACGTTCGCAATGATGCTTGGTGAACTTGACTTTCTCGGCACATACGTACACACTTACTACAGATCTGACTCCGACGCCAGTTTGCCATTTCCAATGGCAACTTTTTTTATATTAGGCTTATTTATGGTTCTAATGCCAATTCTCCTGATGAATCTCCTCATCGGTTTGGCTGTTGGCGATATTGAAAGTGTTCGTAGAAATGCTCAACTGAAGCGCTTGGCTATGCAAGTAAGAAAATTTAAAGAATTGAATGATTTTAATCGTTTTGTAGTACTAAAAATATTGCAAATGATGACGTTTTTTCAATAACGGGTATGATAATAGCAGTCTTAAATTTAAACAAATTCTTGAATGCTTATAAACAAAATGGTTTTTGTAAAATAAAAACTTTTATAAATTGCTTTAAAATGAAAACAAGAGGTTATTGACGAAGCATAATTATGATTATAATTTTTGCTTACAGGTCGTTTTACATACTGAACTAGAACGGAAATTACCAGCAATGCTCTTGGAAAAAGTGGACAAAAGTGAACTAATCGAATATCCCAACTCAAATAAATGTAAATTAGGATTCTTGGATCTAATACTGAGGAAATGGTTCTGCAACCCGTTTACTGATGACAGTTAGTATATGTTTTGAGGTTGATAAACACTGCTTCACCGTTTTAATAGATGCAGTTCAGTATTTAAATAAAAAAAGATTATTTGCTATTTTTCCTGATTTTAACTTGCTTCTGTAGATAAAAACTATTAACAGAAAAGGACAAATAATATTAAAATTCTGTTAGAGTTTTTTGTTTTTATTTAACATGAAAAAAATCATATTGAAATATACGAAGAGTTTTATCAGTACCATATGCATCTATGTAACATTATTATGTGGAAAGCGGTACTTCACGAGGTTATTCATGGAGTGTGACAATTTTACTGACAATTACTTTTCCTACGTTATGGTTGAAGTGGCGGTTTGATCCTATGATTCCGGCAATTTTGTCAACTATAATTCAAGCACTTTTATAATATTGTAAAAAAATATCGGCATAACGTTAACGATGTGTTGATACCAATTCCATTCTAAGTTTCAAACTCAAACATAGTCTTGAAAAATGTAATATTTTTATAACAATAATTTATTTTTAAACAGATGGTCTAGACCTTGTTTTGGAAAATAAAGAAGACATCCTGACATCAGAGTTAATAAAACAAAAACACGAAATAAGAAACATGAACAGAATAATAAATCAACAATATATGTTGATAAGACTTATTGTGCAGGTAAGAATATACGTCTTCTACTCGAGGACCATCTTATGGTAACTTTTTTCAAATTTTAATGGATTTACTTTTCAAATTAAGTTAGCTTAGGCTTAATATTATGTAATACTACTCACTAACCCCTGGTTTCTTGCAAATTTATCGAACTTGTTTTCTAATAGCACACAAATTTACTCATCATCATCATCAGCTCACTATACGTCCCCACCGTGGGGTTCGGAGCCTACCCTAATTTAGGGGTGACTAGGCCATAGTCAATCACGCTGGCGCAGTGCGCGTGGTTGCATCACGATGTTTTCCTTCACGTTAAGAACGTCGGATAAATGTACATATGTAAATCGAAAAACAAATTGGTACATGGCGGGATTCGAACCCACAACCTGCAGATTGCAAGTCAAGGGCTTACCCCCTGAGCCACCAACGCTCAATTAGTCACATCCAATTAATATCAGATTTCATAATATTACAGCAAACTAAATTCAAACATATGTGCACTCGTTCTAGCAGCTGTTAAACATCGATCACTTATTAATTAATCGGAACTTAAATTTGATTGAGTTTAAATTGTGCACGTACACGTATTTAACATTTTCTTTGTGTTTACTAAATTTTCTCTTTAGAAAATGGAAATCAGAACGGAAGCTGATGATGTGGACGAAGGTGTATCTGCGAATGAGATCCGCGTGGTGCCGAGATGGAGTTCACCGAGGCTGCGCAACAATCTGCGTCCCGCATCTTCTTTCAATAGGGGTGGCTGATTGTATAACCCATTTATAGCGAATCAAAAGTATTGCAAATGTGCGCGGCGCTGTTAGTAGTCAATAAACTCTTTAGTTGCAACGCTATGCTTTATTTACTTTGTTCTGGACTTGATCAAGATAAGCCTATGGGTGGTTTGAATATTTTTTTTAATGTGTTAAAAAATAATGCATTTGATATTTTAATATCACTCTATGATTTAGCTAAAACGTGCGTGACATTGAAACATTAGTCCGCAAGATAACATGTACTTATAAATGTAGTAAAGTTTTTTTCTAAAATATATTTAGTATATCAAAATAACATAATGATATTTGTAAATCAAAATATCAATGGATTATAGACATAGAAATTTAGTTTGTTAACTAAATAATTTAATTATACAGGTGTTAGATAACTCATGTTATTAGCATTGAAAGCTTCGCTAGTTAGGCTTTGTATGCTTATAAGAAAACGTTTCCTCTCTGTTAGTATTAAGTATTACGATACAATGAGATTCCCTGCTATTTCAGAACTCATCAAGGAATGAAGAACTCAAAAAGAGGTCTTTTTCCTTCATCATTGTTAAAAATAGTTATCAATGACACATTACCTAAGATTAAATCTCATCTATGTAAATATGTTCTCAATATTAATCCTCTAAGTAAATGTTTTAATTTAAACATTTTGAACGTAGTCAATACATACGTAGACATTTCAATGTAGAAGAAATGTATCGTAAATGTTACGTTTAAAATATATTGTTTTACATTTTCATATAAATATTTAAGAGTAGTGGCTATTGTATCAATAAAACTCAAATTCGATAAGAACTGGGTTTTTAAAGCATTCTCAGTACAATCTCGTTACTTACTGCTTTGTAGTATGAATGTATGTATATCAATAAGTTTTTATATTAATTATAACATAATCTTCTATTGTATATCATAATAATATTAAGTGTCGAGCAAAGAGCATCGACAAAACATACATTTAACTAAAAAAGTGTATTTATGTTAAATAGATATTGTAAAAACTTCTAAATATGATTTAAAAATCGGATAATTTCATTAAATAAATTAATTTAAATAGGCAACTGTGTAATTATGAAACAAACCTAATTTGTTGAAAATTTTATGAAACAATTTGATAAAACCTTTACACTTTTTATAAATATTTGTCAAGATTTTAGACATAAACTAAATATTATTTTGAATTAATAGTATTTTACGATAAGTTATTTCTTAATTTCGCAATATAAATTAATTTTTTTTTAAAAATCTTTTTGTTAAATTTTTTGATTTCTGAGTTATATTATTTTTCATAATGCTTCGCCTAATTTTATGACCCGGAGAGAACCATCCTGTATAATAAACTTACTTTTCCATGTCATTTTAAATTAAACCTTAACTATACAAATAACTTTAAGTACCGTGGATTTCCACGTCCGAAACATTACCTGTGATAAAGTATAATGGTATCTCTACTTTTTCACCCACAACAAAAAAGATGACAATTTTTTGGTATGAGTGTTTGGCTGAGGAAAGCCACAGATGAAATGAATACGTAATTATTTATTTCCAATATTGTCTGGAATATGTATCAATAAAGTATTCACTGTAACATGTGTTTAATTAAAATTAAAAATAAAGTATGTGCTGACTTGTAATTTTTTCACTAAAACCTTATTTTTAACCTCATTTGAATACCTTGGGTTTTTATTTGTTTATCTTTTCATCATTTGAACCTTTGAAAGAGATTATGATAAGTCTATTATGTAAAATTCAAACATGACCGTCCTTTATTCAATATCTTTTCATTATGTTTTTTTCTTCAATATTTTGAATTACTTTAGATGTATAACATATGTTAAAAAGAAAGAAAAAATCTAATGAAAAAAATCAACTAGCAGTTTATAAAACAGTCTCTCACCAACGCAACGCTTGCTTAAATATATTTAAATAGCGAATTTTATCTCCGTCACATCCCAATGACTGCACAGAGTGCAAATGTACCAACAAACGTTCACAGAAATGACGAGTAAAGCGTTCATTGTCACCAGCGCGCAATAACAAGAGAAATTTAACACTATTGTTCCCCTTCCCGTAGAAATATTATAAATTTAGATAGCATATGATTCGACATTTCATTTTCGCATTCGTGCTCACAAAGTTTTACTTTTTCATCGTCTTTAAATATGGAATTAAAATTATTTTTTACTTTTATAATATTACTCAAGTTTTGTTGTTGTAACCAGACTACAAATGAGGATGTAACGACTAAGACGATGTTGAAAAGGCGTCACACCGCAAGGTTAACAAGGAACAGAGGTTTCACAAAAAATCAACAAGATAAACAGAAATTTGAACACAGCATTTGGCAACCAGTACAAAAAGAGAGTAGATGTGAGTTAAAATTCAACAATGAAATATCGTATAATTTGACTACTTATAAAATAGCTTCATTCAAAAGCAATTTACATTTAAAAGAGCTCTCGTTTACATTTCCTTAATTACTTTCCTATTAAAAAAAAACTCTAACAATGTAATTGCAGTTCTAACAATCAATTACTTTGTGTTTCAATTATATAGTGTTTTATCGAGCTTCTACACTTTGACGTACAATTTAATGGCAGAATGTTTTCTTACATTTACAATGTTCATAATATTTAAAAAGTGTACAAAATATTAAATGAGTAAAACCCATATCAATATTATGTCATTAGTCCTGGATATGACGACGCCCGTTTTTATTTAAGCTTTTGGTTTTGATTTTTCATTTGTTTTATTTGTTTTATTTGTTTTTCAACAGTTTTATCTTTGTTCACTGTGGTAACTTTTCCTAACGGCGGTTGCGCCGGCGCATCAGGTGACAATGGCACTTGTATGACAGCTCGCGAATGTTCCTCGAGAGGGGGTTCGGCAAATGGATACTGCGCAAATGGATTTGGTCTTTGCTGTATTTGTGAGTATATTTTTTATAATTCGATGAGGAAAAATCAATACAATATTTATGATTTTATAAAACTTTAAACATGGCGACATAAACTATGATATGAGTTTCACGTTGGTTAGTTAAGGACCAGCTATTTCAGTATTAAAATATAGAGTATTTGTACATAGTATACATACAATTCAAACTTAATATTTGGAAATATTTGCTTACCACAAACAAAGAGATGATAGATAACTTATCTATTACGTAATTGTGAGCAAATCAGGAAAATGTAAATAAGATCTATGCTACAGTTATGACGTCATGCGGCAGTAGCACCTCAGAAAACGGCACATACTTCGTCAACGCCGGGTATCCTTCGCCATATGATGGTATAGGTTCTTGTGAACTCACAATCATCAAGTCGCATCCCGAAGTATGTCAGATAAGGTAAATGTTAATTTTTGTAGTATTTATTAAATTAGGCAATAGTCTTTTCTTATGACTAAGGCCAAGTCGCTCCTAATTGAGTGTTGGCTTGGACCTCAGAAATTAAATTCGCTATCTTAGCCGAACCAAATAATTGATCCACTTAGTTAAGAACTAAAAGACTACAAAGGTGCTGTAATTTTTAATCTATAATTACCTTTAAATATTCAAAATCGTACATTTTCATGGTAATTTTAAAACTAATGCGACTTTTTTTACATCATAACTATAGATTAGATTTCAATCGTTTCACAATTGCTGGACCCGAACCAATGAACAACGTTTGCAATCAGGACCAATTCATGGTATCAGGTGGAAATCCAGTACCTGCAATTTGTGGAGTCAATCAGGGATCTCACAGTTAAGTTTCTTTTCTCCTCATGTTCTTAAAACTTGAAAGTTTCTCTCAAAAATAGATGACAGCAACATTTAATTATCAACATCTGATGACAAAATCTGACCAAAGATCAACAACTGACAGACTTAGATCAAAGCAATAAACAGCCACTTAGGTACATGTACTACCTTGCGTTGTAAAAGTCCTCCTTAGACTACATACAGTACGTGATAGCTGATGTATGTCCTTTCGTCCTGAGAGTGTTACGCCTATAATTTTTCCTTTCATTGTTACAAAAATATACCAATAATCTCTACCTCTACCTATTAAATTAGTTCTAAATTTTATACATTAATAACAAAATGTAATATCCAATTTTTACATCTTGGAACTTGTGGTGGAATTTTAAATAATTTTCTACTACGTTTGTCAAGAACAGGCGACTGAAAATTGCTTATTATTTTCACAAAGAAAGTCAATTATCGTGCAGAACAATCGTAGATTGTTTATGAGTTGCTTTTTAATAACCAGTTCCATAACTCTGAAATGGACACGTGAGCTACCACACTGTTTTATCTAGGAAATTGTTATTTTAATTAGATTCTCCTGTAACTCAACTTACATTTTAATTAATGAAGGAATTAGTATTAAAATCTAGAAGAATATGCTATTTTTGTATGACTTGATTTTGTATGATTTAAGAAGACAAATGAATAAAGTCTGTTTATCACTTTTTACGGGAACTCAGATATTCAATAAGACTACTTACTTCACGCTGATATTCTGTATAATCGGGTCACTGCACATGGGACGCGTGTACAGATCTTTGTGGTCCCCTGTGTCGTGACCTGACTTGTTTAAGAGTCACTTAGCAAAACAGCTGCTTGGTTGATGCCGTTTCTATGCGTAACATTCAAATTATCGATTCTCTTCCGAACACAACTTGTATCACACTAAAATAGTGTGTCAAATATCTATATCCTTTTACTTAAGTTACTCAAAACCAGCTTTAAAAATTTGAATAAAATTATATGAGCTGCATGTGCGTGATTGTAATTAGTTTTGAACCCATTTTAAATGGTTATAAGAATTATTAAGTCACCATGCTTTTTTGTCTCTATATTAGCAATCAAATCCTATTAAATAAAACACAAGACTATTGTTCTATTTTTTTGTACAGGTAGTATAATATTTAATTATGGTAAATATTATTATTACCCCTATCTTGGGGTAGGCTCTGAGCCCCTCAGTTGGGACGTAAAGTGAGCTCATGATGATGGAATATTATTATTGATTGCAGTGTACATTGATGCTGGTATTGGGACTACTAATCCAGTGAAGTTAACGTTCGTCACAAGTGGCAACTCACTCGAGAGAATCTGGAAAGTCAAAGTGACACAAATACCTTGTAACACTATATATAAAGGTATTAGACGCACGCTGAAGTTTTGCCAATGACTCCCCCTTCCGCCACTACTGCGCTCGTCTACTCATTACTGTTAGTGAAGACGTGACGTCACGAGGCCATCGGTAAAGCTTCTTCGTACGAGTGCTGGAACATAATGATAATACTCACATCGACGACCAAGGAGTCACGAGAAATTTTTGTAGTCTATGTGATTCGGTTTTTATGATTTCGTGATTATGTTGAACAAATTGTTTATTTGTGCCACCTTTCGACTTAATAATCACTTAACATCAGGTGGGACCGTTGTTAAGCGTTGGCTTATTCAATATAAAAAATAAAAGTTTTAGTGTGAACGCTTTCTTCTATTCCCAAGTAGTTTGGGACTAATATAATATTAGTCGATAAACCTATTGGAGTCCCGATCTATTTAATATTATTGCTCTTGGCTTCAATGGGTGTAATTCAAAATATATTCTATATAGTGACATAAGCAAACACTTAAAGCAAATAGCGCCTCGCTCTACTCTGAAAAGTCGAAGTAACAAAAGCCCAAGAACATCGGATAAGATAAGATATCGAAATCACATTGGTACATGGCGGGATTCGAATCCAGGACCTGCAGATTCTGAATCAAGAGCTTAACCCCTGAGCCACCGACGCCCTAACATGTTAAAAAATGATGTACTTATATTTTTTACGCAACTGACAGCCGACGAAGGCTGCCTTCAGTACTACACAGGTGTGTCCGGACAACTACGTTCCTTCAACTACGACCCCGCTTCGGGACTGCAGCTGAGCAACCAAGACTATGGCATCTGCGTTCGAACGGAGAGAAACTTTTGCGGCATTCAGTACACAGCCTGCCCTGATCCAGGTATAGATATGTTTTTATTTAGTTTTTTAAATTTATTTATTTATTCAAGTACAACCACAACATATATATAACACACTTACAACTTATCAATTAAACAGTAATAGACCTTATACATATGCAAATATTGGTGTACATAACGTTTACGATAGTATTTGTTCAAGTAGTAGTTTAACTTTTGGAAATTATTAAATAATAGCACTATTTTATATCTATGTAATTATTCTATTGATTAAGTTCAGTAAGCAGTAATTAAGTTAAGTAGTAAATTATAATTCAACATAAATTTAAAATATCGCAATTACACCAACCATCATCAAAGCATATTCACAAATGTTTCTTTTCAGTCAACAATCGTTCGCGCGCATTCACCCTTAGCGGCAACAGTAACACACCAGTTAACTCCATGATCGGATCAGGGGCTGGGCCAAACAATTGCGCCAATGATTGGTTACTAGTCCCATGCGCTGCCAACGTTGGCCGATTACAGCCAGCACAGGCCTTATGCACAGACAGAATTTGCGGTGGAACTTTCTCTGCTGATCTTTCAATGCAATCAGCGACTGTCCTAAGTATGTATAATTTATTTATTGACTTACGAATAATTAAAAACATAACCATAAATAACTAGTAGACATCCCTTTATTATCTTTAGATTAATTTTCCCAAGTGCTACCAATATGGAATCTAAAAGTGGTATATGTCCATCGCGTATCATATTAGTCAAGGGCAAAGGTGTGTCGCTATCGAATGGGGACAAAGTATTGACGTTTTGTAACTCGTGTGAAGATTGTATAAATTGCCGTATGGTAATGATTACAACTGTATATATTCTTAATGCCATCTCATATCTAAATATTTAATTGGGTAAACAGCTAAAAACTTATTGCTTAATGCCCCACTAAATCTTAATAACTTAAGGGCATCTCTAAACGTACTAAAGATTTAGTATGAAAAATCTATACAGTCTGTCTACTGAACAACGGCTTTAGTATCCATTCCCCGACTGTGAATGCAGCAGTTATGTTGAATTACGATTAACGATAAATCAGAAAAGATTTAATTTTATTATCACTATTAAACAAACACTTGATGCGTAATATTTTAATATGACATTTTGTAATATTTTCAAAGCTTTTTTAAAGTAAGGTCAAATCCATAAACAATATGGGACATCCCATGAGACATGTGACCATTTGTTTGTCACTCAAATTACTAGCACACTTTATTTTACATATACGAGTACAATAAGTTTATTAAGGTCATTGAAATTAACATATTACTTCATGGGTAATTGATAGTGACCTAGAGAAGTGAATAGTAATTAAAACCGTACTCTTGGGTTCCTATGACCTCATCTACACGTAATTGCTTCGACCACAAAAAGGTCTCAGTAACAATATTACACAAATGTATAGTTTTTTAACGTTTCAACAATTTACCTTGTTTAGCTAACTGATGTGTAACATTTTCTGTAACAAATTGTATAAAGAACACATTACGGCACTTATCTTTGTAATGAGATCAAAAAGTAATGCTTTAGAAAATTGTTATATTTATGCGCAAACACATTATGAATCCATTTTGTTTATAAATTCAATAATCTCTACGTTAAATACATGTACAGAGAGCGTAAACAAAGTTACCTTTAAGAAGATATACATACATACATGAGTACGTGTAACTGTGTAACGGAAGCCCTGATGGTGATGGACAGTTAAAACTAAACGTTTGTAATTTAGTTTTAACTGTCTATCGAACACTGTATTACTCAAAAAAATACTGTGACACTGTTTAGTTAAAAAAGTGTTTTAAACTGATTGATATTTTTGACGTCAACGTGGTGATATGTTTCACCATAAATATGAACTTTCGATAAAAGAACTTCATCATCTATTGGTAAAGATTTTATTTTGCAATATAATGTTCAATAGCCATAATTTTTCAAAAATCCACACTTGGCTCAAGAATCACTTTAAAAAGGGTTGACGCGTGTTTAAGCTAAAATGTATTTGAAATTCTTTTTAAATTTTTATGGTAGACCGTTAATTTTTTGTCGTTCACTTTTAACTGTTCAGTTCGACAGTTCAGTTAAAACTGAACGTCTTGAATAAGACTTAAAATATAACCTAGGTTTTTCATTACTCGTTTAATACCGTAGACATCGTAGCTACGAATAGCGTAGCACTGCCTACGCTCAGTTAAATTTTTAACATTAGCAACAATATAATATCTTAAACTACATATATGGCTATGTATCTATGAAAACTTTAATAAACATGTAACTGAACTGAAAATGTAAAACACCTCAATATCATGACTACTTTAAAGTTAAGTGTATGTCTTAAGGATTATGAAAGTGTGTGGAGACATCAACGCGCTAAAGGGTCACAGAAACTTTTACTAGGAGCCATCTCATTATGTAAAGAGCCATAGCTCCTCGGCAAACTTATATAAAATATGTTTGTTATAAACAAACAAACTCTATACATGGGTTCATGCGTTATATACAAGTTTAACTAATTTGCATTTGACATTTTAGTACTTTTAGTTAATTGTGTAACATTTCCAGGGAAATTCCTTTGATAAAAATGAACACCAATATCTAAATTATATTTATGTAAATTATCTTACATAACATCTATTAAGATTGGATGCATATATGGATGTTTTATATTATACGTAAATCCAGTAATGTTTTTATTCACATATTGATCATATATGTGTTCAAATACCACTCTAGAGAATTTGACGTAAATTTGGAGAAAAAAAAGGTGAAAAAATTGAGCAATGCATAATAAATTCCACAAAATATTAATATTTAATTTTGATATTAACTCGGTATATTAAATGACGATCATAGGACAAGGGCAGATGTATGATGATGATTCACTTCAGTAATATATAGCTACAATATATCTTTTGTTTGTAGGTACAGTAAAGCCCTTTCGTCTCTGGTTCCACACGGACGGAGTAGAAGCTCCCGTTGATGTTGGTAACAGAGGATTCTGTTTGAACTATATTCAGCAGCCCTGCACTAATAATGTTATTTGAAGATTTTTTTATTAAATGTGTTTCATATTCTTACTTTATTTTTAATAACATTTAATAATCCCAAATAATAAAACTATATTTTGTTTTTTTTATTAAGTCTTAATAACCTTAAATTCACCGCCTTTTGTGAAATCGATGTTTGTAAGTTTGACTTCTATGTATTACTAAACCGCTGTAAAATTATTCATGAAACTTTTATAGCATGTTGTAATGATATAAGAGAAGGTTTGCACTCTAAAAATAAAGTAATGTTTATAAAATTATTTTTCAAACATCTTACGTTATTTTAACTTTGGAATTCAAAGCAGAAGGTTAGCGTGGTTTCGACATGTGGAGGGATGATGATCACATAAACAAAAAAGTAATAAGATTTAATGTGGATTGCTATAAAGGTAGAGGAAGACCAATGAAAGTATAGATGAATTGTGTGAAAGTGGATATGCGTAAGAAGGGGGTGAATTCAGATGGCTGATAGAGATGTATCAAGGAGTAGTACATACTGTGCCGACCCTCCGTATTGATAAGGGCAGGTTGATGATGATTCTACTACTACTATAACTATTCTACTGGTTTATACTTTGTTTAATAATTAAATTACCTTCATGTATTTGAAACATATTATGAATAATTTTTTAAATACATGTCAAATTAATAAATAACATTGGTAAGTAGGTCATAGGAAAACGTTATACAATCCATTGCCCAATAATTATCAAATGAAAACTTCATGTACTTAGTATAGTTAACAGCCCTTATAGTCTTTGTCAACCATAGACTCGCATCAGTGCCACCCTTACCGCTGAATCGCGCGAACGTCTATGTTAAACTACAGCCCTAATGGCTCGCTATTCAGATTCAACCACAATGGTCCTCAACGAACCGACCAGTGAGTAACACTTTTAATTTTAATGCTAACTATAATTATAATAAAAAGCTTCGTTTGTTATTGTACTACGTGTACCATTTGTCACCTTTGACGTTTCCCATATGAATATTAAACAAGTCAGCGGAGCCAGCCCTAGGTGGCTCTGGCGTCATTCAGGAATCATTCGTCGGCTACGTCACACGCGGACTCGCCGTTACTTCGAAAAGCACAACTTAGTTTTTCTTTACTCGAAGATGAGTACCGTTATAGAGATGACTAGTCGTCAACATTTATATCCGACCATTACTGCCAGTGCGTGTTAATTTTTATTATTTAATAATTTTATAGCTTTAAATAAATGTAATATTTTTATTGTTTTTAGCGAATGAAGATGCAGATAGCGAGTCCAAGACGTGTGGTAAAATTCTGGTGTTCTTATCTTGGGTGCTTGTCATCTTCACGATGCCGTTTTCTCTCTTCGTCTGCTTCAAGGTAAGTTTTAGTAATGTTTTATGGTTATATATGGCTAGCTAGAGATGATTAATATTTTGTGATATGCATTTGCGACTTAAATTCTATGCAATTTTCTTACATTATTAAGACGTTATAGAATTTTTTTTAGTAACTAACTAACTTTAGTTACAAAACGTAACTAAAGTTTAAACATAATAAGTAATTTTGAAAACGCTTGCGCTAGCCATTTTTTCCTTTAGTTTTGGTGTTAAGATGTTTTTCTACGACAATTACAATAGATATTTTTCCATGCCATAAATTACATTACAATGTCATTGTGTCTTTACAAAGGTGCCTTGGCCTCAAACTAAGGTTCAAATATATAGTATTTTATACTTAGGACCTTTTTATAAAAATTGATATTATTTATTTTAATTTTATTTGCGTAAGTAATTGCCAACTGCTAAACTATTTAGTTTTTTGCAAACTTCTTCAAATTCTTTATCCAAACTAACTTAAAAATTAACATAACTCTTTGCTGTCGGATGTAGGCAAAAGCACATTAAATAAATTAAATTTTGTAGAAATCTATAATTATTTAGTACTTGTTATTGAATCTATGGTCGTAACTATTCCTTTGAGAGATATCTATATATATAAAAGAAAGTCGTGTTAGTTACACTATTTACAACTCAAGATCGGTCGAACTGATTTAGTTGAAAATTGATGGGGAGGTAGCTTAGAACTAGTGATGCAACGGAAGTGTCTTACCGGAACCAGAAACGGAAACAGATGTCAAAAATAAATTTTAGCAGAAACGGAAACGGAAACGGATGCGGAAACAGAAGTGTAAATAATAATAAAAAACATATTTACAAAAATATTTTTTTCGGTAAAAACAGTTTGTATTCGTTTTTAATTTATTAAGGCATTGGATATCGGTGTCCTTTAACCTTCAATGTATGTATTTTTACTATGTGTTAAAATACGCGTTTTTTTAAAATTTATTTTCAGGAAACAAAATTACACTATTTACAAATTAAAGTTCGCCAAACCACTCGTGTTAACAAACGACAAATATATTTCTAACTATATAATGATGATGATATATTATCACTTATTCAAAAGTACATTTAATAACTTGTTAGTATGAAATAGTCACATTTTGCCAGTTGTCAAATTTTATATGGACAACAACTAGACAGTTTACTCCAGCAAGAGAAACTGATTGTTTCAAACAGCAGCAGAAAATATTACGCGCTTAAATTCACAAAATAGTACGTAAACAAACAAATGCGACAAGTGCCGAAAGGCCGCGCACGGACTGCCCGTCTCGCGCCGCGCATTTGGATCTCTCAGCCGTCGTAAAGTTCCGTTTTATTTCCGTTATAAAAGTTGCGGAAACAGAAGCAGAAACGGATGTTGAAAAGCACGCGGAACTTCCGCACTTGCGGAAACGGAAACAGATATCCGTTGCATCACTACTTAGAACTAGGAAATGGACATAGGAACTTTTTTAACTTGTGTGCATTTTGTTATTCCGCGCGGACGGAGTCGCGGGTAAAAGCTAGTTACATATACAACTCAAATAGCAATGGGCGATATACAACAACATTAAATGTTTGCTCGCTGCCATTTCAAATAGAATTAATCCCTCCTTTCATGGAATTTAAACGTTCCTGTGTAAGATGCTTGGAACCTCTTTACATTACATTCAATGTCTATTTTCGAATCACGAGTCTTATAATAATATGTTCACATGTTTTCAGAAAAGTAAGGTTAGATATAATATATGTTTGTTTTTAATATGAAAACATATTAAATACAACTGTATTTAATATGAGTTTCCAGTGTCGAAACATCTGTACAAAACCATTTTTTATAGTTTTTACTACTTACTGTTCAAAATGTTTAACGTGTCGATGTTTTCACATAGCGTAAAAAGTTGCTTACAATGAACTTCATGGCAATATTGTCATATTGGACTATATAGTCCAATATATCGACAGCACTTACTGCTGCACACAATTCGTTATGTAGTCTTCCTTTAGTAAAGGTTAAGTATGTGAAATCTATACTAAGGGGTCGCACTCATCGACTAATTAACACTTTCAAAATAAAACTATAAACAAAAAAATGACCATTCGATGTGCTAAACTTAGTTACAGTTTTTATTCGTTGTGAGAGCACTACGTTAATTAAATGCAGTTTCCATTGAAAAAAGGCGATCCCATTTCGCTTACGGCCGAGAGCCTCAATAGAATGAAGGCTCTTGCTGTGCGTCCCCTACTATGTCCACAAAAAGTAGGTAACTCAACTGCTAATGGTCTAGGTCTAGGTGTCTATGGGCAACGGTCACTTCGCTATTTTAACGAATTCAAATAGCCGTTTGCTCGTTTTAGTCCAATGGCAATACCTTTGTAGACCTTTGTAACGTCAATATTGACAACATATTTAATTAAAGACCATGTCGGGCGCTTTCAATGTTACAACGTGCATTGTAAACATAAAACACAAACAAGCGAACTATAAATAGATTCTGAATTTACGTCAATTCCAGTTTGTAACATATCGATAAGAAATAACGATATAGTACAAAAAAGTAGATCTCTGATATCTGAAACTATCTAAGTTTCAATTTAAATGTTTTCAACTTTTTAAATTTTTTTTTTATAAACGATAGACATAAACCAGTACAGAAGCACTCAATATTGAAGATATTCCACAACGTATTAAAGATAGTAGACTTTTGTAGTATATAAATTCCTTGCAATCTAACTAATATTATAAATGCGAAGAAGACGGATGGATGAATGGATGTTTGTTAGATCGATCTCCATAACGGCTGCATTGTTCTAGCTCAAATTTGGCATAGATGCAGATCATTGTCTGGAAAAATACATAGGCCACTTAAGTTTCTTCTTAATTCCGCGAGGACGGTGTTGCGGGCGACAGCTTAACTTAAAATAACTTTCTAAACTTAAATGTAACTATGAGTTATTCGAAAAATAATGTATTACTTAAATGTAATTATGAGCGATTTATTCACATTCATTATCACAGTACATTTTGATGCAAATAAAATTAAAATTCGAGATCGTGTAAATCCTCTGAAACGTCCGAATGGACGGTGCAAACGTGAGCTTGGATAACGTTTTATCTATTTTTAAACCGGGCTACGAACTGTTAAGTGGTTTGAATATTTAAAAGTGGATTTTTCAATTTTTATGTTTTGTTAAAAATAAACAAGAAAAGGGCTTAAAAACATGATGTCGTCCTCACGTTGCATTTGATTTTTTTTATTCATATAAAATGAACCATAACCCCTTTTAGGGGTTAAAAAGAAATTTGAGTTATATTTTTGGCTAATAAATATTAAAACTTTATGTTTTACAGGTGGTACAGGAATATGAACGGGCTGTGATCTTCCGTCTTGGACGTTTGCTCTCTGGCGGTGCCAAGGGCCCCGGTAAGTTTTTTATGGTATTACCGTAATAGCATAGTGGAGGATATTCATATTAGTTACATATCAAAATACTCAAGCAGACGGCCAGATCGAAAAACTAGGTGAAAATCTGCCGATCATGGCACATAGTTTTTATATGTCTGTTCATTTTAGTATGTCGATGGGACAAATTAACAAATTGATGATTTTTACTTTTTTATGTCAAAAGCTACGCCTTAGTCTAGTTAACAAAATGCACTAAACACAAATACACATTTACAGGTGTAAACATCTTTTTTTTGCTAAAGTAAAAGGGCTTATGCGGCATCTTTTCCTATATGGTTAAAATTTTGAGAGCCTCTGCTGTAAAGTTGTCAATTTGCACATTGGCCCTTATTCGTAGGAGCCATCGATGTGTTCTTTGGCGTTTATTTAAATATCAATTTAATGTTTTTCGATAACGATTGATTGCAGGAATTTTCTTCATACTTCCCTGCATTGATACCTACGCGCGCGTTGACCTCCGGACTCTCACCTACGATGTACCCCCACAAGAGGTATTATCGATAAACTAATTTTTGCCCCAAAATTATTGTAAAAAAAAATCAAGTTTTAAAATGATTTATTTTTAGTTTTGATTTTAAGCGGCTTGTTATAATCGTATCCTAATAAACGATTTCGGCAGTAAAACGCTTACTTAATCTATTTATTTTGATAATTGTAATGTCAACTTGATGACGCAGGTCCTGACTAAAGACTCGGTGACCGTCTCCGTTGATGCGGTGGTGTACTACCGCGTCCATAACGCCACCATCTCTATCGCGAACGTGGAGAACGCTCATCACTCCACACGCCTCCTAGCTCAGACTACCCTCCGTAACACCATGGGCACCAGACCCCTGCATGAAATACTAAGCGAGAGAGAAACTATTTCTGGAAACATGCAACTTGCTCTGGATGAAGCTACCGAAGCTTGGGGCATCAAGGTCGAACGTGTTGAAATGTAAGTACTTACTAATTTAATCTCTTATCTTTTTATTGAAAAGAGTATAATAGGCGAATAAGTTTTATATTTTGAGGGCACCCAGTTTCAGTTCAACCTTCGGATCTCATAAATACTTGAAATTACAAGCAAACACAACTATCATATTTGTTTTATCTACAATATTACAAAGTCGACAGAAAAACATCCTCATCGTTACATTTACAAAATTCCAGTGACCTTCGACGAAATGTGATAGTAAACGTATTATCTTCATTAAAACTTTTGTTTATTTAGTTTATTACAAATTCAATTTTAGTTGTAAACTTTTACGTCTCAATATCGATTGGCCACGTAATCATGGTTTACGGCGTGAGAACTAGGACATTGGCAACGTAATGTTAAACAAATTATAGACATTGAAAAAGAACTAAGTATTAAGGAAGTCCAAAATTTGTCCTTATTAAATTGATCGAAACCTTGATTATTTCTAGAGAAATATACGTTGCTAACAGAAGTTGAAATCCTAATAAAGTTCACTACACCAAATCAATTCATAATATTATAACAATTTTTCAATAACTGCTACACAAAATGACCGTTCGACCGATATAACAACACGACTACTATTTTAGAGATGTCAGATGGCTTGCCACCTTTGCCATGAAAATATAATGAGCGTTTATTACAGTAAGGACGTCCGCTTACCGGTACAACTGCAACGTGCGATGGCAGCTGAAGCGGAGGCAGCTCGCGAGGCTCGTGCCAAGGTTATTGCTGCTGAGGGAGAACAGAAAGCTTCCCGAGCTCTGCGCGAGGCTTCCGAAGTGATCGGCGATAGTCCTGCTGCTCTGCAACTGCGCTACTTGCAAGTGAGTTAATTTTGTTTTAACCGTTATATCACTACAGAACTCTTCACTCCGCCTACTTTTAAAAAAAATGTTAAATATTTAATTGGCTGATAAATTTATTTATTCCGACCATAACACAGGCAAGAGTCTTTATTTTCCATATTCGGCGAAAGCCACCAGCGAATTTTTTTTCAACTAGAGCTTTTTCTCGATTTAATTATCTCACTGATAAAGCATTCGATGTTTTTTTTTCTGAAATAAAGAGTTTTATAAAAAAGTGTGTGAAATGTTTATTTAACATATTGATACTTTACTTCTAGACTCTGAACACCATTTCGGCTGAAAAGAATTCGACCATCGTGTTTCCGCTGCCGATCGACCTTCTTACTTACTTCTTGAGAGCAAGAGAGGAGGCGTAAGCAACCGTGGCGTCATTTGTCTTTGCACTAGCGACCAACAAAGAACAACGGAATTAACGCATCATCGAGTATCTACTCTTTTAATGTTATATGCAAAAAAATTAGAGAAATCTAGTCATTTTAACTACATATTCTTTGTGTCTCCATAATATTTTACTATATCGCTAATTGTCATTATATATTGGAAGTAGAGCTGATGGGATTCCCATGTTTAGAAGAAGATTTTGCCAAGGATGTTTTCGGCCAGTAGGGAAATCTTGTGAACGAAGTTATGCTACTATTTTACAAACTTCTACTATGTGTTTTCCGCAAGAACATTGGGAACGACTTATGCTTATTCTTAAACTCCACTATAGAGTATACGATGGATTAGAAATGTTTCCGAGAACTTTAGAGTAATTTCTTTCTTTAGAATTTTTTAGAGTAATATCAAGCTATCTTCAAAATCATTGTCAAAAATATTTCTTATCTATGTGTAGTTATGTAATTATGATTAGTATTTTAGATTAGATTAAAATGCATTAAAATAGATGTTTAATTCCTTTTAATTCATCAATTACAGACAATATTACATACATAACAAGCTAATCGCAATAAATAAATGAAAACACTAGTCAAGAAATCTTATAAACAAAGACGCATAAGTAACTCCAATTGACTGAAATTATATAATTGTACAGTCAAGAATTCGACGAAATACTGTCTTGTGGTTTCGTTATATAAGAGTATATAACGAAAACACAAGATGCAAAAAACAAGTGGTAACTTAATACTCTTAAAGGATAAATAGACTTACTATTTATAACTTTTCTAAGAAACTATGTTGTGTCTTATATGTATATATCGCCTAAGAAAGAAAACTGTCAGATCCTTTAAAATCAATGTCTTTGTTTATTTATATATTTTTTCTTGCATACTCGTATTTATTATATCGTTTTTCACGGCTTTTATGTCTATTACTTCGTTACTAATTAGTTTCATACCCACATTGAGCTTAAGAGATATTTTACCGTCTCTAAACAAAATATAAATTTTAGATTGACCAAGCACTCTTAAAGAAAAGTGGTCATTTAATTTAAAAATCTTCGACCGTATTTCAAATGGTTTATAATTCATAAATATTTTCATTGACTTTTCTCTGATTACATTATTTAACTCTATTTCTCTTCTCTCATCCTCAAATTCGTTAGATATTTTTATTTGGGTACGAGGCAGCGAACCTTTTTCCTCGCCATTAGTATTGCTATTGTTTGCCCCGACTCCCAAATTCTCAATGTAGGGGTCTAAGGGCTTCAAAAACTCAAACATATGCTCAACATGAATTTTGGGGGGTTCGTTTAATGCATTCCATTTCCAATGACATGGTGACCCAATGTGGCGATCAAAAAGTACACCTTCTTCTTGATTATATTTAATCCTGTGAAAAAAACCCAAAATGATTCATCTTGTTTATTTATTTATTTATATTTCATGTCTGACGTAAGTATACGAGTACAGAAGGTACTCCAATAGTTAATGTAACTCAATTAATAAACGATGCTGATAATTTCTCTTATGAAGTAGACAAGCATGCAAAGGTTTTTGAAAATATTACCCCAGAAGAAAGAAAACGAGGTAGGGAAGTAAAATCATTTTAGAATGTTGTTTAAAGACCGCTTGAAATAAATAATAAAACTCTTCGCTTTCTTACAATTTTTAAAAAAATATACTTAATTTCCAAATGTCTACTGACCTCGTACATCCAAATGGATCATAAACAACTCCATGTCCTGTATCATCAAAGCTGGCCAACGTTTTTACTTTATCTTCACATCTTCTTTTGTTTTTTGTAACTGTATCATAAACAACATATTCTTTTGTTGCATTCGTTTCATTATCTGGGGAAAAAATAATCCACTTGAGAAAATTTTTAAACATTTTTCAGACATAAATTACGTTCGCCATACACGGACTGCAGTATGCAGTCGCCTCTAAAATCAATTCACCTAAAGCTGAATTCATAGAGATATCAAAAAAATCAAAAATTATTTATGTAATTAAGTCGTCAGTAAAGCTAGTTATCCGTATAATCGTCTAAATAAGGATAACTGAAAGATTACAGATAGATTAGTACAAACAACCAATAATTGTAACTTGAAATTGTATTCCAATAACGATCGATTACAACGACTTTTGCTACATTCACAAACGCGTGCACTCATGTTTGTTTGATTTTTAAAACGTTTATAAAACATAATCCATAATTTAGGGAATCCCCTCAGTGAGAACGTTTATGAGCTGACATATCTGAGCTGATATATCTGCTATATTGTAAAATATTCTCACCACAAACGTCTATAAAATCCAAAGCTACGTTTCCATCTCTGTAAAACCACTTGAATAAACCGTTATCATATACTTCTGCCAATACCTCGCCGGTCTCGTAAAATATGACATCTTCGTTCTTATGACTCCCTAACCAATCTAATTTAGGGCTCGAGGGAATCATTTTATAGATATTAACCTTAAAATAAGCATACAACAATGATAATCGTTGCAATTTAAAACTATCTATACATGTGTATTATAAATTTAAAAATATTTCACTTAAAATACCAACAGTAATAAGGAAACGTACCCTACGAATAAACGTCAACGTCGGAAGAACGGTCCAACCATTTTCGACGTACTTTCTGTTTGAAAGTCGGTACTTACCAAACAGTTCATCCTGTAACGAAATTAACACTGTGTAAGTACTTGTAAAAATGACAAAAACGATTTCGAAAGCATTTAGCCTTTAGCATTTAGCATTTACCTTTTCATGTAAGAAGTTGTTTTTTGAATGTACCTGTGATCGCAAGTTCATATCAGATAAACTTTCATCACCAAATGTGTGAGTAACATTGAAAAACAAAGGCTTTTTAGTTTCGGCTTCAACACGGCCGTGACTGCGTTTGTAACGTACAATAAAATTTCCTTCTATCACTTCTGTAAAATCTTTATCAGAACGTTTGCATTCTATGATACTTCCAGAGTCATTAGACGCAAGCTCTTTAAATTTTTTGACTGGCAGTGGTGGCAATTCTCCAATTCCCGGTATTTTAAAACTTTTTATATTATATTGTGAAGCACGCTTACGCTTTTTTTGGTTTAATACCATTTTCTCTAATTGATTAAGGGACTTATTTTGTACTTTTATCTTTTTTAAATCAATATCAAATCCATTTTCTTTTATTTTATCAGAATGCATTTTATTTTTTGTTTTCTTTTCTCGCTTAGATTGCTCAATTACATCCTTCGCAACAGGTATCTTAAATTCATGTTTGCGTTTGTCCTTGACAGTCAAAGTAATGTCTTCTTTATTATCTTTCAATTTATTTATTACTCCTTCCTTTTGATTTTTTTCAGTATTTTTTGCTTTGTTTTTAAATTCATATTTGTCTTTGTTATTTGAATCAATAGCTTCTGTGGTATATTTCTTTTTATTTACTTCACTTTTTTTTTGTTTCCTTTCAATGTTCTTTGTTTTGTCAAACGGGACATGAGATATCTGATTTGTTTTGCCATCGATAAAGGATTTGTCATAATTGCTATAGTCAGTTGTTTTCAATTTCTCTGGTAACTTCTCCAACAAACCTTCACAAATACAACTACTTTTAAAACAATGAGTTCCTCCTTGTATATCGCGATCTGTTCCTTGCGTTTCTTTCTGTTGGATACTTGCTGTTTTTTTCAAAGGCTTCAGAAATTTTAAAAGTTCATCCAAGGATAAAGATTTGAGTTTCATAAGTTCTTCATGTTTTCCGAACTCAGATAACAATGTCTTAATTCGAGCTATAACTTCGTGACAATCTTTATTGCAATTATCAACATAACACTCTTTTTTTTGCATATATCTTCTTAAAATATAATCACATCTTTCACATTGAAGTGTGGAATTTATATTTTTACAATGATTGCAAATGCCAGGAATATCTTTTATGTTTATTATATTTATATCTCTCACAAGGTTCCGGATCTGTGGCAATATCAATTTGCATAGCGGACATTTTGATGCATATTGATCTAAAAGTATAATTTTAATTTAATATCCTACCTACCTAAATCTTTTAGTAACAAATTTCTTACAAATATGTGTTACATGTGATAAACGCAACATCGATGGTTTGCAATTGGCTCCAAGTAGGCTACGATATTAATAATATACAGTATTCATACTTGTTTCGTTCGTTAATTCGCGTGTCTTCACGTTACTGTACCCAGTTACGTTCAGATGACTTCTACCATGTTCCTGTTTCATAAAGACAAATGTGTTTTAGTTTAAATCTGTTATTTTACTTATTGTTATTTTAGATGTTTAAATTTGTACTAGCTGTCGGCCGCGACTCCGTAAGCGCGGAATTAATAAAAAACTTAATAAGTAGCCCACATATTCTTCCAGATTATGATCTACATCTATGTTAAATATAGGAATCCGATTTACCGGAGTTTTTTTCAGGTACAAACCTTTGGCTTTCTGGAAAGTTTTATCAATATCGGTCCAATCGTTTAGGAATGTATGGGATCGTATTGGTGTGAGACGTGTCAATGCATTTCAAAGTAACAAATATCAAATAATATTTTCAACCCAACTTCCAAGTAGATGAAATATCACCGTACCACTGGTGAATGGGTCTACTTTTTTACATGATGTTGATTTTCGTAACGAGGCTTCCAAGACAAGATAAATACCTTATTAACATTAAGCATTTCGTTTTTGTAATGTTTATACTTCGTGTCCGAATTCCCTAAATCAAGATCATTCCTTAGACTGATACACTTACTGCAAGGGGCTTGACAAGCTGCCATGCATTCAGTACTCCTGTTACATTTATAAAACAAATTATAGATAATTATAAAAGAGACATGGTCACAAACATCAGTCTCACAAACCTAATATTTTTAGAAATAGAAACATGTCTTTTGTCATTATTTAATGTCGAAGTATAATTTTAGATATCACGTAAGTGTAAAGCTTATCACTGATTAAAACCACTTATTAGCATCTTGCTGCAAAGATCATAGTTGTTTTAGATGAACACAGCAAGGCCGTCTAATGAACGAACGAGAAAGACATTTTTAGCAACGGTAGTAGATGTGAAGGTGCTTCGAAGAGAGGAGGTAACATCTGCAGCTTATTTGGTAATAAACTGTTTGAGATTACTTGTGAATGGAACTCGTCATGTTTTGTACTTTTGTACTAACAATACAATAGATCGCTACTAATCTGAAGATACATCTTCACGTATGTGTATCCTTCGAATAATATTTCAAATGTCTTAGGAGAACTTACATGAAAAGTTATATTAGCGAACGAAATCTCTTTTCTCAACTTCATGACCTTTAACGGTTTTTCATTTTTAGTGCGAAAAGCATATCTGAGCATAGAAACGGCATAAAAGTTAAAATATGACACGACAACTACACAGCTACAGTGCGAAAATCATCTTAATACTTTTGACATTGACAGAGGGGCGCTAGTGAGCTGTCATAATTTAGTTTGACTTATGCCTGCCTGCCGGATCAGATATCCTTGTCGGTCTATACATATATTTTCTTTTTTTTATATAAGAGAAGATGGCAAACGAGCAGCGGGAACACCAAGGTGTTCATCGACGCCCATGGAACTATCCGCTATAGTAGCGCTTCTTTCAGCGAAAGTTAAAACACACGACAAAAGCATTTTGTTAATTTAATTTTGCACTGTAAAGAGGTAAAAAATAACGAGTATATAAAAGTAAAGTCAGTACAACTCAAAAGCATTACAATCTATGTTAAAAATTGAATTGAAAATGCTCGCTTAGTAATAGTGATCATTTGAACAGTGCTCTCTATGTTAGTACTCTATATATTATATATACGACCATTTGCCTATTTTTCTCGTCCTTCGGTTATTTTCTTCGTTCACACTTCACACGCAAATAGCAAAAGGGAAAGTGATCAAACCAAAAATAACAAAGGGTAAAAAATACTTTTTGTAGTCCGTCTGTCTGTAATCATTGTTGGATGTTTGTTAGACCGACAAGGCTAATGAACCAGTGGGCATAAGACAAACTAAATTATAACAGCTCTCTAGGGCCCATCTGTCAACCTCAAAAATGTCATAAGATCCTCCTTGTACTGTACCTGTCATGTCTTTTTTTTATTTTATGTCATTTTCTATATTTAAGTAGGTTCGATAAATATTCCGACAGAACCAGCCGCGATAACAGCGCCTCTCTCACTGGTTCAGTTACCATTGTTTTTTTACTATAGTTTTGAAATTGTCATTCATAAATAAGATTGTCATCATCATGTCACTTGTCAGTCAGCGGAATTAAGAGGCGCAATATAACAAAATGTGTTATAATCGTTAGTTCGTTTTCAAATTTGTATAAATAAGAACATATTTATTAAAAAAATATGCCTATCCACAGAATGATATCAGTTTCTAGATTAATTTCCCAATGCAATCGTTCTTCAGTTATAGCTACTAAAGTCCAATCTAGCAATTTAAACAGGTATTTATTTTGTGTTTATTGAGATATAATTTTTAAAAATTGTTATTTTAATAATTTTATTTGTATAATTTATTTTAGAAATCTAACAAACGAACGACTAAAACATACAGCGGCCTACAAAAGTGAAAAAGATAAAATACGCACTTACATTGTACAAAGATATATCAACTATGTCAAAAATTATAAAAAATTATTACAAGACCGATTTCCAGCAGCAATACACATGTACAGGGTATTTAGTATAGGTATCAAAGATTTTTTAAGTGATTTAAAAACCTACATTTCACTTAGGCTAAAAATAACAAAAGACCAAGGATTCTCCAATATGACACGCCAAGAGTTAGAGTTATTTGTGAAGATGCCTTCGGACATGTGGCGAATAGCACCTGTGTTAATACTTTCAGCTTTGCCATTTGGAAATTACATAATATTTCCTCTAGCGTAAGTTATTCTTGTACAATTATATTAACCATTCATATATTTACATCCTGCTTCATTAACTTAGCTTATTAACAGTTTTATTTACTGTTTAAGGGTAACTATGATTAAAAGTGCTTACTTTCTACTACAAAAAACAGCTGCATTGTTGTTTACACATTGTTTTTATTTTTATTGGCCACTACACAATTGTTTGTTTACTTACATTTTCATTACATAAATTGGCTACAAGTCAAATTAGCATGAACACATTAAACGATAAACACATTCCTTCTCATTTTGATAAATGTTTATTTTCTTACAGATTAATGAAACCAAAAAAGTTACTAAGCTCTCATTTCTGGTCTATACAACAACGGGCAGAATTTAACATAGAAGATTTGAAAGAAAGACTTCGTAATAATCGCCCAATTCTTCGATGTCTTCAGGCTAAATTAGAGGATATACCTGACGGTGAAGTCAAAGAAAACTGGCGGAGAGTTTTAGCGTTACTAGGATCTGGAGTACATCCATCAGTCAATGAAGTATTGGCATGTAAAGAATTGTTTTGTAAAAAACCATACCACTTAGCATGTTTGTCTTTTACACATATGGTAAGCTTTTTTGTTTGGGCAACTTAATAATAAATGTAGTACTATTAATGTCATTTTTTAAATTATTGCTAGCGCTGTTGATTCACAACTCATTTATATGTTTTCAGGGACATTTACTTAAAATGCTTGGCATACGAAGAACTTTGTTCAGAAGAAAAAAACTTAAATACAGAGCTTTCTTGTTGTTACAAATGGACAGAGCAATTGTAAGAGAAGGTGGAGTTGATGTACTGAATACGGAAGCATTGAAAAATGCATGTCATATACGAGGATTGAACACTAGAAACTTAAGCAATCAAGATATGAAGGATTGGTTACAACAATGGATTTCTGTATCTGCAAACATTGATGCTAATACATATTCTCTGCTTTTGCATTGTCCTATTTTCTTTGCATACAACCACCCCCAAAATTGGGTATTAATTTATTAAATGTTATTTTGTTTGAAATGATAAGTATAAGATGATTTAACCGTTTTTGTTGTATAAAATATATATTTAAAAACTTTCTTAATTATAGTGATTGATGACTAACAGAAAACTGTGATCCTGCTTAAATATATTGAATATTTTAATTGATGTAATTATAACTTTATCATTAAAATCTGTTTCATTTACATATTAATTTCATACAAGTTTTGATTAGTATAGATATATAGTATGAATAAAGTTTTGCTTTCCCAGACTAATAATAATACGATTTTTTGAGTGAGGGCACTGATGTAAGGAAATCCTTTTTAATCCTTATCCCTCCTCAAGTCCAAACTATAAAAATTACATGCTAACTGTAACTTTTATAATTTCTTATAAGCTGTTACTTTCTTTAGTCTTGTTGTACACTAGATACATCAAAATGTAAAAAAAAGTAATTTATTTTTACTTGTAGCGCCCATTGCTAAAATTAGTCCTCTCCTCTCTCAATTCAGCATTCCCACAATTTCGGATATCATAACAGTTGTAGAGCCCCCTACATTTATAATCCGGCTTGTATGGTGAAATACTTCAACCACACAGAAGAAAGGTATGAAATGGAAGCAGTTCTATGTTTCGTCTGTCAAGTTCGTGTGAATCAGACCTAATTTTAGTCCTCTACCCCTTCCTAAACTTTTGTTACAAGGATGGGAAAGGGATGTAGAATTGACAGAGAACAGGAATTATCCCCCGTGTATACCCTCATCTGTTGATTAAAAGTAGGCAACAAATCTGCATTTGGCAAACATATACTAGACGTTTCAAAATGATTGTGTAGGTAGAGAATGGTTAGTAAGTGATTGAGAGAAAAGAGAAATCGTTTAGAGTTAATACTTTTTCTGAAACAAATATTTCAATTTTGGATTCGAAACTTACAAATCGATTTTCCTTTCCTCCAAATTAAGTATGGCAATCATACACTTAGATGTTTCAAGTTTATTCTGTAGGTAGAGAATAGTTAGAGAGTAGAGAGTGATTGAAAGAAAGAGAAATCGTTTGAGAGTTAATACTTTTTTTAAAATAAATATTTCAATTTCGGATGCGAAAGTTATAAATCGATTTTCCTTTCCTCCAAATTTAGTACGGCAATCATGCACTTAGATGTTTCAAGTTTATTCTGTAGGTAGAGAATAGTTAGAGAGTGATTGAAAGAAAGAGAAATCGTTTGAGAGTTAATACTTTTTCTGAAATTAATATTTCAATTGCGGGTGCGAAATTTACAAATCGATTTTCCTTTACTCCGAACTAAATATAGCAATCATGCACTTAGAAGAAATTGATTGTGTAGGTAGAGAATGGTTAGAGAATGATTGAGAGAAAAGAGAAATCGTTTGAGAGTTAACACTTTTTCTGAAATAAATATTTCAATTTCGGAAGCGAAAGTTATAAATCTCAAACGATTTCTCTACGAACAAAATAAATTTGAAACGTCGAAGTGCATGATTGCCATATTTGATTCGGAAAAACAGGAAAATCGATTTGTAGAAGAGACAAACGATTTACATTGAAAAAAATAAAAAAAATAAAATGTGGGGCCAACTTCATACTGAAATTGTTTTTATGGAGAATGTAGGAACTCTCAAACTCTCTCAAACAATTCTCAAACGATTTGCGTGAAAAAAGTAAAAAAAAAATGAAGTGAGGGGGCCAACTTCACGGAGGTGGTTAAACCGGATGCGGATATACAGCAGTTGTATATTTATGTTGAATATAGACAATTGTGATTGTGAAGGAAAAATCAATATTTGGTTTGATATTTGCTGCAGGACCTAGTACTTATTGAAACTAGCAAAAATGAGTGCAACGGATTATGTTCAAATAAAAGACATAAAAGCTGGCATGAGGAATATCAACTCCATTTTTATAGTATTGGAGGTGGGTCCACCTATATTAACGAAACAGGGACATGAAATTCGTATATTGCGTGTTGCGGACCCTACGGCCATGATCAATTTTTCTGTATGGGATGAAGCCGGTGCATTACTGCAGCCGGGAGACATAGTGCGACTTACACGCGGTTATGCGGCTCTGTGGCGCTGCTCCCTTACCTTGTACTCTGGAAAATTTGGCGATATACAGAAGGTGGACGAATTCTGCATGGTGTTCAACGATGAATTGAACATGAGTGAGCCCCAGCCGGCTCTTGCCGCCATGTCTCAGGGCCAACAGCATTCTCACGCAGCGCCACTCTCACTTATGCCAAATGCAGCAAGTGGAGATCAAGTCAACAACTCCAAGCAAGAGCCCTTTGATAGTCAACAAAAGCATAAAAGTTTTATGTAGTGAAGGCACTCATAATATGCAGTAAAAACAAGGAGAACAAGCACAGCAACACATTTATAGTACAACAAACTTACTGGCCCGGTAGAAAGGTCTTGTCATATCTTATCTTCCTGCTCTCACTCGGCCAGATAAATTTGTAGCGCTATAAGCAAATATGGACCTGCTTGTCATCGTATATATAGTAAAAATGTGTCTGCATATTATATTACATTAAATAAATAAATCAATGTAACTCACATATTATGCTTTTCTTGATCACTAAAAACCCAAAAATATGGTACTGATGACTTATTATTGGTTCTGTCCATCACTTAAGACTGCCATCTAAACTACAGTTTCTTTTAGTGACCATTTACTACTTAATGTGACCGAATGACAAACAGTAAACTACATTATATAATTTATAGAATAAAAAAGTATAGAGGTTCAGTTGTTAACTACAATAATAAGTAATTACATATGTGTGCCTACTATAAGCAAATGCTTTCCTTTATTTATTTTGGACAGATAAGACAGGATATAGAAATTTGGTCTTCACAATTCCCTCATTCGATATAATGTAAAAATGTCTTGGTTCTAAACTAAAAATTGATTTGGGGTCAAATCTTGCTCGCATAAGGATTGAACAATATAGAAAGAAAATGTCAAAGTGTATTTGATCTAAAAGTACACTTTGATATAAAAATATTACAATTTATGCTGAATTAATAATTCATTAGGTGGGTAAGGCCTAAAGATCAATGTCAGTTTTTTTTATATTTAAAGAAATCTTGTATCAAAGGATAACTGATATTAAAATTGAATTTATATTCTAGAAACAAAGCTTTTTCTTAGTTACAGATTATTTTGTTACAAGTTATTTCTGCATTCAATGCATGTAGCTATACCTATATATCAGCTATTTAAAAAAAATTCTTGCTTTTTTGTACTAGTTCAATTTTTTTTGTAATGTTTTGTGTTTTTTATATCAGAGTGAAAATTATTGCGATTAAATTATTTTACAAGGTACATGTCAAAACATAAGAATATGCAATTTATTTTGATATCTATCAAAGATTTATTGTTAATTGTTTAGCCTTATATGCTCTCTGTAACTATTTTAAATACATCTTTTATATTTAGACTTCTTGGAATCTTTTTAATAAGTTGTATTTAAATAATTTGTACTTAAATATGTTATTTTAGTTTTGCAAAAAAAAATTGATTTATATAAGTGTTCAGACTGTTTAACGTTTATTCACCAAATACCATTGCATTTTTAATGACTATAATGAAAAATACATAAAAATAATTTTCTGCATAAGGGAAGGCTGCAAGTGGACTTATCTCTAATTTTAAGTGGGTGGACTGGAAGCCTTCGGCGAGGAGATTAATGGTTCTTCTCTTGAGTTCAGATTCTGGCACCTAGTTTCTCTTATTTGAAAGTAAATTGTAGATTTTTGGTTAACACAACTTATTTTATTTTACTACTCGTATAAGAAGGTTTTATTTCATAACCTTATTAATAATTTTTAAAGAACAAATATTTTATGTGTCAAAAGATGTTTTTCGTAAACAACAGGAAATGTTATTGTTTCTGTTTTCTATTGATATATTCTTTCCAAAAAGTGGTGAATAAAAAGCCCCATGCTCAAGAACAACAGGCTGTTTGGCGAATTGAATGTGCATTAGGTGTGATAGCAGAACCGGAGTGTCCTGTGGATGGGGGTTGGTCCCCTTGGTCCTCTTGGTCCAACTGTCACGGGACTTGCGATGATGTAGGATATCGTAAAAGGACCAGAGAATGCAATAATCCACCAACATCCAGAGAAGGCATACCATGCAGTGGCCCTGATGAACAAATCGAATCTTGTTATCTAACAAACTGTGTAGTGGAAGATTTTAGAAAATGTTTAAATGGAGATTCCATTAGAACCGATGCAATGCGACAATTAGAAACAGTCCCAAGCATAATGGAGCGATGTCTTCAAGTTGAATGTACGTTTTATGATATTCAAAGTGCTTTAGCAGAAGACAATACATGGCAGCTAAACCCTGAAATTATATGGAATGCCCTTCAATGTGTTAAACATAATGTAGGATGTCCTGTAGTGGGAGAATGGGGTCCATGGGGAGCGTGGTCAGCGTGCGGCTCACTTTGCGGCAAAGGCTTCCAGTGGAGAGTCAGAAAATGTGACACTCCACCACCGTCCGATGATCGGCTAATATGTCTTGGAAATCCTCTACAATTTGAAGACTGTGAAGGCGATCAATGTGCTATCGATGAGAGTTACACTGGTGAAAATACCGGTGGCAATTGGAGCAAATGGGGTGAATGGTCTTCGTGTTCTGAAAACTGTGGTATTGGTATAAGACGTAGAAGTAGGGTTTGCATTGAGAAACAGAAGCCGCATATATCTGCTAAGTGGGGTACACATTGTAGGGGTCAACATGCACAAATGGAAGTTTGTAAAAACAAGGAATGCTTATTAGATGGCGGGTGGTCGGGATGGGGCATATGGGGTCCTTGTTCACAAACTTGTGGAGCAGGTAGGCGTTACAGAACTCGATCATGCACTAGACCAATGCCATCTGGAGGTTCCAATTGTGTGGGTCCTAAATTTGAGGAAGGTCCTTGTCACCAGATGCCTTGCGATGTATTTTCACACGTCGTCGCTTTATTTAATGGAGATTCTTTTTTACAATATGATTTTCTGCAGAAACGGTCAACATTATTTCATTCTTTTATTCGATTTATGCCTCTATCTCCTCACGGCACGCTCATAAGACGAGGGGATATATCTCATCCCTTGGTAAGGCTAAGCTTACAAAAATGGTATCTATGTTTGGACGTCAGAGGATTATCACAGTCATGCAGTCCCCTTCGCGTCTGTTCAACTTTCGTTTTGGAGCCGACCGCTTGGCATTCTGCAATGATCACTGTCAATAAAGAAAGTATTTCGCTTAGAATAAATGATGCTCAAACGCCCATACATGGGATGTTTCCTTGTGATCCAGAGTTAACAGATGAAATGACATTTATTACTGTTGGTGAAAAATTTCACGGAGTCATTCAAGAACTAATTGTAAATTTTATACCTTTGGTCATGATGGTTAATCGTAATCGATTGGCTAGGTCTGACTTTGTCCCCACTTCTGCCTCAAATATAGCTTATGAAAAAGCAAATATAGAAGAAGCTTTTCTGTATCTTGAAAACGATCATTACTTAAGATTACCTTGCTTCGATGATCAAAACGAATGGAATTTACAACTAACTCTGAAACCTAAGAAAGACGTGGGAATTATACTTTTTCTTCCAGGAATCCAGGACGATGATTGGCTTTGTATAACTTTAACTAACACAAGATTAAAAATAAAGTTATCTTTACATGGTTTTCGTTCGGAGACCACCAGTTCAACAGAATGTTTACCTGACCAATGGTTGGATATTATGTTATCGAAGCAAAGTGAAAGCGGGACCATTGAAACCATTATAAATGCATCGGAACGGCTCCATGTCTTGCTAACATTCTCTACAACAACTAACAAAAGACATAGTGTTTACCCATTTTACTCGATACAACCAAATCAAAATTTGTCTGATATAAGGCAAAATAATAGTTTAAGCAGTGTTGTAAATAACACCACGTATGTTTTGTGTTACGATGAATTTTTTATCGGGAACATACCGCTTGAATATAAAAATGTTAACACCGAAGAGGTAACATCTTATTCAGGTATTATAGCGTCTTTAAAAGTGAATAACAAATTTATAGATCTTCATAGTTTTGGAGTGGAACGAATAAAAGATAATAAAATACAACTATCCTCTCGAACATCGAGCATATCTGGTTTCTATTACGAAACTAGCTGGGGGATAAGTAATAGTCTAAATCTGACATGTTTACACGCCAGAACTAAACGTACACCTAACAAGGCTTGGTGGTTTTATTTGGATAATGCTATTAATAGTATATTAGAGAAAAATTCTGCAAAAGCTGTTGATGATGGCAAAGTGTTAAGACTTATCGCTACAGCGCCAAACTACCATAGGGGTTTCTATACTTGCCGTGCGCATACAATGAAGCGAACACGCAATATTGTGACCTACGGTGTCATAGGAGAACTCCAGTACAAGCTGGCCGAGCCGGACGCCACCACAATAATAGCAATTTTCACAACTATATTATTAGTTCTTGGTACTTTGGGATGGTTGATTATAGAAGGTATAAATGATTTGCGCAATGGATACGGTTTCTTTCGAGATGCTCATTTGTCACCGGAGGAAGAAGCGGCTGCAGTTTGTAATTACATCGACCAAAATCTTCACTTATACGGATCAAGGAGCGCTGCTGATATTGCCAAAGCCAGGGCAAGAAGAAAAGGTAAATATTTAGGCGGTCGATCGAGCTATGCCGCGCAAGAACCTCAAGGCAGAATTCAAATTGAAAAGAATCTATCAAGGGCTGGCGATTATCCTTCAAGTGAACCCGAAGAGCTACCAGCGTTACCCGAAGTGAAAAGCTTCGTGGCGAATGGAGTTCACAACGTGTACAGATGTGAGCCATCATACGTAGCCTCACCCAATCTCGCTTCTAATACAGCGCCCTCCCAACCATTGTCTTCATCTTTACACAGCTCCCCGAGAGAGCTTTTCCCACATTTATTAGTAAATAAGACACAATGTCCTAGCGTCAATAAGGACGAGCCACGAAAAAGGCGCTTGGACCTTAGTGAGATGATCGACGATAAAATAAATACATCATCGCCGGAAACATCACCTTGTAAGTCGCCAGGTCATAAAATCTTAAATAGATTCTACATGTTGAAACGTTATGATGATTGAATTTTAAAACGATCCATATTAAGTATAACCATAATAAAAATGAATGCTACTATGAGTAGAGCCTATAAACTGAAAGATGGGAATGGTTTCAATATCCTTAAACTGTATATTGCAGATTGACCAGGTTGTAGAAAGATGGCGATCATATTGCCAAAGTCTCTACACAGACGAGAGGGCATCGTCTGAGATACTAACTCCGAAAGAAGACCTGGAACCCGATATACTGGAATCTGAAATAAGAGACGCTCTTAAGAGAATAAAAACTAACAAATCAGCCGGCAGAGACAGTATATTCGCTGAAGAGTTAAAAAACCTTGGGGACACAGGGGTGAAGATCTTAGAAAACCTCTGTAATCAGATCTGGAGATCGGGAAAATGGCCCAAAGACTGGACGGAGTCTCTTTTGATACCACTGCACAAAAAAGGGTCCACAAAGAGATGCGGAAATTACCGCACAGTGGCCCTCGTATCTCACGGTAGTAAAATTATGCTCCACGTAATTAACGGACGTTTACAATCTTATCTTCAGCGCCAAATACCACATGAGCAGGCGGGCTTTGTCAAAGGTCGGGGGACTCGAGAGCAGATCGTAAACATCAGACAGCTCATCGAGAAGACCCGTGAATTCAATGTCCCAATGATTATGTGCTTCATTGATTACTCCAAGGCGTTTGACTGCGTGAGATGGGACTGTCTATGGCGAATCCTCCAAGAAATGGGTGTCCCTGAGCACTTGACAGCTTTGATTGCAGCCCTCTATGAGAATGGGGAGTCAATGGTCAGGGTCAATGACGTGGTGTCTGAACCTTTTAAACCACGGAAAGGTGTCCGACAGGGATGTATCCTATCCCCTCTACTTTTCAACATCTACGGCGAATACATTATGAGGACTGCGCTGGAAGAGTGGAATGGAGGTATTTCTGTTGGAGGTAATAAGATCAGTAACCTAAGATACGCAGATGACACCACGCTTTTTGCCTCTTCAGAACGGGAGATGGCTGAACTCATCCATAGAGTTGAGCGCGCAAGCGAAATGGTTGGTCTTTCCATAAATAGGTCCAAGACGAAAATTATGGTGGTTGATAGAGCTGGTCTGGTTGTACGAACAGGAGAACTCTCAGGTCTGGAGTTCGTAAACGAATTCGTGTACCTAGGGTCTTTGATAAGTAACAAGGGCGGATGCGATGGGGAAATTCGAAGACGTACACAGATGGCTAAAGCAGCAATGAGCAAGCTGACCCGGATATGGCAAAACAGAAATGTGTCAAACGCCACTAAAACCAGGCTAGTGCGTGCTTTAGTCTTCTCTATATTTTTGTACGGATCAGAATCATGGTCAATTCGAGCAGCCGACCGAAAGAAAATCGATGCTTTTGAAATGTGGTGTTGGCGGAGAATGTTGCGCATACCATGGACAGCAAAAAGAACCAACAAATCCATTCTCCGTCAACTAAAGATTAGCACTCGCCTATCCACTACCTGCTACCGGCGAGTCCTCAGTTACTTTGGTCATATTGCCCGGAGACAACCAGACAATCTGGACAAACTGGTTGTGGTAGGGAAAGTCGAGGGTAAAAGAGCAAGGGGACGATCGCCTATCCGTTGGTCTGACCAAGTCCAGACAATTTTGGGGCTCAACATTCCGACCGCCATGAGACAGGCTGCGGACAGAGCGGTGTGGAAGCAGCTCGTCGACACATCAGTGAAGGCACTTCAAGATGAGCACGACCTTCAGTAATGAAGAGTACGAATAAGAAGAAACTGTATATTCCGAGTATTCTATTTATATTCTCCTACTTTCACAATACTCACTAAATTAAATTTAGAATCATGTAAGAATAATTTATGTATATGCTGCCTGGAATTCATTTTTAAAGATTTAAATATAACTACAACTTTGAGTGACGCAAGCAAGGTTTCCTGAAGAAATTATAATTTGTATGGTCTAGTGAACAGTGTGCTTGATTAATACAAAAAATAAAACCTTATAATACTTTGAGAACTGTATAATATTACATTCATATTTCAGATCAAATTACATGCATATTGTAAATTAAACATTGTAGTATTTTTAATGGGGGTTTTTCAACTCTGTATACATGCTAAGCCATTTAGAGTACACATTATGCAAAAGCAATATACGATTTCTATACATTGCTGAATAATATTACATTTTTTTTATTTAAATACATGAATAATACTACAATTAATTTATATTCAATTTTTAACTACACTATTCTGGCACTACATACGCAACCAATATTATTGGCTGCTAATAATTTTCACAAGTTGGCTCAAAAAACATTGTACTTTATGTCTTTCACATGGAGCGAGCAAGACAAACTTATTGACTAGCGATACAATTATGACTGAGATAAAAGGTGCACTGCCATCTACGAAAAAAGGATTCATGGCAAGTATCATATGTCTTTTTCAAGTTTTATCTAATAAATAAAGTTAACTAAATACATTTCATAAGTTAATTAAAAATATAAATAACAAAAATAATAAATTTAACCTATTTAAGGAACTATAAACAATGACTACAATACTTGTGCATATTTTTTAACTAACCTCTATAGCTAGATTAATAATATGACTCAAGATATAGATAGGTATTCAAACTGCTACACAAAAGAGGCTACACTAATATTCGAGATATTTTTTTCCCACTACTGGCTACAATCTTTTCATAGATTTATAAAATACTTTTCCCGCAAATCCAACAAGAAGAAAAATCTATTGTGTCACAGATAAAAAGTATCCTATGTCCATCTCCTGGTTCTTGTCTTCCCTCCATCAATTTTAAATAGTGTAACTAATGTGGCTCTCTTTTAAAAATCCATTGATTTAATTAAATGTATAACCAATGTATTTTGGAGCAGTGATAGAAAATGATTTTTTTCATTATTATGTACATATTATTTGAAACAGTAAGCCTAAGTTCACAGTTGTCTTGATACACACGACACAAATCCTTTAATGTAACTTCAAGACTTCATTTATTTAATTTTGACCTGTAACAAGAATACAATAAGAGATTAAAAAAACAGTTAATATTAAGAACATTTGTAATTTCAATCAGCAAATTCAAAAATATTACTAAGTCACAATACAGTGGAGTTCTACTGTTGTTTTTGTAACAAACAATTCATACTTACTAATAGACAAAAGATTTGACTGATGATAATACATTAACCTTCTATTTGTATTTTTTGAATTTTAATTCTTTAGTACAATGTATTTTTATAGAGCAATGTTTCTGATAGAACACCGCAGTTGCCAAAACTCCACCACTGAGGCATGCTGATATTAAAAAATTGCACATCAACTTCATATCAGCCGAGTCTATGTATACAGTAAACAAGCGCGCTGAAAAATAAAAAATACATTATACTAGCTGTCACCCGCGACTCCGTTCGTGCGGAATAAAAACAGCTTTATTAGTAGCCAATGTGTTCTTCCATACAATGTTCTACATCAACCAAACTTTACTTTTTAATCCATACTAAATACTCGTAAATGCGAAAGTAACTCGTCTGTTCGTATGTATCGCTTTCACGCCAAAACTACTGAACCGTTTTAAACGAAATTTGATACACAGATAGTCAAAAGCCCTCGAAAGAACTTTTAACGGGAAAAAAAGGTTGTAAGCGGATAGAAGTGGGGGTGGAAATTTGTGTGGAAGTATCGTCATTTTTACAGTTTAAGTTAACTTATTCTTCAGGCTGTTCATATAAATAAACAAGACATTCAAAGTTTTATCCTCAAGAGTGTAAAATAACAATAGGGAAAAGGGATGAAAGTTTATATGGGAATATGTAAGGTTTATGTGAAGGTTTTTTAAGTTTAATATGGTTAGCTGTAATATTTTATAACTTTAAGTAAAACTATTAGCCAAGTCAAATTGTACCCAAAACAGTATTTTGCAAGGATGAGTTGCAGGCAGAGCTACTCTTAATAATTTTAAATCCGAATGTTTAGATGGATGGAAGGATGTTTTTTTGAAGGCATCGCCATCAACTCAATGGATCTTGATGAAATTTGACATAAATATGCAATATAGTCTGTAAAAACATATAGGCTACTTATAAAGATTGTTTTTATACCGGGCAGACGGACCCGTGGGCAACAACTAGTAACTATAAAAATACTAACAATAGTAATAGTAATAAATAAATAATAAAACAGTTCAATAAATTTTGATTAAAGTCATTATTAGATATTTGCTGCAACTATAACAATATAATTTATTTAAAAAACTTATTTCATTATTTTACTTACACAAATTAGTAGATAGGGATATGATCCATGTTATCAATGAAATATCATCAGCGTTGCCTGTTTTAATCATTCCGTAAATGTATGATATTTTTGCGAAGCCACTAAGAGGTGTGCATAATGGCTGGAAAACAATTTAAAACACAAATATGATATGGTCTAAGAATCAAACCGTACATAAAAAAATTGTAGTCTCGATGATGACTTTTATGTACCAATCAATCTCAACCAACTTGTTATTTATTTTAGTGTCTGTCACTGATCCTACCATTTGTTAACTATCAATGTTTCATTGCCACAAGCCACAGTAGTGTTTTTAAATTACGATATAAATTATAAAAATATTAACAATAAAATCTTTGATAAGCTTACTTTACTTACTAAATGAAATATAAACAGAAAAATTTCAATGATAGCTACTTACCACAAGGTAGTACAGAATATCTTTTGGCAGAAAGTCTACTGCAAATCCCAGTACAGTTAAGAAATAAACAAGTGCTGAAATTGGCACTGCACATGACCCAAGTAAATATTTATATTTCAGCACATAGTATAGCAAGATATACATTTGCATTAATATAATTGGGTACTCCATGTAGGTCATGAGGCTGTACTTGTTTGTGAAATTATACAAAGTCACTACTGTGAACCTGAAATAGAAATTGTAATCAATTATCATCATCAGCTCACTATACATCCCCACCGAGGGGCTCGGAGCCTACCCCAAGTTAGGGGTGACTAAGCCATACTCTGGCCCAGTGCAGGTTGGTTGCCCTCACACATATCATTAAATTTCTTCTCAGACATGTGCAGGTTGTATCACAATGTTTTCCTTCTTCTTAAGAATGTTGAATAAATGCACATATGTAAATCGAAAACACATTGGTACATGGCGGGATTCGAACCCTAAAACCTGCAGATTGCAAGTCAAGTGTTTAACCCCTGAGCCACCAACGCTCTAGGAATAAATTATCAATAATTCATTTATAATCAACATGATCAATATTATCCAACTATCACTAATAACAAATGGTCTGATCGGGAATCCCACCTGATAGATAAATAAAGGATGATGGATGAAAGAAAGAAAAAATATGAAGCATAAAAGTACGAGAAGCATAGTAGCGAGAACTGGTATGAATGGAAATTAGCAAACATAGGCTCGGACCAAAATATGTCTGAGGTAAAGGCAGAGTAACAACAAAAAAAAAATATAAGAAATGGTCAATATATCTAAATACAGGGTGTCACTTTGCAAAATTATAATTTAGTAGACCCTAAGTCCTCTTAACTACAATGCGCGGGCCAATCTAGATCACTCGAACACACTCTTGGTCTTTTCATCAAGTCACAGAAAATAGTCAAGAAAGAGATAGTATTCTGTGTAACATATGAGAGAGTTTTCGGATAGACATTTCTACCTACAACACTTCGAATTACTACTCAACAATGCTAAAACATTTATAAAACCAATACAAACCCTGCAATTTCCAATGCCATGGCTTGAATGTATATGCAGTCTGCAGATTTCGCCCTCCTCACACTTAATATCTGAGGTACTTTTAAAAAAAGACACGATAGTATGGTTAAGGTGCTAAGAATATTGGCTATGAATTTTCCATAATTTTCTTCCATGGTGTCTTGCTTTAAAATTAAAACACACAAATCGTACGAGTACGAACGCTCTTTAGCTACAAGCTTGGCAGGGGTCTTTAAATTACTCCGACAATTGTACGACAATTTGTTGACAAGGTCGAATAGATAAAAATAAACGTATCGAAATTTACACCGCCAAGAACATTAAAGATTAAAGGTAGGTAGATACCGAAAAACATAATATACAATTATATTTACAAATGTTTAAGTTCACTATAAAACTTCTGCATGATTATGATAATTAAAAAAATATTGACAAATTTATATGATTTAAGTCTTTCTATCTGACGACACTACATTTAGTTTAAAACGACATAAAAATAAACAAATTTAATGGAATTTAAAAATCTATATTCTTTTACGTCAAAGTCAGGTAAGTTAAATTATACTTTTTCACAAATCGTTAAGAAAGGCAAAGATTAAATGCTACTCAACGCAACGCAACACATTTAGTTATAAATTTTTTAAAGTATTTTGAATTTCTTAAAAAGAAATAGCTTATTTGAATTTTTACCGGCACTTTTATTCAAAACGAATATTAGGTGATATTACTATTTATTATGTGGCCATGTTTTGCAAGTGTCAACACTTTCTTAATCTGTCTATGGTAAGTTACGCGTCATAGCTGGCAACAAGCGTTTCAAAATGAAATCTGGCATAAAATGTTGTCTAGATGGCGCAACATGTTTCATAATTCGATTTTGGTGGGTGCTCTTTGACACTTTTAAACTGCTTGCAATAGGAATGACTGGGTTCGATTCACCACTCGCCGCTAAGGAGAGTATGAACAAGAAATTGAATTGAATTGATTCACTGCTAACTAATTCTCATATTGATAATTGATAAATTTGTGCTCAACTTACATACAGTACAGATAGCACTCTCCTGATTTGGATTTGAACTTATTATACTTGATGTAAACTATATACATTGATATCTATTTTACAATTTTTTTGGACCTGATATAGCCTATTTGTAAAGTGTTTTTACAAGTGCGTGAATCCGTACTTGTTAAAACACAATACTTAGTAATTGCACTAAAACCATTAAGATTGTATAATTAAGGTTCAAATTAAAATTTTACGACATGTGATTTATTTAAAAATTGATATTTTAAATGTGTTGCTTACTTTGATATCATATAATATAATGTTACTAAACAACCGCAGCTGTAAATACAATTTTAAGCAACAAGATACAAGGACAAAATTTTACCGCCGCAGGCCACTGCACTAGCTTGCTAATAACTTGATTTAGTTGGAGACGGCAATTCCGCCTTGAACTAAAAGCTTCCCCATATAAAGTATTTATCATATTTTAGTTTCATTTCCCCATAAAACATATTAACAGTTATTGTAACAAATAAAATGTACTTGAAACAAAAATTAGACCTTACCAATTTACCAAATGTAGCCATCTATATAGCTTTAATAATAATAAAGTCATTAACATCGTTACTTCAGGTCCAGGGTTCGAATCCCGCCATGTACCATTGTGTTTTTCGATTTTCGATTTACATATGTACGAGTACATTTATCCGACGTTCTTACGGTGAAGGAAAATATTGTGATGCAACCTGCACAATATATCTGAGAAAAAATTGAATGATATGTGTGAAGTCAACCAACCCGCACTAGGCCAGCGTGGTTGACTATGGCCTAGTCATCCCTAATTTGGGATAGGCTCCGAGCCCCTCAGTGGGGACGTATAGTGAGCTGATGATGATATTGTTCATCGTCTATCAAATTTTGCTCTACTAACAGGAGAGCAAATTTCGTAAGCGATCGGCTGCACCAATTTTGAAGATTGAGGGGTCATTTAATTCTTAAATTTTCCCAAATGAATACAAGGATACGGTCATATAAATAAAAACGAGATGTGGTGCTATCGTAGAATGTTACGTATTAGCTGGATACAGAAAGTTTCCAACGTGCGGGTACTCCAGCGTGTCGGCAAGAATCGCGAACTGTTGCAAACCATCAAACAGAGAAAGGTCGCCTACCTCGGTCACGTTTTGCGACACGAGAAATACCATCTTCTCCAACTCATTACAACGGAAAATCACAGGAAATAGACGCGTAGGATTTAAGAAGAAGTCTTGGCTGAGGAACATCAGGGAGTGGACCAACATTGCCAGCGTTGAAGATCTGTTTCGCTTGGCGCAAGATAGGAAGAAATTCGCTAAGGTGACGGCCAACCTCCAATAGTGGAGAGGCACAAGAAGAAGAAGAAGAAGAAGAAGAAGAAATAAAAACATTGAGAGAGATACATACATATAATAAAACCTGATATTAAAGTGGCAGCCGAGAGATAGATGAAATAAACCGGCGGATGATTTCAATTCAGTTATATTATGCTGGCTTTTAAATTCAGATGTGAAGAAGGAGATCAGTGTAATTTGAGATTATGTCAAGCAGCATTTCAAGTGGCTCTCCATGTTTCGTAGTTTTATCCATTTTGGAAATATAAGTGTTCTTGAAATATATAATCTCTTCAGCCTAAAAGCATTACTGTTGACGTATATAAACTCTAGCCATTGATGACCATAACGCCTTATCTTCTGCCGCCCTCATCCACTACACTCCGAAGCTAGCGCGTACCACCTTTAGACCACATCATCACTTCATCAGGTAGGAACGTGGTCAAGCGCTAGCTCTACCTTGATAGAGATATATTATGGGTTTCCAAAGTGTTTACTTTCTCGACTGCGAACGCGTCATACCAAATGGCTCGATTGCATGAAGTTTTACATATTTTATATCTTTTACTTTGTATTGCTATAACACCTTTCAATACTAGATGGATATAATTTCTAGTCAAAATATCAACTTTGAAATATTATTTACGAAATAAAAAAAAAACATTTTCTTGAAATGTCCATTTAATTTCATATAATATTGGGATATTATATTAAAATGTTTTTGAACAGATTACATCATTCAGCCGCCACATAGTCGCCATCAGAGTTGCGAAGTTAGTTGTACGAGCATATGCGCAATGCACAAGTATCTTACTTAGCGCAGCTTCAGCTCGGAGGTCCTCCCAACGTTCCCTCAGATCAGAACGTCCCGAACCATCCCCGAGATCAGTTTCGTTTTTCGATTTGTAAAAGTGTGTGAAGAACAATTTAACCGTTATTCAAAACTTCGCCGCGAGCGCTAAACTTCCTTGGTTGTTTTATTTATCTTCATGAATTCATATTTCTAATTATTATTTTCGTTAATTTACAAATCTTTAATCGTTTAAATTATGAAGAATTATTTGACGTCATCTTTATAATGTTCATACCATTAGGATTCCCGGAAGAGGGAGAAGAGTAAAAAGCGTTCAAGAAAATACCACAAAATTTCAGGTTAGTCATATTTTGAAGTAAAATAATGAAACGAAAATAATAAAAGAAATTAATAAAAAACAATTGAAATTAATAAATTTACAATTTAAACAGCTAAAATAATTAAATAATAAAGCTGGCGGTTTATTTTGTAAAATAAAGTATACTTTTCAAAAGATTTTTTTCATTTTTTATGCACATTTAAAAGTGCAATTTCCTTTGTTTGTTTTAAAATTTACTAAAAGTTTGTTTTGTTCAGTAACATTATAACAGTAATTAATTTTTTTTTTAAAACATTTTTAATTGCTGGTGAAAATGTTAAATAAAATGATGATTTATATGAGTACCTTCATTTTTATTATTTATTTATTATGTGTTATAAAATTATTTTTTTATTTAAAGTTTTTATTTCAACACTAAAACGATATACCTAATAATGTGCAAATATGTTATGTTAGTCAGACATGAAGCTGAGCATACGACATAAAGCTTTGAAATGTGATTTTTATCTGTCTTAGCGTGTTTTTTGCGTATTGTATATTTCTCACAATGACTTGGTAACCTTGTTCTTAGTTTCGAAGATCGAATAGGTTCGGCAGTCTCGTGTCTGCCGAACCTAATCGGTCCTTGAATTATTTCTACTTAATGTCCCTAAGATTAATTCTACCTTTTTGTCTACCTGTCTCTATGCAATATAAAGATCGATCGTCTTTTAAGCTAATGATTCCCGAAGTCATGCAGGAAAAAGTGAAGGTACGAAGGGATTTACGAGAAAATAAGAAATCTCTCTTCTCGAAACAATAGATCAATTAAAAATTAATTAATTGAAGTAGATTAAAATTTTAACTACAAATATTTTAGATAAACTAAATGCTAAAACCTTATAGAAATCAGGGTTTCAGATAAAAATATGATAGCGGCGGCGGAAACTCAATACATGCAATTGATTTAAGTAGAAGTAGTAAATTAGTCGCAAACATCCAAATGAAGAAATGTATTGTTGTATAGAGCGCTACTTGGATTTTTTATGGATCCGTCCAATACAATTAAAAAGAAATATCGTTAAACAACTTGAAACTCAAAGCTGCAAGTGACTTCTTTAAGACAAACGATGATAGGAAAAATGTTTTTCGGCGTTTTACTAAGGGACATCTTTCAACGTATCCACTTGTGTAACATAATATATTTTACTGCAACTGCTTCTTTCAGTCTTAAAGTAAAACCAAGAAAACTCTTGTGATGTTTATTTTTAAAATATTTTCGCTAGCGCATTATAAGCCAATGCGAGTTTGAATGAAGAATGAATATTATAAAGCTTTCCTGTCTTATGCTCTTGTTTTTTTACATGCTCATATTGGGTTTAAAATGTCTGTTGACAACAAGTAAGCAATTCATTCAAATCGAAACTTTTTCCTTGGAAAAAACTAAATTAATTCTATTTTTTTTTATTAATCTTCAGATACTATTTAGATTACATATATTTGCTTGGTGCTTGTGAATAAGAATTAAGTATAATATGTACATGCAAAAGTAAAGGTTAAAAAGTAAATCTTTTGTAATTTATTTGTGCACTTTTTCTGAAACAAAGGTCTAATCTTACTAATATTATAAATGCGAATTTTTAAATGGATAGATGAATGGATGGATGTTTGTTTGAAGTTATTTGATGAAATTTAACACAGATGTAAAGCATAGTCTGGAAGAACACATAGGCTACTTGTTAAGTTTTTTTTTAATTTCCCGCATACAGAGTCGCGGACAAAAGCTATTATAATATATAAAATAAATAAAGAGTAACAATAATATTTTTACATTTTATTTTAAAAATAAAAACAGTACAAGATTTGCATAATTAATAACAGTATTATGGAGTACAGATATATTTTTATATTGCTCGCGAGGTTAAACCTCATCTCTGGGTAAGTGGTAGTTAATATTATTTCGCCACTTCAACTTTTTATTGTAGTAGTAGGTGAGACAAAGCGGGGATTTTCGGTTTTACTGGAGCGCGGCAGTCAAACATAAACTTCCCCACCTTGTACCCAACCAAGTAATTTTACCACAATTGAAACGCCCCATAAAGAGCCGCGCTTTTAAGATAGCCGGTAAAAATACTAAGTAAAACGAATCGGGTGTTAGAAATACGGAAACACGTCAAATTGAGATACGGTGGATTAATTACAATCAGAATAGTCTACATTTCAAATTTTAGCCCTCTTGACAACGTCATGGTGGGGTTTTTATCCTTGCAACTTTGTGACACTGCTATTAGAAAATATCTATATCTAATATCATAAGAATATGTACCATGCAAATTGACTAATTAAAATTAAGAATTTTAGTTTTAAACTGACGCGCTAGACCATTTATCACAATGCATTTTTTTTATTTAGTATCTTAAATGGCTGCCCTAAATGCGCGGTCTTACATGAAGCATTTCATTTAGGGAAGGTGTTCTTGATTGGAGGTTTATTGTCACGCTCGAATAAATCCAAAAATCCCTGAGAATGTCTTTTTTCATAAAAAATTACTAATAAAATAATGAATGGTCACAATTAATTTTAAATTTAAAACGCGCGCAGCATCGCCATTAGCTCATTAGTTGTCTTGAAAAATAAAGTGGAACGTTGTTTTACTTTAGGTTATTTTAATAGATTCATTTTATTTAAAATGCGTCGTGGCAGCATTGCCTCCATTTCTATGTGTACCACGTTTAGTTGCATTCATATTCTGATAAGTACAAATATAAAGAAGCAGAAATTCGAACATGCAATAATTTGGGTCCATATGCAGTATAAAAGGGTACACCTATTTTCCCCGAGGATCTGTATTCTGGATCCTACTGCGGTATCCAAACTTTATGGCGGTTCGCATTATCACATGAGACGCTGAGTAGCACAGTTGTGTCTTCACTAGGCGTCATAAAGTTTGAATCTTACATTATTAAAGTACGTAGCCAAAGGTATGGCATTAGCCATGTGGTGGTACTATGGTATGACTTTTTTATTCATGCTTCAGCCTTAATGTAACTTAGTAGTTCAATAAAATGTATTTAAGATATATTTTAAAAGTCTATTGTGTAAAGTTTAAGTCGCAGTGTGTAATTTTATTTTATTTTATCAGGGAGTGGTTCAGCTACCATGACCATGGCATGGCTCAACGCAACTATGGAGGGCTATTCTAACCGCACATATTCACCAATAGCGCTAAGCCAAGAATGGTCTAGAGTTAGTCGTTTGATGTTCGTGTTTATTCTATGCGTCTTCGGAACAATAATGAACGGCTTCTTTATTGCCTCCTTTTTCGTTGAGAATAAACTTAGTAAGAAAGGTGAGTTTTTGTTCTAGTCTTGTATTTATATTTCCGTTTTATTTTTCTAACAACTACATTAAGATGATAAACGAAAACTTTGTATCCCTTTTTAGAGTCTGCGCAGTCTAGAGATTTTTTTATCGCCCGATAATATGATCGGGTTGGGTTTTAACTGTGCACATTGGCACAAATAAATAGTCGGGTTGGATGTGGGTGCATACACTAGTTACTAGACAAACAATCGGCCGACTGTTCTCAAATAATTTTGTTTACTCTTCGAATTTAAAGACAACGGTCGCCTAAGTTATTAGTAATGAAGTTTATTAATAAAATACTTGGGTTGTTGAGAAGGCCGTATCAGTATTGACTATTATGTGACTTCTGTTTAAAAATGATATTAATAAAATTGACATGATCTCTATATTAGCGTGTTGATATACCAATAAAACCAATAAACATATTTTATTAAGTCGTTTATTTCTATTCATATCAAAGTTTTCAGCACATAAAACCTGCTAGTTAGCTGTTATTCTATACGTTGGTAGTACGTATCTAATAGTATATTAAATTAAATAACGGTGGACGATTAGTAAACAACCCTAGTTGGTTTTCAATTTTATAACATAAAGATAGCTGTTTATTGTTGAATTATTATTTCCATTTTTATACGCGCACATCAATACCGTACCAAGCGTCGCAGTAAATGAACTTAATTGCAAAGTTGGCCGTCTATACTATAGGCAATGTACGCGCGGCCATAACACACCAACAACACTAATCAAGCAGTCAGCCCATAGTTGGGCGATTATTTAATTTGAAGACAATCGTGGATACCAAATCGGTGAATTGTGGGCAGCTCCATACACGCTCATATTGATTAAGCACACGATCAAACTATCGGGAGACTACAAGTCGGCGCTGGCTCTTAAGGAAATCGCGTAAACATTTGAATGTGAAACTTGAGACAGTTAAAGTTAATGTGAATAAAAAGAGTATAAAGATATTTTAATAATTAAACATTTTTATGAATTACGGTCGATTTTCAACAATAAAATTTGTTATAATAAACGAAAATAGTTGATGTACATGAAATATAAAAAAAAGATATAACACACAGACACTCCAATTTTATTTATCTGTAGTAAAAGACATTACAATACGTATTAATATAAGTATCATGAGATACGAATTCTACGGTTGTAGTGCGTTACTATAATGTGTTTAATATTCTGTAAAAAAAATACGAAAAAAAATCGGAGGATTTAAAATATGTTTGAATTTATTATTTATTACATTAAACTTAAAAATGGAATAAAAGCGAATGAATTTAATTTAGTTGAAAAGAGCGAACGCCGGGTAGTTATTTTTTAAGTCAAATTACACCGTTATTTGGTTTAAAATGCTATAAAATTCAGTGGAACTTTAATAAAAATGTTATTGTAATGCAACATATTTTGGGTTAACAGGTAATGTGTTCTTGGCTTTGGTTGGAGTAGCGGACTTTATGATCACTGCAGGCGTCATGCCTGTGTCTGTGGTGGTTCTGGTATCGGGCCAATATGACAATCCAGATGTCTGCCACGCTCTTCAATTCATAACTGAAGTATCTACCTACACATTTACTATGTTCTTCATGGTAAGCTTTAAAATATATTTAAATTTAAATAATAAGTAATTAAATTAAATTTTTTCTTTAGACAAATACTAATAATTTTGTAGAATATTTTTTATTATGTAATTGTATACGTTATTTTTTCAAATATCCTTTTATTTTAATACATTGACTATATTAAAAGCACACGGAGCTAAGCTCGCGGCAAGGAATTAAGAAATTTTTCTGTAAGCGGAATAGTTAGCACCAGCGAAGTATATTATTTTATTAGCTATGTCGATGGTAAAATGAGTTGCGCGATTTCCTTTGGTCGCACTGTAGCCCGCGTAGTACTTATGTATTTCGTCGCGTCATGTCGCTCTGCTTTATTTTAATATAATAGGTTTTTAATCACAACAATGTTAAATATTTTAATTGTCTACAGTTATCGGCGATTGAGAACTACTGCCAGATGGGTTGTTCATCAGCACACACTCGTAAGTTTGTGAACTTGGCCGTCAATCCCGGGATTCTCCTGGTGTATGGCGCCAGCATTTCTGCTTCTGCTTACGGAGTGTACAACGGCTACGACTACGACTATTGTCAGCGGCTCCATCACGGTCATTACAACTTCAGAGCATATACTTTAATATTTTTTCATTTTGTTCCATGCATTATAACTGTGACGTTCCTTCTAATATCAACACTTCATGTAAAAAAACACGGCGTTGATGAAATTTATTACAGGCGTTCCCAAAGATACGATGACGACTATTGTCGGTCTATTTTAAATATCTTGACATATTTCCTATACATTATTACCTGGACACCCTACTTGATCATTATTTATCAGTTTCCTAAAACCTCAGACTCGAAGTTTTATCAGTACGCTTGGCTAGGAATTTGCAGATCCGTTTTAACTAGCATCTTTTACAGTACTTTGAGTAGCGATTTTCGACGAGCTTACGGTTTCCTCATTAATTACTGCTTCTGCAAGACCACTGTGTCAGGCTCATACTATTCGCGGAATCGAAGAGCTGCGAAAGCGGCTGCTACCAACACGGGCGTTAATGTCATGGCTCAAGACCTTAGCTCTGACAGATCAGAGTCCCCTCCAAGGGAGAATCTAGAATTATGAGCGCCTGCTTCACACCAGTACAGACGCCCGCACCCGTCTGTCAGGTGTAACCTTCCGCCACCCGATTATAACGTCACTAAAATTTACATACAAATCTATAACAATAAGAAGTCTTATTTATATGAAGTATATTCTCCTACAAATTCGGATTCTGAAACGGAAATAATATAAGCGTATTTTTAACATGTGCGTCCATAATCCTATACTCTTCTAGTCTAATAATAAAAGCTATCTGTGACTTGAGTGTAATTGTAAATGCTTCATTATGTAACTAAACCTAAACAATCTACCAAATTATTTACAATTTAAGATGTTGAGAAAAACATTCCATTTACAAATTATATTTTTATAATTATATATTATTTTAAATATTTCCTAACTGGTTTCCACTGCTACACACATAAAAACATGTTATGTTTTTGTGTGTTTGGGCAGTGCAAAGTCATTGTTAAATAATTGTGTAAAATATGTTGGATCACATCATTAAGTCACTTGATCTCGATATATGTATACGAATACTTACTGTTCTTAAATATTGATTTTATTAGAGTTGGTATGAAGTGCGGTGTGCAGGTAGTGTGTTTTCACTACCGAAACACGTGTGCAAAATATATGGTCATTTCTATAATTTCCTTAGAAGAACCAGACATTACAAGATTGATTTTATACGTGTTACGACAGTGTAAACTCACGAATATAGAAATATATAATTCATATACTGTAGTATTTACATTATATATAAATCGAATACATTAACGAGTATATATTGAAGTAATCTGTGTATACACTGTCTTGTATTTTTTTCTTAACCGAAGCAACATATCTTTATTTACTATTCATGGTATGAAATTATCTAAATAATATTTAAACATATCAGAAACCTAGATCAAAATTTCACATTTTTGCATTTTATTATAACTGAATTTGAAACTTTTTTGGAAAAAGGGTAATTATTCTAAGGACCATCATCGGGTAAACTGAGACCATCCTTAAAAATATAAAATATTTTCTTGATTATAATATTTATTTCATATTCTATACAAACACATAATTTAACGATTTATATATAGCAAATGAAGGGTCCTATCTAAAGCTTTAAATTTAATTTAGATTTTTCTGAAAAAAAATTAAAGAGAAAATTAAATTTTTTATTTTTGAATTTTCAACATGTTTAACAGATGGGAATAAATTTAATATATCAGCGATCGGTCGTGAATACCGCACGTTTGTAATTTGTATTGGCAAATCGTACATCTGGAAACTTTCGTCATTCATAATACGATTCGAGCACATATTGGTTACACCGATGTCAGCCATTGAAATGTTTAGAGACCTTAGTATAAAGCAATAGGCATAAAGTGTCGGAATACAACAATTCATTTTGTGAATGAATTTGTTAAAGCAATTACAAATGGGCGAAATTCCATATCGTTCAACGATCAAATACAAAACGTTTTTATTCAACAGTAAACCTTTTTGTAATGTAAATACGGTCAGAAAAATTCACAAAATATCTCTGTTCTACCCAATTTGTATATTTTTTAAAACACGCGATTGACATACTCCTATTTTCGATTGCATTTGAAGTGTAATATGTGATAAATGTTTAGTTCTTTTTCTTTTTTTAAATACCCGCTATTTTAGAGGTTGACTTTATGAATGTTAAATGTTAAAAAGAGTCTTTATCTTAAAAATATTGTCTTCTAATCTCTATACTTTGGATTGGACGCACAATAGCTTTTAAGAAGTCTATTTTCAAGATTGTATTTATAGAGCATAAGCCAAATTATTTAATAACCTAAATTTAACATATACATTTGAATCGCATAAAAAAGTGTCTGCATGAAAGACGGATACCGATTTCGCGCAAAAATAATGCATTAAATGCATTTGCGCATATAAATTAACTTGAATTACAGGAAAGTTTGTTCGGCACCCTCCTTTGAGATGGACCAATGATGAAGACTGTGAAATGAAAAGTGAAAGATGTTTGCATGCGAAAAGCGGAGGGTTGCATTGCGAAAGGTTTATGGATGTATTTGTAAATTAACGTACATATAACAGGCCCGTAACTTTGAATGATAGGCAGTTGTTATGGATGCCTGCTCATCTGTTGCGTCAATAGGTTAGAATATATTTATTACTACGTTATATCACAGTAGCCAAAAACTATAAGAAAATACAAAAAAAAAATACAAAAACTATAAGAAAATACAAAAAAATACAAAAACTATAAGAAAATACAAAAAAAATACTAGAAACGAAAAAAAATTACAAAAGATACTAAAAACGCAAAAAAAAATACAAAAATTACTAAAACTAAAAAAAAACACAAAAAATACAAAAAACAAAAAAAATTAGCTGTAGTGTAGAAGGTAGAGGTTTGACATTGTTACAGAGTAATTTTAAGGAAGCATTTTGACTTGCATTATGCGACGTAATTTATTTAGTAATAGTGAAAAAATATCGCTAAACAATCACGATGACATTGCAATGAATTGGACATTTAGATAACGCGTAAAATGAATGACCTGGACTCGAAAATGGATAACTGTTATTCGCAAATTAACATGAACAATTTTAATTTAAGTATTATCAAAAAAAAAATTTAATAGTAGACGTATTTGAAAATTTTAAATCCTACGGTTATTTTACAGTTATTGTTTTCTTTGGAATGTTTTTAATAATTTATTTACAAATAATTGAATAATCCTAAACTGTTCTTTTGATCATTTATTTTGATTTAAAACACGCAATATTTACGAAAAAAATAATTATATTTTTGTGTTTTTTGTTTTCATAGTTTTGATTTAATTTTAATTTATTTAAATGGTTTTATTCAAAATTAAAATACACTTGATTTTTTCAAACCTTGAAAACACTTTTATGAATAGAGTATAAGTGAAGTAGTTGTAGACGTTGTTATAGTAGAAAGCTTTGTAAAATAGCTTATATTAACATTAGTCTGGGGAAAAGAAATCCATCGTTTTTGGCTGTAGTCATCAATATCTCGTAAAATATTGATTATGCTATTTTAGAGTTTTATGATGGTTATAAAGATGACAGTTAACGGTAAAAAAAAACATTTAGCCGATCTTTATTTAGTTCTTTAAGAAATTTTCAAATTGAACGAGTACAGGCGGGATAAATATTTTTTTTCATCTTAAAGAAGATTAAACATATGCTTTCATCAAAGATAGTGATAATGGAAAGAAAAACAGGTTGCTACTGGCTATAGGTGGTTTCAAGTGATTGAGAGTGGATGCAGATCATTGCAGGTTTATTCTGGTCGTTACAGGTCCTTTCTGGTGGTTGTGGGGGATTGCAGGTCGTTGCAGGTAGATTCTGGACGTATAAGAAGGTTTCTGGTGGCTTTGGGTGATTTTCAGGTGGATACATGTACGGGGAGACAGGTAAATACAGGTGATTGTAAGAGATTGAAGGTGGTCACGGGTTATAACAGGTGGGAGATGTTTATTTTAGGTGACTTCAGGTAAGTGCAGGTGGATGTAGATCGTTGTGGGTAAGTGCAGGTTCATCTGAACCTGTGCCGATTGCAGGTAAATAACTGCTTGTGGTTAACTTTTGGATGCATGTACTGAGGATAAGTGCAGGTATATACAGGTAGATTCTAGATGTTTGTAATTATTTGGAAGTAGTTGTATGTGCTAACAAGTAGATAAAGTAGTGCAATCCCAAAATTACAATTCCTGTCCAGGCCTCAAGTTTGTAGTTTGGAGAAGAATGCAAGACCCTTTACCAATACCCAGCTCCTTGGGCGCGCCCTACCTACCAAACTCCATATTTCTCTTTAAACGAGGTAACACCGGCATGCTAACAAGCTGTCTGGACCGCGTGCGATGCATAATTTTGCACCTATCCATTCAATGCAACACATACAATCGCGTCTAGCCAACTAGACCACGTACAAGTACTAAAATACATGCAAACAAAAATAATATCAATTACAATTACGCATGAACATCCAAAAAGTCTCATAATTCATGTCGCAAATGAAAGGAATGAGTTAATTATACGATTAAGTACTTAAGTATTAATCGTACTGCTAATAGCACAAAACTGGTTCTAACAAAAAGTTCTCAAACAAAATTAATTTTACGAAATTATGTTACTTAACATGTTTTTATACCGCGCGGGCGAAGTCGCAGGCAAAAGCTAGTGTGTATTTAATAATAACTTGTATATTGTTCTTTGATTTTTCGCTTTTTAAATAGTGAGAAAAACTGTAATTTTAGTCGCCGTTCGAGATGGATTAAGACTTTTTGTGGCGGCGGGGATGCTTCCGCGGCGGCGGGGATGCTTCCGCGGCGGCGAGTGTGTGTCGCGGCGATTGCAAGATTGCAAGGCGGGGGGTGGGGGATTAAAGGGGGGGGGGGGTAGTGGTGGGCGATTAAAGGGGGGGGGGGTAGTGGTGGGCGGACGAGGAGTAGATTATGTACGAAAACCCTAATTCGTTAAAATACTTAGCGAATAACGATTTACAAATTTGAGAGACGACAGAAGGAACCCTGGCACTAGCACCACCTACTTAGAGCTTTCAGTTTTTTCCCCCATTAATAGAACGTAATATTTGAAAACAACACTAATCCTGTTTGATCACTGGGCCATTGGGATTTTTTTCCTATTAGGTTTTTTGATTATGATATTGTATCAAATAAGTGTATTTTGTAACGCAGTTTAATTTTAAATTTCAATATTTGATTAACGTATAAATTTGCTAACGACAAAGGTTTGCCTTTACCCGACTGTACACTAGTTGTAAACATTGTAATTGTATAATCTGCTTGACATTTTACTGGTCATGAATCCTTCCTTACTAATATTATAAATGCGAAAGTAACTGTCTGTTTCGTTTTCACGCAAAAACTACTGAACTGATTTAAATGAAATTTGGTAAAAGATAGTCTAGAGCCTGTAGCCACTCTTCAACGAAAAAAAAAGATTGTATGGGGTTGAAAGTGGGAGTTAAAATTTCTATGGAACTACCGTCATTTTTACAGTTAGAAGATTGAAACTCACTTTTTATGCTGTTAATTTAATATAAATCGTGGGTGCCAAAATTAAAGAAATAACAATAGGGAATGAAAGTTTGTATGAGAACATGTGAGGCTTATGGCTTATGCTTTGTTGTAATATTTTATAATTTTAAATAAAATAATTAGCCCCAGTCATTACAAATGCTACCCGAAGACAGTATTTCACGCGGATTACCCCATTCTCTTTGAAAAATTTAAAGAACAGTATGTTTTTGAAAGGGTGTTATGGCAGTAGGAACTCATGTCTTATGACACTTTTTTATTAAACTTGTGTTTTAATCGTTCGAAGAAGTGGCATTACATTTTTTTATTTTCAATTACATTCTTACAGGACATATCCGTCCCTTAAGTATTTTTCTATTTTAAAGTAAATTAAACATTGTTTTATAAAAAAATAGTCACGTAAATATTTATCTGAGATTATTTTTTTATCACAAGAATAAAGACGTCCGTGGTGAGTAAACAGCAGCGCGACTGTGCGATCGGATACGAATTGACACATCTCGACAATGTCAAGTAGTAAGAACTTTTCTTGTCACGATTATGTCTAGAGTTATTGGCCATCACATGTCGCTTTGAAAACTCATCAAACATCTCAAAATATATTTTTGCAATCCATATTTTTGTTATAAATATGTTATATCGTCCAAAAATAGTACCTGGTCCAAATTTTTATAATACAAGGTAATAAGTTAATTATTTTTCTAATAATTTCTAATAGAAAATTTAATATTTCCAAGAAATAGAAAATTCATACAGGATATATGGGTATTAAATAAAAAATGAATATTCCTCAAATTTTGTAAGTGCTATTTTAGTTAAAATGACAATATATTTTTGATGAGAATGATTGAGATTTGATGAGAAATGGTGCGAACGATACCACGCCTGTTTCCTTCGTTAACTATTTTTATATACAGGTATTTCTAGTATATTTTAAAACTTACATTTTACTGGAGACTGTTAATCGAGATAAATATACAAAAGAACTTTCAAAAAGTAATTGACCAAAGAGTATAATTTGAATATTACATAATTTGAATTATGATTCTCCTATACTTATATGATGTAGCGTTTTTATCCTAAATGTATTATTTATACAAATATTTTATTTACATATATGTTTATATTACTGTTAAATTATAACATGTTATACATTTCTTAATAAGTTTATAACCAAAGATATTACTAGTCTGGTGGTAATTTAGTTTCAAACGTTTTATTTACAAATTTTGTTGCGAACTATAGAAATTATATTGTCATAGAAATTGTATGAATGTTTAAGATATATTATAATAGGTTGGCAAAAAAGTAATTTCGTTGTGAAATTAAACTCATTTTTTTTTAAGATTTTCAATTGATGTGTTTGATACATTTAACTGTATTTGTCTCACACTGTTATGTTGGCAATTCGATTGAATATAGATCATTTTGACAACTTCAAAACGACAAGAAATTTGGTCATCTTCAATGTACTAAAATGAGTCGAAATTGGTAATTTTTCAACTATCTTTAAGCTCTCATTCGCACGGGCGCATTTTTGACAACTTCAAAACTCGGCGTTAGTGGCTCTCGGGCGACAAACGTTTCAAAAACACTCTTTTTCAGTTCGCCCAAAAAGCATTCAAAAAGCAACACTTTGCGTCAAAAAATGGTGCATTCGTTCTATTTGAATGCTTTTTAACGCGTAAAAAAGCGCCCGTGCGAATGAGGGCTAAACTGGCAGTTTTAAATAAAATTACACGGAGTCATTTTTATACCAAAATCAAGGAGAGAAAACTTTACACTAACAAAAAAATCACAACACAAAATGTTATCTGCGGTCTCAAACTGAACTTACTTTCTTGCCAAAAATTTATTTCCTTTTTGTAGCTGTTAATAAATGTATGTTTAAATAATTAATGTATCATGCGTTTTAAATAAGATTGTACATAATATCATGCCGCTTTGTGACATCATAGACCATAATTTGAAAAAATAAGGAAAAATATTGTAAAATTACCTGTTTTCAAAATAATGTTATCTACAGTTTTCTTAATAAGCAAATTGTTCAGCGCTCTGATAATGATTAGAAATTATAAAATTGTAAATTTACAAATAAAAGAACTTTAATCTTGTTTATTTTAAGTCTTAGCATAAATTTTTCGGCACTAATTATTATTGGCTTTAATCTGTGTACGTCATCGGTGCACGAACAGCTTCAAGAAATCTACGTGTTGCTGGCTCCAATGCAAAAATTGTCACCGTTACAAAAATAATAAGATATCGCACCGCTGTCGACTGCTTGGAACTGTTCGTGCATGGCGTTAAACTTTAAATTGAAAAAATAACATTTTTGTAAATGATTTTTTTGTTAAAACTTTTCAACTAAACATTCTTATTTAAAACGCATTTAGAAAAATATTTAATAAACTCTATGTGTCACACAAAGAAGTTTTATTTGTACCTTCATTTTGATCACCAACTCAAATTGTAAAAAAAATCTCCCATGATGCCTAATTAACTGCAAGGTATGATAATTTATGAAAATGTAAATGTATGTATTTGTAAAAAGACAACTCTGAGAAAAGAGGATAGGAAAGGATGGGAAGGGGAAGTGGATTTGGCGGAAGAAAGGACGCACAGGAAATATCCTCATTCTGTGCGTCCCCTTCTCCGTTAATTAAAGGTAGGCAACGCATCTGCATCTGCGGATGTCTATGGGCTACGGTCGCCTCGCTATTGCGGCGAATCCAGGTGGCCGTTTGCTCGTTTGCCACCTTATGATATAAAAAAAAAGAAACGGTGGTTTGGTAAATTGGTACAAGAAAAAAAAGTTTTTTATTTTCTTCCTTAAAAAATTTGTTCAAAATATCAGCCCAATAAAATCACCAAAATACTTTCATGTATATTGGAGTATTAAAATGGAATAATAATTAATTTAACTTCAAACGAATCCAATACCAATAGTTAGGTAAGTAAATCAATTTGAAAAGCACATGGTCTTCAGAATCAATGGATCAAAACGTCGTTAAATCGATAGTTGTCCGTTTACCCTAGTGTTATATTAATCTTGTAAATATCTTATTTCCGTGTAGCGAGGCGTTTTTGTTGAATGTCAATCGTCATATAGCCTTGCTCAACAGTGTTTTGGGTTACGAATTGTAACGGTGAAAGGCGGTCGCGAAGTGGGGGCAGCGCAATCCGCGCCGACTCCGACCGCCAGTCCACTCGGCCCCGCGCGCATGACTGTTACTCACCACTTGAACCCGGATCTCCCGCGCATATATCGTCTTCAAATGGGAAACTTTTACTTTCGAAGGAAATTATAAATTCAAGGATCTCAGTGCCAGTGTACGTGCTTGTGCTTTGCAGAATAATATGCATAAGTGACGGAATACTTTTGACATATAATTTGTTATGATAAAAAGAGACAATCGTAAAATGTTTCTGTGTGTATGTCTCATTATTTGGAGCGCTGCCCTCGTGCCGGCTCTGGCCCAAGGTGAGTCGAACAATGAAAATATTACTCCTTCCTTTTGTAATGCGAAAATATTGAAAGTATGCGCACAAGTTTCTATTTGTCGGACTTTTGTTAGTCGGATAATTGAAGGAAATATTAAGCTTACAAAAACAGTTTTTACGTTAAGAATAACCGGTTCTTAGGTTTTATAATATCACAAAGCTTATAAATGTAGGTACATTGGAGATTTCTCGACTCATATCGTTCTTGTTACTGCCTTTAGCCGAACTACACTTTTGTGAAAAGTACAAACGAGATTTTCCTGAAATAGATAATAATTTACTTTTTGAATAGATTATTAAATCTGTCAACGTATAGACAAGGATAGATATTAAAATGCATACACCACACGATAAAAAGTAAAATATTACGAAAGCGAAATTTCTTAAAAAGAAAAGGACAAATCGAAACAACACCGCGAATGAAGTCATCAACATTATAAACGTACTTTATATCATTGACCTTCTTCGTTTGTTGAATTTTTGTAAAGTTACAAAACCAAATATTAATCCTCGTATTAACAATTATAGGACTTATTATATTTATCCCTAAAGTCGAATATTGAAGTGAGGCAATTTTGAAGTCTAAAAACTAAGTTAATGATAATCGTTAATAATTTCCTCACAAATTTCTAGAGTATGCCCTGCCTGACTAGATTTGCATAACTAAGATGGCGAACTATAACTGGTTCCCATAGTTTTCTCCATCAACGGAACCGAAGAATCGATTTGGTTTGATAAATAGCGAGACTTGTTATAGGGATTTACTTTCATATTAAATGTTAGAGGTTTCACGTTCTTTTTAGACTGGAAAGATTAAAAGTTCAGTTCAGTTAAATCTAATTTTTTATAGACTACTAGCTGTCGCCCGCGACTCCGTCCGCGCGCAGTTAAAAAAAATGAAAAATAGTTGTTGGCCGATTCTCAGACCTACTGAATACGCTCACAAAATTTCATGAGAATCGGTCAAGCCGTTTCGGAGGAGTACGGGAACGAAAACTGTGACACGAGAATTTTATATATTAGATTGTACATTTTAAATTCAGGTAATAACTAATGAAATCTGTACGTGTTATTTGATTTGTTATGTCCTAATCTTAACCTTTGAAGTTTTCTACTCCAGCACTTCTCGTGTACAAATTATTCCTACTTCTCGGAACATGAGTTATCTATGGGCGCATAAATTAGATACTTCTCCGTAAGAAAATGAAGATTATATTAATAAAATCTAAGCTTATAACTTCAGATTATTGCATAAAACATAAACCCCAATACAAGGAAACAGCCTGACTTACTTGAGTGTATATACGAGTAAGTGATAATTAACTGTCTATTCATTTAAAGTATGAAATTTATTCTACGTTCACACTACAGCAATATTCTATTTTTATTTAAATTGGTAAATTACTAATTCAATAATGGACACAAAAACTAATACTTTTAAAATAAAAATAAAAAATGTAAAAAAAGACAAAGGCAAAAAGACCATTGTTACAAAAAAAAAGAAGGTATTAAATAGTAAGGTATCGGTGTTTCAATTTCATTTAATTTTTTACTATCCTGGTAGACCCTTTGTCTGATTGACATCGGTAAAGCTACAAAAGCCCTAGTAAGACCATAAAGTATCTTTAGGTTTCCCTTTCATTGTAAAAATCAAACGGCTTACAATATATAATTATATCGGTCGGTCGACTAGCGGCATGCGGTGTCGCGTGTTCGATTGCTTTCACTTGCGCCGCCACTAAGTACACCACCTATAGGGTTGTCGATTGAACATTAACATAACTAGTAAGTGATGTGTTCCTTACAGTGGCTTTTGCGACTTACGATGTTCAGCGGTACCTTATTCCTTCTCGACTCTGCTGATTGATGATTAGTCATGATTACTATGGTTACTACTATGATTAATATTATTAATATCGCATGTATCTGGTTTATAGCGGTTATTATGTAAAGAATGAAATGCGTACTGTTAGAGCTATCCGAGTACCATATTGGAGTTCAGGTGAATAATTTTGATTAAAATTACATAATTAATAGTAAAAACTGGCCACTCAATAAGAACGAGATTTTCGTAACTCTCAGTAATACGGTAAATACTTATAATTCTAAACTTCATAATATTTATTCTAACTAAAATTTTGTTACAACAACCATAGTGTGTGTGACAAAGCGTGGTCAGTTAGCACGACGCGATCGCAAGCCGGGCGACACGTTCCACTGATCGATATACACAGCCGGTCTTCTGCCCACAAGCGAACCGGCGCGACGCTAAGTACCTCGGGACTTGGCGACCCTCTGCTAACATTACACTACTAAGACTCCTTTTCCACTAGCGCGACGAGCTTATTTCTGACTACGTCGGTCGCACGTACTTTTTTCACTTTTTAAAGTATTTATCATTTCCACTTCGCGGAATGTCAAAGAAATAGAACTGTACGCGACTTGGCGTTCAATAGATAAAGGTCACACGATACCACAAGTATCAGAAGTTACAAGAACTTTTCAATATTGAAAAGTTTTGAAAGCTTTAGATTCATGTTTTATCGAAGATATACTCAAATGTTGATGATCAATAAGGTTGCAATTGAAATATTTCCGATTAATTTGAAGCGATCCTACACTTAAATGACTAAATAATAGACCTGCAATGGTCAGTCAGTTCACTATTACAACTCAAGAAGGCTGGTACATAAATAGCAGTAATAACGGATTGGTAAAGGCTGAAGTAATGATGATGGTTGACATTAATATATAGGTAGACTAGTGTTGCAAATCCTTATGTCTTCTATGACAACGTATATGACGCTAATATCATTTTAATTGTTGAATACTCACGTCAATAAAAACTAAGCACACTTCTGTGGGTAAGTAGTGTAATTTTCAATTAATTATTAGATGAAAGTTATAACATTTCTTTGGCTTTGATACGTTACGATTGAGCGTAGGTTGACGAATACAGGTTTATTTATTGAAAGAAATTGTTTATTTTTAGCGCGAAAATAGTAGTACACATAAAATTTAATAAAAGCTCGCAAAGATTATTTATTAGATGAATTTAACTTGACCATTAGAAACAAGCAAATGTTCTTTTCCTCCGTTCAATCAAACTCATGCAATAAAACGAATAAGAAATGTCTAAACTTATTGTGAATTTAAACTATCTTCACACACATACAGGACCATGTTTGTTATATCCAAAGAGATAGAGACCGTAGTATAGTTGTAATACAGATGCCACGATAGTGTAAACTCACCGTTAGGGTCTATAAGAATCTAGTTAATTAATCAGAGTCTCCTTTAATTACTGTAGCAGTCACCGGTATATCTTTCCAAGGTAGCAACGGTAGCAAATAATCCAACGAAGCAGCAAAGTGAATTAACTATTTAATAAAATCCGTCAGCGGCATGTTGGTGCACTGTAAATTTTTTAATTTTAATAATTCCTAATATAGTGAAAGTCAAATGTACTTCTAACTTTTGAATATAAATGATAAATTATGACATTAATTCATTTGCTAAGCAATGAACAATATGGCATTGCATACATATATATGTATATGTTTCAGTCAAACATTAAAAAGTATAACTTTCTGAATCATTTTCGTAATTTCCAACAATTTTAACAACAAGCAGAAAACAAATGTTTTTGTTAATAATATCATACAATGGTATAAAATTTATATAAGCAGTGTCGCGAAATTTTAAGTCAAAGTAAAACTATAACCCAGTATTTCCACTTGTAGAGAAATTAAAACACTCGTTGAAAAAAATGTATGAAAAGAATAAGACAGTTAAAATATGTTTGTGCTTATCTGATTTCAGCAAGGGTACCTCACTGTAAATTCGTTTCCTACAATAGTCTACTCCAAACTACATTGCTACGAGCTCTAACCATTCCAGAAGTACCATTCGTGTTCTGCGCTCGTAAAAGTATTCGTTAATTAGTGTCCCTCACTCGAGCGTCATTTGACTTCCGAGAACAACGTTACGTGTTGTGACGTAATTCAGATTCACGCAACTCTATGCAGTCGCATCGTAGCGAAACTTTGATTTTATTAGACAGGACGTGTTAAACGCGCGCATTCCCCTATCTCAAATAAAAACAAACAATAAGTTCTAAACTTGCTTGCACATGTTTAGTGTGTTCGTTTTGTGTGTAAATTTCTGAGTCCGTGCGGTCATAAAGATGTTTCAATTTTACGTAAGTGATATGCACACGTGTAATTTTCCTCTTTACCTCACCCGCCGCGAATAATGACACAATTTATTAAGCTACAAGGATGACTTTTTGTCTAGTCCGTTTGTCAATAATCAAAGTCGCGAAATAATCTCTCACAACAATTTCGGTGGAAAATTAATGAACGCGTTGGCCGTCGTTAATAATTTCCTTTGACAAAATTTATCATTGTTCAAAGGACTGTCGTGATCAAAATGTAATTATTGACTCGTAAATAAATAACGCAAAGATTTAAATTACGTGTGTGTTGTTGCATCACGTATGAATAAGTTACTAGCTACCAGTATTAAAAGCCTGAAAGTAGCACCAGTGATAGAGACATCAAAGAGCAAAAGTTTGTGTGCAAAAGAATGGCAAAGGAGAACTTAAAATTTGAGTGTTTATTTTGTGTATATTGGTAAAAGACGGGAACAGAAAAACCTTTCATATAAATTAAAAGGCACTCAGTTTCATTAATATCTCTAACATATAAGACAAATTAAATTTGGTGATAATTGACACAAAGCAGTCAGTTCAGTGCAGTTTCATATTACACGTATATTAAAAATTAAATATGAGAAAATTACAGTCATGTGCTCTCGGACAGCTAATAAAATTGAGTTCAATGAAAACAGACGGTTAATTAATTGAAATACTGGGAACACGGTTTATATTTTCACATTTTCGCTGCTTTTTCGTGGATTCAATATTTCAAATTAATTAAATTCAATAATAAAACGATACAATTTCTTGAACTACAATATATTTGCCATAAATATTATATACATATATCTTATGAAATATTTTTATTCATTTTTTTATTTTTATTTATTACAATTATAAAAGGTACATGGTAATCTTAGGAAAACACACTGACCCTCAAATCTGTATGTAAACAGTTTTACTGAGGGATCTCGGAATCTAACAGATTAAACTAGAATTAGATTAAACTATGTAGAATATTATAAACCAAATTAAGCTCTTTAAATTAGTGAGATTATACAATTACTCGTAAATTAAGTGTACATAATCCAGAGAAAATAACTTCTCTGAATTAATTTTCACTACATTGTGTATTTAAATTCATGGGAAACGTTGGTGTCTTGCTGTCTAGCCGGCTCAGAAACGAGTCGGTGTAGGCGCCGGAGAGAAAGTTCCTGTGATCCGTCTTGCCGCGGGCGAAAAGCCTCTCGTTTCTGAATGATCAATTTTCTCTACGTCGTCTTGTCTCGATTAGATGTGAACTGATACTGAATTTATATACTAACGTAAGTGACGCTTTTTTACTTGTTTGAAATAGGGTTGTCGTCGACTTTTTAGTTTCTTTGTTTAATGTTAATAGCTCTCTAATAATCGAATTCATATTTACTTATTAATATTAATTAGATTTATCGATATTGAGTCGAAAAAGCCAATATTTAAATTTTTAGAAAATTAAATTTTAAAAGTTTTCTTCGCTGCTTAGCATTTCTTTATGAATGTGAGCCAAAAAAGCGTCGCTAAAATAATATAGAAGTAAAAACAAAGGTAAAAGAACAATATTGTGCGATGTCTATTGAAATATAAAATATTGTAAGGTATTTCATATACCTACGCCTGGTATGGCTTTTGTGCCTGGTATGTGTTCATTAATAACTTCAGTTCCACGGCATTTAATATGAACGACTGAATTAAATGTTATTCTGACCTTAACACAACCAGTTTATATAAAAATATAATTGTGAGATTCCACTAGCACTAAACATACATACATTTTTAACAGTGGAAACACACAGTTAATACAAGGGTAAGATAATTTTACAGTGACAAAAGTTCGCTTTTAAATGTATATGTAGTTTTTTCGTATTTTATCATTGCTTTCGGTTCAAAAAGTTGCGATTTTTGTTTTTGTTTTAGCCTATTAGCCTTGTAAATATTTTCCCCTTAGGTTTATTATGTAAAAATACGTCAATTTTCTAATTTTGTTTGTGTTATTTTTAAATAAGTTTTATTCCGCGTGTGTACTGAATCCACAACATCTTTACGCGACCGACATAGTGATATCAAAGACCGGTTTATTATTTTATATTGTGCTTATTAATGTTGCCACGGAACCAATACAAACTAACTTAAATAAGGCAGGATGCTGTTTACTGCCTGACTTGTAGTAACCAGGTACTAACAAGGTTCATATTAATAGACTTAGTGGGCTGATTTTATATACTACCGCTTTTAGATAGCATAACTGTAGGATTCCACTGGAGTAACACTTTTATTTGTATATCATTCCTTTCATTCGCTTTGAGGCTATAATAAGTATTGATAATAGTGTCATGACAGTCTAATTCTATGGTCATTCCTATAAATGTAACATTTATAAACTCTCAAAAATTATAATGTCCACGTACTTAGATAGAAATAGGTTTGACTGTTTTTAATAACGATCGAATAAAATATTCTCAGATTCGCAAATAAAAAAACTTATTCATTTGCAATATAGACAAAAATTAATTAATAATATTTAAGGTGTTTTATTTTAGAAGCTGAATCATACAAAGTTAATGTTTCATAAAACAAATGTAATTACTGTTATCCCTGAGGTTTTACAGTTTCATCATAAGGCGAAAAGAAAACCCACGAGCGAGACTTTAATTTTCTCTACGAAGTTGATTGAATAAATTTAGTTTCAAAATGAATTCTAGCTATAAAATGTCCCAAAGAACAATGTAATATTTATAAAGTCGTGATTATTTACTTACTTAAAAATACAACAACATTAGTAAGAAATATAATACGTAATATTCATTTTGCACTATTAAAATAAATGTACATTATAATAAACAGATTTTCATATATTGCACGGAAGCCGAGTAAATTATTATCATAAAAATTATAATAAATAGTAGCTTCCGTAGCCACTTTTATACGTTTACTATTACAAAAGTTCCTAAACGATTATTTTTTGTTTCGTTTAAATTGTAACGTGTTTGCGAATGTAATCAGTGTGACCTTCAAGAATTGAAATGTAAACGTGAAAGGCCTTTATCTGAGAATGAGGTTACAATACACCAAACATTGACGTCATCGTAGAAAGTCTACACTATTTATGGACATGCTTATAATTTCCATTATAGCCTCTATCTACCTACTGGTGTAATTGATTTATATCATTGGTTTCTTTGACTTCAAAGAATAAAAATAACTGGCAATGATGTCTTTTTATTTTACGGCACAGTTTTGCCGATCCTCATACATCTTTATATTATGTGATGTTATAATAAACTTTATTGAACAGATGAGAAGATACATAAAATTAAAAAGGATGTTACTTCCTCAAACAAATTCTCTTTTGCTTCCCATCTATTTTGTATAAGAAGAGACTGGGAATGGACAAAACAATATTATCTTAGCTGTGGTTTCTCAATCATAATACTCTAATTGAGGTCGATCTAGTCCCTCCATTTGGTTATTGTTGTAGGCTCTACTACTGTTGTGACTCTATTATTAAGCAATTTTTTTGTAAATCTATTAATATTGGTCAATTCAATAGACCTTGTTCATTTAAATTACCTAAATACCAGACGAGCTTCAGTCAAGGTGAGAGAACTTTTCCCGCGGTTTCTTGCTGTCGGTACGAGTGCTGCTAAACTGTTGCACACCGTTATAAAGTATCAGTTATACAGGCCGTTGCAAATTATCTTACATTCTTTTATACCCAACGGCCATTTCAAATGTAAAAGTGTTTTAATCTATATGATAGGGAATTATCATATTTAGTGCGTTCTAAATACATAGTTTTAGATAAATCTATATATATAAAAGAAAGTCGTGTTAGTTACACTATTTATAACTCAAGAACGGCTGAATCGATTTGATTGAAAATTGGTGGGCAGGTAGCTTAGAACCAGGAAACGGACATAGGATAGTTTTTACCCCGTTTTCTATTTTTTATTCCGCGCGGACGGAGTCGCGGGTAAAAGCTAGTTAATAATAAAATATTTAATTTAAAACATATAAGGTATACTGTTAGACCTGACAGTTTATGTTATGATACTTTGCAATATAACTATAGTTGTCTATTAATATATTTAAGATGAAGATGGTGAAGCTGAGTATATGAACGAAAATAAATATATATTATTAAAATTATTATTGTAAATATTTAATATTTTTATAAAATGTATTATATTTAAGGAAATAAGTTAAATGAATAGATAATCAAAATTTATAAAGTATCAGTTATTTTTTGCAATATAAGAAAACATAATATCATTTATAAAGTTATAAAATACATTCAAAGGTTATTATAAAAGACTGGTTACATCGAATGTACATATGTTGTCTCGGCGTCGGCCGTGGCGAGTGAATGAAGGTCGTCGTGTTGTCCGTTTTGCGCGGCGCTGTGTGTGGTGGACGCGGCGTATGAGCGACTATGACCCCAACCGTAACGATACAAAACCCTCGCCCCACGGTTACTTTGTAACGAATTGCAATATTTTTAACATCACTTAATTTATATAGAAACTCTTACCTATTTGTTTTAAGTGTTTTTTTCATTTGATGTTTATCGTTAAAATAAATAAGTGATCGGTCCGTTGCCATTTATATGATATATTACGTCAATTCTTTAATTCGTTAATTAATTATTTTCTGTTTACAGAAATTCGTTCTCTTCAGAGAAAAGCCTTTTAAAAGTCAAAGTATAGGTTTAAATATTAAGCAGCCGTTTCTTTACTTTAAAACATGATATGTAAACTTTATCTATAGGAATAATGCTACAACTTTTTTTTAAATTTAATTCTTATTAATCTCGCTCAAATTATAATACCTGATGATTAACACTGATACAAAAGACTTCAACGAGTTGTATTTAATTACAATGTTGTATGTAAGGAATCTATATTTTTCAAATATGCCATCAAATATAAAAATCAGGGTCACTATTCTATTAAGCAATTAAAAATTAAAACAAATAATAAGAACCTCGTTGAAAACAATTAGAGCGCGTTCAAAATACAAGTTTACTGTTTGTAAGCTGCAATAGGGACAGACGCTTCCTGTTTGTTACACGAGAACTTAATCATTTCGTACGTACAACGGTCAGGCTTTGGCTCGTGCAATGTTGACCTTGCACACAAAAGAGACGAGGGGAACAACTGCAATACTGTTCATGATTACATTCGTTATTTTACATCCATTAGGGGTGAGGTAAATATAGTTATATATTAATTATGTATCCATCGTACAGGTTGTTTATAAAAGCAATAAAACATTAATAATGTACGATAATATTAAGATTTATTAAATTGGACTTACAACAGTAACCTTCCAATTATTAAGCGCACTTTACCATCGCAAGTCGTTAAAGTAATTAAAATGTGTTACTAGAACCTATCTTAACCGCATAACTGGAAAGCTTTATTTGTTACAAAAGTGTTAAATAAATTTTACATTTATACAACTTTGCTAAAGGATCCTAATAAAGGTATGGAAACATGATAATGTGAACAAGGTCCCAGTTAATAATGTCAGTGACTACTTTAAGATCTACTTTGCGGTGTAACGCGAAATCTGTAACAAGAATAAATTAAAGACACCTCCCTCGCTGTTTTATTTAACTCCCGCGCAAATATTGTAATTGTTATTTACATTTTAACCTTGAGATTATTACCTAGTATCTAGTTTATCTGCAGTTAACCACGGGGCTACCGTATCAATCATAGTATACTCTTATAAAACAGATTTTCTCTTCAAAACAATACATATTTAGATATCAGATGCTAAGACACTATATTATAATATAGGAAAACATGGTGATGTAACTTGTAAATATTATCGAGAACATTCAAACATTTGAGTGAAGTTTAACTTCGTAACGACCACTATTAAAGTTTACACCCCAATAATAAATCCTAAATTGCTATAACAGCCATTTAAATTTTTATCTTCAGCTTAAGTACTATTTATAGAAAAGTTTCCAAAACCGCCGTCGTCTGTATTCGACCTTCAACGGCTTCTAGCTTATTCTGATGAAAAAAATATTTGATTTCAATATTTTCTTTTCATACAATTTCTCTAGGGGATTTAATATCGAGATTTTATGATCAATTACATTCAATAATATTCCCGGACCGTGGTGAAAGATGTTAATAAAAGAGCTCGGAAAAATAAATTAGTCGTTGCTGTTTCGAATTTATTCAATCCCACTTGTTAAATAATAAATGCTATTAGTTTGCTATCGATCACAGATCACGAATTATATTTATCTAACGTTTGTTTTCAATAATCATTATAAAGCCACGAATAGAATTATGAAGCCTAGTTCCGAGTTTTAATTAATAAAAATTACTCCTGTAACAGCGATTGACGATGATAATTGTGTGGCGGTAACAACCGGCGTTTGCTCTCGCCGTGTCGCAACCGTGTCGCAACCGCACAATAGAATTTATTAAATCGCATTTTGTGTAACACAAACTTTTCATTCGTATGTGAAACTGGTATGTTACTGTCGATACAAATGTTTTCCTTTTTTCTTTTTGTGCTCCCACTACTTTACCGTTTTGCCGTATACCGTTTTTAAATATGTAAGTTTGAACCGATTTTTTATATATTACGTACTGAGTAGATCACAATATCCTTATCTCGAGAGGTATGCCTAACGAACAAAATCTTTATATCAAATAATTCCCATGATTGCTTCTCGGCATACTTATAGAAAAATAAGGCGATAAAACTGAATAAACTCTACCAAGGCTACGTCCATTGCACGAACTTGTTTTTATTTCTTTAAAAAGTTTATTAGACGGAACTTCATTGAGGTAAGTCGCCTGACTTTAGAATCTATGCGAATTATTTATAAGATCGTCGCCTCAGCCTTTAATTAAGGCTATTTGATTAGATAAAGACACTTATAACGTCAAACTTAAAAGTGAGAATGCATGTGAATTTAATTGCGCCAATAATAAGGAAACTTCACTTTGTCTGGGATATTTCGCTTCCACTTAACTACTATCCACGCGACTGCTGCCGCCCTTGATCGCATTTGCGTACAGTCGAGTCGAGTGACCATTTTCACTGGTGCGACCGTGGCTGCTATACAAAGTGAAAACGCGCTGCTAGCTGCAGCACATGGAATAGGCACTATTATATGTCGCATGTGTAATGCGCTATTCAAACCCGCAACATACCTTCAGTTAGGCAACACTAAGAAATGTACAGTTTAACTGACATTTCACATTTTGCCTACATATCTCACAAAGAAATGTTAAAATTAAAAATTATTTACTCTTTATGTTAAAATGTAAATCGAAACTGCTATGTACACTGGAAGAGCGAGGCATTCCCTACACAAGTGTCTCTTGACTACTTTTTGGGAAGCCCCGGCAACTTAATTGTAAAGATTTACTTGAAATAAATACATTTTTATTTTATTTTATTTTTATTTTATTAATTATTTATTATTATATTGTTCAGGTCTAACTGTGCAGTTAAAACTGTAAGTGTGTAGCGAGCTTTAGCTAAATTAACTGCGTCATTTTATATACTCTAACGAGTTGTTTACAAACAAAAAGCTTTTAGTAAATGCGAAAAACATTCCTAATTGAAAAATAAATTAAAACGAACTGATACTCGGATAACAAGGCGAATTAAGAATGGCAACATAAATTGATGAGCGTCGAATACGCCAACGCTTTTAAATGTTAATTCTAACTGACTACTCCAACGTATAAAGGCACCTTTTTGTTTATTTAACTTGAACTTGAAATTGTACTCAGATAATTAATTGTGTATTTAATGTTTTTCAATCATATTACATAACAACGTGTGGGACGGCTGTAGCTCCTGGGACGTCTATATTAGTATTGTTGACGGTTTGATTATATTTACTTTATATGGCAAAGTAAACTAAAACGTAGACGGGACAGTTATTGCTTGCAATTTCGCAAAATAAAGAAAGTTATTTGGATACAATAATTTAAAGACAAATTATTGATGTGAATATGAATAAAATAAAATAAACTTTGATAGAGATTAACTTCTATGAAATATTAAGCTTTTTCCCGGCGACAGAATTCTAAAAAGTGTGTTCGTTTAAATATTAGAAAATAATAGAAGTAAAAAGAAATCTATATCTAAATCCGTGTAGACATATTGGCTTATGTTGGTTGGGATATATTGTTTTTTCATTGGCAAAATGTCCGTCGTATATCTCATTATTAATTAAAAGTAAATAATCTAAAAAATCGATAAATAATCTCAAATTAAGTCCACATTATTATAAAATAATTTTGGAGAAAAAATAAACTTCATAATCCGGGGTAACAGTGTAGTAATTAAAGGTAAACAAAATACCGCGAAGTATTTTAAATTTCAATAGCGCTTTTAAACTGACACATTCAATATAGAATATGGTTTCATGTATTATCTTGATTATATTTGTAGATTCAGGTGACAATAATCCTCTGACACCCATTCCCCTGGGAACTGTGTAGTAACGCGTTCCTATTTATATTGGAGCTTCTCCTGGGCACAAATTAATTTTGCAAAACAAACCACGATGTTATTAGCGGACGGTCCTCCTCATTATGTTACAGATTAATAAAATTTATTGAAAATATTGTTGTGCCATATACATTTTCATCGCTTTTATATTTATGCTTGCGTCATTTCATCTGTTAAAGTAATAAGATAGAGCATTGTAAAGTGATAATGTTTGAATGCAAAAACACATGTGAAACTAGACAGATGGGGAGCGATCTCTTGACGATTAAATCATTCAAAGAATCATATGGATGGAGGTATCTTCAGAACGGCTCAACGGATCTTGATGAAATTTGGTAAAGATGTAGAACATAGTCTGGAAGAACAAACAAGCTACTTAATAAGTTTTTTTTTGACTCCACACGGGCGAAGTTGCAGGCGACAGCTAGTTTTAATACAAGTAACGACATAACGCTAAAATAGTAACCTAAAAATACAGATAGGATTACATTCATTTAAAAAAGTCATGATTCTTCGTTTTCAGACAGCATTTAAAATCTTGTTACATTAGCTTTACCGCAAGTTTACGTAAATTATATAGAAAATACAAACAGAAATATAGTCTATTTATATATCATTAGTTAGACTGGTAACTACAGACATCTTTAATGACATATTATACAATATATTATAATTATCAGCCTGACAACATACTTATTGCTGTGTTACAAAGAAGTAACAGCTTATTCCATAACAAGCATTATATGCAAATGTATTACTTAAGGTTGGCCGACTTTTGTGTTAAAGACTAAAAATTCAACGGTGCCGATGTGAAACCAGGCGAATGACAACATTAATTCCAAACATGTTCATGGTACCGTTTTGTAGTGTCAGACATATATGTCAATTATGTACGAGTATATTGAATACGCTCTAGGACTCGATGTTCCAAAGCCAATTGTGTTTGTTTTGTGATGCAAATATCAACTATATGTACTACAAGCTTTTATTATTAGATTTTGATAGATGTATTTATTTGTACTTGCGGTCAACTATCGTTCCATAATTCATAATCAAATATTTTTTAAAACACTTCTCATTAGCTTTATCTGTGAAATTTTTCGTTCATCCGTTCGTGCAATTACTTAAAAGGGGTATAAAGTTTTCTGTTTAGATTCAATATATTTATATCAGTGGCTGTCGCTAGTCGTTTAATATCGAAGACATAAAATCAATGTATTTTATTATTTATAATGACCTTTTATAGGTTGCCAGTTTCTAATTAGAATTTATACGTACAATATTCAAATTTACCCAATGGCAAACAAAAGTCGCTTGATTTCTCAGATCAAGATTGAAATAGAAATTACGTGGGCCGCGGTAAAAGAAAATCAGAACAACTGAAAAGGTTTACCAAAACCGAACAAATACAGGGTTCTTTCATATTTTCCTTACAGTCATATCTTTATTAGTACTATTAAGTAAGCCTTTACTAGAATAAATAAAATAAATTAATATTATAGTAGTAGTTTTAAGAGACCCCAGATTATTTTTAATAACCGTTCTTTTGTAACCTAATATTTTTTTTATATTCCTTAGTGGAATCAATGTGCAATTCTTGTAGATATTCTCGTAGTTAGCTGTGTATTGGGTACTGTGGGTCAGCTCGAGTGATTCCTTACGCGTTCGAGATGCGGCGCGCTAACGGTGTCCGATTGTTCTAAACACAAAAACCTATAGATGGCAAGTTGCGTGCCCCCATTTTTGCGATGACACCGCTCTTTACTGTGGCCTATGTTGATAACGAAAGCGTTTCGCTGTTTTATTACCAGTATTAAGTATTTTAAATAAATTTATATAAAAAAACTAATTACTAATTATTATGAAGTTACTTTAATTTTTATTAAATTTAGTAATATTTATTAAATAAAGACGTTAATTGTAATAATATAATTTATATCATGCAATCCTCAGCTATAAATAAATTAATGGGTTTTCTGTACTATCTAATTTACAATAATAATAAAATCTAACTTGTAATTTTAATAATAATTCCAACGTTAATCGAGGTTTATTGCTGTCGTCATGTTGACCTCTGCACTTTTAGATTTAAGCCCCGCATCCTCTTGTATTTTGCACCTGATCTTAACTTGGTCAAGAATGTTGTGGAAGGCACCGGCACTAACTGGTTACGAGGCTAGCCAGCCTACACTGTATACCTGCAAAACACCGTTGACCGAAATCTTTTACACAAAAATACAAAAACGTAGAAAAGTTAAGTTGTTGCACTGTTACAATGTAAATACATATATATCGGCAAAAGCATAGAATTATTGGTATGGAAAAGCGAGAGGTGTGTTCCGTCAGGGCCGCTTAAATCTGATCGGTAGCTCAATACATGTTTTAACCTTTCGCTCCTTTTATTGCGAAGCATTGTATAAATATTAATTACTTGCTATTATGTATTTAAGATTAAGTTACATTTTAGCTACACAAGAAAAAACACAAATTAAAGCACACTTCCGTGTATTAAAATACGGAGCATTTAATTCTCTATGCAATAATAACAATCTTTATATTTTATTTCAGTTTAATAACCGTGATAATCTAGCATTTTAGACAGAACAATCAAAATAAGTATCAGCGTTGATTTATCTTTAGTATAATTGTGAGAAATCGCATACAATAGTATTGTTATTTAAGTACCAGTTACCCTTGGAGGCTCAATATTCTATGAGATTTTGCATCTGAATTGGTATTTACTAACTGATATACCATTCGACTGACATTCGGACAGCTGCCTAGAGCGAGATCGTTTTCAGATTTTCCACCGAAAAATATTTTAAAACTTGTTAACGATATCGCGCGTTTTGAAAGCCGATATGTGAATATTTTGACATCACTTAATTTTTTTTTACAGGCAAAACTCACACAGCATATATAGCGATACTTATTGCATAAAATAATTTAATAATTTCTATGATCGATGTATCTTTTTAGTAACATGCTTAAAGTAATAGCAAATAACAAGTCAATCGATCAGATTATTTAATGTAGTGAAAAGTAATTTTACCTTAAATTATTTTAAAATATATAAATCATATTGTAAAATAACTTTAGCTACACTTCAATTTCAATAATGGAACGTTTTATGTCGTGCTGTAGCTTTTACCTGGTTACAGTTGTGTTGACAAAAAGAGAGTGCATTTCAGGAAAGCCATCTGGAAAATTAATCTCTCAGGTACTTATAGTACAAGCCAAACATTGTGGCTAAAGCTTTTTGCTGTGGGCTTCGACTGCAGTGCCACTTGTTGACATAAGGTTATCTCTGTTTTGTAAAGGGAATTTGAAGGATTTTAATCTGTGTCAACACTAGTGATACAGCGTTGTATTAGGAAAATATTATTTTTATAATTATTGTTTAAAATGTGTCTTTAAAATCAATATATCTCATTTCGTTCTTAAATAATTAGAAATATAACTTTCGAACACAATAACATCTAAGTTAGGTACTATTTAATTTGAAAAAATACTAATATTGCCTTCTTTTATTTATTTTTTCGTTTGTTATATTGACGTAATACACTTAGGTACGAATGGATAAAAATACTGAACAACTGGAATAATATTTGCAATAGTTTTGCGCAACGTATAAGTACTCTCTACGTTAATAAAGGGATTCAAACAATAAACCAAAATTAGGCCACCAGTTTAGTCATTAATCTAAATATAGTAACAAATTATTTTATCATTCGAGAGTGTAATGTTAGTTCTACTATACATTTTGCCGACTGTTCTTAGTAAATGCATCTTAGTAGTTATCTATTTTTGCACTAAATCTAATTGTAATATAAAATATTATTAATCATTGCTAGGTCAGTAGTCAAAGAAAGTACTATTAAATTGTTTAAACTTTCGTGAGACATCATAATTAATTAATTAAGAACGGCTTAACTCACGTTTTGATCGTCCGGTGGCGGCACCGACTAGTTTCGGACCCATCGGGGGTCCATCTTCAGGGCGAGTGTTCAATTCGAGGACTTCGCGGTCGCGTCGCGTCTCGCACTGCGGGCCATAGCGCGTAGCGCGCGGCTCGAGGGGGCGGCGGGCGCGGGGGGCGCGGTGGCCGTTGCGTGCGTCGGCGACGGCGATGTCGACGAGTTCAAAATTGACGAGTCACTGTTGTTAACATTAAACGGGGCGCAAAACGTACTGACGATGTCCGACACGTATTCAACACCATCTTCGTTGTTCTTCTGCTTCGGTCTCAGCAACACGGGTTCCCACGCCGGAGACAGAGACCAACCCTTATCTCTATTAAAATTAGGTCGACGTCGGATTTCAATGGCTTCGAGTAACTTACGTGACACGAAGTTTTTGTCACGAGCCAAGACTTTCACTCGGTCAAACCTAATGTAATGAGAGTTGGAGGTAAGGGCGTGTTCCGCAACCGCTGACGTGTTGCTGTCCAGTTTGCGCATGCAACGAATGTGCTCTGTGAGCCTGGTATTAATGTTGCGCCCCGTTTCCCCAATGTAACTTTTGCCGCAATCGCATGGAATTTCGTAGACGCCTGGGCCATCTAAGGGGGTACGATCTTTCGGCGAACGTAAAACTCTCCTTATCTGCGTAAGGGGCCGGAAAATTGTCTTGATACTATACTTGCGGCGTAACAAGTGTCCAATCTTATCCGTCACCCCCCGCATATAAGGTAGATATGCCGGGACTCGCTCCACAACCTGAGGCCGTGTCTTACCGGTCGTGTTTGCTAGCCTAAGGCTTTGTCTCCATTTGTAGCCATTGTCCTCAAGAACTCGTCTCACGTGCGTCAGTTCCGACTCTACGAACTGAGGATCGCATAAGCGAAGTGCACGATTGATGAGAGTGCGTGGCACGGACGATAGGTGAGACGGATGATGATGGGAATCCGCCTTTAGGTACCGATCGGTGTGCGTCGGTTTCCTGTACACCGTGTGCACTAGACACCCACTCGATTCACGCTTCACTAATACATCCAGGAAAGGGAGGGTTCCATCTTTTTCCTCCTCCGTCGTAAAGCGTATCCTAGGATGTATTTCGTTCAAGTGATCCAGTAGCTGCCCTATGTGTCGTCTGGAAACTATAGCAAACACATCGTCTACGTATCTCAGCCAGTATCTAGGTTTGACTGGCGCACTGTTCAACGCTTCCTTCTCGAAATTTTCCATAAATATGTTGGCCACCACCGGGGCTATTGGCGAGCCCATCGCCACTCCATCCACTTGCAAATAAAAATCCCCTCGCCAGAGGAAATAGCCACTCTTGAGGCAAAATTCCATCAGACTTATGTACTCAGTAGGTAAGTTGTTAACAATAAGGTGTTGCTTTATTATATCAATAGTTTCCGCTACCGGTACGTTAGTGAATAAAGATGCCACGTCAAAACTGACCATTGCCTCGTCATCTTGAATTCTTATATCTCGCAATAAGCGAATGAAGTGTGTGGAATCCCTTATGAAGCTCGTCGTTTTCCCAGTCAAAGTTTGCAAAAAATCCGCCATGTGACGTGAGCTCTTGTACGTTGGCGAGTCGATTTGACTAACAATGGGACGTAGCGGCCAATTTGGTTTGTGGATTTTGGGTAAACCGTATATTTTTGGAGGTGTCGGGTTCAAGGGACGTAGTCGTTTTCTCTCTCCATCTGACAGCGAGGACAAGATCTTGTTCAGTTTGGACGTAACTCGAGCTGTCGGATTGTAGTTTACCTTTTTATATGTACTGGTATCACTAACTAGTTCATCGACTTTTTGTTCATATTCAGCTGTATCTATTATGACAGTCGCGTTGCCCTTGTCCGCCGGTAAAACGAGAATATTCGGATTATTGCGAAGAGACATAAGCGCCTGGAACTCTTGCCTAGTGATGTTCTGTTTCGGACTCTTGTGTCTGCGTATTAAAGCAGATATATCTTGTCTAAGGCATTCAGCGTCCGGTCCAGGCACCTTATTGCGCATGAGACAGCTTTCGACACTAGATACTATAGACTCCACCGGAACTCTGCTAGGTGTTATTGCAAAGTTTCACCTATCGTCCGTGCCACGCACTCTCATCAATCGTGCACTTCGCTTATGCGATCCTCAGTTCGTAGAGTCGGAACTGACGCACGTGAGACGAGTTCTTGAGGACAATGGCTACAAATGGAGACAAAGCCTTAGGCTAGCAAACACGACCGGTAAGACACGGCCTCAGGTTGTGGAGCGAGTCCCGGCATATCTACCTTATATGCGGGGGGTGACGGATAAGATTGGACACTTGTTACGCCGCAAGTATAGTATCAAGACAATTTTCCGGCCCCTTACGCAGATAAGGAGAGTTTTACGTTCGCCGAAAGATCGTACCCCCTTAGATGGCCCAGGCGTCTACGAAATTCCATGCGATTGCGGCAAAAGTTACATTGGGGAAACGGGGCGCAACATTAATACCAGGCTCACAGAGCACATTCGTTGCATGCGCAAACTGGACAGCAACACGTCAGCGGTTGCGGAACACGCCCTTACCTCCAACTCTCATTACATTAGGTTTGACCGAGTGAAAGTCTTGGCTCGTGACAAAAACTTCGTGTCACGTAAGTTACTCGAAGCCATTGAAATCCGACGTCGACCTAATTTTAATAGAGATAAGGGTTGGTCTCTGTCTCCGGCGTGGGAACCCGTGTTGCTGAGACCGAAGCAGAAGAACAACGAAGATGGTGTTGAATACGTGTCGGACATCGTCAGTACGTTTTGCGCCCCGTTTAATGTTAACAACAGTGACTCGTCAATTTTGAACTCGTCGACATCGCCGTCGCCGACGCACGCAACGGCCACCGCGCCCCCCGCGCCCGCCGCCCCCTCGAGCCGCGCGCTACGCGCTATGGCCCGCAGTGCGAGACGCGACGCGACCGCGAAGTCCTCGAATTGAACACTCGCCCTGAAGATGGACCCCCGATGGGTCCGAAACTAGTCGGTGCCGCCACCGGACGATCAAAACGTGAGTTAAGCCGTTCTTAATTAATTAAAGAAAGTACTATTTTAATAATTAAGCCCCTTAAAAATAATTTGTCGAAATTAAGATAATCAAAATATAAAATTCATTCTATCTTCATTGCTTCAACAATTATAATATTAGCAAGATAACACGAGAAATGATATATAAGAATGTTTTAACGCAATATCATCTACAATATGCCTTTTTCGGAAAGACCTCGCGAGTCAATCGATCAAACGTTTCACCCGATGAACATGGTATATAAATTCTGCTTAGTAGGATTTATTGATTATTAGGTACTGGATACTCAGTAATTCATAATATAAACATATATTTCTATTTATTTGTAATGATAATTTACTAACCTATGGGAAATCTCAGTTTATAAAAATGAAAATAAGTTTTATAATGACAGTTAGCAAACTGTTGTAGATCTATCTCTCTGCTGTAAATCTAGTTGTCGGGTAAAAAGCATTTGAAAAGGCTATTGCCAATTCGACATATATTGGCCGTCGTGCGACAATTCGAATTGTTCGAATTGTCGTCGACACGAATCCTTTGATTTAGCTACATCAAAGGAATCCAGATGTTTCCGTGTAACATGACGGTTTGTCTGTCTGAACAATTACATTGGTATTAAATCGTTTCTAATGTGTGCCTTCCTTATACACACACAATACTCCATGATTATAATTACATTTTATTTAAAGTACTCACAGTGAAATAAAAGAAACTTTGAATAGTATCACATCATTTTGAAATGTTTTATTCTCTAATAGCTACGACTACGTCTTAGTAAAGAATGATTTTCCTAAAAATCCAAACTATATATTTGATTGATAGTACGAAACTTCCATCTTGAAATATTCACGGGGTAAATTTATAAAAAAATCCTTTATGATATCAGAACCTTCAAGTTTCATGGCTCAGTGGTTTGATTTGTTTGATTATTGATATTATGTCATTCAGTTTCGTCATGTAATTTTCTTTTTATATTTTAAGAGGCAGAATTATTTGCAAAACCTCTAAAGAAATATTTAAAAATTATGGTGTTTTTAGTATAAACATTTGGTTACTTGGTACTGTAAAGGGATACAGAGGGCGTGCTGTACAGATGTCGTCGGCCAGCTATGGCGACTGATTTATTGATCACTTGAGTCATGCCTGCCAGTTTTTGTGCCTTTTTTACGACAGGAAGAATTCAGGGATAGTATCAAGCTAGAGCAATAAAACTACATTTTGTGTGGTCCGTCCCTGTCATGTGATTATATTATCTTGACCAACGAACAAAATACATCAGAAATTAGTAATAAGAATATTAAAAACATCAAATCTTCTTTCTAAAGTTAGGCAGATATATATACAAAGTATACTTGCATTAGTACTTTTGTTCGTCACGTAGGAAAAATTCGGTCATTATAATTTGTACAGGAGCTGTAATTGGAATAACATTAAAAATGTATATGTATTATTAAATAAATAAGTGAACCAGACGAAGCAATCTACTCGCAGGTATAAAATATTTTACCAAACAATAAACACATGTCAAAAAATCTCATTTACTAAAATAGTAACCAACCAGGCTCTTTTACACTGATTTACTGCTCCGTCAACTGACTGTGATTTGAGGTAAATGTGTTTATGCATTTCTACTCTCACGATGCAATTAGCCTTCGGGCATGAAGCTTACTAACAAAAATACCTTTTAATTATCCGTCTGCAACGCAAGTAATTCATTGTAAGGAACCTAATTAATTTCTATCTCATCTCTCAATATACTATGCAAATAACAAAGGAATAATAAACTTCAACGGATTGCTTTCGTCCGCGGGTTTCTGAGAACTGGTCCCGACACTAATCAAGCGCACTGACTTTCAGATGAAATCTTTATTACATTTAAATTGAATAAAGTAACATTTTTCTTTTTCTCTCTGAAAGGCTTTAAAATATGATAAGTTTACTTTCGTCCGTGACTCTGTCCGCATGAAATTAAAAAAAGGTAATAAGTAGCCGACTATGCAGACTATGAGTAGCAGACTATGTTTTACATCTGTGCCGAATTTCAAGATCCGTTGAGCCGTCACGGAGGTACGTTAAAACAAACATCCATCCATCCATCTAAACATTCGCATTTATAATATTAGTAAGATTTTGTGAATACTGAATATTATCAAAAAATTCCTATTTTTTTTGTTACAACAATATAAAAGTGATATCTATCGCTTCAAGTCCATCCTCATTTTTGGCGCTATTTTATTTTAAATAGTTTTGTTAAAGTTGTTGCTAAAAAGTGTTATTGTTTGATGAGAATTCGAAGGCATTTCTTCTTATGAACTAAACTACTACTACTAAAGTAAACATATCTATTTACTACATGAAACATGCTAAATAATTATATAAGTTAAAAGTTAAATATGTGAAATAATTTTAAGCTAAAATAGAAAGTGTCTGCGACATTCATTGTACGGCTGTTTTTTAAGATGGTGTACTTACAAGTATTATCTGAATACAAAGACGTATTGTTTCAATGTATTAAGGCATCAATGGATGAAAGGAAACGGATCAGTTACACGTGTGCGCCACTCTCGTCGCTTGCGGAAATCGTGACAAACCGTCGAATAGCAGAGGCCTTCTGAGAAGAGCATTGTTTATGATTTAAAAAAAGTTTAGCTCACCCACATGTGACCAGAGTGAAAGAAGTCTCCACTCGTATAATTTATATGAATAATTTTAACAAAATTCCACAAAGAGACCGACGTAAGGTCAACGAAATGTTAAACCTAGTTTATTTCCTAATTTATTGAACATGATAAGGTAAAATTTTATTGAAATTCAACGGAAGGACGTAATTCTTGATGGAAATTATAGCTGATTAAAAAGTTGGTTACTTATGTTGAGAAAACTCACTGTTAATGTGCAAAACAAACCTCGCCCTCTCCTTCCCTTATAGTGGCATGATAATCATGTTTTCTTACCGTGGAAAGAATGCGAAAGGAAAGAGACAAATAGAAAGGGATCCTCTTTCTGCACCTTCCCTCCTTTGTCCATTTAAAATAGGCAACGCATCGACAACCTCTTAAATTGTTAAGATGTTGGCAAAAGTCAGCATTGCCACTAGGTATTAGCTATTAAAAAGTGATAGTCCGTTGTCGTGACACTTGTTATAAAACATGTCGATCTGCCTTTGTTTTGTTTTGAAAGATAATAAATGGGATGACAATATGTTCTTATAGAACAAGTCCGTCAAAACAGGAACCGATATAAGTTCTTTTGCAATGAGAATAGCATATATTATATTAATTATCACAATCGATATTTAATATACCTTATATATGAAGGGTGATTATTGGTTTGCATACCGATCAAACATTTCATTAACATAGAAAATGTCAAGGCAGTTTGCGTCTCAGGTAAGCGCTAAATTTATTTGCATACGTCTTATTAATTATACATTTTAGTTCACTAACCACTGTATCGATTGTTTTAACAATTTGTCATATTCTTGTTATTTGATTCAGTTTTTCTGTTACAATGTATATTATTTATTCACAAATAAAATGTCATTAGTAAAATAAGGTTACGTTTACGATTTATGTTGTTATTTTAAATTTCATCTTCGTAAGTTCATCTAACTCTATATGTAGAAATGTATTTTCAAAGTAATGAAAAATTCAAATTACAATTTTAAAACATTTAAATTGGGAAACGTTCGTGGAAAAGCAACTTGTATATTTTCACATTTAACAAAATAGCGAATGAAAATGGGATGGGAGTAGAGTTTTCGATTAGCGCTTTGAATAACTTCTGGGAAAAAAATGTAACATTTGCTTAACTATCTTTGGTCAAAGTACATATTTATTTCTAAAATATCGTTTAAAAGTTGAAAAGATTTACATTAAATGTAATACATACTAAAGTAAAATCTCTGACTAGATAAAGATACCTTTGCTAATGATTATCATCAACCTGCCCTTATCCCTACGGATAGTCAGCACAATATGTACCATACATCTCTATTTTTACGTATACCCTCTGTCTTCCTCTACCTTTGTAGCCATCCACATTAAAATTCAATATCTCTCCATAACATGTCTACACCACGCTAACCTTCTGCTTCTCAAGTTCTCCATCACGGGTGCTACTTCCAAACTTCTTCATACACAATTTCAACTTCACCTCTTCTAGTCGTCTCGTCACACCACATATCCATCTTAGCTACATGCAATCTCCTTTCATCCGAATAATAAAATATACCCCATTGTGAACAAGCATTTCATTACCGGGAAAACATTAGTTTACGGCGATCCGAATTTTAATTAAGTAAATCTAATTTGCAATACAGTGATTTTGAATGACTGGTCGTATTTCCACACATAGCCCAGATTACTGAGCCTAGATTTGAAATTTTGCGCAGTAATTTCTGTTATTTATAATATTAGTAAGTTTATAATGATTTAGTTTATGTAGTAATGACTGATATACTTTTAACTAAGAGAATGAGAGAGTTCTCATGATTCTGTATCTTTCTGCCGCTGAAACCTCATGACCTCATTCTTAATGCGATTTAATACATTTTTAACGCTTTTTGTTGTTTTACTTAATTACTACTTTAGTGTACGTGTCACTGAGAAAGTTTTTAGAAGGTAAAAAAAAATGTGCCTCATTCTCTACTAATGTTAATTTAAAAATATTTATTGCAAGGATATTAGAATATTATTGCAACAAGAATATTATCTTCCTTGATTTTTTGTCAGTTTATTTTATTTTTTTACTGATAAATAAACAAACGCTAATAGATTATTTATGTATAAGATTTAACTAAAACTTAGGTAACATCCGGTAGATAAAGACTGCGAACTGGTAAATTCGAAGTGGACACGCTTCGTCAGGTGGTACGTGACTCTATCGACCTGCTTCTGTTAACCATCAGACCAACTTACAATAAATAACCATTCTACAAAAAATATACTCATATTTACGATTGAAATAAAATACTTTTTTAATACAAAATCACTTACAACGTACGCAATGATTTGTCTATACAATATCCATACATACACTAGTCAAAAGGTATGAAACAAAAAAATATATCTGATTAATATCCTATTTTATTATTGCTATTTATATTAATAAACAAAAAATAGCTTTGAAAGAGTATGATTGGGGCGCAATTAGTGCATTCGCGTAGAATTATTTAAGACTACTGACATAATATTTTTTTCTGGAATTGAGGAGTTTCTTCAATGAGTATAATTACTAAGAAAGACTCCGAATATACGGAGCTGCATAACATTTTTGTTACAATTATGAATATTCTAGAAGTAATTAATTTTGTTGAATCGGTAACGAGATTATTGAAACGAGAAGATGGATTTTGATTATTGATTCGATACCTAGCAACACATTACATCGTTTAATTGCAAATACCAAAGCTCGCGAGCTGTGCGCTTGACGTTTTGCTATAACAGGACTGACGTGAGGACTTCATAGCATACACAAAGTGAAATGCTGTTATCGACTCTTAACATTTTAACATGCAACCTATTTTAAAGTATATTTCGTCTATTAGACTAATTCATTCTTACAAGCTTTTAGCATTATTGTAGTTTTCAGCAATAGCCAATGTTACGTCTTTCGTCTTTGAAACAGGGTCTTGAAGTCGCGCAATCGGGTTTCGAACTATGACTTGAAGACATGTGTTGAATGTTAATTTGATGTTGTTGCGTCTACATCAAAGTCTGTATTCCGAATGAAACACGAACACGTAATCGGTTCGAATTTGGCCGTCGTTGGTACTACAGATTAGTACTGACTGTATTGTGAAATTATATTACGTATATTTGATACGCTATTCAAATAACAAATAGTGTCTAGTTTCATGAATGTGAAACCAAATTCACTCGTATATTAAAAGTCTACGGTCACATTTTAACAGTCGAGCAAACATCTCTTAACAATCTAAAAGACAAGTAAATCCTAAGGAGTACGTTTGTCTTGTTAATAAAATACTAAATCTTGTATTTATCCTAAAAATTATGAATTTAGTAATCGTTCGTGGGATGAATGAGAAATAAATCTTTCTAAATAAAATATTTACAAAAATCTATAAAACACAGCTGGCTTTAAACTCATTGTTGCTGGCAGTTGTAGTACTCAAATTTCAGGACGCTTTACGTCTATAGAAGCCGACTTTTTAAATCTTGTTCGTTGGTTTTACCTTTATATGTGGAAAACCTTTTCAACTTAATTAACGTATAAAATATAATGTAAATCGACTGTTTAAATTTAATTAAATTTTACGCAAACGATTTGAACGAGTTAGGGCTGCCATATACGGAAAGCTGCATACGGTCGGCGTTGGACAATCAGCCGTTGGTGTTCGCCACGGTAATGATTAAGGCCGTATACCGCCGGCTAGAAGCAGTTCGTGTATGGCTCTTACGCTTGACTAAAGTATTGAATACGTACAGTTCAAAGATTTTTGTATTTGTCATTTGTATCTTGAATGAGATTTATTTTTTAATATAAACATATCTGCCTGGAAAATAACTTATAATTTTATCACATTATCACGGTTTCATTAACATTGCATTAGGATTAATACCGCTAAGCTGCTTTAGGGAATTACCAATTGCAATTACAGTATTAATTACTCAGCTCCTAACACTAATTAATCGATAGTCTCTAAGCATCATAACTCGATGCGTATTTAAATTATCTTATAATTAATCTATTATCGATCTATTATGTATTTATAATGAAATAAAAACTTCTATATCACCCTTCCGACTTAACAAAAAGAAGTAAGTCTGAATGTAAAAGCCCGGGAATACTATTTTTGTGTCTACACCCTGGTCTCAAATAGCGTACATTCTTTTGTAAGGAAAGCTGCTAATATTTTTAAAACATCCTTATAAATAAAGCTTAGTATAATTTTCGTGTCAAAATCGGGCGCAACAAACTTTGGTTATATTTCCTAACGTCCGACTGAATAGTTCGAGCAAAATGCCACGCTGTCCTTCACATCCAAATGCCGTAAACAGTGCTAGCTCGGAACTATATTTCGACATATAATTTGCCTGCGGTGTTATGGGCGATGTGGCCAATGTTCAGAAGATGTGTTTGTGATAGTTTTTGACATAATCGTTCTAACCTCTCAAATAATATGCTGTTTATAACACATAGATTTGGAGAAAATGACAAACACTCGCCCATATTTGACAAGAACAGCAAATATTTAAATAAATGTCGTTATATAAGTATGCATTTAATATATTTCAAAAAATCTGATTAAACTTACAGCTATAAATATAGTACTACAAATATCTAGCAGTCAGTGATAATAATTCAATCGGATTCAAAAATATTCCTCATCAGTAATTTCGAATTTCAATCCACTGACGTTTTTTGCTTCCATTCTTTAGGAAAGTTTTTAAAAATCCTAATGGATTTTATGTTTTTATCGTCTACTTTTCTCATCGATTATTCCCACTTTCATACTTATGACTTTTAAGTTAAGTATGAGTTCTAAAATAAAATTAAATCCAAATAAGTATCTTAACTGATCTATTGTGAGTCTTATCAACTTTTTATTCAAACACAGCGTCTTTTTACAGAATACTAGTAGAAACTTTATTGAATACGGAATACTTCCAATAATCGTAGTAAAGTAGCTTGTATTTTAAAATTAGCAAAAGAAAATTAAAGAGGTAGGTAAATATAAATATCATAATTACTTTTTGCGTGATAAAACAAAAGCCATAAAAGAGAACATTTGCTCATATTAAAAACAGTGGCTGGCAGCGCCTCCTTCTCCTCTATGAGGGAAAGTTATGAGAATTTAGCTGTGGCAAGTTCAACATAATTTGTGCTTGCTCATGTTGACAACATTGTGCCGCTTGAATGTGCTTCCGACCAAATAACTGCTAAGGATGTTTATGAGTAGATATTTTACAAGAATTTACAAGAATCCTTTTTCCATACGAGCTATGCAATACGTGATTCTACTATAGCTACGTATAATCTGATCTCAACATTACTTTCTACTGAATAGTTTAATGTCCAAATAACACGCATGCATAAAACATCGGAAGTGGAATTGCATTGGCAGCGTCGCTGCGGTACATATCGTGTTATGTGTATCGCTAAAGTGCGTTACATAAGTGTGCTTTCTTTAACCGTGTTCCGCGCAACCGCCGACATGCGTTACAGATATTACAATATTGTACAGCCATTAGCATGCGCAATGGTTCTGTCAATCGCACGATAAAAGATTTATATCGTTTAAACGCAATTCGTTTTTTTTATTAATTACAAAGCACTTTGGTGCAACGTACATCCTGGCTGGAAAATATATATTCGCAATATATACACTAATGGCCGTAATCAATATTCGAAAAATCCAACTTAGGAGGTAATGTACAGACTTTTTGAATAAAAGCCAACGGAATATATATATATATATATATATATGATCAATTAAAATCACTTTTAGAACAATGCATAAAAACAATTTATAATTTGATTTTTGGCTAATAACTTAAAATTTGTTACAGGCGAACGCCATTGCGGCCACCCGGCAGTGCCGCCTAATGCACGGGTGACAATACCCAGCGACACAGCGATCACACCGGGAACCGTCGCTACCTACGAATGCGATGACGGTTACGAGCTCTTCGGAGCACACCAGAGGGAGTGTACATTGAGAGGCGATTGGACTGCTGAACCGCCATTTTGTGGTAAGCGTCATTCGTATATTACTTTTTAATATATGTTAAGGCCGTCATACACGGGCAACATCAAATAGTCGATAACCGCAACAGTCGATATGCTGCATTAGCACGTTGACTGCTGAAGCTGTCCGTGTACGGCGGCCTTTAAACTGATCAAATAACTATCTGTAAAATATGTAAAATGAAATACAAAATGAAATGTTTAAATTAATAACCAAAGTTTTGCGAATATTTCTCATAATATGGCGAGTGTACGATTAATAATTATTTAAAAGCGCTCCCTACATTTAATTTAATTTGGATTGGCATTTGTTGATGAAATTATGTAATTGATATTAAGCTTTCAGTAATTAGTTTCCATCCACTAATAAATTAAACTTTATAATATTTTATTCAATAAATGAATATGTTCTTAATAATATGACTAATTACTACTTTCTAAAGCAAACAGATTATTTAAAGTATATTATTAGTTATACTGATGAAAATGACGAACGTAAAGATATATTATTATATTTAAAGAAAGTTTATTCGAATACGGTGCTATAAAGAAAATATTCAATTCTCGTATGAAGATAAATGTGCACTTTATCAATAAGTAAAATGCAATGAGAGCCAACGGCACTTCTCGGTATATATGTGTCAGTAATTAAATCGAAAACTTTAAAGCATATTAACTTATCATTATAATTTCTAATCCAGGTACGAACGTCGCCTTTAGAAAACCAGCAAACCAATCGACAACCGTCCGTGGAGGGGCGGCGGCTAACGGCAACGACGGTGAGAAGACTACAGAACACGACGGCAAGAGATGCACGGAGACGCAACGTGAGGCCTCGCCATGGTGGCAAGTCGACCTGCTAAGGCATTACGCCGTCAAAGTTGTCAGAGTCACCACCAGGGGATGTTGTGGTTAGTTTTATTTATAAGATGTACTAAAGAGGCGGTTTAGGAAGCCTGTAACCAACGAGCATGGATAACTAATTGCATAAATACAGATGCGAGAGAGATATGCGAGGAGCGCTCAAAATTCAAATACATAACTTCTGCTCACTACTGCAGGTAGTGTGAGTTATTGTAATCGTGCTTATGCAGGCACTTTTATCGTAACGTGCGTAAAATTTATCTTACTAATATTATAAATGCGAATGTTTAGATGGATGGATGCATGTTTTTTTGAAGATATCTCCGGAAATGTTTAACGGATCTTAATCAAATTTCACACAAATGTTGACAATATTCTGGAGAAACACATAGGCTGCTGCATAGCTTTTTTCTAATTCCGCGCGTACGAAGTCGCGGGTGACCTAGATTATTTATAAAAAAAGCGATAGTTTTAAAAACGCATCTATAAATTAGATAAATTGGTAGTTATTAAATTGATTCAGTGGTTACATGATTAATATCTTTAACCACTGAATCAAACGAACAGACTTGTTAGCTTTAAAAATGTAGTTAATTTGTTCTAAGTTTTGTACGAGGAGATACATATATACTTTTTTACCACCCTAATATAAATCGGAAAAACACCTCAGTGCACAAGAATATATCTAAGTTCTATGAAGCGATACTTTACACTTCGAAGAAATATCGAGCTCCGGGAATCGCATCAGATGTTTATAACTTCGGCATTGAACTATTATAGACTGACTTCACTTCAAAGAGTTAGATACTGATAGCAACTCGAAAAGTTAATAATACGGAGAAAAATGCGAATATTGTTGCATTTTTTTTAATATCACAATAATATATCACATGTCAATGTATCACAATGTTAATTAAAAAAATTAGCATTATCGTAGCTGAAAGACGACATTTGATTTAGAATGTTTTATTAGATTTATCAAAACTTTACAAAAGTTTTATTTTGTGACCCGAAGTGACTCATAAATAAGAGTCTCCAACTTTAATGGCCTTGCGTTACCTTCATCCACCCTAGGACTCGGAGCAAAACATAGTTTAACATGAAAAAAAAACGACATAGCTATCTGTGACTATTTTAATTAGCCGTTAATTTTAATTATTTCAAAATATTTTTGAATTAACTGCAAGTTGTCCTTAATAAATAAAATAAAAATACTTGAGATCGATCGATTGGGTATCGGTCACTTGTTTGTGTTGGAAACCAACTAGACAGGACGAATGATGTTCAAAGTTTCCATGATTATTTACATAGGTGAAAAACACCTTTCTGAATCAGTTGGGAAAAAGTTTTTGTATATAAAATAAGTGCTATGTCGCGCATGCAAGCGTGATTCGTTCCAGTCGAGGGGGCAATATGATGTCGCAAACGCGCAACACGGCTGACCGTACACAATATTTGCAGGTATCGTGTGTTGTAAAACCAATCACTTTATTATGACACTTTCACACTGGCCGTATTCTTTCTAGTATTTGATATTTAAAATTCTATTCATTCAGTTTCATAAAGGTTATTATCAACACAGATGTTTCTCAGAACGTATTTAAGTATACATGCATAAGTATGGTTAATTGCGGGCTTAAATATCCATTAATCCAACAGTGTTGCCAGTGCATGATATATTTATTTTTTTTAAAAAAACGATTGTCTCCTTAATCGATTCGGTGTAGAATTTTGAAATGTATTTAATATAATATGTATAAGTCAGCAGATAGTTTTATTGACTTGTTACTATCGCAAATATAAACCGACTTTAATGCATAGCACGTTATTACACTTTGTTGCTATCTAAAATACATCTTCTCTTTGAACATGAAATTGCAATGTAATAAAGGTAATCAAGTCTGTTTCATAGTTTACAAAGTGAAACGTCTACGAAGTCGTTTTACGGAGGTCTTGAAGGAAAATGTTCTGCTTTGACAGAATTCATTTTAGTAACGTAGACGCGCCCGGTATTCGAATGCTGTGAAGGCGGCGTCCATGTTAGGAAACTCGTCTCAAAATGAAATATTTGAGAGACATACAGGAAATGTTTATTTTATTAAAATTAAAATATTTGGTGACCTTTGAGTCAATGTTCCGGCATAATTCTTTCAAGACAAGTGAAGATTGCTGAAGTTTCTAAGATATCAACGTACTAGCTGTCGCCCACGACTCCGTGCGGAATTATTAGAAAAACTTTATTAGTAGCCTCCGTGTTCTTCCAGATTATGCTCTGCATCTATGCCGAATTTAATTAAGATCCGTTGAGCCGTTGCGGAGTTGCCTTCAAAGAAACATTCATAATATTAACAAGATGCATTTATAATGTTAGGAAGATTTTTTAAAACCGGAGTTGAAGGCAGTCGCCATGGCTGATATAGGCCGGGATTACATCACATCAAGATTATAAAAATATTTAAGTTTTTAAAATACTTTCTTGGTGAAACTGTTTACTGTAGAATGGCGCACTAGTTCACTTACTAGTTATATAAGAGCAAAAACATTTTACAGATTTAGAACAAACGAGTGTCAATGACGAAATGTTTATCGCGGTCAATATACAAGGATAAATTACATTAAAACATGATTTTTGCTCAAATCAGAAATTTTGTTTTATTATTTTGCAATTAATTATAACCTTTGCTTTCAGGTCATCAGCCACTTCAAGACCTAGAAATAAGAGTGGGCAACAGCAGTACGGATCTTCAAAGGAACCCGCTATGCGCCTGGTTCCCAGGAACAATAGGTGAGCTTAATTCGCTTTTGCTATTATTATATAATACTAGCTGTCTAGCTAAAAAAAATAATGGGGGGGTTATGAAAAATAGATGTTGTCCGATTCTCAGATCTACTGAATATGCTCACAAAATTTCATTAGAATCGGTCAAGCCGTTTCGGAGGAGTACGGGAACGAAAACTGTGACACGAGAATTTTATTTATTAGATTTAACCAATTAAATAAATTCGTTAGCATTTTAATACAGATTTTAACACGTGTGATTTCGATACACGAAATTACTAGATCCTAAGTCAAGGATGGCGAATCAATGGCACCCATGCCATTTATGGTACGCCACACATTATTTGGATTCCAATAATAAAAAATAAAAATTATTTCATGGCACATCTATGACCTCATCAAAGATTTATTTTCATAAAAAAGTCACGTTGATATGTAAAGGTTCGCCATCCCTGTCTATGGTTATTTGCTTAATCTTATTAAAACTCGAAAAAAATAAATAAAACAAGGCACGAAGTCGCAATATAACAAACAAAAACATTGTTATTTACTCAAATAGAAAGAATATACCTGAAATTTCTACAACACTATACAAGAAGTAATCAAAATATTAATGGCGCTTCATTAACGACTATTTGCGAGAGCTCGAAATCAATTTGTGCAGGTTTCCCGCATGGACGAAATTGCGATGCAATCTGATGTTTAGAAAAACAATTTACATAAACTTTCTCTTGATAGAATTGAACACGACTTGTAATTACTATTTGTTTTTTACATTGTCGTTTAGTTTTCGTAGGGTTCGATAAGTAAAATCGTATTCTGGCTTCTCAACTTTACTCAAGCAAGGATATTCGAGATATTGAACGTAAATCCGTTAAGTAAATCAAAGAAAGTTACAGGAATTCAAGCAATCTGCTCATGATCTTGCAAAGCGACAAACTAAATGAAATATCAATCACAAGCTTACATGATCGAAGCTAGAACAACGCACACTTTTCAACTACTGTAGTTAATACGCACACAAAATTGCAATCGAATATACCTTTTGCCATGTAAATAAATAAAATGGTTTAAAATCATCTCTGGCCATAAAATACCGACAGATCAAAAAAAACATTCATTTTTCAAAATGAAGTTTAAAATTAAAAGACAGATCTCAGATATTACTATACAAAACACATAAAATATAATTTTAGACTGAAACATAATATGATTTTTTTCTACATGTCACAACTGGAACAATATTAGTAAATCATTGGAAATCTTATTAACAACGATTTATTGTCTCAAAAGTCCTTTTGCGCAAAATAACTAACAGTTACAAAATTCAAGAACCCAATTACGTAGAATGTAGCGCGAATGAGGAACGCCACGGGTACTTCTGTTGTTATTCGCCTATTTTTATAGTCACGAAACGAGAGCTGTGTCGAAACTCTACCATTGATGCTTCACACGAGAAAATTGTTTCTTAACGTTATAAATTTAACGTTTTACGACGTAAAAAGAGATACTTTTAAGCGTATTGACATTAATTACTTTATCTGTTTTCTTAGTACGAGTAAATACGAGTACATACAAGTTATTTTTTAATTCTTTAATACGGATTCCAATAACCCTATTGACGTCATTTTTTATTAATGACTACCTGTCGCCCGCTACTCCTTTCATGTTGAATAAAAAAAACTTAATAAGTAGTCTATGTGTTATTCTAGACTATGTTCTCCAAATTACATCAAGATCCGTTAAGCTGTTCCGTATTTAACTTTCGCATTTTTAATGTTAGTAAGATTAACAAATCACACGATCATGACTATATTCTTCATTACTACTCGCATGATAGGCACCATATAAAAATTGGCTATATCGATTGTTATGAAGTTAAAATATATGTCCACTCATGCTATGGTGGTACGGACCACCAGTTAATCAGAGGCCGCGGGTGAGTCTGGGTCTTGACCAGTCAATTACAGCTAGTTGGTTATATAATAAAAAAATTCATTGGCTAAGTTTCAATGAGTTAATAAAGAAAGTTGAAACTATGTCAGCGGTGTTCACATACTCTCTCGCAGACTCGCGCACTGCAGCTCGCTAGTTGACGTTAGAAGCGGGTTAATGATATCCCTCTCTTACCATAGTCGCTAGTCGCTGGTCACACACTTTTCTGTAATTTAATGTTTCATAAATTACATTCTCGTTTTTTCTTTTAATTGGTTTCTTCTAGGAAAAGACACAATAATAATGTAGTATTATTTGAATCATCTTCTGGTGCAAGAATAAAAAATAACCAGTATGTAAGCTAGTCAAAATAATGAATTGATTTTGATTACTGGCATGTACTAGTATTCTGTATCTAGTTTTTATACGCTCTGTTTATTACACTGCCACTAAACTATAATACATGTACAAAACTATTATAATTCCTTTCGAAACATTTACCAGATTATTCTATTAAGTTTCATTTATATGCACTTAATGTAACGAAATTGTAAAATTTTATTTTTAAACACTTCAATTATCCACTTCTGAAAATATATTTGATTTAGTTTTCCTCTTATATTCTGACTAGTATTACAAGAAAGTAAAATTTTAAATTAATACGTCAATAAAATATTTTAACGGATAAAAATAGTCGCTGACCATGATTCCACCTTATGTTAAGTGTTAATCCAAAGATGGGACGCGAAATTACGTTTGCGATTTTTTTGTCTCTTTTTTGACTGGATCTTACTAATTCATTTAATAATATAAGATTAAACTCGAAGTCTTAAGGTCTAATTAAATTGAAAAAGTAAATAAGTTTAATCTGAGTAACATGTAGACTGAATTGAATTTATTCCTAAAGTAAAATTTTACTTTGGAACTGAAATTGATTCGTGTAGCATCATTCGACATCAGATGAAAGGGGAATTCGTAGATTAGAGTACGAGAATTCCATACCTTCCAACGTTCCACTCTGGTATTTATTGCAAACGTAGTTCGGATTCATTATCGAAACAACCTTTGTTATTGATTAAGCATATAAAAATAATCTACTTTTTAAAGATAAATCGTTATGAAATGCTTTTATCACAATCAAACATCACCTATAATTTAATACAAGCTCAACCTCAACAATTATTGAAAAATAATTACCGTACAACAAGTGCGGTAATTTCACTTTTTACCTAAACTTTATTAAATTTACTTGTTTTTTATTGTTATAGAAAATATTATTAGGCTTTATTATGAGCAGTAATTGAACTAGAGCCCGTATATTTCTCGAAGGCTACATCCATTGAACTATCACGGCATAGTTATGTAACCATAAACATATTAAATGACTTTGCGTAACTCAACACGTTACAGCCGGTGGTTAATTAGACCAAGAACTCTTGGGAACGGAATTATTTAGCCAAAAAATGGACAATTCAAGTATGAGATAAGAAATTTAACACATTAAAACATTTTTATGATTGCTAATGAGTCGACGTAACGCAAAACATTCACTGTAATTATTTTACTAGTAGTGTTGAGCTGTTAAAAAAATCGTTCTTTTATTAAATAAATGAAATAAAATTCAATCCTCTTATTCTATTATGTAAGAACATTCGTTTCTATATTTCTAACATTTGCGTAAAACGCATCTCAAACAAACGACATACCAAGATAGGAATCTTAATTCAATTGTTTTATTATCAAGACGATCTCTACATAAAAAATGTTGTTCTTCTTTTATTGACAGTCTATCTCTACTAGTCTACCAGTTACTACTTCAAGTTACTAAGTACTTTAACTCAAAGTTCACACTTTTCCGCTACAAATCTGAGTTATAAAATATTCTTATAAGTAACTCAAAATGTTCAAAATCACGACCAATAGTTCCCAAGTAGGTAGCTTAACGACTAAGCTATGACTGTCTCGTTGATTAAGCCACCAGCTCAATCAATTTGCGCTTTCTAAACGTTACGCTCTCAACCTTTCAATCGAATGCACAATTGACAATTTGAACAATAGACGAGACTATGATCGCAAGGCTCTTACATTCAGAGTAACTAATATAATTACATTGCAGTATTGCGTTCAATCGCATCTTGGATTTTTTATTCAGACGGTAAAAGAATTGCGTTTTATCTGCTGCTATCATTTCTTTGTCAGTGCACATTTCAGCGATATATATTAATTTAGAAAGAACAGTCGTACCTTGATAAGCGAGAATTAGAAAAATAAGAAACCTCTGTAGAATAAAACATATCATTTTTTTTAGTAAGTTTACGTCATTTATGTGAAGATAATTTATGAGAAAGGTGTTTAAAAGCGTAAGTATTCAAAACGTAAGAAGTTAGTTTAATAAATACTGGCATCATATTATAATAAACGTGGTAACATTATAAAAGAACATTTTGAACTTGCCGCACTGTGCTTCCACAGTACATGTGCATAACTCTTACACAATCGGATGTTTTGTATTTTGGAATGTGTTAATGTTGTTGTTACTGACCTGACCTCTAACAGCCATTTTTGCATAAATGTTTAAATACATACTAATGTATTCAACACTATATATTACTAGCTGTCGCCCGCGACGCCGTCCGCGCGCAGTTAAAAAAAAATGAAAAATAGATGTTGGCCGATTCTCAGACATACTGAATATGCTCACAATATTTCACGAGAATCGGTCAAGCCGTTTCGGAGGAGTACGGCAACGAAAACTGTAACACGAGAATTTTATATATTAGATGTAGTATTTTTATTGTACGGCGAAAGGGATGTTTCAAATGCAACAGTAATTACAATGGATTATCATTAAACGTGCAACATGATTTTCCTCGTCTAAGACTGGCGTCTTGGTGGAAAGTGACATCGACTGGAATATAATGAAGCTAATGGGTATTGCTTTCAAAAACATCATCCCACTACATTTAACAACAACGAGTACATTGTTGTACTGTCAATCAAGAAAGAATAATGAACTATTAACAAAATCCTATTTACGAATAGTGATATCACCATCATATTGTTAATCTACACTAATGTTATAAAGAGAAAAACTTTGTATTAGAGAGCTATTTTATCACTAAGTATATTTATTACTAGATTTTTTAATTAAAAAAAGCTAGTAACACGTTAATGCTATAAGCAGAATAAAAACATTCAAACGTGAACCGAACAATTTGTTAGACAAAAATTTTGTTAGACTTATTTAACCTACGATTGGATTCTGCCTCAATTTTTAATTGAATAGTTAATGTAATTTTGAACGTCTAGCCTGAAATTAAGGTAGTTAGTATCGATGTTGCTAACGCTTCGCAAATTTTCATAATCTCTAATTTAATTCAATTTACGGTGTAGTTCGCAAAGATTGAGATTAACTTGAAAATACACCTCGACGCCAACGTGACTTTAAAATTCTTGCGTAAAATAAATACAGACAGCAAAAAAATTAGATTGTCAAATTAATCAAATTCTATTTAATGATAATGTAATAAAATATCTATCGAATGAACATATCAACTAGATTAGTTTAGCCGCGATAATGTTAATGTCAGATTTTTTCCCGTTAACATAACATTAATAATATTAAATTACAAAATATTAATGTTAATATTTCATTAGCCTTGTTCGCTTTTGCCGTGGTTACTCGGTGAGCGAGCGCCACGCTGTGCAGTACGTTTCCAATAAATTCGTGCATGGCCTTTGTCATTTCACGCTTTAATACTTTTTAATGCCAAAGGAATTTTACAATCAAACGCATTGGAAAATCACAATTTGATGAGAACTCCAACAGTCTTTGTGCCCCTAACGAATAAGTGAAAGCCAAAAAAAATAAAAACGTATGTATATAAAAACACAGCAACAAAACAACCCTGTTATTTATTTGTCACTTCGACCAGATTATTTTATACATTATTAAATCAATTATTTACAATTTTAATTTTCGAAATTAAATAAAACTTTTTATAAATCAAATTCAGCCCTTCGAACTTATTTTGCCAAGCGTTTGGATTGTATTGACCGGTATAATTTACAAATTTCTCTTTATACGTTATTTAAGGCGTATATTTTAATTAAGGTTAATTTAAGGTGTCTAAACGAAAGTTTTAACAAAATTGAATGAATGTTTTCGAAAATACATATGCATTCATATGTTATTATCCTTTCCCGGAAATGAAAAGAAAATGTGTTTCAACTTGAGGACGCAAAGACGGATGGCGTCCTTCCTAGTAATCAACACAGCGGCAATAACTAAGATTACTACTGCCTCTTAAAATAATACAGCGTAAATGAATCGTAAAATCATAAATACTTAAAAAATCTTACGTTATTTAATTATCATATCTATGTTAGTTTGAATAAATCTCTTTATTTGTTCCAAAAAGCGATCTGCAACTAAAGATTTGTCAATTAATTTATATCGTATATTAAGATAGCTTTATATGGTAAATAAAATCGGAATATCTGTTTTCTAACTGACGTCATAAAAGTGACTTTGAAAAAACAAAAGAAAGATTTATTGCCTATCTTTGCGCATTGTGTCTAAAGCTAACATTTTGTTACAGATGAAGGAGTGACAAAAACTTTCACATGCGCCCGACCACTAATCGGTCAGCATGTGTTTCTACAACTCGTCGGTGTCGAAGGTTCCCTGTCTCTCTGCGAAGTCGAAGTCTTCACTACAGAAGGTAAAACCCCGCTGTGAATAGGTTCACATCATCCATTGTTTAACGGACGTAGCATGTTGTAGAAAAAATCAATTGCGATACGTATATTCCATTGTCTTCGTCTTAAGTTTTTTTTTATTATTATTTCAATTTCAAACTCGCAATAAATATGTTCAAGGGAAAATTAATTACTCTGAAGTAGTAAAGCATTATTCCGGTTTATTGTGGTTGTCAAACGAAGAAAAATTTTTACAATAATATTTGTCTTCTTTAATGCAACGTTTCTTTTTGCTATCAGCCAAAAGAATATTAGTTTTAAATATTAAGTTTCTTAATGTGTGTATGCCATTAAAGCAATGCATATTTTAGAGTCGCCAATATATTTGGTACACAAGCCCACGCCCTTTCAACTTCACATTCGCTATTATCCTGTAATGCATTCTAAATGAGATCAAAGCATGTCTAGAGTGCAAAACTTGGATCCAATAACAATCGTATAGGCAAATGTAACGTGAGTTTTAACGTACCTTGTGAAATGTCTTAAGAATATATACTGTCGCCTTTGTTTTATCGAATGACAGAAATATCAATATTTTTGTGCACATCTTTCGGCATTAGAAACTCACGGATAGATTCTCAAAACACGTTCATAAAATAACTTTGTGGGAACTACTGGGAATCACACGTTTGTTAATAATTGTTGTTATTAATAATAAATAAAAAAATACTTACTTTTACTTACTGGCACTTATAAATAGCACACATTTTCAAATGACTGACTGATTAAGGGGACTAAAGTTTTACTTCTTTATTTTTTTAGGTATATATGGGCTTGTATTTATTTAAGTCAGTCAGTGTAGCATAAACGACTGAGCCGATTTCGTCAAGTGAAAAGTCATTTGGTTCATATTTCAGCCCTTAGTGTCATAGAGTTGTTCAGGTTTTAAAGTTTTTTCTTGATTAAGTAACAATGTTACAAACGCCTGCTTTAACCCAACTAACAAGAGGATATTGTTTTTCACTGGTACGAATGTTTTTCTAGGTAGTAACTATTTCACCTTCATTAAAATATGTTTGTACGATGTAAAAAAACCCTGAACCCACAAATAAATTACTTTGGGTTTGCGCTTTTTACTGAAATTTTCATCTAGCTTTTTAAATTCCAATTGCGTAGCCCTAATTGTGTAATGTAATTGACTGTATTGAATTACAACGTACCCGTCATAAAAATATATATAACTATAAATAATTACACCACTAACCGTTTCTGAGACTATAATCTCTGTCATTATATTTGTCAAAACAAAGAAAATAATATGTTTTAAACTGTGTATTTGGTCTCAGAAACTCACGATAATTCTGATTAATAAAAATTATTTCAAAGTAATACAATTATGTAAAATAATAGCTTATGCACTTCGCTATATTAACTCTAACTGTGTCTACTTTTATATTCAGCTGTTCGTGCAATTTCTTTAAAAAGGGATACAAAGAGTTATATCGACACATTAGTACGTGAAGTAAACACTTTATATCCCTTTGATGTTACGAGAATAAAATAATTCAATAGGTTTCTACCTTTATTTTCTATCGCTACCTTCCGACTTTCAGGAACCAGAAGCTCGTGCACTATTCGAGTTTATAAACTTTTAATGAAGTCACAAGTGCATGTATGTGACAATATTGTATCTGCTTGATAAATACTCGCTTGTAAGTTGTTAACATCTATTTTAATGAGCCCGTAATCTGTGTACCGTAACACATGTCAACCTCTCTTCACTAATTAATCCCAGTTTACACTTTGCCGCAGAAATTTTCCGCGAAACATTTTCATTTTTGTGATTCTAATATTGCAAAATTCTCTTATTTATTATGGGGCACGTTTGACTCTATGTTTTTGTTAATGTAATATATTAACTGAAACCTTCGTTGCAATAAAAAAGTTAAAAGATTAAATAACTAGTTGTATGTTTATGCCTGGAAAAATTTCATTAAACCAGATCATTTTTTTTATTGTTTAGATTTTATACTGCAGAATGATTAGTGTTCTAAGAATAGCCTAGTCGCGCACCTCACGCGGTGGTCTGAGCCTTTAGTAACAATAAATTATTAAGTACGGCTTAAATCACGGCTGTTTATTTCGAGAACTTCGCGGTTGCGTCGCGTCTCGCACTGATGAAGATGAACCTCGACGGGTCCGTAACTAGTCGGTACCGTCAATGACGATCATGCGTTAGTTAAGCCGTTCTTGATTAATTTATTATTATTTCTCACGAAAGTTTAAACACTTTAGTAATAATCTTAATTTGTTTATTAACTCTAGTTTAAATTTACATCTTAAAACTTACACACATTGTCCGTTATTATTATTATTACAGGTAAAAATAAATTAGGGTTAAAATAAATATCACTGGAAATAACAGTTACATTATTAGTATTATGGAAATTTGAAACTAACAAAATAAAATAATTACATAATGATAAAAGTTACACTTAAAATGACTAGGTAGGTATATTACAATTGAGTAAATTTCGGACACTTTATTTCTACTTTGAATTACATGTATAATGGAAACAACATTTTTCAGGAAAAATTTAGTGTAAATTTATAAATTAAGGTAGTACTTGCGACAATATTGAAACATAATACACTTTGCCGATACCGTAAATAATTTCCGCTTCTGAACAGAGATTTAATAACGCTCCGAGTAAATGCACTGTAAATACTTAATGCAGTTGTCTAATAAACTTAGCTAGGGGAAGAGCAAACTTTTAGTGTACAATTAATGTTCGTAGTGACTGTTTAAGTGATAGCGTAACGAAGTTTGCAAAAGTTACTTTTATTATTCACATTTAAGAATTCTTCAAAAACACTACGATGATGTCATTCTACTCGTAATCATTCGATCCTTGTAGGATCCCTTACTTACCTATATCAGGTTCATACTTATAAAAATCTATTTGCAAAGCCTTAAATGATTTATCGCACAGATATAATGCGAAAGTTTGAATGTACAAGTATTTGTGACCGCCTTAAGTAAAAATGGATGTGATATTATCCAAGGACAAAGTCGTGGCTTCTTATGTAAAAATTAGAAAGATGAAGAAAGTTACATATTATGTTGTATGTTTTTTTTGTAGAATTTTCCAACGACCGATGTGCGCCGGCCGGAGCTTCCGCTGACATAGAACTTGCAGCATTCTCTCGTAACTGCTACGAGTTCAACGTAGCTAAAGGAGGTTCCTTCGACGAGGCACGCAAGCAGTGCCAATCGCACGGCGGGGATCTCATACATGGCTTTCAGGTAAAAATTCGACCTATCCGATTACCTACCTTTCCTATATTTCTTAAGACATGTACTAAACTCTTTTTTATATACTTCTGATTGATACATGCTCAATGTACGAGTAATTACAAACACTATTCGCATAGAACAACGATCGTGTCACCTCACCCCTGAGGGCGATAGGTACAGACTTCAGTTTTCTATTAATATAAACTTCAACTATCAACTTTTCGTTACACAAATTTGAAAGATCTATACGAAATTGATTTTAACATTCATTTTCTGAATTAGTTACTAACTAATCAATTTAATATAAGTTTGCTTTTGGCTTCCTCTCCGATCAAAATTTATTAAATTAAATAAAGTTCAATTGAATTTCGCAAAGTACAACTGCAAACGCCTCGAACCACGAGTTTTCCATTTCCGCTCTGTTCGACCATTTCTGTAAACATTGTTTTTATATTATATTTTAGTCTTCATGTATTTTATGATTGTAATTTATTTCGTTTTTTTCTATGATTTGATTCTACGTCACCATTAAATAACATCATTGTTACAAGTGACATAAGTTTTCTTTTGAATATCTTAGATTATTTTTATATCTTAGATGTTTTATTACAAATCAATGGGATCAGCAAATTTCTATTTGATACGTACTTATCATAAGGCCAGGTGCTCTGCATGTTTATAAATATACCCTCTATCAACCGAAGATAGTTTAGCTTCACAACAGTGAAAAAGTTTTACAAATCGTTTCAGTAGTTTCGAAGCCTATTCAATACAAATAACAAATTTCATTCGATTATTGCTGTTACAAAGCTCTAGTAAAGCTTACTGCTACTGGCTTACCACCATATGTAATTTTAATGAATGAATGGAAAGCCTCTTTGCGTGTAGTTAGCTTTGTAAAGTTCCCATTCCCACTAGTACTCGTACTCGTAAGAAGCTTAAACGTGACCTGTGGCTAAGAGTAGGAAGTCACTAAATAACAGTTTATTTAATTGAAGGAATCGAGGGAAGACCATTGTACATTTTAATAATCGCTTAAATTAGAACAGTGGTGGGCAACTTAACAATGCTAATTACTGTTTGTTAATCCGGAGGCGTACTGAACAATTACGTGACCTAAGCAATCCAATAATTGTATACGTCGTGACGTAGGTAGTTAGACAAATTATCCATATTACTAGAGATCATCCCTAACTTCACATTTAATATATGTACATATATTATATTATATATTATATAAGGTTTGATTGTTTGTTATTTATATATTTTTTTTTTATCACTGGGGTCAAAACAAACTAAACGAATCAATAAATCGATAAAACGCGAGATCAATAGATTTTGAGGTAAAACTTTTTTAATCGTATGAAAATTAAAAAAGTGAATTAAACATAATCAAGATCGAATTTGGTATATTTTTTCTATAGATTCGTTTGGATTCCAAATACGACTGAAATTCTGTCGATTTGACATAAATTAATTCTTGTGTTTTAGGGAGCAACCTCCAGTTACTTAATACAAGAACTGGAACGACGCAAGGCACAGTTGAAGACTCAACTAGTCTGGATAGGAGCTCAGAAAGAACCGGGCCTCACTTCGAGAACATGGCGATGGGTTGATGGTAATTATTATATATCTAACGTCAGTTTCATACGAGGGCAGAACAATGAAGCAGAGCAGTAGACTGTTCAGTATAGCTATTGTTTCTACAGTAACATAAATCACGCCGCCTTTGATAGGAAAACATCCTATCTTAATAATTGTCTTTTTGCATTCAGGGCCGCTATTAAAATGAGGTAGAAACATTGATTCTGTGCAATATTTTATTCCTTTGATGTACGTATTTAAACTCAAACGTCACTTTATTTCCTGTAAAGTACTGAAATGACATCACAGTTTATTCAACAGGGACTTTAAACGCTCAAAGCAAACGGAACAAACTGAAAAGACATTCTATATAATTAGTATAATTAAATGTTTTAAAATAAAAACTGAGTAATATTAAAAAATATACTTATAAGAAGAAAAATATACCTCCAGCCTCCGACCCGGTTTGCCTTCTTCCATCGAAAAATGGTTCATCATCAAATTGTTTGATTTGTTTAGCTACCACTTGTTTCTTATAAACTTATTTAATGAATTAAAAAAATCTCAAAGTACTTTGTCTACAATCGATATTTCGTTGTATAGGCGAATTGGTTTCGAAACCAACTTGGGGCAAAGACCAGCCGAACAACTACAACGGTGAACAGAACTGCGTGGTGCTGGACGGTGGCCGGGCGTGGTTGTGGAACGACGTCGGTTGCAACCTCGACTATCTGCACTGGATCTGCCAGTACCGTGAGTGTCACCTTCATAGGTACATATCTATACTTTATTCTGATGCGCTGCGAGATGCGACGCGACATTATTGTATATACCTGGATTCCACTGCATATGTATGTTGTCCCTCTTATTTTGCTTGGAATAATAGAGACAACAATATGTCGGTGTAAAAATATTTTAGCAGCGCAAATTAACCTTTAATAAATAATCACTAAGAAAAATATGAAAAAATGTTGTGTAATTACTTTCTGCAAGTAATAGTGTTTTACTCTTTGAACTGTTTGTACTGTTGCCTATTTTTGTATTCAATAGGATTTGTGTATGCATACAAAGTTTTCTATATGAATGTATCATTCAGTATGTTGAATATTTCTTTTTATGTCGTTTTTTAATGTTTTTCTTTGTATTTCATACCTAAATCTAATAGCAAGCGAGCATTGCATCTGATGTTAAAGACTACGATTGGCAAAAGGTTTCCAAACAAGTATATTGTATGTTCCGGTATTAACTTTATTTCACTAAGCGAATGGAATACACGAAAGGTAAAAAGAGTGTTGTAATTTGCTTCGAATAGTCCGGGCCTGTCTTTTATGAGGTCATGGTATTTCATCAAAAGAACCTGGCTAACGCTGGTATATATTGTTAGTTATTCAATTTTACTTTTAGTATTAGTAATTAATTGATTGATCGTCTTCATGGCCTTATAACTCACCTGGGGTCAGAACACAAGGTTTTACAAACCTTAATGTATTGGTTTAATTATAAGTTAATAAATTAGTAATAATTTGATTGATTTCAATTAGATTTATTGGTATTTCTTTGCGAATTTATACTACGTTTTTAATAAAAACCTGCTACGTGTTTTATTGTGATAGAAAAAGTAACAAAAAGTAAACTATTATGTCATGGTAATGGAAAACTGAAGTTATTTATAGTAGCTGGCTGTTCACCAAATAACTATGATTGATATTGACAGCATGTCCCACGCTTAGCGACTGAGAAATCCTTTGCGAATGTTTTAGTTGAAATCTTAATTGATACAAATGCAATATTTGCAACCATTTTGTTATGTGTACTTCCGATTAATATTCGTGAAGCGGGCGTTAATGCATAAACAATATTTTTATTAAATAAGTATTTTAAGATAATTTGCAATGCAATTGGTGAAATAAGTATAATAAATAAGTTGGTATTTTTTTTTTCTGTGACGAAATGTAACAAAAATATTTTACCCAAAACAAACGTTAAATTTTCAACGTTATTCTCCAGTGCCGCCATCTTGTGGGAGTCCAGATAAACTGTTGAATACAACAATTGAAGGAAACAGCTACCTGGTGGGAGCATCTATAGCTTACAGATGTCCAGAAGGTCACATGTTGCTTGGAGATAAAACTAGAGAGTGCAAGGAAGACGGTTTCTGGTCCGGTACAGCGCCGAGTTGTAAATGTAAGTAATAGTCTACTATACAGTAGGTATACCTGTAGCATCTTTATTACTTACCGCCACGCTTAGAGTTAATTGGACAGAGGCCCTTAGGTACATTTACTAAATCCACTTAACTAGTATCATAATCATCATCATCATCATCGTCAGCTCACTACGTCCCCACCGAGGGGCTTGGAACCTACCCCAAGTTAGGGGTGACTAGGCCATAGTCAACCACGCTGGCTAAGTGCGTGTTGGTTGACTTCACACATATCATTGAATTTCTTCTCAGATATGATTTCTTCTTTCTTAACTTGTATGAAGTGCGTATATTATAATTTAAAAAACCTTAAAGAAATGGCATCATGTAGGTGATCAAAGAATCTAACCATCAAATTATTATTTCAAGATGTCGACTGCGGCGGTCTTACCCCGATCCAAGATGGCGAAGTATCTTTAATTGACGGACGCACTACGCACGGAGCGAGGGCGATGTACACTTGTAAAGAGAACCACACTCTCGTCGGTGAGCCATCAAGGGAATGTAGCGATGAGGGCGTTTGGAGTGGGCAAGCACCCAAGTGTTTGTTCGACTGGTGCCCGGAGCCGCCCGGCGTGGCAGGCGCGACTGTAGCAGTTAGTGGACACAAAGCCGGGTCTTTGGCAACCTACACTTGCCAAAATGGATTCATATTGTTTGGTACAAATGTAAGTAATATCTAGTAATAAAAAACTAGCGCGTGGCCACTACCACATCGAAAAATAATGAGCAATATATAATTTGAGTAATGGATACAAGTTTATTCCATCGTCTATTTTTAAGAAAAAAAAATCAGAAATGACCTTTATTTATTAAATGGACTGTTGTAGAGATTTTATTTGTAGCGATCTCACAATATTAGATTCGGCAAAAGAAATCGCTTTAGTTATCTTGGTTAACTCGAAGTGCTCTTTACAAAACTCTAGTCTAGATTTTAACAATGTCATCTTTATTCTTACTTGAAAGAATCTTGTGTAAAGTTTTCAATCTCGTAAACTTTATCAACATTCGCTGCGTGACAAAAATTTATCTTGAAGTTAAAATTTATCTAGACTTTAGCGCAATTTAATTAAACCTATAACTACTTTTGCAGAGTGTAACCTGTAAGCTTGGCGGTACTTGGGCTGGTTCACCGCCTTCCTGCAAGTATGTCGACTGCGGAACACCAGCTCAATTGTACAAGGGTTCCTTCAGACTGCTAAATGGCACCACGACTTATGGCTCTATAGCGCAGTTTAATTGTGAAGCCGACTACTGGTTATCAGGAAATGAGTTCCTTACATGCAACCGAGATGGAAAATGGTCCCACGACATTCCAACATGTGATCGTGAGTATTATGAAAAAAAAATTCAAAGTGCATTTATACATCTATCTATATATATAAAAGAAAGTCGTGTTAGTTACACTATTTATAACTCAAGAACGGCTGAATCGATTTGACTGAAAATTGGTGGGCAGGTAGCTGAGAATCAGGAAACGGACATAGGATAATTTTTACCCCGTTTTCTTTTTTTCCGCGCGGACGGAGTCGCGAGTAAAAGCTAGTTTATATTAAATTCCAATTTATTGGTATCTATTTGTAAGAATCCAGTGAAGTTATTATTTTTGTGAAACTGAGATTGTAATTAGCACGAGTCCCTGTAAGCAGCGGAAGCTCTAATTAATATCGATTCCCCGGTAGCCGGTCCGGTCCTAAAAATAAACCTCTTCAGATCGAGTATTACAATAAGATGATGAAGGTAAATCATACCCGTGAAATGTCACATAATATTGGCAACATCAAAACGCACTTAAAATTTTAATTAACCTAACTTAACCTACTTCGATGTTTGTCAGTATGTTTATTATCTAGGAATTGCTGCATAACAAACATAATAGTCAAATATAAAGAACAATGAGAACATTAGCTAATTGAACTTACTACAACACTCAGAAACTAGTAATTACTGAGGAGTCTCTCAGTATAAGTTTATTTTAAGAAATTTGCACTAAGCGACTGATAAAGGAAAAAGTCTCTGCGATCAATTTACTTATAGGTTCAATCCCCTATTACTTATAAGTGACGAAACTTAAAAAAAATATTGATTAATACCTATATATTTATTTACATAAATGATTCAGTCACATGTTTTGTACATTTTAGTGATTACCTGCGCTGATCCCGAAGTCCCCGCCGGTGGTTATATGGAGGCTTACGACTACAACGTACATTCGACGATTGACTTCCACTGCGAGCACGGGCACAAGCTTGTTGGAGAATCCAGTTTGATTTGCCAACAAGATGGCGAATGGTCCGGGGACTCTCCGAAATGCGAGTGTAAGTTTAGTGTTATAAATATTTTGATATTTTTGAAAATAATAGAAAAAAATAAGCCCCATATTTATATATCACCAATTTAGCCTTCTCTGGCGTTATTTCTTTTACAGATCGTCTTTTTCTTGCTAGTTCGAAATTTTCCTCCCTTCGATGACATTGCATGAATGGGCTCATGAATGGTCGGAATCTTTGTACATAAAGTATTGTAATTGTTATAAATCATTGTTTACTTAAAAATTTCTTAGTATAGCTACCCGTGCGAAGGGCCTATTATAGACAAGAAGAAAAGCTATGATAAAATGTGAATATATATATTAGCAGTTAGTAACACGAATACATTCACAGACTAGTAAACAGAACAATATCCGACACAATGTATAAATATTTCACACTAGCCGTAAACTTTCTTTAAAATTTCACCAAGTTTTTAGCATTACCCTTAAATTGTGCATAAAAGATGACTTGCGAAATAAAGCTTGTATAAATGTATGTTTTGTTATAGATGTGGATTGTGGGAAGCTCCCACCAATGCCATATGGATCTGCAGAGCTACTGAATGGCACCACACATTTGGGTAGCATCATCCAATACTCGTGTACAACTAACTACCGCCTAGTGGGGCCCGTGCGGAGAATCTGTACAGAAGATCATCAGTGGAGTGATTCATCACCCAGGTGTGAAGGTATGGATCATTCCATTACTTGTTAAAAGTTCTACTCTAAAAATTACAACTATGGACACTAACTGTTTTTGTAATCAACGCATAAAAAATTGAAAGCCTCTCAATAAATGGTTAATATACACATTTTGTAAATTGTATATATTTTAATTACATGACATAAACTCGTATGTTGAAGTGTAACTAACCTCTACTGATAAAAAAATGGTGTAAATTCGGACTAAATATCTATTAAGCACAAAAACTAGTCGGTGACGACACCGGATACATATACGTGAGTGTTTTAGCCGTTTCTATATAAGTTAATATAATATGACAGTTTACATGTATGATTAATATAACTCTTTAACTGTCTCTATGAGTTTTGTATTTTTATTTCTAATTATTATATAAATTTATCTTTTGCAGAAATCCGTTGTCCAGAGCCTATAGTAGCAGAGAACAGCATAGTATCTGTGACGGGTAATGACCGCATGCACGGACGTACACTCATCCGTACAGCAGGCAGCACCAATGCAGGCAATACATACCGCATTGGTGCGCTCGTCAAATACCGTTGCGAGAGAGGGTACAAAGTCATCGGCGAAAGCCTATCTACTTGTGAGGATAATGGTCAATGGAGTGGGGTCACACCTCGATGTCAATGTAAGCAGAGAATATTATTTTATAAACTACTAATTAGAACTAAGTAAAATAAAGTTATCTTAGAATAGGCTTTTGTTTCGATTACTAATACTCGTATTTTTAAATTTTCCAGATGTGGACTGTGGTAATCCTGGTCGACTGCAGAATGGTATAGTGACACTGGCGACCAATTTCACATATTACGGTGCTGCAGCTCTATATGAATGCGATGAACATTGGCAACTTGATGGTGTTTCAAGACGATTGTGCCAAGACAACGGAACGTGGAGTTCTGAACCACCAATATGCAAAGGTTTGATTTCAAAGGCAGAATTCTAGTTATCTAGTTTAAATATCAAACAATTTGTTATATTATAGTCTTCAAAATTTTATCTTTAAGAAGTTGATTGACAAGCGTAAAGATGGAGAGCCTTATCTTTCCTCATCGAGGATTCGTTGACAAATTGTATGTATATGTCTGTGTGATCATCAATAAATCGATCTGTGTTAATATAAATAATTGATCCAAGCTTGATATTGAAATTGGAAGCTTGTGGCCATTAGTAAGTTACATTTTTGTAGCAGTTCAATGGTGGACAACTACATCATCTCAATATGTTTATATTTCTTTTCAGAAATAATATGCACAGACCCATCGATCCAGATTAAAGGCAGCACAGGACTTGTTGTTGTTACATCCTCGCTCAGTATTGGCAGTGAGGCACACTATCGCTGCGAGCGGGGTTATAGCCTCCGCGGCAACCAGACCAGAATGTGCATGCCAAGAGGAGTGTGGAATGGATCACCACCAGTCTGTATACGTGAGTCAATTTGTACAATTATTATAATTTGTAGCTCGTGTAACATTGGTTATTACGTAGATAAGAGTCAATACCAAGAAAAATATACATTATGCATTATAATGAACATATGTGATCATATGATGATGATGATAATGAAGAATTCAGTAACTAGTGTAGCTGTGCTATTTAAATAAACATTACTTTTTGTATTATTACAGCAATCGATTGTAAGTCACCGGGGACGATTGAGAATGGTCGCATCATAATATCGAACGGTTCGACTCTATTTGGAAGTTCTATCGAGTATCACTGCATGCCGCAGTACCAGCGTGTAGGGCCGTTCCTAAGGAAGTGCTTGGACGACGGCAAGTGGTCGGGCGATGAGCCCAGCTGTGAACTAGCAACTAACGAAGCGGCGGATAGCGGCGCTCTACCGCTTAGCGTTGGTGTGGGCTGCGGCATCGTACTGTTCCTGCTTATGCTGCTCGCTCTTATTTATTTACGGCTGTGAGTATTGCCTTAATTAATTATTGTGTAACCATATTGTGTAAAGATTTATGGTAGCATAAAAGAGCCAGAACTGTTTCTTGTGAAATGTTATTTTTTGTGATAGCAAATATTTTGTTTCTTTCAAAAAATTATATCAATCGATTTTACAGTCGAAAAGCAATGCCGGTGAAGAATACTGAGAATATTGAAGGTGCGGAAAGAAAAGAAGATCAAAATGCGGCGGTAATGAGCTACGCCACTCTACACGACACGAACGGACGACACATATACGATCACGTGACGGACAACGTATACGATTCGCCTTATAGCGAGCGAGTAGCTGACAACATAGCGTACGGCCGCCGCAGTGACACTGATTCCGCGTATGAACCCGAACCCACGGGACCTAATGCAGTGGTCACGATTAACGGAGTCGCGGTGCGTTGATACATATATAATACAATGTACAAATAAAACATACAACTTTGCCAAGTAGTGTAATTGGAAGAATAGTGATGTCCGGCTCGAAGGACCAGTTGCTTCAGACCATGCGTAGTGCTTGTGTCAAATTTATAAGTGATAAATATAAATCATTGTAGAGTTTGGAAAATAGATGCATAAAATTATCATAATTATAAAATTACACGGCGATTATATTTTTGACGTATTATTTAACACAATTATTTATAATCATCTCGTAATGTTTCCCCTTTATTTTGATTTTTGTTCAAACAATTTAAAGTACCAATAATTTGATAAACAAATATGTTGAATGTATTTTAATATTATTATTTATTATTAAAAATATAATTTACTGGCAGGAGTCGATGATTGTAAAATATTAAATTGAGATAATCACCAACCCTTACTAGGTATTTAACCAAAGATGTAAATGAGTTGGAATTGTATGAAGTAAAATATTATTTATGTATTAGTTTATGATTGTAATTATATTATTTAGTGACAAAGAAAAAAATTGGAATGAATAATTCGAATTTTTTAGATAAAATAAAAATTACAATGAAAGTCTTGGTTTATATTTTGCCTTGGTTACACTTAATGCCTTAATGTTGATATATTTACGAATCATTAAATACTCACTATTGTCAATACTACAGTGATAAATATTATAAATTAGAATAGATCTAGTTCACTTGAATTTATTTCATACCATCAAAACTCATGGCGAATATGGCATAAATTACAACTGCTTTTTTATACATATAAATGTTAAGAATTATAAATCGAGTTCTAACTTCTACGTTCACGATCGTTTAATTAAGACTCTCTTAAAGATAATTTTACAACTCTAACTGTGGCAGTCATTCCCATTTTATAAAGAAACTGTAAATAATTAGCTTAGTTAAGTATTCGATAAATAGAAGAAAGGTGTTTGTGAGAAAAGATAAGAAAATTGTTATACGGTTTACGTACTCTATATTCTTTTTCAATTCTTCCTATTTTGATTTAGTTTTAAAAGTTCAATAAAGTATTTGCTTGCAATACTAAACATTATGTACTAGATAAGATATTTGTTCTCCTAACGAAAATATGCTTCATGTCTTTTTTTTTAGTTTTCCTTCTTACTGTGGGTTTCCACTGGAATGATACTTGTCTTTATTTCTATTATCAATGAAAAAACATATACAATATGTGTCAATACAAGTTTCACTGCAGTCGAAACGCAGTTAAGCAATTTTGTAGTAGATTACACACTAATTTAGTTGGTAAGTTTTTGTTTTGAGTATTAATAAATAATTTAAAAGCTATAAAAACTTTATCACTGTTCGATAAGCATAGGAAATATGTTTTGTTACTTTTTATAAACTTGTACCTATATTAATTTTATTTTATGTGTTCGTTAAATAAACGTATACAACATATATTGAAACTTTATTAGCAATAAATCACACATAATATAAATTCACTAGAGTTCCCTCGTTCCATTAGATAGTTAACACGATAGTATTAAAAAGTTCACTTATTAAAATTTCCATAATTGTTATAAGATTGAATCTATTATTTTTAAGCATTTTAACAATAAATATAAAAGTTATAGACACCGTACCACTAAAAATGACAGATAGTATGTCTCTAAACTCTAAATACAGAACTCCATCGTAGTCACATCTTGTATTAATACATATCGACATCCCTTTCATTCTCGTTGAAAAAATCAGAGACAACAATATATATTTTTACAACTGTCATGTCAGTCGAAAGCCACAGTAATAACATTTTTAACAGTTAACAAAAAACATTCCATTATCAAATTACCTACAATAATTGGACGACTATAGATTGTAGATTATATAGATAAAAATTACAACTATTACATAAACAAACGTTTTGAGATATTTGTATAGTTTTTGAATTAATCTAAGCATATTTTCTTGTAATAAACAATTCCTTGAACACATTTTTATGTACATAAATATGTAAAATGAATACAATATTAGTTACGTTATCCTACACATGAACAAAACATTTCATTCGTATGATTCTCTTTTGATAAAAACAGAGATAATATTGTTTTTGGGAACCTAAGACTAGGATCAACAGTATTAAAATACTTGTAAAGATTCTAAAATTGATACATAATCCCTTATATAATACTAACATGATAAATCCAAGAATATTGAATGTTATTAATTTGATCTATATTATATACATAAGTGACAACCCAGATTCATGTTTAGATAATTTATACATATATGTACATAATACGTAATGCTAATTACACATATCTATTATATAGAAATTACCATACTTAAAAAAACCTATGTAAACAAACTTAACGAGATATTGTTCATTATGCGTTCTTAAAGCACTGGACATACGATAAAACGTTAGTAGGGTGTTCTGAGTTCAGAAAAGTTTTGTGCTCTAAAATACAAACGTAAAATAAAATACTTAGACATTTTTCAGTTTTATTAAATAATAGCTTTTACTTGCGACTCCGTCCGCACAGAATAAAAAAAAGCACACAAGATAAAAAAAGTTCCCATGACCGTCTCCTAGTTCTAACCTCCCCATCAATTTTTAGCTAAATCAGTTCCGATCCGACCGATCTTGAGTTATAAATAGTGTAACTAACACGACTTTCTTTTATATATAAGATAGATTTTTGCATGTACTATATCATTATTTTGGCATTGAAATGACCGAGTTTAGCTAATAACGAAATATGTATTACTTTTAATTACATGCACTGTAATTTGTTTCGTTCCTGTGCGCAATGATGTCCACTTATGTCAAATCGTCAGATGACAATGTAAGCCAGACCGCTGGTCAACTAATCTTCCCTTGGTGTATTTAGATACTGTTTATCGAACCAGTATTTCTATATCTGCGGGCTAAGCGTCAAATTTTCTTAGGTCTAGTAACCCTACTTTTAGTTCGTTTTTTATGTTTAAATAAAGTATTGTAAATAATAAATTTGGTAAATGTTAACATAATTCAAACAATGGTTTTAAATAAAAATGTCCAATGCGTGTCTGCACAGTCGAAGACGTTTATTACCTAACCATATTAATGGTTGTCATTTGCCGACAATAAAATTAAGTCGAAAACTAGTCGCATCAACATACATAAGCGATAAATTATACCTCTTATAGTAACAGTTTGCGATACAAAATTCGATCCTAAATAGGCGAATTTAATTCTTTGACTGTAAATGGAAGACGTACCGTAAATCAGTTGCAAAAAATACGATAAGACAAAGGCACGAAACCAGTCGTTTTACAGTTTATTGTAAACAAAACTCAACTAACTTAAGGCACTTCTGAAAATGCCGTATGTAAAAAATCATCAGATATTTACATATCCGAGAAAAACTTTACCCTCTTGTCAGTCAGAATAGAAATAAGAATAAATTCATAAAGTAAATTAAAGAATAAAAAATAACAATGAAATAATTCTGCATAAATTTTGATATTTCCTTAACTTATTCAACATGATGAAGAAAAAATATAATAAAAGAAAGGAAAAAAAAAAGATAAATAAATTCAAGACAATCAATTTATTTTGGCCATATTATAATTCTGGAAATAAATAAAATTTTACAAACAAATAAATTTAAAAAAAAATTATCAAACATTTCACATTTATACATTGAAAATTCGAATTACCTTATTAATTATTTCATTTTAATCATAACATGTCTTTAAAAAAAAACAAAGATTCTGAAAGAAATTAAATATAACATTTGAGATTATACAATTATAGACCTAAAAAAAAAAAATTTTCCAAAATCATAATTTCCCAGCCACGTTGGTACGCACCATTTTTCTAGCGCGCAATCAAATGTTCAGAATATTAAAAATTACGGTGGATATCTATCTGCTACAATATTATTAAAACGATCACACATCTTACAACGCTAATATATCGACTCTAAAACGTTGAAATTTGCTTACCCAGGGTTCGTTAACTATCCACAATTCAACATTATTCACGAACCGTCTAATATCTAAAATCAAAACAATAATAACAATACAAAGACAGAGTTTACGAAGAAAGAAAAGTAAAATAGAAAAGGTAAATATTTATACATCACATTTAAGTAACATTTAATTTCTACTATAAGAAAATGTGATATATTGTGATGTTTGAAACAAAGGACCAGTAGAAAGGTGATGCTTGCTATATGCAATGACTCCTGGGTCGGCCAAAAAGCCCGTAAATTACATTGTATTAAATTAAAATAGATAACAGATAGTTCCAACAACACTTCCAATACTATTTTCGTGATGGCTTATAGGTTATGCTTAAACTATTTATAACTAAAATCTTTTAGGAATATATTAAGACGTGTAAGACATGGGTACAATATTAAATTTAAAACACAAACTATACACTTGGCAATGCTAAATGGCTACAAACATTAGCAACGAAAACCTAAATGTTTTTGTACACTTCTTCCAAAAAGATACGGACAAATAAATTCAGATTAGAGAGTATGAAATACAAAAGATTTATACCAAAAAAAAACCATAGATTTAAGAATCATATTTAACAGGAAAAAAAATCATAAATGAAATCATTATAGAAAAACCAATCCCCATTGCCAACTGTACAAAATTTTAAACATTTAACACTCAATAAATTTTCAATTTAAAATTAATCTTCAACATGCATTATATTCATAAAACTATAACTAAAAACACATTATAAATAAATTGTTACTTAAATGGTATTATTTACACGTCGTTAAAACAGGACAGCGTAGCACATATTGTATTCTTGTGCCGTACTTCGAGCTGGTCCGGCGGGGAGCGAAGAGGAGGGACACAAGGAGAGAGCCTCATTTTGACAACTTGCTTATGACTCGAATAAGGGCTGAATTCTCGTCTCTCAAACGCTGAGTCTCCACTTGTACAATGGCCAACGTCTGCAAATACCATTACAAGAATTAAATATTATACAGAATCAAAGTTACACATATAACAAAAAAAAACATCTCAGAACTTAAACAATAACAGTTTTAATACCAAACATTTTTATTTTTACTTTTAATACAAACAACATTTATTTACTGTTTAGAAAAAAATGTTTCTATAATATCAGTAAAATAAAACGAATTGTATTATTTTTGTTATTTTGAAAGCAAAAATCGCAAATTTATATTACAAATTGACGTAAATATCTTAAATGTACAACAATTTACATGTCTTTTGAGAAAACATTGTTGAAAAAGTTGAAATTTTTAAATTTATCACGTAAATAAAAATGTATTTTTTTGGAAAACAAACATTTAATTGTAGAATAAAACAATGTCATCAATTCCTCCTATAAAATTGGTATGTTCCATGAGTGTTTGGACAATTCCAAGTTAATTTATGACATTACAACGTAATAATGTAACAAAATTGAGTTATTAAAATGTATGGATGGATATTTCATCTGGATTAAAAGTATGTACGCATTAACCGTGAAATTGCACTGTCGAAACACTGGTAACCAAAATTATAAATGAGAAGGTTTTGAAGGATGGACAATTGGTTGAAGGTATCTTTAGAACGGCACCAGAACATGTTCTGGAAGAATAAATAGGCTATTAAACTATTAATTCCGCGAAGTCAGAGTCTCAGACGACAGCTAGCATTTTATAAAATGGCAACCCTAAAAAAATGTATGCCACATGCCGATATAAAAATCAGTAACATCATTCATAATTATTATAATAAAATTAGTTACACAATAGTTATAGAAGTTTCTACATGTTTTGACTTCATATATTAATTGATCGATGCGGCTGCGTGGCTTCATTACCATGTCACAAAAGGTCGCAACGCATTCGAGATTCCGATAAATCAAAAGTATATTAATGTATTGCAATGTTGCAACTTTCAATTACTACTGTTGTTCATTGCTAAATATATATGTGTTATTTCAAATAGAATGAGAGTAACGGCAATATATTTTAATCAAGTATTTCGACAGTTAAAACCCACAGTAAAAATGGTATTGGATGTTGCCAGACAAATAACATGCAACACAAAATGCGCTGGTCCTCGGGTCCAGGTAACTTGATTGATTGTATTTATTGGTTTCTGTCATGTTTGTATTAATTGATGCGGTGTTAAAAAGCTGACTCCATATTTTACAGCATACGACAAATAATGGTTATTGTAAAAAATCTTAAAATAAAACTTTAAAAACCTATGAACTACGATAAGCCTAAAACGTTTAATTTTTCTTTGAAAAAAAAGCATTAAATCGGTTAATCTACAAAATACTATATTGCGTACGTATTTAGGCCTTTTATAACGGGGTAAATTGATGTAAAATTGATAATTAGTTATTTTAAAAAATGACAGTTGAAATAAACAATGTTGTCAGTGTTGCAATTCAAGAATGTCTCTTGAAATCGAATTGAAAACAGACAAATTTATTTTTTACATAACTCATAATGATTGACCAGAAACTTTTATAATTTAACAAATCATGAAAAAGGCTTATTTTCATACATTTTTTTACTATTGTAATTCGAACGACGGTTAATAACAAAGCGTTTGTGTCGACGTAACCAAAACAAAATGTGATAGTTGAATACGATGGAAGTGACACTTGTATGAATACACATTGTGGTCTGTTTTGTGGAAGAGAATGAAATGGACAACAATATGTATTTATGCAATTATAGATAAGCAATTGAAATCCACAATATAATAGTTATATATGGGCACAACGTAGCTAGTAGCAGGTCCGTTACATGTAGCCGGATAAGCCGGGAGGAGCCGGGATGTGCCGGCACAAGTGTTGTGTTCAAGGCGTGTGGATCGTCTAGTCGTCAGTCGTGATAAAGTAACGAGCATTACCAACTTAAGAGCATTTACATCTTGAGGCGAAACAATACAGTTGAAGATTTTAAGGGTTCAGTATATTCAGCAATCTTTGCGACTTAGAAAATATCTCAATTCAGTTTTGCTACTTTTAAGAAACAAATGATCATGTCATAAGAATAAAACAGTCCACATATAGTGTCTAGAATACTTCTTACTAAATACAGAATGTGCCGGATAAAAAATTGCTCGTTTTTATAAAAAAAAATATATATATATTTTAATTGGGACAAGTTGTTGTTGTTGGTTGTTGTTGGGCCGTGAACACACACGTGTACGCTGCAGGCATGTAACAAAGCATGCGCGCGGCACTCGGTTAATGTATCGGGGGAGGGGGCGCGGCGCACGCTTCCCGGTGCGGTCAACGGCCGAGGCTTTGTTCATAATCTAACGACATAATGCAACCGTCAAGTTTCACCATTGCCGTGTCTTATAATGAAAAATTAAACAAAATAAGAATTTAAATATTTGATATTAATAAAGTGAGAGTGTGAACTAGCCAAGGACCGTGACCGTCACCCGAGTGGTCGCCGCCGTCGCCGCTGAGCGGTTGTTGTCAATCGAACACATTTTACCTATTTAGCGGAGTTGGTCAATTTGCTCACGACCCGCGTTAAGGCGCGATTCTCAGCTCTCAACCTTTCGTTCTCGGCTTTAAGTTTTTGCAATTGCTATAAAACGAATACCAACATTATAACTCGTTATAGCGATGCGACCGCGTTCACGCCATTTCGTTCGGTTGGTACATAAGGATTAATTAAAATTTTAAATTAAAATATAACGAACGTAGTACATTTCTTAGACCAGATAATGCCTTACCTTCAACTCCTCTTCCATCTCAGACAACTTCCTGATCATAGCTCGTTTCTCTCTCTTTTCCAACTCAGATAGACTCGCATTCCTCTGCAAATATTCTTCAAATAAGGGCAGATTAAATTTTGCATAAGCTATATAATATGTAAATAAATTTACACATTTAACAGAAGCCTTTAAAGCATGTAAAACAAACATAATGAGTGGATGTGATATGTGAAGCCAAAACTTGCGCAAATCTGTCAACGCGCAATGCGTAAGTGAATAATATAATTAGTTAAGCGGTGGGCGAGAATTAGTCAAATGTTTTAAATAGGAACACATCTGTTATAATACAAGCTCATACTAAATATTCTTCTTTTTTTCATATATTCATTGCTCTTTTATTCATAAAATATATATTTTGAATAAAATACATTAACATATTTTAGAAAAAAGATATAGTATACATGATGGAACTTTTTGATACCCCTCCAGAGTGTAATCTATATACAGGAAAAAAAAAAAAACATCTTCACTTATTTTTTTTTAATATATAACTACATTAGTCTTAGTATTAGTTAAAATCTTTTCTTTTATTATACTTCGTTTCATAATATAAAATTTCTTTCCAGTAAAAGATATATTATTTTATAAATAAAAGGAGGCAAACAAGCGGCGGGAATACCAAGGTAGGAAATTACAGATGCGTTTTCGACCTTAGAGAAAGTTATACGCTCGCTTCCTGAGGAACCCTAAGTCGTTCTGGTTTGGAAATACCGCCGAGGACAGACCATTCCACAACGCGGTCAATAAAAAAATATTATTTAATTTATTAATTAAATTATTTCCAGCACTTTGACAGCTATCACTGGAGTGGGCACCAATTGAATCCCAACTTGTATACAATACCACAGTAAATTTGGCAAAAAATACCTTTTCGTATTCTGTTATTATTGATTCAGCTTCCGATAGTTTATTTTCAGTTTTTGTCAGCTGCGCCTGTAATTGTTTCACTTCGACCATGGCTTCCTCATATAACTTTTTGTAATTTATTTCTTCTTCCTCATTCCGTTGTTCCGAATTTGACTGAAATGAAATTAAACATTTCGAGTAAACAAACTAAAAATAATACAACAATAGAAATTACATCATAAAGTAAACAAGATACGATTCCGTATGTCAAGTCTGTACAGTGTTAAGGTAAGAAATATATATAGGTTTTTTTGCATTATTTACATAGATTTTTTTAATAATTTACTTATTTTTATAAGTTAGAGACATTCTGATTTTCTTTATCAATTTTGATGTTATGATGAAGATTGTTAAACATACACAGTATCCTTCTGATGCTACAGAGTTGAGACTCAAGGAACGTGAGTCAAGAGTGGCGGCTGAGTCGAGAGATGTGAGCGAGCGTGAACGTTCTTTACTAAGACCGCGGTCTCTGTTCGCCGAACGAGATTTCCTCTCCGGTCTTACAGGTGCCACTTCCGATGAGTCTAATTGTTCCTGTGACTTCGGCGGAGGGATACTTTTAGCTTTAAAGTTCTTTTGGCTAGCTAATATTTTTTTGTCTAATTTCTTCAGGACAGGTGTCATTAAATTCAATGATCCTAATGTAGCACTACTCAAATAAATTCCGCCGTAACCCGAACTGGTGCCCCCATATATGCCCAGGCTGGACGGCCGGCCGAGACCGACCGTATATGGATTGTAATTCCTGTACGCGCTAGCCGTGTACGAATTAGAATAATTGTTAGAGTAGGGGCGGTATTGTGAAGAGGCCATGGAGCCAAGTACGCTCGGAGATGATCCATAGCTCGAATTCAGGCCCCTCTGCCGCGAAGTATATCTATCATGCTTTCGATTCATTTTCACTCACATTCCGCATAAACGCGAAAACTTAGTCACAAATAAGACTACGGGCGAACGGTACGCGATATGAGAACAAACTGAATGTTTTTCAAGTTCTTATAAATCTATGCGGTGTGGAAATGTTGTAGACGCCCACGCCAAACACAGGTCTATGAAACTGTGTGGGAGATGCCCATGACGCTACGGGTGATATTGAAATGGAAGCTTTCTCATCAGCAGCAATCCGTCTGACGTGAGGAAAACATTCCAAATGCGTAATTAGACGCCCCACTTTTTTCAGTTTAGTGTTTGAATATTCGAAATGCACGAACTACACTTAAATAATTTATTATTTCTTATTATATAATCTTACTAATATCATAAATGGGAAAGTTTAGATAGATGGATGGATGTTTGAAGTTACCTCCGAAACGGCTCAATGGATCTTAATGTAATTTGGCACAGATATAGACCACATAGAATACTTAATAAGTTTGTTTTTTATTTCAATTTCGCGCGGACGGATTCGTGGGCAAAAGCTAGTCTCTGATAAAAAGTAAATTAAAATGAAATAACTACATCGAGGTTCTGATCGTACATTGAATAAAATTTGTTCTAAATCCAAATAACCAATAATTGTAGTTGTGCTAAATTGCAGAAGCGCGTAATGCCTTTTGTCTTTGGGTCGACGACGAAAATAAAATCTATTTTCAAGTTTACACAGATTCCCGTTCAGTATACAGCGTGACCCAAATACTGATTTGTTTGGTCCCGTCTAATGTACATGACTGGAATTCTAAAACACACTATATCTGCTCACGTAGATCTATGTATGTGTATGTAGTAATGTCAAAAATAAATATCAAAGTTCTCGTACGCGTTTCTAAATCACTGCATAGATTTTTATAAAACATCTTAGAACATTACCCGCTTTCAAGACTAAAGCGATTAACGTGAGCTAAAGCGCAATTCTACTAGGTATTACGAGACATATTACAATAAATTACAAAACCAGGAGACCAATATTGGGCTGCCAAGTAAATTTTATCACAAAATATATAATTTATTAAATATCTTAAATACTAGGCCGTGGATCAATGATCTAAAAGATCTATGAAACAAATACCTAATACTAGGGTAACTTTCATATGGTAATTTTAATAGAACTTAATCTCGATGAATATCCCGACCAAAATAAAGTGGAAACAGAAAAAATAATATAAAAAGACAGCAAATATCAAAAAAATAATCAAAAGGAACAAGACGCGTAGACTGCGTCACTCGGCCATGTGTTCAGTCAGATGTGCCGTCATCGACCGATATACTCACTACGGTTTGATCATTCTTAGAATTCGTTTATAACATCAATCAGTTAGTCACGACAAGACAGGTATAAACATCAACATTGATATTGTTCTGATAGTATATAGATTTTAACAATAAATAGACAAATAGATAAATCACTTGTAAATACAAACAAACGTACTTGAAGTGTTCGCAGTTGACGTACGAATTTATGGGTCATTTAGTATGTACAGTACCGATTGGATTCAAGCCAATACGTCAATTTTGGATCGTAACTGTTACATATTATCGTTGTTTTACTCTCACTAAGAAAATGTCTTGTAATAACTAAATGACGTTTTTAAAGATTTAAAAGTACTGACTGTATCGATGGCATCATTGTTTCTCGAAAATGATTGAACTGAACATTTCATAAAGCTATTAGGTGATTTAGGTAACACATGTTCGTATGGTTTTACAATCACTCATACAAATATTTTCGAGAGAGAGAACTAATACTGGTTAAAGGTGGTCGATATTCATTATAGTTAGCTTCATAGAACTTCTAAACTCTTTTAATAAATCCATTGACAACACTTCCCTTAGAACCTAATGTACATATTATTTATCTATTTTATGATAATATATGTAATAGATGTTATTACATATTTCCAATAACACAATCTTACGATGGCAGAAATGACACCGAAAGGAGAAGAACGTCTCTGATTTATAAATAGTGGCAGTTCGATATACAAAAGTAAATTCACATATCTTTTCATTTAATCAAAACATAGAAGCATTGGTCGATGTCAATATTAAATCGGTGTCATACGAAGATAATTATAATAGCTTAATATGAAACGCAATATAAATTATTCGAACGCCTTCTAAAGAATACTTTTCAATTGTTATAACGATCTTTAAATCTTGGGTAAATTTGGACAAATTGAAAATATCGCGGATGAGCAAAAATAATCGTTAGTTATTTGTAAATAGAGTGCGGAGACTACAACTTATCTATAAATGGACATTTACCAGCGAATGCCACTGTTTATCGATATGTCAAATTGTCCTTTTTTTAGTTAATCAAAGATAGACGTAAAAAAAAAAAACAACATAATAACATATCAAAACACTTACTGGTTCGTTTTTATCGACGTTTTCTTCGTCACCATCACCGCCTGCACCTCGGTCGTTGATAGAATCCTAAACCAATGCATTTATTGTTACAACGTTATTGTAAACGCTCTTGAATACTGGTAAAGTTACGAATATGACACATAAAAATGTAAAGTTTGAGTTGACTATTGTTGTGTTTTCTAACTAATTGATTAATAAAATTATGGTTACGACTATAAATATCTATATTAAATTTATAGTCTTATATAAAAAACAACAAGAGTCATCTCAAACCTTTTAATTAACTTATAAAATATATTATTATCTTTACTTTGACGCTATAATTTGTAAATTAAAAAAATATAAATACTTTTGTTTAAAAAACTTTAGGTTTTGAATTAAAATATGCATATGAATACAGATATTATTCTTTGAAGACTACATCATAAATGGAAACAGTTCTTGCGTCAGTAATATGTTATTTATTAACTAATCCTGGCAAATATCCAGCGAACATTTTTCGAGTTGTGTTACAATATAACACCGTCTTCTAAGAACTTTTTTTAAACAATTTCTTAAAAACAAATTTTTAAACGCATCATATGATCTTTCATCCAAAATAAACATGTTGTCGTGCTGTGTAAAGCTGAGATATATTTTATTGCGGTACCCTATCAATATAAATAAATATCTCGAAAGTTGGGTAGAAACATTAAAACAAAAAGAGTCCTGTCACTTGTACACTAACTAAAAAAGTAAGCAACAATCACACTTCTAACAAACCGTAACTTTGATAAAATACTAAATTAAAAGATTAAAAGATATGTGTTGGGCATTAAAGGTATTGTATATTTCAAATATCTTGGCGGATCGGAAAATCGCACTAGTTGCTGTGCAGTGTTAAATGTACCGGGACATAAAGGGATGTGAGGAGAGGGCACTGTCCAGCGCCGGTGGAATGATGGAAATGCTTTATACTCACTTCAAAGTCTACTTGTCCGACACCAGTAGAGCGGCGTTTCGACCTGCGGCGGCGCTGAATCATGTTTTGTACGGTCTGAGTTGCTGGCGAGGGTACGGTACAAGATCCGAGATCGCTACCCAACATCACGCTCTCCGTAGCCTCGTTCTCTCTTTTCTCAGTCTCCTTGTCGTCTTCTTGCAAAATTCAAATAAATATTAAAGCCCTTTATTACATTAACGTTATTGGTCGAGGCACTTTGTTGTTCTTTTTTTTATTACGTAAGTGACAAAGTCTAGATCAACGATTAATTTAATCCCCTTTGACCTGGACTGAATTTTGTTTAATGCTATTTTTATACGATAGAATAGTGAAGCAAATTAGTACTATATTGACAGTTAGTGCACATTGAAACAATAGCAATATTGCTCTCTATACTGTTCACAAGATAGCTCTCTGAGGCTAGTATTAAAGATAACAAAAATGTACCCATTTTATTTCTATGTATTACCTGTTCTGTTCAGTGTTGATGTACTGGATGCCAGCGTCCGGCGCACAAACACTGTGGCCTCAGCTGCAGCTTGAGATGGCCCTGTTGTTGTCACCTTTGCCGCATTCGCCTCACCGTCCTCCTCCAGTTACAAAAAAAGTTAAGATAAATAATTTTTCTTTTCACACCAAAAATATTTTTAGTTTATTGTCTAAAAGCTATTTATTTATATAGATCTTAGAGTGCGTCCACATCGAACAGCTGGTTGAATGTTCAAGCCGATGAAATGAACTTAATTTGTACTTGATAATATGGACATAACTTTAAATACATTGTAGTCAATAATTAGTTTCAGTCAAAATTAAATTGTATTTAACTAGCAACAGCTAGCAGCAACAATAAATTATTAAAAGTGAAACTAAACAACAGAAAAACTGTGGTTAATGATGTTATTGGTGATTAGAAATTATCAACATTAAAGATACTCTATTCATATTTAAACAAGTTATAATAACAAAACAATTTAACAAGTTAATTCCTACTAAGAACTCAAAAGAAATAGATTGTTGTTTCTTTTTAGTTAGTTTTTAGTACTAAAAAACAACTGTAATATAGTTAAATATCATTCACTACAAATTTAAAAAGTTCTATTATCACAAGGTGTGGTGAGACATATAGGTTAATTCAGTCATTTAACATGCACATGAAAATGTACTTAACCAGTCACAATTGTTTCGACTTAATTCTATTAGAAAAACCGTAGCTTGTAACAAACTTTGATATCATACTAAAACACATAAGCGATACTTATTATTTCATATAAAATATACTTAAATATAACACATGCAGACTGGACCTGATAAATATATTTTTATTTTGCACATAATTCAGCCGCCAAAATATTATTAAATTGTACAAAATAGAAGAAATGAATAGATACGAAGATTTTAATAGAGAATTCAGTTCACAACAGTGCAGTGAAAATGTTATAATGCCTTATGAAAAACGTGAAACAGCTTTACGATAACCACGAACTAATGACACAACCAAACACGACTATTAATTGCAACAGAACTGTAAACTATTTTGATTAAATGCAACTATTAAATTGTAGAAATATAATTGATCAGAATTAGTCGCTTTCTTACATTTTAAACAGTTATCTTATTGATCTAGACAAAGTCTTTTATTTAGTTTTCAAGGAGCAATCTCACTGTTGTCAAATAAAATCTGGAAAAGTATAAAGTAAGTGCAAACTAAGTATTTAAAGTTATTTTGCTTATTTATGTTTATTAAAGCAATTCATAGTCGTGTTCCATACATACGGATATCATAGTACATATACATATTTAAACTATATATTTTATATTGGTAGAAATAAATAAATGCAAATAAATTAAGATTTCACTTTCATATTATGGTCTCTGTCTACTGAATGTTACTAAATCCAAAAGTTGAAAAGGAACTTATTTTTTCTTACACTCTCTTTTTTGAGGTGTCTTACAAGGGTGAATTACAATACTACAAGGAAATCGTCGTCATTCGACTATAAAAATCATAAGAGTCGCGTTACAATGGAATAAATAAATACAACGAAAGCAATCTCGGTAAACTTTTATCCGGCGCAAATGTTACATTTTGCATGACAATTTTAACCTTATATGCTTAACCTATAGGTAAACCTTTATACGAGTAACAGTTGTCCAGCTATTAAACTCTTTTATGTCTAAGGTAAAAACCGTTATGCAAAACCTAACGTGTACGGCATACTTTAGATTTAAAGTGTGAATATGAAAAATATATATGACGTATGATATCCGATTATCCGAGGTACGTGATGCGATAACGTGAATGGTCTATAGACCTTGTGGACGGGGTCGAGGCGCAGTCGCCACGAGGGGCGACGATCGCCATGTGCGGCGATAGTTGCCGCGGCCGTGGCGGAGGCGGTGGCGGAGGCAGGCGCGGACGCGCACGCCAGCGCCACGCTACATGCAACCGCCACATCGCCGGCGGCCCTCGCGCCTCTCTATACAGCGATACATCGTGTACGACACAATCCACCATAAAAAATGATGCTTTCTACATTTACATCTTATTCAATAACTAACTGTTCACACTATTTGCCTCCACATTATATAATGAAAACAGTAAAAACCATTAAAGGTATATAAATATATGATTGCCTCGATTTGAGTTGTGATTGTGAACAGAGAAAGGATATGTGTTTAGTGGTTTTTGAAATTCCTATATCTGGTCAAAGGATTCTAAAACAAGTATGCAATTCAATACTAAAGACTTTTTTCAAGAATATATATTTTTTTTGCAAATTAAGACGCGCCCATGACCGTAACCATATATATGTCATGTTATTAAAAAAAATTTAAACAACAAACACAAAACATACAATATTGCAGTCTTGCCCTGATATTTATGAATATATAATGAATATGTATGAAATGTAACCCAACCAGATTAAGACAAAATTTGAAACATCACATAATAATTAAACACAATGATATTTAAAAATGGATACATATTTACAATTAAATAGGATGAAAACAAGGGGTTACAAATTATATATAATACATGATTTATCTGTACAAAATAATTGTAACCGCAGAAGACTTACCAATTCGCTGTGTGCGTTAACATTAGCAAGTGAATTGTCAGATTTTTGTGATAGGGTCGCATTTGATGTTGAGGCTTCAACTGTGGCATTATTTTTATTTTTCACAAGTTGCTCTGCGGATTTTATCTCGTCTAGTGTGACCCCCTGAGTGGAACGCCGCGTCTCGCGCACGCGTTTCGCATGCGCCTTTCTTTGGGTTTCACTCTCGTCATCTCGCACAGGCGGCACGAACGTCCTTTAAAAAATCAAAAATATATTGTGTTAAAAAATACAAATCAATTAAAAAAACACAAGCATCTCTCAAACTTAAATCATGCGCACGTTGAAAAGTGAACACTGAAAACAACAAAAAATGTCATGCACTTTTACGCCAATAATACGGTTGATGAAATTTGCAAACTATAAAGGAATAAGCAAACATTATAATAAGCTCTACAAAAAAACCACACAAATATTAACTTGAACACGAATCTACAAACTGTCTACCTGGAAATTTAATTTATGGAAAATAAACAATTGTCTTCGAAAATTCTTTACATTAATTTCAACGATTTAAGCTTTGTAAATCAAATAACGCTCATTTTATATACACCTATTTTATTATTTAAATCACTGCAAATCTGAATTTTGGGAAAATATAAACCCTTAGACGTAACACTCCGGGAAAAGAATCACGGTCAAGCTGTCGGAGTGATAGTTTAGATAAGTTATGGGAATTTGTTGGGGTACAATTACTGCGTGTCTACACACTAAATTTAATTTTACTCTCTGTCTTAGTGCATCGTTTTCTCATTTCTAAGGGTAAGCTAATTTAGTTATTGAATAATTGTTTATAACAAAATTAGATGATTTACAAAGCAAAAATATTACATTGAATAACTATTTGACATTATAGTGCGGTGTCCAAGAAAATAAAAATCAGCAAGAGCGTAGGTACTTGAAGAAATTCTTGAATATGTTGCCTGGCGACAGTTTAGTTGGAGTGGTCGAACTCGGAGTCGATTCGCTAGTGTTCGACTCAACGCTCTCGGATGAGCTGTCATACATAACAACTAGTTAAAAATCTAGTTACCATAAAAAATAATTCTAATACCAAATTCTATGCTTAAAATACTCATACACAAACTAATACATATTCTAATTGAGAAATAAAACAGTATAAGATTTTTCGTAAAATAATAACTTATATAAATAAATACCAATTTTTGCATTAAATTTTGATTTTTTCCTCCTTTTCATCAAAATTACAACTACTTACTACTTCAATACATGCATAGAACTGTGAAGAAACTAGAATACTTTTGCACACTAACTCTCTTTGTAATAAAATATTACTTGTCCTTTATCTAAAAATAAATTTTCTAACAAATATAATACAGACCCAGACACAATGTTCTGAATATACTAAAGAGATTTTAATCATGACATAACAATTTTTCATTAAAGATGTTTCGAAAGTAACTATATGAATGATATATTTTGCTGTAACAAATCCGATTTGCAATTCGACTCGCGATCTTTTACTTGTAAATAACACAAGAACACTACCAAGTCTATTTTGAAAAACTATGTATATGAAAAAGAAAAAAAATATCTTTATTTAGGTATTTTTAGTAATAACAGGGTCAGGTACTTACTTTCTCCTAACAGTTCCGAAGGAGGCATCGACTCGCGGGTTGTTGGTATTGGTTTCCGCCGTATCACTCTTTTCCTTGTTACTATTGATAAATAAAAAAAATAACACATTAATCATTACAACAAAATTATTGAAAAATTTTGATGATACTAGTTATATCGAAATTTGTATTGGAATGTGTCACTATGTTAATAACAACGTATTCCAAACATGTTGGCGGGTCGGCACACAGTAAGTGACTGCGCAGAACACTTTTTTAAGTGTGGCGGGACGTAAAGGGATTGAGAAGGCGGTACTCTGCAACACGCAGTGACCTTGGAGCCGCCAAAAAGTTGGAAAAATGGACAATACCTAGCCTAATATATTCTTTAATAATTAAACATCAAAAAATTACAAGAAAGCGTTATATAAAAAATCAGAAAATGTGAATTAAATATTAAATAATCAATTAACTGAAATCATTACTTTTTTTAGTTAATTAAATAAATCATTTAGATTATCTTAATTTCAAAAACAAATTATAATCAGAAAAAGCACAATAATCTAACGACTGAGGATCAAGCGGAAGAATGCATGTCTCAAGAAAAATTATATTATATCCATAAAAATTAATATGTTAGTAGTTATGTGTAATGTTTGGTTAATTTATTAAAATTGATGTCGTACTGTGACCAATGATCTTAATTTACACATAATATGTATGTAGTTTGCACTCATACAGCAGATTTCATTTATAACTAACAAATACATTTCTTATGCTCAGGGACACAGCCAAAAGTTGTACTAAGTTTTTATTAATAGGTGGTAATTTAGGAAGTATAGATGAATTTAAAAAATCTGTTATTTTGGTGATCCCATTATTCTTTTCTTTATCTGACTCCATGTAGAGCCGGTGCACAAGGCCTTCGAGATGGATCTATCATTTGTAATTTCAGTCCCTACTCCCTTAATCACGGAACCTTTCACGCCAACCATTCATTGCTTTAAAGGTCTACCGCGACCGGTGTACCCCCACAATTTATATTCACATGCAATTCTTCCCCACCCATAGAGAGCATAGTTCATATCTTTTAACTTTCTTCCTGCCTATCAAACGACTTTCGTTGGATGATGACAACGTGATGGTAGTCGTCAGATCGTCGTTATAATTGAAATATACTGTATTGGGTATTTTAAGACTAAACAATTGATACGTTGGTCGCAGCATATTGCAATAAGATAGTAGCGCGGCACCTGTTTTGGACATCCTTGTTAGTATGCCCTGCCGAGCTGTTAATTTTGATAGTTTTTCTTTTAACTTCGACGGATGATGAGGGCGGCCTAGACTGCAGCGACATGGGCGGTATGGATGAACACGATGATGCTTTAACGCGTTCAGTCACGTTGCGGTAACGCTGAGTGAAGCTGTTCGCATACACACAACCACTTTACTCCAAAACTTCATCGCACAAAAACTCGTATTAATACATGTCATCCATCGTTATCAAAGAAGGCTATCTGATCCGGTGAGAGAGGAGCTGCTGTCGCGGTTAAAGACCTACAAGGATCTTATGGCAGTTTTTTGACATTGACATGGTCAGGCGCATTCAAGTTTTAAGGTAAAACAGTGAGCAAAAATTTATTGATTTCTGAAAGTCAGCCATGTTGCAACTCCGAACAATTAATTTGCAACTTCAGTTGTCGTAGTAATTCCGTACTATTTAAATTGATACATTCAAACACATTAGCAAATTTACCTACATTTCTTAACATCATGCATCATATTATAAAAATGGCAACATTAAACCGTGCAGCTGCCGCTGCCACATTTGTTTAAATTGACATTATCAAAATGACATCATAGTTAGGTAACATATTTCTTACAGTCATAACATCTTGAGATACTATTATGTCATTGATGGTAGGGCAATAATGAGCTGTCAAAGTTTAATTTGAGTTATGCTCACCGGATCAGTTATCTTTATACATTTTCTTTGACTAAAAAGAGACAATAATGAGTATTAATACAAGTGCCACTACAGTCCAACCCCACAGTTACTGTGACACTCCAACATTATTTGATAGTAAATTAATGACAGAAAATATTATTAAGTCTATAATGTGTTTATGAAATGGTTTAAAAAGAACATTCTAACTATTTAGCAAAAGAATTGCCGTTTAAACCTCAAAGCATAAATGGTTTACGGAATTAAAATTCATATAGACGAATTCAAAGTATGAAACCTAAGGAATTACAAGTTGACCAAGTAGTATCTCATTATCGTAAACCTGTTTATATTAAAAACAATATTAAAAATATTCTAAACATTATGAAGTTCGACTTTAATAAAACAAAGTTAAGTTTTTTAATTATAGTTTTGAACCATGCATGCATATAATACAAGTATTATCCGACAAAAATGTATGTAAGGAGTAATAAATCTGTTAGTTGAGATACACCTTCATTTCATTAGGGTAAGTGTTTGCCCCATGGACAATTACATGATAAACCATTACTCACCTCTTGTCGTTTTCAAAGCTGTGCGTGCGTCTTATAGTGACATCGTTGGTCGTAGTAGTGTTATTTGAATTTGTTTGCCCTGGAATAACATATAGAATATTGGTTTTATTTAATGTCACAATTTGAAATGTTAATTTGGGACTATATATAATATGGACTATACTGCAGCCAGTTTCGAAACTTATTTCAGGAGCAGTGCTCGTTTAATCGTGGATGTCTTAGTTGTTAAGTGCTTGGTCGGGAAAGACCATAATCTTAAAGGTCCAGGTTCCATCCCCGCCATGTACAAATGTGTTTTTCGATTATCGAATTTTCTATGTACATTTATTTGACGTTCTTACGGCGAAGGAAAACATAGTGATGCAACTTGCACATATCGGACAGAAACAAGTTATCATTTAACACTATTGTCTTATATAATCAACGAAACAGATTACTTTTAATTATTAAAGTCAAATTTCCTTGGTATTTTATATTATTTGCGCAAACATGTAATGATTTCATGCACTACTTTGATTCATATTATATACATAGAAACAAATTACGATAAAACACTTTTTTATTACCAGATAAAGACGAACACAAATTTATTTATTTTTATTTTCTAATTTATCGATAACTACATACCCATTCAATAACTACCATTCATGGACAACACAAAAACATTGATAATATTTTATTGGTACTCATGCAGTTTCCATTTAATTTTTCAGTAACAAGAAAAATTAAGGTTGCTTCACATACAAGTTTCACAACACAAAATTGCAGAAACACGCCTCGAATACCTAATTAGCAAGAATTTAATTTCACAATTCAAGAATTTCGTATACACTTAATACGAAATTCTTAAAATACCGCATTGCATGTATTAAGTTGGTGTACAATGCAGTATAAATGTCTTGACAATGGTTAATAATTAGAGTCCATCACCACACAATAATGATGCTTATTAAGATCCTTTTTATTAATATTAGGTCCTTACATATGAAATTGGCGTTTTTCGTACTTGTCACTTTAATCACAAATTTCTCCTCTTTGGTAAGGAATTCCAAATTCAAATTTGTACAGCTATAGACTCATGTATTTGTGGTTCGATGTCCGTCATTCATTTGTTTTTTTTCTTCTGTTTTTTTCTGTTTGCGTCACTCATTTTACAAAATGGAAAACTTAAAATATCGCATTATTTACGAGTACGAGTTCCGCCGTGGCACTAGTGCTGTGGAAACGACTCGAAGGGTGAATGATGTGTATGGCGGTCGTGTTGCAAAAGAAAACACAGTTCGTTTTTGGTTCCAACGTTTTCGTTCTGGAAATTTCGATCTGCAGAACAAGCCCCGTGGACGGCCTGAGACTCAAGTTGATAATGAAGAGTTGAAGGCTTTTGTGGAAGCGGATCCATTGCAAACCACGTCAGAGTTAGCTGCAGGCTGCGATGTTAGTGATAAAACTGTTTTAATTCACTTGAAGCAAATTGGGAAGATTAAAAAGCTTGAAAGGTGGGTACCTCACGAATTGACTGAAGCAAACCGGCAAACGCGCGTCGACTGTTGCGTTACATTACTAAACCGGCACAATAATGAAGGTGTTTTAAACCGAATCATTACCTGTGATGAAAAATGGGTTCTTTACGATAATCGGAAGCGCTCAGAGCAATGGTTGGATCCTGGCCAGCCAGCCAAATCCTGGCCAGCCAGCCAAATCCTGCCCCAAGCGAAAATTAACCCCAAAAAAGTTACTTGTAAGCGTTTGGTGGACTAGTGCCGGTATTGTTCATTACAGTTTTCTCAAATCTGGCCAGACTATTACGGCTGATGTCTATTGTCAGCAATTGCAAACCATGATGGAAAAGCTAGCGGCTAAACAACCTAGGCTGGTTAATCGCTCCACGCCACTGCTGCTTCACGACAACGCTAGACCACACACTGCGCAACAGACGGCTACTAAATTAGAAGAGCTTCAATTGGAAAGTCTAAGACATCCTCCGTACTCCCCGGACCTTGCTCCAACAGATTACCATTTTTTTCGAAATTTGGATAACTTCTTGCAAGGGAAAAAATTCAACTCCGATGGGGTAGTCCAAATCGCCTTCAAAGATTTTATTGATTCCCGTCCGACTGGTTTTTATAGTAAAGGGATCTATGAACTACCTATGAGATGGCAAAAGTGCATAGAAAATAATGGTTCATACTTTGATTAATTAAATATATTATATTAAAAAATATTCGACTTTTTGTTCCTCCCATACAAAACGCCAATTTCATATGTAAGGACCTAATATATAACATCCCTTCCATTTAGACCTCTGTTCCAGTACTATTTTCGTCTGTTTACTTACACTTCTCTTTATCATTTTCATTAAAAGACCTTCTAAAACTTTGACTACGCACGCAAGGAGGTTTTGACTTGCTGCAGGCATTTACTTTCATAAAAAATTTTGGTATCGCCTTTTTTATCTTCGAGCATAAGCCATTTTCTGCTGCATGAATAGTAATGAACCATATCAATATATATTATGATGAACAATGAATTCTTCACAACAGAATTTTGAATCTGTCAATGTACACTGCGTAGGGCACATTATCATGGTGGATAGTGAAAACACAAAAACATTAGTGAGAATTATGTTAAAAAATGTGAAGTTATTTTAGAAAAATGTTTAAGAAAGAAAAAGAAACCAAGCGCAGGTATTTGTCCGCAAGCTGATTGTTTTACACACTAATATAATGTGCTAGTAAGACATTATTAGAAGTAAGCAAGGAGTTGTACATAGAAAAGAGTTAATTATACCATTAACAATGCTCTCCGCTCGGGGCTCTTCAGCAGAATTTGGCGGAACGCGCCTAAAGCTGCCACTTCTTGGCCTGGTGTTGTCTGCGATAAGCAGCTTGCGACGCGCAGTCATGGCCGCTTCTTTCAACCAGGAGGAGATTTTAGGATCTACTACTTCCACACAGGTTTGTCCCTGTAAATATATACAATAATCAGCAATTAAAATAAATAAATCTTTGTAGTGGAGTTTACACAAAGTTTTATGTACTGTTATATCTGTTGTGTACATAATGTTTGCTTTTCAGTTTCGCTTCCTTTAGTTACACACAACATATTTCTCATGGAAGAAGGTTCCAAATGAGCAAATAGTTCAATTTATCCAAAGGTGACACACAGGGCCATCGCATTATTTTTTTCTCCAGCAGCAAAATGTCCTTAATTGGGCTATATAGAATTTCTTAGGAAAAACAAATCCCAGATTTATACCTCTACAAGTTCCTGAGAAAAAGGGTCTTCACAGACAGACAGACGGACGTACAAAAAAGTGATATTACAAAATAGTGTAGGACATACAAAATGGTGATACTATATAGGTTCCGTTTTTTCCTCTCGAGGAACCCTAAAAATAAATTTAATTGAAGGTAACTAGGCATTAGGAAGAAGCAAATGAAATAAGGATGTGTTGCCAAATATGCAAAAGAAATGAGAAAAGTAAAGAGTAAATTACAAAAGAGATAGAGGATTAGTTGACCAGAAACATATCAATATTCTCTCAATTCCTCCTCAGTCTAAAAGATTTAACATCTATTTCATATATTCAGAAACTGAAATGAGAAAGAAGTAATCACTCACTGAATAATTCTTGATGTCAAGTTTTGCCCCATAATTGATTAAAAGAGTCGCCACTTCTTTTTGTCCCCACAGTGCTGCTGCATGCAGCGGGGTCCATCCCTCGTAATCAACGCAGTTTGCATCAATCTTGCATTCCTCCAGAAGGATTTTAGCCACCTATAAAATAAGTAAATATTTTTTGTTTTATAAATACGCTGACATATTTTTAAACGGGTTTAAAATCATTATCATCGATTTATTAAAAAGCTAACAGTTGCATCGGTTATTTTTGAGCGTATTCATTAAATAAGTCTGACAGTGGCTCTTTTACCATGAAGTGGTCAAAATTTTCACCGACAATCCTACCACGTCGTCGTACTGTATATCTTGAAAAGTCAAGAAGCAAAATCATACTTACTTCTAAGTAACCTTTAGCGGCGGCCACGTGTAAGGGAGTTCCTCCTGTTTTCGGGTCACGCACTTCCACGTATCCATTTTTTGCCCATTGCCTCGCGTCCATTAATAGAGCTGTCGACTCGGCTTTACGACATTTTTCACAATCAATACCTTAAAACAAATTTAATATTAATAGCCAAATAATAAAAGGGTTAGAGTTAGATATTTCATAAAATATACAAAATGACTGAAACAAATGTATTTGTATGGTATACCTTGAGACTCTATTGCCTGTCTTAGCAGTACGCGCATGCTTTCAGGGATTTCCGCGAGGTCGATAGGCAGCTCTCCATCATAATTTACAGCAGCCACGTCCGACCCGTTCTCGATCAGGAACCTGAAAAACAAAATATTGATTTTATAAATTATTTTAGAAAAATATTTTCTCAAAGAGGAGGAAGTAAGTCATAGATGAAGTATCTTTGTTTGCAAAGGGTTATCTTAAGACCGTCTTTCCACTTAACCACGTGCTAGCTGGGCTAGTTAATTTAGAGCTATATGACCAGTCAATGTACAGTAACCAAAGCTGGTCTTTATGCTATCTGTTCTGCTTATAGAAAAATTGTTTTATTCTTACCAGCAATATAAATACAGCCTTTTAGGAAGCTATTACAATTAATTGAAAAATTACAGATGAAAAATATTGATATTAATATTATTTTTTTATTAATACAAAAAATGCGAATGTTTGAATGGTAATATGTATGTTTGATACGTAACTCTGATTTTCCTAATCAGGAAATAATTATAGTATAAATATAATGTACCTTTCAATATACATAATATAGCAACTAACTTTTAATAACTTTAAGTAATAGATAAAAGAAGGCGCTGCCTCCCGAAACATAGTTTTAACTAGTTCAGAAGACAGAGTCCCACCAATTTTGTGAAAATTGGTTATTTAATTAAATAATATTATTTATTTATTATTTATGGTGTATATACATCTAGAAAAAAATACGTTTTCCTTGCGATATACTTGTTTTGTTTTCTATTATTTTGAGCAGTGCAAAAAATTTCGAGTCGTTTGAGATGTGGTGAGTTACCCAAAATGAGATGAATAGACATAAAACTAGAAATAACTTTTACACCGAGGCATTACAATTATTTTACTACACGGATAAAATCAGTGATTTGGTAACTAAAATCATTAAAGTGTAGAGGCTTTTCAAATCTTACTTCTATGCACCCACTGACCACATAAAATTGTTTGTAAATTAAAAACTAATACTGGTGTTCGAGATTTCATAAGCGTTTAATTAAAAAAAAAAACTTAAGTCAATACCGAATAATTCAACTAACTCCGAGTAAAAGAACCGTCAAAATCGGTCCAGCCATTTCTGAGATTTCACGGATCAACTGCGGATTAGCAGACACGAGAAAAAGAAATGTTTCAAAAAATAATTTTTAGTTATAAATAAGGCAAATAACATCATGTAACTATGAAAATTTTATTTCCATGCGGACACTGTAATTTTTGCACTGTATGTTATTCATATATTTCATTTACAAATGTTACATTTGATGCAACGTGTAACTTTTCAAATTAACTAATTTTAAAAATGAACTTTGTAAAAGGGTAAAGTGCGCTTAAGGACCACCATCAAGTCTAGAGGCACTTTGTTCACCTCTATAAAAATACTCCGTGTTTACCCGTCCAAGTCATATCTTCATCTAATAATTATTAAAAAATATGAAAAAAGAAGATTGGAACTGAACGACCGTTAACTTTAATAAAATAAGGCTGCAATTTACTGGTAACGTAATCTATTAGGCGTTATCGATCTGGAAAGGTGGCAGAAAGGCAAAGCGACTTTTTAAAAACACCCAACCGCGAAGTAGTATGTCAGCCCTAGTGAACACAACGTATGTTATATGGACTTTAGGTCAAATCTCCACATCGAGCCTAATCTTACTAATATTATAAACGAGAATGTTTAAATGAGTGGATGGATGGACGGATGGATGAATGAATGTTAGAAGGTATCTTCAAAACGGGTCAGTAGATATGTATGAAACTTGACATGTATATAGAACATAGTCAGGAAGAACACATAGGTTACTAAGTTTTTTTTTTAATTCCGCGAGGATGGAGTCGCGGGTGAAAGCTAGTACATACCTAAATGTAAGCCAATGCTAACAAACGACCGGCCACTTCGAATAAAAATAAAACTTTTAAGTATTGAGATAAAGGGGAAAATAATAAAAATTGTATCGTTCTATAGTCTGACATACAAAAAGTATTTTATTTATCATGCCATATTTTTATTAGCGCTCAGGTTCACCTCATTAGCATGCATTGTTAATAATTAATAATTTATGAATATCTGCGGAACAAAGTATACGAATTAAATAAATATTATTAATATCCATGTAATTCTATAGCATCTACTGCTCTGCCACGTAGCAATTTTTGTTTTATAGGTAAGCATTAGAGATGTGTGGAGTGTTGCCGGATTTTTTATATAAAAAATAAACAACATTCAAATAATATTGTACATTCGCTTGCAACAATAGTTACCTCGCGATGCTGTCGATCCCGCAAGACGCTGTGGCGTGTAAGGGGGTCCAGCCCTCGTTGTCCCGTCGATTCACATCTGCGCCGTGGCTCACTAGGAACTCCACCATGTCCATATTATCATCAATGCACGCCTGAAAAGTTGTGCTTTAAAATAAATCACGGTCTCAAAAACTATATACTTTTATAAATAAAATATTAAGCAGAGGTCATTTAAACATCGTTCGGATATGTCGCGTGTCTTAGAATTAACGTTTCTGTCTGTAAAGCCTAACTTTTGATAGCATTAGAAATGTTTGTAAAAATTGTTGCTTACAAGAAATTATTGCTACTAATATTTTAGATTAATTATTTTTTTAGTCAATTCCTAAACTTTATTTGAATTGAACTTTTTACCAGTTTGTTCTATTAGTCAAATTCTTTTATTTGACACCCATGTTGGGAGATTGTGCAATAATATGTTATCCGACATGTCGGCAGCCATTTACTACATTGCTCGTCAAGCCCTTTCATTTGATGCCTATGTTGGGGTGGCTGTACAAAATTATATGAATTTTCTATTGCCAACTATCTTGGATTTATGATATTGTTCTAGATTCTACTTATCAGTATTTATATGGATTTACAATGACACTGAATAAAAAATTGCATTGTCAACTGTACGAAAGGTGTGTACTAAATTTCAGAAATATCTGACAACGGGAAGTGGGCCTAATTTACGTTACAAGATAAATAACAAATACATAATAATATTATATAAAAACAGTCGATTAGCAGGCTTATAGTAGGAATTTAAAAACGTTTCGCTAAGAGTTTTACAATATTTATTAAGCAAGCATCACACACATTTTTACTTCGCAATACAAAAAAGCAAGCAAAAATATTATTATTATTACTGTACGATCAACAGAAGTAGAATTGTTATAATGGGACAGAAAGTCAGACACCTAGCCACTAGATTCATTTGTACACATAAATTGGCCATCATATATTTTAATTCAATTAGAGTTCAAAATGATAGGTATCGACGTAAACTTCATCTAATCCCAGACGTACAAAAGATAACTTAAATATTGCTTTAAAACTTTTGATAAAATGTGTTAGGCAGACTTTAAATAAAAACATTTTTTGTATTAATAAATGTCATTACTTTTGTATGAGTAAAAGTACATTTTGTCCATTAATTTTAACCAAGAGACAGGTTCTATTGGACATGTGCTAAAGCAAAACACTTATCAAATTGATATTTTTGCGCAAAGACCGGCATGTAACTGCCACCAACATTGTGTATTTAAATCTTAAATCATGAATTAGTAATTTCGCTTGATCATAATCGCTATCTCATCATAATATTATGATATATCAGTTACTAAGCGCGACAGCAAAAACATTCGCAAAGCTATTATATTCAAAGATATATCGCAACGCGAAAAAGTTATGAATAATGATATTATATTTTCACCATCTACGGTGTAGGATTTCGTCTGTTTATTGAATCCATCATAAATTAAATACCTTTTATGTATATAGCTATCGTTATTATATAATATAGCGAAAGTAAGCTAATAGTTAATTTAAAGAGGTGTTAAAAGAGATTTACGAATCATCAAGGCGCGATTCCACTGTACAGGAAACCGCGGATGACGTACCGTAGAATTGGTACGGACCGTCGGATCCTTACTTCGAAATGATAAATTGATGCGCGGTGCAAATTTGTCGGAGTCCGTCCACATAATAACGCACGGTGTAAACGGCCCAGTCACAGTTTGCTTCGCATTAGTAAGATAAGTTTCGCTAGGTTAAAATGGACGAGTAGGTAATGTTTGAAATCTCAAATGCATTATATTGTGTGTCTTCGTGTTAATCTCTTCTTTTTTGTAAATAAAAATGAACGTTTATATTTTTGTCGTTGATGTATTCATAAACCATTGAATAGTTTGTTATGAATGTTTTGAAGAGTGTTCTGAAATTGGTTCAGGGGTCTTTCTACCATAAATAGATTTAATAAAAAATAGGTATTTTCATATTTTGCATTACGCGCATGCCGTGCGTGCTCAGCTAGTTAAACAACAAATTCGCATTTGCAACATGACACTTGCTCCAAATATAAACATTAAAAAAATACAATTTTTAATAAGCAATAAATATTTTTAAAGAAGGTAGTATATGGGTTAAAATGCTACACTCAGATAAGTTAAAACGGTTCGAGATCGATTATTTTGTTTGGCTGTTACAGGACGGATGTTTTCTGCTTTTAGTTGATTCATAAAACAAAAGTTTTTTGCTAAAAATATAAACGCCTTGTATCTACAATAGCTTTTATAGACAGACGTAAAAGAGATTTAATGCTCTGAAAATAGAATTTCGCTCGAATACTTCTGGTCAATATTACTTTTGGTTTGTGAAGTCACAAATTAATAAATAAAGACCGAGCCATCTAAGATCTTTGTCACTAAGCCCATTGCAAGTGTTTACACTCTATCAATTTGTAATTTTACTAGCGATATTGTGTACTATAGACAAATTTAACATATTATGAATTTGAAGTAATTCAATTACTTTGAAAAATGTCGAAAACTATTACTCAATGTATATTCATTTTGCGTACGTTTTTACTTTAAAGTTGACATAAAAGATTCAGTTAGATTCTCCATATTTTAAAAACATATGATGAACATCATAGTATAAATTGGTAGATACCTACGTTTGAAATGATATCTTAAATTGTAAATTTTTCATCAGTTTCATAATCTAGTAAAATTATAAACAAACAATACTAACAATAGTTTGTGGAATACAAAACTACGTCATATTCCCTTTCATTATCAAAGCAGCCGGATACAGGCATTGCACTTTGTACATAAAACATAATACAATGGGCTCACAAAATAAGTGCACTTTTCTATTCAATAAATTTACATGTTTTATTTGCTTTTTTATGCATTCAATAAATAAGTTAAACAGTTTACATTAGTCTTTATGATTAATTTTAATATCTGATTATTTTTTCGCGTAAAAACTATAACAGTGTTATAACCACAAACCTGGTTACAATCGTAAATAAACTCTATAGTGTGTACAAGTGGAGTCCGCTAATCGTTTTAATCCGAACGGTCTAAATATAGTGGTGTTAATCTATATATATAAAAGAAAGTCGTGTTAGTTACACTATTTATAACTCAAGAACGGCTGAATCGATTTGACTGAAAATTGGTGGGCAGGTAGCTTAGAACCAGGAAAAGGACATAGGATAATTTTTACCCCGTTTTCTAATTTTTATTAAGCGCGGACGGAGTCGCGGGTAAAAGCTAGTTATTTATAAGATTAAGATAGTAATATTATTTCTCATCACTATTCTCCAAGTTGGTATTTTTTTCCATTGAGATATAGACTTATATAGGTCTAAAACACCCTTCTTTGTGTCTATGTCCAATAAAATTAAAATAAAACATAATAGACGCGTGTGCATCCTGATGTTCTCAATATCAACGATTCGCCACTGTCTGACATGACCTCGAAAAATGTTGCCCGCTTATTTATAAATTTACACTACGATCATCATTCAGCAATACATCATTCCTCAGGCAAAATATTTGGGTCGGTCAATGACATCATCAAACTTCGGATTTAGGCAACGTGTTTAGATGTTAGGACAATAATTGGGGCGTTCCCATTATGCCGGCTGTCAGTTACGACTTCTCTAAAAGCAGGTCACTGGAAACCAGTAACGAGAAAAATCAATTTCTAACCAGTAGAGGTGTTTTATCTACCAATGTAGCATAGTAATTCATGCTGATCAAATCAAAAAACTAAGTTAAAAGTAACGTCTTATACTTTGTATCTATTAATAAAAAAATAATTAAAAAAAACTTGAAATGAGTGAGAACGAAATTACGAAATTCGGGGTAAGAAAAGTAAGTGACCTAATTTGGGGTTTATGTAATAGATGAATGATGATGAGATAAATACAGCGTATTAAAAACACAAGTATATAATAATACAACGCGCGGTAGAGAGCGAAACCAATACGCATCCGTGATCAAAACCTGCCAAAATAAATCGAGTAGGTATTGCGAAAGCCAGTCCTGCGTTTACTTTGCTCGTATTAATACAGATCTACAGAATAGCATTCGAGTGTGGAAATTATTGATACACTAACGATTACAAATTCGAAAGATTATCCTAATAACCCTCCGTCAGTCGTCATATTCGAATTAACGCTCTATTTTATAAGTATTTCTCTTTCTAGCACGGTAGCATACAAGAATTAGTCTTAGCAGCGATTATCGTTGAGATATTTCTAAAGTTGCGTTTCAAATTCTCACTAAATTGATAGTTTATTGACATGGCCTAGCATACGTTTCATTGACTCATTGTCAAGATAACCTAAATTTGCAGGACAATTAAAAACTTATTAAAACCAAAACATTCCTCCGAAATCTATAAAGACTATAATGTAATATGTTTACTACCAAGTTGATGTTTTTCTAGAGCAGTTAATCAATCGATTAAAAGAACCACATTGTCAGGATTTCGAACTAACCAATAAAGCTCAGTACTTAGTACTTAGAAGCAACAAGGCGAGCGTTTAAAAGCTATACGAGTACAATCGTGTTTATGGAATCGCCCGTGTGTAATGTCAATATTATCTTAGGAAAGCAATGGAGCATTCAATTCTTTCCTGTACTCATGAGAAAATAATACGAGTACACTAAGCGTCGATTTAGTGTATCAAGTTCAATGTATAAAGCAAATGTTGACATACGCGAAAATTAAACTGTATTATCGATATATATAGGGGATATTCAAAAATAAACAGACGCTCGCGATATTCTTTAAAATGTTTTCGTAAGCAATCTAATTTGTGTTATATTGGTAATGTACGGCCTCTAAAGATAACGGTCGAGTCATATTAATTATCTTGATTGTGTCTCATTAATATTTCCTGCGGGCGGTAACATCAAGATTTCTAGGGATTACGTCTCCCGAGCAGTGTATCCACTCCATTTAATGTTCAAGTATTTAAGTCTGGTTTAAAAAAAGATAGTTGTGTTTTAAAAGCAATAACAAGATCTATATAGCCATACCATTTGTATAACATTTCCATATTTTTTAAATTATTTTTGATAACCTACACTTTTATTAAATATCGTCATCGTTACAGATAAACAAAAGGCCCGTGCGATAATTCATCTGATGAACAGTATACTAATCCAATACACTTCAGCCATCTAGACCATCGATAGATCATATGCGGCACATGAGACAAACCTACGACCAAACCCAATACTAGTTCCTTAAGATCGATCCGAAAAAATTGTAAGAAAGAAAAAAGATTAATCGCAATAACACTTTGAAATGTGTAGAAATGTATGAAAAGTAACCGACTCTGCGATGGTTAGTTTCCGTTTCGGATAGCGCCGTAGACGTAGACAGTGAGGTTCTAATTCTGTACTAGTGACCGAACTGGCGAAACTCCCATGCAACCAAATTACAATTGCGCAACCCAAGAATTCAATGGCGGCATAAATATGACGGATTATTTTGCCTGTAATATGTGAAAAACGTTAAACTCCATTCCAAAAAGTATGGTTTATTTTGCCGGAATAAAAAACCATATTTTATCTAAATGAGTTTTAATATCCATCAATCAATCAATCCACGCCTTCTTTTGACTTTATTGACCTATGAGTTTATTTTGATGCTGAGTTATTAAGTAATTATAATAAAAACTAAACAGACCATACACTTTATCCAGTAATATTGCATTTCCCCGGTAAAATATGTAGCCTATAATACTCCACAGTGTAATCTACAGGATATCCGGGAAAGATGTGTACAACAGATTCCTTGGTAGATAATCTATTGATTTAACCTCACTTGCCTCTATAAATAGTTGAGTAGTTTAGGCGCTAGAGCCCTGTAATGTTTTATTTTACCTTTATTCAAATATGTCGAAAAGCCTGTAATAGATTTTATTCATATCTAAGCCATGGTTTTTGGTTATTAGACATCAAAACTTTTTTTTTAGAACAAACCTTTGTTATACAAAATATTAGTATTTGAATGCGGAATGTATAGCAATGCCAAACAATTTCAAAAATTTAATTCATAAAAATTACTTCTAATGTCATAATGCAAGATTTTTTCTGTCCAGACCTTCTAATATAACCTAACAAAATTTCATACAGATCTGCCCAGTTAAGTCAAATATAAAATCTATATCTAATATATAAAATTCTCATGTCACAGTTTTCGTCACCGTACTCCTCTGAAACAGCTTGACCGATTCTCATGAAATTTTGTGAGCTTATTCAGTAGGTCTGAGAATCGGCCAACATCTATTTTTCATAACCCCCCCTCCATTTTTTAACTGCGCGCGGACGGAGTCGCGGGCGACAGCTAGTATGTATATAAAAGAAAGTCGTGTTAGTTACACTATTTATAACTCAAGATCGGTCGAACTGATTTAGCTGAAAATTGATAGTGAGGTAGGTTAGAACTAGGAGACGGACATAGGAACTTCTTTTTTTTGTGTGTGCATTTATACTTTTTACAGGATCAAATAAAAAATGAAAATAAGAATTAAACGGCCACATTATTGAGTTCAGAACTTTTTCATTGAAAGGTAGATGTAGTGTTTTGTGTAATAATTTCTGAGCATTGTTAACACATGGATGTTGCTTAACCCTTGATGTTACAAGCAACTATTATGATTATAAAAGGCATTTTTTGAAGTACCCACCAACAAAATTGTATAAAGCCAAACCCAAAAACCGCCTCTCAAAACATTTCAACTTATGTATATTGTTTTATATTTAATAAATTTGGTAATATTTAACAAACTTAACCATTCTTAACAATTCAAAGGCAACCATTTGTTAAGATTTAGGGGGTGCACAATTTTATTTTGTACCTGTATAAAAAGTAAAGTTAGGGTTGAACTTATTGATGAAGATCAAGGCCCACTTGAGTTGAAACAATCCCAGAAATAAGCTGATTTTATGAATATGAAATACAGAAATCATGAAAATTATAAAATACACCAATGTTTAAAGTACCCAATAAATAAATTTTATAAATCAGAACACAATCACATATATAAATAAATTACATACAGTAGCTTGATGCTTTTCATACGGCAATGATGATTGTATGAAATTTGAAATGTTGTAGAATTGAAATTAGAAAAACTACCTAACCAATAATATTTTCACAAATGAATTGATAAACTAAAATTGGATCAGGAAAATATAGCTTCAAAATAACAATGTTGTATTTTCAAAAGTACCCTACATTGAATTGAAAAAATAGAATGTTGAATTGAAAATAATATAACATGTTTAAACCTACAACATCTTCCTACCTTCAAAGTGAAGTGCTACACACATTGTCTTCTTTCTTCATATTCCCTAATATAATCAGTTATTTCAATGCAAAGTTTGGTGATGAGTGAAACCTATAGTTCATATAATTACAGCATATGTTACATTACAGTTATTATAAAAATATGACATACTTGTTTGTTTGCTATTTCTACCAAAAAAAAATGTAGTAGTAATGGTACTCACTTGATGCAAGGCCGTAAGGCCGTCTACATTTGGTGTATTGATGTCAGCGCCCATGTTTAAAAGTCTCTGAATTTCTTCTTTATCTCCAGCTTTACATGCTGCTAGAAATACAGTGCCAGTTGAAAAATGTATCCTCGCCGCGTATCTCGGTTTAGATGACTGTTTGTTGGTATCCGATTCTTGCCACCTTTTTAACTGTTCGGCTCTTTTGAACAGAGCTGATGACGACCTTGAATCCATGTTTGTAACAGCAAAGCAGTTGACAATTTATAACCAGATTTAGTTTAAAAGGTGATATATAAAAGTCTTTTTAAATGTATTTCATAAATGCCGAGTACATAATTATTGGCAAAAAGTTTTATAACATTCGTTCTATGGAGATTTCTACGAAAACAGTTTACACGCGCTCATTGTTTAAAATACACGCTAAATTACTAAAAAATCACACTGATGCACTTTAATTTTGATCATATAACCAATACACTACGGGTTGAGCGTGGCAGCCATTACGAGAATAACTTTAAAATAAGTAAGTCAATCAGACCAAAAGTGACGGAAGGAATGGTGAATTTATGTACTCTTTGGAATTTACCACCAATTGGGGTGGTAACACTGAAATACTTCAATCAGTGTTTCCATAAATAGCCTTTGACTTTTAAGGACAGGACCCTTCAAGTCTGCACGCGTTTATTTTCATCATTTCACTAATGTGCTCGCATGTTATCCTATGTCCTTAGGTAAGGGTTAGGGATGACTATGCCTTAGTCAACCGCTGCACCGTTGGTAACGATCGGTTTGGTTGATCCAATAATTCAAAAAACATATATAACCTGGTGAAAGAGCGCTGCTTTCGTGGCTAGTTCTGTAAGAAATTATGGAAAACAGATACTTGTGACACTTTTTGATATTAACGGAGTGGCTATTGCATTGCACCCATATGCACCCATATGCACCCAGCGAAGGCGTTAGGCAGTGTTTGGATAAACGGCCGTTCTTTGCCTAGTCCATTTCTCCACAGTGAAAGTAACTTGTAAGCAAAGTGCTCTGTGTTGCCATTTGTTGAAGAACTAAGCTTATAATCAGTCCGTGTAACATTTATGGGTTTATAAACGGAACCATAGACAATATGTCCACAAAAATTAAAATTAAACACATAGGTACTTGTATAAGGTGATAATTAATTATTTAATGTTTTCAAAAGAGTTTCATTTTTCTTTTTTGTTGAAGTTTAAGAATTTTTTTTTTTGAAAAAATTATGGTCGAAGTCTATTTTAAAACAGAAAACAAGCTAGCGAAGCAAACTTGCGTCCTCTGGTGATTAAATGAGACATTGTTCGTTCAGTGCTCGAGTGGAGTCGGTCAGAAAGAGTTGAAAATTCAAGATGGCTATGTGTCACGATGGTGTCTTGGACTGTTGTCGTTAAGTTTATTTGTTTTGTGTGAAAATAGTGTTTTTTCATAATGGCTGACTTAAGTGTAGATATTTCCAAGTTGCCAGACGAAATAAGAGATAAACTAGCTGAGTTGGACTTGGAGTTATCTGAAGGTAGGGCAAGTGCTGCAAGTCGTTTTAGAGATCGATATTTTTTTTATTTTTTATTTTAGTTAATTAAGTTCAAAAGTTGTACTCGCGAGTATATGAATATACTCATAATATGTATCATTAAAATAATACAGGTATACATATACATACATACATATATATATAAATGTATATAATATATGTATGTATGTATATGAATGTATGTATATATGTATCATACATAGTAGTAGCAGAAATGTATGCTTGCTAACAAAAATATAAAGCGCTTAAAATTTTTAGCTTGGACATGCTTACCATTTAACTATTAAGTATTCAAAGTTATTAACATTTTATTGCTTTTTAAACAAAAAGGAAATGGTTTGTTAAAACATCCATCAGTCGACAATCTCAATAATCTATTATTATTTAATTAAGTAATTTTGAGCATTATATAGATTGCTGCCTTTGTATGCTCTGCGTAGTTAAAATTAATCCTTTGCATATTTAATGTTTTGTTGGCACTTTGAATAGTGGATTTAATAATGGACCAGCATTTAAAAGATTACAGAAAATTAAACTTTGTCCTAAGGTTTTTTTTATTGTGATGTGTATTGGGACACACTACTGGATGTTAGCATTAATTTGGTATTAAAACAAAATGCCCCAAAACTTTATTGATATATTCAAGTTTCATATTCAGAATACTTTATTAACTAATAATATTAATTAAAAAAAGTTTTATAACTTGTTTTATAATTATAAATTACAAATATCTTCCTATCTTCAAATATTTCTTTTAAAAGTTTTTTATGTATCCATACATTAATGCATTTTCATCAAAGATTGATATGCATTGTATCCCCTTCCTATAGAATGTCACTAATTTCATTGATAAAACCTATGGAAATGTACTCAATTAAATTATTAAAAATTCTCATTATTAATCACATGTTTTTTTTTATTTATTTAATATAGCATTGCATGCACAGCGAAATTGGAAATTACATTTTAGTTTATTCCACTATCAAAATTATTTGGCATAAGCGAAGGAAGACAAACCCAACCCATATCATTTTTAAGATGTTTTCTCCATTTTGTTCTGTCAGTGAGGATAAATTATATAAATATAAGATAAGAAATATATATGAGTTTTAATGAATTTCGTCAGAAATCAGGTTCATCATAAAACAGTTCCTAACATCAATGGTGCACATACTAAATACTTCCTTAGGTTTTATGAAATACTAATATCTAAGGACTACCAAATACATACTGATTCAAGAAGTTGGTACCTGCAAGTAATGCCCTAGAACTCTACTGTCATGACACTATGTAATATATTTAATTCAAATGTCACTGCATTCAAAAGCCTCAGAAGTGGTCCGTGTTAGGTGATCACCAAGTTCATTATAGCTGTACGCGAATCACAATTTGTGTTCGTGTTTGATACTGACAGTATTATAATATTTAACATTTAATTACTTATTACTTTACTATTAAATATATTACTACTTTTATAATGCTCACCAAACGTAGTAACAGGAATTCCTACGCAAATTTTCAAGTCTCTAAGCCGTATCTACGCTGTGAAAAATATGTTTAGTCACCAAATTTAACTTCCCATTTTTGAACATTAAAGTGTTAACATAAAAAAGACTGAAAGACGTAGTTAATTATTTGTACTAAAAAGTGTTTATCTCAATTTTCAAGTAATTCTGCCAAAGGAATAAAGTTGCTCCACAACTACTTTGGACCCGCACTTTAGAGTTTTAGGGAATTAATTTTTTAAATTCTTTTCTCTGCGGTTGTCTACATAGTAACAGCAATCTCTAAGCAAAATTTCAAGACTATAGACCCAGTACTTTTGGATGTGCGTTGATAGTTGAGTCTGTTTACACTTTTATATGTAGATAGATAGAAAAGGAAATAGAAAATATTTTTATACATTTTAAAATTGAATATTTTTGTAAATGCCGTCGGAATGTTCTTTATTATAACTTTTTTAAGTTAATTTAGGCAAACTTAATAACTCTCACATAAAAATAAACCAATGCTTAACAGTGGTAGATCCCGCAACAATATTTGTTGGGTGCGCGAATGTGCCGGGTAGTCCGGTGAAATACCACGACCACACTTCTATTTCACCTGTCTGTCAAGACAGGCGTGAAGTGGAAGCAGCAATTCCGCGTTTCGTCTGACAAGTGTGATTCCGGAGGCCTAATTTTAGTCCTCTTTCCCTTCCCACCCTTTTATTATTAGGAAAGGATGGGAAGGGGAAGTGGATTTGGCGAATGAGGGGACATATCCTCTTTCAGTGCGTCCCCTTGTCCATTGATTAAAAGTAGGCAACGCATCTGTATTTGCGGATGTCTATGAACAACGGTCGCCTCGTTATTTCGGCGAATCCAGGTGGCCGTTTGCTTAATGGCCACTTTTTGATATAAAGAAAAAAATGTGACCTGGAACTAAGTTCAGATGAGATCTTCTTATCCATGTTGCCAATATTATATACAGTCGAACTTGGATAGTCGAGAACAGGATAAGCGAGAAATAAACGAGAGTAATTGTCCGGTCCCAACAGACGACATCCAAAGGCGAGAAACTCGAGTAAGAAAAAAAACTATGAAAGTGAGAAAAATATCGTGGTCTTTTACTCTTGCGTATTCTATTCAATATTTCATTCATTTTCCGCTAAATGGCGAGAAAATGTAAAACTTTAAAGTTCAATTTGATATTTTATTTTGCTAGCATTTTAATATGACTCATGTATAATGCAATGCACAACTTCTTATATCAGGTAGATAGATTTACAAGTCGCGTCAGTTTACCAACGCACTTAAGCCATTTTATTGGGAAAGCATGACGCATCAACACAAACCCGTTCGTCGCCGTGGCACAGTCTGAATAAGCCCGTCGCTGTAGAATCAATGGCCTCAATTGCACCTCTAAAAATATTAATTAAGCCCTTTAATATACTGCATGTGCTTATTTCAAAGTTACTAATTTTTTGTTTATTCCAAATATATCATCATAACGTGTCATGATAAACAACTTTAAAATGTAACTTTCTTTTTACTTGTAACTGTATAATTTGTATTATTACTTTTATTCAGATTAAGACTAACGAATGTTTTAGTACAATAAAAATATTAATATAACAAAAACGACAAATGTCCGTGTTTTCGGTTTCAAACCCTAAAGTTCTTCTGGTCTGTTGTCAACCAAGTGCGGTCTTCGCCTTCCCCCTGATGTTTGTGGAGAGCGCTTTGTCGCAGTAGTGAAGACGTGCTTCACGGGAATATTGACCGTATCCATATCCGCGGAGTACGTAGAACAACCGCATGAAGAGAAGCTCTGCGAATATTCAGGAGGTCGCTGCCCCTATTGTGCTAGTGAAAACAGTTTTTCATTTTTCAAATAGTCTTTTCATCATATAAAGATTCTATCCGAAGGCCAATCTGAAATCAATGTTCATCGATCCTACTAAATGCATTTACATTTTGAGAATTAAAATGAGAACGATATACACCGAATCTGCAAATTTTAACTAACCGTATAATTTAGTCGCGTAGCAAAGCAGAATCAATATTGTCATTCCAGTTTTTCAACTAACGTTTTAGCACTATTTTTATCAATAATTATACAAATCGCTCAACCTTGCCTTGAAACTATTTCGAATTTTCAATTTCGCAAGTTAAACCAGCACCCTGTAAAGTGAAGTTAAACAGCCAACAGGATTAGCGTAGCTCGAATTACTTACCGCTGTAGTTAAACTCCGCCCAGTTCTTGATACCTTTAACTAGGCATGCAAGTCTCAATTACGAACCGAGTACAATTATTAACTTTTCATACACCTGAAATATAGGAATAAAAAATCTCCATTTTGTCTTTTGAAGCCTGTGAAGCATATCCGAAAGTTTCATTACTCGGATGCCATGCGATAGCGAGATTCAATTTGCAGATGCCGAGAGAAAAGAGCTCTGCTATAATCCCTTTGAACCTAGAGCGTGGAACTTTTAAGCGGTTTTTTCTACCTGTGCAGTATACTATAATGTGTTTATGCCGCGCGATTGTAGTGCATGACACCGTCATTACTTCTCAGTTTCGCTGGCGTTCATGTCTCAACTTAGTATTTGCGACAATTTTTTACCATTAGGCTTTTATGGTCTTCCTATAAAGGATCATCCCTTAAACAACTTGTGTTATTGAGTTTTTTTCTTAATCAACTTTTTAGGGTTCTGTACCTCGAATGGAAAAAAACGGAACTCTTTTACGATCACTTTGATGTTCATCAGTCTGTCTGTCAAGACCCTTTTTTCAGGAACGAGTGAAGGTATCAATCTGGAATATATCAAATACTCAGGTCTATTGTTACTTGGAGCTGTGACAAAATCAAACTTGTGAGCCAACGCAATAAAAGATACAGAATAAATTACAGATTTATACGGAAAACTCGTGTCGAACAGTGCGCGAGTTCGACACTCAGTTAGCCGGCTTTTTTGTACATGTATACACACTGACATGTTAGTTTCGGCTAGAAATAAACCCAAGTCTTGATTACATAACTTTAAACCTTAATTAATTTGAAAGAAAATTTGCTTATAAAATATAAATTTATAATTTAGAATGTTTATTGTAAACGTTTTCCAATATATCACAGTTCTTAAAGTGGAATGGATTAAATAATCTGCATTATGATTTGTAAACGAGCAGAATTCGGCAGTTGTTGCAATGTCAGTGATAAGGCTAAATAATCATAATAATGTCATATAATGTAATATTCCGTCATTTAAAGCGAAAACCACTTCAATTTTTTTAATTTTTTTTTTTTAGGAATATCTAACCGACAAACTTGAATATATATGTTAACTTGATACTTAGTTTTAAACACAATTCCATACTGCCGTGATTCACAAGTGACATATGTATGCCTACAAATGCTTACGGCTGTTACTGTTCCTAGCATAATTAATGAATAGGTGACTGTCTCATCGAGTCAGTGCTATCTTACCTGGTCTTATTTGGCTGAACAATAATCACCTCAGTAATAATACTGACCCTGACAATCATTACTGAGTTATTGATTTTTTACATAATAAAAGCCTCTTTTACGTATATTCATTTATTATTTTTTATTAATAAAATTTGAGATAGAATGTCCAAAACTAAACAGAATTTTCTTTATGTTCATCGACTTGCATTAATCGATCCAAGTTTTGCGACAAGAGATGAACAATCTTCCATGTTATCCATATAATTCTATATTTCCTTCTTAAATCACTTTCAATTGAAACATTCATTTAAAACATAACTTTGGTGACTACTTTATTTATCTAAAGTATTGTTTACTGGGAGCGTTTTTTCACTAATAGAAATTATTATCTTATCTGTTAGTTGACGTGGTTCTGAGCTAAGCGTTGAATATAATATATTATTTACTCAACCTTTTTGTTATATTTTAAAGTAAATAATAACAATTTGTCACGCCAATGAAATTTCGGCGATGAATTGTAATTTTTTTATTTAAATAACTAGCTATCATACCGCGACTCTGTCCGCGCGGCATAAAAAAAAATCTTTATAAGTAGTCTATATGTTCCTCCTGACTGTTCTACAACCGTGTCAAATTTCAACATACATCATTCCATCCAGCCATCTAAACATTCGCATTTATATTATTAGTAAGAGTAAGATTAGTAATATAATTTGAAACCCTTTCATCAAGTTACATCTGCTGGACAAAACTATCAGTTCCAAAATATTTGCTGGTGATATTCATTTCATATGTTTTCTACATCTAGTTATTCTACGAAACCTAAATTGTAGTTTTAACGTTACAAAAAAATAATATGAAAATAAGTGTCACCACTTTCTGTGTAATAAATGTAATCTTATCTCTATCCTTTATCTATATACAATACTTTTTGTATTACTTAAGTCACCACTGAGATATGTAAAATGTCCTATGTCTGCATTGTAAAATGTTTATATTATTGTAAGTTTGTACATAAATACGATTTAAATGTCGTTCGTGGCAATGGCTCAGTGTTATAATAATGTGGAAAAAGAGCATAATTACGGAGTTTAATGAAATATACTGCCACAAATTATTGAAGGGAAGATGTAAAAGCTTATTACGAATGATTCAAGATCGTGCGTATTGCGAAAGTCACCGAACTCATTAAAATAAAGCTATCGCTCTGGGCGGTCAGCTAGCGGCTGCATTTAATAGAGCTATGAAATCGGTAGTCAGTTTTAAAATTCAGGTCAAACGTCCTCGAACAATGCCGTACCTATTTGGACTGCTACGACTCTTTATTGCATTACATGCGTTGATTGTCCGCTTGTAGGGACCGTTTCACTGTCATGCACCTGCCAATTTAGTAAGAAATGTCATGGTGTGACATGTTTGAGCCCTCGTAATATAAGAAAGTATTCAACAAAAAATTGACTTCTTAACAAAACATGTATTTTACATTAACAGTTGTTTTTAAGTTATTGTCCGTCCTTTACATATCGTCATCATTATTTACCTATCAGGGCTTTTGGACATAACAGTTTTGTTAAGCCATGTGCGTTCATAACAATCGGTCTGATTGAGAGCACCTCACGACATTTGCGAGTGATATCTACGAGTTTATGCAACTCGTTGTTTATCATCGATGTATACACATCAAAAAAGTCTAAGCAACACATATAAATTTCAATTTTACAATGTGTTTTCGCATTAAATCCTTAGTATTTTCGTACTTTTATTATTTATTTATGCTTTTTTAATATTAAACAACAATTATTTTTTTATTTACTTTTTAATAATCTTAATAACCAATAATAACGAGTAAGGAATGTTTGTACGTAGTACAAAGTAAGGTGCCTAATCAACTAAACTTAAAGTAAAATTAAATGGTTGTACAAAAATTGCATAAATTAATACAAAGTGTGGTCTCCTCTGTTATGGAGAACTTGCTGGCACCGATTATTCATAGAATCGATGAGACTGTTAATGTGATCCTACGGTAATTGCTCCCAATGAAATTTTAGTAAGTCCATCAGTTGTTGGGTTGTTGTCACTCCATCCAAGTCATTTAACACACGTCTCTGGAGCATGCCCCGTGCATGCTCGATGGGGTTGAGGTCTGGCGATTGTGCAGGCCAAGGCAATACCAGAAAGTTTTCCCTTGCCAAGTACTCCCGTGTGTGCAAAGCTGTATGCGAACGCGCATTGTCATGCATCAAGGTGAAATCGAAGCCAAGCGCTTGTGCGAATGGATGGACATAAAGTCTTAGAACATCCTCAACGTAATTTACAGCGTTCATGTTACCATTTACAAAAACGAGCTCTGTTCGTATGTTCTTCATAATACCCGCCCATACCATAACTGTTAAGTCGTTGTATGGATGCACTTCCTGAAGCCACCTCAGTCTTTCAGTATTTCCAGGACAACGGTACACTCTTACCCTTCTAGTATCAGGCTAGAACCCAAATCGAGACTCATCGCAAAATAAAATTTTATCCCATTATTTCCGGGTCCATATAATGTGTTGACTAAACCATTCATTTCGACGAGCGCGATTCCCGTGACGTATCGGTGGGCACCTAACTGGCCGTCGTGCTCGTAGGCCATACTCATGCAATCGATTTCACACAGTTTGGCAGCTAACAACAACAGTACTTGAATTTTGTAGCCTCAAACCTGTCTCTCGGGCGGTTAACATCGGCTGGCGTCTTTCAGTCAGTTGTATGTATCAATCTTTCCGTGTTGTTGTACACCTTCCTCGACCTGGGTGCTGCTCAGCAGGATCTCCCGTGTTAGTTTAATGCTGATGAAGACGGCAAATAACGCTTCTGTTGAACCAAAATACCGAGATACCTGAGATTGAGTTCTTCCCGCTTGCAACATCTCTACAGCTCTCTGCATTTCATCTGCGTTCAAATGACGTCGCTCCATAACGTAAAAAATGTCTCAAAATTCAAATTTGTTCAAAACTTTTTTTAATTATTGTTTGAATCTTAAAATTGATACCGAATACTAAATTTTAATAAGCAAAGAAAACGCTGTAAAATTCGAACAAATGCATTCGCTTTTAAATTTGTGAAAAAAAAAACAAATGATACTCGATTTTTTTTCACAACCAGCCAGTATGTCCTATACATCAAAAAAGTTTACATAAGTATTACCTACTTGGTAAAAAATGATAAAATAATTGATTAATAACTTGAAATAGTATGTGTTGCTTAGACTTTTTTGATGTGTGTATTTTGTTTATGTAACTAATCTTGCATAAAATTAATTTTGATATGTTTATCTATCATACGTTTAACTATGTCGTTCGTTTTCCGTAAAATATTATTATTTTGCTGAAATTATTATCGCGACATTCTAACCTTATCCCTGATCCTTAAAGGTCTTTGCGGTTTTATTTCTAGTGAACTTGTTCGAAGAATTAAGTAAATATTTTTTGCTGTTCGTTTTTATTCAACATGTTTCTCTCGAAGCGTTATAATACATAGTTATTTACAAGGTCATTACGGAGTCGACGCGAATACTCGTAGTGTGAATTAATTATGACTTGTTATATTTTTAGTATAACACGTTCTATGTTTGTTTTGTATGAATTGTTATGTAAATTATAGTCTAATTCTTTTCGGTGCACTAGTGTGTACGTTACAGTTTGTGACTCATCATTTGGATTACACATTTGACGAGGTCGGGCAGAGATAGAGACCGGTCTTGTGGTCAGTTGCGGGGAAGCGAGGAGAGGTGGTAATTAATATAAATATGGTATAAGAGAGTGTAATTCGGCAATTGCTTTCTTAAATATAATGGACTTCATATTTATACTACGTAGTACAATTTAAATTAGCATATAAGATCTACTAAATATTATTATTTCATTTGTAAGCAGATGAATATCATCGTGCATGTTAATCTCACTTTTGTGTATTTTCACTAAAATGTCTCTTTATGTCTTTTACGTAATTTCTCATTTAGTCCGTTGCAATATTTAAATGAGAAAGTACATTACAAACTACTATTTGCTTATGTTGCGACTACTGCAACTCAAAGGCCGCTTCATAATAACCGTTGACGTTGGCAGAATTAGCTTGCTTCACAACACTCGAAAGAAGTATTAAAATGAAAGTCGCAATTCAAGTTTCTTATGAAACACAGCTTTTTATTGAAATTCAGTTCCTTTAATATTGAATTCCAGCTATGTTCATTAACCAAAATACTAAGTGAGCAAATTTGTTAATCTGTAAATCTAAATCTGTTATTTTACAAGGTGAGCGTTTGACATTCAATCATATGTATGTATATATATATATATATATATATATATATATATATATACATACTTAGATATGGTTATGCTATTATTACGATGCAAAATGTATTTACCAATGGTCTCCTTACTTCCCAGGTGACATAACACAGAAAGGCTATGAAAAGAAGCGCTCTCGTCTTCTTACCCCATACATCGCTCAACAACAGCCCCAAGGTAAGTCCTTATGCTCATGAGTCGTACAATTGCTACTAAACTTTACGTTGCTTCAACTAATTATTACTTAATACGAACTTTATGAAACGCGAGTACTGGCTTTTCAATCCCGTTGTAATTATTCCAACTTATTTAATAACGTCAAATAACAATTTGTGTGATCCTCCCAGTACTTGTGAGTCCAAGGACGCAATGGAAGCGTCGACGGGGTCAAGTGTCAATTGATCGCCGTCGATGGACGCTGGGCAGTCGCGAAATTATCATGAGCTGTGGCACCATTCGACTCCGTCCCACAACAAGGGTCAAGCGGAGGGGCCATCTTGAATCTGGACCTCGAATAGACGAATTTGGAACGTTAGCTCAATAATTTACGTACTTTATTAAATGATTTATTAGTTCGTCTCGTAGCGATAACATTATTATGTTATCAATATTAAGATGCAACTTAAAAAAGTTAGTTTTAAAAAATACAATCTCAGTTAACGTTTCAGGTCCGCTGACGAGGGTTATTAAAATAATGAGGTCGGCCTTCATTTGAACGCGTAAAAAAATGCGATTTAATCTAAACAATTTAGAATGACTGTGCCCAGCGCCCGTCGACTGTGATTTTATTTAAGGTCTATTCATATTTATATGTTTTATTTTATGATTTCTAGTTACTACATAATTGTGTATCTTGGTTTAGTTAGTTGGTGATCCACACGCACGTCAACCACACTTTATCATCATGGTACGATACTGTCGCATTGGCACGTAATGTTTCACTAGTTACATGGCACTATCAGAGCGAAACAGCTTTTTTGCTTACGGTGCAGCTGTACTTAAGTTATTCCTGTAATAAAATACTTGGCCTGAGGTGAAACGTGATGAGGTTTCATAAAGTAAAATAATAAAAAAGTTAAGACAATGCGCGCGAAAAAAGTATGGCATTTTGTTTCAATCATGCTTCGTATCAAATGCATGACCCATTGCGCGCCGCTTGTCATTCATTATAGAAATCATAACAGAACCATGCTAAATTCATGCAAAGGAAGCTTCAAATGTTCTTTAATTTGCAAGCGTTATTTCTTACTGTTTTAGTAACCGAGTATCATCTGACATGAGAAGTAGATTCAATAATCAATAAAATAGGAATGAATCAAAGAATACAAAGCGACGCAAATTTCAGTAGTAGTGACTTGATAATTTTATCGGCAGTTAAATCACTTCGCGGTAACAGAAGTGGCCGAACGGACGCAGTCGTAAGTGATGTGCATCGGTTAGTATCGAGCGGTTTTCATTGCCCCTGGCTTTTTCTATATAAGCGGAGCGGATTGCTATACACGTGTTTAGTTTACAGTTTAGCAAAATTCAATGCATTTTTTTATTTCTTAGGGTATCTTATTCATAATGTCTAAATCGTCTTATTCAATATCTTTTTTTTTTTTGGTACAATTAGTTATAAAAATAGACTTAATTCTCCGCTGTCTTTTATCACCTTATCCGCAATATTAATTTAGCCTTATCCATTGTTTCGGAACAATACGCATGTCATGTTTTATATCAACAAACAGCACGTCTACACAATATATATATTAAGAATCAAACATTTAAAAATATTGTAATGGTTTTATCACATTGCATAAAGAGGAACTCTTAAATACTCTTGATATCTATAAGATCTATCGTTTTATGACAAAGATTTCTAAAACAAAACCGTTACACAATTTAAGTAAGTTTTTTAATATGTCAATTATATGAATGTATGTAATGAAAATAGTAAAATAAAATCAATAATACAGATTCAAAAAGTGTTTGCCACGAATTCGTTTACCTCTAGGGCGTAGTTTCAGGTCGAACGTTTTTGGGCCTGCATTGCGCCACTGATAGCGTTCTCACCTCGGCCCTTATCATCGCCAAAGGTCAATGAACCAGTCTGATAACTACGCACTGCGTAACCACAAGCAAAAGTAGGGTTTAAACGTTAAACTCGAATCTCCACACAACTTTTACACTTACATTTACTTATATATATATTTATTAATATTCTTTTGAAAGAATTGGTATTGATTGAAATTTTTCTTTTTATAAATTTGCTTTATTGGCAGACATTTGACCCATGTGTATATGATAAAAGTTTGGTTCAGCCTTTATATTTATTTAGTGATATAGAAGTTTTGGGTCTTGTCGATACTGGTGGGCATATATGGCGGTATGTTGTGCAGCAGGCATTCAGGCAGTGCGCGGACCGCGTGGCGACGGCGGCGGCAGTCGACAGCTCACCAGAAACCGACGCACTCATCGCCGCGTCACTCACAATGAGAAGCGATACCACTCAGGTATCTTAAACGGCTTAGCGATTGGTAGTTGCCACTATACACACAAATATACTACTATTGACTACATTTTATACATAAATTCTCCACTTGTCTTCACACTAAAGATTATTTTAATACTAACCTAACCCGACACCCATTGCAAATCACAGTGCAAGCAAAAATTTACTACATTTGTTTAAGACAGAAACACCCTCTAGCGTCTTCAAAGCACGTCACCAAAATAAAAAACTGTGTATATTTTCTTTCATCTAGATACAGTTTATCGAATCATAAAGATGAGATCATGGCTTTTCGTCTTACATTGTATTGCATTTACGAAGCATAAACAATAACGTAAATCATCAGCATTTTAATAACCGCTCGTGCAATCCACGTTGCGTGTCTAGATGTATTTAAAAATATTTAACTTGATGCGCAAGACGCCGCGGCCGTTGCGGTGGCGCTCCCAGTCTGTTGCCAGATTACACCATCTATAAAAAGAAAACGTCAGTTGTACAGAGAATTCGGAACCACTGTATGTATCGATTCGCTTCGTTCTTTCAATACGGTTTAGCTTGTGTGCGATGAAACGGAATCGTTACGCCATAACTACGCAATTTTGCCATCGTATATGTATGTTCAATTTGTAGAGTTGCTAATTCTAACATCATATAGAATCAAATAAATTCCCATAGTCCGTAAGAATTAATAAACTATCGTACGGAATTACAATATATCATTTCAGAGCAAGTAAAGTGTATGGAAATCATTTAAATTTTAAAAATTTATTCACCACATTACTTTCGATAGTTGATCGATCTCCAGCAATATGCTTTTGTTGCTCTGAATAAGTCCATCACATTATTCAGCTCCCTGCCGTACTCACTGAGAGTCGTATTGTTTATTTCGGCTTTATTTCGATAGCAATACAGACTATTTATGCATCTACCGAAAATTTGATGCAAGTGTAATTTTTCTATTGAGCTAGGTATAGCAATGTAATGTTTTGCAGCTGTAACGGTACCGATGTGTGCTAGAGAATAATTCCTTTTATGGTAATTTTATACGGCACATTAAACCTTGTTGTTTCGAACTTATAATTTGATAGTTTTTGTTTATTCTTTTTTGAGTTTAACCTTTAAACCACCTTCCATAAGTATAATATCAAACATTTTACACATGTATTTGCATCAGAATAAAATATTTATCAGAAGTAAATAGTAAGTTTAAATTGACGGCGTTAGAGCGTTCACACCACAGCACGGAAAACCTTTCAAAGGACGAGGCAATAAAACTTTATAAAGAACGGACGGGAAATTTCACACTTGAATGACTGAAAATTCTTTTAGCTTTATGGTTGTATTTTTCTTTGTAAATGTTTTCTAGTTTGTAAACAAATTAAATATTTAACAGATGTGTCTATATAAAATTGTTTACATTATACAATTAAATCGAGCTCGCTGAGACAAACTCATGCGAATAACTTTGCAAGATAAAGTTCCGTCACCGATATCAGTTGTTCAAACTTGATCTTTAAGTTAGATGGACTTACGACGGTAGCTTTCAATTCTGTTGATAAAATTTAATTATATCTGGCGTACATATGATTTGTTAGTAGGATTATTTTAAAGGGAAAAGTTTAAAGAGACGTGATTGAACGCATCCTCAATTAATTAACAAACCTCAATTAATTACAAACACGTGCATCTTTAAAACGTGCTTGCAAAGACTTGGATTATAATATACACCAGCTTTTGCCCGCGACTACGTCCGCGAGGAATTAAAAAAATAATAAAAGTAGCTTATGCGTTCTTCCACACTATGTTCTACATCTGTCCCAAATCTTGCAGAGATCCGTTAAGACGTTTTGGAGATACATAATAACAAACATCCATCCATCCAAACTTTCACATTTATAATGTTAGTATGATAAGCAGGATTGTTTCGAATAATTTGACTATGTTCCGCATTATGTATCGTGAAATAAATGGTTACACGATCAATTGTATGTATAGGTTTAATATTGCCTTGACTGCTCAACAGATTAACAACACAACAAATTGGTTTGTAGCGAGTTACGTGTAGTGAGTTCGTATTCTAATCGGATTAATTTCTTACATGGTTTACTCGGATTCTTAACATCCAAAACGATATTTGTGATAGTTGATAGGATTTAAGAGCCGCATCACTTGGTATAAAAATATCTTTAAGAAATGAATAAGAGTGTTGTTAAAGATTGTAGAAGAGAAATATCATCGACCTCTTAACAATCCTATACTTAAGTTGCTTACCAACAACAAACGTCCAATCTAAAGTTCATTTTTTAATCCGTAGTTAAAGCGATCAAATATTAAGAGAGATATGAAGGGTGGTTCAATGCCGTTGTTCTCGTGACTCAATGCATTAACTGCACTCAAATGCATTACATATTTACGACTTAAGATATTGAATAAGTTACTCAGTTACGGAATAATTACCACATTCAATCACCTATACATTATTGGTTCTATGACGTTATTGGAAAATTAAATTTCAATAGTATATTAATCGACTTTTATGCTATTATTCCATAGACGATGCTTTTATTATTTTACCTAGAAAATAATTGAACGTTGACAATGATAAAGGCAAACAGTAATGACATATGAGTGGCCTCATCTCTACTGTGCGGACGGCTATTGTAACTAAACTCTATTAACAGTAAAATGCACCAGCACGCAAATGCTTTAACGCCTATTCAACATACATGTAGCAAACAATAACCTGACATATTTAAGTTACAACAAGCGACGAACTCTTTTAAACCACTCTTATTCTGTTCGTCCAGTGCTTTAAATGCAACACAGCGCGATAGAAAAAGGTCGCATTTTAAAATCGCTACTCTATGAACATGGAAATGCATTTGTTCTATAAAAACGCTTTTTAGCGCGCGTTAATAAAGCATCTGTCCGATTGGGGGCTTAGGAACATTTATGATTGACGTTCTACCCGAGTATTTGAGATGTTTATTTTATTAGGATTCTAAATCCATATCGATACAAAAAAACTGATACGATGATTTACCTAATTATGGTTAATAGTGAAACATGAACGGGATTTTATAGTCGTAAAATACATTTTTAGAACTAGACATTGCTATCATCGACTACAATTAGTCGAACTGAGAGGTTCAAAAATACCGGTGCGCATTGCCGGTCACGGGTCGTAGTTATATGCGGGTACAATACAACTGCAAGTACATCGGTTTGCTTTTAAACGGCATATTTAAAACTCGACCGGTTAATATTATACAGCAACTTTACAACGTCAAAGCGTTATTTTAGTTATCAGCTAATTGTGGAATTGACCAATTTATCTGTGGTTCGTCAAATAAACATAAATCTTATAATATAGAGCGAGCAGTAAATTAAATGTAATTTGCATTTTATCTGATATTCGTATAATTTGGTAGCAAATATTGCATAGGTTGTAGGGCAAGACAATATACAGCGCTACGTTGGTACAGCAAAGTCGCTAATTTCATCTTCGTTTGTCTCTTCATTTTTAAAAAACGTCTCTCCGTCTACTAAAGTTTGTATGTGAATAGCTTATTTATTTATCTTGAAAATTTTATTTATAGAATATTATATTTTACTAGCTGTCGCCCGCGACTCCGTCCGCGCGCAGTTAAAAAAATGGGGGAGGGGGTATGAAAAATAGATGTTGGCCGATTCTCAGACCTACTCAATATGCTCACCAAATTTCATGAGAATCGGTCAAGCCGTTTCGGAGGAGTACGGGAACGAAAACTGTGACACGAGAATTTTATATATTAGATTGAGAAATGTTATTTATCTTTTAATTACAAACAATTTCTAATGTGGCCAGATTACAAACAATGTTATAATTTATAACAACTGGCGTGAAGACCTAAAAAAAAATAATGAAAGCATTTAATAAAAAATCAGGAGCTACTTCTTATCTTGGAGCGTCTGTGTAACAGTAATTTCGCCTCGAGTTAGATCTTTAACATGATTGATGCTTCTTCTAACGCTAAGAGATATGGTGTTTAATGATGTAGCATAATGAATGCGTATACATGAGAAACAAGACTCGTCGGCGTGAACCTAGACCAGAATATTTGATCAGCTGTTCTTATTTCTTCTCCTTTCAGTAATCAAAATTGTGATAACTCGCGTACTCTGATTACTTCTTTACCGATAAAGGTAACTTTGTATTTGTTACTTCAGGTTGGTCATATAGTAAATCTTAGTTACTTAACTGTCTAGATCATAGAATGCTTGTAATGTATCAGAGTTTCTAAGTATTGATATCAAGCATGATTCATCGTAGTATAAATCGAGTTGCGTATGCTGTCAATTGAAACAATATACGTTTATAATTCTTATCCCTTTGCCTCTTTAGATACATCGTTTAATATTTGAAGTTGAAAATTCTGGTACTAAATCTAGAGGCAAGGAGGCAATAACTTAGAGCGACAATTAATCTTCTTCGTAGCAAAATTTCAGGTTTCGACTGTGAAATAATCTAAATTCTAACGCACGTTGTAATAGAATGCAGTTCAACGGTTTGGGTACACTGAATTCGAATTTTTCGAATTTATGGGGTAGAAACAGTAAACATCATAGGCATTGTGATTCGGACGATGCGCGCGAACAAGCCAATTTAACGTGTATTGAGGTTTCTCCGACAAGACGACGAGAGTCATTGCATCGATCGCATCTAACAATGGAATCGATTAGTATGATAGTAAAACAATGATCTTGTCATCTTACATTTAATTATTTTATAGTTTTGTTTTTTCTCTATTATTATTTATAATATTTCTGTAAAAATGCAATTATTTGTTAACTTAAAGACGCCTTTGTTAAGATTCTATTTACATTTCAAATATATATGGTAAACACTCAAATTTTTGGCTATCGTGGTATATATTTTTTCTCAGCACGTTTCTGTTAGCATAACAATACGTCAAAGTCAAATATTTGCAATAAAACCAGGTGCTAAATTCAATTTTATAATATAAGAGTAACGAAGCGTGTCATGGTCGGTGTAACGCAATGCAACGTGCTGTTGTACACGAAATTAATTGGATTATGCTGAAAGCAATACGAATAAATCGTTATGCACACATTTGCTAATTTTGATATTACTTAGAGCCGATCATGTTTATTTCTATCTACTATTTAGCAAGTTAGCAACCTTCAACATTGGAGAGATTCGTACTCGAATTGCTTGCTGGCTAGTATTTTATCTTCGCGGTCATGCGGCTAACCCACTGAAATCGATGTTATTTTTGTCCGTATACATCAAGAGTAAGAGCAATTTTTTAATATCATTACTGTGCACTTTTTAAATTTAAAACAATATTGTAACTCCTGAAGTCTCGTAATACTTCACCTTCATTTCCCAGTTTGGACTTGTTATTATGGTGAAAACCTTTGTTCCTCTTTGCATTGTATTCATTGTATTAGTTTCTTAAATTACAGTAAAATTCTATACTTTAAAGTAATCAAAGATTTGAGATTTTGAATAGTTAATCATTGAATAGTTTTTATTAAGTCCATATTTGCAACGTCGTTAAAGAGATATATATATATATAGATATATATATATATATATATATATATATATATATATATATATATATATATATATTTAAAATGGATCCCTATCCATACACAAACACGAAATTGGAAGCTTTTGATAAGCAGCGAGCTAGCCTGGGTTAACAAGACATGTTGACTTAAATGTCTTTCTTATGTCTAGCTAACTGTCTGCCTGTAACATGAGTCCCATTGGGCGAAATCCAGTCCGGTTTCTATTTATCGCGTGGGTTTACTTTGTATGTGCAACGTATCAATCCCTCGCCCATATCTTAGTTCTGAAAGCGTTATCAAACTAAGTTATACAAATATTTGCGGCATTACGAATTGCATTACATCAACTTTCTTGTTAAGTACAATATGATGTTCATTTGGTTTTTAAAAATGTTTTTTTTACGTACCATGTTACTTTGAAGCTTATATCCACTACGCTACAAAGCAAATATTAAGAAATAAAAATGTGAGAATCGTTACTGAATCTAATCCAGGAGTGTAACCACGAGCGTAGCCATATAGAAATTCACGTTTTTGTATTTAATGCACGGAAAACATCTGAAAAATGTTTGAAGGATTTTTATACCGATCCTTTTATGTTACAAAAAAGATTTTTACTGTTTCAAATATGAAACAGAATTCTTAATGGTGTTGTACAAAGGGAGACCATTTCAGACTTCATAAAGGATTGAAATTCAATTCTTCTGTATCTAAACTGCAGTAGTTCCTGCGTTGTTAATATGTATAATATCTACTAAAAATGGTAAACTATCGAAACCTACGCGTTAATTATAACAATAAGCTTAAATAAATGAATAACGTGCAAGTAATAATTTGTAATACTTTATAGCAACTCAAGCCGTAATTGAAAAGTGAAACATTATAAATTCAAACGTTTAGATGGATGGATGGATGTTTGTTAGTAGGTATCTCCATAACGGCTCAATGGATCCCAATAAAATTTAACATGGATGTAGAACATAGTCGGGAAAAACACATAGGGTTCCAATTTGGATTAATTTTAATTCTACGCGGACGGAGCCGCGGACGACAGCTAGTTTAAGTATAAAATTAATATTAGGACATTAACACACAGAATATAGACACACACTCTACACTCACACTATAGAGGCTGCTACCAATCCAGCACTGTATAGTTTTTGGTATACTATAAATTGTTCAAGTAGTTTCATTTTTTTTTGTATGTGAGTTTTTTTAAATAACGTAGTTAGGCAAAAGATTTTTCTACTTTAAATTTAAGAAATTTATGCATCAATTTTCTATTTAGTAAATTGTTTTTATCGTTAATTGTAAACTCATAGCTGTATGAAAAGCACAATTGGGACAATATATGGTGCTATCAGTTTTGGCTTTTTGTAGAATTGTATTATTGGTCAATTTTGCACATCGTTTGATAATTAAATGCACGCATGCTGTTTTATAGTGTACGGTGTAAGGAAAAATCTACAATTATTAGATAAGTAACACATTTTTTCTTTTTTTTTTTTTTTTTTTTAATCATCAGGAAGAAATCACTAAATCCAAAATATAGAAAATTTTCCTTTAATTAAATAAGCTCTTCGATCGTCAGTTATTTGTTTCTTGGCCTCCGGCATGTTTTTGCCCGGAGCTTTAAGCATCCGTCCTCATATCTTCATTTTCAAACTTCCTATGGCAACTATTTAGCTTATCGAAGGTGTAAAGAAGTTATAGAGCACTTTTACACTATAATGTGTTGTAATATAATGTTAAACATTTTAAGAGAGTAAGAAAAATTATTAATTCCTATAAGTTGTTTTAAGTTACATATCGACGGAAGAAAGCGATTTTGTCGTATCTCAAAATATCTAGTTTTACACCAGAGCCAAAAAAAACTATTTCAAAAAATCATAACTCCTAAATTAAAAAAGATAGGAAGTTGAACTTTGGAACATATTATTTCTATGAATCTAAATGTTATTTGATACCGTTAATTGGAATATCTTAAACTTACTACTTCATTGATTTTTTACTAGTTACAGCAATTGATGTTAACTTATTTGGGCCAATTTTCGAGATACGACATTTCCGCTTTCTGCCGTCGATATGTTATATATTATTTTGATTAATTATCATATATCAATCTATATTAGATTGACTTTCAATAAAGAGTCTTCGATGATTCTTAAAATACAACATAAAGCAGAGGTATTGTTAAGTTTCCGAGAACAGATATTGCGTGGTATCTGATGCTTTTATGCGAGTATAAAGGCATCGGAGAAAATATATTATTGGAAAACTTGCTGGCGTGAACCATGTATTGTAGCAATGCCTCTGAGACTTACAAGCTACTTAAATATTGACTTGGTCACTGTCCCAATCGTTTTATCATACCGAGGCAAATAAAAAAAAGTTTTATTTTATTTTTAAAGTTAGTTAAAAAGTGAATTGTTTTTTCACACATGATGTTATGTTGGGAAATTTACCCTATTTGGACGTTTTGTGCCTTACAATCTATTATTATTTTCAAATTAGCTCCGTAAATTAAGTAAAATGACATGAAATACATATATATGTAGCGTTTATATATCGATAAGTTCCAATATCTCCATTTGATGGTGAAGCATAAATGCTTTGCCAACTCAATGAGACGAAGCATTTATTTCGCAAGCGCTTTTAGAACCCGTGTCAGTAAGTTGTGTTACGTAAACATGCGTTTTGTTTATTAGTTTAATGGCTGTGTTGAAGAGGACATACATCTTCGGGCTAGTTACTTACATCATTTCACTGTATCTGTTGATACTCGATATATTGTTCGGTTTTATTTCTCTCTTTAAATATCAAATCAATATGTAATAGATTATATATAGGTCTGTAAGAATAGGTAAGATTGAGCAGTCCGTATAAATAAAAAGCAGATGTTAATTTCCAGAATCTTTCCCATTTTATATTGGATATTATTTACATCATAACCTGTGATTCATTTTTAAAAGTTGTATATTCATTTCAAAACAAATTTTACTGATAATTCGCGAAAGTTAGAAGTTTTTTGATATAATTACTGAGCTAGAAATTACATGTGTATATACAAGATATTAAAACAGTAAGACTGTTATGTAATATATTTATTAACATTGAAATTCAAATAGATTTGTTTTATTTCTTGTGTAAAAAAAATTCAGGTTGCGTGGCAGTGTAAAGATCAGAAATTTGAATTGTATGTAAATACAGTCAAAATCTGTTATAACGACATCGAAGGGACTACTCATATTGAGTCGTAAAAACCGATAGTTGTAACAACCGGTGACAGGTATTAATAGGAAAGATATGTAATAACATTCAGCCAGGACCTTTGATTTTGGTCAATTTAACCGGTATGTTGTTCTAAACGATGTCGCTATAAACGGTTTTGACTGTATTTAATTAAAAACGTACATGTTGTAATAACCTTTTTCTTAACTCCAGTATCATGAATAGTATAGCGTGTACATACCAAGTACTGTCGTAATTATAATAAAAAAACCTTATGAAAATTGACGTTATTAAAAATGGGCAGTTGTCCAACATGTAATCGGGCAAAACAAGCAGGCTTGCTGGTTGAACTCTCCAGTCCGGGCTTACAACCGCCTTCCATACTACCGGGACAGTTCAAGAGATCTTCAAAATAGTCGAAAGTCAAACCACACGCCGCGGCACTGACACACCGTTGGCTTTTTTCCAAACTTTCTAATTGAACCCCCTCATACCTGCCACCCTTTACTTCTTTACATGTGCTTATTAAAACGGGTTAAAATAAAGTTATATTCGGTGGAATCAAATAAGTTATTATTTTTCAAAATAATTTTAATTAATTCCAGAAATTGTCAATAAACAACGTAATTCACGCAAAAGGGTATGTTATTGCTGGGTTTTATTTAGTCTTAATTTAATTCCACATACATGCTCGTTGACTAGGGCACCGAGTCTCTATATAAAACCTTTCTTTAAAATGTCATACCCATTGTAAAAAAAGTATATTGAAGGTCAAATTTTTTATAGTTTTAATTATTACCTCTAACTGGTGGAAACGCTTATCAAGTCACAACGATATTATCAGCGGCGTTAGTTCCTCATTTAAATAGAATCTCGCGTTGAGTCGCAGTCTTGCTTTGCAAAGGATTGTTTAAAATATTACGCGGAGAATTTCTGACACCACCTGATTCATCTGTCACTTACATTTCTACCTTTGTCTTGAGAATACAATACCGAACATGCTTTCCTTTCATTTTCTAAGATCCTCCTTAAAAGTTTTGTGTACTTTCAAAATACAAAACAGATTTTTATTACCATTTTAACAAGGTTAAGTTTCTTTTTCCGTGGCTTAGGAATTGTAAAAAATTAAAATACGAACATTACATTATTATTACAACGTAAGAAGGTTTAAAATGCAACACATTAGTACAGGGAGATAAGACTAAATGTTTAATTTACGTGAAGTTTTAACAACTTTGTATTTACTTGGTGAGTACAAATTACGAGGGATTCAGAATTCATCTCCAGCGGTTTAACTGAACCGAATCGTAAATTTATATTCTCGTGATATTAGTATTGGATCGGCCGCAAAACCACAAACCCAATCAATAAAGACCAGTCTTACAGACAAAATCATTAAAATTATTATATTTGTTGCAATGTAAAGAGATCAGATTAGATAGATATTTAGCAATAGAGCATTACAATTTCCTTTTTCTATTAACTTTTACATCTATTTTTATAGTTAAGTCTTTACAAATAAGCAACTTGTTCGAATAAATGAAGCAAATTACAAATAAGTATTAATTACGACAAAATAAATAATAATAAAAGTGTATACTAATTGGACGCACTGGGCGCAGTTGATTACTACGTCGCGTCGTAGCAAACGACGCTTTATTTCATCCACATTTACTAATGATTTCCGTTTCATCCATTAAGTTGCACTGTAAACAAATGTGTTTTATTTTTCACTTCTACGTAAGGGATATTTTTCAAATTTAAAAACATTCGTAATGTCAAAGTAAATTTTACTTATGTTTTCTCTATACGCAAGGCCATCCGTTTACCTACTCTATATCATTGACTAGTGTATTCTGTGTATAATTTTGGTTCAATTTTATATAAGCTAAAATTTACTTAGCAATGTTATATATTTTTTATCTCAATGTTATATGTTATTGTGTATATTTTATGTAGTTGATAAGGTCCCATTGATCATTGACTCTTAAATTATACATTATACAAAGATTGTCCTTACAATATGTGCAAACTAAATTTTTTAAATTAAAGAGTTTAATAAGATTTCTTTGCTCGTCTGTTAAAAATGACTTCATAATAAAATAAGAATTTTATCATTCATTTTCATATGAACATTTTTACTGAAAGTAGTTTAATAAAAAGGACCGAGAACGTTTTAAAGATGTTATTTATAGTCATTGTCAATATTTGTTGCAAAGTGCTCTTGCCAATTAATTAGCCAGTTTTCCAGTAGAAATCCATTACCAAAGCACTAAGGGTGCGCGGGGGCGTTAGAGTACACAGCGTGGGTTTGTTCGCTTTATTGCTCCCACTCACAAATTATTTTTAGTGTTTCCCAGAAAGTAATCAGCAAAATCAATAAAATTAAATTGAAGCTGATCGTTCTTTTCACAACAAATATGTTTTATATGGGATTGTAAGATATTTTAAATTATTTCCAGCCTTTCATAGCTCGAGTAATATGTTAGGTAGCTTTACGGCCTTTCTTTAATGTGTCACTTATCTAGTTAATGTGATTTTGTCTAAATCTAGACCATGAGATCCCTGTTAAAACTACCATTTTTAATGTATGTTTAATTTTGTCGTATAAAATGTTTACATATTGAAATATTTATATTTTAAGTCGTAACAAGTATAATTTAAATTTTTAGGTAAAAATTAAATTCACTGAAATCTCTAGTCTGCGCCGAATTTCCAAGTACGATAGGCAGATACGCCTTTGCTATTATTAGCTCATATAAGTTGGATCAATAAGTGCTTAAAAATTTAACGTTTGTCGTCTGCGCGTTTCTTGGTATTTATATTTATACGAAAGCTTCTGTTTTGTTATCATTTATTACAGTTAGTGCCACATTCATAAAAGTTAGTTTTCAAATCATTTATTTTTAATAAATTATATAAAAACATGTTGGACAATAGACAACAAAATTACGATTTATTACAATTAAAACAAAGATTCACTTCGAAATTCAATAAAAAAGAGGTTAAACATTGATTGTATATAAAAGGGTTTTATGGTCTGTGGCCGACAGCTTTTTTCACTGTTGTTGCTGGATAAGGGGTTTTGTAATACGATGAGTGTCATCCGCCACGGCCGTTCGCAGGTAACTAGCTGCCCTCACCCTATGCTTCCGTTATATTAGTTTTAATTTCACATTATCATTCAATTTGAATTATAACAAAAAACCAATACAACTTTTGGGTAAATATTTACTGTTCTTAACGAAACTTCTTCTCAGAATGATTTTCTTCTTCTTCTTGTAATGATATGTGTGAAGTCAACCAACCACTATTGGTCAGCGAGGTTGACTATGGCCTAGTCACCCCTAACTTGGGGTAGGCTCCGAGCCCCTCAGTGGGGACGTATAGTGAGCTGATGATGAAAGAAACTGAGAAAATAATACGTTTTTATGGATGTTTTGACCAGCGATGCGACGCTCCAAGTAATTGTGACTAAATTAGATATATCCATTTGCAAGCGGTTCCTTTAATTATGTTTGTTTGTAAATCGAGCATAAAATATCGACAATAATTTGACGCAAATTAATTATATGAATCAACCAGCTATAGGCATGAAAGAATAATATTATTAATGTCAATGTAAGTTACATTTATAATAGTGCCTATTGACGTGAATGATGACAAGAAATTGATTTGTCAGTATAAGCAGGTTATTAATAAAATAATGCTGACATGGAGTCTTACGGAAGTATGTTAGGAGTTACTCAGAATTTGCCGTGGTAAGGGAACATAGTGACATAAAAATACTTTTATGAACATAAAAATCGGCGTAATAAAGATAACGTAGAAATAAATTATCATAAGAATGGATGAAAATGCAACATTACTCCGACCTATATGCAAATAGGTTATTTGTTAAGAATAACGGCTCGATATTTAATAGGCCACTGCTCGTGGTTGCAGATCTCCCTTGGTGAATGTAACCCAATTTAACCACGGTTGAGAGCATCCCATATAACCTGTACGTGATCTTTCGAAGGTATTCGTTTTTTATTTAATATAACTATTGAACCCAATTTTATTTTGTAAAAAATGTTCAATAATTTTCTAATATCATTAGAATTAAATATCAGAAAGATCAAAAATGTGGATCATAAATTTCATAGAAAAATTCGAAAATAATTCTGAAAAACTGAAATAAATTTCTTAGCCACGGCTATTGATTGGTTAATAGGCTAACTACAAAATGGTTAACTAAACTTTTTAAAAATGTTCTGTTAGAAATACTTTTTAATGCTTGAGTTTGTTGAGTTTGCTTGTTTTTAACATATGAGTTGTCTTTAATCTCTGCCTTCAAAGAAACTTATGTATTTTCATCAAGGTAAATTAACGAATTCATAATTATTTCATTGAATAAATTATCGTCTAACGACATCACTTCTCCGTTGTTATTTAAATATTCATACAATAAACATACACAGTGTCTAATAACGATGTTCAGTGAAACATTATCCGTCTACTTGAAGTTCATTGTTCTGAATTGCTCAGTGACATATTAATTTATTTTTATTCCAGATGAGTAACCACAATTTAAATGATTCATTACGTATTTGAGAATTTTTACTGAGACATGAAGGTGTAAATACGATCTTTATTGCCTGATTGACGGGTAAACTGGAGGTTAAGGATTTTCTGTATGCTAGCATTAAATATGTGGTTTTTTGTCTGTTCCGTTGTGGCTGCCTGTAGCCCAAACGGATTAACAGACTTTGAAGTGTTATGTGTCTTTCTATTCCTTTTCTTTTCTAGAGTGTTAACGTAATTAGTATTTTTTAATTAAATACTAGAGCCATCTAAAAAGTTCATCGCTTGCATTGCAACTGATATTGACAAACGTGATGTTTACGTAGTTACGAAGTATTTACGTAGATTGAACCTTGACGCCGTATCCGAGGCAACGGTGGAGCGAATAAATTTAAATCTGCAATAATGTACTCGGTATTACTATTGTTTGGTCAACAGACGCAAAATAAAAGTAGTTTCAAATCGATTGCAAGCAAACGTATTTGGGGAGCTGTAGGGAGAAGAAAGTTGTAGATAATCACTGTACTATTCCACAATCATTACATTTTTGTGCTTTACTATACTAAGAAACTATTTGTCTTTAGATTTGGGACTTTTTGCATAGTAATTTAAATTTATTTCTAAATATATATATCGTTAAAATCTTATTTTGTATTAAAAACAATTTATTCCATTTTTGTATTTCTAACGCCATCGTCAACGTCATATGTATAATATCCCAAGTTAATAATCAATACATTAAAGGTATGTACTTTTAAATTACATTTTAAAAATTATGACAGGATAGAAAACTTTGTCGTTGCTACGTGTTTTTTAAGATAAATCTTCTATATATATAAAAGAAAGTCGTGTTAGTTACACTATTTATAACTCAAGAACGGCTGAATCGATTTGACTGAAAATTGGTGGGCAGGTGGCTTAGAACCAGGAAACGGACATAGGATAATTTTTACCCCGTTTTCTATTTTTTTTATTCCTCGCGGACGGAGTCGCGGGTAAAAGCTAGTAAATAAATAAATAATTGCTTTCTTGATGAAAGATAAAAATTGAGAATTTGCTTTTCTACAATTATTTGAACAGTAGAAGTTACGACTGATTCTTGAAAATGAATGGTTACAAAAATTACATTGAACCATTGTTTTATTTCTATTAAATTTGTACTCATTTTATTAGCTTATTATAACATTTTCTATCACCGTGTAATTTCGGTTCTTACTGCGAGTCGCTGTGACAAATCAGGTTTCGTAAATAGTTTGATGTAGGGATCTGGAGCTAGTGATATTAATCTAAGCGATGACGGGAAGCAGATCATTGTACCGGGTGATGCGATTGGGAGTCGAGTTGCCTAGTGTCGCTGTCGCCGGGCACCCGTCGCCCTCTCCTCGCCCTCCTCGCCAGACACCCGCCGTCTGCCCTCCCTCCCTTACCCCGCCCGGCTGCCCGGGCAACTGCACCGCCCGCCGCAGGGCGATGCCGTTTGATTAACCTTAGCTTTCAGATACCTACCTTGCACGCCTGGCAAATTATCGGCCGAAACCCCATTCCAATTTTGAGCTCGACGTCCATTCATTCGACAGTTTAATTACAGATTTCATTTTCAAACAGAAAATGGACATGGCTTCGTTATCGCAGCTTATGTTAATATCCCAATATCAAATCAATACTTTTCATGTATACATGACAACACATGACATGAAAAATATTGATTTGATGTTATTTTCTATAATTTTTTACTAATCGGTTGATTCAATGCCTAATGTTTATGTGGTCTGAACGAGGATGTGACACACTTTTAATGTGTTTGTGAATATAATTAATATCTCTACCCCCTCTCGTTATCATTAACACAAACGTCATATATTAACACAATTAATTCTTTCACTAATTTAGTATTTTAAAAATAACGAGACAAAATATTTTTCAAAGCCGCGCCGATTGATAGAGGCAAAAAAGTTAAGCATAATTAACATATTTATAACTCGATGCTCAATTTCGTATATTTTTATCGATTCCTATAAATATTGTACGTCTGTGAAGTGAATGAACGGAGCCGTAACTTATCCCAGACAATTGCTTGCTGCAGACTCGCGAATTCTTCGTATATTATTTAGATGCTACTTCTACTGTACAGATTTCGTGTCTAGACTCATTCACTATTTTTAGATACTCTCAAAGTTTTAAACGCAAAAAGTGAGATTATTTTCAGAAGCTTTATGAATCTGAACATTCCTTAACATATGGAATTTAAATTGAAACTCACTTCACAGAAAGTGGAGCTGTACGTTTTCCGTATACCGTTTTTAATTTCCGAAATATGCGAAACTGTGCAGCACATTGTATACACGAGTTGATGAGAATTATTTTGTTTAACAACTATGTAACAAACGCCAGTTTTTGTTTTTTTTGAATTGAAAACAGTGGGCACATCAAGAATATTTGCGACAAGCGCCATCGTATCGCCATCGTCAATTATGTTAAAATTACAATGAGGTTTCTTATGTACTTTACACCCAAAAGGAGCGCTGCACAAATTTAAATACAAAATTTTGTCGATGACGATACGATAGCTCTTGTCACAAATATTCTTGCTAGGCCCATGGGCACGATTAGCAATTGACGTGTTTCACCGTTGGTTTCAGAGACCAAAATCTATGTATAAAACATATCGTCATCCCTGTCAAAACAGACGTAACAATACAAAACAGAAATAATATGTTTTAAACGGGGATTGTGGTCTTAGAAACCCACGATTACGATTAATACCCGTTAGTTAAACAATTTGACAATGCAATTTTTTATGATATCACCTAGATACTTACTAAGTAGTGGACATTGTCTTTATCCCTGTTGTTTCCATCTAATTTCGCCTTTTCATTTATGCGATCAGTTTACTTTATCTCTTACCGACTCACAATATTTATTAAAAAAAATATAGCGGGCATTTACAGTGCAACCTCGATATAACAAATCGGAGGAGAACAAGAAAATATTCGTAATATCAATTAATTCGTTGAACTGATGTTTGTTATGTTGAGGTTAGATTGGTCTAAAATTCGTTATAAAGAGGTAAAAGACACACATTTCTCTACGTCTTTGAACTCGCATGATTTTAATCTTTTACTGTTTACATTCAAACCACTTTCTTCTGAAAACTTATCTTTAAATTTTAAAATTGTAGCCAATGTACTTGCGGGAATCCCGAACTTATTAGCTATGTCTAATTTTTTCGTCATGGGATTTTGGTCAACATAATTAATGATGTTTCGCTTTTCTGCGACCGATAAGGAACACCTTTTACGTTTCTGAGCCATTTTAACTTAAATCTTTAACAATAGTGACGAGCAGAGGTGTTTACATTACTTTCCATCAAAACAACAATGATTACTGTACAAACAAAAGCATGTCGAAACATGTCGAGACATGAATCACATTATAAGATTAAGAGTTATATTATTGGTGGAAACTTTATATAAAGGTTTTGGGTTGGCAAAATTCGTTAATTAGAGGTATGAATACTTTTTCTTGATAGTTGAAAATTCATTATAAAGAGGTTGTACGCAAAGAATGTTCGCAATGTAAAGGTATATTTTATATTGACTCTTATGGACAATTCAAGGGGATTACGAAAAATTTGTTAAATCGAGGAAGTCGTTATATTGAGGTACGTTATATTAAGGTTGCACTGTATTATTTATCTTTTGTATTTATTTATCGGACAACTAACAGCTAATGAAATTTTGACATGAACATAAACTTAAGTCTAATTGCTCTAAGAGTATTCAGATTTTGACACTCAATCCTAGTATAGTATAATGGAATAATTAATACAACATTTACTAGATAATCATATGTTTATTTTTAAATAGATATTTTGAAATAGAGATTATTAATAAAATCATTATAAGAAAAAAACACGTTTTTATTAATTAGTAGAGGGTGTTATTTGAGTGACTTGGTCGAAAGGCTCGTCGACATCGTGTACTTTTTTTAAATGTCTGACTAGGCTCGCTCGCGTCTTAAACAATTTGGGACATTTAGTGCAGCGAACACCGTCTACAGAATGCTTGTGTAGCACGTGACTTTGTAGAGCCGGTACGGAGTTGAACACCCGCTCGCACCAGCCGCATGTTGTCGCACCAGGAGGATGAATTGCAGCCGTGTGATTTGCCAACGCGCGCGCACTCGTAAATGTTCTTCTGCATATATTACAATAACCATTACTTTGTTCCGAGTGTTTGTACTTGATATGGTTTTTAAGGGCTAAACGCGAGTTAAAAATCTTCCCGCAAAAGTCGCATGGCACGTCAGCGTTCCTGCAGCACGTGCCATGTTGCTGCAGCATTTCAATTGAAGGAAATGTTCTATAACAGGCTTTGCAACGGTGCTGGTATCGATGCATATATCGCATATGCTTTTGTAGACTTAACAGCGATGAATACTTTTTATTGCACGAAATACACTCAAATTCCACAGGGATATCAGGATGTTTAAGGCCGTAATGCATTTTCAATGTATGAGCGTTTTTATAATATTTACCACATTGAGGACAAGGCTCACCGCCACTATCAGTAGTTTCTTCATTTTCACCTTTTAAAATGTCGTGAAGCACTGCGGTTGAAGTTTGAAGATGTTCATTTATAATGTCTGAATCTAGACGAACCACATCGACCTCTATGTTAACTTCACTTAAATCCATGGCCGTTAAAAATAATAATTACGAAAAGTTTATTTACGAATTATAATTTTTGTCAATACGCGGCTTTCTTTCGAAATGTCAAACGATGTCTGTGAAAAAAAACTATTTTTTTTTATTCAGTCAAGAATCTTTTTCGTTTAATTTTCTTACTGGCCAGGTTTATTTTTTTATTTTCGTTGTCAATTTATGCCAGAAATTATTTTAACTTATCTTATTTTTTTCAGTGTTATATCTTTAATGGTTTTTTGGTTAATCCTTTTCAAATTTATTTTATTTTATTAGTGGCCAGGATTATTTTTTAATACGCGACTAATTTTATTTTATTAGTGGCCAGGATTATTTTTTAATACGCGACTAATGTATACTAACGTAATGGCATTACACCGCATTTGGTGAAATATTAAAATACTGTAATTCCTACTTTTTTATTTTTGTTAAGGTAATTTTTTAAATTTATAATGAAATTGTGTTTTATACGGCGCAGTTGTCTTAAATGATTTATGTTAATAATTGTACATAGTTGGAGCTAGTGACTCCGAGATGCTCCAATAGCAACAGGAATTATAACACTGTTGTTTTGTTAGAACATTCAGAATAAATAATAAAAAAAGTAAATTAACATTTTCTTACACTTTGAAATAAGTGTAGTTTGGTCTTTAGACGTTTCAATTATCTTTAATTTTCACTATAAATAATCGGATTTAGGACAGTAATAGACTCGAATGATATAATATTTCTAATAATACAGAGAAGTTTCATATTTATTAAGATTAGCTAACATTTTACATCTTTTTAATCTATGGTATTACCATTTTGTTTTATGATATAAGAAGAAGGTATCTACAATTATGTACCTCACAACATGGTTATATAACTGACTATATCAATTTTAAAATATAATTTTTCATGCATTGACTTGCATATCAATTTGTGCAGCTGACAATGTAGAACCATGTCCTTCGCGAGAAGGCTTCCATGTTTATACTTAGGTTTCGTTCGATAGCTATGTGACTAATGAGACGGGCGTCGTCGGTGCGGGATAAGTTCCTGCCGCGACAATTACAACAGAGGCCATGTTCACTGAGAGCCTGTCGGTAAAATGTGGTTGCGGGTGTGTCATGCCGCCATCTTAACAACTTAATGTGAGAACAAAAGCAAACAAAGATAAACTTGCATTGTTTCTACTCCGCCGTTTGTTATTTCGAGATAGTTAACTATTGACAAGTTTAAACGTCATTCTATTGTAGCCCAGCCCTATTGATATTAATTATATTTTAAAACGATTAGTAATTATTACTAGGAAATTACTTATTATTATTTTTTTTATATTATATGGTGATTAAACTTGTAAACAACTTTGGAACCGATCTGTTATTCGCGAATACTAACCTTTTATAAATAAATCGCTTATAACACTGTATTTATTAGACGATGCTTTTTACAATTCCGGCGCGAAAAACGTTCGGTTCTGAAAATAAGCAATATTTTGGGTGTCGTCGGTGTACATGTGAGCGTGTGTGCGTGTGGTCACATGTGTGGTTTCTTTATCGCGTCGCAGTGAGGTCGGCCGCGGCGCTCCGCTCGCCGCCGGGAAGGACCAACAGGCGACTCACACGGAACGAGAGTCGTTACCACTCGGGTGAGTCATACCATTATAAAGAACCTATCGCTCTCTACTCTCTATGCCCTCTGTAGCCATCATTCGTGTTTATGGCACAACACGTGAGTTTATCTTTTTGTCTTTGGTGCAAGTACGGTATTAGAAGGGTTTTGTATTTATCAATCGTTGTTCATTAATAAATTACTATAGTAGGCTCCTCTGAATACATAAGTCTGTGTAACTTTCCATTTTTTATTGACATTTCACGATACCCTTGCTCGTTCGTCAGTTAATGTATGTGTCACGTCACCAATCCATTCGATATAAGAACTTTTTGGGTAAACCTTGTAGCTTACAGCGTTTATATCTTATTCATCTTTTGTAACATCTACCCATATATTAATCACTACCATTGTATATATAAATGATATAAATTACAAAACGAATTCACGACTCAGATTACACTTATGAAATAAAATATAAATTCAAAATTTAAAGTGCTCCATGACACAGTCTAAGAATTAAATTAGCTTCCCACTTATGTGGACACAAATATTATACAGTAAATTGTCTCCATAAGAGCTATAATTTGATAAAGCATATTCGATGTTGCTATGTTAAGTTCTTATTCATTCTCCGAAATAGGTAGGAAATAAACATCCACGAATATATAACATATAGAAATGCATTGAAATATGAATTGAGGAAAAGTGTTCCGCTGTTATAACTTCTATAATAGGATTACGTGGATTTATATTTAGGTATTTATATACTATTTGTCTGCGCAGCTTCCTATAAGAGACATGAAAAATGAGACTGCTGCTGCAGTCTGTTCTAAGCCTTCTTAAATTCTTTAACTATTTACAAACAATGTTAGTAGCTACTTATTCACCTTTTAAACAACTAAATGTGGTATATAACGAATTTATAGGGTGTAAATACTACAATTTGTATTTCATGAGACGGATACTTTAAGCTGACCTTCCTTTTAAGCCTTCAAAATTAATCCAGTTAATTACATCATTGACCGCATTAATCTTGAATAATTATGATCGAAACAAAATAAAATGCTGATAAAATGATTTAATCAAGCAATTATTGTTTTAACTTTTATGTTATGACTTACTTTCGCTCGCGACTCCGTCCGCGCGGAATTAACAGTAAGTATCCTATGTGTTCTTTTAGATTATGTTCTACATCTGTGCTAAATTTCATCAAGATCCGATGGGTCGTTCTGGAGATACCTTCTAACAAACATCCATTCATCCATCTAACATTTTGCATTTATCATATTAGTAAAAATTCAGTCGAATTGATAACCTCCTTCTTTTTGAAGTCGGCTAAAAAGTAGCAGCGCATAATACAAAAATAATATACTAAAATTGTATATTGCTTAATTAATCTTCATATATTAACAAAGTGATAGTATCGTTTTATCAGTAAGGTTCAACATTAATTCAATTATGCAAATAAGTTATGTTTAATGACACGTTTGAATGTGCCTGTATAACGTGATCGCGTTAACAACTTTCTTGTATAAATAACAATATCGAACAATTAAGTTTGATGTAACTAGCATTGTTTTGACGTATTATTATTAGGCTTACGCCTCAGCCAACACTTGGCGTTGTCAGCTATCGCGGGACGAACGCTTTTAAATCACTATTCCGTTCACCCAGCGCTCAAAAGTTAACACTGCGCGATGAAACAAAGTGTGTTCTAAAAGTGCTGCCGTATGAACACGTAAATGGAAATATTTTTTTTCTAACTGAACGCTTTTTTTTAACACGCGATAAACAAAGCGCCCGTGCGAATAAGGGCTAAGTCTATTAGTTATTTGACGTATTATCTACAACTTGCTATGCTACATCACCATCTCTCTGCCCTTTTCTACACACATATCTAAACTCTGACATATCTAAGTTTTGAAACATTTGTGTATCAATGTACAAATGTTATTTTGGAGATGAGATCTACAACGTTGTTTGGGCATTCAACTGCAAATGCTACATTTACATAGCTGTCCGTTTGTGGAGCATTTGGTGCGAATCGTTATATCAATAGGAAGCTCGGGACATTCAATAAAACCGTTTGCTGTTGTATCAAAGGACTATCATTAATGCAACGCTTATAACACGAATAGGTACAGACGTCACAGTTAACGACAGAATACATGTCAGTATCTGCCGGTCCCATATGCATTATATTCGGGACGTGAAATTAGTGATTGAATATTATAATCCGCTTACCTAAGTAACAGCTCAACTGTAATGGTCTATTAAGCTTAAAATTAATAATGTACATGTTGCTTTCCGTGACTTTACTAGCAAAGTAATTAAACGGAATTAAAAGGAGATTTATTTCCTCGTAAATATTGGTGCAAGCCTCCTATTTCCTAAGTAATCTCCGTGTCGTTTCTGCTACTGTAATGAACGTAGACAGGTAATATGTTTCTTAACACAAACTCATCAATAATGCAAAATATAACAATGATAATAAAGAATCTGATTTTAAACTAGCGACTTCGTGTGCGCCAAATTAATAAAATATTTAATTTGTAGTCTATGCGTTCTACATCTATGCCAAATTTCAGCCAGTCAGGTAACTCACAATTTTGAATTAAACTGCTTTCTTTGTTACGACAGAAAAATCGTCGACTAGCTCTTGTCTACATACTGTTTTTTTTGCCCCCATGATAATGAAATATCAGTTTTAAATCTTACGATCTTCAGTTTTAACTAATCTTTTTTTTAAACAATTAAATAGAAAGACGGACTGTTTCAAAAACAGTTTTATACAAAAATAAATTGATCCGTTTTACCATAAACTTGTAGTTGATTTAAATTAAAACGAAATTTGCTTTACTTATAGTTTCCAAATGCACTGTGTCACAATCGAATGCATCTAATTTGCAACCTAGAGGTATAATGCTAGTAGTGATTTCGTAACTTAAGACATGTTTATTATTCAGACATTCTAACGCTTGATTAGGCAAAGGAATTAAATCCTTTATTGAAATAGCAACACTGCTTACAATAATTTAAAATCTATTAAGTTTTCATTAACCTTCACAAATACTTTTAAAATATTAAATATAACATAGGAATACCCTAAGATATGTCTTTAAAACTATATCTAAAGGGGTTATTTTTTACGTATCAAGCACTAGAAGGACTACTAATCTTTTTGAATACTCTGTCTAAATACGAACATATTGGACATTTTAAAATTTTTGATATTTGATGTTTTATCAGCGTCAAAAACTGTTCTATATTCTATAGGTATCTTAGTTCTCTGTGCAAATGCTAATGATCATGTTTAACAACTGCCTGCTGTAACCGGCATAACTTGTTTAATTTCGATTGAATGTTTGTGTTTCTCTTAATTACTACAAAAGTGTAAAGTTTTGCATACATTTGGCACTCCATTACACATAGTACAGAAGTTCGTAATAGATGATATTAACTACAGAATTTAAGTTTGATTGGCCATAGACCTTAAAACAATTCTACGTATGAACTATGTAGTAAAAATCAATTTGTAACTTGCCAATTTTAGCTTCAAACATTTGCCTAAACAAACGGGTGTTGATTAATCGGAATGTCGATCTGTCCAACGGGAAACATCCATACAAGATTTTCTTGTAACATAACAGTTCGTCAATTTTTACTCACAGCTACTAAAAATCGCGTGATGCCTTTTATATGTAATCCACATTCGTTTTTGCTCCTTGTGACAGATATTAACAATGGATTATACGCCAACTGACGCACGACTACGTTACTCTAATTTAGTCTTTTGAAAATTTTTCTAGTTCATACATTTCAATTAGAATAAATTAAGCCTTTGTCTCCTAAAAGCGTGTAATTATCATTTTCGCTTATATGGGTCGGTTTTTAAATGAATGAAGATTTCGAATTTTAAATGCACATGGAGTGTTTGATGAAAAAGATGCAATGCGACACAAAAGCTTTAAACCCGGCAGCTATATTATTTGAGTACCAGATTTTAGTTCTATTCTTAATATATGTCAATAGATTAGCAACGATATCTTTTTAAGTAGTAATCATTCACATTCATTATACGTACCAATTTACGCCACAATACGAACCAAAGCGTAATCTATGTCTTGCTAGTAGCGTATAGACCGATGAGGATATCTGAACCAGTGGGCACAGGTCAATATAAATTATGTCAGCTCACAAGCGCCCTCAAAAAAGTGTCTCGAGATCCTTTACGTACTGTGGCTGTCATATAATTTTTTTTTCTATGGCAATGAAGATTTTACATACATTTCGACAGAACGAACCTGTAAAGCAGCGCCTTTCTCACTGGCTCATTGAATATACTAGGCAACAATTTTGGCATGTGAAGTGGTATTTTTGTTTACTACTGACGTTTGATGGTTATTTGAATCTCTTTGTTTGAAAGCTGGTAAATACACTACACTTGCAATCAAAGTTGTCGCGGGGCTTCCTATGCTCGTGGAGCCATCATTGCAACATGACACACTTTCTTAAGTGTTGAATTGACACAAGTGGCTGTGATTGGAGAGTCCGTGTATTTGTACAATTGTACACGTGACTAACTTCATACCAGTTTGAATTGCTACGGTATAACATTTGTTTCCTTTTCTGATCCTAAATGGAGATAATGTCATAATTATTACAAGTTTAAATAACGATATAATGGGTTTACTTGAGTCAAAATGAATAGAAACATATCGGAGATATTCTTTGTCCAAATTATATATAATAAAATATTAAGTAGGAAAACAAATAGAAGTTTAGCTTAACTTAGAAATTCTTTGATATCAGTTTTTCGACTATGCAAACGAAGTTGCGAGCATCAACTATTCTGTACGTATGTTATTTTTCCTTTTTTAATCCAGCAACTCGAATCTCCCTGATTGAACGGAGATTTCTTTTTGCTTCGCTCGGAAGTTGCCAGCTTCGTACGGGTATTGCAATACCTCATATCGTGATGTTGATTCAATATTTATAAACCGTCCTTGACTTACTTATTGGATAGGAATACTTTGCAAAGTTTCTGTTTACCGTACTGTGCTCTGTATTTGGCGTACGTCACAAAACGTGAAACAAGTTATTTCGTGGCCTTATTACCTTTTCGAATAAAAAAAAATCACAAAAGTAAAAAGTCATATTGCGGAACGTGTTTTGAAAACGAATATGTAAGATAAACAGTTCTTAAACAATAACATTACTACTATAAAATAATAATTATTTACTTAGAATAAATTACTATATCTACAGTTTTGTTTGTTATTTTGAAACACTTTAGAGATAGTCGCTATCTTATTCTGAGTAGATCTATCGAAAACATGTAAAATAAACAACAAATCTTTTCATTTTGTAAACACAATTTATGAGATAGTAGAACTATCTGTAGTTCTGGTAGAAATTGCCATTTTCAATTTATTCGGTCGGTCGACGACGATCTGAACCATTGTACAGAGCTTCTTATCTTTAACTGTCTGAATAGAATTTAAATCATCTTCAGCCTTTACTTCCCCATCTTGAAATGAATTATCCTGATTCCTTAGACTTATGGAAAATGTTGGATAGTATTAAGTATGTCGGATTTATACTTTATTAGGTACAATACTTTAAATTATTATAAAACCTTAGTAATCTACCGATAATAATAAATACCCCAAAGGCCACTAATAAATTCTATAAAATTTAATTTTGCCTTTACTAATTAATACCTATATATTTTTACTTTTCATACATTACTTTTATTAATAAGGTGACGCAAAGGCTATTTTAAGTTTTTATCTTTAATGCGCAACATAAATGTTAGTTTTGTGTATAACATGTTTTATACAAAAGCGAGAACAAGTAAGCCGGCGATTCAACCACTGGGAAGTGGCTCATACGCGGCCTCTAGTGCCACCTAAGTTGAACACCGACTCTCCGCCATTTTCAATTATATTTTCTCGCTCCCTCATCGCTACACGGTAATAAAATTTATGGTGGCTAGTTGCCAGCGCAAGTTGTATCATCATTGTAAGCAAAGTTTCTAGGTGGGGTCCAGGTGGGCACACTGCGCATGGAGAAAATCATCACAGCGTATCTCTGTCTTAGTGTTTCTTTACACCTTGTTGATACCTAAAATTGAGTTGTGCGTAGCGTTTCGTGCAAGCTTCTACCAACGCACAACTTTCCACATGTACAAGTTAAATCAAAAAGAAATTGAGAAATAGATTATTTTAATCTATTATATTATTCACGAAGTGTTTCTACGCCAAGATTTTTAACCGAAATTGCATTGCAATTTTATGTAGTTTTCATTTTAATTGAATAATGTATAAACACATTTTTTTAAGCTAGATGATTTTAAATTAATAAAACAATAAGAAATTTATGTAAACTTCCAAATTAATTATGGTCTCTATTGTTTGATATGACCTCTATTACAAATGTTTTATATTCCAGAAGATATCAATTTAAATATAATTAAATGTTATTGAAAATAAATTCTCATTTTCATAGTCATTATTTAACAATTTCATTGTGGATATCAAAAATCATTTGATAAATAAGGTCAGTGATAACTTCATACAATTAGAAAATTCAGAGGACATTGGTTTAGTATTTACATAACTAAAATGTCATACGGTTATAATAATTTTACTTTAATAAAGGTACATAAAATGAATTAATGCCACTGTACTGTTTATAAAACGAGAAATAAAATGTTCGTTTGTGTAACGAACTTACGGTCGATGAGTACTACTGCACACTCAAATCAAAGGGTGGGTTTTCGCAGTCGAAATATATTTTTAAAATAATATTTTCCAGAACAACTTTACTTTAATGACGGTCGTTACTTTATATCAACACATTATGATGGGAGAGCAAAGGAACGAAAGAATTCTACGTAAGAATTATATGACTACGATTACTCATTAAGTTATATGTAATCTTTAAGGATGGAGATGATCATATCGATGTTAAAAACTTTTAATATTGAATTAGAAATGCTGTAATAATAATTTCATTCAACAAATGGTTGCCACATGTCGTGAAAGTTCAAGAGAAATTAAACGCTTTAAGCACGCAATGTCCCTCCATTGAGAATATAATCATATATGTCATCACAAATTATTTAATGGAACTCATGAATAAAACCATTATTACATATTGCAATAAAAACATTAATAAATATAATAGAAACTACTTTAATTGTGTAAGTATATAACAAGTTCGAACGCTACTTTTATTAATGAGCTAAAAATTGTTGACAGTTGGAAACATACGTTTTATACTACCATATTTAAAACTTCATTTACAACAAAAACTTACACATAAAATAAAATAAAAAATACTTTAAGGAAAGTATATTAAAAGTTTGCCTTATATGTCCTTTATAATAAAAGAATAATAAAATTGGATATCTCCACAGCACACATCCTTATAAAAGCTATCATTTTGTTCTATTGAACAAAACCGGTCTTTAGTAACGTTTAGGAATAAACGTCATTTTATTACAGTCACCAATTAGCTAAAGAAATTGAATTATACACGTGCAAAACCTGTTCCTTGAACACAGTGAAACGACATTCAGAAATACCAATTTTATAGTTCCTCCGGAACAAAAGAATTCTCTGATAAACAATAAATTGGAGTGCTATATTCAAGTGTGTGGCTTATTTGTTCATGTGCAAATATTTTATCTACTAATCTTCTGTACAAATAAATTTATTGTTCGTCCTCTATGTGTTCCTAAACCACTAGAAAGATTATGATGAAGTTTTCATAGTGTATTCTCAGCAAGACCAAACAAGGTTTGTGCCTTTGAAAATTTTAAAAATATACAATAAAACTGTTTCTACTGTTAAACTTTTTGCTTGCACTGTGACGTTTGGTATTTTTATTATTAAAAGAATGGACTGAAACTTTTGTCATTTTTTTGCAAAACTTAGTTCATATAATAGATAAATATAAATGTTGGCATCAAAAATAAATCAGCCGTAAGATGTATGATTGGGATTCATATATTCAGCATTCAAAATGTATTTTTGAATAATGCAACATTTTTTTAAGATAAGTGAACGCGTGGTGCTTAAATTATAATATCTGAACTGATATGATCCAGTTCAATATTGAGATCTGTTTTTTTGTGTTCAATTCTGTGAATTTATTTATGTAGTCATGATGTGGTATATTAACTTGGTGACAAGATTCAAAAATTCGATGAAATAAAAAAAAAACAAAGAAAATACTTTTTTGTAGATATCAACCAATTTTTTTCCACATTTACAATTAATTAATTTGTCGATTCCTCTTTAGGAATCCTCCCTCTTTCGGACGATGAAACGGCAGAATGGATTTTGATGAAATTTGGCACAGATGTAGAACATCATCATCATCTGGAAGAACACATTGACTAATTATTACGTTTTTTTAATGCCGCGTGGATTGAATCGCGGGCGACAGCTAGCAGATTATAAATACGCGATTGATTTTATTTATTTACCAGATATCGACAACCAAAGTACTTTATAGTTAATGGTCCAACTTATTTCGTCATTAACTACGCAAATAAATAAGTAATTGAATCGTTATAGTAAAAATATATTTAAAGAAGTTCCTGTCCGTACAGAAAACCTCTTTTAATCGGTGATCAAGATGTTCGTTACCGTTAACATTTTTAATGTTCAAGCAATAAATGACATTATGAAGAATAGATAGCACGGATCCATCACTTTTTGAGATTTAAAATATTACCCTTACTCTCGTATTCCCTTATTTAGTGTTAGTAATACGAAAAGGATTGATACATTTTCAAGTTAAGACCGTTGAAGTATAATAGTACTCCATTTTTTTATATATTTTATTGATAAAAATTGTGCCTTGGAGAGCCATTTGCATTAATAGAAGTTGCAAAGATTAAACGATTTACGATGAAATTAAAGAGATGTGTGAGAAACAATCAAACTTTTAGTAAGAAATTGGTCATCGTAGTGTCGGAAGCTGAATTAGATTACCTATACTTTTTTTTACATTATTTCAAACAAGCTGTCGTCCGCGACTACGCCCGCGCCGTATTAAAAAAAAACCTTTATTAGTTACAAAGTTCTACATCTATGCCAAATTTCGTCAAGATCCGTTCAGCCGTTCCAGAGATACCTTCAAATAAACATCCACCCATCTAAACTTTCGCATTTATAATATTAGTAAGATTAGCAGACCATCAAATTGGAATTGGTATGTTGTTAGATGGAATAAAAAAAAGAAATAATTGTGAACGAATTCTACGATGCTAATCACAGGGCACTATTGGTTTTTAATAACAGTGTTCAATTTTTATCACAGAATGCGCTTTATTTTACTGCACCATTGAAATTATAGTTTGCTTGTAATTTTGTTACAAATTTTATTGTAATGGTTTTTTAAATGCATGCCAATTAATATAGATTCATTTACTTTATGCTTATTTTAATTGATTAATTTAATGTAAGTTGTTAATTTGTAGTCATTGTTGTCTAAAACATTTTTTTTTCAGTAGTAGACGACATTTTAGTCTGCGATTATCTTAGATTTATGCGACAAAGATTTTTTTATTTACTTAAACAAAAAACTCTGATTTGTTAAGAATCTAGTATTATTTATTTAATGACTGTTAATTTAGATTCTAAATCTTCAAATCGAAATTATCTATTTGTCTATAGTAAACCTTTGAGCATGAGCTTTAGTACGAATAGATAACGCAAATCTTTGACGTATAAATCTAGATTGCAGGCCAAGATTGTTTTTATGCTAATAAATGCGATCTCCTCTTACAGAAGTAAGACAGGAAGCGGTACAACAAGCTCTTGCCGAGATGCAGAATCGGCCCAAACCCTCTTTGCCAATGCCTTCCAAAAGGACCTCGATGATGGCCAAGAGCCCAGACCGAGAGCGTCATGATCTCTGTAAGTGCAAACATAGAAATGTAAAAAGAAACATGTAATAAAGTCATATTGAAGTGTCATTGTCCGATTGACAAGAAGGTAAATTTTCTTCTACGAATTAAAATATTAATTACGTTTGTAGGTTTCTCCACGTTATGTATTTTTTTCCGGTTTGTGAATTAGTGATGAAGTTGGCAATATTGATATAATACAATCTTTGCACACTTAGGTACTTCCATGATTCGGCGATCGATTTTGTGAGATCATTGTTCTCCTCGACATCACAATACAAGTTTTGTTTATAGCATCTAGTTCCGACGAGGACTCGTGCGCGGGCGACAATGAGTTGCCTCCACCACCGGAGATGGGCTCGCCCCCTGCGCGCCGCCCCGCCGCACCTCACCCTCGCGCCCTGCCGCATCCCCTACCGCAACCACACCACCTGCGCGACAAGAAACATGCTCCAAAAGAACGGACAGAGATCGACTTGTCCGAAATTAGTGCTCATCTGCCAGCATGTAAGTATGGTCAAAAAATTAAATTATCCTCACCACAACATACGTAGGTTCGATTATAGTTCTGTCACCATGAGATATACAAGTCTCATCCTAGTAGACGTCCCCGACTGCAGATACAAATAATTTGTGAAAAAATATATATAGAATGACCATTGGTGGAATAATAACTTATTCTAATAAATAAGTAATGATGATAACACTAATAGCAAGTGGTATCAAGACGGGATTTTGTTCTAAAAAGTTGTTCTTTTGTTCAAAATGTGCAACGTATTCAGATGTACAACCGGATGTTACGCACACCACTTCCGGCGCTCGGAGGGGCGGAGCTCTCGTCGCGGATCGAGTGCAGTGTTATACACAGCCAGAGGATACGGGCACCGGAACCGGCCGATGGAAGGTAAAATTTATTTCATTACTCTAAAATTAATAATTAACAATGGTCCTAAGACTTTATAATTGAGTAACATGGAAAAAAATTACAAATTTAAATAAAATACATAATATTTCACAGGTGTCAGCAAAAATTCAGCAGCTACTAAATACATTGAAGCGTCCGAAACGTCGTCCTCTACCCGAATTCTACGAAGATGATGACATAGAATTAGAAATCGCCGCTAACCCCAAAGACCCGAACGCACCAAAACCGGAGGGCGGAACAATGACGCCGGCAGTGGGAGAACAGCTTGTGGTGCCCGCTGGCCTCCCGAGGAACCTGGAAGCTGCTCTGCAAAGATATGGAACTGCCTCATTCAAAGCGAACGTTGCGACCGTTTTGGATCCAAATGGGAAACTCAGTAATTCCCTTACATACGGTACGTAAAATGAGTGAATACTCCTTTGGTTCATAACTAACAAATACTTTTTTTCGTGATTCTTCTCTGTAAGATAATCTATTTTATTTTATAAAAAAGAAAAAAATTCTTATATAATGTTCGTAAGAAACGGGATTCTTACCACGATTAGGCTGTTAGTCAACCCGTGAACATGGCGCATGCAACTGTGCCGAAATATCGGGAGCTCAAACAGCCTAATCGTGGTAAGAATCCCGTTTCTTACGAACATTATATTAGTAAAAACCACGAAAGTTTGAAGTTATATATAAAAAAATTCTTCCCAAACAGGAAAACTGCTCAGCCGTTCCTTTAAGATTGCCTACGCTTTGCTGAATAAGACTTTCACATCAAAGAGCACGAGTGGTGGACCCATGACTGGAGATAATTCCATCAAGCTGGGTGATCGTGTCGCATTAGTTTATCCGAACAACGACCCGATAAACTTCATGTGTGCTTTTTATGGCTGCCTGCAAGCGGGCGTGGTGCCCGTGCCCATTGAAGTGCCGCTTACACGTCGCGACGCCGGCCTACAACAAGTCGGCTTCCTGCTCGGCTCCTGCGGGATACAATACGCCCTTACATCGGATGCTTGCCTGAAAGGTTAGTAAGCTAGTTGTCACATTTGACCGCCAAGGTCAATCACTAAAGAGATTCTATACCACTTTAGTTTCACTATTTTTGAAGATCCCTGTGACTGTTTCTTATTCTAAAGTGTGACTATCCTCCTACTATCTGACTCTGGCTATTGAAGCCCAGTGGTATAATTAATCAACCTTGTCAACTTTATTCATCAATAGCTTGCGTAAATGCCATTAATTGCTTTTTTTTACTAAATAAATAAATTAATAAATTAGTCACACTTCAGCAAGCTACAGCATCTCGGAAACTGGAGCAAAGCATTGCTAGTCACTTTGCAAATACATACCTTGTAATAGGAAACTAAACGTAATTGAAAACCAATCGGCAATTCCTTGCGTTTAAATTGCTTCCGCCTCGTATTGATTTCTTAATTAAAACACACAACATACTTCAGTTACACTTTACAAAGGCTTTGCGTCTTATTTGTTCCTAGTAGGTACTAATTACAGTCTCATGGCAGTCTTTTTATTAGAAATGTATTCACTGTTCGCTTGCGATAGCCTCTAGCATGCGCCCACAGAAGAAATCCTTTTTCATCTTTTAGCCCTTATTTTTAAAGAGCTTATTTTAATTTCACTTTGTACTTGAAATGTTCATAATTTTCATTCGTAATTTTAAATTTTCACTCGGTAAAATTGTTGAAAATTTTAAAAATATGTGATGACATCGAATGATGTTCTTTTAATTTTCCATTGAGGATATACGTAAAAATATTGAATTTTTATAAAGCGTAAACAACAAAAACGTGCTAATCGATTTCCTAGGTGATCTAGGGATTTGGTTATGGAATGTCACTATATAATATTAAACGTACGTTGATATGTAGAATATGGTACATTTCGTTAGATTTATAATGTAGCCGGCCATGACCAACACACCGCAACGTAGTAATGATTTTATACGCAACGATGAACACAAATGCTCTTCACATTGAGTAATGGTGAAATGATCAGGATGTTCTCAATTACATGTAGCCACCACTATTTAGAGTGCGAAAGTGTACTTCGATTCAACACTATGTGATATTGTGTTACATTCACAATAAAAGTTTAAATACGCTCTCTATATTAAAAAGTAGTTGAATCCAACGACACATAATTGGTAACAACTACAAATTAGTAAACAAAGGAATACTAAGATAGAACTTAGACTTTAGTTATTTGCCTGAGTGTAATTAAAAATCGTGTAAAACATACTGAGGAGAAATGTTTCCTTTAATAATTAATTGTACTTAACTAGGTCTTCCGAAAACATCGTCGGGCGATGTGGTATCCTTCCGCGGATGGCCATCTCTACACTGGGTATCGACGGAGAAGCTGCCCCGCCCCCCACGCGACTGGATTCCACCCCCGCGCCCTGCTGAAGACAGTCCCGCGCACATCGAACACACCTCCGCCGCGGATGGCTCCGCTATGGGCGTCATTGTCACCAGGTTAATTTTATTATAAAACCCTTATTACACTAGCGGGACTTTGGACTGTCATTTCTATGAGCAATGTATTTAATTAGTCGATTAATAGATATGGGAATACACTAATTAAATTTTGAATGTCCTGTTAGTGTTAAATTTCTTATTCTTTAAAATTGTATCAAAATATTTAACACAGTGGTTAGTAAATTACGAGTACGCCTTAGGACCAACAATTCCAGTTCTGCGTTTTTCTAATTTTGAAATACTGCCATACTTACTGTTATTCTGTAATAATAGTAGTATTTCTGTAAATTCCTAAATACGACGAAAGGTCTAGTTAAAGTAAACTATAAAAGATAAAACACAAAGTGTTTTTAAAAGAAAAAAGCTATTTGTATATTATGATGTCAAAGTACCTGCATAATAAGTATTGTTCACATCGTTCTTATTGGGGTTAAAGAAAGGTTTTGTTTGCTGAATTTTCATGCCGCTAGTTGTTCCGTAACATTTGTTTCAACGTACCATCCCCTGAGGCCGGTATTGAATTGTGGCCTTAACATTTAATGCTTTTTTGGCAAAGTTTTGTCATCGTACTTAGTGGTTTAATTATTTTAAATAATAATATACTATATTTCTGAATTTTTCTTCTAACCCAGCACAACGGTAATACCTACGTAATTGTTAATAATATTGAAGTTGCTGTTGTACTCGTATTTTTCTAATTTATTCTTAATTTTAGTATTGCCTCAGAGTTTGTGTCTAGTAATTAAAAAATAGTTAAAATCAATAATCTAAATTAAAAACAAATACCGCGGCAAATGTGTTGACCAGTTTTTGTTTTAAAAATAAGGTGTATGTGTGTGACGCCATTGACCCGCCATACAGAAAAAATTTAAAAAGCCAACAAGTATGTCTCAAGCCTGCATAATGACTTGTGACGCGTAGAGTGAGTGCAGTACTAAGTACAAAAGCTGTTAACGCCATCTCTCGTAACCGACAGCGCCATGCACGGAGCGGCGCTGATGCAGCGAATTGCATAGGGACATCTAGCGGAGTATTCCGAATTGAACGGTAATCCAGATGCCTCAACCTAGGCTCTCCTTGTTGCCAAACATTTTCGTAAATTGCTTGCAGATGCCGTTTTCTCGCATTGTTTATTAAAAATCAATAAAGTTCGTCATCTTCGCCCAGTTATCTTCCATCCAGCTAGCGAAACGGTACTAAAATGTATATCGCAGTAGTTTTGGTTATTCAATACAAAATGAGTTGTGGCATAGCTCAATATTATGATCCTTATACAATAAAAATAAGCATCGTTATGGTGACAACGACGACGGTACGAATAGAACATGGTGTAAGTTTTGTACTTTATGGTAATATGAATCTGATTGTGATAAAAATGGTTTGTTTGCAGAGCGTCGATGCTCTCCCACAGCCGGATGCTTTCAGTGGCCTGTAACTACACTGAGGGCGAGCACATGGTGTGCGTGCTGGATTTCAAGCGTGAAACTGGCCTGTGGCACGCCGTGCTAGCGAGTGTTCTTAATGGCATGCATGTGATATTCATTCCTTACGCCTTGATGAAAGTAAGCCCCGCCTCATGGATGCACATGATCACTAAATACAGGTGAGAATATAACTATTATATTATACTTTTTTAAATGCATAAGCGAATCTTAATTTATGCGCTGTTTTTTATTTTTCAAACCAATATTACCATTTGAAGCGATTGCGTTTATAAATATATTCTTGCACGTTGCAATTTCTTTGTGTTCATTGCGAATGGAAACAGGCGTATTTTAAAAATAATATCATTCATACTGATAAAATATTGCCAGAGCAAGTCCAAATCGATATCGAAATGGCTATTTTTACCATAAGGGCAACGCCTACCGCTGAATGACAAATTATATCATTATAACATTTTATTTATCATTTTACTAGTGTATAGTTTTATATTTCTAAATAATGAAGCGCATTTTTATTTTCATGTTATTTTATAATCTTATTACATGTTATCGATAACTTTATATACTTTTATTGTTAAACATTTTACAATATATTTTGATGTCGCGTAAAAGCTGTGCAAATTTTTATTTTTTATAATATAATATTTTTAATATTTATATATTTTTGTTGATCCTATGATCCAGGGCTTCGGTGGCAATCGTTAAGTCTCGAGACCTGCACTGGGGACTTCTGGCGACGAGAGATCACAAGGAAATATCCTTGAGTTCACTTCGTATGTTACTGGTTGCCGATGGCGCGAACCCATGGTCGCTTTCGTCATGTGATCAGTTCCTGTCAGTGTTTCAGAGCAAAGGTACGTCCCTTCTTATATTTTTCCTACCTAATTAACTGTCAGCCGCGACTCCGTCCGCGCGACATTAAAAAAAACAACGTAATAAGTAGCCAATGCATTCTTTCAGACTATGTTTTACATCTGTGCCAAATTTCATCAAGATCTGTTGAGCCGTTCTGAAGATACCTACTAACAAACATCTATCCAGCTAAACATTCGCATTTATAATATTAGTATTGTTTTTTATACATCAAGGTACATGCAATAGCTAATATTATCAGACATTCGCAAAAGTATGAAAATAAGAATTCAAAAAATATATAATTTTGTCAGCAACAGGTGTACAGAACAATATTAGAATAAATAGAAATCATAGGTTTAGTAATTGTTTTATAATATTTTAATGTCCTTGTCCTTGATATGAATAACAAAAAATAATATAATTATAGAAGAAACCTTAAACATTTACAAGTCACTCTTTTTTTATAAGAGAAGGGGGCAAACGATTGCTCTGTTCCCTGAGAATGAAATGTAAAACAGGCGATTGTAACAAATATTTGTGTTAGGCTCAATGTTGTGGACAAAATCTAATTATTTAGTACTACTAGCAGTGCTCGCTACTTGTTCCTCGTGAATTACTTGTGAATATTTTGTTTCAAATTATCAAATATTACAAATTTCCACAAACTTCTAACAACCATTTTAACATTGGATGAACACTTGAATTGTGGCAAGAACCATGGATCCTGAATAAAATGTACGCTACATTGCAATAAAACATGTGTGGGTTCCGTTATTTATTCCTTCCCTATTGTGTTTATGTCTACGTTGTTTGTGCTGTCACATCTGTACATTTTAATGTCTACGAAAATGTGTGTCTGAATACGTAAAACGCTTAAAGTCATTTTTGTGCATATATATTTATAATTAACTAGCTTTTCCCGCGACTCCGTCCGCGCGGAATAAAAAAAAATAGAAAACGGGGTAAAAATGAATCCTATGTCCGTTTCCTGGTTCTAAGCTACCTGCCCACCAATTTTCAGTCAAATCGATTCAGCCGTTCTTGAGTTATAAATAGTGTAACTAACACAACTTTCTTTTATATATATAGAAGATATAAATAAATAAGGTAAACATAAAAATATCATATCGTTAATCAAGAACAATTTCTTTAGACCGACGTTCGCTTTGAATCGACAGCCATCTTTCAATGGTCTTTGTAACTATCGTCGTCTTAATTATGTAGAAAAATAGTTATTATTAATCTTTTGATATCATATCCTTTTTGACAAAAAAAATGTAAAAACCGAAAAAATATTTTTAGATATGCATATTTTAAACTTGAAAAAATATAATACTAATACTACTACTAAATAACCTATGTCCCCGTAGTGGGGCAGAGTAAAAATATAATAGTGTTGTAAAAATACAAATTTTTGAATACAATTTAGAAATTTACATTAGAAAATGGAATATCAAACAAGCCATTTTAAAGTACGCGTTTGTGTCTAAAATGGCCGACGACGAGGTAGATGTAGCGGGAGGAGGGAGCGTCGAAATATATGATGTCGCAATAAATTAACGGTCCTTAGTACGCAATGTCAGATTTATTGATTTAATAGCTATATGTTTTATGCAAGCATGCAACAAGGTCGCCCGGGGGCGCTGCGCCGCGCGCATCTCCGCCCGGGAATCTAGACTTCAGTCCGAGCTAGGCCCTCTCGAGTGCTTATCACGTTTGCTATCTTAACTTTTATATTTCTTGAAGTCGATATCAGTTTTAATTCTCAGTTCATTTTCTGTAAGCGTATATTCGACACACAGGGAGAGGTACGTATCAAAAATTGTATCAACGAAATGTAAGATTTTTAATATTATTATAAACTCTCAGGATATAGGTCATTATTTTACTTAATGCCTACGATATTGTTATGAAAGAAAATAACCAAATGATTTATGTACATTTATAGCGATACCAACTCGATAACATCGCTCGGTTAAAACAAATAATAGACGTAATAATTATTTCATAATTAATTGGAAAGGTTTCGTAGAGGTGAAACAAGAAACAAACTTTAGTTTATGAAAACTTGGAACGAAGCCTATGTAAAAGAAATTGAAACAAGTCGTGGGTTCAGAGTTTCGGTAATATATTAAGACGTTGTATTTTTGAGAAGAGAAAATCGGCTGATTCCACATTAGCATAATAAATATAACCACACTCAATCATAAACTACATCAGAGTGGTTTATTCCAGAGTAGTTATTCCATTATTTATTTTAAAGTTTCAGTATAATGCGATAAATGGCTTATGAAGACAGGGACCGGCTCAGTAACGCTTTTAATTGGCAAGGCAGATTTCTCTAAACAACACCGGGAAAAGGCTACATAAACAAAACGACAATTATGTTTCGAATACAACAAGGTTATCTACAAGTGCAGTTATAACATAACCGTGAAAATTCACTGCGGTGACACTTATATTGTTATCTCTGTTCTCAAAGATAATGAGAATGATATGAGTCCACAGTAAATGTATAATTCTGCGTAGGCGTGCGCGGAGACGCAATTTGCCCGTGCGCATGCAGCAGCGAGTCCTTGACGGTATGCGTGCGGCGCGCGGGCCGCGGCGGCAGCTCTGCGGGCCGCGGCGTGCTCTCCATGTCCGGTCTTTCCTACGGTGTTGTCCGAGTCGACGCTGAGAACTCTCTCACTTCGCTCACACTGCAGGACTGTGGGCAGGTTATGCCCTCCTGTAAGTCAGAAATCAGTCATATCAAAAATCTGCACCAAACATACAGATTAATTAACAATAATTTTAGCAGTAAAAAATTAAACAGTGCATTTTTTGTCTTAGGTGTAATAGTAGTGGTAAAAATAGAAGGACCTACATATCTGTGCAAAACAGACGAAGTTGGGGAGATTTGCGTTCTTTGCGGGGCGACGGGTTCCGGGTATTGGGGCCTGCCAGGGCTCACTAACACTGTCTTCCGAGTACGGCCGTTAGATGCCGACGGGGAACCAATTGGAGAGGAACATTACGTCCGCAGTGGACTTCTTGGTTTCTTAGGTCCCGGTGGTAAGTTAATGGTATAAATGCATGTGTCGCTTACATCTTTCACTAATTAGGGTTCGAAATTTAATTTCTTACTTTCTATTTAAGGCTTAGTGTTTGTATGCGGCTCTCGTGATGGGCTAATGACGGTGACTGGTCGCAAACATAATATGGACGATATCATAGCGACAGTGCTCGCAGTTGAACCTATGAAATTTATATACAGAGGACGTATCGCTGTGTTTTCCGTGAGGGTACTTCGCGATGAACGTATTTGCATAATTGCCGAGCAAAGACCCGATTGCGGTGAAGAAGAGGTGAGATTAAACATATTGCCCTTGCTTTAGCACCTCTTTAGTTCTTTTCTATTTCTTTTGCAAATATTATTTTGTAATTTGTTTATTTGACGATGAATTTTCTTGCTTACGTTTAATAATTTTAAGGCGACGTAGCTTCACTTAATATTACTAATACTTATTTAGCAACAGGTACAGCTCGATTGCGTGCAAATAGCATTTTTCGTGTAAAGAAAACGAAATCTGGGGTTTGAAAATAGGATTTACATCACAAAGGTAAATATTTGCTAATCGCATTGTATTTCTGAAATTTACAGCAGATATTAACCTATTTTTCTTTTCAGGTACTATGGAGGTCGCAGTTTGCACCGCTAACGCCGAGACTAACACCGAGAGCACAACTACCATCGAACGTGCCGTCAACACCAACTTTACCACTGAAGATAAAGCGACAAACACCACCATCAACACGATGAACACTTCTGACACCGGAGTTAATACCTCCGAGGATAACATGACAAACACCGCCATCAACACGATGAACACTTCTGACACCGGAGTTAATACCTCCGAGGATAACATGACAAACACCGCCATCAACACGATGAACACTTCTGACACCGGAGTTAATACCTCCGAGGATAACATGACAAACACCGCCATCAACACGATGAACACTTCTGACACCGGAGTTAATACCTCCGAGGATAACATGACAAACACCGCTATCAATACGATGAACACTTCTGACACCGGAGTAAAAACCACTGAGAATAAGATGACAAACACAACCATCAACGCGATGAACACTTCTGACACCGGAGTTAAAACCTCCGAGGATAAGATGACAAACACAACCATTAACGAGATGTACACTTCTGACACCGGAGTTAAAACCTCCGAGGATAAAATGACAAACACAACCATTAACGAGATGTACACTTCTGACACCGGAGTTAAAACCTCCGAGGATAAGATGACAAACACAACCATTAACGAGATGTACACTTCTGACACCGGAGTTAAAACCTCCGAGGATAAGATGACAAACACAACCATTAACGAGATGTACACTTCTGACACCGGAGTTAAAACCTCCGAGGATAAGATGACAAACACAACCATCAACGCGATGTACACTTCTGACACCGGAGTTAAAACCTCCGAGGATAAGATGACAAACACAACCATTAACGAGATGTACACTTCTGACACCGGAGTTAAAACCTCCGAGGATAAGATGACAAACACAACCATTACCGAGATGTACACTTCTGACACCGGAGTTAAAACCTCCGAGGATAAGATGACAAACACAACCATTAACGAGATGTACACTTCTGACACCGGAGTTAAAACCTCCGAGGATAAGATGACAAACACAACCATTAACGAGATGTACACTTCTGACACCGGAGTTAAAACCTCCGAGGATAAGATGACAAACACAACCATTACCGAGATGTACACTTCTGACACCGGAGTTAAAACCTCCGAGGATAAGATGACAAACACAACCATTAACGAGATGTACACTTCTGACACCGGAGTTAAAACCTCCGAGGATAAGATGACAAACACAACCATTAACGAGATGTACACTTCTGACACCGGAGTTAAAACCTCCGAGGATAAGATGACAAACACAACCATTAACGAGATGTACACTTCTGACACCGGAGTTAAAACCTCCGAGGATAAGATGACAAACACAACCATTAACGAGATGTACACTTCTGACACCGGAGTTAAAACCTCCGAGGATAAGATGACAAACACAACCATTAACGAGATGTACACTTCTGACACCGGAGTTAAAACCTCCGAGGATAAGATGACAAACACAACCATTAACGAGATGTACACTTCTGACACCGGAGTTAAAACCTCCGAGGATAAGATGACAAACACAACCATTAACGAGATGTACACTTCTGACACCGGAGTTAAAACCTCCGAGGATAAGATGACAAACACAACCATTAACGAGATGTACACTTCTGACACCGGAGTTAAAACCTCCGAGGATAAGATGACAAACACAACCATTAACGAGATGTACACTTCTGACACCGGAGTTAAAACCTCCGAGGATAAGATGACAAACACAACCATTACCGAGATGTACACTTCTGACACCGGAGTTAAAACCTCCGAGGATAAGATGACAAACACAACCATTAACGAGATGTACACTTCTGACACCGGAGTTAAAACCTCCGAGGATAAGATGACAAACACAACCATTAACGAGATGTACACTTCTGACACCGGAGTTAAAACCTCCGAGGATAAGATGACAAACACAACCATTACCGAGATGTACACTTCTGACACCGGAGTTAAAACCTCCGAGGATAAGATGACAAACACAACCATTAACGAGATGTACACTTCTGACACCGGAGTTAAAACCTCCGAGGATAAGATGACAAACACAACCATCAACACCATGAACACTACTGACATCGGAGCTAATACCTCTGAGGATAAGATGACAAACACCGCCGTCAACACAAAAAACATTACTGACATCGGTGTTAATACCTCTGGGGTTAAGATAATAAACACCGCCATCAATACAATGAACACTACTGTCACTAAAGAAACTGCAGTTAACACTGAACATGTATTTTGTTCTAACTGCAATTGTATTGTAGGCCTTGTAGACAACATAGATACTACAGTTGCAAGCACAAGCAAGTCCGATAATACAGTTTCTCCTCCATGTAACACTGAAGATGTTGCTAATAATACAAATAACACATTCAATACACAAAACACTTCAGATAACATTGATAATAATAAAAAAAACACTTTTGACGACGACACTGGTTCTGCAAGTGTTTCCAATACAAATAAAGACGAAGAAGAGGTTGCGCATTCATCCAACAATCCTCCTAATGAAAATAACAAACAAAATTCCGAAAATGCTAAATGTAAGACAAAAAAATTAAAACGTTGTCCGGACCATGATGGGTTATATTCCCCTGATTGTGAAAAATGTCGCTGGCGTCTTTATAACGACGATGATAGCGGCACAGACGATGACGAACCTTATGAAATGCCCGAAATATTGCGAAACATAATTAACGATCCGTCATTTGAGGATGATATTCCTGATCTCCCTTACGAACCTCCGCGTGCCCGCAGAGGTAGATATGCTAGAAGGGATGAACGGGAACTTTACTACAGAGCTATTTTACAAATAGCTCTTAATAATCATAGTTCTGACAGCTGTGACGAAGAATATGAAAATGAGGGTTCAATGGGCCTTTAAATTAAATCTATCAACGTCGCTTAGCTTGATCTGAACTTGCATATAATCTTCAATTTTTCATCGTTGAAAGTAGTTATGTGACATTTCCCATTTAAATATCGTAGATATCGTTCTTAGAAAAGTTTGTAGAAGTAGAAAGTAGAATGAAGCTTAAGATTATTGTAGTATAGTTCAACGTGTTGCATACGTGGCTCATAATAGCCCGACAGATCTATCTAAAATCGCGGCAACCCAATAGTATATGTCTTACGTAATTACGAGAATAGCTAAAAACGAGACAATTATTAAAATTGGATTTTATTAAAACATGATCGGTGACTCAATTCACAAACACTCACATACATAGTAACATAACGTTATTAAACATACATTATCATTGAAATTATTGTAAAATAGCTTTAAGTTTAACTATACATAACTATATTTAATTTAAAGAAGTAATTTTATGATCTCAATGTTATTAAATTATAAATGTATTTTCTATTTGATTTGATCTCTGATGGAAATATGTGACAAATCTCATAAATGTTATATTATATATTCTACATTAAATATTTCTTATAAAATATAGTTCAGTAGAATTTTATCAAATATAATAAGGTAGTTATTAGTCAGTAGGAAGTAGTTGTTGGATCTCAAATTTATTAAATCATTGATGTATTATGAATGTGTCAAATAAATTATTATAATCTAAGAAATATTACTTTTTTACTAAGGGTAAGTATCACACCCCTATTTTAACTAACGCCTTGATTCTAGGAAGCTTGAAAATTCGTCGTCATGTAACTTTGTTCGATATCTGTGTATATATAAAAATATAGACAGTTATCTTTTAACAACAAAAAGGTCAAATTGGAAAGTGAATAACACTATGATGAAAATTTACAATAATGTGTTTCAAGTGTAATTCACTTTTCAACGTCGACGGCCTCATAAGTCCATGATAGGGTTAGGTATTGAAAAAGGTTATTCTCTTAGTCCTTCCAGTGGATGTCGCGCGTACTCCAAGCAGTTGATTCGATCCACCAAGTGGGAATCTACTGCCTTGCGTTGGTACAACCCAATTACCTCCCGAAGACACCTCTCGGTGGGATACACCTCAGCGAATGCAAACGGCGTTTCTTAGAAGGGACACTACATCCAGCCAATGTTCTAATGTGTCCCCACACATGTGTAACAAATTTACCCAAACCCAGAGAAATACACTCAGGTACTACATTGTTTAATTTTAACAAATATACGCTTGCGCTTGTTACTCGCAGTTTCCACTGTCATAATACACGTACAAAAACATTTTTAATATCTCAGTCATTTCAAGCAGAATGCACATACATCTTAGTTTATCATTTAAAGATATAAGTCATTATTTCTTAGCAGTGGTAGCCAGCGGGCGATAAGGTTCTCATTTCGATTTATATCAATGTTTTCACAATTGGGTTAAAAAAAATTCTATTCTGATTATTCACATTAGCAGTCGCCATTACTCACTGACCTGTGGCGATGGACTTCCTTTTTATTTAAAACCTAAACAACTCTACGAGATGCGGATAGCGATGGTCGAGCCTTGATTAAAGATTTCACACTTTATTGTTTCATGTATTCTGTACTGATAGCAAAGTATTATCATTTTTTTAAACCTAAGAGAACATGTTTTGTTTTATAAATTTTTGCAGACTTTCTTTTTGTTTGTTATTTTGATTTCATTAGTCGCTTTGAAGTAAATTGTGACTAGTTGGAATATCCGCAGATGTGGGTCCGGCGTCAGTGATAGTGGGGAACCTCGTACAAGGTAACCGCTTGGCTTCAGCTCAGGGCCGAGACATGGGTTACACCGATGACTCTGACGCCGCTAGGAAGGTGCGAGTCGATATTGTTTAACATTAAAAATATATTTTACCACTTGAATAAAAAGAATTATCATTTTATTTTTCTTTTCAGTATCAATTCATTTCTCAAATCTTGCGATGGCGCGCTCAGAGTACATCTGACCACGTCATATTTACACTGCTCAACTCAAAAGGCGCCGTTTCTAAAGTTCTCACCTGCGCTGAACTGCACAAAAAGGCAGAGCGAATTGGAAATCTTCTACTCGAAAAGGGTAGAGTAAATACAGGAGATCACGTCGCGTTGATATTCCCTCCGGGATTAGATCTCATCAGTGCGTTCTACGGATGTTTGTATGTAGGAGCAGTACCGGTGACCATTCGCCCGCCGCATCCACAGAATCTGCACACTACCCTACCCACTGTCCGCATGATAGTTGACGTCAGCAAAGCAACATTGATCCTTTCCAACCAATCTGTGATAAAGTTGCTGCGTTCCAAGGAAGCGAGCAATGTCCTCGACAGTAAAGCTTGGCCGATAACACTGGATACCGATGATATGCCTAAAAAGAAACTGCCAATTCTCTACCGGGCGCCCACAGCTGAAATGCTAGCTTATCTAGACTTTAGTGTATCAACTACAGGCATGTTGGCTGGCATCAAAATGTCACATGCTGCAGTCACTTCGCTCTGCCGGTCTATGAAGATAGCCTGCGAGTTGTATCCTTCGCGTCACATCGCCCTCTGCCTCGATCCTTACTGCGGCCTTGGATTTGCTCTTTGGTGCTTGAGCAGCATATATTCCGGTCACCACTCCATTCTGATACCGCCATCCGAAGTCGAAATCAATCCGGCACTCTGGCTCAGTGCCGTTTCCCAATATAAAGTGCGCGACACTTTCTGCTCATACGGTGTCATGGAATTGTGCACAAAAGGTTTGGGAAGCTCAGTAAATCAGTTAAAATCGAAGGGTATCAATTTGGCATGCGTGAGAACTTGCGTGGTTGTTGCTGAGGAGAGGCCCCGGATTAATTTAACCAACTCATTTTCAAAGTTGTTCTCAGCTTTGGGTTTGAGTCCAAGAGCTGTATCTACATCCTTCGGTTGCCGAGTGAATATCGCTATTTGTCTGCAAGGTGCCTCTAGTCCAGAACCTTCTACGGTGTATGTAGATTTGCGTGCTCTGCGCAACGATCGCGTCTCCTTAGTCGAACGAGGCAGTCCACATTCCTTATGCCTGATGGAATCCGGAAAACTTTTACCGGGCGTGAAAGTAATAACTGCCAACCCAGAAACAAAGGGCCAGTGCGGCGACTCTCATTTGGGCGAGATATGGGTGCAATCGCCACATAACGCAAGCGGCTACTTCACAATATACGGTGACGAAAGCGACTACGCTGATCATTTTAGCGCTCAACTGGTGACGGGAAATACAGGGGAAGTGTACGCTCGAACAGGTTATTTGGGTTTCTTGAGGCGAACAGAGATAAGTGCGACCGGAACAAGTTGCGAGGAATCGATGATGGCTCGCGACAGCGATACCGACTCGCTGGCCTCGGCGTGCGGCAGTGTCGGCATGGGGGCGGACACGCATGACACCCACGACGCGGTGTTCGTAGTCGGCGCGCTCGATGAAACCATCATGCTTCGCGGCATGCGATATCATCCCATTGACATTGAAAACTCTGTAATGAGGTGCCACAAGAAAATTGCTGAATGGTGCGTATGATTAAAAGTTATTTTATGTCTATATTTGTTCTCCAGTTTACCTGGTTTTAGACAAAAACTACTTGTTAGAGAAGATTTAATTACATTTCTCGCCTTTATATAAGACCGAGTAATTAGTTGAACTTACATCTTTGTTCTATCAATATAGTCCATAGACCACTGCTGCTAAAGTGTAACAATCGTGTTGTTTACAGCGCCGTATTCACTTGGACAAACCTGCTGGTGGTAGTTGTGGAGCTGGACGGCAACGACAGCGAGGCCCTGAACCTGGTGCCGCTGGTCACCAACACGGTGCTGGAGGAACACCACTTGATCGTCGGCGTTGTAGTGGTTGTGGACCCCGGCGTGGTGCCAATCAACTCGCGCGGTGAGAAGCAACGCATGCACCTACGCGACGGCTTCCTATCGGACCAGATAGATGCCATATACATCGCTTACAACATGTAACTAGCCAGAAAAATCTTCACCCCAAGTGATAATATTCTTTCGCGCCGCAGTCTCTCCGAAATGTTCTCATGTATTAGTGGATCATATTATATTTAGAAAAATGTGGTCACGCAATTTTTGAAATCAATTATGATTCTTAAATATAAATAATCCGACTCTGACAAAGTGGAACAAACTTATTGACTTTTTACTATTTAAAATGATAACACGTTAACATATAACAATGTAACATTCTCGTTTTAACGTTATTATACCATTCAATAAATCAATTTCGACGTGATTTTTATAGATCGGTGTCAATGAGTAAAGTATACCGAGTTGTCGATAATTACAAAGCTCTATACTAACATTCGATGGTGTCTTCTACTTCTAACTGCAAATATCATTAGCCAACTTCTATTTACGATTTACGTGCGAGCCTAAAGTTAACGTTAACATTTATGGTTCAAGTTAACGTTCTTGTATAACAGGTAAGATGTGATATTGCGTTGGATACAATGTTATTCACGCTTTTCCCATCTGAGGCGGCTCAATTAATACAGGCTTAATATTATTAACGCAGTAAATTTCTTCTAAGGAAATTGTATTAAAAGATTGTTCTATTCAATTTTAATATCAGTGTCGAATTGATTTTCTAAAAAAAAAACTGTGTTTAATGTATAATCAATTTTCTATATGTTATATTTAAGTACTTTTCTATTTTAAATCGATTTTTAGAAAATATCGGTCATGTCGATAAACTTAGGTAAACTGTTTGTCAATGTTTTTATGGAACATTAAAAAATATGTATGCATCAAAATTCGGGTTACGAAACAATTTCTTATAGTTGATATATTCAATACTTAGTTAATAAAGATGTTGAGGAAGCATTTAATGTTTGAGTAGAAGTTTGAGCAGTTTCGTTGTATAATTTAATTATAGTAATTGTGTCACATCAAGTGATCACTGATAATTATACATCGTATATGTAACAATACACAATATTGAAACTTAGAGGTAGTCATAATTTAGATATATTGACGTATTGCATTTAATATGTTAGTCCCCTGACTCCATTTAAATGTTTAGACAAATAGGAGATAAAACTTATTAATTTGCGCACATAACTATACACTTTGTCTTCAAATTATAACGACACAAAGCATAACATATTAATTAATTTTATCTGTATCTTTCTCTTATTTTCTCTATATTTCAACAATGTAACATCTCCACTACCTCTGGCTTCAACATTTATTTTGCAAGTGTTCACTATAAAATCATTAACAATGTATGCATATGTTTGAAATTTTAAAATGTCAAGGTGATGATTCATTCTAGCAATCCTAGGTAAGCCCCTACAATCTAGGTAAATCTGTGTAGCCTATAAGCTTACATGTTAGAATATTTGTTGCATATTTAATTTTATTTTTGAGTTCCATCAACATTTACTTTTTATTTTATAAAATATAAGGATAACTTGAAGAACAAAATTAAAAAATTTCAATTTCCCAGATCATGGATAGATTCACTGCCATATTTTGGGCCCTAAAGTATCATTAGAAAATTGAATAGCGATGACTTTCTCTGTCTACCTGGATAGAGGAAAAAGAGAGCTTATTTTAATTTTTTATTATATTATATTTTGTAATTATTTATTGCTAATTTGTACATATATTTTGTTATTTAATTTTACTATTAACTTGATTAAAATATTTCTGTTTATGGTGTTCCAACAAAAGTGATGATAAGTGCGGTGAAAGTATAATGTTTTATTTATTTATATATATGAAGTCATCAATTTCTTAACTTTGGTTGATATAAGAACACAATTTTCTTTATATTCAAAATATAGTCATCCTAAAAGATTACAATTGTCAGAAAGATCAATTGATATAAATATAATGAACATAATTTATTTTAATCCTTTTTTTAAGTATAACTTGTATTGCATAATGTACTGGTAGGATTCTTACAAGTGTATATAATAAAGATAAAATGCCTCTTTAGATTACAATGCATCTTTATTAACCTTTATCCTTCTGTTTGATATTTATGGCATTTACTATATTTTTTAAATACACAAAAAAACTTTAGTAAACCTTTTGAGCATTAATTTATGTAGAAAAATATTTTGAAAATCAGTTTTGAATTTTGTATGTTCTTACTCAGGATCCATTTTTATTACAATTTTTAACTGCTTTTACTATTGTGATTTTTTTTCTGGATATAAATAAATGTGCATTTGAATCAAGTCTTCGTTTTATTTGAACGTTTATGCAATATTTAATACTCGTGCGCTTTTGCCGATAGCCAAATTACGTCACGTATCGTAGATCAGTATTAGGGTTGACAAAAAAGTACAGCATAAATAGTTGTTGCAATAAATTTACTATTGTATATAGTTTACATAAAACAAAAAATATTCTCGGTCAAAATTGCCCACCAGGTTCTTCCCATAGGTATTAAAAAGAAGACTAAAGAGAAAAGTAGTAACACACGTAAAACTTAACAAACCAAAAATGAATTCATTTGTAGCGAAAGGAACAAATTTGAGCATCGGCTGCGTTAACCGACGTTTACTGAACAGAGGAGCACTATTTCTATGTAATTGTACTCAGAGCACAGGACACAATCGGTGGTAGTTTAGTACAGGCAAACCTTCTGCGCGAGTAGTGTAAAAATAAGATTTTTTTAAATCATAAAACTCAACTTTTTGATTTTCATCTTCCATAATCCATAAACGAAGCAGGTATCACACAAAAAGTAAATTAATGAATTACTTTGACTCATAGCCGTAGATATATATACTAGTGTTTAAAAACTTAATTTATGCCTCGTTCACACCAGGCCAGCTCAGTAAGCCAGTCGCGCTGGCCTGTCATGAACGGTGTTGTCCACATTACGCCAGTCTAGTCTGAGGGGGGGGGGGTTTAGTAAAGACTAAAGGGGCATTGTCGTCAAGAAAAAAATGGAATACGCTACATATTCAAGCCTTCAATTTAGTTCTACAGGAAATTTCAAAATAAATTCATTATGAGTTAAATAATAAAAAACCTAGGGTTAGAAAGTTGATTAGTGAAAGAGATAAAGGGGGTCGGCTTTATTATTAAAGCAGCTCAAGGGGAGCATAAATTAGCGACAAAAATACATTTCAGAAACTCAAAAAGCAATTTTAGTTACCACTTCAACAATAGGTAGCTTTTTCTATTCTTAGTCTAGGCTTTGGAGCTCTAATTTTAGCCAACTTCAAAAAGATGAAAGTTATCAATTCGACTGTATTTTTTTATATTTAATTACGTTACAGTCTTTACTGTATGTTACTTAACTGTTCAGTATTTGAAGAAAAATGTATAATACATTTTTCTTCAAAAAAGCAAAAATTACAAACAATAACATTGATGGTCTAGATAAAATAACAACGTGTGGTACCTATACAATTGTTTAGTCAGAACTGAACTGGCCTGGCCTGAAAAGTAGAATGCCATCCCAGTTATCTGTCAGATTGGCTTCCATGGGTGTCCACATTAGGCAAGTTGTATGTTAGCGCTGATTTCGAGCGCGACTGGCGTACTGAGCTGGCCTAGTGTAAACGGGGTATGAAGTAGTCTTACATTCATTGTTTTTATAGGTTATTATTTGTACTTGGGTTAATTTTAGTGAATTACTAAGCTATAATTACTTATATTCTTTAAGTGAATCTAATTCTAAATGGTACCATAACATGTGACAGAATTACTGTATCTTTTATTCGAGGCTGTTATGATTTTGGCGTAGAGCATGTTATGTTTAAAGACTAAATTGAGATTATTATCCTTTAATTTTTGTAGGAATAAGAAGAAAATAAAATAAAGAAGAATCTTAAATGTAATGTTTTCTTTACCTATTTCCCATGATTTTATCTGTTTTGTGAGTAGAGAAAACTTTTATTCCTTGTGGTATTAGCTACTGTTTTTCCCAAGATGCTTTATAGGTGCAAAGTAACTAAAATGGTGGGATATCTAGGCTGAGGATTAGCAGAAAAAATAAGGAACACATGTTCAATGCAAATAGATTTAAGTTGGAATCTGCAAATCTAGGTAATTCAGCAGTGATGAAACGGTCTGATTCATCCAAACTTATAGAATACTCTAATGGATGATCTACCCAAAATGGGTTAGGCAGTACCAATGATACATGTCCCAAACTATCTCCTGCCGGTATACTTATTGAATACCAATTTAAAAGTATTATGACAATATTAATCAATAGAAAGTCTACATCAATATTGATATTTTTTAGTAATGTAACACACATTACTAAAACCATGTTAATAGATGTAGGTTTGCACTGTTAATACAAAAAAACGTATTTATTGACACGAGTGTTCTGTTAATATAACCAACAATGTTCATTTAATAATGTCGAACATTAAATATCACTTAAGCAATATTTGATAGAAGTTTTAAAAACAATCTTTACAATTCGTTAATTCCTTAAAGAAGAAGTCATACGGATAAAGTGTAAATCCATAGCAAAAACAGTTTGATGATTAATTTTTTTTATAAGAGAAGGGGGAAAACTAGCAGCAGGAACACTAAGGTGTTCATCGACACCCATGGACATCCGCAGTACCAGAGGAATTGCAGATGCATTGCCGGCCTTTGAGATGGTGATACTCTTGCTTCTTGAAGGACCCTAAGTCGTAGCGGTTTGAAATTACCGCCGAGGACAGTAGTAATTTCATGTTGATTCATGATACTTACCAATTTTATAATTTCCACAGTATGAACATTGAACACACAATAAGTGTAACAAGAGTGTATGACTGAAAATGCTTAAAAGTTGAATATATGTTTAATGAATCTTTTTTAAAGTTTAAATACAAGCTAAAAAATTAACATTACAATGTTAAAAACAATAATCAAAATTACTTAAAAGTTACAAATAAATGAGAAAAAGTCTTATAATGTAACGTCCACTTATTAATAAGTAGTAATTAGTTGTATATATTCATGTGTAAATGAATTCCTAGTAAATAATTGTTGCTCCATTTTGGGGCATATTGTTGAATATGAAAAAATGTCGATAATGATATCAGACAATAGACAGTTTTCCTTATCAGTAACCAAGTAATTCTTTTTGCGCACATAAAAGTCTAAGTAAACATATATTACTTATCATTAAATTTAAATATGTTTACAATTACAATTTTTAAATTGTGTCATCAATTTAATCACTGACAATGTTTTGGAAGAAATAATTATTATTGAATCAGTTTACAGAATCAGTTTTTATTCGGTCACGATGAAACTGCGTGACTGGCCCGCGGGACATCCGGGGCCGCCGGCCGCGCATCAGGAGGGCTTTCCGTCGCCACCGTCGGGGAAGTTATTGGCGGTAGCGGAGAATGGCGCGCCCAATCCATACAGGTGCCCACTTGAGTTCTCGATGTTGTCATCGAAGAATATCTAAGAAAACAGGGGGATACTATAAGTTTGCAAATAAGATACAAAAAGGTTAAATAGTTTCAAACACAAGGATATTTAGGTAGCAGTAACCAATCAGTATCATATTATTTAATACATTTTATTTACTAACATGGTAACTCGAAAACTTTTTAAAAGATCTGGGTGTAATTTGGAACGGAAATAGTCTGTAATAAAACATAGTATATATATTGTATTCCAAATGTACTGTTTCCTTGAGATTCATTGTTTGTTAGAGTTCCGTACTTTGAAAGGAAAAAGCGGAACCCTTAAAGGATCACTTCATTGTTGGTCCGTCTGTATGTCATGACCCTTTTCTTTCATAACACTAGGATGGATGCCAATGCCAATAAAACCTGACTGCATTTAAAACTTCATAATTGTATTTTTGGGTAAAAAGCAGTTAGATGAGATCTTCAGGTGGTTCAGCCAACTTCATCTCTGCTTATTTAAATAATTTTGAAACATACCTCTTTAATTTTGAAGAAAGCCATGCCAGTGAGATGTGAATCGGATCCTGCTTGATGCTGGGGGCCGACGCGGCGCAACTCCAACTGATCAGCTACTTCTTGTAATCCACCTTTCAGATTCTTACATAACTTCATTAAGTACTGAAATATAATCAAATTACTTATAAAATAGGAATGACAAGATGAGTGGTGATAACAAAATAACATTTCTGTTGATAAAGTCAGGTCAACTGAAGTGGATTAATGAAAATGGCAAGAAGTTTTTAGACTGACTTTTTAGCTATAAGTCAGTTGGAATGTAAAACATGTTATTTATAAATGTGATGAATGATAACATTAAGATTTCCTTGGTTTCATAACAAGTCTTTTGAAAATTAAATAAAATTGTGCATCATTAACTTGTGTTTGCAATATTATCCATTTCTATTGTACACAATTATATGCACTATATGTAGGAAGTAAACTATTTTCCTTTTTCTAAACAAAAAAAAAATTATTATTCTTACTTTGACATCATATATGGTGGGAAAGTACATGCGTAGACTTTGGAAAAAATCATTTTCTTCCGATGGCAAGTTTTGATCAGTCAAAAGTTTTAACAAGTAGCCAAAATCATATCCAGAATGAAAACTTAGCCATTTGATGTTGTCCATTAGCACTAAACCTAAAATGAAAATGATTTTGGTTATTACAAACAAATAATTAAATTAACGGATGAAATTATTAAAGAATACAAACAATTATGGACATTGTTATTTTAGCATGCAGAAAATAAATGATTATAAGATTGATTTGCAAGTAATATAGAACAAACAGTATTTTACTTTATTTGTTTCAGTAGTCAACTAAAATTATATTTAATTTGTTAAATGTAAATAAACAAACCTGAGGTCATAATAAGTTCTGCAAATTCTAATGGATCAATTCCTTCTTCTTCATGTTTTCGAAATTGTAAACCAGAATTTTGCAATAGATCAATAGAATCTTGTGCATACATGTCTTCCCTGCAACCAATACAATGTTTTTAGATTAATATGTAATTTTACATAGTAATCAAATACCAGTACCAATTGTAACTTACTGTAAACTGAATTTAAAATTAAATTGCCAGGTTGTGTATCCAGATGGAGTTTGGCCATTTTCATCCATGAATGTGAGCCCAAGTTGGATAATCCTTAGCAAGTCCACATTGCATCTGTAAACAAATTTGTACAATATAACTTCTATTCATTAATAAAATAAAAAGTTTTAATACAAGATCAATGTTTTAAAATAAAACTTTTAACCTTTCATTTAAAAGTTTAATTTTTCAATCATCTTGGACCCATGTGAGTGCCCAATGAGGAGCTGGGAGTTTGTTTTAGTAGTTGGTAGCTTTTCATTAGAAACAGATAATAACTATATAAGCAACCAGCTTTTACCCGCGACTCCGTCCCCGCGGAATAAAAAAAATGCACACAAGATAAAAAAGTTCCTATGTCCGTCTCCTAGTTCTAAGCTAAATTTTGAGCTAAATCAGTTCAACCGATCTTGAGTCATAAATAGTGTAACTAACACAACTATCTTTTATATATATATATAGATAGATGACGGTGATATACATAAATCAGTTTTAAATCACCTTAGTAATTGATATTGATAATCTGCAGTTGATCTAAATTCACCAATTGGTCTCGCCACCACCCCTGGAAACTCTGTATCCATGGCCACCCAGTGATATTTCTGGACAATCTGAAATAAATATGAAAAACTAAAAACATGTTATGAGTTTTAATCCTACCTTATTTACTGGACATTTTCTACATGACCAAAATAAAAATAAACTCTCATTCTTACTTAATTCTGTTTCAATCAATGTCATACAAAACATAACCATACCAATCTGAACTTCATAACTTCAACTTATAGTTTCTTTTTCCAATAAACTTATTAAAAACTTACTATAAACTAACCTGTCTGATAATATGGAATTCCTCATGTAGATTATAATTCCAAACATCTTTAATGCCACAGTCGTCGATAGCTTGTGAGGAGGGCGGCGGCGGCGGCGGTGGCGGCGGTGGCGGTTGCGACATCGGCACAAAATTCACCGCTTGCATCTGAAACATCAATCACTTCACTAGAAACGTGTAATACTATTAAAAAATAGCAATTCCTTACGTTCAAAATGGTACGAACATACATGATCCCGCCCGCCGATGGAATCTAGACGAGTCGATGATTGAAATCTGCCTCGCCAGGATTATTGACCTGCATTAAACCTTTTTAACAAAGCCACTGTGGCAGTGAGCTTTGCTGAAGTTAATTTGGCTTTACCTTACAATTAGGTAGCAATAAGCATTTGATAATAACAAGCACTAGAACATAATTCTAATTTTATACTGGATAAACTAATTATGTATCAGTTTTTATCGTATCGTCATTGCAGTGTCAATTTGGAAGCAATAAGTGCGCCAAGATAAAATGTCATTATAAATCGTATCAAAACGTTTATAAACAAACTTGGTGACGAGCTTTTTAAGCATATCATAAATTTAAACAAACATTTCAATCATTTTCACGCTATACAATTTTAATATACAATTCCCATAATAATTACAAGAAACTTGATAAGTTTATTTTTTAACTGAGGTAATTGTAAATAAATTTTAATAAATTCTTTAAAAAAATGTTTATTTACTCACGTCTGCTGAAAAAAGTGGATGGTAGTAGATTGGTGCTTGCGCAGAATAATGGTACGAGAAATACCCTCGACGGAGGTCCATTAGATCTTGAAACAAATATATCAATTGTAAGGTCCTGAATAAGAGACTTAGGGCATGCGCAATAACGAGCTAAGGTTTTTAATAATATTTGTATTGTGTTCAAGTCCTACGAAGAGCTTTTTATTATAAACTGTAAATTATTACTTAAATATTGAGATCAATAAATATTTCCTAAATTAATTAATAACGGTATTTCAACAATTTCATTACAAAAAATAGAAGTATCCTTATAATTTAATTTTAAAACTGTGTCCAAAGTAATAATCGAATGGATAAATTGGCAAATTGATTTTTAATTTCTTTACTAATCAAAGAAGATCAATAGAAAAAATATAAATAATACAAAAGTGTGACTAAAGTTTAATTATTAAATTTTTAAATAAGCGAGTTAAAGTCCTTAAATAAATATCGTTTCCAGTAAATGCATCAGACAATATTTATTACCACATAAAAATTTCAAAAGAATAGGAACAGTTTAATTGAAAAAAAACCGCATTTTGGTAATAATACAAACACAACGAAAATTTTTACTTGTAATGGAACTTTGGTTCCGCCATTTTGAATTTTTTTCTTTTGTTTTGTTTGACTGTCATCAATCAAATTTTCACGTTTTTGTTTTTTGTTTAAGACCACTGTCTTAATTCTGATTAATGTTAAACTTGTTTAATGTTTAAGCAGCCAGAAAACAAAAGGGTGTTTCTGTCTATCAATTTACAATATATTTTTATGGGTGACTCATAGTCTTGTTTTTTAGTTTAATTTTTTCAGTTATCTCTAATATTTTTTATAATGGATTCATCTTCGAAGAAACCATTGAGTCCGAGGGATTTGCGTTCAAAAAAGCCCGCACCGTTGCCTCGTACTAAAATATTGACAGCGAAGGGATTAACGCAAGTAAACCCTGACAAGTCATCAAGACTAGTTGATGTAAAATGTGAAAAACCAATTCACGGTCACCATGGAAACATCGAAATGTTTGATTCTCTTTTATATCAAACCGGAATGGTGTTATGTGAAAATACAATTACACATCCACCATTGTGTGAACGAAACATGAGTAGAGACAATTTAGAAAAAGTTAAATACAATCCAAATGCAATCCAGAGTACCATTCAGTTTACCAATTCATCTGTGCATGAATTCATTAGTTCATTACATGAACGGCCCAATAACATATGTGATCAATCATTGTTGTCGGATGCCACAAAATGCCTGACTAACAGTACTGAAGAAAATTTTAATGAACCTAGTGTTCCTAAAATTACTGGTGAGCATAATCAAGACCAAGCAAATACTTTCGGAAAACCTGTAATAAAAGTAAAGACATTTCCAACAACACCTTCCAGAGTTTTAATACCTAGCAAAATCGTCAGTCAGATTAGTGAAAAGACATTTGTTCCATCTAAACCTCCAAAAGTTTTGTATACAACTAATGCCATAAATAGTGTAATTAATACTGAAAAGGATTTAACCAAAGACAACACTTCTTTTGATAGCTTGCCGTCACAAGATTTTGGCATAAAAGTGGAGGTGGATGTTAAGAACTTTACTCTAAGTGAATTTGACCCACTTCATGACAGAAATCCCAGCACTAAATTTCAGGGTGTAAGTAACAGACAGATTTTAGACTCCATTATTATAGAGGACACAAATGATTTTGAAGATGTTTTTGGTAATGAAAGCAAGCAGATTTGCATTAGCGAGAAAAAAATCTTTAGACCAATACCTAATGTTGAAGTAATAACAATTCCAGAGTCACAAGAAGTTATACAATCAGAGCCGAAATCACAAAATATTGTCCGAGAAATGACAGAACAACTTGGATCACAAACAGAATGTTTAACAATACAGAAATCACAACAAGATGCACAAATTGTGGAATTTGGATCATCACATAACCTATCTGATGTTACCTTATCTCAAGTCAGTTTTGCTGATAAGTCAGCAGCAACTTCCATTTTTCAGAATGAGGTTTTAGATGTTACTCCTTATACTAACCAAGACAGTGAAGTTCAGATAATTGAAGAAATCAGGCCGTCAACAAGTAAACCAAAGAGTTCTACTATATCAAAATTTAAAAAATTATTTGGTGTACTATCAGAACCTGATTTAAAACCACTGCAACAACCAGCTATAAATAATTATGGTCCCCATTTTAGTGGCATCATGACATGGATTGCAGATGATAATTTAGTTTCTATGACAAAATCTTTGTACTGTGCTTTGGCTGAGCAAAAATTATTTTGCTATGTTGATTCGGCTATGCAAGTTCTTAAGGAGGTATACAAACTGAATAGTGTTACTTCACTACAAATGGTATTACCAGTGGAGTGGTGAGTGTTCTTCCTTTATATTGTCAAACATGTGTGTCATAAAGAATACAGCTTACCAGACATAGCAATATATGCAAGTTGTCATCCAAAATTGTGTTAAAAAACTGATTTAAGGATCTGAATTTTCATCTGCATTAGAAAAATTTGTATTGTTTTTTCTAACAAGAAAGAACTATATTGATTGTTTAAAATACTGAAAAATACTCTGTGATCCATGATCCAAATGTTTCAAGTGCTATAAGATTATTTAACAAAATATATTGTTAATTATTGTAGGATTTTTTTTTTTTGTGTATTTGCAGCAGTAATAGTTTATATTGCTTTGAGCTGGGTATATCAAATACAGAATCTGGCATAAAACATAGCTCCAGATTAAAAATTACATTTGGTTGTCCAACCGCTGCTGAAAGGCTTACATGGGCTCAAAAAATTGCTGCCAATCTTACATCTGCCTTTCCTTCCATTAATTACTCGGAATTCACACGGCTAGGATGGTGCTACTTAAAGGTTGGTGGATTCATACAATGTTAAAAAAAAGCTTGATTAACTACAGCAACATGTTGTTCATTACAAATGGAATATTATTTAACATTTTGCGAAGAACATTTATAATTAACTAGCTTTTTCCCGCGACTCCGTCCGCGCGGAATAAAAAAAAATAGAAAACGGGGTAAAAATTATCCTATGTCCGTTTCCTGGTTCTAAGCTATCTGCCCACCAATTTTCAGTCAAATCGATTAAGCCGTTCTTGAGTTATAAATGGTGTAACTAACACAACTTTCTTTTATATATATAGATTTTGATCAGATCATCTTAGTCATCTTACAGTCATATCATTTAATGTAGCTGAATATACCCGCCCATCATTATTTATTGCAGCCTTCATTTTAATAAAGTATAGTTAATTGCCTTTGGCTTCATTCAGAGATAATATATCTCAAATATTGCATGAGCCGCTTTGCTGAACACAATTTTGGGTGTAGTGGGGTCTAATGATATGTGTGAAGTTAACCCGCACTGGGCCAGCGTGGTTGACTATGGCCTAGTCACCCCTAACTTGGGGTAGGCTCCGAGCCCCTCAGTGGGGACATAGTGAGCCGATGATGAATAATTTTCTAAAAGTAACATGTTTTACTGGAATAACTTGTAGTAGTCATTTAAAAGGACCTGCTATAGTTCTTATTTAATGAATCATGCTCATAAATGAATAGATGTTTTAAAACAATTGTTTTATAGAAATAATTGAATATTAAATTACAATTAAAATATGCTATGTAATTTATATTTGTCATCGCCATTGTTGAATAATAAAAACAATTTTATGTATTATGTATGTTCTTTATAATGAAAAGATGTCTTAAGTATGTTGATTCTACATAACCTAAAAATTAATTAAAACATATTTACTACCTATATTTAGCATATTTTTATGAAAGTCTCTCGTAAAAAATGCAATTGATTTCAATTCATTGAAATAATTTGTATTCTTCCAATCTTGATATTCAAAAAAGGCTAGTCACAAATAAAATTTTACAAGTTTTTTTTTTGGGAATTTTGAAAATCAATTCAGTAGTTTTTGCATTAAACCACAACAAATGACCAAATCGTTTCTCTTTACAATCTTATTTTAGTTATCTTATCTATATCTATATATATAAAAGAAAGTCGTGTTAGTTACACTATTTATAACTCAAGAACGGCTGAATCGATTTGACTGAAAATCGGTGGGCAGGTAGTTTAGAACCAGGAAACGGACATAGGATAATTTTTACCCCGTTTTCTATTTTTTAGTCCGCGCAGACGGAGTCGCGGGTAAAAGCTAGTTTATTATAATATACGCACGGACATAGGATAATTTTTACCCCTTATGCTACTTTTTATTCCGCGCGGACGGAGTCGCGGCTAAAAGCTAGTTTATTATAATATACGCAATGTTTTTAACAATCTTCTTGATTGTAACCAGAACTTGTCTCTTGCAATTTGAAAGTTGTTTTATGAGAATGCATATTTTTTTGTTTTTTATTTTGCGCATTATTATCAGGTGGGCGTCAGTGGCGAATGGCTAGCAGCTTGGCTGCTACTAGCAGGAAGGGAACTAATGTACTATTGTACTGAAGATATAGCTGATAATGTGGACTTAAGAAAAACCAGATGTTTAGGTGAGTAACTTTGTGTACATCTTATGTGTTATACTTTAGAGTGTATGGAAAATATATGAGAAAATCTACAAGGAGTCGTTATGAACGCTATAGACCTCAATATAACGATTAAAAAAAATCTCGTACGGATATTTTCGTGCACGCTAACCGCACAAATGGCTTAATGCAACTTGGATGCTGTTTTCAGTTATGGTTCTGGTAAGCTTTGTTTAATATTCGGTTAATTCATCTCAAATGTATAAACAAAAAAGAAGCAACGAATAAAAATTGTACGGACTTGCTATGACCATTGAATGCGAATGTCATTAAAAACTACCCAATAATCACATCCTATATAATTTAACAACAACTTAATACTTTTAGACGGTTTTGTTAAGTCGACGCCTATATCGATCAATACAAAATGTTTATTGTGTAAAAAGGTTTTTTTTATACAATTGTATCCCATCAACAGTATCACAATATACAAGAAACTTGTCGTTCTGTTTGTTGATTGTGATAAATTTAAAGTAATATAATATAGGGGGAAAGCATGTCGGGGAGTCTAGACATGTAAGAGTGGGCGTTGTCGCCGGGTCTAGACGTGATTTATTGATTGCAAAGCTGCATAGCGACAGGCCGGGTGCATTTTCACATGACCAAGTGCGAACGGGATGGTGTACGCGCCGTCGCCGTGCGCATTAACCCCCTCTAGGACTAGGGACCCCCAAGCAATAGGGAATTTCAGTTGTAGCTCAATCGGTAGTCTAGACACAGAGTGCTCATCTATAATTTTTTTTTGCTTTATTTGATTTACGGGAAAATGCTGTTTTATATTATTTTACATGTTCTCAAACATAAATTATTGATTAATTTGGAAAAATGCTTCCAATTTCATATGTTTTCCAGTAGGCTTGCTATTTACATAAAAATATTTCTTTCTGTCTCTCATGACAAATGGTTTCATTTTAATATTCGTCGCCTGGATATTTGTTGTAACTTTTCTTTCTGTGGTTAAAGACATTTTTCTTTTTTTATTAATTTTTTTTAAATAAATTATTATTTTAGTACATTCTCGTTACCATTATATAAAAATATTATTTTTCTGTTTCGCAAACATTATCATCAGGAATAAGCTACTGACTTCAACTACTCGAAGCAATTCATGAAGGTACGTAAAATAGTTGTGATGTTAGCGTTTGTGTGTGGCTACAGTTTGCTGCTATGATAATGATCCTGTTAGTTCAGCATTAGTCGCGAATTTTCTTATCATTGTTCTCTTAAATATTTCTGAGTAGTTAATGTTTAGAAGTGAAAATAGCTTTGTTAAGAAGAAACACGTCTTTCTATGTAACGTCTGATAGCTTTGTCCTTTCTTTGCTTTGCGCGCGGCTCTCAATTTGCGTAGTAGTCACGGTGGCCTTTGAAATAGAAAACTCGACTCCATATAAATGGCGGTCCCGCGCGGTCGCAAACACGCAGTGGAAATAGACATTTAGTTTCAGGTACATTTAGTACGCATGCCCCGATATCACCTTTGTTCGTGCTCAATAAATAGTGTGATATGGATTACTGGTTGTTATGTCTTTATATTTATATTAATTTCTTTTGTATATTGATAAAATGAAATACACTCGCGATTAAATATAATAAAAACATTTATTGTGGGTTTCTGAAACTAAAATCTCAGTTAAACATATCGTCATCCCTGTCATTATCTTTGACAAAATAGAGATAATGATATGTGTAAAGGGAGATTTTGATCTGAGAAACCTACGGTTAGTAAAATTGTCTTTGATGTTGATTATTCTTTAGAATTGCAAAGATGAGTAGTATCCGTGAATAGTTACCGCCAGCTGCCATTTTGCTCTTGCTTGCGTCCATTTTGTGTGCTTCGTGTATTGATCAATGTTAACTCCTGGCAACATTGAAAGAATCTCTTGTGTGTTGCTATCATTAAATTAAATTAAAAATAAAAAAGAGGCGAAGGAAGTAATACCAAATAGTAAATATTATTAGAGAATTAAGTTATAAGATAAAAGAACACATAGCTGGCGCTTTATGTACTCTGCACCTAAATGTTGAGCTATACAAAGCATGTTACTTCTTTTTATTCATAGTTCCACGAGCAAATTTTAAAAATTAACAATACTAAACTTGATAAATATTTTAAATTGTTTTCATCAATCAAGGTCTTCATTCTGCTTCAAATTTAGATATTACTGGCTGTCGCCGCGACTCCGTCCGCGCGCACTTAAAAAAAACTAAATGGGGGGGGGGGGGGTATAAAAAGTAGATGTTGGTCGATTCTCAGACCTACTGAATATGCTAACAAAATTTTATGACAATCGGTCAAGCGAGAATCGTCAAGTTTCGGAGGAGTTTAACCACAAACACCGCGATACGAGAATTTTATATATTAGATTACTATAACTTTTCGCCTAAACAAATCTCTTAATCTTATAGTCTAAGATCCCGCTGCAGGATTGGTGCGCTCATCGACTTTTTGTTTAAAACTAAATTTTTATGTTTATTTATAGTTAAGAGAATATATATTTACTAGGGTGTCTATCAAAATTTGGCCGCCATTATTTTTTTAAAAATTATTTTTAATTGATTTTTGGTAAAAAATTTCGTTTATTTATTTTTTTAATAAAATAACGTCTACATAACGGTAATTAATATCAAGATTCTAAAAAATCACGGTTGCCGTTGCGCACCTGGCCGCACCTCTTTGCAGCCAGGTGTAAACAGGTATGATTTCGATAAATTTATACGTCTATAACCTATTTTTATTAATTATATGTCAAATTAAAGCTAATTTTTTTCTATTAATTATCATATAAAGTTGCTTAATTAAATCTGGCCGCAAATAAGGGTTGCTGGCTGTTAAAGATAATAAATATTTAAGGTAGAGTGAAAGAGAGTTAGCGCGTAACATCATTTGTCAGACGAGGACAATTAAATACTTGAATAAAATCTAATAAAATTTTTGAATAATACTTTCGCAATAAAATTTTGTTTTACTTAAGTCACCTTGGTTTTATTTTTTTATTTTTTAAATTAATATTAAATATCGACGTTCTAATTAGCAAATTATCTAACTCCTTTTTAGAGAATCTTTTATTTGTACGAAAAAAACAATTACTTCAAAATTTATTATCATTTTAAAAAACCATTTAAAATTATTTATATCTAATAGAGATATAATATTTAAGTTTGAATCATTCAAATAATTTGTAATTGGATTATTGCTTCATCAAAATGTTAAAAAAATCACCCTCTAAAAAATTCAGAGTTAGACAAATTCCTAACTAGACCGTCGATATATCAAATCAATATTAATTTATTGTTGCAATTTTTAAATTTGTCATTTTGAAAAAAATTACATATTTTTTGGAGTATTTATTATAAGTCGTCTCTATTACTCCCCGGTGGTTGAGAACACTAACGTTCGACGCATGCGCAATGGCTTAAAAGCGTCGCACAGCCGGCAATCGCTGTCCTCGTCTGACAAATGATGTTACGCGCTAACTCTCTTTCACTCTACCTTAAATATTTATTATCTTTAACAGCCAGCAACCCTTATTTGCGGCCAGATTTAATTAAGCAACTTTATATGATAATTAATAGAAAAAAATTAGCTTTAATTTGACATATAATTAATAAAAATAGGTTATAGACGTATAAATTTATCGAAATCATACCTGTTTACACCTGGCTGCAAAGAGGTGCGGCCAGGTGCGCAACGGCAACCGTGATTTTTTAGAATCTTGATATTAATTACCGTTATGTAGACGTTATTTTATTAAAAAAATAAATAAACGAAATTTTTTACCAAAAATCAATTAAAAATAATTTTTAAAAAAATAATGGCGGCCAAATTTTGATAGGCACCCTAGTAAATATATATTCTCTTAACTATAAATAAACATAAAAATTTGGTTTTAAACAAAAAGTCGATGAGCGCACCAATCCTGCAGCGGGATCTTAGACTATTAATATTGGTTTGATCCATGGGAACATGAAGCCACTTTTATCGTATCATGAACAGTGACCTCCGTTGGCGCTATTACTAAGAAGTAATCCCCATCTCCCTCTTACAAATAATTATTCACTTCATTTGACAATTGCGTAGTGTTGAATACGCTATTGTTACGCATCTACAGATCCTCTGGTATTGCAGAAGTCCATGGGTGGTGATGATCACAATATTGTTCCTCTTGCTCATTTGCTCTTTTGCCTTCAAATAAATATCTGCTTACCTTTTTCCATGCAAGCATATTTAAAAGCGACTCTGGTCATTGTTGGTTATTGTTTCTATGTTATTGTTGCATGGTACAAACTTGATACTGCATTCAAATGCCACATGCATGAAAGCTGATTCTCTTGTTAAATAAAATATTCTGTGATTATATTAATTCTTCCATTCTCATCTTGAAATTTTTCTTTAATAAAAATATATTAATGTTGGATCTGCTCTCGTATCCTGCTCTGCAAACTTGATACGTAAATAATAATTCCATATTTATTTGGGTTTAAGCAAAAAATGTATGTGAAGATAATACAATAAGTTAAGTGGAGGTTGATTACAAAAAGAATTTTGGCATCATAGTGTTTAGCTTGGTTTGAGCTTGACTGCTTTAAAATGCTGAATGCGTTCATTGTTAACAGGTACACAGACGGCCGACGAGGAATCAAAAAAGGCATGCCCGTCTGACTGTTGTTCTAACTTGCTTCTGGATTGTTCTGTCACTACTCTTTATTTACGTTTTCCGCACACTGAAGAGTTCCAGGTAACATCGAAATTAACATTGGTGTATTGCATTGCTTTTCCCTCTTTTTTAATGTATATATTTTTATCCTAAACCTTTGAACGGTTTCTTGTGATATATAGTTAAGATATATGTAAACCGGTATATAAATTACTTTATTTATTTAAATATTATTCGTAGAACTGGAATTCTGTGATAAGTCTCGCGGCGCACAGTAACGGCTTAGGACTCTATGAGCAACAACTCACTAATGAAGAGGTCCCCACAATCGTAGACAAATGCATTAACTTCATTTATGCATACGGTAAGTTTTGAAAAAAAAAACCCTTAAGTTGTGATTTTATTTTATGTGAAGTATTATTTCATTAATTATGTTGGTGTTTGTTGTATGATGTTGGGTATAGGCGTTCTATCAGAGGGCATCTACCGTCGTGCCGGGAGAAGCGTTGTGCTGGCGGAGCTATTAACCCGATTCCGGGCTGATGCATGGTCTGTCCAGCTCACTCCTCAAATTTATACGGAGCATGACGTCTCTGGAGTATTTAAACGTTTCTTCCGGGACTTGCCAACTCCGTTGATCTCAAGAGAATGTCACGATCGTTTGATTAACGCCTTAGGTATTATTATTTTTGTCTTAATTGCATGAAATGTTTCAATAAAATTTAATATTTGTATGCAGTATTTGTAAATGTAGCATTTAACTTAATTTATAGCTATAGATGACGAGCGTCGCCGCCTCGATGAATACCAACGCGCGCTAGATAAATTGAGCCCAGTGTCCTGTAACACAGCTCGTAAACTCTTTGCACATCTTAACTTCATCCAAAAATGGAGTGAAGTTAATAAGATGAGTGCTGAAAACCTGGCCGCAGTGTGGGCACCAACCATTATGCCGCCTTGTGTGGTATGTATTCTTTTTGTGACTGATCAAATTATTTAAACTAACTTTTAAATCATGTTTGAATTCAGGGTTCCAAAATATAGATTCCATTTCGACTGTGCAAACCTAGTGAAAGGTTGTTTGCAGGTATTAAATATGAATTTAAGATATATATTTCAACTTTTCTTGACAGAAGAGCACCGGCCTGCAAATATCGTGGTCAGAAAAGGAGGTGACTGTGGTGCGAGATATAATCTTAAATTATCAAGCTGTTTGGTGCCCAGACGAAGATGAAATTAAACGGGATTTAGCATGCCATCGCGTCATCATGAGGATGCAGGAATCCGCACGCTCGCTACCTCAGCCGAGCTCTGCTGGTGATTTGCGTTTCTGGGTTTTCATGGATGATACTTCTAATCACTTCCAAGTTTCACTCACGCCAGACAAGACCAGTTCAGATGTGTGCATGGAACTAAGCGTGAAGACTAACATTCCACACTATAAGCTTATGTTGGAAGAACAAATTTGTAACGGCAGCATGAAACGGATAGTGCACAAGGACGAGATCGTACTAGACGTGGTCACCCGATGGGGATACTGGGATGATGAAGATAGAAAAGATAACAACTTGGTGATTAAAGAGAACAAAATCCTATATCAAATGGATGGATTGCAAATGGATGCTATGTCAAAAAACGGAACTCAAGTATGCGGCCAATTGCGTTATGCCAATGATGCTATGAAAAAGTTTAAATCCTATGTATTCGAAGTCAATTCCTCCAAGCTCTCCGGTTACGCTGACTCGCAAGTAAGTGAATGTTGTCTAGAGTCTAAAGAATTTTAAAATGTATAATATATGATATTAATATTGCAACTTTATATCAACTTTGTTCCAGGGTTCATCCAAAGTGGAGGAATGGAACATTGATGATATAATCTGGTATTTTGGCCATGAGATCAAGAGAGATCCGCAATCCCGATGGGCTATCACATTTATTCCCAAAAATAAGAAACGGAGGTAAATGAATTTAAATTATTGCATTGTTTAACATCGATATAAGTGACATAGATTTGTTTTTTATACGTATGTACTTTGATAGGAGCAAGGAGCATCCGTACTTCGGTAGTACATTAGCCGGCGGAGTGACAGAGTCACAGCTGCAATGGGCAACCGCACTGATGTTTGCTCAACATGACACCATATTGCCAATGCCACACGATTTCTTGCAATAAGTATATTTATACATAACTGTTAAAATACTTGACTTGCTATGTTATTCCCTCTAACTCTATTTGTGAATATTTTCATTAATATATCTTGCAGATGGGGATTCCATTTCCCATTAGTTTAACATTTATATTATCTCTTAGGATAAATAGTAATATGTAGTTTTCTTACTCTAAATTTAAGGTTAAATTTAAGATTAAAATTAAGGTTAAATAAGTGTTAACGTTTTCAAATTTTATTGATTTTTTTTTTCAATTTTTGATTAGTTTGTAAGTTTTTTTGGTATACTAAGGTCATCGCATCCTGCTAGAGGGATCGCTTAGTGCTTGTATTTTTTATGGATTTTGACCCTTGCATTTATTTATTTTTTAATATTTTGCTATTTTTAAACTACCCACAATATTTTTTTATCTGTTCTTAGTTTTCTACAATTATATTACTTTGTATTTATCTAAAGCTATATAACATGTTACAGCTATCACAAATATTTAATGAGTATTTGTTATAAAATTCAAATGTTTATTAGGGCCGGTATTACAATGTCAAAGTAAAGTTCTGAATAAAGTTACATACAACTTATCTGACGAATAAAACCATTATCGTCGTTTAACAATGTCTAAAAGCTTAACTGGTAAATAAAATGTCAAGTAAACTGGATCAGTTCAGATCAGAATAGTTAGTCCAATTTAGTTTCTCATTTTGTATGTTATGAAAAGTATTAAATATGGACATACTTTGACGTTTAATGAGATGATTTTTATTGATTTTTAGCATTTAATTAAATCTAGACTTTTGTTGATGATTTAGAGCGCCAATTTTTTAAATCTAATTTTTTATTTACAAGTAAAAGTCTTTGATTTGTAAAAAAATATTTTTGTATCTGTAATTGTTGAATAATATACATTCAGAGTATACATACGTAATACATAATGATGCGTAAAAGATGCATTTTAAATATTTTTCACTGATTATATTAAATAATAATGTCCTAAGTTATCACATGTTCCATAAATCAAAACTTCAAAATGTAAATTAATTTTTAACAGGTAATTTTTTGTGGCTGTTAATTAATTGACTAGTTATCCAGTACTTTACTTAGACATTGTGAAACAGGCCCTTAGTCTGGTTGATTTCATCAGAAGTCTCAGACTTTAAATTTGTTATAACCATTCACAAGACTGCTTAGTAATTAAATATTCAATATGCATAACCTGATTGGTTTTTAAGTCCAGTGTATTATTGTATTATATTAACTGGACTTATGCTATTGTATTAGACTAGTTATTACGTACTTTTTGCTTACATTTAAGTATTAGAAATAAACTGGTAATAATTACATATTAACTTTTAATATTATTATTATAAAGTATACGAACTCTGGCATCTTCCAATAATATTAGGAGCTTAGTAAAAAATTTTTCGGTATTTTATTTAAATATTTTATTACATTAGTGGGACAAGGTGAAGATGATGATTGATAAATTTCATAGTATATAAGGCTATATAATCTTTCGTACGTATAATATAATCTATTGTAATAAGGTTAGATGTAATTTTAACAGGAAATTAACATTATCCCATCGTATAATTTATTTAAATTTTATTAACAATTTTTTGTTGTTGTTGGATTTATTTGTATGGTTTTTTAATTGATACCTGAATTATTTAAAAGGAAAACATTCGTGTTTTTATTAATTATTTTATAATTCTATTTAAATTTTGAAAAAGTTTATGTTTTACTGTTAGATTTTATTTGCATGTAAAAAAAAAGATATTTATATTATTAATAATAATTTCTATAAAATTTATTTGCATACATAAGTCTCGTAACTATATAAGTGTTTAATCTGTAATTTTCTAGTCTTTAAAAATATTAAATAACATATTTGATAGTGTTTTTCTACTCTTACTGTTAAGAAAAACTGTCACTTGCCAATAACAGAGCTCACATACATTAGATGTAAGAATAATTTAGGACACTATTGTATATTGCTTTTATATATTTATAACAATACTTATCTTAGACATAAACTTGTATGGGATTAATATATATAAAATAATATGTCTTGTCACCTCTAATAGAATAGTGTATTCAAAATCCGGGAGCCAAGTGCGAGTTTGTTCTCAACGTTATAGCCTGATCATGAAAATAGAAAATCCCGTCAGTTTAGCTTCTCAATAATTTCATTTAGTTGTATGGATTTTCTACAACTCCACGGATAGCGTGTATTTGGTGTATGGGTAAGATATGGATTCACTCAGTGTTAGTACGTGAAGAAGTTAGTTCTATATTTTTTCAGAATATGGTGTTTTAAATTTCTGGTAAAGCTATATACAAAGTAAGGATAAATTAACACTATGCATTAGATTACTATAATTTGTAACCGCCTGTTTGATCTCCCAGCAAGAGGCCTGTGATAGTTTGGAATGGTATTTTTACTATTTATTATATACATACGGCCAACATTTCAAATTTACCTACTTTGATACATATATTTTTTTTATTTCCACTGTAGGTATTTTCAAGACATATTTAGTATGCTATAAGGAAAGTAAAAATTAAATATTATTTTTTAAGATATAATAGATTACTTAAAATTATATATTCATGTAACTAGTTATATATTAGAATACTACATACACTAATATATTTTATTATTATTTTTTTTAATTTTTTATAATTTTTTTACTACAAACTAGATGATTTTCTGAAATAACAATATTAAATTGTATTATATTTTCTGATTGTATTTCTGTTTTCTGATTTTTTTGTGCAATGTACATAGAAATAAGTATTTTACACAATAAAATAACTAACACTGATATGTTTTAAGATAAACATATCATTTTAATGTTTACTAACAATTTTAATACATTTTTTGTATTTTATTAATAATCTTCATTGTAATTTGTAGTGTTAAAGTAATGAATAATCGATGTGTACTTTACATTTCATTCCTTTACATGTGTAGGTACTATATTCTTTATACAATATTATATAATCGTCCTTATATTGTAGGTTCCTTGTATACTCGAAAAGGAAGTTCGTAACTGTATTTAAACGTAGGTCTTAACTTATATAGACCGACAAACTTATCTGACCCGGTGGGCATAACAACAAAATACTAGTGCCCCCTAGCAATGTCAAAATGTGTCAAGAACCTTGTCGTACTGTAGCTATCTTGTCATGTTTTTGCTTTTATGACATGTGCTCAAGTTTTACAAATTTTCTTACAGAACTTACTGTTTTAGCAGCACCACTCTCATCGGGTCAGATATATTTTTCGGACTATAATTACATTTATAAGCAACCTTTTTACATTAGTCAATTGATGTCCTTTTTATATTATATCTTGTATCTTGTATGGGTCAAGTTTAACAATTTTTTTGATTATTGTTTCACCAAATATTTTACTTTGCATTATATAAATATTATTGTTTTAAAATTATTATAAGTTAAAATCACTATTTTATTTTTATATAATATCGTTTCTATTGCGTTGATTATGTAGATTTAAGTGATTTGTGAAGTTTATTTGATTTTGGGTTTCAATAACCATTTATATACATTACTGCTTTTTATATATATTAAATACAGTTTTTTCACTATTTAGTGTTTTCTTTAATAAAAAATAGTGTACAAATAACCAAGCAGTACACCTGATATAAATTTAATTTGCAAGATTTGATAACAAACAACGGGAAGCGAAACTAAATAATAGCTTGTAAAAAAATACATAGAAGATTCTTTTCTTGTATTCCTAAGATCATTTGTTAGAAGATTATAAAAACGATAAGATATATTTATAGTATGTCATCTTAATAATATAAATGCGAAAGTTTACATGGATAGATGAATGTAATCAAACATTACAAAGTATCTCCAGAACGCCTCAACGGATCTGGATGAAATTTGGCATGGATATAAAACATAGTCTGGCAGAACACATAGGCTACTAAGATTTTTAAATTCCGCGCGAGCGAAGTCGCGTGCAACAGCTAGTATTAATTTATACATTAAACGATTCTTTTTTTTAAATTATATTTTTCAAATGATGACAAGGTGGAATATTCTATAGCTCTGCAACTCAAATATCTATCATCGTCCATTTTATGATGATAAGTTTAAGAACTGACGCGTATGAGTATTGAATTTTTTTGTATAAAAAGTATATATCGTGCTTAACTGACATGTGTCATAGGGACCTTACATGCACAACGAAGAATTATGAACTACTAGCTGTCGCTCACGACTTCGTCTGCGCGGAATTAAAAAAGAAACTTAATATGTAGCCTATATGTTCTTCCAGACTATGTTTTATATCTATACCGAATTTCGTTAAGATCCATCCTTTCTGGAGATACCTTCAAACAAATATCATTATCCATCCATCCATCTAAAATTTTTAATTTTTTTCTGTCATAAGAACCTTCTCCTGAAAATAACAAACACATAAAATAAAAGTGAAATCGGTCCAGCCGTTCACGCGTGATGGCGTGACCAAGGGATATAGGGATTCATTTTTATATTATAGATTAGAAATCGGTCTTGTAAAATATTTTAATAGGTCACATTTATCACTTCAACACAATCCAACAACGTGATCTTGTAACTTTTTTTGGAAGTTGTTTACCTTAGCCGACTTCAAAAAGAAGGAGGTTATCAATTTGACTGTATTTTTTTCAGTGAACTCTTTCTTTTTAAATAATTCGAGATGAAATCTAAATCTATTCCTTTTCTTTAATCCATGTTTTTGAGCAGCTCACCTCACTATGAAGCAAAAATTTTGCAATCAACAATCTTTGGTTATGGTCAAAGGATATTATTTTACAATTACACTGAGGGTTCAGAGGCGGGTAGGACCGTTTAAGTTAGGGGTGACTAGGCCATAGTCAACCACGCTAACCCAGTGCGGGTTGATAGACTTCACACATATTTTAAAATCTCTTTGCAGATATGTGAAGGTTGCATTACGATGTTTTCCTTCACCGTAAGAACATCGGATTAATTACATATGTGAATCGAAAACACACATTGGTACATGGCAGAATACGAACCCAGGACCTGCAGATTGCAAATCAAATGACTACAGAGCCATCTACGCTCTTTAATACGAAGGCAGTAAATTATAGAAATACGTTTTGTGACATCTGTGAGTTAAATATTAAGGGTGGCAGTGAATTTAAATATTGTTAGCGTGGAATCGATGTGACCGAGGGTGGTGGTGCCAGGCTCGCAGGAGCGTGCCCGCGCCCTCTTTCGGGGGGCGGTCGACATCTAAACAAATTTACTTTAAACATTAATAATGCATATTACTCTAATTTGCCTTTACTTTTCTGATTCTTTTATTAAACCTTTGAAAGCCTTTCCGTTATGTGCATCAGTTCTTTTTATTCACGTTTGACATCGGTTGATTTTTCCTACGGCTGCGAACCGTTTTATTTTCTGACCTCAATTAATTTGGTGAATCACGATATGACGTTTAATTAATAGTAAATAGCCTGACAAGTCGTTTCGTGACGTCATAGATTTAACAATCAGATAATTTTAGTTTCTTGCACGACATGGATAATAAAGGAGAGTGTAAAACGAAACAGTTGACTGAAGAAGACATTAACAGGGTATGTATGTACCTACTGTGGTGGGTAAATTAATTATAATTGAGATCTGCTTCATCATCAGCATACGAATTTGTATCTATACACATAATATGAACTTAAACTACCTATATTGGTTGATCCTTGTACCAATATTTGTGGCACATCATTATTAACAGAATGGTTGATTAATTTTAGCAATCACACTAATACTATAAATGCGAAAGTTTAGATGGATGGAAGAATGTTTGTTTGAAGGTATCTCCAGAACGGCTCAACGGATCTTGATGAAATTTGGCATAGATGTAGAACATAGTCTGGAAGAACACATAGGCTACTATTTAATTTTTTTTTATTCCGCGCGGACGGAGTTGCGGGCTACATCTAGTATAGGTATAAAATTAAGATAGTCGTGAGGATGTTTTATAAATGCGATGTAGTTAAGAGGGTCTTGAAAAAAATATTATCATATTTTAAAAATATAATTTAAACAAGTTTAGTGATCCGTAATATATTGTGTTTTGTTGTTTGTGTTTTTATGAAACACGACGTAAAACCGAAAATAGAAAAATTTAAACGAATTTTCAATTTAACGTTTAACTAATCGTATAAACTGTCAATAATTGACAATTAACTGTTAGAAATTATTATACTTATCAACCTAACCTAAAGGGAAAATCTGAAAATATGGAGTTCCATTTAGCGAAGGCCTGACAAATCTCTCTCGCACCTTCCACATAAATCTACGTATACATGCTTATAATATATAATCCCATCTTATTCGAGTACAATGATCGTTGCCTACTCAAACACACAAACAGTGCTACGGCCACGATATATAGCTAGTCTATTTCGTCATCGGATCCGACGGGTTCTTGGTAAGTGATTGACAGCGGACTTCGTTTTCCAAATAAAGGTGTATTTTAAATAATATCATTTGGAAATTATTAATTAAAAAGGCTTTCCGATTCAATTTCAAATAAGAGTTTGGCTGGAGGCTAAGTTTAGCTCTGATTAGACATTATTTTTGGTTTATTAACATTATACTTGGCAATTAATATACCAATTCTGTTAAAAGAAAAATAATCTTATTAATATTGTAAATGTGAATGTTTATATGGATGGAAGTTTGAAGGTATATCAGGAACGGCTCAACAGATCTTGCGGACGTAGTCGCGGGCGACAGCTAGTTCTCCATAAAAACATTTACGCTGTTTAGACTATTGAGGGACGATTTTTTTTAAATTTAGTGCTTGACTACATAGTGACAGAAATATTTTTGCAAAATTTCAAATCAAGCAAAAGTTCAAGCTATGTGTTATTACTTTCTTCTATTATACATTTCCTACTTATTAGTCTACAATTCCTAATTTAGTAGGTATATTCCCGTATATATAAAAAAAATCAAACGTCGTCAGTTATAATCACACTAAATTATTAAAAATTTATTTAAGTAACTACGTACCAATGCGTTATGATATATTTAAAAAAAAAAAAAAAAGGTACTTACAAATTATATTTTACCTTATCTACTCGTAGTATCTTGACTTAAACTACATGATGCTTGAATGTAATTACCCCCATATGACGCTAAGCTCCGCCCCTAACCGCGAACACCTTGGTTGTTTTATCGATATCTTCACACTTTCACGTATCAACATAAAACACAGCAAATGTTATTTTAATAGTTTTGATGCTTTGAATATCAATTATAAAAGTTGAATCTCATTTGTGTAACAAGTGATTGATGGTGTATGATTTAGAGTTTTTATAAGGAAAACCTAGTAAATAAAATGTTGAAACAATAAAAGAGGATGCCTTTGTTAAATGATACTGAATAGTATTTGTGTACAGTTTATGAAATTTATTAAAATTGTATCAAAATGGAGAGTCCCAGTGAACAAGAGAAAGCACGTGAGGCATTTGAAAATCAATTGAGATATGCTTTTATAAACTTTGATTATCCTGATGATGAAGAAGAACCTACCGAGGTAGGAGTAGTTTTTATATACTTAGGGCTATACTTAGTTAATTAACAATTTTTGGTATACAAGAAAAAATCTCAACTCAATGGTATGTAACTTTCTTTAAATGCTTGTAGACTAAAACATTTTATTGGCTTATATATGCTGATTTAATAAATCTGATTTGTATATTTCTTAATAAAAATTGTACAGATTATTAATATCTATCATATATAAAGTAATACAAAGTAATCAGGCTTAGATTTGTTTTTTAAATTTAAATATGGAGAGATTACATTGGTATTAAATTTGTATTCTCTATGATTTGGATTGTAGTCTATGGGTTTTCACACACTTTTTTAATTGAATAATATATTTATATAAAAACCCTAACTAACGCACTCAGTGACATTATATGATAACTAAGTTATCCTTTAATGTACATTTTGTATCAGAAATAAACTAAATGCTAAAGATATAACTGCTAAATAGCCGTATGAGCGAGTGTGCCTGTTAGAATAATATACAAGGATTTTAAATTTAATAATACTAGCTTTTACCCGCGACTCCGTCCGCGCGGAATAAAAAATAGAAAACGGGGTAAAAATTATTCTATGTCATTTTCCTGGTTCTAAGCTACCTGCCCACCAATTTTCAGTCAAATCGATTCAGCCATTCTTGAGTTATAAATAGTGTAACTAACACGAGTTTCTTTTATATATATAGATAAGATTTAAGCGAATTGATAATTATTATCTCAACTAAACTATATAAACTTTGATATATCGATAGTATAAAGGTGTATTCTAGATTTCTACAAAAAATTCCATCATTGCTTATCACGCAACCTTAGGCAATCTTTTTGGGGTTTTGCAAATTATATACATTTTTTTATGTAACAAGACGAAATCGAACACGCTGCGATATGGAATTGACACGACATAAAGCTCTAGTCAGTCAAATGATATTATAGTAACTTGACATGTTGGGAAAATGTTCTCTGATAACTTGAGAGGGCTCTAGAATTTGTGTTTGTGCTAGCTTGAGTTGACACAATGGTGGATCTTCTTGTTGTTCAGGTAAAACTTAAAACTTAGCCTAACTCATAACGCATCTGCTATTATGGATGTCGATGGGCGTCGCTAATTAGCTCGGTGTTCCCGCCGCGTTTGCCCCTTCTTTTATAAAACAAAACTAATCCCGCATAGGCTACTAATTAAGCTATTTTTAAGAATACGAACCGAGTCACAGCTAGTTATTAATATTTCGTAATATAATTTTAGAATCTTTCATTTGACCAGCCGGGATATTGTTGTAGAGATTACAGGTGAGTTTACACATTATGATATAACATCTTATTAAAATACTTTTATCCAAAATAAAAAAACTATGCAGGAGTGATATTTAAAGATTTACGGTAAGGAGAAAGTTCCTCGCATTGTTGACAAGTAGCGTTTTGTGGATCGATGAATACAAATTAAAATATTAGAAAAACATTGTTAAGTCACCGTAGTTGAATAAACGTGCGATATATGAAAAGCATAATATACTAACCGTTCATTTCTGAGACCAAAATCTCTTTATAATACATGTTATCGACACCCCACCGAATAACCCCGTAATAGCAAAAATCAAATTTTTCAGGAGAAGCAAAAAACCGTATTTTTTTAATAACTTCGTCAATAATTATTGTACAAGAATCTTTTAGATACCAAAACAAAGCTAATTTTTATAGCTACATTGTATTTAATTTTCATTCATGTATTCCGGGCGTAATCTGTGCTATGAAGGAAAAATGATAATACCGGAAATAAAAAAAAACTGTTTCAATAATGAATTTTTATCTCCGTAATTAACATTAAGAAAAATATTAAAAAAAAATCACAACGTGTAATAGGACCTTTAGATGCCGAATTCGACGGAAAAGCAAAAACTCGGTAAGAGTGCATTACAGGATTATTCGATGGTGGCGTCGTTATCATCCCTGTTAATATCTTTAGCAAAAATATTTTTTAAATTTAGATTTTGGTCTCGAAAACCCACTGTTATAGATTAAAAATGCTACACAGTAAATAAGGAAAGCTTAAAGTGTATTTTTAATGTCTTCGTTGTTTAAATGTTAATAAATTGTGTCAACTATAACAGCAAAGTGGTTGCGTTTGATAAGTAGTAAAAGTAAAAAACTTTTTTACGGTTTCGTGATAAACACCGCTACGTCTAGTGGGGACACGATAGATTTTATCTTTTGTCATGTGAGCATAACATTGGAACACTCTACGTGCTGTGAAGCTATTCTTTGAGTTTAGTCTTGTGATTTCTTTTGCACGCATTTGAGCGTATTGCCTATTTCTTTGTTGAATGTATACTTCGGATTTTTATAGCATTTCCGATGAAAAATTTATTCATATATTCTAAGAATAAATATATCAGTGAATTAATTATAAGAACATGGATCTTACCGTCTTTGGAAGAGTTATCAATAATTTTGTAAGTAATAAATAATGTATTGCTTGAGAAATAATTCTTATTCTAAGTAACGATCATGAATGGAATCTAATAAACAAACACTTATTATTTATTTCCATAAAAGCTAACTTTAACTGAACTTTATAAGAATTTAATTACCTTAATATTTAAACTTTTTATAAAAGTTTTTTTTATGGAGAGGTTTATATAAAACGACAGACAATTGGCATTACTTATAAAGAAATTTTTCCTACTACGAGTATATGAACATATTTACGCGATGTCGGGCAAAATTAATTTAACTTATAGATAAACATTTTTATGTTAATTTTCATTTTCTCCTTTTTTTTTTACAATTAAATTACATATTTTATATTTAACTACATTTCACTAAATCCTATCATTTATGGAAAATAACATCATTTTTGATGAAGATAATAAACAGTTGTCAAGAATATATAATAACATGTTTCTTTTAAAATAATTAAGGAGTTAGCTAGATCAAAAAGCTTAGTCGATATCACATTTTTTTAATTGCTATCTAATTTATTCACGACGTTATCATGAATCAATATGTACTAATTTATGTATAATATATTAAGGAATTTATCTTCTACACTATAATATTTATATTCTAAACTTTTACCTAATAAAGTTGAAAAATCAACTTACCTCTATAAATCCTGTATCAATTTTTATACATATTGGACAATCTTAGTTAAAGATATAAACTAAACTTAGTTTCGTGCTTAATGACCAAGCAGAATAAACAGCGTCTATTTACATTGCTCAAAGTAAATACCTTTGGTTGTATAATTGCGTTTAGTGGACTAAAGTAAAAGCTTGCGTGTCGTCTTTGTTATTAGTATTAGCAAGAACGAATCCGTACCATCCCCTTCCATTTTAATGACACCTTGAATTTGTCCGCTTAATTTGCATATTACAATAATAGTTTCTCGGGAACCGTTGCCTTAAAGTCCTACGTTTTAACATTCAGAATGCTAACAAAGTTTGTCACCGACACATGACATTCAGGGAATTTGTGAATAAAAAAAAAGTTTGCTAAAAACAAACATGTCAAAATAATCAGTTATATTAAACACTTAACAATTGAATTTAATTTAATTTCTAAAATTTAATCGTTCGTTTGTTTATATTTTGTATAAAAATAATAAGTATAATTGTTAACAATGTTTGTATATAACATTAAACCTGGATCTAGTGAAGAAGAAGAGGAAGAAGATGTGATGGACATTTTGCAGGTTTGCTAATAGGACCAAAAAACAATTTCGTAATCGCTAACATGGCCAAAAAATAATGTAAAACTGTTAAAAAAGAAAATAGGGAGAGTTTTAATTAATCATAGAAAGTTAATTTAATAATGTTAGAAACATTACAATCGAGATTATAAAAATGTGATAATTTTAATAAATTCCAAGAAAATATATTTTTATTGCAAAAAGCAAACCTCTATTATAGAAAATACACAACATCTTAAATTGACAATATCAATCAAATGAACAAGTATTAAATTAAAAGCAAACGGATATCAAAATATATTCGTGGGAATAACTGAAGAACGCTAACAGTTGACTACCGATCCCGATTAACCAACAACAAAACCAGTTTTGTGTGGCCTACCTAACCTTTTGATGTATTCCAGAAAAGGCGAGAAGAATGCGAACGCAAAGCAAGAAGGGGGGAGATGGACCCCCGTTTGGAGTTCACATTCCAACTCCTCATCGACGGGACGGGACTGCCAAGACATGCCATCATGGATCATGTTTTCGAAGGAAACATGGTATTAGATATAAACATACATAACAAGGATACAGGTGTACAGAAGCGAATACAGATGGATTGTGTGAAAGATGTGTGCAAGTGCGTGAATTTAGCCACGTCTGTTGCTAAATGAATGTGGAAAATATCTGCGTCAACGTCAAATAAAACCAAGCGCACTCTTCTTTAAGAGTATTATAAAGAGGAAAGAATTGTTTGTTTGCATTGAATAGGCTCCGAAACTACTTTAAAAAATTCTTTCATTGTTGGGTAGCTACACTATCTTTATCACTAGATTTTTTTTTATATCCGCGCGCAACTGCTTGTTTTTAATAAAAATCTTAATGTAGTAAATGAATCTATTGCAGTTAGACGATATCAACCAGCTTTTCCTCCCCCACATGAGGAATAAACTTCTATGGTATTACCAAGATGTGGAAGAAGTCGAGCAGCGCTTGCCAGTGGAGGGAACAAAGCCTCGACAGCAAGGTCAGGCGAAACTACCGCCCCCGCAGGTCACACTCAAGAAGAAATTGTTTCTATCAGATGGTTGGGACGTGAAGTTCACTGGAATATGTATTTACATGTTCAGAATTAACGTCAGCAAACAGTTACCTGAAGAAGGCTTCCACAAAGACTTGTAAGTAAAATGTTTATTGCTCACTAAAACAAATGTTATTTTAAATTTCATAATAAGCACCTTAAGATTTATTACAAATAATTTTCACAATGATATATTTTAAGGTTTTGTGGAATTTTAAACGCGGGCAAAGTAGGATTGGTGACGGCTATAGAACGTATTATGGAACACGTATACATGAACGCCCTGGCTCATCCGAGCAGTGATGGTGATGAAGATGAAACTAGATTTCCAATCGTGAAGAGCCAATTGCTGCCCGGACTCAGATCTTTTTGTAGCGCTTTAAAAGGTAAATAATTAAATGATTTGCAACCTTTACAGTAGTTTGAAAATTATTTAATCATGTAAAAATATTAATTTGATATATCGTTCATAGTATGTGAAGACGTTTGCAATCAAGTAAATTTATTTGACGATGGCAAAGCTTTAATGGCTAACTTACAAGATCATAACGAACTAAAGGAGATGACTAAAAATCCTAATACTATAACGATGCTAGAAGAAAGGGTCGATGAGTGGGTGAAAAAAATTATGGAGGTAAAATATTAACTTCTCCTGGTTTTAAAGAAATCCTGTTTAGTGTACAGCGACTCTGGGTAATTTGTTCAATTTCCAATAGTTTACCTAAGTATTTTTAGGGTACTAACCGTGGGTTCTGAGACCCAAATCCTTGTTTAAAACATAATGTTATCTCTGTTTTATCAAAATGATAGCAATAAAGATATGTTTTATACAAGGAATTTGGTTTCAAAAACCAACGATAAATAATGCACAGGCATCGTCCAAATGATTAGAAATTGAAATCGCCTGACAACAATTGGCATTCTTATTCAATTGCGTTAACTTTAAATTGAAGATAAATTGTACTAATGTTATATTATCAACATGAAGATACTCAGTGAGAGTGAGCAACTGCGACGCGAAGTAGATTCCAGCGGGCCACAGGACGAACTTGAATACTGGAAGAAAAGAGGAGCCCAATTTTCACAGCTGGTGTCGTACTTGCAGGTAAGTTGCAATGTATATATTTTATAATACTAGATGTTTCAGACGCTAAAATTTTTATTAAATTTAAGTGAATATTTTAGGTCTCTATTCCCAGAAGTTAGAGCTGCGAGTTGATTATAAGTTACCAGTTTCCACTATATGTTGATTTTTGCATATTTTCAGTAATACGTAGTTCTAGAATAAGAGTCACTATCGTGTAATAAAGTTGTTATATTACTTAGGATAATTTATAGAACAATATCATGGTTATAATCAAAATATTACAATTCAAAACAACGACCTCTGTGTTAAGGTGTCTACACCACGTAGCAGCTCTACGTCCCGTAGAGGTCTACGTGATGTAATCATCGTAGACTGCTACGAGATGTCGTTCGAACGGAACAATTTTTCAATACCTGCTATTAGTTATGTTGATGTTTGTTATTTCATTATTATAATTTCATTTGTTTAATGATATTTCCAAATAGGATAATGAAGTTCAACTAACCCTGACCTGTTTACAACTGGCTAATTCAAGATCAATTAAACTTTGGCGCGACACAGATCATAAAATTACATTTTGCTACAATGAAGCGAAGGATAATGCTAAGTTTATTCAAGCCATGGAAAAATGTTGTCATTCCCTTTACCTGGACGATCCTGTTAAGATTAACGACTCAATACTCAGCCTGTTACAAACCGTCCGGTTGATACACAGCGTATCTCAATTTTACAACACCTCGGAAAGAATATCCTCCTTAATGGTCAAAGTAAGTTATATTTAAGAAATATTGCTTTAATAAAAAGGAAACACAGATATAAGTTTTATCAGACAGTTCTTCTTATCATGATTAAGGTATTGTTAAAAAAGCAAAAGGTCTCCCCGGCGGGGAATCGAACCCCGGCCTCCCGCGTGACAGGCGGGGATACTAACCACTATACTACCGAGGATTGTGATTAAATAATCATAAATCAAGTTCATATTAAGTGAAAAATCGATAAATGTAAAGCTTCTATCTTTCAAACATACGAAACTAGCGCGTCAGGTTTATTTATTTCAATAGAATATGAAACGTAAGTTATTTTGCTGACAAAGTTGCTTTCTTTTATATACTACTACTTTGTTAAGCTAGGGGTACAATTTCTTTAGATTTGATATCAAATATTTGAAACATTAATTCACAGATAACGAATCAAATGATTGAAACTTGTAAGCAGTACATCACAAATCGTTTTAAAGAAACTATTTGGTCACAAGAACGTGTGGTGGTTCGCGAGAAACTTTTGCATTGCATCAACTTGAACAAAACTTATAGGGATACATACATTTACGTGAAGAATCAACCTTTTTTACCTAACGTCGAACAGTTTAGCTTCTCCGAAAACTACGTGTTTGGTAAATTCGATACTTTCTGCAAGAGGTTGAATAAAATCATAGCAATGTTCGATATGATGGACGATTACAATAACTTATTTGAAAAGAGGATGGAGGGATTATTACTTGGCGAAGGTAAGATAAAATTATAACAAGTATAAAATATTAACTACTTATAGCATTGTTAAAAGCATCGTGGGATGCAGTTTCTGGATACATTTTTTGCTCTTTAGGTTTATTTTACCTCATTTAAGTAATTATTAAACCAAATTTTAATATACTAATTCCACTTCAGATTTGGAAGATGCTATGCATGCTTTCCAAGAAGCTAAGAAAGCGGTCACCACGTGTCACTATGATTATTTAGATTATAGGAACAATGAATTTGACAAGGACTATCAAACATTTGAGGCAAAAACTAACACCCTCCGGGAATCGATTGGGAATACAATAGAAGTGAACTTCGCAAGTGTATGGGAAACGCCACAAGGGATAAAATTTTTGACAAGATTTGAAAAGGTGAAGAAAAATTTGTTTTGCTTTCTTAATGTTCAGTCGTGCCGTGATACGGGGATTACATTATGATATATGACATAATGGATAGATGTTTGTTACTACGTGTCTCCAAAACGTCTAGGTAAACGGATTTCGATGAAATTTATAACCTAGTCAGGAAGAACACATAGGTTACATACTAAGTTTTTTTTTAATTTCGCGAGGACGAAGTTAAACGGGAAAATGCTAGTATGAAATAAAAACGATATTGAAAATATCCGCAGCAGGCTTAACGAGTTTACAACATTTTGGCAATTTCCAGGTCAGTCAAAAAATTTTAATAACAAAATTGAACGAAAAATATGACAGAGTTTTAAAATACTGCGAAAAGGAAGTGGACAAAATAATGAAAATGTTTAAACGTCAAAAAGATGATCCACCTTTGCCAAGAAATTATTCACCAATAGCAGGTGTGTGAAACAAATTTTAGAAATTATGACATTATTATTAAGAACTTACACTTACCTGTACCCTACAGTCATCAAAATCTTAAACCGAGTTAAGTCGAATTGTCTTTTCTATAAAAACTAAAGCTAAGTGTATAAAATGTAAATGACGTGTATTCGTTATCAATGTACTAAGGTCGCATAAAGTGGGCACGATGTTTGATGCACAATATGACGGAGACGGTGGAGAGCGTGTGCGCGCACCCCGTGCTACGTGCGCTCCCCGCTGCTGCCGACATGATGCGCAAGTACGCGTCTACGCGCACGCTCATTCACAACTACGAAGATAATATGCGCGCCGTTTGGATGAACCAGAACGTAAGAATGAATACCATCGTAATAAAAAAAAATAGCAACCTATAAAATTAATTTCAATTTACTGCACAACTTTGTTAAAATAAAGACCTCATTCATAGCCATTAATTGGTCACTAATTTCTCTTACTAAAAGTACACTAAAAAGACGACTTAAGGAATAGAGGCAGGTGAAAAAATACAAGATGTTCAAAGCACCTTCAAATTAATCGAACGGGTGTGTAAACAGGTTTTTAGGTTATACCAAAGTATTGATGAAATTTGCCTAGAGTTACACGGAACTCATGAGCTGTAGAAGTCACACGATTACGTCACGAATTACGCACGAACATTGTATTGATTTAAGCTGAAGGTTGGGTGATAGGTTGTGGGGTGGGTGGGGGAGGTCGGTAGTTCGGGCCGGTCTCAACATGCTACGCTGTGACTATCGATGATAATAATATACCAACTATCGCTACTATTTGTATACTAGGAATTTATGACTTGTAGAGATCTTCTTAAACTTGAATGTGGCATAGTGTTTCATCTATAAATCTAAATATCAACGATTGATTTATTCATTTTATTTAGTCATATTTTCAGACACTGCTATTTAATAAAACAAGATATAAAATTTAAGAAGTCGTTTGATGTCAAAGAAAATATAAAATTAAATTGTAATTTTTTTATTTTTATTTTACATGTTCTTTTTAATGTAGAAATTGGTAACACTTGTTTCAGTTATGCGATGTTGATGACAGTCTCAATAACACTTTATTAAAAATTGATGAATCCGGTCGTGTAGCTGTCAATTTGGACCATACTATCAAACTATTGATAAGAGAGTCAGACTGTCTTGTCAAAATGGACATCGACTTGCCCATCGTGTGTCACTCTCTGTATGCGAAAAAGAACTATTTTACAATCGTCAATGATTCATTGCAGGTTAGTTTCTAAGAAACACATTTATTGAAGTTCAAAAATTTTTACTTATTTGCTACTATTTTTTATCTGTTTATAATCACATTTAACCGATCTAGAAATTACAATAGAAATGAAGCAAATCCAATGATATTTGCACTCTATTTTATACAAAGTTATTAAAGTACATCGTAACATTCTGATAAACGTAAAATAATAATTCGTAGAACTGTAAAATTTAGATTTGATTTTCCGTCAACAGTTTTTGCTGGAAGATTATCTCGCGACGCTGCGTCGTGTTAAGTTAGAAGTGAGACCACTTTTCCTACCTCAAGTAGTCCGACTTTCCTCCCTCCTCCTTCCGGGCTTGAAGACAGTAACGTGGACCAGTGAGGATTGGAAGGAGTTCATTGACCGCGCCAATTCGGCCATCAAAAGTTTTGATGTGTTGGTGACGAGAGTGCATGATATATATTCGAATAGAATCATTTATGTACTTGCTGGAATGCAGGAAGTTTCCTTGGTGAATTTACCAGGTAAGTGATTTTTTTTAAATTAGAGTCTACTGTAATATGTTGTAACTAAAACCTATTCGGAATCACAGTGAATTCAATTTTCGTATCGTGTCTTTTTACTGTATTTAATGTAATACATTAAAAATAGTTTAGTTTTATGTAAAAATTAAATCATACAATCTAAAAGCAGAAACCAAAACAAGGAAAATTAAAATAACGTAACGGTTACTAACGTAAAATAACAACGTAGCGTAACGTAAGCGCGATTTAGCATTTTATCCGCACGTGCACTAGGCTAACATGACTTTGAGGATGATGCAAAGAAAACCTTGTAGTAAAACTAGATATTTGATGATCAGGACCAGGTTTGTAAATTATTATCTTAGCTAAAATGTAATATAATTTTAAGAGAAGAACTTAGTGTGCTAACTGCACATAGATGTGAAAAGGACTGGGGGATGTTGGTGATACCAGAATTTATTTATGGTAGTGCTTGTACATTTGATATTTAGTTCGAGCTATCATACGTCAATGAAAAAGAACATTTAACAGTCAACGAAGAGAAAATTAAACTCTCGCGTATTTTATCAACCTAAAGATAGTTTTAGCGGTGTAACTTTTACTTGGTTTTGTTTTTTTGTTCTTTGAATTTTGATAGATTGACGTAACTTTACGGGTAAGGTTCGTGACTGGCCCCGCCCGGGGCGTGGTCTTTCTCACATGCCAATTGGTAGTAACTTGTAATTTTCATGAGGGAAAAAGAGACAGAGTAATTCTGAACAAATCCATTGAAGTTTGCTGCGGGCGCTGTTCGAATTTTAGCAGGCCTCTGGTTTGGGCACTATACCGACATCCTTTTCAGATTCACCGCCTCTCGTTATCTTTCATGATATTTTCGTAAGAATGAAAGGGACGTATAGATATGACTACCTAGGATCTATGATACCTTAGTACTTGATCAGGTTTCAGGCTTACTATATCGATTGAAATTTTGTTCAAGGCTTGTGAGGCCGAATTTGGTTTTGTTGGTTTCGGTTTGTTGGTTGTTAAAGGTAATTTTTAATGGCATTATCAATCACCATGGTTACGTTTACACAATAACTTTTTGACATAATCAGGTTTTCTTTGTTTCATAAGAAAATAAACGATGGTATTGAATTAAGAAATATTTACAAAGCAAAATAGGAAACGAACTCGCCTGAACTGTAACAGTTTGTAATATCATAAATATAACAATAGTTTTGGTATGAAGTTTCTTCAGTCATATTCTAACATTACGTATTCTCTGTTTAGAAAGAATTTTCAAAAAAATAAGAAATAATTTTACCTTTATAAAGTGTTATTAGTAGTGTAGTTAGTTAGTAGTAATCACAAACCTATTAAAGCATACATGTCTGTTTAAACATTGAAACTTTGTATTTACACTCAATTGTACACAATTTTTTTTAAGAAATATTTATTCAGGAAATAATTTAATATTTGATCGGAATACTATTTATGACATGTAACTGAATATGTCGTTACTTGCAGATTGACTAGAAATTCTGTGAACAAATGTAAAATAATATGTCAATTTAATATGTATAAATGGTATTTTCCGCTGAAAATAGCAAAGTGAAGAAAAAGAGTTACGATACAAAACAAGAATTGAAGAATGAAGGGAAAAGATGTTTGTCACTAAAGTGAGAAGTTAATTAGTAAGAGAAAAAGTCAGGCACAGCAATTAATGTTATAGGATTTCCAATTTACACATGTAGAAACTTTTCAAAGAGAACAAGAGAGATGACAAATTGTTTCTGTACAGGTATTTCAGAAATGGAAACTCACGGTTAGCCACATTCAATTTATAAAAACCTTCCCGGCATCTATGATGTCCTAGTAATCTTTCAGGATTTTCCACGCGGTCATCCTGAAAAACTTTGCGTGTCGTAGTGCGCATGGCACTACGACACGACACCCAAAGTTAGCTGTACTTTTACTGTAATTTATTATTAACCTTTACTAAGAAGCTACTAAGGCCTACATCAAATAAGACATTTTATTCAGTTAAAACTACTAACATTTTCGAATAATAATGATTGTGGAAGAAAGTCTTCTTAACACATTAATTATTAATTAACATATAAGTCATATTGTTGTTCGTTGTGAACAACAATCTTTAATCTTAAATTTTAATTTCAGTCCAATTCTCTAGCTGCAAGTAATTAATATTATTTGATATTATTATCTCTAAATTCAAATTCATTTGTTCCCTTGACAATAGTTCGTCTTAGCCTTTCAAGTTAATTTTCATGTAGTCTTAAAAGACCGATCGAAAGCGACGTTCCGCGATTTTCGATAGTTTTAAAGTTGTAAATGTAATTTTTGTAAACGGCAGATTTTAATCTGCATTTATTTAAAAATTACATTTACCACATTTACAGAGATCACAATGTCACTATTCAAGTTTTACAGAAGTGGAAACTCGCGTTTAGACATATACAATGTGCAAAAAACCTTCCCCACATCTATGAAGTCCCAGTAATCTTTCAGGATTTACCACTTGCTCATCCTGAAAAACGCATGCGCCCTTCAACAAACAAAAAGGCAACTTTGGATACCGTCGTCGTAATCTTATATATAAAATTCTCGTGTCCACAATGTTAGCTACCATACTCCTCGAAACGGCTAAGAAAAATTTTAAATGCATATTCATAGTAGGTCTGGGAATCGGCTACTATCTATTTTTCATACCCGTATGAAGTTTTTTTACGGAGTCGCTGGCGACAGCTAGCATACTTTACTATGGTAAAGAATAATAAGGCCTACATCAAATGTATTCATTAAACCATCTAATATTTTCTGATAATAACGATTTCGGAAGAAAGTCTACTTACTCTTCTTCTTTTCAGCCACGTCAAGCCCACTGCCATCATAGGCCTCACTCAAAGATCGCAAAGATGATCAGATGGTCTACTTACTCATTAATGATTAATTAACGAAAATTAGTTGTTCGTACTAAATGTGTTCTGTACAGGTGTTTCAGAAGTGAAAACTCTTTATTAGTCATATTCAATGTACAAAAAGCTTCCCTATAACTATGAGATCCTAGTAATCTTTCAGGATTCACCACGTGGTCCTCATAAAACCCGCATGCGCACTTCATCGGCCAAAGGCAACTTTGTGAATACCGTGATTGTGAACTTAACTGTGAAGGTAATAAGGGGCAATTAAGGTGTATGTGAAATGTGATATTATTACAGTAAAACTCACAAAAAAATTCTGGTGTCCTAGTACAGCTGCGGGTAAAATATTTCTAAAGCTTCCGCAAGCGGAAAAGTTTCAACGTTGCTTGTTCCTGGAAACAAAGTTTGCCCTGAATTTATAAATTTTTTATGAAATTCAAATATTTATTAATTTTTAGATTTTTTTTTAAAAACTAGCGGAAAAGATTCTGATGTTTTTGACTAATTATAGTTTCATCTGTTAAATTTCGAGATCCAACAGTTTACTTACAGTGTTACGGGACACTGTGTTATCCAAAGCTATATGCTATATGTTCTATGGTATATACCTTAATTAATTAAGTTTTAATTTATATATCAACAGTAAATAAATAAACGTTACTTAAAAAAAGCCAATACGCGACTGACTAATACAAATAGATGAAATAGCGGCATCTACTCTCCGCGTATAAAAACATGGATTTTATTTAAAGAAAATAAACTAATGTAAAACTTTCTTAATTTGTGGCGAATCGAATGAATCTTCACTCTTCAAAATCTTTACTGTCGGTTTGGCTCTAGGCCTTCACAATGGAATTTACGTGTATACAAACCCACATGCGTAAAAGCAATCTTACAATCGCGCGAATAAAATTGCCCTCTTTTCAGTCGGGTAATAAAAGGCAACTTTCAATATCGTCATTGTGACCTTTAAAATTAAGGTAATAAGGCTTGATACGTCAACGAGTTTCAGTAAAACCTTCTAACGTTTTCTGTTGCCCTAGTATAGCTGCGGGTAAAATATTCTTAAAGCTTCCGCATGCGGAAAACCTCCCTATCAGCTTTCGAAACAAAATAGCTAAAATAAATCTTAAGAAATATTATTTAAAATTATATATTTAATTATATATTTTAAGCAAAAACAAGGTCATATTTTCATATTTTCCTCGAGAGGTTTTTTAGCAATGTAAACCTGTTTGTCCAATTACAAAGGGACTTTATTAATTATATACAAAAAGTCATTAAAAATGCTGTCATGTCTAGTAGTAACCACTCCAACAAATCAAAATAATTTATTTCCGCCTTTCTTATTATAACTTTGCAAATTAGCAAAACGTTTCTTAATATTCAGATACTAATGATTAACGGTGAAAGTCTACTTAATGACGACTGAGATGACGGAAGACAGATTCAGACAATTTCCAGAACAATATCGAGTGTGGAGTGGAATAAGGATAGGGAGATGATGAGTGCGTTGTTCGTATTTAATGATGTTTAGTCATAAAGTTCGAATACAATCAAATTTTCTTGCTCCAAATGTGTTACATTATTAGAATTTGCCCATTATTTCGACAGCCCGTAATAAAAAGTAGCCTACGTTATTCCCGCTAAGTTATTTTCCAATCAATCCCCCGTCAATATCGGTCCAGCCGTTTCACAAATAACACAGAGCAACTGCGGCTTTACGGGTAGACATGGAAACTAAGTTATAAAAGTAGAATTTTCGTTATAAGGAATACGAACATAACCATGATCGCGAAATACGAAATTTAGATAGTAAAATTAAATCGTATCTATCTGTACAATAAATCAAATTTGAGTGTGTATTTACATACTGACATTCAAATTTTATTTACAATTGTTGTATATATATATTTAAATTTCCCAAAATTAAAATACACAAGTTAAGTTTTCCCGTGGCAATAGTTCCTTTCAAGTTTACAATATCATCGATCGATAGTGTAGTTTTGTCAGTATAGTAGTTGAGTAATAACATTTGCAGAAGAAAAAGTTAGTGCATTATTCATTCATGTGTCATCAATAAATGTAACAATAGTTTTCCAATAACTAAATAGACATGTAAAACTATATTGTACTATTTTGTGAGAGAGAAAATGTTTCTCTACAGATTTTTTAGAAGTGGAAACTTATGGTGAGGTATATACAATGTACAAAAAACCTTCCCGACATTCATGAGGTCCTAGTAATCTTTCAGGGCTTACCACGTGTTCATCCTGAAAAACGCATGCGCACTTCAACAAAGAAGGGCAACTTTGAAATATCGTGATTTATGACTGTTTCACGGCTTCCTTGAAATGTGACATTGAATAGCAAAACCTACTAAACCTTTCCTTGGATAATGATGATTATTGAAAAAAATCTACTTTAAACATTAAAATAATTTATTAATCAAAAAATTGTTCGTAAGAGAGAATAATGTTAAATTTAAAATAAATACCTGTAAATATTATCATTATTTGATATTTTCTTCTAAATACGGTTGGAGACAGGCAGGCGGCCGGATGTAAACATTACGCCAAAACTTTAAGTTTTATAAAACTTTGTGCACCAACGCCACGTGAGTGGAATAAGGCCAGGGAGATGGTGATGTTTTCTCTAAATTCAAATGTATTTGTTTAGTGACATGAGTTCATATTATGCTTTCAAGTTTATATTATACAAGATGTTTCTTAAGCGACATATCGAATGCTTTGTTGATATGAATAATATTTATCTAATTTTTGCGATTTTCAGTAGCCCTCAATAATTTTTTGCATTAACTGTAAAAAAAAAAAAAAAATTACGAGAGATGACAATGTACAAACTTTTTAGAAGTGGAAACTCGCGGTTCGCCATAATCAATGTACGTACCTTCCCGACATCTATGCGGTCCTAGTAATCTTTCAGGATTCACCTCGTGTTCATCCTGAAACGCATGCGTACTTCAACAACCCGAAGACAGCTACGAATACTGTAATTATAAACTTTATTACTATGAAGGTTAAAAATGAATGAATGGTAATGTCTGCACGAAATGTGACAATATACAAAATTTTCGAAAAATGAAAATTGTGGAAGGAAGAAGTCTTATATCTCTTATAATCTCATATTTGACGTGACGTAAACTGAAATATATTTTTTTCCGTAATGAAATTCGTGTCATAAAGTTCTTTCTTATTCACTGTAGCTGTCTGGTCATATATTCCCTTTTATGTCATTTTTTTTGCCTTAACATAGTTTACATATTTTCTGCCAGAACTAACAGTGATAGCAACGTCGTTTACATCGTGTCTCATATCCTTGTCACATAATAGCAATTTCCAATTCTGAAAAATATGGACAAATTTAATCTTTCTATATCTTACTGTTATAATAAAAGCGAAATTTTAGATGTATGGATGAACTAGTTGTCGCCCGCGACTCCGACCGCGCGGAATTATAAAAAAGTAATAAGTAGCCTATGTATTCTTCCAGACTATCTTTTACCATAAGATTAGTAAGATGTACGTTAGAAAGTATCTCCAGAATAGCTCAATGGATCTCGTGGAAATTTGGCATTGATGTTGAACATTTTCTGGAAGAACATATTTAATTTACTAATTTCCCGTGGGAAAGTTTTGCTTCACTTATTTACTTCATAACTCCACAACGGTTCTACATATCTTATTGAAATTAGAATAAAACATAGTATGGAGTAACATATGAGATACTTTACACCCTTTTTTAATTCTGCGCAGACGAAGTCGCGTTCAATAGCTAGTTATAAGCTAGATACACGAGGTGTGTTTCCGTATAAATGTTTCAGAAGTGTAAACTGAAGGTTAACCATATTCAATGTACAAATAAAGTAAAGCCTTCTCGACATCTATGTCGTCATAAAATCCGCATGCGCATTTCAATGGCCAGAAACATATATGAATATCGTAATAGTGACCTTTATCATATAGGTAGTAAGGTGTACGTCAATTGAAATATTTTCAATAAAACCTTCGTACATTTTCTCTTTACCTAGTACAGCTGCGGGTAAAATATTCTTAAAGCTTCCGCATGCGGAAAAACTTCATCATTGTGCTTTTGTTGACCCGAAATATGTATAAATGGGAGTAATATATAAATATATATTATTTGTATTATTATTATCTATTTTTTTAAGCAAAAATTAGCCCAGGAAGTCATATAAAGTTTTTCTCGCTATTTTTTTTTTTGGAATTTGAACCCGATGGTGTCCTAAACAAAGGGAATTTTCTGTCATGACTGGTAGTAGTTACCAGTAACCACTTCAAGAAATGAAAATAATTTTGAGAATATGTTTCTCTACAGATTTTTTAGAAGTGGAAACTCACGCAAAAAACGCATGCGAACTTTAACAACGAAGGCCTTGGAATATCGTAATTATTTTTACATAATAAGAACGTTTCACGGCTTACATGAAACGTGACATTGAATAGAAAACTCCCACTAAACCTTTCCTTGGATAATGATGATTATTGAATAAAATCTACTCAAAACATTATTAATTAATAATAAAAGTTGTTCGTAATAGAGAATAATGTTAAATTTACTAGCACACATATTATAAATATTTGATATATTCTTCTAAATACAGTTGGGGACAGGCAGGCGGCCTGCTGTAAACATTACGCCAAAACTTTAAGTTTTATAAAACCTTGTGCGCCAACCCCACGTGAGTGGAATAAGGCCAGGGAGATGGTGATGTTTTCTCTAAATTCAAATGTATTTGTTCTAGTGACATGAGTTCATATTATCCTTTCAAGTATATATTTTACAGGATGTTTCTTAAGCGACATATCGAATGCTTCGTTGACATGAATAATATTTATCGTTTATCAAATTTTTGCGATTTTCAGTAGTCCTCAATAATTTTTGGAATTTACTGTAAAAAACTTGTTTTTACTAGAGCTGACAATGTAGTTCAAATCTTTTAGAAGTTGAAACACGCGGTCCGCCATAATCAATGTACCTTCCCGACGTCTATGCGGTCCTAGTAATCTTTCAGGATTCACCTCGTGTTCATCCTGAAACGCATGCGTACTTCAACACCAAAAAACACAGCTTCGAGTACTGTAAACTTACTGTACTTTACTATGAAGGTAAAAAATGAATGAATGGTAAATGTCTGCACGAAATGTGACATTATACAACATTTTCGGAAAATGAAAATTGTGGAAGGAAGTCTTATAACTAGAAATATATTTTCTACCGTGATGAAGTTCGTGTCATAAAGTTCTTTCTTATTCACTGTAGCTGTCTGGTCATATATTTCATTTTACGTCATTTTTTGTGCCTTAACATAGTTTACATATTTTCTGCCAGAACTAACAGTGATAGCAACGTCGTTTACATCGTGTCTCATATCCTTGTCACATAATAGCAATTAATGTTACTGTGGGTTTCCAATTCTGAAAAACATAACTCCACAACGGTTCTACATACCTTATTGAAATTAGAATAGAACAAAGTATGGAGTAACACATGAGATACTTCACACCCTTTTTTAATTCTGCGCAGACAAAGTCGCGTTCAAAAGCTAGTTATAAGCTAGATGATATACGAGGTGTGATTCCGTACAAATGTTTCAGAAGTGTAATAAAGTGAAGCCTTCTCGACATCTATGAGGTTCTAGTACTTTTTCAGGATTTACTCGTAGTTGTTGTCATAATATCCGCATGCGCATTTCAATGGCCAGAAACATATATGAATATAGTAATAGTGACCTTTAACATATAGGTAGTAAGGTGTACGTCAATTGAAATAGTTCCAATAAAACCGTCTTACATTTTCTGTTGACCTAGTACAGCTGCGGGTAAAATATTCTTAAATTTCCGCATGCGAAAAAACTCCATTATAGCTTTTGTTGACCCGTAATATGTATAAAAATGGGAGTAATATATTATGAACGGATAAATAAATATTATTTGTAATATTTTTAAGCAAAAATTATCCCAGGAAGTCACATTAAGTTTTTCTTGCGATCTGTTTTTGGAATTTGAACCCGATGGTGTCTAAATAAAGGAAATATTATGTCATGACAGGTAGTAGTTACCAGTCACCACTTCAAGAAATGAAAATAATTTAGAGAATATGTTAACCATGGAAAACTAACTAAAATGTACTGTTTCTTCAAATAGAAAACGGGAGAATATGTTTTTGTACAGTTGTTTCAGAAGTAAAAACTCACGGTTAGCTATACTGGTAGTCACTGTACCAAATACATTCTCGACATGTATGAGGTCCTAGTAATCTTTCAGGCTTTACCACGTGTCCATCCTGAAAAACGCATGCGCACTTTAACAACGAAGGCCTTGGAATATCGTAATTATTTTTACCTAATAAGAACGTTTCACGGCTTTCATGAAACGTGAAATTGAATAGAAAACTCCTACTAAACCTTTCCTTGGATAATGATGATTATTGAATAAAATCTACTCAAAACATTATTAATTAATAAAAAAGTTGTTCGTAATAGAGAATAATGTTAAATAAATTTACTAGCACACAAATTATAAATATTTGATGTATTCTTCTAAACACGGTTGGGGACAGGCAGGCGGCCGGCTGTAAACATTACGCCAAAACTTTAAGTTTTATAAAACCTTGTGCGCCAACCCCACGTGAGTGGAATAAGGCCAGGGAGATGGTGATGTTTTCTCTAAATTCAAATGAATTTTTTTTAGTGGCATGAGTTCATATTATCCTTTCAAGTTTATATTACACAAGATGTTTCTTAAGCGACAGATCAAATGCTTTGTAGACATAAATAATATTTATCGTTTAAGTACAATTTTTACGATTTTCAATAGTCCTCAATTATTTTTTGCATATCCTGTAAAAAAATTGATTTTACGAGGGATGACAATGAAAAAAACTTGTGAGCCGTCATGGGACGCCTGGCAGATGTGAAACATCGTGTGTGTACAAGTAATATGCATAAAATATTAAATATCTATATATATAAAAGAAAGTCGTGTTAGTTACACTATTTATAACTCAAGAACGGCTGAATCGATTTGACTGAAAATTGGTAGGCAGGTAGCTTAGAACCAGGAAACGGACATAGGATAATTTTTACCCCGTTTTCTATTTTTTATTCCGCGCGGACTAAGTCGCGGGTAAAAGCTAGTCTATATATGTAAAAGAAATTTGTGTTAGTTACACTTTTTATAACTCAAGAACGGCTGAATCTATTTGACTGAAAATTGGTGAGCAGGTAGCTTAGAACCAGGAAACGGACATAGGATCATTTTTATCCCGTTTTCTATTTTTTATTCCGCGCGGACGGAGTCGCGGGTAGAAGCTAGTAATTAAATAAATAATGATGATAATGATAATAAGGAAAATGTATTAAATCAGAAAATTAATAAAAATGTGGTATAATGAATAATAAAAGTAATAGTAATAATAATATTTATACTAATAATAATAAAAAACAATATTAAATATTCAATATTATTAAACTAAACACATAATAAAATATATATACCTTAGTATAACTTGGCGACCCGTCGCCACGGCAAGCGTCACCACGCCAACAATTCGGTTTACAAGTGATCCTATAGATGTTTCACATCAAAAAATTTTTTAGAAGTGGAAACTCGCGGTCCGCCATAATCAATGTACCTTCCCGACATCTATGCGGTCCTAGTAATCTTTCAGGATTCACCTCGTGTTCATCCTGAAACGCATGCGTACTTCAACAACCCGAAGACAGCTTCGAATACTGTAATTATAACCTTTACTATGAAAGTAAAAAATGAATGAATGGTAATGTCTGTATGAAATGTGGCATTAAACAGAATACAATTTTCGGAAAATGAAAATTGTGGAAGGAAGTCTAATATTATTACGAGTATATTATAATCATTGATAATATTCGACATGATTTTCCGTAAATTCAAATATATTTTTTTCCGTGATTAAGTATCGTGTCATAAGGTTCTTATTCACTCTAGCTGTCTGGTCATATATTCCCGTTTATGTCATTTTTTGTGCCTTAACATAGTTTACATATTTTCTGCCAGAACTAACAGTGGTAGCAAGTTGTTCGTAATAGAGAATAATGTTAAATTTAATAGCTGTAAATATATATTATTGTTGTATATGTAAGCGCATAATCTATGCGCATTGACGTACGGCTGCTGCGTCTGCCGTCAGTTTGACAAGTACGCGAATAAACCAGTCTGCACTCAGCTAACGGTCGTGTCATTACTCCCTATATCTAACAGTGGCGACGAGGATTCGAAATACCTACATATGAAAATTAAAAATGGCAGTGTCGAATTTCGGTGTTTTATCGTGTTTCGATCATAATGTACATACGTGGAAGGTGTACAAAAGTCGCATAACGTTGTGGTTTATTGCGAACGATATAAATCACTTAAATGATGCGGCGGGAGTGAAGCGACGCGCTATACTGCTCAGTGCGCTCAGTGAGGGTACATACAAGCTGGCAACGGATTTGGCGTTGCCGAAAGAGCTGCAAGATTTACCCTATGATGACATCCTGGCCCTCCTCGACGCGCATTTTACTCCGAGACACATCGGGTTCAGCGCGCGGCATAAGTTTTACACGGCGGTACAACAACCTGCAGAGTCGCACACACAATGGGCGGCGCGGCTGAGAGGGTTGACGGTGAATTGTGGCTTTAGCAACATGGAGGAAGCCGTAAGGGACCGCTTTGTAATGGGCATGCTGCCCGGCATCGAGAAAGAGGAAATATATGGCAAGGATCTGGCCAGCCTGCCTTTGTCCTTGGCGGTGGAGCTGGCTGAGAACATCAAATGCGCGCGGGCGAGTGTCGCCTGCGCAGCGGCCGCGAGCAGCGTCGGCGCCATCGCACCTACGGACGCTGCGGGTGATATCGGACAATACGGAAAGCAAAGTGTCAGTGTAATCAGTAGTAAAAGGACGAAGTGCCCCGCTTGTGGCAACGTTAATCATAAGAGTGCGGAATGTCATTGTTTTGATTCCAGTGGTAATAAGTGCAACCGAAAGGTTCATGTAAAAAGTGTGTGTAGCAAGGTTAACCTGTGTAAGGTGGAATCAGCCGAGACGGACGAGAGCGACGACGGTGAGTTGTATCATATCCGTTCTTTCACGGGGGAGCCCATGGTGGAGTATATTGAGTTGCATGGGGTTAGGTTAAAATTCGAAATCGACAGCGGCTCTGCCGTGACAGTTATTTCAGAACCCAGTTATAGACGCCATTATAGCAAGGTATCTCTGTGTCCATCGAAAAAGAAATTATTGGGTTACACAGGCGAAAAGATACATTGTTTAGGTGTTATGTCTCAGTCGCCGATATCGTATGGCGGGGTTACCCGCGCTATAGACGTGTACGTAGTACGCGGCGGAGGTCCCGCACTTCTCGGCAGGGATTTTATTTCGAAATTCAATCTGGAACTTGCACCGGTTAAATATTGTGGGTCACCTACTTCAATAGAACAACTTCAGGCTCAGTATTTCAAAACATTTTCCGACACTTTAGGAACTTTTAAAATGTATAAAATTAAGTTATTTTTGAAAGAAAATTCGCAACCGATTTTCTTTAAAGCCCGGCCTATAGCGTTCGCGCTTCGAGACAAAATTACCGAGGAGATTGATAGGTTAGTCGACTTAGGGGTGCTAAAACCGGTAGAACATTCTGACTACGCGTCTCCGATCGTGCCGGTCTTAAAGAAAAATGGTTCCGTTAGGATATGTGCCGACTATGCCGTGACGATAAACAAACAACTCGTCGTCGAGCAATACCCTCTGCCCACGGTTAACGAACTGTTTTCGAAGTTGCACGGCGGCGAACAGTTCACCAAGTTAGACTTGTCGAGCGCGTATAACCAACTATGTCTCGATGAGGAGTCACAGAAGTTGACGTGCATCAACACACATCGGGGCCTTTATCAGTATACGCGTCTCGTTTTTGGGTTGTCCTCCGCGCCAGCTATTTTCCAGCGCGCCATGGAAACTGTATTGTCAGGGTTAGACGGAGTATTGTGTCTCCTCGACGACATACTCGTTACCGGTCGGAATAAGGAGGAGCATTTGAGTCGCCTAGGTGCCGTGTTACAGAGGCTCGAGGAAGCCGGCCTTACATTGCAGAAGGAAAAGTGTGAATTTTTTAAAGACGAGATCAGTTACCTGGGTTATGTGATCAACAAAAATGGTTTAAAGAAATCGCCGGAAAAGGTTAAGGCGATAATGGATGCACCTAGGCCGACTAACGTAAGTCAACTTCAGTCATTTTTAGGCCTAGCAAATTACTATCGAAATTTTGTACCGGGCGCGTCAACTATACTAAGTCCCTTGTACGAATTATTGAAAAAAAATAGTAAATGGAAATGGTGCAAGGTCCACTCAGACGCGTTTCTTTCCATAAAAAATAGTTTAGCATCGGATTCGGTACTAGCTCACTTCGATCAAAAGGCTAAACTTATTTTAACTGTGGATGCGTCCCCCACAGGCCTCGGCGCGATATTATCGCAAGTAGGAGGGGACGGTGCCGAGCGGCCGGTCTCGTTTGCATCGCGCACGCTAACGCAGGCGGAGAAACGATACTCGCAGATTCAAAAAGAGGCAACGGCTATAATCTTCGGAGTGCGCCGCTTCCATCAATATTTGTACGGCCGATCGGATCCTTTTGTTTTGCGAACCGATCATAAGCCTTTAATTAGCATATTTGGCCCGCATAAAGGCATTCCAGAAGTGTCTGCCAATAGGCTCCAACGATACGCATTATTTCTCAGCGCTTATAACTTCAATATAGAATATGTTCGCAGCGTTGATAACAGCGCGGATTATCTATCGCGCGCGAGCCTGGTGGGGGCGAGCGAGCGCGGCGCGGGGGCCGCGGAAGCAGGGGGCGCGTCGTGCGCAGACGCTGCCGCGGCGCTGTATGATAGGGCCGCGTATGTTTGTTTCGTGGTGGACGGAACGCTACCGATAACCGTTAGCGAGCTGCGACACGAAACATCTAAAGATGTGATATTGTGTCGTGTCGTTAATTACGTTTTAAACGGATGGCCAATTAAAATCGCTGATTTAAAATTAAAAATTTACTTTTTATGTCGTAATCAGCTGTCAGTAGAAAACGGCTGTTTAATGAGAGGACATAAAGTTGTAATTCCTGCGTCCTTACGTAACCGAGTGCTAAGTGAATTACATACGTCTCATCTGGGCATAGTAAAGACCAAGGCTGAAGCTAGGGCTAGGTTTTGGTTTCCGGGAATCGATGATGCAATAGAAAAATTTATAGGATCTTGTGAGGTGTGTAACAAGTTGAGGCCGTCACCGCCACGAGCTAAAATATCGCCGTGGAAATATCCGCCTCAACCATTCTACAGGGTGCACATTGACTTCCTAGGTCCACTGAATGGTCGTTCATACCTGGTGGTCGTAGATGCGTATACGAAGTGGGTTGAGGTATACGATACGAATACTAGTACAAGTTCCAATGCAGTAATCGAACGGTTATACGATTATTTCGCGCGTTATGGACTTCCTAAAACGGTTGTAAGCGACAACGGGACCTGCTTCGCTTCACAAGAATTTTCGAGCTTCTGTGCAAGTAACGGAATTACCCACCTAACGTCACCAGCTTACCATCCCGCTAGTAATGGCCAAGCGGAAAGTTTGGTTAAGGTGGTAAAGAAGGGGATTAAAAGTAGTGTTTTGAGTAGCCGGACAGCAAAAGAAAGTAAACTACGATTGTTGAAATTTCTGTTTGATTATCGCAACTCAGTACACTCGACCACAGGCTTCTCCCCGGCTGAATTGGTGTACGGGCGGAAACTTAGGTCGCGATTGGATTTATTGAATCCCAGAACACCGCCGTCGTCGTTCGCCGGCCTCACTGATGCTGTAGAACGCAAACAGCGCTCGCAAATAGACGCACATAGGGGGAAAAACATAATTTATTTTTCTCCGGGTGACCAAGTGTTATACAAATTGGTTACGGGTAATAATCAAAAGTCTTCGTGGCTCAGAGGGACTGTAATTAAGAGACTCGGGAAGGTATTATATGTAATACAAGACAATACCTCTTTATGTAAAGTTAAAAAACATAAAAATCAGTTAATGTGTTTCAACGGGTATAATTCGTACACCTGGGATTGTGACGATATAGCAATCGGTAGTCCTGTAGGACAGACTTCCTCGCAACAGCCAGGTGTGGCACAGGACATTGCAGTAGGGGCTCAGCTTCAGGGGGAGGGTGAAGAGGCATGTTCGCCTCCGGCCACGCCGCCACTGAACCACCCCAATGTCACACTGACCAGAGGGGTTAGGCGCCCTGTGTTGTTGGATGAGGAAAGTTTTAGTTAATAATGTTTTGTCAAATTATTGTTATTCCAACCATTTTAAGATTGTGATTTCCTATTTTATGTGTATGTATTGTTTTGTATATGTGTTTAATATTGTATATTACATCCATCTAGGGGGGGAGGGATGTTGTATATGTAAGCGCATAATCTATGCGCATTGACGTACGGCTGCTGCGTCTGCCGTCAGTTTGACAAGTACGCGAATAAACCAGTCTGCACTCAGCTAACGGTCGTGTCATTACTCCCTATATCTAACAATTATTAATATTTGATATTTTCTTCTAAATACAGTTGGGGACAGGCAGGCGGCCGGCTGTAAACATTACGCCAAAACTTTAAGTTTTATAAAACCTTGTGCGCCAACCCCACGTGAGTGGAATAAGGCCAGGAAGATGGTGATGTTTTCTCTAAATTCAAATGTATTTTTTGTTCTAGTGACATGAGTTCGTATTATCCTTTCAAGTTTATATTTTACAGAATGTTTCTTTAGCGACAGATCGAATGCTTTGTAGACATAAATAATATTTATCGTTTAGGTACAATTTTTGCGATTTTCAATAGTCCTCAATTATTTTTTGCATTAACTGTAAAAATTTGATTTTACGAGAGATGACAACGTACAAACTTTTTAGAAGTGGAAACTCGCGGTCCGCCATAATCAATGTACCTTCCCGACGTCTATGCGGTCCTAGTAATCTTTCAGGATTCACCTCGTGTTCATCCTGAAACGCATGCGTATTTCCAACACCAAAAAACTCAGCTTCGAGTACTGTAATTATAATCTACTAGTTTTTCCCGCGACTCCGTCCACGCGGAATAAAAAAATAGAAAACGGGGTAAAAATTATCCTATGTCCTTTTCCTGGTTCTAAGCTACGTGCCCACCAATTTTCAGTCAAATCGATGCAGCCGTTCTTGAGTTATAAATAGTGTAACTAACACGACTTTCTTTTATATATATAGATACTAGCTTTTACCCGCGACTCCGTCCGCGCGGAATAAAAAATAGAAAACGGAGTAAAAATTATCCTATGTCCTATTCCTGGTTCTAAGCTACCTGCCCACCAATTTTCAGCCAAATCGATTCAGCCGTTCTTGAGTTATAAATAGTGTAACTAACATGACTTTCTTTTATATATATATATACTAGCTTTTACCCGCGACTCCGTCCGCGCGGAATAAAAAATAGAAAACGGGGTAAAAATTATCCTATGTCCGTTTCCTGGTTCTGAGCTACCTGCCCACCAATTTTCAGTCAAATAGATTCAGCCGTTCTTGAGTTATAAATAGTGTAACTAACACGACTTTCTTTTATATATATAGATATAAGATGAAGGTAAAAAATGAATGAATGGTAAATGTCGGCACGAAATGTGACATTATACAAAATTTTCGGATTGAAATTTGATGAAAATGAAAATTGTGGAAGTAAGTCTTATTATATAACTCATTATATAAAATTTGACGTGAATTTCCGTAAACTCAAATATATATTTTCGCGTGATCAAGTATCGTGTGGAAAGGTACTTGTGAAATGTAGCTCATACCTTTTACTTCATTTTTTGTGCCTTAACATAGTTTACATATTTTCTGCCAGAACTAACAGTGATAGCAGCGCGTCTTTTATATCGTGTCTAATATAAGTGTGTCAGATAAAAGCCATTAATGTTACTGTGGGTTTCCAATTCCGAAAAACATAACTCCACAACGGTTCTACATACCTTATTGAAATAAGAATAAAACATAGTATGGAGTAACATATGAGATACTTTACACCCTTTTTTAATTCTGCGCAGACGAAGTCGCGTTCATTAGCTAGTTATAAGCTAGATACACGAGGTGTGTTTCCGTACAAATGTTTCAGAAGTGTAAACTGAAGGTTAGCCATATTCAATGTACAAATAAAGTAAAGCCTTCTCGACATCTATGAGGTTCTAGTACTTTTTCAGGATTTACTCGTAGTTGTTGTCATAATATCCGCATGCGCATTTCAATGGCCAGAAACATATATGAATATCGTAATAGTGACATATAGGTAGTAAGGTGTACGTCAATTGAAATAGTTTCAATGAAACCTTCTTACATTTTCTGTTGACCTAGTACAGCTGCGGGTAAAATATTCTTAAAGCTTCCGCATGCGGAAAAACTTCATCATTGCTTTTGTTGACCCGAAATATGCATAAAAATGGGAGTAATATATGAATGGATAAATAAATATTATTTTGTAATATTTTTAAGCAAAAATTAGCCCAGGAAGTCATGTTAAGGTTTTCTCGCGATTTTTTTTTTTTGGAATTTGAACCCGATGGTGTCTAAACAAAAGGAATTTTCTGTCATGACAGGTAGTAGTAACCAGTAACCACTTCAAGAAATGAAAATAATTTAGAGAATATGTTTCTCTACAGATTTTTTAGAAGTGGAAACTCACGGTGAGCCATATACAATGAAAACCATGGAAAACTAAATAAATTGTACTGTTTCTTCAAATAGAAAAAGAGAGAATATGTTTTTGTACAGGTGTTTCAGAAGTAAAAACTCACGGTTAGCTATACTCGCAATCACTGTACCAAATATTAGGTCCTTACATATGAAATTGGCGTTTTTCGTACTGGCCACTTTAATCACGAATTTCTCCTCTTTGGTAAGGAATTCCAAATTCAAATTTGTACAGCTAAAGACTCATGTATTTGTGGCTCGATGACCGTCATTCATTTGTTTTTTTTCTTCTGTTTTTTTCTGTTTGCGTCACTCATTTTACAAAATGGAAAACTTAAAATATCGCATTATTTACGAGTACGAGTTCCGCCGTGGCACTAGTGCTGCGGAAACGAATCGAAGGGTGAATGATGTGTATGGCGGTCGTGTTGCAAAAGAAAACACAGTTCGTTTTTGGTTCCAACGTTTTCGTTCTGGAAATTTCGATCTCCAGAACATGCCCCGTGGACGGCCTGACCCTCAAGTTGATAATGAAGAGTTGAAGGCTATTGTGGAAGCGGATCCATCGCAAACCACGTCCGAGTTAGCTGCAGGCTGCGATGTTAGTGATAAAACTGTTTTAATTCACTTGAAGCAAATTGGGAAGATTAAAAAGCTTGAAAGGTGGGTACCTCACGAATTGACTGAAGCAAACCGGCAAACGCGCGTCGACTGTTGCGTTACATTACTAAACCGGCACAACAATGAAGGTAGTTTAAACCGAATCATTACCTGTGATGAAAAATGGGTTCTTTACGATAATCGGAAGCGCTCAGCGCAATGGTTGGATCCTGGCCAGCCAGCCAAATCTTACCCCAAGCGAAAATTAACCCCAAAAAAGTTACTTGTAAGCGTTTGGTGGACTAGTGCCGGTATTGTTCATTACAGTTTTCTCAAATCTGGCCAGACTATTACGGCTAATGTCTATTGTCAGCAATTGCAAACCATGATGGAAAAGCTAGCGGCTAAACAACCTAGGCTGGTCAATCGCTCCACGCCACTGCTGCTTCACGACAACGCTAGACCACACACTGCGCAACAGACGGCTACTAAATTAGAAGAGCTTCAATTGGAAAGTCTAAGACATCCTCCGTACTCCCCGGACCTTGCTCCAACAGATTACCATTTTTTTCGAAATTTGGATAACCTTGCAAGGGAAAAAATTCAACTCCGATGGGGCAGTCCAAATCGCCTTCAAAGATTTTATTGATTCCCGTCCGACTGGTTTTTTTAGTAAAGGGATCAATGAACTACCTATGAGATGGCAAAAGTGCATAGAAAATAATGGTTCATACTTTGATTAATTAAATATATTATATTAAAAAATATTCGACTTTTTGTTCCTCCCATACAAAACGCCAATTTTATATGTAAGGACCTAATACATTCTCGCCATGTATGAGGTCCTAGTAATCTTTCAGGGCTTACCTCGTGTCCATCCTGAAAAATGCATGCGAACTTTAACAACGAATGCCTTTGAATATCGTAATTATTATTTACCTATTTATGTACGTTTCACGGCTTCCACGAAATGTGACATTGAATAGAAAACTCCTACTAAACCTTTCCTTGGATAATGATGATTATTGAATAAAATCTACTCTAAACATTATTAATTAATAATAAAGTCGTTCGTAATAGAGAATAATGTTAAATTTAATAGCTGTAAATATATATTATTAATATTTGATATTTTCTTCTAAATACAGTTGGGGACGGGCAGGCGGCCGGCTGTAAACATTACGCCAAAACTTTAAGTTTTATAAAACCTTGTGCGCCAAACCCACGTGAGTGGAATAAGGCCAGGGAGATGGTGATGTTTTCTCTAAATTCAAATGTATTTGTTCTAGTGACATGAGTTCATATTATCCTTTTAAGTTTATATTTTACAGGATGTTTCTTAAGCGACATATCGAATGCTTCGTTGACATGAATAATATTTATCGTTTAGGTACAATTTTTGCGATTTTCAATAGTCCTCAATAATTTTTTGAATTTATTGTAAAAAACTTGATTTTACTAGAGCTGACAATGTAGTACAAGAAGTTAAAACTCGCGGTCCGCCATAATCAATGTACCTTCCCGACATCTATGCGGTCCTAGTAATCTTTCAGGATTCACCTCGTGTTCATCCTGAAACGCATGCGTACTTCCAACACCAAAAAACACAGCTTCGAGTACTGTAATTAACCTATGAAGGTAAAAAATGGATGAATGGTAAATGTCGGCACAAAATGTGACATTATACAAAATTTTTGGAAAATGAAAATTGTGGAAGTAAGTCTTATATAACTCATTATATAAAATTTAACGTGAATTTCCGTAAACTCAAATATATATTTTCGCGTGATCAAGTATCGTGTGGAAAGGTACTTGTTAAATGAAGCTCATACCTTTTACTTCATTATTTGTGCCTTAACATAGTTTACATATTTTCTGCCAGAACTAACAGTGATAGCAACGTCGTTTACATCGTGTCTCATATCCTTGTCACATAATAGCAATTAATGTTACTGTGGGTTTCCAATTCTGAAAAATATAACTCCACAACGGTTCTACATACCTTATTGAAATTAGAATAAAACATAGTATGGAGTAACATATGAGATACTTTACACCCTTTTTTAATTCTGCGCAGACGAAGTCGCGTTCAAAAGCTAGTTATAAGCTAGATACACGAGGTGTGTTTCCGTACAAATGTTTCAGAAGTGTAAACTGAAGGTTAGCCATATTCAATGTATTAATAAAGTAAAGCCTTCTTGACATCTATGAGGTTCTAGTACTTTTTCAGGATTTACTAGTAGTCGTCATAAAATCCGCATGCGCATTTCAATGGCCAGAAACATATATGAATATCGTAATAGTGACCTTTATCATATAGGTAGTAAGGCGTACGTCAATTGAAATAGTTCCAATAAAACCTTCTTACATTTTTGTTGACCTAGTACAGCTGCGGGTAAAATGTTCTTAAAGCTTCCGCATGCGGAAAAACTCCCACCATTGCTTTGGTTGACCCTAAATGTTTTTGCTAAAAAGTTCAAAAAACACTTAATAGAGTCACAAATAAATCAATAATTTTAGTACGCATGTTTTATATTAGTATTATAAAGCGGTTTGTTGCACTTTTTTAAACCTCATTATATCCTTTTTTATTATCATTTAACAGTAGTACTTGTTTTAATATACTTCAGATATGGTGTTTTAATAGTATCAAAATCAATCATGTAATGTTTGATTTTTTTTTCTCATTTGTGTTCTTGTCATTGAAATGTTACTAGTTCTTAATGTGTATTTTTCAAGTTAGGTTACCTTATTTTTTTGTTTTCTTTTACTTGTCATTTGTATGTTTTTTGTTCGATCATTGAAGTGGATGTTATATAATATAATAGACTGAGTTATCCCTCCATGTTATGTAATTATTCAGGTGGATGTAAAGGAGCCAACTGAAAACCAGCGCAGGGTCTGCTTTAGGCCGTCTCTGCATACGCTGAGTAGGCCCCTTTTACCACATCTCTCTAAATTATTTTCATAAATATGTGGTGCGATTTTTTTTTCTCTTGTACTTGTGTGGTAATAAACGAGTTTCTTTCTTCTTTCTTTCTTTAAATATGTATAAATTGGAGTAATATAATGAATGGATAAATAAATATTATTTGTAATATTTTTAAGCAAAAATTTGCCCAGAAAGTCATATTGTTTTTCTCGCGATTTTTTTTTTGGAATTTGAACCTGATGGTGTCTAAACAAAAGGAATTTTCTGTCATGACAGGTAGTAGTTACCTGTAACCATTTCAAGAAATGAAAATAATTTAGAGAATATGTTTCTCTACAGATTTTTTAGAAGTGGAAACTCACGGTGAGCCATATACAATGAAAACCATGAAAAACTAACTAAAATGTACTGTTTCTTCAAATAGAAAACGACAGAATATGTTTTTGTACAGGTGTTTCAGAAGTGAAAACTCACGGTTAGCTATACTCGTAGTCACTGTACCAAATACATTCTCGCCATGTATGAGGTCCTAGTAATCTTTCAGGCTTTACCACGTGTCCATCCTGAAAAATGCATCCGAACTTTAACAACGAAGGCCTTTGAATATCGTAATTATTTATTTACCTATTTATGAACGTTTCACGGCCTCCATGAAATGTGACATTGAATAGAAAACTCCTACTAAACCTTTCCTTGGATAATGATGATTATTGAATAAAATCTACTCAAAACATTATTAATTAATAATAAAAGTTGTTCGTAATAGAGAATAATGTTAAATTTACTAGCACACATATTATAAATATTTGATATATTCTTCTAAATACAGTTGGGGACAGGCAGGCGGCCGGCTGTAAACATTACGCCAAAACTTTAAGTTTTATAAAACCTTGTGCGCCAACCCCACGTGAGTGGAATAAGGCCAGGGAGATGGTGATGTTTTCTCTAAATTCAAATCAATTTGTTTTAGTGACATGAGTTCAAATTATCCTTTCAAGTTTATATTTTACAGGATGTTTCTTAAGCGACATATCGAATGCTTCGTTGACATGAATAATATTTATCGTTTATCTAATTTTTGCGATTTTCAGTAGTCCTCAATAATTTTTGGAATTTATTGTAAAAAACTTGATTTTACTAGAGCTGACAATGGAGTACAAGAAGTTAAAACTCGCGGTCCGCCATAATCAATGTACCTTCCCGACGTCTATGCGGTCCTAGTAATCTTTCAGGATTCACCTCGTGTTCATCCTGAAACGCATGCGTACTTCAACACCAAAAAACTCAGCTTCGAGTACTGTAAACCTTTACTATGAAGGTAAAAAATGAATGAATGGTAAATGTCTGCACGAAATGTGACATTATACAAAATTTTCGGAAAATGAAAATTGTGGAAGGAAGTCTTATAACTAGAAATATATTTTCTACCGTGATGAAGTTCGTGTCATAAGGTTCTTATTCACTGTAGCTGTCTGGTCATATATTTCATTTTACGTCATTTTTTGTGCCTTAACATAGTTTACATATTTTCTGCCAGAACTAACAGTGATAGCAACGTCGTTTACATCGTGTCTCATATCCTTGTCACATAATAGCAATTAATGTTACTGTGGGTTTCCAATTCTGAAAAACATAACTCCACAACGGTTCTACATATCTTATTGAAATTAGAATAGAACATAGTATGGAGTAACACATGAGATACTTCACACCCTTTTTAATTCTACGCAGACGAAATCGCGTTCAAAAGCTAGTTATAAGCTAGATGATATACGAGGTGTGATTCCGTACAAATGTTTCAGAAGTGTAATAAAGTAATAAAGCCTTCTCGACATCTATGAGGTTCTAGTACTTTTTCAGAATTTACTCGTAGTCGTCATAAAATTCGCATGCGCATTTCAATGGCCAGAAACATACATGAATATAGTAATAGTGACCTTAAATATATAGGTAGTAAGGTGTACGTCAATTGAAACAGTTCCAATAAAACCGTCTTACATTTTCTGTTGACCTAGTACAGCTGCGGGTAAAATATTCTTAAATTTCCGCATGCGAAAAAACTCCATCATAGCCTTTGTTGTTGACCCGAAATATGTATAAAAATGGGAGTAATATATTATGAACGGATAAATAAATATTATTTGTAATATTTTTAAGCAAAAATTATCCCAGGAAGTCATATTAAGTTTTTCTTGCGATCTTTTTTTGGAATTTGAACCCGATGGTGTCTAAATAAAGGAAATATTATGTCATGACAGGTAGTAGTTACCAGTCACCACTTCAAGAAATGAAAATAATTTAGAGAATATGTTAACCATGGAAAACTAACTAAAATGTACTGTTTCTTCAAATAGAAAACGGGAGAATATGTTTTTGTACAGGTGTTTCAGAAGTAAAAACTCACGGTTAGCTATACTCGCAGTCACTGTACCAAATACATTCTCGACATCTATGAGGTCCTAGTAATCTTTCAGGCTTTACCACGTGTCCATCCTGAAAAACGCATGCGCACTTTAACAACGAAGGCCTTGGAATATCGTAATTATTTTTACCTAATAAGAACGTTTTACGGCTTTCATGAAACGTGACATTGAATAGAAAACTCCCACTAAACCTTTCCTTGGATAATGATGATTATTGAATAAAATCTACTCAAAACATTATTAATTAATAAAAAAGTTGTTCGTAATAGAGAATAATGTTAAATAAATTTACTAGCACACAAATTATAAATATTTGATGTATTCTTCTAAACACGGTTGGGGACAGGCAGGCGGCCGGCTGTAAACATTACGCCAAAACTTTAAGTTTTATAAAACCTTGTGCGCCAACCCCACGTGAGTGGAATAAGGCCAGGGAGATGGTGATGTTTTCTCTAAATTCAAATGAATTTGTTTTAGTGGCATGAGTTCATATTATCCTTTCAAGTTTATATTACACAAGATGTTTATTAAGCGACAGATCAAATGCTTTGTAGACAGAAATAATATTTATCGTTTAAGTACAATTTTTACGATTTTCAATAGTCCTCAATTATTTTTTGCATATCCTGTAAAAAAATTGATTTTACGAGAGATGACAATGTACAAACTTTTTAGAAGTGGAAACTCGCGGTCCGCCATAATCAACCTTCCCGACATCTATGCGGTCCTAGTAATCTTTCAGGATTCTCCTCGTGTTCTTCATCCTGAAACGCATGCGTACTTCCAACACCAAAAAACTCAGCTTCGAGTACTGTAATTATAACCTTTACTATGAAGGTAAAAAATGAATGAATGGTAATGTCTGTATGAAATGTGGCATTAAACAGAATACAATTTTCGGAAAATGAAAATTGTGGAAGGAAGTCTAATATTATTACGAGTATATTATAATCATTGATAATATTCGACATGATTTTCCGTAAATTCAAATATATTTTTATCCGTGATTAAGTATCGTGTCATAAGGTTCTTATTCACTGTAGCTGTCTGTCATATATTCCCTTTTATGTCATTTTTTATTTGTACATTGAATATGGCTAACCTTCAGTTTACACTTCTGAAACATTTGTACGGAATCACACCTCGTGTATCTAGCTTATAACTAGCTTTTGAACGCGACTTCGTCTGCGCAGAATTAAAAAAAGGGTGTAAAGTGTCTCATATGTTATTCCATACTATTTTCTATTCTAATTTCAATAAGATATGTAGAACCGTTGAGGAGTTATGTTTTTCGGAATTGACATGGGTTCGAAACTAGTCGGTGCCGTCACTGGACGATCAAACGTGAGTTAAGCCGTTTCTTAATTAATTAACAAAATATCGATGTAAAACTAACTAAATTGTACTGTTTCTTCAAATAGGATACGAAAGAATATGTTGTACAGGTGTTTCAGAAGTGAAAACTCACGTTTAGGTATAGGTCACTGTTCCAAATACATTCTCGACATCTATGATGTCCTAGTAATCTTTCAGTATTTACCACGTGGTCATCCTGAAAATGGCATGCGCACTACGACACCCAAAGTGAGCTGTACTTTTACTGTAATTTATTATAACCTAAATATACTAAAGAAGGTAATAAGGCCTACATCAAATGAGACATTTTATTCAGTTAAAACTACTAACTTTTTCGGATAATGAGAATTGTCGAAGGAGGGCTTTTTAACACATTAATTGATTAACCACATAAATCAGGCATTCGTAGTGAACAATCTTTAGTATTAAATCTAATTTTTAATCCAATTTGCTAGCTGCAAATATTAATATTATTTGATGTCATCATACCTAAATTCAAATACATTTGTTGCCGTGACAAGAGTTGGTCTTATCCTTTCAAGTTTAAACAGGGTGTTTCTATGTTAAACGACAGATCGAAAGCTTTGTGGAGGTTGAAGTCCTCAATATCGATCGTTTTATCCCAACGTATTTTCCACGATTTTCGATAGTGCTAAAGTTTTTTTGCATTATTTGTAAGTCAGATTTTACTACTGATAACAATGTGTTTCTGCATAAGTTTTTCAGAAGAGGAAACCTTCCCGGGAAATAAAATGTACTTCTTGTGAAGACTTAAGTTTTTTATGCATAGAATAAACATTGGTTCCTTCACTAATTAATTGTAAGGAACTTCGTTCCATCCGAGTGTCCCTTGACACCTCTCAAGTTTTTTTTTTTCAAAGAGGTTACGGGGGAAATGACAATGTGTTTCTGTACTGTTTCGGCAGTGAAAACTCACGATTAGCTATATTCAATGTACAAATAACCTTCTCTACATTCATGAGGTTCTAGTACTTTTTCAGGATTTACCTCGTGTTCCTCGTGAAAACCCGCATGCGCATTTCATCGGCCAAAGGCAACTTTGAATAACGTGATTGTGAGCTTTACTGTGAAGGTAATAAGAATTAAGGCGTACGTGAAACGTTAAGTTATTTCAGTAAAACTCTCACTAAAAATTTCTGTTGTTCTAGTACAGCTGCGGGTAAAATATTCCTAAAGCTTCCGCACGTGGAAAAGCTTCAATCGTTTCTCATTCCTGAAAACAAAGTTTGCCCTTTATTTATAAAAAAATATGAAAATCAAATATTTATTATTTATCAGAAATTTAGTTTAATAAAAACTAGCGGATTCCCGCGGTGTCGTACATATTTATTTCGTATTTTCGTCGCGAAACTATTGATTTTTTCCAACAACGAAAGGAAGAATTATTAATTTTTTACAAAGAGACTTAAAAAATTCTGTTTAATGTTCCCATTCCAAAAAATTCTCATTCCAACACGTGATAAAATAATGATTAATATTTTAATTATTAAATATAAATTAGTCCGTGGTTTAAATTAAAAGATATTCAGCCATAAAGTTGGACTTGTTAAATTCACAGGCTATAAAATATATTTAATATGGTTTTCTCTAAATACGGTGTTCCCGTTCGAGTTCTTGAGGTCCTAGTAATCTTTCAGGATTTAGCACGTGCTCAACCTGAAAAACGCATGCGCCTTTCAAACAACTTTGTTGTGACTCTGGCAAAATGTCGTGTTATCCTATAAAATTTATCCCATCATCGATAATGAAGTAAACTTCGTGTTGACTTGACAAATCAATGTAGTGTAGCAATCTATATCTTACTAATATTATAAACGCGAATGTTTCGATGAATGGATGGATGGATGTTTGTTTGAAGGTATCTCCCAAACGGCTGCATGGATCTCGCTGAAATTTTACACAGATGTAGAACATAGTCAAGAACACTTAACACTTGGCATGCGGGCAACGTATTTACGTTTTTTGCAGTCTGTCACTAGAGCGCGGGTCACGTAAAAGTACGTATTTAGATTTGTGGTGGATACCCGATAGAAACGCCCGCTCTACGCGTAATTCGGCAGCGAAGTATGCCTGAATGCCAAGCGTTAGGTTAAGTATTAAGTTTTTTTTAATTCCGCACGGATGGAGTCAGCTAGTATTTAATAAAAAAGGACGTCTGTGTGAACTATGTTATACAGTGCACAGGATGTGTTTGCATGTTATATATAACAAACGCTCAATTTTTTATTTTTTTGTCTGTCTGTCCGCAAGTCCACATTTGTTGCGGGTAATCTCCAAAATGGCTGGACCGATTTTGACGGGACCGGTCATAGAAGGTGGCTGATGTTCGTGGGAGGAACACAAGCTGTTGTTTTATTATTCATTTCACGCTGATGAAGTTATGGCCTATAACAATATTGACAGGGAAAAAATATAGATAGAGCAATTAAAGGTACAGAGGTTTTACAATGCCGAAACAAATGTAGACACGTAGATTGAAGAAATTCACGGTTAGACAAATTTCATGAACAAAAACCTTCTCGACATTCATGAGGTCCTAGTAATCTTTCAGGACGTACCACGTGGTCGTCATGAAAAACGCATGCGCACTTAAACCACTACAAGCTGCTTTTAGTGCTGAAATTATATATAACCTCTGTGGTGATAAAGCTAACATTCTGATTACCTAGTACTGCTGCGGGTAAAATATTCTTCAAGCTTCCGCATATGAAATAAATATTAATTAAAATAATAATAATAATAAATAATAATATTTAATTATATTATTAATATTAATTATTAATCAATATTTTTTTTAACTTAATTTCAGCAACAACTAGCGTAGACTTATTTCGTAATTGTCTTGAGAGTTCGCATATTTGGTTATGAATAAACAAATTTAGTCGTCGTCTGTATTAAAAAATATATAACTAATATCATCATAATTACAAACATTTGGATGGATGGATTATGGATGTATGTTTGCTATCGCGAAACTCCAGACCGGCTAAACAGATCTGCATAAAGTTTGGAAGAGAGATAAATTACAGGAATAGCCCCATAGTTCACATTATACAGAATGTTATATTTTTCAAAGGGTGACATCTATAACACCCTGTGGTTATATTTGAGGGGAATAGATGAACTAACCTTACGTACTTACAGTTTTTTTAATTACACGCGGATGATTCGCTGTTTTCGCTGCCTTTAGATATTGCTTGATTTTCCCTAAACTATCAATATATCCATATACTTATTTTAGTATTAATGTGACATGAGTTCGTGTTATCTTTTAAAATTTGTCAGGACGAGCGAAAAGTACCCTATAAATACATCCTACAATGTTTACAGTTTTGTGGTACACTAATTTACTAATTACTATTTAATAATTAATTATTTACTCTTTCAAATTTGGGTTTTATGACAGTAATATCAATTTATATCTAGATGTGTTTGTTGTGTATTGTTATCTATCGTATCATTTTGTTTTTATTTGTATTATAATGTTTTTCTAACTCCATCTGTTATAAAACCAAAATATATATATATATATATATATATAACATAGCATATTAATTATCAATTACTAAGGAATATTTTTTTAAATTCATTCACAAATTAACGATAAGGAAGAATTCGCGAACCCTCCTAAACCCCCGCTTTTGCCAGTATTTATTTGTTTAGTCTGTCAGTGTAGTGTGTTTTCATTTTCTGTTCTGTTTCTGTGAAAAAACAACCAACCGTTATCCGCATGCGGATGATTTCAGGAATGTTTTCATCCGCAGCAGTACTAGGTTAACAGTAACCTAAGGGAGGAGATATTAAAGTAGTGCGCAAGCGTACCCCGTATACGTTGAATACACGTGGGTGTTCCACTAGTGTAATAAATTCACGTAGTCCGCGTATATTTATATTATACACGGTACACGTCTACGGTGAGTCTGATTTGTGTAGCACAGCCATGCGCAGTAAAACGCTACGTAGCCTCACCGTCGGAAAATTCAAGAGAGAGCGAGAGAGCTAGGGCGAGCAACGAAGGCATTTAACTACTATACAGTTATGCCGACCTGGTATTCGTGCGGGCTTTACTTCTGCATCGCGCTGTCGTTTTCATGCTTTCATGCACAAGCACACTGAAGTTTCCGCGGAATGTAACTGAAAAATGACATCTTCCTTCTTTTCCTACGTGTCATTTATATTTTTATTAGTGTACGAAGGACGTTTTGATTTTTTTTTTTTAAATTCTTCGAAATTGTTATCAAACATTTTTTTTATAGTATTAGGTGGCAAACAAGCAAGCGGCCACATGGATTCAATGAAATAGCGAAGCGACCGCTGCTCTTAAACATCCGCAATTGCAGATGCGTTGCGTCCGATACCTTTAATCAATTGAGGAGGGGACGATCAGAAAGAGAATATTTCTCCTCCTATGTGTCCCCTTCTTCGTCAAATCCACTTCCCCTTCCAATCCTTTCCTTATAAGAAATGAGTGGGTAGGGAAAGAAGACTAAAATTAGAAAATTGTTAAATTATATTTATAGAGTACCAGAATATTTTATGAAAAATTGGCTGAATTTATTTACCCTGGAGAAAGAGCGAGCAAATATGAATGTAGCCTTATAACCTCTTTAAATTTCTTCTACCCTAGTATTGATGCGGACGAAAATAACAGACGTTGCCGCCCTTACATTTTCAGCAGCCGGCTGGTTTTTTTGATGGGCTTTATTGAATTTTTAGTTTCTATTCAAGCTATGTTTATTAAATGTCAAAAATTAAAGTGTTCACGTTTTTAACTATATTTAACAAAAACCTAATTAATCTTTAATACCTTTTTCAACTTTTACATTAGATTTTAAAAAGCTCATTAGCAAAATTGCCTCAAAAAAAATTACAAAAAAATATTTTTTTCTTTGTTGACCTAAGTAAGAATTCGATTTGTTCCCACATCAGCAATTGAAATTTATTTAAAAAGGTACATGTTCTTTTATATTTGTGTGGTTTTAAAGTAAAATTACCATTTAAGAAATTATCACGCGAAAACTGGTATTTTTACTCATAAATTCTGAAAACATCATAATTATTACCACGGGGACACAAAAGCCTCGTCCCACTCTTTAGAGCGACAAGAGAGAAGTTTAACTAGGATTACATAACATTGATGTACTAGCAATGCCTTGAATCATGTCGCCCTGGTGTTCAACCGCGTGAAAATTCTGCATCGTTCTAAAATTTTCAATGGACAAATTAAACTAAATAAGTATACATACCGCTACTTTAAATAACTTTTAAGTTAACGACTTTTGTGGTATATGGCGTTTAATTGAAATAATAATTTAGATTTAATATTGTCAATACCAGGAATTCTGTAAATTATTAAGGTAGTAATTTTTTTTTTCAGGAGATAAGCTTTGTACCTTTGATCTTACTAAATGTGGAACATTTGCATTTCACTCGATTAATATAGGTGTATTATAAATATACTTATTCGGTCAATACAACGATATCTGATTAATAAATAATTATTAAAATATGAAACAAAAACACTTGAAATAAATTTTGACTCACGCCATAACTTTATTGGAGGAGAACGTGCAAATTTCTCGCCATTTTGCGTGCTCCACAGGCCACGCCCCAGTTGTGGCCAGATGAATTGCGTAAGCAGACATTGCTACATTTTTTGTATAGATAAATACATTATTAAGTATAGCCTAGATAAGCTGATACAAATTCACTGTTTTCTATAAAAATGTAATTATGATAGACCTATTTAGTAGTTGAAAATTATTTATATTTCTACCAAGAAAGTTTACTTACAGTTTAGAGTTTAGTTTACAAACGAGTTTACTGGCCCCACAAGAGGCGTAGCATCATAAAAGCAGAGATGCCTCACTCCACACAATCCTACCAATCGTGAAATTTCATGACATTTTCACGCAAAGAGAAAAAGGGAAAGCGCTAAATTTTCTCACTCTCGGTTGATCTACCTTACGGTTCTGATCTTCTAGTATTCTTGCCGGTAAAAATTATGCATCACATTCCATTGGTCAAGGAATTTTTTAAAAGATGTGTTTACACTTTTAAGAAGTGCAGGGACAATATTCTAAATAAAAATCTACTATGCCTAACCTTGGAATCGAAAAGGTTCGAAAAGTAATTTCAGCAGTTCATTAAAACGATTAAACATTGAATTTTCAAAATAGGTTTTTATTTATTTGTACCGGAAAAATTTTATGTTTATTTTGCGTACTTTTTACATTGAAGTTGTTTAATATAAAGTAATCATACATTTAATGTATGATTATTTAATGTTACAGTTTTTTATTTTCTGCAATATACTTAAATAAAATTGTTCCTGTTGTAGTTGCATAGATTTAAAGCTATATGGCTCTTAGACTAACTTTACTCCTTTATCGCATGTATTCCTGTTACCTTAGACCTCCTGACACATGGTTGCTCATTCTCGAAAATGACAGAAAATAGGATTATTTCATGAGAGGAAAAGAGATGAAACATTAATTCATCTCCTTGCGTTTCTGCGATCCTAGCAGTTTTTTGGACATTTTAGCATCACAGACCTGTTATAGTTCAAGAGCTAGCATCTGAAAATAATAATGACATAACTAGCAACAAATTTTTAGTTATGGCAGCCATTGATTTCCTTTAAAAAAATTAAATATTGAAATTAATCCCATTTTTACAAAAGATACCAAACCTATCAAATCCACGGCGCATATTTTATATGTGGGCGGGACATAGACTCACGCCAGCTATCCTAACTCTCCGACGAAACCGAATAACCAAAAGTCATTTAGACATTTAAACAATTGTTAAATATATCGGTTACCGTATAGAGTGATTCTAAATATAATGCAAATAGAAGGTAAAAATAAAAAGAATGTACTAAAAAACAAAAAGGCTAGAGGCTTGGAGCAACATAAAATATAATAAAAAAAAATCTATTTCCCACATGAAATTGGTTTTGATTGCTGATGTTTCTCAGTATTTTATGCCGACTACACAGTTTTATTTAACACAATCGGAGTGTTTAATCTAAACTGAAGGTGTGTATTTGAAGTACTCGTAAATTTATTCAGCAAATGCTGTGAAAATAAACAAAAACATCGGATTTCAATATAACTAGTAGTTAGGTTTTATCGATATATACAGTAATTCCGGCCATTACATTAACATATTTAATTTTAATTCATTATTTTTTTTAATTACAGAAGAAGTCCCTTGGTCCATGGAGGAGTTTATCGAGCACGTAGAATCTGGAAGTCGGTAAGATGGTCAAAATCTTTTCATCTCTCAAAAAAAATCAACTGAACTAGAACTTACACTTTTTACAGTGCCAATTATCGCCATTTATCATACGCTGGAAATACCTTTGATCTTTATGTTATTTTTGTTATTTATCTTGCATGTTGTTTAGTTATAGTGCAATGAATGATTTAAATAAATGCAAATGTATGTTGGTTAAAGCAACGCATGCATTGAGTTGAACCGAAAGAGCTTGATGGTGGAAGAAGCTGTCGAAGAGGTTCTGGACTTGGTGAAGAAGGCGGCTCAGCAAATCAAGCCGACAGAAATAAACCCCGACTTCGAGTTCCTCATTGGTGAAGGTGTCACATCTCTCGTATTTTATTATATTTCATACAATTTTTGTAACATTCCTTTGGAACGCCAATTCGCATTTCAACAGAACAAGTTTCTAATAACTAAACGCCATAACAACGCCACTCTTTCTTACTGTGGGTTTCGACTACAGTGGTTTTGTATTAATACTCATATTGGAGTCCCTATTTTTCAAGGGATATGTGCACGCCCACTATAAAAAGATAAATGACGTTTGAATCAGACGAGATGCAAACTGGGAGCGGTGCAGCGTCCACTATGAACGAGTCGACGAGCAGTGGCCAACAAGACTGGTCTGCGGTATGGGAGTGCTTCGACAACCCTCACAAGTTGCTCTCTACACCCGCTGGTGGACTCTCTAAAGGCATGCAGGTATTAGGATGTTGGATTTGATGTATGATATGGGATCGGAAAAAGCAGAGACTTGTTGTCGGAGACTACGACTCACTTACGCTACGTCACGCTAGTTAGTTGTTGCATGCTACAACAACAAGTTTTTATTTGTGATGACGTTCTATTGTGTGTGTGTAGTGATGATGTTTGTTCTCTACTAAAGGTAACACTAGCTTTCCACAGCTAACACTTTCATACAAAAATTTAGCGATATTAATATGTTTCTGTGTCCACGTTTCAGAAATGGATCTGTTTTGTTCTGTTTTTATGCTTAATTTGCAAGAAAAAGAATAATTTTATTGTTCACAATATATTGCCCCCGACTTCGTCGCAGAATTTAAAAAAGGCTGAAATGAATCTCGTTTGTTACTCGAGACTATCTTCTGTATCTGTGCCAAATTTAAATATGATGTGTTGACCCGTTGCGGAGTTATCAAGTATATACATATGTGAATGAAACGTATCCCACAGGAACCGAACCTATTTCTGAGATCATAAGTAGCCTATGTGTTCTACCAGACCGTTTTCTATATCTATTCCAAATTTCAAACAGATACCCTCAGATATCTTCTAACAATAATGCATCCATACATCCTTCCATCCAAACATTCGCATTTATAATATTAGTAAGATTAATTGCCAAACTAATCCGAGTTGAATAGTTTTTTTAGTTGTGGTGATAACGATTTTATGTTATTCATTTGATTACTATTTCTTATTTATCTTTCTTTAGGAAATGGTGAAGAATGCAGTGAGTGAAATGCGTCGATACTATAGTAGAAAAGTAATAGACGTGCTCATCAAAGTGACACGACGAGGTCTGGACCTTATTATCAAACAATTCTCTAAGGATAACGAAGCTAGTGGTAATTTTCGTAATATTGATTTCTCCTTTTGCTTGTTACATCCCACCATACTTATTTCGTTAGTTTTTCAACTTGCCCAATTGAGAAAAAAGTGTGATAACATTCAATAATGCTTAAAGCCCGTAGCTTCTGCTTACTTATATTCAATTGAGGACTACTTAGTATGGCTATGTATATTGCATCACACATTTATTGGCTACAACAATACTTGTAGCCGCATATATATTTCAATTTTTAGTTTCTAAAAACGCGAAAACAGTGACTAAAAGTTTACGCAGGCCTAAAATACGAATACCATCACTGTTTAAGTGAATAAAATTCAATCTTAACACAATCTGCTCAGTACAAATGACGTACGACTACCACGTGATCTTGGCGTAGAACACATGCGCAATTCAACCATGACCACGTGCCTTACTCTGTTAAACGACTAACCATCGTTTTCTGATGACCTGGTACAGATGCGGGTAAAATTCCTTGGATTTTCCGCACGCGGTGACCAAGACAAAATTTTGAACTAAAAGATTATTTCTTTACTTTAAAGCATTGTCATAAAAAATGTGATCAATTCCTAGACACTGACCACTTACGAGCGATATATGTACTGTTATGAATTGAATCAAAAAAAAATTAAATCTTCCATAATAAATATTTGATTAAATCTGACTAAACATCAACCATTTTAACCAATTGTACTAATTAGGGAATCGACCCAAAAAGGCCACTATTATTAAGGCGACCATTAACGAAAATGTGATGCAAATACGCGAAAGGGTTGTTAGAAAAATATATTTATTAAAAAACTGTTCCAGAATTTTTCTTTACGTAGCAATACAATGCATTGCAACGGGCCACGAGTTCAGTTATTATGAGAGTGAGGTTTACAGTACAGCATGATATCGAACGATAATTTCTCGGTTGACGCAAATATTCTGCCTTTAAACAACCTCTCCATCTTCCATGACGTCCTAGTAACTTGTCAGGATTACCCACGTGGACCTCACGAAACCCGCATGCGCACTTCAACCAGAGTCAGAGAGGTTATCTTTGAAAATACCGTTACGATAGATAACCTTTAGGCAGTAGATAATAAGGCTTACTTTAAATGTGAAATTGTATAAATTAAAACATACCATTATTTTCTTATATTCTAGTACAGCTGAGGATATAATATTCTTGAAACATCCGCATAAAACGTCTACAATTTCATCAATCAAAATAATTTTATGATATGGTCCCTGAAAATAATACAATTCGAATGAATAATTTCTTCATTGCCGCAGGCTGTTTGGTTAGGAGCGCACAATAGAACAGATATACATACTCCTGACAACTTCTATCGGTTGGATGAAGCTTTGGTATTCCTCCTTGATTCTGGTGACATGTTGCATCAGAGCAGTCCCATGATTGCATGGCCTGCGTTGTACATCATAATCGCAGAAAATACTTTATATCTAATAAAAGTAATAGTATAAAACAAATCACTATTTTTATTAAAAATTAGCTGAACACAGGGGACGCTACAATACAAATGTCAAAACAATGTCAAAAGTCTTATATTTCAAAAATAATACTAGCAAAAAGTTTCAATATATGAACGCCTTGGCTGAATATGGCGAAAAAAATAAATATGGAAGGCGAGAACTCTGCATTCCGTCTTCGCTTTGCTATCGCTTGTCTGTGTATTAAAAGCTTAATTATTCAATACTCAAACATTCTACTGAACATTGATGTGGTCCTGGTAATTTTTCATTTTTTTACCACGTGTATTCAAAAACACCACATGAAACTTTGTTATGATTAACTAATTTATTTTCTGATGGCCTAGTACAGCTGCGGGTAAAATTTCATCCGCATGCAGAAAAATCCTTCTTTACTACACTTACTTACTTCGCCCGCCCACCGAGTAAAACAAAAAACACAAAAAACATTAATAAAATCAACCATCGTTAGTTTGGACACAGGCATAGAAAATAATTATTAATCACGATGCATTATGTATATTATGGAATAATAAATAGATTTTTTTATAAGAGCGGGGGCAAAGACCAGTGGGACCTTTAACAAAGATACGTTGCCATACGTTGTTGTTCTTTTTTTTCCTGTTTTTCTTTGATAGGATCATTTTTGGTCGTTAGATTGTAAGTTCGTGAACGGTGATTGGTAACCAGATACGCGCCCACTGTAATGTTCGTTATGTTCATTAACTGTTGATCTCCACTTTCCAGTTATCTTTCGACAACGGTGGAAATTTAAAGTAAAAATGAATCATTTAATGAGTTTATTATTAAAACACTTTCAGCATGGAAACATTACATTTAGCTTGTTGGATATATAACAACATGTCGTCAGCTCATTCACGTCACTACTCGAGGTCTACTCTAAGTTTGACTATGACTTATCAAGCTTTTTCTTGACTTTTGCTTGGTTGACTTCACGCACATCTTTAAATTTCTTCTCAGATATGTGCAGGTTACATCCCATTTTTTTGTTTTCTTCACCGCTTACGGAGATATAATTATACTTTCCTTAAATTTATTTTAATTTTAATTATCTTAACTTATTTACGTTTATTTTATATTAATTTAAATTTAAATTAAAATTTTTGATCCTACAGTAAATTTGTTTAAATAATTTGCAGGACATGGTTGTATTTTAGGTTAACATTGTATTATAAATCAATAAATAAATAAATATGAAATATGAAATTCGAAAAGTCGAAAAAACACTTTGGTAAATGGCATCGAACTCGGACGTGTAGATTACTAAATATCTTCTATATATATAAAAGAAAGTCGTGTTAGTTACACCATTTATAACTCAAGAATGGCTGAATCGATTTGATTGAAAATTGGTGGGCAGGTAGCTTAGAACCAGGAAACGGACATAGAATAATTTTTACCCCGTTTTCTATTTTTTGTTCCGCGCGGACGGAGTCGCGGGTAAAAGCTAGTCTATATATATATATATATAAAAGAAAGTTGTGTTAGTTATACCATTTATAACTCAAGAACGGCTGAATCGATTTGACTGAAAATTGGTGGGCAGGTAGATTAGAACCAGGAATAGGACATAGGATAATTTTTACCCCGTTTTCTTTTTTTTTTTATTCTGCGCGGACGGAATCGCGGGAAAAAGCTAGTATATGATAAAAAAAACTTGAGAGGTGTCAAGGGACACCCGGATGGAACGAAGTTCCTTTCAATTAATTAGTGAAGGAACCAATGTTTATTCTATGAATAAAATAAATTATCGAAACTATGTTGCAAGTTATTATAAAATAAAATCACGTGTTGGAATGAGAATTTTTCGGAATGGGAACATTAAACAGAATTTTTAAAGTCTCTTTGTAAAAAAATAATAATTCTTCCTTTCGTTGTTGGAAAAAATCAGAACTTTTGCGACGAAAATACGCAATAAATATGTACGCAACTGCAGGAATCCGCTTGTTTTTATTAAACTAAATTTCTGATAAATAATAAATATTTGATTTTCATATTTTTTTATAAATATAGAAGGGCAAACTTTGTTTTCAGGAACGAGAAACGATTGAAGCTTTTCCGCGTGCGGAAGCTTTAGGAATATTTTACCCGCAGCTGTACTAGAACAACAGAAATTTTTAGTGAGAGTTTTACTGAAATAACTTAACGTTTCACGTACGCCTTAACTCTTATTACCTTCACAGTAAAGCTCACAATCACGTTATTCAAAGTTGCCTTTGGCCGATGAAATGCGCATGCGGGTTTTCACGAGGAACACGAGGTAAATCCTGAAAAAGTACTAGAACCTCATGAATGTAGAGAATGTTATTTGTACATTGAATATAGCTAATTGTGAGTTTTCACTTCCGAAACAGTACAGACACACAAACACATTGTCATTTCCCCCGTAACCTCTTTGAAAAAAAAAAGATAATTAAATACTTTTACATGTTTTTCGGAAGTGGAAACTCACTGTAACATTTGTTGCTGTATAGTTTGACAAGATTATCTGGTCTGGTGAGAAATGCGCTGCTGTCACTGTTAGTTTTGTCAACAAATCATAATCATCAATACATAGTATAAAACAAAGTCGCTTTCGCTGTATGTCCGTATGTATGCTTAGATCTTTAAAACTACGCAACGGATTTTGACGCGGTTTTTTTTAATAGATAGAGTGATTCTTAAGGAAGGTTTGTATGTATAATAAATGCATAATATAGTAGAGAAACACTGATAAATTTAAAGTTTTCTAATGTGATGTCGTAAATAAGCACGTTTTTTTGCGCTTATATTGCAAACGCTGGCTGAACCCTACGAGATAGACCAAAATAATGTACTACAGTATTGTTCACCTTAAAAAGTTCAACAAAAAAGTCCGCGATGGTATATGTCTATCTCTTAGGGATAACCCAGCATAACCATTTTTATTCTTTTACAAAGTGATTTTAAACAATACAGCATTAATCCTTATCCATTTAAGTACCTTAAATAAATTGTGCATTTATTCTGTAGTAGGTATATTTTGCATTGCACCCGTGCGAAGCCGGGGCGGGTCGCTAGTATATTACATAAAATAAAAAAGATAATAGTAAAAAATCTTTTAAAAACAAGTTTTATTTGAATGCTCTAAAATAAAAATCCAAAAGAAAAGCTCCATCATCAGACCCTGGTTAACATCGAAAGACAAACTACTCGTCGTGACGATTCTAACAAGCGTAAACTCGATGAGTTTGTTTCGTTTGCGTTACCTTCATTGTAAAGGATATATATGTATATAACTAGCTGTCAGCCGCAACTCCGTCTGCGCGTAGTTAAAAAAAATACTAGCCTATGTTTTTCCAGACTATATTCTACATCTATGTCAAACTTCAGCGAGATCTGTTTAGCAGTTCTGGAGATACCTTCTAACAAACATCCATCCATCCATCTAAACATTCGAATTCATAATATTAGTAAGATAATATTAATACAATACCTAGGCCTTATTACCTTCTTTAGTATATTTAGGTTATAATAAATTACAGTAAAAGAACAGCTCACTTTGGGTGTCGTAGTGCGCATGCGATTTTCAGGATGACCACGTGGTAAATACTGAAAGATTACTAGGACATCATAGATGTCGAGAATGTATTTGGTACAGTGACTACCCGTATAGCTAACCGTGAGTTTTCACTTCTGAAACACCTGTACAAAAACATATTCTCTCCTTTTCTATTTGAAGAAACAGTACAATTTATTTAGTTTTCCATGGTTTTCATTGTATATGGCTCACCGTGAGTTTCCACTTCTAAAAAATCTGTAGAGAAACATATTCTCTAAATTATTTTCATTTCTTGAAGTGGTTACTGGTAACTGTGGGACATAGTTCTATTTTAGGTTTTTTTATTGTATTGTAAATAAATAAATAAATAAATAAAGTGACAAAGAACAATATGACAATGTTTTTCTAACAATTCTAACAAACTACTACCTGTCATGACAGAAAATTCTTTTTGTTTTGGACACCATCGGGTTCAAATTCCAAACAAAAAAATCGCGAGAAATCCTAAATATGACTTCCTGGTCTAAGTTTTGCTTAAAAATATTACAAATAATATTTATTTATCCATTCATTAATATTACTCCCATTTTATACATATTTCGGGTCAACAAAAGCAATGATGAAGTTTTTCCGCATGCGGAAGCTTTAAGAATATTTTACCCGCAGCTGTACTAGGTCAACAGAAAATGTAAGAAGGTTTTATTGAAACTATTTCAATTGACGTACACCTTACTACCTATATGTCACTATTACGATATTCATATATGTTTCTGGCCATTGAAATGCGCATGCGGATTTTATGACAACAACAACGAGTAAATCCTGAAAAAGTACTAGAACCTCATAGATATCGAGAAGGCTTTATTTTATTTGTACGGAAACACACCTCGTGTATCTAGCTTATAACTAGCTATTGAACGCGACTTCGTCTGCGCAGAATTAAACAAGGGTGTAAAGGTATCTCATGTGTTACACCATACTATGTTCTGTTCTAATTTCACTAAGATATAACCGTTGTGGAATTATATTTTTCGGAATTGGAAACCCACAGTAACATTAATTGCTTTTATCTGACAAGGATATTACACACGATATAAAAGACGCGCTGCTATCACTGTTAGTTCTGGCAGAAAATATGTAAACTATGTTAAGGCAAAAAAAATGAAGTAAAAGGGAATATATGAGCTACATTTAACAAGTACCTTATGACACGATACTTGATAACGGGAAAAAATATATTTGAATTTACGGAAAATCATGTCGAATATTATATAATTAGTTATTCAAGACTTCCTTCCACAATTTTCATTTTCCAAAAATGTTGTATAATGTCACATTTCGTGCAGACATTTACCATTCATTCATTTTTTACCTTCATAGTAAAGTACAGTAAGTTTACAGTACTCGAAGCTGTGTTTTTTGGTGTTGAAGTACGCATGCGTTTCAGGATGAACACGAGGTGAATCCTGAAAGATTACTAGGACCGCATAGACGTCGGGAAGGTACATTAACTATGGCGAACCACGAGTTTCAACTTCTAAAAGATTTGAACTACATTGTCAGCTCCAGTAAAAACAAGTTTTTTACAAGTAAATTCAAAAAATTATTGAGGACTACTGAAAATCGCAAAAATAAGATAAACGATAAATATTATTCATGTCAACGAAGCATTCGATATGTCGCTTAAGAAACATCTTGTAAAATATAAACTTGAAAGGATAATATGAACTCATGTCTCTAGAACAAATACATTTGAATTTAGAGAAAACATCACCATCTCCCTGGCCTTATTCCACTCACGTAGGTTTGGCGCACAAGGTTTTATAAACTTAAAGTTTTGGCATAATGGTAACAGCCGGCCGCCTGCCCGTCCCCAACCGTATTTAGAAGAAAATATCAAATATTAATAATATATATTTACAGCTATTAAATTTAACATTATTCTCTATTACGAACAACTTGCTATCACTGTTAGTTCTGGCAGAAAATATGTAAACTATGTTAAGGCATAAAAAATGACACAAACGGGAATATATGACAGACAGCTACTGTGAATAAGAACCTTATGACACGATACTTAATCACGGAAAAAAATATATTTGAATTTACGGAAAATCATGTCGAATATTATCAATGATTATAATATACTCGTAATAATATTAGCCTTCCTTCCACAATTTTCATTTTCCGAAAATTGTATTCTGTTTAATGCCACATTTCATACAGACATTACCATTCATTCATTTTTTACCTTCATATTAAAGGTTATAATTACAGTACTCGAAGCTGAGTTTTTTGGTGTTGGAAGTACGCATGCGTTTCAGGATGAACACGAGGAGAATCCTGAAAGATTACTAGGACCGCATAGACGTCGGGAAGGTACATTGATTATGGCGGACCGCGAGTTTCCACTTCTAAAAAGTTTGTACATTGTCATCTCTCGTAAAATCATTTTTTTTACAGAAAAAATAATTGAGGACTATTGAAAATCGCAAAAATTGTACCTAAATGATAAATATTATTTATGTCTACAAAGCATTCGATCTGTCGCTTAAGAAACATCCTGTAAAATATAAACTTGAAAGGATAATACGAACTCATGTTACTAAAACAAATTCATTTGAATTTAGAAAAAACATGGCCAAAAACATCTCCACATGGCCTTATTCCACTCATGTGGGGTTGGCGCACAAGGTTTTATAAAACTTAAAGTTTTGGCGTAATGTTTACAGCCGGCCGCCTGCCTGTCCCCAACCGTATTTAGAAGAAAATATCAAATATTAATAACTCCCGCGACTTCGTCCGCGCGGAATAAAAAATAGAAAACGGGGTAAAAATTATCCTATGTCCTTTTCCTGGTTCTAAGCTACCTGCCCACCAATTTTCACTCAAATCGATTCAGCCGTTCTTGAGTTATAAATAGTGTAACTAACACGACTTTCTTTTATATATATAGAAGATTATACTTACAGCTAGTAAATTTAACATTATTCTCTATTACGAACAACTTTATTATTAATTGATAATGTTTTGAGTAGATTTTATTCAATAATCATCATTATCCAAGGAAAGGTTTAGTAGGAGTTTTCTATTCAATGTCACATTTCATGGAGGCCGTGAAACGTTCTTATTAGGTAAAAATAATTACGATATTCAAAGGCATTCGTTGTTAAAGTTCGCATGCGTTTTTCAGGATGGACACGTGGTAAGGCCTGAAAGATTACTAGGACCTCATACATGGCGAGAATGTAATGTATTTGGTACAGTGACTACCCGTATAGCTAACCGTGAGTTTTCACTTCTGAAACACCTGTACAAAAACATATTCTCTCGTTTTCTATTTGAAGAAACAGTACAATTTATTTAGTTTTCCATGGTTTTCATTGTATATGGCTCACCGTGAGTTTCCACTTCTAAAAAATCTGTAGAGAAACATATTCTCTAAATTATTGATGTGAAACATCTATAGGATCACTTCACTTGTAAACCGAATTGTTGGCGTGGCGACGCTTGCCGTGGCGACGGGTCGCCAAGCTATATGTACTGAGGTATTTAAATCTCTAACAACATTATTTTTTTTTTCATTTCTTGAAGTGGTTACTGGTTACTACTATCTGTCATGACAGAAAATTCCCTTTGTTTAGGACACCATCTGGTTCAAATTCCAAAAAAAATCGCTTTATATGACTTCCTAGGCTAATTTTTGCTTAAAAATATTACAAATAAAAAACTTGAGAGGTGTCAAGGGACACCCGGATGGAACGAAGTTCCTTTCAATTAATTAGTGAAGGAACCAATGTTTATTCTATGCATAAAAAACTTAAGTCTTCACAAGAAGTACATTTTATTTCTATGAATTTTCGTTATATATTGTCACGTCGTTGCCATGGTGATATAGCAAAAAGTGTCGTGACAACTTTTCGTAAGAATTTTTTCCGTCTAGCCCCCTTAAACAACGCGCGATAAGGAACTTCGTTCCAAAAATTATACATGAAACCAGTTCCCTGTTTTTCACGGTCCTGGCACACCTTTATTGCTGTTGCTATCTGATTGTTCAGTCTAAAACAACCTTCTTAACCTACATGAGGTCCTAGTAATATTTCAGGTTTCCCCACGTGGTCGCCCTGAAAAACGCATGCGCACTTCAACTACACCTGACACGTACGGGGCTTATAACTTCTGTATAGACCGACACTTATCTGACGAATCTATAAAGAAAAAAAATCAAGACAGCACAAGGAGGTTGTGACACTTTTCTGATTTTGACAATGTTGTGTCGGTGAGATGTCATATTATAGTTTGACTTATGGGGTGACAATCGTGTGATCGATTGCGATCGGTGGTTTAATCGGCCCAAAAGGAAACATCCGACTTATGTCCACCGGGACATATTACTTTGTCTTTTTATAGCGGCATTGTCATGGTTTGTCTTGCATGCACTTGCACTTCATTTCTATGCCTTAGTATATTTTACATATATTCTGAGAGAATTAAATAATACGTAATAGCAGTGCCTCCCACCCCGGGCAAGATAAGTTTGTTGGATTATAAAATAAGTATAATATCTATCATAGTCCTTTACACTGTCTGGCTCGTTGAGAGTGACTCGAATGTCTTTTACGAATCTCTAAGAAATTAAAAATAACGATACATGGAACCAATTTCCTGTTTGGCACAAGCGACGGCCCTGGCACACCTTTTTCGCTGTCCAATTATTCAGATTAAAACAACCTCCTCAGCAAACGTATGGTCCTAGTAATTTTTCAGAATACACCACGTGGTCGCCCTGAAAAACGGCATGCGCACTACAACCAACATCCACGTGTTGATCAATGTCAGTTAATTAACTAAACTCAACCTTTATTACACAGTTAATAAGGCTTGCTCTTGGTTGCCCGTCGAACGCGAAATTCAGACGGAGTTAAACGTTAAAGACCTACTATTACATTCTGATATCCTGGTATAGTTGCGGGTGAAATTTTCCGCACGGGGAATGCTTCCTTATAATAAGAAGAAGAAGCTTTTACCCGCGACTCTGTCCGCGCGGCATAAAAAAATATAGAAAACGGGGTAAAAATTATCCTATGTCCGTTTCCTGGTTCTAAGCTACCTGCCCACCAATTTTCAGTCAAATCGATTCAGCCGTTCTTGAGTTATAAATGGTGTAACTAACACGACTTTCTTTTATATATATAGATAATTTTTCTTTTTCCCACTTAATTTTTCATATTTTTATTTTTAAGCCACTGACGACAACCGTTCGATGCCAATCACGTAATTTGTCATTTTGACTTTCATTTAATTTTTTTATTGTTAACTAGCTTTTACCCGCGCGTAGTCCGCGCGGAATAAAAAAAAAGGCACACAAGATAAAAAAGTTCCTATGTCCATCTCCTAGTTCTAAGCTACCTCCCCATCAATTTTCAGCTAATTCAGTTCCACCGATCTTGAGTTATAAATAGTGTAACCAACACGACTTTCTGTTATGTATATAGATTTGAAATAATTGAGATTCGGAAGCATCAATAACAATTTTATTTATCAACTAGCTGTTGTCTGCGACTTCGTTCGCACGAAATTAAAAAAAACTTAATAAGCAGCCTGTCTATGTGTTCTTCTAGACTATGACCTACATCTATGCCAAATTTCATAGAGATCCGTTGAGCCGTTCCGGAGATACCTTCAAACATCCATCCATCTATCTAAACATTCTCATTTATAATATTAGTAAGATTCATTAACCGTTGGTTTCTGAGACCAAAATCTCTGTATAAAACATATTACATCCCAGTCATTATTTTTGGCAAAACAGAGATATCAATATGTTTTAAATGGGGATTTTGGTCTCAGAAACCCACGGTTAGTAACTCAAATGACATATCCATGGCATGTATATTATATCCTTGATAGTAATTATTTTTGTTGATAAAAATTAAATTTTTGTTGACAAAAAAATATTTTTGTTTAGGTAAAAAGAAACCAATGTTTCTTCTACAAGCTACGCTGATGATACCAAATGTGTCAGTTAAACCAACACTTGAAGAAATTCAAGAGGTTTTAGTTCTTGCTGGAAAACTCATCTCAGGGTTATCAAAAGGCGTCTCACAGTGGAGTGGGGGAAAAACATCCAGGGTAAAATTTTACTTGAGTTTATAAAATTTCTTCAATTTACTTTTTTTAGGGGATTGTACTTGAAGCTTTGGGTATGTTTAAAGTTAGAAGTAAATAATAATAGTTTATTTGGGATATATAAATGGGATCTGTACTGGTTAAGTTTTAGTTTAGTTAGTAACAACACAAATTAAAATGTAATTAATTTATTTACTTAATTGCTTAATTTTTTTAACTATAAAAATGTTTTTTTCTTAATATTGCCTTGCCTGGCATTTGTGTTGGGGTCTTTGTAAATTTACATCCGTTCGTCTTTACATTCATTTAATCGCTCAAGGAATTCTCACAATTCCGCTGTAAATACAACCAAGTTCATAAGTAGATTAAGCACCTTGACTAGAAATTATTATACGAGACGCATGTCAATATGGATAGAATTGAATCAGGCGTTTTACGTTCATTTGTAAGAGTTTATAAGAACCGTGTTTTTGTGTTTTTTTATTAATTTGTAAAAATTTTAGTAAGTATGATCAAACAATTCAAAAGTTATTCATGTAATATGTTCTTCAAACTTGTGTCGTTAATTGTCTTGTATCGTCCGGAACGTGTCACTTCACGCTTTTGTTACTTCGATGGTGTATTCGTCCGCAAAAACTTTTAATATTTTGCATCAACTCGCTTCGTTATTAACAATTTGCCGCTCACTTGATGTGCTTGATTTTATTTTAAATTATCTCTGTATATATCACATATACTTTTTGTTCATTTTGTTTTTCTTGTACCTTCATTTGCTCTGCTTGTTTCTGTCTCTTCGCACGCGCATTTGCATTCATGCAGGTGAGTTGGAAGAAACTCGCGGTCAACCCATCAAGCCAGTTACTAGGGGTAGTTACCAAGCTTGACGAACAGGTTCAATCAGTAAACAACATGGCGACAAAATCAATGAGACTGGGTGAAGCGGCAAAATTAAAAAAGAAGAAATACTACAGATTGGAATCAGAGGAGAAACCGGTGTTTCCATTGCAACAGAAAAATTTCTACAGTCACGTTATGGAGAACAAAGAGATTATCAAAACTTTGTCATTATTATCAACGTGTACGCAAAATGTTAAGATTGTAAGTAAACATTTGTAGGTCGATTTAAAACATTTTTAAGATTCTTTAGTATAAGTACTTTTATGATTGCTTATTGCTTTAAAAGGAATCCTGATCCTATTTTATCTCAGTGGGCCTAGCACGAATATTTGAGACGATCGCCTTCGTATTGTTATCATTGTATATTTTGTCAACATTAGTATATAATTTTCGGTGAACTTAACGACCGATAGGCTGCATAAATTTTAATACAAATTATGTCGATAACGTTACGATGGCTATTGTCACAATAATTCGTGCTAGGCCTGCAGCTAAATGAAGTATATGTGAAGCTTAATCAAATGTTATATTACTTCAATATAATTCCAGGAATTGAATACGCTTGTTAAACGCTGGAGACCATATCACTATTTATGGAAATGTGAGAAAACTCTTCGTCAATTATTAGCATGGACATTAAATGATTTTGAAATTGCTTTGAAGAGACATAGCGAATTAGAAGCAAAGCTTTATACGGAACCTGATGTGTTGATTATAGGAAATTGCTTGGCAGTGTCAACAGAGAAGCTAAAATTAGGTCTGAACACAGAACTTAAAAGTAAGTATTAAGATTCAGTAATATAAGTATAAGTAAAGCAATAAGGTTACAACATTCTGCCTTAATAGAATAACTTGGATCAATTTTCGATAACAAATTCGTTGAAAATAAAACTAGGATGGGGATTTCAATTAAAAAAACTTCTCAACTCACCATAAATTTAATACGAGAATTCACGTTAGCATGTGTACTTCAGATGGTACGTACAGAATAAGTCAAGCGATGCGCAAGAAATACAAACGCGAAATGGACTACGTTTACGCTATAATGAACGATTTGGAGCGCAAGCTAGAGAGGCCAATAAGGGATTTAGACGATGTTAGAACTGTTATGGAAACGTTGAAGAAAATCCGAGAGCAAGAAGTTGATATGGAACTCAAGATTGATCCGGTTGAGGTATCTTAAACCTTTAAATGTATATTTTCTTGGTTTCTTTATAATTTTCAAATATTAAAATGCAATAAAACAGTTACTTTTAATATAATTGGAATAAACAGCACACCTTTTGTAGCGTTTTAATTATTAAACAATTCTAGAAAATGGTGACATAGTGATTTTGTATTCAACAATGGTATTTATAATTTCAGGAAGCGTTTAACGTTATCACCCGTTACGAGCTTCCAGTAAGCAAAGAGGATATGGAGCAAGTTGACAATCTTCGGTACACTTGGCAACAGTTGCAGGCGACCGCTCTCGCTTCCCACGTGCAACTGCTCAAGATGCAGCCGCAGTTCGAAGACGACCTCAAAAACAATTTGGATAGGTTTCGCGATGATAATACTGATTACTGCCACGAGTACCGGCACGCTGGTCCGATGCAACCGGGCTTGAGCCCTCGTGAGGCCTCCGACCGCTTAATATTATTCCAGGTAACAAACAGTAAATCGCATGCACTGCGCAGGGATAGGCTTGGTTATTCAATGGTAGTAACCAATGGACAATAGTTTTTAAAACTTATTTAGCTTTTCAATTTTAATCAGAGCAAAAAACAATGAAATCTTTTTTCTTCGAATATTTAAACGATCTCCTAACTTACCTAAATAAAGAAAATATTGAGCAGCATAAATCAATAATTTCACAAATGCTTTTTTTCAGTGGTTTAATTCTTATTTTCAAAGTTATTTATTTGTAGAATCGATTTGACGGTATGTGGAGAAAACTGCAGACGTATCAAAACGGAGAAGAATTGTTCGGTTTGCCTCACACTGAGTATCCAGAACTAGCGCAAATCAGAAAGGAACTAAATTTACTTCAAAAACTTTACAAGCTCTACAATGACGTGATAGATAGAGTGAGCAGTTACTACGATATACCCTGGGGTGAGGTAAACATTGAAGAAATTAACAACGAACTCATGGAGTTTCAAAATAGATGTAGGAAATTACCTAAAGGGTAAGTACCGCTTTTTTATAATATGCACATCTTTTTTTATTATTTTAATATTTTGACTGATTATAACAGATTAAAGGAATGGCCAGCATTCTATGCGTTGAAGAAAACAATTGATGATTTTAACGATATGTGCCCTCTTCTCGAGTTGATGGCAAATAAAGCGATGAAGCCGCGTCACTGGCAGCGGATCATGGAAGTCACCAAATATAATTTTGAACTGGATAACGAAGATTTTTGCTTGAAAAACATTTTAGAAGCACCATTGCTTCAAAACAAAGAGGATATTGAGGTAATTGTATGTCGTCATCTGAAATGGTAGTGTTGCATTATGCGTCCGACGTCAATGAGGTGTATGATTATCCGTGTACTATCCGATTTCTAGTTCCCATCCCAACCAGTTTTTGTTAATTGTATTTTTTTCCACCAATTTAATTTGTATAATCTGTACGGTAACAACATCCTTAAGAAAAACAAACATTCATATGTAAACAATCAACAAGCAAACAATTGATTGTGATTGTATCGTCCTGTTGAAAGCGAAACACTAACTGAGACTAGATGATATTCTCACCACATTCGATGCGCGCCGGGGGATATCAACTGCGCATGTACTGTGGGAACCTCGAACGATTTTTGTTGAGCTGAGGTACCAGGAGAATATAACAAAGTGGTAGTTGACTACAGGATGAAAGATACATTGCGCGCTGTTAAAAGTTTGTCAACAAAATGTTGAAAATATGTGAAATGATTTTATCTTTTTGTGCACCTTGTATGCAGGATATTTGTATATCCGCGATGAAGGAAAAGGATATAGAAGCAAAGTTGCGTCAAGTTACAAATGAGTGGTCCGTGCACGAACTCACTTTCCAGACATTTAACAATCGTGGTGAGCTACTTCTTCGAGGCGACACCACAGCTGAGACAATCGGTCAGCTTGAAGACAGTCTTATGATCTTAGGATCTCTTTTATCTAACAGGTAAGTTTTCAATGGTTAAAAATTCTTACACGGCCAAATATTAGAAACAGAATATCCTCACAAAAGTAGTGAGAGTACATTAAAATTATCCGTGTTTGTAAATAACGAAAAATGAACAAAAATTTATGTTTTTTTTTATGTAGATACAACGCACCATTCAGAAAGCAGATACAACAGTGGCTGTTCGACTTGCAGAGCACAAATGAGATTCTTGAACGATGGCTGCTCGTGCAAAATATGTGGGTGTACCTGGAGGCAGTCTTTGTTGGTGGCGATATTGCAAAACAGCTACCAAAAGAAGCCAAGCGTTTTTCTAAAATTGACAAATCCTGGCAAAAGATCATGCAACGAGCTCACGAGACTCCCGGCGTTGTTTCCTGCTGCGTTGGAGATGATCTCCTGCGACAACTTCTGCCCCATTTGCAGGAGCAATTGGAACTCTGCCAAAAAAGTTTAAGCGGTTATTTGGAAAAGAAGAGAACTATGTTTCCTAGATTCTTCTTTGTGTCGGATCCAGCCTTACTTGAGATTCTGGGCCAGGCATCGGATTCACATACGATACAAAATCATTTACTATCAATATTTGACAATATTAGATACGTGAAATTTCACGACATAGGTGGGTTGATCTATTTTTCTTATCTCTAAACTTCATTTTATATGTAAATAAGACCATAATAAATAATTTAAAATTATAGAGTACAACAAAATGATTGCAATCGTGTCATCAGAAGGTGAAGAAATCAAACTCGAGAGACCGGTACGAGCTGAAGGCTCTGTAGAAACTTGGTTGACTTCGCTACTGCAATCTGCCCAAAGTAGTCTTCACTCGATTATACGTAATGCTGTGTCAGTTCTCAATGACCCCTCTTTCAATTTGTTGCTGTTTCTTGATAAAATGCCAGCTCAGGTAAGTTAGAAGTGACGTACGTTTGTTGTAATAAACATACTAGAAATGACGGTCAAATTTTAATAAATACTGTGGACTTCCTTGTTGACAATCTGTTGAATTGATGGTATAACAGATTGTTGTATCCAAGATAAGTAAATTTTCTTGTTATCAAAGCATCAAGGCATAAAAAATTACTATTAAAGATTGATGGTAAACTTGTAATTGTTGTTAGGTCGGACTGCTAGGAATACAAATAATTTGGACACGGGACGCAGAATTAGCTCTGATGCAAGCTCGACAAGATAAGAAGATAATGATGGAAACTAACAACAAATTTTTGGAACTTTTAAACACTCTCATAGACCAAACAACAAGAGACCTGCAGAAAATTGAGCGCATTAAATTTGAAACCCTTATCACTATACATGTCCACCAAAGAGATATATTTGATATGTTGGTAAGCAATTGAACAACTTCTTCTAATCAGCATTATCAGTTAAAATTGAAAACTTTATGCGGTTGCCCTGGGCTTTTTTTCAATTTTCTTTCCATAGAATTGATAATTAAATCGGTAATTTCTTTTAAAGTGTTATACGAAAATTATTTGGCATTATTCTAATATCACTGTATTTCAGGTCTATTTCTTTAATACACTGAGGTATTTTTCAATTATTTGTTTTGTTTTACAGTGCCGTCTCAACGTGCGATCGGCGAATGACTTTGAGTGGCTAAAGCAATGTCGCTTCTATTTCAAAGAAGACGCAGACAAGACATGGATCTCGGTAACAGACGTTACTTTCGCTTACCAAAATGAATATTTGGGCTGTACCGAAAGACTTGTCATCACGCCGTTGACAGACCGGTAACTACTTTTTAATACGGAGTAAAAATATTCGAATTTGTAATTTTAAGGGTTACGGGAAGATTATGAATGACCATTTAGTGCAAACTTTACTTTCTTTCTCTCTTGTCCTGCTTCTATATCAGGTTTTACAATTTTTGGGGCTTAATATTGAAAGATGTCATTCCTTTAATGAATACTTTCGCATTAGGATTCCAAATTCAATTACCAACGTTACTGTTGTTAATTTCAGATGCTACATAACGTTAGCTCAAGCATTGGCTATGAGCATGGGCGGTGCGCCTTGCGGTCCCGCCGGCACTGGGAAAACAGAAACTGTCAAAGATATGGGCAAAACCTTGGCTAAATATGTCGTCGTCTTCAACTGTTCCGATCAAATGGATTACAGGTATAACAAAATATAAAATATTCTTATAACATTCATGCTCTCTCCTCAAATGTAGAGATTACATGTTTCAATTTGACACAATTCTAGCACAGCTATCAGATTTTTTTTTTCATCCATAAATCTTCCGCACACATGATCATCGGAAACAGTAGCCCTAGTACGAATATTTGTGGAAAGCACCAACATATCTTCGTCGACAATATTTGTACTAAAATGTGCGGTATATGGGGCATAAAGTACACCAAAAATCTTATCCCAAATTTGACATAATTAACAATGACGATTTGAGGGCAACATCCTTGTCGCAAACATTCGTGATATTCCCAGTATTCATTATACGAATACTGCCTTTGTTTAATCAATCATTAATGTTATTTTTCTATAATTGTTGATTTTGTTTTTAGAGGCCTTGGGCGTATTTATAAAGGTTTAGCACAATCGGGCTCTTGGGGCTGTTTTGATGAGTTCAATCGTATCGAGCTGCCTGTATTGTCAGTGGCCGCGCAACAAGTTGCCGTCGTGCTGGCAGCTAAGAAAGAAAAGAAGAAGACCTTTTTGTTCACGGACGGAGACATGTCCGATATGTGCCCGGAGTTTGGTATATTTATTACAATGGTAACTGTTAAAGATAATTTATCTATGAATAAAAGATAGTGAAAACTTTAGAAACAACACAGGAAAGTGGATTATAATATTGTATTATATTTATCTAGAACCCGGGCTACGCTGGACGTAAAGAGCTTCCGGAAAATCTGAAGATACAATTCCGTACAGTAGCTATGATGGTGCCAGACAGACAAATCATCATCAGGGTAAAGTTGGCTTCATGCGGCTTTCTTGAGAATATCACACTTGCTCGAAAGTTTTACACGCTTTACAAATTGTGTGAGGAACAGTTAACAAAACAGGTAATTATATTTACCTATACAATGAAACCCGATCATATTATTCTTCTAGTTTTTTAATTATTGTTATATTTGCATAAATTAACATTTTCTGTTATTAGGTGCACTATGATTTTGGACTTCGAAACATTCTATCAGTTTTGAGAACTCTAGGCGCTGTAAAGCGAGTTAATTCAAAAGACAATGAAAGTACAATCGTGATGCGTGTCCTACGAGATATGAACTTATCAAAATTAATAGACGAAGATGAGCCATTATTTATATCTTTGGTAGCTGATCTATTTCCTAATCAAGTATTGGAGAAAACTACATACCCCGAACTAGAAGACGCAATTAAGAAACAAGTTGATCAAGCAGGTTTAATCTATCATCCACCATGGGTGTTGAAAATTATACAGGTACTTACACAAAGTATTTATTATAAATTAAAATAACATTATTAGAAATTGGCGAACTACATTTGCTGTATCCGTTAGTAAACTAATATGCTACATTTTATATGAACTTTAGCTTTACGAGACACAAAGGGTGCGACATGGCATTATGACCCTGGGTCCACCTGGCGCTGGGAAAACAACGTGTATTCATACCTTGATGACTGCTTTATCTAACATAGAAGACCCACACAGGTAAAATAATGGATATATTTATAAGTATTATGGTATCAATTTTCTAATTTACTAACAAACCGATTGAATAATCCCTTAAAAATTATGTTTTCAGAGAAATGCGTATGAATCCTAAAGCTATAACCGCGGCACAAATGTTTGGACGTCTAGATGTTGCCACCAACGACTGGACCGACGGTATATTCTCAGCTTTATGGCGAAAAACATTAAAAATTAAAACCGGCGAACATATTTGGTTGGTCCTAGACGGTCCCGTAGACAGCATATGGATTGAAAACTTGAATTCAGTTCTTGATGATAATAAGACACTAACTTTGGCTAATGGTGATCGTTTGACAATGTCTCCAACTTCAAAGATTATTTTCGAACCAGAAAATATCGATAATGCCTCTCCTGCAACGGTTTCTCGTAACGGAATGGTGTACATGAGCTCTTCAGGTTTGGATTGGGAGCCAGGTAATTTTTTTGTACATTTATCATCACTTTTAGTCTCACAAAATGCTTAAATCTAAAAATTTTCTGTACAGTTCTTAGCGCCTGGCTTATGACAAGATCCCAGAGGGAAATAGAAGTTTTTAGTGCTCTATTTGAACAGACTTTCCTAAGTACCTACACATGGTGTACTCAGAATCTTACCTTCAGTATGCGAGTACTTCAAACCAACATCGTTTTTCAAATACTTAATATATTAGAAGGTCTAGTTCCACCGCAGATCGTAGAAGTAGAAGAACCTTCAGCAAATAAATCGGTAAATGGTGACTTAGATGACGAAGACGAAAAGGAAAAATCGGAAGAAATTATTCTCTTTACGCATGAACATTTGCACAAAATTTATATTTTTGCATTAATATGGGGATTTGGATCACTTCTTGAAACAGAAGATAGAGCTAGGTTTGATAGGCACATTAAGACATCTTTCGTAGATATACTGGAACTACCAAAACATCCAAGTAATAAACCTAGTATTTTGTTTGACTTTTATGTGAAACATCCTGGTAAATGGGAGTTATGGGATGATTTGATGACTAACTATCAATATCCTGACACCGCAACACCCGATTACTCTAGTATTCTAGTTCCAATCGTAGATAACGTGAGAATTAATTATCTAATACATTGTATTGCAAAACAAGGAAAAGCAGTACTTCTTTTGGGCGAACAAGGTTCAGCGAAAACGGTTATGATGAAAGCCTATATGAAAAATGCTAACCCAGAACAATTTATGGGTCGTTCATTTAATTTTTCCTCTGCAACGAGTCCTTATCAATTCCAAAAAACCATAGAAAGCTACGTTGAAAAACGCAGTGGTATGACTTTTGGTCCGCCAGGAGGCAAAAAAATGTTAGTGTTTATAGATGACATAAATCTTCCACAAATAAATGAATGGGGTGATCAAATAACAAATGAAATTGTTAGGCAAACAATGAGTATGGGAGGATTTTATAGTTTGGAAAAACCTGGAGATTTTACTACAATTGTCGATATTCAATTCTTAGGTGCTATGGGACAGCCAGGTTATATTTTATTACAATAATTACTACTTAATTAACAAAATCTGAGACCATATTTTAATTAATCATCTTTTATAGGTGGAGGACGGAATGATATTCCAGCTCGTTTGAAGAGACAATTTTCTATTTTTAACTGTCCCTTGCCTAACAATGAATCGATAGATAAAATTTTCAAGGTTATAGGTGAAGGTCATTATAATGTAAAACGTGGTTTTACTGCAGAAGTAAGATCTCTTATAAAACGTGTTATACCTTTAACAAGAGAACTATGGACGCGAACACGACAGAAACTTTTACCTACACCAGCTAAGTTCCATTATGTATTTTCGTTAAGAGATTTGTCAAGAGTTTGGCAGGGTATGGTAGGGACCTTGCCGACTGTAATAGAATCGGAAAAGTGTCTAATGCTATTATGGAAACACGAATGTTCCCGCGTGTTTTCAGACAGGTTTACACATCAAGCTGATAAAGATTGGTTCAATGTAGCCCTATACGACATTACTACAGAAGTATTGGGAGTGGAATACAAAAAAATGATGGATAAAGATCCTGTATTTGTTGATTTTATGAGGTAAATAAATAAGTGTTTTCTTTTATTTTCATTAATAAATAGTTCAAAGTTTAATGATTTTATTTTTCATAAAGGGATGCTCCGGAACCAACTGGTGAAGAAGGTGAAGATGCTGATATGGAGTTGCCGAAAGTTTATGAGCCGGTGTTTGATTTTGATGAATTACGAGACAGATTAGACATGTTTCTTTCACAATTCAATGAAATGGTGAGGGGCTCTGGAATGGATTTGGTATTTTTCCCTGATGCGATGCTTCATTTAGTAAAAATATCTCGAGTTATAAGACACCCTAGAGGTAATGTAATGCTAGTGGGTGTAGGAGGGTCTGGAAAGCAATCGCTGACAAAACTATCAACTTTTATTGCTGGATATCGTTCCTTTCAAATAGCTTTAACAAGGTCCTACAACGTTGGAAACTTTTTAGAAGACCTTAAGTTATTATATAGATCATGTGGTGTACAAGGTAAAGGAACAACGTTTATATTTACTGATTTGGACATTAAAGAAGAAGGTTTTTTGGAATACTTAAATAATATATTATCTTCTGGGGTCATATCTAATTTGTTTACCAAGGATGAACAGCAAGAAATTATTTCGGAACTAACACCAATTATGAAGAGGGAAAACCAGAAGAGGACTTTAACTAATGAACTAGTAATGGAGTATTTTCTTAACAGAACCTGTCAAAATCTTCATGTTGTTTTATGTTTCTCGCCTGTAAGTTAATTTCATTTTAACAATAATTATCCTAAAAGTTAATTTCTAAATTAATATAAATACATTCTTTATTATTTCAGGTAAGTGAAGCATTTAGGTATCGAGCATTACGTTTTCCTGCTCTTATATCTGGTTGTACTATCGACTGGTTTCAACCTTGGCCAAAAGATGCTCTAGTATCTGTTGCGGACCATTTTCTCGCTGAATTTGAGATAGAATGCACGAAAGAAGTAAAAAAGGAACTCGTAACAGTCCTAGGAACGATTCAAGATGTTGTATCTCAAGTGTCTACGGACTATTTTCAACGGTTCAGAAGGTCGTCTCACGTCACACCAAAATCATATCTTAGTTTTATAGGAGGTTACAAAACTATTTATCAGATGAAGCAAAAAGAACTAGGGGACGGAGCACTGAGAATGGATACTGGATTAGAAAAGCTTCGTGAAGCTTCCATTTCTGTGGAAGTTTTAAAGAAAGATTTAGCGGTTATGGAACAAGATTTAGCTTTAGCATCTGAAAAAGCTGACCGAGTACTAACTGAAGTTACTGAAAGGGCTATGCAAGCAGAGATAGTAAAAAATCAAGTGCAAATAGTTAAAGAAAAGGCCGAAGCTTTAGTAGCTTACATCGCTGAAGAAAAAGAGAAAGCTGAAATTAAATTAGAAGCAGCTAAACCGGCACTTGAAGAAGCAGAAGCGGCGCTTAATACGATAAAACCAGCACACATTGCTACAGTCAGAAAATTAGGTCGGCCACCGCATCTTATTATGAGAATCATGGATTGTGTACTAATTTTATTTCAACGCAGATTGCATCCATTAATACCAGATACTGCTGCACCTTGCCCGAAACCTTCGTGGGCCGAGTCACTTAAGGTCAAATCCAACCAACCTTAAATACAAACATAGGCCTTTAAGTACGATGTAATAAAAATGTACCATTTCTTTTTTATTTACAGATGATGGCGAGTACAACATTTCTTCTACAATTACAAAACTATCCAAAAGATATTATCAATAATGAAATGGTAGAGCATTTAGTTCCTTATTTTGAAATGGAAGACTATAATATGGATACTGCTAAACGTGTTTGCGGAGACGTTGCTGGTTTACTCTCCTGGACAAAAGCAATGGCGTTCTTTCACAGCGTTAATAAGGAAGTTTTGCCTCTGAAGGCAAATCTTTTATTGCAAGAAGCAAGATTAAAGGTAAATAGTATTTAATAATTAAACATACGGAAACTACATTTACGAACTTGCAATAATACTAATATTCAATCATCATAGGTTGCTATGGAAGATTTAGCATCTGCAGAAAGACAACTGGAAGAGAGAGAATTGTCGCTACGAAAAGTCAAGGAACAGTATGAGTCAGCAGTATCTGAGAAACAACAACTAACAGACGCCGCCAATGTTTGTCTGAGGAAAATGACAGCTGCTACAGCCTTGATAAATGGCCTAGGAGGCGAAAAAATAAGATGGACACAACAAAGTAAAGATTTTAAAGAGCAACTTGGTAGATTGGTTGGTGATGTTGTTCTGGCTACAGGATTTTTATCATATTGTGGACCGTACAATCAAGAATTCCGAAATAGCCTGTTTCACACCTGGATGGGAATTCTTCAGAGTAAACATATACCAGTCACAGATAATTTAAACATAACAAATATGTTAGTAGAAAGTGCCACTATATCTGAGTGGACTCTTCAAGGTCTACCAAATGATGAACTTTCCGTTCAAAATGCTTTAATTGTTACAAAGTCTAGCTCATATCCGCTGTTAGTTGATCCTCAAAGCCAAGGTAAAAATTGGATTAAGAATAAAGAGAGCACAAACGAACTTCAAATTACTTCATTAAATCACAAGTATTTTAGAACACACCTTGAAGATAGTTTATCTCTCGGAAGACCACTTTTGATTGAGGATGTAGGTGTAGAACTAGATCCAGTCATAGATAATGTTTTAGAAAAGAATTTCATCAAATCAGGTTCTATTGAAAAAGTTATAGTAGGTGATAAGGAATGTGACGTTATGCCGGGATTTATGCTTTATATAACAACAAAATTACCAAATCCCGCTTACTCGCCAGAAATAAGTGCAAAAACATCGATCATAGATTTCACAGTCACAATGCAAGGTCTGGAGGACCAATTGTTGGGTCGAGTTATACTGATGGAAAAATCAGATTTGGAAGAAGAACGGGTTGCTCTTTTTGAATCAGTGATGAAAAATCAAAGGAGTATGAAAGAGTTGGAAAGCAATTTGTTATGTCGACTAACATCATCCGAAGGATCGCTAGTAGATGATGAAGCGTTAATTCAAGTATTACAGATAACTAAAACCACAGCTGAAGAAGTGAATGAAAAGTTGATAGTGGCTGAAGTGACCGAAAAGAAAATCGTCAAAGCTAGAGAGGAATTTAGAGCGGTTGCTGCTAGAGGCTCTATTTTATATTTTTTGATTGTTGAAATGAGTGATGTAAACATTATGTACCAAAATTCTTTGAAGCAATTCCTAAATATATTTGATAATTCTATAACTAAGTCAACAAAGAGCAATGTTACCGAGGAAAGAATAACCTTGATACTGAAATACCTTACACATGAAGTATGGGCCTTCACTTTGCGAAGTTTATACGAGAGACACAAGGCTCTGTTTACTTTGATGTTAGCCATGAAAATAGACTGCCATCGAGGTCTTATATCTCATGACGAATTCATGGCTTTTGTAAAGGGTGGTGCATCACTTGACTTGAATGCTGTTACTCCAAAGCCATTTAAATGGATTTTGGATATAACATGGCTTAATTTGGTTGAGATTAGTAAATTGAAAATATTTTCAGACGTTCTTCAAAAAGTAATACAACTTGGATTATTAATGTTGATTTTCATTTAATATGTTCTCAATTTCAATTTTGTAATAATTAAATGTAACTTCAGATAGCAACAAATGAAAAAGAATGGCGGGTGTGGTATGAAAAGGCAAAACCGGAGGAAGAGATGATTCCATCCGGTTACAACGAAAGCCTCGATGTTTTTCGCAAATTACTGCTAATAAGATCCTGGAGTCCTGACCGAACTTTGTCACAAGCGCGAAAGTATATAGTCGGTTGGTATAACATGGAATTGAATTTAATCATTAATTAAAGATTTAAATGAACACAAAAAAATACAATTGATGTGGTAATACAATAATTGCATATTATTTATGTATTTTTTGTGTATTTTTAATTTCTTTAGATTCGCTCGGTACTGAATACGGCGAAGGGCGAATACTAAACCTCGAAAGTACTTGGCAAGAATCTGAACCTCGAACACCGCTCATTTGCATACTCTCAATCGGGTCAGATCCTTCTGCCCAAATTGCGACATTGGCTAAGTCAAAAGATATTGGTAAATATCGTATTTCATTTGTTTGAAAGTAAAACTCTTATTTTATCAGAAATCGTTTGTTGCAGTTTTGAAAGCCGTCTCAATGGGCCAGGGCCAAGAAATCGTAGCCCGTAAGATGATTTCGGACTCCATGAGTGAAGGAGGCTGGGTGTTATTGCAAAATATTCATTTGTCTCTACCGTTTTGCGTCGAAGCTATGGATGCCCTGATTGAAACTGAACATATGCAAGAATCTTTTCGACTTTGGCTCACAACTGAAGTGCACACAGATTTTCCGATAGGTTTGCTGCAGATGGCAATTAAATTCACTAATGAGCCACCTCAAGGAATACGAGCCAGCATGAAAAGAACTTACCAAAATATCACCCAAGATACATTAGATTATTCTTCACTATCGCAATGGCCTCCGCTCCTGTATGCTGTTGCATTTTTGCACACTATCGTACAAGAAAGAAGGAAATTCGGGCCTTTGGGGTGGAATATTCCTTATGAGTTTAATCAAGCGGATTATGCAGCGAGCGTCCAATTTATTCAGAACCATTTGGACGAAATCGACCCAAAGAAAGGAATTTCATGGCCTACTATTTGTTACATGCTGGGAGAGGTACAATACGGTGGTCGGGTGACGGATGATTTCGACAAACGTTTACTGACCACATTTACCAACGTATGGTTTTGCGACGTGCTTCTAAGACCAGGTTTTGAATTCTACAAAGGTTACAAAGTGCCACAAACGAGGAATATACAAGGATACGTAGATTACATAAACCAATTACCTTTGACTGATACTCCTGAAGTATTTGGATTGCATGGTAACGCAGATATTACATATCAGATAAACAGTGCTAAAGATATTTTGGATACTATACTTAGTGTTCAACCTAAAGAAGGAGGCAGTCAGGGAGGCGAAACTAGAGAAAGTATAGTATATCGTTTAGCTGAGGATATGTTGGAAAAACTACCTAAGCAGTATGTTACTTTCGAAGTTCGAGAGGCTCTACAAAAGATGGGCGCATTTTTACCAATGAATATTTTTTTAAGGTTACGTAAATTTACACACTACTTTTTTATATTTATTAATAAAGCCGGATTAATTTTCTATTTAAAAATTATGTTCATTCTTGTTTTGCAGACAAGAGATAGACAGAATACAGCGAGTCATAAAAACAGTATTCACGACTTTATGCGATTTGAAACTGGCTATTGATGGAACGATCGTAATGAGCCAAGGGCTACGAGAGTCTTTAGATGCTATGTACGATGCAAGAATACCCAGTCAATGGTCGAAGGTATCGAAAGAATATTCACGTAAAAATATCATACACAATTTTATCCATGACACGGTTACCCCAGTTTCACGGATTATGTTCTTTTTCTAAATGTGCGATCTAAAATATAGAGTTTAAAATTCAGAAGTATTTTTTTATAAACAGGTATCATGGGAATCAGCAACCTTAGGGTTTTGGTACACTGAGCTATTGGAACGGGAGCAGCAGTACAGAGCGTGGCTCCGGAATGGCAGACCTCATACATTTTGGATGACAGGCTTCTTCAATCCACAAGGCTTTTTGACAGCTATGAGACAGGTTAGACATTTATTAATTACTTTTGTATAATGGTTACACTTAGCATTTATTTCGCTGGTTATTTAGATTTGTGATTCAACTTTCAGGAAGTAACAAGAAGCCATAAAGGATGGGCTTTAGATTCGGTCGTCTTACAAAATCATATAACGAAGCTCAATCGTGAGGACGTACACGAAGGACCGTCAGAAGGTGTTTATGTTTACGGCTTGTTTCTTGAAGGTATACAATTTTTCTGAGTTTTTAAAATTTCTATCTTGACATCAATTGCTCAAAAATTCAAGTACCTAGACGACATCACTGCACAAACTAAATATATAGGAAACATTTGTTAAATGTTTCATATCCAGTCTATAAATTTTATTTCTGGCTCTTTGCTTATAAGTTTTAAGCTAGCACCAAAATATTAAAATTCATTCATAACATTTCAGGCGCTTCTCTGGACAGAAAAACAGGCAAACTCATTGAATCCAAACCTAAAGTTCTTTATGAACAAATGCCAGTAATTTATATATTCGCAATAAACACAACCGCGGGAAAAGATCCTAGATTATACGAGTGTCCCATCTATAGGAAGCCCCAACGAACCGACGCCAAGTACGTGGGGTCAATCGACTTTGAAACCGACAGCAATCCCCGACATTGGACCTTACGAGGAGTAGCTCTCCTTTGCGACATCAAATAAAATCAAATAAATTTTACAACACTTTTAATATCAATAAAAATGAACATGCATTCACGTGTTTAATTTAATACAAAAAACTGTTGATAAATACTAATAAAGACGAAATATACAACACAGTGGTTTAAATATAACGCCCTTATAAAAGTCATCAAAATTACACCAACCGAAAACAGAAACGACATTGACAGCATTGACATTTAAAGTAATTTCTTTATTTCGTCGTACAACACAAGTACAAAGGCCGCTCCTGTACCTCGGAGTATATTTGAAAAGGCACCTTTAAAGAAAGCTCCGAGGCCTTCTTGGCGTAGAATAGTAACCCAGCAGTGGGCGGTGCTTTTGTATTGGCGTTCGTGCACGGGCCGACCCGATTGCATCATCATCCTTCGTCTGACCGTGTCCAAAGGATATGATGCGATCCCAGCCACAGTTGTTACAGTCTGTCAAAACATAGATAACTTTAAAATATAATTCATCACGCTAACTTTTTTGTCATGAAACTCTTAACTTTTCCTCCTTACGTCGAGTGGTTGAATAACCTATAGATTGGATTAGTCAGTCACTCGTCTCGAGCTAATACCATCATGTTTGGATGAATCCCAACGATAACCTGCGATTCGTGAAATTTTTGAACGGCCTCTAGAAATTAAGCAACAAATCAAAACAACTTTACCTGTGCAATCATCCAAGATACGATTAAAGGAGTATTCTTTGGATCTGGCAACATGCCGCGTGCAGTATCATAGAAACCAAAGTAAGCGGCTCGATAAATGATAATGCCCTGTACAGATACAACAAACCCACGGTACAAGCCAATAGGACCATCGGACTTTAAAGTTTTAACCAGACAGTCAATCAAACCGTTGAACTCTTTGGACTTCCCTTTACCGACGTCCGCAGCTAATCTGATGATAAATCAAACGTATTAATATAAACTTTGAAAATAAACGTCTAATAAATAAATTAAATCAGTTTACCTAGTTCTCGCAAAATCTAGGGGATACACGAAGCATAATGAAGTCGCGCCAGCGGCACCGCCAGACGCTAAATTTCCGGCGAAATATCTCCAAAATTGTACGTTTTTATCAATATCTTTGAGAAAAAAACCCTTGTACACATCCCTAAACGCAAAATTTAGCGCCTGCGTTGGAAAATATCGAAGCACATTCGCTAAATTTCCGCGCCAAAAGGATCCTATTCCTTGTTCTTTAGGGATACGTATAATTGCATCCATTACACCTGAAAAATATTTAAACTAAATATATTTTTTTAAATTAGTGTACGTGTTTTGGTGAACGGGAGGAGTTGGAAAGCACTGTCCATGGGAATAAAATTGTAAATATAACTATTTTCCTAGGCCTGTGTCAAGTGTGTGCTGACACTTCGAAAGTCGCCTTTGAAACTTTGAATTTGTATAAAACACTTGTTCTGGAGATTATAAATCTATAGTACCTAAGCTTCAAGTTCCCACCCCTTATTCCAAGAGTACAAACGTAACAAGATGGAACGCGAGTTTGTATTAAGAAATATCTATTGATTTACTGAAAACAAATATCTAAAAAAAAATTGAGGATGTGTTTACCTTTGTATCTTTTGTCAGCTGCAATCTGTTTAGATACATGCTGCACTTGCAACAGTAACTTCACTCGCTCAATGGGCGCCACGGCAGTTTTTGAAACAGCGGCAGATATACCACCCGCAAGGAAATCCTTTAGGAATGCGCTACTTCCCTTGTCCTTCTTTTTATCATCTTTCTTATCGTCCTTCTTTGACATTATCGCAGACTATTTTCACCACCACGCTAAAAGCGTGCTATGGCTATTGTTAATTAAATCCAAATACTACAATCTCAATTCGAAATGTTAAATAATTCCTACCACGACTTTAATATTCCATATCTAGTAGACATCAACATAAATTGTGCATGAATAATTTAAACAATAGAAACCAATACCTACAAATATTTGTTTAATAGAAGAAATGTTAGTTATAAAAACCTTTGACACTGTTGACAACTATGGAAGAAAAGTATTGTTCTTAATTTTTTTTATTCTTTTGAATATAGAACGAATTAGAAATCTCTTTAGATGCTACATCTACAGTCAGAATTATGTTTTAACTTTTATGAGTAATTATAAGATTGATATCATATAATTTCGACAGAATAAGATTCAACAAATTAGGCTCGTTGTCCGGGTAACCAACGTTGGACCTTTTAAATAATTATATGGAAAATACACGTCAAAGGAAATGTAACCTCCTCGATACTGTAAAACCTTTTTGGTCAAGTTTTAACAGCCTGATCAACAGAAAAATCTTGTCTCGAGTGTGCCAGTCTTCATTGATATTGCAACACTCTGATATTAACAATGTTATGGTAATGATTTTTTTAATGAAATTGCTGTTGCCATTACCAGAAATTAGTTCCGTAGGTTTTCCGCAATATGGCGGTAGTTATATTATTCTGCGCGGCTTGGTTGTCTGAGGACATGGATGAATGCGCGCGGACAGCGACGAGTGTTTTGTATAGGCCAACAATCCAGAGGCTCTAGTACGAATATTCGTGAAATTACATTATCGACTTTTTCAGACTACTACTTATACTAGAATATACTTACTATAGGTACTCTTTGGACTGACTTTGGACGGCCCCCAACCGGGTGTTAAGTACACCAACATATCTCGTAGTTGTCAAAGACGTTACAAATGCGTTCTCGCATCTGTCACGCAAATATTCCTAATAGACCGTCTACGAGAACGAAGCTTTTATGCAGTTACAGCAGATTATATTTTATAGTAGGTAAGCTTTTGTAATACTGTTAATCACATTCATATTTACCTAAAGTAATAAAAGATCAGGGACATTAGCTCAGAAGCTAGACAACTTGTATACATTCCCTTTCTTATTCTTTATTGATTTCTAAATTTTAGTTGAAAGTGCGGGACTCGAAAGGTAGCTATTAATATTCGTCAATCCTTAAATACATATACGACTAATGGTAGCCCGATAGAAGACTTCATCAGACCAGAAAAAAAAGAAAAAAGCATCATGTAATATACCCGCGTGCATTAGCTACCTTCCAGTTCAAGTCCCGTCAAAATCTGTCAATACGTTCCGGAAATTACCCGGAACAAAGAATTGATATTTCATGATGTATTTTAAATAAATAGTTTTTCAATATTACGCACAAGCACTCCAATTTTATTAAACATACATCTTCATGGAAGTAAGAACTTTTTTCATATTCGTCTTGTGTTCAATTTAGGTGTTATCTAAAAACCTGTCACAAAAAGCAACTTTGTTTTATAAAATTTACTCTTTTATGCTACATATAAAATATAAATATATCTATAACCAAAATATACCGAAATTGAAATAAATAAAAGAGACTATATGTGACAAAGAGGCTACTTTATTTAATATCTTATTTCGATTTCATTCAAATGTCAATTTTTACTTGTTTGGATTTAAACAGATTGTGTAAAATTAACTACTTATGTAATAAACAATGTAATACTTTATAACACACGGAACCGGAATATGTAAATATGTAGTTATATTTTAAAAAAAGTTGAAATACAAAATTTATCTAATAATTAAAAAAAAAAACTATTTTTTTTACAATTATGTTCAAAGAATTATTTTTGTTTTACATAAGGATAATCAACATTTTATTTAGAGAGTATATCTATTAGGGAAATTGTACTAATATTTATAAATTGCAATAAATATCTATGTATTGCACAATGTCAATGCCAAATTTGCATGGTATTGTCAAAGCGTTATTTAAAAAATATGAATTAATAAATTTAATAATTTAATCACGATTCTGATTGTCAATAGCAAATTAAATTCTATTTTATAACTGTTATAATGATATACACTTGTAAGCACAATTAACTTATTTCATTATATTAAGAGCAAGAAGAATTTTAACTTAATATCCAATAAACATTAAATTTTCCAACTACTTAATGCACCCTAACTTATAAAATAAAGCTAAAATTAGAAAAAAAAGGTGAATGTGAAATGTTCATTAGTTCTCATGCACAAGATTGTTGTTGACATTTGAGATATACTTTAAATACAAAACAAATCTTGAAACTAAACCAGAATAATAATGAAATATAACTGAGTTGCAAAATTCTCGTATTATTTCATAATATCAGCAAAATATTTTTTAAATAAATAAAATATTATGATAAAGATGGAATATGTTTCGTGTTCCGCTTTAATTCATTGAAAGATGTGTAAATAATGATTTAGGGGTAAATAAAAAAGCACTTGACTATAATTTCACCTGATGTTAAGTTGGGATGTGGTGGATGGTAAGCACTTATTAGTAATTGTGCTTATAAGCGAGTCGTGCAAATTAAATTTAGGAAAAAAAGTGACCCTAAGTGATTAGCTAATTATTTGCGTATCTTCGCTGCGTTATCGGCGTTTTCTTTCATGATCTTAGACTTCAGATGGTCCTTGTATTTGAGAATGCCACCATTCCATTTTGTTACCGTTGAATTCTCACAAATCCAAATCTCTTCAGCGACCTAAAAATACAACATACGTTTTATATAAATCCATAATATTGGCAAAAAAGAGGGACGAAAAAAAAACTGATAATGTCAACTGTAAATTAATTCAGCAGACTTAATTATCTAGTTCCGTATAATTTATCTTTTTAGCATTTAACTGCGACTTCATCGCCGTGATTTAGTAAGAAATCTAGTTACAAATAAAGCTTATTTCACTCAGGAATATTTTACTTTCCCAACAGTGAAAGAGTTTTTCAAAAAGGTTCAGTTATTTCGGAGCATATTTAATGCAAAACAAATCTTTCCCCTTTATAATATAGATTATATATGTATTCCCTATTTAATATTAAAACTGGCAAGACATCATTAGTTCAACATTTTTCTAGATTGATTGAAAAATCTATTAAATAACCTGATTAATGAGCCTGAAGTCGTGGCTAACGAGTACCATGCCACCATCAAAGTCATTAATGGCCTCAGCGAGGGCATCAATTGTCTCCATATCAAGATGATTGGTAGGCTCGTCGAGTAGTAGGAGATGAGGTGTTTGCCACGCGAGCCATGCGAACACCACGCGACAACGTTGCCCATCAGATAGCTGACGCATCGGACATATCTATAATAAAAATACAAATGTATAGAATCCTATCTGAACCGGTAAAAATAAGTAAAATTAAATATGACAGAACATAGCGCCCCCCTGTCAAAAGAATCCCCCCCTGAAAGAAGATCCTCTTTGTAGAATAGCTGTCATGTAATTTTTTTTCTATTTCTAAGGAGGTTTTATATATATTCTGAATAAATAAAACCAACCGCGATTTAATTGGTTCAGATGTTTGACTATAAATAAAGTACATATGTGATGAAATGTATTTATGTAGATACAAATCAATATCTGTTTGTCCTCTGTGTGTATGAACACGTTTTTATTTTATTTTGTTATATTATTTTTAAGTGGCTGTGTAAAGCTATATCTTCATATAAATTATAAAAGTGATACAAGAAGGATTACTGACTTTCTTTATTGTATAATATACTAGCTTTTAACCGCAACTCCGTCCGCACGGATTAAAAAAAAATGCACACAAGATAAAAAAGTTCCTATGTTCATCTGCTAGTTCTAACCTACCTCCCCATCAATTTTCAGCTAAATCAGTTTGACTGATCTTGAGTTATAGTGTAACTTACACGACTTTCTTTTATATATATATATAGATTATAATATAACATAATACATTATTTTTATAATAATATGAATCACATATTAAAGATTATTAATAACATACCTGCTGACGTCCAGTAAGACCATATCTTCCTATGATCTTTCTCATTTCCTCACGTTCCCTCACTTCGGGGAACTGCTTCATCATATAATCCAATGGAGATAAGTCAAGGTCCAACAGTTCATGTAAATGTTGATGATAACGCCCGATACGTAAATGAGAATTCTTACGTATCATACCTGTACTTGGCACCAACTGTCAAAAACAAGGATTTAATTGATTTACTGTTGCCTTCATTATAATCTAGATAGTAGTCATGAAGTTCTTGTATGCATTGACTGTGGGAGAAGCGAGAGAAACATATCAGCATTGTCCATGACCTCTGCCTGCCCTTCTGGGTTATGGGGGTTTTTTTATCAATAGATGGTTATCCATCTTGGATTAAAATGTCTACTTATTTAACACATTACCGTGAAATTCCAATATCCAAACACTGTTCTCAATCATTCATCTGTTATTTTTTCTTTAAGGGAATGGAGTGATGACAGATTGTCATTCGTAATGTTGTTTTGATAGTGGTAACCCACTGTTATCTTGTTTTTATTTGTAACCCGAGGGCAAGTTTACTGAGTGTATAGAAATACTTACATCTCCATAGAGCAGTTTCAATAGAGTGGATTTGCCGGCACCATTAGGACCGACTAGAGCAATCCTAGTGTCTAAATCAATACCAAACTCTAAGTTCTTGTAGATCCAAGGCCCACTATCGGTATATCTGAATGACACATTCTAGAAACAAAATAATACATTTAAACCAAAAAAAAATAACAAATCAAATAAGTCAACACATCAATTTTCGAGATCTGTAAAGATTACAATCGTACAGATATACATTTAAATGTACTACTTAAAAACATTAAACTGTAGGATACTCTGTTAGTAGACAGTTAGTCCAAAAATTTCGTTCTTTATGTAATTTGTCTATTGCTTATCCTCAAAAATTGAATCAATATAGAGACAATGTGTCATAATTACCTGCACCATAATAACTGGTGGTGGTACCTTCCCACAAGATGGGAAATAAAAGTTGAGTATTTTATCGTCCACTACTTTCTCTGTGAGACCCTGGGCTACCATCTTAGCCAGAGTCTTCTCTTTAGACTGAGCCTGACGAGCGAGTTTGGCTGATCCGTGACCAAATCGGCTAATATAGTTCTGTCAAATAAACGATTTAAAGAATTTAATATTATTACTAGCTGTGCCCGCGACTTCGTCCGCGTGAAATGCTATTTTGGGTAGCATTTTTTTTGGGCTAATTATTTTATTTAACCAACGTGCTATGCTTTGATGTATGTAGAAGAACATAGAAAGAGGTGTGCCCGGACCGCGCCAAATGTAGGTCCTGGGTCTCTGCCTACCCCTCTGGGTTACGGGTCGTGAATTATGTTGTTGTTGTGGTTTTTACTTAAACTTATAAAAAATGCCAAAAAATATAAAACTTACAAAATATTCACATAAACATCTTCCCATACAAACATTCATCCCCTATTCCGTTTTGTTACATTGCAACCTTGAGGGTAAAAGTTTTACAAATTTAAAATGTCATATTTATTTATATCAAATTAGCAGCCTAAAAAATAAGTTTAAAGCTTCTAACTGTAAAAATGACGATACTTCCATACAAATTTCCACCCTCACTTTCAGCCTCTTATAACCCTTTTTTCGCGTTAAAAAGAAGGCTTTGTCCTTCCTCAGGCTCTAGACTAAATATTGGTAAGGGTAACATCAAAACATATTAAACAAAACATTCACCAAAACCTTACATATTGCCTAACAAAATTTCATCCCCTATTGTTATTTAGCACTCTTGGGGGCATAATTTTTACAAAAATTTAATTTCCTATTTATTTATATAGAATTAGTAACCTCAAAAATAAGTTTCAAGCTTCTAACTGTAAAAATGACGATACTTTCATACAAATTTCCACCCTAACTTTCAACCCCTTACAAACCCTTTTTCGCGTTGTAAAGTAGTCTATCCTTTCTCGGGCTCTAAACTAAATATTTGTAACGGTAACAGCAAAACATATTGAACAAAACATTCAACAAAATCTAAAATATTCCCAAACAAAATTTCATCCCTAATTGTTATTTAGCACCCTTAAGAGTAAACTTTTTTCAAATATTGAATATTAATTTCTTTATATCAAATTAGCAGCCTCAAAAATAAGTTTCAAGCTTCTAACTGTAAAAAAAGACGATAATTCCATACAAACTTTCACCCCCACTTTCAACCCCTTCAAACCCCTTTTTCGCGTTAAAATGTAGCCTACGTCTTTCCTCAGGCTCTAGACTAAATATTGGTAAGGGTTACAGCAAAGCATATTTAACAAAACATTCACCAAAACCAAATATATTGCCAAACAAAATTTCATCCCCTATTGTTATTTAGCACCCTTGGGGGTAAAATTTTTCCAAAAATTTAATTTCATATTTATCTTTATCAAATTAGCCTTAAAAATAAGTTTCAACCTTCTACCTGTAAAAATGACGATAATTCCATACAAACTTTCACCCCCACTTTCAACCCCTTACAACCCCTTTTTCGCGTTAAAATGTAGCCTATGTCCATCCTCAGGCTCTAGACTATCTGTGTACAAAATTTAATTTAAATCGGTTCAGTAGTTTTTGCGTGAAAGCGAGACAGACAGACAGACAGACAGACAGACAGAGTTACTTTCGCATTTATAATATTAGTAAGGATTATAAATGAAGACTTATTAAGATAAAGATGTATAGTTGAATATTTAATTTTAGGTATCTCCAGAACAGCGGATCCAACTGAAATTTGGCATAGATGTAGAACATGTAGGAATTAAAAAAATATATATATAATATCCGTTCAAGATATACCTTCAAACAAACATCCATCTAAACTTTCGCATTTATAATATTAGTAAGATTACTTTATTACAAGAATATTTATCGTTGGTTATTTCCTTTTACTAGTTTCATTAATAATTTTTCAGTTTGTCACAAACGGTCAATTCATAACCATAGGTTGACATATTGCCAAAACCTGTCTTTATGTCCCTGGTTGCAGTGGAAACCGGTTAGGTTCAAACAAAAACTGTATCATGTGAACCTACCTTCATGTGAGCTATCTGATCTTGCTCCCAGTTGTATTGCTTCATTTGGTTCTCAAGCAACTCCAAACGCGTTCGCACAAATGCTTCATAGTTACCAGTATAATACTTAAGACGGCGCTTATTCATATGAACAATATTAGTACAGACACCATTCAGAAAGTCCTGGGAGTGAGAAATTAGAACCAGAATACGCTTATATCTGAAACAAAGTTATTTTTCTGCAGTCTTTTTTACATATGATTGTTTTAAACCTTTCTTGATCCCTTCAGTGTTGATTTCTCATACTAAATTTCATTGAAAGTTAACTAAATCGTAAAGTTTTTTGTACAGTCTTAAAAGTGTTAATAATAAGTGACAACACTTACGATTTAAGTTCTTCTTCAAGCCATACGCAGGCATCCAAATCGAGATGATTGGTTGGCTCGTCCAACAGAAGTAAATGGGGTTTCACATATAAAGCACGGGCCAATGCAATGCGCATACGCCAACCTGTTAGAAATATATAATCTTTTAAAATATCACCAGATTAATCATCTATATATATAAAAGAAAGTTGTGTTAGTTACGCCATTTATAACTCAAGAACGGCTGAATCGATTTGACTGAAAATTGGTTGACAGGTAGCTTAGGACCAGGAACAGGACATAGGATAATCTTTACACCATTTTCTATTTTTTTTTATTCCGCGCGGACGGAGTCGCGGGTAAAAGCTAGTATATAATATAGTAATATTTGAATCTGAAAATTAATAAGCTATGGTTTTAAGTAATTAATAATTATTTAATATTAAAAGGATCTGTTTTATTTTAAAAGGACTTCAAAGTCATAAATGTAGATATCGTGACATGTACAAATTACACACGCGTTTGTGTGCAGAACTACTTAACATCTATTAACATCATTGTTTTCAATTGATACTTGATTGTATTCACACATCTGTATATGTTTACATTTAGTATAACTGGTTGTTTTCATATGTTTGTACAACTGCACTGATACTCTTATTGTTGATTATAAAATATTTACATTAAACTCTCTAACAATTCCAGAAGTTTGTTTGTTATGCCTTTACAGCTTAATCACTCAACTAATTATTATGAAATTTTGCCACACTTATATACCAGGATTTGGAAATAGGCAAACTCAAGGTCATTTAAGCCGAAATATAAAATGTTTAGGAGCTAGTACAGTTGATTCAAAAGCAATGATCTGTGGAGAGAAATCCATGCTAAATTAGCACATACCTCCGGAGAAATCCTTAGTAGCTTTCTGTTGCATTTCTTTAGTGAAGCCAAGACCGTGTAGGATGTTAGCGGCCCGAGCTTCAGCTGTGTCAGCGCTCAGGTCTTCCAGCCTGTCGTATATATCCATCAGCTGCTCTTGCGATTCTAGACATATTTAAGAATAAATAAGTAAAAATTTACTAACACTGATGATCCTAAAATATTACTAAATTAAGTTATAATTTTAATAATAGTTAAACTTCTTTAAATTTTAAATTCTAAAATCAAAATATTAAAATTATTTCTATATATGTGGCAATGTAATTGCTCATTGCATTAAATGGACACATTGTAAAGTTTATAAATTAAAGACATATTAGCACACAACTAACCATCATCTTCACAGTGTGCCAATTCTTCTGCTAACTTCTCGAGCTTTATTCTTTCCTCGTCCACCTCCATAACACATTCCAGAGCAGTTTTATCCGAAGCAGGCATTTCTCTCGTCAGATGAAAAATATCAATATGATCCGGTATCGGCACTTCGCGACGTCCGAGAACCGAGAGTAGCGATGATTTGCCTGAAACAAGTATCATTTGACCATGACAGAAACATCTGACATTTGTAAAACACAAACATAGTACAAGTTGCCTAATTTGTAAACAGCAATTAGACGAAGCCATAAAGAATTATGGAATTATTCCTAAAAATTACAAGTTACAAAGAAGTCATAATCATCTCTGTGATTTTTTTTCTATTCTCAGTTCTTTTTCATTTACAAGATAAAAAAATGTGATCCGTCATGGGACGCCTGGCAGATGTGAAACATCGTGTGTGTACAAGTTATATGCATAAAAGGTAATATTACTAGTGAGCCTATAGATGTTTCACATCAATTTGATTTAAGTTCTAAAACACGATATTGAAGTAGGTAGCTTAATATATATGCAAAGCAACGATTTAAAATGTTCGAGGTTCCAATCAGTTCAATTATCGGAATTACATGCTGAACCTTTATGGTTCCTTCATCCTGTGGAAAGTCCCCGGAGACAGGACGGAAAGCATCGTATTATGGTGGATTCAGGCCGGGTTCGGTATATATGTATACCTCAGTATAGCGTGGCGACCCTTCGCCACGGCAAGCGTCGCCACGCCAACGATTCGGTTTACAAGTGATCCTATAGATGTTTCACATCAAAAAGTAACTATATAAAACATCTCAGGGTTACATTCAACCCTCTTATAAATTTTAATTTGAAGACCAACGTACGAAAATGTTTTATTCACACTTTGTCTATCATTTGTAACTTATTGAATAAATTGACTACATATTGATATTAAAAGTGATTCTAGTTTCAGTTGACGTCAATGACAATTGTAAAGTGAAATGGACCAGAAAAACTGGAAGATTGAATTGGAAATACGATGATTTCTATATAACGAACATTGACTGAAGAATATGATGGATAACATAGCAGAACATCGCAACAAAAATAATTCTAGGTAGAAATACAATAAAATAAATTTCAAAAACATGGAAAGGAGGTTGGCAGAAGAACATTTAAGAAAAAGAATAAGAAAATTAGTATTGCATCATAAATTGTCAAATTAAATGCAAAAGTTTGCATATATTTGTTACCATGTAACTCCAGTATATGGATGAAATTTGAGACTTTTTAATTACACAAAGACGAAAACGGGGGCGACATCTAGTAAATAATATTTATATGCATAAAACTAATGATACAATACTATATTGATGAATTATACTTTTTACAAGAATTGTAATGATATAAATACATAACAAATACGCTTCAAGGCTTCAAACGCTTCAATGGTATACAATAAAAATTAAAAATTAACAATTTCTCAAACAAAGATCAAATTTGGCCATTTTAATACTCAGCAAATAAACACAACAAATTTATAAACAGTAGGGCATATAAATGGTTAATTTATAAGTTAGTACAATCAGAAATAAAGTAATAATTCGCTAATATACTGCAAATACAAAATATAAGACTGAATTAAGAAGAATACAATTTGTCCACATTCAACTACTTACTTCAGACCTATATTTTTCCATGTTTAATATGCTATGATCATACAAGTACATATAAGGCACTTCAATATACTTTAATTTAATTTATAATCTAATTAATTTCTATTTTCTATATCCTTCGTCATCGCATCATGTGTTAATGGATGGAACAATTTCGCGAATTCTCTATTTGTTGCGTTTATAAATGTCAGGCAAATTGTCTTATGAAATTAAAAAGTGAGTGGAACAATAAAAACATTTAAGACAGGACAATGTATCTCTGTTTAGTTAGGGATACATTGTCCTGTCTAACTAGTTAGTTATGTATTAAAACAAAATTATAAATTACGCGTCCATTGCTACACAAACAAAGAATTCTTCTTATATATTACCTATTATTTAAGTAATATTACAAATATCACCCATTTAAGAAACTCTTTGACCCCCATCTGCTATCTAAAGATTCTCAGTTCTAATACTAGTTATGGAGTTGATAACAGAATCCTTATCCGTTCCACATAACTAGATATACATATACATAAATAGATGCTAGAATTATTAAAATCTCTACATCTACAATCAGTACCAACTACCATCTTCGTCTCTTTTATTTCTTGTCTCCCTTCCTCTTCTTTCAACACAATTACATAACAATGACTAGAATAGTTTATGGTGCAGTAGTAATAGTTGTCTACTGATGATAATGATTGAAGTATTTGCTGAGAAATTAGTTTCAGAAATCTAATTTGTTTCAATCTCCCTACTTCTATTATATAAAGTTGTACCCTATATGATACGCTATAATAAAACCACAGTGAAATGAACGCACTTACATGTAATAAATTTGACTCTTTCATTATTGAGGTAAAATAAATTAACTTACCACAACCATTAAGCCCAACAAGACCATATCTTCGTCCACAATTCAGCTCCAAGAGTGTATCCTGCAGAAGTTCGTGGCCATAAAATGTGATTGAGAAATTTGCAATCTTGATATCCCTAGAGCGTGGATGAACCGCGAGGCTTCCAGTACATGAACGAGCCTCTGAGTTCATTTTAGCCTCTGCTTCTAACTTCAAACATAATGCCTCTGAAATTTTATCAAAATATTAATACCAATAACATTATAAATACCAATAATAATTTCTTATAATTTATCATCAAACTACTTAACCTAATTTTGACATTGGCTGGAATAACAAAAACATTAAGAGGTTTGTATCATTTTTTTTTTTAATTTGACTTTCATTTATGCTGAAAGTATTGAAGAATATGAGTATTAAGTATTAAAATGAAAAGTTATAACTCTCATATATTAATTTTTACTAACAATGACACACAAAAGTTTGTGTTGACTTTTGGTGTCTTCTCAAACTATTGGATGTAACCATGTGTTATTTTATGAACTTATGATTTTAACTGATTAAAAATAGACTATAAGACAATTTTTTAAGTGCTAAATAATATTAAATCTTTAATTTTTGAGTTATTTATCATTATTTTTAAAGGTTTTTAAACTCTCAGACTACATTTGGGATTGTGTAACAAAATTCCGAACAAAAACTACTGTGAAAGCAATAAAGAAAATAAAAATACCTTCAGCAGTCAATTCACGATCGACAGAGCCATTTGTCGTAGATCCATTCTCGTCGGCCGTCACTCTTGCCACGGGTTTTTTGTTCCGGTTACTAGCCTGCTCTTTTTTCTTTTGTTGTGCACGTTTCTTTGCATCAGACGGCATTGTGCTGTTATATCTCTCGGCTGTAACAATATGAATCAAAATATTGTACATTAATGCAATTAAATTCCATATATAAAATCACGGTTATAATCGCCATGAGTTGAAATGATTCACCAGGCATTATTAAAACTATAGAACGAAATACTTATTTCTCTTGTCTCACTTTCTTCGTTCCGACATAATTAAAACGGTCTTAATATTCACAAAAGCAGTATAGGAACAAGAATACATACCTATTCAATTTTAATCTGATAATAGGCAAGTTGACAGCGCCGACACGTGCTATTTTCTAAAAGGGAAGTCCAAACGAATGTGTATAGCAGATGGCCTTCTTCCTACGTCCTGCGTCTGATGACAGCGGGTTTAATACTGACAGCTCATTTGCCATTTGCCAAAAAGAGTTCACCAATCAGCGATGAGGTTTCTGGAATTATTTTCTTGTAATTGGTTTTAAAAAAAAAAAACAGTGTGACCATATGAAAAAAAAATTGACACATTTAACGAAACCTACAGTTTGACAATGTTTTTTGACTAAATGACTGGGGGCGCGTTTAAGAGTTTTAGCTATCAAGCTAAAATTTACTAACATCTATCGAAATTCTTCCATGTTGAAAACAAACGGACAAACTGTAAGTAAATATTTTGCAACTCATAAACTCAGTGTTCACAGTGTTTGCTTTCTATTTAAATTGAAACATCCACCCAAAAGTAAATAAAACTAAAAATTACTTTAAAGTGATATTTTTTGTATTTTCTAACATATAATAGCAACATTCACCCGTGCAGAAGTGCAGAAGCTGTTTCTTCTTTGGTCAAAACATGACGCTGTCACGCTGACATTGTTAATAATTTAATTAAGTATCTACCGTTGTACTGTGTCTATGCTTTTTTTGTTTTTTTTTACGTCTATGTCCGTTATGAAATTTTCGTACTTCCTGGAGAGCGCGTCTACGAATTCTTAGGGCTACCAGCGAGCAGCGAGCAAAAATTACCTCACATTAGGAAATTCTTCCGTGTTAAAAAACGCAAATCGTAAGCAGTTTAATAATTATATATGTACTTGTAGTAATTGTTTAGGATTTAAATCCAATATTATAAATGCGAAAGTTTAGCTGGATGGACGGATGTTAGAAGGTACCTCCGTAGCGGCTCAACGGGTCTTAATGAAATTTGGCATAGAAGCAGAACATAGTTTTGAACACATAGGCTACTTTTTAAGAGTTGCGGGCGATAGCTAGTTATTTCATACATACCTCGTTTCAATCATCATCCATTTCGTAGTTGGAGGTTTTTAAAAAATTTGACTTCTTTTTTAATTGCTATGTGAAAATTGTGAATAAAGATATATTTTTTAAAAAAAAGGGTATCTAATATCCTATAAGTGTTTTGAAATGATTGAAATAATTTGAAATTTCACGAGTTTTAGCGTAAATTATAGTTTGTCTATGGTTAAGGGTTTAGATAGGAATCTGGTATAAGGTGGCTCCAGGTAACACAAGCTACAATTTTATTTTCTTAATATCATTTTATTCAGCGGACACACGAATGATGGCATGTTAGTCTCTTCCTTTTAGAAAAACGATCGGGCCAGAAAATATTACAATAAAAAAAACGATCCTTATTAGTATTTTCATTATCCGAACACTCACATAAAAAAAAGTTTTTTATCTTAGTATTCCTTAGTATTTTAGATCTACTGATCAAGCTTATTGAAAAATGTAGATCAATCATCGTGCTACATATTTTCCCAATCTTGGACTTAGGAAACCAAATGTAAGTAGGAAGAATACTCGAAACTGTCAATTAATGTTAATTTTGCATATCGTACTAATGTTATAAATGCGAAATGGATGTTTGAAGGTATCAACGGATCTAGATGAAATCTGGCACAGAAGTAGAACATAATCTGGAAGAACACATATTGCGTTATATTTTAATATCGCGCGGAGTCGCGGGCGACAGCTTATTGTCTATAGATATCGTATAGTTATTAACAAATTAACCATGTGTTTATATTATCAAATGTAAGATTTTTCTTAAACATGACATGGTAAGATCCACAACCGCAGGTGTAACTTCCTCATTGGCCAAAATAATTTTTCACGATGACAGCGTTAACTCCACAGATAACGTATTATCTATGATTTATAAAGAAAATCGAGCCGATTATTATAACTCACGCCCGTAACGCAGTGGGGTAGACAGAGACCATAGACCTCCATTTGGTAGATAAAAAAATAAACAGTAAAAGTATAAATAAAAAGGAATAATTTAATAACGGACGTGTTCAACCGTAAATATTTTTAATACATAATTGATAACACACAATTCAACAAAATAATGTATTGTACACAAAACCCAGCCAATATGCTATGTTAACAATTAAGTATATAATTTAGAAATGTTATTGCAGCGAATTGTTAAGGCTAGTATATTGTAGACGCATTAAATTGTAACATGAATTGAATGTTAATATTGAAAATTTTCTTCCTAAAATACTTATTTTATTATAAGGCAAAATTGATTAATTAACAAGTGGACAAATCCGCATATATCTAATAATCAGAAATGTTTTATTAAAGATTGAAAATTTATCAAATATAAATCTATGGACAAAACTTGTGAAATATATTTATTGCTTTTATTATTATTTGAGAATTTGAAAAAAAAAATGTACGGAAACATTCAAGCATGCTGCGACGCTAGTATTGTCGTCTGCTATAAGGCATTCTCACATAGCCAACTTTTAATATAATCTAGCTAAATATGCCTACTAAAATATCCTTATAAACCTGTATCTAAAAAAATCCCTTACGCTTTATATGTTACCATACTCCCCACTTTGTGGTGACATCATAAATATCAGATGCTACAATACAACATACATAAAACAGGTCTAGCAATCTAATTGTATTTAATTAACACAACGAACAATTCCTTTAAATTTACTACCTAAATATACCGTTTACTTTGGTAGACATTAATTTCGAGCCATCTTATGTTTTTTTTTTTATAATTTACTAAACGTTACATTTTTTAAAATAGCTATATTTGTTTACATCATGAAAGCTTTAGATAGAGTAAAAGGCGACATTGAATACTTCAAAGTAGTATTTATAAATATCTCACATAATTTAAATATTCGTAAGCAATTGTGATATTGAAATGATTTTGTTATAGAGTAAAAAATAAAAATTATATTAACATTGTAGTTTTTATCACTCTTTTTATTGATGAAAATATTAGTAAAGAAATGTGATTATAATTTAAGTGGGAAGAACATTCACCTAATATAAAACATTAGTTCTTTTTATAATAGAAGTAAGATAAATTTTAAGAAGGTTTGGAAAAAAAAATAGTCTCGGAAACACAAATTACAGTTAGACTATATAGAAAAGTAGAACTATTAACTATTGAGATTATTTGTGAACGTCGAAAGATGAAGATAAAATATTGATTTTTTTAAAGTTTTAATATTGAGTTTTATTTAATGAATGTCAAAGTTTACGAGAAGACTATGTTATATAAATTAAATAAGTGGAAAAAAAACGAAATTCCGAAGATCATTTGTAACTAAAATTAACACTATAACAAAGTGTCATATTATGTAAAAAAATATAAATATTTCATTTGCTTTTAATGGCAGTTGCATGTTCGCGTTTACAAAATAGTCTATTTACGTATGGATGTATACAAATAGTTCATCATTGTCTGTACTAAATTCGCTCATAGCTTTAGTTAAATAATCTCTGTTCACGTAACGCTTTAATACTACTGATCACAGATATCTGTGTACCTTCTCCTAAAATTGTCTTTAAATTTTGTTACTTGAGTTGATTACTCAATAACATGATTATATTTTTAAACATTTGCACATAAACTTCTAACAATTCTATAATTGTGTATAGAACAGTAGAAATAATGTAAATACGATATTGTCTTTGAACATCATATTACTAAAATCTATTTCACTTTTAATATTTGTAAAATTGCGTACAACCGTTATATTATCGACCTAGTATTTTAGCGTTGTCAACAGTCAACGAAATTAGAAAAGCAAATCAAAATTAAATAAATTAAATAAAAAGTAACACCTCATACAATCACAGACGTAGGGTCGCCACTTGTACAAACGAGACCACAGTTATAAACATTCAACAAAGGCAAACATTACGCAAATTTACATTACATTATCCATCTATTGATAGCGTCTCGAGATGGAGGTTTACCATACACATGTTTTAAATCATAATAAATTATAAACTTAACATACTGGAGAGCTATTTACAATCAAATGCAAAAATTTGCTAATATGCTTAAAATAGAATGTAACGAGATGGCGGAGGCGTGCGGTGCGCAGGCGCAGGCGATCACGTCATGTTGACACCTAGCGAGCGGCTCGCGTATTCGTACACCACGTAAGAGATGGAGACGGCGGGGATCACTTTGATGAAGTTGGGCGTTATCCCACGGTACAGGCCCACCACCCCCTCGCGTTGCACGATGTCTCGGAATACGCCTCGCATTGTGCCCTCGGCTCCTTTTGCTGCTTTCTCTGCAATACAACATCTTGTTAATATTCTTAAAACCATCTGATTGCTGCCAACCAATTAGATACAATATTGATATTGGCTATAATCATTGTAACATTATTATAAGATCAACAGATTATTATCTAAAATATCCCATTAAAGAATAGACAGGTGTGTTAATACACAACATAGAAACATGAGTACATAAACAACAAATACCTTGTGCCTGCAATCTGGTCCGTACTAGAGCCAAGGGGTAGGAGCAGACCTGACCGAGCGTGCAGGAGGCACTGCCGCAGGCAAGCAGCAGCAGCATGCCGGGCTGGCCATTATGTGCCTGGTACTTGCTTATGTACTTCTTCTTTAAAGTCTCATACACAGCCAAGTCGATGCCAGCGTACGGTACTATCCCCAATATGTTTGGAATGTAACCTTTGTAGAAGCATTTAAGGCCTTCTCTGGCATAAATTTTTTTCGCCGCATCTAATATGCCGCTATATTGCCCAGTTTTTCTTAAAGCTAATCTTGTCTTTAGCACCTCTAATGGGTAGATCACAGTTTGACTGATCGCACCGGCGGTTGCGCCAGCGACGAATCGCTCATGTATTGCTAGCGGATGGTTCTTCTTGTCCCCCTTTATTAAACGCTTCACTTGCTCGTACGCGGCAAACTTCAAAGCGGATTCTGGAGCTATCTTGATCACATTTATACCATTACCGCGCCATAAACCACTAACGCCACCTTCGCTAATCATTTTCGCTAAACATCTGGCCATATTTTCTCTTGTCGGATTCACCTGAAACATGGAAAAAACTTTTAGAAAGTTTTAAGAAACAATATGTTTTATCTTACTAATATGATAAATGGTTACATTGATGGATGAATGTATTAAAGTATCTCCGGAACGGTTCGAAATTTGGCTCAAATGTAAAACATAGTTCGGAAGAACATGTAAGCTACTAATCTAGATTTTTTTAATTCCAGCAAAAGCTAGTACCTAATATTATTAAAACCTGTACAATTTACTATAACAAACCTAAATGAATTTAAATAAAAATAAACATCTTACCTGTAGAAATACTTTGAGTCTATCTAAGGGCGCCGTGCACGTCCTGCTAACGGCGCCGGCGATGCCCCCGGCCAGCAGATGGCGCCACCACTTCCCGGTTTGCAGTTCGCTTTGTGTGAAGTCATCGGGCACATTCATGTCTTCACCGATGTCCAAATACTGAAATACAACAATATTACATATTTAATGCATTGCACGTTTAGAAATTAGATTATTATTTCTAAATAAAATATACGAAAATGAAATTAATCAGGAAAATTTATTTAACAAATTTTGTAACTGTATTTAGGTAAAATAAACAACTTTATGAACAAGTATCAGAACTCAAGTTATATGTAGTGTTATATTTTTATAAGTCAATACAGGAAGAAATCTTGTGTTTATTTTCGCAATAGACATATCTAACGTCGTTAAATAAAATGCGGATGTATAAAATCGCAAGATAATTTTAATAAAAGGCAATACCTAAAATAAGGAAGTTACCTTTTCCGTTGTAGAAAAATAAATTACGAGGCAGATAAATGAAAGGAAAGCTAAAATGTCATTGGTTATGTGTATTTTATAGATTAAACATTGTAATATTAGTTACTTGTACCGAGCCATACATTGTTTCTATTCTTTGTTGAGACGTGGTAAACATTCTTCAAATGTTTATAAATACATTCATGTGTGGGAAGATATTTGTAGACGCAGGAGCACAGCTACGAGGGGAGGTCCAAAAGTTCGCGGAATGAAAGGGTTGTCAATGAAATATAACAATAAATTTATTTTTCCTTTTCAATATAATCACCCTTAAGTCTAATACATTTATTCGATCTATGAATTAATTTTTCTAAACCATCGAAAAAATATTTTTTGTCTTTGGCCTCAAAATGGGCCGAAATTGCCTCCTTCACTTCATTATCGTCGGAAAATTTCCTTCCCCTTAGCTCTTTTTTTAAATTTGGAAATAAATAAAAATCGCTAGGAGCCAGGTCTGGACTGTAGGGTGGGTGAACAAGTGGTTCGAACCCATGTGTGTGCAGAGCAGCCATGGCAACTCGGCTCTTGTGAACCGGCGCGTTGTCTTGCAAAAGCAACACACCCTTGGCCAATTTTCCTCGACGTTTTTCTTTAATTGACTCCTTTAACTTTTCTAATATGAGTGCGTAGTATTCTCCGGTTATAGTGGTACCTTTTTCTTTATAATCAATGAGTAATATTCCCTTACAATCCCAAAAAACAGTGGCCATCAACTTTCCCGCCGATTCTGACACCTTGAATTTTTTGGGAGGTGGTGTACCCTTTTTGTGCCATTGCATGGACTCCTGTTTGGACTCAGGTTCAAAGTGATGAACCCATGTTTCATCTCCAGTAACAATCCGCTCCAAAATCTGCACGGGCTCGTCTCCACACAACTCCAAAAAGTGCTTAGACGCGTCGACGCGCTGCTGTTTTTGAAGCGGCGTGAGCATTCTCGGCACCCATCTTGCACTGACTTTTGTCATGCCCAGGTGGTCGTGCAGGATACGCAAAATAGTTGTATCTGATACTCCAACAAATGCAGATAATTGTTTCTTCTTCAAACGTGTGTCTTCGAGTACAAGTTTTTCGACTTTTTCGACGATGTCTGATGTGGTGGCGTCAGCTGGCCGCCCAGAGCGAGAGTCGTCTTCAATTGAATCTCGACCATGTTTAAAAAGACCATGCCACTTATAAACCATTGTTTTACCAGGGCACTGATCTCCATAAACGGCTTCCATTTCATTTAAAATGGTTTGAACGTTTTTTCCTTGCTTGGTAAGGAATTTTATCACAGCGCGATGTTCAATTTTCTCCATAGTTGCAGTTTGCTTCCGGATTGACTTGTTCAGCAGGCGAGTACTCGTAAACGAATGGCACTATAGGGTTGAAATGTTATATATATACTAATTATGAGTGCCCAATTAGTATGACACTAAGCGAGCTACCCTATCCCCACTCCATCCCCTCCATTCCGCGAACTTTTGGACCTCCCCTCGTAAGTATCCAGTAAAGATCTTCGATAGTGCGCATTATAATGAAATGGTAACACAATACGTACGTAATTAATTATTTCAAATATCGATAAATTAAACGTTATTCATGCGTTGCTTCAACGACCGTAAAGAAAGTGTCCCACTAAACCACGTCACGTTTGCATAAATGGTAGATGTCGTTATAGAGAGTGGGTTACGTTGGCAAAAATTCTCTTCACTCATTATATGCGAAGTAAGTCATTAGAAAGTTACATTTGCATGAAGATGCAGAATCAAAGAGGCGAACAAGCTAGAAATTGAGGATATTCTTAATTAATAACTCTGTACATATCGCGCCGTTTTATCTCATAAAAAGATTTTGTTTAATTGGATCATTCATGGTTATTATTATTTAAAGTCTAGATGTTACCTCGATGTACATTTCTTGGTCGATTAAGTTAAAATTAAAAATATTTCGTCTAGACGACAACTATAAAAGTAATCGTACAGTTGTGAATATGTGTCTCTCGTCGTAGAGCTTCTTTCAAAGTATATTTTGTCGTAATCTAGACACGTGATTACTGTTTATTGTCAGACGTATATAGTGTGAATTCATCTAATTATCTCAGATAAGTCATAAATAATATAATCACAAACCAATATTAAATACGCTATGCTTAGTAGTGATATAAGAAGATCATGTTAGTTATAAATTTGAAATATAACTTCGTAGTAATAATTTAATCGCAATAGTCGAAAGATAAGCTGTTGTATATCATGGCGGACCTGTTACTTTGATCCGGAGCCATATCAAGGACAATATTTCATATTAAATTCTATGTCTTTACTCATAATCATGTGCGTCGTCAGCTGATGATCTGGGCTAGGTTTAGCGGGGGCTTCAGCTACCATTAAAACGGTGTTATTTGAATTCCATATCTATTTAAATTTTTTCAATTACCTTGTGTTTGGAGGCATCTGTATTTTTAATTGCACGATGAAGAAGTTACAGGCTACTGCGATTAAATACATTAAAATGTAATTTAAATAAAACAAAAGACTATATCTAATACCACTGTGAATGGTTGCGTGAATATAGAGAATGATAGTAGACATATTAATGTCAGGGTTACATTTTGGCCTGTAATTTGAAGGTATGTCTTGCTTTTTGTCGACTGTATATCGCAAGGTCAATTAGCAATTTTATGTTACAATCAGTTGTTAAACTGTTCTTAGTTTTGTCCATAAAAATTTGCAATCAACATAATCAACTTTTAAGAAAGTACATACTTTCAATTTTTTATCGTTTTCACGATAGTCTACAAATCAGAGAACAAGATGACTTACCTACTAATTAAATTATATTTAAGAAAACTAGTTTAAATAAAGACCTACCTACCTACCTTCCTAAATTTAAAAAATAAATTTCTGACAACTTATTAGTTTTAAATCTAAGGTATAATACAATAAGAGTACATTTATTAAAAGTTGCCAATTAAAAATGTTTAATAGATAATACATCTGTAGATATTTATTGCTTTGACCTCAAACATTTCCTCAGGTAAAGGTGGGCCAATTGTTACGTTGTGCATTGACTAACAAAACGTAGTGTTGGAATTTATCAAACGCACAAAAAATTTCAACTTACGTTACGTAAAGAGGTCAATGTCAAGAACTCAACGGAACGACGGAATTGATATCCGTTTATCTATTCTCTATATAAATTAAATTAATGTTGGTATTACTGTGCCTATGCGTTCCTGAACTTTGCACAGCTGCAAATTTGCCAGACCTAAACACATCTTTAGTAACTAGTATATCAGACATTACCACTTCTAAACTACCTATACAATAAATATTAAATTGTTTGGAAAGTATTTATATTTAGCAAGTAACTTTGGTAAAAACATTTTGCGAATGCGATTTTTTTTTTGATATATGCATTTCTAAAGAAATATCAGTTATTATACTGTATTTGTTAAATATTGCTACAACATATCTTGAGAACAATAGAATTAACACGTATTTATTATGAGAGTAAAAAAGCATAATTATTTTTTTCTAGAATTAGTATACAGATGTCTTATTGATTGTCGTGTCCTCGGAACGACCTTGCGCTCACAAATAAGATAGAACTGGAGTAAACCTGCTACCTTGTTTCGAGAGATGATGTGTAAGAACCGGTTATTCATTGGGTCGGTGTTGAGAGTCATTAGAAATGTCACATCAGCAGGGTTTGTTAAGAGATTTCGTATCCGGAATTTTCGATCCTGCACACTTTCTAATACAGGTAGTATTATAGGTTTTCTAAAGTTCTATATAGAACTTGCTTAGGCAAATTACAAATAGGCGACGGTCAGTATTTATCGGTAACATATTTTAAATTTCTAAAATATAAAATAGCAAACGCGACTTGACTACTATTATTTAAATATATTCTTACTTATATAAGAGTATAGAACACACGTCATAGTACATGTGTATCTCTTTAATAATAATAATATTTTCTATAAAATATTTAGCTTTAATTTAATATCATTGTATTACACGTCACAGACAATTTACATCTTTCTTCGTGATCTGCAAATGTTTGTCGGTTACGGTCATGAACGTTATTACGTAGCATTAAGATCTATTTGCGGCATCGTTACAGCTGCAGCTATGTACATCGTATACGCTTTATCGCATGACGTACCTATGACGCGTTGTTTCATTTTTTTTTTCTTATTGGCCACATTATTTGTGACCTACACATAAAATACACAGACTTGATCGATATTAAATTACTTTAACGCAATGAAATAATACACGTCCGTCGTCGTAATAAATTGTTTAACTGACGATAGTTAGAAACGTAATATAATATGGAGATTTCTGGAATAACAATGCATAATCAATGTCGTTGACGTTGCGCATAATTACGATAAGTATGATAGAAAGTGGGATATAGTAAAGATATATGCTTTTTATAGTCAGAAACGTGTTATCAAAGTGAACATTGGAATCGGACTTGGGTTTCCCGGAGCAAAACTACAATTATGGCGGCGCGTCTGACGCAACAGAACATGTGTCACCGTCACACCTCCCGGCGTGTGCGCATGCGCATCGTACACGATATGACACATTGAATCCGCAAACACGTCTTTACGTCCTAAAACATATGGCAAAAAAGAGAAGAGCATAGTGTTAGTAGCAGGATGTTACCTAGACATTAAAGACTGTACATAAATGAATGAACTCTGTTTCTTTTGAAAATGATTGCAGCACCAAAAGTCTATAGACAATTTGCGATAAGAAATTGGAACAGTGCGTTACCGTTTTACATGTTAAAATGATAGATAACCCATTAAACCAAATGACACTCCCACTTTATTCAATGGTAACGGTATTTCTCTCAATTTAGAACATTATTGTAAAGATAGAAGAATGTGAGATGAATTTTACAGACCAAAAAAAAAATAGCAATGCATTCTTGGTTATAAAGAAATTAAAAAATAGCAATGCATATATACAACAAATACAAAACGATTTAATCAGAGTACAGTCGAGAATCTACCATTTTTGTTAACCCGTTTGGACCAAAAATAAAAGAATGTAATTACATTCCTTAGCATGGCATGGCAAAGTTCTATAACTTCAATACAATTACGGCATTTAAGAAATATCAATCACTTCAGATGTTAAATCTTTCTATCCATAGAGGAACTCTCTAAGAATTAATGGAAGGTTCATCAAACCCTTTTCTCACATAGCGACATAATTCAAGGCGCGTCAATTACAATTTATTATTCGCAGAGCAAAAGCGCAAAGGTTAAGTTGAAAACAAAGTTAACAACATCGTGTGTCGTGAATCGTGCACGAAACGTTTTTATTAAAATCGTATACAGCCAAATAATGGTATCACTTTTTTCCAAGTCCTTTAAATTCGTAAGTCATCAATTTGCTTTCATTAGGTGACAACAACGAAAAATATTCTCATTTATTTCCAAGGAAAGCCCTGTCTTAGCATTGAGATTATAAACTTAAAATAAGAGGTGCCCAATCAACCAAGTAGGTAATCACACGATGTCTAGTTCTATTTAAAAGTTTTCTTTTTCGTTTCCTTCGTGTATATTACAATTATCAATTTCGCAAGTGTCAAACCAACCTTCGCAAATCCTCACTTACTTGTCTCTGAGGAGATTTAGATTTATATTAACAGGTATAACAAAAGGTAACAAGGTATAACAAAATTGCCAACAAATGATGGTGGAAAACACACGACCTACAAATTTCTATTCAAAAAGATACATTTTTATCATCAGTACTAGGTTCCATTGTGTAGACATACATAGTTAATATCATTATTGTTTCAAAGCAAAAAATCTTTTTTACGGTATAAAGAATTCCAACAAGTAATCTTATCGCAAATGAGGTCAAATGGAATGACTCTGAATTAACTTGCTATAAGTTTCGGTAATTTTGTAACATGAAGAAATTAACACTTATGCTTCCATTGAACAAAATGATAAAATCGAGCGTCATATACGATACAGCGATACAGCAGTCTTTATAGCGTTCAGCTTATTCACATAGATAACATTTCTAACGCAACATACAAAAACGTAATGACAAAAATTCATGTACAATCAAAAGATGGTTATTTTGCATGACAAAGCTAATTTTGTGTCTAAAATTTATTGAACAAAATTTTTTCCTTCCTAGCAACAATGTGCCACATGGTTATAGGCCTATTGTGTTTTTACAAAGGGACCATAGAAGTTATACGTAAAGATTAACAATCGCCATTAACTTTATTAGATGTTACACTAATAAAATTATTTAAAAATAGATAATAAACGGGCCTAATAGCAATGAATATTTTAAAATTGTTTCTTCACAAGGTCAAGAAATCACATGGTTATTAATAACAGACTTGGCACCGATAATGAAATAAATACCTTAAGTATCCAATCCCAGAAGGTATCGTAGAAGTCCATATTCATGGTTATAAAGAAATAAAAGAAATGGAAGACGCAAAGCAATGGATCCGCCGTCTGAGACGAACCCTACGTTATAAATTGGCATCAACTACAATTAGCCCGTAGCCATTGCTAACCCAAAATTAGATTACATTTACCTTTGCCAAACATCTCCGGAATATTATCAGGAAGTCCTCGATGACATCGCCCGTCCCTCCAGTAACGTCTTCCAACTCCAGAGACATTTTATTTTCTACAGCCGACGATTTCAAACAAGATAAATTAATAAGTTAACTATAAATATAAAATCACAGACGGTTTTCTTCTTTGGAACTAAATTATCAGATCGTGCATAATACTTAAATTTATTTGAGCGTGTTTAGATAAACGTGCGACGCGTCGCCCGATGCCGTCAAGCATTCTCACACTGACTAGTGACTAAGCCAGAACGGTTTGCGTTGAGTCAAAGTGGTGGTGGGGCACAGAACCGCATGCCGTTGGTTATATGTGGCGCTCGGCGGTCGACGCTATCCGCGAAACCGCAATACCAATGAACTGAACGACTGTATTCGAATGAACCATTTAAATGCCGGTTCTATTTCGCGGATAAAATGGTTGGCGACTCGTTGATAAGGACAAGTTCGAGCTCCTACAAACAAAGTACTCTACAAAGGGACTACGATCGAACGAAGCAATTATAGATGTCATTTTACCTAGCAACTTGAATAACGATTGTACTCGTCGTACAATGTAAACGACGGTGAAAGTCAGCGAACCGCAAAAATTCCTCAAGATGAAACTTGGATTTTGCAACAATTATTTACGCTTTTTGCTTGCAACAAACGAAAAATCCTTAGTTAATTTATTATTTAATTACTCTAAACTATATTTTATAATGTATCGGTCAATCTACAACTAGAGTTAGCGTAGTCCAAAATTAAGAAGAAACAATTTAAAACTTTTTGTTTTTAAATTAAAGACTTGAAGACTTCTCGAATTTTCATTTTGATAAATATTTATTAGATTGATTGTTATAATTTGTATTTATTGCACTGTATCTTATCTTCAGTATATATAATAATATATTTCCATCTTTCATCTCTTTGGAAACATTTACTGAATACGGAAGACCAAGACAATACAGAATCTGGTAGTAACGGGGTTTTTTTACGCACAAAGATAACAAGCACTTTCATAAACCGGCAATGTTTTTATTGTCGAGGCGGAAAAGTACTTTTTTATTCTAATTAACAGTAGTGTAGTCGTTGTTGAAATGAAACAAACGATATATAGATCATTGTGGATGGTTGATTAGGCCACGTTTTTATAGTTGTAACCATAATGGTATGTTTTGTTCTTGAAGAAAACTAAAAGGTTTTATGTAGTGCAAAGCTAAAGCAAAGATCCGTTGGTCTCACTTCAACTAGTTTTAGCACAGTAATCTAGTAGAATGTTTTCGACCAACATTACATCTGTTCTATTTCCTTTAATAACATTATCTCCTGACTGTCTATTTAAAACTGATTTCTAAATTGGTGGCGAACAATGGAGCATTCCTAGATCCGGTTGAAAGACCATAGGCTGAAGAAGAGGCCCGATGACTGATGTTTTTGACATTCTGTAACACTGTTTTCTGGATTATTTTAAAAAATATGCCTTTAGGTTAGGGTGCAACAATTATTACCTAATAGCAAAAAGTGACGAGAAAGAAGAACACATCGTAACCTGGCCACGTGTAACATGCGTTCAGAATGAAATAATTGATTAGGTGTTGCGTAATTTACAAACGTGCCATACGAAATCCATTCGAGCAAGCACTAAACTGGTTGTACTGGTCGCTATGGCGAAATATATGTATGATAATGAACTACTATTGGGAAAATTGACATAAAATGTCAGTTATTAATGCTGTACAATATAAGTATAATGTCAGCAAAATGACGCTGCAATGGATGGTTAATAATTCAGATAGATAACATCACTTTACATTGAACCATAGCCTAACATTTTATTCAGTTCTGTAAAGCAGTAGGTCAAATATATCGGCTAATCTATCATCGTATCCGCATAGTTTCAAATTATCATTTGTATCTCAAAGGATCTAATAATATGGAAACCGGCTACTAATAAGATTATTGTCCGAGCCAAAAGTGACAATATAGCGAAGACCTCTAAATCTAAATGTTAATCGTGGAACTGTCCTTTCTGAAGTCCCGACGTATTTGAGAAATAATATCAACAAGTGGATTTACCTCTGCCAAATATTTGTATTGTTAATACATGAACAATAATTTTTTAATAATAATACTATTAAAAATTATATATATCATAAAATTATCAAAACAATATACCGTCGTTACTGATGATTGCTTTGTATTAAACGATATATTGTGAATTATTTACTTTAATAGAATGTTTCCTTTAAATATTATTATATTGCTGACTTCATTGCAAAGAACGAAACAATCGTATTTATTGAAATAGGGATAACTATTAGTATACCTATATAACTAGTAATACTCAAAAAGGGCAAATAATCTTCGTAATCAAACTCTCTTAAAATTACGTAAGAGCGAGTGGTGATGGTTAAAATAAAAGAACAAATAATTACGTTTTTCGAGTAATTGCTATTTCTTATACTATACATATACATATATTATACCTGTTTCATTAAAAGTATAAGGTTTTAAATATTGATTATCGCAAAATCTTACGCGATAATTTAATAAATAACAACTTAAGTATTTTTCATCAGTCAATTACAGTAAATGTTTTGGTTGCATTCAGAAATAAATCAAGAAGACAATTTTGTTGCTCTTAATATGTTTTTAATTGAACTCATTGTAAAGAAAAAAAGAAATATTTTTAGCTTGTTATATCATACTAACGACTAATTTAAGTTATATTATTTTTAGAGTACATTATAAGTAAATTTCATTATAAGTTTAAAATATCTAGCTCTACATCTCTCGTTAGGTTTTTTTTGCCAGTAATATTTGATTCTGAGAGAATCGTTTCACCTATTTATTATCTCTGATGTCCAGTCGTATTTTGTATAGTTTATACATAAACACAATACTTGTATAATCTTTAAAACATCATTAGGCAGTCGTTCAAACGTTTCCAAATACTGCCTGATACCGGATCGCATGAAAACTGTCTTTATCTTTCCTGACTGTAGATAAAAACGACACAAATAAACCAAATTTGATTCTTATTCAAGTACACAGGGAATTTATTGTATAAAAAATGATATTATCGCTTCCTAGTACAAAAGTAAAATCCGGCTTCTTAACTCATATAACTGATAATGAGTCTGTTTAATGTGGAGACCTAAAATTTGCATGAATTATTGTCGATCTATCGTTTCTATCGAATCGATATCTCACGTGATTGATGTTTAAGCAAATCGGAACTTGCTTGGTACTAATGAGTAGCTCGATGCCGACGAATTTACAACAGCTTGCGTTTCTCAAAGCAATATTTAAGTCATATAGGCAGCAAGTCAGTTATCTAGTAAATGTGATGGTTTAATGATTTTACCAACCTATTTCAATAATACATTGCAGAACGAATACAAACTATATACTTATTGAGACAAGTAACATCGCGAATACAATGTGTACTTATTAGGTACCTTTTAGTTTTGAGTAGTATAATATTACTTGTAATGCTGAGTCGATGGCGATAACGTCGTCCGTGACATTGTGGCGAATGATACGTTGTTCTAACGCTTAAAGTTCGTGGAAGTGTATCCAAATCTATGCAACAAGCTTGTAAGCTATGATCGGATATCCGGTGAATACGGAGCATATGTGATTACCGCAATTAAAATGAATTCTAAGCCATTTACTAAGAAACGTTTTGAGTTACTGATATTTAAAGTGAACGAATACTGCCGATTCTGGTGTCTCATTCCGCCAAAGAACCTCTGGCTAACTAGCATGCAATTACCATCAATTTCCACTCACTACAAAGATTGTAACAATAGGTAATATTGCACCTCAATCATTAAGAACCATTTATCGTCTGATTGTAATCTGACCCGATTAAGTACGTTTGTACTGTCATAAAATATTATTTACTAAACAAATTAATGCTAAATAATTATTTTTTTTACAATTATTAGACGTCGAATTGTATCAAGAAGTCATGAGAATGGAACAGACATCATTGGAATTTACTCCACTGACAAGGAAGATGTCGTCCTTAAATGATAATGATGAAAATTTATTTTTTAATAAATAAACCCTACTTCATTCGCAATTCTCAGCCACACTTGTTTGTCTTTGGTATTGCAGCAAAAAGTTTTCCTGGCCTTTGACAGAGGTATCGGTAAGATTTGTTTTCCGCTCCGATTATTTCCTTTGATTTTTTTTCAAAACACCTGTATCTTTCATTTGCTAATTTCAAAGTAACTTATAATAATAACTGTGAGTTCACACTGCCGAAACACCCATGAAAAAGATATCGTCAGCCTTTTCACTGTCTTAAAAAAAGTTACATTTTCAAGTATTTTTGCTCATAGCAAAAGCATTTTTAACTTGAAGACAACCTACCTGTGCCGTTTTAGCAATGTCCATAGAATTTTTCAATAGAATGGTACATGTTAAGATTTTAAATGTAAAGATCAGCTGATATTTACGTGATGGATAGTAAATAGGTTATCCAGTAAATGACATTATGTGAATTTGCTAACACTATTTTTGTTTGTATTTCATATTAGAGCTAGAACAACAGGTTAGATAAACTTGTCTCAAAGTTACGTAACAGATGATAAACTATCTAACGTAGTACTTTCGCTAAATATACAAATAAATATTAGCAGCGTCTCTATAACTATAACTTTACATAGTTTATAACGTTTGTGGGGATTCCTGTACAATCGTTTATTCTACTTGTAATCGGCAAAGTTATACAATTGCAGCGTCACAATCACGTGAAATCATTATATTATTATAAGTAATATATTTCTTTACAACATCTCATAATAAAATTCTAGTATTTATAAAACAACTATAAATACTCATAAGGATGATGTCTATATTTAGTAATGTCTGAAAGAACACATAGGCTATTGATAACTTTTTTTTTAATTCCGCGCGGATGGATTCTCGAGCGACAGTTATTTTATAATAAAGCTGGTAAGACAAGAATATAACCGTGGGTTTCCTCAGCCTAAACACCTGTGGCAAAACATTTTTCCATTACTTTCATTCACATTGACAAAACAGAGATGTAATGTCGTTTGTGTAATGGACATCACGATAAAATGTTGAAAGACAAAGGCAAATGTGTCTGTATTTGATATAGAATTTTATGACTGGTATTTATGTTTCGCCAACTTTGTTTTAAGATTAAAGTATTCCTAACCGTCTACAATAGAAAATATTTTAACGTTATTATTATTGGCACAAAACACCGATATTTATATAAATTATAACCTCTTTTATATCTTATAATAGGAAATAGAGAACATATTAGTGCGGAGTTTAACTAAATTTATTATTTTTTGTGGTACGATAGCTTGATATAACAACTACAATTATAAACCAATGTGATTTGATATTTGCATAAAAGTAATTTTCCTTGTCAACTTGAATAGGTGTAATAATTTGAAAATGCACACAATGTTGCTTGCTTTTTGAGGGGAACGGTCGGCAAATAACCAATATTTTTGATTCATAACTGCAATGTCATTCACTTTGAACTTTACATAGGACAATGAACTTGTACACTTATTGATTTACATGTAAATTTTTAGTGTAAGTCAATAGTCAGAATTTACATAAATATTATCCTAACAAAGGCGATGAAAACTTTTCGCCTTTTATTAATTTCTATAAAGAAAAAAGCAAATCTAACTGTACAATGTATTCCATCAGAAAGTTATTTGTATGTATACCTAGAATCAACCAAGTAATGTCGTTTGTATGTCATCATATTATAGTTATATTGAAAAGCCATATCAAAACCCTTGTAATCTGTAGTGATTGCTTATCAGTACATATATTGGTTAGCGCGAGAAAATACAATTAGATTGGTTCAATCAACCAATCTTTTAACATTGAATCCTTTGATACACAGATTGGAAAACTTTGCCGTTTTCAATCACTCAGTGTAACCATAAAAGTACAAATGTAAGGAATCCATTCACATTTGTTTGATTTATATGTTTTTTTCTTTGTTGAGAACTACTTTTTGCACAAAATTTCTTTTTGTTTATTCTACGTCATAGGATACGTTGTCATTACCAAGGTAGTTATTGTCACAAATTTAAATCTCAGTATCGATAAGGAACGCCATATAACATTAGACGATTACATAAAACCGCATCCAATTTAAACACATGAAGTGTCAATACGATTTTTTATGAAAGTGAACTCACCAGGAGAGTCGCTGGCACTAAGCGTGTTAAAGATTGCTCCGGTCGTGAGTGATATGGAGACATTGAAATTGATTGGATTGAAGGTAAGAGATTGGTGGTTGAACACGAATACAATGACGTAAATTGACCGTGCACTTGATGGTATAGTGTATTAAACTTGGCTAGTGACGCAAAAAGAACAATCAATATTGTCTCACGTAAAAAATTCACCAGACACATTTGTAAATGTTGTTTACTCTAACTACAAGTGTTTCGAACACTACGTCTACAATTCAAGTGTTTTTAACTGTGAGTTTCGACTGCCCTAAACATTGTATTGGCACATAATATCTTTTCTCAGATTCTTTTCGAACCCATCTGACCTCGGCAGTCGAAACCCATTGTCATACGTAGCATGTTTAATGTTTGTATTAAATGTTGTTTAGTGTTAAAAACCTATTTTGTTTTGTCCTAATTTTCTGCAGACATGAAATAGCTTTGTTATTATTAATTGGTATACATTAGATTTTATAGTTATTAGATGGGCGTATTAATTCAAATAAGTTAGTCACAGTATCACTTGTTCAGTTGACACATCGTAGATCGTTGGTGACGTTTGCAGAGATTACCAGCATACGTAGGGCCAACGCCCACAACCGCACCCACTGTGGTGATTGATGACCCAATTGTACAGCACAACGCGCCTACAGATCAGGGCTACCACTGTCCCTAGATGGTAAATAAATTGTTTCATCCAGATCTACTCCTTAGGTACCGTAGTACCTCTTAACAAAACGTATCGTTATCTTTGTTTTTTCAAACGTCGGTCGGTAACAGGGTTCGCAATATTTTTTGTACACATTTCGGCAGCATCCTACAGTAATGGACTATAATCGTATATACAAAATATATACAGCGAACCTTGAATTCACAATCCTCATTAATTTTGTGAATAGAGACAAACTTAAACTACTAACAGAAATAATACGTTTTTGATCACTATAACTCGTGTATTTGCCGACGAATTTGCTCATCGCTATTTATATCGGCTCATCAATTCCACCTGTGATCTATTAAGAAAATAATGGAAAAGTCGTAAAAGCACATACGCAAATTACCATTCGGCCTTCACAGCACAAATTGCTGTACGAATAATTATGTAACACAACAGTAATATTCCATGTAAAAAGGTATTTTAAGAATACTGTCTTCTTTACGCACGTCTAGCAGAAATATTACTGGAAGTTAAAAGTGAAAAATAATACAGGTAATGAAAAATTCATGCACACCAAAATCGAGTACAATGGAGATTTCCATTAGATTATGTATACTAACGATACTTCTTTGTATATATTCATGTTCGCGGAACACACAAAATACAAAACCTAACATTTTTAAATAGAGATTAACATAATGTTAAAATGATTTTTAATCTATAACTTTGACTTATACCCACCGAGTCAGATAACAGTATCGGTCTATAATTTCGTATTTGCTTTCAAAATGAAAAAAAAAAAACAATTCATCTAGCATCATAAATAGTTCTATCGGGTTAGGTAAAATGAATTATCTCGTATGTAAAAAATACAATATTCCGTTTATCATTTTGTTTTTAGTGATAACATTTGAATAATGGACCTATCTAAACTTTATTTATATAAACAGCTAAGAATACATAACAAGTCTATATAGAAGTTTCTAGAAGTTTTTAATTGATAACGAATTTAGCGAACTAGAAATGCTTGTAAATAAAAAAAATGTAACAAGAACTAGATAAATCCTTGTCTCTTAACAAATTTACATCGTGTAGTTCCGTATTCGTTTTTTGAGCTAATTTTTTAAATGCTATTTGTTTCACCTGTAATTGACTTTTTGTTAGTTTTTTTTATATTATAGAAAAATTTATAACAAAGTCTTTTATCCAGGCGAACTCGATAGTCCATTAACTTACAGTTTTTCATCAATCTTATTGGAGCTTTATGATAACACTGCACAAGGGGGCTTAGCACGAAAAATTGCTCGAAAGTAATCAACGTCATCGACAAAATTAGTATTAGATTTGTACAACGCCCCTGCCGGACGTAAAGTACAAATTTTTGACAAATCAATACAAATCTAGTCCCGCGAATCTCATCACGTGAGAGATGAAAATAAAAAAGGATATTTCAGTGGTTTTAAAAATAGACAAATTATGCAACAAAGATTATCGCAGACGAAAACTTGAACTGTAAGAAAACATCCTATTTTTGTGATAACTTCTTATTAAGTAAGGATGTTTAGGGTTAGTATATCTATTGGTACTTCACTGTATATGTATGGCAACCCTGCGCAAAAGTATGGTTTGCAAAACCGTCACGAGGGCAATCTATTCAATGCTGTCAATCCTCATATCCTGGGTACGCATCGTGTGGATTGCAATTGAACAAAACAACCATTATAATCCCGAGACGTGACGGGCACACAACAACAATCATATATGTTTACGCTAACAAGGTGCTGTATAATCCAGTAATTTCCAGAAATTTACAACAAATAGAAGTAAAATTTTACGAACTAAAAACAATTCCGAACGTAGAAATAATAATTACTGTTGTAAAATGAGTACATAGTTGTAAATGACTGTAACAATACATAATCAATAATTCTATCCATAATCTATTCATGTCTAAATATAATTTATAACCCTTAGATAATTAATAAATGGCCCATAAAGGGACTTATACTTACACTAGCGGGTTTACTTACTCTTTTTTATATTCATACAAAAACCACGAATCGTTTAAATTAAATAATCGGGGTCCAAAAGATATCACACTGTTTTACAAGAAACAAGTGTGAATGTCAATTAAATAAGACAATATCATACAAGCTATGTTCTCACTCAATCGGCCTAATGTATACCGTTGGTCCGATCGGCCTACCGATCAATCGGCCTGATGGAAATATTTTTTGATTCTATGGACTAAATCGGCGCAATAAGAAAATTTCCAACGGGAAACACCCACCGAAACAATCAACTGACATAACAATAGTATTTTATATGTTTGTTCCATTGGAAACTATAGGTATACCGAACACTGTAAATGTAGATTGTTTAAACAATATGTACTTACCGTGGAATGTCTCCAGAAATGTATGAGAGCATGAATATCTGTCGCGGGCGCAAGCAGTAGGTAGTCGCGCCACTCATCATAGCTAATGTTCAGGCTGCCGTCCTGGTCCATCCTGCACACGAAACATCAAGTTATATGATACATACAAATTAATAGCATCTAAACAGACTTTTAGAACTGGAAGATAACCTCCCACTAATAAGTCACTAATTTATGTCTGCATAAAGTTCAAAATATAAACTATCTTCCTAAAGGCACAATATAAATTCTCTAACACATTGTCAAAAATTCAAGTCAATTTGTTTATATTTCAATTTCACCTAGACATATAAAAATGTATGAACGATACGGTAAAGATATTGGGGGAATGTAAAAGGATGCTGGAGCTGGGTACCTCAAAGTTAACCACAAACCGCTATAAAGTTTGAATTTTATCAAATCAATGAACTTGATCATTGACTTTGACCTGAATTAAATACTACGATCGGTTGTCCTTGTATTGTCAATCATATCATATTTTGAGACTAATAAATTTCACTATCCGACGTCTTAAAACTCGATCCGTCAATCGCGTATCGACAAATGCGGATGACGAATTAGTTTATAGATAAACTTTAGTAATAAATATGCAAAGAATTTAAATAGTAAATTGTACTATAATACTATAATTGCGAAAGTTTAAATGTATGAATGTGTGTTTGAATGTATCTCCAGAACGACTCAACCCAGAAGAAATTTGGCATAGTTATGGGACATAATCTGGAAGAATATATAGGCTACTAATTCTTTTTAATCCTGCACGGAAGAAGTCGCGTGTGACACCTAGTCAATAATATATACAAAATGATCTTACATCTTACATACATATAATTATTTATACACAAAATAAAATTCCTGCTTAATATAAATATATTTCAAACCAAATAGAATACTTTTAATAAATTTTGACAAATGTCTATATGCTGATAGTTTTCTTGACCTACCCTAAACTCCGAAAAATAGTACTTATTTCTGACCTTTGCCCAATTTCCTTACAAATTACACACATACATACACATATAATATACATAATTTATATACATAAGTCTAAATTTTTTATGTATAAATTATTCAATGAGATTAAGGAAACCGAAGAAGAGTAAATCAGTTGAAGTAAAATATACTTGATGAAAACTTCGACCGATTCAAGGTTTTCTTAAAAGTTCATTTAATTAATTAGATTAATTCATTGATTCACAAATAAAAAAAATAAAAAATATGCAAAAAAAAATTTCATTATCAACATAATATGACATAACTTTTTCTTTGTCGACAACTGTTGTTTTCTGAGAGCAAAATCTCTGTATAGAACATATCGTCATCCCTGTCATTATCTTTGACAAAACATAGATAACAATATGTTTTAAACTTAGCATTTGGCCTTAGAAACCCACGGTTAGTTCCTACCAATGCAACTGAATTAAATTGGCTCCGGAATACAATGCAAAGTAAAACAAAAGTTTGTAATAAAATTACTATCAAATATATGCCCAAGGAAAAGATTCAGTGAACCTAAAGAACAGTTTAATTATTTTCATAGATGTACGGCACAACCCTTCTCTGTTATCTTTGGTAATCATTTGAAAATTTATATTAGGAACATAATTTAGCTTTAACATAGTTTTATCGAATAAAAGATTATTTATATTGGCAATACATAAACATATTTGTTTATTATTCAATGAATTTCAAATTCAACATTTGATTTAATCAAATCCAAAAATAGTTTACTCTTACCATAGACACTTAGTTTAGATTTATTGAGAGAAATGTGCAATAAGGGTCTTCTTTAGTGACCATTTAACAACCATTGAATGGATGGAAGTGTAGCTTTTAGTTTGCTTTGACCCACTGTTGACATTACAACCAAATCAAATATAATTTTTTTAATTACTTTTTATTTTCAGTACCTCTTTAAGAGATTTGTTGCCTCATTTCTTCCAATTGCTATACCCAGATCCGCAAACGCCGATATAAGTTCCTCCAGATCAACTTTTCCTGAAATTAATACATACATTTGTATATTACCGGAATTATACACACACTGCGAGGACCGAAGTACGATCTACTAAAAATCATTATACAGGGTAAGATACAAGGAAAAAGAAGTCCAGGAAGGAGAAGAACATCTTGGCTGAAAAATCTGCGCCAATGGTATAACAAAAGTACACGTTCTATATTTCGAGCTGCCGTGTCCAGAGTTCAAGTTGCCATGATGATTGCCAACCTTCGTTAGGAGATGGCACCAAAAGAAGAAGATACACATAGTAATGTACAAAATACATGTAACCTCGAAATATATCTTGTGATCAAAACTGCATCATGAGATCATGACCTTGGCTCACAAGAATAATTATATCCCATATTCCAAGTAAAACATGAATACAAAGTGAGCATTTAAATTATTATCCTCATTAGTTAATTGCTCATTATTTTGCAATAAAAATGTAACAACTTAATTAATTTTTATTGCCTTAGGACTAAGTATTTATAAAGATGACCAAATGTCAATATTTATTAAATATTTTCATGATAAGTTCACTAAATTATATATTTGGTACATGTTTAACATTAGATTGACTTAGACAGAAGAATGCATTATTGAGATTGTGTGGTAACGGTCATGTTTAAGAAGGGAGTGAAATCAAATATTAAAGCTTACAGAGATATTAGAAAGAGTTGTGGTACTTGATTTGGCAGTTAGGGCAGAAAAATTCTTGCTCCCTAACTTTTGTACCTTAATTAAATGTTGGTTAAATACTTTGTTGATATTAGATTGGGAAAATAGCAGGATGATGATGATCAGTATCATTTTAGCTTACCATCTTTATTTTTATCGAGATGTGAGAACTGCAGCCTAAGATTTTTCTCATGTTCACGCACATAGTGTATGAACTCGGAGAGTGTTACATCACCCGCTTCTTTCCATCCCGACTTCGCTATAAATTTCTGAAAAACCACATTAACTAGGTCAGTTTGGATAGGTTAATAAAATATATTGTAAAACATACATTATTTAAGTACCCCAAATTATTTACATAAATAAAATATGATTATGTTAGGATGCAAATAAGCAGATTTTATTAAAGTTAAATAATGTTTAATGATAAAAAAAAGATAAATTCCCACAAGTAAAGATTTTTTGTTTTCAGAATAACTTTTCTATTATTATGCTTCAAAATAAAAAATTCAAGGTGTTAAATCACCTCAGATATATTTAATGCAATTGTAGTCTAAATTCAAATTCATCACACTACCTGAACTTCAATTTTTAAGAAGGTGTATGGGAATGTAGAATCAGGGAACCATGACCAAGAAGTAGGTACTACATGAAATATCTGCCTTCAACTAATTATTCGGGCAGTTGTTGTATGTTTGAGGTTACATAACTTTAAGCGAAGGTAGAAATTTTTAATATGCAAAATCATTACTGTTTGTATGACATTTATTACCAATGCATTCCTAAGGTAATAACTAAACTACAATTACATTTCCGTTGTATGAACTAAAAATTATCTATGAATATATAAAAAATAAAAAATTTGTATCAATTGGTTTTTTACTTGCACTGCAACATATGCCAGGTTCAGCTAGTAAGTTATGAATTGAAAATATCTAGTCTGTAAAGATAGTCATTAAAAATCTATCATCATCCCACTGAGAGGCTCGGAGCCTACCCTAAGTTAGGGATGACTAGGCTATAGTCAACCACGCTGACCCAGTGCGGGTTGGTCGACTTCACACATATAATTGAATTTCTTCTAGATATATGCAGGTTGCAATGTTTTCCATCAACGTAAGAATGTTGGATATATGTAAATCGGAAATCAAAAATCACATTGGTACATAGCAGGATTTGAACCCACAACCTTTAAATTACAAGTCATATGCTTAACCAAATGCATGCTAATGATGCTTGCTAAAAATTTATGGTATTCTTAAATTCACAATTCAATATTATTATACCTCATAAAATTGACAAATTTTCCTTCATTTATGTATAAGCACAAAAATATTTTTGATTTGTAAAATTAAACTATGTCACTTTGTTTTAACCACATACATTTCCTAACATGAATAACTTGTTTGCAAAATTCCTCAACATAATTTTAAGTCCAGTACTACACACAATAGATTTATGTAACCAATGAAGATTTACATAATCTAAGGAAATGTTAATCTGAAAGATTTGGCATAACAACAATGACAGCAGTATTTTTATCATTTGAAGCATAAAATACTATTCAGCCAGTAAGGATAAGAAAAATTACTTTTTTGAAAATGTGAAATAAACTAAAAAGACGAAAATAATAAGTAGTAGATGTTGTTGTCTAACATGGTTATCTTACTTTAATATTATAAATGTGAATGTTTAGATGAATGGATGGATGGATCTTGATGAAATTTGGCACAGATGTATAACATAGTTTGTGTTCTTCACATAGGCTATTCATTAGGATTTTTTTATAGTTCCGCGAGAACGAAGTCGCGGGCGATTTCTAGTTGATCATAAGAATGTATCAAGAACATGTTTTATCTAAAAAAATATTTATCAGATGTCTAAGATAGTAGTCTTCAAAACTTAGTTTAATATAGTTATTCGAAAAAGTTACGAAAAGTTTGCTGAAAAAATGTAAGTTAAATTAAACTGCCAACGTATTTAACTAGAAATCTTATATGGTATTCCAAAATAAATTAAAAAAAAATCATTTGGATGTGAAAGAAGACTTTTCTTTTGTATTTTAAGAAAAACAACTTTAGTCAATGATAATTAAATAATGCGGTGAGATGACATTGTAAATGAATCATGCAATTTATAGCCACCTCCAAAAGAATGGAAAGGCCAACACACCGTTAGTTTTATTACTTCGAAAGAAAAATTCAAAGTTCTAACCTCTGCATAACTTCGATTGATGTGTGGTGCAAGTTCCTTTAGGGCGACAGACAAATCGTGGATATCAATTTTACCATTCCCATCGGTATCTAATTTAGAAAATAGTTTTTCTAATCTTTCTTCGTCTTCTTTTGGCAATTCTTCCAGCTCCAACGGTGGATGACACTGCACCATGGTGTCGGTAGTGAGCGTAAACGCTGTTTGTTAAGCACCAAGATAATTTAGTTGTATACGAATTCGCCCAGGCATACATCACTTTTAAATTAATAAAATTGTGTGACAAGAATCATTTTTGTACAATTTACACACGACTCTCATACAAGTCGGAATTTGACAGGTACTTGCTCCTCGCTAGCTGGCGCAGAACTATGTGTGAGTGCGTGAGCTCACCAACTGAAGTCACACAGTGACAGATTCTTTACATAATACGGCACTGCGCTGCATTTTCTAGGCCATTTGCTTGCCAACACCATCTGTCGCAAAAAGAACGGAACATAAAAAACGATTTTACTGTATTGATTGTTTAAAAAATACATTTAATGAATGAATCCCTAAAGTTTCCAAATCAAAGTACAAGTCATTAAGTTTCTCATAGGGTATTATTTTGTTTTAAGTAGTAAAGTTACCTGACGATGATAAAAAATAAAAGTCATTTGACAATAATTTTGCATATTATCAAATTTTTACTTTATCTTCTAGATGGCACTATAGTTTACTATTTCATTGAAATAAATAAGTAATTTAAGATAAATACTCAAATTACATTTAGTAATTAATATAAATTACTATGGTACTATGCTAATTTGGTAATTTTATACTGAAATAGCATAAATAATAGCCCTATGAAAAATAACTACGAGTACGAACTTCAATAAATAGCATTACATTAAGACTTTTTTATATAATTTACATACGATAATACGTGATCTCAAAGAGGATGGAATCTTAAATAGTTTTTTTAAAGGCACTGCGCATTATTTTCTAGGCCACTTGCCGGCCAATGCCATCTATCGCTCGAAAAAGAAAACGTTGACAGTTGTACATTGATTATCGTAGTTGTATTTATTATGCTCCTAGTCTGGACTGTTATGTCGAAAATTTAGTGTGACGAAAACCCTTTTGAATAGTAATTTCTCTATTTACTAGTATAACTGTTGTATCTTAGAAAATACTTCGATTATCTTTTGGAAGAAATAAGGAAATCTTTAGAAAACGCAGTCGTAATACTAATTAGGGGCCAGTATCATTCATATAAGGTGCGTACTACCCCACATTTACACAACGACTTGATTTATTCGTAAGCGTATTATTCGACATATAAGACTGATATTGAACATCTTCGCTTATATTAAAAGGGTTAGCAGACCAAAGAATTTGCAATCCCTTTTACTTCTTCCCGGATACTGGCGATGATAATTTTACATAGCCACTCTTTAATAACATTCTTAAACCTTAAATAGGCTTTTATATATTAATTTTAATAATTTTTTATATTTTAATAACATACGTCATAAAATCGTTCGAATAGAACAATTATTAGTAGATCATCTTGCGTAGACAAAGAAGTGATGAGTCGTAGTCGTACGACTCCTCACTTCATATTCGGCTTAAAATAAATACGAACAAAAATAAAGAAGCCATAACAACGATATTGTACTACGATGTTACAGTTCAATGTCATTGTGTTGAATCTATGTATATGGCATCGACGATTTATATTCTATAGATAGTCTTATAGTTAGATATTCTTAGAAGAAGCGATATAGGTATGACGTAGAAGCCTCCAAGAGTAGAGTGAATAGGTACCTATTTAACTAGCGCTTACTATGTTTCGAAAGTATCACCACTTGAAATCAGGTAAGACCAAATAAACGTTATTAATCTTTGTTAGTTAAAAATCTCTCAGTCTGGCCTTATGATGTAGTAATAAAATAAGAATTATTGACCTTAATTGATAAACTAAAGGTACTCACGTATACTTATTCCTGTTATAACCTTACTTACCCTGAATTCATTAAACTTGCTTAAAGATATAATGAAGGAAGATATTAGCTAAAAGGCAAATATATTAAATTCATAATTTGAGGTTACAATGACTTATACATTACGTAAATTTAATTATATAGGTAAACGTACGATTTAATATAATTTAACACATGTTTACTAAAACTATTTACTTTCTGTCAATTGTGAAGTTTTTATTTTGACAAAGTCATAAATTATCATTCGGTACAATTAGGTATTATAACGTGAATTTCTCTATGGTCAAAATACTTATAATCAAAACATATCGACGCGACGTCCGTCCCTTTCATTACCTTTGAAGAAACTGGTATGACAATACGTTTTTGTACGGCAGTGAAAACCCGCTTTTATGTTATCCCAAAAACTTATCTTGGCAGTGGAAAGTGGCGCTGCTATCTCTGTTGGTTCTTTCATCGGTATAAAAAACTAGCTGTCGCCGAATATAAAAAGAAACTTAATAAATAGCCGGTGTGTTCCAGACTATGTTCTACGTCTATGACAAATTTAATCGAGATCCGGTTAGCCGTTCCGGAGATACCTTCAAACAAACATCCATCCATTCATCCATCTATACAATATTAGTAAGATAACAAACATGAAGAACAAACAAAAAGAACATGACGGGCCAGCTAGTTTAGTTTCAATTATGACCGTTGGGCCAGTTTTTGTCTTACTACAATTTAGAGACTTGAAATTTGGGGTTAGTCCATCTATTCCTTCTGAAATATAACCCCTTTTTATCCGGGTTAAATTTTCAAAAGATATACCGACTCTCCGTGGCTATCCGCTAGTGCAACTGGTGAGAGTCTCAGCATCTACAGAGAGTCGCACCGGGGGTCTCTGCACTGGGCTTTTCTCAGGGAAGAGTGCCTTGTTGCCGTCGAGATTGCTTGGTAAGGCAATCAGGCAATTCAATCTCCAATCGCCCACGACCCTGAGGGTCAGTCTTGCCGCCACTGTGGCGGAAGAAACAAAGTGCTCTATTTTTTGCGCGGGATTACGGGGCAGACAGACCAAGAAAGTGCAACCGCCTCTACTGTCGGCAGGATGAAGTCTTACCCAATCTTCTGGAACAAAATAAAAATGTAACTCCTACGGGTAATAGATGTCATACCCACTGTGAAAAATGTAACATTCCGTATGATGTCAACTCAATGTCATAGTTACTATCAGAAATAACAGTGTTATTATTTTTTACTATATGTTTTTTAAACTAGAAATACATATAAACAATTATGTACAAAGTAATTATTTACATTGATTACTTAAATACAACAACTGACGGCTCTGTTTGCATATAGAGTTAATCACCATAGTAAAAGTGATAATAAAAATGAGATAATCTTACTAATATTATAAATACGAATGTTTAGATGGATGGATGTTTGTTTGACGGTATCTCCGGAACTGCTCAACGGATCTTGATGAAATTTGGCACAGATGTAGAACATAGTCTGCAAGAACACATCGGCTACAGGAGTTGCGACAGCTAGTAAGTAATAAATTTAATTGTAAACTAGCAGTTGCCTGCAACTTCAGCGAAGAATAATTTCAAAACAAAAACTATTACTATAACATACCCGCATGCAACAGCTACCTTCCTGTCAGTCTCCCGTCAAGATCGCGCCAGCTGTTTTGGAGATTACCCGGAACAAACGTGGATTTATGTTATTCGTTATAAGCTTCGCAAATGCATATAACATGGAAATATGAAATTATTTTATTTGATATTACTCGTACATACGTATACTCTAATTTTATCAATTGTATAGGTTTAGATAGCTGGTTATAATGAGAAAAATCAAAATACCTAGATAAATTCCAATTGATTGTATGAGCATGACGTACATTTAGATTTTTCCACTCAATGATCAATGTCTATTGAACAATCATCATTAAAATGTAATAGTTTCTCAATTGATATGTGAGTGTAACAAAGTTGCATAACCGTAAATGTCCTCTCCCAAGACATTTAATATATATAAAATTCTCGTGTCACAGTTTTCGTCACCGTACTCCTCCGAAACGGCTTGACTGATTCTCATGAAATTTTGTGAGCATATTCAGTAGGTCTGAGAATCGGCCAACATCTATTTTTCATTTTTTTTTTACTGCGCGCGGACGGAGTCGCGGGCGACAGCTAGTAATATATATAAAACGTATATTTTCTCTATTTTTTTAATACTATGATTTAACAAGACTGATTACAACAAGTCTTTAAACAATTTTTTGGCAAAGAAAACTCGCAATTAGAATAAGATTCGAATATTTGTCAAAGAAATTTTTTTCACCGAAATATCAAACACCAATAAAAAATGAGAAAGTCAACTAAAATTGTTAACATATTATGAGAAATATTTGATTTTATATTTCAGAAAATATTTTCAAAGACAACTTCTGCGTAATAGTTACGGTAGGTTTACAATCCGTTTTTATCATAATCTTTAGATTTTAAAGTTGAAATGGTTATTATAGTTCATTCGTATAAAACAAACATCAACATCTAACACATATGAGAAAAAAAATGTTTTCCAGCATCCAATATAGGAATTAATCAGAGGCAATTTTATTGTTGCAACTCGAGTAATTGAGCACGTAATAAAAATACTCATCCTATTTATTTATGTTAATGGAGCAGTTGCAGTTTTGTAACCAAGAGCTCAGGAAGTTAAATAAAACGCGAACATTGTGACTTCGATACGTTGCTGTTAAAAATGCTATTTATTGTTAATTTTTTATTTCTCTTTCTTGTTATGACGTCTAAACATTTATTACATTCTTCCAAATATTATTTTTATTTATTTTAAAAATCTTATTAATGTTGTTTATGGCTAGAATAACTTATTAAATAAAAATTGTGTTACATGTACTAATACGCAAAACAGTTATAATTCGAAATAAGTAGATATCAATTTTTATTATTCTTGTCGAGCTATCTTAATCGTACAGAATGAGAAGGGTATCAGAATGTCGGAAAAGAAATTTTACGGTACAGAATTAATATTTTATACTTTACTAGCTTTTACCCGCGACTCCGTCCGCGCGGAATAAAAAATAGAAAACGGGGTAAAAATTGTCCTATGTCCGTTTCCTGGTTCTAAGCTACCTGCTCACCAATTTTCAGTCAAATCGATTCAGCCGTTCTTGAGTTATAAATGGTGTAACAAACACGACTTTCTTTTATATATATAGACTAGCTTTTACCCGCGACTCCGTCCGCGCAGAATATAAAAAAAAAAAGAAAACGGGGTAAATATTATCCTATGTCCTATTCCTGGTTCTAAGCTACTTGCCCACCAATTTTCAGTCAAATCGATTCAGCCGTTCTTGAGTTATAAATGGTGTAACTAACACAACTTTCTTTTATATATATAGATTTACTAATCGAAATTTTGCTATTTATTTTTAAAAGGAATTATCTGCTAAAATATAATTGTACAACTATAATGTATGAATGTATGATTACATATACAAATCGTTCGTCGTCATAAATCGTTCATAAACTGACAATATTATATCATCGGAATACAATAAAGTCACATTAGGACATAATATTATCACGTCCCTCGAGCCCAACGATGTGACACAAGCATAAAAGACTGACACCCTTTTGTACTACATTAAATTCACTCACTCAATAACAGAACCATATTTCGCTAAGTAGGCCTTTCATATCCACATAATTCTGTCTACCATCCCTTTTACGTGGAAAAGATTTACAAAGTGCGAATGGGAGGGGAGATATTTGTCAAAAATACGAGGTTACTTTCATCGGTTTTCAACCAATAAACTCTGGGGATGGCATCTCTATTATGTCAAAATGACAATACACAAATTGACGTGACCGAAATACTATAAACTTTAAAAGTTAATACAAAATCCTGTTTATAAATTATAGTCGTTGAAAAATCAACCAAAATGTCTCAGTAACACAGATGAATATTCTTTGTTAAAGTCGTTCTAATAATACTTGTAAAATTACACCTTATGCATACTATTCATTAAGCTACAAATTCGGGTATACACACATTTGGCATTGTTGCTGAATTTGACTGAAGCAAAAAAACAGATAAAAGGGAGTGAACAAAAGCGCATAAAAGTGGAGATTAATCGGGGATTAAGACACAATATAGACGAAGCGCACACATGTCACCAGAGAAGAGTCGACGTGCCTTCTGCATCTCCCTTATCGTTCACATCAAAAGTTTAGTAGGGTATATTAATTCGCACAACACAATACGAGCTATCATCTATAAGTTGTAAGTAGAGCAAAGTCAACAATTACAGCTGCAACATTGTTTTAAATTATCCATCAATTATAAAAAAATATTATCGATAATTGAAATTTAATCCACATCGACTAATAGTTTAGTTATTTATGTTGCCTTTTATATAAAAGAAATGGTAGACAGAAAAAAGCAAGGAAAACTAAGAGAACTCGTATAATATCACGCTGGTTTTCTGATGCTATGCTCGGTAAAATCAAAATTCAATTGAGCATTAAGCTATGCTATTATTATATCCAATAGATTGCAATTTATTTGGCATTATTTTTCACACACTTAGTGTTCACTTCTGATACCCTAGTACCAGGAGAAAAATATCGGACGTAGGCGTATTTGGATTTCACCGGTGTTTGTATTTTAATTTTTAAAATTGGAACATATGCAGAGAGTCGATGATCACATAGATAAGAAAGAGTAATAAGGATGAATATGGATGGCTACAAAGGTGGAGGAGAAGAAAGTATGGATAGATTGTGTGAATTCAGATATAACGGTTGATAGAGAAGCATGGAATTAACACATACTGTGCCGAACCCCGCAGGGACACGAGCAGATTGATGATGATGTTGTTTTAATTGTTAAAAAATATATGTAATATAACAAAATAGTAGGTATTGACTATGCTCTTAAAGTATTGGAACGAAGTTCCTTATCGCGCGTTGTGAAAGGGGGCTAGACGGAAAAAAATTCTTACGAAAAGTTGTCAAGACACTTTTTGCTATATCACCATGGCAACGACGTGACAATATATAACGAAAATTCATAGAAATAAAATGTACTTCTTGTGAAGACTTAAGTTTTTTATGCATAGAATAAACATTGGTTCCTTCACTAATTAATTGAAAAGAACTTCGTTCCATCCGGGTGTCCCTTGACACCTCTCAAGTTTTTTTTTTCTTTTCGTAGATATGTATCAGGCATCGAATAATACAATTTATCTAGAGGAAAGACATGTTTATGTAAGCCTTGACATTACCGTGGGTTTTAGAGACCAAAATCTCCAATTAAAATATATTGTTATATCTGTCTTGTCAAAGAAAAATGACAGGGATGACGATATGTTTTATGCAGAGATTTTGGTCTCAGAAACCTACCGTTAAATATTCTCTGTGATCGGTGATCATACATACTATGCTGACCTTTTGCGAGACCTACGATTGACAAAAGTCATCGAATTATTTCGGCAATGATCTTTGAGGGCACGATTAATCTGTGCTGACAGAAAAATACGTAGACGGATTTCTATAAGTGGAAGTGACTCGCCTTGCTTCAGAGGATAAGGTGTTGCTAAGCATTTTCCTTGTTGCGTTAGTATTTACAGCAGGAAACAGCTAGCAACGCCGCACTAGGGTTTCCCTGTTATTAAATCCGTATCCGTTCTAGTGCACACTGGATTAAAAAAGATTTACTGTTAAGACTGTTTACTGTTATTAAACTCGTAACAATCATTAAATTCCAGGATTATTTTTTTACATAGAAATATCATATATCCTCATGCCATATTTAAAATTATTGTAAGAAATCATTCAGGGTCTAATAATTTTGTTTAACTTACACAATCTGACAGCCTAAAGGCGGCTGTCATTTTTCATTTTCTATGGCCAATATTAACTACTGATCGATGGGTACTGATACCAAATCAGAGAAGAATTAAATAAAAGCCCGTATTTATTATGTTAAAATATGTTATATACTTCGCACCAAAAGCTATTGCATTTAATAACAATAAATGTATTCGATGTCTTAAAATTAATATCTTAAATACAATGAATAATATTATAATTTATAATTAAAGTAAGAATATTTTTATATAACACTATGAGAAACGTTTACACCATACGAGAATTATCACATGTTACAAGAGCTTAAGTGTTTAAGAACAATTTACCCATAAAACTGTATCAAGACTTTAAAAAATAAGTATACATATAGTTGTAATTATGCGAAAAATATTTTTAAGAATAGGAAGAAACTTTGTCACAATCTTTTTTTGTCACAATCTGAATTTTGATAATGTTTAAAACACATACAAGTATGATAAAATATATATTTTCGGTTAATTTTCATAATAATGAACAGAATCATGTATAAATTATCATGTGAGTAAAGAAATAAGTATGTTGCAATCATAAAACAATCAATTCCATCTTGCCCTTCATAAATACGAAAAATTGTACATACTTACATTTTAAACAGTACATTTTTAATTATTCTATTTCTCTAGCGTTTAAAACGCTCAGCGTAACCGTAACAAATATTGAATCAAAGAAATTATATTACTTATGTATTTGATATCAAACAGTATCTTTTCCTGTTCTATACATATCGCTTATTATCCTTTCTATAGGTATCTCCCCGATGGTGGCACGGAAGAACAGTTCAACGATAGTCGCGCTGCAAACTCCTCGAATAAGCGGTAATAACTGTAGCAAACGGCTACATCGAGATGTTTCGTGGGGATAGGCCCTAGCCGCGTGCTGAAATAACAAAGTAAGTAGTAAAATTAAGAGAACAAAATATATTATCACATTTTAAAGTACAAAAAAAAACTGTTTGATTCATGTGCAAGTGATGAAAAAAAAAACTATTGATGAAAAATGTCTGTGAACTATAGCTGTGAAAAACTATATTCAGAAGTAACTATCCATAAAATAAAAAAACAGTTTCCAAATAAATGTGCCTACTTAAAGTTAATCATAGTGTAATATTACTTACCTCGTTAAGTACAACTTGGGAATGACCTTGAAACGCAGCAATCGCTGGTAAATCTTGAAATCTTCTCGTTTCCGTATTTGGCAAAAACGGACTTCCATTACTATTCTTATCGCTCAACGATGTTTTGAAAAGAACAATCGCTCGAAGGCACGAGTACTCATTATTGTCAGGGCGAATTTTTGCGAATTCTAACAAAACTCTATTGAATTCTTCGACTTGTTTCACATCTAATCTTTGATTTTTTCCGTCGCATAATATTTTAAGATCTATAGGATATAGGAATTGTGAGGTGCCAATGACGAAGAGATCTCTCCACGTTTCTTCTAGAAGTAGTAATCTGTCCGAGAGGGAAAGAGATGTGAAGGCTGGAACATTCTTTGCCCATTTTACGTTCATAAAGAGTAATCGAGCGGCTGCTTCGCACATAGCTTCGGGCTGAGCGGGACTGAGGAGGGAAATTGTGATAGGTGGCGGTGACGGTGCCTTTGGAGGACATGGTGCCATAGATGAAAGCATGTTTATTCTATGATATGGATGATAAGGACTATGGAATAAACTCAAAGGTGGCGGTGGTAACGGACTATGTTTAGGTAAGGCTAAGTCTAGGGCCGGAGGCAGTGAAAGGTTTACATCTGAAGATGGCACGGCAGGGTCCTTTAAAAATAATGCCATCTGTCTTCGTATTGTAGAATTGCGTGGACCTCTTTCATGTTGAACAGCTGAAAATAAAAATATTCAAATTGTATTTGTGATGTTCTTTACTAATGGACTTATAGAAATCCTTTCTATATTAACATTGTTCAATAGACTCCTTCGAATTTCAACTATCAGAGAAATAACCCGACTTTCCTTGTTTAAATAGAGTTACAAATGAAAAAAAAAAATCTATAAATAACTTGCTTTTACAAGACCATTAAAAATGTAAGTTGTACAAGTTTCAACTCACCATCTTTGTTCATGCCAGCCTCTAAGCATTTGGCTAGCCTGCATGCTCTGCATTGATTGCGGTGCGCCTTGTCCACAAGACAGGCACCTGGGCGTCGCGCTTTGCAAGCGTATCGTCGATCCCTGCGAACTGACCGCTTGAAGAAGCCTGCGCACCCATCGCAAGCAAACACACCGTAGTGCTTGCCTGAGGAATGGTCGCGACACACGGCGCACGGCACATCGTAAAGAATGCGACCTAGAGGTAAATAAATTGTTATTGATAATTTTTTTTTTTCAGGATAGAATGCAATGGGAAGGAGATTTGGCGGAGGAGGGGACGCAAATCTGCAATTATAGACAACGTTCGCTTCACTATTGCGGCGAATTCGGGTAGCCGCTTGCTTGTTTGCCAACTTATAATATAAAAATAAATATATTAATCCCATCATATATATTAATGAAATTGATATCTTGGTTTTTAAAATAATTTATTACAATCCCGTGTATCTGCTGCTAAGATACTCGTAGTATGCGAGCCGTAGAGGTAGGAAACTCTCTACGTAGAACGCTACGAGAGGCATGCGCAGTAAGCACAGAAGCGTGACACTTCAACTGTCATATTTCATTGTCAAAGTAATAAGGTTGATATTTGTATAACACTTCTACTTTACTTATCTTAAGAGTTATGTTCTCTTAGTATTCGTGCGGGTTAAATTTCCATAATATAACATAATACTAACAACAATCCTATATAGAACCGTTTTATTAAAAACGGTTTTATGAACGGTTTTTTATGCTAATTAATTTAAAATGGAAATATTTTAAAGCGTTGTATTATTTAATCTTATAATATTAATCTTACTAATATTATAAATTTGAAAGTTTAGATAGATGGATGGATGGATGTTTGTTTGGAGGTATCTCCGGAACGGTTCAAGGGATCTTGATGAAATTTGTCACAGATGTAGAACATAGTCAGGAAGACACATAAACTATTTATTAAGTTTTTTTTAACAACACGCGGGCGGAGTCGCAGGAAAAAACTAGTATTAATTATAAACTCAAAAAAATCCAAATGAAATAAAGTTGAGTTTTACTGATTTTTATAGATAACAAGTTATTGTGATTTTTTCGTGTAATAAAGTCGAACATTTAGTAGACGTTACTAGTATATTGCTATCGATTGATGACATAGCTAGGCCTCAACCGCTAACAGTTTTCGAACAAGACGGCCTCAGGTTCCGATTCATCACAATAGGCATGCGCGGTCCGGTTCCTGACGGAGACACCTCGAATAGATGTGATCACCTTTATTAATATTAACATAAGGGTGTATATACCGTGGCATTTCTGTTAATAAACTCCTGCATGATTCTGCTATCCTAGTACTTGTGCGGGTAAACATTGATTTGTTGCGGCTCTTTCGCCGCACCCTAGCGGGGAAAAACGAGAAATAATAACACTAACAAGATAACACTAATAACTAATCTCCTCGCCTTTTTTCTTGAATACGATTTTGATTGTTTTTACAAAAGACACATTAATTAATATTCTTTCTGTATTTATTTTTAAATAAATGTAAAATTGTGGAATTTTATAACCTAAAAGATGGATTTCCGTCATGCTTTTAATTCATTATTTAAGTAAAATTAACATACCAGCGTTATTAACGTTAACTAACACTTTTGTATTTCATTCGTCCGTCATATGCTACGTAGTTAGCAAAATGCACTAAAATAATAAAATGGATGCATAAAGATTTCAAAACCAGACTTGAATTGTGACGGAGACAGACATGAATCATAAATCACAGTGGTATGACATGTCATAGAATGGGGGAATTACTAACCACGCCCCACACAGGAAGGTTATGATTGGAGATATACTTACTATGTACGTAGTGTCACACCGACTGTTTTTGTGTTGTACTAATTCTATAATAATTTATTTTTACTTTTTTGAACATAAAATAAAAAAGTTGTAACTAAATTTAACAATTCATTTTTTAAATTATTACAGTTTTATGATATAACACGGGCGACAGGCCCGCGACTCTGTCCGCGCGGCGTTAAAAAAAACTTTATAAATAACCTATGTGTTCTTCCAGACTATGTTCTATAGCCGTGCCAAATTTCAGCAAAATCCGTTGAGCCGTTCCGGAGATAACTTCAAACAAACATCCATCCATCCATCCATCAAAACATTCGCATTAATAATATTAGTAAGATTACTTTCACGTAGAAAGTAAACAGAAATTTCGAAAAAAGATATAAAAATATATCGAAACACCCCCGGCATTTGGTCTCGCAGAATTATAGTTGTCTCGATAAACACGATCCCACGGCTGCGCTCCACTCAGCAAAAGCGGACCAAAAGATAATACGCCTTTATTAATACACCTCCAAACAAGACCGTAGTCGAAAAGGCACCGAGGCACTTCCATTCAATAAGACATTACGAATAATACACTACACGTGAATGCGTACACTTGCGGGGCAGGAAACGCGGTGTCGAATGTAGGATTATAAAAAAAAGATTCACAAAACTGCCGACTATAGACAATGCGTGGCATAAAAGCCAAGAAGTGGAGCTTGGGAACAATTTGGTACGACTTAATAAAACGGCCATTGATCGTATGATAATGACAGGTTTTGTATAAGAAATAAACGCCCGTCATTTTAAACTTATTTTCACCATACACTAGTAATGAACGAAGAAAACGTTTATTCCTGAAAAGATAATAATTTAATTGCACGGAATAATATCAGCTCCATTAAATTAACTTTAATAAATTCCATTTTTTACATAAGTAATGCCCAAAAAATCTTATGTTATTAATTAACTATTGTGTGATAAAACTTTAAAAAGCGATATCTCAAATTGTCTAACCGTCGGTTTCTAAGCCCAAAATATCCGTTTAAAATATAATGTTATCTCTGTTTTTTCAAAGATAAAGACAGGGATGACGATATGTTTAAAACGGTGATTTCGGTTTTAGAAATCAATCGTGAGTTAATTGTTTGAAATTACGTTATGTTATAAACACTACAATTTATAAAAGTACCAAATAACGTACATCTCGTAAACCGTTATATGTTTAGTGATGTTCACGTTAATAGCATTTTAAAAAGGATATTCAATGCCCGTTTCAATTAGCATGGGTCATTTTACTTCATTGGGCGTTGGTGTCACGCAATGCGATTGATGGGGTCACTACACAGGTGATAGGTCCCACGCATCACGGAGGGTCGATTATGATCACTAACTAGGGTGTTTCAACAAATCTAGTGTTATTAATTATACCATAGATCAGTATTTTTGAACAATGAATAGCTTACTGCATTAATTATTGCCGCATTGGGTCTTAGATCCGATTTGTAATGCGTTTGTTGTGTAATGTGTTATTAAACTATGTCATATACGACTAGTGGCAAACGAGCAGCGGAAATACTGAGGTGTTCAACGACCCCCATGGACATCTACAATACCAGAGGAACCGCAGATGTGTTCCTTTTTAGAAAAACTATGTCTTTAAATGTATGTAATATAGCAAATATTTGTAATCCAGTCAAAGGAAAGCCTAATGTAGTTTGATATTAATCTAAATTAAGCTATTATTATAATAAAAAATAAGGAGCAATTAAATTTTATAGACTTATAATACAATTATTAAATGTTTCAATTTTGCTTTGGAAAAATAATTTATTAATTAATTATTTTATTTTATATTATAAACAATCGAACGTTTTGATTACATAAACAATGACGTTAACAATAACTGGTATCGTTATCTGAGCAATTGGTGGTAAAGGGTGGGAAGGGAGGCAGATGCATGCGTCATTGAACGTGGGAACAACGCTGATGTCAAATTGGCCAGGTCACGTCATCTCCCGCAACACTGTCATATTACAAGTAATTAAGCATCCAATATAGCTTCACAAACTTATCTGACCCAGTGAGAGTGCTATCGTGGTTAGCTCTCTCAAATAACACATTTGCGGTTCTCTCAGAAAATATATCTAGGCTATAGAGATTCAAATGTAGTATACCAAAATATTCTAGCCTGGTGAGAGAGGCGCTGTTATCGCGGATAAGTAAAACAACACGAAATACAAGGCAGCTTTAACCAGACAAGGATTTTGTAGCACTTTTTTATTATTGACATAGAGATTTTAGTGATTGAGACGTCTCTACTGGGCTATTGTATTCTTCGATTAACATTCACTTATCCACCGGACTATACTTTATTTGATGCTTATACAATATATTCATGCGTTATAGAATTGGTAAATAATTATAATTGTTATAAGTTGTTTTCGGATTAAAAAATTAAATTATTTTTATTAACTTACTTGAAGAGGGTGCCATTGTTTGCATTTCCATCATTAATATATTTTCATATTACCTGTAACAAGTCAGTCGAATAATTTAATTATGTATGTGAGTGACAAAGTTGGTAAAAGCTCAAAAAATTTTTACCTATCACTTGAAATTATTGTTTGACATGACATTTTCTAATAATCTTAAATTATTGTTTTGCTCTAAATTTCTCATTAATATAGCAAAAGTAACTTTCGCTAGCTAGTAGGGTATAAATTTTTCACACATTCAAACCGTGCGAATATTCAAGTGGCAGACTGTCCCTTGTGGCCTACAAGAGCACTCGATGCATAAGCGGTCCGAAAAGAAGCAGGAAAGAACTAAACACCAATTATATTGCAACAAATGTAAGAAAATAATGCTTCATTGTTCACCGGCGACCGTACTGACATCTTTTGGCTATAAAGCTGAGTGCTACTTGTATTTTTGTTCATTATTCGCTTTGTTCTAGGCCACTTGTTACACTAAACGGTTGTTGCGTCAAGTACACGTTGTATCGAGAGCTTTACAATAAATTCTTTTCAATTATTTGCCATTTTCCCAATGTATTAGCAAGTAGTCAAATTATAATCTTTGAAATTTCTTTGAGAATGAAATTCTTTTATCAAATTTAATTGCCAAATTAAAATAACTTAGAAATTTGTATAATACAGGTATAACTTGTTATTTATTTTTGTATGAATGTAATGCTTTAAAATGTAAAGCTTTAACTCAACCAACAACAAAAATTACAAGAAAACATAGTTCTACGATACAAGCAGATATCTGACGAAAATAATAAAATGACATTAAAAGAAAGTAGCAAAATTTTTAACAACAACATAACTCACGCCCGTAACTCAGACGAGTAGGCAGAGACCACGGACCTTCGTTTGGCGCGCTCCTGATACACCTTTCTCGCTTATTCTACATTCATACATCTACGCATACAAGCACGTCGTTTTCGGATGCTCTTAATACCGTCCTTCTTTAATATTTCATCAATCTGGATGATAAAAATAAACACTACATACGAGTAAGTCCGCAAAGAACGTTTGTACAACACAACAAACATGCAATACGAGACAAGAGCTGAGATAAATTAAAACGTTGAATAGCACAAAATGTAATAGTTTGCATCAACACTACAGAAGAATTGACAGTAGCCTAATCCTTATGGTTTTGTTTGTTTGTCGGTAGTTAACCATCGAAGTTGCATTTTTCTCGACATAATTACAGTTTCGCAAAACAGGTAATTAGGCGGGGATAATCCGGGTAAAAGCGTGAGGACAAAGGCTGGGATAAGCTTTGGGTCGGATAGGCCCGGTGCTCATCGGAGGGTTATTAACAAAAGCGACTCCAATAATAACATCGGAAAGTCGGTAGCTTCTTGCTTTTAAAATTGAGATGCTATAAAAAGTTTCCTATTGATTGTATTTCAATAGATCTGACTGGACTTTAATAGTTTTTTTTTTTTAGTTTTGCGGTGTGCTGACTGCTATTGTATTCGTAAATACCTTACAAGCAGCTTTTTAATAACAAACAATATTTATATCATTACTGATTTTCATAAAAATACACATACCTACTATGTGCTAAATTTAACTTAATTCATATCTCTCTAATGTTGCCATAATTCCGATTATCACTTTTTTGATGTTACATTTAGATACGGTAGTATTATAAAAAATATACATAAAATAATTTAGTTTATGAATACGGCATTTTGGCTTTCGTTAAAAAGAAAAAATATCACTTTAAAAATTATTTTTAGGTTTCTAGCGTCAATATTAAAAGAAAATCACGCATATAACATGAAAGTACGAAGTACAGAATCTAAGTAGTTAATTAAGAAGTCGAAAAAATAACTTAAATCTATCAAGTAAAAAATAGTACTAAGACCACCCTGTTTCATACAATGCAGCTGAATTTAATTACTAATTCGTAAATAGATAGACAAAAGGAAATATGTAGGTAGAATTAACGATCAGTGATGACTAAACATGAAAAAATGCTTGTGAAAAAAACAACTTACATTTTCATATGGCGCATCCGTAGGGCTAAACTACACAGTAAAAAAACAAAACTTAACTTACTTAAGTTTAAATATTCCGAACGATCGGAGTGACACTAACCAAATATATATCTAAACTGAAAAAATTAACACGTACAGAAAGTTTGTTGATCATATACATTGTCATTGGTGTAGTGATTATATGTACATAGTTATGAGTATTCTTGGAATAATTATTAAATTAGAAGAGTTTATTATTATTATGCGAAAGTTTTATTTACACTAATAAACTATCAAACAGTGCCGCCAACTTTGTTTTAGAACTGATTGTAATATTTATTCGAGACTAGCTGTCGCCCGGGACTGCGCCCGGGGGGAATAAAAATACTTAGTTAAAATACCTATGTGTTTTTCAAGCTATGTTCTACATCTATGGCAAATTTCAGCGAGATCCATGCATGCCGTTCTGGAGATACCTTCTAACAAACATCCATCCATCCGTCTATCTCTACAACTAGACATTCGCATTTATAATATTAGTAAAATTGAGTTGAGGATGCTTAGGGCTATAGAGATTTGAACTATAGTAATTGTTATATAGGTATATGGATTATTTACCTGTACGTAATGATTTTCTATTGTTTTTCAAACACATACTCTAATATATATTTATCATTATATATTTGTAATAATATTCCATGTAATACATAATTTTCATGACTCTGAGTTTCTAATACATCATCGAAATATGTAGTTAAATTATATTTACCGAGACAACACTAATTTATTTACTTTTCGGAACTATTTGATTTATGTGTACCTTACATATGTATATCGAAGTAAAACTCTTTGCAGGAAAGTTAAAGAAACAAAATTAACTTTCAATAGGCGTGTCGGGAAAACATTAATGAACTAAACTTTAACGACTTCACAAGTAAGTGAAAATTAATTTTTTAACATTAACGCAACTGGTTACGATACCATTTTCAATTGTAAATTCATTTAACGCCATAAAGTAATAAACAGTTTTACATCAGTAATGTATAAATTTGTTATAAAAATATTTCATTTCCTAAAACTCATTGGTTTACATCTATATATATAAAAGAAAGTCGTGTTAGTTACACCATTTATAACTCAAGAACGGCTGAATCGATATGACTGAAAATTGATGGGCAGGTAGCTTAGAACCAGGAAAAGGACATAGGATAATTTTTACCACGTTTTCTATTTTTTTTTCCGCGCGGACGGAGTCGCGGGTAAAAGCTAGTCTATCTATATATATAAAAGAAAGTCGTGTTAGTTACACCATTTATAACTCAAGAACGGCTGAATCGATTTGACTGAAAATTGGTGGGCAGGTAGCTTAGAACCAGGAAACGGACATAGGATAGTTTTTACCCCGTTTTCTATTTTTTTATTTCGCGCGGACGGAGTCGCGGGTAAAAGCTAGTCTATATATATAAAAGAAAGTCGTGTTAGTTACACCATTTATAACTCAAGAACGGCTGAATCGATTTGACTGAAAATTGGTGGGCAGGTAGCTTAGAACCAGGAAACGGACATAGGATAATTTTTACCCCGTTTTCTATTTTTTATTCCGCGCGGACGGAGTCGCGGGTAAAAGCTAGTTGTTTAATAAATAATAATGCAGATTACCAGACGAAAAAATTATTATGATGAATGTAATATTTTAATTTAAATATGATGTAGACCTTGTTAATATGGAACGATAAAGAATAATCGTAAACATAAAATTTAATTTGAGTCTCAAAAATATATTTGTCTGGATTTAGATGTTCTGTGTATTTGGAAACATTTTATGTTACATTTGTCACATAACAAGAAATTACTGAACTTGATTGATGTTTAGCAACAAGTTTATTTGATAGCGGTTATTTCAAAAATACAAATCGGATAAATTCTTATATTAGCAAAGGTTAATCTTAGACTACTAAGTTTACGGTTTGAAGTCTTTTCCAGGTTTTTTTTAATCAACGCGGAACATTGTTTAAGATTTAGGCTAAATTTTGTGTGCTAATTTTCTTGTCATTGTGTAAAATTTATAGAGTGCTCTCTACACCCGCATTATCGACTTACGGACTTGATAGGACATCTGATCTTCGACCTACCGCACTACCAAGGGTAAACCCTTAAATAAACGAGATTACCATAAAATAACTTATTTTACTCACGTTATATTGTTTAAAAAAAACCGTATCAACGATATTTTATGCCTGAACATCAATTGTTTAAAAAAATATTGCCTAAATATAATCATTTAATTCATAGACATTTTAGCAATAATTGAGTATGAATTATGTATTATTATTATTTTTCTTAATGTAATAAAACGTAATGAACTGATATACTCATTGTTAAATATTTAGTACACACTGTGATTATAAAATAATATGAAGGGTAAGTAAATAAAATTTAAATTAAATTGGTATACGCAGAAAAGTAGTGTTTAAATCTAGTCGGTCTTTTACTAATGTAATACAAATTAACACTCATACAAAATCCGCACAGCACATAAGAAAATCACACACATCGCACAAAACCACTGATCTTATAATATTCGCATTTACTTACAATAAATGAATCGCAAAGCTTCTTAAATTATTACAAACTCAATATGTAGTACTTACTTTTAATTAATTTGTTATAAATTCACTTCACTATAGCACATGAAAAAATTAATTAGTAAACTGATTTGTGACTCCGGGAGTGTGTTTACGTCAGAGATGGTTGGTTGTAGAGTGACGCACGCGCATCCAGTAAGGGCTGCAGGGGCGCGGGGTGCCTTGCGATATTTTACCCGCCCCATCTCTATACCCACTGAAATGACAACCTCATTGATACTGCACTATGTTCTTACTATCGGTTATAATTACTGTCGATTTGGATTTATTATTGAGATCATTTATTTTGAGAACACTTTATTAAATAAAAATAGCATTAGTTAATATTAAATAGTAAATTCACGGATATTTTATTTATACTAAAAAAATGTAAGAAACGTAATAATTTTTCTTAAATGTGTTTAAAAAGCGTTATTTTAATTATTTATTGTCTTGATAACATTATTATACGAGTCAATGTCACTCACTTAGATGATAACGTAGCACATCCCTTTGGGGGTTGGAAAAAAAACTTAATAATAAAAATTTGTCATCGGTGTCGATTCCCGGTGCCATCTTTAAATCTCATATTAGGACAACTGTCAACTTGATGACGTAGTGTGAAAGCCGTGCCGTGATTGGTGCACGCGGCTGCGCACCCCTGCCGCTAGGGAGGCGTCTTTATTTTAATTTAGGGCCACTTTATAGAGATTACCCTTTGTACTCCTGACTCTGGGGGTTGCCTTTGTGACTGGCTAGTCATTTTTTAATCGCAGCTCATTATTTGTGTGTTTGTTATTGTAATGATAGTCTCTTTTATTAAATTTCTTTATACGGTGTCGATGAATTGTCGAGAAAACTTAGGGAAATATTTCTTTTTTATTGTGAAATAAGTGATTAACATTATAACTTAATTTTGTTTTTTTTTCTATTAAATTATGAATCAAATCTTTGTTTTCGCAAGTATTTCCTATAGTAACATATATTATTGTTTTTATTGAAACCTCTTAATTTTAATTACTTTAATGGAGCCGTCAATTTTTTTTAGTTAAACAACTTAGTTGGTATTCAGAGTTAACAAGAAATAAATAAGAAAAAAATATTTAAAATTCATTTATTTATTGAAACATAAATATCAACTAATACTTAGATGATCGGATAACTTAACTGGCTTTTGGTGTAGCAGAACCATTTTTTTTTCATCATTCACGCAATCACAAATATTATTCCGTAAGACCACTATTACAAGTATCAAATATTTTCACTTTAGGCCTCTTTTTTTTGAAAATAACTGAACAAATTAAAATCAAATATGAATATAAAAAATATTACTTTTGAAAACTTTCACCAGCCGTTATAATGTAATGCGCGGACTTAAGTAGATAACATTCGGCATTTGTTTTTTATTTACACAGATAAAAATATTTCCAGCACATCTTGTAAGATATTATACTAGTTTTACGATACAAGCTTAAAAAATAACATTTATTCATGTTTAAAGGTAATTACAAAATATTTTTATACTTTTTCAGTAGGTATGCTAAATCTACAATGAGATAAAAATAATAAAATCAATTGCATAAAAGTGATTTAAGAACAAACGAACTTAATAAATTTTCAGCTAATTAATCTAGTTTTACATTCAATAATTAAAAAAAAATCTAATACTTAATCACATTTACGACATTCCAAAATTTGAACAAAATATTGCAGTTTACATTGCAACAGAGTGTTTCCATTGACGAAACACATGTACAAAACATATTGTCATCCCTCTCACACTTTGAATAATGATAATACGATGAAAGGACATAATCATAATACTCGTACGTTTTTGTACAGGGGTGGAAACTCACAACTATATTATCTATGCTGTATTTTTAGAATGAGTTATTATTACGAGCTTGCTAGTAATTTAACCACATAGTGATATTTAACTATTTTTCTTATTACAAAACGTCGATCTTATAATGGAACATTGCTATGTTGATTAAATGATAAAAACAGGGAAAATTACATTCGATAGTACTTTTTATCTTACTATTTATATATATATTTTATTTTAACACAAAGCACAAGTAATTACGAGTATGAAATGAAATCATTTAATCAACCAACCACAAAATAAGGTCAATCTACTTATCAAACTTTACGTGACTAAATGCACATAATATTGTCTATAATTAGTCTTTGGGCAAAGCGCTGTCACTTTTCCCTCTGGAATAGACTCGATATGCGCTCTTCGAGCCGAGCATTCTGTCGAGCAAACTGTGCTTCGCCCGTTTCCTGAGTGATAACACATCACGGCAAAGTTCATGAAACACCTCCCCGACTTGATTCACTTGTTCTGCTGCAGCTACTTCTGCGAAGCTGCATTCAAAATCTTTCGCTAATATTTCACCTTCTTCTGGACTCACCTGTAACATGTAAAGACAATAAAAATATATATTATAAATATATACATAACTTTATGTAAATGTTAACGACACTGTACAGTATATTATTTAAGAAGTTAGATGGGATGGCTCGATCGATAAGTGTTTTACCGAATATACACTTTCAAAATCTGAATTAAAAAAAATAATTAGATTGCAACAATGAATTCTGAACTCATCGCTTCCTCCTCACTTAAATAAGTAGGAATAAAAACGCTTTAATTTGTGTGCAGTATATGGTAATGGGTTGTTCAGTATATACTAGTAGTATGTTGGCCGGATTAATCTTGTAAAGAAATCGGCCCAATAAGTTGGGATACTTTGCCAAGCGACGTATTTGGCAAAACACCAACTTTTCTAGTGCAGTGACAAATTTGGTCGTGTTAGAATTAAATATGGACATATCGAATTCTTCTTTACAATTTTGGAAAGTCTTGCTATAATAAAAGTACTAGCACATTATGAAGGTGCCGTCAGAAAAAGTTTTCGTTTCAAAAAATCTATCATTCTTCATTTCAGTCGTCATTCCATTCTTAAAAATGAGTGCTTTCAATACATCCATTACTTCTTAGGTAAAGACTTTGACAATTAGGTCATCTTATCATATTAATAGGTTTACCTGTCTTAAATGTACCATATCAGCCTTATTGCCTACAAGTGTGAGCGGCACATCTGGGTGCAGACTCTGCTTGGCTCGACGCACGTAGTTAAATGATTCGCGGTCCGTGATTGAGTAAACCAGGAAGAGACCGTCAGCCCATTGCGCTATTTCGTTGCCAGGTAGCTCGTCCAAACTCTGCAGATAACATATATTATGGAATAGAAAACTGTAAGTAAAATAATACCTAATAATAGACCGATAAAATGAACATGGGTTAATGTGACAGTCTTTTCAACAAGCAAATAAAGGTTTAGACAGAAACGGAAGTATTGGTGACAAAATATAACATGGAGCTTCTTAAATCTTAATAAGTGAAATATAACCTATATTGAATTTTTGACTGTAAGGATGTACAAATTGTTGTCGAAATAAATTCATAAGCAATTTAAAAAAACATGAATAGTTTCGCCCCTTCAGGCAAATATCGATCTTCGACACTTAAAATTGGTCGGACAGTTTAGGCTACAGGCGGTCAACTGCACTTAATTATTACACGACGATCAGTAGACTAATAAGGAAAATTGTTACCTTTGGACACGTGTCCAATATTTCAAAAAGTATAGGTTCGCCATCTAGCAGAGCTTCGTGTTTATACTTGCTATCTGGAAGAGAAAATTAAAATAACTTTAAACTTGATTTATTATTTATTTAGATTGTTTTAAAGATTATCTGTTACAGTGTAGTTTTCCTACTTTCTTGGAAAAGATTTACTTGATAAAAAACATTGAAGGCAATAGAGATATTTAAGGCCATCTCGTGTGTCGATTGGATTATCAATAGCACAACTTTTTTCAAATAATGTGATACTTAGAGACAGACTGATAAGAAAAACTAGCACTAAAGTCTTAGCCCTAGTAAAAGAAAATAAAACTCGATACCTTGTTGATGATCGTACTCTCCGATGTACCTCTTAGTGAGAAATCGAACCGTCAGCGCTGTAATGCAAAAGAAATCTATCTGAATAAAAAAATTGTTTGTAATTTATTTCTTACGCATTTCTTATCTACTGGCCAGATTAAAATAAAATAGAAGTTTCATTGTTAAAAATCTAACCTAATCTAATCTAGTATGTAACATTTTAACAGGTCCCACAACTATAATATTTTTTGGGTGCACGAATGGGCCGGATCGACCGTTGAAATACCACAACCACACAGAAGACAAGCGTCGAATGGAAGCAATTCCGCGTTTCGTTTGATGAGTGTGGTGCCGGAGGCCTAATTTTAGTCCTCTTTCCCTTCCCACCCTTTTCTTAATAGGAAATGATGGGAAGTTGTTTCACGAATTAATATTTACCAAATGGACCACGTCACTTCATACACAATATGCAATTACGTTGAAAAGTAAGTTTTCACTTCCACTTATTATTATCTGTTCCGTCAAAAAGGATAGAAGACAATGTTTTGTAAGTATAATGGGCCTAGGGCCTAGCACGAATATTTGTGACAAAGGCCATCGTATCGTCATCATCAATTATGCCAAAATTAGTATGAGATTTTTCGTGTAAAGTACACCCGATGCCTTACACAAATTTTAATACAAATTTTGTGATGAAGATAGGATGGCGTTTGTCACAAATTTCGTGCTAGTCCCAAAGGTCATGAAGCACGCATATATTATTTGGTTTTAAAGGTATGGTATGTTGATAAAACCATTTCTTGAGTTCAAATTCACTTACACTAAAAAAATAACATTCTTCAACTTTAACATTCTCTCCAACGTTATAAATATTTATTAATGAGGGTGGTCATTAATTACTAGGTAAGACGTTTATAATTTCACCTATACAATAAAACGTACCAGCAGCAAAATTCTGTTAAAATGTTAAACAAATGCGTTAGCTAAACACACAAAAGTGCTCAAATCGTTCTGTTCGAGATAGTGATGTATCGAATTCACGTAGTATTTTTTTAATTCAAAACGAGTGTTTGTTTTTACTGTCCATTTGTGTACACGTTACGTTTTATTTGCGTACAATGTTGCCAGTATCTGACATTCCGATCTTATTTTTGCTATCCTAAAATACAGATTGAGCTTGGATATTTTATGGCCAGCAGTTAATATCAGTTTTTTAACAGCAAACGCAATTTGCAATGTACGAGTATGTTGGAATATATTTACCTTGAAAATTACAAAAAAATTACTTTCACTTGTGTATGTATGTCGCAACGCTAATTATATAATTGCGAAACGGTAATAATTTTTAGTACGTCATACTGTATTGATACTTTCTTTCGTATCTTTAAAAAATCAAATTTAATTTTGCAAAACAGCTTTGATCAAAATATATTTTAATCAAGCTTTAGCTAGGATTTGGTTTCAGGCAATGTCAATCTTACTAATATTATAAATGCTAAAATTTAGATGGATGGATGTTTGTTAGAAGGTATCTTCAAATTGGCGCAACGCATCTCGATGATATTTGACATAGATAAAGAACATAATCAGGAAGAGCACAAAGGCTACTTTATCAAGTTTTATTTTTTAAATCCGCGCGGACTAAGTCACGGGCTACAGTTAGTGTTATAATATCGAATGGTAGTTTCGAACCCAAGACCTCTTATCCGTTAGTATGTAGTATGTACCTTTAACTATACAGTTGTCTATTGCCTTTGTTAATTTTCATAACTTAAATATTTAGTTTATTTTCACATTCCCCTAAAATTGCGTCACTTTAAAATATTTGGCACGATCTACGCTACATTACATCACGAGAATAGAAACGAATTATTCCATAAAGGCATATAGTTACTGACCCGGTATGTTTCATTCTACATATAATGCTGTTTTGCTAACCTAATATTGGTTGTTACTAAATAAAACTTTCTATTATTTTACACCACACTAAAGGTGAAAAACAAACAAATTTCACATTAAGCAAACCAAAATAATGATAAAATTACAAAAAAGTGGTTAAATTCAAAAAGTATGATTGTCCCTTCCTCAAAGAGTGTACCTCTAATAAGACATGCATTAATCTTTGATTGATATAGATAATATTGCCTATTGTTTTCACATTATCGTAGCAATCATGTCAATAAACGCTTTCGGTATAATAAAAATAACTAAAAATATTTTTTTCAATTTTCAATGTATAACAACTTTATGACGTCCATAAAAAAACATATTATTACAAGAACATTTAGTGAAAACAGAAATAATTGTAACGATCGATCAAGCACTATCTTACAGTCGATTTCATGTGATGAAGTAACTGAATATTAACGAATTAAACCTCTGACGGATTCTAATTGATTTGAAATAAATCCGTGTTTATGTCATAAAAATTTCAATAATAATGAGAGAAAAAATGGGAATACAAAGAATGGAAGTAACACTACATTAGTAAGATATGAAATTAATATCTATTATACGTAAGTTCTGCCTTTATAAAGATTGTCCTATCATACAGATATATAAATGTAAACTTCTAGACCGAAAATTTGTTGTAAAGTCGACTTGCTTAAAGGAATTGGGGGTAGAGGGCGCTTAGTTTAATAGTAATCAGCTTAGCTCTATTGCCCACATTCTCGTTGCTGAACTCTTTGGTAGCTTGCCCAAACTGCCTTGGCTTGAATATTATACAACTTTTCACAATTTTTTTAAAATAATAATGTCATGACTTCGATATTCAACGAATTATTGGCATGTTATTAAGAAATCCGTAAATTAATAACATTACATCTATTTACAAAAACTGCTTTAAACTACAACTATTTTATTCATTACCAGTAAAACAGCTATATCGTCGCGCCGTTCGCAAATAACCGTTGTTTATTCTAAAGTCTTAAAATACTCAGAGATAGCAGGAAAGAAGCAGTGACTTCTTTATGTTTAATAAAAATAGAATAAACTCTGCCGAAACATAATTTTTGTGAATAGTTAAGACGTTTCTAGTGGGTTAGAGTCCTACGCAATCGTTTGGTACGGGTAGTGGTGTCTGAATCATAGTTGCTTTTCCGTACAACGTACTAAAATTGAAACATTTCCGTCACGTAGAATTAACATTAATGGACCTTGGAAAACATTTTGAGACGGTATATTTTTACGAAGATACGAGGATGTTTTTGCGTTTATTTTAAGGAAGGTTTAATTTTACTTCTCCAAGCCAACGCATACGTTAACGATAACGTTAACGCAACGATAACGTTTCAATAACCATGATTTGTCAAAAATTCGCTCCGGGCGCTAGAGTCACGGCATAAAAGGGTTGATGTACGTTTAAACTAAAATGTATTTGAAACACTGTCTAAGTTTATTATGGTTAATTATGGTAAATTTATTATGGTTCAGACTGTAATTAAGGCCAATAATACCACTTTACATGAAGAGCTGCAGTTCTCTTGGTCTGCTTCCAAGCAGTCCGTGTTCGGCACTGCATAGATCTATCTTAGTTCCTTTCAGTGTACATATCAATTATTGGGCACTGCCTCCAGCATTGAATATTCATTAATCCAAAAATTTTAATATTATTTTACCATTGCTTTTTGAATTGCATACCGTCCAAATTTATAGAAGTCTATTAGGAATTGGAGCGACCATTCGGTGACGTCAAACGTAACGAACCGTGAATGAATAGGGGGCATTGCGTCAACATTAGTTTCTTGACTGCTATCAACTCGTTTGGATGACATGTTTCAACGTAATGTAACAACGTTTTTATAGTATTGATACCAAGTTATAGAGCATTGCGAAATTAAATTTAAGAACTTTTAGAAAAGGATTATAAAAAGTACGAGTATATATCGTTGATGCACGTTGAAAGAATAAATGCAGAGAGAGTAAGAAGATTTACATAACAAATGTAAGTAGCTATGTTGGCAGAATTCTTCTCAAGAATATAAAGAATATAAAATAACGTAAAGAGTACCAGTGGTAGATCCCGCAACAATAATATTTGTTGGGTTCACGAATGGGCCAGGTCGACTGGTGAAATATCACGACCACACAGAAGACAGGCGTGAAGTGGAAGCAATTCCGCTTTTCGTCTGATGAGTGAGGTGCCGAAGACCTGATTTTAGTCCTTTTTCCCTTCCCATCCTTTTCTTATTAGGAAAGGATGGGAAGGGCAAGTAGATTTGGCGGAAGAGGGAATGCATAGGAATGGCAAATATCCTCTTTCTGTGCGTCCCCTTCTCCGTTGATTAAAGGTAGGCAACGCAATTACCAACTATAATATTTCTATAATTGCCTATATCTATGGGCAACGGTCGCCACCTTTTGATATAAAAAAACAGTAACCAACTAGCAATTTTACGTAGATATAAGGATAAAGAATCGAACGACGTGTGCCAGTATCACGGTCAAAAGAAACCAGTAGTCTCTGCCTACCACGTGTTTAAACCCATGTACAGAGTTACACGTACCCACCATCGTTTCATTACATTTTAACGTTACATATGAGCATATCTGTTAATGATCTCATCAATATCGGATTGCTCCAATTTATCAACATTAAATCATGATAAAATGATTGGCTATTGTTTATTTTTATTCCATAAAACAATTCGTAAACAAACGTAGTTTACGCAGATTGTTCTATCACTCGCGTTTTGGCGCTCTGCCACTTCGTTAGCACTCTACAGTGATATCACACATCTAAACGATTTACGATGACAAAAAGTAATAAGTATTGTATCATGCGCTAAATAATTGTAAAAGACGGGTAGCGTTACCGTATGTTTTTAAAAATATTCTGTCCCCAATTTCTGTGGCCAATTTTCAACAGGTTTGTAAAAATATGAAATCTTAAAAAAACAGAGATGAAAAATTTTTATTTATAAAATTCTCTCCAGTATCTAAAATAAATACCAACATATTGTCCTTGATTCAAAATTGGAATTAATATGGAGGAAGTACAAACGAAACCTAGTTTAAATAAATTAGCCAACCAAAATCTATTGAGCTTCCTGAAACTTTTATAAATACGATCGACTGCTGAATATACATCCCTTAAATTGCCTTGAAGCACGTACGATCGAGTTCTGCATGAGGGATTTCTTATTTTAAACCGAAACAATCGTGTTGGGAAAACATCTACACAGGGCGTGTTTCTTTTTTATTACGCCACGCACATGCACGGTCTAGGGTTACATCAAGACATTGAAAAAATTACAAAATTACTTTTTATTAAAGGAGCTTTAATAGTAATTTTCTAATTTTTAAGAGATTTATTTTCATTTATAAGAGAAAATTAAGTAGCCAGTTAGTGCAGTGGCAAAAAAATGTTAATTAAGAACACAAAAATTCGCGCGTTTCAAATTTCGGCACTACAGAATTAGACAGTGCACGAACTCGAGGTTATTTTCAATTGTTCTTCACGCCTGAATATTTGAACGTGCGCGTTTTAATATTACCTAATGTACTCTGAAATCAACTGAGATCAAAGTGCATGCAGAAGAAACGTTCGTAATCTTTTAAAAAAATATGTTAACAACCATTGCGAACTTATAAACAAGCCAAAAAGATCAAATGTTTTTCTACGACAGGTTTAGACAGATATGATCGTCTTATCAAGTGTAATTAAATTTTATAAACATCTTCACTAACGCCGGTCGCAATGTCGATTTTGTTACATAATATGTCATTTAAAATTATAATGAAGCTTGCTTCTTGAACTCTGAGTGCGACAGCTAGTGAGAAGACTCAATTCCGCATAATAAGAGCAAAGAAGTAGAAGAAAAGAGAAGTTAGATGTTAGTTTACAAGCAAAAGAGGAGATATGTGCCTTTTAATATAATTTGTAAAGTAAATTAGTGATTGATGGGGTAATAATTTTATGCTGGTTTCATATTTATAAGCTATGATTCGAATGTGCGAGTATATCAAAATAATAAAATATGACGTGTATGTACGTACGGAAAGTACGAGAGCAATGGAATTCATGATCATTGACCCATATACAAGTCGAAGTTTACGCACCAATACACAATGTTGCCGCCAAAATTAGACCTGAAGCGTCGAAATCATTCCAATTACAACCATCCTACGTGCCATCTGCGCCTTATCTTGAATCTATATTATCTAAGTTAACGCCATCGGGAAGATACTTTGTCACATGTCTCCTGGCTAACATTATAGAATATGTATGTCCCATTTTTGATCATTATTTGTTATTTAGTACCAAGAATTAATTAACTAATTATACAAAATAAATTTCGTGTACACCAGGTCTCCCTAGAATATTTTAATATTAAGTTTTAATTTATTGACTAGGTACTATGTGCCATTACTAAAAATTATACTGAAAGGCAAGTAAATTAAAAAAATACCGTAATAAGCTCGTCTTAACTCGCATTTGAATTCTTACTGCGTGTCGAGTATTAAGAATTCAACTACAGAATCTATTTTGACAACACAAAAATAGTGAACCCGACAGCGTGGGTTTATTTGCAACAGACCATGATAAATGAGCAAAGGGATATGTTTTGTACCGTAGTTGTCTACACTACTTATGAGCTTATGACGTCTGAAACTTCATGGGTGTACGTTGTGATGTATACGACATACAAAGATGTTAACGATTAGTAATCCAAGTGACTTTTTGCCTTCCAACCATTCGATATAAAAATATACTCCACAAACAAATGCACTTCGGTATATTTGTTCTATTGTGCTTTTAAACCCATGATTGGTACGAAGTCATCACCACATTGTGTTGCCAAAATTCGTTTTTTTGCCTACTGCTTCACATGCGATTTTCTCACCTCTACAAAAATCGAAAGTGTTATCTCTGATTACTCTGGAAGTGTTACAAAGAAGAGAGTTCTTTGAAAACACATGAAAACAATAAACATGATATAAAACACAGTATAGTGCTATACAAACTTTATGACGGCTCGAAAAATCGCAAGATATACGCAGAGAAAGATACAATTTTAACTATCAGGTGGAAGTTATACACCCGTTTGTACACTTTTCGCCACCCGTACTGGACTCACCAGGCACCCACTTTTAAAGACAAATGCTAGTTGTTTCCGAGCCAACATGAAGCTTGCATCTTGTAGTCGTTACATATTATTGACAATGTAAATACAGGAAATGGACACTCGTATTTCCTAAACATTATGAGCACAATGTTTACCAAATGTTGTTTTCTAAACTCCCTATCGAAGGTTTAGCTCTTGGTATTCGAGTCTGTTTTATTTTTATATTGTAAAAATAAAACATGTTTTTGTATATAACAGTTTCGCATTGCGGCAATGGTCGCGAGCATTACACACGTGTTTTTCAATGTTACTGTTATAAATAAATAAAATGACCTCAGTAAGAACAGAACGCAGCAGCAAAACTAGTACGTAACAATCCAACTTCTACATATAAAGCTTTTCATATACAATTGTTCATTTAATCAGAAGATGAGATTAAATAAATACATTACTAGAGATATTACGTGACATTTAAATAGATGAAATCGTAGGATTTACGAAAACTTCGATTTAAACAAAAGTGTAGAATGTGTCAAGCTATCGCCTAATAATAAATCGTTCAATATTTACAGTAATTATTAAATAAATTAAGCTATGTAAGTTATCAAAATTATAATTAATTGAGAAGCTACATTTCCAACAAAATAATTAACTAGTTCGCTTACAATTATTGCTAATTATTTTTTTATTTCGTAAAATGATCTGGTTTAATGATATAACACTGATGTAATCGTTGAAAACAATAAAAGCCACAATGGAGGAACATTTTTAGATCGTAGTTCTAATAAAATGCTTACATTCTAATCTCGTTTGATGATTTATTTCGCATCTATAAAATTTTCACGACTTATAACACTAACAGTATACCGTCATCCATAGAAGTAGGCAGGAATTATAAAAAATCTCTTATACATGCCACATCTAATTTCGTTTTATTAAACACTAGCTTTTGCCCGCGACTCCGTCCGCGCGGAATATAAAATAGAGAACGGGGTAAAAATTATCCTATGTCCTTTTCCTGGTTCTAAGCTACCTGCCCACCAATTTTCAGTCATATCGATTCAGCCGTTCTTGAGTTATAAATAGTGTAACTAACACAACTTTCTTTTATATATATAGATATCAATGTGCCTAAAAAGATGCCACATTTAGGTGGATAAATTGACAGCTTAATAAATTGCCATCCCTGGGACACATTGCATTTTGGAATATTGTATAGGTACATTTTACTTGGATGAATCTGTTATCGACTAAGGATAATAATTAATTTTTCATTATCTTTTCAACTAATCGGAAGTGACCCGGTTGAGACAAATCATGAGTACTCGTACTTTCTAAATTAATATTTGGATACATAATTATATGCATACTCCCTTTGTATAAATAATCAGATGCATAATTGTAGATCTAAAATAATAACTACGTGTAGTAAAGACCTTCGTGTTAAAATTTTGGCAATGTCATGCGACATCGAGTAGAAACAACTGTCTGGCAAAAGTCTCGTGTTGTCTGGTAGACCTTTAGGTATAACTGTAGACATCTTACACGAACAAATGTAAAATTTGGACGGAGTATTTAAACGCTCTCAGACAAAATCAGATTGCAATTTGTATTAAGCGTTACATATTACATAGGTAAATTTAGAAATCTAAGTTTTTTTCGTAATATGTGAGTTGATTTTGTTGGAGATGATAAAGTGGCTTTACGCATAGTTTTAACGGAACAGTTTGACTGTTTAGTTAAAAACTGACCGTCTGGAACGAGCTTTACAATGGAGCCTAGGTACACACGCACAGCTAAAAATGATCGTCTTTAGCGGGCTTAACTGGCAGCCAAACTTTACAGTCCTAAGTTTTGCTTACACCATAAGTTTTAACTGTTACTTTGTGTCTAATAACTTTCTAATACTACTTTTAATATTTGATGTTAAAAAATACATTGGTATCTGCAAAACCGGTCTAATTTTATTTTTTATTTAGTCCAAAAATATTTTAAATGTGGCTTCAAATAAAATAATTTACTAGTGAAGTTTCGTTAACCTTGGAAGTAACTTTTGATTGACTAATTTTATTTTCGTGGTCGTAGCTATGATGTCTTCAGAATCGCGTAGGAATTGGTTTATTATCCATGAATTCGTTGGGACGTTGACTCATAATTCAAAAGTAATTTTTTATCAAATTCTATATAACGACACTGCTAAAATAATGTATTCAAGTACAAACGTCGCCCACAGCCAAAACCGCTAAAATTAAAGCGAATTTGAGTCGATAAACTAGCTACATAAATTTCAAAACCATCCAAAGTTAACTTATGTACTTTTTTAACCATAACACAGGTAAAAAATGGAAGCAATGGTCATCTTAGTACCAGTTTTTATAGTAACTAAAGGCCACAACTTACCATTCGTAAAGCATCACAAGGGCTAATTATCAAACTTTTAAAAAGTTGTATAAACAACACTTATCCTGCAAACAAAACACTAAAGATTGCGCGTGCGTGTTTATGTATCGCGAGCTCACATACCGCTTTTGCCGACGGACGGTGCACCGATCACAGCCACTTTCACTTCGGAGAGTGAGGATTTCTTCCGTCTTATGCCTCGAGATGTCATTTTCCCGCAATCATCGTCCCGGCGCACGGAGATCTCGTGGAATGGCCCGTAGGCGGAGTGCGCGTACGCTCAACACAACCCCGCTCCCGCTTACCAGCTATTAATACCCCAAGCGACACAGCTCTGACATCGGCACCCGTGTTAATGGGTCAAGATCTGGCCAAGATCAGTTGTGCGAATAGGCGTGTTTACGTCGCATCGCATCGGGCTTCCTTACGACGCCACGTGCCCATGGCCGCCGGCCAACGCCGCCCCTCAATCTTGATACTGTTTCGCACCCACTACCACATAACTCATATCTTCTCAATTCACATTGTTAGCACTCATGTATAAAGACACAGACAACCTGTTACGTCTTAGCAGAAAAACTATTTTGCTTATAATGAATAGAAAGTATGGTTTCCAAGAGGATTGGAATATAATTGGCGTCCGTATCCGGCATTCTAGATAAAAAGTTTATTAGATGGTATGTTGGAAACGGCTCGGTACGCGTCAGGTATGCATCGTGTACTGACTGGCGAAGCGCCAGGACTCATCATCGTACTACAATTAAAATGTACGTAAGTACTAAACAACATTATCACTTCCATTGTTTATAATAATTTTTATGGCATATTTAACATCTTAGCACTGCTTTATTTCATTAACAAAATATATTTATTTATGATTCTAGAATAGTATTTTAACTAATTCCCCATCACTAGATTGTTTTCTGAAAGCACATACAATATTTATTAATTAAAAAAAAGTAATTTGTTGTAATTTCAACATAGAATTTTAAATCTTCTATCTATCTATATATATAAAAATGAATTGCTGTTCGTTAGTCTCACTAAAACTCGGAAACGGCTGAACGGATTTATCTTATCTTAGTCTTGAAATGTTCGTGGAGGTCTAGGGAAGGTTTAAAAGGTGAGAAAAAATTTATACCGCTATTAAGTTTTTTTTCTCTGCGCGCGGACGGAGTCGCGGGCGACAGCTAGTAACAAATAAAACCATATATAAGCAAAATATACATATTTATTAACTTTAAATTATACAATAAGTTTTTATACTATACACATATTATACATAGATAAAACCGTTTTTTATATTACATCTACAAGTTTATTGCTTGATGCGCGTTTCTCTATTCAAGCTTTACATCTATCCAACTATTTGGTACCTATCTATTATGATAATACATCGATTGTGATTTGTCAAGACCTATGAAATAATTAATGTAAAAAAATAAATGTTGTAACTTAGTAATCATGGTTTAACCTTACAGTTCCACTGTCATAAAAAATGTATTACAAGAACAAATAAAACATCAATCAACAAAGAATCAATTAAAACATGAGTTACAATAGTTGAAATTGATAAGAAAATAATTAAACAATTTCATTATTTTCTTATTACTATTATTAATTCATTATTTTATTATTTTCATTATTTTTATTATTTTCTTTCTTCCGCTCATAATTATTATGAACGGAAGTAGTAAATGGGTAAAAATAAAAATGTCTATCAAATTACAATCAATCTATAATCAAATCTTACATTTCTAATTAAAATCGACAATAAACTTATTGTAATGGAATAAGATATTTAAATTTGGAATAAAGTAGCGATTATGTTTTCTCGAGAGGAATTACATGTTTCAGATACTAAAAATTATAATAAAATGTTTTATTTCCTATTTAAAATGTAAGAATAAATGATATGTGTTACTTTGGGGGTTTTGACTGACGTGACACTTGTTTTGACTCATTATAGTTATCTCTGTTCATTTCAGTGAATGTGAGAGATGACAATGTGTCAATACAAATATCAATACATTTAAGACCCATAGTAAAAATATTCCAATTTTAAATTAATACATATTTTATTAATTTGTTTACATATAAAAATTTAAAATAAACAAATTTTAAAAAGTTTAATTAACGTAACGTGTAATAACATGTATTTTTATTTAATTAAAATGTTATGAAATATAAAAAAAAATATTAATTGCATTAAATGTAATGTGAAAAAAACAAATAATACTGTTGTATGCTGTAATTTAAAACGATGAAATATATACAAAACCAGACATTGTTAAAATGAGAACTCAAAACACAAATATAAAACTCTATAATAATGTAGAGAAAAAAATCGCATTAAAAACTTATGAAACTCATTAATTGTCTACGGCTTAAATTTACTTAATTATTATTAATTTATTTATTTTACTGTTAAATATAATTCCCTTATGTTAAATAAAATCTAATTTAAATGAACATATAGACAATGTAAAAGAAGAAGTATTTCCTAAATTAAAACATAGGAAATAGAAAATAATTATTTGCATAATAAAAAGTACAAGAGCCCGACATGCTGTATGGAAAGGATTTACTCTGAAGTATCTTAAAGTATATATAAGAAGCAGGAGTGATTGAGAAATTAAAAGATTATCATGATATGGGAACATTATGAGACAATGGCAACAGCACTGTTAAATACGAATTACGAATTTCTTTTCAACAAAAAAAAAAAAAAAACACGGAACACGTAATTAATTCTTAAAGATGTTTGTTAAATATAGAGTTAAATATCACAAAAATTTACTACTACAGATTGGTCAATTAATTACTTCAATAAGAACTTTACTACACTTTAGTAAGAAATGTGTTTTATAAACATTTATTGAGCCAGTCGTTAAATTTTAGTAACTTTAAATCTTACAATAATAATTTGGCACAAAATTAACTCTCAGTTTTGGTAAACAATGCTTAGATATTTTAAAGAAAAAAATTATACAAAAAAATTTACTTCATAATTTCTCTATTACAGTCATAACAATTACATAACATTTCTTTAATTTATTCATTAAGAATTTTATTAAGTCTCTCGTTTTAAACTAAAATAAGTGTTTATTGTCCAATTTGACGATAAGTGAAATATAACACAGACGATAAGAGTGGGTTAGGTTAAGTTACCGAAGACAATTGTATGAACAAAAAAAAATTCATTTATATTATTAATCGCTCATAAACTAATATATAGATTGGTTAATAGAACAAAATAATATCGTTCTCACAATTAATGCTATGAAATTCTGTGGTGGTATGTAAAACATTATTATGTACTTTAACTTACGAACTTAAATTAATTTTTTACTCAATAACTTATAAATTTACTTTAATTAAAACTACAAACTACAATGTTATTTACTTAAGTATCTTAAATTTTCATTATGTTCTAATCTATTTTTTTTTTTTGTTATTTATGTATTATTTTATTCTAACCTAAAAATACTTACAAAACAACCAAAATTAAGAGAAACATATAACGTAAAAACATTAAAAACCATACGAAATAGAAAGCAATCATTTCATACATATTTGTTATTCGTAATCATTTTGATATTATTTCTTGGAATCTAACTCTTGACTCAGTAATAAAAACAGTATTGTAATTTTACGAAATCTAAAAATTAAGATTGTTGACAATGGCCAATTATAATATTATTATTACTTATAATATTTATTTATTTACATTAAATAGTAAATTTAATCAATAAGAATAGTCATTAGATGAGAAACTTTTTAGGACACCTTTATACAAAAGAATCTTTATTAAATTTATCGAAAAACTAGCAAGCGAGAATAAATTTTCTAAATAAAAAGCAAAGAATTTTTTATAGGATGACAGTTCTGCAGATGAAATTGTTTATGCAACAATCTGAACTATAATAAAAAGAAAAAGTAAAATATTTTTAGATCCTTGCACTGGCAGAACGCAGATTAGGAAGAAGGAGGCCTCGACAGGTGGTTTGTGGCGTAATAACTTCTAGATAACTGTACAAAATGTAGCCTTAACCTACTATACTAAGACTAAGCATTTCAAATTAAACACTAGACCAATTATTCCTTTAATTAAACACTAGACCTAAGATTAAAAGTGTCATTAAATATATATGACATCAAATTAACACTAATATTATTTTAAATATTCTAAAAAAATACGTACTAAGTGTTATTATTAAGTCTTGAATAATGAAGTTGGTCAAGTGTTAAAAATGCAAATTATGAAAACTCTTTCCCAAAAATACTGACATTTTAGACATAGATTAAATGATAATAATATGTTTGTTCCTAACACAAGGTATTTTTTCCAAGTTAAAATTTCTTTACAATATCTAATAATAATTTGCTGTAATTGAATACAAAAAATTAGTTGACGATAGGTTTTTAAAATTGATGCAAAAAATCGGCATTAAAACTATTTCATTAATTTAACACAAAAAGTAAAAAAACTAAATCGATGACTCCTATGTAAATAATCGTATTCCACAATTTAGACTTATTGATAATCTAGTTACATATAAATATTATTATAATTAGAAAGTAAAATAAACAGAATATTAAACCTACGGAACTAATTTCTTTTACTGGCAACAATTTCATTAAAAAAAATTGTTGCCCTGCCTTTGACATTATTGATTATTGTCGATTTATCAAAGTATTGTATTGTATTGATATGTAATTTTTATATTTAAGCAATTAACATAGAACAAGTCATATAATAATACTAGATTTGATTTTTTAAATGACATTAGTTCGTTGGACGTATTGACGTAGATGTAAATGTTGCAATATCGTTGGAGATTGTGGCGCCCTCATGAAGGGGTGCTTGTTTCTATGTAGTGTCACTCCCAAATAATCTGTTTTTACGGTACGATTATTTACATAGGTACCATAGCATTAACTTTAAATTGAATTCGTTATTCTATAAACTAATGAACATTTTCTAAATATACTAAGAAAGGGTAAATTTGTGATGGTTGTGATGGAGCCTTGAAACATTGTACACACCTTAATCCTAAATTATATTTAAACCTTATTAATTAATTAATATTTTAAAATAAAAATAATTAAATACAAAAAGATAATCATAAAAAACTTGAAATATTCAAAATATTTCAAAGACTATATCAAAACACTTTAGGGACTCTGCTTAAAGGGTTCAGAGCTAGGCAAAATAAAATAAGAATTTAAAAAAAAAACAAGAAATAACTCTGTCCTGGATTATGAAAACTTGTGATAGACTGACCCATGTTTGTCTTAAAGAAAGTGCGCAGTATATTAATATTTTTGTGCACTTGCAATAATTTATTTGGGACAACGAACCATAAGTCTTTTATGTTAAAACCAGGTCAGAAAAATATTTTTTTACTTCATCCAATTATTAAACAGCCAATTAAATATCTTTAAAATACAAAAAATAAAACAGATATTAAAATTTTGAATGATAAATTCAATTCTTCATGAATATTTAAAAATAGATTGACAATGAAAACGTCTGAATATAAAAAAAAACGATATCAATTATTATTCTTATTACTATTACTTTCTCACAGCTCGACTTTTACTTAAGAAAAAGGATAAACATGTATTGAGGTTACTACTTGGCCGTTATATGAATGTACAAAACTAACAAAAAATTATAGCTAAAAGTTTAACGATAAAAAAAAATTAAGAATATTTAATTAACAAAAAAATAGTAGAAGTAACGAAAGAAGCGGAAAAAATATTGATTAAAAATTAATAATTACAAACGAACGTCAATTTAAGTAAAAAATATTAATACCACAACCAAATTGCTAAAGAAAAAACAACCTAAACAAAACAATAAAAACAAGATATAATGTTAAAAATCCTAATTCTACATAAAAACAAACAGTGCGAATTTAAATAAAAGAAAAAAAAAACCTTAAACAAAGCTAGATGGATAAGTTTCAAATACAGTTTAAGCACGAATAACTTTAAATGAACCCTAATTTTAGAACAAATTAAAAATGAAGAACCCTTTCATTAACCCTAAATCCAGATTGGGAATAAAAATATTTTAAAAAAAGTAAATAAAATATTAATGAATATTAAAAATTTAAATAACTTTAAATGACCCCTTTATTAAAAAAACCAATCATATATCCTCATTACCCTAACATTTAAACCAATTAATTAATTATGAAATTGATACTAATTTATTTATTACTAATACGGATTTTTGAGGTATTAGCGCCTCGATTACTGTACAAAATGACGGCTTAATTAAAAATAGTAAAAATTATAAGACTATAAATATTTGATTAAAATGTACGTCTTAATTATTTACATTAAATCCTTTCTAATAAGTCATTAACAGGAAAGGACAAATTTTGTTAATGGTTTGTAATGACGTCATGACAGTATCTTAATTTTAAAAAAAAACTTTTTTTTTCTATTTACTAAATCCTCTTAATTAAATCAATGTTAACAGTTAAATATCTCTACTAAGGAATGTCATATGATTGATACACTATTCAAAAGAGGTTTTATATCAGATGCAATGGTAAAATAGATTTTAAAGGTAAAATAAACATACGAAAGAGTTTAACATCTTTGGGAGTCGATTCAACAAATAAAAAAAAACCTAAATTATATAAAAAAAAAAATTTAAAAAATTTAAAAAATATCGAATTCCCTGTAATAATAATTTGATTTGGAATTTAATGTAAAAATTTATTGGGATTATGTAATTTTAACCATACTTTATATTAAATAGAATATAATCTAACCCTCACATATTACAACACATTTGTTAGCATATAACTTATATATCCTATATCTATGTATATTAAATTTAATGATATATACAACAGGAGACGAATCTAGTTATTGATAAAATATTTGAAATATTATATCAAATTTAATTTTAAAAAAAAGATTACAAACTAGTTATATTACATTTTATCTTAACGTCACGTGATTGTTGTCTACATTGTAGACAGAGATAGCTATCAGTTTTATACAGTATTTTGAGTTTTCACCAATGATTCACAGGAATTATATTTTATTTGGTTTAATTATGAACGCCAATGTATTACATTTTCGCTATAATTTATCAATAAAGCTATTGTTTTAGACAAAAAAGTAAAACCACAAATGAGTTGCCGTAATATTAAGTTTTGATTGGAGAATATTTTTTTTTTATTGTAGTATTAAATCTTGAAAATCCGTCAACCAAATAAAATGTTTAACTAAAGATTTCTTTAGCTTATTTAAGAGATAATTATTATGTGATTCTATCCAGAATTATTAATTGCGAAAAATTATTTTGCCTCATTATTTTTCCACTGATGTGATGTAAATACACATTAAACACGTTACATTTGAAACTTTAATTTTAATACAAATTTATTTTTCATTTAATATTAATTCATTTTATTTACGAGACATAGCCCATAGACAAATAACTTTTTTCTTAAGGTTGTATAAATCAAAAATTCATTCATAAGATGTCACTACCAAGTAAATGTATTGCTAAAGAAAATATTTAAGTCGATATTAAGTAAAAACTTCCATTAACACACAATCTATTAAATAAATTAATCTGAAGGTAATTTAGAAATCTTTCAAAATAAAAATCCAAGTTAACGTAGTACTTACTATCGTTTAAATTTATAAATATACAATACTGCTTCTATTTCAACTTGTACACTTCACACCAAAAAAAGAAATACTTCAGGTGAATTTATTTAATCAGCTACGAATCTATAATTTTTTTTTAGCACCAACTAACTATATCCTAATTGGTGTCATTCAATGACATAACTCAAAATTAAAACTGCTTCAGCGCCATAATTTGATTGATGCATTTATCCATATCTCGTAAGACAATATATAAAAAAATATTTACCTTAGAATTAGTACATTAATCACGTGAGGTACGAAACATTTTGACAAAATCACGAAGAGGCGTTAAAATAATATCACGTGCATTTAATTTCTGACTGATGGCGTAAATTTAGTGAATCTTTTAAAAATTTCAATATATATATATATATATATATATATATATACTTTATACAAAAAATAAACATGATTTTTAGGTACAAGAGGGAGGGGGAATCTAAAATCTCATCACATTTCACCAGACCCCTCTGGTCAAAATGTTTTCTAGATTACACAATTTAATCTAAAAAATAAATTACAAGGAGCATCGAAAAACTAAGATTTAGAAACTAAAAACTATTTTTTTATTAATTTGAATCAAACAATTAATAACGTAAAAAAAAATTTGATTATACATAAATTTTATGGTGTGAAGTGTATATTATAGAAACTAATACAAGTAATTGAAATGTTATAATTAATCCGAGTTATAATTGGTCTCCTGCATCAGAGGCTGCATATCTTCACGCTTCTTCTCTCTATTCGGTACACGTGTTACACCATCCAAAATACCAATTTCTGTTAACCTGCAAATTATATGATTATTTGATTTTTAAAGCTACTCTATACGGTCATTAATTGGTCACTAAGGCGGAACCTTAGCATTTCCAATTTAAACATAAATTTCCACTCGATTTGATTCGAAAAAAAAATACAGTAACTCTTTAACTACCTTTAAAAAAACCAGAGACTAAGTAGTGGAATTATTTAATACTTTAAATGACAATTTAATTCATATACTTACACTTCTGGTTCGACATCATCATAATTAGGTGTAAAGTATGGGTTAGCAGCGGCAGGTCTGAATTTGTAGCCAGTCATCACAAAGAACACAAATGTCGCAATTTCATGGAACATCTCATCAATCCAAGAGTATTGAAATGGCACTAAGATCTGAAAAAAAAGTGACATGACCACTGGGTTACAAAGCCTTAAAAGTAAAAATTATTACATCTATATATATGAAAGAAAGTTGTGTTAGTTACACTATTTATAACTCAAGATCGGTAGAACTGATTTAGCTGAAAATTGATGGGGAGGTAGCTTAGAACTAGGAGACGGACATACGAACTTTTTTATCTTGTGCGCATTTTTTTTATTCCGCGCGGACGGAGTCGCGGGTAAAAGCTAGTTGTTTATAAAACATTATTTTTCAATATCATTTAAATTAAAAAAATAATTACTTTAAGGAGTGAAACAACTATCCTCGTGAAGTATATGTAGCAGACGACCATTACATAGAAATGGCGGAACAATTTCAGTTTACGAAGATTGATAGCCGCTTTACCATCTGTGGTGGAAGCGTCTTGCAAATGACGTATTGACCTGAAAGCAACATACATTTACCTTAATCAAATAAATTAATCCAAGATATATTAAAATTTATGCTTCTGACTTAAAATATCCATATGAAGTTATTTCCAAGGTGATGATACGTTTTTATTGTTTCAATTCTGCTGTCAACTAAATATAAAACCACAATAAAAGTGCTTACATAGCAACACTTGCCCTAAAAGGTGAGTTGGTATAACTACCAATTAGGAGCGCAAGCTGTAATTAGATATATCTGTAAACAATTCCAACCACTGTCATGTAACCTAAATAAAATGTTGTTATTGTTATATAAAAATATTTATATAAATCAAATATAACCTCTTTTCTTATTTTGTTTGTTTCTTAGTTATTAATTGTTTATTTCTTAGTTATTAGTAAAGTTTAATAATATAATTAATTTAGACATTATTAAAACACTAATTAATAATTTTTTTTACCGCAATAAAACAAAAAATTGTATTTGTCAAAAATGATTGGCGTTTAAATTTTTTGGCAGATAAATATAATTACAATTTAATAAATGCTTTAGTTTCAAAACTTCAACAGTCGATTTTGTTTGTCGTGACATTTGTATTAAGTACACATTATAGTTCCTTTTGTTCCCTTTCACAAGATTTGTCTCTGACCAATTAAAATAAAGTTTTTTTTCTGTGCTTCTGATAATGTTTGTGTAAATTTTAATGATGATCAATAGAATAGTGAGATGTACTGAGCTATAAACTTACATTAGTACTAATTGGATGACTATTGTAAATCACTTACCATACAACAGGAAACAATATGGCGCCACAGCAAAGCAGATCAACAAAGATGAAAAGATATCGCCATGTATTGTGCTCTGCCGCTCCCTCCTCACTCTCCGCTATTATTATCTCAGCCACATTCGCAACCACCTATACAAACATATATATTTTCAATTTTTTTTAATCGCAAAATTTGACAAATATGCAAGTTGACACTATAATTCACCAAAATAGCAAAGTAACTATTGCCCGTAGACATCAGCTAAACACATATGCACTCATCAGACCCAGAATTGCTTTCGCTTGGGGCCTGTCTGTGTGGTATTGGTCAAAAGATTTTAGTGTGAGCTCTACCATTGTTGATACCCAATAAATACAAACATAATTGTCAACTAATACAAAATAGTCAAGTGTTGTGGGAGCTGGAAGGCCTTTTAAAAATACGACTTTATTTTAATTAGACATGTATATTGATTACAAGTGCTAACGAAAGTTCGTATGCTCGCTATCAGAGTTGGCTTAAGACTAACTTACAATGCTATTGTTCTTATGCTAGAGAAATATTATCCTATCTGGTAATTTGACCCTCAGGAATGTTATCAACATCCATTACGCTAAGTCAGACAATGATTGTTACAATGTAATACAATGTTTTTAGAATATCTCGCTGACGCGGGCATTCGTGGGGGTCTCAGCATACGTAACTAAATAAAACACATATCAATAGTATTTATATTATCATAAATCCAACTGAGGGGCTCGGAGCGAACCCTGCGGGTTCAATTCAAGGGTTAGTTCGGGTCCATCAGTCATAACCTAATATTAATTGACCAAAAGATCCTTAAGCATCTGAATACTTTTGTTTTATTGGTATTTGGTCATGATATTGCACTGGTCAATCTGGCCTAACATGGTACCAGTTATTCTTCAATTTAGGACATATGCATAGCTTAATATAAAAAGATATGGAAATTACTACAAGTAAATGCCTTTTTTTATTACTCATAACTTAAAAGATATTAATCAATTTCAATGAATGTTTAAATTACAATAGTCTTGATATGTCATAGAAAGGAAATAATACAAAAAATATTATTTAAACACTTTACCTGCAATGGTATTACAATCATGAATAACTTTTTGTCTCTATCAGCCAGTATGTGCTTAATAAAATTCCAACCGGTGCCTACAAGGACAATTGTCACAAATAACACGGCACCTTTTAATCTAAAAATATAAATATTATATTAGGATAAATTTCAACATACATCAATTTTTTTAAGTCACAAAATACTTACAAATGTGTAATATAATACAGTATCGCCCATGTTGTTACATGTTCACCTCTTGTCTGTATGAAATGATAGTTTATGGCATGAAAAGCTAATGAGAGTGCCTTAAGATATACAAGAACACACATTATAATGTGAATTCTATACACAGTGTGTCTGCTTGTCTTCAAGATAAACGTCCAAAAGCCAGCACTCAAGAAGAAAATAATTGACATCATACTGTATAAAGCTGGTAAAGGCATTTCGCCTGCTGATAGGAAGTTTCCATCATTGCTCTCATATATCTCCAACTAAAATTTTAAAAAATGTTTTAAAGTTGGAAATGTATATTAGAATATAGAGAAATAAGACAAAACAATAACTTACCATAACATTTATAGCAGGAGGATCTTCTTTTCCTGGGCAATTATGAAAATATAAGTTGTACAGTCCTTCTTCATTATCAGACGCCACATACATTGCAAACTATTTAAAAAAATAACATATTTAAAAAATATTTGATATAACTTTATGTAAAAGTTAATAAATAACTATGTCTTGTCATGTAACCGTGTTAATAAATTGTACTTACACTAGTATTGTAATAATCATATCCTCCGTGAGATTCTTTTGTTATTGGCAGTACAGCATTTGAACACTGTGTTACATAGTTCTTATCACTTTGTTCAGCATCTAAGTTACAAAAATTTTAATTGAAATAGTTATAAAACTAGAAATAAGGACAATTTAATATACAAAAAATTTTATGTACATAAAGTAATGTTGTCTTTATGGATATTCATTTAAAAACTAAGCACAACTAAGCACAACTTTTTAAGAATGATCGTACTTACAAAGTAGCAAAGGTTAACATATTGAGCGGACAATTATATTGGTAGAGATAAGCCTAGGAAAAGATGGATAGATTGCATGAAAGGTGACATGACAGAAGATACACAGAAATGGAGTACAAAGTATTATGTGTTGACCCTACATAAGGACAGTATTCATAGTTTTTTAACAAAATCTTAAATAAATGTTTAATATGTATATTGAATGTTCATTAAAATTACCTCTTGGAACACTCCTTTTTCGATTAATAAACAAATATTGAGATTGTCTCTTGGCACGATCTGTAGGTATTGCAGTCCGGTTTTGATATAGATGTAATGCGGTTATTTCACCCTTGCAAGAGATATTTAACCTAAAAAAATATATAGGTGTATGGAAGCAAATTGTGTGACAAATTGTTGCACAGCTACGTTACTGCAATGGTATTGCTATAAAAATATGTGACAGCGCAGACATGCAGACATTTAATTTTATATAATTATTATACACTACAATACTAAATAGCTTCCACAAACATCATGTTGTTTTTCTGTTTTTGTTTGTTGAACCATCAACCATCATAAAATACATCTTATAAATTACAAAACACCATGTAGTGAATAACAACCAGTACTTACCTAGAATTAACAAAATCCATTTTTAGGAAGACAATAGATGGATGTTTTGGTGATACAACGCTATTGACACTCTCTTTGAGAAAACAAGTATCAGAGTGTGCTTCTAAATAAGGGTTTATAGCATCATTTGCAGTTCTATCCAAAGTGAATCCATACTAAAAAGGGAGGTAATTTCACAAAATATATTTTACAATACAAGACAAAAACAAACAGGCGTATTTTTAAAATCAATAAATTTACCTCCCCTAAAATAGGTCCTGAAGGTAACTTAAAATTAAGCATGCGTACATCGAGAACTCCGCCTTGAAAAAATCCAAATGTAGTCAAATCCACATAATGGCGTTCATCATCCTGAAAACAAAGTTAGTCAATTTACTTTTGAATTACGGATAAATAAATGAAATTAACAGCGACAGTTAAGAGTAAAACCTTCATACTGTACTGAAAATATCTAGGCCATTTTATATAGTGTATAAGACGTTTATTATCGAAGGGAATTCGTAAACTCAACAATTTGTAACATTAGTATTAAGTTAAATTGCATCCGACTGCATTACGACTATTACCGATATTAAAATTATAGAACACCATGAAATTTAACGCAATGTGTTACTTTTTAATATTTAATATTATTAGTACGAACCAAAAGAGGCAATTTGTGTATTCTTCCCGTTACAATTATTGCAGTTAATAAAATTGTTAAACAAACTATTTTCACAAAAAACATCATGTTTCATGACTATGCAGTGATAATTAAAATAACCGAAATAACAATTAATATTAAGGGGAAATGTAAAGTAAAAGAGTTTTTCGCTAATATCTTAATAAAATACAAAAGTAAAATGAAATAGTTAAAAGTCAATCGAGCAACCAAAAACGATGGGAACATAGATTATAAGTGCATACGCAAAATTCCGGTGTTGCAAGATAATTAAAAAAATATATATATTTCAGTTTAAAACCCTTTGACTTTTAATGGCGAACTCAGTTAATTAAAAACGAACAATACACATTCGACACTTGCCTGCTTGTAATTATACATATATTTGTATTATCCATAATCCCGCGAAAAGTTATAGCTGTTGCTCCCGGCTTCGTCGGCGTGGAATTAAATTAAAAAGAAAAAAAACAACCTGTCGTATTTCTATATAATAGTACGGTTGAATGTCCATTAGTAAAAATTAAAATCCCTTGCCATGCCGTCCCGGTCTGCGTAGGCCCTTAGAGGTCAGTAGCTCATAAATTTGTTTCGTTGCCATGGCATTGACATTGTTGAATGCCGTCGCATCGTCGAGTCGAGTTGAATTATTGAGTACCTACTTGATTATTTCATGTGTTAATAGTAATAGTTAATATGTTGAAAAGTAATTAACTATAAAATTAACGTGATGTAAGTCTAAAATACTGGATTTGTTTTTTAATGACATTAGTTCTTGGATGCATAGACATGGCATATTTTGGTCTGGCTATACCTATTATTATTTTCATAACACGAAAATTCAAAACGTCACCTTGTTTACTTGCTTTAAAATTTTGACGTGTAATATATTTTAGTTCCAATCAAGTCAGTTTTGAATAAAAGTGAAGAAATCTATAATATGCATATGAACAATTGCAACCATTTGCAACACTTGATTCCGTCACGTTACCTCACGTCGCTCTTGTCGTGTTCTGTCATTAAATATAAACAAATTTTAGTTTTGTTTTATTAAAAACTAAATATGAAAATTCACTATCTTAATACAGATGAGTGGTAGAGCTTGCACCTGCATTGCCTACTGCTCGAATAGTCTCCTCGACCGCTGCTAATCCACGTTCACACAGAAAGCCTGTAGTAATTCCGTGTTTCCTCGAATGAATCCTATTTTAGTGTAGTCGGCAAGAAATCGTGTCATTGCTAGCTGATTTGCCACCTTGTACTATAAAAATTGACGGCCTTGATGATCTTATTTTAATTCTATGTAGAAAACTCGTAATTTGTAGATGTAAATATGCTATTGTAATTACTTGATTTGGTTAAGAGCCCGCGCAGACTAGAGACTTTTATCACCCGATCAGGTCGGGCTATAATAACTGCGCACACTGGAACAACTAAATAGTCGGGTTTGTTATGGGTACACTAGACTAACAATAGGCCGACATACGATTTTTGTAGAGTGGTTGCCTTACTTACTAGTAGTGAAGTTGAATATTAAAGTATTTGGGCTTGGATTAAGCCGTGTTAGTATTGAAAATTATGTGACTTCTGTTTTAAAAATGATTTACCAATAAATATGTTATATTATCCTTGGTTTGTTTACATATATATCATTTGCTGCAATGTCTGTTAGCTCTTGCCATACACATTGGTAGTTTGCATATAATAGTATATTAAATAGTTCTAAGAAATCCATAAAGAACCTAAGATTGATGTTTAATTTCATAATAGTACTTTAGCTTTTTCTTGTAATTCAATTTCAATTATTACAATTTTAAATGCATGTCTATGCCATACCAAGGGGAGCAGTAAATTAATTAAATAGCTGAGTCAGCCGACTAAACTATTGGCAGCATGTGCACCCATAGCACGCCATACTGATCAAGAAATCGGCCGATTATTTTGTTTGAAAACAATTTTGGAGCCCATTCAGTGACTAAAAGTCTAGCCTGCAGGGGCTAAAATATCATAATTTAAGGTATGTTATTCTCAAAACCTACTTTTGGTTATAAAAAATTGAATGCCAGTCGTCAAATGAATATTTTTTATTTTCAATAAATATTCTATAGTTCATAACAATTATGCAAACTTAAGTATGTATGTGTCTATTTAAGGCTCATTAGCTTGATAATTCACTAGATATGGTTTGAGTAAAATCGGTTATATATCTTTTCGATTTTTGATGTTTGTTTTCTTAGTACTTGCGATCAAAAATTTCGTGATTATTGTTTTTGAATTACATTACAACATAGATAAAAATTGTTTCTTTCTATGACTATTTTATTCTTCAATACGTAAAGAAATAAGACTTTAGGCCAAAAATTGAGGTATTCACAAACAAAAAAGAGATGTATTTATGTTATTTTAGTTAATTGTGAGATACATAGCCAAATAACTACTATAACAATAACATACGGTCTGAGACTATGACAACCGTCAATTAAAAACATTAATCCTCTTACAAAATTAATTCTTTACTTCATTGACAGCAATTGTTAAACTAATTATCCTTAAATAGACACATTATTGTACAATTTCATTGAATACATATCATATATACATAAATAAAAGAAATGGAACATTACAGTAAAATCCATAAATAATATAATGTACACACAAATAATATAATGTAATATAGAAATCATAAATCCAATTTCATATTGATAAAATATCAAAATAATAACATTTTTCAATGATTAAAAATGAAATAAAAAAAATGTATATCATATGTATTACCTGTACAGAGAGGTTTTATCAAATGCCAATTTTGATAGTTACAATAATTTAATAAGTATATTAGGCATGCTGGATTTACCATATTTTTATTAAAGTTTATGACTTAAACATTTCACACAATAACCAAATTTAAATTAACCAAGTTAAATCTTACAGATTTTAAAACTGCAGGACCCAGCTCAAAACAAAAATTACGCTGTGTATAAGTATACAGCAAAACGACTAAAAATTACATTTTAAATTAGATTTGGTTTGGTCATAAAAATTTAGGTAGTTTAAATCTATGACACCTGTTATTATAATAATATACATAAATAATAAACAGAGATAAGTGATACATAAATAAAATCCTCTTATATTCTACTATCTTTAAAACCACACACACACACACACATAAACTGCCGGTTAAAATGGTGATATAAATTAAAAACAACCTATAAAACGAAAAGCAAACAAGTTGCTGAAATGCATTAAGTAGGCGAGGTATATGTTTTGGCCTCTTGGAATGTACAAAATGTTAGCACTTTCCTTGCTTTTTTAAATAACTAGCTATAGCACGCGACTTCGTATGCGCAGAATTAAAAAATAGGTGAAAAGTATCATGTCTTGCTCGAGACTATGATATATATCTGTGCCAAATTACAAAAAGATGTGTTGAACTATTATGGAGTTGTCGAGTAAAATGCTAGGGTTCTTTGTTGAGCAGGGTTGGCAGGAGTGATCCATCCTGCCCCCAAGCAAAATATAGCTAGACGTGGAGTAGTGGGAACCCTAGCCCTCTACTACTTTAATTTAGAGAAAATTAATAAAATGTATCCAACGGGCACTGTACATAATTCCGGGATCATTGTTAGCCTAAATGTTCTTCCAGATTGTCTTTTATATCTATATCAAATTATATAGAGATCCATTTCGCCGTTATAATGATACATAATAACTAACATCCATCCATCCATTCATTCATCTAATCTTTCGCATTTATAACATTAATAAAGTAAGACGGGATGCATATTAGTTTACAATAATTTAAATATAAAATCATCAAATATGGCTGGCAGATTACATTTAAGTATTCATTTTTATTTCCGATCTTTTTTCTTACATATTTTTCATGACTGTACTTGCTGTACTTGTCTGATTTCTTGTTGAAAAATAATTTAAACAACTACATTAGCCAATCACAGATATATAGGGTTACACTCACATTTTAAATAGTAAATATTTATATACTTGTAAATGAAAATAAACAGTGGTCAAAATTTTTAGCCAATAGAATCAATTTTGCTTATTCTAACATTTATATATATCAACAAGATGCCAAAAACTACTCCCTTCAAGAGTCATAAACAACTATTGTAGTTTTTAGATATCTTGGCGGCTTTTAATTTTACGCAAGTCGCTACTCAGAGCACAATTTTAGAGATGCGGGGTGAGGGCACTGCGCAGAGCGCCGATGACCTTGGGCCGACAAGATATTTGAAAACAGCAATATAACATTTTAACTGACCACATAGTTCTTAGTTTTGTAATAATGAGGTTGCAAGGGACTTTCTATTTTGAGACAATTTTAAAATAATTTTACTTTTATTTTATTTGGGAAAGCATAAAGTCATGACTTATGAAACCAAAACTGTTAGGGCTAGAGACTATTGCAAGCTACTGAAATTTAATATGGAGTTTCGAAAAATTTAAACACCTACAGACACCAACTTATTTTTAGGTATTTTATTTTAATCTTCCATTAATGAGTTCATGATGTTGATGAATTGTTCGTGAGGCAAAGGTATGCAGTGGGTCCCATTTAATTCTTGCATGTGTTTCGAAATCTGTGGAAATTGAATAATTTCAATACAAAGTAAATTGTTTTTGTATTAATTTGATGTTATATTTCCAAGTCGTTAGTTGTTTGATTTGTTTAAGTAAGAAATTATTTTATTCACTTACCAATTTCAAAATTTTTTGGTCACTTTCTCCGATGTCTCTGGCTTGTAAGAGTGCCCGATGGGGACCGAAAAGACGGATGTATTTATCAACTAATGCCAATTCTTCTTTCGATAGGTTTGTATATCTGGTTTCGATAAGCTTCTTAACAAGATTATTGCCACGGTTTGTATGAACCAATCCTTGTCTGAAAAAATACATTAACTTCAATATTATATGGTAAATGAGAAAATCACTATTTTGGACCCTCTCTATCTTTATTTAATATAAAAAATATTGTATTTGTGTCATACCTTAAGCAAATCACTTCATCATTATTACGCCGTACAAGACATACCGGTCCCTTGTATTTTTGTAACATCTCAGATATATTTAAGTCGGCGTAAGAACGGATAATTTCTTCGACAAGTATAGCCCATGATTGGGGCATCTGATTCTGAGCAATTGGCAGAATGTCATCAAATGTCGCATCCAACAACTGTAACAAATAGTTAATTTCAGTATGATAATGTTACAACATATACATAAACATTATAAACATTGATTTGATAATTACCAAAGCCTTAACATCGGGGTAGGTAACAGCAGCAAAAGTTGCATTATAACCACCGATACTCCAGCCAAAGAGAACAATGTCCTCAACCTTGAAGCCAAGTTTATTTATAGCATACTGCATTACTGCATCAATTGCATTTTGTTCTTGAGATGGAGAAGGTTTGCCCTATAACAATAATAAATATTTATTATTACTATATAATTATACAAATTTAAATAAATAATATTTAAATTTATAAATTTTAAATGTTAACATTTAATGTTGAATTTATTTTTGCTTACCGTACTTCCAGCAAATCCTGGATGATTCCAACCCAAGACAGAATAACCAGCTCTTATTGGAGTGAACATTATACCTATCTCATAATATCCTGAATTGCCTTCTGAACATACAACCAAAGTATTTCCCCTGTCTGAACTTAGTCTCTTATCAACGAACATAGTGTCTATAGAGTTCCCGTCAGCAGTCCGCAATTTCGCTCGAAGACCACCAAATGTCTCAACAAGTTGAGATCTGCCTATTAATAAGAACTTCCCTAAAAAAATATAAGTGAATAAGAATACAACTTGCGGAATAAATTAATTGGTCAAATGATGTATCAACTTACACAGCGAAGAAACTATAATATAGAGTGCCCCTGGGTAGATAAGTCTCATTCCAAATGTGTGTGCAGCTACAAATGCCAACAGTTGAAGTGGAATTCTTTTATACGTAGGCAAGTCAGGTTGAGAGCATTGACTAAAAGGGTTAACCTCCAGCCAAGTAGAACTGAATAATAAAATGTATATATAAACATGTATACAATTGTAATTGTAGATATGTAATAAAATATTAAAATAAAATTTTACCGCTTTATGGGTGGAACAGTATATGAGACAGGCCAGTTATTAAACTCAAAATCATATTTTCTCAGGGATTGTAAATAACTTGCTGGGTCAGTATTTGTATCAGTCAAAGCCTTCAAAAATTCAACATATTTGGGATTGGTCACCCTCCCAATCGCTCGCATAATTAGTGACACAGCCACGAGACAACCAAGTACGACAACTTCTGGTATAAGAGTTTGTAACTTCTCAAAAGTGTAAAAGCCTTTTCGATAAACATACATGCAAATAAACGGTGATGTGTAAAAGCTTAGACTTGCGACAACATTTACCTGAAATAAAATAAAATGATTCTTATACATGTCACATATAGAGATTTACATAGTTATCTCAATTAAAAAAAAATGTTATTCTGCAGTGGGCACTCAAAGTAAAATCTACTTCCCATTTGAAATGTTTTCTTAGGGATAAAGTTAGATCCAATAAACCACAAGTTATCAAAATATTTACTTACAGTTTTGATAACCAAATCACCCCATTTTTCCAAACTATTAGGATTATAAAGTACCTGAAATAAATGTTATTATTTTATTTACATGTTAATTGTCTACGGAAACGTGAATGTTATTGGCTTATTGTATATACAAAAAGCCTTTGATACAGTTTGGCATAAAAGTCTTATACTAGGTCTATTAATCTGTACACGTAAACCTTAATGTTTACAACTCTACATAAAGAAAACTGCTGCATTATATACCTAGGTCTACATCTCAAAAGACCGTTAACTTGGAAAGAACACGTTAGAATAGAACTCAAGATGCATTATAAGAATCAATCTATATCCAATACAAACCAAATGTATCCAAAAACAATCTATTTCTACTAAAATTTCTGCCTACGGGCATTAAATTGTCGACAGATAATTTGTTATCATGCTCCCGTCAAGGGGCTAGGAGTGACTAGATCACAGATAACCATAAGGCCCTGCAAGTTACAAGTCAAGTGTTTAACCACTCCCATCGAGACATCGACGCTCCCCACATTATTTCAAACACCTTGGCTATTCGTCATATTATACCAGTGGCTAGACAGAACATAATTTTATGTGTAGCGGGGCTTAACGTGAAACGGGGGAGGAGTACTACGCAGCACGCATCCGAAGGTCAGCCGCAAAAAAGATTAAAACCAATTGTACCTACAAAAAGATAAATAACATCGTACGTCGTCAAAACAAATGCGACGTAGGATATTGTTTATCAGTTGGTGTAGGTCAGTTTAAGTCAAGCACCTGACTGGACCGGATCGTAATCTATACTTCCAGACTGTGCACAGCCATGTACCCTACATGATATTTTCAAGAACATCATTTAGTTTATTTTAATTTTTTTTAAATATATTTTTACATTTACATAACTTTTGAAACAATCAAATTAGGTAGTCTCTGGGCCTCTGGGTGGGGACATAATATATGACACATCACTTCTCCAATGTATAATAATGATACAGTAATAAAACTATTTAAAAATAAAAGGAATCTTATACAATATTGGCAAATGTTCTAGAACATGCGAATATGACGCACGAAACTATACTTTCAAAAGATGTACCCGAATGCATCGTGCATAATATCCCGTCATCGAATTTACGTATAAGTTACTGTAAAATACGAACTCGAAGTCTTAAAATTTTCCGTTAAATTACCAAAGTTATAGTAAGAGCCCAAAAAGTATGTTGGTAATTCTAAAGATTTAGGTATTTTAAATGTATGGTAAAGATTGATAAACAACCTATTAATAGGATGTTTTCAAGAACATCTTACCCCAACCGCACTGAGGGACTCAGAGCCTACTCTAATTTAGAGGCGATTAGGCCATAGTCAACTATGCTGACCCAGCGAGGGTTGGTTGACTTCACACATATCTTTGAATCTCTTCTCAGATATTGCACATATCTGAGAAGAGATTCAAAGTTGGTTGCATGACGATGTTTGCCTTCACCGTAAGAACATCGGATAAATGTACATATGTAAATAGATAGTCGAAAAACATCGGTACATGGCGGGATTCGTACTTAGGACCTGCAAATTTCAAGTCAAGTGCTTAACACCTGACCCACCAACTTTCTCCTTCACGAAAATTATTTAGTTTGAGTTTATTTTTTAAAAGGATTAAATTATTAGATTTAAAAAACTTTCAAAAAAAATCTAATTAGAAAATCTCTTTGCCCCTCGGTGGGGCAAGTGATATTAAATATATAACATATGAAATGTATAAAAACTAAGTACAATTTAAAAACAGACGGATCTTATTAAAATATTGTCAAATGTTCTAGAATATGCGAATATAACACACGAAACTGCATTCTCAAAAAAATGTACCTGAATGCATAGTGCAAAATATCCCATCATTGAATATTTTGTATATGTTACTGTTACGAAATTTACGAACTAGCCTAATTAGAAATCCGAACAATTATGTGATCTCGTTAGTTTTGGAGCATTTATTCCTATTCACTTGGGATTTATAAACTTTTAGGTATTTCAAATACATAGTGAAGATGCATAAATAATCAATTAACTTTATATTTTCCACAAAAGAAATTTACAACATAAAAATATGCTTTAAACTGAGATTTTGCTCTCAGAAACCCATGGTTAGTATTTTATATATTATTACTGTTTTATATAAATTAAGACAAAAAGGCAAATGAACAAGCGGCCATCTGAATTTGCCAATAGCGAAGCCCATAGCTGAGATAGAGAGCACCCACAGATAGAGGATATGTCACCTTCTGCCAAATTCACTTCTTCTTCTCATTATTTTCTTAAAAGTAAAGGATGGGAAGCAAATGTGGTGCAACATGTACACTAATCAGATGAAACGCAGAATTGTGTCCAATACAAGCTTGTTTTCTATATGGTTGTGTTATTTCACAAGTTGACCCGGCTCATTTGTGCACATATTATTTTTTACAAGAATTTAAATTATTTGATTTACATTAATTTAAAAAAAATATCAAATTTAGGTAGTGTCCTAGCTCCTCGGCTTGGACATATATGAAGCATCACTTCTCTAACATTAAATAATGATACTGTAATAAAATTACTTAAAAATGGATGGACCTTATGAAAAATATTGGCAAATGTTCTAGAACATGCAAATATGACTCACAAAACTGTACGCTCAAAAAGCATGCAGGTACATGCTTTTTGAGCGTACAGTTTGAGAATAATGTCCCTACATTGATATGTTTCTGTTAAAGCACAAACTCTGAAAAATCCCAAGATTTACTAACTTGTCATGGTCAAAGTCCAAAAAGTTTAAAATTTAGCATGTATTGGAATCAAATCTTATGAATCACGATAAATGTTTGAGATAAACAATGATCACATAACTATTCAGACTACTATATTCACAACTATTTGGTAAGTCTTCGGTTTTACATGTCATTTGTATGTCAAATGTATTTAGATAAGGTTAACTAAATCTGAATAATATAAACAGCGAAAGTAAGACATAGTAATAATAACCACCAATAAATCTCAACTTCTAGATCCCTCTAAGAACCCAAGTACTTATTAGAATTTTTTTATCTCAGAAAATAAAATGTTCAAAAAGCGTTTAAGGTTGCGTCGAATGTACAATTTATATTAAGAAATCAATAATTTAACGCTTTACTCTCAAAAATGGTTAAACAGGTATAAATTCGGTTTCCAACGGTTTCGGCAGCGTTATCGATTTTTTTATGATTCTTATGTTAAACGTCTAGTGTTAGGGTAATTGAATAAAATCGAAAGCGATATTAGTAGCAAATATACTTACGTCGCATGGGCCATCCCTGTGCTTCCTGTACAAACGTGGAGAAAAAAGACTACGGAAAAATAGCTTCAGCATTCTGTAGTATTTTCTTTGTCGCTGCTTTCAAGTATTCTATTTTTACAATTATTATGTATTTTCCAAAGGCAGCTACCACCAAGTTTCTAGCTGTGTAAGCCGTATTTTTATGCGAGTCACACCACTTTAAAAAAAAACAAACAACTCACAAATACGAAACGTCCGATTCTGTGCTTCAGATCCTGAGCACAGACATTACAAAAGAGAAAAAAGGCTATATATATCAAAGAGTATGTAACTACTGCGTAGTAAGAGTCGGAAACAATTTGAATTTTCTCTATTTGCACAATAAATAATTGCCAGAATAATAATGTTTTATTTAAATTTTCTGTCACACGAAGAAAAATATTGATACCAACATAACGAACACAATAATAAAGGGCGGTATATTTTATCAATATCGGTAAAATGGCGGGCGCGGTGGTTCGGGTGGCCCCTTTTAACTTTAAAATATATGTTTTAACAATTGTACATTTAAGCTCATTGTTGAATAATCAGTCATTTTGAAAGCTTAAAATGTAGTTTTATTACGCATTTATTTTTACACTCCTTAACAAGTCTATGACACGGTAATAATAATACCGTGAGTGAGAGAGATACAGTTATACACAATTCCTGTGACGTGACAAAGACAGGGATAACTATCTTCCGTCCCTTTCTGCGTACCAGGGTTTGGGCTTTGTTTGGAACAAAGGTTGTCCCCTACAAACAACCTAGGTTGTCCCTAACACAGTTTGACATTCGTGCTATTTTTCGAAAATTGTGAGTACTTAGTGGCTGTAATTGTGCAAAAATATTTTGATATTACAGTTTTAGTAAGGTAAAGTTTATAAAACATGGTATACTGCTGTATCGTCGGTTGTAAAAGCCGTAGTGAGCGAAAAGAGAAAAACATAACCTTTCACTCGTAAGTACTGAAACTACGCACTTATTCACATGTATTCATACAAAATAAGGAAGAAAATACAAACTAGTTGTTCTTTACAGTCTTTGTAATAACTAATATGTTAAAATACGGGTAAAATCAGCTAAAATAAAATAGTATTTTTCGAACATTATGCGCCCAAACGCAGATGTCATTTGTGTCAAATAATATACTGTAGATCTGGGAAACAAGCGGCCATATTAAACTTCTTTTCAAATTGGTTGGTTATTACCCGTAAAAATAATACCACCATCTTGTTGTAAAAATTACCCTGAATTTAGGGGAAATAAATTATAGTATGTATAATGTATATAAATGAAACAATTCACATTTTTTATACTATTTTCAACAGATTTCAAAAGGAGTTTTTAATTCTGGTATATGCTGTGTTTTTAAATATTTGATACTTTCTTATCCCGTTGATTTTAAAGAGTATGCTTTTTAATTTGTCCCATGTAAATTTTGTTTCTTAGAAATTACAATCAAAATAGTTTAATATTAAGTAGTTTTACATGTAGTGTTCACTGTAATGATATACAGAGTAATTTAAAATTATATGACTATAATATTGGTATGTTTTTTGTAGCTTTTTATGAAGACTTAGGGCTTCGTGCATATCGAAGAAAAATAGGACATCGTTTGAATGCTCGTCTAATGGACCTAAGACTGAAGAGATGCCGCGCTTTGTTGAAGCAGTACGCGGGAAAAAAATATCGGGAAATTCTTTTTTTGGAGTCACTCAAGACATCCTTGATTAAGGCAGCCGCCGATATTGACATGGACCTCGTTCGTGCTGTGATAGACGACTGGCCGAGCAGATTGAAGGCCTGTATTCAAAATCACGGATGTCATTTTGAATAAACTTTAGTGTCATAAGAATCTATGTTTTGTTAAGTTCATTTTGGTATATAAATGGTCACATAATGAATAAACTTGTTTCAATTATTTTATATTAAACATGTAACAGAATTTATGACCTGACTAAGTATTACTAAAAAAATCTGTTTATGTAATCTTAGTCACATAAACAAAAATTACGCATTGTTTTTTATATTTATTACGTTTATTAATTACAATTTAATTGGGAATATATAAATTGGTCTATATTAAATTATATCGTAATTATTCATTTTCGGGACAAAACAAATAACTGGTAACCCCAATCCTTTTACTTATATATAGGTATAGTCTATAGTACTCTCTATCTGTCCCTTACGGGTGAACGCGCATGCCAAATCTATATAATTCTTCATCTGAGCTCCTTAATGATCTTTTCTACAGCTGTTCGTTGAATAATTTTGTTCCGAAAAACCAACTAAGAATTCCCAGGTTAATATCATCTCATATGACTAACTCAACTAAAATTTATTTATTTTTTTATTTTAGGATATTTTTTTAAATAGCACATTTTAACAGCTCTTTTAGCATAATTTGGAGTGGCGGAGGTGGCAACAGTGGATTAGATTTACACACGTCACACTAGAATATCAAATCAAACCTCTGACATTGACATTAGCAAAAATTTTATCTGAATATTGTAAGTAAAAGTAGGTTTGTTTCTTGTTCGATGAAGATAAATTATTATTGAAAGGCATTTGTTGTGGGTGTATACAATTTTACTTCTTTTTTTACCTTTTTTATACGACCCTTCTGCATACAGTACTTAACCTGGACATTATAATTTTTGCGTTTGCGCTTTGTTTGTGATATGTAAATAAAATCGGGGTAAAGAATTTAAATTGTAAAATATTAAAAACCATATAATAAAATAATCTTGTAAATGAAGTAATGTCTCGATTAGTTTTATGAAGTATCAGTTTTAAAAAAATGTGATTTTATGTTATGCAATACTTTGTGCTTTTTGTCCTCGTCCGTATTTGACATTTTCGTAGAAAAAATCATTCAATCTTTCTTTAATAACTTTTAAGACGGACTGGACGACAAGTAATATTAAACATATTTATGACTAGCTGTCACCAGCGAATCCTTCTTTGCGGCATTAAAAAAAAAACAAAATAAGTAGTCTATGTGTTCATCCAGACTATGTTCTACACGTGTGCCAAATTTCATCCATTATGGAGATACCTTCAAACAAACATCCATCCATTTGTCCATATAACATTCGCATTATTAGTATTTATAATATTAGTTCAAACTAACGGCGTCATTATGTGCAACAGTATGATTGTTCAATATACAAGTCTTTAATACTAAATTGTTGATACTTTTCAGACTATGTCACAAATCAGCGATTTATTAGGAGTAATAAAGGGACTTCGGCAAGTAGTTGAAGCAGGTATTAAATTACAGCAAGAAAATTCTAGATTATTATGGAATAATTCTAGTATTAGACCATTTTTACAGAACTGCCCAACTAATACAATTAAAAATTACAAGGCAAATGAAGTGGCTCCAAAAGATATAATTGAGCGAGTGTTTGTAGTGGCACATGGTTTTAGAAAGTATGCCACCATGCATGTTCCTCTTGTTAGTACTAGTGTAGAAAGTAAAGCTGCATTGGATGAAGATTTGAAACATGAGATAGAGGAGTTGAATAAAGAATTTGATAAGACATTTGAAATATTGAATAAGGCAAAAGATATGCAAGCATCATCTACTGAACGGAAAAATTTAGATGAATTTGAAGCACCTTTAGAGAAAATTCACATGGAAGGTGTAGTCAAAACATCATTAGAAGGTATAAAAACTGAGCTCAAACAACCAGAGCAACAAGTAAACCCTTCCTCTTATGAGGAATCTATGAATAGAAATATAATCCCAAAGCCAGTTGCAAAAAAGAAGCCTAAAGTTATGGTAAGTATTTTTCTCTAATACTTTTAATACTATTTGAAAGGATTAATTTATGTAAATTTTGTATAAGTCATAACTTTCAGTATAACAAAAACTGAGCATGTTCATTTCCTGTATAATGAATATAATAGGAATATTCAATCTTCAAATAAAAACAGGTTTGCATTTCTGATAAATAAAAGAAATAACATACAACATTTTTACTTAAATTAACAATTAATTAATAATCTTTCTACATCTCTCAAACTCATAAATTTAAGAAAAGAACTCATCAAAAAGTATTAACTTAAAGAAAAGAGGTCCTCTTTTCTTTACTTGAATAAGTGGGATCATTAAATTATTTTAAGTTAAAGTTAAAATTATAGCAATTGTTAACTTTACAGCTGAGTTCGAACTCCAAGGAACGTGTAGTACCATCTTCACGAATTGGAAGGATGTTTTCATTTGGCTCATTGGCAGCTGGGTTGGGTGTTGGGACAGTGGCACAGTACGCCCGGAATACAATACAATCTGTTACCGGAAAGGTTGATGAATCGAGTAATGCTTTCTTGTCGCCAGCTAATGCAGAGAGAATTGTTGATACATTATGTAAAGTTAGAGGTGAGTGAGAATATTGTTTTAAAATCTTACTAATAATATAAATAACCTTTTACGCCAGACACATATGCTAATGTTTACCACCATTTAGCCATTCTGGAGATACACGATAAGAAACATCCATCCATCCATTTTACATTTATAGTAATAGTAATATTAGTAAGATGTTTGTATGAATGATTGATACTAGGTAACTATAATGACTGAATGAATTAGGCTAAAATTTACATAGTACAGTAGTAAATATGTATGTTTCAATAACAATTTATTGTTGTCCTATATCCATATATTATGGAAGCTGTAGTTTTATAGCCATATGTTTTTGTTATAGGTGCAGCCTTAAAGTTAGGACAATTGTTAAGTATTCAAGACGAAACGGTGATATCTCCTGAATTCCAAAAAATATTTGAGCGAGTCCGGCAGAGTGCGGATTTTATGCCCAATTGGCAAGTTGAGAAAGTATTGAGTTCCCAATTGGGTCCCGATTGGCGTAATCGTGTGCAACAGTTTGAAGACAAACCATTTGCTGCTGCATCTATTGGTAAGCTAATTTCAATGTTGCCCCTCAACTAAATACCTCATTTATTATGAAGTAACTGTAAAATATAGTTAATGCGAATTTGATTTGTTTTTAAAGTGAAAATCAATTAAAATCTCTTTATTCTTACCTATTTTCGCTCTAATGAATTATTTTGTTTCATAATACATGAATATATTACACATAATTATTTTTTTATAACATCCATACATACAAATACAAATGCAAATATACTTTATTGTGCACTAAAATGGAGTTACAAAAAAAAGAAAGTACATCAGGATTTTCACAAAAGGCGGTCTTATCGCTAAGCAGCGATCTTTGCCAGACAACCTTACCTTCATATTATATTTCATATGAGTTATTTTAAAATGGGTTATATTTATGTTTTAAGGGCAAGTACATTTAGCTGTTCTTCACAGTGGTCAAGAAGTGGCAATGAAAGTACAGTATCCAGGTGTAGCTAAGGGCATCAATAGTGATATTGACAATTTGGTTGGCGTCTTAAAGGTGTGGAATGTCTTCCCGAAGGGAATGTTCATTGATAATATAGTTGAAGTTGCTAAGAAGGAATTGTCTTGGGAAGTAGATTATATCCGGGAGGCAGAATGTACAAAGAAGTTTAAACGACTCCTTGCACCGTACCCTGAATATTTCGTTCCAGATGTTATAGGTAAGATATTGACATTATCTTTTTGTTCTCTTATATTAAACATTCTTTCTCTTCCTTAATTAAATTGAACATTTTATAAATTCTAATTGTTGAATATAATGGTTATAATTAATGTTAAAATCCTTATAAAATGTTTCAAATATAAGTATTTATCCATACTATGCTAGGGTGAGTTGTGTTTTTTACGGCCGGCCTTCTGCCGCTCGCCAACCTTACTTGGCAGAAAAATTAAAAAGTTTTGTAAAATGTCTTTCAGATGATCTTTGTACAGCGGAGGTGATAACAACTGAACTTATCGATGGAACACCTTTAGATAAATTATTTGACGCACCTTACGAGATACGTTATGATATAGCAAGGAAAATAATGCAGTTGTGCTTGCGTGAGATGTTTGTGTTGCGTTGTATGCAGACTGATCCCAACTGGGCGAATTTCTTTTACAACACATCAACTAAACAGGTAAGCAGTTTGCTAGTGAACATGTGATTTTTATTTACAGTGAATTAATTTTTAAAGTATTTTATCTTACTTTATATTATAAATGACAATACTTAGATGGATGGATGGATGTTTGTTAGAATGTATCTCCGGGATTGCTGAACGAAATTTAGCATAGATATAAAACATAGTCTGGAATAATACATAGGTTACTTATTAAGTTTTTTTTTTATTCCGCACTGATGAAGTCATAATTTTAGTACTTTGGTTAACAGTTTATTTCTGTGTAATATTTCATTTTTATTTATGGTGTAAGTCTTAATATTTTTAATTATTATTATGCAATGTACAACATTTTGGGCTTTTTTCAGGCCTTCCATAGTATATTTTTATTTTCTAATGTCAAGTCATTTTGTGATTGAACAATTTATTTTAAAGTTTTTTATTTCATTTTACCTAATTTTACTTTAATTATTAACTTTAATATTATGATATTTTTTCAAAATTAAATTTATGTAATGATGAATTATTGTTTTAGGTTGTTTTATTGGATTTTGGTGCGACTCGCGAGTATCCTAAGGAGTTCATGGATCAGTACATTGAAATAATCAAAGCGGCTTCAGAGGGTGATCGCGCGGCCATATTGCGCATGTCACGTGACATGAAGTTTCTTACCGGTTATGAATCTAAAGTAAGTCAATCCTGTGTTTTGTTGGATAACATATTACTTTTAGTTATTACCTAGTCAGGTCATAAATTCTGTCACATGTTTAATATAAAATAATTGAAACAAGTTTATTCATTATGTGACCATTTATATACCAAAATGAACTTAACAAAACATAGATTCTAATGACACTAAAGTTTATTCAAAATGACCTCTGTGATTTTGAATACAGGCCTTCAATCTGCTCGGCCAGTCGACTATCACAGCACGAACGAGGTCCATGTCAATATCGGCGGCTGCCTTAATCGAGCATGTCTCGAGTGACTCCAAATTGAGATGAGGCTTTGAGCACGCTTTTTCCTCCAAGTGTTGTCATATCTTGTAATCTAACGGATTCAAATGTGGACTTGAGGAGGGCCGGTCTTCGTGCCGGATGAAGTCGATTTCACGCGCCGCCAGCCAGTCTTGTGTGCTCTTCGCTCTATGAGCTGGCGCCGAATCTTGTTGGAATACCCGGTGCCTGTTATTGAACATGGTATGAGGAACAGGTTCCACAAGGTTCGTCAGGACTGTATTTTGATACACGACTGCATTCGTTTTTACACCTTTCTCACAAAAATGTACCTCTGTAAAGCCCCAATAAGAAACTCCCGACCATACCATGAGCGAGGATGGAAAATGACCTCGTTGGACACGCGGAATACGGTTGCTCGCTTCTTCACTACTGTGTGCGTGCACCTTATCATTTTGTTTGTTGTAACTCTCTTCTACGATAAAAATTTTTTCATCCGAAAAAAGAATTTTATATTCTTTCCCGCGTACCGCTTCAACAAAGCGCGGCATCTCTTCAGTCTCAGGTCCATTAGACAAGCATTCAAACGATGTCCTGTTTTTCTTCGATATGCACGAAGCCCTAAGTCTTCATTCAGCACCTTTTTCACCGTGGTTCTGCTTAACCCCATCTGAAGGGCCAACAGTTTCTGCTTACGTTTGGGATTTCTTTGAATTCGCGCCTCCACAGTTTTTATCACTGCTGGAGTCCTAACAGACCGAGGGCGACCACTTCTCGACCTGTCATCTACACTAGAGTCTTCATTGTATCGTTTGATGGTACGATAAACGAATCTTTTGGTTATATTCAACTTTTTCAGTATGTTAAGAATTAAAATTGGCGCGTAACCGCAACGATGCAACGCAATAACTGCAACACGGTCTTCTTTAAGCGTCCACTCCATATTTAAAAATGAGTAATATTCTAAAAAGTATACAGTTTTATTTTCATGAACAATGCGAAATTGTAATTCAATAAACTTTTTTGTGGCCAGCATTCTAAAAGAAAAGTTTTTACTGTGTGACAATACTTATGACCTGACTGTGTATACGTTATTTTAACCTTTACTTATTATTTGATTGATATTGTATCTTTTTCGCGCGTATTCATGTTTATGGTGCCGGAGGCCTAATTTTAGTCCTCTTTCGTTCCCACCCTCGGAAGTGGATTTGGCGGAAGAGGGGACGTATAGGAAGGGAAAATATCCTTTCTCTGTACGTCTCCCTGTCCGTTGATTAAAGGTAGGCAACGCATCAGTATTTACCGATGTCTATGGGCAACGGTCGCCTCGCTATTTCGGCGAATTCTGGTGTTCATTTGCTCGTTTGCCACCTTTTGATATAAAAATATGTATGTGGTTTTGTATATAATTTAAATTGTTAAATGGAGTTTATCTGAATCAATTTCAACGAGTAAGATTTAATTTATCTTATCCGAAGTGTTATAGGGGCAATCAGTCGAGTTTTATAATTTTTTTTTAAACTTTTACCAATTTTAAGATGTAATTTAACTATTTTTTTTGTATGTTCAGATAATGGAAGAATCCCACGTCGACACGGTGATGATAATGGGCGAAGTATTCACAAGTGAAGGTAGCGGAGAATTTGATTTCGGTACACAGAAGACAACGAGACGTATACAAGATTTAGTACCGACTATATTAACTCACAGATTGTGCCCACCTCCTGAAGAAATATATTCACTCCATAGAAAATTATCTGGTGTATTTTTACTTTGTTCAAAACTTAAAATAAAAATGAACTGTCGTGATATGTTCCGTGAAATTTACGATCAATACAAAATGAATGTTGTTTGAAATTATAAATATTAAATGTACTCTAAATGGCAAAATATAAAAGAATGAATTTTATATGGTAATGATGATTTGTTGTTTTGTAACGCGTATATTTGAAACAAAGTTATGTAAATTTAATATTCATTTACTAAAGCATTTTTATCTATGTAGGCCATTATCAGAGGTGTCAATTATTATAAATTAAAATTATTTAACACAATCTAACCTACCTCAGAATGCGGGATAATTTGTATTATTAATTTAATTTTAATGGTATTAAAGGTATTTAAAACACATTAAAACTCAGTTTTAAAAAATATAAAAAGTTTTTTAAATAACTTGTTTCCCTTAAAATGTTGTCCTATTCAATGAAAACAAACATACTTTCATATCAACGTATTATAGGAATATTTAAATGTTTTCAGACAAAAATACAACTTCTGCAGTAAAATGGTGCTCTTTATTAAATGTGATCAACTTTACTAATGTCAAGTTTTAAAATAAAGTTGTTTTTCTAACTTTTTCATTAAAATTCGAGTGATCTGTCATTTGAAACCTTTTCACTACTTGAACGTATGTTTCACTGAAAACTGACGTAGATGTACAGAGGTCATCATCATCATCCACCTGCCTTTATCCCTGCGGGAAGGGGAGGGGGCGCTATAAGTTGTAATTTTTAAATTCACCACCTTACGCATATACTCTTTCACACATTCCATCGATTTCTTTGGTCTTCCTCTACCTTTATAGCCATCCAATTTCTTTACGCAAAACCGTAGAAATAAATCTATATACATATATAAAAAAAAGTCGTGTTAGTTACACCATTTATAACTCAAGAACGGCTGAATCGATTTGACTTAAAATTGTTGGGCATGTAGCTTAGAACCAGGAAAAGGACATAGGATATTTTTTACCCCGTTTTCTATTTTTTATTCAGCGCGGACGGAGTCGAGGGTAAAAGCTAGTATAAATTCTAAAATAAAACACGAATCTGAGTGTGTATTTATATATTTAAGCATTATTCAACACTCCGACTAAAGTGACTAATATTACTTTTCCAATATATTCAAAGACAAAGCAAAGTTTTAATATGACAACACTTCTAGGTAAAGTAATATCATATCATAAACATCATCAGTTTGTATTTAATAAATAACTTTCAGTGCATTATTAGATACAGTGATTGGAGATATTATGTTCTACAGAGTGCTACAATCCTCTCAGAGAGCAAAATATCATTGAATTATTTAAAACATCGAAACACGTAATAAATGTAATACAATGTCATCTTAATATTTATGAAATAATTCCGCAGCATTAATTATTTAAGCTGATGGTTTAACTCTACTACTAATAATATTTTTTTTTATAATAATTACTAAAACATCAAAAACCATAGAAAATATTTTCTATAAATATCAAGTGTTTAATAATTTAAAACAATTTACTCTAGTTGAATTTTGATGAAATTATTAGGAAATTGACGATTATGTTTATAAATATTTTTTTGTAAATATAGACCTGCTCTAGAGTCAACCGTAGCATGAGCGAGGGAATTACTAAGAATCCGGTATTTATATAGTAATTTATTATTAAACATATTTTAGTAATCTTTACGACATTATACACGAATATAGCTGATATGTTGCGTAAGCTTTACAAGTCGCTACGAATATACGGTACGAAATCGCTGCGCGTGCGACACTATGTGCTACGTAATCTCCACGTAACTATTACGGTATGTGATGTTATCACCGCATCATCGCTACGACACTTCGCTTCTCTCGCTTGTGGATTTGGCGACTTAAAATAGCAGCAAAATATTTTGAGATGGTTTCCTTTGGTATGGTTTTTCCAAGCTAAATATTATACGAGATTATTATTTCATGTTATAGATTTGTGCGTGGTATACATTGAATAAATTATGTGCAAAATTATCATTAGAATTTATTTAAATGAAAATTAATTAAAAACCAAAACTTTTTTTTAAATCTACCACAACCATTTCAACGTAACAAAGGAATAATACTGAGGTATATGATAACAACAAAAAAAAAACTAAATATTTAATTATAAGAACTAAAATAAAATTTTAACGAATTTTAGAGAACTAAATAAAATACTAACTAAATACAGTTCTAGTTAATAGTGATCGTTTAATGATATATCTACGAATAAATATATGATTTCCACTAAAGCCTTAGTAGCAGCGTGACAATAATTAAATCATTAATTTGCTATTTAAGTTGACCGATGAACGACGATAATATAATTATTCAAATGATCGATAATGAACCTTCTATTTCTACTGACATTAAACAATTAACGTTAATTACGTTATTACTAACGTGTAATTACATATTTGTGTCTACAATATTTTTTTTTAAATCCTATAACACAACATTTAATATAATCTTAAGCAAAATTTATTTAACTACGTTTATAATTGTTAAATGATTATAAACAAATAATTGAAATACGTTTAAGTATTATGAACCCGTGGTAACAGATTGAAAAAAAAAAGTTATAATAATTTTTTAGTTATAAAGTTTTCTACATTAATAGAAAAGTTTAAATAATAAAGTAAACAAATATCCCTCCAATAGTTTTAGTAAGATAGCATGTAATACTGTAAAGAAAGTATTACAAAGTTGCGAAAATGTTTCATTTAGAATTATGATGAAGCAGAAACGAGAAGGTAGTAACACCCTGTATATTCTTAAGATTATTTGACTTTGAACATTTTCACCACAAATTGCCCACCTCCTCTTCACCTACATTATCCAGTGGTAATAATCAACAACCTAATTTTCCTATACCAAACTTCCTTTGCGCTTTGGTTATATCTTAACAGTTTCAAGTTTTAAACTAATATTAGAAAACTGTTTGATTGATCTATATTAAGTTATTTTCAGTATAAGTACATTTATTTAAAAAGACCATAAGTAGAAATAAAAATTATAAGTCTAGAGTCAAGTCAGACATCATCCGTATAGTTCGGTTAATGACGTAGCTAAAAAATAAATAATACGAAATTGCTCGTTACCGCCAAAGTGCCATATATAATCTCATTGCAGTCTAATTAAATACCTTTTCACACTGAAAATTAGTTTATCTCAAAGGGTTCTTCAAATCTTGGGATTTGTCCCGATAAATGGAACAAAATATCGAAATATTGAATTCCTTTTTACCTTACAGTAAAATATTAAAACAAAAAAGTGAAATAAACAATAAGTTACTTAAAAATAAGAACTATTTTCACTAGGTATGGACCACGTCATAATGTTTCTTTCGGAGGGTCGGCACAGTATGTACTACGTTTCATTTATTTATGCAAAAATGATAATTAAAATTTAAAAACAAATTAGTTCCGAAAATATCAAGATATAAGACAACGCGCTATATCTACGGCTATAACACTAACATGCCATCTATTTGACATTCCTTATATACGTGCTGTACCAGCGAACTAGAAGTTAGTAAATAAATATTTATTTATATACATTATCTCTACTTTACGACCGCTTCTCACTGCAAACGTATATTCGATAAGTTATTAAGATTATTGACTTATTTAGTTGTTAGGCCACTGTAGGCAAATGTATAATGCAATGGAATCAACAAAATAAATTTTAAAAACATAAACGTATGGTTTTAACAAAATGGAAATATTGTTTTTTTTTAAATTAAGTAATTATCCAATTGTAAAATGTATTTACAATAAGTCAATTTTGCTACAATAAAATATTAAAAAAAAACAAACTGTAAACTAAGTACTATACAACACTTATATATTGCTTACGGAGCAAAATACGAATTTGATACTTGTTTCTTGAATATATAATTCTTAGAGTGATTGTTACAAAATATTATTATAACGATGTTTAATCGGCCAATGGATGTTCTAGTTTGTTTGACGTCACTAACTCGACAGAATCCATAGAAGTACTAAAGGAGTAAGGACATCGAGGAAATGCTCGTTTGTAACATCATAATGTAATATATGTGTTTTGAAAACATAATATAAGTATTATTTTCTGTTTATCGTACTGACAAAATTAGAATTAACTAGGCCTAAGGAATATATTCATAAAATACTCTATAAAAGTTTTAAGATCCTGCGATGTCGTTATCTTAATACAAAAAGTAGTAAATACTAATCAATTACAAACTTCAACAAAGTTCTTGCTTCTCTATTAGTTCTATTGTCAAATATTCAAATACTAAAAGTAATTTGACTACTTATTAATTTGTGTATAAAAGTTCGTAAATAGCTTAATAACTAAGTTAAGCTTATTTGACATGATGAAGTAATTGTTACTGCATAATTACCGTCGAAATTTGAAATTCGAATTATTAAAGGCATGCGTTGAGAAACGGCCTAGTGGTTTATTTAAACACATCGCAAAGAGACCACCAACGAGTGAGTGCGAACCGTATTATACTTTTTAAGATCCATCCCATAGCTAGAGTGTTAAAGATTTATATTTAAATAGGTCATGTCGTTCCGATGGAAACTAAAACAATAGTGGGGGATAAAGAAATGAACACGTGACAAGTAACTACCTTTCGATTTTTTTTCTTATGTAATACTTTTATTATTATTTTCATGTAAGTAAATAATATTTTGCGCGATGTTCTTTAGTGATACAGATCACAAAATTGATCAAATATAGTAATCATTAGATACTACTATATATATGTATAAAAGTTTTAGTTAAACGTTTGGGGGATGATCGCGTAGCATCGTTGAAAAAAAACCTACCGACGGGTCAGTAACATCGATTACAGAGCTTAGAGATAGAGTAAGAAGTTTCATTCAGCGGAGACTTCAGATCTAAGCGTTAGACTCCTTTAGGTCGGTAAGCCTCGCGAGTTGTGCGGGTTCCAGTTCGTCGGGGATGGAGGCTCGGCCAGCTCGCGGTGCCGCGGGGGGAGACTGAGGCGCGGTGGGGGGACCGGAGGCTACCGAGGCGCCGGTCGACTCGCCCTCGGACGCAGTGGAGCTGGATGCAGGGTGAGGGGCGGAGGGCGCCGTGCCGTCGCCGGAGTCGCGCAAGCACACGGCCGTTTGCTCCGAGAGCGAGGACTCTTCGTCATCGTTCTCGTCTTGCTGGGGTTGGGGCTCCTGTTCTGGCGGAGGGAACGGCTGGTCAGGCTCTTCGACCATGGGTGTAGCGGCGGTGATCACAATCTGCGCCACTCCGAGGCCGCAGCCGCTGCTGCCAGCTTCAACAATCAGAGGCGCAGGTTTGGGCTGAGGCGGGGGCGGTGGCGGCGGAGGGGCCTGCACTTCTTCGTCCTATTAGCATAACACACGTTTAAAAACAGTAAAGACACATAAGAACATCGTAAAATCGTGGAGTCAATAATATTTAAGCGTTAATATCAATTAACAATTATTTATAAATAATTTAATAGGTATTAAATTATTTGTCATAATTTAAATATGTGCATGCATTAATCATGCAGAATGAAAAGCCATGGAAGAACTAATAATGGTTATATGGAATGTGATGTTACTCATTTAAAATATTACTAAATAGTATAATTTTATAACTCTATATTAAAAAAAAAAACAAGAATGGAAGTTCATAAATCAACATATATAAGACAAAGTATTTATTAAAATAGCCATGTCTTTTAATTATTTAATCTTTACTAAAGCTTATTACGTTTATCGATACGCTATGTCTAATTATTCAAGCGCCAAATGTTGTAAGTATTTTAAAAGTCATAGGTGGTTGTTACTTTTGGAAATGTGATTAATAAAAAGTTAATTATACAATTTGTTGCAATGTTTCAGAAAGTTCCTTGTGTAACATCTGGCACTGTAAAATCTAGCAGCAAGTGCCAAGAAACAGAAACACTGCAAAACAATCGCTGCAAGAAATAAAAGCATGCCTAATATTTTATTACAAAATTTATAAACAAAAAGCAAACCTCATCCTCAATATTATCACCGACAACTTCATCGACTGGTGCATGAAAAGAATTCGGATACGGTTAATATTACGCCATTACATAATTTGTGAACAAGCACGATCGTTGGTGGTATTCCAGTTCAATTAAAACCTGGCAACTCTCAACTACAAATGCCATAATGACAGTTACAGTTGTAAACTGTAATACGTATTTATGTATAACAATGATTTTAGACTTTTAGGGATAAGGCTTTTAAGCCATTTTCACTGTGGAGATTGGAATACCGCGAACGAATTCCACTGTACTTGTATCACCTATCACATTATCATATAGCTGAAATCAAGCAGATAATGAGCTTCATCCACTTTTCACTGAGCTTGTGTTCAACTTAGTATGGGTGAACTTGTTAAGTTACACCAGACACAAATATATCTTATTTTATAAATGCTGCAATTATTAACATTCATATACAAAATAATAAAAAAATAAAACTCGTATAGTACACACAACATAAAAAGTATTTTGTACCATTTTTATCTTTTAAAAATTATTTTCTTTTGTAAACTACACATTGAAATGGTTATATTATAACTGCAATATGTACATCATTTCCGTAAACACGCATACTTACCTACTATGGTGACAGCGGGGGTGATCTGGGTATTGTTTGCCTCGTCGAATTGAAGATCGTATTGCTCGTGTTGGTTCCTACTTAGCTCTAAATTAAAGCTGAAGTCAGGTTGACTGTCCATTGAGTCGCCGAGGTCGGCTGGCGGGGGCGGCGGCGGCTCGACCGGCGGAGCGACGCTCTTACTATTGTTGTTATCCATCATGACAACTAGCGGCGTCCAGGGATAGGGTACATATATTTCAACCACAAAAACCACCCTAACAATATTAAATCAATGCAAAACCTCTCTATAGTTAACAAAGGCTGATGTTTATCACATTCTTTACATTCTTTCAAAGTGAATTTTTTGATACTACGTTCAAGTTAACTATAGAGATTTAGTTTTGTTTTATCGTGTTGGATTTCATACAAACATTTACAGCGGGAAGAAAGATTTAAGTGGCAGGAAGTCATTGAAATATCAAGTGGAAAAACTTGAAGGTAGAAACACAATGAAGATTGACATAGGATAACCAATTGTACTGTTCAAATGCACACATCATCTTGCAATTTAAATAGAATATTTTATAACAACATATGTCTTCTGCCGTTCAAATAATTTAGCTGTATAAATATCAACACGGCGATAAGTAGTTCATGACATTTATTTGATTTATATTTATATTTATTTGAATAATAATTACCGCTACTGCATAATCGTGCAAAATTAAACAATTATTCATGCAAACATGATAATGTAGATGACCTATGATTTTCAGCGCCGTATTACCTAACGAATTCTACCAACATACAGTATGTTACAAAATACCATTCCAATTGGGGCTTAAAACGACAACCATTTACCCAATCAGCCAAAAAAGCTATCTATCGCGTTAATTGCACATTATTCCGCTACAATGTGTTTAACATTACAATAAAACATATAAGACACATCTACAACACAAACATTTACCGTTCGGACGGGAACAACACTGTTTTACGTTAACACACAATCGGTTAAGAGATAGGACGAAATAAGAGAAAGAAAGTAGTTGTTTCAGTGCGAGCGGCGGCAGAAAGGAAAATAAAATGAGAGACAATATAAAAGTTGTCATACCCTCCTCATCATAGCCGGCTTCGGGAGTCCTCGGTGGAGATGAAAACACAGGGGGGGCAGAGCTTGGAGGAGTCCAGTCTTCGCCAGTACTCAGCGGCTCTCCATTCTAATCACATTTCAAGATTTAAATTAAAAAATGCATTGATCAACGTCTATCTAGTATGTAAAGTGACTATGGAAAAATTCAAAAAAGAAATTAGGTGAACCCATTATACAAATACTCATTCCTTTGTTCTTAAAATATTTTACAAATAAATATAGGTAATACAAAGGTAAAAGATTGGCATATACTATGGCATATTTCGTTTCGTTTAATTTCACCTCATCGCACTCCTCGACAATAAGCGAGGGGAAGTTGCCGACGACGCCGTTAACTTCTCCACGCCACCAGCCGTCATCCACGTCATGAGCCTCACGTGAGACGATACGAATTATCTGTTCAGAAATAGAAGTTAATATTTTGGAAAGAATAGAGGTCAAGACCTATTTTGGGTGGCTGCGCCAGCATCATTATAAATAAAACAGTATTTCACTACAATTTCGCTTGAAATAGTCAAACATGGTATGAATATAGTTTATCTAAATCTATTTCTATTTATTTAAAACATCATTTATTTGAGATTAAGAAGATCAAGATTTTATTCTAATTACTAGACGTAGAAGTTTAATAACTGCGTATCTTTCATTAAAATTATTTCAAATATGCGTAATACATGTAATATGCGTCGGCTTCAGCTTTCAAACATCGTTTGCTCTGACTGAAGGTTAATTAAAATTAAATTTTCCATACCTCCCTAATTACTAAATTTTGGTTTGGAATTAGGTTTGAGAATTTATTATCTATAATTTTGTGATCTGTATTTTGTAATTAAATATTTACCTGTCCCTCCTCGAGATTGAGCTCATCGGATGCTTCTGCGTCATAATCATAAAGAGCAAAACAAAAACCGAGAGTGGGCAACTGTTCTGGAGGCGGTGCCTCGGCTTTAGGAACTTCTTCGACCTTCGCTTCCTCGGGTTTAGCGGTCGGAGCTGAGATCACTGAAATTTGATCTGGCGATACCACCACATCAGCATCTTCTCCTTCCACGGTATAGTCCACAGAAGAGAAGGAAATTTGAGTAACGAGTCCTGGTGTACTGGAAGGCTAAATTAAGTCACATTATTTTTTTAACATTTGTTTTTCAAATTATTACCTTTCCCATTAATCCTCTACGAGTTGTACCTACCTGTTCCCTTTCCACATCCAGATAGTTATGGGGCACGTATCCTTCTTCTCCGCGATAGTTTCTAGCACGGAGCCAACCATCGCCGTCACCTTCTCCTACCACTTCCAGTTGCTCATTTTCAATAATGGACAGTTCGTCCGGATTTTGAGCCTACAATTTTTAAAATTTTCATTTTTGTACATTGTTTTTGCTGAGAAGTTTGATATTTTTAGCTGTAGAACTTACTGTGTAAGAGTACAAAGCAGTGCACTTGTACAATGGGGCAGCAGGTGCCTCAGTAGTTGTCTCCGGGGCTGCTGGTTCAGGTTCTGACTCGTCCCAATTAACTTGAGTTGGATCATCCCATCCAACGGTCAGCTGCTCTATACGCATACGATCTTCTTCCAAATCACCTAGAAAATAAACAGAAGTTTACATTTTCTAGTATAAAAATATCTTTCGTTATTATCTTTGTATGAAAATATCAGTACCATCGACTTCTTCATCTTGCTCATCCTCGTTTTGAGAATCGGACGTGGTACGCTGGTGTCCACTTGTTCCAGCTGTAGCAGCGGCAGAGGTACCTGCTTCACCCTCAGTATTATCGCTGTCATAGAATGAATCCGAGCTAGGTTGATCCTGAATATGAAGTACGTAGTAATGTAGTAAATTTTAAAACAAAACTCAAAACAGATAAAGTCATTACGTACAGCTGCGCCCGAGGCATCGGTACGAACGCTAAGCAGGCTGCTACTACGCGGCAATGTATCTTGTACGGCCAATAAGTCAATTTCCTTGAGCCATTCGTCTACGGGAGCACCGCTAGTTCTCAAGCACTCCAGTCTAGCCTCATATTTTGCCCGCGATGTCTCAGAACGACGAATGTTTGATCGTAGCTCATCCATTCGCACTTCTAATTCCGGTCCATTGGGATCGTTAGGGTCAACCTGGTTACAATTAAAGATTTGTATTTGCATTGGTGTCAATGTTAAGTCAGATTATATTTTTTAATTGAATCTTACTTTCTGTCCTGCATCGCGCATTGCTTGGTAAAGCTGTAGTTTACGAGTTGCATCTCTTACAAGAGCAGTCTCCCGAACTACACGGGTCGCCCAACGACGAGCTTCTTGTGCCAGAGTTTGCGACACTGACTCGTGCTCCATAGTCACGGTGTCAATGGGATCATTATCGCATGGTTCAAATTCATACTACAAAAATGTTTTAAGTCAGCCAAGAGCAATTAAAAATGATGTTGCAATGTGCCGTAAAGGTACTATGATTGTGTAAATTAAAGTACGTGGAAAATGCACAAGTTAAAATGTTTTACATTTTTCTCGCTTATAAACATTTTACAGTATTTAATTATAGACGAGTCAATCCCGCTGTGATTATAAATTCACAAACGGCGACTGATTGTAATGAAGAACACTGGGAAAATGAATCACCTGAGGCGGAATATCTAATTACGTTTATTAATATTTTACTTAAACGTGGAGGACATACGTAGGAATATTCTATAGAAATCTATAAATCTCTAAATGTAAAATCTATTTAATCTAGAATCTGTAAATGTTTATTTTTCCTTTTTGCGTGTGTGCACTGGAAAGAGTAGTGTTAGAAGACTATTACCAATTGATGCGTAGTCGGTTGTTGATAGTTGCTACTAACTTTTTGAATTCTCTTGACATTGATATAAATCACAAATAATAAACATCATGGCTAATGATAGATAACCTTCAGTATATTAAGAAGTATTTAATGAAAAGTTCTTACCTGAATGTGTTGCTTAAGCACGGGATAGTAAAGGTAAAGACATTGCAAATTGTACTCCCTTGTCAATTGTTGGGCTTGATCCCTAATTTTACCAAAGGAGTGCTGAGTGGCAGAACAAGTCAAAAGCTCAGTGCGACCCATCAGAGTAAGAAACTCAGACACTTTTTCGTAAACTGAAGCTTCCATATTTTGCATGCATGTTTGAAGTTCCACCAGAAAGTATCGGTTCTATAAAAATATTTTTATATAATAACTGATTAAAAATTGCACTACATGTTTTTTAATATTTTTACCTGGTGAGCGTTAGCTGCAGAAATGCTCAACAAGTAATCGTTTCTCGCTCCAGTAGATTTCTCCTCGAGTTGGTCACGACGAGATGAAACTTTAGCGCTGTTTTTCTGAAGGGATGTAATGGATTGGAAAAACGAACCCTTCTTCTTCTTCAATCTAAAGTAAAAAAAGTTATCTGTACTTGGTAATTATTGATTATTTCTGATATTTAAAAAATATAATTTGTGTACCGTAACAGACTGAGACGTAATTGAATTAAGTTAAACTTTAGAGAATGTACCATGCCAGTGAAATATTCAATTCTTAATTGAATCACTGCCAGTTAGCTGAAGCTAAGAGCAATACGATACAGGACAATAGATGCTATAATATCGACGTCAGTAAGGGTACTACATCAATGTACATGTGAGGAATTACAGACTACGGAGAGCGAATTCTGCTCACTCTGACGTGTAAATTCTGTTAAATCTAAAACACGAACAATGAATCGAGGTATGATGGATGATGCTTATGTTTTTATTTTTACCGACACTTTAATTTTATTGATATGAAAGTTATATATTATTACAAGTGGTGGTTTTTGTATAGAGAAAAAGACTTCTCACATGTTTTTAAGACATGTATGCATATCATCACGTGATGATATCACATTTAAAGGAGTCTTTATTGAAGGAAAAAGCTAATTTACACGTATGTATATTAAAAGGGTTCAGGTTCAGAAAGTCTAGCAGCTAAGAAAATATTAAAGTGAGTCTGTTAGTGAATAATTCAGAGGAACTTGTTTTGCTTATGTATTTTGTAATCTTTGTGAACCTCTCCCTCATTTACCGCCCGCTCATTTACAGTATAAAATATTAAGACCGTTCCGCCGACATGCACACGATTTGTTACAAAATCTAATATAATGAGTAACTTGTTGAATATAATACAACTTTAATTTTTCTTTTATTAAAGAAACCTTGTTTATTTTTAAAAGTTGAAGTTAGGTTGATTATCACTTCGGTGAATCAATATTTAGATTTTACTTCACCTAAATGCGGTTAGAGTAACTAAAGCTTTTGAGCTTTAATAAGTCAAAGGATCGGGCGACATTAGAACTCGACGTTAATCTCAATTAACAGATTAAAGCTATGAGACAGCAGCCGGCGGCAGACGGCTTCGCCAGAATTGTAACTCGTTCTCACGGAATTCTGTCTTATGTGAGAAATATTGATAATTTTTGAACAGTGACCGAGAAATACATTTTATTATAAGAATTACAATGAACCGCGGTTGACGCGGCTAGACACGAGGTTGAAGAGGTATATGAATGCACTTACTTTTCCTCGATGTCCTTTGCCTTGTCACGCACGTCGTGAGCTGTGTGCTCCTCGTCGAAGTACAACTTCTTGGTCTTGTCAACATCGAGCACGCTCATTTGCAGCTCCTTATGTGCTTGGGCCAGCAAGTCGGTGCTCTGATAAATAAATTACCATATTTAATAACTAGTGGATTTGGTCGAGACAAAATTTATCAAAAAGGGATGAAATCTTCTTCGTGCATATCTTCTTTTCTGTATATTAAAAGCAGGCAAAACATCTACAACTTTTTTATTGCCTACTAGATGGCGCTGAAAGTTGACCTCCATCCATATGATAACCGCATGAGACATATTTCTTAACAAATACTATTGATTAACAAACATGCCTATGATTATTTGCCTATCGAAATGTATTCAAAGTTATTTGTAATTGAATTGATTTTTTTTCATCGTCTTTACTCTTTTGATAACCAAATGAATTTAATCTCAACTGTATTTAACATATTTCTATTCATAATAGAATTTAAAATATTTCTATTCATGGCTAATTTGCCAGCAGGCGTGAACATGTAAGTCAATATAGGTAATTACACCGATCTAAAAATCAATCCAATTTGGTACAAAGATAATATAATTACAAAAATAATCGTATAGGATGGACTGCAAAAAAGAAAATTGATTGTGAGTAATTTAATTCAAAGTAACGGATCATAGGCATGTTTGTTAATCAATAATGTTTGATAAAAATATGTCTCAACTGGTTATCAAATGGGTTAAGGTCGACCTCACAACGGCTCTTAGACTACGAGCATCTATGGCTGTAGTCACTTCAGTATTTTAACAAAATTGCTCGTTTTCCGGCTTGTACTACGAGTTTAAGAAACTGTTATAACAAGTAATTGATATAGAAATTCCAAAATGTAATCTATGTAACCCACATATTCATAAAAAAATATCAGGGTAAATACAAATTGTGCTGTTTTATTTCACGCAATTTTTTCAACATTAATATGATTCTAGAAAAATGAAAAAATTCCGATATCTAATAAATTAAGTCATTTAATTTGCATTCCTTTGAATGTTCAGGTCCAACAAGTTCACCTCTAAGTTAATCAAGTACGGCGTCAATTCATTTAGTGCATTCAGTGACCAGCGCTCGACCGTAGGAAGGTAAATTTGCATTGGTGCGGACCGCACCGTTTACACGGAACATCAGGACATGCAACCTGCAGCGTTAATTAATCACGTTAGGGGCTGTCGGTGAAAACTAAGTTGACACTTTCATTACGCGTTTGTTACCGAGCGAATAGTTTCAAACTAAAACTTATAGTTTTAAATGTTTTAACAAAAACTTCTTACCCTTTTATGGATTTACAGCTTTAAGACTATTTCAAGAAGTTGGTCTGCTTAAGTTAATAATTTACCTCAGTTTTTAATAATAAACTTTTAGTAGTGTTTTGTTCTAAAATAGCTATTTCTTTACGAATAACTTAACTGTCGATGTAATCTCGTAGCACCTTCGTAGCATGTTCGAAGACAAATCAAACATGAGAGATTAGTTCCGATAAAACAAACACGTTATGTCACGTAACAGTACGTCTACTGTAGGAACATTGTACGTACCTGGTAGTGCGAAAAGCATATTCCATGCTTACAAAGACTTGTTGCAATATTTAATTGTATACAAACTAGTTGTCCACAATTGGCAATGAAATATTTGAACGTGTTATTTTAATTTCATTGGTGACTGGAAATGGTATTAGTAATATTTGCGTTGTATTTAATATTGTTTGAGTTCTCCGTGACACATCCTACAGAAAAGTTAGTAGAAACGTAGTCCTTTTCAATGAGTATGTGCAGACAGGAGGAGAAAATTTGTATAAAAATGCCTCAGCGTAAAGTGTTTCACTATCCCATTTGCATGTGCCAAAGAGCTGTGTAACCAAACCAATTTAAACTCGTTTGGGTATGCAAAGGACGGTAACAAAGATGAAAAATGTGTAGGAAGCAGACCATTTATATCGCACACCCGCATGTCAAAGGGCTTTTGCCTAGAGCAAAATCTTACTATTAATATTATAAATGCGAATGTTTAGATGGAGGGATATTTGTTAGAAACTATCTCAACGGATCTTGATGAAATTTCACACAGATGTAGAACATAGTATGAAAAAACAAGAGTTGCTTATAGAGTTTTCTTTTTTTAATTTTGCGTGGACGGAGCTGCAGGCAATAGTTAGTAAGGTTATAAAATTGTAAGATATGTAGGAACGACATGCGTTAGTTATTGAATGTGCTAGGTGGTGCTACGTAGTAAAGTAAGTTATAAATGAAATATCAAATTACTCCTAGGCACTATTGTATACTTCGCTTGCATATCATTCCGATTGATATCCAGGTTGTGTTCAAGCGGATAAACGTAGAAATTTGCAAAAGTTTTGGTTAATCCTTAATTTAATAATAGAAGAAATAATTTGATTACATACAAAACGGTATATAATATAAAAGCTTGCGTAATATATACACTTGTTACTATTTACAATGTTTTACTATGAAAAATACTAGACGGGATTGAAAATATCAGCGTAAGTATAAAACGTATTGTATGACTCGAGAGAAGTTAGACAGAGTGTTCACGAAATGGAAGTAATGTGTATTCACAACAGTGAATAGAAAGTAAAAGACTTTATTTCGTTTTTGCGAAAGCTTCGTGTAATGTACGAGTTGTTGGTAACCTTCGAGATGTTTGTCGCACAGATGACTGCGATTGCGACGTGCATTAGAAAGGATGTGATAAATGAGCCAGAGTTAAGGTTAGAATTTACGTACATTTTCCGACGATATAATGCTGAAACAACTTAACTCTGAATGCTTTCATTTCAAAATATTGTGTTTTATTTATTGTTTTAAAAATGAAACGTTTACACGTATTTTGAAGTTTTTTCTTCAATTAACATGTTTAATGATGTGTTAAAATGACTTTATAATCTGTGACAATGTTATAAAAATAATTACTGATCTCTATAAATGGGTAGGTTGTTACCGAATCTAACGCGCCTGTTGTGACAGTTAATATTATCTAACTAGTAGTTCAAATCATCATCAAATCTACCAAACGCAGCCATCAGCGCAAAAATGGTAAAAATGAAATAGGCACAAAATACCACGGTCTTTAGCTTTTTTATGTTTAGAGGTTAGCGAAAACGTACATCACTTTTTGTTTTTAAAAAATTTTGTTTCTTAATACCACACTTTGTGACTGAAACATGTTCATGTTAATACCTATAGGTAAATATGTTACTATAGCAATTCAAAAACACAGGTCATCTATTAACATCTATATTTTAATTAACACTTTTTTAATGATAATAGAGTCAGACGGAGGCTAAAGTAAAATTAAACATTCTTGTATTTTGGGCGACATGAATAAATAATGCTTAAGCATATACTCATCGCTTAATTAACCTTAATAAAGATACTTAATCGTATTTTCCGTTCTCATTATGTTTGTGTTCTTTATAGTTCAGTTATTTGATAGTGTAAAACAAACACTGAGCAAACGCACTGAGTGTTTGATTTATTTGGTGATCGGATATTCCGCCAATAGCCTAACCTTAAACTAAAATACCTAACTGTTTCGAGTTTTAAAACAAAGATTTTTGTTAATAAATAGATTGTAATACATTCTTGTTTAAGAATATACTCGAAAACATCGAAAAGATAATGAACAAAAAAATTTGGCGAGTGACATTTTTTAATTCCATCTCTCACGTTCACTAGATGTGTTTTGTGCCAATATAATATACGCAATATAATATATAATATATATGACGCGCCTTGGAAGAAGACAAATCATATCACACCTCACTCAACAAAATCGGTTCAATCATTGAGGCTCTAGGCCGTCACAATGAAATTTACATACATACATATAAACCCACATTGTACATTAAAAAGCTTACATACACGCGTAAAATATTACCCTTTTTATCAGTCGGGTAAAAATATATTTCACATCGTATGAGAAAAGTTGAGGAACATGTCGATATGATCCACTAGAAAGAGGTGACACAAAGACGGAGAGAAATAGAATACTATATGCGGAGGTTATTAGTCTGTTACCTTTTTAGCAACGTTCATCTTATGCTGGCGTAGGAACTTGGCTTCGTCAGCGATCTGCTGCTGGAACACCTCGCAGGCAGCGAGCCGGGCGCGGGCCAACTTCTCGTTCTCTTCAAGTACCGTGCGCCAGACATTCCACATGTTCCTAATAAACAACTTGCTTTTATATTCTATCCACGATATCTCGATATAAGTTATAATTTAGCAATCAACATTGTAAAAATCAATGACGTCATTCGTAATTGTTACGTCTACAAGGTCGGTAAACGATTAAACATGTTTGACGAATTTGTTTCATAAAGCTATTCAATACAAATTTAAACAAAAATAACAAACATTGCCGTATGCTGCTAAAAAACTTGTAAACGATCAAATTTTACGAGTTTAACGCAGTACAGTATAGAAAATCTTTGTCTTTATTCGTTAAATTTTACTAGGATATATTTGGTATAATCCAATGAGTCAGTCGACCTATTTACCTATAAAACATCTTTCTCTTTCAATTTATACTTTGTAAAAAAAGTATTAAGATGTTTATTTTTAAATAGCCAGAGCACCTTACTTAATAAACCTTTTTAGATCGGCCAATGACTACTGTTTTTCTACCTTTTTTATTTAAGTTACTTTTTAAAATTAAATGTGTATTTTGTTATTATTATTAAAATGACTTCCATTCCACTTATATGTTTAAGTATGCATATAAGTGGTAACTAAATAAAATATATATTACGGAATATTTAAAGATATGCAGATTAAAAACGAAAATTATTAAGATTCGCACCGAACGCCAAATCTTTGACAGATAATTCAAGTGCCTACGCATTTTGCTACCGCTAAGTTATCGGATAGAATTCTTTTTCTGGCCATAACTTATTAGAAGTATGGTAATAATTATAAACATCTAGAAGCATGGCTGGCACAGAATATTTCTAGAAAGAGAAAGATAATAAACACATGTGAGTTATAATGAGTATATTTTGTTTTCTTGTGTAGTTCACTTAACTCCTAACTATTCTAACATTGTTTAATGCCCATGTGTTGCCATCTAACGATGTTTCTTGTTAAATCACTGAGCAGGGTCCTCGCGATACAGGCTGCGCCTAGTGCGAGGATCCTGGATAATTCACTGTATTTTTGGATGTCAATAAATATTTTTTCATTTTTTCATGTAATAAAATAAATCTTACGCAACAACTTGCTCCCTTACTTTTTGGGCATAATAATTAACTTACAATCCACTCAAAGTTTGTAAAATTAAATAATCTATATTATTCTAATTCTATCTTAAAACACGATATTTCTGAGAGATGCTTTGATACATTTTGCGTGAAGTCTTTTTACATTTTTCACTTTTATTTTAAAGAACTTTAGTAGAATATTGGATAAAACGAGAAGCGCAACAAAAGAAGCAATTATTGTAACAAATGGAGCGCCGATTACGTGTGACGCGAAAAAGACAATAATAGCATTACGGGTATGAACGCGTCGATTAGGTTTCACGTGAAAATTGTAGTAAACATTGCTTTTATTCTATTCTCGTCTTTATTCTTTTTCCAATTCTACTGTAGAATCGATTATGATTAAGCTTTTTATGCTTGGACAAAAAGGGTCTGAAAAGATGAAGCATTCACAATAACTAGGATCGTTTAGCAATCAAGAGAGACTAAGAGGTTAAAAGATTTTTTTAAATTTTCTTGAGTTTAAGAAGAGAAAGATAAAGTTAGCCGAGTTGCTGCTATATTACAATAAAGCCCTAATGTCATCCTGCCACTTAATAATATTTAAACGGCCGGTTTCAGATAACATTAGTACATACTTCTATTTATTTGTCCCTTTAAAAAAAGTTATTTAAGTTTATTCGACTTTCGCGGACCATTTTCTGCATATCATATTTGATGTAGTCAGTAGTAGAACAATAGTAACAAGCGCTCTGTGATGGTAATATAAAATATACATATATCATAAGCTCGGAAAGTTACAATTTCGCTTCGTAGAGGTCGACAGAAGCAAGTTGCATTTGCCTAATAATATTTGAATACCAAAAAGCAGTCGCTTTGCGGCAATGTGCATACAAATTCGTAAGGCGAAAGCAAGCTACAGTTTCTGAAATACCAAACGAAAACTTTCCCGTTTGAGAAGCAAAGCATATTTATAGATATAAAACCTTGTTATTCCATTAAGTATATCAAAAAAATTAAACATTTCAATTCCATTTATATAGCGTTACAAAAACATCGAAATGTAAAAAAGTCTGACATTCAAAGAGCTTTGTACATCAGAAATATTGTTTTATCTTTGTTTTTTCGAAGATAATGAGACAGTATGTACTGTAAGCTCTTGGGTTTAACACAGAAAGCCCTCTCTAATAAATGCTTGAAGGATTTTTTTCGATCATGTATAAAATTACTACAAAAAATAACTTATAAAAGATGAAGAGATATTTATGTCACTTGGGAACTGTTGCTATATTTAGCGATTATATTACATATGAACGTATAATTATTAGCTTCGACTTGGAGAGGCGTAGGAAAGATGAATAAATAATGCTAATCTTATTTCATTTTTAGCAATAATTTTATTTAATAAATTAGAATCAGTTCTCTAACGTAGATTTCTCATAATAAATAGAAAAGTAAGGGACTTTAAATTATGAATTGATAATATTAAAATATTTAAGCTTTGGTTTAAACATAATAATTCATATATAACTTCTAACTTTCATGTTTTTTACTAATATACAGTTCGTAAGAAAAGGGATTCTTACCACGATTAGGTTTTTTGACACACTACCGCACAACGCCAGTCAACCCGTGATCATGGCGTATAAATCTGTGCCGAAATATCGGGAGCTCAAACAGTCTAATCGTTGTATGAATCCCGTATCTTAAGAACAGTATAATAATAATTCATTTCTCTTCATGTAAGCTGTCAGTATTAATATGCTCGTTCGATAATATCTTGAGCATATTAAAAGCATTTTAATTAAAATGTGTTATGGAATGTGAACAAGGAATATTCTTTAGCGCTAAGCGATTATTTAAAAATATGAACACAAATGTATTTAAAACTATATACGCAAAGGAAAAAATCTTATACAGTAATTACTTTTTTCATAAGATCGTAGAATTAATAGGTAAATGTATGGTCTTAATACTTTAACATATTCCAGCACATCCTTGATTAACATATATGAAGGGCTATTGAACAATACGTCTCCGTCGGCTCCAATAAACTTCCACTTCAATGTAACTACACATCGTATCTGACGGCTATTAATATTCAAATAATAATTTTATGCGAAAACACCCACAAAGCTTTAATGCACAAATTTGTTTTGTGGAAATTTTCCATTTAGCAGGTTATTGTGTAGTGTTCTATCATTAATACGGTTAAATTGAGTAATTAAGAGATGTAGTTTTAATTAAAATCTGCTAATTTACAATGTGCTCTGACGTTATTTCATGTTGTTTAATGTAAAATATATACTTTCTTATGGATACATGAACGCAACAACCAAATATTATAAATGCGAAAGTATCGATGGATCGATGGATGGATGTTTGTTTGAAGGTATCTCTGGAGCGGCTCAACGGATCTTGATTAAATTTGGCACAGATGAAGAACATAATCCGGAAGAATACATTCTACTTATTACGTTTTTTAATTACACGCGCACGGAGTCGCGGGCGACAGCTAGTAATATTATAAACTGGCAAACTCATTTGACCCAATAGAATACAAACAGGTGAAAATAAACTACAAAAACACACAGATGTCCCTGTCAATCTAAAAAACAAAATCCTTGTTCTTACTTTGTAGTCAAAAAAGGATATCTAGCCCGTTAAGAGAGGCGCCACTATAGCGGTTAGTTATATCAAATATGTAAAATCACCAGGATACAGAAAATGGCACAAGGAAAAATAAAATGACACGACAGCAACAGTACGAAAATATGTATGAATAGGACTTTGTGACACTTTTTTGACATTAATAGGAGGACTCTAGTGACCTATTACATTTTAGTTTGACTTACCGGGTCAAAAATATCCTTATCTCTGTCAAGACATTACTCTTTCATAAATCGTTTTTACGTCTATAGATATCTACAATATATGTACCTTATATGTCATGTTTTTTATTCATGCCATTTTCCATGCCCATGTAGGTTTAATATATTTTTAAACGGAACTAACCGCGATAAAATCACCTCTTTCATCGGCCAGATATCCTTGTTTAACTAAAAATAGGCTTTATATATTTCCTGACACAATTAACCGTAGTCATAGCGCGTCTCTCTCACCGTGCCAGATAAGTTTGTTGGACTATAACCTATAATTTTTACTCAGCCAATTGAATACTCAGTTTCTTCATTATAATTTCTACAATACTATGTATATCGCAGAGTTTCTTTTCAAGAGATGGCGGAATATCTTGCATTATGTAATTTTCTACAATGTTGAAACATTATTTACTTTAAAGAAACTTTTTTTATTTGTAACCATAAATAATAAATTCTGTAAACAATTTTAACCAATTGTTAAAAACCGCAACTAAATTTGTCGTAATATATTAATAAGGATTTAGAGCAATACATCGAAATTTGCTAGAATTTACTGCTTTTTAGTTCCAACTGCTTTTTAGTTTATATGCATGTACTTATGTGAATAGAATCAGTAATAGACTTGCACAGTTTGATATCCCAAAGAGGTCAACGAGGTGACCTAATACTTCGCTAGACGGTTCAGCAGCACTGTCGGTTGCAGTTAGCTAAATTAAGAATGTTAATAAATTGACATATCAATAACTTATGACAGATTTGTTGAATATGACAGTGGTCACTTTTGACCTGGGGTATCCATTTATTTTTTCCCTTTTATCGACAATTGTCATTGCGACTGATTGCGAGTGATAAAGATGACTGATGATATTGTTTTTTGTTGTCGAGGGTACCGAGATTTTTTTTTTCACGACTGTAAATTTGTGTGACATTGTGTCATTGAATGAAGTGACTTTTTATGTGTCAGATGTGCAAAACGTTACCTCTAAGCTCTCGAGTTACCTCTTATTTTATGTTCTATTTGTATTTTATACTATTATTACATCTGTTTAAAATCGAACATGTAAATAACGCACAGCTGTTTACTTAAAATGTATTAGAGACAGTATTAAAAAAATAAAGTACATACCACTTTTCTTCAGCTCCATCGACTTTAATGTCAGGGATGTTTGGTATTTTCTTATTCAGATAGGCCGAAGATATTTTCAGTAGAGCCTGGGAACAAAATGAATATATTGATTTAATGTTAGATTGCATACTAAAATGTCACAGATGAAAATCTAGTTAGAAAACGATTCTTAGGTTGGAATCAGTTAATTTACTATCTTTCCTTTCCAGAAATCTAAAGATTCTATGAGATTGAATGTTATAAGATGAAAGCTGGTGCTTTATGATGATTCTTGTTATTTTAAAGACATCAAAAAACCTTTAATTTCATATTTGTATTTTCACAACACTTCTATTAATTCTAGTTACAAATTTATTTATTAATAATGTAGAATGGAAAAGTTGCTTTGTTTTTAGATGTGTAGTTTGCAAACTATATGATTAAAGTGCTTTAAATACCCCTTTCACCGTGAGAAAGTTACATCAGGTAAAAAATATAGGTAAATATATAAATTCATATTTTATTTTTTTAATATTAATAATATTATAAGAAATGCGAAAGCTTAGATGGATAGATGGACGGGTGGATGTTTGTTAGACGGTATGTCAGAAACGGTTCAAAGGATCTTAATTAAATTTGGCACAGATGTAGAACATAATCTGAAAGAACACATAGGCGACTGGTTAAGTTTTCTAATTCCGCGCGGACGGAGTTGCGGGCAAAAGCTAGTTATAAACAAATGTAAATGTGTTTAAAAGTAACAAAGCTTGAAAAGAAACATATTATAACTTTATTTTACTTTTATAAGTTTCCACTGTAACACCTGTACAAAATGATATTGTCTTTTCGCTCCCTCTCCTTGAAAAAGTAGAGATATACTTTACAAGTGCTTCGGCGGTGGGAATTCATAATTAGACACAAATTATATGTAGACAATTTTTTTTCGATATTCGGTCGGACACTACAATTTTATTGATACGTATCAATAGATAATGACTACTTTAGCAATGAAAGTTTACTCTATAATCATTGTAGATGTTCAACTTTTTACCAAATTTTGTTTTTTTGTATAACAGTTACTTGATAAAGAATTCAAAGAAGTTTCAGGCAATTAATATTGGATATTGGTGTCTTCACACACCTAGTTTCGTAAAAGTTTAGTCATATAGTGTATAACTTATACAATTAATAGCAACATTTCTTCGAGTCCACTTTTCGATGGAAATATAATTTCAATTAATTACTATTTTCATTTTAGTAACCAATAATTTCAGTTTTATCGGCTTTGAACATATACTATTTATGTTTTAATACTCGTGGCGTACTCTTCGTTAATTTCAACGAGCTCACAATGCCTTTAAAACACATTTTTCTTTGATGAAATAAGTAAAGTAGTGCATGCTGCGAATGCTGTTTTTCGTGCATGCTGCGAATGCTGTTTTTCATGCATCAAAATCGAGATTTTACAGAACTATGAGGTTTTTATTTACAGATTAGAACCTTTTATTAGTTTTTAATAATGCATTATTAAGTCGAATAAAAGGTATATTTCATTAACCTTAGATTTAACCTTGTCTGTTATAAAACGACAAGTACTTTCTGTTCCAACATTTGTAGGCTTTCGCCGCGAAAAAGATTTATATATTCACATTCTAATAATTAACTTGAGATCGATTTAATTTTTGTGTGTTAAGCTGTGTAAGAACTAAGATTATTTCTATCAAAAGAATTGTATATTGTGTACAGTATTCGTATTCCGTTATAGTACAGATGAAGTCGAGAACAAAAACAAACGGAACATATTGTGAGATGTCGAGCCTCACGCTGACAGGTTGCCGCAACTATTGTTCTTACCTTGCAGTTTACGTTTAATTATTCATTCCATAACGTAACTTCATACCATAGGTATATTGATATTTCTAGGATTTATCTACCGTTAGGGTTACAAGTTTGTGTTTTCAATATTTTATCTTTTTTTCATTTCTGTGTTGTTTTTATGTGTACGACAAAAGACAGGTGCTCAACCTGTAGCAAATATTTTGAAAAGGAAATATTAAGATGCAAAAACATACCTACAGACATAACTTTCTTGTGATGTGTTAGATTTTGAGATTTTCTTAATTATTTCTGAGCTATTCAACTTGTGCCTCGTCTAAAAAAAAGATTTTTATTTACACATTTAAATACATTTTTATACAAATGTGAAAAATATGTAACCGTAATACGCAGGCGAAATAATTAGCCGACACGAATAGGCACGAAGCTTTTGTAGCGTACATGTTTACGAGATTTCTATGTGAGTTTCAAAATGAGATCAAAGTAAACATGTTGTTCAAATTCATACAAGCCATAAACAAGTCTAGGAATCTTGCTAATATTACAAGGCATGCCTTTTAAGTTCTGTCGTTTTAATATTTCCCGGCAATTTTGAAATTTGAACTGTTTTATATTCGAGTGTGCTTACATTTTGAATCTTAAAACAGTTGAAAGTATTAAGATTAATGCTACTGTTTAGTCACAGCGTCGATTTGAATCTGCCAGGTAACGTACGAAAATGAATCTTTCTAAGGAAACTGTTCGTGCAATAATTTTCTACAACTTTAAAAGACGCCTGACACGGCTTCAGTGTTTTGAAGAGCTAACATCTGTGTTCAGTGATGAAGCCCCATGTCTGCGGACTGTCGAACGCTGGTATTTAGAATTCCAGCGTGGACATACTAGTCTTAGTGAAAAATCTCGCGAAGGACGTCCAAAATCCGCCTTCACCGAAGATAACATCATTGCTGTGAGACAACTAATTCTCGAATATCGTCATGTGACGTATCGAGAGATAGAGGTTCTATTAGGCATCTCAGGGACAACTATTCAGAAGATCTTGCATCAAGCGCTTGGTGTGAGAAAGCTAGTTTGCCGTTGGATACCGCATCTGCTTTCAGACGATCACAAGGCGGCCCGCGTCAGATGGTGTAAGAAAACTCTGCAAAGGTTGGACCGAGGAGAGTCAAACCACGTCTACGATATCATCAGTAGTGACGAATCTTGGATCTATGCCTACGATCCTGATTCCAAACAACAATCTACAATCTGGGTCTTTCAAAACAAGCCAAAGCCGACTAAAGTTGTTCGTCCGCGAAGCACTTTAAAGAAGATGGTGGGCCACCTTCTTTGGAAAAAAAGGCCATGTTGCGACAATTGCACTTGAAGATCGTAGAACGGTGAATGCAGAGTGGTATACCACAGTTTGTTTACCACCAGTCATCGCCGAAATGCGAAAATCTAACTCAAAGCGACGCATTATCCTGCACCACGACAACGCAAGCTTACACAGCGCTCGTCAAACGATTGAGTATTTGAAGCAGGAAAAAGTAGAAATTCTTGACCATCCTCCATACAGTCCTGACCTAAGCCCTAACGATTTCTTTACATTTCCTAAAATTAAGAAAAGTCTTCGTGGTCAAAGGTTCCAGCCTGGTGAAGAAGCAGTCGACGCTTTCAAGTGAGTCATTTTCAACACCCCCACTTTAGAGTGGAATAAATGTTATAATAACTGGTTTGAGCGAATGGAAAAGTGTATTAAGCTACGTGGTGAATACCTTTAAAAACAATAAAAAGTATTATAAGATTCTAGTTGTGTTTTTTTCTTCAAACGACAAAACTTAAAAGGCATGCCTCGTATAAATGCGATAGTTTGTTAGAAGGTATCTCCAGAACGGCTGAAATTTGGCATAGACTTAGAACAGAGTCTGGAAGAACACAAAGAGAGTAAGTTTATTTATAATTCAGAGTAGTCTACGACAGTTACTTATTATATTTATATACTTCTTTGAATGGAAAAAATGATTTCTCTATAATTCCAAGAGACATAAATTGGTTCTACTGAATACATAATGTTCAATGTGCCTCATTAACGGTAATTATTTACGCATACATTTTGGTACAATAATGGAGTAGACACACGGACTGTGCCGTTCGCGAAACGATTTCGGGGACCGAGACACATTTTTTGGTACTAGAAAAAATGACTGTAGTCGATATCGACCCAGACAAATGAATTACTCTGCACATGGAAGAATTCGTCCATCACACGTTTTACGGTGGCTAAGTGCCAATTGCATTCTACGCATGGGCTATCGAGCCGTTGCTTTGCTCATTATATTACAAGTTTCACTGTCACACCCAGAGTTACTTAAATAGTATCTTTTAGATAGATTTTAAACCAAAAACATTATGATCACCTTCTTAAATGACTATGGGCTGTTTGATCGTACGTAAGAAGTCTAGTCTTTTACTGTTTGGGCTCGGAAACTTTAGAAATATTTCCGGATAATTTAGGAAATTATAGTGAGGAACAGGGAGAGCGATTGCACCAAGATCTAAAAGTGATGGAGGAAAGATATCAGGGTCATCAGGGATGGCAGTTTACTGCTGGTCTTTGAAAGGAGATTGTCCCCTGAAGAATTATAAAGGAAAAGCTCATAAAAGGCGTTTCATGGAAATACAAAATATATTTTCAACATTTTCCCTCTTTATTTACTTCGATGTATTCCAATTTCTCAAAATATTACTGACTTTACAAATATATCTGTTATTTTATTTCTCGTTTTTTGATTTTTATAATGTAAAATGAAAATAAAGATTTAAAAAAATCAGAGCAAATCTAACAAAATCATTGATAGTTTGATAGAATTGTGTGCACAAAAGGACCCAAAATAATTTTCACATCTATGGCAACAAAACTACTGTAGACCAGTATAATCAACGACAAAGTGTTGTCTAAGGTTATAATATTTCTTTGTAAATCAACTATAAATTAGAAAAGAAATAAAAATTAACAGTAAGCAGTGACCTCGAGTTTTGTACATTTTCTCTGCATGAAGGAAAAAATCTGTATTCAAGAATGAAAACTTTATTTAGAAGTAAGAAATTAAATCATTCCTTTTTTTGCTTTAACAAACTCAATCTAATTGAGATTGAGCGTGGCTTCAATTAAGACGTGGGGTGTTCCATTCCCGGTAACAGTCCTTAATTAACATCGTTGATCTGATATTTAAGTATCAAATAAAAACAATCTAGACTAAATACTTTTATAAGATAAATATTTTATTTATTACATGAGTTATCTAAAAAAAATACCGTGAACAGAAATCAATTTTGGCCAAAATTTCGCCGTGAAACGTAAACGTGGAAAGTAACAGGGTTTTTCCAAACACAAATTTCGGTACCGTACAAAGTAAACTAATATTAAGTTTTACCTCCAAATTCTAATAAAAATGTAATGTACACATTTGTAATCTCGTCAAGTTTCTAAGATACAAATATAGAACATAAATTGTGCAGAACATAAGTAGTAACTAACATACTCGTAGAAACCTCGTAGGACTTTTTTTGATATGGTAAAGGAAAATATCCATCTTTTTTTTAAAGTGCAAATCACCGTTAATAAACATTCGTCATATCTGAGAAGGTATGCATTTGAGTATCATTTCTTGAACGAAGACTTGATTTAAAAGAGGATTACGATTGCCGATGGTCGACATAGATTCGGATATCAAAAATCGATAGAGTGTATTTATTCGCTCAGAATTAATAATAATAATCCAAAGATATATATTTATTGTAAATTGTCATGTTTTTGGCTATGGATTTACAACTAACCAAATCTCACGTAAGCAGAAAAGGGCGAAACTTCCTATTTTTTATTATTATTTAGTTAAACCCCACATATTATATTTTATCTGAAACAAATTTGTACGTCGTTGTTAAAAGTTCATCGCTTAAATGGGTATAATAAATACAATAGGCTATTAAAATTTTCCAAGGTCGGGGGTTCGTTCAGAAAACGTATCCGACAACAATAAGTAATAACGTTTGTTTACATCGATGTTGCCCGCAACGTAGTCTCTTTAGATTCTAGAATATATTAGAGTGCGTCATTCATATTCTAACCAGGGGTAGCCAAACTATGGTTTGAATCAAAAATGTTTTTGAATATATTTTTGAATAAAATTATTTGGTGGAAGACATTAAGGTAAGGGCTATGAGCAGAAATAAAATGACGGAGGCTAAATATGATAATAATGATAATGATCCATACAGAATCTAAAGCGAGTTTCTTCATCTTACCTCAGAATAGGACTTTTCGATGGCGGAACGTTTGATGATGTAAGTTCGCAGATCTTCCAGCAAGTCGCACTCATGCTGATTCTTCGCGTGGAGCTTGGCGATCTGCTCCGTGTGAAGATTCTTTAGAAACTTCGTATAATTACTCTGAAACAATAAATAAATTTTACCACTTGAGCCTCTCTTCCAAATTTCCACGTCTTCTCCTAGTACTCATCATAACGTTTTCAGTAATCTAGTCACATTACAAACCCAAAAATATGGTCTAATTTGCCAAGGTGAAGGTAAAACATTCACAGCGAAATTTTCCAACTTTTGTTTTGCATGAAATATTTCGCAACCCTGAATGGGTGATGTTAATACTGTTTACCAATATTGAGTTAACGAAACTTGTTTCTAAAATGATGACGTTATATACACCATATTATAGAAACAATGTTAGTGAAGGGTTATTCGTAGTCCGAAACCTTGTTGTTAGTAAATGGGACTACGCCAACCTTCAATATAACGTTAAGCCGCTGTGATCTGCTACGTCAAGGTGATTGATTACTTGTGAAACATATTGAACATTAGTTACTTGACAACTCGACTATATAATGTACACAGAATCCGATTAATTATTAGTATGTTTGTATCGAGTTCTAATTTCAAATGAGTCATCACTATTAAAAATTGCATAGTATCATATAATAACCATAGATTATTCCTTTTCCTTTGAGACTTATGATTTTACAGTAATCTAGCTGTTTGAATCGAAATATAAAATAATAAATTTTTAATGTTTTCATCCATAGAAGAGTGTAACAAATTTTCAATTAAATTATCAAAAAACCTTGACGCGAACTAAAAAACACTACTACGAGGCCTCATTTATGTATAGAACATGGCTAAAAGTTCTAATGACACAACGGTGAGACGATATTGTGTTATAAAATAAACGTGTAAATAAAAATTCTCTAGCAGAATTTCTGACATGTTTTTTCATTGTCGACGTGTATTAAAAAAACACCATTTGAACATTATTTGATACTTTGACACACTCAGATAAATGCCTTTTAAGTCGGCAACGCGCGTAGGAATGGGAAATTTGAAAGGTTCCATAATACATTTTTCAACCTATTACTTTCGTCTTACTTCATAAATTTTAAATCTAAAAATAAATTGTCCTGCCGCTTCGTTTTAAAACTAATCCGAAGCAATAAGATTAAAGATTGAAGATTGGCAACGACGACCACTGAGCATTAAAGCATCTTCCATCCCTCCAACTATCTCGATAAATATTATTTGCAGTCCAATAATTAAATTTCTTCGAGTTTTATTTATATTTTCTCGAATTTACTAAACTCTTGCGTTTTCTAGATTGAATTAAAATTGTATGAGTATATTGAGATGGATGGCAAATTAAAAAATAAGTGAGCTTTTTATACTCGTATCATGAACAATAATTTTTCCAATAAGGACTTCACAATTTTGAATTTAGTTTGTGAATGCACCTTTTCACTTAACATCGTCATTACCTTTTCGTTATGGTGAAATATACGAACGAACAACGTCTGCAAATCTTAAAAATTTACTACAGAAAAAAATTATAGCGCCATGATTATCGATTATTTTTGGCCCGAATTGGAATATATGAACTTGGACAGCATGTGGTTTCAACAGGATGGCGCCACAAGCACACAGCACACGTTACAATAGATTTATTGAAGAACAAGTTTGATGAGCGTGTTATCTCGAGATATGGACCAGTCGATTGGCCGCCTCGTTCGTGCGATTTAACGCCTCTAGATTTTTTTCTTTGGGGCTACGTCAAGTCATTGTTCTGTGCTAATAAACCGAAGATGTTGTGTGGAAGAGCTCAAAGCCAACATTGAACGCGAAATAGCAGCCGTTTCGGCCGAAATGTGTGGCCGAGTCATGGAAAATTGGGTCCAAAGAATCGACCGCTGCAAACGTGCCCATGGTGGCCTTATAAGCGAAGTCGAGTTCCATTTTTAAATGATTTGAATGGACTTCAACTCTATAATAAAGTTTTTGAAACATCTCAAATGGTTTTCATTTTACTTTGAAAAAAGTTGTCAAGTCCTTATTTTCCTATATAAGTACTGGCTAAGCAAAGAAAGAAATGTGACTATAAATTATCAAAGCGCAATGCTTCAGAAAATGAAACCGTTTATAGAAAATTATAGCAATTTAAAATACGAGTATCAAGTAAGACATGAGTGCGAGGAGTTTAAATATGTCATGAACAATGTTCGCCTTTGCTTTTTGTCGTACAAACTGCGATAATCCAATTATGTCCCCAACAATGGTTCACTTCCATATGACTAAGTACTACTCTGATATTTGTATTTCCGTGTCTTTATAATTTCATTTAGCATACAATGTCCTAGTTTTACTAATATTAGAATCGATAAAGCATTAAAGGGTTAGGTTGTGTATTAATTGAGCAATTCTGTTTTATTTTCAATAGATATCTTTCTTTTACTTTACTTTTTGTATTTAGTTACTACTAGCTTTTATCCGCGCGGAATAAAAAATAGAAAACGGGATAAAAATTATCCTATGTCCGTTTCCTGGTTCTAAGCTACCTGCCCACCAATTTTCAGTCAAATCGATTCAGTCGTTCTTGAGTTATAAATAGTGTAACTAACACGACTTTTTTTTATATATATAGACTAGCTTTTACCCGTGACTCCGTCCGCGCGGAATAAAAAATAGAAAACGGGGTAAAAATTATTCTATGTCCTTTCCTGGTTCTAAGCTACCTGCCCCCCAATTTTCAGTCAAATCGATTCAGCCGTTCTTGAGTTATAAATAGTGTAACTAACACGACTTTCTTTTATATATATAGATAGATGTGCATATATTATATTGTGATATAATAGGATGTTAAGCGATAATTCATTAATGGGTGTTACGATACATGTAAGATTTTATCACTATTTTTTTTAAATCTTATGTCGAATCGCTCATTAAAAAGAATTAAGAATTAATTTTAATCCTCTCTCCCCTAAGATAAAATCATATAGAGATTTTCTTGGCACCCTTAGTTGCCCTCGGAAGCCTTACGTAATTAATAAATGGCCCCAAATGTCTCATAAAACTAGCAGGAACCACACCGCTCGTAAGCCATTTCACGTAGCACCTAAGTTTTTCTTTATTTTATTTTACATTGAAATTTACGGCTTAGCGACACTACTGAGATCTAAACATTCAAAGCAAATGAGATTTGCATAAAATTTTATGGACGAATGCAATTCCTTTCGCTCGTTGTAAAGAAGCTTTAGTGCTCACATATTACATCATGTCGGAGATGTGGCTACAATGTAGCTGTGCTAATATTTTGCGCAGAGGATTGCTTCAAACTACTACTATGTGGGAATTCTCTTGAATTTAATGTAGACAGGAAATTGTATTCGCTGTATTTGCTTTCTGCGAGGTTTTTTATCATTATCATTGGAGAAAAGACTTTTAAGAAAAAAGAATTTAAATTTAATTCAAATGCTTAGTTATGGTACGACTTTAATATCTTTTAAATTTTACAAAATAAGGTGACGGGAGCAAAGACGTAAAGTTCATCCTTTCTTTCCGTTCCTCCTTCGTAAATTGTCTCAAAGTATCAGCAAATAATTTCTTTGTTGCATAATTTTCCTTCTTTCGAGGAACCGTTAGAAGGTAATTCTGAATGTTTACTCAACCTATGCTTGGTCGAAAGTTCACAGCTTGTGTAGTGTTAAAAGGGCTCACGACTCGGCGGCCCACTCTTGGCTAAAGTGGGTCTTCGAGCCGCACAAGATCGACTTAACGGCGAGAGACTTTCTCGGGCAACGAATGTAGCAATGCAGTACAAACTATTGTCTTCTGTAAAACGCATGACTGAGATTTAGAACGGACGGTGTTATTGTAGAAATTGATTTCAGTTTTTATAAGTCGATATTTTTAATATCGTTTAATAATTCCTTAGAATATTTTTTATTTCTTTGTAAATAAATAAATTGAATATAGCATCAAATAAATATAAATAGTAAAAAAATAAATAAAAGTAACTTTATTGTTTTTCTCCTATGGACAAGGGACTGGTGTCTAAACAAGGGTGATACCCTGTGTGATGGATCACCAGGCCCTCGTCCCACAGACCATAAAATATCCAACTGAAATCAAACATATTACAAATAAATTTTACAAAGTGGGTTTGATTTTGATTTTAATTGATTATGATACATTGAAATTTGCAGTTTTATGAATTTTACTATAGAACTTTGCTATTAAAACAGTGTGAACTGTGTGTGTGTAGGTGTGTGTAGGTGTGTGTGTGTGTGTGTGTGTGTGTGAATGTGTTAGGTGCGTCTTAACTATGTTCGCATTACAATTAATGTATGCATGTGTGTTTGAACTATATATGTGTGTTATTTAGTTTAATTCTTGTACAGAGCTAACTGCTAACTCTTCCGACCATTTAGATACCTTTGACAGACTTTTAGTTATTGGAAATAGATTTAAGGATTTGTTTAGTTTGTTGTAAAGAATATTGTATTAATATGACATGTGGAAGTATTTTTATCTTATTGATGTTATAAATAAGAATGTATGAATGGATGTTTGTTAGAAGGTATCTCCAGAACGAGATCTTGCTGAAATTTTGCATAGATGTAGAATATAGCCTAGAAGAACACATAAGGTACTAATTAAGTATTTTTTTAATTCCGCGCAGACAGAGTTGCGGGTGACATCTAGTATGTTCATATATAAAAGTATTTTTGACTTAATTAATTTAAAAACCTGATATTTAGTTAAATGTATTCAAATTATTTGTAGAAAACTAGAAAGAAGTAAGAATAAGCAGAGTTTTTTTATCAATTTTCATTGTACAAAGTGAACCAGATTAAAATGTTCCTCCATGTACGTTTTATTAAAATATTGGAATAAGTGAACCGTATCGCTCTGTGTTTCGAGGTATTCCTTTATCATACAAATGTTTACGAAATACACAAATAGATCGTAATTTTTTTAATGGATACAATTTTTCGTGCACAATTTATTTATTTTAAACGTTAATCTGTATCAATTTTAATTAAATCAGACTTTCGGCAGACAGATTAAATTTGTAACATTCATCAGTTCTCAGGCATTGGGGAAATGTCTAGCAGTTGACAGACAAAAGCTGGATGATGATGATCATCAGTTCTCGTATATCTTAAGGTTTAGTTCTGTCATAATCAAAGCAGAATCGAACGTTATCTATCGATTATAATTGGATTACGTTAAAATGCGGACGGAAGACCTTTCTGCCTTTGCTCACTAAGTACACGTTGGTATGTACATGTTTATAACTTTATTTACTGTAGTATTAGTCAATAAAGGCCCGATTTTTTTAACGTATATAAGAAATGATGTATTCGATTGATATATTTTTTTGTTATAAGGTGGCAAACGAGTAAGCGGCTCATTGACATCTGCAATTGCAGTTGCATGTGACGCTTACCTTTAATCAACAGAGGAGGAGACGTATAGAAAGGTGATATTTCCCTACCTATGCGTTCCATCCTCCGCCAAATCTACTTCTCATTCATTATTTTCTTATAAGAATTGGTTGGGAAGGGAACGTGGACTAAAATCAGGCCTCGGACACGCACACTCATTAAACGAAACGCGGAATTGCTTCTACTAATTTACGCCTATCTTCTGTGTGGTCATGGTATTGCACCGTTCGACCTGCCCCATTCGTGCATCCAACAAATATTGTGCGGGATCTACCACTTTTCAATATTTTTATATCCATTTTTTGGTAACAATATTTTTTAAATGGAATTTCTAAAGTTCCGAAGGTGTTTGTTTAATTAAATAGTGTCTGTTATCAACCTTAATTACAACTTATTTATATAACATCCAATCAACTGACAAGGCCAACAACGGACATAAGACTATTATAAGACTTGTTTACCAAGAATAAATGGAAATTAACTGTCTATAAATTTAGTATTACGTCCATATTGATAAATATAATAGCTTACGTGACTTTTATTGATAAGCATTGTTATTGTAGACTACATTGTGGAAAGTTACTTAAAAACAACTATACAGGCTAGCGAAACTTCGAACAAAATTATTTTGTATGAGTTTGGCGGCGTTTTCATGGCTGCCAACCCTTCTCACTCCATCATTACGCGTTCTTTTTTTATCACAGCTGAAATATTTGACTTGAACGCCCTCGTCAAAGTATATTTCGTCAAAGCATGTCACTAAATTATTTAAAGATTTATAATTGTTAGTTTTAATTGATAATTGTATTTTAAAGCCGCGTTCACATTTGTCTGACGTGTTGTGTCGTGATGCGTCAGAAAGGTATCGGTCTCATACAATTAATATGGTTGCGTGCACACTTCTCTGACGCAGTGTGTCGTGATGGCTTGTGTCGTGTCGCGTCAGTAGCGATCCCGGTCCGCGTCAGTTGGGTGAGGTGCGGGGGACGGCGCAGCGACACGACACAGCGGGTCGGACTAGTGTGCACGCGCACGTGTTGTGTTGTGACGCGTCAGATGTTAGACATTCTAAAATACTGATGAAATTTTTCAGCATCACTCTCAAGCTCTTTAACGAGACAATGAAACTCGCCTTTAGTCTCTCTTTTTGTATTTACTGGATGTATCCATATATCTTCTTCTCTTTCTTTGTTTTATTAGAAGTGTTGCCAGTACCAATAACTGCATATCTTCTTCATAATCTGAATCTGAATCGTATGATTCATGAAAAAACATTGCGAATGTGTAAACTCTCTGAGAGCTATAACGGAACTGATTAAAAATTCGTCATAACGCGTCACATAGATGTGAACAGTAGCCATCACGACAGAAAGCATCACGACACGACACGTCAGACAAATGTGAACGCGGCTTAACTCTGTCTTAATAATCTTATATGAAATGCCAGCTAGAAAACGATTTCTTAAATGCGAAATATGCAGTTTTCATTCAGTTCGGAAAATAGGCGAAAAAGGAATTTTATGGCGAAATTCCCTTTAGATGAAGACCGGTAACCGTTTATTCAGGATTTAATTATTAAAAATGTTGTAGATGTAGTCATTACAGTACTTGTAATTAGTTTTATAAAGTTAAATTTATAAATTTTATTTTGTGATAGTGATGTACCTACTACGAAGTAGTTACATATTCTTTGCAACTATACCTATACATTCGTTTGACATGGGTGTTTATTAGAAGGTATGTCCAGAACGGCTGCACGGATTTCGATGAAATTTGGCATAGTCGCATAGTCTTTTTCTTCTGCGCGGACGGAATAGCAGGTGATAGCTAGTCTAATACTAATTACAGGACGGACTTTAAAAATAGATAATTGGATGTGATGATAAATCTACTGTATGAAATTCAATAGAATGTTGTTACCATGACGACGAGGGTAAGACTTGCTTAAAACAATATCCGTTAAAGTTAAAATAAAATATTATGCATATTTATCAACATTAATAAATCAAAACTTATATGTCTAAATCCGATCGGCTCAATGGAACACACTCTGAGTAGAACTGATTCTGACTCTCGGAACTGACTCATCTGTGGAAATTTGAAAATTTAAAATGGATTTACCAGCCCGGGCCAGGTATATCTCAAATGTCTTTACACTGTTACAATTTAACGGCCACTAGCACGTGTGTACATGAATTTACTGCACTTTTTACTATCTCACTGCATTTCGAATTGAGTATTTTCTACTGCTGTGCAATGTATACATATATACTAGCTGTAGCCCGCGACTCCGTCGGCGCAGAATTAAAAAAAACTTAATTAGTAGCCAATGTGTATTTCCAGACTTTGTACTACATCCAAGCCAATTTCTTCGAGATCAGTCTAAACTTTCGCGTTTATAATATTAGATATATACTTTAAGTATACACAATGAATAAATATTTAGCAGAAATATTTTTCTCGTCTAAATATAACTAAAAAAAGATTTTTTCATAAGATGAGGATGTTCAAATAAGTTTTCCAAGTAATATTGAAAGCGATCAAGCGTCTATTGAAAATGTTCGAAGAAGACGTAGGTAATCTCAAAATCTCAGTGTAACCGACAATATTTAAGTTTATTTCTAACAAACTCGTAGGCGAAGGTTTTAATATTCGTTGTAGTAGTTTATATTACATTAAGAGATTAAGTTTTCTTTGATCCCAACTTTTACAAAAAACTTATGTCTTCAACTGTTTTTGTTTTGTTTTATTGTTTAACTTATCAACAACCAAATTATGTATTTTGAGAACTTCAATACTTCAAGTTCAATGTTGAAAATGATTTTAACTTTTTACAACAAAAAAAAATTCTTAGCAACGACTATTTCTTGTTCTTAATAAAAGTCCGTTATTGCTGTTGTCATAAATATTGTAAAAGAAGTATAATGAGATATTATATAATAGACAATAATGATTAAGGATTTTTTGAGGGAAAATAAAGTTGTTAATTTCTTTTCCTTTTTATTTTTTCAAAATCAAGATTAATAATTATGGTACGCAATTAACCATGCGATAGATAATAAAAATACATAAATTTTAGCATTATTTTGTTTGATTACCGTGCGGTCCGTACCTACAACACACGTCAATTAAGTATGATATAAACTGTCATACAAATTTCGATACTTCATAGGTGTGAGTTGTCAAACTAATTATAATGAAACTAACTATAGAAATACTAAACTGAAATAGAGAGACTATACTGAAATAAACAAACTATAGATTTTGTAACGTGATGATTTAAAATGGACACAAAGGTACATGTTAAGTAGACAACATAAATGTGAACTTTTCAATCAAATCTGACATAATAATGAAAATAATAACCGCTATAAATAATCGTTATATATGAAAAACGTCTCTCAAGTATAATGGATGATTGACGCAAAATCGGTTTGAACAATTTCAGGAGCTTTAATATTTAATAAACAAGAATTTGAAGCTTATTGAATATTTGAACCTCGATTTAACAAATGTCATAGACAAATGTTAAATTTAAAACCACTGAATATTTCTTCTATAATATTTAGATATGTTGCTAACGAGCAAGCGGCCAGCAGATGCCCACTTTTAATTGTTGAAGGAGGGGACGCCTTGAAGGAGTATATTTACCCTTCCTATGTATCTCCGAGGTAAATAAGTGACATTTTATATCTGAGGTCTCTCAGACCTAGTTACGTTTATGTTCCTATTTAGGCCAACACCGACTGCGAAATAACAATAATTATACAATATAGACATGTTACAAGAAAGAACTTTCTTACTTTTTAGAGTATTCGTGACATTATTTTGCTACTTTTTAGTGCATTTTGTTTGAGATAATCTCATAATTTATGAAGTCGGCTTTCTTTTTTTTCTTAATTTTTTTTATTTCTTTATTTTTAGCGAATTTGAAGTTCGATAACTACTTAATTATCTTAATTTGTATGAGGACGGAAATAAGACAAAAAAAGGAAAGGACTTTCCAATTAAATTGTATACACACAACATATATGTTTTATAGTTTTAAAGGCTAATTTAATCTACATTTAATACTCTAGCCTTCAAACATATTTATTTAGATAAGGATTCACACCGAATATAATACGAGTATATTAGCGCCGTAAGCTTACGATGCTGTTATTCGTGTGCATTTTAATCGACGTTTTTTCACAATAACATGGTTATTGTGAGATATCCGTAGATGATAGATATATACCATCAGAGACTTTAATTTTGCAAATTTAAGGATCTATAGTTACTCCATACATCATTTGAATGTAGGTCATATAGTTTGACCTACGTAAGCCAAGAAAGCAAAATTGTGCTTTTCATTGTAACGCGATGTAGCATTTTTCGTTTGCGCATAATTTTATTCTTTCGATATCTCCTAAATATAATCTACATTAAATTCTCTTGATAATGAACACATTTATTTACATAAGGGTTAATAATGAACTCGAATAATATCGTCGGAAATAGAGCATCAATTTTATTGATGATTATAAAGACAAAAATGGTTATTGTGAGAAAACTGTAAAAGTGATAGATATATGTTATCCTATGCACTATTCCGGACTGTAACCTAACTTTGTACCTTATCAAGAAAGAAATAAGAACTAGTTCTAAGTGAGACTTCTTTCTCCTACAATTGTCCGAAGAAAATAAAACCTATTCAAAGTAATTGCCCCTAACGATATAAACTCAGTTGTTAATAAATGGACGGTGAAACTCGTAAATTTGCATTTCATTTATCAAGCTTAAACGACACCGAGATGAAAATACTACTACAATTATAATATTAATTACTTTGTAAACAGTTAACTAAACAATTTCTATTCAATTCCTTCAAATCACTTAACTTTTTTTTATATTACAACGTGGCAAACGAGCAAGCGACCACATAAATTCGCCGAAATGGCGAAGCGACCGCTGCTCATAGACATTCGCGATTGCAGATGCATTGCCTACCCCCAATCGACGAAGGAGAAGACGCACAACAAGAGAATATTTAACCTTCCTATGCATCTCCTCCTCCATCAAATCCACCTCCCCTTCCTATCCTTTCCTTATAAGAAAAGGGTGGGAAGGGAAAGAGGACTAAAATTAGGCCTCCGGCACCACACTCATCAGTCGAAACGCGGAATTACTTCCACTTCACGCCTGTCTTCTGTGTGGTCGTGGTATTTGACCGGGCGAGCCGGCCAATTCGTGTAACGGATGTTGTTGTTACTGTCGTCTACACTGTTAACTCACTTAACTTTCAACTAGTCATTTTTGAAAGTTAAACAGTGAAACTCAAGTTACCTATTTCATAACATATTTTTTGTTGAAACAGTGGTTAGAACTAAAAAAAAAAGTATATCATCACCGAGATGAATCAACGTAACATCATAGATAAAAACCATGCTAAATAGGAATAAAGAAGCTGTAGAATACTTCCTAAAGTTTGTGAAAACTGATAAAATATAAAATAAATCATAACAAAATTATAATGAATTTATTTAATTAAATGATTAAAATGAAATATTTATATTTCATGTCAGTATATTGAACATTATTCGAGCAGTCTTCATTTTACTTCTTTGAAATTTTCAATTATACCAACGAGTTATTGCGGTGAAGTTATTATGTTCATCTGAAATGCTTCGACGTTATTCTCGTATTGTAAAGTACTCGAGAAATATAAGAAGCATGAAAGCAATTTGTTTCATAGTCTTCTATTATTTCCTTTGTTATGAGTTATAATATTTTTAACAAATTATCGAAGATATTTTTTAATGACGTTAATATAGTCTTTTTTAGTGAACATACGAAGCTCTCACACCGAGCTTCTTGCAGTTGTTTTGTCTGTGAACAATTTTTATTGTAAAACTACCAAGCGGCGCTGCAGAGATTCCTCCAAACAAAAGCATCAGCGCAACTTTTATATTTGTAGAGGTAAAAACAAGTATAAAACATTATTGAATCTCATTTTACCCAACAGCAACCATGTACATGTATCATTGTAACAGTAGCTTGAGATTTTTTTCCTTCCATTTTTTATTTTCTTTTGCTTATAAGGAAAAGTTCTATTATATTATATATTAGTTATATTATAGAATATTAAGATTTTAGGTGTGAAAATGTTCTAACTAGTTCCAATTGGAGTGATATCGATAACTGAACATGCCAGTTACGGGAAGTGTTTTGCTTATTCGAGCACACTCCTTGTTTAAATCATAATCAACTAAAATGATTTGCAATGGATCGGCGTTTGCATATGTGCTATCTAACGTTCGGTGTAGAATACAAAGGATATGGTAGTTTGATGTGAGTGTAAATATTATGTGTTAGCATGTGTACTATGCTATGCGTGCATGTTTGAAGCGTTTTGTCTGACGTTCAATATGTGTTAATCACTAGGTATTCATTTAATTTCATGTTGTATGTATGAACAGCCTTTTACCTGTGTAACGTTTAAAATCGAGCATTATCGTTATGAATCTGCAGTCGTATTAACTAATATATACCTCCCGACCAGGAGCTGGATTCTTCCCTAAGTTGGGTTAAATATAAGGGTTGAATAGGCCTAGGTCAATTACGCTGGTTCAGTACAGGTTGGTTATTACACATCTTTTAATTTTTTGAAAGATTGCGTATTGATGCAACATCATGATGATTTCCTTCATCGTAAGAAAGTTGAATGAGGGTATATCGTAAATAAAAACACATAGGTATTTGCATGAAGCTAGTCCCATCTATAGATAATGAGTCCAGTGCTTGATCTCTTCCTGAATTAATCTACGTCAGAGTTTGCAATTTACAAAACATAGATCGAGAGCGGAAGTGCGGTGAGGAGATTGCCGGGATGAAGTCAAAGATGAGAGCGGACGTGAAGACGGAAACATGCAATGCGGATACGAATTCATAGAACGACAGTAGAAACTGTTTTCCTGTTTCCCTTCTCACTTCCCATTCTATAATCGTGCAAAAGCAATAATAAGGAAGTCGTATCTTTTTATCCTGTCAGCAAGTCAATTTTTTAGAAATAGACATTATTTATTTATAACATTCAAGAACGGTTCAAAGTGGTTAAACTTAATTGATATCGTGAGTAAATAGTGCGGTCCGCCGCTAGTTAGATCGAACAAGTACTAAACTTTCGGATTGCAAATTAAAACTATTGGCACGCATTTAAAAGCTCTCTAACGCCATCTATAACGTTAAATTTTAACTTGATTTGGATTCCATCCTACATAGTAAAGTTCCAACACTGGCCATTTAGAGCACTTTACTCCATAGTAGCTTAACAAAGTTGTAGACGTAACTTGTTAATGTCATAATACCTGAGGTATGTGTAGAAAAGTTAGTCTAAAGTATAAGAGTTAGTTCTGAATAAACCTTTTTATCTATATCGATGCTCTAATAAAATAAGTGTAAAATCCTTTTAGTGCTAACAATATAAAACTTTATACCGATACTAGCTGTCGCCCGCGACTCCGTCCGCGCAAAATTAACAATAAACTTAATAAGTAAAGAATTTATATTCTAAGAAATGGAACACAACGCCATCTATTGGGTGTATTTGCAAACTAGATGTCAAACAATATTGAAGAATTTTATCGATTAACCAACGTACACCGCCATCTAGTAGAATTTAATAAAACTAAACAGTAAAAACGCTTATGAAACAAGAAACAAATACATATATATACTAGCTGTCGCCCGCGAATCCGTCCGCGCGCAGTTAAAAAAAAAATGAAAAATAGATGTTGGCCGATTCTCAGACCTACTGAATATGCTCACAAAATTTCATGAGAATCGGACAAGCCGTTTCGGAGGAGTACGGGAACGAAAACTGTGACACGAGAATTTTATATAATAAAGATATAGTTGGAATTTTTAAAACAAAAAAACTCAAAGATATGTTCAGGACAATGGAATAAAATTATAAAATTTAAAAATTCCATAGAAATATAAATCAAGTAGAGTAACTGCTTCAGATGTAATGTACAAGTACGTACACTATTTTAAACTTTGCAGTACAAGTTGAGCGGGTTCCCTCGTTAATTTAAATTATTAATGTCAATTCTCGTTAGTTCCACGATTTCAAAAGCCTTTGAAATTGTAACTATGTTTCAATGTTTGCGTTATTTTCTATTAGAAAGTAGTCATCTAAACTTTTATTATTATAAATAGTTGTATATCATTGAGTTAATATAGTTTTGTTAACAGACTTATTAAATTAAGGTATATGGGAATTGTTTTATTTAAATAATAAATCTATCAAAATGAATGTGCGCAGGTTAATACATACTGAAGAAAAGTCGTCCGAAACAATATATTTTATGATAAAACCCATAAAAGTGACGTGGATCACAACATTTGTTTGCGGAAATGTATCGGTTAAATAACATTGATAACAATCGAGAAGAAAATATTCAAAATGCAACAATGTCGTAATTTTTTTTATTTATTTGAAGTAAAAGTGAAATAAAGCACATTTCACTTTTACTTTTCAAATAAATAAAAACGTACCTATTTTATTATACAAATTACATCAAATCTTAAAGATACATTTTTTACATTATTTTTTTTAAATGATATTTTGGAATTTCATATTTAATTCACTTTGTTAACATATTATTTGGAATTATAACTTTATAGTCAGCTTTTTTACTCTTTAGTTATTGTTGCTAAACTTATAATATGGAACAAAAAATTATATACACGTGACTAATTTTTGAGAAGGCTAGCCTCTGATGTGATAAAACATAGCATACAGCTTTCTGATAAAGTTTTCCTTCTTGCAAGTGAACAAGCTTTTCCAATATTCGATTTGAAAGAGCACTCTTATTAAATATTTTAAATTCGTATGTATCTCCCTACAACTACAACTTATTCCAATACTAGTTGGCATTCCCCACATTTGTGTATTCACTTCAAACGACGTCGAGAAAGCTCGATTTCATTCGGAGAATTTCCTTTCATATATTTGCATGATGACGACAAGATGGGGATTTCTATAAATCATATTCTGTTTCAATTATTCTTCAATTTGTTCTGAATGCTAATAGACAATTAACATTTAACTGAAATTCTTACCTTAGAATTCCAATACTGTCATCCTTTTAATTCTCTCTGGTAAAACTGAGGATGATTGATGTTTGTTAGAAGGTTAGAACGCTAGAACGGCTGAACAGATCTTCATGAAATTTAGATCATAAAGTGAAAGAATACATAAGCTACTTATTAAGTTTTCTTTTATAATTCCGCGCGGACAGAGTCTCGTTCGACAGCTAGTATGTAACAATAGTAGTGACACGATAGACGTTAGCTAGGGTTAAATAGTAAACAATTATCAACTGTAAGACTTAGGACCTTACAATAAAAAACTTCAATTACATGTTAGCTAAAACATATGGCAACACTATCATCGCACGCTGATATAAGACATTATCAAAATCATGATTATGTGTCGGCTTCCGAAGTGCGATCTTGACTTATAAATTACAAAATAAGTATACCAGAAGCAGATTTGGTGGTACATACATGTTTAATAGTAAGTGTAAGCTTTTATAACCACGTTCGTTCATATTTCACACGTTCACGTTCATAGTTTCAATCATCTGCGATCAAAGGGTCAGTGTCGAACTATAAATATGTATATATATTATTTTACGAGACATAATCGTAAAGTGAGTTCAGATAACTACATGTCGGTTGAATATCCATACGTACATAACTTTAGCCCATTTTCAATTTCAGAATAGCTGCATTAAATTTCAAATTACGGATTTCAAAAATTAAAAAGAGCTTTTATACATTTTTTGGGTAAACAATAAGTAGAGTTGGAGACATCTAGGCAGCCGACCATATAAATAGAAAATTTAAGCCAAAACATAAAATGGGATAAGACCAGGGAGACGGTGAATAAGTATTCTATGGTCATAAGATTAAATATTAAAAATATCACATATGTTTCCATATTATTTCTTGCTATTAATTAAACATCTGATCTTTTTCAAGTGTTGTTACGCTTATGACAGTGGAAACCCTATGATTATACATAAAGTCTTACTTTCATTGGGTATTTCCCATAGAAACGATCGGCCTACATCAGATCGATCATACAGCCAAATTAATTTTTCCTATTGGGCCGAACAGTACGCTGGTTAACCGTATAGGGAACACCCCCTTTATTAGCAAATATAGAGTTTTTCTAGTTTACAGTGACTTGGACCTTTATTTCTAAAAGGTCTTGCTTGTGTTTTCATTTCGTTTATGGGAAGGGCGTTACTGTGTATTCTTCAATGCGAAGATACTTAGTATAGATATATCCTAATAGTGTGTTTCCACTGCCTAAACACTCATATAAATATATTAGCGTCTCTCTCATTCTTCTAAAAAAACTAGAGTTAGCAATATATGTTATTGTACAGATGTTTCAACGGCGGAAACCTCCGACAATGTTTAAACGCGTGTATTTAAAACGCGCGTCATTTATCTGTTGCTAATAACAGCCTCGTTCACCGTAGATTTCTGAGATCAAAATGTCTGTATAAACATGTACGTACGAGTGTTACGTACATGTTTAGTTTTGCGTCATTTTCGGTGTAAACATATATTCTCATCCCTGTAATTATATTTGACAAAACAGAGATAACAGTATGATTTAAGCTGGGATTTTGGTCTCAGAAACCCACGGTCAGTCATTTAATTGTTACACAAACAGTCCCTTACTAAATCTACTGTAAGCGCCTTCCTTAGTGACCAGCTCCGAATGTGGGAGTTAATATATGAATAACTTCCGAAATATAGATCACACGCATCGTTTATTTGAAGTTATATGACAAATGACCTATTTTTTTAAATGGCCGCTTTAGCTGATGTAAAGTGCGTTATACGCAGTTCCCTTCAGATTTTTAGCACGGGTAATAGATGACGCTATGCATCGTCTGAAGAATCCATATTCTACCGTTTTTAAAACACTTTTCCATCAGCTATGATCGGTTATAATCAAGTATGCGATGACTAATTTAACATACATGCAAGAAATTTATAAAACTATACTAATTTTTTATATTATCTTTGAAGTATCGAGGGGGTCATGCCGACGATTTCACAAATAAAAACCTAATTAAAGGGTAATAAATTAAATAATATCTTAAAATTACATTAACATTTTAATGGCTGATTATTAAGTCAACAATTTTTAAAATATATATGTGTAATATCATAAGTATACATTTTTTTGTTTATCTTAAATTTAACTTTTTGTTTTTTTTATTAATATAATATAATTAAACGAAATTCTAAAATGTATACTCTTTTAAAACTATGAAATGGTCATTATTTATTGTAATAACATGTTATTTGTTATAATAAATAATAAGTTAAGCTATATTATTTACTGGATAAAACAGGAAGCGTTCAGGTACAAATGATTTTCAATATTGTTATCACTATTTTTTTGTAATTTTTAAATAAGGTAATTAAAACTGTACTAAATTAAACTTTATGTAATTTATTAAAGGTTTCTTTGATATATACCTTTACTATTTGTTTATTTTATCATTGTTAACTCAATATATTTACGTTACTCATTAATGTAATACGCATGTTTTCTAAAAGAAACCTTAAAAAAACTACAGTTTTTAGCGCTTTTCCGCAATAAATATGAAGCAGAAAACATTGTTATCGATCTCTTCTCGAGATTTTCATCTTTTGGATGACATGATTTGGCATCAAAGCATTCCCTAGGCCTAAATTTCAAAATGTAATTTTTTTTAGATATCCTTAAATTAACTATACTAAAATCCATCCATCCAAACCATCTTTCGCTTTAAATCCAAAGCACTGTTTTTACACTTATACGTATGACAGAAATATTTTTGTTATATAATTATAAAAATAACTAAAGGCAAGTGTTGATACGTTCTGTCTCTAATTCATTAAGTTTCGATAATCCAAAAATTGTGAATGCGTTTTGTAATAATTTTGAATTTTTGGGGTTATGATAGAATGCGTGCTGTAAACTTACCTTTCTAGGCGGGGGTTGCATGATGAGGTCGCGAGCGATGGCTTCGGTTCACTAGCGCGCTACCGGTCGATCAGAACACACGTAAGCGTGGCGGTGCTCTGCCGCGTTCGCAGTCCCGCACGCCCGTTCATAAACTGGCACATGCGCTCTCTGACCCCTCATCTACCGTGGCCATAGACTTATATCCAAAGACTAACTATTACATAATTTGCTACTAAATTTCTATATTTCATTGTATTATCTTAAGTATAGAATTATTACGTTTCTTTTATTTCACGAAACTAATTCTTGGATAACAATATGGCAAGACTCCACTTTAACTGCTCCAAAGATATAATTTACGTTCTCATCTCCATACTTCCAATCCAAAAAAGTACATTAAAATTCAATCAATTTATCATTTTGCACTTTTTGTTCCGCAGTCCTTTATGCTCATACGACCCTCATCTATCTGTTTCCATCTCTTAGATAGTCTTACTTGCTCTTAGACTATATTTTGATTTCTATCTCATTTATTATACGATCTATATATCAATAAACTTGTACGGAAGCAAAGTCATTCAAGGGGCATTTTAAAGTTTTAATAAAAAATTATAACGCTTATACTACTTATTTCTACTACTAATTATATACAACAGAGCATTCCACGGTTCCCAATGTAGCTGAAGTACTATAAATATTGTACAGCATAGGAAAGTTTTCTGAATGAAGAATTCATTTTAACTTCAAAGTAATTCGAAGTTTTTAAACGCCTGCCAGAACTGACTAGGTGTGGATTCCAGGTAAATGTAATAAAAAATAGTATTTTTATGTTTTCCTACAGTCCATAGAAAGCGTAAGTTTACCAGTTTTATTTTTAAATAAAGAAAAGTTTTAGATGAAAGAAAAACACTTTCATTAAAAGCATCGAAATCTGTTTGCAGCACTTATCGCTATTTGAACGTATCTAAAATTAATAAACTTTCTGTGTACTTTTATCATTACAAAATTTTATTATCTCAGCACAATAAAAACTAATTACCGACAATAGACGGAAATACATGCTTAATATGATAGGATATGATGCCGTTCAATGTAATTTTTAAAAGTTCCAATGGTATTGTAATCCAATAATATATATTTATAAATTCCAAATAAATTCCACTAATTTTTTGTTTCATTAAGCTTAATCATAATATAATCCGTATGCGAATCGTTCTTTTTCCAGATTGCAACAAGACAACTTCCCGGTGCGTTCCTTTGGAAATCCCGTTCTTCTTTCCAGTTGCACTCGAGGATAGTGATCTCGACTTACTAAAACCCCCTCGGGATTTAGAAAGTCGAGTCTCACATAATCTTGTCTTCTTCCCAGAAGGCAAGATATCTTTTGAAGATTGACTGTTTTTTCGGTAGAAGATATAATTTCAAGCGAATAAAAAAGCATATTTTTAAATCGAAGATTGCAAAGCAATTGTCGTCTAGAGGTGTCCGTACTCCTTCCTCTTTCCTGCCAAGGAGGTAAGTCGGATAAACGTAAATATGGGTTTTGCAGCCCATTTCCAGAAGTTTAATAGCCTTTTTATAGTTATATAGTAATGTACTCGTAGTTAGGTATATAGTTTATAGCCTTAAAAATTAAGTCAATCGTAAGTTAATGAAACTTACCAACAGCTTCAGATGATTCTTCGGTGTCCCGTATTTACGTTTGCAGTTGCTCATTATCGTTTACTCGCACATTTGGTAATTAAAAAAATCATAACTACATGTTTTTACACATGCTCTTATTTTATTTCACTTCCTTTCCGTGGGTTGCAACACCCGCACAATAAACATATACTTATCTGATTATCTCTGTTTATCGAACAATATTCATATACACATGTGTTTTTTTGTAGTTCAAATCTATGGTTATTTTACACATTTCCCTTTATGCACTTTTCCTGCGGTTGTGTTCCAAAGAAATTGTTTAATAATAAATTAATCGGAGTTCTAAACCTGCGCGTCGTATCGCCAGTACTTTAGCCACGTTAGATAAACTGCAACATTCGATAAATTTCGAATCAGCTAGATAACAAGTAGTTATTGATAACCACTGAGTTAATGGTTATTGTTTGCATTACAGTGGGTTTCCATGAGGAAAAATCATATATAAACTACAGTTAACACTCTTTTTTTCTTTTCAGGAGTATACGACAATAAAAGCAAAAAGTGATCTAAAAAATTTATTAATGAATGAGGCGACTATGTGCACATTGAAACCACTTGTACAATATTTACAACACCCGCGTTACAGCAATACCACTACAATCTTCTTCCGATTCCAGCTTCATTCACTAAACATACTACAGACTGTACACAGTTTGTACAACATATCCTTACAAACTAGATTCTAACAAACTAATTTTAAACATTGGAAATATTGTTGATCGTAATTATAAGGATAATGCTATAAATATAACATTTGCTTATATATTTTCGACATATGTGTTCAAAATTACATAAACATATGTTATTTTTGAAATATTGTTAAACTAATGACTGATACGAATTGCGCAGTCAAGACGTTATTTCTAACATTGATAACTAACTTTTTGCGAATGTGGCACGTAAAAGTTACACTTTTTCAATATATACTTGTTGTCAGCTACACTTTTCTCTTCGTTCTTTTTAAAATATTTTAGCTTCGCATAAACCAACGCACGTTCGTCATCTTTTTCCTTGTCAGTCTATATCCTACATCACCAGAGCGTACCCTTTTGCGTTTACAACATGCCTTTTTAAGTCATAATTACCTCGCTTTAACTTTTTTTTGACATCTAGTTACAGACCAAAAGCTATGTGCTATACATTACTCACCATTCTTTCGCGCTTTTTCCATTAATACCAACTTTCACTGCCATTCATATAACACAATATTACAGTTAGCCAAAGTTTTTCCACAATCTCTTCCGGAGCTGCCTTACCAGTTACTCTTTTACTATTTCATCACATCACTCAAAGATCTATTATTCAGTTATCTGATGGATAATCTATAGATTCTGTTACGCGACAAGAGTGAAAAAAGTGGAAGGAGAAAGTAACAAATGAAGAAATGTTCTATATTTTAATCCTGATACTACACGACAAATTTGTGAAAGCAATCAAAAAAGGCAAAATTCAGTTTTTCCCTTTTATTGCATCAGAAAATAAGAAGAGAGAAAAGAGAGAAAAGAAGAGAAAAAAAGTGGGGAATGATCCAATTGCGGGAAAAGTAAAAATAGTCCCATCCAAATAAACGTTACTCAAATTATTTCATAATAATCGGTAAATTATGTTTCAATTTATTTTGTAACATCAAAGATGGTTGATAAATTGCTATTAGAAAAAATATTGCAACAATTGAGCTTACGAGAAGTACCGTTGTAAGTGGAGGTGACTGGCGAACAGCGTAGGTAGCTATGCATACGAGATATTTGTATTTTCATTGTTCTCATACACATCTTGTTTTCATGTTTGTCCGCCACAGAAATAAATCGAATCCTGCTCTAACTTTACATACGTCTTATCCATTCAATGATAGTGCCAAGCTCTCCTTTCATTCATATTTTATTTTTTCAACACAAACATATTACACATTTAAATGAACTCAGAAAATATTCATCCATTTTCCACTTTAGGAAACATCAGTGCGATAGTAAGCATATAGCTAGGATTAACCTTCATGTATTACTTACCCTTTCATTCATATTCATACACACATACATACATATACGCAAAATGAGCCCATTCAATAAATCTTAACAGAATAAGGTGCTGTTTATGTATTGTTAGTCATAAGATTCTATAACTTCCATCAGATTATTTTCAAAGTATTTAAATGCTGCTGACAACTATATTAGTGTAATTTTTATGATTGCTTTTCTGTTATTTCAAATAGTTTTACAGGACTTTTGATTTATGTACTCCCAATAATAATCATATTTTAAAACTACACATTTTAATCGGAATATATTCTAAAAGAATACCTATATAAAGGTTTTACTATTACTATTGGGAGTTTTTAGGAGTGAATGTGGAGAAAGAATACATATAGTGTTCCTGCGCTATAGTAACAATTGAATTGCTTTGTCGTTCAACTCAATAAACACGTGACGCTATCAACAACATTCATTCCGATCAACAAGCCTTAAATTTAATTCCAATTCCGTACAACACTTATAATGTTCAACACTCATTAACACAAAATAATTAATATATAATCATGCGCTTAAAGCACGAAACCTTAATAACACGTGTCTAATATAGTACCAAAAAAATTTACATTTATTACAAATAGAAAGATTACATATAAGATAAAAATTATAATTTGTTAATTATCAGAAATTCATTATTAAATCACATAATCATTCCATTACATAAAAAATTATAATTCAATAACGTACAAAAATGTAATATTAAATAACATAAAGGATTACTTTTCTACTCTGATTACGATATTTTTCCATCGCAAAAGAAGGGTGACGATAAACACATCGAACGACGACATTGAATATCTTCTAATTACATTCTGATTTATGATTGACTAAATTATACGCCACTTCATATACAACTGAAAATTACTTAGTTTAAAACTCATTTTGTATTGTGTTAAATCATAACCCTCCGTAACATGGTCGTCAAAACTAATTCCAAACTATGATTTACAATAATCTTAAAATAAAACAAATCACAGTAGCAAGGTAATAAACGACATCCATATTTCATTTGAAAATAATTTCTCTTTTGTGCGTAACTTAAAATAATTTATGAAAGACCAATTTACTCAATGAAACAAAAAGTAGTTCAGCCTACTCAAACTTCAACGAAATATTGCTCCACAATGATAAAGTTTGCCGGAAGACGATTCGTAAAACGATTTAGTTAAAATTAGGTATGTACTGTACAGTAATTTGAAAAAATATGTAAGAGTTTTGTTATGTACAATACATTTGGTTTCAACAAAAAAATATATAGAACTCATAATACATTCGTCTTGTTCGATTTTGTTCGAATAGATTAAATTCCATTGAAGTTTTTAATTTGCAACTTTTGGCAATACAAATAATTTCATTTCAATACATAGGAACTTAATTTTAACTTGAACTTTTTTACAAACAATATTATTAGGAATGATACATGGAAATATTTTTATCGCTTACTGAAGCTCAATGACATAATAAGATCATTCAATATTTTATGATTTAAACTTACATTTGTATCGATCATCTGCCAGCATTTAGCTGCTTTATTACTACTACAAGAATCGTATTGATTAACATAAAGAGTCCTAAACGACATTGTAACATTTATCGACGTTAAAAGTACTTATTTTATATATTTATTAATAATATTGTTCATAAAAAGACACAGACATAATATGTAATATATGATAATAAAATACACGCTTGTACCAAGTAATTATTCAATTCAATCAATCATTCAATTATATACTTTATTAATAAGACAAGTTAATAATATAGTCAATAATGTGACAAACGGTCGGCCTCCAGCTCGATTCCGAGTGACATCCGTTCAATGAAGAGTTTATTTACAAAGTACATATATTACTAAATATTGACTTTAACAGAATTATGACATGCATCATCTAAATCTATTTTTTTGAAAATGGTTACATGTTTTTCTATCATTTATTTTATAAAACATTCAAAACACACAGTTTATCATTAAGCTCTATTTCGGGGTTTATTATTTATATTTTAATATTATGATTATCGGGGACATAGATAAATTGCACACCGAAGAACTACGGTTAAATGGTTCAAAGTGAAACTTTAGATCTAAATATTTAAAGATCGTCATTTTTATTTACACTGGGAACATCACTCGAAATCTGAACGACAAAAATGAAATATGTAAATAGAAATCGTGTTAGTTTCTTTTCAAAAAAATAATTGCCAAAGTATTTAAATAAACCGTTGAAATTTGAAGCTCCGGACGATTTAAATGAAATTATATGAATTACCTAAAAGTTATTCAATGTTTCCCAATTGACAACGTTTGATTTAAAAAAAAAGTGACAGCGCAAAGCTCAACATTAATATCAAAATAAATTGTTATCTTTTAAAAAATAATTTATTGTATTTACATTAGATTATATAATAGTAAGATCAGTTTATTTACAATCCATTTTTATATTTATGGTAACGAAATTCATTGCCCTTAATAAGTGCGGATTTCTTATATTAAATGTTTTTATGGACTCTATCGCTAACACTGAGTTGGTCCTACTGTAGTTGACCCTACGGAGAATAAAACATCAGACCAGTAAGATTACTAAACATTCGCATTTCAATATTTTCGCTATTTACATAAATGGATTTAAATGTTTTAGGATTTTAAAAAGTGTAAACGGCTTGTATTGCGACTGTTTCAATCTACAATAAAAATTAATCACGCACCCTATCTACCGAGGATTGGACCGAATGGCACTGCAAATTTTTAAATTAGTAATGAAGAATGTCTTAACAATATGTCTACGTTATTAACAATAAACACCGCGATTCTAATATGCACTTGAGTAGTTACGAGTACATGGCTTCTTTTATAAGCTTGCAATAGACAAAATTATGAATTGGTTTTAGATTTATATTGGTTCCATTACTGTACTAAATTTTCAGGGATCGGCTATTTCTAACATTTTTTAGGACATGGAGGCAAAAATTTCACTTAAATTTATTTTGATATTGTATTAACGTGAATATATAACAAGGAAACAGTTCGAAGGAAGAAAAACTAAAAAGGACGGAAAAGGTATTGGATCTCGAACGACAAAATTACCAGACGAAATGCAAATAACGATTAGTCATTAATGTTTTAAATAACATTTTCGTGCATTATGTTTGCTTGTGACCAAGGGATGATTGGGCGCGACGTTAGAAAAATTGGGATATTTGTTAGAATATTTTAATGTAACATGATTAAATCCAGCATTGATTATTCCAACCGAAATACGATTGGTATTCACTTATTTCATTTAATCTGTGGACAATTATAATAAATATAAGATAAAAGTTGTTTTTGATTACATCTACGCTATTGCATTATAATTGAAAAAGACTTTATAACAATAGCTCATCATAATCTACTCATTATTGTAATTGTATATTTAACTGATTAATGAATAGTTTTTAAACATTTAGTTCCTTATAATAAGTTTATTAATATGTACATAGATTTGATTATTCATATACAGAATTATTATATTTCTAAACCAAAATACAGAAGCGGGTGAAGATAAGCATTTAAATTTTAACTCATGATTGTAAGAGAAAAATAAATACTTTAAAAAAATATTTCCTCGAAGATAAATTTAGATAACTATAAAAATTCATCAAAGACAAATTTAGATGACTATAAAAATATCAAAATCCTCGGATAGAATGTACAGCGCGGACTTACATCGCAATAAGACTTCTAAAAAGCTCTTAAAAAAACTTCCTCTTAGATACACTTAGGCCCATATATTGACAAGATACGAATAATAAAAAGTCTGATCTATGATTATATTTATGGAATTTTAAAACTTTCTTACATTAATGTGGCAAATCTGTAAAGGTCTGTATGGATCAATGAACATTTTAAAATGTTACATTTAATATATTGTATCGAATATTCTTGGTATTTCCGTGAGTTGTACACTATTTGTGTTGTGAATTGAATAATTGTTTTTAAGCTTCTGTCATATCGAGTTTTGGATGCACAAAACTTGACAATCGTTTGTTGTAATACGTCATAAGTCAATGTTTCACTTTACAAGTCGGTTTGTTTTATGCACATATTAACAATAGGACAAATATTTTACGAAGTTAACCTATCTTTAACAATCACTTAAACTAACATATCCCATCTAGGTCTCTAACCTTGACTATATGATGAGTATTGCCAAATATTGCACACAACACGGATAGGACATATTCTTGCTATCATCAAACTTATGATTCAGTCCATTATAATACATCTATATACAATGACAAGTTACGCTTAAGATAACAATTATTCTTGTCGCGATTTACTTTGATATGCTAATGAAGAATAAAAAACATATATACAATATATTATATACATTTGCACCACTTAACTTGCGGGTGCTTTTGGCGGATGAAAGATACCAATTTGATTTTTTTTTTCTACACAAAGCGTTTACATTTTGTCTACTGATTGATAAATGTTAATATATAAATAACGTATGTACAATTTAAATAAAGTTGATAATATCGCGATTTATACAAAGATCATAATAAATACATAATATTTTTGTTATTATATGTTCAAAAAATAAAAAATATAGGTAGTTGTATTTGAGTATAGACAAAAAAGGATGTCGACTTAATGTGAAAAAGTGAATGAAGTAATTTTTAAATAATGCGCTTTTCTAATACATAAATTTAGCGTCTTTGGTGAAAACAGAGCCAAGATCTTACGAATTAATATGGGATGTACTTATTATGAGAAAGAATTTTAGTGTAAAATTATTACGGATAGCGATAAATATTATAGCAAACCGCCAGGTTTATATAATTTATACGGGCAAATATTACTCGAAACCAAAAAAATAATTTGTTAAGAATCACAATCCTAAAGATATTAAGTAAGATCGTAGTAAAATCAGCAAAACATGGTTGTGATAACTAGTCATAGAAGTGTGTAAATATTTGAATAAAAGCAATATTTATCACAGTTTAAAAAAAATGATTATGCAAACTAAGCTATCGTTCTTTGATAAACTTGTCGATTTACAGATTGAATACAAAAAATAAGAGTTAATTTTTTAACAAATGAAACCGGTATTTATCACAGTTTTAAACAAAAAGAAACATACGTATTAATTTACAGATAGAATTCATTAATAATAAATTGTCATTTTTTATTTACTTCGCAATTCTGTGGCTAACGGGATAAACCTACCTAGTGCTGAGAAATAATTTAGTAATCATATGTTGAAGCATGTATCTGAGAAATACCATAGCTATTCAAGTGTCAAATTTGTGAAAACGAACAATCAATCTAAATGTAAGAACGAGCATCGATCGGACTAGTGATCTCAGGATATATAATAAAATAAAGAGATGAAGGGAAACATGTGCAAAATTACCATTCACAATTTGAAAAATAACGGATTGCTAATTATTTACGATTTGTAACTGATATTCTGTTTTAATAACTAATTAACGTTATAAATAATAACTATGATAACTATGATTGTTAATGTATATATGAACACTGGACAAATATAATTAATGCATGAATAATGTAAAAAAAAGAAATAGAAAGACATTGAAGAGTGTCGAAACATCGCCAAATCATGTGTAATCCATTGTAGCAAGCAAATGTCATAAAACTTTGTAAATCATATAATATTTGTACAGGGATATAATTTCAAAGTATAAGTGGTATTTTATGCGTTTAGTACATTTGAACAAGAAGAACTTAAATCAATTTTATGACGAATATAATGAGATTCCTTAATATGAGGCACAAAGTAAAATTTATACATATTTTACATGAACAAAAACTTTAAATTTAATTAATATTATATAGTTTACATGTACATTGGCTTAATAATGCACATTAGTAGTATAATTTACCTTAGATTACAATATCTTTAAGCTAGTTCATTGAGCTTTCCATTTATACAAATAAATAAATATTGAAGTAGACTACATGATTAAAGTGAATTATGTTATGTTTACAACTATTACACAAATGTAACTGAACATTTCAGTCCTTTATATACACGAGATCGACGCTTGGTCGCACGTTTAATTTGCAATTTATTTGCGAGTACGTTTCTTTTTATATCATCTCACTTGACAGTGTTTATTGAGGGGAACTGAAAGTGTGGCCGAAGCGGCGTTGGCCGCCGACGCCTCCGAAGTCGCCGGCGCAGTGCTCGAGGCCTCCTCGACGCTCTCCTTCATCACGTACCCCGAACCCTGTGAGCTGCGCGCCAATTTTAACCGGATCGGCGTCAACTTTGCAGTACGCACTTTGCGCACGCCCGTGCCGCTCACCGAACTGCAAGGGGGGTCGATGGCGAGGGGATCCGGCGCCGTAGGGTCGTATTCAAAGGGGTCCACCGGTGGCTCCGACACCGTTAACGCTGCACTTGAGCCGGCCTCGTCTGACCCCGATTTTCCTTCCTCCTCCTCTTTCTTGCGCTTTATTTTTATAATTAGTTTTGTAGCACTATCGTTTTCACTATTTATCACTTGCAGCTTTTCCTTTTCCAACTTCTTTCCCTTCTTCTTCTTACGTTTTTCACTCTTATTCAGCTTCAATTTCTTCTCTTTTTCATTTTCTTCAAAATCTGCCATCACCATGCGTCGATACTTCATGCTTTCACGACGTAAATCTTCTAAACTAGGTTTAGGAATACTGCAAGTTAGTCGTTTTTTCGGTGGACGAAATTGGAAACCAGGTTCGTCGTTCACTTGCTGCACAGTGTTAGAGCCGATTTTTATTTTCAATTTTGGTGCAACCGGTGATGTGGCTTGGGATTTACTTTGTTTTATGGCGACACGACCACGTCTCTTATGGCTCTGGATAGTATTACTTGTGTAGTTTGACAATTTCATATCATCTGATGTATCAACATCGTCATTCATAGTTACTTCTAAGTGTCGCAGCTCTCTATTAACACCTGAAACTTTTCTTTTCTTCTTCTCGACCGGAGTATCAGATATTTTATAGTCTTCTCTTGTAGGTATGCTAGTCATCGAGGCAACAGCTTTTGGTATAGTAATCACAGCCCGAGGTATTGGCTGTGGTGCAGCAGGAGGCGGCGGAATTCCAGTATTGGATGCATTAGCGGGATCGTCCATGTTCATATCTTGCGTCCAATATTGCCGCAACAATTCCTTCTTTCGCATTCGTCGCAAATTTGTAGATCCGGTCATCATAGAACTAGCGGATCCACTGGTGGTATTACTATGAATATTTATATTGGAATCATGAACAGGCGCCGGTGGCTGCGGTGCTGTAGGTTGTGTTGAACTTGTAGAATAATTTGCATCTAAGAAAGGTCCTTTTATTTTAACCTTTAATTGATTTCTCGAGTCGCTCAATGAAACTTTCGGCAATTGTGGTGGCTCTTTTATTGGTTCTTGAATGACTTCAGAAGCTGATACCTCGGTTGATGTACTTTGTCGTGGTTTGCTAGCCATTAAGGCACTGTGTAATTGTTTTTCAACTTCTTCGTCTATTTCTACCAATGGCTGTTCGGCTGTGCCACTAGCGAATGCCAGAAGATGACAATGGATGCCATCGTTAGTTGGGGGCACAGGAGCATCGACTTGTTGATACGTACGCATATCCACAGGTCCAGGTAAAACTGGCTCGACTTGAGAGAATCCGGGTGTACACTCAGAATTACTCTTACTTGAAGGAGAACCAGGCGAATTATCAATATCTATAGAAGGTTCTATCTCTTTAACTTCTGCTGCAGGAGTTTTACTCTGTTGGGGACTTAAAACTTTTGGTGATTGTGACGTATCTTTATATGAATGATCTGATTTTCTGTTGTCTCTAATGTCAACAGACTTTCGTCTCTCCCGCAGTGCTTTCAAATCAACACCATCATTGGCCAACTCTTCATCAAAATCGTAAACTGTTCCAACCAATTTACTTTGAATAGAATTTCCTGTAAATTCTGTGGAAGGAAAAGCGTGCACAGACTGGCCGCGGCTTTTTGACCGACCTCGACCTCTTTGACTCCTATTGCTTCTATTGTTGTTCCGTTTTGATCCCTTGGAAACGTCGCTTTGTTTAGGTGAAATACCTGGACTCTTTCCAGGTGACTTGGATGAGAATTTGGATGTAATCTTGGCAGTCTTAGGTGGCGACTTCGATTCTTGGGGGTGAAGAATAGACATTGTCTCATTACTATCGTTCGACATTTTGGTGGGCGGTCTAGTATTACTAGCTTCATTGTAAGAATCCACGCTTATTGTAGGACTAGGCACATGAATCGAAAACTTATCGCTTCCAGTAACATCAATGTCATCGCGCGGTGAATCTAAAGGCTTTGGCGTTGGTGGTGCAATCATCGCCGTTGTCAATGCGATATTTTGTGATGACGTAGTAAATGCTGCACATAGAGGAAATGGAGGTTTAGTCAAAGGCTGAATCAATGGCGCAGCAGTAAAAGACAACCCAGAGGGATATAAGCCCCGACCTGGTGATGGGAGAGGTAATTGCGACGAAGCACAAGCGCCCGTCGCGAATAATGGAAGCGTGCTCATTGGATTCAAAAATGGTGAAGCGTCTGGAGCATAGTTAGAGTACTGGTTCAGAGGCATTGAAGGTTCAACTGGACAAGAATATGACGGCACAGGTGCGTACTGATCGATATCTGTCATCATGGCACCAGGATGTGAATCACAGCTATTTAAGTGAGATTTTAAATCGGCCTTTCGGGAACACACCGAACCTTCAGAATTTGTGCTAGAATCTGATGATCGTCTAGTTGTTATTTTGCTTTCCCTCCATTTTGAATTTTGGGTCACATATGGCGGGGATATTGTAGCGCAATCCGAATGCATCAACGAATTGTTATTATCAAAGACTTGGTTGTCTTGTGATAATTCCTGATCGTTACTATGTAATGATTGATCAACAACTGACAGAGATTGTGAATCATCACTTTGTTTGGAGAGTGATATAGTATCTGCAACTTCAGAAATCGATTGAACATCAGAGTGAACGTGACTTCTTTCTTTGCCATTTTCATTGTAAGCCATAGTATGCGCATAAGTTCTTTCTGCTGGCTCTACTTGCGGATCACTTTGAGCTGTTGGCACAGGCATATCAGTCCAACTTTCTTTAGCCAACTGCTCTGATTCTTCGTCCTTGTCATCAACTATTTCGACTATGTCATCTTGAGGACTCACATCGTCTGTCGATGAACATTGTTTATGATTGGGATGGTGGATTTCATTAATAGGAGATCTTATATCTTGAAGCTCAGTAGGCGTTGTTTGTTTTATAATCATTTCCTCCTGTTCTTTACCTGTATCCACTGCAATTCTGTTTTCTCCTGCATCTATAGCTTCTTTATCCTCATTTACATTAATTGCTTCCTCCTGTGGTACATTTTCAGGGGCAGCTTTTTTGGTACTAAGCTGCATTCGAAGTCGGTCAACGAGATTAAGCGTTTCTTGAACGCCTTGTTCCTTGGAATCCTCCTTAAAAAGAAACTCAGGGTAGGTAGTAAAAGGCTTCATAATATCTTCATGGTTAAATCCTTCATCATCCAATATGTCAAATTCAAATAGCTCAGTATCTTTAGACTGTGGTGAAAACATTGATCTATTTGGAAATGGATTTGCAGTTGAGGGTATTTTAGCACTTTTTGAAATTTCGACTCCTTGGACATGGCTAACATCTTGAATAATAAATTTCTTTTCTGTATCGACAGCCGAACGTTTACGCATATTTCTTGATAAGGAATTTTCTTCCATAGGGTCTAACATAATGGTTCTCGCATCCATAGGCGTTTTTGGGGATTTAATCATAGTATTTTCATTGAGAGTAGCTTGAATCTTAGCAATCATTTTAATACTACTCTTATCAGTACAATCAGAGTCAAATGACTTATCTTCCGTCATGTATTTTTCATGGTCTCCAGGTTTTTCTACAGGCGGTGGATGAATGTGAGGACTTGTAGCTTTCGGTAACCAATGTTTATCATTACTGGCAAATTCGTCAGATACAGTGGATGGAATTTTCTTTTCTGTGTTTTCTATATATGGTGGTAGTTCAACATCTATATTTTTGTTCACTAAGAATGAAGAATGATCAGAGTGAGTATAACTTTGAGATGCACGTCTAATCGGCTTTGTAATAGTTTCACAGGGACCCTGAAGTCTGATGGAAGTATCTTTAAATGGATAAGATTTAACACTCATGCGTCTGCTGATTATGTTCTTTTGCTTTACATCAATAGTTTTTCTTGGACTACTTTTGGTAATTGTTGAGCTTTCAGTATCAATTGGTATCGGTTTTTGTTTTTCTTCTACTGAAATGCTACGTCGAGTAATGTCCCTGCTTGAAGCTTTAATATCATTTTTAATCAAGTCAGTGGTAACATATGTCTCTTCTTTTATTTCATCTTTTATCTTCTCGTTCTCTTGCCGCTCCGCAGCTGAAAGTTTACGGGACTTGCAGCTCTCTTCGGGAGTTTTATTTGATCCAGAGGCAAGGAGGACGTCGTCTTTAGATGGTTTTCTCTGTCTGGCGTCACACTTATTAGACATATTTCCGCTTGTAGTAACGCTTCTGGCCCGAGAACGTGCGGAGGCACGCGCATCATCGTGTCTAACCGATTTCTCTCTTTCAATAGATGGCGATGATAACCTACACTCGGACCCCCGTTCTGAAGTTTTAAGCTTCTTGCTGGGGGCCTTGCGTGGGTGACCATCGTTGGAGAAACTTTTTCCCCTTCTGGGACGTCGCGGTCTTTTCGGAGATGGACTTTCAGAGCCAGAAAATCTGGATTCTTTAGTGCTGTCAGAATCACTCGAGGCACTAGTTGAAGACAATGGTCTTGACACCTTGTCGAGAAAGGGCAAGTCCACTGTTGGTCTAGAGCCAGGGGGAGAAAACATAGATGGTGGTCTAGAAATCGGTTTTATTTCTCGGGCCTTTGCTGAGGGTTTCATAGTTGGCTTTTCTTGTTCTTCTTCTGAGCTTGAAGATGAAGAGTAACTACTGCTACTAGTGTTTGAAGAGGAACTTGAAGTAGTTAAAGATGGTTTTGAAATTTTTGCCTCATTTTTCTTAGGTGAAGATTTTGTTGTATCAGATTTATCGTTTTCCCTTCTTTTATCTGAATCTGACGGATCGATAACAGGTAACTTACTGCCAAGACCACTCTTAATATGGGCAGCTGCTTTTTTAGCTGCTTGTCTTTGTGGTACATATGCAATGGGCTCCTTTTCAATATCTTTAGATGACTTTTTACTACTACTTTTAGATGCATTGTCTTTGCCATCTTTACCTTTTGTCTTTGACTTCGATTTAGCTCGTGATTCGTCGCTACTAGCTTGTTTTTCTGTACTTGATTCTTCTCTTTTCACAGCAGTGGTGGAACGCATATTTTCTGAGGCCTTTTTTGCAGCTTGTCTTTGTGGTACGATTAAATCAGATGGATTATCCTTTTGCTTGGATAACTTGATGTTTTCTTTATTTCTAGCTTCATCATCAGACTCATGAGTTTTAACGGGCGTAGACGGCTTCTTTTCTTTATTAGATGGTTTTCGACCTCGTTTCTTTGGAGCTGGTTTGTCATCTGATTTCTTTTCAGGGTGTGTGGAGCCAAACTGTTTCATAGCTGCTTTTGTCCTAGGTAAACCTTGCTGCGAGTCAATACCACTAGGTGAACCTTCAGATCGACTTCTAATGGTCTTCCCTTTATTCTGTTTAGCTGATTTATGATCAATTTTTTCAGAATCTGTATCATCACTGGAATCAGAATATATGTTACCCGAAAATTTCCTGTTTCGTGTAGATCTCATTGGCATTAAGTCACCACTATCAGTACCTGACAGCCCACTTTTTCCAGCATCCATTTCTTTCTCCATTTGCTGTAGAGTTTTGCTCCGTGACTTGTCTTTTTTCACACTCATTTTATAAGATTCATCTTCACTACTACTCTCAACCACTGCTTTGGATTGTGGTATTTTCTTCTTCTTTCTTTCCGGTTTTTTCGGTGATCTTTTGCCCTTGCCTTTAGGTGAAATCTTTTTCTTAGGAGAGCTGCTAGGTTTCTTAACATCTTCATCTGTACTAGAGGCAATAGCTCGTCCACGATATTTTGTAGATCGGTTATTTTCAGCTGAACTATCTCCACTGGATAAACCACTGTACATACTTTCACTCCGTCGAGATCCATTGACATAATGCTTCTTATATGGATTTGAAGCCTTTTGACCCTTAACCAGACCATTTCGATCCTTTTTCTTTTCATCACTTGAATCTTGAGGTGCAATCCGAGCCAAAATTTCATCAAAATCATTTTTGTGATCTGGTGCATTTGGATGAGAATATAATCTGTCGTAAATAGATGGTCCATGATTAGCTTCGATAATAGCTGCTAAATCAACTCCTGACAATTCTGGCTCTGATGATAAAACAGCTACTTGTTTATGAAATGTTTGCTCCCGCATTCGAAAGAAAGATCGTGATAGCTTTTCTCTCCTGCTCACCATATAACAAAGATTACGTACTCTTTCCAAATCTTGTCTAAGTTGTACAAACATTTTCATTTTGTCAAGATCAGCTTGCTCTTGTCTGTGAGTCAATAGCTCACTATCATCTGATTTAGGTGGTAGCAATGGCCGATTATGACCAGCTCGTCTTTTAAGTTTCCAGTAGTTGTAAATGTAATTAATAGCATCTTGATCCACGTCAAGCAGATGAGAGCTTATATCTTTAACACTGACGTGACGGTCGAATTCTCTCTCTATTTCTTGTAAACGTGCTGCTCTTGCTTGAGTCTTTTCTTCTGATGTCATGTCCTTGCGGCGTTTCCTTTTTACCTCCTCTTCCTCTGAACCAGACCCTGGACACTTTTCTTTCTTTGAATTCACGCTATGTTTTTGACAATAGGATCGTAATTTAACACCGTCATCGGCATTTTCGTCTTCAATAATTGCGCGCATTTCTAAACCATGTTTGAATGCGCATGTCACATGATACGCGGTTTTACATGTTTTAACGGAGCACTGAATGCAGGCGCCTTTGCGCTCCCGACACAAAACACATACCAATGACCATCGCGACGGGGGAATTGACGATATTTTCGTAATAGGTTCCATTTTCTCCGCGCAACCAATGGATACTTCGGGTATCCAGAGAACACAGCTTACGTGGGCCCACTTGTGACCATTTGGAGTGCACTTCATGGCGCCACCAAGATTCGGGCATAAGGCACAAGTAGGCCTAACGCCCGCTCCGCACGGTCTGCATAGCCATTGACCTGGAGAAGAAAAAACTATAATTACAAAAAATCTAAGAAGCAAGTAAATAGAATTCAAATGGGTTAGGGGCCTGTTGAAGACTCACCATGACCATACGTACCATCTGGGATGACAGTAATGCCATAACACGCCTGGTGAACACAAATGTTACATGAGTCGCAGAATACCATCTCATTTCCATCCTCTGAATCAGGCGACCGACAGACGTCGCAGATTACGTTCTCGTCGTACTCGATGCCCAAGCCTTCTTCAGACTTCATGATGGCTTGAATTTTATCCCACGTCCGAACCTATAATAAACAAGACCATTGTAAATTGTATGTATATTTACTGTTTTGTGAAAGACCCAAAACTCCTGTAACCCAATGTGCTAATTCATCATCAACTTGCTCTTATCCCTACAGAGGGTCAGCACAATATGTGGTACTCCTCCACACATCTCTATCAGCCGTCATATCTGAATTCACCATCTTTTACGCATGTCCTCTTTCACACAATCCATCCATACTTTCTTTGGTCTTTCTCTATCTTTGTAGTCATCAAATTAACAACATTCTACATTCAATCTATGCGTTTTTGGGGTACAGCAGATAATATAAGAAATACAAGAAATGAACACCAAATTATACACCAATTTGAGACGTTAATTCAATTTAAAAAAAATCCAAGTTATTTTTTTATTTAATTTTTTTAATTTTTTAGGGCTCACAGGTGTGTGCAGAGAGTAGGTACTCTGGCTATAAATACCCAAGTAGCTGTAAAAAATTGCATCAAAATCTGCCCTCTGTTTAGAACACTTATGAGACACATAGAAAAAATTCAATTTTCCCCATATAGATTAGACCACATGGTTAAATATATGTACCCTGAATACTGGTTAGATTCTTTCAGTTTCCTGGTATACTATACATATTTTAGAGTTCTATAATCAACTTATGTACAGAAGATATTACAAGAGCTTGACAAAGAAATTAATACCTATAACTATTAATGCAGTTATATTTTGGTGTTTTTGTGTTCAATTCTCCATCCATCCATCTCATTTTATCTCCTTACCCTTTCTTGAAAGTATAAAACACCGCCTTAAGACATCAACAAACATATTTCTTTCCTCCACATTCACATATTAAAACTAGCTATTCTAGCGACTTCATCACTAGGAGTTTAAAAGTGAAACAATCTTTCAATCCTGTCTGTTGTCTGTATATGTTTGATAGCAATAAACCTAAAAACTAATTAATGAATTTTCTTAGGTTTTCTTCACAAGAAAAAGTAATACAAAACAAAACTTATTTGGAATAAAAATTTGGTGTTAATCATAATAATTTTAAAATCCAGTCATTTCTGTGTATTGTGATATTCAATACTTTTAAAACAGTTCTTAATTACATCTAACCATTTCATGATGACAAGAGGTTGATTCTCTCAGTTAAATTTTGTCTTACCTCTAAGTCTTCAATGACCTTTTCTAACTGGTCTTCGGTAACAGCGGAGGCGCCAGCTCTCGCCCGCTCTGCGTTCAGCAACTTGAGCCACGCCGTGTCTGTTGCGTCGAGGTCGTAACTGCACGCGGCTTCGGCTAGAGCCGGTGTTGCACTAAGGTGATGCTTGTCTGCCTGGTAGTGTGCATCCCGAGACAAATGTATATATTTGTCTTTTGGTCTGTGGATTTGTTTTGGAAAGTTTTATTACATTGAATAGTTAGTGCTTTACAGGTTATTAGTATTATAACAGAATTGATATAAACAGTATTGTCATGTCTAAGTTATGTAGTTACCATACTATATAAGTTAACAAGACTTCCATGAAATAAATTCAGAAGGTTTCATTGTATAAACATTGCACGGATCTTAATTAGTAGTCAGTAAATATTATACTTGGGAAAATAACTCTTAATAAATGGTTACAGTGATTAAAAATTATAAAAAAGAAACATTCATTTCAGTTGAAATTGATAACTTACAGTTTGAATTCTTCAAAATTTGAAGGCAAAGGATTTTCGATGATTTTGACCTTCGGTGCTGGCAGTGAATCTGGATTAACAGGCACTTGTACCCCTCTTTCCCAATCCTGTTTCCAGGTATCGGTGATAATCCAGTATTCACTCGGTGTTAATGGTTCCGAATCAGGTAATTTCATAGCACTGATGAGATCTTTTCTGAAATATTTGTTTGAGAATTCAGAATTATAGTAGTATTAAATTAAATTTATATTAATTTATTTATTGGAATGTTTACATGACAAATAAGGAATAACTGTAGGTTTCAACTGCCCCATGACTTGAACTGACACAATATTATTGTCACTGTTTATTTCAAAGTGAATGTGAGGGATGACAGACAATATGTGTCAATACAAGTGTCACTGAACTCAAAACCCATAGTAATTCTAAAATTATACATGTTCACATATATTATGCTATACATGTTGTATTATATATTATGCTGAAAATGGAATAATTCATCTAATATCAAGCCTTTTGCAGAAAAAAAATACATCTATCCAGATAAAATAAGGGAAATAAAAAAGGCTTCAGTAAATATAATTGATTTCATAAATAAAAAAAAGAAAAGTAGTTTAAAATCACATTAAAATCAATTTTATAACAAACCTGAACAGTGAATACAAAAGACAATAAAATCTTTTTTAAAATTAAAAAGAACAAATAATTGAAAAAGTATCAATTATTTTATATTTTGGGAAAGACTTAATATTCAATATACAAAACTATAAATTCACACTGAATTCATTTAATTGTTACAAATAAGTTATTATATTTACTAAAATATTGATTGAAGTTTCCAAGTATGTAGCTAAATTACGAAAGAATAAATAAGATATTCCTGGACAAGCAAAATTTGTGACATCTTTCAAAGACAAGAGAAGTAGTTGCACACAGACAATTATATTGAATATAGTTCTTTCCCTAAATAAAAATTATGTATAAGTGAATAGATACTTAACCAATACATTATGTGCGCCTGCTCATCTTATATAGCTAGTATAGAAAATTTACCCTGATTGTTACAATGCAAATATTATGATGTTAATAATTTGTATTCACTTACTTATGTCATGATACCTAATATTTTAATGATATAGACTATACAACATCTATTACAAAATAATATTAAATGTTATAACAATAGCTTATTGCAAAAAAATAGCAAAAACACAGCAGAGCATATTATCTTATTCAATATATGACATTATGAGGTTTGAACTAGAATATGGCTCCAAAAACTTTCTAAATAAATATTATACAAAGCTAAACTAATTTTTTGATTGTTCCACTTATTGAATTATGTTTCTTTGATAATATGTAAAATAAACTTAATGTTTCATGAAGCAATAATACTAAACAACTTTAGTTGAAGATTCAGCTTTGCAATTACATCACAGTACTGCATGTAGCACTGTATTGTAACATAAATGGTGTGTTCCATTTTATCTCATTGACAAGTGGCAAAGAGCTCAAATTATGGCTTAATCTTGGTACAATACAGTTCCGCAAGCAAAAAAACTTCACAACAATATATTACATATATAATATACCAACATACCAAAATGTTACTTGCCAAATAATATTTGACCGCTTTGCTAGTATGGACAGACTGACTGTCATTAATGCATTTTTAACATTATAATGATTTTTCTTCTATGATTATCTTATACTTAATTATTAAACTAAACATGAGTTGGCAAGTAAAATTACAATATGGAGCTAGGTTGTTAAGACAAATTCTGCATAGACAAATTTTACAATTATATCCAGATACAATATAGAACAAAGTCATATTTACAAATCAACCTCACACTATAAAAACCTTACCCTAAAGATTCATTGCATTTGCAATTGGCTAAACATAACACTAGTAAACATTTTTAATATATTTTTTATTTGTCTATTTCCATAAACTTTCCTTATTATATGCTGTGCAATGATAGCTTGGAAAGAACTTTCTGGTTAGAATGTTTAATCAGTAAAAGCTATAAATAAATCACAAAACTTTACTGGTCAGCTATTGAAGTTAAAGGATAATTAGAAAAGTTTATTTTAGACTAAGTAACATGATACAAACCTTATCATTGGTTTCCACTGCAGTAATACTTGCACAAAACACATTATCACCCTTCTTATTCTTTTTGAAGAACAAAGATAACAATTTGTTTCTATATGGGTATCAGCAGTGGAAATTCATGGTAAAGCTATGGCGCGACAGATGAAATCGCAAAGCACAGATAGTCATTATTATAGAGGGTCTTGTACAAAGCTTTTGGATTAGTAACAATACTTCATATTTATTATTAATATTCAATAAATATAAGTTGATAACACTATGATAAATTAAAAATTCAGTAGAAAAATCTCTATCTTTAATTTACTAAATGAATGATAAAACTCCAAACAAATAGAAAAGAAAACCCCAGAAACTCTCCAAGGATGTTGGCCAACTTCTGGTTACCCCTCAGAGTTACAGTTGTTACTTGTTGTTATTTACAACAACTATCAAATGATTAGTATTTTTTTTGGCATATTAAAAGCTTAAGTTAATACTAGTGTAAGAACTTTAATTTTCCTTGCTTTTATATTAATTTCCAAACTAAAATGAATATCACTTTTTGATGTAACTACTTAATCATTTTAAAATGAACACTTCATAAAGGTGAAACATATTTAACAACCAGATTGTTTAAAGATTGATAGTAAATCTTAGCATTGGTGAGCACAGCACAATATACACAACAACAGGTTGTATAAGATTAAGGGCAGTATAAACCTACAGGTTACAATAAACCAGCACTCTGTATCTCCAGACTGATATAATCTCGCATTGCTATTACAGTGCACTCCTAGACAACTGCATCCTCAAAGAATGTACATCTTATAGTTGCAGTGTGTTATATATATAAAAAATAAAAACGCAAGCAAAAAAAAAATTGTAAACAAAATAGAAATACTGTCATCTTATCATCCTATACACTTGCAAAATGATATTAAAGTGAAAACATAAACATAGATTGCTATATTGCTAATAGTATGAATAATGCAAAAGCTTTGTACATTAAAACAAAATTTGCCCAGCTGTTAAACTTGTTTATATGAATATCACAATTCTATTTGATTGTTACACTTTGCAACAAGATATACATTTTGTTATGCATACTTTAATTTCCTTTCAAATTAAAATGGAACACAAACCTGAATAGTTCAGCTGGTGCTTCAGAAGCACTTCTATTGTATATTGATGACATCTTGAGGTCACTGACAGGTGGTAGTTGCCACAGAGCGTCTTCGGGATCTGTCCTACGACGTTTGCACTTGCCCGCCTCCTCACTGCGCACACCACTTGCCCTCTTTGTGCCTCGTAACGACATCTCAATTAGTCTTTATCTTAACCTACATGTTCACGATACTCTTAAAGCTTTACACTTAGAACGTGGTAGTAACATTGTGTAAAATGTCACATCTTCTACTACATGATGATACTTTAGATTGTATCCACATAATAGTAACTGGTGCAACCTGAAAATAAATACAACAAGTATTAGCTAAATAAATAAGTGTTACTATTGTCTGTAAACAAACAGCTATTTATTAAGTTATTAAAATGTAATTTGTATTCAAAAATAACTAGTTTGTATGTATATCAAGCCTGAATCTGCTTTTAATATTCCCAGTTTGAGAAAGTGTCATGTTTTTTTATGTTTTTGTTTCTTAAAATTATTTTTGAAAGACAATACAATTGCACAATTTCAAGCTTCAAAGAGTGAAATTAAAGAAAAAACCATTCCCAAAAACCATATGTACACATTTATCTAGGTGGGCAATACTGTTCACATAAGTAGATGGCATAAATATGCGTGGTAAAGCAGCACAGGGCTATGAAATAAATCAATACAGGTGCATTGTACAGTTGACAAAATCTGCAATGACAAATCTGTGAATTGAGGCAAACTGTGTCTATAACTAAGATTATTTACAATAAAAGTTTATTTTTGCTGTTCAGAACAAATACGTCAATACCGATTCTTACAAAGATTGAGAACAAGTAATAATGGTAAAACCTAAGGGTCTTTTGTTATTCCATCATAATGAACATTTACATGATAAAAGACACTATCGACTTGATTTTAACACAGTACAACAAAAATCGAACATAATCATTTGACATTTCATTATTGCAAGAATAAAATGTATGGCGGGTCATGGATGGCTCTTGTTCGACCGAAGTATCTGCGGTGCCCACAACGCAATTTTAGGTTGCAGTCGGGATTCTAAACTATGTTATAAACATTATAAAAATTACCATCACAAATTTCGAACACAAACAGTTGGAATTCCATCCTCTAATTATTAAAACCGTAAATATTTATTACGCGGATAGTCTCCATTACACTACATAACAAAATTGACAACTAGATAGCAGCACTGTTTTGTTGCCAGATTGACGTTATTCCTACGCATCATTTTTGTAGCTATAGACATTGCTTCATATATATCTATATATATTTATGAAGATATATATATGTATGAAAGAAAGAAGAAGCAAACTAACATATTTAGATATTAAAATACGTTTATGTAAAATCAATTGCATTTCACTTACATTTTCTGCTATAGACATTTGGCGCCATTGATCCAAAATCCACTTGGTCACGTGACTATATACGAATCACCAACGCAAGCCAAGTAAAATGGCCAAAAGCACATCGAGTTCATATAATGTCATTAGTTTTATAAGGAACTTATCGCATAACACATTTGAGACAAAGTTTTCAATGCGTTTACGCTGATATCCGAACAAACACGATCACATATTGTTACCGAGACGAATAATTTATCAAGCAAATTTTACATGAACTGAGAATGAGAGATATCAATAACATGTACTGAAAATGGCCGGTAGTTGGCGCTCGCCGTGGAGAAAATTATTGTTGTTGCCATAATAAATATTCTTTCTCTCCTATTTATAGAAACTTTCATATACTTTGGCTTTTTTATTTTTCAATTCTATTGATTTAAAACATAATTTCAGTTTTCGATTTATTTAAAAAAATGTAAGAACAGAAAGTAAATCAAAACACATTTTTTTATAGACTTATTAGAAAAATCAAGTTCATAAACTCCGAATTAATAAATCTATCAAATGTTACTATCATGACATTGCTTTTGGCTTTAAATTCGTTTACTTATCGTGCCTTATTATTTACCTTCTATGACCCATTCGGCTTTAATTGAGTAGACGGACAAACTAAAATAAAGCATGGTCTTGCGTATTCAACAAAAGAAAAGGTTTTTTTTGCTAAAAATTTTATTTTCAATATTAATCAGATAAAAAGTTCTCAAAATTATTGAACTAGAAGTAGGCATGAGTAAAAACCAGCAATCATTATATAACTAACTTTATGTTCAAAATAAAAAGAGAAGTTTGTCACTGCTTTGTTTTCAACATCAAAATATTTTTCGGACAATTTGAACTTAAAACCTATAAAAAGTATTAAAATATAGCCCGTTATCATAAAAATTAACCCGTATTGTATTTTAAATCACACTGAATAAATAAAATAAAATTTGATTATTACTTTCGTATTCAAGAAATGTTCCACGTAGCAGCTGGCAACACCTAGAATAAGTATCTATATAGGTATGAATATGAAGCTTTGCCGGTTCTCGAATATACAAATCAATACTTGACCTACATTTCTACGTATATTATGGTAGCACTGATGCCTTGACTGTAAATCTGTAAATGATATCGAATGAATTATTTATTTCGCTATACATCTTGTTTACTTCGCTTTAATGTACGATCTCAAATTTTACATAATTTTGCTGCGCACTACCGTTCACGGTGATACATCGACATCAATACAATATCATTATGCAGGATTTCAGGAATTTAAAGTAGGGAGTAAGGAGGAAAATAAGCTTAGCATTTAAAGCGAGTAACTCTTAGATATCTACCTAAACATATTTTGTGTCCCTTTAAAACGTTTTAATAACTGAAATGAAATTTGTTAGTAAGATAATTTAAAAAATCTAGTAATAATTATAGCCTTTGTTATTTAATGATGTAGCTTTCTAATGGCAAAATTATTTTTGAATAGATCCAGTATTTTTGAGTTTATTTTTAAACACACAACAATATAAAAATACAAAATATATAACATATAAGATTAAAAAATAGTATGTATTTAAATTAAAAGTGTAAACTCTTGTAGCATTTGATATGTAAGATGCTAGAGAAGAACTATGTTCTATTCAGTGCTTATCTACTTCGGAGCTGTGAGGCCCGACATTCCCTGTAAAATCACTGCACAGTTAGTGTTTAATAGACTACTTCATCCCACTTGTTGCGCGTTCAAAGTTCGTATACTATGTATATTATTATCGTCAGCAACACGTTCCCGCCGAGGGCCTTGTATTCGGAATACTACACACATATTGTGTTAATTTTTTTCAAAGATGATATTTTACTTCTCCATAAGTACGTCGGTTAAATATACATATGGAATTCGAATATCGAAAATGGTACATCACATTGGTACATGACGGTGATCGAACCTGGACTTGTAGACTGCAGGTCAACACTTAACCCCTGAGCTACCTACACCCTTGGTACACGAATAATCGTATATTATGAAATCTTCGTTATTACGTTTTGTTCAATGGTTTGGTACTTTTTGTTTCTATTAATAATACTCTATCTAGTTTGAATACCAGTTATTAACGCTTATTGAAGTAAATATTATTTAGAACTCATGATTACTTGATTACAATATCAAAAGAGAGTTTAAAAGTGAATTTCCAGTGTCCACCCACTTGCATAAAAAACAAATTGTTATTCCTCACTCTGGTACTGCGCACCTTGCTCGCATCGCGCGTCACGACAGGGGGGGGGTTTGCAAATTGGTCACGTAGCACGGTGTCTGCGTCACTCGCGGTGTTGATCTTGTTATGCAATTTTACTTTGTTGAACCTAATACAATGAGATTTATCAGGGACAAAAGATGATCAGCCACCAACGATATGTTGCTGATGGTTGACGTAGCCATTGAATTTCTTCTTACATATGTACAAAATGTTTTCATTCACTGTAAGGACATCGGATGTTCGGATGTTCGGAACACGAACAAGGGGCCTAGCACGAATATTTGTGACATTCGTCATTGTATCGTCATTGTCAATTATGTCAAAATTAGTATAAGGTTTTTGGTGTATTGACGCCCACTACACAAATTTTATCGATGACGATACGATGGCACAAATATTTGTGCTAGGCTCACAGTACAAATTCAGAAATTGAATAACACAATGGTACATGGCGGGGATCGGCTTAGATTCCTTGTAGATAAGTGCAAATCGAAGTCTCTTAGTTCGAATTAGAATAAATATAGTAACTTAATAAAAAATCTGAACACGAAATATAAAATAAAAATCTGAAAATGTAAGTATCAAGATGCCGTTGAAGTACAATTTTTTCCACAATTCATGCATATTTATCTTTAGCTGTCTTAACATGTTTTCACTTATGTAATTTCCCAGGTCCATGCCCATGTAGTTCTTAAAGATCGACAAGGATATTTTCTAACCCGGTGAACATAAGTCATAAGACATAATACCTCTACGGCTCACTAGCGCCCCTCTTTTTCAGGTCAGTTTTTTCATAATGGCTCTCAGCGGCAGAAAAGTGTCACAAGATCCATTTAATGCATTTCTTACCTTTATATAATATATTAAGTTTTAGTATAAATATACTTATTTCACTGCTCAATAAATATAATAAGTAATTTTGCGTCTCAATCAGTATATATCGAGTTCCTTGTTTGTGTTGCCTGTTTTTATAGCTGACATTTAAATTTAAACGCTCTTTGTCTTTGGTTGACGTTCGAAATTATATCAAATGAATAAAAGAAAAAATACTTGGGAATATCGATGGCGAACGAAAAGTCAAACTATAGCAAAACCAAAATGTACCTATATAGACAGTAGGTGTTAAAGAGATGGAATCTATTGAGTGCTAACTTTTTTATGGTATGACATAAGTTTGAATACCTAGTAGAGAAAAAATATTTAGATGGAGAATGTCACTCATCTTTAAATAACTTTCGTGTCATCTGTGTATCTAATTTATGTTATTTATTATTATGTTTATTCCTATTATTTATACAATTCCTTAACTTCCCCTGGTTATTTTTATCTTTGCTTACTACGCCACTAACTGACACCATTAGGTTATAGACCAGCATTGAAGGAATTTGTGGAATAATGGACAACAATGGGAGTGCAGTCTGCACAGCACAAATCGACAGTAGGTCGCATAGTTCCCATGGAAATAATATAAATTCGAGTCTGCCCGCCATGGAGAAACTTGACGGCAGTATAGATTACAGCACATGGAAGTTCATGATGGAACTATATCTCATCTATGATGTCCTGTGGCAATACACAATGACGACACCAGATGTAAGTGACATCGCTGACGTTAGGAGAGATCAACGGGCAAGAGCAAAAATTTGCTTAACGAATTAACCACATTGCCTTTTTCATGTACGTCAAGCAAAGTCTGCAAAAGAAGCATGGGATGCTCTCAAGTCTGCTTTTGAAGATAAAGGTCTAAACAATCGGTGCAGACCATTGTCTAAGCTAGAGCAATTTAATACAGTCAGGGACTATGTTACAAGCATGATGACCTTATCGCAAACACTTAGTGGTCTTGGTAAGGAGATTGACGATGAATTAACTAAGCTAAAACTAAACATCGACCATATGGATGTGAAGACAGCCTTCTTAAATGGAGATTTAAACAAAGTCGTCTATATGAAGCAACCCAAAGGATTTGAGGCCAAGGGCAAAAAGGATTATGTTTGTCGCTTACAAAAATCCCCGTACGGATTGAAGCAAGCCCCAAGAGCTTGGAATACCAAATTACATAAGGAGTTGATAAAATTGGGTTTCAAGAGATTCGAAAATGAGCCATGTGTCTGTTTAAGGTCACAAGATGGAAAAATTATCATTTTAGCTGTGTATGTCGATGTCATACTCATTTTTTGGAATGATAAGCAAGAGATGCTTAAAGTGAAAAAAGATTTAACTTCTAGATTTGAGATGTAAGATCTGGGGAAAGTGGAGTTAATGTTAGGAATTCACATAGAACAAAGTTTAAACGGAAAAAATATTTAGATGGAGAATGTCACTCTTTAAATAACTTTCGTGTCATCTGTGTTAGATATTTATGTTATTTATTATTATGTTTGTTCCTATTATATATACAATTCCTTAACTGCCACTGTGTATTTTATCTTTGCTTAGTGTGCCACTAACTGACACACCATTAGTAGACATAAGGTTGTTGGCATTCTACGAAGACTTTGATTGGGAAGCGAGACCATTTCATGCTCACTCGCCAAATATACGCCAGAAGTGGAGTTGAAGAAAATCAACTAAAATGCATCTACCGTTGTTAAATGTACAATAAATCCACCAGAAGAATATTACATACTAGCTGTCGCACGCGGATTTGAAAAAATCAATAAGTAGCCCATGTGCTATTCCAGACTATGACGTACATCTATGCCAAATTTTATCGAGATCCGTTGAGCCGTTCTGGAGATACCTTGAAAGAAACATTGATCCATCCATCTTTATGTCACTTCTTCCGCACTGGAAATAAAATAATCTAGTGATATAGCCTATGCATAGCTTATAGTATACATATATATACTTATGGTAATGTTACTCAGTGATATTGTAGCTTTCTAATAGTGAAAGAATTATTCCATTCTTCATATATAAAAATACAAAAGTTTTCTTTTTTATATTAGTATAGATAGTTATAATTATAAAGAGGAAGAAACTTTAAACTTTCGTTCTAAATAAATCTCTTTCATTTACAAAATAAGTAGAAAGGTAAATAAATAGAAAGATTCAAGTGGTGTAAAATTAAAAAAAAAGACTACTACACTCTGTAAATGGTAGCTCAGATTTGTGTGTAGTATAAAATGTTTGTTAGAACACCTTAACATGAATACACTTCCTATCTTGCTGCTTATCTCCATTTCTAGTCAAAGAACTATATTTCTATATTTACCCATAATTTGAGGTTAACTTAATTTAGGTAACCTTATGTATGTGGTCTTTCTACTTGACTTCTTTTTGTGCTGATCCAGGTTTAATTTTGTTACAGTCAGTTTCTGGGGTCATAATATCTGTACAAGAAAATACAGGGTTGTTTTTGTATAGATTTTTTGGAATTTAATACTCAAGGTTAAGTATTTCGTGTGTGTTTGATACTTTCATATGGATGTAATACAAAAAAATGTTTCCATGTTGCACACGTTATAGATTCCCATTTCTGCATTCATTTAAGAAGCACACTCACTTTATGAGACTAAGGGGCTGTTTATTTTTTTGCTTTTCTCATATACCCTGATGTATTTCTTTAAGGATGACATTTTCAAACAGTATACCACTGCTCCTACAGCAGTGTTTAACCTGATTGTGGGGTTTAATAACCCTTGTATAAAAACCTTTTAAAAAATCAAGGCATCGGGATTTCATGATAAGGTTGCAGTTAAATGAACTAAAACTTGCTAATTATTTTTTATTAGTACACATATTTCATCAATTACATTATCTGTCAGTTAAAACATTGAGATAGAAAAAATGCATTAGAAACAGATTTACATACTTGTTACGGTACAATAGTGAATCAGTGGGTCTTAAGAAAGCATGGAAAGATGAGGCAATGACATTTCAACTACATGTTAATTCACAAAATTCAATGTCAGTATTTCAGTTACACTTTGATTTGTTCCTGAGATATATCTGTAATATAATTTAACAGGTGGGACATTACTTTTTATTTAATAATCAATGTAAAAACATTTCTTTTAAATCATTAAAAAACACTACACAGTATAGGGTATTCAAATGTATAAGTTTAATTAGCTGTAGAAATAGTTCTACATTTTAATATTTTGTGTCTCGACACAATATCGGCGATTTAGGCCCTATTTGGAACTTATTAGAAGTTTGATTCAATATAAATGTTTCTTATAATAATAACTTAAAAACAAGATTTGAACATACAACTATGTTAAAACATAGCTATGAAAAAATATAAAAAGTGGAATGATAAAAAATTGGGAGATTCATACATAGAATACAGTCTTACAATTCCATACACACCCTTATTTCATATTATAGTTTACAAATAACATATTAGACGGTTGAAAAAGACGGCCTAGTTTTAAAAAGATATGTAGGTCATTATTTCATGCTCTTTTTCACATTAAAAATAATAAATATACTTTTTTTTATTTGAACATGAAAAATATTTGTGGCAAAAAATATTACAATTACGAAACTTCTATGGCACCAAGTTTAATTAGAATTTGTGTTTAAAGGAATTTCAATTGCGACTATAATCTTCAATGGAATAACTTTATTATGACAAAGTAATGACAAAAAATTAGTCACAGATAACATAATATCCCAATCACCAATAAAACATACTGGAAGAAAATCTCATATACATATAAAAAAAATCATGCCCATTTTCTTTCAAAATGGAACAATAATCCCTCATAATATTTTCCAATTTTGTGCAATGTTAGGATTGTATCCACTTGTTTTCTTCCGCACCTCAAAAGTCTTACACAATAAAAAGAAAGTGCAAACAAAATAAATATACCTTTTAAAATACGAAGATGATTTGAATGGAAAGGGACAGGCTACTTGGTAGATTGCAGGTACATTGGGATCATCTAGAATGTTAGATTCCTACGATTATTTACTACACTTACATATCATAAAATCATTTATAGTAAATTAACATCAATAATATTTTACTTAAAACATTTCTACTAACATCAAATGTAACTTTGGACTAGAAGGATAACATCAATATTAATTAGACAATAAACAATAAACAAAATCATCAAGATAATAATCATGTTGATTAAGTTAAGGGTACAATTACATTTGGCATTTGGGTATCATTGTTTGACACTCGAGCTATATTTAAAAGATAGAGAAAACATTGCCTTGAGGCGATTAACAATCATTTGCAACTTAACATAATTCGAAGTAAGATTAAAATTAGATTCGTTGGGTTATTTTAAATATAATTAGATTATGAAAATTGACTCCTGGTTCTCCAGAACAAAATCGGTAAATGCATTAATGGGAGCAATGGATTGCAGCGACATTTGGCCATTTGGAGGCCATGCGAGATTTGGGCCGAACACTACAGCCAAGTTGTTGCTCGTCATCTTATTCAGGCAGCTCCTGTCTTGCACCTAAATTAATTAACATAGTAAATAAATAAGGCTTTTTACGCAGTACAGTAAAGTAAATTCAAGCAAGTTAAGTTTTTCTTTATAATTTCACATTATATCCCTTTATTATTATTTTAACTAAAATTACTTAAATTGTCATTTGTTTCTGTAAAGGCTTATTAAAATGAGTCATTTAAAAAATTACAATTTTTTTTTCTAAATTAAGAATTGATTTCATAATCTGTATAATTATTTAATGTATTCCTCACCTTCCATAAGAACTGTATGATATATTTCAACAGCTTGTAATTGTCGAGAGGTAGCATCTCTCGAATCATAAACTTCACTTGACGAGACTTTTCCTGATGAGACCAGGCTATAACAAAAGAAAAAAAAAATTAAGCACCTCATTATGTTTTCCACATAAAAAATATTAAAGAGTCTTTACTCGGTATTTCAGTATAATGAGTAAACAACTCCAAGAAAATCTCTTAAAGTTGGTATAAATTTCTATGTATATCAGTTCCAGGAATATAGGGCGCAGAAATGGAACAAGGTTGTTAGTGTATGTTGTCTGGCAGATAAATCAATAAATTCACAGGAAAGAGCTTGATGTATTGTGTACACACTGTGGAAGCTACTAGGAAAATGTTTTCGTAATTGAGCATGTAAAATAGCCTTACTATATAAATATGCATAATTAAACAAAATTTTGAAAATTTAAATGCATACTCTTTTAAAAATTTCGGGAAACTTATTTTCAAAAATATGACTAGTACTTAAAAAAAGTATCATTCATTATTTGTTCCAAAACATTTATACAATTTTGCAAAGTTCACAAAATTGTCTCACTGGCCATATAATATTGAGTATTCAATGTAAATAATTTCACTTTATTTTTCATTTTCACATAACAATACAAACTTCTTTTTTTTTTATAAGAGAAGGGGGCAAACGAGCAGCGGGAACACCAAGGTGTTCATTCTAATAAAAAGTGAATAATAATATAATGGCCAATCGTATATTACCACTTTGGTTAAGTTCTGAATTAGAATAAATTAAAATGTATTTTGTTCCACAACTTACTTTGAAACTTCAGGATCTCATCATATAACTCAAACGTCATCAGTGGTTCCTCGAGGTCTCGAAGGAAAGTCTTCAACAGGACTGCAGCATTGTGTGGATCATTTTGGAATGTAAGCGGTTCACCCCTGTTGCAGGCCCTGAGCAACTCCTTTATCACTGTAACATTGGCTGATCGACGGAAGATCCCTTCGGTCTCCAGGGCTAAAATTTATAATTATTTATGTTAGCAAAAAGTATTTTTTGTATATTTATTATATTACAATCGAGTGAGTTGCTGGCTATATGTACATTAATATTGTACAGTACATTTTACTCTACTGTTTTTATTTTCCTAATATCATTGAAAAATTGCATGGTGTTTTGTATCCAAATGAATAAGCTTACCATCTGGCTGGGAGAGAAACTCAACGCATTGACGCACTATGGGCGGAATGGAATCAATCATATCGGGATTATTTTCCTTTATAAATTGCAGCGAGACTCCAAACTGCTGAGTGGCGGGCGGCGACAATCCGTATTTTCGTGCATCTGACGAACTATGGCCCTGTCTAGCTGGTGCACCACCATCTTTTTCCTTGCGACGCCCACCTCGTGAATTTTTGGATTCTAACATCTTGTCGTACCTTTAGAAATAAAATAAATGATAACATTTAGTCATCCTCAATTATTTCGCTCTATCGTATTTTTTTAACTACCTTTTTGTTCTTTACCATATGTTACAAAGGTGTTAATCGAAATAGTCTGATATTTGAGGAAATATTAAGTAAATTTCGACAAAAATGAGAAAAAGATGTCTTAAAAGAGATATTTTTATGAAATCAATAAGATGCACACGAAAAAAGTAAAAAAAAAAAATGTCGGAAAAATAATTATGTGTAAAGGCGTGCTAAGAAGATCGATCATATGTTTATATACAAGCAAAGAAGCAACAAGTATTCTCAGCCAAATTACGTTTTTTCACATTACCAAACCCCAATCAATAAAATTACCACTTAGGGTCGGATCCAAGCGACTCACCTGTCACCAGTGCTCTCCTATTAATACACAGGTACCACAGTGTTTTGTTATTAAGAGCGGCGCAGGCAAACTGAGCGAAATGATTTTATTGACATCTGTCAGGGTGTTTATAAACCTCGGCGGCGACATGCGCAATGGGTCCCATCGATATTGTACGATTTAAAAAAAGTATAAAGGAACTTACTCCAATACTTGTTCTGGAATGGGTATTTTCTCTAAGCCCAAGTGCTGCTGGAGCTCATGCAACGAGTTCACGTACATCATCTTCCGTCCAAATTTAACACTGATGGCGGGTCGTAACATTTGCCATACAATACGTATAAAGTTTGTAGGATGAACTAGATATAGAGCTTTGAGATTCTTTTTATATTTTCTATCAAAGGCTCTATAAGCTTTCCACAGCCAAGATAATGGTGGTTTGTTCTGGCTAGTGAGACCATGATGAAAGTATACTACACTGTAATCTTGTTCCACGTATTTATCTAATGTGCACATCAAGTATCTGTGAATTGAGGGAAATTACGTTTTAATACTTGCAAGAATAGTGCAAGCTATCAAGTAGGTATTTATCAAACAGTATGAAAATAAACAAACCTTAACAATTTGTCTGGGTGCAAGTCTTTGCTAGAGGGAAGTTTGCACGCAGATATAACGATGATACGGCGACCAACTTCATCATCTCCTACTACATCAATGGCACCATTTCTAGCAAGTTCCGCAAAGTAGTCATACTCCTGACTAGTTGTTGCAATCTAAAAACCAGTAACCAAAATAAATCTAATTTCTGTTTGTTGTAGAGCAGTTATTGTATTGCAAAACCTTCACTAACTACTAATGCACATCTATTAATATTTATGCATTAAATGCAAACTATTTCCCTTTTGGATAAAAATAAAACTGGCCACTCAAAAAATCTTACTAATATTACAAACTAGCTTTTACCCGCGACTCCGTCCGCGCGGAATAAAAAATAGAAAACGGAGTAAAAATTATCCTAAGTTCGTTTCCTGGTTCTAAGCTACCTGCCCACCAATTTTCAGTCAGATCGATTCATCCGTTCTTGAGTTAAAAATAGTGTAACTAACACGACTTTCTTTTATATATCTTAATATATATAAATCTCGTGTCACAATGTTTGTCCTCAATGGACTCCTAAACCACTTAACCGATTATAATAAAATTCGCACACCATGTGCAGTTCGATCCAACTTGAGAGATAGGATAGTTTAAATCCAGAGCTGGGCATTAACTCGTTAATCCGTTAATCGTTAATTAACGAAGTTAACATTTTGCTTAACGGATTAACTTTTAAGTTAACTTCAAAAAGTGTTAACGCTTTTGTTAACTTCCGTTAATCTCAACTTCCGTTAATCGTTAAATTAGAAACTTGGAGACGTGCTGTCATTTTGTTTAAATTACGTGACACGCCACACTCGTAAGTTCAGCTATGTTGGGCGACTGTCGGCGACTCGAATGGGAACGAACGAGTTGATAATTGATATATGTGAAGTTCGCGTGCAAGTGTGATGCATCAGAGCGTCCGGGAAAGACGTGACCAACAGGACAAAATCAAAAGAAGGTTCGAAATAGTATATTTCATTACGAGTATATAAAAGCAAGAGTATGTAATAGCCCACATTCCGAACGCTCTTCGTCCCTGCAATACGCCACTTTTTGAGCAACTGTATTAAAAACCTTTTTACTTGTGCTTTTTCTTTAGCTTTTCCAAACTCGTGCGTTCTCTTTCTCAACTGTCAAAATAATGTCTGTCATAAAGAAAAACTAACCACGAAGTTTTTACCAAAAAAAAAAAAATCATTGAAGTTTTTATGATTCATGGAAATATTTCTAAAAAGAAGCTCCTAATTTGTTACAATATCAAATTTAGTGATTTGACTCAATGAATTAGGTTAGGTTTCATTTTATTTCATCTCATTAAATTTAATTTTCATTTCATATCAATAAAAATAATCTACTGAAGACTTGGCTGTTTGGGCATAGTTCCTGCTTACCCAGAATGGGTGAAGAAAACAAATAAAAATCTGTTTGTATTCTTTTACGGTTGGCGCCATTTTCCAAACATTTTAGTTAGTTGAGTTTATTGTGTTTTAATTATTCTATTAAATTGCTTCATTTTTTCGCAACTGTATCAAAAATGGTTGTTTAGTACTCGTGCGAAACTGTCATTACAACTTGTTCCAACTGTCAACTTGTAGACATTTGTCGGAACTCTTTGCAATGACAGGCTTTCCGCACTCGTAATGAAATATGGGTACTATAATGCATTCATGCTTGTCTCTAATACTAATGTGTTATAGAATTCATAGTCAAATTACTATTTTAAACAAGTGTCGCCACATAAGTGTAAAATTAGAATGTATAATTTTGGTATGGTTAACTGTTAACGATTAACTTTAACTTGCGTAAAATTTTCGAGAATTTAACGCTTTAACGATTAACGAAGTTAATTTTTTAATTAACGAATTAACGAAGTTAACTTTTCGATTAACTGTGCCCACCTGTGTTTAAATCTCAAATTATAGTCGCAATTTTAATTTATTGCTAATTATTTGTCTGTTATTATTTGACAGTCACAATTATCTGTTAACTCCAAATGATTCTAACAGATGTCGATACCTTTCGACTGGGTTGAGTAAGTAATCAATAGATGGCGCTGCTATGGTAAATCTACGAACGTGTCATATAAGCTACATTTTAACAGCATAATTTAACCGGTTTTTACCAAATTTTTATGCGTATTCAGTAAGTCTGAGAATCGGACAACATCTATTTTCCTATTAAGTTTTTTTAACTATGCGCGGACGGAGTCGCGGGCGACAGCTAGTATAGATATATAGATGTGGATGTTTAGATGGAGGGATGGATGGATGTTTTGAAGGTATCTCTAGAACGGCTCAATGGATCCCAATGACATTTGGCACAGATGTAGATCACGTAGATGTAGTTTTTTTTAATTCCACACAGACAGAGTCAGACAACAGCTAGTGCAATATATTTTGGAACTTTTCTTTTGGAACTTTTTACTATTCAATTTTGTAATATATTGGTTTTATATTTATTAGACTTAAAAATGATTAGATAGACGTAAACATACTAATTTTACATAAAGTATTTTGTTGTATGTTTGGTGTAGAATAGTAATGTCTAACCTCTGCATAAACTTTTGGACTACCAAGTTCTTTTTCAAAGTTCTCTTCAATGGTTCCATCACTTGGTGTTTCATCTATAAAGTCATCTGCTATATCTAACAATTCCGGGGGCAATGGTGCTAAAAAAATTGTGTTATTTAAAATAGACATTCTATTATTGTTACTACGTGCTTACTATGGGAATACAAACACAATTTAACTGAAATTTCATACTGTTGTAGTATTGTTCTGTTTGATTTATTTACTTTTTTATTGAAATAAATCAAGTGTTATTAAATGTATCAGTAAGAGATTTGTCATCTGTCATTTATCATCTGCAGCCTAGTATAAGGTATTTTTTAATTCAAATTTTGTATATTCACATCTTATCTTATTAACAACTTGTAATAATGCTAGTCATACAAAAAATCAACATTACAATTTTTCAGCACTTATGTTAATTTAGAAATATTTTATAGCTATACTGTTATTAATAAAATAAAAATATCATATTATTTAACTGTTTTAGAGGTAATTTTATAACTTTAGCACTAATAGAAAGTTCTTCTAATGAGTAACTTAGGCCATTTTTTATTTATACTATGTATATTAAATAATGGTTTGAATTGTAAGGTGTAAGTGTGATTTTATATTTTTCATAGAATAATTAATGACTAACCTTTGTACTGAATATGCATTATTATTCATGTTGTGTGGTCACTTAAAATCAGTCAAATGTTGATGATTTAAAAAAAAGCACTAACTACTAATAATAATTGACAACAATAAAAAACCTAACTTTTTGTTTTATAAATTTATTTTTAAATCAATATATTATAATATATAATTTAAATTATCATTGCTCCACTCAACAGTTTTTTTTTATCTCTTATTGTGATTCTCTATCCATAAATATTTTATATTAAGATATATTAAATAGAAAAAAGTTCAGACTAAATAAATATGTTACTAAATTAAAAAAGTAAATGATATAACCACAAAGAGTTAAGACAGCTGCAAACTTAATCTACCATAAAAAAAAAAACTTTATTATGCTCTAACAATTTAACAATTAGGGACTTCAATAATACTTTTCTTGTTTCTCCTTTATTTTAAAATAAAAAATAGTCCATTCATAGTACCTATATTTCAGATAGAATGGTTTGCATATTATTTTTCATTGCTTTTACTTTTTTCCAAATAATGTTACTCATTAATGATTTTAATTTTGGACCAGCAGTATGCTTATACAAGGCAATGGAACTTACCTAAACCAGTATTTTGAACTAATTCTGAATCATCAAATTCCAAGCAGGGTTCATAATCATGGTATTCAGAAAGGCTTGTATAATTTTCATCTGGATCCATGTTACCACTATGTAGTACTGTGTGACAAAATTAAATCAATACAATCATTAGGACCTACTTTCCTCAAAAAAAAAATGAAGTAATAAAATAAAAGATAAAAGGAGATATAACTAAAAACTAATAAAATAGCCAGTTGCAATAGTTATAATCTTCTAGCACGAAAACTTTTATTCAAAATGTCTACTGTGGAAACCTACGATCGTTAATGCGCGTTGTGAATGCTAGTTTTGTAATTTTTCAAAATCACAAAGCAGAATTCTGGGCGCCGTGCAATATGATTCTCTTAACGCTAGACTACAGTTTCGATATTCTTTAAAACTTTTTTATTTATAAGTAATTTATAGTTTCTTCCGTAACTATGGTAATTCCGTAAAAAACTATGGTAAGTCCGTAACTATGGTGTTGTTCGCTTTAGATACCCAGAATTCGAACTAATATACTTACGTCTAAATGCCCTAACAGGACTAAGCTTCGGTTGATGTTCGGACTCGGACTCCATAGTGTTACAATAGGACACAACTCCAACACTTGTCAGCCCGTCACTTGTTTCATGAGTAACTATATCTGCAATTTCACTCTTTCTAGAGATACCAATAAAACACTAAACCTAGAAACACTTTATTTTCTCAAGAAACAAACTTTTACACGTTCAAAATCTTACACAAACTATACTTTTACAACTAAATGAAAAGAAGTTAAATAGTTATTTTTTCCAAGAAAAGACACATCACATCACCCGTATCCGTAGCTGAAAAATGGCATAGAGTCGGATTAGGAGTATAGACAAAGCGAAGCGAATAGCCGGATAATTCATTAGAAGAATCTTTTATAAAAAATAAATTGTATTATATACATACATTACAATTTAGTTTTTAAATTTTCAGTATGATGGTGAAAAATAAAAAGATTTTTTTGAACTCTTACAAAACGTTTGAAATAACAGCCTGCCAGAATTATTACAAAGATTTGCAGAGCATCATCAATAACAAAAAAATAACAATAAAGTAAATTATTTATTAAAAGTGTATAGAACATTCTATATGGTATAGCTCAAAACAGGAAAGTAGAATTTGCGCAGAACATAATTTTCTAATCATAATATCTATTGCGCAATTTCTCATGCATCTTTGAAAGCCGCATGCGTAAATGCTCACATGATGTGTTTTATTTTCCGTAAATATGTACAAATTATACAGAAATTGGGCAGAATTTAACATCAATGCGCATGTGCAAACTTATATCCATGCCTTGTAGCCTCTCATAATAATAACGATATACTAACCACATTTTATGCTATAAGATTTTGATGATTTTTTTTTATCAATTACATTATACACTAAGTTATCACTAACTGACATTAATTTAATTGGGTAACTGTAACTGCAAGTGTCACTTTGTTCTATGCATTATATATATGCTAAATAATGTTTATTCAAATATTTTAACAAATTGACAATAAAAATATTATAGCGCTGATGATTACACAGATACAGACTTGAAAAAACCTTCCATGGAAGAAATTTCTCCATTTTTAAGGACAGCTCGTCATACCGACTTCATACAATGCCTTAGTTTAACTGTGGGTTTTCACTTCCGAAATATGTATACAAAATATTTGTTATCTCACTGACATAAATCAACAATTAGAGGATGTGTGGTTAATAAACAACTTGCGTTTCTTAACCACACATCCTCTAATTCCACCTACATTATCCTTTCTTTTACACATTTTGGGCTTTACCACAAAAAACTACAAGTGTTTTTTATATTTTTTTTAAATTAAACTTAAGTCAACCCTTTTATACCGTAATGCTAGCGCCCGGAGTGGATTTTCGACATGGTTATTGAAACATAACGCGTAGGCTTGCGAAATGCCATATTTACCAGTAAATAATGAAGTCCTTATACCGAACCGAATGCATTGAATAAATACATATTTGTGGTGAAACATATAACCGCGTTGACGTTAATAATATTAATTATCGGCGATCAAAGGGTTGGAACACGTGTTTAACTAAACAGTGTTTAACAACAGTATTTTATGGAGTAATGCTGGTGTGCTGAAGTCTCTAGTTATTTTTTAATTACCTAATGTTTAATTACTGTTAACTATAAGATCAACTCTCGTTGATATTCTGTGGACCAAACGAATCATTCAATATTATGAAGCCAATAAGTAATTCCACTTCCGCCGATAGATGACTCTGAATTAAAGCTGAATTTTTAATATTTAAATTAATTGATGAACAATATGCATAAAATATATTAATAATTTAATATTGATGCGTTTTGTGAAAATATTTTTTTCTGTCTTAATTTTATAATTGTATCTGGCCAAATGCAAAATGATGACATTACCAAATGTCAATGTCAAATGTGTAACATCAATAGTGGGTATGTTCCGATATGCTCTGCGAGCACTGCACAGTGCTATCACTGTAGAAAAATTCGTTCCGTTATGGACTGCCAGTATACTGCCGCAGTACTCTAGGGAAATATATGACGTCATAAATCGCCGCCATATTCTACTGTGAGCACTGGCTAATTCTACTGTAAGCACTGGAAAATTTTAAAGTTCTGTAATTAGTTTAGATTAATAAATAAAACAATAGAAGAATTGCAAAAATGAACCTTATTAGACTGTGTTGAAAATGTTAACTTACAATTAAAACTTACACAAAGTTAATATAAGTTAAGCAATGAAAAACATATTATTTTTTATGAAAAAGTACTTACTTTTATTATATTATAAATTCAATTTACAATTAATATTAATTAAAATATTTTTAATTTGTCAGTACTCCAAAACAGTTATTTTTAATGTACTAGAAAACTTGAATACACTCATTTGAATGCTGCGTCAAAAAATGCGGCTGACAGTATACGGGATTGCGTTTCGTTTTAAATCGTAACCAGTATAGCTGGCTATAAAGGAACGGCTTCACAATATACTGAATTGACGTCACACTGTACAGTGGTCGCAGTGCAAATCGGAACATACCCGATATGTGGCGCTACCATTCTACCAATAACCGGCTAAATTTGGCGAGTCAACTTGAACTAAATTTTACTGCCGTAAAATACTGGTTAAGGAAATCGGAACATCAATCGATGAAGTTATCGAACCAAAAGCGCTAACGAATGTTTAAAAAGACTTCAGCACACCGACCTAATACAGTTATATTTTACTTTTACTATTATTGTATATAGCAACACAATGAGAGAGAGGTGGGGGGGAACAGGCCACCAACTAGGGATGTTAACATTGAGTTAAAAAGTCGATTTTTCGAAAATCGATTTTTACAGTTGATGATAAAAATCGATTTGTCGATTTTTAAAGAAAAAATAATCGATTTTTTTTAAATCTTTAAAATTACAGGGAAAATACAGAAATATAATATATTTCCTAAGCACTTATTGCAATAAAACATTTTATAAAATAAAATTAAGTAGATGTATTAAAAAAAAACAACAAACTTATGATTTTAAAAACGAAAATATAAAACAAATAATTTTTAAACATTCATTTAAACACTAAAAAAATATTTATAATCACAAATATGATAAACTAGCTGTACTAGTTACTTCGTCCGCGTGGAATACTTTTTTCGGATAGCATTTTAATTATTTAGGCTAATTATTTTACTTAAGATTATAAAAATTACATCAAAACATATTAATCATACAAAACATTCTCATAAATCTTATATTTTTCCATACAAACTTTCATCTCATTCCCTATTGTTGTTTTGCTCCCTTGAGGGTAAAATTTTTACAAATTTTGAATGTCATATTTATTTATATCAAATTAACAGCCTAAAAATAAGTTTCAAGCTGTAAAACTGATGATACTTCCATACAACTTCCCTTCCCCTCTTCCAAACCCTTTTTTCTATTTAAAAAGTAACGTATTATATGTCGCAGGGCGTGAAACATCTCATCGATAGCGCTGTTTGAAAAATCGAATAAATTACATAATCGATTTTTTAAAAAATCCATAAAATCGAACATCCCTACCTTAAAGAGACACACTATCTTACTTGTAATCTTACTAATATTATAAATGCGAATGCTTAGATGGATGGATGTTTGTTTGAAGGTCTCTATGGAACAGTTCAACGGAGCTTGATGAAATTTGGCACAGATGTAGAACACAGTACTTATTAAGTTTTTTAATACCACGCGGACTGAGTCGCACACGACAGCTAGTTACATTATAAAATGAACTTGATTAGAAACTCTAATAATAACTATATCATAATTATCATTATTATGTTGAACCGAATAAAACATATTTTTTTAATGTGTTAAAACCTATCAGGGATTCTGGAATCAAAGCCACTCTAAATGACAGTCATAAAACCACCATAAAATATTGCTTACAAAATACAATACAGAACTATAAGACCTACCGGTTTTTACATATTTAACCATTTGACTTAATTATTAATAAATGTAATATACATCTAATAATATCCATAGAACATAAATTTTGGAATATTAAAGTTATAATTTTTGTAGCTTAAATTAATTTCAACAAAATAATGCAAATATCAGTCTTAGTTTTAAGTTTAATAACTCTAGTTCTTTTCAATTTGTTTATTAGCACTCGCCCATGATTTCATCAGTGCAGATTTACTTAAAGTGACCTATCATATATCTGCATGCATTAGCTACTTTCCAGTTAAAGTCCTGTCAAAATCAGTCCTGCCATTTTGGTAATTATCCGGAATAAATAATAGTGGCTTGCAGACAGACAAGACAATAATTAAAAAAGTTTTTTTTTTATTTTTATGGATAAAGAAATAAATCACTTACATGAAATGATAATAATTATTTTTTAGATATTACATACAGACACTCCAAATTTATTAACTGTATCTATGTATTTATTATAGATTTACTATAGGTTCTTTCCACAGTGAATTTGCTTATGTTTAGCTATTTACTCCACCACTATCATAAACTAGATTAAAAAAATCATATAATGTAGATAAGATCTTAAACATGTAATCATTATTTTTTAACTCAACAACAATCAAATTATAAAACACTCTGGAATGTGATGTATACAATACTTATTTCCAACCAAAATACTAGAGTAGATGATCTCTAGTCATTTGTTTCATTGATTTATTTTGTTTATAACATACTAGCTTTTGCCAGCAACTTTTTCTAGTACTCTTAAAGTTCACAGTCTATTTACAGAAATAAGTTTTACAATTTTGATTCACTGTGTATAGCACATAATGAAAAAACTGTGAAAAAATGCTTCTTTTGGTGTCCCAAAACTGCTGGATCTTTAAAAATTCAGGAAAACACCAGTGGCAGCATTTGATTCTGAAAAAGTTAAATTTTAATTTTAAAGGAATTATTATTTAAGTTTAATAAGGCTGTTTTAGCATGATGCATAGAGAAAAGAGTGCTATTCTAAATTGGTTGACCACAATACATCTTATTAGGGTGGGATTTTTTTTTTTTATATTAAAAATATGTTAAACAAGCAAACGGCTAACTGAATTTGCTGAAATAGTGAGACTATTGCCTATATACATCTGCAAATAACGATGCGTTGCCTACCTTTAATCAAGGAGAAGGTGATGCACAGAAAGAGGATATATGCCTGATACTTCCTAAGCATCCCCTCTTCCGCCAAATCAGTGGATTTCTTGTAAGTAAGTGTACCCTTCCCATCCTGACTTAATTTTATCATAGGATTTTAATGACAAAACACTTTTGCCAAATATATTATCATATCAATTTACTCTCTCATTCCATAATGAGATAACAAAATGTTTTATAAATATGCTGCCACAGTGGGTATTTTTAATAGTGTGATTTCAATTGAAGTTTAAGTAGTTTTTCACACACACAATTGTAAAAGTAACTTGTTCATTGTCTATTTTAGCTTATTCTTTTACATAATATATTGATATAAGATATTGCTATTAATATATTATTAATAAAATTGAATATTATTAGCAGTTAATGGCTATTCACTGTTAAATCTCATTAAGTAACTGCCTTAAGCTAGCTTAGTAAGTGCCTATGCACTACCACCAAGCTAACACATACTACCTGCTAACCTGCTAGAGTGTACCACATCACCACATAACATCAGATGGGATAGCTGTCAAATGCTAGCACATTCTATCATCATCATCAACCTGCCCTTATCCCTATGGAGGGTCGGCACAGTATGTACTACTCCTCCATACATCTCTATCAGCCGTCATATCTGAATTTACCCCCTTCTTACGCATATCCTCTTTCACACAATCCATCCATACTTTCTTTGGTCTTCCTCTACCTTTATAGCCATCCACATTCAATCTCATTACTTTTTTGTTTATATGATTATCATCCCTCCGCATAACATGTCCAAACCACGCTAACCTTCTGCTCCTCAATTTCTCGATAACTGGTGCTACTTTCAAACTTCCTCTGATATGCACATTCTTAACTTTATCTTTTCTTGTCATACCACACATCCATCTTAGTATACGCATCTCAGCTACATGCAATCTTCTTTCATCCGAAACCTTGGTGGCCCAATATTCAGATCCGTACAATAAGACAGGTCTGACGATTGACTTGTAGATCTGTCCCTTAAGCTTGGGTGGCATTCTTGGATCACAAGTCACACCGGTGACCTGTCGCCATTTCATCCAACCTGCATTTATTCGGCTTTTCACATCCCGGTCAACACCACCATTGTATTGGACGAGTGAACCGAGGTACTTAAAATCGGAGCAGGTTAGTAGGTCAACACCATTTAAAGCGATTGGAGAAAAGCTGGTCGGACCACCAAAATCGCAGAACAAACGTTCAGTTTTGCTGATTTTAAGATCTCTCCAATTTATCTCGGCAATTTTCCAACCTGCTCTGCACCTCGTATTCATCCTCCCCGACAAGCACAATGTCATCAGCATAAAGCATATATCAGGGTGCTTCCTCCTGTATGTCTGATGTTAGCGCATCCATTACCAGGAGGAAGAGATACGGACTTAAAGCCGAACCTTGGTGTAGGCCTACCGAGACACCAAACCTGTCACTATCGCCAACAGCGAACTGGATGTGTGTATTGGCTCAACAATACATAGCACAAATAAGCTGCAGGTATTTCCCAGGCACTCCTTTCACTTTCAAAGCCCACCACAAAACTAGTTAAATTAAATGCTAGCACATTCTATGTAAACAAATATTGTTAAACACAACTATGATTACTTCAATTCAATTGTAGATGGTGCAGATTTCTTGTTCTAAATGGAATTACAGTTTCAGACCTTTTATCATAGGGCTAAATACAGTATACTTCCAATTCACACAGTTCTTTTGTGAATTTGTGGTATTTTACCGGACAAAAAGGCCTATGTGTACTACAATTATACTCTACACACTACAGATAAAATGACTTTAAACATATAAGACTACAAAACATAAATTTCTAAAAATTGAGTAATAAAATAATGACATGAAAAAATAATTAGATAAGTAAACTTAATAATGATAGTAGAATCATGCGAAACATCTCTTTCTACATAGCATTTAACACCAAATTAAATTTAAAACAAAATTTAACCATAGTATTATTATTTTGCTTATCTTTTGTTAACACCCAAAGTTTGTCAGTGATAGCTGAGCAGTTAATCGGTAACATAATTTGGAATTATTATTTTCTTATATATTTTAACTAATTATAGTAACATAACGCGCACCAATGAAAAAAAATATCCTGATCGCAAAACGACATTTGAGAAATTCACACCGCACTTGGCACACCGAATCGGTTATTGATTGTCAGATAAAAGGACCACCATCAAATTTGTTTTGAAGTTTTTTTTATTATATTTAGTAAAAACATCAGGCTAGGCCTGGCAAAAAACAGGTTTAATCACCGACTAAAAACTCAAAAACAAAATAGACATTAATTTCAATGAAATTCACTTTAGACTTTAGACAAAATGTTGCCATGTTTGGATCCAGATGGATGATTAGACCGATTGAAGAACAAAATACGAAAAAAAAAATATTAAAAAGCTTCGATGATTTTAAGCATTTTTTAAATTGTTCAAAAATTACATTTCGTTATTTAGGAACATTAAACTTCTGAATTAAACTAAAAGGCTGGTGATACTAACGTATTTAGCACTACTTTTGAGTAGGTTATATCCATATTTAGTTCAATAAAGAATAGTTAAATAGTTAAATTTGTAAATTTTACAAATAGGTGACAGTTAAATAAAAAATATAATGGAAAACAGCTACATAAAAAAGAACTTTAAAGAGAAAAAAAAAACAAAAAACAAGATGCTGTACTGAATGTAATCACAGTATAAGTACTCCGGGGCTGAATACGAGTCGTATGACAAGTCATAATTCAAAAAAGGTCAAACTCTTTAAACTACAGTTAGTCTCAATGGGATGGACATACGAGGACATACAAACCCACAAATCAAACACACACTTACATTTTATACATATTACTCAACCTTGAAAAACATTACCCCTTCAGTTAGTCGGGGAAAAAATAATGGTGTATTTATTTTCACACTGATGTAACTTATTTGTCTGGGAAAATTAACGGGATTAATAATTATTTAATGAAAATGAAATACAATGAACGAAATCTATATATATATATATAAAAGAAAGTCGTGTTAGTTTCCCTATTTATAACTCAAGAACGGCTGAATCGATTTGACTGAAAATTGGTGGGCAGGTAGCTAAGAACCAGAAAACGGACATAGGATAATTTTTACCCCGTTTTCTAATTTTTTATTCCGCGCGGACGGAGTCGCGGGTAAAAGCTAGTAAGTAATAAAATAATGAAAATTAAATAAATTGCTCGTTCATTGCAACACTATCTTTTTCATCTTCACATTTCTCACTATATTTATTATCTTTTTCTTCTTCACATTTATTTTAAGCTGACGCTCATTTGGCTCGATGGCGCATTTGTGAGGCATCTGACGAGATTGAACCGGTCTGGGTTTGATTCCCGTGATGTACCAATGTGTTTTTAGATTTTCGAATACCGTTCGTGTCTCTTACGGTGAAGGAAAACATGGTGATGGAAAATCTTACTAATATTGTAAATGCGAATAGATAGATGAATTGGATGAATGGATGGATGGATGTTTGTTATTTGAAATTTGGCATAGATGTAGAACGTAGTTTGGAAAACCACATAGGCTACTAATTAAGTTTTTTTTTAATTCCGCACAGACGGAGACGCGTGCAACAGCTTTTAAGAAATAAAAGCTTTATAGAAATATCTATAGTCAGTCATATATATATCAACAAATCCGTACTGGGTCAGCATGGGAAGATGTAATCTAAAATGTCACCATCTACCACTAAAAGGTGGAGGAGGTTAAAAAGTTGCTGAATTTTTTTCAGCAACTTTTTATGTGATTATGCTTAATATTTGCAAAAACTTTGTGAACATTGGCAGCCTTTCTATTTTCTTCTTAAAATGATAAATATATGTAACATGTGTGTTTTAAAAATTGTTTTTTCCACGCCTCATTCAACAAGTGCGACGTTGCAATTACTGTATCATTGTAAAAATTATGTTTTCAGCCCAACTTGTTGATTTGTTAACCTAATTGCATGTTCATCCAAGTATGGAGTAAGGACCAGCAATGGAATTGAATTCTAAATTATTAAAATATACATTACGCGAGAGATTTTGTTAAAAAGAAAAGAAAAATGATCGCTTCAAATCTCGCCCCTTTAAAAAGAAGTTTCGATAGTCGCTATTACCTTAATTATAATGTGGCTGTCACACATTTTTCTATTAGAGAAAGTGGAAAGATGAGAAGGTCGCCGTTTCTTTTTGTAAATAGAGCGATGAGGTAGCGTTTGAAAATCGATGGGTTGAGGAGGGAGCTCGCGCTTGCGTTCCGCGAGAGGCAGGCGCGTGTGTTCGACGGGCTATTGCCGCTGCCGCACGCGAACTGGGAAAAACACAACGACTCGTTGCCTTGACTACCTGTTGTCACATGGACCCCCTGGTCAGGTGAGTTTATCAAAATCTTTCTGCTTATATTAAGTTCATTATATAAAAAAAATAGAGATATAAATTTTTAACTAAAAATGTTTGTGTGCGCTTAAATACGTTATCGTATGGTAGCTTTGTTTAAGTGACATTTTGCAATTTTCTTTATAGATTTTTGTGTATAATAATGAGGGTGATGTGAAAGCTAACTTTGCTTTGGATTTAATGTAAAAAGTAATTGTCATTTAAACTTGTTATCATTTAAAAATGCGTCGCACGCTATGCTTGGTGAATGCTGTGTTTGTAAACAAATAACTTATCTGCATTATTTATACATAGTCTGAGCTTTTTACGTGAAATCATTTATTGTTTTACGTGATCTCATTATTATTTTAACTCCAATGATGTTATTAATATTTGCTGTAGTCCAGGTCTAACAGATTGCAAAGAACACTAAACTATTTAATCTGTTCCATTTTTCCAAAATTAGAAACAATATTGTTTTTGTATTTATTTTGGAATTATAACATATGAAAATATATCTTTATTAAATAAATTAATGTTGCCATATAGTGTATTAATTACTAAGATTTTGTAAAAAAATAAATTCAGTGGATTTTGGTGCCCAGTTCTTTATGAGATCTAGAGTTTAGCGCGTCACGAGCAAAAATAAGAACCCTGTTACAAGTTCATACCAACCACCTGTTGAATATTCACTACCGCGTTTGTTTGTTTTTGCGATTTCTTTACTAGTCGTAATTGTAGAAAACCTGAATTCTTATTTTATCATTTACTAGCGACCCGCCCCGGCTTCGCACGGGTGCAATGCAAAATATACCTACTACAGAATAAATGCACAATTTATTTAAGGTACTTAAATGGATAAGGATTAATGCTGTATTGTTTAAAATCACTTCGTAAAAGAATAAAAATGGTTATGCTGGGTTATCCCTAACAGATAGACTTATACCATCGCGGACTTTTTTGTTGAACTTTTTAAGGTGAACAATACTGTAGTACATTATTTTGGTCTATCTCGTAGGGTTCAGCCAGAGTTTGCAATATAAGCGCAAAAAAACGTGCTTATTTACGACATCACATTAGAAAACTTTAAATTGATCAGTGTTTCTCTACTATATTATGCATTTATTATACATACAAACCTTCCTTAAGAATCACTCTATCTATTAAAAAAAACCGCGTCAAAATCCGTTGCGTAGTTTTAAAGATCTAAGCATACATACGGACATACAGCGAAAGCGACTTTGTTTTATACTATGTATTGATTGATTGACAAGCGTCCTATGCAGTTTATAAGAAAGCATGATTGGTATTTGAAACTCAACAAAATATTAATTTTATTTTATACGGATAGTAACTGTAGCTATATCCCGAGGCCTTCTAATTTTCTTCGTTCTAAACTTTCGTAATCTGATTTCAAACGATTTCCCGGAAACTTCTCAAGTTTTTCCTCACAAAAATTTGTAATCCTGGTAATTACTAGAACAATTAAATAGGGATTAAACAAAATGGCTGAAGCCTTTGTAAAGTTATGCGCAGAGTTTTATTGATTATGTTGTTTCCAAGAAAATTTTATGATTAATATTTTACCGTGCGATTCCCCGCTAATACACCTGTACATATGTTCATATTGCCTCTCCTCTCTCCACTCTCTATGATATACAGAGATAGCAATATGTTTCCATACGTGTGTTTCGGCAATGGAAACTGATGGCTTGCTTAATGTATTGTAATTTTATACATCATGCATATTAATCATACATCTCATGTCTAACAAACATCTATTAAAACGTTTTTCCATTTTATAAATTTTCCTTTGCAAAACTTATCTTATTTCTTACTAATATTACCTATATAAATGCGAATGTTTAGATGGATGGATGAATGTTTGTTTGAATGTATCTCCAGAACTGTATATCGCGATGAAATTTGGCACAGACGTAGCTTATTAAGTTTTAGCCGCGCGGACAGAGTTGCGAGCGGCAGCAGTTGTGATTTATCATTTTATTGTAGAACGATGATCGTTATGTGTAGTTTATCCAAACGTTATGAAGAGAAAGATTTGGTTGTTTGTTTGTTTGCATTGAGTAGGTTCCGAAACTACTGAAGCGATTTCAAAAATTCTTTCACTGTTAGGAACTTACACTTCCCAGTGTGCAATTGTTACAATAGTAACAATTTTCTTTAATTCCGCGCGGGCGAAGACGCGAGTTACTACTAGTATTAAATTAGATCCTTTCGTTAAAGGAGTTAAGTATAATTGTAACCTGTAAATGAAATCTAAAGTACTTAAAAATACATAGATTTAGTTTAGATTCTTATTTTCTGCTTTAACCATTTAATCAATCATATTTACAGCTATAGTATTTGTTAGTTAAGTTCTTGTCTTTGTTGTTTCTTGTTTTTGTTGCAATATTTTGAAGTAATTTCTCTCTCTCTCTCCCTTGGGTGCGAGGTACCGCAAGCTATCACCCACATCACCCACGTCTTATTCCGTCACTGAATCACAAGATAATTATATTATCGACAATATTGTTTTAATTTTATTGACATATTTACGAAAACACAAGTTATTTTGTTATGTAGATAATAATATATAAATTATCACAATACAAGTGTCAAATCTTACTAATATTATGAATGCGTATCTTTGGATGGATGGTTGTTTGTTTGTAGGTAGAACGGCTGAACAGATCTCGATGAATATTTGGCACAGACGTAAAACTTATTACAATCTTTTTTAATGCCGGACGCGGACGCAGACGGAGTCGCGGACGCAGACGGAGTCGCGGACGGGCTAGTGCTTAATAATAGTGTAAATGCGAATGTTAAGGTGATCTGATCTGGTTCGTTAGCACGTACAGCACGTACGGCACAGAGATACTCGTAGATTATTGTCTGGAATATCGCACAGGCTATGGAACTCCGATTTTGTTTCAATTAAGCGCGCATGAATTCGAGGGCAAAAGCTAGTATAAATATAAATAGATAAAATTCTCTTAGTTTTTATGTATATTGTTATTCAAATAACCATAGCTACATTGAAAGATATTATATGACTAGTTTTTAATTTTTAGTATATTAACGAACGATACGGACTTATGTACTTATATAGATAGCATTGCACATCTCTCCTTTTATTCCATTTCGCAAATAATGTAACTTTTATACAAACCTACCTATGATATGACGTTTGAAACGAATGACTGCTACGGGAATCATTGGCTACGCATTTCGTAGAATGTCTACGTGTTTGTGATTTTGCAATCGTGAACAACTTTGATAAATAAAAAACAAAACATTTTATTTGTCCGGTTAAAGATAGTTTTTGAAAACATTAAAAATGACTGTGAAAATATATATATATAAACATAATTAAAGATTAAACTAAGTATTGTAGGTCGATAGTAGATCGCAGTCTTTTTTTTATTTATGATTCAAAAATGTGTTACCAATAAAATTTCGTAACTTTTTGTTTCTTTTTTCAGTGTTGGCCGGTATTTAATATTAGTCACTTGGTGAAAAGTATGCAAGGTCCTAAAAATGTTATTTTATACAGACCTGCTGAAGCAAGCAAAGCACCACCATTCAGTCCATTCCAAAAATTTACAGTGCTAGGTAAGCTTCACTGACAATTAAATATATAATTTCTTAAGGCGGGTTTCCACGTTGTTGATTCTGCAGACAGACGCGGACCGAAATAAATATGTATGGATACATTGCAGTCTCTGGTAGCATGAACATATATGTCTTTATCTTTTTTCGGATCCTGAAGGTAGCTTTAAGTCAGATTGAAGAATTCCGCAGCGAAGAAATCGTTTCCTACTTTATTAAATCTAATTTTACTTTTTTTCCTTTACTGTATTCGATTGTAACCGAAGCGTATACATCCGATTTCCAGTCTTTACCTGAGCGCTTTACTGTCCTCATGCGAACCGATATTATTTGATTAATTATTGATCAAAATATAAACAGAATATTCTTGTTACTTTACCCGGTATTTTGAAGACTTGTGCGATTCTTTATAATACGAAACATTCATTCGAATGTGTACTGAATAGTGAAGATCTCACAAAGAACTGAGCGTAACCATATATATGGGCGTCGATATATCCAAGCCTTTGCTTTGCCAATTTGTGACCTTTAATATAACGACTACCGATTTATCAATACACTTGTTATCAAAACTAAACTGCTAATGTATTAAATGTTTGCTACTGCTATTTTTGACTCTTTTGCGAGTTTGTGTTTTATGCGAGTGTATGCTTTTATTTATAATGTTTTTTTTTTGTTATAAATCATCTATGTGTTTATATTTAGACGATACGACACATTATCTAAACATCAAAGGAAACGCTTAATGGTTCTACAATACGTTCCATTTTACAAGTTCAAGATTGGCAAAACTATAGCAAGAGTGCTAGATATTAGCCCAACAAACTTTGCTTTCAGCCAAAGGATGCAGCACTTTGAGTAGATTCTCTTAGTATCAATTAGTTTATAATGGATACAGAGTATCAGGATTTGTATTGTACAATAGAAAATTAAAAATCTATAGGTTTTTCCTCTACCATTACTTTATTTGAGTTTGAGTGTAAAGTATTTTTATTAAATAAAATAATTTTATACATTCATTAAATTTCAGCTGAAACGATCATATGTTTTATTAACTTTTCATGTGTTTGCAATAGACGAGTAGTATTACGTCTTTTTTGGAAGAAACCCTTTTTTTATAAATTGACAGAATGTACTTTGATGCATTTGGTACAACTAAAAATGTTTTAAAGAAACATTATTTCGTTGTGCGATTTCAACCAAATTACACGAAAACTAAGTTTGTTGTGATTTTCGTATTCCATGTTCGGTACACATTTAAATATTTCCATTTCAATATTTTATATTGATGAACCCGATTGAAAAATATTTGTTATTATGCTTATATTTGTGAATTTCACTATAATTTATTGAAAAACATTCCTTTAAAATGTCTTCCAATACCGGGTTTTGAAAAAGTAATTTTTGTTGGTAGCAAGTCTTACTTGAAAGAAATATAACTATTCAATTTTACAAAGATCTTCAAGATAAACGTTGATCCTCTTTTAACATAGAACGACTTTAAAATGATGCTGAACAGTTCATCTTCGTATTACTGAATACTATATTAGTAGTAGTAGTTCCCTTTACAGAAAGTTCTGGAACAGATATATAATTATGATTACTGATGAGTAAGCCGTTCATGCTTATTATTACTTTATACCGAGATCAGAACTCATAGGTCTGCATAATGACATTTTTGCGTTTTTTTTTATTTGGTACGTTTTTATGTGATTCTCCGAATAAAACGAAGGCCGGCTATATCTGAATAACATATCAAAGAATCGTTAAATAGTTCGTACGAAATTATATAGATTTTATAAAATCACAATAAGAAATGCATCAAAACAATTTTAAGTTAATATTTGGACTAATTATAAAATTATTATAAATGTCGATGGCAACATCAAAAAGGATCATTCATTAAAATAGCATTTTAAACGAATATCATTGTATAAATATAATCCGCTTTACCTCACTACCTTTAACATCATTCAATTTTACCCGCATGACACGATCCGATTAAAATTACACGCTTTGTCATATCCACGTATGACATATCATTTCTGTCTCATTATTAATTTTGTTAATACGATTAGATAGATGCCATATTGGAAAATGCATGCATTGCACATAATGGTTTAATTTAGCAGGAAACTAATAACGGCGAGTAAGATGTATTTCAAACATAATTTCCCGTTCCCTTTGAATATGAGTAGTCAACTTTGTCGAACCAAACTCAAAGTTTCTATGCCCAGTCATCTGTAGAATTGTTAAGTAGAAATTAACGTAGTTATAATATATATTTATAAATATAGAATCGCCTGATCTACTTTATAAATTAAGTAATTTAACCTTTGCGAATAAAAAGTTGTTGATTAGCCAATAAATGAGTCTAAGTATAAATTACGACTGTACGTGCGACTTAGCGTTTACAATTTATGATTTGAGTCTTATAAATTGTTTAAACTGAATAAATTTTTATAAAATAGGAAACAGCAAAGTGATAGAAATCTTAAACTTGAAGCGGACACGATTTTTTGGAGAGTAAACAGTAAGTAAAATAAATCTATTGCACAATTTATTTAAAGTGTCAATTTCTTTTATTTTTAAATTTTTCAACCGCTTTGCTTGATTAAATTGCTTTTTTGCTTAATTTTTTAACATTGCAGTCGCAACTTTGAGCGAGTCATGGGTTCACATGTTCTTCAACATATTATGCTCGCTAATTCTCATGGTGAACGTTCTATTATGACGTCATTAACTGACAAATTCTCTTTCGAGACGTAAATTTTGAATGGTATTTAAGCTAATTTAAAGTTGACATATCTATTAAAACACAATATACAAAATATTTCAACAACTTTGTAAACCGATGCGTTATATTTTCAAATCATCTTGGGCTTGTGTAGTATCAATAATTATTAAGTTTGTCTTTGTTACGTAACTTTAAATGTCGTGTTCGGTGAACATTGTTATTAAACTTTTATCGGATAATCATCGTAGTTCCAGCTCAAGTTAAATTGAACACTGGTATTATTAAAACTTACGCATCGTTGTTGCAGCGATTATTTAAGAAGCTTAAATCTATTAAATTATGTTACTTAATTCGTTGAATTCAATCAATACAATAACATTATTTACCAATTAAAAAACCCAGAAACCCGACTAACTGTACCCTTGCAAAATAGAATAATACGAATCGAACAACCTCACTTGAAAATAGGTTCAGTTCTTTAGGCTATAGGCGATCACAACGAAACTCACATACAAATCCTTCCTTCCTACATAATAACTTCTCACGAAAAATTACAAAAAAAATTACATTACTTCAAAAAACATGACAATAACCTATTTGGTATGCCCCAAGTTTTATATTCAAAATGCATAAAACAAAGCTCTTCTTTATTTCTTATAAAATTCTTTCAGTTCCCGGTGAGAGGAGTCGTAGTTTTTAATCTAATTTTCCACATAAACTTGAGTGCAATCCAAGTGTGGAAATATAATCCCTTATATATTAAACTTTTAGTATACCGCAGCGAAAGCGAACCGGAACCAAAGCGAACCGGAACCAAAACGAACCGGAACCAAAGCGGAGCGGAACCAAAGCGAAGCGGAACCAAAGTGAAGTAAATAGGTGTATTTTATTTCAATATTTTTGATACCAACGTTCAATTTTATATTCGCATTCTCCGGTAAACAATTAAGCGTCACCGCTTCAGTTTACCTTTTTATAGTCTGTTTTATTTTTATAGAGATGTTTACATTAATGGGAATGTCGGACGTCAGGTCAAATTTGTTTTATGCATTTGCTTACTTTTGAAATTAATTGGAATAAGTTGAATGTGGTTTATATTTTTAAAAATTGTATTTTCATTTTTTCTTTGTAAAAATGTATTTTAATAATTTAATAATAATACGTTTTAATAATGTGATTAATCTATAAAAAAACCTATAATTATGAAATTAAATTAACTTCAATATGTAGTGCACAGAAAATAAATTTTATATTATAAAGCTGACAAGAGCGTTGTATTGGTGACATTGTTAAAATGGATACAATATTGTTTGAGATTATTTGGAATAAACAAATCTTTTCTCTTTATTGTATAAAAATAAAAATGGATTTGATATTGCTTGTTGAGATTTTCGATAAGCTGAAAGGAGATGACGGTTTCTTTGACACACGTTTTATCTGTAATAAGCCACAGAATAATAAAATCGTCAAGTTTCACTAAAGCAAACTCTCAAATTTCAAAATAAACTTTAAACTTTCCAGAACATCTTCCGTTCATTACTAAAATGCCTCCAACTTGTATACCGTTTCCACTAGAGTTAACTAAAGTAAAGAGATGTGCAAAATATTTTATAGTAATTTTTTGTAGAAAGGTTTGAAAATATTAAATTTTTCTACAGAGTGCTGTTAAGTTAAGCAACACTTAGAAAAAAAATTACACTTACGAAAATAGACCATAAAAATAAAAGCAATTTCGTATTTTTGGGTCTATATTGTTCAGTTATTGCTAGTTTTGAGAGAATATATAGGTACTGGTGCTTCCCGATATAAACACCGATTCTGAACTATCGATTTTAAAGTTTCAAGTCTAAAGTTTGCAAACGAAGACTTCAAGTAAGGCACTTTAAGAAGATTAGTTTTATTGTAACTATTATGTACATTAATTGGATTTTTTTTACCACCGACATCCGATTTTAAAAAATCTTTCTTCATAATTATTTATTATCATTGAAAGTGGCCATTATTGTTAAAACCAATTTATCCAAGAACATATTCTGAAATAGATTCGATGTAGGATATTAATTTAAAAAATTTGTTCACATCACATTAAAAGACATCACACAAAAAATGCAGAAACGAAATTATTTCTATAATATATTTGTTACTAGCTTTTAACACGTGCAGTGTCCCTTCGAAAAGCGACAAAGGGCTGTAGGGACAAAACAAAATCGAGTTGAATGCGAGTGCACCGCGCGCGTTTCCTTTTACAAACGCATTTCATACGCCAGAATGATTTCAACATTGCCTCGTCGACGATTATTGACACTTTCATTTTGGAAACTGAAATTTTTCATTTAGCTACGTAGCTTTGCAGTTTGATTTATAAGTTTTTTTTAAAAAGGGGATCAAAGCATTGATGGAAATAATCCGAAATCCTAAACGGAATGAAAAGCACATGGCGATAGTATATTCGTATGTTCGTGCAAATTGAAATAGATTATTAAAAAAGAATCATTAATACTCGTACCTAACAATATTTCATTAGGTAGAATTTCCGAATTTATTATGAAAGCCGTAGCTTTCAGGTGGCTTTTGAAGCGCGAGGAGCACTATGTGGGTATTATCCAGCTTTACTAATGGTCCTGCCCGGAGTTTCCGAATACATTTTAAAATGTTATTCATTGCGAATTTTCTTTTGCTATAAACAACATTTTAGTCAATACTCATTAATGGATCATAACAAAACGACCGCTCAGAGTAAAATATTAATTGTTTTTTTTTAAACAAAATGTATTTATATAGAACCAACTGTTGCTTTGTTTCGCACGTTTTCATAACTTTTTGATATAAAAACACCGCCACCTAGCGACCTAAAGTGACAAATTAAAAAATGATGGATAGGAATGAATAATTTTTTATTATGCCTTGTTCGTTTTAATCAAAAGTGCGGACATAATATCTTTTGAGAAATAGTGTTGTCATCTCTTCTTTTGGAAACAATGGTTCACGTAATTAAAAATTATACAGTTTAAGGTTAGTTATAATATGAGGTCACGTCGATAATGTATCCATCGATTTCTAGAATGTAAAGTCGATAAAAGTGTTGAAAATTATTTGCGCAGTGCAATTATAAAAGATCGTTTCTGTTCAACTGAACATAGATGGCGCTAGAAGTTTTGTTCCTTAGTAGAATAGAATAGAATTAGTAGAATTTTCCCTTATATGTAAATTGATGTGTTAGAAATTGACCTAAGGGAGTAAACAAAAGTATTTGATTAACATTTAAAAATTCTACTAAGGTTTATGAATATTTTATAACGAGGATGAAAGATGATAATATGTAATATGAAATAAAAAAGAACTCCTATTAATTATAATTACATAATAGCTGACTGCTGCTGCTGAGCTGGCACTTCATAACATTCCAGTTCAGAAATTTTGTCACACATTGTTCTGATGACAGTTAAACTTTTTATATTAACAATTAATTTAATTCCAAGATGGCAACCTCCAGAAGAAAGTCGATAAAATATTTTATCCGTTATTAGACGGGTTTCATTTCAGTAATAAACTTATATTTCCTCTTAAATGAATATTGAAATTGGAGTTGAAACTTCGATGTTTCACAACCATCACGGCGAAGTTTAAACAAAACTGTTTCGCCCCGTCAAAACAAAATAATTAGGTAAGCTACAGCAAATCCCTTTTAGCAAGAGCAGAATATACAGAATATACCTATAGAGATGTTAAAGTTTTCATTAAATTATTCGGTCTGATGGCTGTTGTGCACTAACTACTTAATAATTAAAGTTTCTTATTTTTTTGAATATACCTGACAACTAACTATGATAACAATTAAATATGATCAACTAACTATGATAGCAACGCATCTCTTACCGGCCCAAGTACGCTTGTCGCACTACATGTGCTAAATTATATCTTATCTGTATTGTAACAGGTGTACGATATTCAATTTTAACATGTAGCGGGGAGAAAAACTGAAAGCTCTAAGTAGGTGGCGCTAGCGTCAAGAGTGGGCTGAAATCTGTTATCTGTAAAGATTTTATACTTCATTCTAGCTAAAAAAATAATGCCTTACTTTCTTATAAAAAACTTAGGCCTATCTTAAAAATACTTATTTCTGAGTCCATAGAGTACTTTGTATTGTATATAACATCTATAGCAAGCATCTGAGCAAAAGGCACTTTTTCTCTCCATTCCTAGACTGTACATGAAATAAAAATACGTATACATAAAAAAAGAAACTTCTAGAATACATATATTCCACTAGAAAAATAAATGTACTTGAATTTAAAAAACAAGACATAAAATTAATTCATTAACAATCACATATGTTTTGTATAATTTCATTAAAATTTAACCGTCAATTTATTAATATATGTTAACCGTTTTGGTAAAAATAAGTTACTACAAATTTTGGGATCAATTCAACAGATAATGAATTATCCGCCATCGTGCCAGACGTAACCAACTGAACTCCACAGACATTGAAAGTATGATTTTTCAATAAAGGTAAACTAACGAACTTGTCCGTCGTCTTCTTTAAGCTTGAAATATGAGTATACCGGATCTTACTGATACAAAAGACGTTGTCTTGTCTTAACTATGAATATTGAATTTAAATATTCCTATTTTCTATTTTTTCTTTCCTAAGAACCCTGTTACGAAAATAAAAACAACAAAAATAAGTAAGATTATTACGTTGGTTTCTGAGACTAAAATCCCCATTCAAGACATACTGCTATCTCTGTTTAGTCAAAGATAATGTCAGGGATGACAATATGCTTTCTTTTGTCTTAGAAACCAACAGTTATTCAAATAAATTAAGCAATGTTTAATTTAGCCTTCAAATTGGATAGAAAAAAATCAGCAGAAAATTCATGAAAGTTAATAACCAAAAAAAATAAATAAAAGTTAGCGCAAAAATGGCGAAAATCAATAAGGCACAAAAAACCACTGTTTATAGTCTGTCCAGTGCACTATAGATACAAGTGTTGACAGGATATACATCTCTAGGTCAGCTTTGTCAATCCAAGTGATCATTTTATATCGGCTACGCGCGCGTAACGGTAAGTTACTCCAAATGTTTCTAAAATTAGGCGTTAGTTTTAATATTCCGATTTTATTTTTAAATTATTCCGATTTTAGTTTTATTTTAAGTTCAAGAATTAAAATGGCATGGCGAAAAACTAAAACTATGTTAACTGCTTATTTTAGCCATATTAAAAATTATATTATTAATATTTTAATAATTGATTGTAGCCAACAATATTGTTTCATTACAAATAAATGTTGTATTGTATAAATTTGTGGTTTCATTTTTATTCCAATAGATTTTTCTCTAAATTATATTTTTGGCGGCAATACCGAAACTAATAATTAATTTTTGAAATATATGTTTAATTTTAATTCAATGGATTTAATAAAATGTTATTCTTAAGCCTTATTTATATTTTGGTTATAAAAACACATTTCTGTGTTATTTATCCTATCAGCATCATATTAAAATTTGACATAGCGTCATCATTGTGCAATTTATTCTTTTCAGAGTAATAACCGAAACATTTTCTTATTACATATAACGTCCACTAAACTCATTTAAAGGTTAAAAAAGGCAAATCTTAAATATCAAGTTTAAAATATAAAAAATTCGTGGTTCGCCCGAATCATTTCTGATCTGATTTATTAATATCTATTGAAAATTAATTTGTATTGCCACTGGAAAAAATTTAATTACTACATTGTACAGATATTTTGGTACCAATATATTTGATATTTATTAAATAAATAAATGGAAACATATTTATGCTACTCGTATTTTACAATCTAATATATAAAATTCTCGTGTCACAGTTTTCGATCCCGTACTCCTCCGAAACGGCTTGACTGATTCTCATGAAATTTTGTGAGCATATTCAGTAGGTCTGAGAATCGGCCAACATCTACTTTTCATTTTTTTTTAACTGCGCGCGGACGGAGTCGCGGGCGACAGCTAGTAATATATAAATATATAATAAAATGAAACGTGTTTAAATGTTTTTTTTTCAACAGGAAATAAAAATATATACAAGGTAGGTAGGCAGTACTGGGGACTTACTTTAACTGAAGTTCAGGCCGCCTATTCGTTATTTGTGATGGCGAATCCAACTGAAAATCTCCCGTCGGCGATTCCTCTTAAAACTGAGGAAACTCCACGCCTCGAGGAGACTGAGGAAACGACAGGTGATTTGGAAAACACCGTTTCCTCCAAGGATAATTCGGGTGAGTTAATTTTTTTTCTTGGTTTGCTTGTGAATAGTTTAAGAATGTACCTTGTCTAAAATAAATTGATAATTTTGATTGAAACCAGTAAAGTTTAGAACTAACAAACCAGTAAATTGACAAATTTTAGCATAGTGTTCTTCCATTAATTACGTGAGGTAATTATTAATCCAAATAATTTAATCAGACAAATTAATTTAATCACATCTTACCTGTATTAAAAGATAATATTCTGAAAATTTAAATATTACTTTTTACTAAAAAAAAAAATACTCTTACGGATGACTCCTAGGTATATTTGTGATACGGGCTTTTTATATCGTTGTTGCGCCAAGACAAAGCTATTTAATATGATTAATAAAATAGATTTGAGGTCAACTTTGTATTAAAATGTTCAAAATTATTCATGATTCTTTACATGCTATGCACCGCTTCAAATAAAAAAAGAAAACATTAAATGTTAAGCGATGATTACCACAAAACTCTTTGTATGCGGTTTCCAAATGAAATTTTTTTTCCAAATTTTTAGATTACTTTAATTTTAATACAAACTGTTTCTTTCTAGTCTCCCTTCAGTTTATTAGGCAGAAATATAAATTGAAACAAAATTAGCCTGTTGATAAATTAAAAATAAAAATAGTTTTTTTTATACAACTATAATAATATAATTATTGGAAAAATATATTAAATAATAAACACCTTTTCGCTCAATTATTATTCTTTTTACATATTCATTTATTGAAATGGTTTCTAAAATAACTTGCCTATTTAACCGACTTCAAAAAGGAGAAGATTTTCAATTCATCTGTGTGTTTTTTTTTTGTAACGGGCCTTTATTAGTTGTTGGGTAGTAGTTCTCTTCATTATGAACATCGTCAACTTATATTAGACAAGGTATAAAATACTATAAGCAAGTGTCGTGTTATCTTTTGCCAACGCATATTGTATTGTAGTTTGTTTATCCGATTCATTAATTGATTTATTGACTGACTGACTGTTGTATTAAAATAGCCGAAACTGCTGGGCCTAGAGACTTGAAATTTGGCTCATAGGGTTCTGTTACTACAAGCGGACCATTAAGAAAGATATCAACACTATAAAAAATAAATGATTACGTGTTTCGGGCTGTTTTGAAACTTATTCGGTATAAGTGTAAAATGGGGATCGAAGTTTATATCTAGAAATATTTTTCACATCGTAGATACGAGACCTAAAGACTTAAAGACTTACTTGCTTAGAGGTTACTGTTACTGCGTAGCTGAGCACTGTAAAAGGTTATACAAAATCCATCCCCTAAAGGTGAGGAAAAGGAAAATGAGAGGAGAAATTTTGTATGGAGTAGCGTTTTTTGTGAGTGGAAAAATTTGGGACTAATGGATTGGGATTATTGCTTTGAAGAGCAACAAGATATAAAACGCTTGTACAGACTAAAACATATGTACCAATTAAATATGTTTTTAACCGAGGATGCCAGAACAAGAAATATAGAATCAATCGTACTTTCCCTTTTTTATTACTGTGACATTATTTATGGTCCTAGACATAGGTGGGCACAGTTAATCAAAAAGTTAACTTCGTTAATCGTTAATTCGTTAAATAAAAATTTAACTTCGTTAATCGTTAAAGCGTTTAATTTAAGAAAATTTAACGCAAGTTAAAGTTAACAGTTAAAGTTAATTTTGGTTTATATTACGAATATATTCAAGCGGGAAATGGCCATACGAATAATCTCCGAATCCGACTTTCTATAGAACTTAGGCTATTTTTTACTGCGCTTACGAAATCTCGGGCGAGCGCTAATCCTATCTATAGTTTAGTTATATAATATACTCAAATAAAATTTTGACGATTGGGGTGATGTACTACTGCCTGTACGATATTAATGACATAGCATGCACTAGTTACACACACTTATATACTTCACTGACAATGATGGACAATTGACCTTTTCAGTCATTTTTTTTATCGACCATCCAACTTCACGGAATTAGAGAGCTAACTAAATTTAGACAACACAAGTTTTCTATTAAACAGTGAGACATACTCGTATTATGGTAATATTCAAAAGAATATCAATCTCAAATCTCAAACAAAATGCAGTAAGAAGGGACATAAACGTAAGTATGTTTAATACATCTCAAATATAAAATGTCACCTATTTACTTCGGCCGACACCGACTGCGAAATAACAATAATTATACAATAAATGTTACAAGAAAGAAGAGAACTTTCTTTAGAGTTTAGAGGGTTTTCATGACATTATTTTGTTACTTTTCAGTGCATTTTATTTGAGATTGTTTTTTATGTTATTGTAAAGGTCACTTGTGCCGACGACATTTCATATATGAATTTTAGTATAACACAATTTAACATTATTTCACTAACATAATTATTTTATCTTTTTCCTCATTCTTTCTCGTTTTGTCGTATACTTTTTTTGTAAACAAACAAATTATCTTCGCTATTGTCTTTGCGCAGCGCACGTGCATCCCCGACCATTAGAAGGGTTGGGGCCATAAATCCATCGAGTTCGTTATCGTATTCTCTGTGCGGGCTGTCCATTTGATCCTTTGTTCATATTTTTAAAATGCAAAATTATTTTTCGTTGACTATGAAGAAGCCCCAAAAAAAACAAACGACGGTAATAAACACCTAAATCCCTTTTGTTTTTGAGGAATGTTTATTGCGTGCACATTTCGTCTTTCGTATTTTTAAATTTATTTTTCATTGTTTGTTTCTTATCTACGCAATGACAAAAAAATCCTATTTGTACGCCTTTTCAAATGAACCATAAACGATTTTTTTTTATATTTTTTGCTGTCTTTAAACTTCAATATTAAAATAAACATTTTCGTCGCCAACAAAGTTTAGTTGTAATTTAGTTACGACGTTGAAGAGTTATGCACACTTGATTATTTTGATTGCAATTCAACGCAGTGTTTATCTATATATATAAGTGTACAATTATTGTATTTAGAATAAAGTACTTTCGTACCTTATGTTGGTTTTATAACAAAATCATGTTCTAAAAAAAGTGATGTTAAATAAATGAAAACCAGTTTTAATGTGAATAAAATGTAATATAGACTTTTCGAGATATTTGTGTAAATGTGAAATAATTAAAAAACTTTGAAGGTGTCTAGCGCCTAAACTTCGCAATATTTGATAGAGGTAAGTTTGGTTAAATCGTCACTATTTTCTAACAAGGATACTGCGGTACTTTTTTGATCACGTCTTTCCCGGCCGCTCGGTGTATTGTATTTGTATAACATGCATCACACTCGCTCGTTCTCGTTCTCTCTCGTTCTCGTTCACCATTCGACTCGCCGACGGTCCCCGAACATAGCCGAACTTACGAATGTAGCCTGATGCATAATTTAAATAAAATGACAACACGTCAATAAGTGTCTATTGTTACAATTAACGGACTAAATTAACGGAAGTGAAATTTAACGGAAGTTAACAAGAGCGTTAACACTTTTTGAATTTAACTTAAAAGTTAATCCGTTAAGGAAAATGTTAACTTCGTTAATTAACGATTAACGGATTAACGAGTTAATGCCCAGCTCTGGTCCTAGAATTACAGGGAAAATAATAAGTAACATACAGCGCGTGCAAAACGCATGTATGAGATTTTGTTATAATATTTCTTATTACTACTCCACTACTTACTACTTATTACTCCATTTCTAAACGCACAAGAAATCTTATATATGGCAACGAGAAGAGAATTACACTTGGCTTGTTGTGTATATAAAATTATTATATCTTAAAAGCCATAATTTTTATGCATAAAATTTGACTTCCTAAAAAGATACGCGTCAAAAAATGGATAGTTTTCATAACAATTCCAAATAAAAGAATGCCAGCTATACTTAATTAGGTTCCAATTATGCTTCCACAAAAATATGAAACGTGTTACCCCTCTTTCTTACTTATCTTTGCACGGCCCTGTATGTGTTCAACTCTTCAAAAAAGGAAAAATAAATTTCAAATAAAAATGAAGTATACTAAAGCTCTGAACTTTGTATCGCTGTTTTCTTTTTTATATTTAGTTGCTACGCGTTGTTGATGTTTGAATGTTTTTGATGAAAAAGTTTTCGAAATACTGGATATACTCTACCTGGCAGACAAACAAAAATTCAAATGAAGAATGTAATAAAAAGAAACGACGGATAAGACAAGATCCCTACTTCTACCAAAACCTAATTTAAATACAAGGTCCAGTTAAGAGTGTAAGATTGTTTAAGGCAACAGGAGCTGAACTCGAACTCAAAAATTGATTAAGTCTCCTGAAACAATTCTAACGACCGAAGCTTCTGTTAATAGTATGAGTGAATTCGGGAGGGGGTACACTATAACCACCGAGGTCATATTTTATCAATTAGTTATAGAATCAGAAGATGACCGTAGAGAAGACGATATCTCATGTATAAAGATCCCCTCTCCCAATTCCTCTGGCTAAACGCTGATGAGAAAAAGTTCATGTTAAGCTTCGAAATATAAAATATAAATCTTTGGCAAACTGAAAAATGCAAAGAATAAGGGGATTATTCCGTGACGATACATCGATACTTTCACTGTGAAGCATCCACAGCAACGTCTACTACGTATTTTTTTCGTTGGTACCCACGACATACGAACTCACGCTGCCCAGCAATGTTCACCTCTTAGCAAATGAGATATACGTGTATCACATGCATGATCTTAATTTTCAAACCTTCATTGTCCAATTTATCAACCACCTGTCAACAAAAGGCTCATTGGTCCGTGTTTTCCTTTAAAATTCATTTTTTTGTTTCTTTTGCCTTTTAGTAACCCTGAGCCGTCTCACGATGCTCGCAGGGAGACGGCACATTCTTACACAGTTTCTTTATTTATTCTAGAAAGTGGCGATAACATTGAAGAGCCCATCACCGGGCATAACTTACTACTTTCTCCTGACGATTCAGAAGCCGTCCTAACTTTAATTATGATGGCGCAAAATAATCAACGGTCTACAGTTATAACATCGCAGGCATCTGAACCAAATAGCTACGAAGCCCCTCCACAAGATGATGCATTATCATATCTTTCAACTGGCACGAGTGCCTCTAATCCATCGTGGTCTTCAAATTCGAGTCTTTCAAACAGGGACCAAGAGATTTATTTTTATGATGCCAGCTCTTCAGAAGGTATATCAAACGAGAAGCCAACTAAATTCGACTGTAATGAATGTGGTAAATATTACGCGACCTCTTCTAATTTGTCGCGTCATAAGCAGACGCACCGCAGCTTGAACTCAGAGTTGGCTCAGCGTTGTCGCGAATGTAACAAGGTGTACGTGTCGATGTCGGCGCTGGCCATGCACACGCTGACGCACCGCATGCGTCACGCGTGCCGCGAATGCGGCAAACAGTTCTCGCGGCCCTGGTTGCTGCGCGGACATCTGCGCTTGCACACCGGCGAGAAGCCTTATAAATGTATGGTTTGCGGAAAATCTTTCGCTGACCGATCTAATCTTCGAGCTCATTTACAAACACACTCTCCTGATAAGAAATTTGAATGCATGCGCTGCAACAAAACTTTTGCCCTCAGAACTTACCTTAATAAACATCACGAGTCGGCGTGCGCGCGTCTTGCTACTAATAATTAACACTCTGACAGCGAATTCTTTGCAACGAATAATTTCACTATTCACTTCTTTACACCTTTGTGTGAAAAAAATTGTAGCCATTATTCTAAATTGCGAATGAATATGAAACCTTAAAGCAATAATGATGTACTTAACTACAGAAAAGAAAAACGTAAGACTTTAAGATTGATTGGATTTTTAAATGAAGATCAAGATATTACAATGTTGTGATAGTATTGCATTTGCAAAATGATACAATATCTTCTAGACAATAGACAATAGACTAGGAAATTGTTCTACACTTAAGTGTAGACATTATCTATCTGTATTTATCATACCGTCTTTTCATGTTCAGGTCTTTCTTTGACTCAAAATATTTTTGGTTTATTGATACGTATTTAGATAGCATTACTTAGTTCAGTATTTGGTGTTTACCAAAATTTTTTGGTTGAAATAGACCTCTTTTACGTCATCTTAATGTATGTATGTTTTATTAATGTGTTTTTATTTTATGATTGCTAGAATTTTTAAAAATCTTTAGTTAGATCACAGACAATAGTCGAATGGTGAATCGGGACTTTAAGTTAAATATTGTACCATCAGTGTCCTACACCACACGGCTATTGGAGTTCAATTTTATAAAATAGAAATAGTATTAGGTAATATATGCACTGAACAAGCATTTAATAATCTCTTTATTTAATCATCTATGTTTAAACCATAGATATAGTATTTTACTAAATTAGTAGTAATTTTAGAGAATAGAGCAGTTCTTTTTTATACTTTAAATAGTTTCTCTTTTGTTATACCATAATAATATTCAAACCACCATATTTTATTTAACACTGGTTTGGTTTGTGTAAATTTTGTTTTATTTTTTCAGCAGATGGGGTAGACAACGCTGTTGCTGGACCGTCGAGCTCGAAAACTACGGCAAAAGGGGAAGCTGTACCGTTGCCATCACTGAAATCACACGACATTTCTAAGCGAAAGCAAAGGCGTCGACGTAGATTTAAAAAAGTGGAAAGTTCTTCCGACAGCAGTTCGAGCGATGAAAGCGTCATTCTTGCTCGTATACAGGCCAAGAAGAGAGCGTTGGAAAGGGCCAAGAAAGAAAAATCTCCAGCTTCGAAGAAGCGGAAGAGGATGTAAGATGATCACGTTAACATTTAACCACGTAATTTATTATTGCATCTTTATCAAATAATTTACTTTCATTTATTTGTACTCAACACAGTTCATTTTATTTGCCTCTCAACTGACCTCGTGTGAATCGTCTGTCATTTTTTTTTAATTATGTATATTTATTGCTGTATATTTCTCGCTGTTTAATTATATCGCGCAATTGTAGTTCAGTAAAAAATATTTTGTGACAACATTATGTTGCATTTCCATAAATAATTGATTGATTGATTTATTTATTTTTATACTACAAAGTTTAGTTTTACTCTTACTGTGCTACCAGTGTAAACATTACTAAAACAACTGTTTTTCTTAAATGCTTTTTATTGGTCAAAAAGATATTTAATTTAATAGAGATCTCTTGTAGCCATTGTTGTATTCATGTATTTATTAAAAATAATAATAATAACAATAATTGATCTTAAAAGTAGATAATTTGGCCGTGGGGTCTGTGGTAACGGTTCATTTTAGAAAAGGGGGTCACTTGTCCAAAATAGTTTGGGGATCCCTGGTCTAGAACATCATAGGTGCAAAACATTTTTTTGATCTCTACATATTTATTACAGCTACAAGCTGTACATGTTGTACATTGATAAATCTTTATACTAGCAAAATTTATAAGAAAAATAGACTATATATGACTCGATCCCTTATTAATTTCCTTAAATGGAAATTACCAATTTTTAACAAAACTCTTTGTTCATCTTAAGGGGTACCATCCATTATATTATATTTTGACAACGGCTTTTACTATATTAGATAAATAACTTGAACTACGAGTTTAAAGTATGTGTACATTGTAGTGCCAAAGAATTACCTACATGTTAAATCTGTTCATGTTATATATATATATGGTATAATTATATGTCTGTGATTTGCTTTACCTATGTTTTGCATTAGAAAATGATTCAAATTCAAAGTTCATTATAACTGTTTTTTTATGCCGATAATATGATTACGCGGTATTAAAAAAGGTTTTTTTTTTGTTAATATATAGTTATTAAATTTGTATTTAGTTTTACAAAAATGCATTATATAGCCATTATATTAAAAATTGATTGAAATTGAGATGATAAAAAAAAATTGGATTTGGATAACAACGTGCGTGCCTGAATTTGTCAAATTTAAAATTTAAATTGTTCCCGTCGGCGGCAACAGGCGGCGTAAGCAGCCACCAAAGTATGTCGTAAGACTATTGAGATTTGTTTGAAAATGTCGCATAATATCTTTATTTTATTCGTATGCCAAAGTTGATTCGAATTTAGATGTAACTCGTATCTGACATTGTTAAATGAAAATATTGTAAGTTACAAAGTTAGGAGAAAATCATATTTTTCTAATTAATACTGGTTTTATTGTTGATTTTTTTATATCTAAAATGCTACAATTTTAAAATGACATAAATTTTCTACTAAAAGTTTTACAAAGTTTTTGATTTTCAAGTTATGTTTAATAATTTTGTTATTATGCAAACTTAGTACATCTAAAATGTATTTTCGTATAACGACTAAGTTTTAAATTTTTTATTAATTACACTTTTTTGTAACTTTAAAACTTGTATTCTATATGAAATAAATATAATTTATGATTCCTTGGTTTTATATTAATTTCTCTTTATACACAAGTAACAAATTCGTTTGTCAGTCTGTTTGTATCTTAAGTCTAAACCAATTTACGGGAGTACGAATTTAAGACAAAAAGAGAGGGGATTTTGTAAGTGGTTTTAATTTAAATTATTCACCAAAACCTACACATGAGTTGATAAAACTTGATAACAGATATAAAAAATGACAAATTGAATACAGACAGAGTTGTACGAACCTATACCTATCAGATGCAATAGTACCGATCCAAAGTAAATTGCTGGAATTCACGACGTATTTACACTGCATAGTGGTTGTTTAGACGAGCGTCAAAGGAATGCCTCAGTCTGAAAGTTAGCAAATGATGCCGCGTGTGTTTGCCGCTGGGAAGTTGTATACAGTGAAATCCAAGAAGTAGATTCACTTTTTACTGTAGGTTTTTGAAAGATTTGATTTTAGAACAATGGTAAAATGTAGCTATGGCACGTACATTACTATATTAATTTGAAGATCATGACAGAATTGTGATTTCCTGGTTGTTGAGCTCTACTTGGTGTTGTCCTGTACCTAATGCAAAAGTTAATGTAACGGCAAGACTATTAAGTAATATACATAGCATAATATGCGAAGCTTAAGACAGCTTAGTTCAGTTTCAAAAAAAAAAAAAAAGTTATAGTCAGCTGGTTCGATGTTTCACACCTACGGAAATAAATATGGAATCACGACGAAGTCCAAATCTAAATGGCTGTTTTTAAAATGCGCATAAACAACACAGATGGAATCAAGGTAAGTATATTTATTTTAATATTATTGAGAAATTTGAAGAACTGAATTCCGTTTTCAATATTGTAGATAACAATAGTAGAGGTTTGAATGACGTTGAATACAGCATCTAGTTTGCCAGTTTTTACGCAAGTTTGGTAGAGATATGAGGCACATTAGATAGTTGGCTTGAACACAAATTTCACAGTAGTATTTTTACAAAATTAGTCATACATCGCAACATGTTTCCAAAAGAATCAAAGGTGCGTTACATTGTTATATTTACAAATAGATTAAGCGTTTTACTTACGAGTTTGAGAAATATTTTAGAAAGCACGTGCGTAGTTACATGAGAGATTATAAATGATTAAACTTTATATACGACTAGTAATTTTTTATGTGAAGATAAATTATATATTATTGAAAGAAATTTACTTATGCCCGGTTTCCGATGTCCTCTTATCAATTCCATGGTGTTTATGGTTCGATAATTTAATGAAATGCGTTTGCAGACTAGGTATCATCCGTAAAACTCCGTAAAACTTACTTTAACTTAATGACCAATTTTAATCGTCAAGTGTTAGTAACTGACCAATTTCCGCTGTTAAATGGTAGTAAACATAAATTTGACTTTTTTGTCACTAAATTATCATTATTCAGCAGTGTCAACACACGGTAACTTAGCGACGAATATTTCTTTTTAATTTGTATCGATTTATTTGGGTCTTTTACTTTTTACATGATTTATGACACGTATGGCATGGCAATAAAATTTAAAATAAAAATATAACAAAAGGAAACAAAACGACCATTTCGACTTTTACACTTTATATTTGTAGACAATTTAAAGCGATAAAATCAATTTAAAATGCATTTTCATAACCGAGTTATCCTTTGGCGGAAAGTGGGACTACTAATCGATTCCAAAACTGTTGAACAGTTCGTTTGATACTTGGAAACACAACTAAAGATATCATATAGATAGCACTGTTGAAGTGACATATTAGTGATAATCTATATATATAAAAGAAAATCGTGTTAGTTACACTATTTATAAAAGAGAACGGCTGAATCGATTTGACTGAAAATTGGTGGGCAGGTAGCTTAGAACCAGGAAACGGACATAGGATAATTTTTTACCCCTTTTTCTATTTTTTATTCCGCGCGGACGGAGTCGCGGGTAAAAACTAGTGAAAAATAAATGGAAGCTTCAGAAACCGGGCTTTAAAGGAAGAATCAAACACAATACGATAACAGTACGATAGTATGAATGAACAGCTAAAGGCTGTTTATTATAAACGAGTATATCTTAACTGAAGTTATTCCAGTTTTGTGGATTTACTATACAGAGATGGAGATGTTGTAATTTATATTTCTCAACATAAGATATTTACAAGGTAATGTAAGAAATTCATAGAATCAGGACAAAAATCATCAGATGTTGACCAAACGTTAACTGCGTGAACTAGGAAGTATTTTAACTCGCGCTAAACGTCTAATGGAATTGCATAAAACTTTTTATTTCTTTAACGTGATCCATTAGACTCACACACACTTGTAATACAGCGACATATTCCAATTACATACAATTCAATTATCTATATATATAAAAGAAAGTCGTGTTAGTTACACTATTTATAACTCAAGAACGGCTGAATCGATTTGACTGAAAATTGGTGGGCAGGTAGCTTAGAACCAGGAAAAGGACATAGGATAATTTTTACCCCGTTTTCTATTTTTTCCGCGCGGACGGAGTCGCGGGTAAAAGCTAGTCTTCTTATATATAAAAGAAAGTCGTGTTAGTTACACTATAACTCAAGAACGGCTGAATCGATTTGACTGAAAATTGGTGGGCAGGTAGCTTAGAACCAGGAAAAGGACATAGGATAAGTTTTACCCCGTTTTCTATTTTTTTTATTCCGCGCGGACGGAGTCGCGGGTAAAAGCTAGTCTATATATATAAAAGAAAGTCGTGTTAGTTACACTATTTATAACTCAAGAACGGCTGAATCGTTTTGACTGAAAATTGGTGGGCAGGTAGCTTAGAACCAGGAAAAGGACATAGTATAATTTTTACCCAGTTTTCTATTTTTTATTCTTTTCCGCGCGGACGGAGTCGCGGGTAAAAGCTAGTTTTATATATTTAAACTGCTAATTTTTTATTCCTCTAATAGCAGAAATCAATATTCGATCATTGTGATCAATCCGAAAATTATTTAGGTTACTTTAGATGAAATGGTGTTCAAAAATTATTCGATCATCCAGACAATAAATAATATTATTCGATTATTATCATTGCAATATTTGGAAAACACCAAGTATAGGGAAAAATGTTTCGCTTCGAATATTGATTTCGGCTGTAAGTTCTCTACACTTATTGTTTAAAGAATTTAATTACATGAAATATTTTGCATATGCATATTAATAATTCGAAGCATATCTTAAAATCAACCTTTAATTATTCTTATAATAATAACAATGTACTTACCCCATCACACATTTTAAACAAACTCCACATTTGATACTAAGCACTTAGGTAAACATCAAGCACAACGGAAATTGATACAACGAAAAGTCTCGAAGAATTTAAGTCAATATTGTTATATTTAATAATATAAAATGAGATGTAAAATTATGTAATATTAAAAAAAACATTTTTTTAATAATTCTTAGAGGTTATTAATATACGTAGATTCTACTCTATATAAAGATTACAAGAATATTGTCGATATGTGTTTATACCGTTATTAATAATAAAAGTATATATATTTATTACATTATAATTATAAAAAGTATAGACGAACGACGAACATCACTGATAGACTGAAATCATCAAAGAATTTAGTTTATTTCATACTTACTTACATAATATACAAAAGTTCTTAGTTATTGCAAACAATATAATTAATAAGAAATTACAAAAGTGATTAAGAATTTATACACCATTATTTTAACAGTTTTTGTATGATAAATACAATATTATAACTAGAGCGTTGGTGGCTTAGAGGTTAAGTACTTGACTTGCAATCTGCAGGTCCTGGGTTCGAATCCCGCCAAGTACCAATGTGTTTTCGAGTTTCGACTTACATATGTACATTTATCCGACGTTCTTACGGGGAAAACATCGTCATGAAACCTACACATATCTGAGAAGAAAATTCAATGATATGTGTGAAGTCAACCAATCCGCACTTGGCCAGCGTGGTTGACTATGGCCTAGTCACCCCTAAGTAGGGTAGGTTCCGAGCTCCTCGGTGGGGACGTATAGTGAGCTGATGATGATGATGACTAGAGAAATAGAACTATTTTGATGTTTTTTAGAAGTTATCAACATTTCCTAGCAATAATTAAATAATTAAATATTTCTTACTATCGGCACTAATTCGTAAAGAAATCTTAATATTAAAACTTAATTGTAAATCTTCGAAGAGCAATAAATCGATATAAGAGAATGTTATTTTAAAAACACGATAGTTATTCTATGATGTTATATAGAAATTATGGAGATTTTTATTAAATTAAAATAATAATTTTCGGGAATACAACTGTGTTTTTGTTAATAACCTTATAATAATTGTAGTAGTCAATTTTTTTCCAAATAGAATACACGTCTTGATAAGCGAATTGGTTCTGCAATCTTTGTACACACAGTTACTTATTTTACAAAGAAAAAGAAAAGAAGGAAACTTATCAAATATTCCATCAACTTTTAGCGTTACACAATAAATATGGATTAATAATTCAACGTTTAAATTGTAGAGTCCTTAACATGTCAGCGTGTCTATTGAAAAAACGTCTGTCAGTCAGCTTTAGCTGTTGAATTAAAGTGTCGTGCGCAAAGTGCTCTGCAATTATAAATTTTTATTTTTCTTTTTATTATTTAACAATTAATGAAAAATACATCTTACTAATATTATAAATGCGAATGTTTAGATGGATGGATGGATGGAAGTTTGGTTGAGGTATCTCCGGAACGGCTCAACGGATCTTGATGAAATTTTGGCACAGATGTAGAACATAGTCTAGAAAAACATAGGCAACTTATTAATTTTTTTAATGCGACGCGGACGACAGCTAGTCATAAAATAAATAGCAAACTAAATATTTTAAGAAACAACTTAGAAAAAAAATGTAAAAGTATGGATTATGTGACAAACATGGCCAAATGTCTATGTTAAAACAAGTATTAAACAGGAAAACAAGGTAGTTTTATCTAGTTTTATTTATTCGAAATATGGTTAAATATTAGTCAAAATAAAGCCGATTATGTTAAAATTAACAGGGCGGTACAACTTCAACTAGCAACAGGCGATGCGGGGCGGACTCGAGCGGGTAAGTTCGTAGAATTATGAAGCGAGTGGAAATATTCAGAACTTACAGAACGCCTGATCTCGGCACGTGATTTATTTTTGGCGAGTGAAGCACCTATAACTCAAAACTTCTTTTACGTTTTCAAAAACCACCTCACGTTATAAGACAGTTGTTGTCAAAAATATCTGGTAAACGTTTGCTTATTTGTCTTCTCTACAAAAAGTAACGAAGAACGAAGTATAATCCTGGAAACTGCAAGCAAAACAGTAATGAAGTATTGACTTGTTGCTACACAAGTGGTAATAGTTCAGTATTTCAATGGTAAAATTGTGGGATATCATATTGTAAATAGCTATAAGAACTAATTTCAACACTGATTTATAGAAGTCTGGTTAGAAACAAAAGAGAGGACTACTCAAAGCAGATGAAATTGCAGACAATTTGAGATAACAAAGAGAAAATGTTCAAATCGTATTCTATAGTTGCATTATGATGAGTTCCATGCAGACCTTCTCGCCAGACCACAGCACACATTTTAGACGATGGCTAAACCGCCGCCCTGTGCAGATTCCTATTGTCTGCTAATTTCGCTCCTTGTATTTCACTGTAATAAGCTATTCCAGTTTCCGTTAATTTGTACCGCTGTGGTGGAATTTCGTTCATAGTTATTTAGAATTATTTGTTATTAAGAAACCTTAAATTATACATATGTGTGTGTGTGTGTGGCAACAATGTAAGAATAACATTTTTAAAGTAATTTACGTTCTTATAATGTTATAATGCTTACGGTTATTTACTAAAAATATATGGAAAGAAAATGCGTTTGAGATTGCTACATCACATTGTTTAGATTACAAAAATATTCTTTCTATAAACGAAAGCTGCGGCTTTGACTTTATGGGTCACCGAGGAGTTATAAAACGGGGACCTTTTATGATGGCATGCTTGTTGCGAGAAATGATAAACACGAGATGGTAAAACAAAACGCTTCGACGTATAATTCCAATTATCCGATGATTATTATAACATTCGATATTTAATGGAGAGTTTAAGAGAGTTTGTCTATTAATAAAGATTTCATTTTAGTTGATTGTCTATTAGATAAAAACATGTAATTTGAACGACGATTAATCAAATTTCAAAGCTAAACTCAAAAGTGTGTAATTTCAAAATGCCAACTATAAGGGCAAAGTTAGTGAAAACGCAAAGTAATATAAGTAGTAAAGGTGATTGAGCGCGCTCGAGGTGCATGTGCGAGCGAATGCCTTAGCGCTCCCACTGGTTGATCGCGAGCGGGGTCGCGGTCCCCAAAAGTGTCCCTCTAAGTTGGCGCGGCAAAGTTTGTGCGACGTGGTGTTATCCACCCGCCGCCCACATCGATCGAACCCGCGGCGCGCGCACCACCCTCTGCCGCATATATACCGCGTGCTTGCCGTGCACCTTCCACAACGCAAGAGGACGCGCGCGATAGCCTACAACGCCGCTCGCCCGGGGCGCCGCTCTTTCTCTTTTCTCTCTTTTTCTCTGTTCGTCTGTTTCTCGCTGATGCGGCCGCGCTGAAGCCGATGCAGGCACCGCCATGCCGCGCTGCCTCATGGCCAAGAAGTGGAAGGCGGCTCCTGCGGCGGAGCTGGCCGACGACACGGACGAGGAGATCGACGTGGTGGGCGAGGGGCGCGGCCGGAGTCCCGCGCCTGCCGCCACCGCTCCGGGCCCGTCGCCTCGAGATCCTGAGCCCACGCTCCTTTACAATGGTAAGCATACCGTTTTTAATCACGCTTTGCCCAAGCCACTGAATATAACTGCAGAGAACAGACAGAACTCCCATATCATCACTTGGATCCAGCGACTTCAACTTTCAAGAAGACTAAAAATTCTTCCATTTCTTCCTTTAGCTCAGAAAAGTAGTCCACCAGATAAGCAGTCATCGATTGTACCGGGCCTACGACAGGAGAACACGTGTTTCATTTTGTAACTTAAGTTCATAGCGCAACTCGTAAATCTTTCGCAAATTATGTCATTTCATATTTTATTTTGTTCATCAATGCTTTGCCAGATGCGACCGCCTGCGAATTCATTGTTTTAAAATAATTAGGTATCTACTTGATTTATGTGAGTCAACGATTACACAAATGCTTCGCGCCCGCGACTTTTAACTCAAAATTTGTATCCTTTTATTTTTATAAAACGAAAATAAATCTCATTAGTTTCTAAATAAAACATTAGTAACATCTTGTTAAACTGATTAACTGTGTAAACTGTTTTTCATTAGTTTATACTACTAAATTAACGCTAAAAATATTAAATATAAAATATAATTATAAATAGACATCATGGTTCAATTAACAAAATTATCATATTTAAGTTACAAAAGAACATGTCCATATAATCAGATAAAAATATTTACAATAAAACATAGTAAAAGTCGCTATCGATCGGAATTCAGGATTTCAAAAATAATATAAAACTGAAGCGGAAAAATAAACGCTTGTTGGTAAAAATAATTGGCTGAACATTTTTCACCGATATAAAGCGCTCAAATAAGTTTTTATTCGAAAAGGTTTTTCACCAACGCCACCTGCGGAACTTAATTTCAAAACTTTTTACACGCTATATTGAAATGATTTTAACCACACATCAATTCATTACTTTGATGGAAAAAAAACCCCTTGAGTTTTTTTGGAAAAAGTAGGTAAGTATAGTCTTCAATTTCACATTGAGACACCGTCACAAATGTAAATTCATTAGGCGTTACCCTATTGGCATTATGACATAAGGCTTCAATACAACAGGTAGTACTTGTAGATCGTCGTTAAAGAGAATTGATTAAGTCGCATACTAAGTATCTTTAAGACTATTCTCACAGATAAGCGGATTTCTAAATCTATGCAGAAAATTTTCTGTAATAAAGATTGGAGACTACTAATTAGTGTCTACTTATTGCTTATGTTAAAATTATGATAGCAAAAATCTTCAAATATCTACCGTCGTATCGCCTTCGCTGTCGTTTACGCCGATATTCGTGATATTTGAAAAACACTCATAAAATAGCTGAAACTTACGATACGCTGGCAGAGACGAATTACGCATACGATATACTCGTATATTATAAACCACAGAAATGTGCTATTCCCGTCCGATAGATCTGTATTTTCCAATATGAATTTTTTTAATGAAATAAATACTCACGAGCAAGGGATGGTTATTATTATAAATGGAAAATTAACGTCCAAGATGTGACGCCAACTAAATCAGTCATAAACTGTATGTCCTGATATTGTCTCTACGTTGCTATATCATTTTACGAGGATCTTACTGATTTACGGCACGAGAGACTGTTGTGATTGGATCAAACTTAAACGGGAAGATTTAAACAAACCGAATCGTATTGGACGATTACACATTTAAATTCTTTTTATGTAGCTTTCTGTTATTTTATATCATTTTATAATGTTATAAAACGTAAAACGATCAATCAATTAAATTCGATAAAAATTATGTATGAATCTTATATTTTTAGTAGTTTTCCTATAATAACCGTGTCATAACTGCACAGAAAATGATGTCGATAATTTCTCCGCCATTGTTTTCCTAGAAGTTACAAAAATTCTGATTTTAACCGTTTTTAAAACAATAAATTTATATTTTAAAACAACATGTAAAACACGGATTTTATTAGTTATTATTTATATTAGGTAAGTATTTTAGGTTTCTACCTGCCAAAATGTCTGTACAAAAAACATTGTTTACTATCTGTTTTTTTTTTGAGAGGATGTTGCTACGTAGATTCACTGGCAGTGATAATCAACGATAAAAGATTATAAAACTCAGACAGAGTTTCAGGCCACTCAGATAGACAGGCAAATTTATATAAATTATTATTGGAATTTGGAATGAGCTACTTAAGATATTAACCGAAATTTTACTTATTAGCTCTTTAAAATACAGGTCAAAAAGACTTATTAATTTATTCATTCTTCTCTTAAAAATCATATATGTAATGATAATTAATTAAAAAACATTAATTCCCACTATCTGATTTGTTCTCATAAAAGTATTTTCTTGATAGTATTTATTGGGTTAAAGGTCCTCGCCAACTTTCAATGAAGCACTTGCTACTAAAGAAAGTTTTTATAGGTCCCATTTTACAAAGTTTAATTTGAGAGAGGGGACATTTCTTGCACCAATTGTTAACACTTTCAGAATCGAGAACATAGCTTTACTTTGAAACAAATAAATAGTTTATGTATTAATCTAAATAATAACGAAATAGTCAATTTCTACTCATTATGTTGATTGTTAAGACATGTTTTATTGTTTGACAATTTCAGCTGATAGTAATATAAATAATACATATTGTAAACAGAACACATTATTAAGTACCTATTACAGTGTCTCTATACAGAAACACTAATAGTGCAATGTAAAATCATGATGTGGACAGCGCAGCGGCCGCAAACACCTCGTAGTTAATATAATAATACTCCGTATCAAGTAAATTTTAATTAAACAGACGAGAGACCACGCTTTTTGTCATATGTGATGCATGTTATAGGTATTTCGTTGTTAATCAACGCCACCGATATCTCCCCTAGATATCCCCTTTGCAAATTGGAATTCGGACATGACGTTTTAATTGCACTTGCCATTAGGTAATTCAAAGTGGAAATACGTACGAGTAGCACGCATCGTACTGTATATAGAGAGTACCATTGAGCTTTGAAATGAAACGGTCGAACAACCACACGAAAAGTTGGCCGCAGGGGTTTGTAGGGACGCCGTGTACAGTCGAAGAATTAAATTCGCTTCCCATGATGAGATCGTATATCGAACAGAAATATTTCACCATTATCATAAATGTCTTCTTGTTATCACTTTCAGTCTCTGTCACAAAACAGAGACTGCAATAAGTGTCACAGCAGTGGACATGCACGGTAGAAGCTATATTGCATTGTGAGCATGTTATAAAGCACTTTGCCGAAACGGGTTGGAAATTAATGTCCTTTAATGTACACTCCGTGTCGGAATTTCGTTTGGACAGCAAATCAGATTACAGTCTGCGTTTGAAATTGTTTGAACGAAAATTGTTATAGGACTTCAAATTCTCTGAAATTACCTGTCTCAAACGCTAGGCTTTGTAAAAAAATTTACATTCGGTTGCAGACTAGTTGGTTGCTGGTATATTTCAATTTTGAAAAAATTGCCAAAGTAAAATTTCATACACGCAACCGCACTCGTAGCGCAGCAACATCTTACTCTATCGTAGCATTATTAGTGTCGATGGATTTTTTTCTGCTTATATCTAAATATTGAAAAATTTCTACGTTGTTATATTTACATCAGAAGGTAGTCATTTATTTTATTAAATATGTCATTCGATGCAGGATCTAGTTTTGCCTTTGATGTACTTTGTGGGCGTAGCCGCTAACTTTTTAATCAAAATTAATCTCCTTTATATACGCTCATGTCATCGAAGCATCCGTACCTAGTTCTAATCACAACTTTTCCTTCAAACAACGTTTTTATAACGATATTCTTTTATATTTTCCTTAAATTATATTAAAAATATACCCATTGGTTATTAAATATCTAATTAAATTGATAACATTTTTTTCATCGTCGACAGAATAGACTGTACATTTAAAAAAAAAGTCACTCAGCATTGCCGTATTTTTCCCTTTACACTGACATTTTTAAGTTATAACAATAGGCTTGTCGAAATCAGTGAACTGTAGACTTTTCTACGCGGTGTTTCAACTGTTCGCTTTGAACACAACAAGTTAATCTACGGTCTGTCGAACACTGTTCCGATTTTTTGACACCCAGTGAAAATGTCAACTGAATCTACGAATTACAAAACATAGAATATTCCATTGTATTTAGTACAGTTATAGACTAGATTTTTCTGTGTCCTATTTATGTAAATTTATAAATAGTAATGTATTTATAGGTAAATTAATAAGTGAGAAATAACCTAATTACGCAAACTTTCACGAACATTGTTGAAACGAAGTGTGTAATTTAGACACAAACGATTTTCCAGTTGAAACGTTTTGATTAAACAAACAAACAATATTTACTGGAGTAACGAGTATGGAGTATGCGTCAATCTCGAGTGCAACCAAATTTGAATCTCTTTAATCAGTAGTGCTTTTATTTTCAAAAGGAAAATGTAATTCGGATTTAAAATTTACTGTGAATAAAAGACTGATTGGTTTGCTTTCAACAAAGATTGACAGACACAATCAACGAAAGCTTTCGATTGTGGACATCCAATTAACTTAAAATGTAATACAGACGAAATAAAATAATGAAATAAATGAATATTGCATTCACGCGGAGCGAAAGCGAGATCAATTATGCTCATTTAAGTGCCGACGTTATATCTGAAAACATTTTTTTTCGGCTGGTTCGGCTTTGGAGGTCGTTTCAGTGAAATGAGGGTCACCGCTTGTATATTGATTTTCTGGCTAGCCTGTGCCGGATGTAACCAATTACACCGCGGCGCGGTAGCACTGAGCTACGCGCCTGTGGCCAGATATCTCGCATGTTTTACATATACTACCTACGCGTGCGTTCGCGTCTCACCTTTCTTAACGAGGGCTTCACTAGAGAAACCAATTTAATTTCTAAACAGTCTCCTTACTTGACGTTTTTATGAACAAATTACCTTACTTTTTTGTGGGCGATCGTTAATTGTATCCAAAATAATCATATTCCCATCCAATTGACAAGAGCTGTTATATTAGGAAAAGTTATTTTTATACTTAATATTTTTCCATTTTAAATAGTGATGCTATTAGTAACAAGCGCAAATATACAGCAGTAGATTACTGCCATGTGTGTATTCTGTATATCCGTGCATTCCGTATTCTGAAAATACACGGAGAGTTTTAGACAAAGGACGGTCTAATGGTTACAGATACACCAGCCTAATACAATCCCACAAGACTATACGTTCATTTCATACTATAACAACACCACAGGAAACCTCGTTAACGTAGGGGCGAGCGGGTCCCGGGAGCGCATCGGCCTACTCGAGATATTGTATTTCTAGCCCTTTGATTAAATTGACGCAATCGATTCTTGTGGAAATTTGATACCTATTCATGTTGAAATTTGTATTTTCTAAGCCTACACCTTGTTAACAAGTAGCAATACTTTTATTACATTTACCGACTCGGAAAGAGGAATTTTTTGTCTTTTGCGTCATCTCTTACCTCTCTTACACTATTATTACATTCAACTGTTAAATGTGAGTATATTTTCAACAACTATGAGACTTTGAGAATTTGAGAACTGTGAGACAAAACTTACAAACATTGTTGGTTCGTTTGTTATGAACTAATCATTCTGTTTACAGTATTTCACATTTTTCACGTTACTTTATTACTTTATTATATAGTGAAATAGTTAAAGCACCATGAATATTTCGAAAAAATCTTAAAGCTGTAATTCATACCGTAAATATATCATAAAGAAGTTGAATAGAACATCCATATTTCACGTTTCCAATTCCAATGTGCCTTGAGTTATTTTTAAGAGTTGTTCTTTTACACGAATCAATCTTAACGGCAAGAAGTTACGCTGCGACACAAAGTTAGTGGCAAACGAAATAAATCTTTTAGAAGAGTCTCAAGAGGCCTCGAATGTGAATTCGCCAAAATGTTAGTGTAAGACCACATTACGAAAGACTAAACTGCCTACCTACGCTATAATTGCTTGAAGGATCATTTTTTATTTCTCCTTTCTATAATTTATTTATCTTATAAGTAATTGGTATTTTCTTAATCCATTCCTAAATTGTTATTAGTTATATTGATTTCAGATTACTTTTTACGTTTTATATTTTCATTTACATATGACATAAGACAGGTTAAATAGCAAATCATAATCCTATAAAGAGGTGATAATTTAAAGCATGTTTATGGCTTCGTAGCGTATAGTTTTCAAGTAGGTAATGTTCAAATTTTGCGGGAGGCCGATGGAGCCGCATTCTATGACGTCATTTTGGCGCAATATACATTGTACCACTGCCAGAGCTACCGTGACGAAAACCAAGCGATCTGGCATCGGAATGTATCCAACAGTTATTTCTCACTTTGCTTACATTCGGACACATTTTAACATCGAGTAAGTTAAAATGTGTATTTTTCAAAATAAATTTAAAAGTATATTTTTAATGTAAAAAATAACATGTACTTACATTTTAATAAAAATTTCATCGATTTGTGTCGCCGAGTGATTTTAATAATCGTAAATAGATATTATAGCGAAATATTCAAAACACACGAAACGATATAAAACAAATATTGAAAATGCTAAGAATTGATGAACAATTCTTTTATATAAAGAAGCCATAAATGGTGATAATTGATCACTGAGCATTGTTCGATGTATTGCCACAGAATGTCTGACACTGCAGATGTTTATGCTGTAACAAAGTTACCGCCTACTCGTTTGTGTACATGTAAAAGTAGGTGACAACTTTCATCCGATTATTTTTATATAAGGCCCTTCTACATGTAAGAACGTAAATATTTGCAACTCATCTATTTGATCCATACAGACATAGCGACTACATGGCTAACACGAATTTAAAAAATCAACTGTATAGAATTGGTCGGCCATGTTGGAATTGTAATGACTTTTCCCAAGACGACCTTGACGAACAGGTGGTGAGCGATTGACTTTGGCGTCTAAAAGGACACTATGACGTTAGTCGCTTACCGATTAAAATCTTCGCGTTTCCAAGATTTATGTAGCCTTGTGTAGGAAGAACCTAAATACCAACTGTTGTCTGCGATTTCCAACCGCGTTTATTTCTTCGATGAAAATTTCGTAAATAGATGTCACTTATTACTTTTTTACAATATTAAAAAATATAGATTAAAAACAGTTAATAAGATTACCTGTACACTCACAATATAAAGTAAAATATTCTAAGCTCACTTTTACGTATTGACTATACAGTATCATAACTATTGATCAACATATTGAGGATGAGGGTGATGTTTGTCAGTGGCTTGGTGTTTTCATGCAAGGTAGCTGTCAGCGGGGAAGCCTTTGTGTCGATCGCTAGTGGTCAAATAAAGCGATCCGGTTAGTGAGACGATCGACAAAGGAGAATTTGAGGCGAGCCAACCAGTCTATTGTGAATATCTAAAGTGAGTATCTAAACCTAGTTGCTTCCAATTCTACTTCAATTAAGTAATTATAAATATCAATCGTTGTATTATTAACTTCTTAGTTGGTTTAATAATTAAACTGTAAAGGAATTCCAAATTTTCTTTATGAAAATATGTCACTTGGACTAACCTACATAAAAATTATTAATTAGTATTTTTATCCACAGTATTATACCAAATATTACCAATTCAAGTTGATGTTAGTGATTAATATATCGTTTACTTTGGTAACTAATGTAATTAATAAACACACACCGCTTGACAACCAATAGTCTTAATATCTAAACACCTACGTAAACCAGATAGCTATGGGTACTCGTGATAATAATGAAAAAATATAGGTTATACATTCATTAACGATATAGCCATCCATTAGAAAACCCATTTAATTCCTCTGTGTACTCGTATTTCGTTGAATGTTTCTATTCCGGTTTCGAGTTGTGACATCTGACAAAGGAATTTTCGCTGTATTGTTTTTTATTTTTGGAACACAGTCGCTATTAATCACATAAAGGCTTTGCCCGACGAGATTGAAAGTCAATTGCATTTCATCGCAACGATGCGGAAACATGCAATCTGCGCAGATAAAAAAAAATGCAGTGTCTGTATGTGTATCTCAATAAAATTTTCACATTTCATGTAAATTAACGAGATTTTTTTAAATTTTGTTTGTTTGTCGCTTTGTCTGCCTGTCTGCCTGTCTGTCTGTCCGCAAGTTATTTTTTTTTCGAATTCCCCGAAATTACGAAACGACCGCTGCAAATGGACATTGCAAATGCCTTGCCTACTTACGAAGGGGACGCACAGAAAGAGAAGATTTTCCCTTCTCTTTTCTGTATGGTAGTGGCATTGCACCGGGCGAGACGGCTAATTCGTGCAACAGATATTGTTGCTGACGTCTACCAATGTAGTTCGCGTTTGTTCCCGATGATCTCCAAAATGGGTGGACCAATTTTTACGGGACTTATTTTAGAAAATAGCTGATGTATGGTGAAATAATATCAGATTATTTAATTATTCGAATGATATCGGGGTTTCACAAACTTGCGAATCGATGAAATATTTTTATATTTGTTTCCACGCGGACGGAGCCGTGGGCAACAGCTAGTTTCAAATAAAACTAGACGAGGGACGGTCCGAATGCAGTGTCGACTTGCCTTTGAGGGGATTAACGCAATCCAGCACAATAGCGGCCACTAATAAATTAAACCAGACAGTAAGCCAATGTAATTTTGGTTTGTGTACAAAGCACGCTTACAGTAATTGATATTTGCTAGTCTTTATGATATATGGAACTATTTATTATTAGGATTACATTATAAATAAACAATTATAAAATATTGTTATAATTGAACACAAGATCTTTAAGATTTGATGGGAACCTAATAAGATCCGAATACTAAGCATTTTATTACTGAAAGGGTGAAAAGTATTTGCATTGGTGCAATGGCGATAATACTGATTTATTTCATATATTCGTATAACCCTTCATATTGCCACCAACCTCTTAGAAAATAACTTGCGTAGATGAAGTAAAAGTTTAGATTAATTGTTGATTAAATTCTGAAAATTTTAACATCTGTCTTAGCTACTTGCGCAAGTGCTAACAAAACTATCAGAAACTGTTAAACTTTTAATTTTGCCACCGTTGTTTTATAAACTCAACCTAAGATTTACTCAAGAAGTTGTACAGGTGTGTACCGTGCTCGTGTATCTCTAGTGCTCGGAGATAAGTAGCTTACTCGTATCTCCTTCGTTTACCTCATATCTTCCATCTTATGATGAGAAAGCAGAAGTTTTTTTATTTTATTATACCAGGTAATGGTAAAGTTAATAAGTGTGAACGATAAAAAACAAGAGTTTACCGACGGTCTAATTAAACAAAAAGAACATCCTGAATCATAACATAAAGTTATATTTCAGTTTCAAACGCGTTTCAAAATAACTAACTCGTAGCACTCTTGGTACGAAATTGATTCCCTTAAGGCTTTTAGTATGAAAATTATTCATATGATATAGTGAAATGCAACATAAAATTAAGCGCTCCGATATTAATAATGCAGGATGTTATACGTAGTTCGAGATTTGTCTAAAGCTGTCAGTTGTGTTGGGCCAACTAAATAATTCACTCCTAGCGGAATTCGCGTCTGAAAGGACAAAGTTTAACCGGTTTTGCACGTTTCGCGAGTTCACCTGATTTTACCGTGTTACCTGCGCTTATTTAAAATTTGTACGTGATATTTTAGATGACAAATTATTTATTATGGTTGTACTTTTGTTTACTTATTCACCTCGCAAACTACTGTGTGGAAATTACGCTGGTTTTATACAATACACTGTATAGTTACCTTGTCATCTCTTTTATTTTATTTAATTGACTTTCCGTCGTATATAGTAAATTGAAGAAAGTATTTTACTTTATTGTTTAAAATCTTATCGTCAAACTTTGATTGCCTTGTGAACGAACACTAAAGAATGTAATAGATTCGAATGTTAACTAAAGAATAATAAACTGTTAGAAGAATTCTTTTCCTCCATACAAATATCCAAGAGCGAATATTCCAAAGAAATACTCCTGATTCCGCTACGGTTGAACATGCAGGTATGCAAGCTTGCAACATGGAATAGCAAAAATACTTTGCTCGCTCACCGTTGAAATAGCTAGCTGCGGGTGGTGGAGCTAGTCTGCATATTCCTCGGTCACATTTTACTTCTATCAAAATATCTAACAATTAATTTATTAAATAAGTACATAATTTAAAACGAAATACTAAATCACTCGTGAATGTTAAATGTAATAATTATTTCATGGAGCGAAACAGTATTCTAGAAATTAATAATGTATTTTACTCATTGAAAAGTTCTTTGAAAGGCGGTAAAATATTTATACTTGAAGCCTCAATAAGACTTCCTGACAGATTTTAGCATCCTTTCAGATATTTTAAAAACATATTTCTCTTTGTAAAATGTACCTCAATGAGTAGTTGAAGATATTTTTAAATAGAATTCCATTTTGTCAGTAGAATTAGGATGATTTAACAAATTTGCTGATTGTAACTATTATAATGAAGGATAAATTAATTAATTGCCAAATTAATTCATTCAGTCTTTTTCCAAAATTTAACGTTTTAGTCAGGGTATTCATCAGATATTAAATATTTATAAAATAGTAAAACAAAGATGAGCAAATTGAAAATTACATAAAATTTTAGAAAAACTTAAAAGTGAACCTTTCTGAAATCTGATGAAATTTTATCAAAAATGCATCTAACAAGTTGACAATCAAATGTAAGACAATATTTTACAAAACTCAATATGTAAGCGTCGAGTGACAGTATTGTTTTCCTCTTAAGATCTGACTTGAACTCGGCAAATTGAAAACTTGAGACCCCTTTCATTTCCAGTATCCTCTTTCTACCACAATCTTAAAATGAAATCGAATTTCAATAACCATCACTGGTCTTATTTAATAGAAAACTATTTTAACAGAAGTCTATTCTCGACATGAAAGGCTTATGTTCTTTTCAATGATCTTTTCTTATTTTCCTTCATCATTTTTTTTGTGAGACTTGTAGTTAATGTTTCTCAATAGAAATCGAATATATTTTCATCCGTGCGATCCCAAACAATTCAGTAGTAATAATAAGTTATTTTATCCTAAACGATTAACCAGCGATCACTTCTGTCCCACAAAACCTAAAACTAAATAATAAAAGTTAAAGACATAGGAAAAATTTCATGTTTTAATTTATTTAACCTTCTTTAGAAATACGTTATCCACATTAGCTGCATTGGTTCTCCGTTTGAAGGATTTTTGTAAATTCATTGAATTACACATCTGAAGTATCCATAGTAATTAACCAAAAGTAAATTGAAATTTGCAAACGGTTAAGCCAAACGTGAAATTTGCCAATTAAGCTTCACATCACTCTCGCGTGTAGACCCAATAATGTCTAATTTTGTGCAAACTAACGTTGCAACAGTTTGTGTTTGTAGCGCCCAGTATCTATGTTCTGACCGTAACTCAGGCATTAATGATTTTGCTTTCACACATTTTCCCATTAATTAATCACAGAATTTCAAACTTTAATAAGAAGAATAAGGGTTTTCTATTAAAATGCCAAACTGTTACAGTTTACTGTTACATTAATTACTTTACTTGAAATTGGTATTATGTGGCGAATACTTGTAGTTAATTCTGTGTTTGTGACAAGATACATTTTATAAAAAAAAAGATTACTTAAATCGGGTCATTTGGAGATATTTTAAAACGATGCCTATCTTATCTCATATCTTAAAATTAAAATCTACATTACCACCAAACATGATAGAAACATGAAACTATGATTTTCAAACGATAAGAATTATACAAAGACTAAACCTGGGAGGATAAATTGAGAAATAGGTTGGTGACTCGGACAAGAACTATACGCAAATGTTTTCCGTATTCTCTTTTAGCTAAAGGACAAAGGTGAATAATAACTTAACGAATTCTTACATTTAGTTTTTAAAAACTGTTTCTCTTTTATTCTTCCCATTGCGTTTCATCTTTCCTAGGGGTTTAAAAAATATTTGCAATAGCCTACGTGTCTTTCTATAAGTTCTTTAAACAAATGAGATTTCAATCAATAAAAACCTTGATTCATATTGATTGCACAATAATTTAATCAAGTTATATCCTATATCAGTGCTAGTGTATTAACAATTTATTGCATGCGGCCTCGCGGATGTTAGATTTTAAAATATAGTCAAGGTTCAAAAAGTCGACATCGATTGATAGGCGATAGAAGTTGTATATTTAACGTAAAACAATTGATCAAGTGATCAATAATGACGCATAGATTAAAAAAAGTGCTTACCTTATCAACTCAGTTAATTGGGTTAGCAATCGTTGTACCGTTTTTACCAAACATGTTAGACTCCAAATATAACAAAGGGTGAGAATATGTCGTCAGTTTCGGTAAAAATGTATTTCTAAAAAACAGACGCGGCGCAACACCTGGATACCTTTATTTATATTGTCAATTATAAAAAATACGTTTCACAGGAAAATTAACACCTATGTTCATCAGACAGACACATCATCTCAATCGCCAGTCGTATCGGTCTCTCCGTTCCACTGGATAAAGATGGATGAAGACGAGGGTGTGCACATGCGTTTGCGCGTTCGCTTGTGCACGTAAATAACTCCTGCGTAACTTACTGCTTCCGAATATTGCTAGACGGCCGGAATCGAGAGCGCTAGTTAAATATAGCATCAAAGCCTTTGAAAACCGGCGGCTCCTTGAGCTGGATGTCAGACGCGACAAGCTGAAAGCCCGACCACCTGTGGCTATAATTACGTGAACGGTGTGCTCTCATGTCTGCACTGTACGAGGATTTTTACAAACAAAATTGGCTACATAAGCCACATGCGAGCACATCGACGTCAAAACCGGAGTTAAAGACAGTCGCCGTGGCCGCTATCGGCCGGGATTACATCAACACCTATGTTATCTTTATTTCTGTCTGTTCCTATAAAATAAGATAGGCTTATAGTAAAATAATTTTCATCAGCTAATGTATGGTCCTAGGTACTCGGAACCTACTCAAGTTAGGGGTGACAACGCCATGGTCAACCTCGCTTTCCCGGTGTAGACTACATACTCGTATGTACATATAATTCCTTCGCCGATATGTGCAGGATGCAGCACGATGTTTTCCTTCAACGTAAAAAATCGTCGAATAAATGAACATATGCAATTCAACAATTGAAAAACACATTGGTACATGTATATTTCGGTCCGACACGGTCGAACAACTTTGCCACCGATGCTCCTAGTAATATAATATAAATAAATTAATAAAATGATCAAAATAATGTCTGTTTACAAATTGGTCTCTGTTCTTAAATGTACGAGTAGGTTAAATCTCTTTACATCATATGCTAGTCAAAATTTAAAATTACATAATATTTTCGAAAGTAATTAACATTTTTCAATTTAAAAAATCCATGACATTATTAATATTTAGAAATGATAGTTACATAAAATCTAAACATGGATTTAATTTAAATATAATACATAAAAACTAAAATATGTCATTAAAAGGTGTCTCTTTAGGTAAGGTTCCGAAGATACTGGCAGCGTTCCCCCTTTGAATGGCTAGACTAATTCTTTGTCCGAGGTAGCTGCCAGCTCTTCGGTCTCCTGTGATGTCGACTAAGCTTTTTGCTGTTTTGTTAATAAATACGAGTATGTATGTCTTTTACAGCATTAGCTTACCTTTTCTAAAAGACTGATTTTTTTATTCTTATCTTTTTTATTAAACTAACCGTTTCTGATATGAAAAATTAATAACATACTAGAAAATGCGTTTGGCGTCACATTGTTATTAGTTGACAGTTAAGTTTAAGAAACTGTACAATCAGAAAACTTTATCCGGTGTGATAAATTCATTTGAATAATTTGTCTATACTCAAAACATTTTTAAACAAAAACTCCGTTCTGAATCAATTGCGGAACAATTACGCAAGTACCTCCATCTATTTTAAGTAGATACATACACTTTGAATTGCAATGTAAATATTTAGAAAATCGACCTGAATTTGGCACTGTAATGCTTTGAGGTTATAACAAATTCACAGTCGAACAGAATTTTTGTATGTGCGGTTGAATATCTCCAATCGGGCGATAGAATTTATTGGCTATACTTCAAATAGCGCAAATATTTTACTGATTTCGATAAATTGATTTGTTGTTACATAGTAAGCGGTTTTGTTTTCCAAGGTAGATATTAATTTACATTTAGCAATTTCTTTTTATCCTTCGTCATTTGTATTAATATGATTCTGTATTATTTTTCGGAATATGAAAATATTTCTACAGCGAAATTTCCTATCATTTATAGAAGCCAAGTTTTATTTAAGTACTAGTTGTCACCCGCGACCCTTTCTGTGCGGCTTTAGAAAAAAAAGCTTTATAAGTAGCCAGACTTCCAGACTACGTTCTACAACCGTGCCGAATTTCATCAAGATCCGTTGAGTCGTTCTGTAGATACCTTCAAACAAACATCCATCCATCCATCTAATTCTTATTAGTAACACAAACAGATATTAGTAAGATTAAATTGTTGCGCCATCGAAATTCAGAGATAGTTTAACACTAAAAGCGATCATTAAGAGTGAGTTTTTAAACGAAATAAAAACATCGGTGGCAAATTAAGCTGCCTTTGGCGCAACGCTTCACTCGATTTTATTGCTCTAGCTTTATTACCGCGCCGTGGAAATACTTTCCGAGGGGAATCAATTGCGGTACAACACTACAATATAAAAATATAGAATTAAACACAGTAATTAGAGTTAAAATACAATTTAGTTTGCTTTTAACCTTTTGCATACCTTACATTCCTTATTTTAATATTTACAATGCAATTGTAACATGAATGCAAATCAACAACATATTATAATATTTTAATGTTCCGCAAAGTCCATTAGCTTAAAATTCTCCTATTTATAAAATATCAACATCGTTGAAAACTGCATATTTTATTATCTAAATATATATTTACAATATATTTTAATTTTAAACTTTTGAATAGGAAATACTTCTTCAAGACGCGTTGCGACGACACCAAGAGATCGTCCACATGCTTCGCGTTATTCAATAGAAAGGTGCCACAAATACAATATTCTGGGGAGTTGCGTTACAACAGCATTTAGTTAGGAGCGGCGTCGCATTTGTATTGCTGTCACCGGCAAATAGTGTACGCCGCCGCCCGTTTGTAATTTTCCATGGCAAATCGTAGACTCAGCAAATTGCAGTTTAAACGAATTCGTTCTCAAAAAAAGTGTCATATTGGCGAAAGTAAAATGGACATTTTATAAGAGATCCAGTGATTTCAATGTTCAACAGTCCAATATTATTGCTTCATCCATTGTATTTTTATTCATCTTTACAAAATGTCGACATATATTTCATGAATATGATAACCTCATTCATTTGCCTAGTCCTTACGATTTTCCTTGGGAAAATTACAAACGGGCGACGTACACGATTTGCCGGTGTCATTGCCACCTAAATCGGATCGCTCGAGTGCGGTGAGCCCACGCCCGGGTTCCTAAGCGCTCTACTTAATTCTCAAATTATAGCGGCTCCGGCAGCCGCACACCGCGCCGCCCCGCCCTCGCACCAGCTTTGCGACAGTTCTCGTGTCGGCCGTCCGTTAAATTGTTCACGTTTATCACACTCAAGTGTTCTAGTAATTCTATACGGTAAAAAAATTGAAATAGTTTCAGTACTCACTCTCGTGTCATTTCTTTTTTCACTTCAACATATTTACTTAGACGTTTGTCGTTTAGATATCGTCTTAGAGACAGTCAGCCTTTTGTGTGAGGTTTTTCTTGTATCTAATTTATTCATGCATTAAAAATACTTTTCTTAAAAATCTCACTATAGAGATAAAATAACGCATACCAAAGAATAAAGCAAGAGTCGAATGCTTATAATGACTCGAAAGCACTTATAATAACCTCGTGACGTTGAAAATCCCGCATTTCAATTTACACCTCCAGGTAAAAAATTTAAAATCAGAAAATAAAAATACATAATACAATGATAACCGACATATATATTGAATATATTTAATGTTATTGAGAATATTAAATAAAGAAAGACATGTACGTCGGCACGGCGAAGCGGAATTATGTTTTTGCTGAGGCAATTTTCCTTATGTGACAAAATTTATTTTTACTAACAGATGTTACTAAATTGTCTCCCCGTTCGCGTAGGCACTGGCTGGGACGTGCGTTACACTCATATATATGTACAGACAGATTACCGGGAAAGTGTTCATTGTGGCGTAACGAATCATCGGAGTGTTGAAGAAAAATCATTGTGACTGTTGAAAACAGTTGCTGCGTACGCAAGGAGCAACGGTTACTTGCAAAGCATGCAGAGCTGGAGTGTATGATTATAAGATTGATTGTGTAGAAATTTAGTAAAACTTTTGAGTCCCGAAATACAAAAAACAAGGATCGATTAAAGATTTTTTTTTTCTTTTAATTGTAATTACAATATGGGTTGCCGTGATAATGTGGAAATTCGTACATGAAACAAATGCCAAGTGCAAAGTGATTAGTACGTAGGTAAATAAATAGAAAAACGATGTCAAGCTCAGAGGTGCCTTTTACGATGTTGAAGGAAGAGTGGGTACAGTGTAAAAATGGAGCTCCGGCAACACTTAGAAACTGTCACAAAAGACAATTCGAAAGAGCGGTTGCACTTGTAGTTCGATTGGAAAAGTATTACTACATTGTATTACCCGTGTACGTCGCTTCAGCAATTTATTGGATGAAACAAATTGGTTAGGAATTCAACATAGAAAATATACTTTATTTCCCCTTTTATGGTTTGTGTATGTTATTAAGAGTCTCAGTGGTATAAATAGATTTATAATTTTCTCTCTTAGAGTTATTTTCTATTAGATCAGTTTATTAGGATCTAGCCGTGATATAGCTTAAACCATTTTGTAATACAAAAATAAATATTCACACCCAATCGGTAGCTTCTAAGCTAAGAGCGTTCTAATAAATAAACTTAGGCTTTACTTCGTTCTTTTGATCGTCAAAGAGCGTCAAATCTCTTAATAATATACAGTCATTTACATCTCTGACGTCCTCGTCTTCTCTCCGCTTACACAGAATTTCAAATTAAAATCAAAAAAGCCGTTTTAAGCATGCATGCTCTTTTGCAGTCCTCTGTAAAGGATTTTAGGCAGTTTGAATTAATTATTGTAGCCTTATCGTTTTGGTTAGATATTGGAAGGCGAATATCGTTCTTTTTTAGGTTGACTATTAAATAATAATATCTAAAATATTAAAACTAACAGGGGAGATACAATTCCTCAAAGAGAAGTCAACAAACCAGCCATCTATACTTAAATCTTTCATAAGATTTGGTAAACATGATTTCGGGTTGTAAAGCATTGAAATGGACTTTCAAGTAGTATTTGTTATACGAAGTCGCCGCAGTATTTTTTGTTGTGCAGTTTTAGGTGCCGTATCCATTACGGGGTCCAATGAACTCTAACTTATAATTTCTGTATGCGATTATGTCTTCAATTTACATGTTTCTAATATTATAAATGCAATTATTTGTATGGATAGGGCACAGATATCGAACATAATAACTATTGAAGAACACAAAGGCATTATTAAGTTTTGTTTATTTCCGTGCCGACAGAGGCGCGGGCGACAGGTAGTATTGGTATAATTTGTGTTTCCTTCTCTGTCATTCACCCAGTTTTTCAATAGTTTGTTTTAATATAGACAGCTAACTTTATAGTAAAAACTACAGCAAACCTGCCCCGGCTGCCGGTTGACCTAGAAAGCTGAATCATCCCTCCGTAATAAAGAGCTCGAAATATCGCCTTATTCTTTTCTCACACGCTGCGAAGGATAGAGATAGCTGATACTACTATTAAGGTTGCTACAATGTTACTTGTAAGTACTTCTAACATACTTCCCGTAACACATGTTTAAGACATTTTTAAATTTCCTGCATTATAATAGCAAATTTTCTTCAAATTTCAGATTTACCAAGAAATGTGTATTTAAAGATACATAGACAATTACCACAAAATATATTTGAAAGTTTATTTTATGTAAGTATATATCTTCTCTTAGCGAAGAAATGGCAGTAAGTACGGTGGAAAACGGGCAAGTGTACACTTAATCGTGGGAAAATACGGATGTGGTGCCAGATGCGAGACGGTTCCACTTGCCAGCCCGACTGTACCTCGCGTAGCAATTACCGTTGATGAAGAAATTATAATACTAAAACACTTACAATGACAACCTTAGTCTTTACACTTTGTCACCAAAAAGGATGATTTTGATTTAAGAACTGACAACACAAACAGATGAATGCTGTTTCCGCCGCTCATCCAATGAACTCATCCAATGGCTAGAGGATCGTCGGTCCATTTACAAGCCTCAATACCCTCAAGAATAAGTGTACTTCTTTCCACAAGTTTTTTCCTACATCAATTCGTTTTTAATTGGATTTAATTTTACTTTACTTAATTATTATTAACGCTTTAAAAATTAACCAAAAACATTTTAAGAAATGGGTTGATATTAATGAGATTAATTTACGTTGAAATGCTTTGTCAATGTTTATATTTTTAAAATTAACAAAAAAATCCTATATTAGGTAGTCAATTATATAATATTGAAATTGCTTATGTGAATTTTCAACCGATCTTTGTATATGTATGTATGTTTCATGTTGAGATATATCAGATATAGTTGACCTATTAGTTACATCGTATTTTAGAGTATACGCAAGCCGCAGGGCATCCGACGTACGGAGGTAATTTTTGACGCGGGAGAGCGTGCGCGTTTTGATTAATCGAATTGATTTCTCGTCTCCCATCCGCAACTGTTCAACTGGACCGTTGAAATTGAATTTCATACCAAGTGGACGACACGCAGAATATATCCGAAAACTTACTAATTGGCAAAATTGTTACTTAACTGTTATAAACCGATTTAATATTGACGAACATCAATTTAAAATATAAACTTTGTGTGTAAAATATAAATTTATTGCTATTTTCTAATTTTAATTTACGATGCATAATTTCTACGCACTAGTCTGCTATTGCAAGCATTTTCTCGAAGATTTTCTTCTTAAGCATGCATCCAATTAAAAGGAACGGGCACATGGGATAAGTTATATACAAATTTCTCAGATAACAGAAGGCGTTCTGCGAGATACGACTTCTTTTGTATTCGATCCGACACATTTATTTAATTCATCCCCGATTTGAATTAGAGTGTACCGGTACGGTTTTTTTCTTGTAAAAAAATCGCAACTTTGTTCCTACAGTGAACACGTAATGGCAGTTTTATTGTTCCTCCCGTGCCGCGTTTAGAGCACTCCACGTTTTACGTGATTTTCCATTGTTTCAAACTTTAAAACTGAAATAACAGTGTTTCAAATAAATCTTAATGACGAGAAAAAAGGTAAATTTGTGTCTGAATTCTTCAAGAGCTCAATTTTCGTAGGTCGCTTGCTTTTGAATCAATCTACTTACTTACGAATAGCAAGCGACTGGGTACCATGTGTAGGTACGTCAACAACAACGCTATAGAGGCGTATTCCCCTCTTTGGCGGGGTTATGGTAAACGGGCCTTGGGGGTTAGGGGAGGGGAGGAGAGGGAAGGTAGAGGGTTTGCGGACGGCGGGGAAGGTGAGGGGCAGAGCGCCCCTGGGGTGTGTAGGGGTCGAGATTCAACTGGTGCAATGCGGCGTACCCCTCCGCTCATCCCACTGTCCGGGTTTGTTTTGCTATTGTATCCGCGGCGCACAGTTGGCACGCTACGCGTTGATTTTGTTTTGTACCAGCGCCTTTAATAAGGGTAGCTCCGTCATTATTCAGTTTACTTTTTTTCTTCTATCGTCCGCGACGACAGTTTATTGTGATTGGCTCGTAATTGAGATCCCTGTTTCAATTGCTTCTAATTATGATCAACTATTCCTTCTTCACCATATTTTCTGGATTTAGTAATAGAGGTTAGTATACTAACATATAATTTACACTTGTATTGCGATATATCTTATAAATTACATTTAGAAACCCAATCAAAGTTCCCAGGTCCAAAAAGTGTTAAAATAATTGCTACAAAGTTCGCAGAAATTTAGTGTCGCACCACGTTTTACAAGCTATTATTCAACTACGTCGGTTAGTTCGTTAGTAAGTTTGTTGAAGCGAAGTTTTGCAAGGTTTATTTTACGAAGTAGATCCGCATATCTGAACTACGCCTATAACCTCACACATACTTCTTTAAAATACTTAATCCGTGAAATTATTATCTAATTTAGAGATTTAATTATTTAAAATAATAATCTTGAAAGTCAATGATTTAATGACGGTTTTCTTACATAAGATACACCTTTGATAAATAAGTAAAATTTCGTCTGTAACAGCAAAGTCTTAAGTTTTTTAATGAAACAATTTCCATGAATTTTCTTTATTTAAAAAAAAAGTAATAACAATAATAATAAAAATTAGTTTCGATTGAAAAATGGATTTGAAAACTTATAACAGACGCCGTTAGTGCTCACACTTCAAAATAACTACGTTACGTAAAATCACTAGTAACAGCTTCTTATAAAACAACTAGCTTTTTCCCGCGACTCCGTCCGCGCGAAATAAAAAATAGAAAATGGGGTAAAAATTATCCTATGTCCGTTTCCTAGTCTAAGCTACCTGCCCACCAATTTTCAGTCAAATCGATTCAGCCGTTCTTGAGTTATAAATGGTGTAACTAACACGACTTTCTTTTATATATATAGATAGATAGATGAGACCTAACATTTTACTACATATATCAAAAACAGCTGATAGAAAAACATTAATAAATGAAGTAATAATTTTTCACTGATTTAGAACGAAACTTATAGTTAAAGCAACTAATAAAATAATACCGTAACTAACAATTAACATAGGCGGAGGAATATATAAACATGTTGAGTGTCTGTATGTGAAATCTACAAATTTAATATGTATTTAATAAGTCTACGTTACTTAGTTACTGTAAAGTTTACTGAAAAACAAAACAGTTGAAAGGTAAAAATCGTTATATACGAATAAACTTTAATACCTCTATCACCAACCTTTCATTCTCTTTGTCTCTCCCTATTTTTTTAAAGTTGTTTGAGTATATTTATAATTAGCTGTGGACGCGACTTCGTCCGTGTGTTACGAACTTTGAATGTCATATTTATTTATATCAAATTAACAGCCTAAAAAATAAATTTAAATCTGCTAAGTTTAAAAATTAAGATACTACCATAAAATGTCTACCCCTTACAACCCCTTTGCGTTAAAAAGTAGTCAAATCCTTTCTCAGGCCCTAGACTATCTGTGCACCGAAATTCATTTAAATCAGTTCAGTAGTTTTGGGTGAAGGGCGAGATAGATAGACAGACACAGTTACTTTCGCATTTATAATATTTATAAGTAAGGATTAGAATTAGGTTGTGAATAAATACTAATGAAAGGATTTATTCTTTTGTCTGATAAATGTATCGAACGAACTAGTAAGTTCAATCATCCTTAAGTTCCTAAATAAAATCGATGGGAATATTCGTTAAAAAAAATAATTCGCATACAAAATAAAAAAATGCAGCAAAAACAATTTGATAATGACAACGAAAACATGAACAATCATTCATAAAGCTGTATGAAGCCCGTCAGGGTTCAGTTCTGTAAATACACCCATTGTGAGTACGCAAATACTTTTGAGGAACAAATGTTCAGAATTTCAAAGTTGAAGCATTTTATGTAAACAACATGTTGAACTTGCGCTCTCGCGGCGCGGAGCAACCGCTCAACTTAAATATGTATATATTTTATATACTCGTAGATGTGCGAGACGTGAACCGCTCTGAACTGCATTAGCATTTTAAACACGACTACATATATGTATTTTCTATTTAAAGGAAGAGAGAAGAGATTGTTTATATGATAAAACTCATGTTTGCCCGTCTGAGAAGAATTCAATAAAATACGTAAAATTATGTATTACAGCTATAAAGGAATTTATTCCTTTGTAAGGCAATGTTCAAATATACTCGTACTATCAAATTCTGTTCAATCGGACAGTTTGAAATTCATTCAAAGTTATCACGTTCGGAATATGCAAACATAAAACTGTGATAGGAAATGTTACAAAAAACATGTTATACCGAAGTTAATTGGGTTTCGGGGTCACTAAAAACCCAAATGCTAAAGCAATATTCGTTTTTAATTGAATAAAATCCGAGTTACGTCACCTGTGGAAAAGATAGGTATTTTGCAATTGCTATGGTATTTGCAACTGTAAGTAGTTTGTGTGTTACCTTACACAGCCTTTATGTTAGTTAATCTTGTTTACCAATTTCAATAAAAAGGTAAATTATTCATGAGTTTTTATCTATGACTAGCTTTTACCCGCGACTCCGTCCGCGCAGAATAAAAAAAAATTGAAAACGGGGTAAAACTTATCCTATGTCCTTTTCCTGGTTCTAAGCTACCTGCCCACCAATTTTCAGTCAAATCGATTCAGCCGTTCTTGAGTTATAAATGGTGTAACTAACACAACTTTCTTTTATATATATATAGATATAATAATGATAATAAATTAAAAACGTAATAATAAAAATAGTGATAATAAAACACGTAAAATGCAAATGAATTTGCACTTATTATTGAGCAGTACAACAACTAACAGAATTCGGTAAACAACACATGCAAACCTATTAAAACTCCATAATTGATTTTCGATGATAAAGGCCGGCCGACGATTGTTTTGCAAATTCGTCAATTTATTTAATACAGAGTGTACAGTTGCCAGAATTTTACAATTTAAAATACACAAGCTTTTAATTTTCAAATTAGTATACTTTTAAATTTGTACGAAGTTTCTTCCACGCTGGTAGATATGTAACAAAGATTTAAAGCTTAATGAAAATCATAATTTTAGTGTCTCGTAATAATATTTTTGTCTCTGAAACGGTTTATATAAAACAATTAACGCTTGCATGAACATTAATTTAGATATTGCTTTGTTCCAAGACGAAGATTCAACTTTGAATAAAGTAACGTAAGAGGAATTGTGGCAAATAATTTTCAAGAATATATTTCTCTTAAAGCCTACAGTAAAGCCGCTTACCTTCGACGCGTGCTAGAAATACCGAGCGCATACATACACGATCAGTTACATTGAAAAAGCTATGAAATCTAGAAGTTTAATGTTCTAACAGAAGTAGTTACCACTATATAGGCGAGTGAATAAAAAGTCTGAATACAACAGAGTTTCGGGCAATGGCAGACAAAGCGACAAGAGGTCCGTTCCATTTCAAATTTTCCTTCTTTTCAACGAAAGTTTCGTTCATTTTTCATCAGGGTGGGCTCGATAAAAACGACTATTACGCTTAAGCGCCTACTGAAAGGGCATTAGCCTGTCTTTTTCGGCAAATTTTGAGAAAGGAAGACATAATATTCACAATGGCGGACTTCAATTATTTCTTTCGTATTTTACTTTTCGTATATTCAATTTTGCCTGATTGATAGATGGGTAATATTTTTTACAGATGTATTAAACATTAGATGCAAATCTAGGAAATACAATTTATAATTTTCATGTTTGTATATTTTGCGTTAATATAAGATATGTCTGTTTTATTTAATTAACAAATGCCATTATTAAGGTCGTACTTTCGTATATCTTATCTTACTTCTTACTATTACTTTAAATGCGAATGTTTGGATGAATAGATGGATGGATGGTTTGTAAGAAGGTATCTCCGGCTGCATGGATCTCGCTGAAATTTGTCATAGGCGTAGAACATAGACTGGAAGAATACATATCCTACTAACGAACTTTTTTTAATTCCTCGTGAATGGACTCCGGAGGGAGATGGGCCACAGCAATTTTTTATAACTGAACTGATAAACTACGAGTATACATATTAAGGGCAATTTTTAATTTTTTGCTATTATTGTTAATTTAATCGGCGCCTTAATGTTTATTTTGATAATTACTACGGGTATGGTCTACTGCTGAAGGAAGTGCTGATTTAATTGATTATTTACTTGTGAATGCGGAATTTTTGTATGCACATGTACAAATATAAATTACGTCATGCGAATAAAATTTATTATACATTAAAGCAGGAACTCCCGCGACCCAGACAGTTTTTAAACTTTACAGTTTTTTTTATTTAAATGTGATCTCAGTCGTGTGCCAATATCGTAGAATTTCCATTTTGTGCAGTCCTGGCACAAATATCTCGCTGTTTCTGTCAATATCAACCTCGTTTTAGATTCCAACAACCTCGCACACTATACCTTAACGCTATTTAATATTTAGTGATCTCGTAGGAGCAAGTCCATGATACTTATTTCGTAATGCCCTTATTTGTGTAAGTGGACTTAAGTGAATCCGTTAGCGTCTTTTTAATTAATCATTAAAATTGTTTCTATGTTAGCCTGCCTCTTTTTAAGGCTATTCTGAGGACGTTGTTAGGGAAACAATGGCGAGAAATGAACAAAATATTTTTAACCTGTGCATTTCCAAAACAATACGATCAAATTTACTGCTGCTTTACAAATGCTCGCCGCGGTCTCGTTATTGGAACGAACAAGCGACACGGATTCCTGTTTATTATTCTATGAATTGCATTTGTGAGTCAAAAGTGGTTTACAGATGGAATTATTTATTGTTTTGTTCCACAAACACTAGTCACGGCACTCGTTGGTAATTCGTTTCATAATAGTGATCAATAAATATTTGACTTGCATATTCAATAGATCCTATCACTGTATTACTTGTTTCATTTTCATTGACGATTTGGATCATTGCAGCTACAGCCATTTAACAAGTGAAAACATACCAAATAGGTCCCTATTTTTTGTGTTTTCCTGAAAAATTACATTCCTTAACTCTTATGACATTAGCAGGTTTAATGTGTATTAATGTGTAACGTAGCAAACCTCCCTGTATTTATCCCACTAACATGAGGTTGGTGGATTAGGTTTTAAATCTCCATATCGATCTACCTTACTTATAATGTCATCTTAACCATGTTCATATAAAAAAGATATATCAATCAAATTTCCAACCTTTTAGAAGCGCTCGATATTACGTAGCGCGGACAACGCTTGTATCGGGTTGTCGCATCGGCAAAATGTGGGGCCTCGGGTAATAGGGCTCGTATTCAATTAATCGAATGACGCCAGTAAACAGAGGCCAGAATCAACCGATTTGTTTGAACACCAAAATGAACTAATGACTCGTTAAATCTGTTTAAGAGTTGCAACTACTGCTGACCAAAATATCTGATTTACTGAAATTTTACAGAACAATTTGTGAAATTATTTATTATGTTAAGTTTGCTTTTATGGAAAGATACTTTGATTTTCACACATTTGAGTGTAAATAAATGCTTTAATTTAATGAAAGCTCTAGAGAGCTACAAATGGAAACAAATAGATCACTATGAAATATTAATTATGTTATGTCCTTTGTTCATATAACAAAATAAATGCTATTCATTTCATATTCAAACAAATTATTATAAATTATTTTTAAATCAATTTAATTATTTACATTTAAAATTGCTTTGCATTTAGCATATGCGAACATAAATATTTTAGAATGTTTTAAGACAAAGCGCTGCATTAGTAATCTGCCTGCCTTTTAGATTATATTGTCTTAAGATTTTTGAGAAGGTATTTTTGAACAAATGTGCTGTTACTCAGATGTAATCCGCGCACAAGAGTATCGTATACATTGTTCGAGGTAACTGTTTCCATTGCCTAATCCCCAACTGGGGAGCGAGTTTCATTTACTTTATTCGCTCAGTTGTAATCTTCTCTATTCGCAAAGCTTATGTCATGTCACTTGGATTTCTATTTATATATATTTTCCTTTATTATGTCGACGGGTTAAGTGCTTCGTCTGACGTTGGCTTAAGTGCTCACTTCTATGTCCTCTTCCTTTATGCATTAAGTCACTGACAATTTTAATAATTTCAGTTGAATTTTTAAGTATGAGATGTACATCGCTTTACTTGTTTTTTTTTACTGTTGATTGCCGAACGTCTGCATTAAGTTTACAACTTGGTTTGTAAAAATGATTGTTTTGTTCCTATTTTTAAAACTATAACAGTTGTAGTTAGAATTGGTAAATATGTATACTCTACAACGATTTGTTCAGTAATATTCTTATTAATTTATTGAGAGGTGTGACGGTGATGCAAAGGGCGCTCTTGAGCGTAAACGACAATTATTTCCCTTCTGCACTTGACTTTTTGAAAGTGACTTGGTAGTTAGGGTATTGCAAGGAGCGCTACAGGTTGTGCTCTGCGCCACAGGTTGCCTGCAAGTTATTAACGACGGCAGCGTAGTTCCTGCCGCGCACCCTCCCCGCCCGCCCTGCACCTCCGCACACCCAACGCCCCAGCGCCTCACACCACTACTGAAGCAACCTTTCTGTTGACTTGTTTATATTTTTGCGACAACTTCTTATAATTCTTTTTATAAAAGTTAACTCTAGGATAAATTATTGGGATCAAAAACCAACAGCACAGTAGCTTAACATTTTTTTGTTTGCAGGATACACCGACGAGCAGCCTTCCACGCAGTTTACGGCACAGCTTCCGAGCGAGGTGAGGCCGGTCGTCGGCCCCGGCCCCGCCTCACAGCCGGCGCCTCAGCCTGTCTCCTATGCCCTTCTACAACTTTCCACATCCGATCCGTCTCAACCGTCTTTCCTCCAAGTACAGCTCCAATCTTCGCCTGTCTCCCCCCCTCCGCCACCGGCGAGCGGCAAGTCTCTCTCCATGTGCTACACCAGTACGGGTGCAATATTATCTTTGCCACCGAAGAAGAAAGATATTTATCGCCCCTACTGCCTCGGAGATCATGCGTTTCTACACCGTGCAGAGGAGGATCTCAACGCGGCTCATGCGATATTGGATTTGAGTGCGCACGCTGTGTTCCTATCGACGCAGCCGCGCCCCGAGCCGGCGCCTCCTGAGCCGCCGCCTGTGCTGCCGGATCCGCCGATTCCGGAACCGCCGCCGGTCGAGCGGCCTCGAAAGACCATCGCTTACACATACGACGCTTTCTTCGTAAGCGACGGTCGCTCCAAGCGACGCAACTTCGTCAACGCCCCGGAGGAGTGCGCCCAGTTGCCCGAGCAGAAGTCCAAGTACACGTGCAACGAGTGCGGAAAGCGGTACGCAACCTCGTCGAACCTTTCGCGGCACAAACAGACTCACCGCAGCCTAGACTCGGTGGCGGCCAAGCGGTGCGGCGAATGCGGCAAGGCGTACGTTTCGATGCCCGCCCTCGCCATGCACGTGCTAACACACCAACTGTCGCACGTGTGCGGCGTGTGCGGTAAACTGTTTTCTCGGCCCTGGCTGTTGCAGGGCCACCTTCGATCGCACACAGGCGAGAAGCCTTACGGCTGCGCTCATTGCGGTAAGGCGTTCGCCGATCGCTCCAATCTCCGTGCGCACATGCAGACGCATTCGTCCGATAAAAACTTCGAATGCTCGCGTTGCCACAAGACATTCGCACTCAAGAGCTACCTCAACAAACACCAGGAGTCGTCGTGCGTGCGCGATGACGAGGCAGCGCCGGCGGAGTCCTTGCCCGACCTGTCCGACGCCGCTGCCGAGTAGTAACTCTGCCTCACTACTCGAGACGCATCTTGGGACCGTAATCTCTGCCGTATGTTTTACATGTAAACGTAAAGTATTATAATATGAATTTAGCTTGTTAGAACTATATTAAATGTACAATTGTCAATAAGAAGAGTTCGCGACCGGCGCCGCCGTCGACGCGAAGGCGCGACGCCGGCCGGGGGACTCGCAATCGAGCAACGTTTCGCAAACAACGAATCACGTATGAACCCCGTAGCGCCGACAGCGGCGGCATTAGGCCGTAGCGACAGACGTCCGGATTAACATTTAGTAATGTATATACTTATCTATAAATTATACCCTAATATACATAGAAGTAATGAAATACGAATGAAACTAATATCTTTTGTAGGTGACTTTTACAACTGCAATATAGGTTATAGAGTATTACGGAGTAAGTTAAGCGTCTAGATGCGAGAGCCGAGCGCCGAGACCGTGCGGGTAGGGGCGGAGCGCTCGGGCGCACGCGTCATCCGTCTCGGTGAGGAACTTGCCAAAACTTTCCGTCCGAAGCTCCGCAGCGCCGCCGCCTTCGCTTCGTCGTTGCGTCGCTTTCGCGCCGCCATCGCGCCGCCACCGCGACGCATTCGTACCGCTATCGCGTCGTAATCTTCAAATGTGCCGCCGCCGTATCACATGAGTAGAAAAACGGTATTTATCTACTCATGTAGTTTTATGACAACGCGACGTTAGGAGCTACGCGCGACGACTGTAACCGCGACGACACGGCCTGAACCGCGTAGAAGTGCCCTTGCTCTGGCCGCTCTGCTTGGGGACGTTTCGATATAAAATTCGTAAATAGTAAATAGTAAAACTGATAAGGCGTTACTGTTTATATTGTGATTCTATGGATTTTTTTTATTAAATTATTAGTTTCATCAACATAATTTAAAATTTTAATTAACCATCATTTTTTATTTCTATTCATTTTCCACGGCGTTGTACATTAATTCAATTTTAATAGATTTTACTTATATTTATGGTTACAATTAGTACAAAGCTTTACTCATGGTTATCACGTAAATAATGTGAAGGTCTACCTTCAAGCTTCGAAATATCCCCAAGTTCGTGACAGTGCCTTAACGGCGAGGATTCAAAAGTAGGCCGGGCCCGTCCCGCGCTACGTATTAATAATTTACTAGAAATAAACTTCCTTCACTTAGCAGCCATTAGAAACAATCTAGGAAAGTCAATTGTAACACGCGATAGTAGAACATTACAAATATGTGAAACAAAACCATTACAAATGACTAAGGAGAAAGTCACTAACGGCTGCATCATAAATTACACGACATTAAAAAAATCGTTATAACCTTGGCCTAGTCAAGGATACGAAGCATTCGATAATGTAAGTCTGTTTTGCTCTTTTTAATTTTTAAATCAAGTTAAGAATATTATCGACAAACTTGCTAATAACATAATATTGGAAAAGTGCGAAGAGAGGACTGTGACTGTTTCAACTGAAAAAGGGGTATGAAAATGCGACTGAAGAAAAAAAGGTAAATGAGTAAGCATCCATACAAAACTCTCAAAGTACTTTTACTTCGTAGATCAGTGACGTAACAAAAGTGGGAATCTTAATCAGGATAGACGGGATAATTACCGTTTTGATTAAGGTATCACAATAGAGTACAATAGAGTTTTTACCTCTTATATCTAGCTAAATATAATGTCTTCTCCATTTCTTATTTGTTGTAAGTTTTCGTAATAATTTAACAACTAGTGACTTTCTTTTGTGTCATTTTAACGAAAAAGGTTCTATTACTTTATTTTACTTACCTTGTTGCCTAATGGTGAAACAATTCAATCCTATGCGAACGACAAAGACAATGCAACTGCAACACGTGATTGATCTTGCAGTAACGTAGGCTACAAAGACGCACAACGAATGCCTGATAGTCGCATCGTTAGCATTGTTGCGTTTGTCGCTCGTCTATGACAACAGTATATAATAGTACATAATACATATTGTTATTGCAAAAGGGCGGCGTCTGGGACGGGTTGAACTGCATGAATCAATTAATAAGCCTTTAGTTTGTGCGAGTGTTTAGAGACAAGGCATATATAACTGGCAATAAAATAACGTAATTTAAGATAGTGTTAGTTCTAGATTTAGGCAGACGAGCACGAGGTGTTCAGTAAGAAATGGGTATTCGAAAAGCAATAATAAAGTAGATATTCAAGTCGCGCACTGCTGTCATGAAGACGCTGCAGACTTTCTCCTACCTTATCCTTAGAGTTCCCTAGTTCCAATAATTCCCAGGTATACTTCTCCCTCCTTCTCGGAACACAATTCCCAATTCCCCACAGCACTCTGACCACTCTGATTTAGCTATAGATAGCGATAGATGGAATTAGTTTCTAAAGTTAGTCACTGCGTCAACTTTGATAATTCCACAGTCAATTTATTATGGAATTTAATTTCAATTTCGTCAATTAAAAATAAATTTCCAAATTTATAAAATTAAATTAACGGTTAATTTATTAAATTATTATAATTTTGATTTAGAAATTGGTATTAGAATAGTTTTTTTTTGTAGTTAATTGAAATGCAATAATTATTGTCAATTTAAAGCGATAGCAATACGTAGTTGATGATGAAATGGAGACGTTTCTCATTCCTAGTTATTAAATTCCTCGAATGTCAAGTGATCCGACTTGACGTAGACTTAGTGCCACATAAATTTAACATAGTCTTAAACAATCTAACATTATATTCACAATTAAACAATGTACATTTACCAGACAATGGTTGCGCGTAATAAGCAATATTAAAGTAAATGATAAGCAATACTTTAGGGTGGACGTAGTTTATGTTATTTTTTATTGTAATACATATTTTGGTAGTTATAGAGGTTTTGGTGCTTGTGAGTACTATATTTAAAATCTTGTGAAGTGAATCTAACATCGAATAATATTTAAACCATTAAAATTGTGATATTTATTTTTCAAAATTATGTAAATATCTGTTAACGGTAACTTCAGATGTTACAAATCATTCAATTACGTATAAATTAATCTTTCACGCGTCTATTAGATTTAATAAAGACACTATTGTGTAGAAACTAGTTATCTATATATTTACTGCAAAGTGAATTCCCGGCGAGTCAATTCCTTGCTGCCCAAAATAACTAGCTGTCACATTATTTTTTCTGTAGAAATCGCAAAAAAATGCTTTTAAAATGATTTGTGACAAAATATAATATTCAAATATTTATACTAACGTTATGATAATTGTAGGAATTATACAGTACGAAATTATGTAACGATTAGTATTAAAGAAACCAACTTATATACAAAATCTTATATACCTACATGTAAATGTAAATATTTCCCCGTGTACCAAGTTCCCTTCTTTACAATTTTTATAGACTTAGTGATATATAACTAACAGTATCTTAATGTAAAAATCACTGTAATCGTAGATATTACTCGAAAAAATTATACTTAATCTACTTTCATTCAACCATACATTTGGAGCCGGCTAAGAGATATAATTTTACAGATTTCATAATGCGGTTTTGCGAATTGGGACAGAATTGAGCATACTCTACTGGAACCATTTGCGGTGATAGTTGGAAGCGAGTATTTACCCGAAAATGGAATTCAGTTATGCCCACATTTCCGTTTATACTGTCCAAAGTTTCGTGCAATTTAGTGAAGAACACAAAAGATGAAGTTATACAAAATAACAACAAATATTACAAAGAAATTAATTGAAACACACTATGTGTCAACATACATATATGACAACCTGGTTTAACAATAAAATAATGAAAACAATCTCCATGTTACGTACAATCCATACCGAAAACTGTCCAAACTACATCTCACCAACTCAATCAAAAACCTGCAAATCAACAGCTATAAAAACTTCGAAAATAATATTTTAAAATAATAAATTGTCCAAATAAGAAGTGTATAAGCAATATTAAATTAATAAAAATAATTAATTACAGTATTGAGCAATAAATTAATACGTATTGTTAAGATTAGTAATTATATTACTGTTACTGAGAAGCAATAATTGTCATTGGTAGTCGGCATTGTATAGGGAACAGAGACTGCAATCAAGTGATATATATGTATGTTAATACTGATGAGAGAACTAAACATCGTGCGAGCCTTCGCTTCGTAGCACCTCACTTATATAATATGCGTCCTTTCACAACAAATACAAAAAACTATCTGTTCATATAATTTATGATGTTAAATATTTTGTTTTTTTTTCATATTATTCTCGTTAATCATAAAATATGTACAATGAATCAATATTTTAATTGAATTATCTAAGTAAATCATTTTAAAATAAATTTGCAGGCCATTTTATATTTATATCATGATAAAGAAATCTTTAATATTTTCTATTTAAAAAGAGCTTAGTCGTTTTGGACAAAAGATTATCATATAAATGTATTTCTTTTTTTTCATTATACGAGTATTTGTTTTTAAGCAAATTAATTCAAAATCTTCTGAAAACGCAACGTTGCTTTTGATGTATTCTGTCTTTAGGCTTATCAAGGGTACAGAATAGACGGCCTCGACGCGTCCACGAATCATAGTAAATCTTTTACTTATAACTAAATTTATTATTATACATTGAATGTGTTAAAATTATCTATACATTAATACTTGTAGAAACACAAAATGTAAGTGTTTTATTATAATTTATAGTACAGCCTATTGAATATTTAAATAATTTAGATATTCAACATAACGAATAAATTTTGTGATACGAAATTAAAAGCAATAAATTCAATTAAGCAATACAATCGAAATCGAATAACAACGAAAAAAAAATTTTTTGGATATTAATTCAACGTTAATTTAAGTGATAGCTTTTATTGATGGCGTTTAAATAAATGTAAGTAATTTAACATAGTTATAATATTATTATTCGGTGATGAAGGTGATGCTACTATTTCGGTGTATATTCAGTTAATCTATTAAAATAAATATTTTCAGAACTCCTTCCCCTATCTACTAAATTCATTCGATTCTTATCAAATACTATATAAAATGTAAATATGATGTATTTAATAATTTCACGTTATTTAACAACAAGACCAAATAAATCTTTCAAATAGTTAATAAAGTAATCATTGTTTATAATTTCATTTAATCATTGCCTCTGTAATGGCAAGTATCAAGACGTATATAAAACTAGATATAAAGTAAACTGTAGTCAATCTAGTCTGAACTTAGACTATATTTACACTAGATGTAGACTTGGGTGATGATTAAATATGTGATGCGTTGCAGTAGATACGTGGGAGTGTGTAGGATGTATATTTAGAAAGAGATTCGTTTAGTAGATAAAGCACAGATAGGATCATCGTGAAATTAATGACTTGGCCTTAATATTTTTTTGTACGGAATAAGCAATCGATATAAGGTAATTATTAAGTGCATCTGAACTTTAATAAGAGTCTATTCGAACAGTTTAGATATAGTGTTTTATTATACTATGTACCTACATACTTTAAAAGTGACAAAGTATATAATGCTTTTTATTCCAAGTCCATACGTCGCATCGTATGGTAACAACTGGATTTTTTCTATTTTCTATTACTAAAAATAGCTGTATGAGACATCTTTATTGGTTCAATGTATTATTTAAAAGATCCATCAAAAGTAAATAATCATATATAATGTGTTCATTTTCATATGTGACTACTAAACATATTTTGATTCATATTAATTTCATGCTTTTCAAATTTTGCAGTTTCTCCTTTAACTTAAGAATTATTGTAACTTGTTTACGCTTAAAGCTAATTTTGTATTTAGTATGTTATTTATAGTATATAAATTAATCCCCTTTACAAGTAGTGCGTCAATTTTTCATTCAATTATTCCTTCCTAATAAGTAACTACTATATACCAAAAGTACCTACAGACTTAGTAATGTGTTATACATATATACATAAACATATATACATAGGATTAGGGAGAATAAGTCGTCATATATTATTGCATTCTAATATTATGTTAGAATGAAGATTATCCAATCGTCATCTCTTTGAAAAATATTGTACCATATTATCATAATATTTAATTTCCATTTTGTTTCATATACATATATATTTTCACTGAAATGTGTAACTTTAATAACATTTAATTTAAATTCTAACATTTTATATTAATAACCTGATAACTGGATCAGTTCCTACGAATATAATGCTAAATTTTAACCTATTCTGCTAATTATTCAACGAAATTATTGTTATTCGTAGATTATTAAATAATAAAAATAGAATTCTAATATAACAATAATTTATAAATGTTTTTAAGTCAAAACTGACGAACGTCTGGAATTGCATAATTTAATTGCTTTTATTTAGTGAAAATTATTTGTAAACTAACTTCTTGACGTATTTTTGTCAAATATATAGGAATAACGATTTAAATAGTGTTATTAAAGCTATAAGTAATAGGGTCCAGCGCGTTACGTTGTAATGTAGGTTTCGCCTAGGTAACGTAGAATATACTGTACATATGTACATGAAACATTGTTTCATGATTACAGTTTAACTTTGAAAATTAATCAAAAAGGTCTGGATATGAAAACAAGCAATATGCGTTTCAAATCAATATGTGCGCATGAACAACCTTAATATTTCAAATAATGCTAGAAAGATACAGATTACAACAAAGCATTATTTTAGTAAAGATTTTTATGTTTTAAAATAACTTTTTTACTGACATTGAATTTTTTAAGTTTTTAGAACTATAACGTCACATTGTTGATGCACAGCTTATTTGAAACGTATATCATCAACACGAATTATTACCACTTAGCCCTTCGAGCACAAAGCTACGTAAATCTTTGATACCGGGCAATTTAGTCTCAAAGCGACTCACGGTGTGGTTGCAAAAGTTGCCGCGATTTTCAAGATGGCAGAGCAAAACTATACAGTTGAGATTTTGTAAATTCATGTCAGCTGTGTACTCGCTATGCCTGTTATGAACGAATAGACGACTCGCGTTCGCGATTCAATTCTCGGCGAAAGACTCGTATCTGAAATTTGCGTAGCCTTTTGAAGGGCCTAAATGTTATTAACATGGGTCGATAAGCAGCGAACATATTATTTAAATATAATTAGACTTTTCTTCGTACTTGTGAAAGCCTATTATGATCTTTCGCTATATTTCGAATGTTTTTAACTGCTTTTATATACAACATCACTTGAAACTACAATACTTTATGATCTCTGACCGAGAATATGATTCAGAATGTTGTATCATAAAAGCAACGATATTTTTATCATTTATAATAACGCTATTTAAAAATACTTTCATTACCACTATTCTAAATTGATTTAACTTTAGTTAACGAATTACTAATTCAACTGAATGTAATGAAATATGAAGATTGTATTATAGAATTATGACTCTGTAACGCCTCGTTCAAGCATTTTCCTAAAATAAGTAGCGCACAAAACGTGTATACCTCGTGCACAATAATAAGACATACTGTGATTCCTTCATACTTATTTCATGTTAGTCCCACGGGCAACAAGATATATTGCGACGAGCTTATCTGACCCGATGAGAGCAGTTATAGCAACTATCAAAAGGCATATGAAATCTATTTAAGCACAGAAATCACACAAAACAATTCAGAGCTATAGAAAAAAAGTCACAAGATGTCGGATGATTGTCGGAATATACCGACAAGGATCTTGTGACTTTTTTGACATTTCATATTTTTGCTACTTATGGCCATTGAGTCAGACATGTTTGTCCGTCAATGTAACATTTTTTTATTTTACCTCTTATATTACACAGAACATGTTCGACACGATGACGTCATCGAAATCAGGTGTAATGTTATTGTGCACGAGTAATGAAAAATAATATTAAGATACCAAAATATTATGTACCTATCTCTTCGAACAATAGTTAGAAAGGAAGTAAACATCAATAAAATGTTTAATCAATTTTTATTTACTTTCAATTTGTAATTAATGTATTCAGTAAATGGAAAATAGTTTTTAAATAAACCGTGATAAATATTAAAAGGCCTCACAGCATATTGTGCAATATTTAAATTTCCAAAAAAATAAGTGTCAAAATTGTGAAAAAACGATAAAGTAAGAGGATATTATGTGCAACTGTGAAATGTATTTGCAATATTATAATATAGATATTTCCATTATTTTGCATTGTGTGTATTATTTAGCTTTAGAATTGTTTTTTTTTCCATTGAACCATAAAATAAACAGTAATGTATATAATTAATGTTTTATTTACAACTTCGTATTTAACATAGTATCTTTATTTCAGCAGTGGAAATCCACATTTATTTTCATTACAAAAATGAATAATAACTAAGACCTCGATTTAAAATTTCATGGATGCAGTTAGCTACATTGGACAGTAGCAATTGTATATTCATTAAGGACTTAAAGGCTTTCCTTCAGTTGTCAAGTTTGTATTTCCACTGTGGTTCCAAGTATGGAGTTAGTTATAAAATATTGATATATGGTATACATCAATGTTTGAATGCAATAAAGTTTAAATATTTAATTAGTCTACATGGGACTGCAATCATTACAATCGCCTTCAGTACTTCTTCATCAGATTCTTCCGCATTAAAAATTCAATTGAAAATCAAATATTGTTCATAAGAGAGGATGTAGAGACAATTATCTATGTCGTATGTATGATTCGTTGAAATGTTTATTGCAACTGGGCCAACTGCGCAATGGTCAAACTGAATAATTTTGTATCAAAACATCGTATACATTTGCATGTTACAATGTAAGGACTGTATCGGGCTTTAGAATAACACGTGATTTCTCATAATCATGTACATGTATTAAAATAATTTTCAAGGTGTGAACTTTGTAATAACGGAATATTGTATGGAAAATTTCCACGGTTTGCAATACGTACCTTCTTGCAGTAAGTCTCCACAGCCAAGCACAAAACAACATTTTGGCATCTCCTTAACTCTCCTAAAAAAAACCGAGAGAACATGTACGTAGTATTCTCTAGCACCGTATTTTACAACAGTTTAAACAACCTGTTGCTGCTTTCTATAACAATACATCGTAGGTGATTTCAGCAAGACTGAGCTAAATACCCTCTCAACAAGTCTGCTGGCCTAAAAGCTGTTTAATTAAAGACTTAAATATTAAGACATGATTTAAAACTTTTAGAAGTCTAGTTTTATTTTCGCGCCAAATACACCCCTGCCAGCTATAATAATAGCAACCATAAAACTGCGTGCCCGTTTATAAGAATTTACTACTAGAGGGTTGATAGGTTGGTCATAGGGTTAACACAAGGTTTCATTGATCCCTGTTTGAAAGTATTACAACATAACTTGAAGCAAGTTTAGAAAGTTCCCCGTAATTTACTAAGTTCTGTAACATCTCTAAGACAACTCCATCTATTGTTGAAATAAATTAATAAAACGTAAAACCGCTTTTTCTCGTGAAGTGTGATTTTGCTGGTATTTCGCAAGTTCTACAACTTACTACTAGAGGGCGCTAATACTTATTTAAAATATAAAGTTTAGTTTCCATTCACATGGACATCTTTTTTGTCCAATAAAATGAGGATGAAAATATCTGTACGAAATTTTTTCGATTTAAAACCCAATTAATGGACCACAAAAACATAATGGGCCTTTCAAATACATTGAAGCTTAAAGTTTTAATTTAGTTAACCCTTTTATATCGTAATACTAGCGCCCGGTAAGGATTTTTGACAAATCATGGTTCATCATCAGCTCACTATACGTCCCCACTGAGGGGCTCGGAGCATACCCTAAGTTGGGGGTGACTAGGCCATAGTCAACTACGCTGGCCAAGTGCGGGTTGACTTCACACATGTCCTTGAAATTCTTCTCAGATATGTGCAGGTTGCATTACGATGTTTTCCTTCACCGTAAGAACGTCGGATTAATGTACATATGTAAATCGAAAAAAGCACATTGGTGCATGGCGGTATTCGAACCCAGGACCTGCAGATTGCAAGTCAAAACATTATTATGAGGAGGATTGCGAAATGCTATCTTTACCAAAAATAATGAAGTACTTATACCGAAAGCATTTTGGTGATACAAATTTGTGGTGAAACATAACAGTTAGCGGCGGTCGAAGAGTTAAAACACATGTTTAACAGTATTTTTGGAGTAATACAGAATATGTTTTGGTCGTAATTGGAGTAGATTTGAAATAAAACGAACATTCCAGCAGCTTTCCTTTATTTGATGCAGCAAGATTACAAACACGAAAACATTTATACTAGTTACGCGATGGAACAATGAAAAAAAATATTTTAACGATGGCTACCTTTGTTATGTATTATCTATAAATTTTATAATCTGTGATGTAAGTTTCCTAAAAGTTTAGAATTGCCAACAAAATTATTAAAAACTGTATTTGTACAACATGGACATACAATAACTAAAACGTTTTATTTTCACAAAAAAATTGTTAAAAAGGTCATTAAAAGAAATAATAAATATTTCATATTACGATATAAGTACAAAAAGTATAAAGTAAATTTTAATAAACAAAATAAAAGTATTTAAAGTTTACAATATTACTATATCTATTATAATTATAGTATTTGGTTGATATTGCAAGCATTTCATCTAATTTGTTTAAGGAATATCTTGATTGCCTTACAATCACTTTTCAATGGTACCAAATGAAACTTAAACGTCATAATTATGACGTAACACAAGACATTTAAATACGATTGTTTTAAATTCATGTTTAATTTTAACAATCTATAAGACAAAAGTGCATTTACTATCTTTGGAAAATGTTTTTTATGTTTATGTTCCGACGATGCGAATCCTTCAGTTTGCAGTACGCATATTCCTTACCATAATAATGCCCGCAACAAATTTGTTTCGCTGTGAGTTTCGATTGTAGTGACACTTGTATTAACACATATAGTTGTCTTACAAAGTGAATGTAAGAGGTTACAATATGTGTCAATACTGTCCCTGCAATCAAATTCAAAGTTAGACGTAAAGCAAATTGTTATAACTTACATCACATTTACTAAATCTAGTCATCAGCAATATTACCTAATCGTAACATCTAAATCGTTTCATTCTGACTAGGTCTTTGAAGAAACACTGGTCAAAAGGCATTTTATATTTTTTGAAAATGAAATTTTTAATACTTGAGTAAGTAAAAAATTCGTGAATTAATGATTTATTTCAGAAATATTTTGCTTGTCTTTTTGTTAAAAATATTTATGTCTGTTACATTATTTTATTTACGGAAATGTAACCGTCAGTTTCCACTGCACTGAAAAAGTATATTAAATTCAATGCAAATGAGAATTGTTATTGACACATTTGTCTCTCGTATTATTTAAGATAGTTTTAGTGAAATTTATTATTAAATTAAATATTAATAATAAATTAAATTATTAATTAAATTGATGAAAAAAACATCTCTATTTTTATGATGTTTGTGATTAATGTCTTATAAAGATGAAATTCTTTAGAATGGAAACTTTACTTGCACATTTGTATTAAATTCGATCATACAAAGACAAACAGTCGTCAGAACAGAATACTTTTTTTTGTGTTGATTTCAACAATGGAAACTTACGGTTACAAAAACATTTTCCCAGCGGAATAAAATCTTATTGTAACTGCCATTAAAATATTGAAATTTGATTATTTAATTTATATAATCCAATGCCTTTACCAGCTTCTATTATAGACTTTGTTAATGGTTAATCGACTAAAATATTAACTTTAAATAATAAAAAAACTTGCCTTAAACTAAATAAATAAGTTATCCTATGTATCTCGAAATACTTCTTATTTATTTATAGCACGGCAATGATAAATTATAATAAAATAAAACTTAAATTAAATTTGCACCATTGGTTATAATTAAAGTGATGAACCAAAAAAAAACGTGCTTTCATAAATTGAGTTGCAAAAAGAAAAATCAAAAACATTTTTTCATGTTTAGTTATTTTGTTAAAATTATTTATCTAAATTAATTTTTATAAATAAATGAAATTATTTTATATTAAATCACATACAAATTTACTATTATCAAAACAAATTGAAATGTTATTTTTTTAATTTCATAGAATATCTATAAATTGCAATTGTCTACAGCAAAATGACAAAAATAAATAAACATGACAAAATCAACTAATTAATCTATTAAATATAATGACAAATGTAAATTATTAAATCACTTCAAATACAATCTTAAATTAAAATAATAAATTTAAACAAAAAAAAAATCTTGTGTTGCAGATAAAAACCACAGCCCAAATTAAAAACGGTCAGGAAATTTCCTGACATTTGAGAGATACATATCTTAATTAGACTAACTTAATAACACTACGAAATGTTTTATTTGGTGGTTACAAATTGTACGTTATTACTAAATGAGATAAAGCTTAAAAACTATACGATTGGTATATATTTGATACGCTAATATCGTCATATAATACACAAAACACTAATATGAGTAAGCGGTAAGCGTAGTATTCCACTGCAGTGACACTTGTAATATAATCATCCTTTTCGTCTCAAATTTGACATGTACGAATATGGATAGGAAGGGGAAAATATTATCTTTCTGTGCGTCCCATCCTCTGCCTATTAAAGCGGTAGCAATTCGCTAGTTTGGCGAACCAAGGTGACATTAACTTACTTGCCACCTTTAAAAAAATTACAAGTGTCAAGGCAGATACTACGACAAGGTACACAATAGCTATGGTAAGCACACATATGGTGAATAATATATAAAACTGTGTTTTAAAAGTCCTTTAGGTGCCGTGCACTGCTTCTATATCGTTGGAGTCAGAATGATGCGCCGTTTGTATGAAGTGTATGATAAACACAATTCGGCGGATATAAATTTAGCCTTTATCATTAATATACATCGCAATCAGCAAATGTATACAAATAACATCAGCTAAATATGTGAATAGGAAGTGATTTTTGCAGGAAAAACATTACTTTGAATTCGTGTACTGTAATTAAAATTTAAAAAAAAAACTTTATATATGTCTATGAAGAATCTCTACAAAAATCGCTTTAAACGTCAAACTACTGGTGATGTGAGAAATATTATTAATGTACTAATAAAAAATGTGAAGATAATTATTAGATTTTGCAAAACACATCGCCAGTATAAGACGGCCTATTCACTGTAGCGACTTATGCGTTGTAAGGGGTCGCTGGTTTAGTGGACGTGCACACGTACACGTAATCTGACTCAGAATCGAAGCGTGGACGGCAGGCCTCACGTTAGGCGGTTGCCACTTGCCAAACTATCAAGTGGCTCTTGGTAGCCCGCTCCGCAAGAGAGCTGTGTCCACTAGATCCATCCTCAGCCACCACCACGCTATCCTCCATTTCTGAATCAGCTAGAAAATAAAGTAAGAAAGAATAAGTGATATAATCCAAAAATAGAATTATTATTTTACGTATAATTTCTAGTGATGCAACGGATGTCTGTTTCCGTTTCCGCAAGTGCGGAAGTTCCGCGTGCTTTTCAACATCCGTTTCTGCTTCTGTTTCCGCAACTTTTATAACGGAGATAAAACGGAACTTTACGACGGCTGAGAGATTCAAATGCGCGGCGCGAGACGGGCAGTCCGTGCGCGGCCTTTCGGCACTTGTCGCATTTGTTTGTTTACGTACTATTTTGTGAATTTAAGCGCGTAATATTTTCTGCTGCTGTTTGAAACAATCAGTTTCTCTTGCTGGAGTAAACTGTCTAGTTGTTGTCCATATAAAATTTGACAACTGGCAAAATTTGACTATTTCATACTTACGAGTTATTAAATGTACTTTTGAATAAGTGATAACCATGTAATCATATAATCATCATCATTATATAGTTAGAAATATATTTGTCGTTTGTCAACACGAGTGGTTTGGCGAACTTTAATTTGTAAATAGTGTAATTTTGTTTCCTGAAAATAAATAAAAAAAAACGCGTATTTTAACTTATTGCAGCACAGTAAAAATACATACATTGAAGGCTAAAGGACACCGATATCCAATGCCTTAATAAATTAAAAACGAATACAAACTGTTTTTACCGAAAAAAATATTTTTGTAAATATGTTTTTTATTATTATTTACACTTCTGTTTCCGCATCCGTTTCCGTTTCCGTTTCTGCTAAAATTTATTTTTGACATCTGTTTCCGTTTCTGGTTCCGGTAAGACACTTCCGTTGCATCACTAATAATTTCTGATATTCAATTCAGAAAAAACTACTATAAATTTGACAAATAACTCAATATTTCTATTTTTTAATTCTGTTAACTGAAACAATTTATTATTAAATATGTTAATTGTTATGTTTTAATGATATCTACGTAGCAAAAAAAATATACACGATTTTATAAAACATTATATTATAAGTAAATTATCAACAACATTATAATCAGTAAGAAAATACACATTTAAATACATTTTGTATAGAAAAAACAATATGTTTAATTACACATGATTAGCAATATACACATTGGCAGATATAATAATTAACATGAAATGATTAAATAACGTAAAGAAAAAAAATGAAACTAAAGATCGAACGAGAACCAAGTACAAAAGTCCAGGTGACAACAATAATGATGTTAACAATGAGATTATATAAATCAAACCTTCACCCATGTTATATTGTTAGGCAATATACAGATTTGAAGCTCCACAATGTTAAAAAAAGCAATTTAACACGTTCTATGCCACTACGATTGAAAGTGGACACGTTTGGAGAATCGATAGCACTGAATGTGTTAAAATGTGCTAAATGCATATCAGTTAGAAATTAGTTTAGCTTATATTGTAAGAATTAGTCGTATTACAAAGTGTCCCAAGCGCCAATACTCATTGTGTCAATATTCAAACTAAAGACGTACCGTTTCTTACATATTGTCATGTTTTTGCTTTATATTGTAACAGGTACGTTCAGCGTTGGCCTAGTACCTGCCAAGCTATGAGGTGGGAGCCTGTGTCCGGGTCATCGCCATGATCTTCTAATGGTCAATAAAAATATATAAATAATGATGGGGAAAAGCCAAAAAGAAAATTATAAAAATACGCACAACTAAGCCAAGGTTAAAGCGAGTTATTAGAAAAAAAAAACATTACAACAAAAAGCTATGTTTAACATTTTAAATAAAAACTGTGTTTTTGGATGTTGTTTTAATGAAAAAAGCCTGCTCTATATTTGTCTTGTTTTATAATCTAACTTCTACATATACTCCAAATAACAACAAAAGCGAATGTATTTGTTCATTATATGTTATGCAATATATGTTACTAGCTGTCATGTTAATTTACTAAAGCTTTGATGATGAATGTTATGTTAAATTGAGTGACTAAAGTGATTTTTATTTGAACATTGTGCCAACAAGAATGTTGTAATTCTTCCCAATCTTTTAAACCCAGCTGTCTTTCCTTTGTCTGTCTTGTCTTTTCGTTATTTTGTGAAAATTATGTTAATGAATATCATGGCTTAAAGTAATGCTAGTTAAAGCGATTCTGGACACCTGGGACTATGTGAAATGGTTTTATTAATGCACATAAATATTTGCAAGTAAGTGCATATTGCTTTTCATTTTAAACATTTCTTATTAAACCTCTTTACTTTAAAAATAATTATTTGGCCATAGAACTTAAATTTAAAATAACTAGAACTCTTATTAAAATTAAAAATATAATTATTTTCTAAAACTTTGGCAATGGATTTTAATGTTTATCTATAGTAATTTATATCTGTATTCGGTGATACTTTCATATAAAATATTTTTAATATATACTTACTTCGGCTGATAATATTAAAATCTGACCTAATATATTTTTACGTGAAATATGTACCGTATCAACCGACAAGGACATCTATGGACGTAGTACGAATATTAGTGAAAATCGCTATCGACAAAATTCGTATTAAAATTTTGTACAGCAGACGTAAATACACTAAAGTTAATATGAATTTTGATATAGTTAACGATGACGATACGAAGGCGATTGTCACAAATATTCATGCTAGGTCCATTAATCTAATGGTCATAAGTCAAACTAAATTATGACAGATCACTAGTGCCACTCTGACAATGTCAAAAAAGTGTCAGAAGGTTGTACTGTAGATGTCTTGTAATTTTTCTTTTATGTCTTTTTGCCTAAGTTAGTAATTTGTGTCAGACCTAAGCGAGATATCTGTCCCTCAGCGAGATATCCTTGCTTGATTATACGCTATAAATAATTTATAATTTGTCTTTCCGGGAAAAGTTTGAATTCACAATAAAATTATTGTGGGATTTAAATGTTAATTACCTATTCTAAAATCGATGTATCCTTCACCACCGGACATCACCAGCATTGGCGGTGAGGCGGTCTTTTGTGGCGAGTCAGCGGTCTTCTGCGGTGAGTCTGGTGTACGGGTGGGAGAGTTGGCGTTGCCAGGAACAGCTACGAAGAAGGTGACCGCATCACGATGCCCGTGGAAGCTGAGCTGAGCTTGTGCCATGGAACACCACGGGATAGAACCGGTTGGACTTGTTGAGTCAGGTCGTACACGGCCTGTAGCTGTAAGCAATATTACAATTGTATCCATAAAAAAAGTAAAGGATGGGTAAATATAATATTTATCATTTATGAATTTATTACTCAATTCGACAATAGACATAAGAGCAATAAACGAACAATATATTAATGTAATTGTATTGTTTCGTGACGTCAACGTGTACAAAACGTATCTGTGACGTCATTGCATTTAGGCCTCATAATGTCTGAAGTGGTATATGTACATACTAAACTTGTTGGTATCACTTTCACACGTCCACAACATACTCCAACGTAGCCTCAGTGCAGGTAGATGAACTACACACCCTACTCCTGTGGCATCCCACATCATGGCCGTGAGGGTACAAAGAGGTTTAGTGGGTATACTACTTGCCGGGGAGAGTATCCTATATACCTACCATATCTTCATGGCATGGAATATGCATAAAGCATTCGTTTTTAAAAAGCTAGCCTAGCCTAGCTCGGCTTATAATGGTGTTTACCTGAAGTGTTAGCAATAGCGGTGTGCCGTGTGGTACCACCACTGGAGTCACGGCTGGAGCCCTGCGTGTCTGACAACGGTACTGAGATGACAACACCATTGCTGGTACCGATCCAGAGCCGACCTGAGCTGATGAGTAGTGCAGTAATCCTGACGAAGGAGAAGCCCAACTTGCCAGTGCCGAGCATCTTACTAACGTAAGGCTCGATGTCAACATCGCGTAGATGTTGGTAAGTATGCGCGTGATACAGACGCAATGCTGAGTCCATTTTGATAGATACCTATTTAATTTTAATTAATTAGTGACATCTTGATTAATAAGTCTTATATGAAGCTGGTTTGTTGAGATATTATATTCATCATAATTTCTTCTTATATTTTGTATTTAAAATTATAGAATGAACAATATTTAAATTACAATTTAAGTGTTCAATGCTATTTAAATTTAATCTGAGCATATTTGATAGAACAAGCAAGAGTGTGAGACCATACAACATTAATTCACAAGACAAAGATTGAATCCCTGATTAAAACTTGGTTTCTACTGCAGAAAAAACTTATAAAAAATATATGGTCATCTCTCTCACTCTTTGAAAAAGATGGATACATAATGTTTTTCACTGGTGGAAATTCACAGTAAAATCAGTTACCCAGACTCCATCGCCGTCGCAAGCCATCTGACGAACTTGACTCTCGTGTCGAGGGTGAGCTTCAAGTGTGTGCACAAGTGTGCCAGTTCTGGGCTCCACCACGTGCACTTTGTTGCGGTACCCACACCACACAGTGTTGCCAACAACGCAGAGACAACGCACTACCAACATAATAATATAAACTACAACTACCAAAGTTAGATAGAAGAAGCGCCAGAAGAAGGAATTATTTCCAAACTTCGTGGTGTACTCAATTATACAAATGATAAATAAAGAAAGGATATTTTTTAGTTTATTCTTATCTCTGATCAATAAAGGTATGTCTGATAAAATATTATTGCAAATGTTTATGAGCGGCTGTCACTTAATATTAGATGAAAAATAATCCTGGTCTTCTCTTCCTTGTCATACTATCGCTCCTAGCTTAAAGAGTGTAATCCAGTGTTTCCCAAAGTGGGCGACAACGCCCCCTTGGAGGCGTTTGAAACCTAGGAGGGGGCGATAAGAGGCCCAAAAAATGGGGGGCATTGAAATTAATTAAAGTAATGAAATTGTTGTTTTTTGTTTTAGGGCTGAATAAAAATTAGGGGCGCTCTGAAATATAATTGATTTTCAAAGGGGGCGGTGAAAGAAATAAGTTTGACAATCACTGGTGTAATCTATTGCCTTTGTGCTCAATATCTGTCAGATTAAGAAATTAGTACAAACATAACTATGAAATAATAGAATATAATACAAATTTTAAGTATAATACCTGAACATTTTGGGTCTCCCAGTGTGACGACCAAGTACTGCTTCAAATTCCATTGTCCGGTGCCATCGCGGGAAAATATGGCGATAGTGCCATCAGCTAACGCGACCAAACAACGAGAAGAACATGACACGATTGAGAGAATCGCGTCATTCATCTTCACACTGTATTCACAAAGAAAATAATCATGGTCAAGTGAAGGTTTATTTAACTAATATTATAAATCCAAATGTTTGGATGGATGTTTGTTACAAGGTATCTTCAGAACGGCTGCATGGATTATGATGAAATTTGATAAAGATATAGAATACAGTCTGGAAGAACACATTGACTACAAAGATCCCGGAAATGTACACTGTTCCAGCCAAAAAAGCAGGAAAAAGTCAGTTCACTATATAAAAATTGTACAGTTATCTTACATGCTGATACATTTCTTGTAATCAACAACAGCGGAGTGAATATATAGATTGCCGCTCTTGGTGCCGAGCCACATAGTCGGCATTATAGTAGATGTTCTAGCTTCAAATACGGGGCTAAGACGTTCAGGTATCTCATCATCGTCGTACGCTGCGACACCTTGTTCCGGAACATCCTCTTGCACCTCAGCAACTAAGACAATACACATGTATAAATAACGTATTCAAAGCACAAAATTTAGTCAGCAAAGATAAATAATAAGGCTAGAATTAAAGTGGCATTTTTTCAGCTTAGGCTATAATCAATTCCATTGCGAAAAATGGTTGTTTAATTTTGAAAAATGAGACATTTTTCAATTGATGATAGTCTCAGTGGAGTTTTTTTTTATTTAAACTATTTCTTGTTTACTTGTATTATTAATAGGCGTCGAACTAAGTGGAGGACTTTGCGAAGTCGATGCAGTTTCCTCTGCATCCTTTTCTTCATTCTCCTTTTTCTCTTTCACAGGAGATTCAGAAGGAGTCAGTAAAATAGAATCCACCTGAAAGAGATATAGTATTTACTAGTTCGTATAAAAAATAAAAAGAGAAATATTCTTTAAAGGCTTCATGGATTCCTGGTCAAATTCATATCTCATTAACCATAGTTCATCTAAATAGTCACTTACCAGCACTTTACGTCCAACAATAATTTTCTTCTCCCCATTTTCATCATCTTCTTCTTCTGAGCAATGAAACTGTGGCTATAAAAAAAAAAATTTTCTTCACTAAAACATCATAAAATTACAAAAAAAAAAATCCCCTTCCCATGTTATACACTGTCACTTTACCTAATCAATTTGTAATACTTTTCAGATATTTTGGCAGCTCTTAACATTGCGCAAGATATTTGTAAATAATCTTAACAAAGATACCCTGCTCTTAGGAAGAAGAGAGTTGTGTGGTGTTTTACCCAATAAAACCCTATCGATGGCCATCTTGTTGCATCTATAAAATTATTTACATGTGTGCTTACCTTTCCACCATTCTTAAGTTCAGCTTCGCGTTCTTTGAACTCTTTGTAATCCTCATCTGTGGCGCCTTGTACTGAAGCTATGCACAATATGTGCTTCTCGTATACAGTGAATGTCTCGATCACTACAGCTGGATTGTTTGCGTCGATAATCTAATTGTACAAATATAATACTTCATTATTAATATGTAGTTATAATCGACAAAAAGTACATCATGATATTTCAATTTTTCTTTTATATCTTATTAGGTGGCAAACGAGTAAGCGGCCACCGAATACGGTGAAATGGCGAAGATATCTGTAATTGCAAATGCCTTGCATTTAATCGATGGAGGAGACATAAGAGAAGATTTCTCCTTTCTATACATTCTTATCCATTTCTCATTTCCATCCTTTCCTTATATAGACTGGGGAAGGAAATTTATATTTTTAGTATTAACTTACCATAACAACCCCATCATTCTGGGTACTAGAGCATATCCAAACGAGAGAGGAAAGATTTTTCTCGGAATGTTCAGGAACACGAGTTGATTGAAGCTGTTGGTCAATCTCATTTATTTCAGGCGAGTGAACGGATTCCGCCTTTGTCATTTCATATGCTGTGGATAAAAAAACATTATTAAGTCCAAAAATGAAGGCAAAGCAACGAGAAATCAATATTTTTTTAGTATAAAGGACAATCAATCATAGTTTACCTAAGCACATGGTGTTTTGTTCGTCATCATTATCGTCCTCGCTGTCGTTAGGATAAAAAACACTGTCACCGATCATGCAGCCGCCATCAGAAGTGCGCCCTCCGTTCAAGTTGACTCCAGCCGCGCAGAGCAGGCTCATACGAGGCTCACCTTCTGCTATAGGTCTAAAAAAAATAATTGACAATGTCAGTTTCTCAGAGAGAGGCGTTTTTACATACGAAAATATCATAATAGCATAGAATGTGTGAATATCATAAAAGCTTTCGTTACAAAACAAACATAATGAAGCAGTCTTTTCAAAGCTTATTCCTGAATTGTTTATTGAAACATACCTGCAAAATATAGGCACTGGTACTGGCACGCCTCCAGATGAAAGGGAAACACTTGGACCTTTCTGTCCTTGCACACTCTTCCCAGGTAGACTCCAGCCGTAAGCCTGAGTGCGACCGTCTTCCTTGCGCACGTGAGCCCGCACCTAAACGTCGATACAGTCATCATTTTTTTGTCCCTTATTCACAATTATTAATGGGTAATGTCACTAAACGGATATTGGTAATTTGTGTAATCCATTCATTGCTAAATAGTTACTCCACATACCTCGGGGTCACGAAAGCTGAACCACAATTAATTACTGGCCAGATAAACACAATATTTTGTGATAATAATACATTACGACTTGCTTTTTCTCTCCACTATCTATATATATAAAAGATAGTCGTGTTAGTTACACTATTTATAACTCAAGAACGGCTGAATCGATTTGACTGAAAATTGGTGGGCAGGTAGACATAGGATAATTTTTACCCCGTTTTCTATTTTTTATTCCGCGCGGACGGAGTCGCGGGTAAAAGCTAGTAGAACTATATACAACTGGACATACATTTCCAATGCACATTGCAACTTTGCTGTTATCATCCGTAAAATTATGTTTATTATACTAAATAGATATATTAAAAAAGTCGCATTATGCGTGGAAAATATCTATGCTAATTATTGTTCAATTAAAGCATTTTGCCAAGCCTTTTGACGCCATTACGGCAAATAATAGTCGAATAGTATTTTATACGTGATAATAAAATTTTAGATTGAGCCAATGTTTATTTGACATATCGTATCATTACCCAAATAATAAGGGTATAACATGTTTGTTATAAGGTGGCAAACTTGCAAGTGGCCAGCGGAATTCGCCGAAATAGCGAAGCTACCAATGCCGATATACATCTACATTTTTAATAAGGTGTACAAAAGTTAATGAACTAGTAGTTTATATTCCAGTTGATTTAGTGTTTGAGGATCATTCCATTTTATTTTTAAAGCGCCCGTAAATTTAGCATTTATTATATTTTAATATGACCAAATTTGAGTATGCATATTAAAACCCATTATTATATTTTTAACGTAAAGATGAATGTGGTGATTTTTTAATGAATAACTTTAAAAGAAAGGGGATATGTTAATTTGAAAACAATGAAATTAATGTATTGATGAAAGATCTAGCTCTTAAGCATTATGAAGATTAATATAGTGAAAATATAATAAAAACATAAAATACGAATAAAACCCATATTTATTTAAGAGAGAACACAAAATGTATACATAAAATTAAAATCATACGAAATAAAAACTACATAAAAATTTGTACCTACAATAATAGCTAAGATTCATATGAAAAACACAATTTAGCTTATAATTACAAACTTCTTAAATATCACAATGTAACTTTAGGTCAATTTATTGAGCTAATAAGTTGCACTCACTGATTCAACTGAAAACAGAAAGGATTTGGAATTATGCAAAGGGAAGGATAATTTACAAATTACGATGATTCCTACGTAAATAATTATATATTTAAAACCAAATTTTTGCAGCATAAAAATATAAATTTTATTATTCTTTATTAAGGCACATTTAAAAGCAAATTACGATAAACAATTAAAATCTACAAATTATGCAGTAAATCAGAAACTATTAAAATTGTAGGGTACAATTATTTACAAAGGAATCATCGAATATTATGTTTAAGTTAAAGACAATCACAATGAGAAAAAAAGCAAAGCCAAGGTATTATATCAGCTAATGTAATAATACATTATTTAACATGAATTAAAGATTGTTTTGAAATGTAAACCGTCTCGTTTTTTAATATACGAACATTTTCAATCCCACCGTTCACTTCAATGTAAGAAAATGTTATGGTAAGATACGTATTAAGAGAAAAAAAAAACTAATTTCGAAATGACAATGGTCTTTAGCCATTCTTTTGCGAAATGTTTAGTTAACTAGCCTATCTATGTTCTTATTTATTTATAATTTATACCGAATTTTCTATAACGTAAGGAAGTTTTCATTGGCGAATCAAAGGGAACTCAACGGTGCTCAAACCTTAATAAAATTATCAATATTATATTCTATTCTATGGTTCAATCTCTCTGATGTCCAGCACTCGAAATACTTTTTAGCTATCTCTTTATAAGCAAATCTCGTGATCGTATGAACGTGAAATTTGACACACTTAATGTTATTGTGAAAAATAAGTATATTAAGTAATTTTTTATAAAAAAAAGTCTTTTATGAATTATGGTCGAATTTCGACAAATGGGCGACCACTCTCTTATCATAAGGCATTGTATTTACCTGTCGGAACTGTTCATTCCTATCCTGTCGCCTATGATGCTGGTCAGTCAGTTGGGTCTCGAGGAAGTCCCCCTGAGTGCGGGAGTGCCGTAACGCTGGCTGTGGTGCCGTCACCGCCCTCAGGTGAGGCGTCGATAGAGGACGCTGCGGACGCTCGCTCGGGCTGGAAGTTTATATCAATATATATCATACTATATCTAGGCTTGTATATTTTAAATTTATTAATGTCAATTTTGAAACATGACGGCCTATTAATGTTGTAATTTGGTGGAAATCTGGGTTTATTTCTGCATGGATTTTAAAATTTACCGACTTTAAGTGTAAAATATGCAATGAATCTATTGTGTACGAAATCTAAGTACTTATTAAATGGACATGTCTTATTGTTCAAATATTGTCCAATTTCTATCAGGATGTACTTATTTCAAAGTTTAAACTAGTGCATATGATTACATCAAGGTGCGCAGCATCGGAAAATGTTAAAAATATTATATTCATTAAACAAAAAGCACAATTTAAATTTCTTTTTCAACACACAAAAATCAGTTATATGCTCTTATGCTTATGCTATTAATTTCGAATGCTATTAAGATAATAGACACAGTAATAAACAAAAATAAGATCAACGCGCCAAATGCGAATTACATTGAATCCCTTCATCTTACTAATATTATAAATACGAATGTTTGGATGTATGGATGAATATTTGTTAGAAGGTATCTGCAGAACGGCTCAACGGATCTCAATGAAATTTAGCACAGATATAAAACAGTCTGGAAACACACTTAGCCTACTAAATAATTTTTTTTTCGACGGATTCGCGGACGCCAGTTAGTAACACATAAAGAAATTTAAAAAACGGTTTATATTCCATCTCTTAATTTCCGAAATTGACGTAATAGACTTTGATTAAAGCTTGTTTATAAATATTAGAAAAAAAGTTATGGCTGCAACTGATAATTATTACCGTATTCGTGAAAAAAATATTCGCGACCTGCATATAATTATTAAAAAACAAAGACATTTTATACCGTTATAAAATTATATTAAACTTTCAAGATTTACGTTTACAATATGTATTTTTTGTCTGCTCTTTTTTATTAAATGAATTCTGAATACTCATTTATTAATAAATTTAGTATTTAAATAAGTTTACAAAAAAATATCGCATAAATGTTTTAAGATGACTAATCAAAAATGAAAATCTTGGCATCAATCATGCAATTTTACAAATAAAATAACGCTCAGCCGTTAATTCCATAAATTCATTGATTCTTCCATTTTTACTCAATTTCATCGGTTAACATGAAAACAAAATTTGTTCCGAGAAAGCAACGGAATATTCTATATAAAAAATAATAAATAAACGCATAGCCGCAAGCAACATTTGCAAACGCTAACTTTGAAATGTGATTATTATTATATAATGAATACTGAGAATAAAAAAAATATATATTTACTTGAGAAGGTTGCTAAAGAACTTCCATATGCTCTGTTTACTCTTCTTGCCAGCAGATGCATCGCCGCGGGTCGCTCGCACCATCTCTGTCCAGCGAACAGCATCTTGCAGTTCCATGAAACGTTCCTGGAATTATCATAATATTGTCTTTAATATACGCTACTAAATAAATTAATATCCAATAATCATCGAAATAATTGGCATAAGATACTAGCTTTTACCCGCGACTCCGTCCGCGCGGAATAAAAAAAATGCACACAAGATAAAAAAGTTCCTATGTCCGTCTCCTGGTTCTAAGCTACCTGCCCACCAATTTTCAGTCAAATCGATTCAGCCGTTCTTGAGTTATAAATAGTGTAACTAACACGACTTTCTTTTATATATATAGATTACGGTTTAAGAAATCTTTATATCCTTAATAAGAAATTCACTTAAGGTAATTAATGGTCTATGTTACATTAGTATCGCAAGTGTAGTGTTTTTTATACAATGCAGGTAGTGACAAAACTTATACACAAATAAGTTGAGACATTGTTGAGTTAACCGAGATATGAAAATTAGATGTGGTATAGAATACATTAATTAAGTATGCAAATGTATTTTAAATTTTTTAGGTTTAGGTAGCATTGTTTTTTTTGTCTAGGGGGTGTTTTTTATTCAGAACAGTATATTAGCTAATTTTTTTTACCAACAACTTTTTAAACTTTACCATATTGCTTTACTCTTTTAAAGGTAGTTAACGAAAAAATAATTTACTTATAATTTATAATATACATATTAAACACCTTATACTGATTTCTTTCCATGAGGACTCTTGCCATTTCGACTCGAGTGAATCTCCTTCTCTGCGCCATTGGAACGTCCGCTTCGTCTTCATTATCTCCACTTGTGGTAGAGCTCACAGTTTCCTATATTAAATTAAATCACTATAAATATTGTTTACAATTGACACAATTGCAGTATTTGGTATATATATCCATATCAATTAAATAATATTATTATTGTACTCACTTTCAAGCGCCTAAGTTCATCCTCCAGTTGATTGACGCGCTCTCTCAAGGTTTCTCTAGCCGCATTCAGATTGGCCACTTCCTCTCTCAGTATCTCTTGCTCACCGGTCAATTCATCAACTTTTACTATCAGATCGTCCTTCACCACATTCAAAGCGTTCCTTAAAATATATATAAACAAAATAAATAAAACATTTTAATTAAGATTCTTTAAAATTCCTTATATAAGTATTGTCTAGGAGTAATTGCTTTACAATTATCACGTACTATTATAAAATTATATGAATGAACTCACTTTGTAGCCAACAGCTCATTATTCTCCAAAATAAGATTCTCAACTTCTTTGCCTGTTGAACAACAAAAATATGTTAATTTTTTTCTAAATATTTAAATAATATTCTAAAAACAATCTATCTACAAGCTTTTTTAGGCTTGAAGTACTTTAACAAATTACAAATAACAAAAAAAACATATGAATGACTTAAAATATGAAGAATTACTTAAAATTGTGACTGAAAAATAACAAAAAATTTACATATATTTACATGGTTAAAGCCAGGCATTAATTAGGCCATTGCATTCCCATATAAATACCAAAAACATCAACTTACGCTTACCGAAGTAGTTATCGTTAACTGTTTTGTTGAGCATCAAAAGTTAGAAGGCGTGTAAATAGAAATAGAAAGTACGGATTAGCCACATGTTACTTGGCAAAGGTTAAAAAGAGATGCAATTTGAAAGCAATACATAAAGGTAGACAACGCATCTACAATTGCAGATGGGCAACGATCGTTCCGCTATTTCGACGATTTCAGGTGGCCGCTCATTCGTTTGCCACGTTATGATACAAAAAATTAAAAGGAAAACAATGCAATGAAACTATGTATTAGTAAAAGTATGTAAAAGCTGTACACAGTTTTAGGAAAACGCTCAGCATTAATTAAAACGGCCCTTCACCTAAATGCAAGTTTCCGTTGCGAAAAGTTTTAGTCTAAGAGCCCGTGAACCCCAGACCTTCGTTATTTTATAAAAGCTGAAAGTTTGTCAGCGCATGCTCCCAACACAGGTAAGAACGATGGACTATTATGAAGTTTGGGTCACCGTGGCTTTGGCAGGTAAACGGTACTAAAGGTGTGTAAAATACCGATCTAAATTCGTCAAATTATAAAGTGTGATTTTTTGGTATTACCTTCAGAATATTATTAAAAATCACGTTATTGATTGCCAGACACTTAACATCGTGGCAACCCCTTGCCAGACCAGACACCCCTAATGTTCATGAAATTATAATTCTACTTATGTTATAGTATAAAAGCTGATTTTTATATATAATACTTAGGTAATAATTAGATGATGTTTCCTCATCAGCCAGACATTTTTGATAGTTCCAACCCCTTGCCAGACAATGATGTAGGGTCGCTGAAGGAGCGAGCGCGAGACAGTATATGTATGGTGGGTGCGAGTGAGATGGCGAGATAGGTCTATCGCGATCCCTCAATAACAGATTATAAAAAAAAACCAAATAAATAATACTCAAAAATTTAATTAAAAATATATTAATAACATTACAAGTTATTATAGAGCAAGAGCCCGTGAACCCCAGACCTTTATTATTAGTAGTAGTAAAAGTAGTATCCATTTCAATGGAATTCTCTGCATATATTCTCTCCAATGAATCAGTATATAATTCATGTAAATGAATCAATAAATGACAGCGGCCATTGTTGATAATATCTTCTTCTATGATGCTACAAATTTCATTGAAAGATTCTTGGTGGTACTCTCGATAATGATGCCAATCACTTTTAACAGATATTTTCGCCAATGAAGATATTTTATTATTAAACTGAATCCTACAGTCAGTGTGATAGTATATTTTCGGACTTGCAATACTTTCCAATCTACTTAACAACTCATTATACTCTTTTTGATTTTCAATGCTAGACATTATACGAGACTGAAATTGGTTTTTATCACCTTCATGGAGTGGAAGCATTTTTGATCTCACTTGTCTCTTTTTTTTATTGCAAAATAAACAATTTTTTTTACTTATATCAACACTGGTATCACTTGAATCGAACTATTTACTTCTGTGGTTGCATTAGCATTTTCACTCACTTCTTCAAGTCCGCGAATGTCCACAGCTGCCTGGGAAGGTTGAAGTTCTGTTGATTGAGAAGCTGAAGGTGGGTGTGATACAGTTAACTCAGACAAATGCGATGAACCTGGTATTGAATCGTCTGTTGATATATTTACGTCTTTAGATGGCTCTTTTTCTTGCTCTGTTTCAACAGTCTTTTTAGAATTTTTAGGTTCTAGGGTAAAATATTTTTTCATCAGTCATAAGTCATTAGTCATTTTAATCAGTATAAGTATCACTCGACACTGGCCCAATCCGCTGAGGGAGAGCCATAATCAAGAAACTGAACAGTATAAGTAAAAAAATTTGTTTATTTTGTAATAAAAAAAAAGAGACAAGTGAGATCAAAAATGCTTCCACTCCATGAAGGTGATAAAAACCAATTTCAGTCTCGTATAATGTCTAGCATTGAAAATCAAAAAGAGTATAATGAGTTGTTAAGTAGATTGGAAAGTATTGCAAGTCCGAAAATATACTATCACACTGACTGTAGGATTCAGTTTAATAATAAAATATCTTCATTGGCGAAAATATCTGTTAAAAGTGATTGGCATCATTATCGAGAGTACCACCAAGAATCTTTCAATGAAATTTGTAGCATCATAGAAGAAGATATTATCAACAATGGCCGCTGTCATTTATTGATTCATTTACATGAATTATATACTGATTCATTGGAGAGAATATATGCAGAGAATTCCATTGAAATGGATACTACTTTTACTACTACTAATAATAAAGGTCTGGGGTTCACGGGCTCTTGCTCTATAATAACTTGTAATGTTATTAATATATTTTTAATTAAATTTTTGAGTATTATTTATTTGGTTTTTTTTTATAATCTGTTATTGAGGGATCGCGATAGACCTATCTCGCCATCTCACTCGCACCCACCATACATATACTGTCTCGCGCTCGCTCCTTCAGCGACCCTACATCATTGTCTGGCAAGGGGTTGGAACTATCAAAAATGTCTGGCTGATGAGGAAACATCATCTAATTATTACCTAAGTATTATATATAAAAATCAGCTTTTATACTATAACATAAGTAGAATTATAATTTCATGAACATTAGGGGTGTCTGGCAAGGGGTTGCCACGATGTTAAGTGTCTGGCAATCAATAACGTGATTTTTAATAATATTCTGAAGGTAATACCAAAAAATCACACTTTATAATTTGACGAATTTAGATCGGTATTTTACACACCTTTAGTACCGTTTACCTGCCAAAGCCACGGTGACCCAAACTTCATAATAGTCCATCGTTCTTACCTGTGTTGGGAGCATGCGCTGACAAACTTTCAGCTTTTATAAAATAACGAAGGTCTGGGGTTCACGGGCTCTTGCTCTATTTATGGTTAACTTTCATGAAATATCAGAGGTTAATCTAAATATTTTGTATTTTCATACAAGGCATTAAGCAGTACTCTTTTACAATATTTAAGTGTTTTTTTGTAAAACAATATCATGAAAAAAACTAATTACGCTCATGTTCTAACTCACTTCTTTACCTGTCACTAAATACCAACAACTAGTCTAATTTTGTGTGGATGTGAATGGTTGGAATCCAAAAGTAAAGTCAAATAACAAACTGATTATGTTCAATGGAATTAGGGACTTATGTATGGCATGACTATAAATAGAAGACAGGCAGGACCAGCGTCTCGGAAACCGATCGATCAATAGAGTCAGATATAATTATTCGTAGGTAAGAGACAGCACACAGAAGCAACTATCGAACAAAATCCAGGTCAGAAATAATATATTCTAATAGATGCGATCAGAAATATAGTTATTCATTGAACGGTATGATCGATTAAGCATCTTCAAAGTCAATCGCATTTCCATTAATTGGTAGATGCAACGATGTTATTGCTTATTAATGAATCAATTAAACAATATTAATAAGATTATATTTTTCATAATTAAATTATAATGTAACGAGTGCTGAGTACTTTGATTTAAATACTAAATAATACTTAAAATTAAACTTATTCATTAAAAAAGGCAACACATAAATTTCTTATATGTATTTAGATGTTGCCCGTGACTCTATCCGCGCGGAATTAAAAAAAAACATAATAAGTAGCCTATTTGTTCTTCCAGACTTGATCTACATCTATGATAAATTTCATCGAAATCCATTGTGTCGCTCTGGAGATACCTTCAAACAAACATCCATCCATCCAAACATAAGCATTTATAATATTAGTATGAAATAAGATAAGATGATACTGGAGAACACGAGCAAACCTCTATAAACATAAACACGCTATAATATATAGCTTTAGAATTTAATATCGAGTCTATCTCACGAAAAGTTCTTGAAATACGACAAAATTTTGCGAATGAGAATGAAAGTGTAAAATCTCGTAATACTTAAAAATCCTGTCTTTTAAGCAATAAACTGTTACTGTTAAGTTTTATTTAAATCGATTGTGCGAATAGAGATTAGCGTAGGTACCTTCGATAAAGGTACAGACGAACTAATATAAAACAACACTCAAGCCTCTTAAAGTACTTAAATTCAATAAACTATATAAAGTGAAGCTTTTAACATGCAAAAGTTACTCACCGAAGTAGTTGTCGTTAACTGCTTGATGCAACGTGGGTTAGAACGCATGAAAATAGAATGGACAGGCATTAGTATCATAAAATATAGCAACATAACGTAAAAGTGGTCCAGAAACCATACACAAAGCACCATTCGATTAGAAATTTCTCTAGTTAAATCGACAAAATATAGAGCTATAAATGATAATCAAGTTGCACATTATTGACTAATTGAATGTAACTTTGTCTAGGAATTAAGCTTTACACATGGCGCATGTAAAACTAGCAATTTATCTTGCAAGCATCTATTTTGTTGGAAACATGTTTTAACACAGTATCAAGCGTACGTCATAACTAGTTGTCCATCGCAACTCAAATGTGTATTTTATATCAGCATTTACATATATTTCATAACAAAATTTAACCTTAATTGGTTATCAAATTTGACTCGTTTTTTAAGAATAAATTATTATTAGGGATTAATTTTATTGCACCGTAAACAAGAATTAATTCAATTTCAACATAATCTGACTAAAATTAAATGTAAATTTAAAATTGCTGTAAATTTTTTCTTCGTAAACATTTAGTTTCTTGGAATGTAGTTAAATTAATTAATGATCAGAAATATTTTGTTTTGACTCACAATCATAAATATTTATTTACATAAACTAATGTGAACCCATTAAGGTTGTTAACAGAGATAAACAACCATTAAAGTGTGAATTTTAATTTACCCTTGAAATGTATATAAAAAAATACTCTAGGCTGAATCACGTAGAACATTTAAATGAACCATTTTAATATACGGGATGTGACATTTGTATTGTGATTTAAAAATGAAATTTGGTTATTGATCTTTTTCAACAGATCTTTTCAAGAAATCTTTATTTATCCTTAAAGAAATGTTCATTATATCTCATTTGGGATAAAATAAAAAGATTAGAGAAACTGTTGTTCAATGTCCATTATTTACAAAAAAAAAACGATGCAGTAAGACAAAAACACGAACACGCAAATTAATATTTGTTATATGTACATGTAAACCATTCTAATACAACTATTATGCATTAATGTTAAAAAAATACCTAGTAGATTTATTACGCATTTTTTTTAGAAAACAACTAGCATTCATGAGCAGTCCAGTAATTAAAGACCACTTATCTTTAATAATATAAACATTTCAAAACAAGGAGTTACAAAATCACGCAATGAAATTGGTTTCATACATGTATTGCACAGTATACAACAGAAAAATGTCTGTAATGTTTCCAGTCTGGCAACATAAAGCATTTAACTATTTCTTACAAGGACAAATAGGTAATGAAAAAATACTCACTTGATGAAGCATATTCACCAGGATGCACCCAATTTCCTGCAAGATAAATAATTTTTTTTGTAATTTTTTTAAATAATTTATTCTATTTCATTGAAGGCTAGATGTTTAGTTAATACCTGTAATGTCAGTCTCATCTTCAACTACGGGATCTGAATCTTGGAAAGCCAGCTCTTGGTATAGAGTATTGGCACTTCTCTTTTCACTCTTAGTATGGGATCTGCCGCTACTGGCCTGGGGGGCCACTGGTGATGTAGCCTAAAAAAATTTTAATACTACCAATTACGCGATCACTGAATTTAGCACATAAAATTTTAAATATAATACATACATATCGAAACTATTTGATAAAAATACCCCTGTTATGTAAATGTAAAAAAAACAGTATTACTCGTCATATTTGACATAAGGTTAATTAGAATTAAAAACTAAAATGAAACATAATTTTATGCTAGTGATGATAATTCTAATGAGCAAACAAATATTTACGATGAAATGCTATCAATGTACAACGACGTATAATAGGGGCTGTTTTTCATACAACCTTGATAGCAAGCACTTGAAAGAATGCATAAATAAAAGTGACCAAAGGCCTGTTTGCCGTCTTATATCACAAGTCCAGTTGTTCACACCAGAAAATGACATATCAATTATAAGAGAGTGCGCATACAAGCATGAGCCTCGCGAAAATTGTGAATTATCAAAATTCAACAACATTCATTATTCATTATCTTGCGAATGCCAAAAGGATGCTTGCAATAAAACAAACAGAGCTCAAATATCTTATTGTATATTATATACTCTTGCAATTTGGACTTCAATTGTTAAGTAACTATGACGAAACCAAACGCCGATTTATTATTTTAATTATTGCGAATTTGAAATTAATTTACATGTTTGTTTCTTTGTTCAGGCCTCCAATGTTTAAGATCTCAATGCCAATGGAAATCGAATACACATTAAAGTACATATTTACATAAAATATTGTATTCTCTGTATTAATATTTGAACAAGTAGTGTTAAGGAATATTAATAAAGTTACAAAACTGAACTGTTTCTAGTATTTTCCTATATTTGAAGTTATACACTAATACTGTTCAATTAAACGAAAAATACTTTGTCTTTACACCATTCTGCAATGGCCATTATAAAATATTATAATAGTAATATACAGTCTTGCAATATCCTCGTATCCATTAAAGAATTACACTTACTTGACTTTGTTGCCTGATGGGATCAGTTTGATGACTCTGTTCCGCGGTCCGGACCGCTGCTAGTTCAGATCCGATTGGCGGTGAAGGCGGTGAGGAAGACAGGCTCACTGGGCTTCCGGGAATGCTCTCCGTTTGCTCCACAATATTCACTGAACCCTCCAGCGAGGCGAATCCGAAAGATATAGGCCCTAAAGGAATTTCATATATTATGTAAAATAATATTTAAACAAGATACTGGTAATAACATTTTCTTATTGTCTTAATATCATAAATATTAGGTTTCATGTTTTTATAAGGCTGCATCAAAACAAAATTGACACAAAATACAAGTGTTTTAACATTGCTTGCTAAATTTGGGAAATAATCTAATTTCACTAATTATAAGTATTGAAAATCCAATTAGAAGGCCAAAAAACCTGTTAAAGACAAGACAGAAAGACTGTATGTTAAAATTAAATGAATAATTGAGCAGTATTTTCTTTAAACAATAAAAGAAAATCTCACCACTTGATCGGCTAACATTGTTGAGATTGATTCGACCACGAACCTCTCCACCACGATCATTTGCAGCTGTACTGAGCAACAGTTTAGTGCGTTCCATATAATCCATATGAGTCTTAAATAACTCAGTATATCTCTCATGAAGTTTTGCATACTCTTTCTTTAGTTCATTCTCCCTTTCCTCCAGCCTACTGGCATGGTCTAAGGAGTTCTTGTGCTTTAATTCCAACATACGCACTATACTGTCCAAAGCCTCCAAACGACCAGTTAAATCTTTTCGTTCACCTTCAAAGTGATCTTCAGCTTCAAGGAGCTATTAAATTGAACAATTGCAAATATTAGAGATTTGTAACATAGTGTCATGTTTAAACTATTTCAGATATTGACACCACCTTTGGAGTAATGTAGGGTGTTAAACCTTTTTTTTTTTAATTCAATAAATCATTAAGTTAGAAGGACAAAAGATAAGAAAATAAATGTAAAATATCTAACATATGTTCATATTTGGAATCTTTTAGAAGGAAAAATCAATCACTATTTTTATTCAAATTAATTTTCATGTTCTTTAGATAATTTTTATGGTTTTACATGCTAATGCAACAGATTATAATTTCCGATTTTCATAATATTAATCTTAGTAATATTATAAATGCGAAAGTTTAGATGGATGTTTGTTCAAAGGTATATTAAGAATAGCTTAATGGATCTTGATTTTTTTTTAATTCTTCATGGACGGAGTTACGGGCAGCTGTTAGTTATTCATAAAAAGTATCAAAGTAAGATCTGTAAATATCATAGGCATAAACCATTAATCCCAGTGCCAAAATCTAACTACTTGGCACTTATTTCTAAGTAATTTTTAGATTTTTAAGTTTATTCCCAAAAACAGAAAAAAATTTATCCAACAAATTATGAACAATCATGAAATTATTCATTATTATGGAATTTAAGTGTAAGTTCTAGATTATAGTCATTTACCTTTAGTCAATGTAGCAAACTTAAATATTTAACACAAATTGTAGTGTAATTTCACATACAACAAATAATACAATCTTCATGTTTAAAGTCAAATAATTAACTAAAATTGCACCAACAGCCTTGTGAAATAAAACAAAGGAAATTGAATCAAGGTCTTCAGATAGAAAAGTATTGGAGACTTACTTTTTGTTCAGAATGCTTCCTCGCCGCCTTTTCGCGCTCGTACTGCGTAACCAGTTGTTCGTTATCCTCCCGCAGCAACTCCAGTTCCACTTCATGTTCCTGATTAGTCTGATATGCAGAATCTAAGCACTCCAAAACGTTAACAAGCAGCGGCATCAATGTCTTGACAACATCTTCATCGTAACGCGCGATCATACGCTCGAATTCTTGATAAATACTGCCAGCCAGAGATTGCACCTTTTCTGACATCACGGCATGGGAATCTTCGTGAGTCCCATATATGGTCTCGTTTGTGACATAGCCACTACTAGAACTATTTTCGAAATTCATTGTGAAAAAGGTATCGCGACTATGTAATTGTCACTATTTCTCAACAGTTGGCTTAATGAATTTTTGACGAAAACATGATGATTAATTTTGTGTACAATATTGAATGATGTCGAGCTTAATGGTACCAGGAAATGTTATTTATTTCATCGATCATCGCAACAAGAGATGGAAAAAGAGCAAATTAGAAATTCTCTATTCTTGGTATAAATATGCAGTAAAAAGTAAAAAGAATAAAAAACTACTTCACACCATCGCTTCGATTGACGCATTCAATTCGATTGACATTGACAGTAAGAAAGGAAAAGGAAAGGAATAGGACGGAAATCTATATCCGGATATAGACGTGAGAAAAATTGGTAAAGGTATACTTCAGCACATTATATATTCTTTGAAAGCTGCCGTAACCGAGAAAGGTTAACAATCCCAAATAATAAATAATACTAGTGACGCTTATGTCTTGCTTAGTTTCATAAGGAAATAATTTAGTCTCAATTCCATTTCAACTGAAAATTACCTGCAGTAATAGCTACTTTGGTTTTACTAATGCCGCGTCAAATAAGTTTATTTCACTACAGTGAAACTGCATTTTAAATAAAATTTTAAAATACTCCTTCGTTTTACCAAAGCTCTTTCTCCTGTTTTTTATAATTATTATTTACGCTATGGTGAAATCTATAAAACGAAGATAAAACATAAAATATGTTCTACAAAGCGGAGCATAATCTGTATAAAATCTCTTTGAAATCCTTTATTTGACATTTGACATATATCTTTGGAAAGTTGGTATTGGTACGTAATCGTTGTAAAAGTTAGCGTTGTTGTTTATACGTAAAAAACGGTTTTACGATCAAATTTTAACTTATAGGTACGTGTTTCTTTTGAGAATTACTTTCCAGTTTAACAATAGTTTTAAAAGAATAAGTAAATACGTAAGAATAACCTCGTACAGTATGTTACATACTACGAACCATGACTACGGTCCACGCCCTAAATTATGGTCACCGAACTTTATGAATGCATGGCTAAATAAATCATAAAATTAAAATTCAGTCTGTTTTAAATTCTTGACTTGGTGTTTTTCTTCGGCAGGTCGGAACTTTTACTTATAAGAAAATGTCGGCATATGAAAGTCGCGATTACTTTACAGAGAACGGCACATATAAAGATTTAAACCCGTTAACGACCAGAATAATTGGTGACTTTACACCATTTTATATTACAATTGCGATCTGTACAATCCTGTTGACATTTATGATAATACTAAATATTATTTGCTGCTGCTCGAAGTACTCGGATTATTGGCTTGATCGCCACACCGGTTAGTGCTTCTGTTATTGTAAAACTTGTTTAAACATTTACGATCTAAATTGTTTTATACAAAAACTTTCATATTTAATTATTTTTACTTACATAAAACATTTCTCATCATTTTAAGCTAACTAAATTTTATTTGTACAAGTGCAATAATTTAGGGCACGATGAGGAGCCATTCAGACAACCTCTAAAAATTTTGATATTGTTTCTTAAAATGATTATAGTAAAACATTCCTCAAAAACACCAAAAAAGCCTTATAAATCTATATGCAATCACAAACAGGGGAATAAATTGTGCTATGACAGTAGCTAGTGTGTCTAATTGGGAGTGGCATCTGGGCTAACAAACATAATTTAAAAAAAATTGGGTTATGCTCTATCTACTTCATAGAGGTAGCTCAAAAAAACATTCTCTTCCTCGTTGCCTAGATTTGAAAGCAATTTGTATATTTTTGTTATTATTTTTATAATGCTTATTTACAGGTAATCGTTGGATAGTATCTATATGGTCAGCTACTCCCCATCGTCAGCCACCGCTTGATTTCACCGAGATTGAAGTTCATGGTCAACCTTTCCAATTTGCATCATACCCAACAAAAGATTATCAGGAAGTTCATAAAAGTGAGTCAGTTGTGCCATCAATTTCACAGCAACCATTGACATATCTTGATCTACACGAAAGAGAGAGTGATATATAATAATGGCTTTTTTAATGCTATATCCTGCAATTACTGCTCTGGCAATGTTTGTATTGATTGTTATTATATTGATATTAAGATATGGTGCACGATGGTGTAAATTACGTCATACCACCTTTGCTGATCAAGATTATTACAATGAAGATGATGCATATGAACAAAAAGTGTCTTATGCTTAAAATACTGGATTATAATCATGCTGACAACACTTGAACAAAATAACCAACATAAAATACATATAACAGAACATTAAGTCTTACCACTGCTTGATTAGCGCTGAGAATATCTGTTATTTACACTTTTGACTTAATTTATTGTATTGTTGTCAATTTAGTATACAGCTATAACACACATAAGGATGTAGTCAAACCTGCATAAGCGAGAAACTCGGGTTAGAAAAAACATCTACATGCAAAAAAATCTTGCTTATCCAGGTTTAACAGTATTTGTCAATTATCACCATTTTTAGGGCCAGAGTAAAGTTGTAAACCATGTAAAATTAATACTGACTAAAGGTGTTTTAAATATTTCATATGTTTATACGGTATTTGATTTAGAATTAGGAAAAGTAATAAAGCTATTTCTTTTTGTACAACCTACGTTATGATGTTTGTCACAATGTTGCATTCCATTTTTTTTCTTCAAATTTGATGTTTTTGTTGTATGTTTATTTGAAATACAGTTTATTTTGTCTTATGATATTTTATGTTTTGAGCCTTACACAATTAAGAAGTTATATTCAACCAAACATCTATATTGTTTTGTGTGTTTAAGTTACATATAATTTTAATAAGTTGACAATGAGTTTTCATTCCCGAAACTCATGTATAAAAACATCCCAACATGTTGTCATCCTCTCATTAATAGTGATGTAGACCTAGATTTTTATTTTCGTAATAAGAAGTGTTTATCCTTTGTATTTTTTTTAAACTTTTTTCTTGGTAAAGCTGGTATTATTTCTGCAATAATAGCAAAAGTCGATGAAAAATAAAACATACATTGTGAGTTAGAACAGTCATGAGAATGACTTTCAGTTATAGATTTTCAACATATTTTTAAGGTACTTTAATTTTTTATATAGTCCGTCCATTATAGTGTTAACAATTTAGAATTGTAAAGGTGTAAGCCTAATTTTTTATATTACAAAAATTTTTATTGACATTTTTATAAGGTCTATACATGACCTTAATTATATATTAATAATGATTAAGATATTTTTTTCCGTCCAATAAAGTGTTCAAATATTAGAATTAAATGACTTTTTGTTTTACTTACCTTTTATACTAATCAAATCCTCAATGAATCCTTAATCTCTGCTTACCCCTCTAGGTTAAGGTGAAAGTAGTATAAAGGTCCAAGGTAAAATTTTTCAATAGTAGACCAAAAGAAAGGAATAAAAACAAAAAAATACAGTTGATTATAAAAACACTTGTTTATTAATTAGTCCACTCCATAACCAATTCGTAAAACTTATACAATAGGATAATTAAATAATGGTATATACACAATAATTCATATTTGGAATAAATCATCGAATTCGTATGATTTCGTGATATGACACTGCCTTTGACCGCATAATTAAGTTATTGCATTTAAGTAATTACATTACTTGTACTCTCTTGGTATTGCTCATCAAATCATTTTAAACCAACAGTTTGATGCTTGTACATTCATTGTTCACCAATCATTTGAATTTGATAATTAAGTCTAACACTTTTATCTCATTTTTAAATCTATATACAAAACTGTATATGTATACATTTCCCGTAATTAAAAATCTACGTTAAGTTTAATGAAAAAAGACTTAGGTGGAATTGTTATATTTAAATTGTCTTTATAAGTTGCCGGTCTCAGGTGCATGAGTATGCGTGCTGGATGACGAAGAGAAATGTTTATTGATTGTTCATTTAACATGTTCTCGGACAGCAATGAGAACGGACGTCTTGTGTAAAATCTAACAACAGACATGTCTTAAATTAATGTTACATACTTATACTAATTCACTAACATTGATTTCCGATTTGATTATCTAATCCTAGAGACATACCTGAACTATTTAACAAGAGATAGCCGAGGAGTGTTTTCTAACGGACGTCACACGACTACTGATTAGAATTTTAAGCCCCATTTCCACTTAGCGACTAGCCACAAGACTACACTATTTGTATGACAATCGCCTCGCCTACGAAAATGGTACTGATATTTTTCAAAGAAATAGCGGTCGCGCTCGGCTAGCTCAGCTAGTGGAAAATGAGTCTCAGACATGATTTCAGTCATTCTTGATCTAATCATTTTCTAGTGCACCCTACAATATCTTTTTAGTGTAACTTTTCTTCTAAGCAGAATATGTTTTTTTTTTCCAAATAACTGGACGTTATCAGTGTTTAAAAACCTTAGATTTTCATCGGTTCTGTTTGCAAAACAAAATTTTCATTAGCTATGAGTAAGTCAGAGTTTTATTCATTTAATAAAGGTAAAAGAGTTTGTATTATTTAACCTGTATACAATTTTTTTTAATTTGTAATATTAATTTTTCCTGTTTTATTTTTATAATACGCATTAAAAGATATTGTATAGCATCAAAAAAATAATTTAGCAAATTCTATTTGGTATAAATTCTTACTGAAAGTTAGTAATGGAAATTTATATACACAATTATTAAAATAATTCTAATAGAACTGACAACTTATCATAGCATAAGATGATAATGGTATACAAAAAATCACCCAATGTACAAGTGTAAGAAAATACAATTAGAATGAACTGCAATCGTGAAATACAATTACATGTAAAGTTCAATTCCAAATTACATTTACTACTTAAAAACTTAATTAATTTAATTAATATTTAAATAAAAGAATCATAGCAAAGCATATCTCGGTACATTACACCAAAAGTTAACATCAATAAAAATTATGTTGACAAATATAGTTATCACAATAATCCTATTGCTTACTACAATTTGAGGTAATTTAGCCACTGACAAACCTTCGGAACCGAGTGTCATGCTGTGGAAGACATTTATTAGTAAATAAATAAATTTAATATTATAAATGGTTATTGTTTAATCTATTATTTAAAATTTATTCATGGCTGTTTACTTTTTATTTATGAACACTAGACATCGAAAAATTGCGACATATTCCAACATTGTTTCACAAAAATAAATGTTTCCACAACAAAGCACTGCATCAACACCGTATATACAATCACATGGATATACTTTCATGTGCTAATATAAGCCCACACTACGCTTTAATATATAAAATCAGTCTATTTTTAGCGCTACCGAATGTCAATATCCAATTATGTACAAAGATATTGTCCAGCCAAAGTTAAATAGCCTTTATAATGATTATACTGTTAAGAGATATGTGTTCAGACTAAAAATTAGTAGACTTATTGTACCTCGCACATTGATACTTCACATATTTCCCCATAATGCATGCCACACACGTTGGGTCAAACTTGTAATGCAAAATCTAACGTGTGTAAGCCTACATTAGATACATTTTTTTTAGTACATCGACGAAAAAACACGTTTTATCTACTCAATTAATTATACAATTATACATTAGATATCTTGACTTTATAATTACAACTTATGAAAGATAAATTGTAAAAGAAATTTTCCTTTCGATAGTTCTACTGGTATAAATACGATTATCAATGTCTGAAATAATGTTTAACTTTTCACTACTCGCATAACAGAACGATTTAATTTTTGTAGATAAAATTATTTATTACACAGAATTAAGCATTTTTTAAATCATTCAGCCTTAAATCACAATCTCGATCAGCTATATGCAACAAATTACAGTTATTTATACGCACTATTTTACCAATGGAATATATCTTTAAAAAAACAACGTTATGTTACACTTCATACATATTTTAATGATTGACGATTGACAGATTATATTTAATTTCAATAATAGTCGTTCACTATCGTTTGTCTACAATTAAAATAAAACTTCATGCAAATGGTTGTAAAAGGCAAATTCAAAATTATTAAATATATTACAAAAAACATTGAAAAATTGAAAAAAAAAAACTGTCCCAGTAACTGTAGATCGATTTTTTTTTGGACTAGATAGGTGATGTTGAAGAAACAATATTAATCTAAAAATAAATATATAAAATTCTGTGTACAAATTGTTGCATTTAAAAAAAAAAACAATTAATCAATAACTGAAAACTTAATTTTTTTTTAATTTTTTCATGCTTTAATATATATTTTTTTAATTTTATTTAAAGATTTTTTGTAAAGGATGGGTTTTTTTTTAATAAAAAGCGATACAATTATGAAAGCGAAGCGAATCTGAAGTTGAATAATTAACTGTATGGTTAGAGAACATATAGGATGTGTGAAGTGTTACACAACACGATTGTGTTAAAAAATAATTATTGCACGTAAAAAAATCTTTACTAACGATTTTTTATATTTTAAATGTGAATGTATTTGTAATACATCGAATGTCTACTTAATATTAATCTGCTAATATCGTCCTAGCTTTATAAGTATAACACTAACTTGCTTGTTGTACTGTAATATGGAAAAAAGTTGAACATACTATCAATAACTATTACAACAAATAAAACGTACACGATTATTGAAAAATTGCATTAAAACGCGCATGCATAATATCATATATACAAAATCAAAACAATATGTAGAAGTTAATCTGCATGAAAACAGAAAAATTGCTTTAACGCCTCGTGTGTTTTAGGAATCGTGATTGTTATTTGAAGATGGACTTAATCGAAAGATTTTGTAGCTCAGTTTGTTAAATACTCGTCATTTAACTAACAAATGCATACTTCATTTACAAAATTCCTGTAAAAAACACATAATCCTGTAAAAAAAACATATTTTTAAAGATGACATTGTTTTGTACAACTATTAAACAGCGGCAATCCACCGCATACGTTACAATGATTCTGTAACACTATGCTGTTATTCTCAACGCACGCATCTAAGACCTATAAATATTAATAAGAATATAAACAGTAAATGAATATAAATATAATGATCACCGATCTATTAATGATTTGATGTCAAATTATAAACTGATTAAATTATAAAACAACAAACAATTAAAGTGGACGACGAGCAAATCAGTAACAGATCTGTCAACATGTATACCGATGATATTTTCATTTTAGATTTAATTTGATATATTTATAATTTAACAAGATATCTTAAGAAATGGTTTGAATTTAATTAATTTTACGATTTAGTTTTAATCACGGACAAAATGCGATAACCTTTGTCGATGACGTCATAGGGTGAAAAAAATAGGACTAGTTGATTTAAATAATAATAATAATCAAAGTATACCAGCGGAAGCGGGTACATATTTTACGCGGGTAACGTGATTTTATTGTGACAGTATAATAATATATCAAATATTTAAATTGGATAAAAAAATAACGGAAGTAATTAACACACGCGTATAGGGCTTTGGTGATCCTCCACTAAACCTCACCCTTCATACATAAAAACACACTTGCAACCGATTACAAGCAAAATTGTGAAGAATAGCTGCAATTTTTGCTTTATATCACAGTAAAATAGCTTTACAAAAAAACCCCCCATACTAAGATTTAGTTTACGATATGCACAATAATATTAAAACGATAAACGGAATAGCCTTAACAAAACTTAAATCTACGTACTTGGTAACAAAACAATATCACTACAACGAATGTCCCTAATATAACTTTTTTTTTAGTACAATAAATGCTCCACTGTGATATTTACTCGACTATAAATCTACGAGGTAGGGTCGGAATCCTAAACACGCCTTCTAAGGAATTCAACAGAATTCTTTTAGGCACCGCACTTCGAAAATGTGCGGAAAAGACAATATATTTTGTAGACACACTTTTATATCTAATTAGTAACTAAAATAAGCTCCAAATAAGTAGTTTCGTAAGCTTAAAAGGCTAATGATTGTACATTATTGGAGAGATGTCACTAGATTTTTCCGCGGTATATTTAAAGGTCGGTTTTTTTATTACTATTAAAGAATAGGAGACCTTATGAGAGCAGTTAGAGTTTGATGTGATCTGCGGTGTCGATGTTGGCCAATGTCTTCTTGATCCTAAGCGCCGTAAGCCGCGCTGCCGGGTTCTGATACCAGCATTCCTTCATCACCTTCGATATCGCAGACAATACCTAACAAAACATTTATATATAAATAAAATTTCGAATTGTTCACTATATTATAAATAACTTATTGCATTAAAATTAAACTGAGAGAAATTGATAAATGTGTATCGTACAATATTCTATAAACAGCTACAATGTGTCATGGTAGGACCTGCTTGACCTATAACTTTGATAAATTAAGTGCCATATTTTCAATTCTAGTCCTCTTCCGGAAAAGGAAGAAAAGAGAAAGATTAATAAAGGGAAGGACAATGTAGGAAATATCGATAACTTGAAGAATAATCAGCACATTTGCTACTCACTGCCTCATACATATAATATACATGTAACAAAAGACCGTACTTACAATATCCGAGTGCCATCTATTAGGGACGTTGGGTCTCCTTTTCTCCAAGCAAACAACGCGTCTCATATCATCAAGGCTTGGATCTGGAGGTACACAGTCGTAATATGGCGGTTGATATTCATCCGGCATGACGCCACATCTACGTGCCATCTCCCACAATACTAAACCAAAGGAATACACATCCGATCGTTTGTATGGATCAAATTGTCTAGAATCCATACTCTCATCCAAAACCTGGAACAAAGATATGCAAATCAAAATTCTGCTAATTGAATTTATCCTAAGTACCCTTAGCGTAGTGCACCCTAATGACACAATATACTTTGGAGATTGAATTACCTCTGGTGCCATATAACGTTTAGTGCCAACTCTATTAGTAGAGGGCACATCCACAGAGTCACTGGCTACATTATGCCTCACAGCCAAGCCGAGATCTCCGATCACACAAGTCAAATTACTTTTCACAAGGATATTCTTCGATTTTAGATCCCTGTGCGCTATAGCTGGTTTACCTGAAAGTAAATAAGTAGAAAAATAAATTAGCTAAAATAGTAGACATAATTTGTTGATAAAGTAACTGAGTTTAATATAAATAGCAGAAATAATAGTAATAGTACCTTTAGTGCCAACAATATCCATATGAAGATGAGCTAATCCTGTCGCTATTGACAAAGACATTTTTATCAAAGTATTGGAGTCTATAGTGCGCGATGTGAGGAAGTCAAACAGCGACCCATTCTCATGGTAATCTGTTATTAGCCATAGTTGTGTCCACGTTCCATTATCTAAGAATACAAAATATAAGTTTAATTGATAGGAAGACAGACCAACTGACAAAAGAGCACACAGCGTTTATTTAGTTTATCCGATTTTAAAGAGAAAAAGTTAACCTTTGTTGTCCGCAGCGATGAAACCAAGAATATTTTCATGTCGCAACATTACAGTTTGATATATTTCGGCCTCACGGAACCATGAGCATTCTTCTCTTGACGAAAATATTTTCACCGCAACATTTTCTCCTCTCCAGCGACCACGCCACACTTCCCCGAAACGGCCCTTACCAATGATGTCCACTAGTTGGATCTGTCTCGCAATCGATCGTTGCACAAGTAAGGGTAAACCTACAAAAATTACAAACATTGGTTATTCCCCTAAAATTCTTCTTTTTTATATGTATTTTGCTTGCATGTCTGAATAAAGGCTTATTACTGTACAAGAAAGGAGTCAGTTTCGACGATGTTTACGACAATGATTTTGAAATCAATGTATAAGATACTAAAAACATCATTGTTCATGGACACTTGAGGCGAAATTATGCAAAAATCTTTTTTTTAGTTCAATTCGGCAATAGAAAGATTTCTTTGTATGTTATAGATCTTTTTTAAATGCTGAAAGATAAACGTTCCATTGAAATTAGGTCTCATGAAATTTAAATAGGGGCCACGAAATTTTAAACCAGGCACCGTGTCTGTATCGATTCGTCTAACTACTGAAAATAGAACATGTTTTAAAGTCTACCATACTAAGTTTTAACTACAAAATCAGAGGGAGTTACAAAAGACGAACCAACATTGGATGATTAAATATCGATGAAATAATTGCAGACAGTTAATTAATTTTCCAAAATTGAAAAATTACTTCGATTCGAATGTTAGAGGATAAATTACTTTTTAGTGTATTCGATCCGATACATTGAAATAATTCGAATACGACTCTCTTTCTTCAATTCCCTCTATCTTAGAGAGTGATAAAATGGAATTATACAAATGAAAGGCTCACCTGATCCAGAGCCGGAGGTCGTAAGTTCAATCATGTCTCGTATAGTGGCGGTGATCGGATGTCGCGTCTCGCACAGAGACTCCTCAGCTGGATAAAGCGGCCGGGAGCCTCTCTCCTTCACCTTGCCCGATCGCTTCGCCCACCAGAAGCTTATAGCGGCGCACACACCGAGCACCATCAGACCCATAAGCCACGGCACCACTTGCCATGCCGTCGCTGACGTGCCCGGCTCTTTGGTTCAGAATAACATATGTCACATCTCATTTTGCAAAGCTTTTTAAAGAGCATTTATACATAAATCTGATTATGTAATAAGCTTAGATTTCATATACAATAAATGTTTTTACGTTGAACCATTCACCAGTTGACATTACCATGAAAAGCACAATTTTTTGAATATATGATATTTATATGTATGAAAAAATTAAATAAATCGTCCAAAGTACAGTTCATATTAGAGCCTCTTTGTATCGTAGCAAGAATATATCACAGATTCATTATTTAAAGATTACTTTCTCTAATGATATGTCGAACAGGTACAGGTGCAAAGTATTCTACGGTGTATGTTGCGTCAATTTAGCTTTGCATGGACCTTTGCACCGATGCCCTCAGTAAAACTTACTAGAACACATTCATCGGTAGCGTATAAATATGTCATATATCAGTTTTATAACAAATAGATACGAACAAAGCAAGCTTCATGCATCAAATAAACAAACAAAAAGCAAGTAGGTACATTATTAATCAATTTTATTGTATATTTTTAAAGAAAAAGTTATTTACAGTTCAATCATTGCAATTAATGTCGTCCATCACCTTTATATCACTTCATAACATTGTAAGTTACGAATATCAACTAATGATTTAAATCTCTTGTTTCTACAATAGTGCATGTTTAAATAAAAGCAAGTTTAAAAAACTGTTAGAAAGTGATTGTAGAATTGCATGCAATTAGTATTAATATAGAAAAGCTAAACGATAGTAATATACCGGCTTATGATCACGTATAAATGTCGACTTGTGGAACATTCCATGATCGCTGTATCGTCGAATGACATGAGGTCGTGAGGTCTACGCAATCATCTCACTATATAGTATAGTCGTTTTCCAGTCGCTGCTTCCACTCTTTCTTCTATATTTACTTAAGATAATGATAATTCATTAGTTTTATTGTTTTCGACTTATCTAGCCAAGTAATGATTTAAAATTTGTAATGACGTTTATTCCTACTATTATTTACACTCTCTAAATGCCTTATTTAAATATTCAGTCGTTATTAAAATACTCTAATCTCATAACATAATATCTTCTATTTATTCACTCAAGTACAAATATGTGCATTATCTTTATTTATAGTACATGACTCTTGATGTTTTTCCTACTTTAAAAAAAATTTGACTGACCTAACTAATAAATAGGAATTGACGAAACTGATAATTTAATTTATTAAATTATTAGAGTGGCAAATTTAAAAAGTAATTTTAAATTTATCCCAATCATAACATTTTTCATGCAATTTTATAATGCACTCATTGTATTATTTTGCTTAATTGTTAATTCCCAGTTTGAATGATCGATATAGGTATTTAATTAGAGCGCGAGAGTGAGCGTGTCGAGTAAATGTTTCTTACGCAGACGTCACATAACAAAGCTACCCTGACAGGCTCCCTGACGGTGACACATTCCCAACGTGTTCCGTACCTGTAAAGATGTCAACATTACAGAAGTCCGTGTCGCAGCAATACATATCGGCGCTTTCGGCTTCGCGACACCAAATAGGCCTGTCCCCAGGAGGGAAAATCGTTTCTTGGGGCCAACATCTACATCACAAATCAGAGCGTTAGGCAATAGAAATAACGCATCGTACTAACATACTAATACGGTGATCAATGCCGGTCTACGGAGGAGAAAACTTAGTAATATTAGAACAAAAACATAATCGTAGTTATATTAGCCATGCGGGACTGCTGGGGTCTGGTATTATTGGGTATCAGTGGCAAGAAGCTAGAGTGCTCAGCTTAGTGAGACATCGAGGGCACTACCGCCACGTCGCTCCTACCTGCCGGCTTCTTATGGATCTCCAGGCGCAGGTCGCGATTGCACATGTCATGTGACTTACAACACTCTATCACCACCGACTCATTTCTAGTTCTCGTCGTGGAGCAACTGAAGGGGTGCTCGATGGGTATCAGTGATTTCAACTCGATACAGCTGCGCCGCAAGTGGAACCAGCAGACATTACGTTTTAGTAGGTTAAAGCGAAATCAATGCACACTCGGCAAATAGTCTTTGTTAACATTACGGCACATCATTCAAAACATACGAATTAATTATATCCGGCCTACGGTCGAAGCCGTCGCCTTTATCGCTTAGTAGGTACATATTCAAATCACTAAATCATAAGCGATATTGTTAGAATATTGGCATCTCAACACAAAACTTACTCAAAGAAGTGGCAATGCAATTATATTCTAATAGTACATCAAACAAACTCAAAATTTGCATTGTCAAGTAGGTATCACACACCCACAAGTGCAGAACATCTTACCCAGGATCGAGGTATGTACCATTGTGTCTAATATTTCTTGGGAAATCTCATCAGAATTGCAGTAATCTTTAAAACAGCAATAATATCTTGGCTGCGTGCATATGATTGGATAGCCTTCTCGATAGAAGGCTTGGCTCGTGTTCATACACCTTAAGGCCAGCACTCTATAACTAATTGTTTCATAAAATTGATTAAAAATGTTGCAAAGTATTCAGTTTTATTTTCAAGCCGTTAGAATGCAGGTTTGTGTTGAATATTTGCCAATCGTTGAGACTATTCCTACATCAATAATGCATCACAACCATTTTTAGGAATACTCAAATAAATATGTACCTCTGTAGTACCCTTAAATATCAGTCTTTGTATTTCGTAGTTACATGAGAGTTTGTTTTACCAAGATTTGAAGATATTGTTAGATGGTATATATTAAAATATTGTCTTGAAAACACTAAATTAAAAGTAAAAAAACTAACATAGCTGAAATTATACAACAACATTGAGAAGCTTACTTACTGGTATGAATATTTCTGTATTCCATTTTCCAATGTTGTTGAGGCATAGCAGAATCCATCTGTCTCGCATGTTGAGTTAGGGCAGCTGGGACTATCACTGTTGCAGTAACACTTCAGACCTGCAAATTTATCATCCCAAATTATATTTAAAATTAGAAAGTTTTGAGGCTATTTTTAAGAGCTGGACTCGTAATTATTGAAGCCTTGGTTATCATATTGATACATACATTTGATGTTCTTACAGTGAAGGAAATCATTTTTAAGAAAACTGCATATATCTCCAAAGATATTCAATAATGTTTGTGAAGTCAACCAATTCACCCTGGGCTAGAGTGTAACTAAGACCTAACTAACCTAACCCCTAACTTAGGGTAAGCTCAAGCTGCTTGGTGGCAATATACCTGAGCTGGTGATGAAGAAACTTCTTGAATATAACTTGAGTTATAAAATAAATATTTAAAATAATAAACAAATAACTTTAGATGCATAAACATTAGTTTCCTAGTACCTTTAATTTTTATGTATGTATACTAATATTTATAGAGGAAAGATTTAATTGATAGTTTGTTTTCATTGAATAGGTTCCGAAATTCTTTCAATGTTGGGAAACTACACTATCCCCGGTGACATATAGGCTATATATATGAATATATTTTTTTATTCTGCACGGACAAAGTCGCAGGCAACTACTACCTATACTATAAACATCAATGATATTATCATTTTAAAAACAATGTTGTAATGACTACCATATAAATGTTTAAGGGACTAATTTTAAATAACTTTCTATTTTCATTATATTAAATGTTGCCATAGTCACAACCTGTGATAATAATTTAAACAAGTGCATTAGTTGTGTAAATAAATAAATCATATTGGACTACAGATTTTTTGTTTTTTTACGAAAAAAAAGATGGTAATTAATATGTTTTACTATGTGGTTACATGATATTTAAACATGTTGGAAGATAAATATAATGTAATTAAATGTAGTCTGTAACAATTTAAATGTCATTTTAAATCAAATATACACAAAAGAAGATATTATATTCAACAGTTTTCATTTATAAAATATATTTTAATGGTGTATATTGTTATTGTTACATGTAGTTGTAGTACAAAACAAAATAACTAAAGACAACTTATGTGTTCATCACTGCTGATGTTATAGAATTATCATTCAATAATTCATAAACATTTATTACATTGTAAGTAAATTTTTTTATGTATGATTTGTTTAAAAAATAATTTTCTTCAGTTCAGGTACAGTATGTAGTCTTCCAATATTATATGTATATAATTATTGTTATTGATGCATTAGAAAATTATTGTGTAAGTAACTATGTAAATAGAAATAGAGATATAGAAAAAATCTTATTATTTACTTTGTTAAATAAACTGTCAAATCTGGCCATTTATAACAGTTAATACTTTAAATCTGACAGAAAGCAGTAATAATCGATTTCTTTAAAATGAATAAACCATTACTTGTACAACAATCCCATCTGATGTTAAGTGGTAATGTGCCGGAAAGTTATTACACACTAATTTAATGTTAATCTGTGTGTAGAAAAGGTATGAATAAGATAATATTGGGAAAGGTATTAGGTTTGCATCCAATTGAGACAGGATTTGGAATATGTTCAATTACTGAGTTTTGCTTTGCTCCTACTGATTTTTGTATTAATCTGAACTGGTTGTATAAAACAATGCTCAATGTTGAAATAGTACAAAGTTCAAATAAATACATGAATAGAAAATATCATATAATTCATGGTGACTATTCTCCATTCCACAATTGAGTTTTTGAAGTCTTGATTGATTTTTTTCATAAATGGCAAATGAGCAATGAGCGCTGCCCACAGACATCCCCAATTGCAGATGCATTGCCTACCTTTCAGAGGAGGGAATGCACAGAATGAATATATAATCTCTTCCAATGCATCCCCTCCACTTCCCCTTCCTTATAAAATAAAGATAAGAAGGGTATGTGGACTAAAATTACGCATCGGGCACACACACTCATCAGACAAAATGCGGACATAGCTACTGTACATTGTAATGAGCTGTGAGCTGCCAATTTAGGTATTAAGCTACAGGTCAATAGTTCAAATCTCTGTGACCTAAACTTTTGAGCCGACTCCAAGCTGATTTACATAAATCGACTTGTTTGCTACTTTCTTTCAAACAATGTCAGTATGTTTAGTGTTTTAGCTTTATAAAGTTTAAATATTGATTTATAAGGCCTCTCTTAATTATTAAACCATAATTACTACTTTTAAAGTGGCTGTAATAAATTTTATAAAACAAAAATAGGCACAATTTAACCTCTTTTTGTCAATTTTAACCAAACCCAGGTCATTGATAATAGATTCCAATTCATTACCTATAAATATTTTATGAATGAATCGAAAAAAACTTAGGACACAATGTGGAAGGTGAATTTATTTATAAAAATCCGTGTGCGCGCAGTTATAAAAACTTAATAGGGGTATGGAAAATAGATAGTAGCCGATTCTCAGACCTACTGAATATGCATGTAAAATTTGGTAAAGCCATTTCGGAGGAGTACGGTAACTAACATTGTGAAATGGAAATTTTATATGTTAGATTATCGGTTATATCATGCTATATTATAAATGCCAATGTTAAGATGAATGGATGTTTGTTAAAAGGTACCTCGAGAATAACTTAACATGACTTGACGAACTTCAGCATAAATATAGTACATAGTTTGAAAAACACTTATAAAGTTTTTTTTTTAATATCAAGGGGATGGCAGGCGACAGCTAGTTGTATATAAATAGCTAACATATAAATTTCAATAAACATATTATACCAATCTTTTTTAAAAATTTTTTCATCACTCTAATTTTTTAATTACGTAGTTTTTGTGTTTCATAACTAATTTGTTGTTTCAATGTTCACATTTGTAATTTCACCAATATCCAATGCCTTAAAAAATTAAAAAAAAAACTAATTTGTTGCTAACTTCACTGAAACCAGATTCAACTAACACAGCAGTATTTTTTCTTATACATTATAGTGTTTAATTTATTAAAGTTAATTGAGGGATTAAAGGAAAAGTTTAGGTGGTAATAGAATTTACCAATTCTTTTTCATAAATAATACTATTCATTTAAAATGGGAAATGTTTAATAAAACTATCTTATTACCGCTTTTATTTAATTGAAAACTTTTATATATAGTACATTTGTTAAAAAAGAAAATTAATTAGTTATAAGCAAATAACTTACCATTGACAAGGTCCAGCTTCCGCCACACGATGGTTATCAAAAGTAACAGCCATTTCCTTCGATGAAAAGTATCCATCGTCACATTATTAAATACAACCATTGCAAATTAAAGTCCCAATACAACTAAACACTTGTTATTGACACTCAAATAGCACGGCCATTGTAGTTTCCGCATAATAAATAACATTTTCACATTAAAGGTAAATTTTCGTGCATAAAACGGTAAATCTTGATACTAAAAATATATCGAAAGTACTTCTAAGTAGACTCAAAAGAAAATCAATGTAATATATTAAAAATAAAGTTCCCTCCGACCTACGATAGATTAAATAGCTAGATTCGCGTGAGAGAACGTCACAGATAAAAATTAAAATAATATGTTGCCATAAATTATGACATTAAATATGTCGCTGCCACATTTTCACTATAATTATTTTACATATTAAGCATTAACGAAAATCAAAAGGCAAGAGATCAAAAACATTTTGTTATGTACCCGAAAAATTTCATCAATAACTTTATGTTTTATATACTTTATATACACATCAAAAAAGTCTAAGCAACACATATAAATTTCAATTTTACAATGTGTTTTCGCATTAAATCCTTAGTATTTTCGTACTTTTATTATTTATTAATGCTTTTTTAATATTAAACAACAATTATTTTTTTTATTTACTTTTTAATAATCTTAATAACCAATAATTACGAGTAAGGAATGTTTGTACGTAGTACAAAGTAAGGTGCCTAATCAACTAAACTTAAAGTAAAATTAAATGGTTGTACAAAAATTGCATAAATTAAGACAAAATGTGGTCTCCTCTGTTATGGAGAACTTGCTGGCACCGATTATTCATAGAATCGATGAGACTGTTAATGTGATCCTACGGTAATTGCTCCCAATGAAATTTTAGTAAGTCCATCAGTTGTTGGGTTGTTGTCACTCCATCCAAGTCATTTAAAACACGTCTCTGGAGCATGTCCCGTGCATGCTCGATGGGGTTGAGGTCTGGCGATTGTGCAGGCCAAGGCAATACCAGGAAGTTTTCCCTTGCCAAGTACTCCCGTGTGTCCAAAGCTGTATGCGAACGCGCATTGTCATGCATCAAGGTGAAATCGAAGCCAAGCGCTTGTGCGAATGGATGGACATAAGGTCTTAGAACATCCTCAACGTAATTTAGAGCGTTCATGTTACCATTTACAAAAACGAGCTCTGTTCGTATGTTCTTCATAATACCCGCCCATACCATAACTGTTAAGTCGTTGTATGGATGCACTTCCTGAAGCCACCTCAGTCTTTCAGTATTTCCAGGACAACGGTACACTCTTACCCTTCTAGTATCAGGCTAGAACCCAAATCGAGACTCATCGCAAAATAAAATTTTATCCCATTGTTTCCGGGTCCATATAATGTGTTGCCTAAACCATTCATTTCGACGAGCGCGATTCCCGTGACATATCGGTGGGCACCTAATTGGCCGTCGTGCTCGTAGGCCATACTCATGCAATCGATTTCACACAGTTTGGCAGCTATCAACAACACTACTTGAATTTTGTAGCCTCAAACCTATCTCTCGGGCGGTTAACATCGGCTGGCGTCTTTCAGTCAGTTGTATGTATCGATCTTTCCGTGTTGTTGTACACCTTCTTCGACCTGGGTGCTGCTCAGCAGGATCTCCCGTGTTAGTTTAATGCTGATGAAGACGGCAAATAACGCTTCTGTTGATACCAAAATACCGAGATACCTGAGATTGAGTTCTTCCCGCTTGCAACATCTCTACAGCTCTCTGCATTTCATCTGCGTTCAAATGACGTCGCTCCATAACGTAAAAAATGTCTCAAAATTCAAATTTGTTCAAAACTTTTTTTAATTATTGTTTGAATCTTAAAATTGATACCGAATACTAAATTTTAATAAGCAAAGAAAACGCTGTAAAATTCGAACAAATGCATTCGCTTTTGAATTTGTGAAAAAAAAACAAATGATACTCGATTTTTTTTCACAACCAGCCAGTATGTTCTATAGATCAAAAAAGTTTACATAAGTATTACCTACTTGGTAAAAAATGATAAAATAATTGATTAATAACTTGAAATAGTATGTGTTGCTTAGACTTTTTTGATGTGTGTAGTTTTTATATTATACTGGTATATTATTGTCTTTGAGATTAAACACATTTATATAATAAGCCAGTTACATGCTCGATGTTTAAAAAACTAATGAATATCTATCTATCGTACAAAACACACGTTAGGTACTTCTACACGATACATATTTGGCTTGGCTACAAATAACTCAAATCGGCAACTAGGCACTGAGAAGGATCTTTCTGCTGCTAACTTTATCAACCTTATCACCTACTATTTATTAACGTAGGGTCAACTAATCTACATATACAAAACCAAGACCACTAGAAAGCAAACGATCTAGCAAGAAAAAATATTTTATTACTAAAATCTATGCAATTTACCAATCACTGATGTACATTAAGCATGTGTTCTGGAAACACCGTAGCATTCTTTTGCCTGGGATATGATTTTTTTAAATCATATCCCTGTACATACTATAATATGCTTATCACTTTTTAATTTCATCACTGTTTAATCTTACTCCGTTTTACTTCAATATTACGGTAGAATGCATATACGGTTACGATTTTTATTTTCTACAAAATCGTTCGGTATCCATAGATTTCAATGGTCGTGGTCACTCATCGTCCGCTTAGCCGTTTGTTTTTTTTTTTTACTCTTACTTTATTTGTTAATAAGATTTAGATTATTACTACTGGATCTCATACTTCGTTGAGCTCTTGGCGGGGTAACAAAATCAACTTTAACTTCTTTTCTACAAACAACGTGGCAGCACATACATAATTATTATAGTTGTCCCGTATGAAAAATTATTTATACCCTTAGGTGTGAGGTGTTAGAACATATTCCAATTGAACGATGATGTATTAAAAAAACAATGTTATACGTTTATTTAAAATTTTATTATTTAAAAACAGTATTATTAAATGTATTGCATTTTCCGGTATCTAGATTGGTGACCATTGGCATCGTCAAAGCTGAGTAGGGGAGAAAGCTGCTCCATAGATTAAAAAAATGTAACATTAAATATAAACAACTTCGAAATAATAAGCTGCATATAATGAATATACATATATAGTCGACATGTCAGTTTTAAGTTAAAAAATTGAACCACATCCTCCCCCTTGATCATCTGCTGGCGATACCTCGGATGGTACCTGATTTTTAATGAGAAATATACGAATCAGTGCATACATTAATTATTATGGAGATCTTAACTTATTTATGACATAACAATATTATATATGTATTTGCTCTTAAATTTTAATCTTAAACACGTCTTTAATTAGAAGTTAATATTTAAAGGCGGTATTTAGCAGCGCGGAGTATTGGATATTTGTCGCTGGTGCAAAGACCGCGGAAGTCGTCCATGGAAAGATCGACGATCGAGATTCCACCCAAACCTCTGGACCTGGAAAAAAAAAGAATCGTGAGCAAAATATTTCCATACAATTAACGCTGTTAAAAAAATATATATAGTCTGGACTAACTACTATTATCACTATTTAAAATAGTATGTAAATTATAGAATGCAAGAGGTCTATTTTATTTTCTGTCGTTATTATTTATTTTCTGTAAAAAATATTTGTAAATTACAATATTAAAATACATTTTATATATAAGAGAATGGGGCGGGAAAACCAAGGTGATCATCGCCGGCCATGTACACCCGCAACACTAGAAGAACTGCAGATGCGTTGTCGGCCTTTAAGAAAGATATATGCTCGCTTCTTGAAGGACCCTAGGTCGTACTGGTATATTTAAATCCAGTGCTTTACGTTGGATTATTTATGTGAATCGTATTGTAAGTAATATTCCACAATAGGACTGAAAATAATAATATGACGATGACAAATCAGTTACAAATTAAAATTAATAACTCACTTAACGAAAGCTGCCTTTTGTCCAGCCGTGTCTGGATCTTCATAGCTCACCCAAAGTCCGCCTTCGCCGTTGTCATCAGGCACGCGGAAAGCGTAAGTTCCTGTAGACAAATACAATGCATCAAGAAATACTTAGAATAGAAAAAAATATTAAAATCCTTGAAGAAAGTGATATTACATTAAAAAACACAGCTGCACTATCATTTATTCGGTACAAAGTTCTAATAATAATCAAATGAGAGAGAATAAAGATTATTAAAGCCACGAATAACATATGCAAACCACAAAATTAAGTAAATCAGTATATAGAAGGATTTTCAGGTACAGTTAATCCATAAAGATATGTATAGTTTTAGGTTATCAATAATAGAAGCAACTATTAGAAATTTATGAAATATAGATCAATAGGCATGACGATTTGTTAATATGGTTCAACAAGCTATAAGCAACACTCAAAGCTTATAAATGAGTACCAACCAAAAATATATGACAAATCTTCATCCTTGGTTAAGCCCTTTTCTGAAAATTTAAACGCAGTTTCTAATTCCCAATTATTTTAGTAAAAGCGCACAAAAAAAAAACTATTGATTATGTTAAATTTAATTTTTTTCAGTGAAGCGTAGTTGATATGTACATATTATTATTTAACTATTACATACCGAAACGTTTGCTGGGATCAGTAACCTTCCTCAGGTGAGGACGCATGCCCTTTTGATGATTGGGGTTGATCAGCTTAGCGCACACTTCAGGGTAGCTGAGAAGTCCTTCGGTTTTTGTGTATGGCCCTTTAAAAGACATAAACGAAAATATAATTACAATTCATTTCTAAAGACATGAAAGAGAAATGCGTTAATGCTTAAGTTACATATCGTGCATTTTAATGTAACGTAATGTTAACATAAGTAGAACGATTGTACAAATTCATTCGAAGTCAGAATCACGACTAGAACAAGTTGTTACCAATAATACCCAGTATTTGATTTATCACATGGAACAAGTGTGCTCTTTTTTTCGGACGTGACAAGGCAAAGTCCAGGTTTAAAATTCAACAAACCTGCTTCACCGGGGCCATTAGCATGGATTGGAGGAACTCCGGCAATTTCACTATCGGAGTCAAGGGCCCAGGTACGACCAAATGTAGCGATGCCCACAATGATCTTGTATGTAGGAGCGCCGGCCTGTGTGCTGTAAAAAATAATATTAATTAGTTAATGTTTGTATGTTTTCTGTCTAGAAAAAGTATATAAAAATACCTAATTAATCTTTAGGTTATTTATTACGATACAACTTAGATGTTATCTTCAGCTGGTTAGGTTAGATTTTATCTTTTTATTGAATTCCTTGTAAGTACATGTAAGTCTTTACATGTAACATATAAGTACTTACAAATAGTTAACAGCTGCATTGGCGTTAAGCAATTCGTTTCTGTTTTGTGGGGTGTATATCGGCGCGGTGTAATCGGCTTCTTTCGGGTTCCTCTGCGGCGTGCTGTAGTCGAATGTTTCCAAGTTTACGAAGTCTACGTGATTAATGATAGCAGGCACATCGATGTAAACTAAAAATATATCAAAATATGAAGAATAAAATACAGTAGAATAAACATAAAATATAGTAGAGGAAGAATCATTTTAATTTAATTTGGATTAAGAGTTTTGAATTCAACAGTCGTCGCGCTTAAAACTCAAACTTAATAGATGTTACGATAAAAGTGGAACGTTACTCAGGATATATGTTAAGGTATTTGAATTTCACGCCAGCAAAGCTATAGGCATTAGTTGAACCAAAGTAACGTTCTAGGTAAACTAATTATCCATGGACACATACACGTGAGTATTTCATGTATGTACTCGTACTAGTTAAGACATTGTTCTAGAATCTAGATGAATGTTAATTTTCTTCAAAACAACATTTCATCTGACCCCATATTTAAGTGCTAAATAACGTATAACACAATGTATTATTTGCTTATGATTTAAATACATTCACGTACATAACTTCAATAAGAATTGTATTTGTCGGCATTTGTTTCTAGAACGCGCAAAAGGTTGCATTTTATGTGTCGTAACTTTGTATTACGTACAACAGCCTCGTTTATTATTTTTTTAACTATGCATCCCCACTTTATATGACTTTCATACATATTTTTACGATACCATATTACATCTTAATATAAATATGAATCCGTCCATCCATCATTACACAAGTTAAAAAAAGTAAGAAAAAATATACTCTTGGTATGGTTTGCTTTGTTATATAATCCTTTATTTTCTGTTTTTAAGGTCCTGTGAAAATTTCAAACCACGGTGATGGGATATTTTTTGTTCGTACTTACTGGAAGCATTTACGTTAGGCAGGATAGTCACAGACAGCTGCATGTTGGGTTTGAGACTAAGCGCTTGCTTCATTTCGCGCACGAGAGCCGTGAAACCTTCGCGATGTTCAGTTTCTTTGTCATCAACTGGTGTCGTGGCGAAAGTTTTCTTGATACCATGCCAGATTGATCCTACAAAATACAAACATATTAATTTCAAATATTTTACAGTTTTAAATAGTAAATATTAGCAAAGCTTTTTAACTATATTCACATAAGTAAATACAAAATCGTAAATGCATACAAAAAGGGCCAGGTATAGAACCTAGGTAAGGTTGTCATCATACTTATGACCATCGATAATCGCCTACTTCTTAACACTAGAAAAATGTTAAAATATAATCCTTACCCCATGTAGAGCGGATCTTCTTTGGCTTAGTCTTGGGGAACTGCCAAGCAAGGTCAATGCCCTCGAAGCCGTGTTGCTCAGCCAAAAGCACGGCGGAGTTTACAAAGGCTGTACGAGCTTGTGGTGATTCCAGCTACAAAATAAAACTCAATAAATAAATAATTAAAAACAAATGCCCTTTCTAACAAATTTAATAATAATCAAAAAACTCAAAAACAAATCCTTACAAGAGAACAAAAATCTTTCCCAACTTTGAAGCCACACTAACTAGCAACTTCACTAAGAAACAGCTATCACAGCCAAGGAACACATTTCCAGACACCCCGTTAGAGCTAAATTTAATAAAAGTCGCTTACCAATAAGTTGTATTTTTGAGGATCTTCAGTATCAACGTCACCTCCGACAGACAGCATTGGTTTCAAAGCGGGGTATTTTCCTTTGAAGTTGGTGATAGCTCGGTAGTTGGCGTGTGTACGGTCGACATCGAGGTTCTCATTGAGGGGCACCATCTTGTACGTGTCGGGGTGAACGCCGGCATATCCGTACATCAAGTGGGTGCAGAACGACAAAGCCGGGTCCAGGTCCATCGGCAGCATACGAGCTTGAGCTGGATAAATGCATCCTTCAACTATATTATGATGTAGCAAAGACAGTTTATCAGAGGTCACTTAATATCAAGTGCAGATACTTAGTGCTCTACGAATAAGGAATATCATTTTAAAACCCAATTAAAATATATATACTCGTAATTAGTTTAACGTCTTTTTTGCAAATAATAACTATTGAATTACTGAAGTAGGTAGAAAAGTAAAGTGAAACAATAATCTTAATCGTGCTAGACCTAGTTATTTACTTAGTCGATTCGTGTAGGTATTTATCGCCGACCAGTTGGGATCTTTGGAATTATACGAATATACGAGTACAACAACAACAAACAATTTTTTATATGTTGTAAATCAGGTATCACTATTATATTATAGTCTTACTGTTTCATACGCAGAAGTATTACTTTATGATTATTAATTATACAGATGTTTTACTTGAGTAAACTTAAGTCATGTATCTGCTCAATATTTTTACAAAAATGATTCGATTCCAGAATCCTACCATTATTATATTAACTTGCAACATCACGCTTTAACTATTAGGAACTAGCGGCAAAACTTTGGTTTGTGAAACCGCTGATCGTAGCTAGTTAGTAACAAATAAACAACATAATATGGTTCATTTGTAACTCAACACCGTATAGCATGGTCGATTGTTTAATCATGCGTGGGCATAAACAGAGATCACGTGTACATCTTCCTTTGTTTCCTTTAAATTAACCACTTAGTACTGAGTATGCGCGAAATGTGAACTAAAAAACACGTTTAACAAAGACAAGTTTTCGATCAAATAATGTTAAATTAATTATACAGACTGTATTTTAATATTTTTCAAAAAGTCTGGTTTCTTTTTAGCTTCTGTTTCGATTTGTAAATGAATCAAATTCGAGATAGGTGGGCGAGGATCGCGCTAAATTTTGTATTTTCTTTGGTGATAGGTTGAGTTGTAAATAGAAGCAAATCGTTCCTCATTAAAATGTAAATTAATTATATATAATAATCGTTATATTCTAGAACAATTTAAAGTGTTTGTTTTGTTAAAGTCATTAAACGCAGCGATATAAAGGTCATGTGTCATTGTTGTTCTAGTAACTGATAGTCTATCGCTCTTACTAATAACTTATTAACTAATTTACATAAATTATCTCTAAACGGCTATTAAATAAGGTAAATAACACTTTTAATTTTATCATAGCAATATTCACAAAAGATGTACAAAAAATTACTGTCGCTCTGTACTCGCTTATTCCCTCTGCATAAATACATGTAATATATCTATTAAAAGTAGTATAATATTATAGTGTATAATCTTGTGAGTAGTGTGTAATATCTTGTGAGTAGTGCTTCAAATACTTTTTTAAAAATCAAATTCAGTTGTTTTTTTTAAATTAAGAGCTATATGTATTCATATGCTGACATTAAATCAATTGAATTATTGCTCATATGCCTTTTTATCCTGAATTAAAATCTTTCGCATACGTATTTAACTAACAAAGGTTAGGATTATCTTGTCTTATAGACTATATCTGTACTCAAAAATTAATTTGAAATTATACAGAAAATGAGACAATGGTAATCTATAAAGTAACGAGGCCAAGGCAAACGATTCTAAATTTAAATAAAATTCGTTGTAAAGGAAAAAAATGTATACATTTGCTGACCTCATCTGTAGATGAATGTGAAGGTCCTATGCTATAATGACTAAGCCAAGCAGACATGTTCTTTATCTACATACAGGTAAATGTTTCAATTTCACAAAAAAAGTAATACTTCTCATCTTTCAATAGATAGCAAGCTATCAGCTCTAAGCTAACTATTTGTTCTTCCGCTCATCCCTACATGCACTTGCTAATTTTGCTTGAGTTTACATAACTAAAACTAATTTGTAAAGCAAACTTTTATTTGCTATTTTTATTGTTTTCAATAAATCAAAGTCTTATTTCAAGTAAAATTTAGAAATAGAACGTTTGCGAATAATTTTTATCTTTTTTATTAAAATAATATTATGATATTTTAGGTAACATTAACAACAACAACAAAAGCACAAAAAGATTAGTTTCGTCGTATCTTTCTGTAATAAAAAAGATATAGAATAAAAGATACAGAGCGAGACTGTGACTATTTTTTGCTAGCATCTAGCCTTCACCTTCACTTCTGTACTATTAGGAGAACATAACAGCTGTATTTATTTTATGTATTACATTACATGAGGAAAATAAAACTAGAATCATTGTATATCTACAGGGCAGCAGTGGACCCCGGCATACGCGGCAATTATCTATTGTACATACTGTGAAAATTTATCTATTTTACTCTTAAAAAAAGATTCTCTAAGATTCTTAATAAGAATCTCAGTCACGGTTTCTACTAAGTTCACTACTTCAATAATCCAGCTGTATCAGAGTCTCTGGAGGCAAAAGTCGTTATTTTTCACAAATAATAAAGGCAGACAAACGACTATTATTACCTAATCATTATAATAGTGCCGTCTATAGGTAAATTCGAAATTATCCGTCGTTAGCTAACTGTCAAGGTCGACATTTAAAATGTAAGCTGTTTATTTTATGTTATGTTACAAACACTGTAATTATAAATCTAGTATAATCTGGAAAAAAAAGTAGGCAGTACTTATATTTCTTAGTGATGAAAGCTCTGAGGATAGGGAAGGAGATCGTTACCCAAAAAACAGAAAAAAAATGCTTTTCGTTTTCAATAACATATTTTGCAATGTGATTTAATATACTTAAATTTCATTTTTTTGAATATCTTCTCTACATAGGCCATACGTAGAGATAAACATACGCCATATTGTGAGTTTTGTTCGTTATGTATATGGACTTGACTCATATCTTATGTAAATCATGTTATATAAGTAATCTCAGCTATACAGTCAACTGTTTACAGGTGGGCAAAGAACATGTTATACATCACTTGTTTCTCGGATGGAATATGATTGTTCTATTTATTAACACTTTATTGATAGAAATTTAACCTTAGGTTTTCTCAATAACTCGTTTATCTATAAACATTTTATCAAACAAGTTCGTTGTCCTTCCTTCCACTTCTAGAAACTTCTTCTTACACTACTAACATTTATTTTGTTGGTTTTGTTTAAAGTAAAAATAATTAATTAAATTTAATTATGTTTAGTTAATTAGCCGCATCAACTTTCGTAGGTAAACTAAAATAATAGATTATGACCAACAAAGGGTTACTGACTAATAGAGTACTTTTGTATTCGTTGAAAAAATCAAACTCAAGTTAATACATTTATTGAAATGAAATCCGGCACAAATAAACAAACTTTCGACAGATTCCCGACAGGCAAAAAATAAGTTACTTAACTTCAACTTAACTCAGTAAAGCCTGTACTTAGACGCTGAGCTATGAATAAAGTCGTTGCAAAAAGTATGTACTTTAATTTAATAATTTAAAGAAAAGTTCTCCAAATATTATAACAAAATAATTATAGATAAATGGACGAGTATCTATTTTTCACCGACTGTCGACGAAAATAATTAATATAATAGCTATAAGCAATATTATTCCTAAAAGAATTTGAATGTAAAAAGTGAAAATATTGTATGAATATAACTTCATGAAGAAGAAAAAAATATAAATTCAAAATTATGTTCATGTATATTTTAAGTTAAAAAAATTCGCTAGTTAAAACAAAAAAATTAAAACGCACAGCGATAAAAAATATTAACTTACATTCTCTGACATAGCTTCTGCTATCATAGTAACAGACGACTTTGCCAACTGGAGTCGGTGAGTTGGCAGCGACAAGCGCTAAGGCAGCGAAAAAGGCGATTAAAGCCTTCATATTGAAACTCGACTGATCCGCACGGCGCTTCAGTGGCGAATGAGCATACTTAGAGCTCTGGCCAGCCTGTTTGACCGTAACCGTGAGGTCAAAGAGTAGCAACGAATGCTGTACAAGCAATACTTATCAGATTATAGTCAACAGCCACAGCCGGCGATAATCTGTGACCTGCAACATCGTTAAGGAATTATAAGGAGTCTTTTAGTACTCGTATGTGATTGTAAATAATACATTTCTATAATTCAAGTTTCATTCTAAATAGGCATGCCTGTTACATCATTACTCGAAAACTGTTAGCGAATACTAGAATATACTATCAAGTAATATATATTGTCCAGGTAAATGCTAAATGTAGTTTGCAAAATATCTTAAAAGCATCTAAAGGGTAGACCATCATTAGTTTTTGAAGATGCTGTTGATGCTGATGACGTTTTAGATGTATTTCTCTCCAGGCGATCTGATCAAGATGCAATGTTAGCGCGGAAAAGGACTTACAGTGTTACTCAAAATTAACGGTTACTTATTCATTTGCTTTGTCTCGAAACCTACGCTAAGGGGTTCTCTTCTGAAAAGTTCTGTTTTATGCTGAGTTTCATTTTGTATGTTTACTAAATTACGCATTTTTACTAGTGATGCAACGGAAGTGTCTTACCGGAACCAGAAACGGAAACAGATGTCAAAAATAAATTTTAGCAGAAACGGAAACGGAAACGGATGCGGAAACAGAAGTGTAAATATGTAATAATAAAAAACATATTTACAAAAATATTTTTTTCGGTAAAAACAGTTTGTATTCGTTTTTAATTTATTAAGGCATTGGATATCGGTGTCCTTTAGCCTTCAATGTATGTATTTTTACTGCGCTGCAATAAGTTAAAATACGCGTTTTTTTAATTTATTTATAAAGTTCGCCAAACCACTCTTGTTGACAAACGACAAATATATTTGTAACTATATAATGATGATGATATATTACATCGTTATCACTTAATAAAAGTACATTTAATAACTCGTAAGTATGAAATAGTCACATTTTGCCAGTTGTCAAATTTTATATGGACAACAACTAGACAGTTTACTCCAGCAAGAGAAACTGATTGTTTCAAACAGCAGCAGAAAATATTACGCGCTTAAATTCACAAAATAGTACGTAAACAAACAAATGCGACAAGTGCCGAAAGGCCGCGCACGGACTGCCCGTCTCGCGCCGCGCATTTGGATCTCTCAGCCGTCGTAAAGTTCCGTTTTATCTCCGTTATAAAAGTTGCGGAAACAGAAGCAGAAACGGATGTTGAAAAGCACGCGGAACTTCCGCACTTGCGGAAACGGAAACAGACATCCGTTGCATCACTAATTTTTACAATTTTTTGGCTACAATTAAATGGAAAAGTCTAGTGCTATTCAATAATGGTGATTTTTTATTAACGTTAAAAATTTGTTTTATAAAACCTTGTGCGCCGACCCCTCGTGAGTGGGATAAGGACTGGGAGATGATGTTGATGCAAAAATTTGCTTGGAAATATTCTATGACTTGAATGGGTAAAATTCAACTGACAAGCAGATGCTTGTTTTACTCCATCGTTAGCCATACGCATTTTTAACATACAAATTCTTGCGTCTTTACGATGTCAGTCTATTTAGAAGAATGGATACCTTACACTTCTTCGGTTCTCCGATCATTAGCATTTCTTGAATGCATAAATAAATATACGTTCTCGGAGTTCAAGACAGTTGTAGGCATCAGTTAATGTTGCTGAGATTTGTTAGTCTTTGATTATTGCCATGATGATGTCATATTATTAACAAACGTTGTCGTACGACCAGGCCAACCAGTTTTTTTCCTCGTATAAACAAAAAAAAATCGAATGTTATCCGTGTACCCGGTAATGATTAAAAACTATATTAGGTAAATAATAATATAATAAGTATACATTACTTAAATAAAAAATGGTAACAGGTATTGTTTAAACAGTGGAAACCCACGGATAATTTTAAATACCGTATTATTTTAGTGATTGAAACGGATATTTAAATCAGGCGGTTTCGATTCAGTGTCTAGGATTACATACAAACTTTCTAACCACTCTCCTCGCTTCACTTTAAGATTGGTGCAAGCTCTGATTTATCTAAAGTTTCTATAGAACGTAATTATATAATAATACCTAATTTAAACTTGTTTCAAAGATCACTTGTGCAAAAATTTGTTTGATTTTTTAAATGACAGTCATGTTTTCGAGCCTGTTGATTTTGTATAAAAGGTTTGTTTTACATAAAGGTGTATTTTATCAAATAAAATTTATGGCTTTAATGAGAATTATATCTATTAAAGACTTTATAAGATATTTGAATAAATGTAAAATAATTTGCAAAGTATAAAACCCTCTAGCGACCACACGACGCAACTTTGGATGGAGGAAAGTTGGTGATATCAGCTTATTTTCGACCAATGAATCTATGGTCATATATAGAGAGGTAATCTTTCTCGGAAACTTGAATATGACATCACCAAATATTGTTTGCATATAAGATATTTATGACATTGGTTGTAAAATCTTGGGTCCTTAGATCAACTCTCAAAGGATGTTTTGCACATGCTGGTAAAGTATGATTTTTTTTTCGATGTCGATATATAGAGATATTTATCTCATGACAATTTCTTTTATTTTAAATTTTTACACGACAACGTATTTGACGCAAAGTAAGGGAAAATCCTCTTTCAGTGCGACCTCCTCCGTCCATTAAAGGCACGTACAGCATTTGCTAAACCTGCACCTTTAAACACGTTGCAGATGTCTACGAGTACCGGTGACTTCTTTATTTTAGGTGACAGGATGCGCGTTTGCCCCCATTTAAAAAAAAAAACTAAACGTACTATATTACAATTTGTTACTTTAATACATCAAGGTTAAGTAATGGCGCATCACGATCCTTAATTGCGTAATGAATGTAATTGCCTTGATTAATACTGATCCCAATCTATTAGGTTCCGACATTGACAATTGAACAAGTCGTTGGATCGAGGATTAATTTTAAAATAGTTTATTTTTCGTAACTTACAGAGAAAGAATTTATCGACACTAAAGAGATCATAGTGGCGCTATTAATACTTTTGAGTATTTTGTAAATAAAGTCGAACTTGTATAACCTCTAACAGCAAGAGACTCGAGCTAGATAGAAACTTCTATATCCTAGAAAAATATCGCGTTTCCTTGGACTCTCATTTATTCACATTTGACTGTTATCACATTGGGTGTAACTCGAAACCACTCCAGCGGCCTCAAAGTTATTTAAGTGCTTTAGTCCTATCGTAAAACAAAAGGCAGTTAATAAGTAAGGCAAGGTCACCCCTATGTAATACAACCCGATGCTTTATTGTTTAACGATTACCTATCTATTTTTTGACAATATACGGGATTGTTAAAAAGTTTTATACCTGAATTATTCACGATTTTAATAATTAGAGCTAAGCTAATCGCTTCTCATAAATGATCCGTTCGTTTGATTTTTATTTTTAACAAAAACAAAAGGTAAACGACTCATAGTTAGCAACAATTACACGGCCGCATGTTCTGGGTAGATAAATCCCATGCATTCTCTTATATTTTGTCAATAGGTTGTTAAATACAAAATGTTAATTATGTAATCTAAATCTAGTCCAGAGTACCAACTCTGGACTATTAAATAGATTGTTAACCATAACAGGATAAAAAGTAAATTTCTATAATTTACGAATTTCTAGAAGATAACACTCAAGGCATCAGTGTCGTTTAAAATCACAAAAATGGTGACTTTTCAAAATTTTGTGCAAATCGTTAAAAAAAAATTTAAGATAGGAAGCAGCGCGCTATAGCGACCTTGTTCCGCGAGCCAAGCGAGATTGACGCTCTCTGCATACAAAGGCAATGCTGTTTTGAAGTGAGTCAGGTGGTGATGCAAACAAATTATTGTTATCGGCCGTTTCCTTCAGCGGCGGGTCTCATTGTTAAATCAAATCAACGCCCACATCTACCTACTACTTGTTTTTCTTCGTGTAAAAAAAGTAACCGACACAGGATTGATTGGCCAGCGTCTAAAAGTTAAAAGCAGATCAGATCCTTTGCGCTTTTAGGAAAGTACGATGCATCGAGACCGATGGAAAGGCCCAAAGTAGTCATTTTGCACAACTTTTTTGACAATTATGACGTCACACTAAAATAAAAGTGCTGATCAGCCCCAAACAGTAAGTTGCAAGTGGTCACAGGGTGGAGACAGGTCTTTTTTCCCGTCGTCTTCTATCGAGCTACTCATAATACATAATGGTATTTTTTGAGAACTAGATACTCAGTCGCCGAGGAGTTTATCTCTCCGATAAATATATCATACCCCAATAAATTATCATTACTACCCCATCCAATATACTTTTAGTTTTATCCAATGAAGTATTCTGCGTACATTATTGTTGACTATCTTTAGAATTAAATATAATAATATGTAAGTTTAATACTGTCAGCGGGGATTCCTATCCCGATCGTGTAATTTAATTTTATCTTGATTTTTCTGGTCAGTTTAAAATCACATTGCTCTAAACATCTTGGTCAAAAGATTCGTCTAAAGATAATTTTGTTGTCTTTGAGACATCTACCAGTTACAGCCTAGAATGCACAACCTATAGGTAAACGCGAGCGCGAGCGTGACAAAACTTAGCGAAGTATTAACACGGTTATATTTGTACAATGACGAATGCACAAGTGACGAATGACTACATAATTGCTGATCGCGATAAATAATAAGCATAAATATGTATTACTGATATAGCCTTTTTCTATTTCTTTGATTTCATACGAAATCATTAGTCATAAAGTGTTCGTTTGGCATGTAAAATGTTAATAGACTATAACTCTAGTGCAGTTAAATAGGAATATTAGCTATTTGTTTAAGCTAAAGGGTATTCCTTCACTTTATAGTATCACTATGGGTTTCGACTGCCATGACACATATTGTTATGTCTGTTTTTCAAAGAGAATAAGGGGGATGGCAGTGTACAAGTGACAAGGCAGTGGAAATCCACAATAATTTTACTGATAGTCTGTGTCAGTTATATAAACGATTTCATACGTGTATGCTTATAATATCGCTTGATGAAATTGTTTACTTGACTCTCTGACATTAGTTTTCTTATCACATTGTACAGTGAATACAAATTGTGTGCAATGTTTACTTGAAAGCTCGGTATGATAACAGTTAAATAAATAACGAATAAATATAAGAAGAGTTATGAAATAGTTGTTAATTAAAATTCATTACGCTCTACTAGGAGTACATTCCTATTCTTTGCCACTTCTCGAATGAATAAAAATCGACATCTCAGTCGACAAAACCAGTTTAGCTTTGTAGATTGTAACCTTTTAACTTTGTAGATCATAGTAGAACGAACAAATACATATTTACATCCAGAAACATAAAATAATAATGCATACCAGCAAAAAAATATATATAATATTTGGTGTCGGAGAAATCATCCAAAAATAGGGTATCTTAGGGGACTACGGCGCTTGCGGCGCCATCTCAATCCCGGCGCCCCACCTCGCTCTGCCCAAACGCCGCTACTGTTCCTGTCAGTCGGGTAAAAATGGAAGCATTGCTACAAAGTATATTTGACCTATTCATACAATGGGGAATTCCAATCAAGTATTTGTATTCCAATTACTGACGTATGACTTGACAGTAAACCAAATTCCCTCTGTATAAGTGCTCCAACTTAATTGGGAAAGGGAAGTTATTATTTGTGGACAGCTTTGTCCTTGATTCGATTCTGACAAATGGTTATAACACTAAAATACGATCTTTTATTCAGTTTCCTATCAAGATTCGAACTTTCTAAACAACCTCATCATTTCAGCGAAAAATTTCCACTTTTTCTCGGTTTATCTGATAACATTCGCTACCCGAAAACAACAATTTTGATTATTGTGTTTGGTAATTTGCTTTAATATTGCTTGATATCAAATAAATTATCTAAATCAGTGATTGTCAAACTTATTTCTTCACCGCTCCCTTTGAAAATCAATTATATTTCAGAGCGCCCCTAATTTTTATTCAGCCCTAAAACTTAAAAACCACAATTTCATTACTTTAATTAGTTTCAATGCCCCCCATTTTTTGGGCCTCTTATCGCCCCCTCCTAGGTTTCAAACGCCTCCAAGGGGCTTTATCGCCTCCAAGGTGGCGTTATCGCCCACTTTGGGAAACACTGATCTAAATCGATATCCTAGTACACAATTCACAACACAATTTCTCAATTTGCCTGCGAGGGAAATGTTTAAATAATATAACACAAAAAATGTATTTTAATTTCATTTATTCAAGAATACGATAGCCAATATGTTCTAATATAAAACTTAGACACTACAGTTTGAAATCGCACATGCATGTACGAATTAATAACTTTACTGGATTTTATAAACTAAAAATTTTATAAAACATATATAACCTAATAAATATACGATAAAACTACTTTTCGTGCAAAATTAAATTATAGTGACAGGAAACACATGACTAAATTAAATTTTACACCAAATAAAGAGAAACATTGTGACATAATATTAGAATAGATCGACTAACGCAAAAACTAGTAAGTTTGTATATAGGTATTTCTTAACTTTAGCCCCAATTACTTCTCCTGTGTTAATAAATATTTAGTTATAAAATCAGTCGGACTTTTTGACCTTTTAAATCAAATTAATAAATATATAATTTAATTAAAGTATAACTAGATCAAAAGCGCTATTACGGTAGTCACTATTCGTTAGTTATTCACAGTATATTTTATTGGTCTATAGACAAAAATGGTAGTACATTTAAATCTGGCAAAGTTAAAATATTCGTGATGCATAAAAAATTATAAAAGTGAGCATGAGATAATACAAAATGGAATATAATTTGGCACCAATATGCGAGTAGCAGTGCTGTGATTAATAGCCAAATAGCATACATCTAATGATTAGCGACTACATTGGGCGGTTGAGCCTGAATAGTAGGGGCTTGACCTTGCGAAGGTTGTCCTTGGTTTTGGACCTGCGAAGCCTGGCCCTGGTTTTGACCTTGCGATGATTGATCATGGCCTTGCACTTGGCTACTTTGTGTTTGACCACCCTGGCCCTGAGCCGGTGGGGACTGGCCTTGCACAGGGGAATCAGATCGAAGTCCTTGTTGCTGAGATGGCTGGTTCACTGCCTGTGATGGTGGTTGCTGGTTCAAGTTTCCTGGTTGTTGATTTTGTGCTGGATGTTGCTGCTGGCCTTGTGCCTGACCCTGTTGACCTTGGGGTTGGCTCTGATGCGCCTGGAACTGACCGTGAGGCTGCCCTTGGAACTGACCTTGAGGGGGGCCCTGGAATTGACCTTGCGGGTAACCTTGGAATTGACCTTGTCCTTGTGGTATCTGACTTGGATGATAGCCTTGCTGATAGCCTGGGGGCGCTTGACCTGGTGCATATTGCGGGGGAAGTTGTCCTTGAGGATGTCCCTGATACTGTTGCTGGCCTTGGTATCCTTGTTGCTGGGCTTGCTGGAATTGTTGTTGTTGATGGAAGGCCTGTTGTTGCTGGTATGCTTGATGAATTTGATGTTCGGCACCCGGTACCGGTCTACCGTGGGCGTCAACCTGCAAATCATTTGGATTATGATAAAATATTTAAATTAGAGTAAAGTAAGAGCATCGGTGGCTCAAGGGTTATAAGCACTGGACTTGTCATCTGTACTTCTTACGTTGAAGGAAAACATCGTGATACAACCTGCATATATCTGAGAAGAATTTCAATGACATGTGTGAAGTCAACCCGCACTTGGCCAGCGAGGTTGACTAAGTCTAGTCACCCCTAATTTAGGGTGTGCTCCGAGCCTCTTAGTGCCTCTTAAAGTGGGCTGATAATGATGAACACTACTTCTTAACGAATACATGTTTCTACTCACCAAACCTCGCTGCTGCAGGTATCTCAGTTCCTCGAGTCTTCTCCTTTCAAATTCTTCGTATTCCGATTGCGTATAAATTTGATTTTCATCAATGGTTTTCCAGCCTTTAACAATCAAAATAATTACAAAGATATGTGAAATTATCAATCAATCGCAAATCTTTAAAGAAATGTACAAAATGTTGAACACGAGTGAAGTGAATTTATATAGTACGAATAACAATCTATGATACTGTTGATATTTATGAGTTCATTGTTGGTGAATAAGTAAAACTAGACAACTCACCTTCATCCTGATTAAAGTCTGCCTTCTGAGTCTCAGTCATGAACTCATGGAAGTCGATAAGACCGTCTCGATTGCGGTCGTTCTCTTTGAAGACGTGTTCACGCATACGCTCCATTTCTTCAGCTCTCTCGTGCAGATCCTTGTTGGGACCGCCTGGCCCGTAAACTTTGTCCAACTCCTTGATAAACAGTGCTTTCACTTCATCAGCATCCCAAACGCCGTTCCCGTCAACGTCTGTATTAACATTGATAATTACTCAATCGTTTTTGTTAAGCAAACATCCAATATTCGGTTTAAATACAACAATAAAAATATTGTGGACATAAATCAAGAGTGTAATATTTTATTTATAACATTTTGTATAACATATACATAGTTCTTGAAATGAAAATAAGTGGTATGAAATTTGGTGTATAAATGTAAGGGATAACATTTATATGAATCTTTTTTGGCATTGGACTTTATATTTTATTTTATACAATATTAAATTTTCATATACATTTTTTATTGATATATACTACTTACATAACATACTATATCATCGCATACTAAAGTTTCTCACAGTTTATTTACAGCATAACACAAAACATAGCAATAACATGACTTTAAAAGCAATACAATGCTTAATGAAATTCTAAAAAAGGACTTCACAAAATGAGGGTGACGTATTCAAACAACTATGTATCATTTGGCTAATGATAGTAATAACGAATTAGCCAAATAACTGTTTAATGAGAAAATGTTTAACAACTTTAAAATAAATACCAAAAGGAAGTCATAATGACACATTATAAATTATTAAAAATATAACAAAAAATGTGAAATGCTTTACACGTGTTACGGAGTTCGACAAAAAGTTGTGTAAGAGACAACGAGCGTTTAACACTACTTTCCTTTAAACGACATGTTACGGGAGGCATTTAGATAGTAGTCGATGTAGCAGTGGAAATAGGATAGTCTCTATAAAAAATACAAAAAATACTGTGGAAAATTGATAGTAATTTAGAGGGCAGAGCCATAATCCTTTTTCAAGTAAGCCGCGTGAAAGACAATATAATCCATGCATTAACGTAATATAAAACATGTGGATGAGCGACCGAGCAGTGAACTAAAGCAAAAAACTAAATTTATAGGAAATTAAAAAAAAATGAAACGCAATAAAACAATTATAGCATCGAATAAATGAAGTTATCTGTTAACTTATTAAGTATACATAGTTATTTCGACAAAAATTTTACCATCAATTCTAGATACATGATATGTGAGCTGTCTGTATATATAAGACCAAAAAAAGTGGCCTGAAACCTGTAATCGACAACGTGCAAAATGTTCACAAAAGCAACAGCCTATTTACTTTTCTAACAATATAAAACAAAACAGTAGGTAAAAACGTGGATCTACATAAATTAAGCTATTTCTCTATGGACCTTACCATGCATCATGAAAAACGCTTTTGGGTTGAAATCTTTTTTATCCATATGGTCGGCGTTTTTCCATAGTTCTAACAACTGTTCTCTGGTCACAGGATGATGTAACTGTCACAGATAATAAATATAAAGAGTTAATAATTGTCTAGATATTCACTCACCGTGCATCATGAAGAACGCTTTGGGATCAAACGCTTGGTCCATATGGTCCTGCTTTTCCCACACCTCCTCCAACTGTTGTTTGGAGCCGGGGTGATGGAGCTGCGTTTACATAATATCTAAATTTGCTGTCTAAATTTATATCAATCAAAAGTTTATATGCGAGGCTTATAACAAGAGAATATAGCAGGATAACAACATACGCCATATCTATAAAATCAATTGGTGAGTCTCCATCGTCGCGACACCTGTTTTACAACAATATTACCATCCCATTCAAAATAAATAGAGATAACAAAACAGATCATACTAATGTGTTACATTTCACCATATGGGTTGTTAAATAACACACATAAAAAATACAGTTGAATTGAAAATAACTTTCTTTTTTAAGTCGGCTAAAAAAATAACGAATTCTCTGATGTAATCAACCATCAACAAAATCGTTCAAATTCCTGTACCAATCTTTGTTCATAAAAATATTGATTAAGCCTTATCTTTCCGCTCATAACAAACATGCGTCATAATTTTCCCCTACGCTTAATAAGTTCAATCCATAAAGTTAATTGCACATTGAAATGATTTCAAAACAACTCCAAGAATTTACATTTTATCGCACAAACATTTCTTAGAAATTGTGAATTGAAAAATATTAGAACTTAAAACTAATAGGAGGTGTGAGACAGACTATTATTATTTTAATAAAATAATATAGTTTTCGATTTTACTCACTGGTTGGTGATGTTTCCTTGCATCTTCCTCTTGCTTAACTTTCTCCATATATTCCTTCTTATGCGCCTCATCCATTGCTTCTAGTTTTTGATGTTTCTCGAACTCTTTTTCCATTTCATATTTCTACAAAGTACTTACTTAGTAACTAATCATGTATATACTTAGTGACAGAAATCTAGACTAAAGTATTGCTATAATACTCATTTAACCATTCTGCGTTTGGCAGTCTGTCTCATCACACAGTTAACAGTTGACACGCTCACCACCAAAACTATAAACTATTAAGCAATTCAGAGTAACAATGTTATATAATACTTAATTCGACAAACAATAATTTAATATATGTTGTAAAATCAATACTCTTAGTACCATGATCTAGTTTTATATCAATTATAATGGGCTATGAAAGATATTCAGAGTTAAAGGGTTTGTTGGAACAACTTTAAGACAACGTGTTTCCTGCACATTGTGAAAGGTATCAGTTAAAAATTATTGTTTTACTCATTTTTCTTGTTGTTTACTAAAATGTTTATTGTTACCCATATCTTATCAATGCAGTGGTTGGCAGTGATTAAATAAATCTATTACAATACAAATATAATCAACTGTATCAATATAATCCTTTAGTCAAGGACAAATGGACATACTTATTATATATCATATAATTATTATGGATATACATATTAATCTTAAACTTTGTATGTTTTATTAGAGAAATAACTTGAATGAATGTTATAGTTGACGTGGAATAAATTATTTTTTTATGAATCATAGTTGAATTTAGACTAGTGAGTAAAAATTAACTCACCTTGAATTGTTGTTTTCTCTGCTTGTCGGCCTCTTCTAAATCAGATGTTGTTTTCTTGATCAACTTCTTAAGATCTTCAATTTCAAAAGTATGTGGATTAGCATGATCTAAATGTTCATTTGAAGGTATTTTTCCAGTGTTTATTTCAAGTTCGTTAGTTAACTCAAATTGCTGAAAAATATTTTATTAATCAGTGAATCATATGTATTATTCAATGACTTATATTCAAAATAGTTGTTTTATATGCTGATAACAAGAAAGGAAAATGTGATATATTTAAAAAAAAAACATTTAAATGATCTACTTAAAGACTTCAAGGTCCCATCCTTAAGACTGTCTTAAAGCCGATCACAGCATTTAAAACATATCATGTCATTGCCAACAAAATATACTTACTTTAGTAGCTAGGTGGCGAAGTCGATCCATTTCTCGTCGTTTAATTTCATCCAGTTTAGTTCTTACATTGTGATTGACAAAGTCCAGTTGTTCAGCTATCCTCCCAGACTAAAGATAAAAAAAAAGAATTAAAGCAAGCAAGTACATATTATCACTTTATGAAATAACAAAGATCACTTACTCTAACATCTTCTTCATCTGCCTTTTCCAACCGCTCTCTGAAATCTGGATCACTCTCCAGAGCTTGGACTACTTCTTTTAAATATCTATGGTATTCCATATACTCTTCCTAGGAAAAAGAAACAACCGCAAATACTACTTTAATATTATGTTCTGTACCACTGTCATGTTTAATATGAAAATCGCCAAGCCAGTTGGTTGCGCCACACATGTCTTTTTACATTTATTGTATTACTATAGTATAAAAACATATATAAGGAATGAAACGATCCAAGTGTATAAAGCTAGTACTTAAGTATTTATTATTATGAAAAGCCCAACTATGACACATCAGGGTAAAATATGAATCAAATGAATAATACATCAAAATTAGTTTAGCCATGTTGACAACAAGAAGTCAGAATTACCTTGACATTAATTCAAATTGGCATTTAATGTTATAACTATGGGCTTTCACAGATGAGATTCCTCTACCGTTTTCCCTCTCATTATTATTGAAAAAACAGAGGTAACTACATTTTTTTGTACACATGTTTTTTGTCAGTGGAAGCCCACAGTAATATGGGCACAGTTGTTAAAGTAAACATGTTTCAAAAAACGAAAAAAGCTTGTTAACACTTATTAACCTTCACATTTATTACTGGTTATTATATGAACAAAGATTTAAAACATTTACTGTAGAGCAAAAACAAGTATTGAAGATCTGCGACATTTGAGAAATATACCAGTATAAATTGACTCGTATATCATTCTCACCTTTAATGTAATGACTAAATAGCCCTTAAACTACTATCATACAATAAAACACTAAGTCCATGTATTTGTATAATAAATATATGCCACATAACATGGTATATGTAAAGAAAAGCAAATGGCTATCAATCTATTATATTTTCAAGGTGAACATAATTCAGTTATAAAGCACTCAATGAAAATGACCTAATAACACAAATGAAAGCTTGTACTGTTTTTTTTAATCTTGGCAGTCCAAGGTTATTGCGATGCGCACTCCCTTCACAACCCGCTACAACTAACATTGTATTCTGTGCAACAACTCACAAGTTCAAATCCACCAAGATATCTGAAAACTACTGTACTTGCACCATAAAAACCACCACCAAAAAGTTTCTATATAACTTGGTAGTGTCGGGAAAGTAAGCAAATGGAAGTTCCACCAGATGTACCAGATCTGAATGGCATCAAATTACCTCTTGCACATATGAGTAAAAATGGCATCAACTAGATGATGATAATGATCAGTCTGTAAAGACTGTAATAGCCATGAGTAAAAGAATAGTTTCTAAGGGGTGATGTAACCTGTTCACATTTTCTACTACTGTCCACATTGTGTGTGCGGTAAAAAAAAATTAAGCATTCAACCACTTCAATTTGAACTTTTGTGTATGTTAAGAAATCACTTATTAAGTTATTATTATTATATTGCGTATAATATGTATACTACATAAACTATATGCAATGTTGCAACTATGGATAGGATAACAAAACATACCAGATCATCCTTTATTTCACTGTCCTGTTCTTTAGATTTATCCTGGGACACTGGAGGTGCATATGAACAGTGGAATATCACAAGTAGACAAATGATACATTCTTTGATCTTCATTGCAGCCTATTAAAATTCGAAAAGTACTCATTTAATGTATATTTGTTTTAAGAGTTAAAAATACTTTCATTAACAAATAGTATGCTGAACGCAAAAAATAACAGTTTCATACAATGAAATAAAAATTAAATGATAATACAGAATTTGGAACAAAACAAGGGCTATATCAAGAATGTAAAATGCAGATTTTGAACCAAATATAATTCTATTAAATATGTGTAGTAATTACTTAAAAATTTAACTTTTTGACAATCTTATTTTAAATGCTACAAATTTCATATCACACTATTTAATTTATATAAATTATTAATATGCTAATCTGTACTTACTGTTTATACGATCACTTATCATTTATTTCACTATTTCTATTGTGATACGTTAGCTTTATATAATGTATCGTCAATCGTCATAGGATTCGTTTGATATTTTTGATACAACTTTTTTAATTTCTTGGTATTGACGTGTCCAAATCACACGTCATAGGATTGTGAACTGATCAACCAATCACAGTTAAGAAAGACGAGAGTCCTTTCGTGGACTATACAAAGAGCACATACTATTCAAACAGGACTGAGCTTTTATTTTATGGAAGCGCGATTTTAAAAACAAAATGTCAGTTATGTTAAATTCATAATCAAATGTTAATTAAATATTCATTTTTACAAAGGTCATGTTAAGATAATTATTAAAATGTGTATTTATTTCTAGTCTACTTCTAAAAAAACAGATTTGTTATTTTCTGGCAACATTTTTCTATCGATTATGATTTGCTGTCAAACAAGAAAATGGAATGCATATGGGAGAATAACATTAATATTTAAGAAAGAGTTTTAGATTTAGTTAGTGCCTAACAAAGCTTCATTGATATTTATGTGTTTAAGTAAAAACTTGTAAATTAAACATAAGTATATAATTCACAATGAGTAAAGATAAAAGAGATCTTGACTATCCGTCAGAACTCGAGTCCCAATTTGTGTTAAGGCTTCCCGAAGAGCCAGCTAAGGTACTTCGTGAAGTGCTTAAAACAGGAGAAAACCTTAAAAATCGTTTGACAATACAAATTGATAACGATATGAGACATGGCGAAGTACGGTTCGACCACTGGCTGATGCATGCCAAAATTATGGATTTGCCGACCATTGTAGAATCTCTAAAAACTATTGATAACAAAAGTTTCTATAAGACCGCAGATATATGCCAAATGATGATATGTAAAGATGAACCAGATACACCAACTGTGGAAGAAGAGTCACCATCAAAAAATAAAAAGAAAGATCCATATAAAGTAGACAAAAAATTCTTATGGCCACATGGTATAACACCCCCTACAAAAAATGTTCGAAAGAGACGATTTAGAAAAACATTAAAGAAAAAGTATGTGGAAGCACCAGAAATAGAAAAAGAAATAAAAAGACTTCTACGAGCAGACAATGAAGCCGTAAGTGTGACTTGGGAAGTCATCAAGGAAGAAGATGAACATCCAAAGCCTGAACCAAGCACATCTGCACATACTAAGCCCGAGCGCAAGCCAAAAGCTGAAAAGAATAAGAAAGAAACTGTTACGTCAGAGACTGTTAATCAAAGATCTTCAAATGTTGATGACATTTTTGGTGGAGCTGTCAGTGATAGTGATGATGAAAATGCTAATGTTGACATGGAAGACAGCCGCTTGTCACCATATGATAGCCGTTTGTCCGACAATAACTCAATGTATGGAGTTGGAGATACACTTTCAAAGAGAGACTATCCAATTGAGTTTGATTCACAAATGTTTCCAGGGCAAGGATCAAAGAAATCTACTGGGCGTACAAGTACTACAACATCTGCAGTTTCCCACAGATTAAAGAGTGGAGCTATGTCTTCTGAAGAAGAGGTTGATTACCATTCACGTGACATGTCTAAAGACAACATGCAATTTAGAATTGATCAACTAGGAGCTGAATTAGAAGAGTTGAAACAGCGTCGTCAAAGAACTCAACATGAAATTGCTGGAATGGAAAATTTGGCTTTGCGACAAAGATTCCAAGACATTCTACACACACTGAATCAAGATATCATGTATAAAGAAATGGAGCGTCAAGGGTTAATCACCCTCCAAACTTCAGATGATATTTAAATTATAGTATTAAAATATTTAATCTATTGCATACTAGCTGTGCCCGCGACTTCGTCCATGTGAAATACTGTCTTCAGGTAGCATTTTCTTTAGGCTAATTATTTTTCTTAACCGACATGCTATGTCGGTTATGAATGAATGCTATTTGATGTATGGATGTGAAACATAGAGAGAGGTGTGCCAGGACCTTGCCAAATGTAGGTCCTGGGTCTCTGCCTACCCCTCTGTGTTACGAGTGTGAATTTTGTTGTTTTTATGGTATTTTACTTATAAAAATTACAAACAAAACATATTAAACTTACAAAATATTCACATAAACATCATATATTCTCATACAAACTTTCATCCCCTAATTCCTTTTGTTATATTGCAGCCTTTAGGGTAAAACTCTTACAAACTTCAAATGTCATATTTATTCATATCAAATCAGCAGCCTAAAAAATAAGTTTCAAGCTTCCAACTGTAAAAATGACGATAATTCCATACAAAGTTTAACCCCCACTTTCAACCCCTTACAATCCCTTTTTCACGTTAAAATATAGCCTATGTCCTTCCTCAGGCTCTAAACTATCTGTGTACCAAATTTCATTTAAATTGGTTCAGTAGTTTTGGTGTGAAAGCGAGCCAGACAGACAGAGTTACTTTCGCATCTATATATATATAGATAAAAGAAAGTCATGTTAGTTACACTATTTATAACTCAAGGTCGAACTGATTTAGCTTAAAATTGATGGGTAGGTAGCTTAGAACTAGGAGATGGACATAGGAACTTTTTTATCCATGTGCATTTTTTTTCCGCGCGGACGGAGTCGCGGGAAAAAGCTATTTTATAATATTAGTAAGGACTAGTAAGGAAGTAAGGATTAGCACCCCTATTGATATAAATCATGTTATGATGTATTAAAAATATTGTCAAACTTATATTTACATGAGTTTATGAAGGTTATACATAGAACATATCAAGTGCTCAAACTGTGAAGATTAATTTTTTGTACTTCTATTTTGATTAAAACTTAAAAGAATGCACAAATTCCATAGAATAATTATGTTAATCAAATGAAAAGGCTGTAATAAGCTTGATGAAAACCATCAAGCAATTTCTATCCTTGTCTTAACCCCGTTATTACACTTGAGCTTACTTCTTTATATTGTAGAATAAAGAAAACTCTTAGGTCTCTTAAATCAATATTCACGCAAAATTATGTTTAATAATATTACGTAACTTGTGTTAAGGGAAAATAAAGATATCTTTATTCAGGTAGTCGATGTATAGTGTAGTAAATCTAAATATTACTTATAAAGTTAATGTTGCATTGGATATGTTTTTACAATTCTTTATCATTTTGTTATTTTTTTTGCAATAAATGTTAGAGTATATGCTATTGTTTATTTTAGCCTGGTTACAAAGCCTACCCTTATCCCATCTTTACATAATATTTCAGTGGTAATTTAACACATTTTTATAAGCATGGATACACATAAACTGCAGATTATTCTTAAGGCCTTGTGAAGATGCAAGGTATAATCTTTTACTATCCGTTTGGTAGTTGTAAACATTATGATGGCAGATGATCAAATTCAATGCTAAAACATCATCAGTGCTCCTTAACTATGTTCAGAGTGTTATCATTTTACATGTTCGGTATTAATGTTTCCGCGTGTATGATATTTGATTAAGTTTTTAATGTTTGGTATGTGGGTTCGTTTGTCCATTCCTTTGTGGCCTGTGCGGCTAGTTGCTTTTTTCCTCAATAAAAGACCTTAATTGGGGTAAAATTGTTCAGTGTTGTCATATATGAAAAATTGTAAAGAAAACCCTATTTGTTTTATAAAGCGGTATAAAACAACGATACGTTGGAAAATAGAATTTCACTAACGGTGAATATTTGGTTTAAAATACAGTTGAAGAGTCTGGAACGGAAATTTTTCTCGCTTACGCAGGTCGTACGTCGAGACCATAAGATACTCTTGCTACTAGAGTTTTCTCGTTTATTCAAGTTCGACTTTAGTATATGAATTTGAAGTGTCTTTCATAACTTGATAAGTTCATAATGCAGTTAAGTTGATAGTAGCAATTACAAAAAGGCCAACGTAAATAAAATTCCACATCAAATTATTAATACAATGTTTTAAAATACATTATGAAGAGTTTTTGATTTAGGAACTCTTATAGACCTACTCCGATACAGCTGCTTAGTAATGGAAAAAAGATTGATTGTCGGGATTTTATTTTTTAAACGGCTATTTTATATTTTTTAAACGGCCACACTGGTTCTGAATTTGCTATTGAATTAAGGCGCTCCGTCTTCAATAATTATTTACCCAAACACCCAATTAAAAGGTTTTACTGTGACCTTCCAGCATTTCAAACAGTCGACAATCGCTCCTTTCATGACAACAAAGTACTGGAACTGGTGAAATAAGTAGTAATCAAAGTTGATACAGCTCTGCGTTATAAAAACTGTGTATAAAATTGACTGGGAAGGGCGTTGTATCTGCATCGAAAATGGACTTCAAAATGCATGAATACACACACGCTGTGGTTGGTAAAGTGACTCCGGCATTGCGAATAACAGACAGAGCTGATCTTAACGACGCGCGACGGCAACATGATTGCTTCTTAAGACTTCTTAGGGAACTCAATTTAGAGGTGGTGGAAGTTGATTTTGGTTATTCATTCCCTGAAAATGTTTTGTTAGAACATATTTCCATCGTTTGCCATGGCATTGCCCTTCTTATGAAACCAACATCTAGTATGGAAGATGATATGGTACGTTTTTTTGTTGATTTTGCTTAACAATACTGTCTTCAGTTTTTAGAATACTGTTCTTGTTTATTAATATGATATTAGCAATTTGCTGGGTGCATTATTTATTAGACCCTACCCGAAGGGCTCAAACCTTCACTAAGTTAAGGGTCACTAAGACTATCAACCACAGTTCAGTAAATTAACAGAAAATCTGCTAATATTTAATAAAATGTGCAGTTAGCTTCACAATGATTTCTTTCACTGTAAGAATGTAGTATAAATGAATATGAAAATGGAAACAGCTGTACATGGTGGAAATTGAACCAAGACCTGTAGATGTGCTACTAATGCTTGATTTATGAATTCAACTGGAAATAGGAAATTTGATACTTGCAATATTAGAAAAGACAATTCATAAAAAGTAGAGAACAGAGTGACTTAACTAAAATAATATAATTCAAGACAAAGATGGTTCAAGCCTAGGGATTTATAGAGATTTAATATAGGTTCTCTACATTTTAAGATGGGTGGCCTAGGCAATCACTCTTTATGAGACACTAGCTTTTACCCGCGACTCAGTCCGCGCGGAATAAAGAATAGAAAACGGGGTAAAAACTATCCTATGTCCGTTTCATGGTTCTAAGCTACCTGCTCACCAATTTTGAGTCAGATCGATTCAGCCGTTCTTGAGTTATAAATAGTGTAACTAACACGACTTTCTTTTATATATGTAGATTATATCTATGTTGACACATTGTTATATTATTTTACAGCTGAAAATACTCAAAGAAGTTATGCAAAAAGATCTTGGACAAACAGTTATTGAATTGACTGATCCTTACGCCAAAGTCAATGGTTCTGATGTTATATTCACAGGTAAATGTTTATGTATCATGCTAATTAATTCTACTGGTACTTCTTAATAATGACTATCATTTGTCTAATATAACTGTACATTTGTAAATATTTTTTTTAACTGTAGGAGAAAACAGATGTGTTTAATTTAAGTATGGATAGACTAATATCAACTAGCAGTATTGTAGGAGAATAATTTTATACTATTAGTGTCATAATAAATAAATAAATAAAATAAAATAGCCTTTATTGCTTTACAGTTTGTTTACAGTTAATATTAAATGCCTATTTACTAAAAAACTAAATTGATTAACTTATTTCTAACTTGTATTTGAAATGTTATAATTATCGGCAACTGGTAGTTTGTTTTGTAAAGCTTGTCTGTCGACAAAGGCCTCCTCTAAAGATTTCCAGGTATTCCTGTCTCTTGCTAGGCGGATCCATAACGGTCCAGCTATTTTCTTAAAGTCATCTTCCCATCTTTTGGTTTGCCTACCTCTATTTCTTTTTCTATCTCTTGGATACCATTCCGTTACTAACTTGGTCCATTAGTGTCATAAGTCTTTTTAAATTTGAAGCTTTGACACACAATAATGATATTCCTTAATATATGTATGTATATCTTTAAGAATACATTAAACTCGCCTAACAACTAGCTTTTGCCTTCCGAGTATGTTGGGGTATTCAAGAGTAGAGTGAATAGACATTTAAAGAAACTAGTGCGTACCATCTTTCGGCTACATCACCAATTAAGATCAGTTATCATGGTCAAGTTCTGTCTTATTAGTTGGGAAAAAACCATTTACAATGTTGGGTACAACTCATAAAACTTATAATTTTCATAGATCATATTTTGTTGTAGGTCGAGAATTTTTCGTGGGCATTTCGGATACAAGCAATGAAGCAGGAGCGAGCGCTGTTGCAGAAGCATTTCCAGAATTCCCTTGCACTCCTATTAAGGTTTGTTATGTTATTTTGTTATGTGTGTAGTTGGTTATTTACTCTCTTAGTAAACTGTTAGTTCGAGGTAGGTTAAAAATTCACAGACCCAGTGCTATTTTAGAACTGTCCAAATAAACAAATTCTTTTTATGTCATGTTTCTGTTTACACAATATGCTTACTATTAACACAGATTGAAATTTACATTGTTTTCTGTGAAATATTTTGTGGCTCTTTGCCAGTTTAAACGACAATCATCAACCTTGTCTTTCATCGATATTGGCTTGAGGAGATATAATAAAGCTAGATAAAAATAAATGCTAGTAAAAAGTACATTTATTTTTTACAGATGTCCAAAGGTGCACGACATTTGAAGAGTTATATTACTGTGGCAGGACCTGATATTCTTTGTGTAGGCGCCAGCAAAGAGGCACAAGAATTATTGAAGAGAATGGAAAGGGAAGCAACTTTCTCTTACCAAACTCTTACAGTACCAGAGGATGAGGCTGCAAATTGTCTCTACATCAATGGGACACTTATTCATAGAGCCATTGAAGAAATACCTGATTCCTTCAAGGTACAAATTACAAGTTTTTAAGAAATTGAACTATTAACCTGGGGCATACAAAAGGCTTGTGCTCACTGTCACTCCAAACTTAGGGAAGGCTCCGAGCCCCTCGGTGGGGACGTATAGTGAGCTGATGATGATGATGAAATGTGTATGTGTTGTAAATGCTTTGCCCATGTGAGAGATTAGAAAAATTGTGAAAATAAATTCAGTAACAATACTTATTTATAGATTAATATATTTTTTTTTTATTTCAGACCTTCTGTGAAAAGATTGATTTTGCCAGAAGATCCATCTGTTTCTCAGAATTGGCTAAGATATCCACTGGTCTCAGCGCATGCGCTCTGCTCGTTAGGAAGACATAAATCTTTGGTATGTGATTTAATAACAGAATTTTGTCACGCAGATACTGTTTGTGGCTGAGGATATTCTGAATATTATTGCCATGGCTAAATTATATTATTGTTGTAGTAAAATGTTTATAAAAAAAGCTTTGTGGGGACTTTTAGCCTGATTATATTAAAGTGGCAACATCAGTTATTTTAAAGTAACAAATAATGAAATTAATATACAAAATATTTGGCTTTCTAACAAACTAAATATTTAAAGTCTTAGAATTTTATGTAAAATTTATTAATTTCAATTTATATTAATCATATAGTTTACACATGCCTATTAATTGTTTATCAAATATTCCCTATGATGTTCTTATGTTGCACAATTTTAGCTTAGACATATTACGACGATAATCTTGAGAAATTTATAAAAACCAAATATGCTTTTAGATTTTACCTAACAGCATTTTTAATTTATTAAAAATAGAAAACATTATTGTACCTAAATTATAGCTATATATCAAACTTCCATTTACCTAGAAATAGTCTGAATAGTACAAGTAGTAAGTTTAATTACCTAGAGCTCTTATTAAAAATAATTAGAATTGACAATAAATTGATATTGACTTGATTATCCATACATAATATAGCCGCAAAAATATATTTTACAATAGACCAATAGTATTTCCTGTAATAAATAAATTATTTATGACAATTGTGGAAGACATTAAAATGTTTAGTTTTAAATAGTCGTTTTGAAATGTATGCAGTATTTTATTGTAATCTTTTGAAAAATTAAATAACTATATTTACCTCATAGATCCTAGTTAGTACACATATTATCCATTCCCTAAGTTACAAGACTGATTTCCATAGGATAAAAATTAGTTCTTCTATCTCAACATAGACTTTTTTCCATGCATTCAATTGCATTAGATTTTTTAAATGTAATTCAATATATAGATTACATTCCATGTGTGTTAATTTCAGTATTAGATTTTCATTCCATTTTAAGTTTTAATTTATTTATTATATATTTTTTAAGGAATAATTAATTTAATATTTGCACGGGCGCTTTTTAACGCTCGTTAAAAATAGCTTTCAAATATTACAAATGCATTTCCATGTTTCTGATACGGCAGCGCAATTAAAATGCGACTCTTTTTTATCGCGCAGTGTTACATTTTGAGCTTTGGTTGAACGGAACAAGTGTGATTTTAAATCGTTCATCACACTTAAACGCGGCGGCAAAAAAACCGCTCGTGCGTATTTACAAATGTATATAAACTTAACAGTTATATTTCTAATTGTCAGTTTATTGAATGTACATTGAACCCAATGGCAAAGTTGTATCTCCCAACGCTTTGAACATTAGTAAAATAGTTTTATGTAGTTTTGCGATGTGTGAGTTATTGAATTTTTATTAACTACTTGAACATTATATATTATTGAACTTTGTTAGTAATTACACCATAAATATTGATTGTAAAGTTTAAAAATTATTCATATTTTATTGTAATTTTGCGTTTAGTTTGTAACACATTAATAATTTGATGCTTTTTATTTTAAAAACTCATCGATATTATATCTTATGATAATTTGTCACGTTTCAAAATTGTTAATATTTGGTGTTTAAATTATAAAATAACTTCTGTTTTAAAATATATTAATTCGATATAGATGTTATATGGAGATTTTTTATAAAAAAAACATATTTTATGTTCATATAATGAATGTACTGATTTAGCTTAAAATTATTAATTTATTGTTTGTATATATGTTATCGCTGTTTATATTAGCTTTGAATTAAAATGGAGACAAAAAATAATTTTATTGTCTATTAACGGCTGAAATCATTCCAAAAATTCGAGATCATTCCAAAATCATTTTAATTACTTTGCATGAAACAGTGTACAAAAATTATTCGATCACCTTCAAAATAATCGATTATGTTTATCCATTTGCAATCTTTAGATCGAAAAAAAAATTGTTGTATTTGAATCGAATAATTTTTTTTTGGAAGTGCGTAGATGATCAAAGTGATTACAGATGGTTTCGGTCTCGAATATAAATGATTGAATTACGCATAATGTTTAAGAAATTAACTTCCATTTTTGCAATCAATTTTGTTTCCAGTTATTGTATGTTTATTACTATGTTTGCTTAAAACTTGTATCAATGTCGTATATTTTACGCACCGCACAAATTATTTGTTGTTGAAATGATAATGCTGTAAAATGCATAATGCATAGTATTTTTTTTTTTAAGTATTTTGATAGTTGTTATACGAGTAAAAGTATTATTCAACACGTAATATTTTCAAATTTCTTTTCTTTTGCAAGTGACTTTTTTTGGTCGCTATTTGTGGTCGCCATGTTAATAATAGATAAAGATTACTGGAAATATCATTTTCCATAATATCGATAATGTTTTATTCTGCGTCATCTTTTATATTTATCATTTTATGTCTATTTGATAAATTAAATAAACTAGAACAATAACGGTTCAGATTTGTGAATGTTATTTCTAAAATTCATAATTATTTATACGTCTTCTAAGCCATGATTTGCTGTTAGCATTTTTCCTCTCTATTCTTAATATATAATTCGCACCGGTTAATGATTTCATTTTTTAGACCTTATTTAGACAATAGACAGTACTTTTTATAGCTTTTGTCTTAAATGATCATTTAAATTATTCATTAAATTAATAAATGTGTATTTTGTTAATGCTTAGCTAATACATATTTTAATTGTATTATTTCTTTTTAATCTATTAAATAAAATTAAATAGAGTATTATGTTGTTTCACTGATTAGTAGTCCTGACAGAATAGGTTCAGCAGTTTCGGAGATTAGCAGAACAAAAGACGAACTAGACACAGACAAAAAAATTTAAATTTAAATATTAAAAAAATATTAAATAAGGAAAATAAAGTTTCATATCCAGCCAAAAATGAACGAGTAAGTAATCCCATTCCTTTCAGCTCCAGGTTTTTAATACCTTAAAGTGACGTTAAGCCTATCGCATACAAACAGTAACGGTTTTGGCTGTGCTAGCGCCCTGGCCGAGATTTCTACGGCGCAATTTTTTTTTACCATGCCTTTGGGGAGGTGGTTAACAGGCCTATGTTAAACTCTGTAATTCGCAGACCTGTGGCCCTCCTTTTTATCAAGCGCCCTGAGTGGTCGCCCGACGGCGCTCTACTCCATCGCCGGCCTGCATAGAACTATGTAAAACCAAAAGTTTAAATTTTTATACGGAACTCTTTTCTACATAAATTATTTCTTTAACCTTTGCTATTTGAATTAAAAAGCGAGCGTACCTTTTTTTTCAAAGACCGGCAACACATCTGCAGTTCCTCTGGTGTAGCGGATTTTCAAGTGTGGCGATGATCATCTCTTTGTACCCACAGCTCGTTTGTCTCATTAAAATGAAAAAATACCTAAAAAATCAAAGTAGATTTTGCCAATATTCTAAATCCGAAAGTTTAAATGTATATCCATACAAACGTCCGTTTGTTAGAAGGTATTGGGATCAAGAAAGATTGCACATGGTTTTGAGATAGTTCATCATAATAATTATTAAGTCTCAATTATTCTTCGTATAACACACTTCTGCACTTTCCCAATTTTTGACGTGGTAAAGCAGAAGTATGTGGTTATTAGAGCAGGCTTACACTTCAATCTTCCATTAAAAGTTGAATTAAATTTATTCATCCTTGTTTTTTAAATGAAATTTTCTATATTATTAGAAGTACTCATTACAATTTGTATTTGAATTTTGACAAATTATAATTTTGTTATGCACATGTTAATGAGCTTTGTTAATAAAACTCTTAATATGGTAAGCAGTAACATTGAGAGAGCTTTGTTGGATATTTGTTTAAGCATCGGATTTCACGGGATACTGACTTTGAGAAATTACGAGCTGAGTTTTAGTGGACGAATGGAATTTGTTGTACAACGGAGAGCTGCTTGAATATAAGAGTTGTTCTTTAACACTTATTTATTTGTAAAACAAGCAAATTAATTTTATATACATATAATACATACCAGTTTGGTTTTTGTAATTATTGTACTTTATTAAAATGTGTACGTTTATTTGCTTAGTAAGTTTTAAGCGTCTTGTTTCCCTTTGACGTATGTTAAATGTGGTTGTTTGTGGCAAAAAGCACATTAAGAGTCTAGAAAATTCGTACCTTTGCAAACAAATAGACCGCATAGCTATTCACCTTGGCCCGTTTTCGTGGGAACATCTTAACATTTGTTGCTGGCAGAGAATAAAATAGAAATTTCCAAGGTTTGTGTCTATTCAAGAGAATTTAATTTGTTACCGAAAATGAATGTTACTACCTTTTTTCGTATATTTTCAAATTACAGTAGATCCACTCTTTTGATGATGAGAAATGTAAATTAAATAGCAAAGTCTTGGACGTAATTCCTAAGTTCCACTTTATTAGTATCAATCATAAAGGAGTTTAACGTGAGACTCTAGATCTATATATCTATATATATAAAAGAAAGTCGTGTTAGTTACACTATTTATAACTCAAGAACGGCTGAATCGATTTGACTGAAAATTGGTGGGCAGGTAGCTTAGAACCAGGAAAAGGGCATAGGATATTTTTGTACCCGTTTTTCTATTTATTATTCCGCGCGAACGGAGTCGCGGGTAAAAGCTAATTACACTTAAAATTTAAATCAAATTCAAAAGTAATAATTCTAAAAACATAACTTAATTAAGTTATATGATAACTAAGACTTAGGTAACAAACACCATTGAAGTTTGTAGTAAGAAGTTATTTGCACAGTCCCAGTTTGCGCTTAAAATTGAGTTCCGTTATATTATTGCTAAATAAATTTACACGCTCCAACCACAAACCTAACATTTAATATACAAATTAAAGGAAACCAAAAACTGAATGCGGAGGCAGCTCGCTTATTTGCATTTCCTTTCGCTTTGTGAAATTTAAAAGTAGTTGCTCGAGATTTTCATTTCAAGACATTTAGATACAAAGCGTACTTTTAATATGTAGTTGTTTTTTTTAAATAACTCCTAAGAAAGTCTTTATTTTAAACTTAGATTATTTTATTTCAATAAATAAATTATACATACCAGTTTTGGGCATAAGAATTACAAAACATTCCATCGTAATTCGTATAAGTACGAGTATATAAAACCAATTACGCTAACTAAATAAATAAATGAAATGCAAAATGTGGGGAATAAAATTAAAAAAATAACAAAGGCGGAGATTTTAAATTAAAGTTTATTTCACAATAATAGTGCTCACTGCACATTAATGGCGCGTCAGCCAGTTATCACATTACAACAATACGAACTCAAAGAAAAGAATTTCTTCATTGTCTGGCGAAGCTAGGACCAAAGAGATTCAGAGATACGTCTTCATCGTTTTCTTTCAAAGAGCTAAGATTCCTATATAATTAGATTAAGCAAAAAGACAAGTGTAGGTAAGTACTTGTACTTTAATCAGGGTGAGTGAAGCTCTATACTATTTACTATCTTACAATGTTTACAGTTTTGTTGTAGGTACACTTTACTAGGTATTATTACTCTTTCTCTCTTAGGTTTTGGCACAGTAATTTCAATTTATTTCTAGACCTATCTTCTGTATCTATCGGCAAAAACTATTTAATACTATAAATAGAAGATTTTATTTCAATATTATTTTAATGTGTTTCTAAAGTCATCTGTTAGATAATTATAAAATCAATAACATATGTATTATTAAAGATGACCCATTTTAATAATCTATATATTTAAAGATGTATTTTTATTGTATTTTACAATTTATGACATGATAAAAAGCATCGCGAGTCACAAAGCATCGCCTTTTGCTAGTACCTAATACTATTTATGAGGAATTACCGTATTGACTGACTGATGTTGAGTTTCCATAGTCCAAACACAATGATAACAACATTATTTATCTCTTATTTCCTTTGAGATAATTACAGCTTACATTATCATTACAGGTTTAACGACTAATAAGTTGTAAATAAGTAATGTTTTAGTTCCGTTCCCTTTTTTGTCGACTTCGAAAAGAAGGAGGTTAACAATTTGTATTTGTTTATTGTATTTTTTATGTGTGTTAGGGCGAAGCTCCGCCCCCGGTGCTACGATTTTGATATTATTTTGTTACTTGACTTGTCGCTAATCGTAGTGTATTGCCAAGTTTATACTTAGCTTCATTGTATAAATAAGGGACAAACTTGGTAATACAGATAAAGTATTTTTAACTTTAGACACATGGCAAGATATTGCACCTGTTTTACGTGCAAAAAAAAACGAAATACTCATGCATAATGATCGTGCCGTTTGCTTCCTTTAGCCAAAAGAGTGTTCCGGGAGGCTCATTAAGAACGTCAGTTAAGAAGCCATCGTAACGTAAGGGATGAACATGTATATACTGCTTGTTAAAATCGTGCGAGTTTTCTTTTCTTTTTACAAGTCGAAGTCGTTAAAAAATATGTCTTGAATTTGTAATGTTTATTATTATTTATATTAGTATATGTTTATATAATGTTTATTTAATAAATTTGTTACTGGATTATAAGTAATGAGCGATGATAATAAATTACTTAAGGTACAATCATTTATCAATTGAAATTTGAAAATTTGTTCGTGCGCTTTTTGCTATCGTTACTTTGTAACTGCATAGTTCACTATTAATTCTATGATTTGTAAAGGAGAATTTCAATTCTCCTTTACAAATCATAGAATTTTCTTTAAATATCCCTGTATTTTGCTGTTATGCAAACAAATAATAAAATTTAACTTTACGTAATTTAGATGGCACGATATATTAAGTATTTCAAGTAGCTTTATCTCTTTAGTAGTGTGACAACTAATTTCACGATGAACGGTTTAATTTTACTTTCAAATTAAAGATAAGTACTTGGAAAAGTATGTACGATATAAAATGGAAATAACATTTATAGTTTTTAAGTCTTTTATAAATATTAAGGTACTGTAACTCGTGCATCCATCGTGAATTAATTAGTGATAGGTGGAAGAGTAATGATAAGTGTTTATTACGAAACTTTATAATAAATAAGTCTTTATACTTGGCTGAATAATTAATGTCATAGTACAAAAAGTTGCATTAAAAACGATAAAGGTTTTTATTTTGTTTTATAGATTTTTAGAGCCTTCTTTAACGACTTCAGAACATCTTATTAAAGTTTCACTAAAATCTATCCAGTGGTTTAGGAAGGTAAATGGGACAAACATACAGACATTGATTTTAATATATGTATAATACAATATTTGAATACACCTATAATATAGTAGAAAAGGTAACATTTTAATCTAACAAATGTGATGTGATGAAACGGGAATATTGCGCTCAATCGAGCGTTACCGCCGCCGGCGAGAGAGGCGACCGACCCACAATACTTTCAGGTACTAGCATTGATACAAAAGTCTATAGAGATATGTGAATGTGTTTTGCGTCACGGACGCTTTTGTCTAACGTATCATTTGTTTTATTTATGTTATTTGAAACAAATCATTAAACCGCATTGTAATAAAAATTTTATTACGAAAAAAAACAGATGGTAAATTATTTAAAATATCAAAGAAAATATTTTAAATTTAAATGTAAAAACCAAGAGTCAAAAGTGCGAAAATTAGTAATACAAATAAACATTTAATTATTTAGTTTTTTTTACAACATAATCCTCATTCGTTCCATTACTAACTTTTATAGTCCCGCTCTTTTTTTCTAGTACTAATTATAATATTACAATCAGCGTGGGTTTCTACTGCTGAAACATGTGTATAAAACATATTGTCATCTCCTTCCTTTGAAACATAATAAAAACTATCTATCTAGTTAATAAAATGGGACTGTCTGTGATAACGAAAAAAAAAAATCCAATTTTTTTTTATAAGATAAGGGGCAAACGAGCAGCGGTAACACCGAGTTGTTCAACGTCGTTCATGGACATATTTCGCAAAAACGATGCATTTGCGTTGCTTATTACGAAAACTTAATTTAAAAAAAATTTTGATATGTCTGTCTATGTCCGTAAATTCATGTTTGTTCTGGATAATCTCTGAAATGGCTGGACCGCTTTTGACCGATTCTGCGATGACGAAGTAACGGGCGACTGCTAGTTAGGCAGTAAAGTTGTATTTATACTATACTAGCCGTCGCTAAATTAGAAAAAAACTTAATTAAGTAGCCTATGTCTTCTTCCAGACTATGTTTTACACCTATGCCAAATTTTAGCAAGATCCGTTGAGCCGTTCTGGTGATACTTTCAAACAAAAATCCATCCATCCATCCATTTAAACATTCGCATCTATATATATAAAAAAGAAAGTCGTGTTAGTTACACTATTTATAACTCAAGATCGGTCGAACTGATATTTAGCTGAAAATTGATGGGGGAGGTAGCTTAGAACTAGGTGACGGACATAGGAACTTTTTTATCTCGTGTGCATTTTTTTTATTTCGCGCGGACGGAGTCGCGGGTAAAAGCTAGTTTATAATATTAGTAAGACTAATCATTATAACTTACTAGCTTTTACCCGCGACTCCGTCCGCGCGGAATAAAAAAAATAGAAAACGAGGTAAAAATTATCCTATGTCCGTTTCCTGGTTCTAAGCTACCTGCCCACCAATTTTCAGTTAAATCGATTCAGCCGTTCTTGAGTTATAAATAGTGTAACTAACACGACTTTCTTTTATATATATAGATATTTCAATAAATAATGTGGTTTCTAGTATTGATTTAAGGATCCTAAAATACTCCTGGCTTTATTTGATTTGAATTTACTGAGTCAAAGTTGAATTGAAAGCGCTTTAGTAAATGTAGACGAAGGTTTGTCAAATACTACACGGAACTTTAAAAACTTGTATTTTCCAAAGTACATTTAAAGTATATCTGTCTATGATATAGAACCGACACATATGTACTTATGGCGAGCTAATTATATCCTTGATATATACTTAAAATAGAAATCTTTACGAAACGTTTTAATAATTTTAGTTATGTTTCGAAGAAAATTAAAATGTCAGTTGAAAAATAAAATAATTTAGTTTCATTAATACATTTTAGAAAACGTTAAAATCCTAAAGCCTAAAAATCTAAAATCCAAAACAAAACATTAGAGAAATACACAATGTAGTTACTAAACTTATTTTCACAAAGAATTATAACAAACGTACAGATTTTTGTTTTTCATTTCAAAAAATTAAAGTAATGAAAACATTTTCTAGACGGAATGAAAAATATCTTAAAGTTAGCCATTGGATTGTAAAGTGGAGTTTAGATTGAAGAAGTTGCAATTAATTTAAGGGCATAATGGAAACGCAAGTCTCTTTTAATTCATTGCTATTCAGACTTCAAAGCGTATACTTAATAGGTTGAAAATTGAAAAGTTATCCAACATCATCTGCACTTTACTTTATTATATTTACTTGAATGAGTTGTTACATTCATAAGAGAGGTAATACAAATCGAAAGGACCAAATAAATGTTTAGTCAAAGTTTTTAAAGTTGAAAAATTTTCTGAAGGTGAACTTTTGGTGTGTTTCTGTTTGTTTTTTGAGCATGGTTAAAATTTTAATTTTGTAAAATCAAAATTATGGTAACTTCTAATAGTGAAGGTATTTAGAAGAATAGAGGTTGATATCTAAAATCGCCGGATTTCGAAGATTTAGGTTGCCTCGTGTACGAAGGATCTTAGGCGAAAATTAAAACTGTAGAATAAATTGCTTAAACTTTCGTGATACATAATAATAAAGTAATTAAGGACGGCTTAACTCACGTATGAACGTCCGGTGACGGCACCGACTAGTTTCGGACCCGTCGGCGGTCCATCTTCAGGGCGAGTGCTTATTTCGAGTACTTCGCGGTCGCGTCGCGTCCGAAACTAGTCGGTGCCGTCACCGGGACAATCATACGTGAGTTTAGCCGTTCTTAATTAATTTACTGTAGAATAAGTTCACTAGTTTTAAAGTTAATCCGAAACAAACAATATTTTTTCTCTTTGTAATTTGTAAAAATAAATATCAATAAAAATGTTTATAGTACCTTAAAGTATTTATACAGCACTTCTACCAAAGGCTAATTATGTACACAAACTAATTTATACACGGTGCGGGAATTGGTCGCTCTGGACAAATATTAACGAAGCAACGCGACCGGCAATTCGGTAACTGATTCAGTAAATTTATGTTGATTTATATAATAAATGTTCGGAAACAGAGTTTCGACAATTGCTTTAGCTTGGGGACTCACTGTGCGGTTTGGCAATGCGCACCATATCTACTTATACTACAATGATAACACTAGCGATCCACTCTGACTTTGCATGGAAAGTATTAATGTTTTTTTCTCATAATAAAAGAAAATTATTTGGAAACTACTATTTCTTTTAATCGCTCCTCCTTAGCTCCAGGCTTGTGCTTGTCGTGGTTCACGACAATAGTCGAATGATGGGAATCGAACTCACAAATGTAACACATTTTCGTGAGTGATTATAGGTATACTTATTTATGAGATATAGACAGAGAATTACGACATGTGCGACATAAAGGCAACGAAGAGCAGCGCGATGCTTACTCGTATATTTTCCTTCATCAAATAACATGTAGATAATCAAAGTATTGATATAAGCGTCAGTTCTGTACAGAATAGCCGTTTAGACATTTGTAGTTTAGAAGGAATAATTTAATTCGGTCAGATCATAGAGAAGTATGGTCGGCTATCATCGGAAAGTTTTCAGCAAATGCATAACGATGAAACGACAAATTTCAGACATAGAAAGACGTGCAATTGGTAAACGACAAAGGCATTGGAGACTGCTTTATTTAATGTTGGGAACTATTTTCTGTTTGAGTACCTGAAATGTCGTACCGTTTGTGTACATCGTAAATGTTAGCAACTGTTATAAACATGAGAGTCATTGACGAAGTAAAATATTAAATCATTCGTTATTCAAGTTTTTACTTGCACAATTAAAAATTACGGTAAGGAATTTCCCTAATCCTTTAGCCCTTCCTACATAAGGCAACTTTAATCTTCGAAACTAATATTGCAACCTTGCGTCTCGAGTATCGCGTTGCGCGTACTCCGTACACACAACGTTGATTCGGCGACGCGAGTAGTGTATTCGGTTAGAAAAGGCTTGGAGACTACAAGTCAACCGTATATTATGCTCCGCCATTCTGAAAATCACAGCACCTTTTGTTGACTGGTTTTAGCTACGTAAGAATAAAATGTCAGCGACGCGTGCCACGGTACGCGTGTAGCGGTAAGTCGCTTAGCGACTAAAATCGCCGGGTTTCGAAGATTTACGTTAGTTGTGTATGAAAGGCCTTATATTTTAAATCTCTGGTTGTAAAGTATTGCAAATTATATGCGTTATTTTAAAAGTTATGGGCAGGTTATTTGGATATAAAATAGAAAATAGTACTTTTTACGATTGTAATGGTCGAATAAAAATTTTAATAAGAGTTAATTTGAAGTAAACGCAGTACATGCGGCGTGCTTCGCTGTGTCAGATAATAGAGTTGTAGTTGCCAAATTGTCAGATTTTTTCGATGTATAATTATATTTTATTTTTTCGCTCTAGTTTTCAGACTATAGCTTGCTAATATTTAGTGATTATCTACGATTCATGAGAATTTTTGTTGGAAAGACACAGCTTGGACACTGTTAAAACAAAAATCAACGAATGAATAGAAACAACTTTACAACGTAACAATGATTTTTGTTGCCAAATCACCGATTTTACCTGTATACTAGAATTCCTGTAGTAAATAGTTGATTTACTTACGAAAAATCATTCAATATCCTGGTGCTAAAACTATTTCTAGTTTTGTGTTTATTCATCCCATTACGGTATTTATGGTTTTCTAAACTTAAAGGAGATTCTGTCAAACATAAAAAATACAGATGCTTAACATAAATATGACTTAATTTAAATATTAATAAACCATGTCTGCTACTGTTTACACAAAGATAACGTTTACAAAAGTCATATTTTTCATTGGGTCTTTTGTTTTAAGTTAATACGCAGAAGCTTTGTCCAGTGATATTTAAACATTTTATTTTGTAATATTAATAAAGTTTGAGATAACAAATTATCTTTTTAAAATAAGAAATACACATTTATGCTGAAAGAAATGTTATATATATTTAGTCAATGTATTTTCTACCTTTGTGATAGAACTCCGAAAACTTGTACTGCTCAACCAAAGTACGAGATCCCGTGTGAATTGAATATCGACAGATTTCAAACTACAAGTTTTGTTGTGTTAATATGGATAACAAGATAGTTATATCATACAAATTATTATCTTTATAACCGTACCACCGTCGTCCACAACTCTGTCCGCGAGGAATTAAAAAAAAAGAGTAGCCTATGAGTTTGTTTTTTTTATATTACAAGGTGGCAAACGAGCAAGTGGCCACATGAGTTCGTTGAAATGGCGAAGAGACCGCTGCCCATAGACATCCGCAATATCAGATGCGTTGCCTACCCTCAATCGACGAAGGAGGAGACGCACAAAAAGAATATTTAACCTCCCTATGCATCTCCTCATCCATCAAACCTACCTTTCCCATTATTTCCTTATAAGAAAAGGGTGGGAAGGGAAAGAGGACTAAAATTAGGCCTGCGGCACCACACTCACGCTGTTCTAATCTGTATGTAAACTTTCGAATTTATAGTAACAGTAAGATTGAATTAATTAATACAGTATAAATTAACAAACTCTTTCAATACATATATCAAAACTTTTGGAGTGAAACTATTAAAAGTAAATATTTTTTTACATTTGAACCTAAACTAATACATTTTAAAAACAGCGGAGGTAATTAGTATCGAAAACGTTTGTTGTTTCGAGTTTGTTGCTATGCCAAGTTTTTTTGACCTTACCGTATAAATATTCAGCTATGTAGGTTTAGTGAAGATGATTGAATGCCTCTGTTTGCACAAATATCCAAGGCAATATCAAATGTGTTTCATTTCTTCATATATGAAGTTTTTTTTATGGGAATTTGAGAAAATATTACGAGTATCAAATGCTAGGTGCTTATTCAAATGCTAGGTCCTCCTAATTTGATAGTTATCGTCTAACACAACTTAATGTATCAATAATGGTAAAATAGTTATTAGTAACATTATATTGGTAAAAATGTTATAACTAATATGTAATTTATAGAATTATTACTCTACGCACATTTGAGTTACCAAAAACTTAGAACTTTTGACTAGTGATATCATTTATTCCCAAGTCGTGGTAAAAGGCGGCAAGGATGAATATGTAAGGTTATAATGCTGAAAAATAATAGCCATTATTTATTCGCGAAGCTAAATTAATAAACGTTTGAAGCTAAAATTAAAGCAAGTTGGGGTTAAATTTAAAAGACAGCTTTACTTTTGTCAGTTTAAGTAACCAAAATGTCACTTTATATCAAAAAATATTTTAATAGCATCCACGGACTTCTAAAAGTCGTTATAAACCGCTTAAAATACTGTGGTCAGTGTATGTAGACCCTTAGCAGATTAATCTCATGTAAGACATGGCCCATTATAGTAAATAGGTAACTAAAGCGTTTTTCAAACTTAAAACAATGTAAATATTTAAATACGTTATCTAATAGACTAAATGAGAAGTGTCAACAATTGGGAACAAAAACCAATAAATCACATTTTGCTAATTTTTTTTATTATGATGCCAAATGTTTAAACATTTTTCAAAAAAAACCCAATGTGATTTATAGGTTTTTGTTCCGACCAATACCTCCATAAGTCATACAACTCGGTAAACATACTATTTATTCAAATTCGCAGTCTGCAACTCTAATAAATGAAATACAATACCTTTTCACTAGACTAACGTCACATCTTTAGGAAATAGGCTGTCAGGGGATGGCGATGAGAAATAAAATAAAGTATTATCCAGACGGCAGAATGCGCGAGTTGAATAAAATCACAAAAGTAATATGTTGAATTACTATACTGGATGTTTTAATATTATAAATAAATGTAAAGACATGTCTATATTTTATTAAGGTCTCTTGCTTTAGTGGGTTTACACTGAGTGATCATTTTACAATGTATCTGAATCACTTTATATATAGCGTAATTGTACAATGTACATACTTGTTCTCTTACATATATCGTACCTCAATTCGCCAAAATAGGGAAGCCACCGCTGCCCTATAGACATTCGCAATTGTAGTTGCCTACCTTTAATCGACGAAAGAGGGGACATACAGAAACAGAATATTTTCACTTCCTATGTATCCCCTTCACTGTCAAATACACTTCCCCTGTACATCCTTTCCTTACAAGAAAAGGGTGGTAAGGGAAAGAGAACTGAAATTAGGCCTCGGGCACACATAAAATACAAAATCTGTCTCGTAACTAAAATGTAAGATTTAGTGCTTAACTTAGTATAGTTAAGTGTTCATTAAACAAGGCTCTTAGAGTAGATTTAGTTACAAAAATCTATACTGTTTATGTAACTATTAGACAGCTCTAAGTGTAGCAGTTAGTTTTTAATTTGTCAAGATTAAAAAAAGATTTTGAATGCGTCTCGTGGCCAAAGCGCAAAGTGTACAATATGTTTTCCTTAAGGCGGCTAAATTGCTCCACCACAACGAGTTGCGAGGTCGTCGTTGTCAAATAAACAACAAATTATCGAAGCGACGCCCTCGCGCGGAATAGCAAGAGGATAATGTTCAAACGACAAATAAAAAATACAGACAAAAAAAAAAACGTGACTAACGGGCAAATATTGAATTATTGGATTAATGGATTACGATTTTATTGAATGCTCTATAGTTTACACACGTAGAAAAAGTAAAACGTTAAAATGGTCGATTTATGCGTGTATTTTTTACCCATCTATTTGTTTTATTAACTTTATTTGTTTTAAGGCGAATATTAAAACAAACTAAAATACATTGTACTGTATAAATCGGTTTTCAGGCAATTTTTCTTAATTGATTGCATTTGAAGTCATTAGAAGTTGATTTTTGATTTTCAATAAAATACTTTTTTGTTTTATTCGGATTAAATAGAGTCCGAAATAACAGTAATAGGAAACTTTCATCGGCCGTGTTGATAAAGTTTACAAATAAATAGTTGGAAAATAGAGTTAACAAACTAGTCTTCTAACAAACTAACTAGTTACGTCATTTAAAAGCATAATATTATGTTTTCTTAAAAAAACTTTCGTAATGTACTGTTATAAAGTGCGGTAAAGGGTTATCAAAAAATATAAGCCGCAGCTATTTAAAATAAAATCTACCAAAACCAAGACTTAGATCTAACATTTCTATTTATTTTGCTTGATAGGGAGACCAACATTCAATCTTCTATGAATCATAATTAGTCAAAAATAGAATAGATACATACTTCCTGTATTGTGGGTACATTAATTTGTTCAAGTAATTATAAATTTGTTCAAACAACATTATGATTTACTTCAAAAAATTTAAAAATAATTATTGATGTCGTTAAAAATTTAGATTTATAGGCGAAATAAGATTTTTACTTAATTTTCCAGCCTCGTTAAAAGTTTTTACGATACCGAGATTTTTCTTAGGAAGAAGTTTTTGTAAGGAAGTAAATTATTAATGAGTGAATTAGCAATGTTGATTATGAACAAACTTGAAAACGTCTAAATATTTTTCATACTATAATATAATTTTAATACGAGATCGGGTGCTAGTTATCCTAATAGAAATGGTTGACAAATACATATGAAAAAAAGCATAGAATATCTTTTATCTTTATCAACGCGAGCTAAGTTTCTTCCCGCTATATCAGCAGGGAAATCTTTGCGCGGGTACGTATGTGTTCATTTGGTATTCCTCTATTATAATCTTTTACCTGTTTATAGGTTCGGATTTCTTTTCTGGGTAAAGTCGGTCAGGCTTGTTGTTTTCCCTACTTAATTACGTACCTACTTATTTCGTTGTTTTATATTGATGAATGTCACCAAGATTTAATCAGTTTCATAATAAATGATTCACGTAAGGAACTAATTCATTTAAAATAATAGTGCCAACCATAAAGACAGTACTCTAAGGCTTACTACTCTAATATGATAGCCCTGACCAAGACAATAAAAGATGATTGCTTTCATATTAAGGCTCATTGTAACCGTCTATTACCGAGCTTGATATATTCTATCTTACTAATACGAGTATTAGAAGAGGGAAAGTTTAGATGGATGTTTGTTATAAGGTACCTTCAAAACGGTTCAACGGATCTCGATTAAATTTGGCATAGATACAGAGTTGGTCTGGAAGAACACACTAATTCGGCTTTTTTTTTCAAGGGCGACAGCTTATTGTTTTATAAAAACTGAATGACTTTTAAAACATTTTGATAACTGAAAAATGCACTCACGTCAATAACTTGTCAGTTACTATTTTACATTTATAAAAAATGCATTGTCTTTAGTTACGGGTTACAGGTGGCGATAAGAAATGTTAGATTTCAAAATAAGATTCCAAAAAAGAAAAAGGTAAACAATAAAGAATGAAGGCTAAAGATGGAGACTAAAAGCACAAGGCCCTTTTTAGGTGGACCGATGAGTTGGTGAGGAAGTTCTGGATACGGTACTTTCCGAACGGAGGATGTTCTCTGGAATGCATCAGGGGGTGGGGGGGGGGCTAAATGCAGCAGTGGACTGACACAGGCTGATGACGAACATCGTGACAAAACTAAAAATGGTGATAATTTATAAACTATACATTAAAAAATCGATAAATCACGTCTGTCTGTGAGCTCTAAAATGAAATAATTTTTTTATTACTCTGTCAAGGCTCTATCATAACTTTGCGTCTTTAACGGTTGTGAGTGTAATCTTAGGTATAGATTAATCTTAAGTTGTTTTAAGTGTGATGCAGTTCATTGCTCGAGCTAGAAAAATATGTTGTGAGTAGAATTCGTAATGACTTTAGTGTCCAAGGTCTTAAAGAATACGATGGAAATATTGGCCATTTGTGCAGCATCTGATGCTGCTGCGGACCCTACCTTTGTTAAAAGTAAATAATTCGCTTTAAAAATCATGCCAGTGTACGTTTTGACAGTAAGTAAAATTCACTAAAATTACAGTTTACGGGTAAACTAGCTTTGATACTTTAAAGCGTACAAAGTGAGATCATTTTTGCAGTGTCTCAAAGCAAACTTAGTAAAATCTATCTATTATTTTCACATGACATACTCTGTTTACAAAACTACATGCACGGCACGAAGACGTTCCCGAGTCACGTATGAGGGATTATTACAGATTCGCCTTGCATGAATTTAGTTAATGGTTGCCAACGTTTTCAACAAGGCCGCAAAATATTCATGGCCTCAAATATATTACATATAACCGAAACAGATAGTTATATAGGTATTTATGAAAGTATCAAGTATGTTATCTAGTTGTAATGTTATTGATTTATTAAATAGGAACAATATTATTATTAAAAAAAAGTATATTCTTGATGGTTATTTTTTAAAGGCATTACAAAGACGAGAGTGAAACTTTGCTTGTAATAATTAGATAATGGCAGTGTTTTTTTTTTTTTTTTTTTTTTTTAAATTTATGTTAATAAACAAAAGCTATAATGTGCTAGGGTACTTAGAGGTCGGAAAGTGTCATAACAATTTAGCTATTATATTGTATAACTAAACACATATATGAACCGTCCATTACCGCCCTAATTTACTTTATGGTAATGCAATTTAGTGTCTATGTCCGTGGTTATTAAATTTTGCTTGATATGATCGATTCATATCTAACATTATTCAAAGTACTTGCTCGACTAAACTCAATCACATTTTAAATTAATTTTAAATTAATTAAAATTTATGTTAAAAGTTTCCCAATTGATATAAATTTATTTCTCCAGTAAAACTTTGTTGCAATAATTTTACGTACTATAAGTAGTTTTGTGTCTTAATTATTTTTTACTACCGAGCTAGAAATGAATATATTGGATACAAAATTTTCGAGGTAGCGGTTGCGGGAGTACCCTGGATGCGGGTAGCACAGGACCGATCATCGTAGAGATCTTTGGAGGAGGTATATGCCCAGCAATGGGCGTCATATGGCTGAAAAGAAGAAGAAGAATAAGGTGTGAAGAACAATTCAATTGAGAAATATTAAAAACCACGACAAATAAAATGTAAAAAAACGGTGTAGTACATGGATAAGCACTAAACATGTTTGTAACAAGCCTTTACTGCTGAACGAGTCGTAAATGTATGTACTTTTACAGTAAGTACAACTGTACCACTCTCAACCTAGGTATAGACAAGTAAAATAAAAACGACAAACATAATAAGCCTTATCAATACCAAGCATTGCGGCCCTTTTTAGGTAGTACTGAAATAATTTATAATACCTCTTTTGATACTTTTATAAAAATAATTTACGTTCCTGGTAACAAGTATATAATAATAATAGCGTAAAATTTAATTTTTTAAAAACAGATTGTACTCGATCAGTTACGTCCGCCCAAGCCGCTTTTCCTTACTGTTCTGGTCTAAGGTAAAAGTCAAATAACCCCGTAATTTAAAGTAAGAAATGTCTATTTTAAAAAGAAAAACATTACGAAGTAATATAAATAAATAGCAGCACTATTTTAGGATTCTAATTTAAATCATAAAAATAATGAAATCGATCTAAATAGTCAAAGAATTTATAATTCCATTTAAAGCAATAAGAAAGACATTATTGCTTTAGATGGAATAATAACTTCCTTATAAATATTTACAATTTTTATAAATACAACTAATTAAAAATGAAATGTTTTTACTAAGTTGAGGTAAACATTTTTAATTGTTGGAGCAAGAAAAAATATTTTTAGTAATATTTGGTTGGTCAATTCCAGTCAAAGAACTGCACACCGAAACAGGATATATTTATGACAAGTGGTTGCACTTGACTTCATCAACGCAGAAAAAATAGCCTAAAATATACCCACGTTCATCAGCTACTTTCCCGTCGAAACTCCATCAAAATCAGTCCAGGCGCTTCGGAGATTACACTGAACAAATGCGGCCTTGCGGACAGACTAAGAATTTTAAAAATTGGATTTCCGTTTTCAACAATGCAAAATACATCACGTGTACGAGATATGCTTTTTTTTGTAAATTACATAGAGACACTTAATTTCATTAATATGTATAGATGACAACCAAGCACTATATTTGAAATCATGCGACAATTTGGTACACTCTGTATTTCGCTTTATAGTCGCTTTTTGTTATATGAATCAAAAGTTATGTAAAAATTCGAGTACCACTTTTTACATCGTTTCAGAATCACTTCCTCGCAAATTGTTTTTCACAAACTTGAATTGAAAGAGCTTCAAAGCTCAATTTGAATGCAGGAAAACTTTAGCGTGGTTTTAATTCTGTGTAGAAAAGTCAATGAAACTAAATTCAGCAAGAAAATGTCTCACTATTTTTAAGAATGTCGCATCTTTAAAATGAAATAAATTTAGTTTGTTGCTGATTGGTTGGATTTTTATCTAAGTGTAATAAGTATGTAATATTTGTATAAACAAGGATAAGTTAATATTTAGTTGAAATAAATGTGTAAAATTCATAAACGTAGTAAGGTTCCTAAAATGAGATTCGATTTAGCGTTTTCTAGAATCCCTAATAATAGGAAATAATAAAATGCATTTCAACTTAACTTGAAGCAAACATATTAGAAGCATAAGGATTTTCGAGCATGAAAAATGAATAACTTTTTTTCATAAGGATCCAGGTACCGTGAAAAGTTCTTGTTAAGTAAGTACTTAGTACTCAGATGTACAAAATGTACAAATTCGTAAAATTATCAGTGTAAAATGTATTATGATTAGTATTGTTTGCCATCCAAATATCTTGTCTCAAAAGAAATGTAGAAAGTCATATCCGATATCAGTTTACTCGTAGTGAACTACTCTACTGTTAGAAGCCTTTAAGTACTTTTCTCCAATTAAACTATCAAAAATATCACGATAAATAATTTAAAAATGTAAAACAATAAAATAATGTAAGATCAAGTTTCCGTACGAAAAGCATGCCTGGATTGTTACGTCAACTAGTCCAGTGCAATTCAGACTAATCGTAGTCAAACTTTTGAAACTTCATCGTTTGAAACCCTCTCGAACTTACTACCTCCAACATAGTAAAAGGTGCTAATATATAGCAACCACTTAGAAACTATCTATTTGCAAAGCATAGTTTCCAAAGACATCCGTTAACTTTAAACATATATGAGAGAATAAACAGTGAACTGTTGAAGATAATCCAAATCGATCAATAAAGTTCGTACCGTATAATACAATATGTCGTCTTTTCTAAATATTGACCAATGTGTCCAATCCGTTTCTTTCTCTTCACGTTATAATTCAATACTTTTGATAATATGCAGTAGATTTATGTTCTGAGAATCACATTCGAGTGATAAAAATAAACAAGTTCTAACTAATAGCCTAAACTACATTTTATAAAGACTCAAGCTGAGTTGGTTAAGTACACGAACATTTCTTAATCTGGAAAATGAAGTACCAAAGCAAAGACTCCCAACTGAGCTGGGGCTATTGACTTATGCTACTCTTAGAGAATTGTGTTTATACATTTTGTGCTTTACTCTTAAAACATTTTATTTCAGTTGATTTAATGTTTTGACCGCACTAAGGGAATGGACGTATCATGTTTTTTATATTTGAAATCAGACTTCAAAGTTTTCGCTTCCACATTTTTCCTCGAAAACAGTATAGTTTTTTTTTCACAAGCTTTTGATACTTTACAGTTTTGATATCAAAAGATTTAAATCGCTTTAAAAAATGAAACGCTTCCCACTACCGATGAATCCACGGGTCTTTTAACATTTCCTCGGAAGTGGAACGATTTATGTGTGTATAAATTTATACTGCGGTGACTCTTGTAATGATCCAAGTTGTTTCAGAGGGAATAATAGACATGTGATGTAATATTGCCGTTCATCTTAGCGAAGTGGAAATTCTTCAATTTTGTATAATATAATCTATTTTATTATCTTTCGCTTCTTCAATGTTGCAGGCTTAGACATAATAGTTTAAATTTTATGTACTGAAATATATTAACTTGTTATTAACTCGAAAGGTATAAACTCATATTTCAGTGTGTGAGAAGCCTTAAGTGGATCGGTGCCACCGGTACAGTAAAAGTTATTAATTGAAATTTTAAGTCGCGTTGCGAACTATAACCTGAAATCCTCTTACAGATAAGCCTTGTCCATAGCAGATATAATCTGATACTTTTTTCATTGTGATATATCTACACCAAGTTAGAATTTAATGTAGATGTTGTACGTACAAAGTTCAAATTCTGAAAATAAATTATTTATAAAACTAACAAAATAAGTAGTTGAAATTATTAATTTAATACTCGTATATTTTTTTAAATAATTACACAGTTATTAACAAAAAGTAGTGAATATCAAATAATCTTTTTAATCAATGAAATCAAGAGTGAAATTATGTTGTATAAGTTTGATTAAATAAAATAGCGTAAGAAATTCAATTTAAATTTTTTAATAAATTTAGAATCAAATATCTGATAAATAACATTTAATATTAGTTAGAAAAATATTACCATAAAATCGACAAAAGTATTAAGATATATGATAATTCTTAATCATTATACGATACATTTTAATAACAAACAAGAAATCGGAAGCAATAAAGACAAGTTTTGTCAAAAGTTTGTGGACTCTATCGCCAGTAACGTCACACCAACTCCAATCGCTGCGCCCTAATAAAAGGCAGATGCGACCTGAAACTTTATACAAAGAAACTAACTACATCACAAACAATTGTTACATTTTAAAAGTTACTCTCTGATGTTTACGGCCAGGGCGAAATTTAATTTCAAAGCACCATCAAGCGACGAGCTACAAGTTCTGACTTTTTTCTCTCCTTATGTTTTATTTATAGTTCATAACATATTTTCCAGGACAATTTCCACCCATTCATAAGTCGTAGGAAATTCAAACTAGCGCAATTCTTAACTTGAATATAAAATATTTTGCACTGAGGTTTTTTATCTATCCGTGAAAACATTTAATTTATTTCAAAACCGTAAAAATCATTAAATATCTTATCTTTTTCTTGATTTTCCACATTCATTTCATTTCATTTTTACACATTTCATAATTAGTTCTACTAAGATTTTAACCAAAGTAAATAAGATTACTATTATAGAGAACTATTAAATCTTCTATAGAATTAAAAAAAAAACAATTGATTTCGCCAATTTTTTTTTTAAAAACAAATGTAATGCTGAATATTTAAAAAGAATTCAACATTGAAAATGCCAAACATAGAGTAAACATTCATTGAAATAACATTTCTAACAAAAAGCTAACAGAGGAGGAAAAATTTAAGACCAATTTAATATGAGAACGCAAATCCATAAAACGTCATTTGAACTAAATGTTTTATTCATGAACAGAATAACAATTTAAAAAAAATCTCTCAGATCAACAGGTAAGGACGTCCAAATTGATATTTGTATAATTCATTTTCTACTTCCCTGACATTTTCTGACGTTTCATTGACATGTTTGTCATACAAGTCTTCTTATCTAATATAAAAACGGCTAAAACACTCACGTATATGTGTCCGGTGTCGGCACTGACTAATGTCGAGACCATCGGTGGCCCTTCATCAGGGTAAGTGGGATTGTTGAAACACTTGTGTAAAATTATATTATCAACTCTCTTATAATTTTTGAAAACGATGAAAACAACAATCAGTTTAAAAAAAAATTAAGTAGTAGATAGTAAAATTTAAATTTCGATTCTTATGAATATTTGATTATGAAGTCAATTTTTTAAACTTTATTTATTATCTTTGGTTTTTAATAAATATTGTTAATTTATTATTTATTAAAAGGCATATAAATACTCAGAGTAAAACATTGTCTCACGAAACTGAAAACAGTTGTACATGACCGTCCACTATAAAAAAAATACTTAATTATTTGTCGCTAAATACGTTTTAAAATACAACTTAAACATAGACTAATCTCGTTAAAATTCAATTACTTCGTAAATATATTACTTTATCTCTGATTGCTTTTGATTCAAACAAATTGTAATTACTTTCGTTTCGATTTAAATATAAACCACAGTGATTCAGAAGTTAAAATCACTCATCACATAATAAAACAAACATGGTAAAACAATTTTCGAGTTTTTTTTAATATACTTTTATTGATATCCGTTTTCATTTAATTTTCCAATAACTCAGTACGAGTGGTAGTGGTGAAAAAAGCTTTTTAACTTGTAATCCATTTTACCATCGAGATATACGAGGTTATTGGCTGGTTTTCATTTAACAGAAATATTTGAATATTTGTTACAAATCAAATGTATGCAAGTATGTATGTATATTTATATTGGAAGAGATATAAAGATAGATTACATTTTATGATATTGGCATGCGATATTTTATAATTAGACAATCAGTACAATGCACATTGGTTTGGTTTGGGATAAATAAATTATTTATTTAAATACACTAAATGCTCATGCAGGCATGGATGTAAGTATGTATAATAGAAGAGACAATAGAGAAGTGGCAGCACCGCGCATTTTTTTTATAAGATAAGGGGGCAAACGAGCAGCGGGAACACCTAGGTGTTTATAGACGCCCATGGACATCTGCAATACCAGAGGAACCGCATATGCGTTGCCGGCCTTTGCGATGGTGATGATGATGGAAATACGTTATATCCGCCAAGCTCTAGTCACAGGTTTAAGTTGCTGAGGTTGCGTGACCAGTGCGCATCAAAGCTTAACCCTTTTTTCGTTAATTTTTTTTACTTTTCTGTCATTGTTCTTTTTTATTATCAGTGTTGTCATTGTCACAGGCAAAAAACATAAAAATTAAAATCAGTTCGAAAGAAGAAACATTTATGGAATGACGATGAAACATTTTTTTATTAACCAATATAAAATTAAGATATTTATGTTTTTAGTTTTCTTTGCGTAATAAATAATATGAACTGACATTGTTAGAATTATTAGTTGGAATAAAAGCAAGCTATAACGAACTTATTGCTGTGACTTCCTTTATTAAAGCATCGAAGGAATTTAATAAAGGTAGATGGAATCAATGATAATACGGATCAATGACTCAGTATTAAAATATAAATAAAATACGATTGAGAATTCATTATAACTTTGCCTTATGTTTGATTTTTTTTTGTCGTTTTTAGTGAACGTTATAAATACTCTATTTTATTATTAAGTAATCGATTGTTGACACTAATTTAACTTTGCAGTTTTATATATATATACGTCTTTTCGACAATAATATGATTAAGATCTGTTGTTAATAATATTTTTCTATGGGTAAAAGAAATGAATTTCTCTATCCTGACAAGAAGAAATTTAATTCTTTAAAGAATAATAAAATGAGTTAAACACTGGCAATCGATAAATTTACAGTGATTAAGTTTTTAGTAAAAGGCGCATTTATTTTATTTTAAAACAAATAGATCCTCTCATAAAATTGATTAGGGTTGAACAACAATTCTATCTCATGTGGCAGCGCGTTCTTAAAACTCATTTGTCCCGACTACACAGATATTAGATTGGTGCGAATGGACTGGAGCCATGTCCCTGTTAAGCTTCTTAACCTACTGGATGTCTGAGGCGTAGTGCACTGTCGGTGATATGAAACGCGTTTATACTTCTGTGGTCGAATCTTTTAATTCAATACCATTTATCCGCTTCATATTAAATGTTTTTAGTTTTGAATCCAGACACTACTATTTGTAACGGTTTAACTTGTATTTTAGTCTACATTTACAACTACTATCATCGCATCAAATCTTTTGACACTTCCCTTTGATCCCTTTATAGATATGCTTTTTAGTTCTGTAAGTACAGTATGCTTCAACTAGTATTATAGAGTTAACTAGACCTAGAACAATGTGGATCTGATAAAACACACTGATATATTACTTCTACATGTAAAAACAAGCTACTTTATTATGCTTTCTAACTTCATAGGGAATTAAAATAATCTTAAATTCATCTCGTGTAATCAAGGAATGAGCGGGTACGATCGTTGCTTCGGGTATAAATGTTAATTCAAATGTAATCTGAAGGGCAAGTTTAACGAAGTTCCGATGAAACCGTTTAATGTAAACTAGTGCTAGTGTAAATTAGTGCGACATGTAAGTGAGATATCATAGCACGATAAATTAATGTAGAATTCTCTTAAAATTATTTAATTGTTTTGAAATACTAAAACTAAGCACAGAAGGCAATTCTCTGATTCAATGTTCACTTAAAGCATGTTGTAGTAATGTAGGCTATAATAATCCTTACAACTTTGGAACGGTACTATGTCATGTTAAAATTGGCAGGTAATAAAAGTTGGGATTTTCTTAAATCTGTTTCATAAGTAATTGGCATCTATTTCCAAACCGATTTTTAGCAAAAAAAAAAAAAATATAATTCTTATTACTAATATTATAAATACGAATGTTTTGATGGATAGATGATTGTTATAAGGTATCTCCAGAACGGTCTACCGCAACTCGGTGAAATTCGCCATAGATATAGAGCATAGTCTGAAAGAAGACATACGAGTAGACTACTAATAAAGTCTTTTTTTAACTCTCCGCGAACGGAGTCGCGGGCGCCATCTATGAATTTACAATTTTGATTTCGTGCTTTATATTTTCTAGGATACAGATTTTAATTGATAAAATTAGAAGTAATTAAAGGATGCCTAAGAATTAAAATGTATATAAAACATCTTGATAAATAGAGAAGAAGAGATATGGAAAAAATTCAAGAAATAAATTCTATGCATCTTATAAATAATATTATCTATCTATATATATAAAAGAAAGTCGTGTTAGTTACACTATTTATAACTCAAGAACGGCTGAATCGATTTGACTGAAAATTGGTGGGCAGGTAGCTTAGAACCAGGAAACGGACATAGGATAATTTTTTCCCCGTTTTCTATTTTTTTTATTCCGCGCGGACGGAGTCGCGGGTAAAAGCTAGTATAATATAAAAAGAGTGAAGTAAATAATTTGAATTGTGATTGTCCTTGTTTAATTAATACTTAAATGCTTGCGGTACAAAATGTGGCTTTGATGTCTAAGGGGATTCTCTACGAGTCAACTGCACTTTCAATATAAATAGGTCAAGATGGTACAAGGGAGAAAATTATATCAAGCAATTAGCTCTTAGAATTATATGGATCAATTTCAATAAATTTTCCAATATAAAGAAATCATAAAAAACTGAACAAGAGACATAAAAACATTAAAGCCGAGTTAACGCGACAACAAAGACCTAGATAGGTCTAACATAAAAACTACATTTTAGGGCCGCCAGACACAAATCGAAGTGTGCTACACTCAAGATAAAGCCTTTGTACTAACAATACTGTACTGAGTAAATAAATAAAGGGATACTATCCATCTATTAAACCTTTTTTCTTAATTGACAGTTTATTAATAATTTATTATACAGGTGTCAGGGAAAGTCGTGTACATCGGAGTACCACACATTGGTTGGTCAAAAATATTAAGATTTATCGGTATTTATTATTTACCTCTATCCAAAGTAGTGTAGTTTTGATGCTAAAGGCCTCCAAAATTTTATAAATTATAATATATTAATCAAATGTCCCGAATAGGCTTAGGCCATGGTTTTTATTGTTAAACTACACCTAATTGTAGAACAAACATTTGATATAAAATTAACAGGGGGCTCGTAAACATGCGACCCCGTTTTTCTCGGACACCCCGTATAATTTGATTTCGTGTTACCTATTAGTGTCACCGAGAAGTAGTGCACAAACATTTTTACGTTGGTTTTAAAAAGACGCCCCGGGCGAGTGAAATTACTAGCATAACGAGGCTTACCGTTTTATGTCTAGGGTAGCTGTAAATTAAATTTAAAGCTCATAGGTACCGCTCACTAATAAGTGACGATACTACTTAAGCTAAAAAAATATAGCTAAAACATAATTCGAATATTACTTATTGTAATTCAAATAATCAATATGACCCTGTGACTTGTCCCTTTGACACTCCGCCGACGAATACAAATCGAATAATCTTTTGAAAAAATCGGTTTATTTTTTATTAGACGTTTAGGCTAAAAGAGGTTACAATGGAAGAACATTCAAACCAAAAAAATGGAACTTAAAAATTTATGTACATATTCATTATAACACCTTTAAAAAAATATATAAATTCAAATATCCCAGCTGCATATGTTAGCTTTAACTTTACAATTTAGAGATTTAGAGATTTTCCACATTTTGCGGTAAGCATTGATGTGTATTTTCATAGCGGGAGGAGAATTTACATCCTACATACTTTGTCATCTATTTGACAAAGTTATCATTTTAAACTTTGGTTTCAAACCTCTATATTATACTACCGGAAGTTTGTGGAGAACTACAAGTTTAGCTCTAAATTATTTTTTTTTTACTTTACTCATTAGTTTCAAACTACATTACTAATTATTTTAAACGTTTAATTTCTTATACGTTTAATAACTTAAATTTGCAATGGGCTTATATTATGTACTAACATAACAATACATAAACTCTCTGGCATTTTTCCACTCACCTGAGGTTGGTTTTATAAACCTAAAAGTTTTGGCTTACTTTTTTACATCCGCCTGCCTGCCTGTCGCTTACAAGAAGCTAATCTTATAAAAATACTTAAATACGTTTAAATTACATTATCATGTGAGTGACGATTAACAATATTATGTAATTGGTAATTAAAAAATAATTATGAATGTTATTATTGTTTGCATCATTAATTAAAAAAAAATATTAACTAAATAAATTTTACAATTGATAAATTTTAGTTAGAGCCATAAAAATAACCGTAGGGCGCGGCATCAAATTATATAAATTACGGCCGCAAATGACCCACCCTTATCTTCGGACTCATCAACGCCTAATGCTGCCTCCCTCATCCCAATTGACTTCCATATATTATCCATTACTATGATTGAACAAATCCACCTTAATCTAATACTGGGTAAAGTAACAATTAATTTAATTTAATTTGCCATATAAACTGAGAATAATGTTTATTACGACTTTTAATAATTGGCTAAGATCCTTGTTTAAATTTTGAATTTTTTGAAGTTGTTAATGATATTTGATAATGAATAAGACATTTTCTTGAAGTTAGCAGAAATTGCTATCAAAACTTTGTAGTCATACGTCTTTTATATACAAAAACTATCATAGTTTTAATCAAAGCTAAATGTTACAAACTGTTATCATTGATAATTTAAGAGGATCGCATAAAATAACTACATAGATAAATCTTCTACTATGTCGTCTAATTTATATTAGCCGATATCATAGATACGTATCAATATACCAAAGTTTATTTTAGAGATACATCACGTAAAAATAAACTTCAAATACAATTAAAATTATTGTGCAAGTTGTAAACTTGTATAAATCATAGGCTATAAAAAGTTACTCAATAAATAGGTAAAACTGTTATGTAAATGTTGTTCTTCTTTCATTATTATCATCTTCAAGCTGTACCAATTTACTTCTGGACGCAGACAGTCCTCAATACCAAGCAGAAGAGGGTACAAACATTGATTTTGATTCATCAAAGATTTTTAGTAGGGTTTGCTGACAGGCTGGCGGCCGGGTGTAAAAAATTAAGCCAAAACTTTTAGGTTTCTAAAACCTGGTGTGCCGACTTCGCCTGAGTAGGATAAGACCAGGAAGACAATGAGAGATGGAAGATTTTGTTTCCATCTGGTCTAGAAATCTTATGACCAGTTACTAATAAAGTTAGTACTATTTCTAGTTTTATTCATATTAAATATATGAATAAATATATAAATTCCTTTACAACACCGATCTAGGTAAATTGACAAATAACTGGGTCAGAAACACTTAACCTCAGTATACGCGTTACCTACATTAAAGTAATGCAAAAAATACTATACCGGTCCGTTCATATATGCGATGTAACGTAAATTCCACGTCACGCTTTATATCAAGTCAACGATTACTTTCAAGTCTTTTGAACTGTTAACTGTTCTAAAACATCTAGACTACAACTTCTTTTTATTTAACAGTAATAGATCTCGCAACAACTATATCTGTTGGGTGCACGAATGGGCCGGATACCACGAGTATTTCACCGGTTGATCCGCACAGAAGACAAGCGGGAAGTGGAAGCATTTCCACGTTTTGTCTGATGAGTGTGCGTGCGTAAGTTTAGCTTCGCACCTTCTTCTTATAAAGATATTATGGGAAGGGGAAGTGAGGGGAGTGAGGGGAGGGAGAATTCTGTGCCTCCGCCCTCCTTCGATTAAAGGTAGGCAAACGCATCTACAGTTGCTGGTGTCCATGTGCATCGGTCGTTTTTTTGTAAACGAGAAAACGACCACCAGAATTGACCGAAATAGCTAGGTGACCGTTGCCCATAGACTTCCGAAAATGCAGATGCGTTGTCTATCTTTAATCAACGGAGAAGGGGACGCAAAGAAATAAGATGTTTTTCTTTCCTCTGCGTCGCCTCTTCCGCCAAATTCACTCGTTACGGCAATTTAAAAAAAATATTTGGATAACGTATGCAGAAAAATGTATAGATTAATATCTAGAATATTTAACATCGCTTAACCAACATCAGCACTTCTGTGTAATAGAAAGTACTATTTTTTGTCTATAAATAATTAATTAATATTGCAAGTTAACGTTCTTCGCCAGGCTCCAAAGAACAGTATTATGCAGGATATAAAATAATACTGTCATAGAAGTATAATGTAATTGCACTTGTAGTTCGGAATAAGGAGGTCGAGTGGGATATTGGTGTGTTGTAGTAAGTTAAACAGGAATATAACCATTTCTAGTGCTTGGAAATAATTGTACCGTACTAGACTGTAAACATTGCATTGATATTAGTAATACTTGTTACTGTAATTCTTTCCTACTTAAACGCTAGAAATATCTACTTATATTTAACTAGTTGTTATCACGGCTCCGTCCTCGCGGAAAAAACCTAATTAATATCCTATGTGTTCTTCCAGACTATGTTACTCATCTAAGCAAAATTTCAGCTAGATCCATACGGTCGTTCTGGAGAGACTTCTAATGTATTTTTTTCATATCATAACAGTTATCCCTGTCTAGTAAAGCTAGATGTTAAAATAGAGAATGTTTGAAGCAAATATTATTCATCTACGGTATGTGTTTCAAGTGGAACGTGGTCTTTTTATTAAGAAATATTTCTTTGCCTATTTGACTCAAACTCAGGTTACAAAGCGACTATCGAAGGCAAAATTGTAAAGAATTATTATTTGAAAAGCGAACCCAGAGAGTAAAGGCAATAATAATTCTTAGCTAGAAACATGGCAATAATTGTGTAGGTCAACACCATCTGCCGCCATCTGATTTATGACATCTTGGGAAAAAATCCTCGCTGACACTCGGAGCGGTTCGCCTCCCGCCTTCCAACAAATGACGAAAAAAGATTTCAGCATATTTCCGTTACATTTGCCGAAAGATCTCATTTATTTTTTTTTGTGTTTGTGTAGTTGTGTTAGTGGTTGATGTTTTATTGTAAAATTGGTAATTAAGTTGGTTCCAGATATCTGGATAAAGCATTTCAGAACGACAACTACTATTGTATTAAATTTGTTGTTAAAAACATAAAAAATCTGAATAGAATGGAAAGCTTGGATTGTTTCGTTATTCCAACTCTTTAACAACCGAACTAATATTAATCTTAATTTATGATATTTTTAATTCGATAAATGAATTTACACGAGAGCTCGCGTTATTTATATTTGAGATGTCAATTGAAAAAAGACCAATATCAAAGACGGGTAAAAGTTTTCTATTGTATAGAGAGAAATAAAATAAAATATTCTTTTGATTATCAGAAGCCAGTTCTTGAGAACAATCTCACTTATTGTTAAAGCGCAATCGCTTAGCAAATACCGATTCACTATTTCCTCGAAGACTACTTTTATTGCTTGGAAAGACTGACGTAGCTTTCTTACTGAAATTATTAGAAAAGAGTAAGAAAAGCGACTCTAATACTGTGTAGGTTAATATTAAGCGTTGACTGTATGTATAAATATAAAACATTAGAAACAATTATTCCCCTGTACTAAAAAACAAACTAAAGTACTTAATTATCTCGGCGTAATAATAACCTGACGACAAAGACAAGTTGTTAAGATCATTTCCCTCATTCTGAATCTATTATTTTTTTAGAAAGTACCTCCATCTAAATGTGCATATGAATATCATCTTAAAAATATTTTTAATCTGTATAAAAGCTTGGATGTATGGATGTTTATTACAACGAAATTCTAGATTAAACTTCTTAAATTAAATCCTAGATTTATATAGAATGTAAGCAAGTTAATATGAAATAAAAGGCACGATTTACATTTTTCATTTATTTAACAAACATTTACCTTGACATTGGGATACATTTATCTTAATTGGTAAATACATTTAATTAAACACATCTATTATGGAATTAAATTGTTTATACAAGCCTGATTCACGATTATGCTTCGAACAATAAGGAAACCTATGTTCTAGTGGATAAGGTATAAAATCCATAGCAACGTGAAACAGACTTGCGTTACTTATTATTTTTATGAATTACTAATTTAAATCTACGTTTTTTTTATTCGAATTCTTAAACGTCGTATCTACGATTAAGTAGTTAACATATAAAATATACGATGTAGTCTTACATTAATTTCAACGAAACGATTGTGTAAATCAGTCATTTGAAGAACAACATTAAATTAATTATAGGTATTTTAAATATCTATAACAATAGTAAACATAATTAAAAAGTTTCAATTTTGTTTAACAGTTTGAATACAGGAGTGGTTACACGAGTTGATAGTAGAAGTATAATATATGACTAATGTTCAGTGTTTTTTTTCAATTGTTTAATGTTTAAAAATAAACTGTACTAAAGTTGTAATTCTATGGCTCTTACTGTAGATTGCAAAACATATTTCTATCTCTATTTTCTAATAGAGAGTGAGGGGGATGATAATATATTTTTGGACATTTGGTTAAGCAGTTTAAGCCCACGGTTACAAGGAATATTTTTGATGGCGAATTAGAAGTTTTCGATATAAAATTTAAGTGTATACGACGAGTGTATCGACGTACTTTTATAATGCAGTGTCTATTAAACGATTAATTGGGTGGTAATTTCTTTTGAGATTACCTATAATCAAAAGTGTCAAATTTTTATGACCATTATTTCAAATGTGTCCACATTTTTATTTCTGAAAGTACGAAAGTGAATTCAGCCTTTCGTCGATGGACGGATCAAACCGTACATCTTTTATAATTTTTAAGTCAAATAAAATTATTATAATGATCGCGATTAAAACCACCCTCGTTTTAATTTATGTATAATTTTGGCACTTTTACTATTTAAGATCTTTATTATTATCAATGATCTATACTCGATAAAGCTCCAGATTACGTCATTGATGAAAGATAAAATTATAATATAATTGATAAATAAATTAAAAATGAATAAAATTAGTTAAACGTAAACTTGGTTGGTTATACCAAAGTAACAATAATAACTAAAATATTATAATTTTATTCTAATTGATTTAAATAGAAAGCTTTATAGGACGGCAGCTCAATCAATTAACAAGCAGATAAAAAGAAAAATTAAACGGTTTTTATTTTAAACGTGAATTGAAACCAAATTATGTTTTATAGATAAGTTAATAGTTTTATTGATATGATTCACTTACATATTGCCTTTGGCATTATAGTCTTAGTAAAGAACAATACCACAATAATATAATATAAGAAAACTTATTTCAATTAGGCTCGTAGGATTTATATTTAGAGGTAAAATTTTCTGTAATTAAAAAAAAAAAACGTGTTGCAGTTACTCGCTCACATATATATTTATCCGGGTTAGAGAACTTAAATAGGTTATACTAATGGTTATACTTTTTAATGGTAGCCCAAATTCCCAATTATAATTTGAAATAACACTTAGCTTCTTTAAACTGTAACTTGAGATTGTTGAGATTGCATTGTTAAATATTATTACTCGTTAAGAAAAATACTTATTAGTAAATGTTCGATTTGAACATGATGGAAAGTAAAAACAAATGGTAGTTTTACTCAAAATAATTCTTTCTGTGAAATTTAAAATGATTGCTCTGCAATCGAAGCTAAAAACGCTTTACAAAATTGTCATCGACATTAATATATTGCAGTACATTTCGGCTGAGTACTCAAATTTTATTTCAATTGGAACTGGGAACAATATCCCATACATATGGTAATGTATTGCACTGGAAATTCGGGTATAAGTAATCCATTGCGAATGTTGTTTATAGTAAGTAAAAAAACAATTGACAATTTTCTGTCAACTAATTTTTGTAATTTGATAAATTAAAACTTTTAAAGTAAAATTAATACTTCTGTTTTGTTTTTAAACGAAAAAAAAAATAGGATTATTTTTCGCGTATCGCATATAAAGCAAAGGTAAAGTCGCTTCAATATATCAATTTAGGGTCATTCACTTAACATTTTTAGTTTTTTCCGGGTCTTAAGCTACCCACCGTGTATTTTTTTAGTTATTAAAAGATAATTTATTTAGTCTAATTGAAAAAAGTTTTTTTTTCTTCACTAAACTCGTTATATATAATACACGACCCTGATATTTATCTACTATATTAAGATTTCGCAGTAATGCAAAAGAAATAAGTTCGGCAAGAGACGTGTAATTTTGTTATGTTGATTATAAAGAGTTAGAACAATCAATGCCTGAAACCTATCATTATTAGTCACATATTATAAACACAATGAAAGGGTTTCAAAGATGTGAGAAATATACAATGATTCTACTAACAGTATAAGAAAAAATTAAAGAACTATTTCATGACATCCATTATCATTAATGTCTTATTAAATAACACGAACTTGAAGTAGGTCGACAAAACCCATCTACGTACATACGGAATATTAGTTTAACAGTTACAGATTGATAATATCGTATTGGCGAATCAATGATACGCAATTATTCTACGTTAAATAATTTGATTATTCCATGTCTATCTATAGAGTATCATAAGGAGTATATCCTTGGCGCCTTCAACAATACAATACGTCAAAAGTTGATATGAAGTTGCCCGTACATCGATATATAGTTAGTACGTATGGCATATTTCACTCACGTTATGACGGAAATGTCTTTGAGATTGTTAGCGCTTGTTAAAGATGTTCGCCAACCGAGATGTATGCTCGTGGAACTTACAGTTGGTAAAGTTCCAGAGAGTCAGACATCTGGCGAGCGTGGGACGCACGACGGACGATGCCCGCGTCCCGGGTTGAAGATCAGACTTGTGTGAAGGAGGCTTGTAAAGCAGTCTCCTCCTGAGCGATCTGGTTGGCCGGGGTGTAATACTGTACAAAGAAAAATTAAACGTCAATCTCGAATCAAATATTGTAAAGTTTTATTATTTTATCAGTTAGTAAACAAACATCAAATAGATTTTTCCTTTCGGATTTTCCCAGATGAGTATCCCTATTTTGTTTGCCAAACTTTACTATAGTATAACATTACACATACCCACATTTTCTGATGTTTGTATAAAACTTATTCTCATCAACTAAGGATAACATTTTCAACCCAGAGAACTTTGTTTAGATCAAAATCAATTCTAAAATTCAATTAAATTTAAAACAATTATTAAAATTACGTAAGAAATTATTTTTTCCACAACAGAAATTAAATTGAGAATGGTAATGATTAATTTAGTACTTTTTAGTACGTAATATGTATTTAATTTTCGCGATATTGTGGTACAACTTAAATACAAAAATAACTTACTCCAGAATACGGTCCGCTATTCCAGTCGAGGCGATCTTGATCGCGCTGCGGGGCAGGACGCTGGGTGGTTTTAATTTCGAGACGGTTTGGCAATCTCGATTTGGCCTTAAATGCTGCACGCAGTGGTATATTAGCTCGTGCCGCTTCAGCACGACCGTAGTGGAAGAATTCAAATAGCGCAACGGCTAATGCCAGTACCAAACCACCCATCAAAATATAAAACAATCCAGCAATTTGGCCCAATGTAAGTTCAAGTCCACGTAAACTCTAAAATGTATATTTTAGTAATGTATTTGTTACATTAATTTAATAAGAATAAACCATATTAAATGATAGATGAAAAAAGTAGTCTAAACAAATGGTACGACATCTAAAAAAATAATATAAAGGGAATCAAGAAAATATGAATGATTTAGGAAAAAAAAATAGATTTGAAGAAAGCTATTGAACTAACAAACCTGATCAGGTACATCACATTCAGTCTTGATGAACCATTTACGAAGAAGCATTTGTAAATCGCCTTCTTTCTTGAGATTTTGTAAAATTATGTTGATTCCATCCCTAAAAAGTACTTAAGTGTTTCATTGGGTGTTATAAAATATCGCCTTTATTGAATTAGTAAAATCGCTTTGCTTCGCATATTAACGCAAATGCATTATATAAATCGCTTAGCAATTCGCAACGCGTAATCTTAAGTAAAACAATGTACAAACCTCAGTTCAGATCCTTTTGGAAAAGCTATGGCGAAGTCTATCACTCCTTGTTTTGTAGTGGTTACGAGCATTTCGCATGGTTTGTCTATATTGTTTCGTTTCAAACCCATAGCTGAACGATCCAGTAAGAAAGCTAACCAACCATGCTCATCGACAACTCCCGTAGTTTCTGTTGTGGGCGGTTCAATTGGTTCGGGTTCTTGCTGTCCGTAAATGATGTCCTTAAATAAAATAAAATCTCATTTTAATTCGAATTTTAAAATGAGCGTTGTCTGTATGTTATTCCTATTATGTTTTATATTTTGCACAACTTAATAACCATTATTAGAATATTTTTTTAAAAACACAAAAACCAATTAAGTTATAAAACATTTTTTAAGCTACGAATTAACTGATGAAATAGATAAAAATTTTAAGACAACTATTAATTATTGTTTATTAGTAATATAGTTTACCTCAGGGCAAGTAGTTATTTTATTGTATAGCTGTGTCGGTTCAGATATACGAGCCAATGTTAAATACGAGGCCAAATTTGCTGTGTACGAACATATCACAACCAAAGTAAAAAACCACCAAACTGCCCCAACTATACGCCCAGAGAGAGACCTGAAATAATATTTTAGTTGAATGTTTTCATCTGATGCTGTTCCATTAGAAAATACACTAATATTATACATGTTCCTTTTTTAGTAAAAGACAAAGGAATAAACGGTAAATAAAGAAATTTGTTTTGAATAATAAAACATAAAATTATTCACAAACCTCGGAGAAATATCACTGCCTTGCTGCATAAATGAACCGATCGAGAACCAAATAGAGTTCCAGAAACTGAATTCATTTATAACTGTTGTCTGGAAACAATAATCATCTTATGAGTTATTTTGAACAATCAATATCGAAAAGAAGAAAATTATTGTTAAGAACGTATTAAGATATTTCACTAGTAAAATAGAGAATATATGTGTGCGAGAGTGGACAAACATTTCTGAGGACTATACTATTAAAAACGCAATGTTTTGTTTTGTATTTCTTATGGTTTTTCGATTGCAGTGTTACTTGCATTAAAATATATTGTAGTAAAACAGAGTTTTGACAAAAGGAATGAAAAAGATAACAACATGCGTTAAAAAAGTGTCACTGCAGTGGACTTCTAGAGTAAGGCCCTTCGTACACAAAACAACGTAAATCTTCTAAACTAATATTGTATAAATTTCGCGAGTATCGCGCTTCGTAACGCAACGTTTAATCATCGACGTGAGTTGTCTATTCGATCAGTACAGTCATAGCGATTAAATATAAACTGTATAGATTTAATGCGCCATGTTGAAAATTGCAGCGACATTTTTGCACCATAATCTTGACAAACTTGTTACGGGCGACTAGTTTTGGTGATTAAAACGTATTACGCGTAAGTTGATTGGCGACTTAAATCGTCGGGTTTTAAGATTTACGAAGCCTTGTTAACGAAAGTTCTAAAGGTCAACATTTCAAAGATGTACTTATTTGGCATAATGTCAAATCATACGTCGTAATAGTATAAATGTTATTTTTAAAATCTCATAATATACGCGTACCTTGGTGGTAGAGACTTCATTGTGTTCATTTGATTGTGAATCTGTAACAGATACGAGGCGCCACTCGGAAGGAGAGAATCTCGACACAATAAATAGTACGACGCTTACAGCGAATATACTGAATAAGATACAAAGCTGGAAATATAACAAATATTAGTAATACAGTCGAGATATTCAATTTTTTTCAGGAGTAAATGGAATAAGGGCATAAAATTCGACCTTTAAATACTAAGGGTTCTATACAAAAAAAGTTAGTTGTCATTACTAATGTATTATAACTTTAGGTTTAGTAGATTTTTGATAATCTTACCCATATCTCTTTTGACAGCGGATGAAGAAAGGAAAATATTGTGTTTGTGTTCTCAAAGTCAGGTCTCTCCGGTTTTGAGTCGAAGGACAAAAATGGTTTGCTGAAGTCAATCACATGCTCCCTTTCTGCGGTAACTATCAGCGGGGCAATCACTAAATCCGCCTCCTAAATAAATACAAATAGAAAATTGTTAAAAAGATTTTTGTTATCATATTTAAGATCTGTTTTTTTTTCTTTTTTAATTTAAAAGAAAAATCTATTTAGCCGTTCTACCTGATTGTAATACAGATGAAGTAAGGAATAAAATAAAACTACGTGATAATTTTTTATGATCGTATCTTCCGAAATATAATACAAGTAGATATTTGCGATAAAGGCTCACAAGATTTATGCCTTTTGAGCTACTACGAAAAGGGAAATCGTTTACGTGGGTTACAGTATGACTTGGTATTTACTATATTTAACACCCTGAATTATTTTTAGTAGGCACCCGTGCGTAGTATATACTAAAACGAAATATTTTACGAGTTTTTTACGATATCTATACGAAAAAGGTTGTCGATAAAGTTTTTGGATCCTGAATCATGTATATAGAATACTATTAGTGTTAGAAACTGCCAAATAAATACTATTTTATCATAATAACAGACATTGATATTTAGGTATCAGAAATCTATACTCGTAGTAAATGATGTATGGTACAACGCAAAACAAGTAAATTACAATATTTGAAAACGGTTAATTTAAAATATGTCATATTATAATATTACGTTCTATTAAAATTACTTTTTATTTATTCAGTAAAATGCTATTTATTTACTAGATTTTCCTAGAAAAAATGTAAAAGTAGGCTAAATTATATTTTATGGATTCTTAAAAGCCTATCTTGTTCTTAGCAACCTTTACTTACAAAAGAATTAGGTTAGTATGTGTATAGAGCGTTTTGTGCTTCATTGAAAACACTCAACGAAATTAGATAAATACGACTGAGCACGTACCTTCCTTAAAAGTTCTCCGACCATTCCGTCCCAGCCGCCAGCAAATTTGGTATTCTCTTTACCGTATTTACCATCTTTAACTGTGCGCAGTTCGTCTGTAAAACATTTGTTATATTAATACATTCATTTTACTTATATAATAAATGCGAGAGTTTGGATATATGGATGGATGGACGTTTGTTATAAGTTATCTCCAGAACGGTTAAACGAATCTTGATGAAGTTTGGCACAGAGAATAGAAAGTAGAAAATAGTCTAGACGAACACATATGCTATTTAATACGTTTTTTTATATCGCAGGGGACGGAATCTAAAACGGAGAGAAAACATTGACACGAACTCTCGAGTTAAATGGCCAATAAATACAAAAAATGTAACATACAAAAAAATAATTTATTTAAACAATATTAAAAGGTAAATAATATTAAACATCATTTTAACAGTGGTAGATCCCGCAGCAACAATATTTGTTGGGTGCACGAATGAGCCGGGTCGACCGGTGCAATATCACGACCACAGAGAAGACAGACGTGAAGTGGAAGCAATTCCGCGTTTCATCTGATGAGTCCCGGAGGCCTAATTTTAGCCCTCTTTCCCTTCCCACCATTGTCCTACTAGGAAAGCATGGGAAGGGGAAGTGGATTTGGCGGAAGAGGGGATGCATAGGAAGGGAAAATATCCTCTTTTTGGGCGTTCCCTTCTCCGTTGATTAAAGGTAGACAACGCATCCTCATTTGCGGATGTCCATGGGCAACGGTCGCCTCGCTATTTCGGCGAATTTGGATGGCCGTTTGCTCATTTACCACCTTTTGATATTAAAAAAATTAACGTATATTTTGTCTTTATTTATTCCAACAGTGTTACTTACAATTAATCTCCAGTTTCTCAAAAACCATGTGAGTTAGATCTACACAAAAGCCTCTGAATGGGTAAGTTACAGTTGGTTCTAGGTCACGAATCACATAGGGAGGTTCTTCAATAGTGGACACGATGTAGGTCTTGTTGCGATTGTATTTACCGACAGCGCTTTTTGCTCCTGGTCTTTTGTTTTTTGTGATCAAGCCTTTGTAGTCGTACCATGTACCGATCTGTTAAGTAATTAAATTTTTTAAAATCCGTTTCAAATGTTTTATATTTGTATTTGTTATTTATTGTAAATGAAATGAAGTGAAAATTATTGATTCTAAAAATGTTAGAGATTATTTCTGATATAGCCAAGATATGTTTCTAGTGAAAAAGCTTAATAATTTTTGGTTATCTATTAATATAAGAATTGGTAAAAAAAAATATTAAAATAAACGATGTTGTATTCGTTTTGTTGCAACACCGGTAGACTTGTTTATTGTTAAAGTTAGTCTTGTAAAACTTTAAAATGAGAAACTGGAATAAAAACTTTTCTATTCGTTGGTGTATAGGTAAAACTCTGAAAATACTACTATAGTGCAAACATAGGCGCTGATATTCAAAGTTTTTATTCATATAATACACATTTAATTTATTTCATACCTTCACCATTTCTCCTGCAACCGTCATTTCCACCACCTGTAGGCTAAAATTGCGTCGAACACCTTTATCATTAAATTTGAGAGGGCCGGTCAATCCTTCTAAGTCCGTCTGAAGCAAACAATATCATATCGTCTCTTCTTCAATGAAATATTTCAAAACATAATGTAAAAATACAGAAGACCACAGAAACAGATTAAAAAAGAATTTTTGTTATCTGCGTCAAGCAGTGGCTATTCAGTCACAAAATAATGCTGAATCGTATAACAGTCTTTAATTATGCTTCGTATACACTTGTCACAAAATAATTATCTCACTGGAGCAATGTTTATTGCTACATAAGGAAATCATTTTATAATATCAATACCACAGCAGTATAAATATCTGAATAGAAAAGTAATTTATAAACAAAGCAGTGATTATAAAATAAAATTGGAAACATATGTCATTATATTCTTTAATATATTTATACAATTGTAAATTTCTAGAACAACACATTCAGTAGTGTGTATTATAAAAATGGTTTGCAACAATCCGCGAAACTGGCGATTAGTAAATACATGACTCATACTAATTAGGCGTCAGGTAGCGAGACCTCATTAATCGCCAGAGGTTTCACCACGGCGCCCGCTCTATATAAAGGAAGGTCTCATATTCAGCACCTGTGTTCACGTCTGCAATTTCGTTTAATTTGAATCCGCTAACGTATACTCACTGGGTGTCGGCTCAAAATTGATTTTAACAGAAGTCTGACTTGAAATTGATTTTGACGTTATATTTGACTCTTTCAATGGTCTTTAGGTCTGTTAATTAAATTTTCAAGTGTTACTAAAGTAGTCCCATATAGTAGATTTCTACTTACACCTTAGTAATAGAAAATCAATTCAAAGGGGGTTATTTTTAGAGGACGCTAAGTGGACCAACACTTCTGATCACTTCTTCTGTTTTTGTCTGATTTAATGTAGATGTCTAAAGGAAAACTCTATGATAAATTTTAATACGGAAACTATTAACTCTTTATTTTATTACGTTTTTAAATCAGTTTTTAACATTTATTCACGTCAGCGCACACTGCCAATAAATCATCAGCTCACTGTACGTTCCCACCGAGGGACTCGGAGCCTACCCTAAGCTAGGTGTGACTAGGCCATAGTGAACTACGCTAGCCCACTACGGGTTGGTTGACACACTGCCAATAATCATACGAAATTATATAGAGCTGGTTAATTCGTTCCTTGTTTGTTTGCCACCAGCGTTTAAAATATAATGGTTATTATACATCGTGACGTAAGCATCATTCTTAACCAATTAACGATATTAATATTTCTTTGTAAGTGCCTGTTGTTTTAGGCCAAGACAATAGTATAATATACCTGGATAAAGTTCTATGCTTAAAACTAAAAGGTGAAAAAAATATTAAATACTTTTTATATTGAGTGAATTTTTCGCATTAGTAAACCCTAAAGGGTTATAATTTGTGTTGAATTGCGCGATGATTTAAAAACATCTAAATAAAAACTTGTAAAATTATCTATGAATTTAACCTTACTAATATTATAAATGCGAATGTTTAGATGGCTGGATTAGAAGGTATCTCCGAAAAGGCTGAACGGGTCTTGATGAAATTTGGCACAGATGCAGAACATAGTCTCGAAGAACTCATAGACTACTTATTAAGTTTTTTTTAATTCCGAGCGGACGGAGTCGCGGGAGACAGCTAGTACCTGTATAAAAGCAATATTATTTCCCGTTTACCTAATGGTAATATTGGAGTATGAAAACCTTGCCCATTGTGTGTGCTTAGTAGGTATTATATAGTCAAATAGAGTATTACCAAAACGCCATATAACATCCATTTTTTACCATGTTTGTACTTTTTTGTTGATAAGATGTGAATCCGTATTGTTGTCTACGCGGCGCAGTGATTACGTAGCAAGTGAGCTACGATTACGGCGGCGTAGCATGTGTCTGCTACATATGCTACGGTACCGTAATAAATGTAGCTCTCGCGCTATTTCATAGTTACACTCATAAAAAATAAGATTTTGCGAGACTACTTTAAAAGTATAATAATAAAATCATTTATATACTTTTTATACATAGAGTATGACAGAGATGAGAGTGACAATAAATAAGATAATGAACAATTACATGTACAAAACTTTTATAAATATTTCATAAAAGAGAATATAAGTAAACAATATAAACTTTCAGGTTCTTATAACTTGAAAACGTCATATTAAATTACCTTGCGTTGAGGTTAAGTTATATCATCATATTTTTGGCCAAGAAATAGGTACTGTATTTTACGCGGCATTTTGGACACCCAATTGCTAAAGTAAATAGAAAGTTTTAATAAAACTATCACCTTTCGTAGTCACGACGGAAGTAAAATGTAGAAACTTGAGCCATCCCTTTGCGATGTTTGCTTTCTCAAAGGGAGAGGACACTTCTCATATATATATATATATAAAATACATTATTCTGCTCGGCTTCTTGGCTTTGCCGACGTCGCCTTACAATATTCACAACAGGTACAATTTTTATTTCATGAATAGATATAATTTTACATAAACTCTTTCGGTATCGATGTAACACGAAGGAAATTTACTTTAAAAATATCTTTGTAGCGTTACAATAATTAACTTTACTTTATTCAAGCAATATAGTAAATCAATTAGATTAAATCAGGATTGATTAAATAAGATTGGTGATGGTTAAGATAGGTTAAGGGGCTACTTTTGGGAAATCAATGGGTTCGGCCTAGGTGGAAGACCTTACGATAAAGGAGAGAAGATGAAAGAAGAGGAGTGAAAAGAATTTGACTTATTCAGAAATCATATTTGTGAAGTATTCATAATAAAATAAGTATAAAAATACTCCTTTAAAAAATTGTGCATTAGGCAACGGTCCTTTTTATATTCTAAGCTATGTAAATATTCAAAATAGAAATTTAAAGTCAGCTTTTGTAGCCAGCAGCATTTTAATGTAAGTTTACAGGCGTTTTCTACAAGATCGCAGTTGTTGGTGGATAAACGAGCGCCAGTTCCTCTAAACGAGTGACCACTGCCTCGAATATATTTTTGTTTGTTTAATTTAATATCTGATGATACGAATGCACTTTGTCACCAAGATGAGAATGTTCAGAATATCTTTATTTCAAACTTTCAGAGATAAATTCCTATAGATTAAAATGTTTTCAAAATGTTTGCGGTTGTGATTCATTAAGCGATCTTACTTAAATTAGATATGCAATTTATATTTAGTTTTCTCGTTTTTTTCACATGACTATTACGACATTATTATGACTTAATTTGAGTTATTACTCAGTTTACGATTTCGTGCAGGAGATTATTTTTGTATGGTATAAAATTAAAATAAATATTAATGTATAAAATATAGTATTTGCTATAACAATTTTATAAGCTATACAATGAAATATATCCTGAAACATATGACATGCTATTAAGTATACTATGCCGTAACTTTAGCCAAAATTCATGTTGTAAATACGGTCGACATTTTGTCACAATCAGTGTGGGCACTCTCTTTGCGTATCGAATACTGAGAATAACGTTCAATCGCCCGCATATTTATTTGAATGATCAACAATCGTTCGCATGTGCTACAGGGAATTTAAGTCACAACAAAGAGTTCACTAGCGCTCAAAATACTGAGATAAGCTTTCGCACCAATTAAACAGACCGTAAAGTAATTTTTTTAACAACAATTATAGCCACCGTATACGGACGCAAGCAGTCGATAGATTCTGCTTTAGTCCGGGTACGGTGACTTCAGTAAAATGGGAGTTTCCCGTTGGGTATATGGGTCTATCGATCAATCGGCCCAAAGGGATTTTTTTTCCAATTGGACCGATTAAATTCATAGAATAAATCGGACCAGTAGGAATGTTTTTTTAAATATATGATCTCGGTCCGGTGGCCGATTAAACGGTAGACCCATCAACCCAACAGGAGACAACCAAAATTATGATTTCATTGATCATTACTGCGAATACGCAAGCTATGTCTTTTATATCTTACCTTTTTTATCAACCTAGCGATCTTGTCTCCGATCTCATAAGTCCCTGTTCCAATCCGGGGAGTGCAATCAAGAGTTTTGTTGGAACTACTGCTGGCACTTCTTCGCGATAGTCCTCTTAAAATATCTGGCCTTTTTCGCAGTAAGCGAAATATAGCATCAATAAGAACTTGGACTCCATCGTACATCAAAGCAGCTTGTGCCTGTACAAATTTACACATAAATCGAAACCGAATAATTAAAGCAAACAACATATTATAGAGCTTTGGGATGCAGTCAGCAAAGATGTTAGAATTAGTATTGGGTTTTTCATTTGTTAGTAAACCGAAAACTTTGTTATTTAAATTATTTCTATTAACATTCTTACATATTATGTTTGTGCATATTTCAAAGTGTTGGTTTACATTTTACTAAATTGTTTGGAATATGATTTTCTATGTCTAATACAATGTAATTTGTGTAAATAAATAGTTAGAAAAATGCTTTATAATTGTTATATTAAATTATACAAATTAAATTAAATTATATATTATATAAACAATGAATAACTATTAAATTGTACTACTAATTTACATTCAACAAGAAACAAAACATTTGGTACAGAATTCCAACCAAACGGTTGCTTTTAAAGAAAACAATATAATAAGTTCGCCGACTGAATGCATAATTACAAATTCATAATCATCGTAGTACGTGCTCCTTCTAGGAATTATGCTCTCGCCCGTGGTTTATATTACTATCACGTAAATTTGTAATGGTGATCTATAAACCTACTTTTTCTTAGCGTTGATTATTACCCTTTACTTCTTTAGCAATTTCAAGTGATTAAGTTATCATCTAATAATATCGTCTTCGACATACACATGTACTAAAATTACTATATTAAACTAACGCAACTAATTAGTATCTGTTTTTGATGGTACTGCTAAAAAAAATTATATTTATTAGAATTAACAATAGTCATTATTTAATTTTAAAAGTAACCATTATTAAATGTTGATTTAATTCTTCATAATAATTTGTAACTTTCTGGTTGATGTTGTTTTCGAGTAGGGATTGATTATTTTATTTAAATTATGTGTAAATTATTAAAAAAAGTTACCGATATAGTGTCTCTTCTCCACATTTCAGAAAAATTTCGAACGAATTTTCGAGAAAAATCTACGATACGAAATCCTGTAACATTTATAGCACCGAATTCGGTGACTTGTTTCTCCCAACGATCATCCATAACCTGAATTAACAAAAATATGCAATTAGTATAATTAAGTACTTCATGAAATTAATTGTATGAAATTTCACAAAAATGTCAAACCAATTTGAGTAAACACCTCCTCGTAAATGGTTGTTTGTACTGTATTTCTGGTAATTAATACTGTGTGTTCAGCAATTTACGATAAATGGACAGAGTAGGCAGTGAAGTTAAAATAACGTACAATGCAAATGGAAACTGATGTATTATTTATGACTCAATTACGAATTTTCACTAATTACGTATTTTTTACTGGAATCTTTGGCTATTTGGCTGTCCATACATGGACTGCTTCAATCAGGCTGTACTGAGTGTTTCAAGCGGTTAGCATTTGGAAATTAGTTATTGACGTTCGCGTTTGTCGATTGTCGATACCGACTGTTTTTTATTGATTTAACCTGATTCGATTGTGATGATTATTATCTCAATTCTTAGCGGGACATATCTGTAATTGGCATGGACTAGGCTATAAATATTTAACGACGCTAATTTAAATAGTAAACGAGACGTTTCACCGCATTCGATAGCTTAAATGGAATTTGGATACTCACCAGGCCACTTAAGAAGTAATGGTAGTTTCTCCGGCCAAGTTGTACGTTACGTACGTGCAAAATCAGTGCTTCTTTTGCTATTCGTGTAGAGGAGTCTAGCACAACGTATTTGTTGGTCCAACGGTCGAGCTTCTCCAGTGCGCCAAGAAATTCAACAACATCTGTGCCATTGGAGACGCGTTTTACATTCGAAATGCGGAACGTAGCATTACCGGGTTGCAGCCTTTCGTACAATTGTTGAAGGCGAAGCAGACCTGAAAAAAATAATTTGGTGAGTATATGTTAATTGTTTATTTGTTATGTTAACTCATTTGGGTACATAATTATAAGTAGCTTGTTAGTCTATTTTGCATTGCACTTTGCTAAATAAAGCATAAGTTAATGTGCTAATTAATTTCAAATTTTAGTGTCGGGTTAAGATTGTTTTACCCAACTATTTTGTCATCGACCTCATAGTTTGAATTTGTGAGCTCTATGAAACACATTGTCGGTCTACTTTGTTCTACAGTTAAGGTCTAGACACTAGACAAATGTACGTTTCAAATAACGTTAAAGCTTTAACATAATGCACTTTAATTATAGTCTATCTGATTCAAACCGATTCCATTACTTTCGTATTGGCTACATACAGCTTGGAAAATCAAGTTCTAATACCTTTAAAATATTTTTGTCAATTTTACTTCAAGTATTAAGCAATCTATTTAAGTAGATTTCACTGAATAAATGTTATTTAAATTATTTAGAAGAATTTTGGATATATTTTTATATTGGATGCAGTAGACGATATTTTAACTGAAGCTATCTTAGACATAAATATCAAATTTCACCCTAAAAGAAGGAGTATTGACTCGTACATTCATACATTTAGGGCTCTTCAGTCAGTTCAGTTTGAGATATCAATAAATCTGACACCTTCAACACCTGATGATACCTAATTATTTAAAAAAAAAAATAGGTTTTTTTTATATCAAAGGTGGCAAACGAGCAAACGGCCACCTGAATTCGCCGAAATAGCGAAGCAACCGCTGCTCATAGACATTCACAATTGCAGAGACATTGCCTATCTTATTTCAACGGAGAAGGGACACAGAAAGAGGATATTTCCCCTTCGTATGCGTCCCCTCTTCCACCAAATCCGCTTCCTCTTCCCATCCTTTCCTTATAAGAAAAGAGTGAGAAGGCAAAGAGTACTAAAATTAAACCTCAGGCACCCACACTCATCAAACGAAACGCGGAATTGCTTCTACTTCACGCCGTCTTCTGTGTAGTCGCGTATTTCACCGGTCGATTCTTCCTGAACAAATATTGTTGTTGCGTGATCTACTACTGTTAAGAGTCCAGCTTTCGGAAACTATCCCAGACGTTTCAGTTCTAATACGATGAAAATCTAAGAAAAAAAGTCATCTCAGGAAGTAAAAAGGTATAATCGTGCTCCCAAATAAGTCTGTATGTTTACCTAATTAAAGGAAGAATAGAAATAAACTCTACCTAAGCTATGTGCTAAAAGCTATTTAGAAACCAGAAGTAGGTGTCAAACATTTTGTCTTAGGTAAATATTCAATGCGTCTTTTTGCAGTGAACAATCACCTTTTCCGTGTAAGCAACAAAGGAAATAACGAGAACTGAAGTAGATACTTCACATGTTCTACCTGTTATATTGCGAACGAAAAACCCTTTCCGCGACTAGAAATTATTTACCCTCCTGTTTGTGTACTATCCTTGTTTGTAGCACACGATGTGAGAGTATTCTTGCTATCGTAAAATAGACTTTGTTGTTGTACACATAAATGAGGTTTTTGTATTTCGTTGTGCATCATGACAATTTAATTTTTTTATGTCATGACATATGTCTTACCGATCGATTTTATGGTAATTAAAATATTATAAAAAAGAAAACGTTAAAAATGAAAATACAAAGGTTGTTTATAAAAGAGTAAATAGGAAGATTAGTATAAAATTATTTAAATTAAGGAATAAGTCTATATTATATTCGTTGGACAGGAGTCAAAGTGAGCTCTCGGAGAGAAAATAAGAAAATGAGACTTATGTGTGACGACGAGTATACAAACAAGGTAATATTCATTTATGCATAATATCGTTAAAATAATTCATAGCATTGTCTGAATATGTTAGCAGTATAACATAAATCACATCATTATAGATCCAATTCCAAAGTAATGAGTATAGCAATACGATCTTGATGAATTAATTAGCTGTGATTAGACAAATTACTTAGATTTATGGCCAGTTTGACTTAATTGCCTTACATTATTGTTTGATCGGTACATAACGGTTTGCACGTAAAACAAAAGATATAGAAATTAAAGTTAATTTGTAATGAATTAAAGTCAACGTAAATACGAATTAAATAACCAACCAAAATTAAGAAACACTTAGGAAGAAGATCCGAAACCGTCGAACATGCATGCGTACATGTCAAAATGTTGAAGAGACCAAAGAGGTGTGTGTGCGTACCAAATGGAAATACGGAATCTCTGTCTACGTCTCTGAAATACGTGGGAGAGTTGTGCTGTTATTTCTTTACACTTCACAAATATCAGGAAACAACAACATAACTCACGCCACTAACCCAAAGGGTAAGCAGAGATGACGTACCTCCATTTAGTGCAGTCCTGACACACTTCTCTTGCTTCTATGAATATTAAAAATCAAATCAAATTGGTCAATTATTTCATAAATTTGTATAAAAATCTGTTTCTGTCTGAATCTAATATACCTAAAGCAAACTTCAATAGAAGTAGAAGTGCCTCATTTATCATGGAGATTCATTATGCAGGCCTCGATCTAGCACTTTTGTCATAATTTCAGTGTAATATCCGCGAAAAGATTGAAGGGGTGACGAAGACGTGTCGGGAAGAGGGTCGACGTGTGGGTAATGAAGACGTTATCGTATTATTTGTCGGGCCGCGGCCATTTCCCTACGGCCCGGGAAAGGCCATTATCACAACGTTGTGTCATTCTCTTCTGAAGTCTAGAAAAATGTTAAGGACTACGTAAAGCAAAAGTTTTCTAGTAATAAATATCTCTTTAATATACTTTAAATTGTTTTAATCTTTATTGTAAAGTAATATCAAATTGCAGTTAAGTTGTTTTAAAATAATTATCGTGTATTTTATAATTATTATTAATTTTTAGTTAGATATTGTATCTTGGATATTGCCCATGTTGCAACAAAGACATATTTCATATTCTCTAACGAGTTAGTGAATTACCGATGGTTCCTGAGACCAAAGTCGCTATATAAAACATATCGTCATCCCTGTTTTTGACAAAACAGAGATGACAATACGTTTTAAACGGGGATTTTGGTCTCAGAAACCCACAGTTATTGTCCTGTGATAGCTTGTAAGAAAAACCTCGTTATATAAAATAACAAATGTACTAAATATAAGATGTATTACATACTGAAACTAATAGAAATATCAGCTAATACGAAGAGTATTGTGCTCCAAAGATGAAAGACTCTTTTGTACGAACGTAATATTACGATTTGAAAAAAAAAGTTTGCTAACATTTTACACTGACTGGTGCTTGATTAAATTTGTTCGAAATTTTAAACCAATTAAATAACCAAAATGAAGTGTACCAAAATACGAGTAGTATGAGGAGATCTTAGTAATTTTAAGTTTGAGGTTAATATTTAGGTTTTTTACCAAGGGCTTGACTTATCAATGTCGCGTCTTGTACGTTAATTTCCTATTTAAACATTTATAAATTACTAGCTGTCGCCCGCGACTCCGTCCGCGCGCAGTTAAAAAATGGGGGGGGGGGTTATGAAAAATAGATGTTGGCCGATTCTCAGACCTGCTGAATATTCTTACAAAATTTCATCAAAATCGGTCAAGCCGTTTCGGAGGAGTATGGCAACGAAAACTGTGACACGAGAATTTTATATATTAGATTTTTTATTTTAAATCCTAAGTGGGATGCGAATTTAATTCTTCGACTGTACATGCATATAGATGTATATGAAAGAGGAAATTATAATTTAGATAAAGTTTATTGTTAAGAAATCCGTTACCATAAGTTCCATGCAGATAGGGCAGGTCTTTTCTCCTTGTTATCCCAACTTTGAGATCGAAACGCAAGCAAAGGTCAGTTGCTTTTTCTAAAGAACATTATCTACAACGATAGTGACGGTGGCGGGTCCAACGGAATTCCGGCGTTGTGGCTCGTTGAACGTGATTCCTCTCCGACATGATTACGCCTTTTCTTATATTGTTCGAGATGAATAGCCTTTCCCGGCCAAGAAGTCAGCTAAATTCGTGACTCAAGGAGAGAAGTTGCCGATTCCTCGGACACTACTCGAGCGCAGTTGAAATTTGATGTGATAGCGCTTAAAAATAACTGTGTCGTTCACAGTTTGTACTTCATTGAGTAAATTTATATCGAAAAGCCCACGTATTTTTCCTTATGTCTGACATCGGAATAGCATAACGAGAAATTTAACAATTGGAAACCTAAAATTAGTTTTAAAAATAATTTATTATTTTACCTACATTTTGTCTACATTTTAACAACTTTTTCTTGTGCTGAAATCTAGTCTAGTCTACTTAAAATTTCAGACGATTAAAAGCACTTTATTTTCATTGCAACGATTGTAAAGTAATATATTGAAAAAGATCTTAGTAAAAATTTTATACTGACATGTAGGAAACGAAATGCAAAGTGTTCGTAGTCATTAGCAAAATGCTTAATTTATTATCTCTGATGTATGCTTAATAGTTTTAAGCTTAAAAGCTCTCTAAGTTTGAATACGCGCTACTTAAATTAGATATTTACGTGTTTTAATTATTAAAATTACGTGAAAGCTTGAGTATTCTATACTGAAACTTAATATTGCCTAATATTGTCGTAAGTTAACGCTTTATCCTTGTTGAAATATTAATTTCATAGTTTTCAGTGAATAATTAATAAATAAGGTGCTGTGGAAAATATTTAATTAATCTTTTCATATAACAGTAAAAAAAAATGTATTTTAATTTGTTAACCTTCATTTAATAGAACGTTTTGAGAAAATTGATAATTTTGATTATTACAAATGGAGCTTCTCTAAGGTTTCACATTTGATCAGAATTTAATAATGTGAAAGCATTTTAACATCAATTCGTGTCGAGTATTTTACGAGAATTTGAAGTGTAATTTTCGATGAAAAGTAATAAAAAAGGGGATACAAAAATTTCAATCACGTTTTGAGTTAGATAGCGTAAAAACCGTTAAATGCGCCGCGAGGCGGATACAATTGGCATCGAATGTAATCCTGTCCTCGCCTCAGGCCAGTGTAAGATAAACCCCCGAACAAGAATAGATTATAAATCACGAAATATCTCAATATCATGCTTTATTTGCTGAATCTATATGCGTTGATTAAAAATACCATTTATTTGCCTAAATCTAAACACCTTAAGCGAAAACATTTATGAATATTCAGGGTAGAGACTCGTGTTATTAAGAGACACGTGGGTATTAAAAGTTCACATATTGAAGCGTAGAAAACAAGAATTCTTGAAAAGTTCTCATTACTAATTCACAACTTTATAACGCCTGACTTTAAGTCGTTAAACACATTTCAAAAAAGTATTATCCATATTCACAGTGCCCCTTATCAAATAATATTTTACAGATAAATGGAGTATTGAATAAAACTAGTATTATTCTCACATTTCCAAACCAACCTTTTTGAATCAATACGCAAAATTGAAAACAAAACGTGAACCGTGCAATCTACAAACAAAAACGAAATAGACAGATTTTTCTAATCGTTTCAATTTATAACGTACTATTTGAATGTTGAATATTGTTGAGCCATTTAAAATGCACTAGGCTTATTGCATAACGATTACAATGTTTTAACAATTCTGAATTTTTATGTGTGTAAAATGAAGAATTAGGTTTTTTTATGTGATAAGAGGTTGTAGTAACTGTGACTTACATAGAAGTTATGTAACAAAGCATCATCGTAAATATGTAATACCATCTTTATCTTACTAACATTATAAATGCGCGTGTATAGATGGATGGATGTTTGTTAGAAGGTATCTCCAAAACAGCTTAACGGATCTCGGTGAAATTTGGCATATATTAATTACATAATCGAGAAGAACATATAGACTACTAATTAACATTTTTTAATACCGCGCGGGTGGAGTCACGGGCGACAGCTAGTAGTTTATGATCAAAAATTTTTCTTTCTAATGCCTTTCTAAACAATTTATAGTTTAATAAAGAGTGAATGAGTACTGCAAAGTAGTTTGAAAGTTTTTAAAACTGCTATCAAGTAAACAATTATCCCTCGTTAAGTAAGGTAACTTAAGTAAGTATAATAAAACTAGAAACATGTATTTAAATGGCTTCAGTTGTCTCAAGTACTAGACGCACAAGATTGTAGATGTCTCCTTTTCTACACAAACATGAAGTTTCACAACATTTGCTAAATTCGCATTGAAAAGTTTTCTTTATCTTTCAAAGTTCACTTCACTAACGACTTAGAATCTAATCCGCTGCAGAGTAAACTTTGAGCTTTATCTAAAAACGTTCGAAAGATCGTTACGGGCTTCGATTTTTACAAATCATTCAGTGCTTTTGGTAAGAGAGCAATCGAATTCCAGCCATTCCAACTTCTTTGCTGACCAGTCTTAGTTTGCTCAGACATACTACGAACAAAGTATTTTTCAGGACGAGCAAAGAGAGCCCTATACTATCCCGCAATGTTTACAGTTTGTCCTACACTTTATTTAGAAACTATCTCTCTTTCAAATTTGTGCTTTGGCAGAGTAATTTAAATTTATTTTGAGATGTCCAGTCATATAAAAATTCCATTATGTTCTATTTTATTACAGTAGAATATTATTGTATGTCTATTTGTTTATTATATATATATCAGAAAATTTTAAAACCAATAAGATTGAAGACATATGTTAATAATTTTTTACAACTTATGACAAGTTTTGCGAACCTCTTTTTTCTAGTGAAGAAGTGAAGTTTTTAACATACGATTCTAAATTTTAAGAGTTATTTTACTACTAGCTATCGCCCACGACACCGTCCGCGCGGAATTTAAAAAATAAATAATAAGTAGCCTATGTGTTCTTCCAGACTATGTTCTACGTCTGTGCCAAATTTCATCAAGATCCAATGAGCTATTCCGAAGATACATTCAAACATCCATCCATCCATCTAAACATTCGCATTTATAAAATTAGAAAGATTATCTAATATGTATTTTTAATAAGAGGAATTATCTGTCGGAAACCAAGAATCCAAAATGTGGGCCTCGCTTTCCCTACCAAAACTATGTGATTGAAATTCGTAAAATTTGGCTTTGCAATAATGTTATCGGATTCATCGATTGTTATTACTACTACTATGCAAACATCGCAATAACGTTGTTATAATTAAATTTTGTTCACAATTACTCAACCGACATTTAATACCATTTATTTCAACTTAATTTAATACGAAATATTTATTGTGTTCTGACATGAGTTTAATGGAATTATATGATCGAGTTTACGTATCTTTGTTATTCATTCAACTAAACTAATTGTGATTTTGATATTGAGAAATTTAGACAGCAATTGTGAATAATGTAAATAATAAGTCATAATATCGATTCAATAAAGGAAAATGAAGTAATTCTTTCGTTATAAGAATATATTAGGATAACAACTTGAACTACGTTAGAGGAATGAAGAAGAAAAATATTTTTTAGCAAAGAAATAAAACAATACGTTACACTTAAGTATGATACTAAGTTTGCGAACGAAAATACACTAAAGTAGCATAAATAAACGATTTTCCACTGAAAGAAACTTCCATGACACAGATAAGGTACGTCGCATAATTCCGTTTTATATCTAACAAACGGAAGCCTTCGCGAGCATATTTTGTGAAAGAGTTGGGAAATCGCATGACTTTTATGATAGAGATTCAACAATATGTTACATTCATAATAAAGAAGCAGTTTTAAATAAGTGATAATATTTTTTGCGGCTACTGAAATATGAGATTTCGCGAGAAAGTTAAAGGGTAGTCTGCCCTTTGGGTTTTACAAGCTTTGGCGGCCATAAATCGTATTATTACTAATCCGTATGTGTTTTGCGTGCAAGCCTTACAAATGGAAATTGAAAGGGGTAAGTTTTTTGAAAGTGTCATTAAATAAACATACGTGAAAACAAATGTCTTTGCCGACAATAATGAAGTCAAAAGTCTACTTCACAGTAAGTAATCACAATGTACTGTATGTGACATTCCATCATACAAATATTATAAACGTGAATGTTTAGATGGATGGATGGATGATTGTTTGAAGACATTTCCAGAACGGCTGCATGGATCTCGTTGAAACTTGGCATAGTTGTAGAACATAGTTTGGAAGAACATATAGAATACTTTTGGAGTTTTATTTAATTCCGAGCATACGGAGCCGCGGGCGACAGCAAGTAAGTTTATATGAAAGAAAAAGTTTTGAAAGTGCATGTTTGATTCTTCAGGTGGCATGAGACTAAGTGCATGTAATTTGATGGTTAGCAATGCGCTTCTTCAGCATGCCATAGATTGAACATTACTTATGTTTAAATTTAGAGGCAAAACGTTATTACGTACAGTTATCGGATGGTTAAGCACGACCAATGTAATAGAGATAGACTTTTGTACAGAATAAATTATCTTTTCAACTATTTTGATAATTGTTATACTAACTTCAATCAAAAACACCATAAATATTGCCAAAACTATACCTTACATTTAGAACATTTTACTTAAGATAATGTTCATCTAAAATAGTGTTTCTTTAATAATTTTAAATTAATACAATCAATGTCAAACTACACGAATATTGTTAACTGTGCATCACATTGAATAAGTTATAAGTATAGTGTATAAGACTGTATAAGTTGTGGGGTTAAGGAAACAAAAGTTGTTTTCAAATATTGAATATTTTCAAACTTCGCAGCGCTTTTACGAGTAACTTTATTCGTAACTTTAGTAGAAAGACTACTTGTCATTTGTAGTGAGAGAAGGCGCTCCGCGCGGCAGCTTTCTCAGTTAAGAAAGTCAGAAAACTGACTGTTAACGTTGATGGGTACTTTAATTCCCGCTACTTTAATAGTAGTACTCATCCCACAGAGATGGGCACAAAGACACGGGTCTCATACGAGTATATTGTAAAAAGACAAAGACCTATGATTACATTTAATGAAGAGGTTTGAAGAAAAGGTATTTTTGTTGCTTCTTCATTAGTCCCGCGTTTATGATTGTAGTGTTCCAACGTCTATCGTCGTACTGTCACTACCGTTTCGTGATTGGTTAATTACCACTTAAATATGTTGCTGTTGGGTGCACTGCTAAATTTTTCCATTGAAGAGTGGTGAAGTTAATACAATATTATTATTATACAACTTTAACATTTTATATCATACTAATATTATAAATGCGAATGTTTAGATGGATGGATGGATGTTTGTGTGAAGGTATCTCCAGAACGACTCAAAGGATCTCGATGAAATTTGCTATACATACCTATATAGAACATACTCTAGAAGAACACAAAGGCTACTAATTACATTTTTTATTCCGCGCGGACGGAGTCGCGGGCGGCAGCTATTAGTTAATAAAAGTAATTCGCGCATTGAACTGTTAAAGAACTATTTAAAAATATTTATAGTAAACAACAATGTATTTGTATATATGTGATATCACAAATGCTTTGTAGAGACTAAGTAATATATTATTATTCATTTCCACGTACCTATGTTTTAAAATCTTTCATCTCAATGTTTTGCTATCTTATATATTGTCTAATAAAAAGACTAGTTTCGAATCTTTTAATCGAATACTGGAAATAAAATATAAGACTTAAAAAAAATCTCGTTATCGCAACATGTATTCGGTTCTAACTACGAGTGCTAATTAAATTGTTAATTACTAATTTAATTACAACTGCGGTGTATGAACAAAACGTGAAACAATCTGCGTTTCTTAATAATACTTTTCATTTACTTCTAAATATAGTAGCAATTTATTTAAAGAAATCGTATTATGAGTTTAAAGTCGAGAAAATCATTAAAAAAATTAACTAACAAATTATTATTAACTACAGAGTCTATTTTGACACAATTTCTTAAAGAAATTGGTTATTTACTTTGAGTATTATGTACTTGTAGAACATGATGTGGATAGATACCACTATACGCAGTTCGCTGCCTCCTGGTAAATTGTTTATAGCAGTTGGTTACACTGCTGACACATGAAAGAAAAGGTAATCGATGTTGTACTGCTAACAATTTCCAGCCAGTCTCATTCATGTGCAATGACTATTTTGATTTGATTTTTTGGACACGTAAAATAAAAGAAAATGGTATTAATCATACTGTTACGATAACTTCGGAGTGAGTTCACACAGACCAACTGATAACAGTGTATGTAGTTACATAATAGGATACATTCCATAAACAAGGAACGAATTTAGTCAATCGATTTTCATTGAAAAAAAAACATAAATGTGTTTGTATTTCTTGAGTAAACATCAAAAGCTTAGCTTAACAGACCCTAAATTTATTAAATGTTTGATGTAAGTTGATTTTCTGGTAAAAAATATTCATCCGTGTACACAGACAAAGTGACGGGTTGTGCAAAATACCGATTTAATAAATCGTTGAGCATGATTCATCCCTCGGATTATTGAATCTCGTGTAATATTATTTGAGTGGGCAAATGTTACCGCTTGTCTACCAAGTCAATTGCTTTCTTTATAAAACACGTAAAAAAATCAAATATCTGGCTACCAACGCAACTATTATAACTTTCACCTCCGTTACTGAAATGTATTTGATACATAAAACAGATTTTACTTTTAATGAAATAAGTTTTTTAATGATATTTAATGTCAATTTATAAATTAACTTTAAGTTTAAGTTTACGACTCACTAGGAATCAAAAATTTCAGCTAATAAACTTTTAAGTAATACTGATTTCTTTATTAAGAATCGAATCCTAGTTTTATGCAAATCCTATAATATTTTCTATCATTTTATACCATAATAAATATAATACAACTGGAGAACGGGGATATCAAACAAAACCTAAACAGGATTACAACCTCAAAAAAATGCAAATACGGCGTCACTGATTATCATCAGCTCACTATAAGAACCTACTGAGGGCTCGGAGCCTACCCTAACCGTGACGACTAGGCCATAAACAACCGCGTCGGCTCAGTGCGGGTTGGTTGTCATCACACATATCTTTGAATTTCTTCGCAGATATCGCAGGTTGGATATTTTCCCTTACCGTAAGAATGTCGGAAAAATTGAAAATCGAAAAACACCTTGATACATGGCGGGGTTTGAACCCAGGACCTACATATTACAAATCAAGTACTTAACCTCTGAGCGATCGACGTTTTCCTCCACTAATACAAGAGGTAAAACAATAATAGCTATTCGTATGCATCGATCATGTAATACTTTAATAACAATTTGAATAAGAACACGCTTATAGAATCTACAATAGAATGACGCTGCTTTCTATCATCCTTACATTCGTTAGAACACAGATTCTGTCTAATAGAAAACGGTATTGTAGCGTGTTATAGAGATAACGTTGGAGCGTACGTAAATGCATGATTTGATTCCCTTGTCCTTTTGTCATCATCGGACGTCAAGGCCCACGGCCACTGCCTTTCTTTTGTAGTAGTCGTTACACTGATTCGAGCGAGGCACTTTGCTTTATCTTTCATTATGTCCACGTACGGGAGCGAATAATTTTTCCGAGTTTGCATTTCTCTGTTTGAATTTTCTCTTTTATTTTAACGTAAAGTCTCTTGTAGTAAATAATACAAACTGTAAATTGTTTCCGATTAAAATGTATTATTTGCTACTCAACATATCTCGTAAACGGCAGTTTACAGTCTCATTGCACATAAACTAGTAAAAATAAATAAAAGCTTAAAAAATTATCACATATCGATTACTGTCTCTTCGTAGTGGGTTATTTAATTGATTATGTCAATTATAGTTTCAAAAAATGTACAATGTAACTTTTACATGTGTTAAATCAGTAAAATATTTTTAAATAAATATGTGGCTTATTAATTACTAGCTATCGCCCGCGACTCTGTCTGCGCGTAAAAACCTCGTAGTAAGTAGCCTATGTGTTTTTCCAGACTCTGTTCTACAACTGTACCAAATTTTGTCAAGATCCATTGAGCCGTTCCGAAGATACCATCAAAAAAACATCCATACATCTAATCAAACATTCGCATTTATAATGTTAATAATATTGAGTAAAGATTGCCATATCAATGTATGAAGGTTTGATTACATTATTAATAGTTACCTTATTTGTCCTAATCATTTCTCATTGGCTTTCGCTAGATCATAATATGCTTCATTTATACGCTAGCTTCTTAATAAAAATACTAGTGATTATACGCGTATATAATGTTAGTAAGATTGTCTTCATATAAATGAAGACAATCTTACTAACATTATAAATGCGAAAGTGTAGATGGATAAATGGAGGAATGGATGTTTGTTTGAAGGTATTTCCAGAAAGGCTTAACGGATCTCGATGAAATTGGGCACAGATATAGAATATATAATGTTTTTTTTACATCCACGCGGACGGAGTCGCGGGCGACAGCTAGTTTTCTATACGTTTAAATTTTTCTTTGAACACGCAAAGTATGCCGCGTCATGTTATTGAAACGCCTAATCGTCTAACTCGATACAGGCAACAATGGGGATGTGATCCCACGCATTGTCGCTGCAGAATGGGAAGGATTTACTAAGACTTTGAATAAAACAAGCTACCGCCTCGACTCAGCCGGGTTAAAGCCTCCATAATCACATGGCACGGGTGCTCGCGAGAACGCGTGGCAACTTTTAGAATACACGTCTAGTGTTAACTTTAATCAACTTATTTGCAATTCATTGTTACTGTTATGTTTGTGTAGTATTGTTCATACTGATAGCTATGGGTTTCCGCTTTTAACTATCTAAATAATTTTAACTCTTTGTCTAATTAAGAGGCTGATAGCATTAGCGAGTTTAGTGAACCACTCGAAAATAGCATTACATTGGTCTTTACCGATTCCTTTACCGCATTTATTGTTATGGAAGAAAAAAACTCTATCAGTATCATGGATAAAAAATTCTATTGAAAGTTTACCAGTTATCTTATATTTATTTAAGTTGACAAAAAACAAAAAATTCTCGAGAAAATATAAGCTTTGGATATGTAAATTCAAACCAATTGTTAGCAGATTCTAATAAAGTTCGTCTTAAGCACTTTAAATAGCATTTTTCTTTTATGATTAAGGATCGTTTGTTCAAATAATAATTTAAATAGAAAAATAACACTATAATAACAATATTTTATTAGTATAAGGTCAACCAACCCGCACTTGGCCAGCGTGGTTGACTATGGCCTAGTCACCCCTAAAACTTGGGGTAGGCTCCGAGCCCCTCGGTGGGGACGTATAGTGAGCTGATGATGATTAGTATAAGACTATACGAGTGGATACTAAAACTGCTGAAAACAAAAAGAAACAAAATTTCAATGGCATGTTCACGCGGATATAAAAGCAATAGCAAAAAAAATCGGCTTTTTAAAATAAAACCTTTTTCGTAGTTACAAATGTGTATTTTTTTAAGAACTAATGAGCACTTACGAATACTTCACCTTGATGTGAATAGAGAACGCACTAATTAAAAGTAATAACAAACGACGTTCTTGTATTTATTTAGCGGTCCAAACAAATGTTGTCTTACTTGCTCGTTATGTTACAAGGTTTTATTACCATTTTGCAGTTTTTTGTTTTGTTGTTCGTCAATAAATTAAAACAATACATTCTGGGCGTTGTAGATCTTATATATAAAATTCTCGTGTCACAATGTTCGTGCCCGTACTACCCCGAAACGGCTTGACAGATTCTCATGAAATTTTGTGAGCATATTGAGTAGGTCTGAGAATCGGCCAACATCTATTTTTCATACCCATATTAAGTTTTTTTTAAATGCGCGCGGACGGAGTCGCGGGCGACAGCTAGTTAAAACATCCGAGGAAAAAAATTGGACACACGAATTTTATGTCAATTAAAGAATTTTGATGTGAAACATCTATAGGCTCACTTGTAAATCGAAGTATTGGCGAGGCGGCGCTTGCCGTGACGACGGGTCGCCACGCTATACTAAGGTATACATATATATATTTTATGTTTAGTAGAGTGTACGGTGTGGCGACTGGTCGCCACGCTATACTGAGGTATACATATATATATATATATATATATTATATATATATATATATATATATATATATATGTTTTTTATTTTAATAATATTATCTTTTATGCATATTACTTGTACACACACGATGTTTCACATCCATGACGGCTCACATTTTTTTCTATATCGAAATGAATTGAAGTTCAGTGGCCAAATTAGTTGATAACGAGATAACTTCTGAGAGCGTATTTGCAATTATTTATAGGGATGTAAAAAGCAAGTTAATTTAATTTTGTCGGCTCACTAAATTTCATAAGTATCGATAAAAGATATTATTTAAACGAATTAATTCGCTAAAGTTAATATCAAACTAAACGCAAGTTAAATTCAAAATTATTGAAGCGATATTTTGCTACGTCACATTAAAATATATAATCGAATTTATGTGAACTTCGTAATAATTCACACGTTAAAATTCTTCGTCAATTTAAAATTAAATTTCGCTGGGGAAAAATTTTATTTAGTCTATTTTATAACCTCCGGTCACGGTGTGGATTTTCGATCGGAAAGGTTTTATCGACTATCAATTTATTCAGCGAGTTTAATGTATAAAACCTCCGGATTTTCCGTTCCTATCCTAACCGCTTACTGGGCGGGATTCTTTGAGCTATAATGAATTTTATTGCTTCTGCATTACACTGACCGGAGAAAGTTAGATATCTGGTTATGCTCGCCCGATTTACCTTCATCCATATGTGATTTTAATACGTTTCATTATTTAGATTCATTTCAAAGATTATGTTATCCACTGCTCCTTCCTTCTTACACATGGATTATTATCAATTTAATCAACATAATTGTCGTATGAATTGAAAATTTTAATGAAATTTATCAGAGACATTTACTACATATAAGTCTAATACATGCATATTATTATTAAAAAATTATATCCATGTAATTCTAGTACAAACCCTCTCTAAGATGTACATAATATACCTATATAGTATTATGTTAAAATAATTCCTTATGAGGTAAAGTCTGGAAACGATACATCACAAAGTAGCTCTTGTGAACATTAGTTTATCCCGCGGGAGCTAAGTTCTTTGAAATAAAACGACTTTGTAACCTAGACAACTTGCAGGAGCAATATTCTCATACATTTATACAGGTATGATTTTATTAAATTATGTATGCTGTTTTTCTTTGTAAAACGATTAATTACTTGCAATAAGATATTAGCGCGTCTGTTGTTCTTTTATAAGTTGTATTTCATTTATACCACAAAATAATAAAAATAGTTATTTTTATATAAACAAGGTATCACGCATGTAATCATATAGTGTTTTAATATAGTATGTTTAGTAGGGAAATATTTTTCCCCATTTATGCCAATTGTAAAAGTCATATGAGCTGAAGAAATAAATTAATAGTAACAACTCGCAGTTGACTAAAGAAAACATTAACATTCAAAGTAATTAGCATATTTAAACTAAATTGCAAACTTTGTATCTATTACGCGAAAGCAGTGAACTGTAAATGGGCACAAACTTTCCTATCTGTTCCTGGCTGTAGCGGCTGTTCTTCGTGCTCTGTAGTACACAATGCTTCATCTATTTCTATAGTGATACATGAATTCAAGAAAAGAAAATAACAAGCGATTAGACTTAATATTTTGAACATTCGGATTCGTCACGTATCTTTATAACCACTACAAGTCCGATAGTAAGTTTGAAGTCACGGCAAAATACTATTCAAAAAGTGGCTAAGGCTGTGCTTTCACCGTAATATGTATTGATTTTATCTATGAATGCATGCATGAGGTAGATTTTCCATTTATGTTTACATAAATAGTAGTTTGCTGTAGATTTCCCGTACTAATTAATCGTTGGTTTCCGAGACCAAAATCCTTCTATGATAAAATTGATATGTGTGTTTTGTCTAAGAGACTATTTGTTTTAAACAGGGATTTTGGTCTCAGAAACCAAAGATCAATGCACTAAGTGGGTGCCTTAATTACCAATAAAGATTATTAATCTATTCATTCGTGTCTTACGAAAAGAAGTCTTTAAGTTGAACGAATGGCCGGCCCGCCCAGTGCAATACCACGACCACACGGAAGACAGGCGTGAAGAGGAAGTAATTCTGCGTTTCGTCTGATGAGTGTGGTGCCGGACGTCTTATTTTAGCCTTCTTTCCCTTCCCACTATTTTCAGAGTAGGAAAGAAAGCATGGGAAGGGGAAGTGGATTTGTTGGGGGACGCATTGGAAGGGAAAATGTCCTCTTCCGTCGATTAAAGGTAGGCAACGCATCTGTAATTGCGGATGTCTATGAGCAGCGGTCGCTTCGCTATTTCGGCGAATTTAGATAACCTAAATATAAATTTATATACAAAGAAACTAGAAGTACTCAAATAAAAGTACCGCAATATTTGATTTGACTCCATGAAACTCAGTCCAAGCTTTTTTTCCATTGAAAATAAGAATAGGTACTATGTAGTCGCTATTACCGAGCTGGGGATGCAAAGAGTACGCGCTAAATAGGCAAGAAGCCATTGAGGCTTCAGGGAGGGGCCGTTATTGCCTACCGCGAGCATTGTTACTAGCCGATGCTGCTTTGCATTTGTTAACAACGACTATAAGAAAATAAACATCTCATTTAAAATCTATTCACATTTTACTAAGATTTAAAAGGTTTTCTATATGACTACTAAAATTTGGTTAATGCCAAAATGAGCCATGTCACCCTTAGTAGAGATTTTACGAAAATGAATAAAAATGTGATTGCATTGCCTGCATATTAGTCGTTTATTAGAATAATTTAAAACGTGAACTAAGCGTTGAATTAATACAAAACAAATTTAATCACTTGCTTAAATAAAACCTATATTATGTACTTTTATTAATACTACAAACAGGTAAACATAAAGTATAAAATTTATTATGATGAGGGAAATCTCCTTGAGGATAATCGAAATCCCTTTTTAATCGTCTTCCTGTTATAAGAATCTGACGGAATTAAATCTTTTTATTTTTCATCCGCTTACCGAAGAATTCGTTCAGAATCATTCTGTTAAATAACAGGACAGCAACAGTAATTTGTCTGTACGAAAATTAATTAACAAAATTGTTTTTTTTTGTGAATCATTAATTTGCCAACTAATTTGAAAGTTATTAATAACTATTAGTCGTTCATTAGAATTTCGACTAGTATTCATAACCAGAGATTTTTTATTTTTATTTTTAATTAAAAATAGATTTATGAACTTCTTCTCTACATTAATTTTGTCAGTGTCAAATTCCACGTTCATTCAATTTCCTTAAAATATAATATAACTATACACTCGCAAAGAACATACTGTCATCCATTTTATAGTTTAAAACAGTAACTAATATGACAAAGTAAAGTTGTTTCAGAAAATGTATTAATATTCAAATCGAGTCTTTATCATAAAACTCATAGAAAAAGGCCTTTTTGTTTGAAAGTCGGTAAAAAAAGGTTTAAAGCTTTCTTATATAAGTTGATTTTCTTTGTATCTTATTTCAATTTAAATATCAAAATAGATAAGATTTAGTTTTTTTTTTAATATAATCATGAAAGATGATTAAAATTAAGATATACATAAACTCTACTTAAATTCGTGTCTTTGTAAAAAAAAATACGATAAATTTTGATAAATGCACGATTTAGCGAAAATATAAAATACAGTTAGTAATATGAGATATTCTAACATCGTATAAGTTTACAAACGCGCAATCGGCTACTCGAGTTCGCCGAAATAGCGAAGTGACCGCTGCCCACGCCTATCTGCAATACAGATGCGTTACCTACATTTAATGAACTTCCTCGCATCCTATTGTAATATACATTTTTTAGAACTATATAGTAGATATATTTATATACTTAAATCAGATATGGTAAGTTAGAATCCCGAGTGGGCAGTGCTAATGAGAGTATTACGAATTGTTGCTTACAAAAACTTTGGCGATATATCATGTGTCCCGGTATTTAGTTACGCCTCCGAGGTAGTTGGGCAAAATGTTTACTTTATTTGTTTGACATATCCTTATTTATTATTAATACAAGTGTTTATATATTTATTTATTTTCTATATATTCCTATACGTTTAAAATGTAATTTTATTTTTACTTCTAACATAAAATTTGCACAGATTATTTTCTGTTTTTTATTTAATTTTTTAATAATTTATAAAATACTTAATACGTTGACTATAAATTGCTTTACTTTTATGCTTTATGCAGCTATACTTTTAGAAAAATAAAGGGTCAGGGATTTACTTTGTTTACTTGTTCAAATAGAAAATACGTATAAATAAGACCATCGCTTCTGTGGACTATTCGTATTATCCGTGGGTTTCTGAGACCAAAATCTCTGTATAAAACATATCGTCATTCCTGTCCATTATCTTTGACAAAACAGAGATAACAATTTGTTTTAAACTGAGATTTTGATTTCGACTTCTATACATTTTTATACTACGATATCAATCTACGGAATATGATTATACCAGCCTTCGCCTAAAAGTGAAACCACTGTGTAATTTGAAACTATAAAATTGTATCCTGATAGCAACGGTTTTATTGAAATTAAACAAAACAATTATTTGTTGATAATTACAAAAGATGATGTAAGCCACCTTGTCTAATTGTAGGGCGTATTCTTGGATTCGGGACCTTTTTTTAATGTCACACTTTCTTTTAATGTCTGTTGTAATAAAAGATCCAAATATCTTTTATATCTACCTCTATTCGACATCTGCATCATATCAGGCGCGAACGCCCGTCCTCCTGGTATGACATCCGCACTTACTTTTTATATCTTTTTCATTTTTATCTCTTTAGCCTCTGTATTATTGCTCATAATGTAAACTACTGCAGTATATAGAGATGATTATTCCCTATAGAATTAATTGCTATCAACAAATTTTGATTCAAATTACTGTACTGGAAAATTTATTATGGAAATGTCATTTAAGACTAAAAATAAAATTAAGTCTAAAACTGGTTACAACAACACACATCTCGTATGTTGTCTAACCCCAGTGGAAAGCTAATTTAATTCTTTCACTGTGTATCGATTTATAATTTGACTAACAATTGGCCGCGATTTCGTTCGCGCGGAATTAAATCAAAATATAATCTTATCTCTTATTAATATCGGGTCGCGGGCGAAAGCTAATAAGAAATATAGTCTATGTCCCCCGGAGATAGTGTAGCTTCCCAAAAGTGAAAATATGTTCAGTAGTTTCAAAGCCTATTCAATGCTAACAATCAAATCCTTCCTCTTTATAAAATTAATACAGATTAGTATCGTTACAGACGTCGCTTTTGTTCTTTTTACATGTCGGTTTATGATTATTTATATTGGATCTATTATGTAAAATTGATGCACCAAATTCTCGTTTTACTTGGTATATGGAAGATATTTATTTTATGAACCATTGACGTTTGAAAATGAAGACGGATATGGCGGCTGGGATATAAAATGGAAATGGACCTTTGGTATGTATTTTCTGGCAACTACATGCACACAAGAACCATGTTTTATATGTAAATGCGCTTTTCGTTTGCAAAGTGCCTTCTTGAAGGAGCTGATCCTGCAACTGTGACAGAGAATGAATTTTACTTTGAATAGTTTTCGTCGAAATGAGAAAACTCAACAGAAACAAATATAGTTTCATACTACTTTACATTTTGAAAATACTAACATTGGAATACGTAACTAATTTAAAGTGTTAAAGTAACAACAAAAGTTATTCAATACTAGCTGTCGCCCGAGACTCCGTCCACGCAGAATAAAAAAAAAATCTTCCAGACTACGTTCTACATGTGTGCCAAATATCATCAAGATCCGTTGAGCCATTACGGAGATACCTTCGAACGTCCATCCATACATCCATCTAAACTTAGTAGGATTAATATTTCCGCTTTTGTTTGAATGTGTAATGTCCTTAGATTATTTTACGTTATAAAAAGCATTCTTAATAGGATTAGTATTTCTTTAATGAAGGAATTTCAAATATAGAACATCTTTGTCTTGTTTTTATATAAAATCGTACTTCTTACAAATATTTTACATGCGAATGTGTAGATGTATGGATAGATGAATGTTTGTATGTTCAGTCACGTGGAAATTTATAATTAGATATAGAACATAGTCTGAAGAACACTTAGACTACTAAGTTTTTTTCAATTCCGCGCAGATGGTGTCGCGGGCGACAGTTAGTATTACTTACAAAGGACACCATATGTGCAATAAATACAATATACCAGAATAAACAGTTTTGTTAGTTTGTATTGGAATCAAATTCGATTCATATTCCAAAATTAATATTAGATATTGTAAACCGTTGATTAATTTACAGGAGGAATTTATTAGATTCGATAAGCTAAGATAGTGGTTAGCGTCCTGAAATGTGTTTAATACAAGCTATTTAATATAACATATTAAATTGTAATTTGTGAAAGTGATCTGAATAGGTATATGTTACCATAGAATTCCACTAACACAACACAACACAACAGTACACAGATATATTATCATACTTCTCATTTGTATATAACAGTGTACATAATAGATTAAACATGTTCTTGTAACTATATATGTTTGTATATAACAATACATGTTTTTTCATATGTCTATCGGCATTTAAAACTCGCGGCTTTTGAGTTATACTTTAGAATTATATTTAAATTGGTAACAGAATACACTGTTTTTTTTTAAAAAAAAAGATTAATGGTACTTAGTAAAAGGTAAAACTTCAAAAGATTTTTTTATCAAAAGGAATCACTAAACCGTATATGACGAAGGTTTTCTACGTATCAGAACTTATTTCTTACCGGATTAAACTTTTCTCTATGATATGAATGTATATATTCATATTATATATTAATCTCTAAGTATTAACACGTTTCTTAGCAATGTAACAAGGACTATCGCATTATGCCATATGTTCATCGCAATTTGCTATTACTAAGAGGTCTTGGGAGAACTTTAGCTTAGAAGAAAACCCCTTAATTTTTTTTAGAGAATTGAAAGATTAAAGTGTTTCCGAATGATTTATACTAAAGTAATCTCTTTAAAAAGTGTTTGTAGTAAAAAACACATAGTTAAAATACTGAGAACTTTTTAATTTGGATTATTTACAGCCGAAATGAGTATTCAGTCTTTATGATCTTTATAAATACCGTTATCAGCCGCCCACAAAAATCATTACAAGTCTTAGATAAGTTAAGAAAATATTTAGATAATAAAACTTTCCGATTACCACAAGAGACTTAATGTTTGACAATTTTGATTAAAGATTTTAGGAAAATTAATGAAGAATTTAGGAATAATTAGAATTTTAGAAATTAAAACTTAACGATGTAGGCGTTAATGATGTAGGTCTTTTTTTTAAATTATCGGCAACATGACATATTTTTTTATTAAGCCCGTAACGCCAAAACTACTAAAAGTATTTGGACCGAATTCGGAACATACGAGTAAATAGCTTACAGTCAGAAATAGCGCATGGGTTAGTAACTCACGTTCTTATAATTCAAAGCGAGCGACAGATAACTATATCTGATTAAATAACGTAAAAATAAGAGTACTACAGAGAGAGAGAGTAAGAGTTTATTAGATGCAGTGAAAGTATTGAATCGTTTAAAAAACATGTCAAAGATCACTATCTGCAGCTCTAATTTGGCTATATATTGCTGAAATATTGTATTATTTTATTTTCTCTTATTAATATTTCTATTGTTTTTATTTTTATTTCTTATCACTGTTCGTGTGCACCCTATCGATTTGGTTTACTTAGCTTAATTTCTACCCAAAGGTTGTCTGGCAGAGATCGCTGCTTAGCGATAAGACCGCCTTTTGTGAAAATCCTGTTGTACTTTCTTTTTTGCAACTCCATGATAGTGCACAATAAAGTATATTTGTATTTGTATTTGTATTTGTACTACGTTCACCATCATTGTGAAGCGAAAGATTGTTAAATGATTAATCTAAAATAATTTAATAAAATTAATTATTATCGATCCCACAGTTAAACTATATTTAAGTTTTTGTAGGATGCTGTATTAGATCCTAGGATTAGTAATGTGCTTACTAATATGCTTATCGCTTTGAACCCAATAGAATCTCGCAGCTTTTATCAGATACTAGCTTTTACCCGCGACACCGTCCGCGCGGAAAAAAAAAATAGAAAACGGGGTAAAAATTATCCTATGTCCTATTCCTGGTTCTAAGCTACCTGCCCACCAATTTTCAGTCAAATCGATTCAGCCGTTCTTGAGTTATAAATAGCGTAACTAACACAACTTTCTTTTATATATATAGATTTCTTATCTCGTTGTCTGAAACTGAAGGTGAAAATGGTCATGCTTCGTCTCTTTTACATTGCTATATAAATTTGGTTATATATAAAGTCAACAATGTCTTTAAAAAGGCATTATTTCCTCAAAAGGTTTAAGCAATACAACATATTTGTCTTAGATTTATTTACTAGAGTGAAAGCGTTGTTTGTACTTTTTACAAAAATTCTGAGTGACCAATAGATAGGTACATAGGTAGATATCAGATAACCTTTATAACTCATTAGTACTGGGTTCAATCGGCTCTGCGTGACGGGACTGAGAAGAGGTCTCGTGTTGTAAATACGGTGCAGTCATTACTCGGCGAGCGTGAGAGCTGAAAATATTTTGCCCGTCTCACTGAATTAGCATTCCGGACACGACTGCTTTAAAGAATTTGCCTTCTTTCCTTCAGAAATAAAGGCGTAACATTTTAATACCTATCAGGCTTAGGAATTTTAATGACGCCATTAATATCTTAAGGAATACCTTCGCTGATAATATGTAAATATTATTTTTCCTTAAATTTATTTTCACTGACACAAAATTATTTAAAACTTCATTTGAAAATAAATTCATGATTATACGTAAGATGTTAAAATTACATTAACTAATGTCAATGGCTGCATTTAAAGAATACATTATATTAATTAAAGTTGAGATTTCAAAATCGATGCGTTGCCTACACTTAATCGAAGGAGGAGGGGACGCACAAAAAGAAGACATACATCTCCTTCTTATGCGTCCTCTCCTCCGTCAAATCCACTGCTCCTTCCTATCGTTTTCTTATAAGAAAAGGATGAGATGTGAAAAAGGACTAAAATCAGGCCTCCGCCATGCACACTCCTCAGACTAATCGCGGAATTACTTCCACTTCACGCCTGTCTTCTGTGTGGTCTTGGTATTGCATAGGGCGAGCCTGTCCATTTATGTTACAGAGGTTGCTGGCGTCGGTTACATCTATGTTCAATTAGTTATTTATTAAAATGTACAAACAACATCCATTAATTAAAATTATGAAAAGTTATAGATTATTGCATAATATTTAGACTACTTAATATAGATATTTAATATCTTAAGTGTTTTATGTAATGAATTACGTAGGAAGCAGAAAATATGAGCCGAGGAAAATACACCTGGCTAAGAAAAAAAGGGAATATTTACGTAATCGCTGACAACATGTCACTTTTATGATATACCTTTATCTACTGCCGCAATACACTCTAAATTTCTATCGTAGATGACTATGATTATCAAAGACATTATTTTAATTTAAACACTTATTTTAATAAGTGTTTACTCAAGCAATAATAATGCAATATTATTTTCATTTACACTGTCTCTTCAAATTACAATTTTTGTGTGTAAAATAATCTACTCAATCACTATGTCTATATAAAAGAGAAGAAATTGAATGAATGAAGGTTTGACTGACAGACGGAACGACTGACTGACTGGGTGACATCTAATTCGTCAAACGAGTATTTCAGATAATCAGATCGATGTGGCAAGTCAGCAAATTATTCTCCTGTTAAAATCGAAAGTGAAAAATAATAAAAACTTACCATCATGCGAATCATAGATGAAAATTACATTTTTCCATCCGTAGTAAGTGATTGTATCTATTACAGCTTGGTGGTAGTCCGGACGCATGCTCACTGCGTAGTCTTTCAGACCCGATGAAGGCGGTATCACCTATAAAGATAAAAAAATTAAATTGCGTACTGAACAATATTTTCACAACATACCCTAACAAAGTTTTTAATGGAAATTCAAAAGTTGACTCCAATGAAAAAAGCTTTCGTTTTAAAAAATCTTAACTTAAATTTTTCTTTTAACCATACCTACATTGTTAACTTTGATTTTCTTCAATTCATTACAATACGCAATTTATTACATAAAAATATAAAGTATCGTTTATTCTTAGGATTTATTGTGCGATTAAATATATATTAAAAAATTAGTCACAAAAGAGACAAAACAATATGTATATGTTCGGTGTTTATTAAATGTTACATAACATTTTCGTAACATTATGATAGAAAAGGTATAATTACACGTAATTATTTTATAGCATCGCCGCAATGTGACAATTTGCCAGATGGGACTTGTCGTTCACTGGAAAGTTTATTCTTTGTTCTACGTAGGACTAATGCTCGAAGGATTTTGAATTAAGAAGCGAGATGTGGGTTTCGCTTTAGATAAAACTCATAACCGTGAACTGTTTTGTTGACTCCAGGAAACAAAAGAAAGACTTCTTTTATTGTTTGTTCAGAGTACGGGTGGTTGAATTGCGCACTTACTTCCGGTAATGTAGTTACATTGTTTTTGTTTTTCATTATTATTTTTGGTGAAAATACTGCGAATATTTATATTGAGTTTTATATACCAATTTTACAATAATTTTATATTTACGCTTGATGTTATTTTATCAACATAAGCAACCAATATTAAATTCTTGCCTTTGATTATGAGTTGTCAGAACAGCTCAACTTCTTATAAAAGAGAGAAGTCTTTTTACTACTCGTTTTCGGAACTTCGTAATAACTGTGCACTATTTCGGAACACTTAAAGTATATTTTGAGCCATTTTGTTGGAGGAAACGTTTGCGGTCAACTCAGCGCGGAAATGGCACACTGTGTAGGAAAGGAGTATTTCAAAGCTGAAAGCAATGACGTGCACTGGCTTTGTATTGCACAAAATGCATGTAGATACAATGAATGAATGTAAATAGACAAAGAATATTTCGACTCATCCAAAGAAATTAATTTCAACTCTAAAAGTATCTTATAAGTTATGTAACATTTGCCGTCAGATGGATCGATATTTTTTTTAGTAAATTATTAAAAAAAAATTACTAGTTATAAATCATAAAGTTTCTTTTCCCCATAAAATTAAGGTATTTTCATCTTCAAGCTTTAGGTCTTTTAAATAAAGTAATAAATATTTTTATAAATTAAGTAATTCTCAATAAATATCACATTTACAATCACCACAATTAAAAAAAAAACTAAATATTAATTAAAAAATCGAAAACAAGAAATGATTTGGTCGCCTTTTGCGATGAAAACTACAAACGGATATACAAACGACAACGTGTTCTCGAAATAAGTGTTTGTTCTGTTGGCAAACAATTTCCGCAATTGTTGAGGGGATGTCCTTGTTTAATTTTAAAATTACGTGGCAAAATATTTTCAAAATATTCGAAATAACGAAAATAATATATGTAAAGAGAAAAGCCGTCCGAAAATAAACATTAGAAATAATAATTTAACTCTTGTTGCTATTTTTATGAACGATTCACAGTAAATTTCTATTATAAACGTACTATTCTTTAAACCACAGCAAAAATACTAGTAAAAAAACTCGGCAAATTATTAATTGTAGGTCCACTTATTATTATAGGTTCTGTTCTAATGACAGGTGTTTGAGAATATATCTTTTGTTTGCTTTCCAATTCAATTTGAAGTGTAGTAACGTAAAGTAATATTATCACAAACACTACGGGAGACGGTAAACACCTGATGTCAGAACTCATACAACTTTATGTGCGAACTATACGGAGCCGTGAGAAGTGATCGTAGATCCAATAACATTGAGAGCACAAAGCGCGAAGTTATATAACATTGGTGCAAACGTAATTTGATATTATTTTCTGCTTGAAATTCAAGATGTGAAAAAAATTTAGACGTTTTCTTTATGGCATTTTTATGTACAAAATCTCGCGAGGTAATAATTTCCTCCCTTTTAGCTTGATTATAGTTAGTCTTATATGTTTGGAGTTATGTTTCATCTATTTAAAAAGCTATTCGTAATATGTCACCTGCTGGCACTAAAAATAATACTCGTACTGGTTTACCTACTGTTTCGTACAATCTCACGTCTCTTAAGACATGCATGCCACTTGACATGCGCCTTTCATACAGGTATATTAGTAATCTCATTAGACTGTTCTGGTCCCTCGATTTTGAATATTTAAAATTAGGGTTAACATTGTAGTTTATTTTCCGTATTTTTTTTTGCTAATACTGAGCAGTATTGTGACGGAGGGCATACTCATACAATTAGACAAGTCTGCTATCACTGCTGTAAGTCTTGGTGTAATCAAAAGAGAAATTAGATAAAATAGTTTAGAAAATTCGAAAGTGCAGGAGTACATAGTTAGTGACTTTAAGTTATATCAGTTGTGCATTATGTGTGGGTTTCCACTGCGCAATAAATTTTTCGCCGATGGAAACATGACCTAATATACATCAATGAATGTGATAGAAACAGTACAGAAAGGGAGACCCATGACCGATGGACAATACCGTCCCAATGTACATAAACGTGAAGCGGTGAACCAGATGCAAATATTTGATACGTGTACACAGATCAGCTTAATTCGAAACTAAGCTGCGCCGAATACGTAACTAAACAGTGGCTTAGTTAACAGTAAACAGTTTACGCTTGATAATAGGACAAATAAATCACGGACAATTTTATGTGACCTACACAGAATCCTACCAAAACACTATTGCGAATATAAATCAGTTTATACATATGTAGTATGTTCACGTATTGTCATTTTCTTAAAATACCATAGTTTGTGTAATATTATTTTTTTCGAACCAAATAAAATTAAGAAAACAAATAATCTAAAACGATTTAAAAAGAAACACTTATTTTTCAAGTGTTATTCTTCTATTGTTTTCTATGTTAGTGCTTTTTATTTAATATTTTTTTTTGGGGATTTTTGACCGTATCGGTCAGGTCAATTCTATAGTACCTGTACCATATTAGTGCTCGTTAGCAACGATTGAGTATCCTCTTTCTTTCAAAATTTACCATTATCTTAATAAATAAATTTATCCTTATACAATTTCATTTCTAATTGAACATTTCTTATTTTTTCATATCATACATAATCTCTACAAATATTAAATAAAAATTAAGCATTATATGAATAAGTATAATATACTTATGATATACCTTTTCTGGGAACCAGGGCGTGATGAAAGGCAGCTGGAAGGTGTTGGTGTAAGAGTGAAGGGTATCGAAGGAGTCGGCCATCACCGCCCCCAGCATAGATATCACATTCCGGTTGAACTGGTTGCAAACTGAAACAAAAGAATTATAATTTTGTGGCATGAAAATATTTTTACAAATTTTCAATCTGTAACCTTGACTTCCACAGTTTTTTGGTTTTTTATTTTTCACCATTAATGGTGTTACATTTTCCGGATAGGAGGGAGAGGAGAACATAGTCGGGCGAAAGTTAGATTTAAAGTTTTTCTAATTACTTGAGACGGTATTTGTTTTTAAACAAACCGTAGGACGCAACTCTGCAACTCCGAAAGATCTGATACTATAGTTGAGACTTACTTAGATTTAAGTTAGTAAATTAGTGACGTTGGTTATCATCTACTTTAGGATCAAATAAGTGATCAATTAAAATGTATGAAGCTGTTTTATTAAACAAACTTTGAATTTCGACAGGAAACCCTCTGTAAATAAATAATAATAAGTTTCCAGAATTTCATAGTCCTTAAATAAATGTTCTTTATTTAAATCCCGTTGTATACAATTCGAAACGAATTGTTATCCACCTAATTGACCGGCGTTTACAATTTCACCCTTCACAATCCTGTACTGACAAGGGGATACTTGTCATTGTTTTCAAATAGTTAACTACTTAATCAACGGGTCCCCTTATTTTGTGGAGCTACAGCTCGGGTAGCCTGTCTCTAATTGCCCTCGTTTCTACTGAAGGCTCGTTCTGTTTTTATTCTGCCCGTAGCTATGAGGTACAATCAAATGCCTGCAATACACTTTTCTCTCTATACATTTTCCTATTACTCTGTTTGTAACATCTGCGGCTATTCTAAATCTATTTCAAATAAAGCTAAGAGACGAATACTTTTTTGATGAAAGTCATTAATTGAAAAGTAATATATATATGGGATGGATGGATAAGTCTTTAACATATAATTTTTACACTATGATTGTAATACATAATTATGGACAATGTACTCAGCAATAAAAAATATCGAATAGATAAACACAAGTTTTAATATTTTAAATATACATTTACTATGTTAATATTAGAGACCTGTCCTAAATTGTTTGTGTTTGTTTAAGGCGCTTTTCTATCAGTCTTAACTCAAAGAATATTTCTGCAGTTTTCTCGTAACCACGAAATATTTCCGATCTGTCATCCTGTCATTTAGAAAGTCATTATTTCACGTTTTTGTTCACACATTTTTCTTAGATATGTTATCTAATTGCATCTTTAGTTTGTTTTGTTATAACAGGAAACGCCGGGAATATTAATGTGACAATGTAAGACTTGAATATTTGATATTACTCAAGCACTAAGTTTGCAGTTATAACGTAGGTAGCGGGGAGATAAGCTCAGTCAATAGTTACTCCGAGTTCGTACTCCAGTAGTAAGTACAACTTGATTTATATACGTTAATTTATGTTTAATGTTACATTGTTACTCTATTGCTTGGGGAATATTATCAACAGATTTATCTATATGAGAAATGTGAGGGAAATTATTGTAGGTGTATTTAATAAATGAGTACTAACGCCTCTGACTCTAGAGTTCTTGAAACATATTTTTGACACAATTTTGATATTGTTTCCTTCTATTAAGTTGTTTTTTTTAAAGAAAACAAATAAAGTAACTTAAAGTTGTTGTTTTTTTTTCAATATATATAGTAAAACAGTAGTAAACATACCATTAAATACAAAACTTCCATAGTACAGAGTTCTTTATTGCGACGGACATTAATATCCGGCAGCGTAAGAAAGCTTGTGAGATTTAATTCGAAATCCTTTCTCCTTAAATCTTATATATATAACAAAGTATAATTGAAATTGCTGTATGTTTTGTAAAAAGATTACAATTATATTAATGGTTAGTAGAAAATCTAAACTAAACGGATTTTTTTAAAATATCAAAATTGAAGTAGTTTGGGACAAAGGTAAAAAAAAAGTCAAAAAAAGAGGATGGTAGGTTGTATCTACAAATTTATAAAGCTAAATAAAATTTCGTTGGATATTTAATCAAATAATATAAAAGATGTTACTTCAAAACGTTCAGTACTTTATTGATATTAAACAATTCAATTGCCAGTTTTTGTATTTCGTTGAGAGTATTGAAAAAGGTTTTTTGAATCATCTTTCCCGCCACGCACGCATTAGTGCTCTCACTACTTCCAAATATTGTTGAGGGTATTCCTGTTGAAATATGGATGCGGTAATAAAAAAAAGCAAATATCGTCGGTGTGGCCGCAGGGGGCTGCGAGCATGCGGGTCACGTCTGCTAGCATCACAGACGCCTCGCACCCTCAGATACTCGCCTCGAAACTGTTAGTCCTTATAAGCGTTGCGTAACTTCGTAACCGATATTCTCCATTTAAGTTTTGATAGCTTTTGTCTAAATTGGTATTAGATTTGAAACATTTGATATATTGTTTGTAATAAAATATTTTTGATAAATAGCAATTATCTATATTTATATTAATATAATAAAGAGGAAAGATTTGTCTCTGAAACTACTTAACTGATTTGAAAAAATTATTTCACTGCTGGGAAGCTACACTATTCCCGGGTGACAAAGGCTACATTTTTTACTAGATTATTTGATTTCCACACTGACGAAGTAGCGGGCAACTGCTTGTTATAATTATGTGTGATATATACACTGTTGCGTACAAAAAACGTTAAAAATAGCGTACACGTACAAAACTTAGATAAGATATTGAAATTAATCGGTGCTAACATTCTACCCTAAGTACAGTCTTTTCGTGAAGTGACTCTTAACTAATGGAACAGTTTTTGTTTGTGTAGGGACGCACTATTTGGTGACTTTTTCCATTAAGCTCTGCGGTGACTTTGTCGCATGTAAAGTAACTTCTAAAATTTCTACCACTTTAGTAAGATCTTCAAGTTGGTTTCTATCTTCATTTCCCCAACAGTAATGCTATATTTACAATAGCAAAAAATGATTAGTTTTTGAGGAATAATGGTCGTATTGTCGAGGACGTTTATCTCTTACCCATTTCTGTTAAACGTCACGACGCTTTCAATGTAATTTGTAAAAAAAACTTGCCCATCATATTTATCTTACTACTCGCAATATTATAAATGTTTGGATGGATGGATGGACGTTTGTTAGAAGGTATTTTCAGAACGGTTCAACGGATCTTGATGTAATTTGGCATAGACGTAGATTATAGTCTGAAAGAATATATAGGCTACTAATTGTTTTTTTTTTTTCAATTCCGCGTGAACGGAGTCCGCGACAAATAGTGAAAAATATATATTTTAAGATTAATTTTGTTGCAGTAAAGGAACGTATTAAATTATAATTCTTAAGATAATAGTTTGCTAAAAAATTCGATAAGTGGGAAGCAAATTATTTTCTTTGGGTAGCCAGTGATGGTTGTAGACCTATCGCCGGTTGTGTAATAAAGGATTTAACTCGTAGTAGTGTTATAATGCACATGGAGTATCCTGGTTCGTATAGATCCTTAATGCTTCCGCTCCGCCGGCAACTGTCGAGCAATATTCGCCGCTCCACAATAAAGCTCCGGTGGCTTGCTCGTGTTCTGTCATAATTTTCATGCAAATTATCTTTTTAAAGTGAACTACAGCCTGTTTTATTTTCATATCAACCCGGGTCCTTTACCTTCTTATATTATAATGCACAACGTTATCATGTTTTTTTTCCTCAAAGTCATTAAACCTATCCATATTTAGCCACGAATTATTTTCTTTGTATAAAATTTATTCTTCAAGAATATATATTTAACTAGCTTTTACCCGCGACTCCGTCCGCGCGGAATAAAAAATAGAAAACGGGGTAAAAATTATCCTATGTCCTTTTCCTGGTTCTAAGCTACCTGCCCACCAATTTTCAGTCAAATCGATTCAGCCGTTCTTGAGTTATAAATGGTGTAACTAACACAACTTTCTTTTATATATATAGATATATAGATAAAATAAAATTTCGTCAATTTCCTATACAGTTTTAACTAGATACAGCTAAGCGTCATTAATAATATAAATTATATAATTTAACCTCGTTAAAGATATTTACGGAATATTCTCAGTATTTTGACAGACAGACTTACACTAAAATATCTTTCAGTTTAAAAAGACAGAGAGATTTATGACTTTTTATTATATATGGGAATTTTTGTAATTTTTCTATGCGGATTGGTTTTGAATCAGCTCTGGTCACGAGTGACCAAGTGGACGATTGCGACCTATCGGCTGATGGCAACTATTAGTCCTCGCTCTAGATCATAATGAGTCATAAAATATAAACACGTTAAAAAATAATTTTCATCTTCATAATTCCCCTTTTAATAAATACTACACAATTGTGTACTGAACTATGCAGTTTTATTTATTCACGAAGTTTCTAATTGGTGGATAGCACAGGATTTCGTCATTAAACAACAGATCTTTGGTTATTCAAGATGGTCACCTCTGCCTTACATAGTTTTGTTAGTTTACATTTTCACTGAATGAATTAATTTTATCCGACCACTAATAATATATTTTCTCATGACTAAAGAATTTATCCAGTGTGAATAGGCTAAAGATAAAGAAATTTATTAAAAAGGTTCTAATAAACATTTACCTTTAATAATAATAAACTAGTAGGTGCCGAAATTTGACAGATATGTGAATATATAGCTGTTTATGTATTAGATACTGTTAAATCTGTAGTAGATATTTCTATATTAGTATTATACATATGTAAGTGGGTGCATTAAATTTCTTCACAGATGTACGTTAAAATTCAACAGTATCTAGTATTTGAATAGAACAGCGACTGGGCATGCAAATTACACTAAGCGCAAAGTATCAGTGATGTAGACGGTGTGTGCACTCCACTGCATAGGGATGGCTTATTATTCTAAAACTTAAAATCGACTTATTTCCAAATACATTCTTTTCCTCTTTGTATTATTTTTAGTTCGTGATTGTTTTTTTACGTGAGTCTTTTTTATTTTTCATTAACTACATTGCCTAAATAATAAATAAGTGAATGTGGTAGAAGTAAATGCTTACATTTTTTATATACTCGTATATATTAAAAGATCGATTAAAATACAATGGACATTTTTTGTTGATTCTGTATGATGACATCAAAAACAGTAGAGCAATTATCATTTCTGTATTACTATTACTTGGTGATGAAGTTGATTCTGTGAACTATAAGCTAAGGTATTATATGATAAGTATAACTTTTTAGTTATATGTAATTTTACAAATTATTTCGATACTATACTCAAAAAAAAAAAAAAACTGTACTTAAAATTGAAAATGCAGTATTTTTAGAAACGTATAGTTTATTCTCGAGTTTTTTCGAAGCTTTTCTTTACAAATATAACATATTAGTAACAAGAAAAAAGTTCATTGGACGATTTCTCTTTACGTAAGAATACGTCTGCTACGACTTCCTCACAAGCGACGTAAGCTTATAAATTTATTAATTATATATTATATGGAATATATCAATATATATTTTATTTGCGGTTACGCGAAATTTCCTGCCACGCACGGCCACGTTGTGGAACAGTTTGTCCTCGGCTGTATACCCAAACCAGTACGACTTGGAATCCTTCAAGAAGCGAGCCTATCGCTTTCTCAAAGGCCGGCAACGCATCTGCAAATCCTCTGGTGTTGCGGATGTCTATGGGCGGCGTTATTACCTCGGTGTTCCCGCCGTTCATTTGCCCTCTTTTCTTATAAAAAATACATCCGTAATTAAGTATTGAAATAGTCGTTTTTGTAGTAATGTCAAACTTTTATGGTCATCCTGTATTTGAAATGAGTTAAAATTTCTCTATTTATTTACATACCTTAATTGCGATTTATTACATACTAGCTTTTATCCGCGACTCCGTCCGCGCGAATAAAAAAAAATAGAAAACGGGGTAAAAATTATCCTATGTCCGTTTCCTGGTTCTAAGCTACCTGCCCACCAATTTTCAGTCAAATCGATTCAGCCGTTCTTGAGTTATAAATAGTGTAACTAACACGACTTTCTTTTATATATAGATAGATTACCTGATCAAGCAATTGCTAATGCGGGATCTTAGAATGTAAAGCTGCAAGCTACATTTTGATATGCAGTAATCTATATTAAGCTAAGATCGTGTTTGCTAAGTTAACGCCTGAAGGATCCGTTTTCAACCTAAATAGGGTGCTTTGCTAGTCATATCTCTTCCTTGCTAAATTTTGCCTTGGCGAGGCAATAACACACACTTGGCTCTCAAATTTGGGAAGAGCTGTTTATTCACGTTTAATGGTGTTGGCAAATTCGACTCTAGAATTAATACTTATAAATTCAAATATGTATGACTTTTATTAATTCACGCCTACGTTAGTTAAATTCTCCATATAAAATATTTAAAAAAATACATTTTGCATGGGTCCTAAATCAATGTAAATGTTTTAAAAAAGTAACATTGTTCAGAGATGTCGAAAATTACACAAAAGAAATCACTTCATAATACAATCCACGTGGATATACATTTTTATTGCTTTTTGAAAAAGCAAAATACAACCATAGATAATAACACGAAGCATACTTGACTATCCTAGATTCACGGCGACCCGTTCGCATGCCGCATAAATTCTTCAAGACCAAAATATCTCCGCGGACGAGCGGTACCTCTTTCCCAATAACTATGCATTGTTACGTGAATACCTATCCACAGGAGGACGTGAATACCACACAATTTTTGTCTATGGCCTTGTTGTTAAAAAAAAAAACAAATACTGCTATGCTCGGTGTAAACTATTTTGTACTGATCATTAAAGTGTTATCAATTTAGTTATTGTAGTTACGCCTCGGGAAATACATTTATTTATTAAATGAATGAATGAAAATATTATATATGTACATTTATAAAGCTTTGTTTAAAATCCTTAAAGCCTAAAAATCCTTAATCCTTAAAATCTATACAAATATTTCCTAGAAAATTTTAATGTAATGAGTAGCGGCGACCGAACACCGGCCTTCGCTGGTTTTCCTCAAAAGATTTAATAAAAAAGTTTTTGACATAAAACATTTTCTTTTAGATTTTTTAAATAAACTAAGTGCCGCTTGAATTTCTTGAAAACCATTAAGATTACTATACATATTTAGATTGAAAATTTTTCTCGCAAACATTATTTGGAAAATTAGATCTGTGTTTCATTTTTTTATAAAACATATGCCCTATTACTTCTCTGTTCAAATAAGAACAAAGAGATTTAAAAGATTGATTGTTGAACCCTTATTTTAGATTACATCGTAAAATCGCGCTGTTACAAGATCTCACTAATGCTGCCTTCCTGTAAAGTATTCATTACTCAAATTTGACATTTTATGGACTGAGTTAACTTTTAAACTTCGCAAGTACGTAAATTGATTGAACTTTTGAAAATTAATCAAATTTCTCACTAAGCAGCCACGTCGTTGCACAAGAGAAAAAGTTGACACCTTTGTTTCTGGTTTAGTGTGAGGTGATAATAAATATAAAAATCAATGTTCCAATAGTAGTTTTAGAAGTATCAACACACTAAATGTAACATCGAATAACATTACTATTATTTAATGTAATTTTATGGATTATATATATTTCTTTTTAAATAAAAAGAAATACTAAAGTAACTGAATATATATTAGTATTTAATTTAATATTCCTATTAATTGAATAGATTTTTGTGATTTTTTTGTTGTATATGAATCCGATTTGATTTATGTTTTGTTGCCACGATCACTTCTATGATAAGAGGTGTAACTAGAAATTGTAGGTACTTTCATGTCAAATGTCACATATAATATTAAGCTTATTACATTTAATCAGTGTCGGCGGCGTTCGAGTGTATTATAAGCACTCTACTTGTGAAATTGTATTTCACAAATATTTAATATTGTACCAAATATCATATTAAGAAAGATTAATAATCTTTTATATTGCGACAAATATGTAAATATATTTTTTGTAATATTCTGTTTTTTATCAACGCCAAATGTACTTAAAATTTTCATCAGCTAGAATCTCGTAATTTGTAAAATTAGTATTACGATATTGGAAATTATTGCTTTTGAAAACACATTTTTAAAGTCTTCAAGCCATCAACTTTAGTATATTTCTTCATTTATAGTCTAGTTCTATAAAAACTGTAGCAAATGAACAATTATTAAAAGAAATGAAACTGTTTCTTAATTACCATCTTTCCGTAATTGCAGTTGTGAACGGCAACTAAAAAGCGTGCATAATTTATATACGGACGCTATAACGATTAAGTCACTCAAGCTCTATACTTGGTGTAATTTATTTACCACAAGTAACATCTGTTTCATGTCACGAGCGTCTAAATGATAGTTTGAAGTTGTCAAATTATTACTTCCCCGCCAAGATTGGGACTGTGCCCGCATAGAAGTTTCAAGCAAATTAGTATTTGTGACTCTGTTTGGAGTTAGCGTATGTACTTACGTTACGTATGTCAGTACTGTTATCGGTTTATATAGCTTCATAAAGGTTAACGCGCATAACTAAACTCCTCGTCTACTAAGAACGGAATCACCTCGCCTCGTGATTGCCGTGGTATACACTCGCCACCGCCTAGATTGCCGTTGACCATTGCCTATTAATTGCGATAAAGATTTTTTTTTCTTGCTTCAACACGGTGGTGCCCGGTGGACTAGGAGTGGACGAACGCGCGGTAACCTTTATATGACACTTACGCAAAACATATTTAATAAGCAATAGTGGATTAAACGTATAATACTGGAAATTAGAATCCAATAATACTTTACCCTCCAAAGTGGTGTACTACTGGTATACTAGTATATTCGGGTAAAACATAGCAAACTCATTCTAGTTGTTAACGCAATCTAATACTCGTAGCTACGTCTCTATTTAGACTGAGGTGCAAATATTTCATTGGTAAAGTAACGTGAAATGTGTGCTAATGCATACATTTCCACTCTTACATTCAAGCCAAACAAAAAATGGAATTAGTTAACTAAAGTTTATTTCCATAAAATAAATATAAGTGATGTTTAATCAAATCTTATTAGAAATTATGCGAATAGTCACGTATATAATATAATCTTCTGACAACAAATAGAGAGTATTATGTGAGTGACGTCCTAAACCGTATGAGTTATTAGATTCGTCTGACTTGGCGAGATTATTGGCGGGAATAATGTTTGCAAACGTTCCGACCTGCCCTACAATGATACCGAAACACTAAGTCTGTTAAGTACATGTACTCACTCGGAAGTCTGCTTAACTGAATTTAGTTAAGGTAAGCATTTATCTATTAAGTGCACGTTTGTAATACCAAACTTAGTTTGATTAATAATTATTTGTTAACCCCAATGTTTGATGTATTTTAATGAGTAAGGATAAATTATTAATTTAAAGTTATACGCAATTATATACATTTTTTAAATGTCAAATTATGTTTGTTTTAATTGAGCTGACCGAAGAAAAATATTTAAGCATTTAAGTTTTCAATTCAAACTTTCTATTTAGTTTATTTAAAACCATTATAAACAAGCTTTTTGTTGTCATTTTTACCTTGATCGTATACATACTCCACCAATGAAACTAAACAATCAACTAAACATCTCATGCCATATTCAAAAGTAGATAAAAATAATTTGACATCTTGAAAGCCGCATCAGATTGAGGCATACGCAGTAATCTTACATGATATCTGTCTAGATCGGTACGCGGTAACCGGCTACGGGGGCAATGCACACGAAACGAGAAAACGTGGCAAAATTGACCACAATGCGCACTACAAAGATTAAATTGAAGTGGGCAAGTTGCCAGATATACCGGTACCGAAATTAGAAAATATTATATGCTGATTTTATACCTTGAGTAAATGCTAGTGCTCTTTTTAAGGGAACCTTAAATTGCTCACTTCGCATTTCGAAATCAAAACATTCAATTTCATTTTACAACATGTACTAGAATTTAATATAATATAAATTATACCTTCCTTAACCAATGATAGGTTTCTATCATTGGTTAAGGAAGGTATAATTAATTTATATATAACTTCTCTCATAGTTTAGTAGGCTTTATTTTTTCGTTTTCTTAGAGTTACTTTCATGTTTAGTTGTATCATAGTATTTCAAGGAAAATGTAGGCGATGATGATATGTTTTTTATTTAGTAGTAGTTTATTTGGTACTACAAACCTTACGATTAGGTGATGGAAACATATAAAATTTACCACATTTTTAGTTATAAACTTTGGTGTTCAATAGATTTATTTTATTAGCAATAATTACACTATGTAGAATTAGGAAATATTTTTATAATATTTTTTGAATAATATTTTCATCAAAAAATTCTGACTTCTAGTTGTGACTTGATAAAAATTTGAGGCTTTTAACTTTTTATGGGCGACTCAAGAGAGGGAATTCAATGGATATTTGTGAACAAACAGTGGCCCCGAGGAGAGGAAGTCCCCATAAAAATTCGCGACGCCGTCATTAGTCTCAGACGTGTTTTGATCAGGAAGTCGCGCTCTGCGAACGCGCTCTCAGCCCCTTTTTATCTTCGAGCCGCTATTTTAAATGAGGCCCTGTGAAAAAGTCCGACTAAGACGACTCGATTTTTAAATCCCTAAGCTCTAAGAAGTAGCTTAACGACTCGGTAAATTACTTGACATCGATATTTAAGACGATATTTTAATATGGTTGTTTTTTATTAAATCTTTAACAGAATTTTAGGCACAGGTTTAATATTCATAAGGAGTACTTAAAATCTAAATATAAAGTAAAAATACGGTGTTCATTATTCCTTAATTATTGCTTATTGTTAACTCTTTATACTCGCCATAGAAAGAGAAATTTAATGTTTTCCTTTTGGAAATACCGTGATATAACAATTACACACATAAAATATCGTTTATGTTAGTTGCATGAAGTTTTGAGAAAAAGAAATGTTTATAAATATGTATTATGATTACAAGAATATTTGAAATTAGCAAATATGTAAATCAATACATACAACCACCGTACGTAATACGTAAAACTCGTGCATTTTATCTCAACCTCGTTTTGCACTGCAGGCAACTGACGCATATTCAGACCTAGCGCAACGTATTCCGCACAAAATTAAATGTATCTTGCAGAATTAAAACATAAAAAAATACGATTCTGTGCAAGATACATATGGTGAATTTTATAAATCTAATTATTATAATTTCAAACCATCTTGTGATAATCATCATTTCCAGATCTAAATTTAGCCATATTGTTAACACGTTCTCTAAAACGCCATCAAATCTACATTCAATGTGACTATGGAAATGTCTATGGGTGATTTAATTCCAAAAAATCTTTCTTTTTAACATGGCTAGTTTGCAGATTACCAAAACTTTATTTGTAATACAAATTCAATAAAGGAATGTTAAAATGAATGCTAAATGGAATGGCATTATAAAGTCTGGCAAAACACATACTACAAGGAACTAGGGACGGACTAAACAAGCGGACGTGAACGTTGCTTTGCGTAAGCTATTCACGGACGAATCGAAAATAGTTTGAAAAAGCTGAATTGCATAATCGTCGAGAATGTTAGCAGAGAGGACGAACATACTTTTTCATGTTGCTTGTGAATATATGCAAAATGGTGGATATACTCTATACTTTACTTGTATACGATTCTGTTACCGATCAAGTCATATATCAAACATTCAAATATATTGGACATTACTGCAAATAATTTGACAAACACTTAAAACATTTGATCATCAATTATTGAACAATCGTGAATCAAAATAGAGTAATCAGTTTGTTTCCGTTGCTCGAAACAGATTTTGTGAGAGTCACGTAAATCTTCAAAACCCGGCGACTTTAATAGCTAAGCGACTTACGGAATACAATGTCATAGATCTGTCATCGCAAGGCAGTCCCTCGTAGCCTGTACTGTATGTCAAGACCGTCGTGAAAAAAGTCGCCGCAATATTTAATATGATAGAGCAAATCTATGTCGTTGCCATGTTGTCGCTGCGTCTGTAGTTATGACCAATTTAACGATTCGCGTCTATGATTCAACGTTGAGTGTAAGGAGCGCGCGCAAAGGCAACCATGCATTATTATTTTCGACGATTTATGTTACCATGCTTACGAAGGGACTTATGACAATAATCAATTGATTGTTTCAAAGCTTTACGAACTACGCAGTTTAATTCATGATCAGATCATGGTCTGCTTAATAAAATGTTCAATAACTCAGGCTGAGCGTCGCGCACAAGAGCGTCGGTGGATCAGGGGTAAGCACTTGACTTGCAATCTGCAGGTCCTGGGTTCGAATCCCATCATGTACCAATGTGTTATTCGATTTTGGATTTAAATATGTACATTTATCTGACGTTCTTACAGTGAAGGAAAACATCGTGATGTAACCTGCACATATCTGAGAAGAAATTCAATGATATATGTGAAGTCAGCTAACCCGCACTGGGCCAGCGTAGTTTATATTATGGCCTAGTCACTCCTAACATGGGTTAGGCTCCGAGCGCCTCTGTAGGCGTGTATAGTGAGCTGATGATGAACTCAGGCTGTGTATATAACCTTTTAATGTTTCATATAAAGCTGAAAACTGTTAATAAGTTAAGTAAAGTTAAATAAAATGCTGAGATAAGAAAAAATGTTTGTCTCTAGTAAATGTTATTAATTGATTATGTACGTTCTTCGCAAAGGTTCTGGTTACGCCGTTTTGCGTTTGGTCGTTGCATCCTTTCCCGTCCTTTTCCCGCACAGTACAGGTGAGCGAGAAGGACGCGCCCCGCAATCGCGCGTTTTGAAAAAAACATAATGGCTGAAATCGTCGTCGTTGTGCGTGTGCCGCTCCGCAACTTTTATTCGAAAAGTTTTTAAAGTGAGTGCGGGTTCGTGCTGGAGGTGTCCAGAAGCAGGAGAAGTCCGGAGAAAAGAGACAAGGTACTGTGCTTCCTTCCTTTAGCAGAACTGCCTCAATTATCGTATTCCCGCAGTTTTGTACTCGTCCCACCGTGCAACGACCAACTATAAGAACCTTTGCATTACCGCGTGTACATTTTGGTCCAAACGAGCCGGGATTATTTGTTAAAATTTGCGCTAGCCATTATCTAAATTCGTTTCGTTTCGTATTAAAACCGCGTACAAAGTAGTTCGTACACCCGCGGCATCGGTTCGCGCGGTTACCTACCTACTTGTATAAATTTTCGTTCATCCCGCTATATCGTAGTTAATTCGCTAACATATTGATTTAGTTCGCTTACATATTAATTTAATTCGCTTAACCCGCATTTTTAAACTCATTCAAGTACTTAATATTTGTCTCTTAAAATCGTATAAATAAATTAAATTGCACTAACCCGCCATTTTGTCGTTTGAAATTACGTAATAATATTATATACTTGCTTATAGGTGTATATTTAATTTCAAGTCGTTTTAGTTAAAATTGTGTTCATTAAATTGCATTAAGTGCACAATAAGTAGTTCATCCCGCGTATGTATCGTATATATCGTTTTCGTTTCGTTTAAATTATCGTTCGCACACCGGCCGGGTAAGTTATTACAAGCCCCGCGCCGCCCGCTCGCCGCGTTAGTTGGCGGTATTCGTATATTTCGTACCGCGATTATAGAATAATTAAATTGAATAGAATAATTAGAATAATTAAAATTAAATTTGTCGTTAACGTCGCTTGCTCGTACCGGTACTTGGTATTTCGTTTCTCCGTCGCTTCTTATTGTTTTCGCTTAAATTGTTTCATTTTTAAACATTTGCTTACATCTATTTTTCTATAAAAATGGCACCGGCCGATACCAGTTTGCAATTGCAATATGCTAAAAGAGATAGGATATTCTCCCGCATGCAAAATATTTTTGATCGCGTTAAAGATATTGATTCAAAATCATTTGATGCAGATTCATTTTTGTGCGAGTTCGAAACTGTTGATTCATTGCGTGATGATTTTGAAAATGTGCTGGATAAAATAGCTACCTTAGAGTTGAAGGCAAATCCTAATTACGTTGTTGATTATCAACCGCTTTCCTCGTTCGAAATTCTATTAGGAAGTGTGAAACGAGCTGCCAAAAAATTGCAATCGCAATACTCTCACACTAGTGTTCATGTCGGACCCTCATGTCAACCTAGACCTCCGAAATTGCCTCCGATGGAGATTCCCGAGTTCGATGGCGACATAAAAAATTGGCCTTTGTTCATTGCAAGTTTTCAAAACGTCGTACATAATAATGTTTCGTTGTCGGATTCGGAGAAGCTTTATTACTTATTAGGCAAATTAACTGGCAGGGCACGCTCCATATGCTCGGGGATCACGCCTTCAGCTGATAACTATTTATTAATCTTCGATTTGTTAACTAGTAAGTATGAAGATAAGCGTCTCTGTGCCACTTCATACCTGGATCAATTATTTGATTTTAAATCCATTACTTCCGCAACCCCTAATAGTTTAGAGTCATTCTTAGACAAATTCGCTTCGTCAGTAGCCGCTTTAAAAAACATAAAAGTCGATGACCTCTCCGATTTAATTTTCTTGCATATGGCACTTAAAAAACTAGATACTGATACGGCGCGTGCATTTGAATCCAACCATTGTCATAGTCAGAGTTGTGAAATTCCAAAATTTTCAAGCCTGGTTTCTTTTATTCGCGAACATATTAAGGTATTGGAACGCACCTCATCCGTCGTAAAGGTTGCTAATAACAACAGAAAACCATTTGATCGTAAGCCATTGACTATGCACGCTTATACTAGTTTCGAGTCGTCCGCATGTACTTTGTGCAATTGTAATCACGACTACATTTATAAATGTAAGGTATTTAATAACTACAAACCGAATGAACGCTTTAAATTCGTCAAGTCGAAAAATTTATGCATAAATTGTTTAAGTTCTGGTCATCGCGTTTCCGCTTGTGCCTCGACATCTTCATGTAAAAAATGTAACGCTAAACATCATACTTTATTATGCTTCGGAATCGAACCCGCTGCCGCGAGAAACGCTCAGACGGCCGTACAACAGAACACACGACCCACGGCCGCCGCGGCCGCACGGCCCGCTCTTACAAGCGAGTCGAATACGCTCCCCGCTCGCTCCGCAGGCACCGATGACGTCACGCTTTGTGCGCTGGCGGATAGTCGCAGTATTACTCGCAGCGATATTCGTGGCCCTACCACGGTATTACTAGCAACCGCGCGTATTATCATTGTAGATTCTCGTGGTAATGAACATAGAGTTCGCGCATTGTTAGACAGCGCTTCTCAAAGCAATTTTATTACTCGTTCTTGTTGTCAAATTTTAGGTTTAAACACAAACATAAGACCCGCTTGTTCAGTGGTTAAAGGGATAGGAGGTTCGAGTAAAGCCATTCAAGGTTCCGTAAAACTTAAATTTCATTCTCGTTTCGATCGCAACATTTTTTATAATATTGATTCGTTGGTTGTAGATAAAATAACAGAACGGCTACCGACCGCAACAGTCGATCCTTCGTTATTGTCGAATTTTAAAGATCTTCCGCTAGCAGACGATACCTACTATTGCTCGGGCCCGATTCAAATGTTGATCGGTGCCTCTATTTTTCCGCATCTTCTTTTGTCGAATAAGGTTCAAGGACAACCTCCGCATGTCTCACCGCTCGCGTTAGAAACGGTCCTCGGCTACGTCATTGTTGGTGACGCTCCGGTCCGCGTAAATAGTCACGAGTCCGTTTCATATTGCTGCACCGCAGATCCATTAGACTCCGTTATACGGAAATTCTGGGAGCTGGAGGAAGTCGACGTCCCTCCAGTACTTAGTCCCGATGATAAATTGTGTGAGGAGTTTTACTCGAGTACTACCTCGCGAGCTAGCGACGGACGTTATGTGGTGGCTTTGCCTTTTAAGGTTGACGTAAGCTGTCTCGGTAACTCGCGTCAGGCAAGTGAGCGACGGTTTTATTGCCTAGAGAGAAAGATGCAGGCTTCTCCACAATTAAAGATCGCATATGACAATGTAATCCGAGAATACTTAGAAAAGGATTATATTTCGCCTATAAATTGTAATTCTTCACAAAGTTCGTATTTTATTCCGCATCACGGTGTGATCCGAGAAGATAAGGTCACAACGAAGTTACGTGTAGTTCTCGATGGTAGTTGTAAAACCAGCACTGGTTTTTCTCTTAATGACCTATTATATAGAGGTGAAAATCTTCAAGGTAGTTTGTTTAACATAATTAATAATTTTCGTTTATTTTCGATCGCTCTTTCCGCTGATATTCGTCAGATGTTTCTAAGCATCGGCATAAGAGAATCTGACAGGCGTTTTCAACGCATTTTGTATCGTTTTTCCCCGCAACAACCTTTACAAGTTTATGAATTTAATCGTGTAGTATTCGGTCTCAAATCTAGCCCCTTTCACGCGCTGCGTACTATTAAGCAGCTGGCGGCCGACGAAGGCGCTTCGTTCCCTCAGGCTAGGGAAGTCATCGATACAAGCCTATATATGGATGACTTCGTTTACTCGGTCCCATCTGAAGAGTTGGGAATTTCTACCGCTTCGGAGTTGATAGATCTCATGAAAGCGGGACAATTTGAATTGGTCAAATGGTCTAGTAATTCACAGGCGGTTCTAGATTCGATTCCGCCATCGCACCGTCTACCGGAGGTGAAAGAATTTGACGGATCAGATCAACATAAGATACTCGGTTTGTGTTGGTCTCCCACGTCCGATTATTTCAGTATAAAAATTAATACTCCCATAAAAACTTGTACTAAACGTTCGATATTGTCGTGTGTCGCTAAAATATGGGACGTCATGGGATTTGTCGCACCTGTCGTTTTGTATGTAAAATTAATTATCAAGCAGCTTTGGCTGTGTAACTGTGATTGGGATGACACTCCGCCTGAAGATATAGTTAAAATATGGACACGTTTAAGAGAGGAACTTCCTTTGTTGGGTGATATAAAAATTCCCCGTCACATTGGTATCGTCGCTGATAGTGTAATTACTATTTTAGCATTCGCAGACGCCAGCGAGAAAGCGTACGGGGGAGTTATTTATTTTCACGTTCAAAATAGGGACTCTAATACAATCAATTTGATAACAGCTAAATCGAAGGTTTCTCCAAAAAAGGTTGTCTCACTCGCTCGTCTTGAACTCTGTGCTATTCTTTTATTAACTCAACTTATTAAAAGGGTGATAGACGCATGTCAAATTCGCGTGATTTTTCGTAACATATTCGCATTTTCGGACTCAACTGTCGCTCTCTGCTGGGTACATTCCTCGCCTCACCGATGGAATACCTTTGTAGCCAACAGAGTTACAAAAATACAAAATAATTTAGCGCCGCATAATTTATATCATATTTCGGGTACAGACAATCCCGCCGACTGTCTGTCGCGTGACACCACTCTTTCGTTTGAAGAGTTAAGCACTGTGCTTGCTCAAATTGAATCGGTAATGAATACTCGTCCTTTATGTTCAACGCTCTCTAGTGATCCTTCGGAACCCCTCGCTTTGACTCCAGCGCATTTTTTAAATCTCTCACCTTTACGGTATTTGCCAGCGGAAGAAATAGATGAAAGCCTTACTTTTGTGGCTAGGCACAATTTATTAGACAAACTAATTCAATCGTTCTGGAAGCGCTGGAGAAGGTATTACCTCCATACGTTGCAATCGCGTCGTAAGTGGAACACGCCGGTAGATCCAGTCGTTGTGGGTTCAGTTGTAATTATCATAACTGATAATACACCACCGCTACACTGGCCATTAGGTGTCATAGAGGAAGTTTTTCCCGACTCCACAGGAGTCACTCGCGTCGCCCGGGTTAGGACTACGACTGGATCGTACTTGCGTCCCGTTGTTCGTCTTTGTCCGTTACCTAAACAGTAGCGTGCTTAAATTACATTCGTTTTTTTCATTAATCTTAGTTATTAGTCGTATTAGTAATGTAGGTACTTAGTTAGAAGTTAGATATCGCGTTATTTTCATCTAAATTTTTTGAAGGCGTTCCTTCAAGCCCGGGGGAATGGTTACGCCGTTTTGCGTTTGGTCGTTGCATCCTTTCCCGTCCTTTTCCCGCACAGTACAGGTGAGCGAGAAGGACGCGCCCCGCAATCGCGCGTTTTGAAAAAAACATAATGGCTGAAATCGTCGTCGTTGTGCGTGTGCCGCTCCGCAACTTTTATTCGAAAAGTTTTTAAAGTGAGTGCGGGTTCGTGCTGGAGGTGTCCAGAAGCAGGAGAAGTCCGGAGAAAAGAGACAAGGTACTGTGCTTCCTTCCTTTAGCAGAACTGCCTCAATTATCGTATTCCCGCAGTTTTGTACTCGTCCCACCGTGCAACGACCAACTATAAGAACCTTTGCATTACCGCGTGTACAGGTTCTTATATAAGATTAATTTTAGATTTATACTCTAGATTTATCTCTGAGTGCCTTTTGTAATCTGCCTTGAGACAAAATTAGCAAACAATGAATTCGGAAACATCGAAATTTCTATCATTACAAGGACAACGCAAACATTGACTATGCTAAATTAGTGCTGCTTTGAGAGAAATCTAGTGTTGAGAGTTGTATTTATTTTGTTAATCGACGTCAGAAAAGAAGGTATATACAATCATATATTTTTTACTTTATGGTGCTTTAAAACATATCACATATTACTTATCTCTAAAATTTTTTCTTAAGCACTTAAATCTTTTCATATTATATTAATAATATTGTTAATTTGATGTCCAATGAAATGATTATATTTCAAACAATTTTAGAATCCTCTGTGTAAATAATGATTACTTTCTCAGTATGCCTTTGGCGTACGACTATTGTTTCATTCAATCTAATATCGTTAATAAGCAAAATGATTGTATATTGCTACTAATCTAATTTAAAAAGAACACTTTTAAAAATTTTCAGTACGCAAAACGCTAAGTTGTAAAAGCGGTGAAATTCAGATGGAAAATAATATATTTTTTTACATTACTAATCTTAAAGTAAATTAGGCCTATACAGATTAAAAGGACCGGTATAAATTCTACAAAAATGTCCGGTACAGCGAAATAAAATCGAATGAAAGACATAAATTCGGATACATTTAAAGTTATTTTTAGATGAAACAATTGCAAAAGTAAATTATCAATGTACTTACTAACCTTGACATCACTAATGTCTAAACCGGACCAGATGGAAATGTCTAGACCAGACTAAAATCTATACATCCTGGTTCGAGCCTGCCATGTACCAATGTGTTTTTTGATTTAAGTATTTCATACGTACATTTATAAGACGTTCTCATGATGAAGGAAAATATTGTATGCAACCTGCACTTATCGGTGAATAATTTCAAAGATATTTGTGAAGCCAACCAACACACACTGGGTCAGTGTGGGTAACTATAGCGTAGTTAACAACTTGGGTAGGCTCCGAGCCCCTCGGTAGAGCTGACGACGAACTATGATAACTACTACTGACTACATAATAGTGTACTTACTGAGTCTTGACAACTTGAAGGCGTCTGCTGTGTTTATAACATCGACGTAAAGTTGAAACTCCCAGCGTGTTTTGTTGGCATTAGAGAACTGAATAACAGCGAGCTTGAAGGCATCTTGTATCTCGTCTGTGCTTTTATCGAAGACCGCGCCTGCGAACATAAAAAAACAATGTTTATTAGAAAATGTAACAAAAACTGTGTCGAAAAAGCAGTAAACAGTTTTACGACGCCAAAACCAAGAAATAATTTATGAAATTCACCACTCAATGTTACAACCTATTTCAAGTCGATAAAAGGGATGCTCGTAAACATTTCAGATATAAGAACGAAAGGTTCGACCCAATAAACAACTTATCGTGCACGTACAAAAATAGTTTAAAATTAACCGCGTCAAATGTACTGAGCAAAATTAATCTTATTTTTATGAGCATTAATTTAAAAATAATTCAACATCCGATTTTTTTTTAATTAACCTTATCAATTTGAGGTTCGATGTTATAAAAGAATAAAAAGTTACCAACGGTTACCACTGACCAAAACACCAGTATATCTTTTTATTTCACTTTTTATTTTCAGAGTGAGATAGTGCTGATGCTGACAATATGTTTTGACAGTGGAATCCCACAGTAATTAAACGTTACCAGTAGGTAATGACGATCTGTCACATTCTGTATTTATTTTCAAATCTTTTTAATACATCATTAGGAATCTATTAAGCTAGCGCTAATCTTTCAACCATAACATTAAGGGGGGTCGTGATCAAGCGCTGGTTTATTTGTTGTAAAAAGAGCTATTTGATAAAAAAAACTATCAATTTTATGTTTTCAATGAATATTGGTCGGCCATAGCTTTGTGAATGTGAGAAGAGTGTGCGTGAGGCATATAGGATTTATTATTTTGCGAGCATACACACTGGTCGTATTCCGGTATGGAATTTATAGCTTTAGTCTGGTTGGAGAAAAATATGGATTTATTGCTAGGGTTTTGCAACAGATCGTTATTGCTTTTAGAGTACACAATAGTGTTTAGTGATTTCTTTCTAGTGTGTATTTTTTAATGACAGGAGCTTTTTTTTAAAGTACAGTTATTAAGGTTATATTTCTTTTAATGATGTAGGAAATCAATCGTTATTTTTCAATTCGACTAATCGTAGTGTAATATTAATGAATGTACGTCTGCATGTCCACTTGCGTCATTGTGTCATAGTCAGTTTGATTTTATATTGTAATTAAAATTATTAAACAAGTATATGATAATAAAGTTTTTTGTATTTTTAGTGGCTTTGATATTGTTTATAGTAAAATGTTCTACGGAACTCTGAACAAGAAAAGAATGTAATGCTTTTGATATGAACCAGATTTTTTTCGGTATTTGCTTGAGAAAGCCCGAATGTCTAGTGGCATTTATTTCGACTTTTATTTGAAGCTGAAAATGGTGCCGTGAGAAAAATATGCCTCGGATTATTTTTATTGTAACATAGAAGCGCGAGGACGGAAAAGTTTTTTTTACTTTAAAAAAATAACAGTGAATAGATATAATGTGTATTAGTCACCTGATTTTTATTTGCCTTTTTAATAATGTTACAAATAGAAAACACGATTGTCATCCTTAAATGATAATTACTATTAATTTGATTAAATCTGACAGATTTCAATTAATAAATCAATTATTATTGATAACATACTGTTATATTTTAGCTAATCGTATACATTTCGTACATTTTATTCCTTGATATAATTTAAATAGGTATGGTTTATGTATTACAAATTGACCTTTACTTGATAAATTCGTTTGATCGATAAATCAAACATGTAGTAATTGATGTCTCGCATAGTATAGTTGACACTACACCTTGTAGTGGACATCTTGAACTAAGTTTGACCGCATAGCATAGCATAGCTTTGATACTAATAGAGTACACACTCAACTTGTCTATCTGGTCCACTCATGTTACTATTGTACTGTATACATCGGATTATACTATTACATTGGATGTTGATTTATTAATGAAATTTGAATTTCTGTACTAATCTGGCACGTTCTGTAACAATAAAATAATCGAAAGTAAGATTGGTAGCTCTGCAATAGTTTTCACATATTTTTTCGAAAATGTTTTACATTGTTGAAGGCAAACTCAAAAATAATTAAATAAAATTTATTATTTATCCTAACGAGCAAACGACCACCTGGATTCACCGAAATAGCGAGGCGCCCATTGCCCATAGACATCCGCAAATGCAGATGTGTTGCCTACCTTTAATCGACATAGGATATTTCCCCAGCACAGAAAAAGAATACTTCTCCTTCCTATGCGTCGTCTTCCACCAAATCTATTTCTCCTTCCCATTATTTCCTAATAAGAAAATGGAGGGAAGGGAAAGGGGACTAAACGACACACTCATCAAACGAAACGCGGAATTGCTTCCACTTCACGCCTGTCTTCTGTGTGGTCGTGGTATTTCACTGGGCGAGCCGGCCTATTCGTGCACCCAACAAATATTGTTGTTGCGAGATCTACCACTGTTAATAATTAATCTAACGACAAAAAAAGCAATAAAATAAAATAAATAAATAAACTGTTATTGACTGTAAATTTTGACTGACCTGTCACTTGATACATATTGTTGTCTCTATTCTTTCCAAAGAAAATAAGAGAGATGACAATATGTGTCAAGCCAAAAGTGATACTTCATTGCAATCGAAAACGACAGTGATACTCGCTATATCATTCAAAAGAAATTTTCACCAACATGTTACTCTTAGTTACACTTAAACTAGGTTTAGGCTAAGCACCATCTGCGCTCGGCCACCTCAAGTCCGGTAATGCTGTAAATGCCTCTTCAAGGAAAATTGTATCTACTGAGGCACATAAAAGAAATAGTTAATTAATAATAAAATATCAAGTATCATAATATCAAAGAACAGAGTATGATTTACACACAAATGTTTGATACAGTAAATATCTCAGTCAATTTATTTTATTGCGTAAATGAACCACAAAATAATAACAGCATATAATAAATCGTTTGTTCATTAATAAGGGTAACTAAGATAAACTGTTGCCCCGACAGGCGTTAATATCAATAGAATTATTGGTATCGTTTTGTTAAGTCCAATATTAAATGCCAGTATTTCGTTTCGTGGCCCTGATCCCCTTTCCTTAATAACATATTTGTTTACTCTGATCCAAAAGATTGTTGATTTTCTTAAGCCTATAACAATTATACGATAACTTTATTTGTTTGAAACCTCTAACACTGTAATTTTTTTTTTATTAAAAAAAACGAAATCTTTTTTCACGTTCTGTATTTTGAACTCAGATTTTGACAAATTAAATTTATTATTTTAGGACAACGATGAATATTAGTCCCTTTAAAATCTACGATACAATTTTTGTTTTGTTTTTAATGTATTTTTTTTGCAGGTACAGTTGATATTATTTTATTTTGACCTTGAAGTTAAAAAGCCTACAGCTATTTCAGGTATAAAAAAATCATGAAGGATGTTACGAGTATAATGTAAGTTATATGACTTAACAAAAATTTAAAATGGCGTAAATGCTGCACTCGATCTCGATAGAAAGCGTTACAGTTCATATGAGGTTTTGTCGTTGGTAATGGAGTTTACATGTCTTCGATTTTTCGCCTTTTTTTCTTCTGGTTTATATTCAATGTGCTTTTGGCGACTAAAAAAGGCGATTTTAATTTTCGATTTTTAATTCCCCTGGTATTGCAAATGTCTACTATGGACGTCTATGATGTTTTTCCGCGGTTCGTTTCCCTAAAAAATTGCAAGTTTAAAATATGGATAAAAAGAGTAACATTATATTTATTTGAGAACTATGGAAGCTATTTAGTGAATAAATGAAATAATTGTTCCATTTGTTAGTACGATTCCGACCTCTATGGTCGCCTACAAAAGCTGTGATAACAATATCGGCGATAGTTTAAATAATCCTCTTACACATAAATTGAACGGCCGTTGCAGTGAAAATAGCTTATTAATTCAATTATGACCGCGTACAATAATTTCAGAAATGATGCAATATTTTGACTTAAATTTAGATACTGCGTCTATCATTTAATGATAGATGGTGTAGTAATATTATACATAAATAATTTTATATAAATTAATAATGATTTTTAAATAGAAGTAATCATTATTATATGATAAATAAAATGGTTTTTGAAATGATTAAGAAAATAAATACATAATTAATAAATGAAGAACATCCTGTATATAAGATTTATTCTTATCTAAATTAATAATTATTTAACAGTGTGAATAGCATACATGTTTACATAATAACCCATAAAATATAATGCTTGTGCCTTTTGGAAAATAATTTATTTATGTAAGAGAGTAACGAAATTAATTTGCGTCCAAAATATTCTGCGTCTATAAAATTGATTGTTGGTGTAAGAGCTTATTTAGTTTTTTTATATAAAATGAAAACATTTACTCCATATTATATAGTATTAAATAATTCACGAAAAAATCTTTTAAATCCGATACCGAAGTTTTTATTTTATCGGGAACAAGCAAAGTAATCTTTTCCCTGCATGTTATATCTCGTAGAAATCAAACAGATGAGAAAAGCGTCTGTTTACAAGGTGTTTAATATACCCTCTAGGTTGTCGAAAAACTACTTATAATAGTGAGGCTTCCTAAATTACACTTGACATTTCTCTTGAGTGCGACCAAGATGGGTCGTGACTAGTTCCTGAGACGCTCGCCGTCTCGACGCCGCTTCCGAGCTGACATACGCCCCACATTTATTTACCCGACGCAGATTAATACCGCGTCATCCCGCACATATCCACTCCGAGGCTGCGCCATTCTCGATCATATCACATGAAGTAACAATGACGAATATGCTCTTACGAGACCGCCTCTAATGATCTTTAATAACGAGCATCTTCATAAAACCGTCTGTTTAGTGGCTGAATATTAATAAACCCACACGTCGTCAATATTAAATACTTTCTATTTGGAAATGTACTTATTTATTTATTTTACTTTTATAATTAGTAATGGTACATTAGGACAACATATTTTAATTTTTTGAATTGAGCTCTGGGCTTGAAAGTACAAGTACGTTAGTAAAATGATTGCCTTAAGTAAACAGGAAGTATCTCTTGATTTCCCTTCTATTATAATCCTTATATGAAATGTATGTGGAGGGCTAAAAGGGTAGAGGAAGCCTGAAGAAAGTATGGATGTATTGCGTGAAAGAGGATATGCGTTAAGTGGAATCGGGTATGACTGGCTCTTAATAGAGATGTACGAGTATGAAACTGTTCCGACCCTCCGTATACAAATAGCAGTATGATAATTATAAAGTGCTTTAAAGACTTATAAAGTCAGTGGGAAATAATATGGTATTGACTATATAGTAGAATCGACAAACATAGAAGTAGATTGCTATTGTCCACGTAATGTTAGCGAGTGTACGCTTGAGTGCCTGCACGTGACACCGCCGTTAATGTTTACGGCATATAATCATCACGCCGCTGCCGCAACTGTACGTAGTGTCGACTCACGTATCTTTATCCGAATAGAAATTGCGGAACATACAAAAGAATAAAGAGTTTGCCCTACAATAGTTCCTGTGATGTGTTTCACAATGAATCTGTATCGTATCACTTTTACCTAAGTTTTGCGAACTGGCTGGAAGACTTTCGGTCAGTCAGTGTTATCTTTTTTTTATTGCTAGTTAATAGAACGACTTGAAAATAATACAAAAAAGTATTTTCTTCATTGTTCAGAATCTGTTTAATTATGTTTTATTTTTAGTAAACAAATGGTTCTTTTTCATATAAGCGGTAGTTGAAACAACACAAGAATTAAGGGTTATTATTTTGTTGAGGTTAATTATGCTACGAACTATTCATCATACAGTAAGAGACTCGGCAAGCGCTGTGTAATTACAAATTCATAAATTATGGCTATAAATTGACTAAAGCAAGATTAACCCTTGCACGCAACCACCTACTGGGCAATATCTGCCAGGAATGTGCCTGACTTCCCAGAATACTTACCATATATATTTTTGTATTTCGGGAAACTAAAAAGAAACAATTTAGATCACCCGATCAATGTTCTACATAAATTTTAATCTAAAATCATTTCATATCCAAAAAAAAAATAACATTAAGATTAATTCATAATTTTATAATAAAACATATACATTGACATAATTCTTCTGCGATTTTCAATTTCATTCGGAACATCAATTGGTATTGGTTTATGTATCTCATTACAGTAATAAGTGGATACGAACTTCGCACAATCATTAATTCAGTGGAATTTTCACACCTTGATTTATTAACGAATTATGATGGCATTTTTAATGAAGTCATACGAAATACAGTTTTACAATAATAGAACATATACATATATAAATATTTTTAAGGGACATGTATACTAATATATGCTCAAATGGCGATAAAGACTGCTATTAATTTATGAATAAGGTATAACATTGGCGCTGTATGACTTTTATAGATAAAATTTATATTGAAAGGTTTCATGCAAACTATAGAGCGTCGGTGGCTCAGGGGTTTCAGCACTTGACATGCAATCTGCAGGTCCTGGGTTCGAATCCCGCCATGTACCAATGTGTTTTTCGATTTTCGATTAACATATGTACATTTATCCGACGTTCTTACGGTGAAGGAAAACATCGTGATGCAACCTGCACATATCTGAGAAGAAATTCAATGATATGTGTGAAGTCAACCAACCCGCACTTGGCCAGCGTGGTTGACTATGGCCTAGTCACCCCTAACTTGGGGTAGGCTCCGAGCCCCTCGGTGGGGACATATAGTGAGCTGATGATGATGATGATGCAAACTATAACGTTTTTTGGTTTCATGTTCTATTTATTGGAGTGCCTTTTGGTGTGCAATATTTTTGACTTTTCTGTATTTTGCCTGAAGAAATAAGTCAGATGGTATTCGCACGCAAAAGCCACACATAATCGACCATGTGAAAAACACTGATTTTTGGAAGGTAATCCACTAACTTTATTTTTTGACTATGTCGTAAAAATAAATTTACACTCATTTTGTCTACTTCATATTTCGTAATATAAATATCTCTGACATATTGACATCACAAATGTAAAACTTGCTACTTCGTATCATTACTTTTTTTGTCGAACATCCTTATTTATGTCCGCACTGAATTACACCGAAATCTCATATTGTGATCAATGTAGTAACTCAATATTACAGATTATAAAAATTCAAACATGTTCATTTCGCTGATGTAAGATTCACGACATGAAATAAGAAATCAAACAGACTTAGGTAAAGAAAAGCTTCAGATGTATGTAATGTTATAAGTAAATATTCATATTTGCGCATGTTATTAACCTTGAGGTCGTGTTCATCGATATTTTATTACGAATTCATATTTATAAAGACAACATTGACACTAAATGATATTTAACTTTCTTTTTTGTAATACATATTTGTTTTGTACTGAAATTTTATTTACAACTCAATTATATTGGAATGCCAAAAACATAATATGAACTGGTGATTGTTGCTTCATTCATTCCAATTTGTATTATTATTTGTTTTACTTAATGTAAGTAAAAAAAACATACAAATAGAGCCACGAGTTAAGTCTCTTTAAATGAATAGTACTGATTCTAAGCTACATTTGTTGATCCAATAAAATTGTTTTTTTTTTATATAAAAAGGTGGCAAACGAGCTCATGGCCACCTAAATTCGTCGAAATGGCGAAGCGACCGTTGCCCATAGACATCCGTAATTGCAGATGCGTTGCCTACCTTTAATGAACGGAGAAGGGGACGCACTTAAAGAGGGTATTTTCCCTTCCTAGGCGTCCCCTCTTCCGCCAAATCAACTTCCTCTTCCCATCCTTTCCTAGTAAGAAAAAGGTGGGAAGGGAAAAAGGACTAAAATTAGGCCTCCGGCACCACATTCTTCAGATGAAACGTGCAATCTTTCTCAAGTTCATGTCTAGGTCCAATCAAAGACCGAAAGGGAATTTAGAGTCCTTTGAGCAGGATATCTATAAATTTCCGCGCGAATGTCAGCAATTGGGATGTTTAAGTGCATGCTTCGAGTTCTATCTATGGTTAGTGTAATTGTCGAATAATACATTACACTTGGAATACAATAACGTCTTCAATACCCTTAGGCATTTCTACTAAGTAATCATTATTAAGTGGTTTTGGTTTCAGAGAGCGCATGACTTTGGTCACCGTAATAAACCTGCTTTGCAACCCCTATGTTTAATACAAGTTCTGTTCAATTAGTTCCGACTTCGATTAAACTTTGTAATCAAAATGCATTTAACGTTGTGCCTTTAACATTACTGATATAAATGATTGCAAAAACTGTCCGTATATTGACGATTACATTGTTAAAGGTTGGAATAATTTTTTTATTTGATATTGACAGTATAGATGGTAGTTTAATAAAATTGATAGTTTTAAAACAAAATCACACTTAGTCTCCCACAGCCGCTTAGTGTACATTTATCATACTAAATTTACAGTAAAGGAGGCCACTTGACTCATACTGCGAGATTAACTGTTATTAGTAAATCCATAAATCCATTGTTTTACTTAAAAGGTAAATAATTATTAGAATGGGTGTTTTATTAAAATATGATTGAAAATTACAAATATCATATGCGTTTAATACAATGGCAATACGCTTTTTTACTCTTGTATAAGGCGCTCATTTACTCAGGTGAATGAATATGTGTTGCGATATTTACAAGCTTTTTTCTGTTATTCAAATGTTTCAAATATAGTTCATTAAGCAAGTGATAACTTTAATGTACCTGTAATACAAATACTAACGAAAACGATTTTTACTATTAATCTATATCTATATATATAAAAGAAAGTTGTGTTAGTTACACTATTTATAACTCAAGAATGGCTGAATCGATTTGACTGAAAATTGGTGGGCAGGTAGCTTAGAACCAGGAAAAGGACATAGGATAATTTTTACCCCGTTTTGTATTTTTTATTCCGCGCGGACGGAGTCGCGGGTAAAAGCTAGTTTTCAATAACATAATATGGATTTTAATATTGGCGCGATCTAGGGAAACTTCTGTCGCTTCTTAAGTTACGCATACATATTTCTGGTACAAATTATAAAACCTTTCTTTATTAGTGTGACAGTTTGATGGACATAAATTATCTAGATCCATTCTGTATTTTCTTAGAAACCGTAAGATTTACATCACCAAGTTAATTCCTTATATTGTAATATATTCCTCTCGACAAGTAAATTCCAAGGAGTTTTGAATTTACTTGTCTGCACAAATATTATCGTCACAATTGATCAGTAATCAGTAGTTGCGGTAGCATTGGCGTTCTGTTTAAACTATAGTAAGGTACAGTACTTTGTACCTCGTGCGGTTATATTCCATTTAACTTTAGGGCGCGATCCCGTGAATGCCATCCCACATCTTTATGCCTTAACGAGGGTGCTTATGAATTTAATTAATCCGGCTTACGATGATTTTAGTACAAGTAAAATTATGTCTTTATTGCATTTTCGGCACGGTTATTAAATTTCAAGAGAACACAAAGGTATTGAAACAAAAATACTTGAGCGTTATGTTTAAAATGTCCCATTAATAGGAAAAGTTATGTAAATATTTGTGAGAGTATATTAATGCTTATGACTCTTTTATGTACTATCTATAAAATAAGGGCCCTTTAGTTTACGTATATGTATGATGAGTAAATAGACTAATGTGAATTAGATTCACAAGCTAGTAGCAACCCATACTAATGTCACTTTGTAATATTTTTTGAAACAAAAGTTATACTTTCAACTTAACTATTACACGTGGTGTAAATTACTTAAACACCAAATGATTAAATTAAGTAAACTAAGACATATAAATATGTGTACGAAATCTGCGATGAACCATGGCCAACAGTTAGTTTTAAAATGAATAGTATTGAGAGCTGCAAATATAATTAGCTGTTATATTTAAATACTTTATGGTGTTCTAAAGGTACGTTCATTAAATTATAACTTGAGTATTATTGCCTATCTTAAAACAATTGCTGCTATTAATTTGTATTAAAGATACTGGCAGGTAGGTTATTTTCCAACCCATTAAAGTGTAAAATTGCAGCAGTCGTTTGATCTAAATTTTAAAGTATCATGACCCGTATTGTATTGATTCAAGTACATGTTGGTCTTAACTAGGTATCGTTCCTTTTCAAAAAAAAAAAAACGTAGATTAATAGCATGCTCAGGTCAGAAAATTTAACATGGATTTTTTTCTCTATTATTACTTTGTTATTACATCTAAAGGTGTGTTTTAAATTTCAGATTAATCAATCAATAGAATGTGAATATAATTATTAATAAAAATAGAGCCAATTAAATAAAAGATACCTCCATAAATTGGATCCCCTTGTTGCTTTTATTCAGAAACCTTCATTAGATTTTTAGTCTATAATGTAGATCTTTTATTCCCTCTATTATGATGTTGCTGGATTCGGTCGACCATCTTTTTTTGTTGCGCAATGGACCCAATATGATATTTTTTCGATAATCAATAATTACTTCGGATCTGATTAAATAATACTAGATTTGTAATTAGTACAACTATCAAGTAAAGATTATGCATAGCGCTGTCCGGACGTAACGCGACATATGGTGTCATGTTCCCGAGGGAGCAAGTGTCGAGGCGTAGTGACCGCTGTCATCTGGCAGCGACCGGCTTCTAACCTCACATAACTTACATGGACATTGCGGCACGTGGACACATTTATCACCTTTAATATTAAAGTTTAAATTGATATTTATCCATACTTCAAAAGTACAATTACTTTTTACAAAGATTTTTTTTACTTTTTTTAGTATGTAAGAGTAATAGCTGTTAACCATTTTTGTAATATTTTAATGTCAATTCCTTTAACTAAATATATAAGGCACTTTTAAAGTAACGGAACAAAACTTTCATAAAACGTAATCTCTTATTAATCCTTGTATCCATTTTGCGGTAAATTGATCTTCATTTTTAAACATGACACGTGAAAAACAAAACACAATTGGTATAATAAACTTTGAAAAAAAAAATCTGTAAGTGTGATGATTATTTAGGAATTCATTGCTAACTGAATTATTAAAAAAACAACAAAATAAATCAATACTGGTTGGTTAGATGTATATAAAAACTGTTTTCAAAAGTAAAACATACAATGGAAAATATAAAAAAAATGTTGGAACTCAATTTTCATCACAAATGTTTGTCGTAAACATGGTAGCAATTTTAACATGCTGTTCATATTTTCTCAGTGAATTTGATTTACAATGTTTTAAAAAAATATTTGTAAACAATGTGGAAATTGGACGGTCCTTTCTATCTTTATTTGGACTGAATTTAAAAAAAAAATTAGTAAGTAGCCTATGTGTTCTTACAGACTATGTTCTACATTTATGCCAAATTTCTTTAAGATCCGTTGAGACGTTCCAGAGATACCTTAAAACAAACATCCATCCATCCATTTGTAATATTAGTAAGATTACATTTAAGTTTTTATAAAAGACGATCAGGAAATATTAAGTCTGTAAACCAATAGTTTATATGTTAATCCAATTGTGACAGCATGATTTCTGTCTTTGTGGGTCTAAGACAAAAGACCAGACAAAGACCTGACAAGATGAAGAATTATTCTTAATACTTCATTCTGTCGCAGAATCCGCAAGAAATGCCACAAGTTCAAATCTGGTCCTTTTTTCCATCACATCCTTTTTAAATTAATAGAGGATGGATATTAAAGAGAAGCAACTTTTATTTTTGTTTACCCTCTTTAGTTTACAAAAGGTAAGCAATATACTACAACCCATTTGTTTGTTGTAGATACCTACATCCGGATACCACATGTACCGGGAACATAACGCCAGGTGACTCGCTTGAATATTTGCCACCTTGGTCTACAAAGCACATTTTCAACATCAAATATTTATATCAGTATGTAAGTAAATCACATTACATAACGTGTTACGTTTCGTTTTCCGCTCAAGCCACGATGCAATTGTCACACAAAATCCAATTTATGTCACATATACGAGTAGTGGGACCGATTTAGTAACGTTTCACACTGATTTTACAGCTGCATGCTTTACGCTCTCGCTAATCTACTTTGAGGAACTTAAGCTATATTAAATACCGATGTATCTTATTTGAAATCGTAGTTCCAATTAACATAACACTTATGTAACTCCTCTGGGTTAGTATGTAGGGTAGGAAGAGATTACGAATTTCCATTTAGCACGATCTTAACACACTTCACTTTTTCAATAAAACATCTACGCATTCACATCCATTTTATTTTATTCTTATAATATTATTTGGATACACAAAATCAAGCACATGTTGGTTATTATAAAAAATCAGAAAGCATTGAAAGTATTGTTACTATTTTATTTTAACTAGTGTGGCACTGGCACCTGCCACATCATATCACGCGGCTTTCAAACAATTCATTTATTTATATAAAATAAGTGACGGTACAAATAACAACAAAAAAATTGTGAACATGGCAACATTTAATAAAAGACTTCAGTACACATTTATGTTCCTTTCTTAGAATGTAATCTAACTTTAACAACTTTTCGGGGTTTCCACAATTATTAAGAATAAATGAAGGTGATTACACCGTTTCTAATAGTTTTCTAATAAATTGTTTATTAACTATTAGAAAGTAGTAAATTAATAATCACTTTTGCAGTAGCAATAAACTTCACAGTAGTGAATCGCAAGACCAAGTGCATTTAATAACCGCAATGACCTTTTATACTTTTATCAGTGCCAAGTATTATTTTTGTGAAAGTCGTGTGTACTAGGAATTTTCTATCAAATAATCCGTCACACAAATATAAATTTAAATTGCAAATAAAAGTAGCGGTATATGGAGAGCTTTCGAGTTAAACTCGTAATTTATTTTGCTTTGTGATTTTTCATTGCTTGTCTCGGCCGCACCATTTGTAGAGCCACAATTCATCTGACGGCGACGCTACTTTTCATCCAGGTTCACGTGATGGTCTCTCACTTCTATTTCCCTATTTATACTAGTTTCACACGAGGACACGACAGTAGGTATAAAGGACTACTATTCTTAGAACGCTCACTTTCAATACATCACTGTTTTGCTCCGGCCGTTAAACAATAACACTGCTGTTTAATCTTACTTTTAAGTCTCACGTCCTCATGTGAAACTATTACGCGTTAAATAGTAGGGGGTGTAGGCTACCTCAGGGAACAAAGCCAGCAGTCAGCATGCTTATCTACACCATTATTCGTTCATTCGACCTTCGCCCGCATCGCATCCATGCGTCGAGCCACAAACAGGTTAAACCTAGAATTTGTCAATCCGTAATGTGGATTTTATCTGCGTGTAATTTGTATGACGCTTCGCACCGGCCTTAACCGCTCTGGAAAATTGTCGACGACAGTTTAATTTAAAAAAAAAAGTTTTGGTACGAATTCAAATAACATTGTTTTCGAAACAAACTACATTCCCCACATTCTTCTTTTCACAACCAATTCTTCTTTACAAAATTCTTCACTCTAATGATCATGTACGTAATTTCAAGTCTAAATTGTAATTATTTTTTACACAAATGGCCCTTCCGATTCCTATACTATATGTTTATTTGTGGCAGTATCCGATTTATTTTTCGTTTTTATTTAGTTAACCCGAAACAAAAGGAAAGCATGATGTACTTTTTACAACTTTGTCAAGTGGATGCAAAATTCCAATCCGCAAGTAGCTGGTTAGGTTAGGAGTTCGCCTATTAAAGGTGGGCGGCCATTTTGATTGAATTATTCTCTTACCTTCTCAATTTCCTGAGAAACGAAAATCTTAATGGATGGTAATTAATTTGAAAATGAACGCGGCTTGAGTTGCGAAGGAATCATAACGCGAACTGCCTACAACTAAAAGATACATGAGGTGAAAGTGTATTATAACATTGTTGATAACACAATTTTCAAATTTTGACTCATCTGTAGAAATCTTCTGTAGCACAATGTACTCTTTATTCTTTGTTCTGTCTGCAATATGCATAATAGACATTGAAAGATGTAAAATATAATTAAGGTATTCGAAGCATGTGTGCATTTAATAAAACCTTCACTTCATGAGCAAGCCCCCATCTATTGCATCAACACTAAACAAACAAGACCGTCGAAATGCAACAACTAATACGATATCCGTCACGGAGTGAGATACCGAACTACTTCTAAGACAGCGACCCATCGAAAAGAAGTAAACTAGAAATTACGTCTCTATTGAATTTGCTAAAGTAACTCTAATGTTTATCTAACTATCCATGGAATATACTTTAGAATTCTGACGGTCAAAACTATTTTTTGAAAACAGTGCCATAAAAAGTTTTGCCAGTGATATAAAAAATGTAGGAGGTTAATATGCGAAAAGCGTTACCTAAGCCAAGCTCCTGTTCTGTTTACCATATTCTAATGTCTTTCGATTGAATGTATAGAACAGGCATTGTTAAAAGATTTTCTCGTTATTGACTTTTGAGATATATATGTTTTATACTCAGTCAAATATCAATGTTTTTCAGTTAGTTGTTTTCTCACTGACATTTATTTCACCCAAAACACAATAACTGAAAAGAATTAAAGACATTTAATTTCTTTGAGTTATTGTGTTTCATCGAAGATTTCACAGAAGTGATCACAAAACATGTCCATTCAGCAATAGGATTTTTTTGCTTAAAAGAAAATCGCTAAGAACTTTGTGCATAAATAAAAAAGACATGAAAATTGCGCAGTAGATTAAAGTGACATTTTATCAAAAGGAAGCGAAGCGGAAAAGATTGAAATGAACCAATAGAAATTGTGTTATTTTGATTAGATAGATATTTTTTTTTTACTTCGTTCAGGCTGGAATTCTGTCACTTTTTATTTTGAGAGTCAACGAATACATCTAATAGTATTTCGATCAAGATTAAATTGAGTGTCGATGTTCATTTATTTTTATGATACGTTTGACGATTGACTTGGCGATGACCAACCGTTCTTTACTTTGGTTTATAGTTAAGTAAGAAATAGTAAAAGTAGTTTAACAGTGGTAGATCCAGCAACACCAATATCTGTTGGGTGCACGAATGGGCCAAGTCGACCGGTGTAATACCACGACCATACAGAAGACAGGCGTGAAGTGGAATTCCGCGTTTTGTCTGATGAGTGCGGTGTAGGAGGCCTAACTTTAGTCCTCTTCCCCTTCCCCTTCCCACCCTTTTCTTATTAGGAAAGGATGGGAAGGCGGAGTAGATTAAGTGGAAGAGGGGACGCATAGGCAAGGGAAATATCCTCTTTCTGTGCGTCTCCTTTTCCGTTAATTAAAGATAGGCAACGCATCTGTATTTTCGGTTGTCCATGGGCAACGTTGGACTCACTATTGCGGCGAATTCATTTGGCCGTTAGCTCGTTTGTCACCTTTTGATATAAACAGTAAGTATTCTACTTACACGTAAGAATACAGATTATTATTGAATCATGTATGTTAATTTCCATATTTCTCATTACCAAATTCTATGTGAGACTTCAAAGTTAAAATAATTGAAACGCGATCAATTAAAAGCCAACTTTTTTTTTAATTTCAAAAGTTAAAGATTTACCAGCGAATTAAAATTTCCCTCTAAAATATGTTGCAGGTTTAATTTTAATTCAAAATGTCTATAGCGTTAAAAAGGCAATGTTAATATTTATATTTCCATACTGTGTTTATTTAAGAGTCAACATAAAAACAACATTTCTAAAATATACAGTTTAAACAGTCAATTCCACGACTATTTAATAAAAAGTTTTGCCCAAAAAATGTTGTTTGATGGCAAATTGGCAAAATCTATGTATTGACCGAAGCAGATATAAAAATCCACAACCAAAGTATCACTCGACGAACCTCAAATAAAAATGTTTGAGATGCACAAACATGTTTCGCAGTATTCTGCATTCGTATAAACCAGCCACGAGGTCTTTGTATATTTATTTTTAAGTACATTGTTCTTTATACCATGAAATACGTGTTGTTTTAAAAGTTACAGAGATAAGCATAAACATGATCTGAAAGAAACGAGCATGATTACGTAAATGGATGTTTAAGTAATTCTTAATAAAACCTTATGGACCACTTTTAAAACATACATTACTTTGCGAGCAGTTGTGGCAGTAAGACTAAATAAAGTCTTTATTTAAGAAATGGCATATAAATTTCTTTTTATTGTTATAATAATTTCCAGTGCCTTTAAACTTCATTTGGTATGTATATTAGTTAATAATATTAATTGCAACAAATTAGAAAAAGTGACTTAAAAAGCGGCTATCCAAATTCGCCGAAATAGCGAAGCGATATCTGCCCATAGACATTCGCAATTGCAGATGCATTGCTTACCTTTTATTACCTCTATTAATTTATAAATTATATTTTTTTGTAATAAATGTTTCTAGGAAAATACTAGAGATATCAAAAGTTTTTTTTTAATCCTCTTGGATGTTACCGACATATAGTTATTAATAATATTTATAAAGTCGTTATTCGTGCTTACAGATAAATGCAGAAACATACAGCAGAAAAACATTAGAAGCTATGATTTTACAAACGCTATGGGATCGGGTCTACTCTAAACAAGAGGAATCTGTTAAACAAGAAGCAATAAAGAATCTAAAAGAAACTGGTCACTATGATAACCTTATTAATCATTTAACAACGACCGACAAGAATAAAGTACAGAAAATTTTAGAATTGACCGCTGAAATTATGATTGCCTATATGGAATAAGGTAATATTAAAATTAAATAAATTTTAATGATACTATTAACTGTCATAATGGTATATTAAATAAAATCCAACTGTATTTGGTTAAATTTTTTGTACTTATACTAATGGGCGTTAGGTATTTATGTATTTGTCTTTTCTTAATAAATAAAAATCAATGTTTTTATGTTTGTTCTCTATGCTTTCCTAAAACTTGATGTGTAATATTTTACGCAAATTTAAAAGAAACCGGTCTTTATTAATACAGAAATCACTACATTATTTTATTAAATATCACTATTAGAGATGAAAAGCTCATATTGTGGTTTTGGCAATTAAGCGCTGTGCTTCAATCGTTTATTTAACTTTTGACAGCTCGAGTGGTGCCAAACTGCGAGTGATGATGCCCTAACTGCGCTTCAGATTGATTTCTGAAAACAATAGAATTTAATTGTGACGAAGTTCGTATTAATTTAATAATTTTCAGTAATAAATTAATTTTCACTTCATTTTTCCTTTAATATTTTTATTGTCGCCTAGTCACTAGCTAGGCACGCCTAGACAAGCTGTCGCCCTGTGTCTCTGTCCTCGCGGTATTATTATTTAACAAGTAGCCTATGTGTTCTTCCAGACTATGTTCTACATCTATGCCAAATTTTATCGAGGTCCGTCTCCCCCGTTCTGGAAATACCTTCTAACAAACATGTATCCATCCATTCATAATTTTTTTTTAATCTATACATTTATAATATTAGTAATTATTAAAAAAAAATCAAATCAATTCTTGTTTATTTATCTCGTAAATGTTTAGCAATACTTTTATGAAAAGACATGAGCAATACATGATTTGAGGACATTTAAATTAATTTCGTTGGAATGATCGTCGTGCGCTTGTCGCTTTGAAACTTAATCAATATTAATAATGACAACAGACGCATAGCAAAATTTTAATTTAACTTATCGATTTAATGAAGTTTTAATTTGTTACAGATGATTAACTTTATTCTGAATTTATTTGCTGATATTATAAAATGTACTGTAATTGCAAAAATGGCCATTTAATTCTGTATTTGTTCCTGCCTTAATGAAGATTTGACAATCATATTAAACTAAATACATGTCTTAAAACATTAAAAATAAACAGCATTTTTATTACTTAAAAGCACAAGAGTCAAATTTTATAAATTAAAATTATATTTACGTTTTATTCATAAAAATGTTTTGATTTCCTGATGCCACAGTACCAATCCTAATTATTTTCCCTCTCATTTTCTTAACAAAAAAAAAAACAGAAAACAGTATATGTTTCTGTCACTATCACTGTTAGATATAATTGTTTCGGTTGTGGACTTAAAATATTCAAGGCAAGGCAAGATGAACAGAAAAGCCCTTCTAGGGTAGCCATTTTTTTTTTAATTTATTTCTATCTAGATAAACTTATAGCTGGTAATTAGCAATAGAAAAAAAGTATGTCCATTTTCATTAATGAGAAGTTATAAACGAAATAATCGTATATTCTAGAATTATCTTTATATCATAAAATAAAAATCTGATCTTGGAACTTCATATTTTATATTCTGTGTGAAATACGTTCCTTCCTTGAACCCGAAATCTCTCCGGTACATTATTTTATCTAGACCCAACTCGAAGTCCGTAGCAATAAAGATATTTCAACGGAAAAGTTCATTCGTTTATTCGTTCTCTAATACCAGATATTATCGACGCATCATAATTGAAAACGTGTAGTTCGTTTTCTTTTATCTTCGAAACTGTGAAATTGTAAAAGGTCTTTAATTTTCTAATTTAAGAGATAACATAAAAGTTAAGATTTATGCCAAAAGAATAAGAGGATTTTTAGCCTACCTTGTCATTACCTTTGACAAAACAGAGATAACGTCATGTTTTAAACGGAGTTTTTGGTCTCAGAAACCCACGGTAAGTCAGTCGGGTGTCGTCAGTATTTTTTAAATCATCTCTTTTATGTGTGCTGCTATTTTGTTGAATTTCATTAATTTTACTCGTGTAATATGTTGTTAATGCGGAAATAAAATAGCATTTAGTAGCTACTAATATTTTACTGTTATGAAATAATGCCAGTGCTGCGTAAACCCTTTGAGTGATACGATCATGCGTGGAATCCCTTTACCGCCATAACAACGGGGCTGGAAGCTCTACTTAAACCCATATTAACATTTTAACAAAAGAGGTATTGGGCACGCTTCCGATCGAGAATAATTGCAATTAAAGCTTTACAAGTCTTTTAAAAAATATACCGTGGGTTTCTGAAATTAAAATCTCTCTAAAAATATATCAGCACCCCAGTCATTATTTTTGACAAAACAGAGATAACCATACGTTTCAAACGGAGGTTTTGGTCTCAGAAACCCACGGTAATTATTTTTAGATATTTTTTACAAATTCGCAAATGACTATTAGCTCTAATTAAGTCAAATACAGTTCCAACATTTTCAACTTTCATCTTACCGTTGATTTCTGAGACCAAAATATCGTTTAAAACATGTTTTATTTCCGATTCGTCAAAGATAGGGATGAAGATATGTTTTGAACAGAGATTTTGGTCTCCGAATCCGACGGTTAAGCGAACACCTGGTCCAATGAATGAATAGGACACATTTCGCGTATGTATCCGATAAACATTTTTTGTTCTCGTTGACATATTGAAGGTATATTTATTGCGCCATTGTCATCGACCTGGAGCTTTAAATGTATCGCACTCGAGGCAACAGTTTGATAAATGCTCGAAATTAAATACGCTATCGGGAACCAAGCTTACTAATAGCAAGATAATTTTTACCCCGTTTTCTATTTTTTATTCCGCGCGGACGGAGTCGCGGGTAAAAGCTAGTATTTAAATAAAGATACAATAAATGTAAATTTAAACATACTTAGACGAAAAAAACTGTCTTTTGTTCTGGTTTGGAATGAGGATAGAAATTTTTGGCACATATTTTAAGTACCTGATGTAATACTTATACATTTAGTCATTATCTAAAAGCTGTAGCTTGTAGATTCTCAACTTAATATATGGATTGTCATACATCGACGAAGCTTTGAGATTTTCAAAGTATTACGTTGTTAAGTATCACTTTCGGTCTAGACGGTGACTGACTACAAAGGAGTTTTGTATAACAGTGTCTGTATTAAAACAAGCCTTATAGTCTTTTTATGTTAATAAACCTTCCCCTTTATATTTCGGTCACAAGCTGTGTATGAGCCGATAACGAATATTATTTTCTATATTAATGTTGGATTATAAATACGTGCGGTGTATAATTTTTTTTTGTGATCTTGCCACATGTGTTTGTGAAAAAACGTTTGGAATAAAAATTAAACTATAATTTTGGCAATAGAAAGCACCAAAATTAAATTAGTGTGGGTCGTTCCAAAATACTTTGTATCTTAATTATTAGACTAACAAAATTATTTTGTGAAATAATTCAGAAACAAGTAACATCCTACCTAATAATAGGCTACAAAGACAAAAAATGTCGTAAAGATTTTTCCAGAATTCAAATGTGTTTCTAACAAATTATGTCAGCGTAAAAAATTTTTTTACGAACTTAGTCGATAACATCTAATTTCTAATAAGAATTTTATTTTATAACTTCGATTTATGAATTTTATTCCAAAAAAATAGATATGAAAAATTCATCATCAGCTCCCTGGCCTTATCGCACTCACGTAGGATTGGCACACAAGGTTTTATAAACCTTAAAGATTTGGCTTAATTTTTTTCGGCCAGACGTCAGCCTGTCGCGAACCCCACTTGTGAGGAAAAATAGTTATACTGAAAAAAAAAAAGAATAACGTTCTGAAAAAAAAGCACATTTATATTATTAAAGCTCTAATATGTACGGTTTATAATCTGTTACAACATGTCGATGTGCAAAACCCTTTTAAGGGTCAAGCATACATATAAAATATTTGCTTCTAAATCCTTCGCATATTAGTTTTCATAATTCGACAGGGAATTTTTTTCTTATATTAATACGTCACACAAATATTTTCAATAGAATTTTTATAAGAAGATAAGTGAATAATAATTGCTGTAGTTGTCTGCTTTATAAAGCACTAGCTGTCACCCGCGACTACGTCCGCGTGGAATTAAAAAAAATCGTAATTAGTAGATCCATGCTACATCTGATCCGTCCATCTAAGCATTCCGATTTATTATACTATTAGTAATAGTAAGATAAGAGTAACTTTTCCACGACAAAAAATCCGCATAAAATACATTCCGATCCATCTCAATTTTTCGGCAATCTTTGTGTTTGTTTTGTGTCTTTGTGTTTCGGCAGTGGAAACCCGACAGTTACAGGTTATCATCTAAATGTATACACTCATAATAGCTTCTCAGGTACATCGTTTCAAGGAACACAATAAAATACATATGTTATAAATAGCTGCCTAACCCTTAAAATAATTACTAACTTGTCGAACTTCCCACTCAAGATTAGAATTTCAGAAATAGTACGAAATCATGAGCATAAGTAAAATGAAGTTTATTCGAAAGGTCTTTCAGTATTAACTGGAATCGCGATCAATTTTATTTAGAGTAAAAAAATGTTTATTTAATAAATGAACATAGTTTCCAAAGATTTCTTTTACTCTTCACGATTTCACTTACTTAAATGTGAAGTTAAAACGTGTAATATATCTCACTTCGCCGTTTCTCCTAGTGTAAGTTTCCACTGCGCTCGAACTTGTAGAGTTTCAAATACTTTTTTCTTTGAATTACGATCCATTTATTAATCGGTAAGTCTTTTATTGAGGTTATTTAAAATGTACTCCGATAAAAAAAGACTTTTACAAGGAAATAGATGGAGAAATATTTTAGCAAAACATTCCCTTAAAATAATGTAAAAGGTTGTTTTAACAAAATTAAAAGACACAGCAGTTTTCTTCTGTCTGCTCCTTTCCTACCTTTATTTAATGTTAAAAGCTTAACAAACATACGTAGATGTGTTGCTTGTTTATTGTGTCTGAGTATCCCTTTGTACTCCGAAGCAGCATTTTCATTTCAGGTAATGAAGTATCAAAGTACAAACTACATTCACAACTAGTCTGTTCCAAAAAGTCTAACGTGTGGTGTGGTTTTCACTAGAGATTAGGCTCATAGTCACAGCCATACCAATCAGCCAAGTTAACTATAGAGTGTAGCGTTGCGAACAGTGATGTATAGCATAAATTGTGTTTGCACAAGCGTGAAGCGCTTTGCAGTACGCCAGAGTGCTGCCTTCCAGCGGCAGTACATCAAACAGCGGCCTCGTTCTTCCATAAGCTTGCTTTACTCCCAGACTTGTTTAATTTATGGTGGAAAATATAATTTAATAAGAATATTCAACATTCTTGGTTAATTAATATTGTCTATTATTTGTTTTTTAAGTCGTTCTATTTGAATTACTATCCTTACTTGTCTATATTAAAAAAAAACAATCTCAAACAAAATGCACTGAAAAGTAACCTAAAAAAACCAATTTCAAACAAAATACACTCAAAAGTAACATAAAAAAACAATTTCAAACAAAATGCACTCAAAAGTAACCTAAAAAAAACCAATTCAAACAAAATGCATTCAAAAGTAACATAAAAAAACAATTTCAAACAAAATTCACTAAAAAGAAACAAAATAATGTCATGAAAACTCTCTAAACTCTAGTAGTTGCTCTCGTTGCGCTCTCTAATAGTAGGGGCTCAGTTTTCCGCAACTCCACGACAAGCGCGTATTTTGCGTGTCTCTAAACTCTAAAGAAAGTTCTCTTCTTTCTTGTAACATGTCTATATTGTATAATTATTGTTATTTCGCAGTCGGTGTCGGCCGAAGTAAATAGATGACATTTTATATTTGAGATGTATTAGACATACTTACGTTTATGTCCCTACTTAGGCCGAAACCGACTCCAAAATAACAATAATTATACAATATAGACATGTTACAAGAAAGAAGAGAACTTTCTTTAGAGTTTAGAGACACGCAAAATACGCGCTTGTCGTGGAGTTGCGGAAAACTGAGCCCCTACTATTAGAGAGCGCAACGAGAGCAACTACTAGAGTTTAGAGAGTTTTCATGACATTATTTTGTTTCTTTTTAGTGAATTTTGTTTGAAATTGTTTTTTTATGTTACTTTTGAATGCATTTTGTTTGAATTGGTTTTTTTTTAGGTTACTTTTGAGTGCATTTTGTTTGAAATTGTTTTTTTATGTTACTTTTGAGTGTATTTTGTTTGAAATTGGTTTTTTTAGGTTACTTTTCAGTGCATTTTGTTTGAGATTGTTTTTTTTTGAAGTCGGCTATTTTTTTTTCTTAAAATTTTTGTTTTATTTCACAATTTTTAGTGAATTTGAAGTTCAATTACAAATTTCGTTAATACGTATAAAGACATAAATAAGACAAATAAAGAAAAGGACTTTCCTATTTGATATGTGTGTATTTCAATTCAAAAACTAATTTAGAATGCAGCAGATAACCACTTATCCTTTAAACAATGAAATAATTATCAAAATCGGTATACAAATTGAAAATTACCGAACTAATACATCGTAGCGTACCTTTAATTTGGTCCAGCCGCGCGCCGCACTAGCATTTTTCGAATGCGCGTAGTTTTTAATTATTTAATATCTCCCAAACTATTGCTCAGAATTACATAGTTTAAAGGCTAATGTAATCTGCATTTAATACTCTTGCCATAAAACATATTTATTTGGATAAGGATTCATATCGAATATAATATAATAGTGCCGTAAGCTTACGGCGCTGTTTTTCGTGTCCATTTTAATCGAAGTTTGTTCACAATAACATGGTTTTTGTGAGACATCCATAGATGATAGATATATGCCACCGAAGACTTTTATTTAGCAAATTTAAGGATCTATAATTACTCCAGACATCATTTTTATGTAAGTCATATAGTTTGACCTACGTAAGTCCAGAAAGCAAAATTGTGCTTTTCATGTAGCATTTTTCGTTTCCGCGTAATTTTATTCTTACGATATCTCCTAAACTATTAGACAGAATGATATAGTTTCAATTGCAAATATAATCTACATTAAATTCTCTTGATAATGAACATGTTTATTTACATAAGGGTTAATACTGAACTCGAATAATAGCGTCGGAAATAGGGCATGAATTTAATTGATGTTTCTGAAGAAAAAAATGGTTATTGTGAGAAAACTATAAAAGATAGATATATGCTATCGCTGACTTTTATTTAGCACATTTAAAGAGCTACAATTCGCCATACATCATTTTTATGTAGGTCCTATAGTTTAGCCTACGTAAGCGCTGAAAGCAAAAATGTCCCTAATCTTCGCAACAAATTTTGAAGCTATATTCAAAATCTACTAGTCTTCTAGTTATTTAAAAAAAAAACAAAAAAATGGGACCCACCTGCAAGCACTTCCTTTCGATTAAAATATTTTTCATCAAAATCGGACCACCAGGGGCGGAGTATCGCGGTAACACACATAAAAAAAAAAAAAATACAGACGAATTGATAACCTCCTTCTTTTTGAAGTCGGCTAAAAATTAAATTTATCAGGTTATGATATATCTTAAGAACGCCTGAAAGGACTTTTTTATTTTAGTTAACTGCAACCGTACTTAATTAAGCTGTGTTTCTGTATGTTTTTATAGTTTAAACGTTGGTTAAATAATAACTCTTCGCAGACGAAAAATTGGTTGCACAAGTAACCGGGAACTTTTTACGTTTTACCGGAATTGTACAATTTACTGGGAAATTTTTCCTTTTGAACGTAAATGAGCTTCACAAAGGTAAATGTAAACTAGAATTAGTTTTCATAGATCAATTGGAATTTGTTACGAGTAGGAATAACGATCTGTTTTATAATTTCAAGCGCTATTCATAATGATTACATATTTGAGCTAGTTATGTTTAACGTACGTAGTAGTTTTAATACAAGTTACTACGTTTACTATGTTTGGGTGTTGGCAGAGCTTACATAGTACAAATTCCATGTAACATGCATTGGTTCGCTTTAAGAATGAGTAGGTACCGTACAGTATGCTTCACAAATTAAATTATACTAACAGTTTTTGTTGCCCACATAATTTCTATACAATGTGGCTGCTTATACGGCATTGAAAGAACAATGGATAGTTGATGGAAAGAACTTTTTTTAGAAGATTTTAGAGGTCTGTCCAGTAAGTACTGTTAAGCTGTAAATAAATTATTTAAAATGTTAACTGTGCGTTTTGCTTAAAGGCTAACGGTCTCGCATAACCTGACTGTAAATGGTCTATTAATCAGGTCTTTAGGTCTAGTAACAACAAGGATATATCGCTATGGTTTAAAACGCCCACAGGGGTACAGTCAACTTTGTTATGTAACAGCGACAAAAGCCAATCATTAGAAAAACGTAGTAGTTTTTTTTTAAAATATTTTGACATCCAATCATGTATGACGTAAATCTTCGTTGTCCAGATTATCCTTTGTAATAACAATCTTTTTATTCTAAATGAATTAGGGCTTTAAGTGGACTACTGTATACTATAATTTGATGAAATCCTTATTTCTTTGGTGATTTTCTGTACGTTCGTGTAATAATTTTGAAAGTTTATCTCCTATTGCCAGTGTTGGTTTTTTGTTAGTTTTAACGTTGAAATCCGCAAAAGGACAAAATTAACTTTTTATAAAATACGCAGAATAAGACTCGTTTTCGGCAAATGTTATGATTATAGTATAGAAATACATGTAATATACTCCGCCCACAAATATAACTAATTGATTTATTTAATAAAGAAATGTTTATGATAATGAAATTGTGTATAGAGTACTGATTAAGTCAAACTCTTGAAAATTTATACTAAACAGTGGGGATTTAAATTATTCCTAGAAAGACTTGTGATTAGAAAATTTCACAGATTTTATTTACGTGTACGTGTAACGTTTATACTAAAGTAAACGTCTTGTAATAAGGCAAGGAGATTGAGATATGTGTTAGTAGCTAGCTATACGAGTAGAACGGACATTATGAGCACTTTTCTTCAATTATTTCAACATATATAGGTATATATATGGTACATAATCGTACGTCACAAGTGTCAGACAACCAAAACTGTACAAACGGTACATATTTTTGAGTGTGTGGTTTATTTCGTAATGTGCCGTCTATTGATACATGTATGTGTTAAATGTTTATAATAATGCAATATAAAATGATTACTAAATTATATCTTACAGGAATTATGAATAAAGAAAAATGTTATATCTAAAAACCGAAGCTTCATAGCAATAATTATGCATTATGTTTGCTGCGTATCCTCCGGGGATGTCTGCGTTATGGAGATATATTGTTACAACACCCACTCATTATATACCGACTACCGGAGTAGTGCAAGTTTCATTATGAATAATGTTGTTAACAAAATTGTTTTTAACGACTTTCAACTTTAGTAGTAAAGTAACTTTAACTTAATAGTCACTTGGTGCGCTTTAAAAGTAAAAAATTAAGGATTATGAAACTAAAGATATTAAAACGCTTACGTTACATGTTTGAAATTAATTTATCGCTCCTTCACATAATACGAAAAAACAAACTATTTCGCTTCTTCAACAATAGGACAGTAAGTACTGTATATCGAAGTTATTGCACGAAAATATTTACACTTTTTACATAATGGCCAGTAAGTAACCTTTTAAAGATATGCGGCATAATTATTCTTTTTAACTTAGTTAAGGGGAAGGTTGCGTAGTCGTTAATAAAATTATTACTAGATGCTGTCTTATATCGAAAAGGAATACAAGTTGTAGTGTACAAAAAAATCATTAGATATATGTGAAGAATTTTGCAAATGGTTATTATCATCAGCTCACTATACGTCTCCACCGAGGAGCTTGGAGCCTACCATAAGTTAGGGGTGAGTACACCATAGTTAACCACGCTGTCCCAGTACGGGTTGGTTGACTTCACACTTATCATTTTCTTCTCAGATGTGCACGTTGCATCATGATGTTTTCCTTCATCGTAAGAACATCGGATAATTGTACTTCGGATAATGTACAAATGGTACTTAAAAAAAAAGTTTTCAATTGACCGATAAACTGCGTCAAAACAGGGGAACTAAAGTATGGCAATATTTTAAATCAATTTACGCCAATGGCACGGCCGGGCTTGTCAATGGGTGCTATTACATTGACTTTTACGGTTTCGGCAGCATGGCACAGAAGGGCCCGAGTCAGCAAACTACATTGTTACTGTCTGCCTTAAGATTTATTGATATGGTCCCCATTTTTATCACATTGCTCAGTGTTTACAAGTCCCTTTCACACTTAAATATAACTTTAGGGTATTCATTTACTAAACAGTTTTTTTTAACTGCAATCGTAATTATTATTATTTAATTGAAAAAAAAATGTAGTTAATTTATTTCCTAGACATCTCAACTGAAAGTAAATGTGAAACTTTTATTGATGGTTCACAAATATTTCGACATCTATTGTTAGTTTCGATCCCACATCATGTTTCGCCGTGAAACGTTTTTAATACGTAAATAACAGATTAGAGGCAAAATATTTGTATCTATTCTCTACTGAATACTTGTTAACTCTATTGACGTAAACAAAACACGAGTAACAAATAACTTTGAAAATTACCCTTCTTATGTTACTGTTTAATATGTATATATATATATATATATATATATATATATATATACTATGTTAATATATACTAATATATATATTATACAATATGTTATTATGTTTATGAGCAGAAGATATTACAAACATAAGCTGTAATATCATAAAGGTTTTCACTGACAACTTTCCTTGTCCTTGTGTATGTATTTTACTAGAATGTTATATTTATGAGAAAGGTAAGTATGAAGCATATAAATAGTAAATGAATAGAATATTTTAAAGCTTACATCCTTCCAATATTACAATTTTATAGAAAACTAGCTGACGCCCGCGACTCCGTCCGCGCGCAGTTAAAAAAAACTAAATGGGGGGGGGGGGGGGTTATGAAAAATAGATGTTGGCCGATTCTCAGACCTACTGAATATGCTCACAAAATTTCATGAGAAACGGTCAAGCCGTTTCGGAGAAGTATGGCAACGAAAACTGTGACACGAGAATTTTATATATTAGATATATGATTGGTCTGGATTAATTCAATATCGACGAGTAGATTTGAATATCATTCTACTAACTAAGCATAGTCTTGGTACATTCATGGTAATTTATTAAAATAATTTATTTCCCCTCTCAAGGTGCAAGCACACCGGATATTATAGCTATAAAACAGAAAGAGAAAAGTGTAAATCAGGCTTTATAGGTCCACGAAACCTTATGCAGAAGAGATATTAAAACTTCTACCGTCATTTTTTTTATATTCCAGTGAAGTCTCTGAAATATTTTTTATTAGTTCTTACAGGTTATTTTCTGGATTTCAAGTCAAGTATTTCAATTCATTTGTTTGCAGCTTACACTTGACAAAAAATATTTTTGTTTAATGAAGCTAAAATTGTTCACTTGTTTTAAAATATTTAATAATAAAATATTTAAATATTAAATTGTCCTAGAGTACTGTTGTGCAGAGTGTCGATAGATTTAAAACATAATCACGGTCCATTAGTTCCACGCTATCGGAACGTAGACCACACTATCGATTGCCGCTAATGTTCACCAGCTTTTACTCTATCAGATCTCATTTACCATAAAGACATGTTGCAGTAATTGGCCTGGCACTAACTTTAACATTTAACTCTCTAAAAATATATTTAAAAGGTACTGAAAAAGGAATAGTTTTTTTACAGCCTATGAATTATATAAGTTACAGGAACAGGAAACCGTTACCGTAAGATCATTGCTATGACAAGTTTTCGACTGTTCTGTATTGCGAGCGTAACGCGATATTTTACCAAAATGGGTAGAGAATAAATGACATCGATTATACATCGTATAATTTACAAGAAAGAGCGTCGGTGGCTCAGGGGTTAAGCCCTTGACTTGCAATCTGCAGGTCCTGGGTTCGAATCCCGCCATGTACCAATGTGTTTTCGAGTTTCGATTTACATATGTACATTTATCCGATGTTCTTAAGATGAAGGAAAACATCGTGATGCAACCTGCACATAGCTGAGAAGAAATTCAAAGATATGTATGTGTAAAGTCAACCAACCCGCACTTGGCCAGTGTGGTTGACTATGGCCTAGTCACCTAAGTTAGCTTAGGATAGGCTCGAGACCCTCAGTGGGGACGTATAGTGAGTGAGCTGATGATGAAAAATTTACAAAAAAGTATCAAGTAAGTTATAAAAAAAAGGACTTCAATTCTACGTATGTGTCCTAAAAAAAACAAGGTAAGCAAAATAATAAAGATAAAATATAGAAAGTAGATATAATATAAAATTTCCGTTTGTAAGTTGGTGCGGACGATTATTTCCGTTAGAATGTTCAGCTGGCTGGGACTGGGATCGGTATTGTGCGGCAACGCATCGCATCCGTACTGATAAATCTAAAAGATTTATGTCTGAAGGCTGAACTAGGCCTGCATGTGTGAGAATACTGACGATTCATCCCCCGGCGCTGATAAATCCAAACGACAGTTCTGCACGATTTTGTGACAGCGTATTCGTCTGGAAGCTTTTATGCGGCTGCGAACTTTAATGGAATGATTTATCAAACAGCTCTTTCTACCCATTATTAAATTTAAGCTCGAGAATTCTGTATTAGACGCCTGTACTATTCCAGTATCGAATTATAAATCGGAAATTTTCGTTAGTGTCCAGTAACATATAGAGTTATAAATAACCGTTGTATATAGAAGGCACTGTAGATTTAGAAGCGAAGCCTATTGTTTCAGAGTTACTTCCAAAAAGACGATCACGTTTGATCATGTGCGTACAAATTTCCCTATTCGACTAAGCTGTGAAGCATATTCCTTGCACATGGTTCTGGCATAAAAGAAAGAAAATTACTAACCTTTACCCTGTCGATATTTTTAGATGAATGGAAATAGATGAAAACAGCTTTGAACTTATTAAACTCTAAAAATTGCTTGCTTATCTGCATGTTTAAACATTATATTCGGTGTGAAATGAAATTATATATGCATATAATCATTAGTCTGTCTGCTTGTGAACGCGTCGTCTGATTATGTCTGTTTACGATTAGATCGTAAGCACCAAACGCATCTACGCACCTTCAGTCACAGTTAATCAGTGATGCTAATTGCAAAACCACATATTCAAAGGATTTGGGAACTAACTAAAGGAGTCATTAACGTATGCGTAATCGGCAGACATGTGAGCTTACGTGCAATATTGTGGAAGAGATCGATTGGTTTTATTTCATACAAATTATATATGCAAAGCTGTAAGATAGCCACTAGAAAACACAATTATCCTGTGAAGTTAATAATTTAAGACATCTAATATATATACTAACTAAGTAATGTTTAAAATTACTATAACATTATGGTCACAAGTTTTTAATTTAAATATATATATTTTTATTAGAATACATTTTTTCTCGCCCGCGTTCTTATTTCCTCCTCGATGAACATTAACTGTTAACGATGAAAGTTCAAGATGTTTTTAATGTTTATTTTGGTTTCGGTCTCTTTACTAATTAACATATTTTTTGAGAAAAGAACTTTTTTATTCTGCTATATTATACGCACGAGTAATTTGATTGAATAAAAAATAATTTGATTGAATTGAAATATGAATTTGAATATTTGATCGACATCAAATATTCAAATTCATATTTCGATAAAATAATTTACTTAGATAATTGTTTAGATATTTCTTTACAAGATATTTGTTTGATTTTTACCTTCCTTAATAATTTCTTTATTTTTTTTTTGCTTTGGTATTACTGATTTTAAAATAATTGTACTGTGATAACTCTGGTTTAAAACAAAAGTACTCTTATAACTCTTTTAATTATAATAATTGCTATTGTAGCTCCCAAAGGATAAAGATAAATAGTTTATTTAAATTACAATAACATATTAATTGCTATTAAGGTCAACTATGTTGAAATGATCATTTGGATTATATAATTCTAACATTTTGTAAAGTTAGGAAGTAAAACGAAAATCTATAGCGCTTGCAAAATTCTTGTGAAATCTACATTTTTATAGGTCGTTTATAAACCACAGTCTTTCGACCAAATTATAGAGCGAGAGGGCGTGAGAAAATTCATTCGGAAGCCAAACCGTTTCTTTAATTAAGCTCAATGGTTTTTTGTGGTTAAGTGATGTAAAGTGTCTCCAGTGAATACAAAAAGCAACTTGGTATCGATTATTTTCAAATTTAATTTCAAATTAATGGTTACTAAGGGAGGACTTACTCTGTACAGTAATACTTAAAATCACTTTTCAACACAAATAATAATTGATTAACTTTAATAGGGTTTTATGAAAATTCATCTTTCATGTGCTGATTTTTATCATTATCTAATAGTATTATCATAAAAAAAGTTATAAACAAATTTATCTAATAAAATTATTGTAGTGATGAAATTTATTCACAAAATATTACAACTTCCTGGTAAACTTCCACCGTCAAGTTTATGAGGGGCTACAAAGCCGATTCATCTAAATATATGTCGCTTTCTTCGCTTTTTACTGAAATCTAATTTACTGACTATGAAGATACTTGAAGCGAGACAGGGAACGGTCTTACAGGAAGTAGTCGAAAATCTTATTATCCTAGGTACGAGAAAATATACTTTGCAATTCAAAAGATAAATCCGCCCCATTTTTCCTATGAAACAGCAACTTATTATAACATGTCTAAACAACATCAATAAAACAAATTCAACTACCGTTGTATCTTAACTTTAAAACATCTTAAATGTTTATATTTTCTCCATTTAATAGTTCCGTATATAAATCTAAAATGATCAACCCATTTGCTATTAGTTATCAGTATGTATGTACACGAAATTGCACGGAATATTTTGCTACATTTATTCACTTGGTGTGTTATAGTTTCGAGAATATTCACATTACCTTATAAATTGATAAACGACGCACAATAAATATAGAGTTGGGCTCCACGCCAGGAACAACTAATACAAAAGTCGTATTAAAATTTCAGCTTCCACAATCCATCTAGTTTATTAAGTTCCCTTACACCTGAATAGGTTTAAATAGCCCACCAGTGGTCCGAGCACGAATATTTGTAACAATTACCATCGTATTGTTACCGACAATATTTGTATTAAAATTTGTGTAGCCCCCTATTCTATCGGGCGTAAACTACACCAAAAATCTCATATTAATTTTGACATAATTGACAATGACGATATGACGACAATTGTCGATATGAAGTCATAAATATGGTATTAGTGCTTGGCCCACAGTACATACGTCGTATTTAAATTAATTAATAACGAAATCAATTCAATCAAATAGTGTCAAGTTTTTTTTTTGTAAAGTTGGCAGTCACAATAATAATAACTGCTTTAGTCACAGAACCCATTCTTATAATAAATCTTCGATTCATTAAATTGAAAAATGACCGACTACGATGGACTCAAATAAATAACAGCGACATAAATAGATATCACATTTAAGATGTAACTTATTGCTTCTCCCAGTCTTTCCACTTGACTAGTTTTTCGCCGCGTCTTTTTCAATTTCATGCCAAACTGCTACATATTTCTAAAATTCACTGAAATCTGGTTTAGTTGTATGCTGGAAACTAAACTTGATAGCACATCATAAAATTTATTTTATAATTTATCATCATCATCTCCCTGGCCTTTTCCCACTCACGTGGGGTCGGCACACAAGGTTTTATAAACCTTAAAATTTTGGTTTAAGTTTTTACGGCCGGCCGCCTGCCTGTCGCCAACCCTACTTGGGAATTAAATTAATTATAATATAAAATAAATAATTAATTAATAATTACTATTATTTCATAGTTTATATTAAATTACAATTACCTTTAGTTACTTTAACTTTCCCGAATATAGAAATGAGAGTTTAAATTTAAATACCATTTTAACGTAAACTTCTTGAGTCACTAACTTACTTTCTAATTACTGCTATCAGAAAATTAACTACGACACATTTAGTAAGCCTTGAAATTTTGGGACTTATGTAATTTTAATTTAATTTTCTCTTGAAGTTTTCTGAATACCTTTAATCTTATATACGTAAACAGAATCTTGCTAATTTAGTGAGGTTACCACAAATTTGAACATTAACCGAACATTCCACAGTCGTTACTTGTATAGTAGTCATTATTTTGTCAAAGAAGTCCGGCAACGCATCTGCAATTCTCGTAGTGTTGCGGATGTCCATGGGCGTCGATGATCACTTCGGTGTTCGCGCCGCTCGTTTGCCCCCTTCTCTTATAAAAAAAAAAAAATGAAAATGAAAGGGACGACAATATGTCTCAATATAATACGTAAGTGTCACAGCAGTGGAAATTTTCCGTAAGAATTTTCGATACATCTATATATATAAAAGAAAGTCATGTTAGTTACACTATTTATAACACAAGAACGGCTGAATCGATTTGACTGAAAATTGGTGGGCAGGTAGCTTAGAACCAGGAAATGGACATAGGATAATTTTTACCCCGTTTTCTGTTTTTTATTCCGCGCGGACGAAGTCGCGGGTAAAAGCTAGTCTATATATATAAAAGAAAGTCGTGTTAGTTACACTATTTATAACACAAGAACGGCTGAATCGATTTGACTGAAAATTGGTGGGCAGGTAGCTTAGAACCAGGAAATGGACATAGGATAATTTTTACCCCGTTTTCTGTTTTTTATTCCGCGCGGACGAAGTCGCGGGTAAAAGCTAGTCTATATATATAAAAGAAAGTCGTGTTAGTTACACTATTTATAACTCAAGAACGGCTGAATCGATTTGACTGAAAATTGGTGGGCAGGTAGCTTAGAACCAGGAAACGGACATAGGATATTTTTTACCCCGTTTTCTATTTTTTATTCCGCGCGGACGGAGTCGCGGGTATAAGCTAGTTATGGATAAAAATGCAATGTTTTCTTTCCACAATTTTTAATTTGACTCTTATAAACTACGCGACTGCTCTTCAAATAATTTAAACGGGGCAGCTATTCTTTAATGAGGACGTTGTGTTGTTTATCCGTTTAATTATATCTGATTTATTTATCAGTCACGTTTATTATTGTTTGATAGTGTTGCGGTTTTATGTAATTAGCAGCCACAGCAATATCACAGAATGGTTATCAAATAATTTTTATTAGATGTTTTTACATATACATTCCGCGTTGTGGTACGGTCTGTCTTCGGCGGTATTTCCAAATCAGTACGACTTCGGGTTCTTCAAGAAGCGAGCTCTTTCTCAATGTCAGGCAGTACATCTGCTGTTCGTTTAGTATAGCGCATGTCCATGGGCCTCGATGATCACCTCGGTACTACCACCGTTTGAAGAAGTGGGCTAACTTCTTTTATAAAAAATACAAACTTACTCTCCCTCCTATCGGTTTGATTTTTTTATCGATACAAATATTAATACAAGAAAATCTTAATTTATTCGCACCCTATTCATTGAAAATCATAAAACATGATGTGCATCATATAAATAAGCTATGATAAAAACGTTTCTTTGCATTACAATCAGGCTAAATAATAGACACAAATAAAGGTAAATATGACTAAAGTATAAATGTGTACATACCTACTTGAATGTTCTACGGGAAAATGTAACTATATTTTTGCAGTGGCGTATGGTACTGTGACCACTTGAACTCTCTCGTCTAGCAGTTACCAAACACACATATCACGCGGAGAGGGCGAGTTTTCGCAAAGCTAAAATATATTTTATTTCAAAATGTTATTCAATTTGATATTTTTCCTTCTTTAATAATTTTCGGTTACTGATGTAAAATAAGTTTACACAAATTTATGCATGTTACTTAAAAATTTATTGAACAAATTACTTTCTAAAACTTTCTAATCTTAGTTTCTAAACTGTAATCATTTGTTTCTCTTCCTTTTCTTCTAAATATTGGTTTGTCCACATCAAATTATGCAACTATGTTTTTTCTATAAAGTTCTAGAATGTTTCTATTACGTTTTTCGATGTAACATAAATAAAATTATCAGAGCCAACACACTAGAAACAACGTGTGACATCTTACAAAGATTGCACATCGTATGTATGACATCAAGTTCACGTAAACTGACATTTCTCATTTTATTTTAAATCTAATTTCGAGATACTGAGGTATTATTAAAATGTAATGAATTTTTATATGAACATCTACACTCTCGACCAATAGTTGAAAGATTTGTAAAATGCGCTTTGTTATTTTTTAAGATTATTGGAGTTTACATTACTTTATTGGCTACTACGATTAAACGTAATATCCGATAATAGTATAAATTTAAAATATGTATAAAATCTAAAGGAGAATTTTATAAAAAAATTGTATTTCAAATATATTAATACTCAATTGTTTATTCTTATAAATTTACATTTTGTGATTTTATTAGCTGTCGCACGCGACTCCATCCGCGCGGAATTAAAAAAATATCAAATAGCCTATGTGTTCTTCCAGACTATGTTCTACATCTCTGCCATATTTTATCAAGATTCGTTTAGCCGTTCCGGAGATGCTTTCAAAGAAACATCCGTTCATCCAGCCATCTAAACTTTCGCATTTATAATAATAATAATTTAGTAAAAACAGTATCTTTTTAATGTGTTTTAGATTACACTTTGGTTTATGCTAAATGAGATATACAAGTTATTTATAGTCCGCAGTAGAGCTGTAATAGACTGTTATTGAAGCTATGTGGTCCATAAAGTGCCGAAGAAGTATTTGTATTGGGTGAGGAGAGCTTGTATGTAGTTTGCCCCAGTAAAACTGGCAAGGCTTCTTGCCAACCCGGACGGAGATAAAATATGATAGCAGCTCAACCTTTGATATCGTTCTATCGTCCTTACTTAAATTAAATTAAAGTAACGGAATATTTGTATACTACAGAAGAGTACTTGGTCATCAGTATCATCTGTCCTTATACTGCCCTAAGTGGTTTTGCCATACCAGTTTTCGTTGAGATCGATCCGTCATTTCAGTTTTCACTATAAAATACTTCTCTATACATGTTATCTGGTATTGTTGTTATGTGTTATGTAAATTGTTGATATATATCTACTGCAAAATTAAATTCTTATTTGGCAAATCTTTTAAAAAAATTTACACAAATAAACAATAAACTTTATTATTTTAGCTTATGCAAGGATATATAGGACATTCATACATAAATACAGTTATCAGTGAAGTAACAAAGAATGAAATCGTTACGTGTACTCGTTATCTGCTAATGAAAATGATGATTAACTTATTTGATCAATATATTATTAACATTTGCGTAACTATAAGATATTCATATTAGGTTGTTAATTTTCATCGGCTGTCTCAAAAGGTACAAGATGACTTTGTGGGTTCCTGTCACAACTGCAACTCTTAATTTAGTTTGCATAATCCTGTAAGTTTCGCTATTTGTTACGATTGCCTTATGAATGTTAATAGACTCAAACTTTGATTTAGATTCCTTTGACTATAATATAGCACGATTCAAACATACTGCTGTCGTTGTTTTTATCAAGGATAATGAAAGAGATAACATTATAATATAAAAGTGTTTTGACAGAGGAAATCCGTAGTAGGCATTTCTATTAACGTATAATCTGTACCAAGAGATCATTAAATGTTAAAAACTTACATCACCTCGTGTCAGATTTTTAGCAACGTCTTGTGAACCCGTAAAACAAAATTATGATTAAAACTTTCAACTGGCAATACTGTCTGTTTCTTGAAGACTTCGAAATAAACTTAAGTTTTCTCGGCGTCAACTTATTTCCTCATCTACACTTCTACGTAGTCTGGAATAACAACTGACGTCTCCAATTCTACCTGAATCGTAATGCTTCGGTGGTCCTAGGTACTTTACAAACTCACTGCTAACGATGAATATTCGAGTCCTGTAGATATTACATCGTTATCGTTCATAATATAACATTTGTAAATTTTAACTGAGATAATATAATAATGAAATAACTTCCTCAATCATTAGAGAATAGAGTTTTAACCATTAGTAACTAATAACTTGCTACAAGTAAATAATGTACAAAGAATTTTGTTTAAATTTGAGTATGTCTAACATATCGATTGAGCTCTTAATCGCAAATGTCTTATGACTCTTTTTGTTTAAAATCCACATTAAATTACGCTCTATATCACTCTAATCTCACGCCAATCTATGCCACACTTTAACAGGCTTAAAGGCTCGTGATGTAATCCTGTAACTCTATATACGATATAAGTAAAATGTAACTCTTCACTAATTTCTTAAATTAAAAATATTGCTGAACAAAAGGTACTCGCAACGTTATTGAATGTTAAGTATTCTACGAGCATAAGTATTAATTTGCTGGAATGAAATAAAGGAATTTTTCAATTTAAATGAAGAATTTTGGTACGATATCAGGAACTTAATAAATAAAAATGCAGGACATAACAATGATTCCAGTCATTCATTTGTTTCATGAAATTATATCGACACCGTATTCACATATAACAATGTTGCTTTTTTTTAAAGTACAAGATTGTATTGGAAATAAAATAAAACTCGTAAAATGAGTCCGGGCTGTTTTGAGAAGAGAATTGTATTTTTGCAGCTATGTGCTGTTTGCGTTTCTCCCTTGATTGATTACAGCTGGCCATAGACGTGAAGTATGCATTTTTCACTCTGTAGCTTCACGATTATTTTCTTTGTTTTTAAAATCGATGTTTTGCACTGTTTGTATTCAGTTTCTTCTTTACGAATCCTATATGACTTTATTATTGTATAAATATTTAAGTTAAGTTAATTTTTAAACTAGTTTAATTTTGTTAAGGAAATTACAAAGTAAAAGCTTTAGGAGCCAAGTAGCTTTTCCATTATGGAATTTTATTGCTTTTGCAAATCAAAAACCTTTCGATTCTTTGATTTTTTTGTGATAAACTTTGTAAAATCACGCACGTAACGTCCCCAAAATTTCTGGCCACTATTTACAAGATGTCAACAATTTAATCCGGAACGTGATGGAATCGCAAAACACAGTATAATATTGGAGAATCTTCAAAGCCAACATAAGCTTTCTTCTAAGATAATTTATTTTTCCTTCGTTTAAAATGCTTCCAGCCTTAATATCTCACGGAAAGTGAAGTGTCACGCCAGAGCCAAAATGAGGACATAGAGAAAGTGTTACATTTTGTATTTTTAATGAAAATATAGTACCTATAACAGAAATATATATTTCTTGCAATTTTTTACTAATTACTAACTTCACTTCTTATAGCGTAGTTAGTTTATTCTAAGACTATAGTTTGAAATAGTACTAGTTTTTGTTTTCCCTTATTTCTTAGTATTTTAGTTACAATGTAAGTACTTTTTGAATTCCAACGTTAAAATATCCATTCAATAAATATCGACAAAATTACACAACTTCTGTTCGAGGACTAGGCGAATGAAAATTGAACAAGCAAAATCTTAATTTTACATCAAATAATTATTTAAGTACTTATAGGTAATAAGCTTATAACATTTTTTTGGTTTCTTAATTGAGATTTTGTGATAAAACTTTTTTTTTTTTTACTTTTGAATTTAAATAGATCGGTTTTTACCTAAAATAATTTTATGAATCATATTATTTTCGTTGAAAAATATTTGGTTTTCTTTAAACATGTCTTACTTGAAAGAAAAAGGTTATATATATATATATAGATTCATGTTAATACACTGAAAATGTATTATGGAGTATTAAGTAGTTATTAATAAACAGGAATATTACAAAGTTTGTTAGGCTCCTGAAACAAAAGCCCCAAACTACCTTAGGAAGCAGAGTCCCAAGTAACTGCGGACTGTTATTTTTAATTGCTTTATTTTTATTTTTTTTAATCGTTTTTTGGAATCCCTTCAACGAAAATATAAAGCAACTGCTTGCTAAATTTGTTGAAAATTGTATTTCTTTGTTATGATAGTAATTTGATCGGTTTTCTATATACGATAGCGACCGGCCAACATAACCCCTAGCCTGAGACGCCGTTCGCTCGTAAATAATAACTTCATGCATAAACAATGAAAGCTATCCTGACACGGCAACGCTCCTTCCCACCGACGGTATCCATTCATAATTTTCATGAAACGCGAAGTGAGTGCAAAAGTGATATGTTACGGTGTTTTTTTCACAGCTCATCCATCTTCATTCTACTTTCCTTAAGTGTTCATTTGCACTTATTTTCCATTTTTCCGTTGTTATCCTATGTTTACAAATTAAATATATTACTTGATCATTAGTGTTACTATTTATGAAAAAGATAAGAATTAAAATCATGTAGTACGAATTTTTATTTAACTGGATAAATTAAAGCGTCGTTATAATTAAGACAGTCGGTGGCTTAGGGGGTTAAGATCTTGACTTGCAATCTGCATGTCCTGAGTTCGAATCCCGTCATGTAGGTACCTAAGTGTTTTTTCAGTTTTCTATTTACATGTGTACATTTATCCGATGTTCATACCGCGAAAGAAAATATCTGAAACATCTGTACGTATCTGAGAAGAAATTCTAACGTACGTGTGAAGACTATGGCCTAATCACCCCTAACTTAGTATAGGTTCTGAACCCCTTGTTGAGGACGTATAGAGAGCTTATGACGAATGAATAAATTAAAAACACATCGCTTAAATCGCTAACAAGCTATAAAATCTATTGATTTAACCGCTCTTAAGGCCGCCATACACGGACAGCCTCAAGCAATCGGTAGCGACAGCTTTAAGATGTTAACAAACGCAGTAGTGCGTTTCAATTATGGATAATGATTTCTGAAAGCAGTGCATATATGGTCCTAACACTCCGGGATGAATGTAAATCCCATAACTCCCCACACTAGAAATAAGGTCGAGCTTTTTAAGCTTAAGATGGTCACAAACGTACGGACATATTCATATTTAAAAAATATCCGTAGTAACATAGCTGTCCTGTAAATTGTGTGATAGAACTAAGTAAATACTTCTTCACTTTTTTGTCTTTCTTTCCATGAATCTATTTCGTACATTAAAATTATGGTAACATTGTATTATCTTAGGAGTAAAACAAAGGTGTCTAGCCATACGTCTGGAATTTCACAATGTACGAATAACAAATGGCGGTTTCACTCTGATTGAGATCTAATTTATTGTTCCACATTCAAAGTACAGCCACATTCTAAATCACAATAATGGCATAGGGGCCCCGTTTGAATTCCGGCCGACGTATGGGCGCTTCTCTCTCCTACTCATTGAGTACCTACATATACCAGATTAAGTATCCAGTCAAATAACATCGTAGAGAAATAGCACTGGACAGTATAATTTTATATTTAACATATTTTACCGTGACTTAATAAAATTGTAGGTCGTAACATTTATTGAAACAATGATATTTTAACATTTTGGAATGTTTTATTAACGCAAAATGTTTAATAACGTTTGCACATAAGCAAATTAATTTCAACGCTATTATTTGCACGGATTAATTTTTATCTAATTAATGCTAACAAAGCTCAATAAGTACACCAAAAATAAACTTTATCTATTACGTCACAGCGTGTTAATGAAAACAAAATTTATGAGTTTGAAAATATGCATTATAAATTATTAGTATTAAAGTTTTTCTATACATACATTTTATTTTAAACAACGTCTGTAGCTAAAGTAGGAATATACCTAACAAATGTAAGAATACAAGGACAATAAAGGACACAATGAGTGTTAAAGTTGTGTTACTTTGGTGTCATTACTGTGCATTTCAAAATATTTGTATAAATGCGACAATATGCATTTCATTATCTACAATTAATGTAATTAGAGTGAATTGTCTGTGATATCGAAACAATCATAATTCGCGAATATAATTTAACAAAAATATCTGCGTTGCTTATAACGAATGTAATTTTTTAAAATGTTATTATATCTATCCGTCTGTCAACAAATCCGCGTTAGCTCCGAGTAAACTCCGAAACGGCTGCCTCCATTTTGACGGGACTTTAACGGGAAGTTAGCTGATGCATGCGAGCATTTTATAGGCTATTTTTTATGTAATGATTAAGTCGCTGGCGGCCTTTAACCTTTGGATAAAACTAAGATGAGATTATAATTTCGTATTTCGACAGTAAAAACTAACGTTTAGGTTTATAATACAATAAATATACGGAATATTTCTATGACGAAGATATAACATAAAGTCAATAATTTATTTGTGTAAGGCATCAGCGAAAGTTCAAACACTGGGAAAAAGGGCAGGGACTAATCCCTTGAGGTCGAACTATCCATACACAAGTATATTTTTTGTTACGATTTAATCAATAATTTACGAAACTGGCTGTAGCCTAGTTTCCTCATGGCTATATTAAATAGAAATAGGTAGATTCAATTCCCTATTTTATTTAAGGAAAGAAATAGTCTGAACGTGTGTCCATTTCTTTTTTGTTAACTTTTGAAAAGTCGAATATACAAAAATAAGATAAAAATCGAAGACATTATTAGGATTAAAATTTAAAAAATACGACAAGTCAATTCAACTCAATTGTAAAGATCAGATAAAAATAATTTATTTTTTAATGAGAGTAGTGGAAAAACACGAAGACACACCTTAATTTTAATCTTAAGACTTCAAGACAAGACATTTTAAGCCAAATAACAATATAAACGATACACAAAATAATGTATTTTGTTAGAAAAGGATTGGATGGAACAGAAAGATGTAAATTTGAAAACGTAAATCTACTATAATAGTAGCTTATTATTTCTCAAACGAGGTGGATTGTTAGATTATTTCTATATTCGGTTATTTGTATCAAAAATGTCAAACAATATTTAGTGCGGATTCAAAAAAAAAAAGTTTCGAAATTCAAGGGGGAGTATAGGAGTTAGGAACACCGATTTTCGCAAACACAGACGTTTTATTGACGTCACCCCTATCATAACGTCATAACATCGGCAGCCATTCTTCACTTTAATTGATTTTTACGTATTACTTTGGTTGTTGATTAACTGATTGTTCTTAAAGAGTTCGTGTACTCGCACGTTAATAAGGTAAATGAATAAAATGAGACAAGGCGAATATTTTAACATTAACGTTGTTCAATATTACATACCTCAAAAAATAACTACACACACAGTCACATAATACTTATACCACTTTGATAACCTTATTTTTTACTTTATTATGAAAAATACGACTACTTTACTGATTTCATGTGTAATAATCGAAGTTATTTATGGCCATTGTCGTTTTTGTTCCGTTTACTTAGAAAAAAGGATTTTTGGTTGGAACATTGTCTATTTATAACATTTTAAAGTTAAAATTATCTTCATTTGTATAAAGTGATACGTAAGTTTTACGTAAGAGGGCGCTATAGGGCTATTCATTTCACATTTATTACTAGCGAAGTTAGTCGCACAGAAAATATGTTTGGTGGTAGCGGCGTAGTAAATTGGAGCGCGTATTGCAATGACAACTGACTGGGGAAAAACTTGCCGAAAGCTTTGATTTGCTCACAGTTTTTACTAAAATATTATGTTTTGATGGTAATTATTTTAAATTGATTCGAAATGATTTGTATATTTGGCAATAATAGATTGAAAATAGTCGGTGCCGGCATTGTAATAATTATACGCGAATTTAGCCGTTTTTAATTACTTTATAATAATTATAATGTTTATAATAAATTGAAACGCAAAGTAGTTTGATGATAAGATCATCATCACCTGCGCTTATCAATATGGAGGGTCGGCACAGTATGTACTACTCCTCCATACATCTCTATCAGCCGTCATATCTGAATTTACCCCCTTCTTACGCATATCCTCTTTCACACAATCCATCCATACTTTCTTTGGTTTTCCTCCACCTTTATAGCCATCCACCTCATTACTTTTTGATGATAAGATGAATCATTGAATTTATTTTTACTTTTAAAATGTGTGCAAATACTTAAATTATATTCTAAGATAGTAGTGGACATTCTTGTAAAACTGTTAATAATTGATATTAATATTTGATGGTTCACCTCGACATACCATGGCATATTAGTACCACTATACACGAACAGTGCAAGGCAGTTCGCACCAGTCAGCTAGAAAATGTGCGTATACGGCGGCTCTTATATTACATTACCTGTCGCCCGCGACACCGTCCGCGCGGCAATAAAAAAAAACTTAAATAGTAGCCTATGTGATCTTCCAGACTATGTTCTACATCAGTGCTAAATTTCTTCAAGATCCGTTGAGCCGTTTCGGAGATACCTTCAAATAAACATCCATCCATCCATCCAAACATTCTCATTTATAATATTAGTAAAATTATACTTACTAAATTATTACTAAAACATGTGTATATTGTTTAGATAGTATTCACACCAGTTTTGATATTACGACGATTGTTAGTTTTGATAACATTTGGATTTACGACCTAAATTCATAACCTAATATTTTCCAGACGCCGCTTCTAACCATTAAGCGAGTACAAACTACATACCAAGGTTTTGTATGTGCGGTCGTCTCGCAATGCATTTGCTTTAAGCCTCAACATACTTCTAATAATTTCAAACATTTCTCTACTATACTTCTCTATAGTGCATTTTATTAACGTCGATCTTTAAATTGGAACTCTATTTTATAGAAGAAACGTATGTGTACCTACTTAATTCGTAATTGTAAGGAAATACAATACAATCTTTTCCCTAGATAGTAGAAAAGGTTATATTAAATCTCAAGTGTTGTACGCACGTGTGATTAGGTAAGCAATAGCAATTGTTTATTTTAAACTTATCAATAAGTACAATTTCTAGAACCACATTTGTTAAGCACTTTTCACTCTAGCCCACCACGATTCCTCCATGTGACTATCAAACCAAAAGGAAAGTTTCCATTTCACCATTTAAGTTTTTGAAGTGTAGTGTTCCAGTTAATGTGTTTTTTCCAGTAATTTGTAATTTATATTTTATTGCGTTGATCTTATGCTTAATAAATTTATTTTATTTAGATAGTGACTTACATTTTGAATTTTATCAGGTGTTACTAAGATGTGAATTGTTTAATACCTAAAATTCTATTACGTGCCCGTTTTTGTTCTGTGTACTTCACATTTCCAATTTAAATTTTATTGATCTTTATAGAATACGTTTATCGCTTGTTTTCGAATCGCGTGTCTCTGACGCATCCCAGTTAAACTCCCGGATGTGCTAGACATACGAGACTTATTTGAAATAGTTTTTTCCTACTTACGCTGAGCAGGAAAGCTTTTTCCCTTTTTTTCTCGCAAAAGTTATTCCCGAGATGTCAATTGCCCTGCATCAAAGAACCCATCTGGCTTATGTCTTCTTAGAATTATATCGAAACTAAAACCCTTATTCAAACATGTTTTTAGTCCTGACCAATTTATTGGACATTATTATTACTGTGAGTATGTAGTGAGTAATAAAGTTTAAGGAGTAATTTATATTCGATATGTTACCTATATAAAAAAAACCGGTTTACCGTAATGATAAGATATTGATATGCATTTTCTGCCTGTAAAAAAATAATGTTTAAAAACGTATATCTGATAGTTGTATTCATTTGTTACAATTTTATTTATTACATCTCGAATATGCTAAAAGCATTACAAATCGGTATCACGTAAAATTGGGACGTTACAATATCGAATACAGAGCAATATTTTCGAGCATAGGGTATGCAGTAAAAAACAGTTTCGGATTAAATGGGAACTAACAAATACATACCCTGCTGGTCGTTAGCGATTGTTTCGCAACGATTGTGCAGTTTTAAAGCACTTTAAATGAGTTTGTTTTTCAAAGCACTGTGATTACGCAAAGAAAAGCCGAGTTGGTCCTGGCTGTTTATAAGATTCCAGTTTACATTCAGGTATACTAAAATTTTGTTTCATTCGAAGAAATTCTAGGGAGTAAGTACTAAGAATATGATAAGTAACTCGAAATCACAGTGTACTTAACTCAGAAAAACCATTATAGTTTCGATTATAAAATAACGATTATGTTACAATATAAGAAATCTATATTATTATTTTTTGATCTTATTTGATAGGTGGTACGAGTAAAAGGTATTTTAGACCACTTCAGAATATTTTATAGTTCTGCCTTACAAAATTTGACAAAATCGAATCCCACGTGAATTAAAATGTTATCTTTGAGCAAATCTATAACTCTGAAAATATAAGTTTATACAATTTGATATTTCAATACACACTCATAAAAAAAGTGGCCATGCGTGTTTTCCTGTTCTAAATAGAACTACATAGAGTAGCTCACGAAGCAAGCAAAGTATCGAGAACTTTTCCGCGTCATTAATCTCTCCTTTCATTTATCGTGAGTGTCACATTTAGAAATAATCTTGGTACAATAATAAGTTTGTGGTGGCGTTCGAATAACGATACAGAAATAATTGACTTTTGTTCAAACATTACTACGGAATAATTAGTTAGTTTTATTAACAGCGCCTGCCTTAAGAGTCCAGCGTTTAGCGGCTATACTTAAAATTTAAGCAAATATTTTTGAATCTTATATTACTATACTATTTACATAATTAAATCCAAAAGTCTTTTAGACACTTAAATTATAAAGAGAAATTGTTTTTCTTGTATGCTTGTATCGAATATCAAAAAGTATCTGAACGTGTTAAAAATTTTTTTCACCATTACATGGGATGCATTGATCATTATTATAAAATACCTTTTTAAAAATAAATGTCTATGCAATGCCGAGGCGATCCACTAATCAGGTATAAATGTTAAAAGATAAGTATTTTGCTCCGGAGTATCAAATATACTCCGGAGTCGTTGCCGTGGATTTTAAATTAATTGCTACTGAATTATTTAATTAGCGTCTAGAAGGCTATATCATTGTAATAATAGCTTAATTTATTTTTTTGATTCGATTTAAATGAATGTCACAAGAGTATACGAGTATCATATACTGAACTCATTCTTATACATTAATACAATAAAGAAAGGAGTCTATGAAACGAATAAAATTGTGTGAAGATTTAAAGGCATTCTATTTATGGCAGTTAATAACTCATCGTGTAAATATTTATTGTAGCGCGCATTACAGATTAAACACATTGTTTGGCAACTCTTTTTAAATTTATTCGTATATAGGTACAAGAGATTAACACTGATAATCTTTCTTCTGAATTTTCATATGATGAGAAAAACGCCAAGCGCCAGCTGATTCTTCAAAAGAAAAAGTCTCGTTTAAGCTTAAATAAGAAACATTTTTTTTTTGGTATCGGTTGAGAAATCTTCGAAAGATACCTTCTGGGGGTAAGACAGGGATGTGTGGGGCTTAGCCCACTAAAGCTCCCTCGGTGGCCAGCCTCGTGGGCAATTGAAGAGGGTTCTGGGATCGCACCGGAACCTTTAGCACTTTACTACACAGGACAGAACTCTGTCCGTTGCTTCAAGTGTTACGGCAACATAGGACCACGCTGTGTCACCGTCTTTCCGGGACAATTGCGGTCGTCGATCAGGTCCTCCACCCTAATCGCAAATGGTTCCAAGGGTCCCTAAGATCATTAAAACGATGGAATGGACTAACGACCCATTGCAACCGTGGCAGATGACCCAGAGCGTCTCATTGAGACACCCCTAGCCATTCGCCTCTGAAGTGCCCTCTCTTCACTCTGCAGTCTTGTTCGAATATAAAACACCTTAGGTTTTTTTTTGTTATATCTTGTTCCCATTCTACATGCATGATTATTCACATTGCTTTGAGAGGAAAAGTAGTTTAAATGTTCATTACAACTAGTTCCAGTATCTTAATAAAGTATAGAAATTATAGTTAATAATAAATTAATATCGTAAGATGTGGAATAATTAATGTTATAAATTGGAAAGTTTAGATAGATGGAAGGATAGATGGATGTTTGTATGAAGGTATATCCGGAACGGCTCAATGGATCTTGATGAAATTTGGCATGTAAAACATAGCCTGGAAGAACACATAGGCTACTATTAGTACGTTTTTTTAAATTCCGCGACAGCTAGTATTTAATAGATGTGATAAGCTCGTTTGCATTTTAAGAAATTGTAAATCAATAATAAAGACCACTTTCTAATTTTTTTGCGCCCTTTACGAAGATATACGAATAATGATAATATTCTGCGAGCAAATAGCGTTCAATCGGTAAATTATATTTCATTAAACATTTAACGACATTTGTTGGAAATTTCCTTCACTTATTAAATACTTAATTCATATTTTAGAAGACAGGTTTCAAATTATTTACAAAACGTTAATTTTTCAAAAGCAATCGCTCGGCAAAATACACAAAAGACAAAAAAAAAACATCTGAAGTCATTGATAAATGTATTAAAAAAGTGTTAATTCGTATTTTTAATTGATTTGAAATAAACTGTGTTATATAAATTGAATTGTTTAAACTTTCGTGAGACATCATAATTCATTAATTAAGAAACGGCTTAACTCACGTTTGATCGTCCGGTGACGGCACCGACTAGTTTCGGACCCATCGGGGGTCCATCTAGTCGGTGCCGTCACCGGACGATCAAACTTGAGTTAAGCCGTTTCTTAATTAATTAACTGTTTTATATATCATAATCAGAATTATATTCCATTTTGTGAATCATCCAAAATAAAAATACTGCAATTGTGTTCACGCAGCATAAATTTCACTCAAAAAAGTAGCGAATGGTATGTAGGTTAATGTAAATGTTGTAACTTTTGCAGTAATACGCCCTACTTAAATTCAACATCAAAGTTTACACATATTCACTCCTGCAATAGGCATAAGTTTTTTTTTTACGTTATTACGTACAGATACCCCGATTTTGTTAAATATAAAATATTTATTAATTTCAGAATGCATGACCAATCCATTGTGAATTGATCTTAGAGGGCTTGACTGATATTGAAGTGTTATCATTCAGTTCATAATCCCTCCCATTACATTACCTTTTGTTAAAAAGGATATGTGCTGGCTATTTTGGTTTATCTTTTCAAAACTCGTTACGATGTGTGTAACATCTTTTTAAACGGTAGAAAAAAGTGTAAAATCTTTGCTAAGATTTATGTTTCAAACTATTTAGGAATTTTAATTAAAACTATTATGGCATCGTATTTCCTAAAACCAGAAATTTCCCTAGTAGTGTAGACAGGAAAAAAAAGCAGCGGCGGCATCACCGAATATTGAACCTTTGTTTTCGTACCAAACAGCTAATGGACTCTGTGTCCACTATGTTAGAATCAGGCGTATTACGAAACAGGTTTTTTCAAAGTGAGATATCCGACTTTGCCAAAAAATGTATCAAAATTTTACAGTCAACATCCGAGAGTATTAAGTTAATTTCGTATCGATCAATTCTAGTTGGGAGAGTAGGTTTGGAGAAGGAGATGCATAGGAAGGATATATTCCTCTTTGTGCGTCCCTTCCTCCATTGATTAAATGTTAGAAGTTAGTTGTCAATGGGCAGCATTTGCTTCGCAATTTTTTTTTTTTTATAGGAGTAGGGTGCAAACGAGCAACGGACCGAGAATTATTTGATCCGGCGCCCATGGACATCCGCAACGCCAGAGGAATCGCAGATGCGTTGCCGGCCTTTAAGGAAGGTATACGCTCTTTTCTTGAAGGTCCCTAAGTCGTAACTGTTTGGAAATACCGCCGAGGACAGAGTATTCCACAACGCGGCTGTGCGAGGTAGAAAGTTTCGTGAAAACCTCGTCGTTGTGGAATGCCACCCATCGAGATGGTAACGATGAAATCGGTATTTCAGCGAATACAGGTGGCTAATTGCTCGTTTGCCACTTTACAATGTAAAAAGTACTACCTAAACATATACATACCTTCTTCATTCAGGCAAAATTAGGCAGAAACCAAAATAAATAGTCAAACAAAGGAGAAATAAGATAAAAAATAAGAAAGAAAAGAGATTCGATTTTTTGACAGACATTATATAAATAAAGGTAATTATATTTTATGCTATAGGTCTTTGATAAATCGTAATCTCTCTGTAACTTTCGAGCTTAGAGTGCTGATATTCAAAATTAAGAAAAAGTGGGTAGAAGCCATTGAAAATGAACATAATGAAAATAATTTGTGGCTTAAATAAAATTACGGGGAACGAAAGAGCTATCTTAGAAATTTTATCAGTCTAATTCAATTGCCCCTTCGACAACGTTTTGCTGCTTCAAATTTGACTACAGTTAAATTGGAAATATAAGTGAATAAATTTTATTTAATGTTACCTTAAGTAAAGATATTCAAAAGTTTTTGAATTAAAAACAGTAAACCATATTCATGAAAAATAAAGAGGAGAATTAAAAAAAAAACATACTTAGTAAATTAACAACAATATTTTTTCTTAATAATAAAATAATTTATTTAAATAAAATGATTTACGTAAAATTTAACAAACTTAAAGCACTAAAATGCAGAATTAAATTCATTTTCAAGTACTTATTTAAAGTATTTTAAATACAAGAACATATTATGCATTAACAAATAATAAAATAATGTTTCAGTTGTTTTCTTTTATTTATCGTGGTTTATTTTAAAAGTTACGGAGGTTTAATAATACACCTGAATTGCTTAAATTAATAACATAAGTTAGACGATGCATTTTTTAAATAAATTTAAATCAAAGTAGTTATTTATTTCTTAAAATTATTACTTACCAATAGGTACAATATCACTTCGCACTTGACCTTTGGTAACTCCGTCAAAGTACATCATAAAAAGAAAAGTTAACACAGTTTTGAGAAGTATTTTAATCAATTTAAATTGTGCCATTTTTAAAAAATTCTACAGTTCTTTAAAGTTTATTCAACAACATTTTGCGCTGCACATTATTTTCGCGCTCACTTGCAAGTCGGATTCCGAAAGTTTGAGTTGGGTTCCCGCGCGCCAGTCCGACTACTCCTGTTGTCGAATACCGACTGCACTGAGCCAAGCCACCCGGTATCCGCCCTGCCCACATCACCCCCACGACCTCGCCCACCCTATACGAAACGCACGACTTGTTTTATTACTTTTATTTTTCTTTAATAATCTTGTTTAATGGTCTATTTCGTACTCGATGAAACTTCTTAATTTTTTTCATCGATTGCTATTCGCACCTAAATAGAGTGCAGTAATTCAATAGTTTTTAAATATTAGAAACAAATTTGACAAATCGCGAATCAAAAACTAGAGTACCGATTTCTTCATCAATACTTTACCATGGAGAATATAATGCCCCAATAGAAAATGCCTACTTATCCCCGGATAATCACGTAACTTAGTTAACACATTCCTTTCTCAATAACCACACGGTAACATGTTCAAATATGTATGAAAATGATTCTATCTTATAAAACAAGGCCATTTCGCAGTCGATTTTAATTCCTAATTTTATTCTTAAATAAACACGATTGTGCGGTAATTTGTAGGTTATTTCTAATATTTATGCTAACTTTAACGAGAAAACAATGCTCTTTCAAAATCTTCACTACAAGGAACACACGAGTACTTTCGATGCAAAAGTATTTTCTCATACGGCAACTGGTTTTTGTTTAGAATTTGTCTTGGCCGCTGAAGTTTGATTACGCGCTTGAACTTCTTTTTGTTTTTAACTTGTAAACTCAGCGCAGTCTACTCGGAAATCTAAGACATAATGAACTCTAAGCTTCTCGTTTCTCAATCTATAAAAACAATTAGTGTTAATAAAACAGTATAATATATAACTCTCTGGACCTATTTGTGTATAATGCTGCAAAATATGGTACATAAGAAAATGCCTATACAAGGTGATATTTTTTTTCAAAAAACTCTTTCAGCATTCGTTTTATCTACATTTTGCGTTGTAGATTTTTTTTTGTTTTTTATTTTAACAGTGTCCAAAGTAATTCCAAATTATTTGGCCTTTTCAACATTTATCTTCGGACAATTTGGGATAGCGAATTTAACGATAGACCCAGAAACGTTTAACAGAAAATTACACAACGGTTACAAAAGGAATAGCGCCAAGTTTTCATCCAGATCCAATACGTGGTATAGTCTACTGAAAATATCTTTCGAAAGTTTTTTAAACATTAAGTTTTTTAAAGTTAATTTAAAACAAAGATACACCGTATACGGTAACCCTATTTTAATAACGGTCCCTTACTAACTCACCGACCAAACTATAGATCCTCATTAACTTAGATAAAGGTTAAAGGTTTAAGATGTCTTTACATTATTTTCGTAGATTCACCAATACAGTAATTAAAGTTTTTAACGCACCTAAAAGGACGATGTGTACTTTCATAGTATAATTATGACGTCAACAGTATGAAAGACTATTAGTAGGCGGCAGAGGAATGATTTTCGTTCTGATCTGGTCCACTAAGGTCCATGATAGAATCGAAAATTATTATGTATATTTAAATTGTAAGTAGAAACTAATTAATGTGGAAAATCTAAGTGTTGAATACTTAAAGGACATATTATACAATATGGGAAAATTTCATTTATTGTACTATATTTTACATCTTTGAATCATATACCTTAGAGTTTATTTCAAAACATTTTTATTTAGCTCCAATAAGCAAGCTACTATAACTTGAAAGTGTCAATTCAAACATCGGTCGCATTGACTTAAACGATGCATCCACTCACCAGAATTATCACGCTTTTCCTGACTCCGTTGCTTGCCAAATATCTGTTCATAAATTATTGTTGTTTGACGCATTATGGCAAAATCTATTACAACGAACGATCCGCCCATTAATATTATATATAGCAGAATTTTCCTAACATTGATAGACTAATATTCCTTGTATTTGTGAAATATTAAATTCTATATTGTTACACTCGCTTTTGAAATCAAAATTAAAAACTGTACTAGTAATATGAATTGGATCTTGAGCACTGGAAATTTTTTATGAAAAGTCGTCTACGTCGTCAGCGCCGAATTTTTTAAAAAGTAGTCTATAATATTCCCTCGGGTATCAGCTACCTACTTATCCAGTCAAAATCGTTCCAGTCGTTCCGGAGATTACACGGAACAAACGTGACCTTGCGGACAAAGAGACAAACAGACAGAGTAAAAAAAATGTTTGAGAATTGGTTTTCGTTGTTAGCAACGCAAATACATAACGTGTCCAATTTTTTTTTTATAAATAGAATATAATAAATTACATAAAATATGTTTTCCTAGTTTAGATTCAAGGATAATTTCGATGAAGTCAAAAATGTCTTAAATGCTTCAACAATGAACGTTCTTCTGTTTTATTTGGCTCATATAATTAGGTCAATGAACGAGAGTTGCTTCATTTTAATATTAGGTTTTTATATGAATTTTGTTTGATAAATTTAATTTGTGCGCGGTACTGATCACTTATAATTTCACCTCAGTTCCTGCCACATCTCCCATGTCCTACTTTTACGAGTAAACAATACACCATCGCCATTTTAATTATTCAAATTTAATAAATTAATGTAATTAATCTGACTCAATTATTAAAGGTGGTCAGTAGTTTTGCTCGTTTTAAATTGATCGTTGGTCTACACTGTATGTACAGTTTGATATGTGTTTTACAATACTAATAAATGATTTTAGATTTTTAAATAAACTTTTGAATATTCAAAGTGAAAATAAATATTTTAAGTATAAACTGAAAATTACTGAACTTATTTGAAAAGTCTTTCTCAATGCAAGGTTATTGATGAATATTGATAAAAACACGCATGTTTTTTTTTAGTAAATTCTAGTGTTATCTCTGTTATTGTTAAAAATACTCTGTTATAATTTCAGTTTAATACAAAGAAAGAAGAAATAAAAATGTCATCTTTTATCAACACTACCATAAATTGAAAAACTAATTTATTATTTTAGACTTGTATGTCATTTGTATGTGCATTATTAATGCTACGAGTACATTACCCGTAGCAGATAATTAAAATACTTTTTGTTTATCTTTCGACTTTTGTATACCCTGCAGGGTTACTGTAAGTTCGTAGCGCACTCGATTTAAGCACAACGTAAACATATCTTGCAAAGTTTTAAATTGAAATTACGATCACATTTGCCGACGAACGTAGTCCGATCCCTTGCCGGAGGATAGGTGTAATAAAATTAATTTGTCGTACGTGCGAATAATGCCATATATTAAGTTTGTAGATGGAATAATTATTAGGATATACCATTGAGCTTACGTTTGATTCGATTAATACATATATTTGTATATTTATTTAATGTATTCGCGAACGAATATGTATATATGTAGTTTCTTTTGTTGTAAAACAGTTGCTTTAAGAAGTTTGATTTAAGTAGCATTATTTCCGAAGGTTTAGGTTAAGGATATGTTTCCTTAGATGTGCTTTGTTAATTTTTATACTTTAGTTGAATTTGGCTAGTTTATTTGTCGTTGCTATGTGTCACCGCATCTTTAACACTTTTCTCGAATAGGTTAACTGTAGGTTACGTAATCAAACGAAAGAGTTAAAAGTATTTTTCTTTCAGTTTTACAAGTTCATTCAATTTTTAGTTAAAATCTTAAATTAGTTTTTCATAAGTTTTTAATTCAAAATGGTTTTAATAGGTCTAGCTCATAAGTGCAGTATTTACGTTAAAATTATGAGTAAATAATTAATTTCAATCGGGAATTTATTTTTGCTATACGAAAAAAAATGAGAGAGCAATATTATAGGAATATGAGACTTTCTATATAGTTAGTACTTAATCTCACTAATATTATAAATACGAATGTTTGGATAGATGGATGGATGGATGTTTGTTTGAAGGTATCTCCGGAACGGCTCACCGGATTTTGATGAAATTTGGAGTAGATGTAGAGCACAGTCTGGAAGAACACATAGGCTACTAATAAAGTTTTTTTTTTTAATTCTGCGCGGACGGAGTCTCGGGCGACTGCTTTTGTAATATTTGCTTTTGCATTCATTGAAGCAAGCGCCACCTTTATTATGTCGTATCTTGTTAGCCATTAAAAGGGATCTTTTAACAGTTGGTTTCTGAGACCAAGACCTCTGTATAAAACATATCGTCGTCCCTGTTATTTATCTTTGACAAAACAGGGGTAACAATGTGTTTTAAAAGGGGATTTTAGTCTCAGAAACCCACAGTTAGTCAGTCGATGCAAGAACACAATAAATAATAATAAAGTGTTATAGTCTAAGGATAATCGTAATTTCGCGCGGATGGAGTCGCGGGCGAGAGCTAGTATATTTTTTGGACTTTGTACAGTCAGCTAGGCTCTACATATAGAATTATACATTGTATATATAGACATAACTGACTGCAGTATTGATTACTTTAAAAGCAAATACTGATGTTAAAGTTAACATGAGACATGTCTGCAACATGTCATAGTTCAAACGAAGCATAAATGTTACGTACTCGCAAAGTATCTTTGCTAAAGTTGAACATACTTCCTCCTCGCCATAGAGCTCGTTTGTGGGTACTTCTTAATGGCTCCTTAATTTTGTTTAATAGTAAATTGTAGCGTTCATTAGTCGCGGCCACGATTCCAACCCATTATGTACCTTCCTATTTATAAAGGAATTTAAAGTGGCACAGTTCAGAGTGTGCGGAGTTAGAAAAGGACCTACTAGGCTAGTACAAAAACCTTTTGTTTATTACTCCAGCATTTTTTGTTAATTTTCATATAGATATATTCACTTCTTACAAAGTTATTATTAGTACTCTACATATTTGTAAAAATTTACTTGCGAAATGAACAAACAATTGAATCTACGTTTTTCCTTATAGTTTTAGTCACATAATCACTATTCTATAACAAAAGCTAGTTTCAATTATAAGCTTAAGAAGAACATGTATTTATGTAGACTTTGTATACACTAGCTACAGTAACACATCCTGAATAACAATTTATTTTTTGGAATATTTGTGGTTAAAATTCGACGAACACATTGTACTGACAATTATCAACTACAGATACATTCGTTCGGCAAAGGCGGTATCGGGTTACGAGCCAATTTAATTGCAACTGCACGTCATTTTCCAAACCGTTGTAAATTAGTCGAATTCGATTGTATTTGGCATTCGATTTTTGTTTGCGCCACGCTAGGGGCTGTTTTCATCGTATGTGCTTCTGTCTGAGTGTGGGTAATTTATTAGACAAGTTGTTGGTGTATGAATGCGTTGTTTGCGTGATATTTGTGATATTTAAAGTTCGCCACTGATAAGCTTATAGCTCTCAATTGCGAAAGCAAACCGTACCCGAACTGAAGCGGAACGTAGAAGATATGAAAACAAAGCGAAAATGGAAGGCAGAATTTGATAAAACGGAGAGCTGTTAAAAGGTGCGCTGGAATTAGGTAAGTTTGTATTAAAGTTGTAATTGCTCTGATTCCAGTTCTCATTTTGGGCGTTGTATATTAATCAATATGGATAAAACTGTATCAGGAACAGCAGATTGAGAGCGACATATTTATGAATATTTTTTTAACAAGCGGTAGGAGGAAGTAAAGAAAAGTTTACACACTAAGCAATGAACAAACGAGTATCTTTCATTGCAGTATTGTACAAAAAGAAAACATACGATCATTCATCTTAATTCAAATTTCACTTAAACTGAAAAAGTTTGATAATTTCTTATTATTAAAGTTTCCAGTAATTTAGATGAAATGAACGATTTCAAAAGAAAAGAAGCAATCTCGAGTCACCGCTACGAGTCCTAACGCAGCAGCTGCGTCCCTCTTGAAATTTGATTTCAATTAAGGAAACAAAAGCCAGAAGTTTTATTAAAAGAGAATATCTCAGATGCGGTTACCCACGACGTTTAATATTTAAGAATACATACCAAAGTCTGAAGATAAATTGAATTTTACGTTTTCATGTCGAACATTATTGCGAGTGAACGATTTAAGAACATAGTTCATAGTTTAACATTTTCTGTAATTGTAATATATTGTAAAATAAAAAAAAAACACAAAAACTTATGCGCGCATATATAAGAAAAATGAGAAGAGCGAGATCGTGACCAACGGTTCTTAACATCTGTTCCTTTGTGTTAAAAATAACTCATAAATTTCCTGATCCGTGTAATCAGATTTCAGTTAACACGTAATTAAAATTTTATCATTATTTCCCACACCTTTTCATTTATTATTAGGGTTGGGTGAAATACATTTTATTTGTCCGTTCAACCCTGTCTTTAATTATGTTCAAAGGCTCTCTTCATTTATAGTATTAATTTAAATAGTATAAATTATTGCAGTTGCGTCTGTTTAACTTAACATGACTTAATTAAACTGAGATTTATAATTAGTATTTTCAAGCTAAAGTGAGCTATAAAAAGCCTGTGAGAACTTATATTATATTATACATTTAATGCCAAGAAATATATGCGGTTAAAGCAGAATAAAAATGGTACAAAACGTTTCAATATAATATTTAGTAATAGCATAAACATTTAAATATTTGTGCGTTGTCTTTCATCTATATATATATTCGATATATGCTGCATCCAAATATGTTTGAACTTTTTTATTGCTAAGTCAGACTATTTTGGCTATATTAAAATAATTAAGATGATATTATTCTTTCATAACATCATTGTCTGTCCTGGGCGGTATTTCTTAATCAATGTGACTTAATATCCTTCAAAAAGCGAGCTTACCATCTCTTTAAAGGCCGCCAACACATCTGCTGTTCCTCTGGTATTCCGGATGTCCATTGGAGTCGTTGATCACCTCGATGTTACTCCGCTCATTTGCCCCTTTCTCTTATAAAAAAGATCAGATAGTAACGATCAGTATTTACATAGCTTACTTTATTAATGACTATTTGTTAAAATGTAAACATTATTACCTAATATACCTTACCTAACCTATGCTTTATTTAGAAACCAGTATAGTCGAGAATGTTTCATACTAAATATCTGTTGTTAGATTGAACAGCACACAAGCGTCGTGTCCTGCACAAACTAAGTCTGACTCTGGCCAAGAGTAAATTTACAATCGTCTCTCAAATACACTATCAAAGCGGACATCTAATATGCTTGTAGCAAACGACGACGACATTATCAATGCAAATTTTGAATTTCCTTTCCAAATTAATGATTTACGAGTCAAGGTAAATACGTCATGTGTATGCATAAATTTTATATTTTATAATAATAATAATAATAAATAAATAATTCATTTTCATAATTCATTCTAATATTTATTATAAATATTATAAATGCGATGGATGATTGGATGGATGTTTGTTTGAAGGTAGTACCAGAACCGTTCAACGGATATCAATGAAATTTAGAACAGATGTAGACCATAGTTTGAAAAAACACATAGCCTAATATATAGACTAGTAAAGTTTTTTTTTATTCCGGGTGCACGGAGTGGCGGGCGACAGCTAGTAGATTATAAGATTAAGAGCAATTTGGAAGTACACACGAGGCAAGAATCTCGGTGTTTAAATGTGATAACGAAGTGACGAAATACAAGGAACGAGGTTTTGGTGAGTCCGGGGCATGACGTTGAATAAGTAATTAGTCCTCTTAACCCCGACTGCGACTGAGTTTTAAGAAAACACACTGAGTGATGTTAACTCTGTGTTATATAAATAAAGGGACAAATTAAAGCATTTATAATTATATTAAAAAATAATTTGATAAAGAAATTTAATGTACGTTTTATAAAAAAACAAAAGGCAACTATCATATTAGGGTATCCACAAGATATAGGATTAATAAAAGGAGGTTACACTTTTTAATACCGATTGAAGCAATTAGAAGGCTGTTGGTGCCAAATGTCTTAATATTTTCTTTACATTTTTTGATAAATATTGTAGCAGGATAAAATGTAAAATATTTTTTTAACATAAATAAAAAATTATATTCATCAAATTAACGTGTAATCAATATTGTGAAAGATGACGCAATTACCACAATAAGGACATATGTAATAGATACTGCTATTGGTAATGACTATATTGTACAATTTACAACAGTATCAGATCCAGCAAACACTAATTGACGGGAAGTAATATTATATCACATTTCTTGTATTTGTGTTTGTTAAAGACGGTAGAATTATAAATATTATAGTATTGGATAGACATACAAAATAAAAATCCAAAGTATTATTTTAATATTCTTTTATTAAAATACTTTACACGTTTGACACTTAATTTGATTTTGAAAATGGATACAACAAGGAAGACTTGTACTTACAAAGTTTAGTTATGTCTTGAAGTAAGTTTACTCGCGGGATGTGCCACTTTACACCGCAATTTTCTTAGAGCGTGACTGCTTTGAAGAATTCTTTTGTTTATTTTTATCAACTCAAATTCAATTTCTATTTTATTATTTTTTATTATGTTATTATGTTAAAGATAAATTAGGTCCCGCAAAACCATATACTTAGTTTGTCACATAACAACTTATATATCTATATATATAAAAGAAAGTCGTGTTAGTTACACTATTTATAACTCAAGAACGAATCGATTTGACTGAAAATTAGTGGGCAGGTAGCTTAGAACCAGGAAACGGATATAGGATAATTTTTACCCCGTTTTCTATTTTTTATTCCGCGCGGACGGAGTCGCTGGTAAAAGCTTGTTAAATATGTATAATATTGTAGTATTTACTCATTCAGTTCTAGTAGAATAACTAAATATTATTAGAGGTGACCTTCAAAAATAAAGTTACAAAATTGTATGCGTATTTCATAGATTTTATATGTCCTATCAAATGTCTCTCTATTATCTCTCTATTTTAATTGGTTATGAATTTATAGCTCCTATTTTATAGCTCGATAACTAAATGAACAACTAATCTTTGCTGTAGCTACGGATTATTTAACTTAATAGCTTCACTCTCCACTGAATGCTAATTCCCTTTGTTGTGAAATTTTCCATTAGAATCGTAAACGGTTCAATTCTTTAACTACGTTAATTTATATTAATGCAATATCCAGTTTTGAACGTACATAATCCGGAAGGTAATAATGTAAAATTGTTTCGGTTGAAATATTATTTAAACGTAAATATGGTAACGCACGTAACAATGTATTAAGCGCTTTTGTATGTTAAAGGATTTGAATGTGGCTTCCAGTTAAAATTATTTCTATTTCTGATAATAGTTCCATTTAAGTACTTTTGCAAACAATATATTTATATAGATATTTAGTTAGAGAAAATTTTCATTTTATATACAATTTGAAGTTAGATCTATTCTTTTTTATATTTGATGTGGACTTTTTCAACCGAATCTTATCGTCCGAATCATCGTTTTTCAAATAAATTCTATGCTCAACATTACAACAGATCCCACCGGAGTCGGTAACTTACCCAAAAATCCGATGTGATTTAATGTGCCGTAGAAAGCAAAAGAATCGTTACCGCCTTTTAGATCAAAACGACACTCGTGAGATTTTCCTCCTTAATATCACGTTGAATGCGATTTCCGAATTAGATTAGACCAAAAAAAGAAACGAAATAGGCTCCACTGCAATAACATAGTTCATACCAATGAAATCTTATTATATGTAAGATATTCATATAAAACTAGTCCATAATATAACATGAATAATTTACGAGTAAAATTTAAAATTCATTGTATCTTCTTCTACGTTCGCATCATAGCAGTAGAAAGTCCCTCGAAAATTATGACCGTAAGGCTTTTTAGGTGAGATTAGGTCTCCGATCTAAAGGTTGATAAGTGTCGGTAAAAATAATTCAAAGGTAATGTGGGACGGATACAGAATGTGAAAACGAAAGGATTTTAGATTTTGAATGAAAATGGCAATGTAAAATCAGCCTTTTTTGCTAGAGTGTGCTTCATCGGATAATAAGAAATTTAAACTTTTTAGACAATGTTTTTTTATATACGTATATTTTAAGGTGGTAAAAGATCAAGTGCATGCATTGCCTACATTTAATCGACAAATGAGGAGACATATAGAAATAATTTATATTTCTATAGCAAATCCTCTTCCCCTTCTCATCCTCCCTTTATAAGAAAAGGGTGAGAAGGGAAAAGGGTCTAAATTCTCCGGTACGCACACCCATCAAGCGAAACGCGGAATTATTTTCACTTCACGCCTGTCTTCTGTGAGGTATTGCACCGGTCAAGCTAGATTTGTGCATCCGATATTATTGTTGCTGGCGTCTACCACTGTTTTGTTTAATGAATGGAATTATTCATTCCACAATCTAGAATTGCTTTCTTCGTTGTTGGGTGTAAAGTAAAGTTATTATTTTCTTGGTTGCTTAAACTATTTCAAATTTAAATGGATATATGTACCTAAAGTTAAACGGAACAAACATATTTCTTTGTAATGTTAATTCTGACAAAGACAAAGAATAATAATAAAAATCTATTCAAAATGTCTTCGCAACATTGAATAATAAACATTTTTAGAGGCAAAGTTCTTCAATTTAATTTTTTATATTTTTATGGCGTTACATCCTTCACATTTTTCAAAGTGGACACTTTTAACTGTGGAAGAGCACGACGTGGCTGTAAAGTTTCCGTCTAGTCTCTTTACAGCCGCTTGTGTCGTAACGCGATGATTGCGCTCTGAGCTTTCCACAGTGAAACGCAATAAGTTAAAAAGGTACAAACGTGTCGAGAATGTATTAGTATTTTGAAATGGCAAACTTATTGATATAACTGTCGATGTCGCAAGACGTGAATAAGATATGAAATATAGTGAAGCACTGTAACTTCTCTTTGCACACTATGGATGTAACTCGTACAGAGTACAGAGATGCTTATAAGCCGATATTAACAATATCCACCATGTAACTAGTTTGATCTCTATATTCTCTCTGGAAACAATCACCAACATGTCGGATGTTTCAGCAGTGAAAACTGACGGTGTCATTGTATTGATATAACCAGACCTGTACCAGATATGTAACTGGTATAATCATTATGCTTTTTGCGAAGCAATTTATCGCAATTTTGGAAAAATAGATGCATTATAATATAAGTAATACGAATAAATGTGTTTCTGAAAGTTATTTCTTATGTGATCAAAATACTAAATAAATGTACTTGGCAAATAGAAATTTAAAAACCTCCCTGTTAATTACATGGCTGTATTGTTGGCTTTAAGCCAGAGAGTTTAGATAAAGTTAAACGAATAATTGCCTTAATATTACAGTCTTTTGTCTGGTTTAAGTTGAAATACGAAAAATACTAATAATAACGAGTAAAAAGATGGATAATCCAGAAAAAAAAAGGGTTGATCGGCAAAATAGTATCAAAAAATTGTTTTATTTTTTTTAAATAAAGTTATGAATTAGGTTTTAATAATATTATGTTAACATTAAATAGTGTAACATTATTATGTTGTTTAGAAAATTTTACTTACATTATGATGAATAGTATTTTTTTTGTGAAGTTTGTCGTGTTGAGAGTCGGATTTTCGAAACACCTAGTTTTAGAGAAACAAAATGGTAGAGTAAGCTCGATAAGTTAGTTAACTGGAGTGCCAATTGGCTAATCAAATCGGTTTCAAGCTCTTTGACCAATGGAATAACCGAATGATAGAATCGAACCACTGTTAGCTGTTACTATTAATTTGTACTATGTCTACTGTCTCTTCTTTTATGTCAATAAAAACCAATGTTTGTGTGTACTTAAAGTTAAAAAAAACTAGCTATCGCTCGCGGCTCAGTCCACGTGGAATTAAAAAAAAGTGAATAAGTAGCCTATGTATTCTTCCAGACTATGTTCTACATATGTGCCAAATTCCATCAAGATCCGTCGAGCCGCTGCGGAGATACATTCTAACAAACAAACATCCATACATCTAAACTTTCGCATTTAATAAATTAGTAAGATACATATTTGTTTGCCGTAAGCCGTAAATATGTCGTTTTTTAATCAGTTACTAGTGTTAAAAAGATAGAAAGTATCTCTTTTCTCATCAATTTAAAAAAAGCTTAATATTTCTGAAAAATGTTAAGCCTACAAAATCGGCCAATTATATTTATCTCATACTAATACTGTCTGGCATAAAGTATACTCTTAAAATACGTATACTCCGTACACTCTAAGGGGAAGTGTGCGTTGCACATACGCGGGAGTCCACACTTATTCCCAGCCCATTGACCCTCCGTCGCAGGAAAAGAACAAACAATCCTTTACCTCCAATTAAGCAATTTGTGTGGAAATAAATTAAAGCAGTGTATGGCCCTCGCCGTCACCTCCACGAAATAATTTTATGAAAGTAAATATAATATTGTTTTAGTCGCGCCAGAATAAATCTTCAAGCTTTTAATTTCGTTTGTTGGCATATTTAAATTTACCTCAACGTAGCTTTAGGACGTATAAAAAAATAAAAACGTATATCTACGAAGAATTTAAAGAAGTATTAAACCCTTAGTTCTTGTTTTTTGCGGTCATATATATATTCTATTTATCGAGCTAATAGTCGTTTACAGTGTAATTTTTTTTTCTTTTATTATTCCATTTTATAAACTTAGGCAGTATAATTAGGTATCCGAATTTGTATCTCACAATATACAGATTTATACACGCATAACACAGAGTATACTCCGAGGCCCTCAGTGGGGACATATATTATATATATATATGTGTGTGTTTTTTTTGTGACTGAGTAGTCACTCTTTGCCTTGAAGAGGTATTTACAGCTTCACCGGGCTTGAGGTGGCCGGACGCTTAGCCTAACTAGGCTCGAGGGCTCCCTCAGGAGCCTCGGCTCAGGCTGTTACTTCGTTATTATTACCGGATTGGGAGGTCACCGAGCTCTTAATCGCTTCGGTGGACGCTCCATGGAGTGACTGGGCTCAAGAGCCCCCGAGAGGGGACTTCGGCTTGGGCTGTCACTCATTACGCGTTTAGCATACCGATTCAAGGGTGCCTAAGAGGGCCGAACTTGAGGACATATAGTGAACTGATGATGATATATACATTTGTATATACATATACTACTATACTATTAATACAATGAAGAATCGTTCCTGACACTACAAACTCTAAATTACAACAGGTGCTTGATGACAAGTCATTTAGGATTAAAATTTTAGATTTTATAATATATTTCGCTTCCGTGTTAATAAGGCGAAGTTAGGTGTTTCATTAAACGCCTCGTCTTTCATTACGTACGGCTCCAGTCCAACCCGATCCCACAAATGAGGCTGAGAGGTCAGTTCTCAACGACCGTCGGCTATATTTGAAGTCGACTTTTATCCAAAAGAGTCGGCAATGTTCGCTTAGATAGCATTTAATTAAAACGTTTGTACTTAATAGTAGTGGATCTGTTCCGTGTTTATTTTATAAATTATTTAATTATCATTTTGCTACATAGCGAAGATACGAACGGTGTCAAGATGTCTGATTTTGCTGTTGTTAATTAAACAGTCTTAATCAGTTTAAAGATATGAGAAATATAGTTTTTGAAATTTACAATTCACAATTTGTTTATTTACTTAAAAGCTTAAGTAATATGCCGAAGCGCTTTACTATATCTATAAAACGTATCTTCGCCTCTTAGTTTTGAGAAGTAGAAATAGCTAAAATTGTTTGAAAGCTTATAAAATATTATTGTAGCTAAAGTTTTGGTAGTAATTAAATATCATTGTTGCAAAAAGTCAAGTGTATTAATGCAATTGAAGATGATAGCAAGTTGGTCGTAATGTTTTAAATACAAAAGATGTGGTTTTGCTCATATCATGAAGTCTCATATGCCTCGTGTAATATTCCCGTAACAACGTACGTGATTTTATTCTATAAAAGTTAACCAGGACACCTTGTGAAAGGAATCCAAAGTATTGTGTGATAATAATAATAATTGTGATAATAAAACTGAAATTGAATCTTATATTCATCAGTTCATTTTAAATATATTCAGTCAGAAGATCTTATATGAACTGGTTAAATGTACGAGGAATTTCTTAAACTTCAACTTCTCCTGGAGTAACTCAGTACCGAACAAATAATGGAATCTGAAATCTCAATGTCTAATGAAGTACCGCACCTCTTTTGAAATAATTCGAGTGCGCCCCAGTCGGGGGCGGCTTCTTCTGTGCAATTAAGTGTTTCGGCTTTCATTGCGAGAAATTTGAAATCACTCCTACTGAATACGATTCAGATTTTGCATGTCAGCGCTAAAACTGACACAGTTTTCTGGTGATTCAATTAAGTGCTTTACTTGCATAGCTTGATAGTATGTAATCGAAATTTTATATTAATGAATTTTACAATTGTTTTGAATTGAATGTTGAGACATGGCAAGACTCGCTGCGACGCGGCGCCGGCGACCGCGACGTCACGACCTACGTCACGACCGGCGGCACCAACGAGCGAACGGCGGTCGACGGCGACGACACTCGCCACCTCGGACTCCACCGGCAACGGACTACTCTTCTGAACTAGCCTTGACCCGAACTTTCATTGCGATTTAAGAAGGCGATACAACCGGCCCTTTCATACAGTCCACTTATCCTCGTAACAATAACATTGGTCCTTTAGGATTCTCACCGTCTTAATTTTCGAAATCGTCGAAATAACGGTCACCGCAATGTTCAACGTCGAGTCTCTGCGCACTTCAAAACGCGGTCTTCAGCTATAGAAGATCTTCGGGAGCCTTCATCGTCGTCAAGATCATCATCCTGCCGAAGAAACTTCGCCCGGCAACCGCGCGCGCTCGAGAACAAAGTAGTCGACGGAACGCCGGACTTCGGACCAACCCGCTGAATCTGCGAGTCATCGTCAAGAAAAGGAGAAGATTGCATCAGCAAGGATTCACTGGTGGATGGTTTGGTCACTCGTGAGTTCGTTCCAATTATTCCTTCTATCTTTTCCTTTCTTTTAATCTTAAATTCCCTAAAACAGTTTTTTTTTTTTTGAGTGGGTACACACATTTGTCGCATATTCTTTGTCTTACTGGCAGCGTATTTCTTACTTTTATACAAGCTTAAACAATAATAAACAATATTCTATGCCTTTAAAGCTTAACTTCGCTTGCATTTAGCAAAAAACATTGCTCCCGCATAACGGGATATTGTTTGTCGCACTCCAATCACTGTCGCTAATTAGTCTGGCTCGCTGCGCCGCTGCGCATGCACACCTGTATTTATTATTCGTACGAAAGTAGGTCAAGTTTACGTCATAGTGACCTATTTATTTAGTTTCCCTTTATAATATTTTTCATAGTTAATCGCTAACTATTTATCGTCTTTCGCTATGACGGACGACAAGTTAACCAAGTTAAAACAAAAACGGGGGTGTATAAAAACTAAAGTGACTATTTTTAGTAAATATTTAAAGCAACTTGTGTCCGGCGGTCAGCCTAGCAAATTACAATTGTTAGACTTAGAAGGCCGTTTTAAAAAATTCGATGCCTTATATGCCCACTTCGATAATTTACAGTGCGAGATCGAGATGCTTTCGGACGACCCCTCCGTTTCCGAGTTGGAGCGCGAGGAGTTCGAAGCCGGGTACCACCCGCTGGTAGCCGAGGCGCGGCGCCTGCTGGGTGCACAGCCCCAGGATACTTCCGTGATACAGCTCGAAGATGCACAGGCAAGCGTTATTAAATCCAATTGTGTTAGGTTGCCAAAAATAGATTTACCCGTCTTTAATGGTCACTATCAACACTGGCTTGAGTATCGTGATACTTTCACCTCTTTAATACATTCCCGAAGGGATATTGATGACATTAATAAGTTGCACTATCTTCGTGCATCTCTTAAAGGCAGTGCTTTGCTAGTTATCGATAATTTAGATTTTAAAGCCGAAAACTATCAATCGGCGTGGAATTTATTATGTAATAGGTACGATAACAAGCGGCTGCTCGTAAATAATCATGTCAGGGAATTATTTAACGTAGAACACATTCGTAACGAGTCCTACTCAGCTATTCGTCGTCTTATAGAAGTCACGAATAAAAATCTTCGTGCACTGTCAACCTTAGATCAAAATACTGAGCACTGGGATGTGTTAATCATATACATGATGTCTGAAAAGCTCGATAGTGTTACTCATAGGGTCTGGGAGGAACATAGAAATACTCTCACTGATCCACCATCTTTAAATACATTTCTTACCTTTCTTAGCAACAGAGCAGATTTATTGGAGACATTGCAAGAAAATAAAGGTAAAATGCATAAACCAGAATCTCATAAATTAAATACAAACTTGCTTATAGCTTCAAACAATCAAAAATTTTATCAAAATAATAATAAAATAAATAAAAAATTAAATTCATCCAACAAAAAAATATTTACATGCCCCTTATGCAATCAAACTCATTTTCTATTTAACTGTGAAACATTCAGAGCCCTCCCTATTGAAGTTCGAATTCAAAAGGCCAAAGAAGCTAAGGTCTGTCTTAATTGTTTACGACCTGGGCACTTAGAAAATAATTGTAGCCTTGTACCATGTAAATATTGTAAAAAACGTCATAACACGCTTTTGCACTTGCACGAGCCGCAAATAATTCCTGAGCCTGCTCTGCCTTCAACTAGTAACGTTAATCACTTTGCTAATTCAAGCAATTCAAAGCAGTTTACTACTCCTCCGCACGTTTTGCTTTCCACAGCGCTGGTGAAGGCGGTGGACAGCCAAGGCGCCGTCCACGCCGCCCGGATGCTCCTTGACAACGGGTCAACGGCCAACTTTATAACACAATCGCTCTGCGGTAAGCTGGGATTGTCACGACGAAGTGCGAGTTCCACGGTGACAGGTATAAACAATAATACTTCTCATATTACACAGTCTTGCAGCCTTACCTTTGAGTCCTACCATAGCGACTATAGACTTACTGTTGACTGTCTTATATTACCAAAAATCACCAACGCTTTACCGTCTTCCTTCATACATATTGAAAATATTCCTCTTCCTACGGGAATAAGTCTAGCTGACCCTACATTCAATGAACCGTCAGTCGTAGACATCTTAGTTGGGGCCGAAGTATTTTGGTCTGTCTTATTAAATAATCGTGTTGATTTAGGTAAAAATCAGCCCACATTACATGAAACAAAACTGGGTTGGTTGGTGACAGGGAACGTTTCCCGTCTTAAGTCACCCTCTTCTCCTATCTGCAATCTTGCAAATGAGGAACCCAATCCAGACTTAACTCGTTTCTGGGAACTTGATACTGTTTCAGCCAAGCACTTCTTATCTCCTGAAGAACGAGCCTGCGAACAGAGCTTCGTTGACAACACTACACGCAAAGAGGATGGCACCTTTGTCGTCACAATGCCGCTGAAGGAGGACCCTTCAGTCTTGGGCGATTCTTATCAAATGGCAAAGTGCCGCTTTTTGTCCTTGGAGCGTAAGTTTCATCGAGAACCTGCCTTTAAAGATAGGTACATGGAGTTCATGCAAGAGTATGAGCGCCTTGGTCACATGACTGAAAACAAAGAGTCTGCACCTAGCTGTCTTCAACAGGTCAACTACTTCTTACCTCACCACGGCGTAATCCGTGAGTCGAGTCTTACTACAAAGTTACGTACAGTTTTCGATGCCTCGGCCTCCACCACCTCAGGTGTGTCTCTCAACGACATTCAGATGGTCGGTCCTACTGTACAAGAGGATCTTTATTCCATTTTGCTACGTTTTCGACAGCATAAGTACGTCGTGACTGGAGACGTAGAAAAAATGTATAGGGCGATTGAGCTCAATCCTGTTCAACGCCCCCTTCAACAGATCATCTTCAGGTATGATTCATCAGAGCCTTTGAAAACCTACACTCTTAATACGCTTACGTATGGTACTGCAAGCGCGCCATACTTAGCGACAAAGTGTTTGGTTAGTTTAGCATCCAGTGCTATCGATAATGACGTCAAACAATCGATTCAGCGCGATTTCTACGTTGACGATTATTTAGGTGGTTCATCCACTATCGATAATACAATTAACCTCTGTAAAGGAGTTATCACCACCTTAAAATCTGCAAATTTCAATTTGAGAAAATTTCGTTCTAATAACACTACAATACTCGAACAAATTTCCACTTCATCACTTGAATCTGACAAAATTCTAGACCTATCTAGCAGTGATAATGTTCACACGTCTTCAAAAACTTTGGATCTCAACTGGATCTCGAATTTAGATATGCTGTCATATTGTATCAACATTGAACTTCGTGAAAAGGTCACAAAACGCAGCATACTTTCCGTGATAAGTCAGATATTTGACCCTTTGGGTCTCGTAGGACCATGCGTCGTTGAATCAAAATTAATCATGCAGGAGCTTTGGATTCAACAATATTCGTGGGATGCAGAGGTTTCAGAAGACATAAAAGAAAAGTGGATCTCGTTCGCCAGCACCTTACCTCTTCTAAACCAATTAATGGTTCCACGTTGGGTTCTTGTCCACGACTCTGTCTGTCATGAAATCCACGTCTTTTCAGATTCTTCAGAACGGGCCTACGGAGCGTGCATATATGTGCGTTCTGTGACTGCTTCAGGATCTGTAGAGGTACATCTCTTGACGTCTAAAAGTAAGGTGGCACCGATAAAGCCCATGACGATTGCTCGTCTCGAGCTTTCCGGAGCTTTGTTAGCTGCAAGGCTGTGTGATAAAGTATTAAGCTCTCTTACCATACCTATTAGCAAATGTAAATTCTGGTGTGACTCAACCATTGTGTTAGGGTGGCTAAAGACTCCACCGACTAATCTGAAAAGCTTCGTTCGTAACCGCGTTCACGAAATTCAGGAAAGCACGGAGGGTCACACGTGGAGCTACGTACCGTCGAAAGACAATCCGGCGGATCTTGTTTCCCGCGGGCTGAAGGCTGACCTCATCAGCTCTTCGTCTTTGTGGTGGTCAGGGCCAACCTTTTTGGCAAAAAATGAATGTGACTGGCCAACAATGCCCAATTGTAACGTGAAACAGGATCTACCCGAGTTGATTACTTGTTCTTTAGCGCTTGATAATAATTCTAATGCTGACTTAATTGCTAACTTAATCAAAAATAAATCAAAACTAACTAGCTTACAAAATACAATAGCATATTTACAGAGATTTATTTATAATTCTCGAAACCAGACCAACAAATTAACAGGTCATCTTTCGGTTCAAGAACTTCAAAATTCATTAAATTTAATCATACAGAAATCTCAAATGGAGATGTTTCCTGATGAATATGCTATTCTTAAAGCCGGCGAGACATTGCCCAATAAAAATCGCTTGATTTCATTAAGTCCATTTCTAGATCATAATAATATTATCCGAGTCGGTGGCAGGCTAGATAATTCCCCTTATAGTTTTGATACCAAGCATCCCATCTTGTTATGCAGCAAGCATCATTTTACAAAAATATTATTTCAACATTATCATATAAAATATTTACATTCCCCACCTCAACTTCTGTTAGGTAATATCAGACAGACTTACTGGCCTCTAGGTGGCACAAACCTTTCCAAAACCATCGTCAATAAATGCGTACGATGCGTCCGATTTAAGGCTGAAAACGTTCAGCCAATCATGGGCCAATTACCAGCCACCCGTACGGAACTGGAGTTTCCTTTCTTACACTGTAGTGTTGACTATGCAGGGCCAGTGTTAATAGCAGATCGAAAGGGCAGAGGCTGCAAACTCATTAAGTCATTTTTGGCAATTTTCGTTTGCAACGCAATAAAGGCTTGTCATATCGAGCTCGTTACGGATTTATCCAGCGAGGCTTACAAAGCTGCATTAAATCGTTTTGTTTCTCGCAGGGGGAAGCCCAAAAGCATCACGTCCGACAATGGGACAAACTTCGTCGGCACTTCCAACGAGCTGGCTCAATTTCTGGTTCAGTCCGACCTTGAAGGTCACATGGCTCAGGAAGGCATTGAATTTAAATTTGTGCCTGCCTATACACCTCATTTCAACGGACTCGCCGAAAGAGCCGTGCGCTCTACAAAGCATCATCTTAAGCGGTTACTGCAAACCACTCATCTTACTTATGAGGAAATGGCGACTTTACTCACTCAAATAGAAGCTGTTTTAAATTCTCGCCCTCTCATTCCCTTTTCCACTGATCCTACAGATTTTTCCGCTCTAACCCCTGCTCACTTCTTAATTGGACGCTCGCTTATGACTGTTCCGCAACCACAGGTGCCTGATGTCAGCATCACCCGCCTGGAGCGATATAGGAGGATTGAGCTTTTGAAGCAGCACTTTTGGAGGCGCTTCTGTAATGAATATGTAACTCTTTTGCAACAAAAGCTTAAGTGGCATTCTTCAAAATCCGAGTTGAAACTTGGTTCTCTCGTCCTCGTGAAGGAGAAAGCTCTCCCGCCATTGCTTTGGTGCTTGGGACGCGTCATTCAGCTTTATCCTGGCAGCGACGGCACCGCTAGAGTCGCTGAACTGAAGACAAGGAGAGGCACCATTCGAAGGGCATTTAATAACATCTGTCCCCTTCCAGATTTTTGAAGTCTTTCAACACCTTCAGTACTTCAACCCGGGGAGCATGTTGAGACATGGCAAGACTCGCTGCGACGCGGCGCCGGCGACCGCGACGTCACGACCTACGTCACGACCGGCGGCACCAACGAGCGAACGGCGGTCGACGGCGACGACACTCGTCACCTCGGACTCCACCGGCAACGGACTACTCTTCTGAACTAGCCTTGACCCGAACTTTCATTGCGATTTAAGAAGGCGATACAACCGGCCCTTTCATACAGTCCACTTATCCTCGTAACAATAACAATCAGACAAAAATTATTGTCCAAAAGAACAGCGTGTAACTTTATTTAGTAAAATCTGTTTGAAAATAACTCATTAAGACAATGTATAAAATATAATTGTTCAATTACAACACATTACAAACCACACATTAGAGAAGCATTTTGAAAACTTTACACTCAAAGCTTGTCCTCAACACGACTCTTATACAGGAAATTAATAGGGCTTGTGAACTAGACAGCCGGACATGTTACACTGCGCAACTTACCACTGATAGTTTAATTGCGTCATATTTACTACGAGTAGTGATAAGTCATTCAGCATACAAACTACTTAGTGATCTCGAGTACATATTTCAAGTGACCTGTGTCAATCACTTATTGTTATCCAAAAATCTTTTAGAAGTATATGAGTATAATTATTGGTAAAGTAAATTTATTGGTGTAAATTAATTGCACATGGACGATATTAAACTCATGACATGGGAGATGTAACCAGAAATATTGGCTTTGTATAAATTGTGTACATTTTTCGATTACATGAAATTTTAATTTTTTACATTATTATCTATAGTTTCTTTATTTACCTTTAAAATATATTGAAAGAAATAATACAGTTTGTTAAAAATTAAATGTGAAATTAAAATTGAATGATATATGTTTCAAATAATCTTTATAAAGTGAGTGAATTCTTCACTTAACATTATTAATGGTACATATATGTATATGTATACTGCAAGCGATATCAATTAAAACGTACTATACATAACGTTCTTAGTCAAGTAAGATCTAAAAACTACTCTCAGTAAATTAATTAAGAACGGTTTAACTCACGAGTGATCTTCCGGCGAAGGCACCGACTAGTTTCGGACCCGACGGGTGTCCTTGATCTTCAGGGCGATTGTTTTTTATATTTATTTATATTAAACAGTGTACAAAATACAAAGTTACAATAAAAGTGTCTATAAACCCATCCTGGGTTTGTCCCGACACTTTGGTACTAGGCAATGAATGTAACAGAAGGTAAGTTTAGATATTTTTTTAACAGCAACTAAGTGAGATCGCTCATACCGTCATATACAGGACTTATTTTGAGAACTTCAGGGTCGTGTCCCACGCAAGTGCGGTCCGAAACTAGTCGGTGCCGTCATCGGACAATCATACATGAGTTAAGCCGTTCCCAAATAATATATCCCAAAAAAGTAAATTAAAACCGGTTAAAAATAAATTGAATGAATATCAACAGCTCACCGTAAGAAACTTTCCAATGTCGGCAGCTTGTTTCCATTTTAGTTTGCAAAAGTGGCCTCTCCGACTTGTAAATTTTCCGACGATGATAACAACACGATCTATGATTCAATTAACTTGTATTTCGCTGCCAACTTGACACTGATTTTGTAAATAGTGAATAAGTTTTAGTTGTCGTTTTATCATTTTATATTGTACTTTTTTATGACATTGAGGGAACAATATGAAGCGCCTAGCTAAAGGAAGCTGGGCAGGTAAAGACGATATGATCCAGATACAAAACAATATTATAGAAAAACGCTGAATAGCCACTTGGTCTCAGAGGCCGTCTCTCCAGTAGTAGCGGTTCGCAAACTTTTATGTTGTGAAACTTAGCTGTTTGTGTCTGACGTTTATTGCTTTCATATTTTACGATCCTTAGGGAGAGGAATTGCTTAATGTTATTCTACCTACAATCTAAGAAGTTAAATTGGTACTGCAATGATTGTGCTACTATACAATTATGTTTTAACTGAATGATTTTCGATAGATGCCAAATAAGTAATAAGAATTTTAAGTTGAAACCATTTAAATTAATAATAAAAAACTGATACTTCCTTTAAATATTTCTTTTAATAGACTCATTGTTAAAGATTGGCCGTTAATAATCTAACCAAACTCTTTACATTTTTATATTTACTCTTTTTTTTAATATTTTGTACTGGCAATAAGTCCCTCGTTTAAATATGTCTTCCTTTTGAACGATACGCCGCGCTGTCTACAATAAAGAAAATCTCTTTGTAAATGTCAGAAGAGGAATAGACAAAGCGCGACAGATTTAACTTTGAGGAAACCGACATGTTTGCATACTTTTTTTGCCATTTATAGTTTACTTGCTGTCGCCCGCGACTCCATCCGCGCGGCATTAAAAAAAAAACATAATAAACAGGATGTATGTTCTACAACTGAGCCAAGTTTCATTAAGATCCATTAAGCTGTTCCGGATATACCATCAAACAAACATCCGTCCATCCATTTAAACATTCCTATATACATATAAGTAACAAGTAAGATTATAAATACTTCTTAAAGTATTATATACAATGATCATCGTCGTCTGTTACATGTATAATTTCATTTTTAAATTTCATACAATAGCTACTATTCAGACATTCATACATGCGTAGTTGTATAAAGTATCAGAACTGCCAATGGATAATCTCTACCGACACCTCTGTGTCACCGGCACGAGTTGTGTTGTTGTTCTTATTATTAAGGAAATTATTCCTGCAATAATTTCCTGTGATTTTGATAAATAAACAAATTTTATAGAGCGCCTAATAAAAGGTGAAACGCTTTTGTTTTTAAATATTCATGTAATATAATACTTACCGATTTATTAAAAGAAAGCATTTTTTTTTCATCTCGCAGAGACATCTCTTTAAAATCTCTAAAAGAATTCTTGGCTCGTAATTAAATTGAGTTTGTTTTCATCTCACGACGTTTTAATAACACTTCTTTGTAAAGTTCTTTTCCCTCGTCGTCTGCTTCAGTTTTAGCCAGTTATGGCTTCATTGTAAAACGACAATTTTCTCAGAAGATGATAGTGACGTTTTCATTAAGAATTCACTTTAAAGCGAAAACATGAAAATCCTTATTCGTTATTGTTTAAAATAATCCTATTTGTAATTAAAAAGAAAAAAAACTAATGTTAGCATTATTTCATAAACTTTTATACGTACGTTTAACGACTGAATTCAACTATGCTTATTGACAAGTAAAAATAAATACTGGAAAAGAGAATGTTTAAGTAACGTTCGTTTTAATTATTTTTTAAAGAAATAAGAGAAGCAGAAAGTATGAGAGAACATCAATCCGTTCTAATCTATATATATCTATATATACTCGTATATAAAAGAAAGTTGTGTTAGTTACACCATTTATAACTCAAGAACGGCTGAATCTATTTGACTGAAAATTGGTGGGCAGGTAGCTTCGAACCAGGAATAGGACATAGGATAATTTTTACCCCGTTTTCTTTTTTTTTTTTTTTTTTTTATTCTGCGCGGACGGAGTCGCGGGAAAAAGCTAGTACGTTATAAAAATGCCTTCAATAAAGTGTGAGTTCAGTAAAATGGCGCAAAGATATTCCGAAACATAAAAGAATTGAAAATAGACAAGTAAAATTTCACGCCTCTTTAATAGACTGTTTCATACCAATACAGAAACCAAGCGAACATCAATAAAATAAACATAAAGTCTTACACATTTTCCAACAGATTTAATGTTTCGCATCTGAAAGAAGCTAAACTTCCGTCGGAAAGATTGTGAATTTGCAATTCATGGCCTTAATAATTTGGAAATTAAACTTGAGGAGCTTATATCATTTCTTTTTTGTATTATTACCTTGTTTTTTTTTAAATAGTTAACATTAAAGTACATAAATAAAACGATACTGAATGTACTGGATTTATCGGATAACATATAAAAAATCTAAATTTTGTTTTTACAACTTTGAAACAAACACATCACTTAAGTTTGTAATCAGTGTGCTCTAGCTTGGTTTCAATTTTCTTCTTAAGTTACCCAAAAATTTGCATTTACGTATTTCAAACTAGGTTCGAGGCCAACCTTGTTTTTCATCGTCTCTTACCCGAAGTAACGATCAAAATCAAACTTGCCCAAATTTGCAATGGAAATATCTTTTTATTTCCCCTTTGAGCTTTCAAGGGGACTCCGGTTCGTCAATTCCTTAAAGATATTAAACTTCCTACTCGTTGTGTTTTAAAAGATCTTAAATATACAGATCCTTTCTTAGTTCATAAGAATCAAATGGTACTGAAATCCATATTATAGAGAAATATCTAAATAACAACACCTTACTTATCAAGCTCTTTTACATTAAAATTTATGCTCTTTGTCTTTAGTACACTGCAGCAAGCTTGATCTATTCGTTTACCCATCTATTGTTTGACTTAACTGAGTTGGATTATTCTAGGTAGTACTTTGATAAACTTATTCAATAAAAACAAAATGCACTTAAAAGTAACATAAAAAAAACAATCTCAAACAAAATTCACTAAAAAGTAACAAAATAATGTCATGAAAACCCTCTAAACTCTAAAGAAAGTTCTCTTCTTTCTTGTAACATGTCTATATTGTATAATTATTGTTATTTCGCAGTCGGTGTCGGTCGAAGTAAATAGGTGACATTTTGTGACATTGGTGACATTTGAGATGTATTAGACATACCTACGTTTATGTCCCTATTATAGAAACTGACTCCCTGAATGTCTCTAATTTTCGCAACGCATTTTGAAGCTAAACTCAAAATCTACTAGTCTTCTAGTTATTTTAAAAAATAATCAAAAAAATGGGACCCATCTGCAAGCACTACCTTTCGATTGAAATATTTTTTATCAAAATCGGAGCTCCAGGGGGCAGAGCTTCGCGGTAACAAACATAAAAAAATACAGTTGAATTGATACCCTTCTTTTGAAGTCGGCTAAAAAGTGAGTTTATTTCAATTAATACAACCGTAGAAACATACAGATCAGAATTTCAGGTTCATCACGTGATATACGTGTTTAGAAACCAACATAGCTAATGTTTCTAAACACGTGATTGTAATACCAAGTGGTCAACCATTAATATAATAATGTACACAACTACATTTTTCTAATGCCACTATTCTTAAGCACTTTCATTGCCTAATAAATGGATTTTTGCCATTTATTAAAGTGTTCTGAAAGTATATAGTATAAGTAATGCGTCCCAAATATTAAATGTTAATATTCGAGTAGGTATACAGAATTTAATTTTCTAAGAAGTTTTACGTACATTGCTAGCATTCTTTATTTATTGTAATTTTAATTTTAGTACGACATCACTTTAACAAACTTTATACACTTGTTGTATTCTTATAATGGTAATATTTTTCTTACAATGAACTGAAACTTAATAAGTCCAATAGAATTATCTTGTTTCGTTAATTAAAATAACACTAAAATATAAACTATCTGTCTGTATCAAAAGTTCATTTTTTATAATTTTGTAATTTTTAATATTTCAAAAATGTCTTATCAAGCAATTGAAAACTTGTCGTATATTTAAAGCTATTACTACAAGTCATAGATAAAAAATTAATCACTTTGATCTTTATTATCTATTTCAACTATCTTTAAAGTATTATTCCTACGAAAAAAGAACTCTCAAATTTTAATTTCCTGCGACTTTGTAAGCCGAGAAAATGACTCTCGGAGTCTTTGAAAGAAATCTGTGGAAATAACTTGGTGTGTCGTAACATCTACTTAACTATTTAATAAAAATGGAGCAATGATACTTATGTAACTCGCGATCACGCTGAAGTGAAGATAACAATAACATACCTTTTTAATTTAATATTCAAAAGTTTAATTGAAGTCTTGTTTTTTATTTAATTATTGATAAAAGTTTTCTTTTTATAGTTTCTTTAAATAAACATGTTGGGTTTGAACATTCAAACTCAATTTAATTTTGTTGTATAAATTAGAGGGTTTGTCTAAATTTTTATTGAACCATAAGACTCCTTTTCATACTTTTTATGCAACATGTCTTTTATTATTAGAAATAAATTTACGTAATAAAAATAAAAATTACGCTCTGTTGTAACACAATAATATCTTACCTAAAATGCGTCTTTGAAATAATTTACATATATCGGCGTTTTTATGTGATGACGAAACTCGAACATTTTGTTTGACGTTAATTTCCTATGATACAACACGAGAAAGTGCTCTCCTGGTAATGGTTACTCATTTATATATAGAAGATCAAATAATTACATTGTTTGTTAAATTTAAATTTATACTGTGTCAAATTATGTACCTATGTACATAAGCATTCAAGCTTGTAATACTTAGGTATGAAACATGTAAAGAATCGTTTTATGTGTTTGCCTGTAAAATTCATAGACAATGTCGACTTATGATACTTTTGATTTTATGTTTCTGGGTTAATTAATATATTCTTTTTACAATTTTCTTGTAAACTATTGTTTTTGTCTATGATGATAAAAACATAGTAAAAAGTCATAGTAATCTTTAAGCTCCGAAAAAACTCTGACTCATCGGTATTATATCTATAGCTACATTATTATTTTTTACATTTATTATATTGTTATATTATGTACGGGGTGTTTTTTTTCTACATTTTATTAACTCACTGGAAGCTTAATATAGATTCACTATATTTAATACAAATGTATTAGGCGGGATCAGCGGTTTCGCTGAGAATTTTGGCTAATGTGTGAGGGAGAAAAGGCCGGAGGGTAAATGGGAGGTTGAAAGGAGCCTTACGTATATCACGGCCTCCGTGAACATCACTATCACTTTATACTAAACTTTCATACGAAATTTTAGAAAAAAAAAGGTAAAATAGATTAATCCTGATACGTGTGTAATTTTTTTAAAGATTGTTTTATATAAAAGATTGCAAAAATTGGTATGGACTAATATAAATTTCGCATTATTGTTGCGGGGTGAAACAAGGCTGTGAGCGGGAGCGAAGCTGCAGCGGGGTGGACCGCCCCCTTCCCCGCGCCCCATGCCCCCGAACCGCCTCGCCACCAGTCGCTAAGTCTCAGGTTTGCGCGCAACATCCCGACATTTAATCGTTCACGTTTCTCATAGTTATCACTCAATTCACTTTGATTACGATGATCCTAGTATGTAATTGAAATTATAAATATATATTGTATACGTACGGGTGTTGTTAGAAAAGATGGTAGGAAAAAAAACATCACTTTTGATTATCGCCGGCTCTTTATTGTTTTACGTCGGGGTGTCGGCACAGCCTTTTTCCGCAGAGAAGATCGTAGTCGGTAAGTCACTTTATTTACTTTTGTAATGTACTTTTTAAACTTTTACGAATAAATATTTTGAAGTTTTATTTTCTTGTTTTAATTGAGTATTTTTATTCGCTCCTACATTAATGAGTTAAATCTTAACTTCAAAAAATTTGGTTTTATGCATTTTTGTTAATTTCAATAACTCTACTGTAATTTTAAAAAATTGTCGTAAATAATATCGTTTGTATGTTTTGTTGCGCACTCCCTTTAACTGGTTAACCTCTCGCTCAGTCAGAATGTGCTATATCGATTTCCCTTTCTACCTCAATGCGTTTGTCTCTGTTACTCCCTCCTGCTACGAGATTAGCTACGACGCTACGCAGGCATTAACGCGTACTACAAAAAGTAGGGGGTTACAATGTGTAACTAATTTTAATGGATTATGAACAACAATTAAGCCGCATCATTAGTACGATGAAGTTTTATAATATTCTGCTGGAATATTTTATTCAAGAAAAGTAGATCTATAAGAAGCATTAATATTGGAATCTATAATACCTTTTGTTTTAATACAACAATAGTTAAGTTAAAGTTTGGATAATATAATTTGTGTATCGAAATTTCACATTGATTGATATTGAGTTATCTTTGACATACATAGGTGGGGGTAGATTTTTAATTCATTGAGACCATTGAAGTCTCCCGACTTCGCAAGGGTAACATTAAAATAATGTTATAAAATGTCATCCAATTCGATGGGAGACATACGTCCTGAATATACATGTCTATATTAATGAGATTAATTTTAATTCAAAAGGTATTGTTTTCAAAATGTGTAAATATTCATTAATAATCCTTAAATGAGCTTTAAGCAATGTAAGGGGGAAATTTAAATGAAAAGTAATGATATTTTAACTGTCAAAGATTAACTCTGAAGAACTCGGAAACTTCGGAAGTCAAAATCCGATCATCGGCTTTGTTTCGAATGGTGTAACATTTTGTTTCAAAATTTACTCTTCAATATTATAACATTTAAATAATGTCAAGAAGACATTTATCTCAATAGCCTTATAAAATCATTGTGGCAACAATTATCTGCTAATTGAATATAAAACTATCAATTCATAAAACTACCCTCAGCACTATTAGAATATTAATCACCCTTTATTGCTTGCTGTAAACAGTTTCGAAGATAACGTAATAAATACATTTTAAGTTATTGACATTATTATGTAATAGGTTAAAACTACTAAATAAACTATAAACCTATTCCAAACTAAAAATAAAACAAGATAATGTAAAAAATCGACCTCAAATCGCTGCGCTCGCAGGGCAGGGTTCTCAAGAGGCTATCGGCATTTACCCGTTGCATGGCCAGGCTCAACCTTTGTTCGAAATGCGTGCTAGCCCTTGGATCACCTGAGGCTGTCGATGAGGAGTGTGGAAATCTCCTTGAACAGCTAAAAAATTATAATAAATTGAATAGTAAACTCATCATAATAAATAAAACTTAAAGTTACATAGTGTCATGATTGTTTATTGTTATGTCTAAGTTCATACTAAAATAGGAACATTTTTGTTCCTACTACCACTGAATAAGTTTAGAGATAGTATTTTTATCTAGTACTTTAAAATATAATTATGGTTGTCTTTTTAAAATTTCAGTAATAGATTATTTACCAAATCATTTTATAACTTCTTGATTTACTCCTTTTTCTCTTGGTTAGTTCCGTACACTTTTATCCACATCTAGTGTTGAGGAACACTTCACTCTGTAATTTTACGTAATCATGATTATTTTCGACGACCAACACTTCATTTTTCCATAGCCATTTTTTATACTGAGACAATTCTACATTAATCATACTTGGATATAATATAAAATGTTTGTACATATGCATTGTATCTATATACATTTAAAATACGTTCATCTAATACGTATTTCCGCAATCAAGATACTTCGTAATTAAGGCTTTGCGTTCGAAGTGCCATCCCTAATTAAAGACGAGTGAGAGAAAAAGGAAAGTATTCTCTCAGGCATTCGCCAACTGGACTTAATCTTATGTTATCAGTGGTAATTTTGAATATACCTACATGTACTGCTGGAAATTAAATCAACCTCTATTGTTAGCAATGATTCCTACATTAAATCGATAACTGATATTATTATGGTAAAAATTTAAGTAAGAACACCAAATTATATATTAATTTCGCTGTTCATAATAAATGATCTCTAATTATTTCTTCACTTATACCAATTTTCAAGTTAAAATAATGTGTTTGTTTTTAAAATTGCATTAATTTATAACTAAACGAGAAATATAAATCATTTTAAGCATTTTAATGTTCATGTATATATAAATAACAGGTTAACGTCAGGCATGTAAAAAAAACATATTTTGTTAATTAGAAAGAATGTAGACTTAAAAAGAAATAATAAAACCCTTAAAATACATTTATTTCATTTTACAGTTTGATACTTTGTCGAAATATCAAAAACTCCGGATTAATTAGTACGCAATGCAATTAAATATATTAAATTGAATAAAAACTATATTAGAATTAGCTAATACGATGATATATTCAAAGCTCTGCATGCATAAAAAAACTTGAATACAAATAAAACAAACAAAAACATTTGATGCGAAAAAAATTCGTAATACTTTTAAGCGATACACATAAAATTTCAAGCTTGATACTGCAAGCAATTGGAGTTATTTTTTTTTGTTGTTCTATAGAAACGGAATTGCAAACGATACGTTTAAATAGTAAAGGCGAATTCACATACATTTGAAAAAGGTTTTAAACTTTGTAGCATTTACAATAAAAAAATGAAAATGAATACATTTCAATACAAATTATTGAATACATATTTCATAATATGGTTGTATGGAGAAAAATTTTCCTTCAGTGTAAAAATACGCGAAAAGCGATATTCGAAATTTTTCATAATAATTTGTTACTAGATGGTGTTATCCAATATTACTTACTCCGCTGGCGCAGTTACTCAAATTAGGTCTTGGTCCCGACACAAGAGATCGCTAAAGTCGTCCTGCGCTGTTCCCTGCCAGTCCATCGCTTGTGGCTCCCGCAGATGCAGCACTACGGCGTCTCGACAGCGGTATCTGGCTCGGTCGACGGGACGGCGACCACTATTAACGAAGTTAAAATATTAATCAATAAAAATAAAATAAATGATCAGGATTGTTGTGGATTATAACCTTCGTAGATTAGAGTACACTGACTGAAACTAAAAATATGTAGAAATATAAAGATGTCTATGTAAGTGTCAGTTTAGAGATCTATTAAGAAAAAATGTGTGTCTACATGAATCCACAATAAAACCTGAAATGTGATAGAAAAAGATATAGTTTTATTATCAAGATCCCTCACAAGGATCTTCGTGGACACAAAACTTATGGAAAGTTCCATTTTAAACTGACTTTTTGAATTGGCGGAAATACAAAGCTGACTGAAATTGAAAAAGTTAAATACATCTTTAAAGCTAATTCAGGCGAGTTAATAACCTTCAAGACAAATAGTTAACATGAAATGACATAGCAATGTATCAGAAGCTTAGAAAGAGCGTTTTCTCAACGTCTTTCGCATTGAGCTTTGCCAAGTGATTAGGAGGCAGAGGCCATTTAGCTCACTTTCGAGTAGCTTGGACTTATTTTTCGTGTTACGTGAGTAACTTATGTACAATTTTCAACTGTTAAATATAATTTTAACATTTTATTTACTACTCAATTCAAAGCAAGTCACGTTAGATTGTTACTAAAAATACACTCAGTATATAGTTTTACTATAATTAATCATTTCATTTCTTGGTTTTAATTATAAATAAGTCACTTTATAACATAAATAATTACCACAAAGAACATAAAACATAATACACATACAAGGAACAAATTATAATAGTTAATTGATTTCGGTATAGATAAAATATGAATATGTGGCTGGCATATACAGAATCTTGTGAACGATGTAATGTTTTGAATTTTCCAAGCATATTGAGTTTTCTCGAAACAACAGCAAGAAAAGTTTTAACAATATTTGAATAAAGTTTGTAACATTACCAGCTTCGAAAGTTATCTCACCAGTTACCCTCTGATGCCGACGTATATTGCTGAAAGTGTAACGATCAACTTTTATTAACCCACGGGATCTTAGACTAATAACACAGAATAAGTATAAAAAACGTCGTGATAGCTATAAGGCACCCTTTCATACATCTCTGCGCTCGAATTTTCACTAATTTATATTAGGTTCATTGAAAAGAATCGAAGAATCAGTCAGAATCAACTCAGAAATCTTCACGAAAAAATTATGAGCTTTGGTAGTCTAAGCACCGAGTTATTTTCAGTATTTCTGTGTCTTTTTACAAAATTCTTATTAGAATAGTATTTTACATAAACTTATATCCTCATCATATGTATAGAGCATATTGTCTTCAGATAACACATGCATTCATTAGTAAGAGATTCAGTTCAGACAAAGTTCACATTTTATAACTAAATTCATTTGTTTCTAAAACTAAGCTGAAATTTTTAATATTAAACTTCTCTACTATTAGCGCCTGCAAGCCTTAAATTTTAAATCTTCAACTTATTTATCTTACTAATATTACGAGTATAAGAGGGAATGTTTGGATGGCAGGATGGATCTTTGTTAGAAGGTATCTCCAGAATGGCGGCATGGATCTCGCTGAAATTTGGCGTAGATGCAGTACATAGTCTGGAAGAACACATAGGCTACTTTTATTATTACTACTAAGATTTTTTTTTAATTCCGCACGGACAGAGTCGCGGCCGATAGCTAGTATGACATAAAATGTAATTAAGTGAAGAAGAATTTTACGTATATTTTTAGCTTACAGCCAATTTCAACAAGCTTATGAAAAATTTAATTACCAATCAGAATATTATTCATAAATTCATATTTACAATTTTATATCAAATAATTTAGATAAGAATTATATGTTTTTTTTAATGAAAAAACGAAATCAAAAATTATTTGTGTTTGAAATTATTCGTTTCTACGTATCAACACTTAGAAACCTACGCATTCTTACAAAGAAACTTCACTGATTGATTACTACCTTCATATGGCTTCAGAAACCTTTTAATATTTTGCGAAAAACCAGAAATACTTCGATATTCGGTCGGATTTTTTCGTACATTGCTAACTAATATACGAATAAGTTGAAAAGTACCGTGACTTTTAAATTGCAAAGATAATGCGCAAATAAACTTTTGGCCACTGCAGTAATATTGCAAGTTGCGATTATATCGCTTCATAAAATTCACTGGTACAGGACGACCGAGGTTTAAAACACTTTTGTAGCGTTGGGAAAGTTTCTTTTAATCTTTTTTTAATGAAGTTGCTGGACTCGCGCAGTCAGGTAAGATACTTCGTAGTACAAACAAATCCGCTTTATAATAAAATGCATTATAAAGAAAAATTATGAAGACCAGCATTCAAAAGAAGCGATTCTTTAGCGCTTAAGAACTTTTTTCTCGAAAATTAACAATTAATGTTACAATCTTTGTTAATTAAAAAATAACGGTTGATAACTAAAACTAACTGGGAATTATATTATGTAAAACATAACTATGGTTCTGTCATGGTGGACAAAGAAAGTCATAATTTTTTTTTCCTGCTGTAGATACAACTTTTTAAAGTTGTAAGAACTCAAAGTACAAAAACATATAGCAAATCTTATAGTACCTACGTAGAGTAAAGGAGGGCCTAAATAAAAGCGTATAAAGCAATGAATGTATTAGTAGTTACCCCAGCCATTTAGAATTGATTTCGGAGAGTATGTCTGTACACAGTTGAAGTAAAAAAAGGCAGCGATAGTTTTCAAGTGAAGCAAAATGAACTAAAGGATTCGTTCACATTTAAGGAGCAAGTGAATGGTTGCTTCAGTGATTCCGATAAACGTTACAGTCAGCGGCTATATTTCAAGACTATGACATCTCCGAGAATGAGGTCGTCCCATACTTGCTTTATCTGTGATGATAAAGTGCTCCTCTCCTATACTCCATTGGTTTTAAGTCAGACCTTTCAAACTTTTTCTGAAAATAATGAAAGTTATTAGTAGAATTAGACTACGATGGTTTAAATCATATGATTTTTTATACGATATATAGTTAGAACACCGAGGATTGTACCTTTAACTTTAAACCTTGAATCTAAACATATTACGTTGTCCTTAAAAGTGATATTAGATTATGGGAAGTAAAGATTTTTTTCTTTTCAGGTGCAATCTTCGATCAAAACACAGAAGAAATACAAAATGTCTTCAAATATGCGTTGACGGTGCACAACCAGAACATAAGTAGCAAACGGTTGGAGCTGCAGGCGTATGTAGACGTCATTAATACAGCTGATGCATTCAAGCTGTCACGGCTCAGTGAGTATTGGACGTCATTTAGCACATAAAAACAGGTCAACTGGAATTCTCTCATATCACTTCTCAATGATACGACATTTTTACTTCAATGAATACCGTCAGTTAAATCTGTGAAGCCAAAGCGACGACTTTAATATAAATATGTGGACTTAGCAACTGTAAAGAAAATGTAAAAAACTAGCTGTTCCCGTGCGGCTTCATCCGCACGGGATATATATATATATATATATATATATATGTATATACTACTTAGTTTAAGTATGATTTCTAAAAATGCGTAAAACTAAAATACTGAGTAGAAAGTGATACCCAATCCTACCTTTTTGACATTTATGTTCTTATTTACCTATCCCTGGCGGCGCGTGGGACTAAAATTGTGAACATTGACGACAGGCAAAGAGCTGCGAAATAAGGTTATTCATAAAGTTTGTTAATAATTTTTTCTCTCAGAACATAAAGACAAATCCCTCTGAGACATTTTTCTTAAAAAAACCGGCATCAAACTTATCGCTACAGTGGAACGACATCGCGGGGGTCATTGCGTTCGTCTCGCGACGAGATACCGGCTCGTTTAGTTGTAAAAAAACATGAACAATAGATAGAAGCATATTTCGTGTCATGAAAAGAGGAAATAATACGAAAATACTGACACGGAAATTAAAAGGAGAAACAAAAGCAAATTGGCCGTGAAAGAGGATGAGCGCAGACCGCGGTCGGCTTGCCTATTTGCTCTAATGACGAGTATTTTCCTGATAGCTGTGTCGTCTGGTTTACTCAGAACTGGGTTAGGTACATTTAATGTCATTTGTTTTATAAAATATCGCTCTTAATAGCGTTTTGAGAATTATCACCTTTCAGCAAAATAGCTAAAGGCCACGAATACATTATATAACGGTTAAAAACGAAAAAAAAAAAAAACAGTATATACTAAATCATATTTGTTTGTACAATCTCTGTTGTTAAATATTTATATCTGAAATATTAATAACAATCGTGAAGTATCTATAACTTAAAATATTGTGAAATTTCATCCAAATGTGATTCGTAATTTTAACGTGGAAAAATAAACAAAAAGTAGTTTTCCAATCTCTCGAACATTAACGTTAAACTTAACTAAGTTACGACATACCTAGTGTATGGTGACACATTATTTATTAATAAAATACTATACCTCTTATTAATGCAAAAATGTATGTTCGCGTATTGATTTAGCTTGTCGGAATTTCATCTGTACGAGTACAAAGTCATTGTAATGAATTGGTTATTAATATAGAATCTATGGCGGCGACTAAAATTGTTTGAAGCCGTACACGATTTAAGTTATGCAAATTTATAAAGGACTGATTTGAAATTCGCTTTATTCTAAGCTATTGTAGATTGAGATCTGCAGTTGAATTTCCATTGCACGTCTATGATTAGGCCGTACGTCGCTTCCATTAATAAATTATACAATCTCTATGTACATATATAGATATAAATAACACTATCTATGTAACTAGATACTTAGACATTTCGTATCTATGTAAATTAAGCTTTGATGTATGAATTGTCTGACAAATGGACAATTCTATTTGTTCAATGTGCAATAAATTCTAATGTAGCAATTAAAACTGCATAAAGTTGGTTTAAAAAGAAACATAACTTGATATTTAGAATATTATTTATATTAAGAACTTACATAGTAAAAAGTTACTCCACAATTTCATTGAAATTCATTTCTGTTCAATAGAGGAGTTGCTAAGAAAATGATGGTTCACTTAAAAGTTTAAGCGTTGAAAATGATTCTTAACTAAAATTTCTCATTCATTTTATCTCGGATATTATTTCATCTTCACTGATAGACATCCGCTCTGGGGACCTCCGTCCATTGTAATTGCACCCTAACGCAATTACCTTAAAAGCCTGTCATTGGGGCTAAATTTAATATACTTTAAAGTAAAAGAATTTTCTTATTTAAGTTACCTATTTACGTTTTTAAAGTAGGAAATTTGTCCTCAACCTTAATTTGTGAACTCTGTAAACAAAGAAACTCTGGCACTGTGGGAATTGATGATGATGACTCTAGATGAATATTACGTTATGTTTCCGACTTAAATGATATAAGCGTTAAAGATGTGGAAAACGTTTTCAAGTTACTCTATGACTGTCTTTTAGATTTAATTGTAGTAAAAATTGAATCCTTTTTTCTTACAACCCTTTTCTTAATAGGGAAAGCATGGGAATACAAGGTACATTTGGTAGGGGTGGGGATGTATCTATGTATCTTCTCCCAATTAGTACTAAATATGTGCAAATGTATTTTCAACTTTTATACTTATTACATACTAGCTTTTACCCGCGACTCCGTCCGCGCGGAATAAAAAAAATAGAAAACGGGGTAAAAATTATCCTATGTCCTTTTCCTGGTTCTAAGCTACTTGCCCACCAATTTTCAGTCAAATCGATTCAGCCGTTCTTGAGTTATAAATGGTGTAACTAACACGACTTTCTTTTATATATATAGATGTATACGGGCCATACCATACCAAATAATCGCTGGAACATTTTCCAACTTTTGGTATATGAAAAAAACAAATTTATAAATATGCAAATAGAAGACATCGAAAAAAAGTTTGAGAGGATAGAACGATCTTATTGAAATGGTATTAAGAAGTACCAGAATATTTAACATGTACGAACGATTGGATCTTCAACGCGGGAACTATTGCCGGCAACGCATCTGCGATTCCTCTGGCGTTGCGGATGTCCATGGGCGTCGGATCAAATAACTTTAGGCGGTCCGTTGCTCGTTTGCCTCCTTCTCCTATAAAAAAAAAAAAACTGGGTGGCGGTAACAATATTACAACGCGGTTTTCATTACACGAAATCGTACTGAATAGTGAGTTTGCGGCTAATGTTTATTATTGACAATCTCAAGTTTAGCACCGTAGTTTAACCATAATTCAAAAACAATTTATTTATACATTTAATTAAGATAAGCTTGTAAAATGGCTTAATGCACTTCTTCTCTGTCTAATTTCACGTACATCTATTCACGCAATTCACTAAAAAGTGGATAAAAAGTTTCCGCTTCACTTATTAACATAATAAACTTAAAAATACTTCTTTAGTTTTGTTTCAATAAATCATTTTCGAATTGCAAATATCATATTAGAAAAAATGCCGATTTTGATAATTTTGTATGTAAAAACAACGGATTCACCAGTCATAAAGAGCAATATCAAACACTAGTAGCTCATTTCTATATTCGAAATTTTCTTTTTACTTGCATTCTTTTCTCTTTATAACATTTTTTATTTCAATCTGGTATTCTATAAAGTTTAAGTTTTAAGTTAAGTTTAATTAAAGTTATGGCCAGTCACAAGTATTCATTATCAGTAATCAAGCAGTGTATGAAATATTAAGAGCTAAGTTTTCAAATCGATACGACTTATGGACCTTCACGAAGCAACTTTACTTTTTTTCCTACTTCAATTATGTTTACCATAATCTTACAAACTAAAGGCATATGTAATAGTCTTATAATATATGATTATTGCCCATCATTTATTTATTTATTACCCATCCAAGACGGCAAGGGGAAGAAGACAAAGATACTCTTATCAGAGGAAACGCAGATGTACATCACCATTTTGTGAGGTGTTATTTTATTGCTCGAGGCGACATATTCGTGCAACTGTTATTGGCTCTACTAATGTTAAGGTAATAGTATACTTTGTTACGAGGTGTGTTTACAATTTTATTCTTTACAGTTTGCAATCAATTCGCTCGTGGTGTGTTTGCGATGCTGGGCGCAGTGACTCCGGAATCTTTTGACACGCTGCATTCTTACACCAATACGTTCCAAATGCCATTTGTCACGCCATGGTTTCCTGAAAAGGTATAGTAATATGTTTTTAGATTTTATCATTAAAAATCTTTGTCATTAGTAAACTAGAAGACTATAGCTACCAATAGACCGAGGTGGAAGTCATTGTTGGGCTATAAAAACACACAAGCTGAAAAACTTTTTGCAGAATAATAATTTAAATAATTTTACTAACACACAAGACTTATTCAACTATGTAAGAAATATCCTAAACTACGTATATAGAGATTCCAAATTAATTTTAAGATAACATACGACAAAAATGCTTATATGTGCCTAGTTAATTAGATTATAACGTAATCTTACTTCAATATTGAGTAATGCATAACCTTTTAACCTTTTGTAGTATATACTTACAAAATTACATTGTGTAATTAATTAAATATCCACAAAAATTCTTTATATTCGGCATACGACTGGACTCTTAAGTAAGCATTTTACCGACTGCGTAACTTAGCAAATAGAGTCATACAAGTGTTATTAAAGGACCGAGAAATGGCATTTTTCCTCACGTTCACTAAAGCAGAATGTCGGCATCAAGCGTTAGCTTTGATGAATATAAATGTTCTGACTGTGGAAAAAGTCGATTTCGCTAAGTGTCTACCGGATTCTGCTGACAGTAATTCTTTTGATTCAATTTCGATGCTTAAGTTGCGGGAACGATTTGTAAAAATTAAGGTTTCGTGTGTAGTTTGGTTACCCGGTAACAATTTATATTTATAAAATCCTCTGAGATATGTCAAAAGTAGGAAAATAACAATTATTTTAATCAAGACCATTTTTTTAATTATATATCTATCTACTGTTAGGAATTGTAAAAAAATATTTTTATTACTTATATTGTGTCTGAATTTGTTTATCGTAACCGATTAAATAAAAAATTCTTTCCAAGAGTTTTCAGTTTCATTACATTCATGTCCATCGTTGCCGTTGTCACTGGCATGTTTCTCCTAATTTATTGCTTTAATTCGAATTTCGAATAATAAAAATTAACTGTTTTTTTATAGCACTTAAACTATTCCACAACCACATTCTTCTCTGACAATGAGTTCTTGCTACTTAGACTAAAATTTATAGTCCGTACTAAGACTTTGCTTAGGCTCCTATAGTACACACTCGACACTAGATAATAAATGAATAATATAAAATTAAATCATCTTGAGCGAGATTATGCAATATGCTTATGTATGAGTATTTCATAGCTTGTTTCAGTCTGCGAGACGTATAAATTAAATTAATATATTACATAACAATGGCGATAACCTAACAATTAAAGTACAATTGTTCTGTTATTAGGTTATACCTCCATCGTCCGGGCTAATTGATCATGCGGTTAGCATGAGACCAGATTATCACAAAGCTGTAGTCGACACTATTTTGTACTACGGATGGAAAGAAATCATTTACATGTACGACTCACATGATGGTAAGTAGAATTTATACCTTTAAATCGGTGTTTATTATAGTGATTTAAATTTTTGCCTTGAAACTTAAGCATTTCGGGTATTCTAAATGAATTATAACAAAAAAATGACGTTTTTTCTTGACTTTACTGAAGCGAACATTTATTTAAATTCAATTTCCGTGAATAATCACTATAATAATTTTCCTTAATAATTTTTGCCAGAGCAAAATAATATTTAATTGGCCTTAATAAAGATATTATATTATAACTAGTAAGTGTTTTAAAGGAGATTTAAAGCTTATCATTATAATTAGGATTAAGAGGTAATCTCAGCATGTTTGGTTACACATTAAGCTCATGAATTTCTATATAATCAATGTTACTTATATTATAAAAACGCAATACACGTTTGTTTAATGGTATCTCCAGAATAGCTCAACGGATCTCGATGAAATTTGGCAAAGACAGAACATAGATTGGAAGAACACATAGGCTACCAATTTTTTAAAATTCCGTGCGGGCGCAGTCGTATGCGATAGCTAGTATTGTATTATAAATGCTCTGTTTTGACGTGATTGCTTTAGAATGCACGCCTAATATCATAACATGATTAATTTGCTTAATTGATAATCAAGTGATTGCACGTTGTCAGCTTCACAAGCAGGAAAATTGAGTTTGTAGAAAATAAACTTGTTAACTTTATCCAAAAACGTATGTACATTAATTACAGTAAAGCCTTCCGCTTAGTATTTGAATATATATCGTGCAAATCCATATATTTTTAATCCGCATATTTTGAACGGAATTCTATTTATCGACTCGTTGAGTATATTCGAACGAAATAAAATAAAAAAACTTGAGAGGTGTCAAGGGACATCCGAATGGAACGAAGTTCCTTTCAATTAATTAGTGAAGGAACCAATGTTTATTCTATGAATAAAAAACTTAAGTCTTCACAAGAAGTACATTTTATTTCTATGAATTTTCGTTATATATTGTCACGTCGTTGCCATGGTGAAGTAGCGCTCATTCGTCGTTAACATACTTACTATAGCAAAAAGTGTCGTGACAACTTTTCGTAAGAATTTTTTCCGTCTAGCCCCCTTTCACAACGCGCGATAAGGAACTTCGTTCCAAAAATAATGCAATATTATTTCTATTGTTCTCACTTGTGCTTTATGCGAAGGTAAATATTTTTTTAATTTCTTTCTTGTTAAAATACAAATTATTCCTAAAAAGATATCAAGATAGATTTTAGAAAGCGTTGCGACTAAAAACAATATCGGTGTACTTATGTGATCAGTTTAAATGAACAGGACGGGTCTGTAATATACGTATCCTATCGTTACCTTTATTAACTTTTTAATATCAGTGAATATTAAGATAAGGGTCAGGGTACGTAGTGATCGTTGCACGGTTGTCGGCTTCGTAACATTCTCTTTATCGTTTCGCTTTACAACAGAAACGGCGGTTTTATAAATCGTAAATTGTACCGTTCGCTTGGGATTACAGCGCGGCCGACTTGTCCGATAATAAAATGTCGACACGAAAGAGATTGCGGCTGCCGGGCTTCTGCTAATATTCTGCTATAATTCTGCTGTGACCACCACCCCCTTTAATAGGGTGCCTCGATTGAATACTAGCAATTCTGTTTAATTTGACCGAATACTTTATGATTACATCTTGATGTAAGATTGTATTGATACCGTCACAGCGTTCCATTCCGTTTTCTAAACTGTGTACAATATTTGGAAACCTTTCAGAAGTGTTTTAATGCTTCCGTGGGGTCAATACTTAGGCAAAGGAATTTTTCTTTTCAATTTATAGGTAAATACAAATCGTATGAAAAGTTCAAATAGTTTTTATGACTTTATATTAACATCTAGATTGATAAAATTTGTTTAAATGTTTCAGTGAAATGTAAAACAAATTAATTATACGATTATCTTAACAGTAAATTTCAAATATGGAATACGTATATGTATAACATAGTTGTTCGACCTACTTGGATATTTCACCTTTACTCCAAACTCCCAGGGATTTTGTAGGAGGCATAAATAATGTTTAGGTATAGTAAAGGGGTGGAACATCTCATTCGGGACTACGTTGCTTAGCTATTGCTTCGAGTTATGAAACTTCCTTGGATTTATAGTCAACGCCAACCTATGTACTTGTTGCTTAACTAGACCAACTTTTGTGCAGTATATAAATATAACAAAGGTAAAATATTTTAGACAACAAAAAATAATTTATTTTGAATTAAACTCAAGACTGTTATTGATTTCTTTCATAAGAGTTTACGTGTATAAAAATGTTTTCGTTCTTCATTCGTGGTTTGCTGGCCCAAATAATTATATTTCTACAAAACATGCTTTTTGTAAATCAATCTGCTCTTAAACATTTCTTTGAATTTGTATTTTTTACTAAACACTGCAAAGCACAATTATAATACTTAAGGATAGTAGTAGTTCAACTAGTATTTCTAAAGGTTATTCTAATATCTGGCAATGGACTTCAATCGATGACCTTAAGTTAGATGAAATGTCAGCAAAGGACTGGCCTCGTTCAGTATCTGTCCATTCCGATTTACACGTGAGAGGCTTACATTTATGTACGTATCGAGCCAACTCTCGAATGAAATTGTCTGGGCAATGAATGCAATAATAGATAACTAAGTATTTAACTTAACTCAACAAAGCAGTTTGACTTCGTTAATACCCGGCAAATGGGGCGATAAAATAATAAAAATATGATTGAATTACATTGGAAACTTCCTAAACTTCACATTGTATTCTTTATCGATTTCTAAGCACAATAAGATCTTTATATTCCTTAAATCAGATTGAATAATTATGATCTTTCGTCATGACATTTTGAATGGATTATAAACTTAACATAGGAAACACTTGTGTCATTGACTAAAAAATTGTCTGAAATTTTTGGGGTTGTACAATATGCGTAGGAGCCGTCGAAATAATATTATTAAATATAATATGTAGATATTTATAAGTAAGACTTTTGATATAGGATTATAATATGTTAAATTTTATGTATGTAAGAGTGACAAAGCGAAAGAGGAAGTGTCGTGTGTTAACAACCAAACTTTTATTGAGCGGCTTAACACTGGCTTTGGCAATGTGTCGGCGAGACGTGTCTGTTTGTATTTTGTACTGCTTATAACACGTTAGTTTTTTAAAATTTATTAACTATCACTATCAGACATCGTACTTCTATACAAAAGTTTATTACTATAATAGTCTAAGTAATCACACAATGTTCTCCAATTTCATTGAAGAAGGTTGTAGAAGCTAATCTACATACGTATATACGTGTACATACTAGTTAAAAACTATATAAACACCATTATCAATGAGTCGAAAATAATATTTATCGCAAAGTACGTAAGTTAGATGCAAATTATTTATGAGATGGATGGTTCATAGTTAATTAACTGTGTCTACACAACGCTGTGTATCTCAATGCACGCAAATGTACCGCTGATTGAGACGTATAATCAATCAGATATTGCAACGTATGACTGATTGCTTTGACTTCGTTTGGTATATCAAAGTTTGTGAATGTTTTAACTTGTACCACCAGTGCAAGAGAAATTAAAAGCAAAAAAATTGCATTGTATTGTAAAAATGTCATGTTATGAGGAGTGTAGAATTCTATGGGATTATAGTTTCAAATCTGGATATGGATACAGAAAGATGCATATTTTCATCATTTTAAATAATTTCAAAATAGTCAAAAAATAGTACCTAAAATGAATATATTGTAAACCTAAATTTGTGTAATTTCAATCCAATTTCATTCATTTTTGTGTACCTATGTATGTAATATGTTATAATAAACCAATAAATAAATAAAATAATAATCACAGTTTAAGATATAAGTAATGACTAATATGATGGATAGATATGGAAGCCGAAAATCTGTTATACCGACCACAGGGAGAATGGAATCAAGACAGCTAGTAATTATTAATACATATTTTATCATTTTATCAAATAAAAATAGAAATTGTTAGTATTTTTGAGAATAAAATAGCAGAAGTGTTATTTGAAAACATTAGCTATATTTTCTACAATAGTGACTGTTTTATTGAACTTATGTGAAATGTCAACTATCAAGATGTTGTTCATAGTATTAGGAGATTCACTTTGCAGCCAAAAGTATATTTGCACATTTCTTTAGAATTAACAGCTACAGAGATACAGAAGTAATTTATAATTATTGATAAATTGATAACATTCCACAATACACGAGTTCAAACCAATTCTTCTTGCTCATTACACGTTAGTTACACGAACTTGGTCTCGTTCATTTCCGACTGAGGCAAAGTTTCGCTTCCTCAAAGTTTACGCCTCTTCTACAACACTTCACATAATGACCCAACAACTGATTTTCCTTTGTGTACCGTTCTCATTCATTCAATGGGTTAAAACAACTTATATGAACTAGAAAAATTACAACAAACTAAGAATAGATATTATTTGTGCTAGTAGATTTGTTTCTATATCTTCTACAATTATAAACATCGTGTGATTTTATAATTTATTAAACCAACAATTTCAGTATATTCTACGAAGTCGTTTTGAATACTAGATTAAATTGTCTTTGAATTTTTTTATATCTAATATTCTATATCTTCATTAAACAGTAAAGTTAAATCTTAAAAAAATTGCTTCTAATTTCGGTAACCATACCAGCAACGATATTTTATTCAAAATGGGAAATGACACTACTGCAGAGAACATCTCTCAGCGCATTCGGTGAGTTGTACCGGCGCTGTGTGATTTCATTACTCGATAAGCCACAGATAAAGCAACATTCGATATTCAAACATGGAAGATAAATTCGATGCGAAGCAAGGGAGCACTTAGATGATATCGCCGTTCAATTTATTCTGTACGGGTACTCCGACGTCCGCTGTGCTGGAAGTCCGCATAAGTCACTAATAGCTGCGGAAGAGTCGCGAGCATATTAGGATAACGGCTCCATTGAATATCACATATTACTATTCACTGCCAACTGTCACATTTTACGTGACACGGTAATGTTTGAGGTCATATTGAAATCGTTTTGGCTCAATTTCATTTTATTTTTTATCAGTTATGCAACTTTGACTTAGTCTTCTATACTCGTGTTTAGCAAAAATTATTGCCGCGCATTACATTGTTGAGTATAGGATTTTCTACTCCATTCATTGAACCTTCGTTTGACTCTCAAAATACAATAATAACAAAAACTTGTAATAGCAATGTACCGTGCTGAATTATGTTGCTCGTATGACAACTGATCTGTGATATTCGAACTTAAAAGAGTCACATATCTTTTATTTCTAAGTATTTGAAAGCCTTGTTATGTTAAACAACAAAAACTAAAGATAGTTTAGTTTTAAACGTGCCAAACTTACTTAAGACATTAAACATTTACACTTAGTCTTGGTACCCCGCTTAACCTTATAGCTAGGCTTTAAAGGTTTGGCATAATATATTCATGGTTTTACTGTATGCACTAGCTATGCATCCAATTGCCTGGATCATGCCATTCCGCTTGAATACCAAGTCAGTACTTATATTATGTATGATTTAAAGCGAGATCATATTTTAAGGCACTCAATATCTATAATACACAATATTGCTTAGTTTCCAAAGTCAAATCATTGCATTCATTTATTAAAATTTTAATAATTCTAATCGGGCAATATAACGAATGCCAGTTAGTGCGATATAAAAAATTGTTGACCCAAATCTGTCGTCAGATAGTAGGTAAAACAAAAGAATATTTTAGGTGCGGCATAAAGCCCGTTTTCATTGGATTAGCTGCTAAGCTAGGTACGATAAAGCGTGATAAATTTACATCATAAATTCAATTCAATTAATATATTTAAAAAAGCTCCCAATTTAAATGTGTATTAAGATTCTAATTTCAGTATAAGTGACAAAGAATTGCTGGACAAAGCCATGGCTCACAAAGGGTTATAGAGCTAAAAGAAAAAAAATAAGTTAAAGATAATTGAAAAACATGCTATCATGTGAAGAACCTTTTCATTTGCATAAAATAGGTACTTATTTCATACTTACAGAATAATAACGATGTTTCAACTAAACAATCAATATTACTAATGTGGCAGTTTTCAAAGGACAAAGGAAATTCATTACTTAAATGCATACTTAATTGAAGATTGTATTCAGTTAAGGATTCTTGGACTAAGTGGAAGGATTTCAAGCCTATCCTAATTTTATTTCTAATTAATGGATGTTATTAGAGAGATGCTAATACTTCAACATTTAAAAATAAAAAAAACTTGAGAGGTGTCAAGGGACACCCGGACGGAACGAAGTTCCTTTCTATTAATTAGTGAAGGAACCAATGTTTATTCTATGAGTAAAAAACTTATATTAATAAAAAACTTAAATATAAATAAAAACTTAAATATAAATAAAAATATAAATAAACTTAAAATATAAATAAAAAAAACTTATTAAGTCTTCACAAGAAGTACATTTTATTTATATGAATTTTCGTTATATATTGTCACGTCGTTGCCATGGTGAAGTAGCGCTCATTCGTCGTTAATATACTTACTGTAGCAAAAAGTGTCGTGACAATTTTTCGTAAGAATTTTTTACGTCTAGCCCCCTTTCACAACGCGCGATAAGGAACTTCGTTCCAAAAATTAAGCATAGTTTTTGAGAAGAGGGAAACGAGCTTCTTTACCTTGATTGTGAACACGGACGAAGGACTTATACTGTAAGAATTGGACAACTTTAACGAGGAAGATCTGTTATTGGTCGTTATCCTAAGTATAGGACCTTTGTCCATCGTTTAGGTTAGTACATAATGTTCGTACCGAATTAAGGGAAACTGAAGTTGTAAATATCAAGTAAGTCGTCTCTAGTAAATAACGAAATCATCTTAAACAAAAGCTAATTACTTGTTTTATAAAATAAGTCTAAAGTAACTCTCTTTGTTAAGAACCAGAAAGCTGTACAATATTGTTCTTTACATGTCAGTTTCATAATTAATTTGATGAGAGTCAGAGAGTTTATGAAATCGTTATTTACTTTGAATTATTAGGATTTCAGCTGGTTGGTTCGAGGGCTCTTCAAGAGCTACAACTCGCTGAAGGGCTATTCAAGAAGTTGTATTAATTTTAATTCATAAACAATAATGAATATTAATGACGTTTACTTCGTACGGAAAATTAACCCGAACTAAACTTTAGTAAGGTTCCAAAAACGAACTTTCGATCATCAACATCGACGTTGGTTCTCTATGACACTAATTGATGTATTGATAAACGTACGACTTGCTGTTACCCGTGACTCCGTACACGAGGTATTGAAAAAAAAAGTTAGTAAATAACCAATGTGATCTTCCAGGCTATGTTCTATATCTATTCCAAAATTCATCGAGATTCGTTGAACCATTCTGGAGATGTTCAATCGTCTCCAACACATTCTTAAACCAATAATTGTGAAGAAATTGTCGCAGGGTATTGTAAAAATGTCCGAGAGAGTTAGGAAAGATCTAACCTGACATTTTTATTGAGAACTTTTGCTATTGCTTTTGTCTTTGTTTTGATATTTTTTTTGAAATTCACTGAATGTTTTTTTCTTTTTTTAGCATTGCAATGTAAGCCGGTTTTTATAATATTATCGTGATAAAATATTTCAACATGTAGTGCGAAAAATGCTGATACACATTTTTTTCATTCAAAATAAAGTTGGGGAGCGTGAATGTAAAATGTGAAAAAAATAAATGTTAATGTATAAAGCTTTGGCGCCGCTTCATATCCAACGGATATTGCTTTAGCAACATCATGTAATTACAGTATTTTCGAACTCATGTTGGCCATATGTTTCACTGCACGCTACGTTAATTGTTCACGAATTAAAGTTGAATGTAGAATTGTTTGTAACATCTCACAGTTTTAAAGTTAAGTTGCTCAATTATTAGTACAAAATACAGCAGAATATAAATTTTAATAAATGTATTATATGATGAGTTTTACTAAGTGAAATCACGACAGAATTCATAATAAAACATTGTTTCATCTCTTATTTTAACTTCAATAACTAAAGTAGCAGAAATTTGGAAAATACGTATCGTTTAAAAATTTATTTGTCAGTTTTGTCTTTCGGAATTTATCATTCATTTTATTTTTCGTAAACGTTAAAAGAGGTATTTAACGTTAAAGCTATATTTTTGTTTGTACATGTCTGTACATGTTTGTTGTTGTATGTTTTTTGTCTGTGTATGTTTGGGAGAAAATGTTACTATTTAACCGCCGTTTTAAATCAACCTAAGTTAGTTAAGTCACATATTTCTCTATACTTATGTTGGTGTCAGTCTGAATTACCGCAATATACATAAAAATATAACTTATGTGGACGAACCGCGTATCGGCTGGATGTTATGGAGGCTTAGCGAGCGAAAAATGTCGGAAGATAAAGACCTAGTTAAATTTGTGTTTTTCGGCATCAATTCTACGTGTTCTAACAAAAATAGAAAACTCAATCTTTGGAGGAAATACTGGCCGGAGAGTAATGGTTTTTACGGGTATATAAATATATTTTGTATCAACATAAATGGTTTTATATGGATTTCAATTCTTGACGGCTTGACCAATTGTAATTTTGTAGTGTGAGGTGTCATTTGAATAAGTTAAGTCAGACTTACAACTTAGTTTTTTTTTTAATTATTCAACTAGTTCTAATTTTTGAATTGCAGTAAATATGTAAAAGGAATAAAGGCATGTGATATAACATTTTAATATTAACGGTTAAGTGCAATACCAGGGCGGTTTATTAACACGAGTTACATAAACCATTAACGAGTACTGTGTAGCATTACGTAAGATAATTTAGACTTTCAGTATTTGTGCCGGATTAAACTTAACTTTATAAATAACTGGAACGTTTCCAAGATGCAACAATGACTTTTAAGCGGGTTCCGTGTCCAAATTAAGATACCTGCTACCGTAGAATACCTTTAGTTTTTCATCACTTTATTTAGAGAATGAACAAAATTCAGATGACCTGGCCCGAAAATTTGCGAGAAAGTACACGTATCGTGATCACAGCGTACATGTACATGTACAGCGCCATAAAGTAAATATATCGGGTTTAAAGTACAAGAACATATCTCATACAAGTTTATGAAATATTTTGTCGATGACGTTACGAAAACGCATATCGCAAATATTCGTGATAGAGCCTCTGATGTTGAAGCTTCTGTAATGTAGCTTTTACTGAACGGAATAAAATTGTTTCGCTGTGAATCAATGTAATGTTAAATGTACTTTTATTTCATGGAATCCGCTATGGCTTACAACAATATGCTGCAATATGCATATGTTTCATTAAAATATTTATATTTATTTAAATTTCATTTAAAAATCTTATAAGATGAAGAAATCGCATTTCTTCTTTTGGTGCTATCTCCTAAAGAAGGTTATCAACCATCATCATTATTGAACACAGCTCACGGTAGCTCTTAATTTTGAAAACGTACTTCATTAAACTACTTCCGCAGAATTTCGCACTAATGATTATTTAGTTAGTGAAAAAGTTTGTAATGCACAATCAAACTGAACTAGTTTATAAAAACATACTATTCTCATGAATCGTAACTATTGAACATTTTATTCCACGAAACCCTTGTAATGCAATTTGAAAGTTTTAACAATTTGTTTGGTGGTGAAAACTCAGTTTTTATAGCTCCAACTAATGATTTACTGTTTCAAATCTATTACATTGAGATATAATTATATTTAATTTGTTAAAATTTAAATACTATTATAAAATTTAAATATGTTTAGTCCTTGTAATGTAAATCCTTATATTGTAGTACGATCGATATATTTTTTTATTTATCTATGCAAATTGTGAAAAAATATAGGTAAAACATTTATGGCATTAGTCCAATAGTTCAAGGAAAGAAAAAATATTTCCCTAAGATACTTTATAAAATATGTCCTTCCGATGCCATTATTTAGAAAACTTTTTGACTTATTCATTATATACGACCAATAATACGTTATCGAAACAAAACACAACTTTTTTAAATAGCAATTTTTACACTCAAAATAAACCATAAACAATTTTTATGAACAATACACCATTATTCGGAATGCGTTTTTATTCGAACCATGACTTAATTTCTTGAATCTTTATGGTAATGTATTGAATAAATCGAATTCCAATGCGTCGCAGAACGAAATGCTTCCCTTATTATCATATGTAAAACGGCCTACGAATGGAAAACCATACAATATTCTAAAAGGAATTTAAAACCATAAGTTACTTTGTATAGCTGAGATTTGAGAGAACATTTCATCAAGGGAAATAATCTTGTAGATGTAGAGAAGGTACAAGATAAAACCTTTTTTTTATTTTCAACTATTTATGCATATTGACTTATTTTTTCCTTAACTTATTCTTGTAGGTTTATTAAAATAATTTATTTTCTTCGGCAATTATGAGACAATATTGAAATTTAATATACTTTAATGACGTCAGTTACGACCCAGTTCATTTTGCTATAAAATTAAATTCAGTAAGTAGGCGAATATTACCACGAATTTCACCAAAGTTTATTGTATTTTTGGTGTTTATTCTTTCATATATATCGTTCACGTGAACTTTACCAATAGTAAATCGCTATAATTTTCATTAGTTTATACTCATTAATTAATAGTCCCTCTGATATCATTTATGTTTGTCAATTTGATATCGCTAGAAGTAAGTATTACTTAATTGATATTACAAGCATACAAAATCTTTTCGCAAGCGAATTTAAAGTTCATAGTAAATGTAAATCGCGTAATGAATTTATTTGTTAAGAGTTTTAGTTGTTTATTATACAAAGGCTTATTTATAAAATAGATGATTTTTTTTCAAAGAATGTTATTATCGTTAAGAGTATAAAGACGCCTGCGCGGCCAATTCCACCTACAAAATCCACCATCAGTAATTGTTGGTGATTCCTTCAACACGGGGGAGTGTGTTGCGGCCTCGGAGTTTCGTCGCGCCTCGTTGGACTTTAATTTATATTTTAAAATTTTCGAAAATATAATCAGCTTAATCTGAAACTAATCAATTCCCGCATCATCCATATATAATATTAAAGAGGTCCATAGAAAAGTCTAGCTCGACTCTGGTTTAATAATTGAATTTAAACTTCGATAAGTTAAATTTCAAAGGTATAATTGATTTCAACGAGGTTTTGGTGTTTCATCTTACTCAAGTTTTCGACTGAAGTAATTAAAATCTTGCTTAAAGGATATTGGCTAATTTACACTAATACAGAAATCAATACTTGGTGTTGTATTGTTCACACTACTGCACCATATTTTGGGTCTGTTTTTCTTGTAAAGTTTCTACAATGATTTCCAATTCATTAAATTACTCTAGACTCCATCATAAATAAATCCTGGCAATTACTATTTCTGTGACAAAATCATTAAAACATAAATGCCTAAGTAAAGTAAAAAGACGATATTTTTCAGTTAGAAAATGCTATATTTAAATATCCTGGTTATTAAAATAAATATGGATGTATAAAATAGATAAGGAAAATGCAAACCCATCCACAGATCTTTTTATTTTTACCTTGAGCAGCTACATATTTGAAGAGATGATAATTCAATTTGTCAGTAATGCTCATAAAAAACGTTTCGCTTACCTAAAATCAATTTCTGCAGCACACCAGATCGCGTATTTCTAATCCAATTTGTATCCTATAAGCCAGAATATGAGAATATAGGGTTGAAGGGAAAAGAACAAAAGGATCCTATCAAACGAAATTGTTGAAGATACAGAGGCGGCGACACACAAACTGCGAATACAAACCAATATAAAAGTCGATACGACTAATCAAGGGACGGAGAGTTTCCATTTAACGTTTCGAACTGAAACACCCGCACGTTTCGCTCAATAATTTATTTTCATTTGACACTCAGGAGCATGTGATCCTCGCTTAGTACGTTTATGAAAGCTTCGTTAATTCCGAGCGAGTGGCCAATACATGGAAATTGAAAAAATACGTATTGTACTGATTGGAACTTCGAATAAATTAAATTAAAAAATATGTGTATTGTACAAATGGCATTATACGCCGTCAGCTTTTCGTCCCCACCGAGGAGCTCGATCTTTAGCTACGTTAGGGGCTATAGTATGTACAATTCTTATTAATTTTGTAGTGAAGATCGATTTTGATTTCTACATTCTGAAGGGTTTTATAAATTAGAATACGTAATTCGAATTAGTTATACATTGTATACGAGAGATTAAGTTCGTTATATTTATTTTATTAGATACTGACTTTATTGCGATTCTATAGGATGTTCCAAAAGTCGACGTCAAGCGGGAATCGGGTGATAGAGCAAACAATAATTGTTACCAAAAAATATTGAAAAATCTAAGACGTGTTGTTTAAATTGCAGAAATTTTTCTTTTTACGAAAAATTGTTCATTCTGTGATGATTTTTAGCTCCTGTAGCTACAAATATTTACTTTCTTAATTTTACTTTTCTTTTACATAAATACAAAGCATAAAAAAATAATTTGAGCAGAGTCGTATATCAGGGCGCAATTATTTTGAAACATTTCTTTGAAGTGTTTTTCGACTAAATTGTCCTTTGTCCCATGTAGTGATCTAAAAGCCATTCGATTCCATTCCAATGGGACACAATAGACGGAATGACAACGACACTTTGTTAATAGGGTTTCTGTAACCGATGCTATCTTCTATTATAAAGAAAACCACACTGAATACCTTGTTTTATTTAGTCTATACAAACGTAATATCCATAATATAACAGTGTAAATGTTTTTGTAGAAGCACAGATAAAAAAAATTCACATAGTAAGTCGATATGCTTTTTGTCTATTAGTACTCATAGAAATTCCAGAATTACGATTTTAGATAACCAGTTAATTGTTTAAAAAATTAATGATTATTATGTAATGAACATTTTATACATTACAAGCTGTCGCCCCCGACTTCGTCCGCGAGGAGTTAAAAAAAAACTTGACTAGCCTATGTGTTCTTCTAGACTATGTTCTACATCTGTGCCAATTTTCATCAAGATTCGTTGAGTCATTTCGGAGATACCTTCAAACAAACATCCATCCATCCATCTAAACATTCGCATTTATAATATTAGTAAGATAACACTTTAGTAAATAGAAGTATAAATTATAATTATAACAACCTTTATATTTATACTGTCTGCGATCTGTCGCAATATGTTATTGTGGAAAGCGAGTTAAAATGAAGCGAAAACATATTATTCTGTTGTGGTTTGTAGCGCAGCTGTATATCATGGTGGTGAGCTAATCAGACTTACCAAATCGTTAACGTTCATCCGTTATGTGCGCTGCACACACGAATTATGATCTACCGAGAACAGAACAGTATATTTAAGTCGTACTAATGTTAGTTGATTTGTTCTAATTATGTAAGCTTTAAAATAAAGATTCAAAAGATTTGTTTGAAATAAACTGTAAGGCTTACATTAATAGATTCTTTATTGTAATGATGAAGTTATACTGATTGTTTCCTATTACTGTAGAAAAAGAATCGATTAATGCTTCATAATTTAAAATTAGTCATGCCGTTTAGGATATAGGAAATCACCATCAAATTGATTTATAAACACATGTTCAAAATATAACAAAAAAAAACTGTAATTTTAATGTAAGAAACTTTTATATTTGAGAAGTTTATAGATGATAGATTGATATAGGATACTCGGAGTAACTAGCGTCACACGTCATTAGTCGACTGGCGACAGATGAAAACCTTAAGGGTCACAAGTTCAAACGGACATGCGGGAATCTGTACCCTCGCAGACAAAACTTTGACCGCATCTAACCTCCGCACATTTATCTCTAAACAGTGTTACCCCGCCAATCGGATCACGCGGCTTAATTAAACTAACGTATTACATTATAGGGATTATATTTGACAGCAGACATTAAATATTATAATGCTTCTATTGATTTAATTTGGAATTTAGCATGTGCAGAATAACTGAAAAACGCAGTAGAGAACCATCAACTAACGAATATAAAAATCCTTTCTTTATTAATGTTGTTTAGATTTAAGATGGTGTAAAATGAAAGTATACTTTATTCGAGGGGTAATAGCCTTTGAATTTAATTAATTCCAAAACAGGAATGTAGGGATTCAATATATTGCGACCCTGTCGTCAAGTTTGTTGTCACTTTTAATTTGTTTTGTTTTAAAACTTGAAGAAGGAAAATAATTTGGGAATGAAAAAATGTAATAAACCACGTAACTCCACATCACTGGATTGACAATAATATTCCATTTACCTGAATGTTAGTCAAGGTGTTAAGTTCTAAGAGTTAAGAGAATCACTCGATCTTGGTCATATTAGATGCTGATGTAATCCCGGCCGATATCGGCCACGGCGACTGTCTTTAACTCCGGATTTGACGTTGATGTGCTAGCATGTGGCTTATGTAGCCAAATTTGTTTATAAAAATCATATTAGATAGTTAAATAATATTTAAAGTTTGAGTTGGCACTCAGTGACATTTTTATAAATACCATGATTTAAGTACCGCTTTGTTTGCGAATAAAACGTCAGATTAACTGAAATTTTAATTTTTGCACATAAACATTAGTTGTATAAACGATAATTTACTAATATATATGATATGGAAAGGAAAACTCAGTGAGACAATTACAGCAGAGTTAATAAATGTTTCAAACAAATTCTAATTAAATTACTTGGACGTTTTATTAAATTACTTATAAAATATCAACATGCGAAAACGAATAAAGAATATATTCAACTTTTGAATATTAGATTTACAATTTTCTCACATTACAAATACGGTAAAAATATTTTTGCATGTAATATTTATTTCTCAATGCATCATATTCTTCATAGCAACAAAATCTGCCGTTTATAAAAAGCTTCAACCACAGAAGGATGTTTTCTTAACTCATGACTTGACGGGAAGATAACTGGATGACAACACGTCAAAAGCAAATATATGTCACTTCTAAGCTTACAAAACACGGCATTCAAACCATTTCCTAAGTCCTCTTTAAAGATACGTTAAAAAGAAATAAAGCGTAAAAAAATCCATGTCGGCATTTGCTTTTGAAACAAATTGACGAAGTTTTTTTTTTTTTGAATATACGAAAATTTGATTAATCTCATAAAAGACTGGCAGGGAAAGTTACTGTGTAAAAGCTACAGAGAAGCGCCCTCAGCTCTGTTTTCTTTTTTTTTTTTTGAAAAAAAAAAAACTGTTCACGTTGTAGTACTTGATGCATTCAAACAACTCCAGTCGAGTGCTGGACCACCGCTAGCGTTTTTACTACTTAAAAATACATTGCACTCCGCACATAAAGTTACTTTCAGAGCTATTGGTTCCAAATAATTCATCATAACGTATAGAATCTTTATTTTTACATGTCAAATTGATCAATCATTTCTTTAAAATTTAGTGAGTTTTAATATCAACTTCACTTTTAGATTTAAACATTATATTAATATCAGTTTTCTCACGAATTCATTGCAGTCGATTTCCACAAATGCTTTCTGTAGCCTGAAATTATGTCGTAATATAACGTCATTAAAAAAACAATAAATTAGATGCTCTTGTAGTCCTATTCCAAATATTATGTTAGTAAGGACTTCCAAGCTGATAAAATATTTCAAATTATGCAGGAATTGAAGTATTGTGCGAGTCGAGAATGTTAACAGATTTATCCACTGCAAAGTTTCAACCCTACTACGTCAGTAATTTGGAGGTTTAATCTGTCTAGACCTGTAAGTCGACGTGTAACGTTCTTACGAATTGTTACAACTTCGTCAACGTAGAATGTTAAAGTTTGCGAACAATGCGCCAGGTACAAAATATTATGATAATAATATTGATGTTTATGATTTAACTATAATAAGACACTTTTACTGTGAATTATGTATGGGGGTTTTATTTATAAGTTAAAGATGAAGTTAAACATACTCGTAATAAGAATTCTTAATATATCTGTTAGAAAATTTAAATACTTCTTTAGTATTAAAGATAGAGGTATAATATGCAATTTTCCTATATGCATTAAAAGCCATTGTAGTATAAAGTATAACAGCTTACAAAAACTATCTGCACTGAATTGCCTTCACGGCGTGTTAGCATTCACGAACCCACCATATTTCGTATTTTATCCGTTTCATTAGACAGTTATATTATAACAACGTGTGTAGCCCCCGCGTCTCTCCCTCTAGCCGGCCAATCAAAAGAGTTTTTATTTTTTGCCTCTTCTAAGCTCGCTTTTGTCCTTTTTTCGTTTGGCTTGTTTTATATGGGGCGTTTAATTCGATAAAATTCGCGTGGACTCGAATTGGTTTAGGAGAGTTGGAAAATAGAGCGGCATGAAAATGTTCCTGGCAATGTCAATGTAACTATTTCCCTTTCGGGAGCCGCTTAAACGAAAGGAATTGTACTAATTTATTACACTTTACTTACGCCGATCCACTTTCGTTCTCATGATATATTTTTCTTTAGTATTATTAGGATTTGAAATAGTTGGATAGTAGAATTTATATAACTACGTACAGTTAAATAATTTTTTATCTCTTTGGTGATAATACATTTTAATATTATCATGTTTCACCATAAGAAAATGAACAATTAATAACTTATTCAGTCACAAGTCAATAATATGAACTATCACGAACATAAATTTAGAAGTCCACTAGTTAACTTTAAACTTATTTACCATTAGGTTTGCTTCGGCTGCAACAACTGTACCAGACCATGCAACCGGGTCGAACAACGTTTCGAATATCGCTTGTGAAGCGAATTAATAACGCATCAGATGCAATGGAATTTCTGTTGAGTTTGGAACAGTATGACCGATGGAGCAATAAACGCATAGTGCTCGATTGTAACGCGAAAAATGCGAAAAACATACTCGTGGAGCATGTGCGAAAAGTACAATTGGGCCGTAGGACCTACCACTACATGCTCAGTGGGCTGGTAAGCTTTTTCTGTTTCACTGAGCCGACGCCGAATAACGTGGAACGTGTAACATCCAATTGCTGGCGATCTCAATTGTCAATCGTTTTGAAGTCACAGTACGTAAAAAAAGGTCAATTCACTCTTGGCCGATTTAGAAACGTACACATCGTTTTTATGGAGGAGTTATTCCATTTTAAAGTTTAACGAAATACCGATTGAACTTGATCCATTCTGATTTATATTTTTTTTTAGTTTTTATTAATTAATACAATTTTCTACGTTATATTGTGACTAATTTAAATTATTTAAATATTTTAAAATACATTGAACCTCACGTTTATTTTATCTTTTAAATAACTGTATCTAGTTAGCTACTGTTTTATGGAATTTTTTAATTTTGTTTTCTTTAATAAACAGGTTATGGACGATCATTGGGAGAATGAAGTAACAGAATACGGTGCTGTTAACATCACGGGTTTCAGAATTGTGGATCATTCACGTAAGATCGTACGCGATTTCATGGACGGCTTGCGAAGAATGGACCCACGTTTCAAGGGTACCATATCGGTAAGTGGATTGATATGGATCTAACGCAACTCTATATGCCTTGCCTGACAGTGGCAGTTTAATTAACGCGTTCGACACTACGATTGAGTTTACAGCACTGCAGTCATGTCGGTTCAAAACCTATGGCATTTCCTTCAAATTACATTTCCGTACATCTTTCCAATATCTACTTTATACTTCTGCCTATTATACTGTACAGAAATCCTTTGAAAAGGCTTTTCACGTTCATTTTGTACGTAAAATAAGAGGCTATTAGTGATGCAGAGGTTTTCAGTACAAACTGTATGTACGAGAAAACTAGCACTCAAGGCAAATAAAATTATATTACAAATCAACATTTTATTGCAAGAATTACAGACTAAGGATTAGATAGCGTTTAAAAATACTAACCTTTGGTTTATGTTGTATTTGTTTATGAAACATGCAAAAGTTATAAAAAATAGAATGAGATATAAAATGTAACAGCAAAACTCTGACCTAAATAAATGTTCCGATAACAATAGCGCGATTCTTTCTTTTAATTTCTTGAAGTAAATCGTGACAATTTCTCTTTATACTGTAAAGAATTTTTTAGATATTTTTCTTCACTTTTCCAGCTGCAATTTACGATTTGACCACTTTTTGTGAGAAAATCATACACTAATTCATGAATCAGAAAATAACTCATAAATTATTATTTTTTTATTATTATTCTTAGATAGTCTTTAATGTACTTTATGGAGTTTAAAATTTGATTGCCTTATAGTTTTGTATTTTGACACTTAATATAATACGGTATATGCCTTCGCAAGATACAGCTTAGTGTTTTACAATACAAATATGAATTCACGGACACTTTGCTATAAACCTTGTGCAGTAAAAATACAGTCGTAGCGTTTTAAAGGAGTATACTCCTAATATACTCTATTAAAAATATAATACATTTGACAATATTGACATTATAATTTTACAAAGTTATTTTTTATCAAACGAGCAAGCAGCGACCGAAATTTGCCAGAATAGCGAAGTTACCGCTGCCCATAAGCATCCGCATGCGCTTTCTACATTTAATCATCAAATAAAAGGACAAACACAAAGGATATTCCAAGGGAAGTCCAGTTCCCCTCCCTTTCCATTCCAGGTTCATAATGTTTAGTGATAGAACCTTTGCCTCAGGCAAGTTTATCCATTTTATAACTTCGATGGATTTCTCCATGGGGTGTAAATTTCTGTAATGAATCTAAATTTCAATATTAAATGATTCTAGCGTATTTTATTACAAGTTTCATTTTAATAAAATCCCTATGAATTTAATAAAATTAAAGTTAAACATTATTAATGTACCTTAGCCTAACGTAAAAATTTAATTTATAAAAGACTAGCTTTTACCCGCGACTCCGTCCGCGCGGAATAAAAATAGAAAACGGGGTAAAAATTATCCTATGTCCGTTTCCTGGTTCTAAGCTACCTGCCCACCAATTTTCTGTCAAATCGATTCAGCCGTTCTTGAGTTATAAATGGTGTAACTAACACAACTTTCTTTTATATATATAGATTAACATAATTTAATGCTAATATATGGTCAAAAAGTACCGATCAGCTAAACTATTTGCATCATATTTTTAAGTTATCACAAACTAGGTTGTACTTAAGCGTTACAAACTTCATCATCTAGCAACTGTCATAGCCTTACTTTAGTGTATCCAAAAAAGTTTATACTAACCACGTAACTATTATAGGAAGAATTACAAGCCGCGCAAAGCATTGAAATTTTAATATAAACATAAACTCCACACTAATTTAAGGCTTAGGAGCATATTAATAAATCTTCTTTCATCCAAAGTATCAACAAAATTTTACGACAAACCCAAAACGTTACATAAAGTCAGCACCGAGGTGGTAAATAACATTTCGTTTAAAGAAAATTCCGACGTAGAGTAATAACGCGTTTATGTAGATTTCACTAACTTGCGTGCACCCTAATGAAACCGTAAGTGGTTACCCGGCATAAATTATTACTTCATATTATGATCTCTCTGTTTCGAGTTACACTTCGGCCTTTTTAGATTTAACATTGTTCTCACTTGAGAATTGTTTCAGAGAAATTGGTAATGTGTTCATGGTGATATATAATAATGTATGCGTTGAGTGATCCACTGGAATATTATGTTTGTAATGGCTAATAAAAACTTTTTAAGTTATTCAACATTCGCCAAAATTGTTCGCTCGAAATATTGCTGCATATTCTTATCTTGACAACTTAAACATTATGTTTATTTATTATAATTTATCTGTTCTATGATTAATAAAAAAATGTTCTCAACGTAAGCTAGTCTCACTTGATTTGTAAGTTAAACTTAATTCGCACTTAAATGATTTTAATTTCGAAATACGTAATTCTAGAACTTAATTCAACAATAAAAAAGACATTTGAAATAACTCATAATAGTATTTAAAGTTCAAATTAAAGATACAAACATAACTTAAAATTTAGAGGAATAAAAAATCAAACACCAAATAACCGAAGTCAATTTGATAATCCGCAGTGTTCACTGTACTGACAACCGTTCGAAGATGGAGAATGATTGATTGACTTCCGTCAATGTCATTCGTCACTGTTACGATTCTATCCAAAATTACTACCTCAGTTACAATCTGTGCCACTCGTACGAGAAACCGTGACAGAGGTTATTCTGTATGCATTTACAAATTGGATTTCTCTTTATATTGTAATAAACATAAACGTAATATTCTTCGGCATGGTCAATTAATTTAATTTACAATTAAACGTTAGATAAACGAACAAAAGCTGTGTTTAAAAAAGCTTTAAATCATATCAACAGTTAAGGATGATTATTTGAATATTATTCATATAAATAATTGAATTAATTTTAAAATTGATATCGTAAGAAAAATGGCAATACTTTGAATTTATCTAAATAAATCGATACAATTTAATATGTGAAATTCAAAAATTGAGATCTAAACATTGTAACTTTGATAACAGGCCCAAACTGCTCTTATGTACGATGGTGTACAAGTGCTGATGGACGCGCTGGGAAGACTGATGAGAAAGAAACCTGATGCGTTCAGAACAGCTTTACGCCGTGCAGCAGCGCAAGCCAACTTAACCAAAGTAATAGACTGCAATCCTAGTAAGAGTTGGGTTATACCATTCGAGCATGGTGATAAGATATCAAGATTAATAAAAAAGGTAAGAGTTTTATTTGGTACTTATAATTTGTTACATCGATTTAACATTTATTGGAACGAAGTTCCTTAACGCGCGTTGTGAAAGGGGGCTAGACGGAAAAAATTCTTACGAAAAGTTGTCACGACACTTTTTGCTATAGTAAGTATGTTAACGACGAATGAGCGCTACTTCACCATGGCAACGACATGACAATATATAACGAAAATTACTCCATTGGTTCCTTCACTAATTAATCGAAAGGAACTTCGTTCCATCCGGGTGTCCCTTGACACCTCTCAAGTTTTTTTAGTTATATTTTTCTTTCACCGAATACTTTGAACGACAATAATAACGAATTTTTTAAACCTGAATACTTTGTATTTTTTTTATTGAATTAAGACTTGGCAGAGAAAATTATTAATTGATGTTATAGAAAAAGAAGTGAAATGTAAAAGATTCCTTTTACAATAAAAGCAATAGAGTTAAAACTAAAGTTAGTTGAGAATAACAAATATAGTTAACTTTCATGGTATCATTAAAATATTATTTTCTGAAAGATTTTTGCGAATGAGAAATACTAATTCAAATATCTATTTAGTTTTAAATAATGTGGTATTCAAGCCCGTATTTAAAGAAAGTTTAGCTTTGTGTCGTCAACGTTCTCGGCGCTTTGATATGTGGGCATAGAATCACCCACACAATGTTCTGTGCCATTCGGAATATGCATAACAGTAGTTTTTTGTTTCTATTTCGCCATTTCATGTTTGAATCTGAGTATTTCAGTTTCAAACATTAAACAGTTCACTTGTTATACGTGTGTTTTTTATATTACACTTGTGGTTTATGATGTATATAAATGTGAATTAAGACAGTGAACGGGCGTCAGTTTTGCCGTAGCTAAACATTGAACTTGTACTCTAGGTCCTGGGTTCGATGCCTGCTATTTTTGCGGTTTTGAAATTTCATATGTACATTTATCAGACGTTATTCATCAACATTATCAGCTCAATCATCCCCATCGAAGGGCTCGGAGCCTACCGAAAGTTAGGGGTGACTAGGCCACAGTCAAACACGCTGGTCCAGTGTAGATTTGTTGACTTCACTCATATCCTTGAATTTATTCCCAAATATGTGTAGGTTTCTTTACTGTAAGAACGTCAAATAAATGCACATATGTAAAACAAAAAACAACTTGGTACATAGCGGGATTCGAACCCAGGACCTTAAGATTACAAATCAAGTGCTCAACCCCCGTGGTGCCACGTTATTACGATAAAAGAAACATAATGACACAATCTGCACATACTTGCAAAGAAATTTACAGATTGCACTAATTCGCACTAATCTAGCGATTTTGACTAAGAGCTAATCATTCCTAATTTAGAGTAGGCTCGGAGGACGCAATATTATGTTTGCCTAAGACAACAAAAATCTGAGAGTTCTTTTTATTTTAGACGGACATCGAGGGTCTTACGGGAAATATTTCATTCGACGAAGAAGGTCACAGATATAATTTTACTTTACAAGTTGTGGAAATGACAGTTGAAAGTGCAATGATCCAGGTAAACATTTTTTTTTCTTAAAATAACTTTGTGTTAAAATTAAAATTCACAACAGTTCATACCTATCATTACCAAGTAAACTTATTGTTTTATTTTATTTGTATAAAAAAATCCTAATGTATTTTTGTCTTATATAAATAAGATACATTTTATGACTTGTGTTTTCTAATGAAATTAAGTAGAGTCTATATCTCGGATCCTAAACAGGGAAAATAAATTTTAATGCGTTACATTGTGATATTCAAAATATAAATTTTACGACTGTGCACAAAACAGCGATGTTTATAAATTTTACTGCTACCAGACGTTTCGTAATTTTTCTTGTACCGGAGTTTCTTTATAACTAATATGAATCATTTCTCAGATTTTGCTGTTTTATAAAGTTCTCTGTGATACAATACTTTGCACACCCGTTACCTATACTTTAGAAAATATGTTTCAAAATGCCTCAATAAAGATATGTTTTCGTACCATTTGTAATGTTTAATATAAATGGGTACCATAACGTGTTTTATTTGCGAAAAAAAAAAAAAAATATGGAACACAATATAATCCCGTAGATTACTAACGTTTAATCTTACGCTAGCCAAACTAGAAACTATTTACGAATGGAAATTTTTCAAATAAGGTCCAAGTAAAGTACCAATTCTCGTTGGATCTTTAATAAAATAACAATTTGTTGCGTTAATAATTACTCTCTTATGAATTAAAATCTAAACTTGTTTGTAATCTATACGTCACCCACTAAATGTTTGGATCACGGTGTCGCTTTAATAAGATGTTTTATGGACTTCTGTGTTGGTTTCAGTTTAAAAGGTCTTGAATAGATAGATATTTTCAGCAGATGCATATCACGGATTAAAAATTCACCGAGTATGAAAGCAATAATGACATATGAACTTTGTTTTTAAGACAACCTTATCTTTAATTTACGATCGTTTAGGTAGCTACATGGACGGACAAACAAGGTCTTACATTAGTATCGCCGAAGTATATTCAACTACATTCGCCGTCTTCTCTGGATCCAAATAAAACGTACATCGTAACTACCATCCTTCAAGAACCCTACATGATGCAAAAACATGAGACTATTGGCTATAGTCGCAAAGAAGATCAGCTGCATGGATTTTGTAAAGATTTATTTGACTCAATTGCAAAGAGACTCAAAATAAAATGTAAGAAATGTGTTTGAAAGTATTTATGTATCTGTCCCAATGGTTAATTTACTTTTATAACTTAATAGCTTTGAACTACAATAAATATGGAATTTATTCCAAAGTAAATGTTATAAAACATTCAAAAAATAATAACCAAACTAATCTTGCCACTCTACTTTTAGATGAACTTCGACTAGTGAAGGAGAACAAAATTGGGAGCAATAGCGATTCTGACGCTTGGTCCGGGTTAATATCAGAAGTAGTTAAAAAGGTAAGTAATTCATATATTAATATTGCACAACTATATAATTCATGATAACAAATCATAGAAAGCTAGAAAGTCCTGAATTGATGCTCAGATATGAAGTAAAAACGTATATTGTTCATACCTAACCATCACCAGTTTCATACTCACAAAGTGGACAGAAAGATAAGACTCCCATATGTGTTTGAGGCTCAGTAATTAAATTACGTAAGTCACAACACACCTGGGTTCCATTTACAGTTTGTGCCTAACTAAACCGTAACCGTGTCGAACAAATATGTCGAGTCTAATATAGAAAGTATACAATTTAGGATATGAGTTTTCTAAAAAGCGTTTATAAATTTGAACTCTAAAACAATTAAAATATGCCTTGATTTGTATGACGACGAATATAATTACGCGTTTTTTATTTATTTACCAAAATGTATATTGAGTCCAACATAAAATGAGCATCACAAATATCTTTACATCCTTAGTCTCTTAAAATAAGACCCTTTTTGCAAAGGTCTTCGAAATATCGATTACCTATAAAATAAAGCATGGCCTATAAATACTAAATGACCGTCACAGTTGTTCTTGGATAATACCCTTACGTTGACGGGAATAAATCATAAAAATTGATTGAACCTGATTATTACTGTCAGGTTGTAAGAAATTTTCTTACAAAGACATAAATGCTCTTTTTGTTTACGAAGTACCAGTATAAAAGAGAACGAGAGATAAAGAGTCATTTTTATTCTCTGATTTAACTAATGAACGAATAGTTGGATAGTTAACATAATATGATCATTAAGAATCACGTAATAAAATAAGGACGTTATTATATAATTAAAATATAAATAACAATATCATAAGTATACTATGTAAAGTGTCACCGCATACATGAATGTACTCCAAAAACTGTCAGTATATATATTTTAATTTGTCCTGCACCAGCAAGCGATGATTTTATGCTGGAATTACTTTTTTGATTACTAAATGTTCGAAATAGCCAAACATACCAGTACTTGGCTATTTGCCCTTTCTTAGGGCTTTCGCCCTTTCGCCCTTTTTAGATTTCCCGTAATTGATGAAATATTCCAATGGAATCTTTTAATATAATTCAATTTCAACATTATAACGTTCATTTCAATGTTTTTATTAATGACTAGCTGTCACCCGCGACTACGTCCGCGTGGAGTTAAAAAAAACTTAATAAGTATATGTGTTAGTTTAGACCAGGGATTCCCAAAGGGGTCGATATCGAACTTAAACTACTAATTCTAATGGAAGAACTAATTCTCACTCTGTCTTCTTCTATTGACCTAAGTCAGAATGAAAAATAATAACAATAATTGATCTTAAAAGTAGATAATTTGGCCGTGGGGGTCTGTGGAAACTGTTCATTTAGGAAAAGGGGGTCACTTGTCCAAAATAGTTTGGGGATACCTGATTTAGACTATGTTCTACATCTGTTCCAAATTTCATTCAGATTCGTTGAGCCGCATAATAAATACCTTCTAACAAACATTCAACTATCCATCTAAACTTTCGCGTGTACTATATTATTAAAATATTTTATACACTAGTTGAATATCATCCTTGGTATTTCATTTAATATAAACTGAATAGTTATCATACGATTATAATAATATATGATAATTATGTTGATAATATTACTTATTTTTTTAAATTTACATACACTTCGTCCAAGAAAACATTTAATACTTTTACTTCCTTATCTCGTTGTAACATTTTCCATTATACAAATTGGACAGTTAGAATAAATGCCCCCGTAAACCAATATCGCGCTTTTATTCAAATCCGCACTTTTCTTCTTTATGTCAAATGATACTGTGACTTTTTATCTAGTCTTTGAGTTCTTTAAAATTCAAAATAGTTAAAAATCACTATTTCAATACTATGAGTATCAGAAAAACTAAGTCGCATCTTAAAATGAAAATGGCAAGTCAAAAATGCCGTAAATCGATAAAAAAAAACAATCTGTATGGAAAATCTTGGGAAGATAATTGTATTATATTTATTTTACCAAATCTGTTAGAAGTTATGATAAAGTTAATATTTAAATAGCAACAAAGATAATAACTTTTACTGTATTTTAAAATAAGTTAAAGTTATTTTAAACATTAGCGTTAAGGTAATATCTTATAAGTTGCTTCTCTCTAACTGTATTCTTACTTAAAAGAATTTGCTTATGTGAATTTTACAGTGAGCGGTCGTATTTTCTCTTTAAAGATATCGGAAATACGAAGAAGATACTAAGCAAATTGGATCTTTGAAATGTTCTGAAAGAAAGATTAACGTAATATAATCCGATGCCTAAGCTTTTTGAAACTATTATTAACCAAAAAAGGTTAAGAAGTTGTATAATTAAACGGTTATAAATTTACTTTCCTTAAACTCAATGTGGCAGAGTGATTGTTTTTATTAATTTTACATTAGACATACATGAATTAGAGCTGCGACTAGTACACAAGTGTTAATTTGCTTTACAAATAAATTGCTTTTTATATGCAACTGTACTGCAACTTGGTAATCCTAGAATTTGATTACTTTAGCCGCAGCGACTCGGAAAAGCGGTCGCAACCGGGAACACGCGTTAGCGGGTATGTTACTCGGTGCGCTCGGATTACCAATTAGTGTCGGATTTAAACATGACAATTATGAGTAAAGACATTCAACAAAGATATAGTATTATCTAGATATAATAGACAGCTAATTTTATATTAAACCAGTGGTTGTCTGCGACTTCTTCAGCGCAGAATTTAAAAAAATGTAGCCTATAATATGCCCGTGTGCAATCGGCCTAGGTGTTCCGGTGATTACACACAGACGAAACTGTTGAAAATTTGTTTTTCCTTGTAGATATCGCAAAAATTAAATATACACTGCAAACTTATTAAAAGGGATGTAAATTATTTGTAAAGGGATGGATAGATTTTTAATCTGAATTATCTTACACAGAGGTTAAATATATTCTTTTCCGTAGGAAGCGGATTTAGCAGTGGCACCTTTAGCGGTTACAATAGAAAGAGAAAAATTGGTTGATTTTAGTGAACCTTTTCTTTCAATCGACAATCCCGTCGTCCATACAAGAGCTCCAAAGCAACTAGCTGATACGTTCAGTTTTCTAAAACCACTGTCAAAGGAGATATGGGTAAGTGAATCAAATATTTTATCTTTTAATTTATAGAATTATAAGAAATTCTGATTTTTATAACAGAAGGCGACAAACGTGGTAACGGTCACTTGGTATTGTTAATTAACGAAGTTCCCACTGCCCATAGCAATAGTTTGAAAGGATACAAATGCGTTTCTTATATTTAATGATGTCCAGAAAAAGAAAATATTCCTCTCCTGTACACCCTACACCGCCAAATTTACTTCCTCTTCTTATCCTTACATGAAAACGGTGGGAAGGCGAAGATGTCTAAAATTTGGCCTCCGGCATATATGCCTACAAGATTTATTTGACGTAAACTGGTTAATATTCAACAATGGTTAGATAACAAAGAATACGGTAGTAGTGAACAAAAGTTTCCTGCCCGATATACACGACAACTAACTTTCTTTGTCGCCTGAAGCGTAACCAAACATTTTACGATAAAAGCTTGTTCACACAAGATTGTTTGTGACAGTTCTTCGAGGGAGGAGAAGTAAGATGATAATTGATTTATTGCATTTATGAACCTAGTAAACAAGTAAACGTACATTTTCTGCATTTATTTTTTAATTTATCTTTCATAACTATTGGAAACAACTGGCGACCATCAAATCTCTTTTCTGTCATATCACCCTTGACGTTGATGTCCTATTAATTAAGAACTAAAAACTTCGTAAACACTGTTGTAACCAACCACACTCGGTCCGCGAACTGATTTTTCGATTATTGTTTGTGATTCTATTTAATCTTGTAAACTATTTGTCTGATTTATAGACTGCAAAATGCAATTTTAATAATCAAAATTAAATTCTTCTGATAAAGAACACATTAGAAAAGTTAACTAAACTTTAGTTGTAATAAATCTAGCCTATGTTCAAGACAAGTAGTTTTTGAGTAAATTCATTACATGTTATACAAAAATACAAATCCTTCCTCTTTACAACATTATAAATAGGGACTATTCTGAAAAACTTATCGTTATATTGACTAATAATGAATTTAAATGCTCTTAAAAATTAATACCTATATCAATTCATTGTTTCCTTTTGTTTTAGTTATGCATACTCTTCAGCTTTTTCGCTGTAAGCATTGTATTATTCTTAGTATCAAGGTTTTCACCTAACGAGTGGCGCTCTGTATCGATTTCGGATACTCATATTGAACAACCATTATCCAGCACCAATGAGGTGAGTATAACAATGTAGTTTTTCTCATTGTAAGAAAGAACATTGCAAAATAATTGGAACACCTTTTCCATTACATCTTTAATTTGTATCATATCTGTCAATAAATTTAATCGCTTCACGGTTTTAAATCAAAGAGTGGTAAAAAGTATTTTTGTTTTGATCTAGATAATATTGCACAACGAGTTCAGCATTTGGAATTCCTTCTGGTTCTCCCTTGGATCGTTTATGCAACAAGGCAGCGACGTGGTACCAAGGTATGGCGATAAAATCTATCTGTAACTTTACGATCCCTGAAATTTCTCTCGTGACTAAATTTGAGAAGCGTTACAACAATGTTCGCTGTCGATGTTGTTGAATTTAAAGTAAGCCGGTCAATATTACTCTGCGAAACCGACGGGGAACTCCTAGATTAAATTCCATGCCTTGAGTTAAATCGTGCGTGCTTGAGATATAGGACAGTTTATTGTGTGTACAAGTAAAGGCGGGGTAAGGAGAATGCTTGATAATCACCTTGTTATGTGTACTCAAGCGGAACGTAAGAAATTGTTCGTTATACAATTCTGTTACTTTTTTACTGCTTAAATTTATGGATCATTTTATATTTTATAACATACATCTTATAAATATGATAACAACATAAATGAAATATTTTTAATTATTTACTTTCTTATTCTCACTGACACTCTAACATTGTAAGTTCTTCGGTTATCGTTTCAGTAAAATGTGACTCCAAATTGTCTATTATCTTTTTATGAGTACACTTTTTGGTCTAATCATAGTGAAACTCGTTTTGTCAGGTTAAATAACTTCACAGGTCGCTATCAGGGAGGATCGTTGGTACTGTGTGGTGGTTCTTCGCTCTCATCTTAGTGTGTTCGTACACCGCTAATCTTGCTGCCTATCTGATCGTAGAACGTATTGCGGAACCAGCTCAAGCCATACAATACGCATCGAAAGTTCATACCGAAGTAAGCGAGACATACAATTTTAAAACATACAGGTAACCGATTGGTGATGAATTTGCGAAGCGCCACTGCTGAAGCGAAGTAATTGTCATTTGTTAATTTTAAAAAAATGTTTTTTGGCAAAAAGAAAAAAAAAACATTTTCATACGAGTGTTTCGAAAGGTATAAATTCAATTGTTTTAACTCATGTTTCTATTTGTTTAAATTATTTGATGACCACCGAAGTGTACACCAACATTGATAATGCTCTCTAAAATGTGTGTAAATGCAAGGTTAATGTGATAAAAAAAATCTCCAAGTAGTAGTCTTACAAACAGTGAATACTGTAATTTCATGTCAAAAGTATTATTATTATTAAAAATATAGGAACATTTTAATATGTCATTGTTAAGTACTGCCATATTTTTAAATATAAGTTAGTTGTTTAATTCTATGTTATTATTCTCACGTTAATGTTAAACATTTTTTGCAGAATTATATTTCAGCTTTATACACTTTAGTTAACGATCCAGCACTTATTCCAAACGATGAAACTGTAATTCAAAAAAATTACAACGTAAACAATGAAAACTGTAAAACATTGACTCGCATATGTCGATACAGACATGTAAATTTTGCAATCGCAATGCCGAAAGGGTCACCATTAAGGTAAAAGAATTTTTGTTTTATATTTCCTTCTTAATATTTCTTACTAATACTAGTGGACTCCATCCGCGCGGAATTACAAAAATAACTTACTTAGTAACCTATGTGTTTTTCCGACATGTTCTATATCTTTGCCAAATTTCATCGAGATCCGTTGAGCTGTTCTCCAGATACCTTCTAACAAATATCCATCCATCCAAACATGCGCATTTTTAGTAGTAAGAAGTAAGATAACAGAAGTAAGAGAAAAAAGATTAAAGAGTTGAAATCTGTTATTTTATGTAATTTAAAATGGAAACAAAAATTTTCTCTTAGCATTTTATTCCCTAATCGTTCAATAGGTGACATTTCACTGAATTGAGGAAGAATCGAATAAACCAATAACAGTAGATATTTTTTCCTCGCCTAGCTGTGATGAAAATTGTATTTATATCAATTTACTTCACTTCTATTTGATTTGTGAGGAAGTCAGCTCGAAGGCAAAACTCGTTTCCGACTAGTGTGAAAATGAGGCGTATGTATCAGAGATAAATTCAATTTATCAGCTTTAAATGCAAAGTCAAGAAATTCTTTCAAAGGTAAAAACGTAATCATGAACTTCATTGTATTTTGTAACATTGGTACCCTTATATAGCAGAAGGTAGCGAAATAAATCGAGAATCTTATTACAAACTAGCGGCCGCCCAAAACTTCGTCAGGGCAGAAAAAAGTAACTAATGCAATATGTTACATCAGCTACCTCCCAGTTGTTTCGGAGATTAAACGGAACAAATGCGGACTTGTGGACAGACAGATACACAGACAAAAAAAAAATAGATTTTCGTTATGACTAATACAAAGACATCATGTTCGCGAAATATGGTTTTTCGATATTACATATAGAAATGAATATGTAAAATTATAATACAAAAGTCGGATTATCAAAATTGCTTTGTATCGTTTATTTAAACAATACTTTTCTCGCACGTAATATACACTAGAGGACAAAAAGAACAACATTTAAGTTCAAAAAGATTACCTAACTAAATGGCTTACGTAAATCTTAAAATAAAATCACTTAACCTATAAAGAAAAAGAAAAAAATATTCTAAATACTACATCTGCTATTAAACTCGAAGAAAAGTGGGTCTTTGGAATGTAATGGAAATAAGAAAAATACGATGCAAACACAGGCAGAGCAATCACCGTTTCATTATATGCACCGAGTTAAAATAGCTAAGAGTGGTTCCAGACGTGCATAAAATAGGCTGCCTTGTGTAAGGAGCAAACAAATCACACGGTATTCTTTACGAATGTGTGACAGTTATTTAATAGCTTTTTATTATGCAGTCATTAATGCACTTTGTCGACTATTATATAGGTAATAAAAAACACAATTTTTATCGGCCGTCATCTTATTATCTTTGGTATTACGCATGTTTTAGATACAAAAGTTGTTAAACGATATTTGATTCTTGACTACGTCCCTTGATGAACACTTCGTTTTTCTCATTCACTTCATCTTTCTCTGGTTTCGTGATAATTCAAATTTTAATTAATAACCAATTTTATGTAGGTATAATCGAATGCGGCCGGTTCGATTTGCATTAAGATATTGGATATAGATTCTAATGCTTAAATGCAAATCGGAACAGCTTGTCGTTCTGTCTCTTATCTAGGTCATATCTTAAACAGCTGCCTCACTTTAGAACATTATATATTTACATGTATTCATAGCTATATTAAGAGGCATTTTTAGCTTTTAAGTGCAGTTTTGCACGTTTTTTTGGACCCAATTGTAACGCTAAAATGTATTTCATATTCTGTCATGTGCCAATCCTAACCGAAATAAAAATTTTATTTAATAAAATCAATTCAGCAGCAAAATTTGATTTTGAAATTGTATTGCTTTTGAAGAAGATAAAGGGTTGATATTACTTTATAATACTTTTTATTGTTTGTGGTGTCATCAAATAACCATAACCAATTTTTTTATGCGATCCATAAAAAGGGAATGAAGAGACAGCACGTGTTGGAATTTAGAGTGCCTTCCAAATACTCCACCTATTACGCATTCCTGTTAGAAGCAAAATATATATTAAAACGTTCAACAAACATTTACAAACAATAAATTATTTATACATTTAAAACAAGTAATATTAAAAAAAAATATTTGAAACCAAGTCCTACAAATTAGTAATTTTTTGTAAAGTTTTTAGTTAATGTTTTGTTTTGGATTTTACCATATTGTTCTGTCAGTAATTTTTTTTCATTTGATACCCAAGTTGATATTGTTCTATTGATATTGTGCCGGAGGCCATTTTGGATTTTTCATATTATAGCATTCTCTGTTGGTCGTAAGCTCTGTCATTTGATGGTCGTGTTATGACAAATGTCGTGTTTGATGGTCATACAATTATGACATTAAGATGGGCTTCATAAAATATATCATTTTGTGGCGGAGTCATCTTGGAGAAACAAAAATAAACAAATGTAGTCAATGAGCAAGCAAATAATAGGAATCAGAGCTGGGCATTAACTCGTTAATCCGTTAATCGTTAATTAACGAAGTTAACATTTTGCTTAACGGATTAACTTTTAAGTTAACTTCAAAAAGTGTTAACGCTTTTGTTAACTTGCGTTAAACTCAACTTCCGTTAAAAAAAAGTCCGTTAATCGTTAAATTAAAAACTTGGAGACGGGCTGTCACTTTGTTTAAATTACGTGCCACGCCACACTCGTAAGTTCAACTATGTTGGGCGACTGTCGGCGACTCGAATGGTGAACGAACGAGTTGATAATTGATATATGTGAAGTTCGCATGCAACTGTGATGCATCAGAGCATCCGGGAAAGACGTGACCAACAGGACCAAAATCAAAAGAAGGTTCGAAATAGTATATTTCATTATGAGTATATAAAAGCAAGAGTATGTAATAGCCCACATTCCGAACGCTCTTCGTCCCTGCAATACCCTCCCATTATTATTTTTTGAGCAACTGTATTAAAACACTTTTTTACTCGTGTTTTTCTTTAGCTTTTCCAAACTCGTGCGTTCTCTTTCCCAACTGTAAAAATGATGTCTATTAAAAAGAAAAAAACCAACCACGAAGTTTTTACAAAAAAAAAAATCATTGAAGTTTTTATGATTCATGCAAATAATTCTAAGAAGAAGCTCCTAATTTGTTACAATATCAGATTTAATGATTTGATTCAATGAATTAGGTTAGGTTTCATTTTATTTCAACTCATTAAATTTCATTTTCATTTCATATCAATAAAAATAATCTACTGAAGACTTGGTTGTTTGGGCATAGTTCCCTTTGCCTACCCAGAATGGATGAAGAACTTTTACGGTTGGCGCCATTTTTCAAACATTTAAGTTGGTTGAGTTTATTGTGTTTTTATTATTCTATTTAATTGCTTAATTTTTAGCAACTGTATTAAAAAAGTTGTTTAGTACACGTGCGGAACTGTCATTAAAACTTGTTCCAAATGTCAACTCTCACCTTCGGCTGCGCCTCGGCTCGGGTAGACATTTGTCGGAACTCTTTGCAATGACAGCCTTTCCGCACTCGTAATGAAATATACTATAATGCATTCATACTTGTCTCTAATACTAATGTGTTATAGAATGTATAGTCAAATTACTATTTTAAACAAGTGTCGCCACAATAAGTGTGAAATTAGTATGTATAATTTTGGTATGGTTAACTGTTAACGATTAACTTTAACTTGCGTTAAATTTTCGAGAATTTAACGCTTTAACGATTAACGAAGTTAATTTTTTAATTAACGAATTAACGATTAACGAAGTTAACTTTTCGATTAACTGTGCCCACCTGTGATAGGAATTGAAAAAAAAAAACTTTTAATTTTAATTTACAGAGTAGTACATAATTGTTTCGAAACCACTCTTAGTCAAAGTGCATGTGAATTATGAATTAATTTTGTTTTTATTCTAAATAATAACACAAAACTGTTTAAACATCAACATGACGTAATTTGCGGATAAAAAGCGGAATTACAAACCATAGCGTAAATTTTGAGTACGCAAGAGAGTACCCACTATCTGGCTGAAATCTCGCCTCTATACGGTAAATCCCTGTTGAATACTGAATAGCCGTAAATTTACATGGGGGCCCGTCAGTAGGGAAAGTGGATACACTTCGCATTTCGAATTTATACCACCCCATTTTATGGTACTAGATTTGTGGACGTGATTTTTAACAACAAGTTAAAAATTTCCATTTTATTTCGCGCGGATGCCTTTTTATGATTCGAGAATTGTGACGCTGACGAGGGGACTTCGCGAAGCGAAATGTAATTCATACGTCTTTGTCGGGCTTCACTTCAAATTTATGAGCACGTGTATTTATTAGCATCTCGTCTGTAATTTTTTCTTTTCATAATTTAAATTTTACCGCATACATTTAAAGTTTTAATAATTAAAACTGCATTTATTAAATCATACATCATAAGATTACCCTGTATTTTAACGCATCTATTCTAAATTTCCAGGGAAGGTATAAATCTTGCAATTGTTAACATGAAACGGGAGGGAGTTATTACAAAACTGTGGCAGAAATGGATTGCAATGAACGATAAACCTGAATGCGAAACCGTTAAAGATGAGGTTCGTATTAATACAAAATCGTATTAATTTTAGTGCTTTATTTTAATTAGCTTAAAGTTTGTTTTTGATGTGCGTACTATTTTTTAGGAAACCGCAGTGACTGAAATGACATTAAGTCAAGTTGCGGGTATATTCTACGTGCTCGTCGGTGGATTGGCGCTTGCCTTGACTGTTGCATTATTGGAGTTCTGTCAACACGGTCGCGCTGAAGCCGCTCGAGCTAATGTGTCACTACGCGCTGCGCTAAGAGCCAAGGCAAGGCTGGCCTCACGGTCTCAGCATAAGACGCCACCGCAACGTACCCCACAGCGTGAACATGATCGTCTCGGATGGAATGGATCTGCTTTTGCTGGGGTCAGTAGTTACATTGTACTAAGCTGTACTGCTGGATGTGAAAGTGTAGCCAAAAATTTATGACAAAATCTGCTTTCTTTTTAAACGTGCTCATCGATTGGTTGGTTCCCATTGATAAAGATGGAATAAAAAAAACGAACTGAGAAGAACGCAAAATTTGAAATCTCTGCCTACTTTTACGTTTTATAGTAAAAGCGCGTATTTGATTCACCCACGCTCATATCTATACGGTCGAAAATCATATTGTGAATATAACAAAGGTATCCATTGTTTCGCAACAAATATAGAGGTTTCAAAAATAGTAAAACTGTAACGATATTAAAGGTTGAATATCAACACAATACCAAAAGAGCCGTTTATACGACACCTGTTCGGTCGTTTAGTCGAATTTGCACATTTGCTAGAAGGCAAAAGCGCCTGCATTTTGTATAAGCAAACTTTAATGGACATTCGAGATATTTCTGTTGTTTTCCAGTATCAAAACTTTAATTCTCTTGTTCTTTTTAAGAAATGTTAATATGAACTAAGCCTTACTACGAGTATAACAGTCAGTTAAAAATATTAAAAAAGTCTGTTTTGCCAAGATTGTCATATCAAATATAACTTTTACTTCTAAGATACTTGGAGCTTTACGATGTTTGAATGAAAAGAAAAACACATTAATTAAAGGAACTATCGCTTTTATTTTTCTATAACAGTTCTCTCTGTTTCATATAGTACACTGACTTCCTCCTAGGAAGGGAAATGATGGGAAATGTACATCGGAAGATATATTAAGAAAATACTACTGTGGTGTAAGTCAAACATTGAGCACCGTGTTATACCCTGTCAAAATCATTTACATTTGTGATGTCTTGAAGCTGTTTTATTTATAATAAGTGTTGGCCGTGTGACGTTGAACCATGAAAAATAAAAGTATACTCGTATATTGTTTAACACAACTAACCAACGATCCAATTCTAGTCTTTATCTCTTCCCACCCTTTTCTAACAAGTACAATACGGGAAAGGGAAGTGGCCTTGGCGAGGGAGAGGACCTATAGGAAAAATTCTTATTCTATGACTCCCTTCTCTGTTTTACAAAGATGGGCAATATATCTGTAACCTTTTTCTTGCAGATGCCTATGGGCAGTTGTCAATTTGCTACTTTAGCAAAATCAACAGATCGCATGCTCGTTTGCCACCTAAAAAAAAAAAAAATAACCCTGAAATATCGTTAATGTCATTATATTTTATGTTCAGTGAAATATTAAATAAAATAAATTCAAGTTGCGTAATCTGTTTTTTTATTTATTTTCAGTATTTTTCGACTGGCAACCAGATCTCTCAAGAGGACGCTGTGCACGCCAGTTTCACTCACGTTTGATCCGCGGAGAAGGGTGACGTAAATATACGTCGCTCATCTGTCACCAAGATACCTAATAACGCTGTTGATTTGTGTCAGTTATAATTGTTTACATTTCATTGTTTATTTAACCGTATACTGCAACTGTAGAAATACTCGAACAACATTATCAGAAAATTAAAAACTCTTACCATGTTGGATGGACATGGAATCCAATATGGAAGTTATTTTTTGTAATTACAACAGCAATCTCACTAACCTTTATTAAAATGAGTGACACTTTATTAAAATTGCGATATTCTTGATCAGTAAAAATCAGTCATTTTTAAATAAAATATGAATCTTTGCAGAATGTAATTTAAACTATTTTCTAATTATCCAAGCAACTTTTTCATACATAAGCAATTGTTAAAAACCAATAGCAATAATGATTAGATATTGTTTGTATTTAAAGTATTGTAATTTTATCTAAGTATGCAAGTTAGTTATGCTTTTTCATAATAATCTCTATAACTCTGTAGTTTAAGAATTTATCCATCTTCTAAATGTAGACTAGTTAACTTTAATATTAATGATCGATTAGATTATTTAGTATAACCAATAAAATAAATGATCTTCAGTAAGTATCGCTTTTGGAATTGAAGCAATAAAAAGATAAAAAAAACGTTTTCAAATAGTCACCAAAAATATACATTATTATCTAACCGTACAAATAAGTCCATTTGCTCAATGAATTTTTAATAAATAAACATTATTCACAAGCACTTATGAAATAGAATTGGATGTTTATAGAGTTGTTCTGTTCTTTTTTGCTAATAATGCTGTTGTGCTTGCGTTTTTTTTATCGTACGACGTTATACACATAAAATTGTTATGTTTAATTTTGTGATTTTGAGTGTTAATATTGTTTACAGTATATTTTTTTTGCTGCGATGTTGAACTCAATCTTACATCAGTATTATTATAGATTATAAAATATATATAAATTAAGACATTTGTTGGATTGTGCGGCGAAAAAAAAAACGCAATTGAACACAACCTGACTTTTCATAGCTAACAGAACAGATGTACTAAATTACAGTGCCTGAGATTATATATAATTTTTAAATTTTTAAAAGGGTTTAAATAATATTCGTACTGCAAAGCGTAACGAGAAATCGACATAATAGTGAAGTAAAATAATGTTCAAAGTTAAATTTCTATTCGTGTCTACAATAAACCAGCAAACAAGACATATCTCATATTTTCAAGGAATAAAAAAAATTAACATCTACACTTAAATTAAGAGTAATATGAGATATTAAATCAAGTATAACTACTGAAATCCATGTCAACCTTCTTAGATCTCCCTCAAAATTATTTCATATAAGTACATTATTTTAATCTGATGTTCAAATTATTCATTTTCAACATGGAGCTATTTCTTACTATTGAAAATCAATCTAGTCTTTAAAACCACATTATATACTTTAATATCTAACATCTCCCTGATTTTTAACGTATGTAATCTTACGATCTTCTGTGCCAAAACCTATTTGATATGTATCAAAATACTATGATGTAGTTTTACAGACTTCACTCATATTTAATAATATTAATATAATAATTAAATTAAATTATAAATAAATTACTACGTTAAAAGGTTTTCTTAAAAATTAAGGTTTACTAATATTTCAAATTTAAACTTTTTGCAATTAGATATTGTAGTATTATACATAAAATTTACATGTATTTACATTATTCATAAATTATTATTGTTATTACAAATAAGCTGAAAACAATTGAAATTTAAGTATATAAAGATTACTCCAAATTTGCCTTTTTGTGGATTAGCACAAATTAACGTAATGTCACTCGATATTTTTTGTAATTGAAATTTTTTCTTATTACTTAAGTAGTTTGTTATTTTAGTGATATATATTTAAGACTAATTTTTAATGTCGAAGGGTTGATCAATATATCGTGTCAAAAAAAAATTATTCATATTTAATGCTTAAAGTTGCGAACAATGTATGTATAATATTTTTTCGATTCACTTAATATTCGTAGTAAAAACCTAGTTTTTCGCTAGCGTAATAGATCTAACATATATTAATATGATATGAATATCAATTAAGAAACAATAACTTAATAAAAAAAAAACAAAAAAAGCAATTTAAAGCAATAACAAGAGCACAGTTTAAAAGTCAATCGAAGATTATCACTGTTTTCTCATTTAATACTATTTTATATTTCTACGTTATCAATATTGACACCTATAACTAATTTCTAAATACAAAACAAAGTAGTAATCTATTTTACATAGCACAAAACGTAAAGGTATTAATTTAATTGTTTATTCAATGAAGAAATATTTGTCATAATCTGTGAAAAAAAATAAGATAACAATATGCTGCGGATGCTTAGTCTTGTTAGGATTTTGTTTTTTAGTTATATACGCTAGTGATTTTAGTGAAGAAATGATTATGTAGTTGTAAGAAACTTAAAAGTAATAATTACTGCTATAATTGAATGTTATAGCAGTTAGAAAATAGCGCTAGATTCAGTTTAACAATACGATGTTCTGATATAAATTAGCCATACAAAGTGCCAAATTTTTGCCTTAAAATGCCATTTAACAGATACAAAAGCTTTGACAAAAGTTCCTTGATAAATTATAAATTGTTCATTTTGATATATTTTACTATATTTGTATGAAAACATGACATTTAAAATAGAAACGTTTAATAAGCCATTTTTAACACATTTATTGTTAGTGATTTTTATAAGACGTACACTTGTTCAAAATATTGTTCTCTAGTTGTCTTTTATTATGTTTGCAAAAAAAATGATAACACTATTTTGTGTAAAGGTTTTTTGACTCTGGAAACCCTCTTAAGACTCTGGAAGATTACTTCTTAGATATAATTTATTTCCTCTTAGTCTTAATAAGGTATAATTCCTGATAATTAAAAAAATATCAATTTGTAATGATTTTTAAAGCATGTAAATTCTGTTGTACTTATCTCAATTGTTTCTATATTTTTTTATTTCTATTGTGTTCAATTGCCGCACTTTTTATTTAATAATTGAAATATTCAATGACCCTATTAATGTACAACATTGCCAGATATTTACTGCCATTAGATCATTTTTGTAAACAATTAAAAAAATACAAATACATTTTTAAATGTAAATTGTATTTTTTAATGTTATTATTAGTACGTTCATATCTTCTTAAACTTATAATAAATTTTGGTAATTCTAGTTCAAATGATTATTGTTTTATTTAAACCAAAGAACACTGACAACTTTCACACTAGAAATTCAATGAAAAAATACTATAAGAACCTAAACATATTAAAGAAATAAAAGTCAGTCCTCGAATCATTACAATTAATGATGGAACAAGGAGCCTAGTTTAGAACTAGTATTGTAGGAACGATCTGGAAACACTGGGCGAATTTTGTCTCAAATGTGACAAGGTGTTAAGGATAAGATGAAAAAAGGGACAATCCACATTATGAATACGCAATACAATAAATTGTTGTGTAATAATGTTTTTTTCATAAACGATCAATCTATTTTTGTTATTTATACTCGTGTCTGCGTATATTTATTTTCTATATGAATTAAAACTTTTAAATATTGCCATCTTTTAAATCTACGAAAAAACTTAAGAACTTTCATTGAAATCTTTTCCTTACTTAGTATTCTTGTAGTTCATTGTTAAAAGCTCCATCTATTTGACATAACTGAAACTTTCAACATTGTACAAGACCAGCATTCATGACTTTCTTTGTAATCTATGTTTTTCTTTTTTATAGGTTAGATGGAGTTAACGTCGGGAAGGGATGCGAAAAATAGAGAGATGAAGAGAAGTTACTGAATGAGATGTTTTAATTCTCACAAAAATATTATGTTATCTCTAAATTCTCCATAAAAATAATAACAGATATGGTCTTAAACTTAATCTATTAACATTGAATAAATACCCAATACGCAACTAGAATTTAAAAAAAAATCTTTACTTTCGTTACTAATTTATATGTAATGCAATGATAACTTTATTAACGTGTTAGAAATGATGTTAATCGTAAAACAGAGTTTAATTAAAATTGTGTTTATAAATTAAAAACATGAAAATATTATCTAATATATAAAATTCTCGTGTCACAGTTTTCGTCACCGTACTCCTCCGAAAGGGCTTGACCGATTCTCATGAAATTTTGTGAGCATATTCAGTAGGTCTGAGAATCGGCCAACATCTATTTTTCATTTTATTTTTTTTAACTGCGCGCGGACGGAGTCGCGGGCGACAGCTAGTAAAACATAAAAATCAATGGTTCCTTTGTAAAATTAACAAGCATTATTTAATTTCTTGTACATTTAAAAAATATTACTTACGTGCAACAATCGTGCTCGTGTTACTACAAATTATTTATAGGAAGCTTTTTTAGTTGTAATTTATTATGTTGGTCACCAAAGTATTCATGAAACACCTTTCGCCAATATTCGTTATTCATGAGCAATAGCGTGCGGCTTTTTGAACAAAAATACTAGAATATCAAATACCTAATCTATTACAATCAATTATGTTCTGTATGTACTCCACCTAGGGATGTTATTCCCTTGAATTGCATTATGTCGGCTTCAGCATTTTTCTTTCACCATTTTAAGATCGTATCCAGTCAGGTAACTATGCGAGTGTATTTATAGGCCTCTAAAGCGTTTCTTTATACATAAAGTATTGTTAGAAATTACAAAAATATAGGTAAAAAATCTGAATCGTATTTTTTCTCAATAAAACTACAGTTTTACTTATGTATATGAAAATACTATTGGAAAATAATCGGCATTGTTCAGCAGTTCACACAAATACAAGTGATACTTCACAGAAAGAAGATAAGAACAGACGAGCTAGAAAGGAAGAATTAGAACTATTAAGAAAATTACGAAATTTCTACGTTATTACTATTTCTTAGTACCTAATATGAATACACGTTAAAACTATCAACTACCTGCAACAATATTGTACAACAATTCGATAACAGATTGTCATGTTCAAAGCGCTTTCTCTATCAGAAACGTTGGTAAACGTCGAAATGCGCTAAGTAATTCTATCAATACCTAGCACGTCAGCACAAAGGCAAAGAAACAAACTCAGTAATCTTCAACGTTGGCGTTAAGGCGTTCGATCATTTGAAGCTCCGATGTTTCTCGTGTGTACCCTTTGTGAAATGAGATTTAAATGTATTTATTTATACGTTGAAAATATAACGATTAAATATTAACAATGAACACGTGTGTTTAATGTCTCACGATGCATTACGAAGCTTAAGTTGAGCAAAACACGTGGTTGGTGACATTGTGAGGATGCAGACCATGAATAAGAGCTGCACCGCTTCGCAAGGAATGATGTAAAAATGACGATATGGTTATGATACTGAAATCATTTCTTCATACCATCACGGTACCAGCGTATGCAAATGTTTAAATTCAATAGGCCATAGTCAAATGACAAAATTTATATGTTGATGCAAAACATTCATCCTTAACTATTTTATAAATGGCTCAAACAAACACGTACATTTGTTCGGTGTCGGCAATGACTAGTTTCAAGCCCATCGGAGGCCCTTCATCAGGGTGAGTGGGACTGGTATTATTTCGCGGACGCGACCCGTCGCTCACTGCGCATCTACGCTCTTAGGGCGCAATTCAGCGACGTCGACGACGAGATTAACACCAAAGCGTCATTGGCGTTGCTGTTCAAGTTTAGTATATTAGTTAAAAATAATGTCTCACGTTTGTCTCAATTTTCAATAATTTAACATTAATATATTACAAACATTTATATTTAGTAAACGGTAATGAGCATTATTCGTAAGTTCTTTAATTCTACACGAGTAGACATAGAGTTTACAAATAAACAAAATCTGATAATACAGTAGCACATTACAGAATTGTTCAAACAGTTTGTAAAGTTTGAGGAAAGCCGGCAACTGTAACCATAGTGTGCCATCTAGTTTAACAGCGCTTATAAACTTTCTAATAAACTACCTTCTACATGTTACAAAAGGTTTAATAGTTCGTAATTAAACTTTGAATATCATAATAGTGTTTAGTCACCAAAACGAAATTACAGGTAATAATTATTTCTTTCGACAAAACGAACCCATAACCATAAATACAGTTCAAAACCACTTTAGTCGAGGACTTTCGATTTAATGTTATTCAAAAAAATGGCATATTACATATACGTTTGTTTATGATTTTTTTTAGGTGTAGAAGTATCTTCGGCAATAATAATACATTTTATTTAATTTTAAATTGATAAGCGGTAACAGCTTACCTGTTGTTGTGAGAAGGTAACTTTAACAATAGGTTTTCTAACTCTAGCTTTAATATTTCCGTCTTGTGTATTATATCTTTTGTCCGCGACTTCGTCTGCGCAGAATTAAAAAAAGGGTGAAATGTATGTCATGTGTAAGTCGAGACTGTGTTCTATATCTATACCAAATTGAATAAGATGCGTTGAACCGTTGAGGAGTTTTGAGTAAATATGTAAATCAAACGTATCCCGCAGGAAGTGTACACATTTCCGGGATCTTAGTTAGCCTATCTGTTCCTCCAGATTGTATTGTACATCTTCATCGAGTTTTATACAGCAATTCTGGAGATATCTAGTAAGTTAACAAGATTCTAATAATTCCGAATACTCGTGGTGCAGAATACACAAAGGATGCAAAATTCTTTATGTTTGATTTACACTGTAAGTCATACTGTAAAAGAATTACGAATTTAAATTTTATTTGCTCATTGAATACAATTTTACAAAGAAAATATTTATTTAATTTAAATAAAATTGTAAAATTAAATATAGATTAAATATTTTTAATGTCCTGGATAACAGGTGAATATGCATAAATCCTGTACGAGCCATTGACCAACAAATAGAAAATCAATAGTGACAAAAGACTCATATAGTAAGACACATGATAGCGTACACTGCATTTAATCTATGTAGTGATGTAACACGTTTGTTCACTCCCTGTTCAGATTAAAGTACGATAGCAGCGCGAATTCATGAACGATGAAGAACGATTAGTGAGCATTATTATTGTAGGCTTCGACTTCAGTAAGAGAAGTCTAGTATATACTATATACTATAATGACAAATATAGTAATCTCTTACTGCCTTTAAAACAAACTGAGAAATTACGCTAAGGAATTATAATGAACTAGCTTATATCCGCGACTTCGTCCGCGCGGAATAAAAAAAAATGCACACAATATGCAATAATGTACACAAAATAAAAAAGTTCCTATGTCCGTCTCCTAGTTCTAAGCTACCTCCCCATCAATTTTCAGCTAAATCAGTTCGACCGATCTTGAGTTATAAATAGTGTAACTAATACGACTTTCTTTTATATATATAGACTAGCTTTTACCCGCGACTCCGTCCGCGCGCCATAAAAAATAGAAAACGGGGTAAAAATTATCCTATGTCCGTTTCCTGGTTCTAAGCTACCTGCCCACCAATTTTCAGTCAAATCGATTCAGCCGTTCTTGAGTAATAAATAGTGTAACTAACACGACTTTCTTTTACATATATAAATATAGATTTGTAAATGAAAAGCGCAATCCGGTTACACAATGTTATATCGTACTTATGTCGCTTACGTATTTTGATAAGAATGGGCAATAAGAAATATACGACAGTGAATAACCAGATCCATTTTTTAATCGACCAAATAATTCGTAATAAATTGTTTGATTGATTGTAATTGCATGCATATATGTAACTGGTATGAAGGCGTATTTAAACGTACGTGATTCAGTGAGGTACATAGTTATTACTGCCGATATATTCGAAATTACCGTGCATAATCCTCACAAATAACACGTTTCCCAAATTTAACATAACCGCTACGGTAAATTCGGGTACGTGTGTTATTGATGAAAATTAAACATCGCCATTGCCTTTGTGTGTTCAAAATGCCATTCAAAATTTAACAGTACTGAATTAATTGATAAACTTCAAATAAGCTTTCAGTATAATCATTATTGAAAAACAACAATATTTTTCGGGAAAAATACTAATAAGTAATTTGGTGCAGTTATAACTTTTTGAGTGACATTTGGTGAAAGCTCTCAGGAATATGAAGTGTCCTAACACATATTTTGTATAAGATTAGCATTGTAGATTATTAGTAAAATATATTTTTAAAATTTAGTTTTTTTCTTTGATATAATTAATATACCTGTTGGAGAGTAAACCGGATGGACGTAGAGCACATGGTAGGCTGAAGTTGAGATGACGTCAAGCCCGATCTTAAAATATCGGCATTAAGAGCTGGACGCAAAAGCACAAAGTAGACCAGTGTGGAGAAATTTACTTGACCAGGCCCAGGCTCACCCGCGGCTGTAGCGCCTCAGACGATGATGATGATAATTAATATAGCTTTGACTCACTTCGTTAATATGAGTATTAAAACGGTTATAGCAAAAATAATAAAATGAAACAATTTCCACAAAATAACTAAATAAATTGGAAGACAAGACTGCTAGAACTTGTTTGTATTTTTAAAAATATAGAGAGTATATCGAATACTACGCTCACGGAAACATCGGAAGTAACATTTTAAGCGCATCAGACTGGAAACAAGATATTCTCAATCACAACTGTACACTTCCGTCTATGATAAAAATTGTATGCACACAGACAAACACTAGGTTTTTTTAAATAATTTTTTAATTCATCTTAATTATTCAGTTAACGAGTATAATAACTGTTCTGCTATACGCAATATGTTATATTTGGAAGCACATAATTTAGCTTCATTTTGGGTGCAGAATTTTTATAACATGCATCAATATTAAGAATTTATTCATTATTAGAAAAACAAAGTTATGTTTAACTCGTAATCCGTTTACTTATTACGTAGCTTTGCTGTTCCTATATATCAAGGCTTTATTCGATTGTGTCTGCCAATGAGCAAACAATTAACAAATTGGATCGTTTATTTGTACAAAGGATTGCAGAGTTGACGGGGCAACAACGGAAACAACTGCGATTTCTATTAGTCGAGATAAATTAAATCATATAGAAAATAAACAGTTTTGTTGACAAAACGTGCTCCAAGGGAAATGCGACGGGTGAGCAAAACGTGCCTAGCTGACAGAACTGATCGTTTCAATGTAAAAAAAAGTTTTTTTTTTTAAATCAATTGGTGGCAAACGGAACAGACGGCCAACTGGATTCGCCGAAATAGCGAGGCGACCGTTGACCCATAGACATCTGCAAATGCAGATGCGTTGCCTACCTTTAATCAACGGATAAGGTGATGCACCGAAAGAGGATATATCCCTTTATTATGCGTCCCCTCTTCCGACAAATCCACTTCTCTATCCCATCCTTTCCTAATAAGAAAAGGGTGGGAAGGGAAAGAGTACTAATATTAGGCCTTCGGCACCACTCATCAGATTAAACGCGGAATTGCTTCCACTTCACGCGTGTCTTCTGTGTGGTCGTGGTATTTCACCGGTCGACCCGGCCCATTCGTGCACCCAACAAATATCGTTGCTGTGGGATCTACTACTGTTAAATTGTTACGTTTATAATTTTTCAACGTAATGAATATTTTTTTGGTGTTTCTTTTAACTTTGTGTAAAATATATTTTGGATCTGTGTTGTTTTTTTGGGCAGATATCAATGACATATCAAATAAAACCATAAAACTAAAATCTTTAAAAATTATAAAAACAGTTTTAAAATGTATTAGGACGTGTAAATTATTGGAAACAGGCGCAACTAATAAGGATTTATATTTTTTGCATTGACTTGCCTTTTGGTGCTACAAAAGCTACTGCCTTCCGCAACGATCCCAGCCAACGATTGGTCATTCGCCATTGAAGATTACTCTTTAACCTATATTCGTCAGACAACAGGATAAGTTAAAGCTTCTCGAATCTCGAAAAAAATCTAAAATATCTATTTTATGTATGAAGTTTCGAAAGATCAATACAAGAATATAGAGGTGGTAAAAAATAAAAATACCTGATTCCTCTGGTATTGCAGATGTCCATGGGCGTCGATGAACACCTTGGTGATCCCGCTGCTCGTTTGCCCCCTTCTCTTATAAAAAAAATAAATAAAAACCACTGAAGTATATAGGTATATGAAATACCTAGCGACAAAAGGTTAGTTTTGTTCTACTTATAACATTTTTATTCAGTTTTATAGTGTTTTTAGGAGCAATTTTGAATTATCTTTTAAATTAGCTATTTATCTGTAATTATTTAGTTTATGTTATGTTTTATTTTAAGATATAACATTATAAAAAATTGTTCGCTTTATCAATATGCAGATGATACATGCTTGTTATCAGCTAGCTGTAACTTAAATATCGCTGTAGGACAGTTACAAAGTGACTTTTCACTAATGAACATGTGGGCTCATGACATAGGATTGAAAATCAACACAGAAAAAACCAAGATTATTCACGTACATTCTAGCCATATTAAAAATAATATACAGATCGAAATCACTGCCCAGTGTCACTCCTGCCTCCACAAGATACGCTCTGATTGTAAGTGCAGTAAAATTGAGGTAGTGAAACAACACACCTATCTAGGATTAATTATTGACAACCGATTTACATGGATAAATCATATCGAAAACGTGTGCGATAAATTACGAACCATTCTTACTAAATTTTACCTTGTGAAAAATAAAATTCCTTTTAAAATTTTACTAAACATGTACACAGTTCTCGCAGAATCTATAATAACCTACGGGATAACTAGCTACGGTCGGACCTTCAAAAGCTATATAGATCGAATATTAAACTTACAAATAAGAATATTAAAAACAATATTACCACAAAATTTAAAATCACAGTTACCGGATAATACTGAAATATTTAGATATTGCAAAATAATACCTATTCACGATAAAATTAAATACAGTTTTCTAGTGGAAAATTTTTCTAAACATGAAATAATTAATTATTGCAATAACAAAATCGTCACACGAAGTGTTGCAAATAACAAACTGTGTGTACCACGAGCTAAAAACTTCTATGGAAAAAGAACAACACAGTACCTGACACCAACACTGATAAACGAAATACCACAAAATATAAGAGACTCTTTAAACGACAAAAATATAAAATCGAAATTAAAGACTTTTTTTATTGATAAATTAACTAACTTAAATTTATAACAATATATTAAAGTATGTATGTATGTATAGAAAAAATATATAAATATATTTATATTTCATTGTCTTGGCTCAAGTCCACAGTTACTAGAATCACAATGTGTAAGACGTATTCGTACTATGTAAACAAAAATATTGTAAACTACCCAACTATAGAGAATGTGCAGGGTTCTTACAAACCTACCAGTTTAAGAACCCAAAGTAAAATAAGATTATATTGTACATATTATAAGTGGAGTTTAATAAAAAATAAAAAATAAAATAAATATTCCTCCCAAGTAAGGTTGGCGACAGAAAGGCGACCGGCCGTAAAAAATTAAGCCAAAACTTTAAGGTTTGTAAAACGTTGTGTGCCGACCCTACGTGAGGGGGAAAAGGCCAGGGAGATGATGATCTGTTTTGTTTTACTTTAATAATAATCATAATATAATATGTTTCAATGAAAAATATAGTAAATTAGTAAAATAATTGTGATCGAATTTTGACTTTGTCATTACAATGCTTAAAAGGTTTAGCAAGTAATTAAAATAAACAAAAATACGAAGATCTCAAATGAGACTAGTTAAAGTTACGTCTAATAAAGCCGCAGCGAATTCAAGTTAGTAACTACAGGCAACTTTATTCACAGTTTTGGCAACAAGTTTGATATTTGAATTTATTATAAAGTAGACTAGTTAAGAGGATCTCACGTCTTGACTCTAAGTTTGTAGTAATGTTGTGGATTGTATGTTCGATTATTAGTTAATGAAAAATGAAGATGGTAAAATTTTATGTTTACTTAGAGATGTATTAATCTAAATGTTTTGCTTTATTATTACAATTAAATATTAATTAGTAGTGTAAAACTGTTTAACTCCGTGTTATATTCGAAGATTAGTCGTAATACCATTCTAGAAATTTTCCATATAAATATGATTTTTCTTAAACAACTACCTAATTTAAAGTCTGATTAAGTAATCTCATATCTTGTCGACAGTAATTAAAATCCTTAGGTAAATTTGGTTGGCGTTCTACGAACCGATATGCTTCAAGCTACCTTATCGGAAATGTTAGCAAGACATTAATTTGTTATTATGCTGTGCTGGTAATTTTGATTTATATCTTAGATTTTTATATTTATTTTTTCTTTACTCTTTATATTTAAATCTTAGCTTATAGAAATTATGTGTTAAAATGATCCCTACTAAAGTTTAACATTATTTTCATGTTTACATCTAATTTTTACATAATTAAATTGATTTGAATCAATCAGCTTTACTTTTTTCAACCCAGAAGTTTTTACATTCCAATTTGGTCTAAAAAATATAAACTAAAAGTTCTTGGCAATGAAATGAAAAAGGTTACTTTTATTTTGTCATCGCAATTAATTCGTCTGTTTAATTAATGTTTAATGGTTGCTCTTCAGTATAAATAACACGATCAAGTGATTAAATGAATCACGGCCATTATTATTCCTCAAGATTGACGCAAGCTTACGACAAATTATTTTTGTAGGTCGCGGAATTATGGTATACTAAAAAATGTCCCTAACCTAAATACGATATTACCCAACCTACATAATTGTGATGTAAGCTTTTACTCAAACTAAATGCATCTTCATACATTACAAGTGTTGTTTTAGGTTTGTATATTAATTATTTATTACCTGCTTGAAACTTGAAATGAATACTAGTCAAGCTTTATGGTGTAACGTTTAAAACTTATAAGAATTTCCGTATACGGATAGCTTCAAGCATTCAACCTCGAACAGTCGGTGTGCTGCTATTTTTTAGTCGAAAAAATCTTCATTATAATATGCATAAGTACATAAAGCTACAAATAAATTACTTAACTTAGTCCTCTAATTGGGGCGATGCCAAACTGATAGAATGTAACGTGCCAAAATACATGGTTGTTACCCAGTAACCGAATATCGGTTATCATTGGTTTTGATTGGTAAGGTTATAGCGCGAAAGAGGGGATGCATAGGTAGGATTTTTCTTTCTTTCCATGTTCCCCTCCTACGTTAATTAAAGGCGTCTGCAGTTGCGGATATCCATGGGCAGCATTCCCTTCTCTATTTCGGCGAATTCAAGTGCCCGCTAGTTCTTTTGACACCTCATAATATAAAAAAAACGTAACAACATCAAATTATCACAGGTCGAATGGGGCATTTATACATACTTATATGATCGCCAAAAATTTTACCCTCAAACCTTTGTCTAAAAAAATATGGTACAGGAACATTAAAAAATGTAATATATGTAAGTGATAAATATTTGTTAATACCAAAGATTTACGACATTTATTTTATCAGTTCGAAGTACAACTTGAAGTATGTACATGTTGAACTTCTAACTGAAGTTGGAAATTTGATTGGAGCATGCATCAAGAGTGATATTAAAGTTTGTCACGTATTACGAAGTTTGTGGCGAACACGCCGCCACTAAACTACTAAGATTCGACCTCGTAATTTATAATGTTATGATAATTGAATGACTGGACAATATAAAGTAATTGAATAATATGTATGTAACAAAATTCAATTTTACAAGTTTTCTTTACCTACATAAACCTATGTTTGTTATTTCTAGAACTAAATATTACTGGTTATTTTAATAAATATCTGATAATAAAAATAAAAACCCTTCAACAGAAACAATCAAATAATATAGCTTTTATGTACGTAAGTAGAAGTACTTAAATGGTTTATTAACTATTCTCTATTGCATGTCAAGAGTTAGACATCGTAGACGAGAATCGGAAGCTCAACTGCCTAACTATATATGATTTAGCATTTTATATTAGGTTTAGACAATTACCGAGGTAAGTGGCACTCAAGATTTCTTCTGTCTACTATAAAATTCACATAGTAATGACGTTTGAGTTGAACAATTTTCCCATTAACTACTGTTCACTTAAAACTTTAGTCCTTTTAATATTTAAATGATCAAAAGTAGTCTTTATTTGATATTCATTTTACTGTGTAATTTTAAAATAGTTTCTACTTTAGAAAACAAAGTAAATATTTTAGCCATATTTCATATAAAAGCATCTTTATTAATATTTTTTTTTCTACTTGCGAACGATTCCGCGTCTCTTTTATGAAGAATCTTACTTGAGTTCGAAAAGATTTTTCGCTCAAAGAAATAAGATTATTTCTTAAAGGGGATTTTATGGCGACGTCGTTTTAACGAAACAAAGAAACGTTTTTCTCACTTATCATTAAGATGCATTTACATTTTATTTTGGTTTTAGACTTATTTTCGAGAACAAAATAAATATCGACAACAACTCGTTCCGTTTTCAATCCGTAACAAATCAAACCTGTCGTAAGCATACTTCGTACAAATTGTACCGAAATTTCAATCGTCTTCAAAATCAGCGGTGAACCGAATTATGTTTTGAAGAGAGAACTAATGTGTTTCAAATATGAAACTTAGTTATATGAAAATGAACTTGCTTCGATATACCTCATAAATGAATAGAGATAGATTCCTCCAAAACTACTTCTAATATTACTAGCCTGCCTCTAAAACGAGAATTGTTATATTAAAACTTTAAAGGGCGACTGGAAACCGACTAGGATTTATTATTATTTAAAAATAGCCTAATAGATAGTTAGCTCAAAATCGAATTCTTTTGCTCTTTGAATATTTCATACTCGCTAAAGACAATACACCCTTATTGAAAGCCTTTATTCAAGTACTGCTATAAAGCAATCTAAAGAATTTAATTAAATATGACTTGATATAAATAAGCACACAAACAAGAAGTGCCTTTTGTTGTTTTGTTGACAAATAATCCGTGCTCCTCAGTTAATGCATTGTACTCGACGCTTTGCATCACAACAATGGACGTTTGTTTCAGTGGCTTAAAATAGTTCTCTGAAATCACTCGGACACCGAACCATAATGGAACAAGGATGTTATTTGATAATTTAGTTTCAGACAAAACAGAATTTTCTATTTTAACCTAAATTTACTGCAGCAGCATTCAAATAATACCAGTATCAATATGTACACATAGTATTCACGGGTATATTAAGAATTCAAATGTTGTAATAAAATTTAGATAAAAATCAATAATAAGAGGTTACTGGAAAGTCTTATTGTGTATTAAGTGTATATCATTAATTCTTTAACAACTTGTATTATTTTTAAAATCCTTAAATCTACACTTTAGATACTTTTATTTAGGTTAATAAAGAAACAATATTATTACTTCTCGATCCAGGAAATTTAGTTCACTCGGATAAAAAGGTTTTTAAATATCCTACCGTGCAAAATTCGTTTTAAAGTTTATTTAGGCATTTTTGGAAAAACTTTTAATATTATTAACAAACTCTATAGAGCTATGTTATAAAGGTCCCTAAGGCGAATATTGCAGACTGCAATTTTTACTAAACCCCTAGAGACAGTGGTTCATTTTCCACGCGACTGCATTTTACCACTACTTCATTATAAGAGAGATGTTCACTGAAATACTTTCATTATAAGCCTTCGTATTTATTTTTATAATAAATCGAGATATTTTTCCTGAGATGTGAGTGATTTGAATTTTTTTAGTATATATTTAAAAAAAATATTCATATCGTGGATTCCATTCAGTGCAATATAAAACTAATTACTTAAAGAAAAACACAACTTTTAAAAAATAAACACCAAGTGTAACAGACAATATATTATTGATAGCGCTGGCTTATTATGTGTTGGTGAATTGTGTGTTTAATTCAAAACATAAGACCGGCTCTACATTTTTGAACCGCTATTTATGACCCAAGCGAATTCTGGCACGTTGTGAAACTTCACTACGATAAATACCGCAATGCGACTTTTAAATAACCACGGAAGAACCACTTTTACGTACTAAATCACCTCATGCTTACACTTGTTGTAAACAGAGGTGCTTATGTTCTATAAACTGACAATTTCAAAAGTATTTGCATCAACGATAATCTTCTATATATATAAAAGAAAGTCGTGTTAGTTACACTATTTATAACTCAAGAACGGCTGAATTGATTTGACTGAAAATTGGTGGGCAGGTAGCTTAGAACCAGGAAACGGACATAGGATAATTTTTTTTCTATTTTTTATTCCGCGCGGACGGAGTCGCGGGTAAAAGCTAGTAAATTATAAAATATGAAAGAATGAATTTTGAATTGAATTGTTTAAAATTTTGTGAGAAATAATAATAAATTAATTAACAACGGTGACGTACGAGACGTGACGCGACCGCGAAGTGCTCAAAATAAACACTCGCCCTGAAGATGGACCCCCGACGGGTCCGAAACTAGTCGGTGCCGTCACCGGACAAACATACGTGAGTTAAGCTGTTCTTAATTAATTTATTAATAAATTTTGGAGTTTTAATTTATACATCTTTTATATGTTGCTAATGTTTTAAGACATTTAACATTAATCATTTAAAGGCTTTTATTGAAAGTGCTGTTTGTGATGTATCTATTAAAAATGCGCTTAAATTTACCGGAAACATAACCGTTAAAATTCATACGAGAAGCTATAAAACTACTTAGGATACTACAAAAGAACTTATGTCCCTCAGATACCAATATGCGGCTAATAATTTAAATGTTAGATGTGTAAAAATTTATAAAAACTTTATACTGAATGAAATGTTATCCATTTTAAAACAATCGTATTATAATTCAACACGTAACAGGTTATTGCAATGTGTAAAAAATTGCAATAGAAAAATCACATTCTCTACTTTCGCCAATACGAGGACGTAAAATAAATCAAAAAGCTCAATCGACTTTTCCGCAGACTAACGCTTCTCCGCCGCAGGCTCGCAGCAGTTTTATTTTTTTTTATTTCCCGATCGCCTCGCTGGGGGTATGTCGCGCACAGGTATTTTTGTGTGACGTGTTATCGATAAAAGTATAAAGTAACGTATTGGATATGTTACCCTGTTTTTTTAACCCTTTATACCAGGAAATGCAATATTGTCGGTACTTTTGAGCTTTATTGCAAAAATAACTAGGCTACAGTTAATTGGGGTTTTGCGAGTTTATTCATTTATGCTTTTTTATGTTGTTTTTCAAATAGTGATGCAGTTTTAAAGACTTTATTATTTTAATACTGAAAAAAATAGCACCATATTTGGAATGCAATGCTAAAAATCTCAGAGAGTAATTTAATTTGTTCCAAATAAACAAATAAACGAGATGTTTATTGGAAAATATTTTGTAGTGATAATCTTAAAAAAACTGCTTAACCTTTCCAAAGGTTAACAAATAACTTTATATTTGCATACAAGAACATTATCTTATCTATCTAACGTTTGAAATTTCAGAGAACTAGTTATGTTTGGAAATACTCTATTATTATTGCTAATTAACGTGTTACAATACAAAGCAATTATAATCGAAAGCTTGCATAATAATCGGACGGCACTAATCTAAAATAGTAATTAATGTTGGCTTATTGACACCATTATTGCCTATTATATCAATGTTAACTGTCTGATGTAATATTGTTCTATTAAGACACCATTAGTGAACATAATAATCCTAACTAGATAGTCTGAAGTAACTAAGCTAAGATCTACCACATTGTTTTAGTTTAAACTTTGCACAAACAAATATATAATTTATCTGGCCTATTACCACTCACGTGGGGTCGGCACATAAGGTTTTATAAATCTTAAAGTTTTGGCTTAAGTTTTTACAGCCGACCGCCTGCATGTCGCCAACCCTATTTGGGAGGAATTAGTTAAAATTCAATATAATTCACCAAAAATAAAATTGAGTAAGAAAACAATATAAATAGAAAAACTTTAAGCGCTTGTCGCTAGTAGTTAATGATCACCATATACTTCATATACTGTTATTCTTAACCACCTCTTTATTCTTGATAATCGTCTTGCATTGGTCTTTTAAAACTTTATTAACTGAGAGATTTCAAACTTCTGACGTCGCGTCGCCTGACATGACGAACAAGAAGAGAAACTCGCCCCTAATATAGATCTCTCCGTGTCACTATGACAAATATTAATTTCTCACACTTATCTTGTTGTCCGCCAAATATAAGTTTAAGTCTCTTCAATTTTTCAAAGTTTTACTTGACATAACATTGACCGCAAGCAAAATAGTCATTAATCCATAACCATGGAACTTTTTGTGGCCCTAAATATAATATACGTCTTAGCGAACTAGTAGTATTAAAACTAACTAGAACTAATAATAAATTGCTAAATAATAATTTTTACTCGTTTGTCTTGGCCGTTTGAACATTACACAATTTTAATGACTTGTATATAATACAATGTATAGGTATGTCATAATCTATATGTTTTAATATACGTATAATTGTATTTTGTACAATACTGGTATTCGATAAAGGGTTACGTATATTTTTTATTATCTCTGAAAATAGTTATTACTCTAATCGTAAGTTCCTTACACGGACGGCTGCAAGGTTTCTGCAGCGATAAGCGAACGTACATTTGTAGCGGCTACAAACTGTGGTCCGTGTATGGCAGACGAAGACTGCAGATTTTTCAACGCTGACCTATTTATGCTGAATCCTTGTTATGTATAGTTTGTACATGTTTTCCATAAATTCTCATTTATCCCATACCAGCAAAATAATAAATCCTGATACATTTTCTTAGGGATTTTACTCACGTAAGGTAAAAGTATCTGTACAATATTAGTTTTCATTTGCGCCTGCATTGTACTGCAAGACAAGATGAGAATAAAGGACTGGGATTAAATTCCCCATGTGCCGTCAGTTTAAAAAACGAGCACACAAGACTATATGTTAAGAACAAGAGCTCTTTCTGGTATAACATTCTATATCTTGGATAAATCTAAAGTTTTTTGTACACATTGCATTACGACACGATCATAACTTTAAAAAATTTATAGAAAAGAGCATAACTTAAAAGATTAATCCGAAGATTTATCCGAATTTACCAGTTACATATGTATATAACATCTTTAAACATTTGACAACTTTTTTGGTTATTGAGATAATTTTATTACTTATGATTGACTTATTACTGTCGACTTTCTTACTTAAAGTGTAAATTAATGAAGGATGAAAACAAGTTCAGATACTTGCAATAAATGTCGGATAATACCCGCAAACTTCGACTATTTAATAAACACTCCTTGTTTAGCACGGTAAATGAACGAAAGTAAGTATAGACTTCTCTACAACTTCGTGAGTTATCCATTAACTAACAAGTTGCGGCGTTTGCATTTCTAATTTTAAAAAAAATACTTTTCTATGAATACGTAAGTTATTACATTGACGACATAATTTGTTGATTGTGGTTATTCTGTCATAAAAAGTTTTCTATACAGCCTGTGATGAGCATATCGTGAACTCCTTGCCTTTGTATTCTATTAGCCGTTGTATTTGAATACACTCCCATTCTTACAATATAAGTATATTACAACCCAAATTTCGCGTCAGTTGCAGAGTTGTGGAAACCTTAGTTACCTCCTACTATTATAACGTTGTAGTTATCAGCATGTATCAGTCCATTGCAGGAACTTCGCCAATGTCTTTGTGTGCCATAATAGTATAACGTGCCCTAGATTTATTCTTATAAACAAGAACAAGAACATCTTAAGAAGCTTTTATTCTCTCAACATTATGTGATCTGAAGTCTTAAAGAGTAGTCGTAAATAATCCGATATAAAACCTGTCACATAAAGAATTCACTTAGTAAACAACGAAGTGCAGCCGGCGAGTGTTTACATTAACAATCCATTCGACAATTTGTTACGTGGTCTATAAATCGGTGTAATTGAACCTTTTACACTGTACACTATTAAGTCTGACGCCAATTACCTTAACATGTGTATCAACGTAAAATGGATTTATTTTTACTCTTTCCGATAAATGTCACTAGATCAATTGTGAAGGAATAAACGTTTTAGTGAAATAATTAAAAATAATTACTTTTAATTTATTGTATAGTCTTTGTAGTTTTCTCCTATTAAAACTTCTAAAAATGTATGATTATCGAATCTAGGTACTAAATATTGTTAAGTTTTGGCACTGATATCTTTCATAAAACCTCTTAAAGGAACTAATATATCGTCTCTGTTTACCTATCTATGTTGTTTAAAAAATCCCGAAGAATTATCAAATTATTGTCGAATTCCTTATTTAATATTAACACCGAGAAATTTAAAATAATTAAATTTGGTTTACAAAAATTAAATTTCTAATAAACTGTAATATTTTCACTATTTTTATTTACATCTTATTTGCACTATCACTAATTAGTAATGAGTGTACAATCCGAAGTCCTTAAATTGTTAGCTCACTTAATGTGTTGTTTATGTTATTATTATAGAAGCCAAATGGACTGTTTACAATTCTCATGTCATATCTCTAATTATTTTTGAATATAAACTCCTTCACCCGAAAATGTTAGTTAGTCCGATAGTAACCATCGATAGAAGTAGTCCGGTAGTAACCATCGATAGAAGTAGTCCGGTAGTAACCATCGATATAAGTAGTCCGGTAGTAACCACAGAAAGAAGTAGTGCGGTAGTAAGGCCAGCCAGGTTACATTACTTTAGTAAATTGTTGTACTCAGTTGTGTGTAAAATAATAATAAATAACTAAATTCTTCATTCACTGCCGGTTGTCATTTTACCAACCCCTTCAGACCACCCGAACATTACAAAATATAATAAACAAAATAAATTTTAGGTGAAATATTTATATACGAATATGCTTGACTTAGTTTATATTTGAACAAGTCTGAAAGTTCAAAAGCGGAGAACGAAGAACAAAGGCAGTTAAGCTTCTTAGCAAACTGCATCGAAAAGGTTGTGCAAACCAAAGTGAGAGACTACGAATTAAGAGAACAAGTAGCAAAGGGATTGCGAAAAAGAACATCAAAGGTAAAATAAAGTGTTTTGTGAATCATTATAAATATTTAAAACAATATTGTTAGTTACGGTGTCTACGTAGATATAATTTTACTAATATAAACGCAAAAGTATGGATGGATGGATAATTGTTACCACGTAACTCCAGAAGGGCAGTTCTTAGTGAACTTTTGAAGAAAAGTTTACAAGAAGGGATAGCGTAGACGCTATTCAGTTTTCTTTTTATTTCTACGCGACTGAAGTAGTGGGTGGCCGCTATTTTTTACATCTGAAGACAAATGTAAAAATGGATTGATAATTTCCTTGACAATATTTTATATTTTTAAATTAACGACGTCAATTTATAATGAAAATACAAATTCAACCTATACACATGAGCATCATGACACATGAGCGCACACCCGACTATTTATATACTCGATCAAGTTCCAGTTCATTTACTGGGATAACAAATTAATTAAGTATTCGGTGAATGATGACATTAACGTCCATAAAATAACGTTGAAAATATTCGCTCATTGTTGTTCTTTCAAAATCTGTTTTTATAAATTCATATTATTGGACATTATTTTAAAGCGTATATTATGAACAATAGAAAAATAAAAATAAGTATTCATAAATATTTTTTTCGACAATAATTATTTTTATTTGACTACAAAATAAGAAACTTTTATTGAATACAAGAGTATGAGTATAATGTAAGTATATAAGAACATATAAATCGTTTTCATTTAAACATTTGTTACTATAACTTAGGCGATACATGCAACGGTGAGACGCAAACTAAAGTGAGATGCTGCGCAATAAACTTTTGCGTTGCGATGTAAGACTTCACACAATAATCTCTAAAAATTATAATCCGTAATTCTACTGACGCCTTTCAAAGGATTACAAGTATGAAAATGTTATAGAAAAACTATGTCCTTATTGATTTATTATTTCAGTTTGCCACTTATTTAATTTCAAATATTTATCCTAACTACATTAACCAGCAAATTTTGGAGTAATTTAATTAATTGTTTTTAATTTTGAATGTATTTTATTTTCAACATGCATTTCATTCTTATTGAAAATGAGCCCGCATACAGACAAAAAAGTTTTTGTACAATTATTTCAGTATTGGAAACGCATCGTTAATGATATTACCAACAACTGTAGGTAATAAATTACACCAAGCGCCTTACTGCATTCACCGAGTAGTGCGTGTTATAAGGCAAACCTCCGTGAATTTCTGAGGTGCTGGGTCGCCACAGATGACGGAATTACACACAGAATGGGCCATTCACTGAATCTCAGTCTTGCGGTACACCGCATCAATTTAGTTTAACTGCAGCTATTCTACACCAGATAGTAATTAAGTCTAAACTGTATTAATTTAACATTTTGGAACCTTTTGAAAACGAAATGTTATTACGAAATTTGGAATATATGTAGAACATAGATATATATGAAGAACACAAGCAACACATTAAGTTTTTTTTTATTTCGCGCGAAATGAGTTGAGAGCGACAGCTAGTAACATTATAAATGCTATATATTATAAATATTTTGATGGATGATTTGATGTATTTTATTTGTTGAGCCTCTCCACATGAACTTAACTGATTTCGCTGAAATTTGGTTTAGATACTCGTAGTCTTGAAGTACACATAGGCTACTATTTAAGTTTTCTGTTAATTTCCGTGCAAATGGAGTCGAGGTCGACAGCTAGAAATAAATACAATCTAGCCGACTCTGTTAATCACGCCAAAGAATTTAAGTGCGGCAGTTCCATTAGTGCATTAAAACAGTGTTCATCGTACTATAAATTTATAAATTGTGCAGTTCCTAGAACCACCTTCCAGCTTCAACATAAGATCAGCGCCATGTCATCACAATAGTGCATTGTCATGCATTTACAACATGTTTGTAAAGTTTCAGCTCAATCTGTAACTGGGTAATGGATCAAATTGAATTTGCAAGATTTGATGACAACAAGAAGCGAGAGAGGTGTGTCAGTACCGCGCCAAACCGTCTTTGTCTAACAAGGTTACAGGCGTGAGTTATGTTGTTGTAATTTTTATTTGTTGACAAACATCGGACCAGGTGAAGCTAAACAAAAGCTTTCAGTTCATCACATTAAAAAATATATATTACCATTAAATGCATGTAACATTAATAATTATTTATAATATAGAAAAAAACGTTTTCAGTGCAAGTGGACCGAATTCTCATTTGTCACCTTAACTTGAGCACAAAAAATCTGGCACGTGCAATTCCGTCGTTGTGAAAAGAGAAATTATTTACTAAGTAGACATTCTTAGCCAGACGCCTTGGCAAGGGATGTGACTTGCAAATTTTAATAGCGAAAATTCAGTGATAAAAGACTTTTATTTTACATACCATATGAAATTGCTCACGAGTTTATTCCTAAGGAACTTGTTATTGTATGAACATTTTGTATTCGAAGGCGAATTGATTATCGTTTAAACCTTTCGGTAGGAATATTTTTAAACGTTATCCTCTCTTTAACTAAACATACAAAAGCCACTTTAGCAAATTGACACTATAAAGCCCGCACGTAACTGCTGCTTTTAAAAATAAGATAATCGTATACCTTTTCAAACATTCATGTGAACTTTAACAATATCCTTGATGATACAGTCATAGCAGTTTTCTGAAAGAAACAACTGCACTTTAATTTTTTCAAGTTAATGACATGCCTTTCACGTTTTCAACGTTCATTATTGCAGACTTTTTTAAAGAAAGCAAAAGCTAGTGTGTGAACAAAAACGATGCTGAATGCGCACAGATAATCGTTGTTTTATTTTTTATTTTTACACATAACCATATAATATCAAGGTTCAGCCTCATCTAGTCAAAGAAATTGCTTAGAATTGAATAGTATTAAGAAAATATACTAACTAGTCTTCTAGTTATTTAAAAAAAAAATCAAAAAAATAGGACCCATCTGCAAGCACTTCCTTTGGACTAAAATAATTTTTATCAAAATCGGACTAATAGGGGCGGAGCATCGCGGTAACACACATAGAAAAGTAGTGCACATAGTCGAATTGATAACCTCCTTCTTTTTGAAGTCGACTAAAAATACAAACCCTTAGGTTCAAATATTAGATTTTATTTTAATTTTACTGTATTTTAATGAATTAAAAATTGAAAAAGGAAATTTATTTTATCTCTAATGTTTACTAATTACGATTTCCTAGTTTATTGACTGCAAGCTTAAATTGCCAACATAATGTTTAAGAGTTTCTCTATTTGTGATCGATAATTTCTGAGACCAAAATTCCTGTATTATATACGAGTAGTTGTATATTTGACAAAACAGACATAAAAGTATGTTTTATACAGGGATTTTGGTCTCAGAAACCAACGATAAGTTATCTTTTTTTATTTTATGTTAAGATGTAATTTTATGATTTTTATCTAAAATATGAAAACTACTATTGATACTGAGTTTATGGAAACATCTTTAATACTTGGAATACGTAGAATTATAACAGGCTGTTCCCCGATAGAACTTGCGTGTTATGAATGCTTCCCATACCTGCGGTAACATAGTATCGTTTATTGATTGAGTTGTGGATATCCGCAAACTATTCTCCCCCAACTCAAAGCGTTTCATTAATGTTTTGATTAGCTTGTCATTGTTCACGCGTGAGTACCTTTGTATTATAATGAAGATATTAGGAAAATGGTTTGTAACTGTCTTCTACTAATATTAGGAATATTTAAATATTTTCTAGTAGAAATAATTTATGTAATAATGATTGAATGTGTGAAAATACTAGAAAGGAAAGTTACTGACTCCGGAAATACAGGTTAATTTAGCCAAGGTAATATTGATGCTGAAATCATTTTTGTATGCAATAAAGAATATAAAAAAATGTTTTTGAATGTTGTTTAATCGTAATTTTTTTTATTACAATTCGTATTATACTATATATAATAGTAAAAAAATTTATTCACGATTTCAAAAGGAAATGCATTTTTATGAATTGCGCTGTCCGGTAGAGCGTGAAGCTTATTGATTTATTTGTTTTATTTAACTTTATCTTTTTATTTGGGTCAAATCTAGATTAATCTGTTTGGTACAGATCTTTAACTTTAGTGACAAATGTAATATTTTATGGGAAAATAAACCGATTTATTAAAAAAATCTTTTGAATGAATTTATTTCTTATATATTCAATAAGTTATATTTGCAGCGCAGTTTGGACTAATATAGATTTTAAAGTCGCCGCTTCCGCTTGTTATGTAAGCCGAGGTCTTGACATAGTTACTGAGATATTTTGAAACTCTATGTCTGCACAGATTAAAAATATATTCTTTATATTCAGCTTAACCGGATTTATAAAATATCTATTTCAAAAGACAGTGAATTCTTCTGGCAAAATTGCATATTTGCATGTTGTTCGAGAAGCATTGTTTGAAGATAAAATGGTACTCTGCATTATTTATCATTTTAAAATCTTGATAGTTTAATACTATGTTGTGACTCCAACAAAAAAGTACTAAGCATATTCAGGCGGACTACATTTATGAAAATAAATTTCCATTAGGCTGTCAATAAAAAAACAGATTTAAGTGGTTAAGGTAAATATGTCTTACAAAGTTAAGAACAGCTATGAACAATGATATTTCTACACAAATCGGAGAGACAAGCTTTTACTTAGTAGGTTACGGTTTATTCTAAAATAATATAAAAGAATCGAGGCTAGCCATTTATAACATTCTAGTAAATCGTTCAAATGTCAGTCATTTTTTTTTTCTAAGTTGAATAATAATTGGGTACTTGATTGAAGATGTCACTTAACAGTGAAGAGCACTCAGCAACTTTCTTGTTGGCATGATGAGCCAACTTGTGGATAATTTATCTCTAATATCACAGACAATTAGCAGAGCTTCTTAGGTTATTAAGAGCCAAGAAAACCTTCTATCTAAAAAAAAATCTTTATAAAATAAGCGTAAAAACAAAAGTTATAAGCCTATTTTTAATCTTCCTTAAGGTATCGAATACCCAACATGGATATTTAAAATATTAAATCTATACACATCGGCGTGTTCTGGCCACAATCTGACATCAATCAGAATATGAAATGGGCAATTACTCTTCAAAGAAACGTTCTTGATGTGGCTATTTTTTTATTTAAATTAAAATTAGAAATTCCTATTGCAAAGGAAAAGCAAAGACAATTTTTTCATTGACCATACCTAATATCTTCAAAATGTAATGTAACTAATATGAAATCTTACTTATAAAGGCGAATGTTTGTTAAAATGTTTCTCTAGAACGGCTTAACAAATCTCGATGACAGTTGGCATAGACATAAAAAATAGTCTGGAAGGATACATAGATTACTAAGTAGGTTTATTTTTAATTCCGCGCGGACGGAGTCGCAGGCATTAGCTAGTTACTAAAAAAATTGATATACTTAATAAAAATACCGACTGCCACGTGTTCATGTTTAATGGTAGATGTGGCTAACAGGATCACTTTCAAACCGAAAAGACACTTAAGGACTGAAAAGAAAATTGTTCCAACTTAAACATTTTGAGTTTAATTTAAATGAATCAAGATCATTATGAAATTTAAATATAAAGGTAAAACAATTATTTTAGATAACTAGACATGTTACTTCTTAAAGGATTTTAACGGAATTAATATATTATGACATAGTTCAATCTAACCAAAATAAAACTGATATACATAATTTAAAGTAATTTTAACATACTGCATAAAAACCAAGTAGGTCAGAGTCAACATCAAAACAGAATATATAATCTGAGATTACCAATCAACAAAGCAAACACTATTAGTGATGATTAATCAATGTGTATGTTTCAAAGTTGTTAGTGTAATTGGACTGATTTACAGAGCACAATAATTACCAATAGGTTAATCTCTTAGTTTATGTTCCACCCAGTAGTTAGATATGTATTTAGCTTAGTCTACAAGGAAGGTTTATATCCGTGTATTTATTTAATTGCAGTATGCGGAAACTTTTTGCACTTTTAGATTATAATACACGTTTAATTTATATCATCAATATACAATAAGAAAGATTACATATCAAATAAATTCCGCCGTACACGGAACGCAGTTCATAGTCACCGCTAAAACATGCATACTTTTACAGACGCGATTGCTTAAAACAGTCCGTGTATGTCTGCCATAACGTTTAGATACAGTAACATGATTTAATATATTCATGCTATCCAGTCGAGTTGTAACCGCCACTATTCGTGTTGTTCGGCACACAGCGACGCCGCTGTCAAAGGTGAAGTGCCCACTCGCCATACGCTGAACCGACGAGAGAGCAATTAAGGAAACATAGCCTTGTCCAAAACTTACAAAAGGAATAACGATTTATGACACTCGCGGAGACACTCTGTATTGGCTTGCATAAAGTTATATATATAAAAAAAAACATATTTTCGCCTCATCGAAAAAGTGAAACATTTGCTGAATTAACGAGTGCAAAAAGGAGCGGCTTGGTTTAAATATTTTTAATTTCAGTTCATCTAAAGAAATAAAGAAAAAAATTTAAGTTAAATTCTACTGAGGTCAACAGATTTTTTATTACATTTTTGTAAAAGAAAAAAATATTTATAAACGTCTCTAAACGTTGAAAATATGTTTGTATATAACTGTATGTATGAATAGATATTTTATAAATCAATATTTTATGTATATACATAGCGCCAACTAATATTAGGAGCTTTATAAAAAATAGAGGCATTCAAATGTAGCAAAATAACATTGTCCATCGAATATACTTTATCTTATAATGAAATAAAATTCAACCCTGTGAAATTGTTTATTAAAAAGTTACGAAATCGGCTTTTCGTGCGAATTGCTTTTTTATTACTCGTCGCTTTTTTATAATCGAGGAAGTGTGAACTCTAACACAATGTTATAAATTCAAACCGAACTCGATTGATACTATTTTAACTGAATGAAAAAGTGGTCGGTTCACTACATTTATCAGTAAATATTAAATGTTATGGATAAAAGTTATTATGTTTCTAAACAATGGTTTTATTTGTATTATTTATAACTTCTTAATGAAAGGGATCATTGAAACAGTTCCAACAGTATTTAAGTTATCATCTAAGCAGTTAGTATTACCGTGTTCATATGTATGGCTGCGAGGCTTCCACATTGACCCTTAATATGCTTCTGGTAGCGGAAAGAAAAATAATGCGTAAGATCTTGGGCTCAACGCAAAGAGAAGACGGCAGCTGGAGAGCCCGCTACAATGCAGAAATCGAGACGCTGGTGGCTGAGCCGAATATCATAGGAGAAGCCAAAGCTTACAGACTCCGATGACTTGGCCACCTTATGAGGATGGGGGAGCGAAAGCAGCGTACCTCGGGACCCCGACTGGCCGCCGACCTATCGGCAGATACCGCTGGCGAGACGCCGTAGAGCTAGACCTGCTGGAGCTACTTTTTTGATTATACGAGTAATAACAATAAATGCAAGAATCATAAAAATGATTGAATTTCCAAACACCAAAGGAAAAAAATACCCTTATAAAACTTGTACTTTATTTACGACTAACTGCGAGAATAGTTTCTTAACTTTACTTATTTTGAATATATTTATGGAAATGATAAATCTATTTTGAGTTTTTATAAACTTACTCCTTACAAAGTTTTCAAACTAATAGAATGCCGTTTAATGGATTCCATTAGTTTCCAAACGTGTTTATCAAATATCAAATACGAGTAAGAGTAATAAGGAAAAGTGACGGCATGTCTTGTACGCATGCGCATTACACGCCGCAGGCAAAACTGCGCTTTATTAACTTTTCTCAAATAAGACAGAGAAAAGTTAATTGAAGAAAGTTGATTTATAAAATACTATGAATAAGCTGAGAACCAAAAGTCATTGAAAAAAACCTTTTTTTAATATTTGAAACTTTGACGCGCCAATTGTAAAAGGAAAAGTTCAATTAACAAACTTTTATTTTAAGAAAAGTATTCAAACATTATTTTTTATAATAAAATTTTTGTGTTTATTACTTTAAAAAAAATACCAAATAAAAGTGCGCGAAAAGTTGTAAAAAGTTTCTGATACTGCGGCTGTCAACTTTTATAAACTTGTTAAAGTAAACTTTAAGCTACATTTGTTCTAACATGGTCGGTTGTGAAGTAGTTCGTCCTGTCCTAAAGGTCCAAAAGTAAGGATCGCGCGCATGTTTAAAGTTTTAATTCGAATAGTCCGCGTAATTATTAGTCGAGTATCGTCGCATCGGCTGCGACGGCGCGTTGGTCGATAGGGCGAGCGACAGGCGGTGTCGGCCGGGTCATGGAGCGATCGATGTGAAACGGCGCGGCGCGCGTCGCAGAGCCGAACGCGCTCGGCAGTTTGCCGTACGACACCAGCGGCGACGAAGCCGAGGCACGCGCCTCAATGCGCTCACCGTCCGTGCCATGAGCGGCGTGCCGCTGCTGCTCGCCTTCGCGGCTGCCTTGCTCCCGCAACTCAACCATGTCGCGTGAGTATTACCCCCCACATATACAAACACTACAAACCATGTCAAAACCTAAAATACTAAATTAAAAAAAACTTTTAAAACTTTAACAAAACTTTTATTTTACGATCTTTTTTAAAATAAAATATTTTAAGTGCTTAAAATAATTGTTAAAGTTACTTAGGTACATATTTAAAAGGTATTATGTGAATTAAAAAGGTTTAAAACTACTTTAAAAACTATTTAAAAGTTTTGTTTACATTGAAAATTTTCTTTTTAAAACTTCTAACAAGTGAAGCGATGTGTGATTTTATATTTTAAATAAGTTTTTAGAGTCGAATCAAAATATTTTCAATAATTTTCACTTTTATAAGCTTCGTCTTTTTACGAGTATGTTACAAAAGTACGTTCGTATTTACGCACGACAATTTGCGGATCTTCTGCTAGTGAAATATATATTTTTTATTTTAAATAATTTTATTTTTTTTTCTTCCACTGAAATCATCATTTTGATTTTCTTATGAATGCGATAATCTTACAATTTATTTTTTCCTGGATTCGCAAAAGGTTCAGCGGATTACCAAAATTTCCTTACACAAACGTACGCACGGTGCGTAAATTTGGACTTGATTTTATCGATTCGACAAATATTTGGGGTGAATACGTTGGCTGAAATGTCGTACAATATAATTTAGTACGTTCTTTAAAAATATATTTAATAGGACTATGCTAAGAAAGCTTAAATACTCTATTGTTATTATAACTAACTTTCACATATTAGAAATCACTAAATAATTATAAAACGATAAATATGATCACCGATTCAGTATTTTTAAAAGAATAGTTTAAATTTTAACAGTAATTGGTCGATCATAATTTTCTTTCCTTATGAATCCAAGTGTATATTTTTATTATTGGTTCAACCTTCAAATATTTATAATTTCTTATTTTTCTTATTCAAAGTATAGACACATATTTGGCTTAAAGTATATGCAAATTGTTAATAAAATATTTTGCTACAATCCGCAACCGCTACATACTGAAAGTGGAAAAATAGCTTTGTTAATAAAATACTGTTGTTTTTTTACAATTACATTATTATATAGGTAATATAAACGTGTTTATAAAAGAAATGCTGCTTTAATTTAATATTGCTTTATAATTTCAAATAAAATAATAAACGTATATTTTATATTTTGTATTAGTATCACAATGTTTAGTTACGACATAGCTAATGAAAGCATTTCATATTTACAATACGTTAGAAGTTTTTTTTTTATAATAATAACATCAATAATTGCACCTTCTCGCAAATAACGTACTTATGCGGTTTCTGTTGAATAACTACCTTTTAGAATCGTTAGCGTTGAGCCTGTAGCAGTTGACGTTAGTCAAACGCAGTTGGCAAACGTCAATAAAATACACTTGTATCGAAACCAACTAAGACTTAGGGTCTTTCTCGCATTTAAAGGCCGGCAGCGCATCTGCAGTTCCTACCGCTCGTTTGCCCCCATTTCTTACAAAAAGTTTAAATTTGGCAATAAATTTTGAAACTAATAGATTATCTTTGACTTTACTAAATTTTTGGTAGTCTAATTCGGTGTACTCGTAACAATTCCACACAATATTGTTTCTTCGCGAGAGTTTCACTAATTAAAAAAGGAATTAATTTATTTTCATTATATAGTACTCCTCATGTCATGTTAACATGCAGCCCTTAAATTCTTATAATACCGCTATATTGTCTTGCCTCAATTATAAATTAATTTGAAATAATTAATAACAAGAACCAATTATAATCTAATCGCGTTATGAAAAATTAATTTTTTATTCTATATCATTAATATCTAAAGTAGTTTCGCCTCTTGCACGATATTACCGTGAGATTGTTAATGTACGAAATCTCGACTAAAGTGCCTCGAGAGCCATAAAAAATTGCGGTAGGATTAAGCTCTGAAGTGGCTCCGACTCGATGTTGCAACTAAAATAGATAATTTAAAGTCTCAGATTTATATAATCATATTTCGAAAATTTTATTTTATTTAAAAAAAATACGCAAATGTAGTTATCGGTCACGTACACTAAAAAGATACACGCATTTATTCATTTCAACAATATAAGAATGAATACAGGAAAATACCTGCGATACAATTTAAAACATATGGGGGCAGTGTAAAAACACAGATTACGTCATCTTAGAAAATCTATAATTCAGTCAAAAAAAATGATGTTAAACGCCCACGTATCTGTACATAAGTTCAAGATAATAGTATTTGTTAGAATAATGTACATTAACAACGCTTTCTGTTTATCTTTTTATAGAATTTTTGTACATATACCTTTATACCTTATTACCGTAAATATGTAATAAAAATTTCCATCAGCATCAACATCAAACATTAATAACTTTTGCTTGGTAGAGACATTCAAACTGCTGTGAACAACTCTGATCTATTAAAACTTGCACACATTGTGTGCTGCACTATTTACTAAAGCTAACAGGCTATTAAAGTTTGAAATGGTTTGTTCCTGGTATTAGTCAGGAGTAAAATAGCAGAATGTTAGACTTTACCTACACAAAACGTAGCAGCTTAAAGTTGTCTTTTGTTATTCACAAACAGGATATAATGAATAATGTGTGAATTCAGTAACCACAATTCAGAATATAAAAGTTTCCGATGATATGATATTACGGTCGAAATAGTAGAGAAAAATGCAAGTGCGTTGTAAATGGGATGGGAAGTGAATAACGTAACTATTAGAACGGCGAAATTCAATACCCGTGCCAGATGCCGATATTATGTGACGGCGTCTTTTAGAGAGTTAGCTAGTTCTTTATACTACCTTTGAGCCAGATTTTCTTTAAATCTACAGTAAACGAAAGGTTTGAATTGATCAAAATATCGATAACTTTGTAAATAAATAATTTTATTTCAAAATATTTCCGTAACTCCATGAATAGGAGAAAGCATTTAAGTGCTACATCAATATCGTAGCCGTTCGTAGCAACCGTTTGTTTCTTTGCAGACCGTTTAGTTGCATATTTTGTTTAGTAATTTAAGAAAAGAGATGAGGGCACACAAGAATAACACTAAAAGTGTTTGATTCTGCGCTTTTTCGGAAAAATGAAGTAGCCGTGACATAAGTCGTTTTTTCTCTTCTTTTCTCAATTAATATTTTCTTCTCTATATAAAAGCTAGTTTGATATTTTGCTACAGAAATATGAAAGGAGTGGTCGTTACCTAACATTGGGTGATCTGCCTCTAGTCCTTCTTCCATAGTTAAATGTATAACCAAAATATTCATCAAATGTCCACCTTAATCAGCGTTGTAGCCATTTTTCCTATGTTTTACCCTCTATTAATACACACAACTCACGCCTGTAATCGAGGGAAGTAGGCAAATATCACGGACGTCCATTTCGTGTGGCCAATGAACGTCTGCAATCCACTTTTCGCCATTTCGGGAGACGGAACGTGACGGGTGAAGAGCCGCGTTGCTGTCTTTTTCTCCCGGGAATTCACACATATGTGCGGGTTGCATAACGATGTTTTCCTTCACCGTACGAACGCGGATAATAGTAAATATGTAATTCTAAAATCGATTAACACATTGGTAAATGGCGGGATTCAAACTCAGGACCTGCAGATTGCAAGTCAAGTGCTTAACCCCTGAGCCACCCACGCTGTTTTAATACTTAATAATAATCTACATAAAATCAATTTTATTAAAGATTTTGGTTAAATTAATATGTATTTTCATATACACAATCGTGGCATTGTAAAGCAGCCAATAGAGTTGTTTAGCTTAGACGACGGCGACTCCGCCTGCTCGATGCACCACCCTGTTTGCTCCGCCTCACCGGGACTTACATTACTACAAATCTAGCTGAATAACTCGATAGACAATTGTTACAATAATTTAACCAAAACAATCATTTAGAATTTTCTTTTTTAAATCCGGAGAAAATGTTTTAATTTAATGCAGTTTTCAAACGAGAATAACATATTTTCCTTTGTAACATTAGTATGTGCATTTAAAAAAGTAATTTCTTCCTATAAAATCAAATAAAGAAAAAGAAAGGAATAAAGAGTTCACGTAAATGAACATAAAAAGTCGATAAACCTTAAATTTCATTCAATAAAATGGCTTGATCCTGATGTTTGTGAATGATTCAAATGGAAGTTGCAACGAAGTCATAAAAAAATTCTAGTACTGGACTGTATTTGTTAAGACTCGCCACTTAACAAATTAACTTTTTCTACTTCTCTATTTTAATGGATTTCTACAAAGTAACATCTGCCCATAATTAGTTTTTCTTTATGGCGAAGGTCGTTTCGTTCCCGTAAAGTAATCTATTTAAAGTTTTACTATTCTTATTGCGTATAAATTATTTCCTTAAAAGTGATTTTGATAATAATAATAACTATGTGGGTAAATTTTTACCTAAAATATTATGATGAACTTTTAAAGGAAAAATCATTGAAATAGTTATCGTTTTAAGGACAAAAGAACTGAAAATATATTTAGCTCCAATCCCACACAGAACATGTTTCAAAACATCCTGTTAAAACATGTACAGTCAAGGTAAGGAAATCTTCTTCAAATTTCAAATTTGTGCCTAACACATCGGCGAGACATTGTACTTTAAAAAAAAAAGCTTTAAATTATTATATTACAAATATTAAGAATTCCAAATTCATGTTGCAAGATAAGAGAGTTGTATGATATAAATACAAAGAGTGTTTTATATTAAAATTTAATAAAATTTAAAAGTAAATTCAATTCTAAGCACTAACTACATAAGTTTCATTAACTGAGTAGCGTTAAACAACAGACTTCACATATGTCTAATGAGTCTGGACGCAGCCGGTCTAATTTGTGGTTACGTGCAGAACAACTCGCTGTAAGAGGTAGTCGGCTCTCATTATTCAACTAAATAATACTTATCTAATTAAAACGATACATAAAACATTTAAAAAACATTATTAACTTATTTAAATAAAGTAATTTTAATGTTAGCTGAATTTGCATTTAGTTTAAAAGCAAACATTAAATTTAGTATTTTCATTTAAAAATGTGAAACCGAATTTGAACAAAAATACATTACTAAAATTTTTACTCCGTGCACAGTAATGGAAATAAAAGGCATCCTTTTACATTTCTCTTTCCTTTTGTTTACCTTTTGGCTGGCTCAAAAATTTACTTGTATGTATAAGTTTATTTCTCGTAACGTTGCTAGCTTTAATTACAAACTATGCTAAATATAATAGCATAATCAAGTACAAAGGTAGATCTTATTTGTTACTGCACGCCACAGTTATTTTTAATTCAAAGAAGTGCTATTGTGGTATGAAAGAAAGTCTTGAGTAGAAACGTCAAGCTGAGGAAAAAAGATTACATTGCGCATTTCGTAATAAGTCAAGAATTCATAGAAATAACAATAACACATTTAGTAGCGTGCACATAATTAAGACTTTAACTAAAACTGAAATTATTTTCAAATTAGCAATAGCTTGGTCACAATTCGCGTCTTATGTCGCCGATCGATCGTCAATACAAGTTCGTAATATGCCTATGCAAATTGTAATTATTAGTAAATTGCATATCGAATGAACTTATCTTCTAAGTGATGTGTTTCCACACTTTTTATAGTACGCCACACTTTAACTGCACAAAAGAAACCTCAACAAAATATTGCTAGACCTCACTATGTGAGTGAATTCATTTGATATGGATTTTTTTTCTAATTTCCACAATATGCCTAGATAAACTACGAATGAGTGGCATTAGCTTACTTATATACATATTATGACTGCCTTATTTGGCTTTCGACTTAGAAAATTTAGTCACTGATGGGATATGCATGTGAGTTGAAATACTCGTTTACCTCAAATGTTACTCTGGGGTATTATCTTAACTACAGTTCTAACAGTATACTTCCACTGACATCATTCCATAGGGGAAGATATAGTCGTACCCTACAACTATTTAATATAAACGAAGCATGAAGTTCAAGCTAACGTGTTACTGTATTGTTTTATAGATGTTAATAAGCAGATTTTATTAATAACCTTCAATTACTTTCTTAAATAACAAGCTGAACAGCATGTGCCGCAATGCCAAAGTCAAAATAACGTCAAGCGCGTTAATTATCAAAATAATGTCAAACATTTGAATTATTCAAATCTTGCCAAAAAGAAATGTATATGAAATCAAAGAACTTTTTTATAACATATTAAATTTGTAATTATTATTCATACGCAAAACACGCTGTTGCTTGCGATTTCGTGCTTTTGTCTATAATTTAACTTTAATAGAAATTGGTACATGTGGAGGAAATGCGTATATTAAGATAGATGCGTGGAGTAACGGAAGATGTGATTGTTTGATTATTGTGAGTAAGAAGATGATGATGATGGTTCTTTCATTAGACTAAAAAACCTTCTATTTACAAACATTTCATTAGTCCATGTGCGATATATGTAGTCAACAAAGAACAGAGCAGAAAAATGAACCAAGCGCAGTAACAATAGAAATTGGAAATAGTCGGCCACCATACATTTCGTACTTCGTAGAACCTATTATTGCCAAAATGAAAAAAACAAGCCATTCGACAGAGCAACGACCTTTCACAAACCGATTTTAAAGCGTTGTGAAAAAATCCAATGCACCCGAAAACTATTCTCCATTCTGCAAGATTTATAATAGAGGCCCTTATATTGGAGACATGATTGCACTTAATCGAGAAAGTGATGTTGGTAGATAAACATAATTTAATTTTACTTATTTATCTAAAGTATAACTTACAAAGTTTTTATAAAAAAATTATTGTTTCGAATTATATGCCAAGATTTTCATACTAGTAAATGCAAACTCAAGGATGTTGAAAATAAGTAAAATATGATTCAGATCATCTAAACGTTGTTAAAATAATTGTAAAACATTAAAACACTTCCTTGCATAGCATATTTTGTATCGACTAAAATGAAAAGCGTTGCTCACGCGGCGTTCCTTTGAGCGGCACTTGTATAATAATTTTACGCCATTTTCTGCACGCTACGGATAATCTTCTGCGTGATATTCCATAATATGCTTCATTGCTTACATTTTTATATTCTAAACTTGCAAGTTGCAATAAACATTTATACTTTTACATTATTATATTACGTTTGCTGGACAAAAAGTAAATCACCTGTAGATTTTTTACAACTTTTTTTCATTTCCACTTGTACTTTTTTATGTATTTTTTTATTATAATTAAAACAAATATCTTTATTGTAAATATTTGTGAAAGGTATATTTATGTGGGAGTGAAAATTCGCTATCATCATGTTCAAGATTGTCATCATCAGCTTTCATCTGCCCTTCTTTTCATAAAATAATAATTTTATTGAAATAATCAACACAGAAATTGTGTACTCAATCACTCGTTAACAAACAATTGCAATAACATGTATTAGGTTATTGTGAAATCTCAACACATACATATTCCCACTACGAGCTGTATAATTGACAGCTAACTTAATAATACCTTCAATCACCTGTCTATTACAATCACGATAAATATTTCATGCTAGTAAGGATTGGCTTTACTAAATCACCTTTACAGTAAGTGGTTGGGTTTATTGAGTGTATTAGTCAGGTATTCAAAGCGAATTTCAGTACTGAATACGACATCCGTAAGCTGAATTAAATAATACAACACAGCGATTTAAATCATCGTCGATCTTAGTTTGTGAAAAGATATTAAATATTTTATATTTGAACGAAGATAAGAAAAACGTCAAATAGAATAGTTTTGTTATTTATATTTCAAAATAAAAGGAGCCTCAACCACATTTATCTCTGTCTACATCTTACTAATATTATAAATTTGATTGTTTAGATAGACGGATGGATTAATGGATGTTTTTTGAAGGTATCTCCGGAACGGCTCAATGGATCTTGATGAAGTTTGTTATAGATGTAGAACATAGTCTGGAAGAACACATAGGTTACTTATTAAGATTTTTTTTTAATCCACGCGGATAGAGTCGCGGGCGACAGCTAGTGTGTCAATATATAAGGAACCAAAATGTCTGTATAACATATTTAATCAATATGTCATAAGAGGTTAATAATGAAAACTTGTTATTTATTTATTTATATATTTATTTGGTTCATCAACAAGAGTACATGTTTTCTTACATTTGTTTAAGACACTACTACAATAGGTTTCAGGCAACATGTAATTACACTTACAGATAAACACAAAGTATATAAAATATCGGTGCATAAACAATCAAATAATAAAACAAAAGACTATCTATGTAGGTAAAGCAATTTAACAAACAAAATTAAAGTAAAAATAAGAGTTAATTTAAATTAAATAGGTAGTTAAACTACTATTATATAGGTAAATGTTAAAGCTTAAAAGCCTGTAAATATACATTTCCAATGATTAATTGAAAGGTTGTCGTGAACGAAAATTCATTATTGAAATTTAAATTTCGCGTAGCTCGTCTGCATGGAGTTCGGGAATTTAAGTGTGCACGATAAAATTTATCAGAATTTCGGGGGATTTTAAACGCTTCTGCTTGATTGTATGTGATGATGAAAGCCGCTCGACCATTGACTACTATCAAGCGATGTCATTTTCATATTTCGACAGCAGACGAACGAAAAATGAAAATGTACAATATTGAAGTGTTACCTGTTCATTTTTGACGTTACATCGAATACTATATAAAATGCATTTGAATTAATATTTCAGTGTTCACTAATACTTATATTAATTTAATTATACAAATATTTAATCTTGCAGAATGGAGAATAGTTTTCGGGTGCATTGGATTTTTTCACAACGCTTTAAAATCGGTTCGCGAAAGGTCGTTGCTCTGTCGTTATACATATTTTAATTTTCGATACAGAAAAAAAAAATTGCATTGCCTTTTATTAATAAACATTTTTATAAAAAATCTATTTTTAATACTTACTACTTTTACTGGGTGGCAACAAACATCACTCTGTATATATTAGTGAGAAGTGTGAACTTAAAAATAAATTTGAACAAGTGAAAAATATTAGTTCATCATACCGAAATGATATCTAATTTTGACTAGAATATTAGTTCATCGTCATCAGTTCACTATACAACAACACTTCGGAGCCTAACCGAAGTTAAGGGTGAGGTGCAGATTACATCACGGTATTTTCTTTCAGCGACAGACAAATGTACATATGTAAATATAAAATCGAAAAACACATTAGTACGTGGTTAAATGCGAAACCAGGAACTGCAGATTACAAGTCAAGTGCTTAAATTCTGAGCCACCTCTCTTTACTGATTAGTTACTGTAAGAAATGTAACCTAGTACCATATGCAACATCACAAATAAATCGTTGTTACGCTGTTTGTTTCACATCTTGTACTAAATTCCCACCTCAACACCTCTTGGTGTTTTTTTTTTTATATTTCTCTAGTGAATTCTTGGTGGCCAGTAATTTAATTAATATTCATCCACAGCATTATTGCAACTTAAACACTTATTATTATTATGTTATAAAATGAAATATGTTAAGATTTTATACAATTATTTTTTTCCGTTTTATTGCAATGCACATCACAATTGTTGCGTCTATTTCATTAGCGCAATAGATCTATTAATATTATTGATTGACCCGTTTTCAATCTTAATAAGTTGTATTTAAAATACAATTAATAGTACGTAAAGAAACTGCATTTGTTTTAAGGCCACGTGCTGAGTTTGCGATTAATTCATTACATTATTAATAGGGCTTTACCCCTCAAGGTCGCTTTCTAATAGCTCGCTGCAAGGCTGCAACGTTTAATTACTTTGTTTTACCTTCATTGTACACGCCGCAATATTCATGTAGTAAATTTATTGTAGGTTCTCTTTTAATTAGCGAATATGAGATTAACTTTTTATATAAAGTAAAACATAGCCGGTGTTACTGAGTTTAATTTGTACCTCACTTGTCAAAATCAATGAAGCAATGAAATAATTTCATGGATTGTTTGATTTTATCAAATCCCTTACCCACGAAAAGCACCCTTCTGCCAGTCAGACAGAAATCAATTATATCAAAACATGTAGCTAGAAGTGAATAAATTTAGTCTAAACTCATACTGATTACTTTTACAACAAGCTTTCCCGCACTTTAAAATATCATGTAATTTATCAAAATAAAATGAGGTTTTTAATGTACAAGTTACGTTATGTTAACCATTGCGTGTATATTATAAGCGAAAGAAAATATTAAGCAAGAGAATAAATCAAAGAGCAATTTTCCTTCGCATGCGATTCTAAATCCCCGTTGCTGAATAAAAACATTTCAACCCGGATTTTATTTTGTTTTTCTAGGTACTCGAAGGTCTGCTCCAATAGTTCACTATTCGTATTTGCATACACGGTACAACTAAGGTGCGCGCTCACGCGACCAGCCTCATCGAATCACGCAAAGTTCTATTTAAGTGTAAGAACACATTGGAGGCATAAGCGGTCGTGCCCTACATAGTGGTTTCGGTATGGGAGCGGCTTTTCATTAGCGTACTCAAAGCGCACTGCCGGTATTATTACTTTTAAAAGAAAATGGCGTCTAGCACTCATGGCGACTTACAAAGCGCTATATATACTCGTATATCAGAATGTTTACCTAACCACAACAATGTATTCACAGTTAAAAGTTGCATTAAGAGAAAACTTTCCTTTTGTTGTTTGCGATTCCTTTTGGTACCATTACGTAACCTCACTTTAACAATCTTCAAATTTTATCAAGCACAAATAACAAGCAATAACACTTGATAGTGTAATCCGCGCACATACTTGTACAAAGGAATCTTTATGCACTTTCAACTATAATTTTAACAAATGTATCTCAAAACATGGAGTTTAAATGTTGAAGAAATTTCAAGTATGTTTGAAGTATACATTTCTTTGACTACAAAAGTACACTTACGGTTGGTCATGTTTGTTAAAATTTCTTTAAAACTACTTTCTAAACATATATACGACTTAAAGGATTATTGCGAATTGTCGTGTTGGAACTAAATTTGTCAATATTTCGTAAAATAATTAAAATTCTGGAAAATCCTTTGATGACTAACGTCCATTTATCGCGTTTGTATGACAATACTCAAGCTTTTATTATTCGTAAAACTTGAAGCCATTTAATGTGCTACTTTAATATACGTGTACAATTAATTGCGAGGCCGATAGTAATCTACAGTGAAACGATAAACACTTTTTTGAATATTTCTTGCCACAAATTCAAATTAGAGGTAGACATAGTTATTATATATTGTACTAGCTGTGCCCGCGACTTCGTCCGCTTGAAATACTGTCTTCGTACAGCATTTTAATCATTTAGGCTAATTATTTTACTGAACCGACGTCCTACGTGTTTGTTTATTAATTTTTATTTAACTGGAAAACTCTGTTTTTATATAATAGTTTTCGCAAATAGACAGTGAAAATAATCCTACACAAACCTTCATCCCCTATTCCTTTTTGTTATATTGCACTCTTGAGGCTAAAACTTTTACAAAAATTTTATTAGATTAGCAGCCTAAAAAATAAGTTTCAAGCTTCTACCTATAAAATGACGATACTTCCATACAAACTTCCACCCCCGCTTTCAAGGCCTCGCAACCCATTTTTCGCTTTAAAAAGTAGCCTATATCCTTACTCAGGCTCTAGACTATCTGTGTACCAAATTTCATTTAAATCGGTTCAGTAGTTTTGGCCTGAAAGCGAGACAGACAGACAGAGTTACTTTCGCATTTATCATATTAGCAAGGATTGTAACTGTTAAATTTAAAATGATGCAATGTTAAAATTCTAGATACAAAATGAAAGAAATACCCCTGTTGGTTTTGTTTGCGTTATTTGTGTTTTTTTTTTTTTTTATTTATTCATATCAGCTTTAATAAAAGGTTTCAATCTCTCGAGCAAAATTAATTTACAATCTCAACACTACTAAAATAATATTCCATTCTATTCAACGGGCAGTTTTCATTAATGAAATTCAATTCATTCAACATCATCAAAAATTCCACTGTGATAGTTTTTTGTCAAATCTTTAATCCCAAATTTCACTATAATAATAATTAAAATAGTACAAATGATGTTTTTTTAAATGATGTTGTTGATGTTGCTTCTTTGTTTATACAATTTATGTTAGAATTTTCAATAAAATGTACATTCCCGATAAATAATATGACTCAAATACTCAATATTCTCAGAACACCTGTCATTTGTTAGCTAACCGGTTTCCTTTGTGCTCTCAAGTGTAACATGCAAAGTGTCAAGTATCTTGCATATGTTCACACGTTTCCCCAACGGGAACAATTATTAACAATTTTCGATGAAATTTTGTACCCGCTTCGCGAAATGAGGTTAGTTAATTATATTGTTATGTTTTATCAAAGATTAAAAGAATGAAGGCGAGTTAAAGACAATAAAATTGAGAGAATTTTTATTTGACGCGATATTCACAAAGCTTTCACATTTCGTATAGAAATATTTTAATAGCTTTAGACAGTACCAGTAGTTTTATATGGTCTGTTGTAATCATTTCGACTACCATGCAAAGTCATTTGTGCGAATGTTTGGATGGATGGATGGATGGTTGTTTGTTTGAAGGTATCTCCAGAACGAATCAACGGATCTCGATGAAATTTGGCATCTATGTAGATCATAATCTGGAAGAACACATAGGCTGCTTATTATATTTTTTTACTTCCGCGTAGACGGAGTCGCGGGCGACAGCTAGTAATTTAATACATACAAAAATATTAGATTCTTTTATGAATTATTTTACTTCATGATATATAATACGTACTATGCTTCTAAAGAGAAATTTTCAGCTTTGACAAACATTTGTTTGAAATAGACAGACTACGAGTTTGTTTTTAGTGTGAACGTGCTTTGTCTCTCCGTACATTTTACTCGTACATTTATAAAATCCACTGCTTCAAATCTAAATTTGTGTTCAGTATAAATGTTTTAAGCTACCAGTGAAACACTTTTGTTTTACATTTCAGATGAAATTGAGGAAAACAAGAGCTTACGTGTATTTAGTAGTAAATACAATTGTAACAAATGTTTATTTGTGGTTTTGTCTATTTATAGAAGAACACTTCAGTGTCTCAAGGGAATGGAAATTAGTTATGATAGCTATGTCACATGCAAGTAACATCTATCTCAATAATAATATACTTTACTATCTTACTAATCTTATATATATAAAAGAAAGTTGTGTTAGTTACACCATTTATAACTCAAGAACGGCTGAATGGATTTGACTGAAAATTGGTGGGCAGGTAGCTTAGAACCAGGAAACGGACATAGGATAATTTTTACCCCGTTTTCTTTTTTTTTTTTATTCCGCGCGGACGAAGTCGCGGGTAAAAGCTAGTATTATAAATGGGAGAGTTTCGACGTTTCTCACACACGAAGGTATCTCCAGAATGATTCAACCGGTTCAATGATAAAGATGCATGCGCTATTTGTTTCAACTTTAATAATAATCTCGTTAGCCATTTTTAAATTAAGTTCAAACTTTTATATGTAGTTTCCAAAATGATAACTCCTTTGTTTCATTGATTTCATTCTCTTATCTTCGTATTATAGTCCAGTCATTTTAGTAAGTTCACCTCGGAATTCGAGATACCCAGCTGTAAGTCTGTAAATACTTGTATATTGACACCCTTAAAGTTGTCTCAAAACCTACATATGGTAGGGTGTAAGCAAGTATTAAATTTCAAGGTCAAAAGTCACAAAAATCGGTTTTTTGCGCTATTTTTGGAAATATCTCATTTCCTATGGGTTTTTTGCTATTTGTATTTCTTATCAATGTTGTAGAATACAAAATTCTCTACAAATTTTGTTTAAAATTTTTTTTTATACGGTGAACCGTTTTCGAGATAGAGGGCGGAGAGCGCGCGGTCACAGCATCACTTCAGCCTCCGGTCGAAAACGCGCCATATAGTTGATGAACTATCAATAAATCAATTATTATAAATATATTTGTCAATTTTTATTAACTTTTATATTATATTTTATCATTTTTCCTAACTTATCCACATTTTATTCAGTATTAATTTACTTAACAACACTTACCTGCCCATGTAATTGCAGAATTGTTAATGAAAATGTAGGAATTATATTTGAATTTTAACCTAATTAATATTAATAACTTCTTACATGATGAAAAAAAACAAATAAATTATGAATTAATCATTTCATTAAAAAATATCATTGAATACATTAATTTTTATTGAAAGTAAAAAAAAAATGGAATAATGGGTACAAAAACTACAATTTATAATTTTAATCATCTTCTTCCTCTTCATCGTCGTCTTCTGGCTGCTGGTAAATTTCAAACTGGTCTTCATTATCGTCTTCAACGGCATTTGTCTCAAGTTCTTCCATGATTTCTGGGTCAAAGGTTCCATCTTCGTTAATGTCGCTCTGAATGTTGAGACAAGCTTGCCCATTACATTGGCCACAAGTTAAAGAGCATTGCAAGCCCGCTTTCCTGCATCCGCATCGCGAACCACAGCCACTCTTGCAGTTGCAGAAAATTGTATTTAGCAAATCTTCTGGAGCAGGTGGTAAAATTGTCATGATAGGCTCCAGAAAATCGTGTCGCATTGCCCAACCACATACCTGGGGTTCCAAATCATGTCCTAACCAAGTTTGAACTTGATAATATACACGGTTGAAATGTTGATGAGCAGCTGCACTTGTTGGTGGAATATTTGAAAGCTGCACAGGTTTATTAAGTTTTGTAGACTTGACGTAATGCATGTAACGAAGATGATCGAGACTTTTCACAGATTTCGGAGCATTATAGACTGCCAATAAGGTTTGAGTTCCACTCTCTAATAATTTCTGGGCCGAACAATTTTCTTCCTCAAATGCTGCAGCTAGTTCATCCAAATTTGTCAGTAATTAATTAATTTGACAAATATATTTATAATAATTGATTTATTGATAGTTCATCAACTATATGGCGCGTTTTCGACCGGAGGCTGAAGTGATGCTGTGACCGCGCGCTCTCCGCCCTCTATGTCGAAAACGGTTCACCGTATAAAAAAAAAATTTAAACAAAATTTGTAGAGAATTTTGTATTCTACATTATTGAAAAGAAATACAAATAGCAAAAAACCCATAGGAAATGAGATATTTCCAAAAAAAGCGCGAAAAACCGATTTTTATAACCTTTGACCTTGAAATTCAATAGTTGCTTACATCCTACCATATGTAGGTTTTGAGACAACTTTCAGGGTGTCAATATACAAGTATTTACAGACTTACAGCTGGGTATCTCGAATTCCGAGATTCTTACCTAATTTTAGCTTAAATGACTGGACTATTACAAATTTTTGGGTTTTAAATATGTCTATATAAATTTATTTTTAATGCATCTATACTGATTCGTTAATATTTCTACATTTCAACGCCAAAATTACCTACTCGTATAAATTGGTCCATTGTTCTATTTAAATAGCAATTTCCTATGCGCTATTAACGTACAAAATATTGACAATTCTCATGTACAAATACAGTAAGTAGTCTCGCAATTCCCGGGCTACTGTAGTAATCTGATTGCTCTATGTGTATATAAGACCTATACACACACAGGTTAGTTTTAGGTTAGGTACACCAGCCGTACATGCGTAATTATCTTAGTTTAATTGCATGACTAACTAGTCCATAGTTGCTACTCACGAATTAACTACGAGTATACTAGTCTCTATTTACTAGGCAAAATTGTAACTGTTGATGTAGTGATGATTTATTCAATAGAACCTTTATGGACGAAAAAATTATTTATATTTCTAAACTAAATTCCAAATTCTAAATTCTTTAAACATGTATTTGTATAAATTATAATCTTTTTATACAACGTGTACATTGTAGTCGTATTTTATTCGAAAACTATTGTTTAAAAAACACATTATGAATAATAAATAGTAACTTATTTATTCACAAAGATGAGAACGGAAACTTGCTGTAAACATGTTTGTTTACATGAGTGCGACAATACATTTTATAAAAAAATCACAAAGTTATTCAAGTAAAAATCTCTGACCACTTGTGGTGAACTGATTTCTTATTTGATCGCAAAAACGGTCAAATAGCCTCTGGCGGCCAGAACACGGTGAATCGCAAACAGCAACTGTTTTATTGTTTATTTAAATGTTCGCCTTCAAATACACATTTGATTGAAAAGTCAATATTGAGTTAATGATTTTATCGGCTTTTATATTTCAACATTTTCTGGATTTTACAATATTATCACACTTTTAATAATTTACATTTTTTTACATAGCAATATTTAGGCGAATATTTTATAAACTAAAACTAGAAAGATAAGATTAGAAATATAACTGTTCCTGTGGCCTCAATAAAAGTATTCACAAGGTAGGAGAATGACTATTACAGAGAAATTATGAGAATTATTCAGTTACTAAGATTACCACAAAAACTCGTATGCATAAACAGTGTGATAGGGTTTATTTTGGATATAAGAAGATGTATTTAAAGTTCAAGTAGTTCTTAAAGCGAAACTGCCTCAAAATTAGTAGAAATTGTAGACGAAAAGTCAAAGTTATACCGTTTCGCCTAACTTCTTCAAAAGTAAGTTACCTCAAGGGCACTAACACTGTACCGTTTCGAAATGACTTTTGAAGTAAGAAATTGTAAAATAAATTTAATAAAATGACGAAGTCTAGGCATATCTTCCGTTCAAGGGATTGTAAAAAACAATAACGAATGAATCAGAAAATTGAATTTAATTGTTCATTATCACAAAAAAAAAAAAAAACCTTAAGCATTTTACCGTAAATAGTGACGAAATGATATTGAGGAGCCAGTGCCTAACCTTAATATTATAGTGCATGATTTACATTACACTACTCCAGTTGTACAGTAGTGCTGGTCTGGCATGAACTGTTTTGGCTCACTGGCGCCAGTTACAATTTACATTATAGCAGTTGTATGTCAGCACGGATATCCAGCGCCACTGTCCTACTGTACTGGCTTAATGTAAACCAAACATTAATTCCATGGAGTGTTACAGTTTTAACAGAGTAATGATATTTTGAGTTAGTAAATGTTTATACCATCCATTTTTGCATATCTATCTATCTATCTATAATATTAAAGAAAGTCGTGTTAGTTACACTATTTATAACTCAAGATCGGTCGAACTGATTTAGCTGAAAATTGATGGGGAGGTAGCTTAGAACTAGGGACGGACATAGGAACTTTTTTATCTTGTGTGCATTTTTTTTTATTCCGCGCTTTCGAAGTCACGGGTAAAAGCTAGTTATATATAAAATATTAAAGTTGGTATGAACATCGAAATTTCTATTAAAAATGGATCAGATATTCAAACGTACGCGAGAAATGAACGGGTTTCCGGAAATTGATTCATCAGCAATTTTACTGAATTCAAAGTCGTTCGAAGTGAGCGAGTACGGGATTATATTTTAATATTTTTACAGTTAAAGATATTTAATTACACTTATTTAATATTATTGACTTTTATGCAGTTAGGTTTCTCGTGAAATAGTTTTATAACCTTGTAACGTCGGTAGCTTTTTAAAATTAGGTTATTCTATAAGTTGTCTAAGTTATTTTTGTACTAATTACAACTTTTTTATTTGAACAATGAATAATATATTGACTCAATCGTTGTGGTAAAAGTTGAAGAAGGTAAAATAGTAAAGTGTAATTATTTTGCGTTCTCGTGTTAAGTATTAATTAAAAAAAAGTCCTTTGTGAAGTGTTAGCTTTTACAATAATTCGTAAGATTCCCTTTCAATTGTTTGTCCCATCTCTCGGATGTTCACACGGCCCGCATAGCATTGGGTGAAGGATCGATTAAAATAACTACGTTAGCGTATTATGCTCATCCGAGTTGCGCAAAACGTTTCTGGCTTTTGTATCCGTAAATACATAGTTAAGTCTTTTTTCCACCTAATACAATAACTCGTAAATGACGTTAGATTTAATCAGTTCGAATAATGTTTTTCCGTTTGTACGTACATTTATGAAGTCATTGACAAAGGACCCGTTGATTCGAGAGAGCTGAGATACATCATCTTTACTCGACTCGTGGAATTTTGGACCGCATCTTGATTAAAATAAGTGCAAAAATCCCTTGAGATGCCAATTTCAAATACTGCCCTGCGCGGTAGCGAGCTACGCCCTTGCTTTAGGACCGTGTCTATTTTTAGAAACACGAAAATCGTGTCAAATGTTTTGTTTTATGTTAAATGCGCCTCGTATTGTTTTGTTTTCAGATACTGCTATTACTGAGGTGTATAGTTGTTTTTTTTTTTTCTATAAGTCATTTTGTCCTGATTATATTTGTAATGAAAAGTGTTTGTGTCAATTTTCAAGTCTTTTTGGTAGGAAAAAATTCTACATTCGTACTTTCAATCCATTTTTATACCTTTAAAGTATTTGAAAAATCTTAGTAAAAATACATAAAAAAACGTAAAATTCAATATTCTCTATGAAATTAAGCACAAAAAAACTTGTCGTTTCTTGTTAGGATTGCATAATTTTTTTTTCTGCAATGCGCTCCATTTATGTGAAATTTAACTATGTACATGCAAGTACACAATACTTGTAAACTTTATCTTTTATCAAAACTATTAGCACATATTCTGCCTTATAATAACAACTAAATAAAATTAAAACAAAGGAAAATTTCTTGATAAAAGAATGAAGACGAAAATCGTAGGAATATTTGTATGCCTTACGTGTACGAAATAGGCAACGACTTGAAAAATAAATATACAACGCTACACTTTGGTACCGAAAACGACGGCACAATAGCATGAAGCTTTATAAATAGGGAGCTTTTTTCACACAACTGAAAAAGTCATTAGTCAACCAAACTACTCACAAGAACTCACAAGACACTTCTTTGGTATTATGTTGAGATTGTGATTTTTTTTTCAAATAAGTGTAAATATATTTGTACTTTGTTCAATTTTAACTAATTGCTCTTGAGTATTTTTTCACTTAAAAATAAAGTCATAAAATACTTTGTATTAGTTAGGAAAGACATTTAAACATATTTTAATCACTTAGTGAATGTACAGTTATATAAATTACTAGCTGTCGCCCGCGACTCCGTCCGCGCGCAGTTAAAAAAAAAAAATTAGATGAAAAGAATAGATAGCCGATTCTCAGACCTACTGAATATGCTCACAAAATTTCATGAGAATCGGTCAAGCTGTTTCGGAGGAGTACGGGAACGAAAACTGTGACACGAGAATTTTACGAGTATATATTAAATAATATTTTGAAAAGCAACGTTAAACTTTGCAACTGTGCCTGTGAATTTAGACTGTTGAAATTTCTATACAATAAAATATCATGACAAAGATGACAACATGTTTTAGTGTAACCGTGTTTCAACTGCAATATGTCATGGTCGTTCTGTTAAAATAACACATTAGTTATTTATTTTCCAAACATGCAATCACCAAACGTAAAATAAATAAATTAAAACCATACGAAAAATTAAATATGAATTCAAGTTTTAAATTTTTACCTTTCGTCCAATGAATTTTTATTACACATCTGCATTTTCCCGGATAAAATTATCCATCTGTAATCATATAGTGTCAGTATACCATTTATTGGACAGGCGTACCAAAAATTTATTTGTTTCGTATGTTTTAAAATTAAATCATTTTTACTCACTATGTTGGCGATTTTATTTTTATATCGTTCTTTCTAGATCACGAATAAGGGCAACATAAGGCTTTTAAATTGACTTTAAGACTAATGAAATTGCAAAAAAAGCTAATGATAATATAACATTCATCATTATCTCCCTACTATTATGTAACTCACATGGAGTCGGCGAACAAGATTTTATAAACTTTAAATTATGGCTTCATTTTGTTGCTAGCCCAACTTGGAGGACACATCTGCAAATGCAGATGCATTTGCAGATTTGTTGCCTGCCTACAATTGACAGGAAGGAACGCCTTAAATGAGGATATTTTTCCTTCCATTACGTCCCCTCCTCTATCAAATCCACCTTCCCTTTCCATAGCCTACTTATAGGAAAAGGGTGAGAAGACGAAGATGACTAGCATTACTCCTCCGCAACCTTATGTGACACAACGCAAAAATAGTAATAAAAATAGCCTCTCTCGCCCGGGCTTCCCAACAGTAAAATAATTTTTCAAATAGGTTCAATAGTTTCGGAGCCAATTCAATGCAAACAAACAAACAATTAAATCTCCTTTTACAATATTATTCCTTTTATAATCTTTCATTATAGTATTAGTATTGTTCTTCGTGGTATTCTAGCGTTGAACTTTGGTGCGTTAATAATTATAAATTGACACTACTTGCATTGGTGGATTCTTAAAAATCCGATTTATCAGTTACAAAGACACTTTACAATTATTATCAAATTTGGGGGCGTATTAAACTCAAAAGGCTAAATTTAATCGATACTCTTTAAGATCAATTGTTCTATCAAATTTTATTTAAGTACTTTCAAAATTAAATTACAAAATAAGATGCTGAGAAATAATTATTTTTTACTGTATCATTAAATACTTCAAATAGCGTTATAATCTTACGCAGAATATTTTGCCTTTTATTCATAGCGAAACGGCGGTGCAATTAGGACCACTCTGCAATTTCAATGAGGCTGCCTGGCCGAATAAATTCTGCAATTTTTTTCAGAATAGCGACAGTGTGAAAAATCTAATATACATATCTAGTGATATATTCCTTATAAATCTTTACGAAGGAATATGCACTTTATTTTAGACCTGATTGTAAAATGTAAGTATTAAAAAATGGAAACAATAATCAAAAGCGAACGCAATCGAATGTAATTCAATTAAAACTCTCAATAAATCAATCCTTTGAGTGTGGTTTCGATTTATCGGCGCCACGCAAAAGTTCTATGTAATCTTTTTTAGGCGCTGTCCAAACTCTCGCATTGCAGCGGTCATTGGAAAGCCAACTGAGCATCAATGTAAAACTTTTGACATCGATACTCAAACAGATTTACTGAAAGGGAAAGTTGTTTATATGCGACAGTTAGAGTTTTAGTTGAAGTCGTTATATTAAACTACCACTTCGTCATATTCAGCCTGTGTCAAGTCCGCTGCTTTATGCGTGCTATCTATTGTGCTTTCTGCAGTATCTCCTTCCTCCAAGAATCCTGCCTTCAACAGTTTATGTAGAAGACGGGTGACCCATGATCCTAGTTCACTTGTGTTCACCATAGCACTGTTCATTGCATGAACTCAATACTTTATGTATAGATACTGTTGACTATTATAAACTTTAATTGCAATAAAAAAGATAGATCGATCGTTAGGTTTGGCACTAAGGTTACAGATCTCAAAAACGATCAAATATAATAGTAACAACCTATTTTATTTTATTTACCGATTTCTTTCTGTCTAAACTTTTACTAAACTTATAGATATAAAACAATAGATCACAAGAAAAAACTGTAATTAGTGTGTTACAAAAAAGTTACACAGTCGTTAAAAATGAAACAGTTCTTTTTAAAACGTATGAAGACATTTCCGTTTGAATTATTGACGTCCATAATTCATTGCCAAAATCATTTACACACTCGGAAATAAAAACAATAAAATTGATATTCAATTGTAAAATATAAAATATTTTCATTAAATGTATTGAAAATATTTAATCATGAAAGTGTGAATTCGGGTACTGAAATCGGTTTTAACAGGTTTGATTTCATGGAAGATAATGGAATATACTGTAATAAAAGACTCACTCATTTCGAAATTTTCGTAATAAAATTTATGAAATACGAAATAATTTTTTTCTGTTATTACATCAAGTGAACTAAAATTGTTGTTTGATAATAGTTACCTTGCTGTTAAATATAATACTGATACAGTCTGTTTTTAATACAATCTCCTGTATCCCAATCATGTATTTCCTAATCAATTAATATAAGCTTAGAAAAGCGTTTCGCGTAAGATACATAATATAGAAAGGAATAATCTGCAAGTATTAGATACCAATGCACAGTTCTAATTTTCTCCCATATAAATTCAATAAAACCGCCAAAGATGTGCGAATATAGTAGGGAACGAAAACTGATACCAGCTTACCCACTTAGGTCCCTGCCGCAGTTGCTTTTACTACTTCTAACTTTGTGATTTTTACTTGTTTAATTTCTACTAAATTTACCGATAATGTTGCAGTATTTGTTAAACATTTACGATAAAATTAAATTGAGTTAAATTTAACACCTTAAATTAAACGTAACATCAAAGTCAATTACCAAAGTTAATAAGGCTTCAAAATAACAACATTGCGCAACACCGTTTCCAGGAACTGTTTATTGAAAACATTTTAGTCAAGCGGCCCGCGGTCAGTTCCCGTTAAACGTGGCTTAAATTACTGTTTCAAATATTATTATTTCAATAAATTAACGCTTATTTTCTGCTAGAAAAGCATTTTAACTATTACCTTAATAAAATTTCATACTTATTTAACGTTTATTTTAGAAAGCGAACTTTAAAATTAGACGAAATGCAAAAAAATTAAACAATTTTATTGAATTAATTTGCTGCTATTGAACTGAAGTTATTGCAATGGTATAATCAGTGTTTTTTGATATATATTTATTTATTTATATATATATATATATATATATATATATATATATATATATATATATATATATATATATATATATATATATATATATATATATATATATTATATATATATATATATATATATATATAAATATATGTTTAAGTTAAATAAAACACACTTTGCAAAAAGTAGTAATAGATTTTAAGAGTAACCAAGAGTGAAGTAGAAAAGATAAAATACCTTTCGCATAACACGACTACTACGGTACGATAAAGTGTTTTATAAGTGTAGAAAACGACTTAATAAAGTGGCCTGAGGCATGTACTAAGAAAATATCTTCAGCATTTTAATATAAAGTCTCACTATTATTAGCCTCTATGACCTCCGGCGCTCATTTTATAATCCACGCCAGGATATTTTCCAATAGAGCGTTTTGTTTAATTTTACAATGCAACTTTCGCCTCTATATTGTTAGCAGATTTTTATTTGGGGTCTAACACGTAAGTCTTAAGCAAAATAAGAAACATTTATTTTATTAAAGAGTAAAGAACATCAGACGACTCATTATTTTTAAACAAATTTGACGTAGGCTAGTAATCTAATGCATAAATGTACAAAGGACATAATAAATTGAGGCATTCAAAATCACTGTCTTTCAGATAAGGAGCCAAATAAAAAAGATTAGTCATACAAAGTTAAAACTACTTCAAAAGGCACTTTAATAAAATTCTAAAATACTTCGTCTGAATCGACGAGGTGGTTGAACACACAGCATAAATAATTCTTTACAAACACGGCAAAGTTTCGCGACATGCCACTTCAACAACAAATCGTTCTATACGGCAACACTCGACTTTCTGAAAAGTTCTATTTTTTATCGATTTAAACGATAAAATTTTAATTCGTTTACTCTCTGAGGCAATTATATCTTGAATAAAATAGAAAAACGTCTTATATACAACACAAACCAAGGAATAAAAAAATGAAATATTTTACATTTTGTTAATTAACCACTACTTACTATTTTTGTTTTGGTCAAGATTTTGGTTATTTAGGAAGTTGTTACTGATTTAGAACTGATTTAGCTGAATATTGATGGGGAGGTAGCTTAGAACTAGGAGATGGACATAGGAACTTTTTTTTTTATCTTGTGTGCATTTTTTTTTATTCCGCGCGGACGGAGTCGCGGGTAAAAGCTAGTATTTTATATATAGAAAATTCTAGACTTAATAAATTATTTTTGATATTAATCACAGAAATCCTTTATCGAAACTTTCTTTAAACTACGGTCAATGAAATGATTTTGCTTGAAAATATTTTAGTTAGATTTATTCCAGCGTAAAATTTTTTCAAGTATTTTGCGGCCGGAAATTCAACTGCCATTTCGACAAGTAAAGGAGCTTTGAAACCCTCCAGTTAAGTCGAAACGATATTTTTAAGTTCCTTTAAACCTACACGTTGTACATTTCAAATTCATCTCGTGTATTGATACGTGCATGTATACAATTTCATAATATATTTTCCATCAACATACCATTATATGACATTCTACATTAACGTGCCGGATTATGGTAATTGACTACTAGCGCAATCTATGAATACTTAATAGACATCGAAACATTTCACTACTGCAAGTTGCTCCGTATGCTCAAAATGTAACTTATACTAATGTACTTGAGAAAAGACAAATAGTAAATAAATAAAATGATATAGTATTTAATGACTATTTAATCAAAGAAGTTATTATAATATTATATATTTTTTATGATAGCTATTTTGTTGTACTTACACTTGGTACCTCGACTCGACACAGAATTCCCCAATGAGATGTATGTATAGAGGAAATAGAATTGGAAAGAAGAAAGACTTAGAGATAAAAAAAAAACCGGGCCAAGTGCGAAGCAGACTCGCGTACCGAATGTTCCGTACAAACCTGTAGGTAATAAGTAAAATGTACCGTTTTTGCAATTTTTCCTTTATCTGTGCTCTAAGACATTACTTACTACCAAATTTAAGATGCTGTATTAAAAATTTGTGAAAATTCTCGGCATAATCGGCTGTATCTATTGATTACAGTATACGATGGCTTCGATGTTTGATTTTTTTCACAGCTCCAAGGGACAGTAGACCTGAATTATATGAATTCCAGCTTAAAAAAGCAGGGACATTATTATATTTGTTACTTTTCAATTTGATTGTTACTACGAGTATAATTTAAAATTGTTAGAAAATATGAAAATGTAATTTTAGTCAATAAGGAAAATGTAACATTAAATATATTTCTCTATGTTTTACTACATTAAAAGTGACTTGTTCGTGGCCCCTTCTTTGGTGCAACTATTTGTGTTAAAGTAGCAAGTTACCTAGAACTTAGAAAAGCGGAAGCTGCCGGGGCATACGGAAGTTTAATTATCACTTGAATAAAGTCCAATGATTAATGGAAAACATTTGAAGTTCAGTTTAGTTAATGAGAACGTTTTTCTCATTTTTATTATTTAAAAAGTAAAGTCTTTCCATAATATCTGAGTTTCAAAATGGAGATTTTTCAACTTTTTTCTTTTTGGTTATTCTCGTGCTGGGTGTTATTCAAAAGATCGTATTATTAATTTTACCGAGTTTTAAAAAGCCTTTTTTAAAAACTACTTTTGTAAGAAAGATTGTTGGTTAAAAACAAGAAAGATGGATAAAAAATTATAGATACCTAAGGAGGGTAGTACTCATTCAGGTATAAGTTACTTTTTAGTTAGTTACTGATTATGTTTTATTCGTCTTGAAGTTATGTGCCTAGTTACAGCCTTTTAGGCGGCTATTAGTATGTGTACGAATTAAATAACGAGACTATTCTACTTTATTATTCAATTTCATGATATTACTACACTTATAATTATATACGAAATGCTTGCAAAACTTGCAAACAGTTTTGATAGGACGGATGCTATAAGCGTCTAACTAAACATTCCGTCCCATTTGAAATTTAACTCAAATGCAATCTCTAATTAATAATATTATGTAGTTAGTTGTAGTTGTGGGGCCAATTTACCGTGGGTTTCTGAAACCAGAATCTTCATTTAAAACATATTGTTATCTCCATTTTGACAGAGATTAAAGTTTTTATGTTTACAATGTTTTCTTACTCATTTTTGTTTTTGCTGTATTTTGAATTATTTATTTAATTTTAAGAAATTCCTCCCAAGTAGTGTTGGCGACAGGCAGGCGGCCGGCCGTAAAAACTTAAGCCAAAACTTTAAGGTTAAAACCTTGTGTGCCGACCCCATGTGAGTGGAAAAAGGCCAGGGAGATGATGATGATGATGATTTTGACAGAGATAATGACAGAGATGACGTTTTTTATAATATAAGGAGGCAAACGAGCAGCGGGAACACTAAGGAGTTCATCGACGCCCATGGACATCTGCAATACCAGAGGAATCGCAGATGCGTTGCCGGCCTTTGAGATGGTGATACGCTCGCTTCTTGAAGGACCTTAAGATATGTTTAAAACAGAGATTTTGGTGTCAGATACCCACGATTAATAAATCACATTTGATACTAGATGAAAACTTATCTCCATAACGTAATTTAACTTGTAACATCAGGCACAAAATAAATATTATTACATTTTTAAGTTAGAACTACGAGTACACAATTGCTTTAATTTAACTTTTTAATATATCGATTTCATATTTATTGTAATACTAGTTGTCGCACGCGATTCCGTTCGCGCAGAATATAAAAAAAAAAAAACTAAATAAGTTGCATATGTGTTCTTCCAGAATATGTTCTACATTTGTGACAAATTTTGTCAAGATCCACATACATTCTGAAGATACTCGTACCTTCAAACAAACATCCATCCACCCATGTAAACATTCGCACTCATAATATTAGTAAGATTTGAATATCGTTACAATATTGCCAGTGCGCAATATTGTAATGATATACAATAACGTGAATGACCTTTTTTCTTTTTAAACACCACATTCATCGATTCAGTTGCAAAAAAAAAGATTTTTCATAATAACTGAAATTAATTCACACATGTATGTTTCAAGTAGATTTATTTTATTTAAATGATTTTTTAGGCAGCTAATTATGAAGCTTTTACCTTATATCAAGTATATTAAATTATTATTGTCTAAAAATTTTACTTATGGGCTACTTGCAAATCGATTATTTATACTAACAGTGTAATAATGAAATGTTAATATTGCCGTTCTAATAAAACTTTTGTAAGTTTCATTTACTGGTGAAAGTTGCTTTTTAAAATTTTAAACAAAGCTTTTGTAGTAACGAAAAGTTTATACGCTTCGGACATTAACTTTAAAGATAGTACTCTGTAGAAATGTTACAACGTAACAATGTATCGATTAAATGCAGTCGAATTTCAAAGTTGAACTATACTGTGAATTTAAAGATATTGCTCAACAAAAATAAGCATCATATATTAAAGTTTATGAGGTAGAGCAAACGCCGATTGTTCTTTTGGTTCCTGATTCGATAATCTCTTAATTTGTTCATAGTTATATTTACCTGGTTTATAATACTTTACATATATCTAACATAAAAAAAATCAAATTACAATACGTAGCTTAGAGTTCTTTAAATGACCCATGAAATAAAAAAAAAAATCTAATGGAGAACAACAGTGTTCATTAAAAGGCTAGCTGGAAATCGAATTGTCAGGAACTATTTATATTAAATTGTTACAAATAATAAGACGGAATGAAATTCTAGAATTTCATTTCGTCTGTCGAGTTCCACTTTATAAGTCTTTGTGTAAAGCAACACCATTTGTTCCGTCGATAGCAAATGTTTAGTTGAATCGCCAATAATTGGCAAGGTTTTAAAGACTGTTACAAGCCGTTCGAAATAAATAAAACGAGATATAGCGAACAAAGGCGAAGCTTCTGGCGTTTCACCGGCCCCTATAATCCGTCCCACCCCTCGCTCAACGGCGGTCCGTAAACCACGAAAAGCATAAGCCAAATACGGAGAATAACGAGCAACTCACAAAGCGAGAGAAATTTATTCACAGTATTATTTTTAATGTTACCTACAATTAATTTTTAAATTTTATACTCGTAGTTGTTCCCTTGAATATAACATATTGATTATAACACTACTGAATCGTATTTTTTTCATTCGTGTTTGGAAAAAATATCTATTAATTTACAAAAAAAAAAATATTTTCTTTAAAACAATCTAGTGATTATTTTATATTTAAATAACAAATGAATGTGTCGTAACTCTTTGGCTGTCTAAAACTAACTATTCTACTAAAATTTCATCAGAATTTATCACATGGTTTACAAATGAATTGTTAACAAATGTAAAAAAATATATAATTTCCATGTTAAGAAAGAAGAAAGTAATACGAGTTAAATGCTACTGTTAAAATTTAACACTTACAATAAATAGTCAACAGCGGTACAAAAGCGTTATTTGTGGGTAATCAAAATGTTCGTGTCAAAATTCTCAGATGTCCGACTAAAGAGAATAATGAAAAGCACTACAACCTTAACACTTTAACTAGTTGGAGCAAAATCTTCAATATTCTCAAAGTATTTGTGCTCTATTCTAAATTCTAAGCAGTGAACTTCACACATTTCATGACATTTTGTTTGCTTTTAATGTTTAAAATAAAAGAAATATTTAAATTGATTATATTTGAATTTGGCTACAAAGGTAGAGTAAGACCAAAGAAAGCATGGATAGATTGTGTGAAAGAAGATATGCGTAATTCAGATATGACTGCAGAAAAAATGCATGGAAGATTAATGCATACTGTTCCGACCCTCCGTAGGGAGCTGGACGTAGAGACAAGGGCAAGGCAGTACATTTGGCTCTAAGTTGACTTTAAAATAATACATTTTTCAGTACGTTGTTTAGCCATTTTTTTTTCCACTTCCTATATTTAAGTTTACTTTCATAGCCTTAATGATGTGTGTTTTTACAGGGGCGCCGGCGGTGGTGGCATGTTCGGAGACGTCAATATATCGGCCATTTTGGACTCATTTAGTATAAGTTATGATAAAAGAGTAAGACCAAACTATGGAGGTTAGTGAATTTGTTTTATAATATTTATAAAAAATAATACTGCCGATCTTCATAAAACTCTAGTTAATATGATACATATGCAATATGATATACACTAAACTGAGAGTACCTATAGTACCTATAGTACTCTCAGTTTAGTGAATATTCTTTCAACGGTTTAAGATAGTTGATCAGCTCAGTCTCTGCAATCGCTAGCGTTCTTCAAAGGCCTACGCCCAATAGTGAATACCAAAGGAGCAACGAGCTCTTGGTGAATATTTCCTTAAACAATTCAAAATATTTCAGCAAAGTTTTGTATAAAATCAAATTTAGTATAGAATTTGACTTTGATTGACTATTTTCTATAAGTCTAATATCGTAAACAGTAAGTAGTGCGATAGGACAAAAACAATGTTTTAGTAAAATAGAAGAGTTGAAGCAACTTTGAAAATTAACCAGGCGTGTTCATGTTATCGTTCATACTATTAAAATAATTTGTTATTTTACTCCTAATTAATTCCATGAAATTAACCGCATACTTCACCGTTAATTATCTATTGTTTACGAAAAATAAAAGCTTTAGCTTATTAATTATAATAACTAAAAGTATCCTGGATGAGACTAAAATAAACATTGAATACGAGTATAATTACAAAAGTGAAATACTGTCGACGTTTGTTCATTAAATAATAATGATTTTTACATCAGCAAAAGGGAACTTTATCGTACCTACCTCTAGTTAGCGAACCTTTTCATATTTTATTACCTTTTCATATTTACGAAACCGTTCTCGATAAAATTAAACAATAACTTATTTTTTTTAAATACAATGTCAAATGAGAAAAACTGTTTTTTTAACTTAAAAATTACATCAATTATTTAGTGTTAGTTACATAAACATATTATTTCTAGGAATGAAAAATTTGAATTAAACATCTAAATCCTGTGAACTGATATATTGGGAATAATGAAAAATATTGTATACTGAAGTGAACAACTAACGAGTAATCATTTTACCTAAACATGAGTTTTCCAAATAACTGAGATGTTTAAAATCGAATCAAAATATTAAATCAATACAAAAATATTTTATGGGAGAAAATATTTTTTTAGTTATTTCACGTAAAACATTCTAATAAAGCATTTTAAATATTTCATGCCTTTGCAATAAGATTCTTTAGAGGCGTCATACGATCTTTCATCGAGGTGCAAAGTTAAAAAGACTGAAAGGAACCCGAGTTAAATGGGGAAGCCCGAGGTAAAATAAGTTATTTCACTCATTATTACTTAAAACTACGTTGAACTTCAGCGCTCGCGATAAGAACGAACCAAATTACATAACTACTAACGCCTAGAATTTTAAATACGATTCTACAAAATGATAGGCAATGTTATTACACTATTGTAATTAACAAAAACGTTATTTATTACTATTATACAGACGCGAAAACAAATATATACCTACATAACATAATTAGATATTTATAATGTTCTTGATAAGTTTGCATGTGGAAAGGAAACTTCTTACGAGGCCATAGAAGATTCGATTACTAGACTGCAATCAAGAATTATATTGTAAAAACTCGTCACTTACGGGCACATTCCGTTACATAAAAGAGATAAAAGATAGATGGTAAAGAACAGGGGAGCTATATTTTGTAATATTGAGTCAGCAGACTCTATATTATTTTTGTCAGCTTTGTATTGTTTTATTTCTTACGTTTTGATACAGAATAGATACATGTTGAGTAAAATTTAATAATTTAATAAAGTTATACAAGTAATAACTATTGTACCTTTTTGATCTCATCTCGCTTTTAATATTAAATAAAAGCCATAAAGAGGATGAAGTCGTAACTTGCCGCCATTAATTTACGTTGCTCCGTGTTCTAAAGACGAAGATGGAGTGAAATTGCTTTAATTTTATATTTAATAGTTATATCTAAACAGTCTAAATGTTTTAAAACATATTTTCTGGGGTTGTAACGGAAGCTCGCCTCCACCTCCGCAAGTGCAAAACCTCCGCAGGGAATCATAACTACCTCCGCATCCGCATCCTACTGTGTATTTTTTATTCGTAGTTGTAACGGAGGTTCATTTACGTTGACTTACAACGCGAGAGGAGCCGACACTCGGGTAATAAATCATTACAATACAGAAAGTCGTCTTCCACTAATCAAAGAGCCTTAGACCTTAAAGTTTTTGCTGTAATCGTTCGCACTTATCAGCGACATCAAGTTCAGTACCAAAGTGAAAAATTATTTAGTGGTTATATTTTAAGAACCTCCACAAAATTGGAATCTGAGAAGGCCAATAGCTGTTGGTATAATAGTAACTAACATATATAACTTATACATATATAATATATAATATATAACTTACCTTTTCTTAATTTTAATTAGTAGTAAGTTTTATACAATATAGTCTACTATGTACCGACGCCTAAACTTGTGCTAAATTTGCCATGCATATAACCATCGAATTTTATTTAAACAAGTTAAGATAGCCAAAGAGTAAGAACGAAAATTTGTTTAATAAATGACGATTTAATATTCCCTCCCTCCTCCGCCTCTGCCTCTGCATCCGCTAAGAAGACCTCCGTTACAAACCTAAAATTTTTATATTATTATTCTTCAATAAACAAATCCTAACAGCCTGGCAGTTCTTCGTGAAGAAGCCATCATATAAAAATAACATCCACCATGTTGTGTGTATGTGTTATATCATTTTCAGGACCACCCGTGGAAGTAGGGGTTACGATGTACGTGCTCTCCATCAGCTCTCTGTCTGAAGTGAAAATGGTATCTTATTTTCAAAGCAATATCAAAGACACAACGCATACATAGCAAGATTTTGTCCCTTAGTGCAATCACCAGCATTTTACCGTTCATTGTAGCACCCGTGTCCACGGTTCGATCGCAATTTTAGTAATAGGCTCGATGCGATGCGTCTATGTAGTCGTACTTAATGATCGCATCGTCATGATCTGCGTGGATGTGTGAGTGTGATGTTGTGCGGCGGTATCCCGGCCACGCAACGTTACGCGGCCCGCACGCACTCTGCGCCCCCATGACCCTCACTCGCCCTCCGGGGATGGGTAACGTCACCATCCTCTGGTTTGGTTTTCACGGCGCGAGGCGCGTGCGCGACTCACAATTGGGCTTGATTGCAGGTCCGCCAGTGGAGGTGGGCGTCACCATGTATGTGCTCTCTATCAGCTCCGTCTCCGAAGTGCTCATGGTACTCGCCACTGTCAGCTCACGCTTGTCTCGGTCGCTGCGGTGTCCGCCGCTTGCCGCCGCTGCCGGCGCCGCCGCGACCGAGCAGCCCCAGACACGAGGCTGCGAGCATGTCCGCGTTTGCTGGAGCAAAACGCCCTATTGTCGTCCGCCCAATTGCCTTCTTATTATGACTTTTAGTTTATTCACTCAATGTCTTTAGTTCGTCTGAGATTTTTTTTAGTTCATAATAAGAATTGCAATAAGTTAAATCTTACAATTTATTGTGTGTTTAGCAGTTCTCGTAAGTCCAAAGATAAATAGTTAGGATGTAGGCCACGGGGTCTTATTGCTTCCCAAGACGATTTCATTCAGGTTTTAATATTCCGTAAAAAAGTCTATAACTGTTTTTATTTAAATAAATAAGTACAAGTAATAACGAACAAAATACCTATGAACAGTGAATACATATATCAATCTATGGATTTGCGACGACTGTTCTTTTTATTGTGAATCATTTGTAGTTTGTTGTGTTTGTTCGTATTTGTGTACCTATTAACATTGCCAAATTTTTATTCTCTCCAGTAACTTGGAAAACCGGTTTCTGCTATAACAAATCGATATTAGTTTTACTTAAAACTTTTGTGAGACATTCTACTACACTATTATAGATAAGGGTTTTATTCACATATATTTTGGTCTCAATACCGCCACAGTTTCAGACCCGTCGGGGGTCCTTCTATAGAGTTAGTGAATCCACGTTGAAGAGAGATCCCCTGGGTCCGAAGTCGGTACTTATACCTAAATATAGATGAGTTAAGCCCTGGTTTATAATCAGTGCAGTTAACACTGATAAAGTTATAATCCGTTGAATTTCCTGGCAAGATAAAAAAATCCGGTTTTCCAAAGTGGGTTCTGTGTGAGCTACTAGACGTTTGGGTGAAGGACCCCGAAGTGGAAACCAAATCGAGGTTGGGAAGGTCACAATGAGACGTGACCCATAACCCATGAGGATAATAATTGTTGAATTCGCAAGTCGCAAAATTGCGATCGGGTCGCAATCATAATCCACAAACCTGATCCAAACATTGTTCGGGCAAGCAATATAGGTAACCGCTTACCGCTTCATGTAGGTGAGGTCTGCCTTTTGAGTCGAGCCGTGGGTGCCCACCTGTACTGTCGCCCGCTCACATTATCCTAACCTATCACCGAAGCACATAACTTCCCGATCATTAATAGAATTCACATGTGTTTATTAGATCGCCATACAACACACTATGCACATTTTTAACTACTTCACGCTTACTGTTTAAATTATCTATTGAATGTAGTACTGTGTTTTATATCGTAAACGTATCGTGTCTATAGTAAACGAAAAAAAAAATTCTCGAGATCCTAAACATTTCTTCTTAGGATTTATTATACGAGATATCGTTAAAACCAAATTTAACGTACTTAAAAGATGTGATAAAAAGCGAAGCATGCCGATATTAGATTTTGACGTCATGTATTTTTATAGTTAACAGTTTTTACTATCTAAATTACAAGTAACCATTGAATTTCTTATGATAAAAGAAAACTTCTGATTTGAATAGTCGAAGGAGCTTTAACGTAATTAAAAAATAACAAGTTTAAAAAGATAAAAAACCAAACTTTAAAGTATTAATTTCTTTCCCAGGACTTCACCTTGGATTTCTACTTCAGACAATTTTGGACAGATCCACGATTGGCTTACAAGAAAAGACCTGGAGTAGAAACTTTATCAGTTGGCTCTGAATTTATTAAGAATATTTGGGTACCTGACACGTTCTTTGTAAATGAAAAACAATCTTACTTTCACATAGCAACAACTAGTAATGAATTTATTCGTATCCATCACTCTGGTTCTATTACCAGAAGTATAAGGTAAAATTAAAAGTATACTGAAGCTTTTCATACGAGGTATCATGTTATAATTGGAAATTAATATTATTATGACATATTTCAGGTTAACAATCACAGCTTCATGTCCCATGAATCTCCAGTACTTTCCAATGGACAGACAATTATGTCATATAGAAATCGAGAGTTGTAAGTATCTTCTTATAGATTTCAAAGGAAAAATAAATTTAATCGTTACGTTTTAAAGTAAATTGAAGTAAATTTTGTTCACTATTAAAATATTTTTATTATATTGTAATACATAATTTGTCTAATTATATTTTACGAAACTTGTGTGGTATTTGAACTAATTAGAGAAATACCACTTTATGTGTCTTATGTTATTGTGCAAGAGTTTGTTTTATACAATATATCATGCAGTATGAATATAAATTCTAGTCTTATTATGTATACCTAATAATAATATTACGATGATAGAAAAATAAAGAACAATATTTTAATGATGATAAATGTACATTATGTGAGCTCACTTAAAGCAACCATTGATTTAATTATTATCACAATGCAACTTATCACTAGGCTTAATGATATTGTGTTGTGATCACTTGTTTGTATCACAGATGCTACTCAGGGATAACCTGTGAGCACATGCGTACAATTTATTGGTCGACACGTGCTGTGGTTTCCCTCGTGTTGTCATATGTTGGAACGTCTCCTTCTCGCATACAGCACCCGCAGAAGGCAGACTCGTAAAATAGTAAGCCTTTGTCCTCACGAGCATAAAGCTAAAGAAAGGATTGTGAGACATCGATGCTGTGATAGCTGAGCGGGCCGACGGAGGCGGGGTTCGGCGGCGCCCGCAGGCCTGGCCGCTGCAGCTGGCACTGGCGTGCCGCCTGCGCCCACCCACATCCTCTCATCCCGCATTACTACCGCTGCTTCGCTCCTCACAGCATATTTATCAATTGTATTCAGCACGTGCATGTAGTATTTACTGTTTGTAACTACTTTCCTATCCAATCTATTTACGTTAGGTAAATATTTATAATTTTTCTGTAAAATGTGACTTAAAAATTTAATTTTTATTTTAATTTCGCGTTACACTTTCCTTATTTCAGTAGGTAGACTACGTAGATTTATATTTTTCTATCATCCACTATGAGCCGACTCGAGGTGCGCGGCCAATAGTGGGCGGACCTCGATTCCGCTCGTTTATCTCGCCCGCGACAATCGCGAGGGCCGCGGCTGCGCGAGCGCGGGATACGCGGTGCTTCTCAGCGTAAGTGATAGCGTTTTGTGTGTTTGGCATGTCTCCGGAGTCGGGTACACAATGAGAGATATTCGATACCATTGGAAAGACGGGCTATCAAGCGTCGGCATGAGTAATGAAGTGCAACTACCACAGTTCCGAGTACTTGGTCATCGGCAGCGAGCTACAGTTGTAACTCTCACCACAGGTAACGAATCGCATAGCCTGCCGTCCTAGCACAATCCATATATTGCTCCGCCACCGACCCCGTCTCCCTCAGCCCGTGTGCAGATGGTAGTTACCGCGGCACTAGCACACACGCTAAAACACAATACAATAATCGCACAAAAAAGCGCGATCAGCGATCTCCGCGATTACATAGACAAACCCCGACCGAATGACGACTCGAGTTAAAAAAAACCCATTGCAATGGGCCTGGGGTATTTTATTTATGTGTCCGCTGCGCACAGTCGGCTACACCATGCGAGACATCCGATACAAATGGAACGAGGGGCCCAACTCTGTGGGTGTTTCGAATGAGGTGTCGCTGCCGCAATTCAAGGTGCTCGGTCATCGACAGCGAGCAATGGAGATCTCACTCACCACAGGTATTGTAATTAAGGGGGATTTAATTACCACGACGAGAGACTACTAATACTTGTTGAGATTAATAGTACGTGAAACACTGGACAGAAACAGTCACTATTCTTTTCACATCCTGCTTTTGTACTTTTGCACTAAACACTGAGTGGTGTGTAAAATCAATTTAAGTACTTTAAATTTATTTAATAGACCCCAATTACTTTAAATTAAACATTGTAGTACTACGTAACGTAGGTACATAAATATAAGTAAAAGATTATATAAAAAATAATTGTTGCCACTATCTATTCTTCTGTACTCCGAGGTTTGATTTTTACGCCCTATTTTTTTTTAATGTTTCGAATGAATATATTAACGATGTTAATATCTTACAGGAAATTACTCAAGATTAGCTTGTGAAATACAATTTGTTCGGTCAATGGGCTATTACCTTATTCAAATCTATATTCCATCTGGTTTGATAGTTATCATATCTTGGGTATCATTTTGGTTGAATCGTAATGCGACTCCAGCGAGAGTAGCTTTAGGTGTGACCACCGTTTTGACAATGACTACACTAATGTCCTCGACTAACGCCGCTCTGCCGAAAATATCTTACGTCAAGTCAATCGATGTATATCTGGGAACATGTTTCGTCATGGTCTTCGCAAGTTTATTAGGTAAATATATATTAATTAGTGAAATATATTACTAAATCGCAAAGCGAAGCTAATTTTATATATTTAATTGCCAATGCGACTTATTATAATCAGATATTATTTCTTTGCAAAGCGAAATTATCTATAGCTATTTTTACTTTGTAAATCAGGATAATTGTAATTTGTTGCTATAGAACTTCTGTTATACGAGACTCTCATTCTTTGCAGAATACGCGACGGTGGGATATATGGCAAAAAGAATACAAATGAGAAAACAAAGATTTGTTGCAATACAAAAAATTGCTTCAGAAAAAAAATTACCCGTTGATTGTCCACCGGTAGGGGATTCCCATACGCTGTCTAAAATCGGTACAATGAGTAGATGTCCTACGGCACGACCATCGGTAAGTATTTTGATAAGGTATAATAATAAAACTTAGATCTAGTCCATACAAAACATTTGACAAAATATTTCAGGAGGTACGTTTTAAAGTCCACGATCCCAAAGTCCACTCGAAAGGCGGTACATTGGAGAATACAATCAACGGAGGCAGAACTAACGAAGAGGACAATCCAGGGCCGCCCCCGCATATTCTTCACCCTGGCAAGGTAAAAACACTTAATTAAAAATATAATTGTAAGCGAAAAACTTATGCCAGCGAAAACCATGTATGAGCTCTGCGCACGCAAATGTTATTTTACTATGAAATTTCAATGTTATAATTGATCACTTTTACATTATTTTATTTATTTAATTAATTAATCAAATTCATAATTATCTAAAAGTTTTCAAGTTAAGCGATAGCGTATTTACATATTTGTAAGTTGCGTTATTATTTAATTAATGTAGTTGTGACTGCGACGATAGCTGTATTTGTAATTAGTGTTAATATTTTTAATTATCTTCTTCCAGGATATAAGCAAACTTCTGGGAATGACACCATCAGACATCGACAAATACTCTCGCATCGTGTTCCCAGTTTGTTTTGTTTGCTTTAATCTTATGTATTGGATCATTTACCTGCACGTGTCAGACGTCGTGGCTGACGACTTGGTTCTTCTGGAAGAGGATAAATAGAGGGGGAATATTACATATCCACTTATTTTTCCATCAGCTTAATATAATAATCTGAAACTAGTTTTCCGATTTAAGTTTAATATTGGGTCTAATTATAAAATTTTCATAAGTGATTATTAACAAATAATATTACAGTAATATTAATGACTGAATTTACATTTTCGTACTTTGGTTTATCTGAACTACTGCATAGAATATTGGCGTGAAGTAAAAGTTTTTCCAATTTCATGTGAAATGATAAACCAAAGACCTTCAGGCAGTCCTTTCCCCTTTCCGTTATTTTTTCCAATAAGGAAAGTGTGGATAAAAAAGGCAAAATATATGTACCCCTTATTTTGATGTTCATTTTCAATTTGAATCGAATATCGGAGTTTCAAATTATTATAGTTTACGTGGTAAAGTAAGTGGAAGTAACCTAAAGAAAATGTAACATAAATCTGATGCTCAACTGTTTCTGCTTGAATATAATTAGAGTTAGTTTTCTATTCACCATATCTTAAAGTTTGCCGATTGTTTATTGTTTGCAATTTTTCATATTGTAATATAATATTAGGAATTTATTTTAAATAGAAACAGATTATTCGTATTGTTGTAACATTTTTTCAAAGCTTCCTGATATAAAATTGTTTTCTATGATACGATTCCATTAAGCTGTTAATCATGCTTTTAAAAAATAAATGCATGTGAATTGATTTAATTTTAATACTTTTAATATTTCATTTAAAAATTATGACATGTTCGTTATTTTAAAATTTCATAATATTATTACATTTTAACTATAATCGGCATTTATAAATACACATCTCCATAGATCTCTTGAAACATTTTAATTTAATTGTCATGGTCATAATAAGGTGAAAGCTACATATTCTATTATTCTAGACTTATGCATGCAACATGATTGACGTTTTGAAAATCATCAAAAAAATCAATTGCTTATCGAATCATTTATTTTAATCTTAAAGAATATATTTTACATGTATTCATTTTAAAATTTCTCTTTTTAAACAAATGTAGATTTCAATTTACTATATTCTTTGTAGATAAAGTAGTATATTTAAAAACGCTGAATATACAAGGATTTTTCACAAAATTAAATAATAATAATACCGCAAAGTATAGTTAAAACACTCAATACATCACTCCTATGTTGCCTTTTAAACACGATACAAATGAAAGAAGTGATAGAAATATAAACATAGCTGGAATTGAATTCGAAAGAAGTACATAAACACTTCTATATAATCATCCGACTGAGAGATTTGTAAATACAACTGAAAATTTAGTTTTTAGCTTTAGAATAAGAGAATGAAAAGATCAACATAAATACATAGAATGTGTAGAAGCAACATCTATTATCTATCTATATTTCATTTATAATGGACTGTATAAGTGTAATTATTTACAGTATACTAAATTATTAGCATTTGTATCTTCAAACATTGCGTTTGTTTACATTAGATTAGTATAGCACAGTAGCCAATGCAACGCTTAACTTATATTAGTAAAACTAGACGAATTAGCTTGTTTTGCTAGCTAGTGTAATTTACGAAGCTCTTGTAGTATTTGCAATCTATTGAGCATTGGAACTGTACATATGCTGTTGGAATGGGAAGTTAATTCTATGAATTCTTATGTTATGTGGAGTCACCTCTATGTGTATAAGAAGGGGGAATTTTCTTTCCCATTTTAACAGCACTTACCCTCATTATCTGATGTGCAGCGCTCCTGTCATCAGCTACGACAGTTCTTTATTAATGTGGGTTTCGTAAAATTACAATGATATCAAGGTTTAAGTCAGTTATTTGTTGGGACAATACTAAATAGTAAATAATACACTGCCATTCCATTGAACACCAAAGATAGTGCTAGAAATATCGTTTTGGATATTAGAATTTTTACAATAAATATTTAATGAAGTATACACATTTAAATTAGTGAAGCTTAATACGAAATAAGAACCCGAAACTTGAGATTGTAGTATAATTTTAGATATAATTTAGATACTGAAAGAGAACTGACGAACACTTATATCGTTATATCGATGCATATTTTGAGAATAACGTTACAAGTTGTGCGTTATTGACTGTTAAAATCAGAGTTATGAATTGTTAAACAATATTGTTAAGGTAGTTCAACTCATCTTGGCAGATGGCGCTAGCTGTTTGTCGATCAAATACTGTAATATATAATCCAAATAAAATGGCTGAAGGGACTAATAACCAATTTGAGTTGAATTATCTATAAAGGCATTCTTTTATTTAAATTTCGTTAAATAAATTCATAAAATGCTTTCGCAAATATGATCTCAAAATTTGCATAAAATAACAAAACATAAAAAAGGATACGTTTTATTATGATATTTTAAATTCTTTTAAAAATGCAATCCGAAAGAATGTAGAAATAAAACATAGAATTACAGTGACCATGCATCTACTAAATTATTGTAATCCTGATATGATATTAGCACTCTATTCTAAGTGTACTCATTTTTAACTAAAGCAATTCATTAATATATTCTAAATTATTTATTAAGAAATTAATATTAAGATTAAAATAAGAATCGCCGGTAGTATTTCAAAGTAGATATATTAAGACGCAACCTCTGATTTGTGTCTCTGTAACGAAATTCTAAAATAATTATTTAGTGATTAGTAATTAAGTGCGAAACAAATAGGATTAAGATTTCTCTTTAGATAATTAATTATTAAACAAATTTATTTACATTTATTATATTATGTGCACATTCCAAAAAATAATGTTTTAATGTATTTTTTATTGGGTAATTAAAAAAAATGTGTTCCTTATTTTGAATTATATCATATATTGAATGTATTTAATTAACCGTTTATATGTAAAAGTATTTACAACATTTATAATAAGTAATTTTCATTATTTGTCTCATTTGCTTTTCAATGTGATTAGGATAAAATTCGCCAATTAAATTAAAGCCTAAGTATACACCAAAGTTTCCAAAAGCAATATGAAAATTACAAAAAAATAAATATAATATGCAATACTATAGTCGTGAGGTCAAAGTGGTCTTATTTTGTGCATTTAATGTTAATAAAAAAAGACAAATTCTTATATAAATAAAATCATTTTTGAGGAGATGCCTTAAATCTACTTAGTTGGTATAATGTTCACGGATAATCTAATTTTATATATAGTTTTTAAAAGGTTAAATTTAGAATTCCATTTATCTTAGAGGATATAACGAGAACTGAGGAGTGATCTAATTAAATTAAGGATTAATTCAATTGTTTTTCTTTGATTATAATTTTAATATTATGGATATTAGTTTTATGATTTGTAAGAAACGCTAGAAAGTTATTATTAGTCGAAGTAAGATTGCATGTTTTTATTAATATTAGATCACACTCCTCAGGACATGGACTTAATATTGAAATTTACAAATAATTCATAGCAATTTAATAGAAAGTAAGGAATAGTACAACATATGATTAACAGTAAATCGTCATAAATCATATTATTACAGTAAAATGTAATATTATTTTTTAATTATTTTCTTGTGATGTCATAGTAATTCATAGTTATGAGTTCCATTAAAATAATGAAGTTATAGCTGTTGCAAAAAACCAAATTATACACGATTTGAAATTATTAAAAAATTATATATTTAGTAGTAATATTTAATCAAGAATATTTACCATGCTTTTAAAATTTTTAACGTTTGTAGTTCATTTTATAGATGTTGTATTTGTTGATTTATTATTATATGTCGAGTATAAAATAATAAGGTTATTATAAAAGATTCAAGGATTTACTTGTTTCTAATTTGGTACACTGATAAAATAGTTTAGACAATGTTAATGACATAATGAAATTTTTATACATTTAACCGACATTTATAAACAGGAAAAATATAAACAATTTAGATTGGAATAGAAATAGCAACCATAGAATAAAATATGCTCATTGTTAAGATATCAATAGAAGTGATAAACACCATTTCAGATATTCTAAATAATGCCTTATAGTTACAATCGGTTTTTGTATCGTTATATATCTACACATAAAAGCATTTAGCAATAATTACGTATATTTTTATTAAAAAGAAAGTTACGCGTAATATGGACAAATAAAAATTGTGATAAAACTCCCGGGAATCGTGAGCATCCATTATTAAATTATTTATTCCGCCATTTATTATGTTTATTATTAATGTATTAATAATAACTATTAATTCTAATTTACTTTAAACTAGTTTACATTTATATTTTCCACATTAAAATTTAATAATTGATATAATTTTACACTAACATTGCGCATCATTTGTAGAGTTTCACTTCTTCATAAACAAAGTCTATTCTAATAAATGGCTCAATTATTGTATAGTACTATTAAATGGGAAATATTGTTACAAACGTAGGAAAAGGTATAGATTTCTAGATAAACTAACAATCACAAAGAGTAAAAGCTAGAGACAGATAGACCAAAATAATACATTTTATTATTTCAGACTTTGTCTTATTTATTTTTTTATTAAAGTCATTAAAAAGTACACGAAGAAACAATTTCTAAATTGATCATCTTCGCTATCCTCTTTGTTTTATTTTAAATTTTATCATAAAGTTAAAAGTTATGTTACAATGATATATGTGTTACAGTGTCACGGCTGTTTGTTAAACATTGTTAAAAGATATTATATATTATTATTGAAATGAAATCATTACCTCATTTTACGATAAACACCAAGAAAATCGATAATTAGAATAATGTAGAATAGTGTGTATTTGGTACACATTTTAGGTACTGTCATATTATTATAGTAGTATGAAATAGATAAATAGGCACAATACAACGATGCTCTGAAAAGTAACAAAATATACAAATATCGGGATTGTCGAGATGTCAAAGTATAAAGTGATGGATGCTTTCTTTTAAATTATTCTATCCTATTATATTACTCACCTCTTTAATATTTAAATTAAATATTAGCACACCAATTGTGCACCTTTGTTAAAACTTCAAATGACGAAGAAACGACAGCTGTTTTAATGGTAATTCACAATCACAGTTTCCACTTGCGAAACATAATGCAAAAAAATATTGCTGTCTCAGTTTTTCCAAAAAAAATATGAAGAATTATTGTACAATGTACACTGTATAATTGTTTCGATACTTTAAATCTACGTGCACACACATATCCATCAAGGAAATAATAAAACTGTTCAAAATTTGAACATGCGTTACGCTGAATAATAAATAACGAACCACTGTTAATTTATTTTTTATGCATTTGATTTAATCTACAGTTACTGTACTAAATTTATAAAATATTACTTTATATAAGACTGTATATAATTTTTTAAATTTCCATGAAGATATCCTTCGCCTTTAATAAGATTTTATGTAAGCAATTTCTCTTGTTTCGCTTTAGCTCTTTATATCTCAATTCATAGGTTCGTTTATCAAAATGTAAATGAGTTTTATATTTTATTACAGTCAGCTACACTATAGTTATTTATCTGTATACTTATGAATGATAATTAAAATGTAAAGTTTCGAAGGAAAAATAAAGCCATTTTTCAGGAAGTTTTATTTATTTTGATGAAAAACCCCTGTGTTTATAATTATAATATACATCAGTGCACATAAATGACATCACAAATATAATAAGTAAAATTTTAATTATAAATTAAATTTATTTTTGTTTTTGTTTGGATTTCACTTTTACATAACAATGCAGTACACAAGTGAAAACGTAAGTTTTCTATTTTAATGGACGTTTCTGGACGGCGAGTCACTAAAATGGCCAGTATACTTGTATGTTTTAACCCTGATGAAATCCAGATCTGTAAAAATTAATTGTAAAAAAATAAATAAACACAATCAACACTTACCAATACCTAAAACAAATTTTCAATTTTACGTATTATTTTCTACGATTTTTCTTAAATAAATTGATCCATCTTTTGGATCCGACATTCTAATTATAGGGTCTATAATTATATTGAAAACATATCTTAAATAAAAAAATAAAAAAACAAGACAATATTGCTCACTTTGGTTTTTTGCATAAGCAAATCCGCTTTCTATGAATTTTTATTGGAATGCTTTCAAATTAATGGCATTTTTTCCACTTTTATATAACTCCCACATCTTGATATATAATGATTCCAATCCATTCGCATAATATTTACAATCATATAAAGTGCTATGTAAACGAGCATCAGCAACCTTCGCTCGAACATATCGGAGACTAAAAAAATATAAATCAGTCAATCAGTTAGTCAGAATAAACAAGAACATTGCGACAAATAGCAATAAAATAAATGTGAATATTCGCAAAGATAAAACGAATCAGAGAAGAAAGGGCAACCATTGATTAGTTTTTCTTATCCACAGTCTCCCTAAGTATATTCTGTTAACTCAACATTAAATATGGTTTTCATAGACATAATAAAATGATGTTAATGATATCACTATATAAACCTATATATAGCCTCGGACGTATAATAGCCTGTCGCAAAACAGCAGCCCCTTCGAGAAGGCCTGGTAATATAATTTTGTTGAACAGACTATCAGGCGTTCAAATTGTATTAAAACACTGTAATATAACATACACTTTCGCAGCATTTGATGAGAATTATGATCTTAATTATGAAAAACACAGAAACCAGTCATTTAAGTACAACGGACGTAATAAAACACAGCAAAGCATTAAAGATATTAAACGTTTGTTTCTGAGACCAAAATCTATGTATCGTCATCCCTGTCATGATCTTTGACAAGACAGAGTTGACATTATATTTTAAACGAAGATTTTGGTCTCAGGATCCATCGTAAAACATATAGAAATCGCTACGCAGTTACATTGGTATTTTCATTAATATCAATAATTATTTACGTATAGGTACTGGCTGTCTCCCGCGATTCCTTCAGCGCGGAATTATAAAGAAAAACATAATAAGTAGCTATGTGTACTTCCAGACTATGTTTTACATCTGTATCAAATTTCATCAAGATCTGTTGAGCCGTTCCGGAGATACCTTCAAACAAACATCCATCCATCTAAACATTCGCATTTATAATATTAGTAAGATGTACAACTAAATACTTACTAATCTTTATTTCTACCAAGTTCGACTGCAATATTCACGTAATTGCTTCTGTCTTTAGCAATTAGTTCAGGACATTTAAGGGTTTTTAACAGCGAGGCAGCAACTCTATAATAAACAACTTTACCTTATTAAATAGGTATGATAGGTAATCAATTTCAATAGTCAAAAAACGATTGAGTTAACACTTTAATGGTGGAGCTAAGAAAAAACAAAGACCTGGTCTACCATTTTAAATTTATTTTGAGATTATCACTCAAAAGTATAAAAATCATACCGTGATGCTAACGTCACCCCAGGTAACGTAACTATTGGTGTACCCGCCCACAAAATATCCATTGCTGTAGTGTGTCCGTTACACAAATGTGTATCTAAACATACATCAGCCAATTGACCCCTCCGAACATGCTCTTCCTTACATGCTATTTTAGAAAATATCACACGTGTGGGGGATAACCCTACAAAAATAATAAGCAGATATTTAAATAAAATGGATATGCATTCCCATAACTCTGAAAGGTAGGCAGAAAATCCTTTCAGAATTAATAGGACAAGCTAATAACAGAACGGAGTATAGTCACACATACACTCTTACCTAAGCTCTGTACATATCTTAAGATATTTGGTTCACCGGCAGGTGGAAAGCTTAAAAGCCAGAGAACACTATTTGGCACCATTTTTAGTATTTCAACCCATGTCTCCAAAATTTTAGGATCAGTCTTATATAGCTGATTAAAATTACAATAAACTATCGCATCATTTGGAAGTCCATATTGCTTCCTTGAAGAAAATATTATATTGTCAACAACTTCCTGTCCTGATCCCATCCTTTCATTACCAGCATTTATTAATTTACCATTGTAAATATTTTTTCCATTTACATCAATCTGTAAGAAACAATTATTAGATTAAACTAGTTTTTGAATTTTTAAGGCAACACATAATTATTATCAATAAACGTACCACCTTGTTTAAAGATGAATTTACTATTATTTCAGATACTTGTTTCGGAATGTATAATATATTTTCAACTATATTTATTGGTTTTAAGTTCTCGAATGTTATACAATGCTTCTCTTCACTAACAAGAAACATTTGATTGATGTCCACATTCTCTGGTACATTCATTATTGTTTTAATATCATCAGTCATTTCATCATCAGTAATTCTTACTTTGTATTGTTTTCTTAAATGCGGAAACATTTGCTTATGATCACCGACAAAGTAAGTATGAGGCATGTAAGCGAACTTCTCGCTAAAATCATTAACAGCAGATATAGGACACGACGTTTCGTCAGTTATAATATAGTCCATATAATTTGCGCCACTAGTTCCGGGATATCCTAGCCACATAACTTGAATCGGTGCTGGTTTTAAAGCAAAAATTTCGTTTCTTGCTCCCTTAGTATAACCATTCATATTTATTAAAATGTGTATATTGTCATTATTAATTTTTTTTGCTGCTTCTACATTGGACGTTATTTGAGATAGATCAACAAAATGCTCCGATTCTTGAACTATCTTTCTACGGAATGTTGTACCATCGTCTGGATTTAAAGCATAGCAAAATATTTCAAACTTAGATTGATCATGCAATCCTGGTATAGACTGCATTAGATGAGATGTAGGATGGTTTCCGAAATCGCTACTTACGTAACCAATACGTATTCGACCAGCGTTTAATACGTTATAAGTAAAAGTAGGATTGTCGACCATTTTTACTTTTTCTATATATAAATTAGCATGCCTTTCTGCAATTGATTTTCTCGCTTTGTTTGATAATGGATATAAAATGGAATGGTGAGGATGAATCGATGGTAGTTTTTCTGAAAGTAATTGCTGTTCCACAATTGCTATTATATTTTTCATTCGTTCATCGTAGTAATCGCAAATGCATATCAATTGAAAACAATGCGCTAAGTTACAATAGGCATCAGGAAAATCCGGCTTTATTTTTAAAGCATTTTCGTAGCATGCAATAGCTTCCGATATTTTACCCATATCTTTTAAAATGCTTCCTAAATTACAATATGCGTCAGCAAAGGTGGGATTGAGTTCAATCGCTTTTTTGAAACATACTAAAGCACCTCCTATGTCTTGTAATTCTCTTAAAGTGTTTCCCATGTTACTATATGCATCAGCAAATTTTGGTTGTATGTTAATAGCCTGCCTGTAATGCATTAAGGCCTCATGTAGTTTACCTGAAATAGTTAATAGTTATTTATTTTAAATCAAACTAACATACACGCTAAATATAAAGAGAAAATTAATCTGGTTCAATAAGGCATAAGAACATATACTACATGGTAATAACGGATATGGGATCTACAATATTAATCTACGTATTCGGAAGTTCGTCAAAATTAGGTTGTTATATACAAAACTAACCTTGTTGTTGTAATAAAGATGCCAAATTGCTGTGCGTGGCAGCGAAATTAGGAAAAACTTCTAATGCTTTCATGTACAAAGCAGTTGCCTCTTCAATTTTTCCTTGTTCCCTTTTAACATTGCCGAGATTATTCAATGTATCAACATGCGATGGACATAAACGCAAAGCTGCATTATAACAATCTTCCGCCTCGGTGACAAGACCTTTCTCTTTAAGTGCATTAGCAAGATTACAGTAGGCATCAGGAAAATTGGGTTGAAGTTCTATAGCTCGCTTATAGGTATCTATTGCCAGGTCTATAAGACCCTGTTTATAATAGACACAAGCTAAAGTGCCGTGTACAAATCCATTCCCTGGAGTTAGTTTAAGCGATTCGAGGTATACTGCTACTGCTCTAAAAACAAAAAAAAAAACAGATTATTAAAACATATGTTATGTAATCGACCTCCAAAATAATTAGTCCTAGCCAGTTTCTGTGAAATGCTTCTTTTTAAAAAGTAAAATTTTATATTTTAACAACACTGCTTTTTATCACGTTTATAATAAGGCACGCAATTTTCTTAATCTGGCTTTATATCAAAGGTCCTTTTGACGTTGTAGTGTTTTATGTGGCCTTTATATTTTATTTTCTTGTATTTTATTATAGTTACACCTATTTATAAAAATACAAGTGTTTTTAAATATTTTCTTGGAATTTTATGTTTCTATTCATTAATTTAATCTTCATAAGTCGATATTTAAGTCATCAGTTTCATTTTTAAGAAGCCTAAATCACTTGAATTAAGTGGCCGTCTTGAACTACTCGTCTAATGCTCTTCGGTTAAAGAGTTTTAAAGCCTGATTTTACTGCATATTGAAATCAAGTTTTCTATTAAGAAAACTGTCATTTTATAAAATAAAGTTACATAATATTTCAGTTAGAAAGCTACTTAAGAGTGACGAAGTTATTATTTTTATTTTTGAATTATTTACCCAATAGTCATGATGACAATTTGAATAAAAATTATAATAATTATAAAACACTAAACAAATAGTGCTATGGCAAAAACTTCGGTACTTAGTTGTATTTATAAATTAAAAATTATTCTTATATATATTCAAATTGATTTTCTTTATAAGACTATAAACTAACCTTTTAAGCTTATTTTTGAACCAAGCAATGCATCCGTTGGATAGATCGGCCGCTTGCGATGTGAGACGCGGCGGTGCAATGTTGATAACGGTGTAGACGACGATGCATTGGTAATCCATAACACGGGCATATCCTCGAGCGTTACCGGTGGTGACTGAGAGCGGCGGACGCGCAGGGCTCGCGGAAAAGTCGCCGCGTCACGAGAGACGCGCGCACCTCGTTTGCCAACTTCCCCGGCGCGTTGTCTACGCAAACCACGACCTTCACTAGTCTGTTTATACTAAACTCATATCTGAAGCATATTTTACGCAATTTATTAAAAAGCTGGACGCTGTACGAACTGGACATTTAGCTCTTACGACGAAAATGTCTTTGTATTTGTAAAATAATAACAGTCACAATATTAATTCTCATGTTTTTAGATATCGGTACTACCAATTCTCAACATTTGTAATTTTAAATTCATTGTAAACTTGTTAACATATATATTTTTATACCATATGGAAACAGCTGGTAAAATCGCGTCGTGTTTACCAACTGAACAAAGTGTCACAGATGTTGATAAAATGTATTAGAATTAGGATGCAGAGAATTACAGTGATGTATTAAAGAACGTCACAGTAAAACTTTTTAAACAGCCGTAAAATGTTTACGTTTAGCAATAAAATGGTATACGTCAATGTTACGATAATATCGATTTTCGGATAGCATCGACGCAGCGCGGCGTGGCGTCGGGACGGGCGCTGGACGCGACTGCGGCTTCCCCGCTGGATCTCGTCAGCTCGTCACTAACATTTCGATACTCTCGTTGCCGCACCTACATTATATTCTCAACATTAATTAATTATTCTATACATATTAATTAATTCATAACATGGCCTATTTCATCAAAACCTTCATCATATATTCATTATTCATTTTATTTTTAATTTTATCTGAGATATTATTATGCTTTTATTAATTTTATATTTTGTATGGTATTAGCCACGGAGATGATGGTTTTATTCTTATTATCAAAATTGTACACAGCTTAAATGTTGAATGTGTATTATATTTTTTAATAAAGCGGTATGAATGCTGCCAAATGTTGTCCACGTACTATATACTACACGGTAATTAATGTCACAAAAAAATATCGAATTAATACGTATGTAAGTTTTCCCCCTGTGCATTCTAGGTGAATTTATATACTTAATTGGTAAATGACAAATGATTAATTGAATTATGTTTAAATACATTTTAAATAATTTATATTATATTTTTAAAATTAAAATGTAATTATCGATATTTGCGTTATATTGCATACAAGTCTGTATGTTCCATTTTACCGTGATTTTATTTATTAAACACGTGTCGACAAACATCATTATTTCTAAAGCTTTAATAACAACGTTTGTCAATGCAGGCCCCAGTTCTACTGACCTATATATTCTTAATGAAGACGTTTACTTGTAATCCGTATTCCAAATTCATTTTAACAGTAAGAAGAATCATAACTGTAGAACATTATGAATGGAATATCATGTTAACAGAAGGCTTTATCAATTTATTATATACTTATTTTTGTATTTTTTTTATTAAATTCAATATTTCCTAACTGATATAAACGCAATAATCTTTGGTTAGCAGCTTTTGTTCATACCAATGTAGAACTGTAACATAATGATGATGCTATAAATGTTTTTATCGATGTTATAAATAAATTTTATTTACATCTTGGTACAATCGGCTTTATAGTTGAATGTATTTACAGTTGTCTACGGATAAATGATACTGAGACTTTCCGTTATAGCGTTCCGGGTTGTATATGTGTGTACTCGTATATTTCTTTCGTTTTCTTTGAAGGAACCGAGATAGTAATATGTTTTTCTACGGGTGTTTCGATAGTGAAATTCACAGGTACAAACATAATTTTATTTTAACAAAACACAAACTGGATCTGAATTCTTTGAAGTCAATATATTGATGGAAAAGTTTATTGAGTAATATTCCACTGATCTTTCTTTTATGAATTATTTATATTTTATTATTTTTGAAGTTATTCATTATACTAGCTTTTGCACGCGACTCCCTCCGCATGGTATTAAAAAAAAACGTAATAAGTAGCCTATGTGTTCTTCCAGAAATTTTTCTACATCTATGCCAAGTTTCATCAAGATCCGTTCGGAAGATACCTTCAAACAAACATCTATCTATCCATCCATCCATACATCCATCCAAACTTTCGCATTTATAATATGAGTAAGATTGTTTTTTTTTATATTTGTCACACTTGTTCGTTGCCATTCGTTTTTCCACTTGTCCCTTGCGATTCGTTTTCCCTTTGTACGTCATACTTCGTTTTTCCACTTGTCCGTTGTTTTTTTTCACAAAATCGCCGTATGCTTACATCTTTTTATGATTAATTGTCGATATCCCATTTCTGATTACTTTTCATTTTAATTCCTTTTTTTAACATTAACAAAAGATCTTAACAAGTGGTCATTATTTGTAACTAATTTAAACAATAGCTAAAACTGCGTCCATTCGGTCACTTGCCAACTTTCATACGATTTTGACGGATACGCTACGAGCTATAATTAAATTCAAGAGGCATTGCCAAGGACACTAGCTTCTTACATGTTTTTGGCCTTATAAATCTAACTACAATAAATAATTAAATTATTCAAACATTTTTAGGTCTACAATTTTTTTTATGTAAATCAAAATCGACGCTGTTTTATCTTTTGTCACTTTTTTGTGAAATTATCTTTAATCTCAGAATACTTACTTCCCAAAACAAAGAGGAAACAACTACTTAGGGCATTGGTACACAAGGGAGCGTAAATCAACGAAACTGATTTTGTATAGTAGCGTAGCGAGAAAAGCGTTGCGCGCGCTCTGTACACACAACGTTGACTCATCGACACGAGTTGTCTATTCGGTCAGTACAAGCATAGCGACTACATGACAACTGTATAAATTTACTCCGCCATCTTGAAAATTGTAGCGACATGTCTCACGACGGTCTTGATAAACGGGTTGCGAGCGTCTGTCTTTGGCGAGGACAGATAGAAATGTCTGCGACGCTCGCTATGTACGAACCTTTATGGCATTGTATTGAATAAGTCGCTTAACGACTAAACTCTCCGCGTTTCGAAGATTTATGTTGCCTTGTGTACGAAGGGCCTTATACAATTTGTATCCGTGATAATAGTTAATGTTTTATTTAGAAGTATTGTGCAAAGTAAATAATATTACGATTACTGCATAGAGAAATTTAAAACACATTAAAACAAATCATGACCGGGCAATAAAGATGAACGCAGAGAATAATTATTTATTATAGCCCACATTTCGATAAACCGACCATAAAAGAAGCGAAAGTCCAACATAAAACGTTTACAGATGTTTTATTTCTTCTTTAGTGTTGTTTTTATTTCGTATTCGTTTTAATTAATTTACATACGATCGACATAATAATATACTCACAGACTTTAAAAAACATTTCAGATATTTCTTGCAAATAAAACAAATCAAGAAGCGATAGGAATAAGGTATTATTGCGTGGAATAATTTCGAATAGTAATATTGCTAGATTGGATAGCATTCTGTAAAACAAGGTAGGAATTGCAATCTTGAAGTTCCATAAAAATAATTGAAGATCTGATCATCTGGGGTTTGCATATCGCAGATTGTAGAACAGTAAAACATACTTGATTTATTTGTGAAAATCATGCATTGGGAGAGGCCTATGCCCAGCAGTGGGCAGATAAAGGCTGTCGATGATGATGTGTTTCAAACCATAAATAATAAAAAGGATATTTCGATATCGCTTGTTGATGCTTTTCCCTTGTGTTATCATATTTATAATAAGTATTGAAAACATAATGGTAATTTTAAATTAAAGTTTATTAAAATGGTTTCTTACTCCGCTGGCGCACCAACCCTAAAATCAGTCTGGGCCTCCGACACTAAAGACTGTCTACGCCGCCTGTCCTGCACCATCTCCTTTCAGTCGACTGTTTGGATTTTTTTCCCAATAAGTGAATTAAAAGTTTTTTCTGAAATTCGTATTAACGTTTCCGCGAGTACCTTAGTTGACAGATGTTGTTATTCAGTTATTTATTTGCTACATGCTCTTTGTAAAAGTACCGCGAATGATTTCCATGGGCGTTGATGATCACCTCGTTGTTCTTTGTTCTTAGCACTTGTATACCCTTGTATCCTTAAAAATATAACTGTTTTATACATTAACTTATATAGGAATGGCTAAAACACTCACGTATATATATCCGGTGTCGGCACCGACTAGTTTCGAGCCGAGTTTTATACAGAAATGTGCAGCAAACCCCTGTCTTGAGTAGCACTTATTACACGTCCACTAATAACTCTGCAGCTGCACATTCCTTTTGTATCTTAAAATATTTACACAGTCATGCATATGATTAAACGATAAAATATTCTTCAAAGCCCTTCGACCGCCGCACGACCTAATTCCAATCTATTGCATTATTTTAGTTTAAAAATTAATACCACGAGTCTTGGCAACATGCCTAAACCATTCCCGTACTTCAGAACTCTTTCAAGATAAACTCAAACCAACGGATGCTATTTCATCATTTAATTTTTTACATACTAATAATTTACACTCCGCATGCTGGGAACGTTCCAAAATATATTAGTTTAATCTGTGAAACATCGTATTTTGTTTTTATATTAAACAAACAACCTTTCTAAAAGTACCATCAACAGATTTAAAGCATAATAAAAAAGTTTAGCGGACTTCGGTTACAGATGGAAGAAAAAACTATGAGATTTTCATTGAAGTAAATTTCGTACACAATAAAATTAAAACTGTGATCTTCATTATTAAAGATTTTTAGTTTTAGTAATAGTAGAAATACGCAATCAAATTAAATAAGATTTCTACCTTTTTACTGCTATCTGCCTCAAGATTCTATTTAAAGAAAAGTATTGAGCTAAAATATTTACCATGATATTTGTAATATACAGCAAAATGTATGCAAATGATTTGAGAATTTACGCATAGTAAACTTAGATTTTTTTATACAACATAAGTAACGCATCTGGAATTGCAGATATCTATGGGTAGCATTCGCTCCTGATTCAGGTTACTCCTTTTTTATAGGAGAAGGGGGCAAACGAGCAACGGACCGCTTAAAGTTATTTGATCCGACGCCCATGGACATCCGCAACGCCAGAGGAATCGCAGATGAGTTGCCGACCTTTAAGGAAGGTATACTTACTCGTTTGATAAACTCGTAGTATAAAAAAGTAACTAAAATTTTTAGAGTAATCAAACAAACTTATTGATGCTGTTATTATTTAATATAATTAATTGGAATAATATAATATTTATATAGAGCCTGAAACATATAATTAGGTAGGTTTACATTTAAAGCATCTAGTTAGAATTTCTATAAACGTTAACATTATAATATTAGATATTCATTGATAAATATTTAAAATTTCATACTCTAGTTACAACGAATCTAAAAATAGAATTAGTTGATTAAAATAATACAGTTATCATTCAGCAACAATAATTTCTAAAATTATATAAACAGTTCTTTTTACTGTGAATAAATATACACGCTGTAGTTGGCGCGGGCTGATATTAGCAACAAATATATTTGGCTAATGCTTAAATTAAAAAGATTTTGTTGTTAGTAACCAACTATTGGCAAATGTTGGCGTTGGCCTTCGGTGCAATTTTGTCTGTAGACATTATTATCAACCATCCGCGTCCACGACACGCTCGAGGTACACGTCTCAAGGTTACTCTTGTTTCTGGCTCATAGTAAATATGAAAATTAATTAAAAGTACTTTTTTATTTTAATGCCAGTACCAAAATTAATATCAGCTCACAATTCCCTAGGAGACGCTCCGTACAGCACTATCTTAGATATAGGGATGATGTAAGATATGTCTGAGCTGAACAAAAATGGTACGCTATTGCGAAGACAAGTATTTACAACTTAACACGAGCCACTATAAAGATTGTATCTTATAGTACTACTCTTATTAATTCCTGAGATAAGCAACGTGTACGTGAGATAAGAAGCAACGCGAGTCCAAGACGTAATAAAGCTTGATAGATCTATGGAAACCAAAAAACTGAGAGTTTCCGCTAACCTACTGTTGTTGATTAAACAATTTTGCGATGTATCAAATAGCATCGTCTTATCACGTTTTTACTCTCAATAATGACAGTGGGTTAATATATAAAAGTTTACAATATTGGCAAAGTACTGTTTTGATATAGATTCTTAAAGAAATTGCAAACTACTGGGTGAAACTATTCTAATAATCTACTTCATAAACAATGGTAAATATAACATAATTATAAGCAAGAGATAGATCTACGTTTATATTCTACTTTTACACTATTTGTTCTTTCCAACATTCATTAAACGCAAATAAATTACAGTTCCACGACTTACAAATAATATGATTAACACTGATGGGCGTGTTTGTATTTACATTTCAAATTTTCATACGATAAAATTACAGAAAATCAAATTTAATTGTTTAATGTTTCACAAGTGGTTAACGCTTTACTAATTTTGAAATCACTACAAGCACAAGTACGATAATTACGATAGTTATTTAAGCTAATTGAATTTATTGAGTGCGATGCTCAATTATTTTACGAGTAGAAGGTTTATGATACAATAACTTTGTATTATTTTTTTACGTATAACTACAGTTTATTTCATTATTAGTTGTGGTTAGCATGTACTCGTAATTTATATTAGTACTACGTTAGAGAAATCTATGAATTATAATTATAAGAATCTGATTTGCGTGACTAGAAATTACATTTATCATTTTGTAAACGTAAAAATGATTTTTATCAAGATATTTATTTAAATGATTCATTTTTTAAAGAATTGCCTTGTTCAGAGTTCGGCGAACTTCCTCCAGATGTGCTTTGCGGACTTCTTTCGTTAACCTGAAAATGAAATAAAAATTAGTAATGAATAAAAGATTGCACAATACTCACATAAGAAATAAATTTCATCTCCTACGATAATGGAAACGCTATTTCATAAGAAATACCGTTCATTTCATAGAAATTCTTAGAATTCCTAATGTCAAACCGCGAACTATGTTAGGAAGTGTGATATTAAATCACACAGCATGATTGGGTTTATAATCGAACTATCTGATCGCTAAATATGCGCTCACATCGTTAGTCATTGCCGATAATTTTATTAATAGACAACGATTACGTCACTTGGTGCTCTCGAAATCGGAAAGCTTATCGGTAATCCAGATATTTGGTTACATCGTACTTAAATTCGTCAATCAACGGAAACGCAGAATTTGTATTGAATTTATTTACATGTTTTGTTTAAAAATAATTAATATCAGCTAGAGAGAGTAAATTGAGAAAGTTCTTATAGAATAAATTTTGAATATTTTAAATAATTAATCGTTCGTTCTTTTCGTTTGCAAAAAGTTTTTAAGGTTGATTGCAAAAAGTTTAAAAATATTCTATTTATTCAGTTTAAACTGGATCGTATTACTTCTGATATAAAATTTGAATAGCATTTCTACTTACTGGAGTTTCTTTTAATTTTTTAATAGAATTCAACTTGATATAGAAACTATTTTAAAATGAAAATTCTCAACGAATACTTCGCTGAACTAGTTGGTAAAATGGTAACAGAAAATAAAATAAAATAATCTAAAATGGAGCATGTAATTCCTTACAGAAACAGCTTTCTATTTTTCATCTATTGATAATAGTTTAATTGGCTCAGTTTTGTATGAATTTGTATGTTTTCCAGACTCAAATTTACAATCCAATCATTCAATATTGCGTTATTTCAGTATCGAAACTTTGATATTTCGAATTGATAGTACGAAGAATATATTCGAAAAAGATATTTGTGAATAATTGCGCTCGTATCTTCACGTGAATTTATTTATTGGCACTAGTTAATATATTAACGAAAGCTGAATTTAAAAAAGCCTACGTAATGTGAAAAAATGTCACAAACAAGAAAATTCATACTGAAATAACCTAGTCAGCTTTATTTAGGTGCACGAAATAAACGAGCTAGACATATTATCAAACAATGACGCAAGTAACGTCTACAGAATTGTTTCTAACCGAAATTTAACCAACAAAATACATGTTTAATCATTTGAATTGATGGTGAAGGACATAACTTTATAAATATCGATATATTATTGATATTACGTAGACGGTGAGAACATTTTCGATTATTATGTAAGAAAGTGTTTTTATTTAGAGTTTCTTGCTTTCGGGACAATGAACATATTTACATTGAAGGTTAATCAATTATAAATATGTAACATTTATAAACCAAATTGTATTTACGTATTTTCAAGATCTGGCATCATCACGTATGAATTGGCGTAATTTTTGTCCAAAGATTACCTGGAGTCCAGTATGTAACATATTAGCAATCGTTTCCACATCAAGTGTAGAGTCCTGAGCAGAAATCTTTTTAATCGCCGAAGAAACAATACATATGTCTCCGCGTAATTCACGAACTAAAGCTGTTATCTTTTGCGCGTTGCTCAGTACTTCGACGCTTTGTGTGTATGGGTTATATCGGACTCCGAACGGACGTTGGATACTTTCGGCAAAGGATCTGGAACATTAATAAACGATTCTAAGTTCCTTTTTACATATAATTTCTATAAAGTAAATCATCAAAATATAGTGTCTTTTATGTTCAATATGACTCCTTAAATGGGACACAGTCTAGAAAATCTTCAGTTCAATTTTGTTTATAAATAATACTACTAATTTAAATATCTAAAATTAGTTGATTTTTAGAACAGATCGAGTTTAATTACCTCATTTTTTCCTTAGCTTCCTCAAAAGAATCGGTATAGTAATATGCATTTTGATATGATGTAATAATACACTCTTCATTAACAGTCACGTCGGGATCGAAGCGCTTTATTTTTTCTGGGGTAGCCAAAGCATGTTGCAATTCTGCAACAGATGACAGCAAGCCCGCACCGTACACACGGAATGAACCATCCGATTGGCGACATAGCCCAAACTCCACAGTAAAGAAATACAACTGAAAGAAAAATGTTTTATAAAATTAATACTATGTACCTCTATTTTAATCCATTTGATCTATTTTATACGATGAATTCGTCTAAGTTTCGCCAACAAGACAATGAAAAATGAAAAAAAAAAAAAAAGAATTCCGATACTCAAAACGTTCAAAGAATTCTATGAGTATTCCTATCAGACGACTTATTGTTTCAATCAACAAGTATTCTAGTCACGATCTCAAGTTCAGACGGTACGGGACATCCTAATTCTCTCGTTCATTTTACACTTTTCATTCTCTAGATAAACAGATCTAGTCTACATTAATACATTTTTGTCGTGGCATTTTTATTACATCAACCTACTTCAAAGCTGTTGTTACTTAAAAACGAAAATAAATCAGTATCGAGAAAGATAAATACAACGTCTTGATAGTTGATGTAAATAAAACATTCGTTCTTTAAGCAATGTTTACATTACAATAGTTATATTTCAATGTCCGAACCGAAATGTATTACGACCATGAGTCTTTAATTCCATGTATCATTACAACAACGTTTTGTTTGTGTCCGAAACATAATAGAAGTTGATATACTACGGTGTACATGTTTTTAACATGTAATTCATATTTTAAAATATTTATTTAAATAACGTTCTTCCCTTTAACTGTATACAGAGATATCTAGGTTTTTTTATATTTTATCTATCTATATCGATAGCCTTTAAACATTTTTAACAACTAAAAGTCAATGAAATTCCGAATTATTAAATACTTAATAAGAAGCTTATGTATTTCTTCCTGACTACGTTCTACATCTATGCCAAACTTCATAAATATCCTGAATCATAGATATTCTGCAGACAACTTCTAACAAACATTAGTAAGAATAAATAGTTTTTAGTGACTAATTGAATAGGAAAATGTTTTAATACTTTTTTTTATCCGTTTGTATTCTTTAATAGTATATTGTAACATCTTTGATTTTCTTTTTCTTTCTTAAGGCGTACTTCTTGCATTGATAAAGCCGCGATTGTGAACTGATTTTACTTTACTTACCTTTCCATGGTTGAAAGGAATGAGTCACTGGGAAATCGAGTTAGGGTAAACCCCCTTTTAATGTGTAGTGGCTGGCTGACTATTACAATCTGACAATTTATCTATAAAATATTTTTTTGTTGCTGTTTGAAAGAGCGATCGTGGCTTAGAGGTTAACAACGACAATCTGCAGGTCCTGGGCTCGGTCGTACTTACATTGTGATGTAACCTGCACATATCTGCGAATAAATTCAAAGGTGTGTGTGAAGTAAACCAAACCGCACTGGGCCAGCGTGTTTGGCTACTGCCTAGTCACCCCTTACTTAGGGTAGGCTCCGAGTCCGTCAGTGGAGACGTATACTGAACTGATAGTTTTTTTCCAATGATGATGATGTTTTTGTAAAAATATTACGATGTCCACTTACCGTTGCCAATTTATCAATATCATCATCAGATGCCCCAAGCGAAGCAAGTCCGAGTTCTTGAGAGAACTGAGCAAAACTTGGATTGGCCAATAGGGGCATGTGGCCGAGCAGCTCATGACAACAGTCACTGTAACACGGGAAATAATTTCTCAGTACTTAGTTGAATATATCTAGATCATTAAAGGTTTACCATAAAAAAATTGACCACCTTGAATTCGATAAATAATAGAAAATGTAATAAAACTTATAAATATTAGGTGAACCCCAAAATTTATTTTTTTGATGTTAGGAATTTTAATATTTTTTCATGCAAATGTTTAGAAACCGACTGTAAAAGCTTTAAGGTGAAAATATACATGCAATATTCAATAATTAGTAATAGTGTTTGTACTTACGGTTCCGGTGTATAAAAGGGGTCGGAGGAATGACGTATATACTGCGTGCAATGAAAAACGCGGAAAGCTAGACCGGATAGGAAATCCCTTGGCGATAGATACCCAGCAACGGGACGCAATTGAAATCCAGTTTTACGTTTTAGAAATATGCTCACATCTTCCAGCTGTAAAAAATAAATATAAAATTTCATTCAGATACATTGTTGATGTGGAAAGTGTTAAAATTAGTCATTTGAAAAAAAAATCGATTTTTAAATGTTATACTAACCAAAACATAAACATACGCCATTCCTTAAAATTTTGACTAACTTAAAATACAGTAAATTACTTGAGCTTTAGCACAATTCATCTTATTTATTTAGACAGCTATAATCAAAAAACGAAGTAATTCATTACCTTTATCACCTTATGTGAAGCAATCATTAAACCAAATTTAAGTTAACTTCAGACATACGCTAAGATAGTTAATGGGTTACCTATTCTCGGTTCACTAATGTCAAACTGTCATTTCAATCTATTCATGTGACCTGACCTTATCAAACTTCTCGTTTAACTCGAGTTGTGTTTGAAACAATAATTATTGCAAGCGTTGTCTTAACTAGTTTTGTAACTATATTTACAAGTTGTTTATACCTGAGGTAAGTTGTCTTCCCTGTAACCGCAATATTTAACAAGTTGCGGCCAATTTTCTAAATATTCAACGCAAGCGTGTTTCTGGTACAGTTTGTGTAATTCGCGAAAGACGATCCCCCTATAAAATTCAAATGATTATATTATGTAATATTGAAAACAAATAATGTTTAATTTAAACATTCACTAGACATTAAAAGTTATTTAAGATTTATTTAAGAATTATTTATGTTATTTAAAATGGAATGGAATACAAAATGTCATTTAATATTCGCTTTATTAACAATATCTATATACTAGTACTAATTTATTAGTAGAACTAAGTACTAATTTACTCATTAAAGAAAATAAAATTATATTAAGATCTTACCAAGTTTTGATCTCTGTCTCCGTGTATTGTACTCTTGGTATGGGTTGACCACTGTAATTTTGTCAAAGTCCAAAATTAATAATAACATACAAAAAAGGAGATATAGAAATGAAATGGAATGATAATACTGGAACACAAAAAAAATTAATAACATAAATTATTTATTAAAACCTTTAGAATAATGAAAACAAATAACGTAGAAGGACTCGCTTATCGCAGAAATATTGCACATTATAGTGTAAAATATCCTATTGTAAAATATTGCAAAGGACGGTATCTAATAAAATAAATAACTAGAATTATTTCAATGCAATATATGTATATACTAGTTGTCGACCGCGACTCCGTCCGCACGGCATTAACAAACATCAGAATAGACTTTGTATTCTTCCAGACTATGTTCTACATCTGTGCCAAATTTCATCAAGATCCGTAGAGCCGTTCCGGATATTCGCATTTATAATATAAGTATGATATACAATACAAAATTATGGAGACCGAAGTCGTAGTTTCCTTATTTTCACTCAAAGAAATGTAATAAATGATAATAATACTCACTATTTATAATTATTAGCAATAGCAGCAAAGTGCTCTCGGCGTTTCCTGTAGATCGGATCTTTGAATCCTGGATGATCGGCATCTAATTCCGATCCATACATGAGTACGTTTTGAGCACGATCCAAATCTGAAATTTTTCGTGGAAACCACGGCATTTCGCCAAAATCTAAAAAAAAACTATTCATATTACCCTTTAGCACATGACATTGTCATTTTAATAAAGAAAAGTAGTTTACCAAAACTAGCAGCTGCCGATAGTGGTGTTGGTGGTGCAAAGTCCTCGCCCATCTGTGGAGCAACTACTTCGAATTCTTGTACTTCCCGTTTGAGCATTCGCTTTAATTGCTCCATTCTATGAGGATCACATTCAACATCGACCAAAATATCAGACTAAAACAATTTCTTTTAATAAAGATACATGTATAAAATAATATCTATTAATTATAAAATGTTACTAACAGCGGATATCTCCGTCATAGATTTCCTGGATTCAATATGAAGCACGTTTATTCCTAAATCTTGGAAGACCGATAGAACTTTTACGAGGCCTCCCACTTGGTTTTTTAGAGTAAAAATTACGGAAATCCTCTCTCCCTCGTGAGGATGAGGAACATGACGATGAGTATCTTCAAGCTTAGGATGATGTGCCTCATCCTTAAGCTGCCAATCTGAACCGTTTCTATACAACCACAAGCCGAGTAACCCTTTTCCAGATCCACTCATTTTTACGATTGGTAGTCAAAAGTTTAGTACGTAATATATCAATGCTAAACTTTAAATGTAGCAACAATGTTTGACTAATAAGGGATGCGTCGCTGCAAGGGTAAGAGACAAACTGCGCCTCACTAGTGCCTCCGTTCCCTTTATAAAGAGAACAGGCGCGGGAGACTTGCCGGAGGGTGGGTATATTTGATTGGCGGAATCAAGTGTTCGGTGTAACTTGAAAAATCTTCTCAGACCGTTAGGAGGTGTTCACGCTTATGAGATTTATTGACATAAAATAGTAATTTCTGCAATAAAAATTATAGTTAACACGTGTATCATTTGATGATGTATCAGGTTTTGGATTAAATTAAATTTCATAAATTTTAAATTCATCCAAAGTAATAAATAAAATGTAAATTATATTTTTTCGTGTAATTATAAGTATAAGACCTTCACGTACCTTTGATTTTATGACTGAGAAATATTGCTATTACTTTGTCCGTCATGTAATTTCATACATGGATTTCCTTGAATCCTTACGTCTGATCTTAAGGCGGCACTCACACTAGCTCAGAGAACATAGAATACAAATCAGGGAGAACCTACCTACAGTGGTTGGGTAACGGGTGTTAAACGTGCAAGTCACTGTATTTATTACCATTGTTTAGCGAAAAGAGCATCCCCTATCATTCATTATCCCGAAGACCTTTCCGTTTCTTTTATCACATTGAAGTTGTATAAACTTATAAATCGTAGCTATTCAGGCCATTAAAAATGGCTTTTTCAACATTATCCTACCCTTTCTAGTTATTTTTTTTTAAATCATTATACAAGTAAAGATAAACAGAGAGAACATAATAATTTTTGATTTTTTTTTCATCCCATCACGGGTTTTTTTGAAAGTTTGGTTACTATTATAATAAATACAAAGCTCAGCAACGTGCATTGATACATATTGTAGCCTTTGTTTTTTTTAAATCAAATATGATAGATAATGTATCGAAAGTCATTGTTAGTAATTCTTAACGTCGTTGATTAACATCTCACATTATCTTGATGTAGCAGTAAAGAGTTAATAATGACACGACTTTTATCCATTCACCATAAGAATATGTTTATATAATGTAAACTCAGATATTAAAGAAGCGGATAAAGGGTTTAATAACGTGCTCATCTTTCATTACTATTTAAAGAAAACTATTGATATCTATTAAACTTTAAAGGTATAACAGATTCTAGTTAAAATAAAAAAAATAAAAAATTTTCTCTTTTTAGCCGACTTCAAAAAGAAGGAGGTCATCTCTGAGGTCAGACTGTATTTTTTTTTATGTGTGTTGCCGCGAAACTCCGCCCCTGGTGGTCCGATTTTGATAAAAAATATTTCAATCGAAAGAAAGTGCTTGCAGATGGGTCCCATTTTTTTTCTTTGTATAAACAAAATTGTTATTTTTTTGTTTTAATAGTTTTTGGTTTTAGTATTCCTTATAACTATACTGGTAGGTTAATAATATGAGCTACTGCTCTCTGAATAAAATATTTTAAGATTAAAAGCATTGTAAGACTTGAGAACAATAATAGTGTAACGAGGCGTATACTGTAAAACGATAAGGACATTAAGAGGATTGTTCTTTTGTGATAGTCACGCTACGCCAACATGAGGGCTTTATCACAATGATCTCGTAGTTATAAATTTTATCTATAATAAATGACGTCCGCAACTTCGTCAGCGTTGAATTAAACAATATGTTCTATATGTCTGTAATCAATTTCTGCTCTAAATTTAGTCCCGATTTATTCAGCCATTTTGGAGTTACGTTATAACAAACAACCAGACATCCATACAAATTTTCAATCATCTGAAGCAAACATGCGTTATAAATCTTCTTTATTAGAAGATGAAATTCATTTATTCATTTACCTGCGTTGTAAGGTTTTTGATGCGTGCATCCTTTATTTGTTTTTATTGTATGTGAATATAAAATACTAGCTGTCGCCAGCGACTCCGTCCGCGCTCAGTTAAAAAAAAATCAAAAAATAGATGTTGGCCGATTCACAGACCTACTGAATATGCTCACAAAATTTCATGAGAATCGGTCAAGCCGTTTCGGAGGAGTACGGGAACGAAAACTGTGACACGAGAATTTTATATATTAGATTTAAGAAAACAACAAATTCTTTTAAGTTAAATATTTCAAAACTTTTTTGCCACCCGTTTGGCACCCGCCCAGACAATTACATGCATCTGGCAAAAAGTAACGACTTACCTAACAAACAAGTTATAGCTCCGACAAACGATGAATATCCTTAGTTCCGTGCTCTAAATAGTTTACTGTTATTTTAAACTCCTCCTAAAAAAAACGCTATGTATGAAGCCTAGTATTTAATAAAGTTAATTGTCAACTTTAAAGTGCTCCCAGGTGTGGATCCATTTGATGACTCTAATTCTGTCAGTTAGTCAACGTTATTCAGTACTAGCTATTGCCCCCTAATAAAATAAAAACAAATTTAATTAGTAGCCTATGTGTTCTTCCAGACTATGCTCATCGTCTACGCCAAATTTCATTGAGATCCAAGCAGCCGTTCCGGAGATACGTTCAAACGAACATCCATCCATCCATCCATCTAAACATTCGCATTTATAATATTAGTAAGGTTATTGAGCGACAAAGTTATCTGGCCCGGTTGGTATAAGTCAAACTAAATTGAGATAGGTCACTAATGCCCCCCTGTCTATTTCAAAAAAGTGTGAGAAGATCCTTGTACTGTAGCTATCTTTTATTTTTTTTTATTTATGTCATTTTCCATGCTCGTGTACTATGTACGATTTTCATATTTTCTGAACTATCCGCGATAGCAGCGCTTCTTTTAACGGCCCAGTTAAGCTTCAAAGACACTATAAATTCGAAAGTTAGATGAAATAAAAATCTTGATTTAACTTAATGCAAAAAGAATAATTTTGTTCGTATTCAAAGTCGCAAACTAAGTAATAAATTAAATCATGAATAAATCATATTCAATGCGAAATTCAAACGTTCTTTGATTACTAACGGAGCTTTTAATACAATTTCCCCCGAGACGTCTCCAAGCTCTTTTCAGACTTGCAATGAATAAATGTTTATTATTGTATGTCAATATTACCTTCATCCCCCCCTGAGATGGATTGAAAACAGATTGTGTCTAAGATTTTTTTTTTCATTTTTAATTTAAAGCCAAAAAAGCATTTTATTTTAACTTGTCGATTTTCATACAGTCAGACATTATTTTATTTATTCAAAGCAATTAAGAAACAGTTCGTGTAATTTTAATAACAGCCAAAACAGATTGAGGCAATTGATTTCCGCTTCTGATTTTCAAAATTTTCACTCTTTTGATTTTTATTGATTTTCTATTGTAGTATTAACATATGATTACCAAAAACCTTTGATTTTAAAATAGGATTATAACTAGTGTTATATCATTTATATATTGTTATTCGAAGCCAAATTGCTGAATGCAAACTAATTTGAATTGAATAAAGTGAACAGTTCATAGTTGTTTTGCCCTTGATTTACACACTCACACTAACTTATCTCGCTTTTGCTCTTTCAAAACATGCAATAAGGTCGGGAGAGGGTCTGGATGCAATGTCAAGGTGAAGAGCAAAATATCGAAGTATTATTGACTAACAGAAACATTTTATCTTACTTCATAGAATTTATTAATTATAAATACCAAAGTGCTGTTATATTACCTGGTGTTTTCTGCTGTTAAAATTTATTGTGTTGGAACTTTGTTATGAGTAATATGCGTAATAAATATTTTTAACTGGTTTATGTTATTAAATATTAACTCTTAGTTTGTAAAGAAGGTTAATATTAGGTGTAGCGTTACTGTTTTATTCTTTTATATTAAGGTTGTAGGAAATTTATCTTTTACTTTATAAAATGAAATAGTTTTTGTTTGCTTCATCACATAGTATATATGTTCTTCATCATAGCATATACATATAGTACCATCAATATACTCATTTTTAAATGATTGCAACTATGATTGCTACACTTCGTAGCAGTTAGAGCTCCTTTAATAACAATTACTCAATTATACGAAATAGAATTTTATTTCAAAACATTACACACATTTTCTTTGAATGTAAATAGTAAGTAATAATGCGATAGTAATTTAATTGTCATTTTCTTATGAAAGAAAAGACATTTCGTTGAAGTGTACTTAAGAGTCGGAATGACAGAGGCAGATAGAAGAGGGACTTAGATTGTTTATTTTGCTCTTAGGTCTCGCACTGGCAACTCCATAGTGGACAGAGACGCCTAACTATTCAAACATTCCATTTTTAAAACAAGATATCCAAGAGTTCGTTTTTCTTTTCTATCTTTTACAATTTAACTCTTACTATCTGTTTAAATGTTTTATGGGAATGATTTTTTTTACAACTCGTACATATTATATACGACGTTTACGACTTTATTTATTATATAATTTTACTAGTACATCTGTTAATAAATAGTAATGGTTCATTAAATACGAAAAATTCTCCATTAAAACTAATTCTTGCAAACTACAATATGAAACATAAGTATAACCAAAATGAACTTGAAATAAAACCCATGGCGTAATGAGTTAATTATTAGTTACTAACTAAACGTAAAAAAGAAACTTGAGTTTAGTTTGGTTATCAAACAACAATAAGCAATCAAAAAGTTACGTGTCAAAATTGAAACGCGCCAAGATACATACAGTGATCGACTTGACAACGTATAGTCATAACTCGAATTTGATTTTGACGGATTATACGTTGATTCATAAAATATACGATCGAAGACCGTTTGTTCGAAGGGTGCGAATATACATGGGGATGGCGAGTTAAAGGATGCGCGCGCAGGACATTGACGCATGCGTGAAGTCAATTCAAGTCTTTAGAATTTCCACAACTCGGTCGATAACTTAAAAGGGCGCAGGGGCGCGCATGCGAAACCCTCTTTGACTGAGAATCAAGTGTAACAGCGACATGGCTGACAGCGAGTTCGAAGAATTTCGTCGAGTTTTCGATAAATTACCACAGCACATCAAAGCCCCATCATCATTTTACTCGTAAGTAATCTTTCTTATATTTATAACAAAAAACCGCAGCGCACCCTTCAGTTATGCGAATGTTTAACCTAATGACGACTCGTCTAATAAAAAAAAACATTAATATTAAATTTTAACATGTTTTTTTTAATATTTAATAAATAAGATTTGATTTTGAAATATTTAAGATTGGTGCCAAATGTGGGATTGGTGGACGAGTCACCTTCATCTAAAAGTGATGGTTCACCAGAAGATGATAAAGGGGGGGTTGGAGATGCCGAAACGGTAAACGGCTCTACAGGAGCTGCAGATGCCTCGGCCGCAAACCAAGGCGACGTCACCGATTCACAATGCAGTCCTAGACATCAAAACTTTACCAACGGCGAAAGAAAACGAAGAAAACTTCCAGAAATTCCAAAGAACAGAAAATGTAAGTTATTATTATTTATTTATACTTTGTTACGATATAAATAATCCCGGTTAAGGTAAAGGTCATGTGGGAAGCTGGCGTTATTTTTACATTTTGCTTCTGCGCTCTGCGATTTTTGATGCTCAGACATTTTTAGGAACACGTGTAACTATGTCTCTTCATTGTTAAGCGTTTGCGATTTGTATTAAAGTGTATATGTTATTAATTTAAACGTTTTAATATACAACGTTTAAGTAAAACCTATAACTATCCTAAATATATGAGGTTAATCATTAGCAAGACTACTACCAAAATATTTTTTATTTATTCGAAAAAAATCTGTTAGGTATAACACAATAGTGGTACTGTCTATTTTTGAACGATTTTATGTCATCAATTTCAGTAAATTAAAGGATAACATCATGTTATCCTTACACTGATAGATCATGATGATAAAATTGATTAGCAAATATAGTATATAATGGCTTAACCAGTAATGAGCGACCTGTTTACCTTTTTTATTTACATAAAATAATTATTATTGAATATAATTTACAAAAGAATAAAAAGGTAATTAAACCACGAAAGATTTGTACTCGCAAAAAGGATATGTCATGTTAAAAGAGTGAATTTAAAAAATTACTGATAGGTTGCTAAGCAAGAATAGTCAAAGTACTATGTACCGAACACACATACTGTACATGTACTGTACATACTGTACATGAGTATGTACTGAAACATACTGTACATGAGTAAATGTGAAATAATCAAGATTAGTTTGTTTAAAACATTCCACAAACTTGTTTTCTTTTATTTGCATAGTATTATAAGTACATTTGAAGCTTTTGAATTTATTTTATTGTATGTAAATAATTTGGAGATACACTGACAATACAATTTTTTTAATACTTTGTAACCTTACTAGAGCTTTGCGCTTATATTTTATTTTGTTCTTAGCTTTATGCTTCATAATTTTACTTTTTCGTTTCAATTTTTGTATTCAAATATTCTTTTCATTTTTGTTAATGTAAGCATAAGTTGTTTTTTTATCGTATCGTGGGTAAATCTTCGTAAGATACCCTGAGTTTTGGTGGAAAGACAGGGTTATGTTATCACATAGGAATCTCTTCCTACTCCCGTAAAGTAGTATGAGTGCATGAGACAAAACTCATTATATAGCTGTAGGTTAGAACAGAGTCCGAAAATACTTTAAGATAGTTATATAACAGTTGAAAATAGCAATTCATTACCATTATCTAGATTTTTTATACATGACATTGACGTGATCTTTTTCTTGAGCAACATAAGAGTTGTTAAAACAAAAGAATTCTTCAAAATATCAATTTAAGAACTTTAAAATTAAAAAAGAAATATAAAACAAATGTACATAATATCAGAATACATATTGCATTCTGGCAAAGTATGGGAATCGTTCAGTCAAGCTGTTTAAGCTGCAGATTACAGTATACCGGACAAATGCATGCGAGTTCGATTCTTTCTTCTTCTATTAGGCTGATCTTTCTTCTATTAATAAACCATATTTACTTATATATTTACAGGAATTCTGTTATGTATTTGAAAGCTTTATGTCTTCGTGTGGCTTTATTAATATGAGGTAATAAATTTTTCAGCCACAGTCATGGGTTCAAATCAGCCAGCATCGCTGGCAGATGAATTAGGGGCGCTATCTGGTGGCATAGTTCGCCCAGGAGGTCAAAGTCGACCTCTGTTGGTACTTAAGTGCGGATACCTCCTAGACGAAGACTCCAGTCCAGACTCAGAAAGACTGCAAAGTCTAGGGGATGTAGACAGCGGTCACAGTACTGCCCATTCACCCATAGATACCGGCCCAAAAAGCTTGTCGCCAACACCACTTCAACAAAATGGTTTGTATTGCAATGAGATTTTTATTATGTTTCATTTATATGTAGGTTTCAGAGTGTTCTTTATGTTTAGACAAACAATAATAATTATTTCAGTGCAATTCGTGGATGCTTACCAATTTTCTTCAAATTGGGGTATATAACAAAATAATTAAATTATCATCGCTTCATGCCAATAGAAAACACTTTAGCCTTTAACATCTAGACTAAAAATTGGCTACGTATTCACATCTAAAGCTGTCTTTTGTAAGCCACGCTTGCCTTTTACTGCAACTAGCGCATCGATATTAGCAGGCTTTGGTCTGGTCGCATGTAGTCGTGTGTTTGTGCACTGGAGCAACGTTATTTTTGAGTGATTCTATTAATAATGCTTAATTCCAAAAGCATTGCAACTTTGTGTTTTTTCACTGTTTTTGAGCTTAATACAATCACACGCTTATTAGTACGTAATTATAATTTTCTACATCATTTCAGTATCACCAACCTCAAGCTGCAGTATCAGTGGTACTAATTACTCAGGCAATATGACGACAGTTCCCCACAGCCATCTAGAGATATTAGAAGCGACCCACAGAGGCCTATACAAATTTAATCCTAGACATCATGATGAACTGGAACTAGAAATAGGAGACCCCATTTACGTTCAAAAGGAGTGTGAAGATTTATGGTCTGAAGGTAAATAATGTAGGAATATTTATTATTACTTACTAACAAATTTTCTACAGTTTGTTATTATTTATTCTTTCCAGGAGTTAATTTAAGGACTGGGCAGCAAGGAATATTCCCATCAGCATATGCCGTGGATATGGAATATAATGATTTTGATCCAGCTAATGTCAAGATTAAAAGAGAAAGATATCTTCTCGGGTAAGTATAATACATAGGTACAATGTAAGTTTAATTTTGTCAGCCTTGTTATGAAATAATCAATCTTCAGCAGTACTTTCAAATCAATACGACTTAAGGTCCTTCACAAATATACCTCTTTGGAAAATAACCGTAACCCTTTCTTCTCAGTTCTTCTACTTTACTGGATGTCCATGCCCGCTGGTATACATAAAATTAAGCGACCTGCTGCACATTAAGAAATATTAATATGTAAATTAAATTGAACAGGTACATGGGATCAGTAGAAACCTCGGCGCATAAAGGTACAGCCGTTGTATGTCAAGCAGTTAAAAAAATTATTGGAGATTACACAGGAGATTTTGAAACTCAGACGTGTATTTTGGAAGTTTCTGACCAAGGTTTACGCATGGTCGATCGTACAAGACCTGAAACGGTACGTTGACGCAATTTAACAATTTTTTATTCCAGCACTGCCTTCTAAAAATATCCTATTTACTCATATTTCCATCTTTTTTCTAATAACCAACAGAAAGGAGTGAAGGGACCGTGCCTTGATTACTTCTATTCATTGAAGAATGTTTCTTTCTGCGCATTCCACCCGCGTGACCACAGATATCTTGGTTTCATCACTAAACATCCGACTTCACAAAGGTTTGCATGCCACGTTTTTCGAGGGATGGAATCCACAAGACCCGTAGCTGAATCTGTTGGGTAAGTTAATTTATAAGTTAAGTAAATAATTCAACTGAAGAATTTCAACAAGGGATTTTTGTTGGTTTCATTCTACAAGAGATTTATTTTTAGGAATTTCAAAATGTTATATAGAACAAGTCTACTTTTTTATATATGCACTGATTTATGTATTAAAAAGTAATTTCTTGTTAAACCTAAAGTAGAAAATGATTTTATTTGGTTGAAAAACTTTATCTTAAGTTCGACAAAAAGAAAAAATCCGTATTAATATTTAGTAATAAACTATACATAAATCATAATTAACACTGTTTACACGTACTATACAATAACTAATGAGTCACTTCTACTTAAGAATTCCACGTTTTCATTGTAATAAGACATTGCAAAGACATCGCTTTAATAATTAACTGCACTACTATGTTCATGTTCATTTGTCACTTCATATGTTACGTTACGTTACATATCAGCCAATTAATTATTGTGTGTTTTGTACGTCTAGTTTGTATAACTAACTAGCTGTCGTACTGTACGTGGAATTAAAAAAAAAGATAATAAACCTATGTGTTTTTCCAGGCTAGGTTCTACATCTGTACCAAATTTCATCAAGATCCGTTGAGCCAAACATCCATCCATCCATCTATCTAAACATTCGCATTTATAATATTAGTAATTACTTATAATTAATTGCATTCCATTCAGTCAAAGACAATCGATAAAGAAGTTCATCACTGTTCATATAGAAAATGATTTATTTTTGATTTTATGTGGACATTGCCTAAGCCAAAAATTATTTGGGTCAGATGTACTAATGATGAAATCTGATGATCTGAGAATACCCAAATTTGATTCAATCCTGTCCAATGCAACGCTTAGAGGCAATAGATTTTTATTCTTAAAAAAATAATACAATTTAATTTTGTTACAGGAGAGCATTCCAGAGATTTTACCAAAAGTTTATAGAAACAGCCTACCCCATAGAAGACATTTATATAGAATAAGTTTAGTTTAAGGACGTATAACGTATCAATTCAGCAATATAACAAGCTTTCACACTTTTGCCGAAGACTAAAGATAAAGACAACATAAGTAGGTATTTATATTACATTTGAATAAAATTATGTACGTTTAAAGTTACATATATGTACTGAGTAATGGTATCTGGTTATCACATAGCTGAAATAACCATTCAGACAAATATCTGTGAATATCATGGGCTTTAAGAAATGTATCTTTATCTCGGTGTCGATAAATATGCCTTCTAAGGATATTTTCTTAAGTAAAAAGCAATCACATTTACATTAATGTTTGTTATTAAAAAGGACGTGGTTTGTATTAAAGAGGAAGTACATCATTGTAATCGATGCCTTGCGCTGCGCCTTGCTTGCTGAGGTTATTCTGTAAATTTAGATATAAATAAAATTAAGGAAAACAGTGAAATATATTACTTTTATTATTTTAGTTTATTTAAAATATAATTTTATGTAAGCTTCTGATTCTTAGTTAAGAAGTACCTCAAACGGTAAGGACGTTATATCGATTGGCTATTCGTGTAATAAAAACAGTAAAGTGGTACAAATTTTCTTAAGAAAATATCAAACGAATCTCTTATACTGTGATATAAATAATTTTGATTTTTGAATTAGATATACTTTTACATGTCTCCAATTATGGATTGTAGGTGAGGTTCCACCATGATAAAAGATAAATAAACACCGCGTGAGTTATAACGCATTGTATCAATCACTGTTAGGTAATGCTTATCAACAAGACAAATATTATAAAGAATCTTACATATAGTAACAATAATAGTTGTAACTAACAATAATTATGTAAAATCGTTTGTCTTTAGACTATTTGATGTTATTATTTTGAATGTTTTTTTGATGGTTTTGATGTTTAATATCTACACCGATCACTTCAATTACAAATTAAGCAACTTCACAATAAAGTTCATACGAATTTAATGCTTTACATATTTGTAAATAGCTAATAAAATGCCCATTAAGATTGCAAATTAACATACCTGATTATAAAAGCATCATATTAAAATATCGTAAGTAAATAAAAATTCATAGTTGTTACAAAATTAAGAACATGACACATTTATTGATATAAACACGGTGTTGTTAAATTGTGTATTTTGTAAATATAAATCATTTAAAGATCCACAGCGAAATTTGGGCAAAGCAGAAGATGCTGTGACTCATAACAAAGCATGAGAGTAATATTTATTTTTCCAGTACTGTCTACCTATTTAACATAGAATAGTATTAAAGTTATTCTGTATTACATGGAATTTTAAATTGTTTTATTTATACCTACAACCTAACAACATTCTATCAATGTAATCATTCAGAAATATAAAAGTATATAATGAATGTAAATGCATGGTATCGGTGGTAAATGGTGGACTTCGAAAGAGGAGGTTCTCAATTCGATTGATATTTTTTAGTCACTGTACAAAATTCAAATTTATTGTTTATCACGGCAAACCATTTCACTTTGGTAGCTAAAAAAGATGGTTTAAATTGATGTTAAAAGATTACACTTAGATATTTAAAATTCATATCGTTATCATTCGTATCTTCTTCATGGAAAAGAGAAGGATGATGATGATGATCGTTGTTTTCCATACAGCTTAACGATAGTGTGATGTAGAAGGTAGTGTGATTAAGGGATCCTAAAGCGTGACACTTTCAACTCCATCAATACCTAACCGTTCGCATTGCATATGATTTGTGCAGTCTGCTTCCGAAAATTTCAGTGGTTTTCTAAAACCAATGATACTGCTTAAAATCAATCATTTATGAAGTTGCAAAGATTGTTCATGGGTCTCGCTTATTTGCCCAATGTATGTACATTGGACATACATAAACATTATTCATACATGTATGAATAAATGTTTACATGAGGAAGAACTAGATGGCGCTTTTACAAATTTGAATTATTTTATTAATAGATGTCGCTACCATGTAGTTTTAAGCTAAACGAGCACGTGGTTGTCCCTGAAATTCAACTTTGCGCAACTTCACCGCAACACAAATCTGACAACTTTTGACAAAGTACTACCGCATAGTGACGTAGTGAAACCTAGATATGGTTGTCTCGTACTCAGATCTCTTTGAAGCGGATTAACATATGGTTTTAGTCATCATGATTATTTATATCGGTTTGTTTGCCTATATATTAAATTTAAATTTAGTATAAAGGCGCGTATTTGTAAAAGGTTTAAAAATTTTCATTTTTGGCTTTAATTTGTATTTTTTGGTTTTAATGTCATGCAAATTAAAATACTTTAGATTAGGAGAATTCAATGTAGATTAAAGTTGTTGTTGATAGATTTATAGAATATAATTCCAAATAGTTAAGAAGATATCACGATAACAAACAATAGGCGGAATCGAAATTTACTCTTGTTTTTTCGTCTTAATAGACGGGACATCACCGGAATACGTACTAATTATGTTGACAAAAAATAGAACAAACTTATGTACTTTGCCACCCGGACGAACCGAGGCGGGACGCTCGTTATTAAATAATTCAACCATCATAATTAACTTAATATGAAAATTATTTTAATTTACTTGAGCGTTATAATTAGCAATTATTTTTAATAAGTAATCTACATGTAGAGTAATAGTCTATTTTTATAAAAAAAAGAACCAGTTTAAGCTCACTTGAAATTTTTTACGTAGTCTGTAATTTTTTTTAAATATTACGAAGATAGTATAGACACACTATAGACTTATAAAATTATAAATGCCAATGTTTGCATGGTTTGTTACAAAGTGACTCCAGAACAGCTGCATGGATCTCGATGAAATTTGGTATAGATGTAGAACACAGTCCTTAACCCTAGAACCGTACCCTGGGGTACAAATCGATTTATTTTTTTTAAATCGTTTATAACTTTTTTTCTATTCGACTGTTTGCTTCGCGCGCCGGGGTATTTACGCAGGGCGGGAAGAAGCGTGGATGCTTCAGTTGGACAGCGGTTTTGATAGGGACAAGTCTTTGGACGCTGCTTGTGGGGTACACCAGTACCCCAGAGTACTATTAACGTAAGTATTTGATTATATATGTTTTTTTTATAATTTTGTTTTTTTTATTGTTTTGGATGTGAATTAGTGTAAAAAAAATCACAACGTAATGTAGATACTTCATATATGCTAAAAGTTGGTGTTTTTTTGTTTTACATAGATATTTTCTTTCTTAGTTACAATTTTTTTCGCATAGCTGTTATCATTATTTTTTCAGATGGCGTCACGGCGTATTCTAAATGAAAACGAAATTGAAAATATCTTATTGGCGACGGAAGATGGGGAAGGTGTTGTTCTAGGCGAGAAGCTAGAAGATGAACTAGATGAAATTATTGAAGATTTTCGTTTGCTTTTCATGATGAACTCACTCTGCTTTCATATATTCCTCCAAAGCTTAGCAAAGGTAAAAAGAAAAACGTCCTCATGCTTTCCACCATGCACTTCGAGGCAGATAAAGACAAGGCTTTGAATTTGCCAGAAATCATAAGTTTTTATAATCAAACAAAGGGTGGCGTTGATCCATTGACCAGATTTGTCATACATACAGCGTATCCCGCAAAACTCGGCGTTGGAGCCTTTGTGTATTCTATGGAATTCTTTATACTGTGGGAATTAATTCCATGATATTGCTGCATTCTTCAGTTGCCACTAATTAGCAAGATTTCAGAAATAGGCGCACTTACCTGAAGACTCTCGCTTTTAATCTCATCAAACCTCACCTGGAAGAAAGATTTCAGTACCAAACTTTGCCAACGTCCCTACAAATAAGTATTGGAGGTATTTTAGGAAAAAAATGACCAGTAGCTGTGGCAACTCCTTCAAATTCAAAATTTGCAAGGTGTTCCTTTTGTCCACGGTCCAAGGACTGGAAAACGCGCACACAATGTGCTACGTGCAAATCTTTCATTTGTAATGAGCACCAAAGCAAAATATGCCAAAATTATTTAACGGTTCCTATTTAGTTTACCTCAATTGTGATAAAAAAGACTCAATTAATGTAAAAAACCATATGTATGTTGATTTTTGTAATAAAAGTTTATTATCCTTTAGTAAATGCGTTTTTTTTTTGGGGTGCATCTGTACCCCAGGGTACTGTTAATGAAATTCTGATATGGGTACGGTTCTAGGGTTAAGAACACATAGGCAACTAATTTTTCCGTAGCTAGTCATTACTAAAACGATGGCTTATTTTATTGACTCTTAGCAAATATTACGAGGGGAGGTCCAAAAGTTCGCGGAATGGAGGGGATGGAGTGGGGATAGGGTAGCTCGCTTAGTGTCATACTAATTGGGCACTCATAATTAGTATATATATAACATTTCAACCCTATAGTGCCATTCGTTTACGAGTACTCGCCTGCTGAACAAGTCAATCCGGAAGCAAACTGCAACTATGGAGAAAATTGAACATCGCGCTGTGATAAAATTCCTTACCAAGCAAGGAAAAAACGTTCAAACCATTTTAAATGAAATGGAAGCCGTTTATGGAGATCAGTGCCCTGGTAAAACAATGGTTTATAAGTGGCATGGTCTTTTTAAACATGGTCGAGATTCAATTGAAGACGACTCTCGCTCTGGGCGGCCAGCTGACGCCACCACATCATACATCGTCGAAAAAGTCGAAAAACTTGTACTCGAAGACACACGTTTGAAGAAGAAACAATTATCTGCATTTGTTGGAGTATCAGATACAACTATTTTGCGTATCCTGCACGACCACCTGGGCATGACAAAAGTCAGTGCAAGATGGGTGCCGAGAATGCTCACGCCGCTTCAAAAACAGCAGCGCGTCGACGCGTCTAAGCACTTTTTGGAGTTGTGTGGAGACGAGCCCGTGCAGATTTTGGAGCGGATTGTTACTGGAGATGAAACATGGGTTCATCACTTTGAACCTGAGTCCAAACAGGAGTCCATGCAATGGCACAAAAAGGGTACACCACCTCCCAAAAAATTCAAGGTGTCAGAATCGGCGGGAAAGTTGATGGCCACTGTTTTTTGGGATTGTAAGGGAATATTACTCATTGATTATAAAGAAAAAGGTACCACTATAACCGGAGAATACTACGCACTCATATTAGAAAAGTTAAAGGAGTCAATTAAAGAAAAACGTCGAGGAAAATTGGCCAAGGGTGTGTTGCTTTTGCAAGACAACGCGCCGGTTCACAAGAGCCGAGTTGCCATGGCTGCTCTGCACACACATGGGTTCGAACCACTTGTTCACCCACCCTACAGTCCAGACCTGGCTCCTAGCGATTTTTATTTATTTCCAAATTTAAAAAAAGAGCTAAGGGGAAGGAAATTTTCCGACGATAATGAAGTGAAGGAGGCAATTTCGGCCCATTTTGAGGCCAAAGACAAAAAATATTTTTTCGATGGTTTAGAAAAATTAATTCATAGATCGAATAAATGTATTAGACTTAAGGGTGATTATATTGAAAAGGAAAAATAAATTTATTGTTATATTTCATTGACAACCCTTTCATTCCGCGAACTTTTGGACCTCCCCTCGTATCTCACCAAAATTATATTTGCAAAGTATGTTATTTTTGGTAGGCTCTAATAGGTTTTATTTAAAGCAGGCACAAAGACATTGAGATTTCGAAATTAGGTCAAAAAATAAATAAAATGTACCAAAACGTTACAATAAAGGGAGCAATAACTGAGACTTGAAATACCGAGTACGTACTTCTTCTCAACGTTAGTGAATTCTTTATAAGGGAATGTGTTCACATATTGTTTTACTTTACCTTCTTTCGGATTTGTTATTTGAAACTTACAAACAACGCTTAGAAAGTAGGTTGTTATTCAAAGGTAACAAAAGCAACATTACATAGTGTTTACGAGTTATTTGAATAGAGGATACAAATTAGTAATAACTTTATGTACTTATTTATAACCATGAAGAAAAGGACTTTTAATCACTGAGTCAAAATATATCCGTTTATAAAAAATTTGCCGCCTCTATGTATCACCTATTACTCTGCCAACCTTAAGCTTTGTGGGCCGTTTGTTCTATACTCTTCAATGTGCGGTACTCATCAATATTTTATACAAATGTTACCTACACCAATGCAAGTAATTAAACGCATAATAAACTTAAAAAAACTTCTACCGAGCGAAATAAGTAACATTAAAGTAATCGTTAATCCACCAATCCTTCATCAAATTTTGGATAACGTCCAATCCAGTCCAACGAAGTACTTTGTGAGATAGAAATATGTTTTCGATAAACATTGTCTCGCTTCAATGAGTTGACAGCGCGTGATCCGCTAGTCGATGTAATTTGTCGAAAACTATCTTTGTATTATTGAAATATACAATAGTTAAATGATAAACGTTAAATATATATATCTTACAATAGATCTATCATTTTTGCGGAGTTCAGCCGGGTATTAAAATTTTGCTGATAGCTAAATTCAGATGTGAACTGAATTCATTGACATTTTTGCACATTTGCATATCATAATTGACAAACTTTTAATTCCACATTGATGCAATGACTAAGCTTGAAAGTCTTGAAGTTAGGAAACACAAGGATAACAACGACACAGAATTTAGTTTATTTCAATTATTATTCTAGTAGTTAGTATACTAAGAGATACGGTATGCGGATACCTTCAAGCATTAGACAGCGATAGCGTCGAGAAGTTGGTGTGCTGTCTGCAGCATTTTTAGTGCGACTGCAAATGTTACGGCTACCATTTTGCTTTCTTAAAACTAAATATATGGCAGCACTTATAGCTAAAAATTGTTTTTTTATATTTAAATGAAACATTATTATTGATCATATAATTTATTGGATCACAGAACTAAATTTCGTACAATGTTTCTACAATGTTTTAAAGTTAATCAGTTTGAGCAACATCATTAATCACACCAATACCACAAAATTTTGATTCAAGAAAGTATGAGATACTACAGACAGTTACCTTTTTAAACATAACTTTTGACATTCAAGTAAAAATTCATTTAAACAAGTGCACACACAACTTGACAATTATAAAGAAAAAATTCTCATCAAAGGTACATACGTAAATTCAATATAAAATATGTTTTTCTCTTCTATATATTTTGCACTTTTAATTACGACTTCTATTGGATAATACATAGCATACTGATGATACTTCTTTTTTAAGGAAAAGTTAATATCGTGAAAAATTATACCATTAGATTTATAGACATTTAAAACCGTTCTACAAATAATGAAAGCAATTGCACTACAAAAATTGGATGAAAATTTTTATTACATAAATATGACTCTATATATTATATATGCGATGCGTATTAAAATATTTTGAACTGAGTTTGTACTTCAAATTAATTATAAATACTAGTGTATTTATTTATGTACTTAGTTAAAGCTACTCGGTAAGAGACGCATTTTAAAGGTCGTCTGTAAATTACAGGACACGTTAATAGTAACCACTTTTGAACTTTACAGAAAAGCAAGTATAAAATATCAAGGCTATTTCTAAAAACTGCAATCGACGTCTAAACTTATTTTTGGTGATATAATCATTTTATCCTTTATCCTGTTTCTTTGGTATTCGATGCTATTACAAAAAAAATGTGCATAAAATTATATTATACTTTCAGGGGTCCTTGTAAAATCCAATGTTATTATTTTTCCATATGTAAAAGCGACTTTAATGTACGAAGTATCGTCAATATTTCACATAATCCCATTTTGATATATAAATATTTGATAGACATTAAAACGATTCCAGTATACTACAACATCGTCTACGATTCCGTCAGTAAGTTTATATGTATCTCTGTTTCGCTCGCACAGGTCAATAAGATGCTGAAAGCAGCGTGGTGCGACCTCGATTTCAAGCGGAAAATTTACTTTTACTTTCGATGGTAAATATCGACCAACAAATCGCTCGAGTTGTTGCGCGATTCCATCTCTCCGTTGCGATAGTATCGGAACACGCCTCATCAGTGCAACGTTACGGGAAATACTAGAGTAATGTACGTTATATCTGAATCTCTTCTCGCTACAATTATAACAAAGTTATCGAAATAATTCGTGTTGAAATAGGTTCTATGACACAATAAACTATTTCTTAACATAACATGCGAGCATAATTTTTTAAATAATTTAATAATAATAATAAACGCTTATTTTTAAAATTAATACTGTTATTACATACACAACCTGAAACCATAATATATGCTTAGTATTTAATTAACAAACATTCAAATGTATATAATTTTTTTATGGACGACACAAATACAATAAAAGTTTTCGAGTAATTTTTTTATAACGCTAAACATATATAAACTCGAAAAAAATCTTAAAAACAGTACATATTAAGAGTAACAAGAATTAAAACGTTACAAAAACGTAAAGCCCAAAATTTTGGCACCATATAGGTTAAAGAATATTTTACATTAATAAACATACAGTATAATAAAAATTAACGTATATATTTCCATACTCACTCTCACAGTACAATAACATAGTCTACATTCTTGAATATATTATAGATAGAGTTTATGATTAAAAATAATAACTTACACTTAATCTGGCATGATAGTGTGCTGATGCAGACGTTATAATTCTAGAAAAGTAATATTTTATTAGAATGCTTTATTGCAAGGAATGCGCTACGTGGTTTCAATAGGGATTATGTACATAACACCATACATTTACTGTCGAAAATGTTTAAAAGGGCAATGGTATTTAATCGACGTTTGTTTAGATTTATTATATCAATACGGCTTTTATATATTTGTTTATTATGTTTTTAAAACCGTCAAGACATGCCTCTCCTCAGTATTTCATCTAATCTTTATAAAAAAGTTTCGCGTTCACTCCATTCTTACGAGTTTTTATTTACGAAATGTGGTATATATTAATATTGATTTCAATTATTTAAATACTTATTTTAATTAATTATATTAGTTTCTCTAGTTTTTATTTACTTCACAATATAATTAGTTCAAATGTTACTAGATTTTATTTAAGTGTGATTTAGAATTTGGTTTCGCCAGCGAGGTTTACGGACGATAAGCGTGTAGTATGGATACGAGATTTCTTTTCATTAACTTTGAATCCCGGATTTTATTGTTTGACGCTTTCCGTCCGCTCCCACGTTAGCTACACTACACAACTACTTACTAACTAGGTGCGATATAACACGAATCCAAATGTTAAAATAACACGTCACTCTTTATATTTATTTATAAATAGCTTACATGATTTCAACAATAATAACCCAAAAATAAAATCCTTTCAGGGCCCATTACTCTGCATACTAATATGTAACAATATTTAAATCTTCTCTTCTCAAAACACAAACTTAACATGGATATAACAATACTATTTCTGGCTTTCGACCATTTGTGGTTTGACAAATCCATCCAGACAACGTATCTACACTCTAAGTATTTTTGAAAATATTGAAGTATCAACTTTGATGTTCCATCACAGCTATTCAACACAACATTATGTTTTTCTATCTTTTGAGCAGTCCATAAAATGCTGTTTAGCTTATTTCCAGATTAAATCTGTGAAGAAACTAGCCCCAAGTTTCACTGGAACACTGTCCAAGAGCCCGAAATATTTTTGATCACATTATATTGCACACAAATTTAACTATTGATATTCTTAAGATCAACTACACTTGAGAGCAAAATAACAGGGTCAACATTTGATTGGGTCGGGTTGAAGTTAAAAAACATCTACATATGCTAGTATGTTATCAAACACATAAATTAAAAATTACAAAATTCTGAATTTAATATTATACAGGGATATTCTGAAATTAAGAAGTGGTCTGGGATCTTCTTCAGATGTTTGTATTAAGCTTAGGATTGGAATAAGTAACTGTAAGTGGCAACTAAAGAAACACTTGTACACAATAGTATAGTTATCTCCTTTTTCGTACAGAGAGTAAAAAACATAATATGTTAAAGACACACGTGAAAACTCACGGTATATTTGATTCAATGTTATATAAGCAAAAAAAAAAGTAAATTTGATTAGAAAGGTCATTTTTTACATTATTATTTATCATGTAAGGACACAACGTTGAAACTTAAGAATTTTTTACCACTTTTAACACCAATCGATTTATAATCTCATTTAAGAGACAATCAATATTATTAGAAAAATAATTCGCAGGTAAATTCTTAGTTTCTTTATATTTTGTCCTTTCAAAATAAGATTTAAATAATAAATGTTTCTTAAAGTATGTACCTACTCTAACTTTTACAAATTCTAAACAGTTACTTTTTTGCACATCTTACACTTTCTAATACTTTATATATCATTGAGCAAGATCTGAAGAAGAAGTTTCATTCCTAGTACCAATTGTAATTTATATGTTTATTAAATTGTTACTAATATAACTACTTTAAATTCAACTAAATCTTTTTCCATTTGAAAGTTAGTAATTTAAAAATTTGTTTCATTTTTTTTGCTAAAAAGTATATTATTCGGTCATTTCTGATTAGTAGTTTACTTGCGCTATTATTTAGATTAGACATGGCCAATATAAATGATATCTTAACACTCAGAAGTCCTAAAGAAGGTCACATTACTATTCGTAGATTATTATTGTTATATTCGTTCAAATATTGAAATGATAAATGTTAAACAAATAACACACACATACTATTTCTCGTAACATACATTGATATACAATATGAATCTATGAAATGTGAATTAATTATCTTCTTTTTTATCTAATAGTCCATACTAATGTTTACATAATGTAATATAAATTATTATTATATAATCATTAAAACAGTGAATATCAAGTTGATAGTTAGGTATGTTTTTGTTTTAATAAATATATAAACGTTTGAATTATCAATACATAGGTAGAAAAGGTGTTCAGTGCACTAAATTTTATATTGAATAGTGATATACCCGTGTATACATGTCATATTGAACGAAATATTTTATATAACTAGGGTAATGTTAGTTTATTCTAAATTTGCTATATAAATATGTATTTACAATAGAACCTTACTTATGTACCCATGGTCGTCAATCTTCTACCAAGTTACACACGTACGAGTCTATATACAAATAATGTATACTACATTTGGGAAGGAAAATGATTAAATGTTTGTTGAAATGTTTTCTGATGTTTCACTAATTTTCTAGTTAGGAATCTTTTGATAATATATATAATCGAATTATTACGATACTGTTACTGGCATTATTTCTTTTTGGTTTCTAGAAAACAATTCTTGAGTTAACGTATTTGAAATTATGATTGAAACGCACTATAGAAGTTAAGTTAATGATTAGTAGTTCCATTAAAAATAGATGACAAAGATTTACAATAGACTTAATTCTACCTATTTTTCTTAATAATGTCAAGAGAAATAATATTGACCTAAATATCTAAATACATTAACATATAAACTACAGTATAGATTTATTTTCAATATAGAAATTACACTTATTAAGTCTTTGTTTTAATAAAAAGAAACACTTATATACAAAAAAGAAATGTTACTAAAAATTAATTCTGTCAAAGGAATTGTAGTTTAAAGTGTTCTTAACTATCTCCAATATAAATAAACGTTATTAAAAAAAACAGATTTATATAATAATAAACGTATTTTAAAATTGTAGAATAGAACACATCATTTCATATTTTTGTTTTTTTTTTTCAATTGCCATTTATTTTAGAAAAAGGATTATTAATATTTATTCATTCTACGTGAAAAGAAAACTTTGCGTTTTTCTATTTATTTATCAACAAAAAGCAGTTTCTTCTAATACAAGATATAGATTGATCTAAAATCCTAATATCGTAACATGCTGGAATCGCCGGATCGATTGACAGTACTTGTATTTAATTTTCTTCGCCGAGTAATACCAAATCGTCAGCCACTACATCAGAAACGTGCAGGTAAATTATCCAATACATGAGATTAAAGCATACGAAGCATACGGGGAACACGATGCGCGAGTACTTGTCGATATCCGATGGCGTGGTGCCCAGTAGTTTGTTGATACCCTGTAAAATTTGTTTACCTTGACTTCTATAATTAATGTAACATTACAGCGCGTCAAGCTATTTCCCACAAAATTCGCTAGAGGCAGTTAATTAAACCATCGCATTGCGGTTACTACATACAAGCTCGCACCGCAATATATATGATGTAATTTAATCCTCGCTCATTATATGCATATATACAAAGTAAGATATATATACAAACCTTTGAAGCGTGCACCAGGTGCGGAGGTGGGACAGGCTCTTCCTCAGGTTGCGGTGGTGGTGGAACCGGAGCGGGGCCGCGAGCGCCATTGATGGTATTTTCGAGGGTACCTCCTTTAGAATACGCCTTAGGATCATGCACCTTGAACCGGACTTCCTGCGTATGGGGGTTGTAAGACTAAAATTTAGGTAGTTTTATGTTCTTTGGTACGAAAAAGTGATGGACTATTTGAAACAAGTTCTCACCGAAGAGCGACTCGGGGGCAACGGGCGGGTTAGAGTGCTCGTCCTCGGCGGTGGCAGCGGCTCAGATGGTCCAGGGGGTCCGTCTATTGCCATCTTTTTTTCGGCAGCCATTTTCTGAACAGCTGTGAATCGTTGCTTCCTCATCTGTATCCTTTTAGCCATGTAGCCGACAGTGGCGTACTCTGTAACGAAAATAATTTTTAAAATTTGACTTGACACTCAAGAGCGCAAAGCATTATTTCTATTCAATAATATGTGACAATATCTAATAGAAATATAGGTAACACATTAAATTAATGTAAAAAGTAACGCTCCATTATTTTCAATATACGGAAGTTACAATGCATTTTTAATAAAAAAAATATTGCCTGGTTTAATTTATGCCAGTAGAGAAGAACCACCATACCACTGGCAGAACTTAAACACTTACTGGCGCCAGTGAGCCCATACAAGTCCATGCCTGTCCATCACTACTCTCCTACTGTAATGGCACAATATAAACCAGGCATAATGCGCTTAAGATAACAAAATATGTACTTGTCTATCATCGTAAAAAAAGTCATCACGATTCAGTGACATTGATACAATTTAACTATTAAACATGACATATAAAATTTAAACCATTATATTAACAATACACAATTAAACCATTATTCCTCTATTGTTACCTAGAAGACTGGCGAAGACCATGACGAAACAGGTTCCAAGGTATACGTCAATAGATTTGACGTATGAGATCTTAGGTAGGGCAGCATTCGTAGACGACATCAGCGTAGTCATGGTCAAGACGGTGGTGACACCAAGAGAAACACGAGCCGGAGTTGCGTTCCGATTCAACCAGAATGACACCCAAGATATAATGACGATAAGGCCAGACGGAATGTAGATCTGAATCAAGTAGTAGCCCATGGAACGAACAAACTGAATCTCGCAAGCCAAACGAGAGTAGTTTCCTATAAAAGAAAAACATTAAAGTTAATAATGTTACTCTAACGAGTCGATTAACGAACTCAACCAGTAGTTAATTTCTAGATTGACTTGCCGATAAGCTTGTGAGTTGCATGCAAGTTAAATCACGCGAACACACGTACCCATGACGTTAGCTGAGTTATTTATAGGCTTATGATATTTGCATCGGTGCTTGATACCTGTGGTAAGGGAGATCTCCATTGCTCGCTGCCGATGACCGAGCACCTTGAACTGCGGTAGTGACACCTCGCTCGAAACACCCACTGAGTTGGGCCCCTCGTTCCACTTATATCGGATGTCCCGCATGGTGTAGCCGACTGTACCATGCAGATATATGGAACGATAAAATAAGCACCCATCGCACTGGGTTTTTAATAATATCCGTAACAGTGAAATACTCTTTCAACTACTAAATGTGATGTGTAAAATGATAGCATCGCAATTGTACATTAAAAACAACAAGCATTTCAATTTGATTTGAATTTGGTCTACATAAAATAAAAGCGGATTGGGTCATAATATGGTATATAGAATTGAATCATGGTATAAACAATTTTAATATTGTCTTATCAAGCCAGTACTAAATTAAAAATTTGAATGACTAAAAAAAATTAACTAAGTTAAGCCAACTTATATTGAATATTTTTGTCGCTCATTTTCACTAATAACTTACAGCTTTCGATCTCAATGTTGCACAACTGGCGATCCATAGGGAAATACTGCAAATCCATTGGACAAGAAGCGGTGATAGTCAGTCTGAAAAGAACACAAAATAGAATGCTGAAGTAAAATTAAAATGTAAGTTTAATTTAGCCGAATACAAACAAAAGATAGACTACTTAAATCCAGTAGTGTTATTTTTAGTAGTGATGGCTTTAGCATATTGTTTTTTCTATAATCATATATACCTTATGCTTCGAGTGATAGATCCAGAATGATGAATGCGAATGAATTCGTTGCTAGTAGTTGCAATGTGGAAGTAAGATTGTTTCTCGTTCACGAAGAAAGTATCCGGAACCCAAATGTTGCGTATAAACTCCGATCCGACAGAGAGTGTCTCAACTCCGGGTCTCTTCTTATACGCCAGCCTCGGGTCGGTCCAAAATTGACGGAAATAGAAGTCCAAGGTGAAATCCTAAAAAAATATTCTTTTATGAAATAAAAAAATTTTTAGTTAAAACATGGCAACATTAAGAGTTAAGCAGAATTAATGTTATTTTTTATTATTAGATATGATTTAAGTAAATAGACGAGCCCATATTTGAATTAATTGAAATGTTACAAAAAAATATCTGACTTCATACTGTAAAATATAAAACAAAAAACGTCCAATCAAAGTCTTTCAATTCTGTAAATAAAATAATTGATTGTTAAATTTTATAACAATTAAATTATTTTCATTCATGATGTCAGTTATTATTGCGGATCAAGTTGCTATTGACCCGGGGCCTAGGGCAATCAAACAATGAAAACAAAAAAACTTCAAAATAAAAATGAATTTCATTTCTATTGTATTAATAAACTTATTCAGGGCTGTCTGGATGCTTAAATCTTTTATTTGTACATACGAATACATACATATAATATATGTTAAATCCAAATATTATATGGCTCAGTAGCAATAAAGATCGTATATGAGAATTGCATGGATACTAACTAAATCTTATTTATTATTATATATTATTTCCTATTGTCCGGTCACGTCTTGAAGTGACTTTAAAAGTCCCCTTGATTTGGTTTCCACTAGGGGTCATACACCCTGGTCGTAAAATAATGATTTGGAACCCGGTATCAAGGGTATCTCCGCGTCAACTGATTTTAACACACCTTAGTTAAAATTTACCCATAATTTATTTCTTACGCGACGGTATAAATTCTGCCGGGAATCTTTTGAAAGTTATGAAACGTCCCTAAAACTATCAAAATTAATAATGAATTTTAAAACAAACGAAGAATTTAAAACAAAACATTGAAGTTTCCTTGTCGAAACGGAACTCTCGTGACAACGATACAATTAAACATTTAAAAACATTCATAGCAAGACTACTTAAAAAAAAAAGAAACAGTAAGGCGAATGGCAATGTTTGTGTGTTATACGCCAATCTGAGAGACAATAGTAAGATCCACAGTCACAACAAATACCTACTCAAAAACATAAAAAGCTTTAAACAAAATAACAACAATGGAGCAAATTTATGACAGTGTCTTGCTTGGAGAGATGCTTATTAGCAAGATATACATTTTATTATGTAGTTATTTTATTTTTAGACACACCCGGAGTAGAGCACCACAGCGGCCAATTATACTTTAAGTTATGCATATATATTCCCAGTATACAATTTTATAAATGACAATGAAAGCTAGTGGTGCACCGCCCGGGCTGTCTGCTCCATAACGCCGGCATGCTCGCAGCCTCGTGTCTGGGGCTGCTCGGTCGCGGCGGCGCCGGCGGCGGCGGCAAGCGGCGGACACCGCAGCGACCGAGACAAGCGTGAGCTGACAGTGGCGAGTACCATGAGCACTTCGGAGACGGAGCTGATAGAGAGCACATACATGGTGACGCCCACCTCCACTGGCGGACCTGCAATCAAGCCCAATTGTGAGTCGCGCTCGTTCCTTGCGCCGTGAAAACCAAACCAGAGGACGATGACGTGTGCGCCGGTGCTCCCTCGATCGAACGAGGACTACGCAACGTTATATTAATATCACTAAGGTCCATCGATCGACCGAGGGTAGCTATCCTAAATTCTTCGCTTCTTGCACTAACCGACCATCTACGTAAAAGTGTTCACTTAAATACCATTTTAACTTCAGACAAGGAGCTGATGGAAAGCACGTACATGGTGACTCCCACATCCACGGGCGGTCCTGAAACGTTACATCGGTTACATCACACGTAAATAACTTTGTCTTAGCCGTGACATCAACCACTACTCAACTGTGACCTTGAGTCATGTGTTCTTTTAGAAATCTCGACGATGTTAATAAAAAGTAATAAGACATCGTTGGACCAAAGAGTACTTAAGCTGCTTGAACCCATTATTTCTACTTGACATTTTTATTCAATGTAATACGATTTGGCTGTAATCTAAACTCACCGTCTTCTTGTTGCTGACCTTCTGTCTGTGTCCGAGTTCTAAGAAGTGATCTAGATTGATTCGAGATATACTTTTTATTATCATAAGGTGGCAAACGAGCAAACGGCCACCTGAATACGCCTAAAAAGCGAAGTGATCGCTACCCAAAGAGATCTGCAATTGCAAATGCGTTACCTACCTACAATTGACAGAGTAAGGGAAGAACGTGCGTCAAGTATCACAAATGACCAAAACTTGGTAGCTATTGGAATCCTATCCTTTCTCAACTGTTATTTAGTCATTTTCTTTTGCCCTATTTTACCCTTCACAAAATAAAAAAACTCGCAAATTCAGTCAAAAGCTATAATTTTAGTAAGTTATCAATAATATTATCATGAACTCACTTCGATCGAATTATGAAACTAGTCAAGTATTCAAACAGTTTAACGTCAAGATTTCTCCTCTTGAGTTTTGACTTTCTATTGTAATTCAGATGCACGGATCCATCCAATTTATCGTCTCAACAGCGCAGTTAATTTATGCATTAAATTTAAATATAACATTTAGCTTCAGTCGAAGTATCCATAATACGGTTTATATTTAATCTATAGTAGTAAGTTTGAATCTTGTATATAGATTTTTTTATTGTTTTACTGCCGAAAGTAATTTACTGGAAGATGTGCCACTGCAATTAGAATCGCATTACAACAACATCTACATTATTTCTTATAATTGACTAAAATTAAATGTTCATATACAGTAGACCTCTTGCTTACTTCCTTGGAGCAATGTAGCATTGTTCCAAAATATAAAGAAGTATATGCTTATCATATTAAAATTAAATATTTATAGGTCAAATTTTGTCTATAATAAAATAAATTATATTCGATCGCCTTTAAATCTTCATAAGACATTGATCGGATCGAAATCAATGACAATTCAATTTTCACATAGCCTATTAAATTGACGGTGTCTCTGCTTCCTTCCAATTACGGCGTGGGTTCGAGCAAAGAATAAGTAGGTTGATGCCTAAGTAGTAGCGTCGGTGGCGCAGTGGTTAAATATAAAGAAGTATATGCTTATCATATTAAAATTAAATATTTATAGGTCAAATTTTGTCTATAATAAAATAAATTATATTCGATCGCCTTTAAATCTTCATCAGACATTGATCGGATCGAAATCAATGACAATTCAATTTTCACCTAGCCTATTAAATTGACGGTGTCTCTGCTTCCTTCCAATTACGGCGTGGGTTCGAGCAAAGAATAAGTAGGTTGATGCCTAAGTAGTAGCGTCGGTGGCGCAGTGGTTAAGGACTGGATTTGTAATCTATTGGTCTATTATTCGATTCCCGCCATGTTAGATGAGCTGACATATATAAACTATAGTAGTAACGGTTTATTTTTCAACTACTTGCTTTGTCATTTAACATCAGGATACAAGTTCTTTAAACACTTCCATATTTATTTCGAGCACAAACCCTAGCTTTTCTTGGGCTGATGCATAAACAAATTACAGATTTCCTGGGTAGTCAAGACTATTCGCTGCTAAAAATCTTTCTAGTGGCTAAATTAGATTAGTAGTTTTTGAGGTAATTCGAAAAAAAACAATTAATTTGTTATAAATATCATTGTATACAATTACTGTACAAATTAATTGTTATTATCTCATTTTTACAAATTTCTATAAGTATGATGGGGGAATCTAGCGGTGTTCCACCTTAAAAGTAACGTTCGTTGACGTTTCACATTGAGACTCGACGCGGAACAGTAACCAAGAAAGCGCAACTTTTAAATGTGTCTATATGAAAAAGGTCGATCAGTGGTGCTTTTTTATTCCGTTGTTTGCGGAACTCACTTATACCTAATTGGTTATTTGTAAGGAGAAGCGAGAGTTTCTCTCGTTGCAAGGAATCAGACAATTTTTCTGTAAGTGGAAAACCAGGGATTTCTGAGATTGTACAAAATGTGTATTGTGTTTATCAAGTCTAAGTAGTTAATTAGTCGTTAGGATATGGATACATTTTAATTAACAATACGAGTATTAACCTATATTTTGCCGTTAATTAAGTATTGTTTTGATTTATTTTTAATTTGATTTCTGAAAGGAAACACCGCAACCACAAACACGTAGAAAAAGAAGGGTTACTCATTTTTTACATAACGGTTAATTAAGGTGATGGAAAGCAACTTAAGAAATGAAACAGGAAAGAAACAGGATTAAATATCGCTTATAAAAGATTTGTATGTTTGCTTCTTAAGGTTGCTTTCCGAGACCAAATATTTTTATTATGAATCATGAAAAAATGTTGATCTATGAATTTATATGAAAAACACATTGTTTATTAGACTATTCTTTGTCTGGTATCAATATTTAATTACATAGTAACATATTATTTTATACATCATCAACCTGTTCTTATCCCTATAGAGGATCGGCACAGTGTGTACTACTCCTCCATACATATCTATCAGCCGTTTTATCTGAATTCACTCCCTTCTAACGCATGTCCTCTTTCACACAATCCATCCATAATTTCTTTTATCTTCCGCTACCTTTATAGCCATCCACATTCAATCTCATTACTTTTTTGTCTATGTGATCATCATCCCTAAGCGTAACATGTCCAAACCACGCTAACCTTCTGCTCCTCAATTTCTCGCTACTTACAAATTTCCTCTGATATACAAATTCTTAACTTTATCTTTTCTTGGCACACCACACATCCATCTTAGCATACGCATCTTAGCTACATGCGATCTTCTTTCATGCCTTCTGATCTCCAAAGTAATAATTTTAAAATATTTCAAAAAATACCTCATCTATAGACTATTAGTTAAAGGTACGGATTACCATTCTTGCGATCGTGGGTTCGAATTCTGTCCAACTATTATTATGAATCATATCTTTGCAATTGCACAAGCTTCCATCTTATTTGAAATGGATTCAAGGAAACCTCAAAAAAGTCTAAGTATTTAAATTAAAAAAAATAATAACTCACCTCCATAATTTGGCCTCACTCTCTTGTCATAGCTGACGCTGAGTGAATCTAAAATCGCTGATATATTGACATCTCCGAACATTCCCCCTCCGCCAGCTCCCCTGCAAGACAATAGTATTATCTATAAACGGCATACCGAAGTCCTATTTATTTTTAAATTTGTATTTATCGGTTATAAGTAACCAAACGAGGTAACGACCACCACGATGCCTATTTTAAATAACTCTAAATTAAATTTATTTCGTCAACGTGTTTTCTATAACTGATCATATTTAACATTATAATAATTCTTAAGCTCTATCTTTTTCAATTAAAATTTTCACAGCGTAACCGTAGAATTCCACTGCCGTGGAACTTCTATAAATCATATTTTATTTGTTTTGTCAAATAAAATGAAAGTGATGGCAATTTGAAATAATGGAAGTTTCACGACAGAAGATTTATGTACAAAAATTCCAATTCCCTTTTTTATTAGAAGTGATAATTCAATTTCTTGCAAAATCACTTATTTTAGTTTAAAACAAGTTTTAAATAAATGCAATGAAATGTTGTCTTGTTTAATTCACATTTTATCTAATGGTTCAATAGATTCTATTTTGATCTTCAATTGTTTTGTGCGACGGTGTACAAAAACTCAATGCGCTATAGTAAAATGGATAAAAATAAACAGGTAACCTATGAAGCATGAATTACCTTTGAAAAATCGTCTACAATCACTTTAAACGATGACTATCCCATCCCATTCTACCATACTATATTCCAACATCATATTCGGAATCACCGAAAATATTTTTGCGAAACCCTTACCGAGATTAATGCATTGAAAATGCAAAATCATGCAACGAGAAAACTATTTTACCATCAACGATCGAGCCACTTTACGTTGAATGAAGTGAAGTGGAAAAAGCTACAGTTCAGGTTGCCCGATCCAGAGGTAAAAAAATTAAACGTGGCAACGAACTTGTGCCTTATAAAGTTATGAGCGGTGAACTGACATGAAATACTGTTCCGCACTACTAAGCATTTCAAGTCTATACTGACCAATTTAGGTCAAATGTATTCCTTTAAGTGACCACGATACCAGAATGACGCTTAGTATATTAACGTACATTATAATATTAATTGAATTAACATTACACTGCGATTAACAATAGGAATTGTATCAGCTTGTTATATGTTATGCATACATAGTTTGATAGGAGACAGGAATCCATTGCTTAGTTGTTTACACACGGATTTTTACGCAAAGACAGGTAACATGGCATAAAGTATGCTAAGACAGGTAACATTTTCTCGCTTGGAAATCTAGAATCGTTAATTCTGATCATAAGTAAAAAATATTAAATAAAAATAAAAAATTTAATTGTAAATATTAAAGAATAATATTAAAAAAATTATATAAACCTTAACATTCACAATAAGACTGAATAAATATTAAATAATAGATAAACAATTGTTAGAAGTTAAATTTGAAGAAAAAATAGAGTAAAACGCTTGGCCGCCTATCAATTAAGTAGAATTCTCTGTGCGAATACATTTAATTAAGTGAAAAACAGAATACGCAATGTTTAATTGTGAGATAAATACACGAACAACGGTGAAAGCGTCTGTCTATTTATTCCCTACCTCACAATCGTATTGAGGTGTCATTTTGTAGGCAAATTAAACTTTGTCGAATACAATTAAAATTAAATGCATTTTTTAGTAATATATTGCATTATGTAATTATTTTAATTAATGATTGTTGACTTTGTTAAATTGTTGTTGTAGATTTTTAAATTTCCAAACATGAGTGTTATAATATTATTTCCTTTTTTAAAATAATAAGCGGGATAACAACATGTTTTTTTACATGTTTATGCAATGGAAACCAACAGTATGCGTTAAGATTGTTGGATTCTAAAGCACGCTACAATCTTTTGATACGGACTGTAAAGTCGAATTATATAGTAAAAACTGAAGGTGAAGCGGGCTTTTGTGCGATTTGATCGCTTGATTATTTTTGTGAAGAAAATACTATCACCACATCATAAATGTTCACTATTGTTTTTATCGCTTGTTTTGCTTCGTTCCAACTTAAGTATCAGTTTTTACTGTAGGCTAATTCTATCTAATTAGTTTGAGTTTCCAACATCACTATCGGCCGCTAAAATCAGCGTCAAAATGGTAAAAATCTATTAGGCACCAAATACCAGCTCTTATAACCCGTTCAGAAAAATATAAAAGTCATTGGTTTCTTATAACTTTCTATTCCCTTTTACTTTTTTTATTAAGTTTCTTGAGTACTGTACACAACTTCAATTCCATGAGAACGTAAAATATAGAATAGGAACATGATATTGTCGGTACTACAACATTGAACTCTGCCTCGGTTTCTGTCTTCTCGGAATTGAAGTATAAAATATATCTAACTAGAGTTCTGAGTATTGTACCCTATTGTAAAATTATTGTTAATCGAGTAAAGTACATGTTATTTTAGTAGATAAATCACCTTTCTCAGTATTTGTATTAAAAACAAAGTAAATTATATTACGTATAGCGGATTCATCGGAAATTTAAAGACCAGAATCAGAGAAGTTTTTTTTTTCTTTACCATGTCTTATTTAATTATGAACGCCTATAACATAATAATTATTATAAATGCGAATGTTTAGATGGATGTTTGTTTGAAGGTATCTCCGGAACGGCTCTACGGATCTTGATAAAATTTGGCACAGATATTGAACATAGTCTGGAAGAACGCATAGGTTAATTTTTAAGTTTTTTCTAAAGCCTTGCGAACAGAGCCGCGGGAGACAGCTAGTCCTTTATAAATTGTAACAGCTGTAGAATACAAAAATACTGTCCAAATCATATTGAACCATTTAAAGTAGTAGTGAAAATGTTGTTAAAATTTTCTGGATACATGGAAAAGGCCGTCGTTTACGAGACAGCTTTGATGTCGGTATACAAGCTTTATTTAGTTCCGCACATGTCACGATTTCCTTTTAACGATAGTAACAGACGATGCCACTGAACATACTAACCTACATTTTACGGAATTTATACTGACTTGGTCAGTGCGAAAAATGCAGAAGTATTTAACGATATAGATTTTAGTTAGTGCTTATAGACATTTTAATCTTATATTTTAACTCGAATTCACTGATCTTCTTTTATCTATTTTTTAATTCAACCATTATTCAAAGGTAGTGGTAGTGTAAAAATTTATATAATATACAATAATACCTATATATAGTTTTGTAACCTTAGTTTCTGTCAACATTAGTTACCTCTATCAGTTGAACCTCATAAAATAAAATGAACGTTTATTTTAAAGTTAATCTCAAAAAACAAATTACAATCAAAAAAATAATCGTATCGATACCGAAAGATAAAGAAGCACGCAAAAAAAGAGAAAAGCTCAGAAATTGTACTTATATATTGGAGACTGTTTACAAAACACAAAAAAACATCTACATTATTTGGAGGTACCAATTCAAGTATTGTTTCTTGAAATTATATTCATAATGGTCGACTATATAAATGCGAAGTTATTTAATAAAGACTCTTGCATCTTAACGGAACAACTTTAATCTTTAAGGAAAATAACTTACTATAAATTGCCAGATGGACAGTTAGTGACAATGAAAATTTAATTGAGAATTAACCTTCCAAGCAGACAAGAAATAAGATGACAAAGGAACGTGATCTAACTGCGCAAACCAATTATATTTTAAAATCTATTAGACGAGAAAATCTACTCTTCTTTTTTGAATAAGCCTTTCCACAGATAAGAAAAAGTTAAGACATTTCATTTTTGAAATCAACCATTATTCGATCTTTATAAGACAAGTTTGAACAATTATAATCTGTCACAAGAAAAGGATAATGGAACTAGTTTTTTTTTTAATGAAGATTTAAGATAAGGAATCTCAGTCTCTGCAAAAAAGTAATAAAAACTAGTCGATGGGAAATTAAATGAAAATCCCCACTGACATTTTTACAATCAAATGTCTTACTTTTTACCTCTCATTACGCTTTTTGTAATGGTTATTAATAATTTCTCTGATTTATATTCGATCATTTGGCACCTTTAAATATAAACAAAGATTTCTACCCAAATATATCTTGTACCATATTAAAAATGAAAGTATCGATTAATTTTAACATCTTCACGTGTCCTGTATGTTTTATGTAAGAACTTTTGCATTATAAATTTATTAAAACGTTTATATTAGTTATTAATATAGGAGAATAGAAACGTGTTAAAGTAAATACTCGTAATACGAGGTGCGTTGCAAATCCACAACATAGTTAACACGAAGCTGATATTGACGTCTATACGATAGTTATTGTATGCTAGTTGAGTAGACTAGCTTTATTGCGGCAACTACAACCATGCTACTGGCAAATGAAACGGTGAAATTTTTTTGGATGTGAATATATTATCAAAGTTTTAGATTCTTTTGTTTTTTCTTCTTATATTTTTATTAATATAACAGTTATGCAGTAATGTAGTAAAAGATTTATGATTCACATATTTATGAGTCTACTAGCTGTCGCCTGCGACTCCGTCCGCGCGGGATTAAAAAAGAACTTAACAAGTAGCCTATGTGTTTTTCTAGACTATGTTTTTCATCTATACCAAATATCATTAAGATCCGTTCAGCCGTTCCGGAGATACCTACAAACAAATATCCATCCATCCATCTAAACATTCGCATTTATAATATTAGTAAGATAGCGTATACCTAAATATAACATTAGGCCTAAAGGTTAATGTTAACTGTTGTTCCCCGGACAACATTGAATACGGTTTGTATAATAATACACACGAACACTAGACTATTGAAAATAATACATTAGCAGTAGCACACAACGCGAAAATACGAATTGACAAGTTTCCCTAGTCTTTGTGAATTTTTGTTGTCACTAGTGTATACTTTTATATGCGGTTGATTAGAAGATAAGAGTCAAAGCATAATAAAAAATAGTTATGTACTGACTTTCTCAGATACTATATTAAAATTGCAAAAAGCCATTTACTGGCAAATATGATTGAGAATCGTAGACTCAAAACATAAAAATCTGTCATTAACACAGGTACGCAAATGTACGCAGAAATAAATAAAAATAGGACAAATCACTTAATACCGTGAATCACCATAGAAAGTAACGGTTCTCGAAATCACCGAGTTTCTTAAAATGAAAACTCATTCCATTAGTATAAATATTTAAAAGAAATTTCCATTCGTTATTTACGGAGTTAAGCTCGGCTGAAATAGATAACTAGCATAAATAAATTTGTTGCGAATAGCACACAAGATTACTCGAAATGTTATTTTAAATGAAGCTATGATTAGTTTACTCCCGCTCTTTTACCTGAATCACTTAAATTATGAGCTTTTTGCGCGGCAAAGTTAACTTGTTCCATTTGTAAAGGGAAATGAGAATTTTAAATTTTAATCCGCTCGCGAACAGAATATTATCACCAGTTATACCCGATGCTACGTTTACACAGGGACAGAATAGGAAGGCAGTAGGACAGTTCAGTACTGCTATCATATAAACGCACACTTATACTGTGGGGACAGTACTGAACACGTACGAGTAGGGTAGGTGGGATAAATTAAATTTATTGTCCATACATCCTTTGTATTAATGCACTGTAGCTTTACCTTACTGTTTTGTAACTAGCATTACACTCGCACCCACGTGTGAAACTAGCAATGCAGTTCAAGGCCCTGCTCGCATTTCTTTTATTGTGAATGTTCCTTTTTAATACCGGTTGTAAGATTTAATTTTAAAGTGTAAATGTAATTTATCTAACATATTTTTTCTGAACTTCATGTATATAAAATTATTTTTATCAAAAGTAAATTAGGAAGATTTTATATAAAATACATTGTTATTAGTTTTCTTTTTCAGCTATTGTCCTCTAATTTTCATCTTCAATTCATTAACGACATAAAATGAATCCTTACTAATATTATAAATGCGAAAGTAACTCTGTCTGTCTGTCTGTCTGTCTCGCTTTCACGCAAAAACTACTGAACCGATTTAAATGAAATTTTGTACACAGATAGTCTAGAGCCTGAGGATGGACATAGGCTATATTTTAACGCGAAAAAGGGGTTTTAAGGGGTTGAAAGTGGGGGTGAAAGTTTGTATGGAATTATCGTCATTTTTACAGGTAGAAGGTTGAAACTTATTTTCAAGGCTGCTAATTTGATAAAGATAAATATGAAATTAAATTTTTGTAAAATTTTACCCCCAAGGGTGCTAAATAACTATAGGGTATGAAATTTTGTTTGGCAATATGTGAGGTTTTGTTGAATGTTTTCTTTAATATGTTTTGCTATTACCCTTACCAATATTTAGTCTAGAGCCTAAGGAAGGACATAGGGCACATTTTAACGCGAAAAAGGGTTGAAAGGGGTTGAACGTGGGGGTGAAAGTTTGTATGGAATTATCGTCATTTTTACAGTTGGAAGCTTGAAACTTATTTTTGAGGTTGCTAATTCTATATAAATAAATATGAAATTAAATTTTTGTAAAAAATTTACCCCCAAGGATGCTAAATAACAATAGGGGATGAAATTTTGATTGGCAATATGCTCGGTTTTGGTGAATGTTTTGTTTAATATGTTTTGCTGTTATCCTTGCCAATATTTAGTCTAGAGCCTGAGGAAAGACGTAGGCTACATTTTAACGCGAAAAGGGGTTGAAAGAGGGGGTGGAAAATTGTATGGAAGTATTGTCTTCTTTTACAGTTAGAAGCTTGAAACTTATTTTTGAGGCTGCTAATTTGATATAAAGAAATTAATATTCAATATTTGAAAAAAGTTTACTCTTAAGGGTGCTAAATAACAATTAGGGATGAAATTTTGTTTGGGAATATTTTAGATTTTGTTGAATGTTTTGTTCAATATGTTTTGCTGTTACCGTTACAAATATTTAGTTTAGAGCCCGAGAAAGGATAAAGACTACTTTACAACGCGAAAAAGGGTTTGTAAGGTGTTGAAAGTTAGGGTGGAAATTTGTATGAAAGTATCGTCATTTTTACAGTTAGAAGCTTGAAACTTATTTTTGAGGTTGCTAATTCTATATAAATAAATAGGAAATTAAATTTTTGTAAAAATTTTGCCCCCAAGAGTGCTAAATAACAATAGGGGATGAAATTTTGTTAGGCAATATGTAAGGTTTTGGTGAATGTTTTGTTTAATATGTTTTGATGTTACCCTTACCAATATTTAGTCTAGAACCTGAGGAAGGACAAAGCCTACTTTTTTAACGCGAAAAAAGGGTTATAAGAGGCTGAAAGTGAGGGTGGAAATTTGTATGGAAGTATCGTCATTTTTGCAGTTAGAAGCTTTAAACTTATTTTTTAGGCTGCTGATTTGATATAAATAAATATGACATTTGAAATTTGTAAAAGTTTTACCCTCAAGGTTGCAATGTAACAAAACGGAATAGGGGATGAAAATTTGGATGGGAAGATGTTTATGTGAATATTTTGTAAGTTTAATATTTTTTGGCATTTTTTATAAGTTTAAGTAAAAAAAAAGAAAAAAAACAACAACAACATAATTCTCGACCCGTAACCCAGAGGGGTAGGCAGAGACCCAGGACCTACATTTGGCGCGGTCCGGGCACACCTCTTTCTATGTTCTTCTACATACATCAAAGCATAGCACATTGGTTAAATAAAATAATTAGCTCAAAAAAAAAAATGCTACCCAAAATAGTATTTCACGCGGACGAAGTCGCGGGCACAGCTAGTACATTCATAAAAATCATTTTAAGTTACAAATGAAAATAAAATAAATATTTATGAATTATTTCGTCTGTCAATCCAGCAATTTAATTTCAATATCTAGTCTTTCCAACTTTATTTATAAAACAATTTATATTAAATTTTCAGTAATAATATTCAGGTATAGGGTTTTTAATTGAACGCAAGTAACCTTTGTAGGACACCTGACCTTTGGAATTGTAATTGCTACTTAATAAAGCCATTTTTGCAAATGAAAGTATCATAGAAATTGATTGGCAACTTGGCAATCATCTTGCACACTTGCGGTCGACTACATCAGGAGAATTAAAAAAGTAGCCATAAGCCTGCGTACATCAGCGTCCGTCAAAGTCGGTTCCGGAGTTTTTCCAGACATACAAAGAGACGGATAAAAACTTTCAAAATTGGTTTTTCGTTATCAGCTAAGCAAATACACCATCTGTACGAAATATGTTTTTTTTTCGATGTAACATACACTCAAATTTTATTAACATAATAGATTAGATTAGACTACATAAGGATTCTAAGGCCTAAGAATTTGTTACATATAACTATGATGACACAAACTTACAAAAGTGAAGTTTATACAGTAATGTAAAGTGTAGTTTTATTGTCACATTTACGATACTTTTATTAAAAATACAAAAATCCGATTTAAATACGTTAACGTATTTTTATTTAAAGTTCAATGCTTTTGTAAATGGCAATATATCAAAGGTCAGGGTTACGTCAATATTTCATCAATGGTCGGTAAACGCATCAGATTCAATTTCATTGAAAGTGTTCCCGGTTTATGCTCTGTTGCACGTCAATCAACTTAATGAAAGTGAAATTTAATACCAATTCTATCATGAGTGAGTGAGTGAGATAATAGATCCATATGACTATTACATTGTCACTTATTGTTCATTTAAATAGGTAAAACATTTTAGAAAAAGTTTATTTTTTTTATTTGTTAGATATTAAAAAAAGCAGTTTTTTTTTAAATTTCTAAACAAATTAAAAGAATCTGTTGATAAATGCAAAAATGATGCGGCTTAAAAGCCATTCCTTAAAAGCCTATATGCATAAATGCGAAGCTGTATTGTTTTACTAGTTCAATAACAAAGGTGCAACTACTAATAGAGTGCTCTTTGTTTAATTCTCTGACAAGATAAACTCATCTAGCTGACTTGAACGTCTCTGTTGAAACAAGATAAGTTTTGGATTAGATTTGTACAAATTATAAATCTAGCAACAATCATAGAGGCACCGCTTGGTACATTTAATCTTTACACCCGCATTTACTAACTCTATGTTAGATACCTTATATTTGTATCAGACATATTCAAACAAGATTGTAGCAAAACGATGTCTATTTTGATTGGGTAACCGCAATACAATGTATGAAAACATTAATATTTTTTGGAATCACAAATCTATCCAACTAAATTCACTGCGTAAAAATAAAAAACAACCTAGAAATTCTACTGCCTAATTCCACTTCACTTGTATTAAAAGATATTGTTGTTTTAAAAAAATAGAGTGAAAGATAACTGTTCTTTTGAAATGTTTTTAAACATGTGTTTCGATAATGAAAATCCACATGAAGAGAACATCAAATTCTCCTTGTAGAATTTACATTCGATATATGTGATACATGAATAGGGAATATCGAAGCCTCACATAAGCGTAAGGCTTTGTAAGATTTAGACAGGTGCATTTGTGTTCACAGCCTTTGAATGGCTGTTCAGTCAAGTGGATACAATTCTAAATATTTCTTTATGTCTGCACTCAAACGGATATAAACCACTACGTGAAACGACAAACGTTGAATGAAAATCGACTATTCCAAAGTTAAACTCGTAGGAAAAGAATACTTTGTACTTGTATGACTTAATCTTTGTCTGCAGACGGCAATTTTGTATGTCAATGTGGTCGTAAAAACGAATTGATAAAAGACTAATAAAGTTGTTGAATCTTGTTATAAAAATTTTGAAATATTTTAATCGAAAACGGTAAAAAAAAACGTTAATCGGAGCGACTGCAATGTGAAGTGGCCCTCGATACAGGCATCCTTACTTAGAGCTCGATAAGTATGGTGAAGACTCACTTAGTGACTTTGAACCGACACTTGAAAGTCATCCGTTTAATTTAAAATTTAATGAAATATTTCTGTAAAAAAATAAATAAAAGGTAAATTTAAATTTTATTGCGTACATTATTTTATCGACCGATTATAAAATAAAACAGATATTACACAGAAAGAAGAATTGTATTCTTAGAAAAACCTTCTTATTTTTGTCAAAGTTGTTCATAGATTAAATAATAAATTATGCAGCACTAATAACAACGTGGATTTTTTTTAATTTTAAATCAACTACCGATACGAAAAGTCTAACATACTACATCGCATCGTCTGTTTGGTTTTACATAAATATTTTTTTTTCCTTCTTAAAATCATTATCATTACCTTGTCTAGTTCGAACGTAATGTTTGCGAATAATATTTTCTTCGATTGAAATAGGTTTATAAACTTTATATCTACGTAAACATAAAATATTCAAATATAAAGTTTATAACGATGCATAAATCACATATAAAGCTTGATTAAAGTAAATCCGCCTATACAAAGCCATCTCATATAGCATCAAGTATTCCACAAACTTTAACAGAACCACCGATGCTTGTGGAATAACTAAACGCCTAGTCTGATACTCGATTAACCTGGTTTTCGATTGCTTGCCGCCTTTGGCACGTGCCGCTTATAGTACATGTTGAAATTTACTAAATCACTTAAATTAGATATATTTAAACCTTTACTACCGAAATCAATATTTGGTTTCAAACTATAGTTGCTAACCTACAGTTATATTTAACTTTTTAATTAATTGTTTTTTAACGATTAATCGTTCATCATTATTTAATTAATATATTTAATCTATTAGATGCGTTCTACCAATGTATAGAGTAACAGTCTTTATGTGATTTGAAACCAAAATCTAAGAAACCGCGCAGACTAGAAACTTTTAGTCGCTCGATAGGATTTAACAGACTGTAAAACGTCTATCCACTCATTTTTACAGCCGATGTAACTTGCTAGATTTGTTCATCTTGAATGGATGGGTTTTGTGCAATATTGCACTTTTAGATCGAGAAAATAGTAAAGGAAAAGTAAAATCCTCTCAATAATAGAAAACTTACACGTAACAGATCTTTTGCTATATATAAATTGTATTCAAAATTATATAAACAAACCTTTAAAACTAATTCTGTTTACTTGCTAATAAGTATTGATCAAAGCTTTTTTCAAACGGTATTAAGCTAATGCAATATTTTTCATTTAATTTTTAATGGAAAAACAATTTTATATTTCGCATCGTATTTTATAAATATGTAAATGTTTAAAAGCTTTAAGCTCGTTGATTACTTTAGTTTTTACATTTTATTAAATTTAAAATTCTTTGAAAACATACTCTATTTTTCACAAAAGACAAATACTAACAAACGATGTACGTTTATTTAAACAAACATTTAAAAAGTTTACAATAATTTAATCTTACTAGTTTGTGCAAAGGCAGTTAAAAATTAAATCATTGGAGAAATATTATGCATAGAAAATAAGTCGTCTCATGCCTCGTCTGACATTTAGGAGATTAACCCGGACAACCCGTCGGGGTGGCGGGGGAGAGGTTTGTTTTAACAACTAATCAAGAAAGTGCATCGTAGCATATGAACGCGGTCTCGACGTAATTAAAACTTATCCACACGATCTGTTGTAGACGCCTAATCCGATTTGTGCGATAACTTCAATTTATTTCACGGTCAAACTGTATTAAAATTATTCCACATTCATTTCCCAGTAGAATTTCAATTCGTTTAGCCGTTTCCTATAACTACGAGTACAATGTCATTTTCATCAAGTTTTTATTTAAATTATTTTTGTAATGCATAAATATACAACTACGTGATTATAATGCTGGCTGGATAGACTTTATGCCAATTTAACTTATTTTGTAACAAAAACATAACAATAAATTTTTATTAAATGCAATCTCTTAATTTTTTTAAATATATGAAGGGAACGAGAAAAATTATTATGTTTAAAGGTTGAGTTCAAGTAACAGCAACTTTATACTATTATTAAACTAGCTATTGCTTGAGGCTCTAAGAAATAAACCGAGTGTAATAATTCATGCTTAACCACTACCTTTACCTTCACCTTGAGTCTCGGTATTTTATTTAACTTCCTTTTATTTTAAACTACCCACGCTCTATTTGATTTCTCTACGCATTTTACAAACAATATTTATGTACTCATAATACTCAATAAATGCTCGTGGTATGTTTATTTTTAGAGAATTAGGTACCCATCTTCTATTAGAAATAAAAAATAATGTATGATTCTTCATTAGCGCCGTACAGTGGGTACTATAAATGTAATATAAGGTAGGACAGACGGGTTCGGGGTAGCTCCACTGAGTGGTTCGGAACCTACGCTAAGTTACAAATGACTAGGCCATAGTTAACTCTGAACCAGTGCAGGTTGGCTGACTGCACACATAGGTACATATATTTGAATTTCTTTGCAGATATGTAAAGGTTGCATCAAGATGTTTTCCGTCACTGGAACGTCGGATATATGTACGTAAATCGAAATGCGAAAAACGCATTGCACCTGCAAAGGGTTAAGCACTTGACCTGTAATCTGCAGCTTAACACTAGAGCCAACGAAAATCTCTAAATGATTATTATGGAGTTATGAAACTTTAGTTTGGTGTGCTGAAGGCGACATTTCATTTTTAATGAAATTTTTTAACTATGCTTTAATACTATTTTTCACTTTACGTGACATTGCAATACGACAGTCCGAACTGCGAAACAAGCTGCAAAACAAAATACTATAAAAGATAAATACTGAACTATTCTTTTGAAACTGAATTTCTTTATTTTAAAACACGCCGGCTGGAAACTTCGTGAAGATATTGTTGCCAAATAGGTTAATAAAAGGCTAGCGATCACAGAATTATATTAGCATAGCCTAATAAATTGCCAGTTGCATTGTGCTTGATTTTAGTAGCTCCGTGATAAAAGTTAATGTTGCTCAAACTTCGTGACAGGAGTATTGCTTTAATCACGGAACCCGGTAATCCAGAACACGTGGAAAAGTAACTCGGCGAGAGTTTGCGACCACGCGCTTTAGCGTTCGTGCAAACGTTTTTAATATTTGTGGTCATGTAAATCCATTACAATGGAGTTTTGTTACTATTAATCCATTTTAAATGAATTAAAATCTTTTGGTCTCAATATTTAACCATGACTTCAATGATTACGGAACTGATTGTATTACAAAAAAATTCAAAACAATTTTGCAACACGTACGAAGATGATCACAGCTTTTATATAAATATCGTACATCATCAAATATAACTTAATTCATTAACTTGCAACGTTAGGATACAATATCGTTCATTGAAAATTAACTGTCGTCGTCCCGATAAACTAAATTAATAATGAACTGAACATGCGCAGCTTGATAGTTTAACATTTCACTTAAAATGTTAATAACTAGAATATTCTAGCTAATAATATCAAGGGCAGTATCAACTATGTTTTCAATCAACTAGTCATGAAAAAGTGTATTATTTAGTTTTCTTTTTAACATATTTATAGTTATCAAATCAATTTACTGTATTTTAGAAATCAAAGAGTTCATAATGTTTTCCGAAGCAATGTCACAGGAAACGAATTTTTGATTAATAAACCCTAAGCCTAATTTTAGTCCTCTTTCCCTTCCTACCCTTTTATTATTAGGAAAGGATGGTAAATGGAAGTGGATTTGGCGGAAGAGGGGACGCATAGCAAGGGGAATATCCTCTTTCTGTGCGTCCTCTTCTCCGTTGATTAAAGGTAGGCAACGCATCTGCATTTGCGGGTGTCTATGGGCAACGGTCGCTTCGCTATTTCGGCGAATTCAGGTTGCCGTTTGCTGGTTTGCCAACTTTTGATATAAAAAAATTTGAATAACATTAAAAAAATTCTTCGTTGCCGTTTGTGATAACCTTCTTTATAACAAAAAAAATTTAATAGCATTAACGACTAAATACAAGCAAGCAAGAGATAAGAGGATTAACTACTATATCACGAAAATGAAATGATTACGTAATTTATATTAATGGGCAAATTAAAATCCCTTATTACTAAAGCTACATAATTACTTATTTTGAAATTGTATTACGACTGCGAGTTCAAATTTAATTTCAATGTCATTTTGTAATGTTATTCAATTAAATAAGTTCTACTCTTTAAATGTATACATTAAAACTTTGTATCGTTACCTTAAAAAATCATTACTACGCTACTTGTTTATTACGGACCTAAAAATTATCTTTATAAAAATTTGTGTTTGTACGATTGCCCTCTCTGCGTTCATCAACTGGACAGATTTTGATAAAACTTCGGTCGGATGTTGTAAGAACGTAAAAAAAGATTTCTGCCTTAAATACAAAGTACTATCTCAGTGTTAACAGAAATTTCTGTTTGCGCTATGACGTTTTGAATTTTACAGTACTTGTCGAGTTCATCAAGTAATAGAATATTATAACTAGCTTTCGCCCGCAAGTATTATCACATTAAATGAAAAAAAAAAGAAAACCTTATTTACAGTTATTGCCTATACGGTATTTCAGACTGTAATCTAAATGTGTTCCAAATTTCAGCCAACTGCATCCATCTTCTTCAAAGCCCAACTTCCATCTATTCAAACTTTCGCATTTATAACGTTAACTAAGACATAATCCCGTACTTAAACTTTGTACAGCTTAGTTCCTTGCACGTGGCCGTCAGCGAATTGTTGTCACTTCAAAGAAACAAGGTTGAAACCTCCAGTAGATAATAACAACGTATTAATCTCCTGCGCGAGTAAAATAAAATAGGTAGATATGTTATTTACTTATATCTTTCTATATTTAACATTTCTATTAACACTTTACATCTACTTTTTATTCAATATAAATTTTAAAAGATTAGAAAAGAAAATTTAAATAGCCAGTGTCATTTTTAAATTGTTAACAGAATAATAAAACATAACTAAGCAATTAAAAAAAAAATTGTCGTTACAATTCTTTTGTCATTATACCTAATTGGATAACAAAATATTAAAAACGAAGTAATATTCATAGCTTGCCAGTGTTTTCTTAATTATAAATTTATTTGTAAGTACAAATATAATTACTTTAGCTACATTATACTTCTTTTGAAAGCGTCAGTCGCATCATATTTACGTCAGGGACGCGCCCGACTTGCATAAGACACGTGTTAGGTGCCGTATTTCAAGTTCATGCAACAAACCCGAGCAACTTTACCCCTCTTCACTTTCTCCGTAACCTAGACTTGATAGTACAAAGGTGGAAAATTATATTCCTTTCATTAACCTTGACCTATAAACTTGTATAAAGCGTGCAAAGCAAAGGCAATCTTACTAATATTATAAATGCGAATATTTAGATAGATGTATGAATGGATGGATGTTTGGTTGAAGGTATTTCAGTACAGCTTAACGGATCTCAATGAAATTTGGCACAGATGTAGAACATAGTTTGGCAAAACAAATAGGCTTCAGTAGGTTACAGTATTTGAAAGCACGGAAAAAAACCCTACAAGTAACCTATGTGTTTTGCCATGTTCTATATACAACTACAGTTCCAGCAAGAAGAATAATTTTGACCGGGTTTTAGTAGATGATATTTAATTGTTAAATAATGAATAAAACTGTATTTCTTTTCGTAATTGAAACTGTAACTGTTAATTAAATTGAAGTATTTCATGAGATCTAACTGAAACTTAGATACTAAAAATAATTACAAAAAAAAATTCTTGCTTGCGAATGAAAACTCTCAAGCGAAGTTGTAAATTTAATAGAGCAATTTATTAATTTGTGTTGCATTTGCTGCAACCCAATAGATTTGCATTAATTCAAATATTCTGAATTCGCTAGCGTACTGAAATACTGGATACAAATATCAATTTCTTTCGTTCAGGTGCTTTTTTATATCTAGAGCAAATATATAAAAAATAATATCCAACCAGCATCCAATAATAATATTTTAATAGCATGTGGATTTTAAACGTGTAGATTTTTCTGACTAACGATACATACTGATATTATAGAGTATAATATTATTTTTCCTGATTTTTATCACAGAATGAGAGGATTTTTTTTTTTTTACAAGTGATCCCTCAGTATCTCTTTCCGTTAACGAAACTTATTAAAGTACATTTTATCCGTCTAACAGTTGTTTTCTGCGATAAAAATCTCTGTTTGAAACATATCGTCATCCCTGTCGTTATCTTTGACAAAACAGAGATGACAATATGTTTTAAACGGAGATTATGTGAGAAACGCACAGTAAATAAGAGGTTTAGTCTATTCGTGGTAAAAAGGAAATTTCAGAATGTCAGACAATTTTGCAAACACTTGTATATAAAATAAAACTTACTAAGCTGTGTGTCACAAAAATACCCGCGTCATAATTTTATATCAAAGTAATATCAGGTGTTTGCAATTTGATAGAACAGTTTTTTTATTAAAAATTTTGAAATTTAAGTTAAGCTTTGTATTTTTGTCTTTTATCCTTTGTACCTCTTAGATCTATTAATAGATGTAAGAGGCTTTGATACATAGGTACAAAGGTCGGCCGACCTTCCTCGCAAGCTTCGTTGGGATTTCACTTGGGAGAAAAATATAAACATTAAACTAAATATTTAGTCTAACAACAATTTTATTTTAACCAACAAAATAATCTTCTCGTTATTCATTACATGGGTCTATATTGAGTTCAATAAATTATCTCATTTAAGCATTGTGACGCTAATGCGAGTTTCACACGTGGGCAGCACATGGAAGTAGAGTAATAGACAGTGCCGTACTGTTTGAACGCACGCAGTGTTCGTTGGTGTCTGAGGCCAAAATCTCTGTATATAACATATCCTCATCCCTTTCATTATATTTGACAAAACAGAGATAACAATGTTTTATACGGAGATTTTTCTTTTAGAAATCCACGTTGAGATAGAGAAATACGGTTTACAGTATGTCTAGTGAAACACTGATCCGTCCTCGTGTGAAACTGGTATCGCTTAGAACGGGCTACAAACGGTAGCTCAAAGAACCTGGAAACTCAATCTCCTAACTTTCAATTTCGACGATCTCGGTTCAATTCAACTTTAACGCTGACTCAAGTTTATCTTGACCGTAAAAGTTAAGATCCTAGATCAACGTAGTTTGTTAACAATTTCATAAGACGTTTGACCAATATTTATGTTTACAGATTCAAGGAGTACATGGTAAATGGTAAATAATAGAGAATATCAATAAATTTAATAGAATCGAACATCTTGATTATTTCTAAACTTATGATTTATGTATAAAACTCAAGGATTTATTATTTATTTATTTATGTTTATAACTCAAGATCGGTCGCACTGATTTAGCTGAAAATTGATGGGGAGGAACTTTTTTATCTTGTGTGAATTTTTTTTATTCCTCGCGGACGAAGTCGCGGGTAAAAGCTAGTGTTCATATAAATCTATATCTCGATATACTCTGATCTAACACTGTTATGTGTATTCGTTACCGACTACTGTATACATGTTTCTAAACATATAAAGTACCGTACATATACAGAAGTAAGTATTCAATTTATATTCCCAGTCGTGTTTCTACATTAATAGGTGATGTATGCATTTAAGATAGAATTCCTGTAACTACTAAACCTTAACGTATTATTGCCAGTTATAAGCACGTATGCTCAATTGAGAACCGACGTAATACCAATCAATTAACACCTATGATGCGGATTAGTTTAAATGTTAAATGGAACAGTTAATAAGTTAAAATGCTAATTATATTATTTAGATTTGACTCGCCTCCGGCTTATAAATTCTTGTTCTCTTCTCTTCTGAATTTATGAATACAGATCGTTATTTGTTTTCGATGCCAATCTCAAGAACTAAGCTCTTTTTAAGTTTAAAAAATTTTATTTCAATATTTTTTGCATATTGCTCGTTATAAGTTGAAAATAATTGCTTGTGTTAGTTACTATGGGTTATTTTTCAATAAAACTCGGCCTAATGTGTTTTTTTTTCGGATTGTGAATGTTATAACCAATAGTTTCTTTTGATAAAAAAGAAATAAGAAAAATAGCAATTTTACCATAAAAGACCAAATAATTTATGAATATTATTAAGTTAGTTGGATAATATAATTTGAGAAAGTCTAGTTGATTGAAGATCTCATATAACTGTTACGACGGGATTCCTGAGTTTGATTCATAATCGATATGAAACACCTTCAAAACCTGTCATTAAACTGTTGTCATAATATTCGTAATATTTTTGCACAACGTTTTTGCTAATTGAAATTTAAAAAAAGAACAATGTCAATGCGCGGAAAATACATAGTAATACGGTTTAAAGTGAACATTAACAAAACAGCGTAGACTCTTTGTATAGAGTCCATATAGCGCTTCCGTTGTTGGTTTTTGTAATCCGCTTACATCGTGACCGTGAAGTTTCGATCGCAGTTTCTGAATAACAAAGCTGCATTAGCTTACACGTATACGCTAGCTTATGCATGATTAATATACTAAAATTAAAATAAATTATTTTACTAAAATATACTATATCGATGAACGTAGCTATAAATATATGTTTTGTTAGTGATATATCCATATCAAGTTATTAAGATGGTTGTCATGTTGTTTGGATACAGCTTTCTTTAGTTAATATAGCAGTTGCCCGCAACTTAGTGCGCACGAAAAAAAAACTAGGTAATAAATAAAGCCTACATTAATTATTAACATTTACTATTTGTTGTTTTTTTTTTTTGTTAAATGTATATATTAATGTTGAAGTTAAATGTCGTCTCGGTAACAAACTACTGCAAAAATTACATTGTTCGCACGTAATCCATCATGCTTAAAAAACAATCAATTTCTCTTTTAAGCTTCGCTCCAAAGCCCGCAACAAAAGAGCTAAGTAATATTGAGTTACTTTCGAACTTGATCTTTATTTGGAAAAACTTATCTTTCTTTTACGCGTTGCGGCATTAGCTAAAAGGAAATAGATCAATGTTCAATAGTCTTATATATGTGCCAACTGTGATATTGATACAAGAATTACTTAATAATTATAAATAAAACATCTTATTTAATTATTAATTTACGTGAAGTTAAATGTTAATATCCAATTAAAAACTAGTGACAACCAATGAAGTGCAGAAATGAATGTCTAAAAAATTTCTATTAAATAAATTTCTGTACAGTTAAAAATTGTATTTATACACTGAAATATAATTCTAATAAATTAGTATTTATATAATTCCAAAGGTTTTTAAAAAGATTTCTAAAGTCTGAAGTTGGTTGGTAAATGAGTAAAAAAACATACGAGAACTGAGAAATATTCTTTAGATTCTCCCGTACATTCCAGTGGGAGTTGACTAACTGTTATCCCAAACGCAAATGTAAACAAGAAAATAAAATTGCTCTTTGCTTCGCAACTTAAATGGTAAAACTCCCTGATAAAGGCTGTGCAACTATACATTGCAAATTTCTCTACAAACAAGTCATTTAATAATTAATTATTAATTTACATTATTTATTTATTTTTGTTTTTGTTAATTTGAACTAATCGATTGAAATCACAACTGTTCCGTGACAATACTTATTACAAATCTGTATAGTTATTTTTTTTAATTTCCAAATTTTTGGTAATAAATGTAAAATAATAATACATTTTCAGGAATTTTACTAACGAAAAAAAATAATATAGTAGTAGAATATATTAGTTACATTTTTGAAATGAAGTCTATAACTATCGAAAATATTTAATTTCAAGCATTTTTAAAGCAGGAAAGTTTATATTTATCGCTGCGGAACAACTCCGCAATACATTTATGAACCAAATTATTAAATTTGCTTTCCGATATTTGTCGGAAATTGGTTTTTAGAACATCTCCGGTCTGTGTTCAAGATATATTAAAAAATTGCTTTGAGTAAAAAACATCTGATTTTTTTCAAAGATAAAAAATTGTATTTAGTTTATTGTCTTAGTTTTCTTCAAGTTTGAAGACGTTAGACAATGGCAATGGCAATTTTTTTCTTTGTTTCAGTCACATATCAATATAACTTTCTTAAAGAAACCCTTGCCGTCAATGTCAATCAAGTTGGGAAAATAATTCCTATTCGCTTTTCTTTCTTTCCTTTTTACTTACACGAATATATATTTTTTGAAGTGGTACCTCTATTCGTGGTCGTACCGCAAATGAAAAACGGAATGTTTTTGACGTCAGAATCCTTCTGTATGTGCAGTGCGTGATACACCTTCATTATTCTTCTTCTATTATATATTCTATTCTATATAATTATAATAGATGTAACTTCACACACATATATTATGCTGCACAAATTTTAATACAAACTTTGTCGATGATGTTACAATGAGTAAACAAAAACGTGATAGTTTTTCATTTACGAGGTTTGTCATCTGTCAAAATGGTCATTTACTATTTATTTTTATTTATGATACTACTGACAATAAATGTAGATTACATTTTGTAACTCAGTCCATGTTTTGATGCGGCATAGTGCAATTCGTTAGTATCCATATTCAGATCTCCCATGGGAATCATAACGTGATTAAAAATAACTACAACGTAAGCTAAAAAATGAAAAATGTACATTTCGTTCGTTAGTCGTATTATCTCCAGATACCGTGTTGGCATTGCGTGCCATACATTCACTTATGTCAGAATTTTATAAAAAGGTTTTCGTTACACATATACTCGTATATAGAATCAATTTCACATTGTTTAACATTTTAGTGTTGCAATATGTTATAATGATATTAAGCAGTTTGTAAATGTTTGTTGACTTATTGAAATTATTAATTTCAAAGAAACATTGCACATTTTTTTAAATTAAATTGTTTAATTTTTTTAAAACAAGTTCATAAATTTACAAAAATAATATTTATAAAACAATTCTTAAGCTTAACTTTATTTTGTCAAAGCTTCATAAACTAATTAAAAATAGTTAACCTTCCATGATGCCAATTGTATGAAATAGGGGCTTAGAATGTTTAGGGAATTTTCGAATAAAGGTCACTCACTCCCAGTCGGCTCTTGCAAAGGCTAACGTTTAATGAAGGAACCTCGGAATTTCCCTCTTAAAACCGTTAAGAACATGAATACAAAATTTGGATCGATTCTTTTGTATTGGGAACGACATTGACGTAAGTTGAATCATTTATAAATGAATGTTTCCTTTTTCGAATCACGATTGTAACAAATTAAAAAGGCAATAATTTTTTTTTAATCGATTTTTGTAATAATCAAATTTATTTATGTTTAAATTTAAAAGCCAAATTAATCTTACAGGATAACAGCGCACATAAATTCAGAAGAAAAAAATAACTTTTCTAAATATAAGTCCGATAAAAAAGCTTTTAATACTTGTTTATTGGACCCATTTTGAAGTGAGAAAATACTGTTTATTATCGATGCCTGACAAAGTCGGAACTTCAAAGGCATGGAAATATACAAGTTATTTATCTATTGAGAATTAGTAACATTTTGAGAGGATTACGCATCACTTTAATAATATAGCGTTTACGTATAACGATATGCTTTTGTACAATATAATACTCTTTTCTGCGTTGACGTGAATGTTATGAAAGTGAGTGAAGAAAGAATCCTCTTTTTAGCCGACTTCAAAAAGAAGGAGGTTATCAATTCGACTGGTTTTTTCTTTATCTGTGTTACCGCGACGCTTCGCCCCTGGTGCTCCGATTTTGATAAAAATTGTTTTAATCGAAAGGAAGTGCTTGTACTTGCAAAGTAGAAAGACGATGTAGTGGGATTTCACTACAAGTGCCAGACATGAGATGTATTTATAACAGCCATTTTCAGCAACTCTGCTGTTTTGAAATTGAACTTATTTTGCAGAAAATATAATGGAAAAATTAAAGCCTTTTGAGATCAAGTCGTAACTCCGGATATTTATCTAAGAGCATTTTAGCACGTCAGCATTCCCGTCTGAGACTTTGAAGATTGCATTTTAATTTTGTTCTCTCTTTTTAATTGAATTAGTTATAGATTTTAAATTTTTTAAATTTTGATTTAAAATACAATTTATCAACTACCCTGTTTCTAAAGTATGCACTAAAACGTTATTTAACCACTTGATCTTCACATGAGACTCTTGTCACTGTACCGCGAAAGCTTCTGGCTACATTCAACAATATATATGAACGAGCTGTCGACCGCGACTCCGTAATCGCAGAATTAAATTAACTTAATTAGTAGCTCTTGTCTTCTTCCCAACGATGTTTTACATATATGCTAAATTTCAGCGTTATCCATGCAGTCGTTCTGGAGCACATCTGGAGCCTTCTGACAAACGTCCATCCATACACACATCCAAACATTCGCATTTATAACATTAATAAGAAATAAGATAAATGAATTTCATAGGCAGTTGTCACGGTTGCATATGCATACCGCCGATGCCGATAAGTCATCGACCCAACGTGAATGCGTGATTATGCCTATTTACTCAGAAAAGTGCATAAACAAATTTTGGAAGAATATACACGCGGCGTTCACGATATTCCATACGACATATACTTACAACGTGCGCCGTGTTTCTTCGCATAGCACGCTGTATCCGTGTGAACCGCGTCTTTCAGCGTACGCAATCATATCGGTTTTATTTACAATAAAGGTTTGAAATAATTTTAGGCTTAAGGATAACAATTGTTACGCAGATAAGTCATATCGATATTACCGTAAGCATCTTAGTACCAAATAAAATTAGATAAAATATTTTTTATGTAGTTATTAACCGACGGATATTATTTGAATTGTTGTTACCGACTTATACTACTTGGTCTAAGTTAATACGCCGGATGTTTTTTTTTTTATTTAAGTTAAAGCAGCCCAGTTATATCTCTGTACAGAGGTCGTATTAACTAAAAGTTAGATAATTGTCTTTTTTTCTTTCTGTTGACGTTATGAACTTTCTCTGCTAATACGTTACATTCCCTGAAAAAGACAGCAACAACAATGAGAGCTTGTGACAAATGAATCCGGATCTTATTAAAATAACACGTTATTGACGTCAAGTTCACATATAAAGTTTATAAGCGTATCGATATTGCATACAACATTCAAAGGTAAAAAACGCCAGCGCTAATTTAATATTATACGTTTATATTTGCACACGTCAAATAAAACCTTTTGAGCACTGTAAAATCCGTATACTAGGTGCGAGTTTTCATCCATGACCTTTAAAAAGTTGAAGTTTACATTTCTGTTAGTGTAACCGTGACCATGAATACCGGTCAAAGCACTGGAATATTTCAATTCTAGGGAATTAACAGAAATAGTACTTCAATTACGTAAGTGTTCGTTCCGTTGAAAACCGGGAACGCAGCAATATTTAGTTTCAATAAAACCGGAGAATTCAAAGCTCTATTTTGTGTATAATATGCAGCATCCTCGTCATGGTCAAAGTCAATGTCGCTTTTGCGGAATGTGATAACAAATATTTGAATTTCTCTCCTTTAATGTTGTTTCAACAATTTAGTATGAAAGTCAAACACTAGTTGACATTGACATTTTCAAACTACATCTGAATTCGGATGAGTAGCATTGATAGAGTTTTTACTTTATAGGAAGATAAATTAAGATAAAAATAATAAATAAAATATGCCTTCATGCTCTCTACCGAGAGGAGTAGGCGGAGATAGATTTATATATCAATTTCTATTATGATTTACTTCATCGCATCACCTTAAAGACAGTGCTTTGACCGGCATTTCGAGATGCTTTCGCTACACATTTCCACATTAAATGTCCGTTGAAACACCGTTTTATATTATACTAGCTTTTACCCGCGACTCCGTCCGCGCGGAATAAAAAAAAAATGCACACAAGATAAAAAAGTTCCTATGTCCGTCTCCTAGTTCTAAGCTAACTCCCCATCAATTTTCAGCTAAATCAGTTCGACCGATCTTGAGTTATAAATAGTGTAACTAACACGACTTTCTTTTATATATATATAGATATATATATATATATATATATATTTAGAAGATAGATTTTTTGAAGGTTTTTAGTACACTTGTATACAAACAAGTAATTTACATAAACTGTATACCCGATTCACTGTCAATCGATTACCATCAAAATCGAATGGTATCGAAATATGTCAAAAAGGCATAAGAAAAAAATAGAGATCTCAATTATTAAATTTTTTATTGCTGAAAAATAAAACCAAATATCAATCAAGTGTGTTGGACGTTGAAATCGCTAGCTAAGAACGGAGTGCGGGTGACTGCCCCGTCTGGTATTTTATGGTTAAAACGTTTATAGATTTTGTTTTATCTTTATAAATCATTTAAGATACTATCATATTTTAATTAACATTTAATAAAGACCCTTCCACTAGGAGTTTACATTTAAATAATAAAGATTAAAGATTTCAATGTCATTATTAACACAGCAGTATTTTTTAAAGAGTCGGACACAATTATTAATCAATAATAGCAAGGATTTATATTTAATTTAACTAAATCCTACGATTAATGTATTAATCTGAATAATCTTATCAAACTCAAGCAACTTTCGTATGTTTCTAAAAATTGAAAACGTTTTCCAAAAATATACGTGGGGCGAAAAAATTGTCTGTGAAAAACTATTATTTTTCTGGGAAACCTAGCCGCGGAGCGTTAATACATTTAATTATGAAATGGAACTGACATTGTACTTTCTTTAGATAATGTGAGAGCCAACAAAGATACAGAGATCGCTTGACGAGATCTCTTCAGATTTATTTTTATACGAAACACGCAAAGTAATAACGAAATGGATTCCACCGTTCACTGCACATGTTTCCCGCCCATATCATTACAGTTAAAGCGTAAATTACTATACGAAGTGTTATAACTAGAACATTAGTGGAGTCCATTTTTAATTTCTTTTTTTTTGCAAGATTATAAATTCCTCCAATAGTGCACATTACGTGCACATTTCATACATGTTATATATAGAAATAAACATAAGCGTTTACATAATGAAATATTTCCTACTACAGTTATTCGATAATAGAAATGCAGAGTATACAGTAGCAAAGAGCAGCTTTGGCAACGTGCTGCCTTATATAATTTTTCTCTGTGTGATTCCATTCTTTAATGCCCTTGATATAATTTTACGATTATGTTAAAGTTAAAGAATTTAATTTTTAAAAGGAGATCAAACGTTTGTTTTTACACACACTAATGATGGATTAAATGTATTTAAAATATTTTTAAAGCTGTACCCGTTATCCCGATTATTTTCAGCCGTGCTGCGGTTTTTGATACTTGCGGGTTTTGATAATATTTCTAGTGAAAAATATTTCTTGATCAACTTTTTATTTATTTTACACTGCGGTATTTTAGAGTTCAACGATTAATTTACATTTTCAGATTATTTTTATAATTCAGATTTTTAAAATCGGATTTTCATAACTTCTTTTTTTTCTTGTGACTTTTTCGCATTGATTTTTTTTACTAAATGTTCACATTTGAAATTTTTAATTCTACATAAATTATTATTTAAAAAATAAAAGTATTTTATGTGTTTAATTCAAATTTGGAGTAATGTTTTTTAATATCTAATATTTATAAGTACCATTTTTTCATTTTGATTGTTTTGACAAATATGTTTAAACTTGATTATTTTTTTAATTTAGATCTTTTTTACTGGATACAGTTTTTTTTTAATTTTCAATTTATTGGGAATTATTTTCAAAAATTCGTCTCAATTATTTTATTTTTTTTTAAACATTTTTTATCATGATTTGAAGTGTTTTAAGTAGTTTTTAACTTTACATGGCTTCGCTGTGGCAACGTGGTTTTTGGCGGGCTAAGTGTAATTTGTGGTGAAAGTGTGTCATACTCACGCAGCGTGGTCCGCGTGAGGCAACCAAGCTATGGCGAGAGCTAGGACGAGGGGGATCGTGTGCACGCTGCGCGATCGGGCCGCGTGCATGTTTCGCGCCCGCTAGCGGGCGGGCGGACGCAGGCTGCCGGCAGCCGCGGTACAGTCAGCGGACTAACCTGCACCCCCGACTTTGCCGCTACCGAGGCTCGCGCTTGCGCCCGACTACCTATCGACCGCAATCCAGTCGCCGTTTTCCGCCACCACCATGACGATCAGATCCTCAGTGGTCTTATCGAGCGACAAACACACTAAACACCCCATCTTGACACTGCGACACCACGGCTTCGCGTGCATCATCTTTTATTTACATTCTGCTTCGATTTCCCGAAGGAACCCACGCTCTTGCGGTACGATCGCACCTGAAAAGTATCGATCGAGAATATCGATTGAAATACTACAACAACTTTTACAAAGTTTAAGGGCGACTTCCGTTAATTTATTCTATATAATGACTTCAGTGCCGGTATAAATTTACAATTATTTTTGTATTTTTCTCGTTTAAAAGCTTATCACGGGCCGATGACATTCATAAGGGCCGATATTGGCGTGTAAAATAATGTGAAATTTTATTCACAAATGCTTTTGAAACACGCTGAAATTTTCACACAAATATAGTAATATTTTTGCGTGGTGATTTTCCTGTTTCACTAGCAGTCAATTTCGTTTCCAATAAAATAGACTAAACCTAACACTAAACTTTTTCGTTTTTGCCAATTATCATGTATGATTAAAATTTTTATTTGTGTTTGAAAATATTATTTAACAATGGCTAACGTTTATTCGTTTTTTATAATGATTCCACAATTAAATTGAATGAAACATAAAATTGAATAAAACATAAAACTTTGATAGTTTTTAACGGATCGATGCTTTGTAAGTTACCCACAATTTTAATCTAAGATGCCTGACTTTAGTAAGATTTCTCGACTGCAATCTTAGAGTTGAGCGGCATTTAACTTCACACGGAATTCGGTCGTTGCTTTTTTGATATTGCGGCCGCATAGTGGCTATAATTAAGCGTTCGCAATCTTGAAAAACCTATTCTAGCAATTCAAATGCTATCAATAAATTTGTTTATTCTCTGTGTGACACCACTGGACAGATTTTGATAAAATTTCGGTAAGCTAAATACGGTATGTGCCCTAAATCTAAAAATAATGTTTTTGAGGTTTAATAAATATTTGCCCCATTTTTTTTTTTTAATCCAAAACAAGTGGCGAAGGTTTTATCGCCAGTGTATGACGAATCGGGGCTTTTAAAGATAATTTTCCTTTTCAACTAACGTTTTAATTTTTAAATGTCGTGTTAAATAAATAAAGTTAAGAATTATTCGGCTAATTACAGCAGTTTTGGTACATATATAACTGGAGTACGCTGGATGGCCTCTGGAACTTTTGGCACGCTGCCAACACCGTGAGCGTTCCAAGGCATGAAGTTACGTATGTACATGATATACCTACGAAATTACAGGCATAAAATTCAAAACCGTTCCGAATTTTACATTTTTACGGTTTGATTATAATTATTGAACAAATACAGTTGACTAAGTACACCTATAGAAGAATTGGTTTCAGAAGTAACAGACAGAACTAAGTTTAGAAGGGACTCGACTCCCTGTACAAATCAATATAATTCTAGTGTGATTTTGAAAGTTTTCTTTTGAATTAGTGCTATTGCGCAAATCAATTCCATAAACACCTTTCTAAAATGCACAGAAAGGTCGCGGACCCCGCATAATTAAGAAAGCACCCCCATTACCATAAAACGATCCTGGATCCAAACCTGGTAGTAGAAAGTATTTGAGAGTTATTTAAAATTTAAAATAAAATATATGTACTTATATAAATTATATTTAGAATTAAAGTATACAATGATGGGCGTCGATGATCACTTTGGTGTTCGCGCCGCTCGTTTGCCCCTTCTCTTATATAAAAAAAAATACAAGGATTGCGCGTAAATGGAGAAAATAGGAGAATTATCTACCATAACATGTTATGTTACATATCGACCAAAATCCCCTGATAAACAGCCAATAACATTTTTTTATTTATATTTTAATCATTACGTGCCAACTTATGTAGTGTAAAATCTATAGAATATTAACATGAACATCAAATTCCTAGTTGAGATGTTAAGCTTTAGATCCATATTTCATAGAAACTAGTACGGAACGGTATAACCAACATTTCCATTACCTATTCCAACTAAGTCGAATAGCTTTGATTGAAGATATTATATTACATAGTGGCCGAATATTGAATTTACTTCGTAGTTTGTGATACAGGTTTCGTAGGCTTTAATTCGAGTGGACGTGGTTAAATTTCCTCTCGATATATAATAAATACGAACGGAGTAACTTTAGCTATAGGTGATCCATTTTAATAGGTCACATTTGACACTTCATCAAAATCCGACGACGTAACCTTGTAACGGCGGGCATAATTTTTTTTAATTTTTTGAAGTTAGAACTGCACAGTCAGTCAGTGATCTCTTTTTATTTTTAAACACTAAACGTTGTTACAACAAATGGAACGAAAAACATCGAATGTGGACTAGTGAATTTTCCCACCTATAAATAATACATTTTAGGAGAAAAACATCGAAAGCTAAGAATCAAAGTATGTGTGTGAAGCCAATCCGCACTGCACGAGTGTGATTTACTAACGCCTAGTCACCTCCAAGTATAGGCTGACGAGAATAATTTTCTACATCGACTGTGTTGAATACGTTTTTAATATACAAAAGATTTTGATATAAATGATGTCATAAAATTTAATATGTATAAATAAACATAACTTATTAAGTTTGTACAGATATTAAATAAACGAAACGTATCATAAATGAAAATGTTTGTACAACAATACAATCTATTTTATTGAAATTTTCCCTTCCCAGCGATAGCAGAACAAGCAATAACGAAAGACTTAGTGTACACAATAAACAGTAGACGAAGCAATTTAATATGAAATCGGAAATTATTTAAAAATAACACTTAATCTTTGTAACTGAAATTCAGCGCTCGCTTTGTATTTCATTATAAGAACGTAATGATAAACATCAATGTAGTTTCCATGACGACGTTCATTAACAGTATTAGAGGCAAAAATTGAGCCGTGGCAAAAAATTAAACCTTGTAGAGGTATTAATTGGTAGAAAGAATTATACGATCTCTTTGTATCGAGTTTTTATATTTACCATATATTATTCCTATTCGAATTTTGAATTTATAAATAGCTCTAGCATTGGATGAATAACAGTTTTCGCTTAATAGTAACCTAATTTATTAACCGAAGCATTTTAGTATATTTCTATTGTACTATCTGCTGCCCGCGACTTTGTCCGCGGGGAATTAAAAAAGAACTTAATAAGTGTAAGCCTATGTGTTCTTCCAGATTATGTTCTACATCTGTGCCAAATTTCATAAAAAGATCCGTTGAGTCGTACCTGAGATATCTTCAAACAAACATCCATTTAAACATTCACATCTATATATATAAAAGAAAGTTTTGTTAGTTACACCATTTATAATTCAAGAACGGCTGAATCGATTTGACTGAAAATTGGTGGGCAGGTAGCTTAGAACCAGGAAACGGACATAGGATAATTTTTACCCCGTTTTCTATTTTTTTTTATTCCGCGCGGACGGAGTCGCGGGTTAAAGCTAGTTTATAATATTAGTAAGATAAGTCACATTTTAAAAAATATATTCGTACGTGTCTGTTTTAGTATTGTCTAAAGTCTAAATATACTGAACTATTTTAATGTGGTCTCAATCCGTAACTATGTTTACTAAGTGTGTTACAGTTTATAGATGTTTTTTATTAACATTTTATTATAAATAAAAATTGAAAATACAACAAAAACTCATTTTCTTGTAAGTTACGTATTAAAAAATATTTTATTAAAGTCTGTACAAAGATCCGCATCTTCACTGAGCAGAGCGTTGGAGTATAGTAAAGTAGTTTGTTTCAACGTTATAAAGCTTTTCTCAATCCTCTAACATAATAATTTGCTGAGAAACAAAGGTCAAGGTCGAGGTTCCCGCAGCAGATCAGTGAGAGCGTTTGAGGTAAGTATTTCAAGTCCAATGCTTAATGTATGACTACAAACTGAATGCCTTAATCTAAACCTACATCTAGACGAAATCAATGGTATTTAGTTCCAAATAGGTTTACTACGTTCATCCAACTACTTGATAAAGCTGAATTTGAAATGTTTTTACTATAGTTATTTTAGTAAATAAAGGTAGGTATATAGTTTCGAATGATTTACATTAAGCATTTTCAATTTCAAAGTATCACCGCGAATTTCCTGTTCCGAAACATCTAAACAAAGACATATTACTATCTCTGGTTTTTTACAGTGTATGAGCAACAGTGGAAACCCTCGGTCATAACTGGCTATGCATCCAAGCAGGTAAAGCCCGCTACACACTTTCAGTTTAACGGAACAGTCCGACTGTTCATCATTGGCAACATTGTAATTGTCAGTTAAACTGTGCAGTTCTCATTATTGCCAACATAACTAAATAATCGGACCGAAGGTGTATAACCGGCTTAAGGATATATTCAAAGTTATCGCGGTCAAACTTCCGTTACATTGTATTTGTTTTTAGAGCTACCAATGCACTAATAAATTTATACCATCCTGTTACAATATGTTTCACACAAAGTTCTGCGACCGAGTCCGGGCGACCATTCAAAACTGCAGGTAATTTAGGGTGCACATTGTGTTTGATTGCCGGTATTGTACACGAATTCGTCCGGGTTTGTGTGCCGACTTATTCCCGGACGCAGGGCGCTAGCAATCAGAGCGCCGACTCTGATTGCTAGCGCCCGGCCTTCCGCGGCGGTTGTAACGAAATAATGCAAAGGGTGAACAGAAAACAGCAAATATTTTTATGCTATCCATTGCCTCATCCTTACTTTCGCTGGTGTTTTCTTCAACACAGAACCTAAAAAGGTTTGGTTAGAAATAACTGTCCAGTAGGTACTAGTCATATATAAAATTTGGAAATAAAATAACAATTTAAAATACTAATTCAATCAAACAATATTACTCAAAATAAATATCAATCAATTACAGAACAATGTTCCTGTATTCGAATGATTACATTCAATGTACATATGAATATGCTAGAAACCTCACTTCAAACCTTCGTGGAACCGAACTAATTAAAATCAAGTGTTGACTGCAAATAGCGATTCCACGTGTAGTCTTCTATAACATGTTCGACAGTAATAGTGAATAATATCTGTATTGAATTCACTTGGAAATTTATAATACGAGTATATTATGTTATTGTATAAAATAAAAAAATGAACGTTCATTATTAAATAACTAAGTTGTCGCCCGCGACTCCGTGATCGTCGTCAAAAAAATAACTTAGTAACCACTTCACACTATGATTATCTGTGCCAAATTTCATCGAGATTCGTTGAGCCGTTCTGGTGATAAATTCAAGCAAACATCCATCCATCCATCCAAACATTGACATTTATAATATTAATAAGATATAACTATAGTATTCCACAACAGAAAGTTGTGAGATCTCTTGAATAAACATGTCAATTATTCCAACACAAGTCTATTATATTTTGGTATAAATTATAAGAAACCATTATTTCGAAAGAACATTTTATTAATCTCACTAATATTATAAATGCTAAATTTTAGATAGATGGATGGATGGATGGATTTTTATTTGAAGGTATCACCGGAACGTCTAAACGGATCTTGATAAAATTTGGTACAGATGTAGAACATAATCTGGAAGAACACATAGGCTATTTAATAAGTTAACATTAACAGTGGTAGACGCCAGCAACCATAACATGTGTTGCACGAATTGGCCGGCTCGCCCGGTGAAATACCACGACCACACAGAAGACAGGCGTGAAGTGGAAGCAATTCCACGTTTCGTCTGATGAGTGTGGTGCTGGAGGCCTCATTTTAGTCTTCTTTCCCTTCCCACCCCGTTTCCTAAAAATAAGGAAAGGATGGGAAGGGGAGGTGGATTTAATGGAGGAAGAGATGCATAGGAAGGTTAAATATTCTCTTTTTGTGCGTCTCCTCCTTCGTCGATTGAGGGTAGGCAACGCATCTGCAATTGCAGTATATCTTTGACAAATTTCATAAAGATCCGATCAGCCGTTTCGGAGATACCTTCAAATAAACATCCATCTATCTAAACATTCGCATTTATAATATTATATTAGTAAAATTTACATATTATCCGCGACATTCACATAGTCATATTTTATTTGAGAACACTGAATTACACATCTGCGTTAACAATCTTAGTTATTTTTTACTTGATGGCTATTGTTCAAGAAAAAAGGTTGATGAGCATTGTTTAGTTAACTATGCCTTGTAGAATACGCCTCGTTAAAATAACATACGAAGCAAGAAAGTTCTATTGTATTCCTCAAGATGTTTGCAAAAACTTCTCTGATGTGCATTATCTAATTGTTTTGTAATCTAATCATAAAAAAAATACTGAGGTTTAGGTTGCTTAAATATGAAAAGTTATTTCTATTAAAAAATCTTTACGGAACGTTTTATATTTTTAATTTATTTTATAGAAAGGTTTACAATACAGGATTTTCTGTGGTTAAAACAATTTTAATAAATTTAAACGAAATCGTAACATTTTTAAATATGTTTTTTCTTTGTAGATATATGCGAAATAAAGAACAATTAAAACATTTTACCGTGAACTGGAGCCAAGCCATTTCAAATTACTTTCACTCATCCAATTAGCACTTGTCGTGGTACGATGCGGGTGCTATTATTTTATGAACTAAAGAACGTCCTCTCATTTGTATTGAGCCTTCTTTGAGTCCTCTAATACACAAACCAAAACTTTCAAAGTTTAATTACTGCGATAATGATAATATTTTTTTTAATTACTTCAAGTAACTGACAAAGGAGAATGGACCAGATCTTACCAAATTCGAGACGAAAATTTAACATACCACATGTTGACTTTTGCTTTATAGAAGAAACAACAAACAACAACGAAGTAAGAAAGTTGAAGTTAGAAACATCATTTAGAAGAAGGTAAAAAGCGTGAATAATTAAACGTTACATAAATCGTAAGTTAAAGAACTTAAGATATCACGTAATTAACAAAACATAACAAAGTATTTCAAAATTAAAATCTACAAAGAGTCTACCATTGCGTTGCTATTTTATTTCTCATAAACCTACTATTAATTATGAATATTAACGAAATTATTCGTCGTGTTGAAAGTTTTCAACCTTGCTCAAACATACATTATACGAGTACGAAGCCTATTAACAGCGTCCGTTGGTGACATAGTTTTCATTTGTAAATTTGTATGATGCACCACAGGTAAAAGTTAGTACTAGCGTCAGGTTGCCTAAGCTCTGAAATAACAACGCTACGTTCAAATACAACTTTGTTGCGTGTTTTGCATGCATCATAAATTAATATTCATGTTAAATTTATTAATTCACTTGCTAAATTAACATTGCATGAGTATTATTTATGTATAAGCATGCATAATTTAATCGTAATATTTTTAGAATTACAATATATTGGTAGAGTATTACCTAAACTAATGTAAACTGCAATCTGACGTGTTCTTTTTTGTTTCAATAATCTCACAATTGCTTGATAGATTGAAGTATTTTTAAACTTATATTTTAGATTTTCTTGATTTTTTCTGTTATAACCTTATCTCTAAATATTAAATTAATTACTAATACATGAATTCTTAAACTATTGTGTTTTCTATATCTAGTCTATATATATAAAAGAAAGTCGTGTTAGTTACACTATTTATTACTCAAGAACGGCTGAATCGATTTGAATGAAAATTGGTAGGCAGGTAGCTTAGAACCAGGAAACGGACATAGGATAATTTTTACCCCGTTTTCTATTTTTTATTCCGCGCGGACGGAGTCGCGGGTAAAAGCTAGTTACTTATATAAGCAGATTTTTGTGAATTTACTAACATTTCTTGTGCTTATGGTAGGATATAGTTTACGACAATAGTCGAATGGCGGGATTAGAACCCTCAATCACGTGATCGGAAATCGTTATATTAAAATTAAGTTAAAACAAATAATTTTATCTTAATAAATCAGATGGTTAATACCAAATTTTTGGCAATATGATTCCTTATAATAATTAGGCAAGAGCAAATAAAACATCCAGTGTGGGCAAGATGACAGGCGCAAACGGCAGACGCAAACAAGACCACCACATGCGGCATCTGTTTTGAATTATCGAGAGTGGGTCATACTCGTAATAGACAGCGTTCAATAAAACGTCATCGCCCTATACGACAGTACATTAAGTAGGTCAAAGTCAATGTTCTATGAGCTTGTCCAGGAAGACCGCCGTCTGTGGCCGTCTATCCGTTAACGTAATACGTCTGTACACAACGTCCACTTTGTGTGCCTAGCACACAACAACAATGATAACTTTCCATTACATCTTGTATTACGTTCACTTTCCTCTCGTTTATTGATTGCCGGATATACGAGTGACCTATTTAAAAAAGTATATTTCATTCATGTGCTATCGCTTCTATTTGTTTTTTGTTAGTTTCTGCTATTGTTTGTTTCTTTTTCTGTCATCTTTATTTTTTTAAACTGTGTCCTGTGAGAGAAAAGATAGGTTATTATTATTATGTTATTATCTTACCAATATTTCAAAAACGTATTTTGGAATTGTTTCTTATCACGTAACTCCTCAACTGTCGAACAGACTTTGATGGAAGAGGGATTGATTGCAGTCTTAAATAGCATAGAGACTACTCAGTTTTCTAAGATTTCGCGTGGACTAAGTCCCGGAGAAAGTAGACTATAATTCTGTTTCACAAAAGTGTATCTGAACATCGGTTATCATGAAAATTTATATTCCTCCGCGACCGCACTGGAAAAAAGGAAATCGAATGGAAATTCATTTAATTTCATTATTATTCTTGACAGCCAAATGTAACGTATTCACAGATAAAATTTCCATCAATGTCATTATTTTACGATTTTATGTTACTGTGCGTTTCAGCTATAATGACTCTTTTACTCACACAAATCCCGTCTCACTTTGGACCTTTGGGTATTGTGTAGCTAACATGCGACTAATCGTTATTAGTAATCTGTTAATGCTAAACATAGTTATTAAAAAACTGGCTGTCAACTTTGTCCGCGTGAAAGTAAAAAAAAAAATGGAATAAGTAGTGTCAATGCCAAAAAAACTGCCAAAGATCCTTGTCGGATTGATATGGTCTATTGAATACAGAAACCTGAAACATAATGTTGAATCTTTTTTACACATGAATTTATTTGTCACGGCACTCGAAACCTACAATTACAACAGTTCTCATCACGTTTAAGTTTAACACAACTCATTAAAGAGGGCTCTATGTTAACTAAGATTTTAGTACATAATTTATCTTATAAAAGTCTCAATTCTTACTAATATTGTAAATGCAAAAGTTTAGTTGGATGGATGGATGTTTGTTTAAAGGTATCTCCGGAACGGCACAAATGTAGAACATAGTCTAGAAGAACACATAGGCTACTTATTACTTTTTTAATTCCGCGCGGACGGAGTTGCGGACGACAGCTAGTATTGTAATATTTTTCATAAGAAATAAGCGTAATAAAGAACAATATGTATAAGAATAAAATCAGATAACAGTAGATAATTAAGACAAGTAGGATTTATTAGACTCAATGGAAAAATAAAAAAAAAATCGATCATAAACTTGTTTTATATTTTATAGAATCATCTTCATTTGAAGTACGCTAAATCTTTTAACGATATTAGAACTGTTTGCACATTTTTAATATTATATTTGTTTTTTCTTATATTGAATGTAATATTTTTCTTATACTATTTTTAGGTGATATTTAGATACCTTTATTCTTCGTTTATTGTGGAAAAGCTTCGTTATTTCACAATGAAAACACGTATTCTCAAATTCTAAGAAAATATAAATATACAGCAATATCTTTCAAAAGGAAGCATACACTACACATGTCATTATTAACATAAGAAAATAAATTTAACAGTTCTAAGTATTACTCGTACTCGTAGCTCAAACGTTTGAACTGCAAATGCCAGCTTTTGTAACATATAGACTGTGATTGTCAATCAATTAAGCGTAAATCGAACGATGCATTCCGATAGAAAGCAATGCCTTTGTAGATTGTTACAGTGTAAATACTCTGACTGTTGTAGTAACCCCAAAGCGATGTTTAGAGCGTTTATCGGACATACAGAAATAACTGGGTGCTAACACGACACAGTATGAACGCCACACGAACACGTTACTGTTTTATTCACATTATTTTTGGCATTTTCATTTGTGTGAATGGTTGCATAAATTTTTCTTTTGTATAAGACCGTTTGAGTCGGAAATTAAAAAAAAAAATTAGAAATTAGACTAAATTTGTTCCATTTCATATAACAAATAAATAAATAATAATAAATTAATTGACATACAAAACTACAATTTTTTTTCTTTATAATGTTAGTGTAGAAAGGGGTAAATGAGTGACGGGAACACCGAGGTGAACATCGACGTCCATGGGATGCCCATGAAACTCCAACACTAGAGTGCCATGTAACTCCGAAACAGCAAAACGTATCAATTTGAAGTTTGGCACAGATACATCTTTTCGATCTAGATTAATGCATTTGTTATTTTTTTATCCCGGAACTGTACCGTACCTGAGGGTTAGTTTTGCTTTTTGCTTTTCACTAAACAGGAACTGAGCAAATTGAAATACTCTGATTTTCTTCAAATCTAAGCAGACGAAGTTGCATGCAACAGCTAGTATGTATTTATGTAAATTTTTCCATCCGTTCCATTATAACCGTTTGTTGCCTTAACTATTTTACCGATTTTTAAATGTGTGGTGTTCGATTCGTATTCAATATTTAGTCGTATTCGATTTTTTTTTCCTATAATCAGTCAGACCTATATACAATATAAGTAATATTAAAAAGCAAACTTAAAAAGATTGTTAATTTTTTGAAAAAAAATACTAGTAATGACAAGTTTTTTTATCTTGCTTATTAAGCAATGATATTGTCGAGAAAACATAAATATATTTATTTATTACTGAAATTTGTAATAATTTTTTAACACTACAATATTAATGAAAAAGATGTGAGGAATTATTTTACCTTAACAAATAGTATCCACATATTATGTTAGTGGCTTTGATATTTACTTTCCGCTCCTACAATTATTTGAAAGCCCCTTTGAAAGCTGCAGTTTTCGCTGGTGTAGCTTTTCCTCGGTAAACAGGTTTTCATACACAGATTTTTTAGAATATTTACTCGTATTAACGAAAAATGTTACTGATTCATTATTTTCTTCAAAAGATCACTTCATAATGTCATGTAAATTTTATGATGTTTTATTTATCTTTATTTTTTTAGCGTAAATTAATTTTAAAACAGCTTTTTAAATTTTAACTTCAAGGTTATAATTATAAAAGTCATTAAGTTCCGTCTTCGCCAGTCTCTGAAAAGAGCTCACAGTTTCACTCTAGATAGTTAAGTGTCGCAAAGGGTATAAGAACAATTTCTAATATATTGTATGGATATATTTTTTTGAGTACACGTTGAATAATTGAATTTATGTTTTTTTGTATAATATGAATATGTAAATATCACAACGTCAGGGCTACCAAAATTAATATAGAGGTCGTTTTCAAATTATTAAATTTTAGATGATTTTTTAAAAACATTTTGGATGAAATAGTAAAAGTTAACATGATAATTAAAATTACGGCTTAATTCCGTTAGCATAATATTTCTCCACTTTATTGTGAATGTTTTATCATTCGTAGTTGGGAATGCAAAATTAACTCATTATACTTTAATCTTCTTTAATATTATTTCTTAGCCGAGAAGTTACAAAACTGTTTATTATATCAAATTTAATTTTGGAGCAAAAGTTAAAAGTAATTAATTAAATCACGCGCGAACCCGCACACTGCAGTTAAACTTTTTATTTGAAAACTGGCTGCCGGCCTTTAAACTCAGTTGCCGCTGTTGTTGTTTCTATAGACAGCAAGCGCTGTGACTATTATATTTTAAAACAATTATTTTGCTCGCAATTTCGATTGTCTTTTGTTACGTTTTTGCGTACGAAAAACGAAGTATTTTACACTGAATTTAGTCGTAAGAAATATGCTTTTATTACTTAATAATCGTAAGGTTCAAAGACAAATGAAAGTATAGTATTTTTCCATGTAAACGTCTAAAACCTTAGTATATCGCAAAATGTACATATACAGAAAGCGTTTACTCGTTTACTCCTACACACAAACGCCTAACACCTACACAAAACTTAAATATTCAAGGGCCGCTTATCGTTTTGCTGAAAAGAAAATTGCTCTTTCGAGTTCCCATTGGGAATATATTCTATTTATTTTTAAAGAACTTTTATCTAATTTGTACAATATATTTTAGTTAAAGTGCATTTGAGAGCTATCCATTACGACAGATGATTTCCTCGCTATAACCCCTGATTCAAAAATATTCGTCAGAGATGTATCTGTTTCAGACATGGACTCCACTCTTGACTTTCTTTTGAACATCAATGGCATATGATTGCATTCGTAGAATTCCTGGAAACAAAAATAAATTGGGTTAATTTTAATCATAATGAATATTGTTACTTCATCGAAGATCATCTTTGATGACTCACAATGATCTTATCTAACCTAATATAAACATACAAAAAAGACAAAACTATAACTAAAAGAACATCGTAATACCGTATTACAGTTGATAATAATTTATTTTATATTTTGATGCGTAACAACTTTTGACATGACTTGACAGTAAAATAATATAATAATTGCCGCGACATCAAACGTATGACGTCACATCATACGTAAAGAGCAGACTAAAATTTTTGTAGGTAATTAGGAATTCCAACTCTAATTTTCACAAACGTCATGTGATGGCTAATATTTTCCAGTGTTGTGTATCTATGAGTGTCCACGGTGATAATATTAACAGAATGACATTTCAAAAAGCAGAGAAAAAAAATTGTGTTACAGCAGCAGTGGAAGCTCACAGTTACGACTTTAATAAATGAACCAGTAATTTTCATCATCTTGCTTTTGTTCCATAAAATTTTCACTGCGCTCTGAAGTCTTCAATTTGGAAATAATAAAGCAATTCTGCGGTACCCGACGATCTTTCATACAACAGACATCAGTCAGGTCAAGTTCCACTGCAGTTCGACAATTGAACGACCAGTATCGTCAGTTTCAGTTTTCGAAATCATTGAAACCGTTTTGATAGTACAATTTGTTATTTACATTTTTATTTATAATCATCCTTACATTATATCTTTAATTGTAAAATAAAAACAAGTTAAAAAGATAATTTTTGTAATTATAATTAGTATGAAAAACTAAAAACAGTAGAGAACTTAACAAACGTATTTTGTAGAATATTGACTTGTAGTCGTAATTCCCCGCTTGCAATTATTTTCTATATCAATAATTTTATAATGTTATATGAGGATGAATGATTATAGAAAATCAAAAAAGACAAAATATTATTATGGTCAAAGGTCCTCGACGAGTGTGCAAAATTTCTAATCAATCACTTAGTATAAATATATATATTAAACAATTTGAGTTCGAACATGCGTCGGCTTAGTACATAGTTAGGTAATATATGTCATGTAATTTTTTTATCTCTCTATATCTCGAGAACTCCTAAACGGATCTCACTGAAATAAAATTTACATAAATGTAGAACATAGTCTAGAAGAACATATATAGGCCACTAAGTAACATTTTTTATTTAATTCCGCGCGGATGGAGTCGCCGGCGACAGCTACTTAATAAGTCTCGACGCGATTGTAAAAATCAACAAGGTTGTTAAAATTTTCACAGGGGGAATATTTGGACACCTAATAAACCTAGGGGTTATATTTCAGGGGACATAAATGGACTAACCCGATTCGTCTACGTCATACGTTAAGCTAAATAAGAATTATTTGTTAAATTAAATTGCAGTAATATTGAAACCGAATAGCGGTAAGTTTATACAGATTCTCATTAAAATAAATAAACATGTTTGCGATTGCTTTACCTTCTTTTGCAGAGAAAATGTGAGAGAAATAGTTGCTCGTTTGAATCGACTCGTTAGTGCCACAATAATCTGTTCTTGCATTAAATTGTGTTGAATTTAAAGAATCTTATGAACTTGTTCTTGTTTACTCGTTTATTACGTTTTATAACTGATGAAATCTTATTCGATATACATTCATTATTTTGTCTAAATATACAAAAATAAAACTTTCGTATGGATATATATCAACTTTAAAAATAGACATAGTGTAACCAAAATTAGATAATGTCTTCTTAGTTGGCGCTAAAAATAAATCTTGTCAATTTGTTCAAAATTATATTTTTATTTAAATAAAGAATCTATTGGAAACGTAAAATAGTTATAATATTATTTTGCATTAAATTATTAAATCTTTCAAATAAATATTTGAAGTTTAATTTGATGTTCCAATTCGAAAACATTTTGGATCGCTATCGAAAAGAGCTCAGCGATGGCTGTTTGCAGTTCACTTGAGTTTTGACATGAGTGCATTTCGTTCGCGGTCCGTATATCGCCTGAATTTACATGCAAATGCATGTAACTCGGACGTCCCGATTTCAAGTAGGCTTTCAATGAAATCGATTTAAAGCTCTCGAATGATGCGCTTATATTGTTATGCTCTTGTTCGTAATTGATGTCAAACAGATAAAATAATATCGGAATAATTAATCTATGAACAAAAATTTCTATTGGTATAATTTGCGAATGAATTTGTGAAAACATTGTAGTACATAAATGTAGGCATAGCAATTAGCTCCTCTCATACTAACACATGTATGTTCGTACACTTATTTTGAATTATATTTTAAAAATAATTACGGCAAAGATGACAATAAAAATTACGTTATCTTTTTTCAAAGTTTTGACAATGGAAACCCACAGTTACATGGTATCTCTGTTCTCCCAAAAAATCGAATGAAAAGCAATCAAATTTTGATCAAAAACTCGTCAGTCTATTCGACAAAGGCAATCATGGCAGGGGCTAAAATGAAACGAGTGACTGTAGGAACAAGCTGATAGACAAATACTAACATGTTTTGCCCTTTTTAGCCCTAACTTTGACTTTTAAGAGACAGGACCTTGCACATTCTCCTCTGTGTGATTAAAACAAACAAAAAATCATAAGAGCTTTGGAGATCTTGTTTGTTTTGCATGTTTTAATTGCTCGTACCTGTTTGCAGATTTTGTGTGTATTAAATTTTGAGACAGTTTGCGTTCACGTTTTAATTTTACATCAAATGCCAGCAAGACATGCACATGTGTGATAGTCATTTTTACTTCAACTCCCGCGACAAATTTATTTAATACAACGACAGCTCTTTGCTTAATCCGTTTCTTTATAGTCTAAGGGTCCAAGTCATGAAAGCCTTTACAACGTATGATGTGCATTATCGGAGAGTGCTTCTAGGCGGGAACTTTACGCGAAAGGAAAATGAACATCGAGCAAAAAAATATTATTGTTTCATATAAAATGCAATAACATTTTATGTTACGGTTACTTCTATAGTGAACAAAGTACGAAGGGCTAAACTCAAAATGAAGAGTATCAATATCTTTAAAAAAATATATCATAACTCCGAAACGTGCAATTGATTCAAGTCAGTCGGACTTATTGATATTTTTTCATCATAGACTATTTTTATGAATGTCAATCAATTAAAAAAAAAAAGTGTAAAGTAATAAAAATATGCTAAAAGTTTTGTAACAGTTCTAGCAATAATAGGACATATGATATTCGTTCTTTGTTTCCTTTATAATGGTGCGGTAAAAGTAATGATCATTTTGAATTAGTTATTTTATTACACGGTGTAACCATCTTTTAGGTGTTATATCTATACAATATACATGTTGTAAGATTAAAATGCCATTGAAGCATTTCAAGTCTTGCAAAAAAGGTACAGTTCTTTAAAACCTTATTCGACCGCGAAACGCTTACAATCAATTCAAATCTTTTACTAATCAATTACTATAAAAAAATAATAAATGTTACTACGTAGATGAGTTACTGTGCGTTGTCCATCTTTCTCTAGAAAATAAAATAAATTTCAAACAGTTTTAAGATTATTATACCAATGCAAAGGTGTTTTAACAATGTTTATATTCTACCCAAAGACAGAAGACGGTGCCTAAATAAAATTTGAAACATTCTTGGATCACGAAGTAATTGATATGTTTCATTTATTTACTAGTTCTATCAAGTCTTCGGTAGTATAGTGGTCAGTATCCCCGCCTGTCACGCGGGAGACCGGGGTTCGATTCCCCGCCGAAGAGATCTTTTTATTTTATTTTTTACAAGAAATTGTCTTCAATTTTTATTTACTAATTAAAATCATTGGAACCCGTCCATGTTCCGAGAGCAGCGAGTGGCAACGGTAAACCATTGTTTCGATAGAGTCTTAGGTAGATTAATAAATACGTAAGCTACATTTTATTAGTCGTTAGAGTTTTGTTTAGTCTTACTTATGGAATTTAACCCACCATTAAAATTTTAGCTTCTTACACATTGTATTAGAGGAAAAATAAATATCCTTTTCTCTGTTGAAAACATACATTACATTATCGTGGAAAAATGTTTAAGCCATAGTTTCTTGATTGCATTATCAGCAACAACAATTCTTTATATTAAGTAATAACGCCGCCGTTAAGTAGAGATTTCTCTATGCAATTTTTATAAACTACAAGTGTTTAAGGTCAACGGCTATCGTGTAACATCTTGCGCTTACCGTTTATATAATAATGCATCTTCACCCCTACATTTAATATAAATTATACGATGACATTCTAATACCACTGTTATATATTAATAATTACATTATTTAATAATTTACATTAATCAATTGTTTTTTTTATATTCTAATTATATAATAACTCCTAATAAATAACCAAAATTGGTTGTTTATGTTCCATTTTGATTACTAGAATACACAATTCAGACTCATAATTGAGACCCAATTCTTAGAATTTCGTATAATCTCTTTCTACATCGTGTTTTCTGTGAAAATTACTTCAATGAATCTGACTTCAAAATCTTTGTTTGTATCGAAACACGGACGAGTATTTTCTAATAATTCTCAAACAAACCTCTTAATAATAACAGTACATTAAAAACTTGTCGAACATAATATTCTGCGAAATTCGATGCTGGAAGCCAAGGTGGTTAGTAACAAACTCTAACTTAAATGAAATCTTAACAATAATAAGTAAATGGATCGGCCCTGACGTGAAAGGATTTCAGTTCTACACAAAATTGAATTACGGCTATCACGGTTCGAACTCTGAAAGTAAATAATATTAGAAAAACATTAACAGAATGACTATTTTCACATATGAGTAGAATAACTAGAAAATATCAGACATATGCGCCATAATGAATTTTATTAACGTTTAAAGTTTTGTCTTGCAAAATTTGCGTTTCAAATTCGAATTATCGATATTCAATAGACATTTCTACAACAATTTAGCACAACACTAGTATAGCGCTTCGTACACAAGCCAATGTAAAACTTCGAAACCAGGAGAAAATAATCGCTCACCGACTCACGCAATACGATGTCAGGTTCGTACACAGAGCGTCGTCGCCGACATTTCTATCTGTCATCAAAGACAGTCTCAAAAGGTAACTAGCAAAAGGTTTGTCAATATCGTCATGTGAAAAGTCGCTGCAATTTTTCAGATGGTGGAACAATAGTTGACATTTATTCGCTGTGCCTGTACCTGTACTGATAGAATAGACGACTCGCATCGACGATTCAATGTTAAGTGTACGGAGCGCGCACAACAATATTCTCGCGACTCAACCATACAATATTAGTTTCGACAATTTACGTTGCTTTGTACGATGAGCCTTATCACCGTGTTCTCTTCTGAGATATTTTCATTTGTTTTAATTTGAAGGTAAAATTAATAAATTCTTTATGAACTGTATAAAACTTCGTTCTCGCTTGGAACGGAGATTTCAGATCATTAACTTTAATAAACCAACTCCGTTATTAACTCTTACAACCTTAATTATTTTTGTTTGTTGTCTGCTTTTAACCTTTATTAAATTTTTAACAAAAACAAACAAACAGATTAAAACGGACACGCAAACGCATTTAACTCCGACGTCACATTTAAAGCCGGCTTAAAGTGAAATTGATTTAAAAGTCTCCAATGGCTTTCCAATGTTTTTATAGCATACTATCTGACTAAGCATGCGTTGTATTTTCCAAAGTCAATAGTTTCAAATAATCAATATAACTAATGTCAAAATACGAGCAAAAGTTTCTTTAAAAAAGTTTATATTTTCTTTTATACCTATAGATATTATTCTGGACGAAAGTGCAAAATTGTCAAAGAATAAAAAAAAATCAAATGAACTAAATAAAAATTATTTTTCCATTTCCCATCTCAATTTGTGCAAGAATTAACAAGATTTAAAAACATTGACTATCCACTTCAAAAATTACTTATTTTAATTAGCGAAAAAAGTTTTTTTTTAGTCGAGCTTATTTTTAAAACATAAATATATATATATATATAGATTCCCATATTAAATACTCACTTCATTAATTAAACAGCGGTGAACACAATATTGATGTAACGTAGATACGTCAAATTTTCGCCTTCGAGCCCTGTCCTCAGGTTCAGGAGGTCCATACTTTGGTCTAGGTTTTAAAACTCCCACCAGATTCTAGAAACAAGTGTTATCAAGTATAATCATTTTGTAGTAGATAGTTTTCTTTCTGATCTAAATAGAATCTATCTAACTTTTTACTATTCACGAACTAGCAAATATATATAAAAACTAGCTGTCGCCGGCGACTCCGTCCGCGCGAAGTTAAAAAATAAAATAAAAATAGATGTTGGCCGATTCTCAGACCTACTGAATATGCTCACAAAATTTCATGAGAATCGGTCCAGCCGTTTCGGAGGAGTACGGGAACGAAAACTGTGACACGAGAATTTTATATATTAGATTAGACAACATAACCTAAAAAAAAATCCATACATTTTACATAGTTGACTTCTAATAAACTTCCTACTGAGTTTTATTTTTATTACACCTACATACATATTAATACTTGCTTACAAGAATGCCTAATACAAAAGTGATCCCTGACCATGAAAAGGTCGGGAACCCTTGATTTACGTCATACAAAATGATGAATTTCCAATACCATTATACTCACATTTCGAACAATAAATTTAGCTATTGTTTTAATTTGAATTATTGTCACAAAACAAAAAGAGAATAAGATCCACGTACTGGCCAGTATCATTTGCACTTTTTCCGTAAGATGTATTAAAACATACAATTTATGGACAATGAAAAACTGAAATCAAATATGAGTAAAATTTAAACAATTTAAGTATCAATATTAGACGACAATATTTAATATTAAATTTGAGCAACATGGCATCACTGCCTTAGAATTTCTCTCGAGTAAATCGTGTATTAATAAATTAGCAGTCACCCGTGACTTCGTTAGCAAAGGGTTTAAAAAAAGGTAGCCTAAAATGTGTACTCATGTATCCGCTACATTCCCGTCAAAGTCCAGTGAAAATCGGTCCAGCCGTTTCGGAGATTACCAGGAACAAACGTGGCTTTGCGGGTACACATACAAAGGTCGTTATGAGCAACGCAAAAACATACAGACACTCCAATTTTGTTAATATGTATTTATTAAAACATATTGTCGTGTGTTTTCCGTCGAGCCAATCGGCTTACCGATCATCAGCCATATTGTCATCCCTTTCAATCTCTTTAACAAATTCGAGATAGAATGTATCAATAGAAGTGTCTCTACAGTCGAATTCTACGTTAGAAATTCTGAAATATAAATTTTACTCGAGTTCGAAATAGAATACTTACAAACGTCAGAATGGGATGCATAGCCCAGCATGTAGTCCAAAATTGTGTAGGCTTAAAACCCAGTGAAAACTGAATATCAGTTGAAAGGTTTCCAATACCGTATAACCACATGACAACGGCAACTTTAAAACCGCCTAAATACAACACGGTCAAATTTATACCTTGTATTAGTCCTATTAATTTGTGCTTGGAAAGCTGGAAAAGCCAAAAAATACTTATTAAAAAGAACACAGAAAATTAGTTTTTCATGAGTTTCAGTGTTTATCTATTGAAACATTCGTTGTAACTCCAATGTAATTAACAAACTGAGGCGCGCCGAACAAATAACATTGTGACTATTTCGCTTAAGGTCTATTTCAATGTGCAAGTAATATCTAAATTCCGAAAATCGCAACGAAACATTAGTACTTAAAAAATAAAAATAGTTTTCCAAAATTCATATCAAAACAACTTCAGTATTTCTGAAGTCCGCTAAATTGTTCTAAAACCACAACACCCTCAATTAGCCTCCCGATAATCGACCGGTGGCTTACTCACCAAATTATAAAATAACATCCATAACAATAATTTTAATAGGCTGACCTTTTATGATTAAATTACTGTGAATTTGTCAAGTGGTTAGTTAGATCAAATACAAAATATTATAAATTAATTTGACATTGTTGGAATCAATTTCAGTATTATTAAAACTTTCTCGAACTCTATCCAGAGTATCTTGTTCAAATTTCTCAATGTCAATTATTTAGTTGAAATGAAATGTAATACAATCTCGAAACGTAATTGAGAAATCAGATACTTGTTAACGTCTAACTAACAAAGCGTAGAAAATTATATATAAAGTTTCTCATAATAACTAAGCAATAACTTTTACATTAAATTCTTGGATCCTTAGCTATTTGGACGAGGCTTTGCAATTGTGTAATAATGTATTATATGTATACACTATATTGAACTAATCATTGTAATAGAACGAAAATTTCAAATTGTAACAAAAAATATCTCACTTTACACTAGTATATATCAATATGGGTTTGGAAGTGAATCGTGATTTTAAACCAAAACGTATTGACGAAAAAAAATTTGCCACCGCTACAATTTTGGTTGTCTAGTTTGACACTTGTCAGTACTGACAAGTACTCTGCGTATATGATTGAAATATTTGATGTTAAGTGCTTTTAATGTCCGCTTCACCGCTTGTATTATATTTAGTTTTAATTTCAGACAGAAACTTAACCCTTGGTCTTTGACCAGGTGTAAGCATACTGAAGGACAGACTGGAAAGTTATCACACGTTAATATTACAAACTCGTACATTTTTTATGGTCGTCAGAACATTTGCAGATTAATGTTATGAAATCGTTGTAACATTTTACGAACTAGGTCAAGTTTTTTAAACATCAAGATGCGCTATGACCTTTAAATTCATTTTATATAATGAAATTTAAACGTTCCGTGTTTTCTAAAATCTTAGATTACAAAACAATAAACATTCCGGTTGCTATTTTGTTAATTCGTATTAATATTTATTGTTACATTAATAACTAACATTGATATTTTTGAAGCATACATGCAAAGTTAATTTCGGTTTCTACTAATATTTTTTAAAGGTATGAAAAATCTGCAATTATTTTCCGTGAATATTCCTTTATAAAATAGTTGAGTTAATAGTTTGCTGTAGTTATTCAAAGTGTAACAAATATGTAGTAAATTATGTTCCATAATTATAAACATTTCTAAAAGCCAGGTGATACGTAAACTAGTTTATTGCTAAATTTGAAAGTATTGGGCGGCGGCCAATTTTCTTAACAAATATGTCCACTCCATCAATTTGAAAATATTTTACATCGGAACACTACAATAAACTTTCGTAAATTACATATTTTATCGAACGCAAAGCTATAAAAACACTTATGTATTTTTATTTTTATAAAAAATATACACAACCACACATCGTAGTATATGCTTCAAGTAAAATTTAAATAAACCCTAAGTAAGAAGGTACTAACCGTAGGTTTCTGAGACCTAAATCCCCCTTTAAAACATATTGTTATCTCTGTTTTGTCAAAGATAATGAGAGGGATGACGATAAGCTTTATACAAAGATGTTGGTATCAGAAACCAATTTTTAGTAACGTTTGTTTGAATCAAGATAGGAATATATAACATATAATTATATTTTCTTTTTAATTTGGATACAAAAACAATTTTCAATATATTCCTAAGTTAATTTGACTTATTTACTGTTCGTTTGACTGCATAATGGCACGTAGTGATCACCTGTATTCTATATTTCGACTGAGTGGCCCTTAAGCATGGTATTATTTCAATAGAACCTAAATTTGAGGTATGTAATTGAACATTGAGAGTGCGAATGTGAAACTACAGTACGAATTTGGAGTTTAACTGGAGTTATCAAGTTGTAGTCAATAAACGTTTAAAGCGAGGCTCAATCACTGAAGAAGCTGCAATATATTCAAATGAACATTTCAGTATTCGGCCGTAAGTGTGTCAGTCTTCAGTTGACAGTTATTTTCCTCTATAAATATGTGATGATATTCAAATTGAATCGTACTAAGTTGTGCAGTTTGTAGTGCTTCTAACATCACGCCTCATATTAATGCCTGTGGAAATTCACTCGGAACGCTGTGACCTATATGAGAATACGACGCAATGTAACATACATACATCTGACTATATGTTTATATTCATTTACCTATGATATGTACTGCACTGAAACTTTTTGATGTATAACATTAAAAGATTATTAAAACACGCTCAGGTCAGAATTTTAACTTTCTCTTTTTTCTGTATCAATTTTGGGTGTCAAAGTTAATTTTACATATACTGTGATGACTATTTGCGGTAAATATGATATAAATAATATTCACGTGTCATACAATATTGTTCATAATTGAAATTAAATAGTAAACATATAAGTGTAACATTGCCTGATAACAATGATTAAAAGCAAAAGAATAGAAGTAAGAAAAGGTGAATCGCGCTTAAACAAACGAACGTCTGTAATTGATTGCTTTCAGGGTAAACATTTTAATTTGCTTAAAAGCGATTGGAGTTGCGGACAGGGTTATTTTGATTGGTATATTTTTACAGAAGTCGTTTAAGAAATAAAGAATACAACCATCATTCTTATCGGGATTCTTTCTCATCAAGAATATCGGGTAAAGCGTAGTAAAATAAAAGGAGGTTTCACTATGATTGTACTCGAAGTAACCTTGTCATTAACCTTTAATGAGGTAACCATATTTTAAGATATATTGTATCGCACGAATATCGGAACATACACATATGGTATGTATGTTTTCACAAATTAAAATAAATAAAATATTATCGTTTCTCAGATCAATCTCACGTACATTAAGAATGTAAATAACTTCCGGTTCTTATTGATTGCAATGATTCTTCTTTATTTTCATTTGAAAGATTGTCACATTTTTTTTTAAATTCTGTAAGTTGACCATCTTTAGTTAAACTTCACGATGTAAAATATTACTGTTATTATTACTAAAATAAAAAGAAATCTATATATGTACATATCAATACGTGAAGTGAACTTTGTACCCTATTTCACGGAAATTGTACGAACACTTGGGCGTAACACGATAATTTGTGACAATTGCTTTCGTACCATCTATAAAATATGTTTTAAAATTTTAGCAACGCCCCTACTGGACATAAAGTACAACAAAAGTTTTATACTAATTTTCACATAATTTACGATGACGATACAGAGACAATTTCCACAAATATTCGTGCCACAGCCACCAGATGAACGTGAAATTTGACAAAGTAAAGATAATGTGCAATGTGATAATGGTAATGCAATTTAAAACAAAATTAATTATGAATTATGGTCGATTTTCAACAACTGAGCGACCACTAATTTAAAGAAAATTCACATAATAATACACGGAACGAATGAAGATACGTAATCGTTACAAGGAAACAACTATACCGCCGAAAAGTTTGTGGTGGTCTGCTTTTACCGGAATAGTACTTTATTTTTGTTGTTTAAATCTCGGGTGTGGTTGCCCCGCAGCGTGTGAGCGATGAAGGCAAAGGTCACAGTGATCGACCGGATGTCTGCCTTTGTCTTGTGAGATAACATTTACCGTGCCCGGCCAACGTTTGTTGACAATGCTCTTGTTTACCGATGCAACATTGAAACTTGTACCAACATCATTATACTATACAGGATTTAATTATAAAGTTAACTAAAATTGTGATAGCGTATTTCTGTTAGGTTTAATAACATGGTACATTAAGTTAATAAATTAAGAACATTGAAGACCAATTAGTGTTATAACTTTCATAATTTGAGTTGAAACATAACCGAAGTTCAGAAAAAGTATACCCGAGCTTTAGCCGTTTTTGATTAATTTGTAACAATGTATCACAAAGGATTAAAACAATTTATTGTTGTAAAAGACGAAAGTCAAACCTAACGGCTTAGCTAGATAGCTGAAAACTCATAGCTAAGTAGAGCTATATCAAGTTATATACATACATTATATATTTTTAATAGATGTAATACAAATGTATATACAGTTTATACCGTGACAAGAATTGCTTTATAGTACTTTAACTAATGTAAATTTCATTAATCGAATGTGTTGAGTAACAAGCAATCGTAAATTATAGCAACACCATTCCCTTTTGCATGTAAAATGTTCGACCTTCAGCTACACGCTGGCGCAATGAATTTTTCGCAAAGCCCTTGAATTATTAAAGCGAGTTGACTTGTTTAGGGGAAACGGTTCCAGTTCTAATACACATACGAACTCGAGCTACGTCCTTTAACTTTGTAATTTAATAAGTCACGTTTTCAATAAACAAGGTTAACATTAAAATGTGAGCTACATTTTATTATAACATATTAGAGAGTTCTGCAAAGATGCAGCATCACTCCTAAACAACAGAACAGTTAGAATGTCAATAGAATTGTACTATTTATAAAATATAACTTGCTGTACTGTGTTGTCGCTGGGCGTCGCATCTCATCAAACTGTTTACGACTACATTGCTCTAGCCCATCCATTGTGTATGCATTGCTTACGAGTACCTCCAACACAAATGATTCTGAGGTTCTATGTGGCATGTCGTTCTTATGTGTATCATAAAATTACGTAGCATGGTACTGCTGATGACAAAAGTTCTGGCGTTAGCCTCGCTCATATGGCATCGCTGTATTTTTCGACGTACTCGTCATGTAAATCGATGAAATATAAAAAAAATCTTCAATGAATTTTCGTTGGATTTTCACATTTTTAATAGCGATGCCAGTAAAATTCGTTGAACGAAAGGCAATTGAATTTCAAACGAAATTCGAGTGTTGATATCAATCACTTTATACCATAAGTCAAAAATATTCTACATTTTTATAAAATTGATGAATTGACTTTTATTCAGTTATATTCTATTAAGAGGATTTAAATATAAGTATTGAAATGAAAAAGTCAAAAGGTACACGCGCGCTTATTTCAAAGGCTGTTTTATATTAGCGAGTCAGAAGCTCGTTATTTTTTTATTGAATTTTCCTCGTGGTGCAACTTGAATCCTCTGTATAGCTCTCAATACTAACCAAGGAAACTTATGCTAACCTATAATTTTTACCGTCATTTTATTCTGTAAATGTCGCATAATATAAGAATCTCAACACTTTGAAGAATATCGTGTTTCAATCAGAATGTCGGATCTTGATGCAAATCAAGCGATGGAATCAACTTCAGACTTGGATTTTTCGCAAATGCCTTTCCTGTGCTATTCAAATCTCTGATTGCAGAGTTTCAAAGGTAAAAATTCTGGTTATATTTTATTTCAAACCTTAAAATCTCCCGTAAATTAAAATTGTATTAGAACATTTGTAGTTCGAATGTATCACTATACAGGAAAAGATGTTTTAAATTTTACGTTTATTTATTACTTGTGTTGTTCTATTATTTTATAATTAAAAAAAAATTGTTCTATTAAAATGAGATAAATTAATATAAATAGCGTTAGGAAAAGTACAGCATGTTAATTCATTACGAAAAGAGACACAATAAAATTCACTAACAACATGATTTATTATGAAAATTTAATAAACCAGGTCCGAGAATTTCCTAACGTCGTTTAAGAGACATTTTTCCCCCGTCAACATTCCAAACTAATACAATTACGCACATTTTTCTTCATATTATTTCAAGATAAATTGAAAGGCTTTAAGTATTATACCAGATTTTTATACGTTAGATAACTTGTTAAAATATATTGGAATAATATCTAAGCTCAACATATTGTAAAACTGGGGACGTAAAGGAGCCTTAGTTTAAGTAGAACTCTTTTGTGCCCCTTTGAGGATTTAGCTGGATTAACAATATCGTAACTCCTTAAACGAGGTTTAGACTAAGCGCCATCTGGGCCCGGCCATCTCAAGCCCGGTGAAGCTGTAAATGCCTCTTCAAGGCAAACAGTGACTACGTAGTAACAAAAAGATAACTCTGAACTACATAATGACGAACAAGATATTATTATATTCTCGAAAAGATAAGACGCACTTACACCTTGTTCCAATCCAAACCCTTAACCGTAAACGGACTGTTTGTGACACAATACGAAAAAACCCGTAAATTACAAAACATTTCTGGTAAAACTTTTATCTTCAAATAACTATATAACATCAATGTATCTCACAATTATCAAAATAATCGAAAAAGTGATACAATATAACCGACGTGTATGAAAATTGACGTTAATCTGTTTAATTCGGCGTTGAATCGAAACGAGCTAAAGACTGTTAAGTTTTAAATGGAGCTTAACTCACGGGCCACAGTAGTGTAAATTGTAGTGCGAAATAATTGTACGTCCGAGTTGACACTTCACAGAAGTTGGTCGAGTGGATGAGTTGTATAGTTTTAGTTAATTAGCTCGACGAGGAACCTACACATTGTTCGTATTTTGCTGATGACTTCTACGCTAACATGGCACAGGCCCTCACACTCGCTTGTACACGCTAACAAGTGCACTGTCTACCTACTGCAACCTATTATGTATTCAATATTAATGCACTGAAATATTAAATAACATTATGTACCTACATGTACATATGTACTCGTATTAAATATTTTCTGTAAAAATTATCTTGCTTGCCCTATTTTAAGTATATTTACCTATCCTTCTCTACAAATTACTAAATTATAAAAGTACTTAAGTAATCGAGTTAAATATTTACCATCGCTACAGGATACGATAGGTTACAGCAACAAAAGCATAATATTCCCACCATGTATACAACTTTCACTGAACGAAATTCATTATGCAAAAGCTTCGATATCGTCAACGTCAATAATGCCTGAAAAAAAAAAACATCACTATTTGTAATTTGAATTTTAAAATAAATATATTTATAATAAAGTATAATCGGTGTGGCACTGCCGCGCTAATGTTAAACTTGTATCAGAAGTCCTAGGATAACAATCATACGTGTGTTTACTATTAACTATACATAAGTCCTTTTTATTAAACTTTGACAACATACCTTAAGGGACATATTATAAAAACGAGTTATCTATCGAGGTTATCTTTTACTTGGCATTTATCGATAGCTGCCAGTCTTTTCCCTTTGACATTAAAATAAAACGTATATATGTTTTGTTCAATACCTTAATACGTTCAGTAGTGGACAGAAGATTCCCTAGGGATGCAGTAAGAGGCAACAAAATAATTCGGTAACTTACAAGAACTATTATGTTTCTTTTATTTTTTTCTTCTTTACTTATATTCGGCAACAAAACAATTCGGTAACTTACAAAAATATAGACATAAATGTTTCATTAATTTTTCCTTTTTTACTTGTATTAAGCATAAACAAATACACGTTCAACTACAAATAACCGTGGGTTGATATTGCATGTCAGATTAAATATATGAACAGATGAAGAAATATTTACTAAAGCCCAATATTTTTTTAATTTACATTTCCCGTATTTAATATTTAATATCTATGAAGATTAAATTTAAATATTTTAAGAAGTAATAATGAACATTTAGCACGATTACGTATGAAATTAGCTTCTAGATTTAAATAGGCTTTTTAATGTCACCTTAATAAAAGCTTCTTGTTACAATAGACCTTACAAAGGATAGAAGAGAGACAATTTTAAAATAACTCTGCCACTAGAAGGCCGAGACTGACAATATTACTATAGTGCGATGTAAAGTAAGATAGCTCTATGAACGTTGACCTCTTTTGTGTTTCACTTAATAGCCGAGTCTACATTATTGTTGTCTAACGACATTTATTTATCGCTAGAATAAAAGAAATAGTTCTACGGAAACCACAAAGGAAATTTATTTAATGCTGTCGTAGTTACATTTAAAAGTTTCGAAAAGTTATAATTATAACCACATAATTTTTCTATCGAACGTATCGAAATATACTTACCAAATATGCGCTAAGTGAGCACATTACACTGAAAAATATGTAAATTGTAAAAACTTTTTGCACGTGCAAAAACTCTGAACTCAGTGGCAGTACAACAAACAGAAGATAGTGTGATGTGATCTCAGTATTATCATCTCTAATACATAGAGTCAATGCTTGATACAGTACACGTACTATAATAGATCTCGCTAAAGCGAACGTCGTGAAAATTATTGCGAATATCACCACTGCATTATCGATCATTGTGTGCTGGGACATGGTGCCAAAATCGTAAACACCGACCAGTCCAATGCCAAAGGCGAATGTTATGCGATCGATTGCTGAAGTCTGAAAAAAATAGCCCCGTTAATAAATACAGTTCACATAAAAGAAAATGTATGAAATGGCTAGTTTAATTTTCTAATATTTGTATTAGGTAATGTATGAACTAGTTAGGTTTAAATGTCCTATTAAAATAAATTGAAAAAATCGTACGAAACGAAAACTAAAAGCCGCAAAATCAAAATGCAGCAAAGTAACTATGATCGTTTTTGTAACTTATATCACATAAATCGAGTTTATTTAGATTTATGCGGAAAATTTGCGTTAGCCGGTACTTTGAAGACATTGAAGACGCTCGAGATATCTTTTGTAGTAAATGTGTTGGTTAAATGCTATAAACAAGTATTCTTTTGGTTTTATTTCAAAATATAAACAGATAAAAGGAAAGTTTCATTTTATAATTAATTTAACAAAATGTATTACATAAAAAATTAAATCTTATTATTAATATTATTATGGGCCCGATATAAAAGGCAGGAGGTTCCTGTGTCTGCAGTCCTGATCGCTGGTTGCTTGAGCCATGGGATTCCGCAGCCGGTGAGATTTTTATATAATATATTTTGTCATTATTTCTTTTATATCATTTATTACAAATATAATTAGTAAATAAATCAATATGATTATTAGTGGATTAAATTTTATTTACAATTCTAACTTAAATTATTACACAACTGTCAAATACGACTACTTTACCCTAACCAGCGCTTTGATTGGAGAAGTTCGCAGATTCCCTTTGACCACGGAAACCGACTAAGATATTAATTTCATCGTATTAATAAACATTTTGATATATTTTACCTACCATGTCTGCAATAATAATCAATTTTACTTCTTACTAACAACTTAAAAGTTAGTTAAATCCCTTTGTAACTAAATGATAAAACTAAATGTAAAAATACTGCAACGTATTTGCAAGTGTGAACGTACTTTTTGTGAAAAAGTGTACTCATGTTCATGTTGCGCTAAATTAAATGACGGATACTACACGATGATTATAGAAATTGAAACCAATTAAGTATAACAAAAAATAACACACAAAATATACGAATTGAGAACATCCCTCTTATCAAAGTCGGTTAACAAAAGAGATCCTGAGTACACAAAAAATATCGATTCACGGACGCTCTACGCTAAAACGGACAACAATAGAGAAATTTGAATTCAGTTTGAGACGATGCAGAGTCAACACAAAATCAGGCGACAGTAAATAGAGGCTATGAAACGGATAGGACACAAACTAGAACAGAGAAATGTGAATTACACGGCGATGAATTCACACTCGAGTACATTGCACTTCAGAATGAATTGTCCCGTAACTAGAAACGGTCCTTTTTAATCACAAAGAGAAGGATGAACTCGTCCCCACTTCACATAAATTAGTCGCTCTGAAGATTTTTTAATTTGTAATTGTAATTTATCTAATTAGTTTTTAAATTCACTATAGTAAGCTTACTTTTTGACTAAGATAACATCATTTTTTAATAGAAGAAAGAAGAGTCGAGTACATTAAAATAAAAAACAACAGCTATTCTTACTAATATTATAAATGCGAAAGTTTGGATGGTTGTTTGCTAGAAAGTATCACAAAAACGATTTAATGGACCTGGATGAAATTCGGTACAGATGTAGAACACTGTTAGGAAGAGCTTCAAATCAAGATTTTTTCATACCACGCGGACAGAGTCGACAACTACGATGTTATAAAAAAAACATATACTTTTTGCGTCCATTGACCCATCGTCAGATTTTCAAATAATATCATACTGATTTGTCATAGCACTTATAACAGTAGTTTACGTTTCTTTTAGAAACCTGTCTTTAGATTTATATAAAAATTATATTTTTTCAGTAAAAGTACCGAATGACTTACGTATACTCGAGGCGCTGTGGCATCAAACATTTGACTAATAGCATTCGAGAAAAAGTATTCAGCATAAACTAAAGTGAATAATAGAACGAAAACTGTTGAGCATGTTCTCCAGAGCGCTGATATTCTGACGAGCTGAAATGAGCAAACAAACTTTATTTCATGGTAAGTTCATTTTAATTTTTACCTTTTAACTTATTATACGTCCTTGCTAAAGTATTTTATGTCAAGAGCACCTATGACATGGCTCTATACCCTTGGCGTTAACAATTCTAAATAAATTGAATTAAAAAAAGTATGTAAGGTCACACGGCGAGCACGGATATTTTTAGAAAACAAAAATGAAACGTAATGCGTGAGTAGTGGTGTAATATTATTTGAGTAATAATAATTCGTGACAATATTGTACTTTATAATAAAATAAACCAATATTAAAAATCACGTCGAATTAATCACGTACATATTCAGATTCATCAGTAAAATTAAAGAACATAATTTACCTTAATAAGAGTTGTATCTGTCATAGTAGCTAAAAAAAAATTAATGATCCAAACAAGAGTTATAACAAACAGTCTTGAGCTCAATTCTTGTTTGTCGGATGTAAAATACGAATCGCTGAAACATTAAGTTACATTACAATAATGTTAAGAACAAAAAACTAAAATGAAACAAAAGATGAGAATATGTATTTTAAACCATCTTAAGAAATAGAAAAAGAACGTTACGTGTCTAAAATTACGCATTATGGTATTAATATGGAAAACGTTCTCGGATGTTTGTCCCAATGGTTACTATCTCCATATCATTAACCGTAATAAACAATAATTTACGACATATTTTATAGCAAATACCTTTATCAGTTATACGTTCTAAATGATAAATATCTGAAAATATTTTCCATGTCAACAAAACTTATTGTCACATTTCAGAAGAACCTTCATAATTGTTTCTCAGAAAATAAATTCTCAAAATATAATATGATCCGTAAAGATCAAAAGATGGGTACAAAGTAAAAGTTCCAAATGGAAAATTATTATCATGTAAGAAATATAATGGCGAGTTTTCACGGTGCGCGATTCTCAGGACAGACGCAAACAATGATTACAAAAGATGCACGCTGAGCTAGCTTTCAACTTTGAGCTGAAACACGGCTTTTATACAACTCATATTGGTGTTATATGCTAAAAGAAACTTACTGATAATTGACACTGGCAGACGTTTCGTTTAAATTTGTCAGGTTATTCATTCTACAATTGAGAATAATTTTAACGGTAGACACACAATGCCGATTTTTTTTGTTGCACTTTGACCATGGCGGGATTAAGTGTAGACCAGCGAAGAAATAACGAATCGCATCTGCTAAATCACCTGCTAACTAAATATTAATTAATAGTCATTAACAGTCATTTAAACTTCTTTATTTTTGAAATCTAATCATAAAGAATCATTTAACAAAGAAGTCAAGCGAGCTGATAACCTGCACCACTCAATTTATCTCCTACAAAATCTTTACTCCGTAACTATGAGATTTGAAAGGAACATCTTTTCCTCCTCTCTATTTCTATCTCTGGCTCTGATAAAACTAAGATCATAACATGTATAATAATGTATTGGTAGTACGGTTCCACCGTTTGGTTCAATCTGGTTTTACGTTGGTGTGATTTTAACAAATCTTTCAAGTAAAATGTAAGGCTTACAATAATATTCCATAGCAGTGATTGCAATACACAACCCATATGAATACCCCTCAGTAACGGGTTCAAATATTGATAGCAGTCAATTCTTCTTGTATATTGCTTGATGAATAAATCCATAAACATATAAGTTATACCCATCGTTATTTCAAGAAATATGAAATCAACAATTTTAACTGAAAGTGCAGATATTTTTTTCTTAACATAATTTACATAAATAATGCTAATATTATAATAAGAGAAAGTAATAAATTTTGCTCTACTGAAATTATAATACTTCACTATTAGAAAGTTACTTTCTTCATATTTTATGTGTTTTTGTTGTAGTAAGGCAATGGTGGTTTGTTAGTTAGTTTTATAAAATAAGAAACACATACCTCGATCGTATAACACTTTTGAGAATATATCAAAATTATAAGTTGAAGAAGCAACCGAATACGCAAGAAAAACGAATTGTTTTATACTGTCCCATCTAAAATGTTTGTGTACAAAGCTGTCCTGTAAATAACAATATAGTCAATTATTAAAAGCATTAATTTAATCTAAAAATTGTATATAAATAAACTAATACAAAATACTAAGATGCCTACAATCCCACTAACTCATACACTATTTGTAGGTACTTTATTAAAAAATTGAACATTATGATAAGCATGTCTTATGAATAAAAAAAATTATACTAGCACCCAACTAGATTTAGCGTAGATCATGGGTTGACGACGCTCTGGATAAAATCAATGGATGTTAGTGGACGTTAAACTTACGCTTTTATCGTGTACAGAAGAAGTACTTATGTGTAAATCAGCGCCGGTCATATCTTCAGTTATCAAGTACTCTGTAAAAACAGTATGTGTGTAAAAACTCTGTAAAAATAGTGGCTCTATAGTATTCTGCTTTTATGCGACAAAAAATTATAAATTTCTCTTATAGTATCTCGTGCGTAAAGTTTGAAATCAACCTCACTTAAAATGTAACATCGTAAGGTAAAATTAGATGACTTAATTTGTATTATTAAGCAAAACGCTTCAAACGAGATCCATTGAAATAAACTTCTGAGAAACACCTTACATTGCTTTGATAATTTTCCAAGTAAATTTAAGACAAATATCTAGACCGCCGGCTTCTAACTTCTAATATTATGAATGTAAATGTTTAGATGGATAGATGGATAGAAGTTTGATAGATGCTATCCCCTTAGCGGCTCAACTGATCTTGATGAAATTTGGCACAGATGTAGAACATAGTCTGGAAGAACACATAACCTTCTTAAAAGTTTTTTATTAATTGCGCGGGGGAGGAGTCGCGAGCGATAGCTAGTATCAAATATATTTCAAAGTTCGTTCTCTTAATTAAATAACAAAGGTGAATTCGAAATATCAATATGTACCACAGACCAATAAGTAGCACGCAAATGTTTGCTTTGAATCCAAGAATCTGCATTGAGTTAGAGGGAACGACGAGGGAACAAGTTATAGGGAATTTTATTTTGTTATTTACACACCAAAATATATTATATGGTACTGTGACTAACCATTTAAGTCCAATTACCTATTAACCTACCAATTATATCTAACCGTAACAATTAAAGGAACTAGTATAACTACTAAATATTCTTATTAAGATAGGAATTCCAGCATTTTCGATCATTTGAAACTCGAATAAAAATAAAATTTTTGATTCTTTAAGTTTTTTTTTTTAATTGCAATACATTATTTAAAAAATAATTAGTCAACGTATAAAGAAGTAAAAGTTCACTGGTATAAACAGAATTAGAAACACTGCGTCGACATTACAATGGTATTTAATACATTATTGTCTATCTACTTGAAATAGAAATTCTATTGAATTTAGTGTTTTATACGTGCCTTTCTCTCCTTTTCAAATAGATAGGTAACCTTACGTAAATGGCTGTGTACTCCGTGTTCATGTTGAAAAACATTTTTTTGAGATAATGAGTAAAAATCTCCCAGCAATTGTATAAGTAAAATATAAATACAAATACTTTTAAACACATAAACATTTTAAATTCTACGAAGCGAACGGTCCTTTTCAAATCGTCTCTCAATGAGCGCCTAGCAAGTTCAAATACACATGAATTGACAGCCGTCCGGACGATATATTTCCTCCGGAAATATTCTTTTGCACCGCTTCATCCATGAGATATTTGCTTTTGCCACCGTCCTTCCGGATTTGCATTTTAAAAAATTCTATCTTCCTTGCCGAGAGCATACCTTCGTTTTATTCTCCAACTTTAGATGCTTGAATGTAGGGCTCTCGGCAATCTCTAGACGATGACATTGTTGGCTTCAATAAGTCAAACTTTATAAGTAAGCTCTTAATAGAGAATTGCCTTAATAAAGTGGATTGTAAGATTAATATTGTAACATCACATTTATCATCGTTTTGATTTATTATAAACATTATAATTAAGTGGATTCGATGGGTTTTAATATCTTCGCTGTAACCTTCCGTAACGGCCTCGAATCGTCCAAAATAAATCATTAAATAAACGTGTTAAAATGTGTGATTGCGCTCGACAGGATCGGAACGTAAACTAAACAGTCCAGGTTCGATCCCCACCCACCATGTAGCAATGTATTTTACAATTTTTGAAGTTCATGTGTAAGACATTCTTACGATGAATGAGAAAATCGTGATGCAACCTGCACATTTCGACGAAGATTCTTTGTATGAAATGAACCAACTCGCACTAGGCCACTATGATGATAATAGCCTATTCACCCCTAAATTGAAAACCCTCGTTGGGGCGGATAAGGAGCTGATGAACGCAGATTTATTAAAATTGTAAATCATTTTCAGTCAAAATATTTTGTTATTGTTAAATTGGAATTTTAAAATTAACATTAAAAACAAGTTACACGTAATTAGAAAAGTATCGAAGGAGCAACGCAAAAGAAAAGGTTTGCAAATTATAGGGAGCGACTAATTTGCAGGTGCTACTTTTCTATAAAGACAATTTAATTAGAAAAAACGGTATAAAAAACCTAGGTGACAGAAAAATAAAAGAAGAAAACTCATTCACAGAGTGATATAAAGTTACATTTTAGTTGTTCGTGGAACAAGTTTGTAGAATATAGGATTTTATTATACCTATATTTATTTAGATCTTAGTTATGTATAAATAAATCAATTAATTGATATCGACTTACCCTTTACATTGCATCGCATTTTTTAAATTGAAAAGACTTATTCAATTCTTATACAGAGATTCAACATATCTGTTTACAAAATCAACATAACTCATTTTAAAACTCTTTGTTCTAGAATTAAACTCACGACGTAGATTAAACTTTTTACCTGACAACAAACGAACTTTCTACTTGTATCATGTTTACATTTGAATTAGTTCAAACACGGGGCTCGATTTTATGGCAACTTATAGTTACGGGCCTACGTGTACTGACTGCTTCAAGCAATTAAATCCTGCAGTTTCGATACGACGAAAAGTATTTAATGTAGGACATACACGAACCGCAGTTAGTCGTCGCTACTTAGTGTTTATATATGAATGAATATGATGAATATGGTATGGTTTAGAAATTATCTCCTATGTATATATATAACATGGTTTAAACACAAATGTTTTTTGTGATAAAAATCATTTTGAGCAATACATTTCCCTCAAATCGTTTTTATGGAAGCTCCTTAAAGAATATATCTTCCTTAGTATGTATTCCCAAAATATTCGTGGGAAGAATGTAATTGAAAATTTATTTTAAAAAATACTTACCGAGATCGTCATAGTATTTCACTGATATTTATTTAAACAAGGTGAAGTTTAAACTTAATTTAACTTCGATTTATTCTTTACACATTCAACAAAGAAAACAATAAAATATTTCTAAACGTAACAAGTATTTTTAATAACTAACCGTGTAAAACAACTCTGACATCTCGCAATGTAATGTCAGGATATTTATTCTGACAATGCCATATTGTGATCAATAGACATGGGTTTATGTTTCAAAAAGTTTTACGAACTGCGAACATTGACTTCTATAGGCATGGACAGGTCGCTGCTTGGAAATTGAACAGCTTTTGCTTGGTTATGACTTAAAAGTGTCTGCTGATGTTACTGATAGTTGAATATAACTATTATTTTGAATACTCACCGCCGTCGTTTCCACCCACTCTTTGCCATCAGCGGCAAAATGGGTAATATCAAAATACCAAGGGTTGTATGTATCTTGTCTGGTAGGTTACAGAAGTCAATAATTAAGCAACCTATAGACTTTTTTTAGACTCACAAACTTATCTTACTGGGTAGACATGAAACTAAACTATGAAAGCTCCCTAGCGCCGCACTGTCAACGTCAAAAATGTTTCACGAGATTCATTTTGTACTGTAACTGTCTTGTCATATTTTTATTTTATGTTATATCACTATGCCTAAATAGGTTTTACGTATTTTTTGACAGAACTAAACGCGAACAGAACTAGAGCGTCGGTGGCTCAGGGGTTAAGCACTAGACTTGCAATCTGCAGGTCCAGGGTTCGAATCCCGCCATGTACCAATGTGTTTTTCGATATTCGATTTACATATGTACATTTACCCGACGTTCTTACGGTGAAGGAAAACATCGTGATTACAACCTGCACATATCTGAGAAGAAATTTAATGATATGTGTGAAGTCAACCAACCCGCACTTGGCCAGCGTGGTTGACTATGGCCTAGTCACCCCTAACTTGGGGTAGGCTCCGAGCCCCTCAGTGGGGACGTACAGTGAGCTGATGATGATGATGATGAAACGCGAGGATAGCGCCTCTTTTATCAGCCCTGATATGCTTACTAAACTATAAAAGTAACCCTTGAATATCAATGAAGTGGTTGAAAGAAATATTAACATCTCTTTCATTCATTTGCATAAAACAGAGACGACAATATATATTAATACAAGTATCACTACAGACAAAACCCTAACAGTCAGTGCTTGCATGCATTTGTGCCCTATGCATTCCTAAACCACTATATAGATTTAATGAAAGGAAGGATGCTCTGAAGACGCCAGAGAAGTTTTGAGTTCTAAAATAAAAATATCTTTCACGTTCAATATTTTTTTTTGCTTTGAATGTCATATTGAAATATAAAACTTTACTTTTATCTTAATTTAGGGTAGCAACGCAAGTCGCATTCAGGATTATATTCGGCTGTCTACCCAGCGAAGCTTGGTGTAGGTGTTCTATTATTTAAACTATAATAACGTTTGTATGTTTGAAAAAATGTTTCTATTCTTCCATCATAACTTGTCAATCCAGTTTTAAAATAAGATATTTCTATCGGGTAGGCTTGTTTGTGTTCAAGAAGCACTCGATTTCAGTGGCCACTTACCGTAGCATAGTCTGTACTCACGTTGTTCTCTCTACTTGTATCATATTTCATATGGGAAAATGTTTTATTCTCCTCTTAAGAGAAAAATACAAGCTTTAAGCAAGTTTACGTTAACAGTATACAATCCTTACATAGGCTTGTTTCAACGGAGATAAAAATTTGATAGCCTTTTCTTGATGGCTGTGATTATGACACCAGAATTTTGAAAATCGTAACTTTATAATATCTCAACACTAAACTAGATATATTGGAAAACGATAAGTATTTGAAGTGTCCTCTGTCAAAGTTATATCCTTCTTCATATTTAAACAATAAGTCATAGTTTTATATCATCGAAATATAACATGTGGCTGCCACTAATATGTAAAGATTAGTTCAGGAATGCAAAATGAAATATTCGTATTCAAAAAACAAAAATATGAATATATTTCGAAAAAGTTTGAATAAACATTACATTGATCATGAAAACCCACCACCATTGAGAAGCTTAGTGATATTTAATACTTAAAAAAATAGATGTTTCGAAAGAAGAAAGTTTCATTATTCATTCCGACGAGGTGTGAACACAGCTAAATACGGCCTAGGTGACGAAATCAAGCCGATTATTGGTTCCGCCGAAGGAAAGTTGCCTTCGATGGGCTCAACTTTAAACTTCTGCAGGATACCAACGAAGACGATGAAAATGAAAGATTTGGCCAAAGTGTCTCCAGGGCATCGGCGACGACCTGTTGATAAAATAGGTAAGTTAATTGGTGGCACCTAGTTTAAAAATTACGCTTATTTATAAGCAATGTAAACTAGAATGGGCGTCGTAAAAAACTTCAAGGACCAAAAATCACATGAAGAACTCAAACTCCGATAAAATTGCATAAAACGACTGCTGAAAAAAAAAAGTAAAAAAAAATCGCAACCATGCACGAAACTTCAAATTAAATTTGCGCTCATGAACTTTTAAAAAACGAAAAAAGGCTCGATCTGACCGCTTTCTAAACGCTGACAAAAATTGCATTTGCAGAAAATTTTCACAAGAGCTGAGTGTAAAGCATTTAAAATGTAAATAAAAAACAGCGCAACTTGTAATGTTTTTAAATTTCATCTTTTTAAAATTTATACGTAGCAATAACATTTGAACTTAAAGCTTTCATATTGAAATATGTAATTAATATAAAAAAAATCGCAGAAGAAGATACAGATAGGTTGGGAAAAGTGAAAATGAGTAAGAAGTTAATCACTTAACATCTAAAATATGTACAAGATTGACATTGAAACTTCGCCTTCCAATTATTTTAAATCAAACACCAAACCGCACAGCACAGCAAAATCATAGTAATGTTATAAAGAAAACAAAATAAACATATAGTTATATGTATTACGCATCGCTTTGTTTTAGATATAGCTTTAATTTTTATCAGGTGATAAATTAAGTGATAAATTATATCAAATAACTTTCGGTCCGTTGCTCGTTTGCCCCCTTCTCCTATATAAAAAAAAAAAAAAAATAGATTCTATGTTAATAATATGATGCTCAAAACTATTAATTTTATAAATGCTTTCTTTAAATCCTCGCTAGACTTATTTTACTGAATACTATGTGAGGTATAAGACAAATGAAAGATAAAAATTGAAACTCACCTAAGCCAAACGGATACAAATGTTCGACATTTTTCAATGTGCCTCGTTGATCTATAAATCTTTCTGGCTTAAATTTTCTCGGCTCGCACCATATCTTCGGGTCAACGTGTAAATCACCAACTGCCATGAGTACTGTCGTTTCTTTTGGTATAAAGTACCCGTCTATGTATGTATCATCAAGAGTACGTCGAGGACCCATTAAAGGTACTATCGTGTAAAACCGGTAGATTTCTTGAATAAATGCGTTTGTATAGAGGAGTCTGTGCAAAAAAAAATAATTTATCAATAAATGTAGTGTAATAGTAAGTAGCGGCCATCATTTTTACATCTAGACAAGGATGTGGATTACATCCCCCAGCTTGCCTTACCGAAGAATCCATATCTACGTATATTGTACAAGCGATAAAGGATTGGAACAAGTTGCCAGTGGCAGCGTTTATATTTCGGTTCAATTACGATGTGCGTACCGTACCATTTTAAAAAAATAATAATCAAAGACTTATGAAACTAGTAGATTCCTACACGTCTCGATTTTACATCCACAAAAATTTTAATAATTGTTTCTTACTCGGTGGTCAGATAAACCATGAAAAAAGCTTTGAGTTAAATTTTACGCTGCTAGGACTAATAATAATTTTGAGTTGGCATTTAAGTAGGAGTTTTACGCATTTGATAATAATTGCACAACTGTCGCTTCGCTTTATGTATTGTGAGACATTGTCACACAGGTCTCACAATTTAACATGATAAAGAGTAAAATTATAAGTGTAGTTCAACTTCGATACGTATAAATTACACGAATTACTCGTAGTATGTAATTCAAGCCATAATAAATTAAATTAATCTGCAGTATAACGAGTACCAATCATTTTGACAAATTAATGTAGCACTGCAGATATAACAAACGGTCGCAACGAATATCGAGTGATTAATCAAATTATTTATTCCCATATTAACATAAATGTTGAACTTTACTTGACAAAAATGCAACAGAATGTTTAGACTTGTGCCTACAACTCTGTTAGGGCACATTGCAAAAAGAAAATTCAAACAATGTTTACATAAGAAAAGATGATGTATTAGAAAATTTCTTCTTTGCAAAATAATGAAAGACAGCTTAACATTTTTAAACAAACTTCTTCGTCTTTTTCAACATTTATATACAACCTAAAGCTTTGTTGAAGTATATAAGCTAAAAGTATATATATACATATAACAATCGCGTAAACAAACGCAATTGAATTTATGGAATTGGAGGATTGAAAACATGATTTATAATAGGCTTTTGATGTTTTAAAGATTGAATAGTTTTACATTCGTCTAAAACGAGGTCGTCTTTGTTCTGAAAACACATTGTATTCGCTTACATAAACTATAGCTATATATATATGAATCGAAAAATCTGTGCCGAGAAATTAACATATATTATACTGCACGGCCACTGGCTATGTTTTGTATAATCGAACCAGCTTTGTGTGGAAAGTAATGCAATATTTAGACGATATCTCTTGTAGTCTCAGCTACTTGGAAACTGATTTGAAATTCAAACATCTCTATGACATATTTTCACCCAACGGTTCATTCCACCAAATACTTGTATTGGTGGATGCGAGGATTGCAAAAGACCTTAATCAATCCTAAAAATCGATTCGAAACGAAAACCGTTCTTTGATGTTTCAAACATTAAAGAACACATTTTCCTTAAATTTATCAATCTTACTAAACTTTCTATATATGATTTATTGTTGTTTTACTGATCAATTAAAACCTACCTATTTCATTGGATATGCTTATACATGCCACAAATACAAATAGAGATGTTTTAAACATTAAAGACGATAATTTAAGACGTATCTACTAACACTTTGAGAACACAATAATTCTTTATAAATTAAAAACCAACAATTTAAACTGCGTAATTTCTTAGTCATTATCACGCGACTGCGAACATCCAATCAGTGCACGATCGGGTCTCTTACACTGGGGACCGAGTGACGTATTTTAACTTTGTGGCGTACACGGCTGCTGATGCGTTAAGGAACATTTTTGATAGTTATTCTTATGATTATCTTATTTTTATCTACATATACACTTCTCATTGCAGAACAGCAGATCTCATAATAGTAAATCGTTTGATAATGATATTTTTCTTTCTGCGTTCATTTTTCACATATTAGAAAGATAAATTTAAAGGATCAATATGGTTACATACTAACCTGCTCATATCAGACCAAGTTGGTGTTGCGTCGCCCAAAATCAGATTTATCTCTTCGTAAATCTTTTGTTGCATACTCTTGTTTCTCAATACAGTCAGCAAAGCAAATTCTAGTACATTACTCGTTGTCTGTGATCCAGCGATAAGTACATCGAGACATATAGTTTTCAATTGTTCCTCTGTAATGAGAATTGAGATTAAGTACGGCAATTGAGTTTAACTTCAATTTTATCGAACAACGACCGTGGTTTCTGCATCCCTGGGGGAGGGCTATCAGAGTCGTCCTTATTTTCTCATGCAATACGTAGAGTTACTGCGATCAACGAACTGTATAAGTGAATACATGATTGACTTTAATGTTACGGAAGAAATCTACGAGTATTTTTAAATCGTATATTTTTAAAATAAATTCCTTTTTGTGGAAGTATTAAGTAGTCAAAATACGCAGTATGCCAATCTACTCTAACGATGAGCTTATTATTGTGGTTTTTGAAATTATCACATTTTTCATAGTCTAACGTCTTATAAAAATTTCCTATGACTTCTGGTCCCTATTAAACAAATACAAATTCCACTTAATAATAAACTGATATTGTTAAAAATATTGAACATTAATTTTAACACAATTGCGAGATTGTGTCGCGGAGAACAAAAGCGTTGCTTGTTAATTGACTGCTGCAACTTAGCTTAAACTAATATTTTAAAATATCTTATGCTCGAATAATAAAATTAAGCGCTTACTCGTTTATTGAAATGGTTGCAATTTATCCGGCGTTAAAATGGATATAAACATCTTTTATTCAAAATGTTCTAAATATTTAAATAATAATAATCATTTACTTTGTTTTCAATTTATAGGAACTCGTGTTTTTCCTTAACAGTTACTATTTAGAAATAATATTTTTCGGAACCTTTTTTTAATACAACAACAAAAAGAAATATCGGGATCTATATTTTACTTATATGGGATCAAGTATTCTGGCAACACAAACGACAGAGGTCATGTGGCCATTATCCGCAACGGAAGAGGAAGCCTTACCATAGTTCGTATCAACCAGACGCGTAGCGCAAGTTATTTTAGGAGTTTCATGTTACTTTTCAAAATAATAAATATTGCACAACGTTTGCTTCAGGCTCCCAATTTAAATTATTACTTACCTGTGAATCCCTCTCTCTTATTCTCAATTTCTTCTATAAATGAATACATAAAATCGTTTCCATCAACCAACCTCTTTTTATGCTTTTCAATATGTTCCTGAAATTAATTATTTTATTAATGAGAATACTCAAGAACATTCTATGTAGGTAATTAAATTATAGTTCATGATAATCGTAATTCTCAAAGAACTTGAGCCAGAGAACTTAATTTTATAGTGTTACATGTATACATTCATTTAGAAATATTTTCTAGCACGAAAAGCTTTTAATTGACAATCGCATGTCAAAAATTGCACAGTTCACAATTTGTAAAATAGCATCATATTATTGTGAGTCATCAAATTATTCAACATAGCTATAAAAAATAATAACATGTCGTATTTTGGAATTGTTCCCGAACGTACATTTAACTGGATTGGATAGTTTTGATTGCCTCTCCTGACTTTAATTAGCCATTAGTACGAATTGATAGTTGCAGTAAATGAAAATTACCTCAATAATAGCAGATATTTGCTCGTTCATACTTTTTATAAGAGAATAACCACTCATCTCTGGAAATATAAACCTGCACCAGGGCACTTGATTCAGCAAACCTCCAGCAATAGAAAACGCCTTTGATCGCGCATTTAATAGCTCCAGTAAATGCTTCAAACGTTTTTCTTCTATACGCTCTCCTGTTGTACCAATTATCAAAAAGTTTTATAATTCTTTTACACAACGAATCCATTACTTTAATACAAACAGAATTTCACGGCTATGATGTTTAAATGAAACAAACATCAAATTTGACAAGTTATTAAATTAAACTCTTTAAGTAACCATCCCGGGCATCGTTACATAGTAAGATATAAGCATTTAATGTGTAAACCTGTTTTAAAAATGATAATAGAATTTCGCATTACTATTCCATTTACTGTAGGATAGCATACATTTAGTATTCATTTCTTTCATTTTTTTAACCTTGGAAGTCTAAATAAGTCGTTACTTCAAGTAGTAATGGCACGTGTAGATCCGGTAACATCTTAACAATGAGACTATTCCACGAAGCAAGCGTTAATATTAGGTCCTTACATATGAAATTGGCGTTTTGTATGGGAGGAACAAAAAGTCGAATATTTTTTAATATAATATATTTAATTAATCAAAGTATGAACCATTATTTTCTATGCACTTTTACCATCTCATAGGTAGTTCATTGATCCCTTTACTAAAAAAACCAATCGGACGGGAATCAATAAAATCTTTGAAGGCGATTTGGACTGCCCCATCGGAGTTGAATGTTTTCCCTTGCAAGAAGTTATCCAAATTTCGAAAAAAATGGTAATCTGTTGGAGCAAGGTCCGGGGAGTACGGAGGATGTCTTAGACTTTCCAATTGAAGCTCTTCTAATTTAGTAGCCGTCTGTTGCGCAGTGTGTGGTCTAGCGTTGTCGTGAAGCAGCAGTGGCGTGGAGCGATTGAGCAGCCTAGGTTGTTTAGCCGCTAGCTTTTCCATCATGGTTTGCAATTGCTGACAATAGACATCAGCCGTAATAGTCTGGCCAGATTTGAGAAAACTGTAATGAACAATACCGGCACTAGTCCACCAAACGCTTACAAGTAACTTTTTTGCGGTTAATTTTCGCTTGGGGCAGGATTTGGCTGGCTGGCCAGGATCCAACCATTGCGCTGAGCGCTTCCGATTATCGTAAAGAACCCATTTTTCATCACAGGTAATGATTCGGTTTAAAATACCTTCATTATTGTGCCGGTTTAGTAATGTAACGCAACAGTCGACGCGCGTTTGCCGGTTTGCTTCAGTCAATTCGTGAGGTACCCACCTTTCAAGCTTTTTAATCTTCCCAATTTGCTTCAAGTGAATTAAAACAGTTTTATCACTAACATCGCAGCCTGCAGCTAACTCGGACGTGGTTTGCGATGGATCCGCTTCCACAATAGCCTTCAACTCTTCATTATCAACTTGAGTCTCGTGCCGTCCACGGGGCTTGTTCTGCAGATCGAAATTTCCAGAACGAAAACGTTGGAACCAAAAACGAACTGTGTTTTCTTTTGCAACACGACCGCCATACACATCATTCACCCTTCGAGTCGTTTCCGCAGCACTAGTGCCACGGCGAAACTCGTACTCGTAAATAATGCGATATTTTAAGTTTTCCATTTTGTAAAATGAGTGACGCAAACAGAAAAAAACAGAAGAAAAAAAACAAATGAATGACGGTCATCGAACCACAAATACATGAGTCTATAGCTGTACAAATTTGAATTTGGAATTCCTTACCAAAGAGGAGAAATTCGTGATTAAAGTGGCCAGTACGAAAAACGCCAATTTCATATGTAAGGACCTAATATTATAATCGGATTGTTTGAAATTCACTTGTTTCATTTGGTACAATACCACTACAAAGCTTAATAAGTATTTATGTCTATTTAAGGATATAGCATTTCAACATTTGCTGCGTAATCAAAATTCTCTTATTACATATACGAATCGAAAAATGCAAAACTTACTATACTTATTTTGAATCTTCTAGTGCAAAATGTCTTTTAATATTTTTACCACCAACTATTAAATTAATTTAATAAATTGCATGCTTCTGAATGGCTGTTAATGAACTATTCGATGATAACGCATTATTACTAAAGACTTTTAGAAATAATGTACTTAAATTAAATAACATTTTAAACTACCTGCAACGCTTTCTTAATTGCATGCCCAGGTCAAAATTTTCCAGTTTCTCCAAATTCACAGAGGAGTTGGGACGACATAAATTGCAAATTGACTTATGACAATCTTTTAAGCCGTAGTACAGATTCGGCGCGTGCTAGGCTTTTGGCTGTGGGTACGCATGAGGCCGGCTACTGGCTTCACGCGTACCCTTCGTCAAATACAGGAACTTTTCTTGAGCCTGACACGCTCCGAATCACAACCTGCCTACGGCTTGGGATTCCGGTCTGCATTCCTCATAAATGTCCCTGTGGCAGTGATGTCGACAGACTAGGACATCACGGACTGTCATGTCAAAAAAATGCAGGCCGCTTCTCGAGACATGCCGCACTTAACGATATCGTGCGCCGGTCTCTTGCCAACGTCAACGTGCCAAGTCTACTTGAACCGACTGGTATTGCCAGAGACGATGGCAAGAGGCCGGACGGTATGAGTTTGATTCCATGGAAGATGGGTCGGGTGCTGGTATGGGATGCAACCTGTTCAGACACACTGGCCCCTTCCCATCTACATGGAACAAACAACAGAGCTGGTGCGGCTTGTGAAGCGGCTGAAAAAGCTAAAGCTTGCAAATACAGGGGTCTGGGCACCGAATACGAATTTGTCCCATTCGGTGTCGAGACCCTTGGTCCGTGGGGTCCTAGCGCTAGAAAGCTTTTTAAGGAAATAGCAAAAAGGTTAGTCGACATCACAGGAGACCGAAGAGCTGGCAGCTACCTCGGACAAAGAATTAGTTTAGCTATTCAAAGGGGGAACGCTGCCAGTATCTTCGGAACCTTGCCTAAAGGGACTTCTTTTAATGATATATTTTAGCTTTTATATTATATTTAAGATAGTTTTTTACCTGCAATGTAAGTCCATAGAATATTCATAACGGATGTAGCTAATATATGATGTGGATCACAAGGTTGTCCGCGCAGCTTCTTAAGGTATTTCAATATATACATCATCTCTTGCTGAATTTCCTTCTCCATTTGCGATTTGCCAAAACCACCGCTTCTTAGTTGCTTCACCGCAAACAGTCTTTGCTCCCTCCACATAGGGCCATCAGTAAATGTTATACCTACACGTGACAGTTGAGTACATGACTGCGAGTCATCATTTGAAAATAACTATTTTAAGATATGTAAACAAATTGGACACATACATATATGAAAATTCTTTACATAAAAAGAGATTAGATTCCTCTTATGTATCATTTTTATAGATTTAATAATTGCAAAAATGCTTACCCAATCTCTTTCCAAGGCAACGAAGTCGTATGAAAAAATTATCTGGCCTGCCTTCAAATTCCTTCTCCGTGAATACCTGCCGAATATTTTTCTCTCCATAAACTACAACAACCATTTCCATGCCCATTTTTAGCCCTAAGACAGAAGTAGAGAATTCTTTCGCTAAAAGTGAGAGAGCCTTCCATTGTGATCCGTATTTCTTAGTCATGATGTTCACAACATTACTGCATCCAAAATATGGTATCCAATTCGGGCCTAAAACAAATTCTTTGATTAAAACCTAGATCCCTGTCACGTAGTTAGGTAAATATGTGTAGTAAAATGCATGCTTAATTGCAAACATCTTATTAATATTATAAACTAGCTTTTACCCGCGACTCCGTCCGCGCGGAATAAAAAATAGAAAACGGATTAAAAATTATCCTATGTCCGTTTCCTGGTTCTAAGCTACTTGCACACCAATTTTCAGTCAAATCGATTCAGCCGTTCTTGAGTTATAAGTAGTGTAACTAACACGACTTTCTTTTATATATATAGATAGATAGATGCGAATGTTTGGATGGATGGTAGGATGGATGCTTGTTTGAAGGAATATCCAGAACGGCTCAACAGATCTTGATGAAATCTGGCACAGATGTAAAACATAGTCTGGCAGAACACATAGGCTACTTATTATGTTTTTTTTAATTCCGCGCGGACGGAGTCGCGGGCGACAGCTAGTAGTAACCGTCCCAAACTTGTAATTATAACCTAGACCTATTTGTAAATACAAAATAAAAATTACTTGTTCATTCAATAAAACTCGTCAAAATCGTTTTTGCCGTGTACGCCAAAGGAAGCTTCCGTGGAATTTTATAATTGTATTAGTGAATTTGTACAAATCGACATTAAAAATACTTAGCCTGCAAAAACTTAATTAAGTAACAAGAAAAATGAAAATAAGAAATAACATCTAAGAAATTGCTTTGTATCTTGATTTTGAATGGAAGAAGGTGGTCCAATCAATATTAAATATAGCCTATGTTAGTCTGGAATAATACCCTACATATCAAATGGTGAAAGAATTTTTGGAACATGTAATTTTCATCAAATAGTTTTTGAGCTTATTCACCAAGAACATACAAAAATCTAAATGATTTTTCCTCATAACTTTATTATGCTAAATAAAAATAAAGTAAAGTATTAAATAAGAACTGTATTCACGTCAAAGTTACATTTTACGAGGACTATTTATTGAAAATATCGCAAACATTGCTTTTAGTAAAACCACTTTAGGCTTTCGGTACGAATCGAAAAATGTTTTCTATATTTCCAATAAAATTCACTGAAGTATCGCAAAAAACAAAGGCTTTTAAATTGGTATTATATCGGGTTTTATAAGTTATTTTTTAAATGCGTTAAAATAACTACAATGCTTTTGAACTCAGTCTTTTGCAGACACTTTTTTATGTCACAACAAAAGGTAAACGAACATAAATAAAAGGAAATTTATTAATTAAATGTTCATTTATATTGAAAAGTTTATGTTGAAGATTAAAATTCAGAACAGTATACCACTGCTGAAAAATATATTAAAACAATCTGGTATTTCTGGTTTTACTTGCAGTCAAAGTAGTAAAATCGTGCGATTCGAAAACTATTGCTTGTCACTATCATTAAATTGTAATAGTAAAAAATACCACTTTACATATTTAGTCGTTGCCATGTTGTCTATTACTAAGTCGTTTTGTACTACTATCTTCAGGAGAGACCTCTCTCGATTCTTTTCATCCATCACACCGTATGATGATTTTGCGCCACATGGAAATATGTTATCTATGCGTAATTGCTTACGATATTTGTATTAGTACTTGTTCTTATCTGTTGTCTCAAAAATTTATCTCAAATGGTTTCTTAAATGACGTAAAGATTTTTATGAAACCGTGGTAAGAGAATCTAAGGAAGCTAGAGTTTTGTACCTTAAAACTTCTAAAAAATTAAATTAAAAATGTTTTTCGGTTTTAATGATATAGCACCTTCTATGACATTATTTTGAGTTTATATGATTATTTATTTTTTTGGAAACTTTACCTATCCTCGTATGCTATAACAATAACTTTTATTTAATGGCTATGTTAAATCATTATTCTATTTGTTAATGTAATTCTTGTTATAGGTTTAATATTTGCATAGCTTTCTACGTATCATGATTATGTTAACAGGGTATAGTAGGACGCTGTCAACTGAGACTTGAATTAACTACTGACCACAACTACTGCGCAATACCTACGTATCGTTAATAATGCAGAACACCGCACTTGTCAAGCCATTGTAGTGAGATGACAGTTATCGTGTTATGACGTCATTCATACGTAGTTAATTAAGCCTATTCCCCTATAATAATTGTAGGTATTTCATCATTAGTTACGTTTTAAAATTATGAATCATACATCTATTTTATTATATACTAGCAGTTGCGCGCGACTTTGTCCGCGCGGAATAAAAAAATCTAATAATAAATATAGCCTATGTCACCCGGGAGTGGTGTAGTTTCCCAACACAGAAATTATTTTTTAATCTGTTCAGTACTTTTTGAGCATATTTAATGCAAACAAACAATCAAATCTTTCATAGACATAGTAGTTATATAGACATAATAAGTTAAATATTATGCTTTGCCAACTATTTTACTTGTAAAAGGTAACATAACACCTTTATAAAGAATTTTTAGTTTGCATTTTAAGTATTACTCGAAAGATAAAATTATGTTTATTTGGAACAACAACAATATAACCTAAGATGTAATCAAAATAAAACGTACGTCAAGATTTTTTTCAAAAAAATATAAAACTTCCATTGTACGATGTAAAAAAAAAACTAAATGTTGGCAATTATGTTTTCAACAAAAATAATTTTTGAACTGTGTTGATATTATAGTTAGAAATAGAATTTCGTAGCTTCAAACTGATATTCTGAATTTAAATACTTGATATTGTGTAACCTAACATTAAATTATTCTCACTGTGTTCTATGTTAAAAATTTTTGATTGTTATATTTTATTTGTATATTTACAACTATTACTGTTATCTTGAGTAGTAAATCAATATTGATACAAACATTGTTAGTTTAAACTACACAAATATCCTACTACTATTCACTTTCATGCTAAAATAAATTTGAGCATACAATAATTCCCAATGGCATTGTTGTTCTAAATTTAACTTGACAATTCGTGTTCAGTGGGCCATTTGTCATGTGGTATGATAGAATAGAATCAATATTAGAAAATGTCTCCAAACACTCTACGAAATAAAAAGCTTCTATCGTAAATTTACATGAATTACAGTTTAATTTTGTTGCTTATGAACATTTTGCAAAATATTTTTGCACTTTATTAAAAGTTTTTTCAACACCCCATTCAGAGTATAATTGCAAAATAATCATACATACCTGGTGGATAGTTTTTTGGTTTCATAACACTTTTAAATAAAGTAATAACTATTATTATCAATAGTAATATAACTGACAAAGGAATCATTGCATAAACTGTCGTATCTGCGTGCGAGTTTAATTTACGATTGACAGAGTTTCGACGTGTTGCCACTTGAGACGTCTACCGTGCGACTGATGGTTGCTTATCCAGTCCGAACCCTTTTAAACGATCCTTATAACCTTTATGAATAAAGTTGAACACCTCAAATGGGGACAATATTTGTGTTTGTATAAAATGTGAATAATTTTTGTTTAACGGTTTTCAAACGTAATTTATTTGATTTATAAAAATATAACTCTAAGATGCTATTAAAAAATAGCATCTTAGAGTTATATTTTTAGAATTTTTCGTATTAAGAATCGCTAATACTATTTTCTTTTAGCTCATAATTTTTCTTCAAGGCCTCAGACCATTTGTTGGCGATACTGACTATATCAATTAGAATATCTTCATTGTAATTATAGCCAATTATTTTACTTCACGGGTATGTTTTATTATTACTAACACTCAGTAATATATATTCTACACCATTACACACACCATAAAGTCTACTGTTAGTTGCCGCGCAGACGTGTTTTTACATAGCGAGATTCTAGACAGATACAAACTAATAATTAGAACGTAGCGACTTGGAAACCTGGATGTAGTGAAGCCCTGTCGATCCATTCGCAGGATATCGGTTACTTCTAGCCTACACGTTCAGCAATCAAGTGGGGCCGAGTTAAAATCTATACGAAATGTAGGTACATTGAACTTGGCGGTGACGTGCGATGCATAGATTCGTGATAGTCAATTGGTTCACCTCTGCCGGCATAATTTTTTACTCGCGATTACGGGAATGGAAATTAAAATGATAAATCGATCTGGAACAAGAAAGAGACTAGTGCAATAAGGACACATAATGAGGATTTAGTCAAAAGATACTTTTAAGTTAGTCAATAGTTTCTCAATAATATCCGAAATTTTGTATTATCTTACAACAACGGTTGTAATTGGAACGAAGTTCCTTATCGCGCGTTGTGAAAGGGGGCTAGACGGAAAAAATTCGTACGAAAAGTTGTCACGACACTTTTTGCTATATCACCATGGCAACGACGTGACAATATATAACGAAAATTCATAGAAATAAAATGTACTTTTTGTGAAGACTTAAGTTTTTTATTCATAGAATAAACATTGGTTCCTTCACTAATTAATCGAAAGGAACTTCGTTCCATCCGGGTGTCCCTTGACACCTCTCAAGTTTTTTTGTTGAAAATTTCACTTGAAAATTTTCCTTACAATGCCGTGTCTCACACTCTCGGGCATAGGTAACTTTGTCCAACTTCTGCAAGTCCGAAATAATTCACAATTGCAGTCGGCACTTTTGAAATAAGTTTGAAATCAGGCATCGATATTGACAGCTAAAGTTACCTTGAAATCTGTTGGATACAAACAATAGTTAATGATTTAAAGACGAACATAATTGATGCGTCCAATATCTCGAATATTTTTTTTAATAGTAGAAAATGACAAATAACCTAGAAGCCAACTGATTTCACTAGAGTAACAAAGTCTGCTGGCTATCGACATCTCTAAAAAGTTAAATGGTTGCAAGCGCGATGCCTTTCACCGCTTTTCCTCAAAAGAATATGACATAAAGGGGAAGAGGACTAGAATATATCCTTCGGAATACATTAAGAGGAAACGAGGAATTACTTCCACATCATGCCTGTCTTCTCCCTGGTCATGGAATACCATTTCAAATTGCAAAAGCGATAGCACTGCTATTGCACCGCTCGCTCATTCATGCAGAAACTTATGCGGACTCTCATACGGTTAAAAAAGATAGTATTTTTTATTATTAAAAAAAACCGCAACATTATTGTGAAGTAAATAGCGCAAATGCGCACAAGCTCTCTTTCAGCGCAAGTTATTTTGTAAAATAAAAGGCTTGAGGGCGAAGCTTGTAAGAGAATTCTATTGCACTTAATAAACAAGACTGTGCTTGTATAAAAACAAAATTGGTTTAAGTTGGTAATGGGTAAGATAATCACTCGCTTCTTATCAAAATAAATTACCTTGAATATACCAGTTTTATGAATATTTATAGTGTATGATATTTTTTCGTGCATAAAACATCCGAACAATGAAATAAGAAAACCAATTAGTAGGAGATTATTAAGCGACCACATAAATATATTGTTAATACATTGCCTAGAAATATTCAAAAATGAAATAAAGATTTTCAAATACCTTTCTAATAGTAATATAGATAAGGACTAGAAAGATGTACACCTTGTTGATAAAAGTGACAGTACGAGTTTACTAAAAACATCTTATTGTAACACTACTATACTACTACTAGCTGTCGCCCGCGACTCCGTCCGCGCGCAGTTAAAAAATCAAAACTAAATGGGGGGGGGATTATGAAAAATAGATGTTGGCCGATTCTCAGACCTACTGAATATGGTCACAAAATTTCAAGAGAATCGGTCAAGCCGGTTCGAACCCCGTGACACAAGAATTTTATATATATAAGATATATTATACTTACTCCATTCATCATCATCTGCCTGACCTTGTCCCACTTACGTAGGGTCGGTGCACCAGGTTTCCGTCCTCCAAGTCAATCTGTCTGCCGTCATCTCCATTGTCACCCCCTTCTCGATCATGTCACCTCTCACGCAATCCAGTCATCTCTTCCTAGGCTTTCTTTATACTTACTCCATTATGCTTAAGTATTGATTGCACTCGCAAAATGATCGTAATGCAAAATGAGAGACGGCGACAGAATGAGCGACAATGCGCCGTTACATTAAGAAATTTAACAATGCGAGATAAAATGTTGAAAAGAAACAAAAGGCAACAAAAGGCAAAGCACTAATTCACTAGAACGTTTGTACTATTCTGTTAATGCTATGCTTTGGTTAATAGAATATTTTTATTAGATAAATGTCGTCATTAAGCTCCCGCGAACAGAAGGCTACATAAATCTTCGATACCCAGCGATTTTGTATCTAAGCGATTTTTGCAATACATCTCATAGAGGTTCATGTCGGTCGTCTCCGCTACCTTTTTGACAAGTAGGTACGTTGCTAAACAGTTGCCGCGATTTTCAAGATAATGGCGCAATAGCGCATATACAGTTGACTAATAGTTATGCTTATGTGGATCGAACAGACGACTCGCGTCGGCGATTTTATGTTATGGTGTACGGACATGATACTTGCGACGAAAGAATCGAACGAAGTATTGAACGAACGAAACTATCGTTTACATTTTTACTATAAACTTATGTCGTCACATCTTTAAATATTACAGCCTACTTTTACGCAAATAAATAAGAAGCATTAAAATTGGTTCATCAGGAGTGGCATTATTTGTGGTTTAAATCGGCTAATAATAATAATTTTATACACCATATCAAACTCTTTCCTTGGAGACAACAGGAAAATCTTTCATCGCGTTTATAATTAGCAATACATAATAATCTGACCAATTAAGTTTTCGGACTGTCTACAAACGGTTCGCATTAAACCATTCGTAGATCACTCCTTAATCGATAGCAAATAACTTTACTAGTATAGTATTATTTTAACTATGCCGGTCTCAAACTTTTATCTCCCCAATTGTTGCGAACAGTACCAATGTTTTTCATATTAAATATTAACAGTCGTAGCAAAATCGGCAACAACTGTTAATATTTTATGTATCGTAACATGCGTTAACGTGTATTACGGTATGTTTTCAAAAACATGAGTTAAGCTGTTATAATATTTATTTATTTACCGTTCGCGTATTTTTAAGCCAACATTTTATGCGAATTGCTTCTGTGTCAGTTGAGGATATTTTAAAAGTGGTAAAGGTCATGAAACATGTCACTGGATGAATGTAAAGAATCTTACTAAAATTATAAATGTGAATATTTAGATGGATGGATGGATGGATGATCCGGAACGGCTCAACAAATCTTGATGAAATTTGGCACAGATGTAGAACATCGTATGGAAAAATACATAGGCTATTAATAAAGTTATTTTCTAATTCCGTGTGGGCAAAGTTGCGGGCGACAGCTAGTAGGTTATATTTACGAAACAGAGTTGGGTATGTTAGAACTTGCCACGGTTCATGAAAACAATTTCTCATATTATTAATAATAATTTAATACTATTGAAGTCCAAAACTATAAGTTATTCAAATATAGGTAGGTTGTTACATTTTGTAAGATGAACAGAACAGTCTTGTGCGCATGTAGTAAAGAACATTCTCCTTTGCATCATAAGTAATTTCTTATCTCCGTCAAATACCATAAGATAATACGTTCTGCCTGCGTACCATTGTTCTTAATGGAAGTTAAGAGTTAAGTTAAATGAGATAACTTAATATATTCACTGCTAAAACTATTAGAAAGTAATGCTTCATCAAAGAAATTATCTAAACTAACATTTTTGAATCCGAAATTACAAAACCGCAAAAAATATAAACTGTACTAGCATTTACTTGTAACTTTATCCACGCGGAATAAATGTTAATTAAAATGTGTTTATATATTCTTCATATTCTATCTTTTGTAAAGCATTTTGTTACAAATTGCATTTTTTTAATGCACGTGCACAAAGAAAATCTTTTTATAGCTGGAAATGAAATTCGCACAGACAGAGACCTCTAACGGAATTTCGCTAGAATATTCACAGTATTTGTATTGTAACAGGAATACAGGGAATCATACGAATTGGAACGTTTGCTAAAAGATGGCGCTTTAAGCTGTTCTAATAAAAACGACCGGGAAATCAACCACCCAAGATGATATTTTAAAAACTAACAGTTTAAATTGTTTAAACTTTCGTGAGACATCATAATTAATTAATGAAGAAACGGCTTAACTCACGTTTGATCGTCCGGTGACGGCACCGACTAGTTTCGAACCCATCGGGGGTCCATCTTCAGGGCGAGTGTTTAATCCGAAGACTTCGCGGTCGCGTCGCGTCTCGCACTGCGGGCGACTTTGCGATTGCGGCAAAAGTTACATTGGGGAAACGGGGCGCAACATTAACACCAGGCTCTCAGAGCACATTCGTTGCATGCGCAAACTCGATAGCAACACGTCAGCGGTTGCGGAACACGCCCTTACCTCCAACTCTCATTACATTAGGTTTGATCGAGTGAAAGTCTTGGCTCGTGACAAGGACTTTGTGTCACGTAAGTTACTCGAAGCCATTGAAATCGGACGTCGACCTAATTTTAACAGAGATAAGGGTTGGTCTCTGTCTCCGGCGTGGGAACCCGTGTTGCTGAGATCGAAGCAGAAGAACAACGAAGATGGTGTTGAATACGTGTCGGACATCGTCAGTACGTTTTGCGCCCCGTTTAATGTTAACAACAACAGTGACTCATCAATTTTGAACTCGTCGACATCGCCGTCGCCGACGCACGCAACGGCCACTGCGCCCCCCGCGCCCGCCGCCCCCTCGAGCCGCGCGCTACGCGCTATGGCCCGCAGTGCGAGACGCGACGCGACCGCGAAGTCTTCGGATTAAACACTCGCCCTGAAGATGGACCCCCGATGGGTTCGAAACTAGTCGGTGCCGTCACCGGACGATCAAACGTGAGTTAAGCCGTTTCTTAATTAATTAACTAACAGTTTTACAATACTATCACACTTTTCTGGTAAAGAAAGTATGAATAAGAGAAGGAATGACCTATTTTAGGTAGTAGACAAAATCTGTTACAAATAATTTTGCAGATTATGTATAACACTAGAAACTTAACACCAGATGAACTGACTGCTCTTTGTCGCCATCTTCATGTAAGAAGAGTTGAATATAAATACCAGTTTATTGAAAGAATGTTAATTGAAACACACCTTTCGTTCGCATTATTTATTTGAGAAAGATAATTCGAGTCTCCCGATTATTAATTATTTTACATATCATATTTGGCGACCAATTACTCGGTGGCGATGTAGTACCTGTAACGAAGTCTGTTAAAATAAAAGGACGTCCAGTAATTTGCCATGCCTCCAAAAGTTTATTTACCCCTTGTTGCTTACTGGGGAGCGAAAAAATACAATTTCATAGTTTGATTTGTTATGCACATAAAAACTTTGTCTTAAAGGTAATACACATACAAGATACGTACACGACAACTTCTCTGATTTATTTCTTATTCCCTTTGATTTCTAATGTTTTTCTTCACAATTAGGTTTTCTTTTATTTTACTCAACTCCCATGTTGGGTGTTATCAATGAAAGCTGCTGACTGGTACTTGCTGCCTCCTTACACATTCTTCCCAGTTTAATTTTTATACATTGGCGCAATCGGTATATCCAGATATTAGAACATACAAAGTTCATATTATCAAAAAATTCTTGTCTTTTAGCCTATCGGAATATTTTGACTTTTTCGTCAATGAGCAAAGTAGAAGATAATTTTAGATATTTTGTTGACTTGGTATACGATTTTTTTTATCTTTTCAAAAATCTTATTTCAAAATGTTACAATATTTTAGAACGCTTTTTCCATAATGTAGATTATTGTGGAACTTTGCTTAATATTTATATTAGAGATTAATATTGCTATTATCACATACTAAAAGTCGAAATAATATGTACTTAAAAAATGTGCGTATGGGGTGCTGTTAAACGACACCAACTTATTACAAGGACACTCAAGTAATTAGGTACGTTTATATACCAGTTTCAACGTGTTCTTCATTACCTACTCTTGATAAAGTGAACAAATCTGGCTTAGACCAGAAAAGCTGCAAGGTACATAAGTCCAGCATTTGCGGGAGTTTCATTCACGACATTCCTGTAACATAGAATAAAACATGAAAGATGATAAAGAGTAAACAAGTTATACGATTCAGCAGACTGTGAAATGCAATTTTTTATAAAACATTATTAACCCATAGTAATAAATTATATGTATCAATTTCACAAAAATGTTACTAATCAGATGAAAGTATAGGAGTACACCATTAAATATTATCTCGGATTCAACGCGAAATGTTCTATAATTTTTCTGATAAGAAGAAAGATTTATAGCACATCGTCTAACAGGTAGATTTTTAGTTATTTGGAAGAGTAAAATTATTTCATAATTTGTATATCGATATAAATTAATCCTAAATTTAAAAAAAATATATTTGAATAAATATTATTTGCCATAGTAAATTAGAATATTATTATATACGGTCAAGTTGTAGACCGCAACTACTGATGGTGATAGACCACTGATATATATAGCTATCCGCTCTACAGGACGCTACTTAGAAATTACAGCTTTCCTTGCTAACACCACTGCCAACCTTTACTGTCAGCGCCAAAATGGCAAAAATCAAATCGGCACAAAACACCATACAGCCTGTCGAGTGGAATATAGAGGTCAGTGGGCTAGGCAGAGGCAGCTTCGCCAATCTGTGAGCCGTGGGATAAATTTATTGATCAATGTCGTCACAAATGCTCTCAAAGTCTCATTAAAATTATTATTCGTATTAAAAAAACATAAAGGAGTATAAACATTATGCTATTCGAAGGACCTGAAACTTTTCAGCATTAACAGTTTGTAATTTTGATGTATTGGGGTAGATGGCTCTTAAAGCAGTTCTTTTTTTATTTATATAAAACGTTACACTTCTTTTAGTTAAATTTAATATTAATAGATAATTATAGTATGTACTGAAAATCAAGTCGTTGAGGAAAAAAAAATAGTTTAAAGTCACCTCTTGCTCCCAAAAAAGTTTTAGAAAAATCTGTATATTTTGTTACGATGCTATTTTGTTAGGATGGATAGATGGCATTACGAATGATTTTAACATGATATTTACGAAAAAATGAAATTTCCTTCATTTAATACCATCGTTTTAATAAAAATTAAATTCTAAATTCAAGTTTTCTTATTTTGCATTTAGATGCGATGAAAAATGTTAACAAAATTATAAGATTAGCCAGTTATTAGAGAAAGATTTGAAACACACTATTAATGTGTTTCCAGAAATAAGTATAAATACAACCTCCATCCCCTACTATTTAACCATGTATCATTGGGATCAAAAGCAGAGTAATACTCATTGGTCCTATCATACATTGGTTATGCTTCACGGGAGTGCGTGGCATGTTTCGTAGCTTATTATGGTCGTAGTTCTAATTTTAGAATACGACCTATACTACTGAATAGATTTTCTGTTAAAATATAAAATGAGTATGCTATTTTTTTTTATTTGCGCTTTGATGGGTGAATGTGTGTTTGTTTGTGTCTGCTCGTGTACACGTAGATGGGTACGTGCGTATGTGTTCGTATTAGTAAATAAGTGTTTGTGTTTATTGAATGAGAGAGTGACGAGAGTTTTAGTATGAATTTTTATCATTACGTTCATAAGTAATAATGATTCACAAGCGTTATAATATAATAGTAATAGTAATCAAGTGTCAGTCTCTCTATTTTGGTGATTTTTTAACTTTTATAATTCTTACTTCTTAATACTAGCCGTGCGCAGGTTTTCCGATGACTCCCCCTTCCTTAAACACCGACTGCGTCCCGCGCTCCTTTGCTCCGTACCTACCGTCAGTTAACGCAGCCGATACGCATTTGTCAATTTATGCTTTTTGAAATTAATTTGAAAGCGCGCGTAAGAATGTATGCTCTGCCCCCGCGACCCTTTATGTCCCGCCTATACCTAAAATTGTGTTCTGCGCAACGACTCGTACCAAATTGCAAATGTAATAAACTCAAACGAATAAAACGTTAGTTTTTTTGGGATAAAAAGAATCTCTAGCAAGTAAGATTATAGCCTAGATTTAGCCTAAATTTATTGATGTCTACTATATTTTATCTATATTTTTTTTTCTTAAACGAAATTAACCCATGTTTCGTAATAATACATTTTAATTTCACTTTTTTTACTTTTATTTTAATTTTGCTTTTGCTGGCAATAAAATTGACGTTTTCGGTAGGTCTACCATCGTTTACTTGTCTTTGGACCCTTTAATGAACATTGAAATACTCAAAATTTTTCGTTACGCTACTTACAATTGTGCGCTATTTACAATTGGCAATAACAAATTATTTATTAGGTAGGCACTAGCTACTAACATACATACCTACCTAGTGCTTTTATTGTTTTTATTATTTTACATTAGTAGTGTATTTATTTTAACTTATTCTGTTAGCATTAATTCGTCATGCTGTTTTGCTTTTATTCTTTATCGTACACTCATGAAACCTGCGCTTATTTACATAAAGTATATTGCAGTATAGACTACTCATACAATTGAATATCTTAACGGCACGATATAAAGCCCAATTTTGGATGAAAACCAGCACTGTTGTAAAGTTACTTATTCTACTTTTATCAGTTAAGTACGAAACTAGCAACAGCATTGATCAGAATTAATATTCAAATAAAAAAAATGCTTACCAGTGGCCTTACTTCATTTCAACACAGAGACCGTGCCGCTGTCTATATGAAACCACGTGTTGTATTTGAAAACGCGGCGATGATACAAACACTACAGCGACTAAACGCAAAATGAACGCTATGAACGCGATGCGGCGGCCGATGCGGTACAATCAGTTTGCGAGTTTTCGACCCTCGGCTGTTTCAGCAGCGTTTGAGCGTTGGTATTGGTACCCGATTCCGACGCCAGGGGCGGCCGCCATGTTGGAAACGCGTTATATATTTTTTTAACTTTATTAGCTGCATGGAATATGACAATGAAGTGTCACTTTACAAAGTGCCGCAATTTAGTACGTCGTTCTGTGGTTGAATTCGTTCGATGTGCAATTTGTAGCATGTTTACGATTTAACTAAACAAATTATACTTATAAGATTTGTCCGCGACTTCAAATTTTATAGAACTCATAGATTGGATTGCGTAATACAGTTACGCAGTTTGTGTTCTATAATATAGGTATACAGGTATAATATAGCTATAATATAGGTATAGCGTTCATAAGAGTAAGCTGCAGATAATTTAACTTTATTTTATTTTAACTTAAATTTCTATTTTTTTTTTCGATCCTGCTGTCCAATTTTTAACAACCAACCCGCACTGGGCCAGCGTGGTTGACTATGACCTAGTCACCCCTAACTTGGGGTAGGCTCCGAGCCCCTCAGTGGGGACGTCTAGTGAGCTGATGATGATGTTAATGTATGTCCAATTTTTTGATATAGTTTAGTGGGACTTTGTTCTATTCCCAAGATTAACAATGTGCATTAATAAACACGTAATAAAATGTTGTTTGGCATGTCGTGAACAAGAGTACTGTTCTACTTGTAAAAAGTCTAGCACTTTGGCACTTCGGGAACCAGACTATTGTATTATCTGGCACAAACAGATCTAAATATGATATGTATAGACCGACAAGGATAACAACCCGGGTGGGCCTAAGTCAAACTGTATATGTATATACAAGCATACATTTTATGAGAGGGAACTTATTACAATTTTACGAAATACTTTATTACATGTCAATACACGAGGCGGCACGCCATGGTAAACTTGAAAACTGAGATAGAACCGAGTACAGAGTTGCAACCAGAGAAAATATTTAGCTTGTCTATATATTCTTAAGCAAGTTCTTGCGTACGACTCAGACGAAAAAAAAAAAACAGAATAAGTAGCTTATAACATGTTCTTTCAGAATATGTTCCACATCTGTGCCAAATTTCATCAAGATCCGTTGTGCCGTTCCGGAGATACCTTCAAGCAAACATTCATCCATCAATCCATCCATTCCTCCACCTAAACTTTCGCATTTATTAGTAAGAAGTAAGATGTTTTTTCCTAGAGTTTAAACGTCTGAACTAATTTTGATAAGTGAGATATCATTCAATTCGTCTTCTTTGTCTTATGCCTGGTTTCCATTATGCCAGTCCAGTATAAGTTGTCGATTCGTAGCTTAGAACCAGGAAACGGACATAGGATAATTTTTACCCCGTTTTCTATTTTTTGTTCCGCGCGGACGAAGTCGCGGGTAAAAGCTAGTCTATATACATAAAAGAAAGTCGTGTTAGTTACACCATTTATAACTCAAAAACGGCTGAATCGATTTGACTGAAAATTGGTGGGCAGGTAGCTTAGAACCAGGAATAGGACATAGGAACTTTTTTATCTCGTGTGATTTTTTTTTATTCCACGAGGACGAAGTCGCGGATAAAAGCTAGTACTGGATAATATTAGGTCCTTACATATGAAATTGGCGTTTTTCGTACTGGCCACTTTAATCACGAATTTCTCCTCTTTGGTAAGGAATTCCAAATTCAAATTTGTACAGCTATAGACTCATGTATTTGTGGTTCGATGACCGTCATTCATTTGTTTTTTTCTTCTGCTTTTTTCTGTTTGCGTCACTCATTTTACAAAATGGAAAACTTAAAATATCGCATTATTTACGAGTACGAGTTCCGCCGTGGCACTAGTGCTGCGGAAACGACTCGAAGGGTGAATGATGTGTATGGCGGTCGTGTTGCAAAAGAAAACACAGTTCGTTTTTGGTTCCAACGTTTTCGTTCTGGAAATTTCGATCTGCAGAACAAGCCCCGTGGACGGCCTGAGACTCAAGTTGATAATGAAGAGTTGAAGGCTATTGTGGAAGCGGATCCATCGCAAACCACGTCCGAGTTAGCTGCAGGCTGCGATGTTAGTGATAAAACTGTTTTAATTCACTTGAAGCAAATTGGGAAGATTAAAAAGCTTGAAAGGTGGGTACCTCACGAATTGACTGAAGCAAACCGGCAAACGCGCGTCGACTGTTGCGTTACATTACTAAACCGGCACAATAATGAAGGTATTTTAAACCGAATCATTACCTGTGATGAAAAATGGGTTCTTTACGATAATCGGAAGCGCTCAGCGCAATGGTATGATCCTGGCCAGCCAGCCAAATCCTGCCCCAAGCGAAAATTAACCCCAAAAAAGTTACTTGTAAGCGTTTGGTGGACTAGTGCCGGTATTGTTCATTACAGTTTTCTCAAATCTGGCCAGACTATTACGGCTGATGTCTTTTGTCAGCAATTGCAAACCATGATGGAAAAGCTAGCGGCTAAACAACCTATGCTGGTCAATCGCTCCACGCCGCTGCTGCTTCACGACAACGCTAGACCACACACTGCGCAACAGACGGCTACTAAATTAGAAGAGCTTCAATTGGAAAGTCTAAGACATCCTCCGTACTCCCCGGACCTTGCTCCAACAGATTACCATTTTTTTCGAAATTTGGATAACTTCTTGCAAGGGAAAAAATTCAACTCCGATGGGGCAGTCCAAATCGCCTTCAAAGATTTTATTGATTCCCGTCCGACTGGTTTTTTTAGTAAACGGATCAATGAACTACCTATGAGATGGCAAAAGTGCATAGAAAATAATGGTTCATACTTTGATTAATTAAATATATTACATTAAAAAATATTCGACTTTTTGTTCCTCCCATACAAAACGCCAATTTCATATGTAAAGACCTAATATAACTATGGATATTGATATACAGTGAACAGTAATGAGTAAATAGCCTGAAGTTAGCTCATTATTTACATTTAATTTAAGGGATGGGTCGTTAACGGTTTTGGCGTCAATGAAACGAAACGATTATTTAGCTTTTTTCAATTAGTCGAAACACTTATTGATTTTGCCGAATAGTTAATCATACTCATACATTAAATAATCAAAGACGCGATTACTGGCCGAGAAAGAAAAGACGACTCAATGTACAACGGTCAACGGTTGAAGCGTGATCACCAGTCACCAGTTGATTCAACCATATCGTTGAATCAACGTCAATCCCTGATTGAATTGCGATTCACTTGTGCTTGTGTAGTGGTGTGTGTAGCGTACCGACCGCAGTACCGCTGAAGAAGGTGTTATAATTGATAATAGCACAGTCCTTATTTCAAAATATAATGAATTTTGTAGAACGAAAGAAACAATATAACGTAGTGCCTATTTATTAAAAAATAGGGTATAAGAACATGTTTTGGATATTGTCTACGCCTAAATATAGCTAAAAAAAATTAAAAGTCAACTTGAGTGTTATCAGTTATCACGTGTGTTCACATGAGTGTATTCTCTGTGCTAACTTCACCTTGGTCCGCAATTTTACAGAGGGTCTAGCATAAAAGTTTACGATACGCACCTTCGTACCGTCGACGACAAAATATATCAAAATTTGCTGGTATAGTTACGCCCGGTAGAGTAGAGTTTCTGCACTTTTTTATTTGATTATTTGAATACAAATTTTGACGTTGACGTTACGAAAATCTAAATTGTCCTCACAAATATTCGTGCTAGGCCCTCTGAACTGTAAACGAATACTTTATTTTGTTTTGTTTACAATAGGCGATGCAAAATACACTATAGATACAAATAATTATAACTCACCAACGTGTTAAAAAAACGGACCGTAAAAGAAAATGAACGACTCCAATATGACACAGGGTTTTGGAAAATTTGGCCCTTTAGTTGGTGCTATTGATGAAGGTACTTCTAGTGCCCGATTTATAATATTCAAAGCCAATTCATCAGAAGTTATAGCACTACACCAGAAGGAGTTAACTCAACACTTTCCTCAAGAAGGGTGGGTTGAACAAGACCCACTCGATATTTTAGAGGTTGTGATAACCTGCATTGAAAAAGCAGTTGAAAAATTAGTTCTTCTCGGTGGAAGTCCTAAGGTGAGTTAATATATATTTCAATTTAATTACTATTAATTTTATACAATGCCTCTTTGTTGGCCTACGCATCTTGTAAATTACCCACATACATTCAGCAGTCCCAAAATGAATCTTTTTATTGGCTTCTGACAAAGTTCCATTAGTTTTCTAATATCTTATTAAATGTAAACATGAACATGATGTGCGTAAACAATTATTTTTATTCACTTCTTGTGCTACAATGTTAGGTTGAATTTTTTTATTATATAATGTGAAAAATTTGTTCAATGTGGTTACATAACCAATTATTTCATATACATGGTATGCACACCATTCATTTTGTACTAATATAACTGTATACAGTAGTACCTCAATAACAGAGTTCAAGGGATTGCATTATATTTCTCATTTATGTAGGTTGTCAGTTGGGACCAGTTAATTATTCTTGCTTATAGAAGCTTCTCTCAAATACAAATTCAACTGTATATATATGTTTAGATTGAACAAGAATATCTCTATTCAATTGTATGGATTTATTTTGTTAATATTGCCAAAAAAGACATAAATGTAATTTGCATAAGTAAAACATGCATGTAAATAAAAAACTATACCTTTTACATTTTGACCTTGTTTTGTCACTTTCTGCTTGTTTTATTTAAAATGTATATTAATTGTGCTCATTTTTAATTGAATGATTTTTTGTAAGCAATTTCTTGGTTTACATTAAGACTTTGTTCTTATAAGATAGATTTTATAACTTTTACTTTTATGACCTGTAATTTATATATTACCAATAAAATTGTAACTGTAATAACTTACAATACTACTTAATAATTATTAACATAAACTCATCATCTCCCTGGCCTTTTCCCACTCACGTAGGGTCGGCACATAAGGTTTTACAAACCTTCAAGTTTTGGCTTAATTTTTTTCGGCCGGCCGCCTGCCTATATGTTAATAAACTATTAAATTAAAACAACAAGCAAGTATTACAATATTTATAAAAAGACTTTAAAATGTAATAAAGGAAAATAAATTTAATTTTTATTTAATTAAATGACCGAGGAAATCTAATCATTGTTATTTTTGAATGATGAAAGCTTTATAAGAATATTTTAAAAATATTTAAATGTGTTAATGTTATTCCAGGATATAGTAGCAGTAGGTGTAACAAATCAAAGAGAAACAACCATTGTATGGGACAAAGAAACAGGGCAACCACTGCACAATGCCATAGTTTGGTTGGATATGAGAACAACAACCACAACAGATAAATTATTAGACAATGTCCCAAATAAATCAAGGAACAAGAACTATTTAAAGGTATGATAATTACTTTTTTAGTTACAAAGTGTTTCAATCTTTTTGTAGGATTGCATTCAACTGTGCATTGTCTACTTGTGCTACACCTATATTGTGTTCTGACCAGTGACTACTTCAATGTTCTAAGTTGCCAATACATTTAAAAAATACACTACATTATTATAGTTTTTATCATAGAACTACTAGCTGTCGCCTGTGACTCCGTCCGCGCGGAATTAAAAAAACACCGTAATAATAACTATTTCTTTCAGATTATGATCTACATCTATGCCAAATTTCATCTAGAGCCATTGAGCTATTCTGGAGATACCTTCAAACAAACATCCATCCATCTATCTAAACATTCGCATTTGTAATATTAGTAAGATTGAAATGGTGTTTTAAAGCACATTTATATCCTTGGTTTCAGCCACTATGTGGTCTTCCTCTATCACCCTACTTTAGTGCAGTTAAACTCAGGTGGCTTCGTGACAAAATTGATGTTGTTAACAGTGCTATGAAGAAAGGAACTTGTTACTTTGGTACTGTGGACACTTGGATCATTTGGAATTTAACAGGTACATAATACAATGTTTTAGTTACTTATTCATAAGTAAGGAGTTAATTTTCTATAGCTAATATTTTATTATAATAAATTGATTTACAGGAGGGCCAAATGGTGGGAAACATGTTACAGATGTAAGTAATGCATCGAGAACAATGTTGATGAACATTGAATCTTTGGAATGGGATCCTTTATTGCTCAAATTCTTTGAAGTGCCAAAATCAGTTCTACCAGAGATCAGATCCAGTTCTGAGGTACTAATATTTTTTTTTCTTATGAACCACATTTTTACTTATGTATTATCTTCATGTAAACTTTTCATTTTAAAATAGTTAAAGTACTCCTTTAACTAAAGGCAGACAACACATCTGTCATTGTGAATTAATACTGATTGATAAAGTTTGTTCGTCTCTCGAAAGGTGGCTCAGGGGTCAAGCACTTGACTTGTAATCTGCAGGTCCTGGGTTTGAACCCCGCTATGTATCAATGTGTTTTTCGATTTACATATGTACATTTATCTAAAGTTCTTATGATGAAGGAAAATATTGTGATGCAACTTGTGCATATCTAAGAAGAAATTCAAAGATATATGTGAAGTCAATGAACCCACACTGGGCTAGTATCGTTGATTATGGCCTAGACACCCCTAACCCCTCAGTGGGGACGTATAGTGGGCCGATGATGAAAACTTCTCATTTTGATTTAAGTACTTGAACAAACATGATTTTATAATTAGTCCATTATCTAAATTGCAGGAATATTCTATTTACTTTTATATCACAAAGAAATGATTATGTTGAATGTACTTTGAACTTTTAATTACTTTCATACAACTGCACAATGCACAATTCAGATAAGAAGCATTCATGTCCTGTTTGTAAAATTAACTTTTACTATTTATAATTTTGATTATTCTGAGATAATTATTAATGTAAATATAAATCTAATACCAAATAAGTAATTAATTGCAGACTTTGTTTACAGATTTATGGATATATAGCGAATGGACCACTGCAGGGTATACCAATATCAGGATGTCTCGGTGATCAACAAGCTGCCTTGGTCGGCCAGATGTGTTTACAAAAAGGACAAGCCAAGGCCACATATGGTACTGGATGCTTTGTATTATACAATACAGGAGATATCCGAGTAAACTCAAGTCGAGGCTTACTTACTACAGTAGCATATCAATTGGGAAAGAACAGTCAACCAGTATATGCTTTAGAAGGATCGGTATGTTCAATATTATTTTCGTATTACATGATCGTTACGCTTTTCTATAGAAGGGGTTTATTATCAAAGGGAGGGAGATATAGAAGTCAAATATAATGTGAAAAATTAAAAAGTGACAAGTCGTTTTTAGTTATTTACTCTTGAGTACTTGTACTTAGCATTTCAAAGTAGTTTTTTTTTACATACTTCACATTTTTCGATACTCTAAAGGGGTCAGCTACCCTTCCTCCTGCCCTCCTTAGCAACACCCATACAATAACTATCAGCACAAGTGTCATTGAAATTTAAACCTGCAATTATATTAATGTTACATGCTGCTAATACTTTTATTTATGAAATTGAACTCTCCAAGTTAATTGGTTATATTGGTTGTGTTAATTTTTTAAATTATTCGTCAAATGAAAAAGTTAAGGAAAGTCCAAAACGTTACATTTCAGGTAGCAGTAGCCGGTGCGGCTTTAGGTTGGCTCAAAGACAACATTGGTATGTTAGATGATGCCAAGGAGTCTCAATCTCTCGCTGAGATGGCAACAGAAAATGGCAGTGTTGTATTTGTTCCCGCATTCAGTGGTTTATATGCGCCATACTGGAGACAAGATGCCAGAGGGTAATGTAATATCTTTTTTTTGTTATTTAATCGAATTAAATTGTACATTGCGATCTATCAGACATGATTTATTGAATTTTGTTAACTAAAATGGTTGGATATAATTTCATTTTTAACAATGTATTGTATTTTGTATTAATTGTGAATGTTTTGTAATGTCAGAGTACCAAAGGATGAGATTCAAAATGCTCTTACGTCTGCTTAACTATAATCCTTTACATTAATATTATAAAGTGGAAAGATTTGATTGTTTGTCCGTTCGTTTGCATTGAATAGGCTCCGAAACTACTGAAGGGATTTGAAAAATTCTTTCATCGTGAAGAAGCTATTTCATCTCCGGGTGACATTGGGCTATATTTATTACTAGATTTTTTTAAATTAGTGCATGAAAGCTCAAGCAACTGCTCGTAGTATACATATTGAAATAAAAAGGATATAAATGTAATAGTTGTCGCATACAACTCTGTCCGAGCGGATTTAAAAAATAATAATGACCTGTGTTCTTCCAGAGTATGTTCTACATCTGTCAAAAATGTCGTCGAGATCCGTTTAGCCTTTGCGGAGATACTATATGCATCCATCCATCTATACTTTGGCATTTATAATATTAGTAAGACTATAAAAATATAATTACTATTTCCAGGGTGATTTGTGGTATAACTGAAGATACAAATTCACATCATATAATAAAAGCAGCTCTTGAAGCAGTTTGTTTCCAAGTGCGAGATATTTTGAATGCTATGAACGAAGACTGTGGAATTCCTCTTCAGTTGCTTAAGGTAAGCCATTTTCTTTTATTCAATTTCTTCTATTAGCTTACATTCATAGTTTTACATATTTTGACAGATCTAAAAGGTTTTTTTCACTAAACCTCACCATTTAACAATGCAACACATTTGAGATTATGATTGACTGTCTAATAATCTAATAAATTAGTTGGTGTTGCCATATGTTAACTTTCAATTACTACTGACAATTGACTTCATGGGTGTCGCCAGCCGATGATCTGGGTTGGATCTAGAGGGGGGACAACTAGCATAATATGTTCTTATTCATAGTTGTTTTTATTTTTAATTTCTAAGGAGGCAGCCGCCCCGCCCCCTTTCTATGGCGACGCCCATTCTAGATCTTTTGGTTTCAATTTAATTTAATTAATAACTCAATTCAAGGTTGATGGGGGGATGACATCAAATGCCTTGGTCATGCAGATGCAAGCGGATTTAATAGGTATAAATGTAATCAAAGCTGGTTTCGCCGAAAGTACGGCTTTGGGGGCGGCGCTAGTTGCATATTGGGGCGTTGATGTGTCAAATCATGGTGAACCTATACCCATGACTAGTGGTATCACATACACTCCTTGTATAAATGATGATGAACGAGATACGAGATATAAAAAATGGAAAATGGCCGTTGAAAGATCTCTTGGATGGGATCAAAACTAATTATGAAAATTCTTACCTATATTTTTTTGGAATTTTGGATATTTTTTATGTAACTACAGGTACATTTATCGATTGTATGTAATTTTTATTGTGATTTAATCAATTTTATTATTTTATAAATACTAATTCAGGTGTTTAACGGATGGTGAATGTCTAACAATGAATTATTTAAAATTTACTTACTCAAACAGACTATTTTAATCTGAACGGTTTTCTTAAATCTTTGGACCATTTAAAAAAACAGAGTTTTTATTATACATTTGAATTAGTATAGTAAAAATATTTTGATGTCTACTTTTGATATCTTGTAATAGTAATTGTTATATTATTGTAGCTTAGACATAGGATACCTAAAACACTATGATTTAGTAGATGAAAACATTCTATATAAAATATACAATTTCCCTAGATAAATTACAAACAGACGGCATTCACGATCGCTCGTTGACTTCTATAAGAATCAGAGTAGTTCAAGTTGCAATAGATATACCAAGTGCCTCAGAAATACATTATATTTGTAAAATAAAAAAAGCAATTAAAAAAAAAAACCTGAAATCTATACTTTTAAAGTGAAATTATTTTTTTTTTTACATTTAATTGTATTATTAATACAAGTAAATTGAGTTAAAATAATAATTTTGGTAAATTCTCAATCTTGATCAATTCTTTACATGTTAAAATCAACAAACCCTAGATTCTATTAGGTCCTTACATATGAAATTGGCGTTTTTCGTACTGGCCACTTTAATCACGAATTTCTCCTCTTTGGTAAGGAATTCCAAATTCAAATTTGTACAGCTATAGACTCATGTATTTGTGGTTCGATGACCGTCATTCATTTGTTTTTTTTCTTCTGTTTTTTTCTGTTTGCGTCACTCATTTTACAAAATGGAAAACTTAAAATATCGCATTATTTACGAGTACGAGTTCCGCCGTGGCCTAGTGCTGCGGAAACGACTCGAAGGGTGAATGATGTGTATGGCGGTCGTGTTGCAAAAGAAAACACAGTTCGTTTTTGGTTCCAACGTTTTCGTTCTGGAAATTTCGATCTGCAGAACAAGCCCCGTGGACGGCCTGAGACTCAAGTTGATAATGAAGAGTTGAAGGCTATTGTGGAAGCGGATCCATCGCAAACCACGTCCGAGTTAGCTGCAGGCTGCGATGTTAGTGATAAAACTGTTTTAATTCACTTGAAGCAAATTGGGAAGATTAAAAAGCTTGAAAGGTGGGTACCTCACGAATTGACTGAAGCAAACCGGCAAACGCGCGTCGACTGTTGCGTTACATTACTAAACCGGCACAATAATGAAGGTATTTTAAACCGAATCATTACCTGTGATGAAAAATGGGTTCTTTACGATAATCGGAAGCGCTCAGCGCAATGGTTGGATCCTGGCCAGCCAGCCAAATCCTGCCCCAAGCGAAAATTAACCCCAAAAAAGTTACTTGTAAGCGTTTGGTGGACTAGTGCCGGTATTGTTCATTACAGTTTTCTCAAATCTGGCCAGACTATTACGGCTGATGTCTATTGTCAGCAATTGCAAACTATGATGGAAAAGCTAGCGGCTAAACAACCTAGGCTGGTCAATCGCTCCACGCCGCTGCTGCTTCACGACAACGCTAGACCACACACTGCGCAACAGACGGCTACTAAATTAGAAGAGCTTCAATTGGAAAGTCTAAGACATCCTCCGTACTCCCCGGACCTTGCTCCAACAGATTACCATTTTTTTCGAAATTTGGATAACTTCTTGCAAGGGAAAAAATTCAACTCCGATGGGGCAGTCCAAATCGCCTTCAAAGATTTCATTGATTCCCGTACGACTGGTTTTTTTAGTAAAGGGATCAATGAACTACCTATGAGATGGCAAAAGTGCATAGAAAATAATGGTTCATACTTTGATTAATTAAATATATTATATTAAAAAATATTCGACTTTTTGTTCCTCCCATACAAAACGCCAATTTCATATGTAAGGACCTATTATTTGGTACAAATAAAATCGCACCTTTTACACTCACGTGGGGTGGCACATAAGGTTTTATAAACCTTATAGATTTGGCTTAATTTTGTACGGCCGATCTGGTCATTAAAGGCAGTATATACATTATCAAGACAGACACATTATCAAGAACAGACATTATCAAGTTTTAAACCTTTATTTTTCCATTCCATATATATTCTATATCTTAGATATAGAGTACGCAGATCATTCGAGAAGCTTTGCTTTACGCAGCAGGTGTACAATACAAAAAAAATTATAGATTTATCTAAAAAAGTTAGACATTGTTTTTCTAAGTTTATAAATAGCTTTAATTCGTAGTTGTAGTCAAAAGTTGCAATATTTAAAACATTTTTCCACTTGTTTACTGGAAAAGTTGTCTAAGAGTAAAAGTAGAACTTAAATATGTATCAAAGAACAGCGATGGAACTATTGTATTGTATCGACGCTGGAAAGCATAAACACTGTAACCCTTGAAATCGCGAATATGTTTTTCACACGTTAATAATTTCAACCATCATCAAACGATAATGATTTTATTATAGGTTAGCACAAACTACACAACATTGCTAAATACCGCATGCTTGTAGGCGTATCAGCTCACGAGTTATCATTTTTTGGCTCTCCTGTAAAGTTCATACTTTCGGGGTTACAGCGTTTACGCTTTCCAGCGTCGATATTATTCTTAATAACAGTTTAAAATATTTTGGTTGCATATATTGAAATGCTTTTTGCATGTAATATTTTTGATTTTACCATCTGCTGTGTGAAACGCGGATACATACATATGAGATGAGAAGTGTGAAGCAAGTATATGTGGGAAACAATGATTTTTCAGTCTTTTTTAGTGTTTATCCTTGTGCCTTATTGATAGCAATTGCGAATGCAAATTACATCGGATATTGTAATCGTTTACGGCAATTATATTTTAATCATCGGTTTGCATACATCTACATCTATTCCCTGTTTAAGCCGAATTAAATTGTAATTAATTATATTATACATGGGCTCTGTTTATCATGACCAAAGAGGGAAAGGGATGACAATAAGTATAGATAGAAGAGTCAATGCAGTGAAGTTCTGCGCTTATAAATTATATCATATAATAATACCAATTACATTTTTGTACATAAATGTCAAACAAGATAACTTGTGTCGGTAAATTATATAAATAAAGGATACGTATTTTTATGGCTGTTTTTATTTTTTAATTTTTAGCAATAGTATAATAGGCCTATCAATCGATTTTCATTATGTTATGGTTTCTTTTACATTTCAATTTTATGAAATTTTTTATTGGGATTGGGGAAACATGGCATGTAATTTACAATATGTGTATTGTGTAATTTACATAATGTATGTGTAGATTTTGCTTAACACGAATATTTGTGTCAATCGCCATCGCATCGCCAATTTGTGCCGCGTATCGTGCAAGTATCAGGTAAAGTACACCTAAAATCTCTTAACTAATTTTTACACAATTTTCGATGACGATACCGAGGCGATTTACACAAATCTTCTTGTTAAGTCCACAATTTTGTCTAGAATGTACTTAAAGCGTATTGTGATTGGAAACATATTACTTATGATTGAAATGTTATAAAATAAATATTTTATTTATCTGTACAATTTGTTTTTCTGTATTCCCATTGAATATAAAATAGTACGAATTTTAAATACTACTGATATATCTAAGCATTTGTTTAATCCGACTTGAAGTGGAACGTTTAGTGGACCTACATAATACTCGAATTTTATAATGATATCGTCGGTCTCTTACATCTACCATTTCATAGAGTACTGTACTGTATTTGCCATCAAAAGAAAGTAGTATAATTTTGACATCACAAAATCTCATCTAAATATATAAAAGAAAGTCGTGTTAGGTACACTATTTATAACTCAAGATCGGTCGAACTGATTTAGCTGAAAATTGATGGGGAGGTAGCTTAGAACTAGGAGACGGACATAGTAACTTTTTTATCTTGTGTGCATTTTTTTTATTCCGCGCGGACGAAGTCGCGGGTAAAAGCTGGTTAACTATAAGATAGAATTTTAACTCATTGGACATTCGCAATATAAAAGGAACTGCGGATACGTCACCGGTCTTTAAGGTTATCTCGTTTCTTGAGAACCCTACTTCGTACCGGTTTTGAAATACAGTCCAAGTCGTTTATTGGTCACTAAGGGAGACAATTTATTATCAAACTAGCTGTCGCCCGCGACTCTATCTTTCCAGACTGTTCTACATCTGCTTCAAATTTCAGCTAGATATGTTTAGCAGTTCAGAGATACCTTGTAACAAACATCCATCTATATAAACATTTGCATTTATAATATTAGTAAGACGTGTACAGTAAACACTGATTTTGGAAACATTCAGGCGCAGTAAGTATTTGTATTGGAGTGAACGTATACGTTTCGTTCTTTGGATCGATTACTAATAATATTTGAGACGACGTCACATGCAGGGATGCGGCTTAATCGCTTTTGTCTAGACGTCGAGCATTGCGGATATTGGAGCCTAGAGAGGTAGGAATTTTATCATGTCAACCAACGATATTGAGAATTATGATGAACTAGCTTTTACCCGCGACTCCGTCCGCGCGGAATAAAAAAAATGCACACAAGATAAAAAAGTTACTATGTCCGTCTCCTAGTTCTAAGCTACCTCCCCATCAATTTTAGCTAAATCAGTTCGACTGATCTTGAGTTATAAATAGTGTAACTAACACACGACTTTCTTTTATATATATATATATATATATATAAAGATATCGAAAGTGAATATCAAGAACTATTATATTAATAACATTAAATATTGAATTTAAAATTAAATTTAACTTTATTCTGGAAGTAATAAAGAAGGAAGGTGATGTAGATCTTTTTAATAGGCACTGAAAATAAAGTGAATGTAGTCATTTTCCTGCCACAAAGATTTTTTTCGTATTGACCGAAGTAGGAACTTACTATTGTTTATTGTGGAAGTTTTAAACGTCACTATACTCCAACACAATCAACAAGTAAATGAAAATATTAATGTACAAGTCCCCACGACGTTGACTATAGAGAAACGGACTAGGCAAGGAGCCGTCGCGTCGTTATCCTAAATACATTCTGGGCCAGCGTGGTTGAATATGGCCTAGTCACCTTTAACTTAGGGTAGCTCCAAGCCTCTCAGTAGGAACATATAATGTGCTGGTGATAACGATAATATCATGCTGGTGCATACGTGCTATGAACGTATACTGACTAAAAATGTACACACACAAAACGAGCGCACAAGCAAGCAAGTTTTGAACTTATTATTCTTTTGCAATTGACAGACGGGAATACAGGAGCTAGACAGGTCGTGTCACTTAAAACTCAACGGCTCAAATCGCTGCAATCTGTCATGATGGTGCTCATAATTGGTTGTCTGTTGCGGGATGACCACTCCGCGTGGCCCTTCATAACTATTAACAAGTAGGAGTCCCCTCCGTAGACACATGTACGGTCGGCGTGAAGTTAAGTGCAATGCCGTGTAGTGGCGCAGGTCCGACAGTCTGACGGATGGCGGAGCAGAGGGCCGTCGCATCTTGCGCGGCCCATGTGAATGCTACGGATAAGCACGAAACTTAATGGATATGACATATCATTTATGACTGTTTTGATAGTCTTAGTAAAATTTAAAATATAATATCCATTCTGACCTTTTCAACTCAAGGAAAAAATGCGACTGAATTAAAATATTGCCGTAAACATAAAACCTATAAGTTATGTTTACTAATAATAATCATGAAAATACACGAAATACACTGAACAAAATAGTCTTATTTAAAAATAAGGAACTGTTGTTGTTTATAGAAGGTGAGTAATGATATAAAAGACAGGAGACAAGATGAATTGAAACATCTATTCTTTTCATGGAATACGTTGGGAAAGTAGGGATCGTGAACAAGGAAATAAGCTATCGTTGTATTGCGTACCAATATTAGACAGAAAAGACAAATAGAAGAAGAATGTCTTCCTTTCCTCCATTTCAACCATTGCTCCCGCGTCAAATCATTCTCTTCCCGTCAAATTCACAATGAAAGAAAAAACGTAGAGTAAAACACGTAAAGTCAAGAAAATTGCACAGGATAGAATAAATGTAAAGTGCTACATTTAAAAACAACGAAGTCTTCGTATATTGACGATTTTTATTATTAGTAGATTGTTTAACGCATCTATATCCAAAAATTCTTATTCGTTGATCGTTGTTTGTATTCGTTATTTTCAGTCAAATTCATAGTCCCCAGCTCCCTGAGCGCCATGACGTGACTCTGCGTGACGCGACAGCCCACCGTCCGAAAAAAGACCTCAATTTAAGTGGTAGATGACCAATTTACAGAAAACTTGGCTGAGCATTTCTTTGTTGAGCGCTTATTCCTCCTGAGACATATATTATTCCAAGAGTCTAGCTAGAAAATAGCGTAATATAAACTACGATGAATAATATAATGGATTAGCAACGAAAAAATCGTCTCACTACAGTTCTTTTTTAGCTTTGCATAAAGTGAGATTCAATGTTAGTTGTCATTTTGAAATTAATGTTAATGAGTAAAATGATACCGTTATTCTTGTCTTCATCAACTATAAGAAAATAAAATTAATTTTAAGTTCGAATTAAAAACAGAAGTTAATATAATTCACACCCGAAGGCAGTATTAAGAGTAAACATATTGTGACTATCATTGTTTTATTTAAAGTTATGAGGACTTACGATATGTTAATATTTTTTTAAATCGATGTTTAATCGGTACAGTTCTGGGATTCTAGAGAATGTGGGGTAGGGTAATATGTTCTTAGAAATGTCAAGTTTACCTTGAATTCCTGTGCTTTGACACTTGTATCAATATAGTCGTATGTGGCTCCTTTCATTCGCCAGTACAAATGCAACGGCAGTAGAATTCTACGGTTTGGTTAACCGCTATCGCTTCTATATTAGCAAAGACAAAGAATGATGCTACATTTTTTAGTACGACTTGTTTATCGAGCAATCACTCAGGGTTGCCAGCTTGACGTATTGACGGCTCTATCTGGAAGTGGAGACTCCATGCGCGCCGTTCAAACATCACCCGCCCCAACCCTGGCGAGTAAACGCGTGCCAAAATTTGATAAAGTCCTCACTCCATATTTGATTATACGACATTAAAGGCGAATATGTACAGTGCGTCGCTGTATGCCATCGCTGCATTATCATTTTCAATTAGTCCTCCCATTGTGGCTTTGTTGATTGACTGCTCGAACGTTTGTTTATCCTCTCGATGGCATGTCGGTTCTGTCCCGACTTAATTTGCCCCTGTCGGTTATTTGTGATTGCATTTTATGTTTGAACTTTTGAAATAATTGTTGTTACAACCTATTTTATAAATTTCATTCTAAATTTCAAGAATAAGCTAAGCTTACCTATTTATTTAAAATAATGTTAATAATTAATTTCGTTACTAAATTACAAAATATACAACTAATTCAAGGCTCTGAACTCAACGAAGTAATTGAAGAAGAGAAGCTTACTTCTGTTTAAAGAATTATTAATTTGCGAGAGTAGCCATTCTAACTTTAGTATCGGAAGAAAATGAATATCCAATTTTTGCTTTAATATTCAATTCCTCAAGATATCTCAAGATATGACTAAAATTTTCTTATTCTTTATATGTTGGGTAATCAGAATACGAACTAAACTAATCAATAAGGACAACATCACAAGTCCGTTGTAACTGTAGAACTCGACTACAGTAAGTATTGTCATCTCACAATATTTGTCAATCGAAACCAGACGAGACGATACAGTCGAAATCCTCAGTTAGGAATTAAAGTTAGTGTTTCACAGTACCGTATGTTGTAATGAGTTGACATGTAGCCTATGTGTTCTTTCAGACTATGTTCTACATCTGTGCCAAATTTCACCAAGATCCGTTGAGTCGTTTCGGAGATACTTTCAAAGAAACATCCATCCATCCATTCATCATTCTAAACATTCTTGTTTATAATATTAGTTAATTATAATGTTACAAAAAATGACTTTCTAAAACTTATAATGCGAGCTTTAAATACAGTTCGTAATAGCCGATATCTTTTCAATATTTCTCATTCTGTCTCACTGTCCATTTTATATGCAGGCAGAGCCAGACAGACTTTTCAGTACTGTTTTGTAGCTATTTTAAAAATAGGATTTTCGCAGATGGATAATTGACGAACGATTACTTTGTTTAAGCTTAACGACATTCGATTTAAGATTACAATAAAACATACCGTTATCTTTGACAAAGTAGAAATAACATCATGTTTTAAACGGAGATTTTTATCACAGAAACTCTTAGCAAATCCATTCTAAGTTTAAAATTATAGGAATCATCAGCGTTTTACTGAGCTGTTAATTAATGAAAGATTTTGGACTATAGTTATGTACTGATTAAAAAACATTAAGTTGTTTATGGTGTTCGTAGTGATTCTTACTAGGAACTAATATGAGGAGCCGAAGCCTTACTTGTGTAGTCTATTTTACAACCCAGAATGGGATCTTCCGTCTATATACGGTGCTCGAACTATTTAACATGCTACATCAAAACTTATTAATTATATGTCTAACTTAAAGACAATATTTTTTGTAAATATAGGACTATTATTTAAATAATTCTAATATTGAGCAACATATTTAGATTACTACTTACCCTGTTAGAATCTCTGACGCTTCATATTATATTGTTATGAGTTATTGCGTAAGTTTCATTCACACTCAACCCTTTGTTGGCACCCTTTGAATGGCAAAATTAAAAAATACGTCTCGTTTTTAAAGCGTTACTCGACAATTAGATGCAGGCTTCGTACTATTAAGAGATCCCCTCGCGGTGTAAATGTTACACCCAACAGTGCTGCCCCCTGTCAGTCATGGATATCGTTTCGACAATAATTTGCAGGGTCATGTCCCGTTCGTTTACAAGTTTTGCATCATGTTACAAAGCTTTGATTAGTTTTATATAAAACGACATCTGATTAATGAATGCTGTTTCGTTTATAAAATATATGAAATATGTGAAAAGATATATTAATATGTATTTTATAGTTGTTTTGCGGATTAATATAGTAAGTTCACAACTACCAGAATATGGTTCCAGTAACATTTTCCGCAATACGCGGAAGAAATAATATGTAAAAGATATTTTCGTATTCCTAATGATTTTTTTACCGTATTTTTGTATGAAATTTTAAAAGGGTATAGTATTTAATTGATTTAATAATCGATTCAAATCATCAAAGAGTTTGCCGCACCAATTATCAGAGGAGAATTATTGACGGTTCTATATAACTTAATAACCCATTCATACAATCTCGACATCCATTCAGCAAATATTCAGCTGTGTGGTTCTGTGTTCATTGATCCTTGCAAATTATTTATATTCGTGATATTTGAAATTTGTCAACATAATGCGACTTTTTTTCGCAATTTCTAAAGTCCAAATGATTTATTTAAAGTGACATATTCCGGAAGGTATTGAATGAAATTATTAGAGTATAATAATATGTTTTTAATAAACCGTCTCGTTTATCTGATTTCATTTTGAAGTAGAATTTTTTTTAAAGTATTTATATATTAGAAATATAAAATTAGAATTCAATTGTAACAATAATTGAGAAAAAAAATTAGAAACTCGTGCCAAAGGCGAGAAAAAAAAATCCTCAATTTTGCGTGCATTATATAAGGTAGTTCAGATCAGTCCAGATGATTCGTATTCAGTACGTGTAATCTATTTATAAATTTAGTTTTAACGAGAGTTCTTCATGAACGCATATCACTAAATCGAGCATTCTTTTGTTTTGTCAGTTTTCAAATCAAGACAGAAAAAGGACCAATCCAATCCTCTTTTACTACACGAGTGATCGCTGATCACCATAATTTAATGTAACGAAGTTCATTAGGAGCGCCAAAGGCACAGCTAAATACATTTAAACGAAAAGAAAAAGAGAAAAAAGTTTTCTTAAAGCCAAGCCCCCATTCGGACTCAATGAGGCGCGAATCGGTAATACTAAATGCTCTCGGAGGGCTTAGATAACCTATCCATAAAACACTTCGTATTTATAAAATAATTAAATAAGTGGCTCATTTAAAAACCACGACATTGTCGCTCAAACCTAATCAACAGTAGGTACCTGTTCAAAATATTAATATGTTTTTTTTTAAATATGTAAAAAATTTTTAACGTTTCAATATAGGATCTTTAAATTGTTTTTGTAATATGTCTCATCTCAATGTCGCAACTTTAATTAACCAGACATGAGATGAAATCGATCAACCAAATCTAATAGAAAAAAAAATTAGTATGTGTTAGAAAATTGATTACGATGTATAAAATAATTTCAACTTTACATATTTTGTGTTATATTAAAAAAAATTATAGTTAAATCAGTGATCTCAATATCTATAGGTAATTTAATGTTTTTATTAGGTACCTATATACAATTAGTAGTCGCCTGCGACTTCGTTAGCGCAGAATTTAATAACGAAATCGGTTCAACCGTTGCGAGGATTTTAAAAATTGGTTGTTCATTATCAACGTCACTTCAATTTCACGTCTACGAAATGTGTTGTTAACGAATTAATATATATAGATTAACCTGGATAGGTAGATTATTTGCGAATACTAAATAATACTAAAACGGTATTAAAAACGATCATATAAGGATGTTGGGAAGACAAATCTAAATAATCTTGAGTCGAATATAATACGTAAAGTGTGATAAAATGTTAACATTCATAATATTGATTTGTTAGAGATGAATATTAAATAACAAGCGTAATCAAATATTTGTCCATATTCCAAATTCTGTTGCAACAAATCGAGTCTGACTTAACCATGTTTACACGACTAGGTATCTGAGTCTCGGGCGACATCAATATAAATATGATCGGCCGACAACTCGTCTCATGTATAATGTGCATACAAATTTAAGTGGGCGCTGTGGGTGGGGTGGAGACGTCGAACTAGCACATCCCTATGATAAGAGGCTAGGTGGAGGTACAAAGTACACGTGTACGCCCAGATCTACCCCACGATGCCACCGGAAAAACGTGTATGTAGCCCGTTTGAAATTCGCTTAGTCAAATCGTACGGCAAATTGCACAACGAACGAATTCGTTGGCAATTTAAGGTGACATTCATCGATTGTTTATTGCACAAAAATTACAACTGATAATAAGTACCGTGTCACCTTTACAAAGTATTGAAGTATAAAAATTAGATATGAATCAATTTCGTCTACAATTTGCCGAGAGCGTAAGATTAGTCGGGTAAAACACAAATGGGCAGTGAATACGATTTGTCGGTGACATATAGACGACGACATCTATAGACACGTGTCTTTCCATACATTCGGCGCACTCTTAGAAATTCCGTGTCGTTCACACTTTGTTCCGCACTGTATTTACATGAAACAAAAGTGATTTCTCCTATTTCGTTACCCATACGACAATAGGAAGAAAACTTAATAAACCTCCGAAAATCGACGACCTATACTTAAATAAGAAAACACTATTTTTCTGAGAGCCATTTTAACTTTTATTAATAACATGCAACTGGTCCTTTGAAGACTATGTTCCATTCAAAAATATTATGACTCAAAACTAAAGGTATTCAAATTTTATTTTGAAGATTTTTAGCAAAGTTCTAAAAGCACAAAATTTGTTTATTTCTAATATTTACTATTATTTGTCGTAGATTATTCATTTCATAATGTGCACTCTAATATGTCAATCGTAAACCTTGTCTCGTATACGAATTTAATAATAATAATAAAGTATATAACAGTTAGAACAACAAATGAACATGTCTTTAAAGTCGTCTCGACAAGCTCTTAACAAATAATTCCGGTTCCATGGGGCCGTTTAATATGTACGCTATAATATCGCCTTTAGTGTCTACATTGAACTCCGTCAAACATACACGAATGTCTGCATTTATGCTAGCTTCACACGAGGGCAGCAGTAATGGAGAGCAGTAAGACAACAGGGCTGAAGTGAAAGCACAAAGCGATACACAACAGGACCCCTTGACAAAGTAACATTTGTTGGAATTGACAAACGAATACTTTAAATATGTAAGGTGCTTGTGACGTTTCTATTCTTTACATTTTGACAAATTTTGGCGAATGTATCAGCGATATCGATAATCGAATGTTATTTTATGTCCAGGCTTATTGTAGGAAGCGTTTAAACAATAGCACTACTGTATTATCTACTATTCTGCTTTACTGTGCTGCCCTCCTGTGAAAACAGCATAACATACGAAGTTTTCATGCTCCCTATTCGAAAGGCACCACCCTTTTCGGGGTGGTGTTATTAGTATAAGCAAAAGACATAAAGACGAGAGGGGGGACCTCTCGTGCACCCGCTCGCCCCGCGAACCCCTTCCTTAGCAGACGCGGTATGCATACAATGGAGCTAGCATTGATTTTGAGTTAAATATCACCCCTTAGCCTTCGCCGTGCATTGTTGTTACGTAGCCGTGTACAAACACAGCGACATGAGTTATAGTTAGAGGTTACTTTTATGTCTTCCGTTTGTTGCTATTAATCAGATATATAATGCATTAAGGGTGATTCAACGGACGTTATTAATAACTAAAAATTGTTTTGACATAAGCATCAGTTGATTTTAGTTGTAGTTATAGAGCTTGTTCGTCATCATCTTAGCCTTAAAATGAAGACATTCGTAATGTAATTTATAGTAAAAATATGTAACTTTACGGTTATTTGATAATTATAAAAACAACTCGATATTTGATCACTAAGGAGCTGCGATGTAACCTTTTTTCTTTTATATCGTTTGCTATTTAAATTTTAAGATTTAATAAATACAAAACTTGATCAAATTACGTTATACATATAGTAATTTTAACATGAAAATGTTCAAATATAAAATTTTCCTTCTTTACGGTTCAAAATATTTGTGCAGCAAACATCTCAGGTGCGCCAACATCCGCACAGATTAATTTTAATAGCATTAGTATATAAAATATTACCTGCTTTGAAGTCTGTTTGTCGATGCGTTAATCTGTAAACACAAACTGTTAAAATCCGCTCTTCGACTGCGAGTGCGGATAAGTTTGTTCAGGTGTACCCTACTCGAATAACCTTCCTTTTACTTCCTTTTTGTGAATTTTAATTCATAGTTCATCACTAAATTACTAGTAGATATAGTAGTCAAGTAATGAAATAAAATAACATAAATATGTAAGTAATATCTAGCCGAATTTAAAACTTAACCGTAGTTAGTACGAAATATATTTGTTTTAATAATTAAGTATATTTTTTTTTCTACAACTATTCACGTATAAATGCAAATCAGTTCTGATTATAACAAGCAGTTAATTGTTTAGTAAATATTAAAATGTTATTCGAATACAAACAACATAATAATTTGCAATGAAAATACATTCAAATTTAATGTAATTTGATTTATTACATTAACTCATGTAGCGTCGGTAATGAAATTTTTTACTTTATAACGATATTTAATGATAATTTTGCTTTTAAAACGGTTCGTAAGTATATCTTGTATATAATCAATACTTCTTTTCGGTAAAACTTGAAACGCATGCTAAGCCTTTGGTATGTTAATTAGAGCTCTTAAACTTGTTGTATTTGAATGCGATATTCGGTCGGTACTTTTCAGTTGGTACGTAAATTAAAAAATAATGTAAGCGACTCTTGTAAAAATCTCCCATACAAAAACCGTACTTAACGAGGCGTGGAAAACCAAAATGCAAAAATCCCACAGGCTTACCAAGTCAACTTTGCGCGGAGTGAACCAAAAAAAAAACAATATGTTCGCAGCGCTTTGTCCTTTTATTCATATTTAATCTCCAGAGCACCTACAAAAAACAATGATTTCACGGTACAGCATTAACGCATGTAGGCATAACAGAGAGAACCGACCCAAACCAAACACAAGGCCATATATTAAAATGTTGTCATTCCTATTTACAGACATTTTACTCTGTGTTTATCTTATAAATCTATTGTGTGCATGGCGGTCGAAATTATGGGATTTTGTGTCAATATTGGCGCGAAGCGGGTTTGTGAGCCGTTGCATTTAACACATCCCACCGGTAGAAATAAATGCACCGCGCGCCAGTTGCGCCCTCGTTGGTCTAGATGGCGCTGATTACTTTGTTTTATACAATGGTAGCTTCGCTGAAGCTAAATATATCAATAATATGTATATATTTTTATTTATTACTATTACTATAATTCTTAATACTATATTAACGTAACTATGAACATACTAAAGTGAACGTTTTTTCTTTTACAAAAGAAGTTAAAATCTGTTAATTTCAATTTGGAATTCAAATTCCTTTTTACTTTTTTATTTAATATTATTAAATGCAAAAGAGTTCGAATATTTTGAATGTAATTTAGCGTGTAACGAATACAGTCTATCATTAAACCGTTAATTAAATTTTAAATGGGTACATCTGTTTCCATTAACCGAGTGTGGAAAATGAAACTGTTAATTATATATAGCGAGAGCTCCGCACGGGCTCGAGCACGGGTGACCGCCCACATTTTCTAGTCAACTCTTACATGTAGAGTTTTTGGAGAGTTTTTGTTGTTCTGAAAATGACTATTATTGTTAATAATATAGTATCTTATAAAAAACTAAACCTAACTAAAATGTACTAAATCTATTCTGAGGATATTTTGAAATCAACATCAGCCTGCCCTTTTCCCTTAAGGTTCGGCAGAATATTTACTACTCTTCCGTACATCTATCTTTTTTCTTCTTCTTCACACAGTCCATGCACATTTACTTCGTTATTTCCCTAAATCTGCACCCTTTCATTACTTTCTTAATCACGATAAAATTTTGTAACTACCAATGTCTAATTATGGCATACTTTAACAGTGGTAAACGTCAGCAATAACTGTTGCAAAAATATGTCGGATCGCCTTGTGCAATACCACGGCCACACAAAAGACAGGCGTGAAGTGGAAGCAATTCCGCATCCGATGAGTGAGTGTCGGAGGCTTAGTTTTAGTCCTCCTTCCCTTCCCACACTTTTATTATAAGGAAATGATGGAAAGAGGAAGTGGATTTGACAGATTTGACGCATAAGAAGGGAAAATAACCTCTTTCGTCGCCGACTGAAGGTAGACAACGAATCTACAATTGCAGATTTCTATGTGCAGCAATCACTTCCGTATTTCAGTGAATTCAGCTGGCCGCATGCTCGTTTGCATCCTTATGATATAAAAAAAGTTCTAACTTCGGCAGTTAATCTATTAACAGGTAAAATGTACTAAAATTCGATTACTTAAAAACAGTCTAATACATACTATATTACCTTCTATCTATATAATTAAAAAAAAATGGAGTGTCTGTATGTAAAATCAAAAACAAATTGTATTTTCTATACTTGTAACGAATAACCTAATTTAAAAAAAAATCTCTGAATATGTATTTTAGCAGAATAAACCCACCAACCAATTGGTGGTAGGAAGTTATAACAATAGATCATAAAATTGGTTTTTGACCTCGTAAACCGCTTCTCTACTTAGGAACAGGGCTTATCAACCATTTAAACCATTACTGACAAGGAATTTTATTTTAAAAGCGCAATATTAAGGTAACAAATTTTAACTTAATTACTGCAAAAAAAATTAACATTGAAAATCTTTAACAAAACATACAGTTAGGCTACCCACTTATAGTCGTGGAGCATGTTAAGTGGCTTGGTTATTTATATTACGCTTACAAATCTGCATAATAATATGTAGATAGCACTTTAATATTAATTAATATTAAAACTCTTTCAATTGTACACACACAAGTATTAATTTTTTGACTTTATTTTATACATACTTACAATGTGTGAAACAATGAATACACAGACTTGTTAGCGGTGAATTTATATATGTCGCTGGCAAATCGGGTAAGCCGCCTGTTTCTGAATTGCCTCAATTATAACGAACGAATTTTACAAATCGACGTGTTATATTGCGCTATTAATTAAGGCGATACTTGATTAGCTGTCAACATCGATACAGTTAATAAAGAATTGCGGAATAGCGAGTACTGTTGACAGTGCAACTACCAATAAAATGTCACCTTAACTTTATTGACACATTGTCATCCCTTACATACTCTTAGAAAAAAATAGAGACAACAATACACGCAGCGAAGTATGCTAATTTCACAATTAGCATCACATTCTGAATCTATTCGATATGCAATTTGCGAAGTCAAGAATTTGTTTTAACAAATTACAAATAGGCACCGTACACTTTTAACCGGTGTCACATTTAATTATTTTTCTCTTAACATTATGCATGGTTTGCGGCACGTTGAAAAGGCAAAATAAAAATGGCCGAACAAAGAGTTATTCGGTAAAAATGTGCGGTGCGGCTGACGCAAGGCGAGTCGGGATGTCATTAGTGAAAGCAGGGCCTTTCTAATGCCTAACTGAGCACCGCCCCCCATTGTCGCGGCAATAATGAGCAACTAACGATTAAGCAGACGACTCCGAAATGTAAAAATAGGTTCGCCTTTTTTTTCAACGAACAGCGTTTTTGAGATTCATTAGAGAGCTCTTTCGCTCTTCAGTGAATTTCACGTTTATTCAGAGTCGATTTGCGGATGAATAGCTTTCGACGTCGTCGGTTTGTTTTTGTATTTCGTTTTATACAGTTCTTCATAGGAATTATTTAGACGTTTTGTATTATGTGCCGCAGGCCTTTCTTTTTATTTCTAGAAATATCTACAATTTTTAATGTTTCAATGTAAGCAGTTGAATTTTAACTCATTGTCAAAATTAAATTATTGTAATAATTTAGCTGCTGCACATGCAGAATATTATTTAAAATATTAAATTAATTATTCTTATTAATGAATGATATCTCGGATTTTATATTCAAATTTTAAGTAAATATACCGCTTTAATGTCAAAAGACGGTAGCGAGTTAATTAAACGTTATTTGGATGATTTTAGCATTTACATTGTTTTCATGTTCACCGTTACCACATTATTTCTTTGTTGTTTCGTATTTAAATTACTTATATATATTTTTCTCATGTCCCATCGTACGGTTACATTTGAATATAAAATGTATTGCATTTTGCGAGGTCTCTGGTTGCTTCAACAGTCATGTCCCAATTTTGTCTTTGAAGCTCTTAATAACGGCTTCCACCAAACTGTGTGCCGCTAATTTTAAATACATACCATTGATTGGTTTCAAATTCAACTACCTTTTGTCTACGAAAATCATTATATATAATTAAAATACTGTTTAGTTTATGAATTCGAAAGTATCACCCTTTATTTAGCATTGTATGAACTAGCATTAAAGCGATGGGGGCTTACAAAGTTACCACATAGTTATGTTTGCTTTCGTGTGATTTATCAACGCTTGCGGATCAGCTCGTCACAAGCGAAGGTCATCCCCTGATTAAACACGTCAAGCAAACAACGCGGTGGGACTTTCTGAACCTTGTTCGTATTCTGTATTGTGTGTACTTTGTACAGAACACTTCTTCATGTTTGACAGTGATGTGAGGATACGTCGCTTTGTGTTCTTTCCTTACCTTTCCATTGTTTGGACACCTTCTTTATTTAACAATCTTCGGATAATGGATTGTTTAGTTTAGTTCATGCAATAAAAAAAATCGTTATCACTTCAAAAAGGTGTCTTGAGTGATTAATTAAGAACTGCATAAGATGACGATCTTTCGATCTTTTTTTGTACATTATAATCAAACTCTTAAAGAGTATGATAGTGTCGTTTCTAATCTGAACACGTAAAAAAATGTTTTTTGTTTTAAAAAAAACTGACTCTATTTCGGTATATATCAATGGCGTAGTTTATAAAGCGTTTACATTCAAGCGTACATCGGTTCGCGGACGTTTTTTGTTGAGTATAGCATTTAATTAAACCGCGTATTTGAATGCGCGTGGTCGACATGACAGTGTCATCAAACGCTACACCGATGCATTTGCAAGAGCAGCCGCGTGTTTGTGAATCACTCCGCTTTTGTAGCCACTCTGTTCGAGCACAAACAATTGCACGCCGCTCTAGCGCAGTCTACGCGTAACAATATACATAGAAAAGCCCTCACAATGTTTGCCTTCGTGTGATTTATTGGCTTCGTCGGATTTAGAGGCACGCATTGGTGGGGGTCTAGCGTTGGTGTTATGTTACAAACGGCTATTAGGTACACCCCTGTGCAATATTGGATCACTGTTCCATCGAGAGCGTTTTGTTAATCAAACTATCGTAAGGAAACTATTATGCTAAGAGCGTCATCTATGTTGTTAACTGAATCATGTATCTTTAAACTGTGTACATTTGGTAAAATTTATATTGAGGATGTTTGTATTAATTTACAGACTACCATCAATCTGGCTACTTTTGGAATTGAGAGAGAAACTAGTGAGAAGAGGAGAAAGAACAAAACAGTCATCCGAAAAGAGATCGACGTCTTAATAAAAAATCGTGCGATAAATTAGTGTAAAAACATTTGGTCTCCCTTTTTATATCCAAAGTAGCAGTCAGACAAAAATAAACACGTCGCATTTTGTTAATTTCATTATAATGTTGGTCGGGATCATATCGCGATAATAATTATCAAGCGAAAATATTAGGAGACAGAACGAAGGTGTTACGGCGGTCGGCCGGACAGTAAAGAGGAGGGTACTCCCTGTCATCTGCTTTCAACATAATTAAAATCACTTTAAATAATGCCAGTAAGCGCCCAGCCCTGCCGAGGTTTTATTTTAAAAAGTGCTATTAGCATTAAATTTAGTTTTGCGAATGATTATGTCGCGTTCAGACTTCTGCGGGTATAAAGCGTGGGTACTTTTTGTGAATTATCGTCTGTAGAGTACACCCCCTCCCTTTATGACACGCTTACTTCAATTTTTGATCAGTCGCTCTACTTTGGAGGGATGTGGAGTGGTATTGAGCACTAAGTCACAAAGAATTTAATGATCCGTAATGTGTGCGTGTTTTGAGGGGTGATATTAAGTTAACTAAGAGTGTATGTTTTCGAAATCACATTTATTAATTGTAATCCATTACTCTGCACGGATTTGTTTTTGTTTGGTTAGTTTCGTTAGTAGACACAAAAATCAAACATAATAAAAATGGACTATGTTAATAATGTTTTTATTTTTGTAATTGTATTTAATTAGAACAGGAAATTTTAAAGTATAAACTTAAGACCATGAATTCACGCAGCTTTCAACTCATACTGTTTTAACATCTGCATTTAACAACTTCTTTATTATTTTAGAAACAAAACAATGGCGGAAAGACATAAAAAGGCAATGTTATTGACTTTGCGAAACACTTCGGCACAAAACTTTGTATTTAAATTCTCTCAAACAGTCGTAAAAGATGTCAAAATTTAATGGCACTGTTATTTAAGTAAAAAAATGTATTAAATGTACATAGTTACTGTTGTTTGATATTTCCATAACACATTATTTAACTCGTAATTAAAGTTTTAAACCGTGTTTTATTTATTTTTCATAAACATTAGTTTTTAAGCTGTTATAAAATAATTTAATTAGTATATAAACTTAATATTGAAGAAACACGAGGCCATTCATTGAGCTAACTTATTTCCTTCACTCTTGGTTGAAAAATGATAAGCATTGATTTATTACTTATCATTATTTTTGTCGCAAAAATATTTTAATTTACAAAAGAAAAGTTTAAACCAACAATGAACCGTTGTGAGTGAAATAATGAAATCACATACTTGACATTAAACGATTCAAACGAGTTAATGAGTTCTGAATGAAGCTAAAGTGTTATCAAAATCGACCGATAAATGTGAACGGAGGCGAGAGGAGCTACCTACACAGTACAAACGTACCAACAACTAAACATAAAGTCCGGTCGCGAGCTTATCGTACTGATCGCTTGAAGAATCGGAGAGAAAAACAATCGACTCCAGCGCTTGGATTCTTTTAATTTATCCGTCGCAGTTATAAATCGGTGTTAAGATTCAGCGTTCGTAACATTTTCTCAATTATCGGCATCGATCTTCACGAGGCTTTGTGATAGCTACCGAGCGTCGAACACGCCACCTCGCGGCCAAACACGAACAAAAAGAAATCCGCGCCTTCAGAGGCCACACGCTAAGGTAGCGTCACTCAAATCCAATCTGAACACTATTTAATTCTATACTTTTATATTTTGTGAAAACGTTTTCAATTTTTACACTAAAAACTGTAATGCAATTTTCTATTCCTTACCAAGAGTGTAGTAGTGCTACCACGACGTCATTAGATTTTAAGAGTAAAAATCGGTGCCTGCTGTTTGTAAGATCAGTTCAAATATTATATTCTTAAATTCCAGTATGAACATAATCATTAATGCAAAACAGCGAGAGATGTCAGTTTTGACCAACTTGGATGATTTTTGTAGCTTTTGAATAACATTTCAAGTCTCCCTGTTTCTTTTTATTTGATCCTGACCTTTAATCTCGCTGTTAAGAAAAATGGATATTTTCATTTTTATTTGACGATCAAGAGTTTTTTTTGCAATAATCAACATACGTTCACTTATTAAAACTATTACTTTGTATTAACAAGGTTCCTTAACGACAAAGCACTATCTATAATTAAACAATGAGCCTCAGCCCCGCCCTCCACAACAACCCAACAAGAGACGTTTAACACATTCGGGTAATCTCACTAAATCGCCATAATCACGACTCGGGACGAAACTTAATTCAATTCCACGTTAATTTACTTATTTGAAAACGAGAGCCACGGTACAGTTATCAAAGCCGACCCCCCTAGGAATTAGGACTTGAGGGATCATCTGGATAATCTTTTCATGAATAATCACGGGAACGGCGGTGGTACTGTGTTATGGTAGTTTTAAAGTTGCCATGCGAATTGATTGTTGTTGTTTTATTTTTTGCCTTAGATGGTGGGTAATGTTTTTCGCAGGTAATAGCGCAACAGAAAATTCGCGTGATCGACAACTCGCGGGCAGTGACGCTGTATTAATCAATATTTTACTAGACGGGAATTCAAAGGGAAGGGCTGTTGTTGAAAAATTATATAACATAGAAAATAAATTGCACGTGTATTCTTTGCCACCCGGACGAAGTCAATACGGGTCACTAGTATAAGATACACAGAAGATCGACTGTTTGGTTAATTCTCATGCACAATAATCATAGAGAAAGCAATTGGTATCGGCTTTTCATTGAAAGCATTAGGACCAAATGTGGCCAGGTCTATCTAGCATTGGTCCATAGCAACCGAATTACCAAAGTAATTGAATACAGTTACTTTGGTAATTAGGTAATTCGGTTCGGCCTAATAAGGCACGGTGCCTCGTATGTTAAATTACACTTCGGATGTGATCGAGAAATACCTCTGAAGTAATACTTGTATTAAAATGTATCATTGTCTCTGTTATTACAAAGAGAATGAATAAGAAAGATGTTAATATGTTTTTCTATAATTAATTTCACAGTGGAAATGCACTATTAGGCAATCATTTTTTGTGAAGTGGAAAAACATTTATCTCATTGTTTGTAAGGTTTTATATAAAGTTATCTAATATATAAACTTTCCATGTCACAATGTTAGTTACCGTACTCCTCCGAAACGGCTTTACCGATTTTTACCAGATTTTATATGCGTATTCAGTAGGTCTGAGAATCGGCTACTATCTATTTTTCATGCTCCTATTAATTTTTATTTAACTGCGCGCGGACGGAGTCGCGGGCGACAGCTATTATTATATAAAATAATGATTGGAATTAGCTTCGCATCGGATCTTGTAAAGGAAATCATTTAAGCGAGACCTACGCACATAGTCGTATAATTTACGCTAAAACAATTTTTATAACAATTTTTTTTTTGTTTTTCATTTATATTATTGACATTAATAGTTATTATCTCTTAGTATTTTTAAGTTTGTGATTTATCATGATCTCGCCAGATTTTGAAGATGAGCTTTTTTACGACATTTGTACATTTAAACTTGTTGGTTATTCTAACTTCTTATCTCTTTACATTCATCTCTTGTGAAGGCTGTTTTAGATTTATTGAATTAGTTACGCTAGTTGGTATATTAATAATGGTAAGCTTACGGTAGCAATGGCCGCGTCGCCTCCTCCGTACGGACGGACAGGCTTGTTGTTTTCGCGAAGAATCAATCACGTCAGACTTTACGAAGCCCGATTGTACTTATAGCTAATGTACGTGTAGGCGAGACGGAGTGCCTCCACTCTTATCAGTGTCATCTATTACTAATGCCTCATTCAAAATTTCAAGTAAAGTTAACAGTAATGCCTCATACAAAATGAGTTTAAGTTATCGCGATACCATCGGGTGACTTATTATCGCTATTTCAGTCGGTAGCCGCTATTAAGTAACGTAACTAATAGATTTATGTTGGATATTTTATGCGTCTGTGTGCACGGGCCTATAATAATTGTTTAAATCAGTACGTCAGATAGGAAGAGACGGTCGAGGGATATTTTTAGGTTATGTAGGTGGGTTCGGGCCCTGTGGCGCAGATACGACTCTTTGTCGCCGCGGCGTACGGCTGACGTTAACAAATTACAATGGATGTCAACTTTCTGAAACAATATACCGGTTGGCGTTTAACTTATCTCGAAACTTTTCGTCCCGCGCAGATAAAATGTTGTAATACTAAAATGTCATTATGCTCGGCTCGGCTCTGCCGGAGGACCGGTACTGGTAACTCATAGGAGATAATATTTCACCGGCGAGCCGCGCTCTGTGGCGCGCCGCTATCGTTTCAGCTAGCATCGAACTCACTCAGCCGATTTGTTACCTTATCTTTGTTACTTTGTTCGAGGTTGATAGGTCAACTTCAAACTATCTTTCACAAATCCTAATCTAATTGTGTACAATTGTGAGCAAAGGGGTAGCGCACCACTATCTCTGTATTTTATTCCTAGATCTAAGTTGAACAGTTTACTAACTTGATATAGTTTAGGTTTATCTTTGATATATATTTTATTACTGTCTATCTTTATAATTAAAAACTTCGTAAATATGTCATAGTTTGTACGAGTATGTTATAAAACATTGTTTGAATACAACGTCAGGTATCAATCGACAAGGATATTTAACCCGGTGGGCATAAGTCATATCTAAATAATAACAGTTCACTAGCACCAGAACAGTCTATTTGTCGTATTGCAGGTGTCTTGTATTTTTTTTTTAATTGTTTATGCCTAAGTACGTTTTATATAACAGAACCAACCACGATAGCAGCGCAGCGTCTCTGTCACCGGACCATAAATTTGTGTTTAACTATAGTCCAGTTACACAATATTCTAATCTTGTCCTAAATATCTTTGACTGAAATGGCACAAAATGAAATGACAGCAAAGTTTATAAAAAACAATTGTTCGGTTGTCAAGAATGACTGATGCCCGTCTGTGATCAGTGTCAGAAATTTTTTTTCGTAAAACTCGGTCACTGTTTTCACTTGTCACTACAACGTTTTCGTATGTTCACGAAGATACAACTAAATCACTATGTTTTTATGTAACACTAGATGTCGCTCCATCCACGCGGTATTGAAAAAATCTTAATAAGTAGCCTATGTGTTCTTCCATGAAGATCCGTTGAGCCGTTCCAGAGATACCTTCAAGCAAACATCTATCCATCTAAACATTCGCATTTATAATATTAGCAAGATTTCTAGTGACGTGATGTTACTACATTTTATCCTGTCTCTTATGTCTATTAATAAAACAAAAACAACATTGTCAATACTGAGTCACTACGATAAAAAGCCACCGTTACAGACCACAAATTTTAGATTGCGTAATTCATCTCGGAATTAAGAAAAAAAAATATCATCGTTTTCGTATGTATAAAACCTTGATTACTAACGTTCCTTTGTCATAAACCAATAAATTGATTTAATATATAAACAAAATTTAATATATTGTATATAAAAATAAATAGAAACTGAGAAAAAATTAAAGTCTGTCTTATTGTCTTAAAGTTAAAAGTACAAACTATTCTCGTATATACATCTATGTGATCGTTAATAAATCCGATCAAATACGATTGCAGCTCCTTATACCGACTATGTAGAGGCAAAAGCTAATAATTAACCAACATCCGAAGTTCTTAATTAGAGCCCCACCTGCTGCTTGAAACAGCTCGCATGGATAAGGGTTGCTTTGTACCAGATTAGCATTAATTACGTTGGTTTAACGTCTGTCGAAAATTTCGCTGCTAACTTGCGCCAAGACTTAGTTTCACGGTCGACTTAAACGGCTTTTGATTTTTATAGCGTTACTCAAACTGCTACTTTTTTCCTTTTTATTTCCTTTTCACCGGTCGCGCTTCGGTAATTACGGTTGCAAATAGAAATAATATCTTTTAAATTTTTCAGTTGCACAAATTTCGCATATAAAAGATTTACGTTTATCCGAACACTTTTCGATATATTATTGGCCACCTAAGTATTAAAATATATGTCATCATGATAATCTGACAAAACTGTGCGAGATTAAATCAAGAGAGTCTTCTTTAAATTTGAGTCGACAAAGTCTACTCGTACTAGTTAACAATCGGTGGGCCGTCGTAACTAACTAATCACATCACTTTTTTATTAGTTGTTGGGGAGTGAGGCCAGAAGTGATTTGTCCAGGGCAATCTATCATTCAAGCACTATGGGAATAATTAGTGTCAGCGAGGCGCATCCGGGCCGAGTGCGCGCCAACAATGAACTCTGTGACGCTTCATTCAAACAAACCATTAATAATTTTGAACGCTAGTTTTTCTAAGACGGATTCACTCTTGTAAATAAATGGTACAGCGGATTTTTAACTACCTACTTACGGAGACATTTTTTTTCACCGAGTTAATGTCGTCTGCGCGCTTTTGAAACGGCCATTTGTAAATTTAAGACGCCGGAAAAATCGCTAACATGTTCACACATAAAGCGCTCGTTTACGCGACTTTACATTAAAGAGTTGAGAAAAATTGTCGACGTTCGAAATATTAAAAATGAAACATGTCAAGGAAAGGTCCGACGGTTAACGTCTCACAAAACGTACCATGGAAACCGAGCCCGTGTGAACGAACTCCGTCGCATTTTATGATATGTTTTAATACGCATTTTAATAAAGCTTGTATTGTTTAGGCTTTCGGAATACATTATGTCCATTTAGTGAACGCCGCTTGTATCGCTCTGTCTGATGTTGTTTCCGTTACTTAGAAGCGTGTCTGTTTAATAATACACGTAATGTGAATTGAATCGAATAATTTTCAACTTTAAATGTTTATGTAATGTAAAAACAATATTTCGGCGGAATGTTTGTCAATGTTCAGCAATTAGTAATATTTGGTAAAGTCGAATTCAATGGGAATAAAAAGTTATAGACATACTCGTATTACAAACAGACATTTCTGTATCTTCAATTTAAACACTGGAACGTTTCAAAACAAATCTATAGGCAATAAATGACATTGTCAGCTAGTGACATGTGTAATTATAATTTCCCACTTTTCTGATTTTACATACCGAAAGTTAATTTCTGGAGTAGTAGTAGAGTAGTAGCTACGATATAATTATGATTCCCCAGGGACCCCAATTTTTCCTCAATAACCTCAATCAAAATGAAAGATTTTAAGTTAATTGACAAGTGACAAGACAAAAGCTGACTCTAAGCAGTTCAATTTTGTTATTTACAAACTTGTTTAAAGTTTACATATATTTTTACCTATAAGAAAAAAACTATAAATCAATTTCGAGATCGTGGGTTTCTGAGACCAAAATATCAGTATCGTATCCCGTAGTATCGTCACAGTGTCACATTATCTTTGACAAAACAGAGATAACACTATGTTTTAAACGGAGATTTCTGTCTCAGAAACCCACAGTGAGCGAGTTAACATTTTAGGTGTATATTATGTTTTTTCTTAATTGTCGCATCATGACTTTCGAAAATATGTCTTTGTCATTAATTTCACAGCACTAATTCCTATTACGATATTCAGTTGCTAGCTAATTGAGAATACCGCGTTGACAGTACCTAAGATACATCTTTATGCAATAATAACCCTTATGTTTATAGCAATAAATGCTACGTGACAAAGTATGTCACAGTTAAAGTGAGATTTGAGTGTGTGGAAACCGTTGAATGGTATATGTAACTACACCCGTCATTTAACTAGAACCAAAAACTTACATGTTCAAACACATTTACTTAGCATAATAAGTGTGTCTAATTAAAATAACTCGAGATATGACGTCAAAGAATGTGGTGTTCTTCATTTGTTTAGAGGGTTTCGTACAATTAATTGCAAACAATATAATTGACGTATTAAATGATATTAAGTTGATTAAAGTATGTCAGTTATTTTTATTTACGAACATCATCTTGGTACAGAAACATAATTCTTGTTTCGAAATGTAATATTAATTAAAATTATATTTAATTACGATAGATTTTTTTGTTTCATAAGGCCTTGGTTTGTTGTTAATTCAGAAGTGCAATATATTTTTACATGTACGATACCTTCAATCATGTTTATATTGATACACTTGTATTTAGAATCTTTATTTTTAATGTCATAATTTTGACATCATGTTATATATTTGTTAAAATTTATATTTAATAAGTACATTACTTATTTATTTTTATATAAGTCTAAAACAATCAGATATTTCCATGTTCAGATAGTTTCAATTACCTGATTTTTAAGTTAGATATCAATTAAGTCATAGTTTTTTTAGACATATCATATCTTACTAATAAGTAAATGCGAAAGTTTATGTATGAATGGATGGATGGATGGATGTTTGTTTGAAGGTATCTCTGGAACGGCTCAACGTATTTTGGTAAAATTTGGCACAAAAGTTATTCAAAGACTGGAAGAACACATATGCTACTTATTACGTTTTTTTTCCGCGCGGACGGAGTCGCGAGCGACAGCTAGTATGATATCAAGCAATAAATATTGAAAATCACACACTCAGATTTATTGTAATTATTTAACATATTTTGTACCTTTCTACAGTATTTGAAATAAAAACCCACTGAACCCTAGCTATAAAAAAGACAATTGCTATTAACCTCCTCTCAAATATTTCCCGGGCGTGCCTTTTCTCATATTAACGAAGCACCCAGTTCATAATTAGCGCTGTATATTAAATATAATGTATAAAACGTGATAATAAGGAAGTATAATGTAAGCAAGATCGTTATAATAAAAATAGAGATTTCTTTATGTGTACTACTAAGTGAGGGAGCATCGTATTAATTGTTTTGCGGCTGTTAGCTTGTATGAAATACAGCTAGCACGGTATGGGGCCTTAATATGACGCCTTTACAACATTGTATGTGTTCTACTTCATTGTTAATACATTTTAATATATCTATGAATAGGTTAATTCTTATGTCGGACAAATCAATTACTTTAAACGTTAAACTGTCGTACTCTTAATACTTAATTGAAAGCTAAGAGTCTTAGTGTTAATTTCTTATACTAAACATAAAGGGGATCACTTAACTAGTTTAAAGTCGGAGTTTATCGTTGCCTGTCAAATGTTTTTATAACAATCGAAATGAACCTAAACAAAATTTTTATACGTAGGTATGCTACATTAAAATTATGCCTAATTAAATGTATGAAAAACTTCAAGCTGCAAAGATAATGTTGTTCCCACTTAAATAACCTCGTTTGTACAAACAATTCGCAAAATTTAAGTTGAAATAAAAAAAATAATGTTTTATAATTACATAACAAAATCACGTTTATGACTTTGTACGAATCGTAATAAAATGTAGTATTAAAATAGGAATAATTATCACTATAACTGATATAAACTTCATTTGCTTTATAAGTTTTTTTTACAAAAAATCGATTTGTTTTAACTTAAATATATATCTATCTATATCTATATATATAAAAGAAAATCGTGTTAGTTACACTATTTATAACTCAAGAACAGATGAATCGATTTGACTGAAAATTGGTTTGCAGGTAGCTTAGAACCAGGAAACGGACATAGGATAATTTTTACCCCGTTTTCTATTTTTTATTCCGCGCGGACGAAGTCGCTGGTAAAAGCTAGTTTTTAATAAAGTATGTATTACAGTGTAAATATAATTTTATGGTGCAAAACAATGGCAATCTTTAGTCTCTGTCTTATTTTTAGAATACGAAATGTTTTATATTGACTCAAATTATGACATTAATTTTCTGAAAAAAAAAATAGATTTTAAACTAAAAGGTAAAATAAAAGAAATATTGTTAATTAACGTACAAAGTTATCTGTAAAATTATCATATAAAATCAGAATAGAAATATTTTAATTCATTTTAAATTTATTCGCGGAATTAAATTCTTATTAACAGCTAATATTTATAATTTAACAGAATATTTATATTTTATGACCGGTGACATGAAACGAAAACGTATTTATTTGATGTGGACGTCATTTAGTATTTATAATGTTTATTCACGTTTGAGAGTTATATCAAAGGAATAAGATCGGGGAAGATTTTTCGGTATCATTGACGCGATTGTATAGAAATGGAGTCCGCACCGTCGACAGATTTAACGAGCCGAACTAACAACAGAGAAATCTTTCACCTGAGTATTTAGCTCTTTGAGTAAAAATAAATCTCTCAGTTTCTCGGAATAACAACAGTGTCAAGTCAAGTCGTCTTAGAGCAAAGATTATATTTGTCATCGCTTCACGCGTTAGGCTCGTTTGCGCGTCGTTCTCAAGACGATCGTAGCCCCACCCCGGACTTACTACTATTGCCTTACTACGTGTTTAAAAGTCTCCTCGTTTTTTACACATTTTACTTTCAAGTAATACTTAACCAATTTGATAGTAGCTATGGAAAATGCGCAAAAGATTATTTTAAAAGATTAACCGTATTCTCTTGTAGTTCTTGCTTTTGTGTTTAGTGAACAATAACTTTAGAAATGTGTTCTAATCCCTTACTGTACATAAAACGAATATTCAAATAATTTTGATTTAACTAGAAACATACATTTACGGCGATTAAATTGTAGGCTGGTTATTTAAAACCTTTTTAATCAAAAATGAGTTTTAAGAGTAATACGTAAGTATTCCGAATGCTAACTTAATCAGTCCTTTAGTTCAGTTTACAAATGTACACTTCAGGACTAACTTAGTAACTGTAAAACAATTCTATGTATAGTTATGCTTGTTCAAGTTGAAAGAACGACCGTGGGTGCGGCTGCAAGCAATCTAGTCACGCGGCGCGGTCGCGATTATATCAAATATAAGATTTTATATTGCTGTGTTTACGTCGAACTAGTGGCATACGGCGCGATTCACTCGTGACGTCAGCTAAGTTTAACTGGTTTGAACTGGTCGAACGTGCAAACGCCTGGCTGTCAATGTGAACACGAGCACGCGACCTCGTCCTCAACAACGCTCGCGCCCGCGCCCTCTAGTTCCACGTGAACAAGCACTAAATGTTTCAAAGAGTAGTAATTTCTTAAAAAACCTCTCTCAAGAACAGATGTTAGTCACCGCAAACCTATCCTCGGTGAATACTTTCGTTCCGTGTCAATGACTTAAAATAAACAAAAAAAATTATAAGCGCCGAGGACAGCGGCTATGTTATTTATAGAGCTGTCATCTCAGCTTAAAGACCTAATGAGCCGTTTCTAATATGGTATGGTAGTTCTCATTTGGATTCCCTGTTTGTTTACGTAATTGCTATCCACACGTCCCCCGAAGTTACCGCTCTATACATATTTTAGTCTCTTAAACTTACGGGGGAATATTTCGGTCCGTCTTTTATGCAGTTCTAAAATAAGTCGTGTCTCTTCGATTTTATGTAATTGGTGTGAACCGTTCAAATTGGTTTATTTTTCACTTTAAGCTAATGCCGCTTTAGGCAATACAAAACAACATAATTCACGTATTCTATTCGAAAATGTCTCACTCTGAATTTGGTGTAGTTTTGATTTATTTGACTTTACTTTCATAGTTAATTTATCGTTATCCTAACATGAGATGGGAGAAATATATTGAAGACTTAATTGATTAGATTTTAATAAGATGCCTGCGACCACATAATCATATAAGTCGTATAAAATGATATAAAGATTTTTTAATACATATAATAGATGACGTACCAAATAAGTATTTGCTTAAGTATCTGCACACAAGCTTACATATAAGTATATGTAAGCTTGTGTGAAACGACAACGAAAGACGTGATGTCAAAACGTACGAAGTGTTAACGCAGGTGCGTTTCTTAAATCGTACTTTAAAGAATTTATTACATTAATGTTTGGTTTAAAAGCGCTACAGAATTTAATTATTTTGCGTCATAATAATTAAAAACCGCTTAATAAATTGGCAGTTCTACGAAACTTATGGTGATAGCGAGATAAAATTGAAGGATTGCAGAACTTTTCGTTCATACCAGTAAATTTTCCTAAAAATTACAACATTGAATTTAATGATTTTTTCGTGTGAGATAAGCAAGATTACCACCGATGAGACATCTAATATACAAAGAATAGAAATATTTTTAGGTGATTCCTAACATAGAAATCCCAAGCCATACCAACAGCATTTAAAAATGAATGGAAGAGAATGGCATTTTTGTTATTTAGGACACAATTTTTTCTTATTAAGCTGTGCAGACTAATAACAAATTATTAGTATTTAATTTTCAACCTTATATGTCGGTCGGTTATTTATTGATTAATTTATTATTGACTAATTAATTCGCAATAGTGAAGAAACTTACGTGGCGAAACCGAAAATCATCGAGGCATTAAAACAAACAAGTGAGGTTCGTTAGCGTGAAACCCTACATGAAACAATATAAGTTGGAAATTTTAATTGTCCAAGCATTGGTTGAACGTAATGTTAGTTTTACACGAAGGCAACATAGTAAGACAATGTAGAATAGTTCTCTACTGAACGTTTACTTACTGACATAACGGTACTGACTCCGTTGGAAAATTCACATTCGAAGAGCGCTAAATTGAGTGTTTAATCGTCAAAAAGTTTTAAATGTAAATAAATAAATACGAGATAAGCACGTATCATATCAAAAGTCTTTGTGAGTTCCATATACATATTTTTGACTTCTCGGTTAGCGATGGGTATGGGCCGTTCTGTCTTAGCGTAATCGTAAAACAATAGCTGTACCGCACTGTCATACTGTATTTACTACCTCAGTATTCTGACCCCGTGTGAAAGTAGCATAAGTTAAACAATCGCTGGTTCGAATTCAGTCGGGAGACGAGAACAACAAGAGCGGAGCCATCAATTCCAATAACTCGAAACGATATTCGAAACCGCACTGCGCCGCAGTGTGACTGATTTCTGAAATATTTCAACACTAGCCTTCCACCTTCAACACATTTCGACTCATTTATATTCATTCAGAATCGATTTTGTATTATTTTTACCTGACTGACTCTGGAGGGTAATGTTTTTTGCGAGTATGTACGTGGCTTTGTATATACGTCAATTCAATCAATTTCTGACCTCTTGTAGCCTGAACTCTTGAGCCGATTCTGGTTAGGTCCGAGTTAAGTGTCATTATTCTTCCCCTGAGTGAAATATACGTACGGTCAGTCTTTTTATATTTTTTAAATAACAAACATTAACTGTTATTAACGTAACTTTCGACGGTATAAAAATAATAACTTTAATGTTGGATTACAAACAGATTGCTGAGGTTTTCAGAAAAACAATGAGAATCTGTGCAGCTCTAACTGAGGGTCTCCAATGTGTCACATAAATATTGCTCTATGCACATTATCCAGTGTTCTTATACATATGCTATAACAGAAAATTTCTTCCTTTTGATTGTTAGATTTATTTAATGTTTATATTTATAACTATTTCAAGTACTAACAAAGTAAATACGAACGTGTATTTCGTACAATCGTCTACTATAAACACAAAATCTAGGCAGTAGAAACCCATGGTTATACAAATTTATGTTTAAGAAATAACTCCGAAATAACAATTAAATTAGATTCATAACAGAACAACAAACGAACTCAATGAATATAGAAAGCGGTTATGCTGTTTTCACACGAGGCAGGGCCGTGAGGCAGGCCAGCAGAAAGTGCAGTACTGCTATTGTTTGAGCGCATATTTTTTATATCGTTAAGAGGCAACCGACACGCGGCCACCTGAATTGACCGTGAAAATGCCGATGGGTTGCTTATACCCTTAGACCACAGAGGAAGGGAAGCACAAATACAAAGTATTTCCCCTTTCTATGCGTCCCCTCCCCCGCAATGCGCAGGCATATGCGTTCAAACAATACTATATAGTCTGACTGTTCTGCCCTCGTGTGAAACTAGCATAAGAGATTAGCTACTGCCACCTGTCCGCTCACACCGAGGCTCCGCAATTTTTCGGTATTGCAGATGCAAAGTTTCTCGTTAATATGTAAATTAAGAGTTATCTGGTCCGAGGATACGGCGATTTAGGGTCACTTTTGTATAATGTTGCGTTTTCATTGGCCGAAAGTATGTTTGTTCATATAGTTTTATTGAAACCGTGCAAAGAGGCTTAACGCTAACTGGAATAGGTATGTTTTATGCTATTTACGTAATCGTCGCGACATTTTCAATTATGGTTTAATTATAAAGTAAAAACGGAAACAAATGTGACGTCCTAGGCAAAATTTTAACACGATAACAGTTAACAGTACTTTAAAGAATTATCAAGAATATGATCATATAAATTAGCCTATTTTCATACGTATAGGTATTATGAATCATAGTTAAAATTAAAAAATAAACTTATAAAAGTAAATATCGGAATGGATTATTTCCCAAATCTCGCTGCCTCGTGCTTACTGCTGGCTCGAATTCCACACTTTAGAGAGATTTTAGTTCTATCCATTTAATATAATCGACAATTATTGGTTCGATTCCAACAACAGTTAAATTTTTATTTAAAAATTAATAATAATAACGCGGTTATTATAGCCGTTGACTCACCTATAACCATGAGTATAAAATTCTTCGGCAGCTTATTATACGACCACCGAGAAGATTCTACCCATTTTGGAGGCCATAATCAACCACACTAGCCCAGTGCGGATTGCTTAACCTTAATTTCGTCGCCGATAAGTACAGGTTGAGATGTTTTCCTTTTGTCGTATGAACGTCTGATGAATGTACATGTGAAATTCGAAAATTAAAAAACACATTAGTACATGGCGGAGATCGAACCTGAACGTATCAGATAACGGTCCGGTCCGTTCACACAATTGCGTCATTGACGTTCTCGTTGAATTATTAAAAATAAAATATGTAAAAGTTATAATTTAAGAAGTGACAATAACTTGTAATTCTATGAGTAGAATACCGCAACGGGGCTCACTGCACGGGAATTAGACTTCACGGTCTGATTCTAGTCAGACCAGTTTAGCGATTTAGCATAATTATTATATTTTATCATTGTTGTGTTTGTTTAACGCGAAACACATATATTAACATATGATTATATGTGAAATTCGTTGGCTCTACGGCCAGTTAAATTATTTAATACTATGCTCAACCACTTAATGGATTTAAGTAGACTATAAGGTAAAGCATTAAGCTCTTTACTAATGGAATTAATAGTACAAAAGTTATTTTAATGGGATCTCGCATGCCGAAGCTAACTTTAATCAAGTAGTACCAAGCCATAATATATTATACATGTATATTTTCTCAACCGTGTATACTATATGTATACTATTTAATATTGTATTCATTGTTAGATGTTCTACTATTGTAGTTATTGTGGGAAAATATCTGTATGCGTTGTTAATTTTACTATTAAACTCAACGTTAGGAAGATTATCAAATTTAAGAGCTGCTGAAATATTTTAACAATGCAGCCATTCGGTGTTAAATGCGTATCTAATTAACAGACTACAAATACTTAAAGTTTCATTAGTGAGCTTTTCTTGTTTTTATTTTTTTAACTGGTATGTCTGTGTGGACGATCTGGTAATAAATTGCGCGGTGCATGAATTTGATTCCCGTTGTCAAGAGCTAGCAAATTGATAATTGTTAAATTTTCTCAAAATTATTAGATGGGTAGTCTGTCTGAGATTATGGATTATTAATTAATATAACTAGGTACTTTATAGATAGTAAAACCTATTGCACGTTAGGAAACCGTAAAAGCTATTGACAGAATATTTTTTAAAGATATTTTTTGGGTACTTTTAAATGAGGTTAAAATATTTGAATTATCTTACTACTTACTAATATTATAAATGCGAATGTTTGGATGGATAGATGGGTTTTTGGTACGAAGTTCCTTATCACGCGTTTTGAAAGGGAGCTAGAAGGAAAAAAATTCTTACGAAAAGTTGTCACGACACTTTTTGCTATAGTAAGTATGTTAACGACGAATGAGCGCTACTTCACCATGGCAACGACGTGACAATATATAACGAAAATTCATAGAAATAAAATGTACTTCTTGTGAAGACTTAAGTTTTTTATTCATAGAATAAACATTGGTCCTTTACTAATTAATCGAAAGGAACTTCGTTCCATCCAGGTGTCCCTTGACACCTCTCTTTTTTTTGTTAGAAGGTATCTCCATAACGGCCCAACGGACCTTGATGAAATTTGGCATAGATGTAGAAGTCTGGTAGAATACATAGGCTATTAATTAAGTTTCTTTTTCAATTCCTCGCGGACGGAATCGCGTGCGAAAACTAGTTTTATTTATGTACGTTTTATTTTAATAAGAGTGCACAGTTCGGCGAGACTGAGGACAATTACCGCTTGACCACACGAAGGATCAATTAATATTCATGCGTGCTGAAAGAGATTTGTCACAGACACATATGAGGATTCCCACACGGCTCGAGCGATTCATAATGTGCTGACTAAACGCGCCTGCACTTTATTAAGGAAAAATACAATACTATAATATGATTAAATGTTGGCAAACAAAAATATAAATTATTTTTAATGAACATTGCTATAATGAACTACTATGATGTAAAAAGTTTCATAAAATATTCATCTTACTGATTATTGTAGAAAGTAGTACATTTATTGATAGTAAAAATCATTGTTTATGTGTTTTACAAAAAATATTTAAATGAGAGCCAAAGACTATAAATGAATGAGGTGAATGAATTAAGCGGTCATTCATCTAATTGTTTTAATTATTTATTTACAAATTAAGACGTATCTGGAGCTTGGTCGTGAAGAAAACATAATACGGTAGTTTTAATTCATGAGCGGCTGAATCAGCCGTTGGGAACATCAGCAGTGCTGATTGAAGTCCCGCATTAATTATATTACAAATGAATATCACAAAAAAATGTCCAACAATTGTTTATTTGAAATTCCAACAAAATAACATTTAGTCGGTATGACAAAACAAACTCTGGGCAGAATTGTTGACGGAATACTAATATGCCTTAAAGAAGAAATAAAGAATCGCATAATGTTGTGTCGTATTTGTAATATGGACATCGATAAATCATAGGGAATCGACCACAATCGTTCCGATGACATGGTATGCCCACAAAAAATAATACAAGCCATCATTCAGATGCCCCGTAGAATTGGGTGGGAGCTTAGCTCAGAAGTAGGGTTGTAATTTAATATTCTTTTCTGTTGATCATTATTTGTATTTTATTTTAACCCTGAATATTGCTTACAATCGATACTATATAGGTACTACGAAAACAAATATCAAAGGACATTTATAAAATATATCTAGGTTCATTAACAAGTTAATCACAAATAACAGTACAGGTAATATATTTTTTTACAATGAACTTCGCTGTTTAATTAATAATATTAAATTACTTGAAAGAATAATGTATATCGTTCCGTAATCGTATGAAGTGTGCAAATACATATAAAGACTTTGTGAAGTGTTAAGTATTACGAAATAAAAAAGAAACTAACAATTCATCCGTACTACACGGTTTTGCCAACCTTAACCGATCACGATTCGGAGGCTAACAAAACGCGAATTTATATCGAATGTTTATATGAATTTCGTCCCTAATTTATTTATCTATTGTCATCAAACTTCGGCCGAAAGATACGATGTTATCTAAACAAGAGATATGCTTTTAATAATTTTATGGAATCTAATTAATATTATGAATTCTTTTAATTATTTTATGATCACTGGTACCGAGAGAACTAGCATTAACAATTTTGAGATATACTGTTTCAGTGATAAATTAACACTTCAGTTTGTTCTTATTTAACTTACATTTCAGGTCTTATTACGAACTAACATTTTGGTCAAAATATTATAATAGCCACGTGGGAGAACAGTTTAATGTATTTTAAAATATGCATACATTCCCTGACGGCCCCGACTCATTGTTTGTCGTCAAAGCAAGAGCAAAACAGCAACCAAGATGGAGATGTCCAATATTTTAGATGGCATAGCAGTCGCCGCTACGAAATCGGAATTCCATCCTCAAGGATTCTCTACATCAGCAGATTGAAAAATCAGCTGTAAAACAATATAACGAAAGCTGCAATTTCTATGTGCGATTTGTCGCACGATGAGACTGTATCGCAGACTCTCGTACAACGCTTTAGTAACCAGGTATGCAATAGATAACAATGTTTTATGCTAATCCTATAAACAGAAACATAACTTACAAATTTTCGAGAGCCTTCGTGAGACGTGATGTTGGATGACAAAGCTAGAGTTTACATGCCAATGCCTAAGCATACGAAATTATAAGCAATCAACTATTTGATTGTAATATTGACTTTTGCCCGTCATCGGCTATTAAGATTTCTTTGTTATTGAAACATGTTGGACTATTTACACAACACGTTGCTCAGAAAGGCTTTGTAAAAATAACTTGGAGTTTTTTCCTTTTCGATGCCGGTCAATGTGTATCGCTCTCACGGGTGTTGAATGAAATCCTCAAGTCACTTAGTGCGATGCGACGTTAGAATTTGCTTTTTAATACATGAAGCGTTTCGATACCTTTATTATGAGGTGTGAACGGCGTTATAGATTGGGAAGATGCAACAATGTGAACGTCTCGAGGTGACAATGACGCGTAATTGCCGGCTGAGGGTTTGTAATTGAAATGTGTATTTGAGTACCTCCGACTGAGTCATCGTTTAAAAATGTTGATTGCCCATACTACAGTCGATGGTCATATTGTAGCAATGTCATAAGATGATAACGGATAGGTATACAAATGTTAGATGTTGACATGTTGTTCAAGATATATGATTTAATTTTTAGGTTTTTATAATTATTATGTTTGTGCATATTACGACATTTTAAACAGGCAATGGTTGATGTTATATATTGGTACGTAAGTAATAAAGAACATCGGGTACAATGGCGCACAATCTCGACCTTTTCATCGTATTCTGCAATCCTTTAGTAAATGTCTGAAATTCTTAAACGACAAAGAAACATTATGGTTACAAGATGTAACTAAAGTATGTAAAAGCTTCCAAGGCTAATTCGATTGTGTTAAGAAAGAGTTGAACATACGATCGAAAAAGATTTTTCTGTTGAATATTTTTTACTTTATAAACATTAAACATTGGTTAATGTCAATGTAATTTGTTTTTCTATTCGGACACACGTGTAAGGATGTTTAAATAATAATCAACAAAATTTCATTAAAATGTTGCAGTGTATATAAATATAGATTAGGTACATTGTTGTTGTTAAACTTAAGTGATAATTGTCATAACACAGTTTTCGTAGAATAGATGAACGGTTGAGAACAAAAGGTTCTTCAACAATGGTCACTCAGAATACTTCAGCATATATATAGATAAACACAAGATAATCAGATGATCTAATAAAAAATAACGTCCATTGATTGCGGGCGTAATGGAATATTCCCTGGGAAACTTTCGACCAGTAAATGGAATTAATTATATTGAATAATCTGTTAGATCGTAATGAAATGTATTGACAGAATGATAATTGATTGAATTACCAAACTTCGTACACTTGCCAAGAACGATCTAATTTTATTCAACAATTTTACCATAAAGTTTATTCAGCCGTGAACACAAGGTGACTTTGAGAATTAATATCGACTATAAATTGGCTACGAACGATCATACCGACAAATCACTCATTGACCGACATAACTATGTTATAACAGGACGGATGAAAGTAATTGAGTAGTTCTCATGAATTCCAATATAATTTCATCGTGCGTCCTTTCAACGCTGTCTCAGGTTGCGCTTCACACGATTTGTTTATTTATATTGTAGTCGCCTTTCATCTAGTATACGTGAGCAAATAATAAATGTACGACATATCACTGGCCGGTGTGCTGACCTCACACCGGACACGGTCACATCAAAGCGATCCCTGTCAATGATTTATGTGTATTTGTTACTCTTTGGCCCAATTACGGCGTTGAAAATTTTGTGCATTCCCATTTGTGAAGTTTGCGGCTAAGGTTTCTTTGATGTCTAATTAGCTGTTTGTGATGAGCTGGATATACGCCCGGCTAGGCTCGCCATTGATTGATTTATTTGACCATATACAAGTGGGAGAGGTTGAATGCGACTAGTGCTGTCGTAATTAACGTCCAGTAGTGCTGCAAGCATTTGCAACTTGTTTCTTGTTAGAGAAAGCATGTCCGTTTTGAACTCTAAAGCATAATTATTTTCTAGTTGTTATGAGGAAGGAGAATATGCATGTGACTAGGAGAACTTTAAATTTGTGGAAGAATACATAGGTAGGTAGGCCAAGGAACAGATCGATGGATTGTGTGAAATGGGACAGGAAAAGATAGTCGATTTGGGTGACGAAAACCTGGTGCTCCGATTCTACCAAGAGTGGGTTAAGACCAGTGAGATGACAATAATGATTTCTTACTTTTTAAGTTTAGTAAATGATTATTTCTAGTTTGTTTTTCAATTGGATTGTTCAATGTATTTCATTTAAAGAGTTCGTGAGACGATGTCAAAGGTTAAATACCAATTAATAAACGTCGGCGTGAATGCGTCAAACAATGCGAATTGTTTGAATCACGACAGTTACTAAATATAAAGTACGATGTTGATATATTATTTTCTTGAGTGTATCATTATAATTGCGCCATCTAGCCATCTACATACAACATGTACCTACCAATATTTATGAATGTTGTCAAGATAGAGACGAGGCCATTGGGTGGTCCGGCCAAAGGGCACATTCTGTGAAATATCATTCTTTAGTTCAGATACTAACTGCTAATTAAAAGTAAAAAATCGCGAAACAGATACAATGACAAAATTAAAGTGACTACGAGTAAATAATTATAAATCTCTCTGATTTTTAACAGAACAGTATTAAGACACATTTTTATTTTAGTTTATTATGACTTTACATTAGGAGATTAAAGTTGCGAAAGACGATTTAATGTTATAACTTCATTTCATAACTATCTGTCTTCGTTAATATTAATTTTGAATGTATAATATTTAATTGTCTATACATTTTCTGTTTTTTAAATAGAAACTAATAAATTATCTTTTAAAAGGCAGTTATGTAGAAAAAAAATTTTTTAGGCGAAGTATCTTGAATCTATTAGAATGGTAATTGTTGTGGTTTTCGTTTAAGAAGTTGTCAGAATTTGTATATTTACTGTCAATATTTATATATGTAAATTGTACGTATATATAGAAGTGATTTATGCATGAAAATTTTTGTATGGTCACTATGTATATATCACTATATAGGGACCAACGACTATCCGTCTTTTTTACTTTTCTACCTTTTTTATTGTGAAGATAAAGCAACAAACTTCATACTATCGCTAAATCTTATAGGTATCGATATTAAGCTTGGTGCTAACCGCTATATAGGTACTTAAATCTCTATTCCACAGAGCGACTAGACGGCCGATTTTGGTAGTGGCCTTCTGGTACGGAAATTCTTAATCTCTGCTTACCCTTCTTATTTTCCAGCATAAGTATTATGTATGCATGTAGAACAATTTTGTTAATAGAAAGGACATTACGAACTTAAACGTACTCCCAAAACGATGTACCATCGGTACTGTTTCGGTTGTCTAATTTGACACTTGTGACAGACAGAATAAATAAAACATATGAATGAAAGTGCTTGTAATGTTTGTTCTGTAACTAGAATTATATTTGATTCTCTATGTCTTGAATATTAATTCTTATAGGAAGCAGTGAATGTTAAGGGTATGGGAAATAAATAAAAGGTGATTATTATTTCTGTATTAAATTTTATTGCATCTATTCACACACCTTCCAGGAGAACGGTTAAAAGACGTTTGAAGCCAACAAATAGAATAATCAAAACAAGGCTTTACTAATTAAGTAACGTCAAATGTAAACCTAAGGATTGAATCCATAAGCAAAGTATAAAGATGACATAAACAGGGACGTCTATCAGCGACTTCAACAATTAAAAAAGAACATTTTATCTATCAGTAATGATTATATCTAACACACAGTGCTACTTTGTTTAAAATCCTTTTAAATTGATTAAATAAAGAATTAGCAAAAATTCTGTTTCGACATCGCATGTGTTTCAGAGTTCATTCGTTGTTTACATTGTCGACACGGATATAAACGTCTTTGATACGTTATTTATTTACATCAAATTGTTTCTCTAATACAGAAAAGTTATTGCGTTTATTTCTCTTAAATATTCATTATTATTAAATGTATTTTAATTACAACATTGAAGTATGTATGTACAAAACTATAGACTCAATTTTGGACTTTCAGTCTCTACAATTTCGGGAAAAATATTTTACATTGATTTCAAAACATATGAAGTCCAATAACTATACATATAATTATTTAATACAATTATACAAGGCCATTGAATATCTTTGCTTTATATGTACGTAACTAAATATGTTCTCTTGGAACGGAATACTATGTGCAGACGGCCCGCTCTTATACACAGCGTTAAGCTAACATTTTTGTTATTGTACGGGCAGACATGTTTAATTTCTTATATTTAATTTGTTATAATTTTTATATCTAACGAATAACATTATAAACTAATTTTGTCTATATTATGACGTGAGATCAGCAAGAGCGCAAATAGAACTTTATTAACATTAGCACAAGTTACATAATCCCCTTTCAAAACAAACACATAATATTTTTAAATTATGAATAAAGGTATGAAATTTATGATTTAAATATTTATCCAAATATAAATATAATTATTTAGAAATTGTATTTTCAAAGATAAATGTAAAAAAAGTTATTTTAAATTAAAAATGGGAGTAGAATTAATTTCAAAATATTAATGCAAAATAGGTATTTTAAAAATTAAAGGCGGTATTTAGGATGAAATTATTAATCTAAATGAGAGTTTAATTTTTGAGTATTTATTATAGGCATTTTTATTCACGTTTCAAGTGACCTAGATCATGGAAAAATTTCATTTAATTACGTAGGTAATTAATTATATGAACGATATTGTTTTGTTTTTGCGTAAAATGCACATTATGTCTGCTCATTAGTTTACGTAACTGCACATTATATAAATATGTAATTTTCTTTCATCCTTTAACATTCGCTGGCTAAATATTTTGTTTAATGAATTATTCAAAATTGCTTCTCAATTTCATGGATGTAATGTAATGTTCATTTATTAACTAAAAAAAAAAAAAAAAAAAAAAAAAAATAATTATTTAAACTCCGTAGACATTGAATATGAAGAGTTGACTATGCGTCTTTTTAAAATGAATATTACAATTTAAAGAGATTATTTTCAGGTAATTTTGTTATACGTTATCACATACTAACATAATTGGAATATAAAAAAAAAATTGTTTACTTTGATTTACTCTACTTTCCATAGTAAGTTTTTATTTTATATGGTTATGTGTGAATCTACAAATTATTTGGTGCTTCAGTTATTATGAATTATAATTTTGCCATATGCAAATCAATTTTAATTAAGAGATGGATTATTGATCGTGTTTTGGTTTATTTTTTAAAAATTAAAAAATAAAATAATTTAATAATTCCACTTTCATATGTCATTTAAAAGTTCACTGGTCTCATAAGTTTAATGTGAATAATTAAATATGTGTTATTAAAAAATACAAAAGCAGTAACTATGAAAGATTGTGTTTTTTTTTAAATGATGTTTTTTATTTTAAAGATGATAAAAGGTAGTAAGAAAACATGTCGATGGGTCCTACATATAAGGGCCAAGGTAACAAATTGTTGATTTTTCTTTTTTATGTTAAAAGCTACCTCTTTGTTTTGTTAACAACACCTGTAAATGTGTATTTTTTGCTGGAACTTTGGGAGCCTCTTCTGAAAAGTTGTCAATTTGCACATTGGCACTTATTCGTAGGAGCCATCGATGTAGAGACTGATGGCCGTCTGACTGCGCTGACAAATTCACAGACAAATGTTGATGTACATACAAAATTTATTGCTAAATTATATAAAATGATACTTTTCATTATAGGTAATGATTAAATTAGACAATCATAGTCTTTTGACTAGAAATGAATCAAACAGATATCACTCAACTTTAAGATAAAATCTGGTGAGCAGCGGTAGATATGTTATATTATATTTAAACATAAAATAATTAATTGTTATTATTACTGACCTCGTATCAATAAATATTAAAATTCGAAGGTTATATATTTTTATAGAATAATAGAAAAAAAATTGGACGTAATTAGGCACTAAATATAAAGGAGAACATTTCGAAAATAATTTACACTCTACATGATTACCAAATTAATAGTCTAGAACGTGACCGTTCGCCTATAAGAAACATAACACATATTAATACCTATTTTTCACTTTCGTTTAACCACCTCCAATAATAACTAGAGCAACATGTCGCAAGGTCCAACTTGTATTAGCACCTAATATTGTCGGTCGGTCGGCGCAGCGCGGCGCCGACGTCGGTTGCGAGTTGTCAACCTCACGCTTGTGTCCACTATCACAAATCTAAGCTTCTCTACCGGTGCATAAATTAATTATTATCACGTATATATACGTATGTATACATATTTATATAATCATTATTTACAGAGGAGAAGACCCTCGCAGTTATTGTCGATGCGCCAGGGGCGGGCGAGGGGCTGGCGGTCAGGCGCGGGACGGGGGCGGCGGCTCGGCCAGAGACGATGTGGACGAGGAGGACGGGGAGGGGGCGGGCGGCGCGGGTGCCGGAGCTGCCATCGCCAACGAGCGCGAGTACTCCAGCAGCGCCACGTCCGTGGGATGTGCAGGAGGATACAGGCCTCGGTACAGTTCGGGCCTACCGTAAGGATGGGCGAGGCGAGCGGCGGCTGCCGCGGCTGCTGATTGATAGAACACCGAGGCCGAGGGCGGCGGCGCTGGAGTCTCCCCATCCTTACTCGCCATATCAGCGAGCGACCAAATTCTCGGCTTAGCTGAAGCTGAAGTGCTTCCGGGTGGAGCACGCGAAGGTAGATGTTGGTAAGCCGGATGTATGGGCCTCTCGTAGGGCTCCGGTGACTCAGGCCCACTATCAGCACGTGACTCTGACCATTCTGATTCTGTTCGCTGTCCTAACAAATCCAACCTCTGTTGCGGCCTTTCACCATCTTCGCTCGAACCGGTGCCGGAGTCTTTACCATCTAAAACAAAATTAAAGATAAGTAAGTACGAATCTAAAGAATTTACACTATTCATTACGTTAGTTATAATACGCACCGAGTGCATCTTTTCCGTCGTTGCTCTTGTGGTCATCATCGTCGTTGTTGTTGTCATCATCATCGACCCTGTTCCTGGGCTCCCAGGTCATTTTGTTTTCTTTCTTGAGGCGACGACGTGCGTTCGCAAACCACGTGGACACTTGTGTGAGCGTCATCTTTGTTATGATCGCCAGCATTATTTTCTCGCCCTTGGTCGGGTATGGATTCTTCTTGTGCTCATTCAACCAGGCTTTCAACGTACTTGTTGTTTCACGCGTTGCATTTTTTCTTCTCGCACCATTTAGATCCATTCCGTACCTGGTAAAGAAATAAATGATTAGAAACAATCAAATTCGTTTCACCTACTTTGTTAAGAGTTCATTGATAATGAAAACAACATGAATCGTATTGTAATATGCATGGATTTGTTTTATTACACGATTAAAATGTGCGTAACTTCGAATTGAAAATTTATGATGACGAATACATTTACGAAAAGTAAAATTGTCGGCACAATGACGCAAGTAAAGTTATACTGTTGTTATCCTTTAGCATTTGGAGATGGACACAACAAAGCGTGAAGTAAAGTGTGATTTGGGCGAGATTTCAGATAAACGTAATCGCGGCCGCCCCTTTCCCCGGCTTTCCGCCCCCCGCTCGTGTGATCGCTGGGCCAATGAAAACGGTAGCATAATAATTGAAATCGAGATAAACCATCCGTTGCTGCGCCGGCGTTAAGCTGTAGCTTATCTCAGACACAGCTATACGCATTTGTTGGCGGACCACGCACCGTTATTCCAATTGTCCTATCTTTATTACGATGCAGCCCCCGTATCGCAATTCTATTAAGCCAGATACGCGTTAGGGCGTTTGTATTATTGTAATTATTACTTCGCTTTTCAATTTAACAGATAAACAAACACCTTTGCTACCCAGCGTTTGTTTCGTTGCAGTATATATTCAGACCATCATTAGTTAGAAAATATCTTTTTAACATGTAATCTTAATCAGTTCTGAAGTGTGCTTTACTTATAATATTATCAAACTATATCCATAGATGTTACATAGTATCGCTATTTGTGTTAGAAGTTTTATTTAATAAATCTATAAATTATAATTGTAGTAAAATAAAAATAAAGAGATATTATTGAGAGAAGTTAATAAAATTTGCGCAACTGTATTGTCGTTTCAAATTTTAAAAAGTTCTCAGTAACAAGCAGCACTGCGAACACTGCCGACAACATATGCCGCCAGCGCAAAACTGTTACTAACTGCGAGGGTGGAAAATGGGGATGAGTAGTATAGGAAATTAATAAAACTGTCACTTAAATCGCAGAAGTGACGGCTCGCTCCCCTTACATCGCATCGAGTTATCCAATATTGTATCTTAGACACAAGACAACAAGGTCACATTTTACACTGACTCCTACATAGAATGAACTCGATCTCTATTGTTAAGTCCATTGTTGACTTAATTCTTCTCGCCCTCAATTGAATGATATTCTCGTAAATAAATATGAAATGAAATTTATTTTATTCCGAGCACGTTTGTAAGTGAATACGCCTAATCATTTCGTATAACATTTGTTTGCGATATCGTCCGGTATTAATTAAAGAAAAGTATTTCAATATGTTGGCTGTATATGACGACTTGTGCATGAAACGTTTAAATGCGACATAAATTTAATGACGTTCTCAGGCGAGTGAGCGTTGTGAATGAACTAACATCCATAGAATTCAAGTGACAATACGAAAGTAGAGCGACGTCGGGCTTAGGCGTATTCCGCAAACAAAAAAAGCTTCATTTATCCACGGCGTGCCACTTTCACGGCATCCGAGCTAGCGGGGATGGCTGCGCGAAGCGCATTTTTTTATTATTTTGCAAGCCGGGGCGCGCGCCCCCGGAGGCTGCGGCTACCCACCCCTTACCGACGCCTCCCCGCCTCGCCTTCAATTAAATCCCTATCTCGCCCGCCACCTCATGCTTCCTGCTTAAACTCATAAAAATGAGATAAACACAGAAATATTGCTCGTACCGCACAGTTTTTATTAAAGTTAACTATGCTGTTCCGCTTAATTGGGCCGGGATGTTTCGAATAATCATTTCGACAGGTCCTTGTAGTGGTTCAAAAGAATTGCAACACAGTTTTTCGTTTTTCGCTTTAACTTTGTCTTTTGTTCTTGTTATATGATACGTTATATAATATGTGCGTACGTGTTTCGGTTAATTTTAAATCTGAAGTTAAAGGATTAATTCAATTGAATCTTATTTTTCGAAACAAAAATACATGTACCTAGTATATAGGGTATTTTATTACATACAATGCAATTTTATACGTAAAATAATAGTTGTTTTTGTTAAAAGAGACAATATAAAAATGACAGAAGAAGTACCTAACAGTTGTATGATTTAAATTTAGACCCTTTTTAAAACAAAACAAAATGATGTATTAACAGTATGTCTCGATAATGATGAGGTGATGGTGGCGGTGATGCTAACTAATAGCGATAAGATTTGAAGGCCAGTGTTGATGTTTTTAAATCTTATAACGACATTTAAAATCAATGAACACTGGGCGTGTTACATAGCATACCGTTAAAAGCATAGGTAGGTGTTATAAAAACGATCAGAGTTAGCGGGCATGAATCGAGAGTCATAATAATGAAATAAAGGCAAAAGAATGAGCCGCAACGGTCAGGGCGTTTGTTGTTAATATCCCAGAACGAGCGGGACGATCCGTGCGCCGGCCTGAAAAATAAATCAAAAACCCCCAACGAGTCTCGTTTTATTTTTTATAATATCGCACGTTTTTTGTTTTCGATGATACTGCAAAAAGTGACTCGCTTTTGCTGGTACTTTAAAAAAAAGATCGTGCAACAGTTACCGATCACCGATTAAACGTAACATAATATTACATCTAAGTATAAACAATTTAGGTTTATTCACACGAAAACCCTACTGTGAGATTTAGTAACAGCAAAGGAAAGTTAGTATTACATTGGTATTTCTACTGTTCATGTTGTTGAAGATTCGCTGTCTCATTTTCCTTTTATCTGATAAATTCTTTTTTTAATATAACTAGTTAATTACTAATAGTTATTAAAATAATTATGTAATATGGAAATTATTCTGAAAGATTAACCAACCTGCTACATGGAGATAAGCAGAATCCCAAGAGCGTCTATTAATAAAGGGGCAGCGTTCATGCAAGTAACGTTTGCGAAACAATATAATTAAACACCCTATATGCATTACACGATGATGGGCTTAGACCTCCTCTGTGTAAGTAATACGGCCACGTGTCGGCAGTGGGAAGGTTAGAACGTCACGTTAGCTGTGTTTTATTGAAATACTAGCTGTCGCCCGCGACCCCGTCCGCTTGGAATTAAAAAAGCTTAATAATAACTTCTGCCAGACTACGTTCTATGTATAAGCCAAATTTCATCGAGATCCGTTCAGCCGTTCTGAAGATACCTTGTAACAAACATCCATACAACCAAACATTCGCATTTATAATATTAGTATTTTATTTTTCAAATAACGAAGAACATCGTCAATATACGAGTACAATTGATAGTTTCATAATTGTTGTAATGAAAAAATTGTTATAATTTTGTGAATTTAACTTAATATATATATGAAATTTGTGCAACTGTGATTGTTATTTAGTAAAGTTTAATACTAATATTGGATTTTAAAGATTGTCACACTAGATGTTAAATGAACACATTGCGTACGTAGTAAAGCAGTGTTCAGATACAATGTTCATAATTTAGCATAAAGGGAACAGAAATGAACACGTCCGTGAAACTGTATCCCTTTTAGTACAAGTGCCGATCGTTGACACAGCGTAGACAAGACGCAGCTAAACAGCCATTCACGTATCAGGTTACCCTAACATTTTGAAATCACCAATGACATCGACGGCACCCATACAAGAATAGACGGCGACACTGTGTGAGGTAATAGGTGAACAACTTTTCTTCACACTTCATCAGTTTTATTAAAGAGATGAACCTATGAAATAGAAAACGACACTTAATCTTTGGTGACAGTTTTGTGTAAAAATTATTCGAGGATTGTGTTCTATAATGTAAGTATCCCCTTTCTTACGAGCTAAACAGTGGAATGTATTCAAATGGTAAATTTTACATCGGAGGTATTAGGTTATAGCGTGAAGGAACTATAATTCGTTCACTAACAGTTGCTTAGCAAATATTTCATACCACATTCAAACTATTTAGTTATTAAGTGAAATTTTTCGTTGTATAGAAATATGTAGTTCGTTAACATAATGAAACATTGAAAAGCTTAACACATATAAAGGGTCTTGAATGGCATACAAACATCGCCTTTCATGCTACAAATAAATTACCGTGTTCGTTAAAAATGGTATCAGATTAAGCTAATTATTCGTGGTCGTAATATAGAAATGGGGGCACGCAAAGTCCAATCTCGGGTATGGGCGAAGTTTTAAAAGGTAGTATACATTTGGTGAATATTGGTGGGTAGATACGGTGGCCGGGGGCGCGGCACGCCAAAAACACATTACGAGCCGCCAACGCGCTATTACAGGCGACCGCACGCGTCCGCGTTAGCCCGCTATACGATACCCGCTCGTACATGCTATCCAACGACTAATTGCCCGGGCCCATGCATAAAAACCCCTAACAGAGACAACTGCGCCGAGGGAAGCCTACGTAATAGCCTAAAACGTAAACGATCCGACGCGACCTCTGTTATAATTGAGAGAGCGAGATATTTTCGACGATGCATAGTACATAAAAGTCGGTATCGTTAGGTAACGAGGTATAAAGGGCGTGTTATCTACGGCCCTGGGCGGCGCATGTCACGTGACAAACGAAGCGTAAACTCACCACCGCTGCCCTGTCAACGCCATCTTTGTTTTTGTTCAAGGGGTGGTTTAATAAAACTTTTTCTGTATCATATTAAACACATCATTTACTAGTGACACCTGCTACCAAAATTTCCACGACATGACAAATACATTATATGTTCATTTAAACATTTGCAGATTTAATCATGATGTAGTTAAAAAGGAAAAGTAAGTGCACTTTCGTCACTTAAACAATCGTCACTCAAAGAGAGACAATTTCCAAATACATTTTGTTTAATTTTATATTAGTCTCAACTATATATATAGAGAAAATTTTAGACAAGAATGTAGGACAATCAATAATTATTCCAGTAGGTTTTGTTTCGGGGAAAGTTTCGTTTGTAGTTGCAAGGACAGGATATGCACAAATAGTTCAATATATGGAAATAGATTGTGGAACATTACTTCTAACTTTAGAATCCACTACAGCGGTAACCTACTACGAGCCTTTATTTGTAGGAATGTCGTCACATTGTATTTTAAAAAAATCACGATATATCGCTTCGAGTCGTCCAGTTTACAGTTTACAGAGGACCAGGGGTCAACTTCACTGTTAATAACATTGTTATTTCAAACTTTAATTACGTCTCTGTCTACAGTCTGACTAAATTATCTCACCCGGTAGGCATAAGTGAACCTAAATTACAATAACTTATTAGGCCATTTCAATTTCAAAATACTTGAGAGGTGTCAAGAGACACCCGGATGGAACGAAGTTCCAATGAATTTTCGTTATATATTGTCACGTCGTGGTTACTATAGTAAAAAGTGTCGTGACAACTTTTCGTAAGAATTTTTTCCGTGTAGCCCCCTTTCACAACGCGCCATAAGGAACTTCGTTCCAAAAGTTCCACGAGCTCCTTGTAGTAATGTAATTTTCTGGTCCTATATGTCAATTTCCATCTCTTAAATATTTTGTGAAAATTCACCGCTATAGCAGCGCCTCTCTAATTCGGCCAGATAAATTTGTCGCACTATACTTATGTACTTGGAATATGACATCAATTATTATTGTTCAATTTATCTGTGGCAAATTATTTTTCTGTTTCACTTGCTGCCTGACCTCTTACTTGACGTCTCCGATAACGTTGGGTGGTATATTTGTATGTGTGCGTACAAGAATTTACATTAATTTAAACATAACAACGTCTTTGATTTGTTACCTGACAGTATTTACGAATGCGTTTAAACAGAGCAAGTATGTATTATATGTATTATCAGAAATGTTTTGTATTTGTTCATGAAAACTGATTGACTTTGTCCACGACAGTTGAAACTTTCCAATTAACAAAATTTTTATTGGAATTTTTTTATGAAACTACATTTTTAAATGTTGATAAATTCCTATCAACTTTGTATTCATTTAAAAATCAATATGAAGTCTCTTGTCTTTAAATCTAAGAAACACCTTTATACTTATTTTATGATTGACTTACTGAATAGTGGCTTATGATGAACAAAAACACTAAGTAAAAATACGTATAAAAAGTACAACATAAAAACCAATAGGATAAAACTTTAATTCTCAAAAAGGAACATTTTTACGTTTTACGGTTCATTTGTTTTACGTTATGAATTATTCCATAAAAAAATCTATGGGAAATATTCATAGATCAAGAATGCTGTTGCTGTACATACAGCAAGCCAGAATTATCTAAACCGATGATAATTTCAATCAATCAGGATTTAATAATTATTACGCGATAATGGTATTAATTTACGTGTGTTTTAACATTTTATTTTTAATTTTACTGTTCCTACATTTAACACTTCTTTGATAAATGCATTTACATTATGTTTGGCGTAGTTATAATAAAACTTTTTAGATAAGAGTATTTCATTACTGGCCGTCACAACAGGTTTATATTTTGTTAGATATAAATTGTTATTGATGTAAACGAGTTGAACATTTTATTACATTTCTTTAACAAGACTATATAGTTCAAGATACTTTTATTGTAATATAAGAATAAATTAATTTCTGAATGAAATTGGTTTTGAATTAATACGACTTTGTTTTTCTTATTGACATTACAATACGATAGCATATAAAATATTATAACAAGTTAATATTAGATTTATATAATACTGTATTTAAATATCATTTACATCGATCTAGGAGTTCATATTATTTGTATATTTTGATTATTATTGTGTATGAATTCTGCTACGCACAAATATTGTAAACAAAAATAAATAGCACAGAAAAATCTCAAGGAACACATTGCACCAATGAAAACGACTCTACGACTTGCGATACTCCGCGACATGACACGATCAATATGTAATACCCGACAAACCATCACTTCAACGAATTACATCACATTCTTTCTTCGCGATTGTTACTCACGTACTTCTCACGTATGTTTATCAACGAATCTCCACCAGACGTAACAGATACCCAGGTAATTTGAGTTGCGTTACTTTTCTGGGCGGGTCGGAATTGTGTAACATCTACTCGTTTACTCCTCTGTCTGGCTGTTGACTTTATAACTATATCCCAATGTGGCAGGTTAATATATTTTTTTATTAATGCTAACATAATTCGTCTTATGAAATGAATAAGTTGTATTTTTATTAATCTATATAAGGAAGTTAAACAGACGCAATTAAGTTGATGTTCTTTTAATATTTTTATAGCTGATATCTAGCTATGTACCATCTTGTAGCACAACCGACGTCTCCCAAGTGCTCGAATTTGTTAACGAGCCTCCGTAGCCTGATCGAGGTTTAACTCTCACAGGAAAGATTTCGACAAATGCTATTAAATTTCCGAAGAAAAGAGTAACATCTCATATAAGTCCTCTTAATAGATGTAACGCTTTTCATCGGATGTTTGGTTTATCATTCATCAGTCAACAGTTAAAGCGTAACAAGTTACTCATTTGTCGCTGCGTCGGGTGCGTTGGCGCCGACCAAGCGACGATACGTAGTCCCGGACCTCACAAGAAGTCTTATGTAGAGCGTATAAACTAGTGAAAACTAAGTGTCATCACCGGTTATCTCAAGGGTCAAGTCTCGATTTATTGCCTACATATTATTGATATCAATATGAACATTGAATTTTATGCGGTTGTGAAGCATTGTTTCGCAACTGTTATAACTGGGTTCAGATTGTGCAAGCGTTTGATATTTTAACATATGCTATTATATAGTTAGATGCGTAGAGAAAATTAGTTCGTGTCAGTTCACAGCACCCAAGTTAATTAATACGCAAGTGACGTAACATCAATAATTGGGACAAACGATATAAATTAATATTATTTTACTTATTACACTTTCATGATCGTTAAATAGTAGGTATAATTGAATAATGTAGGTACTGAATGATGGTATTCCAAGTCTATATGATCCAAATAATTTACTTTATACAGATTATGGGTTGCAGATAAATTAAGATAAATTTCTGCACTTGCAATTTATTAAAAGGAGATTTTTGAGCTATTATACATGGTATTAAATTATTCAAAGTTTCGTGAGACATTATCATTAACTAATATACCGGACATACGCACGTGAGTGTTTTAGCAGTTCCTATATTAGTTATTATACTTGGGTTCATCTTAAACCATCAAATACTGTTAACCAGGAGCTGCAGTAGTTCGGGTAGAATTTTATTGACTCGATGAAAAACAAAACAACAAACGTAATTATTTTATGTTCTCTTCTAATCCAATATCCATAGACTTAAATGATGTGTTGCTATATAAATTCGAAGCCTAGTCAATTGAAATTAAAAATCATCTTCCTCATAGAATCCTCTTAAACCAATTAATCTGTATATTATATCCGCGCGACGTAGATAGGTTACCAATTCCATTTAGACAGGATTTAGACGACGACAGGCAATATTAGCTGGTAACTGTTAAATTTGCCATTCAAAAATGAACAATTTATGAATACCGTCGTATAAGTTATCGAATCTCTCTTATTTAAATGTCTTAAGTAAATATAAATATTTCTTTTACTTCTTATCCAATGACTTTTTGGTAAAGTAAAAGATATTATAGCAAAGAGATAACATTTTATTTGTAGAATGGTGTAATGCAAGTTGACACCCGGATTCGGTTGCTAATCGGTTACTGGTACTTCTGAGATGACAAAAGTCCCTAATTATTCTAATTCAGTAGTTTGAGTTGAAAAAAAAAAAACAAACAAATATTGCATGTTTATGTAAATTAAGTATGTAACTTGCAGATATAATATCGAACCAGCCATTTGTTTCAATGATTAAGTACAAGTTGTATTGATAATTGTTTCCTTTGAATTAATTTACAACAACAAGATATCCTCATAATTATTGGAATCTTCTCATTGCTGTTAAGTCCTTCGAACCCAAGAAAACGTAAAATTACGCTGGTCCATTTCTGTAGATTTCCCCGGAATAGCAGTAATTTTGATCATTGTTTTAAAGTATTTTTAATATTAGAAATCAATATCATCCGCGACTTATCTTCTTTTAGACTACATATGTGCCAAATTTCATTGAAATCCGTAGAGCCGCTTCGGAGATACCTTGTAACAAACATCCATTCATCCATACATCTAAACCTTCGCATTTATAATATTAGTAAGATTGTCTAACAATGTAAACACATCCTTAATAATAATATTTTACTCAATTAAAATGTTAGTTTTAGAACAATCTTACTAATATTATAAATGCGAATGTTTTTGTTGGATGGATGGATGTTTGTTAGAAGGTATCTATAGAACTACATAGATCTCGCTGCAATTTGACATAGATGTAGTACATAGTCTAGAAGAACATATAGACTTTTTTCAAATCCCGCGCGGACAGAGTTGCTGGTGATAAATAGTTACATAATAAAACCTTTGCACAGTGACACAGACAGAAAGCGACATCGTTACTAACGTGCGTATAGTGACAATGAATGTAACATTAATATTCAATACGCTTAGATATACTTATAATGTTCAAGCTTTGTATTATTCTACGAAATCGCAAAGTAAGGAATTTAAACTTTAATCTAATTGTTATAAGGTTTCTAATGGAACATTAATGAATAATAAAGTTTTACATAGAATAATCCCAATAAAATATTATCGCAGTATTAATTAGGCCTAATTTGATAATTCAACACCTGCCACCTTATGGCTGTTTTATCTTTTTAACGTGCGCTTAAAAGTATTTCAAAAAGCTAAAGCACTTAAAGTTTGATAAGTTATACGAATAGAACAGCAATGGCATGTGTTAAGTCAGAATTATGTAACCTTATAACGATTTAATTCACTTATAAATTTGTATAATTAATGTTATTTAATATCAAAATTGAATGTTTCCTTGTCACATACATTTCTTGTTGCTTTTCATTCTAATTCAAAAATGAATATTTAAAGCAGACTGCTTATGATTTGTGGATTTTCCTGTCATTAATATTTTCTGCAATATTAATAAATGAATTTGAGGATAGCCTCAAATCAAATGTTTATCAAATCTCGTGCACCGACTCTACGTGAGTGGGTAAGGCCTGGGAGATAATGATGATAGTTACAAATCAATTAGTGGCCAGGCAGTACTATCAAAAATTAAAACTCTTATATTAAGTGTAAAGTTGAACATGACTCGTGGCGAGTGCACCTTGCCTCGTGGTAGTCGCTGACCGATAGGAAAAAGGAAAGAGGAAGCGACCAATGCGCCTAGAATGAAATTAGCCCGTCGGTCAATTACTCCGAACCAAGAGTGGCTTACTAATGGCACACGCGGCGTTGCCTGAATACGACACCGCTCATTTATATGCGAGCGCGCGTACTCTTTATTGTTTCATAGATTGGTAATACACGGGAGGACTGGCACTTTGTGCTGTAAATCGTTGTCTGTACACGTATCCTCGATTAACTGTGTGCTGTGGGTATAGGCGGAGTGGGCAGGGTGTCAGTACAAGCCGACTGCGCGAGTGTGACGAGTGACATCATGTCCGGACCGGCACGGCCACACAGAGCACGCGGGGTACGTGCTGGCAGGCCCTTATTGTGCTACCACGTTCCATCATATTCCAGATGACGCATCACTGAACAGTCCTATCGGCCAGTCTTACTACAGGCATTTTCCACGAAACTCACGTAACATACAACTGTTTACGGATATCTTATACATTTATAGATACAGACTTGACTCGAGTTGTATAAATAGTAACAACGAGAGTATATCTTTTTCAAGTAACGTTTATCCTCTTTTCTATTAAGAAGCTAAGGTCTTGTAACCTAAACTTATATTAATATTTTTGTAACAACTTGTTATTCAATCTTAGATTTCAACTTGTGACGAAAGCGCTTCTTTTTATATCGTTGAGTACATATACTGGTGTGAATAAGGTTGTTCAATAAAATGTAACAAATATAGTTATGTCATAAAAAGTTTTCCTATACTTATTACAGTTTGAGCAAGCTTAAGCATTTATAGAATAAAAGTAATAAGAACTAAGTAACGTTGTCTTAAGTGTTAACCTAAAAACGTTTAACCTTTAAGACCTACTTACTATTTGGTAAGCTTCAGATATATTATTTGTATGTAACTTGATGCCTAAAAGTATATTCATAAATAGGTAAAATTTAAGCCATAAAAATAATTGAAATTAACGTAAGTATTGTTTATCTTTTGTGGTATTATTTAAATGTCTGATTGTTGTCATCATTTTAGCGAATCATTTCACATAATAGTGCGAATTGGCAATAAAACAAAATGCATCTTTTTAACATTGCCATAAATGAGAAACGATTGGATAATTAACTATTTGGTCAAACAAATACCGACGGGCGCCATCTTATTGGGAAGTTATAACCATTAAGAGGATACAATTGCAATTTCTTCCTGTCGTAAATAAACTTCGGCAGGCATGAGTAATCGTTACTTTGTGTGCACAATATCGAAACGGGTGGGGGCCAAATAGATTGCTACGTGAGTCGCATCCTTACCGATTTTGTCTCTTACGAAGAGATACTACAGAGTCTCTAAGGTAACAAAAATGATCGACTTTCGCTCTTAATCCGACGCATTTTGGTGCACATTAGGGTATCACGAGGTGACTCGTTTCGTGGTCTCGGTTTCTTCGAATTTCGTTTTGGACGTTATGTATGGTGTAGTTGAATTTTCCGTTTGTAATTATGTCGGCGGAGAGCGGAAGTGTCGGCGATGGTTGGGACACAAGTCACGAGCCGGCGACGCGGCGGCTGTCCACTGCGGCTAACGGAACCCGCCCGCTATGGCTCGTGGCGCGACCATCTCTCTGGGGACTCCATTTTTCGACGCGTTATTACATTATTAGGAACCAACAGTTGCAATGTACTCTGGTATTCTATCTGTGAATATTCTTTTTTAATAGCAGTCGATGTCTGCATTTTGAATAATGTCGGTGCCGAAGTATTGTATGTGATCTAAATTATTAAAAAGCTGAAGTGACATATTGATGATATCCTTTCGGTAGTCATCGATTTGATACATTTTTTGTCTTAAGCAAACTGTAATTAAGGCAGACTCCTAGGCTATATTTAAAAAAATAGTTTTTCGTTACATATAATTTATCGTGTAAACGAAATATAATTTTTTTATTATATTTTATTGATTATTGTTTGAGTGTGTAAAAAATTTTTAAACATATTGTGGTTAATGTAATATTATGCTGTCATGAATTAAATACATTTTTGTTATATTTCTAATCCTCATAATTTTTAATTTAAATAAGCAGAATTTGTTCGAGTTCCAACGAATACAAACTAATCTACGAGTATTTATGCTACGTAACACCGTGAGATAGGAACGTATAAGAATGTTCCAGGCAAAGGTATCAAAAATACGTCAGCGTGTCGGAAATTCAACACCACATCAAGATTTTATATTCATAGGTCATAGTTATTAATTTATTATCATACACTAATAAATACATACAAACTCATGAGTTCACACTGTCGAAAACATGCACATACACATTTGTTATCTGTCTCTCTCGTCCCTCTGTGTGAGAAAAGTTCACACAGGAAGATGTTTATGTAAATGTCTCAACAGTGCAAACCCACCGCAAAACATGACAACCGATTCGAGTATTCAGGATGTAAAGTTCGATTGCTCCCTTGAGAACAAAATATTTGAATGTTTAACTTTAAAAACTTTCTTCCTGTGACCGTTCCCTTAGGACATGTTGGTTTGACAGTTCGTTTTTGCTTTTGTTTCGGTTATAAGTTTTTATCTCTTACTGAAAAAGTTACAAGTAAATAATCGCAAGTGAAAAGCAAGGTTTCTTTTGAGTTTTCTTATATTATTGATTCAGGATCCATAGTACTACTTTTATTTATTTTTTATAAGAGAATGGGGCAAACGAGCGGCAGGAACACCGAGATGATCAACGACAACCGTTGTTTTTAATTTACCTTCTGATTAATTTATTTCAATTATGACACATTGATAACTTAGCAAATGACCGTTTAAGGTTGGGTCAAGGAGAGAGAGGTAATGAGGGTTTTGTTTGTCAGAATCATTTTATAGAACCGTCGTCATGTCAAACTTGTCAGGTTAATTCGGTGAGAAATTTACACAAAGTGTTTTCTTAAAAATCGCTTGAAATTCTTCGATAATTACCGTGACGTAGTTATACAAATGTACAAACTAAAAATACAGAAGTATACAATTTTTTTTTATTTTAAAATGGAAAACGAGCAAGCGTCAAAGCTACCGCTGACCATAGACATCCACAAATTCAGATACGTTACATACTTTTAATGTTTATTAGAAAAAAGTTACTATTATTCTAAGTGAAAATACAATAAGTAACTTTAGTAGGCAGTGTAATCTTTTCCAAAAGAAAATTTCTACCACAAGTATTAAAATTACATCTATTTATATAACTTGACTGACAGTCCTCTATTGACTATAAAGTTGACATTGTCATATACGATTATATCTTGTTTCTATCCAATAATACATGAACAGGCAACTTTGTATTTTATTGCATTTGATCTTAAACTTGCTACTCGTTAAATAAAATTTACCTAACAGTATACATTATCTAAATATCAACACGAAAACATTTTTTTATCGGCGTAATTGTACAGCATTCGTTAAGAACTTTTATATTGACTTTAATATTAGTGCGCAATTAATATGTAAATTAAATGTAAGAATGCATTCACAGAAAATATTTGATTAGATTTGATTTCTTTGCTTGATCCTGATTAATTGTGGAATTTAATATTTCTCTGTTTACTTCATTAGAGTGTTGCACTGACATCTTAATCTTACTAATACTATAAGTGCGATGTTTGAAGGTATCTCCGAAACCACTAAATGGATCATAATGAAATTTGGCACTGATGAAGAACACATACTCTACTACATACTCTGGAAGAACACGTAGGCTACTTATTACGTTTTTTTAATGATGCGCAGACGGTGTCGCGGGCGACAGCTAGTAATATATAAAATATGTCACAGTTTCTTGTCGCTGTCGCTTAATAGACTTATAATAATCTGAGTGACAACCTTTCAATTTTATAAAAATTTGTGAGAACATTACGAATGGTCGACAACACGGGTATAAGGTGTGAGATGCGTCAGATAAGCACCGGCCGGATAGCACCTGCATGTTCCCTAAAGCCGCCTATTACACCGTTGTTGCACGAATCCCCCCCCAACCCTAAAACCCATTAATTATGCTATTTTACGCTCGTTATATGCACTTTTTGACTGATTTATTTACCGGGTGTCTTCATTTTTGCGTGATGCACAATTACAATAATCACGTGTGAAATTTTAATGCAATTTTGATGATATTCTTGTTACTTTATTTTAATTCTATAAAGTTCATAATTTTTTTCGTATTTTACGGCAAACTTTTGGCCAGTTATTGTTCCAATTTGTCCCCACTTGGACAAAACCTAACTTTAGTAAGTTGAATTTAAATCAATTCAAAACATACATGTGCTGCTATCTTGGAGCTAACGCACTGACTAACGTACAAAGGAAATTATTCTTGCTACATGAGCTAGCTTTCATAAGCTTCCGATTGTCTGAATAGATATATCCACATTACTAAAACTATCATAGTGAAACTTTAAAAGCTTATACTTATGAAAATCAATAGTCTAGTAAATAACATTTAAAAAAGAGAAAGAGTGAGAGAGAGAGCAAAAGCTCAACATTGAAAAAAAATTAAATTTTTTGTTTTGTTGATTTTTCTTTGAGCTATTTTTCTTTTTTTCTCCTTATCGTTTTTGTTAAGTTGTTCCCTGTCACATATCGGTTATTAAAAAAAAAAAATTAAAGCTATTAATTTGATGAAATAAAAATCGGGTTAATACTCGTACAACTGTTTATTTTACAGCATAATTATGTAGAAAAACAAACACGTAATTAAAATTAGGTTTCTTGCGAGTCGACTAATAGTATTATGATCGGTGTTGATAAAAACCGGTACCGAAACATGTATAATAGTATACAAACTTTATTGCGGCTCGTGGTTGGCTTTTAGCGTATGACTTCGTAGGTGGCTCAACTGAGAGTTGAAGAAAATACGGACAGGTGTTTGCCCCGCCCCCGTATACCTTTACATTCCGCCCATAAGTAGAATAGTGATGTTCGCAGCGTTTCTTGATAAGTTCCGAGCCGCCATAAATTTTGGATTGTACTATAATTCCACCGTACCTACATGTAAATGTGGAATCAACGAACCTGTCAAGAAATCAAGATTGTGACATTCAATGGTCACTATTCGGATATCGCGCAACAACATGCATTCACGTACGGGGCTTTATTAATAAGTTTACACTCATATCTTCTTATATAACTGCTATGTATAAAGATCAATATATATCAATATATATATACTCGTATATGTATGATTGTCCCCTATTTTACATATACGGACTTGACAAAACTACGGTTCTTATACCTACAAATACCATAACATTAATTTCACTGGATAAGGATGATAAACGAAACACATAAAATATTTTTAACATTTACAAATTAATTATGTTAACTCATCAAAGTAGTTACAAAGGCGGCTTTGAAAAGCAATTTTTATGTTATTATTTATAATATTCTATTTTGTTCTCGTTTGAATATCATAAAAATTCATGCGGAATAAATTTACAAGTTCTTTAAACGATATTGATACAGATAAAGTTTTTAAAAATATACAACTTGATTGTAAAAATAAGAGCAAAAATAATGTTATCTTATTCCATATTCTGTAAAGTGAATTTATTCATTACTTTATGATGTCTGTGTAGTTGTAAATTGAATTTACCGTCTTTAATTGTTTATGAACATAATATTAATAACTTGTAAATGTAAAGTAAGACATTGAATTTGGTATAGGTAATATTAATTATCTTGGCTAGACAAATATATTTTGTGTAATTTATGTTCAATTAAAGAACATAGTATATTCAAATTACTAAATTAATAAAATAAACTAACAATCAAGCAAAAGGCACCTGAATTGTCAAAAAAAATAATTTATTTTTTTTCAAACTATTGACACAGCTAAAATTTAGTATATCTAAAATGGTAAGCCTTGATGTTAAACACGTGTTTAAACATATTTTTGGTGTAATACAGTTTTTTTTTAATTTCCACGTTATTTTCACAATTTATGTTGTCTCGTCGCTTTTGGCGCTGACAGATTAAGGACCAGTAAAGTTTTAAATTTTATTTACGAATTTTTTACATTCTCTTGGCAGTCAAAAATCATGGTTTTGTAAGGTAAATTAGGTTCGGTATATCATAACCAACGAAGACGATTAGTATGTACTCGTAATAATTTATTTTAATTGATTTTAAATAATCACGCATTGTCTTTGCATTGGCTCTAATTACGATATTTTGTTGATCCGCAATAGTCAATTAGCGTTTCTTTAATTGCGTGTAGAAACCGACGACGCGTGAACATTACCCGCTGTTAATCATGTTTTTATTTAGATTAACAAAAAGATAACATGACAACAATATAGAAAAATCGTGTTACCCGATATTAATTGAAGCGAAAATCGTTATAATTGAAAAATATCGTTGGCGCTTGGAAAAAACCCCGACGTGTGAATGTGAGTGTAACGGCCGATAGATTTTCCATTCAAGCCGGGTTCATCGATAGCGCATTTTAGAGCTCATTTTACCCGATAGTTAGTGTTCAACTCAACAAAAAAGAGCTTCAGTTCGTCACAGGGCGTGAAAGTAATAACGGACATTAATAAAAAATGCAACAAAAACATGTTATTGTGTAGTCGGCTCGCATGTACTGAGGCGCTTTAGCCATGATACCGTAAGTGCTAGACCATTTTTTTTTATTCGAAGTCGTAAATATTTCTTTAAAAAGCACAATAACATCGTAATTTAATGAACACTCATAGCTTTTATAACTTATGTTCGCGTTTTTAATTTATGAATATATGGGATTCAAGAGAAAAATATGTTTCAAAAGTTAAGTCGATTGTCAAGAAACGTTTGATAATTTTATATTTTAATTTTAAACATCTACCTATTTATTAATTGGTAATCAAAGATTAAAAATGCTTTCAATGATGACGTCAGACAGTTGTATGGGCTCTCTATTCCACGTATTCCACGGCTAGCGCGTATTTTGTTAATTGTATAGTTATTTTAATTAAATTTTATATAAATACTAACTGTCGCCAGCGATTATGTCTGCGCGCATTTAAAAAATAACTTAATAGGGGTATGAGAAATAGACAGTAGCCAATGCTCAGACTCACTGAATATGTTTATAAAATTTCATAAAAATCGGTCAAGCCGTATCGGAGGAGTATGGTAACTACATTGTGACGCGAGAATTTTATATATAAGACTTTAAACAGTTGTACCTACACTAGTACCTATTTATATATATTTCCTTTATGTTAATTATCAATTTGATAACTACCGTATTACAGATATTTATATACAAAAGATAATCACAAATAAGGTGTAAAAATATATACCTACCTATAATTATCAATAATTTATTTTGAACTACGGAAAGAATATAACACATCTCTTTTACTTTTTTCCTTAAGTTATTTGGTTCAAGCTAATTTCAATCACAACGAAATTCTAGCACTCATTAATGACTTCTGTTCTTAATTATATCACTTTAAGTGAATGCAAGAAACTGGCATTTTATTAGTAGGCTTATATGCCCATTTCTCAAATTCAACAAATTTTAATCATGAATTAAAATTTTATGAAATGCTTAGCTTTGAAATGTTCGGCGCATTAGTAGATAATACGTTATTTAAAACGTATTTAATATTACCTCAGATATTTCGTTTAAAACATGCTCAGGCGTATGGTCAAAGTATTATTAATATATATATTTTTTATTTAAGGCGAGTTCGGTTCGAGAAGATAATGTTTCGAAAATGTTGATCGATCGTGATTGCGCATTAGGCGTCGACGCCATGTTAGCGACATGTTCGTTTTGCCGACAAACACCGATACAGTGTCGATAATCTGATACAATATTCATATCTAATAAATCCATGTTCTGTAACCTTTACAATTTACCGCTATCGCCTTACATAAGAGTGTTGTCTATATCAAATCTACCTACATGTGTGTGAACGTTGATAATGTTTCCTTTACCTTTAAGAACGTCTTTATGCAATAATGAATTCAACTATTTAAATTGAACTATATTAATAAAAAAAATCGACGAAGCGCAGCTGCGATGTTGCATAATTCGATCCGTTATAGCGACATGTTCGTCTTCCATAACGTTTACTGCGCGCAGTTGATGGACTGCACTCGATGGGCGTTGTAAAATATTTTTACTTCTTTTGTAGATTTGCACGTTTGAAACGAACGTCGATATTGCCGGCGTCGGGACTTATCCATTAAAAACGCTGAGAGTCCAATACCGTACGAGCCTGCCGCTTCAGTAACTCGCTCAAAAATTAATTATGCCAAGCTTTAAAATCTTGGGCGCTGTCAGTGGGAGCTACGGATTGGGAATACCCGTGAGCAGCGTTAATATTGAATAAAGTGGACAGCTATCCGAGAGCGCAGCGGTATTGTACGTGTGCTATTAGTAGCACTAATAATTTATGGCAACGCTGCGCAGTCTTTTGTCAATCGCACTTCGGCACCTCGTAAAATATTTACAACTATCTTTTCATTCCCGCATGCGTCCTTAGCTCTGTTATTCTCACTTATCAATTCCGAAATAATATTATGTTAATAAAATTCCGCCGACTACACATGTTGACAAAAACAAGTTAGATTATACTTTTTATTGTTCTAAAATCGAATTATTTTTTGTTTATTATTTTATACGTTAGTTGTCTTGTGATGTTTTATATGTGGTCGTTGAAGTAACGGATATTTAAAAAACACTTTCTTGTTCAAAATGATAAAAAAAAAACTCACCCGTTGAAAGGGTATCCAGCAAATGCCGCATCGTAGGGGTGATAAACTGTGGGATAGGGCCAGCTGGCAGCACTCGCTGCTAAATTTTCTTTCAGCTCGATTCCTGCAGCCTGTTGGAGAAAAACAAATAATCTTATTTATATTGAAAATGATAAAAATAATACAAAACGTTAAACGACAAAGTGAGGTTACGATAATGTATACAGCGTGTGTATTATCTGTTAATTAGATCACAAGAGGTCAAACACAGTATGTGGCACAATCGTGACTTCAACAAACATTCTCTCTCTTTAATATTCAAAACGTTACCGTGCTTCATAACCCTTTTCAATTAGACGTTCACTTGTCAGCGAATAAAGCAAATAATCTCAGTAAATTAGTCTATTAAATCTGCTTTCACATTTCCAGTAGCTTTAAAGTAATCCATTATGAGCGCGCTCTTTCTAGTCGGATTGATTTCTTGATCGATCGCTCCGATCCTTTCGTCTTAACTATTATTATTTAATGGCTTTGGATATCTGACTCACGCATCAATCATCTTTCTGAGGACAAATGCCTGTGTTTTTTAGTTTCTTGTTATTGATACGTCTCGACATAATTATATTAATACAGACCGGTGCGGTGGGGAGCTTTGTCAACTGCTTTTTTACTATCGCTCTTTATAACATATTTGTTTATAGATTGTTTAAGAATTGAGTTCGTTCTGTGTTTTATGAAATAATCAAACAAATAAGTACTTCGATATAAATCTTATCGTACTGTTGTCCTCCTTTGTTCTACATAGAAAATTATTTAGATAGTAATCTGCCGAAGCTATTGCATGAACGGTAGGTAAGAATTCAATTGTTACATTAACTGTTTGCGCTGATAATGTAATAATATACAAAGTTATTATTAGTACGATTTTATAAGGTAAAATTGCGTAAAGGACCGGACAGCGGTGCACGGCACAAAAATTTACAGCGATGCATTAAAAATACCTCAGGGGCGACTCCTAAAGCGGTCAACCAGGATAAATCTATCAAAAGATTTTGTTGTCCCAACAACTTCATTGGTGGCCGAATCGAAAATCCGATAATAAATTTTACTCAAGTACGACAGCGTAATCCAGTCGCGCTGTCGCTCTTTGTTGCTGCGACCTTTTTGATATAATTCCAGTTTTCTGTTACTTCAAATAATTGTACTAAGCTGTGACGCGAATCTGTTATTCGGATTTATTGTGAGGGGAAACGATATTTGACCGTTTGCCGCTGAAAGCCACCAACGATAGAAATGCTTCTTCGAACTCTTAATGCAGTTTATCTACATAACATCGGAATAGTTTTTACAATATCTCTATAAATATGTATCAAACGTAATTAATCTTTTTTAATAAGAAATATTTGTTTCATTGAAATGTAGTAAAAAACGGCACAAACAGAAATATCAAGGCGAATATTGAATTACAATTCGACTTTATTTAGTACAAGCGTTAGTAATGAGATATTGACAAATTAATAAAGAAAATATTCATGTATCAAAATATTATAGAACAAAAAACAACTAGCTATATAATCTATACTCATACCAACATAGGTGGTTTAATGGAACCGTGCCGTAATTCAATCTACATTAATTACATGTTCAGCTAGGTATATTTTTATAGTAGAAACATGTTTATAATCCGATCAATGTTGCGGAGAACATGCCAGCATGAGCTGGTCGATAGTGATGTAAGTGTAGAGACCTTGTTGATTCTTCAATCACAATCACCAAGTTCTTTTTTAATTTGAACACAGATTTATTCTGTAATCGTATGATTTTAAATTTAAGTTAATTTGTGTGAAAGTTTAATAAAAATATTACAATAACTAGAGGTAATACTTAAATAAACTGCAATGAGAAATAAATCTTTGGAAATAAAAAAAAAAATGAATATTATAAACTTTTGTCCAAAACAATTATCATTTTCAAACTTTATGAATTTGTCAAAATGTCGGCTATATCATAACATCTTCATAAGAGCATCGCACCACAAATCTATTAAGAGACGTTAGAGAGGTAGAGATTTATTTTCGAGTCGCTTCATTAGAACTATAAATTATAATTTTTTCAGTACGATACAGTCCACTTCCTGCGATGGTGCCACATGTGCGAAGTGCGGACGGATTGGAATCAAAATTAACCAACAAATGTTTTCAAAGAATTTTTTTTCTTACTAGATTTTTATTTGCGACAAACAAAACATTGACTTTGTACATTATTTTAATATGAAAAAAATTGTTCAATAAAAAGCATCAATGCGTTGAAGCATAATCTTCTAGGAATTGAATGGAAAATAAGTTGTTGATAATAAAAAAAAGATGAAGGAATAAAAAACGAAGGACCAGGACTCCATTCATAGGCACGGCTCGGTTTAACACTTTCGCCACCGATGATATACGATCATATCTACATGAATGATTGAATCATCTACCGGGACACGTTCACGGCCCCACCTTTTAACACCTTCCTCCAAAGTTTTACTACACGTCATATATTACGATCCGTGGCTACTTTTATGTTGTTACGATCATTATCATTCAAAGTCACCCACACGCGGTCGAAGCGGCGCGGCGGTAACTCTCAGTCTAATACCGACTCTCTGTTTTATAACTTTATGCCTAGAGCGAATGTAACAATTTTAATGGTATAAATACGAATAGTATTGAATATAAAGAAGCTATACTTTGTTATACCCCAGTTAAATATATATTGGCAATAACAATACTGAAGCTCGTAAATTATAAATGAATAACTACTGTTTGTACTCTGTTAAAGGCCATGCGATATAAAAATGTTAATCTCTAAGAAAGAAATCGTTAAACGCATTAAGTTATTAAGCTGCAGCGAGGTAGGAAACAACCTTTTTTCGAGATGATATACAGGTGAACATACGTCATCGGATTACGATTCTAATTTATACGTATTCTTTGTGCAGTAAAGCTTATTGTTGCGTCTACTTAAAGTTGTGAATGATTCTTATAGCTGCCTCTGTAGCGTACTATTTTGACATCGGGTCCTAATTATTTTAAGGTAATACTTTTTATGATGGGACCGGAGGAGAATAAAAAATAAACAGTAAGCTTCTCGACTGAGGATTGATAATCCGTTCCATTTAATAACCGTCTCGTCTTTGGCCGGTGTCACATTAACTGTAATAGATCTAATTAGTTAGTAGCCTGTCATTTGTGTGATTAACACGTTAATAGTATCATTGTATATCAATTTAAATATTAACTCTGTGATGACAACTCTATATTATTGTAAGCTTTTGTTTAACGAATGTACGAGGCTAGTATAATGATATGAGTTTATGTATATGTAATGATATAAAGTTTAGCAAGAAGTTTTCATTACTTATTCCAGACGTTGTTTAAGTTTTTTTTTTTATTATTATTTATTTAAATCGTACAGTTTACTTTACTTGACCTCGTATTGAGACAGTTTGATTGATGTTATTGTTGCAATCAAAAATCGAAAATTGTATTGTAATCTATATATATAAAAGAAAGTTGTGTTAGTTACACTATTTATAACTCAAGAACGGCTGAATCGATTTGACTGAAAATTGATGGGGAGGTAGCTTAGAACCAGGAAACGGACTTAGAATAATTTTTACCCCGTTTTCTATTTTTTATTCCGCGCGGACGAAGTCGCGGGTAAAAGCTAGTTTACTATAATTACATGAAACAAATAATATCATATTTCAACAAAAATTGACGAATTATAAATTCCCTTGGATAGGATATTTTGTACGCAACTAAAGACAAACTCTGTACACCTCACCTAATAAAGTAGTGCCAATCATAATTACTACATTTGTATGTACTTACAGTGTTAGTATAGAAGGGCGGCTGGTCAGCGGAGAGTGCAGGAAAGTACGCGGCCATGCCGGCAGCGGTGGCAGCGGTGGCAGCAGCGGCCTCCGAGTACGGCGCGCTGTACATCGACAGCGGCACGCCCGAAGCCAGACGCTGGTAGTTGAGGAACTCGTACTGGCACGAGCACACTGTCTGTCCTGTGATAGGGTCTTGAAATATAGGGCGGCCGGTGTCGCAGCATCGGGGCGCGGCGGCGGGCGAGCTCGGTCGTGCCGGGCCCCCCGCGCCGCCTCCGCCCCCGCCGCTCACACCCGCCTGCGCCGGCGGCGGACTGTTGGAGGCTGTCGATATGGTGCTCTGTAAGTTGTAAATTTTGAAATGCCTTTATGGCGCGTTTAACCATTCGCAGTTGCAGACATCTGAGAAATAGGAGGCCTCCGAACGCGCAGCGCACAGTCGCAAAGCAAAGCAGTATAATTATGTGATACAGATTCAGTAAAGCGTCAAATAATAAATGAGCTTTTAACGAGACGAAGGGGTAGATCATGGGCGTAGCCGACGCCTCGTCAGTGATGATGATCCATACGCAAATCGGTCACGCACCGCAACCCTTTTGATGCATATGAAGAAATTAGATTATGCATCGTTGCAATAATGCGACGCGACTCGGGATTGTCGAACGCCGACAATGGGGATCAGGGCTGGCGTATTGTTGTTATAATAGATTTATTCGCCGAACTACCTGAATGGATGTCGCGGTCGCAAAATAAACATCCGTCTGATATCTAAACACAAAGCGTCAGTGGAGACCGAGCACGTTTGCCCTTCTTAATTGAGCCCGACAAGAATTCATACGTGTATAAATAACTTTCTAAATATTTGTCATTGGAATGAAAAATGGTCTTCAGCGGGATAACAATCGATGTGTTCTCAATAGGATTAGAAACCGAGAAATGCCAGTCGACCGCTTGTGATACAACTCTGTGACAGGCAGTTGAAAGAAAATAAGAATTATAACTTTTGTGTCCTTTCCTTGTTATTATAGGATATTACCGGAAGGAATATGTTATTTTCGATTATAAATCTTTTAGAATATGTATATTAATCCGTAGTGACGTTTGTGACGTTAAATTCTAATAGGTGTTGAAAAGCTTTCGGTCAACAAGTTAGTTGAGTAAATGGTAAGATAATTAGAATATAAAACGTTTTAACCTTTTATAAGGTAAATAGTGTAAGGTATGTACGTAAGTGTAGTGAAGTCACGACGAGCTGTGACCCGCCCGTTAGAGATATGGCTTCGGTGTCAGCGGTAACAAGCACACAGCAGCGCGCCATGTTACCCGCTACTAGAAAATTTCGATCTACTGTGCCGCGCCTCGCCTCGACTAACTAAAAACATTTATTGTGCCGAGGGAATTATTGAGGTAATCCCGAAGCCGTTAAACGTCGAGTCCCTACATTACCTACGTTACTAACCCTGCATAGTTATTTAATCCTTGCTCGCAACACTGCTACCGCGAATGTGTGTTACATTTAGATATGATTTTCATCCATTGGACTTAACTATATTAATTAAATGTATATCATCCAGTCACGTGAAATAAACATCGGTGCTTTAAAGGATTCAATCCGACATAATTTATTTAGCATTGCCGACATTAATGACAATATCTATTTCATAGACCGACAAGGATATCTGAACCGGTGGACAAAAGTCAAACTAAATTATTATAGTTCACTACCCCCTCCTTTCAATGTGAAAAAGTGTCACAAGATCTTTTTCGTACTGCAGCTGTCATGTTGTTTTTTTATTATTTTATGCCATTTTCTACACCTATGTAAGTTTACATATGTTCTGTTAGAACTTACCGCGAAAGCAGCGCGTCTCTTATTGGCTATATAGTCATATTTTTAAGACATTTATCTTACTCTAGTAGGGAAATAGAAAAACAATTATAACTTTTAAGACAGTAATTTTGTAAGTGTTTACAATACTAAAAGTAATCTAAATATATAAAAGAAAGTTGTGTTAGTTACACTATTTATAACTCAAGAACGGCTGAATCGATTTGACTGAAAATTGGTGTGCAGGTTAGCTTAGAACCAGGAAACGGACATAGGATAATTTTTACCCCGTTTTCTATTTTTATTATTCCGCGCGGACGGAGTCGCGGGTAAAAGCTAGTTGTAAACAAATACATGTGTCCGTAAGATGGTTTAAACGTATTTTTCAAATCGGGCACATTCATCATACTCGTATTCGACGTTAGATCGAAGATTCATAATCAAAGAATCACATATCAAAACGTTATCTATTGCTTGTTATAGCTTTAAGCTAATTCTTAAATGAGCAAAGCTACAAGATTCAATAAGAGAAGGAGACGCTTTAGTTTCATTACCTATTTAATACCCTCTGGGAAATACAGTTTCTGTGTTTAATATAAATTGGTGTTTCATGTTCTCAGCAATGCAGACATTTATACCAAGTGACAGTCAGTGCATAATATAGACGTTTACAGAGCGCAAAATGAATTTAAACTAGTCAGTGAAACTATGAGCATCGTGTTATCATTAAGTAGGCACTAAAGTTTGCGGACTCTGCACTACTTCCGACTTTGTGCCCGGCCAGCTATGAACTGCTTACTCCGTTATATATTTTATTATTCAACTATTTAATTAACATTGTTCTTAGTTACTTTTGCTTCATCGATCGTTTTTGTCTTTATAGGTTCGTGTGCCATGCTAATATTGACTTTATTATAATTTTTACTTCATAGGTGGCGTTAGTAGTAAGATATTGCATCATTTTGTATTTTGTTTTTTTATTTCGTAGTTATTTTCAGCGAATTATTTATGTGATATATTTGTATTCTTTAAAATGTGTCAAGTTGCAATTATATCTTTGAATTTTATTCAGCATTCATAATGTCCTAGATAGGACCTATTATAGAATAAGAGCGTTCGATGAATCTAAGAGGACACCTGAAGCACGTACTTGCGCATTCTGATATCTTGAATAACTTATTATAAAGTACTTATATCTATTGCAAACTATCATCTTCATATCCAATGATATTGCTTTGAATTTACCGACTTTAAAGTGCCTCCTTCATCTAACAAAGCACAACTAAAACATTGAAGCGATCATAAATGATAACGCGGAAATAACACAAACAACTGGAATATAATGAAACGACAAGCGAAGATGTCACAAATGTAGTACTTTGGTCGGCTAACTAACCTACTGCAACAATAAAACGGGTGTGTTTACGAGATGTGATAAATGAATGATATCTCAATAAATACCTAAAAGTGGAATAGATTATTAGACGCACGGGTTTATCAAATAGTGCATACGTTACATTTGTAGCAAAACGTTTCCGATAAGACTGACACTCTGTAAGTGGGTGCGTGTCTCACACATTTATCAATACGACGACTTGGGGAACAAAACGCGCAGCGCAACTATTACTTACGCACTTACATACGTATATGTGCTTATTAGATAAAACGTACGGAAAAAACTCGTCGTCATATCCTTTTCAAATATCGGACGGCCCAGGATTAAAGTGCCGCTGCACCTTATCTCGCGCAGACATCTTTTAAAAAACAAACACGAGAAGTATTCTCTTTTTGTCGTCTTTTTTTATAGTAACCCGCAGGATGTGTTAGCGTCGTTAAGCCCTTTTAAGTGTTAAACCATGTAACTGAATATTCGAGCGTATAAGGACCCGATCTATTTGTTAAATAATGTAAAAAAGTTAATCTTAGAGAAATCGGACCCAATGACATGAATTTCGTTAAAGACATCAGCCGGGCAAAAAATATCGTTGACATGTTAGCCAGTTCGTAACCGTGGGTGAAGCCGGCCGCGGCCAGGTAACGTCGAGCTTTTTTATCAAAGTCGGCTCTTTAGCAGACATCATTAAAGTATTAAATTTACGATAAGGCTATCCCTATTACCGAAATAATTCGGTATTTCTTGCTAATGTGGATAAGACCGAGCGATAAGCGAATGCGAGTCCGCGAATCGGAATGACCAAGACTACGCGTATTAGACGAAATATACCCAGGTTAGATTACTTACAATATTTAGCAATTCTAAGAAGCTTCTAAGATTAGCACGCTATGGAAGCTGAACCAACTGTTTCCAACTGTTCTCATACTATTGTATTGCATCGTAAAGGCTAGATGGACGGACTGTCAGCAGATGCAGTAATTGCTTACTAGAATGTTGCCTAAGCTCTGGTCAGATTCGAAGCGTACATGCTCCCTGAATAGTTGGAGTGCCGTTGTACCCGTCTAATCCCTTTCACGCAGTCGGCTAAAGAAAAAGCATTACAATATAACAGATGCGTTGATAAGACGGAGGCGTCACGCCGAGCTGCCCTCGTACATTCCATTCCGCGAGTGAAAAGTAATGCGAATTATTTCGATCATGTACATTTTTCCTTCGGTTTAACACCGGCTTAATTGTGCTGATTAAAATCAATAATAAAATAATTTGTTTAACAGTTGCTGTCGTGCCGAGGCTCGTTCCTCGCGCTAGATTGTGCCGATAGGCCGTGATTCATTTGCCGCTCTTGATTTATTAATTCGACTATTTTGTTTATAAAAAATATCTATATGCTCTGATCCATCTTATATGGCACCGTTGTTATTAAGATAAATGTCTTTTAATTCAGTTGATTTTTGTGTAAATTCTTACTTTAGTAAATTAGTCAATCGATTAAAGTACAGTCATTAATTGTGATGCTGGTTTTTTATTTTGCTTTTTTTATGTTATACAAGTTTGTTAAAAGATAGATTTATTATATGGTTCATCATCCTCAGCCTATAAGTCCCCATTGAGGGACTCGGAGCTTACCCTAAGTTAAGAGTGACTAGGCCATAATCAACCACGCTGGCTCAGTACAGGTTGGTTGACTTCACACATATGTAAGCATCTTAGAATTTTTGTTTTCCTTGAATATATAGGCGATGTATAATAAACATCTATATAATAAATATGTATGTAATAAATAAATATGTGTATAATAAATAGTATTTAAAATGAAAAATCAAAATTTAAATAAATATATATTTAATGTTATGTATTTTTATTAATATTAATAAAAGTGTTCAAGCGTGTATTTGTATATTTTTAATTTCTTTTTTAAAGAATCCAGTTACGATAGTTTCATATCATTGTCTTAAATTACGTTCTATCCCAAAGTGACATCTAATAGTTCAGCGCCATTGTTTAGGTGATATCTTGAAATGAGAAAACGTTTAAAGATATTGAGGAAAAAAAAAGTGTCACGTATCAAGAGACCGCATCTCGATGTGAATGGACACTTTAAGATAAATTTTATCTTTGAAATCTTTAACTTATTTTTATTTCTAAAGTGTTTCGACTAAAAACAGACATATAATGTTTAACTTAATATGTATACTGTTGCCAGTGACTTCGTACGCGTGTAATTAAAAAAATAGCCTATGCACTATTGTATACGTAATAATATATCTCTGTTTCCAATTTATTCGTGGTAAATACGAAACGTCAACGTAAACGGTGGATGCGGAAGGCGGAGAACCGCGTACTGTGGAAGGCATTGGGAAAAGCCCAGCAGTGGGCAGATAAATGCTGTTGATGATGATGAAATACGAAACGGCTAACACGCATCAGATCAGAGAGACGTGGTGCGACTGCGAAATAATACCAGTTCCACACACACCGAAAAAGAGTCCTCGATCGTCTCTAAACTCTTGGAAAAAATCTTGGATTAAAAATATTGTCAACCCTATCATTAGCATTGACAAAATAGAGTTTAAGAGCAATAACAATATGTTTCTAACGGGGATTTTGGTCTCAGAAACCCATGGTAAGTGAAGCGTTAATAATTAACACAATTAATTTATCTTGGAGTGCGTGAAAGCTAAGCTATATTGGTTAACCATCGACCATCACGAATTAATTAAGCTTTCACACTCCTTGACTTAAAAACACTTCAAAGCCTTCACGTATAAAGTGTTTTGTACTAATTAATTATAAAATTATTTATCAATATTAAAAATGAAAATTAATTGCTTGCACTTTTAATTTTATCCCTGACACATAATATTCGAACGGTTAATTTACAAATAAAGGCAAAACAATATAATTAATTTATCGATCAGATTTCATAATTAATATTACATTCACGACCTATCGATACATTCTGGCTCTGATAAATTAAAAAAGTGCAACTAATTTTAATAGTCCATTCTCTAAAGTTAACTGTTTAATACAGATTATAAATCAAGTTATTATTTTTAAGTCATTCTGCGGTTTTTGAGAAGTTATTGAAAATATTTCAATAGGTTCAATATTTCAAACTCGGTTCAAGTACTATTTAGTGCAGGAAGACTGTTAAACTAAAAATAGTAATATAATATTTAATATTTTCAAGATACAGTGAATATTTTTATAAAATAATAGGATGATATGATTCACACCAAATTTCATTAAAAATAACATCGGGCGTTGATTTTATATTCCCACTCATAAAGTCAACGACCTTCGACCGTTACAGTGCGTGATGGGCAAACACCTTTCCACGAGGCTTTATGTTTGAACGCGTATCCTTTCATAAACTTATTTACATAAAATTGTGACTTTAATTGGACGATTACATGGTGGATCGGGTTGATGTTTTGTGTCTATTCCGGCCGCATCCTGCCCGAGATATCCGTAGAGATAAGACACCGCCTCGGCCCACCCTTGAAATGCAGAAAGCCTTAAAGAAATTCACACCTTCCCTAATTAAGGCGGAATTAGGGAAGAATAAATATTGGTGGGGGACCGGTTTATTTTAATATCCCGCCGAATAATGTAAAGATAAATACGTAATAATGGTGTATAATGCTAATGTATTCACGTTAATAATATCATAAACAACGTTTTTTAAGAATACAACTAGGGTGGAGGAATATTAAAAATAAGTTTAAAGTGTACGGTAATTATTTTTAAAATATAGCTGTTAAATAGTTAATACACTATAGAATTACTAATTGGTTCTAATAAAGTTTAAATACGAGCTTTTTTAATGGTTTTCAAGGTCGCAGATCTTTTGCAGTTTTTCTTGTTTGTTATGGTAATTCTAAGCAGGTGTTATTTGGCGAACACGATAGACACCTTGGCAGGAATGTATACGCGGCAATCCTTGTTTTATAATTGCGCTAGTAATGTTTTTCTTTTTGTGCAAATAGCAGATGAGACTAATTAAAATTTATGACTGCAAACGCGCTAAACGTACTTCATCGTCTTTTTGTAACACGTTTCGGATACGGTCTGTGGCGGGGAAAAACAAATCATGAATAGTGTTGAGAATTTATAATAGAGTTTTATCCGATCTCGATCAAGCAAGTGGGCAAAACGAGTGTTGTATCTTTTTTCTAAGTCTAGATTATAATTTTGATAATAGAATTGTTTAGTGTTTATTGCAATAATTAGACGCCGAAATAAATGCCTGATCTTCAATTATTTTTGCTTATCAATATTACTTTAAATAAATAATTGTTATTTATTGGATTCATGTTTAATAGATTCTTTTATAATTCCACATTCATATATTACCTTATTATATAATACATTTTATTAAAAAAATGACAAAATATATTACATAAAAAATAGTATACCACCGGCTGCGGAATCCCATGACTCAAGCAACCAGAGGTGAGGGCTACAGAGACAGGAACCCCCTCACTATGCGCGCGGTTAATCGATTCTTATTTTTATGGTGACGAATAATATGGCCATTAAATTAATTTTCGGATCGTATATTGATTTAGACTGTAAGCCAACAGATATCCTTTTACCAAGACTTAATATAATAATACTAGTAATGTTGGGGCGCTCAACTAACAACCTAAGTAACTTGACATAAGATTGAAAATTGTATTTGTTATTATCAGATATGATTTTGATACGTGACGCTTGGGATATAAAAGCTCCAGAACACCGTTATTGATTAACCACTTAATACAATGTGTTCATAAAATCCGTTATCGTTATTTTCGGATCTAAAATCGGATTATAATAATTCAGTTTAAAACAGTAAATACTTGAACAAGTTATTTAAAAGGAGGACATATTAGGTCATAATAGGATCCAAAGTATTTTATGTCGCCTGATATCCACTTTTCTCAGGGGCTTATTTGGAACCATTTAACAACTGGTCAGCTCTTAACCATCTTGTGGTAAAAAGTTTTTAAAATTAACCATGGTAGGAATCTATTACCATCAAAGTGGTAAAAATTCTCTTTTAAAATTCATTTAACATACATACTTTAGAAAATAAATATACCTTTTTACGTTGGATGATTATTATGTCAGTTTTTTTTGTGAGAAACGTTCAGTTACTATTTCGGTTAGCTAATAAAACATTCTATAGTTTTCTAGAAACAAGAACTGTATAGGTATAAAGAAACTATTACAATGTTTATTCTTCAATCAATTCCAATCGACTATATTGATGCAAGCTTGTCAGAGACATTAACAGCAAACAACGACGAAGGTCAGTTCAGTGAAAAACATTGACAATATAATTATTTAATTTTAAAAATTATATTCCCTTAATACTGTATCATAATTAAGGTAATATTCTAACTACGAGGGTAATTTTTTTATGTTACTTCGGTTATGAGGAATGAACTTAGATGTGATAGGATGACAAGAGATGGAATGGAATGAATTGGGGCGAATACCAAAAATCATACCAAGATCCATTGAACTACCGCTACCTTGAACGGTCCAACTTTTAACGGCCCTTAGCTATACTTGATTTTTGTTAAACTAGTACTTTATTGAGGTATCAGTATGTGTGCTGTAGACGCTATTACGTATTATGACGTGTTTTATGGCGATTTGAAATCTTAACGCTGGCCCGAATAGCTATTATGAATTTTTAAATGGCAATTCGGACACGTACAGTTTCCGACTCGGCCCTCGACCGAGACCGTGTTATTATTGTGTTCCATTCAAACAGCTCATTCATAAAATTGCAACTTTTCGAAACGACCGTCGACACACTTCATTGAACCAAGAAATGTAGCCGAAATACTTTTTATCCTTTTTCTTATGTCCTGTTTCGACAAATCAATTTAACTTTACGGGTGTTGTGTGGTATACAGAATACATTTTTATATTTTGAACCACAAGATTGGCTTTTTTATTGCTAATTTAGTAGTAACTGAATATTATTTAATTAAAATACAAAATTATTTAATTTATTTCTATTACATTTAACTTTTAATTAGACACAAAAAAAAACATAAAAAGTTACCGGAATGATATTCACAAATAACGATTTTAAACTTTAAACGAAGCGCATGGTATTTTGAAAGTTGTGCAAAGTTCATAGGGAATTAATGAACCTATCTTCCATGTGACTTTGTTGCAAGAACTGTATTAATTAGCAAGTTACTATTTATGTGTTGTTGGATTTAAAAAATAGAGTTTAGCTTTCGGTCTCGGTAGGGGAGTGAATAAAAACAAACTTTATGAACTATCGATCCGAACGTTAGTTTTTAAATTTTTATACCATTGAAAATAATTTCACATTAAGATATTAATAAGAAATCTCTGGTATTTTATTTGCAAAGGGGTATAAAGAAATTTATATACCTTTTTAATTTGGTCACTTATTTAAAATTCTAAAAATATTGACAAATTTTAAAGAAATTAACAATATGTTATAAAATGATACAAGATGATAGTAAAAAATCAGTACTAATAAGTTACAGTATCGTATTGTAATGCACGGTAGCTAAGACACATGCAAATTGTTTTTAAACGAGGGAATCTTTTTCCACATGATTGCATAAAGGTCTCCGCGGATTTATTCAAGGCCCGCTTTTACCCAGTACTCGCATCATTCTAAACGCATTATTGTATTGGACCTGAAGGGCTTCTTAACGTTTCTGTGTAATTGAGGCACACTGCCTGGTAAAAGTCCTGGAAAAAATATATAGCGTAAAAATCACCTTTTATTATTTTATTATACTGAGAGCTAATCTCTTAAATGGCTAGTATTTTTTTTTAAGTTAAAGGACAGAATTATTTATATACGAAATATGTATATACGAAAGGACATCCCAAAACAAAATAGTTTCTTGATAATTCCAAAAATAAACGTTCAATCATGGTAAGCTCGGAGCTGGACGCATTCATATCGCTAATGAAGTTGTTTCAGAGTGTTCGCCACAATTTATGGAGCTCCCTTAACGTATTAAACATGTGCTAGTGCTTTGGGCAGCGGCCTAATAATAACTGGGCTATTATACCGCTTAATACCCCTGTGACGCGGCCGCAAACATTCCTACATCCACTAACACAAAATTAGGTTGACATTAATGCACTCTTAAAAGCTGAAACGCATGAGATAACCTAAGATACCGAATATGATAATTATTATAAACTTGCTGTGGCCCGCAACTCTGTATGCGCGAAATTAAAAAAAAATCTTAATGAGTAGCCTATGTGTTCTTGCAAACTATGTTCTACATCTGCGCCAAATTTCATCTAGATCCATTGAACCGTTTCGAAGATACCTTCAAACAAACATCCATCCATCCATCTAAACATTCCCCTTTATAATATTAGTATAATAGTATTAAAGCCATTCCGGTAACATCTCTAAAAGATTGGTAAGAGAATGCAAATTTAACATATGCTAGACAATGTGTGTATGAGAGTGCGAAGGTGAGAGCTGAAAAACGGCTTCTTTTTGCGTTTGTTATTTATGCCTGTGTTACAGCAATCGAAACTTTTATTTTTAATATGTTAACAAATTTAAATAATTCAAAATGTCAGTGAAGAACTTTAAATGCGCTATAGGAATTTGATTTGTCGTTTAGTGCAGACGCTATTAAAGCAGTGGCGATTCAAAACATCCCGTGCGGTTCCCGATCGAACCTTTATTGCTCGCTCCCTGTCGTTAATCACTAATCGTCGAGTGAAATACCAAAATAACTCCATTTCTATACGGTATATTCGCATCAATTCTCACATTTAGTTCGATTTATTAATATGACGGTGACATAATAAAGCTATGATATCTTTGCAGTGAAATTGAAAAATATTAGTCGTAGTATTTCTCCCATATTTTTTGTCGAATACGAAACATATTAGAATCAATTTATATGAAGATCCATATGAATATAATAGTGCTCTTAAAATTGTGCTGCATTTGTCATTTGACAGTTATAATTCATTAATGTGCACTACGTTAAATCATGGTACATTAGCTCTAAGTATACAGACAAATTGAGAACCTCCTCCTTTTTGAAGTTTGTTAAAAAATAAAGAGAACTCGGAGAAGGAATGTGTTATGTAATAAAGCAGACGCTTTATTTTTGTGCAAGGAACAGGGCTGTTCCGCTGACAATCTGGTGACGACGAGACGTCAACTAATAGCATGTTAACACTTCGTACATCGCCTCCAACCGTGGGCGAGAGTTATCCACTAATTGTCATACATGTGTATTTCCAGTTCACATAATAACATCTCTCGGGACTACTGTCACCTGATTAGGAATACTAACGAAAGATCTGTGGTCGCGACGCCCTTTCTTATGGCCTCGCCGTTGATAATGTTACGACTTCGTTTTTGGCATGTCGTATTTTTATCTGGCAGCCGAGGAATTTAATTCATGAGTGTCACTATTCATCGAGGTAAAAGGTAATATGAATAATTGCGTTCGATACGAGTTTAATTGTGAGATATTTTTTTTAAATCAGTAGGCGTAAAATGTTACAAGGTAAACGAAGCTTTCTGAGAGTGTTGACAGAGTACAAATTGCGGTGCAACATCAGGTACGTATTCGTGTGTATTTTGTCTCTTTCGGTTCGGGGCGCACGCTCGCACAAATCCGGTTGTCGTGGAACGGCCACCACAATCCGATGCCACCGTAACGAGATAACAAGGTCCTACGTACAGTGTGGACACACTTCCTTCATTTCGGAGAAATTAATTGAACTTTCCGAGAATCAGGAGAAACGGCTCAACTATCTGATGAGGGGTAGCCGCGAAGCCGCTACCACCTCCTCTCGATGTTGATAAACGATTCGATACACGCGACATGACTTGCCCGTACCAAGATATCATTTTAATTTTATTCACCATCTTAATTTAACTTTCTAAGTACTTTACAGTATCGACAGTATTTAATAGAGGTTAATGGAACGCTTTAATGTTATCGGATATGATTTTATAATAATTTGATGTCTTTATCTTATGAAATAGTTTCAATGTAATAAAATTAAATTAACGATTACATTATTGTACAGTGAAACTGTTGTATGTTACTTATATTAGAAAATAGATTATACGTAGAACAATATAGTAAATGTTAACATATCATCAAACAATACAAATTTTTATTTCACCGTTGATTTAAATTAATCAATTAAATTAAAATGATTAAATAATATACATTTACTATAAAGTAAAATATCTTCTAAGAGTTGCAAATTTATATCGTGATTATGTACCTCTAAATGTCCTGAGTGAATTCTTCACAATTTGTTATACAAATAGACTTATACAGTACTTAGTCAATATAAATAGGCAAAGACTAGATACCAGGATTATTAAATTAGCGACTCAATAATGTTAAAGAACAAAGTTTAATAAAACATATGGGTGGTCTTATAATTGAGTAATGTGTAACAAAGAGTCATTTAATACAATTTATTGCATTCAAACACGTCCTTAATAGGAAATACATTGGGCTCAATGCCAGTCATGACGTTTCAATAAGGTTATATCCAATCAGAAAATATTATGATACCTTATTTCCAATAAGAAATTAGCTTGATAACATTAGAGCCCGGAATGCCATGCTAAAGTAATCGGAATATGACGTTTGCAATGTGGATCGAAAAAAGGATGAATATATTATATGAAAGATATAAGTAAGAAGGCAGTGGATTCAGATATAACGATTGATAGAGATGTGTTTATGAATAGTACTTACTTAGACGAACCTTCATAAGGAAAAAATCAGATTGATAAAATTTGCAATATATAATTTTAAGTTTTTAAGCGTAACAAAAGTGCGCATTATCCAAAAAATGGAAGTTTATATCGACAGATTTGGAAGCAAAAATCACAACAGGTCTAATATGAATATTAAAATATTATTTTACTTCAATACACACGGTCAGCGTGTCATTGAGAACAATAGGCAGCCGTAAGCACGTTTACTTAATTACCGCCGTTTTATTTTAAGAATAAAAAAGTAAGCATTGAACGTTAAATTACAGAACAAAAAAGGACCAGGACGCGATGGTCGATTGCAAAATGGAAAGCCAATGTTGCTCATAAAGTATTAATACTTTGGATTTACACCGCCAAAACATTTATACAAAAACGTAATGTGATCTCGTTTTTTTTTTTAAGAGAATGAATGGGGTAACGAAATGTTTTTGAACAGTATTTCAAAATTGTGCCTACAGTTTAGTTAAATGAATTTTCACCACGTCCCTGAGGTCTGATAGTGTGTTGCACCAAACGTGGCTTTTGGAGACAGAGTAAACAAAGTTACTAGAACCCTCTTGTACGGTGTGCTCGAAATGAAGTTAACGTACCGTCACAAACATTGACTAGTCAATTACTTGGAGACCACTCACATCGCAGTAGGCGCCACAGAGACTCTAGCGGTGCATAAAAATGACTGTAATGAACAGTTATTTTTATATGATGATGTACTAATGAATATGAAATATGACTGCATATGTAAGATAGGTTTATTTTAAATAATTTTTTGTGAGAAAGTGTTACAATGCACACGAGAAATGAAGAAGTCACTGAAAAGATGCCACTGCTTAATGAACTTTGACAATTAACGTACATTTAAAATTGATTAAACACTTAATAATTTTTCCATCTTACTTATTTTTGTTTTATTATTTTGAAATCACTTGGATTTCTTGCTCATTTGACAATTTATAAAAAAACGGATAGAATATAAACTATAACAAATTCTTTTGAACTTTGAGTCACAGTGATATGTTTTAAGAGATTATACATAGTTAGTAGTACCTATACCTGACAGAAATTGTATACCTACTTTGGTTATTGGATTATTTAGCATTTACTAAGTAGTGGGGTAAAATATGAGGTCAGCTGGAACCTTATATTGTAACAATGTTCGAGCGCTTTTTCTACGTAAAGAAGTAAATGAGGACGTTGTATACCCTACTCTATGCTCTGTGGAAATTATAAACATTGAACGAATTGTATTTACTTGAAGGTAAGAGTATTGCATTTTTCTGTAATTTCTTAAATAAATGAAACAGTACAGTTGCAAAATAAAAATTGAAAAAAAATGTTAAAACGCGTGATTTTAGATGATAAAAAAAAACTAAGACATTTTGAAAATACCTAAGAAATATTCGAAATTTAAATGTGTAAAAGTGACGATGTTTCGATCGATTCAGGAAACATTAATCTGGAACACAACAGTCAGAACGACAACATCGATATCGACCTGAATAAGGCAACCTTGTCGCCCTTTGTTCCACATCGTTTAACATAATGAAAATACTTAAGAATCAGCTGCAAAAAAACCTCGGCCGAAATTAAAATGTAACTCCGTCGTATTATTCATCGTATATTCAATCTCAACAATAACATGATTAATATAGTACACTTCAAATCGATTATGAAGCTTAAACACTAGTTAACTAAGGACTCTATTATTATCATAACTTTTTCTCATCTATGCTCTATATATATTAATAAAATTGGAGTGTATAAATATGTATGAATAGTCTTCTGCCTGTCAGTACATACAGACAGAAGTTCTAGGGTTATGCTGATTGGTTGTTAATATAAACGTAATTTAAGAGAATGCATTTTTTACTTCGATTGCACCGAATTTATTCGATTGTTGACTGCATTCTCAGACAATTCAAGTAACATCATGTCATGGTCAGAGAAGTCGAACGATTCGTTATCTGTTAGCTTGGATAAGAAGTAACATATTCACGGAATTTGTATGAGATAAGATTTGCAATTGTGTAATTCTAATTTCCTTGTGAATTCATGCATGTTTTTTACTATTCATCATATTGTATATTAATAATTAGTAAATTATAAAACTGTGGCAATGAAAACCTATGGTTAGAAAGAAGCTTTAGATAGAATGAGCCTTCATACAAACTAAGTTTTCAGCTTTGTAGTTGTATAGAATATAGTTTAGTAAATTAAGGAAAAGTGTAATAAAATGATTAATTGGATTTAAGATGTTATTAAATTGTTTTATATACGAACAGTTATCTTTATTTCTTAAATACTGAAATATAATTATAACATAGAAGGCATTGAAAATTTAATACAGTTAAAATTACAAAAGCCATTTATTTAATCTTAATTTGTGAGTAATTATGGTGGAAATGAGAGCAATAATGATGTGATTTTCTTATTTAAATGCCTTATTATACTGTTTTTAATTTAGTTATAAAACTCGTGGCACAGAATTAACAGTAACTATTGCCAGTTTTTTTTAAATGCCTAAACGTAACGAACACAATATTTTTATCTAATGTTACCGCTCCCAGTTAACATAGCTAACAAAATTTTAATGTTTTCGCAGCTGTTACAGTATAGTTAATAGTAACTTAGGTATCTGGTTAATAAACGAACCAGTTTTTGACATTATAAATTATTAACAATAATTTCGATGGGTACCGGGAATAAAGCCGCAATCGTAAAAATGAAAATGTTCAGGAAAAAATATTTAATGAAATTATGGAATAACTATAAAACCACTGAATATCTTAAAATAAATTATATGTCACCTTGTTCGTTATTTTTTGCCTAAAGTACTGTTGCAGTTACAAGATTGTATATTTTATCCAAATAGGAAAAAATCGGTAAAGATCATATTGCTGCTATTTATGTCGAAAGGTTGTTCCCATAATAGTCACTTACAGCTTTGTTCCACGAAAAAAAAAATTAATGTTGATACAGTAATAACATGTTACAGCTTTTTTCAGTGTATTATAGGATACACGATGGATACAGTAACCATAGTTTGTGTTCTTATTCCTTGAACTTGATGAGCGTTTTGTGGACGGTATTCATATTTTACTGTATATTCATCGTTGTATGTTTTTTTTAATCTTTTATCTTTGCGTGAATATCTTATTTTTATTGACAGTGCTTTTATTATTATTATTTTTTTACTAGAAATATAAGAATGGATCATTTAAAGTGGTAGAAATAAAGAGCATTATGTTATTATTAAACAATCATTTATTGAATCAAAGTAGCATAATTAAAATGACAAATTCGTGACTTTATAAGACTTTTTTACTTATATTATGCATGAAAATTAAGAATTCCTAATAAAAAAGGTACTTATGCTTAACTTTAAAACTTGTGCTATTTAAATTAAATTATTTTATAAAATGTACCTACTCTAATTATAATAAACTAAGACTAGTTTATTAGGAACTGTAGGAAATAAACTCATCTAAACCAACATTCGTATTATCTTAACATAATAAAAAAATTGGGTACCAAAATATTTAAAGCAAAATCACGTCTAAAGACTTGACTCTTGTAGCGGATCCTGTACCTCAGCAGCTTCGTGGGTTCCACATGCCAAAGATTTATAGAAATCGTGATAATATTGTGGAATATCATGACTGTTACAAAGACTCAGTAGATCAGAGTACAGAGCTTTCGACACAGGAACCGGTTCGTTGTAAGCTACTTGTAATTCAGGAAGAGTTGCAGATTCAGCTGTAGAATACGTAGAAACAACGTCTAAACGTGTAAATTTCTCTAAGATGTCACCATTATGTTTTACTCGTATTTCGGTGTTAATAAATATATATTATCTGCGACATTTAAGTACATGTCATTTACTAAGAAAGCCATCGCAACTGCTAAGGCACAGGCACAAGATAAATTATATGAATCCCTGAACAGCCCGCCGGGACAAAAACGCCTGTTCCGTATAGCAAGAGAGAGAGAAAGGAATGCAAGAGATGTAAACCACATCAAGTGTATTAAAGACGATGAAGGAAATGTATTGGCGGATGATAATGATATTAAACAGCATACGATAGGGTTCCGAGGAAGGTTTTGTGGTGGGCTTTGAAAGTGAAAGGAGTGCCTGGGAAATACCTGCAGCTTATTCGTGCTATATATTGTCGAGCCAATACACACATCCAGTCCGCTGTTGGCGATAGTGACAGGTTTGGTGTCTCGGTAGGCCTACACCAGGGTTCGGCTTTAAGTCCGTATCTCTTCCTCCTGGTAATGGATGCGCTAACATCAGACATACAGGAGGAAGCACCCTGGTGTATGCTTTATGCTGATGACATCGTGCTTGTCGGGGAGGATGAATGCGAGGTGCAGAGCAGGTTGGAAAAATGGCGAGATAAATTGGAGAGAGCTGGTCTTAAAATCAGCAGAACCAAAACTGAACATTTGTTCTGCGATTTTGGTGGTCCGACCAGCTTTTCTCCAATCGCTTTAAATGGTGTTGACCTACCAACCTGCTCCGATTTTAAGTACCTCGGTTCACTCGTCCAATACGATGGTGGTGTTGACCGGGATGTGAAAAGCCGAATAAATGCAGGTTGGATGAAATGGCGACAGGTCACCGGTGTGACTTGTGATCCAAGAATGCCACCCAAGCTTAAGGGACAGATCTACAAGTCAATCGTAAGACCTGTCTTATTGTACGGATCTGAATGTTGGGCCACCAAGGTTTCGGATGAAAGAAGATTGCATGTAGCTGAGATGCGTATGCTAAGATGGATGTGTGGTGTGACAAGAAAAGATAAAGTTAAGAATGTGCATATCAGAGGAAGTTTGCAAGTAGCGCCAGTTATCGAGAAATTGAGGAGCAGAAGGTTAGCGTGGTTTGGACATGTTATGCGGAGGGATGATAATCATATAAACAAAAAAGTAATGAGATTGAATGTGGATGGCTATAAAGGTAGAGGAAGACCAAAGAAAGTATGGATGGATTGTGTGAAAGAGGATATGCGTAAGAAGGGGGTAAATTCAGATATGACGGCTGATAGAGATGTATGGAGGAGTAGTACATACTATGCCGACCCTCCATAGGGATAAGGGCAGGTTGATGATGATGATGATTTAAGTACATGTCATTTGTAAAATATCAGAAAACAAAAATTTTGACACAGGTACATTAATTCGAATCATGAACAGATGACTATAAAATTGTAAAATAATTATTGTAGATTATTATCTTCAGTAATACAAATAAAATAACTATAGTTTGGTAGTCTTGTGCGTGATTTAATATTTGCTGCCATTGAGTAACGACTCAACGATAGTTTAGTAGGTACAGCAATGTTTAGTGCGAATCTGTTAACATCAAAGTAGGTACAGTAATGTATAGTGCGTTTAATGTTTACATGTTTTATTCCCTGGAAGAAAGCCGTAATTACAATTGCTGGTCTAAAATTGAAACAAAAATTTCACTTTCAACATAACCGTATTGTTCCAGTAATATTTTTCTAAACGTTTACCAGGAACAAACAATTAATGTACAAAGTGATTTTTCTATTTTTGTCATTTTTCATCAGAATTAAGTAAAAAAAATATATAAGGTGTATTTAGGTCCGTAGATACCGAATCTGACTTAACCCGAAGACTGTCGCAATATCCATTGCGACATTATTCCAACTACCCATCGATTTCATTGTTGAACTATGTAAAAAATTAAATTCTGTACAATGTATTCTTACTACAGTCAAAAGATGGCGCTGTTATCAAAATATTAATAGGTATTTGTTTTGCGTAACTACCCTACGTTATAAAAATGTTATGCCAAATCTATTGCGCTTAATAAAACGTAGATGCAATGAAATTTAGTGGAAATATTATCGGAGCATTATAAGAGCAAGAATCATATTTATTGCTATAATTGTTGCTCGTTGACTAATTTAAGAAATATGTGCTTAAATTCTTTATTGTCATAGTGCGGTCCACTTGAAATAAAATGGCACAGAACCAGTTTATTTGGCAAGTAAAATTATGCCACTAGGGGCTTAGTGAACGCAAGCTCTTAAAGCGTACGCGGCATAAACGTTTACAGCCCATTCTTGTACTTAATTGCTATTTAAATAAAAACTCCATGAACGCAATGGGACTTGAATGGTGTCGGAGAAAAAACCCCGTCGGAATTCCGATTAAGCGAACGTATTAAAGATTGAACTTTATGCTTTCTTCAATTGTTTTATTATGTTAGTTAATCCTTGTTGCGGAGCGCAAAAGCATTACGTGTATTTATTTATTTAATAAAATAAAGGTTTTTGTAATAAAGTTTGAAGGGAAAGGATTAGAAAGAAAAAACGAAGTATTTTCCTATTATTTAGCAGTAAACGTAATACGATTATATCAGTACATTGAACTAAATTGTGTTTTACATTTTTTTGTAAAGAAAAAACTGTTTTCATAATTAAGACACTTAAAATTTTAACTTTGAATATGCTGTTTTTAGAGCAATAAACTAGTTGCGTACTAATAGAAGTAGACTACTATTGTTGATATCATTTAATCTTCCAAAGCCAATGTAATATTTATAAATTAAATAATTATTGTTTAAGGTACTTTTAATAGAAATATTTTATCATAATTATGTTTATGAAATAGATGGTCATAGACTAAGTTTCGAGAAAAATAGAACCGACACCATGCTCGAAGTTTATTTATAAAAAATAAATAAATACAGGATGTATATTAAATAACCTAATATAATGTTTATGTTCAGTCACAATAAATACTTGTGTGCCCTTGGTGCAATACTTATGTTACTAAGTATGATGTATCAAAATATTTATTATTAGGTAATTAATATTTAATAAATAACTGTTAAATTATTATAAAACTATGGAACTATTCTCACAGTATTGGCTCATTCGTAGAATAATTATTCTTTTTATGGCTATGGTTACCATTATTCGTGAAAATCATTTCAGGTACATAGTTATGTTATAACACATTGAAACGAAGACTAGTAGTCAGATGAGCAGTTAAAAAAAATTCATTGACATAAAATGTAATATTTTTGTTTTCGAGTATGATTTGCCACGACGCGACGTTATCTGGTTATCTGTCGCTTTAGTTTTGCACGAAAAATTGTTAAGATTAAAAAAAAAAACTGTTTTACCAAAGCAAAAATAATTGGATCATTGCTTGTTATAAGGTAAAGTTAAAGTCATTTTTTTTCTGGTAATAAACGAACATGTTTAATTGTAAAATAGTCTGTATTTTATAGAATAAAAATATTAGACTTTAAGTAAACGTGGATCAAAACAAAGTAAACAATGAACGTACTCACGTATCCCAGACAAAGTAAAGAGGCAGTTGGATGCGGACAAAGCTTGGATATAAGAAATAATGAGGATAATTCCCAAGGGGGGAGGGAGTTCTCCCCTCTCCCTCACCACATGGTGGCATCTTATCAACGAGATAGCAAAAGTGGAGCTCGAACGTCACGCACGAGGCCCCGACCGAATCGTTCCATAACATTATCTTTATTAACGTCTACTTACTTAGGATTCACTATTTTAATATAGCGCGAACCCAATGGACAGATAAAACCCACCAACAATATTAAACACCCATGAAATTTAATAAGCCGTTATCGGATAACAAACATCATTGACAGGGAATCTAATAATTGAACTAATATGCACTTAAGAGATAATTAGGAGTACAAAACTTAAATAATGATCACAAATAGAGTCCCTCCTTGAGCATGTTCCTTCTCAGAATATGCTGACGACAAATAACTTGAATAAACGAAGAAGAAAAAAAAAACAAGCTCGATCGAGGCATAAAATCGAGCTTGCATAGCGGATGCCTAGCCTTCAGAAAGCGGCCTCTTTATATTAAAACTTTGCAGTGTCGTACCTCAAATAGCGCGTGTTTATTCAGTACATAATTATGTCTAGGCTATTAATTACAGTGCGGTATTGCCAACTCTCGTCGCAATCGTCAGTAATTGTAAGGCTTTCGTATTCGTTACTTTAATAGGCGTAATAAAATGATATGGTCTCGAATAATATTTTGTTCCTTCATTTACGATTAAGTGACTTTAATTGATGCAGTTACTATTTGATTTTTACATTATTCATTGTATAAAAACTTCAATAATATATGTATATAAGAACAAGACAATTTGGGAAACATGTATATCTCATTATTGCTTTATAAGTAATTCGTAAATAATGAAAAATGAATTGGCTTAGTATTTAAAAGAAAACGATAAATAAGTAATGTCAATAAGTCAAATGCATTGTAAATTTCTTTTTATAAAATTTGTCTTGCTTACCATTAATTAACATATAATACACGAAATTGGTTCGTGTTTGCTTCGTATCGTCAATACTAGCATAATTACGAAATTCCAACTTAAGTTTTTTAGTAGAAAAAAATAGTAGGTAATTAGCATGAAGATGAATTTTGACAAGCATTACTATGGCGAATTTTAAGTTTATCACAGAGAGTAATAAAAAGCGTTTATAATTAACTAGGATTTTGAAATATAAAGTAACTAGCAGTCGCCGGCGACTCCGTCCGCACGGTAATTAGAAGCCTATGTGATCTTCCAGACTATGTACTACATCTATGTCAAATTTCATCAAGAACCGTTGAGCCATTCTGAAGATACCTTCAAACATTCATCCATCCATCCAAACTTTCGTATTTATAATATCAGTATGACAAAGGAAACAATAGCTGTAGACGGAACAAGTTCAGATATAGAACAAACACAAATTAATACGTTTAATTTACAATGACATTTAAAAATAAATAAACTTTTTGAATATAAAAAGCGTGAATATTATTTGGGTGTCGGCCAAGCGGTAATGTGTGGAAATAACAATTCAACAGGTACGAGTGTACGTTCCAAAAATTATCTGACGCGTTCTACGATCCCGAAGACAGTGATATTTGCTATTAATCATGCTGTAATTTTTGATCGTGAGATATAATGAACATTTAGTGGTCGTAATATATTTTTTTATTAACAATATTCCAACGCTCGTACAAAATTCTAGCCAGTATTGTTTTGGAATGTAGACTATTGTTAACTACAACAAGAAACATTTACCTTCTTACTTATACGTAGTATATTCTGTCTTCATCATATATCTAGTTTACTTTAACTGATATTATTATAATATTTATTTGACAGTACAAATTCCAATTCAAAATTATCATTAACCGTGGTTTATTGTTATCTTTGTTTTATCAAAGATAATGACAGGGATGACGACAGTTTTGTTCTCAGAAAACCACGGCAACATCAACAATTTAAACTAGTCTGAAATATTGTAAAACTCAAATTAAATAAAGATTATTTCATTAATTAAAGAAATGTATACATGTGATGCATTAAAACCCAAAATGTCTTATGGCTTGCGTCTAGTGTTATAAGATAGGTACAATTCTGATTTTAGTCAACTTTAAAACGTTTCGTAAGTTAATGATAAAGTTTTTTTTTAGATAAATATCGTATGAGTATCAGTATATGGCAATGTATTGGTTTACACCACGCCTTAATATGAACACGCCTCAAATTACCGAAACAATAAAAGCAATACTGGATCATGTTAAAGCTCAGATGAATTTAAGTTAATCGAAGGCAAAACATATTTCTTGTTGGAATATTTTTTTTCTAATTAATTTTAAATTAATTTATTTATGAAACATGTTTTGATTAATATAGCAAAACGCAAATTTAAACTTATTCCTCATTATGAATAGTATGTCAGATTTCATGTTAGTGTAAATGTACCAATCAGAATGTTGTAAAGAAGTTTTATGACTAGTAAATTAATAAATAAGTTTGATTAGCGTTGTTTCAAAAGACTAACGTGGTCTGTATAAAAATATGTTTTTTTTTATTTTAATGTTTAACTTTTTTTAATTGGGAAATTATACGTATTTAGATTGATAATCATATAGTACGAGTATTATATAGTATAGTTATTAGTATATACAACCTTGTGGGTATTAATTAATGTTAAGATGAAATTACTTTTATCTTGTTCCGTAACACAAAAATTTAAGTAAACTAAAAAAACCGCTTGCGTCGGCATCGGCTAACATTATTTTAAGTTACTTCTATTTTTCATCTCAATTACTTAAATTATATTAAAACAATAACATATCAAAACAAGAAATCATACTTAAAAAAAACAATAATTTAGAATTTTAAACCGTTCAAAAACCGACATAGTTTCATTTTGAATTTACCCAAACAACTTCGTCGAGAAGTAAACGTTAACCGTTTAAACTTTGAATAACTTTCGAACAACTTTACTAAAATCCGTAACCACATAAAGATACCACAAGCGCATTGAATTAATGGTAAAAAAATTAAAGAAATTCAAAGATATCGCAAGGCTGTATAATAAACAAGACAATATTTTGGAATAACACAGTAAAATAACAATTATTAAAAGGTTCCCGACATTACCTGGTTGGGGGGCGATCCACGGAAGGCGAACTGGGACGTCATTTTTCACAGTTTTAAGTAAGTGTGTAATAATCACTGGAGTCAATGATCACTGTCCGCACGGCACGACACTTCACAGTTTCATGTTGTCCGCGCGGTCTAGTAGCGAGTAGCGAGTAGCGTGCAGCGTGCGACGTGCGGCGCGGAATACGGCGCGACGGGATCGATGGCGCGGGGCCCGGGTGCTGGCGGAGCTTAGAGCGGAGCGGAGCGGCCGCGGAGAGCAGCGGGCGCGTCGTCGCGCGCGCGCCGCCAGTGGGTAATGCGGTAGCGGCCCGCCAGGTGATAGTAATTGGCGCCGCCGTCCCTCTCGCGCCTCGCCCGTCCCTCTCGCCCTCGTCTCTGTCTGTGTGCGTTTGCGTTTCCACGTCGCCGTTTGACCCCGCGCGCTGCCGACGCTCTCGATTTTTGCGCTGCGGTGGGTGGTGCCCGCGAGAGGCCGCCCGCCCGCCCGTTTGCCCGCTCCCGCTCGCCGCCGCCCGGTGGTGGGGGAGCCTCCGGGTGGGGAGATGCACTCCTTTCTTTTTTTCAAAAGCTTCTCTTTCTTTTCTCGTGTTTTTTATGCTGCCGCCGCTATGGAGCGGTCTCTTTTATTTCGCTTTATACGCTGTATATATATATTGTGATAATTAACAGTGAGGACGAGGCGCACGACGAGCGAGTTTGCCGTAGTTGACTTAATGATAGCTTTGCATGTCATTAAAGGTAACCACGACATTTGTAATCTTTAGTTTTTATTTTATTTCTGCCGCCGCAACACCGCGTCTCGTGTAGATGTGCGAGACTGTTGAGGCTCGGTGGCGTTGTGTTACAATAGCAACCGTTGTATAGGTCGCTCTGCTCTTGAGCAGACTACCTAACTACTACTACTACTTGTAGTAGCAACATATATTTTGTAATATATTACAGTCCATGTGACAGTCCATCTTACTTCATTAGGATAGCGACAAAGCTTTGTTTAAATTAATGGCTCACTCCATAAAAAAATATATCGATTCAAATACAATTTCATTTGCTGTATTTCATGCAATAAGTGTTATGTTTCTTGTACAAAATACATATTTTTATGCCGTGTAATAGAATTTACAAACCCCTTGTTTTAAAATCACTGATCAATCTAAATAGTATTCTGTTGCTATAATTGGTCGTAAAATAGTTCGTGCCAATGTTAACTAACTACATTTTATCGATTCGATTATTTAATTAAGAGATGGCCCATTTATCGACTCTGCGACCAGAGTAAACTCACATTAACAGTTTAAATTAAGAGGACTTTAATATTATGTAGAAAAATAAATCAATGAATTAGTAGGTATGGGAAATCAGGAAGAAGTTTACAAATTTGTTATTTTTTTTTAATGTTACATTTTTTATTTAGGTACAAGTTTTATACAAGAAATTATAACTTCTCTTAATCTTACCAAATGTAACCTATACCTACATATTTTGTCATGTGTAAACTGACTTCACTCAGTCAGTTTACACATGACAAAATACATATAAACGTAAATCTTTGTTTTAGATGTTGTTGAGAAAGGGATGTAGGTACCTATATTCCCTTTCTCCCAAATTTTAGTTTTGTACTTAAATAATTAAACTATTGAGTTGTCCAGATTTTTCACAGTATATTTCACAGTGGATAATATATTTCGAATGATTATGCTATTAAAAAAAACTTTTTAAGAATTTCATATCGACAGATAGTTATTTGGAAGTTTACTTCTTAATGTTAGAAGGACTACACAATTTAATTCCCATTTATATATGTAACTAGATTCATTTACTTTTGAATGAATTTTGTGGAGTCATTACTCTAAATTCAGGATATGAATTATTTTAAAGTAATGTTGTTATTCGTTATAAATGTGGTTAATACTGTCGTTAATTATTATTTCATTTGCATACCATTTACAAAATTAACAGGTTAAAAATATACTAATTCCTTTGAATAAATTCACCGATGTCCCGAACTTAATATAAATACCTGAAGACTAAGATCTGTATGAAGAGACCGCATTTAAGATATAAACATATTTTTAATTGTCGAATAAAGTTATGATTTTACTTAAAATTTAAATTTACCCTGACCATAAAATTAATGTTTATTGTTAGCTTGATTTTAAATGTTAATTTTCTTATAAAGCGATATAAGGAATATGCGTAATCGACGAGCATACCTACATACATGCAAATGCTTGCATATTCAAGAATGGAGAAGAGTTTACCAGGATCATTTATTATTGAATATCCCTAATCTGTTTCTACCCCTATTGGTTACATGTGTAAGTGTTAATTTTACGTAACTTTAATTACTCCTTTTAAGATTTATTCAAGATCTAAAAAAAACATTGAAGTACCAAATATTTGCAAAATTCAACACTTTGACTAACCGTGTTAGACTCACGGCTATCTACCTATTTAGATAATTTGGTAACAGAAGTTGTGTATTTGTTTGATTGTGTTATTTTTCGATTTTCCGCCTGATGCAACTCTGAGAAGGTAATGTTTCGTAATGTAAGTATTATCTGTTATAATTTTTTTTTGTTTTGATTAGGAATAAACACAGTACGGTAGCACCACGAGTGTGAGTTAGGAGTTTCAAATGACTACAAGAGCCAGGCGCTCCGGTTCTCGGCTACTATCCAACAATTAAACAACAACGACACAAACCCGAACGTGTACGGGAGAATAAAGCGCAACGCTACCCGGATCGATCTGTTCCCCTCTTCTTTCTTATCGCGCGCAAATATTTCACACTGAACGCAAAAAACTCACACAGATATAAAATATTCAAACGGTATAACATAAAATAAATTATCTTAGGTGTGGTGTGCTTGTGTGAGTTGCGTGTTAAGCCCCCCCCTGCCCCGCTCTTCCCCCGCCAGGGCGGGCTCAGAGGGGCGACCAATTGGGTTGAGCGGCGCGCGGCTCTCTGTCACTCGGCGCGCAAACTCCGCAGCCGATGCACGCTCCGCTACACTGCTCTGTCTTCCACCACCGCCATTACTGTGACCACAAGGAGTCATTTTTGCTATATCAATAACAATTGCATGCAACTGACTAAAGTAGTCAATGTGTTTTAGGCCGACACCATATGGTGGCGTACAATAAATGTAAATAAAAAAATACTAGCAGTCATTTTTTTTGTAAAGTCTATAACAATCATGACATTTTTAATAATAGTGGAGGTCTTGATTAATATTGGAGTCCAATATTTAGGTATGGCTGATAACCTCAAAATTAATGATAATTTTGTCAAATTCTCAGTACCATTATTCCCCTTTAAAACTATTAAATCTAGAGATTATAAGGAAATTACGACATTTTTCTATACTGCTCAAAGCACCTGCCCCTAAATCGTAAACAAGAGAAATTGTTAAGCTTATGAGACAGAATTGTGTTAGATAAAATTAGAAATAGTTTCAGTTAAAATGCTTTATTCACGCCTTTTTTTAATCAATGTTCTTATTATAAAGACTTCTGTAACTATTACAAATTACAGAGATTGAAACAAACATACTTTATTAACTTTTCATTTGATAGAGAGAATATACTCTTAGCTTACGATAGCGGAAAGATCCAACGGCGGGACTCAAACACACGAGCACACGATCGGCAGTCTATTGTTCTTACCCTTTATCATTAGACTATTGGGGAATGCAGTATAGACCCTTAAATAAATATAATAATATCGATTTTATTATTTTATAGGGGAATAATATGAATAATATAACTTCTTTCGACTAAATTAGTGAAGAATTGCCAACGCAAAGAAGGTGCAAATAGATATTGAATCTAAAGTAGTAGTAAGTATTGAATTGACACGTCTGAAAGTAATTTACTCGTAGAAAGAAGGTGCATTTCCTTCTTTTTTATTACTGCACTGAAACACTCGGGCTACTTACTGGAATTTGATTTAAAAAAAGATCAAACGATTGTCACGAAATTAATTTGCAATTAATCTAACGTATGTTTCCTACGCCAAAACACTTGACTAAAACAATTTTGTCATTCCTCTCAATTTCTTTGAGACAACCAGAGAAGACAGTATCTTTTTGTGCAGGTTGTTTGGCAGTGAAAACTAAGGTATCCTGATTCACATTTTGTTGGTACGAGTACAGTCTACTCCTAATATAAGAATTTCTATAGCAAAATAATTTGGTTAAGTTATGAAATCGCTTAATATTTTAAAGCATTGAAGCATAAAATATTATGTACTTATATAGGTATTGATAGTCAATACGAGCCATTTGTTCATGTCTTGGTCTACTGGTTAAAGATAAGAATATATGTTAGCGATGTGCCATATTGACTGTGATATTATCAAATATAGACACTTCATACTAGCAACTTGACGGCGGCAAAGTTTAAAGCTATTGAAGATTTCGCCTTGAACGTTAAATTGAATTCCTGCACTCAACACACAATAACAGTTACTTAATACTAAAACGTTCTTATTTTTTAATGCTACTACTGATTTCGTAGTAGTAAACTCTTCTAAAGATTTGAATCTTATTCGGAAGGGAAACTCTCTAAGGGAAACTCTCTACTGGCATGTTGTTTCAGTCCAGTCCTTGTACGTGTTAATGAAATGAAATCTGAAATGAAAAATAAATTAATGAATGAATTGTCTAATTGCATTTTCACTTCTAGAATACTTTATTTTAATACTAAGTGTAACGTATTGTATCTATAAATAGCATTCTCAATAATCGCACAATCACAGGATATCTGTTGGTTGTCTTGCCTAAACTTAGTAATATAATAAATGCGAATATTTAGATGGATGGATGAATGTTTGTTTGTTAGAAGGTATCTCCAGAACGGCTGCATCTAGATGAAATTTTGTATAGATGTGTATACCAAACCGTCGAACACAATCTGGAAGAACACATATATTTACTCCATTACTCAACAACAACGCAACGGTTCAACACATCTTATTGAAATTTGGCAATTATCATAATCTCGATTAACTCAAGAAATACATTTCACATTATTTTTTAATTCAGCGTAGACGAAGTTGCGGTCAAAAGTTAGTTTAACAATATTGCAATAGGTTTCCGATTGTTTCTTTCATCGATATTGGACAAGATTTTCTGCAAGATTAGCCGTTATTCTTGAATCAGCCACAGTAAAGGTACCTTTATCGGAATAAATGGGTATTTCTATCAATCAATCAATCAATTAGCTTCATTGGCCTTTACGTAAGTGACTGCAGGGGAGAGTTCCACTGATGGGCTTTCACGTGCCCCATGTAGCATTTCGATGTGGAATATATAATCACATTCTCTGTGGACTGAGGTTTAAATACTTACGAGGACGCGTTGGATTCGCGTTCGATTTTCTTTTTGACTTGCTAAACCCGCCATGCAATGTAATGTCATAGTCATAGCAAATCTATATATATATAAAAGAAAGTCGTGTTAGTTACACTATTTATAACTCAAGAACGGCTGAATCGATTTGACTGAAAATTGGTGGGCAGGTAGCTTAGAACCAGGAAACGGACATAGGATAATTTTTACCGCGTTTTCTATTTTTTTATTCCGCGCGGACGGAGTCGCGGGTAAAAGCTAGTGTCTTAATAATGAATAACATCAAATGTCATAGTGCAAGCAAAGTTTCATATAACCTGATATGTATATTTTTATTTAATTTAGGATCGAACGAACAAAAGCTCTTCAGTTATTTTGAGGGTCAAACGAATTTTCAAATTGGGTTATAAATTAACCCCATTGACCGAATTCTGGATTTCGAGACCTAGTTTAGATAGAGTATTATTAGGATAGAGGGAATGTTTGCGGTGGATTTAATAATTAGGTAATTATTTTTATAAATAAAAAACTTACATATCTTTAAAATATTTTACTAATTTGTTTGCATAATTGTAATTGAACAAGAATTTTAATTTTAAGTTATATATTGAAGGGGTCATTTAGAATTGATAAGTTATGTTATATTTGATTCAAGGATTTAAGTGTTGATTTCGTTATTATTTGCAATGTTCTACGGTTTAGGCAATAAGATAATGCAGAAAAACCTGTATGAATTTATTACATATTATATTTAAATATGATTATGCAGAGGACGAGGTTAAAAACAATTGTTTGAATATTTTTAAAGGAAATATACTAAAATACATTCTTATTATAATAATGGAATAAAGGTGACATTTAATTTACCTATGAAGATTCTATATTCAAACCTTTGAGATATAGACAAACGCCTCGGCGTCTTAAAAGACGTTCGTGAAGAGATAAAAAAGCAGCCAATATTTGCTCAACTCAAATGAGTTTCTCAGGTCGAAGTTTATTAGCGTCTTTGCATATGGGCGACAAGACGCATTTCAATATCACACTAAAAGCGTCGATCTACATACGTCCTGCGGAGCAGACCCTAAAAGTGATTTATACCGAGACCCTATTCGATTGAAGTAGATTACAAATAATGAATAAAATTGCATACGGAATGAGTAAATCGAGACCGTCCGTGAGCATGGATGTTTGCACGGCGCGGCTGTGTGCACACTGGCTTATTGCCGGTAAGTAGCTACTATAACTGTTCCATACGATACGCCATCGTGTGTATAGTATCCCGCGTCACTGCCGCTTTTGATCTGTACCCGAGCTGGTTGCTTGCTTTGCACATATTAAAGCGGATTTCGCTTACTTGGTATTGGTTGATATCGATGAATTGCTAGTTGCAATTTCAATGAGATATTAGATACGTTAACGATTATATATGGCGATGTTTCAAGTGCCTTTTAAAATTAATTAAAGTGTTCTAAGTTTAAATGTATGCCACATTTAAACTTAGAACACTTTGGTCAAAGTAAAAGATTATTATTTGAATGTTAGTATTATAAATAATTTAATTTAATGTCCCGTAGTAATATACATCGACTTGCAGGAAATAAAACTTTCTTGATTTTAACCTAGGTATTCTTAATCACGAATTATAATTTAATTTTCAAATTGAGGCAAACGTCATTTTGATAACTTTTAGGTACTTAGCTCTATACTCTCAACTAAATTCGTAGGGATTAAAGAAATTTTACACTATTTTTTTTCTTTTTAGTTAAATTTAAAATATCTAGATAGATAAGGTGTTCATGTAATAAACAATTGTAAATAACAATTAAAACAAATGAATTTCAACGATCTCTAAAAGTTGATTGCAAAGAAAGCTAATATACGGATGTACACGGAATCGTTGGATAAGGTAAATATTTTTCTCTGTTGCGGGGGAGGACAAGTTGCAAAAACAGTTTAAGACGAAAAAGAGTAGCGAAAACCAGAAATGAATCTGGGCGGGCGGGAATCCTCCCGGTCCCGGTGGGAGGACGCGGGAACTACACTGGAAGTTTTTCATAGACTTAAGCAACGGATAGAGCAATCTTTTTATAATTACTTCTGTTATAAGCCATGACTTGCTTATCCTATTTTTTGTTTTACATCGAAAAAAAGAAATAAAAAAATTGTGAATTAAAAATTATTTACGTAGGTAAGTGAACTAGTGAGATTTTTATAGACTGAATTTAATGTGCAATAATACGAATGTGATTCGAAATATGCTCGAATTATTTTTGTGAAAATCGACTTGAAGAATGCATTTGTAGGTACTAATAATAAGTGTGACCTGATTTTGCCGTGTCTATGAGATTTATTATTGCGATTATTTGCCTCGCTCACCAAGTGTACTGTTTGTGGATACGGTGGCACGGGTTAACAGAATAGAGGGATGGTCATTTACTGGAAGGTAGCCCCCTCTCGTGTCTGCAGCGTAGACTGATTAAACGATCCGCTGTCTGTCTCTAACTTGTTTTGCTTCAACTATGCTGCTGCACTTTTAAAGGTATTTAATTGTTTCTTCGCAAAACATTTGCTGCTAGTATTTTTCAGAGATCGCTTCAAAATGTTACTTTTTATTTTCAATTACTACCTCTACCACTTTATTTGTAACGATTGATTATTTTTACATGTTTTAAAACATTTGTATCAATCGTAAATGTATGCGCCTGTCGCTAACAACTCCGTCTGCGCGAAATTAAAAAAGATTAGGTAGCCGGTGTGATTTTTCATACTATGTTCTACTTCTGTGTATAATTTCATCAAGATCCGTTGAGATCCAGATATACCTTCAAAAAAAACATCACCCTTTACCTTAATGTTTGGTACAGAGGCAATTTTAAATCATGTTAAACCTATAGTGTTATAGGTGAAACACGAAGTTTCATCATTTATTTATAAATACAAATTTGAAAATCTATTCTGTTTTGTTTTGAAAGCACACATAAACATTCCCAACCCTAGTGGAATTGCAAGCCTACGTTTAAGGTTACAAGATAAAAAGTACAAGTATCATCAGCTGTCGATTTTTATAGTCTATTATACTTAGAAACAAGAGGTCAATATTTTCCTTCTACTATCAGATTATGTCGTATCACACTTGTTATTTATCCTAGTTACTCTTTAGCATCGGCATAATTTATTTATTACCCAACTGACAAAAGTTTGTTTTTTCCCGATATGTTAGTTTTTTTTTTTTTTGTGTGTGGGTTAATTTATATTTTACGTCAATTCGATTTTGATTCCTCTAACCTAAACGACTATAAAAAAACGTTTAAAATGTTTCCATTTAATTAACTTTCAGAATAAAATTATTTGATAAAACTATGAATAATAAAAAAAACGCACACTATACCAAACTAAAAAAAAACTAAAAAAACATTCCTGACAATTTATTGCCGCTTTTAGCAAAAGGTTTTGTTGTTTACAAGACGCCTTTTATTTAAATCTTTATTTACGATTTCTCATTCACTATCATAAAGATAAGACGGATATAGAACTACGATGGTAGGATAAAAAAAAGATCACTAAAACGATCTTTTTGTTGCCATTCTTTTATTACTACAATATCTGAAAATAAAAAAGGATTTAAAAAATACATCCTAACGTTTGAAAATTTTACTCTAACTGGGATGGACAGAGAAAGTAATAGAATCTATACGAAGTGCGTGTTCTACGTAAATACATACCATAAAAGTAAAATACAACAAATCATCATCATCTCTTTAATTATTCTATTTGCAAAAAACAGGGAAAACCATGTTTTAAAATAAGGTGTTTCAACAGTGGAAACCCACAATTATCGGCAATGTTTGTTGTTACAACAGTGATAAGTGTAGGCTAATGTAAAACAATTGTTACACAATTAAAATTCATGTAAGAAAGGCATACAAATGTAAACTCGCTAAGTAAGTTTAACAAAGTACGTTTTACATATTGACTAATGATTCCATTACGCTCAAAGATGTTAAATCACATTATCAATTCCGTGAGCCAAAAATCTAGCCACTTAACTAACTAAATTTGAGGTGATTTTACTCAGATACAGGTCAACCAATGCAACTAGGTATATTGTTAACTGTCAGCACAATTCTCAGTCGGTCGGCTCAAATTGTTAATGTTTTATTCAATAAAAAAATTGCTGACAATCTTTCATACTTAGTACCGTTATTAAATATACGATACTTTTGTACTAATTCTCATCTTCAGATCTTAATATTTTTATATGAGGCTACAACGGGGAGGTAGGCTTTAGGAATGGTTTAGTTAAACATGTTATCTTGCAAATATTGATAAGTGACGATGAATAGTGCTTGGTGATGCGTTTTATCATTAGTTCCTTTTACTATAAATATAATATCATTCTAAATTGGAATGTTACTTTAACCCTTTCCGTAACTATTTTTTAATCGGTTAACCCATGAGAGCGTCGTTGACTCAGGGGTTAAGCACTTGACTTATAATATTCAGGTCCAGAGTTGGAATCCCGCCATGTACCAATGTATTTTTCGATTTAAATATGTACATTCATCCTATATTCTTACGGTAAAGGAAAACATAGTGATGCAAGCTGCAACAAATCTGCGAAGAAATTCAAAGGTATGTGTGAATTTAACAAACCCACACTGGGACAGCGTCGTTGACTATGATCTAGTCACCCCTAACTTAGCGTAGACTCCGAGCCCTCAGTAGGGACGTATAGTGAGCTGATGGAGATAATACCATGAGATTTCCTAGCCACAACGTCTGTACAAAAGCATATTATTATCTCTTTTTTTTAAATAATGAATGGGTTTTTATTTGTTTCAGGCAGTGAAAACTCACGTTAAAGTTAACAAGGTCTAATTAGTACATACTTTTTAAACAAATCTTTAAACCGGACGCCTAACTGTGTCTACAATCGTAAACAATGTCAAGTATTTAATTAGCCTCGACATTACACTTTTAAAATCACGTAACATTTAAGGTCATTCCTGTTAATTAAATCAGTACTTATTAGAATTACTAATTAAGAATGACAATCGAAATACATGAATAACAAGACTTCCTGCAGCATTAAGTGCGCTTTGTTCCTTTCGGTACGTTTTAAAATACGGGAAATTTTCTACTGCGTAATCGATAACATCTGTACACAAGGTACAACTTTGTTGAACCCACGTTAAGTAAAAGAATCTGGTATCTGAAGTTGCAGTCCTGAGTGATAACATAATAAGTTTTAGCCTTAAACTTCCGAATTATCCTGCGACAAACTGCCAGGATCTTATTCCTCGTTATACTGAGCTCACCAAGCCTCGGTTAACTTTTGCCAGGAATATCAATATTGGGTAAGGTAACTGGGTATGTACACGAACTACCCAGTGATGTTTTTGAAGAAAACAATTTGTAGGTGTTCAAACTAGTGTTACTGAACGACGGGGCACTTATATCCTTTGTTCTTTATGATAAAGGGAGCGTGATTGGTACCGTAGCTACTGTCACTATCTTATTGGTATATTCGTGCTTGCAATAACAAGTCATGTCTAGTCAAAAAGTCTGTTGTATGTGATTTCCTTACCTAAATTACTTATAAGTTAGATTTGCATCCATGCATGCATTGTTATATTTTTTTGCTAATAGGCACATAACGAAGTATAGCATTGGTTATCTCGGCAAATGCTAGAAAGAATAATTTTTAAAATTTTTAATTATAGAAAAAGACCGAATGCAGAGGCCAGTATTTCTAAAGCAATAAACTTTACTTACAGGGAAATGAAAGAAGTTAGTTTTAAATAAAGCATGTATATATGCGAGTTACTTTTCGCAAACAAACTGTGTTTTAACAAGCTTCTAACTTACTTCGTTAGTTCGCAAAACTAGTGCTACGTACGACGTGGTATGCTTTTCTATACTGATTGGTGTAGAAGTAGGTAAAACTTTAATGTTATTTTCCACTAAAGTTTATCTTATAAAATGTGTTATGCAAAATAAATAAGTATTAATTAATAAAGAGACGTGATTTATTTTCCGAGGTTCTGGCATATTTTCTGCCTTGAACGTACAACCAACCTAACCAACAATTATAGTAACATTGTTGTTATCTCTGTCTTTTCGAATAGAATATGAGGGAAGGCAATATTGTTGCAATACAGGTGTTACGACAGTGGAAACTCATCCTACGCAACATTTCCAGTAGAGAGCGCGCATCCTACTATTAAACATCATCCGACTTCACAATCTTATCTCGGAATATAGTCAGTTGTTCCCAACCTCTGGTTTATTGGTCGTCGTTTGTTATCAAGATAAGTTATCTTTAAGAGGCCAATTAAATTTGAAAACAAAGGTATCATAATAAGGCGCCAAGGCATACGGCGGCAGAGATGAGGTACGCGGGGTAAGGACGTGGGAGGCGAGGGGCGCAAGGCAGTATTGCGTAGGCGCTGCCTGCGTCCCTCAAAGGATTCAAATGCCAATAACATAAAGAATCGGCTACCTAAATGTTTTTCTGTGAAGTGGCTCACTTTAAAATACGAAAATTTCCGATTGTTAATAATTGATTTTAATTGTACGTTTAATTAAGTCAGTTATTTAAATTTTAGTAGGTTATATTGTTCGAATTCAATTTCATGTTCTAATGCACACAGAACATTTAGATAGTGTACCTCCCTTCAAATGGATGATCTGGTGAAGTAAAAAAAAAAACAATTTTTCGATTTTATTACTTCTCAAACCTGCTGACAAAATTGAGAATATGTTTAAGGTACATATTGTGTTAACTATCATAAAACAGAAGCCGACTCCATACTTCGGCGATATCCGCTCTTCACTTCAATCTTCACACTTTATTGCTCTTATTTCTTCCAATGGTAGACACAAAGAAGTGTGTTTATAGCTAATGATACTTAGGTGTGTATTTTAACACAAAACCCAAATCTACAAAAGGTTGGGGTAAAAAATACGCTACACCGTAATATAAGGCCGACTGGGATGGTCAGTGGCGTTAGTGATTCGTGGACCTTGTCACGTTGCAGTAAAACAGTTTTTTGTGCCAACAAAGGTTCATTTGAAAGTAGTAGCCGAACTACGCCGACGTGGTCCACGGCGGTGGCGCCTATTTTTTGTTAATATTTTTTACCCACATATTAAACCGAGTTGGCAGTAATAAAATGGCAACAGTAAGAAATTTAACAGCCACTTTCGGCGAGAATCTTCGACATTATAATGGCCGAGTACGTGGGAATATTCGAGCACATTTTCAATTTAAAGTTTTCGATTTGTATTTTTCAGTCTAAGTTAGCTAGTTGTGATAAAAAAATTTTTAACCAATAACTAAACTTTAATTTTTAAAATACCTTTGATTAAGTGTGGAAAAAAGATTTTCATTTTTCAATTAGATTTTTTATTAGTTCTACATTGTACAGTATCCTAAAAGTATACAATGAAACGTATTCAATGTAATTTTTTTAAAATAATCAACTAAAATACTATTGCCAAAGCAATATACCTTCGTAATATTTCAAATCGTTATAAAGTATATGTTTTAAAAAACTGAAATGTTTGTATGCTTAATTAAACAATAAACAGGTAAGCTTCATTTGCATATTCTCCTTACAATTATTGAAAACTAGAGAATGAGACTGAAATAATGTCACACAGTATCAGCTCCTGCATATTCCTCTATTTACATTATTTTTATAATGTAAGTAATGTAGGAGATAGACCACAATCCCACGTTATCTTAAGAAGAGATGTTGAAATATTGTACACGCTACTTTCGTACTTGGGGGAAACACGGATGCCAACAACTTTTTCCCTACTTAGGCTTTGGAAACAACATATTGTAATATAAAACCTCACCTATATTTCTAGAAGAACTCTCTTAAAAATCAGATTTAACTTTTTTCCGTAGATACAAAGATAAGACCTCCTATCTCAAGGTCTTATCTTACTACCGAAAAAAATTACATAGAAAATATCTCAGCTGGTATCTATTTAATTAGACATATAAAGACTTAAATTAGAAGAGATTTGGTGATGCTGCTTTTAACTTACCATCTCTTATCTAACTGTATTTACATTTTTAACTTAACGATACGTAAATGCGGAGCTTTTTTAGTAAAATAAACTTTCCGAACTGAAGTCGGTAAAATACTTAAATTTAGATGAATGAACAAATAAAAGCACAAACAGACAACCTGAAAAGCGTAACTTGCTCTTAAATGTACCCAGAAAAGGTCTAACCAACGATACAATACGTAGCCTTTTTTAATATATTTGTCATTTAAACACATTTGCTTTTGACAGTACAGCTTTGCTTAAGGTACAGAAAACTTTGAATTAAATTCCAGATATTCATTGCTATAACTTTGAAGGTTTTTCTAATTAATCTACCTACCTAGGCAAACGGTCCTAAAATAAATTAATATGACAATTTACTTGAAATATGTAGCAAAAAACACTGGAATGAAATTAGAGAAACAAGTCAAACTTTTCTTCAGCGCTGACTTACTTTTTCTTGTCACGCGAAGGAAACGACACCCGAATATAATGTCAGTGGAGAATAGGGGTTGTTATGAATAGAAATGTAAATTATCGCATCGTTTGTAGAATGAAGTCTGTTATTCGCAAGTTTTGACGGTTCGAAGAATTTCAATTTTTTTTTGTCTGAATTTCTGGAATGTTTAAGTAGAAAAAAATATGTATAAAAGTATGACTTATTTCTTATTTGTACAATAAATATTTACATATAAATAAGAACGGATAGAATGTATCAATACCTTTATTTTAAAACCAAAATTACGAAGAGATTTATCGTCACGAAGATGAAAAGTTGAAACTGTTTCCAACTGTTCTTCCAAGACAAAAGTAAGTGACTACACTATAAGTTATGGAAGATAGAACTAAGGAACTTCCGTAAACGTTGCTTATCTTAAAAATGGAAGCACGAACTCATCAACATCTTTGGCCATTATCTGCTACCTCAAACAAAGGCATGCATCCTAATGACATACGACAAAGCACCGCTTTCAGATTAACTCAATCAATTTAAGATAAAACAATGCTCCTACCGTTGCTCTTTGTGGCCACCCGAAATAATGGGAACTAAACTATAGATAATGGAATACATCGACTGTTAGCAATAAAAAAATAAATAGGCTACTCGTATTATATTCGATATCAAATTCATACTTATTAATATCGCTTTGCATATTTACTTAAATTTTTAAATTCTGCAAATAACAAGTTGTTGGGATTACGCAAAAGAATTTACTGCAACATTTTTTTTTGTAGCAACTCGTTTAAGACCTTATTTAAAATTGATAATTCTAAACGAATACAAGTTTTGTACTGAATTACGGAAATGTGTTCGTTCAAAGGAAACACTGATAATTTGATGAGTGTCTCGCTTCCCATCGATGTATTTTTCTATTTTTTCTCTTATACAAACAGAGTATCTTCCCAGCGTCAAATTAACAAACTTTTCTCCACCACCACCCTCCATAAAGTAATTGGTTTCGAAACGGTTAGTAGAAGTCAATACAATTTGCTTCGTAGACTCGAAAGTCGCTTCGAAAGTTGGGGGTGACGTCCATAAATGAGATATGTTAGTCCGTGTGACCAGCAAAAAGGTAGAAACGACGAGGATCTTGATTAGAGTGCGCAGTACAAACGTTGGTCTGCCGCTCCATTAGTGAAAGAGTAGGTGTCACGATTCACGAGCTCGTATTGCCTTTATTATTTATTCCGAATGTAGGCACTGCACCGCCATCGCTCCGAGTACAAACAAATGAACGTTTATGCACTCAAAATAAATAGTCAAGCGAGAGTTTGTATCCGCGACACCTATTTGATTTGATGTCGCTACCCGCAAGTTTGCAGGGTTGCCACATTTGTATTTATCTCGTATTTGTTTTTAAATTTCAATTGGAAAATCAGAAATATTTTTGTACACGAAAGTAACTACATACTATTCATTAAATGTAATTGTAACTTACTTGGGCATCGATGATTACATCGGTGTTCCCGCCGATTCTTTACCCTATTCTCTTATATAAAATAATCTAAGTTTGGTATCAGTGTCTTGGTAAATAATTTTCATAAATAGATTGATTCAAAAGATAAAACCTCAAGAAAAGATTGGTGTGAAAAAGTATCTTTTAATTTTAAATTTCATCGGATATGTTAAATGTGGATTCTAAATCCCCAAATGTACCTTTGACACAATAATGTGAAGACAAAATAAGATATAGTACGTGATAACCCTACCAGTTTACTCATAAGTTTTACTGTTTGCACGCTGTACTCTGATTTTCACTTTTAAGAATGTCTTCTGTGAAAAATCAAACATACGAGTATAAGTACTCCGGTTTTATTAAGGTATTCAAACTACAAATAGTTCGCATATTGCTGAAAATTGGTAGGAATATTCGGGACACCATTATATCGATGGATCCTATGTAATATATAAGGCAACGTCAAATTGATAAATTTTCAGTAGAGTCAAAGTTTCATGTCAGATATGAGCGTTACTCTAGTTCGTACAAAAATGCAGGTTACTCCGTAGTAAGTAAAATCTTTTCTTAGTGCTTGGTTATGTAGTAACATAAAAATGTAAGCAAAATTTCACTTCTCAGGATCCAGTGGTTTAACATTATATTGGTTTGGTCCATTTGCAGATTTTTAGGTAGAATTCGCTTTTCAAGTAGTAGATCAATGGAGACTAGGTTTCACATATAATGGTGTTTAAAAACTCCTACCAATTTTTAACTCTGCGAATTATTGTATTCTTAATTTGTCTGGGCTAAAGTGTCTCTCAGAGGCATAAACAAAATACACGGTTTGGTTTTTTATTAACAAACTAAAATACTCTGAACTTAAATTGATAAAATATTATTGTTGCTATGCCTACGATGACAATTTTTAAATATATAATTTCTTTTGAAATTCGAAATTGTATTGAAATATAATTTGAAAATACATTTGGTTGTAGCTAGTTAGCCAGTTCAAAGTACAACGGATTGTTCTGTTCGATTTAAAATTATTTTGACAATTTTAATTACCTATAAATAAGGGAAAATAGAAACCACGATTAACAGGCGGCGTTTTATCTATAGATACGTATAACTAGACTACGGGATTGTGTAAACTAAATTAATTCCTGTCCAATAACCCTGCTGTCGGTGTCAGTCGATAATTGCTTTTCAACAGCCATGTTAGATCGCTAGATATAAAAGAGGATGGTAACTTTGTCATATTTTGTATCGAAAATATTATTTTAATCCTAACGACGACAAAATTTTAAAAGGATATTTTTTTTTACTGCCTAACGAGAGTTCTTCATAAAACTATGCCTAACGAGAGTTGTCCATATATTATATCTAAGGATGGAATAAAGCAAAAATGAGAAAGAAGATAATGAAAATTTTACTTTTGGCGTGGATGCCGCGCCGTCGAACAATGCCGTCTAAACTGTTTAATTTACATCCGAAACAGTTGAAGAAAAAGTTGGAAGTGACATGCGCGGACACACCGAAAGGCTAGAGTGGTCAAGCGCCGCGCGCCGCGCGCCGACGCAAAAAGGACGAATCATTAGGAGGCGCCACACGAGACCCCATTTAAAAGTATGAGAATATTTTCACAAAAAGCCTCACATTCAACTCCCGGCACATTCATTTTATGAGAACAATGAGTGATTTTTGTATTTTTCTTTAATTCTATGTCGATTTTATCCGAGGCAGCGTAGAGGCGAGCCTCTGTGGTTGTCGCTTCGTTCCGTCTTCGACTTTTTGCTATCGGGAGAAGCGCGGGCGTTAGCAAAGTGCAGTGGTTTTATTCCCGCAGAGGCGCTGCGCCCTGCCGCCCCTGAACTCCGCGGGCCCCGCCGCGCCCTCTCTGCCGCCGGCGCCTCGTTTCACGCTCGCGCCTCCACGCCGACCGGCCGGGCAACCTTCATGCAATCATTGTCAGTTATAACGAGCCTCAAGCGCCGCGACCAATTCTACATCCAATACCATATAACATGACTCGTAAGCTCCGTCGAAATCGTTACGAGATTACTCCGTAGTCTGGTACTCCGGTCTGAGCCACGTCATAATTTAATGAGGTATATGTCAAACCGTAATCGTCGTAAAGACATCCATCGAGTAAAGAATGGTGAATTTGACTCGAGGTGTGGGAGTCGTAAGTCGCAATCGGCTGATCCGTTTTTGTGGTTTATTTCTAACAGATCTATGATGGCTATGGAATATGTCGATGTGTCGGTATAATAGTGCGGAGACAATGGACATCAAGACTTGTTTATTGAGTCGATGGAGTTGTTTTGAAGTACACGGTGTGCAGTAGCGGAGGCGGCGTCCCACTGGGGGGAACCAATGGTAGCACCGGACACGGTGGGAGGATCCAGTAATGATACATTAAGAGCCAGCGAAACATTGTGAAGATTGCACTTAGTGGTGCCACATTATGAATGTAAAACCAACATTTATGTTTAACACATACCAAATTATAGCTTAATTGATGATAAGTTATTTTGGCCTTAAAATTAAAATGGCTATATCAAGATTTCATGTCATTCTTAAAACCCACCGTGTCACCGTGACAACGATTAGCACTCGTAAATTTAAAGCAACAAAGCAGCAAATTATAACATGCGTAATTGTATTGTGGATGTATGTAAAGTATAATTGTTAAGAGTCTACTTTCTTTGAAAACTAAATTATAGCTGTATTCCGTACTAACCTTTGTTAACGTACAAATTGTGTATAATTTTATATGCAGTCGTGTGTTGATAAAGGAATAAATTTAAAAACGGACGAAGGTTTTTCTAACTAATCTACTCACTGCATTCAATTAAAAATTCAGTTAAATGTATACTGAAACGAATAATACAATTGTGAGAGTTTGGCAACAGGCACTGGATGTTGTGTAACTTTTTTAATTTTTTTGTTTTTGCCTTATTTCATTCAGGTATCTGATGATAGAGTGTTAAAAAATAAAAAAGTCAGAGCGGACGTATTACAATCGACCACTCTAGTTCTTTTTGAATGAACCGATCTAAATTTAAATGAAAATAAAGTAAAAAATAAAATGTTCCCGTTTCATTAACTATCGGTTACCTTTTTTGTGTAAAATGAGCTGTATTTTACCCTGGTCCTTGTCTACGTACAAAGCTAAAAGCGGACGGCGTTTGGTGTTTCGATCGATTCCACTGATAAAATCTTTCTATCAAACGACAGTTGTCGTAAGGTTGTAATGATTTTTGTCATTAAGGGATATTTTCTTTTTCTTATCACCTTATTTATCACCTTCGATTACCCCATTATCAAGCCTTGCTTTCAGTTCCAGTTTTGTTTGCACCTTTAAAATTACGACTAGTTAATGAATATCAAATTTTTCTTTCTTTAATTTGTCATCATTGGATTTTAAGTTTTCTCATAACTTTTTAATCTCAATAGGCCTTTCTTTTCAAGAAAAAATTTACAATGTAACTGTATTTTCACATATCGTTTTAATATTACGAGTATACGTAGTTGTTGAGTTTATACATAAAAATACTAATTATAAAGATGAATTAAAAAAAAACACAATTAAAAATCTGCGCAACACAATGAAGTTATGAAATACAACCGGGTGAACTGGAATAACAAGTGTTCTGCATTGTTTGAGTTCAAAGACATTTAACATACAAATATCAATAGACGGGACATTACGAATAAAAATACAGATTTGGTTATTTAACATATGTGACATATGTCGATTATTATTAAAATATTTGAATAAAATTGCTCGTTGTGTCCGCTCTATAACAGAAACATTTCAAATTCTTTATATGAGTTACAACAGTGGATTGCGGCGTGCAGCAAAAATTGTCTTCAGATATCGGCAAGGCATAAATATTGTCGTCGAGTAGCGCTCAGGTACAAGCGATGGCTGATTAGAGCGTTCGCGTGACAAACCTCTATTTGTTCGATCATTGTCTTACCCCACATCCTTGCACCATCAAACAAACGGGAACACACACAAACAAGCGAAAAATTGTTCGCTTTAACTTCCAGTATTGTGAATTATGAAATCTTAACATATACATAAGGTATTTTTAAATTATCATGATCAGAACTTCCTACAAAAATAACTATTTTTTATGACTATAAAATGTATGCTTTATGTAAACCTCGTTCTAAACTATCCAATCTAACTGTTGAAATGAACACCTTGGTGTTCCCGCTGCTCGTTTGCCCCCTACGCTTATAAAAAAAAAAGTGTATTTCCTAGCTTATGAAACAGAAGAATAACTTATTCGAGACTATTTCTCTGAGTTTTGCTAACATTAAAAACTTCTCTGCTTTAAATTCGATCCAATAATTCACGATAATGGTGGCTGGTATTTCTAATATAATTTTAGGATTTAGAATTCTTTGAGAAGAATGTATAATTTCTCTGAAGGATGAAGGATTTGTATGTTTATATTTTAAGTCAGATAGTATCATAGGCTAGAAATGCGTACAACACAAGCCAATACTCATATCACTAATTGAAATTCCATAATTGAAATGTAAATAAAAATATATCAGTCATTGCTTCAATTAAGCGAAACTGTGCAGTCAACAATTAATAAAATATGTGAAAGCTCTAAACAATTAATAGTTTGTTTTATAGAGTTCTATGCTCAGCTTAATGTGCAGTGAGAAACCAGTGGCAGTGGGCGCTCGTTGACGTTCCTTATTTCTTTTAATTAAAGCCAGCTGCTGTTTCATGACTAAACTTGAACGCTCAAACCAGATAATTTAATGTGATTCCTTGTTGGCTACATCGCGGTAACAATAATTAGGAATTGCGTGCGTAATTATCTTGATGGAGCGGTTTAAGGTATGAAACAACAAAGGCCCGTCCTATCTTTGAAGGGGTTCCGCATAAGTCAGAACTTAATGAGGCAAGTCAGAGCTCAGGCGTCGATGTAACAATGTCTAATTTATTTTATATTCGGTTTTTATTTAATTTATTCAGCGTGAGAGAAGTGGGCAGGTTTCTGATTCTTGTTACGATACGATAATCTCGGCTTACAGGATGTTTGTGGCGATTTAATTGGCACTCGAGATGCTCCAAGGGTTTTTGCGTCTGACTTTTTATTAGTGGTCACAGAAGAGCGTACATACATTTTTGTTACCATACCGTCTCTCGGTATAGTTTTTGCAGCAAAGATCGGATTAGAATACAATTCTTTCCTTTGCATTAACTCAGGAATAAACCCCGATAAGTATAGACTTGGTATAACAGTAAGTACAGTAAATATACAACACACCGCTAAATGTATTTACAATAGTTTGAAAATTGCATTTATCATAATCATATAATTATATTTTTGTTATCCTACCGATATTCCTTTGGTCTACCAACAGCGTCATTAAACCTCTTGAATTGAATGTGAAACGTGAAATAGACAAAATTCATTAAGCTTAAGTTTTTTGCGTTTCAAATAACAAGGAATTAATTTGGAATTGCAATACACGGATAGGGAAGTGAGCTGATGGCCTAAGAAAGTTAATGTTGCAGGAAATCGCTATGTAATGATTGCAGAAGACCGAAATCGCATTAAATGTTTTATCCAATTTGACAATTGTCGACGTGATATAAACTATGTTGCTACCAGTTCCTACTTCTATTCTTTATACTACTTAAGACCTGACACACGTACACCCATACACCACTGACTTAAGAGCCAGTTAATTTTTATTGTCCGCTACAACATTACGCTTTGAAATCCTGTGGCTTTGCAGCTATGTTAGTCTTATGATTTTCAATGTAACGTTAACGTTGTATTGATTCTTTTTAGAACTCCATACTTATTTAATACCATCGATCATAGTTTTATTTATTTTTTCAGCGATCTAAATACAGAAACGTATGTCGTAGGACTAGTAAGGTGAATAAGTGCGACGGCAAAATCTACCAACCAAATTATAGATGAAATCCGATTGCATGCATATATGCAATTTAAAACGTGGCTACTAAACTTTCAAGTTTTATTACTAATAAATATTGTAATCTAAATGAATAATTTACTTGTACGTTAAGATTTTTAAAAATGCACTTAGTACAACTCTAGCATTCATATTTTAGTTGACTTTACTTAAATATGATTCAATTATAAGAATATCGAACGTAAGCACAAAACACATAAAATGTCAGTGTAATTATATAGAGCTTCAAATTAATAGACTATAAGCTACATGTATAAGTGAGACTTAAATTTATCAACGAATCTGCATAATGCATAGTAAACATTCACAACACAAGAACTGCAGATCGGATGACTTGCCGTTCTTTAAGAATGGAGTTCTTCTCAAAGAAACTGAAGTCTTACCACTTTAGAAAGATTTACTTTTTGCTCACTAAGCACTGACTAAGCGATGTACATACCAAACGAATACTGATATTTATTAATTTAAACTAGTAGACGGTCCAAATTCGAACATAAAACAAAATTTTAAGAAATTTTTCCACATTAAATGGACGGTGTCAAATTTCATGTTCTTTCATTCACTTTTTTTTCAAAAGGGTTAAGTACAAAGTTTTCGCTTAACGTATTATTGATAATACGTGAATATAATGATAATAAACGAATTAATAAGCGACGAAGTCACGGGGATCGGGGCCAGCTAGTTAAAGTATAAATGTGCCTTGGTATGTAGCAAAATGTAAGTACAAACAATTTTATGTTGTATTCAACACATGAGTTTTGAGTACGAACAAGCGTCGCCCTCTTCCCATTCTCACGCCCTTAACTTGTCATCACGCCCGTCGCTCTGTCGACAAACAAAAGTTAAATATTAGCCATTTGACTGTGCGTTATGTCACAAATAACAAGTGTTTGTAATGATTTAATCATGACCTTAACAATCACAAACAATATGCTTAATGATACTTATACTTTAACACACTTTAAAAAGTCTCGATTGTTATTTTAATTAAACATAATGCTTTTCAAAAACTATAACACACTACAAATATTTTCATCAATTTTTAGCTAAATCTATGATGGAGCTGGAAAGGTATAATTTTAGAAAGTCTACAATTCCTTCAAGTTAGGTAGATATTTAATTTCAAAGAAGTTTTGTGATAATTTTGCGATGGTTAAGCAATGTTGCACCATTATAATCCTACTTGAAAACTTAAGTTTAACCCATTGAGGGTGTACAAATTCATTAACATATCATGTCGTAGTACTGTATATATTTTTTAATGTTCGTCATTCATTAAACGAAAACAATTCGAATAAGAGAACTCAAATACAAAGCGATAATCAAACGTTCGTTGACAGTGCTGTTATTCGTCTGCCCCATGCATTAAGACATGAAATCAAAAATGATAGTCGCAGCTTCCCCCGGGTCATAACTCAAGTGATCCTCGCCGTATCCATATCGGCGATACTCGGACAATGGATCGGACAACACACAGTAAACGCCGCAAATGCCGTAAGCGCTCGTAAATCATTGGCATAGCGGAAGTGCGTGGCCGCACTGGTGAGGCCGCAATAACGGTTGCGTCTCCCGGCATTTTGAGCGCGATAGATAAATGAAATGCCAGCATACCCCTGCGAGACAAGCGCGGCGGACTCGCCCGGAATGTCCAAATAAATTTTTTGATAAACGCACCGGAAGCTAGACCTATTACGTGACATTGTCCCCGGCCGTCTTACGCCACCTCGGTTATTGTTTTCTCCGGACGGCATTTCGGGAATGCCGACAGGCTAACTGAACTGACATACGGGAGTCGGCGCTTTCAATCGATTAGATGGCACGATAAGACTAATCTAATAGGTCAGTTTTGTGCCGGAATTAATCAAGCGTCAAAGGGCTGCCTGCAACGAAACGCCGAAGCTGTGGCCTAGTCGTATATCTCCCTAATTAATGGTTTCGCTAGACACATTTCGGCCACAAAGAACGCCGCTCGAGAATTTGATTTTTTCACATTCGATATCCGAAAGCTTACTACTTCGCGATGCAATGAAAATAGTTGACTTTTTTGGAACAGACTAAATTAGTGCGTGCGAGTTGGATATAAGCTGATATTAATATACTGTTGGTAATAAACAAGCAGTTGACGATGATAATTCAAAGGCATAAAACAAAGCTTTATCTACGATCGGAAGGCAGCCCCCGGAGAGTTTAGTGTGAAATGTGTTCACAGAGACACCGTTTAGTAGCGTAAAGCGCGTGACTGTCTTACAAATTATGCATTTTGGAGACAAGTCGATTTTATTGCTGCGGAAGTGACGTCAATAAAGCACTGTGTACCAAAGTTTATTGTTCGACTCGTATAATTTCCGATCGGATCATTCCACGACATGCATAACGTGGCACGAAATGTAGTACAAGAAACGTTTATGAAACACTAGAACATTTGGCAAGCTGACGTCCCCACTAAACGCTCCGGTAGCTCCGTCTTTTAATGGCTCTATTTTTACGATGTATTTAATTTTTTATATCTTTTTTACGAATGCATGTGAGCATATGACTTCTTGTGTGTGAGTGGTTACTATTTGTAATAATTTCTATTCATACACGACGTGAAAGCAAGGAATGCATATATAGGTAGTTATGAATTCAGTATTATTAAAAGTTAGAGTAACCTTCAAACTTATAGTTGTATTCATATTTTTCTTAACTTTAACAATAAATCAAAAATGTGTGATAATTCCATTTAATGGCGTCACATAAATCATATTTGTAAAAAGCGATCGCACAATCCTGCTCAAGAACAAATGGCCTGTGACGCCCAAACGTTCAAAAACCCTAAGAGATTTCGTATCGACTGAAAAAATGATATACTCCACGCCTTATATTGAACGGGAAATAAATCGTATACTTCCTTTAAGTGCCAATAAAAGTTGAAGTAAATCATAAAAGTATCACTCGAGAAGAAATGTCTATAACAAGTATGTTATTGCAGAATAATTCAGTAGCGTAGGAGGGTGGCGTGAGGTATTGCTCCCTCAAGGACCAGCCGAGCTTCGGCCGGGGATACCCGACACTCTATCGATACCGTCAATTATTTATCGGACCCGTGTCTACTTTTCATTTCACTCCTTTCGCAGGTAAAGCTTTCAGGACTGCGGAGGCAAAGTTGTCGGGCCGTTGGGACTTGACGCTACACGAACCGCCGTTCCTTGTCTCTATAAACACTTCATATCTGCTTTATTTGCTGCTTCCATCTCTGACAGGGACTAATGGTCCAATTTAATTTTAATTATAGGCATTTCCCGATTGGTTTGAAAAGGGTTTTCCATAAAATAGCCGATTAATTTTTATATTCCTCTACCTACTACATTTAGATTATTTGTTTGTTTCTGTCAATGGCTGTCTTCAGAATCTGAAAAAAATTAGAATGTTTTTGTCACATTTTTGAGATAGTAAATATAAAGTATTTTAACTTTAAACCTCCAGGAAAAGTAAAACTCTCCGTGAACAAATATACAAGTTTAAACTCCTCAGAACTGTGTTTAAATGAACATTGGGTTTCGATTCTAAAAATTTTGCTTAGAACTTGCAAAATTGATCAAGTTGTCATTAGTCAATGTCTATAATTATTAAAAGCAAAAACGACTATCAACGGTTCACAAATCTATCTGAATTCTTTTAAACTAATTTAATACGTATCCAACTAATAAATCAGCAGCATAATTTATTGTTAACGTTGATAGTTAAAAAGTACGGAGTTACGAATAGAGGAAGGCATAAAAATTATATTATCTTTTCACGTGTACGAGATCGACTCCTTTGTTTATTGGCCACTAAATATTGTCAATAATGTGACTAATAGGAACTCTAATATTTTTTCGTTTATTATGTCCAGATATTAACTCGTCTGCATGTGATCGTCACATGTTTTTCACGATGAATTTTCACTGCCGTAACAACTCTTACTCTCTGAAAAACATCAACCAAAACATGTTTTTGTAGAGATTTTTCGGCAGCCGAAATTGTAAGAGAGAAGTAAAATGTATCAATAGCATTTTTACAAATCTTACAATTACATAAGCGAGTACCCTTTGCCATAATCAAGTAAATTATTTTTCTTATGATTAACGACTGTCATCTTTCAGTATCATCATCATCACCCTGGTGGTTTACTTTACTTACGTGGGGTCGACGCGCAAGGTTTTATGTACCTAAAACTTTTGGCTTAATTTTTTACGGCCTTCGACTTGCTTGTCTCCAATTACTTGAGAGGAATAAATTAAAATTAAATGTTTAATTTTTAAATATTTAATTATAAACTAGATAATTATAGCCTAAATACTGCCTTACAAAATATGAATAATTAGACATTATAAATAGAAAAAAACTTTAAGGTCTCTTCGCTAGGTAGTGATCACCATATAATTCAGTGGTACTGTCATTCTTTACCACCTCTATATTTTTGATAATTGTCTTGCATTGGTCTTTTAAACTATATTTACTCCAATCGATGAAGTCGATCTGGCCATTCAAAGTGACATATTTGTATTATCAAGTTGAAGACCTTTATTTTTCCATACTATTCAAATTCAATATTTTAGATGACAGCCGTCTTTAGTCAAATTAAAAGTACTGATAGTCGTTTGTGAAAAATAAAAACAGGTTCAAATCAGATGATTGAGGGAAGAGTAAAAAGAGATATAAGTGTTTAACAAACATGATGTTTTGTTTACCAAACAGATCTGTAGCGACAAGCTGTCCAATAAGGCTCCTAGTGTATTCGGATTGGACAACTTCATGATTCTATGACAAACGATATATTATCAATCTATACCTATAGTTTTGATTTAAATAAGTTTCGGAAGAAATTAAAACAAATTTATTCAGAATAAAATATTTACAAAGAAATTGGTTAAATGATAACGAAAAATATTTTATTTTAGTTACCTACAAGTTGAATACTTTATTGAATAGTTAAAGAAGTTTTACCGCAATTTGTACCGAAAGAAAAAAAACAGTTGTTTTAGATTTTTAATTACTAATTAAACATGAAGTGAAGTTTTGTTCAGTCTAGTTAAATGTATAAAAGTTGAATTGTGTTTGTTCAAGAAAGTTAAGTTGTGTTTGTTTACTCAAGTAAGTGCACCTTGAGACTGTGCTATAGGGCGAGTACAAGATATAAAGGGCAGTACTGTAATGTGGCATTTAATTAATTAACTATACACAAAATGGCAGCGTGTAAGTGCTGCGTATACCGCAATTGATCGTTGTAAAGAACCGTTGGGTTTGCATACATTTTGTTGCTTGTTTACATTGTGTTTTAAAGTGGGTTTCCACTTCTAAGACGTTTGTAAAAAGCTATTTGTGTAATAGTCTGTATCGAAACAGAAATAAACATATGTTTTTCGTCAGTGGAAATCCAAACTTAATGTGATAATGACATTCTAAAATTACCTTATTATTCAGGTTGATGACCTTGACGCAATTTCAATTCATTTTGCCAGGTAAAAAATATTTATTTGTATTTAAACTTCTTACCAATTAACAACAATTAATAATTTTATAATTCAACCTATTTTTCCGATAGTTCCATGATATAAATAAAATTATATTTATATCTATTAATTCCCTCTAACACAACATTGGTAGAAAAGGATTATCATGATTCATCCATACTTCGGTCGATCGTGAGTTGTTTGTTGATTCCGTACAAGTTTACTGCTGAAAATGAAGTTATTGAAACGGTGGTTTAGTAACTGACCACTTTTTACCTATGATAATGCTGTGAAACACATTTGAAATGTAATCTCCATAATTATCGTCAGTCTTCAAAAGAAAAATAATCTAACAAAAAATGTCGTTTTCTCTGTTTAATTTTAATATTTAAGAAATCTATTAATTATTTTACTATTAGTAAATAATCTAAATTAATTTATACCATAAAATATCAACTCTTCTTAAAGTAAAGCACCCACACCCATATGAAAACTAAAATGTTGACGCAAAGTTTATAAAGCGGATTTCCGTAATTCCATCAAACCATTTCTGATTGGTGTTTGTAATCGTTGTCAGTGGGTATACGATGCGGCGATCTCTCGTGGCTGTGGCCGGTTATGTGTCGCAAAAAGCGATGATAATGACAAAGTCCATCGGCGCAAAGGGCGCGGGAAGCGGCCTCGCTACCGAACGCGTGTCGAATAACGAACAGACTGTACGCAGATGTAACAACTTTTAGACATGACAAATTGAAATCCGTGGAACATAATTACGTATATGTACGTAATTACTAACACTGCATAAAAAAAACTTGAGAGATGTCAAGGGACACCCGGATGGAACGAAGTTCCTTTCAATTAATTAGTAAAGGAATTGTAATAATTTTATTTTTATTTTTTTTAAGTCGCGACACCACACTGTTCAATGCGAAATAGAAATGAAAATATCTGGCTTGCTTTCTATAAGAGAGAGAGAGAAACATGCGACGCCGCACAGCTTACAATAGCTTACTATGGCAACAAGTGTCGTGACAACTTTTCGTAAGAATTTTTTCCGTCTAGCCCCCTTTCACAACCCGCGATAAGAAACTTCGTTCCAAAAAACTTTAAACTATCGATGAATTAACAAAAAACTATTTTTTTTTTACAGATGAAATATATTGTTAACCACATATTTCATGATATTGTCACTTTTTGCGAAAATTAACTAATATTTCTTGGAAATGGATCTAGCTATCGGTCGAAGCTTTCCCCAAATGAAATAAAATCATTAAGCAGTAAAAAACATTAATAAATTGAACGTTAGTTGAGAACGTTTAATGAGTACCACAATAAAACGTTCAGCAATGCGTCTGGCACGACCATGAATTTATAAAGATTTTGAGCTTTAATGTCTTTAGCTAATAAAGTGGTTCAGGGCCTAAAATCTTTTACTATGCTATTTAAAATATGCAGTGTGAAATTTTGATGTTGATTGCTTTTTTTCAACTTAATAAAAAGTTTAAGCATAATTACAAATACACTGAAAGCATTATCGTACATCTCAAAATATTTTCGAAAATTTAAGCACCATACTAAGCATATGTACATTTCTAAACATTGTTAAGCCATTCAAATAATAATATAAAATCGTAGTGATACTTAGTCAGTGGCTCGGCGGGGAGAGGAGAGGGTTGGGGACAGAGGGCAATAGTAAATACACGTCGAGAACATCGCTTCGGGGTCACGTAGCGTTACTATACCGAATTACCCGTTTGTGCAAACTGATCCTTATTGTGCCCAGGGAAATATGCTCCGGCGTGGAGATAAAATAAGGGTATTCCGCAAAAATAAAGTTTTACTGCGTCACATGGTGAATTGTGGTGCACCCTATACTGGACATGGAATTTTTCATTGTGTTTAAAAGTATCAATAAAAACTAAAATTTACGTTTGTAATATTTAACGCGTGGTGTTGTCTATTATATTTTGCTGTGCATAGGCATGCATTAGATTATGCATGCCTAAGAAAATGCATGCAAAGCCCTCAATATAATACGTTTAAAATTAAGAAAGAACACAAGCTTGTAGGTATTACGAATTTTCATTTAGCCATTTCTTAAGACACTTATCTCTTTCGTCGAAACTTTAATCCATAACATCTACATACATACCACTCGTCAATTACGGGTACTCTAAGCTTTTTCAGTAAATTACTTGAAAACACGTTAATACAAGATTTCAGTACTACAAAGCTAAGAAATGAATCACTTCGCTATTATATAAATATTTAAATAAATTAGATATAATTTTTATTTAAATACATACTAAAGAAAATAGAGACTAAGAAAACTTCCAGTGCCGTTACTTAGTTCCAGTGTCAGACATTAGATTCCTATCACAGCGGACAAAGGTAAGCGTGTAATGAATCATAGACCCGTTACGTCATTTTATTAGGAGTGGTCTGTTGAATACTAAGCACGGAATAATAATTCTCACTGCCGAACAAAAATATATTTATTACGCCATTATCCGTTTAAGGCTTATTCAAACGCTGATTAATTTAATGCCTTTTATCGTGATGTTAAACGGATTTAAGTCCTTAAACACGCAGAAGGAATTAAAATTTATTTAACTGTCGCTTTTTGTTACTTAGTTAAATTTACAGACCTTGCAATGGATGTAGAATCCGGCTAGAGCTATTACGAATACCTTAAGTATTTTCAGGATATTCTGAAAATTTTTATTTTAAAAACAAAACGATACAATTTGTATTTGTATTAGAGTTATTTCTTTATTCGGTTCCAGTTCTTGTTAGGGAAATTTAGCATCACGTTAATAGATATTTATACTTATTACAACTTTACCTTATTAAAATGAAGATCTGAATATTTCTCAGCTTGCATTAACGGATCTTTCTCTTTACCAAAAGCGTGTTTTTCTGTTGTTTTGAACTTGGACTTTTGATTGTAGATTTATTATAAAGTGCTAGAAGTAAGGATGTCAAATGATTTCGTGAAGCTGAAGCTATCTATAACTCGTACTGACGCATGTTTATATACGTGCTATATTTCAGACCATTACAGAAATATAAAAAGAACACTTTTTCACATTATCCACGCGATCAAATCCGCGTATAAAAGCCACTCTCGCTTTAAGACGCACTCGGCTTTTTAAAATCTTATTTAAACTTTATAAAATAAGCGTCGTTCCCCTCGTAAGGGGTCTTAGGGCCGATATTATTGTGTAGCCATCTGTGACGACGAACGGGAGGCCATCGAAAAGACATATTTTTAGATTTAACTCGTAAATTACAACGATCCAATTGGTTTACGCTCGTGTGAGAATTAGGAGAGAAGTTTTATTTGCAGTGCGGTTGTTTATTGCGATTGCGAGGGGCTGCGGCAGACTCGCTCGAGCCCACTTTGTTTTTATTTGTATACGTGGAATAGGCATGGATAGGAGTAACGCTATCATTTTCAACGGGAAATTCACGTGTGAGAGATTTTTCCTCTGCGCCCAAAAATATATATCGATGTAATCTCATTTAACCCTTCGTTTAAGAACCGAACACAGTTATTTTGAGTCCCGGTTTCACTGGAATTATTATAGATGAACCATTATTAAATATTACAACTACTTCAATTTAAAATAAATAGGTACATGCGAGAGTAGATAGGACTAGTCTTTATTTTTCAAATTATGTTTAAAAAAGTCGATAAAGCTTATTAGCTTAAACATAACATTTACGCTCGCAAACCCGAGGGGTAAGCAGAGATTACGTATTTCCATTAGGCGTGATCCTGGCACAGTAATATATTGTTATATAGCCATGCAATTCAATTAATCTTACTAATATTATAAATGCAAATGTTTAGATGTTTGTTTGAAGGTATCTTCGGAACGACTGCATGGATCTCGATGAGATTTGATACAGATGTAGAACACAATCTGGAAGAACACATAGGTTACTAAAAAGTTTTTTTATTTTTATTCCGTGCTGACTGAATTGCGGGCGACAACTAGTTACTTATAATGCTACTAATATTTTGCCTCTTGTTTAATTAATGAGGGAAAGATCTTGACCTATAACATTTGTGGCGTATTAAACTCAGTAAAAAGGGTAGGGAACACTGTCTCTGTCTAATAAATTGTAAATCTTAAGTCTTAATATATTAATTGATTGATTCAGTGGCAGATGCCAAGTGATACAAAAACCCTCAACAGCAATTACTAATAAGCCTATATCTATTAAGGATTTAGAAATATAGACGTCGTTTATTAATGTGGCAATAAATTAATTTACTTCCATAATATAATATTACGGTGCCGCCATAAAAAGTTTCTGTCACCATAATTTTGAACACAGATTGTTGCACTAATGCGTCGGCTTCAAAAGAAGGGGTTGACGACCCCCTTTTGCTCGATTTTCATTCGTCACACACACGCCGTCAAATGTAACTTTAATTTTTTAAAATTGGATTTTTATTGCGCTTTGAAACGTAATCAAAAGTGCCTGTTATGCATCCGCTAGGTTATTCTATTTAAAGACTCATTGTTTTATAGCAAACTACTCTAGCATTTTACACTAAATAAAGGATCACACCATATATGCAGTTCATGCGTATACAAATTATTTAATAAGTTTGGCGATATACTAATTACTATGACTGATATCGTCATAAATAATCAACCGTGCGTGTTAAACAATGAGGGTAACCGAACAATTTCCGCATCAATAGTCGTTTGCAACTATATTTGAGGGTAGTTTAATCAGTGAAAGGTATCTTCTTTATAAATGCACTTAATAACATACCAAATGTCTTCGGCACTTGATATACAACCTCCATTTAACCATGTGCTACTTCTGACTTGGTATTCGCACCGTTCCTAATAGCATAATTGCTAACGCAACCTATAATACAGTGGTCTCATAAATATTTCCATACGGTTTTCTGTAACAGGACACTAGTCGATCGATTAATTGCTTTCGTTAATAATGAAGGGACATTTGCTAAACCTTATTCGATTTACTACGGACTCTAAGAGATAAACCATTTTAATATATTCATGAGTACGACAGAAATCTTCATAATAGAGAAATTACTAATAATATAATAGGACAAAATTTGAATGACTATATATTGTTTTTTTAACCATGCCTACTATTTTTAGAAGAAGTATTATATCTTTTTCACTATTTGATTGTTGTAGTGATGAAGCTTTCTTCATATTGGTTAATTAATAAAAAGATTATTCGAAGAAATAAAATTGTTACAACCATGTTAATTTTTTCACGTTAAATAGAAAATTGTGATGAAAAATATTCAATACAATAGAAATTAGGCTAAAATTTGAAATATAATTCTTTAACTTAAATACCGTATATATTTAACAACTGTAAAACTTGCAGCAACATAGAACGAACTGGAAAGCGAGTTGAAATGTAATAAAGCACGGCTTCTACAGTTGTGAGTCGGCTAGTTTCCACGGACAAGCCTCCGTCTACAAACCCCAAGTTAATCGGGCCCCTCGGAATCCGTAACTCTACAAAACTTTGCTTTAGACTCTTTTGTGAAGTTGCTACGAAGCTGCCTTATTATTTTGTGACTATTGAACCTACTTTTAGATGTCTATTTATAACTTGCATAACTGGTATTTTTATATAAGTTTTTCTAATATGTTACGGACTCACAATTACAGATTTATAATATTAATATATAGAATATTGTGTTAGTTAGTTTTACAATTATTTAAATGGTAAAGGTATCTCCGGAACGGCTCTACGGATCTTGATGAAATTTGGCACAGATGTAGAACATAGTCTGGAAGAACACATAGGCTTATTATGTTTTTTTTAAGTACGCGCGGACAGAGTCGCTGGCGACAGCTAGTATATAACAGTGGTAGACGCCAGCAACAACAACATCTGTTGTACGAATTGGCCGGCTCGCCCGGTGAAATACCACGACCACACATAAGACAGGCGTGAAGTGGAAGCAATTCCGTGTTTCCTCTGATGAGTGTGGTGCCGGAGGCCTAATTTTAGTCTTCTTCCCCTTCACAATCTTTTCTTATTAGGAAAGAATGAGAAGGGGAAGTGGATTTGGCGGAAGAGGGGACGCATAGGAAGGGGAAATGTCTTCTTTCTGTGCGTCCCCTTCTCCGTTGATTAAAGGTAGGCAACGTAACTGCATTTGCGGATCTCCATGGGGAACGGTCGCCTCGCTATTTCGGCAAATTCAGGTGACCGTTTGCTCGTTTGCCACCTTTTCATATAAAAAAAGTATAAGTACGTATGAGTTCCAATTTTAAAGTTATTTAATCTACATAAGAGCGACACTATCATCGCTAATGAGTAATTAATGTAATTGCACAATATCACCTGCCTAAACTTGTTACTAAGATAAGTCGACACGTGTATGTTACCTGTTTGATAAAGTTACATAATCGTCAATAAGTTATAGGTATTATCAAAATTAGTTAATTCTAAATGAACCCGCATTACAACGTCAGAGTCAAAAGTGTGAATAAATAGTGTAATCAAATGTTTTGTAAAACGAATAGCATTTTTATAATATTTAAAATTTTAAGCTCGTTTTTCGAGACAGGCAGAAAGAAATCTATTTATGTAGCATGAAAAATTGCATTTTTGTATTTTTGAACTACTTGTTTACATATTTCATCCTCTGAAATCCTCTAATGTTATATTTTATAAAAAAATCCATTTTTATTAAGTGTAGAAGCGAAATATTTTATACAAAAGACTTCAACAAATATATAAAGCTGAAATACTTATTTGTAACATTTAGCCTTACAGTTGCTCGGTGCGATTCAGCACGTTCCTTTGGTAGGGAAACTCTTACCACCTTGCAACGTTAAACTTTACGTTCACTCCAAACTTTAGCGCGGCTTGATTGCGAATCTGAAAAGTTCTTGTCGGGGCTTGTTCTTCCCTCGCACGCGGAAACAATGCATACACAGACGAAATTGAACTTTAATAGTTAAAGACAAGGTTTGTTATTCATTGCCGTATGACAAACTTGGAGTAAACTATCGGTTACGTAGTCTTGTCTTCAGGTTTACACGAAATGGGGATTAGTTGTTAAGTGTAACGGACCAGACTGTTTGGTTTATGTATATTTGTTATAAATCTACATTATAAAATCTACAGTGAGATGTTTCATACTCATCACATGGGATTAATTTTCTAATGAAATATTTTTAGAAGTTGTTTTTCTTGTATTTCAGCGGAAAAAGTTTTGAAAAAATTGATTCACAAAATTACACGCCAAGAGGTAAATAATAATACTCCTTCGACATAAGTCGACATTTGCAATTGCAGTATGTTAATGTAATGCGTTTTAAAGGGATTCATTAACTATTAAATGTCAGACGTAACCTATTAAGTAAATACTTGTAGGTCCAATATAAAACCATTAACATTCACGCTTTATTTATTTACGTAGTTCTCTTGTGTAGGGCTAAGAGTTTATTACTATGTTTTTCACTAAAATGCGACAGTAATTTAGTAATTTAAAAGATAAGCAATAACTTTATCTATAATTTTTTGGATATTTTAAAAGAAAATTGTGGAAAAGTGTTAAATCAGAAGAATTGCTGCATCAAACTCTATAATATTTTATTTTCTGTCAGTTTAAGAGTGACAACGAAATATCAATAACATTTTATATACTCAACTTAATCCAACGAAAATCAGATACCTCCCTGGTTCCTTGTTTTATTAACGCTTGGTCGTTTTGATTTGGTTTATTATCTAAATACCTAAACAATCGGTGAAATATTTGAAACGAAACAATTTTAATATCACAAGCAATTTGCATTCGCTAGGTGCGTTTAATAAAACTATGGAACAAACAGCTCGCCGATGGTATGAACTCTTGCAAATTGCTTTAAGCTTCAGGGCGGCGTCGGTTAACAAGAACGTGCGCGGATGCAGTTCCGCTACGCTCCCTTAAGGCCAAGTGTTTTTACTCTAAGCTCAATAATTATATTTGTATTATAAGCACCAAACCCCTCCCATAATCACACTGATAAAGTCCGTAACAGCATGTCGCAGCTTCAATACTCACTGTCTTGAGCTGTTCAATACCACGACCAGAAAACAGGCATCGAGTGTAAGTCTAACTTTAGTCATCTTTGTTTTTCCACTTTTAACTTAAAAGAAAAGAACAGGAAAATTACTGTGCCAGAGTCTAAATATAAAAGAGTTAAAGTTACTACGTAATTTGTATTACAAAACTGTAAACATTGTGGGATAGGATAGGGCTTCCTTCGCTTGCCCTGATTAATAGCCATAAAACATCTAACAAGTTTAAGCGATATGGTTGAAGTATCTTTCACAAGCCACTTAATTAACAAAAATGTACTTATAATTTTAATGTATTATTTCGTATGTTAACTCATTAAACATTTCCTTTTCTCTAATGTTTGATAATGGCATCCTCGATGTACAATTAAAATTATACTTCACGGTAATTCGGCGATACTCGTACGTGCGAGGGTATAGTACCCCATTGTTAAATCTTAAGTACCCGACAACAATAACTCGAAAATATCCAATTAGGGATAACTAGGCCTTAAACAAGGAGCTGCGGGGAAGCGGAGAGGTTGCGAACAAAACTATGTGGTGGCGGGGAATAGCGCAGCAAGCGGTGCACTAAACCTCCCCTCCCCCATGGCCCCTTCTCCCACAGGTCCCGACCAGGTATGTACAAAGGCGAACAGCAATCTCACCCGTATAGGTGCAACTCAGATACAATACAATCTCTTAGCGCACACCGTAAAAAGCACGCATATGTATCTAGAGCGGCTAGCCTTTATGATGCTGTAGGTTTAGTCTTGAAATGCCTTTTTAATTTAAAAATACAATTTCTACTCATAATTATAGTTATTATTCTCTTATATAGAGTAAGAGATATAATTCCTCATATTCTGATGCCATCTCCAATCGAGGGTTGATCATCATCATGGCAACTTGTACTGTTGAACTGCCAGCTATACATATATCAGAAACGTATACTTTTATTGAATAACTGGAACGATTATTCAATCAAGGTACTTGTCTTCTTCCTGGACTTTTCTCCTCTCCACCTATTCTAATAATGTCAAGTTATTAATGCAGTAACAATATAAAATAGGAACTGTCTATAAAGAATGGTGAACCTGTACTTACTAGCAAATAAATTAAAGCAATACATTTTTAACAAATATTATTTGACAATAAGACAAGGGAGCGTGAAGGATATAAAGTTCTTTCCAAAAGTTTGTATAAATAGAAGATCGGGAGGTTTGAAAAATGCAAAACCTAGGGTCTAATTATGATCAACTAAAGGCATATGAAATAATAACTACATTCTATTAGTAGTAATCAGATACTGTCTCCTTAATACTTATAATATCGAAGCGATAAATTACTCATTTTAAATCTTCTTTGAAATATTCCTTCTTTTGTAGGCTGTTAAATTCATGGCAGAATATTGATGGGCGATGTCCAGATTTCTTTTATGTCTACGCTACTTAAATCTATCTACATGTTCCTGTTGCTTCGTTAGTGCGCGATCGGATCACAGTTTTGTTGTAAAGATTATGTCCTAAAGAAACCCCCATCCGGTCTTTGGAAGATTACGGTGCACATGAGATACAACACTATTATTGATCTTACGATTTTTGGCATTTAGATAAAAGGATAAATAAGGTGACTTAAAGTTTATTATGATTGAGTTAAATGTTATTCATTTATATTTGAATATAAAATACTTATTTTCAATGCACAAAATTAAAATTGATAGGCGTGAATAAATTAAATAGTATGAGTCGTAGTCAGCTTAATGAATTTCTGATATAGATGGTCTTCATTAGACTTATGTATATGTTTTCTACGTATTCAAACCGAATATTGTTAGTATCCAAAAATTAACATTAATATTTTATTACAAATAATATAATTTTTTAAATCAGAATTTTAATCAACAGATATGAAATATCTTCTGTTAAGTCTATAGTTGGAAATGCAATGTATGCGACGCTTATAGTGGTCGACATCGGTCCACCGATGTCGGACATGTCGCTCCTATCTGTTTCGATGCATTTGTCGTTTAAACACCAACCTGTAATAAATCAGACGGCACTCTTCTCATAACCGTACGCCATACGTTACAACACAAATAAACACAAACACAACCTTACGTTTCCGTGCATAAAGTATATTTTAAACAGTACACAATTTTGTTTTATGACAACTCTAAAGAAGCTAATTTAAGGCTATCTCGAGTCCACTACGGACACTCTTCATTCAATACTTTAAATGAGATTCTTATCGTGCGTCCCTAAATAGATTAGTAGATTAATGATGTCTGTAATAATTAATAATGGATCGTGAATTTTACAACAACAATAAAAGCAGTTTGGTCGCCGTCGTAAACCGTACCTTGCAGTTTGTGTTGTTTTGAATCCTTTAACTTTACGATCCGTCAATACGTTCCATATATTTACTTCATCTTAATTACACCGACTTTATCGACGCCGTCGTCGTAGTTTATTGCATTTCATTTTTTTCGTATGATCAAAGTACAGTCTAGGTATTGCGGCATTCTCAATTAACTGCATCTCATCAAAGTGCGCAATAGTAGAATTTAATTCATTATTCATAAAGAGCATTGTTGTGCCGCCGTTAAGCAGATGTCCGGCAAAGAGGATGCGAGGGTACGATGTAAACTCAATGTCATAAACATTATCGTGCAATTACTGTATTGAATGTTTCTGTTTTGATGCGGTGGTGCAGGGTTTAAGTTTTTGTGACAAACCAATCGTCGTTCATTATTTACCTATTAACAAAGCGAAATCGCCGTAGTTAATTGCGTTAACATCGGCCGATGGTGAAGAGATATGTTGGAGTAATTAAAGCAAGTTCAATAAAACATTCAAAAGTCCGATTCGGTCTTAAAGATTATCTTTATATCTTATCTCTGGAATAAGTTAAGAGTTAAGACGATAAACGTGAATACTTCTAGTGTACTTAAATTAAACAGGGAGAAAAGTATTTTAGAGTGGGGATGCTACGTTTATTTTTTTCTCCCTCATTAATGGTCTTTCCCTAAAGAAGTAAGTAAAAGGTTTGTACGGACTTATCATTTTATCAAGTTTATTGAAATCCATACAAGAGTCATTCAGATCGATTTAATCAAAGTGGGCAGTAAAAAATAACGAACGGTGGGCGCAACTCGGTCAACGTACAATCTTTAAAAAGTTAAGCCCTTTTCGAAGAGGAAAAAAAGGAGCACCCCTAATTGATGCGTCGTCTTTGTTTAGTTTAATTCTAACATGCTTTTCCCATTAAAGCGGTCAGGAATCGGCCTCGTGTAGGAGATAACGTCGACTCTTTTACTCCTTACACGTTATAATATTATAAAGCCGGGGCTGGCCCTCCGCGATTTTAACCCCAGTTTAACTCGCGTTCACCGCACAAGAGAACAAATAAGTGAATCGCGCGGCGTTAGGCATCGGCGCGTTTTTACATTGTCGTCTCGTCCCCGGGGTGCTGCGTGTATTGAGAATCGATATGTTTGCGCTAAGTGCTTAAGTGCTTGCTGGGGATCACGTTTCACTGATGAATGAATAAGGAATCCAAATATGTCTGCTATCGCGATCTATGACTTCTAAAAGAGGTATAAAAAATTGTTAATTTACTTTTCGTTAGTTATTACTATTTTAACAAATTGTAAACAATGAAATAAAATTCAATTTATAAAATTTGGAAATAACGTGCAACAAAACGTGTGGTATAAAACTAAAGTTAACTAAAATGTGCAACCGGGCCAGGGCGGATCGAGAAGACAACTCGGCACCTTTTGTGGGTTTTATGGATAATCTTCGTTTTACGTGTATTAACATGCGGAGCTGTGTCCGGTCGCGCGTTCGATACCCGGTCCACGCCCACTCGGCCCGCTTTATCAGACCACGGTCAATGTTCGATAATTTTATTACAGAAGTTTTGTCAAATTGCTCGAGCCTTCAAATTAAATTAAACGATACTTGTCCGTAGTTGATATGAGGAATTAATTTATATGGTCCTGTCGGTTTGGTTGTAACGCTTTGGATATCCGTAGAGGTTTCATACTAAATCATCGCGTCCGAATCGATAAAGAGAGTCATATAACTTTTTGAAATGTTTTGTTATTAATGTAATATACCTACATATTTTTGGCTGCTCGTATTGTAAGCAAATAGCAGCTTCAATTACCTTTTATTTTTGTTTCTTGAAAAATCTCAATTAGTTCTAAATTGTGGATATCAATGAAACTTAAAGAAGGAGAAGTAATATTTACGAAATAAATCTATTACTAAATAACTGTTGGTGAACCAATCACTAGGAAAATTCAAATTCAACACCGAATTTCATTACCGAATTAAGTTGGCAAATTTCAATCATGATACAATTTTACACTTAATAGAAACTTGAAACTATCTTATGCTAATTGTCTATATGTTTTTATCAACTCGCAGGTATAAATAGTCTGTTACAATAATCAATAATGTACTGTATATATTTATATATTGTAATATCTATAGGTTATTAGTAAAATAGGATTACATTATCAATATCAATATGTAATATATTTATGTTAAAAAGTAAAATTATTTTCATTGAATAAAATTGAATAATGGCCTCACTTAATGGAAATCATATCGTTGGTTTCTGAGACCTCTCTGTATAAAACATATTGTCATCCCTGTTATTATCTTTGAAAAAACAGAGATAACAATATGCTTTTAAAAGGGGATTTTGTTCTTAGAAACCCACGTTGATGTATTAGAATTATAATACTAGTTAAGATAATATTTCTGTACACCAGCATGAGCAAGCAACCTTTGACAGGTGGCCGCATGTTGCTTTTAGTCAATAGAATAACTATTGATAATACGATATTAACATTTATGTTAATGATTGTACTACTAATAAGTAGTATGTACAAAAGTTTTATTTGTTTTGGCCATGTTTCCCCAGGCTAAATAAAACAAATACCAATAGTAAAATAGGAAATAGAATAAAAAGGAATGCACTCAGGAAAGAACTGTCCAGTCTCGATGAAGATCCCGGACTATCCCCAGTTACAATTGAGGATACCACAGAGGAATTTAAGTGAGTCACATAATCCTGTTCCTCTCCCAAAAGGCATTTATTAAAACATTTTCATAAAAGAAGTCTTGAAAATTTTAGCTCATGTACTGAACAAATATAACTAAAACGCATACGAAGAATTGATTAGGGCGGAGCGCTAACGAAACGAAAAGTCTACCCTCAAGTAACTCCTACCTACTCTATTGACTTTCTTCCGCCACTTTCTTACGGAGTTATGATAAATGACTTAAATAACAAACGAATTTCGACATTAAAATATACGTTATACAGCTGTTATTTGTTTAACAAGTACAAGTGAGCATAATTCGTTTCAACGCATCGACGTTACTTCTTAAATAATAAAGGCTCTTTGTAAAACTTTCCCTTCTTGAGCGTTCTAAAGCTTTCGGTATTCAGTAATTAATATTCATGAAGGCTCGCGACGGAGGGGCCGTGTAATTAATAAACTTATATGATACTTTTGTTTACAGTGTCACTCCTGAAACGGGGAGGGCTTTGGCTTGTCTTTGTAGTAGGCGCCTGCGCCATGCTCCTTCAATGCCCATTTCATTTTAATTTGTAATATAATTAGGAACATTCATAATACAATACTTAAGAGTTCTGCCCGCCTAATATTTATGGACACATTTTATTGTTTTGTGTTATGAACAAAGTTATATTTCAATTTAATTGAAATGAAAATGAGACATTTTATAACTTTTAATTCTCGCTCTTATTTTTTAATTAAAAAAAAAACCGAAAAGTAACCCAGTAAATCTTACATGTAAGAGTACCTACGAACAAGTAACTTTTGAAGTTCTTACAGAAACGGTCTAACATATGGGGATTTTTTTCAAGCATTAGATTCATTGACTGATAAAAATGATTGATACGATGGTTAAAACGATATTATTAAATATATATTTAATATTAATTGCACTAAGTTACTATTAAGTTTTAACTAGTCTAACGAAATTAACGATGTGTTGCATACTGCCTAGAGACCGCCGTCGGCGTATTTGCAACAATTCCCTACAAAGCCGTGTGACGAAAGCGACATCTTAAAGAATTGTCGCCGACACAGATACAAAAAGGAAGAATTAAAAAGTTTTCTCTCTAACCGTACGGTTGACGCCGGGCTCACTCTGTATGTATAAATTGACAAAAGAAAACATTTACATAACGGTACGATTCGCCTGAAGCTATCTGTGGAAACATTTTAGATTCCTAAGAGTCACTTGAAGTGAGCCCCGGCTCTTTGTGTGCGTAGACGAGCTTCCGAAGCGGCCGGAGGGCAACCCTCTGGATGCTCATTAAAATTACACTTTGACTTTTTTCCCTGACATTATATTGTGGCCCCTGTTATAGGTATTGTAGCTGGCGTGTCTCGTTATGTTGACGCTTGTTCTGCGCACAGCATTTATTATCGACATTATAGTCCAGTCATTTTAGTAAGTTCACCTCGGAATTCGAGATACCCAGCTGTAAGTCTGTAAATACTTGTATATTGACACCCTAAAAGTTGTCTCAAAACCTACATATGGTAGGGTGTAAGCAACTATTAAATTTCAAGGTCAAAGGTTACAAAAATCGGTTTTTTGCGCTTTTTTTGGAAATATCTCATTTCCTATGGGTTTTTTCTATTTGTATTTCTTTTCAATATTGTAGAATACAAAATTCTCTACAAATTTTGTTAATGAATTTTTTTTATACGGTGAACCGTTTTCGAGATAGAGGGCGGAGAGCGCGCGGTCATAGCATCACTTCAGCCTCCGGTCGAAAACGCGCCATATAGTTGATGAACTATCAATAAATCAATTATTATAAATATTTGTCAATTTTTTATTAACTACTATATTCTACTTTATCATTTTTTCCTAACTTATCCACTTTTTATTCAGTATTAATTTATTTAACAACACTTACCTGCCCATGTAATTGCAGAATTGTTTATGAAAATATAGGAATTATATGTCGCTCTGATATGGTAGAGCATTGAGACAAGCTTGCCCATTACATTAGCCACAAGTTAAAGAGCATTGCAAGCCCGCTTTCCTGCATCAGTATCGCGAACCACAGCCACTCTTGCAGTTGCAGAAAATTGTATTTAGCAAATCTTCTGGAGCAGGTGGTAAAATTGTCATGATAGACTCCAGAAAATCGTTTCGCATTGCCCAACCCCATACCTGGGGTTCCAAATCATGTCCTAACCAAGTTTGAACTTGATAATATACACGGTTGAAACGTTGATGAGCAGCTGCACTTGTTGGTGGAATATTTGAAAGCTGCACAGGTTTATTAAGTTTTGTAGACTTGACGTAATGCATGTAACGAAGATGATCGAGACTTTTCACAGATTTTGGAGCATTATAGACTGCCAATAAGGTTTGAGTTCCACTCTCTAATAATTTCTGGGCCGAACAATTTTCTTCCTCAAATGCTGCAGCTAGTTCATCCAAATTTGTCATTAATTAATTAATTTGACAAATATTTATAATAATTGATTTATTAGTTCATCAACTATATGGCGCGTTTTCGACCGGAGGCTGAAGTGATGCTATGACCGCGCGCTCTCCGCCCTCTATCTCGAAAACGGTTCACCGTATAAAAAAAATTTTTCAACAAAATTTGTAGAGATTTTTGTATTCTACAATATTGATAAGAAATACAAATAGCAAAAAACCCATAGGAAATGAGATATTGCCAAAAATAGCGCGAAAAACCGATTTTTGTGACCTTTGACCTTGAAATTTAATGGTTGCTTACACCCTACCATATGTAGGTTTTGAGACAACTTTTAGGGTGTCAATATACAAGTATTTACAGACTTACAGCTGGGTATCTCGAATTCCGAGATTCTTACCTAATTTAAGCTTAAATGACTGGACTATTATGTTTATTTACAAAAACAAAAAAATAGTAGTGTATGATTTACTGATCGAGAAGACTTCGACTTCAACTTATTAAGTTGTTACTTTACTGATGCCCTAGTTTAAGTACTACATTAAACATCAGTCATATTTAGTTAAGACGAGAAGAATAGTCTTCACACTACAAAGACAGTTCAGTTCATTCGCGAATTTCCAATTCCGAAACACTCATAAAAATATAATGTCATCTCTGTTTTTTTCCTTGTAAAAACAAAGATAAAATGGTTTGAAATTCTACTCATGGTAAAATATCATCTACACAATGATCTCTTTTGATGATGTAGCTATCAAGTAACTTTTGAACAAGTAACTTTTATATTCAGATTCTGTTTTGGAATAAATGTTTTGCTATTTGCACCTTATGCACAGTTATGTTCAACGTATGTATCATACAGAGGAAGTCATAAATCTCACATGAATAGGATAGTGCTTACTTCACCGACATAGGTTTAAAAAGCGTATGCTCTTTTTTTCACAAAATTATATATAGGTATACAATTGTTACCTACTGGTTCCTAATTCTTTCAGTGGCAATTTGTTTCCAAACCAGTAACATTATAGTTTAAATTATCTAAGCTAATTAACACAGCGGATAGTATTGCATTTAAAAAAAAAACTTAGTAAAAAATCTGACAAATCTCAGAATATGACTGATCACTGATTTTTGTTTGTTTTTAATTCAACAAATAGTAATACATATTATCAACTACAGTCCTATCGTTGGATTAAATCTACAGCTGCTATTGGTTAAAAGTTACGTATTAGTTAAACGCCAGTTCGGAACGCTATAAATTACAAGAAGAGAACAAGTCAAAATATTTTCCCACAACGATTAAGCGACGTGGCGGCATAATAGCCGAGTGGAAATGGCATACAGAGCTACGAAAACAAATACACATTTATGCTTTCGTACGAAATCTCGCACAACTAATGATGTTAAAAGCGTAGGGTAAGAGTAACATTGTTAACAGTCATAGTTCTTCTATGTCATAATACGCTTACTAATGTTATAATTTTTATAGAAAACTGTCCATTGCTTGCTTGCGATTTCGTTAACTCGATACGTTTCTGTGCGAAACGGTAATGGACCAGTATCGTTGCGATAGTGTCGATAGTTGTTTAAATTTTTGAATTATCGTAGTACCGGCCACGGTTGTGTGTGCCAAAAGTTGGGTATAGCAGTCATAAATACCTCGACGGGGGGTCCCCGAGTGTCGAGACAATAACCAGTACGTATGCTCTTGTTAACATTAACCCCGTACTTAATTCCTTGTTGTCCCAAACTCGCTTAAGAGGGTAACACTGCTACACGCTGTTAATTAAATAATTACTTTAAATAATAACTTCTCGACTTGCGTTGCTAATGTTCTTGCATTGCTAAATTTGCACACACCTTTATTATATTGCATTTATCTTTTCTTTAACTGTTATTTTTTTCAATAGTAAATAAGATATTATACTCTTACTGGACACATTTAAATGACAAACAAAATAAAAAAAGCCATAATTTTTATCATATCGACGCTGGAAAGCATAAACGCTGTAACCCTTGAAATCGCGAATATGTTTTTCACACGTTAATAATTTCAACCATTATCAAGCGATAATGATTTTATTATAGGTTAGCACAAACTACACAACACTGCTAAATACCGCATGCTTGTAGGCGTATCAGCTCACGAGTTATCATTTTTTGGCTCTCCTGTAAAGTTCATACTTTCGGGGTTACAGCGTTTACGCTTTCCAGCGTCGATATTTTTATTTACTCAATAATTTGGTATAGTTATTACATCATGGCATGTATAATTTAGCATTTCAGTATGCCTTGATACATTTTAACATATATTTTCAGTGTTGCAAATCACGGGAGAAGCTCATTTACGTCCACAGACTTTGCATCTTTGGTTTGTTTATAAAGCACCAAGTTGGAGCAGGAATTTCCGTTTTTAGTCGAGGATCTTTATGTTATATTGTTACACAAATATTTTCAACTACTCGTGTATAGTTATATCAATTAAAATTCAAATGAATTAAACATTTTAAAAATTTAATTTAATTGCTTTAATAAATTAACATGCTAGAGCTGTAATGAACTCTGTTATCTTTATTATCGACGAGTGGATTTGAAAGTAACACAACATTGTAAACTAAATCGTTCATTGTGAAGTTGGCGATATACGAATAGAAAATAATATTTATAACGTTAGACTTGCTCATTAATAGTAAACATGTGCTATCTTAACTTTCATGCTAATAATAAAAGGCCAGGCTAAACGAGCGTTTCAGCCGCGCGTCGGACGGAGGCGCAATAAAGTCGTGCGCCTCAAAATTCATAACTTTTAATTAACTGGAATTCTAACACAATAACAGGCTTTACGGTCGTATCAAATTTTCCGAAACGGACCGTACGCCGTCGTAAAATGTGAGAATGATTACAAATTTTAAAACAAACCGTTGTTACGTGAATTTAGTGCGGCAAGCATCTGGCGTTTCGTTTAAGGGCTTTACGCCCCCAAGCACACTGTCGCGAATCCGAAGCGGAAATGAAGCGAAACAAAAAGTATTTATTAACTACTAGTAGGTGAATTGTTATCTAGTATGACTGTGAATGATAATGTTCACACATCAAACGGATCTCACGCAAAACGAAAGCTCGATGTTGATACAATTTTAACAGCATAACTCCACTGCCGTGACACAGTTATCGGTGCATATTGTCATTGTACGGGTTGGTAAGTACATACAAATAATATTGCTGAGTTTAGGGAGATGATATGGTTTATTCTGTAAAACTACGGCTAGATGGTTATTAATGGTAATGAGCACACGCGGTATGTATGGTGACCGAACTTGAACTGGTTTGTGTGAAAACGCGTGTTATAAAATATACTAAATTGCTGATGTTGGGAAAATATGTATTGTGCGGTGTTTGCACCGTACAGTCATCCTTCTCATTCTTTTGTAAAAACAGAGACAGTAAAATGTAATAATACAGGTGTAACTTTTTCAAACACATAGTAAAAGAAATGCACTGTTTTTCATTTCGTTGCGCTCTACTTTCGTACGTCAGTGTTGTAGAGGCATCAGGGCGGCCGTTTCGCGCCGGCAATGCTTTCGAGCCGCACTTTGCACAGATCGTGTTAATTTGTCGCGACGCCGGGAACAGATGTTCGTCCGCCTCCGCCGCCGCCTCTGCAGTCTCTTCGCTTATTGCTCTCTATCAAAGCGGCACACTTTAAATTTTAAAGCTATTTAATTAGTTTCGTTAACTAGAGGTTAACCTGTAATCTATCAGTTTTAGTTTAAACGAGATATGCTTAGGGTTGATCCAAGCCGTTTCTTTATTTATTTTCTTAGTTTTTTTTATTAGTAATTCCTAATATTGCCTATTTACATTCGTAGTTGTTGGAAATGTACCAAGTTGAAAGATTACTCAATCATTCAAAGGAAACAGGGTGAACGAAAATCAGCGCCGATATTAACAGCAATTAAATCTGACCCATTTGATTTTTCTCGGAATATGTTTGAATATAAGTACGTTTCGTTTTCCATTATCCTCATTATTCTCAGCTAAGATTAATTTTATTCCAAATATTTTATACTAGTAACGTTACTTTATCTTTCGACGGTTGTGAAGTGTGAATTTTTTTTACGTCGTAAGCCATTAGCCAAACTATTAATATTTAATATTTAATTACCATTATATTTGCACAGAGTGTACATTATTCATAAATAATATTTGGATAGATAATGGAATAGACTTTAAATAAAATTATTCATTTTTATAATATTAACTTACATTATAAAAATGTAAGCGCTACAATATAATCTCCTTCACTTAATGATTTTTTTTATAAACATTTAGAAGGAACAAGAATACCGTAATGAAGAGAATATTCCACATTTTGAAATACTAGACTAACGAAGGCAATAAGACAGACTTACATTGCTTTTTGTATGTTATAACTGTACATAAATTAACTTGAAATTGTGTGTTAATTAAACACTGAACAATTCATGTACTAAGAATAAGAAGGCTTGTGAAGGAGGAAGCAAAACTTTTTATATTCAATTAATAATATCCAAAGCAGCAACTAGAAAGAATCGTACTAGAATACGTAGAAACGTAGAATTGGTGCGTCGCTTTAGAATGCTAAAAATAGTTTTTTTAATAAATTGAATTTGTATTAATTTCTATAATCAGGACGTTCTGTGATAAAAAATATTACTCTCAAGACATGCAATTACAATATAAAAATCGTCTTATAGCAGCGTTTCATGGAAAATTACCGTTAAATATAAAAATTAAGTTATCGCTCTCATGACAAAGGAATATAAAAAGGAAAATTTCTGAATACATTTCACCGCCCTTAGCAAACGAAGTGCACATTCATTCGCATGAAAACCTGACAACAATTTACTTTTCCGACTCGAAATCGCCAGTTTTATTTCACCGACTTCGCAATTTGAACGAAACCGAAGACGATAAGTTTTAAGCGCCGCCTATAATGCCAGGAGGTACTTATAAAGTAAGCCTGTTCTATCTCGTCGCTCCGTCCCTTTTGTTCCCTACAGTTGAGCGTACAAAGCGCAAATCACGACATCGAGTCGCCGGCGAATTCGCGACACTAATCCCTGGATTCCAAGGTTTGTTCAATCAAATAAGTTCTTTGCTTTATAATTTAATTCGCAGTTACACCCGAACCAAGATCCACCCGTCGGTGGCAACCAAAAATTTTAATAACAAAATAACTTGGTAACTTTGTCTCGTCGGATATAATCGCGAAGTTGAAAGTAATAAGACAAAATTTTATGCATAACGAGGGGGCCCCCTTCCAAGGGGAGTGGGTAGGGGCGCGGGAGGGTTAGCACTTGTCGGCCTGCCTAGACAGAAATGAAACGTCAAGCCTTATGAAGACGAACAACTTCTTAACAAATATAAATCTACTTTTCATCCAACGTAGGTTTTTTAAGGCAGTCTAGGGTAAAGGTTATTTATGGTGCGCATTTTGTCAATGTAGTAGTGCTGTTGTGCTGCAAGGCTTTTATGGGGATTCTGTCTTAGAAATGTTTATTTATTTCACGGTATTTTAACACTGCAACAAATCAAATAAGTAAGTATCCTAGTGTCAAACGAATAACCATCAAATAGTAACATTAATATGGCTTATTTTACGAATGATGAAAACAAGTGTTCAAACTCAGAAAAGTATTTGGTCACAATTGTTTATTTGTTTATTTATTTCATTCACCACCGTTAAAACATTATGTCAATGAAAACAATTATCATCTTCTGCTTCATATATTACAGGCGTAAGTAATTAAACACTTCAGAATCGAATACAATATAATTTGGTACGTTAGAAATCGCGAAGCTTACCGCCGCTGTACTGCGGCGCCATCTGCCACGGAATTAACATACGACAGGAAAATATATTAAAATACTGTCATCGCATCCAAGACACAGTTGCGGCACGTCATCGGCACCGGGCGACAGTGGTGATTAGCAACGAAACGGGCGGGGAGAAGCAACAAGGAAAAAGGGCTACCCAGGCAATAATTACGTTACGTACCCCCTGTGAATAATTACCCTTGGCCAGATCAATTAGAATGCGACTCGGAATCAGGACCCCAACTTAATGATCTGGAAAATTTTTATTAGCAATCGATATGATCATAATCGATCTTTTATTAACTGAATATGTAATCGAATGTAGATTCGAGACAAGAAAAAATAATCGTTATGGCAAATGTAACTTATATTAATCATCGTTACCAGTAAGATAGACAATATAATGTGTCTCTTTAATAAAACCAGAAAGTCTTTTCAACTATCATGTGGCATTAATTTTTGTCTTGTAAAATAATAATACATTACGAGCACGATAATACATTTGTCGAGTAATTGAAATGATTCCGTCGTCGCATTCGTTCGCCAGTCGCATTTATCAATAACTTTTTGCGCGCATTAAAAAAATGCTATTTATCGAAGTAGCGAGGATGACACACGGAAAGCGACCCGTTCGTCATACTCTCTCACAACTCGTAAAACATTTTTTTCTACTTCCTATTAGGAGCGTTGTATCCTCAGAACATATGGCGAACTAAATTATGTTACCTACATCTAAACGACAGCAAAATAAAAATGTCCAAACATTTGTATACATTAAATAAATTTATCATCCCTGTTTTGTTTGTAGGATAGAGTCGCAATGAAAAGGAAGCTGCTGAGCGCACATGGGGGTCGTCAAATCCCAAACGTATTATTTTTTTCAATATCACCGCGCGCTAGCTAATACGAGATAACGAAATTCGCGACAATCGTATGAATGTTCGCGCCGCGTGAAATCAGATCTTTTGTTACAAAAAAGGCTCACTAGTGGCATCACGGCATCGGGCTTCGGCCGTTCGTTCGGCGTGGGATACGGCTAACACGTGTATGTGGGCAGACGAGGGTACCTTCTGCGCAGACGTGTTACTTTTACCTGTCAAAATATGACGTTTCGCGTTTTGCTACAGATGTATCCATTGTCATCGGCCTAATCTAATTTAGTGTTGTCGAGCGTAAAAGTGTACGGCGCGCGATTAACACATTTTCGTGACGAATTATTGGAGGCTGTCAACCGGTTTGCGTAAGCCGTGACAGGAGAGTGGCAGGCCCGAGGGTGCGAATTCGGGGCAGCTAGTTTGACTCGGCCATGCGTGGATTGCGCAGATTGTGTCATCTCAAACAATTTCTGCCGTTGCATTGTCTATAACCCGCTTAGAGGACGACAACTCATCTCACATTTTGTTGTCTACTTTGTTGCCACCACCGCTTAACATGTCAATAACATCAAAATCTCGAGGGTATTGGAATGGGACATGCGTAGAATGAATTACATTTGTACGTTACGTTTCTTCGTTAATTTTTTTTTGTTGATAATATCATTAACCATGTACGTATACATTTTAGAACTAAAGCAAAAACTCAAAACTCAATACGGATTACCGTATCCTTTTCAGGATTTATATCCTCAAAGGAAATTAATTAATAATTATTATTTATTATTAAAATTGTAATTTTAGAATTTTAAATATTTAGATATCGATAGATAGACGAAAAAACAATAATTTACCTTGAAAACATAAGTTAACAGTCTGTTTCTATCTTTTTTTACCTATAACAGTCTAGACGAATAATAACATTATGTATTTTAAAATTAAATCCCGTTCTAATGACCTTAAAATATTATACATCTTTGTTAAATACATATTTGCTTTGTATGTCTATTTGCATTGTTTAAACATTGTAATTAAGTTTTTACATAAAAGTTAACGAGTACATTTATAGTCTCAAGTTCTATGCTCAGACGGATTTCTAGATTTTAACTTTCAACATACATAAATTAATTATAATAAATTAAATATACTAGAGTTAATTACACTATCATATCTCTATTGCCAACAAAGTCTTCCTCGAGTTTCCAGTGACCACTTGTTTAAAATTATGTTGCTAGCTCTGTTTTTTGAAAGAGAATTAGTGAGATCACAATTTGTTTTTGCTCAACTGCAGTGTTAATTCACTGCATCTGCTAACGAAAACAAGATATTTAGGTACCAAGTGGTACTCACATTTTGTCTAATATTTACAAAAATTAACATAATATTTGTTTATGTTATGAACTGGGAAAATATCGCAGAATAAGTAAATACAATGTTATTTTCAATAGAACTTGAAACTTTAACGTTTAACTTAATTGAATCCACTGCGGATTGATGTTATTTAACTTAACCTTAGAGCATAACAGAAAAGTCGCGGTTAACTGTGTCCAATCGTAATGTGGGACATAATTGTTTAATTACTCCTTCACCTTTTATCAATAAAAAGATTTTTATTTATTAATTTATTTTATTTACTTATAAAGATATATCTTGATGAAGACAACAAACCTCAATAAACTACAGATAAATAAAATAAAATAAAAATTCACAAAGTCTAAATCGGTAATGTGATAACTCGTTCGAGTTTCAGAGCCGCGGTATCAAGCATGCAAATTCCTCAATAATCGCCGACCTTCGAAAAAAGATTGCACTTTAAGAAGAATAATGTTGGAACAAATTTATGTTTACCACGATCCTCCTTTCTCTGATATGCCATTAACGTGGTCAATGCAGAAAAAATACTAGTCTAGGATATCAAGTAACTTATGAAAATGCAATAGGATCGAAACGAATCACCACAAATTAAAATTATTCAAATCTCTGCTGACATCCACAGATATACCCTCCCTTATCTAATATATATTTGTTAAGATACAGTTACTTAGTAAAATTAGAGGGTAGGGGAGAAGTGTCACACAAAAGTTATTTAGATGTTTACGTGTGCATCGTTGCATTAAATAAGCAACGAATCGTTGCGGGGGGCGGCCGACTCGAACCTGGGACAATGGGTTCAGCAGCCGGCCCACCCCGACGCACTAACATGATTAACTTTTATATTGCCAATCGTGGCTACTGGCGTTAAAACATTTTTTTTTTCACTTTCAATACTCTAATTGTAAACTATAATGTTTTCATTTCAAATTTACTACTGCAATTTTTTTAATGTCATAGGATGAAACGACTAAAATGGAAAATTACTTATCATATTTGTAGACGGTGAGTGATATGAAAATAGCTGCAGGTTTCTAGACAAGTTCTAGTGTTCATATGGTACAATGGTCTAAAGAACTGTTTATGATTAAAGTGAAATATTTGTGGTATGATGTAACAAACAACATACATATGTCTGCGGAGGGTCGCGTCACCTAGACAACTGTCTAATGCCGAGATAATTCTCCAACAGAGGAGTTAATTGCGTACCGTGCACCGTTCAAGCGGTAGGGAAGCGACGCACTCCCCGAGGAATCCTTCCCCATCTCAACAGCGGAGCTCTTAATCATTTACTTCTAATGGGGAGACGTCCGCCGGCTGCCGCATCTACTGACGCGTGAAATGTATCTTTCTTTTAAACCGACACAAGATTAGGAATAAAGTATGGTGTGGTTTTGTTCATAGTATCGATACATGTAATATTAAAAATAGTTGAACATCGTCTAAATTAATTGATAATTACATCTGAAACTAACTCCTGTGTATGATCAGAGTGATAAAGTTGACATAAGTTTAAGGTTAGGCGAAGATTAAATAGGTTAATTTGTACCTGATAAATATATATCTCTTTTTCTTCATTCACGCATTAATATTCGTGCTTAGCAATTAGTATGTAAGTTGTAACTATTACGCAACTTACATACTCGTGGTACTCACTTGCAATTAATCATGATAAATATGTAGATAACAAATCTTAAGTTTCGAAGAATTCTTTAAGTCATAGTGTGGACTTCATTATTATAAGGTTTCCGCACAAATTTTGCGTTTATAAACAAAACGAATTGACTATTCTATATTTGACCACTCCAAACATAACCGTTTTGCGTAAAAAAAATTGTCGCATTCAGAAATGTTTGCCGAAATGTGTCTAACATGAACAATAGCAAAGCCACCAACGCCGTCGCTCCAGTACCCCGCAGTGCGATTTATGAATAGAATAATGCGAGCGTACACAAAACCCGTGCGATGTCAGCGTCATCAATCAATGTACCTCGAAATGTTTCATTAGTAAACATTAAGATGTTTGCTTACATGTCCGCCTGTTGTCTGTTTGAATTCCGTGAAACGAGCGTCTCTTCTTACATTACAACAGACTATTTGGCAATTATATATCCATGGCTAGGTTCTGACGACGCGGGAGGCAACGGCCACTGAGGTGAGAACGCACTTTAATGCAACTCATCCGTTCTATTGCAAAATACTCTGACAATAAATGATTCATGTCTGACCAGAGACTGACAGAAAGTAAGATATCAATTCTGGAATTGGGTTTGGACGAAAAATGTACCTTTTTTCGTCGCCATGTCATAAATTATGTTTTTATCTCATTCGATACTTAAAGTCGTGTTGTATTTATCGTGGTTATTGTGTTTTTATAGATCTGAATACAATGGTTATACATTTTATTTTATGTTATTTGCATTATTATATAGATACCATTTTTTTCTTAAATGTATTAAAATTAAGCCATGTTTAACATGCACACATAAACTACGTTAAAGAATGTGTTTATTTGTAACCTTATACATAATTTGACTGCTACTGTTTATTATTAATTTAAAAAAAATCCACTCAACAGACAGCTCTTATGTCATTATCATCATCAGCTCACTATACGTCCCCAACAAGGGGCTCTGAGCCTACCCTAAGTTAGGGTTGACTATGCCATAGTCGACCGCGCTGACCCAGAGCGGGTTGTTTGACTTCACATATCATTGAATTTCTTCTCAGATATGTGCAGGTTGCATTGTAAGAACGTCGGATAAATGAACATATGTAAATCGAAAATCGAAAAACACATTTGTACACGGCGGAATTCGAACCCAGGACCTGCAGATTTGCAAGTCAAGTGCTTAACCCCTGAGCCGCCGACACTGTTATGTAATTACTTCATAATCCAAAAAAATTACATCTACTTGTAAAATACATGAAGGTTGATAAATCAAAAAAAAATTTACTTCGCAATGCTCACGGCTGTAGAATACTTAGCATTCTAATATTATACTGTAGCTACAAAACAATTCTTTAAATTAACCGATCATTTTTCCTATTTGCAGAGTTACACAATAAAAGCAGTACATATGTGAATTCATAAGAATTTGTTTGATATGGGAATTGTTATTTACTTAAGTCGTTTTGGCTCTAGACCGTCACAATGGAAGTTGCATACATACACCCATACATAAAAACAAACTTACAAATGTGCTATGTTTATTAGAAGGTATCTCCAGAACAGCTGCATGGATCTGAATTTTGGCATAGATGTAGAAAGTAGTCTGGAAGAATACATAGACTACCAATTAAGTTTTCTTTTTAATTCCGCGTCGTCGATATATATATAAACAACCGTGTGTGTGAACTACAATCATCGAAGATCTTTTTTATTTGATCATTTCGCATACCTGTTCCTTTTGAATATAAAAGAAGGCAGACGATAACGTCATGGCATGAACCCGTGTAAAGTAAAAGGAAGTAATACTTTACTCATACAAGTATAGAAAAGAAAGAAATTATTAACCAAACAAAAAAAACACAAATTTGAATAGTATTTTAAAACAGATTAAATTGATTAAGCGATAAACCAACGAACCGATACTAATGTACCGAATTAGAATAAATTTTGTGTTTAGCGTTATTATTTTCGGGGCTTACGTATGGGACCCCTGATATGGTACAGTGACTACGCTCTCGCAGCGCCTAGTGAAAAGTGAAAGGAGTCGCGTGTGTCATTTTACTGTTGCGGTGAAAGCATGCGCAGGCGCCTTACAAAATTTTATTTTATACCAATGAAAAATGTCACTGCCACTATTGTAATAAGATGTAAAATTCTTTATCACTAGTGGTTAACTTCACATCAATATCAAAGATCTTTCAATAAACTTTTAAAAGCATCATTTAATATTAAACTTTATTTAGGTTTTATGCAGAATATGAGAAAAATATAAAACATTATGAAAAGATAAAGAAAAAACTAAGAGATACAATATTTAAGTTATCCCTCAAAATAAATATGCGTTTAGATCTAGTTAGATTACTCCAATTAGATTTATAATGTGCGTTTCTATGCACTGTTTGCCCTAATTGGACTTAAACACAAGTTAATAAGAATATGTTTATTCAAATTATATTTTACTTGTATTTTCCCAATAATTACGTTTTTTTAGTTCGGTTAGTAACTAATAACATTTTATTCAATAATCGAGCTACAGTTAAGTATAATGAGAATAAATAAAATATATTTGCAATGTTCTCAAGAATATTATCTTTAATTTACAGTTTTAAAATCCAAACTTTTTCATATCTGTTAAAGAATCAACGGACAATGCACGTTGAATATGTTAAATCTGTGCTGCGTCATGGTAAAGTAAGCCATATGACGTCATTTATAACTTCTAATATCCATAAATGGGTTGGGCAAAGAGGATTTTAGTGGTGTTCTACTAAGTATCGATAGTAAGCACGACTTCGTAATGATCGATGACTGACATAGGCAAGGACACCCACATGAAATCCTTAACAGATCTATTGTGTAGTGGAATAGACAAAAAAATCTAGTATCAGTTCTAAATGCAAATATATTACTTACCTACTACTTTCATTAAAATTTTTAACTTGTAAAATAACGCTTTGAATGGATACTTAATCGGCTTGTTTTTTTTAATTTTTTTTTATTTGTATTGAGAAACTTATGATCTATAGATGAAAATATTAAATCAATGTGTCATCTTAACCGTAGAATTCGACTGCCGTGATATTTGTTTTCCATATTTTTGTCTTCATTTTGACAAAAAGAATGAAAAGGATGACAATGTGCATTAACACAAGTGTCAGTGTAATTCTAATGTTATATTCTATTGAAATTTTAGTACAATCGTTGCGTAAAAAATAACACTACATAAACTCAACAGTTTCATACTCGTACTTATGTTAAGGCCGTTATCACCTGTGTCGCTTACGATTTATAGATAAATTATACGAATTATGGAACTTAAAAACTCATGAATATGAGCAATATTAAAATATATATGTAATATTTTTAGAAAGTGTTGAAAGCGGGGCCAATTAAATTGTTTACATTACTTATGTTTACGCGTTCGGAACAAACGACCAAATGTCTGTCTTAAAACGAAACCTTGAATTTAACTTGATTTTTAATTATGATAATTTAATTATACTTGTTTCAACATGCGGTTATACTTGTGCTCATTACTTAGACGTCAAGTTATAACAACACTTCAAAACTAATTAAGTAACAATGTTTTTTTAATAGTGTATACACAAGTACACACATATCGTAATACATTTAAGTATAGACTTAACAACTTGTTAGAAAAGTCTTCTTTCTTGACTTTATTAAGACCGAATAAACAAACAATATTCTCTCCAGAACATTATATTTTATTTTAATCGGAACTTCCACGGCTTTGTATATCTGTATTCATTGTAAGACACGAATCTCGATACATCATTGATCGTGGCGCGATATTCAGCTAGCGTCATGTTGACTATACCAGACATGAACACCCCATGTTGTTCATCTCTCATTAATGGAATTAATGGGGAGGTTTCCATCTGTCTCTAATTCATCGTTAGACAACAAATCGAAGCATAAAATATGACCGCTTATAGCGTACGAGCCAAAAATGTTGTTTGTTAATTTGTGTAACGATTTTTTATACTTCCACATTACTATTCTACGTTTTTATTCGATTATCAATAAGTCTTTTACATTTAAACTACTTATCTATTTGTAATTCGTATAAACTTGAGGTTTATTAGATTTTCACAATTATTATTCCTTACTGACAGATTTTAAAGTATAGTATTATTCTTTTATATATTATCTTGGCGGTCCAGTTATTGGCGCGCTGCGCAATGACTTCCCCTCCGCATCCCGCTACGGCCTGTTAAACCTAAAATGTGGTTCTGCGCAGCGACTCGCGTTAAGAGCCCTCAAGACATCTGAAAAATACATAAAATACCGGACATTTGATTTGTCACGTAGGGGATACGAATATTTTTTGTTCGTAATCCCAGTTCAAGCACCGATCACTTTATATTTAGGTTTTTATTAATCGATGATGATATTCCGTTATTGGAAAACGTTACATGGGTTACAAAAAATATATAAAAGAAAATATTGATTAATTTATTCATTTAATAAAAAGCTAACAATCGAATCAACCAAACAATCGTAATAGCTTCATTCAGAAATACATGCACCACGTTTCTATATCGGGTTCCAATCAGATGTTAAAGAGCTTTATTGCTTTCGTCATAAGATCTAAATTCGTATCACATTCAATTAATAATCACCTAACCAAGTTTATACCCTTCGTTAGACACATCGTTATGGACGTTATGATAACAGTGGAAGGATCTGATTCTTCTTTTAAAGGGGTGTTATTAAAACTCATTTAAACGAGTAACAGTAATAAACAACGGAATTGATTGTAACCTCTTTGGTGTAAATACTAAATGATATCCTTCGATACCAGAACACTAAGAAACTGTCTGACGTATCTGACTGTCGGTCATTCAACCAGACAAAATGACCCATAACTTTTGCTAGCTGATGTATGTTTCTGTCCGTTTCTATGAGACTTCTATGTCTTATACGGATTGAAACTTAGAACTTAGAAGGCGACATTTTATTAACATTGTTTCTCAAAGTGTAATAGGTCTTGGGTGAATCCTTTTTTATAGCAATAGAATTTTTCAAGTCTGTATGTTATCTTAATATGATTTTAAATACTACATCTCTTTTATAGATTAAATATGTGTGAAATGAACGAATGTTTGACTCGATTATAAGTTAAAATCTGACATCTAAATAAAGGTCGAATGACTGAAATTAAAAAATGCGAAAAATGCTAAAGAATCGGAGCGAAGATCGAAGCTTGATTCTCTGCTTCAAACTGGAAGCTAATCCCTTTAGCTATTACCACCATGTAATGTAAAATATCAATAATCATAAATTTTATTTCTATAGATTTAATGTAATGATGTTGTGTTAAAAGTAAATAATTTTCCATGAGTTTTAATAGATAACCTTTAATCATCGATAATGCATTTTTAAAGAATGTATTCAATTTAAATAAAACTAAAAAAAAAAAAAAACATTAAAATTAATATGAGGACTAATCGGACGAGGTCCCACTCAGCTGGATAACTCCCCGAGTGCACAGAGTATTGATAAATCATTGAACAACAAGCAATGTAGCGTAATACAAGCATTCCACAAATTCAAAGGCGCATACTTCGAAATATTCAACGTTAATTATATAATACTTTTGTTCATTAATCATTGGATATAACATAATTTATTTAGTGGTGGGCTTAGTGCATTAATACATTTGGACAGTGAAATGTTTATAAGTTATAATAAATACAACATGACACGGAGTAAAGCAAACAAACAAACAATGATGGGCAGCCGGGGAAGGAAGCGCGTGCCGTGGATTAGAGACATTTTCATATCAAAGGGCCTCAGTTTCATGAATTGCTCGGGTTTGGGGCGCGGCGTAATGTCTTTCTTTATTTGACGTGCTGCGTGGGAGAATTTAATTTGTTGCACTTTACTTTTAATCGCATTAAGCGAAATTCATATCTTTATTTTTTTCTCTCTCGCGTTCACCCTCTCTCTTATCGTTGTTTTGCATGGCCGTTTGTTTGATTCCGTCTCATGTTTTTAAATTGATTGTTCTCAGTTCGTTGTTACAATTTATGTATTGTCTTTTTTGGCGCGTCGTCTTTTCCTTTAGTTGAATGTTGACTTATTTGTTATAGGTATTTTATTACATCAGTTTATGTTTGTTTTGGCCGATGACTTTATGGTCAAGGTACCGTTATATAGTTGCAAATATTAAATTTGATTCTCAATCGAGAAATTCTTGATCTTATCTAAATATAGTTAATCAGATACCTCGTTTGTTTTTTTTATAACTCGATTTGATAGAGAGAAGGATACTGGGATATATTTGGAATCAAGTAAATAAGAAAACAGTTTTAGTTAACTATTAATGTGAGGCTCATTACCATTTCAAGAATTCTTAATATACATTGTGTTACTGTCATTTCCAATTGTTATACATTCGCTTCATTGGATAGCTGTCGAGTGTATCGGGCGGTAGTCCGGCGACGTTATGTCGGCCTCCGCGGAGTTTCGCGGACCACCGGCATTCGGCATTGTAAGATTTGTTCCCATTTCCATGAATTTTGTTTATTCAACAGCATAAGGCCAGTTTGTGTGTGCGTGTGTTTGTTTGTTTATTTTTTTCTATATTTTTTGTACGTATACTCTTGATTTATCTCCGCCCATTAGGTCACGGTGAGTAATGCAGCGATGCCGGGCCGTACGCGCCCCGGGGCGTCCGATACATTCGCGTAGATAGCGGCTACACGTGTTGTCAACTTGTACATTTTCATCCGAATACGGCGTATATGTTTGATAAATTTTTACTCAACAACATTAGTATGGTATCTTGATAATCGCAGGTTTTGAAGGTGTCAGTTATTAAGTCCAACGGCGGGTGTTCTTAGCATTTAATAAGCTTTTTATGATGCTAGAGTATCTTTAAAAAAATTTTTTTTCGACATCATATATTGGTATGGAAAGGAAAAAACTATGGCAGTTTACTATCTTAACCTTTGCCTAATAATTTGTTAACATGTTGTTGTGTTTAATATAATCAAACTAATTCTTCTTCTTCTTCTCCGTAGCTGCAGTCTTTTTAGACTGGTCGTGGTCATCAAGTATCGGTGACCCGCTTTACGAAGCGCCGCCACTCCTCTCTACTCTCTGCCTAATCAAACTAATAATTATGAGTAATTAAAATTTGACTTATTTACATTATTACATTTATTTCGAACTGAACGAAAAAAATAACATAAATGACCAATAATAATTGGTCACCAATTGCTCACTTTAAAAGAAATTATATAGAATAACAACCATCAAGAGTATCTAAGCGCTCAATATGTAAAGGGATTTTGTTAATATGCGTTTACAATAAGTTAACAAGTCACACATCGAGACATTAACAACAGTTAGCTAGTTGTAATAGTGCATAGTCATTGGGTGTCAGAAACATTCATAAACAACTTGAACAAATCAACAAAATACTGTAAACAAAAGCCACTTGTCACCCAACGTAAGGGCTTTTTGTTTGTCTTGCATTTTTATAACAAGAGTTTTTGTTGAGAGTCGATGTAGGAAGGAAGACGCCGCGGGCGGTCCTAGCCCCATGGGGTTTGCGTACACAAAACATTTCGTGATCCATAAAGACAAAAGGAAAATTAAAATCTGTAAAACTCTTGGGACGAGCTGCGCGCTCTTACGGACATATTGCTCGTACGAAATGGAGACACGAGCATTGCTGATGCCAAATTAGAGTGCTCGCTTAATGTCGTTGTGTTATTCACTGCTGAGCAAGAAAGTGTTTTATTAAATTACGATTCGCGAATTTTAGTAATGTCAGTCACTTCTTAGGGAACTTTTTCTTCAAATTTTATTAAAAAAATGATGCCAGAACTGCCAAATTCAAGCTTTTGTTAATACTTCTCAAAACATATGAAAGTATTTTCCAAACGTTAACGAAACATGTAAATATGTTTACTTATTGACCATTATTTAGTCACAAATTATCGCTGCAATCGGTTTTTATATCCTACTAATATAAACTAATGACTCCGTAACAGTAGAATAAAAAAAAAGCTTCATTAGTAGCTTATGTATTCTTCCAGACTAAGTTCTACATCCGAGATCCAATCAGCAGTTCTGTATCCATCCATCCACACATCTAAATTTATTATGTAAGTAAGATGCGAAAGTTTAGATGGATGGATGAATGGATGTTTGTTAGAAGGTATCTCCGTAACGGTTCAACGGAACTTATTTCAATTTGGTACAGATGTAGAACATAGTCTGGAAGAACACACAGGTCACATATTTTTTTGTAATTCTGAGCGATCAGTGTCTAACACCGTTCTTGTAAGCATTCGAAATAAGTATCAATTTTATTTAATAAGTATCTCTCATTTCTATTTGTCTATGAACCTACAGTTCATTGGAATGCTAATTGCTAAGAAAAGTTATTAAAAAGTGCAAAATTTGTTCGTAAACCAAACACATTTAAGACGGGAAAATAGAGCTGAGAGATATTTGCTTTAATTATTCTTTGTAGAGCGCACTACAAACGAACAAACTCGTCTCGGGCACAAGGGTACTCCACTTGCGTACATAATAAAGTATTTACATATTATTATTCATGGAAACAAATGTCCTTTGAATGGTTTTTGGATTTGTTGACTTAATACAAAGTGCTTTTACGTGAGGTGGCCTTTCTGTCGGCGACATCGTATAATGGATGGCCAGACATTCACATTTTGCACAAATGTTTCGCTTATTTAGAGATCGCAAAATTTATTATCTTCGAGTATCATGCTTTGCATTGTCTTTATTGGGTTATTATAGGGCTCAGAATTAACCCATGCTTCATAAGTCTTGTTTTCATTGTACACGGTATGAGAGTCTTTCGTGAATAATTTTACAAGGAACGAGTGTTGTTCGTGCAACACTTTTTCTATCATAAGAGTATGAATTTTTCATGAATTATATTACTTTATACTTTATAAACTTGTTTTATGGAATTAATTTTATACTAGATAACAAGTTAAATATATTTTTATATTTGATACTTAGTTTATAATTCATCCATGGTTTTTAATTCATATACCTATCAATTTCCTTCTATAAGGACATAAAATATACTACGAAATTGTATATACTTGGAAGCAAACCACAGAGATGCGTAGTCGATAACAAACTTTCGCGTAACTTTGATCCGGCTTTATTAAACGGGGCTTATGAACATTGTTATAATCTGATGAAACAGTCGCAACCTATTCGACAACATTTTAGAATACATTCAAACGATCTGTTTATTAGTGTTTATTTTTTAACTATGTTTAATAAAACTAACAACTATTAAAAGTTAACCAAAAACTTTGATTTCAGTTTTGTAGTATGTTATTTCTATATCGCTAGCGAAATTTCTATTGTAGTTAGCTACTCTTAACATTAAAATTTTGTAATTTGTAAACAATATCAACTGCATTCTGATGTTTAACAAATAATATAAATAATAGATAGAAATAGATAAAACATGAATCCATATTAACTCAACATATCTTAATTTCAGAATGAATGGTGTTTATAACCTTTTTAAAAATGTATCGTAAACCTATTAATATTCAGACATCCGCGATAAATCCATTCGCTGAGAATATAATCTACAATACAAAAATGATAGAATCAATATTGAATACCGTGGAGTATTGGAAGGCAACTAGTTCACGCTGCCACTTATTTATGGGCGGACTGTGTTCGAACAAAAACAAAACATTGCGAAGAGCTTCGACACCTCATAGGTGCCGAGACCGCATCCACAGAGCTCTTACTTCGATAAACAATACAAATATACTACGACGTTAATATTCAAATAATTTTATTGTAAAATATATATAAATAAAATTTTCCTTTTGTGTAAATTCATTTGCACCCATAATACGAGTATTTACTGCATTCGAATTACGTCTCAACGCTTCAACTTTTTATAATGAAAATGGTACCCATACTATGCTTTCAATAGCATTCCTCTACTCTCTTCAGTTCTCATAAGTCATGTAAGAAGTCAGAATTAGTACATTTAGAATCCAAAAAGTAAACTAGTTGTACTGTGTTTTTCATACTTAGAAATAATATGCCCCTCCTCTGTCGATTAATGTCTATGGGCAGCGGTCGCATTGCTATTTAGGCGGATTCAGGTGACCACTTGTTCGTTTGCCACCTTATGAAAACAGAACATAAAAAAAACAGTTTAAAAATGTAAACCAAATATTGACGTTTAAAACATATACGTTTCTCTGGGTACCGAGATTCAACGGAGATTAATATTTATTAAACGATACTGTTTTAATATTGGCCGTGTAAGTAGTAAGTTGTTAGCGGATTATTGTATGTATGGACAAGCGTGAGAGAAACTCGCCGTTGTCCGGAAATCTTTGGAGTAATAAAGAGCTGAGGTAGAAAGCGCCCGCACGCTGTGTGATAGATGCCCTACGGGCAAGCGACAAAAAAAATAACAAAATCCTCTTAGCAAACATGTTTAATAAAAAGAATGACTCGCTCATATATCTTCACCTGCTTAGTATGACATAAATTATAATAACATTATGTTGTACACGTTCAAGAAGTCCCAACAAATTCTCATTCACTAGAAAATAAGACGTTCCACAAAAAATATTGTCCGAGTTATTAAGATGAGTCAGAAATAGAATAAAACTTGGAATTCTAATGTCCCGCTGTTGGTCAACGTATGCCTTTTGTGTTTGTTTACATGACTAATGTCACATGAATTTGGATTAAGTTACAACAAAGACATTAATAATTCGTACCTTGACGACTACATTTTTACTAATATAATCTAATATAATATAATTACGAGTATAACCTTATTATTTGTATCTAATTGTAATAGAAACAAAAGTGAATATATTTTCTGTTTTAATAAGCAATAAAACTATAAACGTGACTGCTGACTCTAGTGCAGAAATGAAGACTTCTTTTATAAACTTTCACTATTCGATCATTAAAATCCGAACAGAAATTTTTATTTAGTACCTACTCTTATTAAATGAATGACTATTTATATAACATAACTCATCCAAGTGACATTTAAGTTAATAAGATGATGACGATGATGTTAATTGAAAAGCGGATTCTACTATTAAACTTGGCTGTTGAACTGTTATATTTTCTGTCCTGTCTAGTAGTTCGGTAGATTACATTTAGTTTCGAATATACTCAAGTAATGTTCAGCTAATGAAGGTATGGCACAACGACAAGTGCAAATAATTTGGATTAAATAATATTTAGAGTCGACGTGTCCAATAAAGTCGCGTCGAGTTCTGGGGGTCGTAAAAATCAATTAGTCGGCCTGATGTTATGTAACCGCACGCTTCCGAATACTTCCTTTTATTATCAATTAGATAGGTTTATGTGTGGAGTAGATGCGGATTAGGCGGCGCGGGACGGCGTGCGTGTCTGCGATGGTCGGCGGCAGCTTAGCTCGGGGGATGCGGTCACCCCCGGCCACGATGACAGCTGCTTTTGCTCGCATCCCAACTTGAATTTTATACTGCGAAATTGACAGCTACGTAACACCATGCCTCATCGGTACGTGTTCCCGACCGTGTTCCGATGTGCGCAATAAAATACACTTACGTCCGTGTTCGCGGCGCGAGGGTTCACCGCACGGCGGGTTTCGATTTATGTTGTTTTATATGAGCTTGTCCGTTTTTGTTAATGTGTAAATTAAATCAGAGCTGGTGCGTTTGTTTTATTAAAAGAAAGAACACGGGCGCCGCACAATTTTAATGTTCTCGGCTTGCAACCGGCAATCAAGCTCATGGAGTACTTTTTGGTAATGTTCATGCTGCATATATTCAGAGATAGCATCGCTCCTGCACTGTATACGGCCCGTGAACACTGCACAGGGACGAACTGACGCAACACATTTGCATATTTTTTGTATCTTAATTTCGACCCGCTCTTGTATTTCATTGCAAAGGTACATATTAATTTCAACTAAGATTAAAATTACGCTAAAATACATCCATTGTTGTTGTTTGACGCAGTTACTTATATCTCAATTACCGTTATACAAAAGGTAAAAACATGTATTTTATATAAACTTTTTTTTTTTAATAATTAAGCGGTTATCGAAATTACAAGCAAAACCGTTAAATTTTAAATTATAATGTATTTATGTTCAACCAATGAAACGCTTTTACAGATATTTTTATAACGGTAGCTCATTGATGTTAAGATTACAATTTAATAAGCGATACATAAAATAAAATAAAACGAACGTTAATTCACACCCGTAATCCAATGGAAAGGATATTTCCACTTAGCGCGAACTCGGAACATCTCTCTCAATTCTTTTACATCAATACGAGAACATCCACGCATACTGAGCTTTTACGAGTAATACTTAATAATTTTTATTTATATACTCATAGTGGTATTATTAGTCACCAATTAAGATTTAGGAATCGAAGAAGATTTAGTTTTTGTTTACATTTGTGTACTTTTTCCTATACATATTTATTTTATCATTCATGTAATAAAAACAATTGACGAAAAATAAGTCTCAGGTAGGTAAGATTCAATCAAAATAATCTTCTTCTATATATATAAAGGAAAGTCGTGTTAGTTACACTATTTATAACTCAAGAACGGCTGAATCGATTTGACTGAAAATTGGTGGGCAGGTAGCTTAGAACCAGGAAAAGGACATAGGATAATTTTTACCCCGTTTTCTATTTTTTTTTTATTCCGCGCGGACGGAGTCGCGGTTAAAAGCTAGTTTGATATAATTCTGTTCCTAGTAATACTTATAGTGTGAGAACATTTCTGAACAACAATTAATCTTTATATTTAAAGTTATTTAAGCAGTTATTATAGAAATCATAAATTATTAGGTAATTATGAATTAAAAATATAAAGATTTTTTTTAATAAAAAATTAAGTAGCCTTGAAGATTGGTGGCCCGATTATAAATACAGAAATTTTGGATCAAATCGCGGACGAACCAAAGAGGTTTTTTATAAATTTGTTTATCAGAAATCACGATAACAGAGTGACTAGTTGGCTCGCATCCAAAACTCAGAGGTTCTGGTCGAATTTCGATAACCAAAGGATTATTCTATCCCTTTTTTATTCTATTGAATAAAATGAGATATTTCAGTTAGTAATTTGAATAATATCGTATAATAATTAATCCAACAACATAACTAACATTAGTAACTCAAAGGGCTACATAGAGATTACGGATTTTCATTTGTTGCTGTCCTGACTCACCACTCTCGCCTCTTCAACATTCAAACATTGTTATATAGACGGCGGGTTTGTGTGCATTTATTAAACGCAATCTTAAACAAACATATTATAACCTTAAGTTATCATCAAATTAAATGAAAATACTTTTATTTCAGTAAAATCAATTTACATGCGTGAATTTCTAACAATTAATACCGCGATTGATCGGCGCCACCTTAAATACTTATCGAGTTGAAAACTCCGATATCGGAAAGCAATCACGGCTTCAAACGAAGAATTCATTTAGAGAAGTTCAAACTCCGACGTAATCCTAAAGCCGTGGCCGTGTTGGAATTTCTCTCATTGATTTCGCGGCCCGTGTCGTCAACGGCGTGCAAATATTCTCAAGTCGTATATTTGATTCCATTACAAATAATAATGAAACAAATCTTGGTATGTATTAAATGGTAATATAGTAGATTTTTTTAATTAAGTGAATAAAACCTTCACTTGTTTTAACTTATGATTAAATACTTCGAAGGGGACTTTATCAAAGGAAGGTAGGCAAAAACCATAACTACCGCTTTAAATTTACTATAGCTAGAAAAAAAATCATTTAATCGCTAATTTAATTTAATGAGTTACCATTTCTTACGAGGCCAATTACAAACTACAAACTTAATATTGACAATTCATTAACATATTCCAACTAAATAAATGTCAAAACTAATATATACAAGTAGTAGCTAAAAATAATATGTGATAAATGTTATTTCTTAGTACATATTTTAAGAGTGATATATATTTTGGTAGTGTTTTTAAACGCATGCTATAAAATATTCATAATTAACATCAAATAAGTAAAACGAACTGTTTTAAAAGTCGTTAAAGCTTAATTTTAAAAATATGTGGTTTGTTAAAAATGTCCGTTTGAAAATCTAACACGCGTGGAATGCTTTTGAATCAAGATAAATATGGCCGGCGGCCGCTTCGTATCTCGTAAATCGGTCGAAATCTGTTTTATACGAAACAGATAATAAATAAATTCGAAGGCCCCAGTGATCTCTATGCATATAGCGGCGGCATTACGCAATAGTTTGATTTATTAGTTTCGGCAAGGTGCACGAAATTCTAACGGCTCACCCTCCGAGGCGTGATAGAATTTCACTGGCAAATTCTCCATGGCATTGTCAATAAATCCTGTCTGTACATCTGTATCTACGCTTATATAATACTTTCAGTTAGTATAAAGTTCATTATTTTTATCATTTAACATTTTTTATATTGAATAAGCTTACGCTTACCACAAACAATTAACAAGTAAGAATATTTTTAATATTTAAATTAGAAATTATTCACTTATTATTTGTGAAATAAAAACAAACATTATTTATTAATTCATCAAAAAATATTAGGGATCAGTTGATCTAATAAAAACATTTAAAAAATCAGTGCACAAAGTAGGAAAACAACACTAGTCTTTTCATACATACGAAAAACTACCGAGATAGGCCGGCGGTGATAAATGTGAGGGAAGGTATGAATAAATTTGGCCGGTTGCGCAGAAATCTGAAATGATTAGGTTCGACACCTTGGCCGGAGCAGGTGGGCTTGACTTAGTTGATCGCACCTTTGTACTTAAGCGTTTATAACTTGTTACATCATAAATTATTCGTGACGGCCGATATTAAATTATAATTTTTATACTTTTATTTTGAAACAACATATTTATCTATTCATTGAACATAAAAAATACATTTGTTTAGATCGTCGTCACATGATATTGTTATTACAACAGCTATTAACATTTAATTTATTTATTTAGGTACAAGTTTATGAAGACATTTGATAAATGGTCGCCAAGACTTGATACAAACCTTCTTCACTACAAATTTACTTAATTAATCTTATTTATTATTACTTATAAAAGAATTTTGCTTACCATTTCTAAGGAAAATATTATTATTAATATCAGAAAAAGTAAATGGGTACCCACATTTTAAGCTTACTTAACCACACAACGCACTTGCATTGTTCAACCATATATAAAACATTTAAAAATTCAATTAAAATGTTTCTAAATTGTAATGGAAATGCACAACTAGTTGATTCTCTAAGACTGTACTTAAATATTTCAATGAATTCCTAAAAAAATTATAATATTTCTGCACATCGTTCCTATAACATTGGTTAAATGGAAAATTTAAATTATTTGTACTTACTACATTAAGTACGAAAATAATAATAATAAATGCTACTTGAAAATATGTTGGACATTTTTTTTCATTCTTAATTGTATTGTGTTATGTTTATATTTATATTTTAATAAATTTCATACTAAAAATTGTTAAAAACTTTGTTATGTTACAATAATTTAATAAAAACATTTACGATATCAAGCTTAAACAATACCAGGTGTGCCATCTGTCGTTAAACGTTGAAAACTTGTGAAGCTAGACCTAACTTTTGAGTCGTAACCTGTGTCTCACTTGAACGTATTATTTTTAAGACATTTTATGTTAAGTAAGAACTGTGTAATCTCTTGTTAATATAAAATTATGATTATAGAAAGCATCTTTCAATTTCAGTTTTCTGTTTCCGCAATCACTTTGCGTTTTTCGTATTTTATTTTTTGTATCACAACAACAATTAATATAATTCCTGTTAAAACAAAGGTACTTAATAAGTTCTTGTAGTTACTTACCAAAATCTCTGCAAATGCAAAGTAAATTTGTCCACCTCCAAGTACCTACTAGGTTAATGCCATAAACTTATGAACTTTATAGTGTCAACTAATTAGAAGCCGTGACTCTGGCAAACAATTTTATTGCGGCAATCATCTGCAAGCTCTAATCTGTATAAAGGTGGGCACATAACTATAAAATGTATTCGAGCATTGGTCCCGCTCGGCCGGCCCGTTTGATTGGTTTCGGGTTATTAGCCTCTATTTGTATTGTCAATGTTTATTGCTGTTTTATGTGTACTAGCGATTTTATTACTCATTCAATTGCTATAGTGACGGATTTGATTAAGTAAAGCCGTAGTTACGTTTTGTTTGTCAACGTGGTTTGTTATTTTTTATTAGGTTTCATCATTTTCGCTCTCGGAATGTTATTAATTGGGACAATTACCTTATAACTTTATTCACATACTAGCTGTCACCCGCGACTTTGTCCGCTAGGAATTAAAAAAAACGTAGTAAATAGCCTATGTGTATTACTGTGATCTATATTTATACCAAATTTCATCCATATTCATGCAGTCGTTCTGGAGGTATCTTCTAACAAACATTCATCCATCCAAACTTTCGTATTTTTAATATTAAACATTATCAATATCACCGCATTGCCTCTCTATCATTGATAACTTTTCTATTGTTCTGATTGTAGTTAAGGATTTTACAAAGTTAAAACTATTTCAGGATAATATTCTTTATTTAATAATTTACTAAAAGTAATGAACACTAATCCCACATGTTAACATTTTCTTAGTGAACATTTTGTTATTTTCTATAATAAATTATTATCTATCAAAACAATAACATATCAGTTAATGTAATGAAATACATTTATAACAAATTATTGATTGATTTATTATTATAATAATATAATTAACCTCTGATCATTTTGAGTTATAACAACTATTAATCTTTGTCTAATAGTTCTTCACTGACTATTATATCGGAGAGCATATCTATTGGATATTTTATAATATCCAATTGCTAGGTTTAGTATCCTAATGGTAGCTTTATTACATTTGAATCTGTAAATGTTAAACATACTATTAATTAGAATAAATTAATCGTATGCTGATTTAATTAATTTCAAATAAAACTACCGCTAAAGAAATACAAAACACTTGTACTCGTACTTACTATCTTGTTAATATTATAAATGCCAAAGTTATGGATGGATGTTTATTAGAAGGTATCTCCAGAACGGCTAGAGGGATCTCGCTGAAATTTGGCATAGATGTAGAACATAGTCTGGCAGAACACATAGGGTACTAATTAAGTTTTTTTTTTCACATGTGGCAAAGAGAACGTTAAGTATGAATGTGGAGGGGTACACTGGTAGAGGTAGGCCTAGGAAGTGATGGATGGATTGCGTGAAAGGTGACATGATCAAGAAGGGGTGACAATGGAGATGACGGCAGACAGATTGATTTGGAGGACGGAAACCTGGTGCACCGACCCTACGTAAGTGGGACAAGGTCAAGGAGATGATGAAATCTATAATAAGTCACCGTTTTCAGTCGTTGGTACAATGATATTCAGGAAAAATCTAGTGGTTTTTAGATTTAATATTACTCTACAATAAAGCTTTATACATCCATTAGCGATTTACGATGAAATTTTACTGACGAAATACTATTATTTTATTATTGTATCTGTTACTTCAGTCAGGATTTTGGGTCTCAGAAACCTAAGGTTAGTGGCAACATAATTGACAATTGCGTTAGCATCAGTAGAATTATTAGTTATTTACCAGGAGCTATTGTTGTTAATTAATCGGTGATATATGACTATATAGAATGACTATATAATGTATTTATTTACTGCCTATCCATTTCTCTAATTTCGACAGTCATTCAATGCTATTGATTTTGTCAACATAAGTGTATATCTTGTCACAGTAGCAGGTCCACGTTTAGTTACTGTCAATCGCTTAGATTAAGTTTCAAAAGCTCTGTTTATCTTCAAGATATTTCCACCGGTCCATTAATTAAACTTCCCTTTTAATTAATTTAAACTACGACTCGCCGTATGCAGGGGTTCTATATCTAACGTAGCTCTTAAAAGTCGAAAAAAGTGGTTCTTTTATTAGCCTTTAAGCATTGTTTAAGAGTTAAGAGCTGAAGGGTGGGACCCTTTTTTGATATCCCGTTTTACCGAATCATTATCGACCTTTTCAACATTCAATTCTTTATTCACTTTATAATATTAGGATAATGGTTGTGTTTTGTTCTTGAGTTTACGATAATTGGTTTTATTTAATAAAATACAAAAATTAAAAACCTGATATAATAATCAAAATTTATCACTTCACGGATTAAGGGTAAAGGAGGTGAAATAAAATAAATTGTTTTGAAATAAAGATTTAATTACAATCGTTACATAATTTTACTCATAATTATTATTAATAGTTATTCATATTCTATAAATATCTATATAGAACATTTATTATTAAGCGAATGTATTCGATTTGGTCACATCATTTAAGAGTCGTTATCATATTACCTGTTAATGACCAGCCTCTAATATATTGCTTTATGACTTCATATGAACTTGTATAGTGGCCTACAATTGCAATAAATGAAAACTAAACGGAACATTCACACCTAGATTTTAAAACCAGATATTTAATGCTACGAAGACATCTTAACAATAATGATATAAATAATATTAAAAAATCTATTATCAAACGATGTAAGTGCATCTTTTTTTCTAAATAAAACAAGCATATATGAAATTCAAGTGTCTTAGAAATCACAGTTTCAAACTGTTAACTACCTGTTGGAGTTCCAAGCTAAGAGGTCTTAGGAGGGTCGACCTTTCATCTTGTTTCAATGTAAAACAGGTTTACTTCTGGGAAACAAGTATCGTTTATAATCCACATTTGTGGAAGTCGGATGAGGACAACGTAATATAAAAACAAATCAACCAAATGATGCTTAGCAGAGTTTCCGTTGAAAAAAAAATTATGATCATAATTAAACATATTTGGGATTAAAATGTATTTTCAAAATACCATTTTCACGACTACAAAATTGCTATATCTAGTTTCTTTAATTCGTATTACGATTAAAACAGATTGCGTAAGATTTGAAAATAATGTATTATTGAGAATATATTTTATTTACAGGTATTCTAATAATACTTTTTAAAAACAATATTTATAATTTTTTCCGATATTCTTTAAAACAACTTTGAAATTGCAAAAAAAAAAATAGTTATTACTTTGTACACATTTTGTGAAACTAAAAATAGAAAATCTACAAAACTTTTTATCATATGTACAGGGACAACAACAATAATTAAAAATCGATTATAATTATTCGATTCCTCGATCTAGATATTAACAAAAATAAACACATGGCTGGTGTCACTCTTAATTCTAATATAAATCGTTCTACTTGTATGTGTTGTGTATGAAACTTCGTGATTCTTTGCCTACGAAAAGTACACTTACTCCTATCAAAATGATTATACTTGTTACCTATTGAGTAGTGTGCCAAGAAACTTTTACAAACAAAACAAAGTTGGAAGAACGAAACTAAGGGATAAAATAAAATATTAACTTAACTTAAAACATTCCTTTGCGGAATCAGATATTCACTATAATTTACTAAGTCCAATAACTAATTTCGTTTCCACTTAGTTTTAATTGCGCATTCCGTGTACCTATTTTTTTTTTATAAATAATTTGGATAATAACTCCATAATATTCTTAAATCTATAAAAAATACTGAGCAACATTGATTTCGTACAATGATTTTAAGTAATTAGAACAACTGTCGATGTTAAAACCAGAATAAACACAATTTAAGTATAATTTAACGAAATATTTTCATTATACAGAAAGTAAAACTATATCGAAATATGTGTATCAAAATCATTAATAAAAATTAAAAACAAATCTTTAATTTCCCGAAAGAGAAATTGACAAACATATCTCGAAAACAAATTTGCTTGATAGATCTTATAAAGGAAACATACACTTTTGCCACAGTGAAAATTCGATAGTCCCTAAGGGTTTATGGGCAAAGTTGCGACCCAGATTGCACGTGCTTTACCTGAAACAATAAAAAAAAATGATTTTTAACATAAAAACATTATACGAATCCACAATATCCTTTCTATTTACGAAGTCAACGTATTTTAAGATAAAGGTCTCCTCTATAAAGAATAGCGGTATTTAAATTATCGAAAAAAAGACGACCCGAATCGATAGCTGTTCCGATTCTATCTCGCCGTCGCCGGTCAGCCCTCCGCGGCGTTCACACATAACGGCCGAAAAAGAAAAAATCCAAGCCAATCGAGATGAGGTGACGAAACGTTCAGTCTCATTATCTGAGAATTTATTAACGAATCGGTCGGACCGGAAAACCGAAATGTGAAAGAAATAAAAATTCGACCTCGCCCGCGGTCATCTTAGCTTTGTACGGCGTCAATGAAAAAAGAAGTCGAACAGGTTAGCCGGGTAAGTTGCGACTGAATGAAACAGGGAAGGACCCGAGGATCAACAGATAAGAGAAAAGATTAGGCTGTTGAAAAAAGTAAAGCGGCTTTAATGCCGAGGTAGTGTTGTGAATGAAGAGGCTCCATTGAGATCGCGCCCACGCACGTTCGTCGTGCGTTATCTGGCTCGAAGGACCAAGCGCTGCCGAGTCGACTCCTCTCCTCACTTTAGCCACTCCGTGAACAATACTCATTGTGCATTCATAAATTAAAGTTTTTTGTCTTATGGACTTGACTATTCTGGCTCCGTATTATTCAAATTAGATATAGTGAACAACAGAATTAGGAATAGGTGTGCCCCGAATAATAATAAAATTATTTGTACCCTTGCTAGGCATATAATTGTATCATACTTAATTCTTTTTTTATACCGTTACCTTTTTTCTTTTAAACCTCTAACAGATCGTGATTTTTAACGGAGACTTAAATAAACCTGTTAAAATATTTAATTTAATTATATTATATAAATATTCCAAATAAGCAACGAATAATGAACGAAGTGAGCTGGAAATAAATTATATTAAAGAATGAAGCTCCGATTTAGTAGCGATATTATTTGGGCAAATAAAAACGATACAGGTATGTTACTTAAGCAGAAAACAAGAACAGTCGATTCGATTCGTTCTTTTTTCACTCCTTAAAAGGAATGCCGCGATAAGGAATTATATTCGCGTCAAGGAATCCGAGGGATAAAAAGGCGTGAAAACGAAAATAATACAAAAGGTTATAGATGTGAATTTGTGAGCGTTTGGCTAAAACAGAATTCTTGGCGCAACCGCCCTGTGCGGTGGCTGCCAGCTCGCGATTTATTGTAATGAGACGTGGATGCCTCTGCCCCTTCTTAGAAATCCCTCGAGGACTCTTAGAAAAATGCTCCTAAATGATCCCAAGTGAAGATGAATAGAATTTGTCTTCACACGATGCTGAATAATCTAGCTACCTATTACAATGTTTCTATTAATTTATGTATTTATTAATTAATTATTAATATCATCAGTTTAATAATATTTGATCTTAAAAGGTTATATCGGCACATCACCTATAAACTATCGAATTTAAGAGTATGAGTAAAAGTTGAGCTTAATTTATGCCTAAACTTTATAAAGATAAACCAACGTAATTAAACTGACCCAAATAAATTGACCAACACTATCAAACTTTAGTCAACTACTAAAAGTTTCATATTTTGAAGAGTAATTTTAGATGAGATACTAAAGATGGTTTATGTCCGGTGTAAATGCTAACTTAATTAGTTTCTTTTTTTTATTTCAGAAAGCGTCCGTTTCGTATTAGATTGTAATTTAGGCAGGTCAGCGCGGTTACGTAGGTGTACGGCGCGTCCCGGTGACACTGACAAATGACGTAAGATTGCAATCTCGCCTCTCTCGCCCTTCCGCTTCGCTTCCATTGTTTTCAATTACCGACATGACACCCCAACGTGAGTCTGCGCCGCCATCTTGCAACTATATGGCTTCATCGATATCTTTACTACGATCATCCATTTACGGCCGAGTCTCTCATTTACATGGGACTCCGGAATCGGGCGCTCAGCATCATCAATTTGAATCAATCAGTAACTCACCGCAAGTGGCGCGCGGTCCGCGTTCAGACGGCTGACACGAAACCGTTGGAGTAGTGCGAGCTGGAATAGGAAACATTCACTCTTTTCACGTGTTGTTGCTTTTTTTATATTGAAAAAGCTAGCGCTTGACCACGATCCCACATTTTTTACTTGTTGTTTTTAGAAACTCCTACTAACTCAAATTTTAATTTAAACGCGCGGAGACCTTAAATGAAACTAAAATACAGATATAGAAAAGCAATAATAACCTTTTATAAAACGGCTTAAATGCGGCTGAGCCTTCGTTATGATGTGGCTGGTTGGGCTGATGATTATTAGCGTGGTGGGGGTTATGATAAGGATCACGCTGCGGCGACTGCTGGTGCCTTGGGAAGCAGTAGCCGGAGCCGCCGCTGCCAAGAGGGTTCGCGACGCTTGGTACTTTCATGTTGGGCGGTGTCTGCGGCGGCGTATCGGTTTGTACATCGGGGAATGCCGCGGGATGTACACACGGATGCTGGCCGTACTGCCCACTGGGGAAGCCTCCGTAGCGGCCGTAAGCCCCACCGGCCGGGCTGGCGGCCGTTGCTGGCAGTGCGAACCCGTTAGCGCTGCCGTCGACGGGTGCGGCGCGCTCGGGCCCCGGTCCGTACGCGTGCTGCGGCCAAGGTTGGGCGGCCGGCGGGGGTGTCTTGCACGCGGCTGTGTCTGCCAGCGACCAAATCTTCGGCTTTGATGCAGGTATTGGTACTCCGCAATCTGAAGGCCCACGTTTCGATTCCTCTTTGATCCCGTAGCCGAGCAGCTGATGATGCATACCCTGCAGCAGCTCATCGCTCTTCCTCTCCTCATCTGTAAAGATTACGCATTCATTGATCATATTTAATGTTCGACACGCGTGACAGCAGATTACCGCTGCAGAGCAACTATCGTAACGACAATAAAAAAGCTTAAATCGTTTATTTCGCAATCGATACGTGTGTCGGCGTGACCGTTACACCGGCGACGTAAGTTTTTAGTTGTAGCGGAGCGAAATCTCGGGCTCCCTTCGGGAAAGTCGTGTGAAAATACGTTTGTCGTGCAGTGACCCATTCGTTAAGTGGTTATCCGATTAGCGAAGTGAAAATACCACTTTGGGGCGCGGCTCCCCCCGGGCACGGCGATCCCTTTCGCATTTAAGCCGAGCATTTATTTCGCATTTCCCGGCGCGCCTGCGGCACCACACTTCTCGCCGAGGAATGTGAGACCCACACAATTAATGGTCAACCTTTTCACGCTGTTTTTCCTATATCCATATTAATAACAAATAGAATATAGATAAATAAATATTTACATACGATTCATAACGACTACAGATGCTTATTGTAGTGCTCATCAAAAACTTCTTGAAGTGAAATTGTGAAAAGTAGATATATATCGTTTCAAAAACATACATAATATTATGAGTAAACATAATTTATAAATAGCTTGAATATGTTCACGTATCATAAAATTAAATTCCATCGTATATTTAAATTAAGTTGCAAACGTATAGGTAACGTTGAGGAAATTCTTTTAAAAGATGAAATTTCAAAAAAAAATACAACAATAAAGTTAAACCGACGGTCGATTGTGGTTATTGTGCAATTACCAAAAAAAATGTTTATTCAGTAAAATTTTATAAGTCTTTAAGTATTATCACAATGCCATTTTGTGTTGTAAAGTGGGTTTCGGAGGGGCCGGCGCGGCGCGGCGTGCGTAATGAAATTCAGAGGCGCGCGCGGGCGGGAGGTGCGAGCGGTCGACTTCATTCTCTTTATACCATTTAATGCTGACTGCTCATAGCTTTTAAGAGGGGTTATCCGCGTTGCCCTTCACTAGGGATAAATAGGGATGCCACTGATACTCGGTGCGAAGATATTTATCCGGCAAATTGTTTTAATTTTCATTGTATTAATGTAATAAAAGGCCACAACGACGCAGATAAGATGGGAGTTCAACGATGCCTTAATACCTTAATGTAATTTTCGTTACGTTAATTTCTAGGCTATCAATTAATGTATACCTTTAACCAAGTTATTTTATAAAAGCGAGTACTTCTTACACGACTCTTTACTTTATTATATCTTTACTGAAAAATTACTATGTCTTTTCATGATATTGGTATTATTTTAAAATTCAAGTTAAAGTGTTTATGTTTGTACATTATATTTTTATCTAAATGTGAGTGAAACAGAGAAAAAAAGTAGGGAAATTGTGAGTATCGTCATTGGTGTATGCGCAGAATAGATTTATCTCGTCTGCAGGCGACATCGCGAGGTCGTGGAAATTGTAACAGGCCGTGCACTCAGCTCCGCGCCGAGCGGTTTTCCCCTTTAGTCACCAAAGCCGGGGGCGAAGTGGCGCATAATAAAATGCGTCTCGTCCTCGAGGGGCGCCCCTGAGCCCTCTAAGACCCTCTCTCTCGCACTCCGACGCAGCGTGCACTTCATAGGAGCTCACTTCAATTTATTACTTCTCCGAAACACACTTGTTTGTGTTACTTCTGCACTCGTTTTCCATTAACGCGCACGGGATTAATATTTTGTTTGCGACGCGCGCTTACGACTGAAATTAACATTTATTGGTGGGGTCCGAATATGTGCTTTTATTCATGAGCGGCTTAGCGCGGGATAGTTCTGTATGATTGTTTGTCGACGACGGCGGGGATCGCGTGAGAAAGCTTTTATATTGGCTTTGTTTGCCGTGACTTAAAATGATATATTACATGTCGCTTACATTGACATTTTAGTTTGGACGCCGCGCCGCAGTGCGCGAGGAATTTAATGTTTTGTTTATTAGGGATTAATAGCACGCACGATGTTAGTAGTAAAGATCTTCGACGTCGCTTGTTTCAATGTTATTTTACTTATAATGCTGTAATAAAAGTTAAGTTTACATCATAGTTCACAGGACTTCTTATTTTCAAAATTAAATATAACCTTAAAATATATGTTTGGAAAGGTTAATTATATTATATTTGAGTGTAATAGATTATTATTATTATTATCACAGAAAAATTTCCATCTTATTAACCTACACTTATCAATATAAAATGTAGAAAAATTTACTCAGAGTATTCCGCAGTTGAAAATAATAATAATATTAAATATTAATATCTGTTATATTTAAATACGTTTGAGAGTGCCTTTGTGATGTTGTTTACGTAAATAGAGGTATATGTATATTTGATGAGTCCAGCTTAATAATATCAGTAGATTGTTATCAAATCACTTTAGAATATTATTTCATAACTAAAGATCGTTTCATCGTGATATTATTTTTTTATTAAAATAACTTTGAGTAATGTAAAAAGCATCATATTAAGTAATAAGTATGTACTTGTACCTCTAACCCACGTAAGGATATTTCATCAATATTATCGACACGGTTTCGATAAAATGTAAATACCTGCATAAACCTGTTCATCGAAAGTGTGAAGTATCCAATGGTTGAATACTTGTTACCTTTTTTTGAGAGACATTTCCAGTGTTTTATATTTGGCGAGACAAAGCGCTCCCATGCATCTCGCCACTTTATTGTTGCCGTTTTATGACCCCGACTGCCGCTACTCGAGACCACGAATTAAGTACACTCCTATCTCGACAATAGTCGGCTTCATTAGACGACGTGCGCCGCGCGTTAGGCGTGACGCCCTCGCACTTCCATTAGGCCCGTGAAGTTTGCAATGAAAACACTCTCGCTCCAAACCATATTTATTGTAACAATACCTACTTATAATTTATACGTCGTTGACAACCACGACTAAAGCCCTCACGAGCGGCCTCCCACGCCGCGACTGCATTTTATTGCAGTCCGATTTTTGTGACGTCCATAAATCTATTTCACGTTGCGCCCTGAGAATTTATATAATGATCGAGCTTCAAAGCACAGAAAACTCTGAGAGCACCGTTCGATTCTCATCGGAATGTTATAAATCCCCGAAATCGTACTTACTTAATGTTTTGTTAGAATAACCTCATAAAAGAAACGATCCACGAACTCGACAAATCCTTTGGCAAGAACATGAAGTAGGGCAGATCGTCAGACAAGCTCGCTGCTACCTCCGAGCCCCTTGTAGCAACGAACGGAAGAAGCGTTATATGAAATTTGGTCCCGGGCGCCGCCCACTTTACTACGAATAGGAAATCCGGGAGCGAGGAGCGGTTACGCACAGTTACACGCCTGAGACCAACCCCCCCTCTACCCTTCGCCCTGAGCCTGCCCCCCCTACCGCGTCTCCCGCGCGCCTCCTCCCTCCTCCCAGCTCCTCGCCGGTTGCCGCACACCCTCCGGCTCAGCCGGGTTATGCCAATTCACTCGACGATTTATACACCGACAAAATTAAAGCAATTTAAAACGTTTAACAACGCCGGCTCAATTCGGACATGAAAATAACACGCATCTACTAAAGGTATATTAACCGAAAAAGCAATTCGCATTCGCTGTTGCAGATAAAATCATACATTGCACAAAACACTACATGAAAATACAATTCGCAGGGTGATATCACAACAGAGGGCGCAAAATTGGATTAAACATTATACCAACAACCGGTAGTCAACCCGTTAACTGTGTCTGAAAACTTTGAATTGACTACCGGAAGTTGTTTTAATAATCAACTCAACGAACCTTTGTGGGGTTTGATTTTATCTTCTTGATCGTCTTTTTCTTTCTCCTCATCTGACAGCATGGTGTCGTCGTCTTCGTCAGTTTTGTTCTTCGGCTCCCAGGTCATTTTGTTTTCTTTCTTGAGGCGACGACGTGCGTTAGCAAACCACGTGGACACTTGTGTGAGCGTCATCTTTGTTATGATCGCCAGCATTATCTTCTCGCCCTTGGTCGGGTATGGATTCTTCTTGTGCTCGTTGAGCCAGGCTTTCAGAGTCGCGGTTGACTCCCGCGTTGCATTCTTCCTCCTGGCTGCCAAATCGTACCCAGCTCCATATCTGTCAACAAACACACGTTTATACATATACCTAATGGGATAGAGAGATATTACGCTTCCGGCCTTTATGCAACGCATAAAAATTTCACTTTTCTAACAGAGCCACGTCGTTAAAGGAGACTTCATCACTAATAAGAATATATAAATGTTTAATATCATTAATAATATTGATTTTAATAAAATTCATTGTCATCTAGATATATAAAGTAATATTCAATTGCCGTAAATTATTATTATTGCATTGAAACATGAAATCTGGATGTCATGCGTCAAGCGGTTACTAGCGAACAATAAACTGGCTTTTGAACTCGCAACAGATAGGCGTTTTATTTGAGGCAATAGATTTCTCGTAATGGCAGCAAAAATAAAGCCATCGCGGCACCGAGAGCTGTTCGGTACAGTTTTTAGGGCCCGCCATCCCATTTGAATGCTCATTTTGAGAGTAATTGTGGCGGAACGTTCCTTTCCCCTCCTTAGCTTACCTGACTTCGATTTCGACAACATGACAAAGGCGCGGTCTGAGGGGCCCAATAAATAGATTTCTCGCGTAGGAATAGTTAAAAAACGTCCCATGTCAGGGCACGTTCACGCAAATTGCGGCACTCTCGGCGCTTTTTAAAGTTTACTGTCGCAGCAATTCAACAAATACATTTCTCTGATACTACACCGTAATATAATAGATAAAGGACTGTAGTATTCACTGATACTCTTTGATGAATTTCCTTTCTTTTTTAAAACAAAAAGAAAGAATAGGTATTTACTATTTTAATACTTAAGCTACGTCAGCGTTTCGCAAAGTATTTATATTAATTTTTTTACAAGTCACAAGCTCAAGTAAATGTTTTTTTCATTATTTCCTAAAACTATATGTACCATACCTACCTATACCTATATTATTTTATCAATATACTAGTTTTGTCACTACAAAATAAGATTGTTGATTTCATAAACAATTGCTAAGATGGATGTGTGGTGTGACAAGAAGAGATAAAGTTAAGAATGTGTATATCAGAGGAAGTTTGAAAGTAGCGCCAGTTATCGAAAAATTGAGGAGCAGAAGGTTAGCGTGGTTTGGACATGTTATGCGGAGGGATGATAATCATATAAACAAAAAGTAATGAGATTGAATGTGGATGTCTATAAAGGTAGAGGAAGACCAAAGAAAGTATGGATCTAGTGTGTGAAAGAGGATACGCATATGCGTAAGAAGGGGGTAAATTCAGATATGACCGCTGATAGAGATGTATGGAGGAGTAGTACATACTGTGCCGACTCTCCATAGGTATAGGGGAGGTTGATGATGATGAAACAATTGATAGGACTGTAACCTTTAAAATTAGAACAGATAAGCGATGATCTAATTTAATAAAAAAATATAATTAAATTGTTTATCGCTTAAAATACTTTATTATGAAGCTGTCAGTGTTTGTAATGATCTTTACTCACTCATAAAATCTTATAGATATTTGCATTTGATGAGATGTACTATTAGGTTAAATTTGTAAGGTACTCGTATAAAAGTCTAATGTGAATTATGGACTTTTCAGTGCGATTTTAAAATTGTAGATGTAAGAAAAGTTATGATATTTTGTGGTCTTTCATATTCCTGTAAACCCATGTATTGAATTTCCACGACACAAAATCGCGCGATAAAAAATAGTAATGCGATTTAGTCGCAGCGATGGTGAATCGGTTGTCACCGACAGAGGGCGGTCCGGTGTCGATGCACACCGGTTGCAATTGCACAGGGCGGCGCAGCGCAGGCGTGTTAACGTGGGCGTTGTGGTGCTATCGATTGCGAGACGCCATCTTGCCGGACAACACCGGTATTACAAGTCGGACGGCCGGCGGCCGCGGCGGCATCGTACGCCGATTTTGCGGTTTTACTTCGGATCTCGGATTATATGAAGAGCTCGACTCAAGTTTATTTGCCTGAATTACGTACAGTTTTTATATATTCTATATCTTTTTATATTTACTTTTCTTTGTAGCGGGCATAGATGCAAGTTATTTTATAATAGATTTTGTAGGTTATATACGTAGTAGTATGGCTTAAAAATATTAAGTTTAGATTTTAAATCTTAATTAGTATTTGCTTACTTTTAAATTAAAAAATGTTTACGTATCCATGTATTTATTAAGCAACTTTAAAAAGAAAATTCTCAATTAGTCCGCATGTTTCTTTTTTAATTACGCAAAAAACTCTGCTGCTTTAAGATAGGTATACAAACTCAAGTCGACTATTTCTGTTTATAAACTTATTCTTACCTAAATATAAAGTTTAGACATACAAATTGATAATTCTTCCTAAACCAAGATAACAAATTACAATATTTGTGGCTATGTTCAAATTCAACTCTTATTTAATTTTGAATATAGTTACGTTTGCTATATTTTTATATATTTGATCTTAACTGAACATTACAATAAACTTAGGATTTAGCTTTTAGTATCTACTAATATTTAATAATAAATTTGTATTTGTACAAACTTTATAACATAACTTTCAATTAGAATCAACGATATGAAGCAAATAATACAGATAGAAGATACATATTTTCTATTATTTTTAAATCAATCATTCTAATGCCAGTTAAATCAAGCTTTAATAAACATATAAATTTGCCTATAAAAATGGTAATATTATAAAATTAATTAAACTCAAAAACTATGTAAGATTTATTATAATTTAAATAAATAAATATAATAAAACCGTACAGTGTAAATGCACGGAAAAGATAAACACATTTAATTTAGATAGAGGTTAACATTTCTTAAATGAACTATGTGACATTCGTATAAATAAAAATATTATATTAGCATCTGTCTGAAGAATATATTTAGAGAGAGCGTCTGAAACCAACCCGTATTAGTTATACACGAATAAGCTCTTGAAAATCCTCTGCGGTTAACAAAGACGGCTGGAAACTAAAAACTCAGCGATTTAACGCGCTTTCATCGTTTTTCGAAGTTAGACAAAGTTAACTGAATTCAGCGCTGAAGCAGCTACAAGTGATGTTTATTTCGTAAGCATACTAATTAATTTAGACAGTCCACTTAAAGTCGAGCCCGCTTTTACGTTGTGTGGTCGAAGCATTTGCGTTATTTAGATAAATATAATAGTAGTATAGTATTTAAAATTGACATGTCGTAGCTATTATGAAAGATACCGAGAAATTTCTTTCTACAGAAAACTTTTCTCAAATTACACCAGACTAAGCGAGAAAATGAAAAATTTCAACTTTATATATTTGATATTGAAATTTCTTTGTTTTTATATTTCAGTATTTTGTGATATTGTTACTAATAATTAAAAAAACATACCTTATTAATAAAATACATTAATTTAAAAACTTAATTAAATATTTTTTCTACTTCAACAAATACAAATAAAGATGTAACAATAAAGTAACTTTTATGACGTCAAAAATAAACTACAGGTATTTTAATTTCTGTCCGCATTTAGAGAGTTCTTATAAACATGATTATTACACCCTACTTTAAAAAAGTAGTGTATATAATTATCTTCCAACAACGGAAATACTCTATGCTTGTTAATTTGGGAACGAAAAAGAAACGTTTACGAGACACATCAATGTGTGTGTGCGCACGCGCATGTGTTTGTCCGACAAATGGACGGATTAATTCGTTTTGACATTTCCTGCATACGATAATTCCAAATTTAAAAAACTTACATGTCTTAAACATATGCGTTATTTAAATAGCCCCTTTATAAATTTGAAGTTACACAGATTTCCTTTTAGGCACTGAAATTATGACTTACCGCTCGAGTTTATATGAGAGAGATGTAATATTAAAATAGAAATAAATTAGTCTTGAATTTGTTTTGAAATATGGGAGAATGAAATGATTCCTACGTCTTTTGATTAATAACTACGCTATTTTTAAATACTTTTTATATGTTTTGCTTTTCAACATTAAGCTATACGGCATTTCACAAAATATTGAAGATATGTAACATAGTTCTGATGTTTCGAATTAGTGAGATTTACTTAGTTAATATTGAAGGATCGTTTAGATATCGATGAGAAGTCTAAAACTAAAACCTCTTCCATTTTATTCTGAAACGGCAAAAGTCTACATAGACACTAAGTAATTGTACGTTTGTAATTATTTAAAAATTATGTTCATATAGATTGTTAGTATACATTTATACTTATAGTTGAAAAATATAAAATAAAATTTCTTTTGATGGTGAAATATTTTAATTGGTAATTTTCATTTCCATTCCACATATTTTCAATATCAAATATGCTTACAAATTACGTAAAATTAATTATGTACTTTTTAACTTTAGCCCGTTGTTTTTTTAAAGCTTTTAACATTTTTTATGACTAAATACAATTTTAACCAAGTATTAATTTTTATTGAACCAATGTAAATAACTTTATTCTTAATAGATACAGATCAGAGTAATGAAATAGATGAGAATGGAAGTAGGGAAAGCTGCGGTTGGGCGGGCGGCGAAGGCTACGCTACATATTTGAGAGAGTATGCGTTCGATTCGCGGTATCAGAGGTTTACGATCTGGTCGCTTGGGGGAATTGTGGCTTCTCCGCACCCTCCCCCGTACAACGAACCTACCTCTATGTACCCGATTCCCGTACATAAGTACAACCTCCCCACGCCGAGGGAGCCTCGGGTCGTTTCGAATTAGAGCCGAGAGGCGAGTAACCATTTCACATACATAATTGCTACGAGATGAGTACATTTGACATAATATACAACTGAGCTTGAGTGATGTCAACTAATCCATAATCATGCACTGACATTAATTATCTAGACCGTTTAGGCACCGCTCAAGCGTTGCGAAGTCCGAGTTAATACCGTGTCTCAGTACAGTTAATCACCGCGATAGATTTATTACATACCGCTTGTTGGTTAAACCAAATAATGTGTTAATTTATCAAAGAAAATCAAGTCGATCGTAAATCTTAAAGATGGAGCCGTTTAAATGTTACGTATCGTTAACAGAAGTTCTTATTTGGTTGATTTAAAATGTAACAGCCCAAATCGTTGGCACAAAAATAATGCGGGAACGGCGGCTGCCGCTCGGGGCGCCGTAATTTCCTGCGTATTTTGATCTCAATGGTACGTTACAAGTGCACCCTCCTCTCTTTTCTCTAATTTTTGTACTTTTTCTGTGCTCGAGACTTGTGTTGAAAATAGCTGAGTAATTTTTCATTTCGGTGTGCGGCGGGCGTGGCGGATTACAGACCGTTCCAAATAATACTCCAACGGTACCTCAACTCAAGTACGCCTACGTCGCGTCGCGCACAACTTTTGTTGTTTCTGCAAGCTTTTCGTACTTGTTTCTTTGTTTCATTATTTTTTTCCACCCGGATAACTTACTGCGGCTGCCGTTACGTTTTATGAGCCTCGTATGAAGTTTTTCTTTTCAAATGAATATACAACAATTTTGTTCGCGATCGTATTTCATACTTGCAACATGAATTTGTCGTTTCGCGGGCGAACGCTTGTTTTCGCTTATTATAATTTATGACAGTATCGCCTGTTAAGTTGTTTGTGTAAGTTGTATCGAGTAATAAATTATTGCTCAGGTAACGGTACGGCACGGTCCTATGTGTGGGACGCGTAGTGAACAATTGTGTGCACGTATTGGAGATGCAATATATCACGATGTATTTTCGTGCGCCTCCTGAACCGATGCTATCGCTCCGTCTTTTTTACGCATAAAAACTAATGTCGCCTCTAATTATTTTTAGATTATAACGCACCGCTTGCTATATATTACGTCCAACGGAGCCGAATTGTCAGCATAGTTCCGCTTTGATGTATCATGATTTGTTTTTATTTCCAGCCACTCCCAGCTTAATTCATGAGTGGGATAAATTTTCGAGTGCGCTGTGAAACTTGCATTTAATTGATGCGCCCACATTATACGCTATTATAGCAGCACCATGATCGCTTCTGTTGATGTATATGAATATTATAGCTTGTGGATACGGTTTGTTGAATAAAATACGGCGAAATGCCATTTTATATATACTGAAAACATCAACGCAACGGGTTTCGGTGATCGAGTTTTCGATGAAAAACTATGAATTGATAAAACCCCGCTCGAAAATGGTTACGGGTGTTGGTGATTGTTCATTCCTGTTACACTTACGGCGCATTGTAGTCCGTGCGAGTGAGAAAGATAGGCGAAGAAAAACTGGGTGTGGTGCCGTGAACATTTGTCCTTTGCAGTAAGTATATACTTCTAAACATAGGGCCTGTTAGTTGCGTGCGTTCGTCCCCCGACCCGCGGCACGGTGTTAATTTGAAAAGTATTATAAATGCCTCATTAAGGCTTTTTGACATATTGTAGAAAAACTTTAAGCCACGCACCTAATTGAATATACACACAATAGGTAAACAGAACAACTTTTTTTTCTTGTCACATATTTATATTTATTTTGAGGGTCCTCTTTATATAGAAGAATAATTAATTGTTTAAGTCGAATCTTTAAGCTAATTTGTGAAGTTTTCATGAACGTTTAGCCTTATTTACTTTACTGTTAAACATTAGGTACAATATCTTTTTAAGTAGTAATTAGTAATTTATGAACTATATTTTATTTATTATTTGTCAAACTTTCCTTGTTCCAACGTCTTGCTCACATTAAGAGAAGGCTTATTTCCAGGACACCTAAAAACCCTATATCTTTATCTTTCCGCGCTAGACTTATGGACATTATTAAATCTATTGAAGAACTAAATTTTAAAGCATAACTTTAATTTTATTTATGTTAATTGAAATAAAAATAAAAATGTTAATTTAAATGTGTTAATTCCGGCAATAGAAGCTGACCACTTTGTTCAAAATTTTAATTGTAACAAAATGTAATGATAAATAAATAAAAAATGTCAAAAAATTAAATGTGTCATTAGAAGTCTCCTAAAAAACCGTGGCCATATTAGAGTGCATACAAACAAGTACATTTAAAGGACACATATGCACAACAAACATTAGCCATTAAATTCAATGCGAATTGCGAAACAAACACGAGCCTTTCGCATAGCCATCTATTAGAGTGAGATAAGACCCGATAGGACGGTGTTATGTTAATCCGTGTACGTCGCTGGCTTTATCTAAAGTGGCGCGAGCTGGTCGTGGACCCATGGGACTTACCCGTAGGCAGCTAGCGTGGGGTCGTAAGGGTAGTAGCCGCCCGAGGGTTGCAGACCCGCAGACGTCCAAGCCGACATCTCACCACCGCCCTCTTTTAACGCGTACGGGTTACTCTGAAACATAACACCTGAGAATGAGTATCAAATATTGTTACACAATTTCATTTATTTATTTATGCATTACATTGAGTTACAAGATTCATTTTATCAACTTTATATGGTTTCAAATGTATTGGGTAAATATTTTGGTAATAAAAATAGATGCAATATACAAATTTAGTGTCGAAAATACAGGTGTTATTGGTATTAAATTCACAATATTTTCCAATGAAACTGTTCAATGACCACCTTCAAAATTTATTTATATGCTATAAAACTGGGCCAAATAATTGGAGATATTGTCCAATTAAATACAACCAGACTATACAGAATATACATAGACCTTATATCATCAAAGTTACAGATGTTTTTAAGAGATAATTATGTTCTTTTAATAACTCTAATACAACAGAAGTTTAATCAACGCTCAGACAGTTCAAGTACAACGTTTAACAAAGCATGATCCAAAGTGGATATAAATCACAACGTATAATTCCTTTCAGTCAATCGGCCTAACAAATACGCTGGCTTAAATTTAATTAAAGCCGACTTAATAAAAGGGAATAAACACACGAACAACAATAAAAGTCCCAAGTGTACTGGCTGACATATCACTGGAGCATTTGCATAATGTATGGGTACAGAGGGGAAAACTATTAAGGCCTACGGGGCCCCGATGCGTGATAGTTGTTTAACTGTGAGCTAGTGAGTGCGGGAGGGAGAGAGGGCGAACCGACCCTCTTTACAAAGTTATTCGCATACATTAGGAGCAACTAAATTAAAAGTGTGAATGATTCCGCGCCTCGGGATAGCAGGATAGCGACCCTTGTTTCTCTCCCCCGACGCGTCTCGCACAGTCTTCCGATAATAAAACGAAATGCATTATGATACATATGGAGCACTGGTTGTGAGGCAACGCGATAACTGAATAGAGGTGTCAGCCCTATTTGTCGTCCCCTTGCTTTTAAACCAAGAGAAAATTGCGTGAGTCTATTGTAACAGTGATTTTCTTTTGGTTACGTGCTAGTAACTTGGTTCACGTTATTAAAACGTTAACGTAGTTAGCGATTACCTTGTATATTGTTGACGTAAAACACGTTTTTTTCAATGATTTTTATTGAAATAACTGTAATGATGCTTTAAACGTCCGAAAACAAATGCGTTCTTCTTGTTATTAAATAATTTAAAGCTCTCCTAGAATTTCAATGTGTTTTAAAAAGCATTTATGTTTCTATTTGATACGGAGAATTACTATACGTGAGTTACTATTTATTTGATATTGAGTAAAAAGCTTTATTTTTTGTAAATAAAAATGGTACCTATAAGTATAGTACACTATAAGTTTACGCTATACTTATAGCGTTTTGTTGAAAAAAAATTTGAAATTCTTAAAGTGCAAAGTTAGCTTTTAATAAATATAAATAGGGGAGAGTTGGATACTACGTGGCTTGAGTCCTTAGCATTGTTGAAAAATGGACCCTCCACAGTTTTCCATCAGCATCATTAATATCTATAGTTGTAGAACAGAATATTACGATTTCGCGGTTTTCCCTCCGGCGAATAAGCCGGTGACAAATTCACAACGACAACTCTTTTGTGGGGCCGCGATAAAAATTGCGCTTTTCCTGTCCATAGTAGCTGGGTGTCCGCTAACTATGAGTGATGATTGGCGCGCCCCCCGCATTACCGACCCCTGTCAGACACGTGTCCGAACGCGCTTTCATTATAATGATTGCGACATCGAAATCTTTATACTTCTGAGGTCGACTTTTGCATTTCAGACTCAACTCTACTATAATCCGCTTCCAAAAATTGAGTAGGTACTTACTTGTAATTTGGTAGCTTTTCGTTTTTTGATTGCCTTAATTTTGTTATCAGTTATCTTGAACCTTTCTTTACTTATTTATTTATCTAGCCTTTGCTATTTTAAATGTTATAGTATTTATTAAACGAAAACGGTACAATATAATTTGTAATCAAAAGTATTTCAGCAGTAATGTTATTCTTCCTATTATTAAATCACGTACCGCCATCAATAAAAAAGTAGTTTATGGCCGATTTCGGTTTCACTAATTACTCGGGCATTTTTATAAGGCTCTTTAACAACGGGGCCATTAAAGGGTTTTCTTTGTTTGTTTTTAGTACCTATTAACAAAGGCCATGATATCACATCGGAGTTTTGGTCTAAACTGTTATTGCAAGTTAACTATGCGATAAAACTCATTTATTAACCCTTAAAAATCTTATCCGACCCAATTCACCCCCTCTCTTCCGTAAGACTGAATCTAACAACATTTTAATCAATTCTCCACAGAGTTCGCGAGTCAGCGCGCCAGATAGACTCATTACAGCTACCCCAAATAAATATAAACAGTAGCAAAGGGGACCGCCCCACTATTAGCGTTATTCACACGCGCCGCTAGATCCATAAATAAGAGCCAACTACGACCCTTGAAGTGAAAGTAGAAAAAAAACGCAAGTTCACGTCGCAATGATCCACGCGGCTCATAAATATGCCTCGTTTATTTCATTGCATTAAACTGGTGATAAGTTATTTGACGGTTCATAAAATACGGAGTTAGGAGGCGTGTGCTAGCGCTCGGCGCCCGGCATGGCCCGAGGCGCCGCGGCGGCCCGCCGCTTTGCCAAATCGACGCCTCTCCATCATTCCCCGCCTCAGCTTCCTGGCGGCCTGGCTACCGTGCGCGTCGGTTTCACTTGGGGGTCGTGTTGTGTGATACCATTTTCTGCTTCATAAAGTGCTCGGATAATGATCGCTATGAGGATAGCAAGCCAACTTCGATGTACTGCCGGAGTTGTGAGTTCCTTTATACATAGGTACGTCGCTTTTGTATACACTCATCCTACTTGATTGCTAATTCTAAAACTTGTTAAAACCACCAAGGCTACTACAAATGATGACATATGAGAACTGTACAGCATTGAGCAATTAAAACTGTTTACACCTTATTTGGTACTACGGCACCAGAGAATAGTAAATGTGTTAAAATTTTGATCTTTTTAAAAATCATTTTTTTTGTATATCAAAAGGTGAAAAACGAACGCCGAAATAGAGAGGCGACTGTTGTCCATAGACATCCGCCAATGCAGATGCGTTGCCTACCTTTAATCTACGGAGCAGGGGACGCACAGAAAGAGAATGCGATCCTTCCTATGCGATCCCTCTTCCACCAAATCTACTCTCCTCCCATCCTTTCCTAATAAGAGAAGGGTGGGAAGGGAAAGAGGACTAAAATTAGGCTTCCGGTATCACACTCTTCAGACAAAACGCGGAATTGCTTAAACTTCACGCCTGTCTTCTGTGTGGTCGTGGCATTTCACGGGTCGATCCGGCCTATTTGTGCACCCAACAAATATTGACCATTGTCAGATTCGAAAAATTAGAGGTTTTACATTTCGCATTACACAAATAAAGAAATCGTCATGTGTTTAATATTAAAAAAAAGTTATTTAAAAGTGAATTGGAAATGTGAACCAAAAAGGTGTAGAATTCCTTTCAAACAAACATTGATGCTTTCCACAGATAAAGTGAATGCGTGTTTTAAACTTTATTTCGCTGCAATAATTTATAGTTCCGAATTGTAAATAAGTATGAAAGGTGGTCGGCGGTTCATGTGTTATCTTGCCAGCTGTGTCACCGCGGGGTATTAGGTTTGGCGACCTTTGCCTTGCCTACGTAATACAAGAGACTAATTTAACATTCTTTATTCAAATTATCAATTCTGGATCACATCTGCCTAATGTTACTGTATAATTTAAGTAAACAATATAAAAAAGTATAATGATGTGTACATCCAGTCTCTATTACAATTTGAAACAAATGTTTGGGTGCTTAAAAAAGTAAAAATTAAAAACACTTAAATTAGTATTCAATCCATCCACGATAAAATACCGACCGGAAATTTAACTTTAAAAATGGCTATTTTCGAATATTCAACATGCTGCGATTCGCTATCGAAAGGTCTATTTTCAGATATTCAATAATCAGAGATTTCAAATTTCATGTGACTGGAAAATTAATTGACAAGACTTCACGTTTTGGCTTGTTACTTCTGTTATACGTATTTGTTGATTGAAGAAATATTAATCTAAAGGGTTTAAGAAATCAAGCTGCATGTTGAATATATAAATCATTTTGAAACATTTGAATTGCCTTATAAATAGTAACTTTGGAGGTAATAGAACTTAAGGAACGTAAAAGCTTATTAATTATTTTACTAATATTATATATGCGAATGTTTAGATGGATGGATGTTTGTTAGAAGGTATCTCCGGAACGGCTTGATGAAATTTGACACAGATGTAGAACATTGTCTTGAAGAATACATAGGCTACTTATGATGTTTTTTTTATTCCGCGCGGACGGTGTCGCGGGAGACAGCCAGTATATTATAAAAGAACATACTGTATAGTGAGCATTATTTTTTGTTCTTTGTCAGGAAACAGATTATAGAGCAACAGCAATACGTCAGTCCAGTCACACAAATAGTTATTTGCAATAAAGATTTCCACTGATCTATTCTATTAGATACCATGTTTTTCATATTTACTAAGAGCTATATAACTAGGAATGGCACGAGCAAAAAAGAAATCATTGAGAATTATTCATGCCATAAAATAATAACGATACTCAGCACGACTAGCAAAATCCGAAAGTGAATTGTAGCGAGTGGAAAAAAAGAATGGCTCTAAGTGGATAAAGAGCGAATACAAACGAAAAAGTCATTTCATGCCGCACGGTGGTGACGCTAACTATGTCCGACAAGGGATTTTGTAGTCTCCGTAATAAGATTTAAGAGCCACATTTGCAGGACAGGAAGACAACGTGGCTAAACTCAATAAAGCTTTTCCCCCAAATAAGCCATAAAACGAGCAACGGCCGCTGGCTCCGGGTAGGTATGCTCCCGTTCCAATTATTTGTTTGTGGAGGCACAATAATTTTATTTTACGTTTTATTTAACATTTATTTCGTTACGGCAATTTCACGGGTATCAGAGAGTTGCTAGATTGTGATTTAAACGGAATTGCTTATTTTCCACTTGGGTCGCAATATACCCACTTGATTCGTAGCGTCGGGTTAACATTATTTTATAACGCGTGATATTGTATCCTGTTATCCACTCGATAACTTATACTATCGAAATATAATTGACTGTCTTTTGGAACACTTTAACATATTCTTTGCTTTTAATATCTGCAGTATGTTTAGAACAATATACCTACAGGTAAACTAAAGTGTGAAGAAGTAGGTAGCCTATTTATTTTTATATTAGGGTGTACGGTTTCATAGATCGATTCGATTCTATTAATCTGTAAAGGAAGTATGGATTGAGGGCAGGTGTGTTGATGGATAGAGGTCGGCCGCATTGCGACGCTCTATCGGCTGCCCATAAATAAATAAACAATAAACTGGGATTAAACAAGTCAATTGGAGCTCAGACGCAGACAATGTGCGGTCACGTTTAATAGCCGTGGCCGACGGTAACCAATCGCGGCCGTAATTCAATGATCGTAAACGCTCGCAATGATATCAATTAGACGGGGTCCCGAGGCCGATAAAGCTCCGCTTTAATTAGGAGAACAAACAACAGACGGTCTTTAATGAGGCGTGCGCGTGTGGAGGGCGAGAGAGGTAATTAGGTCGGGGGAGGCCGCCCGGAGTGATCAATTATTGAAGCTGTGTGATTGATGCGGCCGCGGCTCGACGCCTCGCCGACCACCATCTCAATATCGAACCCACTTCTTATTCACTCGACACTTTTATAACACCAGTCATACTTGTACAATCTGGATAGCAATTTATTGAAGTTAAGCGATCTGGATTTTTTTTAAACTAGTTAGTGCGAAACGAAAATTATTTTTTGTAATCTTTACTAAACGGGACCATTTCCGCTCTAATCAAAAGCAATCTAGGTATTAAACGATTTAACAAGTCCAATTTATAAGTCGATGGGTATGGGTAATTTACCCATTGTACCCATTCCCATCGACTTATAAATTCGCTTATCGCATATACCTGACGTCGCGCTAATAACCGTCATTGGGGGACACTGCAGCTGAAAAGGACTCGACGTATAAATTACATATGAAATAAGGACATTAAAAACCATTTAGAGTAATAGCTATTACGCTATAGCTATGAATAGAGTGAATAAATTGTATGTATTTTGATACAGGAGCGAGTGTTAGAGGTGTCAGTGTTAATGGCGGCAGGGGAGGTCGGGGCGGAGAGGACAATGCGCCCCCGGAGCGCTTTTGTTGCTGCGGATTCCCTGCCCGTGACATCTGTCCGAATTGCTACAATAAGTCGCAAAAAACTCACTCTAAACTCACTATAAAGCTACACTTCTATATTTTCCAGCGAATGTACAATGTAAAGTGCATCGGACAACAGACGTCTTCATCGGAGCTATTGTGTCACTGACGTATCATTTATTTTGCTGAATTAGGGACCTCGATGTCCCGGTGGTCCTTTACTGCGACCGAGCTTCGGCAGCAATTGTGTCATAATATTATAAACGGCGTTAAATTTTGCCATTTCAAGCCAATTGTGCTCGTTTTTTGTATAGAGTATCCCTGAAATTATTCTATTTAGGGGACAGAGACAATCCTATTTTATAGCGTTTAATCATTCTGATCTTTTATAAGTCTTCTCAATGAAAGATAAATTATCATTTACGTATTTTATTATACAAACAGTTGGGTTTTCTAAAAAAATATATTACACGTAATTGAGTTTACTTTTAAATTGTGATTTAAATTTTGTTTTAAATGATACGAGTTTTCTTTGAACTATATTGTAAATAAATACTTTACATATAAGGTTCATAATTAATTACAAGTTTATATAAATGTGTATTAGAAAATTGTTTTAAATAATTAACGCATAAAAGTCTCCTCGAAGCATCTAATTAAGATATATGTATGGACTATAATTTAATTTGTTATTTAAATTTACTTTTGAGTTCCTTTGGGTTATATAAAAACATGATAAGGGTTCTGCTTATTTAATTTTTATTTTGATAGAAAAAAACTAATATACAACATTTTCTAGTATAATTTTGATAAATTTCATATTTAAGGAACATTGTCAAAAAAATAGAAAATTTCTATTCATTATGATAATATATTATATGGCAAATTGTAACGTAACGTTAAAGATACAACGCATCAAAATTATTACAAATTAGAACATAATAATAAGGTATACAATTACCTATCTTAAGTTAAATCGACACCTCATTTTTTATTCGATTAATGGGATACAATCGCCTCACAAGTCCGTCCGACGCAAATTAAGACGATCACGATATTTTTTTAAACTTCCGGTTTAGATAACGGTCAGAATAAGCACCTTTGCCTTGTTAATGTTCAAAGATCGCTTGGTGAATGCGACGTCTGATATAATTGTTTATTTTAAACATGTCGGACCCCTCGTCCGACATAACATTTTCAATTAGTCTCACATTAGGCCATTTCCTCGGCAGACTACTGCGTCTTACGTAGATAAATCTTTAATGTACTGACGTAGAACAACATCGATACACACAGTTCCGGTGTGGGATGAAAGATTTTGCCCAGAGATTGCTGTCGCGGTTGTGGAGGCAGACAAGATATTTTATAATAGATAGTCTTGTACACAAGCCTTTACACTATCAGTAAATAATCGAGTACGGAAAGAAATGAATAACAAATGATAAGAACATACTGATCTACGCAACCTTTATATATTACAAGTAGTTGTCGCCTGCGACTCCGTTCTCGTGGAATTTATAAAAAAACTTAATTTGTGCCCAATGTGTTCTTCCAGGCTAAGCCAAATTTTAGCGAGATCAATGCAGCCGTTATGGAGATACCTTGTAACAAACATCCAAACAAACGTCTAAACGTTCGCATTTAGCAAGATAGAATATTGCTACAACCTTTACATTGTTTTAATTAGTTCGAGTTCTTGTTTTCAATTAATGTTGAATCCCGTGTTCAACAAAATGCTTTTGTTTCTCTTTTCTGCAAGATGTGTTTCAAACATTTATACTAAAGCAACTATGATATAACTACTATGTAATTGTATTTATTAGTATCAAAACCGCAATCGTATCCCGATTGTTACTCATCACTTAGAACGACTTCATCATTCGCTGCGGTCACTCCATTGCCGTTACGAATCGTGTTCAAACAATAGTAAATGCATTTATCCTGACCATTGTTTGATTTATAGCGAAACCGTGTTGGTAATTTATAAGAGGCGCGGAGCGAGGGCGCCAGCCGCCGCGGGCTCTGCGGGGCGCCGGGAAATCGGGGGAAAAGCCGAAGATTTATTAGCGGCCGATGTGCTGGACGCGGTTGACCACGGCCGCGCTGTTTGTCCAGTCATTAAAGTCGGCGGGAGCGGTCGACGCCAAGATGAGTATATTTGCGGAGTAATTAACGCTTCGGAGGTGAGACGAGGGTAGCCTGTCGACGCTTATTGTTTACTAACGATTATAATACAAAATTGACATGAGGCGTTGCGCCGCAAACAATTTTATTATTGTCCTAAGCGCGCCGCTAGTACGCAGCGGAACGGAGCAGAGCGAGTGCAATGCTATCTTCACTTGTGAATATGGCCGGTAGATAACGTTACAGAAGTGTGGGGATATCGTTGTACAAACACGCACGGTGTCAATCACGGCGAGGCGGTGCCTTACAACATTTATCGGTTGTCACATAATCTAAGTATAACACATTTATGTCAAATCGCCGATGTACCTAGCGATAAGCCCACCCACGCTATGCCGTTGCATCATGATGGCGGCTGATATTCTATATGTAATGTTTGCTGTAGGACGACTTAGAGGCTGGCCCCGGTAATAACACAAAATGACATATGTTGTTCGTAAATTTAGCGCAACAATATGAAAACATGTTATTGTGTCGATTTAATGAACGCGTGTCGACAGTGAACGCGGTTTAGCATCAAATACATTATCAACATTGAGTTTTACAAGTTAATTAATAATTAGCTCGTGTTGTACTACAATTCGTTAATAATTTTGAATTGATGAATTATATTTAAGCTCATCAACTTACAAATGACCGTTTACATAATAAACATAGGTGATTTGATTTATAGAAAGATGTTTTAAACAGAAGCTCATTTAAGGTGTACTGTAATAGGTATAGGTATATCCGTATCTTTTCTATCGATTTGACTTTAACTTTTAACTAATGGTATAAGTTTCTACAAAGTCTAAGTAAATTGTCTGCATTCATAAAAGGAGACTGTTATTTATTTTATAAATAGTGAAAAATCATAACCTACGTAAATATTATCTCCGTTCTAAACTTAAGCTAAACACATCCAATCCCTTATTCAAATAAACCTCTTAAACTCTCCGAACGTGTCACATCAGTTTAAATAGATAACAGAAATTAGGTAACAGACCGTAACAAAGTGTACTTCAATAATGACCCTTAAAATCATTGGGTTAAGAATCATTTCACTACATTCGACTTCTTTAAAATTGCTCCCTCTTTTCTCCCGTTCCAACTAATTAGAAAGGAAATAAAATAAACCTGGTCGTTACTTAGAGCAAGGTCGCAACTGGTTAATTAATTGGCGAAAGAGTGATGGTGGTGGGGCATTAGACGACCCAGAGTGCAAGAGTAAATACGATCACGACCCTTTCAATTTACGATGCATTAAGAAACGTGCTGAAAAAGAAATAGAGATGCGCAAGTAAAATAAAATATTTTAATAAAATATTTTTTTTTGTCCGGACAGGAGGTGAAAACAAGCATTTAATTTTTTAACAGTTATTAGGTCATTGGTAAATTGCATATGTCTTTTTGTTTTTAACGCCATCTTTCGATTGGGATATCAAACTGCCGTGTTAATATTTCGCAATAAAAAATTGCAAATAAAAAAGAACAGAATGATAAGCACGTGGTAATCTACGTAACGTTAATAGAAGCAAACGTTTAGAATTTCACAATTGCATAGAATACCTTATACGTGTAACACGATAATTGCGAATGTTAGATATTTAGTAAGAGTATTCATCGATTTACACATTTGTACCGTAACGAATTAATTATCAATTGTAACTAAACTTACGTATTTTAAATAAAAACATATACATACATAGGTAAAATACGAGTAACTTAATGCGATGCAACAACTATTAAGTCATTTTTATTAAAGAACGTGCTCTCTTCATAATATATGTAAGTCCACTTGAAAAACGTGCCTTTACATAAACTATTATTTAATTCACTAGACGATATATTTGTGAGTTCATTAATATAATAATACATATAGATATAATATGCAAATGTTGTGACGAATGATAAGTTATATTCATACTTAATTAGTTTAGATTATTTATATTCTTTTTTGCATATAATGCGTAAACATAAACGGAATTGTTTTAATATATATTTACAATTCTTTGTAAAGAGACGATAAAGAAATTTCTATATAAATTAATATTGACCAGATTAAGATTATAACTGATTAATCAAGACAACCGCTATTGTAGTGCGCTGGGTATAAAATTGATAATTAGATCTGAGTTCAAACTGCAATGATTAATGTACAAAACGAACAGTAAAGACGGACCACCCATGGGGAGTAGACGGCTTAATAAGACCCTCATTAACACCTTAATGGCTATTCTCAATTCGCCTGATTTCGCTCGACTTTTATTTTTCTCTGAGCCCTCCCCGCGAGTCGGCTGCGCTACGCTGTACGACTCGTCGCCATCGCCCTCTACTCTAATTGAATTTCTGCTCTCCTTTTTCTAAACTTATTCTCTTTGACTTAAGATTAGTGATGTATTTAAATTGGCGTTTTGTAACGTTTTTATAGTCGAACTGGAGCGTATCTTGTGCCTCTAAACCCCGCTGAATGGTTGCTTATCGGAACTTTTAATTTAGTTGCGATAATGGGACGAGTGTAGAACTTTCCTACGCTATACTTTGATAGAGACATCAATGATTTTGTTTCTTAATGACGCTTTTTATCTTTCGAGAGTACTTGATTTTCTAAAATCGTTTTTGATTCAAAATATTCTTACGTCTTAGTTTTATTTGTTGTTTATGTTCAATACTTGAAGAAGACATTATTACAACTTTTAAAGATTATCTCTATATATTTATATAAAAACATATGCTTTTTGTAAAATAATAATTTTAATTTAATTACATGACGAAGCAAAATAATGTTGATTATTTTTATAAGCACTAAAGTACCATAGAAATTACGACGCGTTGGAAACATAAAATAATTTTACATGTAAATGGTATAAATACGTTTATTATTTTTATTTTTATTTGTAACTCAAATACATAGCTCAGAAGACAAAGAGACAAACTAATAAAAGCACTTACTAAATCTCTCCCTTGAACATTAGAAGGGATTAATTTCGGATGTTGGCGTCGTAAGTCCATCAATCGGTTGTTACGCCGGAGAAGAGTTCACAAGAGACTTCCGTTCGCAATAAACGAGTGAGATATGTATTGCAGGACGCAGCGAGCATGTGACCGCTGCACTGACGAAAGATTTTATACCACCCTCACTCGTATTCACCACAATACTAAATATATCTGATATAAACGCTAAATTCTCTTATCCATATATAAACATTAATTGAAAACATGTTTCCACGATAAAATTGGATGTACAATTCATGTTTGTACATGCATTTTACATAAAATCTAAAATCAGTTATTTTACAATGATAATGTACTGACTAATTGATGTCTATCTTAATATAATGTTACTATTAAATGACTAAACTGTGTTGTTGATAATAATTGATAATCGTATCACTTTTTCCGATAATTTCTATGATACTCATTTTAAAGTTTACTTTCGCTTTTCCTTTGATGTAGTTAAGAAAATGTTTTTAACAATTTTTTTATATAACATAAGGTGGCAAAAAGCGACCACCTCTTTAGCGCTAAAATAGCGCAACTGCTGCTCAATCCGCAATTGCAGATGCGTTGCCTATTTACTTGTAGTAGTTAATTCCAACAACAAATTATAGTACTTATTTAATTCAAACTATTAAATATATAAGTGATGCTTAGACAACTTTAATTAAAATGAATGTATAAAAATGTGTTTGGCTCCCTAAAATAAATAAATGCTAATAAATTAATGAAAAGACAAAGAAGGAAAACAATCTTAAATATTTTTGTCAATATTATTTTATTTAATGTGACCAGTCAGCTGTCCCTTCGTTGATTTATAAGGATTATTTTTTGTCGTAAAAATATTTCGAGTAATGCCATCGGAAAGACCTCATTACCTGCCAAAGTAAAATCATGAAACGATGTACACAAACATTCAGATATAAATCATCGTCGCTGTTTGTCAGTCGTTTAAATATGTTAAGAAAATTATTAACATCAAAAAGTAATTTAAACGTCGTCGGTGATTTCACAGCTACTGAATCATAACACAGCGTGTCGACAACGGCGAAACGTTGCCACAAAAACGATATTTTTTATTGATTATCAAAAGCGCACAATAGAAAGATGGCTCTGTGTGTATTGTCGCTTAGTTCGAACAGACGGCGCCACCGGAGTCGCTGCTTTACTAAAATGGCAGTTGAATATTTTTACCCGCAATGGCAATGCTTCGATGCAATCGAAAATAAACCCTATTGTTGAAGCACAGAGTTGACTTTCGACTAACAGACGGTGAAGACTTACGAATCCAGAGACAGCGAGTGTATTTGTGGTAGAGCTCCGTCATTGTTCGCTAAATTGTCGCTTGCACGGAACCGGCCGGGCTTGTCGTGAGTTAGGTATGAGCACACAGCACACAATGACAATATACATACATTTAAACACCTGTTATTAAACATGCACAGGGTCACAGAGCGTGCTTACCTACTGCAAACCTCGTTAAATACAATGACTGATAAAGATCACACCGAAGGCGATTTGGATGCATCCATTCTTACCCACTAAGCACTTTTACATAAATAATTCTAAGTGGACGAAATGTTTTATACCCCATAAACATTAGTGTATACTTTGAACATTCATTGAACGATTGCTTAAAATCACTAAAACAACATTGAAAAAACGTCAAATAAAAATATGTCGTAATCCAATAAGCATACGTGAGACATTCCTGTCAGAACATTTCTAAAGCCGCAGATTAAGTCGACGAGCTTCCTCTTAACACTTGAAAGAAACGGATCATCTTCCGTTCGATAGGATTTTCTGGGCTTAAAGGATTTCACATGTGCCTTGCGTTACGCATTTAAACTTTACGATCATACGAAACCGAATTGCATTTTGAATGAATTGCCATCAATTCGTTCTTTTTTCAGTTTCACATTGTTATGGTCGGTAGATATTTTAAAGATAGAAACTTTGCCTCTGCGAACCCTTATAAGGATTAAGGAGGCCGCGCACCAAGACCGCTCATTTGTCCGCCTTTGTGCAAAACAAGGTGCTAAACCAACGCGTTTTGTGGGAGCGATCTTTACGAAACCGCAACATATACTCTCGGCGTATGACATTAAATAAATTTCGATAAACGCTTCAGTAAAAAATAATGTAAAGACAAAACGCGTCAATTCGTATAACGACATCCTTCAGGCCTGAACAGAGATAAAATGTAATTGCAGTAATTATAGCGGTCTCCTTTAGGAATCATTTTTCGAGTTTAAATATTAATGTTTCGTGACAGGGCGGCAACACTGGTGTGCGAGGCGTCGGAGGTTTTCTGGCCCATCGCACACGGACCGGTTCGCCGCTGGCTCACACGCTACGCCAGAAAAGCGAAACACGTTGTATCGCAGTCGAGAGCGATAAACCTTTGCTTCGTATACGGACAAACGGCAAACGACCTATTGGTACCAATTTGCAATCCTGTGTTTGTTCTGCTTTAGGTGGAAACAGAAACTGATATTTCGCGGCATAAGGCAAACTTCTATTGCACTCGGGACTGAAAACAATACTCGCGAGTCCTTGTAGCAAGGTAAATTTCTAGCAAGTCATCGATATTGTTCTCAGTTTCTTGTGTAAACTTAGACGAACGAAAAGGTACCTACTACAGTAATGACAATTTATTAGAAAGCAATTTGAGAATATTTGCTGTGTTAGTAGAATCTATATTTTTCTAAAATACTTACCAATGGAGAATAGAAGGCAGAGCTATCTACGCCGATGCTCGGATATGGGTTCTGGTCCGAAGATGGGTAAGGCGTTCCGTAGACGCCGACTGCTGCGCTGGACAGTCGCGGATAGGAGGTGAGGGCAAGGCGAGCGCCGTCGTACTGGCAGGAGCAGACGGTCTGGCCCGAGACCGGGTCGGTGATGATAGGTCTCGGCGTGTCGCAGCAGGAGGCGGCCGGAGTGCTGGCGTGGCTGCCGGCGCCGGGCGAGAGCGCGCCGCCCGCAACGCCCGACCCGCCCGGGGACAGCGGGGGCGCCGAGCTGGAGCCCCCATCCGGCGACGTGGCTGCGCCGCCGTTGCCGCTGCCTCCGCCGACCAACAGCTGATAACAAAAATATTTTATTAAGCTCATGACTGAGCAGCAAATAAAGCTGACGTTAATCCCTTTCATTAAGAGCTCATGTTAATGAAATTCCAAAGAATCGAAAGTAGACTGCTACTGTGATAACAAAATAATCTCTATGACAGTCATATTATAATTAAGTACGTATTAAATTAGTTTACCATACAGTAGCACTCTAGATGGATCAATAATTGAATCACATGTGTAAATAACATAATAAACCTGCTCGACGGTTTCCCATTAATTGTTGATACGAAAATAACAAGATATAAACTGGTGAAAGCTGCCGTTATTTTTTAAAAAACAAAACAAAGGTTCGTTGCATCACGCGATTGTAGCGTATTCCTCATCTAGTTGCAGTGAACCTGAAACATTTGTGGAAGCGATGGCGTGCGAATAGTGATATGATGCGTTTTTACACTTTAGATTCACATCAGAAATACTACTTAAAACGATAAACGTATCTGATATAAAATTGAAAAACTAACTTGCAATAAGTCTACTATTACACTTAACACGAAATGTTTTTCAACGGATAAGAAGTTTGTTGCCGCTTCCATGGCGTTAATGCAATGGATAACAATAATGTTCTATAATAAATGAATAAAAGTAGATAGATAGACATAGCATTTCGATACACAAAAAATTTGGGTACATTTGTACTATTTGCTTTGACGTGGGATCTAGTTTTAAATCACGGGTCAAATGCTTTTTAATTAAATCATTAAGGTTTTGTAGACTAACTTATCAACCTAAAAATGTATAAATTCTTATAATGAAGATACTATAAATAACAGAAACATTAAAATTAATATTCAAATGCTAAACAAATTCTAAAAAGAACAAACATGAATCGCATGCGATATTAACATTTTCCAAAACTTTTGTTCTAACGATTCACCCCTATCGAAGTGGAAAGAGTGATAAAATTTGATTTATAGGTGAAATCATTTCTGCATAAAACTGTTATCTAAACTGTGTATCGGTGATAGACGGGCGAGTTTAGTTGGGTGACACGCACACCGCTGTCATTGTATGGCATCGGATCCATTCACGCAAGCTACAGTTGCATGTTATTCCTTTTATCGGAAAAAAAAGAATCAAAGAAGAATCGTTAATCCTATACAAAAGCATGTCACATTTACCAAATAGCGTAAATCGGACACGCGTCAATTATGACATTTTAACGTTATTGGTAACGAAACTTCGAACAATTATTATTAATACGGCTTATCTCCACTATTTGCTGTAAAATTACGTCGATATCTAGTGAAACAAATAATATACATGAATGTACAAAATGCATGAATTAGCTATAAGTTCTCTTATGTCATTCCAACCAAAATATCAATAATATATCAATAATTAATGGACATTAAAAAAATCTTAAAATAGTCACATCTGGATAGTTCAATTCACAAGCAATGAGACTTTGTCTAAAATACAATATATTTAGTTTCTCCAATAAGGTATAACGTTATCACGTTCGATCGATCGCTAAAGGTTTTTCTCTATCTGATTTATTTAGAAAATTCCTTTGAATATTTTTCTCAGTCTTCTTTTGTTCTACTGTTTGACAGGAAAAGCAAGTAGCATAGAATATATTCAACATTATATAACGTAAGATATTTCAGCTACAAAGAGAAACTGTCAACAATTATGATCGTAGATAAGTTTTCACATTTCCTGGACTGCGTAAATATTTTGTCGTACAGGAATCAGAATCAAATGGTTATTATATACAGAGAACCATAAGCTTGCATTTGATCAAAGTAAATGCCCTTTTGACATCTTGTTTTGCTTGTCAAATTCGAGCTATAATAATAATTAGATAAATATCGTCAACTTCCTCAATGTTGTGTTGATGTCGGTTTGAACATTCTAATATCATTAAATAAATTAATTTTAAGACGGAGAATGTAAGATCAAATGGATATAATAAAAGAATCTTCGCACCTTCGAAAGTCAAAGGGAAAAATCGGTGCGAAAGATTTATTAAAACTTTCACAGTTATGTTTTACCCCAGAATCTTAATGCTATCATTTTATACTTTCCCTATTGCAACATTTGACAACATCAAAGGTGAGGTGACACAATATAATTGAGTGAACGACGGCGCTCATTCATCGGTCAATTTGACAGCGTGTCATTCAATTTGTCCATCGAAACGAGATCGGAACTTATTCTCTTTTTGACAGCTTACTGTGATTGCAAAAAACTGTTAACGTAACAGTTTTTTTTTTTTGTATCGACGGGAGAATACTTATGATGCAGAGATTATTATAACTTTGTGGAAAACGAATGTATAAAGCAAGTCTGTTGTGAGTTTTTCGCTTCTATTATATTACTGTGTGAACTAAAGTTAAAAAAATCATTTAAAATAAATATGGCCAATATAACAACGCGTTCAGGGTGTTAATGGGGCTGCCACGTTACTGCAGCGCCTCCGGCATGTTCGCGGAGGCTCGTACAGATGGGTTCGATGCCATCATGCGAAAGCGCTGCGCCTCCTTACTGCGCCGAATGCGTGACAGCCATAACGTTATCCTGAATGCTTTGTTGGATAGGTGGGACTCAGTGATGCTGGCTCGCTGGATAAATATACATGTAGACTAGCGTATTCGTGTATCACTGAGTAACAACCATATCCCGGTCACGAATAGTCTATAGTTTATTTTATTTTATTTTTATTTTATTTTGTTTTATTTATTTTTTCTCTTTATTTTTGTTACTAACATTACTTATTAAGTCTTTACTAACCCTAGTATAATAATATGGATCTTTGTAGTCTGAATTAAATAAACATTATTATTATTATTATTATTATTATAACTAACGTATGTATATACTTTCTAGTTGTTTCTATAATATATTTAAAGAAAATAGGCATCCTTGTTTATTGAATTTACTCTGACGCGGTTTGAGCGGTAAAAGATTAAAGGGACGTCGAGAGGTTCGTGGTACGTCAAAGATTTGATCAAATATTGGACCAAGGTTGACTTAGAAATAATAGCATAAGATACTGTGCACACACGACCCCACTTCAACCACTAATGCTCCGTTTGAGTGTACCAACTTGTTTTCTTTAAACAAAGCGAAACGTCTTCAAAGAGGCAAAAGCTCACGTAGCTCATTTCAATTATCGAAAAATTAAATCTTTTCGATTTATTGTAGCAAGTTATTTATTTCTCCAAAACTTAAAATTTTAATATAGTCCTCACATTAAACACTTAATTTATCGATTCCTGTCGACTCAACCTCCTTATTAATATGCTTTTCTTCATTCATAATAATTAAGTACAATAATAATCATTCTCAGAAATATGATAAAAAGTTACATTAATCTATAAATAGAACCAAGCATTCGAATACTTAGTGGTGATTATAACAAACGACTGGATACATCGTCGTCTAATTAATTATGTTTAAAATATTCCCTCAGTATGAATCTTTTTACTGTACTTAACTCAATTGCTTGTCCTTGTGCGTTGAACAGAAACGCACACACTTATACGCGCAAGTTTGCGTAAACATTAACGTCAGTCCGCGTAATATCTTAACATTTGCGTAGGTATACTGATAGTGCAATCCTATAATTTGACTACGTCATAATCCTATTAGATTACAACACTCGACGGAAAGATAACGTGTTATTTGCATTTGATATTCGCATCGACATTTTGCTCATTTCTATTTATAAATGTGGATGTATTAAAAAAAGACAATACATTTATTTATAAAATAATGTCATGAATGGTATGTCAAGGTAGGCAAGTAGCCGAGTACCCATTCAGATTTCGTGATGCAGATTAAAATGTCATTCGAAGTGAACGCAGTTTCTGTGTTCAGCAACGGTTCACACCTTTATATTATAAATCTGCTTGCGGAGTTTTTTTTAGCTATTCAATTGAAGAACCTAATGATTAAACGAATTAATTTATATATAATCAAAGATCTCATACTGCATAAGTTACTCCTAAATTGAAATAATACCTAATAATGTGGAAATATTTCCACACATTTCTATTCGTCCCAAAAGAGTAATAATATTGTAATAATAAGATAAATGTATTAGCTCTTGTTAAGATATAATTAGTGCTATGTTTTTGAATAGTAAAATAACTCATACTATGTGTTGAGTGGTCGTATTGTTTTGTTGATAAATATAGTTCTTCGTTATTTCGCCGTCGCATTAGTGACCTATGGGGCATCAAAAGCCCTCACAAATGATTGTATAAAATCGAGTTGAAATCGGAGTCACCTGCCCAGCGAAGCGTACGGACGTTTGCACCTCTATATATACAGTTTCAAAGAGCGTGCCGCCATTGGTTCGCGGATGCCAAACAACACTATCTGTCGGGTTCGCGTGTGCTTCTGTAATTAGTAACAGGGGAGCGATAACGTGTCGCCGCATACTCTCTGTCATTATGACTCGCTACAACCATGTTCAAGTATTGGAACAACCATTTCGATGTTATTCGCACTATTTCTGAGATATAAAATGAATTTGAACTTATATTAGAACCCATACTTGCTTACAAAGTGCTGATTTGTACGACTATTTTATAAATAATTTAAAAGGCGTTCTATATTAAAGAGTGATGTATCTAGTAATAATCGAATGAACTAAAAAGCTCCCACCGTTATCGATGTCCTAATAATTCACCACAGATTATGGTCAAAACAACAATTGTGTGATAAAACTGTGAGTTGATTATAGTAATAAAATTGGACTGATATATAAATGTAATAGTTATTTTAGACAAATAGCAAATATTTCAAAATGATGTAAATAATAGGAAGTAAAGATTTGAATGAATATGTGTATCGTTTGGTAAAATTGAACCTAAACATTCACACTTCAATTGCGATATATCGCGGGCGCAGTATTCTTGCAGAAATGTAATTCCGATCGCAAGAGAGATCCGTTGACATAAATTCAGTACAATACACATCAAAACTACGTATAATATTGACGAAAACTAATTTTATTTCATAAATGTAACGTCGAAAAATATTTTTACGTATTGATTAAATAATACCGGTGGTTGTTGTCTTGGCATATCACGTGCCTGCATGTCGCCTAATTATAGGTGTGGGGACATAAGTGAAAATTGTTTCGTTGGGACGATAATTTACGTAGCAATTAGCGTCATATCTATACATTTGATACCTACGCTGCAGGCGATTATATCTCAGTTTGTATTATATATTAACACGTACTGTCCTATGTTTCTATATAATTGTTAGATATTGAATCCTATACATATGCTAAAAGGCAAAACGAGAGTGCTATGAACGTTTTCTTTAAAAAAAATATGCTCAACATAGAGAAATCTTTGATTAGCATTTAAAAACTAGAAACAGACTTTGAAAACTATTTAATTAAATCCAAGTTTTACTTGATCTTGATAACCAATTAGATGAAGATACACTTTGAACAGAAATAACGAGAAGAGTTACAATATGGAGGGTAGATCAAATCAAATATAAGCGATATTGTTGTCGCTGTGTACAAAAGGGGCGAGGCTTCGAGCGCTTGACTGCTTAAGCAAACAGAACTTCCAATAAAAACTACTTGGAGCGACCTCTGCGGGACGACAATGCAAACACTTAAAACTAACGTACACTCCTACGTTCTCTATTACCCTCAAATTAAATAAAATAAGCTTTAGTAATTTAGTCCAATCTGTCAAATGAAAAGTGTTTGGCAAAGAAAGGGGAGACGTAGATTGATGTTTTGCGTAAGCTTGCAAATTATATACGAGATTAAAGATGTTGAAATGTGAAGTGGAAGATACTCGTAATTAAACTAATTGGATACAGAAACGTACTACAATGATTTTGCAGTAACGAAACGATTCTAAAAAAAATATGTGGTCATCTCTTCCGTTCTCATTGAAAACGAACAGCTCCAACTAAAGATTATAAGAGAAACTTCAGAATACTGTAAACATTATAACTCTACAAGACATACCTTATTGGATTTTAAAATAACTAGGCTAATTGTTTAACATGTCTCAAAGAGATAATGGCTTAATACATATGGAATGTTAATTTACCCTCAGTCAGGATTAAATGGGAAAATTAACAACGACCAGTTAAGTCTACCTTATTATTGTATAATAATAAAAGAAAACAGCAATTTAAATATAATAATACTCGTAGGAAAAAGTTATATTTTAAGAAATTTAAAAAATATACTTATACATAAGAGAAGTAAATACAATCTGGCAATTAATTCATTTGATGGCATTTTAAATGAGAATACCGTCATTCACAATTCGTAAATATCTAATGGCCACCGTTAATGAACGTAAACCGTAACCGTTAGTTCTAAGTAAGTACATAATTAACTGATACTTTAGTTATCTGTTAACGACTATGCGTAAAAGACTTCCCATGTTTTGAATAAATCATACGGATTTGTAATTTTTCGATTGAATAGATAAGTTATTGTAAGTTAAGAGATTGTGTAAAATAAGGTTTTGTAATATTATGTATATTTATTATATATTTTACTCAAAGTCTAGATAAGGGTGGTAAGGGGGTTACGATTTATGGCGACGTTATCTGACTGACATTTGGCTGGTTGCAAGATAATAATTTTAATAAATTTATGTCTGGGACTGACAAAATATCTAGAACTATCCAAATATTTTTGGTAAGCATCATTAGGTTTAAGAAAAATTTTAACTGTTCATAAAATAGTAAATTGTATACCAGAGGGTCTAGCACGAAAGTTTGCGATATGCCTTTTCTTAACGTTATCTGTAAAATGTGTCAAAATATGTATGATATTTATTATTATAATTAATGCCCGATGCGCTGTACAACTCTAATACAAATTTTGTCGATGACTTTACGAATTCTATCTTGCATATTTTCGTGCTAGGCCCTCTGATCACATACAAATACTGTATGAATATGTTCAATTGTCTAGAGTGCTCGAAGAATTGATGTCAATGTTCTCTTGAGATCTCACATTGTGGAACTGATGAGTGTCAACAAGTTTGTCAAGGACTAACGTGTGCAATATTTATAACCACTTTCTGGTAGGTATTTGAATTTATTTATTGCTGCAATTGATAACACTCAATGTTACATGTTATCTTATAGATCAATTTTATCAGAACGATCTGTCTGTCTACACCTCTGACTTACGAATGTGAATTCTCAATAATTCATTGTAAAAAATTACTTTAGAAACTAACCTCTACGTATAATGTCTTTTAGTGGATACATGACATTGGTTTAGTAAATATTTCTCTTACTAAATCTACAATAATCTACGCTCTTTCATTGTCCACTTAACGACTCTGAATACGGTAGTGAATGCTGAAGTCTCAACCAGCATTAATCTTATGCAATGTTTGAACAAACTTATGAAAGGTTTACAAGCAATGCAAAGAAGAAAACACAAACGCCATACTAGCATACACCAATCTTTATTTACTATTCGCTGATACTAAATGGAAGCTTTACTGATGTATAAAAACATTGATTGTCTATTAACTAATAGAATTTAAGTGCAAATTAACTGCCTTTAGTGGTACGTTTATCGACTTAATTTAGTGTTTTGTATTTAACTATAAATACAAAAAGATCATTAATAAAAAGGGGACATAAAAAGTTTAGTCCGCTTTAGCTCTCGCTGGGTACTCTACGAAACAAATACCTTTACATGCATTCTTAAAGCACTCCGCACGTTGCATATTCATGGCGTAAAGCAAACTGCGAGCTATAAATGAAAAAAAAAAAGAATGAATGTTTTGTAATTTATTGGTCGTTATATAGACGTGCATACCTACGGTCATGTTTCTTCTTTTAATCCACGTAGCAAAATTAGCTTCAATTTAAAAGTTAAAACAACTTTTTTTGCGAAACGTCAACTCGTAGTTGACGAATCGATTAAGGATATAACGGAATAATTTGATATAAAATAACAACACGGCCATATTAAATAAAAAGGACAGTATGGGAATACAATGTTTAACAATCAAGGTACCTAATATAAGAGGCATTCTTACTAATTGTATGGAGTAAGCACCGTCTGTAAAATAAAGAAAAATTAAAAGGCGACAGAAGTGGTCAAATATGAGAGAAGTCTGATTTAAATCTTTCCATTGAAATATAGTTATAAAATATTTTTATCAAAGTTACATTTATTTGACATGTTTGTCTTTCAACAATACTCAATATAACAAAAATTATAAACGTACACTGACGTAATTGAAATGGGCGTGACCTCATTGAATATGCGTCTAGTAAATCCATTCTATGTGGACGTCCGATAGATACGGGTAAGCGAGCTAATGGACGAGGCTTTCAATCGCTTTTCAATATTTGATGAGATTCGGACACTGGCTGACCGTCCACCTCTATCATACCTACGCGCCCTCATCGTTGCCCCGGAGACCGGAACGTCGAACACTATCGAATTTGAACTCCATAAATACCTAATGATCGTATAGCTACTGACGCCTCGACATAGCTTAATTATCGAACCATTGTAAAGACAATATATATTTTAACCGGAAATTTAAAGTATATATTTTAACCGGAGGTAAAATAGTGGACGTCGAATATCGAGTAGCAAGAAACTTCGTTTATGATAATGTTGATCGCATCGAAATGTGTTCATTTTAAAGGCACAGTTAAACGGTATCAAGATGATTTTATAACTCCTATTACATTAGCAAGGGCATTATCCCATCTCAGCGCTGGGTCGCCCGGTCGCATGGATCAATTTTGACCGGCCAACGGGATATGTTAAAGAGGACATTATAATAATTAGATTGTTATCAGATGTTATTATATGAATTTTAAAAAATTATAAGAACGAAGGACGGAGATAAGTCGGCGATATCGTGACGACGGTAGGCCCGAACATAGATTACGGAATAGCCGGCGGGCGTCGGCGTAATCGGACGCACTAAATGTTGGTCCTTTGAAAGAGCACGCCATACAGCAAATCGATAACCGATCATTATAATGATTGCGCCGTAAACGCTAGTCTTGTTCGCTTTTTAGACGCTTGACGAACGGGAGTCGTGTTTTAATTTTAACACAGGTCCGAGCCGAAGCGTTCATGCGTGTTCAATTGACCGACAGAGCGTCGGCGCACAAATAAGCTTCTCTCGCCTTAACAATCGCCGTCCGGAAAGAAAATTATACTCTATACAACTTTGATAGCAAATCGGAACGCCCTCGAACTTACAATAAAACGTAACGTATAATAAACGGGAAGCAAATGAGGGTATTGATTATGTTCTCGCCTTTTATTGAATCCGACACGTTGTTGTCATGATTGTTTATTTTACATACTCTTATCATTCCAACACACACTTCTTTGTAATGTACCCGAAAATAAGTTTTAATTCTAAGAGATGATGATAATAATGATGATTATTACCACCATCATCAAATTACAAACATACCGAAAGCATAAACACAAAAAAAGGAGGCAGGAATTACCTTTTGTACAGTTATTAACTGTGTGTATTTTTCAAACGCGAAATGGGGTAAACTCCTTCACCTCACATTCATTATGAATTTTATCTTTTAATTCCCGTTCCCTAAGGCTAATACAAATATCACCTCTTCTTATAAGGCGATACTCATTTGAAATTGCCCTTATAACAAAAACAATGCTCGGAGTATAGTAATTTATATACTTACTAGCTGTCGGCCACGACTCCGTCCGCGTGCAGTGAAAAAAAACTTAATAGGGGTTTGCAAAATAGATAGTAGCAAAATCTCAGACCTACTGAATACGCATATAAAATTTGGTAAAAATCGGTAAAGCCGTTTCGGAGGAGTACGGTAACTAACATTGTGACATGGAAATTTTATATATTAGATATTTATAGCTTATATACATATATATACTAGCTGTCGCCCAAATTATGCCAAATTTCATCAAGATCTGTTGTATCGTTCCGGAAATACCTTCAAACAAACATCCATCCATACATACAGACATTCGCATTTATAATATTAGTATGATGTACATAATGTCATTATATAAGAAACTTTATTTCTCGTGGGTGGATGTGGATGTTATACACAACTGTCATGTGAACACTTTGTGTATGATACAGCTGTAGTTGTCAAAATCGAATGTGATGATTGACAACTGTTGGCATTTGCTAATGATGTGGGACATCGCCTCAATGGTTGTCTTAAATGTAACAACCCGTTCGGCATAAAAGTCAGAAAGATGACATAATGTTGTCTGAAACATGTTGACTTTTAGAGCTCAGCAAAATGTTGTCTTTTCGATAACTTTTTGTCGATGTCATTTTAAAGCAATCTCAATGATAACTAAATGATGACTTTTCGAGATCATATTTTTTTGTTAATAAAACTTTAAAAAAATTTCAGATTTATTGAATTTCCTTAATAATCATTTTTAAAAAACAATTCTAGTTACTTTTTCAAAAATAAATTTGGTGTTCAATTCAAAAATAATTCGAAATTGAAATATACGAAAAATTGAGTTGTTAGTACTTTTCGCGACAACAGCGGCCATTTTGTTCTATACGGACCTCTCACTCATCCATTAAAGAGTGATTGTTGACAAGCGTGAATTGCATCGTAATTCGTTCGGCATTGCTAAGTGGTTTTATTCAATTATTACAACATAAACGTAATATTTTTGACTTAACATACTGGTTGAAACTATAATTAATAGTATTTGTGATTCTTATTATTCAGTTAGTTATCAAGAATTTAATTGCCGAACAAATAAACTTGTAAGTATGAATATAGGTTATAAACACATTTTTTTATATTTTATAACTAATTAAATTATTTAAAATTGTTGTAAGACGATGCTCGTCGCTATTTTAATTAAATGCAGTTTAAATATTTTACTTTTTAAAATATTTCTAACTTTAAACATTTGTATACAATTTTGTTCATTTAATTCATACATTCATACATAATAAAAAAAAACTTATCAGCATCGTCTTTGTAAAAGTGTCTGATAAAATTTAGAATGCGCTAAAATTTAATGAATATTTTCAATTTCTAATTTGATGTTTTTTTAGGATTCAACACAAGATGTAAAAGTAAGAAACTAAAAGTAGAAAGAGGATAATATCGTCAAGTTCTTCTGATAATGAGGGTATGTAACAAATAAAGTTGTTCAATTATATATAATTATTTTGTTCCTTATTAATAAAACACTTTATTTTCAGAAAGCGGAATAAATAATATACCAATGCCACCTGCCACGTACGTGACCCAAAAGGATCAGCAACCACCACCAACATTTAAAACTCCTATATCATTACTTGAGCCGTAAAAGTATTTATAATTTTAATAATAAGATTATTTATATTGGTATGTCATATCGTTATTATTCATTGTGTTATCAAATAAACAATAATTAAACCTATTTACCATGTCGATTTTAATTTTACACTAGCCTCTTAATTTTAACATAAAAACGTTAACTTTATGATATCTAGAAAATGTTATCTTTCTGATATCTTTTTAATGATCTCTAAAAGATGGCGCTAGATGGCTCATAAGAGAGCTTTATGTTAACTTTACGTTAACTTTATGTTGATTTTTTGGTTATCATTTCTGATATCAGATCTTGAATAATGTTAACATTAAGAGAACTTTATGCTATCTTCTTGCCGAACGGGAAGTTTCTAATAGGTACCATTGCCTTTGTTAAGATGTTGAATGAGCTTTGCTTTTTATCAGTATACATATTTTTAAAATTTATTTTGTTACAAATATTTGTAATTCAAAATTTTCAGTTTAAATAAAATTGTCATCTTCTGTTTCTTAGTATTTGAGGATATTTACATATTAACATAAATATTAGTGTATTTGCTTATTTGTCGTTATTTCTTTTATATTGGATATGTTCCAAGAATCGTTTGAAAGCTATATTTTATGTGAAAATATTGGATCTTTGTTTGTTTATTATGTAAACATATTAATAGAACCGGCTTTAGTAAGATTCTCGACAATCGCTCTGAACTACAGATCCATAGGCGTCACTTGAAGCGCATAATCTTACTGATATACATAATTCGTGGTGGCAACAACAATTAATGGCCATTTATACGCGATTCCATTCAATTATCGTTTGTTTAATCACACCGATAATACCTATGGTCAAATTTCTAATGTAATACTCCAATGATAGATCTCAATGGCTCGATGTTTCATCAGTCAATTAATAATTGGATAAACAAAGACGCTTGTTAACTTACTCTGCTAAGAAAAAAAAATATTTCAAGTCTGTCTCTCTCCGATTTTGATATCTGATACGTACTAAATGTGTCGTTTTTGGTGTTAAAAATAACATTCTATACTCACTCGCTTATGAAGTCGGGAACGTTTAGTGTTCGCACCGAACATCGCTTAAATGGAAAGGCGTCGAGTAATCGATAGCGACGAACACAATCTAAGCGTGCGCGAAAGGGCAATCGGCCGCGACGCAGCAATTTGAGAATCTTGTTCCATCTTAAATCGTCGACAACTTTAATAACAAGCATAAACGCAATGGCAATAATCGCTGCAAATTAATTGCCCACTAGCCGCCGCCGGAGAAAAACAGAGGCCACACAGGGTTGTCGACGCACAAAAAGCTGCTCGATACTTTTTCCTAGACATTGGAACTACATTGTGTATAGTTACATTTATATTAACAATCGATCATTAAATTTTATAGCGTATTGAAGTTAATAGAAATATAATTAAATAGTATTTACTCGCAAGATAACACGTCCTGTGTATTATTAAATATACAGAAAAAAACTTCATTGAATAATTAAAGAAAAATAACGGTAAATTAACAAACACCATTATAATTCTTAATTATAAGAACTGCGTAATTTTCAAAACTCTTAAAAATGGTGTCGTTTAATAAAGAGAATATAAAACATCTATTCTTGGATGTTTTATTTATTTATTCTAGCAGTTATTTCATTTTTTTTTTTGGTAATTAACCACTTGTTTTTAATTTATATGATATGTCATTAAATCTCTTTGTGATAACCCTAACAATCGAAATTGTTCGGTGGGGTGAATTAGACTAAAATTTATAGGTAGCGTAGGTGCGTGAACCGGCTGCCGAGAGTTTGCCTTACAAATAACATTTAGCGGGGCGGAGCGGGAGGTACGGATTATGAGGTCGGAGGACTCAATTAAACTGTGCCGGACCCGGCTTTTACTCTAACCTTTTGCCATCACCTCCCACCAAATTTACAAATAAATGGATCTACTTTATCCCAGTTGAAGTCTACATTCTGCCGGTGTTACTATTATGATTCGACCATGTTAACACGTTTCTACATTGAGGTACATATTTTTAATAGTACCTTTATATTTTACCACATTAATCGAAGTATGTGCCGTGAATTTATTAATAAGAATCAGGTACCTTTTGTACATAAATATATCTGTACATGAATTGTAAACGAGTTGGCGTTAACAGTTGACTAAAATAAACTAACCAGGTTGATTAAAACTAATTTGTAGCACTAATTGATGTGTACATCTATAAAGATCTCCTGCTGTTCAAATTAGGTATACAGTTATTTGTACTGAGGTATTTTTAATGATCTAGCTAGCTAAGGGAAACCCGCTTATAATTCATAAAGGCATAAAACGGGTTATCGTTAATTATAAATAAACAATTGGGTATTGGTTCGCGCAAAAAGTAACGTTTTGTTTTACGCATATACAGAACAAGGTGAATTAATTGACGCTTCTACTTTATACATAATGGTCGGGCGTTATCGACCAATTTCTATTCATAGGTATTTTGAATTTTTTTCCAATAAATGGTACTTCAAACATACATAAAAAACATTGAAATATCGCATTAACTTACAACTAGTTTCGCACCTAAGACCTGTTTGACTTTAACATTAGAAAAACAAACTTAGGAATGTACGCGCGTACGATTACATAGTAAACCATTAAAAAAAAAAAAAACAATAAACGGTCTCGTGCACACCGTATCAGGTATTTCACTTATAATTGATAATATCGCAATAAAAACTGAGAACAAGAATAGGTACTCGGTTAGGTCTGAGTTGGCTAAAGTTATCGGACGTAGAGAGGAATGTTACGCCGCGTTGGAGCAATTTCTTGGCGTTTGTTTGATTTTAAAACTACGCTACCATATCTGAAAGCTATTAACTACTAACTACCTCCAGTCAACTTGAATGGTCAATTGCGTTCGTTCAATTAGACGGAAAATTGATGTGGAACCGCGCTATACTAGTGCCGCATTCGGATTTGTGTGGGTATAAATAGGTTGTTCCCTTAGTTATACAATGGTGTATATATAGAGCTTTTGTGGAATTTGGTGCGGTTTAGATGGGATCAATATAAAATACTATCAATTCTTTCAATTAATTTCTCTATTATGGCTACATTTAAATAAAGAATAGTTGAGCCATGCGTTATATTTGCATTTACCGCATGTTAAAACTATTCGAATACATTAAAGGTAATGGACTTTTTTTTATACAAGAGAAGGGGGCAAACGAGCAGCAGGAACACCAAGGTGTTCATCGACGCCCACGGACATCTGCAATACCAGAGGAATCGCAGATGCGTTGCCGGCCTTTGAGATGGTGATACGCTCGTTTCTTGAAGGACCCTAAGACCTTAATATTATTTCTTATTCATTTCAGGAGACTAAGTAAAGGGAAACTGGTACCCAAAATACCTAAAACTCTATCAATGTTATATCAAAATCTGATTAATGGTATAGAAACACAGGGTCATTGAAACATTCATTTTTATTAACATTACAATAAATAAATATAATGAAGTTGTAAATAAAATCTTGTGGAGACATTGTTTACTATTAATATCTGCTAGTTTATATAAAATTCTATATACTAAGTACTTCAATGAACCTTTTTTTCGCTTATTTATCTTCTTCCTCTTCATTTCTTACATCTTCTTAAGTTTAGAGTATTATGTAAGAGTTTAAAGGAAATAGAATTTCACCAAAAGAACCACTTTACTGAGCTTTACAATCAGAGAAATTTCAAATTTTATTTATTTTTATTATAAAATAACTACCAGAATAACTTATATAGATTAAAAAATAAAACTACGTAATAGTAATACTAAGAAAATATATATTACATCTGATTATATTTTATCATGTAATATTCAGATTTAAGCGTGTATTTATTGTTGTAATACATATTTTACTATATAAATAAAACTAAATACATATATCATTATATCATTTTATGAAATCTTAACAAGTAATCTTACTTCGCGAAAGACGTAAACAAATGATTGGACAAAATATAGTACAGTGACGTAATATTTACATAATTTATCAGCGGATTATATTATATATCATTCAAAGTATTAAATTCCCTTATTTCGCTATATTTGGACAATATATAAATGTATTCTGAGCGTTACATAACATTTCAGTGAAATGTCATATGAAGCTCATTCAATAATTCATTTATGGAATTATTAATATTTCGATTCATTTAGGGAATAAACATCATCTGCATTGAGGACGTTTATTCCGTACCCATTACAGCATAGCCTAAATGATATAACTATAATATAATTAATAAAAAAGGAATGCAATCCTAATCACAGATATTATTTAAAAATATGAAAATAAAATTTACTATCAGTGTAAAATAAATTATTATAAATATTCCTATGAATTATTTATTGTTATTTGTATGAATTGACATTAATATCGTTATTATTATTTATTAGCTTATTATTAGCATTTTTTCAACATTTATTTCTGTATTTATTATCAAAGTCAATAGCATTAAACAAAAATAAATAAGTCATTATTAGGTGATATTGATAACTCACGAAATTCAAACTTAAGTATTTTATAAGATAGTACACACATTTATAATTGTGTATGTGTGTCCATGTGTATTTCTTGTGCAAGTGTGTACTTACTTTTACGATATCGAATAGTTTTTGTTAACTTTATTTCTAAGAAAATGATGGCGCTTGAGAAAGAATTATGTAAATGAAGCAGTACCTGTTCTGAGAAGAAATTTTATTGACAAAAAACGCTTCTAATGTGTAATTATTCATCATTACGTTTTTTTTTTAAACTTATTCACGATTTGTCCTGAAGATTATAAACACAACTACAAATGTTTTTATAAAACTGATACAGCTGAAAATAATTTTAACAATCGATTTTATATTTTATATCAGAAAGATAAAAAAAGATTTTGGAAGTGTGATTGTTTTCTTTTAAACATTTTCTCTGACTTTGATATTCATCAAACGCTTAAATTTTGTATATTTTACCTTTAATTAGTAATTTCAGTTTGTAAAAATGTCACGATTGGTGCTCATAATCAAAAGCAGGTGCATACTCGCAGGCAATCGCATACTAATAATGTAACAACAATTTCTTTACGTTTACTTATTTTATAACAGGTACCTTGACTTAAAACAGTGTTATTAGTGGTCCAAGGAAATACTTGTAAAACATTATGTACAGTCACGCAATAAAGTCGCACTGTGACAGAATCGAGAATGTAAGTACAAGTAAAAAATACGTCATTTTCTTTTGTTTCTGTCAACAATGTTATTATGTCAATTAACATATTATTCTTCGACTGTTCAATTATTATAATTTGTTATTTTATTCCTTAAAAATTTGTTTTATCGTCAACTTGTAACCAATTATAAAGATATGTTTCGTTAAAATAAAGTTATGAATTTGTCTAAAGCCTGCGTTATGTGAACTTTGCTTTTCTTAAAAATAAATTCAAAACAAACATTAGTCAGGAACAGGGATTTAAACAAAGTCAAAATCACCATAACGGTTTTGTATCTCATTGTAATTAGTTCTTTGCGTTCGCTCTTTATCTACTATTTGTTTAAAAAAAATGAATTTCAATTCTAATTGTGTACGATCCGTTACACATTTATAGATAAATCGTGCGATCTTTCGCCGCGCGGTGTAAAACCGCAAGTGGATTCCCGGCCTAAAGTAACAACGGCTGGTTTTTGTAATTGTTATGACCGCGGCTAGCTACCTATTACCAGGATAACCACTAGCTCAGTTTCCACCTACTTTCTTCTACAATAAACATTCATCTCTCTCTGTTACATTACAATGATGCTCGTTATATTGTAAAAAAAGGTCTCCAAATTAGATATCTTTGCGTATCGTATCGCGTACCTAACATACTAATAATCTGACACTAATGTAATAAATGGAAATGTTTAGATGGATGGTGGGATGGATGTTTGATAGTATCACCAGAACAGCTAAAGGGATTTTGCTAAATACATAGATTCTTTATATGTATGTACATACTTTGAAAGAAAACAAGTTGAGTTTTCCTTAAAATACTCTGAAGTCACAGGTCAGGCTACAAGCTAGTCAGACAATAAAAATTAATGTGGGAATATCTTTTAAATTTGTCATTGCAATGTACATTGTACATGTTAAATTATTTCTATGGATTCGATCGGTCCAATGGTAAAAGTTTGAATTGGGCTGATCGGTAAGCTGAACGGCCTAACACGAAAGACTTAAATCATTCACTCTACAAGATATGTGGTTAATGCATTTTTATATGAATAAGCATTTACCTATTATTTTCGTTCTACTTAACATCAAGTATACGACCTTTCTCAAGGATTAGTTTATTTATAATAAAAAATCGAATTTATTTGAATAGAACACATACAAAACAATAGAATGCAAGAACAGGAAACTATTCACGTTTTCTATATTCAGCATAACTTTAAAAAATTCATACAAAATGATTTAGAATTTTTAAACTCATTTGAATGAAATATGATAAATTAATACGTCAGTAAATAATGTATGAGAATATCTTTTTAACGATACAATTTAATAAATAGATACATGACATATTCAAGATAAGCAGATTGAAATGACACGCAAAGATATTTTACTTTTTACGAAAACTTACATTATATAATATGTTTTATACACGGTATACGTAATATTAAAGGTTACATCTCTATTTGGTTGATACAATATGCCTAAGACAACTATTATATTTCATACTTATGTTAATAAATTTTAAAATTAATAATCTTATTGAGCGGTTACTTTAAATTATAATGAATACAATGTAGAAAATATATATGTATTTAAAAAAACAATATAAAATGTTCCTTGAAATTAAACATGTGAATTTTTTATTTCATCTCGATACTATTAACATGGTAACACAAATAGTATTCACACCTAAAAGTTTTATTGTTTGTTTTAGCTTATCTTTTCGTAATATTGCCGCATCTAAATAGTAAGAAAGTTACCATACACGGACAACTTCTATGCGGCTTTTATTTTTAGCGGCGGATGCCAACTGCGATTTGTGTTTGGAGAATGACAACTGCTGATCGTCGAACGCTGGACATAATAGAACTGTACCGCTTGAAGCTGTTCGTCTATGGCGGTCCTTAAGAGTTATTTTACTTATGTGACTAGCTACGCGCAACTGCTATATCTATAAACAATGCTACTATTGTTCATGGGCTGATAGTCTAAAAACGCCTCTTACAAGTAGTGAGCTAGTACGCTTATTATGCGTTTTTTTACTATACCAAATTTTATGGCTCCGTCGGTAACGGTAACTTTCATGTAATTGAATTTTGTAAAGAAAAAAAAATCAACAGAAAATTGATAAATTGCTTAACAAACATGACAACGATGACAAAAATTCGAGTTCGATAAACTGATCCAATTGGATCTCAATCTAATAGGTCTAGAGCTGGTAAATTCTTGTTAGAGTTAAAAATCCAAGTCGCCGTTCTTATAAGAGAATCCTATTAAATTTTTTATAGTGAAATTAACTAAAAAAAACATCGTAACTATGGTTATATCAATAATTCCTTAAACATTTAATTTATACTAAAACTTAAAAATAAGTAATTGCTTAAAATACTTAATTAAATTACTTTTAATTGTAATGTTAACACGGATATGTTTATAAAAATTAACAATCTTAATTACATAATTTCTTGTGGAATATTAACTAAAAATGTTTATTGTTATAATGCCATTTATAAAGGAATGCGTTTATCGCTTACTCTTTTAATTAAACATAATGAAAATAGGCTTTTTTTGGCATTTTGGTTGCTCATTAGTTTAAGACCAATCTTGACACTATTAATTATATTTTAGCACTTTAATTTTAGTTACAGAATCTCAGTACGTATATCCGTATCCTACTCTGTGGTCTATGATTCAATTTTAAAAGGTACACAAAGATTGGAAAAGAAACGTTAAATTATACGTATAATTTATTGGTATATTTCACTAATTAATATCATGAATAATAACACTGACAAGTTAGTCGTGGTAGGCCATTTCTTTTACTGACTTAAACCTTAATAATATGTAATAATAATTCATAACATCTACAGTAAATAAATTAAACATAACTAATGTAATTTATATAAATGTATATTATCTATAATAATAATCAAGAACTGTAAGTCATAAGTTTTTGATAGAATAAATATGATATACGGCATGTTCTGTTGCGACGGTACTAATTAGCCTAACGTAAAGAATACTCATATTTATAATGTGTCTAGACAATGTTTTATTATGGTGTTAACAATATATGCTGATTTGTATGCTTGGCCTTTTTTAAATAATAATATTTTTTTATGTTTAAATTTCATAGCATTAGCTGAATCTCCACAATTATTGAAGACATTTATTTACTTCAATGTTTTAGCTTGAAGTTACTCTAAAAGTGGATTTTAGTTTTCGTTGTCTTTTTATGGTTGAGTACAATAATCTTTGGTAGGGATTGTATAGTTTAATAGCATAAATCAATACATACCATGTTAAATAAGGATAATCTTCATTTTTAAAAGTTTTTTAACTAACTAACCTGTGAGGCGGGCGGGTATGAGTAGCCGAATTGTGCGTACGCTGCCATGGGGACGATCATATGGGCGGTTTCACACAAAACACTGTCTCTAAAAGTCTACAGCACGAACTAAAAGTTCCTTAGGGTTGCTACGTTAACGAATGAAAAGGTATCACAGTTGGTTGAATGCGCGGCGGCTGCGCGGCGCGCTGCCATCCCTGCACGTCAGGGAGCATGGGCGCGCGCACCTCGCATGCCTCGTGCTCCTGCCCGACCGGACAACACCTGCACAGGTTCGAACCCCGACACCGACTGGCGCGCGCCCGACGCCTAACGCCCCGCCGACGTAGGACTGAGCCAACTAGACTCCACCCCTAAGGCGGCCCTTGCCTCCGTCGGCCAATGCGTTTAACAATTCTCTATCCTTCTCCGAATTCAAACACGAAACACGTTCCTCGATTCGATCCCCTCTCCTTCACGACTCCGCCTACAATATTAACTCCGCCTAAGATAGAGTGGGGCGAAGGAAAAAAGCGGCAGTCGGCTCGACTTGATCATGTTTATGGGTTTTCGGCGAGACAGTCGCGCCCGACCGCGGGCAAACAAATCTCTTGTGGCAAAAAATGGCTCGGCCGAGGACAAGTTGTTTCACCTCGTCCGATTTACGGACAGCGACGTGTAGAGCCGAGAATCGACTTTATCGATTCGACCACCTGTGAACGATGTACTTTATCGATGTTTACTCGGCACTGCACTTTATGTCAGTAGAACAAAGGGGTGATAAGCTAAGCGTGGTTAACATCCTGTAGACACGTTAATTGTTTAGATATTGGTCGTTAGTCGCTTAAAGCAACTTCTAAATATTCTAAATCAATTAAGAAACATCCTGTAAAAAATTATCTTAATTATATTTCGATAAAACTCATCAAGATATACGTAAAAAAACACTAACAATAATTATGTTTTATCTTATTCCTAATAATACTAACAAAAAATAAAAAAGGACAAGTATAAATTGAAACCAGCATTTTTATTCCTCGATATCACGCAAAATGTTACCCTTCTGAATTACCGGCATCATTGTTTATTTGCTTACATAGTTGTCAATTCGAAATAAGTCTTATATCGTCCATTATTAGCATATATTATTTATAACTTGATATATATTAATTAAACTATCTACTACGCTTGAATAAATATACATACAAAATTCTACATAGTATATTTATATACGTTGTACAATTGTTCTATTTAAATAACAAAAACTACTTGTTATAGCAGTTAACTGTCTGATGTATATTCCCACTTTCAAAATTGAGGAAATGTGCAGCAGAATTGAGCAACTGAGCTACAGGTAGAGAGCGCTTTATGCGCTAATCATATCGTTACTGAAAAGTCAGATGTCAAAATCTTACTAATATTACAGATGCTAATTTTTATATGGATAGATGGATGTTTGTTTGAAGATATCTCCAGAACTGTTCAACAGATCGGGATGAAATTTGGCATGGATATAGAATGTAGTCTGGAAGAACAATTAGGCTACTAATTACATTTTGTTGTCAATTCCGTGCGTAGTCGCGGGCGACAGCTAGTGATATATAAAATAGCAAATCGTAATGATAAAGAAATTTAAATAATGATTAATAAAAAAAATGAATTGAATTTGTTTAAATAATTAATTTATACAAATTCAATTAATTGTTTTATAAAATTCAATTAAATTTTTTGTAAAATTTATTGAATGATTATTATTTAGCTTCTTTTAACAATTGCTTTTATTTTTTAATTTAATCACAAATAATAACTATAAAATGTTTCTAAAATAATTTAATAATGATTTTTAAATATATTCTAGTAACGTTAAAAAAATATTTAAAAAATGGTTATATTTGTTACTTTGTAATGGCTAAATTAAAATTTATGAAATTTTTATATTCAGTAGTACGATAGTAGTTTTTATCGGTTAGATTTATAGCCTTAGATATATCTTTGACAATACTTTACTGTGCAAAACAATGAAATTATACTAGCTGTCGCCCGCGACTACGTCCGCGCGAATAATAAAAACTTAATGACTATGCTTGTGTTCTTCCAGACTATTTTTTACATCTGTGCCAAATTTCATCATGTTCCGATGAGCCGTTCCGGAGATATACCTTCTAACAAACATCCATCCATCCATCTCACTTTCGCATTTATAATAGGTATTAGTAAGATTTAAAATGCTGATATGTTAAAGCATACATTGAACATTTTAAAAACTTGCTCTTGAAATAAACAAATAATAAAATCCTGCGTTTATTTTTTTTAAATATGCTTAATTTTTTATGTGGACATAGAAATTTACGACATGAAGCATAAACAACTCCACAACTCTTCTGTACTGTTGAACAAAAGTATTAATGTCCAATCACAAAGTTGCTTGTCAGTTCAGTTCAGTTCAAAGAATTAGTTCTCAGTTCTGTTGGTAAAAGTTAAAGTTCTCGATTCCTTCCCTGCTATTGACGGTGTTTGAACATTTAAGATTAATTAATCTATTTTTCCGTGTTTGTTTTTAACAAATACAATAAAAATATTACACAGAAAAAAAGATACACTATTATTGAAGAATAGTAACTTTATTTTGTAAAGGTGGCTTTCCAATGTCGAGAACTTGTATTAAAACATATCATCTCGCACATTCTCTTTAAAGAAACGGAGACAACAACAAATGTTGAATTTTTGCGTTAATACGCACAAATTAATTTTCAAACGAGTTATCCATCACGTTTTTCATAGCTTAATTACCTAACGTTTTATATTTATTAAATAGATATAAAAAGATTACGAAATTACTAATTCTTACAGATATAATTCTTAATCGAGTATGGCACTTGGATTTGAAATAGACAAGTTGTAAAATTCGAGTTCTAAGTAACACAATAATAAACAAACCAATAATGTAATCTTGCAACGTTACGACCTTCTCTTACAATGAATTTTATACTTAATCGCAATTTGAATAAGGATTATTTTTAGATGGCGCAACAAGTGTTATAACATATAATTGAAGCAATAATAATTATCCAGTTATTGACGCTGTCACATGGATAAGTTATCAATTTGCTAATGTAATGATGTATATGTCAAGGTAATTTACAGAGTTAATTCTCTCTCGAATTAACATGAAAATTGGATAATATTTCAATGACCAGGAAGGAAGGTCAGCAAATGTCACAGCAAATATATAATGTATTTCGTATCATAGCTTTACTTTTGAAATCAAAAGTTTAATTTTTAAGGTTAATATTAAACAAGAATTCCTCTAGCTGCTATTCAAAACTTTTTACTTTGTCATTACGACTTAAGTTCAGAGGACCTAGCACGAAAATTTCCAAGAAATTATTCATAACGTTATCGACAAATTTTTTTTTAGATTTGTACAGCGCCCTCTATCAGGAGTAAAGTACAACGACTAATCTCACATAAATTTTGGCTTATATTACAGACATCAGCAACAGAATCTCAGTTAATTTTACTAATATTATAATTGCGAATGTTCAAATGAGTATCTCAAGAACAGATCAACGGATCTCGATGAAATTTGTCATAAACATAGCACAGAGTCTTTAAGGACACATGGACTTATCAAGTATTTTTTTTTACTCCCGCGCGAACGGAGTCAGCTAGTAAAAGATAAATTGAAGTGAACTTTATTTTAACTGTAGATTTAGAAATTGTTATCGAATCATGGTTGAACTGTTCAATAATGTAATTAACGATTTTACTTTGTGTTTATTCAATTCTAAGTAATTTCCGTGGACACCACAACGCTACCAAAATAGTTTACAAGACAAGCCCTTTCGCAATTTCTACAAGGCGCTTGTAACTGTGATAATAAATTTTAATTCAACAGCATGACATAAAGAGTAGTACAAAACTTAGATCCTTTAGGCAGTTCACTGGAAGGCGGTAGAGTACCTACGTTAAAAAAACTGCAAAAACATTACGCTCTTATCAAGTATAAATAAAATTATAAACTCTTTTGGAAGACCGTACTTTTTTTTAAATAATTTTCTCGATGTTTTATTAACAATTAACAATTTTTCACATGAAAATATTATGCCTTTTAATTTTTATAGCTGTCGTCCTCGACTTGGTCCGCGTGTAATTAAACAAAATCTTAATTAGTAACCTATGTGTTCGTCCAGACCATGTTCTATATCCATGTAATTTTTTTGCGAGATCCATTGAGCCTTTCTGAAGATAGGTACCTTCTAGAAACATCTGTACAATTCGCATTTATAATGTTAGTAAGATTTTACCTGCAATAAACATAAATAAATAAATAAAAAAATATATATTATTTATATTAGTTATCGCTGGTGTACAGAAGTTAATGTTTGAGTAATGACACAGATAATTTACACCAAGGGTTACAGAGAACTTACGTTATATAGGTATGTTAATATAAGATATAAAACATGACAAACATAGTAGTATCGTTTAGGGTAGAAAGGTATCGTTATTTTTAATTGTTAACGGAAGTAATAGCTGTGTATACGAAGGCTGCTCATTTACTCTTGTACGGACATGGGTAAGCTATTTTATAGTCGAATCAATGACCCCCTGTGGGTCCACCCCGTCGTTTTCTATACAGCACACGTCACTCGAGGAAACGATATATATTATATGAATAAAAAAGTATTGTTATTTTTTGAAAGTACACTTAATGGGTATAAGAAGCGTTTGTTTTAATCAAATTAAAAATAATAAAGAAACTCGGATTATTAGCATTTTTCTAGTTTTCGTTGCTCATTAAAATATTTCTTTAACAAAAAAAAAATTTCTTCCTAAGAGACTATGACATAATTCCTACAATAAAGTCTTATGCCATTTTTAAAACTCTTTAAAGTCCCTATCCACACACGATATTGTCAGAATAACTTGGCAATAGTAAAGACCACCGTATAAAGACTGATAAAGTATTTGCACAGACTGCTACAAGGGATTGGCGTAGGGCCGGCTGCAATTTTAACGGCGACAGCAAACTGTGGTTCGTGTGCGGGAACGTCAACTGCTGATCGCGTAACGTCGACCGCTTTAAGCTGTCGATACCACTGCTTAAAGTGGTACGTGTATGGCAGTCCTAATTGGAAGCCTCATTATTTTATTAATGATGGATAATAATTATTACGAGCGAGATATTCAGTGACCTTTGATTCTAAATAGAAATTCAAGGATACAAAAGTTAACCATAATTTTGGCAAAGGTTTTTTTTTCTATTTTTTATTTCTATAAAAAAAAATTTTGCCTTTCATGAAATTGATATTTGGTAACTTTACTGCTGTAAATTCTAGAAAGAATGATATAGTGTGAAATGAAACAGTTTTTGTAAATTATGAAAACATTAGTATTTATGTAATCGTTCATCTTTAAGCGAATGCCTAACGAAAGCTAACAACACGGTAAAACTTGAAACTCATGCTTTATAATATTATGTTAAGTTAACCGCAACGTTTACAGAATAAACGCCCCGTCGACCACGCCATTATAATGATAACACTACATCTTACTCTTAAAGTATACAAAAAAAAACTCTGTGTCACTAATTGCATATCCATAGCTCTAGTATCAACACATCCCATCGCATGCGTTCGAAGATTTCTATATGAATTTAATTGATCTTATATCTTAACAACATACTGATAGGGTCGAAATTAAAAACTACATAATTTCAGGGCTGGCGCCAAGACATCTGTCATCGTTAATAACAAGCAATTTGAGACAATTTTGCATTTTTGGAATATACGAGAGCGCCCAGGCGTCTCACACTCAAGACAGGAAGTTGCACAAAAACAAACACTAAATAAAGTAGTGGTTGACATGTTGTGTTTTTGCCCGCCTTACTAATTACCAGAGCCAGGCTAGGTGCGTGAGCGGTCGCGTGAAGCACGCCCGTACGTTGCCAGTAAACGCTAGCAGTTTAGATATTTATGAACATGTGTACGTAATTAATTTTTACGATGGATCAGATAACAGGCTCGTTGGAGCGATACGCTTGTCGCTGGTGTCTCACAGAGACTGCTTAAAGGTTAATTAGCCTTGAATTATATGGTGGTAGGAGCTGTAGACGGTTGTCCTTACAGTCTTTGACTTAGAACATCAAAGTCCAACCTATCTAGAGGTGTTACTTCTGTGATGTAAATGGCAACTATGAGTTTGACAGTATTGAAGTAAAGGTGTCTGTTGATAAGTGAAGTGTCGACACTAATTTCTTCTTCGAGCGCCTAATTGCGCTACATTTTTAATCTTCCTCCAACTTATTTCTTATCTTATTTCCGAAAGCCAGCAATCATCTGATATTGTCTGCAAAAACCACTGATTATTGCTGATGTTAATCCATATTCATAAAAGATATGCTCCCTTTTACTCTGTAAAAAAATTGACTACAACAGGTTGTTTGTAAATGTTTTGGCGATGGTAATTTAAGGTAATGGTGGACATTTTATATTAAAAGATCATCAGCTTGCTAATTTCTTTCCTTATAAAAACACTAACCTAACTGATGAGAGTTAAACGATGGGAGTATCTATGTGACCCATTTATGTTAGAACGACACCGAGGTCTTTGCGAAATGGTAATGACGTGGGGCTGCGACCCGACAAACAATAGGCGACCTAGACAAAGTGTCAACACACGTTTCGGAAATGAATTTCCATAGAAAGCACTTTCAAAGCAAATTAGTTTCTTGTGTAAAAGAGAAAAGTGAAGTAGGTTAGGTATAAATTAGATGAGAGGGTTAAGCGGTTTATCGGAATAATCAATGTACGAGTATTATAATCTGACACGCCTTTAAATAAATAAATAGATAAGACGGGATCAAGTGAGTGCTGGTGTATTGCGAATGATTTTTTATATATACTAGAAGGGGGCAAATTAGCGGCGGGAACACCAAAGTGATCATCGACGCCCATGGACATCCGCAACACTAGAAGAACTGCGGATTCGTTGCCGGTTGCCGGCCTTTAAGAAATATATACGCTCGCTTCTTGAAGGACCCTATGTTTCATTTGTTAAAATATATTTATGCTCAGCAAAACTTGTGTCAGATATTTAATACGTGTATGTTAAACATTTTATGGATTTTTGTAAAGTTTATGTTTAAAAAAGTATGTACCAGTTGTCTTTATTTATATTATCAGGTGCAAACGAGCAAGCGACCACCTGAATTCGCCAAATAGCGAATAGAACGCTATGCATAGACATTCACAATAGCAGCTGCGTTGTCTACCTTTAATCATCTGAGGAACACGCAGAAAGAGGATTTTTCGTTTCCTATGCGTTCAATACTCCGCAAAGGCCACTTTCCCTTCCTATCATTTCCTTATATTCCTTGGATGGGAAGGGAACGTGGACTAGAATTAGACCTCTGGCATGCACACTCATCAGACAAAACGCGGTAAAATCGAAAGGTAAGGCAACCGAAGGCCTGGTTTCTTTCCTCATAATTTCCTAGTACTTGATTGTTTTCTTTAACTAAAGGTAATCGTAACTGCAAGTATTCTAGTTGGTGAAGATGTAAATCATATAAAAGCTGACTTCGCATTCAAATAACATAACTAACGACGACTTCGATTTATTAATGAAAACTCTGCCCATATTGTAGGGTATGTATAAAAATTTGCATTAATTTTCACTTCTGCTCCAAAATAAAAGTCGCCAAAAACAATCCAACAACGCGTCAAAAAACCTTTTACGGTTAGTGTAAAAAAAATAAAAAAATAAAGAGCCCACTCACACAGGCACGTGGTCCGCAAGGGACGGTCGTAGGTACAGCGTGTTTATACGTTGATTAAACAGCGGCATCGCCGCATTGCGCATGCAACCGGACGGACATATTACAGGGCTCGAATTCTGATTGTTTAGAGAATTTATTACTCCCGCGCCTTGTACAGTTAATTGAATTCGCCTGTAGGATAGGATCTGGCTGAATTGCGTTGCGGCCGTTTATCGCGTCTTCCGAATGCGTGGCTCGGCGCGCGCCGCAGACCTTTTTATTACGTAATATTCAGACTGTTTTGGTGTATTTTGGTTGAGCGGCTAACCATGACAATAAGCTTAGATTAGTTAGTTATCTCAATAATTTTACTGAGAAGGAAAGAGGTGGCAACATTTCTTTGCGCAAGTGTTTCGGCTGCAGACCCCATTGATATATTAACAACGGCTTTGTCGTTAAACATAATATAATCACATTTCTATTAACATACAACCAAATTCTCTCCAGGGGCTTATTAATATAAATTTCCCTTATAATTTTAATGTCCATAACATAGAAACATGTAATTTGAGATAAGTCAATTAAAAGCTAGCGGCATCTGCCGACGGACAGGTTTCAAATTATACGTCAAACGACAAAGCTCTTTAGAGTTTTTTTTTATTCACGAAAACGGTCTCTCGATTATGATCGGATTCATTAATTATTTATCAGGTTAACGCTTATTATCTAAAAACAAAACACCACGTATTGTGTTTAATATTCTATAGCTATCAATCATCATACATTTTATCCATAATGACTCCAAGAAGACAATTAATGAGAGTCCAATAGCGATATTTCGATAGAATAGAAATAGATCATATTTTACCATTTTTTTCTAAATACCATTAAAATATGAATAGGTACCACTATTTTCTCATGTTACCAACCAATTTATATTTCTAAGTTCACTTGTAGTGAGACAATTCGTAGATAAGTTATGATGATTATGAACTTCTTCATGATGTGTCCGTTCCCGGTGAACCTTGCTATCACGTTTAGAAACAGGAGAGCTATGTGTCAATTTGGATGTAGTATTTACACGCACTTTGACGTCGTAAAATATTATTTAGAATTACGTGTAATAATTAAATGTTAAATAAGGTTTGATAGGAAATGGACTTTCTTTAAATTGAAAGTTGCTGTGCCAAAGTGAATCAATAGCATTCAATCTAATCTGCAGTTGGCACTTGACATCACACAAAAAGTGCCGTCGTGACCGGACGGAAGTATCTCATCGAGCCACTCGTGTTGGTCTCCTATCTGCGAGACACGTGTCGCCTGTGTTTACAACGATGTTTGCTCTTATCTGTGTGTTTTCAAAATATACCCTTAATTACGTCTTCAGCTGCACAACTGTCACAAGGATTCTCTGAAGCACTTTTGATGTACTTTAAAATATCAGTGTTACTTAGACAGATTGACGATTGAGGTTGGAAATTTATTGATGCAATAAAGAAGTTTTGCAGTTATTAAAGTTAATTATTAGAATGTTTAACATTTTAATATTTTGTATAAATTATCTTTTTTTTTTTGGTTTTATCTAATATTTTTTGTTTATAACACTTATTTCCAAGATAGTAACTTAACTCTGAGCTTATATGTAATTCAAGTTCTTTAAAATCTTTTGTATATATAATATCGCAAAATACACTATAAACAAACGACAACTGCAATTCTAGATTGAAATTCAACCGAAGCTCTCAAAGGCGAAATCGTTTCGACAACAACACTACAAACCGCTTTGAGTAAATACAAGTTCTTAATAAGCACGAATAGAGATCAAACGTTAGCGACGTCGAATTGAATTCGCAACTAAGGATCGATTCCACAATAACATACCTAACAAGTAGGAACAGGCAGGTACAAGAGACAATCAACGGCATGTGCTCAAACTCCCACACTGTCTTGTGACATGTAAATGCATTCCGGGAGTTCATCTCGGAAAGCTCTTAGCGTTTGAGCAACTCACTACCTACTCGTATCAACTGAACCTATAGACGTGTCGGGCACAAAATTTCAACTTCACATTTCAAACTTTAGCGTACCTAAGTTCTGCAAAGTGTCTCATATGACATAACATATACGTGAAACAACTATTGTGTTTGGTGAAATTGTTATACTAAAATATATTTAATACAATATATTTATATTGCAATATTTTTCTTTTTCTTAAAATACAGTAATACTCTATGACCTTTGTTTTAACAATAGATCTCCTATTTATTGGTCAATAGGTTCGCGTTCCATATTTTAAACTGTATTACATTTTGAGACCCGATATTGCCCGCGCCTTCGTCAACACAGAATTAAAAAAGCCTATATTATTCCCGCGTTCATCAGCTACCTTCCGGTCACAGTCCGTCAAAATCTTATATATGTAACTAGCTTTTACCCGCGACTCCGTCCGCGCGAAATAAAAAAATAGAAAACGGGGTAAAAATTCCTTATTCCTATGTCCGTTTCCTGGTTCTAAGCTACCTGCCCACCAATTTTCAGTCAAATCGATTCAGCCGTTCTTGAGTTATAAATAGTGTAACTAACACGACTTTCTTTTATATATATAGATAATAGCATTTTTTATTGTTATTATCTACTGACTGTTATATTTATGTGACAAACGAAAGAAAAATTAAACTTATTCAGTTTACGATTCGAAAATATCTTGAAGATGTTAAACTAATATCTTATACATTTCCCCTTTTCGCTTCGACGACAGTCTGGGGGTAACAACTTGGGCCGCCAATGTTCCTTTAATATATTCTGTGTTTAGAATAAGATTATAATATTAAGGAGGCGACGCGCTGGCTTACGCCGTGTGGATTGCCCTGTGGAAATTTATATTTCACTATTCACTGACGAATAATTATAATTGGAGATTAGTGGTTCTAGATAACGATACGAACTTCGTACACAACAGATGTCTATTAATCCTTCATTATCTTTTAATTATATTCAACAGGAAGTTAATTGAAATTACAAATATTTACTTATTTTAGTATTGAGATAGAATTTTTATACTTAAAATTTAAGTAGTTGTATAAATAAATACGAATATGCTTACCTTATCCACGTGTTGAAGATTGTAAAACTGAAAAATAATAACTAGTTTCATGAATTCCGATTAAAAAATTACTTAATATTACAATGACTAAATGTTACAGTTTTTAATTATTATTTTTTTTTTGCTTTGTTTCGTGTTAAGTGACCCCAGTACAGTACATTACTGTACCTCAGAATTGTATGTACATAACTGAAATAGTTCTTTAAATTCACTTCTAAAAACTTTTTTAGGTAGGCACGGACTTTAATAAAAAACCTGCGATGTTTTAATGTTAAAAAATGTCCAATCAACTAGTGAAAGTAATAAAAATCTTTAAAAAAATCAAACGAAACAATCGATTTTAACTCTTGTACGTTATTAAGTGAACTATAAATAATTTAATCCTAGATATTCATATAACGGAATCCACATTAACAAAGCAAGTTAAGAGCCGGAACTCGATAATGTAAAACGATCTCGACAGTTCCACGTGTAGGCATTAGACGCACACACGCACGCTTTCACATACGTGAGTAGAACTAACGAAATTGTTCATTCACAAAGGGGCCAACATGTCCCTGTCCTTTCGACCCATCCTCTTCATCTTGGCTTATCTCAGTTCATTCATTACCATCTAGTTGTATGAAACTCGACGGGCCGAAAACACATCGCGCCTCAATTTTTTGTCACGCCACTTAATTATCTGGATTTATATCACGATAAAACCGACCATCGTCCCGGAGATGGTCATAAAAAATAAACTTTTTGGTAAAAACAAAAGGAGTACGGAATTACCCTCTAAAATGGACCTTTTACGAGTTTCACTTTGATTGATAGGATGTTATTTATACATCTGTGCGGTTACCTTTAATTAAACTAAAATTAAATTGTAAAGTTAACTAAAGATCTAAGAACTTTATAGTAATAAAACTATTCGGTTTAATATACTGTGAGATTTGTAAAACTTTCAAACGTCAAATATATTTCGTGATAGATTAAGTTATCTCTTTTTTTTACTTTGGAGGAAACACATATCACGATGTTTAATACGCAAATTAATCAATTTAATTGAGTGATACAAAAAACAAATTTTTTACTCATTTTTACACGTATGTTGTGTATGTACATAACATTACCTAAAACAGTGTTAAGTTGTGTTATATTACTAAAAATGTAAATCGTAACATCTTACTTTACATTTTGACTTGAATTGTCACTTATTTATAAAAAAAAACGATGACGTATTACGAACCAAAAATTACGTAGTTAATGGAATTTACAGCAAAAGCATTTGTATGAATATAGAAGAATAGTAAGTAACAGTTATTTTAAGTTAACTCTCGAATTTGATATCGTTTATAACTATCACAAAATACAAAATAAAATTGAATAAGAGATATTAACTAGATACTAAATAACATCACTAATTTAAAGAGTAATATGACGAAAGATTATTGAAAAATGTACGCAATAGTGTAAGAAATGTGCTGGTACATCCTTAAATTGCAATGTAATATAAACATATAGAACAAGGTTACTATAAGAAATTTTCCTTTATAATCTGATACTGCAATGCAAACTGTTACATAAATCATGAGAACTATCCTATCGATTTGCATATACAGATAACTAATGCTGTTCTATGAGACTTACAGTACAACAGTTTCACTGAATTTATAAAGTTTTGAATAGTATTGTAACGTTAAAATACACAAGTTAACATATGTATTAAACTAAAAGTTGTCCCAGAACAAATAGAACGTCAAAATATTTACCTATAACTGGTTCACGAACGCGAAAGCTTAATATTTATTTGTACTAGCATTATCGCGATACAGACACAAGAAACTATTAACAAGAATATTACGTTAGTAAAATATAATTTACACGACAACAAATCTCTATATTCTAAGGACTCAATCAAACGAGACTTGACTTGCAATAAATTCCTTCAACGATATTTTCCACTATGAACATTATAGCTTTCTATTGCATTTGCCAAGTCAAGGCAACGAGCAATTGCTCCAATAACACTTTAGATGCGGTATCTGGTCAGTCGACAGAATTTGAATAACGAACCATTTAAGCGTGGGTACTCGGAGACAGTTTACGATACCAATTATCTACGTTGTTCTTCGGCCTCTCTGAGGGGCTTCTCGCTAATTGTTTCTTGTTCGACTGTAAGGACTACCGATCCCGAAGACATTGAGGATTATGTCTTTATTAAAAAAGACCAATAGTTTTATTGTAAAATAAGTATAAAATAAGGTTATCTAGTAGAAAAAATCTGGGAAAAATATGTTCACATCCCTATTGTACTCCCCCTTGTAGGCACTTATTTAAAACTATAGTAAGTACTTTTATTTTAAGGATAGAACAAATTTGAACTCCAGTTTGTATAAAGTTCTATCTACTCTCCATCTTTCATAGTGGACTGTTCAAGACTGGCAGATAAAAACAAAACCTGTGTGATAGAAACAAATTAAACTTTGAATTGGATACTAACATTGAATCATCATTTTAAGAACGAATCTTATCAGAGGAAGATCTACAGGTGAGCGAGTGAAGCATCTCTTCGAATCTCAACTAATCCTTGTTTCTTCCGTCGTCGGTAAGTCGTATTTCTCAGGAACATTCGCTTTGCCCGCGATTCTTTAAGCCGCGACATGCATTTTTCGAAAGATGTGTGCATCCTTTGTTGTTGAATGCGTCGGCGCGGTGGAGCCATTCGCTCTTCGGTCTTAGTTAATTACTGCGCGCGGCCAAACGCCTTCCCTCGCTGGTGGCCGCAACACAAAGGGGGTCGATGCCATCGATAACCGAGCTCGTTTTTATTTTCTTATTTCAACGCTTTTAATTAGTTAGGAAAATATTCTCAAATAAAAACGGCCGCGAGCCACAAGGCCCCGAGTTAAGGATTGTCTTTGGCCGCTTCGTGCCTCGGGCGCGTTATAATGGAATGAAATACCTCCGTTATTTCGATTGGCTTCTGTGCTGCCGATAACGTTTCGTAATAACAGTAATTAGTTTGTGTGTTTAATGATTTTTTTCCTAATGCCTCTTAAAAAATAAACAATAAATGCCTTTAAGCTAATCACATCAACCAGATATAAAATAAAATTATATTAGAATTCGACCACCCACATTCATCTACTCTGTAAATTAATTGCTTTATGGTAAAGTCGCAAATATTTTTTTTATTACAAATGCTTGACTATTTAATGGTTCATTAATTGAGCATCTGAATTTAGTCAATTTTCGCTTTGCGTTATTACTGTCTATTTAAACAATTGTTTTTACGCATTTTTTGTAGTTTTCGCAATCAACTTTAACTTATAACTTGTAAAGAGTTTAGGGGAAATTTCGTACGCTATCAAAAAATATTCCGAAAAACTAAGATATAATAGGACTAGGACTAGAATAGGAAAAACAAGACTTCCACTGAGCCTTTTAACAAGTCTGAAGGAAGTTCTTAAATTAAGTACCCTCTGATCTCATTCATTTTAAGCCAAGGGAAAATGTGGATGCATTATGAAGGAAAAGAACAGATATTTATAACTATCATAAGAATTATAGTAATTGGGTTGGGTCATCAGATAATGTGGGATAATTAACCAGCTTATGTGCCATTTTCTGCTAGAAATATAAACAACAATATCTATAATTGCATAATACAGAAATACACAAATGCTAAATAATCAAAACAATCAACCAAACTGTAAAAAGATAGCTTACAAAGAAATTTTAAGAAAACAATACCAAATAGGTCCAGAAGTAAAGTAAGTGTTGAATGAAGTAAACTATTAAATGCTTCTCAAATTACAGTGATAAATATTTTTGAGGTTATAATGATAACGACGTTTGGCCAGAGGCATATCATTAAAAGTTGCTGATAATAAGCCTACTTTGCAAAAAAAAATCATATTATAATTAACACAAAACGTTATATATTCGTTTTAAGATTTCCGAGTCGAAAAAAACTCATTCTTGTAAATTTCCACATTTCTTATACACACTTTTGACTGGTCCCTAGCTCATTTGTGAGGGAGTCTGGCGTATAGTAGGTACTTAATAACATTGTATTAAATAATAACATATAATTAGTATCTACCCGCTACAAAGATAAAGTAGGGACAACAGAGTTTTTAAAAGCTGTTTACAATCGGCCATAAGTGGCGGTACAAGCACCAACAAAACTGCTTTTGTTACGATGAAATCGTGCCAGTAAAAAGGTAATTAATAGTGTTGATTTCAAAAGAGATTCATATCAATGTGATATGAATTAATTTGCGGCCTTGTTTCGAAATTCGGTTTTATTGTTTCTAACGTATGTTTCCTATTTGAAATAGACGCTATAAGAATAACAATTCACATAATTATTTTGTAAATAATATATAGAAAGTAGAAACGGTTCTTTTATTGTGTGCTTGTAGAACATATAATTTTTCTATTCTCTTTCAAAATTAAGATATAATAATTTAATTTGAATACATTGTTTCAAGGATTTTTTTTGCGTTAGTTACCGCGTCGGACAATCTCTTCCCAAGTGTGTTTGAAATTTACATTTGATGTAGTGCATTGTTATAATATGCATTATTATAAATACATTTATGAAAATTTAAAGTTCATTCGCATACAAACATACACTTAGTACTGATTATATTTGAACAATTTAGAAAATTAACAACGCATTTTATCACCACTAGACATCTTTTGGTAGCTGTTTACGATAGTAATATCTTAATTATGACATCGTTGAACATTTCTAGTTGAATTCTAGTATTGACACAACATTTAATTAATCCCTATAAAACTATTATAATTATTTCAATAAAATAATTTTTGGAAAAAATATTCGTAAATGACTTGTCTCTTTGCCAGTACCCGACCAACGTCAGACTCGTTACGAAGTTCTCGGGGACTCGCGATGGTTATCTTGACAGGGCTGCGGTGACCGAGTCCCGACTCGTCATCGACACCTCACAATATGTTGACCTTGTTAACCCAACAGAAACCTATTTTGCTTATTCAAATATTACACAATAGGTTATTAAATTATCGAATTTAACATAAATCTTCACGAATATGATCTTAATATCAATAGCATTAAAACATATTATTGTCTCTATATTTACAAAAAGAATAAGACGGATGATAATATTTTTGTGGAAGTAGTCCAGTGGAATCACACAGATTTGGAGGGATTGCACTCGCAAAGTTTTAACCTACCTGACCAAAGACAATTTGAGGACAAAGTTGCTATCATCATTTAAGCACTTTATTGTCCATGTCGGTAGAGCAACTTAAGATGCTGTTTTGAATGTGGTATTTTCTTAACCACTCAATTAATACCTACCTCTAAAAAAACAAAAGGCGACAGAATTACTCTTCGATAGCTTTTAAAACATACTTCACGATATTGAATTTGCCTTCCTACCATCAAATAGCATTTTTTCGTTTAACCTGTGTATTTTTAATACGAACTTTGTTTCACTTTCTTATTCGCATTACCATCTACTACTACGAATAAATAAAAATCATTGTTTGTGTGTTTGACCCAAAAGCCAACGCCAGATGTGGTTTGACTTTAATAAAATTTGAAATAAAAATAACTTTTTTTTAACTTTTTGCTTGCGCTATTATTTGATGTTATTTTGATTTTGGTTACAGTATTGTCACTATTATAAGCAATGTAGGTATTAACCAAACGTGAAACTACAAATTTAAATGTGGCACAAAAGGTATATTTATTTTAAGTGAACAAAATATTTAGCTTACAATAAACTAGTAATGTATCAGGAAATGTAATGAATAAGTATTGATAAAAATGAATTTATATAACAAATTGTTACATTTATAACTAAGTAAAATCATATTTAAAACGTATATGTTTTTAGTATGTTCATAATATGTCATCATAAAATTTCAAACTTCGTTAATTTAAAATCTGGCTAAGCGTCATCCGCATGATATATGAATATATTAAAATTAAAATAAATGTTTACTACTAAAATACTCTCGTATATTTTTTTATTAATTAAAATATTAGATTATTACAAATATATCGGAATGAGTTACGACAAACAGATGAATTCCCCTTACACTTAATGTCACATCGTAAAGAATAGGCTTGGCAACTTATTTTATGAGCTCAAAACACGTCCTCATATCATGTGACAAATCAAACTAAAATGTGTACAAGGGGAACTAGTACTGCGACTTATTTTAAAATTTGTTACAATGGTATTTTATTTTATTCTTTCCCGGCTTTTTTTTTAATCGTATATCGTTGAACTATTGTAAAATCAGGAAATGTACCAACGTAACATGAAATCCTGTGTTGCGGATGTACATATATGAGCGTCGATTACTTGTTTATTAAGAGCCCCACTTGTCATTTTACCAAAAAATCTACTTTGACCAGATATGTTTTAGTACTTTTAAATACGACACAAATGTTTTAATAAAACTAAATAATCAAATAATATTAACAAATAATGTAATGATAATTGTTAATCTGTCTTTTTCAATTAGACTTGAAAGGAGTCGAGGTAAAAATTTTTTTACTTCTACTTTATATGTAGGTATAAAGCTTGTACTCCAGCAAAAAGCGAATTGAAGAAGAGAAGCGATAAAAAAATTACAAGAAGTCATTGATTAAATATTTGTACTCGAGGAACATGAGAAAACATGTTGTTTGATACAAATCGTAACGAACAAACCCAGTACGGAAATTCTTAACCAATAAAAGTCCTCGTATCCACCCTTTTTAAGCAAACTTTAAGCATTTTGTCGCCCTTCTTATTACAAGAAAGAATTTCTGGTTCAGTTTTTGCTGATACACAGCCGACTTGGGTACATTAATATTAATATGAGCAATGTAATTCCAAAAATGGAATCATTTAAATTAAAAAAATAAGAAGTGTCGAGGCGAAGGCAGGACGACTAGTGGTGTAGGACACGACGCCAACCCGGCCCGACATTGCGACGCGCTTTCGTGCGACTCACGCGTTCGATGAGTACGGAGTACTTTGCGCCGTCGCGTCGGTTCCTTATGAATAAATTATTACGTGCCGGCAGGTGGAATGACCTGACACAAAATGTTTTGATGGAATTGTTTTAATTGGACGTTATCTTTCGCCGACTATCAGTCCTCTACTCAAACTCAAAATATGAATTCATTTAACGCCGCTACACACCGTTACCATCGCTTTCGTTTTGAATTTATTGATCTAAATATTGATTGCAAAGCAAATATCCGGGCATAGATAGGTTGATTTCATTATTTGATATGACTTCTTGTTATATAATAATTCATTAACTAACGGACGTTTATAACTTGTAACGATGTACGATGCGATTTATCTATTTATTTTCGAACTTAAATATGCGCTATGTTAAACTGTTATTACACTATTTATGACTTCATTTATGAGTAATATTTAGTTTTTTTATTTACTTTTACTACTGCTATGTTTCAGACTTTTGATTTATTTAATGAAAGAGTAACAGATAGAGAAGTGATGATGGGGATAAAGGAATTGGCGAGTTATCTGACATTTGGATAATTTCGTTTATAAATCGACCAATTTCGAACAGAACATAAAACCAATATTTTTCATTAGAAAATAATGCACTGTAAACATTTTAAAACCTGCAGACGAACTTCAGGATGACTATTCAATTCTTTCAGTTAGCCTTGGTGTTTTATTGGTTCTGTTATGATGTTAAAATGACATGACATAAAATAAATATATTTTTAAAATTTTATAAATAATGATATATACATACCGTGGTTTTGACAATGATTTTCTAACTCACAAACTAATCATAGTGATATTGTTTGTATATTTTTAATAAACCTAAAATTACCACAAAGTTATATTAAATATTAATCTTAACATTAACATTATAATGATTTTTTTAGATCTTTCCAGTCATCAGTTACCAATAATATAAATGGCAGGCGAATACAGCAAAAATGTCAATTGAAATTAAATACCATTTTCGATTGTTAAAAATATGCACCCAGAAAGATTGAAGACCGATTAAAAAAAACATCCTGTATACTCCATATAACATACAATGTGATATTTATTAATCTTTAGTTTAAAATTAATAACACTTCGTATAAATTTTATCGTGCTTATCGCAAAACCTGAATGGTCGAAGCAAAAAAGTGGATCGGCTAGTACAGGTGTAAGAGACCCCGTAACATGGATTAATAAATTATAACTTATTATACTAGAATTTTTATATGTAATTTAGTGTTATTTCATAATACATTGTGTAATTGTCGGGAAATTTTAATCTTTTTGAAGAGAGACGGAGATATCTTATAAATAAAATTCTCGTGTCACGGGGTTCGAACTTGAACTCCTCCGAAACGGCTTAACCGATTCTCATGAAATTTTGTGAGCATATTCAGTAGGTCTGAGTCTGAGAATCGGCCAACATCTATTTTTCATAACCCCCCCCCATTTAGTTTTTTTTTAACTGCGCGCGGACGAAGTCGCGGGCGACAGCTAGTATACATATAAATTACGTCTAGGGGTTCATGCATCTTTAGCATTTAATTACTTGTGTGATTATTTAATGGGGAGAAAAACTGGAAGCTCTAAGTAGGTGGCGCTAGCATCAAGAGTTGACTATGGGCTGTCATCTGTCAAACTTTTATACGTCATTAAAGCGATTTAAATTTGAGGAAAGTCAATGCTACGACTACAGTCCGCAGAGTACTCTGTAGTTTGTATATAAAACTAGCTTTTACCCGCGACTCCGTCCGCGCGGAATAAAAAATAGAAAACGGGGTAAAAATTATCCTATGTCCGTTTCCTGGCTCTAAGCTACCTGCCCACCAATTTTCAGTCAAATCGATTCAGCCGTTCTTGAGTTATAAATGGTGTAACTAACACGACTTTCTTTTATATATATAGATAATAGATAAAGTGTTTTTCTATACCTGTGATATACTTGGTGCTACTTCCACTCTTGATCATATGGTGTGCAAACGGCAGTTTTCCTCCCCATTAAAGTCTTAGTAATGTTAAGAGATATGTTCTTAGCAAAGAAAAATAAGATAACGGAGGTTTACTGGACTCTTTGTACTTATCACAATAACCAGTGGTTCTGATTGCCGAAGCATTTGTATAAATTTGTGTAATAATAATTAATGGGATAACGATACATTTTTATGTTGAAATTAACTTGAAAAACTATAGATATAATAAAACTTAAATAAACATTACATATTTATGAACTTATGTTTGTGTTCATTATGCTAAGCATCTGCTATAGAACTATAAAATATGACCATAAATAATTATTAATTACTTGGAACCAAATTTGAAACACATTTTATTCTATTAATTCAAACACACAAATTTTTATAAAAAATATTACTTAGGTTAGTTTTAATTATAAAGTTATTCATTTGAAGATACCATACATTATTACATCGCGAATTAAAAAATAACTATTTTAGTACAGTCTATTATTTAATGATGATGACTATATTTCTATACTAGCTGTCACCCGCGACTCCGTTCGCGCGGAATTAAAAAAAACGTAATAATCCGTTGAGCCGTTCCGTAGATACCTACAAGCAGACATCCATCCATTCATCTAAACATTTGCATTTATAATATTAGTAAGATTGGTAATTTTCCTCTTCTCTAAAAAGTATAAAATATAAGACAACTAATGAGTCTCGCTAAGTAGCCACTTCCGATACAAAAAACTTGAGAGGTGTCAAGGGACACCCGGATGGAACGAAGTTCCTTTCAATTAATTAGTGAAGGAACCAATGTTTATTCTATGCATAAAAAACTTAAGTCTTCACAAGAAGTACATTTTATTTCTATGAATTTTCGTTATATATTGTCACGTCGTTGCCATGGTGATATAGCAAAAAGTGTCGTGACAACTTTTCGTAAGAATTTTTTCCGTCTAGTCCCCTTTCACAACACGCGATAAGGAACTTCGTTCCAAAAATTGTAAGATTATATGGAAAAAATAGTAATTATAATATAATAATAATATAATATTCTATAATTACTTTATAAAGTCACGTCCTCGGCTGTACACAAACTTTTCCAGATAACGCTTCGTGTGTCGTATTTCAAAGCGTCAACTAAAACAACAAATGTATCTTAGGACGTTTACGAAGTTTCAAGTTGAGTCTAGCGAAGTGCAATTCGAACTCGCTAATTGAAACCGTACAAGTGACAAGTTGCACACATTCATACTTAACAAATATAAAAACCTACAAGCATTCCGGGATTATGGATGCGTGTTCTCGCGTCAGGATTATACTAGGTGTGAAATATATTTTGCATATTCAGTTGTTAGAAGAATGAACTCGATGTTTCCTGATTTTACTGAGAATACGTAACATGGTATTATAGAATATCACACCAGGATAAGAGCCTAAATAATTTATTACACCTAATTTCGAACTTAAGACGGTCATGTTTTCATATAAATTAGTGTTAATATTCTTTACTATTGAAAATTCCTTAGGCACATTGTACAATTTTTGATATTAAAATCCTAAAAGCTATGCCAAAGTTTTTTATTACAAATAATACACAGGAATTCGAAAAGCGAATTCATTTTTTCCTCAATCGCAACTAAAATAGCAACCAAAACTTTATCTATTCTATTTTCCTCGCTCGGGGTAAAATAATATTTCACCCCTTAAAAACAAAACTCTCGCTCGACAAATCGTAACTCGTTGTTGTGTTCGCATACAATTCAATACGTGAGGTAACAATAAACAGGCAGTAGCAGCAATTTAATATAGAATTAAAATACTTCTGCCTATACAATATGTCGGTTACACAAAAATAGTTCTTAAATGTATTGTGTGAAAGTCTAAAATAGAAAGTTTTACACATGGTTTTTTATTCCGTATGTTAAAAGAGATCCGTTACGCGGTGTACTTTTACGAACACATTGCTAATAAAATACAAACAGAGGTTTGTAATAGTTACATGGTACGGATCGTTTCCTTTATAGATTCTAACATTTTTATTTAAAACATTTTTAAGAAACATATTGTAGAAAAAATATTGATAGCTTCCACCAAATATATGGTAAATTTTAAAATTAATAAAATCATTGTATTAACTTGACATACCTTATTAATATTATAAATGCGAATGTTTGGATGTATGGATGTTTTTACAAAGTATCTCCAGAACGGTTGCATGTATCTGGCTATTATTTAAGTTTTTTTTTTCCGCGCGTAGTGGGTCGCGGGCGAAATAGCGCCTTGATCCATAATCAACCAAGTACTTTTATTTGTCCTTGTTGTGTCATGTTGTGGTAATTCAATAAATTAACATTTAAGCATGTTTGGATAAATCGCAAAAGTCACATTGAAAATAATGTTTCAATTCGATTTGTACTATCAGCAACAGCACACAATTTGCGGTGGACAAATAATTGAATTAGTGACATATTCCGATTTGTGGCTAGCCTAAAATTATGGTTTTGCGATAAAATTAATACGACGAAAAGTTATAAAACATACTGTATATAACTAAAATATTATCCGTATAAATCTACTATCGGCTATCCGCTGGTCTCATCAAGTCCGACCAATATTGGGACTCAACATTCCGACCGCCATGAGACAAGCCGCCGACAGAGCAGTGTGGAAGCAGCTCGTCGACACATCAGTGAATGCACTTCAAGATGAGCACTACCTTCAGTAATGAAGAGCACGAAGAAGAAGAACAGATCACCAATTTAAGTTGTAGCTAATTTTAATTTTTATTTATGTGCAGAGAATAAAGATACACAGTTATTCTGTACGTCTTTGCTGGTGCTTAGACGCTAAAAGGGTGAGGTGGAGAGGGATCTGCAGAAGCTTCAAGTCCAACTGCTACTTAGTCAAGTGATTTAAGTATAGGTTTAATACGGAAACTTCACTAAGCGACTCGCTAAGTGATCAATTAACGACTGTATGTAATTAACAACTGTGCGAGACCGGTGAGGGTGACCACACTTATTGTAGGGTTCACTTTGTCACTGTGCTACCCTTATTAGACTAGGAAATATACCACGTCTTAAATTAATTTTTTCTCAATATCGTCTTGTTTGTGGCTTACCTATGGTTAACTAATGTGTCTTAAACCAAAATTAACTTTTTAAGTTGTAACTAAAATGTACTCTCACACCACGCGTGCTGTATAACGACCGAGTTATCGACTAATGAAACTGCGCCCTAACGTACTTACTACTTACTACTACGAGACACCATTACTCGGTATGCGGTAATAGCGTAAAAATGTGTCAATGTTTAAATCTGTATCTATTAAATGAAAACAAAAGAATTAATACCAAGGATTAACGTTGCGATCCATAATTATGAAATATAGAAATCATTGTTGAAGAAAGTGTGCGTGACTCATTTTTTTTTTACGTCAACCGCAGTGTAAGATGGACCGTCCGATATCAAACGAACAAAGTAGTCGCGATTTGCGGGAGTACAACTGCACGCGATTGTAACTGTATGAAGCCGATAATACGAGACAAAAGTTTTCAATACAATTGTTACCTTAGATACACGGCAACGTAAATCTCTTGTATGGAATTGTGTCTACAACTAATTTATCTGATAGTTTTGTCAGATATTCCGTGATTATATTTTTAAAAATTCAAATTTAAATTTTGTATTAATCTTAATTTATTACATGAATTAATTACCCAAAAATCCAATCTGTATAGAAAATAACGAATAATTAAAATAAAATCTTACTTTAATTATTCCCATTGTTCTCATTTATTGGAAAAAAGTGTTTTTTTTTTCAAAAAAAAAGTTAGGTTATATGAAGTAATGTATTTAATCTTTAATTACAATCAAATAAAATTAATTTTCGAATAACCTTGATTTTCGTATTAATTAATAAATCAATTAACTTTTATTTGATCGATCGATAACTTCAAAATGAAACCAAAATAAATTTTTGGCTTATTATTTGTGTCCTAATTGCTACAGTTAATTTGTAGAGGAAACTGGATCAACATTACAGGTTTTCTATAATCGATAATAACATAATTTTTGTAGTTCGTCAAGCGAAGCGAAGACGTGTGGAGCATTAATTACCAAGTCTCCGGAAGTCCGTCGCGTGCGGCGAACGTCGATGGTCCTTTGAATTATTTATAGTTTTAATATTATGATTATCATGCAGGCTGCCTTATTATCATTTATGTTATTATATTAAACGATATTGTATCTGTACAGCAGTTTACGACAGGACTTTTAATCAACAGGTCTTGGATTCGATAAACACAATTTACCGATGCTTGTCGTTTTAGAGTTTCACATTTATAATCTATCTTTTCTTCATCATGATGTATTCCTTCAACGTATCTGTGATGAACTTCAAGGTTATGTATAGTCAATCTAGGTGGGGACATTATATGAGCTGATATAAAACGTAACTATATTATATCAGTGAGCTATCGCTAAGAAAAGGTCGATACGAGATAAAGTAACAAATTTTTAGAGAGCATTGGTTATTATTCCGATTTCGAGCACGCTATGCTAATTACATCCAAATGTCTCCCGTATTTATTACACGTTTCGATTTTTTTCGCAATCTTTTGTCGATGTCGATAATCTTGTATAGGTTATTTTACACCTGTCGTGATACTATATAACGTATAGACAATTTCTTCATTACTGCATCTGTATTTCTCTTGGTTTTCACTGTCAAAATTAATCTTCTCAATCTTTTTGAAAAAAAAAAACAAGCAATAAAATGTTTTAATACTAGAGATTTGGCAGGGGAATAGCACAGTTAGAATATAAATTCGAGCAATGTTACTTATTGTAATGTAAATCTATATATATAAAAGAAAGTCGTGTTAGTTACACTATTTATAACTCAAGAACGGCTGAATCGATTTGACTGAAAATTGGTGGGCAGGTAGCTTAGAACCAGGAAACGGACATAGGATAATTTTTACCCCGTTTTCTTTTTTTTTTTTATTCCGCGCGGACGGAGTCGCGGGTAAAAGCTAGTAATAAATAAATGTAAAAAATAAGTGAACTTGTTCCTTTAGAATAGTAAAGTAAACTAACTGAAATGACAATTTATCTAAGACTTCTACTTAAAAGAGCTGTTGCTATCATTTTGATGTAACATTGAAAATTTCGCATGCCTTTTGATACATTAACACAAAATTATTGCGCCTCTACGCAGTTACCCAGCGGAGTGTGGCACAGCTGCACTTTAGTGTAGAATTTCATTAAAATTACCGGTTTCTTGAGTAAAATAATGCGGGTAGACGAACGGTTGGCGAACGGCGGTCACACGTGTCCAAGGAAACATTTCCTAAAGCCACCTGAACGTAACAACCTCTGGACTTTCTCACGACAACGCGCTTTTAAACGCGGATGAACTAATGGGTCGGACATAATGGCCAAACGTGGTCAACACTTAAAACGCTCAAGAAAAAACACCTACAGTTTCGAATGTCCAAATACACTAATGGTTTCATTTCAAAGTTTAACATCTAAATACTAAAAGTAAAAACGCATAAGTTAACGTACATTTAATTATTCTTTTGCAAGTACATCCAAAGACAGGGTTCATTATAGGAGACCAACAAAGACCGGACGCTACAAAAAACACCATCTTGCAGTAGCCGACGGAGTAAACTCAATAATGTTAGAATTTTAATCAGTTTCTTTAGCTTCAACTACACATAAACAAAGGTTTTTACGTTCCATTCGTGTTTTGCAACAATAAAAATGCGTGTTACGTTTGCTAGCATAATTGACTAATTAATAAGGTACAATTTAAAAGTTTACTAAGTGCCTTATTTGTAAGTATACGCTAGCTGTTATTGAAACCTACATCAAAGTGCAGTTTAAATAACTTATACAATACAGTAACTTTTTAATTTATGTAAATGTTATACTAATATTTAAAATTATTTAAGTAAAAATACGAAAAATAACTATTTACAAATAATCAACAATGATTAAAAGCCACAAAATGATTTAAATATTCTAAAATTAAAATGCTATTAAAGTTATTAGTTAAGTTCCGAAGCATCTTATGCAATTACACAAATCCACAATTGTAATAACAATGACATGAGTCCTCATAGGACAGTGTTGTAACAAGATGCATGTACGTTGCAGTTTAAGAAACAAGGCTTAAGGAAGTTTCCACGATCAAAACAATGTAAAGACAATCTGCTATTCCTGGTTTTAAATAGAATGAGTGCAATGACCATTTGTTTGCGATCAAAGTGCAGCGGAAATTCACGGTAAGATTGAACGTTCTTTCAGGCCAATATAAGTGTATGTGCATCATAATATAGTTATTCAAATCGTTGCTAACAACTCTGAATGAGAGACCAACGTCACATATTCGCAGGAAACAACAGCGGACAAATGTGCAGAAACTGCATACATTTTAGTCTAATTTCTGTGTCATTGCGTTCAATCTATGAGAGTACAAAGTTGATATAAACTCAAAATACAATAATGCCGAATTTTGGTAATTTTTAAATAACACAAACTATTAATAAATTGATGCAAATTTCGTAAACATATTCGTTCATTTCTTACAAGTTCAGGTATAACAAAAACTCTTTATTGTTTAAAATGTTTTTTAACGAATTTATTTGATTGTAGTTTTTAGTACTGTTAGCGCGGAAATTATTTCGTCTCAATGGTGAAAAGAACCAACAAAATTCCCCTTTACACATTTTGTCTTTTCATTGTACCTATATGAGAATTCTCTAGATTTGAGTTCGGTTGCTTTCAATAATGAAAATATTCTTTTGTTTTTATTATACTTGTCTTACAAATAAACATAATACTATTGTATTTTAAGCATCAGTTACAATTCAAAAATACTACGTCATCTAAATAGCAGCTGCAATTTAAAAAAGGAAAGCCCGCCACATAAAATACAAAGTCCAAGATCGTATCGACTACGAAATCTGTTAGTCTTTTTTAAACTTAAGCACGTGTTAAACGTCAACTTGACGTTTTGGGCAATTACATTTAAACAGGCAGGTCGCATTTCATTCCACATTTCAAACTTGTAACAAACAACTAAAACCCTTTGTACACAAGGCAACTTATATCGTTGTAACTAATATTGTATGGTTACGACGTTACAAGAATCGCGTAATTATCGCTAGTTGAAAAGTCAAAAAGGTATAGAAGTCATAATTACTTTCGTCACGTGCCTGTGGAGATTCATAGCTAATAGAATGTTCCATTGTTTACGGGCTCTATTCTGTATGGCCTACCTACAAACATAGCAGTACTGCACTGGTTTACTGCACTGCCTCATTGTGTGAAACTAGCATTACCGACGGTAGCACGCGATTTTGATACTTGTAGAATAAGCACCAAAAACATCTGCCTCCGTACTTAGTCTTAAGTTAAACATAAATATTACTACCATTGAAGTATATCATGCATTCACTGTATTATAATTTTTATTAGCATATTGCCTTAGGTTATAATAGAATTAAGTGTATAAGAAAGTAGTTAGCTGTGTTATTTATTATTCAAATAAAGAAAAAGTACACACATTTACAAAAACTTTATAAATAAATAGCTATCGCCCGCAACTCCGTCCGAGCGGAATTAAAAAAAAAACTTAATTAGTACCAATTCATCGAAATCCTTGTAGCTTTCTGAAGATATCTTGTTCATTCATCCATACATCCATACATCCATCTATCTAAACATTAGCATTTATAATATTAGTAATACAAATTAATATTCAAGCACTAGACTGTATGACAGAAACCAAATTATTGTCCTCTTTTAACTCCCATTCTTATAATTTTCTTAGGTAAATCAGATCGGCCGCCTTTTCTTTTTGTCTTTTTTTTGTCTTGAATATCGTGACAGCTATGTTTACACCAGTGTGCTTTCCTGTTTATCCTTTTCCTTCCAACCGAGGCCTTCCACTTTAATTATACAAAAACATATTGTTATTAACTCTAAGCTCTGTCTACTCAAAGAGAATGAGTATAAATGACACTCGACAATGGTATGTTTTTGTACGTAAGTTTCGGAAATGAAACTCAGGACTATGAAGGATAAGACTAGTACACCTAGATATCTAGACATATGAAAGAACGATGAAGACAGAATCAAATCATGTAAATAAATCGAATTAATAAAACATTATTATGACGAAGACTGTACTGATGATTTGTAAATTAAATCAAATACATTATTTACGAAGTTATGAAGTGGTTGAGTACTAGCTGTTCAGGACAATATCGTCGGCGTAATATTAAAGTGTTAAATTGCTTTGGTCATATTTTACAATAATGCACTAACTTCGAAAAAAACATTTATAGGATTTTTTTGTTTCATGCAACACAAATACATGTGCATGAAATATGGCAATAAAATTTTGCTTTCCAGAAAACCATGATGAATACAATGAAAAATTCATGATATATGAAAAATTTATTTTTATATTGCAAACTGAGACTCCATTTTCATTTATTGATTTTGTTACTTTTAGTGCTATCGCTGCACAACTTTCTGCATCAATTACTTATTCCAGTTTTCGTTCAGTGCCGTCAAAGTACAAATTGACTGACTACTTTTCTCTCCAAGAAGTTATCGAAAGTTATTCACAGAGGAAATCTAACCGATTTATATATTTAAATTTTTCGGTATCTATTTATGTATATTAATAAAAATGTTTGTCTATGCAGATAAGATTTTCATGAAATTTTTGTAGGGTTAGGACGCCAAAAGAGGCTAGTAGCCTAAAAATCTTAAAATGAAATAAAAATATTTAATGTAATTTTTGCTCGTACTTTTATCATTGAGTTGATGCATAGATCTCTATAAATGGACAGGCTATAAAAAGTGGTATTATGTGCCCGTTTTCGTTATTTTGGCGCTGAATGTGTCGGTTCATAGCGGTTGTGTGCAATCGAACTAATAATAGAAATAGAATTCACTGTTAGTACAATCAATAGACGCGTTTATTCGTGGGTTTCTGATAAAAAAATACCTGTTTAATACATATTGTTATCCTTGTTTTTGTCAAAGATAATGAGAGGAATGTCGATATGTTTTATAAAGAGATTTTGGTCTGAGAAACAAGAGCTGTCATTTCCAACCTATATACACTTTTGAAGATGCCAGGTTCAGCGATAAAAATGAAATTTATTTTCTGATTTTCATATAGGTAAAATCACTAACAACGTTTTTATAAGGCTACTTAATTTACTTCATTATAAAAATATGCATATTTATAAAGTCATGGAGCGATGTATTTATTTCTTATAATTCAATTGTAAGGGAAAAAATTTAGATAATAAAATGCCATTCATTACCGCCTTTTATTATAAACTAGCTTTGTGGAATACTCTGTCCTCGGCGGTATTTCCAAACAGTTACGACTTAAGGACTTTCAAGAAAAGAGCGTATACGTTTCTTAAAGGCCGGCAACGCATCTGCGATTCCTCTGGCGTTGCGGATGTCCATGGGCATCGGATCAAATAACTTTAGGCGATCCGTTGCTCGTTTGCCCCTTTCTCTTATAAAAAAAAACTCCGTTCGCGCGGAATAAAAGAGTAACTTGGTAGGCTATGTGTTCTCCCTGACTAAGTTCTACATTTTTACCAAATTTCAACAAGATCCGATGATGTGTTCTACAGATACCTTCCATCCATACATTCGCATTTATAATATTAATAAGATCAGAAGATAAACTGTTTGATTAAAACCACATCGCAATTATACTACGTACGTAGATTTAATAGTGGATGTGTTCCAATATTGCCTAAGGCTGTTTGTTCGTAATGGCTAATGGAGTTTGTGCATTTTAATTACAAATTGATGTCTGCTTTCAGTAGTGTGCAATTTTACTGATTGTTTATACACATACGTACCTATTATCCACTATTAACCATTTAATTCCCGGTAGCTATTTACAGCTACTTTGAATGCTCCTGTAATTTCTTTTTTATTGATGTCTGTACTATAGAGCTAATGTTTTTAAAAATGATAAGTGAATTTTCCTCATTTTTTATTATAAGCGATTTCAATTGTTGATATGTAATATTTCGAATAAATATTTAATGTTATCACAGTTATTTATTTGTTGATACATATAAATAATTTGAGCCCACTTCATAAAACACAGGCAATACAGAACTGTACAATTTAACTCACAGTTCAATTTTTTTCTAAACATAAGATTTTACTGAAAAGTCCGACACGACACTAGCTTAAACCTCTAAAGGAAAGCCATAAACATGAAACTGATTGATCTAACAGTCCGACTATACAGTTGAAACTGAAGGTGTCCAGCGGGCTATAAATACCATCTTCAATGATGGTGGATTCAATGAAGATAAGATTAATCGCATTGTAATATAGCTTACATGCAGTATCAAAGACATCCTAGACAATAGTAATGCTGTGGGGAATACAATCTTGCACTACACACCCTGTGATAATATAGAACATTCAATTCAGTGAAATATGGGTATCATCCATTGTTTTAGTTAAATGTGAAAATAGATGTTAACCCAGTGAAATTTGAAAAATTTGGTTGGTATAAAAATGAGTCAAAAGTCCGATATCTCTCTCGTATCTCATTTAGTGGTAGAGTCAGCTTTGTTTCTGATTTTTTTTCTCTTATAAACATTATATTCTGAAACACGACACTAAAAAGACCTCAAATATTTATAAAAATAACTCGTTTGCTTTCTTCTTTAACACTATTTTTAACACATTGGATAAATAAAATAGACATAATTCTTATGTTGTGAACAGTTTTGATTGCTTACATTAAGCATTTTGCGCTAATGTTGACTATGAGTTTATCTAATCTAGAAAACGCCAATTTAACAGATGTTACATTTACCATGTGGCTCACTATAGTTAGCAAACTGAAATCAGATAGTAGTATTTATAATGGTAGTCTTAATGGATTACTTCGATGTACTATTTGGGAATCACTTAACAAAAACAAACAAATTGTAGTTATTATTTTTACTATCAGAATATTGAATTGTTAAAAATGTAGGTTAATATATCGGACTTTTAAATGTATAACTTATTTTGTTAACATAAAAGTTAGTATTTACTAGTATAAAGAATCATTCGAAAATGTAAGTATGCCTTCTTATTTCTTTATAACATTAAGAAATGCGTGTATTGTAAGACCATAGATTTAAATGAATCTTTAGTAGGATCTTTGAAGGACGTCAGAATAGGTATGTGCCCTAAAAAATCTATGAATCAGAATTGAAATATTTTCAATTTAAAAATATTTTGATTACACTATTGAATAAATTTTGAGATTTCGTCATGAGCATGTGTGAATTGCGAGAAGGGCCTTAACAAGTGTCTTAATACCACTTTAACAGTAAAGAAGAATATTCAACAAAGTTACGAGAAATAAGCATAAATCTTGAAAATCAAGCCAGTCAATCAATCTCAACCATTATGTAGTTTTAAAGTTCTTAAACCTTTATCGTCACTACAAAAATGTGACTACAACAAGACACCTTGGTGAAGTCGCAGATATTCCCATAAAGTCTCCCCTGGGTGACTTTGTGAATTTCGTGAAACTTTGTGTAATGTTTAGACCCACCTGTGCTATTTGTTCACAAAACTTCTCGCCGCTCAACACGAGAGTTTGTGTAGGAAATTAGTCAGGTGAGTTGCAGATGTGTTACAAACTACAACTACTAAAACTAATAGCTCTTTTATTATTACACCATTTATTTAAAAAAAAAACTAAAAATAGTAACTGTGTATTATTTCATCCCTTAAATGCAAATTGAGAAGCACTTTCCACAATATAAACTGACAAGGTGGTCAAAGTGTATCAACGATTAAATTAGGCGGCAAGGGAACGATCTTTATGTCGATTCGTGCGGATAGATTGGACCTTAACCGATGTTAGAAATCACCAAAATCAGTGAAACTCCAACATTAACTCTTACAATTAAGACTTTTCTTTATTATCATTTGTTCGTTCTTGTTCCTTCTCTTTAACCCACACTGACACATTCTAGTTTCAATTTTTTAGTTTGGTTTAGCGGTATAATACTTTTGAAATTTGTGGTATTTTGAGAAGCCTGATGATGAGAGTCTATTAATATTTGGATTGAAAAATAGTGATGAAATAATTGTTAATCTAGTTAAGAAGTTTCTATCGATGAACCAATCACCAATTCTTCACGCTATATGACTTCCTCTTGAAGAGTCGAATATGAGAAATTGAAATCATACTATATTACGGTATGGGTCGTTCACACACCAGTTCTGGAGTCCTCAAGCGCCAAGTGCGTAATTTAATTATATTTTTTAATAGGTATACAAAGACACTTCATGATTTTTCTATAAAAGGCATCACATTCCCTGTCAAATATTTTTATTACAATACTTTTAGTACAGTAGAACAAAAGGATGCCTTTTTGCAAAATTAACTGCATCAATCTGGAAAAACGTAGTGAATACAATAAAATATATTTATGTTAAAATGCTTTAGTTATTATAAATGTCATTAACAAAAGCACTCTTGCAGGGAGATGACGTCATGAAGATTCAATTGTAAAATCTTTTTGTGCTGCCCATTTATTCTGATGCATAAATTAAATACCATAAAATTTATTCTGGTTTTATTTTATCATATGAATACCTTGTAAGAAGATAATGAATCAGATAAAAATTTAAATTCATTGCATTATAAAATTATATTTGCATCTTCATCAGTAAATATATAATGCATTTGTGCACATCGTGCAATTATTATTATTATTAACATTGTAAGTATATAATATGTTATGTGCGTCAACTTATTTTAATTCGTTAAAAATAAAACTGATTCGTGCATCTTTGCTCTTTTGTTTTAGTTTTTCTGGCTTAAAATTATCGTGAAAACTTAAAAAATGCAGAAGTTCTTATATTTCTGACGCACTTATAAAATTACATAATTTTTATTATTAAATATTAAGATATCGTTGAAAAGATAAAATGTCTTAGAAGTATTCATTTAACACATTATCTACACCTATTTATACGTACCCCTAAATATTGTTAACATGTTATGTGTTCATTATATATGACAGACATACTTTTCGGCACTCAGCCATACCTATGATGTAGAGTACACACATAGATGTCATGTGTTCTGCAGCGCCAAGCAGTTTTACAAAAAAGTAATACTCGTAAGACGTTTCTATATGCTTTGATGTTATCAATTTATTTTTCTGAAAAAGCTGTAAAGTAGTTATGGCAATAGATGTGTATACGCGATTCTAATTATGTATTAATTACGGTTGAGATGTATGATGTTAGTAAAACAAGTAAAACTTACATCCTGTTGATTAAAGAAGTCATCTTGAGCCTCCTCGTTCGAGCAGCCCATGTCTTGTAGCAAAGGAGTCACGTGTCGCTCCCAGTCATCCATTTTTTTAGAATTAACACCTAACAAGAGGAACCCGAACCGAAAATCACAACTTAATCTTCACTAGCAAAGGTTTATTGGCTGCCACTGATAATCTTTGGCGGATTGCGAGTCGGCATTTCGCGCCAAACGGTTTGCTCGGTTTTTTATTTGAAAGTGGCGGGAAGAGGAGTCGTCAACGACTTCGGCTGTCACTGAGACGAACGAGCGGGAAAAAACGGCAGCGGCCTATCACGTGCCGCTGGAGCGGGCACGAGAGGCACGCACTAGGAAAAGTCGGTGTAAACAGCGCGAGCGTAGTCAGTGTGGCGAAGCGCGGGTTCCCGGCCGCCCGTCGACGCGACCGGAACAGGAGTGTGCGGCGGCCAGCGAGGCCGCACGCCCTCGCCGCCGCCCTCCCGCTCGCACTCGAGCCGCCCGCCTACCCGCGTCCCTCTCTCGCGACTTGGCGTCGCACGCCTACCATGGGCGGCCGCGATTTCCCGCCGACCGACCGTCCGCAACATGGCCGTAGGTATCTACCAGGCCGTCCACTTACCACCGTCTAACTGGATCATCATCATCAACTAGATAGAAACTATAAAAAAAATTTGCACAACCAATTAAAGCGACATAAATGTATAAATATACACATGTATATATCTATATAAGTATCTAAAAATAATCTTTATAGGAGCAAGGAAACAACGTAGATAATTAATGGCAAGATCATAAAAATTCTTTAACAATAAAACAAAATATTAAGCAAGCAAATTCTACAAACAAATGATATCAACAGACGTCATGTAAATCTGTTTTATTAGTTAAATGGAATTTAAACTGATATACATACACGATCAAAGCAAAATAGAACTAACTTAGTGAACAAGGATAACAATCTAAGTTAGTTAAATATTCTTAGTACATGGTGAACCGTCCTGAATCTAAAATGGAAATGCAATAATGTAGCGAACTAGAGCGAACTTTCATTTCTGCTGTAAGGATGCTTAAATGTTACACGCATTTTCCTCTCACAGGAGACACTAACAGAATTTTAGTGGAAATATGTTTTAATGGAGTTGTTAAATTAATTTAAATCACTGAATTATAAAGTTTGAATTATATTAAAACAAATAATTATTATATTAAACTAATAATTACAAGTGGACACTTGTGAAAGGATTTGTGAGTAATATTTTCTTTTTGTTAATCATTATCAAAGTACAAAAAATAATTTCTAATAAACAAATTATGCAAGAAAAATCGACGTTAAAAAAAATTAATAAACCTTCAAAAGGAGAGGGAACAAAGTTCTTAGCGCTAACTAAGACGATACGAGACAAGGCTGTTGCGTTTACTTAAATCGTACTGAAATACTTCAACGTCGAGCTCTAAAGGTTGTAGCCAAGTAATATCTTGAAAACTATACCATTCATATAAAGTCTAAAATTGCAGCTGTAGAAAAAAAAACTTATTTTGTAAAATTTTATACGTGAATCATACGTGGTGAGCTTTAACAGCAACAAATGCATATCGTTTATTTAAAATTTTGAATTCACCATGGTGCAAGTCGTGCTGATATAACTAAAGCAAGTTCAGTCATTATTAAAAGCGAAGCAAGTAACATAGTTAAACACTTACACCGAACGGAGTTTGTGAAGAGCGTACAAGCGGCCAATTAAAAGTTAAATGTCTAATTCTTGTTAGACGCGGGAAGTCTGCAACTAGTAGGTTAGGTTGTGAAACGAAAGTTCGCAACGTTTCTCCAGGTAGGTATGACAAGGGTGTCTCCAATTATTATTATCTTGCCTAAGCGAAGGAAAAGTCTCATTGAAAACATGAAAATTCTTTAAGTTTATTCTCCAATAAACTAATACTTATTAAATATCAAAATATTAAAAAAAAAATCTCCTTAAAACATATTAAAAGGCTTGGTTTTCAATAATTGAGTTCGAGCAGTGATATACTTAGATGTATGAACGATATATATATGACAGGCAACGGGCGGCACGAACACCGAAATTATCATCCCCGCTCATGGACATCCGCAAATCTAGAGTAACAGCAGAATGACAGTCGGTACCGAATACATTGTGCATTTTCATAGGCATCTCCAACACGGTCTATGGTCAATATCAACTGCTGATCGTCATATGTAGACCAATGTATGGTGGCAAAAATATGTCTATCCAAATTACACCTTTCGAATTGCAATGGTGTTTCTACTGTCCCAGACTCTTCAATTGCAATATCCCATTTTTACCTAAGTTTTAAGCAAAAACCTAGATTTTATGATGAAAAAAACATGACACAAAAGATTAATAAAGCAGCTTCATAAGCACAATCAATAAAATATTGTTAACTAAATCAACAGTAGATGAGTCCATTAACTCTGCTGATTAAGCGTTTAGCATTTCAATAAAGGTTTCAAACTTTTCCGTTGACGCATGCAACGATAATACCAATAGTGTTTCGTTACAAACTCGGTTTTAAATTACATTCTATGTTTATTTTGCTAACTGCCTAGAAATTATCTAGGAGGGAACAGACTCATCCAAATAATGGAGCATTATAATTAGTACTTTGGCTACTTACATATGTTAATACTAGTAAGTGCCCGAGACTTAGCTCGGAATTAAAAAAAAAAACAAGAAATAAATACTGCCTATATCAAATGGGGATAATTCAGCTTCTGAGGAGTAAAAAAAAATTCAAATCGGTTCAATAGTTTCGGAGTCTATTCAATGCAAATAAACAAACGTCTGGATTGGTATGCAATTTATTTCATTTATTATACTTACATCTCAAGGTAATTACTATAAATCGTCTTGATGGTGAGGATCCCACGTACATATATGTAGAATAATTGCTACTTCCAGTCCATTCAACATGACGACTTCTTGTTTGACACCGATTGTCCAACTAATAATATAATGTTATACTAGCTGTCGCCCGCGACTCCGTCCGCGCGTAGTTAAAAAAAAATGAAAAATAAATGTTGGCCGATTCTCAGACCTACTGAATATGCTCACAAAATTTCATGAGAATCGGTCAAGCCGTTTCGGAGGAGTACGGGTACGAAAACTGTGACACGAGAATTTTATATCTATCTATATATATAAAAGAAAGTCGTGTTAGTTACACTATTTATAACTCAAGAACGGCTGAATCGATTTGACTGAAAATTGGTGGGCAGGTAGCTTAGAACCAGGAAACGGACATAGGATAATTTTTACCCCGTTTTCTATTTTTTATTCCGCGCGGACGGAGTCGCGGGTAAAAGCTAGTATTAGATAAATTGATCGGTACATAGAGTTGAATGTGCGTATAATTTTAAAATGTTTTTACATTATCTATTAAGATCGATTCTACAAATAATATTATGTTGAAATACATAAGCACAGGTGGGCACAGTTAATCGAAAAGTTAACTTCGTTAATCGTTAATTCGTTAATTAAAAAATTAACTTCGTTAATCGTTAAAGCGTTAAATTATCGAAAATTTAACGCAAGTTAAAGTTAATCGTTAACAGTTAACCATACCAAAAGTTTACATACTAATTTCGCACTTTTGTGGCGACACTTGTTTAAAATAGTAATTTGACTATATATTCTATAACACATTAGTATTAGAGACAAGTATGAATGCATTATAGTATATTTCATTACAAGTGCGGAAAGCCTGTCATTGCAAAGAGTTCCGACAAATGTCTACCCGAGCCGAGGCGCAGCCGAAGGTGAGGGTTGACAGTTGGAACAAGTTCTAATTTCAGTTCCGCACATGCACTGAACAACTATTTTTTATACAGTTGTGAAAAAATGAAGCAATTTAACAGAATAATAAAAACACAATAAACTCAACTAACTAAAATGTTTGAAAAATGGCGCCAACCGTAAAAGAATACAGAGATTTTTTTTGTTATCCTCACCCATTCTAGGTAGGCAAAGGGAACTATGCCCAAACGGCCAAGTTTTCAGTAGATTATTTTTATTGATATGAAATGAAAATGAACTTTAATGAGATGAAATAAAATGAAACCTTACCTAATTCATTGAATAAAATCATTAAATCTGATATTGTAACAAATTAGGAGCTTCTTTTTAGCAATATTTGCATGAATCATAAAAACTTCAATGATTTTTTTTGTAAAAACTTCGTGGTTGGTTTTTCTTTTTAATAGACATTATTTTGACAGTTGGGAAAGAGAACGCACGAGTTTGGAAAAGCTAAAGAAAAAGCACGAGTAAAAAATGTTTTAATACAGTTGCTCTAAAAGGGATTGGAGGGTATTGCAGGGACGAAGAGCGCTCGGAATGTGGGCTATTACATACTCTTGCTTTTATATACTCGTAATGAAATATACTATTTCGAACCTTCTTTTGATTTTGTCCTGTTGGTCACGTCTTTCCCGGACGCTATGATGCATCACACTTGCACGCAAACTTCACATATATCAATTATCAATTCGTTCGTTCACCATTCGAGTCGCCGACAGTCGCCCAACATAGCTGAACTTACGAGCGTGGCGTGGCACGTAATTTAAACAAAATGACAGCACGTCTTCAAGTTTCTAATTTAACGATTAACGGACTTTTATTAACGGAAGTTGAGTTTAACGGAAGTTAACAAAAGCGTTAACACTTTTTGAAATTAACTTAAAAGTTAATCCGTTAAGCAAAATGTTAACTTCGTTAATTAACGATTAACGGATTAACGAGTTAATGCCCAGCTCTGTACATAAGCAATGTGTTGCAGGTGGTAGGATTGAATCTAGGAGATTTCTCATCCAACACTAATCTGAAAATCAGGAAACACACAGGAAATGTAATTCGTGATACAAACTTGAGTGATTTTCGTACAATTATGCTGTTGTTTATAGGAGTAGAAAATTCTGTAATTTGCTAGTTGTATCTGGGATAAATCAAAACGATGGTTTACGTGACACTTGTTAAACAAATTGCTGAAAATCAATTGTGCGGTAGGCCGGGCAATCTTTATGGCCATGTCTGCACCAGTGCGCTTTCCTTTTATTTTACATTTTCCTCTAACCGTGGTACACTGTCACAAAACCAATTGTTATCTCTATTATTTTAAAGATAACGAAACGGATGACGATGATTCGGTAGTGTAATTCCACGATAAATCTGCGATTCTAAATTTTTATGACATTCATAATAACAATGTAACATTTTGAACATGTATAAAAACAATCAGTATTATGTTAACATAAGGAATGTATGTACCTTGTTGCATTATAACATAAACAAACATGTGTAGCGGATTCTTTGTATGTTAAGCATTACGCTGCAGCATATAGTGTGTGGTTGATACTACCAGTTATTTGCCAGAAAGACGGATGGATAATATTTTCTAATACATAACATCTATGTACACGAAGATATATATGTTCGTTCAACTGTTATTTAATTCGCCGAAATAGCGAGGCGACCGTTGCCCATAGACATCCGCAAATACAGTTACGTTGGCTACCTTTAATCAACGGAGAAGGGGCCGCGCAGAAAGAGGATATTTCCCATTCCTTTCCTATCTACAAATCGCTACATGTAAAGTAAAAAAAAATAAAAATTAAACAAAAATATACATGATATTGATCCGAAAAACTTCTACTTTGATGTACAAAAATGCAATGAAAAAACCAATCGTTTAATATATGCTACGTACACTATATAATTTAATTTTAGACAGTAACATAAATCAAATAAATACCTACCTATCAACAGAAAAAATGATACCTTGCAAAGTTTTCAGCATTTTTTGATTGCACTTGTGCAATAACAGTTATAAAAGTATCATAAAGTATTCTCTCTGTCGGTCTACAATCCATTTTCGCTGTTAAGGAAATTGTTCTTCAACGAAAACGTCACATCGCTGACAGTTTCAAGTACGTTGGTACGTCGCTACTCCTATAACATTTGCTTGTTTGTTCTTCTCGTATTCAGTGAAAATATTGAGAATCAAAGTTCTTTTTCGTGGAAAGATTGAAACATTAAAATGTTATATACTTGAGACAACGACAAACTGGGAAATGAGAGGAAAACGCGAATAAACTTTATTAAACGAACATTCTCTTCTAGTTGTAGGGGCTTCGTTTTCCGCAACTCCACAATTCGCGCGTATTTTATTCCCTCCTATCGTCCGTATTCGACAAGAAATTTTGGCTGAATGAAAACTCGTGTATTTATAAATCGAATTATTTTAGTATATGTAAGTAACATAATATTTATAGTAACTAGTAACTTAGTATTATAATACTATATATAAACTAGTAACTTAGTATTATAATACTAAGTTACTAGTCTAATCTGGGGTAATTTAAAGTTTAATCAGATACGGTGTACAACTATAGTTGAAAATTACCCACAGATTGCCTACGTACCTAAAGTTAAGAGATATATAGTTGTACACCGTATCTGAAAATTACTCACAGATTGCCTACGTACCTAAAGTTATGAGGTACCTGAAGTTACAAGTATCTTGGTCAAAAGTATAATTTAAATATTTAAGGGGTCGTTCATATAATCCTATTGATGTTTTCTTTTAGCAAAATTTAAATATTTTATTATAAAGAAATTTTCAAAATATTATTAATTTATACATTACATTTATGTCTGAAAATAAATACAAATAATGTCTTATTTGACACCTCTTGTCATGTTTCGTGAATTTTGGAAACCCTGCTCCTATCAAGCCTCACGTTGTTGATGCATGTAAGCCCTGTTATGGATTACGTTCATAAAAGTGTTCTAATGTAAGCGTTCGCGGGTTCTAAAGATTTTTTGCATTTTCACAAACATTTTACATTGTTTGCGTTAAATCCAATAAAATTGATGGAGAGATGTAATGAAATATAAACAAGTTTATAATGGAACGTGTAAAATGCACATTAAGTACTTATCATTTAAAAATACAAAATGATTTTTTTTTAATTCAATAAGCGTTTGACCACGATCCCATCTGATGTTAAGTGATGATGTGGTAAGATGGTACGCGCTTGCTTAGGCCCCCACGTCATATTTGGCTGGAAAAACTGACGCTAGCAACTCTTACAATTAAAAATAATATCTCTTATATAATATAATATAATTATTTTATAATATCTCTTAAAAGACAGTAAGAAAAGCAGTATTCAATGCAGTTCTTTTTTTTGAAACTGCTTTACTTGGTTAAACTTTCACAAAGTGCAATGAAATGACTCTATCGAAGTAGTTATTAAAAAATATTAAGAATGTAACGACTTAACACTTAAAACGCATATTATAATATTACGTAACTTTGCGTGTAGAGAAACGTTTTTGCAATACAAGAGTCCGGATGTCAAATTAACCTTAGCTGTCAAACTTTTAGGCGGACTGCAAAACAGAATACGTGACTAAGAATTAAGAATTAAACAAAATGTCGACGCCGCCGTCCGAATTAAATTTTGATGAAATACTGAAATTTATGTTAGCTCACAATGGTAAAGTGACAAACTTTGAGTTAGTTAAACATTTTAAAATGTTTTTGATGAATCCAGATATGCGAGGTGAGTAAAACTTTACGAAAGTGTTTTGTTTGGTAACTGTTTTTGTTTACTTATTGTAAAGTCGATAATTTGTAGATGAAGCAAGAAATACTTTTAAAAAACATGTGAATACTTTGGCAATTATGAAAAATCAAAACAATGAGAAGTGGTTAATATTGAAGAAGAAATATATGCCGGTTCAAGACAATACCGATGTATGTGAAAATAAAGTATCAGAACCACTATCTAATGTTACGCCTACCGAAGACGCCAAAGAGTCCACTTTTTCAGAATCAGCAACAAATCAACCTCTACCACCACTTCAATTTAATCAAGATTTCAATATTTTAACAAACATAACTCAAGATAACAATTTGACTGACCAAAATAGCCCTGAAACAACAAAAAGTGACTCCAAAGATAGTTTGTTTGCATCAACTGAAGATATTCCTCCTAAAGTTTATCCACGAAGAAAAGCAAGTGAAAAATCAGAGAAACGACCCAGCTTGATGGCAGATAGTGGGTCTCGGAACTCAATTCCGAACCATGATGTATCAGAGCTAAATGATACCCCATCTACATCACTGTCCTCTTCAAGAAGTGAAAGTATGTTGGTGGATAATGAACAAAAAATATCCGTAAAGGAAAGGAAGCAAATGTTCAACAGAATGGCTTCGGAGAGTGATGTACCTAAGCATAAAATAGGATTCAATAATTCGGTGAGTGATTTTTGTCTTAATTTTTCAACAATTTATAATTTTTACACATTAAGTAACTATTTAACCACGCTGGGGTTGAAAACCGTCTGGTATATGAATTGGGAAGCTTGGTAATATGGTATTACAAAAGTACAATTTACTCTGTTATAAGGTGTGAGTTACCAAATTTGTATTCGTTAAAACACAAGCATGCAGTAATACTTTATTAGCAGGAATTAGGGAAATTAGTTAATAAATATTATAATATTTTATACTATATTATATAAAAAAATCTTGTCTTTCATAACTTACTCCACAAGATTCCACTACAATCACACAGATACTAAAAAATTGTCTGCCAAATGAAAAGAAATACTATACAGTAGAACCTGGATAAGGGAGAGTCCAAGAGACAGCAATATTTTTCTTGTTTATAGAAACTTCTCTCTTTCCCGAGTTTCCCCCTTAAGGAGGTTATCCGTTGGGCTGGACAACGACTGGAGGTTTCTGACTTCACCAAATTTATTTGTACAATGATCCCGCAAGAGTAGTTGCCTCTGTTTATTTTGTTGTTTGAAATTTAAAATTGTTTGCCTGAGAATTAATTTAATGTTTGCATGGAAATGAGTCAATTTTTTAAAAGAAGTAAGACTTGATACTGAAAAGCTAGTCAATTTTTCTTTATGATACTGTTTCCAAACACTTGTATAAAATATATAATCAATTAGATATCATATTGTTATTGCTTTTTGGATTGATAGAGAGGTTATATCTGTGTTATATATTTTTGTACATATGTTTTTCTATGGGAGTGACCAACAGTGGTAACCCCTGGTAAGTTTTAACATTTACCGAGATAAATTTTTTAATAATGTGATTTGATCTTTAGTATGCACAATAAGTTAAGTGATGTTTAACAGAAATAAATGACAATTGGTAATAACTACAATTTGTAGAGGTTAACCAGTTATTTAAATGTCATATTATTCACCTGCCAATTTAGTTATTCAATGATTTGCTAATAAGAAGTTCTTATTTTGCTCTAGTATATTGAATTTATTATTTTTTATTATTTTGATATTTTGTTATTTATGTATACAAACGACACAACCTGGCTTCGTCTGCTTAACAAGCCTTTTGACATCAGGATGTTAATGCTATTGCTTAATCAGAAAGCTAATGTTTTACAGTGAGTATACCTCTATTAGACAGTAAAGTTTTGACAATTAAAGGGCAATTAACAATAGCAGTATACCATTTTACTGGTCTGCCTGTTAAATCTGCCCTCATGTGAAACTAGCATTTCTTTGGTTATTTAACAGTAGAACTCCACTGTAGTGACATACATATTGCATGTGGTATATTTGCATTTATGTTATTTGTAAAAAAATATGGACAATAGAAGTTGTCTATCACAAGCTAAGCTATCTAGCATAATTAAGTCACCGCAAACAAATAGGCAACGAAAGTAAAATAATTTATTTCATATCAACATAATAAACTATGTTATTTTGTGTTTTACACGTTTTATGTGTTTTACAACGCAAAAGACTTAATTATAAGACAGTCGTTGTTCAAGGAAAACCAATAGTAATTTGATACTATTTAAATATATAATATTTATTACACTTATAAATATATAGCAATCAAATGTCAGTCGTAAAATTTTACATTAAAACGCACCTGCGTTAAAGTATAAATCGAGTATCAAGTGATTGTCTACGATTATAAAATAGAAATGTGTACATTAGGGTGTTTCAATAAAAAAACTTTTTTTTTTTAATGGTGTCGAAAAGTTGAAAGTACACATAAAAACAAAAATTTTAGCTCCTAGTAGAGCCCTTAATATTAATATTAAGGTTTGCCTCTATTCATTCTTAATTTTTCTATTTAAATAACACGGGAAAACCTTTTTTTTATTTTAAAATTTTAATTACTTTGGATTGGCTTGTTTGCGCTACATCTCAAAGCAAGGGTCTATAGGAAATTTCACGCTCTACAAAAAACGTCTGATGGTCAAAGTTCCTCAGATCAACCGTTTCAAAGATATCTGCGATCAAAAATAACACTAATCAAAAATTTCAAATATTTTCCAATAAAACTGCAAAAAAATATCATACCCTATATTTATCTTATTTTTTTCTGTAAAATCACTTGAATTTTGTTTGCCTGAGATGGTAATTTTTTTTTTTGCTCATTTACTCAATACGTAACTCACAAAAAGCACAAATACATAAATATAAAGGTAAAAAATATCAAATAAATGATTTTTGGGTTTATTTTATAGCAAATTTATTTTATGTGTCATAAACTTCATAAATTTTTGTAAGAAGAAAATGTAAAGTTCCTCATTACATTAACTAACCAAGCACTCATCATTGCATTTTATTCAAAATAATAAAAAAATTATGTAAATATTTTAAATCAATTGAATCGACTATAAAATTTGATCAATTTTTCCATTCAAAAAATTCGACAGAGCTTTATTTAGCTCTGTCGACAAAAGTAGTATAATCGTTTGATCTGAGTAGTGTAGCTAATAAGCTCTGTGTTGGTAAGACTGGCCGTTCGGTACCAACTTCACTTTGTTGCTCTGCTTTTAACGCTTTATTATATCTTCTCGTCATTGTCTTTCTTCATTGATACTGATTGTTTTTTAAATCCGTTATATTATTAATTTAATTTGCGTAAATATATTAGATATAAATTTTATTACTTGTTGTTGAATATTGTTTTTTGTTATAAAAAATTGATTGTTCAATAAAATTTATTAGTATTCGGTGGAAAATTAAATAAATTTGTCATAAAATAAACCCAAAAATCATTTATTTGATATTTTTAACCTTTATATTTATATGTATTTGTGCTTTTTGTGAGTTACGTATTGAGTAAATAAGCAAAAAAAAAAAAAAAATTAACCGTCTCAAGCAAACAAAATTCAAGTGATTTTACAGAAAAAAATAAGATAAATATAGGGTATGATATTTTTTTGCAGTTTTATTGGAAAATATTTGAAATTTTTGATTAGTGTTATTTTTGATCGCAGATATCTTTGAAACGGTTGATCTGAGGAACTTTGACCATCAGACGTTTTTTGTAGAGCGTGAAATTTCCTATAGACCCTTGCTTTGAGATGTAGCGCAAACAAGCCAATCCAAAGTAATTAAAATTTTAAAATAAAAAAAAGGTTTTCCTGTGTTATTTAAATAGAAAAATTACGAATGAATAGAGGGAAACCTTAATATTAATATTAAGGGCTTTACTAGGCGCTAAAATTTTTGTTTTTATATGTACTTTCAACTTTTCGACACCATTAAAAAAAAAAAAAGTCTTATTATTGAAACACCCTAGTGTACATGTGGATGTTTATATCCTACCTATATTAGTGAAATTATGTGACACAATGCAATTAGGTCGAAAACTTTTCAATACATAGTAATAGTACTTATTATATGGTGACAATCTGTTACACGATATTCAATCCTAAGTGGGAAGCGAATTAAATTCTTCGACTGTACATTAAACGCAGACCGCAATAATTAAAGCAACGCTGTTAGCACACCATTCACGACGTTTACCGAGTCAAAATATTTATAGGGCAGGTGCAACTGCTGCAACCGGCGTGGCGTGGTACCGAAAATTTTTATAATTAGCTAACCGTTCAAAGTAATAATTACGTAAGTAAATACAATTCACGACGGTATGAGAAACAAGCGTCATAATTAAAGTGCGATTAGAGAGGGGTGTACGTTGTTTTTATGTTGTTGAACGACTCCGGCGACGATGTCTAAGTGTTGGTAATTTGTACAAGATGTTAACAATGTGAGGCGTGCCGCGTTATTATAAATTTTACAATGTATTCTGATATTTCAGATTTAGAACCACTTGATGGGATTGTTTAATTACGATTTTTATTCATTTAAAAATGTTACTTGTTTTTGCTTTTATACAACCAGCACATTGGTTTCAACATCTACAAAATGTAATTTTTGTACTAGTCATATGTAATTTAAATTGCGCAAGAGCGTAGTAGACTATTAAAACATAAAATTTTCTGGATGAGAAACTTCATCTTTCTTCAGAAAAGATGAATGTTACGTTTGGTTTCTTGATTACTCTCGATTGATTACTTTGTTATCAGTGATTGTTTTCCATTGTAATATACTGGTTGTAGAGACAATGTAAATCATAAATAGCTCAGTAAAAATTGTTTGGCCATTTATTAAACGTTGTTTATTTAAACCACGCTCTAACCGGAAATGTTAAGTATATTATAATTTAATCCGTCACATTTTTATCGCTTGGAAATTAACAGTCTATTGAGTCACCACGACGGTTATAACGCCTTTGTTAACGTTGACAGAGCGTCGCATCATCAAGGGCCTTTACCTACTATCTTGATAAAACTCAATTCAAATAATATTCAAAAGTAAAGCGAGTGGAAAGGCCAACTATAAATTAGTAAAATAAAACTATGAATTCCGTTATCTGCTCTAATAAAACTCTTTTGAATATTAAAATGTTGCGTCGAAGCTCGGGTAAAAGTTTCCTACCCGTCCACACCTGACGCGTCTAATTGAATTGTAAAACCTTCGTCATGACCCTTTGGCGGTCAAATCGACGTACAATCTGATTATTATCGATAATCATTTTTCGTGATCGCGCCGGGATACTGAGACGGAGAGGGAAATTGCTAATATCCTTGTAAAACATCCTAATAGGCCATAAACGATGCGTGTATCAATTTTAAAAACCCAATAATGTAATTTTTTAAAACCATTATTCTAGTGAATTCTAATAATTAGCTTTACTACACCCAACAGGCACATTAAAAATAACCTATGAGGCATGTTTGTTGCGAGAGAAAAATTTTATACAATAAATAATTTGGGGCTCTTGCGAACGGGACAACCCCAGCGAGGGTAGTCTATAACACGAACAACAAAAGCTTCTAATGACAAATATTAGGCTGCGACGCATACGCCTCCACGTGCCTAATGGACTTTACAATTGCTTTATACCACGTACGGCACATTGTAGCCTATTAACAGAACGGGAGCTTTTACATTAACCCCGTTGTAAAGGAATGTATATTGTTGTACTGAAACACTGATTTTTGAACGTCAAACCTGTTAAAATATTTATATAAATGAAATGTAGAATCATCAACGTTAAAGTGTCAATAGGAGCGATCGCATTGTCGATTGTGCCGATACAAGTGCGGGCTTTGATAAATCAATATGAATAGTTAACATCACGCCACCGTGAACAATTAGTGCAGCACTTACAAGTCTTCAAACACGTTTGACACCAGTTACAGTTATATAGAAATTCACTTACGCGCTCGCCGCGGAAGCTAATAAATTATAAACGACCAATCCGTCTCTCACTAATATGCCACATTGCCACCCGTCCGGGCGCGATCCTGACACATAAATCAACACTGAAATAGACCGACGACGCCCGCTTCCGCTCGTCATTTGAAATACTTTCAAAAAAATTAATCTACAAAGATTTTATGAAGTGTATTCCTTTTCCATAGCACCATAAAAGGTATACTTGGACTTCAAGCAACTTCAACGTTAAGTTTCGGCATCCGGTTCTTTTGAAGAAAAGCGGTTTACTGAATTGAGTTGGTCCTACACTTTTCTACAAATATTTCGTAAGTATTATATTACGTAGTAAGGGTATATTTCGTAGTAAGGATTAAATCATACATAAACGTTGTTATAAAATCAATTAGAAAGTGTAAAAATCAATGTTTGTTTATGAAGTAAAATATGTAAGCGTAAAACTGACAATAATTGCATACAATACTCATGTTCACCGGTCAGGAATTCAGTTTGACTTTATTAAATAGCCTGTCGGGAGTGAGTGCGGCCCGCCGGTCCGCCGTCCAGGCGCTCCGGCAACGTGGTACGGAACCGTACGAGTCAATATTAGCATCATTATTCATGGTGCATATCGTATTGTATACGTCCTCGTGACTCGTGGTCGATTGTCCCTTGACGACCGGTGTCGTGTCCGAACCGCACGTGAGCTATTAAAGCTCGAAACGAGGCCATTCGTGCGTTTAGGCGCCCACGTTGGCCGTGTTCGTCTTATTTTGTATTTTTTTTTAATTCCAGCCACCTGCTAATTATTCCTTTGATTTTGTGTTATATTCATTTCCGCATTAGGCGCCATAAACGCGTCATTTCTACGAACCTATTAACTCTGTTTGTATCCTTATTCTTCTTTAATAATAAGATCGTTGCTCCCTTGGATAGTTTATTGTCGCGTTTTAAAGATTCTCCTAAGTAAGTGATAAACGCGAAATTCAATTCGTTTTTATTGGCTAAGCACTCAGTAAACGTTTTATTGCCTCCGCCATCTCATTCTGTGTTTAAGTTTACTTACATCCGTTATTAAAAGCTCAAAGGTTTTCGCCTCAATGAGCTTGTATGGGGTTCGTTGACAAATTACCTTTTGACTGATTGATCTCTTTTAGGTCTGAACTCTGTTTTCTGTGCATCAATTTGCATTCGTTTTATAAATTATTCTTTTAACGTTACCACATGTTTTTCTGTTTATATTGATCGCATTTTGTTTTTAAAAGAATTAAGCAATAAAAAATACAATCAGCCCAATAATTGACTCTTATGATGTTACGGGAAAGACTCAAAATCAAAAGATGAATATCACCTCACTCCGTGACAAAACGTACCTCCTCAAAATGTACTAAAGATCAATATCTAACCTTTGTGTATTTACATTAAGATGTGTTTTATCTGTTTGTACTCTTGGATGAATGATAACCGTGTCGTTTGGGTTTCATTCACGCCCTAGCTTAGTAAAGTATTCACTCTACTTTTTAAGGCATTCACGTCATACTTGGATGGAAAAACTGACACTTACATTTCCTCCAAATGTTGTAAATTGATAACTATTTAATCATCATCAGTCTTTATCTACCCACTGCTGGGCATATGTCTACTAGGCACACTATTTAATATTCACAACAAATTTTCTTCCAAATATGTGGAAGCTAAAGTTAAAGGATTTCTCTTAACGTGTCAAAGTTAAGGCCACATTTAATTGCGTGGGCCGGTCGTGAAGTTGAAATTGTTCTTGTTTACGGGCTAGCCTTTTGTCTTAATGGGGTACGCCGCAAATGACTCTATTTATTTGCAGTATTAATTCTATTATGAACTAACTGTTGCTGATGCTTTTGTTTTTGGATGAATTTTTTTGTACAAGGTTTCATTTGCGTTGTCGTTGTAGATGTATCAATGATTTGAAATCTTTTCATGATAAATAAACGATATTTATATCAGTGTAGACAAATACCACCAATTAAAATATGTTTCTTATTAGATGATAGTACTCTCTCTCCAATAAGAACTTGTAAAATGCGTGATTTATAAAATGTTCCATCGTATTAACATGAAAGAAAATCAAAGCAATATCTTAATTAACTTTATACTGTCCGAAATATGTTATTGTAATTCTGTGAATTGTTTCATGTATCTTAAGAAAATTACCTACGTAAAAGTATAGTATCAAAAACCTTTAGGCAGTAATAGTTTCATTGTTCGTCTCGATGTCCTTAAGGCGTATACCGAATACAATGAAACTTTCTATCATTCATTTCGTTATTTGAATAAAGTTCACCATCCGGCTAGAATGAATAATCATGAATAGAACAAAAGTCATGAAGGTAATCAATCTGTGAAAATCTTTTTTGACATTTTTAACTATCAGATTAAAATAACTTACTGAACTTTGTAGACAACGTTGCGGTATATTTATGGTATAGAGGAGGTCCTTAACTATGGCGTCCGACTTGCTTTAATAGAGCATAAGCCACATTCTTGATTAGGTTGAATGATCAATGAGAGCGCGTAATTTCTTTGATTTATGAATGTGCCCATACTGAAGAATAATAATAATTGTATCAATAATCGTATGTTTAAAAATGAACAAAATATTTACTGTTATGACTTAAATAGGTTACACAAAATGTCGATAACACAAACATGTAAATAACGGTTAGTTATCTGGATGTTAGGTGTATAAATCCTTCAAAAAGTTGGTGAAAATATGAATTGTTTATTAGTACGTCATCGTAACATTGAACAACCGTATCGTTGTTATTATGCACGATGCGGGAGATAAGTGATCACGGTCCGCTGCAAGTTGGCAGGAAAATATGACCGATTTCATTGTTCCCCGGCCGCCATACGAGCCCTGAGAATCACTTGCGGCCATCGACTGGATGCCACGATCAACGAGCCTTGTCGATCCGATGGAAAATAGGAGCGGATGAATTAGCTGTCAGCTGACGAGAGATAAAACTAAGGAGCCTTAATACGCTCCGTAGGGGTAAAACAATTGAATGTCCGTATCGAAATTTGCATCTTGTTTTTTTGCTGTTTTGTAGAAAGTGTTCGCTACATTTGTAGTACAGGTACCTAGGAAGATTACATTTATACTTCGATACGAGTAATAGATGGAGGAGCAAACTAAATAGTCCGTATTTTTCTCTTTTCTATTTAAAAAAAAATACTTATAACATACAAATTCTTCGCGGTGCATAGAAAGTGATCATTGCAAAACCGTAATCGTATAAAACAAATTGTGAAATAAATCTCACGATAAATTTTATTACTTGACTTATAATGTAATGCTTTCAAAGAGTACGGAGGACGTATGCGTCACAATGTTCCGTTGGCACTAGCGCCCAGTGCGAAGCTGACGGTGCCCGCCGACGTCCCGGGGCGCTCGCCGGAGCCCTACGGCGACGGAGAGGCGACCGTCTCGAACACCGACTCCATTCCCTAGAAGTCACTTCGTTTACCATAAATTTAATAAGCTAGTGACACCGGCAATTGTTTTAGTCGATCGTAACTTCGTATTCGGTCAATACTTGGTTTATTTATGAGATTTGTTTTTTTATTCAAATGTTATATAATTACTTTTATTTCTGATCACATACAGCTATATATAATATTTTCAGTCGCTATTAAAAATTATTTATTGAAACCAATATGATGTTTGTATACTATAATGATTAGGAAGGTTCATAAAATATGTTGCAAGTGTGGAAACTGGGTGAATTCGATCCACGATTCGATATTTTTTTTGTTTGTTTTTATGCATATATGACTTAATATGATGTTTACGCAGAGCGAGAGTTCGATGGATTCTGAAGACGGTTGTAAATGTTGCCTACTAAAGTTCACTAAATTGCATTATTCAATTAACGTTCCGCCGCATTAAGCAGATGTTATTTCCTATGACTGCAAAGAAAGTATGGATGTATTGAAACATGGAATTCTCATGCTCCTTCGCATGTTAAGTATTAAGGCATTAATGTTCACATCGTAAGTGCTTTACCTTAAAAGTACTTTAACATGTACTCAGAAGAAGTATTCTTTTGGTGATAGCAGCTGTTTAAAACGAAGTTTTACCATTTTGTTGAATTCCAATTTTTGTTACTGGAATCTTTTTATTGGATGTCGGAGTCTCAATCGAATTTATAGCAATTAAATTGTCATAATCTTAACCATTTAAATTCTCCTTGAGCTTCGTATATTTAACAGGCTCCATTACCTCGTAATAGTTGATAAATACTAATTAGTTTGTCTAAAGAATGTGGACATATAAATAATGAAGTCTTCTGAATCTCGCTGAAATTTGACATAGATGTAGAGCATAGTCTGGATGAACATGTAGGCTACTAATTAAGTTTATTTTTTATTGCCGCACAGACGGAGTCGCGGGCGATAGCTAGTTACCTTTCCCATCTCGATAAAAGTGCAAACACTGATAGACCAAAAGATACAACGAAGGTGATCTGAAGCATACTATTTTTCCCGTGCAAACCATTCCAGTATTGGTTTTTCTCGTGTACTAAGAAATAAGAATTCTTATTAGAAACCCTTAAACTATTTACTTAAATTCAAAAATGTACATTAATGAATAAGTAACACTTTATTAGCAATTAATGGTCGATTGTCGATCCCGTGGGTTAAAAAAGCCGGCAACGTACAAACTTAATCTTATTATTAAATCAAACACATCACATTAAGGATGTTATCTTGTCAATATCGAAGTCCCTAACAGTGAGGCCAATAGTGTAGACATAAATATGTAACGACAGGTGGTAAAGTGGTCATGCTGGGCAGCGCACGCCCAACTTATGGACGCTGAAACCAACAACTGCCAACAAATGTTACGCAAATTTGAACTCTATCATTTTCAAAATAAAGTATGTAATCACTTTTATTTATCGAGGCCTATTGCGACCCACTAGCCACCCATACAATCGCAGCGCAAGCCTGAAGACGGGAGAATTCGAATTTATTGACCATTAATTCAAAATATTATTTTCACAATATAAGTACTCATTTATTAATTTTGAAATATTAGGTTCCGATTAATTTATATGTGTCTTTAAGATATTTATTATGTATGTAAATATCGTCTTTATTTATTGTCCTAATCTTTTGTTTTCATACGTTATTTGCGCGGATGTATTTTGTTTAATAAATTATTTGCTATCAATGCCGAGCCTATGTTTAAAAAAGTCAATAAATAACGGCCGCGCTCGCAATTGCCTATATTCGCTTAGTTATTTTCGCAATGCAATCTTCAGTTCAATGTCAAAATAAATTAACCGTTAATTTAAATAATAAGCAACAATAAAAATTAATAGATCAATGAAAAATTCACAAGCGTTAAAAAGTTAAAGCAAATCATAATTAATGTTAATAAACGAAATAAATCGAATCGATCAGTTAGTTAATTTATATGTTTCTTTGTTCACAGAGTTTGGATGAAGGGGACAAAGTATCTGTAAGCAGAATCAACATTATTTTTAATATTTATTACCTATCGTGCAATTCCTTGATGCGTTTTCATATTTGCAGTTGGATCATAAGAACGAAACTGACCCTCTGGACTCGAAACAGAAACAGTGGATTCTATGCGCTGCTCGTGGAGAGTATCATTCCCTTGCAAAGATGTGTAAAGATAACCCAAAGCTCGTCAGAACCAAGGTACTGTACATTTATAAAATAACTTTGCACTTTGTTTACCAACTCGCGGTTGCCCGTGATTTTTTCAGCGTAGAATTAAAAAAAAAAAAAACAATAAAATGAAGTAGTCTATAATATGACCGCGTGCATCTGTTATTTTCATATCAAAATCGGTAAAATCGTTACGAAGAATACCCGGAACAAACGCGGCCTTGCGATAGACAGATAAAAAAATGGTTTTTCGTTATCAGGAACACAAATACATCATGTTAATGAAGTATTACTTTTTTCCTATATAACCTACAGACATTTTTTAATATCCAATTAATAACTAATACCAATTAATAACATGTATAGATTGACTATAGAGTACTTTTTTAAATAGTGACGTTTCTGTTTGTGTCCTTCAACGGCGTAACTGATTTTGTAGAATAAGATTGAGACATTTGATTCTTTGATGATGTCAAATGCAAATTCTAAATGTCATGTGGTGTTCTTAACTCAACTATTGCAACGTTTCCAATTCAAATAGTTAGTTTAGCAATGTCGATTTCTTTAGCTCTATATTATATAAGTACAGGTGTAAGGACGCATCAAGTAGTAGGAAATAATTAAAAAAATCAACTAATGAACCTTGTAGCGGCGTATGTTATAAAATAAATGGGTTGAAATTCTTTAACGTAATGTCATGAAGTCGACAAGAAATATTTGTAAGGTCATGCGCTTTTTTCACTTTTCACAATACTTTTATATTCCACTTCTTCCTGTGAATGTGCATTGTTAATTTTTAATTATTTAACTATAAATTAACAATCCACTTCAATTGTATTTTGAAATAATATACCTATATACATAATAGATCTGTTTACCAGCATATATATTTTAAATGGATTCAACAAGTTTCGTATCGTAGTCTGGTGATTTATCTTCCGATTGACAGACGTAATAATAATTGTTATTATTATTCCGATAGTGGTATCGGTGAATGGACTGATCGCGAAGAACTTCGACTAATACCTTAAGAAGAGACACATATTAGAAAAAATATTTAAAAAAGTACATCATACGTAGGTACATCGTATTTTGTGTAGTATAGAATACCATCGACAGTTCAGATTTTAAATTATTAATTCTGATGAAATGTGAAAATGAATTTTACATTTTTCTGATACTTTTAAGCCTACTAGCGCCATCTGTTACAATAATTGAATGCATAAAAATTATATGTAGTAAGTGTTAAACATTAAATAAAATTATATTTGGGACTTCAAGACAACCCAGATATCCTAACAAGAATCCTAACCTAACTCACCTCCCTTCCTTAGCTTCTACATATCTATAAGTTATCTCTTAATTGTAAAAAAAATATGCTACATATACACGTATAAATTAATATTAATAGTTTGGATATAGAAAAAATTAATAACTGTATAGTAAAAATGTAAATAAATCAATGCATATTAGAGTTCCATGAATCGTTTTCGTAAAAAAAATTCGGACCAACTCGATGATCAGCCAATGCGCACGGAATTTTTCGGAAAAAAGTGATAAACGGTAACGGATGTAGCGTGCCCACATCCCCAAGTTTTTAGGCGTTAGTTAGCGCCAAGGGAGAGCACATGTCCAAAAGGTGTGCGTCTAATTGGGTCTCGGGTGCACCGCCGGCGCCGGCACCAACCCCCCGCCGCATGCTATCTTGACATATCTTACGGACGTAGTCCCTTGTTTTATTTTACGAGCCATCTCTCAGGCCCCGTCCCTTTTTTCCTATCCAACTATTGTGTCTGTGCTGTTTCGGCTGTGTACTTGATATATAGACGTCATATAAACAAGTCTTGATCGCCAATACGTAATGCGTTGCATTGATTTATACGTATTTGATTTGTTAAGGTGTCTGGTACTGTACACTTATTAAGAAAAATAGATAAGTGAACTCTCTTAAAAATGTTTCCTTCTTACCGTTTTTAAATCGTAGAAAAGTATTAAAATGTGTCTAGATCTCAAGTAAAAGACATTGTAGGTTGTTATTTGATTAATGTGCTGTTGTCGCCCTGGATACAGATCACATTACTTTTATCGAATGCGTAATAAAAAAAAGTAATGACGGACCTTACTTTTATTGATCCGTTGTAAATCAAGGGTCGACGCAATTGGATTTGAATTTTATTGGCATCCTTTCTTGAGCATGTGAATAGTTGTTAAATGAATTTAATTAGAATTATTCGAGATTTGTCTCCTCGTCTCGTCGCTTTTTGTCTGGACGTCGTTTATAATGTAACCGCCGTTGTCTCTACAGACAGATATAATTATTCACTAACGTTATATAGAATTTGTCCCCAATTAGTCCGTCACTGAGTCTATTGCATGTAACATCTGCTTTGAAATTTCGAATGGGGCATGTTTTCATTTTCTCCTATCCGCGTCGCGAGCTAATAAAGCAACAGTAAAGATTGTCCAACAATATGTAACACGTGTTAGCTACTGGTGGCTGCCTGCTTGACATTTGTCGTCTGCCTTAATAAAAAACGCTTTGAAGCTTATTTTCGTTTGCCTCTCTTGTTGATAGAAATATTGATTTCAAGAAATATCTTTGTGTGGACCCACACACTAAGACATTTATATGAACCTTTTATTATGCACATCACTTGTATCTTTTAGAAATGAGATACTTAAATATGTCATCATTGCTTCCTATCTAAAGAGCTCGATTATTTATTAATTGACAAGGGACCGCCTGCGGCGCCGCTCGTGTCCTACTAAATATTTCGATCGTTATGTCGCGACTCAGGTTCCTCTTTTTTGTTAACTTTTTCATGAATTTCGCAAACGCTTGGAATCAATTTTTTAACTAATATAAACTACTTGTATTATTCATAGATTGTCACAAAAATCACTTAGGCTCGATAGGTTAAATTCTAAAACTATACTAGAATATGTACTCCAATGTTAAGGTCAGTTATTTCACAAATAAAAATTTTACATTTAAACTAACATTTATTTAATTTTTTTTTATCAAAACATACATTTTCCAAAACAAAAAATATGTTGGAGATTTGTAATTTATCTATTACAGATAAACAGTTGTGCTATTTTTTTCCGGACCTCCTCGTCCCAATAGGTTTCGGGTAACAAAATGCCTTTCTCGTATTACAAACTAAGATAATGCGATTTTAGATAAAATGAAAAAACTTTTTTCGGAAGAGACGCATGCGTCACTCTGGGGTCTATCGGTTTCTATTAAATCCGTCATTCCAGGTATCAATTGTATTAAACTGTGATTCTTAAAATCAAATCAATAATATTTAACTGCCCACTAACGACCGTGTAATTGTGTTGATAAAGGTTTTGCTTTGTCAATAAAAAAGGAATGTGTGCTCAGAGTTTATTATTGTTGATTTACGATTCTTCCATTTCAAACGGGGCGGACTCGGTGATCTGCCGATCCGAGTAATTAAATCGAAATCATTCGATTAATTGCTTTACGAACGATTATTTTGATGTTCAGTTATAAATGTAAGTATTGGTTAGTGCCTATAACTTGTATGAGTAAATCAAGAAACTTTAAGTTTATCTGTATATTTGAGATATAGATTTCAGCAAATGGTTCTTAATATCTCATTCTGTTCAAAACGTACCGAATGGGGTCGTTGCTGAGGTAATTTCGTGTTATCAATATATCGATTGGTTTGATTGTCACAATAGAGAAGGTATCGGTGTTTCTGTTCTAATAGAACATTTAAGCTTAATTCAACATTTTTTCTTCGAAAAAGTATAGAAAAAAAATCATGCTAGACGGATTCTATGTAAATAAAAAATGTTACCAAACACTCGTCTAAGATTTCGGTTGCACGCGCCATTAACCCCCGGTCGCGGTGGGTGTGTCCCTGCGGAAAGCAATTCAAATCCTGATTTATTCCTTCGAGGCCACGTCGACATCAGTCTAATTAAGACGGCGATAGTCCTTAATGATTTATAGTCATTGAGGTTTACGCGCTTATTGGCCAATTAATTGTGGTCCCGATACAAGGTACATCAATAGTTGTAAAGCTGAGCGGACGTAGGCCCAATAAAATTTGTTTTAAGGAATAAATACTTTAAAAAACCAAATAAGGGTAGGTAAATTAAGATCGCTATTGGATTTCTAGAAATACACTAACAAACACATATTTGGTTTTGTAAAAAATTACCGAAACTTAGGCATTGTATCTACCGTAACCTATTACGAGCTATAGTTGCAAGAAAAATTTAAAATATGATATCATGTATTAAGAAACCGATCCGCATCGGACTCGTTTGTCACGCTCGCTTATTACCCTGTGAAGTGACGCGCGTCGAAAGGGAACTTTAAGTGTATTGTACGTTTGGTTTTTTTTTCTATATGGGTGTGCTAACTTCTCGAATGTTTCGGCCGCTGGCGCCAAGCCGCTGCAACCCGAGATTTGACGCCGCGCCTCATTTGAGCCGTCCGAAGGCGCGCGCTATTGTTTGTGCATGTCGGACACGAGCCGAACCGACAAATGACGTTACTAAAATTATAATGTATCACATAGTCTGCACTTTACGATGTATCGATTAATTCACGAAATAGTAAAATAACGATAATTGGTGTAATATAGATGACTGTACTGACTGACTGATTCGATTTTGTGATTCTGTGGACATTATCAATTACTAGCTTTTACCCGCGACTCCGTCCGCGCGGGATAACAAAAAATAGAAAACGGGGTAAAAATTATCCTATGTCCTTTTCCTGGTTCTAAGCTACCTGCCCACCAATTTTCAGTCAAATCGATTCAGCCGTTCTTGAGTTATAAATGGTGTAACTAACACAACTTTCTTTTATATATATAGATGTCAAAAATTAGTATGAGATGTACGGTTTACTTTACGCCCGAGCATTGCACAAATTCTAACTAATTCCATTAATATTTATCAACAGAAATCCACGATTTAATATAAGTCTTAAGATTTTCATAATCTTCCTGAGTTTAAACCACGTAGTTGAAATACGAGTACCTACTTATGTTTTAATATAGTATTGGAGGAGGCCTTCACCTGAGAGGGATCCATGCATATAAATATATTATAAATAAGTTGAAAAATCTTAATAATAGTTGTTAATTATAATGATATTATGATTATTGTAATTTTATTATTTTCTAATGCATGGAATAAAAGGCTTTTTTATTTTTTATATGTTAATAAGTTTCTCGTTTGTTTATTTTTCCTGTGCTACATTTCATGTCGTGCAAAGCTCATAATTAGTTCTAATTTTGGCCTTGACAGAGTGGTAGGGACTCTTCTCAAAAATAAATTATCTTTGACTTAGTTCGCTTTATAGTTGGCTATTGTTCACCTTTTGTGAACAGGTAATATCTGTTTCATACTACTTGGGATGTTTAGGTGACCGTTGCATTTACTAAAGTAAACATTTTCAAGGCTAACTTGGTTTAAGACCTGGAGTATTTATGGTAACAGTTTTAAGATGTACGTATTACAAATATTTGTCTTGGCCGATATGAAACGTGAATCAAATCTATACAATATAACCGTTGGGCGCCTTTCAAATAGCGCGAGCCTCAGCATAAGGCACTTGCGCGAGTGCAAGTCATCCAACAATAAGTGATTTCCAACACGGTGACGTGGCGGTTTTTGTAATGGTTGTTTGTTTAGTGGTTCTACCTTACTCGTGTATCGACCTAATCATATATGCCCATAGTTTTGTTTTTATACGGCCGTTTCATTATAGAGTTCATGGGCGTGTGATGTTGGGCACAATCAAATTTGAAAGGAGACAGGTTATAGTCGCTTTAGTAATTTAGTTCTGGCGCCAAGAGAGAGGTGTTGGCACTACATTGAAAGTTTTATCATTGGGCTCTATTGTTCCGTCTGTTATCATTTAATATTCGCCCGCGGTGGCTTTGTCCGGTCGCTCCCGAGCGCCGAGAGATCGCTGAACTAGGGCTTGTTTTGCATCGTGCTCTACTTGTTTCACTTCCTCCTAACTGTTTCGCTGAATTGCGGATTCATTAATTCTGTTACTCGTAAGACCTTTTGGTTTGTTTTGGAACACAACGTTTATGTTTTATTCACAGCAAAATTTTGTAGAAATTATTCGTTGCCATCCATTCATAAACTACAATTCTCTTTATATATTATATGCAGTGATGATAGTAATACTTTGATGTTATGTTAATTAGAGAAAACAAGTAAGAACTCAAACGATTTTCAGAGACTCGTAGAGTAATTTGACGACTGTTTTTCGATTTTTTCCAACAATAATTTTTTGATATTCAAAACGACTACATCATGTTAAACAAAGTCATTTAACTCTTTACTTTGGCAAACTTAGGTATATTCATCTAACGGCCATGTAGCTATCCACCTCGCTATATATCACACCGACACAACGGACAACGCAACCTTCACGCCGACACCGATGCACACAATAAAAAACTAAACTCGCTTAATAATCCTCATCAATTCTCGAATGGCTCACATCAAACAATGTTTTCCCGAATTGAGGAAGAAATTGTTTTTTATTGGACGGATTTATGTTTTCCCAAAAGGATACAGGCATGTGGGTGTAATGCATCGACCTTCGAGCCGGCCGTGTCTGTCGTTCAGAGTGGGGGATAAATAGTGTTCAAGTCGAGTTTGAATTTGTTTTCCCAATAACATATTAGAGCTTTCGATCCCAAACATCGGTATATACATTGTACGCTTCAACTCTATGCCACTATTTATATCGTAGCTTAGACTGTTTTCATGTTTTATTTTTATCGTTTTTATTGTGAGAAAATAGTTTGTATTGTTACTAGATAACTATCATTTATTTGGTTCGGTAGTAACGTTTGTGATAGGCTGATAGGTACACATTCTCATCTAAGACGACATAATCTTTTTATAATTATAACTTGTTACGAAGTTCTATTCAAAGGACCACAATCATTTTGATACCAAATTGCTACTATCTGGTTAAAATTACTGTCATAATGTGTATCAATATTTCGGCGGTGGCAGCGGGATCTACATAACATATTTCTGGTATGCCTTGAGGTATTACAAAATTGCTTTCGTGTTTCCACATGCATAAAAATTTTAGAGATTAGTTTTCTGGCATCAAAGCTGAAAGTTACTAGAAGCTTTACAGATGTAATAACGTAAATAGTAAATTCATCCGAGAATAGTTTTATAGTTGCACAAAGGGTTTTCCCCGACCCCATAGCCGAGTCTACGCCCATAGGCGCGGGCATTGTATTCGGCAAACTGGCTTCGGTTTGTTATTGCAAAACACGAAAGCATGCTAATTGAAATTCAGCATGAAAGGGATAATAAGGGCGAAGGGGACGTGTGGTGATCCGTCGGACTTGCGCTTTGTGATCGCATGACGAACTGCCGAACGAACGGTACATGACGAATACGCCTTGGAGCGATTCCACGGAATTAGGTCAAAATGATGCCTAGAGCTAACATTTTATAATTCTAATAAGAACGGAACGCCTTACAAGAATCTAACACGATCATAAGTTACTATATGTGAACGAAATCTACGTTTCATCGAATGAATCTAATGTACTTTACTCTAATGTACACTTGGTAATGAATTTCGTTACTGCTAGGTACCTACATCTAATTGCTATCCAACAGAAGCTAATAAATTTTGTTTCTTTTTTTGCTTGATCAGTTTTAAATTAATTTTGTCTAATATTCAGAAGGTAACCGATATATTTGAGTTAGGCAGGTGCGAATTTCCCTTTAAATCATTGGTGCTAAAATAATTAGGACCATCATTTTAACCACGACTGAATCTAAGTATCTTGCTTACGATCTATTGAGAACAATCCAATCAGATATGAGACTTGTGCCTTCGGAACCGTGGCTTTGATAACAATCTTATCTTCTCGTCCTGACTCATGTTTGAAATTGTTAATGATTTCACAGTGATAAAGTGTGATTCTAATTATTTTAATATTAGCCAAATACAAAAAACTTATTATTACGAGTATAAGTTAGGAAAATCGTAACCAAGAATATTTTACGGTGTAAAAAAATATGCCGAAACATTTTTATTGATATTTGAACTGTGACGGTTCTGTAAATATAATAATGGTTATAATATATTAATATACAGTAATTATAATTATAGTAAAGGTACGAGTGATCATCCCATAATATGATGAAAGTTTATATATTTCACACAAAACAAACCTAAGTGAAAACCAACACGATGCTAGTGCTGTCCTCTAATTGGCAGGGTTTTGTTCTATTGACGCGATCAGACTCACCAGTGCGAAATAGTCGTAACTCAATGGTCCACGCAAAAGAACATCTATCATCGGAGCGGCAGACGTCAAGATCGAAGCGGTCCAACAGAACAATCGAATAATTGTCCCAAAGCGCGTACAATTGGTGGTTGCTGCCGCTGCGGCTAGCTCTATTTCTGCCTAGTGTTTAGAAACAATAGCCGTGCGATGCAATTAGTTTATCGGATAGATGGTGGTCGAACGAGTCGTAAATCTACTCTCTTGCCGCCAGTGGGCGCCGCACGGATACGCGCCGTATGTAGATTCGGTTCGGTTAATTAATGTGCCATGGTAAAGTGCGAGGATACACCCCCTCCCTCTACCCGCCGCTCCGTAAATTGCGCACCGATCTCCCGGATGTACGATACCGCCAAAATTGGTAAATTAAAATTCGACGCCCTAACTGTAAAATGGGATTTAGTTATTTATTTTCATCATGTTAAAAATGATACAAATACAAACGCTTCTTACTGTAGGTATATGTACTGTTCTGAATATTAATATAAAAAGTTTTAGATTTTGTTTGATAGTATGTCATTGAAAAGTGAGCATTTGCCAGTTTGCGAATGTTACATCAACACGACTTCCTTTTTTGTTATGAATAATAACTTCAAATCAGTATTGAACTCTACGAATATTGCATGAAGAACGGTGCTACGAAATAGTCCGGAATATACGGTTCTAAATACAACAAATAGAATCGAACATATCGCACATATAATGTCCGGATTACATACCGGAAATATAGTTGCGTATAGTAACAGTAATCTGCGAGGGTTGTGCTTGTTTCACACTAGGGTAGCATAAAGAGGCAGACCAGGATTGCTATTGTTTGAATGTACACGCCGAGACAAAAAACTACAGTTTCGACATTAACTGCTGCAATGAGAGTTGTGAAATGGCCCCTCTTAGCGTAGATTTTGTATACGATATACGATAATATTTTCTCTCAGCGTTTAATTAACGACCGTGAGTGTCGGTTGTGTGAGGTCAAATAATAGCAGTACTGCAATGTACTTCTTTACTGTTCTGCCCTCGTGTGAGACTAGCATTGGGGGAGGTATGTTGCGGCGGGGCGCGAGGGCCTCGCGGGGTGAGGGAGCGCATGTCGCTGCGATGGCCGCCGGCGTACACGCGCCGTTTTCGAGTCCCGACGATAACCCGTACTCAAGACATTCCGCCAATATTCGCCTCCCGCGTTACGAAGCGTACTGGGTTACGTTCAGCGTCTCTTATCTTGTTACCATTATTATTATTTTTACGCTAAAATTCCTTAAATAAAGGTATAAGAAGATCTGTTGCAAGTGTCAGTTTTAAAAGCATATATTTAAATATAACGCCATAACACTTTTATAACATTTGCACTGGTAGATTTGACATATTTCACTATTGCTTATTTAGTTTATGGCTCACGGGGAATTATTACTACAACCGTTCACTACTACACCCCAACCCTATTGTGTACAATATTTAAATCTTAAAATAACATTATAACCGCGCTTGACGTAAACGGCCTATCCGGCTAATCCTCGAAAACGTTACAGGCGTCAACTTGTCTCAATTCGCTTTCATCTCGATCTGTAAGCTCTACGTAGACAGTTATTCAACGACAAAAATAATTATAACCGCGAAGCGGTAGGCAGAGCCCGAAGGAACTCCGCTAAGCCAGTACAATTCGTTTGCGGCGGCAAAGAGCGCCTTGTAAATCAAAGGGATTCAAACATAATTAAGCTCATAATTAATGCAAAGACTTCTTTATTTATAGCTCGAGTGATTCTTAAAATTGCTCCCGTTTTTATGATACGCCCTTCTCAGGGGACGCGATTAACACGTGTACGACTCTAATGGATAATGGAATTCAGGAGTTGTGATAGAGCTGCTGGGGCGTATGAAATATGACGTTCCGTATGATATAATAAAACTCGAGACAAGATGAAAATTATGATGTGCTTAAAAATTATCACTGGAGAATTATGTTTCCTTGAAAATTATGTTCGTGACATCTCTAGACAGGAAGCATGTTTTGAGCGAAATGTAAGCTAACACGATCTGATTTACAACTCTCGCGTCTAATATTTTTTCGTAAATACAGTAATGACACCCCGTCGTCGTCCCTCATGGGCACCGCCACACAGCTCCTCGTTTAAATTATGCCCGCCACCGCCGCAGCGGGACAGGCTCGCTCCCTATTAATTTGTTTATATTAGAGTTGTTCACTTGCGCAGTCAATCACGATTGTCGTCAACCGCCCGATACACGATTTGTTTTCGAAAGATCTTAACCGTGTTTCGGTTATTTCTGTACAATTGAAGCTTTTAAATTTAGTGTCACCGCAACTCTCCGGAGACGCTCCAAACATTTGTCTTGGAATATTTATCGCCGCGTCTCGCAGAGTATATCATCCGGTCGCTATTGTGGCAATTGATCAGAAGCCGGCGAGCCCGCTCACCGAATTCATTATTTATTCGAGCTTAGTTAGATCTCCGCAAGCGGTCGAGTTATTTGTAGACTAAACGGCCAGGAAATTGTTAAGAGTCTATTAAAATTAGATGAGTCTGTATAACTTTATATTTCTCGTTTGTCATCGCGGCTAATTGAAAATGTTACGATTCTATTTAGTTTTGCAATGTCGTTTAAAAATATTTTTATTTGTGAGTTATTTCAGTTATTTTAATATGCTCATTAATATTATGATTTGATCTTGATGATAACGACTTATCTTAAAAGTTTGATTTCTTGAAGAAGTAAATGTAGCTTGTACAACGACAACGACATCATTAGAACAAAATGCTTAAAAAGTTTGTAATGTAATGTCATAATAGATAAGTAAGGGAACAACAGATGACCGCAAAACATTATTACATAATGACCACTCAACAATTGAGCATCGCATTAACACACAAAACTTTGCACCGTCCGCCGTTTTAAGCACAACTCAGCAACGTGTCCCTACGTAATTATATTACCCGCTCGAAGATACGGGCGAGAGGGCCACAACCGCATGACCTCCCGGGGCAAACGGGGATGAGTACACGCCGCACTCGGGTGGAAATATAAAACATGTTCATTATTTTAAGGCTAATTGGGAGAGGCCGCTTGCAGCGAAGTGCCACGCCGCCCGCCCACGGCAGTACCGAATTCGAGCACCACATAACGGCCTCATTACGCCGACACATATGTACATATAGACACTGCTACTGCATTAAGCGGAATTACAACATGTGCCCCGTTATATACATAAGTCCCGATTCTGCATTACTAATTAATATACTGTACGACAAACATATATTCCATTACGTAGATGGATTAAAAAATAAATTTTCTTTTTTAATCCATCTGCAACAAAGAGATTGCACCTTATTACTGTTTTTACTTTTATATTTTTAAATCAAATTAAAAACAATAAATGAAAGAAAAAAGAACAGATTTCATTGACATTTATTTACGGGTTTCGTTTTTAATATAACTAATTAAATTTTAATGTGGTCAAATTGACTTTATCTCCCTCAAATCCCTTTTGGAAAGCCGCGTTTATAATAATTTTTCCTGTAAATAGACGGATAAATTTTAGAAAGAGGAATAAATCCCGTTTTTGATGATCTCCCCGCCCGAGGCGTATACGTTATTGTGAAACTTTTATATTTTGTTGCAGATTGAGCGTTGTTTTACTGAAAAACTTCTCTTTATAGGATAAAATACAAAGGAACTTGAGCTTGGTACAACCCTCGCTCTAAGATTACTCTTTTTCATGCGAAACTTTTAATTAATCAAATTGAAAGGGAATTATGAAGATGTGCTTGCTTGCTACCTAAACCTCACCCCGTTGGGAATGATTGGACCTTTTTCGTCTTTCAAAATAACCTAAAATCGCTGTGGGCTAGTAAAACTTTTAATTTAATTTCGAAAAACTTAAGTTTATTTCTCTTTTCAGTGTGAATTGTCATAATTAATTTTATATTTTTATCAAACAATGTTTTTAATACCTACCCCACTAAAAATATGCCTACCTTATTTCATATGAATATATATTTCAGAATCGAAATGTTTATTAGTTATAAGTAGAGCTACGAAGGATTCTTTTTGTAAGCTGTGAGAATGTGTTGCTTTGCAAATGCCAATCACAACTTAAATGTTATGAATTAACAAACAAAATATTAAAAGGAAATGACTATACCTCAGATAAGTACATTGATTTAATTCTTCATTCAATCCCCTGAACAAATAATAATACAAACCTATTATCAAGTTCTCCATCAATGTAGCTAGTGTTGAAACGATAACGCAAACAGTCGTCCCATCGCATGAATTAATAAGAGGCATTCGATAACATCGCGGCATCTAACGAGATTATAATTAAAAATATTACAACCACTTCATAATCAGAAGCCAATTAAAGAACAAATTACAAATAAAATGAGAAAGCATACGAAAAATAATTACAGACAATATCCAGTTGAACGTCCGTCCGATACGTAATTAGAAACAATTGTAAATACAAAAATTATAAACGAGATATCGGACGGGTTGGAAGTAGCCGGCATCCGATTCTTGTATCGTGGGCCGGCCCACTTCGTCCGGACTAAAATCGATGTTATCTCTCATATTTTAATAGGTTTCCGTGGCGGCGTCAGCATCGGTCCGGTAATTGTGCGTAGTTATCTGGTGAGGGATAAATTCAATATAGCGACGCGAGGGCTGGCCGCGGTTCCCTCCTCCCGGCCCGGTGATAAAGCTTAAATCAACACACGAAGTAATTACAAGCGCACAACACTTCATCACAGATGCGAATAGTGATTAACTAACGCCCGCCTTCGCTTTCTGCTTTGTAACGAGCCACGCAAACTCCAGTCGAATTCGATGCTTTCGCATCTAACATCCTAAACTTACAACAACGCACTTTGTTTATTTGCTGCGGGAAAGGATAATTACATTTTTAAGAGATTTACACACATGTTTTCGTGTTGCATTTATTTCCCCTTCCCATGAATTCCCTCCAAGTCACAGCAACTTCATCTGCCCCCTCCTTGCCTTATATGAAAAGGGTGGAAAAGGAAATAGGACTAAAATTTGGCCACCGGCACCACACTCATCAGACAAAACGCGCATCTGCCACCACTTCACGCATATCTTCTGTATGGTCATGGTATTTCACAGGGCGAGCCGGCCCGTTCGTGCAACATATGTGGTTGTTGCTGGCGTATACCCCTCTTAAATGTTACCCACAACTGAAATACTGTAAATTGGGTCATATTAGCTTTTACCTAACTCCTTGTTTGAAAGCACTCACTACCTATCAAAGACTAACGTTAATACATCATAATCATTTACGCAATAGTATATTTCAACCCATCAATTATGTTATTTAATTATAATAAATCGATCTTCGTATAAACGCTAAACGATCGAATCGAACGAGCCGAATGCTTAAGAGCACTGCGCCTCTGTCATTATAATATACGACGCGGGTCCAATATAGTTTTTAATTAGTATCTGCCCACCGATCCACGAGGCCAGTATTTGTTTAACCAAATGCAAAGAAAAGGGAGATTCGGGATCTGCGATAACCATAAGGAATTCCCGGTAATATCTTTTATTTGTGCACCAACAGTTTGAAGGCTATAAATACTCGAAAAGCAATGTTCGAGATGATTTGAAGGTCACTATTAATTAGATGAGAATAGAAACATCTTTTTCAATTAAATCATCAAAGTACTGTTTACCTCTGCTTACTCTTTACGGCGTTTATTGTTGTGTAATTCATATGACTAACTTACTGACATTTGTCTATACTACAAAATTACTTCTTTAGCCGTCAACCAAAAAGGCCGCTCTGATTTTATCTTAAAGTTATTTACTTCCGAGTATTTTCCTGTTGCTCTGTTTTAATAGAGAAGTTGTGAGATTGCGTTGTTATAAGATTAATGATGTGGCTGTCAACGCAAGTTAAAGTTCTCTTTAAGATTTTAATAAGGCCTTTGTTCAGCGAAAGTTTTGGATTTATGTAAATTGATAAGTTCACGTTCTTAAAAATTTTGACATTTTTTAATATTAACATCACAATTTGACTTTCTAAAATGTGCATGAAAAATTAATTATATTCAAATAGAATGCATATGCGTTTGTAACAAACAACAGTAAGATCGAAAGTAATAATTCTCTTGCAAAACGCGTTAAGTTTCTGACAAGGATAAAGCGTATATCTCGTCCTAAGTTTCAATTAAAATTTCATCGGCCTTCGCTACCGCTGTTGAATTGGCCCAATGAATGAGCGGTTTTGCATAAATGCCCGCCAGCTGTTTACAATAATCGACGATATGTTTTTACATTTTCAATTTATTGATATTCATTCGCGGCCGGACAATTTATTTGTACCGATAATACTTCAATGACTTCTGTTTATTTTTTATCGTCCGGCTACCGATGTGTTTATGAAAGGGCGAGCCCCGGGATCGTATATTTGCTCGAGGCTAATTATTTCTTGATCGATTCTAAACACTCGTCGGATTTCAATTTCCATTCATCGATCTTTGCGTTGAACGTTAACGATAAAAAAGAAACGATAACGGAAAGAACACGGACATAAATGAATTTCTTATTGTTTCCTCTGTCCTCTCGATTGTGACTTACTTTTTGTTCGTTTTGGTATCCAAATGCTGTATTAATGTGAAGTTTGGAGGCATTGACTCCGGTTATAGGGCGTTGTTGGCGCAACTAACTGACGACAGCGGGCTGGGGCAGTTTTTCAAGAGCCGGTGAGATAAGTGCATTTGCTTGTCGCAACACGTCGAGGCGCGGCGATCGCCTCCAGCCCGCCTCAATGGCCGCTCGTTCTTTATTTATATACGCCCTTCTGTAATTAACGATAGTAAAAAGAAATACATATATGACTGATTTATTCTATACGATCTTTTTAGGGTTCTAAACTTGTTTTGAATTGTCTGAACAATTTATTCAAGAATTCAAAATCGAAAATCTAAAGTTATAACTTCATATAACCTTTAAAGAGTATAATAAATACATATTGAGAATATGCATTTAACATTCTGTTCAGTCCTGACTGTTTTACTTCTTTTAAAAAGCAAGAAAGTCAGGAGAACAAAAGTATAAGAAGAAAAAAAAGGGATCCATGTCTGAGTATCGACATTTACTTAGACACGAATAAGCGAAAGTAATAGAGCAAGCCATTATTTGTTAACAATCGTTTAATATATTCATTCTAATCTTAATTAGTTCTTTTCAACCGAATATGATTGAGAAAAACTATTTTTTGAATATTTATCATCTCTTTATGAATTTATTAAAAATAACATAGAAATATATAAACATATAAACACTATGTTACCGTTACCCTGTAGCATGTATTTTTATTTAATCCGTTTTTTCTTTTTCTTTTCTTTTTTATGTACTTAAAAAATTGCGCGGATTTCATAAATAAAGTCAAAATCGTATAAAATAATGAATACTTCTCTTTTAAAAAAAGTATAATAATGAAATTAAAATAAGTAACACTGCTTGAAAGCTATTTTCCCCGTGCGCCGCATAAATCTTGCAGCGGTTTACCGGACTGCTAAACGCTTCATTGCTTTTCAACTGTTCCATTTATTTCATTTCTAAGAGCTACTCTGAAAGTCATTAAAATATTCGAATTAGTGTAATTCATTTCCGTTTCAATTCTAATTCTTATTAAATCTTAATATATATATTTCTTGTGTGCGTGTGTATGTGACTGAACTCCTCCTAAACGACTGGACCAATTTTGATGAAATTTTTTGTGTGTGTTCGTGGAGATTCGAGAATGGTTTAGATTTACAGTTTTTTTTTTTTTTTTTTTTAATTCCGCGCGGACGGAGTCGCGACCGACAGCTAGTACCTATATACATTAACTTTACAGTTCTTCTACTTTCATTGTTTATGTTGTCTAAGTTGAAATGCATAATTACTTCAAAACACCTGCAAGCTTAAGACTTGTATTAATAAATCGAAAAGACGACATTTAAACAACATTTACATTTGCTTTTAAAATATTCATTAAAGTTTGTAAAACACGCTATCCATTTATAAAACGGTAAATATGGTAGCGACGGGAAAAATAAAGGATTACAATCAAACGAATTGAAATTTGTAATATAAGATACATTGTCTGCGGAAATAAGTGTAAATGTGAAAAATATATTTCACTACTCTTTTGAATATTATCTTTTTATAAATTCATAAAGTCAATGTTTGTCGCCTATTAGTACATTCCTAAATAACTGGACAGATTTTGAATAAACATTCGTAGTATGCTCTGGGTGTGCCAAAGGTGCATAAAAAAGTTTTTCGTTTTTAATTTTAAATGAAAATTGTTGCTTATGCTGTGACATTATTTAAAATTTTCATAATTTAGGCTTTTGACTATTATTTTGACTTTAACATTGCATAGCACGCCGGGTTCAGCCAGACTTATGAAAAAAAGTAGCCTGGACGTAAATTAAGCCCGAGTGAAACTATAATGCGAACGCAAACAAATAGAATTGCGAAGGAACGAAACGAAAATTGAACGAAGCGTTGATAAAATAAGAGAATTTAGGAGCAGAGCGTGAGGAATGAGACATCGACGCAAGAGTGCAGAGGCGTTGGAGCAGCTGACACATGTCATCGCGCAATTTATTAGCCGCTCCGAAATAACAGAGTCAGTGAACGTTCAAACAAAATGAAGAGACAACGCTCTATTAACGACACATTCACGGGGTGAGCCGCTAACAGGCCCGCAATTAAATTCACAATGTTAGAGACAATCCTCAACTTGTTTCCGATACGTTAATTATCGATGTATCGTGACCATTGTTGTAGTAGTATTTTATGACTAAAAGACTTTATAATCGATTTATAATAGCGTAAGTTTTTTTTATATACCATTATAATTTTTTATACGACATGTCACAGTTTGACTTTTTGATGTATGGAAAAGTTTCGGATGTCGTAGTCGCACAGAAGATGGTATAGACGAGCCTCGTGTTCCCGGTACGTTCTAATGCAGTAGTTTAACCGCTTAATATCTGTCGACGAATGTTTGCGTCACCGCGCCTGCAATGCTTTCGATAATAAATTGCCTCTTATTTTAGAAATCCTCATTCACCACACTTATAGCCATGGCATCGTATCACTTACACGGCCAACACACATCTCTCGTAATGACACCCGATGACTAATTGTGCTACGTTGACTGTGTTGCAAGATTGTGATTAATTATACGTTTCTTTTTGTCTGGCGAATCTTAAGCGTGGTGCTTTAATTTTTTTGTAATAATTAATTTAATCCTTCTTATTATAATTTGTAACAGTAAAGCATGTTTGGTTTATATCGGTTGTTTGATGTTTTTATTATTAATTTATTAGTTTATTAGTTTTTATTAATATTGCAATTTCCTTATTTAAAATCTTAAGAGATCTCATACTCCTATGTGATATGAAGCTGTCGTTATTGTTGTCCGTTGTCCTCCTATCCGCTGGACAAACAATACGATGGCAATTCATTTGGTATAGGATTAGCATATGCTATAATATATATAATATTCTAGCATATGCTAATCTATATATATAATAGAATATATATGATAGAATATGCTAGAATATTCTAGTTAGATATCTAGGGATATCTATGTTAGATATCCCTAGGGTTAACATTAAACTGTTGATTATTTTAAGTAAAAGTAATAAATAACCTTAATAATCAAATTTTGCTCTTAATAGGCTCTTAATACAAATTCAAAACATGTCGTCGATATGTTTTATAATTTAAACATTTTGATGATATAATTTAACTCCTCGGCGTTTACTGTAAATTGTTTTGTATTAAAATTAAAAATAAATGCAGACGGTTGGTATCGGAACGACCTAATCGCTAAAATCCAATACAGTATTCAAACATATTCACAAAACGGGTGAATTATCGACGGCGGAGGCGGTCGCGTCATTAGCTATCCTCATTGTACACGCATGGCCATATCGCTGGAGTATTAAGGTTATTATCAAAGGCAAAATTGGCCGCGACCGCTGAGGAAGCTACCCAGCGAGACCTATTAGCTGTATTACATATTTCATACGATCCCCGATCGTCCGACGATTATGGGTGTATTAAAGCGCAGTCGGATCGTCTCCCGACCATGGGAATATGCGCAGCCGACGCTTCGCTCAACATTTTTTTTACAGTTTATCTTGTGATTCGGCGATCGAGGTACATAAGCGTCGAGTATGCTATGGGAATGTAGGCGAGATTGATTGGCTGCCGGCATTTTTGCTAAACTCGGGCATAGAGCTAGGAATTGTTGAACCCTACATTATTGATGCCGTGTATTCAATAGTATAGTGATACGAGTCAATGTTCTTTTGCTTCACAAATATGTATATAGTTGCCTTTTCTTTTGTTACAGGATCCTTTCACGGTAAGAACAGAAATTGATTTTGATATTCACCGCCATAAGAATCTGCACGAAATAAGGAACCACCCGATTGAGATTGGTATTACAAACACAGATGACTATTGCTTGATGTATCTATGAAGTTTATAACTATATTATAACGATACAGACAAAATGTAGATATTTGTCTACGGCAAGTATTTACATTTAGAGTTCCTTGAGAGACATTTCTTCTTTGGTATCGGGGGGAAATCACAATCAGAAATTACACGCTCGTCGTGGAGTTTTCAAAAAAATAGCACCCTACATGTAACTAACTACACGTATTAATATTTATTAATCAGAATGTTTTCTTTTCCGGTTTTATTATGTTTGGCGCCATGCATCAACTGCCGTATGTCAGGGCGTAAGTATCACTTCATATAGTTACATTTTATGTTACACGAAATAATAGGAAATTACTCAATTACATATCACCAATATATCACAGTCGGTGTTAGCTCATATGCATAATTACACACACATACAAGATGACAAGACGATAATTAGTCGTGCCGAAGACACATCGTTCCGCGGACCCTAATTGACGTACATGCAAACGCAATCAATATGACGTGGTAGCGGATGTCGGCCGAACACCGGGACATGCCTTGTGCTCGCTCGGTACAGTTGTTGCCTGCCCTCAAACAATCCGGGTTCACATTTACACGATCCAAAGTGATGTTAAATAATAGATATTGCATCATACGCACACAAGCATATTTGTCACATTTTGACAGTGACAATTGTGAATTCATCTGGAAGTCGCCATCTTACTATGACTAAATAATTATATCTGAGTATGATCTACTTAAAATCCCTATTAGTAAACTTGACGAACAGGTAGTAATGTAGACGCAATATACATTTATTTTCTATGTACCCCTATAAGTGTTGGATTATGTGTTGATGTTCGTATGCGCAACAATTTATCAAAACTTTATACAAAAAAATAAAACACTACGGTACTCGGGCGTTAACTGAAGTCACTCACATTAGTACTATTAGATTCGCTTTGGCATCAGTGGGTAAAATGAATGAACACTTTGTGAGGAATCCCAGTCCGCTTACAGAAAACACAAAATTGCTTTTTAACGCATAATATAAAGTGACCTATAACAATTTACACGTCGGCGTGGACGGAAGCTGGTGTAATTTTATTGACACTAAAAAAACTGGTAGCCGAAATTTTTGTGAATTTAGTGTATACTATATCGATGTTAATAATGCAACCGTTGGACATTATGGATTTATATTGTCATCCGAAGGCGAGTGCTATAACATTGATTAGCGTTGTTCTACTACTATTAACATCTATGTTGCTTCGTGATGGTGGCCAACACTCTAATTCGATGTAGTGAAAAATCCAAAAAAAAAAACACGTTTTTAAGAACAATTTTTTTCAATGTAGTTAATCTTTTCTTGTTATAAATGAAAGCACACTGTCCATATTTTCTGTCTAAGCAAAACAAACTCATAAACTACTACTACAAACGGAATTTCGCGGAAATATGCAATGAGAGTTTCATAAGAAATTAATGTAGCATTATTTACTTTGTGATCACTCTGTAACTCTCTTTACATACTGTAAATATTCTCAATATGTTTTATATCGCGCTAAATAATAGAACCTCCTTTTAACTGTAATTTTACAACGTTAAAAGCGAGTACAAACTTTAGCAAAGTCAAGTAAGACGCGGCAACACCCACTTGTAGGCGTTACCCTCATGTTTTAAATTAGTATCAAATGTTAGAGTCAAAGGAGAGGAGATTTATATCAGGCAAATTATAAAGCTTTGCTTTGTGCACGAACCGCGTAATCCTGTTTTAAATTTATTAGCTTAGCGGGCGATAAATTAGTAAATTCGGCGGTTGGGTGACCCGGAAACGTTGCTCGAGTTAGACTTTCGTTACAGAACACATCCGAAGGATTCTGTCCGGACTCCACAAAGATTGTTTTCGTACAACTTACGACATTTTTAACCCACGACATCGAGATATGCTGTTTCTAGTTAAAAATACACGACTTTAGACATCAGTTCAGGTAATCTCTTAAGATCAGTAAATGTGAACCACAGGAGCCATTGTTTCCGGAGGATCTTTTTTCTTTTAGTCGGTTTGGTATTTGATCTTTGGTTTTTATATTTGTACCTAAGTTTCTTTTTTACCGCTAAATATTTTTTTATAGGAAAACGGCTCCTACTTTACAATCTTTTCTTTAACCATATCGTTACAAAAAATATGAAAAACAGTGCAATCTGATAACAATACATTATTTTGTTTGTCGACATCAGTACACGATGTTTTGGTTAGGGACCGTTTAATATCGATGTTTCTCGTTTGTCTGTCAATATCCACTAATCAATCAATGTTTTCTTTTTCATGTATGCGACGCAATCACCTGTGCAGTATGTAAGTATGTCTTAACTATGTTTTATTAAATAGCTCTGCACACATAACGCGACACCCACACGAGCGATTGTCATGGCGAAGAAACGACAGACGTCGTTCTTTAGATCACTGCCACACGGTATAACGCAGCAGCGTTAGGACGTAACCGTCGAATAGAATTCTACGAGTCGCGATATTTATGTGAAATAATATAACGCCGAAGGTTTTATGTAGCTTCATAAAATGTCATCTCGAGCGAAGAAAACTTTACAACCTCTCAATGTCGCGTAGGAGGTTTGAAATGTTTAATGAGATCTACGAATATTTTTTAATGTTATTTTTGATGATGCAATACGTAAAACAATTCCATTGTTATTTCTAAAATGACGTATATGTAATGGCTTCGTATTATCCAAATGTCTATAAGGCAATAAAAAAGTGTTTGCCTAATTTCCAAACATCATAACTCCCGTACGCTATATCTATAAAAGGTAAAAACGTTTAGAGATTGAGCTTAAATTCGTAGGTTAGATTTTCCTAGATTAATTCGAACGTGCAAGTTATCTAGTTATAATTTAGCTAGGATATTGGACACAGAATACTCTCCCCCATCGATACATGGACCGAAAATGCCTCTACCAATACCGACAACCGCGGTGAACTAAGGACACTACTACATCACGCCGGATAGCGTTAACGGTTGCGGTTTGAGGTAGCGAAAACTTAACTATAAAATTTACTTCAAATTAGTATTAATTTGAATTTGTTTGTATTCATACTATATAACAAAATAGGTAGATATATATGATGCGGATGGCGGTAACTCGTTTGATGCGGTAGGGTGATGGCCTTCTCGGATTAATCTAAGAAACCAAATAAGGCATTTGTGATACAATGAAACGACCCTCGTTTTATCTTGATCTGGTTTTCCATATTTTACTTCACGCACTATTTTAGAGATCTTGGTAATGCTTTGTCTCAATCTTTGCGTGCTCCTTCCCGCTCCCGCTTCCGTCGCTAATGTGTCACTCGTATTGATACGTGGAAAATCGTAGCAGCAGCCAGCACTCGCTCGAAATTAACAGCGCTTCCCTCGGCGCCAATATTTCTCTGTGCGACGCCGAACCTAGGACCGCCCGCCACTAACTACCCCACTGAATCAGCTACGATCACGCCTACACCTTGTCCATACTCCGATTGGTAGGTAACTCGTACCCTCAAATATCAAATGTTTACGTCGCAGAACAGGTAGAGCGATCCAATTTCGTATTTAAGAAAATATATGTATGTCTACAGGATACCCAAATTGATACATCTAACGATTAATTAGTATTATATGTTTTAGTATAAAATGGATATTACATGATACTAAATTTGTAGTGTAAGAATAATTGAACAGAAACAACATTCCCTATTTACATAGAGTATAAACTCAACACCTTAATAAAGTTGTGTTAAAAAGTTTAACTTGATTCCGGTCCCGAAATTTTATGCTGCACTTACAACAGCGATTTAAAAATTAAAATGACGGCTGATGATGGTTGGCTAATTCCTGTAACTATGCTAATAGCAGCCAACTTCACCAAAATATAATCTTTAATCTGGATGCAAATCATCCTAATACGTTCCGATTATAAAGAGCTATAATTTGGACATTATATTGTCCATCAAAATGTTTTACATATAAAAATAAAAGCCTGGCAATCAAGTAATTTGTTCCTCGACCTACTAAACTCATTTCGTGATAGAATCGTGTTTTGAATTAAGATTTAGAATATTTCGCTCCTTTTTTTACGGTTCTAAAAATTAGAACGAAGGTCATTTAACAACTAACGAAAAGTAAAATGTATTAAAGAACTTTCAGGTTGTTGAAAATCAATTATCGAATTTCTTATTCACTTTTAAGAAATAGTTTAACTAAAACGTTTACACAAATAAGACTCTTACTAATACAACGCTACTAATTGCTAGTAGAAATTTCACATGGTATTTGTTTTATTTTCCAGACTGCAATGCACTGGGCCTGCAAGCGAGGTGATGAAAATTTAGTAAAACTGCTAGCCGGTGTCGCTCGTCAAGTCATCAATGAACGTTCCGTGAGTATATTACCATGTTTATATTAACATTTTCAAACTATTATATTTTTTACAAACCAATTATTTAGATCTGTCAGATCTCAGATTGGGTAAATGGTTTATACAAAAACGATCTAAATTTGCTTTTACGTCATACATTTTATAGAGTGCCATCGAGAGTTCCACGATTTAATTTTTTCTCCCTTTCCTATGAACATCAAGGCGTACTGGGACACCTATCTTTTTATTTTGAACGTTCCTCGAATCCATATGAAGCGCTTTGTTTCGATTTTCATTATGCACACAGCAAGGGAATGGAATAATTTGCGTCAGTGGACGTCTATCCATTCAATTTTAACGCTCAGAAAAAATACTTTTACAAGCCTTGTGAACTTTACTATTGAAAACTGAATATGCATTATTAAAAGATATACAATGTTATAAATTGTATTTAAAAATAATGCGGATTTTTAACTTAATCTAAAGTGGTTCGAGATTATTTTCTTTTTAATTCCAATTGTATTATGGAACGTTTAATCCTTTCGTAATCGTAATATCGAAAGCAGTTAAATCGAATGTACCGACTACTAGACGCACTAATTAGGTGTTTACATTTAGAGGGTCGTAACTGGGCACTTCTCCCCAGTTTTACCTAGAAGTTTTAATGTCCAATCAAGTTTAGTTGCTCGAGGCTATTTTGCCTGTTTTACGCGGCTGTTAAAGTTTCATTGCACTCTTTTTCATGTGGCGTTCGGCGGCGACATCGGCGGATGCAGAATGGGGTAAGTTTATTTTATAGCCCCGCTACTTGTAGAGTCTAGAGACGACCGTCTGTTAAATTAACCACTTAGATTTTTTTTATGTACAACTCAAAAAGTTTTACAGCTTGACCCAATATGATTTTAAATGTTATATTGATAAATAGAAGTGTCTAAAAGATACATACATTAAACATCTGTTTTTCATCTAACAATTTTATATACAGTGTCATTTTACTTCAGTAGGAGCATAATATATTTCTTGCAAGTTATATTGTGCTTTGATTTCTAAAGCAAACTTTCACTTAGTTTCAATACATCTGTCGCATTGTAATATTCGGCGGGAGTTATCCAAGTGTGTGTAATATCTATCTGGAATATTATTCGATATAAATATTTGAAACGAGGTCGCAAACGTTATGAAGGTGGCAGATGCGAAGTTCTATGATGCAAGTTATCCAAGAATAATGCTAGGTTTTTTTTCTTTTTTTTTTCTTAAGTAGTCTAAGTAAGTCTCTTTGTCTTAAGTAGGCTAAGATATTATTATAATTTAAAATAGACAAACAAATTTTCAATTAAATTTTTTAGTTCTTTGAGGCCTATTTAGGCTATACTAAAATGTTTTGTTAAAATATGTTTTCTCTAGAAATTTCTTGTATATTTTCTGTATATGTAAGGCCTAAATTTATGTATAGCCTAGGTTTCTCGGGTTTGGCTCATCCACAATACACAAGGCAGGACGGCCTCCAACTCTGAAATATTTTATGCACGTGTGAGATAGGATCGCCGTCCGTAAACATGTGGGATGTGATACTTCGACTCGTATGCAGTCTGTTTTTTTTTTATTTGTGCTGCGAATTTATTGGAAACTAGAGATGAACATTTATGTTGTATCTTGGTATATATTGCTTACAAAGATTTTAAATTCGGATGGATGGATTATTTATAAATGAAGTTTTACAATTAATAATTAATAAATCGAAAAGGTCCCATTCCCTTAATTTATATTATATGCGATTGTTAATACATAAATAAATCAAAGTAGCAATAAATCATCTTCAGAATAACATATGTTCTTCTTTTTCTTCTTTCAGGGATACACTCCTCTCCATATCGCAATTCAGTTCCGCAACGAAAACGTTTACAATCTTCTGGTAGATGTTTACGGTGAGTTTTACCGTAGAATTCCACTGCTGTGTCACTAATACAAGTTGTAATCTCTGTTTTGTAAAATAGAAGGGAACATAATATGTATCAATACAAGTTTCTCGTCAGAAGAAATCTACGTTTACAGTTTATTGTTGTTTTAATAGATAACATTTTAACTTATACTGTTTCTTCTCCGCCTTATCTTTTGAAATATATTTCTAAAATTATCTTTTAAAGTAAGATACAATTTTTCTGCAAAGCAAAAGTTTGCATTTTCTTTATTTCTGTCTCCTTAAGTTAAAATTATAATAAACTAGCTGTCGCCCTCGGAATTAAAAAAAATCTTAATAAGTAGTACGTGTTCTTCCAGACTATATACAACTGTGCCAAATTTCATCAAGATCCGTCGATCCGTTCCGGAGATAACTAACTGCAGCTCATCGTACAAGGAAAGATCACAGGAAAGCGAAGTGTAGGTGAAAGTCGAACATCCTGGCTTAAAAACCTACGCCAGTGGTTCGGAAAGAGTACCCGTTCGCCCTTCAGAGCCGCGGTGACAAGGGTACAAGTTGCCTTAATGATCGCCGACCTTCGAAAGAAGATGGCACTATAAGAAGAAGATGAAGAAGGAGATAACTTTAAACAAACATCCATCCATCTATAAATTCGCATTTATAATATTAGTATAAGTATTGTGATTAAATCAGTAAATGATGAGTAACAACGTTACTTTACAGATGCCGATCCAAATGTAAGGGACTGGTCTGGTAGGAAACCTAGGCAGTATTTAGTTCGTATGGACACTTCTCTTTCGCCTGGCTCTTATCGAAGTAAGTTGGTGTTTACTGATTTCCAATGTAATAGAATCGGTCTACGTCAATTATTTAATGACTAAAGTTTTTTGCACATTGCCTAAATCAAAAAGAACTCTGCCTAGATTTGCTTTGTTTGACGAAAACGAATTAAATATAAATCATCAACGCTTCGTTTATCTCATATCTAGAGTTTAAATGACATAAAACACTGTGATAAAAGAATGTTCTCATCGAAGCGAGCAAAGTATTTCTTGGCTACGTTGAAGTGATCATTAATAGCGAATCTCTGAGATCTTAAAATTGTATTTCAGAAAAAGAAGGATTTTTACGTATTGGATCTCTGAATGTACGAGTAAAGAAGACAACAGAGGCATTCAGTAATTTCCTTGGTGTTGGAGCGACGCGGTCTTCTGCATATGTTCCTAAATCAATAAGAGAAAGAGATTTGGACCGACGTTCTGATGATGGTGAACAACTACACAAAACTTGGGGCTCAGCTGACAATATACCGGTAATATTTTATAATAATGTCTCAAACTGACAGAGAAATTAAGAAGCAAAAGGTTATAGTGACAAGGATATAGTAGAACATCGGTACAGGTACTTAGAAGATGATGGATGAGGAATATATGGATTGTGTAAAAGTTTGTATAATCAAATAGGGAGTGACAAATGAAAAGACGAACTTGATGTCCCTTTCCAATAAGAAAACCCTATGCGTCTTTCCTCCAAATCCACCTCCACTCCTTCTTCATAAGAAAAAAATGGAAAGTGAAAGAGTCATCATCATCATACGTCCCCGCTGAGGGGCTCGGAACCTACCCCAAATTAGGGGTGACTAGGCCATAGTCAACTTAGGCCCAGTGCGGGTTGACTTCACATATATCATTGAATTTCTTCTCAGATATGTACATCATCACGATGTTTTCCTTCACCGTAAGAACGTCGGATAAATGTACATATGTTAATCGAAACTAGAAAAACACATTGGTACATAACGGTATTCGAACCCATGATCTGCAGATTGCAAGTCATGTACTTAATCCTTGAGTCACCGACGCTGGAAAGTGAAAGAAATCCAAAAAAAAAAAAAGAGAGGACAGGCCTAAAATTAGGCTTCCGGAACTCTCATCAATCTATACGCGAAATGATTTCTAAGTACTGGTTAAGCTAATTCGTGCAATAGATTTTGTTGATATTTTCCAGTTATATTTGTTACAGAAGAATGATAAGCAAATGCCACCACCGATGAGTAACAAGGTACGTCGGAGAGGAGCAAGTGGCCGTCGTAACGTAGGCTCTCACAGCAGGAGCACACCTTCAACTCCTGATCAGGTACATTTTAATTACCAGCTTTCCGTACTGATTGGTATACTGATCTCTATATGAGCCGTTTATTTTGAAAGTGACCTAACTCCGTTTTTCAATTTTTTGCCGGTGACCATGTTTACATGTACAACTTCATGTTATTTATCAGTGAAGCACTTCAGATTGCTTATATTCAGAGAAAATACGATACATTTTTTACACATAAGTTTTCCGAATTAATTGAATAACTGAGCCGTGTAGTTTGAAAGTGGCCCAACTCCATTTATAGTTACATCAAGTTATTGTTTCATGCATCTTAAAACATATTAAAAAATTAAGAAGTGAAAAACACATCATAGCTTACAGTGACATGTGCACCGGCCAAAAAAGAAACATTAAAGTAGCTTTAATGTGGTTGAAAATTGACCAAGCTTTATCCAAAGCCATTATCCAATAATGTAGAATTTATAGATCATAATTTTTTAATATCAGGACATTCGTTTTTACCAAATGATAGAGATTTTGCCGTGGTAGAAATGGCATTAAAAAAAATAATTTACTATACGTTGCCCAATAATATTACATGATTATTAAAAAGTGTCGGAAGGGTAATAATTTTATTCTCAATGAAATGAGACAGGAAGATTTTGTATCGACAAAATTATTAGAAGACGCAATTTTTAAAAGAGTAAAAAATTCTGATGGAGAATCAGTAAACTGGTTAAGAATATGTTAGATGCGTTTTGTCAGAAATGAACCATATAAAATTTTTTATATGACATCCATGAATGAAAATGAAAATTTTAAAGTTCTGAATTTATTACCACGTCGGGGTAGACCAAAGAGGTTCGAAAATATTGTAATGGCACCATTGTATAAAAATATTAGGCAACTTACAACAGCAAAATTTAAGGACATGATTGACCTATTACGATACATACCACCAGACCATCATGATTTTTTCAAATCCCTTTCACACGCACAAAATGTAGATGAATAATATTGTTTTGTAATAAATTTATGTTTGTAATTTTCTATGTTATGTAATTAAAAAATGTTTTGAATCGCATAAATTATGTTTTCGAAGTGTTTTCAACATATGCAAAACAAATTCCGTATTCTTTTTTTTTTTTCAATTTGAAACATCTTAAATTATGTTGAATGGACTTGGGCACCTTCAAATAATGAATCTGGCTGTTAATTTTGAAAGTGGCCCAACTCCATTCTTGATAAGAAAACGCACGTTATTTACTTAATAATTGCCACAATTTTAACAGGAACTTTAAATTTAACATCCTTAGATACGCTAAAGCAGTATGACTCCTTAGTATCTTATACGTATATTTTTAAATTCATTGAAACGCAAAACTTTCAATATCTCGATTTGAAGATAAATGGAGTTAGGCCACTTTCAAAATAAGCGGCTCATATATCGACAAGTTATAGATCCCACTTAATTGATTTCCCTACAAATATAATGTTAAAATATAAATTAATACCATAGATGATTTAAATCTTTTGTATTTTCGTTGTTAATTCACAATATTGCAAAAAATTACATTAGTAATTAATTTAATTTTTTACACTTTCACTTACACATTTCTTTCTATTATTTTCGCCTTAAAAGCGTTTTTTTTAACTTACTAAATGTAGCTATTATTCTTTTATAATTAACTATCACTTTACAATATCAATACATAGTATAAAACAAAGTCGCTTTCGCTGTATGTCCGTATGTATGCTTAGATCTTTAAAACTACGCAACGGATTTTGACGCGGTTTTTTTTAATAGATAGAGTGATTCTTAAGGAAGGTTTGTATGTATAATAAATGCATAATATAGTAGAGAAACACTGATAAATTTAAAGTTTTCTAATGTGATGTCGTAAATAAGCACGTTTTTTTGCGCTTATATTGCAAACGCTGGCTGAACCCTACGAGATAGACCAAAATAAAGTACTACAGTATTGTTCACCTTAAAAAGTTCAACAAAAAAGTCCGCGATGGTATATGTCTATCTCTTAGGGATAACCCAGCATAACCATTTTTATTCTTTTACGAAGAGATCTTAAACAATACAGCATTAATCCTTATCCATTTAAGTACCTTAAATAAATTGTGCATTTATTCTGTAGTAGGTATATTTTGCATTGCACCCGTGCGAAGCCGGGGCGGGTCGCTAGTGTGATATAAATTAATAATTATTGTTAAGGAAAGGCAACAGTAATTTAGGATAATTTGTAAAAGAATGAAAATGAAAATAATTAAATAAAAAGGGCGAAAAGAAACAATTAGCACTCACTAAAAAGAATAAATATTTACAACTTATGCATTTTTGAATAATAAAAAAGAAATATATTAAATTATGAATAAAAACGTATAAACAAAGAGATCCGTTTGTATCTGCAACAAGTATTTAATACAAAAGTGCTTTTACATTTCTTTCTATCAATAAAAATATAACAATAACTATAATATTAGTTAATGATAATGTCTCACTAATGTTTGTATAATAAAAATATATTCAAATTTAACTCAGCGCCATCTATTGTTGTAACTAACCACATAATATTAGATTGCTCGGAAAGTCATTTCGCTTTTATTTCCGTTTTCTATGTTTACTTCTAAGTTTGTTTCTATTTTCTATGTTTAATAATACCTTTATTGTTTATTCTTAAAATGCGTAAAATAAGGACAATTGTCTATTACATCTTGTTTATTTCTAACGTTGTCAAGACAACCGGTATGGACACATCACTTTATCAGCTCCAACCGACACGAACATACGAATCCTAAGTCGAGAATACACGAATCCTAAGTCGAGAATACACGAATCCTAAGTCGAGAATACACGAATCCTAAGTCGAGAATACACGAATCCTAAGTCGAGAATACTAAGAATTCTAAGTTGTGAATAAACGAAATGACTTTCCGAACGAACTAATTATTATTAGTTGACACTTCTATTGTATTATTTCAGCCTCGTGCTCAAATTGGTGTAAGCGAAGAAAGAGATTCGGATTCAGATAGCGCTGCTGGTTTCCATTCAGCTTGGAAACAACAACGTGCCTCGCATTGTACATAATTACATTAAAAAAAGCAACGAACAACTGTACTTAAACAATAATAAGTATTACAAGTATTTTAGATTTAAATATCATTTATATGAAATTAATTATAGGTATTTAAATATAATGAAGTAAATTTAAGCATAATTAAGGGATGAAGCTACAATAATTTGCATTGTTGTAGGAATGTTAGGAACCCCCGAAAAGTCGCCATCGATGTATGTATTTGGATATTAAAATATACAATGTTAAAAGTTGAATTATTAGGTGATATAATAAATTTAATCAATAAATTACTTTACACCTAATTGTATAATATAAAATCTAACTTAATATTATAAATGCGAAAGTTTTAATGGATGTATGGATGGATGTTTATTAGAAGATATTTCTAGAACGGATCTCGATGAAATTTGGCAAGGATGTTAAACACAGTCTGGAAAAATACGTAGGCTACTTAATTTTTTTTAATTTCGACGGTGTCACGGGCGATAACTAGTTAACTAATTCTTTCTTTTTTCTGAATATGTCACCTTTTTTTTTTTCAGATATAACGATTGAAAAAGTTGAGACTTTTTAGGGTTCACAAGTAATTATGTTCTGAATATTCCTACCAATTTTTAATTGTATGCGAATTATTGTAGCTTTGACAATACTCCGATAAAATTTGAGAATTAAATTTAATTATCATAATTAAGACAAATAATAGACAAAAGTTTAACTTGCTTGATGTTTATATACTTTTTACTTTGGTTGAATATTAAACATTAGTAAATCTAAATGATTTATATTGACATACGAAATCGTGAACAATCAAAAAAACGATAATCGAGTGACCTTTTATAAATAATTTATTAAAATCTGTGTGACAAATATTGTAAAAAATATATGAATTAAATTTAAAAGCATGACTAAAATATGCAATTTACGATGTAAGTGTTATCGTAGTACATTGTATGGACACAGAGGTCGAAACGAAATGGAAATATAGTAATTCCGGTGAACTTATATTGATATATATTATTGTCTTATTTGTTTTAATACAAATGAAATATTATGCTATTTGACATTAAACTTATGTAATCTTTTCATTCCACTAACAGTAGGTTTCTGAGACCTAAATTCCGTTTAATATTGTTACCTCTATTTTATCAAAAATAATGACAGGTATGATGATATTTTCTATATAAAGATTTAGATCTCAAAAAACAATGGTTAAACCTTCAAATAGGTTCACTGTACAATAGTTATGCGAAATCTGTATTTCGGTTCAGATCCGCTTTTGCACGAAAGGAGAGTTAGATAAATGGTACCAGAATGAATATTAGAAAAAGGTCATTTATCAGTTAAATTTTATTTAATGGGACCACGAATCAAATAGTCGTTCTGTATATAAAAATGTCACAAGTAAAGACAAGCGTGAAGTTCAAGCCATTCCGCGTTTTGTCCGATGAATGTGGTGCCGGAGGCCTAATTTTAGTACTCTTTCCCTTCCCACCCTTTTCTTATATGGAAAGGCGAAGTAGATTTGACGGAGGAGGTAAAGCATAGGAAGAGAAAATATTTACTTTCTGTGTGTTCCCTTCTCGAGTTGATTAGATGTAGGCAACACATCTGAAATTGTGGATGTCTATGAGCAGCGGTCACTTCGCTATTTCGGCGAATTCAGGTAGACAGTTGCTCGTTTGTTTACTGTGAAAGAAAGAAAAATGCTTTTATTTTTTAAATTAAGATTACTCACGATGTATTACACGCTTTACTGTAACTAAGATGAGAGACAGATATATTATTATTTGACCTGAGACATTTGTATTTAATTTAATTTATTGTTCTGACTTATGTTATCAGACCGAAATACCTCCTATCATGGATTATATTCGAAAATACTTTTAACATTCCCTAATGAAATATTATTTTAAATATTATTAATGTTACTTTGATATAATCGATTTTTTTTATGTGATAAATTAAATCCAAACAATCTCATTCCAGTACATTTTATTGTAAATTTCAAACGTATTCGTTTTACAGTTTTTTCTGTTTATGAAATAACATATAATCTTTTTTTTACAAAAACATTTTAATTTGCACAAGTACAATATATAAATAATAAATCATATATCAAAAAAAAATTGCGTTTTTTTTTTCAAAATTACGCTACTTACAAAATTAATCTTACACTATATGAAAATAAGATTCTTTTTTGTATAGCAACGTGATACATGACTTAGCACTACAGTAGCGCCATGCGAGCATTGGTATAAACATATTTTAAATGTACCATAAAGGTTTCTATTAAATGTGTATTTGTTTAAATTTGTAAAATATGGAAACAAACGCAAAACTCATGGGAATTGTAAAATGGCATTAAAACAGTAAACCAGAAGAAGAGACGTTTTATTTTTTCAGCTACAACCAACATCTCAAGTTCTCCTTTGATAAAGGATCCGATACAAGAAACGGTAATCTCAGGGACTGTATTGTTCTCTTGGTTATCTTACTAATATTATAAATGCGAATGTTTAGATGGATGGATGGATGTTTGTTTGATCTCTGGAACGGCTCAACGGATCTTGATGAAATTTGGCACAGATGTTGAACATAGTCTGGAAGAACACAAAGGCTACGTACTACGTTTTTTTCTTCCGCGCAAACGGAATCTCGGGCGACAGCTACTTTTGAAATATATTGAAATGTCTTATGTTTTTAGCGATTATTTTTAATTATAATGTAATGGTAAATCTACACCATTTAAAAATGTTGGAAATACCAACTTTTTTGCACAAAATAATAAGAAAAATAAGTGAGGAAAATTAAAAAAAAAAGAAAAGGAGATATATTTAAAACATGATATAACGATCATGGCTTCCTCAAACAACAATTTTACGAATCAAAGTTCGTAAAATTGTTGATGTTGATAATGAGCAAAAAGTATTCAAACCAAAATGAAACAATTTTTTTTGACAACTTTAGTAAAATATAATATATTATAGTCGGAACAAGAGGACGATCAAAATGATTTTATTGGTTACAATATTTTCCTATGCATAAATAAATATAATAAGTTCATTCTTTTACAGTTGGCTTAAATTAGTAGAATAAAAATACCCTTTTTATATTCAACTGCTTCCTATCCTATCTTACAGGAAATCGAATTACGTTGATTATACTAAAGTAAAGTCTTCTTAGCGTCAGTGGCTCAGGGGTTAAGATCTTGATTTGTAAATTTGATATTTGCTTTTTGCACCAGTAGAGAGTAATTCGCAAATGAAAATAAAAAAAGAATGGAAACGACAAAATTTATTAATGAAAAAAGTATAAATACATATTTCTTACTGGCCAATTGCTCAGATGTTACTGACCAGTATGTTTAAACGAAACAGTTTACCGATAGTTAAGTGATAGAGAACAACTTTGACTTTTAAGGACAGGATCTGTCTACCATAACATTTTAAAGTTAAAAAAATTACAGTATAAGAAAGCTAATGTCGTGTGGCTTTTTCCATTTTCAAAAAAGATTTCTTCATATTCAACTTTGGTATTATTAGTCACTTGTGTTCATCACTGTGTGCCCTATGTTCAACAAGAATATATTCTTCGGTTTACTACTATTTAATTGCAACGCAATGTCAACTCATAATTTTTTTTTTTTGTGTTGTCCTCGGCTCCGCGTCACCGAGATTGCCAGAAACACGCGTGGACGGAATAAATATGCCAACAATTACAGCGTAATGGATTTACGCAAAAATAAATAAAGAGATCTCTAAAAAAATGTTATCGCTAGAAAGGTCTTCTATCAGCGAGTGACTATTTAATTTTTGTCTTAACACACAACTTTTCTGGCTCGGTGAGAACGGCGCTCTTATACCGGTAATTTCTGGCTGTATGTTAATCTTGCAAAATCTTATATATATAAATCTCGTGTCACAATGTTTGTCCTCAATGGACTCCTAAACCACTTAACCGATTTTAATAAAATTCGCACACCAAGTGCAGTTCGATCCAACTTGAGATTGTTTAAATCTCAAGTTATAGTCGCAATTTTAATTTATTGCTAATTATTTGTCTGTTATTATTTGACAGTCACAATTATCTGTTAACTCCAAATGATTCTAACAGATGTCGATACCTTTCGACTGGGTTAGGTAAGTAATCAGTAGATGGCGCTGCTACGGTAAATCTACGAAAGTGTCATATAAGCTTATCAACTGCGCGCGGACGGAGTCGCAGGCGACAGCTAGTAAGTTTATAAAAAGCATTCATATTTTGGCGAAAATATATTATTTTATACACTTAGATCCATACATTTGCTAGCTCTTGTAAGGTCTGTAGTGATTTCGATGATTGATGTATAATTTAAAAACATTTGGGGGTGTTATGGATTTCAAAAAGGGTGTTTTATTATTTTCTTCAGTAACTACTTAATCGTTTCATTTTTGTCTTAGTTTACCACAACAAATTAGGGGCGAGTTACAATTGTGCGAAGGTTGTCTCGTCTCTATGACATCCAATTGATTGTTATCTCTAATAATTCACCGAAATTCGTAAGCGCAATTGATATTTCGGTCATATTATTTCTCGTATATACGATAGCTTCGTAGACAGTAGGTGGTATGTTATTACATTATAAGACTTTCCCATTTATATATTTCTAACTTATTGTTAAGGAATATAAGGGAAGTAACACACGGTTTGTTCAACAGATGTCAGATACATAATCAATCAAATATTATCCATATTCTTGTCCCTTGAACTTAACTAATTTAATAATAATTTTACTTATAAAGTTCGGTGGATGTTTATTTGCAGATATCTCCAGAACATTTGAACGGATCTTGATGAAATTTGCCACAGATAAAGAACAAAATTTTGAAGAAAATATAGACTACTTATTAAGTTTTTTTTAATTCCATGCGCACGGAGTCGCGGGAAAAGCTAGTTCAATAAATATAGCAAAGCTCTACATCCTGTAACTAAAAGCAAAACTTTTCGGTTACTTGACTGTGGTAGATCCCGAAAAAACAATATTTGTTGAACGCACGAATTGGCCGGAAACAGAAAACAGGCGTGAAGTGCAGCAATTCCGCGTTTCGTCCGATGAGTGTGGTGCCGAAGGCCTAATTTTACTCCACGTCGCCTTCCCATCCTTTTCTTATTAGGAATGGAATGGGAAGGGAAAGTGGATTTGACGGTGGAGAGGACGCATAGGAAGAGGTAATATATCCTCTTTGTGTGTGTTCCCTCCTCTGTCAATCGCATATCAAGCAAAAAATGCTTATAAAAGAAATATTTTCTGAAATTCGAACCGCTTGACCTTATCACACTTCGTTACACTGTCACACTTCGTCTCCGTCCACGCGGAATTAAAAAAAAAAAACATTATAAATAGCCTACGAGCATGTGTTCTTCCTGTGCCAAATTTTATCAAGGGCCGTTCCGGAGATACCTTCAAACAAACATCCATCCATCTAAACATTCGCATTTATAATATTAGTAAGATATAACGAACGCAATTTGTAAAGTTCTTCCTCCCGTTATGTCCGAGCATCTATTAATTCGAAAACTTTTGGCTCTGAAAGTTGAACAGCTAGAAATAATTTCCAATAACTTCATTAAAAGCAACGTATTGACGTTTGGGGCGCGCAAAGTAATTGAGTTGTACAAAATCAAACACATCTTCACGCCACGAAACGAGGGAGAGGCGTCTAGTTTGGCGCCGCGACTCGTTGTTATTAGGCGGTCTGTCAGCCGATGCCGGGGAGGGAAACCGGCAGAAGCTTTTCATACGCCAGACGAAGCTGTCGCGTCGCTCTTGTCTCCGATACGCGAACATGTGTTGCCGCTAATTAACCACTTGTGACCATCTAGTGAAACGTGGTATCGTACGTGGACCCCATATAGGTGAGCATTCATATCATACCATATATAATATGTATCAACATTTTAATAAAATACTACGATAATAAAATGATGGCAGTAAAGATTCTTGTGGATGAGATATGCTCTAAGTATCCATCAAGTCGGTTGTTAAATATATATGTAGAGTACTGTCAGTATGTTCTTAGTTTCGATATGATATGAAAAATATTTCAGGACTTTCACTACTACATATACCATAAAAAAGTTTTTTGACACTTCCGCAAGAGATAAGAAAATCAAAATAAACTTTTCGGTTTCAACTAAAACTATTTAAAATAACATAAATGTATTGATATTAAATGCTAATCCCAAAAAACACATTTTTGAACTTTTGTAGTCATATATTTAGACACATTTTAATTACTTAATACTTCTAATAGTATATCTGTCTCGCTCGGGCGATAGAATTAAGTCCACAATTAATGGAAATTACCTCAGCTGGAGACTTTAACAGTATCAAATAGATATCCAATTTTGTTTCAGTGAACTTATTACCGGAAACGCAATGTTCATTAAGTTCTGCTCTTAAACGATTAATTCTCTTCTCTTATTTATTGTGTTATTTGGAAAATTTTCGATTTTTTCATTATCAACGAGTATTTTACAATAACTTAAATTATATTGATTAGTTAAATTGTATTAAATATTACATTCTTAAAATTTTGATAATTACAATTTTCATCGTCTTAAAACCGATTTGCTTAAATTTCTACTTAGACTTAAAGTCTAATTTTATGTAAACTAATCGAAACTTGGAAATATTTATGACTTAAAGAAGAAATGTAAAGTTAATAATTTCACGCTTTTTTAAGTTTTAAATCAAAATATTTAGTTGTGAACTTCATAAGTACATAAGTAATCTTACTAATATTATAAATGCAAATGTTTGGATGGATGGATGTTTGTTTGAAGGTAAATCCTAAACGGATCAACGAATCTTGATGAAATTTGGCACAGATGTAGAAAATAGTCTAGAAGAACACATAGGCTGGTAATTACGTTTTTTTTTAAATTCCGCGCGGACGGAGTCTCTGGCAACGACTAGTGAAATATATTTTTAATTAAGGCCTTTTACATTTCGCAAAATGTAAGAAACTAATAAGAGCTTATTCATTTAATTAATCGGAACCTAATACGTTCTTTAAATCGACCTGCTATTCATTTATAAACGTATTTTCTTCCAAAAAAAATTATAGTATTTCATGACTCATGTAGTTGTTAATAGTTATGAAAATAATAAAAAGTGATACGTAATCTACATATACAAAAAGCAAAATGCTATGTTGGACAATCACGTGAAACCTATTGACAATAAGAGTAAATAAATTAACGGAGAATAGTCCTTGGCACCTAGACAATTTACCGGCTATTAATTTTTTGAATCCTATTTTCCTTTTTTATCCATAAAGCTTCCCACGCATGGTTGTCATAGTAACGCTATTTGATTTTATAGTAACAACCTTTTGACTGTCATTTATTATTTGACGCGAAACCCAAATATAAACATTAACAGCGAGGAAAATAAAAAAGGAAAGCCTCTAAAATATGTAGTCGTTACGTCACAGCCGTGTTTAATGACCAATAGAGGCAAATAAGAGATGTTTTGCAATAATCAATGATCGTTTTCAGAGCCTGGCGCTTTTATTAATATTTGCTAATAGCTTCAACACTTGCGGGACATTTACGTCATCAAAAACTATCATAAACTTATGGGGGTGAAAGTATCACAGTAAATAACTAGCTCTTGCCCGTGAATTCGTCAGCAATTAAAATTTTTGTTTAGTAAGCTAAATCTATAGAAAAAAATATGCGCACCAAAATAAACCATCTGTTCAATACTCGGGTCGGCTGAGTCCATGCGAGTATACGAGGAACGCTTTAGTTGCATCTACGCCTCAACATTTCTTGCAAACTTGATTAATAAAAATAAAAATAGAAGTATGAAGAAACCATTTAAGAAATTTGCACAGCAAAAATGGTTTTCCAAAAATAACCGATGGCAAGTATTGCTACCCTTCTGTAATTGCAAAATCAACCAGTCCCTTTCTAAAAATACGTTAAAGAGTTCCTTCCCAATTTTAAAACAATTAATAATGTTGAGGAAAATTATTTTTGTGCTTCTTACTGATATATCGGTAGTTAAACTGAGGAAGGTAAGTCGATTAATTATAAACCTTAATTTTTTAGTTTAATAAGGTAATATTTATAGAGAACTACATCTTAAAAAATAAAACCTGTTACACATTTAATTAATCGCGGAAATATTTGTTAAAGTTATTCTTATTTCCTTATGTTCTTTACACCGAAGTACATACATTATATAATTACAATGACCATCTATAGACTAACCTATATTAGGAATTTTAAAAAATCTAATCATCATCAACCTGCCCTTATTGAGGGTCGGCACAGTATGTACATCTCTATCAGCCGTCATATCTGATTTTACCCCCTTCTTACGCATATCCTTCCTCATTCAATCTCATTACTTTTTTGCTTATATGATTATAATCCCTCCGCATAACATGTCCAAACCACGCTAACCTTCTGCTTCTCAATTTCTCGATAACTGACGCTACTTACAAACTTCTTCTGATATACACATTCTTAACTTTATCTTTTCTTGTTACACCACACATCCATCTTAGCATACCCATCTCAGCTACATGCAATCTTTTTTCATCTGAAACCTTGGATGGAATTTTAAAAAATGTGCTTAGTTAAAAAAAATTATGTAGGTGACATTATTTTGAATAGGAGAGCAGATTAGAGGCAAGACGTAAAATATGGTTAATATTCAATTCGGTGCTCGTACATACAATGGAATCATTTAAAGGCGTTCAATCAACTAGTACTACGGTTCAATGATATTTGAAATTAACAAAATAACAATTTATGTATTCGTTCACTTTAATTAGTTTACTTTATTCATATTTACTTTATGATAAGTCTTAGCAAGCTTGCGTCGACAGGTCTCTAGAAATCGACTAATGTCACGAAAGCTCCTTTAATTCACTAGTGCGCAAATCAAATAAAAATATTTTAACCAACTAGAATTTTGTATCACTTTGTAGAACGTTCATTTAATAAGTAATTTTCCGCTGCACGCAAATAGATTTCAACACAATTGTTTATTTAATTATTATACAAAACTAATTTAAGTTAAGTAAAAATTTCCAAACGAACAATCGATCAGCTGATAGCAGTAAAATGGCGAAGCAACTGCTGCCCATAGACATCAATACATCAATAGGCGGCATAAGAAGCCTAATTTTAATAGATACAGGAGAAAATGTACAAAAAGGAGAAATTTCTCTCCATCTCTTCCCTCGTAAAATTCTCTTCCTCCTCCCTTCCTAAGGTTTACTCCTTGATGTATTTTCTGTTCTTTCTTCATTCTCCGATTTTTTTTTCATTCTTTTTAAATTTTCTTTTCACGTCACGGCGGTCTATATAAATTGGTATCAGATAAACGAGCTTTATTATGTTATCATCGAATCAACTGAAATATCAGGCCTCGTTGCTATCAGACGTTTGTCCGAATAAATCAATTGAACCGAACCTATTCGTATTGCAGCTTTGACGTACAAATCAAAGCTATTCAATCACAAAATTATAATTCAATTTAACGTAGAACGTTCAATCAACAGTGTACATTTTAATTGTGTAGTGTTAAGTTTTTTTTTATAATAGTGATGGCACTGCGTTTAATACTTTTTATTATTTTAAATTTTAGTATAAAATTATTATGCCGATTGAATAACCTATAATCTTAAAAGTGCAATACTTAATAATTGCCTACGAGAATTAATCTCCTCCCGTTACATTTGAAACATAACATACGTAAGGATTCAATTTATGAAATATTTTATTTCTTAAAAAGTAAATATCTGACATTTTTAATTAGTAAAATTGCTAAGATAAATTTTAAGTAGTTTGTTGGTATTCTAACTGACCAGTAACATATTATTTAAAGTTTAGAATGTATTAAATAGTAAGATCGTATTTACTTTTCTGGCATCAAGTTCAGTTTGTATTGTTGAGCAAACAAAGTTGTCGAAACGTTTGACGTCGTGATTGGAGGTTGAAGCGTCCGTAGCGCTGTGGCAAAACTAAATAGTGAATAACACTTTGATTAAAGTTAAATTCAACTTAGTGCAGGAAAACCCATTAACAATTACTTAACTGATGTCGAGTAGTCCTTAAAATACCTAGATATTTTAGTAATAATCTGAGTGGGATATAATAGAAAATTTTTAATTCTACTTACTAACTACGATACTTACAGAATTATATTTTACTAGCTGTCACCCGCAACTCCGTCCGCGCGGAATTAAAAAAACTTTATTAGTAGCCTATGTGTTCTTCCAGACTATGCTCTACATCTATGCCATCTTTCATCAAGTTCTTTTGAGCCTTTCCGGAGATACCTTCAAACAAACATCCATAGATCCAGCCATCCATCCAAACATTCGCATTTATAATATTAGTATAATTAAAAATCTCTTTATCCAAACATGGTAAAAGAAGAAATACTCAATTCGACCATTATTTAGTAATGACTTATATAATTTTTTGTCGTATCATTGCAAAAAAAATACGAGTATGTCAAAAACAAAAGTCAACAAATACTATTTTCCTTTCAAGAGACCCAGTTTTCTCCTCCGAATAGACTGAAAGCTGAAAGTCATAAAAAAGAAACAATTGAACGAGCATGTTGAACACTCCATGCCATAAGGAAGGTGACACTCCCATAAAATGCAGCTCAGTAAAATGGCTCTTTACGCGATAATCAATACCCACAGCTACCATGAATAAGCCCTCACATTTTCAAGTCGATGAGTCAAGAATACTAAATAGGTGTCGTTGCGAGATGCCAATGTTACTACACTTTCCTTTTACTTAACTTTCGATAGAAGCTCAATATTGTAATTATGAAATATTGCAGTTAATATGAAAATAACAAAGAACTTTTGTAGTAAAATTAGCTCCTAATTAGGCTGTTAATTAAGCTGACTGTTATGAAAGTGAGATTTTTTATATAATTACCAGCACTTGGTTTGTAACTTCACAACGATCAACTTATAACTTCCAACTAAAAACGAATTACAATTTGTGTGAAAACCGCATTTCAATAATCAAAAGAATCGTAAAAAAACAAACAAAACATTAAAAAAAGTTAAAAATAAGTAGTTTTATCACAGGATATTCTAGAATATTCCGGAACCAATACACAAAAATTAAAAAAACAAGAACATAACTCACGCCCTGAGGGGTAGGCACTAGGCACGGACCTCCACAATAATTAAAGTTTTTGCGAAAGCTTTATACTTGCGTTGTTACTAAAAAAGTGAATTCGAAACAAAGCACTTTATACTAGTTAAAAAATTAGAAAAAATGAATATAGCAGAGCATACAACCTTCCCAAGAGTGAAAGAATTTTTCAAATCGGTTCAGTAGTTTCGGAGCCTATTCAATATTCTCTCCTCCTCCACTAATATTAGTACAAATAGGTACATCTTACTAGTCATACTTCTGGTTACCTTACTGATATTATAAATGCAAAAGTTTGCAAATCTTTATTACTAAGTATCCACAACGGCAAAATCTCGGTGAAATTTTAGACTATTTTTTTGTATTCCTCGCGGACGAAGTCGCTGGGAAAGACCAATACATAATAACGGAGTCTCGTACTTTTTAACCAGCCATGACTTAAAAACTTTCATATGAAGAAGTACCTTCATCAATGTAATTATTTAAAAAAAAAGTTTTAGCTCTTTTTTGTCTTAATTTTAATTTATATGTCATTAAAACTCAACGTGAGCTGAATTAAAGTTTTAAAACAATGAAATCACGTAACTTGAAACTACATTTAAGAAAACGTGTATCATAAACTAATAACTACTCTTTCAAATGTACATTTTAAATGAATAATAGAATAATCATATAAGTAAAAATTGAAATCTCTTTCCACGTGAGACATCTTACAAATTAGATACGTGTACAAAATACTGACGATGTCATACGCAGTTGCCTGCATTTAATCTAAATCTTTGAATTTCCAGTGCCAAAACAAGTGTGAACAGACATTATTATTATCTCTATTTTACTCAAAGAAAATCACAGTGAGAACACGTTTTTTTGGAACATATCTTACCACCACGTTTTTTTGGCGATGCAAGCCAACATTAAATATCCCTTCAATTAAAATGAAATATTCAAATAAATACTTATATTTTACTAGAAGATTTTCAAAGTATAATAAAATAATAACAAGGGTTTATTTAAAGTAAGATGGAAAAAAGACAAAATGGTTCATTTAAAGTACATTTTAATATCGGCAATCTAATAATATTTAAAGCCTCATTTAGACTTAAGCTAGTCTGAGAACTATTGCAAGTAATTAACATTGAACTAGACCTTCTGCAGGCAGTGGTACTTTAAATGTATCAAGTAACTAATTAAAGCTTCCGTTGACTCAAGTTACACCGACTGCTTAATTAAATAAAAGGTATTCGAATTGGATAATAAACAAAACTATAAAGATCCGTTGCACCTGGTAAAATTGCCTCTATGAGTTTATTTGTTCTAATCCAATCTTATCTAAATTATTTTCTCAGCATCACACAAGGACTTAATCATCATCAACCTGCCCTTATCCCTATGTAGGGTCGGCACAGTATGTACTACTCCTCCATACATCTCTATCAGCCGTCATATCTGAATTTACCCCCTTCTTACGCATATCCTCTTTCACACAATCCATCCATACTTTCTTTGGTCTTCCTCTACCTTTATAGCCATCCACATTCAATCTCATTACTTTTTTGTTTATATGATTATCATCCCTCCGCATAACATGTCCAAACCACGCTAACCTTCTGCTCCTCAATTTCTCGATAACTGGCGCTACTTTCAAACTTCCTCTGATATGCACATTCTTAACTTTATCTCTTCTTGTCACACCACACATCCATCTTAGCATACGCATCTCAGCTACATGCAATCTTCTTTCATCCGAAATCTTGGTGGCCCAACATTCAGATCCGTACAATAAGACAGGTCTTACGATTGACTTGTAGATCTGTCCCTTAAGCTTGGGTGGCATTCTTGGATCACAAGTCACACCGGTGACCTGTCGCCATTTCATCCAACCTGCATTTATTCGGCTTTTCACATCCCGGTCAACACCACCATCGTATTGGACGAGTGAACCGAGGTACTTAAAATCGGAGCAGGTTGGTAGGTCAACACCATTTAAAGCGATTGGAGAAAAGCTGGTCGGACCACCAAAATCGCAGAACAAATGTTCAGTTTTGGTTCTGCTGATTTTAAGACCAGCTCTCTCCAATTTATCTCGCCATTTTTCCAACCTGCTCTGCACCTCGCATTCATCCTCCCCAACAAGCACGATGTCATCAGCATAAAGCATACACCAGGGTGCTTCCTCCTGTATGTCTGATGTTAGCGCATCCATTACCAGGAGGAAGAGATACGGACTTAAAGCCGAACCCTGGTGTAGGCCTACCGAGACACCAAACCTGTCACTATCGCCAACAGCGGACTGGATGTGTGTATTGGCTCGACAATACATAGCACGAATAAGCTGCAGGTATTTCCCAGGCACTCCTTTCACTTTCAAAGCCCACCACAAAACCACAAGGACTTAATGACAAGATATATTATAATTAGTCGACATTATGGATAACTCTTCCATACATCTCTAGCGTGCGAAATGAATTCACTCCCTTTCTTATATCCTCTTTCATCGAATTCATCTATAGTTTCTAACTTAAATTTATATAGATGAGAAATATACATATACGTCTTAGTAATAAATAAAAAAGGAGACTTAGAGGACTTTAGATCTGAGAGATGATTTAACAATGAACACACTTCAAAGTCCCTTTAAAAGTCCCGTAAATTTCCACCGCAGAAACATATGAATAAAAACATGATATTGCTTTTATTACGCTTCGTCTTCATACCGCAGTGTAATTCCACGGTTACAAATACTCAATAACATATATACAGAATACTATGTTTTTTTGTTTTACTTACATTTTATATTACATACATGGTCAGTTAATTCAGTCAAGCCTAATGTTGGAACTGAGACAGCGTCGTGAAAATGTGGGCCTACATCATAGCCGCAGCCCGAGGCGACTCCAGGCAAACTGTCAACAAGAATAACTCCATGCAAAACAACTCCGATGACCATCTCTTTTCGTAAGTTTTATTTTGAATAGGCTGTGTCACACTTAGAGATAATTTGCAACTATCCATGCACTTACTCTATGTTCTCCTTGTATAATATGTGTACAGATTAAAATTCAGCTTAGGAAATTCCAAATTCAAATTCAGGAGGTAAATCCTATTTTGTAGTTAGGTTAGATTTGAAAGTAACCAGCTATTTTCTGGCTTTGATGTTCTTGAATTCAGTTATTTTTCGCGGTTAAAACTAATGTATGTGCTTCATTACCACTGACAATTTGTCTGTAGTTTTTAATAGTAATAAATAAAGGCATAAAGAATGTTGTTTTGAATTTATTATATTAATTAATTTCGATCGGGTGTAATTAATAAAGATGTACGTGCCTGTAAGTGTTTGCTTAACCTTTCTTTTGGTTTACAATGTCGATAAATTCATACAAAAAGATATTGTTGACTCTATCACTCTCTCATAAATAACTGCGATAACAATATTTTTTGTAAGGATTTTTAAAAATTTCCAACCTACGAGAAATTTTCGTTTCAACGACTGTGAGGCTTACGGACTTTATTCGTTTGTCGCAATGACATCAATGTTGTGTATTTGCACATGATTGTGATCAATAAAACCTTGCATCTAAGGGACACCGTACACGGACAACTTCAAGCAGTTGGTTAGCTGCCGGCAGCATTAGCGCCGCTATAAATTGCTTCCGGCAATATACCGATTGCTAGTAGGAGCCGTTGTCGACTGCTTAAAACTGTCCGTGTGTGGCTACTCTTATCTATTGCACTCGAGCTTTGTGCATATTGTTAAAGGAAAATTAAATATATCATCTCGGAAATAAATTCTGGTAAATTCAATTACATTACATTTAAATAAAAAGAAATTGCTGGTGTAAATAAAATGGTATGGTTTTTCTTAATTAAGTTGTCTATTGTACATATATATATATATATATATATATTTAAGATGCAACGGAATAAATGGTTCTTTACAAGTCAGGCGACTGTGATTAACAAGTTTTATTTTCAGTTTCTGCAACCAAGAGCGGAGGGTATAGAAATGGATTTAATAATTATACGTCTTAAGTAATTTAAAAATTGTAAATAAAGTATTAATATTTTAACAAATACATAAAAACATTTTATGTACGTCTTGGTACATCGACAGTTAACATTCTTGATGTTTAGCGTAAGACAAGTTTCGACTTAGACATTATTATTTTAGAACACTTGTTTGTAAAATGGTTTCATACGGTTTTTTGATATTTTTACTAATATTCTTTCAGTACCGTAAATTTCTACTGCTAAAATATTTATTTAAAATAGATAAAAAACATGTTATTTCTGCTTTTTCAAAGACACTAAGAGAGTCGATTCTTGTACAACTACAATAGATAATGTATGTTTTACAACGTTCAGTGGTCGTGTAGTCTGTGTAATATATTGTCTTTTTTGACAATAATGAAAATGTTTAATCATTTTCACCTGTTTTCTTCTGTTCTCATTTATCTTCCTTTCTCTTCTAATTATAAACTATAATATATTTTTATCATCTAGGGTAACTAGTCTGTCTGTGCTCTCAATGGGTCTCGGTGACATGACAGCCGTAATTCATTTGTTTTTTTTTATTTGTCTCAATAATGTTTTTCCATTGTTTCAGTTATCGTGATGGCAAAGTGTTCACTCTATCGAGCTCTGGCGGCCCACGCCCGGGTCCCTCTGGGTTAACATCGCGAGATATGATCAAGACACCACGGTTTCCTCACTTCAAGAAAACATTATCAACGAACACACTGAATCCTTTGCACATGCAGGCCAATTGTAGGAACGAATTAGAGGACGGAATCGGGCCTTTTGAGGAAGTAAGTGTAAATTTCTTATCACACTTACAGGACGTACGCGTGTGTATTCATATGTTCATATATTCTCTATTCAATTTCCTAATGTAATATTTTTTCTGTGTAAATGAAGTACAAAAAAATTACATGTAATTAGTGACTTTTATAAAGAAAATACTTAATTGACAAGTCAACATAGTACAGGGTATAAATTTTTAGATGTAGCAATAACAATTTTTTTTTATATCAAAGATGGCAAACGAACAAACAGCCATCTGAATTCGCCGAAATAGCGAGGATGAATTTTTCTCTGATTTTATAAAATCTAACGATTTCCAGTCCAAATTAAAAACGAATTAATAAGCGTCATCGATACTATTCAAAATAATCGCAGAGCATATAATTTGAAATGTTCATTTCTCGATATTCGTATTTGCTAGTATGTACAGTCGTTTATATTCATGTTGTAACTGCTAGTGTAATGAAGATTGATGGCCACTATTGGGTCACCATTTGTTTATTGTAGTATTCAACCGATTACAATTTTTATCCATATTTCTCCAATTCTGTTTGTTATTTGTACGAGGTAACCGATAGGGTTATTGGACATGCTGTGTTCAAAAATTTATGCGTTTTAATAATTAATATCTTATCATTTTTAAATATGCCAATAATCGATTTTTATTAATCACTTATATTCTGTATTGTGATTTAAAAAAAATATGTTGCTATCATCAATTAGATATAAGTAAAGCGTTAAGGGGGAGGCCTACGTTCAGCAGTGGACGAAATCAGGCTGATTATGATGATGAAAGCGTTATCTGTAACTATATTAATCAGATTGTATGTGGTTCAAAAGAATAGTTTAAAAAAAGAATTGTTAATATAGAAAAACTATTTTAATAAAAAGCGCCAATCGAGAAAGTCTCAAAATAATAAATAATACAAAACTTGTGTGCGCTATCAATCATCCAATTAAAAAAAAAAATAGATAACGAAAGTAATAAACGGCAACACTATAAATAGACTAAATGTTCGACATTGACAAAAAGAAACAATGTCCGTACGATTTACGCGCAAATACAAACGGTCCTTGTGTAAGACGTGGCGTCCATACAAAACTACGACCGCACACAAGGGCGCGACCCCGACCCGATGGTGTCCGCAGAAAGCCTCAACTATAGCAAATAAAACTCAAGCACTACTCGAGTCAGAGTATAAACTATTAGAGTAGTCATTTATGACCTCTTATTGATTGCTTCTTTTAAACACCCATTATTTCAAGTTTAAACTAATTTTATACCCGCTGTCACTGCAGATGTTCAGGAATAGCCGTTTGTTACTTTTTATGGTGGTTCTAAATGTTGCAATTTGCAATACAATTAAAAAACATAATATTGCGTGTTTCTAAAATGTCAGTGGTAGCAGGAATATTACCGCTTTTTATAAATGTGAACGAAATCTTAACGTCACCTGTTGATTTCTTAATTTAATTAAAATTCCAGTGTAAACAACGATAAAACGTTTAGACATCGAAACATGATCAAGTTAATACATTAAGTTTTAAAGGGGGCAATTAGGCTTATTAAGTTCTGCGGAGGTGGTCGGGCAATCACTATTTATGACAGAAACTACGGTGAACGCGTCATAAATGTGACATAGGGAAGCACTGTAGCAATCCTCATGGCCTATTGTTTCGATGGAGCTGCCTTGAACACGCACCGACTACCCATTAATTTTTAGTCCTAGCGATCATTCACAATTCGTCTGTCGCGACAGCAGCCGTCGGGTTAAAGTTCTTAAGCGTGCTTTTATTCCGTAAAACGAGTGACAATCTTTTAATTATCATCTACCGTACGCCGGCTGAACTGAATTCTTTTAATTAAAACACACGATCGAGGGATGTCGTGACCGGACCACCTAAACAATTACCTGATACCGATCCGTGTTCATTTTGTTGACGAGTCTTAATGGCTCAATTTCTTTTGCGTTCAAAGTCCTCAAATTGCAACGTAAAGATAGCTACAAGTGTTTGATTAAATTAGACTGGAGTAGTCCGCTGACAACGTATATTAGTGAACATGAGCCCAGTTTACGCCATTCATAAAATACCACTGGGAAACAACGCTGCACCGGTAAGTGTAATTTCTAGCTACCACATTATTTCTAAAATATTATCACTACTGTAATTTAAGGACAAAAAAAATTGACCGCGACCCGGGACTGGGCTAGTTTCTTCAGAATAATCTGACTTATCAATAATATTAGAACTCCATAGATATTGACAGCAGATCTTTATCGTTCATAGTATCTGTGGAGATGGCAAACTAACCCTTTCGTATATGTGTTAAGTATTTATTCTTTACTAGCTATTCTACCTTACTTTTCTATTAATATCCTAATATTAGATTTTATTCCTTAACTTTCATTCTTTTCTACATTTGTCGTGATTAAGAAGGGATTAACGACTGAAGTGACGGATATAGATCTGGAGAACTTAAACTGGTGCGCCCACTCCACATACAATGATATAATGACAAGATGATGTGATGATGACTTACTCTTCGTTCATCATTCAATCATCTTTCTTAATCTAGTTTCATTTATAAAATTTAAATTATGACAGCTGCGTGATTTTGGACTTAAAAATTCTTAAAATTATCAATAACATTGTTACTTTTCTAAAATTTCGTAATATTGCTTTCTATGAGTAAAATCGATAAGTACTTAATACTAATATTATTTACTGTGTTGACTTCAAACGTCGTGGCTGGCGGGTAGAAGAATGGAGACGCTAGTAATTATTGCCTCGTTTAATGGCCGTCGCAAGTGGACTGTCCCTGTCTGTTGTACAGACCGCCATCTTTGTTACAATACTTGCAATTTACTACATGGTATTGACACAACATTTTAAAAGTAAAAAAGATCTTTAACCATTTATTTTAACTACTGGGTTTGGAGAATGAAAATTGATGAATAATCTTTGTTACTTACCTTAGTTGTCTTGTGAAAACTGTTAAGGAAGTGCTTTTTCGATTCCTCTACAATAAAAGTTCTTATTTGTTTTTAATCACAATGATAAAAAAATCTCTTCCATTTAAACTTGACGCAGGTTAATAACCTTCTAAACGCGAAACATCGAAGCAATATTATGATCGAAGTTACACGTACGGTAGCTCGGTAGCTCAACTTGTTGCTTTTCGTCTTGTTCACGTTTGGTTACGATGTCACCGTCACATTGTAAACGTCGACAGCTATTATGAATAGTAATTTTACAAACTGACGGGAAATTGTGAATATAACGTATTGATTGGAGAGCGTCGGTGGCTCAGGGAGAGCGTCGGTGGCTCAGGGGTTAAGCACTTGACTTGCAATCTGCAGGTCCAGGGTTCGAATCCCGCCATGTACCAATGTGTTTTTCGATTTTCGATTAACATATGTACATTTATCCGACGTTCTTACGGTGAAGGAAAACATCGTGATGCAACCTGCACATATCTGAGAAGAAATTCAATGATATGTGTGAAGTCAACCAACCCGCACTTGGCCAGCGTGGTTGACTATGGCCTAAACACCCCTAACTTGGGGTAGGCTCCGAGCCCCTCGGTGGGGACGTATAGTGAGCTGATGATGATGATGAACGTATTGATAGTGACGTATAAATTAAAAAAACAGCGTCATCAATCAGTGTTATCATCCAATTATGACATGAGGGTCGTCAAAAGTAAGTAACTCTGTTGTACTTAATAAACCGGCGCTTATCATCTTTCGACCACATTACTGAACATAAAAATATCGTCGACATCCTTCCGATCACCCTCGGTTAATTAGACACTCTATAACCATAATACGTCGTGTGACTGTCTAAGTACATTGTCAGGGTGTACAAACGCGCTACTGATGTCATATTTGTGACTACTTGCCGTTTTATTGTATTTTTATTGATGTACATTTAAAGCGGATACGGCTGCCTCAACAGTCTGTAATGACCTGTCGCTGATTTTAATAAATTGTTGATAAATCGCAGTGTACGGATTTTATTTGTTTTTTATTCATATATAAAGTTATAAGGACTGTGTTTGTGTGTGTATTGTTCGTTAGATTATAGAGGATAATATAACAATCAGTAAAACTGCTAAAATCTGTACAACTCCATCTAGCGGTTGCAGATGTGGATTGTGCAGCTGTTGATCTGTTGGCATCGATACTAAGCAGATCACGTCCTCACTTTATAACAATAGAAAAGCTATTTCGAAACCATAAGGAAAATCGTGACCTTTTTGGACGAGGAAGCCATATATAAAATGTCTCGTGTTTCGAATTGAAAAATTCTATTTCATCAAGGTACCTTGGTATGTGTAATTAATATACGATTCACGTCCATTCCTACGCTATTTCATCGTAAAAATTGGCGGCAAATAATAATAATAACATTAACACGTTTTACTTTGAAGGGTTTCAAATGACAACACATGTACGGTAACAAATTGTCATCACTGACACTCTCATTAAAAAACAGAGATAGCAAACACAACCTAACAAAAATCTTCACCTAAGTATTTTTCGAATACAAGCTGTCACTCGCAATTTTTCTCAACGGAGAAAATAATAAAAATAGCCTAAGTTACTTCCACACACCTAAGCTATCTCCAGTAAAAGTCTTGTAGGAAATGGGACATTCGCTTACCTAGAACAAACCCAGTTTTACAGACATACAGACACACAAATATTTTATTGATTCTGGCGATAACATTATCAAAAAAGTAAAATCTAGAAATAGATTCATTCGAGATAATAAAAAAATGCAAAAGACCAAAATAATAACCAAAAAAAAAAATTGCGAGCGACAGCAGTAAGTAATATTTTTTGTCAACGAAACCTTATAGACCCATTTTCGGCAATCAGTAATTAAAGATCACACTATCTGTGTATGTAATCTGGAACAATGGAAGTTATTACTTCAGCTTAATTAAACGAGGTCGAACTGTATTAAAAGTATAGTATGGTATCGTACGCACGCCGGAAAAGGACCACGCCTTCATAGTTCCGCAAACAACCAGACTACGCGATACTTATTCAAGTCTTCTAGTCCCACAGAGTACCGTGAATATGAAAACAGTTTTCTCTATACAAATTTAGTCTTCGCCGATAATGAATTATTTATCGTGAAATTTAAATTTTAAACGTCATGACATCTGTATAATAATTAAGTTGTTATCTCTATTTTTAAAATGATTATGAACGGCATCGTAATATTGTGATATGCAAGTGTTCCATTGAAGACACATTATTACAGAAGACTGTCTATAAAATCTGCGTAATATCTGTCTTTAAACTCTCCCAAGTACCAGTCATTGTCTGAACAAATTTAAAGATATATATTTATGTACGAATATGTCGGTAGTGGAAACCCACGCTTAGATTGTATCTGATGATTAGTTAAGTTGATTACAATACGGTTAACCCAATGTTCACAAGTGCTCCCCTGATAATAATTAAAGTGCATTCATACTAACGACTACATATCGATAAACTGAATTGCTTGAAACTAAAAACCAAATACCAAATAGTGTGTGAGATATATAAACTTTAGCAAGCATTAATTTCTAAGAATGCTTTATAAACTAAAAAACTTTTGAATCTAGAGAATAGTGGATAAGGTTACGAGTATGGATGGGTCCGATTCCCCACATACGACTATTATCGTAAACCAAAGAGTCACATCTCATCACAAGTCTAAAACTTAGTTATAATGGTTAAAATAAATATTGGAAAATTAAATTTGATATTAGTTTTTTAAAATAAAGTCTTTTAAGCAAGTCTTTTTTACACCATATATTTGACAAAACTTTCAAATGATTATTTCTACCGTAAGTTCTTAATGAGGTTCATTTATTTGCGACGATTAAATAAATCATTTTTATTCAGGTGGTGAGTGATGTGGGTCCAAGATCAAGCTGGATGCAGAGGCAGGTTTCTAGGTTCGCTCGCAACCTTCGGTACCGGATCACTGGCGAGGGTAGAACCAAGCCCCCTGACTGGTTCCTGGACAAGTTCGCGGCACAGACGTTCTCAGATCCCGATGAACCATTATATCAAACGAAGAGATCGAAGCTTCTTTGCGGTCTGAGATTGGCATTCGACCCTACGCTACCATCACATTACCATGTACGTACATTGATATTTCTCAGGAATTCCACGAACTCATTCCCCCATCCCCTTTTTCCATTGAATGTTGTACATACGTCTGATCTCCCTCCATACTTTCATTGTTGATATACCACGGATCCGAAAGATTTGAAACATCGTTCCTCGTGAACTCAGTAAAGGCCTGGAATGAGTTGCCAGCATCAGTGTTTCCATCCCGCTATAACGTAAGTTCCTTCAAGGTTAGAGTGAATAGACATTTGTTAAGACAGCGCCTACAACTTTCGACCAAATCACCACTTATACCAGGTGGGATTGTGGTTCAGCGCTAGTGTATTTGTTATAAAAAAATCTATATTTTTACTTTTTTTATGAAAGGCCACTGGCCAAGATGCATGCTGGTCAACTGATGTGGCCACTTCAGATACGCATCTGCTATGTACTAATGAGTTGCAGGTGTGTTGAACAACTAATGTACTAATGTTGAAAATAAAATCTGTGAAGGTTATTATTGTTCATATAACAATCTTAATTTTCGATAACTTCTTGTTAGAAATTATGTTAAGTCAGTATGTTCTATCATTAATTTTTTTTATTTACCTAATGCTTGTGTTCCCATAGTGGTTAGCAGTGGTGTCTCTTGCCATCTTGTACAACGTGGTATTTGTGATCGGACGAGCTGTCTTCTGGGAGCTGGACAACCTCACAGTGTTGTGGTTCATCCTAGACTACCTCTGTGATGCTATTTATCTCATTGATACGGTGATTCATGTCCACGAAGGTATGTGATTGTTTTAGTGTCCTGGATTTTTTTATACCTGTAACTGTATAAGCTTTGCGAGGCTGTGCGCAATTTAAACCATTTTCTGTGCGAATCTATATTATATTTAAGCAAATTTTGTTAATCTATGTGTATGAATGTTTCCTTGATTTGTGTATTTTAAACTGTCACATTCATAGATCGATCGAATCGAGGGCTTTACTGGTTGTTTGTATGTATTGTTTGCAAACAGATGAAACATCGTGTTTGACACCAAGATAAAGTACTTTTAAATCAATAGAAGTCACAGAGACGCAAGTTACGAGGGTTGCTTACGGAACGAACTCACAAATCAACAGTTTGACACCCACACGGCGCGTACGGCCGCGCCTTGCGTCATCAAATTTAGCTAACATGTGGACAAACATGCGGCCTTGTCTAGTTGCTTTTTCCGCACAAATATGGCAATGCTTTCGTAACACAATCGCCTCTAACTGATGATCGATGGGTAGACCCTAATTTATTCTTATCTTGTGCCTCTTAATGCAAATCTATTTTATTAGGTATTTATGCGAAAAAAAATTATATAGAAGTAACTGTTGTTTTATTTGCTGTTGGATGTTAACAAATAATTAAAAGTATGTTTTTCCAGGTTATCTCGAGCAAGGTCTCATGGTGAAGGATTCAACAATGCTCAGGAAACACTACTTGAAGTCAGACTCGTGGAGGTACGACCTCATATCCTTGATGCCAACGGACATCGCTTATTATTGGTGGAAGCCCGGCACTTGCGACTATGTTAGTACTAAATTCCCGTGTTAATTAATCTAATCTTTTATTTTTCACACAGGAGGTAACTAATCTGGTCAATACCTGAATATGTCAACATTATTTTTGTTACAGCAACGTTTGCCGTGCCCTGTTATTGTACGACTGAATAGACTATTTCGACTGCCTCGAATGTGGGAGTGGTTCGACCGCACCGAGACCGCCACCAGCTACCCCAACGCTTTCAGAATATGCAAGGTACTTCGACTAAATTAATTCTAATCTATTTGATTACATGCCTATATTCATTATATATATTGGATGTACTTCATATTTTTATAAATTTACAGGTCGTTATGGCAATTTTAGTGCTCATACATTGGAATGCTTGTCTATATTTCGCAATAAGCTACGCTATTGGATTTGGTACTGATAACTGGGTGTATAATCTGACTGGTTCACGTAATGAATCTCTCGCTCATCAATATATATACAGTTTCTATTGGTCCACTTTAACTCTGACGACTATCGGAGAAACACCACAGCCTGAAATCGATGCTGAATATTTGTTTGTCGTCGCCGACTTTTTGGCAGGAGTGTTAATTTTCGCCACAATTGTAGGAAATATTGGATCAATGATTTCTAATATGAATGTGGCTAGAGTTGAGTTCCAAAATAAAATGGATGGCGTCAAGCAGTACATGGCATTTAGGAAAGTAAGTGGTGAGTTAGAGGCTAGGGTTATTAGATGGTTCGCGTATACTTGGGCCCAAAGCGGAGCTTTGGATGAAGAAAACGTTTTGTCATCTTTGCCCGATAAACTAAAGGCAGAAATAGCTATACGTGTACATCTGGATACGTTACGTAAAGTGAGAATATTTCAAGATTGTGAACCCGGGTTGCTGGAAGCACTAGTCTTGAAGTTAAGGCTGCAAGTCTTTAGCCCAGGTGATTACATCTGCAGAAAAGGCGATGTCGGCAAAGAAATGTATATAGTTAAAAGAGGGCGACTTCAAGTAGTCGCTGATGATGGGAAAACTGTTTTAGCTACATTAAGTGCTGGTTCAGTATTTGGAGAAGTAAGTGTCTTGGAAATAGCTGGGAATCGTACAGGTAACCGAAGAACGGCAAATGTTCGCGCCCTTGGCTATTCAGATCTGTTTTGCTTGGCAAAACGGGATCTCTGGGAGGCCCTAGCTGATTATCCAGATGCAAGGGCTACTCTTACGGAACGTGGCTGTCAATTACTAAGAAAGGTTTGTTTACTTTAAATACTATTCAATTTATGTTTTTTCTTTAAATGTTCCTGGTCTTTTTTAAATAATCCACGGCAATCAACATTTTTCTAGGATGGTTTATTGGATGAAACTGTCTTTGAAAATGCTCAAACTACCCAACAAAGTTTGGAAGAAACTGTCCACAAACTGGAGACGACCGTCGAGATGTTGAATAACCGCCTCCAAGGACTTCTCGCTGATGTTGGGGAGGAACAAGCTAAAATAAAGCAGAGGATTAACAAACTTGAAGTTAGGTAAGATAATACTACTAAATGTATACCGAATGGCATTCAAACCCTATGCGAATTTGATTTCATGCACGTTTTGATATGTACGGATTTTCTCATTTATAACATGGCAAAGCGAATGATAATATTTAATTAATTGGCACCAATAAAACAAAGAAATATTTTTTAGAATAATCGAATCTGACGACGAAGAAACTGATTCAGAAGATACGTCAGCTGATGGTTCCGACTTAAGAAGTGATATTGTTCAGGTTTATGATTCAAGTTCTGGTCCACCTATTAGTTCTCCGCGATCCACCACGATGTTTATGAACAATCCCGTACGGGAACGTGGATACTCTCTGAGTGTAGAAAGAACACCAGGTCTCATGCATTTTCCACCGGAACCACGAAGCAAATCTTTACGCATCAAGAAAATTCATAAGGATATATCAAAGTGAAAACAAATAGGAGAAATATGAGTTGAAATACTAGGAACCAGTAAATATTTGAGAAATATTCTTGGGGTTTGTAAATTCAAAAACATTTCGTCTTTCACCGTTATTATTCTTAACAAATAACATGAATCATTGTTGTTTATTGTTTAGATTTTAGATTTAAGTGTAACTCTTCAAATTTATCATAATTTCGCGTGTCATAAAGTCACGTACAAAATCGTACATAATTTCTTAAATTCTATTTACTAAAAACGACTTTCAATTTGTCACGTCGATGTAAATATTTTAGATTGATGTTTTATTCCACAGTGATCTCTAAGTACTGTCATATTTTTATTTTTACGGTAGGCACTGCATGTGGTAGAGTTTTATATGATCGTGTTTATGAATTGGCACTATATCTCAGTGTGTCAAGAGAAAGGCATAAAATTTTACCATTGATTACTTTTGTATATGTTTGTATAAAGTATGGCTTAACGTTAAGATTAATTACACATTACAATTGTTTTATGGTAACTTAAATTAAAAATGTTCTTGATTTTCAAACCAAAGATTAAAATCATGTCCTTCTTATCGATTTTTTTCCGTGCGGTGAAAGAAATATATGCAACAAAAAAGAACAGCTTGGTCTTATCAGTTACTCTTAGATTTATTATAAAAAGAGGATCTGCGCAGCTTTAATAAATCACTGCTGTGATCTTTTAACAGTGTTGAAAAACTTAAGTAGTCTTTTTCTCCGCGTGGCGAAATAATGGCGAATTGTGAACCTAGCGAATCTAAACCGTATAATAAATATATGTGATTGTTACTCGCCGTAAGCTTTTCACTTAACAACCAAAGTATTTATATCAAAGAAGTCTATTAATAAACTAAGATAGGTAATTAACTAGATAATAAAGTATAAAATACAGATTATATATTTGTATTTCTACATACGATGTAGAGAACTTTACATTGTCGTGATACTCGTGTATGAAGAGATAATAAAACAGTCAGAAGAGAAAACATTTCATGTATTACAAATATTCATTATCCATCTGTAAAATATGTTGTTATTTATAATTAAATTTGCTCACACGTCACCCTCTTTATCAAATTATCTGTCAAACTCTTGAGTTCATTAATGTTATCAGAAATTCATTTGTCATTTTATCGTAAAATATATCACTTGTCAAAGTGATATATTTGGTTTATTAAAACTGGTTTATTAAAAATCTGTATGACAAATAATATATTTCATGTATTATTAAAAAACCAGAATTCGAGTACATTATACTTGACGCTTGAACTGACTGGACGTTTAACGAGGGGACCTAACCGTGGGTGTCTACTGCCGAGACAACCATACTATAACGTATTGCAATCTCTGTCTTTCTCAAAACGGTTTAAAAGGACGTCAATATTTTTTAAAGCAAACGTTTCACCAGTGTAAACCCACCGTTATTCGTAACCGACATATCATTTCTAGCGTCAGACATATAAACCAGATTTTAATGACGTATGTAATTACGTTGTTTCTAGTGAAATAAGTTGGAAATGCACCAAAGTAGCATAAAACAACAACAGAAGCTGACCTCATGAGATATTGTAGTAACTGAGGCATAGTAATTTTGTAATATTATAACTGGTTTTATAAAAAATATACTTAGCATTTTTCAATTAAAATTACTTAGAAAAAAAATGTATCTAACATCTTTTGACAAGTAGAGAAGTGATATTTTTTAACGATTGTATTTATATATCAATTTATAATACATATTAAAAATAAATTAAATATATTTTACTATCAGTAGAATGTCATAGTTTATATTTATGTATCATAAGGAAAATTATTTGTAGAAATATACCGATGTCTTAGTCTTATTCTGTGAGACTGACGATTGTGGATTAATGAAATGAATGGAATAAAGTTATTTAATTGACAAAAAAAATTATTTGGCACTTTCCTAATTAGTTGCTTATGTTAAGGAAAGAGTAAGGGAAAGGGTGAAGCTGTCAATTCAAAACAAATGCAAGCGGAATGGTTCTTTGCACTATAAGATGCAAACGACTAACTGATTTCACTAAAATAACGAAGCTAAAAATGTCACGTCAAAGTTCTCGATGCGGTGCCTTCCTTAAATGGACAAAAAAGGGGGGGGGGGGGGTACATAAAGTGGTTAATTCCCCCGTCATATACATTCGCACCCTTTCCGAGTCATGATCCTCTTCCAATCGTCTCTTAATATGGTAGTGTACACTCACCAGAAGAAACGCGAAATGACTTGATCATGGCTTTCTTCTATGTGGTCGTGTTATTAAAAACAGCGAGAGGGCCATTGTGAAGCTGATGCTGCTAAGGCTCGACTACTGTTAAGGTTTGCAGGAAGACTTAGACATGGTAAGCTTATCTTATTTAGCTCTGGATGTCAGTGCAAAGAATTGTTCTAGACACTTCGGAGAGTATTATCAAAATATCTTTACCACTGTATACTGATAGGGATAACAGGAAAAGCTATATTATATTTTTGCCGAAGAAACGCTATAATAAACCAAATTACTAATCTTACTAATATTATAATGTTTGGATGAATGGATGGATGTTTGTTTGAAGGTATCTCCAGAACGGCTCAACGGATCTCGATGAAATTTGGTATAGAGGTAGATCATAGTCTAGAAGAACACATATGTTTTTTTAACTTCAAGATGACGGAATCGAGGGCGACAGCTAGTATTAAAATAAATGAAAACCAATTCATATTTATTTTTTAATATTTTTATCTACAGGTACCGTAAAAAGAAACTTTGAGTCTACTAAACCTATATTAGTTGCGCTTTCATATTTGAAAAAAACATCTACATTAATTCTGATTGACATTAATTTTATTTAATTTAATACGCGTATAATAAAAAAAATCGAACAACGTCAGGGTGTACGTCAAAGTGGAACACGTGGCAGGCTAATAAAACGACCGATTGAATAGTACAAGAATTATTGTTTTGCATACATTTTTATCGACATTAAGGAAAAAAATAATCAGAAGTGTAAAATAAACTAATAAAATCTATAATATCGCGAAACCAAATAATAACCTATAACTAGAACTTAATACAAGATTATCAAGCAATAAGTGATTGACTGACTTTCCATTCATATGAAGGCCGTGAAAAAGATCAAAAAGTTATTTACATTAATTATACCGTGAGTTTCCACTAGCGAATCACTTGTATAATAACATATCTCTGTTTGTTTTATTAAAAATGAAAAAGATGACGATTTGTTTTGTGTACAACTTTTGAATGTTTAAAAGTTTAAAAACCTATTTATGAAAAAAAGTTTCATTTGAGCGTTTTTTGTTACTGCTTCTATCAACTTTTTAAGATGGCGACAAAATAATGACAGTAATATTTTAAACTAAATTACCTATTTCCAATTTTTTTTTATTTAGCTAACGTTTTATTTTTAACTACTATGTGATCCTTTGTTGTCATTGTTTTAGATATAAACGAAGTGAAGAAAATGATAGCAGAACATCTTCAACTAAAAGTCCTATATTTACATTTGGAGATATTTTATTTAATTTTAATTTAGCAGGGAGAGTGAAATTTTACAATAAATGAAAATTATTTCATCACTTACAAATTCATAGAATATAATAATCAGTCAGTTAATTATTGCTGGACATGTATAAAGAGTTTTGTACACATGGAAATAAAAGTGAAACTACTATTTTACTGAATTCTAATGTTTAGTGGAAAAATAAAAAGCATTTGCACACAGAAGACTGGCGTCCTTGTTGTCCGCCAAATGTCAATAATCTTCGAAGTTTTGCGTTAAATCGTGCAATATTTTCTATGAATGTTGCACTTATTATATCGCAGAGAAATATAAGGTATTGAATACACTATTCAAAATTTGAGTTCGAAATTTAAAAACTGAGGTCAATTCTCCACTACTGTTTTCGGTTCCACCAATTCCAGAAGTATCCTGTACAATAGTGTTTTGTTTTATTACAGTTGAATTTATTTTTGTCAAGTGATCGATTGAATAATAATTTAGAAGTCCTATAGTAATAAAGGTGTTTGAAATAATATAATGATTAATTAACGAACAAATATTAGTATTCCAGTCTGTGTGCAAAAGTATGATTTTAAATTAAACAACAATATAAATCACATCATCTTAATAGAATTTTCTTACATTAACAACATCTTATATTAACATCGAGAATACATTTACGAACAGAATATTATTGTCATGCACATTTCATTTCGAGATACACAACATTTACACACATTATATTAATTTACACAAATATTAATGTTCAATATATTAGAAATTTTGAATATCCATAATCCCCGGCTATGTCCGTTAACACTGTACTCTGTTTATTTCTCAATTTATGAAGCATGAAATTTTAAGTACAGAATTAAACATATAGATATTTGATTGAAAGAAGAATTTATTGTAAAATCGTAATCTTATATATTATAATTATTGATTCTTATATATTAAATCGGTATATCATTAAATATTAAACGTACGAAATGTTTTAAGACATTCCGTTTGGATTCGGTAAAATTATAAGCGTTATGCCGCAAAGGCATTAAACAAAATTAATTTTAATTGGTGCCGTTCAATATAATGTTCAGTTTTAGGGGTTCAGTTGATATTACTTTTCAACAACTTGCCAGTTTTACTAAAACAAGTTGAGATCGAATACATGGCAAATATAAACTAAAACTAGTCCTGAGGATTTTACGAAAAACTAGGTACTAATAATTATTACAAAATACAAAATTTTATTACAGAAATTTAATTACATGAACCTAATGCTAAATAAGTGGAAATTTAGATATTAAATGTAATGATTTTGTGTCCATTTGCGTAATTAAATTTTTTAAGGAAAAGTCATCGAATGGCGGCCAGGTCCTGGTTAAGAATCAATGGTTAAGATTACAGGGGTGCGCTGGCTGGGCGACACAGGATTGGGCATTGTGGAGATAATCGGGGAGACCTATTTTCAATAGTGGACCTTAAACTGGCCACGATGAAGTTATCTATCTATCCAAAAGTTAAGTACCAAATTTTTTCCCTTAAATTTGCAATTACTTTTGTTTTGAATTTTCGGTCTCAGAGGAAAACCTTAGAAAAAATGTAGCGTAAAATCTGTATTTTGTAATACAAAGTTTGCACTTAAGGATGTTTCACCTTAAAATGCCTACTTACCTAAATTATTTTTTACATAGATGACTAACAACGAGTTTATTTTATTTATTGTAAGTTCCATTCTATCGTCTTACATTTCACACGAGTGCAGATTACAATGGATAGTCTTGTGCTCCCCTATGTTTTTTTAAATTTACATAAAACATTTCGAATATGGTGCCCCGTTGGACATGAGACTCGACGATGCTTCTTCTTTCACACCAACTAAAACAAAATATCGAACAATTAAAATTATTTCACATAGCACACAGCTACGAAAGAAAAGCGGAACAGAAGCGAAATCTATATATATAAAAGAAAGTTGTGTTAGTTACACCATTTATATCTCAAGAACGGCTGAATCGATTTAACTGAAAATTGGTGGGCAGGTAGCTTAGGACCAGGAAAAGGACATAGGATAATTTTTACCCCGTTTTCTATTTTTTATTCCGCGCGGACGGAGTCGCGGGTAAAAGCTAGTTTTATATAAAACTGGCATGGATGTGTTCCGGTGAAGCGTTCAGCATACAGGCTTATTATGTGAAACCGAATATAATCTGTGGACCTAGCACGAAAAATTGTGACCTTCGTATCGTCATCGTCAATTATTTCAAAATGAGTAAGAGATTTTCTCGATGCCGATGCGATGGCGATTGCCGCAAATATTCATACTAGACCCACTGAAGTGTACTATGTGTTTCGTTATCGATTCTCAGCGTATTACGGGACGTTACGCTTAGATTCTTTTTCGCTTTCGAAGTTTCACAGGTGTAAAGCTAAAAACGTAATAAGTTCATCACGTCTAGCAAGTATTTACAATTTCAAATCCACTTTACAGTCAATTCATGTGATATTACAGTTACCGTAAACTTCAAGTTACCATCGAGCGTCAGTGGCTCAGGGGTTCGAATCCCGCCATGTACCAATGTGTTTTTCGACTTTCTTATTCGAAACTTCAAATGACGTGACACTATTATATGAACACTATTGCTTTTTGTGTTTTTTTCATAAAGAATGAGTGTTTGGCAATATTGTCTTTATAAGGGTGTTACGATAACGATGGTTCACCGTTACAATTTTATGTTATTACCATCCGGCCAGAAGGAGAATCGTCCTGCGGTTTCCGAGGACGTGACTACTTCGTGGCGGCGGGTTGGAGAGTAACTGCTCGATGGTACGTAACCAGCGTTGGGACTGGGTGAGCCCGCTGTAAGAAACACAAACATATTATTAATAACTCTATATCCAATGGAACCCTCAATGAACCCAAGAATTATTAACTAAACTTGTGAGGAATATATTGTGACAAATATAAAACACCTTTATTAAAATTATATCTTGAATCACTGCAATGTCAGACCCAGTATTATCAATAGAACGTAGTGTACACTACAATTATTTTACTACGGAATTGAACAAAAAAACTAGTGTACACTATGTCTGTAGAAAACATGAATATGAAAGAATTTAAATGTACTAAACTTCATTTTAATATCTTCTGATATATTATATTATAAATGTGCTATAAAAACAAAAATATTTGTGAAAGACTGATTAATTTTTATCCTTAAATAAGAGCAAAAAATATATATTTGGATGTCATATAACATTATTGTAGGTAGTTAGTTACAATAATAGATTCCATGTTAGCACTTCTAATCTATTATAAGTGTTATGTTATTTTTCAATAACTATCAAATAAAAAACTGGTGATTAAATGCTGCTTCTGAAATATTAATAATGCAACAAGAAGAAATTCTTAACGTCTGCGACCAACAAATTTTTATAGGTGTTAATATTTCTGTTATAATATTATGGTGGTGAGTACAAACGTATCTTCATATAAGAGTATATTTGCACCAATAAACATGTCTAATAAAGCAAAGAATGAGTTTAATTTACACACTGCTAAGCTTCAAAGCTTACGTTGTTTGTTTTATGTAAGATACCACGATGTCGTGACGTGGAATGGCACCACGACGTTGCAATTTAGTGTACTAGGTTTTTTAATTAAGTTGTTAACTTAATTCTATACCAGGGAAAAGCAAGTAATTTGAAGTAAGTAAGATGGAAAAAAATATCCAGTAATTATAAATCACTGGTAAAAGAATTATCATACTGGTACAGAAAATCAAGCCTTTAAAAATATGATAGGGTTACTTTAAATAAATAAGTTATTTTACTCAGGTTAGATTATTAGTATTTATTGTCTGGAATGATAGAAATAGGGTCGATTGTCGACCTTCTTTCCGCCACCTGTTGCTGATCCGTGTTCCTTAATGTAGAATTCCACTGCGACTGTGTCTCATGTAACACTTGAAGTCGTAAATATTACATAGGCATTACTAAAGGTATGTGGGAAAACTATTTTTATTTAAAGCTTTTATCCGCGACTTCTTCTTCGTGGAACAAATCTAGTAATAAATATAGCCTATGTTACTCAGCGACAATGTAATTTTCTAATGGCAAGATATTTTTTTTAATTTGACGTTTTGTTTTTGAATGAATTTGAATTTAAATGACGTAATTTTTGAATTTATTCGTTATAAACAAAAATACAAATTTTTCTCTTTATAATATTAGTACAGTATTGACTGAAAAAGTGATTGTCTTACTGAAATAATTTAATAAATTACACGAAAAAACTAAGTAAATAACACACCGAGCTATTTCTGTCTACCCCTAAACGATCATACGTTGAGATCATTTTTAGTATTGTGTGCCCTCTATTGGATGTTTTACAAAACCAACAAAATAGAGGAACTTTTGAATACTGTCAGTTAACATGTGATGACAACAGATGCCTCTGAATTATATTACCCAATGATTAAAACAACTGACTAAAACTGTAGTAAGTTTCTACAAGTTGTACAAAAGCACATAAAACGGTGAACATCTGTTAATCAGAACTATTATCTATCTTAAAGATTAATTCCATTGATTAACAATTATAAAGTATACCCATATTATGTTTTTTATAAATGTGCCAGACCGTGCATAATGGAAACCCGTAATATGTGCGAGCTTTAGCTTTTTATTGTCTTTCTAAATCTACTGATTTAAGAGACGGCAAACAGTTTATATGAAATAAATCACAAATAATCTCACCGTCTTCTTCAGGTTCTCTCGGCACGTCGTCAGGTATCTCGCAACCAGGCTGTTGCCAACTTAGTCCACCTTTTGAAACGCATGCAACAAAAGCGCCGCATCATTTCATAGTTCGACCTTTTAGTCAAATAACTTACTCAGATAGAAATTATATCTACTGATCTTCGTCATAATCCTGCCCATTTCGTTACTAAGGTACAATACAGTATGTACTAACCCATACTTTGCTAATAGCCGCCACATCTGAATACACTCCCTATTTACACGTATCCTTTTTCACACAAACCATTTATACTTTTTCGGTCTTCCTCTATTTTTGTAGCCATCCGCTTTCAATCTCATTACTCAGTCGTTAAATCTACTACAGACTATTCAGCAATGATACTGTAAGTGCCTTGGATATTGCTTTATTAAGGCTCATTCCTAGAAAACTCATTAAAAAATTCTACTACTTATTAAAGTAACCACATCTACATAAAGACCAGCCGTGATTTGTCATTTTGTTGTGTGTGACGATCGAATGGATGCAAAAAAAAATTACATCCAATGTGAGATGATGTTAAAAAGTAGAAATTAGGGCAAACAGGTGTATGATATTGATGCTGTTATTAAGATTAACTAAATCTCCGTTAAATTATTTTTCTCGTATTTTATTATTAAAGATTAAATTGTTACTTTGCATCGATTCGTTAAAGTAATTATGGCTTATTTTTTAAGTTAGTAACAGTTTAATAGTTTTTAGTTATTTCAAAATTCTTTCGTGATAAAACACCCATAATTTTTATAATATTTTGTTTTTACTGTACCTAAAATATGTATTTACAGGGTTTAGTTATTACTCAAATAAAAACTACACAGTTTATGCCATGTAAACTGCGCCGTTTTTCTCTTTGTTAAGCCTTGGTGTAAGCAAAACTGTCCTAATTCTAAGCAATGTAACGTTAAATAAATGACCACGAATCTGTCACAGTTTATTTCTATCTTTAATATTAAGTTTGTAAACATATCGTACTATTAAAAAAGCTTACCTTCTGGCCAGAATGAGAATCTAGCAGCGGTGCCATCAGATGATGTCACAATGTCGTGGTGTCGTGTTGGTGAAAATGCACCCGGCGGCCCATATCCTGGTCCTGGACTCGGGGAACCGTCTGGAAATAATCATTCATATAAATTAACAACAACAATACAACTTAAGAGTATAAACCATAGGGGTAGGCAGAGATTACATATGGCGCGGTCTTGGCACAACACTCTTGCCTCTCGAGAGGTTTTAATAATTGTTGTTAATATTTATTTATGTGGATTATGAAGGAATTGATAAAGTAAACCTTAAATTCTCTTTTAAAAAAAAAACAGAATTATAAAATGAGCTTAGTTCGGGTATTCCAACAGTCTGAAATCATAGTTAATTTAACTCTATTCCTTAAATTAGAAAAGAAATAGTTCATGTGTGAAGCGTGTAATTATGCACAAGACTGTATGAGTGACACAAATGCTTGGAATTAAAACATGATGATACTCGCGTGAGATTATTATGATTATTATTTCTCACATAACGTAATGATTATTTATATTTCAAAGACCCATTATACATATACATAAAACTATTATTTAAAATATGCTCTGCTTTAATTATTTTTATCGTTTAAAATATCAGTTATCAACAACTAGAACAAGAAACAATTTGATGTTAAGTGGATATACTATGGATAATTTTAATCTTATCCAGTATTCATATTTCAGACAAGGAAAAAAAAATATTAAAGTTTCATTCAGAGAATTACAGAAAGTAAAGAAAATTTTAAAATCGTAAGAAACGAATAAATAGAATTTTCTGTAGTTAATGCTTTACTTTGAAGAAATTTAATATCCCCCCCTTACAAAAAATTTATACATTTGTTTACTATACTAAAGTTGTTTTAATTCCAAGAAGGGGGCAAACGAGCAGCGGGAACACCAAGGTGCTCATCGACGCCCATGGACATCTGCAATACCAGAGGAATCGCAGATGCGTTGCCGGCCTTTGAGATGATGATACGCTCGCTTCGTGAAGGACCCTAAGTCATAATGTAAAATATTATTTAAAGATATTTACCCAGACCGACTCCTATTTGGTTGTAAGTGTTCATGGACATAGACTGCATCGGTTGCAGAGGGTTTTGAAGCTGAAAGGAGATAATTTTTTTATTATCATTTTTATATTGAACGACGAATACTTATCTTAATTATGATGCAAAATAATTTTTGGCCAACTTGATCCCTCTACTCTCAATCACTTCGATCTTAATGTATATTAGTTTTGAACTTGTCATCTTTTTTGGACAAAATAAATTGATAAGAATGTTATGCATAAGTTTTTGTAGATAAAATACGATGGTATTTAAACATTCACGGAATTACTAAGACACGTTAATTACTAAACGTTGTTTTACATTGTATCTCGTGTGACATGTAAAATAACTCTCATAAGAAAAATGGGTATTTCTCACACGCCCTTGTGTTATCTATAATGTTAAAAACATAGTAACGATCAGAAATAACATTACATTTTATGCAACAAACATTGTTCTGTACTGTTTATGGAGCTAGTAAATGGATTAAGTAGTCATTACGCCAATTTGCAAGCACGTAGTTTTATTGCTTATGCACTACTAAAATTTTAATCTCGCTTTGATTAGGTGATGAAAATGAAAATAACGCTCCGCCTTATCGTTGTGTACGGGCGCTTAAACATCAATTACATGATGTTTTTGGAGCGAAGTATTTATAATATTTATACTATTTAATAAACTTTGTTAAGTTAAAAGTATAAATAATATCTTATTACTTTAATAGTTTTAATATTAACTGTGTATCTTCATAAGAAAATATATTCTTCGGACAGTTTACAATTTTGAAATTTAAGTTACGAAGTTTCAAAATTAAGTTTAATTTAAGTTACGACCGGAACGAATTAAGAATTCTATCCGTTCTTTAATTCTAAGAATTAAAGAATACCCTTAGAATTTGGATCTAAGAATTAAGAGAATTTCTATCTATGTCGGTATTAGCTATTCTATGGTTGGCGAACTTAACTGCTTAGTTAGCTCACATGAGATATACTGACTGACCAAAATCATTTCACTTTAATCATTTTTGTTAAGTCTCAATAAATACAGTTAAAACATCACTTGAACTGCATTGGTCGCTCTTTTCATCATTGTTTTATATTTTAATTATAACTAGTTTCTTAAACTAAATTGTATACCTAATAAAAGAAATAAAATAAAAATAATCTCATGTTTTATTACTTTATCCTCATTTTCCACTAAAGCAAGATTTTCCTTAATACTGAATTAAAAACACATTAATGCACTTTCACGTTGGTTTGTGATATTACATACTAACTTACTATTTTGAATAACATATTACAAACAGTAGTACCTGTCCCTGTAGTTGATGCGAAGCGAACGGATTGACAGAGACGGGTGACGGCTGGTGAGGCAAAGAAGTATGAGAGGAGCTTGGAGGACTCCTACCCATGCCACCGCACGCGCTCGCGTAGTTTAAACCTCCCGGTGGCTGGGTTAGCCATGTCCTGTAATTAATATACGACAATGTTTATTGAAAATATCACATGTTTAATATTCAAATACCTTACGATCGAGCCGTCACTACCCTCAATTAATAGTAATTACCCAAAGTGAAGATCTTTCTAGGAGCTCTGAGTATGACTCTACGAAGTACCAACATATTTCCTAAAAGCTTGACCGCTTCATAACTTAGTAACCAAAATAATAACGGCTTTGATTCCCGCTGTGTGGCAGCAGTTTTATCGTCTGCCAGTAGGAAACTACAGTCCTTAATTGAGTTTGATATATATTATATTTGTTACCTCTGATTAGGTAACATGATTAAATTTATATAAAGTCCATTACAGTCTCAGTAGCTGACGTCATTAATCATTAATTACTTGTTGTCGTAACTACAGATAAAATAGCATTACCTAACCACAGACGTATACACGGATGTATACAAAGTACCCACAAACGGAGATAATTTATACGAGTACGCCTCTCATTGAATGTTGGTCATAACTTGTTAGCGCGCGACAACTAATTATTATAAACGGTGAGCCGCGTTTGCAGAGAACCGGTTCGGGTAAACGTAATCTCATGAGTCGTTATGAATAAATAGGCAGAGATAAAGTAAAGACTCCGCCCAGTGCACCTGCTCGGCCAATGGCACACCGTTGCCTGCCAACTATTGTTTTCCATTAATAGATCGTGACTACGAACTTGAATTTCGTACATGCATTTAGATCTAGAATATCCGCTAATATCAAGAGATTCAAAGTTTCTCGCGGCTCGAGGTCGAGCCGGATGAGGTAAAATATCTGCGCAAGTAGATTTCAGGTGGGAACACTGCGCTCGCTTTGCAACCTGAAATTGTGTGAAACTGAGCGCATCGTCTCGTGTAAAAACACGAACCGCCATTATGTTTGGCCGATACATAGTATTAGCGGATTGAGAATTGAAACAAAGAGGACCAAAGAATTTCTTGCAATAACTTTAAACGAAAACATCGAAATATGTAAGATTTAAGATTGTATGTACAAATAAGTGGCATTGTGGTCCGAGGTGAAAAGCGCGTCATTAGGCATCACATTCTACAAAAATAATCTATCTTCTATTAGGTATATGTATAATTTGGTAAGTCCTAGTTGGAGCCTGTTCATAATACGAAAGGTTCCTGTTCATAGCCTCATAGTTTAAAGCCTGTTCATTTTATAAAAACTCTCTTACAAACAATCCACTATCATAAAAATGTGTCATCCTACGTTTAAAGGCCTTAAACTCTTCCACAAACAGCATACAGGACACGTATACCTACACAAGATTTAATCAATTATTTAAATGAACTAATTGGCTACAAATGAAAATAACTTCGTTTCATAACATAAAACGGTGATATAAAATATGAAATATGAAATAAACGAAAACAACAGTAAGAAGATATCGATTGTATGTACAACATTAATTATATAAATGATATTTATTTTCTCGATGTAGCAATCAGACACAACATTCGAATTGATACCAAGGTCAAGTTTTGATGTACCTGAACTACTATGAAAGCAAAACATGTTATTCGGCATGTTATCAATATAACTCTTTATAACTCAAGACACACGGTATGGGGAACAGGAAATATGTCCACGAACATATCACTAAATCATAAGCGTTTGTTTTGTAAACACAAGTATGAGAAATGTAAACAATTATTATAATTAATTTGTAATTATGTGTCACGGTTCGTTAATGAATATCGCACTATTTAAATAGCGTAAGTATTATTAGAACTTATCTGTAATCTTATATTAACCACACCTATTTTATAACTAGTTAAGAATAGACATGCAAAATATGTGTATAGTGTGGCAAACTTATTTGACCCAGTGAAAGAGGCCCTTTTATGACAATTAGTTCTGTCAGAAAATACGTAAAATCTACATGTACATAGAAAATGACACACAAAATAAGACATTTCAGCTATAGTCCAGCAAGGATATTGCGACAAATTGTCTGATGAGGAATACGCTAGGCGCTAATGAGGTAGTGTAATATTTAGTACTTATTTCAAATATTTTAAGTAGACGGAGGTGGAAAATCTTAAAACGGATGCCACATTAGGACGAAATACTCTTAAAGGCGTTTAGGGAAGAATTATTACAACCCTAGTAATAAATTAGTAGTTTTTTAAAGTTAAAGGAATTTTATATAATTTTTAAAGAATAAACGTCGACAAATTTAATGTTTTATTTTTTTTTTACCACTTATTACCAACAACAAAGTTCGCTTCACATTTACTATAAAAATTGCGTAGTTATGTAAAAATTTGATCTTTAGAGTCAATTCTGAAATATTTATTATAATAACTACCTATTGTATACTGTTAAAACCTCTTCAAAGTCTTACTTTAGCCTCGTGTACAAATCTGTACTCGCAAATTCAATGTTATTTCATCGAAGATATTTCTCTATCTTTCAATGGCAGATAAAACTAAAAAACATCAGTGGGAGTGACTGAATAATAAAACCTCAAGTTAATTTTAATATCCGAGGTTATCGCGCGGTGACAATAACAAGTGCCACAAAAAAATATAATGCAATTATCACGAATAAATTTGACTTCATCATCTGGTATGTTTTTATATATTTACTAGTAATTATTATTAAGATCCCACTGGCAGTATCTGAGAATAACAAGTGTAAACAAATTCGAATACAGAAAAATCGATATTTGTTAGTATGTTCTCTATACATTCCTAAATTACTGGGCAGATTACGATTGAACATTGGAAGATAAACCAAAGTATCTTGACTTTTCATATCATTTTGACATGGACATAACAAAGTGTTTTGTCGATTAAACAGTTTGATACTAAGTGATTTAAATGGTGGTTAAGGTTAATGATAATAATCATAATGAAAATACCATACAAAATATTAGATACTATACTTGATCTTTTTAATTGACTTCTAAACGGTTAAGGTTATCACTTCGTCTGTACAATAAGCTGTCCAGTAATATCATCCAATTCCTACTGTTTCAACCATAGGACTTTTTTCTTTAAAAAGGCCGTCCATTCGGAACCTAATTTGCAAATTTAATACATAAATAAACGTAAGACTTACGTATCATATCTCGGATAGGATGGTGGATACGGCGAACTTGAACCGAAGTAATTCCTGGCGCTCAACGGCAGAGATTGCATATGGGCGTGCTGAGCGACGTGAGTCACGTGGTAGCCGTCACCGAATAACGTCTTCGTGTACGGCGTTGCCCGGAAAGGTCGCTTCATCCTGCGACGCCGCTTGTAGTTGCCTCCCTCGAACATTCCCCTGCATTGCGGATCTAAAACAACACTCAACTGACACAAACGTAATCGTTAATCTAAACTAACGCGCACTGCATCGCCAGCATTTCGCATCGTGTATGGTCGCCAGCTACCTTAACCTTCGCAATGCTGCAAAGCACCCGGACACAAAAACATAATTGAAAATATGAACAATAACATAGCACATTTGTAAAATATGAAACTTACCAAGAGTCCAATAATTCCCCTTCCTTTCCCCACCGCCTTCTCGTGGCACCTTAATAAAGCACTCGTTAAGACTTAAGTTATGTCTTATAGAATTCTGCCAACCTTTCTTATTCTTTTCGAAAAACGGGAATTCTTTAGTTATGTACGCGTAAATCTCACTAAGCGTCGCCCGTTTAGATTGGCTGTTTTCAATGGCCATTGTTATTAAGGCCACGTATGAAAAAGGTGGTTTCGTCAATGCTTGCGACGTTGGCGTAGTCGTCTGTGGCTTTATTTCCGAAGAGCTTCCTCCGGGGCTTGATGGCGTCGTGGACTTTGATTTAATTTTCGTGTCGCTGCTGGAACCGCCACAAAAAATAAATAAATAATAACCAGATCAAATATAGTTAAAGTAAATTAGCTCACTCTAAAAAAGTAAGACTAGAAATTCGCAAAGAAAACACATGAGAAAGTTTTATTGAATTCAAACATAACAAATAAATACAACTTGTCGCATTTGCCGCCATTTAAAGTGTTAAAACAACTATCAACTTAAACAACCTAATTTGTAATTTTATTAAATAGTATTCAATGTTATGAAACGTCTGTTATATATCGATAACAATTGTGTTCATACTCGATATAAATTGGTGTACTTCTTACCTGTTGGAGTTAGCGGTATCGTCTCGGGAAAGTCCTGGCATTGTGAGTGTTTGATACACTCGCGATAGTTCCTCGTCAGATTTCACACTCTGGGAGTTGTTCGCATTAACGCCATTGTTTTCTTGGATACAGGTCCGGTTGTCGTACGGCGACGAACCTGTTAAGTATTGTAAGATATTTGAAACTTTTCATTTTATTATCATACTATCAAGCGAAAATATCCACGTGGAAAATAATGTGCCTTAATTTATTGCGGAGTTATGTAGTTTAATATGAAAAACTAAAGCAAAAAATGTTATCGAAACCGTATATTTTTACGGGGTGCAAAGTAACTATAAACTCTGTTCTGTCTATACTTTATGTAGTAATTTTTTCTTAGATCCCTGCGGCCATTACGATATGACGCTGTAACAAACATCCATTACATATCTCTGAGAAGTAATATTAAAATACTAGCTTTTACCCGCGACTCCGTCCGCGCGGAATAAAAAAAATGCACACAAAATAAAAAAGTTCCTATGTCCGTCTCCTAGTTCTAAGCTACCTCCCCATCAATTTTCAGCTAAATCAGTTCGACCGATCTTGAGTTATAAATAGTGTAACTAACACGACTTTCTTTTATATATATAAGATGATATAGATGAATATCGATATGGCGATACGAAATAACAAATTTCAATTTGACACGTCCGTTTTTTATACCGTGCCGTTTTTTATTGTACCCGTACCGTTGCTTTTTAAATTAAAAATCGTCCTTATTTTAGGGGCCATGTGGATAATGGAAGATGTACCTACATACATATGCATTCAAAGTCAGAAAGTGCAATGTGTTGTAAATCTGTATTACATATTATTATGTTATTGTATTTAACTGTTGAGATTTAGCCAATCTTACGCGTACGTGACTCCCGACATGGATTTCTTGGAATTCTTCGCTTAGCTTTGTAGGTAACTAAACAAGTACACAGATCGTAACCTACTTGAAGCGATGTTAAACAAGCCGTTAACAAATTAAAAATTAAGAACATTATTAAGAATTAATCATTAACAAGACAGACAATAACTGCGAATTTCAAATGACGATTGCACTTGTATTTGAACATAATCGTTTTCTCTGTTTTTTCCAAAGAAAATGAGAGGGATCGCAATACTGACATATTCGGTTGTTATTACGACTACGGAGACGACATAGTACTTATTTATAAAAATTTTACCATGAATTTCTATTATCAAAACATATAAAACATAATATAATCACTCTTATTCTCTCGGATAAAACTGACATAAAATTATGTTTTTAAGAGTGTTCTGGCAGTGAAAACATGATAAGTTTCGCAGTTCTAGAGATGCGGTTTGGCGTCGATGATAAACATTAATTTTGCTCAAAATTCAAGTTTGCACTATTTACTGTTTTATTATGTTACACGAAAAAATTATAATTATTGTTAATTACAATAATATATACTTTAGGACAATTTCGATGGATGGTATCGTGTTCTATTTTAAAGTAGAGTTTGTTTTTCGTTTGTCTTGCGTTATTTTTAAATTACTCTGAGTTTAAAAATATATGAATTGTTAATCTTGTATTTCTATTGATATTACTTTCGTGCTATATAATATTAAAATTTATATTTATTATAGCAAACAATGTCCGTATTTGTCTCGTTACATGTGCGGTAGAGAAAAATAACATCATACAATCACGCCATCTGTTCATTGCACTCAAAAATTCAACCTTCACCACAATCGTCTCTTATACTCGTACTACTATTTAGTGTCCTAATTTCCCGTAGTGGGACTGAGGGCGACAGTGCACCGTCTAGCACTATCCTGGGCTCTGTTTTCCCCCTATATTAACATGAACTACGCTAAGATCTGATTAAATTAACAATTCACAACACTAACCGTTGGTTTCTGTGACCAAAATCTCTATGTAAAACATATCGTCTTCCCTGTCATTATCTACTACAAAACAGAAACAATAATATGTTTTAAACGGGGTTTTGGCTCAGAAACCTGCGGTAAGACAGTTATTTAAATTGACATGTGACCGTGATTATAAATTAATTAAAAAATTCCACTGAACGAATTTGATAACATATTTTAAACCACGAGTTAAAAGTAAATAAAGATAATTTTTACTGTTTTACACGGTAAAAAACCCATCATCTAATTAATTACAAAAACATCTTGTTTTACTATCAACATGTTAGTTATATTGTACATTGATCCGATGATCTTACGGTTAAGGAAAATATATTTATGCAACCTGCACATATCTGCGAAAAAATGCAAAAAAAAACATGTGTGAAGTGAACCAATTCGCAGTGGGCCAACGTGGTTAACTATGGCTTAACCCTTAAGTACGGCCCCGAGGGCCTCGCCGACCTGATGATCATGATGATGATGAAATTATATTTATGAGAAAATACAAGTGTCAACAGCTGAAATGACATTAAAGATGTCTTTTGTCATGAACATCTTATATATAAAATTCTCGTGTCACAGTTTTCGTCCCGTACTCCTCCGAAACGGCTTGACCGATTCTCATGAAATTTTGTGAGCATATTCAGTAGGTCTGAGAATCGGCCAACATCTATTTTTCATACCCTCCACCCCATTTTTTAACTGCGCGCGGACGGAGTCGCGGGCGACAGCTAGTAATTTATAAATAAATATAGCATAATTCAGCCCCACCCCGTACCTTCTTTCACAAAAGGGGATTAACCTTATGTAACGCCAGATTCGTTTTCACTGATCGCTACAAATTGATATACATATCGGATTTCAGTGTACTCATCACTACACAAGCCGTTTTATCTTTGTATTCGTATGGAGGGTCTATATTTACAAAGTTAAAACTGTTATAGACCTTAAATTAATATGTTTTAAGTTCACTCTAGATTATATATAGGCTATATACCTACATGTTATATAAAGAAAAATCAAAAGATAAGAAGGTGATGACTGAAATGGCAACTGTGGATCAAACTGGACGCCAAAAACTTGATGCGTCGACCCCACAGAGAGTAAGATAAGTACAAGATGGTGATGATTTAATTAAAGACAAAAACAAGGAATAAGAAAGTATAAGTTGATTGAATCTGTCTAGTAAAGGATCATGTGACAAAATAATTGAAGATTCTACAATTGCCAACAAATATCCGGACAATTTACTTGCATCGAAGAATGCGTCAGACAGCGGCCGCGCGCCGAGGTAGTTGCATATCGGATTCGAGCAGGCCGCGAACACGGCACGGTATTGTGTCGCTTATAGAACAATGCGTCGTATTTATAAAACATTAAAAGCCGGCGTATCGTTCGTGAAATTAATAACAAATAACAATTGTGAAACGTTAGTTCGGGACCAGTGTGAATTACCTATGCCGTTGAATAACTTACTACTCAAAGTCGAGATGGTTTTCATGATGGATTCTGATTTTTTTTTTGATTACGTCTTTGCTCAACAACTGCTCAACAACTTTTTAAACATTTTGTTACAATAGAATTATGTACTCATACAATAACTGAAAGGTTTCTATAACTTTCTAAGATCTAGTTATTATAAATAATTACTGAAATAGAATAATTAAATAAATAGTAAAATTTAGCTAGAGTAACAGTAGCCGATGTGATCCGAACATCCACGAACCTCACAGTATAACTCTAAGTTTGTTTGAAAAAATTGCAAAGAAGCTAACCTAACCTAAACTTTTGAACAAAGACCAAACTAGTTGACATAACATGAGACTTTTTATCCATAAAAAACTAAATGTTAAGTATTAAAAAAACTCCTATATAAAAAATGCCTGGCCCATAAAAGGTTAACAAAAATATTTAACAAAAAAAAAGTAAAAAAAAAAAAACGGTTGTTGTAATAGATACATATCAATGTTATTTTGATAGCAGCAAATTTATGAGTACCAAACTCTACCCTCTCTAGACGCCTGAAGCTAGTAACGTAATCTTTTCCTTCAATTAGCGAATCTGACTTTAACAGAGGTGAAACACCTGGGGGCATTATTATCAAACACCTGGTCAGGCCGTTGTGAAGTACTTCATTAAACAATTTCGGAGTAAATTAAATGTTCTGAATCATCTATTATTTACCCGACTAATGTTTTTTGCGAGGATTTATATTTTTTTTAGAAATACTATTTGAAATAAAATTGTATTTTTATTGATTTCCAGATGAACCGTATTTTTTCGTATTTTTTGTTGTTTTTCTTACAAAATTATAGTTTTAATTTATTAAAAAAAAAAAACGACGCAAAAAATTAAGGTATGAAACCTCACCACGTAAGTGGTATAAGGCCTGAAGATATGATGATTAAAACAATTTATAAAATGTTAAAAAGTTGAATTAGAATTTAAATTAAAACTTTTTCGTTTCTTTAGTTTTAAGAATTTTTCTATGTCCGTTTTTTTGCTATAAAATGTTCATTTTACTTTATACTATGCGTTAATAATGAATTCTTGGTAGTTTTAAAAGTTGAAACATAACATTCACTTTTTTTATAATTAAAAAAAAAAACGAAAAACTCGAGTAGCGCTATCTGTTAGGGTCATTTTAAAAGGAGAATTTTAAAAACCTGACTTGTTAGTGGAATAAATGTGATACCGTGAATTTTAAATTTCTTTTTTTTTGGAAACAGCAAAATACAGACAATTACAAGTAAAATTGGTCTTTTTCTAAATTAAATCCAGATGTTTTGCTTGATAGGAAAAAGTCAACAAAGAATTTTGTTTGTAAAATGTTAAAAGTTCATTTAAAAAAATATCTAGTTTACGAAAGGTCTTGTCAAAGTAAAAAAAAAAAATTTTTACTACTTTCAAAATTATACTGTTTAGAAAAAAAGTCTTGTACGAGTGAGTTGAGTTCTATTCTAATGTTGTATGTTTAAACACAGGTCATCTCAGAACTAGTCTATCCACTTTATTTACATAAACTTTAAAAACTAAACAACGCGAAGCTAGTATTTAATAGATTTATAATAATTTTATAAACACGTACCTATTGTATAGTGAATATTTAAGTAATAAAACTCGACTTAACAATATTTTTGCAGACTCCAATATTATTGATATTTAATATCATTAAATATTCTTTAATAGGAATAATGTTTGCTTTAATCTGGACTCGCGCCCTTTGTACAGCTTACAAAAACAGTAAACTCTGTGATTTTAATAACGTATACTTACTGCTTAGAAAGATTTTTAAGACTAAACCCACTTTCTTTTCCTAGATTGTTTTGTTCTCGGACGTAACGTAATAATTAACACGAATTTTATTCAGTACTTTTTTGTTAATAACTATTGTTATCACAAAGATTAAAATTTGCACAAACCTAATAAAAATTAAGAAGCTTCATAAATACAGAGTTAGGCGGTAATGTGGACAAGTACCATATCCCTGATTTACTTTTTTTAATTTAAAAAAATATATATATATTTTTTTTGGAATTCATACTTTTAAAGGGCAAACGTAATCGCAAGTTTCCACTGCCGAAATATCCGTTTAAAACAATATTGTAATTTAATATTTTCAAGTTGAATGAGTGAGAACGTTTTCGTACAAGCATTAGCAAAGAAAACTCACTGATACTGGTTATCACATATTAGATGCTGACAGTGGGATTTATTTTTAATTTTTCCCTTTTCGTTATTATTCATAAACATATATTTTACAATTCAATTTTTACTATCACAATTTTTATCCTACTTTTACGTGTTACGGCATGTATATCTTGATGAGTACATATCAAAGGTATTTTGTTATATTTGTACTTACTTATATAAATTAAAACATGGTGTTATCAATAACAACTCATAGAGATATACCACCATAGCTCATTCATTGATTAATCCAGTCCAACATATCTCTAATGTTTACTTGAACCGGACTATATGTATTTTGTTTTCTTCTTACTACAAATAGATGATATACAATGCCTCTTTATAAATAATTGAGTCATAATTCTTTCATTGATTAGAGTCCAGAGTATTATGATACTGCGGGCCCATGTTCCATGAAAGCTGAGTCGTAAGTTGACTCATTTATTCCACGTAAAAAATAGACCAGTTTTGACAATGTGGTACTTTAACGATAGAATCGTTGTTTCAAAAACAGAATATGTACTAGAAGAATACGTTATCCACATTTAAACAGTTGAGAGGTATTAAAATGTTATGAGATTTATTTGTTGTATTATTTTTAATATGTATCTGTTTTTTGCTTCGATAAGTCATCTTTATCGTAAAAGTAAAAACCAAATTTAATAATTTCTGATATTGTTTTTAACCTTAATTTTTTATCTCTTTGTTAGCGATAATTTCGGTAAACAAAAAACGTTCTTTTCTACATTAATATTAAATTGATTTATAAATAATTAATACAGGTAAAAAAATGAATTCTGGAATCTATATATACATTAACCTTGGGAAAACATTTTTTAATAATGTCATGTGTCAACTTCGAAACTATTAAAAACTAGTTGTCGCCCGCGACTCCGTCCGCGCGGAATTAAAAATAAAACTTAATAAGTAGCCTATGTGTTCTTCCAGAATATGTTCTAGATCTGTGCCAAATTTCATTAGGATCTTCATCAGCCTTTTCGGAGATACCTTCATACAAACATCCATCCATCCAAACATTCGCCTTTGTAATATTAGTAAGAAGTAAGGTTTAATTAAAGAAAATCAAGAAGAAGTAAATGAAAATATGGGAAGATAAAATAAATGAAAATAAATGACAGATAAATAACTGCAATATAATTTTAACCAAATTAATTCTGATTTGCCTTAGTATTCTATAGATATGAATCTATATTAATGAATTTACCATGAACACTAAATGCTTTTTGGGCGTAATCCGAAGACTACAGCGCATTACAATCGCGTATGATTTAATATTTACAAACCACGCCTTTGTGTTACAGTGTGGTGGTGACCTTAACACATATTACAGAACGAAGCTATAGGATATTACTGATCTCAAATTAGCAATTACATTATATATTACATCAGAATTATTTTCCTATTGAATACAAACTTAATAATAATGTTTTATGTGATATACTCGTATATTAAAAATGGTGAAATAATTTACAATTAATTTAGTCAAGATAGTATATCTGGAATATGTTCCACGCTTAAATAATTTTACAAAGGGTATAAGGGAGTAAGGAGAACAAAGCATTAATAAAAAAGTGGTAACGACTCTGACGTGTTACGCCAAATAGTCGAACCCGAGCCTTCGACGTTATTTAACGCGTCCACTGATAATGTCGATACCCACTCGTACAAAAGGTAATTGTTCTCTCAAACAATAAAGTTTAATAACGTAAGGTTCTAAGTAAGGTAGAGGGGGGGTATTGTAAGATTGGTCCGCTGACGCCGATAGCCTTTGGTTAGATAACGTCGTGTATACGGCTGTTTTTTTTTCTTAGGTAACATTAGCAACACTTCCGCAATTTTTTCTGATTCATTCTTTCATAATTGTTTAGGACCGTTCGTCGTTGTATAAGGTGAAGTTTTTACACCTTTCCGCGTTCTGTACACCGGTCAGCTTCTGATATTTTTGTTTATGATTGTTATTTTTTTTAATTTTTATTTTTCAGTTTAGAATCAATCCCTTTCGACAAATCCAATAAATCACATATATTACTAAAATATTTTTAAAATAATTCCTATTTAGGTCAACGAACTTTTATATAAATTTATTTTTATGTCTTTAATGAAAGTTTCCATTTGGATTTTAACATGGTGTTTTATTAGTCAAGCCCTTTTATTTGATACCCATGTTGGGATTGTACAAAAATATTACATCCGCAATAACAAAACAGATTTTTAGCCATCTTAGATGTTTTCATGATGTAATACTCCACTAGTCGAGCACTTTGAAATCTCTTTCGACCAGTCAACTATTCATCAGTTAAAATGGTTGACGAGTGATGAGATTACGAACTCGTCATATTAACAATCTGGTGTTGACATATTTATTTCAAATACACGTGGTGTGCAGTAAATAAATCATATTTAAGGAAAATAATTGCCTTTTTGCGTCTTTATAAATATTTGTTGACATTGGAAAATGCCGCTAGATAAGATGCACTTAGGTAAATTTATGTTATTGTTTACAACCCTTTGTTGATGATAATAATGACATTTCTGATCTACTTTAAAGCTTTAACGATTGCTGTAATGTAGGTCGTACGAAGAAGGTCAAACTTGTACTCAGATAAGGTAACCAATTGGATGGTCATTAATACACAGGATGTTACAAAACTCAACATAAGACAACTCTATTGTATAACAACTCTACGAGTAGGATACTACGATATATAATAGATAAATAAAAAACAACTAACTCTATTTCTCGTATCATCGGAAGCCAAGACAACTTTGTCGCTGCGACTTCTAATTAGTTCTATATTTGTGCTACTTGAAGTTCAAGCAATTGCAAACTATCTTTGAACATAAGCAAATAAACTAACTACCATACTATGATTCTTAGTGACGACTAAGAGAGGTCCTTAGTGTAGTTTTAGGGTAGTCTACACAAACGAACGCTTCTGTGACTGAATACGGCAGTGAATTTTTCTTTTATATGTACACGTGTATACACGTACATTTTTTTATTGTAATCATATTGAGTTATAAACCGTTTGCAATAAGAGCACACAGAGGTTAAGGGGACGTGACCGCTAACTGACGTCAGGGGTTCGAGACCGATTACTGCGCCCGCTAGATAGCGCCGATGTCGTTGTGTAAGATAACAGAAAATCTCAACTCATATATTATTTTCATTATCTTTAGAAAAAAATATAATTAAGCTCTGCAAAAGTGTCCAAAACATGCTCAACCAGGGGACCGATATTTATCTCAGAAATGTAACTTTTTTCGTCGATGGTTTGAAAACTTTAACTGAGATTACTGTTTGTGTCAACAATAACATAATGAGATCATTAAAAATAACAAAAATAAATGTGTTTTGTTGAACACTCTTTAAGGAACATGTCTGGGACAAGAATATAAATAGGTATTGAATTTTATTTAGGTATGAAGAAAGCACGTAGACAAGGCAATTAATTTTTCGAATTCATATTATTTACATTACATGATTAAATTTAATATCTTATTCCGCCTTTTGTTGATACTTAATACAGAAAATGCGTACTAGTAATAAATCTCCGACTAATTAATGTCTGATGTTTACGAAAATAAGTAAAGTTTATAGATTACAGTAATTCTAGAACAACGTAAAATGGTCATGGTCACGGATACTATTTATATTTTATGTATTAATCATCATTCTATATATAAAAGATTAAACTTAGTCAACTATCAGCACACAACTCAAACTACTGGGCCTAGAGACTTGAAACTTTGCATAGAGGTTTATGTTACTACTTAGACAACTAAGAATTGTAAGAAGTTAATTCCTTGAAGATCTAAAATGCAGGATAAAATTAACATTGACGTTTAATGATAAGAAATAACTTTGATACCTGCGTTTGCAGCTACCAAAGTTATTTCTTCGATAGAAATACACGAAAATAGACAAACATTTTTTAGAAAAAAAAACTAACTTCGTCTCTCAGGGTTTTTTAAGTCTATCTTTCTAAAACTATCCTCTAAAAGTCTAAATGGGAGGGTTATTTTACACTTTTAAACTCCATGCGGACGATATCTCGGGAAACAGCTAGTGCCTATTTAATAAAAATATAAGTGGAGAGCGAGCACATAACCAACATGTATTTACATGTGAACATTATCTAATCAATTCAGCTTATATAATCAACTTAATATTTCTAAATAATTTTGTTATATTATTTCTTACATTTTTCATTTGGAAAAAAGAACAATGCTTACATAGAGCTTGATTTTGTTTCCTCGGTATGCCGTCTTTGTCGGCCCACGACATTGTGTAAGTAAATCACGCACCGTGGATACCCACCTTAAACATACTAAACCTAAGAGACTTAGTGTGTGACTTAAATCACCTAATTAGTGTTTTTATAATTTCCGGAGTTTTGTTTTATTAATTGGAATTTTCTCGGATGTCATAGAATCTTGTTGTAATAAAAATAATCATGGAATTTTAAATTGGTATTAATAACGTTTTTCTATTCCTAAAAACATATCGCGATATAATGAGCTTTCTACTTTTCCTTCATTGTTTTTTCAAGTAATTCGGGTTTTTTCTTTCTTTGTCAGTTTTCAAATTAGGTACCAACCTAACTAATATTTAGGGATATCTACATAATATTTTCAACATTAAATAAGTATTTTAAAGCGTCCATTTTGTTTGTATTTCTTAGCTTGACTGCTATTTTTTTACATGACTTACATACGAACAATAATGTTTTAATATTAATACATGATTTTTTTACAAATCCTTTTTTGTGATTGTTTTGTTTTAATAAAATAGATAAAAAAAAGATATGTTATAATATATGCGAAAAACTGCAATCGATATTTTTCCGCGCATTTGTCGTGTTGAAACACAAGTCGGACATGTAATATAATGATAAAGCGGATCATAAATAAATTATCGCCGTTCACAGATCGAATCAATTTAATTCGATGTCCAATCGATTTATGTGTAAACTGCAGTAAAAGCCTCGGCGTACCACTATCACATTATTACCGAGAAGTGTTCGCTCCTATTTGTACTTGATTCGTCACCGTCAGCTTTACGATCGCAATTGTACCATAAGGGTCAAATGTAGCTTACGCTTTACTTTTTACTCAACATTCTTCTAGTAAATTAAAGAATTTAATCAATACATGTATAATACTTCATTAACGCTTTCACAATTTTTTAACAATTGGTATCGACAAATCGGTAGGACGACGGAGAAGTTTTGTGCCCTTAAAATTTAAAACAATAACAATTTTCATTTTTAATAAAGCTATTTGTTTTCATTTTTGGTTTTTAATAATGCAAATTGACATAGGATAAAATACATTTCAATTCCTTCTTTCTCTTAACGCGGTGGTTGGTTAAACATCGCTCTGTCCACTACATCTTCGTCTAAAACTTCATTTCACTTAATTAACTTAATAAGTGACGTCATCACCAAGTGTTATAAAATTGTATATATTATTTATATCAGGTCCTATTTCAAACTTCAAGGATTCATATACGTAAGCTGTAATAGCAGCGGTTTTTAGAACCCAAAGTGCAACCGGACGGCATTAATGACTTCGCAATTTACTCGCCGAATCGAACCCCGCCATACGTTATTTCAGTGCGGGCGATTAAATCTATCAATGAATTTCCGGCAGCCAACGCCTGACACTTTTAATATCGACAATCAACCGGCAGCGTTCTCAATGAACAATGCTGGTATAGTCGTAAATTAAACGTTTCTAACTTCGTGCTAACAGTAGGCCGTTTTAAGTCCGACTGACCCGTTGTCGTAGTTGAACGAGACGTGATATTTCTATGCGATACGTCGCTAAAATAAGTTGTCGCATGTAGCTCTATCAGTGAGTCTCCACTGTCGCTGTCGTACACAACAATATTGCCATTCTCCCTTTCTTTTTGAATAGATAGAGATAACAATAGTGTTCTTATAGATGTGATACGACAGTTAAAAAAGTTTGCCGTCACTATCAAACAATACACACACATATATATGCACATATTATCATTTGCATGTGTCACATATTGAGTAGTACCGAGTCGCATCGCAGATCGCAATACAAGTCGCAGTTGTAGTACCGTCAGCAAATTTGTTAAAGGTCAACATCGTATACAAAACATTCACTATCAGAGCAATTCTTAAACAAATCTTTTAGGTTTATCAAAGCCTTCGGTAGGCATATTGAAGATCAAAGAAAAGGTACACTGTCATGAAATTGAGACTAATTAAACATCCGCAAATTCCATACCTTCTTAGAATGTAATCGAAGTTACACAAACATTAGCGATAGCAAACATTGTATCTTCATTTCTATAACACTGTAATAAACATTTTTTTGTTTGTGCAATGTATTTTTTGTTTTTATTATGTCTAGCTCTACACCTATACTTTATTCAAGGTCCTATCATCATCATCATCATCTCCCTGGCCTTATCCCACTTACATGGGGTCGGCACACAAGGTTTTATGAACCTTAAAGTTTTGGCTTAAGTTTTTACGGCCGGCTGCCTGCCTGTCGCCAACCCTACTTGGGAGGAATTTTTAAAAATTATATATAACATAACAGCTAAATAATATAAAAATTAATTCTAAAAATACACAAAATAAAAATTAGTAATAAAAACTTGTAAATAGAACACAACTTGTCTTGATAATCGTCCGATGTCTCTTTCAAGGTCCTATGCCTTTGAGAAAAGTAAAAGATGACATTACTCACAAACATTTTGTTAAATTTACGCAGATTAAAATACTCTACACAAATCTGTGTACCACAAAGTATGTACAGTAAATTTCTTGCCTGCCTTTCTTTAAAATTATTGTAATTTACTTAAACTTTATTCTCATGATTTCATGGTACACTACCTGCATGCATAGAAATGCGACTTGAGGTAAAGTAAGAAAACCTACTTTTTACATGAAACCTTGGCTAGCGCTCTCAGAATATCCTACCAAAATGTCATCAAAATATCGTCATACGTAATACGAACGTCTAAGGGCAGACATACAGGCTTTATTCCAAAAGAAGATTATTGAAAAATTAGTACTATAATTATCGAACATATTATGTTAAGATATCATTGTTCATCAATTTTGAGTAAAAGTTGCAAACGCGGGAAAGACTTTGATATACAGCGCTGTATTTACTGTTATGGCTAAAGGCATAATTGGTTACAAACACCCGACTTAATACGGCACGTTTCTTCCTAACAACACCCTGTATCACATTTCAACGGAGTCTTAATTTATAAATAGTCAATTATTTCGAGATGTTATTACAGTTTCATGCGTGATTATGAAATTAGATCTGAAAGTAACGATTAATTTTTATAGCGAATACAATTTTACCTAATATTTTTAGGTGATTTCGTGAAAATTGAAGTAAATAAAGGTAAAAGTCTACATTATTTTAATTAAACCAATGAACGCAGGTGGTTCTATAGTTGCACATCAGATGGTACTAAAACGTCTTTCAAGACATTGCTAAAGCCATAGTACAGTACATCTAAAGTTGCCTTAACGCTTAGATCTGTCATACACGGACTTCTTCAAGCGTATGTACCGACTTCTTCAAATGATTTGCATGCGGCGTCAGCAAACTATGATTCATGTATGGCGTACATCAAATGCTGATCTCCCAACATACTCCGCAAAACGATATTGGTAATGCAGTATGACCTTGTAGTTCATACTAAGATCATTCTTAAAAAGGTATAGGTACCGAAAGTATGCGCTTTTGACTAACCTGTATGTTGCATGCCTCCTGTACACAGGTTAGCAGACGGTGCCAGTGAATATGAAGGCTCATCTTTCGGCTTCAGAAGTTCGTGCGTAGAAACTGCATGGATCGACAGCTCCTAGACATAAAAGCAAGGTTAATTAAACGCTTAGCTACAGACAAGATTTGATATTAAGTGATCGTTTCATATTGTTAGAAGTTTTATATGTATGGATAAAGTTAGGCTTTTGGGTCTAACTCGCCACAACATGCTGGCATTATAAGAGATTCACATACTTCCCAATTCTAACGAAACTAAAATACTTTATGTAGTCTTAATTATACTTGTATATTAAGCAAGTTGGCAGAAATTGTATACGATTTGAAGAACATAATACGTAATTAATAATTGTATATTGTATCGTTAAAGTTAGTGCTTATTCATCATTTATATGTTAAAAACTTTTTCTTGTATTTTTTCATGTTGTTTAATACATCACCGTATTACTCAATGAAAGTGAATGAAAGGCTTATTGTTAGTATTACGTGTTGTGTAGTTATTAACAACACGAATCACTCATCTTTATGAGATATCAATAAGCAGAATTCATTGGTGGAGATAGAAAATATTAAACCTTGGTAATTTTTTGGTCCCACTTTTTCATTTTTGAGTTAGTTACATTAAGATTTTTGAAGCGAAAACTTCTGGAATACTTAATTTAAATATAGTAAAGTTTGTTAAAGATATCAAATCTACATTTTCACTGTGGTGGTGGGACTTTTCACATATAAAATTATAATTAGACCTTGAAAATACCCAATTTTGTTTGCTGAAATGCTGGAATTAAGTCCGAATTGAGGTTTGTCGTCGACACAGAGAAGCGTTTTCGACATTTAGCTCCTTAGTCGCCAGTTACTTGCTACCAGTTTGTCATACTCACGACGAAAGGATCGGACAATAGTATCTCAGATTTTCGTAGCCAGTACGAAGGGCCATAACATGACAAGTGGCTATATGGCTTGCGATGCTTCCAATTTGTAAAGAAGAATAAATTCTGCGTAGATTCTACTTTTGTCTCTCGAACTGTAAGATTAAAGTCATTCAAATAAAAGAGTTACATCAATTATGAGATTCCTTGACATATGTAACTTTTAGTCGGATGGGTAAAATTAAGGGCCGCTGTACACGGATAGATTCAAGCAGTCGAGCACGTACTACCGGCAGGAACTCTGACCGACGCGACGGCCCTAAGACTTTGTTTAAAATTTGCAGACTTGCAGTGTCAAGCAAATCAAGACAGTCAAGTGTTGCACGTGTTAATCCAATTCATGACAACGTTACATAAATCACGTGCCTTTCAATTTAAAATTCTTATGAAATCGGTCTCTTTGAGTTTCGGATATCAAACGAATCGAATTTAATCATTTGCTCGTATTTAACATTTACTTATTAAGTACCTATCCATAGATAAATGAGTAACAAATAATTATACCAATAACACTTGTGTCTCCTTGCTTCTTTAGAACGTTTTTTTTTACTTTTACCCCATTTTGTTAAAATTATTATAAATGGAACTAAAAGCGTATGTTTAGGTACTTAAAGATTGCCTTCGATTCTGTTACTTAAACACAACACCTTAGAATCTGCTAATAATTTCTCTCTAAATAATCTATTCTAATATAATTATGATTTTCTTTTAATTCCGCTAAAGCAAGCTTTTTTCGTCTCTATAACTGAAATCATCCATAAACATTTCATTAGTCATGATATGTTCACGAACAACGAGTAATAAAAAAATATTAAGATATAAATTTAATTTGTTTTACTGATTTCATGTAAAGATATTTATCGTAAATTTTCCTACAAATAGATGAAACGCTTCTAAGATATTACAACGTTCTCACAGAAATTAGCACCCATCGAACTAACACGTGCGTACGATATTTTTCTAATGTTAATATAAAATCGAATCTCAAAGAGATGGCCAATAAATATTCAACAATGTCTATTTTTACATACGTAGGACGCTTTCTCCGATCTTGAATGAACGGCAAAGCGACCCTCCTCGTAATGTGTCCGTAGCGACGGTACAACGCACAAGAGACAAGCGGGAAGTGTCAACTATACAAAAAATATCCACTTGCCGTCAAATTCCTCTGCAGTGGAAATTTTATTGATTTTAGTTTAATTTATTTGAGTAAAATCTGTCTTTCTATCTTACGGACATTATATATTTATTCTATCGCTTAAAAGTAATTAAATATAAAATCAATGCGCCCTAACATATCGCTGTCGTTTATCATATCTTTTAAATATAATTTACACATTACTTTTAAAATAACCCCTTTCTGTGCGTCCCCGTTAATTAAAGGTAGACAACGCATCTGCAAATGCGGATTTCAATGGGCACTGGTCGCTTTGTTATTTCAGCGAATTCAGATGGCCGCATATCAGTACAATAATACAGATAATGTGTTTGATAGACGTTGAAAATGACTTCTAAAAATGTTGTGTTAAATCTTGACATTTTTTGAATTCATATTTTGTTTAAGTTAAGTCACTATTAGGGTTATAATGGCAAGTTGGTTTAAAAAAGTTAGACTTTATTTAATACTAAATTTATCATATTTGGTATAGCAACTTAGGAACAAGTGACCGCTTAGTTCTTGGGCCGAGGAGTTAGCATTTTGACAGTGTCGGCTACACCCGAGCTGATTTGTTCGCAACAGCTGCGGGAGCGCACCTATTAACCGCTGATACATGTTTGTCAGCCGGCTATTAGGGTGAAAGAGATAAAATTTTGAAATCATCTATAAAAGAGCGAGATCGATTCATTTCTCCGATTCACGACCGATATTTATTTGCTGCATCGTGACATCCGAGAAAATTTCTCGTACAGAAAAATTGGAATTGGAATACAAATGCGACATCTTCTCTGGCAGGCCATTTCTCTTGTTCCTATATATAGAAACATCGGTCAAGGAATATTACATTTTTAATGATCCAGCGGCATCTTTACTCTAAACTCGATATTATCGATAGACTCATAATCTGTTAAATAAAAGGATATAAGAATTTTCAAGAACGTTAAAAGGAAATGCACAGTTCCGTTTTGACAAATTTGATAAACTTCTTGTGTGTTGAACACAAACATAATCATTAAGACATTTATTAGACGTCCCTGTTTGTGGAATATATATTGTTGGTTGGACATTAACCATGAAAATTTGTCAACGCTACGTTAGTTTACTAACACAGGAGCAATAAAACAAATGAATTATGTCTTTCCTCAAGTTAATATCTCAGGCACGTTGAATGAATAATTTTTGCAATCATACTTATGTTATATATAGGAATGTTTAGATGAATGGATGTTTGTTTGAAGGTATCTCTAGAACAACTCAACGGATCTTACTGAAATTTGGCATAAATGTAAAACATAGTCTGGAAGAACACATAGGCTATTAATTAAGTTTTTTCGCGGGCGACAACTAGTTCGTTATAAATGTGATTTATATTATGTGTATTTATATTATGTATTTATATTATGTGGTTCTAACTGAAATATGCAAACTATTTTATATCAATATTTTTTGAGTTGACTTCGAAACCCCCTTACTGGAAAATATGTATAAGCTGACGACGATGACCTTAATTTTAATATTTCTTTTAAATAAATTTATGAATTTATAATGTTAAAGAGTAACAAACAATAAGCTTGATCTATTTTTAAATATACGATTAAAAATTTAGACATGGTTCCAAACTTTACTACGTTAACTTTGTATGACATTGATTTTAATCCATAAAATCACTAATCAACACAACAACCACTAAAACATCTGCAAAAACGTTTTTTTTTTTATTCAGGTTAACTTCATATAACTGTCTATTTATAAATTTTAAATAGCCTTAAAATAATATATTAACCTTTTCCTAACCTGCTTGATAATGTAACAATGATGCAACATAAAAATTATTCAAGCTATAACGGTGAGCTTCCACTGATGAAACCCATACACAAAAACATATCTTCATAATTACCTTCAAAAATAAGAATTACAATGAGTATATGTACGTATTATGATAGTAATATAGACTAGTTCCAAAAATGAATGGGTCCTGTATTTAAAAGACGCATTTAGTATGTGGAGAACTAAACCTAACTGTAGACACCAATTACAGATACAACGTATGTATCCCATTTAACTGAGTCTAAGTATGAAGTATTTTAATAACGAATTTACTGAGCTAAACCATAGATGTAATTTTTTTTATAGCTTGAGCCAATACTATCCGAAAATTTGATGATTTATATTGTTATGATACATGCCGTTGTTTGAAACATGTTATCGCCCTAAAATATAGTAAACAACAAAAGAAAGAATGCGTCAATGATTCCTAACAGCGATCAAAAAAAGAATATGTATAATAGACTTGTCAAAATATAAAATAAATATAATTCGTATTCTGAAGAATTCATTGTTTTCCAAACCCGTCCTCTAAAATTCACTCGGTCGTAATATGTAATTGTCTCAAATATACTCAATGTGGTTGGAAACAAACATAAATAATATAACTATGAAAAAATATCTGCCAACTTCAATATAGTGACGGAGCGTTAGTGGATCGCAGGATGGGATTAAACGAAAATAGCGTGGTAATTAATGGGAGTTCCCGAGCCCACAATCTCGGAACGGGACGCATTTCTAGAATTTCAACTCTTTTTAAATATAATAATATAGTTCAATTAAGTTTAAGCTTCGAAATTTTCATAAAAAATCTTATTTCGTTCACATAAATGAACATTTATCGCCCTCCGCGGATCATTGCGCCTATTTAGAAACGACAAGTTCAATACAGTCCACAACGTTATTAAAATGTTCACAACGTTTTTATGTGAAGTAAAACGAAAAAGTAAAAGCACTTTTTCGTTTTCCAAATTGATCTGTCACAACATTCTAGTATTTTGCGTATACGCATTTTAAAACAACAGTCAGATCGATCACTTGTTGCATGTTTGTACGCAAGGGATTTGCAGAGATTACTATGTTCCATTTACACCGTTTCGAAACTATTCCGAAAAGAACTTCAAGTATGAAAAAGCATTGAATTGCAATAAGTTGCTTTTACCAGTGTATGGTTTTGTGTTTTATAGATTATTTGGCACTAGCGCCTTTTGCGATGGAGCATTGTTGTTATGTATAAATCTTACTAATATTATAAATGCGAATGTTTAGATGGATGTATATTTGAAGGTATCTCCGGATCGCCTCAACGGATCTGGATAAAATTTGGCATGGATATATAACATAGACTGAAAGAACACATAGGCTACTAATTAAGTTTTTTTTTTTAATTTCGAATCGCGGGCGAAAGCTAGTAATATAATATTTAAAAGATTTTACTGAATTTAATTTCCGAGGGTTGGTTTTTATTGTGACATACTGAAAAACTGCATCTAAATTATTATTGCTGTATGGATGAAATACAGAGTTATTTTGTCAGAAGCTAATTCGGCATGTTTGTAAAGTTCAATATGTAGTTACAACTATTCACGATTCGTGGAATTAAATTGTTTTCATTATAATTTACATGTCGATGTAAACAATGATCGATCAGTGAGTGTGCTTGTAAAAGCCAATATATAATAATGTAATACAATAGTCAAAAATCAACATATTTCAAAAATCGAATACACGTTACTTAAATTATTTTAATCTAGTTCCTTATTTTTTTATTTCTGCCTTTACCTTTAGGCTTTGCTCCAAACTGTCTATTTGATAGCTGTAATTTGTATCCCAAACGCCTGAAGTATAATAGGCCTGAAACAATTGCAACATAACTGAAATGTGAAACACGTTTGGTTATTTATACAAAGGGTCCTCAGAGATGTATTTTCATAGACTTACTTCTGTTAATATTCTTGTATATTATCACTTTTACCATTTGTTGTTGAGAATCTAGACGCTTGGATGATTTAAAAGTTTTATTATCTATTATGTAAGTATGTACCTACATCTTAATATTAAATTGACGGCGAGGTACATCTATAGCTGTCTATAATATCTCTGTTATATAAACAACGGCACACCTGTAGATTTATATACGAGTGTATTATATACGAGTATTAATTATTATAAATTATGCTAAAGATTTTCTGTCGATGCCTTCATGTTCGCTATTTTTATTGAATTCCACAATCTTTATGCACCATCTTTAAGTTCATTTATTAGAATGCAGAAGAGTTTTGTACGATCTAAATAAAAACAAATTAATAACTATACAGAAAATCTTTTTCCGGCATCGGCGTGATTCATGGAAACAAATTATTTTTCAACGGCTAAGGACAGTTGAAATCTGTTCAATTTATGAACGACGAAAATAATTTGTAACGTTGGTCTTAATGGTGACTCGGTCAGAGCTATACTTCTTTTAAACCATTAACCAAAATCATTGACAGTTATTATCAAAAAAAGGACGAAAAATCATTGAAAAAAAAAAGAACTTTAACGACTCTTTTATTAAAAGGATTTTTTATTTTATTAAGAAATTAAATAAAGTAATAACATTTATCTACAACTTAAAGTGGAATAAAATCCAATCGTTTTTATAATATTTTGGCTATCATTAGCAAAACAAAAAAAAAATAAAGATGAAGTAGTAGTAAAAAATGCGGATAATCGGAAGATAAAATACTGTTAAAGCTTAATATGTACTTTCAATATATTTAACGCACGACCAATTCCTTCTAATTGTTTTGCATAAATAACATTAGTATACAATATTATACTCGTAGCTAAACATTCACAAAGTTTTTATTAACTCACAGTGTATTGAAATCTCATACTATTTCCCCGAAATGTTTTGCTTTTGATAAAACAAATTTGAATAATATTTACATTAGGATAAATACGTCAAAAGTATTAAATTTCAAAGTGTAATAATTATAAATAAAATCCTAGGTAGTAATATCTTTCACATAGGCACTGTAGTTGTAATATGATTGCAAAAAATTAAAAAAAAATCATATATATATATATATACATAATATAATTTCATTATGTTCTGCGTGTTTGTATAACATCGACACATATGAGTTGAATCTAATATAAGTAGATATATCGAACTTTAAGCCGAAGTGGAAATTGGCAGACTACATTTTGTAGTGTCAAAATCGTCCGCAACCTAATGGAGGAAATGTTGGTTGTTGACTAACATTTTACTGATATTTAGTTTGAAATAAATTCCTGCTAACCTGGTTTCTTAAATCAGCGGCAAAGTCTAGGAAACGAATCGACACATTGCCAAAATTATAAATATAATAAACAATAATTACGTCTCCTGTAAATCGGTTTTGAAATCAAAGTGAAGCATATTAATATGCAACTGTTACCTGACAAGCGTCGGTGGCTCAGGGATTAAGCACTTGACTTGAATTCTGCAGGTCCTGAGTTCGAATCCCGACATGTAGCAATGTGTTTTTCGATTCTCTATTTACGTATGTACATTTATCCGACATTCTTACGGTAATGGAAAACATTGAGATGCAATCTGAGAAGAAATTCAAAATATGTGTGTATACGGTCAACCAACCCGCACTTGGCCAGCGTGGTTGACTATAGCCTACTCATCCCTAACATGGGAGAGGCTCCAAGATCCTCAAGTGGGGATGTATAGTGAGCTGATATTATATGTGAACAGGTACTCGTAATATAATGCAAAACAAAATCTGTAACTGGTTATTTAAGGCTACAAACCAAACATCTCTCAATAATCAAAAAGTTCAACTTTATATTTTTACTATCATAATCTCATATTACAATATATTTTTGAATTGAAGTCTATACAAAATTTATTTAATAAAAAGTCCATATCACCTTGATACAACAGTAAAGATTTTTATAACAGACCACGATTATTTAGTAAAACATTACAGTAACGCTGATTTTCAACAAAACATGCTATTGGATAAAATAAAACATACACATAAAATAGAAATCACGTGCTTCCGTTTTCACATTTCTCTAACTTCATTCGCATCCACGTCTATGTGAAAATAATACTGACTCAATTCCGATTATAAGAATGTTTTGTGAAAGCTTTTTTCCTTTTTTTTTACTCGATAATTTATTATAGCTCATTCGTGAGGTACGAAATGTTTTATACTTAAATATGAACATAAACTTTATTCAGATATATTATTCTATGGCGATTTTTTTTTATTAAATTGAATATGTTCCCTTTATTACAAGCGATAGATATTCGACATATAGTTTCCATCCCTTCTTGATATGACTTTAAACAAAAAAAAATATGTTTCAATTCATATGCCCCTAAGAATTTGTTTATTTGAACTTTTACTTATTTATTTTTTTGTTGAAAATATGTTGTACAAATTGAATGGCTTTTAAACGACAAATACGTTGTGTAGTTGATATAAAATATATAGTGTCAAATGAAAACACGTTATTACAACATTTACATTCAATTTAAATCAAACTATTTTTTTTTTATCAAATATCACAAAAATAAGTTTTGTTAAAAATTTTCACTCAATAATGCTCAACAAAATATACATACACAGGTACAAAATATAGATCAAGGTTGAAATATCCGATAATATTTTAAAGTCAGCATTATTACAAAGTAATCGTGCATTTTTTAATAATTCAATCAGAGTTTCACCTTGACCTAAAATGTCCAATGCAAGAGTATAGCTAGAGTTGCATAATAAGTTTTCCTTACACTTGAAATTTACTAAATGATACCTTTTCTGCCAAGAAATTTTCTACTAAGTGACTTCTAGTAAGTTTAAGGAACTTAATAGTTGTGTCATTCGACGTTTTAAAACAACTTTAAGCTCCTATCAAGGTTACGTTTTTAATAGAAAGCGTAGCAATTCTGAAATTTGAACTATGTGCATAGTTACGTCGTACACTTAGCAAAGAATGGATCTAATCTTAAATGTCATTAACCTTACAAATCTATAAAAAAAAATTGTACAACTTCATATCAGTATTACTATAAATATTCTTTTTTATTTTTCAAGTTCTTAAAGAGTCAAGTAAAGCGTAGAAAGGAAGTACCGAAGGTTGAAGTTAAGTATAAACAAAAGTTCTATCGGTCAAAATACTATTTAAAGAGAAGAGTGAGAAACTAAGTTTTTCACCTCAATCTCTTCACATCTAACATTTTTATTACAATGTAACAGGGTGTAAAAAATACAATGGGAAAATCTATATGTTATCTTTATATATTTTCCCATATTGTTTGTTCGAACATTCATAATTCTATGGACATTTAACACTGAAGCCAAATTCTTTCTTTAAACTCAATTTTTAAAAATACTATAATTTATAAATACATATGTTGTACAAGGCGTCAGTTATACGACTTTGAAAATCATACGTACAATTCTATCTATCGAAATAATTCGAAGGAAACGCGATTAAAAATAAAATACGCAACAAAGTCAATCGGCTCGTGAAATAGGTCCATTGTGCGGAGCACTCGACCGAATTAGCTTCGTCGACCTAGCAATATTCGCGATAAGCCTTTACCCCTTCCCCTAGCGAACCTCCTAGCCTTCACCTTAAGATCGTATTTCGGTTGAAGGCAAGTTAAATAAGAGTTGACGTCCATGGTATATAAGTAAAAAATACACCTCCTAGTCGGCCACCCACGAACACTGAGTAAGGAACAATCGTACAAACTAAATTCCGCCGCGCGTGTATACTCCAACGCAGCGCTCTTTACAATACACAGTTTAGAAAATTATTACTCGCTTACTTACTGGTTAGTTTTTATAAATATAACTTACTTGGGACGTATGTCTATAAAATTAAAGCATTTTTAAATACAATAGATTTGCAAAAATAAGTGGTGTGTGTGAAAATTAATGACCAATTAGATCAGTTAAATTACAAACTTTTAGAGACGCTTTATATGGTAGAAATGTAGGATGTCTGATTTTGCTAAAGAGATGGATAAGTGCCTAATGTTTTTTTTTTTTCAAACACCTGGCACAATACTAACGGGATACAGAGATAGAAACAAAAAATAAAGCTTCAAATTAATTAGTCAACTGAGCTCTATCAAAAGTATTGGTCATATAAGGTTATTAGGTATTGGTCATATAAGGTTATATGACCAATACTTTACTGTCCAACTTTCGCAACAATCGCGATGATTAGAGATGGTTTTGGGCCTGACACTTTCATACAAAAACACTGGAAAAAAAGATATAATCTTAATCTGGACTTAAGGACACGATCATCATAACGATAAACGATAACTGTAATTGTTTTAAATTTTTATGGCCCGATGACTTCTGTCAGATATTTAAAACCTAATAAGACATAGAAAATTAAATACCATACGATACATGAAAAGAAAGCTATATCCTGACAAGGATCATACTAGACTACTGAGTTAATGTAATTCAGTTCAATTATTGCCACCGGGTTAGATAATTTATTGGTTCATACTTAGTTTTATACACATAATGCACACAGATTTAGTTTGCAATGGCGGCAGAATTGAATTCTATACAAACATTCGACACCAATTGGATTTGTAATTCAATATGCCAATCGCAAGTTGCATACCTCTTCTTCTTTACAATCATATTGACGAAGATGGAAGTGCAACTGTAAACATTTCCAAGGTAAAATATAAGTCATTGTAAAATTGAGTTCAGTTTTTAATGATATTTTCAACCTCTTGCAATCATTATAATTTTATCTTTTTGTTCCTATTTATTGAATTGAAGACAAAAATTTTCTAAAACAGAAACATTATCGGCTGTCTTAAGAACACCATACCGAAGTTTCATCACAATCCGTTAAATAGTTTAGGCACGAATCGAGAATTAACAATAGCAATGATTTTAATTTCTTAAAAAAAATGTTTTAGTTCTAAAATCGCGTTTAGAAATTAATAGTTTCGATAGTGCAGTTCATAATTAAATTGAAATCCGCCAAACTAATATAATCAACATTGCGGTTAACATTTCCGATACATCATGGTTTCAAACTATCACAATTCATGTGGTTTCTGCATACTTACTATAAAATTCCTCTACGGTAAAACTTGTACATTAAAACATATCTTTGTCTCTATTTTTTTAATCAGTATGAGTAGGATAACGATATGTCACAAAGTATTTCCCCAGTGGAAAATGACATTTAGAATTGTTTAACTAATCATAAGTAATTCTATAATCATTTTAATATGAACCTTGGAATCAATGTCAAAGTGGCGAGTAAGCGAATAAACGTCGACGCGCCTTACAAATACAATACTTTACACATTTGTCACAGCGCTGGTCGTATTACAAAGGAGTCGTACTCGTCGACCGTGCACTACCACTGGTATTTACAAACAGGGTTGTCGAAGTGGTCTTTTGATTTTGACAACCCTATTAAAAATAGTTCTGTCGACTAGGTCAGTCTTCCTTAAATTCTGATGATGATTTTTAAATATCATCACTGCTTATCATCAGTATTAAGTGAACTTTACGAGTATGTATGTATTAAAAAGACAGAGTTATTCCAGAATCGTACCAATTAGAATTTCATAATCTCTGCCTACCCTAATGTACAAAAGGCAAGTCAAATTTTAAAGCCTTTTTTACCTTCCAAGCACTTTGATACATACCAAAATTTTCATGATCTCATTCGTAAAAACACAGCAGTCTCTGGCAGAATAAATGGAACAAAGAGATATTGTGTTACAAATATTACCATTATTAAAAAATCTTTTTAACTAGCAAAAAGCCGTGCTGCAGGGTTTCTTGCTAGTTAAAACCTTACCACAATAAAATATTAATAAAGAATGTATTTATTAATAAACGTAATTAAAATACTTTTTTTAATGAACAGATTTATTCTTTATACATATCTTATTGTTTTTTAATTTTCTAATAGATGGCTCTAGAAATGCACTAAAATTAAAATCTTATCACCATGAAATAGTTTAGATAAAATATCTAATAATAAATTGAAATTACTGTGCCTAAGTCCAAATCTTAATGAGCAAGTAATAGTTTTATTGTAAAGTGTACCACAAAACTGTGAACGTGGGATAATATAGAGGGTTATCTAAATCTACATATACCGATGCATTATTTATCTTCACTACGACGATATTATAGAGAAATCCTAGTAGCTATGAAGTACTATATTCAGTCATTAAATAAGCGATGATCAAAACATGAGGCAAACCTATACAACTATTAATCTATACGTTGTATTTGTCAATATGCTACAGTCTACAGTGCAATAGAGGGAAAGGGTACGTAAACGTGTTTACTCAAATACATGTGCGACTGTTTATTGCAAATACAACGTAATCGATAGGATAGGAATCGTTTGAAATCATTTTCGAGTGATAAATTATGTTACACAACTTTTTCATCTATATTCGACAACCCTGGTTCAACGTCAGCGGCAACAACCAATAGTTATTATGTAAATACAACACCACTTGTAAAAAGTGTATCTTTTTTTACCAACTGCCAATATTTCTTCAAGTCTGTGACAATCTGAGAAAGTTTTCTTTTTGGTAGAATGTGTGAGATGGTTTTGTGATACAAGTAATGACTCACACATGCATATATGAATAATACGAATAGCATCAAGTAGGTGTGTGGTAAGCTTAGATAGATTGCAGGATTACATCAAATATTTATTGGCTCGGAGCCTACCCAAAGTTAGGAATGACTAGGCCATAGTCAAAGACGCTGACCCAGTGCGTGTTGACTTCACACATATCTTTGAATTTCATCGCAGATATGTGCAGGTTGCATTACGATACCTTCTTTCACCGTAAGAACTTCGGATAAATGTACATATTAAATCGAAAATCGAAAGCCACATTGGTACATGGCGGAATTCGAACTCAAGACCTGCACATAACAAGTCAAGTGCTTAACCCCTGAGCCACCGTCGCTTCAACTAAGCTATATATCACCGCAATCCTTATGAAATAATATAAATGCGAAAGAAAGTCTAGTAAGTAAGTCTGTCTGTCTGTCACGCTTTCACGTCAAAACTACTAAACTTATTTAAAGGAAGTTAGATTGTCTAGAGCCTGAAAGGACAAAGGCTATTTTCTAATGCGAAAAAAGCGTTGTAAACGTTTGAAAGGGAGGATGAAAATTTGCATGGAAGTGTAGTTAATTTTATAGCTAGAAGCTTGAAACTTATTTTTGAAGCTCTTAATTTAATACGAATAAATATAACATTCAAAATTTGTAAGACTATGTGTAAGGTTTATTTGAATGTTTTGTAAGTTTAAAATGTTTAATTGTAATGTTTTTTAACTTTAACTAAAATAATTAGCCTAAATAATTAAAAATGTACTTAATACAACATCAACATCATCTCCCTGTCCTTATCTCACTCACGTAGAATCAACAGTTAATATATCATATCGAAATTAATAATTATAGAAACAAAAACCAAACGAATTATTGCTGAAATATTAACTGACTCATCATCAAAATATTCATCAAGTATCATAAAAAACAAAAGTAATATTTACTCGACTTAGTATAATTTATAGCTAAATCATTCAATCGAAAAAGGATTGCTATCGAGGGCTAATTGAATGAACTTTTTCCGAGCCTTTTACAAGCTTAAAGCTTTTGAACCGTTGAAGTTTTGATCATCGTAATGTCCGAAACATTGTCAATACTGACATATTGATATGAATTAAAAAATATATTGAAAATTCGAGTTCGTTGGATGAAATGAATTGGAAGCCAAACTGATGCACATTCACTATGATAGAGTCACAACAACGAATATTAATTTTGAAAAATCTGGACTTATTATTAAAACAACATGATCTTTATCAGATTTATCTTTATAGAACCTTTTACATTATATACAATTATATATATATATATATATATATATATATATATATATATATATATATATATATATATATATATATACACTTTATTGAATGTTCTTTTTCTTTCTAATCATATCAAAAACATGCATCTTAGGATTACGTCTCTAGAATAATAAGTCGCGCTACTTCCCTTTCCGTGTTGTCTGCTATAATTAGGGTCAAAGGTGAAATTTTTATCAATATTACATAGGGGAAATCGTACTTCTATGTCTTAAAAATTACAAACTCTTGATAGGAACACAACGTATTGTAATATATAAATACTACTGTAGTTGACCCGCATCGTAAGGAACATCCAACCAATACTTCTATCACATTTCATTCAACATCATAGTATCGGTGGTAAAAAATACATAGGTTTTTATTAATTTTGCTAAAAGAATATGACTATTTAACAACATATTTATATAATATTGTGTCCAAAGTTTGCATTTTTTTTCACGAGATACCAAAGTTGTTTACTTCGGTGACAGTATCGATCAATTAATGAACCGAGATAAAGTTGAGCAAAACATCGATTTAGTGCAACATAAGGTTAAATTGAATGTCAACAATATTGGTGCATAATAACTATTTTTATATCGTTCACCGGGCAACAGTTAAATTGAGATAGATATTTCATCATATTTTTTTAAAGACAAAGTTGTACGTATTGATAGGAAATCTTATTGACAATCTGTTGTTCAGTCGCCGGCGAACCCGTGTCATGGACGCTTGATAATATAAATCGCTGTTTAATAACTTTGAATTTCATATAATGGAATCAAAACGTATATAACATTAACGTTCCGATTTGGTTAAACACATTATGTAAATTATTTAATAAAATTTTGCGACGGTTAAATATTTTAATAGCTTATTTTTTTTGCACATTTGTTGAACATCACCATCATCAGCCTTCCATTTTCAACTAAACCGTGAAAACCTAGACGGTCGGTACATTAACTGAACAATTTCGAAGAAGTACTTTTCACTAGTTTCTAAGACAAAAACTCTGTATGAAACACATCGCCATGCCTTTCATTATCTTGGACAAAACAGAGATAATAATATATTTTGGAGATTTTGGTCTCAGAAACCCACGGTTAATGTAACAGTTTTTTAACTTAGGTCACATTGCAACGTTAGACGGTTTTAGCTACTTAATATTTAATAAATTTATGCGAAAGCGAAACAAACAAGGTCCATGATGTAACTGAGAATGACAAAGTCGGGTCGATGGCAGAGTTCAGTGTTGAGATATCTAACAACGAAACGTCATGCCCGTCAGGGAATTATTACTATTAATACTTTATAACAAATCGTTTTCATATACATAAAGATGAATTATTAAATATTTTACGAGCAGTAATGGAAAAAATAATTCTAACATGTTTTGATCTTTAGGCCTTCTTGATTTATTTTGTGGAGAATAACTTGATGTAGTTGCGAAATATATTCCCTCGAAAATTAATTAATATGAAAAGTGGTTCTATTTTTTTCACGACAAGCATGTTAAAGGTTATAAGGTTGTGATATAAATCTCAAATAAAAATTATGTGTCGTTCAATATAATTGAAATATAATTAAATTCACACGTATAAAACAAAGGTGGTAAAGCAGGTACAAAGCGAATGTGGTCTCGGCGCTTGGTAACTGAATCCGCTCACGGTAAGCGCCTGTTCCCTTAAATTGTTCTTATTTTCACGCCATTTATTTCGTCTGTGCAACGTCACATTTTTGCATTTTATTGCTTTACTGTTTTATTGTTTATAAATACATAGGTGTTTGTTGTATCGAGTTTTATAGGCAGCTTATTAGTTTGTTACGACCTGCGTCTACACTTGTCTTTGTCACTTTTTTATTTGATATTGAATTAAAGAAACATTAGTTCCTACGTGTTTTAATTATTCGTTATAAAATAACATTTCAAACAGACGTAAAAAATAAAGATGGATCTATAGATAATTTTTCCATACTTCCATCATTTTTATGTAACTTTCATGATTTATCCTTCCATGCGCCAAAATAGGCAAATTTATAGTGTTTCAGAATTATGATTTTAATACTTGTTTAAAAACAAATAAGTTTTTTAAATACAAGTATATAAACAATATTTTGATCAAGTATATAACAAAAATCATTCATGAGGGTGAAATTCGTTTCATGGCTTAGGAGGAGTGAGCGGAAAATGAGAGGTCACGAAAAACGTCATGTTTTAAAATATGTATAGATTTGTCTCTTTGGCTTTAACCGGCTTATCCAGAGAGCGTTAAGCTAACACGTGTCTCAGTACACACACGGCATGAGGTTGTTCATACTGAGACGTTGATACTGGACCATATACGCCAGGTCATAAATCGGAGCAAATAACAAAGGGTAGTGACTCACCGTGGGATGTATGTGTGCGTGTGAATACAGCTGCATTCTGCGCGTGTCAGTCGGGTACGCCGTGGGAGGGAGATCGTTCATTTCGAAGTTGGTCTGCAGGCAAGGATTCAGCCGCACGACGTCCTCCTCGGATGCCCGATGGAGCCCCGCTCCATCGGCACTTCGGGCCACTGTTAACAACGATAGTCAAATTAAAATTAACAAAATAAAACGCACCAATCATTAATATACTGTTGTAGACAAAAAGCTACCATACTTCTAATTCTAAGTATCATCTCAGTATCGTCAACAAGGTATCAAGTATAACTATCTCAACTGATAAATTCATCGAACATTTTTATGTCAGCGGTACATAGTACGTGTCTACGAGACATTTTACTATTTATAAGATTGCGTCATCGCGACTTATTCATCGAATTTAAAGTACTTAAACATATACATATGTACATAACATATATAATTACACCTTAGGGGTTACAAGACCGGAAATATGATTGGTCTATAGTCTAACTGGAAAGAATACCCAATAACAAAGAAACAAATAAACTCGCGAAAAATCTTTACCAGGGTCAGAGTAAAAAAAGGTAAGTGCAGTTCGCGATAGAGGATAGGATGTTTAATATTCGGATATCGCTAATTAGATATGCATAAATTAATATCTCATCTCATAAGCAATTAGATTACACGTTTAAACTATTAGACACATAAAATATTCCCTAACTAGTTACGTTTCCCCCAGTGGCAGATGTAGCTAAATTAATATTGCAGTAAACACCGTAGATAGTATCTACTTGTATATCTGCATACATATAAATGTATATATACCCAAGTACTTCGGTGACATGCTAATAAAATTTCGTTCATAAAAGTTGAAACCTTAGCTATGGAATCTCAAGGCAACTAACATGAACCATACTAAAATGATACTCCGACACCGGGTATTAAGGATATTGAATTTGACAATCAAGTACTTTTAAGTATCTAGATTATACAGAATTAAGAATGTACTTGAATTTATCACATAAAAAATCTTACATACATTTAAATTCATCAAATTAAAGAATGTGCTTAGAAATAAATTGTCTTAGACCACCCGGATTTAGTGACCAAATTAATAAATGCTTTGAATCATCAAACTAGACTATTGTTAACAACTAGTGTCATTTAATTCAATCTGAATTTTGGACAAAAGTCAAATTTGAAAAAAAAAACTTTCATAAATTAGAATACGTACCATTTGGAAAACTATAAAAAATACTATTCGTGACGGTAGAATTATACATACGAGCTATAAAAGTCTCCAGCCCTATTAAGTTCTAAGCCCTATAAAATTCGTACATGATAAAGTTGCACTTCGCAATAAATATCATCAACTTATATCAAACAAATATCATCACTTCGTGAAATTATTTTAGTTTGTTCTTGTGCAACAAGTTTGAGAACATGCGTACCTACAGAGGATTTGCCAAGCACTGCGCTACTTATAAAATATTGTTCAACAAATATGGACAACTCATATAATATTACTAGGTGTAAGCACTTACATTCTTCAAGATCGAATTACTATGAAATGCTATTATTCTTATTACGAAAGCTAGTCCGTTGTCCCAGCGACTAATTAAGATAAGACTGTCGCAGGTATTTACTGATAACTAAAATAGTCCTTTTAGTAGATTTTCCTTAGTGACCACCACGTATGCAAGACGAGTGCAAGATGAGTGCACGACGAGTGCATGATGAGTGCACGACGAGTGCATGATGAGTGCACGACGATTGTCTACGCGTGGTCGACGCCGAGGCATCATTTGGCGATAAAATAAGCTATTCTACTATGCAAATATCGACCCATCCGATGAAAAGAGTTATATTTCTTATGGCATCTCTGAGAAATGTTAGTCTTTTCCTTGGATTAGTCGATATGGCATTCTCGCAAAGCGTTAAATAGCGTCGAGTCGCGTCGCATTGCCGCGCTAGTCACTCACCTAGAACAAGAGGGAACAAGCATTTGTTTACTAAAAAAAAAACTAGTCAACAAATAATACCAAGAAATGAAAGTGATAACATTCTCAGAGATGTAACTATTTTCGTCGGGTGGGTCGGATAAAGCATTTTCGCGTACCGTCAAATCGCATCGCGTCGCGTCGCATTGCTGCGTTTGTCGCACACCTAGAACAATAGGGAACAAGGATTTATATGAACAAAAAATCACTAGTCAGAATCTACTAATATTTCCTCATCACAATATTTTGATATAAATAATAATAATCGAATGTGTTCTATTTAATTGTAACATTATATTTCCACGCTAAAATATTATTTACTTTAACTGATATTCAACATTTTGTACCATTCTAACATGAAATAGTATTTTAAGCTAACGTAATATGAAAATCTGATTTCGCAGAACTGATTTGTTATTGGGGTAAGTTGATTACTAAAATTATTATCGTAGTATTCTGTTTATATACGTTGAGATAATGCATAGAGTATGAAGCATTTGTTTATGGAAAGTATATGAGTTTCATTAAGCAAATAAATATATCTATTATATATTTAATATTAACTAGCTGTACCCGCGACTTCGTCCGTGTGAAAAACTACTTGGGGTGGAATTTTAATAATTAAAGCTAATTATTTCACTTAAACTTATAAAACAGTACAAAAAAACATATTAAACTTACAAAACATTCCCATAAACCTTACCTCTTCCCATACTAACTTTCATCCCTTATTCCATATTGTTGTTTTTCACCCTTGAGGTAGGTATATCTATTTATATCAAATTAAGAGCCTAAAATATAAATTTAAATCTTCTAGCTGTAAAAATGACGATATTACCATACAACCCTACACCACTTCTTTTAAACGTCTTAAAACACTTTTTTCGCATTCTCAGACTCTAGATAATCTGTTTGCCAAACATTTAAATCGGTTCAGTAGTTTTGAGATTTTAGATGAGTGCAGAATAACAGATAATTAATAACGAGACGATAGTGAAGACTCAAGTTATCTATAATGTACCTAATAGCTGAAGCTTAAAGAGAAAAACAAAATATCTACTCCCTACTCCTACGTTAAGAACACAATGAATGTTTATTTCTTTTTTTGCAGAATATATAAGAATTGAATATTCTTAAGCCTCTTCATCTATAAAAAAACATAAATAAAAAATCGTTGAATCATTAAAATGTTGAACGATTAAATAGATACTAAAATATTTAAGTCCAATTGAAAGTACTTCTAAAATACTTATTAGAATAGTAGAAATAATCGCAGTAACATTTTGCTGAAAATACTAAGCCTTCATTTGAAGCGTCTCGGGATAATGTTAACGTCTCATTGACAATTTATTTTATATATAAAGCATAATTCTTATCTCATAGTAAACAAAGTTTATTTATAAACATATACCGGTTTTAAATATTATTACAGAGATATTGTTATTACAAAATTAATTTTAACAAAACTCTTACGGTTAAATCATTTTAAATTGTGAATTTCGTGTTAGTCATCATTTTAATAACGCACACAAATTATGCAGTTATAACGTAAAGTTATTAAAATAAGAGCGATGCATCGTACTCGAATCTTAGTCATACGCAAGAGAGGTGCTTTCAATTGTCATAATGATATTTACTATAAATAATTATTTATTGTTCATAATAACTCTACAAGTGGAAATTATAGCAAAGACCTTGGTATTGTTCAACGATACACGCTCTTAAGGAGTATTTCCACTGAGGTCATCAATAAAACTTAAAAAATAAATTCAATGCCAATGTATATTATTTTGTGCGACAAGCTTATCTGACCCGGTAAGAGAGGGTATGATATCTGTGTAAAAAAATTACATAAAATAAAACAAATACTACAAGACACGTACAGTACGACATGGAAATTGTGACATTTTGATATTGCTAATGGGGCAAAAGTGAGCGATAATAATACTGTTGTTAGTTGTTAAAACTTTTACAAAACCACATCGTCATCTCTTTTATTCTGTTTTAAAAAAATAATTCAGAAGAGAAGAGACATTTCCTATACGTATTCAGTTATTTTTTACTTTCTGAATGTTTGACAGTCCATTAAAATGAATTAAGAATACTACAAATGTACCTTTTAACAGATCATTATTCCTTTTTCCCACTTTGCATGGTTCTTTCATGTACGTTCAAAGCGATCTATCATTTCTTCACCATTATAAAATAGCAATACTTCTGATTATGAATGATTTTACAAATCATGTTGGAAAACCTCGGCATTGCGTGAAAATGGGTATTGTTCTTCGAACGCCTATTAAGGAGCATACACACATGTGTGATATTAATATCTATTTAATCTGTTTTAGGTAGTTGTACTCGATAAAATATTGACATACTAAATTAATGTGAAATACATTATTGAACCGTATTTTACGATGCATTATATGATTAAAAAACAGTAGGTGGGAGCTAGCATAAAACCTTACATTAAGATGTAACTAGTAAGCGAATCCTAATGTCTGAAAATACTTGTTTTGCTTCTTAGTATAAGAAAAGGAAAATTCCCTCGACAAAGATATGTACTTTAAAAATTTCAAACACTTAAGTTACAATAAGAGATCCCGCTTACATTTCTTAGTGCGGATTTGTTATGAATAGCAAGCGCTACACAGACGATTTCAAATGAGGTAAACTTTATCTACACAAATATAATAACCTCCTTCTTTTTGAAGTCGGCTAAAAAATCTAACATATGTTTGAATGAGCTAATCTCAGAAAATATCAAGGGGATTTTAGAAATTCTTTTCCATATTGACAACTGAATTATTGAAAAAATATATAAGATATTTGATATCACGCTACGACTTATAGAAGCTGAGCAGAAAGGAAAATGTTGCTGAACGCAAAGTATGTTTAAATTAATATTTCCTTGGCTTGCACTTTGAAAGGTTTGTTTGTTTGTAACGAATGAAATCAAAAACTACAGGACCGATTAAAAAAAATCATTACAATGCTTAATTATTCCTGAGTACTAAAAGCCATTTTTATTTAAAATTGTTTAAAAATATGTGCACCCAAGCGAAGACAGGACCGACCGCTAGTTTAACCAATAGATTATTATGATAGGACTTAAAGAATGACGGAATTTGAAGGCTTATTATTATTATTATTTAAGGTTTTTTTTAATACCTAATATATTTTTTTTCAATTTTTTTTCCATCTTGCACTTTTTAAAATATATTTCATTAGGTTTAGTTATCTATCTATAGGAACCCACCGTAACAAAAATCCGATACACAGAAAAAAACTGAGGAAAATGTCTATAATACGCTTTAATACACAATTTAAAAGCTTACAAAGGGACCTGTTGAGCGCGGTATGAAAGGTTACACTAGTATTTTAATTACTTGGAATCGTACCCAAAACTTGATGTCACTTATTCCAAAGGCTAAGTAATATTTATTACCTACTTGTTAAAAATTGCTTAAAATAAAAAAGCAATATGCAATCAATAATAGTTTGGCGTGAAAATCTAAAGAAAACAAAGACTTATGTATGTATATATTATAACATAAGCTACCTATTTATTATTTGTGATTAACAATAAATAAAAATGAACTATAATTATATACAAATAATTTACTTAAATAGCTTTATTTTCTTTTCTAACATTTAAAATAATAATATTTAGAAAAAATATTCTATAAAACTAGGAACGTTCACTTTTAAAAGCTATATTTAATGACTAATAATCATATATAATTAGGGCAATAAAATTTCGTAAATATCTTTTCAAACTTATTAAACTGTTTATACTACTACTTACCCACTTTTTATGATTTGACTGCGATGGTTAAGTATATTCCGCTTCTTATTTTCCTGTGATTCAGCATCCAGTAATTACGGGCATTTACAAAATATGATTTTTTTGAACATATTAAATTTATTTAACACTTAAAGTTTTTTTTATCACAATGTCAAATATTAGAAGAACTTTACAAATGATGAACAAAACAAATACTATTTCCAATAAGTAGGACGTTTACTAAATGTTTTTAATTATGTATTATTGTTTTAAAAATATTTTTGTGTCCAAGCACGTTGGGCGGGCGGCAGTTTTCGCGTATCGCGGTTTACGGACAGAGCATCCCGTAATACGAGTGACGTGTGTCGCGGCCGAGCTGTGAACTGAACGGTTGCACACCGCGCCCGAGCATGCTACTCGCTTCAGCCCAACGTAAGCTCGACGATGCCGCGTAAGCAACGTACGCAGTACGTCAACCGGAGTTATGATATCGTCTCTTTACATAATTTATTATTAAGAAAACAAGAAAAGGGTAGACACGTTAGGAAACTACGCTCCTCGCACCTGCTTAAGGTCTTTCCTCTCGTAAAATACTTAACATTAGGACAATCGTTATGAAATTTTCTTTTGAAAATGGAACATTCAATCGTTCAAGGAAAACGTAACTGTGAATATCATACGAGTGGGGAAGCACGTGGCGCCATTGGCTGATCTTAACCGCTTAAAGCCAATGGCGCGCGTAGGAGGAGTCGCATCGTAATCACTATGAAATTTAGCAAGACAGGACCCGACTTTTATTCTTCCACGTAATCTTACAAGAATAGGGTTCGCTACGGAACTTAATAATGCCCTCAGGCGGGCCACCCAATCGCATTTCCCGAAACATTATACATACCTAAAATACATTGCCGATTGACACAGCAATGATCAAATCCAAAAATGAATTTCTAGTAAGTTCAAAAAATTCTCAGATAAAAAATCAAGGCTAGGAAAAACTTAACAAGTTCGATGAATATAATGTTAAATACTTAGTGGGTAGCTTATGTTATAGACAAAAAATTACACTTCTAAAAAAACAACCAAGGTATTTTATTAAATCAGAGTATACGCAACTATTAATAGATATAATATTATCCTGATACTATTTATTAGTTAGTAATTACCTTCTTTCTCAATTAAATAATATTAAGTCTTAAACATCTACTGCTATGGTAAAATATTTTATTTCGACAAGGAATCCATCTGAAAAAAAATCTCACCTAACCTCTATGTTACAGGATCGTCGAATTTCTTTTATTAACGTTCTCAATTAACTATACTCGTATGTTACTTTATATGTTAGCACAGGTGGGCACAGTTAATCGAAAAGTTAACTTCGTTAATCGTTAATTCGTTAATTAAAAAATTAACTTCGTTAATCGTTAAAGCGTTAAGTTCTCGAAAATTTAACGCAAGTTAAAGTTAATCGTTAACAGTTAACCATACCAAAATTATACATACTAATTTCACACTTATGTTGCGACACTTGTTTAAAATAGTAATTTGACTATACATTTATAGAATGTACACATTAGTATTAGAGACAAATATGAATGCATTATATTATAGTATATTTCATTACGAGTGCGGAAAGCCTGACATTGCAAAGAGTTCCAACAAATGCCTACCCGAGCCGAGGCGCAGCCGAAGGTGAGGGTTGACAGTTGGAACAAGTTGTAATGACAGTTTCGCACGTGTACTAAACAACTATTTTTGATACAGTTGCGAAAAAATTAAGCAATTTAATAGAATAATAAAAACACAATAAACTCAACTAACTAAAATGTTTGGAAAATGACACCAACCGTAAAAGAATACAAACAGAGATTTTTTTGTTTTCTTCACCCATTCTGGGTAGGCAAAGGGAACTATGCCCAAACAACCAAGTCTTCAGTAGATTATTTTTATTGATATGAAATGAAAATGAAATTTAATGAGATGAAATAAAATAAAAACTAACCTAATTCATTGAATCAAATCATTAAATCTGATATTGTAACAAATTACAAGCTTCTTTTTAGAAATATTTGCATGAATCATAAAAACTTCGTGGTTGGTTATTCTTTCAGACATTATTTTGACAGTTGGGAAAGACAAGTTTAGAAAAGCTAAAGAAAAAGCACGAGTAAAAAAGTGTTTTAATACAGTTGCTCAAAAAGTGGCGTATTGAAGGGACGAAGAGCGTTCGGAATGTGGGCTATTACATACTCATGCTTTTATATACTCGTAATGAAATATACTACTTCGAACCTTCTTTTGATTTTGTCCTGTTGGTCACGTCTTTCCCGGACGCTCTGATGCATCACAATTGCACGCGAACTTCACATATTATATCAATTATCAACTCGTTTATTCACCATTCGAGTCGCCGACAGTCGCCCAACATAGCTGAACTTACGAGCGTGGCGTGGTGGTGGTAAACAAAATGACAGCACGTCTCAAAGTTTCTAATTTAACGATTAACTGACTTTTACTAACGGAAGTTGAGTTTAACGGAAGTTAACAAAAGCGTTAACACTTTTTGAAGTTAACTTAAAAGTTAATCCGTTAAGCAAAATGTTAACTTCGTTAATTAACGATTAACGGATTAACGAGTTAATGCCCAGCTCTGTATGTTAGTTATTTTATAAACTAGAAAAACGTCAAAGTGTACCAACAGCAGCCCTCACATTGTAACTGGTTTTTAAATATTGCAATGTTGAATATAAAAAGCAGTTTTCCTCCGGATTTTTTTTCTACTTGGGCTTGTGAAACACCTCTTAAAGTTTCAATAACAATGTACTATGAACATTGAATTGAGATAGCTAACGAATTTAAAAAAAAACGCTAACTGAATTAAACTGTTCAGAATTCACAACTTGTTCACAATTATGAGAAAAATTAAAAATGTAGGTGTTGTGCGACATGGACAAACATATTTTATCCCGACATATAGAAAGGTAATGTGCGCTTGTATGGACACATGATATTATGTAGGTACGTTTGAGTATGGGGTTGTATGTATAACCATTCGATTGTAACCTGTAGCCTAAATATATTCTTTCACGGAGTATTACAGAGGCAAATCCAGTATCGACAATTGCTATATTTGGTAGCGTTATGTCTCCTATTTCTACAATTTACAAACAGATCATTGATATATTCACAAACTCCTTTCGGTTACAATTACACCACGTTCATCTTTCTAACATGGTTTTATTCACTAACATGCAGTACAGCGCAGCGGTTTCAACTGTAGTATAGATATGACGCCGAGCATAGCATCGGTGGCTCAGAGGTTAAGCACTTGGCTTGTAATCTGCAGGTCCTGGGTTCGAATCCCGCGATGTACCAATGTGTTTTTCGATTTCCGATTTACATATGTACATTTACCCGATGTTCTTACGATGAACAAAAACATCACATATCAGAAGGAAAGAAATTTCAAAGAAGTGGGAATTCCCGGGAGAAAAAGGCGGCGACGGGGCTCGCCACCAGTCACGTTCCGTCTCCCGAAATGGCGAGAAGTGAATTGCGTAGGTTAGATTGACCACGTTGTGTTCAGATATGATATAATACTTAATATATATCAGTTCTAAAGCAAGTATGAGTTTCGGCAATTGTACACGAAGAGCAGTTTTGTGTCGCCGCTATAAAATGCAGCTTACAGATATTCGGTACCGACCGCTTAAAGCAGTCGGTACCGAATATCACAACCACAGTAAAGACACCGAAAGGTGGCGTTGTATAAAAAGGCATTTCGATACCTAATTTTGAATGTGCAACACGCTACTATCCGCATAAGTTCAGTTCAATGAGATCTCTGAATTTTCAAACTCGCAGTACACTAAAATAAAGACCATTAACGCCATCTATTACCATATTAACCCACAGTATATTTGCATACTAACGCCATCTGTTAACAAAATATAGAGTCAACTACCAAAACTTTGAATTTTAAATCTTTTGAAAATAAGCGAACATTAAAAGCAGAACATAATAATCTTTAAAAATTACTAATTATAAATTAACGAATCTACGATTTAGATATTTTAAACCCAATACGCGATACAAGCATAATGCAAAGGCGTCACTAGCCGATCATCTAGGCTAGATCAAGGGGGTGAGGGGGCCTAGTAAAAATTATTTATTGAGTTCATAAAGGAACGCTTATCAATATAAGGTCCAATTATTTCTTGAAAAACTGACAAGTAGTGTCTATGTGGATTTTTAATTACTGTAGGCACCTTAGCAATTTGTAGTATATGAATTTATAATAATATACTAGCCGTTGCCCACGACTCCGTCCGCGCGGAATTAAATAAAAAAACTTAATTAGTAGCCTATCTATTCTTCCAGACTATGTTTTAAATCTATACCAAATTTCATCGAGGTCCGTTGAACCGTTCTGGAGATACCTTGTAACAAACATCCATCCATCCATCTAAACATTCGCATTTATAATATTAGCATGATCGATGTAGTATATGAATATATTTTATATCAATATTAATTTTTCGATTCTCTACCAGCTGCCCCCCCCCCCGGATACCCTCCTCAGCGACGCCCATGGGACAATGCAATGCAGTGTACAATGTAGCGCCAATATCCATTTACTGCCGTACCAGGAATTATCCCACTAAGATGTATACAGGCTCAAGTTTCAATTAGGGAAATCACTATACGCCGATTATTTAAAGGATTAATGAAAGATGAGAGGATATTACTACTACTTATGAATTAAATAATTTAATTGAAATTTATTTTAAGTCACTGGTATTTTTTGGATTGATGGAAATAAATATAGTACATACATTTTGTTCAGTATCATTTGGGCCAGTTAATTCCATAGATTTACAAATTTAGAACATTAGTTTTGTAAGTATAAAAAATTTAATTTATTCACAATAAAATACACAAACATTAAACACAAGAGACCGTCGAAATTGACCTTATCGGGTCGGTAAAAAATAATTATTCCTATGCTTTATTTTCATTCCTTAAAGCCGTTATGCGTTATGTTGTATCTTGATACACAGAATTATAATAAAAAATAAAAACTTCAGGTGTTCTTTTTTTAGATCCATTTGGTATTCGGTTCGGATCTAACTCATTCTCATTTTAAGAGTTTTAGTGCTTGCACGTGTTTTGAGTTATTTTATCCATCTTTGTGTTAACATTTATATTAAAGCTAAAAAATAAACTAGGTGCTATAGTTTCCGTATCTCCACGATTAGCACGTATTTTGTGTTAAAACATTTAAGTGTGCTTCTCTCCCACCAATTGTAGGTCTCTTTGCAATTGTGATAAACCTTGTAAGTGAAATCCTCATAGCCAATTCCAATTTACACTTTGAAGTTACTGTCTCCCACACGTATCTGGGACGTATGTAATATCAGACTGATTAATCTTACTAATATTATAAATGCGAATGTGTGGATACATGGATGTTTGTCTGAAGGTATCTTCAGAACGGATACTGATGAAATTTTCACAAATGGTCTGGAAGAACACAAAGGCTACTTTAAGTTATTTAGTTTCTAGAGTCGCGGGCGATAGCTAGTATGTATTAATTTTAATTTTAAGTCTAAATTATCTACTTATTAGCGCTAGCTTCGCTCCGGTAATAAAACTTGGATTTATTGGATTGGCCCACGACTCCGTCCGAGCGGAATTAAAAAAGCCTAGTAGCGTATGTGTTCTTCCAGATTATGTTCTATATTTGTGATTATGTTCAAATTTCATCAAGATCCATTGAGCCGCTCCGGAGATACCTTCAAACAAACATCCATCCATCCATCCATCTAAACATTCGCATTTAAAATATTAGTAAGATTATATAATAGTGAGATTTTTATATACCATTAATAATTTAATAAGATATAGGCTTATTTACTTTTAAAAATGATTGTGTTGATTAAAAGCCAATAACAGTCTTTATAAAAGCTAGCGGCCATTAAATTATTGGCAGAAATGCAGAATGAGTGAGTTATTGCGTTTAGTGATGGGTCGTAAACAGTTTTAGCATCAACGAAACGAAACGTTAATTGCCTTTTTTAACTAGTTGACAAGCAGTTGTTGCTTGACCTACAATTAGTTTATTTTACATTGAATAAAGAAGGACTAAAGACTATCGGAAAAAAAATAAAAGACGACCTGAATAACCAGTGGCATAATATATTAAATCCTATGTAACCTTACGTAAAATTCAACTAGCTGACCGAAAATCGGTTAACGGTTGGAACAACGTTGAAACAAAAAAATCACCCATCTCTAGTGCTATTGCTAAACACTGCCACCATTGGGTCAATACTTCATTTCAGTTTTGCTTCTTCCTAGAAATTATTATTTTTAATTTGTTTCTTAGACTGGTGACAACGGTATAATTTTAAAATCGATAAAAAGAGGGCATTTTATTTCCAAATTGTTATCTTTATTATCGAAGATAGTAGTTATCATATTTTATTGTTTATCGCGACATTTACTTTATTTTGCAGTAAATTGATGTACAGTAAAAAATCAAACAGTGACTCGTGGTTCTCAAACTGTAATGGTAACTTATTTATAAATTAAAGGTTATTACTTCTTATTACCATTTTTGTGCTTAAATTATTTCATTTACTCAATTGATTAAATATTTCCATATTGAAATTTTTTATTGGTTATGTTCCGTGTTTGTCGCTTAAATCAATTTTAAACAAATACTTTACTTTGTAATACACCAGAAACTATGTAATATGACGATTCATTAACCCATTAGAGTTGTATATTTTTCAATTAATATTGGATTATAATAACAATTCATAATTTATCTAAATATAATTTATTTTCAAGCAGTAGATTATTTTTATAACCAATGCCTACCTTTTTTTACGTTTTTTAATCGTTTTAATATATCAGTTATGTTACAAAATCGTTAAGTAACATAGCATGTTTTTTGACTCTATTACCCGTTTACAGGTGCAAGCAATGTTAAAAAACATGAAGATTGATAAAAAACTGTTGCCCATAAAAGGACATTACTTTCTTTTCAATGCTGGTGAGGGAGATTTCTTAATTTTACTTCGAACCCTAAACCCCTATGCTAACTTACCTTAAACATTAAAGAAAATTTCATTTAGTATTTAAAGCTCAAATAATTCAGGTTGTTTTAATGATACATACAGTTACATCTTATGAATGGTCTTCATTATCATAGTGCCTGAGTAACAACAAAACCGCAGCCCTCTCATTCTCTTCAGACGAAAAGTAGTGTATACATGTGCTTAGAAAGTTAAATTCACACAATATTCACATTAAACACAGTTGCATTCTCTCACCAACTTGTGTGTATAAATTAATTTATTGAGTTTTATTTTAGGAACTGCTCCCCTTGTCCCATATCTATCAACATATGCTCGCCAGTTAGGATTTTCCTCAGCAACCGTTGGTCTAATTTATACAGTCTTACCAATATTTGGTTTAGTGGCAAAACCTTTGTTTGGAATAATAGCTGACAGGTATGTAATGATGTAAATTTCTTAAAAAATTTACATTGATAAGTTTGAATTAGTATGTGAAAGTATTAAATTGTATTGTCTGTAGTAAGCTAGCAAACAAATAATCTTACTAATATTACAAATGCGAATGTTCAGATGGATGGATAGATGGATGAATGTTTGTTTCAATGTATGTCTGGAATAGCTCAACGGACCTTGAAGAAATTTGACATAACTTTGACTGGAAGAACACATAGGCTACTTGTTAAGTATTTTTTTAATTCTGCGCAGACAAGAGGGCGACAGCTAGTGATAAATAAGTGTATAATATTGGTGTTAAGGATAAAAATATAACATTTTATTGTCTGTGTCCATATTAAATTTATCTTAATATTGGGAACATTAAATTTCTTTTAAGAATACAGTATGCCTGTTGTATTATATACAAGATGCACGTTTCGTGATTTGAACCTATTCTAATAACTCAATGATTTTATTCAGTTTCAACTGATTAAATCAAATCTTTCGGCAATAGTTGCACAGAACAACATGTTATTGACATGTATCATATTTGAAATAGTTTTTATTTAGATAATAATCTTGTTATGTATAAAATGGCATTAACTTTAAAAATTAAGTATTTAGTTTGATAAAGAATGATAATTACATACTGAATTTTCAAGCAATTATACTTTTAATTGTGGTATGTAAGCAATTCAAAACAAGCAACTCTGATATGGTACCCGAAAAACGAGTTTGCACAATACATTGTAACACAAATTCCTTTTTTGTTTTTATACAATTCAAGGAAATGAATCCTTTGAGGAATGTTTATGCTTATTTTGATTGAATATAAAATGTTATTTAAGGACTGACATTTAACAAAGACAAAAAATATGTGATTAAGGAACAGAATAACAATAAATTAAAAAGGAACTAGGTAAAAAGTGCGGACTTAGGTTAGTTAGTCATGGTGATTTTAAGTGAGATAAAGTGGACGAAATATTTCGAAAATATTCCATACATTAAAGTAGATTATTCTATGAAAATGTTATTCAAGTTTTTTGTTATTCTAGGTGTCGCCGCAGAATTAATAAAAAGCGCACTAAGCAGCCTATGTATTCTTCCACACTAAGTTCTACATTTTTGCCAAATTTCATTAAGATCCATTGAGTTGTTCCGGAGATACCTTCAAACAAACATCCATTCATCCATCTGAACTTTCGCATCCATATATATAAAAGAAAGTCGTGTTAGTTACACTATTTATAACTCAAGATCGGTCGAACTGATTTAGCAGAAAGTTGACAGGGAGACGGACATAGGAACTTTTTTATCTTGTGTGCATTTTTTTATTCTGCGCGGACGGAGTCGCGGGTAAAAGCTAGTTTATAATATTAGTAAGATTTAACAATTGAGCATCCGAGATTCGACCTCACTAACACAGCTATATCTTCCTGACCTGTGACTCGGGTTGTTTCCAACTAAGGTTGATATATGATAACTAATACATCTCAGAACTAGTAAACAATTCATACTTAGTCCTTGTTTGGATAATCACAGATTATTGAATATGAATCAGAGAAGTTAGTTACAAGTGACAATCTGTTATATAATTTTATATAGATGAAGATGTGTAGATCTTTAAATCTGTGAAATTGATTAGAGGTCAATTGAAATATGGCTGATGATGTACTACACACATATCATTTTGCTGTAATGTAGTAACTGAATCATCAAATGACTATTTTCTCTTCTTTTATTATTACGATTGCCGTTTAATACAATGACTATCTGAATATCTGCAAATGTAGATTATTGTTAGCTTTATTTTATTTAAAACTGAAATAAAACAATGAAAGATAAAAATGATAATACAGTTTAACTATAATCCATGTCCTGATTTTATCTAGCTGCAATTAAGATAAGTCCCTTAGTATTACACTATAGTTATGTTGATATCTGCTTTTTTCATATGATTAAAATTGTGTTCACAAATAATGCAACTTAAAAATCATTCACTTTCATCTAAGCAAATGCAACCTATATATTGAAATCTACATTAAGTTAATACATTACTTTATTGTTATTTGTTTACATCTAACGTCTTTCGTTACAGGTTTAAAAAACAAAAATCAATATTTATTATATTCCAAATTGTGACTATAGTTAGTTTTTCGGCTATTTATACAATACCTGGTGAAACAGGGAGCATGTCATCTGTACAATTAGAGTGTGGCAATGGGGCATCATTTCTTCGTAGTTGCTATCAAGATGCAAATTCAATTAATCAGTGTAGTAAAAACTCTTTAGGAAATATGAATGGTACCTCGAAATGTAATGTAAGTATATTCCTTTATTTAAAATAATCCAATTTAAAAGAAGTAATATTGATATTACAAGCAAGGAGTGGTCTGGTCTGTCTGCCAAAAGAATAGAATGTTGTGTACTGAGTATTTCCAAACTGATGATTTAAGATCCTTCATTAATCTTTGGTATTGTAGATGTCAATTGGGTGACTGTGAATAATTTTTATTATGGTGCTAATGTTAAAAAGCAAGGAGTTTTAAAGTTGAAAATTAATGACTTTATTATATATTTTATTTATTTCCATTGTTTTTACAGATGAGCTGTGTGATGGACTCTCCCAAAATGTGGCAAACTGTCTGCGAACATTGGCATATGCCACAATATTGTTACAGCGAAACGGATCTAATAGAATACACAGCACATATTAATAATGCTGACATTAGAGATGATCAATGCTTGTATTTAAATGCAGATGCAGTAAAATTAGATGGTTAGTAACTAAAAGTGACTATTTGACAATTATCTGATAATTTTTACCTAAGTACGTATGAGTGTTCTATTCTGACAAAATGGATGAATGGATGCTGATTGACATACCGTGGATTTGTTTGACCAAACTCTGTATAAAACATGTCTTTAGACAAAACATAAATAACATTATGTTTTAAATGGAGATTTTGATCTCATGGTTTTTGAATTCACAGTTATTGTTTCTAATAATAATTATTAGTTATTTAAATTAATATTGTTTTAAATGCTTAAAATTTATTATTCTAGGATACCCTTATACACCACATTGCCACATTGGTGATGGATATCGTGATCTCAATCAATCTTGTACAATGAATTGTACCAACTCAAAGTTGTCAATGGCAATAGGCAGTTCAAAACCGATAATGACTTGCTCAAATAAATTGCTCAATTTCCGCCTATGTTCAAACAATTCAAATGCTTTTAAAGAAGCCGCTAACCAAACTAATGATGAATGCCAGGTATTTTATTTAATTTTTTTACGTACAATGATATGATTTTGTTTAAAGTGTCAAAGATGTGATAAGATCTGAAATTACTAATAGTGAAAATGTCTTATTAAAGCAAATTAGTCATATACATTATATTTATTTTTTAATTGTATAAATTTATTTCCATTTTAGGTTTCTTGTGACTTGGACAAATCAGCTCCTTGGCGTCTTATGGAGATTTGTGAAGCTTGGAAGGCAGATGCAGCTAAAACATGCCGTCCAAAGACCAGAATTGGAACTGAATTCCCTAAAAATCTATCATTCGTTGGAAGTGTACTGCTTTCTACAGTAATTACTGAAGAAGAGTGTGCATTTGTTCAGCTTAATCATATTAAACTGCCTGATGGTATGAATTATTGAATTATTAATAAATTAATATTGTAATAGTAGACTAAAATGAAGCGGAGGCCCAAAACCCCACAATCAAACTATACATCGATTTTGGTGCCCAAAACCGTAGATTTTGGGTGACCCTCATATAACTGTGAATATAAAGTCGAACCTGGGTAAGCGAGAATCTAAAGGGACCGCGATATGTTTCTCACTAATAAAGGTTTATAACGCGACTTTCTCGCTTATGGAGGTTGTCCGTCGTGACTGGACTATTACTCTCTTTTATAGCGGTTTCTCGCTTATCTAGGATCAACTATATTTTAATGACTTTATTTGGTCTATTTGTGTAAATTTTTTATGATTTGTTATCTTTCAGGTTCCATTCACTATCCAAATTGTATGAAAGAAGATGCATTTGAAACTGGGAAAGATGTTTTTTATCCAAGTTGTAATATAAAATGTGACAATATGGCTGTAAGTATACTTAGACTTTTAACAGTGGTAGCCAGCAACAACAACATCTGTTGCAGGAATTGTCCTCGCTCAGTGAAATACCACGACTATACAGAAGACAGACGTCAATTGGAAGCAATTCCGTGTACAGTCTGATGAATGTGGTACCGGAGGCCAAATTTTAGTGTTCTTTCCCTTCACAATTTTTGCTTATTAGAAAAGGATGGGAAGTGGATTTGGTGGAGGAGGGGACGCATAGGAAGAGGAAATATCCTCTTTCTGTGCGTCCCCTTCTCTGTTGATTAAAGGTAGGCAACGCATCTGCAATTGCAAATGTCCATGGGGAACGGTCGCCTCGCTATTTCGGCGAATTCACGTGACGGTTTGCTTGTTTGCATCATATAAAAAAATATCTAAGCAGATATGACAATTACATAAGGGACTATACAGATAAGATGATAACATCAGCAGTTTAAAATACAAGTCTAGATATTTTACGACCTAAAGTTGGAGCATAGCTTAGATTTTTAGAATATTATAAACCATGATATAACCACTATAGGGATAGTACGGTCTCAAATGAATTACATTATTTATTTGTACAACTAGGAATATACACATGTTTCCGTTTTATTTAACTTTTCCAGATTAATGAATGGTTTCAAACAGCAACTGAAAGTCGTAACAATTCAACACAATATACAAGACAATTTTGGCTGTTTTTCCTCTTGATGATAATAAGTTGGATTGGTCAAGCCGTGGTAGTGACTTTTGCAGATGCTATATGTTTCAATGTTTTAGGTATGAATGTACTTAAAAAATATATTCAGTATTCTTTTATCTTAAATGCAGTGACATAGTTAAATGTTATTGAAACACTAGCTGTCGGTCGCGACTCCGTCTGTACGGTATTAAAAAAACTTAATTAGTAACCTATGTTTTCTTCCAGATAGTGTTCTACATTTATGCCAATTTTCATCAAGATCTGTTGACCCGTTTTGGAGATACCTTGTAATTCATCCATCCAAACATTCGCATTTAGAATATTACTAAGATTAAATAATAGACAAGTTTTAAATTGTTTTTTGTCTATCTATAAGTTTTCATTGGTAAACATTATAAAATTACTTTCAGGACCACGAGTTGCTTTGTATGGGAAACAAAGACTTTGGGGTTCCGTTGGCTGGGGTATATTCTCCTTACTGACTGGTACATTGATTGACTGGTTCAGTGATGGTGCATACAAAGATTACACAATCGCTTTTATACTTATGTTTGTATTTATGTGCGGAGATGTTATTGTATCATGCTTCATTAGGGTAAGTTGTTTAAACTTTATTAATTTTTAATTATTTACTTTTTTTTTTTTTACGTTTGTAATTTCGGTTTTCAGAGTGAATCAACGAAAATGTCAGTTAATATTTTAATAGATGTTGGTACTTTGCTTTCTTCGTTACCAACACTTGTGTTTATGTTATGGACTATAGCTGTTGGGCTATGCACAGGTCTTCTTTGGCAATTCCTCTTCTGGCTTCTAGAAGATATTTATGGCTGTGATAATTCTGATTATGTTAAAACATTGCAAGGACTGGTTAGCGCTATTCAGACATTCGGTGGAGAAATACCCTTTATGTTTGCATCCGGTAAGTGACTAAAAAAATTAAACGTGAACTAATCTTAAGATAAATAGAAGTTACAAACGTGTTAAGTAATTTTGAAATAAAATATTTGGTTTTAATTTTCAGGTTACATTCTTAAAAAGTTAGGTCATGTGAATATGATGAGTCTAGTGCTGTTTGCTTTCGGTGTACGTTTTGTTTTATATTCCCTTCTCACTAACGCATGGTGGGTGTTGCCAATAGAGATGTTACAAGGTATAACATTCGGAATGTTTTATCCAACGATGGCATCCTACGCTAATGTTGTGTCTCCACCGGGAACTGAAACTACTGTACAGGTATTTAACTTAATATATTATTATTTTAATTTATGTTATTGTGTTTTTTGATTTATAAATAAGTAATAATAAGAAATTGAAAAAAAAATCTTAAAAAGTAGCCTATGCGCTACATATATGCCTAATATAATCAAGATCCGTTGAGTCATTCTGGAGATACCTTCAATCATCCATCCATTCATCTAAACATTCGCATTTATAAAAAGTAAATACAATATTAGCTCGGCAGGTCTTTTTTAAATATTTATACATTGGATTATGAAGTATACGTCTTTTAAAATATCTTAGCGGCTCAAGTGACTGCGTACTGTATTCTCACGTCGCATGTAAAATACTGCACAGCGACTTTTAATATCGAATATTAACTAGTAAAATTAAATAATAATCATTTTCAGGGTCTCGTTGGAGCAGTTTTCGAAGGAGTTGGCACTTCTCTAGGCAGTTTTATTGGTGGGAGAATGTACGAAAAATATGGTGGTTCAAATACCTTCCTATGGTTTGGTATTGGTTCACTTATATGTTGCGCTATTCATGTATTTGTGCAGTACTTAATAAGGGACAAAGTTCGTCATGCTGAACTGACGAAAGGTAATCAACCAGTGGTTGCTGAATAGTAAATTCTTTTTTTTTTAATAATTATATTATAGTTTACATTTATATCATACGTAAGTTAAGAGTTAAAAGTAGACGGTATTTTCAAAGTAATGATTAAAATCATTTGTAATTTATACATTGGACAATTAACAAAATAACATAATTTAATATTAATTCAATATTTCTATTTCTTTACTAATTGAGCTAAGGGTAAATTTCTTTGTCATTGAAGCCATTTTACAAGCAAAGGATTTACCTTAAGTCATCCATCCCACCAAATAGTCCAATTATGTTCCCATTTATTATCTATTGAATTATAAATTAAACAATTATATATTTTTACTTTCTCTAAGCCTTGTTTTTCAAGACGTTCCGTAAAATCGTTCTTTTGGACCAGTATTTTAATAATTTTTTTTCTATATTATTCGGCATTTCTTGAGATAAACTAACTGACTAAGTTTGCAATGTAAATATTTATGTATATACAATCAATAGTATATAATAAACTTTAATCAACGCCTTACTATTTAAATTCGCCGTCTACTTTACGTTTATAATTAATATATCTACTTATACGTAAAATTGTAATCTGTTTACTATTTAAGTATAAAAATTGATAATTTGCGAACAAAAGTTTACTTGCTAAAAGCAATTATTTTGCGCAATTGAAAAACGCTGTAAGCATTTATTTTCAAAAATTATTTATTCTTATTTATTAATATTTATTTCAATCATTTCTCTTTTTATTATTTATTTTATGTCTCGCTCTGCTTTTACATTTTATAAGGCGTGATAAATAAAAAAAAACTAATAATTAGTAGTAATATATATACAATTTTATTCTAACTTTATGTCGGCTCGCCATTTGAATGCCACACAGAACACAATTTTATTAGGTATTATCTGAGTATAAAAGGACGCGGGGAAGTGAAACAATACGCCACAATGCCACTCTTGTCTCTACACACTCCACTCTACTCTACTACACTCCTATCTATCCACGAGCCGGTATAAAGTTTCAATCTTATAATACCTAATATTCGTTTAGAGTTTATAGGATTAGTATTATATCATTCCAAATTTAAAAAAAAAATCGACCAGACTAACCAGTAAGTACCACTGCCCAAATGTTTAATAAATTTGCTTATAATCGTTTATAAACAAATTTAATAAATACTTTGTAATTATAGGAAAATTAGAGTAAGGTATGAATTATTACGAATACTTTCCTATGATTTCTTATATCTATTAAATTAGTTGATATGTATTATATTTTCTTAAAGGGACAGTTGTTATATAAAGGTAACAGTATTATACATTTATTTAATTAAAATCGGTTTTTTTTTCGAGATATTGTAGTGTATTTACATTTTGAATTTTGTTAAATAATTTATCATACCTTATGTTTATTTGCTCAAATTTAAAATAATTGACATCTGTCCTTATAAAATATTGGCTGTGTTATTATTATTTTTCTTAAAATTAATATTTCTTTCAATGACTTGAATACCGTGGAACTCTGTATGTCTAAACTCGCATAGCGTAAGGCTCGTAATATTATTAAATTTTAAAATTGATTAAATTAAATAATAAAATCGTATACTTAATGTGTAGGTGAGATTTAAGCATATATATTTTACAAAAAAAAATAGTGATATCACGAAATAAAAACTTGAAATTTGTATTATGCTTATATATTATAACTTAACTTTGAAACGACGTTAGAATAATAATGTAACTAATATGAAACATGTTATGTAAAAGTGCTATTCGTAACTTATCTATACCTCTACAGCATTATTCTGGATTAGGGTGAAATTTAGCACATAGATTGGATACATAAGGCAGCTCTGTTCACTATTTCTTCTCGGTAGACTTAACGCCACGTTTTTTGTATAATTTCTCAACTTTTCGACTATCATGCAATATTAGGACAAGTTTTATTTCGTTTTATAATCTTTCTCGCTCTCTTTTCTTCTCCTTTGCTTATAAGATCTTGATAATTTATCCATTGAATTCACTGTCAAAGTATTTCTTTTAAGATATTTTTCCATTGTATTATGAGGAGTAATTTTTGACTGATTTGTGTCGATTATTATTCTAGTCTTATTTCCAGTAATTAATTATCTGAGATGCATTTATGAATGGTGCTTTTGTATCGCTACTTACTCTCGAAAAAACACATGTTTTAGGATTCAATTGATTTGTATTGTATCTTATACCTTAATGCTATAACAATTAGGTGGATATTTGATATCGCTCAAAATATGTTTCAAATGTATTATGTACATAGGAATTTTAAAATAATTTATTGATAAGAAAACCCTTTAGTAAATCATCACAATAGAAACAAGCCATATCTGTAAAATCAAAATGTAATTTTTTTTTATTTTTTACAATACTTTAAAAATTTGGAATATGTTTCTTCTGTTTTCGTTACGAATTATTATTTTCATTCTGGAAATCGTAACTATGATAAATATAAGCCTATTGCATCCAGGATTAATTTACGACCATCATTACCAATATTTTTATTTAAAAAAATCTAGTAATATTTCACAGTTGAAGACAATTTTTTTCTACTTTAAAAATGTATGCACGAACAAATTTTTTCTAATGAATCATGGAATGAAAACGCTATCTACATAAGATGTGGAGTAAAGTATGCAAGTGGAAACGAGAAAGATTAGAGATGTATGAAATTATACGTACTTTTAAAGACGAGAGACTAATTCAAGAAATGTAATGCTTTAAATTGTATTTCTTTGAAAACTTCAAATGTGGACCAAACTTTAATTTTTCACTTTTCTAATGATGTTTTTGATATCCCAGGATTTTTGTTATTTAATAATAAACTGTAAACTTTGATAAACATTTAATTATTTACATTATGTAGCTGTAAATTATCCAATTTTTGTCATCAGTCATTTACTTATCATCCCCATTCTTGACTTTAAGCTTGTTATACTTTTGAATGACTCCACCGATTCGTTCAATGTTTCTTTTTTATTCCATGTTTCAGTAATAATCAAACTTACCCAATAAGACCTAAATTTATACTACCAGTAGTTAATTACAAAACGCAAGATACTTCATTTTTGTCTGTGATTTTTTTTTAACCTTATAAAGGTTTTGTTTTCGTACTTTTATTGCTTATTGTTTTTTTTTATTTATATTATTCCTTTCGACTTGCTGCTTCGATAGCTCAATAAATGTCTATCAATTTAATCTTATATCCATTTAGGAATAGTATTTAGGAATGTCTTTTTGACTTTATACGTATGTTTTTTATTCATCGTAATATTATGTTCCTATTATATCCAGTATTATGTTTATGTGTTAGTGTACTTTTTAATTGAAATAAACTATTAGGCATTATAAAGCCTGTGTTTGATTTTTTTCTTTTTATTAATTAAATACTTTGTGTTTATTTAGGATGTTTTGTTAATTGTTCTGTTTGTTAATTCTAATGTTAGTTAATTAATATTTGGTTAACCAAATTGTTATCAAAATGTGATAAAATGAAAAATGTGTCGAAGATTGTTACCATACGGATGCGTAAGAAGCAAGTATATTCCAAATTTTTACATTATTGCTTGTATGATATGTGCATGTCTGTTAAATTATCACAGAATACTTCCATGTCCATTATGCATGTTTTATGTTGCTGTTTGCATGTCATTAATTTTGTTTTTTTTTGTTCTTACAGCTTACTCATCTATAATTCGTTATGAAAATCTGTACGATCCAAACTATATATTGCAAGAGATGACAGATTTCAACGCGGAACACTAAACAAGTTAATGTTTAAGGTTATAGATATACTATAGTAAAATCCTAAGAATTATGTTTTAAAATATTTTTGTAAGTTATTATGTTAATTTGGATTGTTGGAGAAAAGTGCTATTGTCGTTTTTCCTTTGGATGAGGTGGCAGCATTAGATAATATACTCTCTCATAATTGTTTATTTCTGTTTAGTAATTCCCTATTTTATTTATTTATACAGAAGTATAAATAAACAAAATAATTATTTATATAGCAGTTTAAGTATATACAAATTTTTTCAACATAGCACATTTTTCTTTATTTCTGTGCTAACTTTACCTACTTATAAGATAAGTATTAAGGTTCAGAATATCACTTTACAATAATAAAGATAGATGAAACAGAAACACAAAACGAAACTCTTGGTTGTTATTCTATCCAGCATTTAGCAATTTCAATTTACGTCTAATATTTAATATTACTCATTTTATTTAAAAATTATATTTTGTATTTTATAGTTGCAGTGCCAAATAAAGACCTAAATTTTGTAAACAAAAAAAAAAGAAAGGTTGAAGGCAGCTTTGGCTCCCCTCAATCTTTCCTTTTCCTATTTTTACCAGAAAAGTTATATCATGAAATTTGTACATATTAGTTATTATAAAACTTAATATGGGTTTGGACTGCAGTCACTTGTATTGATTCATATTTTTGTCTCAATTTTTTAAAAAGAATGAACGGGATGAAAATTAACACGGCAGTCAAAATCCATCCATAATTTCAATTTACCGTATTTAGGTCTTGATTTGGAACAGATTTACGTATATCTTAATTATTGTGTGCAATGGTACTATATTTAAGTTCTGGGTATTTAATTATTAGTGTAATTGAATCTTTTTAATAACTTTATGTATGAAATAAAAAATTAAAACTTAGTTTCATTTCGTGTGTTTGAAATTTTCCTCAGATATTGTTGCCATTTGAATGTTATGCACAAACCTTTAAGTTTTAACTAACAACGAAGCTATGAAAAATTATGTTGACTTTCACTCAATAGATCCTCATCTCGGTAAATGGTATAAGACGGACTAGGTTGGCCGGTGAAATACACCATGTCCACACAAAACAAGCGTGAAGTGGAAGCAATTTCATGTTTTTCCTGATGAGTTTGCTTGCAAGAGGCTTAATTTTAGTCTACGTTCCCTTATTCGTAAATTCAGGTTCCCACTTGCTCGTTTGCCACATTCGCGGGTGTACAGTATTAAAATAATTTACGAAGATCACCAGGTTTGTAGTACGAGAGTATGAATTGTAGCTAAATTTTCTATGGTTTCTACGGTTATAATTTTATATCAAGTCTATGACACGGTAATAATAATACCGTGAGTGAGAGAGATACAGTTATACACAATTCCTGTGACGTGACAAAGACAGGGATAACTATCTTCCGTCCCTTTCTGCGTACCAGGGTTTGGGCTTTGTTTGGAACAAAGGTTGTCCCCTACAAACAACCTAGGTTGTCCCTGACAAAGTTTGACATTCGTGCTATTTTTCGAAAATTGTGAGTACTTAGTGGCTGTAATTGTGCAAAAATATTTTGATATTACAGTTTTAGTAAGGTAAAGTTTATAAAACATGGTATACTGCTGTATCGTCGGTTGTAAAAGCCGTAGTGAGCGAAAAGAGAAAAACATAACCTTTCACTCGTAAGTACTGAAACTACGCACTTATTCACATGTATTCATACAAAATAAGGAAGAAAATACAAACTAGTTGTTCTTTACAGTCTTTGTAATAACTAATATGTTAAAATACGGGTAAAATCAGCTAAAATAAAATAGTATTTTTCGAACATTATGCGCCCAAACGCAGATGTCATTTGTGTCAAATAATATACTGTAGATCTGGGAAACAAGCGGCCATATTAAACTTCTTTTCAAATTGGTTGGTTATTACCCGTAAAAATAATACCACCATCTTGTTGTAAAAATTACCCTGAATTTAGGGGAAATAAATTATAGTATGTATAATGTATATAAATGAAACAATTCACATTTTTTATACTATTTTCAACAGATTTCAAAAGGAGTTTTTAATTCTGGTATATGCTGTGTTTTTAAATATTTGATACTTTCTTATCCCGTTGATTTTAAAGAGTATGCTTTTTAATTTGTCCCATGTAAATTTTGTTTCTTAGAAATTACAATCAAAATAGTTTAATATTAAGTAGTTTTACATGTAGTGTTCACTGTAATGATATACAGAGTAATTTAAAATTATATGACTATAATATTGGTATGTTTTTTGTAGCTTTTTATGAAGACTTAGGGCTTCGTGCATATCGAAGAAAAATAGGACATCGTTTGAATGCTCGTCTAATGGACCTAAGACTGAAGAGATGCCGCGCTTTGTTGAAGCAGTACGCGGGAAAAAATATCGGGAAATTCTTTTTTTGGAGTCACTCAAGACATCCTTGATTAAGGCAGCCGCCGATATTGACATGGACCTCGTTCGTGCTGTGATAGACGACTGGCCGAGCAGATTGAAGGCCTGTATTCAAAATCACGGATGTCATTTTGAATAAACTTTACTGTCATAAGAATCTATGTTTTGTTAAGTTCATTTTGGTATATAAATGGTCACATAATGAATAAACTTGTTTCAATTATTTTATATTAAACATACTAAGTACATACATATTGACTAAGTATTACCAAAAAATCTGTTTACCTAATCTTAGTCACATAAACAAAAATTACGCATTGTTTTTTATATTTATTACATTTATTAATTACAATTTAATTGGGAATATATAAATTGGTATATATTAAATTATATCGTAATTATTCATTTTCGGGACAAAACAAATAACTGGTAACCCCAATCCTCTCACTTATATATAGGTATAGTCTATAGTACTCTCTATCTGTCCCTTACGGGTGAACGCGCATGCCAAATCTATATAATTCTTCATCTGAGTTTTATATGGTTCCTGCATCTCACATTTTATATACTGTGGCAAAATACTCTTTGGCATTCATAATCTGTTTCAGTTGACTATGCTTACTAAACTCTTTGGTTGCACATCAACTTCACAGACTTCACATTAGATTACTTCAGATCGAACGCTAGCGCCAACCGCCACTGTTTTATTAAAATTAAGTGATTTATAAGTCTGACTCAACAATTACTTCGTCATTGAGTATTTGGAATTAAAATTTATAAAAATATGGTCACAACGATATAATGATTTTGTGTATATAGTGCTGTATCAAAATATAAGAGTTACTTGAAAATCTCCACGTTCATCATGGGTTCCCGATTAAGGTAATTTTCTATAGATTTATATTATTTTACTTCAAGAACTATATACTTTATTTTTATTTCACATTAAAATTTCGAATATGAGTAAATCATGGAAACTGCAGTACATCGGATTGTTGCAATAGACTTTACCGTCTTTTTACTTCATCCGTAGCCACCGTACTTTCTTTTTGTGATATCATGTTTTTATTGTTATGATTTGTGTAAGCCTTAAACGTATTATTTTCTCGTTTCCAATAACTTTTTCGTCATAAGAATTTTTACCTCTATTATGATTCAATGTTTTTCTTATTAAAAAAAGAAAATTTTGTAATACCCAATTAACGTTTTTATTTTTAGCATTTTATAGATAGTAGCGTTTCCCGTTCGATTATCAAACTATAGTACATGTACTCCTGATTGTTTTCCTTTTATCTTTTTATGAAGATTGTAGCTTCCTAATTATGGCTTTGTAATAAAAATAACAATGTTAACTGTTGCTATTACTCAATCAAATGAGTTTTATCGTTGATTTTGTATTAAAAATTTTCATTATATTCTGTTAATCATTTACAGATGTGTAATATAAAGTATCTTATTGTAAGACTTCGTCATTACAACATTTATTTTTATAAAATAATTGAATTTTATAAATATTCTATTAGTGTTAACCAAAATGTTTTGCTGATTTCAGAGATACTGTACAAGTTCTGTTTGAACTTTTCTGTGAAGTGTCACCTGGTGATAACGTGAAGGAGCCTTATATACTGAGAAAATATCCTGAAACATATGGCAAAGATGAGGAATTAAAAAATATCCCAAAGTTCACTTTTCCGTGCAAAATCGATAAGTAAGTATTTAAAATTCCACTTCCATGACACTTGTATTGAAACATTTTGTTTTCGCTATATATTGAAAGAGAATGAAAGGGATGACAATCTTTTTTATACAACTATATCATAAGTAGAAAGTCAAAGATTTATGTACTTTTGTACAATGCATATTATTATTATACATAGATTTAACCTTATTAGTTTTGGAATGGTGACAATAGTAATACTGAGATATCAAATATTCCATAAAATAAATATACTCACCACATTTCTTATATAATTTTTAAAATAATAGGTTTATAGATGTTGATTGAAATTAATAATTTGATTAAATCGTTGACATATCCACAATACTAAAATATTCTTGTTATCAACCTCGATTTCGATCATGAATCATAAAGGAGGGTATAGACTATAGCATTAACTTGTAACAGAACAACAACCCACTCTATGATATGTTTTAGTGTATCACCCTTTCATGAACCAGATGTGCTGTTTAAACTGTGCTTTTACCTGTTTTATACCATTTGTAAAAATTGTTAGATTACATAGAAATATTTGAAAAAGTGCTCTAGTCTATAGTGACCTTAAATTATTTTATTCATACTGTTACTATATAACTTTTAATTAAAAAGCATTGATTGTAGTTCATTTACAGCATATAAATGTCTGTCTATATTAAGACACTGTTATAATTTTTGAGGATACAAATATTGCAATCCTCTTTGTATTGTAATTTTCGGTATATTTTTAAAGCTTTCTGACACTCAAAGATATTTAAATGTTCTTTTAATTTAATTTGCACAATAAATCTAAAGTAAGTGCCTTTTTTAGTAGCCATTTACTGAAATTCAATGTAGCAGTAAATTTATATAATTTTTGGAATATATTAAATTTTTTGGTATAAATAATTAACTTTTGTTAGCATTCGTTTTCTTAGCTCTTAAAATAAAGTGTAAAAGAGTTAGTAATTTTATTGTGATTTTCATAATGAGTGCCTGACAATGATAATTAATAGTTGGATGCATTCAGTGTTAAATTAATTTTTTAACCTTGCTTTACTGTGGTTTACAATACAATAGTGTTTAAACCTTAAAGGAAGATGCTTATTGTAAATGATTTCTAAGTAAACTATAGATTTATTTAACTCAACAAATTTTAACTTATAGCAATATCTAAATATCACGACAGTTATTTCAAATGTAGGTTTCACCAAAAATAAATAAAAAATTACATATTAATTTGAGGAGATTAAAGAAATCTATGTTTTAACATTTACACAGTATATCATTAAAGATTGTTAAATTATGTCATTTTTATTAATTATATATTATTCTTTTCAGTACATACATTCAACACTATTCATTTGTGTTGACATCTGTTGATTCAAAGTACACATTTTGTTTTTGCCGATACGACCCCAAAGTGAATACAGCGCTAGTGCTTCTTTCATATTTACCATGGCATGACATATTTTACAAGTAAGTATTATTTTTATCTGCAATTTATTAGAGTTTGGAATTGGGTTTGAATTAAACTTATCAAAATTTGAGTAATAATTGTCTTGTGTCAAATAGTAATAGAAACATAAAGTTTCTCTCTTATACACTGACATATTTTATATACTATATTTTTTTTAGTAACTTTAAAATTGTTTAATGTTACATATATAAATGTTCTTAAATGCCTGCGTGACTAAAAACTGCGCATTCGAAATTTACTTCTCTGCATATGCCAAAGCGATGTTTAGAATTTCTCATCAAAAATTTATTTGTAACATTGATTATTGATGTTAGTAAAGATATGAATATTTTTTTATTACGTAAACGTAAAGTACAATTGATTTGCCATGCTGAAATATAATTGTTTCTGTTGCAAAGCAGTTGACCATTTGTTGTAAGTCTATGGCGCGTTTTTTTTTTTTTTTTATGGACAGTGCGGTGCTGTTTCATTTTAATTTATTACAAAATTACTTGCTTATTTATGCCTTTGCAATGTGTCGCAATGCTGAAATCAAAACATCATAAATATATAGTATTCAGTGTATATTATTTTTCAGATTTATTATGGTATAACCTCTTTTATAAATTTTCAATATTACCACAACTTTACCGAAATCTATACAGTATTTTAGATATGGGACAATATGTACACACATTGTTTTTTTTTTTAAAAATAGATACAGCTATTTTTATTATGTAAAATTTTACTAAGATATTAATTAAAATAACACAACCTTAGGTGTGCATAGATAACTTCGATTTGATACAACTCTGCCATAATTCCTTTTCACACTATTTATTCTATATTGTTGTTTATGTATGAATGTTTATCATTTTTTTCTTTCAGGTTATTAGACAGTATCGCACAGTTATTGAATGGTCCAGAAAGGGATGGGCTGACTTCATTTCTAGAAGCATGTCGCGCACACCCACCTATGTCCGGGCATACACTTAAAGTTATTTATAATACCGGTCAGAGTATGTTCACTTATCAGACCCCAGATAACAGACTTCCCAGTATACCTGAAGATGTGAGTATTTTTAGATTAGTTAATATCAAAATCTCATCATCTAGTTATAAGTTCTTATTTCATTAACAATGTTTAAAATTTTTAGAAGTTATTGTGTAGTAAATTTGAATTTTTTACTAATGGTATAGTAATTATGTACTGATCCATATAGACCGACAACGCTATCTGACCCGGTGGGCATAAGTCAAACTAAATTTTGATAGCACACTAGCTACCTCATGTCACTGTCAAAATTATTTTCGTACAGGACCTGTTATGTTTTTATTATCTCATTTTCTATGTCCATTTATGTTTTACATATTTTCTGACAGAACTTACCGTGATAGCAGCGCATCTCACCGGGCCAGATATCTTTGTTATACTATACTTATAATGATCTTTTACTGTTATTTTAAGGTTAGATAATTCATATGTCAAGTTCAGCTACTATTCATACACTGCTAATGTTATATTTCATTGACATTGTTTATAATTTAAAAGTTGAAATAAATAGACTTATGTTTTATTTTTAGAGTAATCTCACGGAGTACTTCAGTGCTGTGGACGTAAAATGTATGGCTGGATTATGGGCGGCTTTGCTGCAGGAACGCAGGATAGCAATAGTCGGGTCAAAGATATCTCGTCTATCTGCGTGCGTGCAGGCAGCTAATGCGACATTATTCCCGATGTCATGGCAACATATTTTCATACCCATACTACCCAAGCATCTTGTAGATTACCTGTTGGCACCAATGCCGTTTCTCATTGGAGTTCCTAGACCTGTTATGGAGGTGAGAATGTGTGAATTTTCTCGTTTATATTTAAACATTTTGGCCCGCGATTCCATTCGCGCGGAATTAAAAGACAGGCTTTTTTCCAGACAATATTCTACATCTATCCCAAATTTCAGCAAGATCCATATGCAGCCATTCTATAGACACCTTCTAACAAACATTCATCCATCCATCCATACAAATTCATTCATCCATCATTAGCATTTATAATGTTAGTAAGATTTTCGACACAGTAAATGGAATATTGAATTTTATGTAACCATTATTTATTTATTTTTCTTTCCAGATTGTAAGAATGTCGGAGATAGGTGATGTAGTTATATTAGATATAGATAAAAATGAATTAAGATCTCCATTTAATGATTTAGAAAGTCTTCCGCCTGATATGGTAAGTTACAATAATCTTATCGTATTTATTAAATTTCTAACTTAAGACAAAGCAAGTAAACGCATGCGCAAGATTTTATCCAGTGCTGAGTTGGCACGTCTTCAAAAAGAGTACTCTTGTTTCCTATGTGCCAAATGAAATGCTATACTACTATATTTATAGTAAGTTTTCTTCCACAAGTATATTTTATTAATGATTTTTTTTTTGTTTCAGGTGTCAAATCTAATAAAAGCTTTAAGTAATAGAAATGATTTAATTTTAGGCGACGCTGTATCAAGAGCGTTTTTAAGAGCTCTAGTATGTCTCATAGGTGGCTACAGAGATGCTGTTCGGTGGGTATTATATAATTTTTCGTTTATATCATTATGTATTTTTTCTAATAAAAGGTTGTAAATAAATAAGTGGCCACATAAAATCACTAAAAAGCCAAGTGAACGCAGACCATAGACATTTTCAAAAGATAAAAGATTGAAGTTGATACAGTGGTCGGGATGTACACAAAAAGAATGTTTACCCATTCTTATAAAGGGGGGGGGGGTCCCTTTCACATCAAATTTACTTTCCCTTAATGTCTGTCCCTAATAAGAAAATGGTGGGAGAAAGAAGAGGATTAAAATTGGCCTTCAATACACACACTCGGATAATAAATTATTGCTTTTATAATTTTAGGATTGAAAAAGGACAACTAATAACATTCAATCCAGAAGCTTTTGTTAAAACGAGAAAAAATATGCAACCATTTTTGAAGAAAGTGTTACAATCTCAAATATTTCAACAGGTATATAAAATTTGTTTACATGTTTACTCTCTTAATTAATACTTTCTATATGTATGTAATGAATAAAGCTCTAAAAATTTAATTCAGTATTCAGTCGAACCTAGATAATCGAGAGTCTAAGGGACAGCTATATTTTTCTCGCTTACAACTCTTTTATCCATATTTGCCTGTAGATTATTTACACTGAATAATTTTGTATAACTTTGTCTATGTATTATATCTAATTTTCCAGTTCATCGACGAAAGATTAGATCTTCTCAACTCTGGGCGCGGTTTTAGCGATGAATTTGAAATTGAATGCAACAATTACGCTGAAGAGTTAAGTACAGGCAGTGGACAGAAAATAAAAAGACAATATCGAGATTGGGCGAAAAGTGTGAAGAAAGAAGGTGGTGCTTTCTTCAAGAATGTCCGGGATAAGGTAAATATATTTGATATATGTATATAATATATATTTTAAATACAATTTATATTTTAAATGTCTATATGTTTCCATATTTTGTATTTTTAATATTTATTTGTCAATCTCATAGGTAAATATGTCGAATATTCTATTTTTATTAAGATTTATGAAGTGAAAGTTTGTAGCAAAAGATAATGACGTAAATATTGACAATAAATTTTATTGCTAGTATAATTTATTAATTTAATTGTGCGCATACGCATCTGCTTTGGTAAAATGCATATGTGATGCTCAGGTTTTAGAATAAGCCTCTTCATGATTTGACTAATCCTATGACAGTTTATAAACTGTCCGGCTATAATTATAACGCAGTGATTATCAAACTTATTTCTTTTACCGCCCACTTTAAAAATCAATTATTTTTCAGCGCCCCCCATTTTTTATTCACCTATTAAAACTTAAAAACCACAATTTCGTTACATTAATTAATTTCAACGCCCCCATTTTTTTGGCCCCTTAACGCCCCCTTCTAGGTTTCAAACGCCCCCAAGGGGGCGTTATCGCCCACTTTAAGAAACACTATTATAACGTAACATTTACTTAAGAATCAAAGTCAAATCTAGGCAAGACTATAAAGGGATAGAATATTTTAAAGTTGATCTGTGAATTCTTCTAAGCGTATTTTCTTATATTTATATCTCACTCTCACTTTTAGATGAGATCAGTATCTAAGAGGGATTATAGAAATACCACATTTAATTCTCACTACATATTGACGTTAAAAATTTGTAATTTTTAAAACTAAAGAATTGTCTTCTCGTTTTTTCTTCGCTTTTTTTTAAAATTAAAAGTTTGCTTATTTCTAATTCTATAACAACAAAAGCTTTGCCAAATAATTTTGATTTCAGAATATTTTGTATTAAAATATAATTTTTAATAACGCTAAATTTTAACTGACCAGTTAGAATGTTAAGTTAAAACAGATTGTAGCAGTTGTTATTAAGCTTAGCTGGGACAATATCTAGGGAATAATAAAAAATGTGGTTATATGAGTTTATATTGCTAATGTTACTTAATGCAAGGCATGCTGTAACTACACGGGATTATCTTTTTGCTTTAAATTGTCAATATTTACAGGCGAATCCCGCAGTAAAATCGGCTGTTAAATCGGTGAGTCATATGAACAACTTTGGATGCAAATGCACACTATTCACTTCTTAAAGGAACATACTTTGTATTATGAAAATGAAAATGAAAAATGAAAATCTTTATTTTTGCACACTAAGTTTACAATATTCAATGTTGCCTTGGCTCCTTAACTAGTGAAAACTGTATTTAAGGAGCAAAGGACTTCCCTTATGTGAAATTACATTGTTCTTAGTGAAAATTATAGATTTAATTAATTCAAACAATAATTTAGAATAAACAATCAAAAATCTCTATTTTCCTTTCCCGTGTTTATTGTTATTATTACTAATTTTGTTGCGTGGGTGTTTAAGTGTGTGTGTATGCATAAGTGTGTTTCTGAATGTGGCTGGTGTGTATGTGTGTGTGTGTGTGTGCGTGTGTGTGTGTGCGCGTGTGTGTGTGTGTGTGTGGGTGTGTGTGTGCGTGCGAGTGTGTGTATGCTGTGTGGGTGTATTGCGTGTGATATATCTATAAGTGCATGTTGCTGTAATAATCTAGACATGAAATTGAAACAAATTTTCACAGGTATTGTAATCCATATCGTTCAACCATTCCTTAGTAATTTTTCTTAAATGGTATGCTTTCAGGTTTCTAATATTGAATTTTTTATCTAGAATATTATATAAGTAGGGAGCAATGAAATTAAAATGTTTTGTAGCAAGTGTACTTTTAACAGCTGGCAAATTAAATCTATGAATTCTCTTGCTTTTTGTAGTTGTTTTACTAGTTTTATTGTTATTGTTTTTGTTTTTTTTAGTTTGATTATAAATCAAGTTTTTGATTGAAAAAGTAGTCTACCATACAAAATTCAGACTTAATATTGCCAGTCCTAAATTATTACTTTACGGTTACATTATTTTAGCTTTTGGCGAAACAAATTCTACTTTTTTATCAAAATTACTGTTCTTATTACTTAACGAAATGTTAATATTTGTTTTAATTCTTTTTTTTATATTTCAATATTATGGCACTTTTGTGTAGCTAATTTTGTTTATTATCAAATGACATTTCTAGGCTCCAAAATACTAAATAGACTTTGTTCTAATAATTATAATCATACTCATATTATAAATGCGAATATTTAGATGGATGGATGGATGTTTGTAGTTATCTCCAAAACGGCTCAATGTATCTTCATGAATGGCATATACGTTTTTTTTTTTTGTTATTCCGCACGGACGAAGTCGCGGGCGACAGCAAGTTAATTTATAATAATTATATTACTTACACCCATGTTTATTAATATTGCTCGTCATTTTCTGCTTTGGCCTTGTCCTATTCTCTACTTTATCAAATAAATTTTGGAGCAAAGTTTTTTATATGTATGTAATTTGTTAAAATAATAAATGAATTACAGTAATATTAAAACTGCCGTTGATTTTTACAACATGCCTACTTCTATTTTCTTTCACCTAGAATAATGGCTCTATCCAGTTATCATTAAATGGAACCACCAAACAGATAAGCCACATACTGTGGACCATAATGTATTAATTACTAGCTGTCGCCCGCAATTCCGTCTGCGCGGAATTACAAAAAAACTTAATAAGTAGCCTATGTCTTCTTCCAGACTATCTGTTGCGCCGTTTCGGAGATACCTTCAAACAAAAAAACATCCATCCCATTAGACATTTGCATTTATAATATTAGTAAGATTAGTAAGTTGTACGCCTGTACATTGAAATATTTAGTAGAACAAAGTATGTTTTATCAATAAGTAGTAAATATAAGCGTTTCTTCTCAAAATGATTATTTATTTTGCACAAAATTTCCACCATTATTCTCACTATGGATAAGGATGTTTATTGCATGCATTTGCATACCGTAACTAATAAATACATATGCACATATAAACTCAACTTTCATTTTCTTTTACTGTAATTTGGAAAAAATCTCCATACTTTAAAGCATGCACCAAACTCTATATGAAATTTATACCACTATCTTTATCTCTAGGGGCATGGACATTATACTATTTTTAAATGATCGAGTAAATTTCAAAGTGTAAATTGCATGATTTGTTTGTACACAAAATATCTGAATTAAAAGTGTACCGCAGCAGAATTATATAGAAAAATCAAATCTGACATTGTCTTGTACCTACTATGTTTTTTTTAAATATTTATTACTACGTATAGCTCGAGGCACTCGAGTAGAAAGCACGAATTTAATTGTTTCTATGAAAGACTAAGCGCATGCGCAAGATTCGAAGCAAGCGCTATACTCGCTTTTCGCCACATGAGAGAGACATTTTGTTGATAAAATAGTTAGTAAATAATCATATACAGTTACACAAATATTAATAGAATTTGCGCAGTTAACTATTTGATGTCTTGAGGCAACTAATTTTACACCCAAAGACGGGACCATGATAAAGTTAATATATCAATTTAGTTTTGGAGAAAAGTCTACCTTAAGTGATAGTCCTGTAGCTGTTGAATATCGGTACGAGAACAAGAACTTTGTTTATTCTAGTGAAATAAGTCAACGTCAATCTAATGAATTTTGACCTGTATTATTAGAAGATCTTAACAGTTTTGTTAGCAATCTGCAATTGCTAATAGTCTATAATCATCTATAAGGAAATCGAGAGCAAAACCAGAATTTGTCGTTGACGTCTTTTGTTTGTACATTAACCCAATGAAGACATTCCAAGCCTCAATAGGGATGGTTCTAAAGATGTTCTTGACGTTAAATTCCAATTTACCAATATAATTGAACATATTTGCCCTGCAACCATTTCCCTGTACGATATATACACTACTCAATATGGTATCTTATTATTCATTATTTTATTAAGGTTCGACAAGGAGGCAAGAATGTTAAATCAGCTATGAAAGGACTCACAAACAGAATACCGAAGAGTGGCTCTCGATCATCATCGAGAAATACAACAGATGAGAATAGGTACGTTTTCATAGTTTATACAGCTGTGTACAGTCAGCTGCATAAATATGTATACATTTACAAAGCTTTCAAAACTGGTATACACCTTTGGTCTTAAAAATATGTATACACGCTTCCGACTATGATTACATGTTATGGACGAATTCGTGCAAATGTATTTTTGAAACTGAAGATCTATACAAGTTCCTAAAGTTATTTAAGTGTCTACATATTTATGTAGCTGCCTGTACCTGCACGCAGGCCCCGAATATATGCTAATGAATTTTTGCCACAAGAAACACTATCAAACATAACAACGATGAAAAACCTCAATCTTCTTGACAGTAAGGTTTTTGGTAAAATTCACGATACGAATGCAAAAGCAACAAAGCGGGGTATCCGTAGATTTTAATTACGAACCTGCGAATGTATATTTTTGTATGTTACGTTATTACATTACTTAAAAATGCCAATAAAAAACTTAATTCTCTGTCAGTCCGGTAATCGGCATCTGGGGCAATACGTCAGTGTGATTATGTAGGTAATAACTTCATGTCGGCATACTATAGCATAATATTCTCCCGTCTTTACCATCCTGTATTGATTCTAGATTATATTTATTTCAAGTAATTCTAGAGTAATTAATATTATTAATTAAATAAGTCATCATACTTTAAGAATATTTAACATCTTGAACAATCATAAAAGTGCAACTATTGGGTACCGTTTAAATGATTAAGCTCTTAATAAAGAAGTCTAGATGTCCTTTGGAAATATTTAAAAGAGAATCATAATTAAGATGAAATGTTTTACCTTCTTACTTATAGATTATTGTTTGCTTGTCAACAGATTTTCGTGTGGTTCAGCGTCTCCTGACTCTTCAGGGTCATCAGGATCTCTGCCAGTTAGCGACATGCCTCTGGGTGCAAGTCCGTCGCTGGACGTGCCACCTCCCAAAGATCCACCGCCCGCCCTCCCTCTGGATCTGTTAAACGAAATGGAATTCCTCTTCTCAACGAACTCTGAAAGCAGTACTGATATAACTCTGCGCAACAAAGCGGTGAGTCATAAACTTAATTGGCATTTAAATAGATATATTTGTAATTTTATTAGCCGCTAGTTGTGTATATTGTCTGGCTTGATGTGTCTCATAACGTAAGTTTTGGTACATGCTGATTTATAATTAATTAAACCTGCTTTGATTAAAATTATAAAAATAGCTTGAGATTATTCAGACAGTTGTATCAAAACTTCCTGATTTTTGTCTATATACATTTGTGATCGTAATTCATTTTCATTAAACGTTTTGTAAATGCTTCATATAAAGGAGTTTGACACTTTGTAAACATAATGTAGAAATCATAGATGTGTAAATTTGTAAGCATGTATGCTCTTAGGAGCACCGTGGCACATTATTTAATTTTATTTTACAGAAACCACTGGCACCACCACGCCTCCCTCCTCGGTTATTGGAACGTCCTAAACCTTCCGTTCGTTATCCTATTATATCGACACAAAAACTAGTCGATTTGTCTGACGCTCCTCTACTACCGCCGAGGGCAACGCCGGGGCCCTCTACGACTCACTTCATATCTAATATTACCAAAAGTGATGAGAAGTCGACTGATTTCCACACGAGCACTATAAGTTTCAGCGAGGGCAAAGACAAAGCTAAACTAAAACTGAGCACCTCTAATCAAAGAAAGCCCGTTCCAAACTCACCTTGCAATGGTAACGCCTTAAAGCTACCGCCCCCTATTAATAATAGGCAGAGTAAAGACGGTGCAAGCAGCACATTCCACGTAGCCACTCCCGTTGCTCGACCTTCGCCCATCTACGAAGGAAGAAGCAAAGAGGTAATTTTGATATGCGCATATGTGATAATTTATATTATATATTATGTTTTTAGAGAGAAATATAAATGAAAATTAAACAAAAACTTGTCTTCCACTAACAATATCTTATTAACTTATATATAAAGTTGAAATTTATCTAATAAATAAACAAATATGCATAATATTATTTATTGAATGAGAAATTTCTATTTTCTCCGACATACGTAATCCCTTTTATTCCTATAATTGCATCCTATTTTTACACTAACGTTATAAGCATGCAGAATAGCTTCAAAATTGGCTTTTTTATGTTTCTACTTTTAATCTATATACACTTTTTATAACTTTGTATTTATAGATCACGTGTCTATGGAATGCTATCCTTCTTGTATGTCAAAGTTTTTGAATCTCTTTTTAATAAAAAAATTGTAGAAAAAGTTATCAAAACATTGTATGTACATTGGTTTAAGAATACTTCTTGTTTTTAATCTATTCGAATAACTAATTTGTGATGAAAATCTAACATTTATTCCCTATCTAACATAACAAGTTTACATAATTTATTTTTAACTCTTGTGATATTAAATTTTATATTACTGCTGTGTATATACCTATTTCACTGGTTCTGTATATTTTTTATAAATCAATTGACAAAATTATTATGTCATAGAACTGTAATAAAGACTAGGTATTCTGTTATACACAGCACAATGAAAGATTTCGCCTCTTTGATGTTATATATGGAAAAAATTAAATTATATATTTGTGATACGCATATAAAAAAAAAACACTTTATAACAAATTTAATACATTTACTTTACCTCATCTCGTTCTAGTATATGTTTGCGCGCTTTTGAAACAAATTGCGTTTAATTATTTTAAGCTTTTTATACTTTCAACTATAAAAATTAGATGGATTTTTCTAAAACAAAATTTGTAACATCTCCCTAAGCAATTAAATAAAAAACATAATATCATAATAAAACTTATTTATATGTATATTAAAACATGTGAATAGAATTTGTTCAAAAAGTGAAATGTCTTGCCAAAAGTGACTTCAATAAATACGCGTCAAGTATGTTCCTATCAGGACATTATTTTTTTTATATGATTTTATATTTTTACTTAATTAAAGTTTAGTAATCTTGAATTAAATAAACAATTATTAATATTTTAATAATGTATAATTTCTTGTAGTATTTATTTCTTCAACCAATTTCTATTATATAAAATATGTATGAATATAGTTTTTTTGATACGAGCCCTTTTTAACTTAGATATATATAAAAAAAAGTTTATTGTTTAAATTAATTGCATAAAATTGTATACACAACCAATTAATTCATACTAAAATGTAAATAAATAAATGTGACAAGTGTTTGAAAATTGTATTTCAGACGTTTGATTTCTTACCATTATCAATTCTAAAATACGGGTATTAATTATACTATTTTATAGTATTTAAAAATTAACTTACTAAAAGGAACAGTAATAAAAATAGAATTAACAGATTTCATTGAGAGTACATAATCTTAGATACTTAGTTGAAATCTAAGTTTAGAATTAAATATCAGTTAAAATATTAATTAGTTATACAATGGTATGTTTTATCATAAGATATAGTACACAATCGATTTAATAATAATAAAACTTTGCAGACATATGGTCCATACAAAATCAAATTACAAATAAAACCAAGAGAAGTCAATTATTTATATAATTTAAATAAGCCGAAGTAAATACTTTTGTATTTTATGATTTTTTAAAAATGAACTTTTATGGTTTTGAGTACTTTTTGTTATATAAAAATTAAAACGACTATTAAACTAGTAGGCAAGGAGTTTTCTTAATTAACATTAACGCTAGTTTATATTTATAGGGTATCAATATAATTTAATGTTAAATTGAGTCACATCATTTTTTGATTTTGTTATTTGTGAAAGCTTTTTAATTATCTTGAAAAAAATACAAATATTAGAGGTTAGATTATTTATTACTAGATATAATAATTGTAATTTTATAAAATTATCATCATTCAATCAAGTTTTATTTGAACTCTTTGCCTTTTTTTTGGTATCGGAGGGGAAATCTTAAAAAAGTTCTCCTGTGGAGAAGCAAGGTTATGTAGAGTTTTACCCACTAAAACCCCCTCGGTGGCCATCCTCTAGTGCCACTGGCAGGGGTCCGGGATGTCCGGTTGAACGCACCGGTGCATTGAACTCCTTGCCTAATAATAGTCGTCCTAATAATCTAATAGTCGTTTTAATTTTTATATAATAAAAAGAACTCAAAACCGTAAAATTTAATTGTTAAAAAGCATAAATACGAAAATATTTACTTCGGCCTATTTAAATTACACAAATAATTGACTTTTCTTTGTTTTACGTTTTTTTTTTTTACAATTCATTTCGACGCAACACACTTTGGTAACAATTTGATACATGTTCAATATATCAGAGATACAATAAAATATCAGCAGATAATTAACAGTTCCCCTAGTGTTAGCTAGTCTTTTGTGAGTTATTTAAACGGGCACGTTTAAAAGATTAAACCTTCCATATTTAAATTCATTGTTGTTTATAACCTATTTACTGCATTAACGACTGTTACCAAAACTTTATTTCTGTAAATAAAATTATTATTAACAAGTACAGGCTGAATTAAAAATACGCACACCATAAAAACTTTTTATTTTATGATAAAATAATTTTGACAAATAATGAATTGTTAGTTAAATTATTAAAAAAAATTACGAGTTATACACAAACGTTATAGTTGTTGAATGTTGCACTGTTTACTGAGGTCTTGTGATATTGCAGTCACAGCAAATATCTATAACGACCAAATGATTCAGTAATATGAATCAGCTATTATATACACAATAGTTATTCATTTAATATAATAATTGAATAGTCTTTAGTTTTATTTATGAATACTGTTTATGTGTAATTACTTCCATCGATGGGTGTTCACGTATCCGATTACCGGTTCAATGGCTTGGATATGCGATAATGTATGAAGTTGATCATACTGTTTAAACTTTCGTGAGACATCATAATTAATTAATTAAGAAACGGCTTAACTCACGTTTTGATCGTCCGGTGGCGGCACCGACTAGTTTCGGACCCATCGGGGGTCCATCTTCAGGGCGAGTGTTTACTTCGAGGACTTCGCGGTCGCGTCGCGTCTCGCACTGCGGGCCATAGCGCGTAGCGCGCGGCTCGAGGGGGCGGCGGGCGCGGGGGGCGCGGTGGCCGTTGCGTGCGTCGGCGACGGCGATGTCGACGAGTTCAAAATTGACGAGTCACTGTTGTTGTTAACATTAAACGGGGCGCAAAACGTACTGACGATGTCCGACACGTATTCAACACCATCTTCGTTGTTCTTCTGCTTCGGTCTCAGCAACACGGGTTCCCACGCCGGAGACAGAGACCAACCCTTATCTCTATTAAAATTAGGTCGACGTCGGATTTCAATGGCTTCGAGTAACTTACGTGACACGAAGTTTTTGTCACGAGCCAAGACTTTCACTCGGTCGAACCTAATGTAATGAGAGTTGGAGGTAAGGGCGTGTTCCGCAACCGCTGACGTGTTGCTGTCCAGTTTGCGCATGCAACGAATGTGCTCTGTGAGCCTGGTATTAATGTTGCGCCCCGTTTCCCCAATGTAACTTTTGCCGCAATCGCATGGAATTTCGTAGACGCCTGGGCCATCTAAGGGGGTACGATCTTTCCATTGAAATCCGACGTCGACCTAATTTTAATAGAGATAAGGGTTGGTCTCTGTCTCCGGCGTGGGAACCCGTGTTGCTGAGACCGAAGCAGAAGAACAACGAAGATGGTGTTGAATACGTGTCGGACATCGTCAGTACGTTTTGCGCCCCGTTTAATGTTAACAACAACAGTGACTCGTCAATTTTGAACTCGTCGACATCGCCGTCGCCGACGCACGCAACGGCCACCGCGCCCCCCGCGCCCGCCGCCCCCTCGAGCCGCGCGCTACGCGCTATGGCCCGCAGTGCGAGACGCGACGCGACCGCGAAGTCCTCGAAGTAAACACTCGCCCTGAAGATGGACCCCCGATGGGTCCGAAACTAGTCGGTGCCGCCACCGGACGATCAAAACGTGAGTTAAGCCGTTTCTTAATTAATTAATTAAGTTGATCATACCCTTAATAATCTCTATTTAAGTTGTTTTGTCGATTGCATTACAACATTGAAACAATTTGATTGAGTTGTCAATAGAATTGAAATTATTTGGTGTGTCAAAATCAAGATTCGAACCGTACAATTGTAAATAATCAATAATAAAATTGTCGTTAGTTTCTGAGACCAAAATACCTGTGTAAAACATCTTTGACAAAATAGAGATAACAATATATATACATGGATTTTGGGCTCAGATAGCCACAGGTTAGTGAATTTATCTGACTCTAAGATCTAATCAGGATAACAGAAGATCTAATATAGGGTTAGTTTAGGCTTGATATATTGATGTTTCGAGTGTTCAGCCTTTAAATAATTTATTAAATACATTTGTGATCATTATATATTGTGTATAGAAACTTCATTATTCTTAGATACGGTTAGTATAAATAAAATATGAGGTCCAATTTAATAACTCTTTTTTACAGTTTTTTTTTTCTAGAATAAACAAATGATATACAAGAACTGGTGATTTAGGTTTTGAACTTGCACATTAAACGCTTGTACTTGCACGTACATTATTCTAAAGGTTCGTATTAGTTTATTCATCACTTTTTCATTGTAAAGTTTTGCTTATTTCGTAAAATGTACATATGCATGGGTTTTCCACTATCTGCACGTATTAATGTCGGAATGGGCTTGGTTACGGTACATATGTATATGCAACAGTGTTTATTATGTAAACTAAAAGTAAATAACTGATATAAACTAATTTGACGGATTTGATAACTAGATGGATACCGTAAGATACTTGCAGTGAAGAAATTATTATGTAAAATGAACAGTAGAAGATTGTTTTAAAATTATTGTAAAAGACATTTGATTGGGTCCCAAAACAATATATCAGTTTTAAATAACTACGAAAAGAATATATTCAGAGCGATTTTTTATTTCCTAATTATATGAGAAGGGAACAAGAAAAATAGGTCAACATGACAACGGATCGATTCATGTCGGCAAAGGGAGGAAATTGTTTTCGAAATGAAAGGATGAACCGTGTAGCGGAGTCGCGGTAACATTTAATATACAAGGAAACAAGTTCGTCAATAACTGATTACGTTTCAGAGGAACGTAGTTTGTTTAACTGATTTCTTTCTTTTCCAGCCGTGCTCGTCAGAATCGGATCTGATTAACCTGGACGGTTTACCTTCAGATATAAAAGAATTTGATCCATTACAAAGCGATACTACAGATAAGTTTGAACAAGCCAAAACGTCCACGGACAGTGCCCTTTTGCATGAGTACGGCTTAGATTTTAGTCAATTCCAGTTTACGGACTTTAACAGCTCAAGCGGCGGGTCGCAGGCGGGCTCCAGTGTCCCCAAGGGGTGGACTACATTTAATTAGTACATTTAAAGCAATAATTTGTATATATTTGATTTGTTTATTAGCATTTTAATCGTTTCCTATGTTATCTGTTTTAAAATAATGTTACATATCAAATATTTGTAAATTATTTTTTATCATTGTTTTGATCTGTAAGTTACATGAAATAGTTATAATTTTAATATTAAATAGATGTTAAAGGAAAAAAATGTGATAATCCCTATATTTAGTATTATACGGTTATTGAAATGTTTTTAATTTTGTGTATATTTTAATTACGTTCCAATTGTTACATCATGACTTTAATTTTTAAAATAGTATTAAATTATTTTTATGCACATTCTTTTTGAGGAGATTGCGTTTATTATGTATGAATAAAGATAAAGTTAAGTTTTACGAAACTCGTTCCAATGAAACCTTTCGAAGAATCTTTCTGTATGTTTGTAAACGTGTATTTAAATAGTTCATCAAACGGATAACGTTATTATAAAACATAACAAAAATTATATGTCAACAGTTTTATATTATGTGCATACTACATCTACCACTTTTTGTTTCAACCATGAGTTTTTTTATTGGCGAATCTACGCGACATATGAAAAATAGTGCATGTGGCAGATGCGATTGTTAAAAACAAATAAACATGAAGTCTGAAAGTAACCACCAGTGATAGAGGAATTAAAAAGCAAGAGGTTAGCAATAGAATAGGCATGTTATCGGTGGTAGGGAGTACAATCGAACCTGGATAAGTAAGAAAGTTCTATAAGCCAGAATCTGCCCGGCCCAGGCGGACAACCTCCATACGCTAGAAACTCTGTTTAGAAACTTCTACACACGAAAAGTGTCGCTGTCCCTTGGACTCTTGCTTACCCAAGTTCGACTGCGTGAAAGATGACATGACTATGAAGGAAGTAACGACTGAAATTAATGATCAATGGAAGTGGTTAACCGACCTTGCCCCGACCCCCGTAATAGATAACGGATAGATACGGTTACGAGTTGAAAGAGGCTAAACAAAATTATGTTTGCGGATGTTTTTGTATTAATATGAAATAGTTATTGGCTTAATCAATTATTAAATTTGTTATTTAAAGTACATAGAGAGTTAAAATTATTCTATAATTTGATGTTTTTGGTTGAATATTAAATTATCAACGTAAAAATATTGTCAAGTTTTACCTACATCACAATTTTATATCTATTTGTGTTCTTGTTTCAAGGAAAACGTGTGCGATATTACTTGAAGTGCTACGATGTCTAAGCAAGAGTATTTTGCATACAGTACTAAGACAATGTATATGTGGATTCGTTTTTCTAATTTTTTTTGCAATAAATTATTTATTATTAAAAAATACATATTTATAAGTTCATTATTAAATAACAAGCAAGTTTAATATGCACGATATACACAGCAGCAATGAGATTAATACATTTTTTGATCAAAAATACAAATTCTTAATATGTCACTATATGCATGCTATTTTTTATCTTTTAATTTATTTTTATCCGCTTACTTTTTTCAGAACTATTTTGCTTTCTATTTTACTATTTTTTATCTGTTCTCATTCCATAACACAAAAGATAAACATTTCAAATTAATCCAATAAATTAAAAGGTCATCTGAAATTCATAAATATATCAACTGACAAATAACAATAAATACTGTTTTAAATATAAATTACACTGTTTATTTATTTTCAAATTATTTTGTACATTGTATACATCGTAGCTGTATCGACACTTTGTTTATTAATTAAAAGTACAATTAGCTGGTCATGATTTGTCATAAATTTTCTTATATATATCATGTAATTAATCATATACATCAAATTTGACGAGGTGCCGAAATTAAGACATTATTGATTTCACATTGAAAAACAAAATTTATAAATCATTTAAATATATTTTTAAGTAATGAAATAATTTATTAGACATATTATTTTCAAATTCATATGGCGTGTTATAAGAAAAATATTTATTACTGTAACTAATAGGGCTTTTCGTTATATTCTATATAAGGTTGTTTTATTTCTACCAATCACATCTCCCTTTTTCATTTTATTTTTTCGTAGTAAAGTCAAACAAATTTTTGTTTTTATTTTTTTAATGAAATCAATAATGTCGCATTCTATCTTAAATTTGAAAAAACGTAATTAGGTAAAACGAGAAATGAGATTATGTATGATGAGAGATTATTTCGCATAGATATATAGTTTAAGGTCTTAATGTATATCTTGCCTTTTGAAATGTATATATTATATGAAATTGTATATATGTTATATAACCGTTGCTATTTTTGAATCTACATTTTTAAAAGTACAAAACTTTATTTTATGGGCACTAGTTATTTTAAAGCATGGTTACGTTTTTAGGTTTTGTCGACATTAGATGAAAGAAATATTCTGAATGTATAATGTATAGTCCTAATTGATTTTATACCTTCTTTTTTGATTTATCGTTTTTCTATCCTTTTTCTATTAAATAACTGATATTTAACCTATGGCTATTTTTTTTTTTAATTAACTGTTGATAACAATTTTTAAGTACAAACTATTATGTTCGCGATTTGACATCAAAAACAGAGCTTAATGATTCGTATTATTATATTACCACTTATTGGCAGCTTAAATTTTTTAAAATTCGTATATCTATTTTTTTTTACTTTTTTTGACAAGATCAAAAATGTAGCCATGCTTTATATTATGTATAATGATAGACTGATTGAAGGCCTGTTGTGTAAGTATCGGATGTGTTCTGTTGAAGATATGTAGTTATTTATTATGAGAGTCTGTGTATATTTTAGCTAGTCTTTTCTCAGATGTAAGTTATTATTGTTATACAAGTGACAAAATTATAAATTATTTTGATTTGCACAAATAAATATAAATTAATAAATAGTAATTAATAATTATAAACTTTTTGCCAAAAAGTACTGAAACCTTTGCTATATATTGTATATAAAATTGTTATGAGTTGCAAACCATTTTGGTAATTATTTTTTTATCGCACATCTATCAAATACCTCGTTTATTGTCGTAAAGATCTATGTACTATTCTATATAAGACAGGTTAGATATAAAATAATGCAATTAGCTATGCACACCACCATTCGCAAAAGATCTACGAATAGTCTAGGTAGGAAACTGGTAAATAACAGCAAGGCAACGAAATGATTCTATATTCATATTATATTTTTTGTGAATTTGTAAATTATATGTTTCTAAAGATAGCATTTGATCACGTTTATATCAATGTTGTAAACTTTGAAATAAAATAAAAAAACTTTGACAAATGCTAGATAGTATCCTCTTTCGTAATTTTTTTTATAAAGGGAATGATAGGGCCTTATTTAAAATTATTTTAATGTCTGGTTTAACTCTGTCACTTATTGTGATACGAGGTAAAATCTGTAGAGATAATTTTGTCAGTAATTTTAATGGTTGGTAGAACAATATTTTAATAAGTTACCGCCTGTTATATTACTTGCTAGTTACGACAAAAAGTCAAGGCCATTACAACAACGGAACATGCATCTATAATTCTTCTAGTCTTATGGATAGTTATGAACGTTGTCCCATAAAGAGGAAACCGAACTCGCTCGATTATTTACGCTACCATTTAAGTGAATGTCTGAGTTTTATATCATAATCGTGATCAAATGTTATTTATATTTATGACACAATTGCAACTTTGGGTATTAACAAAGTACACATCGTTAGTGTTAGATATGTAATAAAATTATGTGATTTATAAAACTTGTTATCGCATGCTTAGTGATCAATTAAACATTTCTATAAAAGCACACTTTTGTTTGAATAACAAATTGATTAATGGATATGTTAGTGATAAGCCGACGTATCAGAAATCCTTCAGATAAATATTGTTTCGAACCGATATATCTGATTACTGCACTCATAACCTCATTGCTCTATTTTGAAAAGTCGACATACGACCGATGGTTGTTTAGTTGAATATAAGTAGACGATTTAAATCGCATTGATTTTATTATCCTAATGGATGGGGTGGATGTTACATCTCCATTACAGCGAGTTACCAGTGCCCCAACACGTGTACAAATGTTCTCTATGGAAGAACAGAACAATTTTTATCAAAAATGTTGACCTCATGTTATGTGACCATAGTAATTTGGATTAATACCTATAGCTTAACACCCTACCATCCTGCTGACGTAGTTGAGTTCATTTCTCTTGAGTCTTACATATCTTTATAGTATGATCCTTCAGTTAATTATTAATCTGTCCTGTCCCCCTATGAATGGAGGGGGGGGGGGAGGCACAGTATGTACTACAATTCCATGCATCTCATCAGAATTCTCTCCCTTATGCATATCCTCTTTGTTTATTAAATATAAAACTTGTCTATGAAAACTGGTTTCATTTATTCTATTTACTTCTTTTTATAAAAAACCGAAAACTAGTAAAATGAAACTGCATGTTTTGACGAACTTCGTTATAGTCCATTTAGAATCATTCAAAGTGTCGTATAACTTTTCTAATGTGAACCTTTTATTGGTAGTTGAAAATAATGAAGAGAGTTATCGCCTTTTTACGAGAACAATGTGATATTTTTTATTATTTTTGTTATTTTGTTTATTTTCAGAAAGCATATTAACTACTGCAACAATTTATCAACGCAATGTTTAAAATTGCTCTCCTGTAAAGTTGTTTAACAAATTATCACGTTGTTCTTGTAAAGAGGTGTTATGTACTCGTACGAAACTGACGTAATAGGTATTAAGAAGAAATAATCCTATTGATCATACTTCTTTTAAAAATAAAAATGCATAAACATGAATAACCTCTTTACTATTTTTCAGAAGGGATATAAATAAATATTGTCGAAGCTCTTTAATTTTTTCCAATCCAAAAGGAATGGTTAGTATACAAACGTAATTATGTGAAAATTGTGAGATATAAGGGAATGAAAACGTATATATGACATGTTAAAATTGTAATGTAGGAGTTCTTGAGATAAGTACGTTCAAAGACGCTCTTTAGCTAACCCTTTAATATATTTTCTCTTAAGATAACCTTAAGAAGTAACAAGTAATAGAATGTTTTCATATATACCCTTATCATTTCTTGTCAGATCTTATTTCATTACTATACGATATAAAATTGACTTTGACAAACAACAAAAATTGGCATGGGTCAGCTAGCGTAATAGAATTTTACATTCCTGTGACACCTGTTCGTAACTTTTGCGTCCTCGTGTACTCGTAGGCCTGTTCTTTTTGCTAGTGTAAAGGGACGTTAGCATAATTTTAAATGTAAATCCCGACTAAATTAACTTTCACTGGTATTTTTTGTATGTTAAAATATAAAATTTCATGTAAAAATGGCTTTAATTTAGACAATACCTACTTACTATACTTACTCATTGGAAAAGACCTCGACTTCCGAATGACTTAGTATCTTCGTCGTTTACACTCTTTTTTATGATACAAAAGTCTCCTCAAGGAAAATAGGGAATTTAAATTAATATTAGACTTTAGCAATTGTCTTTCTATTTGTACAATTTAAATATATTCAATACTTTTTTGCTTACGTTACATTTCTTCTCCCTCCCGCAAGATCCATGACAGTTTTCATGAACCTTATGAATAATATACTAAGAAGACTTATTTTACTAAACTTTGTGACAGTATAATATGTTAAGCGCTTGACGTTTTTATTGCAAATTGGCATAAGTACTTACAGAAAAATATATTATTAAATAAAAAAATAAAAAAAATCGCTGACTAGTGAAAGCAAGCTTGCAAATTGTATTGTGCTGGCGTAGTTTTCTGCATTCGGTCACGGATTTATGTTTAAAGTTACGAGTATAACTAACTCGGAAAGTAATTTAAACTAAAAAAAATCTTTAATTTCACCTAGGGTTAAACGAATACGGAGACCATAACAAACATGCGGTTAGAATATTAAAACTGTTGTAATCATCACATGACACAAACTATTGCTGCCAATGTCTACTAATGTCTTATTAAATGTGGAAAATAAATAAAATTAATTAAAATAAATGATCAACAAAAAGGTTTTCATTTTTCTAAGAACCTATAGAACAGTGTTTTATTAATGTCATCCAAAATCTAAGGTTGAGAAACACTTCTCGAAAATATAAAATGATGTTTAATCAAACTTTTTTAACTCAAAGCCACTGAGCTCACCTCTGTTTTCTGTTTATAAAATAAATTGCAGACCGAAAGCCATTAAAAGTTTCAGGTTTCATGACTTAGTTGAACCATTAACGATTTTAAAGCAAATATAGAAAATGGATTGTCTGAGTTCTAACGTCAGTTAGTATTATTTTGACGAGCTAATTTCTAATTAGTTCATAAAAGATTTGTGACTTTTAAAAGTTTAAATGTGGTAATTGTGTTATTTTGGTGATGATAGACATCTTAAAATCAAATAACAATAGATTTTAATGTGTTTTTATTGGATCAGTAACTAGACGTAAAAAGAAAATGTCTAACTATTTGACATCTTGGAGTTTTAAGGTCCTAATAGTTTTCCAAGTGAAAAAGAAATTACAAAAATGGTTCATTGCTAATTCTCAATGCGGATGGGAAGCACTTGTACTTTTTCAAAGTCCCCTTTATCCCAATTTCAATGACATTGATATATTTCTATCCAATTCTATTTTCCTTAAAAAAAAGAACCGATATTCCTTGTTATCCTGCAAAATATATATAAAAGCGAACTGTTGCTCTAATTAGGCTTCGCGTTGGATTTATATTCAAGTTTTGCTTTAATTACTTTACATGAAACTTGTCGAGTATCGTTATCAAGTTGCAATGATTCGTTACTGAGCTTTTCGCCTTTGAATATGCTAGCATTAGTTACCAGTTAGTGTTGATGATACAGTGCGAACGCATGGCCGAAACATTCACATTAAAATATGATGGCCTAAATTTTTTCACACTGAAAAAATTGGGATAGCGAATTCACCAGCGTGACTTCTAAGCATCTGTTAGTAGAAGTCTGTCATCAGAAAGTAATAAAATAAACAATTTATGTAAAAGTCTCCTACGCTAAATTGAATACACGATCTTAGATATTCAGATTTTTCTTCTGAAGAGAGACAAAACATTTTCATCAGTGTAATTACTCGATTCAAGTAAAGTTGTTCCAAACATTTCAACTAGACACGCCACTTACCCAGCTGCCCATATAAATAAAATGACGAATAACATGTACAAGGGAGTTTTAGCAAAGTAACAAATAAAAGTAATGTATTAGCGGAGCTATTGATTTATCATTTTTGTTCTCATCGCCATATTGAGAAAGTTAAACTAAGTAATCGGAAGGCAACAACTTTTAATTAATGGCGTCTGAATTCAGTTGAACAAACCGTTTACTAATCTTTTGTATAATAATGATGAGAATCGTATTAACCAGATTAGATGATTATTAGAAATTTTACGTATTTTTGCCTAATATTACTTAATTTATTTTATAGGTGTTTTCGAATTATCTTGATAAGGAGTAATTTAAAATTATCTTTACAAATGATTTAATCTACTTTTAAGTGAAATTTGAAATAATAGATTTTTCTTAGTTTCCAACCTGAAAGTTCTATTTAGGTACGTATTAAATCCCTATCAAAGAATCGTAAGTACCATTTAAAATTTAATAAAAGTCGTCACTCGGCTGTGAGATTTATTTTTAAAACATTTCTTCTTAACTATTAATATTCCATGTTATAAAATTTAATGCACAATAAAAATCACTTTAGTGTCAGCTATAATTTTTTGGGAAGTTATCTATGTTTTGACAAGTCGTTGATGTCATCTGCCACTTGAAATTCACTAAGCTGAGAAGTCTACATATATCAGGGGTGACAAACTTAATTAGACCATAATAATTTATTAAAATTGACGTCATAAAACTGACAATTATTCTTAGTCAATACTTATTTATATTAGTGCGTGCAATGAATCTGAGAATCTTCCTCTACATTTTATAGTAATATCAATCGTGTGGACTAATAGTCGCGATCAACAGATTAGATGGCAATGGACAGGTTGGCCACCCCTGATAAACATGATCTATATGATATAACAGATATACGTACGTATGATAACCTACTTCTCCTTTAACCTACTGGAAGTACGGCGACTAAGGACAACTATAGCAATTAAGTCAATAGTATCTCGAATACTAAATAACATTTAGTTACGGCAACATTATAAGCTTAACAAGCTCTTATCAAATTTGGAATATTCAGAAAGCCACAGCCGTCGGACTTCAAGCACGTTTCCCCGATCGATGTTAGCCGGATTTATAGATAGTTTAACTGCCAGTCATAAAGATATGATATGTATCTAGAATGTTTATAAAAGCATTTTAGATAAAGGGAATATGTTCAGAAAAATATAAAAGTATTAATTTGATATTTTGATACTATAATGAAAAATACGTTCATACTCGTAAGTCTGCAATGAAAAAATAGACACGTAACCTCTATCTAAAGACCCAAACTGTAACCACTAGGATCCCATTTTGGTCTTTAATAATAAAAATCATTTTATTTTTATCATGTATACTAAACATGTCAATTGAAAATGATCACTTTTGTCATTAACCTCGCTTGATAAATTTTATAGCAAGACATCAAGTGAAGTCTTTATAAAAGCCATATTATGTATTAACATGACGGCTAATTTTCGTATAAATTCTGGAGTGCTTTAACGGAGTATTTAACTTTGCGTTCATAGATCACCGACGTCAGTCACAGCAATGACTAAGCTTTGATGTTAATAACTTTGCGACGTAATTATCTATACAGTCATTGAATTAAATTCCCTCCCCACTCAGAATCGAATAACGGCCAGTAAACTGAGACCATAGTGAGTCGCCACTGTTGTAACACCTTTGCAAAAAGATTTCCAACTCTCTCATTGTATTTGAAAGAAAAAAACAAAGTTACTAAAACAGTGTGGGCTACAACGCGACGGTTGTAATGGAAGGTAAGAGAAATAGTAGGTAAGTGGTATTTTTTAATCTATATGCAGTCAAGCGTCAAGTGACATTTCAAACGGGTAAGTAATAAACGTCCTCGACTGTAAATATGTTACATTTAAAACTTTCAAATTAAAATAAAATACGACCATTTAAATAAAATTCTCGACTATCAACCTTAAGTGATTGTGTTAATATTAAATATTATATTAAATAAACTGGCACGTGATACAAACATGTTATCGTATTTTCTTTCTGTTTTTAGATGAAATATTTGGCTTTGTATGTTTGGAATTTTTGTAAGAAACTTAAATTGAATATTTTGTATAAAATTTCAGGATTTATCGCATAAGCGCTCGAGTGAAGACATTTTACTTCATCATTTAAATTTCTCGTTGAAACTGAAATCAAGTTTCTCTACAAAGATATATTGCGAAACAACAAGATTTATAATTATTTGCGAAATTAAAACGTTCTGTTCAATTCAAAATACACTATTAATTTAAAGCGTATAGCGTTATAAACTGAATGTAAACAGAAATTAAATTAAAACTGGCATTATTTTAAATGTGTAAACCAACAAAGTTATTTGATACGGTGTCATAAGTAAAGCCAAATTATAATAATTCTTTAGAGCCACCTGCCGATCACAAAAGAGTGTCGTACTGTAGTTGTCTTGTTATGTCTTGTACTATGTTTCATTTTCTGTACTCACGTAGGTATGTAAAACTTTTATGTATTTTCTGTCAGAGAGAACAACGCAGCGCCTCTCCCACCGGACCGAATAAGTTTGTCGTACTTGAAAATCGAAGCTCCACTTTACGCTGGCTCAAACCGGATATTACGCAGGTGTATCGGTGTTTGTGATTGTACCCTTGCTCACACGAAATTGTCATTTCGTTTATACGACTGACATCTAGATTGCTGTTCGAAATTCTCTACACCGTATACTAGGTCAACACGATGGCAGGAGTGAGTGGAAGTGCAGTAGGACAGCGCAGCACTCCTATTGCATGACACGAGACGAGATAGAACAGTAGTGCTTTGAGAGTAAGTGAACATTAATAAAAGTACTGCACTGCTGGACTGTTTAGCCGTCGTGTATAACTAGCATTAATTTACCGTTGCCTAAACTAACCATTAATAATTATTTCGATTGGAAACATATCAATTTACCTTTGAAGGTATCGTGTTATAAATCTTGATATTTATTGATAGCAATAAGTAGAGAATAATTATTTTTTAGAAAAAATAATTACGTTCTTATCAGCAATTACCAAGCAAGCTCAAGTTGAAAAATATACTTACTATGTCAACAAAATGTGGAACCAATTATGAAGGAAAGAAAAGATTTCGTGTAATCTTCGAATATCGGAAATTTCGAGTCAACAACCAATTGTATAACATTAAAATATTCCGTTATACTCATAACTTTTCACGGAAAAGTACAAAAACAAGACCAAATATCAAATTCTACGAAATATTCATTTCTTCAAGAATGTAAAAGCTTTTTGCTCAATAAAGTCCTTCTTATAGCGATGTGCAGATTTTAATTTTACTGAACAGGATATTGCATTTTGCATTTTCTTCTAATTTGACTCCTTTTTCTTTCCTTGAATCGTGAAATTAAAACTAGATCTGAATCCAACCTGCATTGCAATTCCACGTAAACTAAAAAGAAATATTATACTATCAAGAAATCTCTTCTGGTGTTGTTAGAACACCCAAAGTTTGATGCCCATCATAATGAGATATATTTTTTTAATATTTGAAATGAGAACAAAAATTAAAACTGTGTATTAAATCAAATCAAAGAAATGACTTAAATTACTACGTATTTTAATTATCATTACTTACATGTCGTTCCTTTTCAATTTTCAGTTTAGTACGAGCTTATTTTCTTACCAATTTATTTTAAGGTTTAGACGTTAAATTGTACTGTATAAGTTAAAACTCTATAGTTCATGTGATTTTTTTTTTGTTTTAATTACAATTATTTGACAGTATTTAATAAAAGCTTAGGAAATAAAAACATTTATCACTATTACTGTTACAAGTTTGGAATTCGCCTTCCGTAGATATTATTGTACGAATAAGGTGCTAGTTTCTTATACTTTTCATCTGTTTGAAACTTAGCTAGTAATATCGGCCAATTTTTCTCACTGTCTTGAATGTTCGGATTCGCTTCCATTCTTTGCCGAAGTTTGGCGGCTTTAGCTATGACTTCTGCGTTTAACATGTTTTCAAGGTACCTTAATTTATGAGGCAGGACAATTTTGCATATCTGTAACAAAATAAAACAGCAAATGAATGAATGAGGTTATCGTATATAAAGGTAAAAGGTAAAATATGAAAGGCGAATGGTTAAAGGAAAAGGGTAATATGTAAAACGTAAAGGCATAGGTGAAAGAAAAGAAAGATGTCAAAACGAGGCCAAAAGAAAATCCGTAATCTTAGACCACACCTCTGGGTTAAAGGCGTGAGTTGTTATTGATTTGTGTAATTCATAGGTAAAACGACGGTAATCTTGAATGAATTAATCTTTCAAATGTGTCCCTAATATTTTGTACAAATAAAGATTTGCTCGGAAATAAAATTAATTAGCATTTAACTTTGTATACACTCGAGACTCAGAGGTAATTTCAAAGGATATTTGTGGTGCGCGGATTCGGCGTTACAAAATCATCTTCACGCATATTAGTAAATGTAAATTTTAGTTATGTTTTACACAAATTACATTTTTAAAAGAAAAGTTACATATATTTGTAACAATAGTTATTTATAAGACTTCAAATGTCCACGTAAACCATTTACTCCGAATACAAATTTGAAGAATATTTAATGGTTTTCTCGGAATTTAAATAAAAAAAATTACAAAATCATACTATAAATGTAAATTTTAACTATTTTTTCCTAAAATAAACAAAAAAAGTTTAGATTAGGTTCCACCGAGACTTGAACTCGGATCGCTGGATTCAAAGTCCAGAGTGCTAACCATTACACCATGGAACCCTGTGACTGTATTACTGAATTCGATGAACAGTACCGTCGAATGACCTAGTTTCGTTGCAAATAAATCCCCTTTATGATATAAGTTCAAGGTGAGTTGAACAACTTATTGCTCACAACGTCGCTTTTGTGATATCAGGGAATTTATGTGAGCATTCCTTTGGTGACTTTGATAGTATATTTCAAGTTATTATTATATTCGTTCATCTAACTTAATATAGTAAACATTTTAAAATGCAAAGTTTAAACATTATGAAAATTAAAAAAATACTTGAATTAGAGTGCATATAAGATATTTATTTCATTATAATAGAATTAAGTATGTACAATGTTTTTATTTCTGGATGATAATATATAATTTAATTTGTTATTTGTAAATAGGAAACGCAATTAAAAAATCTTTTTTCGACATGACTAAGCAAATCAATTACTATATATAATCTCTGTTATCCAATTTCAAATATGTTAATAATTAAAACCAATGCTATTTCCTATTAGGCCTGTAGCACACGAAAAGAAAGCGATCTCAAATCGAGAAGTGTAAATCGTGATACAAAACAACCAAAAGGAAATTGTATGATGATTTTTCTTTAAATTAAATTCTAGAATTTAACTGCTAAATTCTCTAGTGTGAACCAAATCCATACCAGGTTCATATCGAATTTAGGTTCGTTTCAATTTCAGTTCTGAGGCACTGTGTTCCCTTAGCGTATTGATTGCAATAATTTCGACGCGCCCTAGCAATAAAACAGTTCGATGCGCCCGTCGGCTTGTAAAACAGTATGGAATGTTTAATTTACAGTTTAAGCTATTATTTAGTATCTACAGTGTATAGCTTTATTATTATTTATACTCTTCATTCACCTGTATTTAAACAATTCTATTTAATAAATGTACGTAAAGGTGGGGGATGACAAGAAAAAATTTCAACGTCATTTCTACAATCACAAGATATGTGTATTCAGAAGTCGGTGATATAGGTTATAACTTTGTGTAAGTACCTTGCTTCATTTCACATTCATTTAAATAAAACTTGGAGATACAAGGTGACCTTGAATACAAATCTCGATATGAGATCTTAAGTACCTGAATATTTCGCTTTGGGGTAGGACATGTCGCCCGCCGTCCGGGCAACAATAGGTAAAGTTCTTGCGCACTTGCGGTCAGTTTAAACGAGCAGTGCTTTCGGTAGCAACGTTGCGGTCACAAACACCCTCATGTTTTTAGAGCTTTTTTCGTATTTCCAAGAGTATAATGTCTGTTTATCTGAGAAGCACAAACAGCAAACTTTTCACCTTTTATTTGTTTTAGACTCATTCTCATCAAATACTCCCTTAAACATTTGTTAATACTCGTTGGCAGTATGTGTACTTCATCAAGGGCACCTTAATTAAAATTTTAAAGCTTTAAAATCTCCATACTTTTATGCAGTTTGTAAAGTTTAAAGGGTTCTGCTTTATTTTAAAATTTATTCTAAAAACCCTTTGTTTTTGATTCATATTTTTTTTACAGACTGTATCGACAATTAGAACATTTATTACCGTACACAACTCAATTGCTTTTCGTTCTGTTACAATAAAGAAAAAAACGAAGAATTAATTTGAATTTACAACATATTCCTCCATTATGAATTTTAATTGAGTATTCCTATTTCATATGTCGATAGTATACATCCATTTTTGGTTCGGTATATTTTTGAATTTCTGTACAGAATTATTTTACGGTGTAGTAACACGATTTTCATTAAACCGGTTGACCCGTTTTTAAGCAATTTGATTGCTAGTTTTACTCGGAATGGATAGGTCGAGTTCCTTTTTTCTATTAGTTACTCTTTACACGTCACTACGTACAATATGTACATCGCTGCAGTGCTAAAGCCTAATTAGTTAAGGGATACTAGGACTAAGACAACGCTGGCCAACTGCTATTTGATTGATTAAACAGTCATCTTTAAATAAAGTCCCAGAAATATAAAATTCGTTCGAAAAACATATAGGTATATGGCGTTGATCGAATCAGTGACCACGTCGAATTCACTCAGTTTTTAATCATTGTGCTACCGTCGCTTTCTATTAAAGAAAGATGGTTTAGTTGATCGGATCATATAGGTACTTAAAAAGATTTTACCGGCATAACAACTTGGGATATTAATGCTCTTAATGTTGGTTGCCAAGAGAACTGATCGTTTTTAATTGGCGGCAAAGTGTTGGTTAAGTTTCAATAATTTCATCGAGATACGCAGTCACGGTAGGGATAATGGACGTGTATACATATACATGTATACAATTCCCCAGCTGTATAGTTTATACAGCTTACATCATTCTACTAACGTGTTTTCCTTGAGGTGTGCAATATGTTGCTAACTAACGCTTCAATAATTCGAACGATTCAATATAGTTGTCTACAAAACACCTCGAAATTTACAAGCGCCGACTGTATTTGTATATATTTTAAGTTTATTCCCTTACATCAGTTTGTAGTCAAATAGAATAAGGTGTAACTAAGTATCCAGATAGACATAGTATAACTATGGTAAATATAAATCAATAAAAACGTACAAAACGCATATTCCAAATGTAATTGTTACTCCTCTTTTTAAACTTATTTCGTATTTGAACATGAATAGGAAAGTTTCATGTTTCTAGAACATTTGACTTGTACATTTAAATTATTCCGTTTCTGTTGCTTTGCTGCATATTAAATTTATGATTTATGCTTTTGTGGGAGCGTATTTCTTACAATTCGCTATTCTGCATAACTTGTAACGATATTGTAGGAACTGAGAGTTCGTACTCCCGAAATATAAACGACAAATTTGTTCAAATCTTATTTTTTTGTTGTAAGTTGTCAATAATCGAATAAAATAGTGCATCTAATAATAGTTAGCGATGGGCCTACTGAACTTGCGGCAGCAAGTTCGAACCCTATCAAAATACTAACTTGTAGTTTATTTGAAATGGACAAGAAATAATAGTAAATTTAAAAGAAACGTAGATTCTAACTCAATTGTCTTACTGCTTACCTGATTAGGGGTTACCTGAAATAATACATATTTACGCTTATTATGTAAATTAAAGCAAAATGAATAGCTACATAAGAAATTAAATACCGTTGTGTACTGAATTACCTCATTGTCTCAAATTAATTAAAAACGCCTAATATATGAGTTTAACACAATTTAAAACATCTGTACAAATAATATAACGTTATCTCAGTTTTGTTTTTGTCTGTCGATCGACCTACCTATCATCGGTACCGATCACAGATCACCGTTTTTCGGTGGGCCGATCGACTTAACGAGACACCCATGTTTTTGCACACTTGTCTCGACAGTGGATATCTACATTATACAATAAACAGAAATATATTATGACAGGAAATGATACGACACATCGGTTAAAGGAAGTGATATGTTATTCCATAAAACTAAGATGTCTTGTTATCACTAATTGGGTACACACTTCCTCGTAACGTTTCAACCAGCGTCTATAGTTTTTAGCCTACCCCTTCGTAGGCAGTTCAGTTTAACCAAAACAATGAAAATATTTCCATATTACTTTTTTGTATTTGTACATCTCCATTCCTAAAAAAGTGCGTTATAATCATTCATCATTTTATTTTTATAATCGCTTTAGTTTTTCAAAAACTAGGTTCGTTTATTTTTAAAATTTCAATTTGTTTGGTAATTTTAAAAAATATAAAACAAACGAACAAGGTATTGAAATGATATGTCGTCAATATTCCCGTCAAATTATAAAATTGTGTACATATTCGTAGTGTAGCAGTTTGAACCAATACGTAGTTTGTAGGTTAGTTTTTAGCAGGGAGCGTCGGTGGCTCAGGGGTTAAGCACTTGACTAGTAATCTGCAGATCCTGGGTTCCAATCCCGCCATGTACCAATGTGTTTTTCGATTCACATGTATATCCGACATTCTTACGGTGAAGGAAAACACCGTGATGCAACCTGCACATATCTGAGAAGAAATTCAATGATATGTGTGAAATCAACCAATCCTAACTTGGCCAGCGTGGTTGACTATGGCCTAGTTACCCCTAACTTAGGGTAGGCTCCGAGCTCCTCGTTGGGGACGTATAGTAAACCGATGAAAAAGGTCTTTTATTATGTAACAACAAATAAATAATATTAAACAAATAAAGTTAACTCAAGACATAAAGATTTCAATCAATTCCACAAAAAAAAAATCATAAGTCGTGATACATAAATAAGGAAATATTAATAAATGTACTTACAGTATTTGCAAAAAAGCTGAGAAGTAAAATTGAAAGGAAGATTGTTGTGTGTGCCATGGTCTAAACTGAATTACAAATAGTCAAACGAAAAGTGTACCGTAGTTCCCCTTATCAGCGTATTGCAAGTAAGTTTATAAAACTAACAGTAACGTGTTTATGAAATAATAGTGTAGAACGAAAACTTATAGCGTATGCGTGTTCCAAATTGTAGCATTAATACTAACCATTCGATACTATATTACGGGATTTACAAAGAAAATTCTATTCATTTTATAAGGTTGATTCAAGGGAAGATAGATTAAAGGAATAACATTCTTTAAAAAAATACCTTTGGCTATAAACTCGAGAGCAAGGTTAATAAATTAATTAAACAAGGATTAATAAAAAAATTGTATCATAGATAATTGGATATGGAAATAATTAATTTATGAAACAAGATATTACATGGAAATGAAAGCTTAATTGCCCAGAAATATTCGATATCAAAATAAAAAAAATCGAATATAGAAATATAGCTCTTGGATCAAATAAAAACACTTACATTTCACTTTAATAAGGCAGTTAAGTAGTCATCAAAGGGACATAAGTATACTTTTAGTTCGTTCCCGACTTCAGTGAGATTCTAAAGACATAAGCTATCTTCCTTTCGTTATTATTTTGAAATAACGATGTTATCGAAGATTTATACCTTACCTAATGGACGTTCACGTAGACACTACAGTTCAGTTTCATCAATCACTTACCGCAGTTTGCAGTCGCTGCAAAAAATGCAGTCAGCAGAATGTTAAAAATGTTTCTAGAAAATGTTTTAAAGGTTCCTTTATTATTTCAACGTTCAATTCTAAGACTTCAAATAAGTAAAACAACTAGCTAAGGATTAAAATAATTTAATGAGGTACTTCGTTTATTATTGTTTCAGACGTTTCATAAGAGTATTGAACGTTCGCAGCGAGAATTCCGAGAATTCAATAAATTGGTTGATTTCTATAATATTTCTACGATTATATAAAACTAGCTGTCGCCCGCGACTCCGTCCACGCGGCATTAAAAGAAGCTTAATAAGTAATGTGTTCTTCCAGACTGTATTCTACATCTGAGCCAAATTTCATCAAGAACTGTTGAGTCGTTCCTGATATATATATACGGATGCCTAAACACTGGACAGGTTTTAATGAAATTTAAGAATGCTATTTAGACGATGTTAGACAATATTAGTGTCCTAAAAATCTACAAAATTAAAATGACGATCTTTTCCGTTTAACATTTTCATTATTTTGATTTTATATATGCAAAGTTTTCAATTATATAGACTGACAGATATATTTAACCTGTTTGGAATAAGTGATACTAACTACAATAACGCACTAGCGTCCTTCTTTCAATGTCAAATTAGTGTCACAGCATCCTTTTTGTTCAATATCTGTCATATAATTTTTCTTTTATGCCATATTCTAAGATCATGTAGATGTTACATATTTTCTGACAGATTTAACCGCGATAGCGCTTCTCTCTCTCCTCTCATCGGGCCAATTTAAATTACGAATTAATTTACATTGAATTCGACATAAAACACCTAATTCATAGTAAACAGCTTGTATATTTCAGATTGCTTGTCCGATAAATTATTTTATTAATTAGGTTAATATAATTAGCCAAATAACACTACTCCTATAACATAAATAATTTCGAAATTGTTACAACATTCGGTTTAATAAAGCGTTAAGTATCCTGATCAAGTCTTAAGTCACTTTTATTTTATTTTATATATAGTGAAATTTGTCAAATGGGCGGCAGGCAACTTTGAGAAAAAGGTACTTCCAATATTTTGTTCAAAGAGTAAAACATTATACAAATATCTTACTAATATTAAAAATGCGAATATTTAGATGGATGGATATATGTTTGTTAGAACGTATCTTCAGAATTGTTAAACATATATAGCTGAAATTTAGCACATAGGCTACTAATTATTTTTTTTACTCTGCGCGGACGGAGACTCGGGCGACAGCTAGTAAAACATATATGCTATTTACCATCCCGGTACACGTTGGTAAACTAAACTGATATAAATTAGCAAAACGTAATGTAATATTTGCTTGCACGGGTGAACGGCGCGAGCTGTGCGTGATGTGGGCTAGGCGTCTACTCGTCATCAACACATCGCTGACAACGAGGCGGCTTCGGCGATCCCGATGCAGATCGTTGCTGGTCAGATTAGTAGTTTACCAATGCGCGTTAATCTAAAATCGTTTTTATAATGTTTATTTATTGTGTTTGCAAAGATAAACTGCGATATCAATTTTTATAACAAGCAACTTATGATCTTATAAGTCTTATCTATATAGGTACAATAGTAGGACACTAGTATAGTGGTAGAACAACTTATTTGTTCCTCAGCAAATACTTATGTAAATGAAGACCCAAGCCTTATTTAGTAGTCAATGTTTCCATAGAACTTAATCTCTCTGTCCCGAAATATCCAAACACAAATTTATGTATATTAAGTCAGCTTTAATTTACGATTCAAATTTCAATTTTAAATTATTTTTTATAATGAAAAGATGTATAGTTACAATATTTTGGAAACTAAACTTAAAACTATTAAGCTGAAACTCGTAAATTCCAAATTACCTTAGGTAAATCATTTTTCTTCACACAACTTTATAACATTAGCTACCCTTTATGAATATTACTTCACGTACTTAATCAGATATACAAAGGTAGATTTAATCTAATAGATATCTAGCTGTTTGCTTTGTACCTTGTTCAATGTCAAAATTATTGGCGCGAATTCCCTTTCAAGGTGATTGAGATAGAGTTAGGGAAAATGTCACCTGCAGTAGAGGGAATTTTAGATTAAGTTAGTTGCAATATCCCAGATTTCTAATGTTGAACCGATTTAATAGAATATTCGGTGGCGTTCAAACGAATAGATTACATTTCTGACGAAGGTTAGATATCTTGTCTTCGGGAAGTTCTTAATGTTTAGCACTGGGATAGATAATACAGTAGGGAAATATAATATAATGTTGTTTCTAAATATCACACTAACAAACATTTCAGAGAAATACATAATACCTCATCAAATATACATAATACCTCTTAAAATATTCTACGCAAAACATCGTTACGACGAACGTTTGATTATTTCCAACTAGCTTTTACCCGCGACTCCGTCCGCGCGGAATAAAAAATAGAAAACGGAATAAAAAATAGAAAACGGGATAAAAACTATCCTATGTCCGTTTCCTGGTTCTAAGCTACCTGCCCACCAATTTTCAGTTAAATCGATTCAGCCGTTCTTGAGTTATAAATAGTGTAACTAACACGACTTTCTTTTATATATATAGATAGATATAGAAGATAACAAATGTATTTTCGAATGCTCTTGACGTCTGGAAAAATTGTAAACCCTTGAACTTAAGTCGAATTTAATGATGAAAACATTTACGTAGAAATGTTATGAGAGCGTCTAGGTGCTATTTTTGTATTCCTTTCTTGTAAAACTTAACAATATTATGTATAAAAAATCAATAAGTATGCGAACGCGTGTATTGAAATGGAAGTTATACTAGCTGTTTTATCCTCATGTTTTCTGTTTTCAGTCTCAATGATCATAAGTTAATTAGTAACTGGACATTTTATTACATTTAAAAAAATGTATTTATCAAAGATAATTGAATCCGACAGAACATCGTAGATCGCAATGCAATTGAGAAAATCATTGCTGTTGCAAAGTTAAGATCAGTTAAAATACCAAATTAATGTCAATATTAATTAAAATGTACAGTCAAAATCTGTTATAACGACATCGAAGGGACTACTCATATTGAGTCGTAAAAACCGATTGTTGTAACAACCGGTGACAGGTATTAATAGGAAAGATATGTAATAACATTCATCCAGGACCTTTGATTTTGGTCAATTTAACCGGTATGTTGTTCTAAACGATGTCGCTATAAACGGTTTTGACTGTATTTATTTTATTAAAATTTTTACAAACATATGAAGATACACAGATAGGTTGAGCGTTGGATCCTGTCATAGTTTGAACTGTGTGAAAGGTACTGGCGCCTTTCCTTACAATATACATGGTTAGCGGATTAGTGTTTTGTGCGTAGTGCGGTATGTTATATTTGTGTCTACTTGTGTGTAGTGTGTTGTGCATGATAGTGTGTATGTGCACCTGAAAATACCATCTGTATTTTTCTTTTCTTTTACTAGCACTTGCGTTCCTAGTACCTTTGCTCTTTGCCTAGTATTCCTTCTATTTTCCTACGAAGGACAATAAATTAACTTTAGAAAAAACGTCTTTGCTAACAATGTTGAGTTTATTTACGAGGCTACCTCAGACCCGTTTGTAAACTTATTTTGATATAAAATATGTTTTTAGTAGTTGTTGTCTTACTTTGTTGTTATGTTTAGAGCCACAATATGACAAACATGGTTTTTAATTAAAATTTTGATTTGCGATAACAACGAAGATTAAAATCAATTTACTGGGGTTCTAAGAAAGCCTCCGCGCCGTCACGGACCTGGTTACGTAAATTTACTATATGCATCAAACTTATAAAGCAAAGTAGCTTTGATGGAAACCTTTAGACTGTACTCTTTTATTTTGGAATAAGTTTCTATCGTTGCATTTGTATTGACGACTTTTTTATTCAATGAAAATTGTTTGATCCATTTTTAGACATTTGTGAGTCAAACGCCTTTGTAAAATATCAATATTATTCAACCTGTGTTGCAAATAATTTTTCAATGTCTTTTACAAATAATGATCCAATTGTTAATGCAAACATTTTAACACTACATTAAAAAAGAAAAAGAACGAAATGGTTATTATTTAAAGGTGTTCGATGGTTTTCCAAAGTACGGGAATTGTTCAATCCAATGATTTGCGGTTGACCTTTACCTCTCCAACTTTCCGGTGTAGTAGAGTTTAATGAAATAAGGTTGTATAATCGTTTCTATTCAATTAAAATAAATTGTGCTTTCTGTTAATAGATTATAATTATTATTTGTAATTATTAGAACAGAATGTTGTCGATTCTTTAACGCAATATTTACAATATGTTTCTGTCACAACGTATTTCAAAGACAATATGACGATATTTATACAACCAAACACATTTAACAGTGGTAGACACCAGCAACAACAACAGTCGTTGCACGAATTGTCCGACTCGCCCGGTGAAATACCATGACCACACAGGACAGGCGTGAAGTGGAAATAATTCCGCGTTTCGTCTGATGAGTGTGGTGCCGGAGGCCTAATTTTAGTCCTCTTTCCCTTCACACCCTTTTCTTATAAGAAAAGGAGAAGGAGAGGAGAAGGAGGAGGTGGATTTGATGGAGAAGGAGATGCATAGGAAGGTTAAATATTCTCTTTTAGTGTGACTCCTCCTTCGTCGATTGAGGTTTTGCCACCTTGGATTATAAAAAATAACAAGTTTATTACCGATTGGCATTGCAATGATAATAAGTTTCAAGTTCTTTTTTAAATATCGGGCTATCGCAGTCGCGGGCGACAGCTAGTAATATTATAAATGCAACAGTTTAGATGGATGGACGTTTGTTAGCTGGTATCTTGAAAACGGCTAAACACATTGGATGAAAAATAAATTATTTAAAAACGGCTTAACTCACGTGTGATCGTTCGGTTCTCTGGTATAAAACATACAGAAGTAGCTACACATACGTTCTTTATATTCGATGTTTCGTAATAAAATTGCCCTAGCGTAAGAGTGGATACAAGGGATTTGCATGAAAAGCCAATTAATTTAGTCCCCAGCCTTTTTTCCACGGCTGCCGTTTTATCATGGTGCCGATATATTTGTAGTAGGCGTGGGGGTTGCGATGCTTTAAAGCGCAATTCTCGCTACAGATTCTCGTAAATTACACCGAGTCATGTTCCGCTATTATAATACTTAATGAATATAAGTGTGCACGTGTAAACAAATTTATTCTTCATTTTTTTAATTAATATATTATTATCTTTAGATGTAGCATAAATACTATTAACAAAAAAAAGCTGTAGAAACGAAGACGTTGAAATATACAGTAATTAATTTATGTTACTAACGTTGTTAACTAGGTAGTAATAAATGTTTGTTTAGGTGTTTAAATATTAGTATTAGTCAACGCGTATTTATGTATGTTTGTGCTGTTTAGATTATTTTGTATTCGAATTTGTTATTCAATAATAGCTCCCCCTCGAATCTGTCTGAACGGAATTAGAAAAAACGTAATTTGTAGCCTATTTATTCTTCTAGACTATGTTCTACATCCATGCTAAATTTTATCGAGATCCGTTGAGCTTTTCTTGAAATACCTTCTAACAAATATCCATCTATCCATACGTACATGTAAACTTTTGCATTGATAATGTTAGTAAGATTTTTGTAGATAGGGTTTGAAAATTTGGCTTTGATTTCATTATTTATACTATTCTATTTGATAACGAAAAGATTAGTATAAATTAGTATTAAAAAGTCCCTGTGGTAGTTTTAATTTACCTTTATAAGTACCTTTACTATAAAACAGATTAGTATCTAATTAGCAAGTCTATGATCTAAATGTCAAAAGACAATGCAATTAAGGTCCTAGATTCATGCAAAGTGAAATTCCTGCGGCTTTTTAAATTTAAAAATATTTTAATTGCATTTAAAAGATAGCAAAGTTTTTTCATGCTGAGTATTCAGTCATGAATAAAATTAAATAAGAAGTAAAGCGCACAACTGCAGAACATCAAGATACTGCCAGTTCTTTCTGCTTACAGTACAAATTGAAAATGAATATTAATATCATTCGCCGTACTAGTACTTACTGAAAATTCAGGCTTATATGTATAGACTGTAATTCCGTTATTCCGATTAATTCCGGGCATATTACAAAATGCTATGTCATTTAAATTGACTGTTTGAAAGCCACGATTCTAGGATATTCGTATTGGTAGTTATATTATAGTAAACTATATTATAAATTAGTTATCTATATATATAAAAGAAAGTCGTGTTAGTTACACTATTTATAACTCAAGATCGGTCGAACTGATTAAGCTGAAAATTGATGGAGAGGTAGCTTAGAACTAGGAGACGGACATAGGATCATTTTTACCCCGTTTTCTATTTTTTTTTCCGCGCGGACGGAGTCGCGGGTAAAAGCTAGTATAAATTAACTAGCTGTCGCCCGCGACTCCGTCCGCGCGCAGTTAAAAAAACTAAATAGGGGGGTAATGAAAAATAGATGTTGGCCGATTCTCAGACCTACTGAATATGCTCACAAAATTTCATGAGAATCGGTCAAGCCGTTTCGGAGGAGTACGGGAACGAAAACTGTGACACGAGAATTTTATATGTTAGATTAGGCGATGTCAGGGAGTGTTAACAATCATTTGAAACAACGAATATTATCGGAACAAAGTATGTTTGAATTGTTCGTTTATTCAGCTTTACGTCAGAAATGTCTTAGCGGTTGATGGAAAATGTCTCGCTGCGGTGTTCACATAACCAACTACGCATGTCTATCGCACTAACAGCTGTCGCTCAAAATACATTCAAAGTTTTTTATAACACTTTGTCTAGAGTAAAATGATTTAGTTACCAATATATTAAAGTAAGAATTATCTTATATGACAACGTAGTTAAATAATATTATTTTTAATGAGAAACTGATTGTTATTTTTTTTTTTGTGTAAAGTTGACAAAGGTCCTGTATTTCAATTAGAACCACGACACAAACATGTACTTACAAAAAAATTGCAGATGCGTTGTCTACCTTATATGCATAATCTACAGATAAACCCTGGTATGTGTGACAAAACTTCAGTATTGTGTAATATGAAACTCCGTTATGCCTGCAAGGTAAGTTTATAACGTGTGAGGTCTATATTAAAATACAGTCGAACCTGGATAACCCAGAACAGAATAAGCGGGAAATCCAGTCTCAACGGACGACCTTCGTGAGCGATAATCTTGGGTAGGGGAGGAAACTCTTTAAGCAAAACAAATATCGCAGTCTCTTGGACTTTTGCTTATCCAGGTTCAACTGTAAATTTTCTATTTTTTAAAAACTATTACACAACAACAATAGAGAAAAAGGCAATCATAAATTTTTCTCTTAATAGCGTGTAATTTTCCAGTTCATTTTTCTTGCTAGTTATTAACAGGATGTTTTTTTGTTTAAAGTTTTTTCAGAGAATCCCTCTTACACGCGCCGGCTAACTCACCTTCACTTGCAGCATACTGCGCAGTTAATTTTGTTATAGAAAAACATACAAATAAAAGCGAACCTTTGTAAGATAAGCTAGATAATTAAATTTCTTCCCTTTGAAAACAGAGAGAACAGCAAGTTATTGCACAGGTGTTTCAACAGTAGGATCTCACCGTTTGTGTGGGCGATAGAAAAAAAAAGGATTCGATTTTAATTATACAGATAAATAAAAATTTAGAATCTGTATGTAATATTGAAATAAAAATAATATTTCGTGCACGTAATATATTTTCGTTACCTATAATACGATAATAAAAAATAAACACAATTTTCAATATGTTTGTCTGTATATTTGTTTGCAAATCCACCTTTGTTGCTGGTAATCTTCGAATAGGCTGGACCGTTTTGACGAGATTTTTAATGAAAGGTAGCTGATATATGCTGGGGCAACATAGCTTGTTTTCTATTTTTTTTCTTTAACAGATTTTGTCACCAAAAATACATGCGGACGAAGTCCTGGGTCACAGCTAGTTTAATGATAAAATACATTATTAAGTAGTATAAAGTTTGCTTTTGTGTTACCTTTGAAGAATGTTATCTAGCTACCCTTTGTGCATTTTAAATCAGGCGCTTTGTAAAAAACGAAAACATTTAGAAAACATAGAACATTTTTCTAAATTGCCAGATAAATCTCATCAGACTTTTATAAATTAATTTTAATATTTTTAAACAATAAGTGAATTTATTACTGCCATTTGAAGCCGATGTTTATTTTTCAATTTCTTTAACTTTTCATATACAATGTATATAAACTTAGTTTATGCAGTGAACATCAAACATATTCAGAAATGTTTTAGTGAAGTAAAATGTCATAATATAATCATATTAAAAATTATAACCCCCCAAATTGCTCATAATTAAATAAAACAGTCCCGATAAAATATGTTGGACTTCTCTGACCTTTTCGTTAAACAGAAGTTTTACGTTGTAAAGATGAAGCTTAAATATTAAGTGAAAAAAAGCATTTTTTATTTCTGTAAAGTTTTCATCATATCTGTTCCACGCAAAATAGCAGTGAAGTAAATTCCTACATCATATTGTCTAAAAAACGTAATGAGTCTGGTTAAAAAAGTGAATTAAGTTTTAACTTTTTCGTTCGTGAAAATTTTTAATTCACTTTTGACAGTATACTATTTGACCCAAGTTGTATATTTTAGATGCAATAACCTGAAATGTTAATATATTATTTAAACAAAAGCAACTGTCATAAATCTTTGACAAATATTCGAATCCTTACAGCATGCACACCTCAATTAAAATCAATTTTACTAATATTATAAATGCGAAAGTTTAGGTAGATGGATGGATGTTTTTTTGAAGGTATCTCCGGAACGGCTCAACGGATCTTGATGAAGTTTAGCACAGGTGAAGAACATAATCTGGAAGATCACATAGGCTATTTATTAAGTTTTTTTTAAATTCCGCACGGACGGAGTCGCGAGCGACAACTAGAATCCAATAAATAGCAAACTATGTTCTATTTCACACGTACTCATCACAAATGACTAATCACAATATCCTGTCTGAGACAGCTCCTATTTAATAGAGGAAGAAAGCAATTCCCTTGAAGCCTTTGCACTCCCTATTTGTAAGTCTACTTACGTACTTTATATGTGAAGGATATGGAAATACCCATACACACACATTTACCAACTCACCTTTTCGGTCATAAATATTCCACGTGTTCGACAGGTATTTTATACCAACATAGCTTAAACGCAATGCTGTTATAATTTATCTAAACAGAACGATAAATGCTCTATGGTCTAAGTGGGAAATATGTTCAAGTTGTTGGTTGCCTTTTTTATGCAAGTGTTAAGAAAAAAAATACAACTTCTATAACACTATGGAGAACATTACAAATCTAATGAAACCTCACAGTTATAAATCAAGCCCTTTATGTTAAAGGTGATATTAGAATGTACTCACCAACCTTTCTAGAATTTTTTTATTACGAAATCTAGAACTGCAGCCCAAGAAGAACTTGTCAACTTATTTTAACACGTTGTCCTTTGAATCTGAAAAAAAAAAACGGTTTAATGGCAGAATTTATAAATAAATAAGTCCCTTTAAATCCAATTGCGACAGGCAAAGGTATCAGTTGCTACATTAGAATTTTATCGATGAAATAGTTTAAAAAAATGGAACACTTCATCATTTTATCGACAACATCGAAAATTCACATCAAATTAACATAGAAAAATAAAACAATAGAATGATTAAGCAAATTAACAAAACTTATTCTATAATTACGTTAATAAGCCCTATTAAACGTTTTAAGCGGTCTGAGTGTGATTTCTACCTATGGCACTTGACGTTCCCTCATTAATTTATTACTGTATGTTTCGACTGTCGTGAAGCTTGTATTAAATTATATTGTTATCTTTGTTTTTTCAAAGATAATGTCAAGGATGTCAATATAAGTATCACTGTAGTCGAAACCTACAGTTAAATTTTTAAATATTGAAATTAGACCTCGAGGCCGAGGACTGAGTAGTCAATTATTCAAATACAAGCAACGTAGATAGCAAGAATTTTTTTTTAAAAAAAACAGCAGCTAATTGGATTAAAGAATATGCTTCTCTTTGAAATTCTAATTGGTTTAAACCAACATTTTATTATGAAGAAATGAAAAATATTACTCAATCAAGTAGTATTTCGTACAAAATATTTAATCCTTAGTATTTTCAAATAAAATGGAACGCTGTTAAAGGTCGTGGTTTCTATCCTATGAGATTAAAATAGTTAAATTCGGTAGCTACCTTAAGAATATCAGCAATAGTAATGTATTTAATATTTGTATTAACATCATTAGTAGAATGATAAGTTCTATTAAATATATTTTGTCCATAAAAGCGTAATGTTAAAGTAATAAATGGCAACGTAATATTTTTTTGAAAAATAGTTAATTTTGTCACATGTTATCTAATATCGACATTAATAAACATTGTAACAGAAATAAATTCGACATTCCAAGTAAGCTTTCGTATTCATTATTACAGTCTCCAAGGAAAGATAAAAGATTCGGAGCGACATACTTTCATCGTGGCTGCACATAAATTTAAGTCCATTTAAAATGCCTTGGGAATAAAGTAACATTGCAAAAATGTATAAATAGTTACATGAAAAATTACTCACGTCATTATTGTAATCAAATATACCATTACGCTCGTAACTGTGATGTGTAGGGTTAGGCTAACTCAGTTTGATTGCGTGCTTCTGACAGCAGTCTTAATGATCTCTATTTCAGTCGACAACCCTATCAATTATTTTAATTTTAATCGTACGCAGTTAAAACTGATTGGCCATTTTAACTTTAAATGGTAGTCGGTTTTCTTAGAACTTTTATTTCTACAAGATTTTACGGAATACTTTCCACACAGATGAATTCTTGTAGTAGAATTCGCTTTTAATCGTTAGGAATGAAGATGTGCGAAAACACATTAAAATTATTTGAAGGTCACATTGTTTGTCCATATTATAAAAAAAAAAAATAGAAAAAAACCTTTCTCTATATAAATCTTAAATTTTCAAGAGATTCAGATACTGCCCTCTGTCCAGACGTATTAACGTTATTGTATTTTACATTTCTATAATCCAAGGGCAACAGTTATAACTTTTTTAATTCAAATCAACTTTTTCATTAAAAGTATAAAAGTAATAGCAGATATTCATAATTTGTGTATCACAAAGGAAATTAGTTATTAAGTTTATAGAGTTTAGATTTAATTTTTAATGATGCAAGGGATTCAGTGAATCATTTAAATTCATGAACTTTGCTGTAACTCAACAATTCGTTTGATTTAATTTAAAAGTATACATTTTTTTTAAATATCTACAAATTAAGCATTTATAAATATGTAACGTGATACTTTAGCTACTAGTGAAAAACATTACAAGTAAATTTTATTTCATATAATATACTGATTAAATTTATTCCGCTGTCATGAATATAATGGAAAATAAGCTCAATACTAATGATCATAATAACGCAGGTGGGGTAAAAAAGGCGTAACGGAGCGGTAAGCTAACTTGTGGAGGGCAGGCGTAAGGTGTGAGGGTGGCATGGCAGTAAAACTGCGCACGTCGCTAGCGAAGTTACATATAGCGAAGCTACCAAGGAGCGATCAGTCCCTCGCGGAAAGCCGTCCTAGTCGGACGGTTCTCTCCGACTGAAGCCTGGCCCCGGAAAGTCTCGCGCAAACCAACAGCCGCCTCTGTTTCTCCAAGTGAAACAGAGGCACGCGAAATATTGTGACAAGTTCAAAACTTTCCTCAACTTCTAAGTGAGTGTTTAATGATTGGGGACCAGTGCTTCAAGGCGCGAGGTTGACATCAAAAAGGTAAGTTAATTGTTTTTTGAGTTCTATTTTTTATTTTTTTTATTTTATTTCTTGTAAAATTAAATATTTTAAGTTCCTTATTTCATTTATTTTTTTTACTTGAATTAGAGGAATTCGAAAAGCCTTAAAAGTTTTCAGTAACAATTCATGTTACATTAATGCAGTCAAAATATAAATGTTTTTCAGATTTAGATAATTAATAGATTCCTCTTGTCATAAAAACATCTTGTGAAATTTTAATTTTCTCCTGCTCCTCCTAATTACTTAAAGCTATCAAAGCCTTTATTTTCATACAAACAAAAAAGTTACTTTGTCTTTTTATTCCAAGCCTGACATAGTTTTTTTTTAGCTTTTGTTCTCCGCGCTCGAAACATGTAAGATGTTCTCTTTCTGTAATTATTTATACGTTTTTCCACAACCCATTAAATCATAAATTCTTTGTAATCGTAAACAATTGCTCTGGAAATCATAAAATTTAAAAGAGCGCATGTTTTTCTTTCTTTTTTTTTATAAGAAACGAGATATTTGAATTATGCCTTACTTTCAAATGAAATATTAGAAAGTATTCTTTCGCAATATTATTTTTTAAAGCTGAGCTGCAAGCTGCCAAGCAATTGAAGATAAGATTTTCTGTTTTTATAAAATACTGTTTATTTCAGCAAAATGTTTCAAATAAAGAACGCAAGAAAACTATTTCTGTAGTTTCATTTCAAACCCGATTCTATTGAAGCTCTTGTAAATTTTTAATAACGATGTACAAAAATATATTCCCAAAAATCATTATAAATTTTTTATATAGAAAAAATACATAGGATTTGAAAGAAAAAAAAGAAAAATATAGCAGATAAAGAGGAATAATATTTTTGTGTATATATTTTGGGAATATGTTTTTTTTTTGTAAAACTTTTATGTTTCTTCTTTTCACCTGTGAACTATAGTGCTGCGCGCAATACGTTGTAATACATTCTGTGTATAAAATTATCGATTAGAGTTCAGTTCTCTAACACAGTTATTATAAATAAATCAAAGACGAGACTTATCCGTAAAGGGCATTCATACGAAAATAACTCGTGGTCTATCATTTTGTATTTAAATATTTAATACAAAATCAACAGAACATCAATTTAAAGGTGTTGATTTGGATAATTTTGAACCATTGAATGCAATGTACCGCATTTTACGATCAAGGACCAATACGGGTAGAATTAGGAATCATCATGAGGTCTGACATGAATAGACCAGAAACGGAGGGGGCAAGGGGTGTGCGAGGGGTGATATCTCTTCGATGGTTGAAAGAAAGATGCGCACGAGTGTCTTACACTTTTGTTTCCGATTGTACATACTTTTTCTATGTAATCGGGGAGCGATAACATTCATAGTTTGCACATAATTTTATTTCGTATGTATATAATAAAAAGCGACACTTTTTAAATGTTTTTAATGATGGTAGCCCTAATTTTTTATACCGTGTTGAAAAATGCTTATTTCTACCCTCCTATTTGGAGTGCTTTGCGAATCGGATAAGCTGAGATTAACATTTATCAGCTCATTCCACTTCTGCTCTGCTGTGCGTTTCTTAAATTATTTTTTTTTTTGTAATCATAATTTATCAACTCTTCGATGAATTAACTAATTTTTGGAATTACACCGAGAATGTAATTATTTGTACACACAATTAATATTTTATTCACACGTTTAACATAAATTATTTTCGTACAGATATTTTTTAAGATTTCATCATTTAATTCGAATTAAATTTACTTCAGTAGTTCCTCATATAAGGCTCGAAAAGCAACAATGTATTATTATATTTAGACTTACACTACTTTTGTCTTGTGTTTCGGTATTCGATATTAAATCCGAAATAAAAGTACCCCTCAGATAAACTTCAAATGAAGTGTTACTTATAAAATATCGAAACATCTAAATCTAAAAACGATACAAATGACTTTCGACTACGATCCCGTTTCCCTAATGGAGTTCGTTGAGATAACTTAAATAGTACGCCATTGTTGTGGATTGTGGGCATCCTCTTTTGATGTCGGTCATGCGTAGACACAATTAAAGTTAAATGTCTCAAAACAAATATTAATTAATTCCGGCCCTCAAAAGAGAAAGAGGTCTTTGGTGCCTTGAACTTTGAATTTTCAAAGAAATCAAAACTTCTTATCTTAACCTTAAACTTGATATTAATTATTCGTTAGAAAGAGACATAGAGGTCCCACCCTTTACGATTGTTCAAATATCCAGCTTGCGAAGGACCACATAGTTCAAGATGAGAGGACTTTATTGTCTGGATAAAGAAATGGACTGAGAGATATTAGAAGTTATTTAAACCAATTGTACCAAAAAGTCTTACAGCAGTTTTATAAAGGCCAATTTAAAAGTAGTTTCTGACCAAGACCGAAGCTAAGCTTTACATTTGGTCTAATGAGCGTAAATTGATTGCAATAGAATACAAATGAGATGAGAAGTCAACGATAAATCTAAGTAGAATTTATAATCTGTGCCAATACTAAAGCGGGTAGAAAGCAATTACTGTCTACTTCCAAACGTGGATTCTGTTTTGAAAAGAGTGTATTAAATTTAAACAAAATAACTTAGAAATCAAACCTTGAATAATTACAAGAATTAAACTAAATTATTAAGAAATTTAATTAAATTCAAAAGAGATCTTGATTCAATTTGAAATAATTAAATAATACTGACAGAAAGTTGACGGTAATAATTATTTGAGTGAAAAAAAACAAAAATTCTGGCAGAAAGAAAATTTTGGGGAAATATAGAATTTATGATACATGCACTTTATTGTGATGTATTATTCTATACTTTTATTTAGGATGACTGTTAAGAGGAAACTAAAATTAATTATTAAGTAAAGAAGCCATATGCTTTTATAATCAGAATGACTGAAAATGTACGGCCTGGGAAAACAGCTATAATCGTATCTAGGCATCCATTAAGCCAAGTAATTTTCAAGCAATTCCATTCTGAGCTCTCTAGTCGATAAAATATTGCCTTGCGTTAATGGTGGATAAAGCAAAACTCAATAATTACTTTCTATACTCTTTTATCATTTATAAGACTTTTAAAATATAATTGATCAATAAAAATCAAGACTACGATACTTGATATGAAACTATTTCTATATTTTAATAGCAATAAAAAATCTAAATCAGAATAAGCAAACGATATAAAACAATAAGTAAGAATTGATCGATTGAAATCGTAAAAGCAAGTTTTGATTGCAATTATGTGATAGAGTCAACTTGAACATCATCATGTTTAAAATATATATTTTTTTCATATTCTTCCCTAACTTCAAACAATATTAGATGTATTATAAAGAAAGATCAAATAAAATACAAAACGAAAAAAAGAGCCAACGCGGAAAAAAGAAAGTCAATTAGGCGAAACGTATCTCTATCTACCTCTAACCGGTCTATGTGATAAAAATATCTGTTAAAAATGTCCCTAATTTTCGCAACAAATTTTGAAGCTAAATTCAAAATCTACTAGTCTTCTAGTTATTAAAAAAAAATCAAAAACATGGGACCCATCTGCAAGCACTTCCTTTCGATTAAAATATTTTATTTTATATAATTTTTTATCAAAATCGGACCACCAGGGGCGGAGATTCGCGGTAACGCACATAAAAAAAAACAGTCGAATTAATAACCTCCTTCTTTTTGAAGTCGGCTAAAAACATAATGTTATATCTGTTTTGTCAATGATAATGATGAATGATAATGTCAGGGATGATATGTTTTATACAGAGATTTCGGTCTCAGAAACCCACGTTAAACATAAAAAATAACATAATATTCAACATGTTAGTAGTTGACGGTTACGTTAGCGCAAATCCACAAGTGGTACGCATTATGTCTGAAAATTTCCGATAATATATCAAATAAAATAAGAATACATCAAACGTTTTTGTATTATATTTTATATTGACTAAGGAGAGCTTATTTGTCAATATAAGTCGAGTGTACTGAGCTGCCTCGAGGGATGTCAGATATGACAGGGAGCTATAGATGAACTCCAGAGATAGATGGCTAGAGAAAAATAAATCAATCATCCGTGTCGTAAACACTAACCACAATGTTTTCTGTTTTTCAACTTTATGCTGAGATAAATAATTGCATAGTTATAAAACGTTGCTTTTAGAATATTGATTTGGTTAAAATAATAAAGCAGTTGATGTAGCGTTTTTGGTTATTTGGTAAGATAATTTAATTTTATTTGATCTTGAAAAGTTACTTGTTATTACAGATTGAAGTTAATCTGAATTACATTTTTTTTTTACATTTACTTGCGACTATACTTTTGCGAATACAGAAGTGTTAAGATGTTCATGAAATTTGTTTCTATAAATATTTTTCGTAAATATTTGAAGATAAAACATGGATAAGTTGATCTTTATCCTGCCTTCGATTTCAAAATATAATATTACATCAAAGTAGACAAACACTCTGACGAAAGTTGTCGAACGAGAATAGATACGAGCGTATTTTTATAATCTCAGATAATCTTGAGCAAGCTTCAAACATCGCAATTATCTCTGAAGTATGGACATTGAATTTCCAACGTGTCGTAATTTTAAAGAATTTCGACAAAATTAATTAAATAAACGGGATTCCAATACAACGGTAACGTCAATTATAATAATTTCAGAATCTGAAAATGCTTTTGAAACTGTAACTATAGTTTCATTAAAATGAATAAAAAAAACAATTATTGAACTTCCTACATAGAAAAAAAGAGTTTGTATTTCAATTTTGTTTTAGTATTTTTGTATATAATACTAACAGTAAATATTAAGAAACGAGGTATAAAAGCCGAGAATCGTTTACTTTGTTCATTCATTCAAGAGTTGATTGATCGTGTTGCGGTGAAATTCACTGGTTAAATATTGTAGCAGATAAATCAAAATTTGTACAGTATTTACTTAACACATTTTATATAACAATAAACAAACGTATAAATCAGTTTTAAAATTAAAATTGTGTCATATATCGGTATAAAAACTTGCCCAGATGTATACTACACTTTTTCAAAAACAAAATATTTATCTAGACGTATTTGAAATACGCGCAATAAGCTGAGAATAGGGTTGGTATGCAGTACCAAGGGCATGGAAACAAACAGAACACACCCAGATATGAAAACAAACATTGTGAACTAGACAAATATTTACTGGTTTTTTTTTAACTTATCACCCTTACTTTTTCTGTTTCTGAATAGTAATTCTATAAGTGTCTCTATAATAAACATATCACAATTCGTATATCTTAACTATATTCAGAATATCTTTGTGATTTATATTCTAAATGGCTTTATGCCGCCTAATGTCAATTTACTTATATAAAACCAATGCCTAATTTGATGGCGATAAACATCAAAAATATGTCTCAAAAATATGTTTTGCTACAAAATTAAAATCGTATTTAAGGAAGGTTTTCCACTGTCGAAACTCGTGATGAAAAGAATGTCATCCCTTTCATACCTCTTCAAAGTACTGAGATAAAAATATATTTAAGAAAAGATAAGAAATATGTATCACGGTAAAATTACACAAACATTAATATTATCGTTACAAATCGAAATGTTACGGTTCACTGGAATTCATATTCGAACGTATTTTAAGAACGGTTAAACAGTTTCTCGTTGAGTTAAAACGTCCATACATAATCCGTTTGTTTATTTGAATTGGACATAATACGGATAATAATTCAATTTTGCTAACACTATAAATCACTCCGTGCAATAGTTGACCACGTCGAGAAGTAGGGTTGTACGAAACAAATTAAAATTTTGACTATTTAAAAATTAATATAATTATTTGAAAATTATATTATCCTAGCTTTTACTCGCGAGTTTTTCTGCGCGGGACTATGTTCTATATCTGTGTCAAATTTCAATAAGATATGTCGAACCGTTGCAGAGTTATCAAATAAATATGTTAATCAAACGTACCCTACTGGGGCCTTATGCATTTCCGGGATCATAAGTAATAAATGTATTCTTCCCGATTATGTTATGTTACATCTATACACACAAACATCCATCCAAAGATCCGTTAAAACATTCGAATCTTATCTATATATATAAAAGAAAGTCGTGTTAGTTACACTATTTATAACTCAAGAACGGCTGAATCGATTTGACTGAAAATTGGTGGGCAGGTAGCTTAGAACCAGGAAACGGACATAGGATAATTTTTAGCCCGTTTTCTATTTTTTTATTCCGCGCGGACGGAGTCGCGGGTAAAAGCTAGTTTATAATATTAGTCAGATAACCTACAAAAACGTTCATAATAAAATTTAATTTCAAATACTTAGACATCAAAATAAAACAAAGATACATACATCATTATTTACGTCATAAAGACTCAATGCTCTTGTCTCGTGAGAACATCAAGAATTCAACACTAGCAACGCTGGGTATATATCCTACGGCGAATTACGAGAAATATCTCTCACTTTGTCTTATATGTGAGATAAAAATTCTACCTGATACCTTTTGAAGCATTCGTACAGAAATTTTTATCATGTATCAATTTTCACGAATCAATACTCTTTCCATAAAATATTACGAACTCTAATGTTTACTTGCGCAGGAAATTCATAGTTTTAAATTCAAATTACTTTTAAAAATAAAAGTTGATGAAGATTTTATATAAAGAGAAGATCGGAAGAAAGGATCGACTACATGTTTTTTTATTTCTGACTGAATTAATTCTGAGGCAATTATTTGAATTACAAGAAAATTACCTGATGTAAATTCCTTTTGGTCTCGGATGTGTCCCTTTTTTTTAATCGAATTGTATTAATAAAGTTTTATGAATAACATTGGAGCATATACTTTTACGAAGAGTTATGTTCAAGCGTGATAATGGATAGGTGTGAAATAGGTCAGTACAATTTCAATCCGAACACAGGCCTCAATTAAAAGATTTTTTGCTTGTTACATCGCGAAAGTAGAGTCGGATCTTTCACAACTCAGTCGTACTAGCATGTTTCATGTTTCACTTTGATCTGTTTATATTCATTTAATTGAACGGGGATTAATCGAAAAATGGTAATTTCTTATTTATAAAAATGAAGATTATAAATAAATTATACATTACTTAAGGTCTACTTTAGTAAAATTTACAATAGTAGCGCTCAATCAGATATTACGATACGCTCGAATCTATGAAATTGTTTAAACTTTCTTGAATTAAAAACTGATTCACTTGTTTCTACATTATTTTAGCTACTTTATATTTTTTTTTATTGTTGTTAGTTTTTTCGAATTAAAATAATATTTATAGCGTCTTACAACTGAACCGTTGTATTTGATTTTCTTGCAATGTATCTTCCATCAGTGTGTCACTTAACCCTGGTTAACACTTTTAACTTTAATGTTTCCATATTAATCTTATTCATTTAATCTAAAACATTTTTTAAACTATAATAAAAGAACATCAAATTATTATACATCTCCCTACCCTGATATTATAAATTCTAATATTTGGATGGATGGATGGATGTTTGTTTGAAGGTATCTCCGGAACGACTAAACGGATCTCGATGAAATTTGGCGTAGATGCAGAACATTGTCTGGAAGAGCACATAGCCTACTAATTAAGTTTTTTTTTTTAATTACGCACGGACGGAGTTGCGGGCGACAGCTAGTAATTTATATAATAACACTAATGCTTAGGTTTAAAAATGTGAAGATAACCTTAATGTCACAACCCTATTACTGGCTCTATTTATTCATGTCAAACAATGAAGGAGCAAATTAAACAAAACTGCGATGGTTTTATATCTTATATATCTTACCGAAGGAAATGGTTAAAGGTTTGTTCCTGAGAATAAGAAGAGAAAATTTACTTAAAAATTCTCGTAGAAGTCTTCTACTATTATAACACATGTCGTCCTTCCGATTTAGGCTTCTTAATTTCAAGTTAAGGTGATTTTAAGCCGACTGGGGTTTATTCCGAAAAATGGCGGTTATTATTTCCAAGCGGTATTCTCGATTTGAATCTTATTCTGTTATGGAAAAATTAGTTAACTTCACACCAATGAGTCACAGAGTATGAAATAAGTAATACAAGAGTCAGACGGTCAGAAATAAGGACATTTCGACGACGAAGGAACACGAGAGTAATGACATTGAGTTCAACTACCCTCAGTCCAGCATTATGAAATTGATATTCTGGTACATATATACAAATGTTATAAATATCTTCTACTCAAATATTATTTGTTCATAAGATAACATTTTAAAAAAAGATAAACATAGATATATTATTTCATACTATTGATCAAGCAAAAATTTTCCACAAGTTGGGAACGTCGCGTCGCGTGACCAAAAATCTTTGACGTTTACAATAGTTTGTTTACATTTAGTACGTAACTAGCGGTCGGCTGCGACTACGTCCGTGCGGAATAAAAAAATACTTAATAAGTTGCCTATGTTTTTTTCCAGACTATGTTCTATTTCTGTTCCAAACTTTATCAAGATTTGAATTGAGCCTTTCCGAATATACCTTCAAACAAACATCCATCCATTCATTTAAAGTTTGTTGCATTTATAATATTAGTAAGATTAAGATAAGCCTTGTTCTAGGTGAGTGAAAACGCGATGCTATGCGATCTAAAACGACAACGAAGGCAATATGCCTTGTATGTGTCTGTTTTTCTTTTTTGATTTTATATAATATATTTTTTTGTGTGGCGATAAATGTTTTTCTTTCTTTCTTTCTTTCTTTCAATAAAAAGAATAACAATTAATTTACAAATTTTCATTAGACGTCATTACAGGGTTCATCATTATATCATCTAAATCCGAATGAATGTGTCTGAGATATTTTAGAAGGGATAAAATCATCAAAGTTGTTAAAAGAAAAAAAAACAATAGACATTTATCATGTTAGAATTTATGGCTTCTTGTTATATTACTTCCTTCCTTTAAGGAAAGTTGGAGGAAAAGATTTCTATCTCTCAGATTCTGTTCCGTCGTATCATGAAATGTTAGTTTGATGAAAATGGAATAAGTTTTGAAAGTTTTTTTTGTTACCTATTTTCATTTTCCTGAATATAAAAAAATAATAGAATAATATCATAGAAACTTGGAAAGGTAGTGATTCAAGTTATATAATTATAAAGTTGTGCCTACTAACGATACGATGTAGGTAAATACAGAATTAGAATAAAAAGTTTCATTTATTCTGATCTTCTACAAACAGCCACATCTAAAATGCTGTTAAATAATAAATGCAGAATTGTTAAAATTCGAATTAATTTTATTATAACTAGCTGTTGAGACATTCCGAAGATACATTAGGAATTCCATCCATCTAAACATTCGCATTTATAATATTAGTATGAATAGTACGACGTTCAACTTTATATAAATTAAATGTGACCGCAGTTTAACGGCAGCGATTATATATGTATACAATTCCTACTTTGCACACATACATAAATACTTTACGCACACATGTATGCTTGTGGTATTTAAATATAACTCTTCTATTACTATTATTAATATTTTTTTGTTTCTAGGATCGGCAAATGCCATCAAGATGCCTGTAATCAAATCTTGCTGTTGTTGGCGCAGCTTGCGCCGTGGTTGCTACGCATCGGCCTCGTACACTATGGTATTTATGATTATTTTTATAATAATAGACTATATTTTTCACCACCAATTTAGAGTAGGCTTTGAGTCCCTCGGTGGGGACATAAGTTGATGATGATTATGTTGAACATATGTAAATGATTGTTCCTTGTACGCAATTACAATTTCCTGTAGACAGAGTCATATTTGATAAACTTATAACTTGTAGAATTAAGAAACTTTACCGAGGAAGTTTTCTTTTATTCCGCAAACTCTTAAGCCAGAAGCCTTTGAAAAGTTAAGATTCCAAGTAATTAAAAGTCGTAATTGAAATTTGCTTAACTTTTTTAACAGTTACATGAGCAGTTTTTAGGTATGTAAGTTCAGTGGAACTACTATTGCTTATACTTATACCAAAAGTTATTGTATTGTATTTTTTTTTTGTATAGAATGTAGGAGGATATCTCAACAAAATAGACAACACAAATTTCGTTTTTAAGATGACATTAAAATACTTTTTTTATCTTTCTTTATATCCATTTCTCAATCTAAATAGGCAAATATAAAAAGACGTTAAACAGATGATAACATTTTATATCTTAAAAATGAATAGCGTCAAAGCTACAGTATTAAAAATTATGTAAAGTATGATATTATGGTAGTAACACTTTTATGAAAAGAAATTTTCTATTAGCAAAATTTTCCAATGATATCTCCAAGAACGTAAATAATTTTCGATTTCGTCTCGACACTTTGTTATAAAAGAAATAAGGATTTGGATCAACGGCAAACGATTTATGATAAACCGCTCTTGGAATTTATGGATCTAGGTCAATAAATTTACATAAAATTATAAGTTTATCAGATGTAAATGATCTCTTTCAAATGAATGAATGATCGTTTTAAAAAAAAATTCAATTTAACTTTACATAGTGTTAGTTAAATAACAACAAGAAAATAATAATTCATATAAAATATATGACTATACATATTAAAATATATAAAAATAAGATAATTAAAAAAAGTCTAACAATGGAAAGTTAGTTACTGTGTTACAGGACTTATCATTTTAGTGCCACTCTGACTTACCGTAAGTTTCTGACACCAAAAATCTCGTTAAAAACATATTCTTATCTCTGTTTTGTCAAAGATAATGACAGTCTCAGAAACCAACGATTAATAATATTGTACACCATCGAGTATCTACCATTATTAGTTTTTTGTTTTTGGAAGTTATAAATAAGGAATTCTGACGGAAGTATACAATTTATGGTGTAAAAGTGATTGGCAGCATCGCCAGAGAACGCCTTAGATCAACTTACATCGATCGAGTTTGCGTCATTTTAGGGCAGAAAAAGCAAACTCTACGCCATCAAACGTTAAATATGACGAGAAATTATTAACGTAATTTTAATTAGTAATGTGAAACTTAACTTAATATTTAATAAATAAGAATTTATTAATTATAAATTATATATAATTTACTAATTAGCTAATTTATATTTCAATTAACCATTGTATTTGGCTATATGTGGCGCTACATACGTAAAACAGTCTCCTTAGAATTTCACATGTATACGACGTATTTGAAAGCAATTTGGACAAGGTGTAACCTATATAATGGAGTCATAAAAAGTCTGGAATCGTTACAACATTTACCTGTTGGAATGTTTAATCAATAGATATAAGGACTTCATAAACAAGCCATGATTGCAGCATATAAATACTTAACTCTCGAACTTAAATATAAACACAAAAGAAATATTTTTGCTTTCAATCATGTGGAAAAAAGTCAAAATCCTGACTCACTGAGGCTCCAAAGGATGAGACAGTGCCATCTGTTCGCAGCTTTTTAAAACAAAGATTTTCCTTTTTTATTTAAACTCAAGAAGCTCTATTTTAACATAAAACATTTTCATTTAAACAATTTTCAGAATCTTTATATTATTTTACACTTAAAAAGATGACATGACGAGAAAGAAAAATTAAAACCAAAAAAAATCTGATTTTCGGCAATTTTGGAATTTTTCAAAAATTCTGAGCGACCTTTTAAGATTTTTTTTTAACCTGTCCTTTGGTGGAGGTTCTTAAAACATAGTAAACTCACATATTTTCACACGAGAATCGAAAAAAACAAAAATTTTATTTTTTTGGGCCACCCTAATCTACTTATTGTTCTAGCATTGTTTCATATTTAAACATTCTAACTTCGTAATAAAAAATATTCAACTACATTAATATTAAGAGGCAGCATTTTTACGTAAAAAATGTAAACGAAAAGGTATTTTTATTTTTCTTCCTTCGTGAATGAAATACGAAAACGAAGATCGATCGTAAAGGAAATTATAAAGAACGTCCCTTTCATCCGTAAGGGAAACAAACATGCCGTGAAGCTTGTGCGGGATTAAATACATCCGTAACTAATTTTCGCCCTTTGCCGAAAGGCGAGAACACACTGCTTAATATATCTATATCTGTATAGGAGATTGACCTAAATATTTGTACCATCTTGTACTAGAATCGGTGTGTATATTTTCAACATAGAAACGATTATTATCACAGAAATATAACCTCTTTGGTAGTGTGGTATTTAAATAAAAATGTGCATGCAACATTAATTCAGACTGACATGTAACTTACCTTTATAAACTCTGCAAAAATCTGCTAAAATGTTAATTAGAAACTTCGGGTAAAAATACATTATTCTTACCCGAAATTTATATTTATTCGATTCCTAAAAAAAGATCGTTAATAATGCGTACGACGATGTCATTCTACGTTCGACATTTAACTGAACGAAGCTAAGTTAAGCCATTAGTGTAGTATATTAGATAAAGTATTCTTGATTAATATTTTTTTTATGTTCTATAGATGTATTTTGCTGTGACCATTATCACCATGGGTCACTTCATCGAGGTTGAGCATCGCTATCTGAGCGGCCAGATGACCAAACCTGAGTCGGAGAGCTTCTTGGAGCCAGACAAGATTACACCCAGTGAGTTTTAACTTTATGTATAGATAATATAAGTCAATAGTATAAATAAGTTTCGTCAATGTAACCTGACTTTCGAGGTTAAAATCCCAGTCAGCTTGTACCAATGAGGATCCGGGTTACGGACTACATAGATAAATAGATTTAAGATAGATTATGTTATATATCTAGATAGATAGATTTAAGATTTACTCAAATCTTAAATCTATCTAACCTTAAGTACAAATAAAATGGTAGTAGACCAATCTCCTGTCTCATTATAATTTATTTTAATGTAAAGAGAAAAAGGATTGTCATCCACGAAAGATATCCTGATTGGCTTATGAGATCTTTTTAATTGAAATAGCTCTTCAAGTGCAATTGAACCAAAAAGGGGAGGGGGAACAGAAAAATAATTAAACTATTAATTCTAGAGGAAGTAATAACAGTAAAGCAACGGCCAGAATATTCAAATCATGATCAAAAACCTTTTCAAGGGGTACTAAGGTACAGTACAGATTTAAGCTGGTCATTGCAGCTTGAAATAATGTAAAAAAAATTGAAATTAGCATGTTGTTACCATACTGCGATCAACAGTAAGCTTCACTGTATATAAATAAATGCCATACTGATTTAAGATTTACAAAGGTAACTACTAAAGGATTTAAACTACTGTTTTTATTCACCACGTTAAATCATTAACCTAGGTGAACGAAATATGCGACGCAACGCGATCATAATATGCGAAAGGAACTACTTAATGTATAATAGATGTTGTCGGCATCATAGGCCACAAACACGATTGATAAGAATTTAAACATCGCGCCGCGTCGCGTACCATTAGTTTATGTGCTTGTTCTTATAGCATTAGAGAGCGCGGGCGCGATCGACGTCGCGGGCTATTCACTTGGTTGCCAGGCGTTTGCGGAATCGACAGGTTCAAACCCGAGCTCCGCTGCTAGTTAGATGTGAACACTCCCATATAATATCATGTGTTTGCTCTTGTCGCTAGTCCATCGCGAGCGACTGTCATTGGCTCGCCCGAAATTTTGCAACCGCGCCCGCGCACGCGACTCTAAACAAGCACTATCGATCACTTAGGTTAATGTTTATGTTAATAATGGCAATAGATTTTATAAATACGTCAAAAGTTGCAGCTGTTCAAATAACTGCCTTATACACAAATCTAAAATAGTGAATTATCCCGATGTTTTAACAAGGATGTTTTAAAAGATGTAATCTTTTTGTATTTCTTGTTCTATTTCCAGAACAGAACAAAAATTTTATGTTGTAAATCGATGTGCCCTATGTATAAGGGCCAAAGAAACAATATTGATAATTTTTACTTTTTTATGTTAAAAGCTACGTCTTAGTCTAGTTAACATGCACTAAACACAAATACACATTTACATGTGTAAACGTGTTTTTTTTTGCTAAAGTAAAAGGCTATGCGATATCTTTTCCTACATGGTTGAAACTTTGAGAGCCTCTCCTGTAAAGTTATCAATTTGCACATTGGCCCTTGTTCGTATGAGCCATCGAAATACGAGTATTTATAAAGCATATTTAAAGAAACATTTAGATTTTATTGATAGACAATACAGAGACTTAATGTTGATCGTAGTTATTAATTTTATTGTAGATTTAACGAAACAGCAAAATTAACACAAACATTGATAAACCAAAAAGAATTACGAGCATCAAGATATATTTTAAATATATTAAGGCAGTGGATATAATAATACAATTGTAAAAATCTTTTTAGTTTATCAATGTGTTAAACAATAGAGTTTCCATGGTAACGTCTCTTTCGAATCTTAATATACAGTGACTACATTCGACATAGTCGTTATCGTTCATGGATATTAAAGGTCCATTTTTCGCTTTGTAACTTAGAATATTTTAGCTGCTAGCAGCAAAGTCTTAAGGCTTAGCTCATATAGTAATGCTATCAGTTTTTACTAACTCTCCATTTGGAAATAAATTCAAGTTGCTTTTAGCAATACTACATTCCATGGACATTCCATACAAAGGATGATTGGAATTTATCGTTTATGACGAATAATTCCATTATTCAATACATTTAGTAAGCATTACATTATATAAGAGGTGTGATGCGATTTGCGTCGTTGTCGTTTATTGCACTGTATTAGTGCTTTCAATAGTGGTTTGTTGAAATTTCTTAAACAGTATTGTAAAACTGTGTCATTTTATCGTCCAATTAACCATATTAGTGTGATATTAACAAAAGTTGATTCGAACATAGATTTTTATACCTATTGTAACCCTCAAACATTTTCTTTAATAGCCAACTCCTTAAACATGAAAGATACATTCAATATCAAGTGGTTTGTCATCGTTTGTATTATCAATAGTGTTGAACTTTCACAATTTTATAAATGCATTGAATGTTTCTACATTCAAAGTTAACATAGTTTGAAGGCATAAGATTGGCAATAGATAAACAATATGCAATTAGGTCAGAGATAATTGGAAACTTTTAATTATTATACTTTTTTTTACCTTCTAGCTTTGGTTATATTAACTATCTCATTCTTATCTTTACCATCATTATCATACCATTAAAGTCGCTCAAATCTATCTTGATTTCTCCTCTAAAATCTGAAAAAATTAGTCTTTTTTAAACTAACGATTTTCAATCATTTCGTTATAAATCTCATTTATTTATGTGTGTTTACGTCATTTAATATATTTTGTCACGATAACATGGAGACGTAAATAAGATATTATATTTAATTTTATTTTTTTTTGTTTTGCATGAATCTTGCTTTCACTTTTTCTGCACATCACAAATTTAATACGTTTACTTTGCACTACTTAGTCACCAATCTGAAAGTCGTCTGTTCACATAGTACCTGCACGGTTAAACTATAGCTTAATTTTTTTTCGGGTCTTTCTTTATAACATATGCATAAGAATTTTGATATTTTAATATTACTCTGTTCTTTTCTTGTGTTAATTACAAAGCAGTTTTTTCTGAGACTTTTACTTAGCTAAAATAGTTATACATAAACAATTCGTATCTGTAATACTTTTACAGATTTTTCATTTTTCATCACTCACGTTATCCTATCATGTTTTGTTAATTTTTTTAATACTATTCAAAATTTACTTCTTATCTCTCTTACTTTTAACTTAAAGACAATAGTAAAAAAATTAGAATTTAAACTTATAAAAATTTATTCTAAAATTCACTTATCAGACAAAATGGAAGTATGTTTTTCCGAACTCCTAATTGAACATTTTATACGAAAGGCGAATTACTAAATATTTTCGTAAAATTCTTCAGAAAATAGCGTTTGTTTTTTAGAGTGGCCACTTAAAACATAAACGCCAATTGTCTTATTGTTTTCTTAACAGCTTTTGAACAAAGTATTTTCCTTTTTAAGATATAATTCGTTTTTTTTTTATTAACTATGTTATTTTATTGTCACGAGAAAACGAATTGAAATCACACCATGTTTCTTCAAATCGGTGTAGTTTTTCAATTAGTTTTCATTCTACGTTTGATTCATAATCAAAAAACTTTTTCTTATATTTGCTCCAATAATTATTTTGTCTTCCATAATGATTTATAAACACTAATCTTTTGGGAATTACAAATTAATGGTATTAACTAGGTTGTTATTAGTGTCCTCAGTTTCCTAGTGAACTGTCATTTCTACGAAATAAATGTATATGTTAGTGGGACATTGAAGATTTGAGATAGAATCTTCACAAAAACTGTTATCTGAAAAGACTTTGTCTGAAGGTTTTGTGCTAATCCTCTTTAATCCCTCTGTGGCACAATGAATATGAAGATATCTCCCAGCGTTCTTCACGTCATTTTTATAGTATTGTTTGTTTTGAATTTTTCTCAATTTCTCTGGAAATGATAGCTTCTAATCAGCGCATCCGAAACCTCTTATTAACTTGTTTCCTATGTTGTATTTCCCTATTGAAGCAAAGCCGACTAGCATTTTAGGAGTAACTTCTTAAATTCGATCTATAGGGTTTTTCAACAAGAACTTTGTTTTTCAATTGGGGCCACACCAACAACATGACAGTTTTGACATTTAGTTTTTTGACCTATTCGTAGTAGATGCTTTGGCAATTGTTTCGATGAATTCAATTTCGCTCGAAAATCGCATTAAAATAATTAAAATCCACTATGAAAATGGTGCAATTTATTGCAAACCAAATTTCCCGAAATTCAGCTGTTAAATGGCCAGCCAGATCGTGTGATTTAACACAACTGGATTTTTTTTTGTGGGGGGTATGTTAAGGACAGAATCTATACGGAGCCAATCGAATCGATCGCGGTCTTAAAACTCAAAATCTTTGACGTCATTAACGAAATAGACCCGCCATTTTGCTTTGATGCAAACTTTGATGAAAGAATCGCCATCTGTCAGCGTGGTTGTGGTGGACATTTGCCAGATGTCATTTTTCATTAATAATTGACAAACTTTTCTCTTCGTAATACAATAAAAATTTGAATCATCTTCATCTAAACTCTTTGTTTTATTTTGTTTTAGAAAACAAAGATCTTGTTGAAAAACCCTATATATTAAAAACTACACGAAATAATATTACTATAAATATACTATATAATAAATGTATGAATAAGAATTTGTAAGAAATGTAAGATATTTTATAAAATGTTTCTATTATTGTCCAGCCTTCGTCAAACGATTAAAAATATCGATTGATAAAGACTCGAAGTTGACGTGTTAGAACCCAAGTTGAATCGATTACAACATTATTATTCGTAATCGATTTTCTTATTGTATATGAATCACGCGTGTTTTAATATTATAGTACTATCGAATCAAGGGTAATTTCTAATTGGTCTTTCAAGGTTAATAAAACCTGTAGAACTTTTTCAAAATTGTAATATCACTGCTTCGTAAATTAGTTCTGGACATAAGTAAAGATTTGACACGCCAACTTCTTTATATTTAACTGTGTTACCCACCCAAGAGAACAGATACAAATTTCAGTGACATTCCCCAGTACTATTCTACGGGAGAGATGCGGAAAATGCGACTTTCACAGAAAGGTTACGGCGCACTGCGATTTTGTGGCTTATAGAAAAGAAAAGCCCCAGCTTCGTCAGACGCTTTCAGCCAAAACATCCTCATGGTTTGATAATTCATATTAAGGATGTCTTGTTTTGCTTGTACCATTTTTATGCTGATGTTCATATTTTATTTGCTTCACTTTACACATTATTTCATATACACGTAGAACGAATTAGATTATCTCGACATCATGATCATTCATCTGGCGTATTCACGTAGACAAGAAAATACTATGCGATCATTCTGCATGCATTTTAAATGATTTGTGTGTGGAATCGCTTTTACATTGATACTCTTAACTTTGATGATTCTATGTAAAAAAGCAGTGACTCAGGGTAGTGTTTTATGCGTGTATATTTATGTATGTCTGTAGGTTTTTGTGTATGATACATTGTGGCTGCCTGTCGCCTAAACGCCTCTACCTATTTTCAAGAGTTAGTGATGTGATTGATATTCCTTTCCTGAGTGTCATAGGAGTTAGTCGGCTTTTAAAATAACAAAGTAATTGTCATATTTTTTTCATATCAAAGACTAGATTTGTTTAGTTTAATAAAATTATCTCAACTTAAACGTTGGGATTAAAGAAGTATTTTTTTAATTACTACATTATTAAAAATATATTAGACGTTATATACTTTAAAGTTATTAAGGTAAAATGGATAGGGATAATTTATTGATCGGGAATTCCTTCGGGCTCAAAGCAATACTTGTTTGTAAACCATGGGTAGTTAAAAAAGAAAGTTTGAAAGTAAAAATTTCATGGTACTAGAGTTTGCGTGGAGATGTAAGCGTGCCTTTGCATTTATAAGGAACGTTGTGTTCTTTTTAAATCTTATCATACTTACATGTAATTTTTTGAGAATAATTTTTTAATGCTTTCTATACTGCAAAATATAGTTACAGAAAACCAAGATTCAGGTATAGAAAACAGAATTTTTGAGGTATAATAGTATATATGGTAATAACCAATTCTAACAGTTATAGAACACAAAGAATAGAAATATGTATTTTTGTGGGATATTTATTAATAAAATGATTTTCTTTGATTAACAGCAATTAAATAATCGAATGATGGTATGCCACAGATTAATACTAGACTACTAATGTACTGCGATTTATAAATTTTGAAAAAATCACGAGTTAGCGTTTAAAATGCTCACTCAGAGTCTTGCTGATTGTCACTTAATTCTCTAAATGTGGTAATAAGAAATCTTGAACAAATCTTACTAACCCAAATTCAACTAAAATACAAAGTTATTTTTAATTACCAGAAAAAAATTATGGTAACACAGTTTTCATAAAAGATCTTAAATATGTAGGCATTATTTGTTTTACTTAGTGATGATACAGTTAATAACAAATTAAACATTTTAAAAAGTGCCATAAAAACGTGGACACATTACTTTTATAAACAAAATATTGTTATTTTAATGTAATATGCAATTTTGAGAGTAGGTAAATGTCATCCAGGTTTTTTATTAATAGAATATGCGGAAACTATTGTTACAAAGCGTTGAAAATACAAAGCGCACAAATGTGCGCGCACGCGTACTGATATGTATATTGTAATTGACCACTAATAATACGTTTTTCGGTTTTGATTCGCATAATTTTTATTTCTTAAATGTGATCAGTATCAGGAACTGTTTATGCTATATTTTTTTCTGGTAATTCACAAATAACGGTGTATAATGTAGTTGTAATGTCGCAAAGGAAAGCTTCTTTGTAATTGACACATAAAATCTTGAATCCATTATTCATTTAGATAGCATATCATATTCATATTATACAATAGCATGTTAGAGTTTGATGACTTTTGTAAATAAACTGTTAATTAGAAGTAGTTAATTTTCATTTTATTTGCATTAAAGGAACTTATTCATTTAGTTTTATGATTTTATTTTAAATGAATCACAAAACTACGCCTGTTTTTTTTTTTTTTTCTTTTAATTCTAGACTTTGATAATTCGAATAAAGGCGTATGTTTTGTGGTACATATATATTAAACTTCTGATATAACGAACGCTTTGTTATTGTGATGCATGCATTCAGTAATTATTTGTCAATCCTTAAAGTGTATGTGAATTTTGTTATTTCTGTTGCAGTTACCGTATCTTTGAATATTACCCTACTGGCCTGCAGCACTCTGGGACTGGTATCCTGCATTCTTTTGATTGTGGGCGTTTATAAGGTATGTACAGTCGCGCATGTTTATTACCTTAACATTTCGATGATATGTCATTTGACGTTCATCATGCAATTAGGTTGAAAACTCGTAAACTTTCTACGTGACCGTCCATTGCCGAAACACCTGTACAAAAGTAAATTGTTCTTGCAATAAAACATTGTCGGTTTTTACCTATAATATTGTTTCAAATTTTTTGTTTTACTAGTGAACTGGTGTCTACACAAAAGACTATTATTTAATATTGACTATGCTCACACCATCGCTTGTTAACACGCTGACCTCTTTGTTATGTCTACAATGCCAAAACTCGAGGTATGTAGGTACAACCGGTAGTATTCGATGTCGAAACTTTTGTACCAAAAAACATTGCCATTTTTTAAGAGAATGTGAGGTCTACCTTTTTTACAAAGGTGTTTAGGCAATGGAAGATAATGATTAGTTCAGGTTATGGTAACTTAATATATAGTGACGATCTTTGGGGATCACTTGCGTCATATGGCGAAGAAGAAGAAGAACTAATCGTAAAATACCGTAATTGTTGCGCCTATTCTTATGAAACGAGAATAAAAAGTTTAAGTTTTCTATTAAAAATTCATTTCATACATTTAAAAACGTCATAATAATTAAAAAACATTAATATTAATATAAAAGTATACAGATTAAGGGTTGTGATAAAAAAACCGATCGATTTCATCAGTTGATGTATCAGGTTTTTCGTGAAGAAGAGTCGGAATAAAAAACATTTTTTCACAATCATGTCACCATAAAGCTTTCAGAATAAACATTTTTCGTTTGTCATATAAGCTTCCTTTTTTCATTTTGAATAAAAAACACGAATGTTTGTCAAATCATTTTCGGAAATGTACTGGTAATGTTTTTTTTGGTAACGTTACAAAATATACTATCACATTCATTGTTATTCGAAATATTAGATTTTATAAATATATAATATTATATTCCATGAATATTAGTCACCTGTCACGTATACGATCTCCATTTCTTTCCTTCTTTACCACTCAAAGCTAATTCATATGAAGTGAACTGAAGGCAAGTATTAACAAATTGCCTAAAAATTATTTGATATTGACGAACTAAATACTTTATCGAATAATAAAGAATATTGTTACAGGACATTAAGTTCTTGCTGGTGCCGTGGATCATCTCCATGGGACTTGAGACTCTCGTTGAAGTAATCAACCTCGTCTATCTGTTCTACCTCCAAACGGTAAGTTAGAGATAGTTTACAGTAAGTTAAGAAACTAATCACAGACTGTAAATTTAAACTATATTTTCAATCAAACATCTATCTCTAATCTAACAACAGAAAAATGACTCTAGTTTCTAAAATAGTACCAATTCCATCACTACGGAATTATAAATTCATTAACTAAAAAATAAATGATAAAATCAATAGAGGGCGCCCTCGCTCGAGCTACCCCAAAATAACAAGACAAAAGGCGCAAATGCGTCCGAACAGGAAACTTTTTAACATTAAAGATGCGTGGAGCAAATATCGTCATGTCAGAAATATAAAACCAAAATGTACTCTAGTTAAATTAAAAATATACAATTTAGAACCATTTACATAGATGTTAAATTATTATATTATAATAAATAAAAAGTCACAACGAGAATAATTAAATATTTTCGACGTGCCTTGATTAAATTTCTTCAGCATACTAATGCGTTGACGAATTTTTTTAATAAAAATATTTTGTTTGGTAAAATTATGTTAAAACAACTGTCTTAAATACCTCAACAGATGCTTTGTAAAAAATAGAATCGAGAAATAAATAGCTTATAAGAAAACTACGATGAAAATGTAAATTAATCATAGAGTATATATATCCAATAACTTCACATTTTTATTTTATCTTTTTAACCAGATTTGATTGGTGACATCGTACTATTTGTAGATATGGTAACCGTTTAAGTTGAAAATGCGGTGGATCGACAAACGCGACCTAATTTTTTATTCAAAAGATAAACTCGTGGTCCAATTTTTTTTTTCTTTCCCGTGTCAATTGTTACATAAATTAACCACCAATACATTAACAATACAAATATAATAACTTCTCACATGTATATTTTTAACAGTTCATTAATATGATTTTTTTCTTCAACAGCTTAACTTCAATCCAATAACTGCTTTCCTCTTCACTCTCGACTTTTTCATCATCGTCTTGAACGTAAGTTTTTAGTTTTTATTAATTTATTAAGGCGATGCAGCCGTGAGTGACTAGGCCAGAGGAAGTCTTCAAAGGACGCAGGTTCTTATATTGTACAACTTATTATAAAACGATGTAAATGTTTTGAGCCATAGTCAACCAAGCAGACCCAGTGTTTTTTGTTATATAAAAAGGTGGCAAACGAGCAAACGGCCACCTGGATTCGCCGAAATAGCTAGGCGACCGTTGCCCATAGACATCCGCAAATGCCTACCATTAATCAACAGAGAAGCTGACGCCCAGAAAGAGGATATTTCCCCTTCCTGTGCGTCCCCTCTTCCGCCAAATCTACTTCCCCTTTCCTAATTAGAAAAGGTTGGAAAGGGAAGGAGGACTAATCAGACTACCACACACATCAGACGGAACGCGGAATGGCTTCTTTTATGATGATGATTATTTTAATAAAATAAGTGTAACAAAGTAGTAAGTGTAAAAAAGTATGTCTCAGTATGTCTCTCAAATCTGTCGTAAAACGTTGTTAAGTATTTTGTATTCAATATATTCATTAAAAATTATAAACTAAAGTTAAGGCTTTGTTCGTATGGAATTCAACAACGTCATGCATGACTTTTTACGTTTGTCGCAGTAGTTAACACAGCGCGCCGGCAAAGACATTCTCGACGCTCGTAACTTTTAAACTATTTATTTGAATAGTTTAAAATTTGCGGATTTTTGGACTAGATGGTAGACGGAACGTATTTATATTTAACTAGGCATATTAATTAGCGCTTTGATATATGACTAGGGTATGAAAAGTAAAAATGTAGTTTTGTTGAAGTTAAAGTTGATACTCAGTATGATTTTCTCTAAGTCTGTATAGTACAATTTTTTTCAGGGAAAACATTACGTATAAATGTAACAAAGTCTATATCAATATATGCGATGGAGAAAACATTCAAGTTAATTTATTTTGTTTTTATGGTAAAATTAAAGCAGATTATTATTTGAAATTCACTAATATTTTTGCTATTATTCCTATTAAAATCGAGCAATTTGCTAGAATATGGTTCATGACAATATTCGAATTTTTCAACCGTTATCGTGAACCTTATGATCAGATGTCCATACGATATTATATCTGTTCGCTTCATATTTATAAATAATGTTGATCCAAAGAGCTTTTTTCGACTTATTTTATTTCCTTCATAGTGATTTTCCCCATATTCACCCTTCAATACGCCTGAAATAGATTGCATATTGTCTGCTTGATGGGAATCTGACCGCAACCCCGCATACGTCCTGCGTACATTCAATACAGTACAATCTTGTTCATAAATCAATTTAACTATGTTATGAGAGACTTTGTTGTATGTCGTGTAACCGTGTTATAATCCGAGACAAAATAATCTGACCCAGTGCTTATTAAAGCATAATACAAGACCCAGAGCTGGGCATTAACTCGTTAATCCGTTAATCGTTAATTAACGAAGTTAACATTTTGCTTAACGGATTAACTTTTAAGTTAACTTCAAAAAGTGTTAACGCTTTTGTTAACTTCCGTTAAACTCAACTTCCGTTAATAAAAGTCCGTTAATCGTTAAATTAAAAACTTGGAGACGTGCTGTCATCTTGTTTAAATTACGTGCCACGCCATGCTCCTAAGTTCAACTATGTTGGGCGACTGTCGGCGACTCGAATGATGAACGAACGAGTTGATAATTGATATATGTGAAGTTCGCGTGCAACTTTGATGCATCAGGGCGTCCGGGAAAGACGTGACCAAAAGGACAAAATCAAAAGAAGGTTCGAAATAGTATATTTCAGTACGAGTATATAAAAGCACGAGTATGTAATACACACACCGAACATTCCGAACGCTCTTCGTCCCTGCAATACGCCACTTTTTGAACAACTGTATTAAATCAATTTTTTACTAATGCTTTTTCTTTAGTTTTTTCAAACTCGTGCGTTCTCTTTCCCAACTGTCAAAATCATGTCTGTTAAAAAAACCAACCACGAAGTTTTTACACAAAAATTGAACATTGAAGTTTTTATGATACATGCAAATATTTCTAGAAAGAAGCTCCTAATTTGTTACAATATCAGATTTAATGATTTGATTCAATGAATTAGGTTATATTTCATTTTATTTCATCTCATTAAATTTCATTTTCATTTTATATCAATAAAAATAATCTACTGAAGACTTGGCTGTTTGGGCATAGTTCCCTTTGCCTACCCAGAATGGGTGAAGAAAACAAAAAAATCTCTGTTCATATTGCTTTACGGTTGGCGCCATTTTCCAAACATTTTTCTTAGTTGAGTTTGTTGTATTTTTATTATTTTATTAAATTGCTTCATTTTTTCGCAACTGTATTAAAAATAGTTGTTTAGTACACGTGGGAAACTGTCATTACAACTTGTTCCAACTGTCAACCCTTACCTTCGGCTGCGCCTCGGCTCGGGTAGACATTTGTCGGAACTCTTTGAAATGACAGGCTTTCCGCACTCGTAATGAAATATACTATAATGCATTCATACTTGTCTCTAATACTAATGTGTACATTCTATAAATGTTTAGTCAAATTACAATTTTAAAAAAGTGTCGCCACAGTAAGTGTGAAATTAGTATGTATATTTTGGTATGGTTAACTGTTAACGATTAACTTTAACTTGCGTTAAATTTTCGAGAATTTAACGCTTTAACGATTAACGAAGTTAATTTTTTAATTAACGAATTAACGATTAACGAAGTTAACTTTTCGATTAACTGTGCCCACCTGTGACAAGACCTTATTTGCACCTCCTTGTAATTGTACAATAAGTGCCACAACATTATCGTTGAATTGTAACAGCAGTTGACTGCCGACTCTTGACTTGTGAGTTATTTTCATAGTTAGATATAATCTGACGGAATTAACTATGATCATACTCTCACAATTTGTCAACTATAGCAGTAAATAAAATCTATAAAAAAAAGTTGTCAATTCCTAACATGTTTTCCTCCACTCCGGGGAAATCAAGTTTAAAACTCGTCATAACTTACATCGAGTTTTTAAATTGAAAGAGATTAATTTCCCTAAAAAACGTTAAAATTAAGAGCCCTCGAATCATCGCATCATTTTTTAACACAATTATTGCATATTATTATAATATTACCTTAAATATTATATATACATACATTACTATATAAATATATATAGTAATGTATGTATATAAATTGGTATATAAAGATACCTGTAAAGTGTGAAGGTAGTAACTACAATATTTTGGAATACCAATAAAAAAGCGTAAGTTGACTCAGCTACACTTTGTAACTAGAAGATTTAAATATATAATAAATGATTCGTACTTTCTTTCAAGAATGAGCAAAGATAGTTACAATATCCTAATATGTTTAATAATGTGGGTATGACAATTTTGTATCCTTTTAGGTTTACACGATGCTCTGCGTAATTTCCCAGTTCCAAGAATACCTTGCTGGCCGCGGTACTGCCGCTTTCGACTCCAACGACCGTGTAAGTATGGATAATTTATTTTTACGAAGATAAAATGAGGCGAATGTTAAGAAAGAAAAAATAATTCAGGTAAATCTATCCGTCTTATTATAAAAATATTAATTTTAATATAAATAGTATAAAGAATACTGATTATTCATTAACTTACAGAAATATTATGGGCCTATGAATAAGAAATACTTAGACAGTGTTTCAATTACATTTTATCTTAAACTATGTCAACCATTTTATCGCACGCTGATGTTAGACATTAATGTTATTGTGGTAAATATATTATACATATTTAAGGGTAAAACAATGTTTTTTATAACCACTTCGACGTCCGTAATATCAATTAGCGGCGGTCAAAGTGTTGAAACACGTGTTGAACTAGACAGCGCCTAACTGTATTTCTTTGACTAAAGCAGTTAGTATTAATATATTAATTTAAAAAAACTATTAAAATTTGGACTTTCTAATGCAATCTGATACTGACTTTAATGAGGGAATATCTCTAATACATTAACTTACATTAGAATATTAACAAGAACGTAATAACTCTAAATACTGCTATTTACTTTTGCCTTTGCCGATTCAAAAAAAAACTTCTTTCTGCAGTAACAAAATAAAGCTTTAATACAAATTTGCTTTCACATCATTAAGACGCATGTTTAATCTATTAACTGGCGCTTTCGTACGTAATGAGTATTACAACAAAGTATTTTAAAACTATATTTTTAACTAGCTGCCGCGCGGAATTAAAAAACACTTAAAAAGTAGCCTATGTGTTCTTTCAGTCCATGTTTTTCATCTGTACCAATTACCATCTACTCTGTACCAAATTTCATCGAGATCAGTTGAGCCGTTCTGGAGATACCTTCTTACAGAAATCCATCCATTTAAACATTTTCATTTATAATATTAGTTTAAAATTAATAGCTTTTTTAAAATGAGACGGATTAGTTTTTTTTAAATGTAGTCTACATTAACATATATTCACTTTCGATGGGTTAAATTTATATGAAGCATAAAGACTTTTCAGCCAAATAGATAATTATTCCAGCACTCCTTAAACATTTTATATCAAATTAATAATGTAGTATATCTCAAATTATGATAGACCATAGTTTGATATGGAGACAAAAACTCTCTCGAAGTACCTGCATAAATTTCTAATTTAAAAACACTTATCTCGTGGAAATATAACCAATAGATGGTGTGTTTTATCCAAGTTTAACCACTATTCTAGAATCGATAATTGATTTTTTTCATTTTTTTATAAAGTTTTTTGTCATTTTGTTATTATATTGTTATTATAGTTAATGATAACACTAAGGAAATTTACACCAAAAAAAATAATAATTACGAAGATCTTTTTTCGCCACACTTTTCTTGTTCCTGATTAGATATCTATTGGTTATATATCTATATTTTGTCCCGTAAAAATAGGTGGTCTTTAAAATAGGATATTTTATATAACATGTACTTTTGATTTGTTTATAGTACATCTTTAGAGTTCGCCGTCATACAAGAGAGACGGCTCTCTAGTAAGCATAATTTACGCATACAAAAATGTATATGTTCTATATTTTTTGTTTATATTTTTTAAATTAATCCAACTGGCAATATAACAATCGGTGAAACTTAATGTATCCTTCGTTTTGATTAATAGCCTAAATTAAGTAAACAGGGGCATGTCTTTAAGAAATGGCGACCCAATTTGACTTTTTTTAGTTATTTTCTCAAAATTGTTAGTTAAAATAAGGATATCTAATGCTTTGTAATAATTTAAAAAAAGAGTACTTTGCCGCAAATATTTTGATATTGGAATTTGGTAAAGCATAATGTTATTATTGCACATTAATTTTAAAATCTAGACCATGTTGGATTGATTTAATTAAAGTATATACTCATATATACATCAACACATATGAGTATATATATTAAATTAATGTATATATATATTTATTTATATAAACGTGTATCTATATATCCTTAAAATTATTTTGCTAATTACAACTCAATTTAAGTTTTTCTTCAATGAATGTGAAATTACTATTTATTGTTTTATTTGCATTTAAAGTTGTATGTAGTTAGAGATTAGAATTAGATTATACGAACCTCGATGCTTCCCAAGACTTATATTCAGCCTTGCAGTACTGAAAGTTTGTACGAGGATACAGCTTAAAAGTTCACAATGTTTTTTATACTTTTTATTGTAATAAAATACGATTCTGTAAAACAAAGCTAAAGTAAAAAAAAAACTCATAGTGAATATTACTATAAAGAAAATAATTGAAAATTTGTGTAAAAAGATGTCTGCGAAGAATTGTAATAGAAAAGAGCTTAAGTATAATTAAATTTAGTTACTTATTGATGGAATGTAAAGGTTATTTAGCATTGAGGCTCGTATAGCGATAATATTTGGCGAATTAATTATATTTAATCTATCTTCGTAGCATCAATAAATATATATTAAACATTTCTGTTCAAATTAAAGTAAAAACACAGAAATGATTTTTCTGTCCAAGACAATTTTGGTAACGTTACAAAATAATCAAAAACAATAAAGAACTACCTATATATACAAGGACATAGCTATTTAACGACACGAGAGGATTGTGCAGATGTTTGTTTTTTTTTTACAAATATTCAAAAAAATATGAATAAAGACAAATAATTACCAATTTCCAATTCAGATTTGATGATATAAAGTGAATTGTATACTAGTTTAATATCTTAAACTTTTAAATGATTATACTTTCTAATTGACGCGCAAAACAGTCAAATTAAATACTTGCATCCAAATAATTGCTACGAGATAGATTAATTTGTTATGATGATGTTAAATACAACAGTATTTATACTATAGATACCGAAGTGATATAAGGATTACTATACTAGAGTATAAATACTGTAGTATTAGGTTATGTAGGTTATAGTTGTAGAACATTTAATCGTGTAACAATGCGTAGCTCGCGTCGGTGCAATACACGGCGACGGCCCCACTCACCACTACCACGAGTTCGGCACCAAGTGGCCGTCGTCGATCTGCTGGCAGACCAGTACCGAGTCGATGCGATCCCGAGGAATATTCCGAGGTCCCAACGAAAATTGGTACGTATCAGAGTTCACCGTATGATTTTTTTTTTATTAGGAGAAGAGGGAAACGATGTCATCGCCTAATATTAATTATCATAACGCTCGCCTTTCGCAACACCAGAGGAATTGCAAATGTTGCCAACCTTTAAGGGTATATATACCTGTTGTTTCAAGAACAAAAAATGAATGTATTCAAGAAATATGTTTCAAAAACACTACATACCTATAGACTAAAAGAAAACATATTACTGCACTAACAAACTGTTTACAAATATTCTCAATGTTTTAGGATTACGTATATACTATACGTACACGTATACTATACGTACGTATTTTTGTTGCCAGCTTCCGTACTTTCAAAGACGTCTCGCTCGACAGTAAAGAAACACGTACAGTTCCCCGATGATCGGAGCTGTATTGAAGAAACTACTGAAGCACCGCCAACTGTTGAAGAAAAACCTGGTAAGATAGTAGGCATAGGAATATATTCATATTTATACATAGCGAGATTAGGCAAACTAGTTTTTTTGCTTAAAATTTTTAATGTGGCAGAATAATTACCCCATTCTCCTAAAACCGTTACCTAAAACGAGGATTTAGTCGGAAAATATTTAATCAATACCAGTTGTTCCATAGTGAGGAATAGGAGAGAATTTTTGGAATTTTGAGACATTTTCGATATATTTATACTAAGGATAAGAGATTGCAATAACCCGTAGGTTTTAGGAAAAGATCAAGGGGTAAGACGTTCAACGACGCTTTGATGTCGACGACGAGTTGGCATAGGAAGTGTTAAAGTATAAGATTTGAAAACAGCGCCGTCTATTTTTGTGCAGAAGCACGTGTAATCAGCTCTTTGTGGATGGAGCTGGAGACGGAGGCGCCTCCGCCGGAACGCTGACGGCGGCGCAGCGAGCAGTACTATCGGCCGGTGTCGCGCGCGCGTCTCGAACGCCGCAAGATGTCCGCCGCCGGTGTACCGCCCGCCGATACTGACACCAAAGACTCATATCTATAGTCAGAGCAAGGATTGTGATCGAAAACATCTTATATCTTTGTTTCAATCATTCATTCAAAGATTACCATCAATCCAAATTAACATCACAAAAATTTATCATCACAAATAATTATTTTAAGTTTCAATTATTTTATTACATTAATTATATAAGTATTTATTTACATTTATTTGAATCTTTAATAACATTTCTTTAACTTAAGCTCTCTTTATAATTGTGGTTTGTGTCCTGAAATTCCCACATTTTAATACGTAGTAACAAAACTACCTTCGTATAACATGGGACAATAACAAACCTATTAAGAAAGAATATCTTTTAACATTATCTCAATTATTTGATATTCAGTTAAATTCAAAATTATGAAATCATTTGGAGCCTTAAGGATAATTAACATTTTTTTATTTCCAATTTTGTACTTGACAAAATTTTATAAAAAAAAAACAAATTTTTCAAAAAAATAGTTTTTTTTTTTTAAGTATAACAAAACGATTTATAAAGATATCCTAAAATTGTATATTTTTGTATGAAGCAAGCCAAAAATATTTTGGGAAGTGTTTTGGCAAAGCCAATTTTGGTACAAAAGAAGTAACAAAATTAAAAAAAAAAGTTTTTATCCATTTTTCGTTTCCAGTAAAGTAATATAAAGTGAAAAAAATAAATTCACAATTATATAGTTTAGGCGATTTTAGAGTACGTACAAATAAAGAGCGCTTTAGATTTCACTGTAAAAAAAAAATAAAAAATAAAATACAGTACAAAAATAATGTAACAGAACTGCTCTAAATAAATTAAATTTTAAATTATATACATCTAATATTCATTACCAGTATATATTTACCATTTTTTTTTTTCAGTAAATTTTATTTTATATTCAACTTGCAAGTAAGCTAACATCACTTGATCTCAAATCTAGTCTCATTATTTTAATCATTCACATCACAGTATTTGGTGACATTCACGCATTTTAAATCGTTTTCGGCGATTCATTTTTTCTCTAAAATAGATTTCATATTCGATTAAATACAAATTGCTTGAGGTGTCAGAAAATGTTAAGGAATGTTGAAAATAAGTTATATTACAATATATTTATTGATATTATAACTAATTTTCAAAAGAGATTTGTAAGCTTCAGTAGTTCGGATGCATCTTTGGTTCAAAGACGGGATGTACGTGTAACTTTTTTACAGGACAGGGTAATTAAAGCTTAGTCGTTTGTACGAATAGACTGTCAAAGGGTTTCATATTGGACCCTGGGTAGTAATTGATTGGGGGCCATTGATTAACTTTTCAGTTATATATGAGCCCCGAACTGGCCGTTTTACTTTACCTTTGGTTGTGGGTGTCGCGAAAGTTCATGATTCCCCGACCGCATTTATAAATAGTTTGACGGCAGAAAAGAATACGACAAGCATTATTATCTTGTACTGTACCAGAAATTAAAATTTTTCTCTTACTTAATGTTCGTGACGATTCCTCACGCTTAAGTGACCCCGCAAACATTAGTGGTTTAATAATTAGATGTTTCAAGTTCGATTACATAATCGTTTTATAAATGTAAGATTTACCAATGCAAAATTTTAAAAAATCCAAAAAAAAAACAATTACTTTTAATTTGCTTAAATTTTTAACTTAGCCTATTAAAAGGCACTAGAGATTAAGTAACAAACTCACTGTCTTAGGTAAGCGACGGAATACGGCGCCATTCGATACGACACAATCCGACGCGACAAGATGCGATTGCGCATATAACGCGACCATTTACGAATGTGACGTAAACATAGATTGGCGTCGCATTATGCTTTTGTCGCTTGCTTTCGACATTGGGTAATAAATATAATCATATTACTCACATATTAAAGACATTTTAAAATTATATCGTAGATGTTAAAGAAATTTCAAATTATGTGTTTAATGTTTGAGAATTTTTAAATAATATTGATGTTTTAAAATCAAATCTTGATGTGTACGAGTAAGAAACGAATATAAATTAAGGCACTTTTAAAATTCTAATGTTATATCGTAGATTTAGTCATTTTAAAAATTATATTCACGTTATTTCGATCGTAGAGTAGAAGAAATGTTAAAACGTAGTTTCCTTTTGAAATATATTGATGTTTAGGAGATAGGGTTACTTATTTGCATATATATACTATTGGAAAATATTGTCATCATCAGCCCACTATACGCCTATAGTCAACCGCGCTGGCCCTTTTTTTTTCTTCGCAAATATGTACAGGTTGCATCACGATGTTTCCCTTCACTATAAGAACGTCGAATAGATTTCAATTGAAAAACACATCGGTAGATGGCGGCCGAACCCAGGACCTGCAGATTACAAATCAAGTGCTTAACCTCTGAGCCACCGATGCTTAATGCTTAGAAATATTGTATTGCTCAGATATTAATGAATGATAATTCAAATCAAATTGTATGTTCTGTTTATAAATTTCAATAAAGCTTCAGCCCGTATTTTTCAATTGTTTTATTTAAAATTCCTTCTCTCTTTACAGTAAATATCGAAGAATACTCCTTGCTTATATTACACAGTGACATTGATTCAAAATAATCACCACTATATTCTGCATGACTGCAGACTCTACTTCTTATTTTTATTAATTCAACTTCGTCTCTACGACCGTAGACAATACGAAGACAAGATAATTGATCAACAGATAAAAAAATAAAAATATTTGAACAACATACAATAATATAGTGAAAAACATATAAAATTCTAAAACTATTATAAAACAATAAACTAACACATCTGAAAATATGGCTAATTGATAAATTCTCCGATGTTAAAAGTTACACAAGAAGTTGTTCTCTCTGAAGTTTAAATGAGACTTGATCGTCGTCGAGTTTGCCGCTAACTTTTGTAATATGTTTTTAAAGAGCTTTGCCCTTAAGCGTCTTTTGATATTACTAAACGAAAGGACCGGACCTATATATTCAGCAAGTATTATCTATGAAATGTACTCAGCTAGTAATGTTAATAGTACTTAGTAATTCCAAACCTATAATACTTCTCAGGAATTCTAAACTTATTGCGCAACGCTAATATTACTTCCATGCATTCCCGAGTACTCTCTGACTACCTAAGCAACCACCTACATCAGAATTAAGATGAAATAGTTAACTACTTAAGTACAATAATACCTACCTTTTTTATGACAGAGGCGAGAGTAAAATATAAATATTTAAAAAAAAACCACGCATACACAAAAAAGCTAATAATAACAGCGTAATTTACTAAAAGCAATCTTAGCACGTGTAAGTAATTCAAATGATTAGCTAAGTGTTTTCAAACAATTCAATAATTGTTGTTCTCGTGAGGAAATAAATTGACAGTAAATCTTAGGAATCCAACTTCCATGACAATGACTCTCGTATATATAATTAGGCTCATTCAGTTCGAGCACTCAGAGATAAAAACTTTATAAAGTTGGATTGAATTTATAAAGACGCTTTATTTATATAACGAAGTAAGCTTGGGAACTGCAATTTGAATACAAGTTTTGTATTGAAATAAAAATAATTTTAATAAGGGCCAAATAAGAATAGGCAAGTTGGACTAAGTTAAAGAAAGACTTTCCACAAATTATTACATTTAAAAGAAAGTATTTCACTTTATTTATGAAACAATTGATTTTTTAAACAATCAAATTGAATACTTAATTTTCTTCCTCTTTGTTTCGTAAGGACACAATTAATATAATAATAAAAAAGATTATTTAGTTCCTTATTATTTGAACTTTATCAGTTGTGTAAAACTATCATATATATATATATATATATCTCAACATTATACACATCAACAAAGATGCGTTTAATTGTGAGAATATCGATGGAGAATCTTTCTGCTACAAAAAATACAATGAGCATGTTTTCTCTTAGTTCATTTACATTAAAATGTACTGACACCTATTCTACATGAAAACAATGATACTTTTGACGTAGCTTTTTATTTTATTAATATTACCTAATACTTTTACGACATAAAAAGCACAAGTGTGGACTAGATGAATGCAAAAAGTACTAACCTACTTTTGCGATTTTAAACGAATAGCTACAAATTAAGCTTTAAATTGCAGTGCGTTTTCATTGAAATAAAATGAAATTGCAAACCAAACTACGCTTTATCGTAAAATAATTGCAAAACTGAATTCAATTTCTGAATTTTATTTGAATAGTTGGATGATAGATTCGATTTTAATTATGTCATCTTAACTGGTGCTACAAATAGACTCCGATATCCGATGCGGATATTGCATGCAACCACAATTGACAATATGAACTTGGACCACAGGTACTACATATTGTCTACTCTATTGTTTGTATTGTAATAATTATTGTAATAAACATGTTATTAGTACCATCAAGATTCTATGGATTTAAGTATTATTATTCTTTCAAAGCACGAAATAATTTTAAAAATTATTGCATTAACTTCGGTTAAAATCAATTATAACCTTATCTTACTTAATATACTATATTATACGTGCATTCGGATGGATGGATTTTATTTACCACTTAACTTCAGAAAGGCTTAACGGACCTGGAGTCATTTTCTAACAGAGAAATGAATTACAGTCTGGATTAGCTCATACGCATTTATTAATTAAACACGGACAATAGCTTGTAATATAATATTATGTTCTGATGATTTTTTATATTATAAAGTTGCAAACGATCAAGCGGCCACATGACCGCTGCCTACCTTTAATCGACGAAGGAGGAGACGTACAGAAACAGAATATTTACTATACCACTCCTCCATCAAATCCACTTCCCCTTCGAATCATTTCCTTATAAGAAAAGGGAGGGGTGGGAAAAAGACTAAAATAAGACCTATATTATAATTGAAGCAATTAACTGTGTTTATAAATGTTGTTGTATAATTCTGTAGTATGTGGTTTACCAATATCATCGCTGATACACAAGGGTATTAGATAGCAGAGTGGAACTGTAATAACGACCACACACGCGAGGTGCAATTTATCGGAAGGGGATATCCTTTGAGCGCCCACGCTTTGTGCGTTAGCGGATCGGAACAGCTATCTTAGTAAAACTCTATTTATATTTCATATTAATATTCTAAACTTAAAGTATACCATTTTCATGTTTTTTCAATAAATATGAAAACCTATTATTTTTTTATTTCAACTAATATAATTGGCAACAATGTCGAGAGAATTATTGATTTTTCCAACACTAACTGCCTCTCTCGTGTCTCAGTCTTTAGTAGTCCCTCAGTATGATTTTCTGAGAAATCTACAATAAACTTATATTGAAACCGCGTCTAGTCGAATGGAAATTGAAAAGAAGATAGAAAACAATAACAAAACATCTTAAAACAGACTCAATATGTGAATCTCAAGTTATCTGGGTTCTGTGTTCCCTTCATATCAATGTGCTTTAGATTTGATATGATTTAAAACCGACAAGTGGCTGTTTAAAGAAAAATAAATCTTGATGAATTTTTAAAAATCCTAGTTTATATTAAAAGGGTTCTGTATTGACATTGACGCTTAATAAATAGCTAAAAGCATGCAGACAGTATTATATAAGATTAATTTATCTCCGTCTTTCATATTAAGTAAAGTGGCTCGAAATCTCATTTCATACACTTATCTCTTTAAATCGTTGTACAAAGTTTTTTTAAAACAAATCTTGCTTTAAAATGTACGTAAGTAGTTAATCTTAGAGTAATGGCAATTTTATACATGGATTGAATTTTCTTAACACTGATAGAATTATGAACAAAAATGGTAACAGAATTTTTGAACAAATTTTATTTTTCTATCTTTCGTCAGTAATTGATTTTATTATGTATCGTATTACTTAAATGGAATTTAAGTAGTTTTACATTAATAATTTATTAACATTTTTAAAATACATTGTATATTCTTAAAGTAAAATATATGAATATGAGTAATGGATTCAAAGGGTAGCTTATCTAAGGTTTTATAACACATAATTACGGTGCTAAAACTCTATTATGTTCAGATAGTGAAAACAGAAATTCTAACTTTTTCAAAATGAAAGGTGTAAATCATCTTTTTCTACATTTAACAGACATATTAAAATAAATACTAGGCACCTTACAGTGACTTTATTATGATAAATGAAAAAAAAAAAAACAATATGTTGTTGTCCGATGATCTTTGAAAAAAAGATATAAATAACTTTTTTTAAATTAAAAAACGTAATAAGTAGCATATGTGCTACATCTGTGCCAAATTTCATCAAGATCCATTGAGCCGTTCCGGAGATATCTTCAAACAAACATCTATCCAAACATTCGCATCTATAATATTAGTAAGAAGTAAGATTGTTTAGTTTAATATTACATATTTGTTTTAAAAGATAATTTAATTTTGTATTTACACCCAAATAGGGTGGGCGAAAGGTAGGCGGCCGGTTGTAATAATTAAACCAAAACATTAAGGTTTATTAAACCTTTTGCGCCGACCCTTCGTAAGTGGAATTAAGCCAGGGAGATGTTGATGATGATCAGTGTTGCTTCAGTGAAGTCCTGAGGTATAAGTTTTTTGGCAATGGAAGCTCACGATTACATTTTGACGATATGTTTAAAACTATTTCTAATAATATTCTAACAAGCAATCATATTAATTATATTCCCGCGAAATTTTACTTTATAAATAGCTATCACTCCAACTTTTCATTTTAATTAGGTGTCGTACTGAAAACGTCTGGTTGATTTGAGAATTGTCGGAATTTCATAATGACTCAATTTGACTTTACAACTTTCAGAGTGGAATTTAGATAAACCATAATTGAAATTGTAAAATATTTAAGATAGAATCAAAATAAAAAGAGATTTTTTTATGAATCTTTAAAATTAAAATACTATGCGTATTTTGCTAAGTTGCCATTCTAAAATAAATCAATGAAATATTAAAGGATTACGATACTGTTTACTTTTATATAATATCATCTGAAAAAGATGAACATAGCATATGATTTTTATATATTTATTGATTTTAATAACACCAGAGTTGAATGAAGATATCAGTATGAAGTTAAAAATATATAGGGCCTTGCCATAAAACACTTGTACAGTGTTTCAAATGCATTTTAGCTTAAACGTCAACCCTTTTAAACTGTGAATATCGCCCAGCACCGATTTTTGATAAATCATGGTTATTGAAACATTATTGTGCGGAGTCTTGCGAAATGCAATCTTTATTAATCAATAATTAGGTACTTAGACTGAACCTCATTATTGGTGATACATGTCGTCAATAATATAAATCAGCGGCGGTCAAAGGGTTAAACATGTATTTTAGAATAATACACAATACAGTGCGCCCTGACCGTAAGTTTACAAGGCCTTTAAATGACGACACGTGTTTCGAAAAACGTTTTACAATGCGGAGTTTAGCTTAATCTTACAAGTCACGAGTCATGAGCGTCGGTGGCTCAGGGGTTAAGCACTTGACTTGCAATCTGCAGGTCTTGGGTTCGAATCCCGCCATGTACCAATGTGTTTTTCGATTTTCGATTTACATATGTACATTTATCCCACGTTCTTACGGTGAAGGAAAACATCGTGATGCAACCTGCACATATCTGAGAAGAAATTCAATGATATATGTGAAGTCGACCAATCCGCACTGGGCCAGCGTGGTTGACTATGGCCTAGTCACCCCTAAATTGGGGTAGGCTCCGAGCCCCTCGGTGGGGACGTATAGTGAGCTGATGATGATGATGATTACATGTCACGTATATTACTGCAGATAGCTTACACAGCAACTATATCAATACTATATTGATTAAGGCATCTTGTATTGTGTTCAATGCCTACGGCTCTTATCATTCATACGTCAAGTGTCGAGCTGGCTGGCTAACTAACGGTATTGTAATGGAACTACCTATGATAGAGTTAAGATATGTCTCCACAAGTACTTCTGCAATTTCTCGTTACAACGCGTTTTCATAACGCATGCGATCTTCTATAATCCGTTACGCCATAAAATATCAAAAGCCTAGGCAAAGAGGTCCGAGAAGGATCTGACAATATTGACATTGGCCAGGGGCCTGCTTATGTGCTTTTGTACATTAGTTTCACTTTCACCTACCGAGCCAATTGCGTCGCATTATACACCTATGCGCTCAGCGCATGTTACTCGTTCGCAAGGGCTATTTCATGCTCAGTGGTTGCTGAATAATGCCCGCGCAACCATAGCATATGCAGGAAGTAAAGGTAATTTAAATAGAAAAGTGGTGTAGACACGACATATACGAAATTTATAGTAAAGCTTTAGAGATATTGTTAAAATGTTATTAATTTATTAAAATTTTAACTGTGAATTTCAACTGTCGTAGCACATGCTCGTAGAGTATAAGAACACTATTGTTATCTCTACTATTTTCAAAGAGGAAGAGAAGGATGGTAATATTATTGTGACAAGTACTTAAGGATTACAAAGATTTCTACGAACGTGAAGTTGGAATAAAAATCCTGTGAATATTTTTCGCCAGTTCCAGTTAGAGGTATTAGGCCGTAGAGATAATGATCTTAATAATATACCCAGAATACGTCTTGATATAAACGTACAAATAATCATATGGAGTATCTCGTAGCTAAAAATGTGAGCAATACTTGGAATGTATTTTGTACATATTTTTTAGAAACAAAACACGAGTGATTGATGCTGTAATGACAGGGATGACAATATATTTTACACAGAAATTTTGGTCTCAGAAACCAACGGTCAATGGAATAACGTTTCTTTCACCTCTACTGTCGTATATATGATATGATTTAAATACACTCCCAGGCGACGATTCAAATGCATGAAATGTTGATCGGGGCCCGACGCCTTACTTCCACTGGATTGTATTTCAAAACTTGATCATCGTAAGTATAACACTACATATATTATATAACTTCGTTAATATGTTTTACGAATTCACATTAACTCTATCATAACAATAAAAATTCGAAAGGAAATTGGACTCAGCGGGGGTAGAGACTTATAGGAAGGGGAAATATTATCTTTCTGTTCGCATCCTCTGTGTAGGCAACGCATTGATACCATTAACATGTTTGGAGATGGCTATGCAGCGATTGCTTCACTATTTTTAAGAAATCAGATTGCAGCTTGCACTTTTGTTAGCTTAGATTTAAAAAAATAATATATGAATTCAATAAATTCTAAATATGTATCTTAAATCACTCACAATAATCGACAACGATATCCATGTATGTAACATTGAATATCCACTACAAAACATATATATGTACAAAAACATATCACACAGAACAATCGAATGCCTGAACAAAACGAATGATTTACCACTGGAAACTTACAGTAAGCGAATTGTGTAAGACTGGAATGCTAGCCATAACAAAAATTTGCCGTCAGTCTCTGTAGGTAAATAGATTCAATAACGTGAAAAAAGTGCACAGTCGATGTCCACGCAACTTATTTGAAATGAGAATAGAGGGCATTTTTTTATTAGTCTGCTTTTTAGAATTATGCATATAAAAAATTTAAAAGTTGGTATTTTAGTTCTTTCAAATTAATTAAATATATCATCTTCAGCGAGATCCATGCAGCTGTTCTGACAAACATCCATCCATCCATCCAGCTAAATATTATCATTTAAAATATTATTAAGATTATGCAGTTCAATAACACATTTGAGGATCACGGTTCAGGTTATGAAATAACCTGTTTATTTTTATAAAATGTTGATCGATTCGAAATATTTTTATTATTATTTATAAGATAAAAGATACGAAGTAATAGCTTGTTGGAAATACGGACAATAATAAGTTTTGAGATTTAAAAAAGAATAATTGAGATAATGGCTATGAGCCACATAATACTAAATTACATCGACTCGACTAATTTGTTATAACAACGGACGGTAGTAATAAGAACAAAATATCAACGTCTAACTCGTTCCGTGTGTCTATAATTTTTACTAATTACTAACTCTCAAAGTATTAAAATTGGTCAAGCCACCTACAGGTGGTTATAAAGGACCGAACGTGTGGAAAAACACTTAAGTATTCCCGAGCACGTCATTATATTCCTTGCAGTCTAGCCAATACGTAAGCTCTCATTCATCAATAACATTATCACACATACGGACGCATTTATAATGCTTTACGGAGAAAAAGTAATAGAGATATATCCACTGGGTACAAGATTTTAAAATGCATCGAGTTCTCGAGATATATTCTTCAGATAATCCCATAAGTATTTTATCAATAGTGAACACCAGGAGAAAAGTACGATGTACATAAATTCATTGTGAAAAACTTAATCGTACCCTTTCATCAAATCAACATGTGCAAAATAGTTAACATCTATGTTTTATAACTAATAATGCAGTAAAAATTAAATTTTTGTGTTAAGAAATCACTCACAAAAACATTTTTTTCCTCGTTTGGGAACAAAACAGTCACAGAATCAAGTAATACAAAAAAACAATACAGAAAAAAAGTCTTTAGCTATAATTATTCCAAGAAAGGAAAGAATTCAAAGAATTTCAAAAAATCGATACGAACAAGCTATTACTGGAAGTCTGATATTTCGCGTGAACAATCTGCTTGTTTTGTCTTGTTTTGTATTCATTACATCGTATTAGGGAAGAAGGCACGAAAGGACACCTTTCACAGCACGAATATTGATACTGTGGCAAGGTCTTTGGAGTTTACTAAACATGTTTATGTATTACATTATATTCGTTCCCGGTCGAAAATTTATGGACTCAAAATCTGATAAAAAGGTGCACTGTGTGACGAACACAAAATAATGTGTACGTGATTTTGATTTCTATTAGGCTTCCTTAAAAATTGTGTTGTGCGTCATAAAACTAACAGTTTTATATTCAACTTTTACATAAATTTTACTTGCTAACATTGAGGGAAAGCTTTTTTTTTTACAAAATAAATTATAGAGTAACTCTGTGTATTGAAATAGGTACCCCTATTCCATATACAGTTCGTTGTTCACTGAATGGATAGAAATTCAACTGACCTGGAAACAAGTCGTCAAACGAAGTCGTCAAACGCTGCTGTCCAATACGTTGGTATCCACTATTCATTAGTATACGAGCTTTCGTAGTACGCGAACACGTAATCAAACTATGTTTATCAATAATCTAATATTATAATTAATTAATTGCAAGCAGATTATTGATAGAGCGCTGATTTCTACTTTTCTTACTGCACATGTTTGGAGCATAACGTTTCCTTTTCATATAGGAAAAGGATGGGAAGAGAAAGAGGACTAAAATTAGGCCTACGACGCGCACACATATTGGACGAAACGCGGAATTCCTTCCACTCCACGCCTGTCTTCTGTGTGGTCTAGGTACTGCTCCCGGAGAGCCGGCCCATTCGTGCAACAGATGTTGTTGTTATTGGCGTCTACCACTGTTAAAGTAACGTCCTTAACGACAACTTAATGAATCTGAACTTAAATTCTATCATAATACGATGATATTTTATGTATATACAAAGGAGAGACAAGATACTTTTACAAATTTAAAAGCAAAAATCAAAAGCTTAGTAATTAAGAAATCGCAAAACGTAATTAGAATAGGCAGTTGTAGATTTTATTAGCACTAGTTAAAATTTATTTCTTTTAAAAACACGAAATAATTTCGAACCTAAAAATCTAGTTGTTAGGTTTATTTTGCATTGGCAAATTTAAGTTTAATACGCTAAGTACATTGCTAAATAGTCTATGAGGTGTCAAAGTTCTTTGGCACTTAAAAACAGTAGTTCATAGTCGAAGCCATTTTAGAATATCTTCGCTTTGTATATTTAAGAATCTGGCACCTCTTAATTCGTTTGGCTTCAACTATTACTTCGTATAATTTGCCATTAAAAATTATTTTTATAACGTCTGTTTATTTTACTAAATTGGAAGAATTAATACAAAATAATAAATCTTTCATCGTTTAATAGATACTGTGCAAAATATCAGAAATAAAATTACGTGGAATAGTCATAAAAGTCAAGTGTTTTCGTTCCAATATAAATCGTCTAGACGAGAAGAATATCCCACTGATACGCCTACCTGCAACAATACAAAGATTCAAAGAAAAAAAATTTTAATTTAATTTAATTTTATTAATTTTTTTTTTTTTTTTAATTTATTTAATTTAATTTTTTTAAATTAATTTTTTTTTTAAATAGAATAAAATGTCTGAAGAAGGTTTTAGTGTTCAAGTGGCATATACATTTTTTATAAACAGATAATAATCGTTTTGTGTTATAACATTAGAATACTTATAAAGGTAATTGTTGGAATAACTAAAATGAAACACTTATTTCGTTCTTGCGATTCATTTAGACTAGATATTTTTCACATATTTCAAAAAGTAAACAATAGACGAAATAAATTAGAAAAAATAAAGTGTTTGATTTTTTTGGTTTGAATATATACTCGTATTCTTTTGTATTAAGCCTCTTTGCTAAATCCTTGACAGTAATATTTTGACTTTTATTGACATATTTTTTAAAGAAAATGCCACATGTCTTTAAAATTATACATGTAAAAAAATAATTAACAATTTAACTATTAATGAACACACAAAAAGTCATTGAAATATTAAGTCTTTTTAATTATAGTTGCAATTTAAAGCAAGCCAAAAATTTTATTTTCACTCCCGATTTATTGGAGCGAAAATACATGACCTGTACCACTGACGTGTTTCCCGTAGCAACTGTTCACAGTCGTTTAATGGAAACATACCTTGTATCGTGAATTCGTTATGATTCATCGAATATAATATGCAATAATTAATTTCCCATGTATTGTTCCAGTGACCCAAATATAACTTAATAATGAGGTATTGTATTTAAATTTAAACTCAATTTATTCAATTTAATTTAATCACTCGTATCTTTAAAAAGTGACATTTTTAAAAGGTAATTTAACATCCACATCCATATGAAAAACTCAACATAGGTTAACAGTATCTAAGACGTATTGAGTACAAATTAAATATATTATTTTACACAAGAAAAAACAAGTCTAATGCCCTTTAAATGTACATTACTAGTGTTTAAAACATATATGAAAAGTTTGATTATTTAAGTGTAATTATTAAAATATTGTAAAAAAAATCAAAATGCAAGCAAATTATTTTACAATTGAGTAATTTCAAATTAATGTAAAAAAAATAATCAATATGTTAAATTTTAAAAGAAAATGTAAAAAAGAGAGATATGTCCGAAACCATGAAGACCCATCGTTTTGGATAAAATCTCTCGCGGACCCCAGCTTTGGAATCGTGACGCGCCTCCCCTGCGCCACAGAGCTACTGCTTCGTAGTAGTGAAATTTCGAACTGTTACTGCTCAGTGACGTCACTGCCCGTCAATTTCCCGTATAGGCTTTTATAACGTTTTCCTTGTATTTTATCTAGTTGACACCTACAAATTAAATAGTTTTTAATGAAAAAAGTGATGAATGAAAACGTGCTAGTGTTCCAAAACTTTATCAAATAAAATCGCATTATAACTAGTAGTTTTGGTTTGATAAATACCGTTTAAAAATATTTTAAAAGGTCACACTGACGTTTGTTTCTTGTACAACATTAATTTAGTACGTTTTTTAAATATTATATCGTTATACCAACTCTATTAAAGTTTATAAAACATTAACCAGAGCTGGGCATTAACTCGTTAATCCGTTAATCGTTAATTAACGAAGTTAACATTTTGCTTAACGGATTAACTTTTAAGTTAACTTCAAAAAGTGTTAACGCTTTTGTTAACTTCCGTTAAACTCAACTTCCGTTAATAAAAGTCCGTTAATCGTTAAATTAGAAACTTGGAGACGTGCTGTCATTTTGTTTAAATTACGTGCCACGCCACGCTCGTAAGTTCAACTATGTTGGGCGACTGTCGGCGACTCGAATGGTGAACGAACGAGTTGACAATTGATATTGTGTGATGCATCAGAGCGTCCGGGAAAGACGTGACCAACAGGACAAAATCAAAGAAGGTTTGAAATAGTATATTTCATTACGAGTATATAAAAGCAAGATTATGTAATAGCCCACATTCAGAACGCTCTTAGTCCCTGCAATACGCCACTTTTTGAGCAACTGTTTTAAAACACTTTTTTTACTAATGCTTTTTCTTTAACTTTTCCAAACTCGTGCCTTCTCTTTCCCAACTGTCCAAATAGTGTCTATTATGAAGAAAAAACCAACCAAGAAGTTTTAAAAAAAAAATCATTGAAGTTTTTATGATTCATGCAAATATTTCTAAAAAGAAGCTCCTAATTTGTTTCAATATCAGATTTAATGATTTGATTCAATAAATTAGGTTAGGTTTCATTTTATTTAATTTCATAAAATTTCATTTTAATTTCATATCAATAAAAATAATCTACTGAAGACTTGGCTGTTTGGGCATAGTTCCCTTTGCCTACCCAGAATGGGTGAAGAAAACAAAAAAAATCTCTGTTTGTATTATTTTACGGTTGGCGCCATTTATCAAACATTTTAGTCAGTCGAGTTTATTGCGTTTTTATTATTCTATTAAATTGCTTGTAAATAGATGTAATAAAATAGATGTTTAGTACACGTGCGGAACTGTCATTACAACTTGTTCCCACTGTCAACCCTCACCTACGGCTGCACCTCGGCTCGGGTAGACATTTGTCGGTACTCTTTGCAATGACAGGTTTTCTGCACTCGTAATAAAATATACTATAATGCATTCATACTTGTCTCTAATACTAATGTGTTATAGAATGTATAGTCAAATTACTATTTTAAACAAGTGTCGCCACAATAAGTGTGAAATTAGCATGTATAATTTTGGTATGGTTAACTGTTAACGATTGACTTTAACTTGCGTTAAACTTTCGAGAATTTAACGCTTTAACGATTAACGAAGTTAATTTTTTATTTAACGAATTAACGATTAACGAAGTTAACTTTTCGATTAACTGTGCCCACCTGTGACATTAACTATAGTTACAAATACAACCTTCGTAAGTTGGAACCAAGGATAAGATGTTTTGTTTTTTGAATTGAGGATCACACTTCAAAAAAAAGTCAGTTGAAAACTTGTAATTTATGTCCTTTTTCTATAAGATTAGGGTCCCTGATCAAATGTAACAACGCATTAACAATGTTACTTAGCTAAAGTATAATTATTGTTTGCTTAAAACCATTCAATAGATAAAATATTGGAGTATAAGATTTAAATATTATTAAATTTAATAAATACCAAACATGGTATAAACAATATATTGTTCTGAAATCTATTTAACCCCATTGTTAAAACGTTACACTTAAAATAGAGTAATTAGGTCATATTCATCATCGCAACCCGCATGTGGTAAATCTGTTATTAAATTGTAATTAAAAACGTTTATTTATAAGAGTCAGTTATCAAATACAAGTTACGGTTTCAATAAGAAAAAATGCTACGATGACTGACAATAGTTGTTAACCTCTACTTAACTTCACCGTAGATTTTCCTAAGCTATTACGATGTTGTAACCGCCATCTCAAGTTCGCTGTAGCCTTACCTTAAGTATTACGATAGCAAAACACTAAGCAAAACAAAGCAGATCATAAACCTACCGTTTCTGTTAAGAAGGCCATCTTAAATCAACCGTAGCTTTACCAATTATTACAATATCAAAGAGATGTTGAGTTCCATTGTATTTCGATGTAAATATAAAATCTAGTCCAGTTTAAAAAATAACCAAATTCATATGTCTCGCTCACAAATACGTTTCATGCAAAATCTCATTTTTGTGTCAATCTATATTTAAAGTTACGACGCATCAATCGGTGTTAACGTAGAAATTGAATCGGGATCGCTTTCTGATCGACAAAACAGATTTACTGGTGAAAATTGTAACGGATTAACTACGTCACTAGTTGCGAAACTTTTAAAAAAGGGCTAATAACTAAAAAGGACATTAAAATATGAGCATTATCCACTTTTGAAACACTTGTACAAAATTGTTTCTATTCTCTTTTAAGAGATCAGCGACAACGACATGTTTTTGTACAGGTGATTCGGCAGTGGAAATTCACATTTAATCGTAAATAAATCAATCACTACAAGCTCGCGTAGCAGAATAATCCACTCTCTACCGCAGATTGCATTTTCGTTATCAATTTACAGACTTATTGACATATTATAGATAGGATATAGACATTCGAGTTTTTTTTATTCTAATTACATATTTAAGTACTGCTTATTACATTTTATTAATTTGGTTTTAAACAATGATATTGAAGTTTATTACAATATTTTGAAATTCAACATTACAAAATGATTCATAATATTATCTAAGAAATATGAAATTATAAAGCGATACAATTAACTAATTTGTAATTAATAAGTAATTTATTTCATGTTTTAAATCACGAGATGTGACTGCTACTGCCATCTAGTTGCAAAATCGAAAGGAAATTCCTTGCTTTCATTAAACACAAAAAAATATTTTATTTATCTGAAACAAATTTTCTTTAATTCTTTCATGATAAAATATATAATTATATTAAACTTATATTTTTATTATTTAAGTGCTATATTTTTATTATTTTAACAAAAATAGTTATCAGTGCTACGAACGGGCTACAACTTTTTGGTAACGCCTCTGTAGGCCCGGGAGAGTTCATATGTGAACTCTATTTCCCAGCGTAGTAACATCAAATTACAATATTTGACTAGGACACTGATATTAATAATTACTTTACGTTGTAGAAATTAACAATAATTATTTAAATTTATATTTCAAAATATATCGTCTAAACTGTTAACCTCATCAAAACATATTTCTTATAAATTCTCGTCCAACCTCAAAGGCTCACTAGATGGAGTTAGTTGTATATTAAAACACGGTATCGTTTGGTTTTCTCGAGATAACGACCCTCCGAAGCCTCCCGTTGTCTACATTACATACGTTCGGCTCTGTGCTGAGCACGAAAACATATTATAGTTAAAAGTAAATTTTTGCAGCTGTTACCCACTCTTAAATGAGCGGAATACAGCATTTATAATATGTAAACAAACACATATATCACCTAGGAATGATATAGCAACAGATTAATTATTTTTCAAAGCGGTTCAGTACTTTCAAAGCCTCATTTCAAACTAACAATTTTTTTTTCTTCATAATATTTATATAGATTATATTATTACAACAAATCCAAAGATTCAGATTATCGAAATAAGAATTAATTTCGTCTCTTTTGTTATTAGCATATATATTTTTACTCTGTTCCCAAAGTTGCATAAACTAGGTCGAGAGCAGGTTTATTATACGCCCATCTATTAATAGTTATTTTTGTATTTGATTTACTAACCCGAATTCGCGGAAATGAAAAAGCGATCGCTGCCCATGTACATCTGCAATTAAAGATGCGTTGTAAAATTTAATCAACGAAGGGCATGCACAGAAAGAGGACACACTCATCAGACGATACGTGAAATTGCTTTCACTTCACGCCTGTGTGGTCATGGTATTTCACCGATCGGACTATTCGTGCACCCGACGAATATTTTTATTGCTACCACTGCCAAACTAGAAACGATCTTAATGTATTCACAAAAAAACAATTATGCATCGCATTATTGGTTTATATAAAAAAATGGTAACGCTTTTTATAAAAAAGAAATTAAATGAATTTTTGTGTTACAGTATATTTTGAAACACAAACAAAATAGCTATATATATCACGAAATACAGCCGTTGCTTTCAACGTTATGCAAACATGTAAGACAAAGGTCAGGAAGTAATTTGAAACAAAAGGTCATTTTTAACAAAGAGCTGTAATATCAGGGTATTTTTTTAAAAGTGATCGAATAAAAGTAACTTGTGGCTGATATTTTTATTTATTCATAATTATTTAATAAGCCTGTGACACTTTAAAGGTAGCCGTAGAGTCTTAATAATAATATAAATGCGAATATTTGGATGGATGGATGGATGTTTGTTTGAAGGTATCTCCGAAACGGCTTAACGGATCTTGGTAAAATTTGGCGTAGATGTAGAAAACAACCTGAAAGATTTTTTTTTAGATTCTGCTTGGACGGAGTCATGGGCGACTGCTAGTATTCAATATAATCTAGCATTGTCAAATATAATTAATAATCTTAAACATAAATGTTGGCAGCTTATATTTATTTATTAATACTACAGTCAATTGCTATTCCATACTTAGAACAAGGAAAATTACAACCACGTAGGATGGAAATTGTTACTTGAATAAAGGAACTATCAATTACCTGTAAGCTTGTGTAAACTCGGATATTGCTTCGCAGTTTATGAAAGTAAACTACTCTATACATACTGACTCCCTCATATCTTATCTAATGAAACCTTTATGGCTTCTTATAACAAAATTGTATTTCAGAAATCTATATATATAAAAGAAAGTCGTGTTAGTTACACTATTTATAACTCAAGAACGGCTGAATCGATTTGACTGAAAATTGGTGGGCAGGTATCTTAGAACCGGGAAACGGACATAGGATAATTTTTTACCCCGTTTTCTATTTTTTATTCCGCGCGGACGGAGTCGCGGGTAAAAGCTAGTCTAGCTAGCTATCGGTCGAACTGATTTAGCTGAAAATTGATGGGGAGTTAGCTTAGAACTAGGAGACGGACATAGGAACTTTTTTATCTTGTGTGCATTTTTTTTTTATTCCGCGCGGACGGAGTCGCGGGTAAAAGCTAGTAAATAATAATTTTCAATTTAGAATAAGTCTAACCTGTCTTCTGTTTGATGGCGTATTTCACCGGCTCAGCGGGCTATTAATGCAGCAGCTAATTTTATTGAGATCATTGCCAACTGTCATAGCTCAAGCTACAACCTTTTGTTAAATTTTAATTGTCATTGATTTAAGCAAATCTTATAAATCCAAGTAATTATTCCTACCATTGTCAATATACATTTTAACAAAGATAATCAACCCTTTAGCTTTAAAAAAGATAAGATTTGAAAAATAGATAGTAAATAAAGTATAACTGTATTACTCCAAAAATACTATTAGAAACTGTTTAGTTAAACACTTGCTTTAAACCTTTGACCGCCGCTGATATTATTGACGTCAACGTGGTATTTCACCATAAATATGCATCACCACAAAGCATCCGGTGTAATACTTCTTTATTTATAGGTAAAAATCGCAAGCCTACACATAATAATGTTTCAATAACCATGATTTGTCAAAAATCCGTTCCGGGCGCTAGAGTCGTGGTATAAAAGGGTTGACATTTGTTTAAATTAAAATTTAAAATGTATTTGAAATACTAAGTTTTTAATTGCTAAGGCTTTAAATATTTATCAGCTTTAATATGTGCGCGTGTGTGTGAGTGTGTGTGTATAACCCTCCTAATTTCCTTTGAACGTTGATAATAATATGTAATTTGTTTTGGCAGTGGAAACTCACTCAACAAACTATAAACATAATCGACCATAAACCTGGTTTGAAAAAAATTGAACAAAACACACGTAAATAATACTCAGATAGGAATGTAAGCAAAAATGTAAATATGCAAATTTGTTAGAGATGTATTTACCATTTCATATGAGAAATCTATTGGTCGTGTATTCGAATGTAAATTCACGAACGACTGGACCAACTGAAAATAAAACACAAGTAATCCAAAATAATATTAAAGACGTAAAGGGCAATAAAATTGTAGGAATTTTTTTTTATAATACTGTAAATAGTGTAGATAATCGTAATAAATAGACATAAGAAAATGACGAGTAGAAAATAAATATTAGATTAATATATATACGAGGGGAGGTCCAAAAGTTCGCGGAATGGAGGGGATGGAGTGGGGATAGGGTAGCTCGCTTAGTGTCATACTAATTGGGCACTCATAATTAGTATATATATAACATTTCAACCCTATAGTGCCATTCGTTTACGAGTACTCGCCTGCTGAACAAGTCAATCCGGAAGCAAACTGCAACTATGGAGAAAATTGAACATCGCGCTGTGATAAAATTCCTTACCAAGCAAGGAAAAAACGTTCAAACCATTTTAAATGAAATGGAAGCCGTTTATGGAGATCAGTGCCCTGGTAAAACAATGGTTTATAAGTGGCATGGTCTTTTTAAACATGGTCGAGATTCAATTGAAGACGACTCTCGCTCTGGGCGGCCAGCTGACGCCACCACATCAGACATCGTCGAAAAAGTCGAAAAACTTGTACTCGAAGACACACGTTTGAAGAAGAAACAATTATCTGCATTTGTTGGAGTATCAGATACAACTATTTTGCGTATCCTGCACGACCACCTGGGCATGACAAAAGTCAGTGCAAGATGGGTGCCGAGAATGCTCACGCCGCTTCAAAAACAGCAGCGCGTCGACGCGTCTAAGCACTTTTTGGAGTTGTGTGGAGACGAGCCCGTGCAGATTTTGGAGCGGATTGTTACTGGAGATGAAACATGGGTTCATCACTTTGAACCTGAGTCCAAACAGGAGTCCATGCAATGGCACAAAAAGGGTACACCACCTCCCAAAAAATTCAAGGTGTCAGAATCGGCGGGAAAGTTGATGGCCACTGTTTTTTGGGATTGTAAGGGAATATTACTCATTGATTATAAAGAAAAAGGTACCACTATAACCGGAGAATACTACGCACTCATATTAGAAAAGTTAAAGGAGTCAATTAAAGAAAAACGTCGAGGAAAATTGGCCAAGGGTGTGTTGCTTTTGCAAGACAACGCGCCGGTTCACAAGAGCCGAGTTGCCATGGCTGCTCTGCACACACATGGGTTCGAACCACTTGTTCACCCACCCTACAGTCCAGACCTGGCTCCTAGCGATTTTTATTTATTTCCAAATTTAAAAAAAGAGCTAAGGGGAAGGAAATTTTCCGACGATAATGAAGTGAAGGAGGCAATTTCGGCCCATTTTGAGGCCAAAGACAAAAAATATTTTTTCGATGGTTTAGAAAAATTAATTCATAGATCGAATAAATGTATTAGACTTAAGGGTGATTATATTGAAAAGGAAAAATAAATTTATTGTTATATTTCATTGACAACCCTTTCATTCCGCGAACTTTTGGACCTCCCCTCGTAACTAACTTATAGAAAAAACTAGCATGCATATGTTATGAACCAAATATTTTGGTAGAGCTGTAAAAACAAACCTACAAATTTATATAATATAATAACATACATATTTCAACACTTGTAATTACCTAAGTAAATATTATCAAAAATAATAAATTTTATTGAGTCTGTAAATGACCTTTTTTAATTTGTGTCGAAATGATGGTATGATTTAATTATACAGGTCAAGTGGAAACAAACTTGACTTAAAAAGCTCTTCATCTGCCTCCTCAAGTCTTTAAACGCGATAAGTAAAAGTGCAAATAATAATTAATATGAATAATTTATAATTAAATCTAAATTTTCTGAACAACACTTCTACTGTACTAATAAAATATCTTCCAAATGAAAGCTCATACACGTCGACAACTAGATGGAGCCACGTGTATTTTGAATTGCGATATTATTTGTCAGGGTACGACAGACTACCTGGAGCTTGTAATATATGGCTTCAGAAGTTTGTATTATTCACTGTAATGTAAGGACGCTTGCAAAAATCCACCATTGTATTTTTAAAGCTCCTTATTATTTTTTGACCTCTGCGCCCGTTATAAAAAACGGTAACGCAGACTATTATTAACTACTAGCTGTTGCCTGCGACTCTGCCCACAATTAAAAAGAGTAATAAGTAGCCTGTGTTTTTTCCAGACTATGTTCTACATCTGTACCAAATTTCATTAAGATCCGTTGAGCCGTTTTGGAGATCCCTTTAAACATCAAACTTTGGCATTTATGATACAAGACTATACAAGATTTTATTTAGTTTCACCTGTCACAATTGCAAATTAAATTTGATTCATCCACTTCCCGGTTACTGATTGAGCTGAAATTTAAATCGCGTGACAATACAATATTATGATGACATGGTGAAGATCTGATTATGGAACTGGAAGGTAGCCATAGGAATTTTGCAATAAATCGACGCAACCTCATCGAGTTTGGGCTCGTTTGAATCGTCTTGAAAAATGTGTTCTTTTTTTAGTTTTTTCACTTAAAAAAAACATAAGAATGCTCGGTTTTAAAATGTTTTCTTTTTCATTTAATTATTTCTTTTGACAACGTAAAACAGCAAATCGTAATTTTTTAAAATAACTTTTAACCTTTAACACATTTATAAGCCTTACACTATTTACCTTATAAACATTTGGGTATATAAATGTGCCAAAACTATAATCTCTGATAATAACTATAAAAATGTATTATACACATTACATTTTAATAATACCGGATAATTTTACCTTTTGTTTTGTTATTCTTGAAACTGGGTACGACTCGTATTTTCAATACCAATTAGTTTTCATGTCGTCTATTTTTGTCAATCAACAGCTCCATTGTTTGGATTCGACATTACAATATTAAAAATCAAAACAAACTAACTATTACAAAGTTAGATTTACAACAGTAGAATATTTTCAGTAATTCGCATACATGAATAAAATTCCACGTTTGTTTGTTTGTCAACTAAACATGCTTACTATGATAGTATATTCTAAGGACATATTCATGTACAAACATTATGATATCATTCATATGTTATGTTTTTAAAACAATAAATAAATGCAAAGATACTGTTAATTTAAATCCATTCAAAGAAAAGAGTCTCTTAAATTTATACGTATCTTTTTGTTTCAAAAAAATATATAGAAGTGGAAAAAGTACGTAATTATTTACTATTATTTGAAATGAAGGGTGTTTCCCAAAGGTTTCTAAAAATATTTTATCATTAGTCAGCACAGAGAAAGAGGCTCGGAAGGAATAAATTCATTAAGTAACGACCTGCCGTGGTGTTAACTGAAACAGCTTTGTGTGAAAAATGTACGGTATTATAGAATATTTTAACACAATGCCATCGTTATCTGAACCTGTGTGTATCAATCCTTAAGATCGATTCAAATATTATTTTAATTATTCTGTATGAAAGGGAGTACAAAAATGGATAGATCGGTCTCTAAACGATAAATCAGATCTACGAATGCCATTGCCAACCATAGATTAAAAATACCGTATAGACTTAAATAAACAAAAACGGATCAATTACTGGGTTGGACTGTTAGACGCTACTTAACCACAAGTCGTAGTACGTAAAAGAAACAAAAGAAAAGCTAAACGCAAATCTAACTAAAAATCTTATTAGCATAGCTAGTGTATTACTAAACAAAGTAAGTATTTATTCCAAGTTTATATTTCAAAGTTTCTCCACAAATAAACAATTTAAACAGCCGTCTGTGTTTATTTTAACTAAGTTTTATGCAGAATTTTCAGTAACAGATATTCTTATTTCAATTTGAATGCTTTAAAGGTTTCATTAATAAATTTAGTGAGATACTACAATATATCGATCTTCTTTCTTTGCTTGTATATATATTAAAATGCAGTCTTCAGCTTTATAAGATATTGGGGAAATGATGACGATGATGATAATCTTTATCATAATCGTAAAAAAAATAACCAAAAAGTCTCTAGACGAGTTCCCATTTTTTAGCAAATATTCGTTCAATTACTAGTATATTTTATCAACAATTCATATAAGACATATCTGACCTAACCTTCGCAAAATATATTCTTATAGCATAACATAATGATGAATTTATCTACATTAAAATAGTTAAAACTGATCTTAAAAATCTCATGACAAAGACCTTTAACCTTCGCAGTCGATTGCAGTTTTCTGAAAACTTTGCGAGATTCAATTTAATTAAGCCTTTGAAACCTTATTCCTGGTAAGTAGAGCTACGTAGAAAAACACTACAGCAGGCAGTATTAAGGCGGAAAATTAAATAATGGCTTAGATATTATCATCCGAGAAATGTTGAGATTTCATTAAATGCTTGAAAATCCTAAGTGTATGCGTTTAGAAATCGTATTTCCTAGATCGATGGCAAATTTACTACAAGCCAGTGGCAGACCCTTCTTTAGCTGAGCCATGTTGTGATGCGAACACTATTTTGGTTGAAAATTAAAAAAAAATCCTTAGATAAAATCTAATAGATATAAAAAATATTATTTTGTAGAATGAAAACATATGACAACTCGACCCCAATAGAGAATGTACCACCAAAACGATGAAATTAAACAGGGCCAAGGAACTCTACAAAATCGTACATACTTACGAACAAATCGAAAACATATGTAAGGCACAACGTTAAAACCTCAGCGGCAAAATAAATTTAATATTCCGTTAATTAATTAAAAACATTTATCCGACATTTACGACCTGCCGCGGTTATTGAGTGCCGGAATTAAAATCGAGATGGTTCTCATTTCCTCGATTGTAATGGCACCGATTTTTCATAAGTACATTTAAATTATATATTACTGTAGATCTGTTTTTTATTATTCCTTAAAAAACACAAAACAATCAACAAAAGCCAATTTATATTAAAAAAATATTATTAACCTTTTTTCATTTGTTTTATCGTAAAAATAGCATGCAACATTTCTAATATTCGCAAAAAATTGTGACAGTTTGGATCCAAATTTACAATTGACTTCGAACATTCCATTTGCAAAAATAAATTATAATAAGTTTTCTGAACCTGATTCAAACATAATTCACAGCTTCGATATCCGAAAATTCGATGACACGTTAATTAAAAATGTAGTTGACGATCATCAACATTGCTCTTAACTGACATTTACAAGTACTCGATTTATATCACAGTTTACACGAACCAAGCGAAAAAAGCTCAGTGAGACAACAACGAACATAAATATTAGTTAAGTTCCGTTCGAATATAATTATAATCGAAAATAATCGAGGTTTTTAAGAAAAATTACATGTTAGTGTTAAAGTTAATTTCCGTTAATAGCAGTTTTAAAATAAACGCAATTCTTCTAACTCTCTGTTATCTACGTTTATGTATATACAAAACATTTTAGGAAATAATTTTTAAATTCCCTAAAACAAAAACGTAATATTAATCAATATTAAGATAATGTCATATTGAATAAAATCATATAAAAAGATGTTATCATATGAAAATGTGACATAAAAATTAAAACAATTTAAAATTTACGACTAAGCATCGCTCCGTATATAAAGTTCAACTTAAAAATCAAATACAAAAATATAATTTCATAACATTATAACGAGTTTTCATTGAAAATATGATCGTGCTACGAGATAGTGTAGCGGATTTTGCTACGAAACCTCGTAGCGGGGTGGCGCAGAGGAAGCGTGCTGGGCCCATAACCCGGAGGTCCGTGGATCGAAACCACGTCCCGCTATATTTTTCCACTTTTGAACGTAAATTTATATGTTAAAAGCTTTTTGTAGGAGAAAAATTTTTTGCTATTTTTTTTTTCAAACATTAAGAAGAATTCCATAAATATATTTTTTTATCTTTTATGATTAAATTAAGAATAGAAACGTTAGTTATATTAAAACTAAACATTACATTATACTGAAATTATTATTTTTTAGCAAATCATTCCCCAAATTGTGATTGTATTTGGATATAAATATAATCTTACTACTTTACTAATATTATACCTATAAATACGAAAGTTTGAATGTATAAATGGATTTTTGTTAGGAGGTATCTCCAGAACGACTCAACGGATCTCGCTGAAATTTGGCACATATGTAGAACTCTCTACGAGAACACGAAAAGACTACTAAGTTTTTTTTAATCCCGGTCAGACGGAGTCACGGGTGACATATATACGTTTATATATGCGTTAATTTTACTTATTCATCGCGTTGTTAAGTAACCGCATATTACAAAGACCGGTTAAAATACATACTCTACCTCGTATAGACTCTTACGGTGTCCAAGAGCACTTCAAAAATATAAGAGCAGGTAGACATAAATGGTGCACCCGATCTTTGATAGACCTTCTACGCAAAATTACATTTCCAGCAAAATCTTTAAAAATTATTTACAACATTCTTGGTAATCATACTTAATTAAATATTTAATATATATTTACGCCACTAACACATAAGGGTATGATGAAATTTCAATTTAGCGTAAGAATAGAGCGTCCTTACTCATATAATAGGTTCCTAAATCTTGTCTTCTAATTAACAAATATCTAGTGGATAGCTTCACACCCAAAATATTAACGTAAAGTACAAGAAAATAGGGTAAATTTTTTAATTAAGTCACCAACGAAAAAGCTTTATTATCATGTCATGTAATAAATTATTTTACGCGCCATCTGTGTACACGATAACATAATTACGTAACATAGTAACGTTCAAGAGCTAAGCGCTTTCTGGCGGTAGCTTTTGAAAAGTTTATTAATTCAATGGTTGAAATCTTCAAAGGAATTATTATGTACTTAAATTATCCTCTCTTTCTCGTACAGTCAGCTTCATAAATATAGTGGCAGTCAAGATATCCAAATATATAGGAACACCTAAAGTGATCAATTATATAAGTACAACCAAAGTCATCAAATTAATTGAAGCATCCACTCTGCTCAAAAAGATCGGAGCGTTCACATCGTCATATATATGAGTACATTCAAAGTGCCCATAATTATAGTAACAGACATAGCGTCAATAGTAACGAAGCATCGAAAGTATGCAAAAATATCGGAACATTTGACAAAATTGAACTCTATCTCTATTTACTTAAGATACACTTTGAAATATACTACATCTGTTAAATTTATTTGACGCTTTGTATTAAGATAACAGGTTGTCCAGTAAGTTCGTTCCGATTTTCAATAGGTATTTTAGAAAAGACTCGAATATATTACAATTATTGAAAACATATGACATGTTTACATAACACATACATACTAAAAGAGGATAACTTCAGCCATATTTTGACAAATGGTAGGACACGATTCGTTCTTTTCTATTAGTTTTATAAAAACTGATTGACTTAATTTTTGTCGAAATAAATAAGACGTTTTGCTATAAAATCGAACAAATATAATTTAAAAGACGTATGCCAAAACTTAAGGGCCTTTAAAATTTCCCTTAAAAATGGGCACGAACTTATCGGACAACCCAACATTTTTCTTCTTATTATTATAATAACGCTTAAAATTTATAAATTTACGATACATGACAGATACCTAATCTATATATATAAAAGAAAGTCGTGTTAGTTACACTGTTTATAACTCAAGTTCGGTCGAACTGATTTAGCTGAAAATTGATGGGGGGGTGGTAGCTTAGAACTAGGAGACGGACATAGGAACTTTTTATCTTGTGAGCATTTTTTTTATTCCGCGCGGACGAAGTCGCGGGTAAAAGCTAGTAAGTAATATCAAATTTTACTCTGTCACAGTATGTGCTAGTTTCAGTGTTTTACTATTTTCGCCGCAGTACGTAAGTTTAATGGTTCGAATCCCAGGCTTACAAGGTTTTTATTTTTCAATATTATCGATCACATATAGAGCTTGGTTTTTTTAATGAAAAGGAAAAATCTGGTAATGTACTTAGAATATGTTATTTCTTAACAAAAACAATTTTAAATTTTTATTTTTGGGATATTAAATATTTAAATAAAATTAATAACGGTTAGGTTCGGCCATCTCGGGATAAAGTGAGTAGGCGTAGTGTTTTCACTTGTCATTGCGGTCATTGAAATTTAATTCTACTCGTATATCCATATCCTTGAAATACACTTTGAAAGTATACAACTTCTGTTAAATTAATTGATAATTTGTATCAAAATATTTTTCTCTTCCTGTTAGGTATCTTCAGTCCGGTTGCAGTAGAATTTTCCAAGCATAGATGATTAGATGTCGCCTGTGACTTAGTCCGCGCGGAATTGAATAACGAAACTTACAATAACAAACGTGGACAATAAAACAACATGCTAATGACGTCTCGGTTAAAAAAAGGGACAAGGAATATTGTGGTTCCTTAATTTTTAAAGATATTGAATAGTAATCAATAATTGTTGCGATAAAGTTCTATTTTATATAACGCTTTGATAATAAAATTAAAAACCTTAAAAAAAAAAGGAAAAAATTAACAGTTTGGGATTCGAATCGCCATAACTGCGTATTACAGCGAACAGTTAAGCCGTAAGGACAAACTGGCATATATGGTGACAAATTAAAATTTGATATTGCTTATCTATCTCGTACCTATCTGTCATGCGGGACGTAAACTTGTAGTAAATAGCAAAAAAATGTTTTGATATAAAATGTCAAATTAATTTAACAGATGTAGTATATTTCAAAGTATATCTTAAGTAAATAGAGATAGAGTTCAATTTTGTCAAATGTTCCGATATTTTTGCATACTTTCGATGCTTCGTTACTATTGACGCTATGTCTGTTACTATAATTATGGGCACTTTGAATGTACTCATATATATGACGATGTGAACGCTCCGATCTTTTTGAGCAGAGTGGATGCTTCAATTAATTTGATGACTTTGGTTGTACTTATATAATTGATCACTTTAGGTGTTCCTATATATTTGGATATCTTGACTGCCACTATATTTATGAAGCTGACTGTACAACGAAATTATGTCTCCGCATTTAATTATCTATAAGTGCAAAAAGATACTAAAACTTAATGCTCAATCAGAATTAATCTAAGTTTATTTTATTCTTTTGTTTTCTTACTTTAATTTCTAAAATATCTGAACCTTACATGCATTCCAATGCAGTTAAATGCAGTCAAAAGTCTGAATAATCAAAATCTTGTCAAAGTAAACAGGAAAAATATTTTAATTTTTTTTTAAATTATTTACTTGCTATATATGTGTTCTTCCAGACTATGTTCTACATCTATGACAAATTTTATCAAGATCCTATGAGCTGTTCCAGAGATACCTTCAAACAAACATCCATCCATCAAAACATTCGCATTTATAATATTAGTATGAAGTATGATAGCAAAAATATATTTAATTTTTTCTATTAATAAGAATGCAATCTTAGAACAGCTTATATTTTGGTGTATACAGGAAAAAAAAGCTTCAAAAGGTAATAAAAGGACAAACCTTAGACTGACAGGTTATTTCCTTTCTAGAGCTTCACCCTCTGCGAAATCAACGTAACATAAATTGAAGAAACAATAACATAAATTAAATTTATCTACTTACATGTTTTTCATCATATCTTCACTTATTTTAATTTAATTTAAACTAGTGCTTCTAATTTCATTTAATTATCCAAAATTACTATATCCGTAAACAAAATGTTTTAAACATTAATTCAACGAAATGTTCTTTATATGCTTTTCCCGAAACTTTAAATTTCATTTTCCTAGTAAATTTACAAGGAAAATGAAATTGAAAGTTATAGTAGTATTCAAGTAAAAAATTAAATGAAATTTCATTTTCATTATAAATTTTATGTTCATTACTGAGAAATATTTAACACAATATACTCAGATATATTTAAATATATCTTGCATATAAGTAGACAATATTAATATGAAATATTTATCAATAGCAGTATTTTATTTAATCTTTACTTCGAACTTATAAGCATTAATCTTAACATACATGCTTCTATATTATCAATATATGAATGTTTATTAAGCATTTTTAGTGACTCTCGTTACTTTTAAACATTAGTAGTACTACACAGACTATACTTTGATTATTTAAAAAAAAATTACAATGGTAAAGTGGTATGAATAAAGTTTTTCATATAATTTCTGGTGTTCATACAATACACAATTGGAATATTAAAAAATTAGTCACGTATCTCAAAGTACTAATTGTTTGTTCGCTGAAAATGTCTGTTTTCCCAATGGCTATATGAGTCTCCTAGGGTAAAACAGTACGCTACGTGGACGACAGTTAATCAATAATGTTCGAATGCAATTGGGAAATTGATCATGAAAGCTCACAGCGGGGTGGCGCAGAGGAAGCGTGCTGGGCCCATAACCCAGAGGTCCGTGGATCGAAACCACGCTCCGCTAATACCCACTTTTTTCCATTTATATATTTGTTTATTTACAGTGGCACTTATAAGCGAGAGTCCAAAGGACCGTGATACTTTTCTCGCTCATAAAGGTTTCTTTCTAACTCGAGTTTCTCGCTGAGCCATTTCTCGCTTATCTACGTTTGACTGTACTTATTTTCAGACACTATTAAGCTTTTGTAATAATGGAAACTAAGCTAATATAATGAAGAAAATAGACAGTCAAAGTCAAAGTATGAACATCATAACATCACAAATTAAAAAACCTCTAAATTATTTTAATATGATTTTAAATCATTTGTCGATCACAAAAAAAAATCAAGTTGTAATAAGCCAAAACTACTACAACGGCTTTCTTAAAAGTACTCACTGGAAATGTCAAACTTTATTGTCACGTTTCATTTGTGATTATTAAATTCGTAGCGCTCAGTTACGCAAGTGCTACGACGTAGCGCTAAAGATGCATATAAAAGATTTGTTTATGGGGTAATGTTAAATAATTTACATATTTACTATAGATTCATATAACAATAACATACACATATTAGGTCTAAAGTATGTCAACTACTTTATATTGATACTATGCATAATTTACGGATTGAATATACATATTATTAAAGATGAATCATAATGTGATAACAGATCATATGATTCTAATACAATAAAGCTTTGTATTTGTATTATAATAATCCTATTCTTCAATGTAAACCCCCTTCACATAATACAAAACAGGATATCCTCACATTAACTCAACTGTAAACAATAATCAGATAAGATTGTTAATATTCAAATTCTAACTTTTCATATTACTACAAGCGAACAACAGTTGCAAGAAAGGCCTGGAAATAAGAACAGATAATGTACTAATTGTTTATCAATAAAACTCATAATGTAATTAGTGATATTTCAAAAGAATATAGTATACTTATCTTTTCGCAACTTTTTAAAATTACCATTTTTTTATAGGAGAAAGGGCAAACGAGCAACGGACCACCTAAAGTTATTTGATCCGACGCCCATGGACATCAGCAACGCCAGGGGAATCGTAAATGCGTTGCCGGCCTTTAAGGAAGGTATACGCTATTATATACTGAATTTATCTTTCTTTTTCTTTTCTTCTTTATTTTATGTTTATTTAAGTCAGAAAAACAAACTAACTAGGAATCTAAAAGTTAGGAAATAAATAATTTATAACAGTATTTACCCTTGAGTCAAAGATCTAATATATCACGATAAGTGCTGAGACTGTAAAAGATTATAAATCAAAATTTAACAAGTGCTTACTGATTTATTTGCTATTGAGAAAAAAAATTCTACACCTCTTGAGACATTTCGTTACACAGCTACTAAGACAGCATCTATTTTATAATATTTGAACCACCTACGTATGTAGTATCAAAAATTTGATATTGTGGTATTCGCTTCTGGGTTATTCGGTTCTAAATATAATAATATTAATAAAGATTTCTAGCTCTAACAACTTCTATATAAAAGTAATATTAAGCTGTTTATATTGTTTGAAAAGAAATAAAACTAACACCAAAAAATACAACTTCATTTCAGCAAAAAATACGATCCTTTCATTAGCAATTCACCCCGCAATCTAATGTTACGTAACAAACAGTTATGGTTCGGTTGCCCTTCACAGAGGTCGAATAAACTTAAATGTATTGTCTGAATCAACAGATAAAATCATTGAAGATAATAAAATTGTTGTATGATTTTTCTAATAACAATAAATCGTTTACGAACACGAAATCCGCATGCTTTTCACGATTTCGCCTTTTCTGCATGACATTACATATTACCATTTATCATTTAGTAGTCACGTTGTTAATATTTTTAAAATATTTATTTCACAACAAACCCTATTCACACGTAAATGCTATTTGTTTTCATATTTATTAATTTGTCTATCCAAAAAGTTACTTCTTCGTCTTTTAGCGCCTTTCTCTATTTAGGGTTGAGTCTAAAATTCATTATTTATTATTTAAAAATAGAACAAAGTTTATTAAAAAAGATACATGAATATTAAAACAGAAAGTTCAAAATAGAGTAGCGTTAATATTGTCTATAAAACTTTGTTAAGAGTGCAGCGCGCTTAACTGGTACCATTTTACTACGAAAATACGTTGCAGTGCTTCGAAATCCCAGTTATGTTGACTTATCTAATAAGTCAGCGCTAGTTTATGTTTTTAATAATAAGTTTTTGGAAAAAATATAAACATTTAATAAGAAAAATTGCAAAGATGTCATTTTTTATTTTCGCTATAGTGATTTTGAACATTCCAGAATAATAATAAAGTTAAAAAGTTGTAATTTTTTTAATTAAAAAACAAAAAGGGTGTTTAGCGGGACATGGTTTCGATCCACGGACCTCTGGGTTATGGGCCCAGCACGCTTCCTCTGCGCCATCCCGCTGTGAGCTTTCGTAGCGGATTTTACAATTGTATTTCTACGATATTGATCTTTACTTCACTTGTAGAACAAAAGCTACGAAAGCTACTGTTTTTCTATTTTGTTACCGATTTCTAATGCTGAAAAATCAATCAAAACTTTTTTTGCCAGCATTTGACATTTTTTCCTTAGTAAATAAATGACCAAACAAAAACTGTTTAGTTAAGAGTAAGTTTGGAATGGAACATTATATTTAAACTACGTTTAATACACATATATGTATCGTATCAAGAAACTTCTAGGCAATGTACTCGGCGAAACATAACAACATAATATAACATGAATGGTATATACATAAAATATGGCAAATTGTGATTTATTTGTATATATATCGCAGTCTTTATCTAATATGATAAGAGATCAATTCCATGATCAATCATTAAACAAAATTGCTCAATAACAAATTGTAACACGACCGGACATTTATGTAACGGTAGTGAAACTCTATCTTAACAACATTATTTACGCTGTAATAATAAAATTAGCAAGTTTCGACGCAGGATCCGGACGTGACCTTTTTAAAAATTCCGCCAACTCACTGGTTTTTAACCTTAATTACATTCACTGGAAAACAAAAAAATTTTGTGTATTTTCACTACCGTTTTCACTAATTCAAAAGGATATTATATCGATCCTTAATCAATGCTTTGTTTGCATTCAAAGCTTAAATTAATTAAACAGACGTCGGTATACCATATATGGCGACCATTAGGATATTTCCCTTTGATAGTTATTTTGTGAAAACTGTGAGTTAAAATGAACTGATGTTGTAATGTAGGATAATTAAATGAAATGTATTACTTCAGAATAAAGCCTTGTCGTTATTGAAATAAAGGTTAAAATTGTTCACTGTTTAAACTATAAAAGAGACAATGTTAAATATGAGGTTTTAATTAAAATTAGCGAACGGATCAAAACTTAATTAAATGCATAGGACACAGGTCATTATGGTAATTGATATATGTTTTCTATGATTCCTTTTGAAAAAAAAGAGATTTAATATTCAAATACTTATAAATATATGTATTTCAACAGTGGAATTTACCGATATAGTTTTAAACAACATTTCGAATGAAACCATTTGACTTCTGTTAATTTAATTCAGTTCTTACGCTGTTATATTAACGATGTAATAAAAAGGGTCATTAAGCATTTTATTGAACTGGAAGTTTACCAATTGTTAAGAGAATCGTAAAAAAATATATACTACCAACTCGCCCCGGCTGCGGTCGATTATCAAGTAGAAAAATTAAATAGATTACTCGTTCATAGAAGAACTTTCTGTTGATAACTTTTCTGTTATCTTTTTACTCTTAGAGGGTATAAGTAAAATTACAATATATTTTTGCACAATTCTTTCGATGGTGTTCATGGTTACATCAACAAATGACGATCTTGTATGCACTTGTAAAATAAAGTAGCAATCTTAATCTTACTAATACTATAAACGTGAAAGTTTAGATGGATGGATGGTTGGATGGATGCATGTTTGTTATAAGGTATCTCCGGAACGGTTGAAAGAATCTTGATGACATTTGGCACAGATGTAAAACATAATTTGGAAGAAGAACACATGTTAGGCTACTGGTGTTTTCTTTTTTAACTCCGCGCGGACGAAGTCGCGGGCGACATCTAGTACATACAAGTATCTAAAACATATAAGAAAGTTAGCATGTATGAATACAAATATCTGTAAAAATACACTTATCATCTAATACTGAATTAGAATTATACATCAAAGTTCTGTATAGATTTTTCGTGTTCGAGATGAAACCAGCAACTTTATCATTGCATTGTCCAAGTTAGTCGACTTGGCCGGCATTTCTGCTATATTTTTACAGTGTTTGTTCAATTTATATATCTGTAAAATATATAGTATAAATATTTAGGGCCTAACTATACACATTACAAGAAATCATCATTATTGAATGCGTAGGCTTCAGAAATGCCATCTTGTTAAATAACTATGTACTTATACCGGAAGCAGTTTTAGTGATACATACTTAAGGGTAAAATATATTCTTTTATAACCATATTGACGTTTATCATATCGATCAGCTGCGATCAAAGGGTTAAAACTGTTATTTAACTTATACACTATCTTACTGTACCTTTTTTGGAGTAATACAATAATTTTTTATAATATTTATTAATTCATCATGAATAGTTTGAATGTATTTGTTGATCTCGTGGTTGTAGGTGTTTAATATCTGAATTTTATATCCTAGATTAACCTACCTGTAAAACTATTTGTTCATAGATAATGTTCCGAAGTATTTAAATCAATTCTAGTATTCATTTGTAGAAATCCTCTTATTTCAGTAACATCTTCTTGCCAAGAAATATGTCTGGCTGTATCAAATTAAATATATTTTCCTGTACTAACGAATAAATCTTTCGCATATGAAGGCTCCCTCGGGTCATGTTCTCATGACAAGCGTAAAGCAAAGAGCAATAAATGTATACGTGACCTCACCAATCTAGATATTTGGTATAACTTAATTTATCTCGCCTTTCTTGAGACGTATTAAAAGATCTGAGTCCCAAATGTATAGATTTTAATATGAAAGGATTTTTATCTATCTTATTTCTAAAGATGGAATCGTAATTAAAAACACTGTTAATATTGTAAAAAAAAAAACTGAAATAAACGTACCAATAGCTAGCTAATAATTTTTTTATAATCAAGCAAATATCACTCACGTGTTTTATGCTTTTTTCTTAATCAGCAAATCGGAGTTTAGAAACGCAAATATCTCGCACAAAATAACAGTTTTATAGAGACGGTCAACAACGAATAAAACTGAATTTATCTTTAAACTGCCAAATTACACAAAAAATATCGAGTTTTAATAAAACGTTACACTTAACACAAAGACAAATTCGGTACTCTTAAAAAATATTGAAAAATGCAGACGTCTTAGCTATATTAATGAGATTTGATAAGAAATGACATATTTTATCATTTGTTTTAAAGTGACATACGTCTTATTTTAAAGCTAAAATCCATTCTTCTATATATATAAAAGAAAGTCGTGTTAGTTACACTATTTATAACTCAAGATCGGTCGAACTGATTTAGTTGAAAATTGATGGGGAAGTAGCTTAGAACTAGGAGACGGACATAAGAACTTTTTTATCTTGTGTGCATTTTTTTTATACCGCGCGGACGGAGTCGCGGGTATAAGCTAGTTTTAAATAATAATTCATACTAAAAAAAATTATTTTTAAAACTATGATTATAAGGTATATTTAATTACGATCAAAGGTACAAGAGACTAGTACTATAGAAATCTACTTACTACTAAAACTGAAATGTAATAGTTATATATTACTATGTAACTCAACAGACCTCTGTAACAACTGTCTTGCTGTATGTTACAACATTATTAAATAATTTAGATGACTTCAAAACTATATTTTTAAATCCTAATACTTTTCTAACTGAATTTTTCTGAACAAAAATATTTTTCCTAACTTAAGAAACCCACGCGACGTTGCGGAAAACCTACGAGACTAATTTCTTGTAATGGCAACCGCCATTTCATTTAAAATATAAATACGTTGCCATGGCATTGACATTGTTGATTGTCCTGAGGTGTCAAAGTATTTTATTATAATTTGATTTTTAATAATGATTTATAACCTCAAAGAAAAAATGTAAAGGCAATTCACGTAGGATGAAATTTCAAAATACTGGATTTTATTTATAAATGACATAAGTTCATTAGATGTATTGACGTTTATGAAAAGTGTTGCAATATCAAAAAGATTGTGGCGCCCTCATGAGACGATCGTTATATTCCTAGTCAGGCTTTACCTACCTACATTAAAAACTTATACTCAAAACCATTTATTCACAATTTAAATATATTCGGTGACAACCGAAATTAAAAATAAGGTTTCACTTAACGTTATGCAATGACTTAGCGCTTTTACAAATACGTAAGAATTTATTAAGCTAATACGAGTACAGTTAGAGGTAATTTAATCAGTTCTAACAACAGCATTAGCATTAAGAGTTTGCTATTTTTTATTCAAAGGTGTCATTTTAATGTTTTTTTTTTTCGTACTTAGTTGGAGTAAGAAGAAGGGCTACCGCCAAAGAGCAAATCAAGCAAGAGCATTTAAAGGTAAAGTAAGAAGTGTCAAGACACCAGCCATTTTATGCAATTAAATAATCTGTAAGGTTGTTATGATGGATGAATAGGAAAAAAAATAAGACACGATTTTAATAATAAATATTTTAATCTTTAATGATTATAATAGATACACAATATTAACGAAATTCGGTTTAATTAAGATCTGAATTGTTGACAAATGCGCAAGCAATTCATGGTTTAAATTTAAAATTTTACATAGAAATACATCGCTATCGATTTCGACTGCGATGACATTCGTATTGACACACATATTGTCTCTGTTTGTCCATAGACAACTAAAGACAATATACGTCAATACAAATGTCTTTGCAGACGAAGCCAAGAATAGAAAATATAGTATAATATAGGCTTGTGTATCAAAATCGCATAAATGTTACTAAATGTCAAATTACGATTATTATTTTTTTCATAATTTCTAAAAAAAAAGTATTATTATTTTATTATTGTTGTTTTATTTCATCTTAACAAAACTGTAAATCATGACAAACTCAATTTCATTCGAATAATTCTAGATGAATGTACACAAGCCAATAATTTAATACATTCAGAATAAATATGCCTACAATTAGCACAAATGTATTATTTTTTATATGATATATATTTATGATATATATGTATATATTTACGACATATATTTTATTAAATAAAATAAGCATTAATATTAAAAAAAAACATTTATATTCTCACGTTATATTTGTGCGAAGCCTTTTACATTTAATTGCATTACAACATGTAACTATATCTTATTAAGTATCTTAGCTTTGAGATATATTTCATTAATTAAACAAAATAAAATTAGGCTTCAAATATAAAAATTAAATCATTAAAGCCAGTAATTCAAGGGGAAGAAAAACATCGACCATAATAAAAGTAGGTTTACACAGCAGACATACAAAACCATATTATTTTTCATTCTTTGAAAAACCTGAAATTTTTATTTCGTAAATGTTACAACAGTGTAAGCTCACAATATTTAAAAAAATCTTAATCTAACTGCGTGCAATCTTACTGTTATTTTGACTATAAAAGAATTGTGACAATGTTATTTTTTTTATTTACTTAATCTATTCCACATATGTTACGATAGAAAATATACTAAATCCCACTCAGTCATTAAGTGATCACTAAGGAAGCCCTTTATTGTAGATTTATTAAACCCAGTCTATTATAATGACCACCCTTAGTACTTAATGACTCTGAGTGCCAGTAACTAAGCTAGTTATTCCCGTCTTTTCCACCATTTACGTAATACATCAATTGTTAAATATTACTAAAAACATATGAGTTTATATTTAATTATATATCCTATAAAACAGTATGAAAAGCGATTGCTTTCAGCTAATAAAAAAAAACACAAATTAAGCAAATTATTATGTATTATTAAAATAATGTAAAATTTCATATATTTTTAAGATTACTAAGCCTTAAGTATACAAAATATACGTTACGTAAAGCTTTACCGGATTTCGCCAAGTGATAATTTAAATTGTTTAGAATTTAAGTATACAGTTAGAGTAATTTATATTTATTTAACACATTCAATGCAACAAACAAGCTGCTGTTCATTTTAATACATTTAAATAGTTATTGGCATTTCGAGTGTTAAAATATAAACCATAAAATCTAAACAATTTCAATTAAAAAAGACATAAAATCCATAAAAATCATAATTTTTTTTAATAAGATTTAAATTAAAAATAGTAACCCATTTAATGGTTACCCTACTTCATACATTTATAATGATATTTTTGTTCAAACACATAGTTTACGTTAAAAATAAACGTTTATACTTCAAATTCTATATATTCTAGTTCTAGATAGAAATAAATTAATACGTTATTAATTAAAAAAAAATTATACAGTTAGTCCTTTCTACTTCCCGATTGTAATATTAAAAGTAAACATGCTGTAAAAGTCTGAATAAAAATCTGAAAGGCTAGACACGAATTCATATTAGCTAACATAATTATTAAAAAAATTAAACTAGGCATATCAAATTGGTGCTCGTATAATGAGCTACAATTTGATGTATTTATCCTTATACAGGATGTATAAAAATCCATGTATTAATTTATTTTGTTAAAAGTTGTAAAAAAAAATTTGTGGTCTTTTAATCGTTGTATAAAGCAAACATTTAAGGGACAATTCCTATTATAAAAAAAAATCCATGAATCCTCATGTATCGTAAAAAATTGAAACAAAAATAAATAAACATGCGAATAATATTTGAAATCATACATTTTATAATTTTCTAAACATTGTTGCAAAAAATATTGATACTAGTTTTAATGAATTTGCAATAAAAAAAACAACTCCTATATAAAGGCTTTTGATTTCGGTTAAGATTTTTAACGTTTTTATTTTCAGTCTTAATCCTTTATTTTTAACATTATGTATGTTGTTACCATGAAATTTTAAAACTGTCATGTTTTAAATGGACAATAAATAAATGATTCCATTACATAATGTAAATAATACATGGAAATTGAAAATTCATCGCTTGACGTGTTTCGTTTTTTTTTTTTAATTTGAGAGAAAAAGAAAATTTCATAATTTGGTTATTACCGTTGGTAATATTCGGGCAGTATATTACCACTTAGTACAATAGAAAGGAGATAATAAACTGTATTTTTACTAAAAATTCTTTTAAATTATATCCATTTTTTTATTACATATTGTTATTATATTTACAAGATTTATGAAAATTACCACAATTTCAATATTTTATTTCGATTTTTTTTTTACTGAAAATCATAGTAAGAAGAAATTAATACATTTACTTTTTGAAGATTTGCTATAATTGATTAAATCTATTTAAATAAGTATATTTTAGTGTTTCCACTATACGAAGCACGCGGGAACGCCTATAAAACTAAGGTTATATAAATTGATATATCGTAAATTATTTTGTTCGCAAAAAAAAATTAAAGCTTTTATATAAGAATGAAATAAAAAAAATAAATTTGGATAGTTCTATAACAATATGAGTAATATTTATAATTTAAAGAAAGGAACAGGAATGATAAAAAAAAATGTTACGCGAAATAAATAATTAAATGATTCGATGACAACTAACACAAGTGATTTTTTTTTTTTAAATATTAAGGCTCACACTAAGTGTGTGTAAATTTATTTAAAATTAAGATATGTTATGACAATTTTTTAACCTTTAAATAAGTTCATAAATTGTATAGTTTTCAAGCATTTTAAAGACGATCGAATTAGTTAAAGAATTTTATTTTTCCTATTTTTAAGACATATACATTCCAAAAATTAAGGAGACAGTAAATTCTCTGCTCACCCCCACCACGTCAAGAGGGTGAATGAAATTTAATATTTATCTATCATAGTATTATCTCTTGAGATAATGTTATATTAAATGAGATTATAATTTACGTGGCTTAAAGTTACGTAATGTAATTAGAATGATTTTAACCAAATTGTATAGAGCTCTAATCAAATGGCCATTACACCGGTGGTATGGTCCAAAGTACAGCGGTTCTGTCCGCTGACGTAGACAAGAATGAGAAGTCATCCGGATGCCATCTAGCTGATATCACCTTATCGGGATGTCGAGCAACTGGTACGCTTGGCATCGCACAAGTTAGATCACCTGAATAAAAAAAAAAACAAAATTATTATTTTTTTTTTCACTTAAGTACTCTCAATGTAAGGAAAATTATGAATCTAATAGTTTAAGTATTTTTATTCTAGGTATATATAGTAGGAATTTTTATAAGGACATAACATTCTGGATACTATATAAAACTAAACTAAAAAATAAAAACACACCTTGTAGATCAGTTAGTACAACTCGACCATCATATCCTGCGGTCAACAAGTAATAGGCGCCAGGTGAAAGACGTACACTTCTAACATCACCCGAATGCGGAGTAAAGCGTTGCAGAGCTCTGGAGCCGCGGACATCATGGAGGGCACATGAACCATCGTCATGACCACACACCAACAAACGACCACTAGGATCCACCGCGAGAGATGCCACTGCTGAACCCTAAACAAGAATATTTTAACAATGAACAATATTGTTTAAATCATTTAACACATTAACTACCAATTTTATTAACACAAGGCAATGTAAAAGAGATTTGCGTTGCGAGCGCTTCATTCGAACAATTGAGTCGTCGATGCTAATCGTCTATTCGGTAAGTAAGGGCTTAAGCGACTAAACTATTTAAATTTGCTACGCCAGGTTCAAAATTGTAGCTACTTTTCTCAAGAAAATCCTGTCAATTATAGATTTGGGATAGTAAAAAATGGTTTATGTCAAACAAATCATTTTTTTTTTCAAAGTACTTGGTACGTTATAAATCAATAAATACCAATAATGATTTAAGTATATATTCTTACCTTATTAGCATGACCTGTGGGCGGTGATATAATGTTAACACATCCACCAGTGCGCAAATCCCAGAAGCGCACCGACTTGTCCTGACTTCCAGATACAAACATCGCACCACCCCAGTTATAGAGCGACAGAACGTGGCCGGAATGCCCGCTCAGAGCCTGCAAGGAAAATTATATTTACTCCACTAGCAGCCAGCAATTTACAAACATTCGCGACCGTAAAAGTATTGTTACAAGATTAATATAATCGACTATAATGTCCTTTCATAGACTGTAATATCATCCACCAATAGTGTCACAAACTTATGCTATGACAAACCAATATTCAAAGATAATAATTAAAAACATGTCTTCCTAAGTTCTTGCAACAACAATCGCTAAAAAAACTACAAATCTTTTTAATATTATAAGAACGATGTAAAATTTGACTTCAAACAAAATATAGAGCAATATAAGCCGGAAATAGACTAAAATACAATCCAGACTCAACACAGTTTCATTTTATCCAGATTCACATTTTTATGAATATCTCGAATAACAAAGAACAATGGACAACGTCGACGTTAACAATCATCTTGTACAAGAGTAAAAGTTGAAATATAAAGCTGTATCTGTTTGACAAAGACTCAAGTCATTTCATTTTCCTTTGCCTCTACGACAGATAAATTATTTAAATCGATAAACACTACAAAAAATAAGAGAACGTCAGCAATACGAATGCTAAAATTGAAACTCATAGCCCATTGATACTAAAAATCCTAAGAACCATTTATATACCAAATAGCCAATTTGAAAAAGACCAATTTAGTACTCCAACTAATAACCGCTTTTGTTTTTCGAAATCTATATATATAAAAGAAAGTCGTGTTAGTTACACCATTTATAACTCAAGAACGGCTGAATCGATTTGACTGAAAATTGTTGGGCAGGTAGCTTAGAACCAGGAAAAGGACATAGGATAATTTTTAGCCCGTTTTCTATTTTTTATTCCGCGCGGACGGAGTCGCGGGTAAAAGCTAGTTGATTAATAAATCAACTTTGTTTAAAATAACACGACATTATACGTAACAGTTCTTTGAATAAATTTCAGTGATAGAAGAAATTATACAAGTTGACGCTTCTATCATCTTTTAAAGGAAAGTACTTCAAATGTAGGCCCTTGACTCAAAGGAAATTGTCTTCGTTAATGGCTAAAATAAAACGCTCACTTTAAGGTAACATAAAAAGGGTCGAGATAAAAATCGTCCCTTGCCCTTAAAAAGCAATTTGGATCACCTAATACATAGCCAACTCTCGAGTGACTTGGCTCCTTAAAATTATTACAACGTCATGACAAAAAAGGCAGGATATAAAATCGGTACGATAGTCTTCAAAACATTCTTAAACGTCATAAGCTTGTAGAAGCATACAACATACAATTTCATGTACTCTATATTACAGTTCATTATTCATACTAGTAATCAAATACGTTTAATTACTAAATTGTAGCTTTATCTTTTCTTCTTAATGGCAACTAAACATACCAACTGTTAAACGTCTCTGTCATGTTATAATTTAAAAAACTTAAATTGCAATATTGTTTATAGAAGTAACTTACTTGGAATGTCTTTCCCGTGGCGCAATCGGTGACATAAATCTTGCAATCGCCAGCGCCGCCGCTGACCAGAAGACTTGTTTTATTCGAGGTGTCCTCTATGAAGCACACATCCCGAACGGTGCCATCATGCATGGTAAGTTCCACCTAACAAAGTTTCAAAAATAAAATAAAAAAATGATTCCGGAAAAAAAACGTTGTCAAGGCATTAACTATTTACAGTCTATACTGTTCCGTTCAGCCATTTCAGAGATACCTTCAATCCATCCATCCATTCATCTAAACATTCGCATTTATAATATTAGTAATATGTAAATAAATGACACGCCAGTCTTTGAAATACTGCTATCAATTTAGATAATTTAGACATGTCATTTGAAAGGCCTGATAAATTCAATTTAAGAAGACCCCTTTTATTTGATGACGCAGGTACGTTTTACTCATCAACAAAATTGTCGTAAACTAATCGATTAGACAAAAAAACACTAAACCCTTATAAAGCCTTTATAGACCTCTTAAGTTCCCTGCAATTCACTTTGAGCAATACTGGGTAAATTAATAGAATACCAGTTTCGTAGTCTTCGTCGAGACGTGTTGCCCTTCCGATGTTTTTAAATCAACATATATAGGTAATGTTAACATAACAATATATTCATCCAAACGTCTGTGCTGTCTGATTTGATTCATTAACACTGATGCTCAAATACATTTACAGACAAAATATGACAAAATAAAACGTTCCAAACATGCTAATCATCTAAGATATTAGCATAATAAAATTCTCCCACACACAAAATTATATTTATGTTTTTTCAATCAAATGAATAGATTACAGTAAAAAAAAAAACACGGGTTACAAAGACTGATATTTCTCGTCATAATAATACTGGTTGCATATTTTTCTTTATTATCATAATAACCGATAATGATAAATTTACTATCTTAATATAACCTTACTAATATTATAAATGCGAAAGTTTAGATCAGGGATTCCCAAAGGGGTCGATATCGACCCCCTGGGGTCTTAAAATTTAACTTTAAAGCATTGATAATTCTCACTCTGTCTTCTTCTATTGACCTAAGTCAGAATGAAAAATAATAATAATAACAACAATTGATCTTAAAAGTAGGTAATTTGGCCATCTGGGGGTCTGTGGTAACAGTTAATTTTTGAAAAGCGAGTCACTTGTCCAAAATAGTTTGGGGATCCCTGGTTTATATGTATGTTTGAAAGAAGATATCTCCAGAACTGCTCTACGGATCTTGATGAAATTTGGAATGAATCTATAACATAGTCTGCAAGAACACATAGGGTAATAAAATAAGGTTATATCTTACAATTTTTTTTTTTATAGGAGAAGGGGGCAAACGAGCAACGGACCGAGAAATACAAATATTATAAATGTGAAAGTTAAGAAATTTGGCATAAATCTATAACATAGTCTGCATGATGGGTCATAAATAAGTTTTTTTTAATTTCGCGCGGACAGAGTTGCTGGCGAAACCTAGTTTATAATAACTGCAGTTGTTAATAACCCAATTAGTTATAATTATATGCACAACATATTTATCAAAACATTCACAGTAAATAGAGTGTTAATCGAAACAATCCGTGAGATGTATTCTTGTTCAGAAACCATAACACTGTTCACGGTTTCGAAGCAAGATGACTCATTACATTGTCGTTTTCACCCACGCTTGAGTTTACCATATTTAATTAAAAATTTCACCAGCGAATAATCAAAATAAAACTTTTTTAGTGGTATTCTAATATTAGTATACTATTTTAGTAATGCATTTCTAATCTTACTATTATATGGATGGCTATTGTTAGAAGGTAGCTCCAGAACGGCTGTATTGATCTCGATGAAAAAGATCTCCGAAAGAAGCACAGGCTAGTAATTAAGTTTTTTCTAAATCCGCGTGGACGGAGTCGCGGGCGACAGCTAGTAAACCAATATGTTATTAATATGATTGAGAAGGTAATTTTATGTAATGCACGCAAATTCCCCTGGCGAAGGGAAATCGTTCCAAGGAACAGGTCTACGTGCAACTTTGAGTAATTAGTTGGCAATGCGCTCTCGAGAAATAACTTAAGCAAGGCGACAGCGCGTAGGGTATCAACATGTCTGTGGAATTGGCGAGTAAGACGCTTGTTTACCTCGCTTTAGATATTTATAACGGTCGTTCTGTCGACCACCGTTTGCGGCAGGTGGCTTACAAGAACACACTGTTAAATGCGTGAACCGCTATTGTAGTACGCAACAATGTATTTTTTATATATCATAGGTAAAGTTAGAATGACAATACGTAATATAGTTGTTTAAAGATGTATCTCATTGGAATATGAAAATTTGTGGTGATATTTTTGAACCTAATTATGTAATTAATTAATTAAGAAACGGCTTAACTCACGTTTGATCGTCCGGTGACGGCACCGACTAGTATGTAGTAATTATGTAATCAACAATTTAATATAAGTTAATAAAGTTAATAAGGATATCAAAAGAAAATTGACTGATATCATAAAAATTCCTTTTATAGTACGTTTTATTAAGCAATCTTAACAAACTATTTCCAGGTATCACTATCTCAGTCCTAGAAGCAATTATATCGCCTATGATAAGATAGCAATTCATTTCACAATAAAACTAATCACCTCAAAAGATTTATTAGACAAAATATCGAAAACATATTTATTAAGCAATCTATTTAACCTATTTAGCACCACATTTTATGATGAAATGATATTCGAAGTGAAAGATTGAAGGACAAATTACAATCTCTATCATATTTTACGCACGCAATTATAATAAGATTTCCACATTGAAATCAAATAATTGCGCATAAGTTTTTATGTTCACTATTTTGCGAAATGCTTTACTAATTAATAAATGCGTTATGTGACAAATATTTTTTTTTTTACTTGTGTGAATTTTCTGTTCCGAAACATTTGTACAAAATCATATTGCAATCAGTTTCATTTTCCTCGAAAAATGTGAGATAACAATGTTATTATTGTTGTTTGTTTGTGACTGTAGAAAACATGCTGTAGGTTTAGTTATTTAAAAACTTGTCTAATTAACCAACAGGTACGTTTAACATTTAACAACAACCACATCAAATATAAAAGTGTGGTAACACTTATTTTATAAAACAAATTAAATACAAAGGTAATTAAGACAATGCGGGTGTATAACGACCGCGACAAAGCAAATACGGTTAGCGAATAAAACAGTAACGTTAAATGAAATAAAGTTATAAATTTTGAATTACAAATGTTTACTTACAATGTAAACATTCTAACTACATATTCTTTATTTAGATTCTACTAGCTGTCGATCGCGACTCCGTCCGCACGTTATAAAAAAACATAATGAGTAGCCTAAATGTTCTTCCAGACTATGATCTACATATATGCCAAATTTCATCGAGATCCGTTGAGCCGCTCCGAAGATACCTTCAAACAAACATCCATCCATCCATTCATCGATCTAAACATTCGCATTTATAATATTAGTAAGAAGTAAGATTGAATATGATATCATAGTCATAGTAAGAAATTTTGTATTTAGGAATGCCGAAAGTTTTCGTTAAAGAAATCTCGTGTTTTTAGATAAATTAATTTGACTTGTCATACACATCACATGGTATGTTTACTTCAACTTAAACATATTTCACATCTCCATGTTACCTAACAGTTAACTTGGTTCATCAAGTGAATAGCATTCCGACATCTTACAACGATTTACATTTGAATAAGGAAGCAAACATGAATATCATTCCGCATTAGACAGCTCGAGATCAGTTATACTTAGCAAGAATAGATCGCCTTTCAAGTGTGCCTACGCTACTCTGAATTAAAACCATTTACGTAGTTAATGTGCGTAATAACAGCTAGTTACTCAGATATCAACGTAAGAGTTGTTAAAGTTATACAAGGTAAGGAAGAAACAACAAAATGTAGAAAACTTTTACTTTTGCTTCATTAAAGGTTGTAACTCTAATACCCGAATACTGAAACGTTACTTAAATATCTCGTTTCGTAAGCATTGCTTACAATTTAACAGACGTCAAAATTTAAGTGGAATACACAAACGCAAATCAAGACATGTAAGCGCGTGATTCCGTAAGTAGACGTATTATTTTTACGTCATGGCAACATCCTTTGTTTTCGGTCAAAGAGTGTATAAAAAATACTTGTTCTCGATTACGTTTTCTTAAAATTCACTTTACGTATCCGTTTCACGCAGCATGGCTTGGACAACCTATAGTTGTAAGACGTGTTTATTCCCAAATAGTAAAGAAAATTAAAATAAAAATACTAAATAATCAAAAATCAAAGAAGGTTGTTAAAAAATATCCTTTCTGTTTAAAGTATTTTTAAATAAAAAAAAATTAAAAAATTTGACCATACTTTTGTAGAATGGAAAGCATCTGGCGTTATGTTTTGACAAGTTTAAATTAATAAAATTTTAATAAATCATCAAGACACTTTTTAAGCAGTTTAAGCGGGCGCAGACAGATGTCGCTATAAACCTATTTGCGATTTCGATATATTCTCGTTCAGTCGGCATTTTTATATAAATACTAGCTGTCGCCCGCGACTCCGTTCGCGCGCAGTTAAAAAAACTTTATAGGGGTATGAATGATTTTGGCCGATTCTCAGACCTACTGAATATGCTCACAAAATTTCATGAGAATCGGTCAAGCCATTTCGGAGGAATACGGGAACGAACATTGTGACATGAGAATTTTATTTCTCCGAATGCGATGATAATGATGAAGCAGACATGTTAACACCTTAGATTTTCACTTTTAAGATAGCTCGCGACCACTCTTAAATTGTTGGCGTACTTAAGTCGACATGACAGTTCTTTTGACAGCAAAATGTCGTTGAGTGACGATCCAGTATAAGAAATGTGATATTGAGTGGCCTTTAAGCATGGTACGATTTGATTGGCATCAAAGTTGAGATGCGTCTTTAACTGACTTACGAGAATTGCATATTGGAGTTTAAGCGTGGTCTTATAATTTAAGACGCTCTTACATATTTAAGTGACGTTTCAGTATTCGGGCATAAGTTTATTCATTGATGAAATTTTTTGTAATAACCATTTTAATGAGATAAAACCACAGAGAGTGTTGACCCTAAACAGCAATTATTATCATTCGGTATATAGTCTACGCGAATCTAAGTGATCTGTCAGCCTGTCATTAATGAAAGGAAAGATTGAGCACGACTATGGCAACGTCAAGCTATCTTCCTTGTTTTCGTATTACATAAACCTTTTACGGAAAATATAAAGCCATAAACATCTGATCTAAAACACCTCAAACGCTAACAGTTGTCTCTTTGTATAGACGTCAGTTAAAAGGTAAAAACGCAAATGATCAGAAAAGTACGTGTTAAGAAACAAAATATCATTTAAGTACTTATTCCACTATGTGAACTGTGATATTTACGTTAGGTTAAAATTTAGTTGAGAATGTTTGTTAAAACTGATGTATTACTTGAAGGAATATAAATTAGAGTAAGCTCAGCTCACTGAAGGAAATACCAGCAATGTCTACTGCTGACATCTACATGACATATGTATACCATACCTCTTGTCCTTCTAGGTTACAAGTGTGGCTGTTGAATCTCATCAATTTAACAGTCTTGTCGTTGGAGCCGGTAGCTAGCAGGTCGCCGGCCGGGCTCCAAGCGAGGCAGTAGATGCTCCCTTTGTGGTGTTTCGTGCGCTTCAGTAGAACAGTCGGGGCTGTTGGTGCACTGATGTCCCTAATACAAAAAATAAATGAATAGAATTTAGAAGACTTTAGTTGTACTAGGGAATTAAACTTCTGCAAAAATGAATCTTTGGCAATGTCAAAAATATAAGTATCGCTTGTACTCAATTTCACTTTGTCTTCATTACATCGCAGATGAGCTTATTAAAGAGGCAGCATATACAAATATTTATTACTATTAAGACTAGACTTAATCTCAACAAACGTCTATCTATAGTCAATTTACATACGTTCGAGAATGAAGTCGTCCTGAGAATATTTTCCACCGCGGACTTTCACCCTCGGTTATAGATGCATAAACATAATTAAACTCGGGACTGCGCACAATTTGTATTTCATTATCCACGTGACTTAAGACAATAAAAGTGACGGGTATCTCCCAAACATTCCTTTGGATGAACAAATAGTTTCGTTTGTTTTCTGATCGTTTTATCTGCTACAGTTCTAAATTAATAAAAAAGACTTCTCTAAGAAAATCATTTATAAATTTTACTATCTAATTTTTTTTTTTCAATTAATACAATTTTGTTTTTATCCAAGCAATAAATTACCTGCAATGGTATTTCTATTTTGTAATCTTATAAATTAGAAAATCATTACATTAATTACAATACAAACTAAAAACAAAATATATAGTAAACTGTAATGTAAGGGTACTATTAAATATTTTAACAATTAGAGAATACATCATATATTTTCATCTTATATTTTGCCGACAAAGAACACTGCTATGGTTTCTAGTTAGAATAATTACAACTACGAGTCGTCAACACATTCAAAGAGCAACGATTACAAATAGCTTCTAAAGCGGTGTACCGTCATTTCAAAACAAGGCCACCATGCTGCGCTGCGAACACTAGAAACATGTATGGCTTTCTATCTTTGCATCGGTGATATGGTTAACGAACTATACACGTATTTATACTGTTTTAAATTTATTTAATGTGGACAAAATTTTTGTGAAAAATCTAAATGGCTGTTTCCCGTTGGACAAATCGGCCTACCGAATTATCCCAAAATAATTCCCATTCGGCCGATTAAAACCGATCAACTACGGGAAACACATATCAAAATGTATTTCTTTCATACCGTTACTGTCCTTGACTTATTTTATAGTTATTTTGTCCATGTCTTTTTTATTTCATTATTGCAAACTGCAAAAAATATCTCTAAACAAATATGGTGAAATGACGTTATATAGGGACAGTCTCATTATTACATTAACAAAAAAATGTAATAAGAGAAATGCTGAATAATAAACTTCAATGCAGCAAATGGAATAACAAACAGTACATACATAAACAAATTTACTTCGGTCATTGACTTGGCAGAGTCCTTAGTTATTGCCTTTGCGTCACTTATTATCACTGATCGTGATCGAATAATGAGTCGCAAACAGTTAATGAAAAGGGCTTATAATAGTACATAATATACTTAACTAGTTATCATACTTATTAATAAATGCGTTTTACTTTGTTTCCTAAGAATTTTAAAAAAATCATACATAACGTACAGCTGTGGTGTATTTTAAGCTGTGATCCTATTTATGTATATTAGGGTAGAATTTCAATTCATTGAACCTGTTGAACTATTTCTGAATTAATACACACTGCTGATAAATACCAAAGAATATGAATAAACAACTTACTTGATATCGTCGATTTTAGGATACGTGCATATCCTAAGAGTTTTTGTATTAGAACCAACAGCATACAATTTGCCATTTGGATGGAATTCTGCGCAACGCACGGCTTGCAAGTCTTCGAGTACAGTGACTGGTTTGAATGTAGGCCTGGATCCGTTGACATCTGCTCCCAGTCCAACACTTGCAGCGCCAGACGGCGAAATCGGTGCATTCTGATGACCTCCATTCCGGGTGGTTGTCTACAAAAAAATCTTACATAAATACTGCGTTCATAACGTTATCATAGTAAGATTTTAATCCTAAAGTTAGCCATTGATTCAATAACTGCGGTTCTAACAATTTGGACTACGTTATTATAGGAACCTATCATTAATTCAATAAATCAGGCATATTATATTCCATGCAATATATCTTTTAAATCCGTCTTTTTAAAAAAAAACATGAATCGAGATTATTATTAGGATTCGACATACATAATTATAAAACAATGTTTTCTTTTGATTTGTCATACATCAATTAAATGCAGACAATTTAGACGCACTGTATCCGTATTGAAGTACAATAAAATATTACTTTAATTACCTATCGATTGCAATTAGTTTCGAATTTTCGGCATTGGCCTAGTTTATTTTAATATCAGTAAAATGAGTGCGTGATTTAAATGTGCACGAAAAGTAATTGCAAAATGTTTACATCCGGCTAATGACAGCGTGTTTGCCTTGAAGAGGCATCCACAGCTTAGCCGGTTTGCGAGGTGGCCGAGTCACTTAGCCTGAATCTCTTTAAAAGTTACTGTGCTCAAGGGCTACCGCCATAAAGAGTATCGGTCTTTTTAACAGCAGGTGAAGCATCTTTAAGTGCTACACTCAGGGTCATTAATTGTTTCTCGGGCCCAACCTTAGTGCAGATTTACCTAACCATTGAAAGTGTGTGTTGCAGTATAAGTAATAGATTTTTGTATTTTTACGAGGCTTAAAAATCATGGTGACAAAATTACTAAACAGTTAAATGTACGTTCAACGCGAGTCGATCACATTTAATAATTAATAAATTATATCTTATAGAGTCTAGGTACTAAAATCATGTCGGTAGTCGGCATAGTGTCGTAATCATTTCAAAGGAATAACCACTTCGGTGCATGCACGACGTAATAATAAACGATGTGCATAATGAAAGTGTTCTGACTTTGGATTCGAATCGTGACCATTCGGTAGTAGGGTAATGATTCATGTTTAAAGCATGACGCATCGAGGTGAACAGTCGCAGAGCATATGGCGCAAGCTTTTACACTATATACAGAAAAAAAATTAAAGGCTATAATTCATGGCAACACGTTCAAATTTAATTGTTTATATACATATATAAACATTGCTATTGAAGATGTTATTAACTAGAAATTAATTTGATTATTTACACCTTTGACAATGTTTATGAATTTGACATTGCAACGCATACAGAGTTGCATATATTCATTCATATGTACAATATTTAAAAAGTTGGTAACTTGAATAAAAAGCGATGACATTAGCAGAAGTTAAATGAATTAATGATTGGAGTTATAAAACGACATATTCGTTCGAGATGATTAAATAATAAATATTTAGATACCATTATCATTTGCGTCGAATTTACAACAAACGTGTTTGCTTAAAAGGTATTATAAAAAACAGCTAAAGTCATAATCTAAAAAAATATGACATCATCGATATCGAAATCCCTTTTCTTATAAGGAAAGGTTGTGAAGGGGAAGTGGATTTGCGGAGAAGGGAATGCATAGGATTGGGAAATGTTCTCTTTCTCTGCGTCCCCTCCTCCGTCGATTAGTTTCAGGCAACGCATCTGAAATTGCAGATGTCTGTGGGCAGTGGTCGCTTTCCTGCTTCGAATTCAGGTGGCCGTTCGCTCGTTTGCCACCTTGATATTTAAAATAAAAATAAAAAAACATTCCGTATTCAGCAATTCGTTTATGACGCGAAAGCGTACGGCGTTGATTATGTAATTTGTCAATAGAGAGGGGCTGCGAGATTTTCTACGTCTACGCTAGATAACGGTTTATTATGAATTGCGTGATCGTGAAAATCAAATTTTGTCACCTTCGATTCCGGTAAAAAGTAAAAATAGTTAGAGCAGTATTGGTTACGCAACAAGAATCTACTCCTACGAGGTACTCTATCATGATTGCATGAATTAGAATTATTTGCATTATCATTACTAATATTTCTGTTAACTCAAAAACCGGCAATTATCCATTGCGTTTTTAATTCAAGAGGAGACCTAATGATACAAGCGAAGGCCTATGTAACCTAAATGTCGGAATATTAGTAATAGGTTCCAACCAGGGAAATTTTATATATATGGTGAGGTTATTTGGAAAATACCTTTCATGCATTAGCGCGGTTATCGAAGTATATTACAATAATGTTAGTTCAATGATTGATAGCTAGTCATTACGGAGGTATATGTTATATGTATGTTCCAGCAAAAACATAATGTCGCAACATAATCACATCTATAATATGCATCATAATTAAAGAATGTATTTGACATTGTTGTCAAAGTCACGTAACTTTCCATCAGTAAATATGCACAGTGTATTATAAATTATAATCCTGAGACAACTAGAAATCTACTAAAAAAAATCTCACGTAACATTTTACATAACGTGTAGTCGACTTTTTTAAAAACAAATGAAATTCAAAGTGGTCAATAGAACTAGTTTACGACTGCATACCTCCCACTTGTTATGACCGATAGAAAAGTTCGTTGCCTTGCCTCAATATCATGACCGAAGAGTACCAAGATTGGAACCATCAACAGGTTTTTAAATAACTCTCAAGGTTATCCATAATAGTTTTATGTTATTATTAATAATGTGTTATACCTACAAAATTATTAGACGATATACATTCACTGATTTATAAACGATTCTAGTAGATTTAATCATGATGTGTCAACATTAAAATAGTAATATGTAAAGTATCTCGAATATTTTAAAATCGTGATACTACTTTATAAATATTGCATCAGTAACTCAAAAATCAAATGGAAACTGCAATTTAAATCTTACTAATATTATAAATACGAATGTTTGGATGGATGGTTAGATGTTTGAAGGTATCTCCAGAACGGCTCAACGGATGTCGATGTAATTTGGCATAGATGAAGATAACAGTCTGGAAGAACACATAGGCTACTTATGTTTATTTTTTAATACCGCGCGGATGGAGTCGCGGGCGACAGCTAGTACTACATAAAGTTCAAATAAAACTTGCAATCGCATTGCGACAACCGACTCAACGCGATTTAGCAATAGAAATTGTATATTTTAATGCCATCTCATTGCAACTTAACACCACAGACTAATGGTATAATAGAGCCGTCACACCTATTACAGTGCGATAAATGATTCTTAACTATATAATTATTTTGAAACATAATTCACGTTCGTTATCACGTTTTATTATTAGAATTCTTTGATTGTTTAATATGAAAAAGACATACAGTTGAAAAGTGGATATGTAGGATTGATATGATAGCTACTATTTCAAATTAATGTCAAAGATTCACGTAATTTTTTTTTTTAATGTGTCCTTTAGCTTAGGAAAAGGGGTTACACGCTGTGTTTATTTGTTATTATTTTTATAATATATGAAAATCCAAAGTATGTATATCTAAAATTATATGACTTTCTCCACGAGGAAAAGAACAAATGAAACTTTGCAAATCTAAGCTAAAGCATTCAGATTAGTAACGGAAACGGAGAACTGTGCCATTCTGTACCTACTTATACCAAACAAAGGCACGATTGAGAAATTGCTTTACGCTTTCATTATTACACAAGTAAAACTATAGTCGAAATCATTATAATAATCAAGTGTAGCGGTTACATAACATCGGACGGGAATCCAATAGATTCGAAATTACGCTATTAACGATTACTAAGCTAACAATTTAGAAATCTATAGTACGTCTTCTTTTGTCGTATTTTTCGTTTTTAGTATTTAACACTAAGTTTAATAATACTTTTTAATTTCACTTTGGTATTTAATATTATTTATTAAAACGATGTGATATTGGCATAACAATGCAATTTATAGATCTATAAGTTATTTTTATAGCTTTATTAATTAAATCAACCATCAAAATAAAGCTTTCTAAGTTCAAAAGATCTTATTTTTATTACTGAATAATCAACTATATTATAATTACTATTCAGTTTCTAATTGTAAGAATTACATAAAAACTTTATAAATAATTAATTCAACCCAGGTTTCTAATCATCATACCAATTAAATTGTTGGAATATTAAAAAGTAGGGTTTAAAAATGCATAAATAAATATTAGTGGTGACGCAATAGTCAATTTAAAATGTTAACTTATGACCTTATTTGAAGTTGTAACTAATTATTAAGGTGGAATAGAATGCGATTAAAAAAAAAATCGCTTTCATAGTCAATTGTTTCAAAGTAAATTTTTTCTCCTATTGCATTTTCTAAAATCTACTTCTAAAGATTTTTATTTATTTTGAGGAGTATTTTTGCAATGATACGATACTTTAACCAATCTTTAACAAGAATAATTTAATACTGTACATAAATAAACTCTAGAAAGTACGAGAACAAGTAAATTAAAATATTTACAACTCTTTGAAAGTTTTATTATGATAGATTTAAATTAAATATCGCGAAGAACAATGCCCGGTTTTTAGTTCGAAAGTTGTTTTCGATTTATATTAGTTTTACAATAATATTAAAACTTCAATGACTATACATAGTATATTATTTAAAAATGTTTAACATGAGAAGATAGTTTTCATTCCAACTTTATTTTGTTAGGCTTTTTCAACTGTTAATGGAGAACAAAGCAGCTTTGTCCATGTTCACTGTTACGTTGTGACGTTACAAAACATAGAAACAATTTCAAAACTGTACATTTGTGAAACGATCACAATAGACTTCTCGTTCGCATTGCAAGATCAACCGGCATACAGGGGCAAAAACATTGGATGGATCACCTGGAAACCTAATAAGTATTACAACTAATATAGCGCAAGCTACATATATGTAGATGATACATTTGTGGTAGGCACATGGTATTACAATAAAAAAACAAGTATCGAACATCCGTTACAGCGCATGCGCAGGACGGCGCGCTGCGGTTCAACGGAGCTGAACGTGACTGACGCAGCTTCACAGCTACTCGCTCACTCACATGCCGATTGATCAAAATTTTCGCCTTGCCTTTAATAGGAGCACTTCGCTAAACCTTAATAAGGTAATAATGCAAAATATACTATTATAAAGTGCGCATATACACATACTGAACTTGACATAGAATGTAAATATAAAATGGCGAATTAATGCCAAGAGAGTTCATGTTGTGATACAGTTTACGGTGTATTTTTCTTCCACAACTATAATAGAAAGTAGAGTACCTGCAAAGCGGAAATCCGTTTCGGTGGAGGCACTTGTGGTGATTTATCTACCAGGTTTTCCATTGAATGTCTCGTAAGAAATCCTTGCTTTTGAAATGTTGTGTTCACTTTGTATGGGGAACGATTGAACTTGGTGGCGGGTGCAACGATACGGTTTCCATTTTCGTCATCGTCTTCCCACTCGGTGACAATCTCCGTGCGGACATCCTCCAAGGAACGTGACCGACTACACGGACATGCGGCGGGCGACGCCGGGTTCGGGTGACGGAGCTGCCGAGGCCTATCTCTATTAATATATGAATCGGCATAAGAGCCCGGCGTAGGCGCACCGGCAGATCGGTAACTCGGCGACAGGAAATAATAATCGCGTGACTTATTGCTATAAGCGCTAACACCAGAGAAATCTGAATAAGTAGAACCCTTCGATGAAGATGTTTTATAATTCCTCACATCGATGGGATCCGGAGGGCGAAAGTAAAAGTTAGGTTGCGCTTGGCGGGAAAGCGGCGGCCATGGCCTAAACGGCGGATCTGCGTAATGTGCAGGTTTCGACTTCATATTCGCGATGGTGCATCCGAGAGCGGCGGAATCGGTTCCGTGCGGATGTTGCCGAGGGAGCTGCGCTACTGTTGGCGCGACCGACAAGCGGCGTGCGCTGGCCCACCACCGGCCGACCGCTCTCGACGCAAACGTTAGACAGAGATGAGAACATAGAGAAAGGCGCACACGCGTTCCGCTCAATCCGTTGAATGCGAATATAAGTGAAAGGGGTGGCCCGCTCGGTCAACACGCTCATACAGCGCTCTTAAGCGGCGTAAGAGCAAATCACGCCATATCAATGGTCTGTATTCACAACCCATGTAAGGCATCCGAGGCATTATAAGAGTTATAATAATTAATTCACCTCTTTTGTAAGGATTTTTGTCAACTTAATGACATACGGACTTCACGTGAAAGAGAATCGCGACGATTTAATTAAAATGTCACAGGATGGAAACTTCTACTTTACATAATGCACTTGGCCTGCGGTTATATCAAGAGCGTGAATGATAATTAAGGCAGTTCAGTAGTGCGCTTACCTCGATTCAAATCGTGGATTATCGATAAAACGTAAAATTTGTTACGCCACCGTACAACTTTCGCTTCTTACTTGCGTTCAGGCAGTTAGTTAATAGCGTAGTTTAATACGAGTGTCATAACAAACGTAATGTTAAATCAGCATAGTATATTTTGCAAGCAAATGCGACCACACATACGAGTGCAAACTCTATCAACTAATGCGCAGTAATAAATACATGCGCGCCCACGTGTCCCAAGCAATATGCTGGAAAATTCAAATATTTAATTAGTTACCTTATAAGTGACGAAAGAACTCAAGGCTGCACCATATACAGATCATGTAATAAACAAGTTTATTCAGGAGTCATCATAATCGCGTAAGCATCCCACGCCATAAAAATGAGTACATTATTAAGATTGTAAATAGCCATGACCGAGACACGTCGGTTTCTGTTCTCGAAACTTACTAGGACGAGATCTCGTGTAAATCAAAAATTAAATTCTTCTATGATTCCAGAACCAGATGTGGAATTTCCTTTTTTGATATCTTTATGTCAGTAGATATAAAAAAGCTCAAAAATTGTATTTGATTTTGAATAAAATAATTTTAAAACATATTCGCATATGAGGCAAAGCAGCAGACCTGTGAAAGGTATGACAATTCAAGTACAACAAGCAATACTTAAACTATATCGCTACATAACACACAGCAGGGATTTTTTGTCAAACACAACGTGACTCCATACACGCATGAGTCATGCAACTGAGATTCTTCATGTTACAAATGTAAACAATGACAGCATAATCAAAAAAAAAAGATATAAGATTGTCGAGACCCGACAAACAGTTTACTTTGATTACAGTCAATTGGAAGTTATTGGATGATTGAAATAGTCAGACGGAATGATCCGGAATGCCGATATTAGGTTGCACCGACAAATTGATGTTCATCACGGCGTTTGCGAAGTCGTACCGAATGTGTTGCAATATGTCGGTAGGTATTGTTTTGATCGTTTGTATTGCAATACGAAAAACAATTCCAAATTGCACCCTAACTGTAAAATTCTACTGCCGTGACACTTATATGTCCTGCTCAATAGTACCTATTCATAATGTTGTTGCATATTTTTTTAAATGTTTGTAAACAAATGAATAAGAAAATTCTTCCAAATTTCTTCCTCCCGATATCAAAACATTATTAAACCTTAAAATAATTAATTGAAATAATTTTTGAGCCTTGCACGAACATTTGCGAACAACTATTCGTAACGTCATCGACAAAAATTTCGTGCAAGGAGTTGCAAAGAGTTTAAAAATATTCTTCGAAGGACACGGTCTAACAACATTTCGCTTGAAATATTATAACATCTACGATAAAAATTTGAGCAAAATACTGAGAAAATGCGAAAGTTCAAGGACTATAGAGCCGAATGAAACATATAAAGTTTTAAATGATAAAAAAGCTCACTATACCGATGCAGATAAATACATAAAATGATATGACAATAGGAAAAAATTTGAATTCTCCGGCAAAGTACTTTTTCTATAAAAGCTTTAAAGACCAGTTTTTAAGTTCGAAAGTGAACTCTTGTAGGGTAGGTAAAGTAAATTACCGTAGCATTAAATTCTTTAGGCTGAATGCGCCTAATTATTTTCATTAATTTATTGATAAAACCTTTAACTATCTTAAGTATATAGGAAGAAAAACAATTGAAATCAAAGCTATCTATTACCCAGGAAACGTAAGAATGCATTTTCTACCTAAGTTACTAATCCTATTTAAATTATTCGTTAGTCGGATAACACGAAATACCTTTATTATTATGTATCTTATTCTTTTGAAAATTTATACAAAGGATGTCAGTTATTTCTATCAGTCATCAGGCTAAATCTGGAAAGATGATCAAGTAATTTTTAACTCAAGAATACATTTATTTAACGTAGGGTTAAAATCCTAAAGGATAATTTAGCAGTGACAAATTTCAAAGGCATATAATAAAAAGAACTGCAGCAATATTAAGAAAGTCATCAAAAAACATTAAAAATTTATGTTCATGAAACTGTTCATAAAAAAATTATCCACGTTTCTCAAACTAATCGTTTTTTTGCACGAGTAAAGACGTGTTATATAACACGTAGTAAACACTATGTACAGAATAGACAGTTGTTACATGTTATGTCATAGGTATAACTAGTGCCCAAGGTTGACAGCGGATAACGTAATTATAATCGACGTGAAATACTTACCGGTATTGACTTGTGACTACCGATACATAATCTATGGTAAACTAACAATCTCAATAGCTCATAATACAATAGCCATATGAGAATCGAATAATAAGAGTCGACCTTAAGTCTGAAGAAGAATTTAATAACTTTTTTATTTCTATCTCCTATATGCAATTATCAATTCTTTGGTGGTTGGGTTTTGGGTTTTCGCTTACTAACAATAATGTACTTGAAAGAAAATTATAAAAGAAGTCCACGATATAGTAGCTTAGAAATGTTTACATTTAAAAGGTGCATTATAAGAACTATTATTAATATTTAAGTTTTAATTAACCATTTCTTTTTGCCAAGGCTATGTCATTAATGATGTTGATATTTTTTCTTGTACAATTAATCCGAATCGTATGTAAAACAGGACGTCAGAGAATAATATTTTAAATACCAATTACATTTATACGATTATTTTTGTTTACATAAAAACAATAAACAACAATAATCACAATGATATTGATTCGTTAGTGAATAACAATCAAACAATTAACTGTTTTAGTCAGTATTGAAAATATGTATTACTAATACGAATACAATAGTTCTTGTATACTTAAATAAATTTATTTTCGGATCAATATAATTTATATCGTACAGTACAATACTGAATAGAGGAATCAGTAACCGCTTATCCAGTGATGAATATAAAAATTGACTAGTGTTTGGACATAACCCAAAAAAAAATGATTGAATAAACATAAAAGTCGGCTTTTCATTTATTAAGTTTGACATGTGTGTACAATAATATTGTACTAAAGAACCAACTAGGATCATATTTAAGGTAAAATATTGACAACGAGCCGTAAAATAATAACAACACAACAACTGTTAAATCAAGGGACATTACGTAACGACTCTTGCAGAAAAAAATGTAAAATTAAATCATTAACACTGAGGAGAAGATTACTCGTCTAATCAATTGTATGGAAAGTAAGCATTTGCGTACATGTAGATAGTTATTTTAACATTGTATTAAGGTTTTAACATTTTACTAGCGTACAAATCTAGAAGGAAACTGATAAACATAAGTCAATGAAATACGGTAAACACATAAGAAGCTATGTAAATACCGACTCTATAATCTAGGCTAGACATTCCATTGTAATGTATGCACTAGTGACAGAATCAAGATCAAACATCACGGCTATTCTAAAAATTATACAGCCAGTATCTACTTCGAACTAAATAAAAGGTTATTTTATAATTAACTAGCTGAGCCCGTGGCTTTGTCCGCGTGGAATTAAAAAAAATGGATTAGCCTATGCGTTTTTCTAAAGTGTATTAAATCACAATTCCAAATTTCATCCAAATCCGTTAAGCCGTTCTGGAGTTTCATGGCAACAAATCTAAGTATCTAATATTTAGCATTTATGCCACATGAGTAAAGGTTTTGGTGTGGTGATAGTACTGTTTCCTCTTCGTATACAAAAAGGTCTACAATGTTCTCAATACAGGCCGTGAGACAAAATGTAAATATTGACATGATTTAGTCGTGACGGGGCGATAGTCGTCGGTGGCGTGGCCATTTAAGGCGGCCCAGGTCGAACATGCAGGCAAACGCTGTCCGCCACGGGCCTTGTAAAGTTGACAAGTATTCCAAGATCTTATCGAATTTCTATTTACATTTAATGCCATATAGTATCGACTATCGTGGAAAATGACTCCCACGTTTATGATCTATAATATAAAATGGTCATTTGCCTGAGTCTTTTGGAATCATATCTAAAGACTGTATATTATTATAGTTCAGTTCTGAGAAAGTTTAAATTTATGCGTCCTGACTATAAAGTATGTCAAATAATACCTAATAAACTTGGACTTCACGTATCCAATTTGATATTTATTGTAGAATACTCGTAAAATAAATAAGCAAAAAGTATAAAGAATCATTTAAAATATATTTAACAATGGCTGGTTCCCATTAAAAGTAACAACGGCAACGACTTTCGCAATACGTTTTTCTTTAATTCAGTTACGCAGGAATTGTGTTCGCTCGTAATGATATAAAACTAGTATCGCGTGTTAACGTTGTATAAACCCTGCAACATGCAATAACTAGATTGATACGTAAGTTATATTAAATGTAACGCTTCACGCTCATTAAACTTATAACGGCAAGATGTAGAAATTGGCTATCAGAGCGAACATTAATTAAAACTAATCACATATTTCTATACAAGAATATTGTTATACTAAAATAATTGAATATATGTTTGCTCTTATATGACCTATTTAATTAATAACGTCGATTTCGTATCACTCACATATTTAATAATGAAAGACACAACAACGATAAAACACAAGATGAAGTCATTCGCATGTTTAATTGGGAAATAATTGCTCTTTTAACCTTAATAATAATAATGTATACGCACATCCCTATTAAGTATTATGCGACAAATTTAATATAAATATATTTTTGTTTAAATATTTGATTACCTTTTTTAGTCCGGTCGGAAACTTTTCATCGTGAGCTAATGAAGCTATTGAGCTGTGCCGGTCCGTGTCCCATGTTATATGCCAGTTATCTAGCGAGTCTGAAGAAGATTTCTTTGTTTCGATAGAGCTTTTTCTTGATAAGGAATTAGTTGAACCGACGTAGTCTCGCTTCATATCCCTAACACTGGCACTGGTTACAGAATCCCTGCGGTTATAGTTCACTACATTGCAACGGGAGAGATTAGGAAAAGACCCCATTGAGTGACGTTTGCTCGAGAATCTTTGGGTAGGGCTGGGAGTGTCCCGACGAGGTGGCGTTTGAGAAGGGCTGTGTCGATCGCGTCTGAGAATACTCGGAAAGGTTGAGGGATGCTCCAGCTCTCGCGCTGGAGATCGAGAAATACCCAACGAATCACGGCGTCTGTAAAATATATTTTTACAATTGAATTTAAAAATGAATGACATATTTTTCAAATCTTTGACAAAGCTAGCATTTTTTCTATTTAACTAACCTTATTATCAGCCCGTTAGTAGGAGAAATGCATTCCCTATAAAATCCTGGAGTTGACTCCCTACTGTGCAGATAAAGGGATGATCTGTAGGGAGTACTGCACCGGCCGTGTACGTCACAATGTGGATCGTGTTCTATGGTTGAGCTTACGAGGGGAGAATGTCGTCCTTCCCCCTCAAGTGTCAAGCTCCCGAACATTGAGTCTAATTGTCGCATAGCGAGCGCTTTCTTAACAGCCGTCATCTTCCCCGCCTTACTGTGTGCCGATGCGCACAAACAAAAGCAACACTAATTCATAAAATAACCACAATCCGCGTAAACGTAATAATTTAGAATAGAATAATGAAATTGACAAATATGTATGTCTCCTAAGTATGCCGCGACGCGACTGTTCGATACGGTCGGCATTGTGCGCACAGCGCCTACCGATGACTCAGAAATGCTCACGCGCAAAACGAGACTACAATAATCAACATGTCCTACAATTACAGTAAATTTATATATACAGATTATAAGAAGGTAAATAATAAATAAGAAAACCTGAGCGCAAATTAATAATAATAACCAAGGACCTTTTGTATGTGGGCGAAGATCCAACGACATAAAAATATTGACTTGACTTTTATAGCTGCAGCATAATTAAGTGGAAGTTGCCATTACGATAATGACCAAAAATAACTTTTGATAATAGCTAACAAAAACGTCGTATTACTATCAATCCTAAAACCTTTTAATTATTGTCTATTCTGAATAAATTTGACAAACTAAAAATATTGCGCCTGCGCCATTAAACTGAAATGGTATTTAAAAAATGCAGGCACAAAATAAGACAGTCGTGAAATAGGTTGAATAATGGTTATCAGAATTAAACCGAAAACAGTAGCCGATTAATTTTCTTCTCTCATCCATATCTGTAATTAAACCGATTGACTAATGTTTGTAATCGAATTAACGCGGCAACTTTACGGCTTCTTGACGGCTTCGAAGATCCTAACGAATTAAACAAGATTAGATATGGATATATGGGTCGGGTCTTGTCTTGACAAGGACCGTTCACTAGACTCTTAATTAGCTTTTCGTAATAAATGGAACAAGTATATTTAAAAACATCGCATAATTCTGATACATTTAGTACTAGCTGTCGCTTGCGACTCCGTCAGCGTGGATTTAAAAAAAACTTTATAAGTTGCATATGTGTTGCTTCAGACAATTTTCTACACCTATGACAAAGATCCGTTAAGTCGTTCCGGAGATAACCTCCTAACAAACCTCCATAAATCCATCCATCTATTTAAACTTTCGCATTTATAATATTAGTAAGAAGATTGAAAATGTTATACTGTTAAATGTACATCCTAATTACGACAGAGATGAAACAAACTTGAACATAAACCTACTTTCTTGCTTGTTTATTTGACATCACGTACGTGATACGGGTTCATTGTTTGGCAATTGCCGAATACCGCTACAAAGACAAACGATAGCTTGGTATTTTGGTTGGTAAGACCGATGTGTATCATACGTTCCAATTTACTTGTTTGACCATCTCGTAAGTAGACAGTTTTTTATGATTGAATAGGTTTATAAAAATCCAACGCTATTAATAATAATAGAACCGTCATCTGCAAATGTTAAAATGGTGACTCTAACCTATATTTTGATGTAGATTGTTTTTGTACGAGAGTTTGTATTGAAAACCTACAATATATATACAATTTTTTCCTTAAAACTGACGCTATGAATTTCTGCAAAACAAGTTATTGTAAGTATGAGTCCGTTAATTAAAGCGAATAAAGGCGTAGTAATAGTTACATCATCGCTGGACGATTTTATTCAATGACAACACTGTGACAACACAACCAGTTCGACGTCAATAAGTGATAAACCAAAACGACCTTGACGATACAAAAATAAAAGAAAGGTGTAGTACAACAGTTGGACACGGTCGAGGCAGTGGTGAACAACATAGTCTATCGGAGCGGCGACAAAGAATGTGAAAGTTCAATTTGTATGAAAATGAAATTGTTGTAATAACGCATTTCTAAAATGTTAAATCAATATTACTTACGCAATACTTTAGCGAAAACTAAAGAAATCTTATTCGGATATCAAATCAAATTTGCTAGTCTGAACTTTGTAAAGAACGAGCGATTTCAAGATTTTTTCATAAGTTGTATAAGCATTGAAATTAAATTAAGGAATTGGTATGTATGAAATAGAACCATATTAAAGAGAAAGTATTACATAACTGTTTTTTTTTTCTTAGATAAATATCAGCCTACCTCTTAATAGATAGATGATACTGTAGTACAAAGGGCAACGATCAAGTCACATATTCTACAATGCACCAGTTGTAATGTAATAAAATTATGGACATAGTTTATAGGAATTACTTGCCATACAGCTAAAGAGAAAACTAAATATGTCTCATTAGCGCATACATATGTATTATGTTATTGCGTCATGTGGATATAAAAGGAAAAAAAATAGAAATTTAAGACTACAGTAAGATGAATAAACATCAGCCTTATCGGTTATTTATTGAGAAACTTTCACGTTATCGTAATAATAACTATACATAAAATAATTCAACCATTTAAATGACTAACACTGTATACTGACTAATACTGTATAAATAAATAAAAAAATAATTTTTCAACTTTATGACATCTACCGTTTTTTGTTTCATTTAGTTTTTTTGTATTTTCAAATTAGTAGGTAGCGAAAAATTACCAAAATAATTGACAACTGATCGTTATTAGCAATATATTGTAAAAAGTTTAGTTAAACTTTTTACAATATATTGTACGATGGTATAAAGTTTAGTTAAACTTTTTACCATCGTACCATCAAAATTCTGCAATCATGTTCAAGATTCCGCTTACGTAAGATGAAATTAAAAATTATAATGTTATCTAACATTTATTGCATATTTATTATTGTGTTAAATATGCGATAATAATTATCCAATACTGTCTTTACATATGTATAAGTAAGAAACCGGAACAGGAAACGAACAAAACTGATGAATTAAATTTGATTTTCTACAATAGAACTGTATTGTAAAATAAAAATATTAGTAATATTGAGTAAAAAAATCAATGATTTGTCTATAGCTAAACTTTGTTAATGATGTCGATTATTATTTATGTAGTCGCTTGAATTCATGAATCCTACCTTTACATTTGCAATGGTATAATTAAAGTAATATCGAGGTGTCTCAGTATAAATACGAGTGTCTTGATTCATCCATACAATTATAAACAGTACAAACATTAATAGCGGAATTTATGACGTCGCCTTAATAAAGTAGCGATATCTGTACGCCGTTCGACAATGTTTTGTTTCCTAATTTAATGTTTTCACTGTGAAATTGGTATCACTATTTAAATATATGTAAATAGTAAGAAGGACACAATAAATATAAAAACATTTTATTCATTGGAGAACGAAGTAAATGGTGCTGTGGGCGTTTGCGCTAGTCAACCAAAAGCCATATTTATTACAACGCTATAAATAAAAACGTTTTTATGGTGACTGTTGATAAATCAATCTTATATGACAAGACAAAGACAACGTCTATGAAGTTATGGCGTTTTTTCAAACGCCTTAAATAATTGTGTCATGTCTTTATATATGTTTCTTAGTCGCAATTTAATACGAGTATGGTAAATAGTTTTTTTGCGTTAAACATTTGATAAAGTTGAGTTAATATGACTAAATGTTTAAATGCAAAATTGTTAATTTATATATAACAGGAGTCACAAAACAAAAAAAACTTTAACATATTTGATACTTAAAATAATTTTAAATACTTTTAAAGTCACGGCATCTATTGTTTTTTTTTTTTTGTATTTATCGTGTTTACGCTGTTCCAGACATCATCTTATAGCAATAGTTTTTTTTTTAATATTGCGGAATTAAAAGAGCAGGCGTTTGATATTTCAGAATGTACAGCAAATTTTTTAAAGGAACGTTAAATGAATAATGCCTCAGTTACATAATATAGTTAAATTAAAAATGTAAAAACTGGTTCAATAACTTATTAGCTAATTCCATTATGTCGAACTTTTATTATATACAAAGCTGTCAATCGAAGCCCCACAGATACATTTCATTATATACCGATCAAGACATAAACCGGTAATCCTATCAAGACTAATATTATAAAGTGGAAATATTTGTACTTTATACTGTACTTGTATTAAATTTAAAAAGTACTGGATCTAATTAAAAAATTCTTTTTACATTAGAAAACCACATTATCATGGAATACCATAGCTATATTTATTGCTAGTACCTAGTTTTTTTTTAACAGATGAAGTCTTGGGCAAATACTATGTTGACTAATATACTTCTCCACTCAACCAAAAATTGGTATTAAAGTATTGTTATGTTAGAAAGGGTGTAACGAGATTTCTCTCTTACTGCCACACACAGATCCGTTTATTCGTCACTAAGTTGGACCCTTAGCGTTATTTAGTATGTGAATTGTGCAGTAGGGGAATGTAGAAGTAACCATTGAACTATCTTTTTATAAGAGAAGGAGACAAATATGCAGCGGAATCCGATCATCGACGCCCATCCACAACACTGAGGTTGTAATTTAGCAAAGGAAATTTTTAACATAATCAAAGATAATAGAGGCTTTTAAATAGCTTGTAGACAAGTTATAATTGTGTTAATCTTGAATTATTACAAACATTAGTAAGGCATACCTAAAAATTAGTGTTCAAAATATTTTTTTGAATTCCTAATCTTTAAATAACTGAACTGTTGCAAAATGTATTATTACTGTGTTTCGATTGCTGTAAAACTTGTATTGACATATATTGTTGTCTCTATGTTTTCAAAGAGAATGTAAGGGATGACAACATGTAAACAGAAGAATGACTGCAGTCCAAACATTTAACTAATTATTCCGCATACCCGCATAATAGATGTCTATTCGTCTTCCGTAGCACATGTTCTTTATTAACTCGCAGACTCGAGCAGAATTAAAGATAAATTATAGAACGGACACAAGAAAACATTACCAAGTGGAAAAGAACGCGATTTGCTCTCGAAATCTGCGGAAATCGCATAAAATCTAGTACAGAACGATCATGATGTTCGGCCAAGAGCAACGAACCAGGAAACAAGAATAAAATGCCGTTATCTCTAGAATTTTTTTTTTTTTTTTTTTAAAAATAACTTATCACTTACCATCAGTCCTTCCAGATTTTGGGCCAGCTCGCCTTCTTCAAATTTGCTGAAAACAAAATGAATTGTATTTAAATAACTTATTAGGATATTTTTTTTCTAACCTAATGGTATTTTCTAAGTGATATTTTAGAGAAATCAATATAATTTAAAGGACAATTGAACACAATAGAAGTAGCCTGATGACAAGCGAGCTTAACAAGTCACATGCTCACTCTACCATTGTAAGAAAACCGAAACTAAATCATTATTCTCATATATGTAAAGTGCTCAGCCAAGCAGACAATATTGTTGTTGATTTTACCATCGTTTCGTATTGTTAAGTGAACAAAATGGATTATGATTAGAAAGCACTATCTTTATATATTACTAGTTATTGTCCGCGATTTCGTCTGCGTGGATAAACTTAATAAGTAGCCAATGTGTTCTTCCAAACTATGTTCAATATTTTATGTCAAATTTCATCAAGATCCGTTAAGCCGTTCTGAAGATACCTTCATACAAACATCCATCCATCTAAACATTCGCATTTATATTAGTAAGATATATTTAGTACAATTTATGTAACATAGCTAACCAGGCATAGTGATTCATAATCTGGCTTAAAGACCTCACTATCCTCAGTGCTATCCATTTAAACGCTACAAATTTCTAATACTCATTCACTCATTAGTCATTCTGGTAAATAAAGCTTTGGTATGACGCACTAATTACATAAACGTACTGTAACTGTAACATAAAGAACTTCTAAATTAATTTACCTGATAGGATGTTTGCATTCTACGGAGGTTTCTTGGATCATCTGTTGAGGAAGTCTAATGGATTGGGTGAAGCCAGATGCTGCTTCACCTTGTTGCTCCATCCTGAAATAGATACAGAAACATAATGAGCATTATAAAACAAAACGTTGTAATATTAATAATTGATCTTAAATAAATAACTTACGACTTAGGTGCCCGCAATTCCGAAGAGCATAGATTTCGTATGTAGTCGTCACATTCACGCTGCTTTTGAATTTGGTACTCCTTAAGCAATTCACGACGGAAATCTCCTTCCATAGTTGGCACAAGCTTTGGTTCCAGCTCCTGTGGGGCACGTTCTGCTAGAGAGGAACGCTCGGTAGACGCAGCTGTGGTCGATATCGAGGTTGATACAGAGTAATCTTGTCCCCTGTGCTCCGGAGTTGTAGCATTCGATGCACCAATACTGTTTGATTCATTTGTTTTCGTCGATGAAGCAATATCTCCGGTAGGTTTCAATTGCTCCTCAATTGGTTTTAATGTTTCATTTATACCATTGTACATACTGTCGCCATTTTTATTATCAAACAGTCTATCCACAGACGTATTCATTAGCTTGCTTCCTTTTATGCCAGTCAGATGAAAACCAGCAAAGCAAGATGATGAAGGGCCATAATCTATGGCAGATAAAGCCATTAACGCAGTATGTCGAGGCGCACCATCGGGTAGAGGTCGGAGCGATCGCGTCATAGCATCCGCAGCTGACCGAGGTCGCCTAAATGGCATCGCCAAATGTGGGAATGTTCGAGGTTTTATTGGTGTTACAAGCATGTGCTCAGTCCATGATGTGTGTAAGGAGGGACGATCCAATTTTTCAACATCCACATTTAGCATTCTTTGTTCAAACGGTACACTAAATGTTTCAGCTGGGATTGATTGTAGCCATGATAGTAGACTCAAGTCGGATTCATCAAACCCTGAACCATCAAGTAGTTGTGAAAAATTAACTTCATTTGACTGAGCTTCTTTTGAACCTGTGGCTTTAGCTTGACAGTAATTTACACATGATTCGTATAAAATACCTTTGATAAGTAACTGCATTAACCGATCATTTTTAGCACACTTAGCCACAGTGCCAGTAGACTTCTTGTCGCAAGGTAAGAACTGTTCCACCAAAGGATATACTTCTCGGAAGCACTGTACTCTGGCATTACTAGGATTCCATTTCTTAAACTGAGCATGATCTGTTATACTGGGAAGAGTTAGCAGTAAGCAGAGGTTAGAGTATTCTTCCTTTGTAGGTGCAAGCTTCTCTAATTCGCTAAGTACTTTGACCACTTCATCTACAATATTCTCAACATTATTGTAAGCTTTGATTTCAGATCTGATGCAGAGAAGTTCGATATATTTATGCCTGAGTATAGCATAATTAAATTTATCTGCTTCAAAAGCTTTGAGAGCGCTCAATGGTTGGATGAATTCGAGAACATCATCCCATTGTCCGTCCAGGATAAGTTGGCGCAGAAAGAGCACATCGTCGGCGTAATTTCCATTGATAACGCCGGTTTCACGCTCAAGTGACAGTTGCGTGATGTGCAAGTCGCGGTTGTGGAGAAACTCGAGTGCCAGACGAATGACGTCGTCTTCGCGCAAATTTAAGTGTGTTGATGGCATTCTTCAGATGGTTTACCTATAAGAAAGTTAATTTGATTAGATATTGATGTCTTAGATATATTTTTTAACAAAAAAGGAATTTAAATTCAACCTAACATTGTTATATGTGATTTATTAATTAATTAAGGAATGTAACTACAGCCTATCACTATTATAACCTAAACTAGACCTAGAACCACTAGGATATAGGTTAGGATAAATCTAGTTCTAGAAATATTTTATAATATCGATGGGTTCTAAATCATATGCTATGAACCAATATGCTGCCACCGATCTCAACCCAAATCCCACTTCAAGTGACTTGAATCTTGAACCATCAGCTCAGCAATATAATACCTGCCTGGACCCGTATAAGACAGATCTAATACATTTGTAGTATTGGTCATTCCATAATATCACACAATGATGCAGATGGCAAATGCACAGTACGATGTAAAAGATAGCAATTCACCTAATAGTGTTACAGAACAGGGCTAATTGTATTCTTTACATATGATACTGTTAAAAAGTTTGAGACACATGAAGAAAAACCTCAGCAGTAATATTAATGTCATAGCCTGATAGCAATGTTGTTACCAAGCGATGGAGAAAGACTGGTTGCTACAGTAAGTAACCTGTAGCCATCATTGTTGACATATTTATATTACCTCATTAGTAACATAAATAATCATCATGGACACATTAGTTATTGATAATCTAAAAACAACAAAATTGTTACTTTTAAGTTATCAATAATCTTCATAATAATAATAATCATCATTTGATTTAGAACAGAGATTTAGCATTAATTAAGCAATTACTTACAACTCAACCATGCTCAACTCTGATTAAAGTCAATCACAAGTAAAAAAAAACAGTCATACTTAATTAAAAAAAAGAAGTTTAACATATTTACTTTTTTATTTCTTTTATTTTTTTATTTCTCCATAAAGAAAGTCACATTTAATTAACAATATTGTTAGTAAAATTGTAAAAATGTATGGAAGTAAACTAGTTAATGTCGAAAATGGATATCTACCCTTCATTTTTCAGTTTTCTACTAGCTATTTTGGTAATTGAACATTGCTCTCTATGGCCAGGAAAGAATTAGTGTTAGTTTTTTTGTTAGCAATAACATTGACTAGTATTACATGACTCAGAAACTTGTGTATAATCATAAAAGTGCTGTTTTTATAACTAATATAAATTTGTTTCACACAGCTAATTTATATTACCACCCTATTGAATTCAAATTGTATATAAAAATAATTTAGTTGAAAAATAAATTAGATAATCCTGAAAAATATGAATTACTTTAGTGTCACATGATGCTATAATGAAGTGAATAGTAACAATAAATGTGTATAAATCATTTGAAGAAGATAAAGAATACCAATTCAGAATATGTTGCCTTTTAAATGCTTTATATCATTCGGGTGTGACAAGATGACATTATGTTACCTTTATGTTTACAATCCTAAATTACACTATAGTGTTTTCAAACAATTAATGGAATAGTATAAAAATATAAAATAAAAATGTTATACCACATAAAATTATTAAGCATACAAGTAACACCACTTTGAAAACCATGTTGGCTAAGTAATTACTAATTAAAAAAATTGTTAGATATTTGTTTAGCCAAATAGTTCCAAATAAAGGTAGACGTTCGTTGGAATAACTTTCACTGAGAAATGCATATTTAAACGTAATTTATATTCCTGCCAAGGGAAAGTTAAATACCAATGTATATTAAGAGAAAGCATAATTATTATTTTAGCATCTCACCTAAACATATTTCGAGCAAAGTGTAAATTGATAATCTTGTATTTTTGGCGATGGAACGAAATTCATAAATTTCGAATAAAATATCCACGACTTGGCAAAATTTGATGTAAATGATTACACCTACACAAACTTTAAATATCGACCGAGGGAGCCATCGTTCAATTGTAAATAGTTAACAGTTTATCCATTTATAAATACCAATGCAATATTTAAAAAAGTAAAATACAAAAATCTTCAATATATACAGTTACAAAAACAACTATCAATTATTTCAGATAAGTATAACGTATTTCTAAAAATAATTATTGAACGCTCACCTGATGTATGGCTAAGTTCCGTATTTAGCGGTAATGCAATAATAATTTAAAATATATTTATCTACATTTACGACACTATTTTTATGAGAACATTTGAAAGAGAATAAAAAAAAATATTCGACATAATATCGTTGTCGATTGTCGTTGAAGAAAGCTCGCACAGATAAAATAAATATGAGTGAGTGATTTTTTACCGAGTGCTTACAAATTTTAAATTCACGTTATATTATAATAAATAATATTCGTTATAAATCTAGGTTTTGTGACATGAAAAAAAAGTTTTTTATCATCATAATGTCATAAGCATATCTGATGTGTTTTAGCAAAATTTTTATTTACCCACTTATTTTTGTGAAAATTGTATAATTTTTGTAAAAATAATTTTTAATAGTGTAAATTTCTTAAATTCTTTCTCTTGATACTTATTAGGCAGTTTATCATAATCTAGAATTAAGGTTTTTAAAAATTATCTTCTTGCTTCTTAAAAATTCCATCTATCGATGTTACCTCTAATAATCCCACATTAATTAAGAATTTCCATGACAAAGGCTGATGATGATGATGTTGTTGATTTGGAGGATTTTAGAAGTGCTACCAGCGTAGCACTCTACACTTCTCTCACGCTTTCTTTAAATCTACACGTCTGAAAATCTAAACCGCTTATGAGATATGAGTACATCAGGCTAATCCATTTTAATTTCAATATCGTACACTTGAACTGTAATCCGATGATCCCTATGGGATAAGCCGGGATAAATAAATTTAAAATTGTCTCAATTAAAATAACTTCAAAACGTTGCCAATGTTTTAAAATAATTTTACAGAAGACAAAATCATTTTCCGTGAAAAAAATAGGAAAACCAGCATTGGATAAAAAAATCTTTCTATGATACTGGCAACACAAAAACTACTGTCAACGTGATTGTAAAATAAATGTGACAGCGGCGGTCTAACACACTGATAAAAATATAATAAATTAAATTTTTAGAAAAGTATTTATAATGGACGAAGAAGGGGAAAGTATTTTGCTTGAAGATAATTATTATCAATTATTAAATGTGTCAAAAACGGTAAATACTACACCGCATGTTACTTAGTATTTCAGTATTATTGCAACATTATTATATAACTACCCAAGTTAGGTGAAAAATGAATTGATAAAAACTTAATGTAACATTACAAAATACCAGGGATCTATCTAACTTTACATTAAAAATATTACATCATGATATATTTTTTTTATGACGCTACGCAATTTTTGAGGTTATATTATTATGATTTATTTATCGGGTAAGGCGATCATTCTGGCATGTCATGTGGACCAATAGAGTATAATAATGGTTGACTTTTACCCGTCTTTTTCTATATTGCAATTGTGTAAATTTATTTTGTCATCATCTCTTATGAGTCTCCACATCTCCAAGGAGCTCGAGCCTACCCTAAAAAAATCTAAGTCCTTTATTGAAAACCGTAATGTTTAGATACAATAATGTTTATTTGTCGTCAGGCATCAACAGAAGAAATCAACAGTGCGTACCGCCGTTTCTCACGCATGTTTCATCCCGACAAACATAGTACAGACAGCAAGAAACAAAAATGGGCTGAGCAGATATTTAACAAGGTAAAAGAAGCCTATGAAGTATTGTCCGATTCCCACAAGAGAGCTATTTATGATACTCTAGGTAATTCATTATTTTTTTTATTTATGATATACCTGAGAATTCATTTACTTGTTCTGCATCGCTCTGGAAAATTAATTATAATACAGAATATATTTCACAGGAAAACGTGGCTTAGAAGTGGATGGTTGGGAGATTATATTTAGAACTCGAACACCAAAGGAAATTAGAGATGAATATGAAAGGTATGATTATTGTGGTGAACTTCTCGATAACTAATTTGCCTATTGATATAAAAAATGTAAATTATGAAAATGTTTTCAGGCTAAAGCGGGAGAGAGAAGAACGACGTTTACAGCAAACTGCCAACCCACGTGGCACTATCACTTTGTCTATTAATGCAACAGATATGTTTACAAAATATTATGATCAATATGAAATTGTGTAAGTAACATATTTGCAGTTCTGGAATTTAGGCAAATAGTCTATTCAGAATAAAAATTTTGTATGTGTAATTCAGAACAAACAAAATTCAGAAATAATCAAAAATCCTTTTTCTAAATAAAAGATTAATGATTAGAAAACTTGCATACTACTTTCATTTAATAATATTTTTTTAAGTAATTCACATTTCTGTCTAATTTTTAATACTATTTGTTTATGTTGTAGGGATGATACAGCATTAATTCCTAATATAGAAGTTTCTGGAATGACGATCCAGCAATCTATTGATGCACCAGTTACTTTAAGGAATACCATGACTTTATCTGGAAATATTTCTACACAAAATGGAAATGGTAACTTCAAATTTATATAGCATAAACTTAAGTATGTTAATTGTTATGATTAAAACAAATATCCTTAGAAATGTATATTTTCATTTATTAATTATATTACTATGTGTTACTTGTATGACAATTCAAAGTCAAACTGCTATTTTCCTTATTGTTTTATTGTTAGTGTATATTTATTGTAGTAGTTTATATTTATAACGAGAATCGTCTTCAAGTGAGTCATTGTCCAGTCTCGAGGGACAACCTCGGTAAGAGAGGAAGATATCACAGTCCCTTGGACTCTCGATTATCTAGGTTCGACTGTATTAGAATTTTTAACTATTAACATTAATTTTTTTAATGCATATTACAGGTACAGGATCAGTGAATGTGTCAAATCGTCATTTGAGTTCAGAAAAAGGATGGACTGAAGTAGAATGTGGTATTGGTAATGGACCTCTTCTCGGGTTTAAGGTGTTTCGGACATTGTCCCGACTGATGTTTCTAAACTGTGGTACTGTACTGCAATTTACTCCAAGAGGGATAGTTCCAAGTTTTGTGTCAAGTAAATATGACTGTTTATATCTTACTTAATTTCCTATTTATATCTTACTGGGTATGTTTATTAAAGTACTAGCTGTCGTCCGCGATTCCGTCAATCCGTCAAAACGCAATAAATAGCTAATGTGTTCTTCCAGACTATGTTCTACATCTGTTCCAATTTTAATTAAAACCCGTTGATCCATCCATCCATACATCCATCTAAACATTCGCATTAATAATATTAGTAAGATGATAAATTAAAAAATAGACATATTAACAAGTGATTTTCTAATTTATTGTAACATTGATTTGGATACAGTGCTAGTTTGAAAAATGAATTCCTTTTAATATTAATGATTTAATCCATGGATCTCTATAGAAATTATAGTTACGTCTATGAATTTTAGCTTGTTAATGGACATAAGTTTTCCAATCTATAGTTTAAACTTATATTTTCAGCCATGGCTTTACAGTTAGATGCACATTCAGTTGGATACCTCACATATCGTGCGGGCGGACAAAGTGGTTCATCAATGACATCCATGTATGTCCGAGACTCCGAGAAATATCATACAAACACTGCCATACAGATCGGGAATCCCCATTCGTTCATTTCATTCAACGTCATGAGAAAACTGCCACAGTATGATATGAAATTAAGATTGGCCATAAAGTGAGTATTTTTTTTTTAAATAAATCTAATACATAAGTAGCTTTTGCCTGCGACTCTTTCAACACGAAAATAAAACAGAAGACAAAGTATCCTATATGAATCTCCTGTTTCTAAGCTACCTCCTTGCCAATTTTCAGTCAAATTGGTTAAGCCGAATTAAATATAGATTTGCTACATTAGCTGTTACTCTAAAGTTTCAATTGTTTAAATAACTATTTTCAAACATATTTTTATATCAATTTATTCTCCATTTTATAAATATTAGTAGGTACACTAACTAGGTAATTAACTTAGTAAATGTACTTACCTAGTAAACTAAATTTGTACTAACTAAATATAAAATCTTTACTAACTGTAACTAAATCTGTACTTAGTTAGTAAACTAAATCTTGAATTAGAAAATAATGCTAGTGAAATTATAAAATTATCTTAGAATAAAAGGCATCTGATAGAGAAGTCACACTTTACATTTTGATCCATATCAAATATTACTTTGCAATAGATATAATCTATTTACTATTAGCTGTGCTGTTCTATAATATAGTATTGTCATAATAGTTTATAATATGTTATAGGATTGTTTATTTTTTTATACATAGCTGAAATGCAATTGTTTTTTTAATAGTAAGTTCCGATGACACAATTTTTACATATATTGTTATATAAGCACATTTTATGTCAATATTTATATATATCTTCCGTCGTCTTACAATTGTCAATAATTTACTCAGTATACAGTATGATAATTGTATTGAATATTGACATTAAATTATACAACAGGAAACATAATGATGTATCTTAATTATTCAATCAATAAAATACATTGTAAGAAATAGTATATTGAAATAATAATAATTAATTTTATCATCACTATGTCGCGTTTATATAAACTTATGTAATAATCTGCGTATTATTGTTATGTAATGTTTATTACTTTAATATTAAGTTTAATATTATAATGAATGTTTACAATGTTGTGAAATTAAATTAAGTGTAAATTGATTTTATATCGAGAGCTGAGCGTTATGTTGAGTCCCCAGGTATAAGTTTGCTCGAAATTTTATGTGTTTGATTCGACGTAGTTAGATTATGGGTACCAGTAAGAATCTTGAGACTTAGCTATTACATGTTTAAACTTGTTTTAATGAAAGAAAAAAAATCGAGCAAATTTTTAGGTGGAGATCGGTGGTCAGTCTGCGCCGGCGTCGTATTACTTGAGCTATTGACAGCAAACGCTAAATCTCGTGGTGTCGCGCGAAAATAACAAATTCTATTATCTATTGAAGTGTTTTTTAAAAAAATGTTTTTCATATAACGCTAAGCGATTTTGTCAGCTGACATCAAGCGATACGCTTGTCACATTGGCAAGCATTGACGTTGGTAATCCCTATCTAAACTAACGACTAATCGTTGGTTTCTGAGACCAAAATCCTTGTATAAAACAAATCGTCTGCCTTCTTATTATCTTTGACATAACAAAGATAACATAAAATACACAGGTATATTGGTCTCAGAAACCAACTATAAATCTTGTGTCACATTATGATGTTTTGTGGAAATTGTAAGACAGAGTAAAGAGAGAAAGGTGATTTTTAAGAATTTTGCAAATTACAAGTTGTACATTAAAAATTTTATTGTAATTATTGTTAAATTTTAAAGTAATCATTTTTAAGGATTATTTTAATATCGAAATACCTTACTTGTTACAGGTTTGGTACATTTGGAGCATTAGCTGAATATGGTGCTGAAAAGAAAGTATCTCAGAATAGTAGTGTTTCTGCTGCGGTTATGGTTGGAGTGCCCACTGGAGTTGTACTCAAACTTAAGTAAGTACATGTAGCAATAAATTAATTTTATTAATTTACTAGCTGTCGCCCACGATTCCGTCCGTGCAGAATTAAAAAAACGTAATAAGTAGCCTATTCGTACATACGAATAGGCTACTTATTATGTTTTTGTAGAACAGACAATGTTCTACATCTGTGCTGAATTTCGTCAATATCCGTTGAGCCGTTCTGGAGATACCTTTAAACAAACATCCATCCATTCATCCATCCATCTAAACATTCACATTTATAATATTTACATTTTAATAAGTCGACAAACTGCACATCAGTTTATGACATGTTACAGAAATTGAATAATACTCAAATTAATTTTTTAATTACTATATAATAGAGTAAGCATTCAAAAGTGTGTTAGTCATAATCTCTTCTAGCTAACATGTTACTAAATATGAGCCGCTTATTTTGAAAGTGGCCTAACTCCATTTATCTTCAAATCGAGATGTTGAAAGTTTTGCGTTTGAATGAATTTAAAAATATACGTATAAGATACTAAGGAGTCATACTGCTTAAGCGTATCTAAGGATGTTAAATTTAAAGTTCCTGTTAAAATAGTGGCAATTATTAAGTAAATAACGTGCATTTTCTTATCAAGAATGGAGTTGGGCCACTTTCAAAATTAACAGCCAGATTCATTATAAAATTTGAAGGTGCCCAAGTCCATTCAACATAATTTAAGATGTTTCAAATTGAAAAAAAAAGAATACGGAATTTGTTTTGCATATGTTGAAAACACTTCGGAAACATAATTTATGCGATTCAAAACATTTTTTAATTACAGAACATAGAAAATTACAAACATAAATTTATTACAAAACAATTTACTAGACTACCCCGACATCAGATAAATTCAGAACTTTAAAATTTTCATTTTCATTCATGGATGTCTTAAAAAAAAATTTATATGGTTCATTTCTGACAAAACGCATCCAACATATTCTTAACCAGTTTACTGATTCTCCATCAGAATTTTTTACTCTTTTAAAAATTGCGTCTTCTAATAATTTTGTCGCTACAAAATCTTCCTGTCTCATTTCATTTAGAATAAAATTATTACCCTTCCGACACTTTTTATTAATCTTGTAATAATCTTGGGGAACGTACAGTAAATTATTTTTTTAATACCATTTCTACCACGGCAAAATCTCTTTCAATTGGTAAAAACGAATGTCCTGATATTAAAAAATGATGATCTATAATTTCTACATTATTATCCAAAGCTTGGACAATTTTCAACCACATTAAAGCTACTTTAATGTTTCTATTTTGCCCGGTGCACATGTCACTGTAAGCTATGATGTGTTTTTCACTTCTTAATTTTTTAATATGTTTTAAGATGCATGAAACAATAACTTGATGTAACTATAAATGGAGTTGGGCCACTTTCAAACTACACGGCTCAGTTGTTCAATTAATTCGGAAAACTTATGTGTAAAAAATGTATCGTATTTTCTCTGAATATAAGCAATCTGAAGTGCTTCGCTGATAAATAACATGAAGTTGTACATGTAAACATGGTAACCGGCAAAAAATTGAAAAACGGAGTTAGGTCACTTTCAAAATAAACGGCTCATATAATACAATAAGTTTATTTAAAAAGTTATATGTATAATTTTTTTTTTTTAATAAGACGATAGCAAATAAGTAAGCACCTGTGGTTTATTCACCGACACTGAAATAATGTGAGACAGATATGTGTCTTAAAAATATTGAGAAGAGGAGAGACTGAACTTCTTGTTCCTCCAATATTACCCTATATTTCTGATGGATTGGACTAGAACGTAGCAAATATAGTTTCTTATTCATAGATGGAGCTGTTCATCACAAACAATAGTAGTGCCAATGCATCTTTGTGATGAAGTGATGCCATCACCTGTGTTTTATGCCACTGTTGTCCCGCTGGTCTCGTGGCTGGTCCTTAAGAAAATGGTCTTGGATCCTATAGCTAAAGAACGTCAAGAAAGAGAAAGGCAAAGATCTATGGAAGCGAACTTCGAAAGGTAAATTATATAGGTATATTTTTTCTTTCAAAAAGATATTTTTTTATATTTTCTTTTAGAAAAAAGAAATAACAATGTTTTTGTAGTGTTTCTGCAATTTAAAGTCGCAGTTATTGAAATAATAACTCAGTTTACATAAAAAAGGTGATAAAATTAATATATCTTTTATTTTATCTTATAAAAGGTTACAAGAAATGCAACAACAAGCCCGCGCTACTGTAGAACTAATGAAAGAAACCTATTCGAGAATCAGAAACGATGAGGAAAAGAAGAAAGGCTTGGTTATATTACAAGCTTTGTATGGAAAATTACCTGCAGGTAAGTTGATGTAACATTGTTTCAATTATTTTACAATGGTGTCTAATAAAAATTAATATCAATTAATATGTAAATTTTTATATATCAAAGAATTTAGAATGAAATATTTTTGTGAGTAAACATTTATTTTATAATGACAAAAAAATATCTTATGCTTATAGAAAAGTAACACAACAAGATGTTTTTTATTGCTGGCAATTTGTGATTAAAATATGAATAAAATTCATCAAAGAATGCTAGTTATTTAAAAATAATGAAAATGTTATCATTATAGTAGTCTATTGTGTTCTACATATCATAATTTTAAACGGCTCAAGATGCCATGCAAAGTGCTCTCTACCCGCATCCTATGTCCGTATCCTATATTATCCTATGTCCGTTTCCTGGTTCTAAGCTACCTGCCCACCAATTTTCAGTCAAATCGATTCAACCGTTCTTGAGTTATAAATGGTGTAACTAACACGACTTTCTTTTATATATATAAGATTTACAATACAATGCTAACCTAAAATAGAACTATGTCCCACAAAATTATATAAAATATTTTGACTGTGGGATCAAAAATTTAAATTTAAATTTAAATTAATATAAAATTAAATTAAATAAGTATGATAATTAAGATAAAAGGTATTAATATCGAGTGTTTTATATTTTAATAGTGCTTTCAAGATTTCTTAATAATTTAATTGCTTGTCCTGTAAAGCATTTATCATATTCTGATCTATGGTCACAGATTTATTGTATTCTGCTTGTAGGTGCGGATAGCCATGAAGTGACAACAGATGAAGCAGGTGACGGTGTTCAAGCGGAATCACCACATGGATATTCCGAAGTTATTGATGTTACTATACCTCTGCAGTGCCTTGTTAAGGATTCCAGGCTCGAGTTACTAGAAGCTAGCAAGGTATTAATTGTTTTTAATGTACAAATAAATATAAGAAAGATATAAATTACATTTTTCTAACATATATGTAAAGGAATGTGTATGTCAAGTCAATCAATCAGTTAGTCAGTTTAGTTGGAAAAGGTCTAGTTACCCTTATATAAGTGGGGATGTATATGAAATGTTACAAATATATGTCATTTTTACTTACCGTTACATAATTTTTTAGCTATAAATAAAGTGGGATCTCTTAAAGGTAGAAATATTAATGTATTACTGTATTTAGTAAGTACTGTAATAAGCAATGGTATCTTAGTTGTTTTCAGAGAAGACATTACAACGTATTGTTTCAGTTGTTGCCATGGAAACCATACTAATTTTCGCCTGCGATTCCGTCCGCGCAAAATTAGAAATAAACTGAACAAGTAGCTATTCGTATTCTAGTTAACTAAATGTTTTGAACTTTTTTAATAATTATTTATTGTTTATTTCAGTCGGAGTTACCAGGATTCTATGATCCATGTGTTGGGGATGATAAGCATCTCACAATCAAATACTCTTTCCATAATAATCTTTACGTTTGCACCATTACTGATCAACAAGCCGTTGTATTGCCACGCAATAGTGAGTAATGTTATATATCTAAATTATTTGTATGTATGATAGCCTTTCCGAGCTTTTTCCAGAAAGATAAAAAAAAAATATAAGATACTAATTTCTTTTAACAAAAAAATATTTACGTAATAATTTAAGTATTTTTAAAATTAAATTGGAACCAAATAAATTGTGGTCAGTTTGTGTTTAATTTAATTTTCTTTGTTTCCAGATCATCGAATAAAAAATAGATCCTGAAAATTAAAGTCTAGGTGCAAACGCTAGCACCCAACACAACAAATGAATGTATTCTTCAAAATTATTATTATTTATTTAGTTTTTTTTTTCATCTTGTAGCCGGAATCCAGTATTCATTTTTAAAATGCGTGATTAGTGTTGCAATATTGAATAAAAGATATAACTATTTTTGAATTGATATGATAATTGTTACATTGTCTATGATCATGGCATTTTAAATATTTTACATATTGTTATTGTATTTGTAATATATTTAGTTGTCATGGTAACCTCTATGAAGGTTTGGAAGTGCCTTTATGTTCGCATGTCAGTAATATTTATAAAAAAAAAATAGCCAATACCAAATAACGCTACGAACTTATAAATTTTACGTAACTGTATGTACTAACATCATATTTTTCTAAGGCTATTTGCAGTCATATAAAATTAAGATCAGCAATAATATAAAAAAAAACAACAACATTTTATATTGAATGTAACTTGATAATTATGACGTTCAATATTTTATAGTTGTTAATGCTTTTTTGAAATATATAAATAAATTATTGTTAGACAAGTTTTCTTCCGTTATAAATGTAGTTTATATTGGCACAATTATTTACTAAAATGTTAGCAATAAGCTAATTTTATTCTATATAAAGTAAATTATAATAATTTTGATGAACACCAACTATTTATTATTGATGTGTCTGAGTAAATGAATTTAAAGTATATTTGTAGCGTAATTGCATTTGAGTTTTTGTTGTGTTAAAATGTTAATATATTTCATGGCAAATTTAAAGCAGAATTTTAAGGTGCTTGGGGGCATTATTGTAGAATAGCAACACTCAATAGATAGTCACAACATTGTATATACTCGAAAAGTATAGCATCTTTTTGAGTGTTTATGTAACAAATTGTGTCATGGAACGGTAGTTTAACCTGTAGTTACCCGTGACTATAGTTTAAACTGTGGTTTTCAAAGCACTATATATGGCAGTGAATTTCCAAAAGATAGTATGAGTGCATACTAAATATATTTTCATTACTATTATAAAAAAAATCAAATATAACAAGTGGTGAGTAGTAAACAAAGATATTTTAAAATTAGTTCTGTTGATTGTAGATTGCCAATAAACAATTTTTAAGCATTTATGATGTTTTTGTTTTTTCAACAATCTTTCCTAATGTCCTTAATACTTAAACAACTTAAATCTTGCGTCTCGAGTATCGAGTAGCGCGTGATCCTTACGAGAGTTCTATTAATATAAAAGACTAGCTTTTACCCGCAACTCCGTCCGCGCGGAATAAAAAAAAAATAGAAAACGGGGTAAAAATTATCCTATGTCCGTTTCCTGGTTCTAAGCTACCTGCCCACCAATTTTCAGTCAAATCGATTCAGCCGTTCTTGAGTTATAAATAGTGTAACTAACACAACTTTCTTTTATATATATAGATGTGCTAAAATTAAAACAGATTGATTTTTGTCATGTGCAAAATCTTTATCAGAATATTGGCGAATATAAGTACCATTAAACATTGCATGTCCCTTTTACGATATAGTTACCCTTTGAATGTTTATACTATGCTTTTGTATTGTACCACACAATAGATAATAAATCCTTTTTAGATGTGATGAGATGACTATTCAAATTGAACTCCGACGTTCGCAACGATTACGAAATTAAATAGAGAAACCACTGACGGTTCAGTAATTTAATTATAATTTTTTTATTAGCGATATCTTATTATCAAGTTATATGAGTTATTTTATCAACCTATAGAACTTTTTATAGATGGAAGTAACATTTTTTCTTACTTCCATTGTAATTTGTTTAATGACATTTATAGGTTTAGTTAGTGACGCGCAATTTCCTTCAAAGGAGTATAAAGTTTCACTTCACGTTAATGTGAAATTGTGAAAAATTACAATGTTTTTTTTTTAATAAAAGGTGTAAAAAACGCAATCGCCGACTTAAATTCGCCAAAATGGCGAAGCGACTGTTGTTGCATTGCCTACCTCCAATGTTGTTAGACGTTACATTTTACTTTATAAAATAGAGTAATGGTGAATACAAAATAATATAGAAATAAAATAAACCGTGAACCTCAAAAAATTCGTAGCTCTTGTACTATGTAATTAACTAATTTATAATAAGCGTTGACAACCGCAGTGTACAGCATGTGTGTGGCCTAACATCTAAATATAAATTATATCATAATATAAGTACTTAGGTACTAAAAAATGCTTCAAGTCGCTTTGATTAGGGCATTTTAAAAGGATAAATAAAAGCGTAGCAATAGCAAGGAACGTTAATATTGCTAAAGTGTAATTAGTACGGAACGTTTTAGACGAAATTATAAATCTTAACCACACTTTATCACTTTCAAAATGTATATTATAATTAGTAAAGTCCCCTAAATATACATAATACGTGTGTGTATACGAAATGTGCCGACAGCGTGACAAATTGTGGCAGCGTAGCAAAGGTGCCAGCTGAAAACCAGAGCAGGGGCAGTTTAGTCTCCCTGCTTCGCTGAGCTGGCTTCCTTTCGCCACACTATTGTACCAAGTTTGTGCCTTGTATTTGTGTTTTTTCTTTTTTGATTTTATATTCTTTGTGTGGCAATAAATGTTTTTCTTTCTTTCTTTCTAAATTCATAATAAATATATATTTAAAAAATATATAAGTAACAAGGAATATGGACATAATGGAACGATTATTTACACGTATTAGATGTTTTTCTTTAAATAACGTCACAAAAGTACAGCAAGAGCAAATTTTACGTCATTCGCACAGAGCCTCCTCTTGAAAACAATTTAATCCTATGTTTTTATATAAACTAATACCATAAAGATGTTTCCTTTGGTAAAACCATAGATTATGTTGATTGTTATCACAGGTACATAGTTAATTACCTTCTTGCTGATTCTACTGATGTAAAAAATAACAGGTAATTTTCATATTATTACTTTAACGAAGTGAACATAAACATACATAGAAATCAAAAGTCGAAATGTATCAAAATGCACAGGAACAAAATACGCGACAAGCATATCTAAACCTGGACTATAATGGTACTAATGTATAAACATTATTAGGGCAGGGAATATCCCAGTCGAACTAATATTTATTAGAATACCGACTTAAAGAAAACACACGAAGGATCTGAAAATTACGAGCTTAGCAATGCCCAAACATATATCCTAGAGCCGCATCCAACAAGAAATCCGATATCACTGCCTACCCTTTTACGACATTTCCGTACGCCAACATTATTATTTACATTCAGTATTCGTTGATTCAAGATTTTCATTACTTCTTTTTTAGTAAGTAATATTTAATTGGCTCCTGATATGAATCATTGAAAACATCTTCCTAAATACCTGACACGTGGGGGGAGCGTGTCAAGTATAAACATTAGCTATCGCCCGCGACTCCGTCTGCGCGGAATAAAAAAAACTTAATAAGTGGACTATGTGCCTATGTGCACAGATGTAGAACATAGTCTTCCAAACTATGTCCAAATTTCATCAAGATCCGTTGAGCCGTTCCATAGATACCTTCAAACAAACATCCATCCGTCCATCCAAACATTCGCATTTATATTATTAGTAAGATTACATGAACACAATAAAACGTTTGTCCTTGAGTGATGCATTGTTAAGTATTTCATTTTATAATTACTAAGTCAATTAATGTTAATAAGAGATTCTCTCGACGTGGCATAATTGAAGTAATATTTACTTAGACTTGGAGCCTTGCATACACGTTTGCCTAAACTACAAGATTTAGGTGATTCAACACGTAGTCGTTGCAGCTCGTTTGTTGTCTGTGCTGTTTTACTATCGGTTTCCACTACCCTCTAACCACATATTACCATTTAACTTAACATCCTCCCTGTCTGTAAGACTTTAAGCCTGGAAATAACTTTCGTTAAATACCCACGAGTACGAGTATGTTTATTAGTTGGACTAAAATTATAGAAAAACTCATCATCCCATAGGAATATTCTAATCAAATAAGTACGTACGGTACTGGATAACATTAAAGTTTTTTTTTGGTAACTGTAACTGACTAGCTTGTGAAAAATCATACCTTTTATATCAAAGATGAAGGCGTGAGTCGGCTAGTGTAGGTTATAGATTTCGGCTAGTTTATAGTTTTCAAGCAACTTATGACATTCAAATGCACGCAATTGTATTCTGAGATTTAAAACTTTGTAGTATAGTTAGGTTATAAAATATAGGTTTGATCGCGCACAACGTGCTTTTAAAGTGATCTGGAAACATAATGAGTGTTTTACGTAATACCGCATTGTATTGGCCGCGATTATAAAGTGTTTCTGCCTAGCCTGGGATCTTCATTAGTTTAAATGGCGTTGTCACCACCTCAAATTATGTTTACAATTGTTGCTTGTAACTTGCATTGGTTATGTAACGCAATGTCATGGCACGACAAAGTAATTATCAACGTTGGTGTACCCTAGCTTATTCCTCTTATCGTTGTTTTCGGAAATCAAAATCCCTATATAAAACAATATAGTCACCCCTCTCATTATCTTTGACAAGACAGAAATAAAAATATATTTTATATAGAGTTTTTGGTGTCAGAAACCAAGGCTGAATCATAATATGTCAGGTTATTCAGAAATGTAAAAGAAAAGGAGGATTAAAACCAAAGTTGCTAAACGCAACTTATAATAATTATAGTTAACAGTTATGATCCAAAAAATAAAGGAACATATTATAGACGTGCATGGTTTCCAATTTTGGGTTATTATTTTTGGGTACGGCGAATTTTAAGTTATAGCTCTTAATACTCTTAAAATCAACGACCTTGGAATATTAGTTTTCTTAAAACGAGTTAATAAAACCAGTCATATCCTGCTGCTTAATTTTAAAATACGCCAGACTAAGAGGGTAATATTGTTTCGGTTAATATTGTAACTGTGTATAATTCCACTTTGATCAATTGAAGTGTAAACGACTGAAAGAATTTTGAAGACTGAGATGTCATTCATAATTTTCGGACACTCAGGCTACTATTATGTTTATAAAGTTTCAAAATGTTATGCCTCTCCTTTTGTAGTGTTCTATTCTTCCAATAAAGGAATATGTTTCTTAAAACTACGAATAAACACGGACTCTCTATTATTTGAATTTCCTTCAATTGATGGACGTTATCCAAGAACCAGTAACCTTAAGAAGTTTATTGCACGCCCATAGTTATTTACTGCGAATAAATCGACTTTCTTATTTCACTGCACGACGATCTTTTCCTCAAAGCAATTGGATGGTCCCGTTATTTTTAGTTTGTTACTGAGGCACTAATAATCGTTTAATCTTTAATGAAGCAGATCCTTAGTTTATATTCGCCATACTAAATCTGACAGGAGCTATGAGCATTAAATAATATAAGTCAAATTAGATTATGACAGCTCACCAGTGCCCCCCCCCCCCCGCCGTCAATGTCTAAAAATTGTCACAAGATCCTTGCTGTTTTGTTTCTTTCATTTCATTTTCTATGCCTATGTAGCTTTTACGTGTTTAACAGAACTAATTGCGATAGCAGCGCCTCTCTCACAACTTAAAATGTATCCTCACAGTCTTACTCGTATTTTGGGTTACTGCATATAAACTTACTGCAATTGTATGAGTTAAAGAAAATTCGTTTATTTGAGTTAAAAAATACCATTATTTAAAATGGCGACAATTTCAAATTACTACATTTTTTTGTTAGCTGTACAAAGAATGTGTCAAAAAAACTTCGCTACACTAATAAAAACTGCTAAAAACCATTTTGTGCAGTTACGATAATCCAGGTAGGTAAGAATAATAAAATACCTTTATATAGTTGGATGAATTGTATTTTAGTTCTTGTTTCAGTCTAACTATGCATTCTTGTTTCAGTCTATGCATTTCCATTAGTTGAACATTTGTAAATATTTTTGTAAAGGGGTACGGCAGTGGAAACTCGCGGTTAAATACATTTATTGATGTGATACAATGAGATTTGACTGTAAAGCTCTCATTATCATAGTGAGTTTCGAATGTAGTGCGTCATATTTTCATCCCTTTAATTCCCTTTGACAAAACAAAGACAACAATATTAATACATGTCTAACTGCAGTCGAGACCCATTGTAAAGATCTTAGTTAAGTTATTGTTGTTGTTAAGTTTGAAAACATAAAATAAACGAAAATCCTTTAAATAACGATCTAAACTGTAAAAGCGAAGACTTGAAATCTGTTTACTTATGCAAAGTTTAAGGGCTGATTTTCCAAAATTGTTAATTTTCATCAGTAAAAGTATGAAATTTGCCGTGACATCTAGAACTTTCAGCTCTACGTTAATGAGCAGGTTTATTTACAAGAACATAACAACTTCCTGTGTATTAATAAAACTTACTGTATTAAATGCAATAATTATGTAAATAGCGTCCGTTTACATGATATAAACGTGTAATATTCGCTCATCTAAGCATACAAGTTATATCTTTTAAGTTAATCTTTCTTTTAAAGTATTAATAAAATATATTACAGCCTGTAATGATAGAGAAATTTTATCAGCCCTTGTTCGCGACCGTGACGTGATATCGTAAGGACAATCTAATAATATTTCAACTGAGAACTTTATATCATAAAGTCCTTAGTTGAAATTGCATGATTCACGGAATTGATATGTTTTGGCTGGAGGTTACAGACAGTAATTTATAACTGACGTAATCTATGTTTATAACATTTGAACGCAGTTGTTTACGATGTGCGAAATTGCCAATTTTTCCACGCATAATTAAGTGTTACTAATTGATCTCAGTATTTCCACCAATCCCACCAAATGTAAGTCCTGATAAATGCCCTGCGAAAGGGAACTTAAATACAGTCCTAATTTTAGTCCTCTTCTCTTATCTTAGGAAAGGATGGAGTGAGAAAATTAATTTGACGGAGGAAAGGACGCATATAAAGGGAAATATTTTCTTTCAATGCGTTGCGTCCTCCATAGATTGAAGGTACCTATGCAACGTCATAATACAATCTAATATATAAAATTCTCGTGTCACAGTTTTCATTCCCGTGCTCCTCCGAAACGGCTTGACCGATTCTCATGAAATTTTGTGAGCATATTGAGTAGGTCTGAGAATCGGCCAACATCTATTTTTCATACCTCCTCCCCATTTTTTAACTGCGCGCGGACGGAGTCGCGGGCGACAGCTAGTTATAATATATAAATAAAAAGTAACACATGTGAACATTATTGCTATCTCTGTTTATTACAAAGATAATGAGAGGGATGGAAATATTGTTTTAATACAAGAAAAACAGGTAGCATTTACAGTAACTAATAGTGTCCATTGTCGTAACAACTATCAAATAATACTTTCAACTTTCGTTCTCTTTGGAAAGAAAAGGGAGATGTAGTAAATAGATGTAGTAGAGAGTAACATTTTATCTGATTTGTCACGCTTAAGAAACTACAAACAAAACTCAATTAAATAGTAATTATATTAAATGCGATAAAAAACAAACATAAGAACAAGTTTTTAGGGTGTTTAATCCAGTCTTAAACTAAAGGCTTTGGATCAATTTTTGTAGCAAACATACGGGAGAAGTCTGACCGTTGATTACTTCTTATTGAGAAAAAGAAAAAGAGAAATAACCAATGACATACTTAAAGCTGAATTAAATTAACCTTCTCAAATAATCGAATCCGGAATCGGATCTTTCTTTGTTTAAGAATAATATTTACTTTTTTCTGTTGCAATTAATTGTTCAAGTTTGCTGACGAACATCGTTTATCTTTCGCGAATTGGATTTCCTTTTTTTAATTATGTATTATTGATGATACTTTGAAAAGTAACTACCTAGTGGATGTTAAGTTTTCCGTTTAATAATTTATTACCATACACCTCCGAAACGACTTCACCGATTTTTATGAAATTTCATATCCATAATTAGTAGGTCTGGGAATCGGCTACTATTTATTTTTCACACACATGTAGAGACTGAAGATCTGGCAGCTTCCTCGGACAAAGAATTAGTCTAGCTATTCAAAGAGGGAACGCTGCCAGTATCTTTGGAGCCAAGTCTAAAGTCATCCTTTTAATAATATATTTAAGTTTTTATATTATATTTTTTAAGGTTTTTACTTTTAGGTTCTAGAGTAATTTGAAATAGATTGCACATCCGAAGACTTTTGTAAAGGAACTGTAGAACATAGTTTGGAAGAACACATAGGTTACTTATTAAGTTTTTTAACAGTGCGCGGACGGAATCGCGAGTATCAGCTAGAAACCGAAGTGTACCAAATTCCCAAAGAATCGATCAACAGAAAGTGCGTGTAATTTAAATGAAGTAACATATTAGAGAATTGAATACATCTTTATTTCTTTTTCATTTTATTTTATAAGTTGAATGTAACCGTTCAATAAAACTAATTGCAGAAGTTTCAGGTGTTATTAGGAAAATCATCTTTTCATCGAGTTTGGGCTCGTCTGAATAATGGAATCTTGACGATCTTTTTTAAAAAAAATAGTTCTTTTAATTAATAAGAACATAATAAAAGATTGTTTTTATACGTTTCTTCTCAAGTCTTTGAAATTAATTATCGATAAGAAAATAAAAGTTGACAATATGTAAACTTTAATTACAGTAAAAGCAGCTTAGATTGTAAAGAGTTAACGTTATTGAAACGAGTATTATATTCCAAATAGAGATCTAAACATAAAAGGCGGACCCACTATTGTGAGCACAATGGGCGTGCCTAAACTTATGGGTGACAATCCCATTTCGTGCAGGTAGTCGTTTTTTTCCATCACTGTCCACAAGTTTTCAAGAGACACTAATAAAAATGTTGATCGCCAACTTAAAACAATTATCGTAGTCTACATTTTTTTCAATTAATTGATTAATTGTTATTTAAGAACGCCAGATAATATCTGAAAAGTCTGATTTTGATTGAGCATCGATCTAAACGAGCGGTTTAATAAAATATTATGTGATCCATGCGTGAACCTAAAGTATGTATATATTATGTATGAAATACAGTCTGTAGTATGAAACCCCGCCTATTCAGAATTATAATTTGGCTTTGATAATATTTAAAGTTAAAAAAAGAATTCTTATGACTTTGGGCACGAATTTCCTGGCAACACCCTGAATCTGGTTCATTTAATATACCTACTGTTGGCAGCAGCCTGTTTCGTAATAAAACTTAAAATCGCACGTGTAAAAAAATTAGGGCGCTGAGATGTCAAAGGAGGCGGCGGCGGAGGTGGTAAGGCGATGACGGGGTGTCAGGGTGGCGGGGCGCGGGTCAGGGGCGGCGAGGGCGCAGGGTGCAGCGGCGCTGCTCCGGCGCAACATAAAGCCCCCTCCGCTCCGCGCGGCTTCAGTGCCCACCGAGACCCGCGACTGTTAACACGCTTTCGCGACTCACTGCCGCACTACACCGCTGACGCTGACCCGCAACACGCGATTGTGTACACTTGTGAGCGAGGCGCGCGCCCTTTCTCTCACGCAGTGTGATCGTGCTTCGGTACGTGAATGCAAAACCGGACTGCTCTCTTGGCAAGAGACAACGAAAAGGAATCTACCGCCGTGCGGGACTCTGAAGTATTTCAACGGGTGAGTTTGATATTTATAATTTTTGTACAGCCTCAGCGACTGCCTTTTGCCTCTGCGAGGGTTATAAGAAAATATTAAAGGATATAAGTGTGGACTTCATGAAAGCCTCTCCAAGGTATCCAATCCGCGGTCTGTGTTAGGTTATCCAGGATCGAGATGAATTAAATATTTCAGATATGCAGCCGCCTCTTATACTTAACCGTTTCCTTCGACGGGTTAGAACTGCGCGCCGAACGAAGCGGTGCTCTTAAGGTGAACAGCTCTACGGTATTTGTAAATATTGAGACTCGATGCGAATAGTCCACTTTTACGTCGACTTTGAAACAAAAAAAAATTAAAAGACGCATTCACGTTTTATTTTTATTTTCGTAGTATTGTACGTTTGAAAAATTTAAACGTCCCATATCGATGTCACAGTGAAATGTGGCTGGCGATTCGACGCGTATGTTTGATTCTTTTGTTCAAGTATTATTCACTGCGACTGGTACGAAACACAAAAACCCATTATAACAGCAATGTATTCGCCGTCAGTTTGTTGGGTAACAACTGAAATATTGCCGTCCAGCGCCCCCCGGGCTCATTCGTCCGACACTAAACAACTCGTCGGTCGTCGTTTATAGGATTCTGTTACACGTTCATCAAAACACAACTTTCTTTTTCACAGAAAGTAAACAGAATGCGTCGTCCGATACATTTTCAAAGTTTACCTTACTCGACAATCGGTCATATGATATTATGACCCGTATAAACAACATTATTGTAACGAAGAACAATGTTATTGTGGACATAGGAAACAAGTCCAAGTGATTGCGCCCGCTCCTATTATCAGTCCACGTGTACATACATAACTTACATAGATATAAGGTCCAAATTCTTTCTTTAAATTTGTACGTTCATTTCTTTACTGAGGTGACTTTTTTGTATATTACCTACCTACGTTAACGAACTAATCGACGCATTAATTAATGGCATGTGCTCATTAGATACTTTCGAAGAGATAATGGCTTTTAACTTGTCTATAAGTGCATTCAAAGAGCTACTTAGCAATGTTTAAATTGAAAAATGTCCGTAAACACGTTCTCTTAAGTAAACATTAACATTCTACTCTTTTGGAATTAATATTTTATACGAATTTTATGTATATTATATGTTAAGATAGTTAACAGGATGTAATCTTAAATATATAATCAAATCAATATAAATACATTTAAATCCTAATGGACAGTCTATTTAATTTTTAGCCGACTTCAAAAAGGAGGTTATCTATTCGACTGTTTTTTTTTTATAATTGTGTTTCGGTGGCTAGTGGCTACTGTGATATTTCATATTGTGTAATATAAAAAATTCCGTTTTTTTTTAATTAATTTTCGATTTAAAAATATTAAACAAGTTATCGCGCCTTCCTGCAATTAAAAATAAAAATTACCCTGGTAGTTTTTCATAAAACTTCAAATATAATTATGAAAAATTATAAAATAATATTAAAAAATATTTTACATTTCAAAATGTTTATTTTATTGCGTCTTGACATTATTTTAAATTGTTTCATATTTTTATTACAATCTTTAGTTTGTAGCTTCAGCTATTTGTAATGTATAATATTTAATAAAAAAATATGTTGTTTAATCTTGAATACAGTTTAAGTGGTTTTTTACTCGATTGAGAGTTAATTCTTACAACAAAAAGCAGTACTTTGTCGATGCATGATGAGTAATTATTCAATTATCTTCTATATACAAGGACTGGAACAATTTCTGTATCACAGTGGTTTTCCTCCATCATTACGATTTAGGTTTCGTAAAGGTTAGTTAGGCATATTTTATATTCAATACATATGTACCTATACGTCTTACCACTTATATACTTAATTTATTAATTATATGTTTGTACGTGAATAAATTAATGCTTAGGTGTACTTGTCAACAGTCGGTTTTTACAAACTGGTCGTGTTGGAACAATATTTGAAATATTATTGCATTCAAGTGCATTATGAAATAATTGCACTTGAATGCATTATTTCATAATGCACTTGAAAACAAGTGTAAAATTGTATACATATTTCAAGAAATATATTTAAGTAAGCATATAAGGGGACCGCAAAATACTAGAATGGCGGCCACAGACAGGTCGACGCAGCGTAGACAGGCCTCCCGATGATCTGGTCAAGGTTGCAGGAGTATCCTGGATGCGGGTAACACAGACATAGTGGCGATCTTTGAGGGAGGCCTATGCCCAGGTGTGGGAGTTTTGTGGATGAAAAGAAGAAAAAAGCTAAAAAATTAGTAGTAAATTCTTTTAAAGACATTTAAAAAAAATATCAACAATAAAAGATGACTTTAAAATATTAGATGCTATTACTTTTTGGCGAAGTAAAAAACTCTGCTGTAAAGCGGTTTTTGTTTAATAAAAATGCCAATTTATAATGTGCTTGTTATCTTTAAAATCGCTAGTTTGAAAAACGCGATTTTATTATATATATTTTTTTTCAACGCATATCTCTAGGAAGATTCGCCATTGAAAGTCTCCTTTTACGCAGTCAAATGCTCTAGAGTAGTCAATGAAACACATAATCATTGGGTCATTGAATTCACGGGTCTTCTCGATGAGATCCCTTTAACAAAATGTAGTAACTTCTGGTTAGAAATTATTATAGAATATTATATAGAAATTATTATATTAAATTCTTATGTAAATATATGTATGCACAGATGACGATAAAATATAAAAAGTCACAGATTGATTGTTTTATAGGTTAGTAGACGGACGACAAATATATTACCTCTGAAATTTAAACACTTCTTGACCCTCTATTGGTCACGAGCTATAGGTTGCAAACCCATGTCAAGATTATGTCCATAGCGTAATATGTTACATGAGTGATTTCCAAGATGTGACGTAGCGTATGCGTGTAAAGAAAAACAATAAACAGTTTGCCGTTTTCTCGTTAACTTCGTAAGTCCTTAGCAGAGGTGCGTTACCAAATGATTGTTACAAGCGACGTGTCGCAACTTGTGGCGAGGACGTGTTTGTTTACTTGCTACATGTCGAAACAACTCACAGTTTCGGAGCCTTCGGATCCTCCCCGGTGCTAAATTTAGCCTGTTAGTATATGTGATGTATTTCCCAGAATCATTCATGAGTTGAATATGTTACCTGCAAGTAACCTAACGAATTAATGTTTTTTTTTTTATAAATTCTTAATCTTTGAGACCGCTCAATCAATTTTATGCTATTTTGTAGATAAGGTTTCAACTTAAAGAATATTTTTAGAAACTACAAGTGTATCTATTGAAATAGAAAAGGAACAATCATAGTAATCAGAAAAAACAAATTAATAAAATAAAATTAAAATTAAATCAAAAAAAATTGTATAAGCAAAACCACAGATCTCGCCGCGGTTGCGTGTAGCCGAGAAAATCGTTTAAAATAATGCGTCATTTGAAATTAACTTAACCAGATATAACTGGTACGATGCGGTTTGTTCGCTTGACTTCATTGGTGCCATGAAGAAACGTGGAAGGTGGACGTGTTGCGTAACTTTGCTAGGAAGCATAAACAGTGCTCGTACGAAATATAAATTCGCGTTCTTTATTATGTCTTTTATGTCTTCACATTGATTTAAGGCTGTCAAAATTAACTCGTTTTTTTAACACATCACACTAATATTTCGCGTTTGAAGGTAGACAAAAAAAAATTAAGGTGCGTCTGGTCGGATGTCATCATCTGAGAAGCATTTAAATTTTGAAACAATATTTTATTGGAATTATGTATGTATTTTATAAATTCAAATCAAACTAGAATGACAGCATAAAGCGTGTGATTAACATTTCGTTTTTTTTAAATAAGTAAGAATTGTAAGATAAAATTAACTAAGCGTGTTTTCTTATTTAATTACACAATTATTATATTAATGTTGGTATTAAGTAAAAGAACTATGAAATAGCTTCAAATGCCTTATTAAATTAGACTATTAGTGGAATTTGCTTATACTATTCGTAGTTGAATTAATAAATATTGAGACTTAATGTATATTAAACTTTAACTATGAACACACCAACCATGTTATATGACAATAGAAAAAATTCTACTACGGACTTAATTTTATTATAAACTTGAATTTATATTATGGAAACAATTAGTACCTGTATGTTATAATTAAGACTAAGTTTAGTTGTGATTGAGCCAAACGAACAATTAAAAAAAAAAACAATACGTTGGCATAAAAAGTCTTTTGAAGTAAATGAGAGAAAAAATTACAAAATCTTCATTACAAGCTACAAATAATGTTGAATTTTTCTAAGACTAGATTTCAGGTTATTAGAATATTTTGGAATCACGTCAAAAGTAAACCGGTATGTACAAATACGTATTTAAAATGAATTCTGTAATACGTTTTAAACCAGTTTCTAAGTCGTTTCTCTTAATGGCTCTTGTGTTAGTGAATTGTTGATTCAAACGGGGGTTTGGCTCTTGTAGGTGCACTTGATACAACCTTGTCAAGGTTGCAATGAATTAAATATTACTTGTGTGTACTTATAACTACATTATGATATAAATAGATATTTAAAAATAAAGTTCCCTGCCTTTTAAATTACAATTTAAGTTCCCTTCTGTTACAAATTTGTAGTGCGACAATCTTGTTTCATCCCCTAAAAGTACGGGAAGAAAGTTTTTTTAAAAAAATATTTTCCTTCTGCAGGATCATTTTTAAAACTTTCTTCTTAATACTGTTTTTGAAAATTCATCATCAACGTGCACGTAGTCGCGGGCGTCAATTAGTTATAAATGAAATGATTTAGCAATGCATTGTCGACATCAAAGACGACTGCGATATACATCTTCTGGTTGCATTCATGTTTAATTCCATTTCTTGGCTACGTGGCAAAAGGACTAAGGAAAATTAACCGATTATCATGCGCCGTCTCGGAAACCTTCGTGATAAGTTATTTAAAATCCTTTTGTTTGTTGTACGAGGGCAATAAGAAAGATAAAGTTATCTTATGATCAATCCACCATTTTTGTAGTTAACTTTGATGATCTGTAGTTGTTAAGATTATTGTAGGTACATTACAAAACATTTTACGTAATTCAATGTAATTATTAAGTAATATGAAAACAATAATATTAAAGCTATTACTGGTGCTGTAAATTGAGTTTTAAACGTGGATAGACCCATCAATGATTATGAATGGTTGGGTATTAATGTTGGAGTAGTATAATCTGCTTAGATGCTGAGATGTGCACTGGCTGTTTTAGTTTTATGAAAGTGTACGTCAGTCATGTGTCAAGTATTTTATATAGTCTTTCAAGAATAAATTTTCCCATGTAAACGTGTGTTCTTCATCAGGTTATGGGCCCAGAAACGCAATATTATCAGGTTATGGGCAAATAATATAAAACGTTAACATAATGGCTCAATCAGTGCGAATAGAGTTACTGAATAAAGAGAATTATGAAACGTGGAAAATACAAGTTCAAGCATTGTTAACGAAGACGGAAGGTTGGCAATACGTAAGTGGGAAAAATGTTAGACCGTGTTCAACACCAGGTAATGAAAAATTATTAGATGATTGGTTAGCTGCAGATGAAAAAGCGAAGGCAGATCTGATTTTGTCTATAAGTCCGAGTGAGTTAAAGCACGTAAGAGGGTGCATGACTTCACGAGAGGTGTGGTTGAGACTCGAGTCTATATATGCATCTAAAGGACCTGCACGTAAAGCAATTTTATTGAAACAGTTAACATTACATCGTATGCAAGAGGGCGAGGATGTGCGTGAACACATTTCAAAATTCATGGACGCTGTAGATAAACTGAATGATATTGGAATCGAAATACATCGAGATTTGTTATCAATATTATTGTTATATAGTTTACCAGCAAGTTATGATAACTTTAGATGCGCAATGGAATCCCGCGACGATTTACCTACGGTGGATATACTAAAAATAAAAATTTTGGAAGAGGATAGCTCGAGGCGACAGAATAATAATTCTATTGAAATACAAGGAGCTATGTATGCTAAGAGAAATGGGACGAGAAATAAGTCATTCAAGAACGTCAGTACTGTATCTAATTCCGGTGGTACATTCAAGTACAAATGTTTCAAATGTCATAATTATGGTCATAAAGCTAGTGATTGCAAAATAAAGAAGAAAAATCATGAGATAGGATGTGTAACTGTAGAACAAAACAATTATGAAACGTTTAATTGTAATGGTTTATCAAATAATTTAATACGCAATTCTTTTATTTTAGATAGTGGGTGCACATCTCATCTCTGCAAAGATCCTGAATTTTTTGTTAAAGGGGTTTTTCCGTATACTGCAAAATTAAACTTGGCTAGTAATCTGTCGACAAATGTCAAAGGTAAGGGTGATATTAATTTCGTAGCTTCAAATGATCGAGACAAACGTCAAATTCTGCTTCGCGATACTTTGTACGTTCCCAATTTAAGAAGTAATTTAATTTCAATTGCGAAAATTACTGAAAATGGTCATAATGTTCTTTTTAAACGTGATGTTGCTTATGTCACTGACAACAAAGGCATTATTAAAATGACAGCTGATCGTGTGGGTAACTTATACAGAGTGAGAGAAGTGAAAAATAGAATGAATGACGCGTTAGTTGCTATGAATGTGGATGTACGTTTGTGGCATGAGCGTATGGGTCATTTAAATGCACGAGATCTTATGAAATTACTGAATACTTACGGATTTGATGTTAAGACAGAGGATATGAATGTATTATATGACTGTGAAACATGTACGAAAGGAAAAATGACTGCACTACCGTTCTTGAAGACGAGAGGCCCATGTAACACTAAATTAATGATTGTCCATTCGGACGTGGTTGGACCAATGAGAACCGAATCTCTCGGTGGAGCAAAGTACTTCGTTACTTTTATAGATGACAGTACACGTTGGTGCGAAGTGTACTTGCTCAGTAAGAAAAGTGAAGTATTGAACGCGTTTAAAACGTATAAAACTTTTATTGAAAAACAGTCTGGTATGAAAATTAAAGTTCTTCAGTCTGATAACGGTGACGAATACTGCAACAAAGAATTCGATGTCTTTCTAAGTACAGAAGGAATTCAACGTCGTTTGACGGTTGCACATACACCTCAAATGAATTCTGTAAGTGAGCGTATGAATCGTACTCTCACAGAGATGGCGAGATGTATGTTATTGTCTTCGGGACTGTCTAGTTGTTTTTGGGCTGAAGCTGTGGCAACTGCCTGCCATATTATAAATCGCTGTCCGACTAATACTTTTAATGGTGACACGCCGTATAACAAGTGGTATGGAGAACCAGCTAATATTGAGTACATGCGATGTTTTGGTTCTAAATGTTTAATTTTAGACAAGACGCCTAATAAAGATAAGTTTGTCGCACGTGTTCGAGAAGGCATAATGGTGGGATACCCACGAACTTCTAAAGGATATCGAATTTGGATACCAGATGAACATAAAGTTGTTATTGCACGAGACGTGAAATTCCAAGAAAGTCAAAAGAAAGATAGCAATGTAGATGGAAATGAGATTATCGAAAAGGATAAGAAATCAAATAATGAATCGATAGTTGATATAGTATTCAATACAGAGACGATATGTGATGATATTGAAATTGTACATGAAAATAACATAAATGATAACAATGATAATGGCGATGCAAGTAAAAATGCAACTGGTGGAATAAATGAGATTATATTAAAAAGAATGCCTGGAAGACCGAAAATACAAAGAGGTCAACGTGGAAGGCCTAAGAAGTTATATAATGTTAAAGAAACAGAAATCAGTAGCTACATCGTCGATGAAAGCTGAATGCATGAGGAAGCTGAATACGAGCCTGGCAGAATATATATGAAAGAGTGTATATATATTTGAATAGCTTATTAGCTGATGTAGGTTTGGATAAACTTGCTAAAGTGGTGATGCATGTTGACAATAGAGGTGCGATTTGTTTGGCTGAATGTCCTAAACGTAGTGTACGTCCTGTACGTAGTGTTATGACAGAAAAATATTTAACCTTAAGGCATCTGTCAACGGATTTAATAATAGCTGACAATATCCAAACATTTATTTTGTGTAAAAGGTTTAGGGCTCGTAGATAATGCAGATTAAAGGGGGCGTGTTGGAGTAGTATAATCTGCTTAGATGCTGAGATGTGCACTGGCTGTTTTAGTTTTATGAAAGTGTACGTCAGTCATGTGTCAAGTATTTTATATAGTCTTTCAAGAATAAATTTTCCCATGTAAACGTGTGTTCTTCATCAATTAACACTAGTTACATATATAATTGGATAATCATCTTAACGGGCTGTTTTCGCATTAAAAATACTATGACAATAGTAATAACGTAATATAAAATTAAAACTAAAGGTAACAAAAATCTTACTAATGTTCTAAATGCTAAAGTTTAGATGGATGAATGTTTGTTAGAAGGTATCTCTGGAACACCTCAAAGGATCTAGATGAAATTCGGCATAGATGTACATAATCTAAAAGAACACATAGGCTAGCACTAAATATGTTTTCTTACTTCGGCGCGAGCGGAATCGCGGGCGATAGCTAGTAAAACATATTTTTATAAAACATGATTTTATGAATAAATACGACGAGCTTGTTTTTTGAAATGGACAATGTATTTAGCTTACTTTGTTAAAATGTCTCATACCAATGTATGTTTCGGAAGATAACAAACATTTCCTAGTGCATTAGTTACGGCTTAATTAAATTCTAGACACAAACAAATTGTCTGGAAGAACGTCTCCTCTCTATCAGCACGTCACGGAATTATTTAGTTTAGTTTAAAATAGACCTTTAAGATTGACGTGAGTCATATATTCAGTGGCCTAACCACAAAACGGTAAATATGAAAAGTTAGGAAGTTTTTCATGGGAAGGAGGAATTTCAATGCGGTTTAAATATTATTAATTTTATACGCAGTCTTATGAAATTAAAAATGTTTTCATTTTATTGATTTTTTTTTGTTTTCACGAGTTTAAGTTAGACTAAAACGTAGCTAATTGCTGATTAAAAAAATAGATTTCTAAAATTTAACTTTGTAATTAGTACGAACTTCGTTTACGCGCTCTAAGTTAGTTCGCTATTTATTTTTTTCAAATTATTTTTACCTTTTTTTAAAAGTATTTATTTGGATTTGTTGAGAAGTAAACTGAAGTTTTGTGGTAGCCTGATTGTGATGTGATGAAACAATTATAGTGATGATATATGAATGATAAGAGATTCTTATCAAGAATTATATGATTACAACAATTTTCATATTGACATAAGTTTTATGTAATGTTGATATTTAACTACGATATGTTGAATACAATCACTCTTATTTCGAAATATTGCTTAAATTTGAAGCCAATTATCAGAATCATATAAGATTCTTATTAGATCTTATCTCTTGAAAAGTTTTTGTAATGTTTCTTTCTTTCTTGTATATTTCTGATGTACCCGAATTTAAAAATGCATGGTTTAAATTTAATAAAATACATTCTTAAGTACGCAAAAATATTTTTCGTACTCTGTATACGACGCCGTCGCGCCTGCAATCACTAATATTGGTATTTTACAAGGTGTATGAGAGACAAGTTTACATTATACGTGACTAACATTTTTTTATGAATACCGCCTTAGACTGTAAAATGATGACACATAAAATATAAAAGAACAATTTGAATTTAAAGAAAATACATAATAAGTTTTCTTATCACGAATCGACGATGACTCTGGATGTAAAAACCGGACAAATGTAACCGAAATCGGTAGTTGGACATCCCATATTATCACTCTCTGACTTAAGATGGCAGAAAGAATTTGCCAGCGCAAAGCTGAAACGTGGAAGTTGCCTTGAACTGATAAATAAAAATATTATTTTATTACCATATATGAAAAACAAATACGATGCTCCACGGATATACAGTCAAAGCGAGAGTACAAGGGACGCGGGATTTGTTTCGCGCTTATGGAGTTCGTACGCTGGGACTGGACAATGACTCTCGCTTATAGAGATTTTTTGCTTATCCAAATACAAATGCAGAAACTACGGATTTTAACAGATTTCTTTGTGAGTGATCTGAAATTTATTTTCAAAATATCGCAAAGATTTCTCAGTAAAAATGTCAACTGGCAGTCGGTGACTGTTCGAGATGCGACAAGTCAGAATAATATGAAACACGACTGTCCTTATCACGTCTTGAATACTTGACTTGAATATTTCGCGTGCGATTGCAATAAATTTTATTGTTTTTTTGTTATCACTCCTTACATAAAACTTGAATATTTATGACGACGCTTCTTAATCTTGTCACTGCCTTAATATTGCTGAAACACGATCGTAATGATTCAAATTGAGAATATTATTTTTCATACATTTCTTTAACTGATCATAAGGTAAGCTAATTTTGAAAGAATAATACGAATTATGTTGAAAATATTAGTAAACCATAACGTATTACAGTATGTTTCGACTGCCGTGACACTTAAAATTCAAACATATTGTCATCCCTTTTATAATCTTATTTATATATATAAAAGAAAGTCGTGTTAGTTACACTATTTATAACTCAAGAACGGCTGAATCAATTTGACTGAAAATTGGTGGGCAGGTAGCTTAGAACCAGGAAACGGACATAGGATAATTTTTACCCCTTTTTCTATTTTTTTTTCCGCGCGGACGAAGTCGCGGGTAAAAGCTAGTCATTGATAAAACATAGACAACAATATATATTAACACAAATGTAAGCAGTGAATTTCTACAGTTATAGCGACGAGAACGATGTATGATAGAAATTATTTCTGGTCTTTAAATATTAAGAATCAGGTATCGTGCTACAAAGTAACATAAGGTGTGAGAAATGTACAGACAAAACATTTACAAGTCTAGTCTTTGTTTAAATAATGTTAAGGAATAAGATACAAATGATTCAGAATTTTATATTCAATAATTATCCGGAATCAAAAACAATTAAATAAGAATTTAAAACGTGAGTTTTTATATGTTTCAGTCGTTTAATATTTTCATAATATGTTTTATGAATTTTCTTTTATTAATTTTATTGTTGTAACGTGTAATGATAAAATTATAGAAATAACACATATTAGTAGAAACACACTTCGTAAAATGTGTGGCATATTTTTCATGCCATAAACATAGTACATTTATAGTACAAATAAAAATTCAAATAAACTTTTGTCCTTGAATGTTTTTTTTTTATTAAAAAAGTGCATAATTGTCTAGCATTTAATCTCCAAAAGTGTTTTTTGCATAATTTTATATTATTTAAAAAATATTTTTTTTTAATCACTAAAATTATAAGCTAATTGATTATTATTAGGTTAATAAACAAATAAAGGCGTATGATTAACACACGCTTTTTTTGTTTGTTTAACATAGTGTACCGCATATCTGCAAGAAAAGTTTTGCGTATCGAATTCCCAAAGTGTTTCAATGACGGTACGAACAAACTGCAGTAGATATCTGTATTAGATATTCATACCCTTTGGTTTACACTGGAGTCGAACAATGAAGAACACACAGGAAGTAATCAACACATATACATCCTGTAAGAATTGTGTTCATAATTGCTTGCTAACTACTATAATATATGTGATTTTAACATTGTGACAACTCTATTGTATACGCTTTAAAAATCAAACGAGTGGCATTAGTATTTTGTAGCATTTTTGCCCTACTGGTAGGGAAAGGGAATATAGGGGAAATCTGACAATTAAATGTTTATTGCTCTCATTGGTGTATTTTAGCTGAATCGACTTCAAATTAGATCTAGTTCGATTTTGAAGTCAATTCGTATTTTCGTAGGGTATATGGGTGTGGTCAAAAGACCTTATTATTTTTTTTTAATTAATTAGTATCTCAAATATTTACTCATCTGAATTCATGCTACATTTGAATTCATGACAATAAGCGGACATATTTTTTAAGTTAACCTCACTTAGTCAAGCTAAGACGTGATGATGGCGAGATGTTGATTGTCGGTGCATATCTTATAGGTTAGTCGAAAAATTGCAATGTTATTCATAATGGCTTCGAACTTGGAACTTTGGCCCTGGTAATAAGTAATTGTTGCGGAACAATAATGTCAGACCTTGCATTAGGACGTGTTGATTATCCGACTTTGTTGTATTTAATATGTCGGCTAAATTGAAACGACATCCTTAAGCGATCTGGTATTGAAAACAATTTAATGATTAAGGTCTCCGGACTCTTAGTAGAAGCGCATCGCTTCTTTATTGATATATGAAATAAAAGTAGTCTATTTTATTTGGCGAGAACAAAAGTGTACATTAAGATTTCTATAAGAAATAACAAATTATCGTTTTTTTTTTCTTTGGTGTTAATGAGGTTGTCACAATCTCCCTTGTAAAACTGAGCCTAAAAATATTTCTATTATAGTTTCTCCACTTTTCGTTAAGACCTGATTTAAAAAAAAAGACCAAGCTAATTTTAAGCTCAGATTAAATAAGTTATATTCTATTTAAAAGTTAATCATCATGCCAACATAACAAATCTTTTTTTCCACTTCTAATGTAGGCAAAGTTTATAAAAATGGGTTGTGCATTTAGCACGAAACATAATGTAATTAAATAATAGGTATTCCTTCATTATCAGCGAAGCTAGACTTGATTTTATTACTTGTTCAGGAATTTTTCCAAGTTCATGAAATCGTGATTACGTATTATGATCGAAGGCGATTCGAGGTGAACTACAAAGTTCAATGCGTATAAATAATTCATAGAATTTTTATTGAGAATATCATAGCGTTTATGACATGAACTATGACATAAAAAATTATGGCGTTTAAATATGTTCAAAGATAAAAAAATGCGTTATCCAAATTTACAAATTGTAATAAGGACAGCTATAAACGTATCATCAAACAGTCGATGATGCCAGTACCATTTTTATCGGCAACAGAAAACTGGTCCGTGTACGGCAAACGTAAATTGCTGCCGACTTCTTAAAACAGTCCATGTATGTTAGCACTAACGATTAATGAACATGTTTGCACATAGTGTATGTATATATATAGCTCCAAGATGTCAGTGCGATGGTGACGACAATTTCGAGATAATGATGTGGGTAGCACTGCTTGAAGCAGTCCGTGTATATTGATCCTATGGTTGTGAATAGATTGTGAACATTTGATGATTTTTATTTATGAAGTGGTCGTTTTACTTATATCAGATTTAATTACTATATAGAGATATATATCTTTATAGTAATCAAGTACTTCACAATAGATTGGCACACTTCCTCATAGATATTGTAAATTACACTTGCTTATTATGTCAACAAGTCTTTCGGAAAACCGCTAAACGATTACCGCACAATACCAGTTAGTTAACGTGACACTAGTAAACAAAGTGCAGTTTTATAATAATTAAATCACGTTTGTCTTATACAGACATGATTATTCATAAATTCCTAAGTGATCGCTCCATATCTATCGGATTACTTTTATGTACTTTTAGAGAAGTGGACAATATAAATATGTGATTAAGAGAATATCTTGCTATGGGGCAAGTTTTTCATTTAAATAAAATAATTTAGTTCGTTCGGATGCAAAATCGATAGTTGGTATAGACAACTGCAAGGGATCACAAAGGCTAATTGTAGTTTGCATTCGCCAATAAAATTATACTGGCTGAAAACTTCGGTATGTACTGACTGCGTCTGTGCTGATAGGCAGTGTATGTCCTATCTTAGATTTTTATTTGGAAATTAAAAACTTTAATGATGAGATGTAGACCGACAAAGTTATCTGATAGACTAGATTATATGGTAGACGTAAGTCAAACTAAATTATGATAGCTCCATAACAATAGGGAGGGATGACAATTGCCAAAAAGTGTCCAAAGATCCTTGTCGTACTCTACCTGTCGTGTTTTTTTCTTTAACGGCATTTACTTTGCGTTACCTAACCTAACCGCGATAGGAGGGACTCTCTTACCAGTTCAGATAACGTTGTCGCACTTTTAACCATACAGTTTCTTTTATTGCAGTTTGGTTGGAAATGCACAAAAGATTTCTGTCACTATTGAATGGCTGTTAAACTTCGCAACAAGGTCGAGATATGTAACCTCTTTTGGTAATTATACAAATGAGCACTCGATGCCAACAACTGCCAACATCGTACCTTGAATTTGTCACAAAGTATTATTGGTGATTCAAAACAATGTACGACTACATTGACACTTGTATAATTAGTTTAACGGCAGTGAAGATATTATGAAATAATGAGTTTTTTAATCCCTCAATAAATTATTCCCACTAATTTACGATGTTTCCACCATACAAACGAGTAAACATTGTTTTTTATATTAAAAAAGATAGATTGTTCCTCGCTTTAAGGTACTGAAGTTAGCTATATCACGTAATGCTAGACTTGACTTTGAGAAATATACTTTCATATCTTACTAATATTATAAATGCGAATGTTTAGATGTATGGACGGATGCATGGATGTTTCATAGAAGGTATCTCCAGAACGGATGCACGAATCTCGCTGAAATTTGGCATACGTGTAGAACATAGTCCGGAAGAACACTTAGGCTACTAATTAGTTTTTTTTTAATTCAGTTCAGTATATAAATATATACATTATGTAATAAAATATAAATTCCAACCTTCCTGATGAGGGTATTGTTTACAAGTATATAATATACGACTATTTAACATTGAGCATATTATATCTAGTTATTTTTCTATCCTTAGAATCCTCTTCGGAAAGGTCAACTTCTAGCAATATAATTATTATTCTAATATAATCACGCATCATCGTTTCCTGTTGAATATCATTTATTAGTCGTTATAAAAATATGTTATTGGGTAAAAACATATTTTCAATGTGAGGTCAGGAAAAAATTACCATCAAAATATAAAACCATAAAAACATAAAAATCTAATATTATGTCCGGTAAACTGCGAAAGGAGCAAAACTATCTTGAAACATGAAAGATGTAAGATAGTTTTTTTAAGTATATTAGAATAGTTTATATTGATATTTGATATTAAAACAGACTTGTAGTCTCTTCAATGTTAATTTTCCATTTGAAAACGTATTGTTTGGCTTAAACAAAAGTTTCAGCTCCCGAAAAAAAAAATTATCAAATGTACATGGGATTGGCTCCTGAAACACAGGGCTTTGCCCTAGTTCAGGAACCAAGGCTTCCACATAATTGTGTATATGAGTGTTACAATAAAGCAGTTATTATTATTATTATTATGTACAGCATCCTTACATAATAAATTGCAGGATAACATATTGTGATCACTGTTTTCTCAAAGAAAATGAAAAGGTTGACAATGTATGTTTGTGTATATGTTTCTTCAGTGGAAACGGACAGTTGAAAGAGGTTATAGAAACAAGTATTGCGAAACGTATGCTTCGGCGATCTGCGCGGATAGAAAGGATGGATGAGGCAAGAGAATCGAAGAAAATTCATGTTACACAAAAGTGAGTGGCGTTTGCTTTATCTGATGTATGTAAATACGAATCAGGAATAATTATAAATAACAAATATGGATTCAATTTAACAGAAAGAATGGATTTAAACGATTTCTGTATTCTATTCACACTCATTCTAATATGAAGCAGCGTCTAAATTATGACTTCGACATTAAAACATAATAAATAAATAATAATAGTCATAAAATAGAGGAAATGAAAGTCGTGACGTTGATAGGTAAATAGCCAAATATTTGCAAAGAAACCCAAGATCATTTATAAATTCCGGTCCACATAAACAGCGAAGAGTATGCCCGCTGTGAATACGGCAATCGACTAAATAGCCTCTAAAAGTAACGAGTTTAGAGACCTATTCAAAACGGACAAAACAAATATCCAAGGTACAGGAGACCGTTAAGTTGGCATAGATAAAGACGTCTGACATCGTTTAGATCGACGGAACGAGGTCTCCTGTTGACCACTGAAGCAAACTAGCCAGCATCCTGACAATTACGTTCGCAATGGATACACACACGAAATAAAATTAAAATTCTTGCTCTGTTTGTGCCATTGATAAATGTTGGTATATATTTTGTAACCGGCATTTATTTTTAGTTCTAGACTTGATTTAAGTGAGGAAAAAGTATAAAAGCAATTTATTTTATTAACAAGTTATGGTCATAATATATTCTGCATACTCTAAATGTGTCGATAGAAATTTATCTTGAACTTTGTCACATTAATATTTTGAAATCAAATTCATTAAACTTATTATTATTATTTTTTTACAAAAAATTCAGACATAAGAATCAAACGTCCGTTTTAAATATACTCGTATACGCCCATAATAAGACTGTTTGACCTAACAACTATTATAATACTATTAAACAAAAGAATGATACGTTGATACAAAATATTGAGATGTATATAATATACTAGCTGTCGCCCGCGATTCTGTCCGCGCGGCATTAAAAACAAAACTTTCTAAGTATGTGTTCTTCCAGACTATGTCTACAACCGTGCCAAATTTCATCAAGATCCGTTCTGGAGATACCTTCAAAAACATCCATCCATCCATTAGTAAGATTACATTGATATAATACATGTTTCATCGATCTATTGTCTTTTATACACATAGTTACGCTAACATTAAGTAAAACTATCCTATGGACTTAAAATAAAAATTAAGTGATGGTATACAGAGTATTCGTACGAATTCAGCGGCATTTACGTTTTCTGACTAAAGAATATTTTGCCTTGACTGAAAATCAAATCTAGGACCTTAGAAACAGGGTACTTACCACTTGAAAGACTACGCTATGCTCTGATTAAAGTACAGCACGTAATAAGAAAAGTTACCTTTATATTAATTGCACTACAATCTAAAGTCACTTTACTAAAGTATGTAGTTATGTCTTTGTGTTTCTGAAGACATATTGGAATACAAAATCGCACAATGTAATAAAAAATTTTTGGTACTCGTCTTTTTTTTAGCTCTTCTATGACAACGTCAATACTCTGTGGCTTTTGACAAAAACTACTCTAAATTCTAAAATTTACCTGATTCATACGGTCGTGAGAACATATTAATATTCACTTATTACCCTGGAATGCGGGGAAGTGAAGGTAACCTACGTCATTTTACTTTTCTCAAGGCTTGTTTGGAGCAACAAACAGGTACATTGCACTATTAGCTTATACCGATCATTGTTCATTATATAAATTAACTGTCAAAAAAACGTACGTACTAAAAGGGACAATTTCGTATTTGATTAACAACTTTGTAAACCAATTACGTTTAAATAAACACGCTACAAGTTTTAAATGTTATTTATAAAACACGAGACGGAATGTTTTGTTTTGTTTCTTTTTTATGCGCGGTACCCAAATCGCTTCCTATAATGAATAAGAAAAATCTTGTTTTGATGTTAATCTTGTATTGTGGTTGTATGGCTCAAGACAAGTTTTAGGACAAAAAGATTATTGAAAATACGACCTACCGTAACAGATAAGGTCGGCCGTTCACCTAATACCAGCTGATTTCAAACTTAACCATTACGTTTAGTACATTAAAGGTCATCCGTGTATCAATGTTCTACACATTTTGGCCCTAACCATAAAAATATTTAAACATTATTTCAATAAAATTTTACCTTAAGACATATGTGAACCCTTTAAAAGCAGTTTACATATGCCTGCAGTGGTAATACACAATACTCTTTTATAACCAAGTAAAACTAAATGTGCTACTACACAAAGATACTTGCCTGTTTGTGATACGGTTTTGTGATTGTTATGTAATTTTTGTAGCCTTTTAAAACGGTACTTGGTGATAAAACACATGTACAATTTCAACATTGGTAATCTTGTTCGTTACGCGTGTAATTCTTGAATAGTATTACAATTTTTATAGGTATTACGATGTATTTTATAGCTTTCAATACTAAACGTATCGATTGGTTATAAAATGTATTGAAGGATAACTTATTTCTCATTTATTTCGGAACAAAAGATTGGAATATAACGTACAATTTTGGACTAGTATAAGATGTATTTTTATGCGTGTACTATTTGATACAACAAGCGAAGATTGGTAAAAAATGGTTATTGTGAGAAAACTATAAAAGATAGATATATGCTATCACGGACTTTTATTTAGCACATTTAAAGAGCTACAATTCTTCTATACATAATTTTTATGTAGGTCCTATAGTTTAGCCTACGCAACACATTTTGAAGCTAAATTCAAAACCTACTAGTCTTCTAGATATTTAAAAAAAATCAAAAAAATGGGACCCATCTGCAAGCACTTCCTTTCGATTAAAATAATATTTATCAAAACCGGACCACCAGGGGCGGAGTTTCGCGGTAACACACAGAAAAAAATTCAGTCGAATTAATAACCTCCTTCTTTTTGAAGTCGGCTAAAAATACAGGCAGTAGGATAATCGAAGTAACCTAAGTTACTCTATGAAGTATCGCATTAGACGTTTATGGTATTTTCTTCTAAAGTTACATCGTATACATTAAATTATGATAGGTTTAGGAATGTAAAATGATTTGTTTCCGATATCAACAAAACACAAGATATCGCAAATAAGAAATGTTAAAGTCTGTATTACGATCAACTGTAAATAAACGAGTTAATTACGCACTACTCATTGTTGGCTATCGGTGACTTAACACGTAACGTGTACTTTTACAAACAATATTTTTGCTCTCTGCTGTTTGACGTAACAGTAAGTAGTAATGCCCGTTGCTTAGAATATATGAACTGTGCCTTAGACGTCGTCCATACCTACTTATTAGAAATTCTAACAAATTTCTTACATCGTAAGCCAAATAATATTAATAAGTCACTATATTAAACATTATTCTTACAGTATGTCTTAATTTCTTATTATTATTTCTTATTTTGTTTCCAATAATCGTAGTTGGTATGAAAATATAATTTGATGTTTTTATTCCTTACTATTGTAACGATACTAAATTATAAAGCTATTGTGAAAACGCGATTTCTAACATTGCGTCTGCGCATTTAAATTACCATTGTAAAAACCAGATCTAAGTAATTTATGACCAAAAGCAACTTAACTCAAATGTCTTACAAGGAACGCTGTTGTTTTGTTCTTTGTTCAATAATATTAAATTCAAATTATAATTAAAACATCAAAACATTTCATAATATAGGTTGGAATTATAATTTTTCTTTTCTATACTGTACTATACTGTGATGGTTCAATTTACATTATAAGGGATTCTAAATCAAGACTTAAATATTATATGCAAAAAGTACAATTGAGGTATTCACCTTAAAATTCATAAATTCGATAATATTTGCCATACTTTTTCTAATAGTAGTACCTACCTAATCATTTTAACTAATTGATATCAAATTGACTTCGTTAATCTCACAATTTGCACAACAATCCAAGAGTTTCGTAAAACAATATACAATAGAATAGTAATGGCCGCCTTATAAAGTAAGCTAAGTTCGTTTGTTTACATTTAGTTTTTCATTCGGGACAACGTATCATCTAATTGTCTCTTTCTGCTGTATTAATTTCAGGCGAATACATTTAATATATTTAATACTTCGCCTTAACAATTTATACAATCAAGGTCTACGACCAGTGTTTCCCAAACGAATAAACGAAATTCATAAGGTAATATGGAAATAACTGAGCGTATCTTTATTACACGTTTTTTTGCAACAGTAACACCAAAACAATGGATTAAAATTATTGTAAGGAAGCTTAATAAAAAACCGCATCGTAAGAACTTGATTTTATTATGTCTTAAAAAAACGGAAAATACCACAAAAACTGAGATGCTGTGCCCGCCAGACTTACCTACGTCGTCGTTATAACAAAGATGTTTTATGCTGAAATATTTTTCAGCATACTCGTACTATACATATACCCCTCGATAGACATAGTAACATTGTTCTAGAAAAATACAAAATATGTCTAAATACTATATAATAAAGACTTATGCAAAAGTTTAGATGAATAGGATGGCTGGATGTTTGTTAGAAAGTATCTCCAGAACGGTTGCATGGATCTCGATGTAATTTGGTTTATTTGCAAAACATTGTCACAAACGAAGTCGCGGGCGAAACGTAGTATATAACCTTAGCTGAAACGGCTATATTGTATGTACAATCATATTTTAATTTCGTCATGGTTTTTGATATTTAAGGAAAATATGGAATGATTACGATACTATAAAATGTTCAACTTCAGGATATGTGTGTTTTGAAAACATCTACCTGAAACTTGACACGTGAGACACATTGATGAATGGCTCCATTAAATCTGTTGACAATTTAGCCTACAGATACGCAATGTTTACCGACTTCAAAATGAAGGAGACTCAATTCGTTTGTTTGTTTTGTTTTAGTACTTAAGGGCTTCCTTAAAACAGTCTACCAAAGTTTTATTACTATTTAAACAACGCATTATATTTGATGTTTTATTATATTTCAACTATTTGTTAGAGGTTTTCGTGAGTTAGGTATTTTAGTTTACCAATTTAAATAACTCTGAATGTTAAGGAATGTTAACTACATTCGGTCACGCTATGAGTGAACCACAATAATATACCATTCTCTTCTTATGCAAAACAGATTATAATTTTCATAAGGTAATTAATTTCAAATTATAATCATTAAAACGAATTAAGTCTGTTAAATAATAGAGTAAAATAAGCAAATATGTCTAAAGATTTGTCTACGGCTTTATAAACTTTCTTTTTTTGTTGTAATGTCGCGTGAAAAAGTCAATTAGAAGATTGGATAAAAATGGATTCAATCATTTTACTAAGTACTCCTAGTACACTACTATATTGACAATTCAAGGATGTTTATATTCTTTACTAATTAATATACGTCACCAATCCAGGTTTTCGCATCTTAAAGGTGAATCTCAACTAATTTATAAGACTCTCGAAAATAAATTGTTATTAATATTTTGTAAAAATCGTACAAACAGTTCCAAAAAGTACGCAAACGTTATTGGAATAAAAAAGTCAAGTATATGTAAAACAAGGCAATGTATTCGAAAACTCATATTGCATTTACATTATGCATGGTTGAAGCTGTCAACAAATTAAAAAGCAGACCGTCCTGGCTGGGACCTTGATTGATGCAACCTGTTACATGGGTATACGTGACAAACACTTCGAAACGTCTACATCGTATTGTTTACAAATTTGCAAGCAAAAACACGTGTTCAAAACTGTTGATGGACATTATTAAAATCGATCTTGTTGTTTTCACTTTTTTAGTATTTGGATGTATATCAATGCGAAGCGGAACTGAAATGGAACGAAGGATTATAGAAATAAAACAAGGGACTGCCGAATAGAAGAATTATTGTCTATTATGACAGTGGCTGAACACACAGCAAATGGAACGAACGCGAAACGAAATTGGATCCTACTGTCTTTCGCGTTTAATTCGATGTTGACCCTGAATTTGAAATGTCACGACACTTGTGTACGGACATAATTCTTTTCCCTTTTTTTCTTAAAAGAGGATTAAAGATGGCAATATTGTTGTAATACAAGTGTTAAGACAGGAGGAAAATTACCACAATAATCACTTATCCAATACGCTGTACATAAAATTGACATAAAGTTCTTTTGGTCCCCCAACCGTTTAACTTCGATACAACGCAATTGTTGAGCAGAAATCTTTCATCAATTTTCGTTCATCAGTGCGGTAGGGGCGTGAGCTGGCCTTTCGGATGTTTTCGTATGTCAAATGTTTGGCATGGCCACTGGCCGGTCGGCGGTGAACTATCAAGAGCCTTGCAACAAGGTTGTATTGGCGCGATGGCTCGTGAGGCGCATCCGTAATAGCCTTGCGGAATACATGTATGAGCACATTATAATTAAACTGATTATAATATTCTGACCATCTTACCACATCACTTATACATGTTCATGTTAGTTCACTGACATGAACCGGTGATGAACTCGACTACACGATCGCATGCTGAATGAGCATTTAAAGTAAATAAATATATATATTTTTTTTAAATTGATACATTTCACTATTTTTATATAAGTAGATTTTATTATTCGTATACGATGAGATGTGCTAAGACTTTATAAAATTAAAATCCGCGACTTCAGTGCCGTTTGAATGTCAGACATAAATCATTTTATATATTAATATGTTGTATTGAATAGAGATTAGCTTGTGGCGTATCTTAACTTTAAAATAGATTCTTTAAAAAATCTTTTTTTCAATCCATTAGTACCATTCGTGACCGGATAATGACCTTTGTTAATTCCATCCTAATTAAAATATTTTCCTCTTAAATTAGTGAATACTTCCCTGTTATTATCATATTCTTCGCTTCTGAGGAATGTTTGCTAAAAACTAAAACACCTTCAAAACATTCAATGAATTAACTTTAATCATTATTTAACTTATAATGACCTTCGTACATCATCATTATCAAGGTTATTTACAATCTTAAAGTTTAATTGGTATTATAGTTTATTTATTTTTAGTAAATAACAGAGCTTTTATAAATATTTGTTTTATCTATTTCATTCTATCTACACCTATCTAGAGAGGTTTCCTCTATATCATCTATAAGTGAATACATTAAAGGATTTTTTTTAAATAAATAATAAATATTGATCTTTTTTTTAAGTTTTACGCGTCAAATATCTATATCAAAATAACTTTGAAAGTCTAAATTATCAAAACCATATCAAATCATGTCCCAACGCAAGCATTAAGTTACATTCACAAATCTTCTCTGTAGTTATAATAACCTACAAGATTTTCAACTTTATTCAATTGTGTAAGAACGCACCCAATCGTTAAAACATTGATTAACGAACGAAAAGATTACGGAAGTAACTTGAATCTATACTGTATTAATTTATAAGGAAAACATTGAAATAAACTGAACCATTTTATTTTAAAATGCGGTAAAATAAATTTTGGTCACCGGAACCATTTTTTATCCTTTTTTCGGACCCTAACACGTGTAAAGTGACAGCAACCATACGTTGACCCTAAAGGTACAATCGTTATTGCAATCAAAGTTATTGAACCCACGTTTGTATACAGTGACCACACACTCATCAGAAATGGGGCCAAAGGCATTTGCGTTACGTTGTTTATGTAATACTGGCTATCTATAATTTAATGCAAACACAAATGCTACTGTAACGTTGCTTTTATTTCTGCTGTATAAATAAACACAAATAAGGTATATTTTTCGAAGGCTTTTGAGCATCACCGCCACAGAGTTATGAAGGGATAGAGATGATGAACGACTAAAAAGTGACAGTTCAGGCAACAGACGTGATGATGATAAATACATTTTATTTTTATATGTTTTACTTTTTTTATTTAAAAGTATTTTATCATTATAACCAAATTTACTTTCAACAAGATGCTGTACAACAAAAGACGTGCATTTTCAAAATTAATTAATGTCTTGTTATCGAAAATAAGATAAAAAGAACAATAAACAAATTGAAATACTAATAGAAAACAACATAATTCAATTTATTCGGTAAAATAAAGTAATTCATTTGTAAATTAAGTTATAAATGCACTAGCTGTCGCCCGCGGCTCCGTCCACGCGAAATTAAAAAAAAACGTAATAAGTAGCCTATGTGTTCTACCAGTATATGTTCTTTTGTGCCATTTTTCATCAAAATCCGTTGAGCCGTTCCGACGATACCTTCTAACAAACATCCATCCATCTATCCATCCATCCATAATGCAATTCCTCATATTTAAAGATTCCCAAACATATTTTCTCTTAGATCTCTTATAAAATTTCACCGCTTTCTTCTTTAACTTGAGATACCTACCGATTTGGTTTACTTAGCTTAATTTCTACCCAAAGGTTGTCTGGCAGAGATCGCTGCTTAGCGATAAGACCGCCTTTTGTGAAAATCCTGTTGTACTTTCTTTTTTTTGTAACTCCATGATAGTGCACAATAAAGTTTATTTGTATTTGTACCTTACCTTAATTTTCTTTCAACGAACACCCTCTCCGAATCTTTCATATACTACTGGTTTAGCACTCTGCGCCAGTTTCCAAAATTGCCTGGAGCCTTAACGACTACATTCAGATATCAAAATCGCTGTATAAAATGTATTGTTATCTATGTTTTGTCATAGATAATGATGGAATGGCGAAATGTTTTATGCAGGGATTTTGGTCTCAAAAACCAATGATGAAGTGATTTTGACGAGTAAGGAGGTGTCATACATCTGCTTCAATAGAGTGACAGCCTGTCAGTTTTTTTTAAAGTAAAAAATTTTTCGTTATGATTTGGAGGAGATATAGATCCGTACCAACCTGAAAGTTGAGGCATGTTGTGTTTGTGAAACTTGTTTGTACGTCGAGACTGGAAACCGAAGTTGCCAACCCTGTACTGGCGCCTATTGTATGATTCTCGGCACACATCCGTCGAAACCCCGTTAGCCGACATGAAAGTTTAGATTGCGTCAATCAAAAACTGAAAATTTATAATTAACGAAAATGATTAGTTTAACTCAATATAACCTAACTCGCTTAACAAATATTTTTTTTAGAACTAAATAAGTTTTTTTGCAAAATCAAATGATTTTAATGTTTAAGCCTTCATCCATTTTTTTAAAGCAAGGACCCAAAGGGTCAATGCCATTTACTGCCTATAAACTTTGATGGTCTTTGTCGAAGTGTAGCAGTTTGTAACCCTTTTGGAGAGTTCATCTCATTAAGGTGTGTATGTATGAAGTATAATATTTTTACTTTCTGTCTTCTGGTCGTCCAGTGGAATTGGGCTTAAAATATGACATCGCCGATTAAACTTTGTAAAATTTTGCATATTTCTAAGAAAAAAAAATATCGATTCTTACGTTGACGAAAAAGTATAAGTCTATCGTATAAGTACCGTATTGTCGTAGCATCTGACAAATACAAATGTACGTTTCTACTCGACGTCTGCGAATTGACAGAGTATATTTGTACAATTTGCACGCTGACATTAATCTGAATGACCCATATTTGTGACTTTTACTTGCTAACTTTTTACAGTTATCGTTATGTGGATGTTACGTAGATAAATTCGTTTGGACAAGTTGTAAGGCTACAGATGCTTGACCGAAAAATGTCACCACCTATTTCTACATATCGTGTTTGCTGTGTAATCGTGCGATTTGTTACTGTACTTACATTTGAAGGGTAAGCGGGTTTACATAAAGATATCTTTTAATTAAACAAATATCAAACATACAAGGGCGTTATCAAAGCTAACGTTACAACGGTGTCGTTAATTAATCAACAATTACAAAACAAAGAGAACACAGATTTCTTACGTCCGTCATTGAGCTATTGCTATTTGAATAAGTGCGATAAATCAATTAGGACACATGTATAGTTTTAAAAACGAAGGTATTTTATCAAACATCAAGTTTGAGACGGACGTCACAACTTCTAGAGATGGAATCACCGCCAACGGGCTTGTTTATATATAGCATCAATTACTAATGCACTCACACTTGAAACTTCTTACACATAAACGGTACCTTAAACGAGTTTGCGACTCGGCAGAGACGAATGAGCACTTGCGACCGCCACTTCGAGGCATTTCGCAGACCTACTTTCCAGCAAAAACTCAATCGACGTTTCGTACATCGTACTAAATACTGTTCGCACCTTCCTTATCACAAGTTATTTGTCTCCAAGTAGGTATCACATTTAATCTTCTTAATGTCAGTTGCGTTCTATCGAACAATGGGCCGTAACCGCTATTCAATGGGCTCTGTTCAAATAATATTATCGATGTTTAGCGACACTATAGAATTAGGATTGTTATACTCACAATGTACAACTAGCTTTAAAATGTCCCCATCAATTTGTCTTATGTGAATTGTAAACTCAGATTCGTTATACTTGTGGTGCTTATGAATGTAATAAGTCGTTGCCACCAAGGCATGTATACGATAATGACTAATGTACGTCAACCGACAGCTCAATTGTTGTGTGATTAAATACTGCAGTTTTCCTCCACATCTTTCTGTTAAGTTTTTATAATTGATTTGACACAAGATTATCCTTCATAACTTTGTCGTGACGGAGATATTTAATGTCGTGGTTATGAAATAAAACAGGCATATTTTATTTCATTATCACGACGGTCAATAAAGATAACAGAAAAGAAGGGTTAAAATAAAATACGATCAACACTATTCTTTAATTCGTCAAATAGAAATATTTTTAAATACATTTCCGTTTCTTAAAATAACTCTGTCGTAGCAAAAACGTTTTTTTTTATAAAACATTATTTATAAAAGTCCGCAAAGATAAATCAAGAATACTGCTCATAATTTAAAATACATTTACGAATATAATATTTTCTTATGTTCGAGATCTTGTGTTTGTGAAGTGAAATCTCTTCATATTTTTAAGATTTTAAGATTCCTGTACGTACTTGATGTTAAGATTTACGATGATAAATCGTGTCTGCTTTTGTAATGTACACGTGAACATATATTTAAAATAGGTAAACCAATATGAGTAATAAAAATAACTATTCAAAAACAATATTCGTCATGATCGATATTTGTTAATTGTTTCATTTGTCATTATATTTTTAATGTTACGTTTGTTATTTTTTATAAATACTAATATTACACCGTTATTCAGGTACACCTTTTTATTGATTGGTACAGTGACAAGATCACGTGTACAATACATTTCAAATGCCATAATTATTTAAGGTAATCAATCGTTACTGGTACAGTCATTGTTCTAGGCTGTGACTAAATATCTTTCTCCATTTATATGTAGCGATAACTTTTTCTTTATTCTATACCGGTATATTCTGAATTGATCCGGTGTTTCGGTTATAACAGGAAAAACTTGAAAAAAAAATTCACAATAAATTCTAGGGCTTCGGAGAATTCCAAACAGCTTATCGGAAAATAATTATTTTTACCTTATGAATTTTTTATGCATACTCACAGTTGGTTTCTTAGACTAATATCGTCATTATCTTTGAGAAAACACAGATAATATGTTTTAAACAGGAAGATAGGTCTCAGAAACCCACAGTTACTGTGTTAGAAAGATAATTTATTAAAAAATGGTAACAAATTTTAAAGGATTTTTTTTTTGAAAATGCGAAACTGCAGTCGTGTTATTTTATTTACTCAACTTTATTTGCTCCTTTATTTCGTACAATATAAGGGGATTGAAACTATTCAAATAATTTTGTAAACATAATAGGCTTATAAATATTTACCTGTGTCGTCCATCTTCGAGTTTATTGTTATTTTATATTTATGTTAAAATTGATGATTGGGAAAATTTGTTTTAACCTTAATAGTGGAGGCCACGAGGATTCGCACGGATGTGGTCATAGAATACTTTCTTGTTATGCAACCTTAGAACGAGTTTGATTTCATTGGTATATCGCGCAGTTCTCTGTTTGCGAACTCATTTGTATTCTCTGACGACCCCACGCGGAAATTTGTTCTTGCTTAACCAAATTGATCTCTTATTTTCACCTAATAGCGCCGCACGGTGACTCGCTAATTTGTTTAAAGTTTTAACCTAGCCATAACAATTACCTTTTAAGTTTAAAAAGTTTAATATATATATATACATACATAAACGCATCGAACATATGTATTATGACAAAAACATACCGTTAAGTACATGTGTCATAAGGTAATACGTGCCAATTGAAATAAAACGGCGAGCAGTTTGGTATTTTTTACACGTCCTAATAACGTTTGCGGTATTGTCTGTCTTATCACATTGACATTTGTCAATACCTTCCGAATTAGAATTCACAAAACACTACTCGTGTCATGACCACAAGTACATACATACAAAATAAAGGAGTATACACACTGACAATACTATTCCATTTTATTTCAGTGTTAATTTTAAATATTGTCAAGTATAAAACTATAGCCCACGCAGGCTATCTTTACTGTCACTTGTTGACTGACTTAGTTGATACTAAGTATAAAACAGATTATTAATTTAAACCGCCACTACGAGTGTGTATGTGCCCTTAGTGAGTAAAGAGAAATTATCAATGCAAAATAAAATACGGCATGCAACGATACTTGGTAATTTAGGAAGCAAATGTTTCGTCGTTGTTCTTGAAAGCCGCTAGGTCACCTTGATATCGCATTTAAAGACAAAAACTGAATACTTTTGTAAACGGCACAGGTATGTTGCAACTAAAAACTAGGTACAAATAGTAGAAGGATAAATAAAATCAAACGTAATGTCACTGCCACCAATTCGTGTAGGTACTTCATAAAAGTAAACAATCAGATAACCCTTACGAGTGACGAACTAAGATATTTTCCTCCGTTTACTGAATTGAGGACTTTAAAGATCAAGGAAAACTTATTACGTAAAACAAAAACGATATCCTTAAACAAATAGAAAAAGGAAAGTTGTTAGATTAACTAGCTTTTACGCATATTTCATGTAATGGTTCGTCAAACTATTTATATTGAATTATATTATTGCATATCTTAATGTGACAACTACGAACAAATGAGAGTTTTAATTTTTACATTAATCTGTTCTTTTAAAGCCAATAATTAAAAAGAAATAGGTCGTAGTAATAACGAGGTCATTATATCAGTCACTTAAAAAAGGGTCGTTGTAAATTCCATCGCAAAGCGACTCGGAACGTCCTTTTGCACACAAGTTAATAATGTATACAGGCGAGATTCATTTATAAAGATTTCACGTTTACTTTCTCTCGACTGTTTTCTTTTATTGCCAGTTGCGCGTCGGACTCTGTCTCGTCGCGGCCATCCTTTGGAATCATAATATTTAACTAGCGCTTTAAATATTTAGAAAACAAATCGAAGGCCACAAATCTTCGCTCCGACCTTGCGGACGGTTAGCTAATACGATTTTGAACTGTGCTCGGCTTTTAAAAACATGTTAATGACCAATATGTTACTGGTTTGACGTTCTAAAACATCCATAACGACGTATCGAGCGCCTATATACTAACGCTGGGATTTGAGAAACGTAATTCTTAGATTCGAATTATTCAAGTGTCCCTCTCAAGTAATATGAAGAATAACACCGTAAATAGATACAATTATAGTAGCTGACAGCAGGATTTATAGTTATAGCACAATACCAGCTTCTTCCTTTTGACCGCGTACAACGACGTGCCACTCGAATCGACAATGACCAGGGTCCTACCGATCGGCTAGACTTATTGACGATACTACCGCCTTCACCATCGTTCCGAAGAATTGTTTGGACCCATACCTGCCTCTGAGTTCCGTCATCGCACGAGTCGACAGAGCGCCAAATTTCATCGTTACCATCTCGATGGGTGGCATTCCACAACGACTGGGTTTTCGCGCAACTTTCTACCTCGCACAGCCGCGTTGTAAAATACTCTGTCCTCAGCGGTATTTCCAAACAGTTACGACTTAGGGGCCTTCAAGAAAACAGCGTACACCTTCCTTAAAGGCCGGCAACGCATCTGCGATTCCTCTGGCGTTGCGGATGTCCATGTGCGTCCGATCAAATAATTTTAAGCGGTCCGATGCTTGTTAGCCACCTTCTCTTATAAAAAGCATAATAATTTAGCCAAGTTTGGCTATAATGGAGATTAAATTTTATTGTGAATATATAATTTTTAAGCTATTTTTGCCCCTTAGTGCTTTCCGTGTGCACACAATAGATAATTATTCCAGACCTGACCGATTCCCCGAAGGCTCTTTATCTAAGTTGTCGACTTCTTGTTGATGTACTGATATAACTGCTATGCGTGTTATTAATTCTGCATTATTCCATATAATTATATTATGTTAAAATATACAAATATATTGTACAGGAAAACTGGCTACCGCTACGTCTTTTCATTGAATAGAGTATTCTTAGAGCCGCAATTATAGTCGCATTTAGATTTTATCATAACGTTTTACACAATATGCTTGTAGAGGATTTTTGTATTAATGAAACGATTTCGCTTGCGATGGATGCGCAGGGCTAACAAGTTCCGCTTTTTTGTTCGTTCTTCAAGATTTTTTTGTATCGCATTTAGCATGTAGCAGCAGACAATTAAATATGCATATTTTTTCGTAAGTTATAATATGTAAGAGTACAGGTTAAATGCGATTCGAAAACGCAACTTCGACATGGTTTAAAGTTTTTTTTTATGTCTACGTCAACGAGTTCCAAAAGATTGGTAAACTAAACACGCATCCACAATTATATTGGCATCTGTGAGTGATTCGATTTAAATGATATATATGACTGTACTAACATAAAATACTAGTATACAAAGGTATTGTCATCCCTCTATTTTTGTCGCCAGAAAGTGGTAATATTGAATATTAAACTAGTTTGATTTATAAGGTGATTACAATCCTACATTGATAACTCAAAAAGGGCTTATCTGTTTTACATAAAATATTAGATCACAAGTTGATATGCATTCTCTTTGAAATAAAGAAAGAATTATTTTCAATACTAGCCCCCCCACCCCCCTTGACCATCGGCTGACGACGCCCGGGCTTCCTTTCATTATCATTGGATTAAATTGTATTTAATTAGATATTTATGAGAGTGTTTCAATTGTGATTACTCACTAATATGAAAATTAGCTTTAACTTTATAGCTTTTAACATACATTGATATATACATATAATAGACTAGCTTTTACCCGCGACTCCGTCCGCGCGGAATTAAAAAAATGCACACAAGATAAAAAGGTTCCTATGTCCGTCTCCTAGTTCTAAGCTGATCCCGATCTTGAGTTATAAATAGTGTAACTAACACGACTTTCTTTTATATATATAGATAATAGATAAGATGTAAAACTCTTATATAGGTATATATTTATATAGGTTATCTGACTAAAATCAAGAAACTTCGTTGGATAGGCCTTTGAAAGGCAATGTAAAATGGTAGATAGATTAAAACCATTATTAATATGGCGAATCGCTTCCGTTATACAAATCCTCACAAATCTCGAGGTTTCAAATATCAATAACAATTCTAGTCAGCGACAGCGCACGCAACACTATTGTTAAACCAACATTAATAGTCCAATGAATTTGTAGGCAGGAAAATAATGTTTTATGTAATTAGCCATAAAATGATCACGCACAATCAAAATTTCAAGGCTTAGGCGAATTCATGGACATGACACAAAGCAATAAGCAAGTTCCACACGTTATTTTTTTTAATATCGTAATGACTACCAGATAATGCTGTTGACATGATAGAAAAATATGAGGTTTTAAAAGGATTTCTAAGTCCTTCCACTTTTTTATGATTATTTATAAACTAACTCAATAATGTGTTATTGTAAAAATTAATACGAAAGTTATCATCTATCTATCTATATATATAAAAGAAAGTTGTGTTAGTTACACTATTTATAACTCAAGAACGGCTGAATCGATTTGACTGAAAATTGGTGAGCAGGTAGCTTAGAACCAGGAAACGGACAAAGGATAATTTTTACCCCGTTTTCTATTTTTTATTCCGCGCGGACGGAGTCGCGGGTAAAAGCTAGTTTTGATTAAAAATAATTGCATAACATTTATTTATTGTTATTCATTGATTTTCTAACGACATTTATTACGTGAAAAAAATTCCTATTCTTTTGTTTAATCTTTTAGAAAAATAAATAATTAATTATTTCAATCATAAGTCAATAAATATAAAATAATAAAAAAAATGATATACTTCATAAAAAATTTTGGGAAACATATGCAATATTATAAAACCGCATTGAAAATTAAAAAGATGTGCACGTCCTTATATGAGCACCGTAATCATTACTTAGTTTTGAAAACATTAGTTTGTCTCATTGTCAACGGAAGTAAGATAATGATGGAATTTTTGTTTCACGTTACTGTCATTTAGTCATCAAACCAAACCATTAACAACAAAGAATATGCGAATAACAAATGTTCTAGTGCGCAAAATGTAAAGAAATTACATTCAGTTAAAAGAAACAAGACTCATACTAAATACGGTCATAACTGTTTAAAAAAAAACAGTATATATTCTTGGAATTTTTAAAGTATTCATTATAATAATATAGCATTTTCTACGTGACTGTGTGTTGCCAGTTTTAAATTATAAATATAAGATCTAGTAAGGAGCGGCGCGTATAAAATACAAAATTACGTTTCTATAGAAATGAATTACAAATAGACACGATGGGCGCATTAAATCTCACGTTGGTCTTAAAATATGCGAGATCAGTTTTTAAAATAACTTAAACATCAATATATATCGTATATATATTTTTACTTATAAAACGTCACTGTTTTCATTTCAAGTAAATTGCCTTGCATTGAATGTTTGATTAACATGGTTTTTTTCACAATTTTATTTAGCAGCACATCTCCATATCCTTTTTATTTGTTATTTCCTCATGTATTTTTCTCCAATATTATTCAATTGTTCTACATTTGGTTATTTGTACGTCCTTGCTCTTATTTCACTTAATTTGTTTAATACCATATAATAAAACGTCTTGTAAACAACTTGGATATGATAAAGAATTACTTTACTTAATTTATACTTGTAAAATGTGTCAAGTAAATTATGTGACACAATTGATAAATTTATTGAAAATAAAATATAATTATTCAAATATTGAAATGATCGATGTCTTATTGACCTCAAATAGCCAAAAAACTAACGGTCGAATGACCGTCACATACTTAGACCTCGTTATACACAAAGGAGTCTTAAGATAAAATGTTGCGGAGAAATCGCTAATGAGAAAGAGAAGCGAGCGGTCAAAGACAATCACAAACACCTAGATACAATATGTCTAATCATAAATTTACGTTACATGGCTTCTATTTATAAACTCTATGACAATTTAAATTAAGAACACCGCCATTGAGATGATTTCTTTTATTTGTAGAATTAATCCAGACTACGGCCAGCTTATCTGATGTACGGATGACGTCAACGGAACACAGCTATTAGCGGTTCCTCTAATTGACACGATCATTTGCTATATTCATCATCCTCTAGAAATAAATATAAAACGCACGAAATCAATCAACTGTAATTAAATCGTGGTACAAGAGTTTTATTAATTACAAAATTTTCTGTTATCTTTTTAGAGTTTTACGTTAGTTGACCGTATTTTTAGGATTTCTCCACTAATTGACTTTCTAGAATAGATCCGGGCAAAGGCCACTAGACGTTCAACCATCTCAAGACCGTGGTGAAACTGTGGCTCACCCTTAAAGGCAAAGAATGGTTAAGAGTACATGTGTATATATGTATTTATGTATAAAGTCTGTTTTACGTGAGTCGATGGCGCACCTCGTCATTGTTTATTCAGCTTATAATAACAGACAATAAAGATTTTAATGATCATTTTTTGTGAGTCTTGTTCATTCATCGTTTTTATACTAAGTACAACTTAGCATTGGACTCAGTTGGCAACGTTGGATCATTGTAAATTTATTAATTTTTCTTCAAAAATACCTTTGGTTTTTTTTTCAATCTAATAAGTACATGACTCTCTGAAGCATGTACGCACTGATGCTAAATTTTAAGCTCTGCATTAACTTGATTCATAAACTCGAATCATTTTCGACTTGTTCACTCATAAAAATCTGAATATACATATTTCAACTTATGAAATCATATTTTATAAACGAATCAACTTAAGCCTTTTATGTACAGCTACATTTGTAATGAATTTAAAACGTTAACGTTGTGGGCAAGCAAGCAAAATTACTGGAATAATTACTGCGTATTTTAAAATGTAGATTATGTTACATCATATAAGATTATGATATGTAATAAGCACTTGATAGAACATGAAGAAAAAGATAGCCCCAAAGTTAGAACGTGACCAATTGCATTTCTCCAAGTCAAATTGCATGCACTTACAAAATATCCTGATGTTCACAACTATCATCTTTCTTATCATCATTAAGTGCCTTTGCTTACGTCATTTTATAAAATTTCTTAACGGAAGGAAATTTTAAATATCACTACTTTGCAATGCAATCACTTTATTTATATACTTTTGCACGTCTCTCGCAAAACACTTATAGATGTGCTTTTCTGAACTTCAACAAACATCTGCGTCACTGGCTCACTATCATTAAATATAGGAAGGAATCCATTGGTATTTTTACACAATAACATTCTAACGCTAAATGTTTTTAAAACAACCGTGTAAGGCTTCACTAACAAGGATACTCTGATGACACTTTTAAAACACGTTACTGAAGACTAAATAATGAACTTTTAGCTTCAAATGTAAAATAACCATCTAATAAAATTTAATACCGCATTTGTAACATCAATATAACTTTGATGAAATTAATTTCTCGGAAATATTTTACATTCTGCTTATTAAGCGTTCAAATATCTTTATAACCATTTAATCGTTTTGTTAATAAACTGGTTTAAAAAGTATGTTTATGTCAGTCCTGTTATGTACTGCTTCTTTCACATCTTACACTTCATACATCTAATTATTGTTTCATTACGATTTTTTTGCCTATATTTATCTTGAGATTCTAACAGTGAGTTAGAGGAATAACATAATTTTTTTATCTCTATTCCTTCATTATTCAATTTAAAGTTGGAATGAAAATTTAAATAAATTAATTTTAAGAAAAAAAATTGAGATTTTTGACTCCCGGAGCCAAAAGTTGGTCTCTTCGGTAACTTGAATCGTAGCAAACCGATGACAACTACTAAATCAGCCTACATGTAAATATATTTAGTATTATTATTTACTCATTGTTTCCTAGATGTTGCTCATCTGAGCGGAAGTCCAGTATGTAAAGTATATAAACAACATAACTATTGCGCTTATTCAATCTGTTGGACTTGAGAAGCGGAACCGGCTATTGTCATAAATTGTACCCTGATGTTTTATCAGCGATGCGTCGGGCGTTCATGACTTTTTTATTATTTACTCGCCGTTTTCCGCAGTCGTCTCTTGCATATTATGTTGCGGCAAAACTCGGGGAAGCTTATGCTTACGATAACAAATAAATAAACAAATAAAAAGCTTTTATATTCTCGATAAATATGGAATAGCAAATGAACCCAATTTTTTAGATATTTCCAATATGAAAATGACATTTTGTAGTTATCAAGTTTAAAGATTATGTTTTTTTTGTACGTAGTTGTTGTTATATCACTGTTATCTGTTTTTCTTAGGATACTAAGTCAATTATGGTTTTGTCTTAATCTGTATTTCTTTCTATGCATTATTGTATGGTGTTTGATGGTGTACCAAAAGCGGTACTTGGAGAGCTTGCGAAGATGCCCTTGTCATAATATATAAAATAATGTAAAAAAATAATGTCTTCTTATAATATAGGATATTATACATATAATTTTAAGGTTTATATTTTTCTAGTCTAGTTCTGCATTAAAATTTTCTATTTTTTTTTTAGTATAAAGTAGAATTTTTACGATAAATAGCAGATCTGGAATTAAATTGAAATTACTGCGCCGAAGCCCAAGTCTGAAAGAGTACCAGATCGTTGTTAAAGTGTAGTTAAACTCTTTACTCGTCCTGAAAATCATTATTTATATTTATTTTTTATCTTCAACGAATTTATTTATTTGGTAAAACAATATTTCTCTCCTATATAAATAAAAGTTAATATTACTACGTTAACCCTCTGTACTTCAGTACCTTAGCCATTGTTCAAATTATAATGCATAACTAAAAAAACACATATATTATAGAAGAGTTTTATCCGAAAAAAAGTCAGTCTTTGTTTTATTGTTATGTGTAATTTGATTTGCTTGACCAGCCCTCACCACAGCTGCAACCTGATTCCATGGCAAAAGTTTGTTAATAAATTGCGAATCACGTATGTACATAAATTGACGATAAGGAAATCAAGCTTCGCAAGAACGCTAAAAGATAGACTAACAATGACTTTACAAGTAAATACAATACAATGTCGAATACATTTTCGGTAATGTAATCCTACGATAACTGAATTAAAATAATGATTAATTACAAAAAAAAAAATCTTTCGATTCAATAAAAAACATTATCGTTGACTAAAAACAAATTACACTACTTATTTTCTTTTTGGAAACGAATTTTAAAAGCATACTTTAAGTTTTTGTTTAAATAATGATGTAAGTTTTGTCTTACCACGTATGTAAATCCGGTTTTATACCCTCTAACATTAAACCACGTTGTAACCTTGAGAAAGCATCGATTATATCGTCCTGTAAGAGATTTACTAGATGTACACAAAAAACGTAATTTGCTATGCGGATGTCGTTACCAGAGTAACTATCAAATTATTTTTATGCATCAAGGCAATTAATCATTATCTCAGTAAAAACATTCGTACTACATATTATATATGTTGGAATGGAAAACAGTATCCTCTTCTCATATCCATGCTATGCCAATCAAAAATTACTGAACAATCTTCCTTAAGTTTTCATCAATGTACATCACTAGGTGATGTCCGTGACTTCTGGGTTTGGATGACTTCTTCAAACCATAATCTATCCTTGTTTCAAATTTAATTAAATGGATTTGATTGTGCTGCTCTGGATTTATCTAAAGATCTATTCATCCGAACGTTTCTGTTTGAAAAATGAGTAAAGAATGATTAAAGATTGAATATTTGAATTACCTGACATTTTGATGAATATAATGCGATACCATGCAGAGCTAGTTTTAGTTGGGTTGTTAAACTAAAGTGATAATATGCTAAATTCTCGAGTCTTAACAAAAAACTACGAAAAGGTTAGCTGTTGTATTCTGTAACAAATATGTGTTTAAGATCGAAAACATTTTAATGCGTTCATTACATGTAATATACCAATAAAAGTAAACTCGTTTCATCTCATTTCGTATCAACGTATTAATGAATTTTAAGAAATGTTTAAGGAAAAAAGCTTTGAATTTTAATATTGTTGTTAATCCCAAGATAATACGATTGGGTATCGTCCTCAGTCAGTCAATTAACTTTAATTTTGAGAGAGGTTGTTTGTCCAATTGATCTTCCTAGTATGTTACAATAATCACCTCATATTTTGACGTATTACTAATACATAAATCTTTAAAAAAAAGAACAATATCGCTATGCGCTACTACGAGTTTATCATCTAATTTACATCAGTGGTTTTCAACCTGTTGGTGGCGAGCTTGTTACAAATCTATAAGGGAGTCGCAAAGCGAACCTCAGTTTGATAAATAAATCGTGATAAGATTTTTTAACAAGGCTTGCTTTAGATTAAAGGGTGACGTTTCTTCTTTAAAGTGTCGCTTATTAATTTTAGATATTAAGCGGTTCTTATCATGAAAAGGTTGAGAACCACTGATTTACAATGCTATTTTCAAAATCACTGTTATCTTGTAAAACTACAAATGCCTTTACATTAGCTGTGCGTATTGCTGGGCGTGTTTGCGATGCTGTGCGTTATAACGCCTCGCTGACGTGTCCGGTTTGATTGTAGCTACGGAGGGCTGGCCTGCCACTCGCCCGGACCCCGCTCCATTCCCGCGGGGACTCTTTGCCGATACTCCGCTAAAGACAATCACGTAGTACGTATAACATATATATTTTATTGAAATCTATTTTTTAATTATCTGGTTTTTTGTTATGAAAAAAATGTTAGATTTTTTTTAATATTACCCAAATGTGAACATATATTTTTTTTAATTTATTTTAGTGATTAAGTGTAATTTAACGAATAGTGAATATTTAAACGTGATAATACAAAATAAATTATTGACACAGTGACGTAGCAAGCGCGCCTTGCGCGTGATCAGTTTTCATGCCTAGTAAGGAAATGTCAATCGCAAACTTTTTTATATCAACTTCGAATAACTTTAATATATTAAATAGTTGTATGACCACTATCGACTTTTTATGATACCTCTATTATTAAATGGAACCGTGCAAGGACATGGTTACATTTGTTTGGTTTTTTGGTTAAATCACTTAAATAGTAAATAGTTTTTGGTTTTCATTAATTCGATCAGGATCTTAGCTGAAATAACATCATCATGAAAGATTACTAATGAATTTAGTTAAATTTATTTGTGTCTTTGATAATTTGTATAAACTTTTATATACTTAGTGTACATAAAACTATATATATATTCTTATAAATTTATAACTCTAAAAATATTTAACTAGATTAATTATTATAGAGATTGGTTCTACAAAGATTCTACTTTTATTGTAATTTTGAATTTGACGTTATGTTTCAAGTCAACACAATCCTGTTTCACGATGTTACGTTGAATTCGATTAATTAAAGGAAATATTTTACTGCTGATTAAAACGATTAGGATGAAAAGATGGTACTTAAATATTAAGTTCAAGTAACAGTACCAATGTAAGATTTAATGATACCGCTTTTTATGCACTTTGAATTCTAAATAAAATTAATATAAAAAGTACAAACTGAATAAGTAATTTAACTTTATGGAAAATAAATAAATAAATTTTCTAGTATGTAAATAATGACAAGACAATCTAATAACTATCGTAATTTCTTAGGTTATTGCACATAAACCTATCTTGATACACGAACCAATGCTTATTAATAGTATAAATGCAAAATTTTGGGTGGATATGTGAATGTTTGATAGCAGATAACTTCAAAACGGCTAAACGGATCTGGATGAAGTTAGGCTCAGAGCTAGATTATGCTGTCTAGAATAAAACATGGGTTAAGTATCTTTCCGCGCGAATGAATTCGCAGGCAAAAAACAGTACTATATCTTTGATATTGTATTGTCTGGACTATACACACTGATAACAATCACTGTTTAATTTAGCCTGGGAAAAATCAATATTGTATTGTGCAAAGCAAACATCTTGCAGTACCAAATTAAATAGGAGTTCTGAAATGACATTACAATAGCAATTACGTGAATGATTTCAACACTTACAACTACAGTTTCGGTTTATATAATGACTAGCTGTCGCCCGCGACTCCGTCCGCGCGGAATTATAAAAAAAAACATTAAAAATAGCCTATGTGTTCTTCCAGACTATGATCTAAATTTATGGCAAATTTCATCGAGATCCGTTGAGATGTAATATATACAGATACCTTCAAACAAACATCCATCCATCCAAATATTCGGATTTATAATATTAGTAAGTATATTTCTAATATCCATAATCAAAACAATTGAAATTAAAAGTTTAATTTATATGTCTATGGTAAAAATGTTATAACAACGAACAACGGAATATGTGTTTTATTTAATTTAACGCCTGTAACATAATGGCGGTATCGGAACCGATGCGAAGTCGGTATGGATTTTGCTTACATAGCGAAACCGTATTTACAACTGCATTTCGTTTTCGCTTCGGTTTTGTGTCTCAGTGTGTATATTCCGCTTCGGTTCTGGTACCCATTTGCGGTTATGTACTACAGGTGTACAATACGAGGTCACGCTTTCTCTGGCGACAGCAACCTTGCGACAATACGGTTTTTACGCTTCATTTCACACAAACTCCAACAACTAATTGCGATTACATACAAGTCTTTTTTAATACCCGAAATTAACAATTCTGTTTTAAATTCCTGGTAGGTTGTTTATGTAATATTAAGATGTTAAACAATTTTAAGCAGCCAACAGCTTCGCTAATATTAAGTAACATGATCTACTAATCAACATTATCATGTCCAGGAAAAGGTCGCCCATTGCTCAGTTACCGAAGTTTAGATTGCTTTACCAAAAAAATGTTGAGAAAACCAATAATTATACTATACTTGAAACAAAAATAAGCATTATAAAAATATAGCAATAAACTTATTTAACTTCATTCATAGTTTTTCTTATATTAGTCGATTTCCACAATATTAATTTAATAACTGGCAGGCCGCGTTTAATTACATTGTTGGCGCTGAAGCGATTTTAAGAATCGAAACAGGAAAATATTTAACACATTCCTCGCACCCGCAGGTTATTTAAAAACATACCACTCTTGCAACGAGCCGTGCAAAGTGCCTTTGTTCTGAAAAAAAAATATTTAATGACTGTTTTAAAATTACCAGAACATTCCTTAATTAATTAATATATTTAATTGTTGCCGAATACAAAACAACATTGTATTATTTCAACTTAAAAGATAGGATACGTTTTATTATAAACAAGAGTAAACAATTACTATGGAGATAGATCACTTAAGAAACGTTTAAAGCAACATAATAACATAATAACAGAATTATAAAATGTCAAATAATATGTCACAATATCTGTCAATCTTACTAATATTATAAATGCGAACGTTTGGATGGATGGATGGATGTTTGTTTGAAGGTATTTCGGGAATGGCTCAAAAGTTCTCGATGAAATTTGACATAGACGTAGAGCATAGTTTAGAAGTACAAATAGGCTACAAATAGGCTACTAATAAAGTTTTTTAATTCCGCGCGGAAGGATTCGCGGTCTTCAGCTAGTAGTATAAATATAGTAGGTATTCTTATTTAATACAATAATTTCTTGATCCCACAGACAAACATCTGTTGTCGTTTTTTTGGACGAAATGATTATAAGATTTTTTATAATAATTAAATAAGTGACAGTTGTTATTTTAAATAAAATTAGATATAAGAACAATTAATGAATCCGGAGCCGTCAATTCATTGTTGTAATATTATGTTTGTAGCAACATAAAAGACGACCATAATCACAAATAGTGGTAACTGACGTACGTAAATGTTAACAACCAAAAGAATAACTCGGACTTTTGTTTTATAAATATAACTATTATTATCATTTGTAGGTCAGATTGTCACGAGTCTTGTTTTATATTATGCATGTAACTATACTACGAGCATATTTAACATTTTTTGCTAGGTTGTTACACAGTTTTTTTTTTTTAATTTTGTTCCTTATTTAAATATACGCTTACCTGATACGATCTCAATGATATCATTTCTGTTATGGTTTTTATTACGTCATATTTCGATGGTATTTTACAAACAACAACAACCTTTTAATATGTACTTTATATAAATATATACTCGTAGTACAATGTAAATGATATTTAAGGCTCCTCAAACCTTTGTAACAATCAGGATTGGTCCCGATTCGTTAAATTTTGACACCCGTTAGATCTATTCGTTTTCATTAGATATTTACATATTGTATTGTATTGTTTTGTTTAAATATACTTCTAAAAGATGTTCATAAACATAATCTGAACTTCTCTTCTAGTTATCCTGTTATTGTCACGCCATAATTAGACTATAATTATTAAATATTGTTTAAAAAAACATAACCACTTAATGCAGAAAAACGAAAGTTGTTAATACTAAAAATGGTAAATAAAATAGGACTAGAAAAAATAAGGAACGATTACCAAATTTGTCAGTAATTCGTTCTCAGTTACATTTCACTGCCTCATTAGTCTGTGACGTACTTAATAGCTTACATGCGTAAGTAAATCAAGTGAGGCCTTTACGATAGCGTATCAACTAGTTATCCTCGACAATCTTTGAATATGTAATTCTCTTTTGTTTTGCCTTTTTGACGTGCGTTAGATCTTTCACTTGTTGCCCTTTGTCCTTTTCCAGTACAACAAATGTTTGAACTTTTTATATGCTTAAGTTATGATCGATATACAATGTAACAAAAACATGTCTAAAATTTTTTTTTAATTAATACCCAGTTTACATTATTCCAGTCCAACGATCGACATATGATAAATGTAAACTCACACTAGAACTCACACAGTGCAGTTGCATTGTACAGTGCATTTGGGTTTTGATTTTTCCAGTTGTGATCCAACTTTGAATTCTGTCACTGGATTGGAATAATGTAAACTGGACGGTTTATCCTAAATTCCAATCTTATATTGTTGGCTACATTGATAGGTGTAGTTGGACATTTAACATTAATGAGCAGAATATTTACATTTCTAAAATAAATGGAGCATATAAAATTATGACATGAATAATATTAATTTGAAGAAGTAAGTTGGCCAAGTCGACTGGTAAGTGTCTTGGTAACTGACTAATTTATAAATATGTTATATGTTTTACGTTCACTCGATCGTATTCTTTGGTTATATAAATTGAAATCGATTTAGACGTTTCCGCATTATTGTACGAGTATAGTCAGTTTAAAATAAGTAAATATTGTAATACTCAAGAAATACTAATATCGCAGTGATTACATAATGCGTAGGTATTGAAGTAAAATGAAACAGTTTTTCTGGCTATCGAAAAAGTAGTTTTTGTATTATATTTCATTTAAGTTTCCCGATAAATACGTATACGTATTTTATATTTAACATTTACTCGTAGTATTTACTGTAAATGTAAAGAATAGAAAGCGACTTACTTCTTTATTGGCACATTTTGATAACATTTAAAGTGCAGTTTATGTATTGATATCAGTTGCCGGGTGACAAAAAAACTTTGCTATCACATAAAGGTTTCAAAAAACGATCAACGTGTTATATTACACGTGTTTTTTTTCATTAAGCATTTAAATTTAAACTGTTTCGAAATTCGACGGAGAAGAGAATTTGCCTTTTAAATTACTAAATAGAGTGGCAGAGACACACAACTATGACCTTGACCTCCCACAAAAATGACTCCATTTTCCTTCATACCATAGCATGAGGTTTGGGCAGGTTCGTCTCGACTTCGCATATTCGCATATACAGCGGTATTGGGGACGAACGAATAGCCATCGGCTACTTAGGCATTCTTACGATCAGTTGGCCAAGTCAATGGTATCTTTTTGATTTTAATTCTACCAAGACATTGATAACGGAAATTTTTACTTATCCATTCATTTTAAGAGAATAAGGGGAATAGAATGCCTTTGGACCTTTGGAAATGCATCGTAAATCGAATACTGGCAACCAGTATTCGCTTGATTTAAAATGCGATGTCTTCTTCAATAAACAACTCAAATCTCATCACATTCGCTATTTTGACATAGCCTTTTTGATTGAAAATTAGTGGGCCTGCCATATTTTTGTCGTAATCGTAGGAAGTTTTCAGTTTTCGGTCTAACTAAAAAAATTTGATTGTTTGCAACAAAGATAGTGAATGACTTACTTAGTGTTTTGTGAAATTTGTGACTTATCTAGTATACGAGTAGATAAAAATTGTTGGTAAATTCCCTAACTGTAGTTATTTTTAATTTTATTTCACTTACATATTATATTGACGTAAATTTATTTTATTTATAAATGCCAACTAGGCAATGGTTAAAATCAATTTAAACCCACTGAATATTAAAATATATGTAAAATAAATTAAATATCTAATATCGTGATAAATCATTTTATAATTTTATAGTAAAATCGAATATAAAATTAGTTTAATTTGTAATATTTAAACAATTTTTAACAGCAAAACGAACACTATGACGAGAAGTAAAACTTTTAAGACATTAAATTGTAGTCTATATTAAGTATACTTAAGAAATTCTGTAAATGAAGATTTTATCTTCTCTACGTATCACTGATCATTGGTTTTCATTTTATTGATAAAACTTTGAAGTCAACAGAAGACTAGTCTATTAAATATTTAAAGTTATCGTTATTGAACAATTCCAAATAAAGTAAAAATTAATACTGTTAAAGTTATTTGAATAACATTGATCAAGGTTTCTTTGTTATATTTTAAATATTGTGAAGAAACTTTATTTTATATAAATACAACATTTTTAACCTTCAATATTAATTGTTATTAGGAAATAATCTTTTAACTACGAATTCCAATAAACGACAATGAACAAAATTAGCTTCATTTCCTGGAAAAACTATTGATAATTTCGGATTTATTGACAACTAGCTGTCGACTGCTAATCCGTCCGCCCAGTATTGAAAAAAAAAAAAACTTAATTAGTAGCCTATGTGTATAATTTTCATCGAGATCCGTTGAGCTGTTTTGGAGATACCTTGTAACATCCAAATATTCGCATTTGGAATATTAGTAAGATAAAATTCACCGCGGTTTTACTTGATGCGTAATTTGTTTAATTCTAAATATATATGATTAATGATGTGGATTACACTTTCCTTAATTATTGTGCTGTCAAATTCCAAAATATATGTAGTAATATTTTAATTAACGGTTCCATAAATATAGTTATATTACATTACGACCAACAATATCCTGTATCTCTACAATAAATTAAAATAGAATTTCTATATGTTATGTCGAAGAAACAATTTATATTTCGTGAAATAGACGTACCTACTTGCGTTGTTTGCGAAAAAACGTTTTTTTTTTTAATTTTTGTCTATCTGTTCGCAATTCCGTTGGTTCCTATGACATCTTAAGAACAATTGAAATAGACAACTGAACGTAGATGGAATAGAAAATATGTCTTCCATTTTGCGTGGTGGTGACACATCTCTAGCGACTCTTACACATTCATACATCTTATTAACGAAGTCGAATAATAAATCATAAATAATTCTGGAGGCTTGTGCACTAATAGTTACCTTCGCAAGGCTGGCTGCATACCATAAAGTGCCGCAACGTCTATTGAAAGGAGACCCTACGACCTCTTAGCCTTTACACGTATAGTACAAGGTGTAGTAACTGGATGCTTCGACACTAACATCATCTTTATAATAAATTCTTTGTATAATCTATACAATTAATAAAATTAAAATGTATGTATGTAATATCAGAGGAAAATGTTTTAATTACCTTTCTTAATAATTCGGCAGTTAAATGCAAAAACATCACGTTTTATTCGTATTTCCTGATATTCTTTTATTTTCATTGTTTTTTTGACGAAATTTATAAACTTTACAATGATATTGTACATTTTTAACATTTAAAGGTAACACATATTATGTATGTCAAATTAATTAATTTACTTTTTTAATTTAAGCTATACGTTAAAAAAATACTTCTTTTGTATCTGTGGTTTACTTATAGATAATAATAAAACACATTCTGATGACCTTTGTAACATCTCAGTCGCGCATTCAGACATTTTACAAGTCGTCTAAAACCAGTTTGCATACGCATTTAGTTGAACCCAACCAATTTAATTGTCTGTTATGCATAACTCCAAAACCATACGCATGATTTGAAATTATAGACAAACAAGCTGTCGCCTTCGACTCCGTCCGCGCGGAATTAAAAAAAACGTAATAATATTCTATATGTTCTTCCAGACCAATTTCTACATTTGTGACAAATTTCATCAAGTTCCATTGAGCCGTTCCGGAGATACCTTCAAACAAACATCCATCCATCCATCTAAACATTCGCATTTATAATATTAGTATGATTAACTAAAACCATAACCCAGCTGTAAATGTTTTTTTTTTTTAGATAAATGCTTATTTTACATTATGTATAATATTACTACATATGTATACTAAAGTTTTAGTAAATGTTATTTTTTTAAAACTATTTACGTGTCAAGATTATTGACATTAGGAAGTCACAGCAAGCTTTTTATATTTTTTTTTTAGACATGACGTTTCTAATTGTTATATATGAATAAGTCTTTTAACACATTAAGTTGTGCGAACGCTTTACGTGGTGTTCAACACTATATGGCTTATAGCCAATGCATGCGGTTGATTATCGGCCACAGATTATCACGACTGTAGGAACTGACAGGCGCTGTCAATTCCACTTGACAAGACAAAACGCTTGATTGGTTACTAACGTGGTATAGGAAGTCAATGACCTTTCACATACAATAGAATTTTTTATGTTGTAGATGATGGGTATAAATCGTATTAACATTTGTGTAAAGGCTTAAAACTGTATGAAAGAATTAATATAAACTACGACTTAATTCAAAACATTCACACAGAAACATGTCATAACAGCTATTAAGAACATATTTGTTCTTGAATGTTTCTTGTATGTAAATCCACGGATAGACATTTCCAATGAAGCTACAAATCTCATTGTAAATTATCATAAAAGATGTGATTGCACATTAATCACCTAAAATATATTTTTTAATGTCTTAACGGAAAATATGACGACAGCGTGCAGTTAAATAATATTTAATCATATTGCAAATGGTAATTCACCTGACAAAAAAAAAATCAAAAATAAATTAATATTTCTTAGAATCAGTTAGATAAAGGACGCGACCGTTACTTATCTTACATATATACTTTAATCTTATCGACGGATATTAATAAGGAAGAACATAAACAATTATTTTTCATACATAGATAATAGTTTTTTTTTTATTTATTCTTTATTGGAAAGAGAATCCTTTACACAAACCTGTTTCAAATTTAAAAAAAATGTAAGATGTAATAGTGGCTTTTAAAATGGCATATAACATTTCAAAATAGTCACAAAATATTGTACAGAATCAGAAAAATATAGAAGGAAAAATGTTCAGTCCGAATTGTATTTATATTGATCTGAATATGGCATAAGATGTTGACCAATGCTAGTTTTATTGCATTTATCAACTCCAAGTGAAATGTGATTGGACGGCGTTCGATCTAATATATTCACAGGCCATTGATAGTATTTCTAAATAAAGTAGAGTCCAATATTACTCAATATAGAACTTGGTTGTTCTTAAATGCGTTGGAAATCGCCAAGCCACGTCTGGAATTCGCTTTAAAATAAAGCACTTACGTCGCATTGTCGAAGGTCAACGTGCAATAGTTGCATTTAATTTTCAACACAAATGCAGTAAGTAGTGCTCGACGCATAATTATTTGTGATTCGAGACATTGGCCGGAGGCGCGGCGCTGTAATGATAAAAACAAAATGAGTAAGCCGCGGTAAACGACAGGTTTACAGTGGCCACAGACGTCATGAATTTTCATTTAAGGTTAACATTAGTATGATGTCAATGTGTAATATGTGACGTAGACATAATGATACCTTGAATTTAATCACAATACGTACAGTGCGTGAATATAATTGTGAGAACCATTTGTTATTATATTACAGGGGGCCTAGTATGATTATTTGTGACGATCATATTCGTCTCATCATCGCTAATTATGTTAAAATTAGTATAAGATTTTTTTGTGTATTTTGTAAGCCCGATAGGGGCTCTAATACATCACGTAACTTCGCATCACTTCGTTATCAAAATATAATATTCTTTGCTTTCTGTTTTTTATAAAACATCTTACTTGAAATTTTACTCATCCTACTAATATTATAAATGCGAATGTTTAGATGGATGGATGGATAGATGTTTGTTTGACGGTATCTACAAAATGGCTTCATGGATCTCGTTGAAATTTGGCATAGATGTAGAACATAGTCTGGAAGAAACATAGGCTACTTAATAAGTTTTTTTTAATTCCGCGCGGACGGAGTCGCGGGTGACAGCTAGTATATAATAAATACTAGTCAAGAGTTCTAATACTTATTACGATATTAATAGCACATTTTATTATAAAACTGTTTTTACAAGAATATTGTAATGCGGCTAAATAACGAAGGTTGACGTAATTAGAACGTGTTACGAATTATCAGTGTTTTTTTGCTTTCTGTAATTTACATGTAAATATTACATCTTTAAATATTTATTTAGGGTAGACAGGAAATACCGATCTAGAAATAAATATCACTGATACGTTCCTATGTTAACGTTTAAAAATTAACTTGGATTTTAAAATGGAACTTGGAATGTAAAAAATTATTACTACGTATTAGTCATATACACAGATATTTTAACATTTAGCAATGAAACGTACTTTTAATATACTTTACGAATAAACTCTGTCACAAGAGTTTGTCAAAGTTAAGACATCAACCACCGACAAACAAGTTTTAAAGCGGACCATTCAGATTAAGATAAAAAAATATAAATGTTTATTAAAATATATTTGATTAATGTAACAGAAGTATTACGATATAATATTTTACTTACTAATCCACACATACAAATATGAATTTAATATAATAACTTTGCCCGCGACTTAAAAATAGGCTATGTCACTCAGTGGCTCAGATAATGTGGCTTTCTAACGGCAAAACAAAATATGTATTAGTAAATATAAAGATCGTTTATCGTCATTGGCGAAAAATTTAATATGAAAAAAATGTATAATATTAAATAAAACCTTTATTTTATTATATAAAAGGTATAAAACCTGCATAATAAATTTCTATTCTTACTGCGACGGTTTGACGTACGTTTAAAATATGTACGTTTCTCGAATAAATTTACATCACACGATAGGCCGAAAGGAAAATCCGTTCTTAAAGTGAATTGTACAACGCAGAGCTAAAACCCTTACTAATATTGGTATTGTTAGGTCAACGTTGCAGCATTGCAATTCACATTGCGTACTCGTTTTAAAAGGGAAAATTCAACGTCAACCCTAGAGATCACGACATGATAAAAATTCAAGACAATGCAAACTATTTTCGCGTATCGTCTGGTCATTAATGTTGGATTAGTATCTAATTTGAATTGCAGTAGCTTTGTGAACATATACCTGGATAGTTCGAAGCAATTCGCACATGGAATATAATCGTTTATTCATAATCAAAATTACTTAGTCGGGGGCTTAATTATATGACGTAGGTGCACTTCTGACATATTGACATTTGGTCTTAAAAACCTAAGTATCAAATATGTTCAATGGTATTCGTATAAATAAATAAAAGCATGTAAAATGCCAAAAAATGGAAAACTATTAGTACAAATTTAACAACTGAAATTTAACTCTTTTACCACTTCTTATTTTAACAACTAACATTTTTTTAGAGTTCATGCTAATTAAGAAATTCACAAAAAATCTAGTACTGTGTAAACAGTCATTGAGATAATTTAAAATGATGTTACGATGGCCCTCAAATGCAATAAGCAAAGGCTTTACGAAGCACTTAACATCGAGCTTTTGAATTGAGAGACGAGACGGCATCAATTGCATTAATTACTATCGATTTTAATGTCGCAGTAAGAATAGATACTTTTTGCTGCCATCATCTTATTTACGCACTAATAAGTGCTGAAAAGACCCATAAATTAATTAACACGAATTCTTTAATACAACAATATTAATATATTAATCATGTACAACTATATTAATCATGCAATAAATGTAGATTAATTGCAACTTACTAAACACAAAACAAAATAAAATACCTGACTTTAGAAATTTTCTACATTAGTTATTGATAAATATTCACTTAACAACATTTGCCAAAACTTTCACTTAGAAGCTTTTTTTTAGTAAACAAAGAGTTTTTACCGTCACGAATTGCATTTGTTTTTACAAAATGACTTTCAGTGTATTCGCATATAAATGTATATACATACATAATTAATTCCCTAACACGTATTGATTTGATCAATTGAAGATTTGCGTAAAACCGATTCCAATGTTATATCAAGTTTATAAAACAACGTGCAAAAACCATCGACGCTTGCAAGTAACTTAATCTTCTAAGAATATCTCGACGGCGCTCTAGTCTTGATGGAAACAAGAAAAACAAGTAGTCGACTCGTTGAATGGCCGTTTATAAAAAGTTCGCTAAAGAAAGTAAACGACGTATAAATAGATTTATAGTAACTTTGCTAAGTAAAATTATGATTAGTTAAAAACAAACTAGTATTTTATGACGAACATCACGTCTATGAATACCTTGGTATTCACGCTGCTCGTTGGCCCCCTTCTATTATAAAAAAAAATGAATTACGACAACGTAGTTAAAAAAAATTTATTGCAATTTCAAATCTGTGTACACAATATTATCTAATAAATTAAATTTTAAGCCGTAGTTCAATAACGTTTTGTAATATGCACACTGTAAGTGTAACTAAAATTTTAGGCCAAAACCAAACTTAATACATCATAATTAAACTTGTCTAAATCGTTATTAAAGTCATTTTTTTTTACAAGAATAGATATATTTTAATCATACAAATTTATCTTTTGCAATTCAATCTTAATAGACAATGTTGATTACAAACTGCACTACTAAAATAAATAGTATTATTTATTTGATGTAAACAAAGTTATCAATGTCAACAAAATATGACTGATGAGTGAGCGAAAGGAGCTGATTATGAACTTGTCTGACATGAAACGAGGAAATGGCTATGACGCATCAAATACAGAAATTAAACTTACCTTGTTTCAAATTCAAATTGTTTCAAATTAAAGCCTATTGTCAATAGTTTAACTATAATCATGCTAAAGTTAGTTTCGATTAAAGTTATAAAATACATGAGTAAAAACGATCTTTTAACTTCATAGATTTTATGATTTGGAATGGGAGATAATCATATTTTAAGTATGTATACATATGTCTGTCCGATTGCTAAATTCCATCGTGTGTCCAAACCAATAAAGTAGTAGCAGTTTGTTATGAAATAACTTTGATCGTAAGATTAAATTCGTATTCTTTCATTCAGTACACAGTTTCATATGTATCAGAGGGTACAAGAAATTTTTATTATTTATTTAGCTAGATATTTATAAATTTGCTTTTTTTAATCTGCATAAACGTATATTTTTAATTGTTCGTTTTACAGTTTCGATGTTATACTTAGTGATTGAGTGTCATAAAGCTGGAATACGCGCGTGTTCTATCTTTTACGAATAGGTCGATAAACAATGTAATCTATAACCGCTCAAGTCATCGCGTATGAAACAAATTAAAAATATATATATATAAAAGTTATTGTTACAAACAAAACAATATATGTATAAGCCAATTTTAGCCTATTCTTGTAAAATTTAATTGGTATTAGTGTTTTAGGTCATTAACTAAAATCCCAGTTTAAAACATATTGTTATCTCTGTTTTGTCAAAGATAATGACAGGTATGTTTTATAAAGATATTTTAGTCACGAAAACCAACGGTTAAACCGTCAATAAATCAAGATTTCTGCATCAATTTTACATCGCCAATTAATTTCGCTGTTTCTAATAATTAAGTTAGCTGTCAAGAAATGTTATTTTCAACAAATAGCTTTAATATTATGTTTTTTTTCCAATATATTTGGGAAGTTTGTTAAAAATTTACTTTTTTATTTGGCAGACAATTTACTATCATATTAAATACATAATAAATTATTTATTTTAGCGATAATGGTTTTTAAGTGAACCTATATCTAAGTATTATTTGAAAATACTTATCATTGTATTTACATAATGATACTTTGTGTCAATTACATTATTTAAAGTTTGAGTTCGAGCCCAGGTTTACTTTTTGTTGTTATCATTATGAATTATATTTTGTAGGATTGATCAAATTGTTTTTTTGTTACTTCGCTGTTAACAACCACTTAACACTGCGTATTTTTATTTATGCTTCAACAAATACAAATTGAATTTGTTTCTAAAAGTATGTTTTGCGATTGGAAAAAAATTGATTTTAATTTACATATCTGGAACAACTTCCTTGACGCAAACAAGTTGCAACAATTTGCGTGTGAACAATACTAATAAGAGCGGTGTTAGGGTTGACATTGAGTGATTGCGCGCTTTGTTCTGTAAAGTTTGTGTTCATACTCTGGTATTAAATGACCTTGTTAAAGCCCCTCCCGGGTGCACATGTGCTGGGATCAACGACATGATCAAGAAACCGACTTTGTCCTGATCAACCGCCACATATCAGATTAAAGTGGTTGGAACCAGCTTCGGCCGGTGGATTAATTACAATGAGGAATTAAAGATAGCATGATGTGTGTGATAAAGTTATTTTGGATTCCGCGCGGTTAGCGAGGCTGGTGCCTCGGCCCGTTACCGTCGCCAAGCTTCTGAATACTAACACTGAAACACCTTTAGCGCATGCAAAGTACATCCAGATTGTCTGGGATTAAGACCAACAGTCGCGATTTTCGTCTATTTCTTTTTAACTAACACAACCAACACAAACTTGTTTGATGAAACGGTAAACGAGGCTTAAGTAAGCCGCTGGCTGTTCTTAGATAGGAATTACGGTTCTCTTAAGATCATATGCAAACGGAATGTTAAGAAGGTAAATTCGTTTCGTCTTTTTGATATCGATCTTGATTGTTAGAAAGCTCGTTTGAACGGTTTTTTTCTTTGCCAATGAATTCAGTTCGCGCCGGCGCGCCTGCATAGGAATGTAGGACTTATATATTATTGTATATTTATCTTAACTTGAAGCAGGAAATCATTTCAATAAATAGGCGTCCGCGACCAGACCGGTTAACGCCGTCTTTAATGGATCCGTTAATTCTGTGAATGCAAGAATAAAATGTTCGCCATCACATTCCGTAAAATATTCTGTACCTATATCTGTGTGATACATTGTGTATAACTTCATTAATTTTAATTATAAAAATTCAAAAAGTGTTCAGTAGAATTTCATATATTTACTAAATTCGCAGCACTTAAAAAAATTGCCAAAAACATTAATCACACAAGTAACAAAAAAATAAAGGAACAATCACAAAATCGAGACAAAAAACTTGCGATTCTCGCCGGAGTACAACAATTAAATAACGCTTCCCAGAATCGTTGCTCGTAATTATCTAAGCAATTCAGATGGAGGCATTGAGTTGCCGCCACGGGTCATGTTTGTTTTCAAGTTTTTCTGTTCTGTTTATTGATGAATGAATTAATAAAAATGTATTCGCGTGACGAAATTAATTGTTGAACGATCGCGTTTGGAACTTTTCCGTGACTAAATCGCAACTCTTACATCTCGACCCTCGATTAAGACTTTTATTGTCACAAATTACTGCTACTTATTATCCCTGGCCCAGATGAAGTCGTATGTACCAGCCTCTAGGCTGAGAATAATTGCAGATATATTTAATACAGTCATATATTATCAAATTTATTTATACTAAATAATGTTAAGTAATTGAAAATGTCAACTTACACGTTGCCTGGCATGTAGGTAATAAGTTCCATTCAAGAGCAAAAACTTCATTTGTAACTATTTTTGTTACCTATTTCGGTATTTAATTAAATCTATGAAACATTATTTGTGTAAAAGATTAAAACCTTTATGGAAACGAAGACATGTGCCAATTAAAAAGATGAAAAAAATATTTGATAGTTTTCGTATCTTACTTCACTTCTTTAGGAATTTACTATGTTAAAAACATTAATTTTATTCAAAGTTTTTTTCGCTTTTGGAGCTATTTATCATCGGTGATTTAGATGTTTTCGTGTTTTCTTTGTTAAGGTAATTTATTTCTAGCGAGTTCTATTTCTATTGGATTATTCTTTTCATATAAACAACGATTTAAAAAAAAAGGTTTTATACAAAATGAAAATACGAGTAATTATTTTTCTTATTGTTACTATAAAGAAAGAGATGTGTTCAAGTTTAATTTTATTTTTTAAATTTAATATAAAATCATACGAAACATAATATGCAGGTACGCAGTTTTAAATTGCGAAGGTTAGGGTACTTGGCCGCAAATTAACATTTTCTGGAACATAATTTCTTCAATGAAACACACTTAGTAATAATCAAAGGAGTAATTTTGCGTTATTCACAATTTGACAATTGTCGCTAATAGTTTATTGCCAATAGGCAATTATGAGTCGTGTTTGGTACAGTCCTGCATATAAGAGACTATCGAAGCTTAATATAGACAATTGAAATGTACGATCATTCGCTACCCGAATGTTTGCTGAAGACTATTTTTGAAACAGAGTTGGCAGTGGTTTCCAGGTTATCATTTTTGACACTTATATATGGTGAACGTTAATCTGTTTAGAGATTTCATTGGCTTTTGTAGTGTGCACCCGTATTTGGTCTCAAGATATGTTTTGTAAGATCTGAAATCATCAAAATCGACAGAAGAATAGCCGTAATTGTACATCATTTGTCAATACCATTGACTTAATACCTGTTATGTGTTTTATTTGTATACAATGAAATGGTAAGTGCATAGTTAGCAAAACTAATATATTTAATAAGTGATTATTAAATTGCAAGTTGTAATTTATAACAAAGATACCTTGTTCTATTGTTTACTTAATAAACAATACGGTTCTAACTAGCTCATCATATAGTTATATTAGCTTACTGCTAATTTGAGTACAGAAACATCAAATTATCTTCGTCCACGTCTCGCTAATTTTATATTAACATACAGATTCATTCTTCTCTGTTCACTTATTTGAATTGTCATACAGTATCTGTATCGTACTATTATATAGCTGTTTGAACTATTGTGAACAGAATTATTTAGTACCACTTCACACATCCAGAGTAAATATCAATAAAGACAAAGAACAGTAATAAACTTAGCTTATATAAATAAGCTATTTACTTAACGCTGGAATATTTGTGTAGAACTGGATTTTGATGTTTATTATATACTCGTATAGTTGTCGTTTGTTTTGTTTTTTTTTCATTTAACTCATTGAAACAAAATATTTTTCTTTTATGAATTTTATATAGTTTTTTTAATTTCCTAGTTATGGTATCTTTTAGATTGATTGAGAAACACGTGTGGAATATATACAGAGTAGCAATGAAAAATAAATCGGTCAAGAGGAAAGATGTATGAATACAAACGTATTGGTCGTGTTGACGTCCTTGTTGCGACCAGTTTATTTTTACTGAACAATGATCATGTGCAAGTGACGCTCGAAGAATTAATAACGAACTGATAACTACATTTTGTATATAATAATAGTCAATACACTTTTCCGTACTATTATAAAGAAAACAGAAACGTCTGACCTTATTTCAAACGAAGGTTTGAGAAATCGTAAAAGAACTAATATGTTATATGGACGTAAAACACTGCGTATTATTTTACTGTGATTTTATTAATATACCTTACTGTTGATAGATGAAGCCTTCAGTGCCAAGCCACCCGTATCAAAACTTATTACCACCATTTTTCTTAGAAAGAGCAGAGATAAAAATCTTTCGTGTGCACATGTTTCGGCAGTTGAAATGTATGATTACAAAGTCATAGACATGAATGTAGTAATTCGTGAACGTAATTTAAAGTAGCATATACAGTCTTTATCAAATTCCTTCAAGATTACGTTAATCTGTATTCACCTTTAAGTCTGCTACTTTATCTTTATTGTAACAACCGATTCGTTGCATTTTGACTTATACATGTTTTGATTAAGTGAATCATGGCTTACTTCCTATTGCAACCTGTCAAACTTTATTACTCCAATTTGGTTCTTATCAAAAAAGTCGTTAAAAACTGTGACACACGCGGTCTTAAATCGTTTGAAATAATTTGATCACATGTGTTACGTTTAAGAAATGGTTTATTTGAGTGTTAATTTTTAAGATTGTTAGATCAAACATTTTGTTGCTATTGTATAAACTAACGATAGTTCTGTTACGTGGTAAATTCATTTAGAACTCAGCCAATTAAATTGTGTATCTACAAGTGTAGTTTGCACTCGCTCGACTTGATTGTATCAATGTGTAGTTGCCAGTATTGAATTACTAATACATAATGTAATGATTACATAATTATGAGCATTATCGCTCTATTAAACAAAAGTTCATCTTACAAATGGCAATCGTAACAAAATTCTTGAAGTATTTAGGTTATGAATCTTTTTTTAAATCGTCTTTTTCAATAAGCAATTTGTCCACAGTCCGAAATTAACATTTAAACAAGTATAAAAGGTGTTAAAATAATGACACCAAATATTGTTAAATATTTTTCTATTCAATTAGCAAGAAACACAAGACATAGCTATTCCAATAAAACTTAATATAATATCAACAATAAATGTAAACAAACAGCGGATGTTAGGTACCTTGACATTTACGTGGATAGTAAGCTGCGTTTCAAAAACAATTATTTGGATAAAAACGAGAAATACTTTAAAATACTTGTATGTAAACGCTTAAGGACGTTTTTTTAAAAAAAACTAAATATTCTTTGAAATTTAAAAATTCAATACTTCTTAGAAAGCTTAAGCTAATCTTAGGTTTGCGTATAAATAATATACCATTTTCTTTGCAAGATAAATACAGAAACAAAACATGACGTACTTCCAATTCTATTGAATTTATTACAACACTCGTAGTTTTGTAATATTACATTTGCTTCATAAATGTTACCTTACTTCTTAAAAAAATATAGGATTTTATTATAGGATAAAGATCATCTTCATAATTATCAACCTACCCTTTTCTCTACGGGGGGTCGGCCTTGTATATCCATACATACATCACCATTCACACAATCCAGCCCTGCTTTCTTTTGTCTTACCCTACCTTTGTAGCCATCCACATTCAATCTTATTACTTTTTTGATAATGTGATAATCGTTATGGGATGAAAATGACAGTCTGAAATGTTTCTTTTCTATGCTATTCAAGCTAAGTGAGTGACGATAGGCTTATCCTTCGTCACCTTTGGGTCTAATAGTTTCGTCACTTTTGAGTAGGCAAATATGTTGCGCTTAAGGTGTACAATATTTTAATAAATAATTAAAAAAAACTTGAGAGGTGTCAAGGGACACCCGGATGGAACGAAGTTCCTTTCTATTAAATAGTGAAGGAACCAATGTTTATTCAATGAATAAAAAACTTAAGTCTTCACAAGAAGTACATTTTATTTCTATGAATATTCGTTATATATTGTCACGTCGTTGCCATGGTATAGAAAAAAGTGTCGTGACAACTTTTCGTAAGAATTTTTTCCGTCTAGCCCCCTTTCACAACGCGCGATAAGGAACTTCGTTCCAATAAATAAATAATGATACATGGCTAATGTCAGATGACAATTAACAAGTATAAACAACAAGGCTTATTTATACACATTCGAAGTCGTCATGGGCAAATAACACGGATTTCTATATACTTCTATTGTTCGTTACTTTTTTGCGCATGGTTTCGAAGACCTTGAAACAATCGTTAATTCATGATGGTAGGGAACTGACACACGCAGGAAACGGAGATTGATGCGTTTCGGTCATAGTTGATGCCGCGACTAATTTAATCATTAAAATAAATAATAAGGGGAAAAATACCAGTAACCGATGATCGTATGTACAGATGTTTTTATATAGAAACAAGAGAAGTAATGTTTCCCACAAACAATTGACAGTTTACCTTTTTTATCAGAATGTTTGGACGCTAAATACTAAAATCTATACTGTTAAATACTAAACGCCATAACTTTATAAATGTGCTGCCACAAATTATTTATTTATGAAGGAATAGATTTAAAAATCTGCGTATAATTATTGTATTAACATTGTTAACGTCGTGGGAACGAATAACAATAAACGTATTAAAAATGCAAACTTCAGTAGAGGTTGTGATGAGTCAGTCATTAAATGTGCTGTAAAGTTACTGTTATGTTTATGGATAGACTGTTTTTCTTGGACTTGTTAGTATCGATCATGTAGAAAAATCTTTGTTATCTGTAAGTAAAATTTTACTTAGTTAGTTTTAGTAAATTAAAAAAAATATATAAAAAGTACTTTTGCCAGCGACTTCGTCAGCGCGGAATTAAAAAATTATAAGAATACTAGCTGTCGCCCGCGACTCCGTCCGCGCGCAGTTAAAAAATGGGGGGGGGGGGTTATGAAAAATAGATGTTGGCCGATTCTCAGACCTACTGAATATGCTCCACAAAATTTCATGAGAATCGGTCAAGCCGTTTCGGAGGAGTACGGGAACGCAAACTGTGACACGAGAATTTTATATATTAGAAATATAGCTTATGTCAGATAGTGAAAGGCTTTCTAAATGGCAAAAAAAAATGAAATCAGCCCAGTACTTTTTCAGTTTATTCGTTATGCAAAAAGACGTTGCTGCGCGTTGCGCCGTACTATGTGATTTTACAGAACAAAAACCGTTTAATCAATTTAGACCGGTAATAAAAACTTATATGGCATAATATGCAAATGCAATGGCCTGAGTATTAATTTTGGCAAGTACTTATACGGATCATACTCGCAGTTGTTTCAATACGGTGTCCCACACTGAGTGATTATCTCACAATCAAACTTTAATTGAATACTATCCTTTTTTGTCCATATAAATCGTATGAAGCCCATACTCAGGTATCGCCTCGTCGAAGACTCAACGTTCATTTTTGTCACTAACATAGCACGTGTTAGTTAAAGATTTAATGCGTTTAAAAAATTATGCAAATAAGTAACTTATGTATGAAATGAAAGATAATATGCTGGGGGATTCCCAACAAACGCGGATTAAATTATTAGATTTAATTTTACACTCGGTTTTTAAAAGGTCAATAAATTTAATATAACGATAAAAATCTAGACAGATATTGATTCATAAATTTGGGTTGCTAGAACGATTGATTTTGTAAATATAATCTCGTAAAGAATATTGTCAAACGAGAAGTAATGATGAAAACGTATGACCGCAGAAATGATCGATTTGCCCGCTGCCTAACTCCGAACATAGTTTTCACAGAGCGGGGCATTATATCATGACGAAAAGGTTTGTGGAGCCGCGAATACAATGCCACTGTATGTACACAGCCGGTGTAGGCCATTGTGACGTGCGGTGCGAACCTAATGGAAATTGTTACAGAGCTTCCTAAATGAACATCGGCACACAAACATGTGTTACTCTTGTAGAAACAAAATTCAACATTTGTTTACGATGGTTGCAGACTTTTCCGTTTCAGAACGATTTAATTGTTGTTTACAAACGTTTCCATTTATATCCCCGTTCAATTTTATAAACTCGATTCTTTTTATTTTGAAATTGATTAAGCACTACTGTTTTATAATTATTTTAATACCTTGAACAATACGAATCCTTGATTTCCTTGTGTGAAATTTTCATTAATAGTTTTTTTTTTGTTTCCCCAGGACAAAAGGAGGTAACACGTAATGACTGCTACTCACGGAGGCGGCTGCGAAGACGCCCGCCCTGATAAGGATTACACTAACAAAACTGGATTCAAGAACGATGCATACCAACACGACAGAGACTCGAACGATGACATCGTCAAGCCACCACCGCTGCCAACTGAAGAAGATATGTACGCTTCTGGAAAGGTTAAGCTATCGAGAAACGAAAAATGGAGGATACTGAAGAACGTTGCAGCCGTAAGCGCTGCTTTCATGGTACAGTTCACAGCTTTCCAAGGAACAGCTAATCTGCAATCATCTATCAACGCTGCCGACGGACTTGGAACAGTGTCGCTAAGCTCAATCTACGCTGCGCTCGTCGTCTCCTGCATTTTCGTTCCCACATTTCTTATCAAAAGGCTCACGGTCAAGTGGACACTATGTCTTTCCATGATGTGCTACGCGCCTTACATTGGTGCGCAATTCTATCCAGCTTTCTACACCCTAGTACCTGCCGGGGTTGTAGTTGGCTTAGGAGCAGCTCCTATGTGGACATCCAAGGCCACCTATCTAACTCAAGCTGGTAGTGTCTACGCTAAATTAACAGATCAAGCAGTAGACGGTATAATTGTCCGATTCTTCGGATTCTTTTTCCTGGCATGGCAAACCGCTGAACTGTGGGGCAACCTCATTTCTAGTTTGGGTAAGTTATTTGACTATTCAAAGATTTTTGATATTACTATTAGAGTTTATTTGTTTCAATTCCACAAGAATAACTCCTCAATTTATAACTGTGATAACAAACTACTCGTAGAATGCCAGCAATAGAAATACTTTTTTAGATTTAATATTTGAAATTAATTTTCATAATATCTTGTTGCAGTTTTCTCATCCGGAGTGCACAGCGGCAACAGTCAGAACACGTCTAACACGTTATTGACGTGTGGCGCCAACTTCTGCATGATCGGCGGCGGTCACCATGACAACCGCAACCTGCACCGGCCGCCAGACAGTGAGATATATGAGATCAGTGCCATATACCTCGCTTGCGTCGTCGTTGCCGTCATCATGGTTGCTGTTCTTGTTGATCCCTTGTCCAGGTACATTTTCACCTACACTAATATTATAAAGAAAAAAAAGTGATTGTTTCCATATCCCAAATATAAAGTTAATAAGCTATAATTACTATTATACATATTCCTGAAGTATGGAAGGAAGAAAATAAGATGTAAACAAAATATATATTCCAATTGCGATAGATAATTACACAAACTCATTTTCAAGTGGTTTGGTTTCGACAATTTTTTGCACAGCGCCATTCCTACGTTGATTGACATTGTATGGGCATAGAAACCAACTCTTTTTTTTTCAATGTTGCGATTTGATCACTCGCGTCTTCTAACTCGAGTCAATGGTCGACCTTAGGATCATGAATTTGCGAACGTTTTACTTTTATAATTGCTTTCAACGAATTCTGCTTAAAAAAAACAGCAGCATATTTTTTTTGTTTCTTGACATAAACATTGGATATAATTTATCTGTTAAAAACGTGACTATAAACGTGATTGTGTAGTAATACCATATTCACAGCAAAAAAAAACAAATTAATTATTTGAACATTTAGGTACGGTGAAAAACAGAGGAATTCGGATCCTTCCAGAGAACTGACAGGAATTCAACTGCTCTCGGCGACCGCTTACCAACTGAAGAAACCCAACCAACAATTGCTTATACCTATTACACTATGGATTGGAATGGAACAAGCGTTTATTGGCGCTGACTTCACTCAGGTAGATGTCTATCAATACATAGTATAAAACAAAGTCGCTTTCGCTGTATGTCCGTATGTATGCTTAGATCTTTAAAACTACGCAACGGATTTTGACGCGGTTTTTTTTTAATAGATAGAGTGATTCTTAAGGAAGGTTTGTATGTATAATAAATGCATAATATAGTAGAGAAACACTGATAAATTTAAAGTTTTCTAATGTGATGTCGTAAGTAAGCACGTTTTTTGCGCTTATATTGCAAACGCTGGCTGAACCCTACGAGATAGACCAAAATAATGTACTACAGTATTGTTCACCTTAAAAAGTTCAACAAAAAAGTCCGCGATGGTATATGTCTATCTCTTAGGGATAACCCAGCATAACCATTTTTATTCTTTTACGAAGTGATTTTAAACAATACAGCATTAATCCTTATCCATTTAAGTACCATAAATAAATTGTGCATTTATTCTGTAGTAGGTATATTTTGCATTGCACCCGTGCGAAGCCGGGGCGGGTCGCTAGTAAATGATAAAACAATAACTAAACCTCACATTGATGTGTACACAGTGTTATCCATTTCTTAATATTACGGTATGCTGCGCTGGTATATTAAAGCAAAAGCATCATATTAATGTCAACGGAATACCTGTATCTAGCTAATAATTATTTTACATCTGATATAAAATGTTTTTAAATCTTAGTCCCGTCTCAAGCACGTGCCTATTTTTTTGTAGTTCATTATCTGCGAAACATTTATCTTTGCCGTTAGTTTTTTTTACTCCTTCAACAAGAAACTTTTTTATTTCCACTTTAGCTCCGACCGTTAGAACAAATTGATTATTTCACTACAGAACTACGTATCGAATAAAAATAGGACATTGAAAGCGTTTTAAATATTCTACCAAAGCCTTTGCTTGCTCTGAAAAAATCTTGTTTTAACAGGATATTGTCGTGAAATCACTAGACGTGTCTATTAACATAACATGACCTTCACGTTCGTATAATAACATTCTATCGTCCTTCATTATGTAATAAACACAAATTATATTGTTGCTTTTACACTTACCAAAATTTTAAATAAGTATTTCCACAATTCCAAAACGAAAATTTGCTGACATCTGAACGTAAATACTGCCCTTTCCACCGAGTTCCCTGTACTTATTCTACTTTATCACGCACCAGATTTTTGTCCTCCATTCGTCATTTCAATCGTCACTCCCTTCTTAATCATATCAACTTTATTTAAAAAATAATTTCTTTCAGGCTTACGTCTCGTGTGCTCTTGGCATTCGGTCTATCGGATACGTGATGATCTGCTTCGGAGTTGTCAACGCAATCTGTTCTCTGCTCTTCGGATCAGCCATGAAGTTCATCGGACGATTCCCCATACTGTTCATGGGTGCAGCTCTTCATCTCGGATTGATCGTATGGCTTCTGATATGGAGACCTAATCCTGAATCACCCACCGTTTTCTTCGTAATATCCGGACTATGGGGAGTTGGTGATGCTGTTTGGCAAACCCAAATCAATGGTAAGTTTAAATACGATCACTTTTGTTTTTATATCGGCAAATAACATTTTAGGTACACTAGTGCATGTACACTACCGGGCTCCAATTTATTTGATCAGGTGTGAAAATCTAACCGCGTTTAACAAAACAATTCCATTTAACATCCACGTTGAAACACCTCCAATTCGTGTCAATGGCGAGTAGATTGGAGCACAGATTTTAAAAACGAAAATAAATTTTTATATACTACAGTCCGACCTGGATAAACATGAGTCTCTCGAACCCGATATTCTCGCTTACGGAGGTCGTCCGTCGCGACCGGACATTCGCTTAACCCAATAACTACCTTCGAATCACTCCTCGAGATCTCAATAATACATAAAATTCATGAAATTTCGAAGCGAATAAATAATCTTAAGCCATGTCAGTAATTCCTTTGTTATCTGCACCAATTTTTCTCGTTGACTTTAACATACTTGTTTAATTAAACAACGGCTCCAACTTCTAGCTTCGTTGTTCACTCACTTAATGGTGTCACTGTAAACCAGCAATAACCGAATTGTTGAAAATAGGCGTATTTTTGTCGATTTTAAAGTAGCTAATAAGCCATACATGTGTGCGTGAACAATTACAGTGTAAACGTGGGAACTAGATTTATCCGTTACAGTACGTTAAACATCTTATTAATTAAATAAATGGCTTACATTGATTAAGAACGAAATGAAAATTAAACAACAAAATTCATACCCGTAACCCTATGGGGTAGGCAGATACTACGGACCTCCGTATGACGTGATCCTGACATATCTCTGTAACTTCTTCTACATACATACATGCACGTCGGTTTCAGGTTCTTTAATACCACTCTTTTTGAGTATTTCAACAATCTAGATAGTATAAATCCGTTTGGAAAATTAAAAAATTTAGTGATTATTGATTTTAGAATTTATCATATTGTGCTTGAAAGTATATGTTACATTGGAGTACATTTCAGTATGTCAATAAAAGACATGACCTCTCTTGTAAATCATTCGTTACTTTGTACATACATATTTGATCTTTTTATCTTTTCCTCGCTTGATACTTAAGTACACAATGAATCACTTCTGATTGCCATCCAATAGACTGGATTCTTATTTTTAACTCATAAAAAGCAAAAAGACCTGGTTTATAAATAGAATTTCTCATCGTCTTTCCCTAACCGTCCCAGCTAGAATGTTATCTAAGCTAGACGAAGTTGCGCCTTTGCCTTCCACCTGTAAAACAGGTTTCAGCTATTAATTTCTGACTCAGACAAAACTAGTTACAGCCCTTAACTTAGACCTACACATTAACTAGATATACAACAATAGCATTTATCTGTAATTTTTAAGTTTATCGCTTCTTCACCTCTACAATAATATTTTATTCACCGACTTATTTTCAAAAATAACTGCACTATTCTAGTATTTTTGAATCATAATATTGTCTCTCAAGGCTTGTTTAAGAATTTGGTTCACGAAAGCCAAATCGGTATACCGCACCCTCACATCTGGTATCATAATAGACCATAAGGCTGGTAAAGTAGAATCGGGACAAAATTTTAACATCCCCAGTTCCAAATAGACAGTTATGCTAATGTATTGATAGATCCTTGGAAGGTTTCTTTATGTAAGAAAATACTTAGGTTAAACTTGTTAAAATTGATAAAAGCTAATTCATTTGTTTGTATCGGAATATCGAATAATTATTATATACTCGTATTATATGTTTTAAGTATCCTTAAATCTAATTTTTAAAATTTCCGATCTGGTTATTGTTCGAACTTGGATGGAGCTCAACTTACGTGCGGTGAAAAAAAGATTAATAACCATCAACAATATATGTACAATGCTTTAAAAAATATTAAAAATAATATATTACATATAATACGATTAAAAATTACACGCTCGATGCACATTTACATGTTGAGTGGAATAATTACACACCATATCGTAAAGATGACAAATAACCGCAATCTAGATAGGCAACAACATCAAAATTCTTAAATGACTTAAATTACATTTCTCACACATCGAACTCTTTCTTTCATATTCGGAATTTAATAAAAGGTTCAAATTTACTACTTGATTCGGTTGGTACTAAAACAGTCACATACAAACGGCTCAAGCAGTCGGTACCGACTACAAGTGGTCAGTTAGGCGTTGAACTGTTGTTATTATAATTTTGTCTACATGCCTGTACCGACTAATTTATAGTAATAAATATATCATACTGAGTTACGAATGTTGAATAAATCTAAAATATAAGTAATGGGCTCATTAATTATATAGTCATCACATTATATCATTGAATTTGTGCTAGTTTTATGTAATTTTCTACAACTATTTAATTTACGTAACATGTACTTAGAGGCGTCGGTGGCTCAGGGATTAAACAGTTCACTTGCAATCTGCAGGTCCTGGGTTCGAATCCCGCCATGTATCAAACTGATTTTCGATTTACATATGTACATTTATCCGACGTTCTTACGGTGTAGGAACGTCGGATAAATGTACATACATAAGGATACATATCTGAGAAGAAATTCAATGATATGTGTGAAGTCAACCGAACCGCACTGGGCCAGCGTGGTTGACTATGGCCTAGTATAGTGAGTTGATGATGAAAGTGTACTGTTTTACCGTATAAGATATTTTATATAACAGTTTACAATATTAATATAAAGTGTCCAATGAAAAAATTAAATCAAATTGAGGTTTCACATTCAAAGACCAATAACAATATAATGACTTAACTTTCTCCTGAAGCATTGAAAAAAATAAATATTACACAGTTTATGTTCCGAAGAATTTTATAAATTGGCATATCTGAGTACGTATCGCCGGTGAATAGCTATAATAAACTCAATATCACGATGGCTATTTCTTATCGGGGACATAAAACCTACTTATATATATAGAAACTAATAAAAGTACTTAGTCGCATGTAAGCTCGCTCTAAGCTATTAATAACAGTCTCAAGCTTTCCAAGTTAACTTTAATGAGTTTAATTTATCATCCATTTGCATAGATAACCTTCTTACTTAACTATAATCTCGTTTTATCTAATCGAAGATTGTAAAAAATCTCATTATTTTTACTTAATAATTATTTCAAATTAAGTTTCAACCGAATCAATTTGATTGAATGATATATCAGCGCCTAGTGCTACTAGACTTAGAGAGGATAGAAAATTAGATTATTATGGCGAAGAACACTAAAAAAGTATTTTCTCTACCATTCTCTTTTTCTTACAAGAGTGCCATCTATGTAGGTGTTTGATTTTATTTTTTTTAGTATATCTCTATGTCTAAACCTAATGTAATTCATATTTAAATTTCACTCTTTAAGCTATGACAATATCTTTATATTTAAATGTGAGGGCTAAAAATATTTTTACAGCTTACTAAGTGTCCGGATTTTTGAGCTACGACAGGCTATTGTTTAGTTGAACTGATGTCGATAATTCAATATATTTTAATAATATAAGTGTACGTTTTCACTGATCGAAAACATTAATAAAAGCATATTTTCATACAACTCATTCACCTTTAAAAACTGAGATATCAACGTTTTATGTTGTAGAACAAAACGTGGTATAACAAAACCTGTTTTTGTCATCAAGTTATTCTCTTCACACTACAGTACAATTGTTTCACAAAGAAATCAACTTACGAAATGATAAAACCTATAAGGTTAATGACTTTACTTCTAAGATTTACTCGTAATTTTTGATTAAAAATAGCTTTACGCGGCTCGTCCATTCAATGTAAATGTGTCTTTCACGTTCATTCCTTAACGCAATTTCTTTAAAAAGATTTAGAAAGTTCTCTCTTCACGTATTAACATAACATTTTTATTGCTTGTTTTTAAATATATATATTTTTATTTCAGGCCTGTATGGAGTACTGTTTAGACGGAATAAGGAAGCGGCGTTCTCTAACTACAGGCTATGGGAGAGTGCTGGCTTCGTTGTCGCCTATGCGTACTCCACTCACTTATGTGCCAGAATGAAGCTATATGTTATGATGGTCGTTTTGCTCATTGGATTCCTTGGATACATGGTTGTTGAAATACTGCACAAGAGAAAGGTACGACAATATATCTTTCTAACTTAAAATTACACGTATTAACCTATGTATTAGGAATATAACATTCAAAAACTTGGATTTATTCATACAAACATATAGATGAATAGTTGTCGTAAATCTTCAATGTAGATTTCATACCGGCTTAGGTAATAATTTGTTTAATAATGTATATTTTATTTCAGGCTCTTCGTCTCAAGGCGATTGCGGAGAACCCGGCGGCCGCCGCCGATGCCGCGATGCAGCCACCAGAGGAAGATGACGAGAAGGATGAGATTGACGACGAAATCATAATCACCCATCTGTAGATCACCTTAATCCTATCGTTTACGGTTTCAAGAATGATCTCCGTCAATGATGGTTTGCGCAACGAAGCGTAAAATACAAAATTGCCATACATCAATTTCGTTAGGTACAAAATGAACAGAAAAAATATATTTGTAATCTCAATTAATTAATTCTATTTATATATTACATATATATGTATCCGATAGTTTAGTATTTGAATGCCGAATTAAGTGAGTAAAGTAAAGACTTGACAAGTACAAACGTTCCCTTATCATGTTCATTCCAGTTCTTATAAGTATAAACATATTGAAAATCTTCGGGTCCAAATCGTTAATACTAATGTAATTTTTTTTCTTAAATCATCGTAGACGGTAAGGAAAAAACTAAGAGACCAATGATTGCATTGTCTGAGCATTATTACACTTATAATATTTATCGATTGATTAAATGTTATAAAAGTAGCGCTTATTTTAGATCTGAATAAAGGAAACAAGTTCTAACTATAAGATCAATCTCACAGCATTCACTATTCGAAACGTATTTACTTTGAGACACGGATATTAACTGACATGACCAATATGAATATTAATTTACTGAACATCTGTATTTATAATTATTTCAATAGTAATTACTTTCTTTGTCTTTTATTTGGCTCAATGGCCTTTAACTTTACTGTTTCTCTACTTATTTCCCTATGAGGAAATTTAATTATTTCCTTGAAATGTTTCAATTCCTACGTTGGTCATAACAATATTTTTGTGCAAAACTTTTGGTATTAATTAGTTGCAGTTAATCATTTATACCGTGGGTTTCTAAGACCAAAATATTAGTTTCAAACATATTGTTATCTCTGTTTTGTCAAGGATAATGACAGGGATGACCATATGTTTGTATAAAGAGATATCTGACAATTATCTGATCTAATCCTGTGGCAACAATTGAAACTAAATTGAAATAGCTCAATAGCGACCCCTGAAACAAATATGTAACAAGATTCATTTCGTACTGTATATAGTCAAATATCCTTTTTTGTATCTGAGCCGGTTCGAGAGGCGCTAGTCTCGATTTGTTGTCAGAAGTTATATAAAACCTCCATAGAAAATGGCATGAAAGAAAAAAAACATGACAGCTACAGTACGAAAAGTATCTTTTGGAACTTTTCCAAGTGACAGGAGGGCGCTAGTGTGCTGTCTCAATTTCGTTTGACGTATGCCCACCTGGTCGGTATATAGAATTAACTGTCACGTAACATAACTTCAATAGGCACATTTAAACCGGAACGAAGCAAAAGCTGTAATTTCCAAGGAATCGCCAACTTATTTATAAAGAGTGTACCAGGCCGAATAAGTTTGTCGGATAGAAGTCCTTGCGTACCCTCGATTGCTTAAATTTCTGATGTTATTGTCATAACGTTATAGTCATTTTAAGGGACATTTATATATTCTAAAATTCTTTAAGCAATGTAAAGTTAGATTGGCATTACTATATGTTATTTGAAATGTGATATCTAACGAATAGTAGATTATGAATCAATACTATAGGGTTAGTTGTAACAGTTTTTTTTTTTATTATAATCATTTAATTATAAAGAATATATTGTTACAGCTATTTTCTTGTTACTTTTCTGTTCTATTTATTTAACTATCGAAATTTTGTAAAAAAAAAAAGTATATCATATACTAAGTATATACTATATTTCACTTTTATAATATTTGAAAAAAGTGCAACTATTTTAAAACAGTTTTCACTACTATATAACAGTTGTTTTACCGTGGGTTTCTATGATAAAAATCCCAGTTCAAAACATATTGATATCTCTGTTTTTTTTCATAGATAATGACAGGGATAACGATATGTTTTATACAGAGATTTCAGCCTCAGGAACAAACGGTTAATATTCAATAAAATAAACATGAATGTAGTTATTTTTCGTACAAACAGTTCTGTTATTTTTGTTTAGTAACATATATAATAGAAAATCCATTCCTTATTTAAGAATTGATCAAATGATTCAATATAAATAGTGTAAGGTATTTTACCTTTTATATATGTGTACATATGTACAAATAATTCATATTTGTTTATATATATGTACACATATAAATTGTAAATGTGTGATTAAACATTGCTATGTTTCAACACAATAATGAGTAGACATAAAAATAATTTTATATTTGGCCTACATAAAACCTCTATGGTAATTTTCAAAGATATTATTTTTCAATATTTTATTTTATTCAATATCTATGTTTTATATTTTGATACTTCCTTCCAACACCGTGCTTACAGCCGTACAACGAGAGTTGTTAACATTAAAACAAACAATTTAAAAAAAAACTATTAAATAGTAAATAATAAAAACTTGTAGTTTATTTTATTAATTATCTATACATATCATTACACACATTTTCCTGTTCTTGTTTCTTTTTTATTTTACTTTTCTGCTTCTGTTCCTTTTATTTATTAAATGCCAATAGAAAAAATGTAAAATATTATCTGATAGCATATATTTTTACATTAAAACATTATTATTACCATCACATATACCATGATTATAGCTTTTAATTTTATTTAAAGCATATTATATTGCTATATTAGCGTGATTATTGCATTCGTCTCACATTGTATTAGATAGAAAAGACTTACGTTAAATATGGAAGCTTTGCATCTCAAACATTGCAATTTCTTAATTCTTAAAGATCTACGTTAAAACATTCAATGTTTACGATGGCCTGTAAGTAAGGTGGGAGCGCATGTCTTTACAGGTGGGTACAACCGCATTACTTTAGGATCCGCGCACGTAAAATTGTGTTGTTTGCAGTCTCGTATAAAACTGCGAGCCACCATAAAGTTTGAATAGCATTATACCTTTACCACCACCATATTAAAATTCAATTGATTAAAGTTTTAAAGATGTGAGCGTTATGTCAAACTTTACGTAGAGGTTAATTATATATCCATAAGGCTACTATATTAATTTTAGTTTATTTTCATTTAATTAATAATTTTACTAGTAGCTAGTAATCTTAGTAGTTGAAAAAGGAAGTGTGCTACTAAACTGTTACTTTATTATGCTATTGTAAGACCTTGTGATAAAAATAAAAAAATTGTTTTGATCAATGTATGTATTTTTATTGTAAAAATATCCCGTACAAAATTTATACGAATTTCTACTCTTCTCGGATCCTGTGGTCCATCATTAATAATAAACAGCTTTACCATAATACCACAAAGCAAACTGTCACATACACACTTCTAGCATCAAAATAGATTCAATAAAACAAATCAAAGGAGACCGAGCGAAGTCGATCCATGACTGAAAAGTCATCCACAAAATCGTAGGACTTGCAAACCAAATTACTAGAAGATAAAATTAATGAAATTACTGAAATCAATAAGCAATAGAAATCTTAAAGCAAAAAATGCACTATCCTTTAAGTGTACACTAATGAAGCGAACGTATAATTCGCAATAATAAATTGGTAAGCACATAAAGTTTCGGAGCTATCATTGCTGACTTGGTAGTCAGTCATATTTCGACGCATGCACATCACGAATGAGTGCGAAAGAGATACGACATGAATTGCGACCGACGTTGTTATCACTCAACTCTTATGCACACAGATGAAAGACGTTTCGCGATGTGTGAGTCAGTACTTTGCGTTTTATCATTACACATTGTGTCCGTGAAGCAAGTCAGTCGCGTTGGGGTAACGGCAAGAAAACGTTGTCCAGAGGTTTAAGCCAGAACTACATGGACTTTTTTGTTTGTTTGTGGTAGTGATGTGGACAGCCAAGGACGATCAACCGAGCGATGCTCTCGGACGCACGAGCACCAACTCAGATGTGGTGCTGGTGGACGGCCAGGGACTGGCCCCTGCCTCCACGCCTCCGACCATAGCTAATCTCAATGTCACAAAGTCATCCCGCGTCCACATTGGCCCTAAATTCGTTTCTGTCACGCAGAATCTACAAAACACAGAGGTGGTTAAAGGTGAGACTTTTCTGCAAGTATTAATTTTTGCACGTATTTTCCTGTTGCGCGAAACGAGACTCGACGAGCTTTGTCTCGTTTGATGGCTATGTGTATGTTATACTGTAATGTAACAATGTCGAGTTTATTGGGATCACATACTCGTACCTAATCTTTATACTACTAATTAATCGACAAACAGTTTCGATCTGAATGTATTTCTAATTTGCTGGCGTAAAACATTTTTTTATTAGCTTGCGCTTAAGTTTTATGCACATTAAATATTCCAGACACTATTAATAAAATTGACCTTTAGTGTTAGAGAATTTCCTTATACACGTTTACAATTTGTTTTCCGTGGAAAACGCTGCTGCGCAAATCTTAAAGCGAAGTGTGCATCATAATACGACATCGAAAACTTTTTAACAGGATCTAAGTGCAACATTTAATGTTTTTAACTACGAGTACATATTGCTTCATTTCAAAACTCAACGTATGACATGTATTTATGTTCATACGTATAAGGACAAAAAAAATACATATCTTAAAAACAGAATACGAAATCAAAGAAGTTTCGTTCAATTCTTTCGTGCATAGCAAACGTTATCTGTTATTTCGAAACGCTTTAATACCATTGGTGTCTGATTAACGTCGATAACAAATATAAATTAGCAATTCCTTTATGTAGACTCACACCTATAGCTTCCCTTATCACTGTAATAAAATATATAATCTTATTTGTGTCATTAAACTCCAATTTATGACAACAATGTAACTTTGTTGGCTTTATATAAATAGAACTGTGAAAGTCATATCAATGTACTTTACCAACTGAAACCTTAGCATTAGAACAAAAAGAGTCGTACTCTAGACTCTTCAAAAAACCTTTTTACTAGCAATTTATCCACCGGTAATCTACTAATCATACGAACATATAGAAACCTAGCTGATGAGCTGATGATGATAGAAACCTATCAGGATGTACGTCCTACAACTGTGTGGAAGTACCACCAACTTTCACCTAATAATGCTGCAAAGAAAGCAAAACATGAATATTTTGAATTTAAATAAACAAACATACGTGCAATCTATACTACTACTATATTATAAATGCGAATGTTTGGATGGATGGTTGTTTGTTTTTTTTTTTATTATGGCGGCGCTATGCCACCGTCTAGTTCCCCTAACATGGCGATCAGGGACTTTGGGGTGCTAATATCTTTATTTCTTTATTAATTAATTAGTCCAAAAATATGGATGTTTGTTTGAAGGTATCTAAGGAACGGCTGAACAGTTCTTGATGAAATTTAGCACAAATATAGAACATAGTTTGGAAGAGCACATAGGCTACTTGTAAAGGTTTTTTTTAATGCCGCGCGGACGGAGTCGCAGGCGACAGCTAGTGTACAATATTTTTGCGACTCTGTGGATATTCAACAACCCGTACAATGTACATGATGATATTTTATTGTTGTTGACATCGTAAAAACAAAGATTATAAAATAGCTTAAATTTGTCTTCGTTCTCAAAAACTAACGCTACGAACACATATATCTATGGGTTTTGACATTCGGAAGACTTGTATATAAACATATTACTGTCCCCCTTACATTCATTGAAATGACAAAGTCAAGTATAATTTCGAAGCGTTTTGATTACATTGCGTCATACCGAACTTTTTTATGACAAAAACTCTTCATCAAGGTTATAAGGTTTTCAAACCAAGCACATCGATTTAAGAACAGTTTTGAATCACACGAACATTCAAAATAATGTCGTGCCAATATCATCATCAACCTTATCCCTATGGAGGGTCGGCACAGTATGTATTACTCCTCCATACATCTCTATCAGCCGTCATATCTGAATTTACCCCCTTCTTACGCATATCCTCTTTCACACAATCCATCCATACTTTCTTTGGTTTTTCTGTACCTTTAACTTCGTGCCAGTAAATATTTGTTTTTAATTAAAAACGTACAATATTTTATAATTTTCTGTGCGTATTTTGCTGTGATGATTACCATCATGTTTATTACATTATTACCCAAAATATAAGTCAAAGTTAGTGGATGAAGGATAGAGAAATTTCACTGAACACTAAAAACTTTATTAGAAGTACATCAAGCTTAGATATAAAACTTGTTTCATTAAGAGTTCTAAAAAAGTTTAAAAATATTATAAATTCAATCGTATTTACAATGAATAAATATTATTGTAAAATGTTTTAATTTATGTAAATATACGATATATATTTATATTTACAGTTGTTTTAATACATTTAATTTCCAAACGAAGTCACAGGCCGTTAGTAATTGATATTAAATATACCGATAATATTTATTGGGATTGCAAACTTCGTATGAGTTTATGTATGTTGATTCCGTTTATTCCATTGTAGTCGAAATGATTCAGTTAATTGTTAATTCAGTCAGGTGTCATTCGATTCTTATTCTTCCTCAGAATCATATACCTATATAAAGTTCGCTATATTAGCGTAGACCTTTTAATGTTTCAGGCCGCTTACTGGGCCTAGAGTTGGTGTCACCTAAGGGTGCCCGTCGGCTGCGCTGTAGCGTGGCCGTCTTCGTGTGTTGGGCCTTTCTTGTCGCTTCTGGCCTCGTCATCTACCTCGTCGCCGTCGCCCTGCCAAGGCCCCAGGGTCGCCTAGATATAGGTAATTTATTATATTTTCCTTTGAATTTCTAACCGTTTCTGGTATAACATTCATACCATTAACTTTGTTTCTTCTGGATCTATTTCTTATAAAACCACCTGTTTCTGACGAGGTAGTTCGATGGTCTGGTCTAGAATAACAAATTAATATACTATTTGCTTGCTTTACTATTTTTATGTTTTATCGATTTCCTTCATTTTTTTTTGTTTCCTTTATCAATTGCATTTATTTACTTTTGTAGATCTTCTGTTATGTTTTGTGTTGCTGTAATTTGACAATTTTATAATTACGTAGTACCTAACTTTATGTGACTTCTAAAAGTACTTTCTACTTTCTGCTATTTTACAGCTTAATAGCTAAAATTTCATATCCCCGTCGTAGATTCTTATTTCTATGCAGTATTGGAGCTGATGTAACTTTGTTTTGGCTAGGTTTGAAGGCGCCGTGGTACCTGCGCCGCGGAGACTGGCAAGCGATGCCGCCTTACACTATAGATTTTCTTGATTTACCTCTATCTTATGTTATCATCGGCCACTCTGCTGCCAATTTCTGCGAACAAATGTACGAATGCATAGAACAGATGCTCGTCATACAACAGGATCACTTACGCAGAGGATTGAACGATATCGGCCCTAACTTTCTCGTAGGCGGCAAGGGTTTTGTATTCGAAGGCAGAGGTGCGAATGTTTTTGGTGCGATGGTGACTTCTTGGAACGTGAAAAGCATCACAATAATGTTCATGGGCAACTATGTGAATGAATTACCAAATCAGGAACAATTTGATCATCTAAATATACTCTTAGATGTACTCGTAAAAGAACGAGTTCTTGTGCCAGATTACACGTTATATGCACAATGCCAGGTACAGCCCGACACAGTCTCTCCCGGGCGCCACGTGCTCGCTCACATGGATAAATTCAAAAATTGGAATTCTTATAATAGAAGTGGTTGTCTTAACAGATGATAAGAATAAAATCATCACAAAAAATATATTTTGAATAGATATATGTGTAAAATAGGACAAACTAGAATCAGCTTTGTTCCTTTTATAAAGCTATCAGTGCCGCCTTTTTAAACCAAGGGACACCATCGTCGGAGTATGGGTAAGAATTTAAGGATGAGTAAATCTAAGATACCCGTTCGAATTTAAACCTTTTGAAGTACAAACGAGATTGAGTGCTGAAGGCAATTGAGTGTAGAATAAATGTACTAAACACAGGAGGACTATTTTAATGCATATAGATAATATATGCATATTTTATTATTACATAATTAAGTAATGCATCGTTTCCATTCAAGGCGTTGTTGTATTTTACCTTTTTGTTATGTGAAAATTGATGTGTCTTCTTGTATTTTTTTAGGAAATATTTTTGTTAAGTAATTCGTGCTTTTATTGGACAAAGTATTTTACAATTGTGCATGAATTGTATATTATATAGACTTATATGTAGTTGATAGAAATCAATATATAATGTGATATTAGTAACTGTGACATGTAAATTATTGAAATAAAAAATGTGGAGTACTTTTTTTTATTCGTTAAACACTTATCTATATTTATAAATACATAAGATAAAAATTAATCATAAAATTACACTTAATTCATTAATTTAATTAATATATTCTAACACAAAAGACTAGGGTTTTAACGAAGTATGACTAAAATATCATCGGTAACTTAATTGGGTATTAAAATAAAAAAATATCATTATAAGAGCAATCGAGAACTTAAATTTTTGTAATAATAATTTCCATATGAATAATTTTTTCCATAGTTTCGACTATGAATTTATAGTCTTTATATTTAGTAAATGGTGCTCGTGACTTCGTCTGTGTATAATTAATTCCAGAAGTCTTATGTAACTGGTATACTAAGTACTAGTTTCCATGTTGTTTTTATGAAAACAAATGATATTCTTGACTATATAAATCCCAACAAACCTAACCAACTGATAACCTTAAAGGTTAATATACTTTCGCCATAATTTCTAAAGCATATTCATACATTATTTCTTGTCATACATACATGTCCCTACCGTGAGGATCGGAGACTACCCAACTTAGGATGGCTAGACAACCACTGGCACAGTGCCGGTTGGTTGACTTCACACATATCTTTAAATTTCTTCGCAGATAATGTGCAGATTGCATCACGATGTTTTCCATCTACTTACGAACTTCGGATAAATGTACATATGAAATACGAAAATCGAAAAAACATTTGTACGTGGCGGGGATCGAACCTGTACGTATAGATTTTATTCCGGTCTGGTCCACAGTTTAAGAACTGCGCCATGGACGTTCTCTGTTCCTGGGTTTCCCCCTTCAACTATAACTTTCAAAGTTATAACGCTGTGGATTTACTCTACCGTATATCATGCAGTCATCACTCTCTTTGTCTAAAGAACGAGATAAAAATAGGTTTTCATACAATTTTTTTGGTAGTAATTTCACAGTTTGATATAAAAACGGATTTATTCATTTCAAAGCGCGCAATGTTGACGTAATAACGACTAGTGACTAAGTGATTGGGTTTTCCTGATTTAACTTCCCGTTGTTTTTTTATACTCACGACATTTATAACGTTTTGTTTCAATAAGATGACATTAAACGTCTTGAGATGTACTAATTGGTCAGTAATAAACTTAAATAATGTCCAAATTTACATTAAGTTAGATCAATTAAAAACTGTGAGTTATTTGTTATTAAATGTCTAGCGTACATTTAATTACGAATAACAATTTGCTTGTACCCGCGCCATATTGTGACGTCATAGCTGTAAAATCAGTCTATTTTTATGCAAGCATTGCGACAATGAAATCTTACAGTTATGATATACGAAATTAAAGACAAATTATAGTATTAATTATCTCTCTTAGAGTGCGTTAAGTCTACATTACTCTTCAGATTATCTCTATTTCAATTCTACGTACTGTAAAGCGGTCAATTGTTATCTCCTATGAGAATTCATATTGCCATCAGGTAAATATTGTTTTACGATAAGATTCGCAGAATAAAGCGCACAGTAAATAAATAAATACAAAACTTTCATTTAAAAAAATTTATAAGTGGGCAAATGGCAGGCATCTTTTAGACAACAGAGTAAGAAGTTTCGTGGCCAAATACCAAACCGTACAAAATCATTCCAAACGTACCTCATCACTAGTGTATCGCTTTTTTGTTTACGTACACTAAAGTAAGTTTCATTTAAAATTAAACAATCTCATTATATCTATGTAGGTCTTAAAAATATTCTCGAAGTTTCTATAAAGAATAATACAGATATTGTTAATGTTACAGACATGCCCTTTCCTGTTTACGTGTGGCACATCATCAAGAACAGTTCTCGTGCGGAGAGACTGTCGTGTCTCGCTGCTCTCCTAGTTCTATTCGTGTGCATCGGCCTCATTGTATACTTCACTGTACTTGCCAAAAACACCACCGACGATATAACTGACGTTGGTAAGTTTTTTTCCTGACCTCTAACTTTCTGATTGAAAATATTTAGGAATTGAGCAATAGGAAAATGTACACTATTTGATTCTATGAGCACATGAGTTACTACAGTAGCCTAAAAGAGGGAACAGTACCAATAGCTACATACTTTTTAGGTTATCCAACATTTAATATAGTTCTCTATGCAGGGCTGGCGTTAGAGTAGGGCGCGATTGGACTTCTGTCCAGGGCGCTGGACAGAAAGGGGACTAAAGGTCTGCAAATTACACAACCTCACATACCGGGTTATTCCTCCCCCCTCTCCGGCTTTACGGACTGATTATTGTCCGTAAAGCCGGAGAAACCGTAGCCGTATTGTAAACAGCGCAAATTTTATTTTAAGAAAAGTGCATATTTATTTATCAGCAAGCGACCTTATCAGGAAAAATGTACTAATTTTTAAAGATAAGGTAAAAACGAGCACATAATCGATTACTTAGCATATTTACTAGTCTAGATAGATTTTTTAAATCTTTACAAGTGAACAAATACATCACAGATAACAGCGTACAACAGCAACAACTAATTATGAGTAGGATGAAGGACAAAATTAGATATATGTTTTTTATTTTATTGTTGAGTATATGGAAAAGAATAACTTGTATAGCATGCGGTATAAGAAAAACACGGTCCATAATTAGTGGACTAGAGCAAAATTTACACATAAATAAAATCGCCGTTCTAAAAACATTACGCAAAATTCCAAACCTATTTCAAAGATTCTATTGGTTGATAATTATGCGATAAAAAACAAAACTTAACTATAATTTTATCAGTAACATTCGAAATAAAATTATATTTAACAATTTGATTTAATTCTGATAATGATCGTTTGAAATAATAAAGTTTGTTCTAGTTTAACAGCTATCTTCATGGCTCAACAACAGATAACCTACAATTAGTGCATATGACCATTGACGGTTACACTTTATATATGCTACAGCGACTAAACTAGTCAGTTATTTATATACAGACAATTGCGCATTAAATTTTAACTAGCAAAGGGAAATAAACTTAATTTAGGAAAACGCATTGTCTCTCGGTTATCGCTAAAAATAAATAAGAATTGCAAAAATAAATGCTATCAATTTAATGCATTAATGATAACAGATTAGATAACGTTTCGTAGACCAGACGATGCGATAAAACTTATTTATGAAAATAAAATTATCACATACCATGAACCCGCCCACTTCGCTCGGGTAAGAACATGAATACAAAAAATTCGACCAGTCCCTGATTAAAAAAAAAAACTGTACAGGGGTAAATTAAATTAATTAAGATCGGCTTAACTTACATACGTATGATCGTCCGGTGATGGCACCGACTAGTTTCGGACCCGTCGGGGGTCCATCTTCAGGGCGAGTGTTTATTTTTGAGATCTTCGCAGTCGCGTCGCGTCTCACACGGAGTGCGAGAGTGCGAAACTAGTCGTGCCGTCACCGGAAGATCATAAGAGAGTTAAGCCGTTCTAAATATATTATAATGTCACACAAAAGTTTAAACAACTTAATGTACAAAGATACTTTAAAAATGTTGCTTATCGTTAAGTTCGAAACGAAAGAAATCAAATTTTTTATCCTGCTTTTAATTAGCTTTTAAAGAAACGATTAATGCGTGAAATGACGTAGAAGACAAAGGTCTCGACGTGAAACCAGGCGGCTTACGTAAGCTAGAACTTTCTGCGTAACTTATAAGCATCTCCCTACGTTAATCCTCCGAGGTGACTTCTTCAAGCATTAACTTATTGTAGCGTAACATAGAGCATTAAATTTCTGCATTGTTGAAGCTGTTTATCAATCAATGTTTCATATTTTGCATCTGTGACTTCTTAAATATGTTCCAGTTGAAATGAAAATGAGAAGATCTTCAAAAAAAACTATATCTTAAGATAACAAAACCAAACTTATTTGAAAACATCGTGATTTTAGCTTTTGTCTTTCTTAGCTTTTACAGTGCATTCTTATATTTGTTCCTGACATTACCATTATTAAGTGTGACTAGAAAGATTGGATAGATTATTCCGTTTTTGCCTCTACGTGAAACTTATAAAACAACAAACTAACAAAAAACAGATAAAACTCACTACTCAATATTAATAAAATTATAAAGATCGGAAATCTCAAATCACAGATACTGTATTGAAGCGCCAATAGCTTAATGGTTAAGGGTACGGACATCCGATAAAATGATCGAAGGTTCGAAATTCGCGATTCGGCTATTGTCGTGAACCACAACTAGCACAAACTTAGTTAAAATAGTTACCAGAAATATAAGTAAAGAACAAAAATCTGCTGGTAATTTATAAAAAGAATTGTATTACATGTGTCACGACGGATGAATTTAAAGGTGATTGTTATTTCAGCGCCGCACGAATGGAACATTTCTCGAGAAATGTGGTTGGCACAGCCGTATGAGAACAACGGAACAACGAAGCTCTTCGATCCACTGAAACTGGTGGTGATTCAGCACACCGTCAGTCCGAGGTGTGAGCGATTCATTCTCTGTGCGGCCGAGCTTCGCAACATGCAGGCTTGGTTCATCTCACAGTATCACTACGACATCCCGTAAGTTTAAGCTGCCATTGTTTCCAAATTAATGTTTCCTATTTATTTGTTTCATTGAATGTAAAATTATCATTACTTTAATTAAACCAATTATATTAAAGGTTAAAGAAACATAAATCTGTAAAGGGAGCCACAAACGATAGGTTTAATTTTACAGCTTAAAACTTTTGCGTAACCTATACGTAAACCGTATCGTATGTGTGTGTAACTGTAATGTAGTAATGTGTAATATGAAACTGGGTTATATCGCAAGGTCCATCATACAAAAACGAACTTGTGTGGCCTGCATAGATCATAAAAATGTCTTCCTATTCAAGCATTTATTAGAAAGTTTTCTTTATCCCTTCGACAATATAAGCATTACCCATAATTATAATTTTTCACATGGCATTTGAAATTTGTCTAGAAGATACTTATGGTTTTTCAGATACAATTTTATCATCGGCAACGATGGACGTGTGTACGAAGGCCGAGGCTGGGGTATTGAAGGAGCTCATACCTTAGGCTACAACCGCTGTTCTTTAGGCCTCGGTTTCATTGGTAACAAATTTATGCAATTCACATACTATCGTACTAATATTATACGAATGTTTAAATGGATGGATGGATGTTTGAAGGTATATCCGAAACGGCTAACCAGATCCTAATTAAATTTTGCACAGATGTAGAACATAATCTGGAAAAACACATAGGCTACTTATTTCGTTTATTTTTTAATTCCGCGTGGACAGAGTCGCGGGCGACAGCTAGTAGGCAATAAATAATCTATTGACGAGTAGCTTTCATATGACTTACATACGATACTAAAATCTTTGAATCTCACTGGTTTTGTTCTACTGTACTGCTGTTTATTTGTTTAATAAAAGTTTTTTTTTCTTGCAGGCGATTATAGAGAAGAGTTACCGGTGCATTCTCGGGTCACCGATCTTCAAATAAAAAGAGCCAAGATGATTCTAGAGGAGGGCGTCAAACTTGGTTACCTGGCCGAGGATTACGTAGTTCTTGGAGCTAAGGATCTACATTTAACTGCCAGTCCGGGATCGAATCTTTACAACGCTATCCGAAAATGGGACCATTACGGACACGTAAATCTGTGGCGTAACTCGACTTGTGAAGAAATGCACGGATTACCACCACGGCAACAATTAATTGGTTAAAAAGTATTTAGTACTTTTTTATCAATATAAGGAGTTTATTATTACGAAATTTGATAGCTATTTAGTTTTATTTGTGTATTATCCGTAGTAGCAAAACTATTAAAAAGTACATAAAAACATGACCCACCGTTTCTAAGAGCTAAATCTCTGTATAAAACCTGTCGTCACCTCTGTCATTATCTTTGACAAAAAAGAGATTCAATATTGTTTTAAGCGGAGATTTTGTTCTCAGAAACCCACGGTAAGACAGTGTATTGTTGGAATAACTCTAACCTAAAAATTCTAATATTCTATTATATTGCATATGATCTAATATAGTTTACCCATTTTATCAGAATAATTTACTATTTTAATATTTGTAAAAAAAAATTACAAGTAAAATTTCGACCAAAATGTTACAGCTGCAAATACACTATTATTAATATTTATTATACGAAATTAACTATAAGAGGAGAGAAATGACTGCGAGTTACTAAAGTTTCACTGACAATAACACTGACTAATTGACGCAATTATATTTACGAATTATATAAATGTTTTGTAACATGTTTATTTAATAAATTTTATCATGAATAAATTGGCTTTTATATAGTTCTGCTAATTAATGACATTTTATTTTATGATTCGGCAATGGTCTCATTTATAACAGGGCTCAATTTTTTATCTTTTAAGCACAACAATCCGGTACCTCCTCTGGAGATCCCGAACTACAATCATGGTGCAAACAATATTGGCCGCGAGACAAGTCTCTAGTCTTCCTTTAGAAGGGTATTTCAAAATTAAGTGTGATTCAAGGCTATTTTGTTCATGGTCATCATACTCACCATATTATATTCATCATATTAACCACACAATAGGCGCTTGTATGAATACATTCGAACCTGGATAATGCTCGCTTATAAACCATTCTCTCTTACCCTTTTTCTCTCTTATGGAGGTCGACTGTTGGGTTCGGACAATGACTCTCGCTTATAGAGGTTACCCAGTTATCCAGGTCCGAATGTCATGGATAAATTTATCAAGTCAGGGATCACTTTCTCGTTGAAAAAAGGTCACAAAGTACAACATCGTGGGTGTGTACAATACTTTATTAATGATTTTAAATATACAGGATGTCGACATGACTTATAAAATGGAAGAACTGAAAAAAAAACAAAGTCTTATGATTATTCCAAAGTTTGTATTTCTGAAAGGTAAGAGAAATTAAAGTTTTAGGGGGGGTACATTTGGCATAGATAACATGTATTACTAACGCAGTCTAAGAAGTCAAAAGAAATAAAAAAAATCATATTTATTGCAATATTAATAATTTAGGAAAGGTAAAATAAAATCAAATACACACGGGCTTACAAACATTTGGCATGGATATTGTCTCGTGAACACAATCAATGAAATGAAATGAAAAAATAACTTTATGATCATTCCAAAGTTTGTTATTCTGAAGAACAATTATTATTATCAACATTAATATTATTGGTGTTTATTGCTCATTCTCAGAGGTTCTTTTAGGCACTGAATTATTAACCACAATTTCGAAAACTCCTTAGTTTTACACTTTGAGATTATAATTTAAGCTTGTACTTGTCTGAATGTCGAACAATGGTACCGACAATGCAAACAGACAAATAGCCTACATCACGTCACATTCTCAATCAAGTGCCAAAACCAATGGACAATAACATCTACAATACGTACACAACATTTTAGCTAAAACTCTCACTATTTTTCAATAATTTGAAGGGTTTTTTTTAGTTGCATTTCCAAGCATTAGTCAGTTATACCTGGAAAGTTTCCCAGAAGTTTTGAATTTTTATTAATGTCGATAGGTTCTTCCGTATTTCAAATTTGTTATATCTTGTCATTGCCGCCGTTTTTTGACTAAACAAAAAACCTAATAGCAGTTTCTGACAAAATGTTTTATAAAAAAAAAACATAGGCGTAAAACGTAAACGTAAAATTCGATATGCGTGTTTTTTTTATAATCGCCTTAATTTTTTTTAACAAAAAAAATTGGTAATTGATTATTCTTGATTAACGCTATTTGTCTTTTTTTTTTCATTTTTGTCGTATTGACCTACGACTGGGGTAAAAAAAATCCAAAAGTGACATTTTTCCAAAATGGCGGCAATAATAATACAATATGAAATAACAAAATTGAAATTCTTAAAAACCAAATTAAATCGCTGAAATTACCATTTTCAAATCTCATAAATGAATAGATCGAAGTTACAAAAAATTTGAAAGTAAATGAGGAAAAAACGTAAATATAAATCCATGTTATTTGTTCCGTAAGCCACAGCTCCTACAATTATTTACCAAAACGCTCCTTGAAAGATTATAATTTAATAAACAAATAAAATTTAAAAATCAAATCGTATAATGTCAAATTTAAAACAATTATGAAAATTCTGGCTAAGCTTCCACAAGTACATTGTAAGGATGTACGCCTATTTAAATATTAAACGTAATTAGAATCATAAAAAATTATATTTCTTCACAAAACAATCAAATCAGAATAAATAAAAAAAAACCTTTTCCTTTATATTCATCCTGTTAACCTTTGAATTTATAAAGTATAAAAAAAACCATATAAAAAAATTTTTTTTGGTTAAATAGAATAGGAAGTAAAATGTTTGACTTAAGACAAAAAAGAAATTCGTGCATCCAACACCTTTACAAAGGTTTATTGATAAAGATTATATGTTCGTTCACTAGCATTTATCTTACGCACGACTGTTTATACGTTTGTCGGCGAGCGTAAGTTTTTTTAAGACTAGTATATGATACCTATACCCGAAACGATCCGGGGTACTTATGTAATACACTACAACATCAATATCCAGATTATTATATAAGTTAACACTATCACTATAAACGGTTAAATATGTAAATGAGTTTTAGCAAATAATAACATGCAGTTTTAAAGCGTACAAGCATATTATATATTAATCAACGTTTGTTCAAAATTCCTCTTTTTTTTTTACTTATCTTTGGAAATAATCATATTTTATTAATTCATCCAATGCAGGAATTGTCAATATCACAAGGATTTGTCAAACAACCGAAAGAAAGGAATTCGAAGCAAGCCCAAATGTTACTAAAATAATTTCTTTATAAATACCATCGAATGTTAAAGAGAAATATTTAATTGAATAGAAAAACTAAGAGATTTTTTGTAATTTTTTAAAAAATGTTTTTTTTTTTTTTTTTTAAGGAGACGATATATGTGGCTCCTTAATTTCGGTTGTACGTATAAATGTAATATAAATTGGGCATTCAACAGAAATAAATATTAAAAAAAAAACAAGGTTACATCAAGGTAGAATGCAAGTTGTTGTTTGCGGGACGCTATTCTTGATATAAGGCCTCTTCGACACAAGTCACAACAGTAAAGTAAAAAAAAAAACTTCGACTCACAGTCAAAATTCTCACAGTTCAAACCTTTCAGCCTTATAATTATATATTGTACCAACTTATTTTTGTTTTTTTTTTCAATTATCAAAGTACCTTTCAGCCGTCTATAACTTAAGCATAACAAATTGATTATAAATACATTTAGAAAACGGTATTGTCAACTCATCAATGTTACAGCAAATAATCTTTACAATATCTATGGCCTCGTCATATTAATGTATATCAACATATAGTTAAAGTAATCTAACACCAATAGTATTATTGTAATAAATATTTTTTTTTCAGTCTTTGGTTCCAATGCAGTTCATAGCATATTATATAAATGCTTTTACTCATATTCATAAAGAAATGTGTTAACATCTACATATTATTTGTTCGACACGTAAAGTAACAGTACGGAAGCATTACATCTGCAGACACATAAAAGTTGAAGCAGATAAAACGCATTTCACACGTGTACAGTGGACTAGGTCGGTTATGAACTATAAATTTAAACAAAAAAAAAACAAAAATTGCACATCGAGACATTTAAAATAACAAACACAATGAAATTTCATATAATAATCACAGAATAATTCAATAACAAGAGATCCAAATATTAAAATTGTAAACTAGTTATTGTAAAATATTAATTAAATAAAAAGATTTACAATTTAGTAATTGCAATGTAATTTAAAATTCAAACAAATAACTAGCTTCCAAATAGTGTTATACTTACTGACTACATTGTATTTACACATGTTTTATAACTTAGATCATTTAAAAGCGGGATTCGTTTTGTGCTAGAGCATGCATATTATTATATAATTAAATGTTTTTGCTTCATACTTCAACTGTTACGTGTCTTTGTTGTGACCATTAGGATTCCAACTTGGCAAATAAATTTGCTAAGGTATTATTAAACGGAATTTTGAACAACGTATTTATGCGAAAAAGAACCTCTCACGTAAATGAAAATCCTATATAAGCAAATAAAACATTTTAATAAATTTGATATGTTTTTGCTCGTCAATTATAAAGCTATATACGGTGAAGTCCTTATTAATCGATGTAAATTGCATTGGGCTGAAGGCAACAGTTCTAATTGCTTACATGACTGTTCTGAAAAGGCATCTTTTTTTCAATTTGAAAATTATTTCCTCTATCGAGTTGTATAAATAACAAAAACAATTTTCTAAATGCCGCTATAGGAAAGAGAATCAGTCAGTCTCTTGTGAATACAATAAAAACTTTGAATTTTATAATCAAACCTAGGATGTATAACCCTATGCCGTTGTATACATAGCAGTGGTGAAGTTTTCACAGCTTCACATTCTGCAGCCACTCAATCAATTGCTCTGAAATAAACACACATTCACTATATTTAAAATTTCTTATATATTTATATTAAATCTATAACTATATATATAAAAGAAAGTGGTGTTAGTTACACTATTTATAACTCAAGAACGGCTGAATCGATTTGACTGAAAATTGGTGGGCAGGTAGCTTAGAACCAGGAAACGGACATAGGATAATTTTTACCCCGTTTTCTATTTTTTATTCCGCGCGGACGGAGTCGCGGGCGACAGCTAGTAAAAGATAAAAAAAGGAAACGAGACATTAATCATTTTAAAGACATAAAAACGGCAAAAAATTTAAAAAAGAAATCCCTCTAGCTATGGTTTCTTTATGCTATTAGTTTTTGATTTGTATTTTTTTAGTTTTAAGTAAAAATAGTACAGAAAGAGAGAAAGAGAAAGAGAAAGAAAGAGATATTGAGAGATAGAGGTATGAGAGTTTTAAGTAATCCACCTGCGATGGGTCTGCGAGGTCGAAAGCCGCGGCTGCCATCTGGTCCGCGTGGGTTTCGTGTGACCACTACACGCGGCGCACCTTCCTCCGAGGAGGCAGTACGCAGCCGCGCCAGAGGACGCTCCGAACGATCCCCGCGCTTCACAGTCTTACTGCTTTGTACAATTATATAAATACATAAATATACACAAACACGTAAACATTACTATATGTGAGTTAATTTAATAGGCCACTTTTGACATACATCAATTTCGGTTTCATAGTGAAGTGAACTGCCTAAGATATCGATTAAAATGGATGAATCGATTCGAACTTTCAACATATGTGAATCTTATTCAATTGTTATGAAATATCCATGCTTTTCGATTATTATGTAACATCCTTAGTGTTTGCGATAATCGAACTTAAAAAAAATATATTTTATGCCCGCCATTACAAGTTTAAGTATGGATTTTGATGAAGTATCAAATGCTTATATTATATTTAGCTCAAAATGACCTTTGATACGTACACATTTATCATTATTTATTTATTCAAAGAGTTTTAGCGTAATTTACGCGTTATCTAATTTTTTTTTTTTTTAAATTTAAGCTTTCATTAAAAATAGACAACAACGATATGTAATACGAAGGTTACAAAACACTGCTATTTTGTATAATAAACAAGTAACTCGCCTGATCTTAACGACATTACAAGCGGAGCATTTGCCATTCCTTTGGTTGGTGAGCATAACGAATTCGACCGTGTCTCCGGGCTGCAGATCCGCGGGATTTCCACGAACTTCCGACATATGGAAGAACAGACGACGGTTCTCCTCAGACTCCACGCACAAGAAACCAAATCCACCTGAAAATTGTCAAAACAAATCGTAACCCGACAACTGCCATTGAAATATTATCTCTAATAAAACTATAATAGAAGTTAACGGTTACAATAAAATGTCAAAAATCAATAATTGTAATCTTTGGCAAACCATAATTTAAATATATATTTTTTTTATAATAATGGTTGTTTTGTCTTCTTTTCACAAAGAATAAAGAATCTATTAAATACCTTTGACAGCATCAACAATGGCGCGCCGTTTCTTCCTGATAGGCACGATGTTAGTTGCTCTATTCTCCTTGTCTATTTGGAAAGTTACAGGATCACCAACTTGCAGGATTTCCCTCTTGCACGCCAAACCCATTATACCAAACTCGTATGTCATACCTCCTTCAATTTGAATCACACCTAAAAATATAATACAAAACATTTATTTAAAAAAAGTTGACCTAATAATTCTTATATACTTTCAAGGTTTTATTAGTATTTTGAAATCAATACTTTGCTTAGTATTCCGAAATCTATTTTTTTCTAAAAACCACTACTTTTATGCTTGTTTCACACAATAGCAGAAGAGTGACGCAAAGTTGTAAACAGTGATGCACTGCTATTGCTTTACACGCCAAAACAGAACAATACTGTTGCCATAGAAGTTCTGCTCTGTCTCACTTACCAGAATAATGGGCCTGATCAGGGTTAAGGGCACGGAGGGTCCTGGTCACTGTGCCATTAATAGTCGGCTCGAGTGGCTCAGCGATCGGCACAGACCCTTTCGGCAAAACTCGCACAAATTCAGCGCTAGCACACCCACCCCCTGATCCGTTCACACGACCCAAAGAATACTCCACCTCTGTACCCAATTCCAAGTTATCAGGATTGCCCTCCAAATTACTGTAAAATTAACAATTTAGAACTGTAGAACAAAACCTAGTACGAAATATAGCCTATGTCACCAAACAATGAAACAACTATTCAAATTAATTTAGCAGTTACGGAACCTATTCAATGCAAACAAACAAACAATCAAATCTTTCCTCTTATATTAGTATAATATGCGTGTAAATATTTTGTCCGGCTCAAGGTCATATGCACGCTGAGCAACGCGCATCTCCCTCTTTATGTCTTTACGGCCTAATATTGTTTTCTGCGCAGCGACTCATGCGGTATTTCGAACCGCCATCATGTTTAATTTATGTGTACTGGATGATAGAATTAAATATTTCCATTTAACACATTACGACTGCTATTTCATTGAAATGAACGAAATGCAAATTATGCAAGTTAAAAATATATTTTATAAAGAAGGAAGTTATGCAAGTCACTATTGAATTTGCATTGTACCGTTCAGCAAACTCTTGAATTGAATAAGAGGACAGTCCTTTTATTCAATTGACAATCTGCATTGGCTCAGTTATACGACACCGACACTGGCTATAAATACCTATTTACTCAATTCTCAGCACTGATAAGTACAAAAGAAGCTCAATATAATTAGTCTTGATATACAATGTTGTACTGAATGCGACAAAAGTATTAAAACTGATAACACAACAAATTAAATTAAAAATAAATCCAAATTCGGAGCATTTAATTCCAAAATTGGCAATGATGTCATATATCGTAAAAAAAAAATGTCTGCTATTAAATTCACCGTAGGGAAAGCGAACAAAATAATCGACATGCAATCAGACTGCGTTTTATCGTGTGCGTACTTTATGTACACGATTTAAAAGTTTTTTAAACCTTAACACGACCGCGTAGAGTTCATTATTTTATAGGGCAGAGATTTCATTGCATGTAAGTTTATACGCGGAGAGTCCATGTTCAATGTTGACTCTAATGACCCTCCTCTTCCCTTTTCGTTCCTACGCCCGTTCCGCGCCTAACTCACGACGTTTTTATTTTGCATGCCGTCTCGTCTGTAACGATTTTTCATTTTGCATTCACTCTTTTGGACTCTTTACATATGAAAATAAATCTGTTACAAACACTTTAGGATTGTTAATTTAGCTTTATTACTAATTAGCTGGTAATCGCAACTTATGCGTTGAAGAGAAAAAATATAAATTTTACTTTCCGTGAAACAATTCAACTGACTGGATAGATGTGTATATTTCAAAGTTTAATTCACTTTGTTATACGCATAGCAATATATTTTAATCTAGACATAACAAACCCAAAGATAGAAGTGATAAAAAAAAGTATTTTTTAAACAAACTCTCCAGACTTATCCCCAAACAAATGTGAATAATAAAACGTAAAGGACATATTAAAAAAAAATATTTTTTTTTTTTTAAATGAATTCTCAAACATCATGTCGGAACACAAATCGATACACGAACAACCTTGTGTCATGTAAATTTGATATTCACTGAATTCAGTTCATAAATATGGAGACTTCTTGAAGGTTACACATCGAACTCAAACGTAAACAAACGTGGAAAAAAAGTGTTTACGATAAAACGGTATAAATACATTTTTAAACAATAACAACCATTTATAATTTATAAATAGTTGCTACATGTTCATAGACTATTCATCAGATAGTATGAAACTTTTAAGGGTTTCTTTTAGGATGATAATGTGTTTTTTTACAACACATAACAATGTTTGGATACTGCAACTCTGTGGAGTATACAATCTATATCTATATATATAAAAGAAAGTTGTGTTAGTTACACTATTTATATCTCAAGAACGGCTAAATCGATTTGACTGAAAATTGGTGGGCAGGTAGCTTAGAACCAGGAATAGGACATAGGATAATTTTTACCCGGTTTTCTTTTTTTTTTTTATTCCGCGCGGACGGAGTCGCGGGTAAAAGCTAGTTATTTCTAAAGAATAATATATTGTTTTACTTTTAAATAATAAATCATAGAGTACATACCTGAAATGGAAGAAAACTTCCTTGGTATGATCGGCTGTTTCAATAAAACCAAACCCATCTTTAAGAGCAGCAATAAAGCCTCTCATAATAGGACGGCTACTTGCACTGACGCTACCATTTGTAAGGCTATGCTGAGTTTGAACAGCCATTGCAATCAACTCTTTAGTTCTTTTTATCTGTAAGTGAATTTTATGTTTTAGAATTTAAATTAGAATCTATGTTTTAGCCTAATATTTTAATTTATAAAGAGTGCAACGTTGGAACCCTTTTTTGGATTAAAAAATAAAAATTGGCAATTCAATATTAAAAATAGTTAGCTAAGCATAGAATATATTAGATGTTTCTTAAGAATTTGTCTTAATCTGTAAAATTAAATGTCTACTTTATAAAATGTATAGCATTTTAACAGATGTTAAAATAATGAAATAAAATAAGTATATACCTGATAAAGATCAAAAATAACTTTATCCCCATTACGAGGCAACATCTTAGATTCACATTTTTTGGCAGTGTAAGGCAAAGTTTTCTTAACTCCATTGATTTGTGCAGTAATAAGGCCATTATAGTCCTGTATTTAAACACAATAAAATTTATTATCCTTATTTCCTACAAAATTAAGTATAGAAATTGTCATATATCTTGGTGGCTCGGTACATCGTACAAGTCGCTGCGGAGAACATAATGTATAATTTAATATAAATTAGGTGTAGCAGGAGAAGCTCACCTTGAGCCACCAAAATATTTGAAATGACTTATACTTGTATAAAAAATACATACGATGGACGATTTTCTATTGGGGCTCGAAGATGAGGTAAGCAATTGTGCCTCCTTTGTGACAACACCACGAATGCCACGCTCAACTAAACATTCAAAATTAACAGACCCCGGAGACAAATGCTTAATACGTATAGCAGTTTGACGAGTGTTCATATTAGAGAAGGTGGACACAGGATCAACAGTAAATTCAACCTGAACAAAAATATAAAGATATAAAAAATCAATATGGATATTTGCACATTTAAAAAAATAAGTTTTGTTCAAAAAGTAATCTTACCTCATCTCCAACACTAAGTTCCTGTCCAAGGCGGAGAACTTCAGTAAAATAAAAAAGCATTGTTTGTTCCCTTTCCACACAACGAATAAAACCGAATCCATCCCTTAGAGAACTGACGAGTCCTTGTTCACGTCTATATACAAAACATATTTTTTAAAAGTCATCCTTATTAACACATATTTGCTATGACAAAAACTTTACATTGATTTTTGTCTCACCTTTCACCAGATACATTGAACGATTCTTCAAGTAATGTTATATTCGTTGCACGTTTAAGTTGGTCCCTCCTGTCGATGGCAACTTGAAACTGAACCCAGTCACCGTGGCGCAGTGTAAACTCCCCAATTTGATCTTTATCCCCAAACGGAACCTGTTACATAAGTTCATAATCAGTGCTAGTACAGTTAGTGGCACTCAACGTGTTTAAACTAAAAAAAACAATAATTACCTCTACTTCGGAATGGTCCTCCGCACGATATCTAATTCTTCCGGGTAGAGGGTCATTTTGTTGCGCGCGACTCATGCTTCCACGCTCGAGAGGTTTTAATACTTGACCCTTCTTAATTTCTGGACCAACATCTTCAAATACCACTGAACCACTTGGCAGTTTTGTTATATTGCATGCAACTTCTTTACCCTATTTGGATAAAAAATTAATATAAATTATAAAAACAAGATTATTGAAAAAATTATTAATTCATTTTTAACCCTTACATTTCTAGTTTGAATGATAAATTCAACATCATCCCCTAACAGCAACTCTTCTTTGGTCTTTGCCTCTGAATAATGAAAGAAAATCTCCTTTACAACATCAGCCCGTTCAATAAAACCGAAATTTTCTTTCATCGAACATATTACACCATGATATTTAACAGGGTGCACAGGATTTTCAAACCTTACATGACAAGCGCCCAATGTCCCCCTAAAATAGAAAAAAGTGATTAAAATAATATTGTTCATACAATGTAAGTTACTATAATGTTTTAAACTTACCTCTGATTGGTTGCAATCTGAAAGCTAACAGCATCACCAGTGTGTAGAGTTACATTACCTTCTACATCATCTTTTGTGTAGGGCAAGAAGAAGCATTCACCTCTGTTCTCATATGAAATGCGTCCAGTATTATCACCAGAGCCTTCACCTTTCACTTCAGTTGTAACTGTACCTGTTACTCGAGCTTCACTCAACACCTTCAATATCAAAATAATAATAAGTACTTAATTTTAAAATTAAAAATTTACAAAAAAAATCTGTTTCAACCATACCACTTCTGGAGCAATCTTTGTGACCGTGGAGGCAATAGGTTTTCCAGTACGTCGGTCATAGCTCATAACAAATTCAACTGGATCACCAATTTTAAGGTGTTCAATATTGCCACTGAATTGGCTGAAGTGAAAGAACAAACGGGCCTGTCTTTCGCAACATTGTATAAACCCGTACGAATGCTGAAATCGAGTTATTACTTTTAAAATAGTAAAATGTATACTTAAAAATTTTATGTGACACAAGAAGAAAAATGAGCAATACCTGCTGAATGAATCAACATGATGACATTCAACATCAACGTGTGTCCTATGTCGTAATGTTATAAAAATGTAAACTTACCAGTAGCTTCTCTATAATGCCAGTTTCCCTTATCGAAGGGCAGTTCATGGAATCATAATTGGATGAGGCATTATTGGTGGAGCTTGATGAATACGCACCAGCAGAGTCCCCCATTGGGCAGCCGTCTAGGTTATAGTTACTAAGGGGATATCGGTTTCCACCGCTTGACTTGTTCATATTGTTAAAGTTATCTCTAGGCGAGCTAGGATACTCACTGCTGTAAGTACCTTTAGACAAAAAATCAATATTTTAAATGTGCATTAATAAATTATATTACATGCTTTAACAAAACTTAATTGTTCTAATCTTAAAGGGAAGGATACGTGCCAAGCAAATAAATATTTCATTACGAGTGCGGAAAGCCTATCATTGCAAAGAGTTCCGACAAATGTCGGAACAATTTGCAATGACGGTTCCGCACGTGTACTGAACAACTTTTTTTTAATACAGTCGCGAAAAAATGAAGTAATTTAAAAGAATAAAAAGAATACTTTTGGAAAATGGCGCCAACCGTAAAAGAATATAAGCAGAGATTTTATTTTATTTTCTTCACCCATTCTGGGTAGGCAAAAGGAACTATGCTCATACAGCCAAGTCTTCAGTGGATTTTTTTAATTGACATGAAATAAAAATAAAATTTAATGCGATGAAATGAAATGAAACCTAACCTAATTGAAAATAAAAAATAATTTTCATATTAATAGACATTATTTTGAGAGTTGGGAAAGAGAACGGACGAGTTTGGAAAAGGTAAAGAAAAAGCACGAGTATGTAATAGCCCACTTCCCGAACGCTATACGTCCATGCAATACGTCACTTTTTGAGCAACTGTATTAAAAAAATAATTTACAGATTAGTTGATATTAATTAGCATTATCTTAAATTTCTTTGTCTATAAATGTCTACTAATAAATACTAATCTAAATTAAGAGTTGGCAACAGACAACAAGCAGAAACAGCGACGTCAATAAGACCTTTACTGGATTACAATTTCATATAACTAGCCTTATTCTTATATGTCCAATCATTTTTTTTTTTGTTTTTGGTTCCCATGTTTATGTTATAGCTAAGTTAATAACATATAAAACATTTTTTCAGTCTGTTTGGTAATGAACTTGTTGGAAATTTATGGGAAATAATATAAATATATATAACTCAAGTGGTTAATTTATATACAAAGTTTTAGTAATTTAGTGGTAGGTAAGTAGTTTTAATGTAGAACATAGAAATAAAGGAAAAGAAAAATGAATTAGATCCACCATTTACCAGTGTCTTTGCTATAAGTAATAAAAAAATGATAATATGCTTTTGATGATGCTATTTATCTTACAAATATAAAAGAAAAACATGACCATGATTTAGGTTACTATTAGGAGCTTATAGCCTCATCTACAAGCTCTATTATTATAAATACCTAGGTACTAGTTCTATCTGAATACTAAAAATATGTGAATTAAACAGGGTGATAATGAATATTACAAACTATAAATAACTTACTGGACATATCTTAAATCAAAAAAAAAAATATTGGAAAGCTAGTTTTTTATAAATAAATTTTACTATGTTTTTTGTCATTTCAATATGTTAAAATATGAAATTTTGATATTTTTAACCAATTGTAATTAGTAATGTAGTGTTCCACTGGTTGGATACAAATATATACATAATTAACAATAAAATATGAAATGATAAAACATAAGTTTTAACATCTGCAAACAGAAAATTTATAAAATCTAACCAAAATTGGGATAATAAATTACTTTGAATTAAATTAAAATAACAATAACTTGTATACACTACTTTTTACGAAATTTTCGTAGGTTATGTTTTGTCTACTTCATTCGCTCATGTTTATGTTCAATAAATTCGCAATGGTGAAAAGCAATTTTCGCAAGCAAATTTGTATTACCAAATTTACAAATTATTTATTATTCTGGCAATTATATTAATTGTTAATATTCGCATCATTTTGCTGCATTACAAATTTAAAAAAATCCCCAGAGGAGATCTAAAGTATGAATAATAGGAATAGCAAAATTAGTATGTTTATGTAACTACACTTTTACTGTATAACATCAATTTGTTCTTCACATATTATGTTTTTACAGTATCTCTCACACTTTTTTGCAAACATAATTTTTTAACAAAATGTTACAAGAATTTTGCCAAATATTAAATTTGGTGCTTTGAGCATTTTGAATTGTGAAAAATTAAAAGTTAAAAGAAACAGGAATTCATGATACAAAAGTAACAGTACTGGTAAAGGTTAATTTAGACTAACTTATATCAAAGGTAGTATTAAGAATACCTATAAAAGGCAAGTATGAAAGCATATATGAACTTTAAAAGTGAGTGTGCCAGTACCATGCCAAAAGGTAATCCATAATCTCTGCTATATCTCAATTATGTGATTGTTGGTGTTGCAGGATATGTCCCAGAAATATTTAATTAATGATGCTTTACAAAATGGTAGGTATGAAAGGTGAAATTATGATGAATGATAAAACAAAGCATACAGAACTTGAATATTAGAAGTCTTACAGTAGTAAACATTCTTATAAGATTGAAGTAGCAATTTGTTTACATAGATGGGTTGGATGGAATAGTTGTTGGATGTAGTTAATAAAAAAAGAAATGGTTATTACATAAAACATAAATAATGTTGAAGTAATATCAAAATATATAAGCATAACATATAATAAATAAGATATTCACCAGTACGGAACACTTGTTTGTTTTGCATATTGGGGTGCTGAAGATCTAAAATATCCTGCAAGGGGGAGGAGTTTGAATCTGACGGCTGGAACATTTTCCACTGAGGATTACCGGACATTTCTTCTTATTGCTCTCTTTGTATATAGGTCGAAAAACTCAGTATTTATGTACCAATATATCACAGAAACTTGTAATTGTATGATGTTACTCCTAATAATGGTATATATGTTTAAAAAAAGCAAATCACACTTTCTAATTCTCTAAGTTCAGAACACCATTGAATTCTTGTAAAGTCACAATTTATCACCAATAACATTGAAGAATAAAACTAGTTAGGATCATGTCACACTATATCCTCAGATGTCTTCAATGCTTGCTGAATCGAAGCACTGCCACAGTGCTTATTTCACTGATGATATTTTGTTAAGCTTGAATTCCTAGATGTAAAAAAATTTTGATTTATTACATCTTTAAATTTGGAATAAAGATTTGCTGCAAACAATAATAATACAGAATTATAATTGCAAAAATGAAATGAAAAGAAACTATAAAATAAGAAAAACAAAATACGCAATTTTTTTTTTATTTTAAAATATTATAAATCGGAACTACATCAAAAGATAAGCATTTTAAGACTAACGCTCTATACTTATAAATCTACAATAGGCTATGAAAAGTTGAGAAATAGAAAACTCGAAAGCGCCTTCCAACAAGGGCCGCAATTGGCGACTACTTTACCGATATTCAACTACACTTGAAATACATAAATAACCGTAACATAGTGGATATGTACGACATAATAAAGCGTCGGAGTATTACTACTCTTCGTTTTATGCTATGTAGTTAGATGTCTACAGAAATTATAACGAAGTTCGCCACCCCTCAACTCAATTAACTAAAACACATAAATTAAATAGCAAGCCGCATTATATAAATTCTTCAACGATATTTTTTTGCAAAATTTAACGGATGACGAATAGCAAGGAACAGCTACAAGACCAATAAATTAACAAATCTCACCACGACACAGCATAGCACTGACGACATGCCGCCATATTGAATGTCAAGATTAGTCAAGATAATCGCGACTATGATCGTGCCATTTAAATTGTTTAAATTTTATTAAGAAGTGCGATTATTAAGTTTTAAGATGAGCTAACATTTATATTGGGCTTATATTTCATAAATAATTAAATTTTTAGAAATTTTGTGTGTGTTTTTGTCTGAAATCGCGACCAATCAAAGATTTGTTTTTCTCTATTTTAGGAAATTAGTCAAATGTGGCCATTACTTCTGTTTAAGAGAAAAACCAAAATGCAATATATATACCATTATAAGGAGTAAATATTATGTAAAATATTTAGTGCAGGTTAGTTACTTAATATTAAAAATAATATTAAAAAATTGTGTCGCTATTTTTTAAGCCTCGCCGAGTTATGTCATACCTATTAAGCAATAACCCGGTAAAGTTCCTATGTTAATTATACAAAACCTTTGTAAAAAAAAAAGTAATCACGAAAGAATATTATGATACGGTAAATCCCACATTAAATATTACAATTCAAATTATAAAACTAGTATTATGCGAAATAATAGCAAAAACTAGCCAATGGTAACATCGACTTCAAAACGAATACGTTCACGAGCGTTGTCCATTAGAAAAAGTATAAAAAGAAGGTGTTTTTAAAAAACTCAAAAAATGAAATTAAAAAAAATTCTTTATCAGTACAATATATCTGATAAAAATAGAATACTATCAGTCAAAAAATTTTACTAAACCTTACAGGACACAGAAATCGTTTATAAAAACTCAGTGAAAAATCGTTTGCAAAAGAATCAATTTTGAAATTTATTTTTTCTTCAATATTCGTTATTTTATCGTATTTATTACAATATGTAGTGTTTTAGTAAATTTGCTTTTAATAAAATAATTTTGCATTATCCTAGTCTACTTACATTTTTCATTCCTTTACTTTATACGAATTAACGAACTCTAGCCCAAACTTTCTGTTTGGAACTACTTGGAACTGCTGGGAACATCAGTTCGACAAGGATCTTTGACAATATTTGGCAGTCGCAAAATATGACCAACAATGTCATTTTGACAGCGTTTTATTTTGACCAATCAGGGAGTGGCAGCTGCACTGGTGAATGTTGCCATTTTTTATTTCCGAACTTCTCGAAAAATATCTCGTGTGATGAAAAAGAGGAAGCCTGCCATAGGAGAACAGAATCTATACATATAAAATTGGACTACCTGTACGTAATATCGAAATCGCTAGTATGTATTTAATTTTTTTGTAATTTTTTTTTATAAGAGAACGGGGCAGACGAGCAGCGGGAACACCAATGTGTTCATCGATTCCCATGAACTAATCATTTACTAATATTAAGCCCATGGATATGGTGACGCTAACATTTCTGTATTGTACATAATTAAATAAAAAATGTAAAATGTACATTGTACTTTCTTATAAGTGTCAATTTAAGTTAAAAAAATTCTGTGAGTGTTTAAGTTATATATCACAACTCTTTTTTCTAGTTTGTTTTTTTTTTTTTAATTAAAAATTAACGAAATTTTTACTTACTACTAGCTATGAAAACTCGTACGCGATCCTCGCCGAACTGTACCAGTTAAAGAGATGGGTTGACGACGTGCCGATTTTGACGTTAACAAAATGATATGTTAATTTATGCTTTACAACTAGACCATCAACTAATTGGTGTAGTTCAATAAAGAAAGTCCCGAGGACTAGCGACTAAAATAAGAATCATTCACTGGCAACACTAAAATTATCTTAATTCCAGCCATCCCGCGATTTGGATATCTCGTAACCATTTTTTCTTTATTTAGAAACCTAATACGATAAAAGTTGAGTATCATTAATTTGAAAGGATATTTTTTTTTTCAATTAACGGACTGTTACGATCATAATCACTAATCAGTTCATTTAAGGCATGAAAATGTGTAAAATATAACAACCTCATTGAAAATTTATTGAATTATTGAAAAAAATTGTACATATTTTTCCGGACTAATACGAGGGTTACGTCTTTTTTCCATTGTGGTCTGCTGCAGCTTAAACTAGTATACCGATCTTGAAGAACGATGTGTCTCTTGATACATATTCTTCCCCGCAGCTTCTTAGGAGCAGCTTCTTATACATGGAAAATTGAATAGAATGTGTACAAAGTTTTAAATGGGAATAGCGTTCAAATATTTTATTCGCGAAATACAATTCATCATTTAAATACATTTTCATTAGATGTTTTCTATCTTTGTTTATACGGCACTGTTTAAATAAATAACATCTTCGAGCCAATCCTTGAAATCAGCAATACGTAATATTACAAAGGGGAATATTTTATTCTGTCTCTCTCCCCATGAGAATATACCAAAGACGTCGAAAGCGTTTAGTAATGCTGCACCATGATCTGAAATATTTTATCAGATAACTTATAATGTCTTTCGTTCATGAATTAAATAGTACATTTAAAAATCAGTCATAAAATTATCTTCAATATTAAAAAACCGAAAACCCATTTAAGGTATATTTTTGTTTAACATTTTCAGCCACAAATAAACACAACCTCACAAGCAATATCGATCGAACTGTTACCGTAATATACTAATATAAATTTCATGAAGTTATAAATTCAGGTCAACTGGAAACCGACTTGATGTAATAGCCTTAGATCGATTCTTTTATTTTGTAGTTACATTTTTTCATAAAAATATTACTTGTTAAGATTTACAATGACAGACTTTTCCATATTCTCTTACTAATATTATAAATGCGAATGTTTGGATGGATGGATGTTTATTTGCAGGTATCTCCGGAATGGCTCAACGCATCTTGATGAAACCTGGCATAAATGTAAAACACAGTCTGGAAGAACACATAGGCTACTTATTAATTTTTTTTTAATTCCGCGCGGGCGGTGTCGCGGGCGACAGCTAGTACTTACATAATTTAAATTTGCTCGTGTCGTGTAAAGTAAAACAATGTTCATAGCTCCTTAAGTCCACCACAGCGGCCATAAAGTTAACACATTTAGCTCTTTCCATTAAATTTACAACGTACAGACTGTGTGATTCTTCGATATTTTCTGTAATATATTTCGTCTTAAAAAACTAATCTTCATACACTGTATTTAATTTAAAAAAAACTTGAGAGGTGTCAAGGGACACCCGGATGGAACGAAGTTCCTTTTGATTAATTAGTGAAGGAACCAGTGTTTATTCTATGAATAAAAAACTTAAGTCTTCACAAGAAGTACATTTTATTTCTATGAATTTTCGTTATATATTGTCACGTCGTTGCCATGGTGAAGTAGCGCTCATTCGTCGTTAACATACTTACTATAGCAAAAAGTGTCGTGACAACTTTTCGTAAGAATTTTTTCCGTCTAGCCCCCTTTCACAACGCGCGATAAGGAACTTCATTCCAATAATACATTATTACAACCCCTTTCCAACTAGTGCGACTACAATTAATTTGAGGAAAGTATTACCATTTTTACTGGCTTGGCCAAGACTTTCATATAAATAGTAGTCACGCATGACTAGTAGTTTAGTGGAAATGACTCCTAAGTTCATATTGTAATTTCTATTGTTCTATCGGCTGTTGCAAAAATATTTCTTGTCATTAACGTTATCCAATACGACGGAGTACAAAACACCAACCACACCCAATTGAGGCTGTTGCTTGGTATTTTAACATAACTTGATACACAAAACTATTCCTTTCTATCGGTGGTTTTTCATGCTTCATCACTTATAAAGTATCACAGTTAGTCCCCCCTAATGTTTAAAATGTACACCCGACTTGATATAAATGCAATTTAGTTTTAAGTAGGTTAGATTTACCTTTTTCATCAATGCTAACTTCGTTCCAAGACCCCATACGTAATCTTCTATCACTAAATCCCACATAATCGTAGAGATTAACGGATCTATTAAATGCTGTTAAAACATTTGTTAATGATTATTATTTAATTTATTACGTAGTCTGCAGTTAAATTTCATTCTAAAATTCCATGTTGTTACTTAATCTTTATTAAATCTTTTTGTCTATAAATTGTTATTTTATTTAATTATACTTACTTATATATTGATGGATCGGAACCGAAACTATGTGTTCTAGTAGACCAATATTGTTACGAAAGTCGTCTCGATTAAAGTGAGGATGAGCAATACTTCTCCTTATTTTAGTAACTAGAAAAATAAATTTTGTTATTGAGAACGCAATTGAAGAAATATTGTAAAATAATTTGATATAAACGTAAATAATTTGATTGTTACTTTCACAAGCTTTTCTTGTATATTGTATTTAATAGTAAGTTTTCATCGCGCAAAAACCTGTACAATAACATGTTTTTTTCTTAAAGATAATGTGGTAAATATTGGCAACAACACAACATTATATGAATTACTAAAAGAAAGACATAATTCACCTACCTCTAAATTTTAAATCCGCCGTTTTAAATTTAATCTCCCATTTTGGAAGCAATTGCACCAACGAGGGATCATTTCTAATAATTACACAATGAGCAGGAGCTATTGACCATTTCTCTCGGAAAAGTATAGTATTGCAGATAACTCTGATAGGATTAGTATTTAAATAGAGAACGCCTATTGGCAAATAATCCGGTATAACAATTTCTGGAATAACAAGTAATTTAATTTAATTAAAAAATCTTATGAACCCGTGGCCACATTAATAATGGTAATTATCGGACCCATTGTGTGGCATGGTATTGCGTACCGTTGTTCTTGTCGCTCACCTAGGCTATTAGGTTGTTGTATTTTTTATAAGTCGGCTAATGAGCAAGTAGCCACCTGAATTTGCCGTAATAGCAAAACGACTGCTGCAAATAGACATTCGAAATTGCAGATGCGTTGCCTGTAGCCCTTCGTACGCAAATTGTCGAAACTAATATTGTATTTGCTCTTACTTCGCATCTGTTTCTTGTGTGGTCGTGGTATTTTACCGGTCGTGTCCGCCAATTGGTGCAACAGATGTTGCTGGCTTCTACCACTGTTAGGGCGGTTTAGCTTTAGGTAGAAAAACACACTGCGATCAACTATAATTTTTAATTTTAACATTAAAATGTATAAATTTGTAAAAACCATTTTGTGATGTAGTTTGTAATATTGAAATTTACCTTTAAATCCATCGTGTAATGGTACTGAACGTCTTGTGTTTAGGTAACTGTTACCTGGATGATTGATTAAGCATAGATGCACGAAGTATATGATGATCGATAAAATTATTAAAACAAATGTCAGTATTAAATGAATAAAAATGCATTTTTCGCCTCTTGTAAATTTGGAAGACTTCTCAAGGTCGAACCGGTCCATTATATGCATTATCTCGACGGCCTTGATTTTATGAAGTGTAACTATTCATATGCCCTGTTTTTTATTTATAAGTAAACCAACGTTCGAATACCACATAAATTGGTATTATTCGAAATTAAATTTTTTATTTAAAATGATCAAAAATAAGAAAAATCGAATCCAAAAAAACATATGACGCGACTCTGCCAGGATTCGAACCTGGAATCTTCTGATCCGTAGTCAGACGCGTTATCCGTTGCGCCACAGAGCCATATGAAGTATATATAAAATTTTATTTCATATGAAAATAAGACAAAAAAAAAATTAAAAACCCAATGAGTAATTTTTTTAATATGAAAAAACAGCCCAAGCCTTATATCTTAGTTACTGCAAATGTTGACCTCCATATACTTACCCACTCCAAGCCTGGTCTGACGCTTTATGTATATCAGTTAAATATTTTGCTAGAGGAATCTAACTTAGAACTTGTTTTTACAATAATATATTCAGTATTCCAGTAATGTGCTAAAAAACCAACTGATTTCAAAATTTACCCCAACTCTTGTTTACTTACGCTCTTATTATTATAATCTTAAAAAAAAAACAACACATTGAGATATTTAAATTGTTTACTAATATTATAAATAAGGAACATCAATAATTTTATCATCTAAATTTTAGAAATAGGTGAAAATTGTAATACTTTTTATACATATTTAAAATGAGTATCAACTTTTTGTTTATATATTTTGGACACTATTAAGACACAAATATAAAAATAACTACACTTATATTGTAATTCCTAATATTATTTTATGTATGGGATTTCAATATTAAATAGTGACTATAAGGCAACAGCTATTGCTTAATAAAACGATATAAACAAGGATATCTGGCCCGGTGACAGACGCTTCTATAAATTAGTTCTATCGCAAAATATATTAAAACCTACTGAAGCAGAGAAAATGCTATAAAGGAAAAAATACAAGGCAATTACAGTACAAGTGTCTTACGGTACTTTTTTATATTAACATGAGGGCGCTATTGTGCTGTCATAATTTAGTTTGACTTGCCAACCGTGTCAGATAACGTTGTCAGTTTATATCATGGCATTGACATTTTTTTCAGTTAGTTTTAGTTGTGTATGTGTCAAGAGATCGTGATAAACATATATATGAACCGGTGGGAGAGGCGATGCAATAGCGTTAAGTGTTGTTGGAAAAATATTTAAAACCCACATGATCATAAAAATGACGTAAACTTTAAAACATGACATCTACAGTAAGAAAAGGATATTGTAACTTTTTTGAAATTGACTGAGGGGCGCTAGTGGGCTGTGGTAGTTTATGACTACTGGGTCAGATATCCTTATCGGTCTAAAACTGTGGTGACAGTTGTGTTGACAAATATTTTAGTCTATGTTTTTTTCAAAAAGAATGTGTGGGATGACAATATGTATCAATACAATAATAATTACAGTCAAAAGTTAAAATGCAGAATAAATATTCATAGATGCAGATAAAAAATATTTACAAACATGTTCAAAAGATTTATCTGAGAATATGTTTCATACAATTTCTGAATAAAAATACTGGATTTCTTACATTTATAAATAATAAATGCTATTTTTGAATATCAGATATTAAAATTATATATTGTGATAAACTTATTTGGCCTGGTGAGTGTCATCGCTATTACAGTTAGTTCTGTCAGAAAATATGTAAAATTATACACAGAATATAACATAAAACAAAACATGTCAACATAAACACATATACAAATCAACATAATGTAGGCAAACACCATAGTTTGCCTATATTATGTTGATTTGTTTGACAACTGTCCTATATGAATGACAAATTTTATTTAAAGATTAACGTCATAGTTAATGGACGGGTGTCAGATCTTACGTCAACAAACTGTAAACTATAGAAAATCGGGATTCTAATAAAACTTATTCGAACAAATCAATTATAATTACTTTTTGTATTTATTAAAGGTAATTACTTGGCTATGTATTTCATAGTTAACTATAAAAAAGAACATTGAATTCCTTTTTTATATTTTTGTCAGATACATTTCTATTTAAACTTTTTTTTTTAACCTGATTTTGAAGTATGAATAGAAAGTAAAAGTGATTATAGGCGCTAATGAGTAACTATAAATTTCATGTATACCCACCGGGTCATATAAGTTTGTCGGTCTATTAGTTAATATAGATTATATAAGTAATCTTAAATTATAATGGAAAAAAAACTTGTGAGCCTTCATGGGACGCCTGGCAGATGTGAAACATCGTGTGTGTACTAGTCATGTGCATAAAATATTAAATATTACAATTAAATAAAGGATGATAATGATAATAATGATAAAATAATGACATTAATGATAAAATGATGATAAAATGATCATAAAATAATGATAATAATAATAATAAAAAAATATTAAACAATTTAGCACATTCATTTGTAACTAAAATATTTTTAAAGTTTGCGACAAACAAAAATATATATACATATATTACATTATACTTATATCTAAAAATATTAATAATAAAGTAAACTTAAATTCAACTAATAACAGTGACTTTTATCAGAAATCAATATTTCATTTTTTACAATCAAAATTTGTCACAGGTCTAAATGAAAAAAAAAAAATGGTAAATATGTTTTCAAACTTGTTCTATATACATATTTTAACGTACGACTTGTTTTAAGAATTCGACATAAATTTTACGAATTATAAAAAAAAATAGTTACGTTTCTACATAGTTCATTAGAAGTTCTCTCGAACTATATCCGATCGTCTACTAATCTATTAAAATTAGTTATTATTGCCATATGAATTCTTTCAATAACTTGTTTACAGTTCTTCACAGATATATAATTATTCACATATAATAATTGGTATATAAAAATAAATACATATGAAAACAGGAAACTTCAGTCATTACAAACTGAACTTCCAAAGATTTTCAAGACATACAAAATACAGTATAAACTATTTATAACAAAACTCAAGGGACTGAGAATTTTTGGTCGTTATATAGAGTTATCGTTATATGGAGTGAACAAAAAAACAACCAAATTAACAAGATAACATAACAAAGAATAATGCCGATAATAAATATTTACTGTCTACAAATATGAACACATTTCTTCGTAATAGAGAATGGTGTATCGCTATAAAGAGTGTTTCAATAATGTGGGTTTTAACGCAAACCAACCAAGTTCAACGTTACAGGGAGTTTATTGTTATAAAGGATAACGTTATAAAGAGTTTACACTGTATAAGTCATATTGAAAATAAAAATAAAAGATTTCTAGTTGACTTATTTTTTATACCAATACTTATAACTGCAAATTAACTGTTTATTTTAAAAAATACATATTTAATACTAAAAGATAATAAAAAATGTTGGAATTTTTGATAAAGAGCAATTTACAATTTCTTTAGTAACATTTCATTTTGGAAAGACTAGTTATGTACATTATTTTCTGTTGTATTGCATAACATAGAAATATAAAGCATATAAGTACACTGCATTTTCAATGGATGTTGACTAAATTCATCTTTTCTAAGTCCATCTATACAACTACACGTGTTTAACCTTCGTTATGTTTTTCTAGAAGGATCTGACAGCATGTGTTGTCTATAAACTTGCAATAGTTTTGTTACTAAGCTTGACATGACAGGATTGCCATTAATTATGTGCTGAAATATAATTATAATTATCACAATTTATAATAATAAAACATGGAAAAGTGTAAATTTACCGCTGCCAATAGACATCAGTAAATAATTAAAAAGTTACAGGTTTAATGAATTGAAGAAAGTATGTATAGTAAAAGAAAATTTCCCTTTAAAAAAAGTATAACAGGAATTGAAATTAGTTTATTTTTAAAAACTGTGTAAACAAATATTGTTAAAGGACTGCTCTGTATTTAAGGTTATTAGTGTTACTATTACTTGTGCTAACTAATATTTGGTTAGTTCATAACACATACAACTTACCCTATTTGCATCATCCTGCATTCCAGGAATAAGATTGGAATTGATTGCACTGCTCATCTGCTCCAGTAACCACTGAAAATGTAAAAGTCATTTAAAATTAAACTGTCAAATTTTCTTACACATTAAAATGATGATCTAACATTAGGGGAAAGGGAGAAATGATGATTACCGTTTGCCTCTCCCCTGAATTCGGCGACGATATCGGTCCACTGGTAGCGGCAGGTTTGGCTTGGTACTGAAATTAAAAATAAAATTTATTAAAACATTTCTATTGCAGTCACATATTATATAATGTTAGTATAACACTTTAAAAGATATTGCAAATGAAATACCTAAAGTTTGTAAACAAAGTTAACTTCATCTTTTCATAGAATTCGTAAGTTCTAAACATTTGAGGAGATATCTTTAGGAAAATTTATCTTCTCTTTTTCTGACAATTATTATATAATTTTGAATGAAAATATAAAATTATTTGCTTACAAAATATAGATCTTGGTTTGGATAAACATATGCATAAATAATACCTGTAACCAGTTAACATATTTGTTGATGTTAGCTAAATAGATAAAAATACACTTTGGTCAACGACTTGTAACATATTACATCTATATATATAAAAGAAAGTCGTGTTAGTTACACCATTTATAACTCAAGAACGGCTGAATCGATTTGACTGAAAATTGGTGGGCAGGTAGCTTAGGACCAGGAAAAGGACATAGGATAATTTTTACCACGTTTTCTATTTTTTATTCCGTGCGGACGGAGTCGCGGGTAAAAGCTAGTTATAGATAAATTTAAAGTATAACTATCTATTTAAAATTTAAAAGTCATTCAAGTCTAAAAAAACATCTGAAACTGAAGGTCTGGATTTTGTTACTTAATTTTTTAATCCTCTAATTATGTTAGATAAGTTAATATTGGTATCAATACTTTACAGTCAAAGAATTAAATTCCCTTCCCACTTAGGTAAAATAAACCAAGAATCTCATACTAATTTTGACATAATTGAAGATTACGATATGAAGGCGAATGTCATAAATTTTCGTTCGTCACTGAGCGTCAAATGACATTTAACCGAAATAGGATAAGGAGATAAGTGCCTTCGACTGTACACTTTTAAGATAGCGATGGTATGAAGTATACAATTAACTTCATCGATGATGAGAGAAAAAAACTTTTCCACACCACAGTCATAATCGAAGTAATAAATTCTATAATAAAGTATCATAGAGTAGTCATGTCAGAAGTTAATAAACACACCTGATGGTACGATGCATCTGTAGATTTGATATGATCGGTTGAAATCGTCAGTAAGATTATGACAAATTTAGCAACATTTTATCAAGTTCAAAATAATAAAAACCGCCAACAATTTGTTTGACACATTTCTTATCGTACATTTGAGGTATAATTAAACCATATTACTGTGGGTTTCAATTGCAAAAAAAACAATAATGCAAAACATATCTTCACTCGAGTTATTATTTTTGAATAAACTAAGCATATTTCTCGTATAGGTATATTATTGGTGCAAAAATATGAATAAAATCTTATATCAAATCATTTGCATCATTACGTAATGTTTGTTTTTGTTACTTGTTTTAATACGTCTCCCTCCACGCATCCTTTTACGCCCCGCTACATCTGAAATTGTGTTCTACCCACCGTGTATTTCCGAGACCAAAAACTCAATTTATAACGTATTCTTGTCTCTGTTTTGGGGGTAACAGGCATGACGATATGATTTATACAGAGATTTTGGTCTCAGAAACCAACGGTCAGTGAATCGTGCGATGTTCCGCGTATGTTTGAAGATTGCTTTTCGTTATAAAACTTATCACGTCGTTATTATAATTTACCGAATAAAGTTATTTACACATTCATTCGTCCTCTCTCTGTCCCTCCAAACAACTGTGTTTCTTTCTGCCTTTAACGAAATATATTTTCAATAAAGGGTTCCATTGTAGGTATATTTCTTTCACACTATCGCCACTCTATTCATTTTATATAATTACTTATACTGTAAACTCTACTAAACTCCATGTTTTGCCGTCATTTTGACCGATATTGCTTTCCTAATTTTTACTAATTATTGACTATTTAATATTTCTAAAAAATATTATAATTTATAATAATTCTAAAAAAAAAATTTAATTAATCCTCAATAATTTATTAGTTAAAGTACATTGGAATATAAGAAGGGGGGTTCTCATTTGAAAGTCAGTTTTTGTCTTTATTTTTTGAAATGAAAATATCTTTAAACAGAATAGAAGGTGCGGTTAGTAATATATCTTTAACATTTTTTGTAATTAATGCATATTTATGAAAGCCTTATGTTACCCAATAACTAACATTAAATTAAAGGCAAGAGAAGAATTTAGTTTGCCAAATAGTTCGTACAGAAACCATAAAATGAAAGAAGGAAGCATATTAGTATTGTTAGTAGAAAGCATATTTTGTTAGTATTATCAATTACTGAATAGAGATAAAAAAAAAGATTAAAAAATTTTGAAAGTTATTAATGACAAAGAAAAATAAAATACACAATGAAAATGATAAGAGAAAAAAAAAATAGCATAAACTAAATAGTTGGCAGTTTGCCCAATAAATAAAAATGTAATTTAAATTTCGAATCAAGCAAAAGAAATGTTAGGAAAGTATTGGCATTCATAAAAGATGGATAATTTTAAGATTATTTGGTTGACTAAAACAAACATTTTTAATAATTTAAATAGTTTATGTTTAAAAAAACTTAAATCGAATATTTATTATCGATTTTTTTTTGTGGGGGGGATAAATTAATCATATTTTATATATGTATGCTTACCGTTGGTTTGAACAAAGTCATTAATGTCGAATACAGTTTCTCGCGCCTTTTATTTAGTAGATCTATTTGGTTATGCATTTCTAATGTAGCCTTCTGCAACTTTTCACACTTCTCTTTCATTAACTCTGCTCTGTAAGATATAAAAGCGCTCTTTCTCACAATTCGGTAAAGTTTTTTTTACTTATAAATTTAATAAATAAAATAGAATAATTTTTTCGCGCTGCACAACTTTGAATTTTATAATTTACATTCTGCGTTGCGCAATTTAAAAAATTGAATTCGCGTTTTTGTTTGCAATTTTTTTTACAAGAAATTAAAATTTGCATTGCCGCTACACGAGGGTAAGACAAAGAATATCCAAATGAATATTCTATAGTATTAAGTTTGCATAAACAAATTCGAAGAAATAAAATCACATACATATCCTATTACCTTATAAGATTCATCGGAACCAGTGTTTCTCTTCCATGTAAGAATCTGCAATCAGTCAGTACACTTTTACGGTGAGTTTCCACTGTCGTAATACCTGTATAACAACGATATCGCCATCCCTATCATCGTCTTTGAAATAACAGGAACAACAATATTATTCTTATACAGGTCTTGTGACAGAGATGTAAAATGTTTCGACTTTTTGAATGATGGCACAAAAAATAACTCTTCTTACTGTTGGCTCTTTTATTTTGCATGTGAAATGTTCAATTCGTTATTAATTCTATTTTTGATAAATTTTGTCGTAATTTAATTTAAAAAAAAATTCTCTGTAGTTTTGTAAAATTTATTTTATATGTGTTGCTAGATTTTTTTTTTAAATCTTCTTAAAAATGTTAAGATCATTTATTTTTTATTAACAGTTTTGATAAATTTATTTTTGCGTGTAATCGACTTCTTAATTTTGGATGGTATTATCACAGTTATCGTGCTTTTTTCATATCTTTTACTAATTTTAAATAAAAAATTAAATAATGAATAGAAATTTATTCTTTCAGATATTAACTTCTAAACCAACATTGAAAGTATGTTTATATTGAAAAAGATGATTTCCAACACTTTAAAATTAAACGGTAGGCGCGTAACTTTTATATAGGTCTGCACGCACAGCGTTGTTCTTTAATTACAAGTTAAAAAAAACAATGAGCAAGAGGCTCTATTGATGTTAGCCCAGGGAGCACCGGGATACATATCATTGAACATAGAACTCCACTACCGTGTCACTCGTATTATTACATAATGCCATCCCTTCATTCCATTTGACACAAAAGAGACAACAAGATGTAATACTAATAGATGTAGTAATACAATTATAACGGTCATAGAATTTCAATCTATAAAATTCGCGAGTTAAATTGCAGATAAACACTAATCTAAAACTACACTGTATATCACCGAATGATGTACAATGTATAACAATATTCAAACTTTATAGCGGCTGGTAATTAGCTGCGAGCACATATACATATCCTTAATTGAGCGCCAAATGGACCCACGGCGGTTGGAGGAAAGTATTCTGATCTTTTGATGAGATATCTAAATCTAAGCCGCTATAAAATTTGGACGACGACTATTGTATAGACCAGGGATCCCCAAACTATTTTGGCCAAGTGACCCCTTTTTTCAAAATGAACCGTTACCACAGACCCCATGGCCAAATTACCTACTTTTAAGATCAATTATTATTATTTATTCTGACTTAGGTAAATAGAAGAAGACAGAGTTAGAATTAGCAATGCTTTAAGGTTGATATAGACCTCTTTGGGAACCCCTGGTATAGACCATCGCAACCTATAGAAATCCACAGAAACAAATAGTTATAAATACTTCGCCTAGGACAAAAATAAGAGGGGAAAAAATAATCTAATTGGGTAGTGTTAACGATTACGGGAAAACTAGAACTATCTATAAACAGCATAGTTCTATACTTTGTACTTGTGTAAAATTCCTTCTTGAATAAACAAGTTGGTCCACAAGAATTTGCTGTCGCAATATTTCTATTGTATATATAATTTGGTATAAACAATATTTGTTATTATTATCTTTTCAAATTAATATCTGTCACATTCTGCTAATAACTGAAGATAAAAAACAATCCAGAAATTAAATAACATGGTTATTTGACATTATTCGTTGAATGATTACTAAGGAGTCTACACTAAGACTTTGATTACCACTTCATTACTGAACTCAAAAGAGAGTAATTCTTATGAATACAACTGATCATACATATTATTTGAATGTAAAATTCGCCAAATTTGAATTAAAACGTGTACTTCAGTCCTGTTATTTATTTTAGGACCATATCTTCTATCTTATTTGAACTTAAAATAAGTATTGCGTAACTCCCATTCGTCTTCACAGCCAAACTATTTCTTCTCTTTCTATCTCTATTTGCGTAAAATTTACTGCTTAATAAATCTAATACCCTTGTAGATATTTCAGATCTTTTTTGTTTTTCACATTAATATTTCTCAAATACTTTCTATCAAAAATGTTTTCATTCACAACATTTAAATGATTCATTTATCCTTCTATGTTTATCTTCGCTTTGAATGTTCAACTTTTTTAATACCATTATCATTCAAAGTACTAAACGCAAGCATCAGTGTACTAACATTCAGTTTAATACCAAATGTTCGCTCAGCTAAAGCAATGTTATAAATTTCTTCACACATTTCGTTAAATATAATGTTTGGTATGGCTATAAACACTATAAATTTAATATGTTCGCAATTATTATAAGTATTTAAACTGGCTTATTAAATAAAGAAATTCTTAGTTACAACATTGATTTATTTATTTATTAAGATTAAGGAATATTTATAGCCAAACTAAACTATTAACTTTAACAAGAATCATTAATGTAAAATAAATACCAACCTCAATTCTATATATTTACAATTTCTGCATCTTTTTTGACCACTTTCTGAATCAGGACCATCATCTCGGGACGAACCTGGAACTGAGAAAATTTCGTGTTATCAACTATTTTTTTAGATTCACAAACTAAGGTTGCTATATCATTAGCCTTTGTCTGCCCATTTTTATACAGGGCTTTCCTAGTATGCGGTCCTCTTTTCGCATTCAACGAATTCGCTCCTTCCGAACTAAATCGTCCATCGAGGGGCTCAGAGCCTACTCTTTAAAAACCTCTCTCCTATTTCTTTATTATTTACCATGGGTTACCACTGCTGTAACTCTGCACAAAAGCATATTCTAACGAATTTGTAAAGAGACTTTGAGAAATGACGATGCTTTTGTGTCGCTATGGAAACCCACTATTAATGTGGTTGTCCAACATTGGCTTGCACATCAAGAAACAAAATGCTTTAAAAATTACACAGTTTTTAATTTTTAATAAAAAATTTAAACAATCAATTGACTAATTTAAATACATAAATAATAATCTTTTAATGCATATTTCAAAAGATTTGACATACACATACTGAGAAATATATCATACTAGCTATCGCTCGCGACTCTGTCCGCGAGAAATTGAAAAAAAAAATCATAATTAGTAGCTTATGTGGTTCTTCTAGGCTATGTTCTACATCTAGACTAAATTTCAACTAGATCCATGCAATTTGCAATTTTAGAGTGTAAGCATAATGCGTAGTTTGTCTATGGTTAAGAGTTGAATTGGAATCAGAAATAAAGATACTCACAATTATTAATACACGGCCATTCGCGTTTCAATGGCGATGTGCTGGGACTGTCTCTTATATCTGCAAACGGCCGAGCTTCTAATTTGCTTGTTGGAATACAACTTATGGGGGGAGGGGGTCTGGTCATTCTGAAATATAATGAAAATTTATAAAAATCTCCAAATGTTTGATAACAATAGTATTAATATTTAAATAGACTTACCTCACACGTATTGGAGGCGGAGGAACCTTAAATACTGGTGGAATATTTGGTGGTGCTTCTAAGGAAAAAAATGAACACATCAAGTCATGGAAAATATGAAAACGTATTAGTACTAGCCGTCGTCCGCAACTCCGTCCGTGCGGAATTAAAAAACAAATTAGTAGCCTATATGTTCTTCCAGACCATGTTCTATATCTATGCTAAATATCATTCTGAACCATTGAGGCGTTCTGGAGATACCTTCAAACAAACATCCATCCGTCCATCTAAACATTCGCATTTATTATATTATTAAAATCATAAATTATAAATATAATATAACAAAAACGTCGGTGACTCAGGCGTTAAGCACTTGACTTTTAATCTGCAGGTCATGGGTACGAATCCTACCAATACGATAGTGAACTGTATACTCACAGATACTATCAAGTGATTCCAATTTGATATTTTACTATACTACATGATTTTCGTATTATTTTATTTGTATGTAGAAATGACATCTGCAACATGATTACACTAACAGATGAATGTGTAATTTGACACAGTGAATGGTGATATAAAGCTATTTTTAATTAAAATTCTTTGATTATGAATCACAGTGGAACTTTACTAGAAATTATTTGACATACCTTGAGGTGGAGGTGGTGGTGGTGGTGGAGGCAGTATATGTTTCTTATGATGAGCCAAAGCATGCGCAGGCAATTCACCTGTTCTATAAAAGTGCTGCTCTTCAAATACTGAGGCATGTACGTATTTGCAATTAGGACGAGTGCATACAGAATTTTGGTAGTTTCTACAAAATACATAAACACCATACAGTTGCGATATATCACATTTATGACTAAATTTGCATGTTCCTGGTCGTGTACATGTGCCTCTGATAAAATCTCTACACATTGGTTTTGGTTTATCAGAGTCATCATCATCATCGTCATCATTGGATTTTAAATCAGCTCCATCTTGACTTAAAGCATCTGGCGACTCCTCTCCAGGACTCTGATAATCTGAGTCTATGATTTCTTTCTTTAATTCTATATCCATATTTGGTGGTTCATCAGGTGGTGGTGGATCTAGAGGTAATGGAGGTTGCACTTCAGGTTTCACATTTTCCTTTATCACATAGCTAGATGCATACGGATCAGATGGTGAAGGTGGCGATGCACGGCTAGTAGTTTCATTATGATCTATCTTAGATCTAATGTACTTTTTCATTTTATCACAATTAGGTGGTGATGTATCGTTCACACCTGGTCTTTTGCGGGAACCCGAATCTGTTGAAAATTAAGAATAATAATAGGTAAGGTACCTTCTAACATTAGGATAAAAAGTAAAGATTAAGGACAATTTTTGATTTTATATTATTTTAAAATCTCTTCAAAAACATTTATTTTTATTATAAATGGGATTATTGTTTATACTATTTTTTATATTAAAAACATATCTTATTTTATTATTTTAAAGCACAACATGGAAGAACCCATTTGAGGAGTGGGGAATATCCTAAAACAAAGGGGATAAACATACAACCATTGATTTTTATTACAAATTGATAATAACAACATAAATATTTATGTTGTTTTTATCAATTTATCATAAATATTTATGTTGTTTTATAAAAAAAAATTAAACAGTATTGTGATAAAGTTACACATCAATATTTTTGATGTCAGATAAATTTATAAAATCTATATTTACATAAAAAAAAAATTGTAATTACTTCAATTGTGTTTCCTTAAAATCCCAGCAATAATTTTGTGTTTACATCAACCCGAATAACATTTTTCGTAAATTTACAACAAGCAATATTTTTTATTCATAAAATACTGTTCATATTTAACTGTAGCTTGTTTGTAATACAAGTGGAGTTGAGGGCAGCACTAACACATGTTTTGCCCTTTTTCTCAAAATGTCGGACTTGTGTAATCGTGTATAATTTTCGACTTTTTAATAATTTTCTTGCAGGACAAGTTAAATTTTTTAATTGAACTTAACATAAGAAGTGCTCTACCTAATTAAAAAAAAGTGTATATAATTATTTCTGCAATATCACGTTATTAATATTTAACTCTTATAAAGGTAAATCAAAATTTAAAACCCAATAAAAAAAACAAAATACGTGTAGTTACTAACCTGCCTGCGTAACTTGCATTTACTCGAGTTGTCCTCTAAGTTCGGACTTCTCGACACAAATTAGGACCATGCATAGCCAGCAAAATTTGACCAGAAATTTAGATCCGTACTCAGGATATGGAGAATATTATAGCACCAATTTTACCAAGCTAGGATAAACCACAAGAAAACAATAAAAATACCACAAGTTTAAAAGCGCAAACACTTTACACAACACCAAGGTATCATAAAATGGTGACTGACAAAGACAAGAGCAAGAACAAGAGCCAAGACAAAAAGCAAAGAGTAAGAATTAGAGAGTGTTTTAATTCAACATCAATTTGGTGATAAAAAAAAATAAACAAATCCATGAGACAAAGCTCATAATAAAGTGTATGATTTGGCTTAGTTTTATAATTTTTATGCAATTTTCAAAAATAAGAAAAAATATATAATGGAATCAATTTCAGTTTAACTCCACTGGTAAAATGTATGTTAAATAATAATGGTAACACTCACTAATATTAAAAAAAAAAAAGATTTCATAACAGCTGTCCTTTGCCAATTTTGAAGTATTTGTATACAAAATCAAAACACAATTATAATTTTATTTATTTAAGTTTGTTTATACTGATTTTATAAATTGATTGATTAAATAAATGCGAACGTAGACCAAAGTTATTTTCTCTGTCATATTTAACATAAATCTAAATATTATGAGGTATAGGCGGAAATATGACTACGAGATATAAGGTTTCTGGAAATAACTTATTTGGACAATGGTTTTTAAATGAGCCGATATTGGAAAAGTTTCAATTAGTGTCAAAAAATCACGGCTTAGATTTTAAATTAATGCATATGTCATGGTCTCACAATGTTTTTCAAAGCAAAAATGCAATATATGTATCCGGAGCCTGGGATAACAATGAAAATGTTGTGAAAAGACTGGATCTATTTTTCGGTGTTGAATTAAAAGCTACAGACTTATTGGCCGCGGGTAACGACGACTTTTTTTACGTAGTAGATGTTAAAAGATTAACAATATGGATAATGCACCATGAGTTTGATAAAACATTCACATTTCATCCCCTGGATTTAAAGTTTAGTCTAGGAAAAATGGAAAAAGAAAACAACGATATCGAAATTGTTAAGATGATTGTATCAAATAAATCTGTCTATTTTTTAACAAATAAAGGCTGTATTTTTACTGGAATACCACCAATATATTTGGATACAAGGCATTGTTTAGGAAGAGCTTGTGATGTCGCTTGTGGGTATGAGCACTGTATTCTCCTTACTGATTTTGGCCATGTTTATACATGGGGAAGTGGAAAGTAAGTTCATAATTATTTTATATATGCATTTATTACTACCTCCCTGAAAATTTAAATATATCATTCATCATTTAGATTAATGAAATTTAAAAGTTGTTTAAAAATATATTACACTGCTAGAAACTAAAAATCCTTTTTTTATATGAATTATAATAAGATTTAAATTGAATATACTCAATTTGAAATATCTATTAATATTAACAGTGATAGACACCAGCTACAACAACATTTGTTACATGTATGGACCAGCTCACCCAGTGATATATCACAACCACACAGAAGACTAACCTCAAGTGGAATCATTTCAGTGTTTATGGTAGTTTGGGGAACCACTGCGAATACCAGTGAAAATAATGTCGCAGAAGCAAAGCCGCGGTATGCTTGTTGAAGGTCTAATTTTAGTCCTTTTTCCCTTTCCACCCTTTTCTTATAATGATGGGAAGGGAAAGTTTTGTTCATTAACTAACATAATCATTTCCATGTTTTTCAATTATAGGAGGTTTCAACTAGGTCATGGTGATATTGAAGATATAGACAAGCCTCAAGAAGTAGATGCTTTAGCTGGAATAAAAATTACAAAGATTGCTGCGGGAGGTTATCATTGTTTAGCACTAAGTGAATTTGGAGATGCTTACACTTGGGGTTGGAATGATGAAGGTCAACTTGGTATTTTGGATAATGTTGAACATCCAAGTATTGAAAATCCTATTCAATATTCAATACCAAAATTAATTGATATCTATGATGAAAATGGTGAAATTGTAACCATAGATATTGTTGATATAGCATGTGGGTCAAAGCATTCAGCTTTAAAATTGGCAGATAATACAGTGTGGACGTCTGGTTATAACAAATATGGGCAATTAGGACTATCATCAAAAATGTTTCCGTCTGTTAAATATTTTAGAAAAGTATATGAATCTTGTGTCAATTTCAAGATTATATGTGGGATATGGTGTACAGTTATCGAAACCACAAGTAATTAGTTTTATTAACATTGAACTTATAATTTGAACTTTTCAAAACCCATCTGGGTATAGTAGGTTTTGCACTATGTGTGACAAGTTAGTTGTTCATGTTTTCCTCAACAATGCAATATTGTATTCAAAATTTAAAAACTCTTTTTTCTTGTTTATATTAGAAGGTGGCATATGAGCAATTACTCATGTGAATTCTCTGGAATAATGAAACAACATCCATAATTTCTGAGAGTATGCAACCTTCAATCAATAAAAAAATAGATGAAGATTGAGTGCAGGGATTAAGTACTCGTATTATCATTTACTTCCGTATTAAACCCAATTGGATTTATATATAAATGATTGTATTGTTCTGTATTCCTAACAAGTAATTGTTTTTAACATATAATGTATTTTAAATGAGTCTTATACTTCATTATTTTAATAAATGTAAATTAGTTGAATCATTTTTTTTTTTTCACACATTGAGTTTCTTACCAAATACTATTATTATTTAGGGAAGTAAAAAATAGTACTTAATTTTTTTTAAATTCAATTAAATTAAATAAAAATCCCTTTTTAAGGAAATTGTGGGACAATAATACAGACACAGCTTATGTTAATGTAAAGAAAGAAGTGCATTAAGTTATTTTACTTATTCCGTTGGTGTAGTGACCCAAAGTGAATCTTGGCCTGCAACACATGAGATCACCGCCGCCTGTCCAACGCTATCTCCTGCCAGCTAAATTTATTATTAACCAGCTTTTACTCGCGACTCCGTCCGCGCGGAAAAAAAAATAGAAAACGGGGTAAAAATCCTATGTCCGTTTCCTGGTTCTAAGCTACCTTCCCACCAATTTTCAGTCAAATCGATTCAGCCGTTCTTGAGTTATAAATAGTGTAACTAACACGACTTTCTTTTATATATATAGATATGTAGATAAATAAAGGTATTTCAATCAAAAATAATTGTTTGATTATGAATTATGGTCATATTTCGATATTGTATGACAAAGTCATAGACTACAAAAGAAATATATAGTTCAGTTTATTAAAAAAAGTAGAAATTCACTTAAAGTGATCATAAAAAATTGCAATCCCTTATCAATTAATAATCCCCTTTACTAATATTAGACATCATGTTACAATTTTAAAAAAGTTGTACCTATAACCTCCCGCTCGTGAGACAGTGTCTTACATATTTAATTTTTGGAAATAAGATCAGTGAAAAAATATTTCAAGCAAATCATTTATTCTTTTCATCTATAGATTCTTTAGTATAATAAATCCTTTTTTTTATTACAAATCATTAACATAACTAAGGTAAAAGTACTAATACCCGACATTGAGTTTTAGGATATCAGGTTTTACTAATAACATTGGTGGAAAACATTAATAATTGTAACTTTTAAAATAAAAATAAAAACCTTTATAAATATAATACAAGCTATGTTACATAGCTTGAAATATATATCTACAATATACACAATTATATAAAAACATATAAGTTCTACAAATCAAGGTATAACATATCATACGAGTTCTTTACCCTTTTTTAAGTAAGAGATTCTATAATTTTTAATTGTATTTAAAATAATAGTGGAATGATTAAGAGAATTTTTAAATGTCTACATTACTCTACATTTCAGTACTTTTTTAACAAATAGAAAAAGAACAACAATATTTATAATTAATAAATATATTGTTATCAAGACTGGCATCTCTGTACTAATTAACAACGAAAATGTACTTCGAAATATGAATAGACCATTTTACGAGTCTTTTTTTTTTAATATTCTACCTATTAATTAAATTTCAATATATTTTATTAACACAATTAGCAAGCTTTCTTTTTAATAGATAACTTACACACATTTCAAAATATTTTCTTTACAATCTTAAGACAAGCTAAAAATTAGCTGCACTCAAAATAAATAAAATCTATATAAATAAAATTTTTATGTAATGCTTTTCTTTGTGTCTTACAACTTAACTTTCCATTTCCACAACCAAAACGCATCTACAAAAACATTTTGTTTAATTTATTTTTTTCCGTGATAATGAGAGACATATTGTTTATTTTTTGTTTCGACATTTGAAACCTAATCTAAGTTATTACTTATCTTTTTGTTGTTTGGATAATTCATATCAAATTATATTTAAAAAAAATTGTATATCGCAGAGATGCATGCATTGTAACATTATATATAAGATTTGTATATAATAAAATAAAAAAATAGAGATTCACAGTTTTAAACTTTAATCTCACTACAAAATTATGTCAACATAAAATATTTTGGGTCTAATATCAATATTTGTGACAATCGTCATCATATAGTCATCGTCAATTATGTCAAAATTCGTATGAGATTTTTTGTGTACTTTACGCCGCCCGAGAGATCGTTGCACAAATTTTGTCACAAATATTAATGTTAGGTCCCAAGTACAAAAACTTCAAAATAGATATAAGAATTTTTGTTTTACATTTAATTTTTGTAAAAAAAACATAATTATAAAGATACCTCATATCTTATTGTCGCGCATCAGTATTTTTATCTAACGTATTTTTCTATTTCAATCCCTGTTTGTGCTTAATATTAATGTCATAAACATTCGTCAAATAAACAATTTCACTATATAGATACAAACACTATTATCACTATTCGTATCTTCGTCACTCAAAACGCTATAATTTTGTACAAAAAAAAAAATTAAAAATATCAATCACAATATCTCAAGCACCAAAAAAAATGGACGGTTGATTTTATCACTATTCCAGGTTAAACGTATACTTCGCCTCTTTTGGAGCCGTTCGGTTTCCTTGTGAAGTCTGGGGCGGTCGCAGTGCTGGTGGCGCTGTGTTCACTGTCGCGATCTGACGATGCTACTTCCACTACTGTGGTACGAGGAGATAAGGGGGTTCCGATTACGCCTTTACCTCGCTCCGTGCGAGGAGTAGAAGGCGCTGACCCATTCACTAGAGTCAACTGAGATACTCCCATTGGTGATAAAGTGACAGACGAGACGACCGGAGCCGCCGTCAACATTGGTGCTAGACCTGTTGATGTGAGGTTAGGAGAGAGCACCGCTTGAGCGAGTGCTGTTGTCCCCGGCTGACCTGCATGTAGCGTGTTATTAACTGAGCCGCTATCTAATTCTTGTATAGGTGAAAGAACCAATGCACCGAGTACAGGCACTTCGTTTTGATATCCCTGATGAGCCATTATAACACCCATATTCTGCATGCCGACGGCGAGCCTGTTTTCACGGTCTATAACCTCTTTGGTGACATCAGGTGTGGGGATTCGAGGTCGGTTGCGGAGTGTTATTGGTATCGCGGATCCATTGCTTTTTTGTCCTGAAAATACATATTTTATGTTAAGAATTAAAACGGTAAAAGCTTAATATGTTTACAAGGCATTTGGTCGATTTTGGTTGTAGTAAAAAAAGCATAGTACATAGTAAAGCTTCCTATATATTACCATGTTTGGAGTTCTGCCTATGTTGGCCACGAACCGATTTCCGTCCAACTAATCTTTCGTAGAGCGACATCTTGTGATGTGGCGGCGCCGCAGCTGTGGCCTGACCAGCTTCAGGACTAGAATACACGACAGAGTTGTGGCGGTTCCTTCCGAAGAGACCTCCTGAAGAATACGCGGTAGACGCTGAACGTACAGATTCCATTCGAGATATTTGCCGTTGAAACCAATTCTTTCTTCGTTCAACTAACGGTGTATCAACACTTTCCTAAAATGGAAGATAAATTAATTTAATTTTACTATTCATTTCTATCCATATGTTAACTGAACAAATAAGTTAGTTAAATCAAATCATGGAGAGAGATACACTTACGTAATCTGCGTATGTTTCTTCGTTACTTTTCCTTGGTATTTGTACATTAGCGTATACAGCGTCTTCAGCTTTGACTTTGTAATGATCAGCGGAACAAGGTGGCTCGTGACGTCTGTAATGTTCTGAGGCGACGGTGTACGGCAAATCCTTAGGTACCACTTCCTCCCAATACTGGTCTTTAAGAAGTTCTGGATGTTCTTCATGCATTTCATCCACTATCATATATGCAGCCTGAAAAAAAATAATTAAATATGAGTTAATTATTTTAAACTTTTTTGAAATTGCTTAGACGTTATTACCATACGTAGAGTAGTATTTAAGTGCGACAACAACAAAATTATAATGACATTCTAGGCCGAAAATCGGTCGAAAAAACATCAAATGTCTTTTTTTTTATTTACTGTAATATGTACTGTTATTTTACTATACAACTAGATGGCATTAATATCAATGTTAATAAGGATCTACTTTTTAGCTGAATAATAGAAAAATAATAAAATAAAAAATCTTAAAATTTTGCTATGTTGCCAAAAAAAACATTATAAGCGTTTCAATTATAACAAATAAACTTTTGCCGTCATATCTATTAGGTTTTTGTTAATCATCGGCCTGAATTAAAAAATAAATCGTGTTAATTGAGAAGGTTAAAAGAGAAAGTTTTTAGATATGTACACTTACGAACCTTGATGTGCCTGTCGATAAGCCAGTTCAACTCGATATCGTCGTCGTCCTCGCCGAAGGGATTTATAAGTACCTCGGCTACCTTCAGCCAACCAACGTAGAAGCAAAACTGTAATAATCGACATGTTTTTTTTAGTCTATACTTGACAAAAAAACTGTCAATATTATATCCAATCAAGAAAGCATTTACAATCCATTGCTATTTCTAATTGAACCGCAGTCTTGAATACTTGATCTTTTGAATTAAAATGTACCCGTGTAGGAAAAAGCTGTGAACTCTACAGTTTAATTGACAGTTAAAATTTTGCCTACCCACGCACAGTTTTAACTGTACAATAAGTTTGTTTAGTTAAAACTAAAGTTGTTTTTGTACACTACTGCTTTCATAACAAAACAAGTATGTATAAGATCAAAGTTTGTTTTACACTGACATTTATTTTCATACTGATTATCATTTGTTCTGAATAAATAAATTAGAATATATCCCCATATAGGGGAAATGACACAATTCGTAGGTTCTGAACATCGCACGAGTCGTTTCGCAGAAAACAATTGTAGGTGTATGGGCGTAAAGGGATGCGGGGGAAGCGGACTGTGCTGTACACATGCGCTCGCGTCTGACCTTGAGCGGACAAAAAACTAAAGCGGAAAATACAATTGGAAAAAAAATAAAGATCGTTTTTGTAACGAAACATGAAAATTCTGTAATACAATGGTGATGATCACTTTGGTGTTCCCGACGCTTCGTTTGCTCCAAAGTATAAAAAAGTAAATAAAGTCATTTGTTGATTATACGCACACGTTTTCTCACTAATCTTTAGGAGATATCTTTCTTATATTCAATCAAGTATTATTGAGCTATTTCATATAGTTAAATGAAGCAAAGTTACACGAAACAACCGGTCGAAAGTCTACTTTACACTGAATGAGTTTTTAAGTTACATTTAAAATATACATGTATGTTTTTATATAACTAAGTTTGGTTCGTGTTTAAACCTGTTTGTTAATTAAATGATTACTATTATAACTGCCAAACATCGTCACATTGGAGAAAGTTGAAATTACTAGATAACTTTTTATTTTAACATTTTTTGCTATTTAACTTTACACGAAACGTATGTGTTGTATCAAAAAAAGTATTTTAAAAATAAACAATTTAAAAAAATATAGAATTGCAAGGTTATGAATTATTCAAATTACTCTTGATTAAAATTTACTCCAAATTGAAATTAATGCATTAAGGTCAAGTGATTGTGTGTTGTGTAGTTATTGGAGTTTTTTTTTACGTCCGTTGAGAGTAATAAAAATATTTTAGGCTCTTGAATAAGTAAATTCATAATCTATGTGCACAGATTTATAATTAGTTTGATGTCAATTTGTCGGTTGCGAATTCATTGTTTACAATATTTGGAAAGAATACATAAAACATCTAGTTGTTTAATATGTAAACTGACCTGTAAAGCGGTGAACACAGGGAAGTAGACATCGGGTTCGTACTTGGAGGTACTGCCGGGGGCAGGTGGCAGGAGCTGGCGACCCATTAGAGCGGCCACAAAGTACGTATACAGAGCCAGTGTAACAACCTGGAAATATTAAAGATAACGATTTAAGTTATTATTACATGTAGCCACACATAAAAAAAAAATTGTTTGGCAAATGAAGAAAGTTTAAATCTTATTTAATCAAGGTTTTTCACAAAATCACATTAACACATTCATAAAGAACAAATTACAACAAAAACGTTATTGAAATTGTTAGAATGTTAGGATCCTAATAAATCGTCATTTATTTTTTTATTATTATTATTATTTCAATCGATGTTACTTATGTAATTTTTTTCACCTAAAACTCGCTTAAATGGTGCTATATTAAAGAAAAAAATGTCAAGCCTGTTAATAATATTAGTAAGCAGATTAAAGAGATTCGAGAGACGGGGGATGGGAGAGTGCTAGTTACATAGATAACTATCTATGGAAGTGTAAGGGAAGGGATGATGAGAACAGTGGAGTGAATACGCCTACAAGTTTTAACAGTGGGAATCCACAATTAGTTTAGACAATGTAAAGAGAAGTGAATTCTGAATCATAGAATTATTAAATCTACAATTTATATATTAATATATAATACATATAATTTTTTGATAAATAAAGAAATCATATTATTAATGTGTGTTTCCACTGCTCTAGTTTACGAACTAACAAATATTTAATACAATTTTCGGATTTTATATACTGTGTCAGGTTAATAATCATTATACTTAACTAAGTACCATGATGTAATTTTAATTTTAACAATGTTTAAGCAAACACTAGTTCTATTGTACTAACATCACGTATAAATAGGCTAAGCGCGTGAGTCCTCGCATTTAGTCCTACCTAGCTTTATATTTCCTTGTGGTTGTAATCGCTTATGACTTACCATGATCATATCTGAAGTCACGTAATGTTCTATTCCTATCTTTTCAAACATTAAACAAATATATGAGAAAACTAGCTGTCACACGCGATTCCGTCCATGCGGAACAAAGAAAACTTAGTAATCTATGTGTTCTTCCAGACTATCTTCTACATCCATGCTAATTTTTATGGAGATCCGTTAATCCGTTCTGGAGATACCTTCTATCCATTCATGCAATTATAATATTAGTAAGATCAGAAATATATTTTGAAGTGTAAGTGTATGTAGGTAGGGATATTTAACCAGGAAGGTGGTCAACAAGCATAAGAAAGTGGTAGACAGAAGAGAGAATAATATTAAAAAAGATTCCCCTATTTTCCATCTCTCACTCTGTCGATATCTCTTCTACACTTCTTTAGCTCTTTTTATAAGATTGACAATTCAATAATGACTATTAAGTCATCAATATTAAAAATTATAATACATCTGTCATGTAACATTAATAAACTACTATTATAATAAACTAATGCGAGAACGACTGATCCGATTTCAATGCGGTTTTCCTTAATAGACATTTTCAATGAAGGCTGTTATATGATCTGGTTGCAGTTCTTAAGGAAATCATTATAGCGTACAATGCCATAATAGATATAACAATAATATCTGCCGGCGTACAAACATATTAATATTATCACAGTCAATGATAATTAAGGATTTCTTTTCATCATCACGTTTGCGAGTAGACTTTAACTAAAAATATAAATACAAACTTAAATTGATCATCAGTCTTAAATGTGACAAACGTTGTAAAAAATGTCGCCGTTCCTACTTTAAAAACATAATTTTATTTTTCATGAACTTAGAATCTTATATATCTATATATATATAAAAGAAAGTTGTGTTAGTTACACCATTTATAACTCAAGAACGGCTGAATTGATTTGACTGAAAATTGGTGGGCAGGTAGCTTAGAACCAGGAATAGGACATAGGATAATTTTTACCCCGTTTTCTAATATTTTTTTTTATTCCGCGCGGACGGAGTCGCGGGCGACAGCTAGTATAAAATAAAGTCGTGTTAGTTACTCTATTTATAACTCAAGAACGGCTGAATCGATTTGACTGAAAATTGGTGGGCAGGTAGCTTAGAACCAGGAAATGGACATAGGATAATTTTTACCCCGTTTTCTATTTTTTATTCCGCGCGGAAGGAGTCGCGGGTAAAAGCTAGTATTCTATATATATAAAAGAAAGTCGTGTTAGTTACTCTATTTATATCTCAAGAACGGCTGAATCGATTTGACTGAAAATTGGTGGGCAGGTAGCTTAGAACCAGGAAATGGACATAGGATAATTTTTACCCCGTTTTCTATTTTTTATTCCGCGCGGACGGAGTCGCGGGTAAAAGCTAGTCTATATATATAAAAGAAAGTCGTGTTAGTTACACCATTTATAACTCAAGAACGGCTGAATCGATTTGACTGAAAATTGGCGGGCAGATAGCTTAGAACCAGGAAACGGACATAGAATCATTTTTACCCCGTTTTCTATTTTTTCATTCCGCGCGGACGGAGTCGCGGGTAAAAGCTAGTAAGTAATAAGTAGGTATTATATTTATTTATTTTTTCATTCAGCCTAATGTGTCATTGACCATATCAAATCTTTCTTTTTATTGTCTACTAATTGTTAAGGATGGAATATTGAAATCGATTTCTTTAGCTGATTTTAATTCGATGAACTCACTTCCAAATACTTAGTACAGGGACGAACAGTAAAAATAATACGCTGTAAAGGGGAAATGTTGATAAGTCAAATGAAACATAACACGTTCACTACATGGTCACAGTTAATCAAATGTTTTCATACATGTCTCCGTTCTGTTATATAGCAGTTTGATATTACTGTGCATTCTAAAATAATAATCCGGCATTTAGGTGCAAAAGTCACCCGAAGTCCAATAGGTTTACGTGTCACACTTATAAAGCGTGTACGCCGGTTTTTTATTTGCCTAGTCAAATTGTAGACTTATCTTTAATTGGAATAATTTGAAAATCGAACGAATTCCTCCATTAATTAACGCGTTATTTTTTTAATTTGTAACGGTGATATGTCATTGGTCACTTCAAAGTCAATGATGACTGAATCATCCGATTCTTGAATTTTTATTGGCTGCACAGAAAATGACAACCAATGAAATGTCACCTTTAAAAAGTGTCGAAAAGTTGAGTCTAGACAAATTAAAAACGTTAAGCATACACGAATTGCTACTGTTCAGCATATCTTATTGAAGGCACGGATATAGAACATAGCGTCAAGTAACACATGATATATTTTTCTCAATTCTGCTCAGACGAAGTTGTGGGCCAAAGCTAGTATTTATAAATGAATAATAAACTATATAAGAGGATGATACGAACCGGTCCGATTATTACGAACTTGACAGCCGTTCAATTGTACAGCCAATAAAATACATGTATACAGTTGGTACACGTCAATACAATGTGGTAAATGAATGTTTATCGCTACGACGTTCGCGGTTGATTAGAAACGGTTTTAAAAATCACATGCACGAGAAAAATATTATTATCCACGTTATTAGACACACAACTATATCAATGATATTGATAAATACGCATGAGAAAAAGAGGCCTCTCATTTAAATTATAAGCAATCGTTTGGTTTATTCACATTAAATAAAAGAAACAATATATGTTATGTCTTAGACTCCCAACAGAAAAAAAAACAACTCGAATGTTACGACTATCAAAACAACAATGTTTTATAATAAAAGTTACATTGTTTCTCTTCATAAATACTAGTAATACTCGTATATAGTTAAATAATTTCCACGATGAAATCTACGTCAGGTTTGCGTGACTTATGATTAATGTAAAAAAAAAAAAAACGATATTTTCCTCTTTACTTGTTTTTAAAATGCACAAAGATGAATAAAATACATGCAATTTACATTACAATTAACTTGTCACTTATTAAGTTATTATTGTGTGTGTTTCATTGATTTCAAACAACGATAGCACGTAGTTATTAACCTAAAAATTATTCTACCTTTAATAGTTTCACTATTAATATCTAATGACAGGAATACGTTGGATGTAAAAATAAAAAGAATGTAGTACTAACCTGCGTATATACGAGAGGAACACACACAGTATCGTATCCTATTAGTGCTCCCAATCTCCGTCGTATATCAGATAGTTCCACAAGCAAAGTTTGAACAATGTGATCACTGGTTATCAAGCCCTCCTTACGAGCTCTGTTAATTATATTCGTCGCCCACACGAGTGGCATCCAATACTTCGACATTGGACTCTTGCCGTCCATTTTCTCGAAGACTTTTCTTTCGCTTTCAAGCATCAGACCTGAAAGTCACACATACATTATAGTCTACTACAACTATGCAATAAAATAAAAATAGTAGATATTGAAAGTTTGCTCATTGATTACGACAAACTTATTGTCAAACGACATGTTTGTCAAATTATTTGATCAAACAAAGTTGATTACTAATGATGTCAATAACTTTTAAACAGGGTACCACTATCATATTTGACGGTTGCTTTTATAACCTATACAGTGTTATCGTGGATGAAATACAGTTTCTTTACAGTATTTTGAATTGATTATTGATTTTTTTATGCTTACCAGAATCTACAACATGTTGCCACGTAGGAAATCTTCGTTTGACTCTAAGAGACACTCTTTGTAACGTTATTACATAGGCTAGGATCGCATATCTCACTATATTTCTCCTCATAAGTCTGCCTGTTTCATCCTGTGAACAATAATCATAATATTATTATTAATATGCAAGATGATGATCATTACGCGTCAAATTGATTATTAATTTCGCCAAAGTCAGAAACATAATTGACATTTTTGAATATATATTTGCAACTAAGGTTTTGCACAGCTCATTGTTAACAACAAGGAAACATTAGTGAATAATAAAATAATATGATAACATCGTTGTTAAAGATAAATAACTGAGACAACGCTAGCGTATTGTCCGTTTAAACTGAGAATAGGATACTGTTTCAAACGAATTTAACACGGTGTTGGATTTAATAATAAGATTTTATGAGAATAATAAGAGATAGAGATCTACATCCTAAATACAATTTTATTATTTGTCTGGTTTCAGAAAAAAAAAATCAAATCGTCTGATAGACTAGTAAAATTGGAATAATCTAACATAGACATTTAAGAGATGCTACAAAAATCGTCGAAATAGATATATTCGTAGGCTTCATTTCTAATAAATTATCTTAAAAAGTAAATGTGTGAAGATAAGAGGTATAAATATCGTTTTTTTCGTCGTTATTAGCTGTTGCCCTAGACTGAATTCTGTCAGACTATGTTCTATATCTGCCAAATTTCATCAAGAACCGTTGAGCATTTCCGGAGATACCTTCAAACAAACATTCATCCATCCATCTAAACATTCACATTTCTAATATTAGTGAGAAGTTTTTTTTAATTCGTTAATTTCTTGCAAAAACTTTGATTACAAAGATTTTGTACGCGTATTTCGGCAATGCAAACTGACAGTTACTCAAAGGATTAAACTTGTTTCGACATCTACCTAATAAAATAATCATATGAGATGTTTATAGAACAACGTATAATTTAGCAGCTGTTTAAACATAACACGACTGGTCGAAAGAAGCGTACATTAAACTACTTAAATAAATGTAAATTACATTATGATATAAAATATATAAATTACTGTGTTCTTTTATTTTTTAAAACTGCTTTTGCCCGCGACTTCGTACGCGCTGAATTAAAAAAGTAGTAGCCTATGTATTCGTTGAGCCGTTCTGGAGATACAAAAAAAATGATTACAAAACTGATATTTGTAACTAATTGAAATATTTTGTACGCCGTAATGCGAAAAAGAATTTTAATTGAATCTAAATAGTTATGGAGTCGAAGACATCATTTAACTTTAGTCTAACATATCCTAGCACTAGTCAAAAACAAATACATACATTGAGTACCAACCGGTTTTCGTTTCGAGGACACTCCCCAGGTTCCCTCAGACAGTATCAGTATACTCGGCGTTGACATATCGAATGACGTTCAGTTTCGCGGTCATTTAAGGTTAATTTAGACATAATCTGGAACCGTACGAACCACACATACATACCGTCTTATGTCTAAATGAACCATTACAAGACAAGGCCAAACTTGCCTCCAAAATGCAGGGTGTGTTCAGCAGAGGGAAACTGTATTTCCAGCCGGCCATCGCCTTCAGCTTTATAAGGCACAAGTTTCACCCCACATGAAATACTGCTCGCATCTCTTGGCGAGAGCACACCGATACCAGCTTTTTTCATTTGAACGCATACAACGGAATACACGGAGAGCGATTCCAATCGTCAAAGACCGAGCTCTTACTGATGGGCTTACATTTTGGCCTTGCGGAAGAACGTTAGTTCCTTCAGTATTTTTTTTACTAGGAGGAGTGTTCCAAAGAATTGTTTAGTGCTTGACGACCCTACAGACCGTCTGGTACCATCCACTGGTATAGAAGGTTTGTACCTTGATTTGTATCAACGAAAAATTATCTTGGTTTATCTAGTCTATTATTTGTTGTACATATTACATTGTCTGCCATTAGTCCTACCATTCGTTACTAATTTAAAAGGTTAGAATATTACTTTATTTTACTTTATTATATCAATAGGTCCATGCGCGTTGCATTGCCAATTAAAATATTGTAGTTAGTTGGCATTCGGTGCGAGGATAATTGTATTTTTAATTATAAACTTAAAAGTAAACGGAAACTTCCATATGTACGGTATTTAACCTTTATTCTCGGTTAAGTGAACTTAATAAAAACAAAACTTGAAATATAGTTTTTGTTATTTAACAAAAGTATTTTAATTCGAATATTTTCTTCGTACGATGGGAGTGACTGGTTTTATGCGTTAAGATATATTAATTCAAGAAAAATACTATAATGAACAAAAATTTTCGTTAATATAAATATTAAAAAAATATATTAATTTGAGTGAAGTTCTGATGCACAGAATTTATTTCTTTCTTATAAGTTTCTTATAAATTTTACGAAAATCTATGAGACATTTTTGACAAACGACACATCTTACTAATCTTACTCTTACAAATGTTATAAATGCGAATGTTTGTATGGATGGATGGATGGATAGATGGATGTTTGTTTGAAGCTATCTCCAAAACGGCTGCATGGATTTCGCTGTAATTTGGCATAGATGGAACGTAGTCTGGAACAACACATAGGATACTAAGTTTTTTTTTAATCCCGCGCAGATGGAGTCGGGAGCGACAGCTAGTAGTGAAATAATATTTTAAAGATTATTCAAATATTGGACATTAGAATCGTATAAGAAATAGTTTCGTTTCTTTGAATTTGTTCCGACCAGTTTCCCCATTCAATAGTTTATATGAACATCATACTGTTAAATCAAATACAACACAATTAGTACAAATATTACGTAGGAGTGAAGCATGACGTTACAATTGTAATATTGCGATTAAATATTCAAACACAGACGTTCTTTAGAAGTAGACGGTACATAACTGGATTTTGGGAATACCCGAAAGCCATCGCGCTATGACATTATTATCTGGTACAATAAATCTTTTTAAATCGCATTAAAGCATGATGTAACAAAACTTGTAATGAAATCAAAAAATCCACTTAAAGGTTTTTACTGCAGAATCAATACAATACAAGGACTCCCTCTCTTAATTTCTTTGGAAAAAGTGAGAGAAAGCAATAACAACATGTTTTAGTATACATACTCGTATTTCAGCAGTGTATACCAATGGTAACGTAATGTTGTGATTAGTTTAAAATTAGTCTGTTAATTCTTGAAGCATCTTCCAATTCCTCAGTAATAGAAGATTCAGTATCAATTCCTACGTCCGTCGATAACAAATGAATGGAGACTAGTCGAATATCTTTGATCAAATAGTAAGTAATTCAATACATTGACAGGGTTTTAATAGGTACCTATTGATATTATGCTCCGCTTTGAGGTATCATTTATATATCTAGGGGTGGATAGAATTAATTTAAATTAAACCCATAGCTGTATGACTCTCAGTATTCCGAATTCTATGGTTGACACTGTCTATAAACTAAGTTTTGTGTAATTTTTATTTATACTTTGTTTCCATTGTATGTATATGTAGTAGCTCATTAAATAATAATTAAAATATTTGTCCAAACTCAGCAATTTGTGTGAAATAATAATTTAGTTAAGTAATTACCACGTTCTGTGATTCGACGAAGGTAAGACAATGAGAATTTTGTATAATTACCCGTTTGTCTGGAAAAAAATGCAATTACATTTGTGATAATGGTCGAAGCGAATCTTTGAATTTTTAAAAATACTAGAAAATAGTTGTTGAGAACTGACGTGACGGATGCAGTAATGGTGAAGACTAAAGAGCACTGAAATTAGTATAATGGAAACAATATTATGAATCTTGGCGAAAAGAATTTGACATGATAATCGCAACAAGCCACAGTTACTTCCATATACTCTCACCAAGTTTAAGTAAAAATAAAATACTTTATAGTACAAGGAAAATACGTAAATGACCAACTATGATGACGATCTGATATATTTAAGTAACATCTATAATATGATTATAAATGCATACTGTATTTTGCAAACCTCCGGGTTGTAAAGATATAATACAGTCGCTATAGAAATTGATGCTGCGGTAAGCTGTAATCCGACTCCAATATAGATGTTCAAAGGAATCAAATAGCGGAAGGAATGACGTTAACGACAAAGTGAACCGATGCATTGAATCGAACTCGCTTTGACTTCGATCCTGAATCCCAGTTTATTCCGCTCAATCGTCGACGTCGAGGACGGTACCGGGTGAACGACGAATAGACGATTGCACGTTAATCATCAATGATATGCTTGTTTACTGTCAAACAGTAGGTAATTTTCTGTTTGCGTGTGTATTCAAAGTATAGCAGTACAGTAGATTTAGCAAGATTTTTTTTTATATCATAAGGTGGCAAACGATTGGCCACCTGAGATCGCCGAAATAGAAAAGCGATCGCTGCCCAAAGACATCCGCAATCTCACATGTTCGTCCACCTCTAATCGACGGAAGAATATTTCCCCTTCTTATGCATTCCCGTCTCCGTCAAATCCACTTCCCCATCCTTCCCTTCCATCCTTTCCTTACAAGAAAAGAGCGGGAAGGGAAAGAGGACCAAAATTAGGCCTCCGGACTAGCATGATTATGTTTATGTATAACAACCGCGATCGTATCGCCATCGACAAAATTTGTGCAGCCCTGCCCTCCCTATCGGACGTAAAGTAAACCAAAAATCTCATACTATTTTTGACGTAATTGACGATGACGGTACGAAGGAGATTGTCACAAATATTCTTGCTGGGTCCACTGCACTGCCTCACTGTTCTGTCCTCGTGTTAAACTGTCAATGTTACAAAATAAATTACATAATAACGAATGCATTGACTAAATAGTAGCTGAAATTTATAAAAAAGATGGACAATATGTTTCTATACAGGTTTTCGGGTGGAACTCGCGAGACTGACACTAAACAAGTACAAAAAACATTTTTAAATACATTAAGAAAAAGTTCATTCATCATTAAAATCTGTTATTATTAATAAACTGCCCCACTGTTCTGTTCAAAACAGGTAATAAATGTTTGTAAGCAAACATCTTATGCACCCGTCACATCCTTTGAGCTCTAACTTCCAATTTTATCTCAGTTTATTAACTAGAAAATATCAAAGGCTCTGGCATCGTTGCTTTCATCCGTCCGCTTAGTTAACAGAACAAAGTTATCAACGCGCACATTTCTCATTACAGCAGTACGAAAGTTAAATAGTTTTGAAACTTTACGGAAACATTTCGTATAACATTCGCTATATTGCAGAACTAATTGAGATTTAAAAAGCGGAATTACCTAATATGCATTTATATTTAAAAACTCATATGCAATTCAATGTCTCATGTAACGCGGTACTTATATAAAAAAACCATCGTCTTTTTGCGATGTTCCATTAAGACTGTGTTGCATCGGCCATGTTTTTTAACTGCCGAAATACTTGTATATAAATATAATAATTATTTCTGTTTTCTGTTAGTCGAAGCTTGATAAGGGAGAAACCTCTATAAGCAAGAGTCATTGTCCGGTCCTGACGGACCTTCATGATTGAGGAATTCAGGTTATAGGCGTGAAAAATATCGCTGTCCCTAGAACTTCGACTGTATATTTTTCAACTGAATTTAAATCACTAAAATTCGGTGATTTTCCTACCAACTAGATAACTTTGGTGTTTCATAAAAATATAACAATGATATTATTAGAAGAGAAAAAAATACTATTTCTATTACGATTATTATATAAGCAAATAACAATAACACTATGACGAATTCTAAATGGGATTTTACATTTTGCTATATCAGAGGTTTTATTAAATGTTTCATGGAGTTCACGTCATGTTTACGTCGGAACTGACTGGTTCTGCTTTGGATCGCTTTATACTGCTTTGTTCTGCTTTAACCATTACTTGAAACATAATTTATTAAAACTTAATATTGTTCATGATTTTTTTTCTAATATAATGAGAGGAGTGATAACATATTTTCAAGCATTTTTTTATTGTTCACTTGACATTTCCTACACTTTTTATCCGTCACCTGCCAAATCCACTTCTTCTTCTCATCCTTACGTTATAAGGATGGTAAAGGGAAGAAGGCTAGAATTGACCTCAAGCATAAACAATCATCAGACAAAACAAACATATATTGAAACTGAATTCCCTCATAGTTTATATTCATAAACATCACAAAGGGGTAGTGTAAATGTCGACTACCGTCATAATAGGATTTAAATCATTATGACCATATTAGAGTTTTCCCTGCGTTATCCTGTCTGACAAGCGAAATTTAATTAAAGCTTTTGTTTGGAGAATTAACGTTTAAGATAAAATTATTTAATACCTATTCACGTTGAAATTCTACTTCCGTTATTATTGTTTGTTAGCTATTTGCTAAACGAAAACTTTAAAATTAGTTGTATTTTTGCCCGACGGTGGAATTATCCAGACAGTCGGGTAGGCGTTTTGCCGGTATGTATGACATTACACTGTGACTTCCTGTAGGGTGATTATCCGATTTTAACGAGGTATCGTTCGATACGTATATCTGCGGGATAAAAGATTTCAGTGGGCATCTATACATTGCTTAATTAATTATTTTAGTTAAATTAAACAATTTGTTAAATTGATTAATTAATTAGTAAAATTATAACGACACCGGTGGGTAGATTGCACAGACATGTTAGTATTGTGGTACGTGATTACATTCATAAGCAAGCGTCTTCGACGGTTTTCCGAATTGAAGCTGATTTTCCTTAATAAATATATGAAACACGACTAGGATATTTAAGTAAAATGGGAAATAATTAAATGCAATAAATGTAAGAAAAGCGAAATAGAAAAAATACGTAAGTAATTTTACACAGCATATCCATTAAGTTTGCATAATTAAAAATTGTATATCGAAAGTACAGTATAAAACACCCGTAAAAACTTCTTTTTATCTTAATTTTAGATAATTAAGGAGATTAGAAAAAATACTGTGAAATGTTCAAATGAAAACAAATAGTATAATACAATTTCAGTTATAAAAGTGTGAGCAAGCAATAAAATGGATAATTACTAATCGTATGGAGGGCAAGGTCATAAACTATTCTAGTTTAAAGGAAACAACGCGATAGTTTTACTTTCCGTTGTAACTTTCGATTTTATAAACATAATTAACTAGAGGATCGTGTTCAGTGTGACGCATCAGTTCTTTCGTAACCATTCGGCATTTCAATTATTTCGCGTGCCAAAGGCAAAGTAACTATGGAAATAAATGGCTAGTAAAGTAACACTAATCGCTCGCAGGCGTCACACGAATCGATTATCCAAGGACATTAATACACCGTATTGTTTTCTATTCAACACATGAACATTGCCATGTATGAAATTTAGACTGACGTTATTAAGGCTTCTTAGGCATCCAATAAACAAATGATAGATGTACCACACTGCTAATATAATGTTTTTAAACTCGAATATATAAAATTAACGCTCTAATGAATTTTATTTTAACTTTTGCAACTGTTTAATTCGTACAAAAGTAAAAATCAACCAATGTATGACATTTTGTAAGAATTTCATTATTTTTTTAATACCTTTAAAAACATGGGTACTGATTTGTATTAATTATAAATGCTGATATTGTTTTATGTCATAATATTACAGAAACGGGAAGATGGAATGTAAATTTTGTTCAACAAACAATTTCCAATCAATCAAGTAGACGTAATTACGTTTCTGAAATACGACTAAAGTCAAATATTGTTTATGATTAGATCTGTCAGTTTCAAAGATATTAAATACGGTGAAATGAAATTTAATAAATAATAAAACGGAACGTGGGTCGCTGCGTCGAGTAAAGTATGATTACATACGACTCGGCGGATGTTTGCCTCGACCACCACTCATTGTTTCTTTTTTGTGGCGAGAAAAGAGAAGACAAAAGGCAGATATTTATCAATTTAACCTCACCTTTACAATGACTTTTAGTTTTAAGTCACAGTAGTTGCTTGAGTAATGTTCATTGGTATGACGTAACAATTATGGATTTAAAAGAAACGTGTAAAAAATCCAAAATAAAAACAATTTGATGGATGGTAGGTTTTGTTTGACTCTTACAATAGAGGAAACCCAAGGTGAAAATGTGTTAACACTGTGAATCAGTTTATTTTGCTATTTGTTTTATTTCTCTTTCCTTATTTATATAGCTTGCTAGCAGATTTCTGTTCGTTTGCGACATGTTCTAAATCCTGAAATCAAGCATGTTTTGACCACGATCATTATTAAACAATATCTTAAGTAATAGGTACTAAGTGTACTAAGTGTAAAACACAAAATTGTGTCTATTTTAAATTTCGTATTTATTTCGATAAGAATTGAAAAGTTATTACTAAGCAGATCGGCTTAATCCGTTAAAAATACTACTTAAATTGTTTAACTAAATAGTCAACGTATTTAAATCTATGAAGAAACGTTTAATGCTGTAAAATTTCTTTGCTTTAATGAGGTCAAGGCAATAACTGACTGCATAAAATAAATCATAGTCACGAAACGTTAAAGTAACTAATTAAAATATAATTTCAATGAATTTATCATTAAGTATTTTAGTTAAGTTATATGTTTTTCTACTTCAGTTAAGATCCTGGACACTTTTTTTAACAACCAAATATTTATATTGTATTGACGTAACTTAGTAGTGATTTTATTAAGATTAATAATAATGAGGGAAACGCTTAAAACATTTAAAAATGGGAAAACGGGAAAAATTCTAGATGTCAAATTAACGTAGGCTTCCACTGCCAAAATACTGATAGAAAAACATATTGTCATACTTATCATTTATTTTTAATAAATAGACAATGTTATGTTTTTGTATATGTGTTCCATCAATGGAACCCCACGGTTCTTTGATCTTTTAAATAATGTATAAGATTTTTGCTTACAATCGTAAATCAATAGGACAATATTTTGGATCGTTCAAATCAGTGGGATATTGGTTGGCTATTGAAATTTTGTTACATAACACAGTAGTTACACGTGACATTCTTTTATATTGCAATAAGTAAACAAATGTCGAAAATTTCATGAAACCTTAAGGATTTTGTTTAGAAACTTTACTAATAAAATTGGCCAACAGTTTTTTCATACTTTAAACTTTAGAGGATTTCATCTCATTAAAGTTTTGTGGAAGTTGTTCTTCAACTGCGAGTTCAAGTAAGCTGCTGTTAGGAAATCATCGTATATCCGAAGCTTTGCAAATACATACTGATATCATTTTTTTATTTGATTATATAAAGTAGCGTGCTAGTGTTAGTCAATATGAAAAATAAAGCCCCTAGAGATCGAATCTTCTTTAGAAACTTACTTTTTTTGTAAATAAAATGCATCAGCTCAGGCCAAATGCACATAGTATTCAGTATTTCTGAAATAATAATAGTATACATATGTCACCGTCAAGTAGTGAACTTCTTCAGTTTATAAACTCTCTAAATATATACCCTTAGGAAAATTGTAAATTAAGTAGATATGATTTCTTTTTTCGATATTAAATAGCAATTGCCAGCAACTTTCTCCTAACGGAATTAAAAAAAAATCTAGTACAAAAAATTAATACCTACAAACAAACAAACAGATTTTTCCGCTTTATAATATAAGTATAGATAAGATATAGAAAAAAAGTTATAAAATTATTTGTTAAGCTGGGCACAATTTTTTTTATTTTATAGAGTTTTTTTAAATATTATTTCCTATATAATACATACTTCTTTGATGTTACACCAATACATAACGAGTATTATTTATTTTGACGCTATGTTATTCACAGTATTTGCCATATGAGTCTATTAATATATGTTTACACATTTACGATCAAACAATGTTGCAATAAGTGTGACAAGTACAACTCAAGTCTGGTATATGTTTATGACATGACCGTGTTAGAAGGTATCTCCAGAACGCTTGCATGGAATTTAATGAAATTTGTTATAGATGTAGAACACAGTATGGAAGAACATATAGGCTACCTATGTCCTGTGGGATAACGTCTGATTTACATATTTACTAGATAACTCCGCAAAGATTCAATATATCTTAATGAAATTTGGCACCGATATAGAACATAGTTTCGAGTAACTCGTGAGATAATTTTCACCTTTTTTTATAATTCTGCGCAGACGAAATCGCTGGAAATATAAAAGTATATTTTTATATACTTTAAACAGATGTAGAACTTTTTGTTACATTTTTTTCATACTTATTAATAACTGAATTTTATTTAAAATGAAATAAACTAATCGTTGGTTTCTGAGACCAAAATCCCTTTTACATATTGTTATCTCTTAGTGACTGACGACGATATGTTTATGCATGGATTTTTATTTCAGAAACGAACGATAAATAATGCAATGTTGATTGAATTAAACGTAAAGGATGCTTCGAATAATTAGTTAGAAGTTACAGACACTCTAAAATATGTCGAAGATTTTGTATATTGGTTCAAAGATTGAAATGTATACAAGTCGCAATATATCTATAATACAAACATGCAGAATAAACCACAAGCACAAAATTCACGTAACAATCTATCTTATAAAAGAACAATGGACATAGACGCTTCGCAGTGTCGGATAAGTTTTTTTTTTTATTACAACTGGCAGCAAATAAAATTCAAGGGCAAAGTAAACGATTACAACAATTATTGTTATAATTAATTCCGTTAATAACATACTTTACCTTGTATAAGTTTCCCCGTTCAGATTTGAGTTAAGGAACTCACAGCGACCTAAACACACCACCTAAAAGAATTCACTTCTCAACAATATATGTTTTCTGTTATTTTATTCGCACTGCAGTGTGTTGTTATATGGATAGACACGATCGACATTAAAAAAAACTTCATTACGCAAGTCTAGTTAATAAATTAGGTAGATTATTTTATATTTATTCTCATTTCATGGATGGATACACAACATGGCACTACATATAATTCAGGAGATTTCATTAATATTAATTATTAAATGGTCTAATTTATATTATTAATTTTATATGTCACTAATAAAAATTTCCATTGTTTGCATAAAGTTTTATTCTTCAGCTTCGAATACTTATTAAAGGTAATTACAAACAATATTAACATTTTATAATGTTATTTTGTTAAACCTACAATTGAGATAAAGAGGAACAAAAACGTGGAATTGTTTCGTCATCTTTGTTATTTGCAATTTTTATCGTCATTGGCTAGCAGTTTAACTTGTTTCGAAGGGCAAAAAAAAGATGAATTGAAATATTCGTAGTAGCTTTTATATTTATTTTATGTTTACTGGCATTTAATGTTTTACAAGTGATGATAAAATGTAGAGATAAGTTTCTGATATTTTGAAAGTCGGAAACTTGTGAAAATTTAATATCTGAACAAAATGTCACGGTCATTCGCTGAGCCTTCAGCAAGCAGGGCATTTTATGTACAAGTCGCAGATGCAGCATTCTGTATACGAGTATAATAATGAGTCAAGCAACGGACTATGCAACTATTGTTTGCGTAACTTGGCAAGTACCAACGTACGGACGCAAAGCGTTTATTACAATCAAATTATGTGAAAAACCTTAATAATTTGTGTGTTTTGTTATTGTGTTTGATTTATAAATATAACAAATATCGTTTGTAAATGGTTAATTTGAATTTGGATGGATTTGATCCAAAGTGGTCATGAGAGCTGACAATATTTTTGCCTGCTGATAAAACCAGTCTGTGACTCGAAGTAGTCAGATATAAAACCAGTCTGTGACTCGTAAACTAAAGTTCATTCTTCCGACTCGAGTATGATTTGAGATTAGATGTTCTAGGTTATTGAATTGACATGAGCGTAATTCGAGTATAAGTTGCCTCTTATGTAAAATATCTTCGTATCGGGGGCAGTTAAACTTGAATTATTGGGCGCCGAAGTTTTTTTTGTTTTAATTAGAAAACATTAATGGGACTGAGAAATTGGTTATCTCAGATTAATCGTTTACGTTTCGTGCAAAACTAAATATTAAAGAAAACTGTTAGAGTAAGAATTTTGTATACAGCGTGGTGATAAAAAAAAAAAAAAAAATAGTAATAAAATTTAAATCCATATCAATGTTTTGATAGAAATATAACTGGAGGACATCATAAATATGTATTATTTAGTTACAGTTTAGAAATAACAATAGTAAATAGTCTATTGTGTAGTAACACAATGTAGAATCTAGTCAAATACGTGTTAAATCCTGAGTACTTGTATCAAACGTATGAGTGAGACAGTGTTAATTTTATGTATTTGCCAATTACTTATTTTTTTAACTCCGATTTTTTTATTAGCACACACATTTTAATATAAAGTGTAACTTATGAAAAAAATAATACTGATAGTACCATAGACTAAACCTGAAGAAACGGCATGACTACATTTCTGTCATTTCGCAACAAAACATTTTTTGCGTGGACAACAGTCATCAGTACACACTGATATCTGAGTAACTTTGAATATAACAATAGTATGTAGTCTCTGAGGCTACTGATAATTTTATAAGATTAACTAACCTTACTATGGCAAGGAGAGCGATTTTAATCAGAAGAATGGAGCTACCTACTTCTAACTTTGACCTAAAGTCGTTCACAGCTGGACATAGGTCCACATTGATCATCAGTCCCGTCATCCACCTTTATACACCTTTGTACATCTAACTCTCATTTAATTATCTTTTTTTGTTGTTTAATAGTTTGGTATTTAACTGATGGCAACATAAGATAAAGTCTGCAAAGACTGAAAACTGGATTACGCTAGAATTGCCAGTCTTAACTCTTACGGATATTTATGATGCGCTAAAAAGTCTTAAAAGTATATTAATTCATTCAAAAATAAACAAACCCGTCTATTATTATGATAAGAAGATTAATTTGATAATGTCAAAACTGATTTGAAATCATAAAACTTTTATTTATCGAAGTTCAGGTGTAGTCGATTAAAATAGTTTCTACTAAACATAATAAAGATATGTTTGTTAATTTTTATGTCCCTAAAAAGTTTAATTTACAAGTTAAATTAGTTATATAATATGTGATAAGCCTTACGTAGTAAAGAAAAATATTTTCAACGCTAGTTTTGTCAGTTGTGAATCACTATAACCAATTTGATGTGATTTATGTTTTTTTTTATATTGTTGATTGTTTCTTTACTTTACTAACCGCTCCAGGAATTCCAGCAGAGATGAAGAGGGCAAGGGTATCAGGCCAGGGAAGCAGTTTGTATTGCTCCCACCATCGCTTCACAACCAGACTTACGTAGAATCCCAGCACGAAAGACATCGGTATCGACTCGATTTGTGCACCGAAGTACTGCCGGACTTTCTCGAATACTCTGCAAAACAAATTGGACATCAATGTTCACGGTCCAAGTTAAATGTTTTATTGCATTACGAACAGGAATTGTTTTACGTTCGTTTTATACACGTTATTCACGGAAACCTGCACAAGAATGCGTTGTGTTGTATAACTTGAAAGAAAAGTTTGCGTTATCTACATTTCTATGCACAAAGACTAAGCGAATAGTTCTTTGAGCAAAGTCAGTAGTGAAATCTTTAAAATATGATAGCTCCCTCATCGTAATTCGAACTGCAACCAATGACTTTTCTTAGATGTTACGCAACGTTAAGATGAAAATGCTCGAATTTCTTGTTACATTAAAATTCATTCAAATGGTTTCTTTTATTATACTCGTAATTTATTGAATAGAGTTAATTTAACAAGATCTTATTTTATATTTTTAAAAATGTTATAAAACTATGACATATAGCGTATGTTTCACAAGTTTAGTATATTGTAGTAATGGTGAAAGACTTTTTTGAAATCAGTACAGTCGTTTTTGAATTGTTTTATTGCAAACATAAAAAATATTAATATAGATAAAAGAATTATGATTAATCAATAGAAAAGTCTGTAAACATTTACCGTGAGATAATATTAAATGGGATATGTTTCGAAACAAGTGATTCCCCAGTGGAAACAATCAAATTTAACGTTTGCTTATAGTAACTACTAATCGCTCCAAATTATATTTAGGGAATTTACTATTAATAATATTCTTCTGCCAGATGTGCCTAATCAAGCACTACCGATATTCTTCTATCATTCATTGTTTTTGATATCTTCAAAAGAAGAAGGGGAAAAATTCCGTATTCGATATTTTTACGCAAGTTAAAAATAAAAATTAAGGAAAAAACCATACGCATGAATGTTGTTAAAAAAACTTTTATGTATTTTCCTGCAACATTTAATTGATGATTTCTTTTATCATAATAGTTTTTTTTAACCCAGATGAGGTGATTGTTAGAACTTACCTTGTACTATTTAAAGCGATTTTGTTTACTTAGAATTGTACTAAGAGTAGATTTTTATGCACTAAACACTTCATCGCAAACACGTGCATGCCAATAGTTTACCGCTTCGGAGAAACGTGCTCGCATAAATGCTTATTACGACGATAATCAGTTTTTGTTTGTAACAACAATCTAGTAAACATGAAATTAAACAGATTGTATACGACAAATAGTTCAGATTCAACGAGGTCTATAAGAGTGATGTACTTTTATATACTATAAGTACCTATCGATTAAAATAAGTTTTATCAAAATAAGAGCACCAAGGGCGGAGCTTCGCGGTAACACACATAAAAAATACAGTCGAATTGATAACCTCCTTCTTTTTAAAGTCGGCTTAAATATAACGCATGTCATAACACTTTATTCCATAATCCTCACAGAACTAGCAATAACTAGAAGATGACGATTAAATGAATGCTAGATTATTTCCAGATTGTTCAGACGTACATTTCTCGATGACTCGATAACTGACCAAAGTTTTATTATACCACCTTAATTTGACACTATAGAAATCTATCATAATATACTGAATGTATTCATATTAAGAAAGTTTCTCTACTTTGCCTAACTCGTTTGAATTACTTCAGAAGTGATACAATGTTCGTTTTGAAATAAGTGTCGCGACGTACACTATTGTATTTCAGACAAAAGTCTATTCTACTACAAAAATCACATTCTTAGCTAATTTTTACGCGATTTAATAGTTTTTTTTACGTAATTTAAAGAATTATAAAAACTTCGAATATTACGTGAAATATACAGAACAGTTATATTTGTCAATTTAATTGTGCAAGTAGTTTTATATTGTATGCAAAGATTTGGTTTGCATTAGTTTGCATAGTGCACGGGTATTATTTAATTCGTAATTTAGGTCAAAGGTATTATAATTTAATGTGCGAATCGTATGTCGTAATGTAGGCGCTGTCACTCAACAGTGTTGCCAACTTATAAACATAAATGCCGTACCATTGTAACAATGTGGGTGGCTTCACTGCTGTGATTCGAAATCATTAGTCGATTTTTGACACGTAACGTGTCGTACCGATGCACAATATACAAGATAAAATAGTTACGTCTAGTTGTAAAAGGATATTTGAAAGGTTCGTAGTCTAACCAGGAGAATGAAAAGTTTCCTTTATATTTAAACGTGATCTTCGTCGGGTTTAATAGAAATTTTTTAACTGTCTGGGGAAGCTACTATGCCGCCTTAATACGATACTCTTGTAAGCCTTAAACATGAATCGAGATCAGCCACCATTTATTTATTTATTAATGATTAAAAAAAATCTTAAATTATTCTGGTGTCATACGAAGGCCCTGATTTTCATTAATACCCTTATAAATCTTTGTAGATCGTAAACATTTGTTGTTTAAGTTCTTAATAACAACGCAACACTCGATTTTATTCTTTTTAAAAAATCGTCACTTTGGTCGATTATATCGCGTATAGACTCGAAACGAATGCAAATAGGCGAATGAAATTTTACTGCATTAATAATGAGTTATGTTAAAATAAGGGTAGTTGAAAAATGTAAAACGTACTGATCTATATTAGGTTACGTACTTTTTAAACGCCTTAAGTATTGAACCGAACTTATTCATCTGGAAACATTTTTTACTCGTCCAACTTTAATCCATCGGAAAATCTGATCTGATCTATCATTTACGTGCCGTCGGTCTATTATCGTTTTCTTCCCATACAATGTAAATTAAAATAACCTTCGGATGGTTCGTATGGATTAAATTCGACGTCAATTTTGGTCAGTGTTTGTTTGATTAATACGTTTATAACAACTTTTAGAATGTAGACCAATTTACATACCTCTATGAATCTTAATAATATTTATAATTATTTACATAAGGGTTAATACTGAACTTGAATAATAGCGTCGGAAATAGGGCATGAATTTAATTAATGTTTCGTAAAGAAAAAAATGGTTATTGTTAGAAAACTATAAAAGATAGATATATGCTATCGCGGACTTTTATTTAGCACATTTAAAGAGCTACAATTCGCCACACATCATTTTGATGTAGGTCTTATAGTTTAGCCTACGTAAGCGCTGAAAGCAAAAATGTCCCTAATTTTCGCAACAAATTTTGAAGCTATATTCAAAATCTACTAGTCTTCTAGTTATTTAAAAAAAAAATGGGACCCATCTGCAAGCACTTCCTTTCGATTAAAATAATTTTTATCAAAATCGGACCACCAGGGGCGGAGATTCGCGGTAACACACATAAAAAAAAAATCAGTCGAATTGATAACCTCCTTCTTTTTGAAGTCGGCTAAAAATAGTCAGTAAATTTGCAATAAAATTAAATGAAATAAGTTGACATACAAGCAAAAAATTATAAGAAATGAAGTGTTTACGGTAATTATTAGATACTTATTCGAGACTTATGTTGAGAACATAATGTTTAGTTAAGCAGGGTAGTAATGTAGAGTTTATTGCATAAGATCTAATAAAATGTTAGTTAAATGTTTGATTTTCAAATGCTCAACGACTTAAATGAAATTGTATTTTTATTAATTGATTTTAACAAATTAGATTTCTGAAACCGACCTGTCTATAGCTCTAATTAAGCATTATTGCGGAAAACTCACTCTTTTGTTTATTTGACGATTACTGAGGAATTTCACATCATATTTTAACTTTTAAACCCGACTCTGTCTCCTTATATCAGTTAATTACTAGACAAAAACGTCATGGTCGAAGTCTGTTAAGAGTGTATCATTACAGTACGACGTATTATAAAAACCTTTAGCATTATGGCTTTGAAATTGCTAATAATAATTTGCATAACGTTGTGATTATTCCTTGTTAGATGAATATTAAATTGTTTCTATGTTTTTGTATAGTTTTACAGTCTGTTACCTAACCACATGGACAGCAACACTGATTGTTGTTTGGGCGAGAAATTTTCGGTGAACAGAAAATGCACAAATAGTTAGTAGCAAACGAATTCGTTTACTATTTATTCTCTGTTATTATTCCTTACACTTATTACGTTTATATGAATTAATCACTTAAATGAAGTCCAGAAAAGTCATTAGGAAAAACAGTTCGAGATAGGATACGGGATTCTAGTCTTGTAGGTATTTTAATTTTTCTTTAAACTTAATACTTACCTTTGCTGGTGTTCATTTAACGCGAACCGATATAATAAGTTGATAGTATAATAAAGTGTGAGATATGCTACTAATTCCCGCCACACTAGCTTGTAGACACTTCCTCTCCATCTGAAAATAAAAGGAGCCAATTAGTTAAATACTAATCAAAGAAGAAATTTATTATAAAATATGAAACGAACGTTTTCTTAAGCTTTAGTTATCAATGAATCGAGTAGTTAACCTTTGTTTAAGGACACGAGTACTGGTCTGAAGCACATATCGAGGCTAAATATTAGGACTATGATAGTAAAAATATAGTTCTTTTTTCTGTATATAGGTATATTACTACAAAAGTAAGGAAATGTTATCTTATATTGATCTAACATTATGAACGGTTAATTTGTTCCAACAACGTAATATTTAAGCTACGTATGATTGAATCATAACTACGACTTTGTTTTAGATCATAGTACAGACCTGTTTGGGGTTACATTTTTTAAGTTTATTTGTAACCTTTCCTCCTTCTATTTAATATATTACTGTATAAATAAATTATCAAGTAGGCTAAATTAAACTTTAAATTATTGAAAAAGGAAAAATATTAATCTATTTTTTAACATTTTTTTCAAATTTTAATGATAATATGTCGAGTAGTTTAGAAGCGGTTTGTATTTTATTTATATACATAAATAAAGTTTATGTATATTGGTACATAAGGTCGAAAGGATTTACGTATGTCAAAACTAGTTTGGCGGGTGTTACAAGCAAAAAATCAACTTTAATTAAATGTTTAGGCGCATATCTAATCGCTAAACTCAAATCGATTTCTCGGAATAAAATAACACAGAAGTATTTTTAGGTTATACTATAATACTAGCGGTTGCCCGCGACTTTGTCAACGTGAAATTAAAAAAATAGCCTATGCTACTCACATAAGCTATCTACCAGTCCAGTGAAAGAGGTCCAAGAGAATACCCGGAACAAAGCGGACTTGCGGACAGACTGACAAAAATTTTAAAAATTGTTTTTTCTTATTAACGCAAATAAATTATGTTCACGAAATATGTTTTTTTCCCGTATTACATACAGACACTCCAATTTTATTAATTGTATAGATTACTATCGTTCATATTTTGTTCGGCTTCCGCATGTGATTGGTTAGGACTCTTGGAACGTATTTTTTTAACTAGCTATCATCTGCGTAAAAAAATACAATAGTAATGCATTAATCGAAAAACATGGTACATAGTTTTCACACAGTATAAAAAAGTCGATAACCGCCAGTAGTAACCAAGGACTTCTCTACAATTTAACTACAATAATACATTGTTTTTAATTTTCTCCGTTTTAAATTCTGTACTGTGCAATAAATTGTGCAATATGATGGTACGATCTGAGTACAATACCATAGCCCTTAAATGAGTGAATATGTTTAACTTAAATGATTGCGACGCTATTACATTATTTTGCATAGAAAGTAGAATCTTAAATAGTTTGGAAATATTGATACGTCTCTATCTTTTGTCACGAAACATGACGTTTATTTCTCGCAGGTGGCAGAATTAGTCATTGCACAGTTATAACTGTTAGGCTTAACAGCTACTATTGCAAACAAGGACATAAAGCATTTTAACCATTGTTCGATATGTGCCACGTCAAATGTAAAGTTTCATGACCTATACTGTGTGTCAGTATGAAAACATATTAAAAAAAAAAATAAAAAACAAATTTTTTTAAATAATAAACTGTCACACGCGACTCTTAAAAATTTGGGGAATTAAAAAAAAATAAGGTGCCTATGTATTCTTTCAGACTATGTTCTACGTCTGTGCCAAATCTCATCAAGATCTGTTGATCCATCTAAACTTTCACATTAATTTAGTAACATTGTATTGTCGTTAGAACGTAAGATGTGTTCCAAATTTTTGATCAAACAACCGACGGGAAGCGGATCTAATTTCAATTACTAGATTTAACCTAAACAAACAGAGCATGTTTATTACATCGAACGCTGATGCACATGTAATTTTAATGGTGCATGCTTTCAAAGTCTGTCGCAGAGCATTTTTGCAAGAAGTATTTCAAAAGTAAGTTATTTCTCTAGAAACATATTAGTTTCTTATTCCAACGTAAAAACCCCAAACATTATGTAACGAAAAACATCAATAGCCTCATTTTTCTACCGGATGTAGGAATTTGTAAAACACAATATTCTGCTGGTATTTAATATTCAATGAACTTTGTAATCGTCATTTAAACTTTTGTTCGTTGAATATTCGTCGCTCTTTCGATTGCTTTAAGGTTTTAATTTCTTAAAATTTGCGGTGTATCTATTTCTTATAATACTAGCAGTCGCCCGTGTCTACGTCCGCGCACAATTTTAAAACAAATTAATAGTCTATTTGATCTTCCAGACTATGTACATATGCATGTGGCAAATTTCATCAAGATCCGTTGAGCCGTTTCCGAGACACCTTGTAACAAACATCCATCCATCTAAACATTGCCTTTTATATTATTAGTAGGATTTAGGCTTTAATTTGGAATAAGATAAAATACAAAGCTCTTTAAAATGTATGTTAAAACATGAATTGACGTCATGCATAAAATTTTGGCGAGAAAACATAAATCTTTGTAATAGTCATTTATGTATTTTTTAATAATTAATGATAAATCACATAAAAACGATGCTATAAAAAAATTGCATATGTGTTTACAATTCTTCTGAAATAATTTTTTTTTTTAAGTAAGTCAGTCTACACCCGCTGGGGGTATTATAAGTTGAAATCATAAACAACTCATAACTTTACGAACAAGATCACTCAATATAGGACTTCCTAGGGCGTTCTGATATTGCGATCATTTAATTAATTGACAGATTAGACCGCATGGCGCGTATTAAAAGTTTGCGTAGATAGTAAAAAAGCTAGTCGCAACATATACGGATCAAAGAATTTTTCCTTTACCGAGACCCTGAAACGATAAGACTTACGTGCAATTCAAAGGATACCAACATCGTGACTAGATAGATATTTTATGCAACATAAACTTTGTTACATATATTACTATTTAACAAAAACAACCAAATATTTATAAGTATTTTTCTTATTGTATTTTATTATACCATAGTTTAGTCTTAGCTCCAGTAACTTTTATAGATTAACGAGTTTCGTCATCGTTACACATTACAGAGTGGCAAGTAACATGCACATCACTGTGATGGTTGAAATTTGAAAATTGCGCAGTTTTGAACTTCCTACTCCGCAAAACTGCTGAATGATCTTCGCCAAAGAGATGTCCAAGCCAATATGTTTCAGGAACATTTAGAAAGTAACAGAACTTCCTCAAAAGCCTGCAACACTTATCCAATGACTTTTGTACTTAATATTTTCATTAATTATCTCTTAATATTTAGAAACTCTCTGATCGCCAACCGCTTATCTCATAAAGACACCTTCTATTCCCGTTTTTCCTTTTGTCAAAAAATGCTGGAGGCTTATTAGAAAATCTTGTATTTACATTTTTTACTCGATATAAAGAGCAGTAGCCGCGTGGATGTCAGTTAACAAATATTGTCTTATACGAGTATAGTACTGTCTTAGCCTATTGTAAATAATGGACTGGTGCATATTCTTTCCAACTACTAAACAACATATAAAACTATCAGAATAATGGTAAATGATTTCATAATCTAAGAGTACCTTCATGTAGGTAATGTTACAAGCTGCTTCTAAGTTTTTCTTTTTCATGATTTAACAAAATTCCCGTCATGCTGGTCATTGACATCGAGTAGTAGCATTGCTTGAATAAATCTTACTAACATTATAAATGCGAATGTTTAGATAGATGAACGGATGGATGGATGTTTGTTTGAAGGTATCAGCAGAATGACTCAACGGATCTTGCTGAAATTTGGCATAGATGTAGAACATAGTCTGGAAGAACACATGGGCTATTAATTACGTTTCTTTTAATTCTGCGCGGACGGTGTCGCGAGTGACAAGTAGTATTATATAAAAAATATATATTACTAGGTGTCGCACGCGACTCTGTACGCGCGGAATTAAAAAGACATAATAAGTAGCCTATGTGTTCTTCTATGAAGACTATGATCAACATCTATGCCAAATTTCATCGAGATCTGTTGAGCCGTTCTGGTGATACCTTCATACAAACATCCATCCATCCATCCATCCAAACATTCACATATATAATATTAGTAAGATGTTCTACAATTGTATCGAATCTCAATGTTTTTACAGTTCGAATGTATGAATGAAAAGAAAGATAAGTAAAATTATGACGCAAATCTGACCTCATTGTTGGTGAATAAAAAAAGCAAAAGGGCAATAAAGAGTAACCTTGACTTGAAACAAGTATGTATTATGTAAATGTATGAACGTAGAAGAGAGGAGAGTAATAAAGACCATACAATGATCCGTAATGTATTGTTTTCTTGTAAAAAATTGAAATCTATGAGCATTATTTTCACAAATCGTACGAAGAAATAAAAATACTTAATTGACTGTTTAATGATTAAGGAAACGATAAAATTATTTAATTACGCAGAAAATAATTATGCATTCAAAGAGTGCATATTAAAAAAGTTACGTTAACTATGAAAAATTAAATTAAAGAACGCAAGATAGGTATTTCACTAACTGTGGCTTTCTGAGACCAAAATCCCCGTTCAAAACATATTGTTATCTCTGTTTTGTCAAAGATAATGAAAGGGATGACGATATCTATATATATAAAAGAAAGTTGTGTTAGTTACACCATTTATAACTCAAGAACGGCTGAATCGATTTGACTGAAAATTGGTGAGCAGGTAGCTTAGAACCAGGAATAGGACATAGGATAATTTTTACCCCGTTTTTTTTTTTTTTTATTCCGCGCGGACGGAGTCGCGGGTAAAAGCTAGTTTTTTATAAAGAGAGTTTTTATTAGAAACTGACAGTAAGGTAAACAGTCAAGATAAATTATTAAATTCATCTAAATAGCTACTCCCGCTCATATAACCTACCTTTAATTGAAAGTCCCGTTATAATCGATTACCCGGAACAAACCCGGCTTTGTGGACAGACAGACGAAATATAAAAAAAATCGATATTACAAATATTTCAATTAATTTTATTTCTACAATTTTTATTTTTACAATTACTGAATATAAGCAGTAGGCGGAAGATTCGCGACCATTTATAACCTTTATATAATTTTATATCGTACCAAAGTACCTACCTACTTAACAATGTCTATATATATTAATTTTTTTGTCTGGCTTGATCTCGACTGTCATATTAACGAGGTGTGTTAATGTTACAGAAAGACAACAATAGTTTGTTGTGAGAGAACATTGGTTCCAAATATGTTTTTGAGTCCATTGACTGTATGACAGCGTTTATTATGCGATACGGAGGCACATTATATTTCAATGTAACTTGTTACATTTACCGTTCAGTTCGCATACGAAAAATGAACAAAACAAATAATGGATACAACTATGTATAGCGGTACCTCATCTATCTAGTACTCTAATATGAATCTAGTATAATATGTTACGCGGACATTGGACAAAAAATAAATTCGAATTCGTTTGACCCTAATAAATAGTTTAGAATAAAGAAAAAGAATATCTGCAACAGCGAGTACTTTTCACCTTAGCTTGTTGACTAACGCAATTGCTTTCGTAATTAGTCCATTACCACGATGTTAAAGGTCAAGTTAACAACAATTATGTTACGTGACTTAATATACATTAAGTATTGGTATGCGATGCTCGGAATTTAATCCATACACTTAAGTTATGGAGACGGAACACTTCTGCGTATTTACTATTTGTTATTGATAAATTGATTGTTAGTAAAGTAAATATAAGCGATATAAAATTATTTACATCTGATTTTAGGCGAATTTGTATTTACAATGAAATCACATCATATTCGTGGTATGATTCTTAATGTAATTAGATCACTTTAATATTAAACTACCCTACCCTATAAACTTAGGTAAGTTGACACATTAATCGTTGGTTTCTGAAATAAAAATCTCTATATAAATCATATTGTTACCTCTGTTAATGAGGGATGACGATGTTTTTCTACAGTGGTCTCAGAAACCAACGATTATTGAGCGACCGAAATCCTGTTGATAAGGCACGGTGCATTGTAACAATCTAGACGACCTCGGTTTAAAATACTGCCATCGTAAAATGAAAAGAGTACGTATATTAAGCTCATAAAAAAACTTTTTTTCAAGTATTGGATTTGAGTTTTGGCATCTCTTATCCATTTAGTCTTTGTGTGGGCATATTTCTTACTAGACTTGTTTAATTAGGAAGTGAATAGACACATTATAGTCACGCTTTTATAGTTTAGTTGGTACTTCGTTTGACTTTCGCCTCATTTCGTTGTCAGGGTCAAATGAGCAACTATATTAGCAATTGATTCGACACCTGTAGACTCTCTTGACGACATTGCGGCAAAATTACATCGACTTTATTACGGCTACTTCAAGGCTATTCGATATCGCACTCACTATTGTATATTATGATCGACTGTAATAAAACAAAACAGTGAGTCTGTCTCGATCGATGTAATTTTTTATTAACTCTTGATATTAAATTAACAATAAAATAAGCTTTATTTTAATTATGTATATAGCTCTGATGTTGTGACACATGAGACAATTTTATATTTAACCGTAAAAAACGTTTTTCTGATCCAAACACAAATAATGTGGGTAGCACTGAAAAAAGAGCAGGCGCAATACAATCGTTGTATTTCATTGCAGTAGTAACAAGGTAATAGCTACATTCGACAATGGTAACAAGTCGGGAGCGAAATTGAATACACACACAATGAAAATCACAGCAAACTTTGATTGTGCTATTTCACCGTATTTTCTAAAAACGATTTTTTTTTTGTTTTTGACAAAAAAATCCTTTTAATCTATCTTTGTTTTAATGGTTTTTAGCTTAATAATAGAAATTATACAATACAGTGTAAAATAAAAAGATCTATATTATAATTTTTAAAAAAAGATGTGATTATGACTTTTTTCAGATAAACTACACAACAGATTTTAAATGTTCTTTCAGTCAATAATCTGCAAGCTAAATTTTTTAGGTACAGTACAGTACAGCAGCCTTTAATCGGTGTGTGAAGTGTGCTTGATTGATTTACAAATTTGGTGAAAGGTAGAGTACAATAAAGAGTAGGCCACTGAAACAACAGATGTCAGATCAATGTGAAAAAGAAATTAATATGTAGAACCTACAAAATGTGAGTACAGAACAGAAATCTGAAAAACTTTGTATTGCCATTTAAGTCTGAGTTATTGTTCATAGATATTCTTTTTTCTCTATTATATTGCAGAAGAAACAATAGCGTTACTAACATATTGTAACATTTCTAACTCTATACAAATGGCATGTATAACTTAACAAGTAATATTATTGCCCAGTTTTAAAGCTATAATTAACATCAAAAACTTACCTTATTCTAATTAATTACCTTGTAACTTATCAAACTTTTAAATATGCTCTACCCGATAAGAAACTTATGTACTGGCAAAAATGTAATTGCAATTAATTGGACTGAGTAAATTAAATTTATAATAATATTCTTTGTAGTTAATATACGGTTGTTAAACTTACAATAAATAAATATAAAACAAAACATGAAATCACAAAAGCTTATGTTGGAACGTAATTTTTCTTTATTCTTCGATACTCTCTCTATCTCTTTCTCTCGTTGAGACATAAGAAAAATTTAAGAACTGTGAATTTAATAAATTAATAAAAACTTTATGGTTTATAGTAAGAGTATCCGCTATTGTCATCATATAACGTACAGAATATAGAATGTGAACTAATGGTTAAGCTGTGATTTCGTCATGTTGCGACGGACGCCGAAAACAGCTGTTTGGGCTTTGACCGATCCATCAAAGGTAGTCGTCGGCGCGACGGCCTCGCTTACCCACATACAACTACAACTTACTTGCACAGGATTCGCCAGAAACAGCCGAAACTGCTGCCGTTTGGAACTTCACCAGCATATGATATGGTCATGTCGAAGAACTTTACAACTATTAAATTATTATTTTATAAAACACACACACGGTTTGTTGGCGCGGACTTGAAAGGAAACACACGCGGAGAAATAAATACGTTTTAGAAAGTATTAAAGTTTATTGTCGTTAATTGCGAAGAGGGGCGAATAGAAGTTATAATGAAGTTGCACTGCTATTTAGTTACATTATGGTAATGTTATAAGCACTCGGCTTCCCCCGATTATTGTTATGCATAAAGCAATGGGCGCACGAGAGCACCATCCACAAAAGAGTGGCAACTGTGACTGTGCTGTGACTGGCACTTGCGTGTATGTTGTCCGAGTAACTTGTTGTTTACCGATGCGTGTAACGCTACGCGACGCAGGCGCAGGCACTCAGAAGGTTCTTTAGCAAGGCATGGCACTGCACCCCTGAGAAATCAATTACCGATGACGCTAGATGGCGCATTTATCAATTTCTAAAAGCAAAAGTTAATAAACAGTAATAAATCAAATAAATTCATATTCGTAATTATTATGCCTAAGAATTAATTCAAAGAATTAAAATTAAACAAATGTCGACACATTGCAATAAAACAAAAATAGTTACATCTACAGGAAAAGCGAAAATGTGCAACTCAATTTAAACAGCAGAAGATCTCCTAGAACTCGTGAAGCCACGAGTCATTCTTCATAGACATATTTTACATACTAGAAACATATTTTGTTTTTAAAATCAATTACCAAATGTTTTAATTATTTTATTTCAACATTATCACTGACATATCCCGCCTACTAATTAAAATAAGACAAACAATTAACTTTAAATTAAAATCTATGTTACTTCTTCTTCTTACTATATATAATTTACCATCATATAATCCTTATTTCTTATTAATATTATAAATGCTAATATTTAGATGGATTAATGGATGTTTATTTGAAGGTATCATCGGAACGGCTCAACGGATTTTGATGAAATTTGGCTCAGATGGAGAACATGAATGATGATGAAAACAGAATTTTTACATTCACTAACAATAGTGTGAGACAGATATCAAATAAGCTAAATCTTTGGATAGCTCTATCCTTCGCTCTGATTGAAAGGTTATCGAAGTAAACAGAGATACGTCAAATTACACATATGCGACTATTACGATATTCTATATTTGATTTTGTTATTTTGTGAAAATTGTCAAACTAAAGTGAAAATTTAAAATAACTACCTAATGTAAGACAAAAAACATTTTGGTTTTTAATGAATTTTAGTGTAAATTATTGTTTGTCTATGGTTAAGGGTTTCGATTCGAATTGTGTATAGTGGTAGCTCTCTTAATTAATACTCTTTGCAGAAGCTTTCCGACTTGCGTCCGAAGTTCGTCCAAGCGACCGTATCCGACTTCACTTCACACTTATCCCACAGACTTGACACGAACCGGACTGCAAATCTATCAGCTACTGGAGCGAGCGAGCCATAGTTGTTGAATTAGAGTAGTTAATTTATTTTATAGATTACAGTGCTTTCTTTTTCCATTATCATAACTAAACATCCCAGTGTACTTGTTTATATTTGTTGAAAATTAATATATAAGTGTTAAATATTGCGTGATGAGTAGTGACTGGATTGGTGTGAGGACAGAGATATGTTAATTTATTTCCCATGTCACCGGGTTTCACCTACGTTCCTGGGACTTAAAGGTGTGTAACTTGTGATATTATAATATTTATTTTGTTTTAATATTTCATATTACAATTTCAAAGACTTCTAATTGGTTGCTGCTGTTCCTTTGTTAGGTTGTAGAACTGCAATAACGATGTTTATAAATTTAGAAAATAATTGAATTAAAGTATGTTAAATGACTTCGTTCAATTGTTTAGAATATAGGTTTGAGATTTTGTTAATTTTTTTCCTTTTTTATCACTATTTATTTATTTGAAATGGGAAGTTTTCCGCCAATCACTAGCGTCTATACATTTAATAATCAACATAATTTAATTTTCAATGGTAAACCATTAAATTGATTTAAAAAAGTCCTAAAACAGCAAAAAATATATAATCAAGGTATTTAGAGGTAGTGAGATATTTATTTAGCAATGGCTATAATTGAAAAATATGCATTAGCTTATATAGATTGTTTTTTTCAGCTTTCAAAGTTTTATTGTAATCTCCATGAAAGTAATTAATATAAATACACAATTTAAATTTTATAATCTAGTAAAATTGTTAACAATATATATTAAAAAAAGAGGTTCTGTAACATTTAGTTTCAGCTTAAGTTAGAAACTGATTAAATTTTATAAATTCTTTATCCATTAAAAAGTTCTTTCATGAAGTTGTATCGTAAGTCTTTTTACATGATGTCATTTTTATTAACTAACCCATTTAACAAAACCTGAATGTATTTAATGTTTAGCCAATAAGTGCAATAAAAAAAATTCTGACTTGCTTTTTCCTTAACTTCCAGATTTTTAAATTATATAAAAAAATCACCTTACAACTCCCACATTTAAAAACTAATATTTTTTTATATGTACACATTCACGTTTCTGATAAAAATAGGAAGGAATAAAAGGCAAAGTATCATATTCCATAAAATGTATTACAATGCGTAGAATTGAATCAAAACTAAGCTCCGGTTGCTAACGGGTTGCATTTCTTGTACCTATGACTTGTAATTTGGTGGTGCTGATTCTCTCCCTGCCATGTACCAGTTTGTTTTTTGAATCGTCTTTGAACATATATCCGAAGTTCTAATGGTGAAGGAAAACATCATTGTATAACCAGCATGTTTCTGACAAAAAATTCAATATATGTGAAGTCTAGTAACCTAAACCGCTCCAGCGTGGTTGACTAAGGCCTAGTCATTCCTTACTTATGGTAGTCCCTGGGGCCTTGGGCCTTGGCCTATGGGGATATATAAATGCTGAAAGCACATCGAATTTATGTTCCAAAAATATTGCAATACTATTGATTAGTTTAACAGAATTGCAATCTTCAATACCCTTTTTACCCCTTTTAATGTTTTCAAATTAAGTAAGGATGGCTTTGTCTTATAACAGTTTATAAAATATGTCGTCACTCATTCTTTACGCTTAGTGATGCTATAGACAAGTGCTTTTTCTAAATGTACCGATAACATTTTCTCTATGCATTATGCCCAACAATTCTGTTGTGTTTCATTTTATTGTTTTCAAACAAAAGCCTAGACATCTACTAACATATTTGTGGATATAGTCTAAGAAGTTATTAGATAAATGAAGAGAACTGTTCTATGGTATCCGTTTTGTATTATTACCTGATATGCTACTGCAGAAACATTGTGTACAAGCTGAAACTACTAATTAATATAAATTACAAAGTCAAAATAACATTAAAACATGGTTCAAAAAGTTAGACTTAAAAACCAAATCAAAGCGTTTTTAAGGCTTCAACTGTTATTTAATATTACATTATAAAATCGAAAGTTTGAATGGCTATTTCTTATCAAGTGACTGCAAAAGAGATTTATGGAGCTTTAAATTATGCCCAGAAATAAAACTTCTGGAAGAACTAACAGGTTACATTTTATCCTGGAAAAATCTACGGTTCCTGTCAGACACATTTTTATTCATATAATTTCTTAATAACTAGCTTCAGAGAAATAAATATATTTTTTATTTAATTCCAAGCCCAAGAAATCCACAAATTACTAAAACAACTACTTAGTTTTTAATGTCTTACCAAATTTTTAAAATTACATGGAAATTAGTGTCATTTTAACAGATTTTGTGTTGTTTAAGGTTTACGGTGCCGGAGATGGTGAAGTGAGTGGTGAGACGGCGAGATGGTGGCGCGGGTGGTACTCCTGTTAGTGCTCGCGCGGGCCATGCGATTGTTCGCACTCGATATATGTGAGTATATTTTTTACAGCATATTGTACACGGCCCTGAAGTTGGCACGTGTGCAGAAGATTAATCTTGCTCCCGACGTGCCTAATCAGATGCACTATAGCGTTTACGTTAATTAGCGCTAAATTTTAACAATGAAATATTAAGCACTTCTTTATTTTTAACTAACAATCCTTGTGATCCACTCGGTTCGATATATAAATAAAATATCTTGCCGAATTTTTTTCATATACCTAATATACTTTTGTAGATTATGTATTCCGAAAATTTTATTTTATTTTTATACGCAAATGTTTTCCGTAAGCAAAGTACCAAAATTGTTTTGCACTGAAAAGCACAGAAAGCTTTTGTACTGGTCGTTCTAATTTGCATTGGCACTCGGTAGCTAGTCTCCCGCATATGCGAAAGCTCTCAGTTGTTTACTGTAGGTTGTCCCTGTGGCAAACTCTAGGACGCCGCAACATAAGTAGAGCTCGGTGCAAATGGCTTTGTAACTCATTCACTCTCACGTAAATGTACTACCGCATGAAATAATTGATGTCTCCTTTATGTCATATTCACTTTATTGAATTGTTGTTGCGCATGTTTTAAAGCAAGCATATTATATCTATAAAATCCTGCGGCAATCGAGACAGGTCTAAAGATTTATATTTCTTAGATTTTTCTTTTCATTTTACGAAAGTTTCATCAAAATCTGTCCAGTGGTTAAAGAACGTGAACAATACTTGTATGTTTGTGTTGAGCAAAACCAACACAGACATACTAACATTGATTTTTATTTTTACTTATATATAAAAGATTTCTTTTGGCCTTTTGTTTACATTCTTTGTACAAAAGTGATCCCCTTTAAAAATAGACGTACATAAACTCTTAAAGGATACGATATTGATATATTTATGAGCAAGGCATCGACTTTTTTGAAGAAGGGTAAAAATACTTGCATCCGTCTAAATCGAAATATCTTGACGCGGCGGCGGCGGCGGGGCATTTCAATTGCCCAACACTTACGAAGGGAACTTATTTGCCCCATTACACTATAATTGTATTACTTCTTTGCAAACTTCTGCAAACCTCACTAATGCTACGTAGTGTACATACACTACGTACATGTATCAATGACTATAAGTGAAGCTTTGACGTATTTATTCACTTATTTTTGTACTTTGCCCTAGTTACTTTAATGAGGTATATGAACATAAACGTTGAAAACACAAAAGTAATGACTTATTATGTATTGAAACTAAAAAATCGATAAGAAAGGAATCAAAGCCAGAAAGCTTGAGCTTCAACCCCAAGGTATGTAAAAATCGAGGGTAATATTTAAAATTTAATTTCATTTTGAGTGAAAGTGAAAATATGAGTCTGAATAAATCATACTGCAATGATTCTAGGAATAGCGTCTCTATTAGAATTCCTTTCAAGCATAAAAGAGTCGTTAACTTCCTTTTGATGCCGGTGAATGCTTAAGTTATCTCTATATAAATAAATTCCTCAAAAGCTTCCAACTCCAGTGGCAATTGCCAATGCAAAGTATGCTAGGTAGATTCGAAAGCGTGGATAGGCTGCGCTACTGTTCAAGTAATATTCAATGCAAATTGCGTAAGTAGAACCTGAACGGTACATTCTCGGGACATATAGAAGCCCGCTCCCGCTGTCTCACTCACTCATTCTCTTGCATTCCAAACATCTAACAAAGCGCCAAGAGTAAGGTCCCAAGTCGCACCGCACCGCCAGTCAGTGTATGGACGGCTTTAATATTTAATTACAAATTTCTCGACTCCCGCCCCGACGGCCGCCGCTGCGCCTCGATGAAGTTATACCAAGTATTATAAATTTCATGAGCTTTAATTTATATTCGCGCTTTGAGATCAAATATATGTATTTATAGTTATGATTAAATAAACAGAAGTGCGATTGATAATCGAGTTTATACGTTCAAAGCCAATACTCGTATTACAAATGTTACCTATAGATGCGTACTGTTTGTCGTCAAAATGTCGCCCTTTGGTTTATAACGGTGGCACGGAAATTTTATGTGTACATACTCAATTGACAAATATATTTAAGTGTATTGCGATACTGCTGTAAAGTAGGCTTGGAGCTGAACTTTAGAACAGCATTTTGTGTTGCATTAAAATATATGATAGGTGCTAAACTTTTTTTAAATATAAATTTGCATTTGAGGCTTTGCAATAATAAAATAATTAATAAATTGACATTTAAATATTAAATAAAATATTTTTTTAACATATCAAGAAATTTAAGCGTTTTATTAAAAGTTCTAGCGGCAGATATAAGATTGAAACATAATGTAAATAGATTCAATTCTTAATCTTTACAAGTAGTTGTCCCGGCGACAATGGCGAACCACGTCATGGCTTTTGGCTACAAAGAATGGAAACGGAAGTTGATCAAATCTTAAGCTTCTATTAAAAGCGCCGCCAAAGGACATTTGATTAGCTAGATTTATTTATCGTAGTAATCAACAAATCGTGTATAGTTTCCGCTATTGTTTTCTAGCATTAGACTCGCATAAACTTGTACTGTAAAACAAAAGACAGGGTACTAGTATTTTATTAGCCGACTTCTTAAGATAAAGCAACAATGCCATACACATGCTACTAGTAGTAAGGCTACAATGACGGGTATGATATGCTCTTAATGTTAGTCAAATCACTAAAATGTAATATGTATTTGTCTATGAAACTGACCCGCGATATTCCTCACATACCGCGTAGGTACTCAAACTTGAATAGTATTCATTTTGAGATAATTATTAAAAACGTCCTACTGTGGTCGTTAAAATGAATGTTTCTACAAAATTATCATTTTATAGCCTTAGTTTATTATTTAAACCGAAGCAGTATCGATATTCCATTATAGACTTCTAATTATGTCCTCTATATATTACAAATATATGAATAATCTGGCACCAATAGCGAGGTACCAGGCAGACCATTATCGTCAGAAATGTTGTCGATAGTTTCCGTCCGAGGGAAAACTTTGTGAATATATTAAGTGAAAAGAAATACATAACTTTACCGACACTGTGTACGTCACAGTAAAAGTAATTAAAATAATACTTTTAACAACCTCACGCAAACCGATTTACGCCAAGCTTCGGACGGTGACATTTTAAGTTGGCGTGTGCAATGTACTGTCGCGATCAACTTATATCTAAGGTAGTTTTATACAACTCGTGGATGTTCCAGTCACTCTCGTAAATGTTATGCGAATCGTAACCGATATTGTAGGCGTTTTAGCATTACATTCAATCGCTTTATGCTAAAAACAATATTGCCTTTTGTACATAGATTTGAATGAGTAGCGAGTCGCCACTACGCTGTTTATTATTCATTAGACGACTACATGTCACGCAACGCATAAACACGCACAAGCACAGCGCTTCTTAAACTTTCCCCGTACTACAATTACATCGTTGAGAATTAACTAAATTGTGATAGGCGTGCTGGCCAATTGTTGCTGTGTTATATTCACACTGGCTCAAAAGCTTGGCTCAGTTAGTACACCACCTAAGCCGCATGCACTTTCAAAACCGGTGACTACATGTTTAGTATTATTTAAAACGAACTTTATGACATTGTTAATTTAATATGTGACGCTCACCAACAGCAGATTAATAGCGAACCTTGAAAGCAGTCTTATCTGTACATGATGCATAAGAGAAATTCATCTCATTTTTGAGTGAACAAAGTCCACGATATTTTCAAAATGGAATAGTTAATTTGAAGTTGTTTTACGCACGCTTGTAAGTAAATATTTGTTTCACAAATTTAAGCACGCCACTTTGAATAATCCAAGCCGGGGTTTACATAATATTCATCGGCTGTACGACTTCTGATTATTATCAATCTGCCTTCGGTTCCATATATTACGCGGCGGATTGTGACTCATTGAATATAAATCAAGAAAGTTATTGTAACGTTCTTTTTACTGATGGCGAATGATGTATTATGCGAATCGAATGCTAAGATTGTTAATAGCCTTTGCCACTTTACTTGAGCAATTAGTACCTAAATTTATGGAATATTATAAAATGGTATTTATCTAACGATGGTTGTTAATTCAAATAGGTTTACGTTTTACTATAATTTATTAAGTACACTTAAGAAAATTTAACTTATAACTTAACTAAATAACTTATTAAACCCACTTAGTATTGAGAAATTATATATCAAGCTAATTTATATTTCAAACTGTATTTTGTAAGTATTCTCAAGTATTTTATCTATACTTAAATTAAGTAGGATTAAAAGGAATGATTGCTACAAAATTCGAAATTGATTTCATGGAAAATTCTTATTAAAGTCGATGGTTATATGAAATGAGTGGCAGTGAAACAGTTATTTGAAGAATTCAGCGTCGTACTTGTCTTTAAAAATGCTTCAAATTTCTGAATTATACGAGTGACACAAGAATTTTAATGTTTGCAAAGCAATAACAGAACCGTGTCTTAAATGCAACTCCTACAATGATTAACTATATTTTGGTACTCTTTATGAAAATATTAAGTAAGATTCTAAAAAATGCTGCCGGCAGCACGCCGGGCGCGTACCGCTTGAAGCTGCCCGTGTGTTCCGACCCTTATAATGAATCAAACAATGAATGAACTGTGGCCTCGTCTCGTCTCCAGGGCAATTATTCTAACAAACCTACATTAAGTTCAGCCGTCCTGTGTTTTTAAATCGCTAGAACATAAAAAGATTCAACAGCTGTCGTTATTTATTTTAAAAGCTGAACTAAATAAAACAGGTAACAATGTTTAGACTGCTGCAGCTTTTGACCTATACCATTCTATCAATGACTGAATTGGTTCTGTTTCTTTTTATGTATAATATTTAAAAGCATAATTAAATTTAAAAGATATTATTTTATGAAATGAAATGAAAATGAAATGAAAATTAATTAAAATTTAAATTTTTTAGTAGCAATGACTTCGATATCTTATGATTTGTATCAATATACCGACAATGTTCTGACTATGTATATCCAAAGTATGTTATTAGCGCCCTCTTTCAATGTCAAAAATTGTCACAAGTTCCTTTTCGTACTGTAGATGTAAAGTCAAGTTTAACTTTCATGTTATTTTCTGTACCCATTTAGGTTTTACATATTTTCTAACAGAACTCACCGCGAAGGCAGCGCGTCTCTCACCGGGGTAGATATCCATGTTTGATTAGTAACTCAGCCATAACATCAAGTAAAAGATTTGTCAGTAGGAATCAAAGAAGGTAGGCGATGGGCTAGGTACTACGTAATACACGCCACAACTTATTGTACCTATCCCCACGAAATTAATTTCACATGGTATACATGAAAAAAACGGTAAACACCAATCCCCTTTTATTTAATACTAGATGAACCTTACGTTGTGTACACTTCTAAATAGCTTTTTAATTTTTTTTTTCAATGTTAGTAGCAAATTTCCCCGATTTCTTTAGATCTATCTTTAAAATTTCAAAATCTGCCTCGTGGTTTAGGAACGTATGACAAATATGCATACACTGATTTTGTGGTTGAGTTTTTCTGTTTTTACTTTGTCAAATTGTATTTTTTTATTCTACGATGAGCTTACAGTTTAAATGTTCGTGTTTGTTGTGTCATAAAATATAACGTAGTTTACTTTGTATATTGATTTCCAAGACTGAAGCGAGATCAATCACTGTAAGCGCCGAGGCTGAGCTTGTTTATTATTTTGTTCCAAACAACTTTCCTGCCAATTTATTTTAATTTTGTGTTAAACAATGCCAATGCTGATTTATAACCTGTAGCGATAGACGTGCGAATGTTCGACCATTTATAATGGTCTTTGCGAATTTTTCTGTTATCCATTTATTTTGAAGTTGTGTCTTACATTGAACTAAGGAGCTGAAATTGAAGTAGACGGCTCGGTTGAGCTAAATCCACGTCTTTACAAAAGAAGCAAAACAATTTTATTTTTATATTTTTCTTCAGACGCAAGAGATTTATTTTACCAATACATACTTTCAAGTAAATGCTAGTTGCTTCCATTAATTTGAGCATTTTGCAAAGCATGTCTTATCCAACACATACTTCTTAATTTCCAAATCCTACTTAGTAGAAGTTTGATGTCCACTTTTTGGCTGTGCTAATAACTCCTTTGTCTTTACTAACCTGTATCTAACAAAGGCATAAAAATATGCTGTGGCTCCAGTTTTTTATAGAGAGAGAAAAATAATACATGTATAATGTTATGTTTTTGGCATATATTTCGGCAGTTTCAGTTTCATTATACCGCTGCTTGTTTTTTTTACCGTTTACTTTTATTTTAATCACTGATTTAAATCCGCTTCTTTTATGTTTCTATCATACTTTACTTCACTTATTAAGTCAATATTCATCATCATCAGCTCACTATACGTCAGGTTGCATCACGACGTTTTCCCTCACCGTAAGAAGTCAATATTAATTTGTTCCAATTTTTTGTAGCCGTAGAAATGCAAAAAAATTGTACATGAAATATGTTTTTACGTAATACTTGTGGGTGTAGAATCGATACATTTGCTGTTTACCAATGCTATATTTGAAAACATTCCTGTTTTCCAACAGCAACTTCAGAAGCAGTATGATTTTCACTTTGACATGTGTAGATTCTTGAAGTGAGGTGCCGAGGGCGACTGCCATTGTGTTGCAAGCTATTCTTCTCTCGAGGGCTGCAAGATACCTTTCAGGGATTCACTGTACTATTTTTAACGACTAGGAGCTTTGTATAGGAATTTTGTTTATACAACCGCATGTTTCCACTGTCATATCACCTGCATTAAAACGATGATAAGTTTTTATACAGGTGTTTCGGCAATGGAGACTCACAGTAATTCAGAAATGTCGAGTTCGATTGAAACTTAATAGTTTCTTTTTAATTCAAAAGTAGTCATATCGACTATCAATACGTCTAACAGAAAAGAAAATCTTATTTAATAATACGATTTGATTAGTCGACCCTAAACCTATTTTATATTTTCTACCTGAGTTCAATTTAGTCGTTTATTTTCTACAAATCAATTTAGTCGTTTATGTACGTGATCTGAATGTGTTCATGCCATCTGTATTAAGAATACCAGTTAATTATTATTTATCGATATTAATAAGCTTAGACAGTAGGCGTTGAGCGGAAATGAGACGACTCTGTCTCGATTCTCGGAGTTGTACATAGTGTTCCATTTATCAATATAAGTAAGATATGTACATTTATCCATTTCGACGCTTACTTTTAATATTTGTATTAAAACCTTTTTTTTCTTCAAAGATTTTGAGAAGGATAACAATATGTTTTGACACAACTTTTTCAAAAGTGGAAAACCACAGTTGAAACTATTCTTATATCTAACATGGAGCTTTATAACATTTTCTATACCCCTGATAATATGTGTGCATCGCATGATAAATATTACAAATTATCCGTATCGCGTTCAATTGAAAGTTAAAGAAAATTCCTTTTTACCTTAAGTTCTCTTTCTGTAGAAACATTTAAAAAAGTTTCGCGTATAAGAATTTTTGTTTTAGAAACATGCATGTTATAAAATTGTTGTAATAACACTCGCAACTTCCGTCGGCACAACTTCTGATCATACAGTCTGATCCGGTCTATGTTAAATTACTTTCTGTCTACATTTCCATTTAAATTCACTTTATGTTAACTTCGGAGATGCATACAAACAAAATAATCTTCAAAAAGATCTGCCATTCTGTTTTGTCTGCCGATCTGAAATAAAGGATGCAGACAATACAAAGGTTGAATGAAATTTGCTGCCCGGTGCAGTGTTCTTAAAAAAGATTTTTATGTTTTTGTTTCTGGTTGATTTGACTCATTTTACGTCCATTGTTCTCTTCGATTATTGAAGATATTTATAGCAGACTCCTGTATACTTTTTTTTTATTTAAGGGCATATTCTTTAAAATATACTCGTACTTTATAAATTATAATTTGATTTCAACCAAACAAATTGTGGGACATGAAACGGGCGCCTGTCAGCTACCCGCTTTGGTAGTAGTCACTAAACTTTATTAATTTTCTAAAGTAGTGAAATATGACTTTAAACAGCTGCAGTACATTTAATTTCTAAACTTCTAAATTGTTTATTATATCGACAATTATACTACTAATATTCTATCTGTTAGTTAATGAAAGCTTAAATAAGTAAACCAAGATTATTAAATATTAATTAGACGATAGGTTTTCGTACTATATATTTGTTTTAACAAGTTCAAAGACTCGACTTTCTTGAGAAGATTGAGAATGGTACAAAATTAAATAACATGAAAAATATTTTGTCTATCTTTTTGACACAATAATTGCAATAAGGTTACCTTGGGGAGAGGCAGAGATCGATGCTATGGGTACTTTTAAACAACTTAATTATAATAATCTAGAGTTCACGTTCAAAAACTTAATTTCCCATAATTCTTTTTAATTATTTCTTTAAACTTTAGGTATAAAAAGACAACTTCAGGAGATAATGAATTTTGTTGCTTAACTTATCGAGCGCCTTTATCAAATAATACCTTTCATATAATGCGGCGGTTTCGTGTCGATTGTAATTATTATCGTTATAATTTTAATGCACGACTGACGGAGTCATCGCCCGAATACGTTTGTTATACACGTACCAAGTAGACATCAATTTTAAACAGAATTGTTGTACCAATGTTCCAGGATTAATCTTTGATTGATTCGTGATCAAATTGGATCTGGCATCGCTTTTGTTCGAATATCGAACATCAGTAATTTGATTTTTTCCCCATTCATTTTCAGCATTGTTTGTTTGACTTGATATTTTGAATACTCATATGGCTAATGCGATTTAACAAATGTGTATAATAAAATTCAAAATGGCGTTGCCATACGATATCAAGTTAACGATGTGTTAAACCTTTTACAGGATGTTATTTTAGGAAGGTTTATTAAATAAGTACTAGTAGTTAGCGAGCTGAAAATAATTTATCAGTTTCTAATAACGTTTTATAAAAGAAATTTCGCGTCGCTACGCCACAATGATTTAAATATATTATCTTCTCGGCGAAATATTTTGCTGGTTCAAAGATAACTCGTTTTTGAACGTAGGAAACATTTAAGACAATTTCATATAGAGGAACTATACAAAATGTTCATTTATATTAGTGAATTAATGTATAGGCACTCCGCTTTAAAAAGAACTGTATAATAATAATGGCTATTGATTTCAGCTCAATGTATCGCTCCCCTTGGAATGGAAAATGGATTAATTCCTGACAAGGACCTCACAGCCAGTTCTTCATTCAACGATGGCAACGTGGGCCCTCAAAATGGACGGTGAGTATTTTGCTAATAAGTTATACGTCCTATGCTCGCGAATATTTTGCACAATACTCAAACACATGCTTTTGGGTTGAATAACTAAAATAAAACACTTTTCGTCCTCGCGATCCATATTTTTTCACATATATATATATATGTATATATATATATATATATATATATATACATATATATATATATATATATATATATATATATATATATATATATATATATAAAGATGTATAATATAAAATGTATAAAGAGTTTTGGTTCGAATATTTTCGGCCAATCTGTAACAGTCTGTATTCGGTTGCCTAACGTGCCAACTCAAATGCCGGGTACTAAACCTGAACTAAAAACAATTACCCTCCCGAGTCAGTCGGGTAAAAACTAGTATGTTTTAATATATTTCATTATAATAGATGATAATATACGTCAGTGTTACATAAAAAGTTGTTATCAATGTGTATATTACAACCGGTTGCCAACAACTCCGTCTGTTAATTACTTGACTTACCTTTTTTTTCAATTGGCATCGTATCGTATAACTTACACCAATATAGGATTGGTATAGTTGATATAATGTGTTCTCATCACACGTATAATGTGTTGTGACATAATTTAAAAAAAACTTGAGAGGTGTCAAGGGACACCCGGATGGAACGAAGTTCCTTTCAATTAATTAGTGAAGGAACCAATGTTTATTCTATGACTAAAAAACTTAAGTCTTCACAAGAAGTACATTTTATTTCTATGAATTTTCGTTATATATTGTCACGTCGTTGCCATGGTGAAGTAGCGCTCATTCGTCGTTAACATACTTACTATAGCAAAAAGTGTCGTGACAACTTTTCGTAAGAATTTTTTCCGTCTAGCCCCCTTTCACAACGCGCGATAAGGAACTTCGTTCCAATACCTTTTTATCAGTAAGGACAGTGACGTTCAAACTTTATTACTGCTCGCCGTTATGCTTAAGATTAAGACGCTGCACATGACACAATTTTAGATATCAACGGGGCTTATAGTGATGGTGGGGTAAAGCAGACCCGCGCGCACTTCAAACTTTCTCGGCAGTTCTATCTAGCACTCACTTGTAAAGAAATTCGCTCACACCTAACCAACTACAAGCTGCCACAATATTTGAATCTTATAATATACGAGTTCGGAAGCGAGTCTTATTTTCAAGATGGGTGCTTAAATCTCAATGATCCACGATAGAAAAAACTCGGATAGTTTTATACGGTTCAGTTACGAGCTTTTTTTTAGTAATTCTATTGAAACCTTTTACTTACCATTGAATGATATCGAGAATTTAATTTGAACTGCAGCGACAACGGATCACTCGGCAGTGATGTAATAATGGCAGAAGCTATCTGTATTAATTTTTTTGCAAGATGAAAATAGATAATTTTTATAATACGAGAAAATTTTTAAATATATAATACCTTTTTTAATTTTATAATACGAGAAATGCTAACAGTTAACATTATACCATGATAAAAATATTTAATAATCACAAGCGTGGTCTAGACCGTGTATGTTTGTTGCTATAATTGCTCCCTGTAACCTAGATTTTTAACTCCGTGTTCCATTATATCCAGTCATGTGTGTTTTTTATTTATGTCACATTTTAGAAACAAGTGTTTGCCATTTTATAAAAAGAACACAAACAATTCGAAGTAGACGGGGTCAAGCACTAAAATATGATAAGGAATGATGCAACTTTCCATTATCTGTGATAGTTTATTGTAGACCTTTCTCTAGTTAATTGTAAAAATAAAATGAACCTATCTGCGTGGAAAAAATTTCATTTCAAAATTCTTTGCCTTTCATAGGCATCAGGTCAGCGAACGTCGATCGATGAAGTCTTTTAACTGTTGGTTAAAAAGTGTTCGCCGATAGACTTTTGTTTTAACTGTAGTATTGACTTAGTGCATTGTACTTTATAAGCTAACGTAGTCTTTTATTTGATATTCAACTGGAATTTATATCCAGTGTTAGTGCATTAAATGTATTTCGCAGTAATTGTGAGAATTTTACACTTTATTGGTGTTATTATTAAAGCTGTGTACACAACTACACTACGGCACGTCGTCAATTTAATCTCGAACGCTAAAATCATTAATCGTTACTAAATGGTATCGGACGGAGCTTATTCGGAGGGAGCTTATAGATTTTCCGAAACAGTTAAATCCGCAGAAATCAGTACCACCTGTATAGGAAAGCTTAAATACATTGATTATAAAGCCGGATTAAATAAACTATAGTATATATCAAAATGTGTTTGTTATTAAATCCGTATCTACTTGTGTATACAACCCTTTCGAAAGGATTGCGAAAATATTTTTATGGTGTGCCGATTTTTATCCAAATCCGTTTAACCATTTTGGACTTACCAGCTAATAAACATCCGTTCATCCAACTAAATTTTCCCATTTTTATATACTAGAGTTTGTCCGTGACTTTGTATGCGCGGAATTAAAAAAAAAAACTTGGCTAGTAGCCTATACATTCTTCCAGACTATGTTCTACATCTGTATCAAATTTCATGAAGATACGTTTAATTGTTTTAGCGATACGTGATAACAAACATCCATCCATCCATCCAAACTTTCGCATTTATAATATTAGTAAGATGAGTAAGATATGTTAAGTGAGAAATAAGATTAGTAATCTTTTTTATGATAAAACTTTAGCCTTGCTTTCTATTAGTCTATGATAATTAACGTTAAATGGCTATTACTACACTGCAATATTCTAATGCTATGTTTAGTTATAAACCACAACGCCATTGCCTAGACGTCAACTTAATGCCAACTAGTACACACATATCCTACATCATCTAAAACTAATTTACCCAGTACAGACATGTTATTATGCACTAATATTCTAATTTAATTCCATCTCTATTCAGTTTACAATTATTTTGATTAATTACAGTTCTGCTTGTGTTTTGATAGGATCACCTTTGTGGAGTTAGGTGCACACGTTCATCTTCACATTCAACGTACTAATTAAATATCAGGTGCTATATTGAGTGTTAAGCATATATAGGTAATCTTAAACCTTCCACATAAATAATATTATTAAAGACGATATTAACACGTTTAGTTCCAATTACAATTTTTATGTGTAAAGTAAACGTAGGCGATAGCACTGGATGTGTTAAAAATAGTACCTATAAATGAACTATGAGAAATGAAAGAGATTTGCTACACCGTAATGTCTTCTCACTTGGGTACAAGTATAAGTGTTAATTTACTTATTTATTATAACTTGTAGGATGTTGACGAATATAACTGTATCAATCATCACTTAGCCACGTGCTCGTTACTGGCAGCCGTCATTGCATTACTCTTTGTTTATGTTGAAGACTAAATGACCGTACTCTGGATACTGGCATGTGTGTGAAACAGTGGTCGAGTGCGCACTGAACGACCACCCGCGATTTAACCACGTGCTTTTACGACAAAGCGAAATTATATTTATGATTTCCAATCTGTATTCTTGTACGACTCTGAGTGTATCTAAGTATAGCGGTTAAATTTTGCGGAACTCTTATTTAAACTGTTATAAGATATCTAAAATTCCAATTAAAGTTTTAGACACTGACCAACGTGATTATACGACTTAAAGATATTTTTTTAAATAAACCTTGGGATTATTTTCTAAGTGGGAGAACCAAAAACGTAAACAACGAACTATTTTAGGAAAAATTAGAAACAAAAATCTATATTGCATAGTCTATTACATTCGCGTGCTGAGCTGACTTTAACATTGATGTCAATAACTTTACGATCATCTTTGATTTTAATAACTCAAAATGCATGCTAGCGTTTGAATATAATCGCTACTAAAACGTACCCATACACAATTGTTAATCATGCGGAACATTCATTTCGATCATCGAATAAAACATCGTTAGTCGTGAACGTTGCAAAGAGTAGTGATTGTTAGATTGGATCGACCGCTGTATGACTTTACAAGGCATACAACGGTTTTATTTTAAGCGTACTTTTGATCAGAACTGATACACACTAATGACGAACAGATCATACAAGGTATTTAGTATTTCAAGTCCATTTGCTTAGAAAATAACCGATCTAAGGATGGACCTGATCTGACGCTGCACGGTAGATCCATTTTTGTACTGGCTCCCATGCAAAGTAATATAAATAATCTTCGGATCAACCTTAAAGATTGACTATTGGGTTAATCGTTATCAGTATGCTATTCTCATACAGAACGCATTTCATACTGTAAGCTCATAGTTGTTTTGTTCCTGATGGACAATGATAGCCACTGTTGGAATTTAGGAGGAGTTGTATAGTAATATATGTAGGTATATATGTAAAGCATGTGAATAATTAATAGGATCATAAACATCAGCTTTGAATATCCTGCCTTTCTAATGCTCCTGTATGAAGGCACCCGAAATTGTTAACATTCCTCTCGTCGGCGCCCGGCCTCTAGCTCTGAGCGTTGATGCAAAGTATTTCGCTTGTATTATTTTGTATTACACTAGGCTGTTGCCTGTGATTTCGCCCGTGTGGAATTAAATATTAAAATGTTTCTTTAGCTATCCCGCTCGACCGCCCAGGCGAGCCAGCGACGACGCGTCAATATTTTATAAAATCTTTATTACATTACTACTAAAAGTTTATAAGCCTGGGTACTTTTAATTTAAAGACGGTCAAAATTGACAAAAACCCCTTAATTGTTACAAGTAACACAAATACACATTTGCATGAAATATGAACATTTGATTTTAATATTAACAGACCAACCCGTTTCATATATATATGTGTATATAGGTACGAATAACTCAAAGGTAGAAGAGAATTTGCATTGTCTCGTCATAAGCTTTTCCCACAAAAGTATTCGGCGTATTTTTGGTAAAGGAACAAAGTTTTAAAGTCGTGATACGTACGCTGTCGTTCAAAAGTTTGCAAATAAGAACTTAGTTTTTAATGAAAATGACGATAAAACTCTGAGGTCTGATCTTTTGATGTCCCATGAGAACCATACATATTTCCAGTATCATAGGTAGCCTATGTGTTCTATATTTCATCAAGATCCAAGCAGTAGTTTTTCTAACAAACGTCCATTCATAAATTCGCATTTACGAGTATAATATTAGTAAGATTAATAAATGGTTGATATTTTTCTTTGCACAATCGCCTACTCAATATTCTTGAATTATTTTTATCTTTGAATTATCGAAACTTTTTAATTAATTTTTATTCGTTTCATAAATGTTATGAGTATGATTAGTTTCATAATGTCTATAAAATTTCTTCATGAATCAACAAGTAAGAAAGTTAAACACATAAAGAAAAATATTATTTAAGACTGAACGTTTTTCAAATTGTTTGATATTTGATATTTAAGTTACACAGTTATTCAAATTAAAATTTCCTTGCTAAGATTAATTACAACTAATATAACATGACGCTTGTTGAAATTTCCAGAACAATGATCTGCCATCAACTTGTGAGATTAATAATTATGTTTAGTAAATGTTTTATTACTGTACATGAAATGTATCAAATGGCCAAGAAATTGTACGGACAAAGAACGCTTAGTTTAACGCATAATGGATAACTTTCACTTATTTCTATAGTAGATGAGCTTTTTATATGATGCCCTTGAATAAGCCTGGAGAAATTATACATGTATATTTTCTATGACTTTGTTTTAGTTTTTACCAGAAACAATAATCATTTTATCCAACAACACCAACTTTGTAAATATATTAGTATGAGTAATTCATACATCTGTAGTTTTGTAATTTTTTAATTATAAATCATATTTTTATGTTAGAAATGTGTATAGAATCTGTCCACGGTTTGAGTTAAACAGAATGATATCAATTACGAAAGCGACTTGTTAATGCATCACTGTTAGCTCTGATGCCCCAGTCTCCCGCCAATAAGACTTAATGGCCAGACATCTAAGAATTTGATTGGGCGAGACGACGTAGGCGCTCGCTGATACACATGTGAATGCACTAATAAAAATACTGAACAGTATTATTGTTATCTTTGATTCGAACTGTGTCGGATACTGAACCGCGTCTGCTATGCAATGTCGAAGCAATTATAATATCAAAACTCTAAATAATCAAAATGTCATAATGTAAGCAAAAAGTTTTATAGAAAATCCTATATTATTTAGTCTTTTTTTTATTTTCAAGATAACATCCTCTGATGTACTCAGAACAATTTACCTAATAATCTCAGTAATAAATACTTTAAAAAATCTATTGTTTTTTAAATATACTATATTCGATCATCTAACCATTAGAATGACGTTGCTAGACGATTACGAATTGAGAAAATTTCGGTTGTCGAACACGACGCAATAAAATAAATTGACTCTAATCGAGGGTTTAAAATACCCACGCCTACATCAATGTTTATGACATAAATATACCTTCATGGTGACACTTCAGTTCCTTGAAACATTATTTTTCATAGCTATTAGGTAGTAATAAATATTATGAAATATAAAAAATACTATAGGAATGAAATAAGAAACAGGTCAACAATCAAAGACTAATGTTACAACTAAATAACCTCATACTCCTATTGGTAATGAATAAAGCATTGAAAGGAGGTCATAAGAAATAAACAAATGTGGTATAGGAAACCCTTTAAAGTCCCGCGTGTGTAAGTAATTGGTATCAAATGAGACAACATTAACTGACCCGACAAAAGTGATTGGTTCTAATTGCGAAAAAAAGGTCGATTGTGGATATGTAACAAGTCATAAAAAGAAACAGTATGATTGTTTTAAATTAATAGTTATTAATAACTAATACTCTATCACGTTAATGTTAACGAATCTCGAAGGAATAAAAAAAGAAATATAAAATTAAGTGGTGTTACATTGCCACAGTAGCCCTTGTCTGGTATGGCCTGTTTTAGTTTACTGGCGTCAGTTACTGTTTACATTATGCCAGTTGAATGCCAGCGCTGACTTTAAGCGCTACTGTGCTACTGTACTGGTGTTATGTAAACCATGCATAATTGTAATAAGTTTTAGGTCATCCTTAATGAACTTGTACCAATCTCGAATCAAATAAAGGCCGCTAATACGAATACTCGTATCGCTTGAACATGTGTTAATTTAGATGAAACTAGATCTTTATAGAATTCATTAATCTGTCTAGTCTTATTTTAAAATGTGTCAGTCTAATATAATAACACATACATTAGATGCGTATTCTTGCCCGGATTCTCTTGCGGTACATTTTGGTTTATTGATCTTTTAAATTGACTAACAGTTTATTTTCTTCAAATAGAATTATATACACACTAGCGCAGCAAAATAAGGTTCGTTGCGACCTAATATGTGGGCAGTAGTCTCAAGATAATGCTATTATAATGATAGCGTCAGCTGGCGCCACTGTATACTAATCGTTTTTGTACTTTAAAATTGTTTACAGCACGCAAACGGACCAATGTGCATTCGCACTAATAACTAATACAAGAGCTAAATTAAAAAATGATCTTTTAAACTAATCAATACTGATTTGCAGCTAACGCCATCTTTCACTGTCGTATTATTAACTTGATTATTTTCAAGACGTTATTAGGTAAGAAAAACTGTGCAAAATATAAACAAAGATTCATCAATTTTCATCAAGCTTCAATTAGTGAAAATACGATTAAAATTATTAATGTATTAGTGGATTGATGAAGAAATATATTTAAAGAAAACCACACATCAATTACAGTTACACTAATAATTCTACAATATGCGTAAGAATGGTCGTTAGTCTCATCTAATAAAGTTCTAGTATGCTTTCTAATTATATGTCACATGTCCTGACGCACAATGATCACTAATTAGCTTATTCTTGCAACTGCCGTTCTATCAAAGCACCATAGAATTTAATGAAGGCCTCTCCGCGACCATATTTATTGAAATCAATATTTAACTAAGTATAAAAATATATTAAACGATCCTACAAATTGCAACAGTCGTTGAGTTTTACGAACTCGCGACGACACTAGCTAAAGACCTTTTGGAATTTAACGTTAGTGTTATGGCAATTATTTACGTATATTATTTTGGGTAACGTAAATAAACGCATAACTCTGTTACCGACTATGTCGAAACAGACGTGAGCGTAAATGATGCGTAACTAACCGTAAGTTTCTACTGCAGATACATTCGTACAAAATATATATTATCGTCTCTTTCGTGCTCTCTGGAAAGTTCGAGATAACAATATGTTTTGTATATGTTTCGGCAGTGGAAATCCACAGTAAGTGAGGCGCAGTGTTTTGTGTATTGTAGTGAGAGTTAGCCGCTTTGTTTGCGTAAGTAGGTGATAAAGATAAGAAGGGAGTTTAACCAAGGATGTTATCATGAAGCTGTAAACATTAAATATCCTCTTACCCTACGTGTTTTGACTTGGGACTAGTGAGTGTAATAGGGCCGGTGTAGTTATTGAGAGTTTACCATTGGGCTGGTTGATCGGTATGCCGATCGGCCCAACGGGAAACATCCCTTATTGTTTTTTTAAGTATTCACTTGTTAATGCAAATACTTCACTTTAAGATTTAAGAATAAAATATTAAAATTAATTACCAAAACAGCTGGAGTGGTTGAAATATCGTTAGTTAAAATTCAACATTAACCGTGAGCTTCTCAGACCAAAATCTCCGTTAAAAATATTGTAATCTCTGTTTTGTCAAAGATAAAGACAGGGATAACGATATGTTTTATACATAGATTTTGGTCTCAAACTCACGGTAACTTATTTAACTTTTGCTATAAATACTCTAGATCTACATTTTTGACAAACATTTCCCTGTTCAATTTTTTAATTAATCCACAAGTTTAAAGTTGTTTTCGACAATATTTTTGAGATCTGAATTTCTGGATTTAATTGGCGTCCAATTTAATTTCCTGACACTTGGAGTGTTTTACTACGTTTACGGTCTCGTCAGGCTGAGGTGCTTGATGCACCAATATTAATAGTTCAGGCCAACGAAACGATTTTTAATTATAAATTTTTAAAATTGATCCCATTGATTTATCGAACTATTAAACTTCAAGAATTTTTGTTTGTGAATTAAAGGTAATATTATTTATGTACTCTGGTAATTGTGAAGAATACTAAATAATATTTAACGTGACTTTTTACTTGTTATATTTTCGATGAATTATATCTTTCTCTAGATAAATTTTGTGTTTTAAATAACAATTTGTATTTCTTTGTGTAAAAATAATTTGTTACAATTCAAATAATTGTTTTGTCCAGGTTAAACCAAGAGATAAAAGGTGGCGCGTGGTGTCCCAAGTCTCAGATAACAACGGAATCAACTGAATGGCTGGAGGTGAACCTGCATACTGTTCACGTGATCACGGGTGCAGGTACTCAGGGCCGTTTTGGGAACGGCCAAGGTCAGGAATACGCAGAAGCCTATGTTCTCGAGTATTGGCGCCCTAAATTGGGGAAGTGGGTCCGATATAGAGGCGCCGATGGTCAAGAGGTAATTAATATTTACTATATAGGTTATTAATATATAGGTATTAAACCTATTACTTTTATTTGCTTGTGTAAAATTGATAAATATTATGTATTGGTTGGTGAATTGGAAATTGCATTGGCTTTTGTAGAATGCAAGAGGTTTTATAAAGTCTTTGAAAGTCCTATCTATAGGTAAATTCACTAGACTTTGAAATAACAAATTAAAATGACGATCGTTTCAGATATTCTTTTACTACATTGCAAGAACGGAGTTTGTTTCATTTATTTCTTCTGTTCATTTTTTAAAATTAATGCTAATTAAAGGAACGTCGAGACTGGTTCATTTTATCACATCGAAACAGTATTTTTATGACCAATTAAATATATTTTCTATTTAAAATAAAAGAACTTCCAGTTCTGTTTCATTTGACGTTAAAGAAATTTTTTGTAACTCTTTTTCATTTGAGGTTGAAGAGAAAAATTTTGCAACTCGGTTCTGCGTTGCGCAAATATAAATAAAAATCCGTTATTAGTTTGTTTGTATATTATAAGAAGTCGGGAAATGTAAGTCAGGCATACGCTTTATGCAAAAAGTTTCAACTCGAGTGAATAAGCGGCAAGAAGAACTTTAGTGGAACTTCTTCGGCCGTTTCATAGTGAGTTGGCAAATAAAATCTTTCCAGTCACGGCAGATGTAGGTAACCTGGGGCTGCCGCATTCAATGAAAATATTTTGATGACGTCTTCTTGGTTTATTATGATCTCGATGCTGGAGGGTATTCTGGCCCTAATTTCGTTTTCGCCTAAGATAATATTAGAATTCGTAATATTTGGGTCAAAACTGAACCCTTTTCTATTTATTTTACGATGTTAAATTATCATTTGTAAAACAAGCACGTTACCTTATTTAGTCTTGATTCGTGGATGATGGTGATGGGTAAGGTCTAATTAGATTTGAAAATAAATAGCTACACTGGTATACTTTACGATGAGAATTTATATAAATTATCTTCTGCAGATTCTCACGGGGAATGCGAACACATACCTTGAAAAGAAGAACCACTTGCAACCACCGATATGGGCCTCGAAGATACGCTTCATACCTTACAGCTCCCATCGGCGAACTGTTTGTATGAGAGTCGAACTCTACGGCTGCTACTGGAGCGGTAAGTAAATTTTTTAATAATAAATAACACCTCTTTTCTACTAGTTTAAACGAACTAACCGCACTCCGTCGTGGCTGCGTTTGTGAAAATGATATGAACTCGTAGTATAGGTCATAGAAGTAATAGCTGAGTGCGGCGGCGGTAGTAGAGCTACACGTTTAGTGGAAAAGGGGTCTAAAAGTTAGGTGTATCCAAAATATACATTTATTATTTCTAACATAGATCCATAGCTATGATTAAAATATTAATAGTAGATAATTTTAACATGCGTTTATTTCTAGATGTTAAATTATATACCGTGCACATATATTGTTAAGATTTATAGCGCGATGTCAACAACAAAATAATAATGCGAGATATCGTTATTGCGTTAGGCATTTGATTGTATGACCTTTTGACCCGTATCTGAGACATCGTATACATAGATAAGTTGTTGATAAATTTTTGTCTTCAATTAGTTTCATTTTGTCACCACCTAGCAGCAGTTTCATGCAGGAATTATTAGGAATACCATAATTAGTCCGTTCATCGTAGTTTCGACGGATGCGTTCAATCCAACGTAATACGAATATTTTTTGTGATTCGCCTAAAAACAAATAACCACCTGTCACATTGACTCAAAATCTGATTGTAATTGACTACTGGTAATTGCGGATTTATAAACAGAAAGTCAAATCAACATGAAAGAAAAATAAGGTTTATAAAAAAACTATTTGATTCCTGGATGAATATCAATGCAGATTTTTTCGAAGGTTTATCAATATATGATTAATGCATAGAGGAACTAACATTGAATTTTTATTTCCTACAGAAAACTATTAAAAGCTAGAGTTCATTATCCTTCTTGAGTGCCTTAATATGTGTGTATTTATACAACTTGAGAGTACGCGAGTTGGATAAACTTTTCACAGGCATTCCGCAAGAGATTAACCACGGTACAGTGTAATTGAGGAACGCCTGATATTTTTCAATTTAAACCTACAGCCAAGCATTGTCTTGCCTGACATAACTAAAAGTGCAATGACATTTATCATTTAAGTACTAATTATTGTATAAATATGTCAAATTAACACTTCTACATGTTTGCCATTCATTTTTTTTATTTAATTCGGCTTTTAGGTTTAGTTGAGAGTTGATAAGGACCCTTTCAAGCCAGTATCGACAGCTACAAGTGTTAGGCGTAGGCTTTATAAGCTTTCAGTACCGACTATTTACAGCAGTCAGTATATGGTGCCCCTTAGAAGTTACGTTTACGGCCGATCAGTTACGGAGGAGATAGTGTTTTTACAAATATTTTTAGAGGTCTCTTGTTAACGGAAATATGTTATTTTTTTAGAGGAACATACTGTCAAACTCGTACTTTTGCGTTATATTGAAGTACAAGAAAAAGCTTAACATATTTTCATATGTTTCCTTAATTTACACTGTAGTCATACAACATTCGTAGTTGCATACAATGTAAACAGCTTCGGCTTATGAAAAATATTATGGTGGTTTTTAATGGTAACGTGTGGGCAATTTCGGGGAAGTTACAGTTGGTAGTCGCGGCATGCGAGCCATTATTAATGTAAAAAGCGGCAAATTGCACCGCTTTTAATCATACGTCTACGTTTTCACAGGAGCTTGTTGATTTTTTACTATGGCTTTCCATATTAATATGGAACATTAGTCGTTGCTAGACTCAATTTTAAAACATGACGTGTATAGATAAGGTTCATAATTTAGTACTTGCATGATAGGACGTCTGTTTTTATGTAACACCACCTGAACTCGCGATGCCAAAGTCAAAGCATATATTACTTAGGAATAAATTAAAATTTATATTGATTATATCAGTTAAATAAGTAAGTCAGTGCGAGACGCGACGCGACCGCGAAGTCTTCGGATTAAACACTCGCCCTGAAGATGGACCCCCGATGGGTTCGAAACTAGTCGGTGCCGTCACCGGACGATCAGACGTGAGTTAAGCCGTTTCTTAATTAATTAAGTATATTAAATGATTTACTTGTGTCTTTAGATCCTCAGCTAATTATGCAAATGGCTTACTTCAAATAAAAATTAATTCCTGGCTAATTAAAACTATAAATCGTCACATACTTTCATGATAGCTTTACAAATTATGTAACTAGTTATATTAAATGTGCACAACTAACGTACTCGTATATTTCCACATGAGGGTTCGTTTGATAAGTTACTAACTCTATAGAGAGTCAGACCAACCAAGGCAAGTTGTTTCAAAACGCTATCGGTTCCAATTCCTGGGCGAATAGAATTTAAAACTCTAACTTTTGCACGGCCATTATTATGTTAGTGAAAGACTCCTTTTAGGTCGTCTTATAGAGGCCATAGAAATATTCTGGCGCTGTCTGAGCCATGTATCAAGTATGGTTTCTTATCAGTATTTTTATCAGTATTCCATTGACTAGGAATACTAAAGAAAACTAAATATATAGTATTACCGAAACTTAAACAAGATAAAGTGTAATTGTTTAAAGTGTTCATGTCTAGCGGTATATTTTAACAGGATCATAACAAAGTTTCTCTAACTTGAAAACCACAAGCTTAAGTGTTTTTGACGCGAGCCGCTTCTAACTTGTTAAGTAATAAGCATACTGTTAATGTAAGGAAGTTATAGTTCACTAACTAGCTTTTGCCCGCGACTCCGTCTGTGCGGAATTAAAAAAAGCTCAATTAGTAGCCTGTGTGTTCTTCTAGGATTCGTTCTGGAGATACATTCTATCAAACATCCATACTTTCGCATTTATTATATTACTAACTCTCTCCCGCGACTCCATCCGAGTGAGAAAAAATTCCGAATAAGTAGCCTGTATGTTCTTCCAGATTAAGTTCTATATCTATGCCAAATTTCATCAAGATCCTTTGAGGCGTTCAAACAAATATCCATCCATCTAAACATTCAACATTTACAATATTAGTAAGAAGTAAGATGTTCCAAGGAGAATTCAATATGTTTTTTTTCGTATTATAATTCGTAATATTTCGTAATTGCACACCTAAAACAATAAATGAAAACCTCTATTTAGGTATGGGTCCAGTGTATATTGTACTCAGTCAAACATATTTCATGATATTGTAAAATCACTACAGTAAAATTATTCATCATATTTAAGATTGAGTAACATTTCCTGCAAGTGAACAATCGCGACAAGCTCACACACACACATGCACACAACCTGTAACAATTTCCTTGCCCATGAGTGAATTTATAAAAGCACCGACCAGGTGTCGGCACCATTGTACAAACGCGCTTAGAATTATAAATAAAAAGCCATTGTAAATTTGTCATACACTTTATAATATTATGCGGCATACAAGCTTTTATTTCTTTTGTTTCGGATTGCGAGAAAGAAAAGCACGAAGTGTAGTGACAATTACTGCAAATATATACGAGGCAGAAATAGAATCTTTTAAGTGAATTAATATTTGAAGTATACGAAAACAACACAACGTACGGCCGTACCTCTGGAGTAGGCAGAGATTACGAATGCCACATTCAAACATCTATACATACATGTTTCTAGGTTTAAGGTGCCCTTAATACCTATCTAGATACTAAATTCCTACCTATTATTTATTAGTAAGCGAATAAATTTTAAAATATGTCTAGGCAATGTTAACGTAGGTTTCTAATTTCTGTTTAAAAAAGGATGTAACAGATTTGATTTCAGAACTTTATATTGAGTCGTACATAAAATAAAACATTACAAGAGTCGCACATTATTTTCTCAGATTAAATGTAAGTTTCTTTTTATTTAACTGCTGTATCAGTGCCTTTGAGTGAAAAACAAACATTTTGCGGCAGTTCGTAACTCGAAGCGTTTATCGACGTTTATTTGAATAATGTTTCCATTTTAAATTATACTACGCTAAAATAAGAAAATGTAAACGCTTTAATAGGTATGAAAAGCGACATTAAAAGCAATAATAATATTGTCTAGAATGGATAATCTTAACAGTGGTAGACGTCAACAACTACATTTGTTACACGAATGAACCAGTTCAAGTGGTGCAATACCACTACAACACAGACAGGCGTCAAGTGGAAGTCATTCTTCGTAGTCCGATTTTGTGCCGGATATGAACTCGTAGTATAGGTCATAGAAGTAATAGCTGAGTGCGGCGGCGGTAGTAGAGCTACACGTTTAGTGGAAAAGGGGTCTAAAAGTTAGGTGTATCCAAAATATACATTTATTATTTCTAACATAGATCCATAGCTATGATTAAAATATTAATAGTAGATAATTTTAACATGCGTTTATTTCTAGATGTTAAATTATATACCGTGCACATATATTGTTAAGATTTATAGCGCGATGTCAACAACAAAATAATAATGCGAGATATCGTTATTGCGTTAGGCATTTGATTGTATGACCTTTTGACCCGTATCTGAGACATCGTATACATAGATAAGTTGTTGATAAATTTTTGTCTTCAATTAGTTTCATTTTGTCACCACCTAGCAGCAGTTTCATGCAGGAATTATTAGGAATACCATAATTAGTCCGTTCATCGTAGTTTCGACGGATGCGTTCAATCCAACGTAATACGAATATTTTTTGTGATTCGCCTAAAAACAAATAACCACCTGTCACATTGACTCAAAATCTGATTGTAATTGACTACTGGTAATTGCGGATTTATAAACAGAAAGTCAAATCAACATGAAAGAAAAATAAGGTTTATAAAAAAACTATTTGATTCCTGGATGAATATCAATGCAGATTTTTTCGAAGGTTTATCAATATATGATTAATGCATAGAGGAACTAACATTGAATTTTTATTTCCTACAGAAAACTATTAAAAGCTAGAGTTCATTATCCTTCTTGAGTGCCTTAATATGTGTGTATTTATACAACTTGAGAGTACGCGAGTTGGATAAACTTTTCACAGGCATTCCGCAAGAGATTAACCACGGTACAGTGTAATTGAGGAACGCCTGATATTTTTCAATTTAAACCTACAGCCAAGCATTGTCTTGCCTGACATAACTAAAAGTGCAATGACATTTATCATTTAAGTACTAATTATTGTATAAATATGTCAAATTAACACTTCTACATGTTTGCCATTCATTTTTTTTATTTAATTCGGCTTTTAGGTTTAGTTGAGAGTTGATAAGGACCCTTTCAAGCCAGTATCGACAGCTACAAGTGTTAGGCGTAGGCTTTATAAGCTTTCAGTACCGACTATTTACAGCAGTCAGTATATGGTGCCCCTTAGAAGTTACGTTTACGGCCGATCAGTTACGGAGGAGATAGTGTTTTTACAAATATTTTTAGAGGTCTCTTGTTAACGGAAATATGTTATTTTTTTAGAGGAACATACTGTCAAACTCGTACTTTTGCGTTATATTGAAGTACAAGAAAAAGCTTAACATATTTTCATATGTTTCCTTAATTTACACTGTAGTCATACAACATTCGTAGTTGCATACAATGTAAACAGCTTCGGCTTATGAAAAATATTATGGTGGTTTTTAATGGTAACGTGTGGGCAATTTCGGGGAAGTTACAGTTGGTAGTCGCGGCATGCGAGCCATTATTAATGTAAAAAGCGGCAAATTGCACCGCTTTTAATCATACGTCTACGTTTTCACAGGAGCTTGTTGATTTTTTACTATGGCTTTCCATATTAATATGGAACATTAGTCGTTGCTAGACTCAATTTTAAAACATGACGTGTATAGATAAGGTTCATAATTTAGTACTTGCATGATAGGACGTCTGTTTTTATGTAACACCACCTGAACTCGCGATGCCAAAGTCAAAGCATATATTACTTAGGAATAAATTAAAATTTATATTGATTATATCAGTTAAATAAGTAAGTCAGTGCGAGACGCGACGCGACCGCGAAGTCTTCGGATTAAACACTCGCCCTGAAGATGGACCCCCGATGGGTTCGAAACTAGTCGGTGCCGTCACCGGACGATCAGACGTGAGTTAAGCCGTTTCTTAATTAATTAAGTATATTAAATGATTTACTTGTGTCTTTAGATCCTCAGCTAATTATGCAAATGGCTTACTTCAAATAAAAATTAATTCCTGGCTAATTAAAACTATAAATCGTCACATACTTTCATGATAGCTTTACAAATTATGTAACTAGTTATATTAAATGTGCACAACTAACGTACTCGTATATTTCCACATGAGGGTTCGTTTGATAAGTTACTAACTCTATAGAGAGTCAGACCAACCAAGGCAAGTTGTTTCAAAACGCTATCGGTTCCAATTCCTGGGCGAATAGAATTTAAAACTCTAACTTTTGCACGGCCATTATTATGTTAGTGAAAGACTCCTTTTAGGTCGTCTTATAGAGGCCATAGAAATATTCTGGCGCTGTCTGAGCCATGTATCAAGTATGGTTTCTTATCAGTATTTTTATCAGTATTCCATTGACTAGGAATACTAAAGAAAACTAAATATATAGTATTACCGAAACTTAAACAAGATAAAGTGTAATTGTTTAAAGTGTTCATGTCTAGCGGTATATTTTAACAGGATCATAACAAAGTTTCTCTAACTTGAAAACCACAAGCTTAAGTGTTTTTGACGCGAGCCGCTTCTAACTTGTTAAGTAATAAGCATACTGTTAATGTAAGGAAGTTATAGTTCACTAACTAGCTTTTGCCCGCGACTCCGTCTGTGCGGAATTAAAAAAAGCTCAATTAGTAGCCTGTGTGTTCTTCTAGGATTCGTTCTGGAGATACATTCTATCAAACATCCATACTTTCGCATTTATTATATTACTAACTCTCTCCCGCGACTCCATCCGAGTGAGAAAAAATTCCGAATAAGTAGCCTGTATGTTCTTCCAGATTAAGTTCTATATCTATGCCAAATTTCATCAAGATCCTTTGAGGCGTTCAAACAAATATCCATCCATCTAAACATTCAACATTTACAATATTAGTAAGAAGTAAGATGTTCCAAGGAGAATTCAATATGTTTTTTTTCGTATTATAATTCGTAATATTTCGTAATTGCACACCTAAAACAATAAATGAAAACCTCTATTTAGGTATGGGTCCAGTGTATATTGTACTCAGTCAAACATATTTCATGATATTGTAAAATCACTACAGTAAAATTATTCATCATATTTAAGATTGAGTAACATTTCCTGCAAGTGAACAATCGCGACAAGCTCACACACACACATGCACACAACCTGTAACAATTTCCTTGCCCATGAGTGAATTTATAAAAGCACCGACCAGGTGTCGGCACCATTGTACAAACGCGCTTAGAATTATAAATAAAAAGCCATTGTAAATTTGTCATACACTTTATAATATTATGCGGCATACAAGCTTTTATTTCTTTTGTTTCGGATTGCGAGAAAGAAAAGCACGAAGTGTAGTGACAATTACTGCAAATATATACGAGGCAGAAATAGAATCTTTTAAGTGAATTAATATTTGAAGTATACGAAAACAACACAACGTACGGCCGTACCTCTGGAGTAGGCAGAGATTACGAATGCCACATTCAAACATCTATACATACATGTTTCTAGGTTTAAGGTGCCCTTAATACCTATCTAGATACTAAATTCCTACCTATTATTTATTAGTAAGCGAATAAATTTTAAAATATGTCTAGGCAATGTTAACGTAGGTTTCTAATTTCTGTTTAAAAAAGGATGTAACAGATTTGATTTCAGAACTTTATATTGAGTCGTACATAAAATAAAACATTACAAGAGTCGCACATTATTTTCTCAGATTAAATGTAAGTTTCTTTTTATTTAACTGCTGTATCAGTGCCTTTGAGTGAAAAACAAACATTTTGCGGCAGTTCGTAACTCGAAGCGTTTATCGACGTTTATTTGAATAATGTTTCCATTTTAAATTATACTACGCTAAAATAAGAAAATGTAAACGCTTTAATAGGTATGAAAAGCGACATTAAAAGCAATAATAATATTGTCTAGAATGGATAATCTTAACAGTGGTAGACGTCAACAACTACATTTGTTACACGAATGAACCAGTTCAAGTGGTGCAATACCACTACAACACAGACAGGCGTCAAGTGGAAGTCATTCTTCGTAGTCCGATTTTGTGCCGGATATCTAATTTTAGTCCTCTTTCCCTTCCCACACTTTCCTTATAAGAAAACAGGGGGAGCGGATGTGCGATTGAGAACCTTACTATACATCCTCTCCCCCGTTAATTATAGGTAGGCAACTCATTTGCCATTGCTGAATATGGACAGCGGTCGATTCGCATTTAAGGAAAATTCAGGTGGCCGCTGACTTGTTTGTCACCCTATAATAAAAAAATGTCGCTGATTTACTTATTAAATAAGCACTAAAAATAAGTTCTTTAGTGAATGTTCATCTCAGTAGTTGCATGATTAATCTGTTTGCCAACCACGTTGCTAAGCACGATACAGTGTTCAAGCAGAAAATGTATCATAAATACTTGTGCATGCATGCACTTATGCAAATTTCCCTTGTGGTATGCAAAGCTTTAAGGGTATAAAAGTAAAAGCTAATTAATAAGCGCATCTGACAAGTTGTCGCTTGTGCATAATACCCACAAAGTAAATAGTTTGAAATTACTGACGTCTAGTTATGGTATTTTAATCGTTAGTTACACTGTTCCTTAGTGTACATTCTAAACTGTGGATCGCCCTTGCTGACCAATAACGATTGTGAGAGTGGCAGTTTATAAGCTTTGCTACTTGGAAACGGGATTTTTCATGTATAGATATCGTCGATTGAAATCGGTACCTATTTTTGAAGAATAATTAAAAGCGACAAACTAAATATTCCTTAATTAAAATCTAACTTTAAGGTTAATTATGTCATGATTCTTTTGTTCGTATTTTTAATTACTAAAAATATCTGACTTATAAAAGTAAACTGAATATTACTCGGGTCGAAATATACGAGTACTAAGCGCATTTAATTTTTCTCGAAAAAAACTTCTAATTAAGTCGTCGGGGTCGATGCCGATTTTTTTTTGCCGCCCTGTTTATTATTTCATAATGAAACTTTTTTATTCCATTATTTATAACTTAGATAATATTTGTCAACAGTTGGTATAGTTGCATATTCAATGCCGAAAGGAGATAAACGATCGAATGGGATAGAATTAACCGATATGACATACGATGGACAATGGGGTGAGGAACTTAGAGGAGGTTTGGGTCAATTGGTAGACGGGCAATATGGCGGTGACGAGATTCGGGAAGCTGCGAGGAATTCTGCATGGGTGGGCTGGAAGAAGGAATCCAGGCCCAATCCTCCCGTTATCACATTTGAGTTCGATAAAGTGCGTGAATTCAGCGCCGTTCACTTTTATTGCAACAATCGTTTTATGAGAGATGTCCAGGTAAGGATACTACTATAACCGAGCGACTTAAATATTATTGGGATGATGCATAAATATTTGCAGTGGTTTTAAAAACTTGGCACTTTTCTGCTGGATACTAAAATATCAGAACCAAAACTATAATGGTTCGCTATTCTTAGATGTTCTACGCTCGATTCTTACTTGAATTTTTAAAAAGGTCAATTTCTGTTTTAGGTTTTCTCCGAAGCTATTATATCGTTTTCGATCGGCGGCAGACACTTTCAAGACGAACCTATTCGTTATAGTTACGTCGAAGATAGCATATTTGAGAGCTCTCGTAACGTCAGTATAAAACTTCATCACCGTATCGGCAAATGGGTGAGAATTGAACTGCGTTTCGCTGCTAGTTGGATATTGATCAGTGAAGTTGTGTTCGATTCGGGTAAGTCTGTATTCTACTATTTTAAAATATTTTTAGATAATTTTTAATAGTAAATATAGTAGTCGTAACGTTTTATCTGTAGGTTATACTTTATGTTGTAATAAAAAGAATTAAAAAAAATATCAAGTCTAAAAATATGTCAATCGTATAAAAGAACATCATTATGGAAGCTCAACAAATTTTCTGAAAGTAATATTTTAAATTACCTACCGATTAGATGTTATACAGATTCTCTTGAACGTAAAGTACGAAAGGAAGAAAAAACGAGCAAAGGCAATCAAAGGACATCGTTATCTCGTTTTGGCGCTTTGCTATTATGTACATCATTATTATTTATCATTACTTTGCTTGCTGAGAAAAATTCAAGATGTATTTTTGTGAAGTTAACTCTCCTAAAGAGAGGTAAACTTGTGTCACGTCGAATTCTTTATTCTATAGCCAATTTTATTCAAACACTAGCTGTCGCCCGCGACTCTGTCAGCGGAATTAAAAAAAAAAAACATCTTCTAGGTCATGTTCTATAGGTATGCCAAATTTCGTAGAGATCCGTTCAGTCGTTCCGGAGTTACCTACAAACAACTATCCATCCAAACATTCGCATTTATAATATTAGTATGATTCACAGATGTCGCTCAAGGCAATTACACTCCAGAAACTGTGAAGGCAACTGGTGGAAAAGAAAAAACGAAATCGAGTACAACCAAAGATTTACCGATATCGACTGCACACCAAGAAGATCCTTTATACATGGCTATTGTTGTAGGAGTTTTAACAGCTCTAGTGATACTCTTAGCAGTCGCTGTGTTCCTCATAGTACATAGACATCGACACAGAAAGTGTTTCGCTTCTCCATTAGCGAAGTCTACAATTTCCCAGAAGAGGACTGTGACTGATACATACAACCCCTGTGGCACATCTATGATGCCTGACAACAAGATGATACTAGATTGCGGTCTAGATGTCAAATCTGACGAATATCAGGAGCCATATCAAGCGCTTAAATGTGCCCCCTACTTTAGTTATAGCACAGTATTGCTCGAAATGAAAGATTTTGTTAAGGACTCAAGTACACCTTTATCAGGTAACCTTTTTTTACAGCGTTATGTTTTACTGCGTATTTGTTTAAAACGCTCTGTATATTTTAAATTTAAAAACTGTAGCCACATCATATACGATATTTGTTGTATTTTTTAAGTTTCCGTTTCAAATCCGTTTTATCTACAGATAGTTCTAACTACGAGTACGCGGTGCCAGAGTTGAGTTCAGCGCCGCTGCTGACGAAGCGTCGGCTGGCAGACAGTCTGTCAGGGCGCACCACAGACCCGCTGACAGACCATGACCCTGAGATGGGACTCGGGGCACGCCGCTCCGCACCAGCCTCTATACGCTCCAAGCATAGCATTAGGGTGAGTCATATACATACACACGCACATAACGAAAAATCCAACAAAAACAACTAGTAATAGACTCCAACAGTTAAAGCACACACTGCTAAAAAGCAAAGTTTGATAAACCACCTGTATGAGATACTACGTATCATGTGGGGTACGTAAAGGATTTAGTAAGGGTTATTTTAGTTGCTAAACGGAATCAAGTTATTTAAACACTAATGAGCCTGAGCATGACACACTTGGTGCCTTAAGTCATTTTTATTTCTCTATAAAAACCCATACAACATAAGAGTTAAGATGGATTTATAAGACCAAAGATTTATAAGATACATGGACTGCATTACACCGATACTGACAGCTTCAAGCATTTGTTCCGTTGACTGGTTAGCGACGACAGTGAAATTACTATCCGTGTATAGCGAACTTTAATTATGTGGAAACTGCAGATCGTCTAAAGCCGATCATTTGAAACTGAACTGATTGCATATTGCCATCCGTGTATGACCAAACATGTGCAGTTAGACGCACACGTACTGCTTTGGTCGATGTTTGTCTTTAGTTTAAATCAGACATCCCCAAACTATTTTGGACAAGTTGACCCCCTTTTCCAAAATGAATCGTTACCACAGACCCCCATGGACAAATTACCTACTTTTAAAATCAATTTTTATTATTATTATTCATTCTGACTGAGGTTAATAGAAGAAGACAGAGTGAGAATTAGCAATGCTTTAAGTTCGATATCGAACCCATAAACCCCTGGTTTAAATCATAGTCGTATACTGCGAATAACGAATTCCTTTCTAACTTTAGTTCACTTTTATTGTACCTTTCTTATTATGCTTTGTTCGACAGTCGCCGAGTCAACAAGAGGTGTTGACAGATCTGAAGCGTCGTTTGGAAACAACAAATGTGATAGAGTTCCCGCGACACAGACTGCGTATGATATCGAAGTTGGCAGAGGGAGCCTTTGGCACGGTAAATGACCATAAAAGGGCCTAATACGGACCTAATTAACGTAGTGTATCATTCCTATTTAAATATATTTATATGTTTTTTTGTTTTAATATAACATATTATTGCGACATATAGAGCTTGGTATAATATAAATATACGTTTTAGTAAAATGATTTAATTAAATATGATAATTGTATATTTAATTTATTAAATAGTTGTATAACATCCATTATTTATTTTATAATAATGTATATGATATTATTAAGTATTGATAACATATTAATATATATTAGAGGGAATATAATATATTAAATTGTATGAAAGGAATATAATAAAAACTGCAATTTCAATGATGTAGTTTCATTAATTTGTATTCCCTCGAAAATAAAAAAAACATTTATAAATAATATATTTGTTATTATTTTTATATTTAAAACTCTATATCTATTAATTATATATTTCTAATAGTAATTTACTATTTACTTTATTTGAATATAACAATTTCTTTTTACTTTTTAATGCATTTTTTATTGTACTAGGTTTCGCCAGCGACTCCGTCCGTGTGAAATTAAAATAAAAACAAATAGCCTATGTTTTCTTCCAGACTATGTTCTACATCTGTGTTAAATTTCATCAAGATCCATTGAACCGTTCTGGAGATAAAAACAAACATCCATCCATCCAAACATTCGCATTTATAATATTAGTAAGGTTATATTGTAATTATTTGTGTAGGTGTATGTCGCGGAAGCTGACGGTGTGCCTGAGTACAATGGTATTGTGACCTCAGAGAAGAGATTGGTCGCAGTTAAATTTCTATGTCATGATGCGACCCCCAAGGAGAGGTATATCATGTATGACGTATTTTTATATAGTATTTTACTATCACTCTATCTCTATCACATATACTCATAAAACAGTTGTTCGAATTTTACTGAGTTCACACTGTCGAAACATGTATAAAAATATAGTTATCATAACCTTAAAAATGATTATATGTTTTTGTATATAATTTCAAGATTACTTTCAAAAGGAAAGTTTTAATTGGTTCAACTTTTATTGAAAGACTTAGATCGATTATATTCCATTAAAAAGTTTTCGACTTCTGATTTATTTGAATGTAAATTATAGTTTGAAATTTGAAATAGAATAATAATTTTAGTTTTTTTTTTACATTTATGTATATCGTATGAGTAAATAATAAAAAAGAAGCTAAACAACCATGTTAAATATATATATCCAAGTTACATTCTTTCAAGATTATTATAACAAATTGTAAATAAATTTATAAATCATTCGCAAACATCAATTTCCTATTTATATTAAATCTAATTTATGAATTACTAATAATAATTTTCTTTATTAGGGAGGACTTCGAGAGAGATGTTCGCATTTTAGCTGCATTATCTTCACCACATTTGGCGAGAGTGTTAGGTGCTTGTAGGACCCCACCATTAGCTGTGGTCTTAGAATACCTAGAATTAGGTGATTTGTGTGCATTCCTACGATCAGCAGCGCCCCCATCTGTCGGCTCACTTCTACATATTGCAACACAAATTGCAACAGGCATGCAGTATTTGGAATCGCTGAACTTTGTGCATAGAGATTTAGCAGCTAGGTGAGTTCTTATATATTTAGTCCTATGATCATATCAAGATAGCTCTTAGACTATTTTAAGACATATTTTTATGTTTCTTTGAAAATATGATAGTTAAGCTAGAAAAAAGAATAGTTTTTGGTTTTTTATTGTATAAGAAATTATTGTCTTTCAAAAGTCGTGTTTCAAACATTATTATTACGCGTGAGGCATCTATGTAGTCTGGTGGCCATAAAATAAACTAAATTATAATACCTCAGTGGCGCCCCTTGCTAATTTCAAAAAGTGTGACAAGATCATTGTCATACTGTAATTGTTTGGTCAGATTATGCCTTACTCTATGACAAAGTAGATATAACATATTAGATAAATTTTAACTAACCGCGATAGTGGCGCCTCTTTTAAATAGTTAATTTTTTCAATTTGTTTGTTAATTTTCAGGAATATACTAATCGGAAAAGGCTATCAGATAAAAATAAGCGACTTTGGTACTGATAATGAGGCGTACATTTGTGACTATTACAAAGTGGAAGGTCGTGTACCTATACCATTACGTTGGGCAGCGTGGGAGACGCTGTTGGGACATTACACCACCAAAAGCGATGTGTGGGCCTTTGCGGTTACACTGCACGAAATATTCACGTTTTGTAGACGAAGACCTTATGAACATCTCACCGATAACGAAGTATGTTATAAACATTTCGTATTATACCTAGTCAGGTCATAAATTCTGTCACATGTTTAACATAAAATAATTGAAATAAGTTTATTCATTATGTGACCATTTATATACCAAAATGAACTTAACAAAACATAGATTCTTATGACACTAAAATTTATTCAAAATGACCTCCGTGATTTTGAATACAGGCCTTCAATCTGCTCGGCCAGTCGTCTATCGCAGCACGAACGAGGTCCATGTCAATATCGGCCGCTGTCTTAATCAAGGATGTCTCGAGTGACTCCAAATTGGGATGAGGCTTTGAGCACGCCTTTTTCTTCAAGTGTTGCCATATCTTGTTATCTAACGGATTCAAATCTGGACTGGAGGAGGGCCAGTCTTCGTGCCGGCGCGCCGCCAGCCAGTCTTGTGTGCTCTTCGCTCATGAGCTGACGCTGAATCTTGTTGGAATACCCGGTGCCTGTTATTGAACATGGTATGAGAAACAGGTTCCACAAGGTTCGTCAGGACTGTATTTTGATATACAACTGCATTCGTTTTTACACCTTTCTCACAAAAATGTATCTCTGTTAAGCCCCAATAAGAAACTCCCAACTATACCATGAGCGAGGATGGAAAATGAGCTCGTTGGACACAAGGAATACGGTTGCTTGCTTCTTCACTACTGTGTGCAGACAAGTTATCATTTTATTTGTTGGAGCTCTCTTCTACGGTAAAAATGTTTTCATCCGAAAAAAGAATTCCCCGATATTTTTTTCCCGCGTACCGCTTCAACAAAGCGCGGCATCTCTTCAGTCTCAGGTCCATTAGACGAGCGTTCAAACGATGTCCTGTTTTTCTTCGATATGCATGAAGCCCTAAGTCTTCATTTAACACCATTTTCACCGTGGTTCTGCTTAACCCCCTCTGAAGGGCCAACAGTTTCTGCTTACGTTTGGTATTTCTTTGAATTCGCGCCTTCACAGCTTTTATCACTGCTGGAGTCCTAACAGACCGAGGGCGACCACTTCTCGACCTGTCATCTACACTAGAGGCTTCATTGTATCGTTTGATGGTACGATAAACGAATCTTTTGGTTATATTCAAATTTTTCAGTATGTCAAAAATTTGAATTGGCGCGTAACCGCAACGATGCAACGCAATAACTGCAACACGGTCTTCTTTAAGCGTCCACTCCATATTTAAAAATGAGTGAAAATCTAAAATGTATACAGTTTTATTTTCATGAACAATGCGAAATTCGAATTCAATAAACTTTTTCGTGGCCAGCATTCTAAAAGAAAAGTTTTTACTGTGTGACAATACTTATGACCTGACTGTGTATGACCAAAATTAAAAATTAGAAAAAAAAATTCAAAAATGTGCTAAAATAAAAATTTTAGGTACTAGAGAATCTGGCGCACTTGCAAGCGGATGATGGTTTATTTGAATGCATCGAACGTGCACCTGGAATTCCTCGCGATCTTTACGAGCTGATGAGGGAATGCTGGAAACATGATCAATTGGAAAGACCTGATTTCGTTGAAGTGAACCTGTTCCTGCAACGGAAGAGCCTCAATCATGCGACCACGTGACGGGATCATGCGGCTTGTCCGCTATACACAAGTATCGGTTACTAACAAACGGCCCGGGGCAAAGGTAAACGTTGTACTTGCTTCACACACGACTATCAAGTCACTAGGTTTTAAATACGATCACTTCATTTTAGACTTCACATTCTTTTTGTCATCTTTTGTACTATTCTATGTGATTTAGGAATTTTTTTAACATGAAAGTAAATTTAAATTAAATATGTTTTTTATAAAAGAAAATGTTTCCTTACTTAACATTGTAAACAATTAGTATATAATTTTTACCGTTTTTAGTTAATTTTAATAACTGTGGTAACATTAGATATTAATGTGAGGTCTAAAATGATAAGTTATCTTGTTCAAATTGATAAGATGTGACTTTATTGACAAATAATTTATAAATCCTAATACTAACCCTATTTTAATAATAAATTATTCCTCGATAAGTTGAAATACAAAAGCAACAAGTGATATTTTTAACCTCTAAATAAATTTAAACTATTACATATTTTATAAAACAATGTGACAATTTTTATAATTGTTATATTTTTATAATAATCCCTTAAAAAAATGTTACATATCAAATGTTAAATTTTATATTAATCCAAATTTAATATTTAAAAAAAAAAGTTTTGATACTTTAATCCTTGAAGTCTTTAAAGTCATATCTGATATGAAAATATTTGAAGTGAAGTAATAATAACGTTGAACTAATATTGATCATTTGCCCCGGAATAAATAATTAAATGATCAAAACTACTGCATCTGATAATGACATCAACCTAACGGATGCAACAAATGTACTTAAAAAAAAAAAAACTATAAAATAACAATTAAGTATAAAAATAATATTAATTATCTAATGTAGTTAATTATAACTCATAGTCATTAATAATTCGACAATACGAAGTATGCTTCAATACTCAGGAATCGGATTTAAATAATATTTATGTCTCAGTATTAATATATACCTTAATTATTGTAGATTCATATAATTATATGTGGAATTAGTCAATTTAAATTTTATCTCTACTCATTAATAAATACATAAAACATAGTATATTTTAAGAAATAAACATGTTATGTAGTTAATTATTTTTAATATCTCTCTTATTTAATATTCGCTTCTAATTACCGAATAGGTTCAGCGATTCATTTTATATCTTATATATAGAGGAAAAGGTTTATTTTTAATTGTACAATATTTAGATTAATTCCAATCTATAAAAAGTTGACAATTTTTTTTATATATTTATATTTTTTAATATTCCAACAATACTAAAGTTAGATTATTTCATTTAGTTGAAGAACAAAGTTAACTTTTACTATTTTTTTGTTTTTCAAAAAATTTTTTTTGAATTTTTATCATCGTTTATATGTCTTTGTAATCGAAGCTAAGTAAATAAATAGGAAAACTAATTAACATCCCCTCCCCTGGATATAAAACCCCCTTCCTTTCCCTTGCCGGCATAGTGTACATAAAATAAAAGTTGCCTCCGTAAGGTTGTTTGTCAATAATATAAGAGGTAATTTTACATTTTTAGCCCTTTTCTGTGGCCACTTGATCTCCGTTACAGACTGATTTAACTTATATGTGAAGAACGCGACTGCTGCTATCTTTTATATACATTTATTTCTTTTTTTTATATGATTATTTTTGAAATTGGAGATTTATATAAGAGGCTCTTTTTTCCGAATAGTAGATGGTTATTGTTTCGCTTGTATATATGTATTTATTTGATTGTGTCGTTTTGTAGTTTAAATGACTAGCCGTGAGTTTCTAAGATCATGATCTGTATAAAACATATCGTTATCTCTGTCATTATCTTTGACAAAACAGTGATAACAATATTTTTTAAATGGAGTTTATGGTTTCAGAAATAAATGGTTATGGGATTTAAAATGTAAGATGTCATTTGATACGACTGACGTACGTCTGATTTGTCTTACCCGGTAGTGCGACATACATTTCTAGTCCTCTTGCTAACTTGGGTACAATATAATATACAAAATAAAAGCTTACAATAAGACATGATCTTTATCGGACTGTCTTGTCTTCTGTGTTATTTTCTATAGGTATAGACTGACAAGGCTATCTGAATCGGTGGGACAAACTAAATTAAGACAGCTCAATAGCGCCCCTCTGTCAACGTCAAAAAAACACACAAAATCCGCTTTGTACTGTAACTGTCGTATCAATTTGATCTTTTATGTTTTTTTTTATATATTCCAATGTGGCAAACGAGCTATAGCTACATGAATTCGCTGAAATGGCAAAGCCACCCGTACCCATAGACATTCGCAATGTTGTTTTTTATATTTACCTAGGTTTTATATATATTCTTACAGAACCAAACGCAATATCAAAGCCAATCTCACCAGTTCAGATATCCTTGTTTGACTATAAGTGTTACATATTTTTTATAGAACTAATATGCGAACAGTGGACTTACCACGAATATTTATAACAATCGCAATCATAAATTCATCGACAAAATATGTATTAATATTTCCCCTATCGGGAGTAAAGTACGTCAAAAATTCATACTAATTTTGACATCATTTACGATGATATAAAGGCAATTGTCATAAAGTTTCGCGCAAAGTCCACGGCGCCAACAATAGGGGCAGATAATGTTGTCGCACTGTACTTTGTGGTATTGTCAGTTGGGTTTTTAAGTTAATTATAGCGTGTTTATATTATGACTAGGTGTACATGAATGTATGACAATGAAATGCTGAGCTTAGGGGCTGCACAGGGTTCTGTGTGTTGCCGATATTGTGCGAAATGTGTGTGAAAATGTTTATCGAAAAATTAATCAATGAACTTGAATAATAACGTACATAAGTCATCAGTTCGTTCTGTACTATTCTCTATGCAATGAACAGATTTATATATGTATACCCTTTTATATAATACATAATAAATAGCTAGTTTACTTAAACATTCCTTAAGTATCAGTTATAACTATGTATTGAAATATTTTACTTTATATTTATATATTAAATTGTATCGAACATACAATCTTTTTGGAAAGGGTCTAATATAATGATGGGTCCTATTTATAAGGGTCAAAGTAACAAATTGATGACTACTTTTTCATATTAAAAGCTTCCTCTTCGTTTAGTTAACATGCACTAAACAAAATACACATTTACATGTGTAAATGTAATTTTTTGCTGAAGTAAAAAGCCATATCGGTGTATTTGGTCTTTATGGTTGAAACTTTAAGAGTTTTTCCTGAAAAGTTGTCAATTTGAACATTGACCTTTTATACGTAGGATCTATCGATATAGAGTCTTGCAACTCTTAGTCACATATTTAATAGATCAAGTTACCAATACATTATATTATAATAATTGATAACGATTTATTTTCATATAAATATAATAATTTCATCGAAGTGTACATGTATTGAATGGGTTTATCGAATCGAATGAATTATTTAAAAAAATATATATATAATTAAATGAATATTACAAGTGTAGGATAGTTGAAAATTTGTCTATTTTCCTTGTAGTGCTACGTCGGGGTTAGAGTTGGCAGAATATTTGGACAATACGACGCGCTGATAGATATGTACCTCTCTGTCTGTCGCCATGTTTAGTACTGCCGGTACATTAGCTGACCGGCACAAAGCTTATTAGAATATATCACTAGCTCTTACTCTTTTTCTCGTGGACCGAATCTTACGAACGGCTTAAAATTGTGAGCCTAATAAAATTAGCAGTAAGCATAGATTTAAGCAACTTTTATGACTGTTGCAAAGTAGAAAATGTTTGATTGATTAGTGAAAACACACGGAACCAATGCTATATAAGTTTAAACAAACACATAGGAGTTTAAGTATAAATAGAAATAGATTTGTAATTTATAATTAAGCGATCAATCTTTATGAATCTGGCCTTATTTTATCTCTTTGTACTGTCTAGCTTGTAGACGGGAGGAACTGTGATGTCTGAGGTTTCTCCTCTTAGTTTAATATTTGTTAGGGCACTTACAATAATCATGTACAATAAAACACCCTCTCTGCCTTAGTGATGCTATTCTTATCCCCAATGCTGTGAAAGAAATATCACTTTAGAACGAAATTACGATTTATCTTGTAAATAGGAATTCTTATGGCTGATGTAAAATATTGAGCACTATATGGAAAACTTTAATTCCTAACAATGGTCCAAACTTCACTCGCTTTTTATTTGTACTATACGATTATACAATTTCTATTTAGATAAAGAAATAATAATTAGTCTTAGAAATACTTCTTATGCTTTAATTTTTATTTTATAGAATGTAAAATGTGTATTTGTCGAAATGCTTAATTTTCATAATCAAAGTTTTACGATAAAAAAAAGGTTGATACCAAATGCAGTATTTTTATTTTATACTCTACATCTTTGTACCCAAAATAAAAGCAATAATCTGATTGTACCGTATTTATTTCAAATATAACCCAATCCATTTACAGCTCCAATCATATTCTATCAGTAAAAGATTCACCGTTGTGCATTACGAAGTTGTAATCACATATAAAAGGCGACACGTAATTTTCCTAATTAAATACGTCGCCTTTTAGATATTTCTTCCAGTTAGATGTTTCAGTCTCTTAATGTAAAAAAAGGAAAACAAATACAAATATGGTATGCAATCAACACTATCCGTAAATATTTTGTCTGAAATTGCCAGCTTTTTAGAACTAGAGCGATAATCTTAAACCTAAATATCGTTTTGAATGGCGGCGTTCTGGGAAGCTCAGAATGTTGAATTGTCTGTAAGAAATTATTATTGATAAATGATCTTGGATGATGCATTCACAAATAGCAAAGGTATTGTGGATTGTAATACTTTGCCATAATATCCGTACAAAATATATCATTAAAGTTTTTTCAAAGATAATTTGTGTGACGAAATGTTTTTGTACAGTTTTGACAGAAAAACACAGTTATGTGAAGGTTAATAAAGCATCCGGTTACTGGAAAAACAATTGCACTTAATAAAAAAAAAATTATTCGTGCCGAACAGTAAATGAAGTATAATTTTTTGCTACGAGTTTTGAAAGCGTCCTATATTTACAAACATTTCTCTTATCGATAACTAAACGTATCAACATCCTTTGTGGTTTGAAACATGTACCTGAGGCGAACTAGATTTTTATGGATCAAATCAGACCTGTTCTCGAAAATGAGACGTTCCGTTGTAACCCTCGCATGCTTGCTGCAGTGCGCCATCTCTGTAAAAGTTAAAGTAGTCCTACATTCAGATCAGGAAGACTCACGAGTAGAAGACGAGGAATCACACACAGAAGCGTGGGGCACAAAAAGAAAGGAAGGAACTCTTTTACCATTTATCAAAAATCATCGTTTGGAAGAAAAGCAAGAATATGATGATGTCACTACGACAGAAAAATCATCGAAACAGTTGCATCCTAATGAAATGATCTTTCCGTTAATCTATCGCCAATCTCATATAAACAGTATGTTTAAATTCGGAGAAAACTGGTATACTTGGTCGACGGAGAAAAGATCAGACGGTTCAAAAGCGACCAACTATTATATTTGTTATGATGAACCGAAACACTGCGATGAAGTAGGCTGGGTGAGTTGAAACATATTTGTTTGCAAAACTTTAGCATTGAATCATATCGTCATAGGCTAATCTGTGGGGTTTATGCGTTTCTAATTTTACAGGAGAGGACAGATGGTGTACCTAAATGCGCATTTGAAATCGATTCATTATTACCAGAAGATAGAGCTTGCATCAATAGCTTTGGTATAGAACCCCATGGTAATAATGGAATATGTGACGGTGGGGAACAAATGAAGGTTAGCCAAATATGACGAATAAAGCTTTTCAATTAAAAAAAATTAAAAAAGTACTTTTTTGGACCTTATTCGCATCCTTTTACTTTTAATGGTTATATTTTTATTAAAAATTCCAATTCTAAGAACATAAAACTTGCCTGAGAAAACCTGTATTTTTTTTCTTACAATTTCTAAATTTTTACCTGTAATCTTGTAGCTTCTCTATTTTTTATTGTTATTAAATGGTTACTGTCCTTAGACAGTAATTTGCTAACGTAACGATTCGTTATATTTCTAGGTGAGTGAAATGGTTCGTTCATGTGGTCCACGTATTCGTTCACTATGGAGATTCATTCGTGTAGCTCGACGCCCCTCTAACGCGGCGAAGCCAGCAGATGTCAACTCTCTTATTTGCGAAGACGAAGAAGAATGTTATATAACTATAGAATATCGGGTAAGAACGAGAAAAAAAATCTTTATTATTATGGTTTTTTTTTTAAGTTTAATAATGTTTATTTATTTCATTTTAAGATACATCATGATAGAATAACATTTTCGTTACACGAACCGACACGAGGTCAAACATTTAAGAGCGCATTAAAACGAGAAATATCAACTGAAGAAGAGAATAAAGTTGTATCAATGACCGAGTCTCACCCCCACACATCTCACAGGGGTAAGAAAGTATCCAAAGTGAGAGATGATGAAACTGGTCAAAGAGTTAAAAAGTTTCATACAAGATCTAAATCAAAACAACCAGAAGGTAAAGGCCTAGTTAAAGAACACAACGATTCAACATACACGAATAGAATGTCCGTTAAAAATAAAATAAAAATAAGAGAAGATATATCTGAAGACATGTCTGACTAATTGTTTTTATCTAATGACATATCTGATTTGCGTATCGATGTTTTCGTAACGTGCGAATATACGCTATAGTTATACGTAGATATAATTATTTTTGTAAATCAAAATGAGGTCTGTTTCTATTAACACAAACTATTTCACAATTGTACGTCAGATAAACGTTACTTTACAAATCAATGGTGGTGTAGAAACGTCATTTTTAAAAAGCAAAATTGGTACCCCACAATTTTACTGCGTAATTTCATATAGATGTAAATAAAAGTACTATAATACCAAGATTATGATTGCACTTAACAATAAAAGAGTTGAATATATTTATTACATAATTATATTGTAGTTTTCAAGAAATTTTATAAGAAAGTCCCAGTTAGAATTCAAGTCGTCTACATTTATATTTATGTTGAAGTTATCAGTAACATCGTCTACATTTATTATTATGTTGAAGTTTTCAATAAATAGTAACAGTGACTACATTTATGATTATATTGAAGTTATCATTAAGATTTCACATCAACTACATTTATAATTATGTTGAAAGTCCTAGAGACTATGTTTTTCGACTGCAGTGACATTTCTTTTAATAAATATTGTAGTCCCAGTTTTGTCAAAGATAATGTAATAGATAACAATATTTATTAATACAAATGTCACTGCAAATTAGTTTTAGGGTTGGATTACACGTCAGCTACATTTATAATTATGTTGAAATTCACAATTAAACTTACGCATCGATATACGAAATATACGAAAAATTTACTTGCGTTTTTTCAATTGCATTTTTGCAATTGCCTTATCCCTGGGAGTATAGAAGTTTTTATAGTTTGGATTTGTGTATTGATAGTACAAGCGTTTTGTGGGTGGAGTGGGTTTATTTCCAACTTTATCTTCGGCATCTTGTGCGTCTCTTTTGGCTCGAGCCTTTCGTTTACGTCGGGTGACTAGAGTAAAGTCATTAGAAGTGCCTTCGCCCGCATTATCCGCTTCCATTGCCGCTTCTGGATTTTCTTTGGCTCTCTCCTCGGCCTCTTTTTCGCGTGTCTCTTTGCTTTTGAAAATAGGAGTAAATTCCGTGAGATCGTTCTCCGTATTTGAATTCACCGCGACCACAACCTCCTTCTTATCATTTTTCTTTTCCTCTTTCTGCAAAAGTTAATATCGTTTTCGAATTATTAAACAATTGTTAAAAAAATTACTATAATGGACTTAGATACGTTAAAAAATTAATGACTGAAAACGTTATATTCGTATTAAGCTTAGTTTCGTGTCAAAATTACTTCTTAACCTAAAATAACTTGTTGTTCACAACCAAAACCAATTTAATTATTTACTACAACATTACAAGGTTATGTACACTTTTTAATAATTAATATTATTTTCATATTGCACTAGATAGCTTGCATAGCTAGTCTAGATAGCTTGCATTGCTTAATGTAACTATAGCTTGCCCCACATAGACTGGGGAAAAAACAAAAATATAATGATTAAATAAACAAAAGAGACAAATTACAATAAATATATATATTTGAACATAAAGTAAGTGAATAAGTGAAGGAGATGTCAGGATAAAAAAATCTCTACCTCTTTCTGTCTACTCACATACTCGATTTTGGGGAATTCAATATGGAAATTATTGAAAACTTTAATTATAAGTTTCAACTACAAAAGCATTTAGAGATGACATGTTTACTACAATTGTTATAAAAAAACTTACCTACTTAATGAAACGTCACAAAATACTCATATAAGTCACTAATTTCAAATTATCAACAAATAGCTCGTAAAAAGTAAATACAAAAAAAAATAGGACCAGTTCACCTAGTTATGGTAGACCGTCACCCATAGACAAAAGTACAAAAATTGACAATTATTCCGAGCTTTTTTATTCAATTTATAACAGAATAAATGAGACAAACAAAAATTAAGTCAAAAAGTAAAAGATATTCTCGGTTGTGTTTTTTTTTTTATTTTACAATGAATAAAAGCTAAAATAAGTGACTACAGATTATTTCCCCCATTACTTAGTTTAAATAAACGTCACTAAAGCGGCCTCTCTTATTGGACTTGTAATTTTTAGATATTTGTGAGTTAAATAAAGCTAATGTTATAATTATGTTAGTATTAAAATGCGAAGGTGATTCTAAAAGTTATTTTTTGTTAGTCGAAAGCATTTTATAGTGCAAATTTTATATACTCTTTTAAAATTTTATTTACCTCAACTTTCACACACTTCACATATCTGAGGTAAGGTGAACAGAATCGATTGTCGTCGCTTCCTGCGGGACTAGATGTCTAAAAATAAAAATAAAAAATAAAAAAAATATTAATATAGGTATTAAGAGGTAGGACAGGCGCATATATATACTTTAGATGAAATAAAATAAATGTAACACGTTCTTTACAGTAAATATAGTTCAACCGAGATACAGGCAGACTTTATACATTAAGATTTTACTTATGAATTATGATAGTAATTATGAAACTATCACGCCTCTTTCACGTCTATACATCTACTAAATTGATTAATACCCAATATTTTCAAAAAAATCAATACAATAGACAAAAGAAAAAAAAAATTGTGTTACATTTTATCATTTCATACTGAGCCAACACTACTTAAGGATAACGGCAAGGAGATGGTGACTTAAATTAAAATAATGCATGCACGAATTAAAAAAGAATAATACAAAGAAAAAAATGTATAATCTAACCATAAATATAATTTAAAAAACATAGCTGCGGAGAAAAAAAAGTTCTAACCATATTTAGAAATGTTTATATACTTTAAGTGTTGTAATATTAAAAACGATTGAAGCGCCCTCAAGCTAGATTTCTTATTATCTTATTTAGGCTTTAACTACGTTTTAGTTAGGCTTAGAAAATAATGACCTTAATAATTATTACGTCAAGTTACATAGACAACGTAATATTTATTATAAACAGGCATATTAATTAATAAATCGGAATTTATTTTAAAATTTAATCAAATAAATTCATAACTAACATATATATTATTTGAATGTAATAATAACCATGAAATTTCAATAGTGCAACTTTAATAAAAAAAAAACTTCAATATACTTTTTTTTCCGAAGAATAAATCGCTTGACATCACTTAATCTTTGAATTTGTCAGAGAACAAGAGAAATTACAATATGTTTTGATACTTGATACCTAAAAGGAATTAAATTTTTTAACTCTAGTTTAAATAATGACTTACCATATATTTGACTGCAGCAGAATAAGACTCGTGTACAATACGTTCTGGCTCCATAACAACGTCTCCATTTTCATCACTGCAACATATTTTTTTTAATTAAAAAAGGTTTATGCACTTTTACACATAACCTTTATTAGTGTGACGCTTTCATCAAAAAAGTTACAAAGCTTTTGCTTCACGTGTTAAAATATATTCGAATTTAATAGTAACTAGAAATTACATTTGGATGGATTTAATGACGAATATTCTACAAATTAATAATAAAAATATGTATGCTTTTAAGAAATATCCTTAAAAAGGTAAAATTGTTTATTTATTTTTTTATCATTACTAATTTCTATTGAATTAAAAAAAATGATGTTGATAATTTAAGGAAAGAAGAATTACCATACACAAAATTAAAAAAAACACTGAATATATTAAATATGGCAATAAATTTCTAAAATTTTCTTGTTCTTTGCTTCCGACTACATATAATTGTAAGACATTTCAAACGGGTAGTAAATAAACGTCCTCGACTGTACCTGGTGTTTGCATTTGGCAGATCGAGCATATGGTAAGAGAACTCATCCAGAGGTCTGATAGCTAATGGCATCACAGGTGGTGATGGTTCCGGCATCTCCCGGCACTAAAATTAAAATAACAGCTACAATACAAATATCTTTCAAATTCACTTAAGTCAACTAATTAAGATAACCTTCTCTATTTTTATTTAATTAAATAATTATTTATTAATTAAATATAAACTTACAGTTTTTAACATTTCGAGAATTTTAACAAAACTTCGTTTCAGAACTTTTTTTGCAGACGGACAATATTCACGAATGCTCTTTAAATCCGTTGGGAGTTTTTCAGCCAAAGTTAACATCAACACATTTGGCAAAACGTATCTAATAAAAAAAATTATAAAGTAAATTGTTAATCATAATTTCAAAAATAATTAAAAAATCATTTATTATAAGTATTTTACAGTTAACCGAAGAAAGAAGTTAATTTGTTTAATACATACGCGGGACTTTCATCTAGTTCTCTTGCGTAATCGTCACGCCATTTGTAAAGTACTTTGAGAGCAGCCAATGAACGTGTTGACAAATCAAAATCCGTGTGATATCGCTGATACAACGACAAGTGACTGGTTTCTGTCACCACATGCTTCTTGTATGTCTGGAAATTAATATATTAACCAATTAAATATATAAGTAAGAAGAGAAAAGATTAAGAAATATTAAAAAAAAATCATATGTTATGGTGTTTCGGTTAACAATATTAATTAATTTTTTCATTTAAAAAAATACAGATATATACATAACTAGCTTTTACCCGCGACTCCGGCCGCGCGGAATAAAAAAAATAAATAAGTTCCTATGTCAGTCTCCTAGTTCTAAGCTAGCTCCCCATCAATTTTCAGCTAAATCAGTTCGACCAATCTTGAGTTATAAATAGTGTAACTAACACGACTTTCTTTTATATATATAGACTAGAACTTTTGTAACTCTGATCGTTCAAATAAACATCTAAGGTCTTTAAAGATGTGTGAGATGTTTTTCTCGTTTTTACTAGAATAAATTATAAACTCACCGACAAGCATACATCTCGGCTCGAAAGGAAAACCTTCATCAATTTATGCTTCTCTCCATCATTCAATTCCAGCAATTGATTCTTCATCCTCTTCCAAATGTATAACAAATAGTGAGTATCAATTCTGGCGTATTTCACCATCTCGTAAGGCAATGGTCTGACACGCCAGTCAGCAGTTTGATATCTAAAATATTATTATAAATTACCATTTATATAACTAGTAATTTAATTTATATTAAGCAGGGTAAGGGACACACAGGAAGGAGTATTATTCTATTTCTATGCACGGATGCAGATGCGGAACAGTGGACGGAGTTACTTCGCTATTATAGCGAATTTACGAGGCCGCTTGCCCGTATATCAAATATTTTGGCGGCTCAAGATGAGCTGCAGACTGCGCAGTGCTCTCCCCCTCCAAATCACTCTACACCCCTAACATAACATACCTTACATTATGTATCTAACAATGGGTCACGATAACTTAAGAACCGCTAACATATCTGAAAACTACTATACCATAAGTTAAGTCACTTACTTCTTGTCGGTGTTAACTTTGCAGTACAATTTCAACAAGGCCTTTAGGGACTTGTTTTGTAAATCTAAAGCAATTGCGGCTTGGTAAGTATCAAATAAGCCAACAATGTAAACACCAAGGTCCCTTTGCAACCACAAAACGTCCATATCTGCCCCATGTAGAACCTAGAACAAATATTTATCTTTCATTTTCAGTCCAATATCGAATTTAAATAAATCATGGCACGTCAAATTTTGTACACGACCGCAATGGGGAGAAAAAAACAGCCTTTTACTCACTGAAGTAGTGCTAAATATACCACGGATATTAAAAAAAACAGTTTTTTTAATATACAATGTACTCTGTGAACTGTAGTCATAGCAACGATTGCCAAAACGAATCATATATAACAAAAAAAAAAAACTTAAAAGAATACATTTTTTTATTGTTTTTCTCTCGATTAGGAAATTTAACTTAATTGAGTAGCTATTTTGTGAACATTTTAAGACAAAATGAAATATTATTGTAATCATTTAGTTATGTAAGAAAAAGAATTTTTGCCAAAAATATTTTGGAATTTTAAAATGGTTGGTATCACATATTGTCTGACAGAAATAGCTCTAATACCAGGCCTTTTTCACCCGGTCAGAATATTAGCATAAGGATATATTTTACCTTGATCTTTTTGGGGTCAGTAAATGCATAGTTGAGCTTGTACAAGTGACGCCGCAGCACCATTGCATCAACGACGTAATCACCCCTGAATGTGGAGATTTGAACCAAGCAAGTTACACCTGGAAATTATAACAAATACGTTGTCAACAAAATACCTAAGCATAAAACTGAAAATATTACTAGTTATAATTCAATGTCATTATAAATCACACAGGTAAAAAAAAATGTACTGTATATTAATGATAACTATAGTCCGGTCGCGGAGCAGGAAGAATTTCGTACAATGACCTCTTTATCTACTGACAGAGGTTCCAAACGTTTTTGTATTAAGTGCGGTTTACATGAATTATTTGAAAGTGAAAGAAAATTTACCAACTTATAAAATATAGTTATTACTATATAAATCATTTATTTAGATTTAATAATACAAGTAAAAATAAAAATCTAGACAAGTATCTAATAATAAAAAATCAAAAAACAGAATCTGATTCCTCTGTTTCGGAGTAACTGTTACTTTGCTCTATTGTTCAATTTCGAGAAGTGCAGAATTCATTTGCATAATATTTTAAAACCAAAAATTAATTATCGGAAAGCCGGCAATAAAATAGATGAATGCCTGCACTTCCGTCTTTCAAATATTCGTTTCGATTGTTCATTCCGAACTAACCAATAATTAACCTTTTCGGTAATCCTTCTAACGGAGCCCATAAAATTTTTATTATGCAAACAAACAAACTAAAGGTTTAGAATCCCTGAGGACGGCGGCCTTTGTTTCTGTGCGAGCGAGACTCATTGTATTTACGCGGGAGTGACAGAGACAGGTAATGCGAGTTCAATGTACGAAATTCTTCCTGCTCCGCGACCGGACTATACACGTATTCTAGACTAGCTATCGCCTGCGACTCCGTACGATCGGAATTAAAAAAACATTGTAAGTAGCCTATTTCTTCCAGACTATGTTCTATACGTTAAGCTGTTCTGGAGATACCTTCAAACAAACATACATCCATCCATCCATCTAAACATTCGTATTTATATTATTAGTGAGATTATGCGCCAGCGAATAAAATATTACATATAACATACAAGGCTACAGCGAAAAAAATAATTTTAACTCTATTATAACTTAATTAATCTTGCAGCGAAGTATAACTCCTTTAGTTATAAATTACAATTCTAGTTCAATCTTCAAACAATAATAATACGCAAAAAGCCTGTTATTTTAAGGTACATTCGATAACATGGTCCAAGTTTCAAGTTAAATAAAATATGCTAATAATTAGTGATGCAACGGATGTCTGTTTCCGTTTCCGCAAGTGCGGAAGTTCCGCACCCTTTTCAACATCCGTTTCTGTTTCTGTTTCCGCAACTTTTATAACGGAGATAAAACGGAACTTTACGACACCTGAGAGATCCAAATGCGCGGCGCGAGACGCGGAGTCCGCGCGCGGCCTTTCGGCACTTGTCGCATTTGTTTGTTTACGTACTTTTTCTTGAATTTAAGCGCGTAATATTTTCTGCTGCTGTTTGAGACAATCATCTTCTCTTGCTGGAGTTGACTGTCTAGTTGTTGTCCATATAAAATTTGACAACTGGCAAAATGTGACTATTTCATACTTACGAGTTATTATTATTATGTGCTTTTGAATAAGTGATAACCATGCAATAGATCATCATCATTATTATCATCAGCTCACTATACATCCCCACTGAGGGGCTCGGAGCCTACCCCAAATTAGGCCCAGGCCCAGAGCGGGTTGACTTCACACATATCATTGAATTTTTTCTCAGATATGTGCAGGCAGCATCACTATGTTTTCCTTCATCGTAAGAACGTCGGATAAATGTACATATCTAAATCGAAAAACACATTGGTACATGGCGGGATTCGAACCCAAGACCTGCAGATTGCAAGTCAAGTGCCACGAGCCACCGATGCCTAAAAATTATATCTTTCTCTAATCTAGATTTGGTGTATTTGATACTTAGCACATTCACTGTTTACAAAATAAAAAAAGGTAACAGCTGGGAGCCAAAAATTTTTATGGTGAATTTTTATTTAGTATCTGGGAATGTTTGAACATATAGATAAATTAATAATGTTATTATAATTATTAAAAAAAACACATTTTTTGCATTTGAGCACTAGGGATCATCATTTTGAGCACTAGGGATGGCAATGGTTTAGATCACTAATATGTAGATATTTGTTCCACTATTGCATTTCTATGTACTTATATGTTACAAGATTTTGACAAAGTCAAGTTTTTCATCAAATTCCGGAATATTGAGTAAAACATGTAAGGATACTAATCAAAACCAGCTTTTATCTTCTCGGTTCAAGATCTTGTAACATTTCATACACACCCACACATACACACATGTGTCATAGCATTGTCACTACATTATTCCCACAACAAGAAGAGCTGGACTACGAAATACCGGCAAACGCCGCCGAAGTCCCTGCAATCACGAACGAGGAATTCGTAGGCGCATACAACGCAATAAAGAATAAGAAGGCGCCGGGTATGGATCGCATTCCTAACGTAGCTCTGAAGGCGGCAATGAAGGGAGAGCAAAATGGATTTCAGGAGGTATTTAACAGTGGTCAGCAGTGAATGTATTAATAAAAAAATATATTTGTTGTTTGTCAACACGAGTGGTTTGGCGAACATTAATTTTTAAATAGTGTAATTTTGTTTCCTGAAAATAAATTAAAAAAAACACGTATTTTAACTTATTGAAGCACAGTAAAAATACATACATTGAAGGCTAAAGGACACCGATATCCAATGCCTTAATAAATAAAAAACGAATACAAACTGATTTTCCAAAAAAAATTTTTTTGTAAATATGTTTTTTTTTTATTATTTACACTTCTGTTTCCGCATCCGTTTCCGTTTCCGTTTCTGCTAAAATTTATTTTTAACATCTGTTTCCGTTTCTGGTTCCGGTAAGACACTTCCGTTGCATCACTACTAATAATACACAATGCACGCAGGATGCTTTATAAATAATTGTAAGACGCAATTGCATTGCAACAAAAACTTTGCCGCACTTATTCTATAATTGTAAAGTTAAACCTTGATAACTATACTAATTAAGATTGCTGTAAAAATAGACTTCGGTCTAATAAATATTGTTATATTTAGCCTATGAGTCACTTACAACTGTGTTTTACTCTCACATGTTGTTATTATTGAAGGAAACAAGGTAACAAGCAGATAACTGATGTTATTCGACTACTATGCAGCATACAGTGTGTCATTTCAAGAGAACAGAATATGGTGACGAATAAACACTAAGAGAAATATTTCTTATTACAGGTTCTTTAAAGACACGAAGTCGTTAGCGGCAGAATAGCAGCAAAAGTAAAAAAATACCTTTCCCGGTTTTTAACAATTTTGTTCTGTATTATCAGTTATTGACGCAAGCTTGGTACGTAGTACGTACGTAAGATGTAAGTAGTACGTAACACAGTATAAAATATATTGCAAAAGTATAAGCGCCAGCATATAACAGTTTAAAATTAAAACTAATCATACAACATAGAGGTTATATAAACTTTTTTGAAACTTTCTAACACAATTATTTTACACATCTATAGATAGAAATGCTTCATTAGTAACAATCATATTTCCCTTCCATTCAAGCAAACTGGGTTCGACCTAATCACATAATATTTAAAGTTCTCTTAACCATTAGACTACTACGACTTTGAAACACTAAGTTTCAAGAAATTTAAACAAATTTAGCCAATTTAAAAAAGAATTAGGCTATCAATTTGACTGTATTTTTCTTTTTTTTAAGTGTGTTACCGCGAAGCTCCGCCTCTGGTGCTCCGATTTTGATAAAAATTATTTTAATCGAAAGGAAATGCTTGCAGATGGGTCCCATTTTTTTTTAAATAACTAAAAGACTAGTAGATTTTAAGTTTAGCTTCAAAATGCATTGCGTTGGACTTTTTTGTTTACATCTTTTATATATTATAAAGATTGAGCAGTAAAAGGTTATGGTAATGTTAAGTAGGTAATGAGGAGGGAAGAATCGCATGAGGCAGAGAACGTTAATTATGAGTGTGGAGGTACACCGGTAGAGGTAGACCTAGGAAGAGATGGATGAATTGTTTGAAAGGTGACATGATCAAGAAGGTGGTGACAATGGAGATGACGACAGACAGATTCATTTGGAGAACGGAAACCTGGTGCATCGACCCTCCGTAGGTGGGACAAGGTCAAGGATATATTATAAAAATATTCACAAGATAAATACCTCGATAAGCGCGGTAATTGTGGTGCTCCACATCCACAGCAATCTCGTCAACTTCACGGAGATGACGTACGAGCTCTTCAAGTTTACTCAACGTGTTTACAAATTTATAATTTGTATTTTTCAACGGCGCAGGAAATGGTATCGGCTCCGGTACAATGTTAGTGAAATATGATGGCGGTTCATATATATCCAACTCAATTTTGTATGGATGTTCATATCTAAAATTTTTATTTTTATTAAAATTAATATGACACAGGATATAACAAGTTTTTATTTAGAAACAGTTATGTATGGTTATTAGAAAAAACTATAAAAATGTGGAGTCAATACAACTGACAACTAGGGACAAAGTTCATTATCGAACAAACTAAAGTTGCATGTTTTAATGTTAGGAATTTCATAAATACTATAGTAATCAAAACAATTTAAAATATCTCGAACCAATCTTCCTGACAGAATTGAACCTTTCCGTCCTGAATAATCAATTTCGTATGACCGAACTAAATAATCAATTTCAATCTATATATTTTCACTTTTCCATCAAATTTTACCATTAGGATAGCAATATCCAGAAACCTATTATAAAAACTAATTAAAATTATCTTCGGATTGATTATTGGGTTTGGCCATCAAACAACAAATAACTAATAACTCACTTGGTATTATGGTACTTACTCTATAGCTTTCCCGTTTGAATCATATAATAATTTCAATTGCAATGGCACAAGAAAGTTTGGTTTTTCAGGTAGTATTGGAACCCAAATATTTTCAATGTTATAAACCTGGGTATTTGATGTAGTAGCCATTGCCTAGTAAAATAAAAACATAATAATAAAGCAATGTTTTAAAAATATACAATTCAATTTATATATAAAGTACATTTTTTGATTATAAACAAGAGTAAGCTAAAAATTTTTATCTCCAACATATGCTTGGATATGATATCTAATGTCATACTCTGGTAGGGATAGACCTAAGAAGATGGCAGTAAGGGAGAGACATCTAAAGTGAAAGAAGATACATAAATCCAGACAACGAAAATCTGATTTGTCGACCCGAGTGGGATAAAGACAGACAGATGATAATGTTTATAATTGCATTAACAAATATACCTGTCCCTCATATAAATCGTGCTGTTCAATCTCCCCCTGCTCTTCATTCATTGGTTCTTCCTCTTTTGGCGGAATGTTTTGATCATTTTTATCCGTAGTTTGTAATTTCTCCATTTCACACAATGCCTCAAGGTTTTTATTAACCCTATCCAAAATATTATTAATCGATTGTGCGATTTTTTCTTCTTTACATTCTTCACCGTCTCTGTCAAATAGAAATATCACTATAAAATATAAACTTTCCATATTTTACAATTTTTCTTCAGTCTATCTCACAGAATTATCTTGCTTATAGAACTATGAAATAGTGGCTGAATGTGTAACATTTACTCGTTAGGCATGCATTTAGGCTTTAATTTTGTAATGGTTAAGTGTATTGTTTTGCAATGTTAAAAAAGGGATATAAAATCTTTTGTAGCATGTAAGGAAAAAAATATTTACTTACTCTTCTGTAAATACAACTTTAGGTGTCTCTGAAAATACTATTTCTTCTATTTGGGAAGTAACATATCGACATAAATCTGATGTCACTGATTTAAATGCAGGAAGGGTTTTTAATGAATCAAATTTTCCAGTTGTAAATATCTTTGACGATTTCACTGCTCTTTTGATAGTTAAGTAGCCATCCTGTAACAAGTCATGGTTTCAACATGATGGAAATGTAATTAAGATTTTTAGGGTTAAATTGTCTTATTTTCAACAAGAAATCTTTTTACACTTGGACTGTAACATGCAACTTAATAATAATTATGCAACATTAGAAGTTTTACAATCCTCATGTTGACAATAATAACAATAACAAACATAAATATCTTTCAAAGTTAAAAAAAAAACTTTTTTTACACACATTTTCAGGCACTGAAAGATTTCAAGCCAACTTACTGTTTTGTTGAATTTAAGTTGACAATATAATCACAATTGGTATATAATTGATTGTGTTAAAGGTCTTTTCTTCTAGAGTTTAGGATCGTAATGAAGTAAACAAAACCTAGTAAGTAAAGAATTTTAAACCAAGATGCACTTTCTCTTATATCTTCATTTATTAAAACAACAAAGATGATCAATTTATTGCTTTGAGTCATAATATTGTTATTGTAGTGTGATAAATATAGTAAGTCAATTATGCCAATGTACTAAATAAAATCCTACAAATAATTTCAAATATATTCATTTGTAGTTAACAAAATTGTTCCAGAAAAGCAACTATAAAGTATTAAGAATAATTAATACTATTAATAATAGTAAACTATTAGCAGTTTTTTAGTCTATGTATAGTTGTTTGTTATAAAATAAATAAGACATAATTAAAAAAATACACACATGTCTCCCAAAATCAAAGGATGTTTGAAGTACTTAAACCTTTATAAATTTTTATATTGAATAAACCAGCACTTCATCAATATCTCAACTGATTGGTGGTGATTGATGTGTTTGAAAGATAGCAGGTGCTAGCTTAGTAAATGCCTATTCACTCTACTCTTTAAGGCCTTCACATCATACTTATATGGAAAAACTAAAACTGGCAAATTACTCCAATCTTTTGCAGTTATAACAACCTAAATATCAATGGCTCCTTTTATGTTATTATGAGCAGTTTCGACTATAATATTAATATGGTTGCCAGTCATTTATTAGTTGGGCTTCAAAAGTACCACGTCCAAATATCTTTGATGGAATACAAACCTCAATGAAATTTCTAAAAATGAATTTGCATACTCCATGCTCGCAACGTTAACTAGCCAAGGCTGGCGGAGATAACAAATAGTAAGCTAGTGATTATTACTGATTAAGAATATGTAAAATATAAGTTTTGGGTAAGGTATAATACTAAATAACACTATAAAATATTAAAAACTACCAATTTTCTTCATAGAATTGCAAGAAATGTTAAACCTAAAATAATTTGAACACATGCTAATATCAAAAAGGTTTTGGAAGACAATTATAATAATCAAGTACCTGTGTTACTTTTTTGAGTTCTGGATAAAAATCAGGGGCATTAGGATTTAGTGTTGAATTCATTTTTAACTTTCTCACTACAATTCAGTAAATTATACTTTTCACAATCCGAATAATTACATCAACAAAGACATTAGCTTCGTCGTGCAATAGTGCGATCCGAAGTCAGTGACAGTTTAGTCTGACAATCCGAATGAAGTAGGGATGCCCGATTCGAGAAAATGGAGTAACTTATTCGATACTCTTTGGTTTTGCCAACTTCCTTGCTTCGAGGCCTTGAAAACGATATCTTAGATACAAAACAGTTCAATAGTCTAAGAATTAAATAAGTATTTAAAAAAAAAAACAAGTGATAAAATTTATCAATATGTTAAATACCATTTAAATTTAAATTTAATGTTGCTATGTATAACTTGGCCAATTTAATATCTATTACTTTTTCTTTATAGTGAGTAAGCTGCTGAAAACATCGATTTAAGTGAATGAATCGAATCGAACTTCAAACATATGTGAATCGAATCCATTTTATACGAAATGTTAATGTTCGTCCGATTATTTATAAAATCCTTATTTTAAAAAAATATAGAGATTAAAGAGAAGACTAAACATGTAATGAAAATTTGAAAAACGGTTAGCAGTTATGCAGTCCTAATTTCAAAAATAAATAATATTTAATGCCCGCCGTTACAAGGTGTTAATTAAAATGTCCCACGTATAAGGAGTGGCCGTTATTCTAAATGAATTCTCTTCGCATATCCATATATACCGACAGTTAAACGTAGCAATACCACACATATAGATATCAGCATTATCAAGAGAGGCAGGGGCAGGTGGCAGTAGTATTAAGATCATACCATAGATATAAAAAAACACTTTGTTTTAAATACAAAGTACATTATACTCCAAGGACTGTAATCGCAACGACTTTTGCCAAATTTCACTCAATTTTTTTTATTGACGAGTAAGGATAGTTCATAAAAAAATGTTTTTAATATAAATGGAAATAGAAACACATTTTTTCGCTAATGGCTAGAATGACGTTTAAAACTTTGATAGATGACAGCCCACTATTAGCACTAGCGCCACCTACTTACAGCTTTCAGTTTTTCTCCCCAGTCATATCGTATCGACGTATTACATATAGTTTCTATTTATAGAGAGAGCTGCGAGACACGACTATCGATTATCGAGACTTCACAGTCTATACCAATCTACCATTCAAATAAAGCTTTAACTTCAAAATGGAGAATGTTTTAAACATAAATATGAAGAACAGATTTGTTTTATTTTCACAACTATTTTACACTCTCAAATCACTTGTGAAATTTTAAGTGAAATTTCGCAATAGTATTAGCACAAAAAACTATTTTCGTTGATTTAATATCTATTCTTTATACATTACTTTGTTCGGAGATAAACCTTTTTCGGGAAATTTTATAAAACGGTCAATTCTTGGGCTAATTTTATTAAGGTTTCAGACATTAAGTATAATAAAATGTTTTTATTTACTTCTTGATTTTAATGCAACTTTTAGTTTTGCGAATACAATGATTGTTAGTGTTACATTTGGGAAAAGTACTTTAACGTCATTAATCAAAAACATTATTTTAACATATAAGTAATGTACGTTGGCTAAAAACCAACAAATATTTGCTAAGATTTTTCTGGAATATCATAGTTTAAAGGCTCACAATTTATTTAGAAGTCTACAAGAACACTAAATATTAAGAGTCTGAGAGTAATTAGCACGAAAAAAAAGAAAAATACAATTGCAATCAACAGGTTTCTGAATAAAGGCCGCTCTGTGGCTTTGAGCGTCTTAATCTTTGGTGGATTGGCTTAAGATTATATTTGACATTTTATTTAAATCTGTGCTGTGGGACTGTCGAAATAATTGTCAATCATTATAAAAACAGCAAAAATACGAAAAAAATACTCACTGTGCCATTTGCTGGAGCTCAATGTCGATGTGCTATTATAGCTGTAGATATCTATAAAGTACTAGGTCTTGCGTCTGCGCGATGTGAATTTGGAAGTACGCAGCTGCAGCAGCAGAAAGTTATACGAGTTAGCAAAGGACGGAGAATAGTCCATCGAGCGAATTTACACGGGGTATGTTTAAGCCGTCGATATTTTTAGGGTAGACTGGGTAGACCCGGGACTAGTATACTACAGTACTAATAAACATTGATTATTTTCGCTTATTGTGTTTTGTTAACAATCACATGCAACTGCTCGTGTTTTCTTGGTTCTTCTGTTTGAAATGACTTTAGAAGATCCATTTTACGTCGTCAAGGAGTAAGTGCTTAATTTTAGTTGTGTATATGCGGAATTGATGGGTGCAACACCAACTTTAAGAGCTGTAGACATTAACTCATTATTTATTTATTTTGCAAAATGTTGGATTGTATTTTTGCGTTTTTAAGAATTTAATTTTGTTTGTCTTGTCGGTGATATGTATGATTTGATTATATTTTGCCATTTAAGAAGTTTTTCTTGCTCCTTTATTGAGTACATAAAGTTTTTGGGAGAATAGTTTTACAATCCTAATCAATTTTAATCATCACAAAATGAAATTATTTTGAAAGACATATTTTTTTTATATTAGCATTGTTTTTTTTATGTTTAACAACAAAGATAAGTTGTGGTTATATATAAAAAGCATATATAAAATACATAAGCAAAAAAATACATAAGTTGCATATTAATCAAGTTACATATTATCAATTGGTCAACAGTGAGGTGTTCAAGGCATTAAACAAAACACGGGGCCTTTATTTACGCTGGCAAGAACTATCAAAATCACCTACAGTGCCTAATAGCCCAGAGGTTGAGTGGACCTCAACAGAGCTGAAGAATGCACTGCGTAGTATTGAATGGGATTTGGAAGATTTAGAAGACACAATTAATATCCTTTTTCAATATTTTTCAACCTATTTTAATATGAAACGCATGATTTTAGTGTTTTAGAAATTAAATATGTTAATGAACATGTCTTGTTAAAAGATAATCTCTTGAATAATTAAATCATAGATTATATTTGAAGAAAACATTGAATTCCTTATTTAATATTGTTATCTTACAATAATATCCAGCTAGATACTAATTTAATTTGAATATTCATTTAAAACAATTATGTCTCACATACACATTTCTTCTTTTGCCCATACACATTCTTTCACATCTGCATCATACTTTGGAGTTGGGATTACAATAGGTTTTTATTTGAGTGTTGGCACAATAAAAACTCAAAGTAACATTATAATATAATTATTATTCCTTGATAATGTAAAATTGACTATTTATAAGTTATAATGTTTATTTATCACTAGCTGTCAGCTGTAGACTTAAAAATATCTTAATAAGTAGCCAAAATGTTCTTCCAGACTATGTTCTCCATCTGTGTCAAATTTAATTGAGTTCGATTAAGCCATTCTGGAGATACCTTGTAACAAACATCTATCCATCCATCTAAACTTTCGCATTTATAACATTACTAACTGCCCGCGACGCCGTACGCACAAAATAAAAAAAAAAAAACTCAAAAGTGGTCTATGTGTTCTTTCAGACTATGTCCTACATCTGTGACAAATTTCATCAAGATCCATTGAGCCATTCTGGAGATACCTCTTAACAAACATCCATACATCTAAACTTTCGCATTTATAATATTAGTAAGATTAAGATATATAATACAATAACATAAACATATTTAATGATGTGATAAATAATTTTCTTAAATATTTATTATAAGTATAGTTGAAAAAAACTCATCAAAATTTAAGATTGATAACAAGGAGATTTGTGAGCGAAGGGCATTTATAGAGGCAACGAAAAAAGAAGTAAAGGTGTGGTAACATTATAATATATTAAACATTTATTTAATTATTTTTGGTAACACAACATTATAGTACTTGACAGTGAAACCTTTAGTTTATACCTTTGTTTATGTTTTTTTTTCCTTTAACCAATTTGTATAAAACTAGTTTGGAACATAGTAAAATTAGTCTTTAGCTTTAGAGTGTTATTTGAAATAATAAGATTACTTTTCTTACTTTTTTATTATAGTTTTAAACACTGTCTCAATATTTTCAGGTTATGAAAGGCAAAATGACTTCAAACAGAAAGAATGATATTGACGGGACCGCACGGGAGCCCCTACTGGGTGAGGAGAGTCCAATACATTTTGGTAATTTCTGGGCAACAACACCACAGAATTCCAGATATTCGAGGTTAGCAAATCAGACTGACAGCCCGCCACCATTTGATATGTACGAAAGTGATATAATGTCTTTGCAAGAGGAAATGTTAATGAATCAAGATAATCAGTTGAATGTCATCAGTAATTCTGCCGCTAATCTGAAGACGGTTTCTAAGCAAATCGGCAATGAGCTTGATGAACAAGCTGTGTAAGTTAACTTTATACCTTGTCCTTTGTCTCTTGATTTCCCTTATTTTTTCTTTCAAATCAAACAAATAGATTTTCTTCAATGCCTTACTCATTATGAATTTTTTTTAGTATGTTGGACGATATGAATACGGTATTGGAAAATACAGGTTCCAGATTAGATTCAACTGTTAAGAAAGTAGCTAGAGTCCTTCAGATGAACAATGGTAAGTACTTATTTGCACTTTTCTAGCACAGTGTCTATGATGGCATTTAGATATATTTGAAGGTATCTCCGGAACAGTTCAACGGATCTTGATGAAATTTGGCATAGATGTAGAACATAGTCTGGAAGAACACATAAGCTATTTATTAAAGTTTTTTTTTAATCCCGCGCGGAATGAGTCGCGTGCGACAGATAGAATTTAATGACACTGTGTGACATGGTTTTAATTGTACTTAATAATTTAGTAAGTTCATAGTAGCTTTGGCTTCGGCTATAATTTCATACGAATCTTGTTTATATTTCAGATCGACGTCAATGGCTGGTTATCCTGATTTTAATTGGAATTCTGCTTCTAATTTTATTATTGTTCATAATCCTTTAAATTATTTTCACATTTTTTATATATATTTAATCCAAACAGCGTGCAGTTATTCTTGCCATTTATATTTTAAATTATTAGGTAAATTTTAGATGTGATTTATCATGTAAATGCATTATTTTACTTCATTGTCTTACAATTGTTAGCATATAGCTTAAATCTTACTAGTTTTATAAATGGGAATGTTTAGATGGATGGAAGTTTGTTTGTAGTTATCTCCGGAACGAATGAAGACATGTGGAACATAGTCTGGAAGAGCACATAGGCTATTTATTAAGTTTTTTTTAATGCCGTGCGGACGGAGTCGCGGTCGACAGCTAGTACATAATAACTTTGATTGTGAGTTCATCTCCACTATGTTACTATAGTAAAATAGTAATATTAAGTTTCAATCAGTTGTTGATTTTTCAAACTGTACTAGATTAACTCTTCACCCATTTGTTAGCAGAGTATAAAAAAAAAAGTTTATCACTCCTTACATTATCTATAACTTCAATCTTAAAAATGGAAAATAAGTTTTCCGCTCATAAGGTGATATCTTGTTTATATAGGATTGCAAGATATGAACCGAACAAACTTACTAAGCCATTCCAAGTCTTAGTATTATATTTAACGCTTTTAGCTTTATAATGCTATTGAAGTTGAACGCGTGAAATGAAATATTAATGAATTTAGACTCGAGGGAAGAATGTTCCGTGAAAAATGTGAACAGTGCCTTTAATTTCGTTCGTGACAACGAGATGTCACTGCCGGAACACCTATACATATTTTCATCTCAACAGAGACAAAAATATGTTTTTAGGTGTTACTGGAAACTAACAGTAATAGAGACTTTTTATATTATATCCTTTTATTTATTTGTTATATACACTTGAGCTTTAATTTAGGGAAATAATTTTAATTATATAAGTTTCACTGCTGTTTTTTAATAATTTTTTTTAATAGATAAGCATTATTTATCATATACGTTTTATTGTTATTGTAGAAAATGAAGCTAGTTCCTTTAAGATAGATAAATACAAGGTTAATGTTTGATAATGTTTCAGTAGGCATTGAACGTTATAGGGTTGAATATAATCTGTAAATATTTCGAGGAATCTGTCTTAATTCTTAGAGTACGGTTGAATTTTTTTTTCTTTCTTAATAATTAGTAAAAAGTGATCCTGTCACAAGATGCCTTAAAATTATGCTACTTGTGGATTATTAAAATATTATTCTGTAATAGATTGTTTAATAAACCAATAATAATAGCCAAACGAAATGAAATTCTAAAAAAATGTCTTAATTACTATAGAAAATTAGACTTACTAAAGAAATATGTATTTTTCTAAGGTGTCTTAATGTGGCCAAAAATGTTGACATATACTTTATTAAATATAATATGTAAGTTTAGTACACAGCTATATGTATTGCTAGAGTCATATATATTTAGGTCAACGATACAATGTACATAATATATGACAGCAAGTACTTATAGTCCGCCATCTTGTGAATAAACAAGATGACGGACTAATATTGTCTGATTGAATGGCCGCCTTTCACCTTGTCAACTATCGCTTATTGTACTATTACGTAATAACTGCACGAAAAGTACTTGCTCTACGATATCGTTCAGTAGGCACCACATAGGCGTACACCCGTTGACTACGAGGTGAACGCGAGTTTACGCTTCGATCTCCGCGAGGGTGCAGAGTCTGCAGATGAGGTGAAATAAAGAATAGTATATAAAATGGTACCTAAAAGTTATTGTAACCTCGAAGAAACTTAAAGCAATATGTTTTCGAAAGAATACTTCGCGATGGAAAATCTCCTTTTGAAGATTAAACTTTAAGGATTATATTGATAGACTTCATTGTATTTCATGTTTGGTGTAATTCGTTTGAACTCTTCTGAAGATTTATTTTATAGTATGATGCACTAGTCATTAATTAAAAAAAATGAAGAAAAAAAAGCTGTTTTTTTTCCGAGAATATTCCGAAACCTTTAATGGATTTTTATCTTTTATTAAATCTATGACTTCACTTCTCTTCTGTGCTGCCCGAGTTTTCTAATAGTCCATCATATAGTTCTGTAACATAATCGTATTCATCCTTCACTTCTTCGTGGAATGATTTCTTCATGGTGTCCCAATCCATGACGAATTCAGGAACGAAAAGGCTGAAAATATATTTCGTTGGACAAAAATATAACGATACAAAACAGAAACATTGGCTTTATTCAAATGGAATAAAAGGGATAAGAATATTTTTAAAAGAGGTTTAGACTAAGCGCCATCTGCGCCCGGCCACCTCACGCCCGGTGAAACTTTAAATGCCTCCTCAAGGAAAACAGTAACTAGTTACAAAAAAAAGAATATTTTTGTACAGATGTGTTCTTATATCAATAGTATATAGCATTATCAGTTTTGGAAGCGCCAATAGCCTAACGGAGTACGGGTTACCGATCTACGGTCGCGGGTTCGTATCCCGTCTATTTTTTATATATAACTAGCATTATCTTCAAGGTTATTTGGAACGGTTACAATTTAAAAAAAAAACTGTACATAGTAAATAATAAAGTTTGTATCACCTTTGAACGCATTTCATGTAAGAGATAAGTGATTTACTCTTGAATACGTGTATCAGGTTGCTAAAGCCCGTGCAGTTAGACCACTGAGCGTCCGGTGCCATCATCATTCCAACCAAAGCGCCGTGGCAGATCAACGGCGATCCATACATACCCTTTATAATACATATTACCGTAAAATTTACATAAAACGCAGCCTGTTAAAAAAACTACCGGAAACGAAGTGAACGCGCAAGATACGAAAAAGAACTGAAAATGGAACGCAAAAATGGCTCCATATTAGATTCGATTTCGAGCCTAGATGGCTTACTTTAACTAAGCAAATATTATATCTTTAGGTTCGCTTCGAATCCGTTTAGATTCGTGGCAGTGTGTTAGCGTGTGAAGCCTTAGTTATATACATTATGAATTTGAGAGGCTGAGTTTCGAATTGAATTTGATGTGCAAAGAGTAATTAATGTAATTTTATTTATAAAACTCAGCATTTGTATTACCTAAAAAATGTAGATAAATAATTAAGTGAACTTACGTGACACGGTTGGGCAGTTCTTTCTGCCTGTAATTTAATGTTTTATCTTTAGTAAATAATAGATGACATGGTTCATTATGTTGTTAGTTTATTTACATTGCAAAGTGTATGTATGGGTATGTATTTATGGATGAGTAGTATGTAGGTAGAAATGAGATATGCTAGAATGGCGCATAATGGTAATCTGTTATATCCAGTTAACACTGTGACTGCTTGTTTTTACAGTATCGGATTAAAATGTAGTTAAAAATTGAGAAGTTTGATCCTTACATCTCTAATACATATTGCTGCGCTTTCATCTGAATAACCAATGAAGCCGAGATTTACAAGTGCTGCGTGAAATCTCACTGACAACGGGTCACACCATAAACGTCTTTTAGCAATATTCAGAAATTGCACACGCATATTCCTTTGTAGGAGAAATTTCTTCTTTTGATATATTACATCCTGAAACAAACATCGTGGTTAATTTAAAAATCAAGATTAGACGTAATATTTTCAACAAAATGGTTCTTCTATTCTTTTGTCTTTTTGCTTAAAATACAAACGAATGCTTCAAAGATTTCTAAAAATATAAAAGTTCAAAAATAAAAGTAAAAAATTAAACAAACACAAGTGGGTTGGGACCACCAGATGTTCGTGTTCAACGCAAATCTCGCCACATGGCGAGAATCGTAGTAAAATTTCTGTTATTTGGTAACTAAAGAATTTTTTTTGCTTGATACTATAGAGGAGTTTGGAATCAATGCCAAGCAAGTTCTTTCGAGACGCAGAATGACAAATGTAGTGATAAGTCTCGCGCTATTCAAGAATAATAAAAACTGCATAGCACGATATGTATAATATATAACCTTCTCGTTCTCCTTTAATCCTATTTATCTAAACATTAGAATACTCAACTCCTTTGTAGAAGAAATGCCATCCGATCATAGCGCATTCGTCGTGGAGAGTAAAGCTTTCGTTTTCGAAGTCAACGGGGATGCCTCGCATTGGTACCTCGGCTATGATGTCCGGCACCGTTTGCTTCAGTAACATAAGTGCTGGTGAACTTTGCATCAAATAACCACGATTCGATGTTACGTTGACCCCTTGGAAAAAACAAAATGCATACTATTCATTCTTTTTACTACGTTTACACTACTTTCTACATCATAAAATGTGATAATGGATTTTTATTTGCTGCGATCCTATCATATCAATTTTTCTAAATTTATATTCCCATAAAATAGCCGGTTTTCAAATATTTACGTTGCCTTGGAACGTAATTAAGTATTTTTTTAGTTCTTTGTTTTGTAAAGGTCCTTTTTCTTTGTTGTGACTTGTTCGTAGTGATTCACTAAGAAGATTATCAATGCTTTTTCTCTGAGAAAGGAAAGACGGAAAATTTAAAATGTATTGCTTTCATGCAACTCTTTTAAAATTTCAGTTTTATTTCAGTTTTTGTTTCAGTATTATGTTAGGCATTCGAAAATACGATTTATAAATATGAATGAAAATCAATATTTTTCTGTTTTTTGTCTCGTTTATATCACGTAATAAAAAAAATATCCGAAACGTTGCATTGGTTAACATACTTTTATCAATTCATACTTTAAGTAAAGTATTTTAAACATTTGGAATTTCGAAAAAGATATATTTCACGATTACAGAATGGTTCATAAAAATATTGAAATATTCCGTGATTTCACTGACATGAAAGCTGGATAGCTGTGAAACTTTTTAAAAATTTTAATCAAGGAAATATGATTTGTAAGCTGTACTTTATGGCAGCTGACGCTGAAATGTGCTCTCATTTACGGATTTTAATATCTGACGGTGCTAGATTAAAATTTTAATAAAACCTCTGCTCCCTTTAAAACACTCACACGATTAAACCTTCATTTTGTATGCAAAAACGTTAAAAATAAAATCCGTTTCCAATATCAATCAAATGCAGATACGGTACAGCGCACGTGATCTGAACTTCATTTTGTTAAAAGGCAAAGGTAAAAAGCGTTTAATTTTTTATCGTTAAAGTAAATATCGGATCTGAAAGTTATATTATTTTTTAAATATAATGAATAGTGTAAAGCACGTTCATTATATAAAATAATAGAAACTGTTAACTAGTTTTTTTTCTTAAAAAGGTGAAGGTTTACTTTTATTGTAACTGTGTATTTTATAGTACAAAAAATACACTTATACAAAGTGTATTCACCTTTTATGTATGTTTTTTTATGCTGTGTATAAATTTTGATCTTAAAGTAAAAAGAAAGGATCCCAGACTCTCTAATAATAAAAACATTTTAGAACTATATTTACGTACTCACATTTTGGTATGATAATCTTGGTAACTTGTATTCTTATTCCTCGTCTTGGATGTCGATAGAACGTAGTAGCAACCACGTTAATGGGCCTCGTGTCCTTGGTAACTGTTAGCGGATGGGTAACGCAAACCGCTGCTGTTAAAACAGCAGTTCTTGACACCAGAGTACCAACGCAAATGCCTCGATAACGTGATAAAAAATAAACCTGTAAAATTTCATTGCAAGGAAAATAATTTAAATTTGAATGGATGTTATGTGGGCATCATGAGTTATAAATTAAAACAACGGGTTATATGGCTTGCCGCTTTTATCGTGTTCTAAAACAGAGTCCCTAGGGTCTTTCAAGAAGCACGTCTGTCTCTTTCTAAAAGGCTACCAGCCTTTGGATATGCAGTTCTTTTGGACGTCGATGATCATCGTGAAGTTTCCGTTGTTCTTTTGCCTCCTTTCTATGTAAAAAAGGGCGGGATTTGCCGAGTTGACAGACAATATTCGGTAATGGTTTGCAGATTCTCTGTCCGCTTATACCTCTATAACTCACTTAGCGCCTTTAGTATTAAAAACTTCTAAAATTAAAATTGTCATAAATCTTTAAAGTTAAAGAATGTACTTCTGTTTTCAAAGTATGTTTTGAAATATTAAGGATGAGAATACTCGACGAGGAAGTTGTTCAGCTGTCGGCTTTGATTAGACAATCAACACGCCACTCAGCTACCGAGCGACAATTTTATTCTAACTAAAAGAAATTGCTCTGCTAAAGGGGGATATAATAAAGACTACGTAGAAAAGTTTACTTTGTAACTTCGATCAATGGATGTAACGTAACATATATCGTTAACACATATAATAGATTATATTATAAACTTATCTATTTCTTCTGTTATAAACACACCAGCTCATAACGCATCTTGTCTAGTTGGTGCTCGTATTGTGAAGTATTTATTTGTTTTTTTTTTTTTTTATTTAATTCGGGAAGACCTGACTCAGGGAGGATCCTAAATTGTCTGTCGTATAGTTTTGTACCCAAAAATACGTCGGGTAATACATAAGGACACAGCTTATAATACTTACAATAAAAGGCACTGATTTCTCACGTGGTTGAAATGGAGCGTCTCCTTTAGTTATTGTTGTATACGCAACTGAAAATAGAAATATTCATTGATATGATTTGTATTGAGAATAAATATTATTTAGCATAGCATTGTAATATTGAAAAAATATTTCATTGTAATGAAAGTCATACCAAATATGTGTAGTGCAATCCATATTTTCATGGTGCTAGTTACTACGATGCATTGTGGTGTGAACATAAACGATAGCAATTTAATTAATAAGTTTTCACGGATCGTTAATTTTGTTACTAAAACAAATCTAGCAATGCTCACCGATAACGTAGAGACAAAAAAAAATATTGAAATATTGTATGCACTTCAACACGTGTATACAAGCGTAGAAGTTAGGTAACTTCACTTCGTACTATTCATAATGTTAATAGATAAATAGCAGCAAAAAAGTAGATAGGTATGAATGCCGACATACACTGCTAGCAGAATTTATAAATAATACGCTCCTTATGTCATATGGCAGTGACTTTAGAACTGAACATCTATTTTCAACTAAGTGGCTATTATTATTCTTTCTATTTTCGATTGTTACTATAATAGCCAAGAGGTCATCAAAGTCATGCATAATGAAAGCATTCCGGTTTAGTGTTTGACTAAAAATCTCATAACCCTTAATAGGATTCACATGTTTGCCTTGAATAGGCCTTTGTTTGAAACTTTAACGAGATTTTTTTGCGAGTCATCCTTCTAATTCCTTTGACAAAAATTCCAAATTCTGTTGGCAGCTTTCATAAGAGCCTGGCTACATGCTTTGTGAAGTTACCTGTCACTCTGTGGGCCGTCGTACACTCGACTCAACAGAACACGGTCGCATTTGTGCTCCCTCCGCTTTTCATACGTCGGAAGCTTTTGCATTTTCATGCTGGAAACGTTTCAAAGGCGAAAAGAGAATCCGGTTCAGATTGTAACTACAGATAGCATTTTTATAAAAGAAGCTTGATGAAGTATACTGACGACGGGGCTTTGAAATAATGAAAAATATGTATACAATTTTGTGTGTGCAACATATGCTAAGGTATTTTGGGGCTTTGATTTTTTTTGCTTTTATTAATTCAACTTATTGCTAACATTCAATATAGCACTTTAACTATAACTGGTATCTTTATAAATGTTATATTTTAACAAAGCAAGAAACCTTCAGAATAGAGGAAATATTATTTTAAAAGTTTTTCTTACAATCGAAAATTTCTAAACAAAATGAATTTCACGTTAAAGTTTGATATTCTGAATTAGTTATTATTATTTTTAAAGTCTGCTAAAGGAATAGAAAAGCAGCTGCATCGTTCTTTTAGTCATATTGCATTTCTACAAATTTTAATGTAAAATTCAACGGATCCAAAGTGGTCTGATGCTTTCTTGCGCTTATTACGTTTCACAGACACTGATAGAAAATGAAATGTATTTTCTTTATATTTGCAGTTCTTTTAAATCTAAGTTAAATGCTTCTTAGTTTATTCTAGCGGTAAAATATTTTAGAATAGAATATATTTAAAACTAGCTTTTACCCACGACTCCGTCCGCGCGGAATGAAAAATAGAAAACGGGGTAAAAATTATCCTATGTCCGTTTCCTGGTTCTAAGCTACCTGCCTACCAATTTTCAGTCAAATCGATTCAGCCGTTCTTGAGTTATGTGTAACTAACACGACTTTCTTTTATATATATAGATAATTGATCTTAAGATTGCATTTTTCATTTAATAATGGTAAATGAGTAAATGTGTCACCTGATTTTATGTAATCGCCGTAGTAATCAAGTTCGTGAGTTATTTGACCGAGGGTAAAATTGACAATAAAAATGATGTATTATTTTCCTTCTTCTTGCCTTTTTTGTAAATCAACTTCTCCTATTAATTCTCCTTTTTAAAAAATTGTGGGTGGGGAAAGCGTTCTAAAATTGCACATCTTCTACATTACTGATCGGACGAAACGCATCATAATAAACTATACTCTTGTAACCCCCTCTTAGGTCTCTGTTAGGTCATGTTATTTGACCTGTTTCGCTAACCATCAGGCTTCATTTTAAATAGAATAAATATTTTTGAAATAGGTTACTAAGAGTAATGGAAATTGTATACTTTAAATAGCTAAATATAAAATTTAACAGATTTAATTATTCCGAAGGCTTATCGAGAATTCCACTGCGATACGATGCTCGGAGAAAGATTAATTCAACTAATTGAACAATTTTATTTAAGAGGATTATTAAAACGTTACTTAAATTAAAGTTAAAGTAGCTTATTGGTACTATTTACAGTGATTCGAATCTGTTAGAAATTTTCAGGATTTTCTATAATTAAAAAAAATATTTTGCTTAAAGCTGAGAGGAAAGTAAAGTATAAAATTAGTATATGTAAATAAAAAGCAAAGATTTTGAGAACCAGTAAAAGATCTAAAACCATTGCTTTAAAGATATGGATTAATTTTATTTTTTAAACCCTAAAATACAAACCCGGAATCAATTTATCTTAGTAAAATACATTAAATTCAATACTCGATTATTGTTTTTAGCTTACGCTTAAACTATAAAACATCGAAGTATTTTACTAATACATTTTTTAGCCGACTTCAAAAAGAAGGAGGTTATCAATTCGACTGTATTTTTTTTTTACATAACATAAGTTGGCAAACGAGCAAGCGACCACCTGATTCGCTGAAATAGCGAAGCGACCGCAGCCCATAGATATCCACAATTGCAGACGCGTTGCCTACCTTTAATCAATGGAGACGGGTATGTATAGAAAGAGAATATTTCCCCTTACTATATGTCTCCTACTCCGACAAGTCCCCATCCCATTCCCATTCTTTCCTTTATAAGAAGAACGCACACTCATCAGACGAAACGCGGAATTGCTTCCAATTCACGCCAGTCTTCTGTGTGGTCGTGTTATTTTACGGCCAATTCTTGCAACAGCTGTTGTTTTTGCTGACGTCTTTAGCTGGATGGATGGATGGATGTTTGTTTGAAGGTAACTCCGGAATGGCTCAACGGATCTTGATGATATTTTGGCATATATGTAGAAACTAGCCTGGAAGAACCGCGCCTTAATGCCGCGCGGACAGAGTAGCGGTCGACGGCTAGTATTTAATGAATATTCTGACTTAAAATCCTCTGATCCATTTTAATTTTAACTAACGAATATGTAATTGAATTTGTAAGTTTGCATTCATTAAAAAAAAAATTCATTTGATTTAATACGATTTTCTGAACCAATTCTGCGTAATTCCTTCCAGTCGATATGCAATATACACGCAACTATAAACAGTAACGTTAATTAAAATGCGCAGAAATATTAAACAGTACAAATACGAACATCCCGGAATTGCGATATTCATTTACGAAATTCAATTCATTTATGCATTGCGATGTTACAGTTATGTTTCGTAAATGAATTCTTCCCGGTCGAAATCGATCGCGGTGATATCTCATGGATGGTACCAAATAACAACTTCGCCGTGGGTTTCCATTGCTAAAATTGTCCATTTTCACATTGTATATAAACAATTTAATGTTATAATTGAATTTGGCAAAAATTAATTAACCAATTTTAATATATAAATCGTTTATATGCGAAAACATTTTTAAAATATTTTCCTGACATCAAAATGAAATTGCACTCGTTTTATTTTCAACTTGCCAACTTGAGGACACGATGTAAAAAGTAAAAGGAAAGAAATGTCGAGATGCAAGTGTTCTCAGAGTTTCACGCGCACCAAATACTTTTGAAATATCTAAAATTAAATTCCTACAGCAGGTGTGCCTCACTTTAAATTGTATTTTTGTCAAAGACATTTTTAAAACTCTCACTATAATCTAAACAATCTACGATGTAATATAACATAAAATGTATGAAGAATGTTACGTTTACGGTTTCATGACGTACTTAGTAGTCCTTAGTAGTAATTTAGTATTGTCTACGGTCTAAGGGTGTTGTTAAAGTATTCTACTTATAATGTTCATATTCCCATCCAACGTTGCTCGATTTGACCATTGAAGAGCCATGATCTGATACCTTCAAGAAAGTCTTAGTAAGTGTTAACAAAATAATGACGAAAATGAAATCACATGTACATCTGGTTCTTGTTTTTCTTTTTTTTTTAAATGTCCACACTATTTCTCGTTAAGTTACTTATTTTAAGGGTATTTAAAGTATAATTGTTTCTTAAAAACGGGTTTCGACAAGTTGTATGAAAACAAAATGGAATCAAGCTGCGCATTAAATCTCTAAGTTAATTGGCGTCTCGCCAGGAAAAAAACCAAAGTCGTCCCGCGAAGGAAATCCGGTCATTCCCGGAAAAAGTAATAAATCTTGTTGGGTCGTAGATAGAGAGATCTTTCGGATGTGTCCGGGGGGAGGCGACAGTATCGGGCGAGGGGCGGCGGGGGACCAGGAGCAGGAGTATGCTGTGTACAGTGGTACTTTACCAGTCCCGGGTGTAGTAAGGGACAGATCAATAGCCAAGCGTCCTCCGAGTCTCGGAGTCTCTAGCGTCGCGCACTCGCGTACCGAACCTCGACCGGACAGCACGCACTCTACTCTACTCAAAGAAATTGAACTGCGAACATGGAGGTAAGCACATTTTAACTAATCGAAATACTTATTGATCCCCAATATAAGTAGATTTCGAAATAATTTAGAATTACTGCGACTTTTAAGTGCGATATTACATAAATCAAACTTTATAAATTGTTTTTAATTTATAATACACGCGTCAATTTAAAAAATACATTCCTTTATTTATTATTAATCATAATTGTTCCTCGTGAAATAACAGAAATTTTTACAATACCAAATTATATTGTTAAAGATTGTTTTACTTCCGTTCGTTCTGGTTTTACTTCTTGAATTTACTATTATTTATGCATTTATTCCAAATATATTAATATAAAAAAACAATTGGGAGAATACAAAAATTAAGGGATAAAAATAAACAAGGATTTTTATTTTCAACTTATTGTGAATGATCTGCTGTCATCTGATTCCGATACAAATATTGTGTCGGATTCCGTAACCTATGCAATTTAATCCGTCCCGCTCTAACACGTAGCATATTAATAGATACCATATGTAGGTATTTTTATGGGTCTTTTTGTGGAATGCATCCTCTACGGACTTTTTTGTTTTGTCTCTCTGTAAATCAATACTTATGCCACGGCGTAGAAATAAAGATGAAAACTAGTGTTACATTACGTACAAGCACTTTGTTGCTTTTGTTTCTTTAGTTCCAGGGGTCTTTGTTCGAATTTTAGGTCAGGGATGCAATTCAGCTACGAGATGTCGCCACTTGACATCTGTTTTAGCGGCAAAATTTGTTTATATACAAATTTAATGATAGCGAATTAAAACAATTAAATTGGAGAAATGCTCAATATAAAACTGAGAAATGATCATGAAAGTATATTAGGGACAAGACAGACCCGGATACGGAGCCTGTACACTTCCTGTAAAAACATAAAACAATAAATTATTATCACCACACTTGTTATCAGATTCAAGTGGCAAGCAACTCATTGAGTTTATTTTCGTATTGAGTCCGTAACTATGAAACAATAATGTCGTTGACTGGTCACTATCATTCGTTCGACGTATATTAATAAACATAAGCGATATGAATTTACAAATTGCTCTCTAAAACCACAATTCATGTTGTCAATTGTTTACAAACGAGGACAATAATGATAAAAAATATTAAAGTCAATACCTAATATAATCAACTTTAGAAAATGTGCTTCATTTTTATTTTGAATAGGAAAAAAACTATTATCACCAATTGTCTTCACCTATAAGAAATATTGTGAACTAATTTTAGCAAATTAAAGTATAATTTATATGTTTATTGATTAAAAATATTTATTCAAGTTAAACTATTAAAATTTTTAAAAGTAATATTGAAAAACAACTTTATTCTCATCAAACGTAAAGCTATTGCGAAATTTTATAATGTAAATAAAAAATGCGAAGCGAACTCTTGTATTTAAAACTGCTCCGTTCAGTCAATTAACCGATAGTTAAGCAGATTGTAGATTTAAGACCAAGATGTTGATAGAGTTTTAGTAATTTTAATATAAATAAAATACATTAATTTGCTTGCGTCATTTTCTAAATTATTTTATTCTTTTATTAAATTAAATTCTGTGTCTCAGTCCTTCGTGTTTTATGTACGATGGTAACAGGACGAATGGGATTATAATGATATTTTCAAAAACCATAAAAGAAACTGTGATATTGTTTCTATACAAGTGTTACAAGAGTGGAAACTCACCGTAATGCTGGCGCAACTTCGCATCCGATGTTTATTCGAATTTATAAACCATTTAAGTAATTGATAAGTGTACAAATTTTCATAACGGCGAAAGACCTTTTTGTTTGAACTAGTGTTTCGTTAATGAAAACCCATGGTTAGGTTTACTTGATTCTTTGGAGACTGATATAATGGTTTAGTATAATAATAATCAACCTATATATGTCCACAACTGGACTCAGCTTTTCGTATATTTAGTGAACGCAATACAATTTATATTATTACTATTGATATTATTAAATCAAAGAGGAAATGTATTGACTAGGTATACAATTTTCTAATAAAAGGTCTTTTTCAACAATAATTAAAAAGAAAAAAAAACATACGGTTTACCATCCGACATAATTTTTAGGCTCCCGATTAGCTTACAATACTCTAGTTGGCGAGTTCAAAATTGCTATATTGTTTTGTTATAATTTTGTTGCAGTATAAACAGTGCGGTTGGATGGTTGCTGGTTTGATCCTACTACTGGTGGCTATAGCGTCAGCTGAAGGGGAGGTTTTGGAGAATGGCGACCATGAAGCGGTCGTCCGCAACGAAAGAGGCGCTAAAAGTAGAGGTATATAACATATACATATTATAGTAGAGGTTCATACAATACAAATTGTCTATTTTATATTTATACCATGATAACTCAGCACATGAAAAAAATTGAATTAATTATGGTATCCTTGATTAGAAGTCGTCATGTCATTTTCAATTATTTAAACTATTACCTACCATAACATAAAATTCTTTCATCATTCATCTCATTTCATATTTTTAATTAAAATTAATTAAATATATTTAAGTGTAATTTTATATGTTTGTTCAGAGACATGTCGCTATGTCAGAGGCGCCTGGTCCGAATGCGACTCCAAAACGAACATACGTTCGCGAACGCTTACTTTGAAAAAAGGAGATGTTTCGAACTGCGAACGTACAAAAACGATTCAGAAGAAATGTAAGAAAGGTAAAAACACTTTTATTTTGTTCACTATTACTTCTTTTTTTTTATATTATGTAAAAATGAAGATTCTCACAGTATTTTCAACGGCAAAAAATAATTTGAAGACATGCAATATTATTGTTTTATCGCATTCCGTCATATAAAAACAATAAATCTAATGTCTACTTGATGACACAGTTAAACATATTATTTTTCTGTTAAAAGCGTGTCGTTACGAGAAATCATCATGGAGCGAATGTAGTGCCAATGGCGAGATGTCTAGGACAGACATGTTGAAAGCAAACAGCGACCCGACTTGCGACCAAAGCCGACGCATTACTAAAAAATGCAACAAAAACAAACAAGTCAAGTCCACCAAAGATAAGGGTAAGACACATATAAATAAATAAAAATTACTTCATTCATTTTACACGTATTAATTTTTTAACATATATTGGCGGCTCTTAAATTTGCACTTATCGCTGCGCAGAGCACAATAATTTTTAGGTGTGTCGTGGCGTAGCGGGATGCGGGAGAGGGATTTGCGTAGCGCAAAGATGATCTTAGGCTGACAAGATATTTGAAAAAGAATAATTGTTAGTTATTTATATAAAAGCTTGACTCATATAATATGATGATTATTAACACTTAATTTGTTTTTAATTTCCAGGTCGCAGAAATCGCCAGTAATGTGTGTTTGTAGCTGTGCCTACTATTTAGATTATAACAATGTTTTTTATTATAAAATTGTCATGATTGTTCGTTGATTCTAATTTATGTATTAGTGCCAATATAGTATCATGAAGTGTTGGTTTTAAAGTTATTGTATTTTAAGCATTTATTAGTAACAATGTAATAACAATACAGTTTTACTCTTTAACATTTCAATGTTCGAATCTTGAACTTTAAATACTCGTAATTAGATGCCTTTTCATTTTATCATAATAGTTAAGTTAAATATTTGATATTAAATAAATGAGTACTTAGCTATGTTCTTTTTTTAACCCTAAATAACCTATGTATGACAGAGACCAAAAAGTAACAAGTTAGTTATAGAGTGGACATTAGAAACATTTTCCCTTACAGATTCAATAGTTTTTTTTCCTCTGATTTTGAATTGAAAGATATAATTCTTAACTCATCTGTTATATTCATAATCGCGACCTTTACCAAGAGGAGTAGGATATATTCAATGTATTTTGTAGTCGAAAAAAAAAACATGTTTTATTTGGGTTGCTATTATTTATTTCATTTTTCCATTTTTAATAAAATTCGATGTATATTATTTAAGTCTTATCAATTATTTCGAAATTAATGCACCTATATTTAAAACGTCTCCCCTAGTAAATAAATAAAGATAAGGCTTAAATATTAACATCAAATTTTATAAATTACATTATTAAGTATATTTTTTAAATAAATAAATAATTTAGCTTAATATCTATAATAAATATTTCTTTTTAAATTACATTCATATAAAAATGGTAACAAACTTTAAGCGAGATAGAATTCAAGATGGACGCTCTTCAAATTTTAGTCTAATGTTTACTATTCGCGAACTATATGAACAATAAATTTTGTTCTGAAATATCACAGGTCAATGTTCGAACGTGCGTTATTAATTCACTTGAACAGTTGTTTGGCGTAGTACCATATTCTGAAGAAATACTCGTCACGTCGCAGGAGGGAGCCACGGGCGTAAGATCGTATGTCGGCGTCCATGTTGTGTTCGCGTAGCCACGATGTCGTCGTCTGTGTACTGAAGGACGTCGGCTCTGTCATCTCTGTTTGTTCGCCCGGTTCCTCATCAGCATATGAGTCTGTACAAATTATTGTCACTTAAATTACAAAGTTCAGTAACCAATAAATGATAGCGGGAGAAGTAAGCCAAGGCATATTCTACAAGGAACGAATAACGAATGGTAATGATGATAGTAAGTAACTAAAGAAAAGTGCGTTCAAAGACAAACAATGACTAGATTGTGATTGGTCTCTCAGTCAGTATGACCATGCTCGGTAAAGACCAATATAATTAGTACTGAAGTATAGAGTAATAACAGTTTTAATAAAAAATCGTTAAAGGTTAAATTGAAAAGCTTATAAAAGAAGAAAACGCACTTGCTAAATGCTTCAATAGCATAAGCACTATAAGCACTTTGGTAATTAAAAAAAATATAACAAAAATGAATAAATATTTACCTTCTCCAGGAATAACTTTAAATGGTTCATCGGATTCAAGCGGTTCGCTGATACCAATTTCGTTGCGAGCGTATATTCTTATCATGTAGGTATGGTTCTCACTCAAATCCTTGATATTGAATTTCAATGTTTGACTGTCAACTTTACCAACTTCCATCCACATTGTTTTTGTGACGTCGCGGATGGCTATGTTGTATCCCAACAGAGGGGCACCTCCGTCCCATTCCGGCGTTCCCCAAGACGTCATAACAATGTTATTGCCTACTGTTCTGATTTCTAATGGTCCAATTGGTGGGGAAGGTACAGCTGGAATACAAATTGATAAATAATTAACTTCGGTTATGAAAGCAACGGATTTGTATTCAACTTTTTACTATGACTTCGTTACGCTACTCTCACTTTTTATTTTTATACATCCCCACTGAGAGGATCGAAGCCTACCCTGTATTAGAGATGATTAGACCTAAGACAACCGCGCTGGTTCAGGACATATTGGTTGACTTCACACATATCTATAAATTTCTTCGTAGATATGTGCAGGTTACATCACGATGTTTTCCTTCACCGCAAGAATGTTGGAAAAAAGTACATTTGTAAATCAAAAAACACATTGGTACATGACTGGATTCGAACCCAATACTTGCAGATTACCCTTGAGCCACCGACGCCCTATATTCCTACTATATTCCTACTACTATAATAACATCTTTGTATACATTACTTGTAAAATAAAAATAGTTATCATTTCTTCGGAAGTTTATTTGGCATTTCTTTATACATTTTATTAATTTTAATACGGATATTTGTGTGGAATAACGATTAACCGAGCTAGTTAAAATTCAAATATACTAATAGGAAAAGACTTATTAAAAACAAACTTACTGGCATGTTTCTCCAAATGCACTAATTCTGATTCTGTCGGTAAACTAATGCCAATTATGTTTTCTGCAGATATTCTGAATATGAGATCTTCCTTTTCCCTAATGTTCTCAATACAATGTTCATAGGTTGAACCATTAACTGTGATAATTTTCGACCATGATTTTCTATTTGCTGTCGTATATTCTATTATGTAATCTGAAATTAAAAGTTTTAATTTAAATATGTATGATAAGAAAAAAAAACGACGTCTATAATGCATTAAGTAACTTATTTTCAGGCTCATATTAAAAACCTTCTAAAGGTTTTAGTTATGAAATAATAAACATAATATGTCCATCTTACTTGTTATTACGCTGCCACCATCGCTCTCTGGGGCCATCCACGACAGAGTGACTGATCTCGAAGTAATTTCTCGTACCACAACGTTTAGCGGTTGAGAAGGTGGAGCTAAAATAGTAAATTATTTTAAATATTAAAATAAACATAAATTTTAAGACATAAATTTTAACACAAAATCTTTTTTTTTTGTAAAAAAATTTTAGTATTAAAGTAAGAGATAATAAAAATATTTACATAAAGTTTTCCCAATAGTTATTTCTTGTTCGGGAATGTAAGGTAAGCTCACACCAATTTCATTTCTAGCGTATATTCTCAATTTGTATGACACATTTGCACGCAGTTTTTCTATTTTAGCCGTGGTGTTTGTAACGGTAGCTATTTGTTTCCACTTTTTGCCGTCTTTGATTTCTACAGTGTAGTCCAGTATAGCAGAACCACCATTTCTTTCGGATGGAGACCATGATATCGTGACAGAATCACTAGTTATGCCGTAAATACCTAACGGGCCCAACGGTGGTGATGGCACGTCTGGAATAAATATAAAGCATTATTAAAATAAAACTGTATTAATTTCATATATAAAATGTTCAATTGTCTTAATACTCTTCAAAGTTTTACTTACCCAAAGCTGTCTTTATTACTATCACCTCGCTTTCCAAAGCTTCAGAGACCCCGATAGGATTTATGGCCATTATTCTAAATTTATAACTATTATTTTCATTCAATCCTTGGAAGCAATAAGATGTAACTTCTTTATCAACATCAGCTACTTTAAGCCATTGCCTCATTTCCGGATCATATTTTTCAACTGCGTATTTTGTTATATCTAAGCCGCCATCGTCCAAAGGTGGCTTCCATTGTATTGTGACAGATTCTTTGCTTATTTCCTTCATAACAACAGGGCCTTCTGGTTTACTTGGTACATCTGTAGAAAAAAAACATTATAGTACTTGCAGTCGCCCGGCACTCCGTCCGCGCGGTATTATAAAAAAAACTTAATTAGTAGCCCATGTGTTCTTTCACACTATGTTCTACATTTATGCCAAATTTCAGCGAGATCCGAAGATCCGTTCCGGAGATACCTTCTAACAAACACCCATCCATCAATCCATTCATCCATCCATCTAAACATTCGCATTTATAATATTAGTAAGAATTATTCTGGATTTGAAGACCTATTCAAGGCTTATCTTTCTTATCAAGGTTTTAAATCATAGTGTATATCCTACACATAGATCAATTTCAAAAGATTTAAGAACAATCAAATCAATTTCACATGATAACTAAAGCCCGTACATCAGTGATAATCATCAAAATCGCTGTAATGTAGCTTACCGTATACACTTAAGGTGACGTCGTAAGAAGTGGAGCCAGCGTTATTAGAAGCCTCAATTGTATATTTTGCACTGTGTAACCGTTCAACTTTAGGGATGTTTATCACGCTAACATTATCGTTAATTGTTTTCTGGATGTCGCTTGAATCATCAATCTTAGAGCCATTTCGATACCAAACAATTTGCGGTTTGGGTATACCATCAATGGTAGCAGTTACGGACCATTTATCATTAACTCTAAGCTTTTGTGACCTCTCATTTTCCGTTATATGTATAATAGGTTTCTGTTGCACTTCTATGATACACGATGTTTCTACTTCACCGTAATCGTTAACAGCAACACATTTATATTCCCCTTGAGATTTTTCTTCCACGGAAATTATAAGTGTTGCTACTCTATTGACATATGTAGATTTAGAAGTAATAATTTTCTTTCCATCTTTAAACCAGGTAACTTTTGGTTGAGGCATACCTCCAAATATACAAGTTAGTTCTACATCTTCGTTTGGATTTCCTATTACATCTTTTAATGGTTTTTCTACAGAGGGAGCTTGTTTTGATACTTTTTTCTTTATTAAAATAAATTCAGAGCATTCTGAAGATTCACTAACACCGACTTCGTTAACTGCAAACACTCTGAATCGATAATAAGTATCAACCTTCAAATTTTTAATATAAACTTGAGTTTTCGTGATATTCTCGATTGATAACCACCTAAAAATGGAGAACAAAATTTACAAAAATTAATTTCACAGTAATTAGTTAAAGTCACAGTAAAGTTAAAAGCTGGATCAAAATATATAAAATTCCACATAAGTTGTAACTATGATTTTGATGATTAAATCTTGAGTAAAATGTAAACAATATAATTAGTACGAGAGACTTACTCTGAAGTATTTCTTTCTTGATATTCAACAATGTAGCAAGTAACAACCGAAAATCCATTGCTCTTTGGTTCATCCCAAAATATGTTAATAGAACTGTCATCCACCTCCAATACGTTAGGTTTTCCAGGCGGAGATGGAATATCTGCAAAAACATATTTTAAATATTATTTTCGCCACATGAGATTACCAATTTTAAGTAAATTTATTTGTGTTTTATTCACAACTTCACAATACCTGTAATGACAACATTGATATCAACATCTGCTTTTCCGCAGTTGTTCTCTAGACAAAGTTTATAGATGCCTGCATCCGTATTGTCAACTTTTTTAATAGTGAGACTAGCATTGTTTGAATCTATGAATGGTTTTGTATGCTTGGTCCTCTTTATTATCTTAGAATTAACAATCCATTCGTCATTAGGTTTAGGAACTGCTTCGTAACTGACACTTATTGTTACATCACTTCCTTTCTTTATTTTGTATTCCTTTATGTAGTCTAAGATTTTAGGAGAGAATTCTGTAACTGTAAAAATACATATAAAAATGTATAAATGTAAGCAAATTAATGTACAGTATGTATGTAAATTATATAATAAAGCGTAAACACACACTTTTTTTGTAACGCTGGATCGCAGCAATCACGGCATATTTAAAAAAAAAATCTTTTTGTAATAAAAGCCCTATACTTACGACACGCTTTATGCTACATATTTTCTCACCATAAAACTTAAGGGTGTGTAAATTGAAAAGAAAAAATGTTATGCGAGAAAGGGACTTAATTTTCAAATAGCAGCAACGATGGATGCCATGATAACGGAAATACTCAGCCAATGCTAAATGGCCTTCGTTATCATTTGAGCATTTGAATTTTTTAATTTTTTTTTTAATTAAAAGTTTTAGGCAATGTAAACAATAAATACAAAGTTTTTCTGTGTAACAAAAATGAATGGAAACAGCTAGTATATAAAACAATTTAAAATGGAACTCACCTTCTACTTTTAACTTCGTCGAACACATCGCGTCTAACAACAAACAAGAATATTCACCTTGGTCTTCTTCCAAGCATTTTCTAATAATAACTGTTCGTTTCTTACCATCAGATATTAAGGTAAACTTTTCCGAATCTTCAATTTTATTTTTTCTCCTTAACCAAGTAACATCATATTGGTCATCTGGTATTTCAACAGTTAAATATGCATCTGCATATGCGGGGACTATGATGAATTCAGGTAGACGCATGGTGAAATCAATCGATGGTGTTTCAACAGTCAGAGTCGCTGTGCATTTATCATTACCTACAACGCAAGTGTATTTTCCACCGTCACTCTCTTCGCAGTCATAAATCTTTAACTTTTGTTTTTTACCATCAATTGTAAGTTGAATATGATTTGAAAATTGTATTTCCATGTCATCTTTATACCATTGAACTAATGCATCACCCTTTGTCAGTTCAATTTCGAATGTCGCCTTGTTGCCTTTGTTTACTCTTTGATCTGTAAGACGTGATATGATTTCGGGAGGTAACTCGACAACTGTCACTTCCGCAGTGCATGAATCATCACGTAATATGCACGTGTATTCCCCTTCATCGTGTACTGAAGTATTTCTGATAAATAATTTTCGAACATTGCCTCGTTTCTCAAAATCATATTTATTCTTTTTAGGTTTGATTACTTTACCTTCCTTTTCCCATAATACATCTGCGGTTTCTGAATTTATTTCTACTTCCAAGATTGCGACATCTTTTTCTTTAACTTCGAAATCTTGTAATTTCCTAATAAATTCAGGAGTTGTTTCATGAACTATTAAGTGTGTACTAGTTTCTTGATCTTTTACGATACATTTTATCCTACCAGTATCGGTAAGTTTAGTTTTCTTAATTTTCAGTTTATGTATTCGGGATTCTTGTATTATTTCCCTGTGATCCATTCCACTTAACTCTTTATTATTGTGGTACCATTTAGTAGAAACCGTATGAGAAGTTTCACATTCTAAAATAACTAGTTTTCCTTCTTCTACTTCATAGGATTTATGGAGATTTTTAACAAATACCACTTTATCCACATCGATGGTAACACGAGCTCCATGAGATGCTTTACCAGCGCTATTTGATGCTACACATTTGTAATCACCAGAATCAATTTCAGAATCCACATTACGTATAATTAGTTCGATGTTTTCACCGTCGAATGTTTGGGTAATTGTATCGGAAGGGGTTATTACTTTATTATTTCTGTACCAGGTTATAGTTGGAACGGGGTTTCCCGTAACTTTGGCAAACAGTTTTATAGTACCTTTTTCGTTGACAGTTATTTCTTGGAATCTGTGAATAAATAACGGCGGTTCCGCATCTTCTTCTGTAGGTTCTAAAAGACCAACATAAAAATTATGAGCAGTTAATAAATTAAATTAAATTTTAGAATAATCTTGAGGTTAAATGATCTAGAAACTCTACTTTGTTAAAAATAAAAATTGAATACATATACACATATTAAGGATAAATTAAGATTAAAAATTCCCTGTACTAACATATTTAACAATTTATACAACTCTTAGTCGGCGGTGAATAAAAGTTATTGTCATTTCAAAAGACATTTAAAAAAATACTTATATAATTTAAGTAAGCATTAGCCATCACCATCACGGTGATTGGCCATTGTCGTATGACACCAATAACAATACATTGCTCTTATACAAGTACTGCGGCAGTTGGAATTAACGGCAAGATGAGTTAAGAACTTAATTTAATATTGGTATTTTAAAATATCATTAAAAAAATAACAACTTAATTAGGAAGAAAAATTAGAAGCTCGATTGACTTGTGATATTTACCTTCAATAGTAATAACGGCACTAGTTTGGGTGGATCCCTCTGTATTTTTAGCCTTAAGGGTGTAAATTCCATCATTTATTCCTTTTCTAGGTTTTATTACTGTAATAGTGTGAATATCGCCATCAGTTTTACAGACGTCTGATTTTATCGGTTCATTATTTTTATACCATGTTACTTTCGGTTTCGGATTTCCAACTACTTGAACAGTGAGAACAAAACTTTCTCCTTCTCTAATGGACATGTTTTTAAGAGGTTCAATAACTTGCGGTTTTTCCTTTTGGCCAGTTTTTATTTTCAGTACAATAGGTAGATTCGCTTCACCTTCTCTATTTACAGCAACCACTGTATACGTACCCTCTTGATGTTTCTTTACATTTGTTATTTTTAATACGCTACAGTACATATGCATATCTGATTCTGTCACTATCGAAATATTTTCGTTAGGCACTACTTCTTCGCCTTTAAATAGCCAGACTATATCTGGCTCCGGAATAGCAACAAGTCTACATTCCAACAAAATGTTAGAACCTTCCTCGACATATTGGGCCTTTGGTCTCTTCGAAAATGTTGGCGGAATACCTTCTAATATGTCAGCCAAAGAAGACTCCCTAGACAGACTTTTTCTTGATAAAATAGTCATTTCGGATCCATGATCCGACAAGGGTGCTTCAACAGTTAATTCAGTTGTACTTGATGCAAAACCAGCTGCATTTTTGGCTACGCAAGTAAACGTACCAGCATCTTCTGGGAACACTTCTCGAATGATTAAAGTAGCAACATTATCGTCATCGTAATACATTTGGAAATCCTGAGATGGTTTTATTATAGCTGTTTGTCTGAACCAAGTGATTTGCGGTCTTGGATATCCTTCTACTTGGCATTCAAACTGCACAGTAGATCCATCTGGAGTATGCTTAGGACGTAACTTTTCCACAAATATTGGCGCTATTGCCTGTTCTTCAGACGTAGGTTCTAGAAAAAAGTGAAAGGATTTAGAAACAGTCAAACAGTTTTCCTTTTAAATATAACTACTTGTAAAATTGATTTCTTACTTTCAAATACTGGAAGCTTATCAATTTTTTCATTAAGTTTCTTTTGTAGATATGAAGTGTAGTTTGGTTCATCCATTAGATATTGTGCTGGTACCCAACCTGTTTCTTCAGTTAGATGTTTCCGAACAAACCACCAGTCTTGATTTGTAGTTTCTAAAAAAATAAATAGTTATAATGATATTTATTGAATATATGTATAATTAAAGTATATGTTTACATAGTTTCTGTTTATGACGTAGCAATAATTTTCTTGTTTTTTTTCTTGCTCTATTGTTTAGATGAGTATTAATTTATTATTGTACCCCCTCCGATACAAAGTAATTGAAATAGTCTTTATTGAAATTTTATACTCGACTAGGGATCAGATATAAGGTTCATCTGTAAGGCAACACATTATTTCTTTGGTTACAGGTTTGCTCGAAAAGCTTTTCAGTTGCAAAAGTGTAATTAACATAATATTTTTAGAAGTAAATAAAATGTATAATGAAGTAAAAGTTAATTTTCATTACCTAAGATATATAATCGTTCTCCCTCCACAAGATTTATGGCGTCGTCAGTTTCTGCTACATACGAGTAGACGGCGAAAACTGTGTCACCCCTGCGCACGTTGACTGGAGTTTCTGAGAAATATGTAAGACACTTGTAATGAAATATCAAATCAAATATCATACAAATTTTGTCAATATAGAAACGAATACCATATTTTGATGTGAATGGATGGTAAAAATAAAGTAATAGTGGATTTCAATTGCCGTGAGTATTATAACAATAATTAAAAAAAACTTTTATTGCAGACACATGGTCCATACAAAATAAAATTACAAATTAAATAAAATTACAACACATGTAGATGTGTCAACATGGCTTATACGGGACAGTCCAAACCCACTCTCTCAACAATGAGTAATAATAATACATATTTTCGCCTTATTTATCCTCTTAGAATAAAACAAAGACAACAATATGTATTAATACAAGTGTCACGGCAGTAGAATTTGATAGTTAAAAATAATGTATAGATTTGAGTGTTATACAATTATGTAAAGGAAAGGAAGCTTTCAATATGAATCTGCCAGGTTATATCGATAGGGCCTAAGAAGAGATGAGTAATCGTGACATGACAATGAAGGGGTAACAACTGAAATGACGGATAAAAGATTAATTTGCATGATGAAACCTTGCTGCACCATATGAAGAAGAAGTAAGACCTGGGAGTTGATAAAGATGACTCGTGCCAGATATTTCACGCGTCCACGATTTTATTTTGAGTATGATTAATAAGTCGTATGTAAGTATTGTGGTGATTAGGACTTAACTAGTATCTATGTAATTAAATAATTTAGGATTTAATTTCCTATCGATATCGTCATAAACTATCTTTTCAATAAAAAAATTATTTATGAGAAGTTTTTATATATTCATGTATTAATTAACTGTGAGAAATTTTGCCGCTGGAATGAACTATATGAAATAAATGAAATATCTATGATTTTATAGTGGTGAAAATGTGACTTACCAGGGAATTCCTGCTCCCTAGCTATACTCATCGATACATCCGCTTCTAAAATGTAAATAAATTTAGTTAGTGTAGTAATCAAAATGCACAAAATTATAGTACATACCTTAAAAATTATTTCTTACGAATTATGTAACTTTTAAAAAAAGCTGGGTAAAAAAACTGTACCTTGTATTTCCAAAGGCTTTCTTGGTGTACGTTTAGTAGAAAATGTAAGGTTTTCTTCTTCATATAAAACATTCTTGGGTTTTTTCGGTTTGAGTTCAACATTTACCTCCTCTACTTCACTTATTTCATAGTTTGGTTTTTTTCCCCTTGGTCTAATCACCATTTCAACGTTTTCTTCTGATTCTACATCACTTACTATTATTTCTTCTATTTGACTATTATCTTCAAATTCTTGAGTCACTTTTATAGAAGTTTCCGCAGACCCTTCAGCGTGGGTAGTTTTCATTTTTGGTTTAATAATCACATTGCTGGATAGCGATACGTCTTCGGAAGTGACTTTTTCTGTGCGAGATTTAACATCAAAAGTAACGCCTTCTTGATCATGAACAGTGTATTTAGGTTTTTTGTCTAACGTTATATTTACATCTTGTGTTATTTCTGTCTCTGTCTTTGGCTTAAAAACTTTCGAAGTTACTTCGTCTTCGTTTGTTTTTATATATTCCGGCTGTTTCTTAAAGGGTATTGTAATATCTGCCATTTCATCTCTTACGTTTTCTTCAGTTTCCACGATTTCTACCATTCCCTCTGCTTCTGTTTCTTCATAAAATTGGATTGATGTTTCATTAGCTGCCTCATCAAAAGTAGGGATCCGTTGAGGTTTTAATTTTACTTTACTCGACATAGAGATTTCTTCTTCAGCATAAGAATCTAAATGAATGTTAAATTCTTGTTCCACATCCTCTTTTGTTTTCGTTGTTTTTGGTCTAAATGTTACTATTTCCGGTTCGGCGTCATCCGCTTGTGGAATAGACGATTTCCGAACAGGTTTTAATGTTTTCTTAATAGTTACTTCATCTGTTATTTCTTGTACCTTCTTCAGACTTGGCCTTTTAGGTTTTATTGTAAATTGCTCTGGCTCCGTTTCTGTAGTGGCAATATTCATAGTATCATGGATCTTCTCAGTCGATTCTTTCTCGTGTTTCGCTTCGATACTTAGTTTTATATCTTCAGAATCGAACATTGTTTTCTCCAATGGAGTATGGTGTATTTCAGGTAGTTTAGGCGTCGGGATGACTTCTTTTTTAAGCTTTGCAGCTTCCTTTACATTTCGCGAAAGTATTCCATTTTGACGGATACTTCCTATGGTGGTTATTATTGGCTTAGTGACTGTTGGAGGCCAATCACTTACGAATTTTATACGACTTTTTAATTGAAATTTAGGTAGTGTTACCGATGAAGTATCCTGCTTCAGAGGAGCAACAGTCTTTTTTAACTTAAGTTTTTTAAATACCGGGCCTTCAGTACTATCTACGAATTGAGGTTCACTGGGTTCAAAAGTTTTACTTTCTATTTGAAGAGGAACGAGTTTAGGGTGTTTCTTTGTTGGTTTTTTATCAAATATTTTATCGGTTATTTCCTTTTCACTTTCAATTGAAGTTAATGGCTCATCAATTTTTTGACTCTTTTCCTCTAAATCTTTTTTGATAGGAGTAACTTTTTCACTAGCGTCTGGCATGTCTATGGCAGGTTTCTCTTTTGGCTTTGCTTGTTTTAATTCTACATCATTTTCTTCATATGTAATCTCACTTGGCTTAAGGTTTTCATCTGCTTTTGTTTTCTCTGTCTTTATAGTATCTGGGAAAATATCAGGTTTCTCTAACGTAGTTTTTTCTGCTTCGGGAATTAAAGAAATTTTGACAGGTTTTCGTTTAACCTTTGCTGCTTCTTTTACATTGCGTGATATCTCTCCATTCTGTCGTATACTTCCTAAATTGGTCAATATTGGTTTTAATTCCTTTGGAGGCCAGTCATCAATTATTTTGATGCGGCTCTTTAGCTGGAATTTGAGTAAAGTTACAGTGGAGGTTGGTTCTGGCTTAGGTTTCTGAATAGATTTTTTCAATTTTACTTTTGTAAATTGTATATTTTCAATTTTTTCCGGATGTTGTGGAGTTTCAACATCAAAGTGTTCTACTTTAGAAAGAATTAATTTCTTTGCATCTAATTTTGGCTGTAAATCTAATTCTGATTCCAACGGTTTTTTTAAGTTGTCGTCTTCTTGAACTATGGGCAATTTTTCTAACTTCTCATCTGTAAATCATAAAAAAACATAGTATTTAAAACAGATCCTATAAAAAATAAAAGACTGATTTGGGAAGTCACAGGGAAAAAAAAAACATCAATTTTTTAAAAATTAGTGTCCCTCGCATTGACAGTAAAATACTGTATGCTACAGGACAAGAACATTTTTATTTATTTTTTAAACATTAAAATCAGCTGAATGACAAATATTAAAAAGCAGGGTTATTTGATTCCGTTCTGGCTCACTCCATCTTCCAGACTGTACTCGGTGCTCCCCTGCTCACCTGACAGTGTCATTAATATGTAAATTTAAAATAAGATAATAATAATAATGTAAGAAGTCCTCATTGCCGTAACATTTTGCAAAATAAAAAATTTATAACATTTTGGCATGTCCAAAAAATAAGTAACTGCTGAGTTGATCCGTCCGTTATTTATCCGATGAATATTTATATAGTCATTCAGGCCAACATATCTGTACCGGTGAGAGTGGCGTTTCGGCACTGAGGGGATCTGAACCTACCCCAATTTAGGGGTGACTAGACCATAGTCAACCGCGGTGATCCAGTGCGGGTTGTTTGAATTCACACATAAAATTGAATTTATTCTCAGATATGTGCAGGTTGCATCACGATGTTGTCCTTCATCGTAAGATTATACGTTACTAACGCGTTAAATCAATCGAAAATATGTGTGATATACTTAAGTATATAACATGATGAAAGAAACAATACGACAACTCCAAAGAAAAAACACGACAAGACAGCTCAAGTATGACAATTTTGAAATCAACAGGGGGCGCTAATGAGCTATTGTAATTCAGTGTTATTTATGCCCATCGTGTCTGATAACTTCCTCGGTTTCTATCTGTGTGTTTCACAACCCAACTGACTTATTTATACGTAATTGAAATATGTATCAATTTTCAAATTATGACTAGTTTTAAATAAAATGTTACAAATATATGGTACAATTAATTAATCAAAAAAAAAATACAGTCGAATTGATAATCTACTTCTTTTTGAAGTCGGCTAAAAAGTTAATTTTTAATATGGCGACTCGTCGAATATGGCCATCAGTGTTCGGCGAAATAGCGAAGCGACCGCTGCCGATAAACATCCGCAATTGCAGTTGCGCTGCCTTCCTCTAATCGACGGAAGTGGGGAAGCACAGAAAGAGAATATTTCCCCTTCCTATGCGTCCCCTCCTTCGTCAAACCCACTTCCTTTTCCCATCTTTATGAGAAAAGGGTGGGGAGGTAAAGAAGATTAAATAAAGCGTCCGGCATCGCAATCATAAGACGAAACGCGGAATATTAAGACTTCACGCCAATCATTTGTGTGGTCGCGGTATTACACCGGGCGCGCCGACCAATTCGTGCCACAGATGTTGTTGTGCTGTCGTCTCCCATTGTTAATTTATATCTACCACATTTAGTTCATTATGTACTATATATGTAAACAAATTATCTAATATGTGGACCAATAAGAAACTAATTTTAATATCATCCTGCCCTTTTCTGCAATTAGGAGAATCGGTGCAGTACGAACTACTATTCCAAACATCTGTTTAGCTGTCATATGTTCCCTTTTTTCCAGAGGGGAATGCTTAATGCATACTCCGTGCTTCGGGGCAGACAGGGTATGTGAGATTCTCTCCCCGAATGTCATACCCACTAAACCCCTCTGTTCCCTCAAGGCCATTATGTGGGGCGCCACGGGATCACGTGAGTTTGCAATCGCGACACCCCACTGACCGCCCCGGGAAGGGGCCATCGCTGCGCCCCCACGCCCCCAAAGGGGCGCTGCGCCCTTAGGCGCTCCTCAAAGAGGACACCGTGCAATGTAGGTTCGAGAGTCATATGTTCCCCTATTCTTACGTATATTTTTTCCACAAAATTCAGACTGTACTACCTGTATGAGTAACTACATTCAAACTACCTATATACGGTTCTATTCGGATATTTTATCATTTTGTGTTTCGTGTCATGTGTAAAGAGGAAATTTCCTCTATTGTGTAAACAGTAAGGAATGATTTCTCATCGTCTGCCTAAGTCTTTTTTTATGATGCTATCTTTTTTTTTTGCGAAAAGTTGTTTTTATTTTACGTGGCTTACCGTCTTCAGATGGAACCTCCTCTTCTTTGATCGCTTCTTGAAGCTCAAACACTTGCGGGCTTTCAGAGATCTCTTCGAAATCTGGAACAGATTCTATTTTCACGACAACACTAGTGACGGGTTCTTCTCCTTCCTTTTCAATAGTGGTTATCACTGTTTCTTCTTTTTTAGCTCCTTTACGCTTTTTGATGACTCGCTTCACTGTCTTGATCTTCCGAGTTTCACCACTTTCCGTTTTCACTTCATCAATTTGGACTTGTTCGGGTTCTTCTTCGATCACTTCAGCATTTTGTGTGTCGTGTAAAGTGTCAAATAGAGATGTAGTGTCATCGAGTATTTCGTCTGATGTGTGTTCAGTAATGATTGGTTGGTTATCATATATTTGTGTGGATGTGTTTTCTGTTGTTTCGTGTTTTGGAATTGATTTCTTTTGAACAGTAAGTTTAGTTATTTTACCTTTACGTGGCTTACCGTCGTCATTTGGCACCTCCTCTTCTTTGGTCTTTTCAGGAAGCTCCACCACTTGTGGGACCTCAGGGATCTCTTCGTAATCTGGAGCAGTTTCTTCTGTCACGATAACACTAGTGATGGGTTCTTCTCCTTCATTTTCAATAGTGGTTATCACTGTTTTTTCTTTTTTAGGTCCTTTACGCTTTTTGATGACTCGCTTGACTGTCTTGATCTTCCGAGTTTCACCACTTTCCGTTTTCACTTCATCAATTTGGACTTGTTCGGGTTCTTCTTCGATCACTTCAGCTTCTTCTTTTTCGTATAACGAGTCAAGAGGAGATGTAGTGTCATCGAGTATTTCTTCTGATGTGTGTTCAATAACGATTGGTTGGTTATCATCTATTTGTGTGGATGTGTTTTCTGTTGTTTCGTGTTTTGGAATTGATTTCTTTTGAACAGTAAGTTTAGTAATTTTACCTTTACGTGGCTTACCATCGTCATTTGGCACCTCCTCTTCTTTGGTCTTTTCAGGAAGCTCCACCACTTGTGGGACCTCAGGGATCTCTTCGTAATCTGGAGCAGTTTCTTCTGTCACGATAACACTAGTGACTGGTTCTTCTCCTTCCTTTTCAATAGCGGTTATCACTGTTTTTTCTTTTTTAGGTCCTTTACGCTTTTTGATGACTCGCTTGACTGTCTTGATCTTCCGAGTTTCACCACTTTCCGTTTTCACTTCATCAATTTGGACTTGTTCGGGTTCTTCTTCGATCACTTCAGCATTTTGTGTGTCGTGTAAAGTGTCAAATAGAGATGTAGTGTCATCGAGTATTTCCTCTGATGTGTGTTCAGTAATGATTGGTTGGTTATCATATATTTGTGTGGATGTGTTTTCTGTTGTTTCATGTTTTGGAATTGATTTCTTTTGAACAGTAAGTTTAGTTATTTTACCTTTACGTGGCTTACCATCGTCATTTGGCATCTCCTCTTCTATGGTCTCTTCAGGAAGCTCCACCACTTGTGGGACCTCAGGGATCTCTTCGTAATCTGGAGCAGTTTCTTCTGTCACGATAACACTAGTGATGGGTTCTTCTCCTTCCTTTTCAATAGTGGTTATCACTGTTTTTTCTTTTTTAGGTCCTTTACGCTTTTTGATGACTCGCTTGACTGTCTTGATCTTCCGAGTTTCACCACTTTCCGTTTTCACTTCATCAATTTGGACTTGTTCGGGTTCTTCTTCGATCACTTCAGCATTTTGTGTGTCGTGTAAAGTGTCAAATAGAGATGTAGTGTCATCGAGTATTTCCTCTGATGTGTGTTCAGTAATGATTGGTTGGTTATCATATATTTGTGTGGATGTGTTTTCTGTTGTTTCATGTTTTGGAATTGATTTCTTTTGAACAGAAAGTTTAGTTATTTTACCTTTACGTGGCTTACCATCGTTATTTGGCACCTCCTCTTCTTTGGTCTTTTCAGGAAGCTTCACCACTTGTGGGACCTCAGGGATCTCTTCGTAATCTGGAGCAGTTTCTTCTGTCACGATAACACTAGTGATGGGTTCTTCTCCTTCCTTTTCAATAGTGGTTATCACGGTTTTTTCTTTTTTAGGTCCTTTACGCTTTTTGATGACTCGCTTGACTGTCTTGATCTTCCGAGTTTCACCACTTTCCGTTTTCACTTCATCAATTTGGACTTGTACGGGTTCTTCTTCGATCACTTCAGCTTCTTCTTTTTCGTATAACGAGTCAAGAGGAGATGTAGTGTCATCGAGTATTTCCTCTGATGTGTGTTCAGTAACGATTGGTTGGTTATCATCTATTTGTGTTGATGTGATTTCTGTTGTTTCGTGTTTTGGAATTGGTTTCTTTCGAGTAGTACGTTTAGTTATTTTACTTTTACGTGGCTTCCCATCGTCATTTGGTACCTCCTCTTCTATGGTCTCTTCAGGAAGCTCCACCACTTGTGGGACCTCAGGGATCTCTTCGTAATCTGGAGTAGTTTCTTCTGTCACGATAACACTAGTGATGGGTTCTTCTCCTTCCTTTTCAATTGTGGTTATCACTGTTTTTTCTTTTTTAGGTCCTTTACGCTTTTTGATGACTCGCTTGACTGTCTTGATCTTCCGAGTTTCACCACTTTCCGTTTTCACTTCATCAATTTGGACTTGTTCGGGTTCTTCTTCGATCACTTCAGCAATTTGTGTGTCGTGTAAAGTGTCTAATAGAGATGTAGTGTCATCGAGTATTTCCTCTGATGTGTGTTCAGTAACGATTGGTTGGTTATCATCTATTTGTGTTGATGTGATTTCTGTTGTTTCGTGTTTTGGAATTGATTTCTTTTTAACAGTAAGTTTAGTTATTTTACCTTTACGCGGCTTACCATCGTCATTTGGCATCTCCTCTTCTATGGTCTCTTCAGGAAGCTCCACCACTTGTGGGACCTCAGGGATCTCTTCGTAATCTGGAGCAGTTTCTTCTGTCATGATAACACTAGTGATGGGTTCTTCTCCTTCCTTTTCAATAGTGGTTATCACTGTTTTTTCTTTTTTAGGTCCTTTACGCTTTTTGATGACTCGCTTGACTGTCTTGATCTTCCGAGTTTCACCATTTTCCGTTTTCACTTCATCAATTTGGACTTGTTCGGGTTCTTCTTCGATCACTTCAGCATTTTGTGTGTCGTGTAAAGTGTCAAATAGAGATGTAGTGTCATCGAGTATTTCCTCTGATGAGTGTTCAGTAACGATTGGTTGGTTATCATCTATTTGTGTTGATGTGATTTCTGTTGTTTCGTGTTTTGGAATTGATTTCTTTTTAACAGTAAGTTTAGTTATTTTACCTTTACGCGGCTTACCATCGTCATTTGGCATCTCCTCTTCTATGGTCTCTTCAGGAACTTCCACCACTTGTGGGACCTCAGGGATCTCTTCGTAATCTGGAGCAGTTTCTTCTGTCACGATAACACTAGTGACGGGTTCTTCTCCTTCCTTTTCAATAGTGGTTATCACTGTTTCTTCTTTTTTAGCTCCTTTACGCTTTTTGATGACTCGCTTCACTGTCTTGATCTTCCGAGTTTCACCACTTTCCGTTTTCACTTCATCAATTTGGACTTGTTCGGGTTCTTCGTCGATCACTTCAGCATTTTGTGTGTCGTGTAAAGTGTCAAATAGAGATGTAGTGTCATCGAGTATTTCGTCTGATGTGTGTTCAGTAATGATTGGTTGGTTATCATATATTTGTGTGGATGTGTTTTCTGTTGTTTCGTGTTTTGGAATTGATTTCTTTTGAACAGTAAGTTTAGTTATTTTACCTTTACGTGGCTTACCGTCGTCATTTGGCCCCTCCTCTTCTATGGTCTTTTCAGGAAGCTCCACCACTTGTGGGACCTCAGGGATCTCTTCGTAATCTGGAGCAGTTTCTTCTGTCATGATAACACTAGTGATGGGTTCTTCTCCTTCCTTTTCAATAGTGGTTATCACTGTTTTTTCTTTTTTAGGTCCTTTACGCTTTTTGATGACTCGCTTGACTGTCTTGATCTTCCGAGTTTCACCATTTTCCGTTTTCACTTCATCAATTTGGACTTGTTCGGGTTCTTCTTCGATCACTTCAGCATTTTGTGTGTCGTGTAAAGTGTCAAATAGAGATGTAGTGTCATCGAGTATTTCCTCTGATGTGTGTTCAGTAATGATTGGTTGGTTATCATATATTTGTGTGGATGTGTTTTCTGTTGTTTCATGTTTTGGAATTGATTTCTTTTGAACAGTAAGTTTAGTTATTTTACCTTTACGTGGCTTACCATCGTCATTTGGCACCTCCTCTTCTTTGTTCTTTTCAGGAAGCTTCACCACTTGTGGGACCTCAGGGATCTCTTCGTAATCTGGAGCAGTTTCTTCTGTCACGATAACACTAGTGATGGGTTCTTCTCCTTCCTTTTCAATAGTGGTTATCACTGTTTTTTCTTTTTTAGGTCCTTTACGCTTTTTGATGACTCGCTTGACTGTCTTGATCTTCCGAGTTTCACCACTTTCCGTTTTCACTTCATCAATTTGGACTTGTTCGGGTTCTTCTTCGATCACTTCAGCATTTTGTGTGTCGTGTAAAGTGTCAAATATAGATGTAGTGTCATCGAGTATTTCCTCTGATGTGTGTTCAGTAATGATTGGTTGGTTATCATATATTTGTGTGGATGTGTTTTCTGTTGTTTCGTGTTTTGGAATTGATTTCTTTTGAACAGTAAGTTTAGTAATTTTAGCTTTACGTGGCTTACCATCGTCATTTGGCCCCTCCTCTTCTATGATCTTTTCAGGAAGCTCCACCACTTGTGGGACCTCAGGGATCTCTTCGTAATCTGGAGCAGTTTCTTCTGTCATGATAACACTAGTGATGGGTTCTTCTCCTTCCTTTTCAATAGTGGTTATCACTGTTTTTTCTTTTTTAGGTCCTTTACGCTTTTTGATGACTCGCTTGACTGTCTTGATCTTCCGAGTTTCACCATTTTCCGTTTTCACTTCATCAATTTGGACTTGTTCGGGTTCTTCTTCGATCACTTCAGCATTTTGTGTGTCGTGTAAAGTGTCAAATAGAGATGTAGTGTCATCGAGTATTTCCTCTGATGTGTGTTCAGTAATGATTGGTTGGTTATCATATATTTGTGTGGATGTGTTTTCTGTTGTTTCATGTTTTGGAATTGATTTCTTTTGAACAGAAAGTTTAGTTATTTTACCTTTACGTGGCTTACCATCGTTATTTGGCACCTCCTCTTCTTTGGTCTTTTCAGGAAGCTTCACCACTTGTGGGACCTCAGGGATCTCTTCGTAATCTGGAGCAGTTTCTTCTGTCACGATAACACTAGTGATGGGTTCTTCTCCTTCCTTTTCAATAGTGGTTATCACTGTTTTTTCTTTTTTAGGTCCTTTACGCTTTTTGATGACTCGCTTGACTGTCTTGATCTTCCGAGTTTCACCACTTTCCGTTTTCACTTCATCAATTTGGACTTGTACGGGTTCTTCTTCGATCACTTCAGCTTCTTCTTTTTCGTATAACGAGTCAAGAGGAGATGTAGTGTCATCGAGTATTTCCTCTGATGTGTGTTCAGTAACGATTGGTTGGTTATCATCTATTTGTGTTGATGTGATTTCTGTTGTTTCGTGTTTTGGAATTGGTTTCTTTCGAGTAGTACGTTTAGTTATTTTACTTTTACGTGGCTTCCCATCGTCATTTGGTACCTCCTCTTCTATGGTCTCTTCAGGAAGCTCCACCACTTGTGGGACCTCAGGGATCTCTTCGTAATCTGGAGCAGTTTCTTCTGTCACGATAACACTAGTGATGGGTTCTTCTCCTTCCTTTTCAATTGTGGTTATCACTGTTTTTTCTTTTTTAGGTCCTTTACGCTTTTTGATGACTCGCTTGACTGTCTTGATCTTCCGAGTTTCACCACTTTCCGTTTTCACTTCATCAATTTGGACTTGTTCGGGTTCTTCTTCGATCACTTCAGCAATTTGTGTGTCGTGTAAAGTGTCTAATAGAGATGTAGTGTCATCGAGTATTTCCTCTGATGTGTGTTCAGTAACGATTGGTTGGTTATCATCTATTTGTGTTGATGTGATTTCTGTTGTTTCGTGTTTTGGAATTGATTTCTTTTTAACAGTAAGTTTAGTTATTTTACCTTTACGCGGCTTACCATCGTCATTTGGCATCTCCTCTTCTATGGTCTCTTCAGGAAGCTCCACCACTTGTGGGACCTCAGGGATCTCTTCGTAATCTGGAGCAGTTTCTTCTGTCATGATAACACTAGTGATGGGTTCTTCTCCTTCCTTTTCAATAGTGGTTATCACTGTTTTTTCTTTTTTAGGTCCTTTACGCTTTTTGATGACTCGCTTGACTGTCTTGATCTTCCGAGTTTCACCATTTTCCAATTTCACTTCATCAATTTGGACTTGTTCGGGTTCTTCTTCGATCACTTCAGCATTTTGTGTGTCGTGTAAAGTGTCAAATAGAGATGTAGCGTCATCGAGTATTTCCTCTGATGTGTGTTCAGTAACGATTGGTTGGTTATCATCTATTTGTGTTGATGTGATTTCTGTTGTTTCGTGTTTTGGAATTGATTTCTTTTTAACAGTAAGTTTAGTTATTTTACCTTTACGCGGCTTACCATCGTCATTTGGCATCTCCTCTTCTATGGTCTCTTCAGGAAGCTCCACCACTTGTGGGACCTCAGGGATCTCTTCGTAATCTGGAGCAGTTTCTTCTGTCATGATAACACTAGTGATGGGTTCTTCTCCTTCCTTTTCAATAGTGGTTATCACTGTTTTTTCTTTTTTAGGTCCTTTACGCTTTTTGATGACTCGCTTGACTGTCTTGATCTTCCGAGTTTCACCATTTTCCAATTTCACTTCATCAATTTGGACTTGTTCGGGTTCTTCTTCGATCACTTCAGCATTTTGTGTGTCGTGTAAAGTGTCAAATAGAGATGTAGTGTCATCGAGTATTTCCTCTGATGAGTGTTCAGTAACGATTGGTTGGTTATCATCTATTTGTGTTGATGTGATTTCTGTTGTTTCGTGTTTTGGAATTGATTTCTTTTTAACAGTAAGTTTAGTTATTTTACCTTTACGCGGCTTACCATCGTCATTTGGCATCTCCTCTTCTATGGTCTCTTCAGGAACTTCCACCACTTGTGGGACCTCAGGGATCTCTTCGTAATCTGGAGCAGTTTCTTCTGTCACGATAACACTAGTGACGGGTTCTTCTCCTTCCTTTTCAATAGTGGTTATCACTGTTTCTTCTTTTTTAGCTCCTTTACGCTTTTTGATGACTCGCTTCACTGTCTTGATCTTCCGAGTTTCACCACTTTCCGTTTTCACTTCATCAATTTGGACTTGTTTGGGTTCTTCTTCGATCACTTCAGCATTTTGTGTGTCGTGTAAAGTGTCAAATAGAGATGTAGTGTCATCGAGTATTTCGTCTGATGTGTGTTCAGTAATGATTGGTTGGTTATCATATATTTGTGTGGATGTGTTTTCTGTTGTTTCGTGTTTTGGAATTGATTTCTTTTGAACAGTAAGTTTAGTTATTTTACCTTTACGTGGCTTACCGTCGTCATTTGGCACCTCCTCTTCTTTGGTCTTTTCAGGAAGCTCCACCACTTGTGGGACCTCAGGGATCTCTTCGTAATCTGGAGCAGTTTCTTCTGTCACGATAACACTAGTGATGGGTTCTTCTCCTTCATTTTCAATAGTGGTTATCACTGTTTTTTCTTTTTTAGGTCCTTTACGCTTTTTGATGACTCGCTTGACTGTCTTGATCTTCCGAGTTTCACCACTTTCCGTTTTCACTTCATCAATTTGGACTTGTTCGGGTTCTTCTTCGATCACTTCAGCTTCTTCTTTTTCGTATAACGAGTCAAGAGGAGATGTAGTGTCATCGAGTATTTCTTCTGATGTGTGTTCAATAACGATTGGTTGGTTATCATCTATTTGTGTGGATGTGTTTTCTGTTGTTTCGTGTTTTGGAATTGATTTCTTTTGAACAGTAAGTTTAGTAATTTTACCTTTACGTGGCTTACCATCGTCATTTGGCACCTCCTCTTCTTTGGTCTTTTCAGGAAGCTCCACCACTTGTGGGACCTCAGGGATCTCTTCGTAATCTGGAGCAGTTTCTTCTGTCACGATAACACTAGTGATGGGTTCTTCTCCTTCCTTTTCAATAGTGGTTATCACTGTTTTTTCTTTTTTAGGTCCTTTACGCTTTTTGATGACTCGCTTGACTGTCTTGATCTTCCGAGTTTCACCACTTTCCGTTTTCACTTCATCAATTTGGACTTGTTCGGGTTCTTCTTCGATCTCTTCAGCTTCTTCTTTTTCGTATAACGAGTCAAGAGGAGATGTAGTGTCATCGAGTATTTCTTCTGATGTGTGTTCAATAACGATTGGTTGGTTATCATCTATTTGTGTTGATGTGATTTCTGTTGTTTCGTGTTTTGGAATTGGTTTCTTTCGAGTAGTACGTTTAGTTATTTTACTTTTACGTGGCTTACCATCGTCATTTGGTACCTCCTCTTCTATGGTCTCTTCAGGAAGCTCTACCACTTGTGGGACCTCAGGGATCTCTTCGTAATCTGGAGTAGTTTCTTCTGTCACGATAACACTAGTGATGGGTTCTTCTCCTTCCTTTTCAATAGTGGTTATCACTGTTTTTTCTTTTTTAGGTCCTTTACGCTTTTTGATGACTCGCTTGACTGTCTTGATCTTCCGAGTTTCACCACTTTCCGTTTGCACTGCATCAATTTGGACTTGTTCGGGTTCTTCTTCGATCACTTCAGCATTTTGTGTGTCATGTAAAGTGTCTAATAGTGATGTAGTGTCATCGAGTATTTCCTCTGATGTGTGTTCAGTAACGATTGGATGGTTATCATCTATTTGTGTTGATGTGATTTCTGTTGTTTCGTGTTTTGGAATTGATTTCTTTTGAACAGTTTGTTTAGTTATTTTACCTTTACGCGGCTTACCATCGTCATTTGGCACCTCCTCTTCTATGGTCTCTTCAGGAAGCTCCACCACTTGTGGAACCTCAGGGATCGCTTCGTAATCTGGAACAGTTTCTTCTGTCACGATAACACTAGTGACGGGTTCTTCTCCTTCCTTTTCAATAGTGGTTATCACTGTTTTTTCTTTTTTGGGTCCTTTACGCTTTTTGATGACTCGCTTGACTGTCTTGATCTTCTGTATTTCACCACTTTCCGTTTTCACTTCATCAATTTGGACTTGTTCTGGTTCTTCTTCAATCACTTCAGCATTTTGTGTGTCGTGTAAAGTGTCAAATAGAGATGTAGTGTCATCGAGTATTTCCTCTGATGTGTGTTCAGTAACGATTGGTTGGTTATCATCTATTTGTGTTGATGTGATTTCTGTTGTTTCGTGTTTTGGTATTGGTTTCTTTTGAGTAGTACGTTTAGTTATTTTACTTTTACGCGGCTTACCATCGTCATTTGGCACCTCCTCTTCTATGGTCTCTTCAGGAAGCTCCACCACTTGTGGAACCTCAGGGATCGCTTCGTAATCTGGAGCAGTTTCTTCTGTCACGATAACACTAGTGACGGGTTCTTCTCCTTCCTTTTCAATAGTGGTTATCACTGTTTCTTCTTTTTTAGCTCCTTTACGCTTTTTGATGACTCGCTTGACTGTCTTGATCTTCCGAGTTTCACCACTTTCCGTTTTCACTTCATCAATTTGGACTTGCACGGGTTCTTCTTCGATCACTTCAGCTTCTTCTTTTTCGTATAACGAGTCAAGAGGAGATGTAGTGTCATCGAGTATTTCTTCTGATGTGTATTCAATAACGATCGGTTGGTTATCATCTATTTTTGTTGATGTGATTTCTGTTGTTTCGTGTTTTGGAATTGGTTTCTTTCGAGTAGTACGTTTAGTTATTTTACTTTTACGTGGCTTGCTATCGTCATTTGGCACCTCCTCTTCTATGGTCTCTTCAGGAAGCTCCACCACTTGTGGGTCCTCAGGGATCTCTTCGTAATCTGGAGCAGTTTCTTCTGTCACGATAACACTAGTGATGGGTTCTTCTCCTTCCTTTTCAATAGTGGTTATCACTGTTTTTTCTTTTTTAGGTCCTTTACGCTTTTTGATGACTCGCTTGACTGTCTTGATCTTCCGAGTTTCACCACTTTCCGTTTTCACTGCATCAATTTGGACTTGTTCGGGTTCTTCTTCGATCACTTCAGCATTTTGTGTGTCATGTAAAGTGTCTAATAGTGATGTAGTGTCATCGAGTATTTCCTCTGATGTGTGTTCAGTAACGATTGGTTGGTTATCATCTATTTGTGTTGATGTGATTTCTGTTGTTTCGTGTTTTGGAATTGATTTCTTTTGAACAGTATGTTTAGTTATTTTACCTTTACGCGGCTTACCATCGTCATTTGGCAACTCCTCTTCTATGGTCTCTTCAGGAAGCTCCACCACTTGTGGAACCTCAGGGATCGCTTCGTAGTCTGGAGCAGTTTCTTCTGTCACGATAACACTAGTGACGGGTTCTTCTCCTTCCTTTTCAATAGTGGTTATCACTGTTTTTTCTTTTTTAGGTCCTTTACGCTTTTTGATGACTCGCTTGACTGTCTTGATCTTCTGTATTTCACCACTTTCCGTTTTCACTTCATCAATTTGGACTTGTTCTGGTTCTTCTTCAATCACTTCAGCATTTTGTGTGTCGTGTAAAGTGTCAAATAGAGATGTAGTGTCATCGAGTATTTCCTCTGATGTGTGTTCAGTAACGATTGGTTGGTTATCATCTATTTGTGTTGATGAGATTTCTGTTGTTTCGTGTTTTGGTATTGGTTTCTTTTGAGTAGTACATTTAGTTATTTTACTTTTACGGGGCTTACCATCGTCATTTAGCACATCCTCTTCTATGGTCTCTTCAGGAAGCTCCACAACTTGTGGGACCTCAGGGATCTCTTCGAAATCTGGAGCAGTTTCTTCTGTCACGATAACACTAGTGACGGGTTCTTCGCCTTCCTTTTCAATCGTTGTTATTTCTGTTACTTCTTTCTTGAGTCCTTTTTGTTTTTTGATCACTCGTTTCACTGTCTTGACCTTCTGAGTTTCACCACTTTCCGGTTTCTCTTCATCTATGTGTACTTGTTCGGGTTCTTCATCGACCACTTTAGCATTTTGTGTTTCGTGTATAGTGTCAAGTGGAGATGTTGTTTCATCGAGTATTTTCTCTGTTGTGTGAATTGTGTCGACTGGTTGGTCATCATACATTTGTGTTGTTTTTATTTTACGTGGCTTACCGTCATCAGTTGGTTCCACCTCTTCTATGGTCTCTTCGGGAAGCTCGAGCACTATTGGTACTTCAGGGGTCTCTTCGAAATCTGGAACAATTTCTTCTTTCACGATAACACTAGTGACTGGTTCTTCTCCTTCCTTTTCAATAGTGGTTATCACTGTTTTTTCTTTTTTAGGTCCTTTACGCTTTTTGATGACTCGCTTGACTGTCTTGATCTTCCGAGTTTCACCACTTTCCGTTTTCACTTCATCAATTTGGACTTGTTCGGGTTCTTCTTCGATCACTTCAGCATTTTGTGTGTCGTGTAAAGTGTCAAATAGAGATGTAGTGTCATCGAGTATTTCCTCTGATGTGTGTTCAGTAACGATTGGTTGGTTATCATCAATTTGTGTTGATGTGATTTCTGTTGTTTCGTGTTTTGGAATTGGTTTCTTTCGAGAAGTACGTTTGGTTATTTTACTTTTACGTGGCTTACCATCGTCATTTGGCACCTCCTCTTCTATCGTCTCTTCAGGAAGTTCCACCACTTGTGGGACCTCAGGGATCTCTTCGTAATCTAGAGCAGTTTCTTCTGTCACGATAACACTAGTGACGGGTTCTTCTCCTTCCTTTTCAATAGTGGTTATCACTGTTTCTTCTTTTTTAGCTCCTTTACGCTTTTTGATGACTCGCTTGACTGTCTTGATCTTCCGAGTTTCACCACTTTCCGTTTTCACTTCATCAATTTGGACTTGTTCGGGTTCTTCTTCGATCACTTCAGCATTTTGTGTGTCGTGTAAAGTGTCAAATATAGATGTAGTGTCATCGAGTTTTTCCTCTGATGTGTGTTCAATAACGATTGGTTGGTTATCATCTATTTGTGTTGATGTGATTTTTGTTGTTTCGTGTTTTGGAATTGGTTTCTTTCGAGAAGTACGTTTGGTTATTTTACTTTTACGTGGCTTACCATCGTCATTTGGCACCTCCTCTTCTATCGTCTCTTCAGGAAGTTCCACCACTTGTGGGACCTCAGGGATCTCTTCGTAATCTAGAGCAGTTTCTTCTGTCACGATAACACTAGTGACGGGTTCTTCTCCTTCCTTTTCAATAGTGGTTATCACTGTTTCTTCTTTTTTAGCTCCTTTACGCTTTTTGATGACTCGCTTGACTGTCTTGATCTTCCGAGTTTCACCACTTTCCGTTTTCACTTCATCAATTTGGACTTGTTCGGGTTCTTCTTCGATCACTTCAGCTTCTTGTTTTTCGTATAACGAGTCAAGTGGAGATGTAGTGTCATCGAGTATTTCCTCTGATGTGTGTTCAGTAACGATTGGTTGGTTATCATCTATTTGTGTTGATGTGATTTCTGTTGTTTCGTGTTTTGGAATTGGTTTCTTTCGAGTAGTACGTTTAGTTATTTTACTTTTACGTGGCTTGCTATCGTCATTTGGCACCTCCTCTTCTATGGTCTCTTCAGGAAGCTCCACCACTTGTGGGACCTCAGGGATCTCTTCGTAATCTGGAGCAGTTTCTTCTGTCACGATAACACTAGTGATGGGTTCTTCTCCTTCCTTTTCAATAGTGGTTATCACTGTTTTTTCTTTTTTAGGTCCTTTACGCTTTTTGATGACTCGCTTGACTGTCTTGATCTTCTGTATTTCACCACTTTCCGTTTTCACTTCATCAATTTGGACTTGTTCTGGTTCTTCTTCAATCACTTCAGCATTTTGTGTGTCGTGTAAAGTGTCAAATAGAGATGTAGTATCATCGAGTATTTCCTCTGTTGTGTGTTCAGTAACGATTGGTTGGTTATCATCTATTTGTGTTGATGTGATTTCTGTTGTTTCGTGTTTTGGTATTGGTTTCTTTTGAGTAGTACGTTTAGTTATTTTACTTTTACGGGGCTTACCATCGTCATTTGGCACCTCCTCTTCTATGGTCTCTTCAGGAAGCTCCACCACTTGTGGGACCTCAGGGATCTCTTCGAAATCTGGAGCAGTTTCTTCTGTCACGATAACACTAGTGACGGGTTCTTCGCCTTCCTTTTCAATCGTTGTTATTTCTGTTACTTCTTTCTTGAGTCCTTTTTGTTTTTTGATCACTCGTTTCACTGTCTTGACCTTCTGAGTTTCACCTCTTTCCGGTTTCTCTTCATGTACGTGTATTTGCTCGGGTTCTTCTTCGATCACTTTAGCATTTCGTGTTTCGTGTATAGTGTCAAGTGGAGATGTTGCTTCATCGAGTATTTTCTCTGTTGTGTGAATTGTGTCGACTGGTTGGTCATCATCCATTTGTGTTGTTTTTATTTTACGTGGCTTACCGTCATCAGTTGGTTCCACCTCTTCTATGGTCTCTTCGGGAAGCTCGAGCACTATTGGTACTTCAGGGGTCTCTTCGAAATCTGGAACAATTTCTTCTTTCACGATAACACTAGTGACTGGTTCTTCTCCTTCCTTTTCAATAGTGGTTATCACTGTTTCTTCTTTTTTAGGTCCTTTACGCTTTTTGATGACTCGCTTGACTGTCTTGATCTTCCGAGTTTCACCACTTTCCGTTTTCACTTCATCAATTTGGACTTGTTCGGGTTCTTCTTCGATCACTTCAGCATTTTGTGTGTCGTGTAAAGTGTCAAATAGAGATGTAGTGTCATCGAGTATTTCCTCTGATGTGTGTTCAGTAACGATTGGTTGGTTATCATCAATTTGTGTTGATGTGATTTCTGTTGTTTCGTGTTTTGGAATTGGTTTCTTTCGAGAAGTACGTTTGGTTATTTTACTTTTACGTGGCTTACCATCGTCATTTGGCACCTCCTCTTCTATCGTCTCTTCAGGAAGTTCCACCACTTGTGGGACCTCAGGGATCTCTTCGTAAACTAGAGCAGTTTCTTCTGTCACGATAACACTAGTGACGGGTTCTTCTCCTTCCTTTTCAATAGTGGTTATCACTGTTTTTTCTTTTTTAGGTCCTTTACGCTTTTTGATGACTCGCTTGACTGTCTTGATCTTCCGAGTTTCACCACTTTCTGTTTTCACTTCATCAATTTGGACTTGTTCGGGTTCTTCTTCGATCACTTCAGCTTCTTGTTTTTCGCATAACGAGTCAAGTGGAGATGTAGTGTCATCGAGTATTTCCTCTGATGTGTGTTCAGTAACGATTGGTTGGTTATCATCTATTTGTGTTGATGTGATTTCTGCTGTTTCGTGTTTTGGAATTGGTTTCTTTCGAGTAGTACGTTTAGTTATTTTACTTTTACGTGGCTTACCATCGTCATTTGGCACCTCCTCTTCTATTGTCTCTTCAGGAAGCTCCACCACTTGTGGGACCTCAGGGATCTCTTCGTAATCTAGAGCAGTTTCTTCTGTCACGATAACACTAGTGACGGGTTCTTCTCCTTCCTTTTCAATAGTGGTTATCACTGTTTTTTCTTTTTTAGCTCCTTTACGCTTTTTGATGACTCGCTTGACTGTCTTGATCTTCCGAGTTTCACCACTTTCCGTTTTCACTTCATCAATTTGGACTTGTTCGGGTTCTTCTTCGATCACTCCAGCTTCTTGTTTTTCGCATAACGAGTCAAGTGGAGATGTAGTGTCATCGAGTATTTCCTCTGATGTGTGTTCAGTAACGATTGGTTGGTTATCATCTATTTGTGTTGATGTGATTTCTGCTGTTTCGTGTTTTGGAATTGGTTTCTTTCGAGTAGTACGTTTAGTTATTTTACTTTTACGTGGCTTACCATCGTCATTTGGCACCTCCTCTTCTATTGTCTCTTCAGGAAGCTCCACCACTTGTGGGACCTCAGGGATCTCTTCGTAATCTAGAGCAGTTTCTTCTGTCACGATAACACTAGTGACGGGTTCTTCTCCTTCCTTTTCAATAGTGGTTATCACTGTTTTTTCTTTTTTAGCTCCTTTACGCTTTTTGATGACTCGCTTGACTGTCTTGATCTTCCGAGTTTCACCACTTTCCGTTTTCACTTCATCAATTTGGACTTGTTCGGGTTCTTCTTCGATCACTTCAGCTTCTTGTTTTTCGTCTAACGAGTCAAGTGGAGATGTAGTGTCATCGAGTATTTCCTCTGATGTGTGTTCAGTAAAGATTGGTTGGTTATCATCTATTTGTGTTGATGTGATTTCTGTTGTTTCGTGTTTTGATATTGGTTTCTGTCGAGTAGTACGTTTAGTTATTTTACTTTTACGTGGCTTACCATCGTCATTTGGCACCTGCTCTTCTATCGTCTCTTCAGGAAGATCCACCACTTGTGGGACCTCAGGGATCTCTTCGTAATCTGGAGCAGTTTCTTCTGTCACGATAACACTAGTGCCTGGTTCTTCTCCTTCCTTTTCAATAGTGGTTATCACTGTTTTTTCTTTTTTAGCTCCTTTACGCTTTTTGATGACTCGCTTGACTGTCTTGATCTTCCGAGTTTCACCACTTTCTGTTTTCACTTCATCAATTTGGACTTGTTCGGGTTCTTCTTCGATCACTTCAGCTTCTTGTTTTTCGCATAACGAGTCAAGTGGAGATGTAGTGTCATCGAGTATTTCCTCTGATGTGTGTTCAGTAACGATTGGTTGGTTATCATCTATTTGTGTTGATGTGATTTCTGTTGTTTCGTGTTTTGGAATTGATTTCTTTCGAGAAGTACGTTTGGTTATTTTACTTTTACGTGGCTTACCATCGTCATTTGGCACCTCCTCTTCTATGGTCTCTTCAGGAAGCTCCACCACTTGTGGGACCTCAGGGATCTCTTCGAAATCTAGAATAGTTTCTTCTGTCGCGATAACACTAGTGACGGGTTCTTCGCCTTCCTTTTCAATCGTTGTTACTTCTGTTACTTCTTTCTTGAGTCCTTTTTGTTTTTTGATCATTCGTTTGACTGTCTTGACCTTCTGAGTTTCACCACTTTCCGGTTTCACTTCATCTATGTGTACTTGTTCGGGTTCTTCTTCGATCACTTTAGCAGTTTGTGTTTCTTGTAAAGTGTCAAGTGGAGATGTTGTTTCATCGAGTATTTTCTCTGTTGTGTGAATTGTGTCGACTGGTTGGTCATCATACATTTGTGTTGTTTTTATTTTACGTGGCTTACCGTCATCAGTTGGTTCCACCTCTTCTATGGTCTCTTCGGGAAACTCGAGCACTATTGGTACTTCAGGGGTCTCTTCGAAATCTGGAACAGTTTCTTCTTTCACGATAACACTAGTGACTGGTTCTTCTCCTTCCTTTTCAATAGTGGTTATCACTGTTTCTTCTTTTTTAGCTCCTTTACGCTTTTTGATGACTCGCTTGACTGTCTTGATCTTCCGAGTTTCACCACTTTCCGTTTTCACTTCATCAATTTGGACTTGTTCGGGTTCTTCTTCGATCACTTCAGCTTCTTGTTTTTCGTATAACGAGTCAAGTGGAGATGTAGTGTCATCGAGTATTTCCTCTGATGTGTGTTCAGTAACGATTGGTTGGTTATCATCTATTTGTGTTGATGTGATTTCTGTTGTTTCGTGTTTTGAAATTGGTTTCTTTCGAGTAGTACGTTTAGTTATTTTACTTTTACGTGGCTTACCATCGTCATTTGGCACCTCCTCTTCTATGGTCTCTTCAGGAAGCTCCACCACTTGTGGGACCTCAGGGATCTCTTCGTAAACTAGAGCAGTTTCTTCTGTCACGATAACACTAGTGACGGGTTCTTCTCCTTCCTTTTCAATAGTGGTTATCACTGTTTTTTCTTTTTTAGGTCCTTTACGCTTTTTGATGACTCGCTTGACTGTCTTGATCTTCCGAGTTTCACCACTTTCCGTTTTCACTTCATCAATTTGGACTTGTTCTGGTTCTTCTTCAATCACTTCAGCATTTTGTGTGTCGTGTAAAGTGTCAAATAGAGATGTAGTGTCATCGAGTATTTCCTCTGTTGTGTGTTCAGTAACGATTGGTTGGTTATCATCTATTTGTGTTGATGAGATTTCTGCTGTTTCGTGTTTTGGAATTGGTTTCTTTCGAGTAGTACGTTTAGTTATTTTACTTTTACGGGGCTTACCATCGTCATTTGGTACCTCCTCTTCTATTGTCTCTTCAGGAAGCTCCACCACTTGTGGGACCTCAGGGATCTCTTCGTAATCTAGAGCAGTTTCTTCTGTCACGATAACACTAGTGACGGGTTCTTCTCCTTCCTTTTCAATAGTGGTTATCACTGTTTCTTCTTTTTTAGCTCCTTTACGCTTTTTGATGACTCGCTTGACTGTCTTGATCTTCCGAGTTTCACCACTTTCCGTTTTCACTTCATCAATTTGGACTTGTTCGGGTTCTTCTTCGATCACTTCAGCTTCTTGTTTTTCGTCTAACGAGTCAAGTGGAGATGTAGTGTCATCGAGTATTTCCTCTGATGTGTGTTCAGTAACGATTGGTTGGTTATCATCTATTTGTGTTGATGTGATTTCTGTTGTTTCGTGTTTTGATATTGGTTTCTTTCGAGTAGTACGTTTAGTTATTTTACTTTTACGTGGCTTACCATCGTCATTTGGCACCTGCTCTTCTATGGTCTCTTCAGGAAGATCCACCACTTGTGGGACCTCAGGGATCTCTTCGTAATCTGGAGCAGTTTCTTCTGTCACGATAACACTAGTGACTGGTTCTTCTCCTTCCTTTTCAATAGTGGTTATCACTGTTTCTTCTTTTTTAGCTCCTTTACGCTTTTTGATGACTCGCTTGACTGTTTTGACCTTCCGAGTTTCACCACTTTCCGTTTTCACTTCATCAATTTGGACTTGTTCGGGTTCTTCTTCGATCACTTCAGCATTTTGTGTGTCGTGTAAAGTGTCAAATAGAGATGTAGTGTCATCGAGTATTTCCTCTGATGTGTGTTCAGTAACGATTGGTTGGTTATCATCTATTTGTGTTGATGTGATTTCTGTTGTTTCGAGTTTTGATATTGGTTTCTTTCGAGTAATACGTTTAGTTATTTTACTTTTACGTGGCTTACCATAGTCATTTGGCACCTCCTCTTCTATGGTCTCTTCAGGAAGCTCCACCACTTGTGGGACCTCAGGGATCTCTTCGTAATCCGGAGCAGTTTCTTCTGTCACGATTACACTAGTGACGGGTTCTTCTCCTTCCTTTTCAATAGTGGTTATCACTGTTTTTTCTTTTTTAGCTCCTTTACGCTTTTTGATGACTCGCTTGACTGTCTTGATCTTCCGAGTTTCACCACTTTCCGTTTTCACTTCATCAATTTGGACTTGTTCGGGTTCTTCTTCGATCACTTCAGCTTCTTGTTTTTCGTCTAACGAGTCAAGTGGAGATGTAGTGTCATCGAGTATTTCCTCTGATGTGTGTTCAGTAACGATTGGTTGGTTATCATCTATTTGTGTTGATGTTATTTCTGTTGTTTCGTGTTTTGATATTGGTTTCTTTCGAGTAGTACGTTTAGTTATTTTACTTTTACGTGGCTTACCATCGTCATTTGGCACCTCCTCTTCTATGGTCTCTTCAGGAAGCTCCACCACTTGTGGGACCTCAGGGATATCTTCGTAATCTAGAGCAGTTTCTTCTGTCACGATAACACTAGTGACGGGTTCTTCTCCTTCCTTTTCAATAGTGGTTATCACTGTTTTTTCTTTTTTAGGTCCTTTACGCTTTTTGATGACTCGCTTGACTGTCTTGATCTTCCGAGTTTCACCACTTTCCGTTTTCACTTCATCAATTTGGACTTGTTCGGGTTCTTCTTCGATCACTTCAGCTTCTTGTTTTTCGTATAACAAGTCAAGTGGAGATGTAGTGTCATCGAGTATTTCCTCTGATGTGTGTTCAGTAACGATTGGTTGGTTATCATCAATTTGTGTTGATGTGATTTCTGTTGTTTCGTGTTTTGATATTGGTTTCTTTCGAGTAATACGTTTAGTTATTTTACTTTTACGTGGCTTACCATAGTCATTTGGCACCTCCTCTTCTATGGTCTCTTCAGGAAGCTCCACCACTTGTGGGACCTCAGGGATCTCTTCGTAATCCGGAGCAGTTTCTTCTGTCACGATTACACTAGTGACGGGTTCTTCTCCTTCCTTTTCAATAGTGGTTATCACTGTTTTTTCTTTTTTAGCTCCTTTACGCTTTTTGATGACTCGCTTGACTGTCTTGATCTTCCGAGTTTCACCACTTTCCGTTTTCACTTCATCAATTTGGACTTGTTCGGGTTCTTCTTCGATCACTTCAGCTTCTTGTTTTTCGTCTAACGAGTCAAGTGGAGATGTAGTGTCATCGAGTATTTCCTCTGATGTGTGTTCAGTAACGATTGGTTGGTTATCATCTATTTGTGTTGATGTGATTTCTGTTGTTTCGTGTTTTGATATTGGTTTCTTTCGAGTAGTACGTTTAGTTATTTTACTTTTACGTGGCTTACCATCGTCATTTGGCACCTCCTCTTCTATGGTCTCTTCAGGAAGCTCCACCACTTGTGGGACCTCAGGGATCTCTTCGTAATCCGGAGCAGTTTCTTCTGTCACGATAACACTAGTGACGGGTTCTTCTCCTTCCTTTTCAATAGTGGTTATCACTGTTTTTTCTTTTTTAGCTCCTGTACGCTTTTTGATGACTCGCTTTACTGTCTTGATCTTCCGAGTTTCACCACTTTCCGTTTTCACTTCATCAATATGGACTTGTTCAGGTTCTTCTTCGATCACTTCAGCTTCTTGTTTTTCGTATAACGAGTCAATTGGAGATGTAGTGTCATCGAGTATTTCCTCTGATGTGTGTTCAGTAACGATTGGTTGGTTATCATCTATTTGTGTTGATGTGATTTCTGTTGTTTCGTGTTTTGATATTGGTTTCTTTCGAGTAGTACGTTTAGTTATTTTACTTTTACGTGGCTTACCATCGTCATTTGGCACCTCCTCTTCTATGGTCTCTTCAGGAAGCTCCACCACTTGTGGGACCTCAGGGATCTCTTCGTAATCTGGAGCAGTTTCTTCTGTCACGATAACACTAGTGACTGGTTCTTCTCCTTCCTTTTCAATAGTGGTTATCACTGTTTCTTCTTTTTTAGCTCCTTTACGCTTTTTGATGACTCGCTTGACTGTTTTGACCTTCCGAGTTTCACCACTTTCCGTTTTCACTTCATCAATTTGGACTTGTTCGGGTTCTTCTTCGATCACTTCAGCTTCTTGTTTTTCGTATAACGAGTCAAGTGGAGATGTAGTGTCATCGAGTATTTCCTCTGATGTGTGTTCAGTAACGATTGGTTGATTATCATCTATTTGTGTTGATGTGATTTCTGTTGTTTCGTGTTTTGATATTGGTTTCTTTCGAGTAGTACGTTTAGTTATTTTACTTTTACGTGGCTTACCATTGTCATTTGGCATCTCCTCTTCTATGGTCTCTTCAGGAAGCTCCACCACTTGTGGGACCTCAGGGATCTCTTCGTAATCTGGAGCAGTTTCTTCTGTCACGATAACACTAGTGACTGGTTCTTCTCCTTCCTTTTCAATAGTGGTTATCACTGTTTCTTCTTTTTTAGCTCCTTTACGCTTTTTGATGACTCGCTTGACTGTTTTGACCTTCCGAGTTTCACCACTTTCCGTTTTCACTTCATCAATTTGGACTTGTTCGGGTTCTTCTTCGATCACTTCAGCTTCTTGTTTTTCGTATAACGAGTCAAGTGGAGATGTAGTGTCATCGAGTATTTCCTCTGATGTATGTTCAGTAACGATTGGTTGGTTATCATCTATTTGTGTTGATGTGATTTCTGTTGTTTCGTGTTTTGATATTGGTTTCTTTCGAGTAGTACGTTTAGTTATTTTACTTTTACGTGGCTTACCATCGTCATTTGGCACCTCCTCTTCTATGGTCTCTTCAGGAAGCTCCACCACTTGTGGGACCTCAGGGATCTCTTCGTAATCCGGAGCAGTTTCTTCTGTCACGATAACACTAGTGACGGGTTCTTCTCCTTCCTTTTCAATAGTGGTTATCACTGTTTCTTCTTTTTTAGCTCCTGTACGCTTTTTGATGACTCGCTTTACTGTCTTGATCTTCCGAGTTTCACCACTTTCCGTTTTCACTTCATCAATATGGACTTGTTCAGGTTCTTCTTCGATCACTTCAGCTTCTTGTTTTTCGTATAACGAGTCAATTGGAGATGTAGTGTCATCGAGTATTTCCTCTGATGTGTGTTCAGTAACGATTGGTTGGTTATCATCTATTTGTGTTGATGTGATTTCTGTTGTTTCGTGTTTTGATATTGGTTTCTTTCGAGTAGTACGTTTAGTTATTTTACTTTTACGTGGCTTACCATCGTCATTTGGCACCTCCTCTTCTATGGTCTCTTCAGGAAGCTCCACCACTTGTGGGACCTCAGGGATCTCTTCGTAATCTGGAGCAGTTTCTTCTGTCACGATAACACTAGTGACTGGTTCTTCTCCTTCCTTTTCAATAGTGGTTATCACTGTTTCTTCTTTTTTAGCTCCTTTACGCTTTTTGATGACTCGCTTGACTGTTTTGACCTTCCGAGTTTCACCACTTTCCGTTTTCACTTCATCAATTTGGACTTGTTCGGGTTCTTCTTCGATCACTTCAGCTTCTTGTTTTTCGTATAACGAGTCAAGTGGAGATGTAGTGTCATCGAGTATTTCCTCTGATGTGTGTTCAGTAACGATTGGTTGATTATCATCTATTTGTGTTGATGTGATTTCTGTTGTTTCGTGTTTTGATATTGGTTTCTTTCGAGTAGTACGTTTAGTTATTTTACTTTTACGTGGCTTACCATCGTCATTTGGCATCTCCTCTTCTATGGTCTCTTCAGGAAGCTCCACCACTTGTGGGACCTCAGGGATCTCTTCGTAATCCGGAGCAGTTTCTTCTGTCACGATAACACTAGTGACGGGTTCTTCTCCTTCCTTTTCAATAGTGGTTATCACTGTTTTTTCTTTTTTAGCTCCTTTACGCTTTTTGATGACTCGCTTGACTGTCTTGATCTTACGAGTTTCACCACTTTCCGTTTTCACTTCATCAATTTGGACTTGTTCGGGTTCTTCTTCGATCACTTCAGCTTCTTGTTTTTCGTATAACGAGTCAAGTGGAGATGTAGTGTCATCGAGTATTTCCTCTGATGTATGTTCAGTAACGATTGGTTGGTTATCATCTATTTGTGTTGATGTGATTTCTGTCTTTTCGTGTTTTGATATTGGTTTCTTTCGAGTAGTACGTTTAGTTATTTTACTTTTAAGTGGCTTACCATCGTCATTTGGCACCTCCTCTTCTATGGTCTCTTCAGGAAGCTCCACCACTTGTGGGACCTCAGGGATATCTTCGTAATCTGGAGCAGTTTCTTCTGTCACGATAACACTAGTTACGGGTTCTTCGCCTTCCTTTTCAATCGTTGTTATTTCTGTAACTTCTTTCTTGAGTCCTTTTTGTTTTTTGATCATTCGTTTGACTGTCTTGACCTTCTGAGTTTCATCACTTTCCGGTTTTACTTCATCTATGTGTACTTGTTCGGGTTCTTCTTCGATCACTTTAGCAGTTTGCGTTTCGTGTAAAGTGTCAAGTGGAGATTTTATTTCATCCAGTACTTTCTCTGTTGTGGGAACTGTGACGACTGGTTGGTTATCATCCATTTGTGTTGTTTTTGTTTTACGTGGTTTACCGTCATCGGTTGGTTCCACCTCTTCTATGGTCTCTTCGGGAAGCTCGAGCACTATTGGTACTTCAGTGGTCTCTTCGTAATCTGGAGCAGTTTCTTCTGTCACGATAACACTAGTGACGGGTTCTTCTCCTTCCTTTTCAATAGTGGTTATCACTGTTTCTTCTTTTTTAGCTCCTTTACGCTTTTTGATGACTCGCTTTACTGTCTTGATCTTCCGAGTTTCACCACTTTCCGTTTTCACTTCATCAATATGGACTTGTTCAGGTTCTTCTTCGATCACTTCAGCTTCTTGTTTTTCGTATAACGAGTCAAGTGGAGATGTAGTGTCATCGAGTATTTCCTCTGATGTGTGTTCAGTAACGATTGGTTGGTTATCATCTATTTGTGTTGATGTGATTTCTGTTGTTTCGTTCTTTGATATTGGTTTCTTTCGAGTAGTACGTTTAGTTATTTTACTTTTACGTGGCTTACCATCGTCATTTGGCACCTCCTCTTCTATCGTCTCTTCAGGAAGCTCCACCACTTGTGGGACCTCAGGGATCTCTTCGTAATCTGGAGCAGTTTCTTCTGTCACGATAACACTAGTGACGGGTTCTTCTCCTTCCTTTTCAATAGTGGTTATCACTGTTTCTTCTTTTTTAGCTCCTTTACGCTTTTTGATGACTCGCTTGACTGTCTTGATCTTCCGAGTTTCACCACTTTCCGTTTTCACTTCATCAATTTGGACTTGTTCGGGTTCTTCTTCGATCACTTCAGCTTCTTGTTTTTCGTATAACGAGTCAAGTGGAGATGTAGTGTCATCGAGTATTTCCTCTGATGTGTGTTCAGTAACGATTGGTTGGTTATCATCTATTTGTGTTGATGTGATTTCTGTTGTTTCGTGTTTTGATATTGGTTTCTTTCGAGTAGTACGTTTAGTTATTTTACTTTTACGTGGCTTACCATCGTCATTTGGCACCTCCTCTTCTATGGTCTCTTCAGGAAGCTCCACCACTTGTGGGACCTCAGGGATCTCTTCGTAATCTGGAGCAGTTTCTTCTGTCACAATAACACTAGTGACGGGTTCTTCGCCTTCCTTTTCAATCGTTGTTATTTCTGTTACTTCTTTCTTGAGTCCTTTTTGTTTTTTGATCACTCGTTTGACTGTCTTGACCTTCTGAGTTTCACCACTTTCCGTTTTCACTTCATCTATTTGTACTTGTTCGGGTTCTTCTTTGATCAGTTCAGTTGTTCTTGTCTCAAGCGGTATATCAAAATCTTTGATATCATCTTTAAATATTTCTTCTGTGTGTTTCACCTTTTTGTTACTCTTTTTCTTAACCTGATATTTTTCTTTAACTACTTTTTTAATTGATTTGTCTGAGTCGCTTTCAACTTGAATCTCTTCAATGTGAACTTGAGATCGCATCTTAGGTATTTGGAAGTTTTCTTCAGGTAGTTCGATTGTACTTTTATCGGTATCTGTCACTAATGATTCATCTCCTTCATACTCCTCTATTTTTACGCTATGATTTACTTCTTTCTCTGATTCTTGTCTTTCATCGTCATCTAGTCTTTCTTCTATTACAATATTTGATTCATTACCTTTTCCATCCTCTGTTTTTCGTTTTCTTATTATAGTTCGCTTTGTCTTAATTTGTTTTGGTTGTCCATTATCAGGCGATTGAATGAATTTTGTTACTATTTCTTCACTTTCTTCTAAATCCGAAGATCTTGGCGAATCTTTGTTAACAAAGGTTTTTTCTGAAAAAGCATATTGTGTTTTAAATTTTACACATTTTACGCTTGCTCATCAATTGGAAATTATTCTACTGTAATTATCTGGATAAGATATTTGTACACAGTAAATCAATAAACCCTTTGAAAGAGTCGGCCTAATGATGTTTGCACTTTGCTAAAATACTAGTACATTGTACTAGTTACTAATAATATGACAATATTACCATGTTTGTATGACAAGAAATATATATTTATAGCCCTATTAGCTTAAATAGCCTAGATTATGAGAAATATGATAAGGGTGCAAAGGTGACTATAGAAAGGCCAATAAGTTGAGAATAAAATATAAAACAATGTCATAGTTGCAATATCGTGCGATTGTTATATCATTAGCTTTATAAGGTAAAATCGTTTTGAGTCGTCCCCTAGTGTCAAAACGTTATTTGTGGTAAAGAAAAACTGTTCACACTGAAACATACTGATGTACTTATGAGAGAAAGTTAATTTGTGTCTGGTTACTCTTTTTTTCTCGTTATGCTATACTGCAGTCGCTGGCCGCAGTATCGCTTGCCTCACGATGTCCAGTAATTTAGGACCGATACAATGTTGTTTTTTTACTATGTTATACGTTATTAAAAAATTAGGTCAAATGTTTACTTTCTTTCAGATGTCAATTGTGTGAAATGTATAACAATTTCATAAGTTGCGACTACAAACCGCACAACTTTTGCATGTTTTCAGTACAAAATAATAAAATACATTTTTGGTTGTTTTTGAAAATTCGGTCTCTATATAATATGTCTAAATTAGAGGCTGAATTTGTACCGACATGTACAGGCTGTCCGGTTACTATAAATGACAGGGGGCTAGAAAACCTTTATAACCAAACAACAATCATATTTTTGTAACACCCTGTATAATCTCTTTTAAATTTTTCCCAGATGAAATTTAACTTTTTTGCGCCGACGTCTTCCGGATGTAGGACAACTGATGGGTTCGAAAGTAGTCGGTAACGACACCGAACAAATACGTGAGTGTTTGTCTGTTTATAAATGTATCAGTTTAAAAGAATCCCTAGTTTCCTTACCTATAACCATATGGTACAATTTTAAATATGAATGCTATATAATATACACTAATTTGTGAAAAATACTCCGCTTATAACCGATAAGTTGTTATTCTAAAAAGATTTTTTTATAACACGTTTGACAAAAAAACAATGCTTACCCTCTAAAAATACATCTTGTTGTGTAATCATTATGTTATGGTGACCGACATCAACAGTAGTGAAATTTGTTTTGAGTGCTTGTGGATACTCTTGATTGTAAGGATTTGTTTCTTCAGCTCTATTTTTATCCAACACTTCAATTTCATTGTAAAAGTTGTAAGTTTCTTTGACTTTTTGTTTTTCAGGCGTTTTAACATTTAACGGTATTTCAGATTGGATGCTCGTGTTATCAGTTACTTGTAAAGGTAAAATATTTGTAGTTTTAACAGTAGTGATTTTAGTCTGTGGTTGTTCTGTGACTAATTCATCCACCTGCAATTCGGAAACATTGACATTGCATTGAAGATGCGTCAATGGCGTTATATTCTTTTCGGCAGTTACAGATTTACTCACGTTGGGATTTTCATTTTTTACACTTTCATATACAAGCACATCTGTTTGACTTATTGGTTCTAAGTCAATTATATTTACGATTTTATTCTCTACTGTATTTACATTGCTAGCCATTAAAACGTTTTCAACTTCTCCTAAAATAATTTCTGTTAACTCAACCGGCTTTAATTCTGTAATTTTTTCTTGAAGCTGTTTAGGTTCTGTGTCATATTGGCTGCTAATTGTTTTAGGATGTTCGTGTGTTGTGTTTTCTGAAACCTGGTAACTTTTATAAGTTTCTACATCAACTGTTGCATTATCGCTTTTTGTAACAGAGAAATTATATATCCCAGCTACACTGTCTAAAGTATTGTGTTCACATTTAGTAACTTCATGCAAAACAATAGGTTTCTCTTCTGCTATTTGTTTCTGCTCGTTTTCTGATTTAACTAAATCAGCAACATTTTCACTCGACATTATTTCAATTCCCTCAATTGATTTCATTTCCAGTAGTTCTTGATCTGCAGTTTTAGGCTCAGTACCTTGAATGATAACATTTTCGGAGGTTTCTACTGTTGTACTTTCTAGTGTCATGTAACTTTTATTAAGCACATATTCATAATCAATTTTTTTTTCGTCCCGATTTTGGTCACGTAAATTTTCCAAATTTTCAATAGATTGTGGCGAAAAACGAACAACTTCTTTCAATGGCGCTAGTACAGAAGACGCATGTTCACTTACAGGACCACCTGTTATTAATGAAGTAGGGGTTTCTTCCGTAACTAGTTCAAGCAGTTGTATGTGTTGCATTTCATTATAACTTGACTTGGGTGTCAGTTCTTCTGGCTTTTGATAAATATCCATTTGGTCGACATTATCCATTACTTGTGTAAGCTCATTATTTAGACTTTCAGAAGTGAGTTGCAGTTTTTGTGCATTTTCGTATCGCTTTTTAGGTTGTTCAGTAATTCCTAATCCACTCTCTAAGGCTGTGGTTTCTACTGTAAATACATGGTCTAGGGCCGCAACATTTACACTTTGTTTATCGCAAATCTGATTGCTTTTGATATTTAAATTTTGTTCTTTTTCTCTTGTATCGACATCCGTAATCGTAATATGGTGCTGGGAATCCAAGTCGATGGTAACTTTCTCTTCTTTTGCTAACTTACAGTCTGTTAAATTCTCTTCAGATTCTTTTGGTATTACTTCTTCTATTATAACGGAAGAATGTGTGTCAAATACTTCCTTGAATTCCTTAGGTTGATATATGTTAGTTTGCTCGGTTACATATTCTTTCTCATTGGCATTTATTTCTGTGACTGTAACGTATTTGTCTCTTTGTTCAATATTACAAGAAGCATTTGTAAATGTTTCTTTATCAGTGTTAAGTTTTATTCCCTTTTCAAGTTTTATCACTTCTGTAACATTAACCGAATCACTCAATTCTATATTAACCAAAGGTTTTTCTTTTTTCTTCATGTTAACATTAAATTCTTCCTCAGTTTCTTCGGCTTTAATTTCATTAACAATAAGCGGTTTTATTGATTCAAAATTAATTTCACCTCTTTCTTTTTTACTAATATCTTTTGGTCCTAAAACAGTTGCTGATTCCGATGAAAACGGAATTTCAACATTAAGATGTCTATTTGTTTCTAATTCCGCAACATTTGTCGATAACGGCTTAGGAGTTCCTTCAACAATCAACTTTTCTTCTGATTCCACTATAACTAGATCTTTAACATTTACGTAAACATTTTGGGGAAGAACTATCTCCGCTTGTTTTTTATTGTGATCTTTAAATGACGGCAACTCTTCTTCTTTTTCACTAACTACCGTTTCACTTATGTTCACACATGGCTGCACCAAAACATTATTTGTAGGTTCTACATTTTTTGAACCGATAGGCGTAATTTTAGGCAGCGGTAACAAATTTTCAGAAGGAATAACTTCAGTTATATTGATAGAACTTATGCCTTTCACAGAACTTTTACTTTTTATTGAGTTTGTTATTTCTTCTACCCTTATTTCTTCCTTTTCTCCCAAAATTTGTTCTGTCTTTTGGGGAACTTCGTGACTTTCGTACGATGGATAAGCTTTTTCGAATTTTATGTTTTGCACTTCCAGTTCTAAGCTAACTTGATTTGTTAGTACTTCAGTACTTTGCAGATGTTTCTCTTCCTTTATAGAATAGCCCGCGTTACTACTATGCGGTTTAAACTCGTTTTCAAATTCCTTTTCTTTTTCTACCGTCTGTATTTCTTGAACTTCTTTTGCTTGAGATTCTACGAGCATTTCGGTAGCGTGTAATGTTGTACCTGTTTCTTTATGTAATAATTCTGCTTCTTTTTCATTACAGATAACTTGCACACCTTCTACTTGCTGCAGATTTTCATCAAATGTTAATGTGGCTTGCTTCAAATCTGGTTTCATATCTTTTAAACAATCGACATTTCCAGATGTCAAGATTTCAGTATTGATTGCCCCTTGCAAGGGTGCAACAAATTTAACAGAGAAAGGTTTAGTTTCTAAAGTAGAAGATGTATCTAATTCTTTTTCTTTGTCACTTATTTCAATTACGCTCGTCTGGATTGCTTGTAACTGTGTAAAGTCAAGTGTGGCGTTTGATTGCAATGTATCTTTTCCTACAAATGAAATTTCTTTTTCTGCCGGTATAATATCAGTTTGTTTTAAAACATTTAACGGCACTGCTACAACATTGGGAGCTTCAACGCTGGTCTTTGATTCGATTAGTGCATCTATTCCGTGGCTTATTACAGTTTCTTCTACGTTTGCAGCTTTACCATAAACTTCCACATTAGGTAAAGCTTTTTTATATGCGAATTCAAAATCATCTGTGTTTTTCAAATTATCTGAGTGTGATAAGATTTCAGTTGTTTGAATGCCGTGCTTTTCCAGTATAGAAACATCTGCATTTTGTTTATCAGGTCTTATGGGCATAGCTAAATAATTCTCATTGTCAACTAACACATTTATATCGCATTCTGGAACTGGAAGTGTTGTCATAGAAATGATAGGTTGCTTTGTTGAAACTTGTTCTTTTTGTAATACTCCTTCAAGATTATGTATAAAAATTTCTTGTTGTGAAGCAGCTTGTATCGGAATTGCATCTCGTTTAGCCTTTACTGAAACCTGAACACTTTGGTCTTCTAGATCAGTGCTTTTTGTTTCTGGACTAAATTCTTCTATTACTAAAGCATCGTTTGTATCGAGTTTAAGGGAAGCTTCGTATGACCTCGGTTTTGTTGTTATTAAAGCCCGCTCCGTTTCATTGCAATCTGTGGTACTCACAATAACTTCTTTAAAACTAACATTGCTGACAGTAGCATGTTTCGGTATATCACCTTTAGGAGTTTGCTTGGTAAACTCAACCGTATTTTCAGATATAAGTTCAGATGACACGGCAACGGGCAGACTTGAAATACTAGGAGCTGCAGTAAAGCCTTCTTTTACCTCACTGTCTTCATAAATTCCTTCTTTTTCATGTTGTAGTGTTTCAGATACAGTTAAAGACTGTTGCGGAGCAATGACTCCTGCGTTAAGAAATTTGTGTTCGGGCATAAAATTTTCTTCAAAAGGTTCTTGTGTTTCTAAGACGTTACTTTCAGAAACTTGTAGCTGTGTCAAGAGATTCTGTGTTATTTGTGCCTCTTTGTAAGTTAATTTCTCATCGAGTAGTTTATTTAAGGTATCTTTTGTGCTAACTTCTGAAATCAAAGCGACTTTGTGAATAACGTCAACATCAATCTCAGCTACTTCAGTGGTTGTTGGAATTATTGGTTTAAAATATTCTTCCCTTAGGGAAGATTGTGTTTCAGTGACATTTAAACTTTCCTTACTTATAAAGTTCAAATTTGCAGTCTTTTGGCATAATTCCTTTTCGTTCAATAATTGCACTTGTTCTTGTGCAATTGTTTGAAACGTTGTTATTTCATTAAGTAAACTATGTTGTTCTGAAATTTCTTCTACAATATTGTTTTCGCTCGTTATTATGCCTATCTGATCAGCAGTAGTAACTTCTTGTGAAATTGGAGTTTGTAATGGATACGAAGTTGCTGTTTTAGCATGATTCGTGTTCGGGATAGCGTTTGTATCTAAACAACTTTCCTTTTCAACTGCAGCGGTTTCGATGACGGATAGAGGTAAATTAGGAATAACGGCTGTAGACAACTCTCTGGGCTTTTCAATTCGGCAATCTTGAGGAGACTCCTGCTCATGTACTAACGGCATGGATATTACTTTTGCATTTTGTGTTAATATTGTTTCTACTGCAGACTTGTCGCCTATCTCCTGCGATAAAAATTCGCTGACGGTTAAATTGTCTAAAGTCTCGGATGTTATTATTGGTTTTAATGTTTTAACTCCAATGTTCGCTATAGCCGTCGGTTTGTCTAGTTTGGATATGAACCCTTTCTCTTTTTCACTTACATAAATTTCCTCAACAATTTTATTATCCAAAGCAGAAATTGAAATATTTGCTGTTGTTTCATAAGTTAATGATTTTGATGTTTCTAAATTAAGTTCTGAATCAATAATGTTTGTTTCGGTATTAAACTTATGTTGGTGTTCATTAAACCCAACACTTGCTTTTTTACTCACTATCGAATCACCCGGAAATTCGGACTCTTTTACATGTGCAGTAACTTGATAATTTTCTAAGCCAGTATGTACTTCCAAATCTTTATCTACAATTGCCATTGTGGGTTTTTGAGGTACTATCAATTCTTCCTCCTTTTCGTGTAATTCATTCATAGATACAACAACACTGTCTTTTACCATTACATCCAAATTAGCCTCCTGAGTGGGGGGTAATTTTAATGCATTTAATAATCCTTCTTTCTCTTGCACATCATGATATTCGGTAAATATTTGATTCGAAACAAGAATATCTTTTCGTGCAGTTTCAGTAGGAACAATCAACTCAGGATAATATTTCCCTGATTTATCTTCAATAAAAACTTCACCGACTTCAACTGACTCCAGTAAATTAAAATCAACCTTGCCATGTATTGGTTTTTCTAAGCTTTGATTTTCTAACTTTTGTTCTCTACTCTCTTCCTCAACTTCTGTGACACTAACTTCACTCAAGGGCGTAATTCCTACTGAAGCATACGTCATTGTAAGTGGCAGACTTTTTATGGTACCTTCTTTTTCTGAACTTACTTCCTGCGAAATATTGACAGCATCTTGTAAAAACAGTGTTTGTTTTGCGTTTTCTTTATGATCAATACATTTTTCAATTTCACTTATTGAAGAAACTTCGTCAATAATTTCAGTTGTGATGTATCCGTCTACTGTAACTAATCCCTCACTAGCTTTTGTTTCGCGTTTTTGTTTATTTATCAAGCAATCTGCCACGGAATTACCCACATCTATCTCGGTTACCTGCAGGGAATCTGCTTCAGTAAACTGGGTTTGGGCTAAACTCTCCTGCGTTGTTCTTGTCTCGAAACTTTCCTCTTTTTCTTCGACTTGCTCACTATTGCTAATGAGAGGATAATTTGTATCTAACTTAATCCTGGCTGTGAAGTTGTCTTGCTTACTCATTTTTATATGAGTGGCTTCACTTGCTGGTATAATTTCAATGTTGTTTTCAGATATTTCAGTCGGAACAGTTGTAAGAAAAGGAATTCTATCCACTTCCAATATATCTGACTCTTCAACCACACAATGGTCAATTTTTTCAATCGGATGCATTTTCTGAAGTTCTTTTCTTACTTCTTTCATATCATCTTCATGAGTGAGACTACTTGTCTGTATGTGTTTTTTGCGTTTGCCGTGTTCTTTTTCTTTGACATCTGTGAAATTTGAGTATTGTAAATTAAGTTTAACTAATATTCATTTGAATAGTTAAAATACTGTTTCTACTTGTGAGATAAAATATATAGAATAAAACTTTTAATTCATAAGCTACTTAAGCCTTTGATTAATAATGATTTTTAGACATACTAAATGGTAAATGTATTAATATGAATGTTAGTTGTACTTACTCGAAACGAAATGTTTTTAAGTTATATTTCCAGAGGAAGTGCAAGCGCTCGAAGTTAAGTGAAGGCTGGATAAGGATAGAAGCACAATTCAAATAAGCACCGGTCTTAAAGGTTACATATCTACGTCATATAATTTTATGATTAGTATAATCAGATAATATTTAATTTTATTTTTATTCAAGAATATCGTTGTGATAAGTTAATAGCACTTTTCATCGTAATATTACGCGTAATGAATTCTGTGTAGATTAAAATGTCGCTCAAATATATTATTACTAGCTTTTTCCCAGGACTCCGTCCGCGCAGAATTAAAAAATAAACTTAATTAGTAGTCTGTGTTCTTCCAGACTATGTTCTACATCTATGCCAAAGTTTAGCAAGATCCTTTAAGTCGTTCTGGAGTACCTCCAAACTAACATCCATCCATCCATCCATCCATCCATCCATCCATTCATCCATCCATCCATCCATCTAAACATTCGCATTTATAATATTAGTAAGATTATTTGGCCAATTTAAGCGCAATTTTTTGCAGTTTTTATATGTATATATTTGTTTACTTGCCTTTAGTCGTATCAATATTAATGCTAGATTTATCTGCAAAAAATAAGTTTATTTATTAAAAACAATGTATGTGAAAACTTGACATATTATACATATACATATATACATATTATTCATTTAATAAATTTGTACCTTGTTTAACATTTATGGTTTTAGCTTCTGCAATATTTTTAACATTTGACTCCTCTACGACCTACAAACAACAATGCGAATAAAATAATTGTAAAACATAGTAACTATAGAACTTAATTATCTAAACCTATCATACCTCATGTGCTTCCTTTTGTTCCCAGGAACGAGGCTTGAAATCTTCGGGATAAAAGTGAGCAATAACCTCTTCAACTGAGGTATGCCTCATTTCGACCATTTTTAAGAATGCTCTAAATCCAACTTTAGCTGCAATTGCATGTTCATCTTGAGTAGTCTCTTCAGTAAGCACTTCAGTAATAAGCGCACTATGGCCTTGACGCTCAACTAACTTAACCAAAGCCGATTGTGACTGAGGTACTCGCAAAGCAGGGAAAAATTGAGAATCATATAAACTTTCTATTTCTTCAATTGTTAAGCCACTTCTTAACATGTATCCTATTTTAGCCAATTCTCTCAAAGGAGATTCTCCAGGTCCAAATTCTTTAGCATTTATTACCTCAAGTAGCTCATTGATTTCTGCAACCATGCGAGAATCTTCTTCTAACTTTGTTACGCCATAATGCTTGTTTAATTCAGTGCCTTCTAAGGGATGTACTATTTCAACCTCGTCTTTATGTGTACGTATCAGATAGTCCTCATGTAATTCGTGTTCTTGGATTTCTTCTCGTGCAACTTTTTGCACGTCTGATTTTTTAACAATAGTTTTCTCAACTTTAGTTTTTTTATCTAATTTGGTCTTTTCCATTTTGCTTCTTCTTGCAGATTTTTCATTTTCTTCAATTTGTACTTGCTCTTTAGATTCTTCGGTAGTCGTCTTGTCTGAACGTTTTTCGTCCAGTATCTGAACTTGTCGCTGATCAACTGTGTAGGAACACCAATTTATAAATTATTGTAAAACGATAATAATTATAAAACATGAGTTATCTACATTAAAACACAAAATAGAAACTAATTACCCTTTACAGAAGATTTCAACTCTTTTTTATGTTTTACCCATTCGGGTTTTCTGTAGTCTTTTGTATCAGTAATATCTGAAATCAATAATAAATATTACTATCATCATTATCATCTCCTTGAGCTTTTTCCACACACTTTGGGTCGACGCACAAGATTTACGATCATTTTTAAAGATTATTAACAATAGTGAAATAAAAATATATACGATGTAACTTGAGTGATCGCTTAAAAATTTCGAGCACCTCAAGACTTTGGTTAGCTAAAATTAAAACTAATTAAAAAATTAAAATTGCTAATTTTCATAAATTTGTTATTACTTTCACAAAATTTTACATGCTGTAATTATTGTTTATATTGATTAATTAATATCATCATGTACGCAGTTGGTAGCTACTAATTATACAACATTGAATTCTTAAAAAAAAATCAATTTGCATAATTGAACAAATAACAAAAATGCGGAAAATAATGTCGTAAATAAATTTGTGTTTATGTATGTAAGAATGTGTATGTAAAATAATTTGAAAATGAAATTTAAGAGATAATAAAAAAAGGTTGGCAACACTTCAGATATGACTAATGTGGTGAATATTATAGTATATTGCTATAGATTTGAATGAGTTATTGTAGTTGTTTTTTTCATTAGTCAAGGTAGGGATTTTAGGTAAGGTTAGGAATTAAATATCTATGTTTCGTTGACAACTACGCCTTGCGCTTGATGATACATATCTGTACAAAAAAAATTTTTTTTTGAAAACACCTAAATCGATGGAGAAATAATTATTTTCTTCAAAAAGAAGAAATCCCACAGAATCAGCAATAACATTCTGGTGTTCATCATAGGTTTTTTCGCACGCATTTAACGCAACGTTTTATATTGACTATTCGTATTGACTACGAATATCTACGGACTTGAAGACTTAATAGACTGAATATGTCATTAGTTAATACCGTCTTCGCGCAACGTCTTGGTTCCTTTGCCAAATATTTTACCCACAACAATTGACCTTATGAGGTAAAAAGCATGACATCTAATTGCTACATTATTGCTACTTGCTACATTAACTTACATCTATCTCAAATATAGCCTGAACTAATCATATTAGTCGGATAGAAATAAACTTTCTATACCTAATTTTCGACAACTAATCACTTAGATTGAACAATCTGCTTACTAATTTGTTTTTGTATATAATCCTCAACATACAGATCTGCTCTTGTGTGATGTTTACAGACAGTACCTTATTTAGAAATAAGTAGCTTTTATCAAGTTTTCTATCACTAAATCTAAATTTTACTTTCTTTTTACAAATAAATCTTTTGCAACTATTTTCAATTTATTCTTTACATTCTGGATAGAAGCCTAAATCACAGGTAACTTAATCTGCAAGAAAATCAATACTTTACTTGTGTTAAATAACAATAATTGATTAAAGTGAGAGTTTAGAAGTTGTACAAAACATTTTAGCAACCAACCATTCTCTTACAAAACAGAGAAAACCTTTTAACATCTCAGTACGTATTTATCCTATAGTCAAACATCAAAAACACGTCTTAACAGTCACTATTTTTTTTGTGAACTTTTACACCATTTTATTTGTTTTACCACGTTTTACCATCTTTAATTACTATTTGAAACACCCTAGCGACTATATCAAGCAACTTTATACATAATTGAGTAATAAAATTTCGACATATTCTGGCCAAGGAGCAACCGTTTTTTGCAAACTGTTTTAGTCGCCTGTAACTCACTTTCAACAGATAAGGCTGCAACTGTTGTTATAACCCCTAATGGATTATGTGCTTCAAATGTAATTTCACCAGTGTCATTTTGAAGTGTTTCAGGTATCATCAAGATTGATGTTCCGTCATCTAACTCCTCTATTTGATATTCTTCGGAATGTTTAATTTCCACACCCTTTTTCAGCCACCTAATAATTGGTTTAGGCATTCCAATAGCCTTAGCTTCCAATCTATAACAAAAGAAAAGATGAATAAATATGGGGTCGCTGTGAAGTTTGTTTTAAAAAGTTTTGATACCAAACGCACGGAATTTTTATACCTTGTAAATTCTCCTTCAGTTGTAGACACAACCGTGGGTAAAGCTTTTACAATTTGTGGCGCGAATTCTTCAATGTCACTCGTTTTCTGTAATTAACAGTTTAATAATTATCGATTTTTATGTTGCGATACCGAAAAGAAAATACAGTCAAAACCGCTTATAGCGACATCGTTTAGAACAACATACCGGTTAAATTGACCAAAATCAAAGGTCCTGGCTGAATGATATTACATATCTTTCCTATTAATACCTGTCACCGGTTGTTACAACTATCGGTTTTTACGACTCAATATGAGTAGTCCCTTCGATGTCGTTATAACAGATTTTGACTGTATTATGTAATAGATAATATTGGACTTAAAATTACCTCGTCACTTAGAACATCTTCTTCAGATGCGCTGGGTACATATTCGTAAGCTAAAAAAAATATAGTACATTATTTTCCAAGAGGTACTTATATCTCGATTAATTATATTGTCCGATTTCCAAAACTAAAGTCCATTTTCCACAAAGCGATTAGCCGCAAACATCCCTCATTTTCTATAGTAGTCTTGGTTATGCTAGTGGAAATATTGTAGAATACGCAAGAGCTATAGAAATGACAGTCACGATTGCCTAGCCGCTTAGAGGAATAGGGGTCTTACTGTTAAAATCTAAGACATATCACACTTTACCTATGAAGAAAAAAAAATTAAAAATAAATTGCACTAAAAGCTCTGAAATAATTAAGAACGGTAAAGCCTTAATAGCTAAATGCTAAGCTATGTGTTTGTTGCGCGACTAATAATCAGAAGCTTAGAATCTCATCCATGGATTTTTTTTATTGAAGTGCTAAACAAACAACTTATCGCGTGATGTTTTAACCAAATAATGTTATAAAAAAACCGATTCTCATAAATTTAATAGTCTACAGATGCATGGCCAGTGTAAAGTATGAAAGTTATTTCAATGAACTTGTTATTGCACAGTGCACTGTTTCACTTTTTGACGCCTCCAACATGCAGTTCACTATTTTCACCTCATGCAATCATGTAACCAAACGTAACTACCTTCTACAGTAACAACGCATTCACTGCTACATGTTCCAAAACTATTTATTGCTTCACAGATATAAGTTCCTGACATTTCTGGGAAAGCTTCTTTGATACATAATTCACACATTCCGTATTCTTGTCTAGCTATTGATACATCCTTTTCATGTTGGATTACTTCTCCATTCCGATACCAAAGTATTTTAGGGTATGGTTTTCCTATAACTTCGCAAGTTAACACTATTGGTTCTCCATCCATTACGATTAAAGATTTTAGAGGGTTTGTAAAACGAGGAGCCATTCCAATTGAATCTTCTATTTCATTCTCCAGTATGATACTAGCAGAACAGGAAACAGATCCAGCAAAATTCTCAGCTCTGCATGTCAATACTCCTATAAATTCTTCACTGATATTTTCAATACAAAGGCAGGATATATTTTCTCTGTTTGTGAGAGAAACGTTATTTAATTTATGTTCTTTTATAAAAGACATTATTTCTATATTGCCTATGAACCACTGGAAGGAGGCATTTGGAGAAGAGATAACCTCAGTTTCCAGCAAGAGTGTATCCCCTAGTTTTATCGACCGTGGTTGTAAATATCTAACAAACACAGGTGGTTGTATTTCATCATCCACTTCCGTAGTCTTTTTCAACTTCACTGAGCAAGCCGATTTTGCAATTTGACCATCAATACTTTCAATAACAATTTCATATTTCCCAGCCTTTGTTTTATCAACATTTCTAATTTTCAAATTCGAAGTTCCATGCGTTGTTTCTATTAAACAATCATCAGTTTGTTCTAATTGATGACCATTACGAAACCACTTCACAATACTTTGTTTTGGGGCTTTAAATGTGACAGACAAATCAAAATCATTATTACTTTCGATCTTTAGCGCTTTTAAAAACCCAGTTATTATCGGTCCTTTTTCTGAAAATAGTTGATATCGTTATTTTTAGGTAGAACTATTTATAATATCGTCATTTAGTACAGTAAATAAAGATTTTTATAAACTCAAATATACGCGTATCGAGACGTCGAATAATAACCTGACATTTTTATTTAATAGTACTGTAACTATTACTAATGATATCAAATTACTATAAATAATACTATGGAATTACAGCTCGTGTTATTCGTTACTTTATTAAATTGCTGTTATAAATTACAAAAAAATTAACTTAAAAAACTAATTAAAAATGACGTAAATTAAACAAAACAAGAGAAAACATTACAACTATATTTAAAAAGATATAAATACCTACTCCATAAATTGTATGACTGTGTGTGCAAAACATGTATTTGCCATGCATCTGTGGTTTTTTGTTCAAAAATTCGTTTAAGTTTTAAGCATGGAATTGGCTTTCAAAAACGCATTATAAGTATATTCAAAAGCTGATATTACGATTTGTACACTACGATTTGTACAACTAACACTTAATTAACAAAAGTATTCGGTCAAGAAATATAAATATAAATAAAACAATACCTTCTTTTTCAATTTTCTCTTGTTTCTTTTCTTTAACTTTAATATGTTCTTGTTTTTGTTCTTCTGGCTTCTTCTTTACCTCAGTTTCTGCGTCGATATCTTTGTCTTCCGGTTTGTCAATTTTTACTGGTTTAAGATGTACTTCCTCAGGCCTTTCTTCTTCAACCACTTTTGATTTCTTAACCGGTTTCAAAATTACTTGCTCTTCCTTTTCTTCTGTTGGTTTCTCCATTCTTGGCTTCTTTTGTTCTTTAGTTTCAGTGATTACATTTTCCTCTACCTGTTTTTCAATCCTCACTGGTTTGAGGTGCACTTCTTCGGGCTTTTCTTCTACCGGGATTTTGGTTTTCTTAACTGGCTTCAAAATGACTTGCTCAACTTTTTCTTCTGTTGGTTTCTCCACTGTTTTCTTCTTTTGGGCTTTGGTTTCAGTGATTATGTTTTCTTCTACCTGTTTTTCTATCTTCACTGGTTTTAGTTGCACTTCTTCGGGCTTTTCTTCTTCAATAATTTTTGTTCTCTTAACTGGTTTCAAAATTACTTGCTCAACTTTTTCTTCTGCTGGTTTCTCCAGACTTGGCTTCTTATGTTGTTTGGTTTCTGTGATGACGTTTTCCTCCACCTGTTTTTCTATCTTAACTGGTTTCAGAGACACTTCTTCGGGCTTTTCTTCTTCAGGCATTTTCGTTTTCTTAACTGGCTTTAATATTACTTGCTCAACTTTTTCTTCCGATGGTTTCTCTATACTTGGCTTCTTCTGTTCTTTGGTTTCTGTAATTACGTTTTCCTCCACCTGTTTTTCTATCTTAACTGGCTTTAGAGGCACTGCCTCGGGTTTTTCTTCGTCAGTTATTTTCGTTTTCTTAACTGGCTTCAAAATTACTTGCTCTACTTTTTCTTCTATTGGTTTCTCCATCCTTGGCTTCTTCTGTTCTTTGGTTTCTGTGTTTTCGTTTTCCTCCATCTGTTTTTCTACCTTCACTGGTTTCAGATGCACTTCTTCGGGCTTTTCTTCTTCAACAATTTTTGTTCTCTTAACTGGTTTCAAAATAACTTGCTCAACTTTTTCTTCTACTGGTTTCTCCATTCTTGGCTTCTTCTGTTTTTTCGTTTCTATGATTTCTTTTTCCTCTACCTGATTTTCTACCTCCACTGGTTTTAGATGAACACCTTCAGGTTTTTCCTCATCAGGCATTTTGATTTTCTTGACTGGTTTCAAAATAAGGTGCTCAACTTCCTCTTCTGCTGGTTCCTCTTTTCTTGGCTTCTTCTGTTCTTTGGTATCTGTGGTAACCTGTTTTTCTATCTTCACTGGTTTAAGGTGCACTTCTTCAGGCTGTTCATCTTCGGGCATTTTCGTTTTCGTAACTGGCTTCAAAATTACTTGCTCAACATTTTCTTCTGTTGGTTTCTCCATTGTTTTCTTCTTTTGGTCTTTGGTTTCAGTGATAAGGTTTTCTTCTACCTGTTTTTCTATCTTCACTGGTTTTAGTTGCACTTCTTCGGGCTTTTCTTCTTCAACAATTTTTGTTCTCTTAACTGGTTTCAAAATTACTTGCTCAACTTTTTCTTCTACTGGTTTCTCCATTCTTGGCTTCTTATGTTGTTTGGTTTCTGTGATGACGTTTTCCTCCACCTGTTTTTCTATTCTAACTGGTTTCAGAGACACTTCTTTGAGCTTTTCTTCTTCAGGTATTTTTGTTTTCTTAACTGGCTTCAAAATTACTTGCTCAACTTTTTCTTCTACTGGTTTCTCCATTCTTGGCTTCTTCTGTTTTTTCGTTTCTATGATTTCTTTTTCCTCTACCAGTTTTTCTACCTCCACTGGTTTTAGATGAACATCTTCAGGCTTTTCCTCATCAGGCATTTTGATTTTCTTGACTGGTTTCAAAATAAGTTGCTCAACTTCCTCTTCTGCTGGTTCCTCCTTTCTTGGCTTCTTCTGTTCTTTGGTATCTGTGGTAACCTGTTTTTCTATCTTCACTGGTTTAAGGTGCACTTCTTCGGGCTTTTCATCTTCGGGCATTTTCGTTTTCATATGTGGCTTCAAAATGACTTGCTCAACATTTTCTTCTGTTGTTTTCTCCATTGTTTTCTTCTTTTGGTCTTTGGTTTCAGTGATTAGGTTTTCTTCTACCTGTTTTTCTATCTTCACTGGTTTTAGTTGCACTTCTTCGGGCTTTTCTTCTTCAACAATTTTTGTTCTCTTAACTGGTTTCAAAATAACTTGCTCAACTTTTTCTTCTACTGGTTTCTCCATTCTTGGCTTCTTCTGTTTTTTCGTTTCTATGATTTCTTTTTCCTCTACCTGTTTGTCTACCTCCACTGGTTTTAGTTGAACACCTTCAGGCTTTTCCTCATCAGGCATTTTGATTTTCTTGACTGGTTTCAAAATAAGGTGCTCAACTTCCTCTTCTGCCGGTTCCTCCTTTCTTGGCTTCTTCTGTTCTTTGGTATCTGTGGTAACCTGTTTTTCTATCTTCACTGGTTTAAGGTGCACTTCTTCGGGCTTTACATCTTCGGGCATTTTCGTTTTCGTAACTGGCTTCAAAATTACTTGCTCAACATTTTCTTCTGTTGGTTTCTCCATTGTTTTCTTCTTTTGGTCTTTAGTTTCAGTGATAAGGTTTTCTTCTACCTGTTTTTCTATCTTCACTGGTTTTAGTTGCACTTCTTCGGGCTTTTCTTCTTCAACAATTTTTGTTCTCTTAACTGGTTTCAAAATTACTTGCTCAACTTTTTCTTCTACTGGTTTTTGCAGTATTTTAGTTGACTGTATCTTCTTCTTGTCTTCTTTTCTTGCATGTATAGTAGACTCGATAACATCTTCTTTAACTTGTTGCACCTCGGTCAATTTCTTGCTTGTACGCCACGGAACTTTTGACAAATTTGTTTCTTCATACTCGGTTTTTAAAATTACTTCTTGCTCAGACTCAGGTACATCTCCTTCCTTTGGCTTTTCTACAATAAATGTGTTTTTATCAACGTGAGTTACTGAAATTTCTTCTGTTGCAGAATCTTGTTGTTTAGTTAGTTTTATTCCGCGTCGCCAGGGTGCCTCTGGTCGCTCCTGTGTTTCTTGCTTTTTAAGCGTGGGCTGTAATTGGCTCTGTGATTTATCCTCAACAACAATGGATGCGGTCTCTTTTCTTAATTGCTCAACTTTTTGTTTTTGTTTTCCAATGCGCCAAGAAACATCTTTAGGTTTTACTTTTTCATCAAGTTTCTCATTATCTTCAGTTAACGGTTTTACAACAGGGACCTCAGACGTATCATGCAACTTTAAAACAACAGTATTTTCTTCAGATGTCAAATCTTCATCAATAACAAGAGTCTCTACTGTTTGGATAGATTCTTTTCTTACTTGTCGTAGGGTTACATCTTCCATTTTTTCTCGTGTTAACGGTGTTTTTTCAACTTTTGTTGGTTTTAATTTAATTGCCTCCTGAGTCCATGGAACTATGTCATCTCGCTTGCAAACTTCGGGCTTTGGTTTTTGTTGTTTTTGTGATGTTACGGATTCCTCAATTATTTTACCTGATTCTAAATGGATTGATTCAATATTTGCCGGCTTTTGCTTTCTCGGCTGGCTCGTTTCAATATCTTTGTCTTTATCTCGTTCTATAAAGGATTCACTTTCTTTAGTTCTATCAATTATTTCTAAATTATTTTCTACCTTCTCGGGTCTCGGTTTTCTCCATGCCCGTGTTTCCAGGGTTTTAGTTTCTTTAATATCTTTTTTTCCTATGTCTTCATCAACTTCTATAGTAGTTTTAGAAATAATACTTGATGATTCTTCAGTAAATTGTTGCAGTTTTTTTGTTTCTTCTTGACGGGGTTTCCTCCAATGCTTTACTTCTAAAGATTCTTTTCCTATTATATTTACATCTTCAGTGGTTTGTATACGCCATGGAACGTTCTGTACTTTCTTCGTATTTACATCTTGAACGTGATCCAATTTTAGTATATTGCTATCTTCGGTAGTTTGATACAAAGATTGATTAGCAACAATTGTCGCATCTTCTGATTTGTCAAAGACATCCGTTTTATACTTGATTGTTTTACTGCTTCTGCGTTTTTGAGTTTCTGAAAAGAAGTAAAAATTTTAAGAAAAAAAAAAGAAATTTGTTGTCATAAAAAAAATATCCTTATCTTTATAAAAGAGAAGAAGTAGGCCATGAGTTAAAAACAACGTTATCAAACAACTTTTTTTTTAATTTTACATAATATGAACTATTTCATTAATGAAATTTAAATAATATAATAATTATGATTATTATTTAGAATGCAATCATTGTGATTATTTAGCTATAATTATTAAGTTTATGAATTAATACAATTTTGATTCATTTTAAAAGATGAATATTGATTTTTAAAATCTCTTTCTAATAGGGTAAAACATTAAGATTTATAAACCTTTTGTCCTAACCCCGGGTAAATGTTATAAGGTCAGGGCGATGATGATGAATTGTGATTATTGTTTATGATAGCTAGTTCATTTTTTTTTTTTTACTATTTTTGTTTTCAATCAGAACTTAAAATATATTGTACTCAGTGCCATTAGCACAATGTTTGTTTAGGAATATACCAATTTCTTATCTTACTATGTGAAGTAAAATTTTAAGAACATTTGTTAGCTTACTACATGAACAACGCAAGTTAATTTTTTTTAAATATGACTTTTGTCTCGATATTACAATGTTTAGATAGAGAAAAAGTTTTATTGCATGTTTTTTTTTATTCAATAATTACTTAGAATTCCCTTTTGTCTACCGTCTATCTAAACTTGCCTAGGTTCCCGACTATTCTTTGCTGTATATTATTTACTTAATTTTAATTGTATCTTCAGGAGCAAAGTTGAAGCAGACTGGTAATGAACAAATAAACATTCTGGTTCAAGAGTACACATTCATTCTTCACACATACACACCTCTTGGTTTTGGCTAATTACTTTGCCTGAGAAAAATATGTATGTAAGTTTGGGTAAATTGAAATTTTTATAATTTTTTTATCTATACTAAGTTATCTTTCCTTTCCGAATTCAAATTTATTTTTCGGTTCCATCAAAATACGAGTACAGGTATAAAGATATTAAAATAATTCAGCAATATCAGATTCATCATTTGTTCTAGTCTTTTATGGTAGATAAGTTTTGCATTAAAATAACAAATACCAAGTGACACACAATAGTAAAGAATTCTAAAAAGAGACTAATCAAACCTTGCTTAATATTACTTCAATAACTGTAGTAACTGTAAAGGAAGAAGTAATATCACTTTTTCCTTTTCCAAATTTACTATATTAGAAGCTTTTTTTTAATAATTTAACCTTAATGAACAAATCAAAAAACAAGACTTACTCTCTAATCTAATGGATGAGATAGCGCCATCTATTAAGTACATTTTAAAACAACGGTCTTAAACTGTAGGTACTAAATCAATTCGAATGTTACGTTACACTTTATTATATTTTAACTAGCTTTTACCCGGGACTCCGTCCGCGCGGAATAAAAAATAGAAAACGGGGTAAAAATTATCCTATGTCCCTTTCCTGGTTCTAAGCTACCTGCCCACCAATTTTCAGTCAAATCGATTCAGCCGTTCTTGAGTTATAAATAGTGTAACTAACACGACTTTCTTTTATATATATATAGATATACTCCAAAAAATCGAAAAATTTATTTAGCGATGTAAATAAGTTATGACGAATGAGATTCGAACTCGTTTTTCTTCCTACGAATTTTTCGAATTTTTTCTTCCTACGTATGTTTTTTCCGACGGTATATACCCTATAACACTCTGAGGAAGAAGATGAATAGATTGGCGAAGTTGTCAAAATCGATTAATCTATTTAAGTTCTAGGCTATCACAAAAAAACGTACATACATTCAAACTCACATTCATAAAAATAAACAATTATAAAACACTAGCTTTTACCCGCGACTCCGTCCGCGCGGAATAAAAAAAATGCACACAAGATAAAAAAGTTCCTATGTCCGTCTCCTATTTCTAAGCTACCTGCCCACCAATTTTCAGTCAAATCGATTCAGCCGTTCTTGAGTTATAAATAGTGTAACTAACACGACTTTCTTTTATATATATAGATAGATAGTTTAGTCCTCTTAGTCAGTCTGGCAATAACAATATGGTACTGTTCTATATTTCTCCCTATTGTTAATTTTTTAATGATGTTACACAATATGGCAGGGATGGCGAACCAATAGCACTAAATATTTTAGGCACGTCACTGATCGAAAAATTATGCTCTACGAAAAGTTTGAAATAGGTATCATAGGAAAAGTGAACACGAATAATCCGCACGCTACGAAATGTTTCCAATAATCACAAAGTCAAAATTATTTGATGACACCTTTGTGACAAAATCTATAACAAAAAAAATTTAAGCTTTTTCTAAATTCATAGTACCACGCATACATGTTCATTGGTTACTAATGTTAACACCGTCTTCATTTAGTTTGTGATACATTTAGGCGGGCTCAGTTCAATCACTAAACCCCTAAGATTAGTACTATAGATGACGTTCTTCATTCGTTCATCCTTTCATCATATTAACAGAACCTTTGAAACTTTTACGTTGTAATTGAAAATACTTTTTTGAATCTAATTTGTCCGTCCTCTTCTAAGCTACAATGTTTCTTTGTTTTATTCTGTTATTCGAGTCATACTTCTCAAACAATGTATCTAAGTCAATTTTACTGACGAGAATATCTTACCGATCCATTACTTTCTTCTATACCTTACTAATACGATGAATATTAATCCATACAAGTATGTCTGACAGTAAATGTTAAAATCTTTTTATCAATAGGATATTTATAAAGCCGTCAACACACGGAGCAATTGTATCCAGATAAATTAAGGAGATTAAACGATTTTGAAAAATTCACGTAAAAGTATAAGAAATAAGACAGACCGTACACCTACGACTACAAATAAGAATATACTTTTTTTTTGCTTCCTTTAAAAACATACATATATATAAATAATAATCATTAACTATAAATATTTCCTTCACTTCGAAAACAGATATAACTGCTCCCTAAAACGTTCTGAAGCTCAATTAATAACTAATTTTTAAATACAATATTTGCTGATACAGCGCAAATTTTTTATGTTATCTAAAAGGATAGAAAGCATTAAAGAAACCGAGTTTTAAATTATCAGTTTCTTGTTCAAAAAATAATGATTAAATCAGATATTATACGATACTCGCTGTGTGACTTCGTCCGCATTAAATACTGTCATTTATTACAACAACTCTATTCTATTGTATTACAAAAAAACATATTAAACTTATAAAATATTCACATAAATCATACATATTTCCATACAAAGTTTCATCCACTATTCCTTATTGTTATTTTACACCCTTGAGGGTAAAACTTTTACAAATCTTAAATGTCATTTTTTTTTTGTAACAAAAGAAAAACCTAAAAAATAAGTTTCAACCTTCTAGTTGTAAAAATGACTATAATTCCAAACAACTTTTCATTTCTCCTCTCATCCACTTACAATTCTTTTTCGCATTAAAAAGTAACACTATGTCCTTTCTCAGGCTCTAGATCTAGACTATCTGTTTCCCAAATTTAATTTGAATTGGCTGAGTAGTTTTAGCGTGAAACCGCGACAGACATACATATACATAGAGACGGCGAGAGTTACTTACTTAACATTTATAATATTAGTAAGGATTTTGGTACCTACAACCATATCAACCTAAATTAATATCTGATAAAAAATTATGTCTGTTTGCCTTCAATACCCTCCTAAGAATTGCCTCTGAGTAATAAGGGACTAAAATACCACTATTATGTATTTACGTGTTATCTATAATCATTCAAAATAATAGAGATAATGATCAATATTGACGGCAAATATTCTCGTATTCTATTTTTATGGAGATTCTAAGAATGTGGACCAAAACTCATATTTTTACTTATCTCTCTCTCATAAACACCTCGTTTCTAACTATTTCATTAAAACTCAAACAACACAAACACATTGTTGAAATATCTTAATTGAATTTAACTCCACACTTTTGATGTACAAGAACAGATTTTGAGAATATTATCTCTGTTTTATATTTAGAATTCATCACTACTCTGGCCGTACCGTCATATGACCTAATTGTGTTATGTCCGGACACGCAGAATATTTCAGCTTCCCAATACTTACCATTCCATTTATATTCTAAATGTGACTTAGCTTCTTATGATCCTCGGTATATAAATTAGTTTCCGTAAAATAACTATTTTCTTTTTGATGTTGTGTAAAAGTAATTTTTAATTATAAAAAAAATATTGCCGTCTAAAGCATAGTGTGTATTTTGATGTGAATTGTCAATTTTACTTGTCAAAATGTTAATAACTACTCATAGCTCATAAACATACAATAGAAGTATAAATTTCATGTAAAAAAAAGGTTGGTGAGTTTATAATGATTAAAATAATTAGTTAATAAGGATCACTCGCAAGTGATTAGAAACTATATTAGAATAGTTAATTAACTGTTTAGTTACAACAGTAGCAAAGAAAAAAATCTAGCTCATTAAAAGTAAAATTTTGATAATACTGGTCGTATATAGGTTGTATATATTAAGCGATTGTCACCTTTTTCTCATACAAAAAGGGCTAAAGAACTGCAATGCATTTGTAAAGAAAAGAACTGTGATATATGAATGCGTCTCAACTAAAACTACATAATGTTATTCATTGTGAATGTGTCTGCATGTATTAGGAATGGACACGAGGATTACTCGTCACCAAGTGTATAGAATAATGCAAAGTGGTCATTAATTCATAGCATTTATTCAACAGTTTTCACATAAAGGTAACATACAAAATTTGTGTCATAAATATATTAAATATGGATAGGTAGGCACTAGAAATATTAAGTGATAAAAACTGTCATATCTAATAATACATTTAGGTGAAACATACAACACAATTTAATTTCAACAATATCGTGCACTTAAAAAAAACATAGTTAAAGTTTACTGAAAAGTTAAACTATAAATCTCATTCAATTTGGATTTGTACTTGCAGAAAACATTAGGTCATCAAAAACGGCAGTGTTTGTCAAAACATAGAAACTGGCATGACAAGAAATGCGTGCGTACTTTATTTAATTGGTTAGTCGCAAAGATGAGCGACTAACTCAAGTTTATGTTTCTTTGTCATAGGAGAGTTGACAGCGGAACTAGGGATTGTTTACGTAAAAATTAACGGTTATGTTTGCGTCTCGCGAAAACGATCCACAGCCCAGTGCACCATAAAATTTTCAATTTACATAACCTTAAAATCGCGTTCACAAAAACAGGTACGGTGCGGCGCGGGCGTAGCATTGGCAATTATAAGAATCAATTGGGGGCTCTGAGGACGAATTTTATTGCCTCCCATGAGCATTGATGGTGTTAAGTGCGACAAAAACCTCACCCGCAAATATCTTAACCGGCTACAACAAACAGTCACTCATGCTGGATAACTCTTAATTTAATATTTATTTTAATGTTATATGATTTAATAGGCAAAATTTAATGTTGTTTTTGAGATGAGGATTAATCGGTTAAGTACATGATCGTTTTATAATTAAATGAAATTAATAATGAAGTAAAAACACTGAAAAAATGAATGAGGCATTTTGAAATAAAGTACGAGTAGAACTGAGATCATTTGCAATACATTTAAAAATTCGATCTCAATTATACACCAAAAGCATTAAAACCAAATTTGTTTGTTAATAATGCGAAAAAATCATTTAAGCACAGGCTTGAATTAATGTAAGAGTATTGGGTGAAAAATACATTTGATAATTTGCCCTGGAGCGCGGCATATATTTTACGAATATGTTTATTTTCTTTATTTATTGATTTACCATAAATGTCTTAAATATTGAAAACATTTAGTAGACATCGTAGCGGTAAAAGCAAAACAAAAAACAACTGTATAATATTTGTGTTCGTGTTAATCACATGTTACGTATATACAGAAGGTATAACAGAGGTCGTGTCTCGGCGCTCGATGTCCACATTCCAGCGGTGGCTTGTCTCCTCGAATTACTAGGACTGTTTACACAAAAAGCTTATATATACAGCATTGTTAGATGCGTGAAATTCGCGCAAATTTGACGGAGTTAAATTTACATTTGAATCCATGAAATTGTTAGAGAATACGCGTACTGTTGACGCTGTCACTGGTGTTGATACGCGCGTTAGGGCAGCTGTCGTGCCGTGAGGCTACTGGAATCGGTCGCAATGCTCTACATATGTCTAAGTACGCGGGAGTCTATGTGCCATACAATCACGACTAGACGCTAAACTAGGAAGCGGGCGGAATCGTTACTGCGGAACCGCTACGATTGTGTGAAGTATTGTAAAATGATGTTGTATTTCGCTTGTCAACTTAGTAGTCCTATGTGATAGTAGTTTTCACCCGATCTCATTGAGGTATAGAGATGAAACAAAGAAACACTAAATTAATGGATTAAAGTGCGCGACGCGAGCTCGCTGCCTGTATCTATGTCTTACTTTTGACGACTAGTTTTGCCGAAGTCTCAACTTGGCCGGCGGCAGTAGTGGCGCGACACGTGAAGGTGCCAGTGTCTTCTTCGTAAGTGTTATAGATGACCAAGTAAGCGTTGTTGCCCTCGTGAATCATCTGGAAAATAAGAGAAAAATACTCTTTGAAGTTGTTTGGTGCACTAATACATTAGATGTAGGTGTGAAGTTAACTCTGGTGCTAAGTTTGAGTTGCCACTGGTAATCCTTAGCCATTACCAACACCCGAAAAAATAACATTATGTTAAATGCTTCTATATAAAATGCCCGAAGATAGTAAATAAAAGAAAAAAGAGTAAGTATTTGGACAAAATCTCTAACTTTAATTTACGTCTATATTTAGTTACTATCTATATTCTGTGAGGTTGTGTTCTTAGCGAACCCATTTTATTTACTACCGTTAATGACTCATGGCAGTTTTAGCACAAAAATAATAAGTTTTTTCGTATTTACAGTAATACTTACTTCAAAATCGGGATTCTCAGGAATGAGTGCTCCTTCCCGAAGCCATTGAATAGTTGGTTTGATCTTGCTAGTGATATGCGTTTTGAACTGCGCTGGTTCTCCTTCGTAAACTGTGACGTCACGTAGCGATGTAAGTGTCGGCAGATTATCAGCTTGATCAGGCTGAATCACCTTCAGTTTACCAGATACAGTAACTCTTCCGGCGGAATTATAAGCGACACATCTGTAATCGCCTTCGTCTTCTGGGAAAGCTTCCGATATACGCAAGGTGTAGTCATCAGCAGTTCTAGACATTTGGAAGTATTTCGAAGGTTTTATCAATTTGTCACCCTTGTACCATTGGACAGTTGGAATTGGTTTTCCAACTATTTTACATACAAATTCAATAGCTTGTCCTTCAGTTACCACTCTGTCTTTAAGAGGTTCAATTATTTCTGGAGGTGAATTAACAACCTTAGTTTGCGGCTTTGGCTTTTCTTTGGTAGCGGGTGCAGTTACCAGACACTCGGCGTCACATCTTGCTTCGCCAGCGTTATTGATCGCAACGCATTCGTATTTACCCGAGTCTTGCGGATAGGCTTCTAAGATAAGAAGCGTGTATGTGCCGTCTTCTTCTAGGATTTTATTTTTAATGTCTGGTTGAACTTTCTTGCCGTTCTTTAGCCAATAAACATCTATTGGCTTAGTTCCAGTAACTTTAGTGTCGAATCGTACCAACTGACCCGAAGTGACGTTAACATTTTGGGCTGTTAAAGTGAAACTAGGAGGTATGGTTTCACCTCTGGTCTGGCGTCTACGTTCTTCAACTACCAAATTAGCGCTACATTTAGCGGTGCCGCCTCTATTTTCAGCTACAGCCGCGAATACAGCAGAATCTTCAACGAAAACTTGTCGAATAATCAATATAGACTTTGTACTGAAGGTGTGAATTTGGAAATCTGGAGAATTTTTAATTGGGAAGTTTTCTCTGTACCATTTGATAGTAGGTAATGGATCTCCATCAAATTCAACTTCAAACCTGGCCTGTTCATGCTCGAACGCACGGCATGGTTGCATTTTCTTTGTAAAAACTGGTGGTGTGCAAGGCTTTACCGGCCCTTCAACGACCCGTTCGTGAATTTGTCCCTTGTGTTCAACTTCAGTTGTTTCCGTTGATACAATCTTACGGGTGATTTCAGTGTCGCCGATAACTTCCTTTTGAATTTGTTTTTGTTTGGCTACATGCACCTCCTTTCCGTGAACACTAGATTCCGATGGTTCTGGAATCCTTGGCTTAAAGGTTTTCTTTTGTACTTGTTTCTCTATTACTTCTTCAGTTTGTTCTCTATAACAAAAATAAATATTTTAATGAAAACATTTTACACCGAATATACAAAGTTTTCCAAGGCTATGCAGATGACATAAATAAGTGTGATGGTAGCAAACATTTTATGCTTGTAATAATAAATTTAAAAATATTATTAAGTCGACGATCGATATATGCCAAAGTGTGGGATAAGCATCCCCTAATATTTAAAATCAAATTAACTTTGAATACTATGTTTACTTTATTTTATTTCTGAAAAATAGAAACCGAGAAATAAATAACACTAAAATTTAAAGGCAGGATGAGCGCTTGGTAGTTGAAATTTGATGCTACTTACAAATTGTCTTCATATTTTTGGGCCATTGATCTTGCCACTGAGCTGCTTGTAACCTTTTCCCCAGGAACAGCGTATTGATGAGAGGATTCTCTCATTCTGCTTTCTTTAACAACTTGTTCGTTTTCCAGTTCTTGAAGCTTGTTGTAATATTCTTCGCTCTTCTTCTTTTTAACAGTTTGTTGCCATTCTGTTTCTGGTTCCTTGATGATTTTAGGTTTTAATTCAGGTCTATGATCAATAACACCTTGACGTTGCATCACTTGCCTTTCTTCAAATGTTTTCTCTAATTCAGTACCAGTGCGTTGATATTGTGTCGTTTCGTCGTACCAAGCTGTTTGTATAAATTATAGATTAGTTAATATAGATTTAGTTAATTTTATTTTTATTCATATCACAACATACCTTCTATAATAACTGCTGGTAAGCCGGTAGAAGCAGGTGATTTAGCAGCACAGCATCGGAAGAGTACAGGTTAGGTTGAGGGCAAAAGGAAGCAGGGGATTATTGTTTGTGCTTAAGCGGTGTGTGGATGTGTGCGTGTATCAGTAACGTGTTAAAGCAGCATATCAAAAGCGTTGCCTTGTTAAAATTTTATTTATCAATACCTTTTTTTATTTTTTCATTTTTTGATAAGTAAATAGTATGTAAATAATGTTTGGTTATTGAATAAACTTATGTCAGTATCAATCAATGCGCAACATAACGATGTGTGAAGGTACTTACGTCTTGGCGCATTTTTAAGAACACTTCTGTAATCATCGTGTCTCGGTACCACTTTTAATTCCGTTGTGGCCACGGCCTCGCCGACAGAGCTCCTAGCTATAACCTCTATTTTACCAGTGTCGTATTGTCTAGTTTTAGGTATATCGAAGTGATACATTCCGTCGTACGTTAGTTTGTATCTCGAACCCTGTAATTATGAAATCACTTAATACCAATAAGGTTAACATACAAATAATAAACACAAATATATGAGTAATTTTTTTACATTAACAATGGTGTTTCCATTGATCAACCACATGACGCGTGGTTTAGGATGACCGGTGACGCGGCAGCAGAATCTTGCCCACTCGCCCTCTTCGACAGTCACTGGTTCGGGACGACTTACGAAAACAGGCGCACAACGCTCTTTAGTCTCTTCCACTTTCTGTTCTGGTGCTCTGATAACAAAAAAAAATAGCTCAATGCAATTATTTAAAGCTTTGTACAGCTCAGAAGATCGCGTTTTAAAATTATAAATATTAAATTAAATCAGTTGATATAAGGGATTCTTAAATAAGTTTGACTTTTAACACTGTTATCAGTTTGGCAATAAAATAGCAGATATGTTATTGAAATACTTACACCTGCCACGATGCTTCCATTTCACGAATCTTCTCAATACTCTTCATATGTTTGGGTAATTGTGAGTCGTAGACAATTCCGGGTTTACCAGCCGTTTTAATTACAGCCCTAGTTTCGTCCATACCATACAAATTAGTTGCGCGGCAAAGGTACTCTCCGCTATCCTCGGGGTAAACCCACCCGAAGTTCATTGCAACATAACCAAAATCGTAGATGGGTGTAAAGCGATTTTCTAAAAATAATCACATTAGTAATTTTTTAAGTATTTCAAGGGAATTAATTTGTATAAAATCTTATACAATAATATCTTACTGTGTAGTAGCGGTTTTCCATTGAAGAACCATTCAACTTTCATATTAGGATCTCCAACTGGTGCCAATTGACATTCGAATTTGGTTGATTCCATTTCAACCAATGTAGTTTGACTCTGAATTTGAGTGACAAAACGCGGTGGTTGTTTCTTATCGGCATCGTAAAGATCGTCCTCCGTCAAAAACACTTCAGATGTGTACTTTTTGATTGTTGCTTCCATTTGCGTTAAAGCTTCGGACTTCTTCATACCCCTAGGTACTTGATTTTGCAGTATAATATCGGGTAGGCCTGTGGTGAGAGACAATTTAGCAATTAATAACAATTTAATATAAATTGTGAATGAATAATTAAATAGAAATAGATACAAACTTTTGCATGACACAGTTGCTTTAGTTGTATCTTCGCCGAAGTCGTTGACCGCGCGGCAAACGTATTCGCCAGAGTCCTCAGCGTATACATACAAGATATCGAGCGATACAAAGCCCATGTCGTACACAGTGCGGAATCTATGACCAGATGGCAACAGTTTTCCATTTCTGTACCACTCGATACGTAATTTGGGATCTTCCTTAGGTTCCACACGGCATTCAAAGCGTATGGATTCAGATTCCTCAACAGTATGAGATTGTATTTGCGTTATGAATCTTGGTGGTGAGTTAATAAGAGGTTCCTCTTTAGGCACGTCACTAATACGACCTCTTTCCAATTCCTTAATTTTCTCGCCGCTCATACCTTGAGGTAACTGGGATTCTAGTACAATGTCTCGTTTCGTACTGCATGTTATCTTAGCAGTTGTTGTTGCTGATCCCCATTTGTTGGTAGCTCGGCAAGTATACTCGCCTGCGTCACGAGCGTAAATATAATCAATATCAAGAGCGACGAAACCAAAGTCATTTAGCATATGGACTCTAGAACCAGTCGCAAATGGTTTACCGTTGTGGAACCAATCAATTCTCATTGTTGGATCACCTACAGGTTCGACTCTGCAATCGAAGTGTATCGGCCCGCCTTCGGGAACATCGAGGTTATCTTTAATTTCAACTGTAAACCTTGGCGGGTTTGGTTTTTCATCCTCGACAGTGATTTCTTCACGTTTGTACAGTGTTTCTTCTAATTTTTGAATGCTCTCTGTTCCCGACTTAAAGTGGGATGGAAGTTGTGGTTCGAGTATTATCCCCTGTCGGCCTTTCACTTGAAGTTTGCAGGATACGGTGGCCTCTCCATGTTTGTTAGTAGCTTTGCAGGTGTAAAGTCCAGCATCGCGTTGATAAACTCCACCAATTTCTAATATAACGAATCCAAAATCGTTAATAGTTTTTACTCTTGAGCCTGTTAAGAGAGCTTTTCCATTATGGAACCATTCAACTCTCATGCTCGAGTCGTTGACAGGAATTAGACGACATTCAAAATGAGCCGAAGAATTCTCTGACAAAATAAGATCAGACGGCGTAGTAATAAATTCTGGTGGATTACCGCTCTCCGCTTCTGGTGTTAAAGAGTCCACAGTACCAGTGTATCCTTCAAGAGCAGCAATTTTATCAATGGTGCCTTCCATTCCTTTAGGTAGTTGTGAATCAAGAATAATGTTCCTCTTTCCTTGAACTTTCATAGTAGCGGTCGTAACAGCTTCGCCGTAATTGTTGACCGCCCTGCATAAATATTCACCAGAATCTTCGGGATAAGTAGGTGATATCTCAAGAATAACAAAACCAAAGTCACAGAATGTTCTAAACCTTGAACCGGCTTTTAGAGATTTACCATTCCAATACCACTCCACCTGAATTGTAAATAAAAAAGTACTATAAGAATGCAAATTAGGAACGTTAATATTTATACACCAAATAAAATAACGTAAAAAAAATTTAACGCTAAAATAGGCACAAGATTGTATTTTCTTACCTTCAAATTGGGATCATCAGTTGGTGTGAGACGTGCTTCGAAGTGAGCGTTCTCTCCTTCTCTTAGGTTTTCAATATTGGACAGTGGTACTGTAAATACAGGCGCCTTTCCTCTTTCTTCATCAACCGTTGTTTCTTTCCTGCGTATCATTGAATCCTCCAGTGTTTGCAGTTTTTCTAACCCTCCTTCCATGCCCTGGATAAAATTATTTACATTATTTTATGTTAAACATTCCATAAATCGATTTAAAAAATCTTATGATAAGTTACACTTTATTTTAAAATTAAAGCTTTATAATTACATCGAGCAAGTATACTAAAAAGAAAATAGTGACGTTTTTTCTAAAAATACGGTAATATTTAAAGATTGAATTGAAAAGATAGTTTTTGACCATCAAGTTTTATTTATACAATACTAGCTTTTACCCGCGACTCCGTCCGCGCGGAGTAAAAATTAGAAAACGGAGTAAAAATTATCCTATGTCCTTTTCCTGGTTCTAAGCTACCTGCCCACCAATTTTCAGTCAAATCGATTCAGCCGTTCTTGAGTTATAAATAGTGTAACTAACACGACTTTCTTTTATATATATAAGATGCACTTACCCGCGGTAGTTGCGAGTCCAAGATCAAATTCTCCTTTGAGGTACACTTTAGTGTCGCTTTCGTAGAATCTCGTCCCAGCTTATTGGTGGCAATACATTCATATACTCCGGAATTTTCTTCATAGCAATACAATATGTCTAAGATCACGATTCCAAAATCGTGGAAAGTTCTATACCGATGGCCGTGCGGTAACTTCTTACCATTATAGTACCATTCTACTTTCAGATCAGGATCGTCCACAGGAATTAATCTCGCCTCGAAGTGAGCGCTTTGGCCTTCGACCAATTTTGTTATGTCTTCTATTTGTGTGATAAACTTGGGTGGCTCCGCAGATGCTGGAGCAGGAGTTTGTTGTTGAGCTCCTTGGAGACTTTCAAGCTCTCTAATCTTAGCCAATGAATCAGGCTGTAAGCTGTCCAGGTAAACTCCTCCTTTACCATAGCACGTGATTGTAGCTTTAGTGAAGTCTTCACCGTATTTGTTGTATGCTCGACAAACATATTCACCTGTATCGTGATTTTGGGTATATGATATATCTAGAACAACAAATCCGAAATCTGAAACTGTTTTTATTCTGGTCGAATGGCGCAAAGGCTGCCCATTGTGGTACCACTCTATCTTCATATCGGGATCATCAACCGGTACAACGGTACACTCGAAATGAGCTGATTGACCATCTTTAAGACCGTCAATGCTCTGTATGTGTGTTGTAAAGCGGGGTTTTTGACCTTTGCTTTTATCAACACATACCAATTTACAACTAATTTCAGCTTGACCCCATTTGTTGGTTGCTCGGCAAGAATATGTTCCGGAGTCCGACTCTTTTGTTCCGAGTATTTCTAGAACGACCATTCCAAATGCATAAACAGTGCGGATTCGATGACTCGCTTCAATAGATTTTCCATTATAGAACCATTCAATGACCATACTTTGATCTCCGGTAGGGATGAGAGATGCTTCATAATGTGCAATTTGACCTTCGCTTATATCAAATATATCTTGGAAGACTGTTGTGAATTCAGGCGGTCTTCCAGTATCGTCGTCTGGCTTGGCACTTGGCTCTTTGTGAAGAGAATCTTCGAGATTTTGAATCTTCTCCAATCCCTCGGCGCCTTTAGGATGCTGAGTTTTCCAAATAAGGTTTTCCTTGCTTGTGCAATATACAGTGGAAGACGTGAATGCCTCACCCTTTTTATTGTAAGCTTTACATGTGTATATACCACTGTCTCTTTCATAAACATCAATTAAGTCTAAAGTTACAAATCCAAAGTCATTCGTCAGTTTAAATCTTGAACCTTGCTCTAAAACTTTTCCATTGAAATACCACTCCAATTTTAAGTTAGGATCATTTTTCGGTTCAACTTGGCCTTCGAAATGTAGGGCTTGGCCTTCAACTAAATTGTTTTCCGGAGCTATAGGAACTATCCATTCTGGAGCAGGATATTCAGTGTCAGGCAACGACGGTCTTCTACCCTTGGCAAGCCTAGCCTCTTCAGCTTGCTCAACCGCCTCAAGACCTGCCTTGCCTTGAGGATGTTGGGTATCGAAGTAAATATGCTTATCACCAGTACATCTTAAGGAACCTGAAGTAGTTGCTGAGCCCTTAGAATTAGTGGCTTTGCAAGTATAAATTCCAGAATCTTCTTCGTAAGTGTGCGTTATGTCTAAAGCCACGTAGCTAAAATCATGAGTGCTCTTGTATCTTGTTCCTGATGGTAGAGGCTTGTTGTTAAAGAACCATTCTACTTTAAGAGTAGGGTCTCTCGATGGTTCTACATTGCATTCAAAATGAATGTTTTCGCCTTCTTTGCAGATAATGTTATTCAAATGAGATATAAATACCGGTGTTTCATACACAGGTTCTGGAGATTCGGGCTTTGCCGGTTTAGGTTGTTCCAATGCTCCGATTCTATCCAATGATTCTGGATGAAGAGACTCGCCAAGTAACCAATGTCTGTCTTCGATTTTAAGAGATGCTGTTGATACTGCTTCTCCCATTAGATTAGTGGCTTTACATGTGTAAATCCCAGAATCGTCAATCCTCAAGGAATTAATAGAAAGAGTAACCAAGCCAAAGTCAAATGTGCTCTTTAGTCTAGATCCAGTAGTTAAAGAAACACCATTCTTAAACCACTCAATTCTCAATTTCGGATCAGTTCGTGGTTCTACTTGAGCTTCTAAATGCACATGTTGTCCTTCGACCAGTTTATCATAACTTTGCAAATGCGTAGTGAAAATAGGCGCCTGTTGTACTCCTGTATCAATAAACATTTCAGGCACTTTATTCATAGCTGCTTCTTTCAGTTGTATCTGTTCCCATGCTTCAGGTCTCATAGCCTGATCAACAATTGTAGATTTTGTTTTCACCTTGAGTGACGTTGAAGATACTGTACTGCCAGCTCTATTAATTGCTTTGCACATGTACAAGCCAGCATCTTCAGCAACCACTGAATTTATATCTAAAGTGATGAAGCCGAAGTCATGTGTAGTGCGGAATCTTGAACCTAAAAACATTTATCGTATTTTAAGTTCATGTTAAATTTACGAAAGATTTTATTTAATATAATCAATTAGTATCTAATAATAGCTTACCCATCTTAAGTTCCACTCCGTTAATGTACCATTCAAATCGCATGCTTGGATCACCTACAGGTACAACACGTGCTTCATAATGAGCATGTTGACCCTCCCAAAGTTCTGAAGGGCCGGTAAGTACTTGTGTAAATATAGGTTTCTCAAATTCACGTTCTGGTTCTTCTTGCTTCTTAGCTTGAGGTTCCTCCAACCTCTGTATTTTCTTCATTCCTTCGGGGTGCTGTGTTTCCATTTGAATTGCTGCTTTAGCTGTAATTTAAAAAATAATAATGAAAACATTAAGAATACACCAAACAATTTTATATGTGTAGAAGGATAAAGTGAACAATATTCTTTTAAATCTTATTTTGTACGTACTTTTAATCCTCATAGCGGCAGTGGTAACTGCTTCTCCCAACAAGTTGGACGCTCGGCACATATATACACCTTCGTCTTCATCACGCACATGAGTTATAGTCATAGACACGTAACCAAAATCATGAGTCTTTGTAATTCTTGAGCTATCCTCAATAAGCTTTTCATTACGGAACCATTCAACTTTGAGTGTTGGATCACCAACTGGAATAAGTCTGCAGTCGAAGTGGGCTGTTTGTCCTTCTTGTATGTTGTCGATGTTTTGAAGTGGTTGAGTAAACACAGGTCGCTGCCGAGTAACCGGTTCAGGGATTTCAGGACGTTTGAATGGTTCTGCAGACTCTAATTCCTTAATCTTCTCTAATCCTTCGGGACGTTGAGATTCCGATATGATACTACCTTTTGCGGTTACAGTCATAGATATGGCGGACGTACACTGTCCCAAAGCATTAATAGCTTTGACAGAATACTCTCCGGCGTCTTCCGGTACGCAATGTTGAATATCCAGTGACACATAACCAAAATCAAAAGTGATATGGAATCTAGAAGCAGATTGCAGGGCTTTTCCATTATGATAAAATTCGATTCTTAGATTGGGATCATGGACTGGCTCAACCTGACATTCGAAATGAGCAGTTTGACCTTCATAAACATGAGTTGTTCCTCGTAGCTCTGTGACAAAACGAGGTGGAGAAATTTTAGGTTCTTCTACTTCAATTCTAGAAGGATGCCCTTGAGCTTCAAGCTGCCTTATTTTCTCTAGGCCGTTAGGATGTTGAGTGTCCAAAATGATGTTCCTGTGCCCTGAAATAACGACAACAAAAATGAAGTCAAACAAATAGCAAAATAATGAATTTAATAATGCATTGTATATCTATTAATAAAATAATATCTTACCTGCTACCTTCAACGTGCAGGTATTAACTGCCTCACCAAGTTTGTTTGTTGCTTTACACATATATGTTCCAGAATCTTCGCTATATGTGTATAATATATCCAAAGCAACATAACCAAAATCATGTGTCGTTCTAAATCTATGGCCAGTTTTAATTTTTTGTCCATTGAGGAACCATTCAATCTTGAGATCAGGATCATTGATCGGTTCTACTCTGCATTCGAAATGAGCCCGTTCACCTTCTTTAAGGTTCTCTAGGCTTGTTAAAGCTGTCAAGAAGACAGGTCTTTGACCAGGCTGTTCCTCCTCTACTGGCTTTGGTCTTTCGTATTTTTCGAGTTCTTGAATCTTTTTAAGTCTCTGCTCATCCATAGTATCCAAATACAATGACTTCTTAGCTAAAATTACACAGTACTCATTTAAAAAAAAGTTCGATAACGTAAGCTACAAATTAATTAAGGCGATGATCTCTAAAACACGAGTTTCTTTTTTGAATGTTCAATACTTACCATTTACTCTGACAGAGCTTGTTGTAACTGCTTCACCCACGGCATTGGTAGCTTTACACATGTATGTGCCAGTATCTTCAGCATAAGCATACAAAATGTCCAATGCCACGTATCCAAAGTCATATGTTGTTTTAAATCTATGTCCCTGTTGAATTGGTTTTCCATTACAGTACCATTCAACTCGCATTGTTGGGTCATTAACCGGTGTTAGAGTGGCTTCTAAATGTACTGGTTGACCTTCTGGAACCTCAGCATTTTTAATTGGTTTACCAAATTGGGGCTTCTCAGCAATGAAACTCTCGTCGTGGGTGACACGCTTATATCTGCTCTCGTCTTCTAAATATTGTATTTTTTCAAGTGCACTTTCATGTTGCGTTTCTCGTATAATTGATTCTTTAGCTATAAAAAAACATCAAGTTATTTTTTTTTCTTCAAGAGTAAGATATTGGAATAAAAAATATTGGAATAAATATATATGAAATTAACTTACATTGAACATTTAATTTAATTGATGATACGGCTTGACCTAAATTGTTGATTACTTTACAGGTGTATTCACCAGAATCTTCTCCATAAACTGTGAGTATATCAAGCGCCGCAAAACCGAAATCATTTGCGGTGCGATAGCGATGACCGCTTTGTAGGACCTTTCCATTGAAATACCATTCTACCCGCATATTAGGATCTGGATAAGGTTCAATACGACATTCATAGTGAGCACTTTGACCTTCAATCAGTTTTGTTGGTCCATTCAAATGAGTAACGAATCTAGGTGCTTGGTTGACTGCAACTTCCACATCCTCTCTGCGTTGGTAACGAGAAGAATCTTCCAATTGTTGAATTTTCTCCAATGCACTCTCGTGTTGCGATTCAAGTTGAAGCGATGCTTTAGCTAGAAATGAACATACGTAAAATTATGAAATGTTGACCAATAAACTTTTTAAGAATAAATAATGTCATTATTTATTTACTTACATTGTACAAAGAGTGTGGAAGAGGTCACAGCTTCTCCTAAGTCATTAATAGCTCGGCAAGTGTATGTACCAGAATCTTCTGGGTTCACGTACTTCATGTTCAGCGCAACATATCCAAAATCGTGCATTGTCGTAATGCGATTAGCTGAAAAGTTAAATTTATATTAATATAAATTTCAAATTAAATAATTTAGTATGAAATCATATTTAAGCGGAAATTTATTAAAACTTACAGGCTGTTATGGGTACACCATTCCTCAACCATTCAACACGTAGTTTAGGATCACCAACAGGAATAAGACGAGCTTCAAAGTGTACAGCCTGGTTTTCTGCAACCCTGATATCTCTCATAGGTGTAGTAAAAACGGGTGCTTGAGTTGTAAATTCTTCTTGTACGGTAGATTTTTGATGTCTAGATGTTTCTAATTGATTTAATCTAGGAAGAGCACCTTCATGTTGTGACTCTAAATAGATAGATTTCTTGGAATGCACTATTGCGGTGCCAGAAGTGACGGCCTCGCCTAAAGCATTAATAGCTCGACATTTGTAAGTGCCTGAGTCTTCTGGTAAACACGACATAATATCAAGTGCTACAAAACCAAAGTTATTTGTCTCAGTAAATCTTGAACCACTCTTCAAAGGTTTGTTATTGTGATACCACTCAACCTTCATTGTTGAATCAGAAACGGGTATAAGGCGGCATTCGAAATGAGCGCGTTGTCCTTCCTTTATTTCAACATTCTTAAGAGATGTTGTAAATATTGGTGCCTGAGTGGTAACTTCATCGACTACATCAGTTCTTGAATATTTCGAGCGATCTTCCAGAACTTGTATCTGTTCTAGACCAGACTCATTTTGAGTAGCGCGAATAATATCGGCAGTACTACGGCAAGTTAATTTGCAACTAACTTCATCGCTTCCAACGAGATTTACTGCCCTGCACGTGTAAACTCCTGAGTCCTCAGCGATCAAGTCGATGATGTCAAGTGCTACGTATCCAAAATCATGTATAGGTCTAAACCTATGACCTATGGTTACCGGTTGACCATTCTTAAACCATTCGACCTTCAAATTAGGATCTGTTACTGGTTCAAGTTTGCATTCGAAATGTACGTGATGTCCTTCTTTGACGTTTTCAATGGACTTTGGTTTTGTAACAAAGCGAGGCTTAATATTATAAGATTCATCGATCACTTCAGATTTCTTATAACGAGAAGCATCTTCCAGGTACTGAATTTTTTCTAACCCAGAGGGATGTTGAGAGTCGAAAATTAAGTCTTTCTTAGCTAATACACGCAAAGCACATGAAGTTACTGCTTCGCCTAATTGATTTGTCGCTTGGCAAGTGTACACACCTGAATCTTCGGGATAAACACTTAAGAGATCGAGAGCTACATAATCAAATTCATAGGCGGGCCTAAACCTATGTCCCGTTTTAATTGGCCTACCATTACAGAACCACTCAACTCTCATAGTCGGGTCACCGACAGGTTGTAACCTGCATTCTAAATGAACATTAGTTCCTTCAATGATTTCAATGTTATGTAACGCCCGAGAAAAGTGTGGAGCTTGCATTACAGTGATATCTTCTTGTGTTTGTTTAGTTCTGCGAGCAGAATCCTCTAGTTGTTGGATTTGCTCAATGGCTTGTTCATTTTGTGTATCTGTAAGTACATCTGATCTCTCTATTACACGAACCATTGCGGAAGTGTGTGCAGAGCCCAAGTGATTAACGGCTCTCACCGTGTATTCTCCTGAATCAGCTGATGTAGCGTGAATAATATCTAGAGCTACGAAACCGAAATCATAATATGTTCTGAAACGTGATCCAACTGTAACTGCTCTTCCATTGTGGAACCATTCAACCCTCATAGTTGGATCGCCCATGGGTTCTAAGCGGCACTCCAAGTGAATATTTTTACCTTCAGATATCGGTTGTGGGTCTGACAATGGTTGAACAAAGACTGGTTTTGATTTAGAAATTTCTTCAATATGATACATTGGCTCCACGAATTTAGATTCCTCGATTTGTCTAGTCTTTTCATACAATCCGCGATGAATACTTGATGTGTCGATGCTCGATCGGGCTGAAAGAACAGACAAATTATTAAAAAAATGAAGGGACATGTAAATAAATTAATTCATCATTTATATTTTGCTTATACCTTATAAAGCGATATTTAAAAGAAATACTCACTTTCGACAGTCATCGATGCACTTAACTGTGCTTCACCGGTAGCATTACGCGCTACAACAGTATAAACTCCAGTATCTTCTGATCTAACTCCAGCAATGTCTAAAGCAACATATCCAAAATCATGATAAGTTTGTATGCGATTAGCAGATTTAATTAATTTTCCATTAAAATACCATTCCACAGTCATGGTCAAATCGCTCTGAGGCTCTACTCTCGCTTCAAAGTGAGCACTCTGGCCTTCTACTATTTTATTAGTGCCTTTTAATGGACCCAAAAATCGAGGCTTTTGCTTAATTTGTGTCTCTTCTTCCGTGCGTCTTGAGTATTTGCTAGAATCTTCCAAGTATTGAATTTTTTCTAAGCCTCCAGGATGTTGAGATTCTGCTATTATATCTTTCTTTGTTATTATGGTGAGATTAGCACTTGTAGTCGCTTGACCGAGTGCGTTATACGCTCTACATGTATAGTGACCAGCGTCATGTATTGTCACTGATTTAATAGTTAACGCAACATATCCGAAGTTAAAGAATGTAGTTATTCTTGAACTTGCTTCAACAGGGCGTCCATCTTTTAACCATTCCACTTTTAATGTAGAATCGCCTACTGGTTCTAAACGAGCTTCAAAATGAGCAAATCCACCTTCCTTCACATTTATTTGATCTTTTATTGGAGTCTTGAATTCTGGTCTTTGGGTACTTTCCGGTACTTCCTGATAATATTTCTGATGTTGTTGTTGTTGATACGCTTCCAACTGTTCAGTCTTTTCGATATATCTTCTTTGCTCTGGGATGCCGAGATCTGCAGTAACGGTACTTCTTGCTGCTACCCTGATAGTTGCTGTACTGATGGCTTCGCCAAGTTTATTCACAGCCCTCACTGTATACGAACCTGCATCTTCAGCCCGTAGGTGCATGATGTTAAGGGAGACGTAACCGAAGTTGAAGATTGACGTGATTCGCGAGCTGGCTGTGATTGGTTTGCCATCTTTGTACCATTCAACTCTCATAGTAGGATCACTTACTGGAGTAAGCTGCGCTTCAAAATGAGCGTTTCTGCCCTCTTGAAGCTCGCCAAGATCTTGCAAAGGCCTAATAAACTGCGGCCTTTGAGAAATTTGTTCTTCAATAGATTCTTGGTGCTGGTATTTTGAGTAATCTTCCAGCTGTTGTATGTATTGCAAACTTTCTGGATGTTGACTTGTCCTTTCAATGGTTGCCCTTGGTGTAACGTGAAGCATTGCTTTAGTTTCAGCTACACCAGTGGCACTGACAGCTCGGCATGTATATTCCCCGCTATCTTGAATGTTAAGACTGAGCATATCCAAAGATATATATCCAAATCGAAATACTGACGTAAACCTAGAACCTGCAAAATGAAGTATGAATGTGATATGGTATAATGAAATTCCAGTTATATAATTATTTTGTTTTATTACGTTTTATCTCTTATTATGATAGGTTGTTGAAAAATTGAATAAAGATATCAAAAAAGGATATGTATAATTAAATTGAATAATATGTATTTAATGACAATACTTACTAGCTTCTATACTTTGTCCGTTCCTTAACCATTCAATTTTCATGGAAGGATCGCCCACAGGCTCTATTCTTGTTTCAAAGTGAATTTTTCCGCCTTCCATCTGCGTCACACTCTTAAGAGGTATTATAAACTGCGGTGGCGGATAAACTCTGTCTTCTTCGCCTGGGGGAATGTATGGGCGTGCTCTTTCCACGTGTCTCAAATATATTATTTCGGGTCCAGGAGCAGGTCTGAAACATTTTGTTATTTTTAATTTTTTCTAACAATATAGATATTGTAATAACTAAATAAGTAAAGTATGTTTACTTACTCTGGGTCAATAATTTTTGTCGGTCGCGGTAAGTGTAAGCGTTTTTGCTCTGGCGGAGGCTCTTTCGGCACTTCAACGTAGAGCCTAGCCCGAGTAGCGGTGGAGCCTGCGACATTTTGGGCCGTACACTGATACCATGCCGCATCCGACGCCTTAGCTCGAGGAATGTCCAGTGTCGAGGCCCCACCGTCGGTATTAATTCGTAACTCTGCATTGGGTATAATAGCTACGCCATCCTTCTGCCAAGTGATGCGTGGTGTAGGTGTGCCGACAGCTCGCGCGTTAAGTACAACTGGCTCGCCCTCGCGAACACTCAATGTGGTGAATCTTTCCACAAATTTGGGCGCCACTACTTGTTCTTTTTCAATTACATTAAGTCTGCATTGAAAAGATGTTTCACCGGATTTGTTCCGCGCTACACACGTAACTACACCACTATCACTAAGATCGACATTTGTAATCATAAGAGCGTGATTTCCAGATTCGTTCACTAAAATCTTATGATTATAATCGTCTCGTATTTGTCTATCGTTAATGAACCACGTGACTTCTGGGTAAGGTCTGCCAGTGACGCGGCAATCGAATCGCGTCATCTTGCCTTCTGTTACATCACGATCTTGGCAGACTCTTACAAATTGCGGAGCAAGAGCTTTTTCGGTAATTTCTATACTTTCTTCTGTCGCAGATTTTTGACTATCAATAACATACTGTGCTTTTTGATCCTGTACATAAGTTTCTGTGGGAGACTCGACAGCAAGGTACGCTGACGTGACAATGCATCCATTAGGGTTTTCGGCAAGTAATGTGTAGTGTCCTGCATCAGACTTCTGAATATTTCTCACCCTAAGCGTTGTGTGAGTATTAGTTGTAATTATTTCATGTTTGTTAGAATTAGTTATTCTCTGACCATTTCTGAACCAAGTCACTCTTGGTCGTGGATTGCCTGACAGTTGTACCTGGAATTGAGCGTCAGTTCCAACTTGCAGTTTTGAATTCCTTGGTTTCTGTCCTATTTTTGGCGGTGAGACTCCGCCTAAAGATTTGTCGATTTCAGTATTAATATGAATATCACTCTCTCCAACATATCGCCGTGTAATCGATTCTCGGAATGAGACTTCTCTTAATAGCCTGTACTCAAACGTATCAACTTTGAAATCTTCGATCGAAGAGAAGTCTGTGCCATTTGTGTAAGCCACTTTTTGAGTCTGGCGGGATTGTTCTGAAGAATACCCGTGTGTGCCATAAGACTTGTGCTCGACACTCTCGCTGACATGGCGATAGCTTTGTTGCTGTGAAGCCTGATGCGCTGGAACTGAAACACCCTCCGGTTGGATGTATACAGAGCAGATTGCCTCGCCGTATTGATTCCGTGCGGTACACGTGTACTCGCCTTCATCGCCGGGACCAATCTGCTTGATAAGCAACGAGACATCCCCGGTCTGTTCATTGTAATTCATACTATACTTATTGCATTCCACTAGCGGTGCCTTCTTTCTGGTCCACGATACTACTGGTGTAGGATTACCTCTAAGCTTGCCTTCGAACTTTGCATTGCCGCCTTGGGCGAATCTGGCATTTTTAAATATTTGTTCAAAAATCGGCGGAGATGGCTCTCCGGGTCTGCCTCCAGTTATGGGGATGCGATCACCGGCGCTCTCCACTGAAACAAGAAGAGAGAACTTATATAGCGCCATCGTATAACAAACTATGAAAAATGGCTATCCAAAAAAAACCTGTAATACAAAAAATATTTTTAAATGCTAACAAATTAAATTTATGGTAATAGCAAAGTTTATTTCAATAAAGCACAGCTAGAATGTTGATAAATAGTATTTGAATGTGTGGTAAAGGAAAGCATGCGCATCTAAATAGTTTGGCGAGGCGGCGAGGCGGTGAGGCAGTAAGCTCCACTCCTGCTACACTGCGATCCGGATTGGGGAGCGCGTGAGTCATTACAGAATACAGTGACGAGACGGCCGAGCTCTTTCGCGCGGCTATTTTAGTGTACACACTCGGATCTTGTTACAATCGCCATTTTAGTGAATCATTCATTTTTAATTTCAAACATCTTATTTTATCAACATTTCAAATAAAAATTATTTATGTTATGACAAACTGATAAACTATCATTAAATCAATAAATATGTTATACATTATTATAAATCAGAAGCTTGACATTTCTTAAACTAGATCGTACATAATAAAATAACTACTCCATACCACAAAAAATATCTTGAATAGGACTAGACTTGGGTCTAATTGGATCTGTCTTTGAAATATTCTATTAGTTCTACATTATTCCAAAAACCAAGCACAAAAACAAAAACGTAACAGGAATCCAATCTTAATCTCCGCGATTGCAATAAAGTACTCTATCCGTTTACCAGCAGACCTATTTAATTAATCAACAAAACCGATTTGTACATACGAGTTGTAGGAATGTTATGAGGTAAGTCGGTTTCGCTATTACGGTGCTTGTGCTACAAATCAGGAGTAGTATATAATTTTTCACCGTACGAACCGGTCTCCTCAGCCACGCTGCCAATACGACCGGTTTCAGATGTCATCGTCCCTAAACAACTAACTAATTAATTAACCCTTGACAATATGAAATTAATTACATTTATATTTATAAGTATACTATTTTAGGTCAAGGTCATAAAAATACTATTATCGTGAGATTTGGAATTTTAAAATAATTAATATACTTTAATATGTTACTTCTTACCAATATTATAAATTGTAAGTTTGAATTGATGGATGTTTATTATTACGTATCTTCAGAATGGTTTGACTGATCTCGTTGATATTTGACAGATGTACTTTTGTGAATTAAAGTACCGAAATGGTATTACAAATCCAGTATAAAAATTACTCTCTATTTTCTTTGGTCTTTGCTTCACAAGTAAACGGATGAGGCAATTTCACTTATTTTGTTTATTGCGTGTCATTAATGTCAGGAGTGAATTTCTATGAAAGAAAAAATTTCATCTAGTTTAGATATAAAATTCCACTGCTGAATGATTGAATCACATGTCAAATCCTTAACGAATCGTTCGACATCTGTATCGTTAATTTTTGTAAATATAACTATTAGCTTGTTTCAAATCAAGGAAACGGCTGATATTTTCAGCAATGCGTGGGATTACGACGTCGGATCTTTGGTACGCCTGGCGATCCGCCAAACTCTTCTAGGTTGATCTTTATAAAATTATTACGATAATATTGTAGTGACTATGCCGAAAGAAAGTTACTGATCCGTGCAACTTGTTCTTTAAAACAATCTAAAATATTGAATACAAAAAAATTATCTAGCATTCGAAACTACGAGTAATATCTAAATTGATATGGTTAAAATATTAATATACTTCTGTTGGATACATTTATATGTTTTTTTTTTTTCAATGCATATATCCATGTGCCTGGTGCCTCAAATCAACGCAGATTTTTGAATTAATAATTTGTTTTAATAATTTTGTTAATTTTAATTTTACTAACATAGTTATAAGTATTAGTCTACTAACAATATATGGACTTATAATTGGTCTGAATTAAATAATTTTTCTTATATACCAACAAACTTCAAATTTGCACGTTTAAAACATAATTAAAAAAAGTTCATTTTTGTAACATATTTTTAAAAGATCTGTGATTATTATCAATAAGAACTGTTATTAATAAATCACCCGCTGTCATCTGTATGTTAACTGTACTAGTATCGGTTTGACCTATTCCGTACGCCATATGGTCACTGGCCCTATTAAACTTAACTAGAATCGTGACTATTGACTACTCTGGTATTCTATGAAATCCTTTATAATACTATCCGACTAAATTCATATAAATTGTTTCATATCCAAGCATCTGAAAGTTACTTAGACGTAGAGTATTAGAATGTTGTACATTTTATTTACATAGTTTTATAAAAATTATTTTTACTTAATTTTAATTGATCATTATCGTGAAAAAGTAGTAATCAGTGTTATTTCACAATTATAATACGTTACAGATAACATATATATAATATTATAAAAAATAATATAAATAAAATTAAATTCGAATGTCTGCATGTAATAACGAGAAAAAAAAATCTGTCCTCAAATCCGCTTTTATCTCGTATAATAACCGAATTGGTTGGACCGAATTTTGATGGGATTTGAACTGGAAAGTAAGTAAACGTAGGCTAACGTTTTTTTTTTAATTCGGCGCTAACGAAATCGCGGTAAACCGCTAGTAAGTAATAGAATATATATAGCTAATAATGCGACTTAGAACTGACAAAACCAAAAAAAATACACTTTCGATTTGCTTATAAAATAACACAATTTATTTGACGACGAGGAAAATATAATAAAAATCAACGGAGAAGGCTATCGCATTCTTAAAGCAATGCTTATTAGTCTCAGTAAATTACAAATTAGTTCTAGTGAGTTCCAGTGACACTTAACTGTTTTGCTGAGCTATGTTTAAAAGAGATTATAGTCGATGCTCGGAGAGGTGTTACGTGAAGATATAAAATGATACAGCACAATCCGCTGTTAACGGTGAAAGCAACGACGGTTAAACCGCCTGCAACAGTACTCAAGCTAGTTTCACACGAGGGCACAGCAGTTAACAGTAGGCACTTTAGAACTCCACTACAGTGAAAATTTTACGAATAAATATTCATACCTAACATTATTTTTACATAAAATAGAGTGTAATGCTACAAATAGACTACTAATTTATTAATTATCTCTGTAATCTATGTGTTAATCAGTACTGGAGACTAGCACGAAAAATTGCGAGAAAGTATTCGTAGCGTCATCGACAAAATTTGTCGTTATTTGTACGAGATTTGCCGTTGTAGTTTACACCCGATAGGTCGCTTTACAAATCTAATGCAAATTTTTTTCGATAACGCTATGAACATTTTCTATGCAAATTATCGTGATAGGCCCTCAATCCCGTCTGAGAGTGCGTTGAAACTCTAACAGTACTGCAATCTTTCATTGCTCCCTCATGTGAAACGTACTCTTAACACATTTGGACAATTCCGGTAAAAAGTTTGACAAGTTACAACACATTTCTTACAACATTGCACATTTTTAGTTAGAACTCGTCATTCCAATATTTTTTCCCCCACTTTTTCACCAATTATCATACAATTTAAAAAAAAAACTGGGAAAAATTTAAATACCATTAATTATTTCATTTTTTATTTTATATCTTTAGGTATAGAATTTTTTTAGTTTTAGTTTTTTTTTTTTAGTTATACGAGTGTTATTAGTGTGGATTTATTTGTGTGTACGAGAAGTTTCTTTATAATATAATTAATCCTTAACATGTTTTGTATATCAATATCTCTAGTTCGGAGATGCCCTTGTAATTAAACTCCAATACTAATTTTCAATGCCAAAAATATAAATTTGACAATATAGTATTAATCGTCATACTGCAAGCTGAAATGTAAATAACATCAAATAAATGTTTTTCTTGGCAAAACCCTTAGGTACTAAAATCATCCTACTGTAGTTTTATCTCAATGTATCCAATGGAACCCCGCAGTTACTAAAATTGTACCCGAGATTAGATTCAAAACGATCAAAATTTATATTATGAATAATCGTAGGTTTGTACTAACTGTAAAAAACATATGTTTTCGCAGTGGAAACTGACGTTAATTTTAGTGAAAGCTTAATATAGTTGCTGTTAAAAATAATATTAATTTTTACAGTAAATTATAACAGCTAGTTACCATAACAGTTTGTATGCGGATTATTTCGTAGTTTTTTTTTGTCTATCATAAAAATATACCGTTGCGATTTCACGTTTGAAATTTACATAAAACAAGGAAAGTAAGTAGAGTACGAGCGAATGTAACCAAAAGATTATATTTGATGCCTTTTTTTTCGCAGCGGGAGATAAAACGAGGAGCGAGGCGTAAAGCGAAACGGGGTACTGTTAACCCAGTCGTGTTTTAATGAGACTCACTGGTTCTATGTCTACGCGTTAAACGCAGCAACGACGCGAAGAGATGACCATCTAACTACCGACGTTGTCTTTGTTCATAGCTTATACAGCACAGGTGAAAGTCTTAACAAAATGAAATAACTGCAATGATTATACTAAATGTTTAACCAAATGAACGCTTAAGATTCTACATGTTTGTTTAAATAAATCGATTTTGAAATAATTCTGCGATTAATTATTATTCATAAAACATTGAATCAAGATTGAAACAGTGAAAACATAAGATTGTTCCACCAACATCTTTTTTACAAATACTAACGATGCTATTATTCTCTTGTTCTCAGTCACAAGACAAAATAGGAAAGCGATAAACGAGCGATGGCTATATACAATGTATCAACATAATTGTGAGAATATGTCACCGAGCGATCGTGAACTTCGTCATTTTAAAATGTCGCTAGACAATTTACCAAACTGACATCTTAATGAAGGGTTGTCTCGTCGACAATATAGTGCGTCAAACTTATCCGGCTCGTGTGACTTAAAGGAAACTAAAGTAGCCGTCTTCTCATGTCTTGTGCGATATTATCGAAGTTTGACTGTACGAGTATAATGTTATTTGATAAATAAACACGAAAACAACGTCATTCTCACTGGGCTATTTAAAAACTCTAAAGATTGTAAGTACTATCAATTATGACAGTTCAAACAAAACTGTTTAAAATATGAGAAATATTTCTTTTTTTATTTTTAGGATTTTGAAGTCAATCTTTCTCTAGCTAATAATACCAAAATTTCATCAAAATCTGTCTACGCATAGTGAAAAATTAAACTTCAATATAAGAAATGACGCAAGCAAATTATCCCAATACCTTAACGATTAATAAAATATCGTGAAATCACAGCTCAATGTAGTCCGATCTTAAACTGAAAAAATTCACAAACGGTCAGTGACATATCACCTCTACTAAGAACGTGACTTCTTTAACGATTCGATATTAATTAGGTATGCAATACCATATTTTTATTACTTCTACAAATAAAGCCCCAAAATCGTAATATGAATTTATGTCAGAATTAAAAACAAACATGGATTATATTTTTTATATATACCTAAGTTTAAATAGAAAAAAAACGACATAAGTAATAGTAAGGTTAGGTTTAGTTTTACTGATCTTAAATGTCACTGGTGCTAGTTCCAAAGATAAACTGTTTATATTAAAATATATGTTATTTATAATAGATGTATAGATATGCATAGTATTTTAACATCTCTTTTCCATTGTTTTTATTTTATTAATACTAATTGAAAGATGTGTAAAATTTGCAATGCTGTTGCAATACATTCTAGTTTGTAGATTTTTAACTGGAAGCATATAATTTTTCTTTATTTGTGTAATTATTAAATTTATATATTACTAATATTTTAAAAACGAATGTTTGGATGGATGGATCAATGTTTGTTTGAAGGTATCTCTAGAACGGCTCAACCTATTAAGTTTTTTTATAATTCCGCGTGGACGGAGTTGCGCGCGATAGCTAGTTATTAAATAAAAATAACACATAAAATTTACAAACGATAATTGTCTTCGTAAATGAGAATCATTTGTCATAAGACACGATACTAACTTCATGCTATTTAACTAAATAAAACATTCCAGTTGTTCAAACTTCTTTGTTTTACACAATAAATCAAATTATACGCTATGCTTCTACTTCAGTCATTGGAGTTGACATTCTAACTGAGCGACATATTTGCGTATTGATTTTTTTCTTTCAAAAAGAACAATTTACTTTAATATCTTGTAACATATAGGAATATTAGACTATGTACTTTTCTAATTTTAGAACTTTAACCAAATAATAATTCTAACCAGCAATTTACTGTTATACGTATTTAAAAAAGGTTATTATAAATGACCGTTTTTGAACTTAGTCATCTTCGCGACCCAATTTTAATAAGATGACCTAATTCCGAATTTATCATCCTGTCCGCATTTAATAAAGTAAAAAAATTCCGATTTTTTATAGAACATTATCTCCAGATATATGCAGAAACAAGAAATAAATTATTATTTAAATATAAATAAATATAATTGAAGCATACTCTCTATTTGAAGGCGTTTTCTTCCTGCGTCTGCGATGTGGATGATGTTTACATTTAGTTTTTGCGCCGCCACCAACATTATACCGATGTTCACGCAACCATACACACGTCCGATCGATTTCTTATTTTCATCTTACACGTAACGCTATTCCATATGCATTATACTGCATCATATTGCGTTTACTGTTTGTATTTTTTAAACATTGGAGGTAAAAAAATAACCTTCAAAGTATACCAACGTTAAAATCTAATTAACAACAGTCGACCTAATTTCTTCATTCCGAAGCTTATTTTAAGAGAAATTAATCCTTGAATGGGAACGTATTTGTCCCGAACACCATTTATAGGTACGAGTTTAAGCCTTATAAGTAAGCACATTTTAATGTGTGAGTTCGCAGCGCAACCTTAATGGCGAGACGACTGGACTCGCGCGCCGATAACGCCGGCCGGTCGGCTATTTAACATTTAAATATTGCATAAAAAGTATCGAATCGGAGTCGAAGCTGCACCGCAACTATTTCTGCCTCGGCTCTTTTTACCACTGCGAGAGTTCAGCGTTCATATTTAATAGTGCCTATTGTAATGCAATTCGCATTTAACAACACAAAAACCTCAAGCGAAGATAGTGCGATTATTTCTTTAAACGTTGGTAATAAGTAAATGGTAGTGAATATTTGCGGGTGCGCATTCCTGTGGGAAGGCGCGACGCGAGGGGCGCCCGGGGCGGTCGGGACGCGCATCGAGCGCGAGCGGCGACCGCCCACGCACCCCAGAATAGCCGCACCATCTCGCTCGCGGTGAAAATCGCCATGCACAAATAAAGTTACGCACCAGGAAACCAAAGAAGAGGGCGGTTCGCAAGCACAGCTGAGCCCCACCGCGACCTCTCACCCTCCACACTCTTTACATTGACATCAGTTCGCAGGAGCGTTGTTAGTTGTAGATAATGTCACGGGTTAGATATTGAAGGTAATATGTAACCCGTAACATCATAAATGGGTCAGTAGTTTAATAGAAAAATAATAAAATATGTGAGTTGAGTACTAACTTCGTTGCTGCGTGAGCATTTGGTGTGTGTAGTGGTGCTCGGTGCGCTGCACGCGCTCCTGCTGCTGCACCACCCGCTGCTCGCTGCGCTGCTCGCTCCGCTGCTCCGACCACCTCGACTGCTTCTCCATCGTGCCGCGCGCCGCAGCCGCACAGCCGCACAACGCACAGAAAATATAATAAAACTCTCACTCGACGCTAATGTTTTTTATCGTTAAACTCGTCTCGGCGGTCGCCCAAAATAAATAAACGCCACTGCGAAAAACTTATACTAGTCCACGGGTTCATTTAGCAGAAGTCAAGTCATTATAACCCAAGTCCCAACAACCAAGACGTCGGTCGATTGCGAATAGTTAGCGGACAGTGGCAACGTGGCGGAGTCGGCGCTGCGCATGCGACGCGCGGCGGGGAGCGGCGCGACCGAAATACGACGAGTTATTTCGAGCGCACGCGCCTCCCGCGCGCTCCTCCCTCCTCTGCCCACTCCTCCCCTCACCATCATCCCACCATCCCATTCCTGACATCCTAACCACTTCAGCATCAGCACCCTCAATTTCTGAAAGTGCAACTAATTAAGAAAATTTATATCAATTTAATTGTCATTAGCACTATACCATTTGAAGACATTATAAATAAATTATCTAGCCATTAAATCGCGATACATTTGAAAAATAAAACAGCTTTATATAGGTACAATTTTTTGAAAAATAGTGCTTATTAATTACATAAAGTACTAGACTTTGAAGATTAAAAAACGATTTCAATCTATAAAATATACTAATCCTATAAATAAAATAATATAATCCTAATTCTTCACAATAACCTGCCAAAGTTCCATCAAAATCACACATATCTGATTATTGTAGTTATCAGCTGTCGTTCAGAGTTAAAAAAATACCTTAATTAGCAGCCTATGTGTTCTTCCAGGCAGTGTCAAATCATCGTCTATGCCAAATTTCATAGAGATATTTTGAGCCGTTCTGCAGATACCTTTTAACATACATCCATCTATAAAAAACATCCATCTGTCTAAACTTTCGCATATATAATATTAATAAGAGTAAGATTAGTGAGACTTTATTCCAAATATCCAAGAATGCGTCATAAAAATAAGAACAATTTGTTAAGATGAAACTTGTTCATATTGATTCACCGAGAATGTGGTTGCAAGCTGACAAAATTAATTCTCACTCGTAATCGCGAGATCAGTCATGAACGTGACGCATATAAGCGAGCTATTTTCAGATTGAAATACAACCCAAGGGTAGGATGAATTATACTTTCCAATACTGAGTACCACAACAAAGAGATTGCAAATTTCTGCCACTCACAGATTTTTTTTACTCGTAGAGTACCTATTCTAGTCTACACTGAAGACTAAACTATAATATACTATATACTATATAATAACTTAGCTTATATATTATGGTAAGATTATCAAATATCAAACAAAGGGCTTTCTAAAATGTCAGAGACAGTTTAAAAGAAATAATAACTTCCGCTGGGAGCTTTCGCCCAAAGCTTTGTGCGCGCGGTATTAAAAAATAAACTTAGTAAGTGTGTAATCTGTTCATCAAATTTCATCGATATCCGTTGAACCGTTCTGGAGATACCTTCTAACAAACATCCATCTATAAATCCAAACTTACACATTTTAATATTAGTAAGCTAAGATTATAAGACATTATTTTCACTTTGGCATTACTTTACCAGATTGAACTAATGTAAATTTTGACTCTCATAGTCGTATAAAAATGACTATGGCTAATATCAAATTGGTTGGCTTAATCCAATGAAACTAGTTCATTGAAATGCAAATTTTAAACTTTCACGCTTGTAATTTCTATACGAAATGCTCATTCATACAATGCAACGTTCATTCACATTCTCATGGGAGCCTTTTCCAGTCGTCAAATTTATAACGCAATAGGAAAAGATTACTTAATGTCGTGACAATAAAAACGGTGTCAGTCTACATGTGATATGGCTTTTGCTCGTAGCGTGCAGGTTAGCGAGAACTTCCGGATAGCTTCACAAATCTAATAAAGGTGCGTTTCCAAGCTGCGTGATTCTTCAGACGGACGCGAACGCCTGTACAAACCATTTTTCTTATCTCTGTTTTTTAAGAGCATGAGAGGAATGTCAATATATTTTTGTAAAAGTTCGTAAGACAAATGCTAACGGTTCAAAGTTAATGACTTGAAACGATTCAATGGTCCAACCGAGGTAAAGTTTGAACGGCATCCGTGCGAAAAATGACGCACTGTGGAAACGTGCCTTAACTGCAACAATAAGACGAACGAATTCATATTTTTAGTTCATCACACGATGTTATGTAATTGAAATTAATATAACAATGAAACGAAAATAGTAAAATTGCGGTGTTAACATGAATCTTTGGATCGTTTTAACCATCATCAAAATGAGGTGCACAAGCTGAGTTTCGCGCGCTACTCATTTAACTTTATCGTTGCTTATTAAAACATGTTGCACAATCATACAGATAGATTTTTTGCCTTGAAGGGTAATGTTTTTTTAAAGGCAAGATGTTTTACATATAACTTGTGAATTTTGATCGCATGTAGCTTGAACGAATTTGTACTGTGAGATGTCAGTCGATTCTTATTCTTCGGGCTACTTTTTTAAATCAATTCATTACATTCTATTTTATCAGCCTGAAGTCGTCTATTTCTGTATGTAAGCCTACTTTCAACATCTAAAATTACATCAAGTAACATTTATTTTCGAAGTACAGAGAAATAATTCACCCAAAGAAAATAAAGCAAACGTAATAAAATGCAATGATTGGATTTAACGTAATGCTGAAGACGCATGCCAGTTGCCAGCACCCGCTTGCTTGTAGGTGGTCGATATTTTCGGCGAAAAACAGAAAAACAAGCGAACATCGCCCACGGACGAACAAACTCTCCTCCGACAACGCTGACTACAACCTGTTGGTATTCAGTGAGTAACCGTTTTGCGCAATACAGGTATTTTATTTTCAGGTGCCAACGCAAACGATCTCACGCTCTTTACCTGAAAATTTTCATTTGAGGCACACATTATTCAATCATTTTTACAACGAGACATGTTGACCTACATTGTAAATTAGGTTATGAAAATATTTTCTAGAAAAGTTCTTAGAAGTTTAATATTTAACGGGGGTGGCGTTGTAGAAGAAACTGCTGTGAAGTTGCATTGCAGTAATACTTGTAACGAAACATATTGTTGTCTTAGTTTTTTCAGGGGCTTTGACTGACAAGTAGACAGAACAGAGTAATAATAACGTAACATATGCCTTACAAGTATATCGATGTTTTATATATAAGAGAAGGGGGTCAAATGAGCTGCGGTAACACCGAGGTGTTCATAGACGCCCATCTGCAATAAAAGAGGAACCACAGAGGCGATGCTGACTGTACAGATGGAGATACGCTCGCTTCTTGAAGGACCCTCTGTCATACTGGTTCAGTCTGTCCACAATGCGGCTTTTCGAATTCCAGTGTTGAACTGAACAGTGCCATCTATCCAGGTGGTGTAGATGGTACCTTGCAGTCTGTCTGGCTTATATATTTTTCTTTCTGTATAATTGAAAATCAATATCTGAATATTAGTCCTAGACACGCTCCTGAATCATTGATAAGATTATCATGGAACTTTAATGGGACGGTTCAAAGTATCTCGCTTGAGTATATTTATTCCGTTGAAAAATGAGCTTTATTTATTTATATTTTGATTTGATTCTAAAAGAGGATGTTATTTTAATATTCATGATAAATATTAGGTTCATCTAAAAATACCGCGAAGAAAAACGAATACTTTCAAAGACAATGACGTCACTGTTAGTAACCATGAATAATTCTTTGAAACTAACAAGGTTATGTTTTGGATTACGAATCGAGAGAGTCTTACATAGTTGCAATGGTATGTAACACGATCCCAACTCGTGAATATGTAGTGGTTTTAATATAGATTTGCTTTTATTAATACATACACGCCTCACCTAGTGACTGGGCGGTATCGTACAATCCGTCTACCTGTGCGAACGGAGAACGAGCCAAGCATTCCAAAATAGAGCTGGAGTAAAAATACACAAACATCTCCAGTTTCTCTAGTACAAGTACAATCGATAAGTGAATTTTCACTTTTTAATTTGTTTTTCTTAATAATTGTCATTGTTGTTTTTCTGACAGATGAAAATGGAAATTATAAATAGAACACGTAACCATCTCGTAATGTAAGGTACTGGGCTACGGCCAAATGTCTCGTCATAAATAAAATGAGTCTAATAGATGACTAATTACCTCTTAGCATAGCAAGAGTGGTCATTTATTTTAACATATTACTGTAATTAACATTTATAAAAATGCTCGCTATCCTAGTAATCCTCATATCTTAAATATAATAAAATTTTGCTTAAATTATTATTTACAAGCTGATGATGACATGGATTGCACAATATATACTAATTAAAAAAAAACAGCAGTAAAAATGTTAGGTGGAGCCGCGCTTTCAGATTAAATTGACACAGGATGTGATGCTTTTGAAATAATCTATAATCGCAAACTAAAAACGTTGTCTTTTTTTGCATGTGCATCCGTCGTTCGTCGATTAAAGGTAGACAACAAATCTCCAATGGAAATTAAAATTACCGCTTTTAATTTCCATCAACAAACGCATTGATAATAACACCTTGACCTTCTTATCGTCTCGTGTTTGCCTACTATTATGTGTATTTTTTAACATTAAGCTAATTAATGATTAACAGAGCTATAGTCAAGCATTTAATTTGGCACATCGGGAGGAAGAGTCGGCTACTCGTGCCATATTAAGCGCCATAACTATATTTGATGAAAAATAGTACCTATAGAAATGTTTTATGTGTAATAATGGGTAAAAAACAGGAAGAAGACGCGTTAGACACACAAGGAAGTCTTGGTTGTTTAAAATGTAGGAGTGGATTACTACAGAAAGCGCAAGCGTGCTCGTGGCGTCGCCATTATCCGTAGGAGGAACGGAGGGGTTTAGTGGGTATGGTGAGAATCCCACATCACAACCGTGTCCATCGCGTGGCGCGGGGTATGCATAAAGCAATCCCCTATATAATTCGCAATGCTTATGATCATTAAGCTTTCTATTGTATTGTTAAGCCATCAATAGGTTATTTTTTAATACGACAAACAACAAATTGATGAAGATATCCAATGTTTGGAAAACTTGGCAACATTTTATGTATTAAGAGAAACAGTAATAATAATACCAGTTTATACGGTCGTTTTGTTTTACCGATTTTAATTGCAACACAGCTGCTGCCAAAAGGTAATAAATCCATCTTCGAAAGGAATCGATATAAGTACTAAAATATTGATTTCATTATTTTGTGGCCGCGCATCATGAAAAGGTCAAAATTGTCTAGCTTATATAAACTCTCGTCGAGCGTCGAAGGCACAGGGGTTAAGCACTTGACTTGCAATCTGCAGATCATGTGTTCTTCTTATCCAGCCACGTACCAATGTGTTTTTCGAGTTTCGATTTACATATTTACATTTATCCGACGTTCTTACGGTGAAAGAAAACATCGTGATGCAACCTGCACATATCTGTAAAGACAACCAACCCGAACTTGGCCAGCATGGTTGACTATGGCCTAATCACCCCTAACTTAGGGTAGGCTCCGAGCCCCTCAGTGGGGACGTATAGTGAGCTGATGATGATGATATAAACTCTAAAGTTATGTACAGTTTTCTTTTTAATTTATATACATACAAGTAGAACGTACTGTACAATATGAATTTGTAAAAATATCAAGCATTACATTTTTGATTTCTTAGACGTGTACTCATTATTCTTACGATTTGTACTGAAAATATTCGTTTGGATGACCTTAATTACGAAAGCAAAACATTGCTTTCAATCGAATTTAAATGGGCCAACGCGACAGAAATAAGTGCTTCGCTTCTGTATTTCAGAGCTAATATCATGTTACAGATATTAAGGTAAGAGTTTATACTCAGATGCTTTTAAGAAACATTCAAAAGAACAATTGAATATCTTCGATTTAACGACAGCTGACAAGCGCTGATCCACCTAGGAGAGGAGGGGGAGAGGATGGATTGTGAGATTTATGACGTAATTCGCTGTTGCCCGCGACTCCGTCCGCGCGGAAGTAAAAAAACTTATTTAGCCTATGTGTTCTTCCAAACTATGCTCTACATCTATGCCAAATTTCATCGAAATCCGTTGTGCTATTTTGGAGATACCTTCAAAGAAACATCCATCTAAACATTCGTATTTGTATTATAATATTAGTAAGAGTAAGATTATTTTATAAAAAACAATTTCAAACAAAATGCACTCAAAAGTAACGTAAAAAAACAATTTCAAACAAAATTCACTCAAAAGTAACATAAAAAAACAATTTCAAACAAAATGCATTCAAAAGTACCATAAAAAACAATCTCAAACAAAATACACTAAAAAGAAACAAAATAATGTCATGAAAACTTCTTTCTTTCTTTCTTCTCTCTTTCAAAAACCCTCTAAACTCTAAAGAAAGTTCTCTTCTTTCTTGTAACATGTCTATATTGTATAATTATTGTTATTTCGCAGTCGGTGTCGGCCGAAGTAAATAGGTGACATTTTATATTTGAGATGTATTAGACATACTTACGTTTATGTCCCTACTTAGGCCGAAACCGACTCCAAAATAACAATAATTATACAATATAGACATGTTACAATAAGAAGAGAACTTTCTTTAGAGTTTAGAGGGTTTTTGAAAGAGAGAAGAAAGAAAGAAAGAAGTTTTCATGACATTATTTTGTTTCTTTTTAGTGTATTTTGTTTGAGATTGTTTTTTATGGTACTTTTGAATGCATTTTGTTTGAAATTGTTTTTTTATGTTACTTTTGAGTGAATTTTGTTTGAAATTGTTTTTTTACGTTACTTTTGAGTGCATTTTGTTTGAAATTGTTTTTTTTAAGTTACTTTTGAGCGCATTTTGTTTGAGATAGTTTTTTTGTTTTGAAGTCGGCTATTTTTTTTTCTTAAAATGTTTGTTTTATTTCTCAATTTTTAGTGAATTTGAAGTTTAATTACAAATTTCCCTAATACGTATAAGGACATAAATAAGACAAATAAAGAAAAGGACTTTCCTATTTAATATGTGTGTACTTCAATTCAAAAACTAATTTAGAATACACCAGATAACCACTTATCCTTTAAACAATGAAATAATTATCAAAATCGGTATACAAATTGAAAATTAACGAACTAATACATCGTAGCGTGCCTTTAATTTTGTCCAGCCGCGCGCCGCAGTAGCATATTTTCGAATGCGCGTAGTTTTTAATAATTTAATATCTTCCAAACTATTGATCAGAATTACATAGTTTAAAGGCTAAACATATTTATTTGGATAAGGATTCATATCGAATATAATATAATAGCGCCGTAAGCTTACGACGCTGTTTTTCGTGTGCAATTTAATCGAAGTTTGTTCATAATAACATGGTTTTTGTGAGACATCCATAGATGATAGATATATGCCACCTGAGACTTTTATTTAGCAAATTTAAGGATCTATAATTACTCGATACATCATTTTAATGTAGGTCATATAGTTTGACCTACGTAAGCCCAGAAAGCAAATTTGTGCTATTCATTGTAACGCGATGTAGCATTTTTCGTTTCCGCGTAATTTTATTCTTACGATATCTCCTAAACTATTAGACAGAATGATATAGTTTCAATTGCAAATATAATCTACATTTAATTCTCTTGATAATGAACATATTTATTTACATAAGGGTTAATACTGAACTTGAATAATAGCGTCGGAAATAGGGCATGAATTTAATTAATGTTTCTAAAGAAAAAAATGGTTATTGTGAGAAAACTATAAAAGATAGATATATGCTATCGCGGACTTTTATTTAGCACATGTAAAGAGCTACAATTCGCCATACATCATTTTTATGTAGGTCCTATAGTTTAGCCTACGTAAGCGCTGAAAGCAAAAATGTCCCTAATTTCCGCAACAAATTTTGAAGCTATATTCAAAATCTACTAGTCTTCTAGTTATTTTAAAAAAAAAACAAAAAAATGGGACCCACCTGCAAGCACTTCCTTTCGATTAAAATAATTTTTATCAAAATCGGACCACCAGGGGCCGAGTTTCGCGGTAACACACATAAAAAAAAAAAAAAAAATACAGTCGAATTGATAACCTCCTTCTTTTTGAAGTCGGCTAAAAATGAGATCCAACATCATGGGGTCACTTATTGAGAACTCCGTGATGATGTGATAATTTTTCAATTACATATAGTACAGTCAGCTTCATAAATATAGTGGCAGTCAAGATATCCAAATATATAGGAACACCTAAAGTGATCAATTATATAAGTACAACCAAAGTTATCAAATTAATTGAAGCATCCACTCTGCTCAAAAACACCGGAGCGTTCACATCGTCATATATATGAGTACATTCAAAGTGCCCATAATTATAGTAACAGACATAGCGTCAATAGTAACGAAGCATCGAAAGTATGCAAAAATATCGTAACATTTGACAAAATTGAACTCTATCTCTATTTACTTAAGATACACTTTGAAATATACTACTTCTGTTAAATTCATTTGACGCTTTGTATCAACATAATAGGTTGTCCAATAAGTTCGTTCCGATTTTCAATAGGTATCTTAGAATAGACCCGAATATATTACAATGATTGAAAACATATGACATGTTTACATAACACATGCATACTGAAAAGCTTAACTTCAGCCATATTTTGACAAATGGTAGGACACGATTCGTTCTTTTCTATCAGTTTTATAAAAACTGATTGACTTAATTTTTGCCGAAATACATAAGACGTTTTGCTATAAAATCGAACAAATATAATTTAAAAGACGTATGTCAAAACTTAAGGGCCTTTAAAATTTCCATTAAAAATGGGCACGAACTTATCGGACAACCCAACATTTTTCTTCTTATTATTATAACGTTTAAAATTTATAAATTGACGATACATGACAGATACCTAATCTACCTATCTATATATATAAAAGAAAGACGTGTTAGTTACACTGTTTATAACTCAAGTTCGGTCGAACTGATTTAGCTGAAAATTGATGGGGAGGTAGCTTAGAACTAGGAGACGGACATAGGAACTTTTTATCTTGTGAGCATTTTTTTTATTCCGCGCGGACGAAGTCGCGGGTAAAAGCTAGTAAGTAATATCAAATTTTATTCTGTCACAATATGTGCTAGTTTCAGTGTTTTACTATTTTCGCCGCAGTACGTAAGTTTAATGGTTCGAATCCCAGGCTTACAAGGTTTTTATTTTTCAATATTATCAATATATGTATAGAGCTTGATTTATTTTTAATGAAAAGGAAAAATCTAGTAATTTACTTAGAATATGTTTTTTACTTAACAAAAACAAATTTAAATTTTTATTTTTGGGGTATTAAATATTTAAATAAAATTAATAACGATTAGGTTCGGCCATCTATACAACTTCTGTTAAATTAATTGACAATTTGTATCAAAATATTTTTCTCTTCCTGTTAGGTATCTTTAGTCCGGTTGCAGTAGAATTTTCCAAGCATAGATTTATTACACGTATTCGATGTCACCAGTGACAGTCCGCGCGGAGTTTAATGACGAAACTTACAATAATAAACGTGAACAATAATTCGTAATTAAAGATGTCGAATAGTAACCAATAATTGTTGCGATAAAGTTCAATTTTATATAACGCTTTGATAATAAAATTAAAAACCTTAAAAATGTAAAAATAAGTTTGGGATTCGAATCGCCAAAACTGCGTATCACAGCGAGCAGTTAAGCCGTAAGGCCAAACTGGCATATATGGTGACAAATTAAAATTTGATATTGCTTATCTATCTCGTACCTATCTGTCATGCGGGACGTAAACTTGAAGTAAATAGGAAAAAAATGTTTTGATATAAAATGTCAAGTGAATTTAACAGAAGTAGTATATTTCAAAGTGTATCTTAAGTAAATATAGATAGAGTTCAATTTTGTCAAATGTTACGATATTTTTGCATACTTTCGATGCTTCGTTACTATTGACGCTATGTCTGTTACTATAATTATGGGCACTTTGAATGTACTCATATATATGACGATGTGAACGCTCCGGTGTTTTTGAGCAGAGTGGATGCTTCAATTAATTTGATAACTTTGGTTGTACTAATATAATTGATCACTTTAGGTGTTCCTATATATTTGGATATCTTGACTGCCACTATATTAATGAAGCTGACTGTAACAATAAACAATAAGAGGTCCATGGCCGTCGTTAAACACCTCAGTTTTCCCGCTGTTCATATACCCACTTTTCTTATAAAAAGACATATCTATTATTTACTTATTTATTGCTGATGTTATTTATTGGAATGTTATGAAGTTTAGATTACGTGAAGAGAATTTGGTTAACCAAAAGATTAGCCGAAACTTGTCTATGCAAAATGAAACTCACTTTCTATTATCATGAACTAAATTTTGTTATAGAATAATATTTTTTAACTAAATTAACTTTTTTGAACTAACAGGAGAGTAATGTTTTTTGCGGATTATGTCCCACTGTGGTGATTGCATGTAACTTGAACTATTGAATTATGCGATGTCGTATGTACGTATTCTGAACGTACGAAAAAAAACACGTATTTTTTTTTACTAATTAATAATGTGTTAATAAAGTTTTTCTTATATGTCATAGCTTACTTCATTTTACATTGAAATCAAACTAGCATTGGAATAATGCCGCTTTTACTTGGCATTTGTTCAAGCTATTTTGCGCTGTTATGAGTTGGTCCACTAAAATTATTATAACGTTTAGTCACGAAACTAGTTGGGTGTCGGCCTTACTGAAAACTATTGTAATTTACATTATTAGAACTTGAGACCTTCCTAATATTGTATTATAATATTTTTATGGTCGTAGAAGATCAAATTTAGCTTTATTATGTGACGTAACATACCTTTCATTTTTTTATTAGCTTATCTTGGATAATATAATTGTTTAATTATATAATAATTAGATAAACGTTCCTTAAAAGTGAACTTCATTTTATAAAAAGTAATCTTGTTTATCTCCAATATCATGACTTCAGTTTTAATATCAAGAAGGAATAACTTTATTGCGCCATATTTTGCAACACACTGGACGTGAAATATTTTTGACTTCAATTCGAGAATCCCGACATCGACGTTTAAATTACTTTGCCATCTATTTTTGTAAGTAGGTACGAATGTTGATCGTAGCAACGGACGCGACAAGCTTAAAAATTCGATAAACATACAAAATAAATGCTAATAACGAGCGTGGCCCTTGAAAAATATAATAAATAGATAGGACTCTGAAAGATGGGATTAGAAACAGTTGCGTCACGTCAGCATCACAGCTTCTCTTTTATAATCGAATAAGGCCAGTCTGCTAATCTGAACCGGAGAAAGAGGAGCTGCTGTCGTGGTTGGTTTAGTCAGAATTGGTCAGAATATGCAAAACCTGCTTAAACATAGAAAATGTCATAAAAGCAAAAAATGGCATCTACAGTACACAGATCTTATGACATTTTTGACGTTGACAGTGGGGCGCTAGAAAACTGTCATAAATTAGTTTGACATATGGGCATATGCCGGTTCAGATAGCCTTGTTGGTCTGTACCATTCTTTGAGTCTCGACTGCAGCACATTTGTATTGACACGTATTGTCATCACTAACACTCGCTTTTAAAAAAACAGAGAAAAAATATTTATTAAAATAAGATTCACAAAAGTCGAAAACTACACTTTAATACAAACTTATCTGGACTGGTAAGAGGGGCGCTGCTATCTCGGTTTACTCTTTCAGACTACATATTAAATGTACATAAGCAAATGGCATAAAAGAAAAAATATAAAACTGCTACATTACGACAAGGATATTGTGACACTATTTTGACATTGAAAGGAGGGCGCTAGTTAGCTATCATGATTTAGTTAGACTTATGCGTAGTTAACTTTGTCGGCTTACACAATGTCACTATTATTTTCCTATATTATGGTATTCCTCTGGTATTGCAGGTGTCCATGGGCGATGATGAACACTTTGGTGTTCCCGCTGCTAGTTTGCTCCTTACTCTTATAAAAAAACTAGGACTAGTTCAGGGCACAAGATTATACTAAAGTTAAATAAGGACACCAAAAAACAATTTCTTCTGTCATCTCCCGAAATTATAATAAAAAGAAGTAGTTATTATGCAAAAAATATCCTACAATATGTTAATCTATCTAATCTATTTATATAAAAGAAAGTCGTGTTAGTTACACTATTTATAACTCAAGAACGGCTGAATCGATTTGACTGAAAATTGGTGGGCAGGTAGCTTAGAACCAGGAAACGGACATAGGATCATTTTTACCCCGTTTTCTATTTTTTATTCCGCGCGGACGGAGTCGCGGGTAAAAGCTTGTAAGTTATATATCTACTAAAAGTATATTTAATACTGCAGGCAATGCCAATTGCGCATAAATGTTTAATGGATTGTACGAATTCTTAAAGCTTGGGAATTTATGAGTTAATTTATTACTATTCAAATAAATATAGGAGGATCAAAAACTTACACACAGAGTTATTTAATATCAATTTTGTTCACCACATAACATACATACAAAAACCACCTCCCGTTTCAGTCGGATAAAAACGTGTAAAAAACATTACCCTCATGAGTCAATCGGGAAAATAAAAAAAGGTTTTAATGAAAAAAATTATTTATCTGTTATCTTGAAATTTATATAACAATTTCACTTGCATACGCTCTTTCTATTTAGTCTGTACAATTATTAATGCGTATATAAATACAGTGTTTCTTGCAACGGCAAAAATTTCTCTTCCGACATCATACGTTTTTTTTGTCGCGTACACGTGACTATTTTTCCATACTAATTATGAAATTTCTCTATTAACATATTACTATATTATGTTATATATTTATTACCCCAAATTAATTAAAATTAAATAGTTATATTTCGACTGTTTTATCAGGATCCATGAAGAAACTTCAAAATAAAAAAGAAAGAAAAAAAAATCTTTTCTTTACTTAATGTTTTAAAAAGCATATGTTAAGAAGTTCACACTCATCGATTTATTACAAAATTTAGAAGACCCTCGCTTTTACATATTGTAACCTAGCTATGTGCCTAGCTTTTGCCCGCGAATTCGTTGGCGAGGAATTAAAAAAAAGTAGCGTATATTTTCATACAGTGTTCTTTTATGTCAAATTTCTTTGAGATCCGTTTAGCCTTTCTGAATATACCTTAAACAAATATCCATCCACCCATACATCTAAACATTCGCATTTATAATATTTGTAAGAAGTAAGACATAGAAATAGATTGAAGCTTGACGCGAGATTTACTTTTGTAGATTTATTACAACTTTCATGATCATATACTCGTATATTTTATACTTAATTATCGTATTTTTAAATTTACATTCATTCATCTATCTTACTAATATTATAAATACGAATATTTAGATGGATGGATGTTTGTTTGAAGATATCTCCGGAACGACTAAACGGATCTTGATGAAATTTGGCATATATGTAGAACATAGTCTGGAAGAACATATCGGCACTTATTAAGTTTTTTTTTATTCCTCGCGAACGGTGTCGGGGCAACAGCTAGTACTAATATAAAGAGTAGAGGATTTGATTGTTTGAATTGAATAGACTGTAACGATTTCAAAAATTCTTTCTCTTTGGGAAGCTACTTATCCTTGAATGACATAAACTATATTAATTACTAGATTTTTTTTAATTCTGCGTGTAGTCGCGAACTACTGTTATTAAAAAATAATTATACTGTAACATTCTTATTATTTACATATCATAAATTCATACTGAAAACATTTCGTACATCGCTCAAACATTGGACTTAGCCAAATACATTTAGCTGGGTAACAGGTGTCTGGATCGTTGAGTCATGTACCAATGTGATCATACAATGAAATCTATTATTAGTCGCTTTTGTTTTCTTAATAATACATAATATTATTATTTTTTCAATCATCTTCTTCGTACCTCTTATTATGTAAAACTCCACCGCATCCTCATCTCCGGAGCGTATGGCGAAAAAAACATGCAATCGAATTGATTACTTCCTATTCTGAAGTCGATTAAAAAGTTCAAATCGTTTTTGCCCACAATAACCAATAAATAATTCAGAAACTATGATTTAAATGGTACATCAGAAAGTATGTTTCCTTCAAGTTTTAAAACTACACCTTACTATTATTATAAATGCGAACGTTTAGATGGATGGATGGATTTGAAGGTATCTCCGGAACGGCGCAACGGAACTTGATAAAATTTGGCATAGATGTAGAACATCTTCGGCTACATCATTATAGGCTACTTATTAAGTTACAATTTAGTTTTATTTCGAGCGAAGAGAGTCGCCGGCGACAGCTAGTAATAAATAACAAATATTAATGCAATATCCTATATTATATGTGTATATTGTAAGTGGGTGATGTCAAGGATAAATTGCATTTTTATTTTTAAAAATTGACGCAACACTTCTCTATGTAGAGCAAAACAGCTCGATATGGGATGTAAAGCATGCTTCTTTCCGTCTTTTTACTCTTTTTCTACCGTAGAGATACATGTATAAAAACATTCTTCATGATATCTCTTTGGAAAATTAGAAAGTTAAGAAATAGACTTTTGTTGTACAAACTCACAGTTGTTTTATATGAAATTAAATATAATTTGAGAAAAATATAATTGTATTTAGGGTAAATGTTGAATAATTTTATGTTTTAATTTATTTTGTAGTATTATAAATATTTAGGTAGACTTTATTAAAACTGGTACATCCTACATTATTGTAGAAGCTCGATTATTATCTTGTATATATATAACGTTTTATAAAAAAAAACTTGTAATGTTATGGTGTGAAATTGTTAAAGGATGTGGTGGTCATAACAAAAGAGGATGCAATGCAAGTGGGCAGCGCAATGTCACCTTGGAGCGGTGCCCCGCGTGTATTTGCGTTGCCGCTGTTGTTGGCTCATATCCAAAGAGATGTAGGTCGGATCCGCGCTAATGCTTTCACACGAAGGTAACAATTTTCATAATAAGTGTATAATGACCCAAAACCAACATATATGTATGTCTAGATGTATGAATGTGGAAGAGAAGTGTCAGGACTGCTCCCCAATGAGTAATAATCTCTGCCCACCTCTTTGTTTTAAGCGCGTGATTCTGTTGTGGTTGTTTGTGGGTTCAAAGAATTACTATATTATTATTATTATTAGTAATTTTAGTAGTATTGCTCTACCTTCAGTTCTGCTTTACTGTTCTACCCTCGTGTGAAAGTAACATAACACATCCCTATATACAAGATACATTTTTAAACATTCCACGCACATGATGTGAAGCGAGCTTCATTTCACGCTGGAATATTACACAGTTGCCTATCTAAATAACATTAGAAACTATTAAGATTAACAATATTTCAGGGTAAGTATGTACGAATGGCTACTCCGTTTGAACACCCTGAAAAGATTAGTTTCAGCAAAGATACCATGTTCAATAACATGTTCACCATAATTTTAAAAACATACAAGGTTAGATAATTCAACAAATTTTGTGCAAACTTTTGTGCAAAAAAAATCTCGTGCCTATCAGTGGTAGTATATAAACCTCATCACTAAAGAATCTAGAACCTTCTAATATATAAAAAGAAGAAAGTAGAAGAATAAATAATGAAATGCTGAATTAAAAAAAAACTTAATAATTATCCTATATGTTCTTCTAGACTATGTTCTACATCTGCGCCAAATTTCATCAAGATCCGTTGAGGCGTTCCTGATATACCTTCTACATTCGCATTTATAATATTAGTAAGATTTTTCTTAATTTCTTCATCAATTGTTTTTTGTAACCATAACAAAAATAATTTAGCATTTCGCGAAACGCTAGCGCGAAAATAATCATGACCATCTGTTTCTAGTCGCATAAATATCTTTGTTATTCTGGCTACCAATAGTTTTGTTTTATAGCGCTATTAAAACTGTTAAAACTGTGAATCTAGCTAAACAACTGCACATTTTTAAAATTAAGAAAAAACAAGTAATTTAAAAAGTTTAAGTCAATTCCTAGTACCAGAAGATAAAAAAATATTTTAATAGTGGAATTAGATTAAGACCCAATGTACATCGAAGTGTCTCTTGATTTATCCATACATTTGCATTTATTTATAATTAGAAACTAATGTGTGTACTATTTACAGAACAGACATACTGTTGTAGACTTAAGCTTTAACCTTAAGTAAAAGTAAAGGAATTTACGAGTCTTGGCCCCCTGAAGATAGTAGCAAGACAAAACCTAAAAAGTACATCACATTTTATATAGTTAAAATCAAAAAAAAAATTGGAAAGCTGGCTCTCTGTATTCTTTTAAAAATTCTATTCTATTTACTTCTAAATTATTTCAGTAAGGGGTAACAAAGGGTAGCAACAAATTAAGGTAATTTCGGTCCTGCAGTTCGATCCAGTCTTGGACTTGAACCTCTAGTAGTTTGTTTTCTAGTAGTAGACCCCTAGTAGATCTTTCTCCATCTCATTTAGTTAGCTGTAACTGACACAGTCCCCTGGACGTCGATTCCAAAAATTTTATCCAACACGACAGGCAGACCTTCAGGGTACCTTGGCTACAGCTGTTTTGTTATTTTGAAATCTTGTTTATACTTTGACTACTCATGAAAACACAAAAAATAGCGAGTAAGGTCAACAATTACGGTCCAGATTTAAATTAGTATGTTTATCACAACATGTTCTCTTTATTTTCTTAAAAAAAAAAACATAGTTATTACTCAGATTCCAAATTCGTTATGTTAAAAGTACATACTTATGTATATAAGTATGGTTTATAAGGCTAGGCTAAAGGCTTAGTATTATATTGGGTGGGTAATTTTAATAGTTATAAATCTCTATATTCTCTCAGATGCATGGATGGATATTCGACAAATGGAAATCCATTGTCTGTGTGTAACCTATACTTCGTTTCGATACAAAACCGAAATAAATTATATAGAATGTGGCGGCTATTTTATATATGTTTTTTTTTGTTATTTTGCAAATATTGTGAAATAAAGTGAAGTGATATTGTAAAACAAGGATATCTAATGTTTTTTAGTTCTGTGAGAAAAAGTATTTTATCTTAAATATTTATGAATTTACGAGATTTAGCTTAATATCTTGTTTGTCTATGGACATGTTTTTAGATTCGAATACTGAATAAAGGAGTAACTAAATTTTAGATAGCGGGAGCGGGAGTACGTGTTATATTTCACATAATACTTCCTATCAACTTTCTTTTACTAAATATATATCTATTTTACCAGACATTCACCGTTGCATGGTTAACTATGCGTATAGTTACTTCTTTGAAAGTGTCTTACATTTGCATGAACTTAATTTATTTACTTATCACTTAAGATAAATTTAAATAAAACTAATGTTTTTTTTACCATGAAGGAAAACATCGTGATACAACCTGCACATGTCTGCAAAGTAATTCATAGATATGTGTGAAGTCAACCAACCAAGAGGGTAATGTTTTATGCGCGTATGTAAATTTGTTTTTTTGTCTGGAATTTATAGCCTAAACAATTGAAATGATTTTGATGAAAGAGGTCCATAGATTCTTATTCTACCCCGGAGTGTCGTAGGGTAAGTTTTTTTTGTGTTTAACGAGTAAATTCAAAAACTACTGAACCGATTTTAGAAATTCTTTTGCCATTAGAAAGCCATTACCATTGAGTAACAATAAGATAGACTTTATTTATTACTAGTTTTTTTTCTAACGTACATAAACTAATATATAAGCCAACCAATACTTCCGTACACAAAATGGGATTGTCTCCACTAACTTTAGTGGTCACTCGGGAAGGTTATTAAGCAAAAAGTAGATTCGAGAAAGTATTTTTAACTTTCCATTACATTCATTTCTGCGAAACGCCGGCTGTTGCCTTGTATTCATATCTCCTAATAATTTATTTAAGAATAAATTTTTGTTTTCAATCCTTCATCGAAATATTTAGAAAAACAAATTGAAACGCTTGTTATCGGTTGCAACACGATTTAATTTCGTTGAAATTTTTAATTAATGGCTATCTTAGTAATAATATAAATGCGAATGTTGAGATGAATGGATGGATGGATAGATGGATGTTTCTTAGCAGGTATCTCCGGAATGACTCAACGGATCTTAATCAAATTTGGTTCAGAAATAGAATATAATCTGGAAGAAGACAAAGGCTACTTTTTAAGTTTTTTTTTTTAATTCCGCCCGGACGGAACCCCGGACTACAGCTAGTTATTCATAAAGCCAATTACTGAACTATAAATATTATGAAGCTCATGAAGTAAATTATCCAAAACAAGTTCAGCTTATAATTTCAGTAGGCTTTAGATATTCAAAGCGCACTAATGCTATAGTTAATTTTATAGAAAACCCTAACAGTGTTTATTATAATAGTATAATACGTTCACGGTACCAATAAGTTATTTAAGTGTCGCAAAAAGTACATTTTTATTTCATTGCCCGTAAAATTTGAACAATATTAAAATAATCTTGGTTTTTCCAAAAAATATCTTCTATAATTACCAATGCTGTTATTAATTCTTACTAATGTTATAAATGCAATTTTTTAGAGATCTCGCTGAAATTTGGCGAAGATGTAGAATGAATATAGCCTGGAAGAACACATAGGCTACTAATTAGGTTGTTTCTTTTAATTCGGCGCGCCCGGAGTCACGGACGACAGTTAGTTATACATATAAGATAGTAGTAGTAGTGGCAAGCGCCTGAATATTCAAAGCGGCAATATACTAAGATGACATTTTGCTAAACTTAGTATACTAGTACTAACACAAACCGACTGCTAATCAATATAAAAAACCTAGTATAGGCTGATGTAGCTCTTTATTGTATACGTAATTGTTTTCTTCAATTATTTAATGAAAGTTGATGAAAGAAAAAAATGCAATTTGGTATTAAAATTTAATTAAATTGCAATTGTATTTTAAATTAATTCTATCGAAACACAGTCAAAGCATAATTTTTAATCAAATTTTGCTTAAAATAAATAACGATTATTGTTCTTAAGAATTTACGCAAAGCAAATTATTGTTTTTTTTTGTTCAGTCATCATCAGTGCCATCTCGTGTTGAGAAACGTTACTTTTATCTAATTATTTTGTCAATGCCGTTATTTTATTTTAAAATAGATACCACAGATGTCACTACTACTAAAATATATATTTTTTTGTTTTGGACCAATTAGGAAATTACTTCAATTTTCTTTGTATTGTTTATTCGATAAAGAATAAAAAAATTATTTATTTAGTTATAAGTATCGTTTTTAACAGAGAGATAGTGGGTTATTATTGTATATTTTTATAAATCTACATGATGTATCTATTTTTGTCTATTTTATTCAGGTTGAGAATCCATTGTTTTTTTAGTAAAGGTTGTAACCCCGTTGATTATTTAAGAAAAGTTGTCCATATAGTTCAGTTCGGGATAACATCCGGGCGGGCGGCTGCGCAGAGTTATTCCCAGCGCAGTGAGGCGCGTGTGGGGTGTAGTGGGGGGCGGGGCGGGGGGCGAGCGGCGCTGGCTCAGTGTGTCGGCGCGCGCCGCCGCCGCCATGGGCAACCAACACTCTGCCTCACACGCCTCCCACAGACCTAGGAAGAACGTGCATTGGAAGTCCGCAGGTAAATACGAGCCACAACCACTGGACATACCAACACAGCAGACACAGGCCTGTCACCAGCCGATCGCACCCATATCTCCTACAGCTATTTTTATAAACATCGCTCGCTGAGATTCCTAAAGCGTGGCACAACAAAACAAATAGCGAGACGTCCCGCGTTCATGTAACGACTATCATGCGTCTAATTTTGTATGGTATAATATGCCAAATCGTGGCGAACCCGTGGTACGATGACTGATTAACCGGGGCGTTTGACCTCTATAAGTTACAATTCGAATGGTACTAATTTTCCGTTTGTGATATTACAGGGCGACCTGCACCGCCCGGCAAACCACACATAACGCCAATTCTAACCGATGACGAGCCGAACGCGATCACGTTGCGATGGGCGGCGCCCGCGCACGACGGTGGCGCGCCTCTGCAGGGCTACCAGGTAGAGTGCAACAGACTGGGAGCGCCTGACTGGATCCGCACTGCGCCGCCTGTGGTAGCCCGCCCCGAACTGGTGCTCACCGGGCTCGGACCCCCGCACCGCTACCAATTCCGTGTCGCCGCGCTCAACATAGTCGGAAGATCGGACTACAGCGAAATATCTGACATACTCACTGTGAGCTCTGAGCGAGGCCTACAGGAAGCACCTGTATTTCATCAGCACTTAGAAGACGTAACGGTTCTAGAAAACGAAAAAACCGAGTTTCGCGTTGTCTTCACCGGCACACCCGCTCCGACGATTGGTTGGTTTAAAGACGACTACGAAATTTTTAGTAGTAGAAGAACTGCGATAACCACGAACGAATCCTCCAGCGTCCTAATATTTCATCAGACTCTTGCCAGTGATGAAGGTGAGATCAAGTGCACCGCAACGAACCGCATCGGCCATGCAGTATCGAAAGCTCGGCTAGTACTCGAAGCTGCACCTAAGTTACGATACCCGCGCCAATACGAAGATGGTCTGTTGTACGAAATCAATGAAACGGTGTTTCTTAAAACCACAATCGTGGGTAAGCCAACTCCAAGTGTGGAATGGCGTCACGATGGCCAACCAATCGAGGTCGATGATCGCGTCGAAATTACAACTACTCCAAAATTTTCTTTGCTGAAGATACACTCTGCCCGTAGAAGTGATAGAGGGGAATATCAAATACAAGCTCGTAACAACATAGGAGAGGACACGGCGTCATTTCTAGTCACCATCACTGCGCCTCCGGACCCACCCCGTCGCGTAACCGTCACACGTCAGGTCGACAAGTCGGTGACGCTGGACTGGGAGCCCCCCGAGGATGACGGCGGATGTCGAATAGGTAACTACGTTGTGGAATACTACCGCAATGGATGGAACGTGTGGTTAAAGGCGACGACGAGTCGTAAAACAAATGTCACGCTCTTCGATTTAATAGAAGGGAGCGAGTACCGATTTCGTGTGAAAGCGGAAAGCCCTTACGGTATGAGTTTACCGAGCGTAGAATCGCCCCCGGTCCGTATTCCGGGTCGGGCGGTGGATATGGAATTTCTTGCGGTGGAGTCGCGCATTATCAATCAGGTTTTAACTCGAGAAGAAGGCGAGGAGCCACCAGTGTCGCCGGTGCCGCGTCGTAAGCGCGTCAACGCCGCTTCTCCCGCTGTCAACGACACGTCTCCGCCGCGTAAGCAGAAGCAGACTTCTCCTAGAACGCAACCTGAAGGAAGCAACGAGTTTATGCTTGTATTGTATCCTGAAAGTAACAAATCAGCGGAAAAAGCAGGTAAACATTTCAATTTTATTAAATTATTTTCGTAGCAATACAATTCAGCCTTATTTAAACGTTTCTACATTACATTGTAAATTGAGCAAAATGATTACGACAAAAGGCGTGAAATGAATTACTAATATAAGCTATATACTTCCCTATCCTCTGTTTTAACGAGGAACAGTGAAATACTAGTTCGGTTGTTCACGCATCTCTTAGGCTATAAATACACTGTGTTGATCTGTTAGCTTCAACACAAACGCTAGCGCTTGTAATCTTTATGCTACATGTAAAATATTAATTAGTAAAAATAAGTAATTGTAATCAATATAGATTAAAATTAAATTCTCCACCAAATAACAGATATTTTGAGATTGTGGTTGTACCAACAACTCGAAACAAAAAACTATCAACCAAAAATGCTACGCTTGTGCGAATTTTCATAATTCTGCGAATTTTATCTATTTTAATAATGTTATGTTACATATTGCTTATTATGTTTATCTAAATTCCCGTCACATTATTATAACAATAAGATAAGATGAGTACTTTCGCCGTCTTTGGGATGTTCCATCTTAAAAGCGACAATCGTTTGCAAGTGTTGTAAAGCGAATGCAATTATGTATTTAAAGCCGTTAGTCAAATAAACAACAAATAAGAAAATCTGTTCCATTTCAGAAAAGAGAAAATCGTTTCAACTCGACTTGGAAGACGCACTTTCGCCACCACCAATTTCGCTTTCTGCTCCCGAGTTAAGTACGCGAAACATCTTGCCATTTAAAGCACTTCGCAATGCAGTTAGCTCCACCGAACTGTTGCACGAGAGGGCAATGGCACGCTTCTACAAGGCAATAGCTATGAAGGAAGAGCAAACGAAGCGACACGACGAAATACCCCACAAACACGACAGCATAGACAATGACATTCCTTACAAACCAGATGCAAATCAACAAGAGACTTCGGATAATACACATATATCCAAATCACCGGTACCTCCAGTCACAGGAACTTTTAAGAAACCTGAAATTTTCATTAAAACGGATTCTATTGAAAATAAACAATACAAATATACTCCAGAACTAGTGCCCCAAGATTCTGAAACATCAGAAAATAAATGGCAACAAATGTCATTTGACGAAGATTATACAGCTAGTACTGTCTCGACAGATGGAGAGTATTCAGACGAAGATAGCCTCAGTGAAGAGATAGATAGGCTACAATATAACGTAGAAGAGGAAACATACAACCCAAGAAATAAAATTACCCGCCCTTCACCTGTTAAAGAACTATCTGAAGAAAAGGAATTAGAAAATGAGCTGGAAAATGAACTGGAAGAAGAAAGACCTAAATTGTCACCTCTTCCCGATCCGAATTTTATTCCAAAGCCTATACTTAAACGAAGAGAAGCCGATAATTTAAATAATTTACACGTTAATAAATCTGAGCGTGGAGAAAATCAAATTGAAAATAACAGTAAAAAAGAAAAAATTACACTATTAAAAAGAATAACAAAAATTCCTGTTCAAAAGCCGTTCAATTTACCGAAAATTCTAAACAAAAAAGAAAAAGAGAAAACGCCTAAATCCAATATTCAAAACAGTGACAGTAAAATTGAAGACAATATAGAAAATATTAACGACAAAGTTGTTGAGGAAAGCAAAACTGTTATAGACTATTATGGTAATATTGTAAAAGAATACGGTAGTCATAAAAAGTCAACGACACCACTTTATCTTAGTACAGATGACCTGAAAACCGTAGCAGAAAAACAACAGTTAGTCAGTAATGTAGAAGAAGAAAAAGAAAGTCCCATTATTTCTGAACAGAAAAATATGAAATCTGAGAGTAGACAAAAACCTTTATCAAAGGAATCTCTTGAAAGTAAGCCTAGGGGTAAAGTTACACCTGTAGTTGCAAAAACTATAAAAACAGTTAATAAGAACGCCGCTACACAACCGGAATCTATTCAGAAAGTGTCACCAAAGGTAGAAAAAAGTATTCCAGCTAAAGAACAGGCAAAGTCTAACATAAAACCTCCAATTAAACCTAGTCAAAATACACAAATAGTCTTAAAGAAAACTGAAAGAGCTACAATTATTATACCAATAGATTATCAAAAACTTGAAGAGCGAGCTAAAAGGAATGTTAGAACAGCTATAGATTACACGGTCGATGTTTGTTTATTGTTGTTAGCTTTTTGGGTTTATTTTTTCAGGGATGAAAGACTTGCAATACCGATTCTTATTTTAATTATTTACCGACAGCTGCAAGAAACTTTTCTCCTGGATATTCCTGAATGGTTAAGAACACACGCTCCTGAGTGGCTCAAGAAAAAAACTTCTTGACCTTTCCAAAAGACATGTGTGTTAAATATGATTGCAGTGTGAACTTTGAATGAAGTGTGAATTACACAAATTGTGAGTTATTTATTATTATTCAAGTGTAATTTGTTTTAAATTACGAATACGATACTAAAATTTAAATAAGAAATACTAGTAGGCGACGTTTTAATAAGTCAATGATAATTTTTCGAAAATCTGTTTTTTACAAAATAAATTTATCTACAATTATAAATTTTAAAGATGTATAGAATCAATGTGCTAAATTTAAGAAAGAGAAATGTATTTGTCCGATTTATATCACAATTTAAAATCCAACGCAGTGACTGCATATCCAAAATTAACATACAACAGCTAAGAGATCCCAAAGCCTGTGCCATTCGTGATAAAGGACTTGTTTTGGGAGTATATTACAACGATAATGTTAAAGAGGAATCCGTCATTCTTACGCCGAGTGCCCAAAAATATAATGATGCATGCGAAGGAAAGTTGTGGAAACAATTAAAATTAGCACCCATACCTAGACTCGGTGAAGCTAGAATATTTTATGATTTAGATCCACAATTTGCGTACGTCGCTGTTGCTGGACTTGGTACAGAATGTTTCACATTTAACTCTTTAGAACAATTGGATGAAAGAAAGGAAGCCATAAGAATAGCAGCAGGAACAGGAGCCAAAGCGTTGAATGCGTTGCGACCCACCTACATACACGTAGAATCTTTCGGAAACGCTGAAGCAGCAGCAGAAGGTGCCAACTTAGCTGTTTGGCAGTTTAGAGAATACAAAAGTATATTGAACCAAAACGTTTTACCAAACGCAAAGTTTGTTTTACACGATAACTGCGATGTGGAGGGCTGGAATATTGGCCAAATAAAAGCAGAATCCCAAAATTTGGCCAGATACTTGCAAGAAATGCCAGCAAATTATTTAAATCCTACTTCTTTTGCCAAAATTGCAGTAGACCTACTTTGTGAATTAAATATAAACGTAGAAGTAAAGACGCAAGGCTGGGCAGCAAGTCATGAGATGGGAGGATTTGTGGCTATCGGAAGATCTTCGATTCAACCCCCTCTTTATGTTGAAATCAGTTACTACGGAGCTAACGAGCTCCAGCGACCTATAGTATTAATCGGAAAAGGAGTAACATTTGACAGTGGCAGCTTAGATTTAAAAACCCCAAAGGACTTGAAATATATGAAAGGAGATATGGCAGGTGCAGCGTGTGTTCTCGCTATAATAAGAGCAGCTTCAATGTTAAAACTTCCCGTTAACATTAGGGGAATCCTACCACTTTGCGAACTAATGCCAAATGGAAAAACTCCCAAGTTTGGAGACTTAGTAAACAGCGGTAACGGTAAATCTATTCTCATTAGGCTTCCATCTCGTGAAGGGCGGTTGCTCGTCGCAGACTCTTTAGTCTATGCTAGGAATTACTGGCCGAAGTTTATCATAGATATAGGAACCATGTCCAAAGAGTTATTACATACTCTTGATGGTGCTGCATGTGGATGTTATACAAATTCGGAAGAGTTATTTTGTTATCTGGAATTGGCAAGCAGTCAAACAGGTGATAGAATTTGGCGGATGCCGCTTTGGAAATTTTACGAAGACCGTATAAAAGACACTAGTTCAGCAGATGTGGCGAACACGGCGCAACACAAATATGGAGACTCGCCGAACTGTGCAGCATTTTTAAAACAGTTTGTATGCGATAGTCAATGGATACATCTGGATACCTACAATGTGGCTTATAGTAAAGGACGTGATATCCCTTATTTGGGACGAGGAATGACAGGTCGACCCACTAGAACCATTATAGAGTTCCTCTTCCAACTGATAGCAGATACTAAGCTTTAGTTAACAGTCGTAATTTCTGTCGAGTGAAAAAGGTATAGCAAAAGTCTATTGTAATTGTGTAAGAAACAAATTTTCGAAATTATTCAAACAATTTTTTATGTCAATTACATTTTGTTCTTGTAAAGTTGTTTAATTCTTTGTTTTTTAATAAAACTATTAAAGATGGAGTGGAGAATCTGATTAAACTGTTAAAAATATAAATTTGTTTAACAATTTTATGTGTAAGTAAACCATGTCATAAATTCTTTTTTTTTTATTTCTTACTGCAATAATTATCCACAAACTCAATATTAAGGATCTATTTAGATTTAATGTGGTTGACTAAAAAGTAGAGGAAGACCAAAGAAAGTATGGATGGATAGTGTGAAAGAGGATATACGTAAGAAGGGGGTGAATTTAGATATAATGGCTGATAGAGATGTATTGAGGAGTAGTACATATTATGTCGACCCTCCATAAAGATAAGAGCAGGTTGATGATAAAACTTACTAGAATTAGTATATTAAATAAAAATTGTTAAAATAACCATTTGTAGGAAGCAAATTTTATTGGCTAATAAAAACACTATCTAGATTCAGCATTCGCTGCACAGTTGCCAAATTCACGAGAACATTTCATAAACCTTTGAACTATATCAGAACAAATTAATACTTCTTTGTTATTTGTATAACATTCTTCCACAGCGATCCTTTCGTTTACACATATATTTGGTATTTGAATTTTTTCACGTATATTATCTGATATCGTATCAACACTTTTCACCGCTTCACCAAACTCTTTGTACAAATCTTTCAAATTTTGAACAATATTTTGAACTGTTATGTCATCAGACATAGCACGATCATATGCTTCTTTCGATATAACTATTTTACTCGTAGAATTTCCCTCAGGTATTAAATCAAACATTATTAAAATATATAAAAAAATATTGAATATATAGATTTGTTTTCAGTTAAAATAACATTAAATCTGTATGGTTGAACACTAAATTCGTACAGGTTAAATAAAAAAACAACAATCAAATTGCATATATTCATTTATTGTATAGAATAACTAGTAACAATTTATGGCACTTAAATTATTATAAAAATCAAATAATTAAAAAACATTCGAAATCATTTAATTGTTATTAAAATTACAAACTTTATAATAAATGCAGATAATCAGATCTTATAAAATTAATCAAATATAACTAAATTGTAAATAGTATAAAAATTAAAAACAAACAATTATGGCAATTTTAGACTATATTAGTAAAAAAATAGCCAAAAGGACTAGTATCCAGGCCAGAAAATGTTAATTAAAAAAGTAATAAAAAATATTATGGCATATATTTATTATAATAGATATATTAAAATTCTAAGAGATTTTAAAACTCATATTTCTATTTCTTTTTTCTTAATTTTATTTCCAAGTTTAGGCTCAGAATAAGATATATTTAACTTTAGAGGAAACGGCAACATTTGGCATTATCTTACAGCTAAAGTTTAAAAAGTTATCAATGGCACAGAACATGTTGAACAAGGATACAGTAAACTTTATTAAACATTGGAATGTCAGTTTGTCCGTTCAAAGTTCGTTCCTTATACGACCAGGTTCAATAACTTCGACTACAGTTGAATCTTCAGTATCACTGATATATCCTACTTGACCTGTATAATGTGTTGGGTGAACTAAAAGAGGCGACGCAGAAAATGCTTTCAGGTTTCGATGGGGAAAATATGATTTCCAGGTTGTACTGCAAAAGATAATTATTTATATTTATACTAGCTTTTACCCGCGACTCCGTCCGCGCGGAATAAAAAAAATGCACACAAGATAAAAAAGTTCCTATGTCCGTCTCCTAGTTCTAAGCTACCTCCCCATCAATTTTCAACTAAATCAGTTCGACCGATCTTGAGTTATAAATAGTGTAACTAACACGACTTTCTTTTATATATATACTAGCTGTCGCCCGCGACTCCGTCCGCGCGGAATAAAAAATAGAAAACGGAGTAAAAGTTATCCTATGTCCGTTTCCTGGTTCTAAGCTACCTGCCCACCAATTTTCAGTCAAATCGATTCAGCCGTTCTTGAGTTATAAATAGCGTAATTACACGACTTTCTTTTATATATATAGATTTATATTAGAAAAGGACCCAATTGACTCATAACACAATTGAATATAATGCAAATCAAATGATGCACATACTTTAATTAGTCTAATTGAGGCTAAACATAAAATAATTCAAAAGGTACAATTTCAGTTACCCGTAGTTGGCCAAACGGACTAACAATTAATCGGCCTAGTGGAAACAAAATGCCCATTACCCTGATTCAATCCATAGAATCGATCGGCCCAATGGGAAAAAAAATCCCGTAATTTTTTGTCTTTGATATTTGTAAGAAAATTCATGACAGGCAGCGGATAATATAGATGTTAAATTAAAAAAAAATGAAAGCATAAGATAGTTGTCATGAAATTGAATATGGATTACAGGTAGGGAAGGCTGATGAAAGTATGTATGAATTGTATGAGAGAGTAGAAAAATTACGTAACGAAAAGTACCAGGATGATGAAAATAACTTACTTTGTGTGTTGATCAAACATGATCGGAAGGAACTCGTCGACTGGTAACAATTTGTCCAGTGGATTAGCATCCAGTAACTTCTGAGCACCACGTTTAGTTATCAAGTAACCAAGCGTCCAATATGAATAACGCGGCTTGGTTACATGTGGTGTTACAAATTCCTCTTTCCCGTCCATCAATATTTTCCTGCCGATATAACTAAAAAAAACGACATGTTATTATTTTCACACAAGGCCAGTGACTTAAAACAGTTCATTGTAGCACTTCTATAGAACCAAAGACATTCAATATATTAATAGACAGGACATTACTAACCAAATAGTGAGCCAAGCAGGAATTTTTATGACAATCGCCATCGTATCGTCAATTATGTTATGTTAAAGTTTTAGTACACGTTTTGTCAATAACGATACGCTGAAAATTGCCACCAATATTTGTGCTAGACCCTCTGTACACTTAAAACATTATACTACTGGTACAGTTGCAGTTGTCAATATTGACACTTGTGACAGACTGTAGTAGACTGTGACATATATTATCTGTAGAAAAATACTTTTGATGTCCAGTTTAAAAATATTATTATTTTTGTATCTTTTATTTGATCGCACACTTTCAATACAACTGTCTTGAACGAATCAGTGTTTTTTTTTACTTACACAAGATCCCAATCGAGGTTTTTGATTTCGTCCATAATCTCAAGGAAACGGTGACGGAAATATGGCACAAAATGTATATCATCTTCAAGGATTAATGAGATATCAAGATTTTCCTCCACAATCTGAAAATTTAACAGATGACATTGAATACATTTGTTACACGATTTAATAAAATTTAATAAAGTTAAATCAAGCCAAAACTATCTCGATTTGTTTTTTGAGTATGTGATTCTTACCTGCTCCCATATATAGTAATGACTTAAAAAGCAACCCACTTCTCCAGCTTTCATCGGTCTGTGGAAATAACGATTAATAAAAATAAAATGTGAAAAACACGTTTATTCATATTTTAGCTTTAAAGCAAACTTTTTCTTACCTTTTGTGATAAGGATCTTCATAACCTGGCATTAAAGTGATGAAATTCTCCTTTAAATTACATACATCCAACTCTCTGAAAGTAAAACATCAAAATAAATATTGTAGTTATGATTAAATGTAGAACCCTAATATATTGACATACAAAAGATTGTATCATTTAATATTCATATTGCCTTAAACCCCTTTTCCATTAAGATTTGTTGAAACAAACTGCTAGTGAAAACGACACATATAATATTTTAGCCTTGGATGCTCTTGCATTGTGCACAAAATTGTGTGACCAGTTGAACTAGCAGTAAACGGATCTTAAAGTTCTAGTGTAATTTACTTTACAAACATACTTTCCGTCAATTGCCTTAAACAGTTTTGCTGTCATGCCGAGTTCCTTAAAGCTTGATGCCATAAGTTTCAGTCGCTGTGGTCTTCTTTCGAGATTAATCAGGAAAACTTCACTACATCCCAATTTAGATGTTTTTGGATAAGTCACATAGCCCTCGAGATGTTTGTCGAGTAGCAAAGGGGTGCCCCGACTCAAAGCTTCCATTTTTACATTCAATAGTAATTCCCGATCATGTTCAAGTGCTTGACCATCCTCTAATGGTGTAGTTATAAATCCATAGTGATGGTCATTGCATACTTTAAGTGGGACACCTAAAAAAAGGCAAAATGTAACAAAAATTTTATTTTACATAATACAGTGGAAATTTATAAAACATACCATTTCGATTTGCATTTAAAGCAAAAACTATGATGTCATCATATGGCCCTTCGTAATCTCTGATGTTGTCTGGATTATATGTAAGTATATCTGATCTTCTATATCTTAGAGATATGAGCACTGCTGAATGCACCATAGGAACATCGAAACATCCAATTCGTTCACGTTGATAAATTGGCGTGTAATCATCCGTTCTTTTGTAATAATAATATTCTGTCATACCACACCTGGGAATTATTTGGTTAGTTAGAATATTTTCCACAATAATATGATAAATATAAAAAATTACAAGAAAGGAATATACAATTATCATGTTCAGTGTCACCAACTTTCCCACTATGTTCAATTTTATTCAAAAATATTGTAGTCATGGAAGATTGCATGATTGCATCCACAGTCCATTTATATATATAAGTCTTTTGTAGCATAAATATAACATACACAATTATAAATAGTCATTAACATCATTGATGAGAGTTCAACATGAATTTTTAGAAATTTTTTTGAAATAATATTATTATTTCAATATATACATTGAAAACAAAGCATGCAAATATAAAGAATTATTTTATTTATAAGAAGCTGACCAAAAGTTTGAGTAAAGTCCATCCGAGACAAGCATAGGAGCAACAACTAACATGTCCTTATTTACTAAATATTTTAATGCTGTGGGTTCAGTCAGAAACACATCTGCGTCTAACATCTGAAAATAAAACAAATCTATTCTATATTTTGAGAAAAACATTGACAACAATTTATATACTCTTTTATTGTATGAGTTAGCTTTTTTTAAATATCAAAAACAAAGGTGGCAAACAAGACACTGGCCACCTGAATTCACCAAAATAGCAAAGCGACAGCTGCTCATATACAGCTGTGTTTGCAGATACATTGCCTACCTTTAATTGATGGAGGAGGAGATGCACCACAAAAGGATATATCCCCTTCCTATGCTTCCCTTCCCCTGTCAAATTCAATTCACCTTCCTTTACTTTTAAGAAAAGGGGAGAAGGAAAAGGGGACCAAAAGTAGGGCCTCTGTCATGCACACTCTTCGGACGAAATATGGAATTGCTTCCACTTCACTCCTGTCTTCTGTGTGGTTGTGGTATTGCACTGTATGAGCCGGCCAATTAATGCAACAGATGTTGTTGTTGCTGGTGTTGACTACTATTTTATATCCAACTTTAATAAGTAATTGATTTTTATCCAACTGACGGAGTTTTATATGTAAGTTCCATTGTGATGATCTAGAGTTTAAAAGACTGAATCAATTTTGACAAGAAAGATGTCATTCAATTTATTTTCTTCACTGGAGTATGATTGGGTCTACAGTCAGTTGGTGTTTTTTATTTTTTTTTAATTTACAATCAGCTACTATGTTTATTTACTCACAAATATAAAGTCAGCCCACATTCTTCTAGCAAATCTTAGAGCACTTTCCCTCAGCTGAATTACGTGCTCAAAATGCTTTGGAGTCCAGTTTGAAGATGTTTCTTCGTCTGGATGCAATGGACCATTTGTGGCATTTGTGGTGACATATATTGCATTATAAGACGAACCAAACTCTTCTACCCAATCTTCTATTATCTCAATACTATTGTCTTCATTGAAGTCACTATAAATCCTTAAAAAGCAAAGGTTTAAAACATATAGTGGCGCAACCCAATATATCAGTGGCTCTGAACATTGCATCAGTCTGCACAGAACAAAATTTAGGGTACGGCAGGAAGTAAAGGGATGAGGTATCCTCTGCCTAGCTTATGTTTATAAAAGAACATCTTTTCTTATTAAAAGATTACAAACAATTTCTTACAAAAACAAGGCCAAACAAGTTCCTTTTTATAAAAAGAAAAATATTGAAATAACTCATTTATCCTTATCAGAATATAACGAAGTGATAACCACACAGATATCTGCAAAACGTTGAAGCAGTGTTAACTACCATAAAGTTTTCAATTGATATTGAATGCATTGCTTTCAAGAAATCACTTTCAATATGAGACTAAATAGTTTAAGTTACTTACCAAATGTAGATTCTATCTTTGGGGTAGTCCTGATTCATCAAGCACGAAAAGAAATATGGTAAAGTGTGGGCTTTATTTCTAACCAGAACGGAAATAGCTACTGTTGGCCATTTATACGAAGTATTTCCTAAGTATTCACAGAAATATGGAGAAAGTTTCACTGTGATTAATCCAAATATAAGAAGTTTCGTGAAAATACCCATATTTATGATATATAACCGGTAACCGTGTTATTAAAACATATTAGAATGCTAAATTTTTAAATCGATATCGTTTATTATGAAGTTGACACAATTACAGGCAATTGACATTATTGACCAAGTATAAACTTTGCCTCACAGAGTAAGTGTAAAATCCACAGATAATAAATTTGTATTTTTTTTTGTGATTTTTGTATAATCTTATCAGAAAAATAGATACTCTCGCCACGACGCAGAAAACCTATAATTTTCTTGTAACGGCAACAGCATTTTCATTAAAAAAAATAAATGCGTTGCCGTGGCATTGACATTGTTGTTTATCGTCGAGTTGTGAAAGTATTTATCTATGTTAATATTAATATGCTAATAAAAAATTATAGCATACATAAAAATTTATAGCCGCGAAGAAAAAGTGTATAGTCCTTACACTTTAGGATAAGTTTAAATTACTGTATTTTCAAATGACATTATTTCATTCGTATTGACGGAGATGTAGGGTTGCAATATCTATAGAGATTGCGGTGAGTGGCGAACTCACAAGAGAGTTTTTATATTGTTGGTCATATTTAACATCAAAAACAAGTTTTTAAAAATATTGTTTATTTCATATAACTTGTAATAATCATAAATTGTAATATAATATAGTATGTTCCTTAATTTTAATACTTAAAATATAAGAGTTTCCAACAATTATTGTTAATAAATATAATTTCGATCTAGTTGAAATATCACTGAAAACTGAAAATATTTTAACAAGTAACAAACATAACATTGTTGTAATAAAAATGATAATCTTTTATTTACTACAGCTTAACTGTGGGTTTCAACTGCAGTGACACTTGTATAAAATCATATTGTCGTCTCTTACATTCCCTTTGGAACGAAACAGAGACAACAATATTTATTAATACAAGTGTAAAGACACTTGAATTTTATGCTAATACATTAAATAACAATTAATACTGATAATAACATTGTAAAAAATGATTAAAATCAAGACTACAAAATATTCCAAATATAATTTTATATCAACATACTTACTCTTAATATATTTTTAACACATTTTTTATGAGAATGCATACAATTGTTTATTTGCCCTTAAATTAAATGGTAAAAATAATGGTAACCATTGAGTTCTAAATCTAATAAACAACTTATTTAAGACGAAACATTACTTTAAATATCTTTTCTGTCATCAACAAACTAAAATTTGTACTTTATTTTTCCAATTAAAAGAGTTTCTAAATATATACGATATATTTTTAAAATTCACATCTTGTATAAAAATAATCATTAAAATTGGATAGGTTAAAGTTGAATAGGTTGAGAATAAACCTATTCCAAATTTCAATCCAGTCAAAGATTGTTTAAATCTTCCAATAATAGTTTCTTCGAGAAGGCATCCTTATTATTAATATTTGAAATCGAAATAATACTGAAAAATTCCATCAATATTCATCAATGCTATTGTTCAATAACTTAGAGTAAGGCAGCAGAATATATTGCCTAAAATTACAGTATAATTAAACTGCAGTGACAATTGTATTAATTGTAATTAATATTAATTGATAACATAATGTATTAATACAAGTATCACTGCAGTAGAGTTGTATGGTTATACTTAATCTTCGAAGTGTACTAAAGTTGTATTTTCTATATAAATTGTGTCTGCTTTCCTTATTTCTGAGGGGCGTAGACAAAATGGCGGAGGATGTGACCAAAATCCATTCTCGGTGCATACAATCGATTGTTCACCTAGGACATGGTATCCTTCGTCACATCCATAAATTAATAAATCACCTACAGCATATTTTCCATTTTTAGTGGATGCTTGTGTTAATAAACGTCCTTTTTCTGGCACAATCGGATTAGGACAATAGATAGCTGGAAAAAAAAATATATTTTACTATTTCTTTACCTTTACCTCTTGCAATTTTATTATTTTGGTTATTTTAATGCAACATTTGATATTACTATTATAGACTTACGTATGCAATGTGGTATATCGCCTGACCATCTTCCATCGAATTCACACTCTAGACCTGGTGCGCCTACGAGCCTATAACCCCAAGAACACTGGAATACCGCTCTACCTCCATATGAAGAGTTGTATTCTACAAGGCTTAAGTGAGGTCCCAACGTTCTTAGCATCGGACAGAAAGTTTCTTCACATGTAGGTGGCAATGCAGACCAATGACCTGTAAAAATGTTGAATTATGATCAGATATCAATAAATTTGTAATATAAATATTGCAATTTTATAAATAACTTGATATAGAGAAAAATAAAACTCACCATTACCCATACAGTTAACTATTGCCGAACCATTTAAGTGGTAGCCCGGTTGACAGCTGAAATGAACAGAGTGACCAAGTCTCCATCCTTGCGAGAAGAGACGAATGCGTGGCGATGACACATTTATTGGTGGACAAACAACACCTGGAAAGGTAATTAACATATATAAACTAAGCTTTCGGGGACCTTGAAAGTATACAATTCTCCAATTAATATTAAGCAGATATAAATAGATCCTATATGGACAACTGAAATGGATAGAAGGATTGATGGATATTATTATTATGTCAATGGTAACTAATCCACTTATTACTAGCATATTCTCTTTCACACCTTTCCTTAAAGTTCTATTAAGGTCTTACTATAAGTTTTCACTGCTGTGACAAAACACTTATTTGTTTTATCAAAAAGAATAAAATTAATACAAGTTTTACTGTTCTATGGTTATCCACATTCTGCCATATACCTACACTATTTCATTAACCCAGATGGATGTATATGATATATATGTAGTGTAATAAATAACTTATTATATATAACAAGCATTTACCCGCGACTCCGTCCGCGCGGAGTAAAAAAATAGAAAACGGGGTAAAAATTATCCTATGTCCGTTTCCTTGTTCTAAGCTACCTGTCCACCAATTTTCAGTCAAATCGATTCAGCCCTTCTTGAGTTATAAATAGTGTAACTAACACGACTTTCTTTTATATATATAGATAGATAATATATAGTCCTGATGTAAATAAGACTCACTAACAACTTTAATGATGATGGTGTTAGTATGGCCTCCGGACGAAGTGCATGTGTACTGATCACTGTGTCGTGCTGACATCTTTGTTAATGTCAAGCGATAGTGCGTTTCCTTCTCTCCGTCGTCTGTTGCCCAAGCTGAAATTCACATTGTTCTGTGTTAAAATTGTGTCAGTTTTATTAATATATATGCACAGGTGGGCACAGTTAATCGAAAAGTTAACTTCGTTAATCGTTAATTCGTTAATTAAAAAATTAACTTCGTTAATAGTTAAAGCGTTAAATTTTCGAAAATTTAACGCAAGTTAAAGTTAATCGTTAACAGTTAACCATACCAAAATTGTACATACTAATTTCACACTTATTGTGGCGACACTTGTTTAAAATAGTAATTTGACTATACATTCTATAACACATTAGTATTAGAGACAAGTATGAATGCATTATAGTATATTTCATTACGAGTGCGGAAAGCCTGTCATTGCAGAGTTCCGACAAATGTCTACCCGAGCCGAGGCGCAGCCGAAGGTGAGAGTTGACAGTTGGAATAAGTTGTAATGACAATTCCGCACGTGTACTAAACAACTATTTTTAATATAGTTGCGAAAAATGAAACAATTTAATAGAATAAAAAACACAATAAACTCAACTAACTAAAATGTTTGAAAAATGGCGCCAACCGTAAAAGAATACAAACAGAGATTTTTTTTTGTTTTCCTCACCCATTCTGGGAAGGCAAAGGGAACTATGCCCAAACGGCCAAGTCTTCAGTAGATTATTTTTATCAATATGAAATGAAAATGAAATTTAATGAGATTAAATATAAAATGAAACCTAACCTAATTCATTGAATCAAATCATTAAATCTGATATTGTAACAAATTAGGAGCTTCTTTTTTAAAAATATTTGCATGAATCATAAAAACTTCAATGATTTTTTTTTGTAAAAACTTCGCGGTTGTTTTTTCTTTTAATAGACATTATTTAGACAGTTGGGAAAGAGAACGCACGAGTTTGGAAAAGCTAAAGAAAAAGCACGAGTAAAAAGTGTTTTAATACAGTTGCTCAAAGAGTGGCGTATTGCAGGGACGAAGAGCGTTCGGAATGTGGGCTATTACATACTCGTGCTTTTATACACTCGTAATGAAATATACTATTTCGAACCTTCTTTTTCTGTTGGTCACGTCTTTCCCGAACGCTCTGATGCATCACACTTGCACGCGAACTTCACATATATCAATTATCAATTCGTTCGTTTACCATTCGAGTCGCCGATAGTCGCCCAACATAGCTGAACATAATTTAAACAAAATGACAGCACGTCTCCAAGTTTCTAATTTAACGATTAACGGACTTTTATTAACGGAAGTTGAGTTTAACGGAAGTTAACAAAAGCGTTAACACTTTTTGAAGTTAACTTAAAAGTTAATCCGTTAAGCAAAATGTTAACTTCGTTAATTAACGATTAACGGATTAACGAGTTAATGCCCAGCTCTGTATATATGTATTAACAGTCATTGTAGTGGTGTTCTGCGGTAACCATGCTTAAACTATTTATCAGATTATAATGATAATTTGGAAGGATGATCTAAGTGTGCATGTGTTGGTTTCTAGTCCAAAAATTATCTTTATAAAACTTTTATCCCTTTTTTGTTATCAATTAGACTTTTAAGATTTTTCTTTAATAGGTTGTATTTTAATGCAGTAGCATATTTTAGTATGTAATAGCAATTCAGCTAATATATCCTTAAAACAAAAATGAAAACTATATTCACAGATTTATTACTGCAGCAAATTTAGAGAATCAAGTATATAAAAGCATAATATTGTATCTGCAGATTTAGAAAACAAATCACCTGCATTGTGTTGCCCTAAAGCTTGTGTCCAACTCCAATCTGGGTCTCCGGAAACTCGAGGTATAATACAATCAAGCCATAGCGTACTTTCCGGGTATACAAACAGTTCACCAGAGGGCTCCACCACTGCTGAACCACTAACAATTATATATTGTATGGATGGTGGGGCATCACCTTAAATAAAATGTTCAATGTTATTTAAAAGCACATACATCAGAAAATAACATTCAAAATTAAGATTTATTGAAGAGACAACCTTACCTGTAAAGTTGGTGACTAATGTAGTGGGAACACATTCAGGAAATTTCGGACTCCATTCTCCATTTTCACATCTCACTTGGCTTTCACCTTTCAATTTGTATAATCCGAAATGCTTACATTTTGATGTAACTATTGAACCATGAGGGAAGTATGTTTCCTTCTGTTAATTAAAACGATTAATTTTTTAAGCTTAGCTAAGGTGTTCTTTAAGTAATAATTTTAGGGTACTAGGTCGACGCAGCGTGGGTAGGCCTCCTGCAAGATGGACCGATGACCTGGTCAAGGTTGCGGGAGTGCACTGGATGCGGGCGGCTCAGGACCGGTCATTGTGGCAATCGATGGAGGAGGCCTACGTCCAGCAGTGGACAATTTCAGGCTGACAATGATGATGATGATGATGAAGTATTGACTAGATTTATTTTTTTAATTAAATTGATTTAATAAAACATAGCAATTTTATAGCTACTTTTTCAATTTTGGTGACAGATGGGTGTTAGTTGAAGCAAACCACAACATGTCTCTTGCTGCTAAAGAGATGAGTATTCCTAAAAGTAGGTAAACAGTTTGATATTACCTCAATTGATGAATTCTTGAATGAAATTGATAATAACTTATAGTCATCCCGGTAAAAGCATTCACGCAATATTGGTTGAAACCTGCCATCTGGAAATATATCATAATTTTAACAAATCTGAAAGTTGTTCACAATTAAATTTCAGATTAAACAAATTAATTTTACCAGCTGTAGTAGAACATAAGGGGCCAACCCAATTACCATCTATGCATTTTATTTTGCATATTAATCTCTCATTTAACGGACCAATAAGACCTGGAAATTTTACCTGAAAAGGATAATCTAATATAGCAAAATATAATTTTAACACAGAAAGGAATGGAACCAGAAAAAAAATAGCTGATACCTCAGAAATTTTTGAGAAATCTGACCTAAATCTGGTAATGTCCAGATTATCATCAATACTTGTAACATCTGGTAAAGAACATTTATATTCATCTGAAAAAAAAAAAATACCATGCAGGTGATTCTAAAAATCAACAAAAAATCTTGACTTCAACCAAGTATATACCGTGCATTGTATGTACTAGGTTTTTGTCCTAGGAAATATGAGAAGCCAGTAGCCAGCTAGAGAAATAACAATATTTGTGTAAAATGAAATAAATAAAATAAAAACGTAAACGAAATTTTTACGATTCTATTTTTCAAAACCGTTACAATACCGTTCCATTACACTACGATATTCTGTGCTGTAAACTGTAAAGTGAAAGATACATCATAAGATGAACATCCTTTTCGTCTCGTCGCCTCATAGTGAAATATTTATTACATTACCTTGGGGTACAGTGACATTTTCTTCAGCAAAACATTTGAGTAGAGGTAGAAACACTAACACAAGAAGAATCATTTTGTATTTGTTTTATGAAAAGCTGCATATATGGCATGTGGTAAACTCTAAATATATCAATTTTATTTATCAACCAGAACAACTCTTTATATTATGAAGTATATTACTGGCACAAGGTTCTGCCAACTATTGAGAGTGATTGGATTGGATTGGACTAGGAGCAATTTACTAACCACAGAATAATAGAATTCTGTATGGTTAACTGGTTAACGGTTAATAAAAGTAGAAGCATTGAGGAGACGAGATGAACACGAGCAAAAGCCAGGATATGATGTACTGTGATGATCGACGTTCCTTAAGCTTGGGAGTTAGACCCAAAGATCGTATTACAGAGGTTGGGGCTATTGAAGACTAAGATACATAAGGAAAGTGAAAGTTACACCTTCTAGTCTAGTTATGTAGTAAGAGGTAATAACATTTATTAAGTAATTTCGTATAATTAGTTTTAATATTAACAATTAAAAATGTTAAGTCCTCTATAAAATTGTAATTGTGTCTTGTTCTATGAAATTCATTATTGAAAACGTTAATAAGCAAACTGTAGCTATATAGCCCAAAAATATAATTATATGCTTTGATGATAAGTAGTTTTTGAAAAACAGGATCAAAGTTTGTATATAAACTTACAGAAGATATATTTGTATATGGCAATATTCATGAAATGTTTCAATGTCAACTTGTCAATTTTTGTTTACAATAATATGAATTCCGATTTATGAAACTGTGATCAATATCAGGCATATCTAATCCTAAAAGTGGATCAATATTCCCTCCAAAAATATTTACCACCGACATCCTGCAGAAAAACCCTTTCCTGTGTACTGCTTAATAGTCATGTGCAAGCTTCTATTGGTCAAAAAACTCTAGGCTTCTTAAAAATAATAGTTAAGCATTAGCATTATTTAATTATATTTAAGGGGTCAATTACTAATAAGACAACATCTTCATTATAACTTCATATATTATAATCGTAGCAATCTTTCATCACAATATGATTTTTTATAGCATAAAATTTAACAATTACCAATCTTGTGGGTTACATAAATAGTTCCACATGTTTCATAAACTTACCATATATTCTTTTATATAAGCAACATTTTGTCTAATAAATTTTACGAGTTTCCACTGCCAAAACACATGAACAGAAACATCTGTTTTTTGAAAGAGAATGAGGTGTTTTTGTATAAATATTTCAGCAGTGGAAATCAACTGTTAAACAAGTGTATACAGCATAGGCCTGTAGCATGTCTCGATACAAATAGTCAAGGACATACATATAAATGTTTAAATATGATACTAATTTAATGCAACAGTAAAAAAAATGGAAAAATGCATTACTACTTTACTTATAACTATTAATTAGATTAAAAATCTAAACAATAAAATAACTAATTAGTAGAAATAGAAAAAGGCCTCTTAAAAATGTGTTGTATTAGAATTAATACAAAATAAAATATAAATGCTCATGAAATGCGATATTTAAGAAGTATACTAGCATGTTAGTTAATAATAAGGAAATTGAAAGAGGTTGCAAACTGAATTGTCAAACATAGGCTTTGGTGTTTTGGGTATTTTGAGATATAAGTTACAAAAGTGTAAGACAGTGTTGGCAGTGGTTGCCTAATCCTGGAACAACTTATCAAAATTTTATGTAGTGATTCCCCATAGCAATATAAGGAATACCTGTAAATAATGATCATGTATTCATTGATGTATGGAGGAAGAGCAGGAAAGCTAAATGAAAATCTAAATTCTCTGTGTTATTGACAAGAGTGTTAGTAAATTAAATGCAACAGTAGATAATTAAAATGCAATAAATGTTTCATCTGTGTAGAGATATAATACAGTTAATGTGTGCATCTTAATCAATTGCTATCAAGGTTATTGGAACTAGAACATTAAACATTTTATTTAATTTACAATCTCAATTACTCTTCAATATCAATACTATATAATAATAATATAGCATGTCAGAATTGTTTATCTTCTGCTAATCAATTTAATTTACTCGTAAACAAGTAGGTTATACATAAGATCAAAACATTGTTAAGATATTTAAAATACAATAATTACAATTAAATATTATAAACTGTTACTGTTTTTTTTTTTTAAAAATTAACACTGTTTAATTAAAAGATTGTTTCACCCTTCAATAGTATCACCAAAACTGCTTCCAGTAAAAGTACTTTGTTTTTTTGTTGACAAGATTGTATTTTTGGAAGCCTATTCATAATTTAATTTCAATAATCATGATTTCTGGTTCCATCTAATATCAGCAATAAAATAGGTTGACATATAATGCTAAACTAAAATGTAATTATAACACTTTCTAATTTTTTTTTTGGTTAGGCTCTAACTTATAATATGCATACTAAAAATTATTATTGAAACATGAATATAAAAGTATTGTTACTGTTAGGCACACTGGAATAAATTAATATTCTAGATCTAGTCAGTCTCACATATTAATTAAATGATCACAACTTGCTTGCAACATTTTATAAAAATCTTTTAGGTTATATTTAAAAATTGTGGGGATACAAATATATTATTGTAATAATGTTTGTGATAACAAATTATTTCTTTTCCCTTACTGATCTGATAAATGAGCACCAATATTTGTAACATTTTGTGAACATTAAACGGCTGGATTGAACCAATTTTACTGAAAATTGGTGGCTGGCAGCTTTGAACAAGAAAATGGACATAGAATACTTTTTATCACGATTTCTTTTTTTTTTAATTCCGCGTTTAGTTTGCAATTCGCAAGCAAAAGCTAATATGTAATTGTTTTATATATCTGTAGAAATTATACGCTATTTCACCTTCATTCAAAAACTTTCAAAAATTGCATGTAAGAGGTAAAAAGTAATAATCCTTAAGAAACTATCCTAATTAAAAATGCATGTTTTAAACTTAACATTCTACAAAAATTTATACAAAACGATTTAATTTACAGATCTGAGTTTAAATTAAGAAACAGATCTTACATTGTGTAAATGAGATAAATTGAAATATTTTATATATGTGCCTTATCTAACTCAAGCTAAATACCTTTCAATGTCACATAAAGACATCTCCTTGACTAGTGAACATAGTCGTTGAAGTTAATTGTAAACAATTATGAATTGAAACATGTACTAACAAGACCATATTATCATAATGTCAAAGGTGCTACTATCAAGCAATTTAATAATGTTCCTCATTTAGTATACTTATTATTTGACAATTAATTGTTACTGTAAAGGCTCAAACTATAGTGAATCTTAAGATTTACCAACTACTTATAAGTCGGGAAAATTTTATGATCTTTGTTTACAAGCGTTTACAATTTACTTGGTAAATACTAAGTTTTAATGTAGTTTTGGACTTTTACAGTAACAAATACATATGTTCTTGTAATGTTCTTATATTTATTATTATTGGCTTTTAGCTAACAGAAGGCATTTCCTATAATTAGACTAATAAAAATATTAAATTTCAATTAGAAGATATTATTAAAAAGATTTGTAGATATATATAGAAAATTTATATATTGTCATATCACCTAAGCAGTTTATACTTTCAGTGCCACTATATCATATCATTATTATCAGTGTATCAATGTTAACGTTCAAGACATGTTGGTGGCACCAAACATGTTGAATAATTGTTTTTTCTTACATGGCCTAAAAATTTACACTAGATTTAAAAATATATCCAAAAGTCACGAAATATATATTCAACATAAACTTAGAAAGCTATACAAGTGGACTATGACTATATCACACAGAGGTTTACTACAGCTTGTTACTGAAATCACTTGGAACTGTATTCAAAGATTTTACATAATTTCCTGTCTGAATAGAGGATGAGATTCACGCATTGTTAAAAAAAAACCGACATAATTCTATGAAATACAACAATTTTAAATACAACTTTGCAAAAGGCTGTTGGTGAATTTATAAATGTATTATTAGTCACATTTAAAGTATACAAAATTACAGCAGTAAATCTTAGTGTGATATACATAATGGGACACAAGTATAATTGTTCAGCACCTATTTAAATTAATATTAAGAATTCAATTTTATTAAAAATTAACATTAAAAATATATTTATGATTCTAAATAAAAAAAACAACACTTACTAAACACAGGCTAGTAACAAATAATCACTGAGAGATCTTTTAAGTTTGAAAAGTTACAAAGCATTCATTTGATAACTTTGTAACAATTAGAAAAAATTAACACTGGGTCCATAAGAAAACTAATAAGATTCAATGTTTGATGTTCTTTTTCTAATGTAATTCCTAATTGCAATTCTTTATCAAAGTATTTTTGACAACCCAGAAACCTATAGAATATGGTGGCATTGATATAACATTACCATATCTTATATGATGAGGCACTAAATCAGGCATTGAGTTTTCATAATATAATGGCCAGCCATTAAGTAGTACCGTTTTAGTTTTTCTATTATTCGAAGGAGCACTTATTATAAATTCATCTATATTTAAATCCTTGCCTTGTATAGCTGTACCGTTCAAAAAAAACCTGGCTTTACCCATTTCCAAATTAATAGCATATATAGTTATAGCTGTTGTATCATTTGTATATTTTCTGTTTGTACAATGAACATACATTCTCTGCATAGGTGAACAATTACAATTGAGATGTAACACTTTATTGCCTACAAGTTTTTTATATAATACACTAACCCACCAATCTGGTAATGGCTCCAAATTATTATCCACCAAACTGTAATTACCTCCAAAGAAACTTTGTCTTACTACAGTTGTTATATTGTGTTTAGCGCATAGACCCAATTTATCAAGCCATAATGGACTCCCAGCGTAAGAGTTTGATAATCCCGGAGCACCTCCACCATATGAGCTACTAGTCTCAGTTATCCACATTGGTATGTCATTGTAATTCTTTGTATTATTTTTCATAGTTATTATCTGATCACTGAGTAAATTAAAGATTTTTGGATCCCAGAAATCTTCAAGTTTAGCTGTTCTACTATTTAAATAATATTGATGCCATGATCTTACATTTATAACATTGGATCCATTACCAAGAAAGTCAATCATGTACTGTAGGCAATTATGACAGTTTGGCTGTGGTCTTGTTGTATCTGGACCCACAAGTAGTGAGTTGTTGTAGCCATGGTGGTCTAAAACATGCCTTAATTTTTTGAAATCATGAGCTAACATCTTTGGAGTTACAGTGACATGAAATATATGGTGTAGAGAGTTTGGCTCATTACCAAGCTGCCAGTCTACTTTGTAGCCTCTATGCCTTGAATATTCGAACATCTCAACAGCATTGTCACTATTCCATTCGTGATTATCACGCAACAATAAATTAAGAGCAAACAAAGGCTTAATTCCTGTAGCATTGCAGAATTCATTTATTTCTGACCACTTTTTTCCGGTTAAAACAAAAAACGGTAGCTCTTTATGTTTACACATTTTTTTTACTGCATGGCATTCGGCTTTTGAAATATTAGACGCACATTCATGGCAAGAGAAGTGAGGATTATCTTTCGGACTGAAAATGAGTCGATCAGACATTGTACCTCCTATTCTTAAATGTGCAGGCTTTAATGCTGCAGCAAGTTCTCGGAAACGAAGTTTAGTAAAATCTACCCTATGATAATCTTGTAGTTCAGAGGCATCGATGCCGATACTTAAAAAGTTGTCCGGTAGAATGGTTTCGATTTCTTGATGTTCGTCAATTGTAACGAAGCACTTTTGATTACCATAGTATTTTATAAAGTAAAGAATCAATCCGATGTCACAAAAAATTGCTATTGCACAAATAGTTGCGAGACGTTTACCGCAAATCATTTTTTTAAACGTAAGTTGTCCTCTATAAGCAAGAATTACTGCTCACCTCATATTAGTCCTTCATATAGGTATTACAAACTTATGGCATCAACTACAATCTAACCACTATTGAATAATTTCAAAATAAATAGCAAATGCTGCAAGCTGCAAATGCCATGTTACACAGATAAAATTAAATGAAGTTCAGAATTGAAGCTTTGCAGATTTGCAGATGTAGCAAACAAATTGGTGTTGCCAAATTAGTCAAGTATAAGATTCAATTTCGGGAAAGAAACTGTCTTTAAGTTAAAATTTTAACCGTTATTAGGTTTTTTTATAAAAATATAAATTGATTGCGCTTTTTAGGTATTAAATAATTTGAGTCCTGAACTTCTGAAGGTTCTTATTAGTATTAGTATTTTTACCTGAAATAAAAAGATGTAATGAAAATTAGGTATAGTTTTTACATTCATGTTACATACTTACCCAGGTAATATAATTCCTAAAAATAATAAATATCAGTTCAATGGAAGCATTCTTATTTCAACATAGGTATTGGATAATTGAACACTTTGAAAATGGCAAATCAGTAGGTAGATTGTCGATTGTCACTGTCAATCGCTTGACATGTCAATGTTTCACAGATAAACGTAATTTTCAGAGTTTAAAGGTCTTGAAAGCTAAATTAAAAGTGTATACAGGACAGATATACTTCTTGGTATTTTTTAAACACTTATTTAAATAAAAGCATTTATAGCCTTACCAGTAAAATAGAAACCTTCGCCACGTTGCGGAAAACCAACGATATTTATGTCTTGTAATGATAACACTCACTAAAAATATTATTTTTTGCCATACATTGACATTGTTATTTGTCGTCGTCAAGTTGTCAAATTATTTTATTGTATTCGCGGTGGAATTTATGAGTTTGCGATACTTTGATTTACATAATTTCCTTAAATGCATTGACGTGTAAGAAAAGTGTTGCAACATCAACGAAGCTTGTGGCGCCGTCATCATAGGGTTTTTATATTTTTGACCAGCCTCATAACATCAAATATATTTTAAAAATCATGAAAATGTTGATAGAAATTTTAACTTTTTTCTTTTTCGCTTTGATGTCGGCCACGATAGGCTTTGCATGACATGACGATTTTAACCTTGCAGACATAACAAAGTTTCATATTACCACGGTTTTATACTACTTTGTGCATGTAACAAACAGTAGGTGTATAAAATACAGTATTAAAATACTAAAGGCATGTGAGTTAAAAATCATTGTACAAAATCTAACGTGCGTGGTCATCATTAAGATCTTACCGGCCAACGGAGTAGGATGTGCGATAGCAGATTAAAAAACACCGGTCTGTGCCTCGAGGCGAGACTATTTCTTTCAATATTTAGTTAAAATAAAAGTGTTTGCCTTATATTGCACAATATATAAACGTGATTGGGTTTAGGAAAGATGAAAAAAAAAAACAGCTTTATTAAGTATGTTTATTGATATACCATTATGATCAAATTGTTTTAATTTAATTATTGAAATCATATATAATCTGTATTTTAAATAAGTGATGCTTGAATATTTTATTTCAGATCATTAAATGCACTGTAATCTTCAAGTTTTTATTCATTAAATTGATGCGAGATATTGGCAAAAACTTGACAATCAATCTTATGTTAAATAATATTGAATCAGTCTTACTTAATCCATAATATGGCGCCGATGAATGGGTATAAAAAGACATTTTGTTATGAATTAAGATTATAAACAAGTTTCGAAAGTTACAGATGCATAATGAGATAGAACTTATGTTTAACAGCTTATATCGGTAATGATTATATGTTCCAATAAGTAATATTATTTATATAGATATGTATACATATAATCAGTTAAACATACAAAGACTTTACATTAAATTATAACGAACTCATAGATCATAGATACACCAACAACTTAGAGCAACTAAGTACAATCGTATCAACAATTTTTTTTTTATAAAACACACCTCTGTCTAAAAATAACATATGTTCTAAATTTTTAATTTACTAAATTATAAAATCATAACGAGATATTGTAAAAATAAAGAAAAAAAAATGTTTTGAAAAATTTTAAATTTTAAAACGAAGATTAATTTTTTATAAAAAGTCTTATATTCCGCATCCAATTAGAGTAACATAATTGAGTAAGGAAGCGGCTATTTCTAAACAAAATGTTTATAACTCGTCGTGCTTTGGTCCGGAGAACTCTTCGTGGCTGATGAAGCCATTCTTGTCTTTGTCCTCGTGTTGGAAGATCTCCTCAACAAGCTTGTCATGGCTCTCAAGCATCTGTTTGATGTCCTCGCTCATCTCGGCACCGTCGGCGGGCACCATTTGCTTCTTCAGATACTCGCTTACCTGCGAGTTAAAACCAATCAATTAATAAATATATTGAATTGCTAGATGACGTTACTAAATTAAAAAAAAATAATTTAATCCTCCAAAAGTTTAGAACCTTGTTACTTATGTGCTAATAACAAAGATTTAATGTTAAAACGATCACAAAATCTGTACAAGTTATTTGGACTGGTTTTGTAAAAATGGTTCCACGTAAATGTATATATAAGTTACGAGTAAGTTTTATTTAAATATTATTTTCATTTCATTTATTACAATAATTATAACTTTAATATTTTTTTATTTACAAGATTATAATTTATTATATTATTTAGTTGCAGGGCGAAGGCTAGTTCCGTCAAACTGACAAAGGAGTCACACAGGCTATTAAATAAACGAGCTTATTAATACAAGTCAGTGTTAAGTTAAGGGAATTGAAATAAATTTGGTTTAGTCTAATGTATGGTAATAAGAAATGCGATAGGAAAAGTTAGTTAAGTGCATGCTACTAAAACTTTCAAACATCATAAATGGATACAGTCTTGATGTAACAGTTCATTAGACGAGACGATCAGTTTTGTTTAGGAATATAATTAACAATAGGCGAATGCTAATTATTGTATTTTTATAGTGAAAATAAGAATAGGTTAAGTAAAATCAGCGACAGTGGCAAGGATGACCTTAAACCCTTCCTCCACCAAAGAAACCAACGTGGACTGACCTCCTCGCGCGATAGTTCTTTGTCGCCGTCAGAGTCCATCGCTTGAAACGCTAATTCTATACTCACTTCTTCGCGGGACAACATGTTATCCTTGTCGGCGTCAATTTCCTTGAACACGTTGGTGGTTGGCGGGGAATCCCCAATGTGGATCAACTCGACTTCGAAGTAGAGGGTCGCGTGAGGAGGGATCACATTGCCGGCCCCACGTTCACCGTACCCGAGGGATGATGGGATGGTCAGTTTACGTTTTTCTCCTAAAAAAAAAAACAAAAATTTGATTAATATTTTTTCTTTTCAACACTTTTAATTTATGAAACCCAGTGTAAATATTTACAAATAATATGTATGGCCCTCTAAATGTTACTAATATTATGAATACTAAAATTTAGATGATCCATCCATCCATGGTTAAATTCGAACTGATCGAAATAGCCGTAAGTTATGTGGTTATCTAATAGGGGTTTTGAAATAAAACAGTTATATTTACTTGGTTCTTAAATTACGTAAAATAAGATAAGTAGTCCGTATTTTCTATATATTTTGTCAAATTTCAATTTAAAGCAAAAATGTACAATTTCTTTCTTCCCTGCCAGCAATGAGAAGTCGCAGTGATAATTCTTTTAGATAGAAAATGAACCTCTGATAGCGGTGCGATATGTGAGTGCCGGTATTATAAAAGTTATTTGTTCACTGTACACTGTCTTTTACTACATAAAGAATATTCTATTTGAATATCGACTTAATAAAATAATATTCACTTGAAGATCATTTTAACCTTTTTTAAACGCTTAATTTAACTAGTAATCATATATCTTTGCACTTGTTTATAAGTCGAATATTACTTGAGTAAAGAAATTTTAGTCGTCACCATTTTTCATACTACTGTACCTCTGACGTCAAATGGTCAAATCCGACAAGTATAAAATTAACAATGAATTAGTACCGTTCAATTACAAATATCTAATTATCGTAAAGGTAAATATTTTCCACAAAACAATTTTTACGTTACAATAGCATTAATTAGATTTCATTATCCCTTTACCTATATATCACATCAAATTGTGCCAACGAAAACACTGCAAACATTTAAACTAGGTATAAATTACAAGAGATCGGTCGGAAATTGAAGTGTTTCATTGATATTGTTGCGTGATAATGCTATGGTTGCGTATCCGCCTAATATGCCAAAAGCCATGGGCTCTAGCAATAATTGTATTAAAAAAACAGTGATCATTTTGTACTCCTGCTATTTACAAGAATATTAAACTACGAGTTATTATGATAGATGTTAAAATCTTTTTTTTTTTGTTATTTATTCATAAAATTAATAATATTTATTTGAGTAAAGTTTGAATTAAAATGAAACCTGTACTAGTACTGTGTCCGATTTCATTTGTCTGTTTTTTTTAAACTTTCATATTAATAAAAAATAAAACTCGTGATATTTGAACTGATCCTAACGCAAATATAGATGTAGCAAAAATCAAACTTTTTGTTGAATTTACAAAATGCTATTATTATCAAACATGTCAAAAAAAGTTTGACATTCGTTGCCCTAAGGGAACCTTTTATTTCTTGTACTCCTTAACTTAGCTTTTTAACCTTAAATAGCTTCGACTTGAGTAGATCATCTGTAAAATACTATTTTTATTTTTACTACAGATGTTTCAAATTTCAAATTCCCAATATTATTATATCAATAATAAATTTATTATTGCAATGGATTAATAAACTGCAATAGAGTTACATAAATCAAAAACTGAATTGATTTTGATTGGTATCCTATCTTTTTAGTAGCAAGGAAGTGCTCTGTAGTGTACGTGTGTACACACGGGTATTTCGTAAATACTCGCTCTGCAAATGGCCTCATAAATTTTATACGTGTTTAATATTTAACGCAATACATTTATCTAACAGGGACCTGAGAGTTAAATGTCTGGTCGTCCCAGTCAATTTGAACTAAAGCAATTAGTGATTTGATTTGTAAAAGATTTTAAATGTTTAATCGAAGGATGAGATGTGTGTAGAATAACCTTAATGTTAATTTATAAATGGTTTTCAAATAAAAAGATAAACTTACCAACACACATATCGACTAAACCCTGGTCCCATCCCTTAATCACTTGACCAACGCCAAGTTGGAATGTGAACGGCTGGTCGCGGTCATAGCTGGAACAATAAAAAATTACAAATAAGATAAGTATTACAATCATGGAATCTAATTGACCCTTATTTATCATCGACTTTACTGTCTCCACATTTTGCCTTACTGATTTTTTGCGGACATGAAAATATATTTTTTTTACATATATACGCTTACAGCATGGTTTCAACGGTTAGTGTTTCTGACCCCTTTTGACCATTAAAGTTAGAAAGTTATCTGAAATATGTTTACTCTAAGACAATTTATACTTTTTATGATATTCTAACTTTTTTTTACTAGTTACTTATCCCATATAATGGCACAGACTGTAGTATAATCTGCATACGCGTAACTTATATTTAACGGTTGTGCGGACACAAGTTGTCCATATATTTCAACAATGTGACCGGAGCATCAGATAAATCGGCTCGTAGAATAACACTATTACATAGGCCTTTGTCCGCAACAACAGTTTTGCATGCATACCATGCGGTGCATATAAAATGTCGCAATATACTACGGATACCCAAATATTACGAAGTACCAATATTTATACATTGGATATAACAGATTATTCATACTTCAATGTAAAGAACAATTATTATTTTTGAGCATAAACTTTACTCTTTTATTTCTTGGAAGTTTTTTTAGCGAACCATTTTAATGCTTTTTCTAAGCAAAGTCAGATTCCTTTAGAAATAACCACAATTATCGAAAACATTTTGCTCCTAGCAACCTGTTCTACGCAATTTTATTCGTTTGTTGCTTTTAAAACTTTTTTTTGATGTACAAGTGAATATAACTGAATCTGTATTGTCCGGGCAATAGACAATAACATTGCTTCTATTCAATGGTTGTTCAATTTATTGTCAATCCGTAATCTACAAAGAGCCCTTTATACAACCGACAAGAGCAATTAAATCTTGTACATATTTGTCTCCCGCAATATACGGATTGTTTATAAAGTCTGTTTTTGATATTAATACAACACCATTCATTTATCTACCTTGATAGTCCTACCTTTGTCTATATAGATGATTAACAATACAACATATAATTTGAACTATATTAATTAGAATTAAGTAATTTAATTATTAATTATTTAACCAATTTTAAATAAGTTTTACCGTAACGATTAACCAAAATTTTAAGCAAAAATCTATAAATCTAAAAGTTTACAGATCTTAATTTTAATTAGTTTAACTATGAAAGTTTGCATGTACAATTTCAATTAAAAAATCTATAATTAATTCTCTTCAGACAGGACAATAGATTTTTATAAAGTGAGCGTTGTAGAAATTTTCCGGTAGCCAGCTTATTAAACTACTCGCTAGTTTTAAAAGAAAACTTTAAATTGAGAAACAAAGTTCCCTAAAGAACTCTAACGGAGACCGGCGAATGGTTGTGAACAACTGAATTCTTCTATACCTACTCAAACAATGACTCGTCCATTTTATTTAATTCAATCAATATTTTAATTATGTATTTTTCTTTGTATAACAGTTATGTTTAGCACTTCAAATGCGGAAGTCCCAAAGATGTTACCCAGTGGTAACAAGTCGTGGCTTTTGATGCATAACATTGTGTATAACGAAAGGTGTTTGAATATTCATACTTCGTTGTGAATTACTTCTATAGATATATATCTACTACTCTAGATTTTTGTCTTGGTACATCACAGAAAATAGTAAATGTTGTTTTATTGTCGTTTCAAACACAAAGGGCCGCATTCAAATGCATTTTGAAAAAATACAGTCCCATTATAAAAACAATTGGTTTAAAAAATTAAAAGAGAAAGTATGATTAAATTAAACTCGTTTAAACGCATCCTTGTATTGCATAACAAAACGTTTAGTCACATGTCTAGACGTGATACCATGCGTTATGTAATTGCACATTAAAATATTAGATTTCTTGTTACGTTAATAGTTTCGTAAGAATAAGGATGAATTTAAGTGTCGTTTAACTCATCAAAGGCTTTAGAACACGTAAGGCATCCAAAAATTCTGTAACCTTTATCCGTTTAAATATTTTAGAACACAAATGAGTTTTATGACAGGATTTAAAAAAATAAACTTAAGAAACGGATTAATTTTGAACTAAATAATTGAAAAAAATAAACCATTGAACTAGTCTAATCGTTCAGCAGTTAAATAAATTCTAGAATCTGTTATTGGTAGTGACAGGTGCAATTTCTTTTTAAAATTAGCTGCATATCTGATTCATACATTTTTCTATAGTAAATATTTAAAAGAACTTTTAATCGAACTCTTTGAATTGGAAAGATGATGATTAAATTTTTTAATTATTTGTTATCAAATTTGTTAATATAAGCTTTCTTTATGCCAATATTAAGCTTTACTGATAAATCGAATCTGTGGTTTAACCAGTCATCATCATCTCCCTTTTCTTATTCCACGTGAATGGCATCAGCTAGATTGTAATGAGAACGCTAGCGGTAACTTTTTGTTATAATCATTATCGAGATCCAATCATGTCACTATTGTGTTCCATTGGAGTCAATTATCGGACAAAATGCACCCGTGCGACCATTATACTCTCCCATTAATTTCGAAACACCCCTAAAATCTAATTTATAGTGTACTTTATACTTGTTACATCCTTATATTTCTGATATTATATGGCTACTTTGGCGTATGATAAAAAATTACAGTACCACAGAAGGAAACTAAAATGTTTAGTAATTTTTTTTCTCTAAAAACTGTAGGTATGTTGGCGTTTAAAGAACTTCCTATATATTACATTAAAATTGAATTGAGAACCAACGAATATTTGTTATTTATTTACATCCGCTCCTTATATGTGATATTCATCTAATGTTACCACGTCATATGTTGAGTGTGGTGAAAGTTCGTTGTCAAACAATGGTTTTCACTCCGTTTGTGTCGACCCGCTCTTACCATTTACACTTTCGATTCGCAAACGAGTGTCATTTACTTTCCCAATGCTGTTTTGTCATATGCTCAGTAATTCTTGAGATACACTTTTTGTTAACTGTAATATCTGTGATTCATCGCATTAGTGACAAAACAATATTAACGTTATATTGTTAAAAGGTATATTCAACATCTTTTGTAACGTGTAACCTCGATTGTCACTTGTTTTCACATATCGTTTTTCACAGATTATTGTTCACATGGCCAGCTCAACCTCCTTCGTACCACAAAATCCTCTTTCGTTCTACCAAAGAGGATGAATGTTGCACACATTATAAATTGTAAAATTTTACATATAATTGTCATAATGCACAGATTATCCTGTCTATCCTTAGTGGAATGGAAAGATTGGATTGAGTAAACTTTATTATCAACACGTACTTCTGGATAAGAATAATGACGTAGCAGATACGATTGTAACTTTAACTGTTCAAGTTCATGAAGAGATTTAGAGACATTAAAATGAAATTGAGTTTTCTTACTCTTCAGGGATAATATTCTAGAACACGTTGTGATAGGAAGTAAAGTTGTAAGAATATAACTTTTATGGGCTATGCGCGCAAGGAGGACTTCTTCAAAAATTTATACGCTCAGAATATAAGATGAACGCACTACATTGTAAACACAACTTTAACAAAATTAAAGTCAACTATTAACTTATGTTAATAGTTGACTTTAATTTATATTTTCATTGTAGAGTTTATGAAGACAAGCCGTTGTGTAAAAACCAAATAAGCACGACTGGTCTACAGCAATGCGCGCAAGATGACTCCTTATGTGTTAAAATAGATCTAGTTACAAACGGACATACATACATATCATTATAAAAATACGTTAAGCTATAACTTTGTATCGCTTTTTATGGTTATTTGACACGATTAAAAATGGTTTTGGTTATGAATTATGGTACAATTTTGAACAAATTTTTAAAACTTTATTGGATTTAAAGGAAAATAAACCAATATGTCTATATGAATATTTCATAATTAATTTAATAATAACATCAAAAATTGATAAGTGCTAGCGTAACTAACACGTTTTAAATTAGTCGGTATTTTACGAACAGCATAGATAAGAGACACGCGTTGGTCACGCTTATAATCGCTAACCACAACCGCAAGTCTAATTTGAAAATTTAACTGGACCGATTAAGTTGATTTTTTTTTCAACCTTTTTTATAGTTAGAAAGGAACACCTATACTTCTATTTTGTGTAAAACCGTTAATTAGTTATTGAATATGTTTATAATCAATTCATAATGTAAGTTAAAACATCGAAATGTACGAAGGTTATAAATTTTAACTGAAATATATTTTTCAAAGAAGATAAGAAGCATGAATCCTCTCTATAATAGCCAGATGTAGGTAAAAGTGGGATAAAATAGCTAGCCTCAGACGCGCTAATTAATTTTTGTTTTCACCTTCATGGCTCGTTGGCTGGTATTATCAAAGAACTTTCGTGTTCATACAAAACTTTCACGAGTTCATTTCAAAATAATAATTAAAAGAATAAAATTCGTACGTGATTAAAACAAACTCTGATTATATTTCAAACGGTTAAAACTAATTATCACACCTTCGGGCAATTTGACTGATTAAACAATGTATTATTTCTCAATATATGTACGCAGTTAAAATATTTTTTAGTAGTACTAATCTTTACTAATTCCTTTGGGAATGACCATGACCGAGTGTGGTGTAGAACATTTTTCGTTTAATCTTTAAAGTGGCCTAGTTTAAGTTAAATGGCATAGAGGGCCAAGAACCATAAATAACTATTTTTATAAAAGCTGCGTCACGTCCTGTAGGAGGGCAGCCGAGCGCGCCTTCTAACGTTGAATTTTTCACACCCCACACCCCAAGCCACAACCCCCTATCCCCATCGTACTTAATAAAATATCAGACAGACTTCGTCACATCTCAAAAATATAAAGTTTTTCTATTTTATCTTTAAAACATTCCACTTCTTGAAGATACACGCTCTCCATTTATATGTTGTAAAACTGATCAAGAAATTCTAGACTGCAACAGCAATTTCAATACTTCAAATAACGAGTTCGTATATTAATCGAGTTGGAATCAGAATAAAGGGTTCATTTTGTTGCTATGCAGTAAGGTAAAACAGTAACGAAATTTTTAAAAAAATTTTTGGCACCGATATCAGTTTGCGGCTATAAATTCAGAATGAACGAGAACTTCTAGAAATGTAAGCCGTCTACGCTTTGTAAAATATTCCGACGGCACTACAATGTCAAGAAAATTACTTAGAACAAGTTACTTTGGCTTGACATATTTAAAACTTAGTTACATAACGATAAAATTTTAAATTTATCAAAGAATATAAAATTGTCTTTGACTTTTTTTTTTGTGTTTATTTTTTATACGATAGTAAAATACTTCGATGAGTCAGAGTTTGCAAGTTTATTACGTTACTTAATCTAAAGAGGTAAATCTAATTCGAGGTAAACGCAGTCAATTTAGTAAGATGGTATGATTCAAGCTTTTCGGTAATCCTTTGATGCTAAATCATCACGGTTATATGCTTTTATTTGCGTTAATGTCGCCTGCTAATTCAAATATGTGTTTTCCTACGGACTCATTTCAAGCCTTTGAATATAGTATTGTTAGGTACATATTAACGTTGTATATAAATACGTAGAGGAAGTCATATAAACAGAATAAACTTATGTCTTAACTATATATTAAACTGCATCTTGCTATAGATGTTGAAAAAATAATTGCTAGAAATATTTAACCAGTGATAATTACAACCCTGTATTGGATAGGAAAAGGAACATCTGTTGTTTCCAATTAACTCTTGTAAAACGCGTCGTAGATTTTTTCTACACAAAGTTAATGTGTTTAAAAAAGATCGCAAAATAATTATTTACTATTCCTTTGAATAACTCTTCGATACAAGCAAAGTAAAGTTATCTGGTAAATTACTCTGTTAAAATATTTTAACCTATTATAAAGAATGTAGATTATTTTACGATACGTTACATTTTTCCAAAAGGTAACTAAACAATGAAAAGATGCATTAAATTTTTATCCTGCATTAAATAATTTGTATTCTATTAACAAATTGATTATTTAAAAACGCGTAAAAGATTAGACGACAAGAGTTTCAAAAGCATTACACCTTTAAAAACTCTAATGGAAATTACATGCTAACTTTTTTTATGCGACAAATTACATAAACAACTAAAAAAACTTTCACGTTACGAATACAAGTTCGATGAGAGGAACGAAGAGAGCTTTCAATGGAGAACTTCCATATTGCAAGATGTCTAATCACGATGCGCTTTTGAATTACGTAATAAAGGTATATTCTGTCTGCCAGTTGCAATGGAACGAGATTTCAAGAATCGGAAACTTTAATTAATTAGCGTCTATGATAAAGGCATAAAGGCTCTAAAGAGGACGCTTTTAATAAAGTGAAGTACGGATTTCTATAACAGTCTATCTTATTTATTTCTATATATCAACTTTTTTACATAGCGTTCAATCATAGCAGAATATAATTATAACAAACGTAATCTCCAAGAACCCGATTTTGTGCCAAACTCTATTTCTTTATTAATTTAAAACATAAGTGGATATTCCTAGCAAATTGCCTCGATTTATTTTTGCAGCAGCGCAAGACATTGAGGTTTATTAAATGAAGTAATAATTGATAGTTTCATAGGCTGAGGTCAGAGAATATAAATCTTGTACTAAATAAATGAGATTGTTTATAAATAGAAGGTAGAAGACATAAGAAAGTGTGGATGAATTGTGTAAAAGAGGATATGTTAAGGATTGAATTCAGATAAGGCTGATAGATGGATACAGAAAATTCACATACTTAGTCGACCGTAACGACAAAGACAGAGTGATAATGATAGTTCGCATTAATTATATCCAGTTACATGTTCAAAATCAACAATAAAACAAGTTGGTTGTTATTAAATCCAGCTGAAAGCATCATAATCGCGCCCCGTTCGGCGCGCTGCTGCAATAAATTTCAATCTGTTGATATTGTTGACACACACAAAGTCTGGCGGGCGCTAGAAATTTCTCAGAAGACACAAAATGTGGCCTCAGTGACAGGAACAAAATATCGTACATCTTATTTTATTAGTTCCTTTATATTTTTACGGCTTGTTTCGCATGTTAGGATCTTGTGGATTTACACTAATTATTTTCTCATAAGTATTGTTTTTTTACATTTCCTTTTATTTCATGTATAAATTTTTGATTTGGTTTCAAATTCCAACTTATTTTTTCTCTTTTTTCTCTCCTTTAGTGTTTCCTAAGTTTTTGAGTGGGTTTGATTCTCTGTAATTTAATGGCCAAATAAAGCAATGGATATCAAATAGTTAACATATTTAACATTGTTACAATAAAAACGGTCCAGGGATTTTACTAAATATAAAATTTCGTAAAGTTTTTTAACAGATATGAATTAAAAAATGATAAAGTGACCAGATGTGCGGGCGTTAGCCGTATTGCTGCCAATGTAATTAAAAACAACTACTGATTAAGTCTGTGATCCGTTTTCATATCCGTACAAATGATTCTATTTTCAAATTTTTACAAATCAGCTCACCGCATATTTCTGTGTCTAGGTTTCTTTAAAAGCCTAAGAGTTGATTATCGCTTAAAAATTCCGGTTTAACGATCACTTTATTATTAATTGTTATTTTAAAGAAACTTTCATCATATTAAAAAGAAAAGTTAGCGAAACATTTTACGTTATTTTAAGAAAATATGCAAAGGCTTAAATTTTCGAACAAGCAAAAGTTTACTAGTTTTAAAGACACTAGCACTCGAAGTTAAAAAGAGGCATTGAATATGACAGGACACATTTTTTTAGACAGGATAAACGAAAATATTTTACACAACATTAATTCGGTGATAATTGAACCTAATTGAAATAATTTTTATTTCACTTTAAAATATTTGCCAATTCAAATATGTTTTTATTTAATTTTATAAGCATGAATTTACGTCTTAATTTTATTTATAATGTCAGGATTGAATTTTTATATTCCGAATTTGTATTAGAATTTATAAGTAGTACAATCATAGGATTTCTCCAATGAAGCGAGCAAAGTAATTCCTAGTACTTACTCTACATTATAGAGAGATCACCTTACACATTAGTGAATTTCATTGATTGTATTTGCTTCATTGATTACAAACAACAGACATTTAATGCGCATTAAACACTAATTAGTTGTATTGTCACAATCACATATGTATAATAATCGTTTAGGGGAATTAAATTGGATTGTTATTAATATCCATTAATATGCTAAAAGCGTTTGATTATTTCTTTCGCTCTAATGATAAGCTTTATCCTATTTGATTTGTGAATCTATTGTTTAACCGAATTAGGTAATTATACCAATTGCATAAGGTTGACATTCCTATGTAACACTATTTGTGTTTTCAAAATATAATATTAATTACATGTTTTAATTAAATGAATGATTTTTAGAGGCATATTTTTTTTTATAAAGAATTAAACTTAAAGCACAAATCGAATTAAGGACAAAAGGCAACTACGATAACATTTCGATGAATTTTTAAAATCGCCGTTAGTGTTGGAAGCAGATGTTCACCGACAAATTCACAATATAGGGATAATTTATTATTTATAGCTGGTTTACATCTTGTTTTTGCGACTTTATGAAGTTATGACATACTAACTGTCGCCCGCGATTCCATCCGCGCGGAATTAATAAAGAAAAAACACTTACAATACTTTGTAAGTGTTTAGCCTATGTGTTCTTCCAGACTATGTTCTAAATCTATGTTTATAATATTAGTAAGATTGTTTTACAGATCCGTTCAATGTCGATTTATATTAAAAGTAAATAAAAGTAATGTTTTTGAGGCTAGGTGTGTGTGTATTTTCGTTCCATCTCTATTGAATTCTTAATTAATTTAATCGATGTTGAATAACTGTCACACATGTCAATTGGTTGAGCTAATGCCTGCTTAAAATAACTTTTTATTTTTATAGCTGGTGTGTTTGTACTCCATTTCATCTTTACAGAAATCCGTATCCAATGTGTCAGTTATATTTTTATAGAATATTAAACTATGTTACTACAGTTCCCAACTCGGCTTTAAATCGAATACAGTGGATAAAAACAGAACCGCATCGAAGAAGTTGTTTGGTCTGAGAAGAACTTTCTTTTAGATCTCCGACGGTTTCAAATAAACGTGAAATGAGCAAATCTTTATAAAATTGTTTCCTGAGTATTTCGAAATGCAATGATAAGTATGACAAGGAAAGCTTTTGATGGAAACGCGTTGTAAAGTTGTAAACTATATTAAGGTTTCATTACTATTTGTACGAAGATTATAAACTCTAACTGAATCCGTTATGAAAATTTGTATAAAAAATTTATTTTGTACAAAATATTCTTCTTATAAAATTTTTAACAATGTTTTTTTGAAACTGAATTCAAATTCGAAAAGGTTCTATGACTTTGCTTTTACATTACTCATATTTTAAAAATGAAATTGTTTAAGACTTTCTATTATCTCCGAGTCTCTATTATTGGTCAATTTTCCAAGCGTCTTCAGTTTCTGACCGTTTGAACGTTATTTCATAGTTAACTGACCGCTTTTAGTCTGTAACAGTATTACGAGGAGAGACACCACAAAGACTTTCAAAGACACTCGATAACGTATAGGACTGGCTGTTTCTAAATAAACCTCTGTTTTCTCGACTCGGTTTACTATGTTACTACGGTGAAATATGAAAAAAGAAAACAAACAAATTCCATATTTATCTTATTATCAACAGCAATTTTATAATTCTCTTACTCAAGGTGTTTATTATTGAAATTTGCGAATGAATGAAACGGTTGCTAATACTTTTACTATCTTTAAAAAAAAACAGAGTACACAACTACAGTAATAAAGTATTATTTTTCTACATACTTATTTAATAAAGTAAAATAATAAGCAGTTGCTCATGACTTCGTGCGCGCGGAATTAAAAATCCTAGATACCTACAAACAAACATCCATCGATCCAAACATCCAAACATTCGCATTTATAATATTAGTAAGATAAGTGAACACGTGAACTTGACTATATTGAAATCAGTACTAAATTTACCTTTCCTACGTTTTAATAAAACATTTCCCACAAAAACGTAAAGAATCCTTTGGATGTTTATGAGCGTTGCTACATTACATGAGTTGAACCGCTGCCCTTTTGCCCCTAAGCCAATAAAAATATTCACAGAAAAGACTGCTAAAGTAACGAAAAAAATACATATATACAAAGTTTAGTATTGGTACACATACTTGCTTTACAATATTTCAGCGTCAACAAGTGTATAATTAAAGGATTTTTTTTGTTGGTCAATCACGTGTAAACTACGTACCTATTATGATTATCTGATACGGAATCGTACTAAGAATGATATAGGCTATTAATTTTTGGTCCTTTCATTTTTATGGTTATTAAAGATTTGATTTATTGTTTTGTTTGTATTGAATAGGCTCTTAAACTACTGAACTAATTTGAAAAATTCTTTTACTGTTGTGAAGCTAAATTATCCCCAGGTGACATAGGCTATATTTGTTATTAGTTTTTTTTGAAGTCACGGACAACTGTTACTTAAATGTATGGATGCGCAATAGCGGGCTATGGTAACTTATGTTACACTACAAAATATTTGCACTTGTTTTTTTATTATCCAAAACAAAAAAATCGACGAGATAAATAATAAACCTATGCAACTGCGATTTACCGATAGTATTTTCATATAAGCCACGTTCTTGTATATGTTCTTTACAGACCTGACACGTACAGTACAGGCATCACGCCAGATACACCATTTTTGTACTAATGCATCTTCTAGACGTATTAATATATCATTTCATCGTAACTAAGCGAGACGGACAAATTGCTCACAACTTTATATAATATTTATTGGGTGGAAGGGTGCGCAATCAATCAACTGGGCGAAGCAATGGGTGGCCAGGCGATACACAAGCACCACCAACTACTTCATATAGTTTCTTAATTGCATGCTTAGATGCAATGTTCCGTTTATGGTTAAAACTGTTTCTGTTGCGTTAAACGGTTAAAACTTTTTTTTTTTTTTACTTGCAACTCTATACCTACTAATATTCAGATTCAAAAAATAATAAAACGATTTAATAAATATTGTATTTTCATAGAATCTCAGAAACTAGTATTTTGTAAATACACAAGTACTTCCGCGTCCGTTCTTTGTAGAATCTAGATAGCACGAATAGTGTATAACATATCGTTTTTCTTAAAGATAAATAAAAAACCCAAAGCTCTGTCCATTTTTTTATTGGTGGAGGTATCTATTTAACTAAGTGTGTGCTTATTCGTATCAAGTCGTAGTATTAAGTCACCATGTAATTAGAAATTCTACTTGAATAGTCAAACGTTAAAATGCAACTGAATCCATATACATTAGGGTTTGACTAACGAGCTATTCATGTTTGTATGTTCACGTATTGACTTCTGACATTACTACGGCATCAATCCAGTCCGCTGGGTTCACAGCTTTCAATTAAATAGTCGCATTTAGGTATCTCAGCCTTTACATTTGTTCTTTCCCAAGTAAAACATATATCAGCTTATATTTTTTACAAAATAAAAACATGTACAACGCCAAGAATGTGCAAAATAACCGTTCATCTTGAACATTTGTCATGAGAGGCTTATGTTAACTTAGTAGGGAAATGCGTGCGCTGAGAAAATGGCCCTCGACGTTTCAGTTTCAAACATTTACCTGTTAAGGAATATACGGGTGGATAAATTTTATATGTAATGGGATGTTAGACGACGGATTCTGTATGACGTTCTCTGTAGAAATTTGTTTCATCAAAGATAAAGCTGACACGACCAGTCTTTGTCGTTGGTAATATTTTTGTACATTTCAAATATTTTTTGTTCGTTATAATTGAGACAAAGAATGACAATCTTAAAATTGAATTTAAAAGCTCAAAATGAGCGACAATTCCCAGATGGATCATGCCTTTATGACAATCACGGAAGACTTTTTTTTATAAGGAAATAATAAAATAATTTAGACTTTATCAGTTTCGAAAACCTGGCTTATCCGGACATGAGGTGTCGCGTAGTTTAATGAAGATCAATAAAAAAAGAACAACACAGGGTTCTTTCAGGTTTTTATCGTAAAAGTGAAAGTTTTTTGCCTATAATTACGTTTATAAAATCTGTTAACAAAAAACTATTTTATTTCCTTCGTTCTTTTTCAGCTAATGATTTGCTTTCTTTAATTTATTTTACGTTATATGAATTGTATAGAACGATTGAAGAGGTAATAATATTTTGCTTTGCGCGAGGACCGACGACATTTGCGGTAGAGCTGAAGATTGCGCTCGACTATGGATAATGCGGTTTCTTAAGTCGCAGCTGCCGAGTGTGCAGGCGTCTCGAGAACGATCTACGAAGCGCCTAGCCAACCGGCGCGTGTAAAAGTGCCCTTAATTATTTACACAGACAGCGCTCCCCGTAAACGCGTTAAGATCTTTATAGAAATACGGATAGGCTAAATGAAAACTGCTTTTATTTCTACTTTTGTCCGAATGGTAGATATATTATGTTTTTGCTTGTATGTGTGCCCATATCGTTACATTAGGCTAAACCCTAAAATTCGATTATTATTTTTCTTCGAAATGTTGATTTTAAAAACAACCATTATTAGTTGATTAAATTGAAAATATTCTCGTCTTGTATCTTTGTAAGAATCTAAAATGACCGGGAATTCTGAAGCCAATTGTCCGCAATAAAACAGGCAAAGATCGCGCCAACGAACACCGTTCGTGTATTATTCAGAGGGTGGTGGAGCTTGGGCACATGTGACCACCGACAATTCACGGTCCACCGCATACACTTGAACAAGATCTATGTTTTACAACTTCATATTTAATATACAACGTGACTATAAAACAATCTTATTTTCTACAATCTAAAATCTTCGTTTTCTTAAAAATTCTCTTCTTAATTTTATTAAATATAACAGTTAAATTCCGACTTAAAAATGAGAAATTTATGACTTTAGAGTGAAACTATTGAATTATAGAATATTGCTACAGACGAAGTTTATAATGATTTTTTAATATTAGCGTCACTCAACTTTTTTAACCGGCGAGAAAGGGCCGTTTTAAAGATTTCATGAATTCGGAGACACCTCGACTGGCTGGAGAGACGACAAAACATTGTAACTAGGTGAAATATGTAAGAGCTCGGTAAGTTTTAATTCTGTCGATTCAACTTCTTGGATGGCGCGTGTTAATAATTCAGAGACGGGCGGGAGAAGACCGCATCGTTACCGGTACACCAAGAGGTTACTGTTTACACAGAATACAGATTATCTGGAAAATGTACGATATATTCAATCAAAATAAAGCAAAATAAATAGAAAATATGCAAATAATTCTATTAAAACCGAACAGAAAACAGAATTAGTTTTTATTGTGCTGAATTTTTTATTATTTTCTAGATTTTATGGTACAATTTTGTGCCTGATTGATGCGCGATATAGTTTTTCTGTGAGTGTTGGTATGTCCTTGTAACTTATAAAACATTGTCTAATTTTCAAGTGTATTGATCATAGCTTTCATATTTAGTTGAATCATAGAGTAGGTTCAGTTTTGCTTCGTCATGTGGTAACTATATTTCGCATATCATCTTACAAAATATATTTTAAATTTCTCATCCTTTAAAGATAAGCAACAAATATTATAGTATTTACAAAATATACTCGATTTTTAACTGCAAAGGATGATGGTAAATTGCATTATGAATTATTTCTTCATTCTATTCAAAGGTCGGGTGCAGAGGTACAAAGTGGATTTATAAACTCATTAAAACATAGAAAGCTTTTAAGGCGTTTAGAGAAACTAGCGTTATAAAAGAGAAATCTATATGAACATTCAATAACTTAGTACATTATAAAAAAGAATGCTAATATGGTTCTTTATCGTCACACTATTGTGGGACATCTCAAAACTTTGTTTAACACAAACAACTTAAATAACTGCACCGATAAATAGTTGTTTTGTTTTCAAAGAAAATTGTCTTTGAAAAACGATATTATTACTTTCTATAATAAATATTTGGTTATAATAGAAACTGCTTTCTGAAAAAAAAGGTACGATGATGACAGCTAGTAATGATATAATGCATGAAACGAATTGATAAATAATTTCAGTTTAATCGACGATATGGCTAGTGAAATATAATATTTGCATCATCGCCTAACATATTTACATTTGAAAATATGAACACTAACTAATCTAGTATTACCAGTCGGTAAAGAGGGTGCGCTCTATTTTACGACTGTTTCTCTCAAGTTCTTGAAAAAAGCAAATCCCAATTGACTAAAAACCATTTTATCTACGTGTTAGCAATAAGATTCTTTGTGTAAACTGATATAAACAATCGTAAGTAACTAATGAAGGCTAATGTACTTCATTAAGTGTAACATAATACATTTTGCGATGTCAAGGAGGGAACAAGTAAGAGACTGGATCTGTAATCAATGTCTATTCAACACAACGTGATATATAACATTGAGCCTCATACTCGTACAATGTCACAAGAAATGTCTCTTTGAAATAGTATGAGGTTAAGAGATCACGATTTTTTTTATAGAGAACCACATTCAAGAGGAGAGACGGTGAAATACTAAAAATATGGCGGATTGTAAAAATGTAATAAACTTAAATTTTTGATAACTTATTATTAAATGAAGTAATAAGTCATAAAATTTTGAAAGTTAGTACATTAAAACTGAATAGTTTTGCTAAATAAATTAGATAACGTGATGTGAAATTTGTAACCGTTTAGTAAAAGCCGAATGACACTTGAAAGGAATCGTGAATAACCAACGGATGCGGCCGATTGCGTCATAGATTGTAATTGGAAAGCTGACAGGGAAATCTTGTTTACTTGCGAATCTCCTAGCGCTTACTTTATATAAGTTTAATAACTAAATCCAGCTGACGATTCTGAACATAGACTTTTCAATCCAGAAACTACTGTGGAAGTTTCCAAAACAATCTGGTCATTGGTTTAGGAACTGTAGGGAAGATACAAAAAATAAATATTGATAATGATTTTTGTATGCAAAAATCCACTAAAACGAGTGGTATCGAATTCAGATACATCAAGAATAAAATACGGTATTCCGCCATAAACAAGTATCGTTTCGGGATTGCGATGGATCGCGATATATATTTTTTTCAGTATTAAATATTAAAAGGCGGAAAACCTCGCTCGGGCTATAAAGTTTGGCTGCTATGTATCACATGGGCCCCAACCACCCGCAACCTATAATCTTATTTTATTGACTACGGTGGAATATACAGTCGTTTAAACGTCAATTGACAAGTAACAATACAATTTTGTGTTAACTCTGACATATGAAAAGTATCATATGTCAGAGATAACACAAAAATCATTAATCAATTTGCTTTATTTTTTTTTTTAAATTAATTCAAGGATTTATTATAAAATGTTTTATAAGGTAACTTTTAATAATATTTCTTTTAAACACTGCAATGTATATATTTTTATATTAATAAATGTTTTTTTCCCAGCAGTGTGGTACTTATTAAGAACGATATTTTCTGTGAAGCTCTTTGAAAGTCGATCTTTTCAAAGAACGCGCAACATCTCATTCAAAACTTGAATTCTTTTCGCAAACCAAAGTATTACGTGCGCTCACTTAACTGTAAAATTTATAATATCTGCACTACGAGTATTAACTTTGTATGGAAATTTTTACACTCAGAAATATTATGAGAGAAAGAGGAAATTTTAATGATATAAAACTTCTAAGATACATGGCAAATTAAGTAAGATTAATTAGACGCTCAGCAATAAACTTATAATGATTAGTCTTATTAAATGAATAAAGGCTGTATTCTTATATAAACAAAAATGTTTACATGTAAGCAAAGGAATTATTGTAAAAATAAAATTTGTTGAACATAAAATAGACTATATTTTTATATTTTTCTCTTGATTTGAAGCAAACATACGTGGCACTTTGTTGACATGGCTACCGACGGACATAAAAAGTTACTCGCTTTTATCTACCCACCTTTAAATGACGACTGGCTATCCTGGTACATCTCGCACTCCAACCCCATCTAACAAAAAGCATACGTGAGTTTTTTTTATTTCATATCATAACGCAAAGCTATTCAATTCGCAGCGGCAGCTTGCGCAGCATCAGAATTTCATGTATGCTTTTTGATAGAGGCATTGAGCCTATTGAATGCAATAATTTTAGGCAGAAAACTTTAAATATAACTTCATAACATTGGATTTATTCGTAAAAATTAATTCGCTTGGCAACGAGCAAAATCAATATGAAGTTAATCGAATTTCTTTTCATTCAATACCATGAAATGTTAAGTATATAGTTGATCTGACATGCTCAGTGACTATTTAATTAGTCTAATTTACACTTAGCGACTAAAGAAAATGATTGTGGCAGTTAACAAAAACTCATTGGAAACTTCAATGACAAAATCTTATCGTAGTTGAACCCTGGGTGTTATCAAGCGAAGAGCCGTAATAAAAATATCCCGTTATTATTCCTTATCAATACATCAGTAAAGGTGACAGGTGACCTTGGAGCGCTTCAAGAACGTTTTGCTCGTTATTTTTATTATTCATATTTCGATAATGATGTAATGATAGCAATTACGAGTATACCGCGAAATCTCAAATAACAAGGTGGCAAACATTCACAAAATGGATTTTTAAAAATATTTTCCTTCACCTTTTTTCCTCTACGGTGTAATACACGGGTGGTAAAATAAGTGATTTTACCGATATTTTTTTCTATAATAAAGGTTTTATAATTAAATAAATACATAACAAGAAAACTACGAATGAAGTTCGCATTTTATTTTTGGTATTCGAAATTAATATTGAAGATGTAGTAAGAAGTAAATAAAGTTGTGCGTTCAGGAGACCTAATTTTAGTAGTCTTTCCCTAGCCAACGTTTTCTTATTAGGAAAGGATGGGGAGGGACAATGGATTTGAGTGACGAGGGCACGCATAAGAAGGGAAATTATTTTATTTATGTGCGTCCTCCGTCGATATGTAATCAATGCATCTGCAATTGCGGATGTTTGTGAGCAGCGGTTTCGTCGCCATTTCTTCTTCGACTAATACACTTGGCCGCTTGCTCGTTTGTCACCTTATAATATTAAAAAAAACAGAGGTATTATAAGCGGCTTATTAGGGTGGATGAAAGTACGCGTCTGGAACGAAACCAAGTGCTAGTGACGGCTTAGGATCATTCTTTCTTAATGTACCATATACAAAGTTCTATATCAGTGAATATTTAAACCATAAGACATAATTAAGAAAAATCACAAAGTGTTTCTGTTGAATAAAAAAATAAATTATAAATAATTTAATCATGGGTTTTTTTTGCCTAAACACAATCAAAAAATAAATTAATCAACTCTTGTATTCTTTCTTAGAATCTACGAAAATAATATAACATCGGTTGCTAACTGAAAATACGAATCGAATGACTCTTAATAAAACTGTATAACAACATTTAATATATTTCTGATAAAGCTTACGTAAGACAATCAGTTTATAAAAAATTATGAGAAAAAAAAACATTGTTACATGATAAGAATGCAACAATGTAACTTTAATCAGTAAATTGTATTCCTTTTAAAAAGTTTTCTTTTAAATCGGCATGTTAACGTAAATTGTAAATGTTAAATGACGTGGCCTACACGTTATCGTATATGCCAATCACATTTTAATTGTATAGATTTGTTGTTTTATTTCCAAGGTTATTTGCTTGATAGCTTTTAGGTCTCTCTGATAGTAGTTGCCATTTTCTCTTTTTACTAAAACTGTAAACTATAAAAGATCATCATCATCAGCTCACTATACGTCCCCACCGAGGGGCTCGGAGCCTACCCTAAGTTAGGGGTGACTAGGCCATAGTCAACCACGCTGGCCAAGTGCGGGTTGGTTGACTTCACACATATCATTGAATTTCTTCTCAGATATGTGCAGGTTGCATCACAATGTTTTCCTTCACCGTAAGAACGTCGGTCAAAATGTACATATGTAAATCGAAAATCGAAAACACAGTGGTACATGGCGGGATTCGAACCCAGGACCTGCAGATTGCAAGTCAAGTGCTTAACCCCTGAGCCACCGACGCTCTAAAAGATACTGTCCTGTAATAGTCGGTATGAAGCGGTCATTTTTTTTTTTTTGCAAAACAATCTTGAAATGGAGGAAAAACTAGAAATTCTGTCTTTAAGAAATTTATTAACAATTTAATTTAGAAAAGCAATAAAGTCCACTAACGGACGAGGAAAAATACAAATTGAATTACACCTTAACTTCAAATCTATCAAAAGAAACTTTATATCGTGATTTAGCATCGCTGTAAAAGTTTTATAAATCTCTGATTGCAAAGAAAATGAAAGGTGTAACAACATATAGGTAAACGTATCTAATGGGAGTAAAACCCACGATTATCGTCTTAAAGTCGGGCAAAAATATTTCCAGAGGTGTGCAAAAATATAGACATTAATTTTTAAAATCATATTTTAGTAAATGCAATTATGAATATAAGGTTATTTTAAATAGTTAATAGGTTGCCTGAATAACAGGAAGGGTACACGGCCATTGCAACTTCAAATGAATACGGAATCGTAAACTCAAGGAAAACAACGTTGAATTGCCAACAAAAATACGAATGAATATAATAAAAAAAACAATGCAACTTTTAAAACACTTAGATATAAATATTGCATATGTCACGAAAAGTAAGGAACTTCGTCAATTCTTAATCTGACGCTTGAATTATAAACTGACAGATTGTGGTCTGTCTGTAATATAATATACCATTACTTATGAAATAATATCAGGTTTGATTGAAATCATCATAGAATTACATTATCAGAGAAATGTTTAAAAAAGGCTAAACAAGTACACGTCATTAATTGGCCACATAGAGTTTGATATCTTATTGCGTTAACTGTTAACAGTTGACTTTCTTTTCACAGCTCATTGCCTTCAAGACAATAAATGCTATCAGAATGTCTTCAACAGACATAACAGTTCTCTTTGATTCTATTAAACAGATATTCGCTGATAAATTTATATAAATTACTAGCTTTTACCCGCGACTCCGTCCGCGCGGAATAAAAAAAAAATAGAAAACGCGGTAAAAATTATCCTATGTCCGTTTCCTGGTTCTAACCTGCCCACCAATTTTCAGTCAAATCGATTCAGCCGTTCTTGAGTTATAAATAGTGTAACTAACACGACTTTCTTTTGTATATATAGATTATTATTATTGTACTTAAATACGTAACTAATGACATATGAAAAAACTTTAAATACTTGAAGTACCTATATGAAAATATACATACGTACAAGTAAAACCTTGAGGTATAGTTAATTACAAACGAATGTTTACTAATGTCATTATCATAGACGTTTAACAAATACACGTTTTTATCAACTACCTACAATTTTATTTCAATTTACTCGCTTTATCCATATAAAACCCACCCGTCAAACATATAAGGGTGTTGGAAGTAATGTAGTTACAAAACACACACAGTGCTACTAAAAAATTTATTGTTCGTCACCTTGAGTACTAGAAATAGCATCGCTACCTTAGCTATATAAACGAGTGACAATATTTAACTAAATTTGGATTACGAAAAACTAGTTAATATCACAAAGAGGATTAAAATTATCTCATTCAGAAAACAATAGAACATCTGCAACATATAACTTCGTTAAAAATGTACGCATGTTTTCGACTAAATTATTTACCAAATATTTCTGAAACCAAAATCACCGTATAAAACAGTGATTCTCAACCACTGTGCCGCGGCACTTTTGTGTGCCGCCACATTTTGCAAATATATAATAATGTTAATATTATTAAATTATATCATTTAAAAAGAAAAATATTTTTAACATGAATATACATATACTCGTATTTAAATCCAAATAGTTGAAAAAAAATACGCGTCTAGAAATGTCATATAGATACAATTAATTTTATACAGTTGATAAACTATTTATGCAGTGTGTTGTAATAAGTAAATAATTTTTATCTTTTTCTTTGTGTGCCGCCAAATTTTGAAATCGTTAAATATGTGCCGCAACAAAAAAAAGGTTGAGAATCACTGGTATAAAACATATCGTCATCCCTGTCATTATCTTTGACAAAACAGAGATAACAGCATGTTTTGAACGACGAAAGTTCAGAAACCCACGGTTATTTATCTAACACACACACAGAAACATATAACTTCCCCGCTCATTCCTATTGTAAAAACTGAGATGACAATATGTATTTAGTTTCGGTAGTGGAAACATACGGAGTTTATCAAAATTCCAACGTATTTGTCCAGTGGACTAACATAAATTATTTTAGGTAACATTGGTAATAATTTAGTTGCAGCTAATTGTAAGTTTATTTCTTATTGATGGCCTGAATAAGATACGAGCCCGCATTCGACGAGCATGTACGCGCAAATGTTTAATAGAAGAAGATTGGTGTGTGATCAACTGTTACGCAATAACTACTTACCTTTCGAGGCTACGAGCGTTGCGATTATTTGTTTAGTACAAATGGAATCGCAGGGTACATACAAAGTTTTCTTAAGCATCGTGAGTTATCAACGCTTTTACAAAACATATCATCAACTTTCATCTTCATTTTAAAACCAATGTTTTTTTTAAATAATCAATGAAAGGATGACGGTATCTTTACTTGTTTTTTGGTAAAAATCTAAAATTTAAATATTTTCTCTATCTTACTTCTTACTAATATTATAAATGTGAATATTTAGATGGATTGATGGATGGAAGTTTTGTTAGAAGGTATGTCCGTAACGACTCAACGCATCTTGATTAAATTAGGCACAGTTGTAGAACATAGTCTTGAAGAACACATAGGCTACTTAATAAGATTTTTTTTAATTCACCGCGGTCGGTGTAGAGGGCGACAGCTAGTTAATTGTATAAAGTATACGGTACCTTACACTAAAGCATGGAGAATTATTTGAACACGCTCGCTCGCTCACATCTTACTTGGTCTGAGACTAATCCGTTTGCTATGCCGCCTATTTGATACACAAATACAATACTCTAATTAATTTACCCTTTATACATTCAATATTCAACGTATCTTTGAATATTCGATATAATTTAATTTTACTCTACTAGCTTTAGACCGCGACTTCAACCGTCCGAAATTTTAAAAATAAATTTAGTAAGCAAACTACTATATTCAGTACCAAAATTCATCGAAATCCATTAAGCCGTTTTGGAAATACGTAGAAAGATCAATCTATACATCCATTAAATTTTATCTGTACCAAACTGAGAAGGAGTCTGATTTATTAGAGTGGTTTGTTCTATGTTCATTGAGATCTCTACTATCCTAAACTTATTGACCGATTATGAAAAAGTTTTCATTTGCATTTTTCTTACCAGTGTCTTTGAGTTGTAATTATTCTGACGCATAGGCTTTTTAAATAACCTGTCGTACTACAAATAATGGTTTTGTAGCTTTAATAGGCCTAGAATATGATTAGATATGTATATCATTCTTGTATGACCTTTTTAGTAACATTTTATGGTCCTTACAAAGATATAACATAGCTATGTTTATTAGTTATTCAAATATTCCATTTATTTAATATGTCAATAGGATATTCCATATAACTTTCAATAAAATAGAAATACATTTTAACATGCAAATACGTATTTTGTTTTTAACGTGGAGTATTTACCTAAACCTCTAAAAAATTAAACAAAGATAATCTAAAATCAACGATACTTTTTAACCGCAATACATGAACAAACATATTTACTTTTACCATGTCTGTATTTGGTATTTGCCTTATGCAGTACAATCATATTACCTTTTTTATTTTAAAAGTGAAGGGGCAAACGAGTAGCGGGAACACCAAGGTGTTATCGACGTCCATGGACATCTGCAATATCAGAGGAATCGCAGATGCGTTGCCGGCCTTTGAGATGATGATACGTTCGCTTGTTGAAGGACCCTAAGTCGTAGCGGAAATACCGCCGAGGACAGACCATTCCTCAACGCGGTTTTACACAGTAGAAAGCTACGAGAAAACCGCACGATTGTGGATTGCCAGCTATCGGATGGAGCCTGGCGGTCTGTCGTGTCGTCCGATGACGGAACTCGATGGCAGGAATTGTTCCAAACAATTCTTCTGAGCACTTCTATTAAACATGAAAAATATTAGGACCGAGGAATTTCTCTTCAGGTTTTTTCATTTTTTGTGCGCCAAAAACCTTTGTGTGATATCTTTCCAAGTTATGATTTAATGAAGAGTATCATATTTTATTATTTATTCATACCAAATTTCGTACATGTTTGCCATTCAAAAAACATTTATTAAAACGTACAATACAAATTTTGATTTTACAAAACAAACTTATGCCAACATTGTTCTCGGCACCCGAGAGAATGGAACAAAGTTGATGAATTGTCCGCGGAATCAGATAAAAGTAAGTTAAAAGAGTCATAATTGCATTTATCGACGATCTTGAGGGAACGGCGAGTGTTTGTTTCGACTTAACAATAAGCCAAGGCACAATGTTGCGAGTAACAATCATTGGCTCACGAAAATGAAAGCAAAACGTTTCACAGGCACCTACTGACACATAGCAAATGTACACAAAAAATAAATTCTCACATACGTTATGATACATCTTAACAAGCAAAGAATAGGAGGTCAACGTGAGCGACTAACGCGACAGTTACATGACAAGATAGAACACAAATATATAAAACTACTACATCTCACTAATATTATAAATTGTAAAATATAAGCACAAAGTAGTCATTACGATAGATTTCTAAACCATAATCTGGTTCGCTGTTCGTGATAAGATTTCGGACTTCCCATATTTACTTGATTAATTACATAGCCGACCGTTTCCCTAAAACTCTTCACATTCGAAACTTAATTTTCTTTCAGGCGATTGAAACTTTCTCATTAAATTTCCATCAGAGACAACGATCGCCCGACAACACAAATACAAAGTAATCAAAATTGTTAATGAAACCGCCATCCAGTAGAAATGAAATTGATTTCCGTCCACAGCGAAAATCTTGTGAACTCTACATTCCTCTTTGTAAATATCACATATTAACTACATCAGCTATTTGAATAATTGCATTTGTTCTCACATACTAAAATGACTATTCGTTACGACGGAGACAAATATTTCCTTACTCTTACTTTAATATTATAAATGCGAATGTTTAGATGGATGGATAGATGTTTGTTGGAAGTTATCTCCGGAACTGCTCAACAGATCTTGATGAAATTTTGCACAGATGTAGACCATAGTCTGGAAGAACAAATAGGCTACTTCTTAAGTTTTTTTTTTTTAATTCCGCGTGAACGAAGTCACGGGCGACAGCTAGTAATGATATAAAGTCAAAGATTCGTTTGTTTGGTGAAGATAAATTTAATAAAGATCTAACCCAATGAAAACTGAGCCTTTGTATGACAGAAGCTGTGTGATGAAGCTAGTAAAAACAATTATATTTTTCATAAGGTAAGTAAATAGAAGGAAAAATGAAGCAGAATAAGTAAACATGACCAATACTAAAAAAATAATTCTAACCAAGTTACTGATTGTTCTGTACTCCCGATGGAATTAAAATAATATTTCTTCTTACAAAATCATTTTTATATAGTTGTGTAATAATTTCTATAGTTGTGTAATATTTTCTGGTTTGTTTGGTGGTGTGTTCAATAAAATGAAAATTGTAATTTTTATTTGTACGGATAAAATATTCCTAAAACTGCAAATTTCAACTATCGTAACATCTCCAATTTTTTTTATGAGAGATAATGTGCTAAATTGTTTCTATACAGTACTAACTCACTGTAAGCGTGACATGATTAGACAAAGTCTGTTAGTAGAAGAACAAACAGAGATGAAAGTGTTTACAAACATCCCTGAGCCGCATCTCATTACGTTCCCGTGCAACAAGTTTACATTAATGGAACTAGGATAGGTAATTTGAATTACTCCTTGAAAGCATTGCAACAACATCAAAGTAAAATTTTCCATTGTAGTTTATATATATTCCAAGACAAGATACGTATATATTTTCAATGCCAGATTTTTAAGGAACTTCGGGTATTTTACTGTTGCTATGGGTGGTTTGAGAGAAAAGACTGGTCAGACAAAGTTGATTTTTTACTTGATTATTTTAAGTAATTACTTAGTAAAGTACAATATTCCTACATTTATATTAGATTTTTCATTATTGTTTAAGTTAGATGTTGCTTTATCAAGTTATTTCTGGTCACGAGCCATTGTTATTCGTTTGAATAAAGATTAGCACTTTGGTTGCGGTTCCTGCAGCCACTTCGCTACGTCTGACCTTAGCAACCGCAATTTAAAACGGAATATTTATCGCCATTGCTTCACTAACATAGGCAGGTGATCAAAAATTTACTTCGAAGCTAACTCGTTTCTGAGTCCATTACTGCTTGACTTTGTGGGCGGCTTGAAATAAAAGTATACGTTTTTGACTTTTTTTTGTCTTAGTTTTAGCTTGATAAATATTTGTGTACGTTTTTATGTACATAATTCTTCTGTTATTTATTACTCGTTATTAATCTGTCTGCCACTTTATGTGGGCTTTTCCCCTCACTGTGTTGTCATTTAGTACAAGAATTTCATTCATCATTTTCATTTGAACATAGTTCTATAGTCATACAAGGATATCTAAGCCGGTAAGAGAGATGCTGTTATTGCGGCATCAAATATGTAAAACCTACATGAGCATACAAAATGGAATAAAAGCAGAAATTTGTATTAAAATTTGTGCAATGCCTATCTGGGTGTAAACTACACCAAAACAATCAAAAACTAATTTATACACAATTGAAGATACTTAAATAATTGTCACAAATTTTCCATCTAGGCCCAGAACATGAAAAGGACATTGAGACATGTTGTTGTCACGTAGACAGGAGTCGGCTAACTATCATAGTTTAGTTTTACTTATGTTATTAGTAACAATACACTTTTCTCAATGAGAAAACTTAATATTCAAAGTAAAAGAGCTTAGAACAAATCACCGAAGTCGCTGTAATGATGCACTAACTTCCGTATACCTGTAACTCTTGAAAATTGTCTCACTTTAAAATGATTATCTAACTTTGTACCGCTTAATCAATAGTGCTTTAAGTCTTTACACAAACACGACAACTTTTAAATGAAACTTTCCAGTTTTATTGAGTTTCAAGGTGAACTTGATAGGTTTTATGATTAACAGAAGTGTATTTGTTATTATTAAATTTCATTCGAAATCAGAATATGTTTCCAAAGATCGTTAAATAAATAAAAATTAAATAGAATATAGATTATGTGTTTTAAATTTGTAAATTTAAAAGAATGTAGTACAATTCAACGTACCACTCAGCATAGTTTTTTTATATTCAAATTGGATACATAACAACTTTCTATTGTAATCATGTCATGTTGAGTCTCAAATCCTGAGTAAAATGCACATCACGAATAACTGACTGTCATTATATCCGGGTTTGGTAACAAACTAATAGTTTGAGTTATACGGAAATAGAAAGCGTAGAAAAGTATTCAATGAATCTACGTTACGAATAATTAAAAAATTAAGCAACAAATTGTTAGTGCATCCCATACGATAATTTGGTGAAAGTTTTAGCAAATTGTTAACTTTTCCACCAAACTTTACGCGGTGACTGCAAATAGAATGTCGCAAATGTCATTCGTTAGCCGAACATCGAAATAACAAAGGGTTCTGTTTTTTATGCAACGACCGCGTGTGCCGACGAAGATACAGCATGAAATCCTTTTTTGGAAAAGATAGACTGGCAAAGTTTTATGTCAAATAAATGAACCACAAGTAGGTATCCATTACTATCCAAAAAAATCTCCGCACTAACAAATAACTAGTTATCAGAATATAAATCTAAAGTCGCAATTTCACCACTCTTTAAAACCGGATAAGCTGAGGTGAAAAGTTCACGTAGGACTTAACAATTACAAGATAATCATAAGAACATGTACCAAATTTTACAGAAATTCTTTTACAATTATGTGTAAACAAACACATAGAAATAGAATAAAGTCCTACCAGGAAAATTACGCGCGAAATTAATTCAGAGTTTTTTTTTTTCAGGAAAATAAGAATTATACGCATCCTGACAACGGCTATTATTTAAAACGTCCGAATGAGCGATATGTACACCTATAGGCATAAAGTATAGTAGTAAAATTATCTTTTTGATAAAACTCAATCTATGTTCCGTTGCAATAACAGGTAATATTATACCACATAATACAGAGTGAGTTTAAGCCCAAAATTAAATTAACAGCGTTGGTAATTAAACGCTAAATTTCCGTATACTCGCATAAACGGTAATAACAAAAGTTCCCCTTTGAGTTCAAGAAACAAGCACAACTTCACAGAGCTAATCACATATCTCAGTCTTAAATTCGGCTTCCTTACGGCTCCGCTAGCCTGCCAGCCCGCCACACCAGTCTACTTGCTATACGCCCCGTATTATTACATCTCGGAGTCGTTTGTTGTTGCCGTGTTAAAGGCCAAAGTTTTTAAATTTTCCACTCACCTCAAGTAAAATAAACAAGATTTCTTTTTCGTTGATCAATTATAGAAGATTTATTTACGAAGATAATGTTTAAATTCAAGTAATTGAATTTAGGTATTCAATGAGCTGGACTTTGCGACTTGTAATTGGAATTTATTCAAGCTAGTCAAGTCTGTATTCAAAAGTATTTTTCGATTAGTTTTGAGAAAATTATATCCATTATAACAAGGCTGATTCAGGCTCAGGAGGGTCTATGGTCTACCTACAGGAACTGGTAGTAATAGGGTAAAGTTGCTGATGCACTTTGACCATATTACACAATGATAACTAGATAATTGGGTCAAACTGGCAGTGGGAAAGACGGCGAAAGAGCAGGTTGGTCATATAGACAATGGTCTGAGCATGTCCAATTAATACTAGTTATCGTGAATTGATATTCCGATTATAAAGACACAAGCCGAGGACAGAAGATTGTGGAGGCAGAACGTAAAGAAGTAAGTCATTCTAAGAACCAAAATTAACCACTAAATTGGAAGCAACATTAACGAAACCAGGTTGATAGAAAAGTGGATATATTAATTGACATATGTATTTAAAATTTGTTTATGAAATATTAATGTGAAATTATTAAAATTACTTTATATTATTAATTAGTTAATATTAATTATTATTTTCTCGTAAATATCAGACGGAATATATTGCTAATTGTTGAAAAGAGTAAAATGTATTGCAGCAATTTTCATTATCCTTTTAATCCGGATACTTGTCAAATTTACCATTCCAATCAAATGGAACACTGCGATGCAGTTCCATTTGACCGCAAATCTCTGCCCAATCTTTGAGTATTGCAATCGTAACAATATACATCATAAAATAATCAGTTAAAATTCTAAATGATATTTATCGTGATATTTGATCAACGTTAGACTCACCTCTTGTTACAAATGTGACTAGAACAGGTCTAAATGCGATAAATGTAGATTAAATAAAGAATAAAAAGAAATATTGTAATATGGAAGTTAAAAAAGAAATAAGTAAGATCGAAGTCTTAGCAGCATTCTTTGTAAATTTTTTTTTTGTACCTTTCTTTAAGATACGATTAGTCAGACACTAAATTTTATTTAGCATATTGTGTTGGTGTTGGGTACCTTGACTATTTCGATAACCAATTCATCCACCACGCGGCAGAAGGCGCTGGCAACCAGTTAGTGAATAAAATAATGAAAAACCGTCTTGATTTATGTAAATTAAATTCTAACTTATAAAATACACAGCGCAAAAATTATAAAAAAAAAACATAGGCAGCAACGCAGTTCTCAGTAAGCATTAGGAATAAAATTACAACGCGGCAAATTGATTAGGAACGCTTACGGTATATTAGTAGGTACATATATTACACGTAAGTGTTTTTAATATCATTATATCTTATCGAGGAAAAGCTAAAATTTTACGAAGATAAAATAATAAAATATACCAATAAGATTTATATATGTTAAATGTCTTTATTCTTTAAAACACGTATAAGTTATAAAATTGTGAAGAAAATAATAACAATTTATTTAGGTAGATATAAATAAATAAAAAAACTATGTGAGGCACCAAATAGCGGAAGCGATCAAAATTTATAACTTTCATAAGATAGTAACTTCATCTAGTTATTGTAGGAGTAATTTATGATAGATGAATTAAGTAGGTCAGTCACATTACTGCTAGTAATGCTGTGCACTCATTTTTACAATAATTTAATTTAATCACGTACAATTTTTTTTTCATTATTGCACCAATAAATATATCTACCTACTTATCGCCCTTCCTCCTCTAATCATCAACCGGATATGACCTCTGATCTTATTTTTTAAGTAGTGACGTTATTACGAGGTATTAATAAATCTGAAATAATTGTTTTAAACAATAAGTTCACTTACCTCGCGTCAAATTTGTGACCGTTTTCGAGTGTGCCGGTGTAGTGCATGGTCAGCATATCGCCGTGTTTGGACTTGGTCGTGCATTCTTCGGGAACGCTTACAACATCTATCTTAAATTCTGGCTCGGTACCCGCAAACGTAGCTCCAACCAGTGCTAACAGCACGAACACGCAGCGCATCTTGAAGTTACGGAAAGTTATCGCTTCGGCTGAAAAAAGACGTCCGCTCCCTGCGACCGGTGCAAAGCAACTGAGCTGGTTTTGCCAACCAACTTGGAATTCGTGAAACTTTGCCGTTAGCGAGTGCGATGTGGCCAACGTGTGTTTTGACCTCTCACTCTGGCCAGTGCGTTGCAGTTCGAGATGAAGTGAATAAGATAGAGTGTTATCACTCAATGACGCTGAGCCTCTTCGCGTTTGCCACGCAAGCGAACGATGACGCGATCTCCTCATTCGCAGCAATAGCGATGTGTTCTACTTTTACCAAAAACTTACAAACTTTTCTATTTTAAGCTATTAACATTAAAAATTATATTAAAATGAATTAAATATTAGTTGCAGCTTCATGAAAAATTGGCGCATGAAGACCGGGAATTTTAAATTATCCTAAGTTTTATTTCCTTACATTGATATAAATTGTTTATAACGGTAATGTAACTTTCTCCAATTGTTGATGCGTTAGTTGAAAGTGCAAGAGAGACGTTTGAATTATAAAGATGCCTTTATCTTTTAATTTATTCTACTTTTTAACTTCTGTGTCTGAAATCGGAGATAAGTAATGTTATAAATTTTGTATACTTTGCGAAAATATTCTGACTTCGTTATTTTGTAACACAGGCTAAAAATATAATATGTATAATCTTTGGTACACTGCAATATAAACAATTTCGTAATTGTGTCACATTGAATAAAGTATCTCGCTAGCTGTTAATTGTGATAACAGCGGACGTATTGTCGATTCCCGACCGGTATATAGTTTGCGATATATTTTAAGAAAACTTTTTTTTTTAATACATATTAAAACTGTATATCATATAAATATAATCCACACTCTTGTAATACAATTTTTACCTATTGTTTTATATAAAAATATATACAGTTGATGTTTGTTAATTTTAACCCTTTACTCGTATATCTGATTTCTACTGTTATTCTGTAGACTCCGTTTTATACTTGTTACATTTATCGGATTATTTACGACCATGACTTTCTTTTTGTCCGACTGATGGGTGGATTTTGAATTTCGCGAATATTATGTATGTTTTTTTATTCTAACCTTCTGCTAGGTTTTGAAGTACGAGGTAAGGTTGAAATTGTATCTTTACCCGTGATGATTGAGGGAACGAGGATTTTTTTTAATTAATTAACTGTTAATTTTGTTGTTTGTTTCCTTTGTGTGTACTTTTCTGTGGTAAAAACTTAGTTACTATGAGGAAACTGTATATCACAAGTTATTTGAAATTATACACTACATATTACTAAAATTGGAGTGACTGTATGTAATATAAAAAAAATCATATTTCGTACACATGATGTATTTATTTGCATAGCTAACAACAAAAAAACATTTTTTTTTACATTTTTGTCTATCTTTCCGTCTTTCCATGTTTGTTCCGGGTGATCTTTGAAACGGCTGGATCGATTCTGCCGAGACTTTAACGGGAATGTAGCTGATGCGTGCGTAAATGTAATCGGCTGTTTTCTTCTGTGCTGACAAAGTCGCGAGCGATCACTAGTTTTAAAATATAGATTGGTTTCAAAGGATTGCGAGGAAATGTTTCTCGCAAATATTTTGAAATTTTCGAAGTTTAGTGTAAAAGATATGTTGTATATTTCAAACTTTAAGTTTTAGAGTTCATATAAAGTGTGGTTAATATTTTATTGAGAAGCATGTTATACTTTTAAGAATTTTGTTTCACTGACTACATTCATCGCACTGCTATCTTAATGAGAAATTATTAAAATATTTGTAAGCATGTTAGAGCTTATTACACGCTTTTAATATGTTGCATATCATAAATTGAATAGATTCTGCTGAGCATTTTCTTAGCGAAGCTAATTATTAAAATGAGATATTTTTACAAAGTCATTTGTTTTTGCTTAGCGTAAAATATTTTTTTTTACACATTTTATATGAAGCAGCTAGTATTTTTATATGATAAATAAACTAAATAATTACGCTGCAATACAATTTGAAACAATACATATTTATTTATACATCAAGATAAATACATGTTTGAAAATGATCACTTAACATATTTTTAAAACTTTTTTAATTATTACATTTTGTAACTGTACGGTCAACATGAAATGTAAAGTTTAAAAGCATAGAATATTTTTATACGCGAACGCACACTTTAGGAAAACTTCAAAACATCATACTTAGCTATTACGTCACAGAGAAAATGTTTTAATTAGTTTAGTTTTTTTTGCTTTGAAACTTATTTAATTGGGATTTCATTTCTGGTACAAACTTGTGTTAAATAAACATTTTAAATATTGCTACTCACATCGTGCTAATATTTGAACATCATTTTACTACAAGCTTTTATTTTATTTTTTTCGAATTCGATTTGTCTGAGGTAAAGAATATAAATATTTTGTTAGTTACATTCCGTTAATTCACTTTAATTGCATTGTTTCAATAGTTGGTCTATAAACAAGATTGACAATTGTCCAGCTCGCCCTGTGCACGACCACACCGAAGATATGAAGTGGAAGTATTTCCGCGATTTGACGTAGGATCCATTGGAAGGGGGAATATTCTTTTTCTGTGCATTCCCTCCTCCGTCGATTATTGGTATACATCTGCAATTGCGGATGTCTATGGGCAGCGGTCGCTTCGCTTAATCGGCGAATTCATTTGCGATTTGATATAAATATGACTGTTATCTATTAAACATTACACATTTCTAAACAAAATTTTGAGGGGGGGGGGGGGAGAAAGTGTATAAGAACCATAATAATCAAAATTTCTATAATTTAAAATAATGAATGTAATAGTTAATTAGTGAAGTATTCAGAACCAATGTTTAAATTATTAGTACACTTTAACTGATTACCAATTCGAGAAAAAGTCTTTTTTACGGAAGAAGAAAACAAACTAAACTAACTATAATTTAATTAACATTTCAATTTTAGTTCAGTTAATTTATATCTGGCTGCAAGAGTTTAATCGTTTCACGGGCAAAGAGCTTTATGCTTTTGATGAAATATTATTTGATCCACTCCTAAGTCGAGCTTTGTGTTGAAAACTTAACCGTATGTGATCATAGCGGAGACCTATTCACAGTACAGAATCTATTCAATTTCCATTTTGATGAATCCGTTAATATGCTGCATAGAGAATTGTTGATGCAAATTATAATGTTATTTATGAGTGTTTTTATCTCTTCTATATAATAAAAATAATGTTTGTATGTTTGTCTCCATGTATTCCATAGTTTATGTATCAATTTCCGAAATAAAAAAGTCTATAATTGACTTTTATGAGTTAACTAGCTATCGCCGGCAACTCCGCCCGCTCCGAATTTAAAGAAATCTTAATTAGTAGCCTATGTGTTCTTTCTGACTATGTTCTACGTCTATGCGAAACTCGCATAGACGTAGAACATAGTCAACGCGCGACACAACAACAACGCGAGATCCGTTGACCCGTTCTGTAGATTCCTTCTAACATCCATCCATCTAAACATTGGCTCTTATAATTAGTATGAGGTATGACATTCACACTAATAAAATTATATATTGTATTTGTTAGTCTGAAAACACATTGCTTTTGTGACCACAGAAAGTTTTATTAATAATCCAATCTTAAACTTCTGCCGAAGACTACAATAGGTACTTTCAATATTGAATAGACAGTGAATTTATCTCATTGAAATATTTATTTACATAAAATGATAGCAAATTATTAGATGGTTTAGCGTTGGTATTAAATATTTACAAAGCTCTTACATAGATATGTTAATTCATAGTCAAGTACAGCGACCATATTGTGGTTTAAGGTGTTCCTGAATATAAATTAGCTATGACATTTGGTGGTCTGAGTAGCGTATGGTTACATCTTGTCTTGTTATACATACCTGCATCTGAATTGTATTTAAAACTAGCATTTTCTTACTTAAGGGCAGGATTTAGGACAGGCGTCCTATTCTTCGCAGTCTACATTCGATTTGTGAAAATGGTTTACACTTTTTGCTATATGCTCTTTAATTCTATCTATTCTATTCTATTCTATCTATTTTTAATTAGTAATCGTAGAGCAATTGACTGCTTAACTGAAAACCTGGAGAATTAATCGAGCAATTACACGAACTCATACAGCGAATATAGAATGCTACAAGAGGTTATTCTTTGATTTAAGTAATTAGTAATTTGTTTAGAGAATAGGATAAATACTACGAAGACGGAAATCCCATCGTCAAAGAGTCGAACTTCTACTTGAAGTTTAATGTGATTAACACAAATGGTTACTTCGTGCGGGCGTTGAAAGAACTAACATTAACTTTAACTCAACTAATTACTTCAACTGATCTTTTGTGAAACATGCAGTAAGTATGCAGTATGATAGAGAAATATGAAGTATATATACACTTAATTAATATAAATTATATCTTGATTTACAATAGCAACAGGATGCCATTTCGGATTTGAACCGTAGTCTTCGTGCTTGTTTGGTGATAGCAAAGCGACAGCCGGCTAGTTTTCAGCCTTCTTGAGTTTTCAGGTCTCTTTTATTCAACTTGGCATCCATACTTACTGTTACGTAAAATTAGAATATGTTCTATTGAGTATGTTCAGTCCATCAAAGTCCATCATCATGCTTCACTTAGAATGGATTAATTTTAGTAATGTCTTGATTGGCTACGTATTATACAAACGTATTGCATGTGTGCAGTTCACTAGCTCAGACAAAGACCCTTTGTATACCAACTTGATAAGGATACTATTACATTACCGACTACGTCATTGTTATTGAGATGGTATACCTCATGCATATAATGATTGCCAATAGACGGTGATTGATATATCGATTTGGAAAATGTTGTGCCGGCTGGACCCATAAACTACACACAACAAAGTTAATTATTACTTAATATTTTAATGTTGTAAAATAAAAAGTTTAAATTACACTCAAAATATCAACTCTTAGAAGACATGTATAAAATTAAGGCTAACTTCGTTTCTTGTGATGATTGAGTTGTGGGGGGGAAAAATCTAGTCCTCTTCCTCTTTTTCTAATAATGAACGCATGGTAAAGCATTTTTCCGGACTGGATTATTGATAACATATTTTTTTTTTATCTATTGTTATTTTTTTTATGTATTGTTTACTCTTTATGTTAAAATGTAAATCGAAACAAACTGTACTGTACTGTACAAACTGTTTTACTTATTGTTTTCTATAGCAAAAGCACGAGTTGTTAGCACGTACGGATTGGTAGCTCCAGGCAGTTTGTCTCAGCGAATAAAACTGGATTCACTTGAAAAGAAATTTCTATTGGAATCACAGTTAAAACTGTACAATAATTAGTAGCTTCAGAAATTTCTTGAATAAGAACAATTTACTTATTTTCGATAGTTATTTTTATTTCTACTTGTTTTTGTATTTTTTTTTCTTTTTAGTATACTGCTTGCTTGAAGCGTTATGCCTGTAAATAAGATTTGGGCAATAATTAAATTATTAAGAAAATTGCCGCGTGTTTTCCATAATTGTGTAATTTGAATGTTTTAAGTAAACAGTTAAATGTCACGAATTCATTGTTAAGTTAATAAAATAATTGTTGGGTGTGTAATTTAGTATATAGAGTCCGATTTATTTAGGAAATGCAAAAGAAACTGCGCTGCACAGTTACTTACTTTCTATATCATGCGAAAATCAATCTTACCGCCTTCGTATTAAATAAATATAGTCTGGAATAACATATAAGCTACATAAAAGGTTTTTATTTTAATTTCGCGTGAATGAAGTCGCGGGCGACAGATAGTAAATAAATTAAATAAATATTTATTTGGACGCTATTGTAATTCTTATCAAACAAAAACTGTTTACATTTTCAAGACAATTTAATTAAAAAGTTGTTCCTCGCTAAGTATACAAAGAAAATGGAACAGACTGCAAACTTGCATTTACAATAAAGAGATTGTTAGCGGAGGACTTCTTTAAAAATAATTTAAACTTGACAAGTGTAAAATTGCAAAAGGCTCAACAATTTCCTCCCGTCATTGGCCGACGCCTGAACTAAAAGGTTCTTCATGAAATTACAAGCATTAACACCGCTTACCACTTATAAGAGAAGTTTTATCAAACCGTAAATTGCACGGCGACGTGGCGGGTCCATTCTTTTGATGTTCTTGGAAACTCGAACATTATCATAGAACTTGACGTGAGATTTCACCGCTGACACAATTGTACGAAAATGTTCATACCTCTTGTTTTCTTTGTGCAACATGTTTTTGTAAGCTTCGGTAGTAGATACTTACGGTTAATTCTTAATCTTACTAATAGTATTAATGCGAAAGTTTAGATGGATAGATGGATTTTTGTTTAAAGGTATATCCGGAACGGCTGAACGGATTTTGATGAAATTTGGCACAGATGTAGAACATAGTCTGAAAGAACACATAGGCTACTTATTAAGTTTATTTTTAATTCCGCGTGAATGGAGGCGGGTCTTCCGCTTCCGGAGATGGTTGCGTCGTTATCCTTAATTTTTTTTTAGTATTCCAACTGATATCCAATTTTAGTAACATTTTATACATAGGATAAGAAATTAAATAAAATTTAGCCAGACGATGAAAAAATTCATAGGATAAAAATAAATAGCGCTTTGACCAGCTCTTTGTAAGTAATGTAGAGGCAGAGTGCAGAACAAATGTGGCTTCTTTGATTATTGCCAGCTGCAGATGTGAAGCCAGTGAAGGCATTAATCTGTATATTAATTCTCTTTAACTTGTTCATTATGAACATGGAAGCTTAGCAATCGGGCGTAAAAGATTTAAATTTTTTAAAGAAAATTATTCATCTATAAGAGACCATTAATATCGACAAAATTATACCAGAAAGGTTTTTAAATTATAGCTTTTGTATTGCCATTATTCATTTTAATAAAATTTAAGTATGTTACCTAATTTATTATCTGCTAATTGTAGTTTTATTTTCATAAATTTTTTAATATGCTCTATGAATTGCAGGTAATAATTAAATAATTACAATTACAATTACAATTACAATTTTATTGGTAATATATAAATTACAGGTCATAAATATACGTATAATATTATATACGACAACCAAGGACGATAACTGTCGCGCTGACCCCACATAGAGTAAGACGAGGACAGAGAAATTATGCTAATGATTAATTAATTATTTGACTAATTTATACACAAAGAAGGATGTAAGCTGAGAAATGAAGGAAGATCAGCGGAGCTTCAGCTTTGACAATAATATCAGGTCATATTAAGGCAAAGTGATTCTTTTATTTAATAATGTTAGAGTAATAATCGTATCAGAACTTGCTCGATGTCAGTACTGGCGTTGTACTGCAAAGCGTGACGGATGATGTTCCGGGAATAGGTGAAGCGTATAATTCCTACCAGAATAGACGCCTACCTTACCCCGGTGATTGACGAATTGTCAAAACAATAACAAAAAATATTGAAAATATACTTTAATATTTGTATTTAGTAAGCATTCGATCATCGTGGTGATCTTTTGGGGAGGCCTATGCCCAGCAGTGGGCGTAACGAGGCTGAATGGATAGATGGAAGCATTCGAAATATTTATTAAAATGTTAGGAACTTTGATATGATATTTTATGACGTCAGAGAAGGTTTTTTTTTACTTTACATGGCTTTATGTTTTCTCTGTTTTTGTAGACATCAATATTTTCAATAACAATTTTAATACATGTGTATCAAAATTATGCTTCGGTAACGATTACTAAATTTTTATGATTAATTCGATGGGGTTAAATGCAAAATGGCAAAATGCTTTACTATAAATGTTGTTTGAAGTGCAGAAACGTTACGGTCTACGCAGTTTTGGATCTGATTTCGACTCATTCGACTATTTTGACTTCGTTTGGATTGTCATTTGAGTATTTTCTTGAACCATATTTCAACTCAAACGTATCTTAATCTTTTGTAACCAATAAAAAATGAAAAGCTCAAAGAAACTTTGATAAAAGGTAAGCATATTTGCGACTTAAATTACTACAATATTTCACCAAAACATATTCAGTAAATAGGCCAAGAGGAAAGTTTATGAAACAAATTTATGAAATGGATATCAAACGGCTCGTAGGCTGGGATACACCGCGACGTGTAGTTCAAGTTATAGGAGATTTGACTCAAAGTTTTTGTCGCCCATTGATTGAAATTCGACCAATATTTATAATTCATTAAAAAAAATCCACACTACTTCTCCACATGTCTGACACGTTCGTCCGTTTTCGCAAACTCCCTACTAACAAGATATGAATTGTAGAAATTAATTTGTTTACCGTTAGTTTCTGAGACCAAAATTTCTGTATAAAACATATCGTCATCGCTGCCATTATCTTTGACAACAATCTATACATATAAAAGAAAGTTGTGTTAGTTACACTATTTATAACTCAAGAACGGCTGAATCGATTTGACTGAAAATTGGTGGGCAGGTAGCTTAGAACCAGGAAACGGACATAGGATAATTTTTACCCCGTTTTCTATTTTTTATTCCACGCGGACGGAGTCGCGGGTAAAAGCTAGTATATTATAAACGGAGATTTTGGTCCCAGAACATCCGGTTAAATATACCTGCAAAATCATTAAATCGCCCTCTTAACAAGATCATCCTCACATAAGCTGTGATCTTTAGATCGGTTAAAGAATCGCACTTAATTAATTATGTTTTAATTGCCATTTAAAAATACCGCGGATAATCGAAAATGTTGCGAGATCGAATATTGATTTCGACCGATAGTTATTTAAAAATAATAGGATATTAATTTTTGATCGCTGCACGTTACTTCACTTACTCATTTTACTTGGACATCATCCATAATCCAGTACGGGCTGAAGCGAAGACTTCAATCACTCGATGTTGGGTGCCTTAGCCCTCAGTAGGTCGTGTAACATAAGGTTAAACTTCAAATGTGCATTTACCTGACCACTCCGAGATAACCTTTTGGAGTATGTACATTTACAAATTTTGAAACAATGTATAAGCGAAAAATATGAGGTAAAATGGAAGAGAAGAAAAATTTAAAAAAAAAATGTTGACGTTCCTCGCAAAAAAAAAACAACGGCTCTAAAAATCAACGGTCTGTATCCCTCGATCTATCTTGTTGAGTGCAATACCTTATGAATACCTTTCAGTTATTATTGCCAACCAGACGGTGGAAGGTACAATTGCAAATTACATTAATAGAATAATTATTTGTTGCGGTGTCCGCATGTGAAACACTGTAACTTGGCAAATACTTATCAACATATCATGTTATCAAGACAGGTTGTTATAACGTCATAGTGTGTATTCAAGCATGAGCATGAAAGATAAAAATAACAGCCATATATGTAACATAATCGATACAACTGTATCGTTGTGAACAACGCTTTAAACGAAACAATTATTTTTGGGGGTTTAGGCCCACCGGTGGACTGATGTGAACACTAAAGAGACAAATATCAAATACTAGCTTTTACTCGTGACTCCGTCCGCGCGGAATAAAAAAAATGCACACAAGTTAAAAAAGTTCCTGTTCGTCTCCTAGTTCTAAGCTACTTCCCTATCAATTTTCAGCTAAATCAGTTCGACCGATTTTAAGTTATAAATAGTGTAACTAACACGATTTTCTTTTATATATATATATCAATGTGTTTTTTTTAATTCTAGATTAATTGTTGTTGTGTTAATATTATTTTAACGTCTTTAAATGGAAAAGAAAATGTACTATAGGTAATTATAACAGATTGAGTACATGTGTTTTCCTCGATTTATGTGTAATAAATATTATTTTTTGTATTTTTTGTATTTTAGATTTAAAGATATTTGAAAACGGTAATCAATTATTAACAATATTATTTTTATTGTCCAACACTTGCCAAATTGTTTAAAAAAATCTAATTCTTTAAAAATAAAAATAATCTTAGCTATTTGCTACTTGGACTGGATAACAGAAAGCTGAATATTCGAGTATTTTTTTTAGTAAAATTCTGCAGTTCCAAAATAATTGCGTTTATTTGTATTTTATTAGAAACAAGCTGTCGCCCGCGACTCAGTCCGCGCGCATTTAAAAAAAAATAATAGCAGTATAAATTTTTTTTCGCCTTTTAAACCTTCCCTAGACCTCCACGAACATTTCAAGACTAAGATAAGATAAATCCGTTCATCCGTTCCCGAGTTTTAGTGAGACTAACGAACAGCAATTCATTTATATATATATATATATATATATATATATATATATATATATATATATATAGATTAGTGCAACTATCCATCATGTATATTAGTGAATAATATGTTGAATAAAAGGCCAGTTAGTTGCTTCGGAACTCTGAATTAACAATGCACCGCGCCCATGTTCGCCATAGAAATTATTCAGTCGTTTGCCGTGCTCTATGCTTACAAGTATTACTATCGAGTGGACGGTTCCGCGGTCTATAATTTAAAAATGGACAACTTCGGCTTCGTTGGGGACGAAGTTCCCACTCAAGTTACTAATGTAACTTTCACCTGCGATCGTAGATTCGTCGCTTCGTACATATCTGGTCGCTTCGCAAAAATTGGAGATGCTTCACGACACGACTTCGTCCCGTCTTATATTTAGTAAGTAGACTTAATAATCAATATTAAATTAGTGTTTTATCTATGGATTTTAAGTTTAGTAATCAGTTACTGATTTTCACTAAAATTTTCAGTCGAAAATGAAATTGGTAATTTAAATTATTGATATTTATTTATAATAGAAAAATAAATAATTATTTACATATATATTATATTTATATATAATATTAATCCTACAAATCCAAATGTTTGTATAAATGTTTGCTTGTTAGAACGTATTTCCAGAACGGCTCAACGGATCTCAATGTAATTTGGCATAGATTAGAACATAGTCTGGAAGAACACATAAGCTACTAATTATATTTATCTTTAATTCCGCGCAGACCGAGTTGCGAACAAAAGCTAGTATGTCATAAATATAAAAGGTACTAGAACTAAAATAAAAATTAGCGGTTTTAGTTTAAAAAACGAACATTTTTTTGTTTTTAAACTTAATAAAATTATGAAGCAGTTGTACTAAAAGGTATTCGTGCTTGTAAATTCGCTTTGAATCAAAGTTCAAGATCGTTATAACCGGTTTATATTTAATTCAAAAGTTTATATAATTCACATACGAGTAGATAGTTCCTACTATTACTAGTACACTATTTGTGTATAATTTTTCAAACCGTATATGATCACGTAATATTTTATTTTATTGTTTTTCCTATGTCTAACATGGAATGTTGTTTTCTTCCTGTATGACTCATTTGTTTTTTATTACTGAGATACTTACGATATACAATTTGCATAATAAAATAAGACGTAAAAACATTTTCCATTTAAATTTTCGTATTTAATCTTTGTCATCAACACCTTCCACAAGCATCTGATCCATCCTATCTCTCTCTTTTATGGACAAATGCTGGGACAGGTTGTTACCTTCCCTCTTATCTTCTTCCTCTGATGCTTTTCTAATTGGGAAATGGTGGCTGTTTCTATCAATCATCATCAGCTCACCATTAGTCCTTCATCAGGGTGACTAGGCCATAGTCAACCACGCTGGCCCAGTGAGGATTGGTTGACTTCACGATGTTTTCCTTCACCGTAAGAACGTCGGATAAATGTACATATGTAGATCGAAACACGAAAAACACATTGGTACATGGCGGGATTCGAACCCAGAACCTCCAGATTGCAATTCAAGTTCGACGCTCGTTTCTATCAATGCTAAATAAAAATTAATCAAAAATAGTCAACAACGGGATATTTTCACTCGGTGCCTATTCTATTTCCTATTTCTATAACATATTGCGTATATTTTAAATTGCAGAATTACTTAATACGTATTCGTTACAGTATTGTTTTGAACATGATACTTAGTTAACAAAGCCTTATTGTGATTAGTTATCACACGAATATCCTGTCCGAGTTACTTAGAAATATAACTGCATACTTACTATATTTTTATTTTAAAATACTATACAACAAAGATATTAATCTATCTATCTATCTATCTATCTATCTATCTATCTATATATATATAAAAGAAAGTTGTGTTAGTTACACTATTTGTAACTCAAGAACGGCTGAATCGATTTGACTGAAAATTGGTGGGCTGGTAGCTTAGAACCAGGAAACGGACATAGGATAATTTTTACCCCGTTTTCTATTTTTTATTCCGCGCGGACGGAGTCGCGGGTAAAAGCTAGTACTATATTTAATATTTTTTTAGAACGGTACAAAAATAGCAACGTATTGGAAGTCGTCATGATTCAGTAAATATTCAAATACCGTCAACAACTTAATAATTTATCCATAGTTCCTAACGTGGATGACCTAAATTGTGGTTTTGAACTACCCCAGCCCTAGACATTCTACATGTGTTCCACAATAAGTAGTCATGCCACAGTCATTTTGTAAACACATAACAAAAAAGTTAGCAGTTATTAGTAAAAGTTGATATATTTTATAATTTCATTGTTTAAATTTTCGTGGAGCGGCACCGAATAGTTTCGGTTCCGTCGGGTGTCCATCTTCAGAGCGTCTCGTACTAAGAGTGGAAACTAGTCGGTGCCGTCACAGCACGATCATACGTTAGTTGCTGTGTAAGCTGTAACTAATTATTTCGATAACATGTATAGTAAGTAAGCAAAAGACTTGACATGACTCGAGAAAATAAAAACCAACTTTTTTAATTTCAATTAGACATCTTTTTTTGATAAAGTTATATTTTAATAATATGCATAATATCAACATCTGCTAGAAATCGCAAACTTTGTGTGACCGATGGCAAATTATGAACTCCACGTTCCTGTCACTATCCTGCCAGTAATGAGAAACCTTACTAGTTATACTAATATTAAAAAGAGGAAAGATTTAACTATTAGTTTGTTTGCATTGAATAGACTCCAAAACTACTGAACCGAATTGAAAAATTCTTTCACTGTTGGGAAGCTACATTATCCCCGAATGACAAAGACTATTTTCATTACTATATTTCCTTTTAAGTAGTTGAAGACAGCGGGTAGGTTAGAAGACACTCCTAAAAGGTAATGGAAGCCACTACGAACTGAAAGACGAAAACAAACTTCGGAAATGAGATAAGAATAGGGAAATTATGAGATTTAGAATATGTATGTACTTATTCTGTACTACCACGTCCATCACACCTTACCTAAGTCTTATAACTATTTAACTGACATGAATTTCAACTTCAAAAATAATATATACAAGTCCGAAATAAAGTAGTACAGAAATAAGATGCATCTAGTTCACATTTTGCAGTTAGTTGATACCTAAGCCAAAGTTCATAACATGTACGGTGACACGTGCACTCCAAACGTCCTAATGTTAGTTGCATTATTTAGAGTTGAATCCATTGCACTATAAAACTTCGTGGCTGCAGTTCGTGATACTCCGATTTCGTTAGTTCAATGATTCGTGGGTATACTAAAGTGGTTGCATATTATATAAGTACTTGCTATAGTAAAACGAATTTCAAACATTTTGGATACATTTTCATTTTTTATGTAGACTATGGTATGATAGAAATATGGTTATTGTGTTGGGTATTACTAATGAAAACTAAACAAACAGAAAATTGGATTGATGACACTTTTATTATAAACCATTTTTATTATTGTTTAATAATTATGTGGTTTATAAAAAAACATAATTAAATGATAAAATAGTTTAATTTTTAAGTGAAGGATTTTTTATTTTTGTAATGGAATCCAGCGCCATCTATAAGCAGAAAGTTGCAGTGATACGAAACACATTCAAGAAGGTTGTCTAAAAATCATAATAGATGGCGGTATTTTAAATATGGAATTTTAAAGGGAACCAAAGTTCCATCAGAATGACTTCTGGACTCAATGTATAGATGTTCTGTACAAAATAAAATTCAGTAAAAAAACTGTGGGTACTCGTAGTAGATATTTTCAAAAAAAATTTTTATTTGTACAAATGATCTTACCAACAATTTTAAGAAGAACAAAAATTGCTCTAATTATAATTTCCATTTACTTATACTTTTAAGAAAAATTCTCAACCTATTTTTAAATCTATTTCTATATTCTTTTTACTATAGGATTAAGGGAATTAATTTGACAGCTTTGGCAACTGGCAACTCTGTCAAATTGTTAGTAAACATGTAAAATGACATTGGAAGTTTATTTTTATTTTTAGGTAGTTATAAAATTAATTTTTAAGAGTTTTCTGAAAGAACTTAAAAAAAATAGTTACGATTTTTTTTATAAAATCTAACTACTTATACTATATGATGTATAAATCGATTTGAATTAACTCATTAATGTTTTAATTCGTCTATTACGTACGTTTACTTAAACCAGAATTTCTTAAAATGTTAGTGAATTCATGTCTTCATAACTTCCCGGGCTTTCGATTGAATAATTGACGTATTCGTGGGTAATGGGTACGCATGCGTCGTCAGATCAGCGAGAAGTGAGCTGCGATATTGCTTCAAAGCCTGCACTGCGAGGACAGCAGTCTAGAATAGCAGTCGTCACCGCATGGAAAAGTCGACTTCTAGAGACACTTGTTAGTGAATTTTTGATCGTGTTCGCATAAGATTCTTCTTGCTCGCTGTAAGAAAAGTCACGGGTACTTCCCAACTAAGGTAAGATTTAAAAAAGTTTTTAGTTTGTATTTTATATTTATATATTTTTTTTTTAACTTTTTACACGCTGCTTTGAAAGTGCGAATTTCACAATAGTTTCGTAACTTAAAAACTAGAACAATAACTTTTTTAATTATTTCAAATGCTTTAATTTTTGTTTTCTTCCTTTTGTCTCTTGCATGAAACTAGCATTAACTATCTGCTTGGTATTTTTGAGGCTTATTTTTTTCTGTTTTGATGTTAAGTTAGCATGCATCGTGGCCAGCTGAATGGCAGTTCGTACACTGCTTTGGGAAAGGTGTACAATGATACAACTCTTCCTAACAATAAGGGGGGTTATAAGAAAATTCTTCATCTTGGTGGAGCTGCAAAGAAGTTAGGACCATTACTGTATAGGAAACATTGTGAAATGAATGAACCTTTAACCGAGTAAGTGAATTGCTAGCTTTGGGCTAGGCTTTGCTTAATTTTTATTTTACTTTATAATATATCTACTGGCTTGTTAACTAGTTTATTTAATTTGCACTAATATTAACTCCTTAAAATTAGATTTATTTTAATCTTTGATGAAATATTTATTATGAATGTTATAATAATAAGAACTCTTTTGTAGCAGGAATTTTGACTGCACAATTGTAAATATAAATGAGTAGATGGGCCAATGAAAGTATGCTAAGTATTTTGCACTATTACAGAAATCAAATCTTGGACGTGGAGAACAATCGCTTGAAGATGCCTTCTCTTAATGCTGAAGAAACTGCCCTACTCAGGTTAGTAAAAATAGGAAAATAGAACATTTTCACATGTAAAAAGATAAATATTGTTATGTAAATTAATGTTACATAAAAAAATTAAATGTTTTATGGCAGTTTTTTTTTATATTAATAATTTAAAATTTGACTAATATTACTTTAAAATTACCTTGTATTCTTTGAATGTAGCACAGAATGAATTAAAATGATAAAGATAGAAGAAATAATGACAAAATCCACAATATTTTTTTAATGAATTCGCTTTTGTAATAATATTAGACTACCCTCAAAGTTTTAAAAAGTTGCTTAATATAAAATCTGTAATTTTATACAATAAAAATGGTAAAGGTCTTCCACTGTTAAAAATTATAAACCTACCTTTAAGATAATCAATATTTCCTTAAATTTTATTTTTCAAATTTTTATAAATTATACCACCACCTGAGCTGATTTAAAAACAACGTTGAGAAAATTGAGAAATTCGCTTGTGAGGTTTTTTTGTCAATAAAAAAAAATGAAAAAATTATGTTTTATTAATTTATTTTACTAATGTCAAAACAGAATATAATTTTTGTTCATTTATTTCTAATAAATCTACTTGTCCCATTTTCCGCCACGCCCTGGTACCGGTTGCGTAAATTAAATTGATTGCTAACACAGCATTGTGTACTTTGGCTGAAATGTTTTCTTTGATACATATATGCGCATACTTTTAATGTACAATCAAGTATTGTTCATAGATATCGAAATACATAATAGTACCTACTTGCGAGAAGTATGGAAATCTAATATATAAAATTCTCGTGTCACAGTTTTCGTTGCCATACTCCTCCGAAACGGCTTGACCGATTCTCATGAAATTTTATGAGCATATTCAGTAGGTCTGAGAATCGGCTAACATCTATTTTTCATAACAATTTAGTTTTGTTTTTTTAACTGCGTGCGGACGGAGTCGCGGGCGACAGCTAGTTTACATATAATGTTAAAAATGCGAATGTTTAGATGGATGGATGGATGTTTGTTCGAAGGTATCTCCGAAACGGCTCAACGGATCTTGACGAAATTTGAAGAATACATAGGTTATTACGCTTTTTTTTTATTCCGCCCGGACGGAGTTGCGAGCGACAGCTAGTATGTAATAATTTAATATGTTAAATGTTACTACTCTTAATATAAATCTGCTTGGCCTTTTACCATCTATGTGGGGCAATGCATACAATTTTTCATATTCCTCTATCGGCCGACAAATACTTGACGTCTTTCTTACATTATCATTTATACAATTCAATCTAACTTTTCTTGGTCTTCCTATCCCTTTAAAATCATTCTATTACTATTTAGTCATTCGTCGCTTGATGAATGTGGCTACGACGTTGGAGGAAAACCAAATAAAGAAGATTGTAACGTTACTGTATTAGAAAAAATTAAGGCTCATAGAAATATATTGCGAATTTTGCGTTACGAAAGAAGTAATTGGCAATTATTGTAGACAAATAAACGGGATACAGTTTCGTCCTCATTCATGGCAACTAAAATAGAACGGCCGTTTAATTGGATCTCCGGTCTTTTTTATATCATAAAGCGCTAGGACGCATAGGACGTTCACCTGACGAGTACATCGTATTGTAACAATATGCTGACTGTTCTTAAATAATAAATATAGCGATATATAGAGATAATTACGAATCTGTGCGATGAAAAAGAGATTTTTTTTTAATACGTAAAAATACAAAATTTAACATATGGCACATAGAGTTAAAAGTTTGATAGATGTACGTACAAGACGACAGCTGAGGCAGGCCTTGCACTAGATTTATCGTCGATTAGGTCAACGTAGCGGGGGACCAATAAAATACGACGGTGAACCACTTAGGAGAGAAGTCAGTACTTAAAAGTAACGTTATGATTTCAATTACATTCTCTGCTATGTTCATCCATTTGCATCTGTTGAATTTCTTACCATGTGTGTGTGAAATTACACGAAATATCTGCAAATAAAATTTACACCTTCCTTACGTTACCTAAGATGCATATATATCAAGTAGCATGTAGTATTCGTAGTGTCGAGGAATAATTTTAGTCCCCTTTTCCTTCCCACCCTTTTCTTATAAGGAAGGGATGGAAAGGGGAAGTGGATTTGTCGGAGTAGGCGATGCATAGTAATGGGAAATATTCTCATTCTGTGCGTCACTTCCTCTGTAGGCAACGCATCTCCTATTACGGATGTCTATGGGCGGTGATCGCTTCGCTATTTCGGCGAATTCAGGTGGCCGCTCGCTCGTTTGCCTCCTTATTGTTCCTTATGATATGATATATAAATAAAAGTAAATACTTTAAATTCCAGTTTTAAAATGGAAAGATTTATTAACACAAATAAAGTAATTCGAAGTTACGTTATTAGAAATTCTTTGTCTAAAATAATATGATTCAGGGATGTCAAAAAACATAACAAAAGTAAGCAGTTATTTTTTTAGTAACGTAAGCGTAGTCTTCATTCTACTATATCGACATATTTAGGTTACACTGACTTTAACTGGGGCTTTGTTTTTACCACGTATGACGTAATCGTAGAGTACTAAACGCGATGGATATCGTTAGGGCCGCAATGTACGTTGAACATTTGTGCGTTGTAAGGTTGGGTCATCGTATGAATTGGGTCTTTAATAGAATAATAGCCTCGTATCATGACAGTTAACACGACCAAACAAACAAAGAGAGTTTTATTTTGCCATATTGATATTAAATAATTTCCCACAGAAGTAGTAACAAATATTTACGTGCTTCAAGAAAATTGATATCTAGCAAGAATTTTTTTTTATTCTAAAGTGAACATTGTATTGAAAATTCTATTTATGGAGCAAAAAAAAAAAAAGTAATAGAATACAGAGCAAAAGTTTAAAAATTAATTATTACAATTGGATATTTGTTCAGACAACCATCTAAGACATTGTGTAGCAACGTCTTTTGATATCACTTCGAAATTGTATTCTTTGAGTACATCTCGAAATAAATATCAGTGTAAAGCGAACAAAGATATATTTTTACAAAGTAAACTTCTCATTTTCGTCATTTTGAAGTACTAAACTAATAGTGCAACAATAAACAGCACAGATCTTTCACCGAAAGAAAAAAGGAAGCCTCATTCCGTGTTAAAAGATATGTTTTATCTCAAAATACTGTATAACTTTAATATAGTCAAGTCATTAACGTCAACGTTGAAGTACACATTCTTGATAGTATGATATGAAGTAAAGGTCTTTCGTTTTGTAATTTATTTATTTTTTCCTAAATTTGCAATTATATTTATACAAGCCGTCAACCGCGACTCCGCCCGCACGGATTTAATATATTTTAAAAACTTAAATATAAGAGAATGTGTTCTTCCAGACTATGTTCTACATCTATGCCAAATTTCATCGAGATCCGTTGCGCCGTGGAGTAACCTTGTAACAAACATCCATCCAAACATTCGCATTTATAATATTAGTAAGATAACTACAGCAAATATACAGCATTAATGTATATTTTATAATACGTTGAAACATGATCCATCAACATAAGGTTATTTGATTCTTACCAGTAAGTTACAAAATAAATTTTATAGATATTTTTACTCTGTTTATATTTTATATGATTTTATATGTATGAACAATCCATTATCACCGATTAAGTGTGTTCTGTTGGGCTGATTGATTATATGGATTCCATCAGCTCAATAGGAAAAATCCTATTGGGCCAATTGATCAGTATGCCTGGTCGGCCCAAAGAAAAACATCTCTTCCATGAGGTTAATTTTATTTTTGCAAAATTTAATCGGCCGCTACTAATAAACCAATGATTGATACCCCCCCAAAACCATCCATGTCTTTCAATCCTCCCCTAGCCTAGTATAATCTTGTGGTGCTACGAAAGGTGATTGGGCGTACATTGAAGCACATGTTCAGTCTTACAATTTATGTGATGTAGAACGCATGATAGCGCAGACATACAGGATTAGCTAATACTATTAGCACTAAACTAGCTTGGTCAAGTAATAAAGCTTGTTCCACTTAACATTTTAACTACTGCGGCGAAAAAATAAAACAAACTGGCCGTAATTACAGTAACTTCCCGACGATTTTTTTTAAATTATACTTTATAAACTGATCGGTTTTTGAGCTCAGGTTTTATTTGATTAATATATGTACTTAAGTTAATAACTTATTTATGAGCTTAGCCAACTTCATTTTGCAGTAGCAATTTTAGAAGAATTGTCATTTATCAATCGATAATCGATAATTTTAGGTGCAACTGTGACTTTGTCTTTCTGTCCTTATGTTTTCTCTCTCTCATCCTAGTTAGTATCCTGTTAGACGGTCGGGTCAGCATTCCTTATTTATTTCATCCATTCTGGTCTGTCACTTATTCTCATATAAACTAAATCTTTAGATCTATGATTGGGTTCATGGAGGGGGAGGGGCGTCAAAGTTCGTATCTATTACTACGTAGTTGAGCGCTATTAAATATTTTTTTAGAAATTCTTCTTCTAAAGGTCTAAAATGGGGGTCCAAAGTTTATATAAAGAGATGTTAATTCTTCAGCAGAATTATTCGAAAATTGACATGAACACTTTTGAGAACAAAGAACTATGTCTTTTAAGCTTTTTTTTAATTTGTCCTATAAAGGTAATAAATTTTATAAAGTTCAGCATTTTAGCACCTTGTCATGTCAAGACTAAAATTAATAATTACAAATACATTTACCGTTTGTTACGTAGACTTTAAATTCAATTACTATGAGTTTTCCACTTATGAAACACTTCTACAAGATGATGATGATGATGATTGTTATTTAACTTTTGTACAAGAAGAATAAAAGAGATGAGAGTATGTTCATGTACTTTTGATAGAACTTGCTTCAGTGCACTATCTGGTAAAAGGTCAATCGATTGAAAATATGCATCCAACGCAATGGAAACTGTAACTATTGCGTTTCTATATGTACGTATATTTTCGGACGTCTAGACTTCCGACTAATATCCATAATTTTATCGAAGATTTCGAAAGAAGGGAATTGAATCGATCCTTGCTTCTAGCAAAGAAGTAGAACAAATTGTCGGTTTATGTCAATTAAGTCTCGGTAACCACAGAGTTAATAAAACTCTTTAGGCGTGATTTCTTCGAATGCAGTCTTCATTATAAAGTGTACAACTTCACAAAGGGTACTTGATACGATTGCATGTATTAAAAATATATAACAATTGGTGCTTGGTACATTCACAAATTGAAAGTAACTTGCGCTGTCGGCCCCGACCCTGTCCTGGCCGTTTGCCAGCAAGCGCGGTCGATGCGGAATCCCGGCCAAAACGGGCCACAGCTACACCGAAACGTCAAACAATGCGACCTTATTCGTAAAGACATCAAACTTAAAGCCTTAACCCTAGTACCATGTGTTATTTGTATCTTCATGTACTGTTTGAATACTCCGGCCTTTATTAGAAACTCCTTTAATCAACGATGCCAATTTGTTGAAATCTTGCAAGATGTTAATTACATAAACTATTCGAATTCAATAGAAATGAAAAATAGCACATGTCACTGGCTGACAATGTCATTTATTGTCTATAGATTTATTTTAGAAAGTTTCAATGTTCAAATTGATGATACTAATGTGTTCTATTTTAATTAGTCTTTGGTTAAAGTTAAAGCACAATAAAGGTGAAATTTTTAGATAGGTTTTGTTATTTCTTATTTCCTTTGAATTCTACTAAACTATGTTGTATAATTGCCAATACCGAAATACTTGTAGATACAAGAACATGTTGCCTCGTTCACTCTCCTAAATAAAATAGAGTTAACAATATGTTTTTGTACAGGTGTGTCGGTAATTAAAACAATAACACAACAGATATAAAGCACCCAATACTTTATATACTTCTGTTTTAGAACAATTGTTTACATTACAAGAAAATGCATATTAATTGCGTGCTCAAGGACGGTTTAAGTTATCATTAAATGACTAAAGGCATGTGCTAGTATTTTTCACTTATTATATTATTTTATAGATTTCAAAAGATATCGTACGGCTTCGGATAGTTTTCTTTTACATATTATAGTTAAAAGTGGTACGAGAATATGTCATCTTTATTCATAGTTGGAGACTTGAGTTTGTTAATGAATGGGTCAGGCTACTACAAACAGCTGGAGCGAAAATAGGTCGCCTGGAAAGAGCACAATCATCTTGATCTTGGTACGGTTATAGTTTTTTTACAGTTTTATTGCAAGTATTTTTTTTTTTTGCTAATGTGACGACGTCAAGAACGTTGTATAGTTTGTACGAGTATTGTAATAATTCATAAGCTTATTGTCTTATACAATCATCTTTCGGAATATTCTTTGTTTAGCGGTAGGAGAACAATTGCCTAAACCTAAGTAAGGTTATAAGATTTTTTTTAATATTGCGGATTACAATGGGCAATCATTTTCAATCTCTAATGTATGTTTCCACAATCTCATCAATTAAAAGTATAACATTTTCAAATTGTAAATATATTACCTTTTTTCCTTTAATACAAATAAACAAAAGAATAAACAATTTTCCTTTTCTCAGGTTCGTCTCGTAGCTTATAATTTGCTACATGTGTAATTATCGTTTCCACAGCATAAGCATTTTGTTTCGAGCATATAACATTACAAAATCGGAGCAAAATAATTGCACTACGTTTGAACTGAAAATAAGTTGACTGTAATTGTTACACTGTTCTTTTTCACAGGGATTAATAGCTATTTTTTCATTTAAGCATATGAATTAGTAGCAATATTTACATCGGACCAATATTTCTATTCTCAATTCAATTTTTACAAGAACATTTATGCACTTAAAAAAATTTCAAGCAAAAATATATTTTAAACGTTCAGATACTGTTTTCTTAATGGATTATATAAAATACCCAGCTATATGAAACTTCTGTTCGCAGATGCTAACAATAGAATAAGTGGAAGTTAATCCATCCTCCATCGGGTAATGATGAAAAAGTACTTTAAGAGCTATCTTTGAACAAGGGTTTATAAATTTCATTTCGTATTATTGCTTTACAAACTGAAATGCAATTTTAAAGTGTATAAAATTGCAGAATAAAAATTAAATGACTATTAAAATTGTAAACTAAAACCTGAGACGTTCTTTGATAGAAGCTTCTATTCGGTGATGTAATATTTAAAATCAACTTTTAATCCGAGACCAGCAAACTTTCTTATGTTGTGATAACTAAAAACATTGCCAAAACAATGACAAAAGTAAAAAAAGGTTTATTACAAATAATTTGTTTTTTATTTTTTGCGTTTTCAAAACCTGAAATAAGAATTTTTCACTGGTTTATGTACGTATACATTATTTGAAGATTATAGAATTGTATTTATATACATATATATATATATATATATATATATATATATATATATATATATATATAGTATATAAAATGTTCCTTTATTTATTTTCTTTATATCAGTTTATTTAACTTTGTAGTGTATTCACGTTGATAGAAAACCGACGTCCTTTAATACACCTACAAAGACGCAAACTACAGCGCATCCAATTTCCTGTTGGTCTGTTAAAATTTTACTCTAACATAAAACTTTGATGTACCTTCAAAGGAAAAAATCCATTGCACTAGATACTATTTTTAATTAAAAAATAACAAACTTACGGTGAAAGTTTTAATTAAACTTTTTGTCAATTTTAAAAATGATTATGTAGAACAACTTACATGACTGTATTTACTATTTCTTAAATATTAAAGCTATTCTAAGGTTGGTATTCTAATAAGTGTTTGATAAATATTTTTTATTAAATGAATGATATAATTACAAGTGCAAGTTCTGCTACATATTGCTTGATATATTTAAATAAAATCTATATATATAAATCTATAGTCTCGTACGGTTCTTTAGGCTGTGGCAATTTTAAGTAGGTACGTAAAACGAAACTTAAACGTATAGCAAGGATTTCATTTAACAATTGAAACGGGGGGATTACATCGTTTTACAGTAGATAGCTAGAGAAATGCATTTGTTATTTTAACTGCACTCAGCGACTGCCTTTAAGCTCTGATGTAGTGTAATTTTGAGGCTTCGGCTTGTCGGATTTAACGCGGCTATCTGAGCGTGAACAGGGTAATGTGTAAGGTAAATCTGTGTACTTTTGTTTTCTGAAACAATCTTTTTTTATACTGCTACATTAAATCTACTTCGAAGAAAACTAGAACTTTATTTGTACGTTTAATCTAAAGAGGGAAACGAATTTTATATTTATGAAGGAAAGAATTATATTTTCAAATATTAATATACCATGTTGAAAGGATTACGTGCTTCATAAAAAGATATAAAAGGAAATATATTTCGTAAGATTGTAGTAAATATTTACCTCAAACATGTAGCTTGTAATTCTCTCCGATTCGGCAGATAAAGCGCTTAGGCGTTTCATTTCTTTTTTTATTATATTCGGATATTATTTCAGTGGTAAATCTATATAATGGTAAAACGTTAAACGTATTTCAATAAGTGCTACATTTATAGTAAATTAATTGGTAATCAAGGAGATCCTAAGTATAGATTTATCTAACTAAAGCTATATTTAAGAGTCTTTTGATAAAAGAGACTGTGAGTACGGCTGTAAAATTACATTTCTTGTCTAGTCATTTATTCGCCTATGTTTTTAGGTATAATTATTTCTATACTTGTTCATCTCTATCAATATTTATCACGAAAACTTTTCTGACTTCAAGATATTATGAGATAAAGGTACTATTTATTATTCAAAGCTCAAAATATATTCCTAGAAGATTAAAGAGATCCCAAGAAAATATTGTATGTCTACGAAATAAAGTACAAGTGTTGTGTATTTATTACTTTAAATACCTGAAAACTATCAAATGAATTTAATATTCGATCACAAGGATCGGCCGAAAATTGTTTTGGTTACTTTGTATGAAACGGAGTAAGAAAAATTTTCGTTCGGTCTATTACAAAAATAGATCATGATCATTTTGGCGGTTCAAGGTAAACTGTGCGCTGCGCCTTCCCCGCACCCTTTTACACTCTTCCGCACCATTTGTGTTCTAAACAGCAACTCGCATGATGTTCCGAGTTGCTAAAATATTTGACTTCCCTATAGTAAAGTAATATATTTCTACAGCATGGACGACATCGAGCTGAAGAACATTCAGCTGCAGTTCCCGAGTGCACGTCGCTTCAGCGGCGAGGGCGGGTGCGTCGAGATTCGCGTGCGCACCGACCGCTGTGATATACAGGTGGCTGTGCAGGGCGACCGCTCCAAGCCCGCTATCATCACCTACCACGACATTGGGATGAACTGTAAGTAATTTATTATATTATGAAATGGGGTGTTATAATGGCACAAAAAGGAGAAATAATGTAACAAATATTATCTTAAGTCTGTTGATGAACACTATTTTTGAAAATTATGATTGGGTTAAAACATGATTATGTTACTAGAATATGTCCATAATATCCAGTGTATAGAAATAACTTATTAAGAAAATCTACAACACTTGAAATTTTGTACAACGTGTAATTTTCAAACATAAATCCAAACAGTTTCAAACATTTCGCCTATACGAATACTTGTCGCTAATTCCTATCTAGCTTCCATCGTGTAGTTGCACGGAAATTACAGAGAAACGACACCGTAGCACTTAAGTATTCTTCCCGCAAGGTACCCGCCTTCATCGTGAAGGAAACTAAGTTCGATGTGGCATTGACGTTGTTCCTAGCGCTCACAATATCGGGAACTTCAAAAGATTTTCCAATATAATTGAATATCAAGTGCCTTTTGACATGTCTTAAGAAAACGTAATCGCCTTTACTCTTTGGTACATGCTTTTTATACGTATATGTTATTAATACAAACTACTTTGAAACTTTTGAACTCTTTCTTTTTATATTTTCACCCATATAACACTTTTCTATCTACGAGTAATCGAATTACATTTTTTTATTTTATTTGAGTATCGAATCTATCATGATCACAAGACAATCTAGCAGAGGTATGGGAGTTGTTAGTGTGATAAATTCAATATCGAAACGTCCGGTTGCAAACAGCGGCAACACCAAGGCAAAATGTAACCTGCTGCACCAAAGAGACACAAAAAACGAAGTTAAAATGCTTCTTGTTGCATTCGGTCTACCTTCGTAAGTCTGTCTGCTGAACGGTTTGTCAAAACATGAAAAATAAATCCAGATTTGTATCAGCTTTCGCTTCGCTTCACTTCCGATTCGCTTTCTCGGTTGTGTGCTACCGGCCTTAGACAGAAATTCCTCACAAAGTTGCATCGGCAAAATTCCGGTTGCGTTTTCACGTTGAATTCCACGTAAATGTATCGCGATCGTGTTACACTTGCGGAATTTTATCGAAATTTCAGCTTATCAAAGTTAGGGAATATGAATTTAATTTTGCGTGAAATTTTGAATAGAGAATTTAAAGTTGCTTAATTAAATGTAGTGAGGTGTGAAAGTTTTAAACACGACGGAATTAATAAAATTTTATTTATGTTGTACTTTGTTTTTCTTTTGTTTTTTAGATTTTAGACAATTTTATTTTTCGTCTTTAAGTCTTTAAGGCTTAAATAAAATTGATTATTTACTTATTTCCGAGTTATTATTCTTTTGAGAGGATAGATTATTATTCTCGTTAAGCGGCTTAACGTTTTACAGACGTTTTTAATCTGTAAAATTATTTATCATATTTATTTAACGATCATCAAAAGATTAGCACAGTTCTATAGCTATTTAGCTATAATGAAATAAAATTCGCAATTTTCAAATTATTATACGCAATTTATTAAATAAATTATTCTTATTTTACATTAAGAAGCACAAAGGGAACTAAATCAAAAAGAATTACGACTACTGGGATATTTAAGGTAAATACAAATATATTTAAAAATTATTTTGAAAGTTTACAGCAAACGAAATATTCTGTAGATAATATTACTCGTCCATTTAGAGAAGAGGCCATTGCCTTCTAAATCTAAATATAACGTTTTCTATCTTCTTAAATTTATTAACATAGTAAAGAATACCCATTGTAGGTACCCATAGTTAAATTTCTAGTGTACGGGCTTTGGTAACCGAGCGAATTATTTTTTTAAGTGTTTAGACAGTTTAAATGAAAAGTAAGATTTTCTGTAAAACACTTGCATGTACTACATAAAACAAGATATTATAGCTCGTATATACTAGCTCCCCGACGTATATAAAAATATTATTTTGCAAAAAATCGTTTCCTATAAATCAAAGTCTCCCTTATGCCCGCGGGAACTTCAAAAGATTTTCCAATCGCCCATGACAACCACTGGGGAAATCTGCAGGCGCTTAGTTCTTGTATAATAAATATAATTGAATACTATATTAGATCTTTATTACGATAATAACCAATATTATTTTTATACCAACAGCAAACAAAAAGAAACTGTACATAATTATACCATGTTTGTTTTATTTATAAGGAGAAGAACATTTCCTCCCTATATTTTCTTTGCATTCAGGGTAGCACAACATTGTCGTGTTATATCTGCAAAATTGTATTAACCTTATTTGAAATGAAAAAATAAAACGTTTTAAAAATGTATACATACGTATTTCTTGCAAGAGGCTTTAAATAATTTATTAGACAAGAGAAAATAGGTTACGAAAACAGCAAAAACATGTTTTTTTTTTCTTATAAAGCATTTGAAAAGGTTTACTCACATTTTGTAATCAGTCTGAGGAATATCGTAACAAGTATGATGGTTTTGTAAAATAACAGATTTAATTAGGCGATTACTTTTTAATTACGATACTTCATGTTTGCATCATTTTTAGTTTATAAAAGTTTTTTTCTTCCTCTTATAAAATTTTATTTTAAAATAATCTATTTTATCTCCTTATTAGTAGGTGCAGCTTAGTGTGTGTAGTGATGACTATTCAAACAAAGTTAGTATCGAAAATATAAGTAAAAAAAAAAATAGCCGACTTCAAAAAAAAACAATCGCAAACAAAATGCACTCAAAAGTTACCTAAAAAAACCAATTTCAAACAAAATGCACTCAAAAGTAACCTAAAAAAACCAATTTCAAACAAAATGCACTCAAAAGTAACATAAAAAAAAATTCAAACAAAATGCACTAAAAAGAAACAAAATAATGTCATGAAAACTCTCTAAACTCTAGTAGTTAGTAGTAGGGGCTCAGTTTTCCGCAACTCCACGACAAGCGCGTATTTTGGGTGTCTCTAAACTCTAAAGAAAGTTCTCTTCTTTCTTGTAACATGTCTATATTGTATAATTATTGTTATTTCGCAGTCGGTGTCGGCCGAAGTAAATATATGAAATTTTATATTTGAGATGTATTAGACATACTTACGTTTATGTCCCTACTTAGGCCGAAACCGACTCCAAAATAACAATAATTATACAATATAGACATGTTACAAGAAAGAAGAGAACTTTCTTTAGAGTTTAGAGACACCCAAAATACGCGCTTGTCGTGGAGTTGCGGAAAACTGAGCCCCTACTACTAACTACTAGAGTTTAGAGAGTTTTCATGACATTATTTTGTTTCTTTTTAGTGCATTTTGTTTGAATTTTTTTTTATGTTACTTTTGAGTGCATTTTGTTTGAAATTGGTTTTTTTAGGTTACTTTTGAGTGCATTTTGTTTGAAATTGGTTTTTTTAGGTAACTTTTGAGTGCATTTTGTTTGCGATTGTTTTTTTTTGAAGTCGGCTATTTTTTTTTCTTAAAATTTTTGTTTTATTTCACAATTTTTAGTGAATTTGAAGTTCAATTACAAATTTCCTTAATACATATAAAGACATAAATAAGACAAATAAAGAAAAGGACTTTCCTATTTGATATGTGTGTACTTCAATTCAAAAACTAATTTAGAATGCAGCAGATAACCACTTATCCTTTAAACAATGAAATAATTATCAAAATCGGTATACAAATTGAAAATTACCGAACTAATACATCGTAGCCTGCCTTTAATTTTGTCCAGCCGCGCGCCGCACTAGCATTTTTCGAATGCGCGTAGTTTTTAATTATTTAATATCTCCCAAACTATTGATCAGAATTACATAGTTTAAAGGCTAACGTAATCTGCATTTAATACTCTAGCCATCAAACATATTTATTTGGATAAGGATTCATATCGAATATAATATAATAGCGCCGTAAGCTTACGACGCTGTTTTTCGTGTGCATTTTAATCGAAGTTTGTTCACAATAACATGGTTTTTGTGAGACATCCATAGATGATAGATATATGCCACCGAAGACGTTTATTTAGCAAATTTAAGGATGTATAATTACTCCATACATCATTTTTATGTAAGTCATATAGTTTGACCTACGTAAGCCCAGAAAGCAAAATTGTGCTTTTCGTGTAGCATTTTTCGTTTCCGCGTAATTTTATTCTTACGATATCTCCTAAACTATTAGACAGAATGATATAGTTTCAATTGCAAATATAATCTACATTAAATTCTCTTGATAATGAACATGTTTATTTACATAAGGGTTAATACTGAACTCGAATAATAGCGTCGGAAATAGGGCATGAATTTAATTGATGTTTCTGAAGATAAAAATGGTTATTGTGAGAAAACTATAAAAGATAGATATATGCTATCGCGGACTTTTATTTAGCACATTTAAAGAGCTTCAATTCGCCATACATCATTTTTATGTAGGTCCTATAGTTTAGCCTACGTAAGCGCTGAAAGCAAAAATGTCCCTAATGTTCGCAACAAATTTTGAAGCTATATTCAAAATCTACTAGTCTTCTAGTTATTTTAAAAAAAAAACAAAAAAATGGGACCCACCTGCAAGCACTTCCTTTCGATTAAAATATTTTTCATCAAAATCGGACCACCAGGGGCGGAGTTTCGCGGTAACACACATAAAAAAAAAAAAAAAAAAAAAAAATACAGTCGAATTGATAACCTCCTTCTTTTTGAAGTCGGCTAAAAACAGACATGCTAATCAACGCGCTGCCCAAACTACTGGGCCAAGAATTTTGACAAAATGTTCTTTGGTCTTTACATAGTCGAACGTTAAGAAATTATTTTTTTGAGTGCTATTTCAGTAAAGTAATTAAATTTAAGTACCTATCAGGATTGTTGTAAATTCAACGTCCATGCAAATGATGTTGCGGGCGCTGTCTACTCGTATTAAGATTACATTATTCTATACAAATTGCACATTCGGGTGTTGTTTGAATATTTTAAGTAAATATTTAACTTACTGAAAGTGAGGTTTAATAGTAAAAAAGACAAAAGAAAGATGGAAGTTTAATTGAAGTGGACTAATTTTTTTTTAACATAAAAGAGCACTCGGACGTATTAAATGGTTTTTGTCATTGCACGGAAATAATTTTATCTTTTACTGCACAACAACCGTTGCAGCTTTTGTGTTGAATTCTATTCATCAGGCATTGTTTGTTTTCAATTGCGTATTTTCATGAAAAATGTGTCAGATTTTTTACAAAATGTTGTACACAAATATTAAATTGATAATAAAAACTAATGAATCGTCCTACTTTAAAATAATGATAGAAAGAAAATAGAACTATTATTTGTTTACTTTGAGAACAAATAATTATTCCGTAACTTGTATTCCGCGGAAAATTATTAAAAACCATTTCATCATATTAACTGAAATAGTCCGCTTTTTTTCTTATTTTCATTAGTTATATTGCTTAGAAAAGCGTAACATAAAAGTTTAATTTTATTGTCAGCGTTATAAAACGTGCAACTGGAACTGACGTCCGCTCTATCCCGTAGGTGACGTCACTATCCGACCCTACTCACCGTAAACGGCTATTGAATCCCTACCTTCGTCTGTCTGGTAAACAGAACTGTCTCCAACCAGCGCGCTTCCTTTTCAATTGGCCGTTCGCTTTAATTTTTATTTGTGGTAATCTCTCGCAGATTTATTATACGTAAATTTTATTTTCTTTTAACTGGTTACGATTGTAATTTCGAACTAGTTAACCATCAAAAATAATGTCTTATTTTTGTGAATTTGTAAATTAATGATGTCAATTTCAAAACTACAGTACGCAATCGATCCATTCTCTAATTTATTTACCTATCTATCCCCGTTTTCATAAGCAGAAATAGTTTGTCAAAAATCTACATATTCCATATAACTTTTTATACATTGTTACTTTGCTGTTAATGAAGTAGGGATAATTTACGAGCCAGACTCCAAGGGAGACCTTTTTCTGCTATAAAAATATATAACGCAATGAACATTCCAAGCCGACATAAAACCGACTGAATACCTTGACATCGCTATACTTTTTAAGTCGACTTCTTCAAATGTTTTATGAATTTAAAAGATCTTTCTTTTTCACGTTCATCTCAACTAATGAGCGAACGTCAGTGCTTGCTTTCGTCGCTCCCTGGCTGAGTGTCAATTGTAGAAAACAAAGCCCATTTCTATGTGCGCATATTTATTTATTTCGAATATTTTTTGCAGCGTTCCTTTCTATTCCACTGCTGTGTGTGAAGCCAACCCAACATTGATAAAAATTCCATAATAGACCAATATAACAAACGATATGTCAAACAAAATATATTTCAAAATTTCGTAATTTAAAAAGAAATGTACGATCCTATTTGGCAAAAAAATGTTTAGAGCAGCTTTACTCATAGTGTACTCAAAGCCATGGGTTTCTGCGAAGCTTTTCTGGCGGTTCCACGAAAATAGGTACTCATCTACATTAATAAAATTCTAAAGTTTAATAATACGTTAGACACAAAAAGTTCCAAACTGAACGAGCGACGCGAGAAAAGAATTACAATTAAAGCGGTGTTTGATTATGCAAACTTCGAATCGAGAGTTCCGCGATATACTCCTTTTTCCAAAAGGGTTCCGTAGTCAAATAATTGAGAACCACTATTTTAAAGTTTTTTTTTTCAATTCTTGAATCAAAATTAATGAAGGTTTAAGGTTCTCGCGTATACGTGCATTCTTCGTCCAGTCGGCACCGTACCGCCTCAACGACGCCGAAGCTGTAAAATAAATTTATAAAATGTATATGCTATAAATTTAATATCATAATTTTGAATGAGAAGAAAGAAGAAGAATGACAGCTCTAGGCGACGAGCAGTTCCAAAGTGTATAATGAAATTTTACAATGTTAATATAAGGAAGAGGGGATGCATAGGAAGGAGAAATGTCCTCTTTCTGTGCGTCCCCTTCTCCGTTGATTAAAGGTAGACAACGCGTCTGCATTTGCGGATAGACATCCCATAGACATGGGCAACGGTCACCTCGCTATTGCGGCGAATCCAGGTGGCCGTTTGCTCGTTTGCCACCTTATGATATAAATAAGGAACTTCGTTCCAAAAACTTGAGAAGTGTCAAGGGACACCCGGATGGAACGAAGTTCCTTTCGATTAATTAGTGAAGGAACCAATGTTTCTTCTATGAATAAAAAAACTTAAGTCTTCACAAGAAGTACATTTTATTTCTATGAATTTTCGTCATATATAGTCACGTCGTTGCCATGGTTACTATAGCAAAAAGTGTCGTGACAACTTTTCGTAAGAATTTTTTCCGTCTAGCCCCCTTTCACAACGCGCGATAAGGAACTTCGTTCCAAAAAAACATATTTGAATTGCATGCTTTGATAACATTTGCTCTTCACAGCAACGTAAATATAAATCCAACCTTCAGAATACCCGGCCAAAATTTCATCAATCAACTGTTTAAAAACGTATAAAGGTTAAGTTTGTTTATTAACCGCTGGTTTCTGAAACAACAATCTCCGTTTAAAACATATCCTTATGTCTGTCATTATCTTTGACAAAACAGAGATAACAACATGTTTTGAACGGTGATTTCGGTCTCATAAACCGACGGGTAGACAAACCAAAGTTATTCATTATTTGCCTGTGTACAATTAGATGTTAGACCGATTTTCTGTTAGAACTGGTACGTGATGCCGTTGAATTATCTAAGACGCTACGCTTGACTTGAATTTCATTTCGTTCGAGATTCAGCAAAATGTTTGTTACGTAAAAGATCACCCGTGCCGACGTCGTTTCGTGCACGTACACTTTGTATTTTCAGTTTACATAGCTCCTTTTGTATGAACTACATTTAAGGTGGATAGTTTGGGAGCAATATGCGAACGCTAACATTTTGATGTTACATTAAGAACAGCTTGAATGTGTTTTAGTGGATCTCAGCAGGCACCGAGTTATGAAATACATAAAAAGCTGATTTATAGGTATTCATAAAGTTTATATCCGTTTATTTATATTCTGGAAATTGATTATGATGGCTGAAGTATCGGATTCAATTTTACAGGAATTGTTGAGTTTTTTTTTATCATTCGAAGATATGACATTCTTTGGACGTAAAATGACCGTCAAACATTATGATGTAATAACCATAATGAGTGTTGTATAGATCAACTGTGTGAATACATGTTCATTAGCGAAACCCGGCTACCTGCATACCTATACATTTGTTATAATTGTAAGTACTCGTGTAATGAATATTAATTAAGATGTACATTAATATATCAAGTACGTATGCAAAGATATTATCATTTTTATATTAATTATTACAAAAAAAACTCGGAGGAAATATAAGGCGGACTCACGTACCAAATTGAAGGAAATTAAACAAACATGTTGTTTTTCATTTTTTGCGTACGCAGATGTTTTTCTTTGTATTCGTGTAGATTATTATTTCTAAGGAAATTTTTTACAGAGTATAAAATACTGTAGGAATTACAAATAGCCAAGACAACTAAATTTTCGATTTCGAAATTTATAATGAGATGAAGTAACTTCTAATAATTATCACGGTTTAATTATAAGGTTTGATTTTCATTATGTCAAGTTGGTTTTTTTTATGTCGTTGAGACCCTTAAGAGTTCTTCAGTTATTCTTCGAGTTTGCTAACACTCATTCGAGAGACTCTCAGGATAGATAGTATTCAGATTTCTTAATTGCAAATTTAGCATTTAAAATTGAAACTATATCTAATTGTGTTAGAAGTAAAAGTGTAGATTTTAATCAATTTTACTAATATTATAAATGCGAATGTTTAGATGGATGTTTGTTTGAAGGTATCTCCGGAACGACTCAACGGATCTTGATGAAATTTGGAACACAGATGTAGAACATAGTCTAGAAGAACACATAGTCTAGAACAGTGTTTCCCAAAGTGGGCGATAACGCCCCATTGGAGGCGTTTGAAACCTAGGAGGGGGCGATAAGAGGCCCAAAAAATGGGGGGCATTGAAATTAATTAATGTAATGAAATTGTGGTTTTTAAGTTTTAAGGCTAATTTAAATTAATGAATTAAAATCTGCCGAGTGTAATCAGTATTCTGACAACGTTTCCAACGCACGTAAACTTGTCCCGAGGCGTCTTTTGAAAGTTGCCTCGCAGGGACTACATAGAAAGGACGTCATGAATGACTGAAAAGGCCTTATTCAAAGTATCCTTGCGAATGTTCTACAAAGTCGACTCATATATTACTTCAACAACAGCATTTTGTATTATACGCTGTTTCCACTATCAAAACACTTGTAAAGAAACACACATTGAATAAACAGAGTCTAGATATGATTTGATACAATTGTTATAAAAATTTAATTTAAAACAAGAAACTTTTAAGAGATTTATTTCAGTTTAAAATACAGTAATCTTCAATTCACGAAAAACATTCTATTGTCTGCACTTGGAATTGTGTAAGTTAATCTTGTGTTACCTATTTTTCCTGAGGCTATTGCCTTCAATTACATATCCAAAAGTAACGAGAAGCGCATGATCTTTTCAGGATCGACATCTAGAAGCAACTAATATCTGAATTTACTCAAAATAAATTTAATGTGATCTCTATCTGTCGCTTGCAATTAAGGAAAAGAAGTGAAACTTATAAAAAAGCAATAAAAGATGGTTGCGGCAGTTTATATAATTTGATTTTCAAATTTAAATATGATCGTGTCAATGTTCAAGAGCGCAATTTAATGAAGTAATATTTAACCTGAAAATAAAGTTATTAAAAATTTATTATTGCTGAAAACACCAAATATCACATTACCAAAACATCTCCATATTAACTTACCGTTTAATAAATTGCACTGCACATTTTCCAGTACACTGGTGTTCGAAATTACCACGTGACGTTGCAACATATTGTTAAATTTAATACCTTTCGTTATTCATTTTAAACCGATCGAGTTTCAATAATTTTGCTCATTAATACACTTAATAAAAATAATTAAACATTTATTTTACTATACAGCAAAAAATTCTGGAACGTAGCTACATTTCTGCTGATTTCCAAAGTATAATGTATCTGCTTAGTTTCAATTATTCAACGGATTTTATTATTTCAAATAATAATTAAAATCTAATCTATAGTTACTTGGAAAAAGATTGGTTGGTTTATAAAAAAATTATCGCCATATTTGTGATTTTTTTAAATCTTGTCTTAAAGCATCAATACGTCATTATCTCCTTGACTTTGTCCCAGTCACGTGGGGTCATGTTATTCTTTTGTCGACATATTAAATAACAAGTTGCGGTTGCGTGTTCCTATATTATTAAAACCTCAGTCATTTGATTATCTGCAATTGTCATTCATTACCGTGAGTTTCCACTGTCCAAACACGACAAAAAATATTTTATACATCTTTTTTTAATATAAGAGAAGGGGGTAAACGAGCAGAACACCAAGGAATCGCAGATGCGTTGCCTCTCATCTTGATTTGATGATTTTTTTTTTACAAGAATGTATGAAACCATAATATGTTTGTCTACATGCGTTTTAGTGGAAACTCATGGTTATATTTGACATTTTATGATGCTATAATACGCAATGAATACCTTTGTATGTATCATTTTTTCGTGTAGAAATATAACAATAATAAAAGTAAATAAAGTATTTAACAAAAATATTCACAAGTTACTTTACGATTGATGCCTACTTTTGCTTTCTTACTCAACTTTCCGCGAAGAATAATGCTTATTATAAATCCTGTTAAACTTCTACCAGAGAAGAACAACAAAATAAACCGAAACTTTCTGCACAATAAGCAGACTTCACGAATCTATCTATCGAACTTCGACGGTTGAAGATTTCACTAGTCTTGTTGTAGCCATTTTGTAATGTCTATCTTTTCAGTGATTTAATTTCTATTACGATGAAAATAAAACTATACAGTTTATTTTTAATCAAATTGTAAACTCTTACAATTTTAACATTAGTTTTATTTAAGTAAATAAAATAGTGCTTCGCTTAGAATAATTATTAAAATCATTAGTGGTTCCTTATTTCTTCCAACTTATTAATCAACTTGTTAAATAATTAATACAGGGATTTAATAAAAAATTGCTCCAGATAATACAGAACTAAAACTATTTGGAAACAAACTTAATTTTGTGTAATTACTAATTACGCCCTTGCTCACAGATTGTCACATCAAAGGTTCAAGATTTCACGCAAAAGAATATTACAGTTATTTTAAAAATTGACATTTATTGACAAACAGTTAATTAAAAGAATTCATCATTGACATAGGACTTGGGAAATCTCGGACAAGTATAAAATTATGCTAACAATAGTTCTTTTTTGCGCATGAAATAAATATTTATCATAGCGTTTAGTATGGAGATAGCCCACGTGACGGCTGCATAATATGTACATTTTTACTAAAATAACAATTTAGAACGTTATACTGAGAGGCCATGAAAGTCACAACCTTTTTGCAGTCTGCTTGAGTCTTTAATTAATATTTTTAAGTAACATCTCTTCAAATCTATTGATGTTACAAATTATTATTTTTAAAATTTATTTATATTAAAGATGAAGACACCCGCAGTTAGCAATAGAATACGAGTATAAAAATATTGGTTAATACAAGTCGGACGTTCAAATTTACTTGTCACAATACCATCTTTATATGATGTGCTGAAAGATTAATTTAATTTTAAAAGTCCCAATTATATAAGCGAAGTGGTCAAAATTTTAATTAATACGCGATATATTACGAGTATTATTGAATATTCCAATCAAATTACCATTACCTTGATGTCACATGTCATACCCGTGGAAAATCCAATAGTGGATGTGTGTAATGCAATTATCAGTTGAATATCGAGGGCAGCACGATCATACGTTCGATAATATCCACTTATCAAGTATATAACATAATACTACATACAACAAAACTCATCATTATCAACTCTCTGCCTATCCTCATCTACCATCTAACAATCTATTCGTACTTTTTTTTGGAATCATTATCTATATTTATAGCCATTCACATTTATTCTTATTACTTTATTGTTTATTAGCTGTCGACTGCTATTCCTTTCGCGAGGAATTAAAAAAAGTTAAATAAGTATGTGTTAAGCCTATGTGTTAAGTTTCATCAAGATCTATTGAGCCGTTCTGGCTATACTTTGTAACACGTACATCCATCTAAACATTCGCATTTGTAAGATTTGCCATAGATTTGAAAAAAATTACGCTACTTGCAAGTGCATACCTATATCTTGACTGAAACCCTCGATGTCTACCAAATGATATAGTCTTAAAACAGTGAAATAATTCAAATCCATAGTTGATTTAAACATGATTTGGTAAACAACAGTAAACAAGATAGATATAGTAAATGCCGTTACGATGAGAGATATTTTTGCAACTTCATTTTTATTTTCATTAAATTTTTTATAAAAGTAAATTTAAAATGAAATTTTTTGCATAGAAGAAATTTTGTTATGGTTTATTTGCTAGGCTGCCTGTCCGGATGTTAAAAAAGGTACTGTCGCAGCGTATTACTCTAGCATTTAAAACATCCTCGAGGAATGTTTAATATTAACTCGGCGTTCTCGCAGCTCCGGAAAAAAATAGAAAACCTTTCGTGACATTCTACTGAAAGTTATTTTTGTAATATTTACAAAGCGATTTCAGATGCAAAGCAAGCTTAAAATATTTTACATATAAATTATGGATAGGATTTGCTTTTGTAAGAGTTACTTAAAGAGTTATTTATCAGAATCTTACTTCTTACTAATATTATAAATGCAAATGTATAGATGGATGAATGGATACATGAACGTTTGTTTGAAGGTATCTCCGTAATGGCTCATCGGATCTTAATGAATTTTGGCACAGATGTAGAACATAGTCTGAAAGAACACATAGACTACTAATTTTTTTTTTTTAATTCCGCGCGGACGGAAAAACCAGTGTTTACATTACGATTTGTAACGTCAGACTTCTTTTGTTTATGGATGGAATTAACTGGCCATATACTCTTTTATTCTTTTCTCTTTTTTTTGTGGCTTACCTTTCTAAATCTTCTAATCTTTGAGGATGTAAATTGGCTACTATATGCTAGTTTTATTTATATATGTATGTGTTTTGAGTTAAGCACTTACACTACAATTACTCTGACACGTGCTCTACATATTGAATGGATTCTATTGTGTATGCAGTAGTGTGACGGTCGTTGTGTTATTATGTCGTACTTATTTTAACAGTGAGTTTTTATTGTGTTAACATCTGTATAAGAAATTTATTGAAATTTTCAGAGAAATTGAGAGGGATGACAATGTTTCTGTACAAGTATGTCTATAGTGGAAACATACAGTTAATACCTTTATATTAAGTGAATTGTTTATAATGAGAATAGTAGACATGTAAGTAACATCGCCGTCGCATAATATTCATCCTCTGTAAACGCTTATTATTCTAGAATATATTCTGTTTATAATATTATCGTGGATCAAATTCGTCACCAAAATTAGTATACTCAATATCATTATAATCAAAAGAATGCCTTTAACTACCTTGCTATGAAATCCATCGATACCAAGGCATGTGCTCAAATGAGCAAATAATTTAAATCAAATAGTGAAATCGAGATAGTATCAATCACGCTTAACCCTTTTTGATTAACCTTAAACTTCAACTTGAACGTCAAAGTTTTCTTTGAATCACAGCCACTTCAATTATGAGCCCCATTTTATATTCACAAGTGGCAAAAAGGGTTGCCTTAGATCGTTCCCTTATTTATACTTTAAATATGTTAAAATATATTATGTTTTGCAAATTACTTGCTTTGTAACTTATTCCACTCTGTAGTAAATGTTCATAAGGTAAAAGCAGCCTTGATACATTAGTTTGATTAAATATGCTTTAATATGAATTTATTCAAAGATCGATGAATTCTTCGCTTCATCCGCTGATATATTTTTCTATTATGGATGAACGTTAATTTATGCATCTCGAACATATTGGAAGAAATTCTTTAAAAGTATAAAGTTCACTTTTCTGCAATAACGTTTTTGAAATTTCCTTTCCCTGTCTTTCCTTGTATAGAATCAAAGTGTTCTTAATTTTCTCTCACTTCGATTCAATTATGTTGTTACACTTTTTACGAAAACAAATAGTACATAAAATTAATTTTTCAGTCTCCATCCGTATTTACTTCACTGTACCTATCAAAATTTATTTATTGCTAACCAATTAAACGTTTTAAACTGTCAATTAACGGCACACAATTATTTAATTAAGACTACCCACATTCAATCATCAAAGCCTTATGCCTGCTATACACGTTGGTCGAGGCTTGCCGAGCTAAAGCGAATACCAACGTATAGACAGCAGCACATGTGTGCGCTCAAACACTGGTACAAGCCCCAACATCGAGCTCATTTGACGTAGCTTGTTACGACTCGCAGGCCCCTTCTTGCCTCACTTTGGAGCGGTGTCTTTTCCTGCACAAATTAAAGGCGTTCGCGCGCTTGAGAAGTGGTGTCTACACGTTTGTTCGTACGCCAGTAGAAATTAATCACTTATCTAAATCGACCATTTGCTTAGACTTTCCAAACATTCTTGACTTGTATTAATTTGCCTTCACTCGCGTTGTCCTCCACTCGGCAAGACTCGGCTAACGTGTATAGTGGGCTTTAGGTATCAAAGAAAGAATATATGTATGAAAATTTAATTCATCTTACACTCTTAGATGATATGAACAGGGCGTCAGATTCCATTTGCAAAATTAAAAATACCTTTTACAATGTATTTATCCAGACGTGGATTTTTCTTTACGAGATGTTTTGAATACTTCAATATCATACAAGAAAACTTCTATTTATCTCAAACGTAATTTGTTATGTTCACTTGTACTGCATAAAAGCTCTCTTTTTCATTTATCAATATGAATATGTATTTTTGTTGTCCAGAAAATATTGTAAAATATTTATAAAGTGAAGAAAGATTAAAAGGATATTGCGTAGTTTGCAGTTGAAATTGAAATTTCCTGTCACACCATCTTGTCGGGCATGTTGAGATTTTTTTTACGTCCACCAATTGATTCTGTACCGTTCTCTTTTCGATGAACGAGGAAATGAAATTGCTTCTTGTATTTTGTGTTCGCTCTATCATTGAATACACACAAGTGTTACATAGATAACTGTATTACAGTTTACAAGCAATGCGATAATAAAATTAGTATCGATTAAATATGAATGATTTCAGAGGGCTTAGCACAAATATTTGCGACTCGCGTTTTCGAAACTTATCGATATTTGTTCATTTACTTTACGCCCGTTAAGGGTGTTGTACAAATTTTTACACAAGTTTTGTCGATGACAGTACAAGAAAGTTCTAACGAATATATTTGCTTGGTTAATTGTTTACGTTTTAATCAATGTTCCGTGAGACTTCAAGGTAATAAACTTGTACATAAATAAATTATCATTTTGTATATGTATATAACTTTAAAAAAAAATTAAATTAGTACAGGCGCTTCAGACGCGACGTATGAAAGATTATAAAAAAATGTATTTCAAGTTAGTCGCATAAATGTATAAATTAGGATTAGTTGGTAATTTTTAATATTTGATAGAATCAAATACATTACATTTACATTTTATTGATTTACATTGTGTAAGCCACTGACTCTTACTGAATACGATTTAGGGGACAATACACAAGTTGGTGTTGAAATAAAACCACCGACCTAATTAGCGAAGCAATCAACCAGTTATAGGGCGAGTCACCCGATAAACTGTAACGATTCACACACATTCAATGTGGCTTAGAGTACTTTACTTTAAAATAACCCCAAACATTTGTATTTATAATAATACTTTACCACATTTTTGCACAGATTCAGAAACCCTTTGTTATTATGTTCCTACCGGAATTTTGAACTTCGTCCCGATAATTACAGACACTCTTTTGTTATTATCTCTCGTTATACATTATACCACCTTTAATTTAATGACGAAACTTCGATCGAGGTAATTAACGTATATCCTTGTTTGCAGACATCTGTTTCCAAACGTTCTTCAACTACGTTGACATGCGCGCGCTTCTCGAGAACTTCTGCGTGTACCACATAAATGCGCCGGGCCAAGAGGAAGGCGCGCCTTCGCTACCTGAGGAGTAAGTACTTTTTATATATCTCTTCAAAATGAAGTTTTTTTACAATTACAGATAGCTGATGTCCTCGACATGCTTCTGGTAGAAATACTGGCAGGTTTTTTCCGTTAATTTAGTTATATTGCTCTACTTTCCTTTTTTTTAAATAATCGAATAGCAGAACTTTTTCTGAATTCGCAAAAGGCTGGCTGGGCATTCGATGTAGAAAAATCTTTTGGGTTCTGCTGTGTCTCAACTAACAAAACACAAATTTCGAATTCTTATTATTATATCCCATTCAAAAAGAATAAGATCTAGTAAAACATGTTTTATGTAAAATGTTTTGTCAGTGAAAACCAACGGTTAGAGTCGTTACATGTTTGTTCCGTGAAAGGTAAATCATGGGGTTGTAATATTCCTTATTCAAACAAATATTTCTATGATAAACAAGAAGGTTCCGACAAAATCCTTTACAATCAAACTCAACGATAATTTGACCTTTGCTGAATAAATAAAGCTTAATTGAATAAATATTTCACTCGAAAAGTAGAACATTATTCTCAATAATATAAAAATATCCTTTTGTAAATTAATATCATTTGTATTTCGGGTAAATTTGAACAAGGGTAAAGAAAATACGAGTAAGTATATAGAAAATCAATAACATAATTTGTTATTATGAAACAGATGCCTGCCTGTCTTGTCAGTTACTTTTGATTAATTTGTAAAATTTGTGATTTAAGAATCATTTTATTTTGTCTTTATTCATTTATTTATATTAAACAGGGTACAATATAAACAGTTAAAATAAAAGTGTCTATAAACCCATTGCGGGTTTGTCCAGACACTTTGGTACTACGCTAAGAAATATAACATAAGGTACGTTTAGATTATTTTTTACAGCAACTTAATGAGACCAACAATGAAAAAAACAAAGAAAAGTTTTTATTAACACAAAAAAGATAAAACCAAAAACATTAACCTTATACTAACATAAAATTACACATAACTGAATAATTAAACTTGATGTTAAGTTACCATTTACGGTTATTTACGATTTACGATTACTACGAATTTGTCTTTTTATTAAATGATGTTTTTAATAACAAGATGACGGTTACGCGAATTATATCTATATCATTCTAAAAAAAAGAAAACCATAGACGTCCAAAAATATTCCGTTCATTTTACAAAATTAAATAGCAAACATATCGATTTTATATTAAACCCGAAAGAATTTGAATTACTCGAGGAAATGCAATTCACCTTAAGGAATTTTATCGGTGGAAATATTTTTCCCTTAAGAGATATAGACTTTAATTTCATTCCGGTCCATGCATTCCAGTCTCCATCCTGCAGCTCTTAATTGCATCTTGAAGATAATATTTTCCAGCCGATAACTCCAAATGCTTAAGTTATTAAACTCAAATAGTCTTGTAAGTCTTTAATCGTCATATTCAGTCAGATGGATGGATAGACGGATTTTTGTTTGAAGGTATCTCCGTAACGGCTGAACGGATAATGATGAAATTCGGCACAGATGTAAAACATAGTCTGGAAGAAAAAATACCTTACTCATTAAGTTTTTTTTTCTCGTCTTTAAGACAGTTTCTCGGGCGACAGCTAGTACATATGTTCTGTAACATATTGATTCGATTTATTACGTACGCTGACCAACTGTAACTCTAGGCTACTTTAACAATATTAACAAAATAACTCAAGCCCGTAACCCAGAGGGGTAGACAGAGACGACGGACTACCATTTGGGGCGCTCCTGACACACCTCTCTCGCTTCTTCCACATTCATACAGCTACGCATACATGCATGTTGGTTTTAGGTGCTTTTAATAAATCTGGACGGTAAAAGTTCGCCTGACATATTCCTTTGTTAATCTCTTTCCATTCATTTTTTCAACGTGTCCAAATCACACCTTTTTCAACTATACACACAGCAACCTCTTTTATAACACATTCTTCCCTTAAAGTACTATTTCTCATCCTACCTTTCAAGGTTTCACTTCAATTTGGTATTTTACTTTCAAACTATATAAAACAAGTTGAATGCAACTTCAACATAGCCCCTATTGAATTTGCAACTAGTGTTTGAAATCTACATACGTCAGGGAATGTTCTACTTATACGAGTAGAATGTTTACATCATTATAACGGTATTGAGATTTTTACTCTACCTAATGCTTGTTTATTTACAATCCGTTCCGTTGTCATATTTTAAAATATTCATGTATTTTTGTTTTGTTCTGCCCCATTTGCTTTACCATTAGTTATAAACTAACTATGCTTTACATAGAGTATTTCCATCAGTAGAGCTAACAATAAATTCCTTATCTATATATATAAAAGAAAGTCGTGTTAGTTACACCATTTATAACTCAAGAACGGCTGAATCGATTTGACTGAAAATTGGTGGGCAGGCAGCTTAGAACCAGGAATAGGACATAGGATAATTTTTACCACGTTTTTTTTTTTTTTTTTTATTCTGCGCGGACGGAGTCGCGGGAAAAAGCTAGTATATATATAAAAGAAAGTCGTGTTAGTTACACCATTTATAACTCAAGAACGGCTGAATCGATTTGACTGAAAATTGGTGGGCAGGTAGCTTAGAACCAGGAAAAGGACATAGGATAATTTTTACCCCGTTTTCTTTTTCTTTTTTTTTTATTCCGCGCGGACGGAGTCGCGGGTAAAAGCTAGTATATATATAAAAGAAAGTCGTGTTAGTTACACTATTTATAACTCAAGAACGGCTGAATCGATTTGACTGAAAATTGGTGGGCAGGTAGCTTAGAAACAGGAAACGGACATAGGATAATTTTTACCCCGTTTTCTATTTTTTATTCCGCGCGGACGGAGTCGCGGGTAAAAGCTAGTATATATAATAAAAATGCCGTCTAACTTACAGTAAGTACAAGTACAAGCTACTACATTCCTTTTAACATAATATTAAATTGATTTTAACCTTAAGAATTTTTTACTATCTTTCTGGTTCTATAAATCAGCATTACTGAAACCTCAGTTGATGAAGTCATGTCCCCCGTGACGTTATTCGAACCGGCGAACCTTGCTATCTCCCAGAGTGACTTGCAAATTCGAACTTAGTGTCGAAGGTCTTGCCACATGGCGCACAGAACAATCGGCTTGAGATAGTTTTAGAGGTAGGAAGGCTTAAATCTCAGCTAACATGTAGTTTTAATAGGATGTTTGAAAACATGGTATTACTTTAGTGGAAACTTGAAGGTAAGTCGGCTTTTGTACCGTGCAACGACAGAAGAAGTTTTAGTTTTCATTTTAATGAGTTTTCTTATTATTTCTCAATTTAAGGTTATGATAATATTATTTTAATATATTTTACTGTTTACTTTTCAAATTCTATTTTCAGTTCAAAGTTTAAAATAGATTGTTTTTATTGAAAAATCACGTTTTGGATTACACTGGCAGCTCGGAAATCCACTTAGATAAAAGTTAAAACCTTATTTTAAAGGAAAAAAGGAAACAGAAACGAGGATACCGTACTTCGGTCAGTCGCTTTACTTAATCCTTCACTTTGTTGTTACGTTTTGCTGTCTGAACACTTCTACTCAGTTATTTACTTCCATTAGCAATCCTCACATCCTTATTTCAAAGGATTGTGTAAATGTATTGTATTCTTTAACTTTGCTATTTCAAAAAGACTTATTTTTATTGTACTTGCTTTAGATAAGCTGACAATAAAATCTGTTGATGTTAAAGCTTGATATTAATTGACTAATTAATTAGTGCAATGATGTAGAAATCTATGTGATTAAGTAATCTAGAATTTAGATCCTAAACCTTAGATTTTCTCACTTTTAAAGTATTCTTTCAATTATCTTATTTAAAGGACATTTAATGCTTCATTATAAAAAAATGATGAAATGCCATCTTTCTAAAATAATCATGAAGAAGATTTTCGACGTGCATATTGTAGAGTTTATGAATCCCCTTGGAGTTGTCGGTTGACCTGTTTTAGGCTGTTGCGATATTAGTTCGACATTCATATAAACCTCATCCGAAGTAGGGCGTATTGACTTTAATTATGCGAATTGAAACAACCTTTGCCTTTTTGCTTTTCAGTTTTCTTTTCATAAAGTATTTTTAAATACCACTTAATACTCTTATAGAACTGTGAAACATTTGATTGAGTTTGTGGTTTACCTTTGAAATAGAAATTATTTCTGAAGAAATGGATAAAGGTAAGTAAATTGAATAAGCGATACGAGTAACGAAATATAAAATAACGAGCAATTTTTTGAGTTGCTCTGATAATTTCATCTTACGAGAGCTAGCTACAACTATCGATGTTTGTCTCACAAATATCTTGTAAACGTCACAAATGACAAATTACGAACAAATATACTCAACAAATAAATAAATTATATATATATTATAATTTTATAATTATAATTATATATAATAATATAATTATAATTATAAAAAGTTATTTCAATTATTTTATAGCTATATTGAGCAGGAATATTTAACTTCTTTTTATATTTGCAATTGACAAGCTTTAGCGGTAGCTGATATACTTTTGCATTTCGGTTAATAGTTTTCCATTGTAGTATTTAGCCTTACTTTTTTTAGCAACATAACAATCATAATCATTAATCAACGAGGATAAAGTTTGTAGACGTTCATAATTCGATTAATAAATGTACAGACATGCCGACTCAAAGTTTTATTTCCTCGGAAGATTAAACTTACGGTAGACCTCTATTAGACGGCTGAAGCGTGGTCTACATCTTCTTATTGGTGTCTTGTTAAGACTGTTTTCTTTTAGTTTCCTTAAACACCTTTTATCTTGATTTTTTCGCATTTCATTATTCATACGTGTCCATTACTCGTATGGATAAATGGTGGGTAATATTAAGCCCTTCATGTACATAACAACGGAAATTTTTGAATTTTGAATCCTCGATGCTTCTGTATGAAAAGCCTTATGGAGAAACAAATGTAACTTTATACGTGTATAACAATGTTTTAATGCTTAATTAAAAAAAATTGCGCAATCCTAAATTTTTATATTTTTAAATGAGTGATTTATGTTTTAAGCATGTGATTGAAGGGGCACCTTTGCTCTGTTTCGAAATATTAGTAACTCCTCGTCATTCCGACCTCTGTTGAGTCTTAGACGATACTAGTCATAGTTCGTCGCTCATCTCAAAAGAAGAAAGTATGCTAACGTATTTACTAGCGGAACCAAGTGCAGCTGAGTTGTATATTTGTTCTACGGAGAAATTAACATCTATTCTAACATCAACAAATAAAAAAAAACCTGTATCTACAGTAAATAATAATAAATTAGATTTTCTTACTATTTCGTAGCTGAATTACAAATTACTTATAGCAAGTTTTAACATGGTGGTCTGAGATGTGTAGGAGTTTTTTTTTTAACTTTAATAAGGATTTGTTACACCCGTGTAAAATGTCATGCCTCGTTACTGTACAGTAATTGGCCCCTCAGTACTGAAGCTTGTAAACTTGTTAACTACAAGCCTCGTGTGCTCCTTTTTAAAGTACCCTTTGGGTGCTTAGCAAAATACACTGTTGCTCCAGAACATCATCATTAAAATACGTTGTTTTTTTTATGGGCTTATTATGATGTCATTTTGTTGATTTAAAAGCATTTGTAAATAACAAAATAACGGAGAAAGATTTATGCAATTTAAGAATATTATTTGTACGTTTTCGCTCAGTTTTACAGTCAGCTTCAATTGTTTTACAAATTTTATCAGGATGTTGAGATTAAATGCACTTTTATGTTATTTTTTATTAATAAAGGAGCAATTTCAACGAGCTTTGTATAATACTGAGAGCAAAAGAGACACTTTGCATCCTTTGTTTCCTCGAGATTTTATCTCCACTCCTTTAAAATTTGAACGCATGCCAAGTTTTAAAATGATTTTTATGTAATAAATCTCAACCATCAATTTTATATGTATATACAATATGTATAAATCGAATTTACTTGAATTTAAAATAACCTAAAGTGATTTCTAACAGAAATACGACAAAATACATGAAGGTTTTCAATTTACACACAAGAAAAAGCTGAAGCTTACACAAGAAAAAGCTGTAGACTGTAATGAATTAATTATTCAGACAAATTGTTGTCCACTTACAAGTCTATGTTTATTAGATTTAAATTACACACATGAAGGTCACCACAAGGTCATTGTCTAGTCAAATCTTATGCTCGACTAGTCGAGTGTTCTTGGTAACATCGTGAACAATAATCAATATCTTCTATATCTATCTTCTATAATATCTGTGAATTGGTTGTCCTAATGATTACAATTGTCTTACAACTAGTCGAAATAAGCTTATTGAATGTGCTGGGACATCGCTTATCTATAGTCGAGTGGCGAATAGAACCCTCCAACCCAAAACGATCCTTTAATAAAACCACTTCACCAAATCTTATATAGTTCATACTTTGGACTATTAAGCCATGGACTAACAAGCACTCTTTTTTTGCCTCTCCACTAATGGAGGATCAGCTCAGTGATTTTTTTTCCTTTCTTGTGCCAAGCTATATAGATGTTCTACGCTGCCAATATTCTTCCACTTTTTGATATATCGCAACCCTGATTTCTTTCTTCCGCGCGTCTTTTGCTTGCGATTTTGCCCATCATGTTTATTTGGAGTAGATTGTATTTCTTGTGCCGAAAAAGTAATACAAGTTTGCGGCACATGCCGACGCGCTTGAGTACCCGCAGATTGGAAACCTTTTGTCTAAGTAATGCGTAGCATACTTCGATAGCACCACATTTCAAAAGCTTCCAGAAATTTGTGAGCATTGACTTTGAGAGTGTAGGCTTCGTTTCCATGTAATACTACAGGCCAGAAATAACATTGGATAATTCTAATTCTGAACTTTATGGATTTATGGCGGCTACATAAAACGTTATTCTTCCTGACTATGATTATTTAAATTTAGTAGAAATAGTGAAAAAAAATCAAATAAAAACATTTAGTTCCTCAATAAGGGAACTCTAAATAGAAGTAGTATTATTGTCACGTTCATTGAATCGGTTTGGAGAAATCCAATAAGCTCGGTGCAAACAGACTTGTCAGCTATAGAGGATTTTTCATAGACTGTTGCATGTGTTCCGAACTAGCGTATTTTTCAGTTTGATCTTTCACTCGACGACGTGCGAAATGTACGATTCCAATTATAGATTTGTAATTACACAGGCTGTTCTAATATTCCACATACGTTTCGACTCGTGACCGAACGGCATGAGGTTTTCAAACGGGAACGCTTATATTATTATACGAAACCCAAAGTAATATCGGAAATGTGCTTGCAATATTAACAAGTGCTGTCTACAATAGCGTTCTCTCTATCTTTTTGCATACTTTTTATAGTGGTTTGTATTTTGTGAAATTATATCATATGGTTATCGCACTTTCAAACTTTGGTGCTTTTCCTTTGACTAACCAATTTCTCCAAAATTATTAATATTAGAATTACGAAGCAAAAACATATTATAGAAAATTTTATCAACAGCTTTCTTTGATGAAGTTACCGTTTTCTGTGATAAACAGATCTTTGTAAAGTTAGGTTATTTTTATACGAAGCAAATATGTAGACTTTTTTACTCAGTTCGCGTGTAAGTTGAGCTTAATTTATATTAAGCTATTAATATTCAAAATAAGTTCGAAGCATAAAGGCTTTGTGTCGTTATTCTAGATTAAGTAACCTTTTTAATGGAACGGAATTAAGATTTTTATTTTCATTTTCTGAATATTAAAGTTAGATTTTTTTATGATGTTGTAGAACTTGAGCTATTAGATACTAAATTACATTCGTTGTGGAACGAAAGTAGACGTTTCAAATTGTCTTCTCAGCTAGTTTGTATTCCATCTTTCTTGAACGTATTTTTCTAAAGGAGTGCACGGTAAAATGAGTTTCATTCTATTTGTTTTATAAATGCTTTCAACAAAACCCGTCTGTTGTTTGTTTCTTCAAGTTAGCGATGTTGCAGCATCATATTTTGTTTGCATCGCTATTTATTCAATGTATTTCTGTATGTATCTGATATCTATTCAAAGGTTTGTTCACAAACATACTATTTAATTTAACAAGTTTTTTTTTTAAATTAAAACATCGGTGTTTCGTTAAACTTTACTAACTCTTTTGGCAAATCGGTCATAGATTAAACGGTCATGAGTAAACGGTGTGTATGCAAGTTGACATTAAACGGTGAAAATTTTTATTCATAAGGAAAAAAATGAGAAGCCTTGGGTATTTTAAGTAAATAAAAAAACAATGTTAAAATATTGGATAAACTAGTCATTTTGACCTGGTTATTAAAATTTGTTGTCCCCAAAATAAGATTTTTTATATAATTCAGTTAAACTATTATTCGTGTAAGGTAGTGTCCTTCGAGCGCGAATATTTCGGGGCATGCGGGTTGTATTGATTTTTTTTGTTCGGAACGCGCCAACAGTGACGTTCATGTAATACCATTAGAATAAAGTTGTCTAACCTTCTACTAGTCTTTTTTTCTAACTTCAATAGAAATAAAGTTATAAACGGAATAGAAATAAAATATTTTAACAAACTTCAAAAAGCAATTTCTTTCATAAATTTATCGGCTATTTACTTATGCTGATCATACTTTATTACCTCGAAGTTTCAGTAGTTTCCTCAAGCTTCGTTCTAAGTAACACGACGTTAGAACGATGTCGGAATACGAAATTTGATTAATTACCATTGTTCACTTATAATAATTACATATTTTTATAGCGTGTCCAAATTGTTGGGGTAAAAAGAAATTTGTAGCGTTTTACAAATGGTTTTCTGACGACGCCGTCGAGGGAAATTGTCGTACCGTGAAAAGATTTTATTTTGCTTTACGAGTGCATTGACCTATTTAGTGACCTCAACATTTCCATTCATTTACTAAAGATGTTATAGAGGTAAAATAAAGATTTATTTTGTAAAACATGTTAATTTTGCTAATGATTTTCGGTTAGTTTTTTTTTACTTTGTCTCTGGTTGTTAGTAATCATAACATTAATTTAAATTTGGATAACGATGAAAAGAACGGAAGAAAACTTATAGCTTCGAATTTTAATTTTTACATTATAGGACTTTTGCTTAATTCGCTAAAAAAAAAAAAAAAAAAATTTGAGTTTGAGAATATTTTTCATATTAAGCTATACCTCAAGTTTCCACTAGCGACGCACGTGTCTTTAAGAAGTACTTTATTTGTTTTTTATATTATAAGGTGGCAAATGAGCAAGCGGTCACTTGATTCGTCGAAACAGCGAAGCGACCGCTGCCCATAGACATCCGCAATTGCAGATGCGTTGCCTAACTCCCCCTTCCTATGCGTCGAGTGCTCCGTCACATAGCCCTTCCTGTCCTTTCCTTGTAAGAAAAAGGGTGGGATGGGAAAGAAGACTAAAATTAGGCATTAATGGAATCAAGAAATAATTTTTTTATAAAAACAACGTAGTAACAATCTTTTGAACTTGAAACTTGGGAAATAAAAGTGTTACATAATAAAAACTAACTTTCAATTTTTTTTACATTATTTGCCGTACCTTCTCAACTTTGTAACACTAAAATAACCAAAAAAGTTCTTTAAGCAATCCCTTAGCATGGATATCTCATGATTAGGGTCCCCCTTAGTGAGATTCTGAGTATACCAGTTTAAGATTATAGTAAAATACTTATGTAGTTTACGATAATGAACAATTCGCGATATCCAGTAGGTACACGCGACGTGGTGTACGCCAATGCGTTGTATTCGATCGATTTTTACTACGTATTTAGGCCGCTTTTCACGATAGCCAAGTTGAAAACATTTATATAGAGTATCCTTAGTCGTTACTTACTTTTACCGATAATTTTGTATTGGAATTTAATTCAACTAAAATAACCATTGTAAGTGAAGCTTTTATTCCGAAATACGAGTAGTAGAAATAAAATGGTGACATCCGTAGGTAAGTAATTCACTTCAATATCTTACTTGACTTATAATCTAGACGTTAGAAAATACGGGGAAGCACAAGAGACGTCTACTTTACATCTACATTTTAAAATAATTAAGCAGGGATGAGGGTCTGCCTAGTCTGACCCATGATTGTGTGAAAGCATCACACATGTTTTGTGTGGGACGAATCACACAAAGGATTGACGTATCTGGGACGTTACTGTCGTTATAAAACAATACTTAGCCTATACCCTCGATGTCGAGACACAATAAAATGTAACAATAGCTGAAGAGGAGTATAGAGTTACAATTCGCTAGTGAGTAGTGACCGAGGGAAGTTGCGAACACTTGACATGTATAAAGAAAGATGTGTTTGCTTATTATATATTATACCTTTGTAATTTTCACATGGAGTATAAAGTTTGTAAATAAACTGTGCACCTACCGCGAATATTTGTGCCAATCCCATTTGTATCTTCAATTATGTCAAAATTAGTATTAGATTTTTGGTGCACTTTACGCCACACACAAATTTAAATTTAAATTTTCTTCTAAATAAAAACAAAACTGTTTATACAATAAAACACAGTAATCAAAAATAAATACAATTAACACAATTTAGAAGCATGTAATATTTTCTTTATTTAATGACTAGCTGTAGTCCGCGATTCCGTGCGCGCGGAATGAAAAAACACGTAATAAGTAGCCTATGTGTTCTTCCAGACTATGTTCTACATCTGTGCCAAATTTCATTAAGATCCGTTGAACCGTTCCGGAGATACCTTCAAACAAACATCCGTCTATCCATCTACATTCGCATTTACTCGTATAATATTAGTAAGATAAATAACATAGTCTGTGAAACAATTGAAGTATCATTATTTATTTAAGTGCAAGTGTTTTACGGTTAAATAAAATATGAAGCAGAGAAACAACAGGCTTCCATTTGGCATTCGCTTCGTTGTTTCATTTCTTTCATATTCATGTGAAGTCACGGTCCGCAGCTACTAGTACTCTTGTTTATTTTTAGACTGGAGATCCGTAGTTTATCGTTACTGCGCAAAAATAAAATAAATAAATTTAATACCTATAATTATATATATATATATAATTAAATTACTATTTGTACTTTTTCTTTCAACTAAACTATCATTTATAAAAAAAAACCGAAGACTTAACTGAGCTAAAATGTATTTATGTTATGCTCAAGGACAAAGAGTTATAAAAACTGATAATTTAGTTGAAGGTTGTGCTTTCAAAGAAGTTTTTTTTGCTGCGGGGAGAATAAAATCTTTGTGAAAATGTCTAGCACGCCGAGACACGAACGCAACTCAGAGTTTTGTATGATAGATTTGAGTCCGCCTATATATTTTAACAGTGGTAGACGCCAGCAACAAAAACATCGATGGCGCGAATGGGCCGGCTATTTCAGCTCAGAATATGTCCATACAAAGCTGATCTATTGCTTCTCAATCACTTTGTTAATCACTGGCGCTACTTTCAAACTTCAATGTACACCATATATTGTTGACATTTAGAATATATTTATACCCCTATGCTTCGTTCATAAATTGATATTACCTCGCCTCGATTGGTTTAAATTTTCCTTATTGCGTTGCGTGCAATGAGACTGTTGATTACTACTAAAATAGCTTTAACATCGACTGAATGCCACTCTGCGGTATTCACAGTTCTCACTTTTCTCATACGGTTGAGCTTCAAATGGTTTGTATGTTTCATGTAATAAAACATTATTAAATTTATAAATAGTTTCAATCTATTTTCCATTAAGATTTTTTTTAAATATCGCTCTTGTTCATCTCATACGCAATACTATGAACCAAAACCTTATGGAATAATCGATATTAACTATAATCTTATTAATTAGTTATTAGTTTTTAATTATTAGTTTATTGTTATTATTATTTTATTGTTAACTAGCTTTCGCTCCCGACTCTGTTCGAGCGGGATAAAAAGAAAAACTTAATTTGTAGCCTAAGTAGACTTCCAGACTAATGTTCTGCATTTATTCCAAATTTCAGCGAGATCCATGAAGCCGTTCTAAAGATATCTTCAAACATCAATCCAAACATACGCATTTATAATATTAGTAAGATTATTATGATCAAGCTTTAAAATGAACATTAATTGTTGTCCTTGTGTGATGTAAATGTTGTACTTTATTGTTACTAAAATTGTTCCACTGAGACAAGAATTTATACTGAATTTATATTTCAATGTTTACTCCACGGCATATGTAGAACATATATGCGGTATTTTAAAGATTTGTTGTAGCTAAAAATATATCTATTAACAATATACATTGGTTCGGTCCCTAACAAAAAAATAATTGCAAAATTGTCCTTTTTAACAACTTAGCTTGTTACTTTATTTAAAGTAATGCAGAATAAAATTATAAAATTTCATACTGAAACTATGAAAGCTATTAGTATTTGGGAGTATTCAAGTTAACAAAGTGTTCAGTTAATATCGTTAGTTAACCATCGAATCACCAGTTAACTTTAATTGTCTGCACTTCGCTTTAAAGTCATTCAACACCAATTTAACCGTTTAACGTTGCGAAATTCACTTGATCACTTTATGTATATTTATACTGTCAACAATGCTAATTAATGAACGATATCGTAAATGTACTTAGTATGTGCTGGTTATATTTAGTTTTGCCTAAATTGCGTACATTAAATCGTCTAACACAGCCTAAGACCGCGGGCATGTGATTAGCGACGAGCGGAGCGGCACGACAGCGGAACGGTGATCAAAACAAAAGTACTACTCCGCTCCTTTCGAGTATGTAGTTGTATTGTGCTTTACTTTTGATTCCATGGCCCCACTCTGCTCTTGGTGCTGCCCAATCCGATGTAAATTTCGTGCCCGCGGACTAAGCCGTTGCGAAAGACAATAACGTGACTGTTTATAAAACAAACATGTAATTGAAACTCAAAATGTTAAAATAAGATTTGATTAAACTAAATCAATTTTACTTTATAAAGTCCTCTAAATAAATAAAGTTAAGTTGGGGCTTTCAGCTGTAGATCTGAGCATACACTAAAAGTATTGAAACGTTGAAAATGCAATTTATATCTCATTCGTTCGTTCCTTTGTCGAGTCTTAATGACATTGCTTATTTTATTACTGGAGGCTAAGCGGGGAAAGTCGACCGCTTTGTTATCCGTCAGAAATAAGACTGGTCGAGCTTTAAGCACAATATTGAGTTACGTCTATTTTTCAACATTCTATCTCGAAATTCTGTAACTTTTCTTTCGGCGGTAATATTTTTTTATCATTCATTGACTTTGAAAATTTGGATATGTACTGATAAAGAGGTATTTAACCAAATTGAGGCCGGAAGTTTTACTGATTTCAATTTTTTTACCAGAACAATGACGTATTTTCATAGGTATACCACTCAAATGCAGGCGTGCAATCAGAAAACTAAATATTACAGTTTAATAAATTAAAAAATACATATACAATTTACTTATTAGGATCAAGATAAAAATCTGAAATTACCCGTCAAGTTAAAAAAATATTTAAAATCAGCGAAATTAGTTAAAGCCAGAAATATTGTTTATTCGATTTTATATTACGTTTCACTGAGTAAATAGCAGTAGGCGTGAATAAGCTCTCGCTTATCGCTGGATGCCACAAATGGCATTGCTGAAAATACATTATAATACGTTTACAATATTTTTTAGCAAAGGTTGTTGGCTTATAATATTTTTATTCCAATACATCACACTCTATTCTTATGTATTTATACTTAATTTCGTTTAAATAGAACGTATATAGAATATTTTTTATGTACAGTCTCTGTAACTGCACATTTATGATTTAAACCATACTAGCTCCCGGTATAAATGTGTAGTTTAGTGATGTCAAGAATCAGGTCGCTTTTTGTACCAAAATCGTTTTAGGGTCAATGACTTGATTCTAACTCTACTGAATGAAAGCTTTGCTATGAGTGGGTACTGGCCTATATTCGATGCTAGAATTAAAAAGAGTTTTTATATTGGAAAAGTTATCATTCAATTAAACTATGTTAAATAGTACCTTATTAAACGATTTAATCATTCTGCTTTCATTCCACCACTCGACGTATCGCGACGGTGATATTGCCGTGTCAATGCACATTTATGAGAATGTATGGAAATGAAACTCAGATAATGTCGCCCTGAATGCGACATCTTACCGTAGGTTTCCAGTGCCGTAACCTCTATATACCATACTATTATCTCCATTTTTTTTCAAAGAGTGTGTGGTGGAGTGGAAACCCACGCTTATGATCTTTCACATTTTTCAAGTAGAACACAATCTACTGTAAAATTATAATCTTTGAACCGTAACCTTCTTTTATCGATTTTCGCCATTCACTGAATAATTAATTCATAAATAACAGTTAATCCTTGAGAAAGCTTCCAGTTCTGTGAAATTACAAAGTAATGGCTTTTAATAATTGAGATTTTCGTGTTGCAAAGGATTATTGTGGCTTGTTAGTTTGTTAAGTGATTCGTGAGGTCGCGGAAATATTCCTTTGATGCTTATACAGTCCGTTTGAGAGTTAATGGTGTGTACTTTGATTGGTTTCAAATAAAGTAAAAGTCGAAACTTGTGGTACTTTAATTGCTTACTATGGATTTTTATTAAAACCTCAATTTTTCAAACTTAACAGTTTATAGAAACAAACCAAAAACTACGTTGCGTACTAAATGAGTAAGTTTAATATGGAGTTAATCTTACTAATATTATAAATGCGAATGTTTAGATGGATGGATGAATGTGTGTTTGTTGAAATTTGCCACAGATGAATAATATAATCTGGGAGAACACATAGGCTACTTATTAAAAAAAAAATTAAACCGCTCAGACTGAGTCGCCGGTTACAGCTAGTTAATAAATCACAGCAACATAAAACATTCAAACGACATATCACACTATATAAAATCAAATATGATTTTTAATGCAAACTTATACTTTTTTTATTGTCTATGTATTTTATTGCTATCAATGCTTCATTTGTGCTGATTGCTTTTATTCAGTGACTTTGGAAAATGAATAAAATATATTTTAAGAAGCAATTTAAAATATCTTAATTATTGATATTTTTTATTGGCGTCTTTCATTAAAAAATTAAAACTAAATGTGATGGCAATTCTTAGATTTTATAAGTAATAAAGGACTTTCTATTTAAATGGAACGACAATAAAACGTGGACTTTTTTTATATACTATATGTTTAGTGTTGGGAAAAGAGGTCAAGAGAGATATGTGCTACAGTGAGCTGGATAGCAGCAACTTGAAAAATATGCAGAAGTACTATCCATGAAGTCTATATGCATGACTGAAAACAAAAGTACATTTTTAAAATACTTTCTTATCTTTCATTTTATATGGTTTCGAATTATGTTTTCATTCTAACTATATATTGTGTCACAGATCGTTTCATTGCGACTCATGTTCGTTAGATGCCTTGTGTCGAAGACGAACATAACATTTGATTTATATTTTAAAAAATGTCAGGTATAACCGTATGAGTTTTCATTGCGAAACACATGTATTAGAACATATTGTCATTCGTCACATTCTCTTTGAAAATGTGAAAATAAGAGAAATGGAATTTTTACTTTTGTGTTAATAAAAACTTATCTTTCCTTCTTTCAATTATGTTTTTTATCAAGTGTATCGGTAACTCACATTAATGATATGGTTAGTCGGGTTTTTGTCAGTTTATTCTTATTCCCCTAAATGTTCCAGTTTAAAAAAGCTATACTGTCTTTTTTTCTAAGCAGTACTTGATAAAAAAATGTTAAAATGATTTACGTTAAATCTCAGACTAAGAATAGACTTTAAACGAATTAAAGTCATTCATTATCAAGTTACGGACTTAAACTACGAAGTATAGAGTAAAATGTGTTGGATTTTTCTACGGTTTTTTGTACAGTAGCTACTATTTTTATACCAATCTATATACATCAAAATTATTGTTTCAATGTTTGTCTGTACGTGTACCTAAATTAATAGTTATATTTTTATTAAACTTTGATAGAATGTTAGTTTTTTTTTTTTGTTTTAAATAGGGCTTTTTTCTTGAATCATGTTATATTGTTATTTATTTAATTATTCTGAGAGTTCAGGTAAATTTTACCTGATGTTGCGATAATTCGGCGCAAATTGATTTTTTTGTCATTGGACCGTACGAGTCAAAAAAAATATATCCATTGGGCTGATCGATCGGTAGGCCGATCGGCCCAACAGGAAATTCTTGAATGTTAACTCGCTAGCCGGAGCGATTTTGCTACGACATCATCATTTAAAATGTATGTCTAGAAAGGTCAAAAAGCTTTGCCATTAAATTGTTTTTAGTATTATATGACTCATTTGTTTGCATTATGGTCGCCTAGAGACGAACATGGTTGTACATTTGACGTAGTTTACTATGTGCAGTACATTCTAGCCGTTGTTGGCACATTACCAAAATCCAGTCTGGCCTCGTACGAATGTTGGTACAACGACCTTATTTGCTATCGATTCATTTATTTTATATCCTCTATAATTGTATCATAACTATTCGGTGCCAACGACACTTCGTTGAATAATTACTTCGAGTTACTTATTTTTATACGAGCTATTATCTATCACCTATTTTATTATCTATCTATCACCTATATTCCAATCAATTAAAAGTAATAAAATCACCATCTCAAAGGCCGGCAACGCATTTGCGATTCCTCTGATATTGCAGATGTCCATGGGCGTCGATGAGCATCTTGGTGTTCCCGCTGCTCGTTTGCCCCCTTCTCTTATTAAAAAAAAAAAAAAAACTTTTGGTTGCATAACATAAAATTATTCTGGGATGATGACTCGTAACTGATAAACTGAGAAAGTTAGGCTGACGAAAGCTCATTCATTAAAGCGATACATATGCCTGCTTCACTGCTCGTCTGAAATTCAAATACAAATGTTCATATTCAATGTGGATCAGAAACAGTACTGAACGTTTGTTCCGATAAAACGAGCTTATTAACCTTAAACCTTTGTCTACATTTATCAATTTATTTCTACAGTTATGGTATTGTTAAGTGTATTGAAGGCCAGTGGCACTTTGACGACGACATTAGGGAATCAGTCGGTCAACAGTAGGAAAGTCGAAAAGTGTTGTCTGATCTTATTGTTAATAAACTGCAACAATAGGCTAGCGTCGCGACGGATTGGCGCCTCGCGGGCGCATGTCAAGTGTCAAGTGTGACCCCATAATATCGGCTGCGGTTATTATGAACACAGTTCTAATTAATTATTCATAGAAAGTGTCGAGATTGCTTCTACATGTAATTTCATGCTTGCATTATTAACACATACAACCTTTTTGATTGACATTATTATCAGGTTTTATCTTTTAAATGTGAGATTGGTTTAAATATAAAGTTGAGTTTGTTTTGTTGTTAATTAAAATAATAAAATATTGAAATTCATTTATTAATCGTGGTCAATAATTTCTTAAATTTAAAATTTAGAATTTTTCAAATTTGTACAACCACGTGTTTGACATTTTACACATAGCATTTCAGAAACTTATTGGTACAAGTTGATTTACCAAAAATATTAAAGAAGGATCATTCTTAAAAGGAAACTAATCTTTTATTCATAGCATTTTATATCTGTAATGTCAAATATAATACAAAAATAATTCATAAAAAAAAAATTCTGAGTTTAATTTTTCTCCGCAGTTTCGCTTCGGTACTTTTTTTTATTCAGAGCAATAAATATTGGATTGTAATAGTGTAATAATTTCGACTGGTAAGGTTCGAAGTCGGAACAACGCGGCGTGTTCCGTACCGCAGTGTTATGTAAGAGAACACCGCTCGATAGAGACTAGCTGGGACGCACAAACTTGTTACCCATGTCTCTTTTTGTACGGGAATTAAGGAAAATCTCAAACATATAAAATTGTTCTGTCAACTAATTTAAATTTCAAATACCTTTAGAATTATAAAATAAAAACGTAAAATATACTAAAAACTTTTTAGTAGTTTCTAAGACTATTTTAAAAGAAATTAAATGACTTCAAGACAGAGTTAATTCACGAGTTGTTAAGTGGTTTTGCTTAGTGTATAGTGACAAAAAATACACGAAGGGACTCTTTTGTTGGCCAAATAACAACTCTGAATGCTGCACTAAAATAAGTATTTACAAGCACAAGTTTTAAAAGTAAAATAAAATAGTTTCTTTTTTTTGTTAATTTGTTAACGTGTATGTAACGATTGGGAACTTTCTAGTTCTAGAATCTAGTCTAAACTCTCAAATGTTTTAAATTCTGATTCAAAACATTTAGTTATGTTTGGTAGCATGACAGTCATGTGGATGAGTGATTATATAAGATGGGTAATGAGTATGCTAAATGGTGAACCACGATCGGTGTATGCCGCAAATACGATTGCGTTTGTTTGGAATAGATTCGTTTGTTGCCGCAGTGTTACGTAACATTTAGTACGAATGCCTTGATTCAGGCCCTTAAAATTAGTTCTTCCTTTACCTTTGAATATTCTGACAACTTCATTTTCTTCTTCAAACAACATATTTTAATAGGATTTAACCGTTTGACTTGCGATGAAGTTTTGCAAAGAAGAATTGGCGTTTTGAAAAAAACTAATGAAGTGTACGCTGTTATTTATTTCAATTTTTAAAGTTTAAATAGAAATTGTTTATTTTTACAAACAAATTAAGTTCGCTATTTCCTTCGGCTAGTGTTACTTCGATTTTTTAGAATCAGACATATAAGTGACTATGGATGTTTTTATGTCATTTTTCAGTATTAAACAATCGATTGTGTGCTTAGATTAGAATAAGCGCTGGTTAGAAAAATAACTTAGTTCAGACTCAAATGTCATTACTAACTAAAGTTCTTTACTGATGGTCTTAAAGCCTACACCATCATCTTATTCTCGCTCCCTCGGCTTCTCAAAGCGAACGTCGTCTGACATAAAACATATAGGGCAGTAGTTTTACGTGAACTTATTTTAATGATGAGTTTCTTGTTTTAGTTACCTCTACCCAACAATGGATGAGTTGGCGAATCAGATAAACTACGTGCTTGGCCACTTCGGCATCAAGACTTTCATCGGCTTCGGCGTCGGCGCAGGCGCGAACATTCTCGCTAGATTCGCTCTCGTTCACCCGCAGAAGGTAAACATTTACTTTTCGCTTAACCCAACAAATTCAGCCGTTGAGTTTGTTCAAGGAGTTAATGGAAACCGACGCTGGGCTATAGCTAATATCGCGGGTATTCATTTCCATATTATTTCTCAACATCAAACTTAATATACATTTTCGAGAGATAATTTAATAACGGTCTTGACATAAACTCTTTGTTAGCTTTCAAAACTTACATCGTTATTTGCTTAATATTATCCTATAATATATGCCATATAAAACTAAGTTTGAAGAAGCAGAAAACTGGCGTCGGCCGTAATCTGTTTTCGGCTTTGGAATAGCATAACATTCATCAGTCACTGACAGTACTGATAAAACTAATGGATATTTGTATTTTAACAAGCTAATGTTTTTGTAGGTGGATGCTTTGACCTTGATCAATTGCACCTCAAGCCAGGCCGGATGGATCGAGTGGGCTTACCAGAAGATGAACTCCCGCTCGCTGCGCGCCCGCGGCATGACCCAGGGTGTCCTCGATTATCTCATGTGGCATCACTTCGGCAGGGTGAGTACCTTCTATTGTTTCAGTTATAGAACACCCACTGCTCGAATCAGCACTAATTCTGTATTTTTAACCAGTTCGTTTGCAGTAAAGTTGAACCATTTAATAGTAAAAATTCCAAACCATCTATCGGATTGAGAACGTTTCATACGAGCCGAGGTTTGGCAAATTTTCCCCGTGTTCCGGGCACTTGCCCCTTTGGCTCACGTTCAAAATGTCTGGCCCACTGCATTCTGTAATTTTTTCACTTTGTGAACATCCAACTAATCAATACCACATTGGACTGGATAACTTTAATGCTGTGCACAATGATTACAATACTGCTTATAATTTTACTTATAACTTTACTTGTGTGTTAATGAGGTTGGCGGAAACACGTTTTTAATAGTATTCTGTGGTAAATTTAGATTTGAAATTAACTTTAAAATCCACACAAAGTTCGTACTTAATTAGTGCGAACGCAAACAATGTCAGCTTTTGCATAGTAAAGGCGAATGTGCATCGATGCGCTGCAAACCGCGTTCGTCATGTGGACGTTGTAGTTGCTACGTAACGCCTCTAACTGGTGCGGCACACGGGTGACGTCATTTGCATACCAGCAACGCTATCTACATTGACACAAATGCAACCGCATCATGAAAATTCTTGCCAACTCGATTTACCCATTTTAAATCTGGCGATTAATATCGCCAGCTTAATATGTTATAATTATTTGTGCTTGCGTAACTTTTACAGTATTTTTTACTATCCCTGTGTATTAATATTTTATGTTAAATTTCAACTTGAAGCGTTTGTAACTCGTTATTTAATCCTGTATTAACTTTTCGTCTAGACGGTAACTTAAAACATTTAGCTTTATTCTTGGCTTGGCGGCAGAACTTCATAAGTATAATTTATTGCGAATTTCGACGTTTTGTCATTGATATTTTCTTATTTATTGTAATATGTACAGTGTGTTATGTAATTGTTATACTTGGTAACTGTGTCAAGGTCTTAGACGACATTTTAAACTTATTTTGCGTTTTTATTATTGTGTTTATACTTTAAGCGTGTAATTCATAGAAAACCACAGAACGTTGACTTTTGAAGGAGCGTTTTTGTCATCAGTTCGCCGAGGAGCGCAACCACGACCTGGCGCAGATGTACCGCGGATACTTCACCCGCCACGTGAATCCGACCAACCTGTCCCTGCTGATGGATTCCTATGTGCGCCGCACTGATCTGAACATTTCCCGCGAGGGACACACCATCCGCGCCCCGGTGCTCAACATCACTGGTGCTTTGTCTCCTCATGTGGATGACACCGTCACCTTCAATGGACGCCTCCAGCCTACCAACTCCACTTGGATGAAGGTTAGCGATATCACCATGTCGTTTGACCCCTTTTCCACCAAGCCTCCCCTTAGTACATGTCCACACGCAACTGTTTTTAGGTCAGTCACATCTTCGGTGTAAATGGTTTTTATATCGCACATAATTAGTCTTGCGACTAGTCGTGCTAGTGGAAAAGTGGTCTTAGTATCAGGAGTATATAATTGTTGCAAGATTTGTGTTTTTTTTCATCATTGCAGGTTTGTGTATATTTACGTATGTCTGTGTATATGTCCATCCCATTATGATTAGGCAAATGAAGTCACATTAACCACAATATTTATTCGTATTCTCCATCAAACCATTAAGTTATGAAGGAGAAAGGTAAATTTATTTTTCATTACTCTCTGACTCAGTCAAAGAACTAACGTTTCGAGTTCCACGATGTTTACGCTATGAAGTTCTTTTAAACACTCTGAAAAGTAAGTAGTTTAAATAAAAGAAAACAGACTCTTCATCGTTTTATGAATACTAAGAGCTGCTACTTTTCAAAATGTTCTATAATTCTTACACTTAATTATACATTATTGATGAAAATTTTATTTTACACATAAAAATAAATCGGATGGATTAAATAAAATGTTGTAGCATTATGAATTTCACTTTACGCAGACTCCAACCCTTAGGGTACATATATTCGGCCAGTGTTAAATTGGAATCAACGAATCAACTTTAGTGAGGACAAACCAGTCAGCGTGATAGTTCGAAATTTCTGACTGAGCGACGTTAACCTATTTAGTTCAGTCATGCACGTTTACCAATATCGAGTGTAGATTTCAAATGTATATTCCCGCAGTGACATAACTCATACATCTATTTTCTGATTTAATATTAATTCTTTAATTATTTACACATATTAATAAAATTGGAATGACTGTATGTTACATCAAAAAAAAACAATTTTTAAAATTTTTGTCTTTCTTTATGTCCGCAAGAGCGCGTTTGTTCTGCTAACTTCTGGACCGATTTTGTTAAGACTATTAAGGGAAGGTAGCTGATACACGCGGTCATATTTTACACTTACTTTTTTATTCTGCGCAAACGAAGTCGCAGACGATCGCTACTTTTGAAATAATTGTTATTCTTTATTTTAGCGATTCAAGTGAATTTCTGCTTACTTTTCTGCATAAAACCAGCCAATTCAAATTACGAGTACTACAATAGTTATTGAGTATATGCTAATAATAAATTTAACCGTAGATTTCCACTGACATCTGTAACAGAAACTAAAATATTTACTGTTAACACAAATGTCATTGCAGTTTAATTCTACAGGAATATTAATATTCGCCGCAAAATACACGTGTATTTCGTATTCCGGACTTCAAATATCAAAGGCGTTTCAATATATTAATTTATTCCAGATCTCTGACTCTGGTATGGTTCTTGAGGAGCAACCGGCCAAAATATCCGAAGCTTTTCGCCTCTTCTTGCAAGGCGAGGGGTATGGTAAGTAAAGAAGCTGCGTTTAAAGCAAGATCCAAATATTGTAAAGAAAAATATGTTCTTTTTTTAAATACAGTTGTGTAGAAAATGTTCTATAAAGTGAAATTAATGTGACAAAGTAAAATAATTTGTTTTTGCAAATATTTCACAATTAAAAAAAACTTTAACGTCAATATTAGGTTTGTTTATAAGGTTTGGATCTTGATTTGGAACATAGTACTATTCGAAGTCACTTGCATGACTGATTCCTATTAAACTAACAATATGTATATCTATAAGTTTAATATGGTTGTTGAAAATATTATTTGCATGCAATTTTTCCAATCATGGTATTCTTTAATTCGAAATGGCCATGATTATTGTAAAAATTATTTTTGGCACTTTAAAATGGTTGCTGATTCACAAAAGTATTTTAATGTAAAATATGCATGCATGAGCTCGTTCTACTCGTAATAACACTAGCATTAGGTATATTAAATATTAATAAAGCTTATGTATTTACTTTACAGTAAAATTCCAACTTACGCTACTACGAATTCCTAGTTATTCAAGTTTTCAAATCCCGATTGTTTGGTGTTACATCTTCTAAGAAATACCGCATTTTCTCTACAAATATTAAAAAAAAATTTTAGCATGTGTAAATTTTGCGGAAGATAGTTGATTTTTCAAGAAAAAAATTAAAGGTACGGTTTTTTTTAATTTATATTTACTTAAAGATACCAAAAGACATATTAATTATATTTATATTAAAATTATACTCAGAATTATGTGTTTTCAATTTATGCGTTAATGGCGTAAGTTTGGGTTTTACTGAAATTATTATTAACAATTATTTGTATAAACAAAAAAATGTATTATGCTTAAGCGTACATTGGAATATTTAATGCTTATTAGGTACGTTTATATATATGTTTAAGTATATAAGAGTTTTGGTTAAATATATAAATGCTTCGTTTGTACTATGGCCACCATGTAGTCACATAATAAATGAAGCCATATTAAGTATGCTGTAAGTACACTTAATGCAAAACAAGGGCACTGTAGATATAGAAATATACTTCAAAGTAACACTACCACAGAGTTATTTAGAGTTATAATATCTTAGTTCTTACCAATATTTTAAATGCGAATGTTTAGATGGATGGATGTTTGTTTGAAGATATCTCCGGAACGGCTAAACAGATCTTGATGAAATTGGACACAGACTTAGAATATAGTCTGGAAGAAGACATAGGCTACTTATTACGTATTTTTTTAATTCCGCGCGGTCGGAGTCTCTTGTAACAGCTAGTATGTCCACAAACATTAAAAAATTAAACTTAGCTATCAGTCTTTGTTAATTAAAAAGTTTTAATACGAATATATATTTAAGTTGTTTTTTAGATTATGGAATAAATAAAATGATCCCACGTTGAATACTATTTAATTATATTTATATATAAAATATAGATAATTATGAAGGTGTTTTCCTTTAAATCATTTTGTAGTCGTAGTTTTGTACTCACCAATAACTTAATATTACACACATTAGTATACTCATAAGGCATACTCAATATTGAAACGTCTGTTAGCTATAAAAAAAAGAAAATCTAGTGCATAAAGTTCAATTTAGGTATTTTAATGGTGGCCATAGTGTTAGCAAATCGTTAAAGCGCAAACTTCTTGAACGCTTCGTGTTGCATTTCAAGGGTCAAATATGACGTCATCAAAGTACTTAGATTATTTTAACAAGTTACTTTATTTATTCTATATTGTTATATTCAATGTGTGAAAGGATGAAACGAAATTGCGACAAAAAAGTTTTTATTGGAATAAGACGTGTGATGAATCCCTCCTATGCGTGCGGTGTGCCTTAAAAATGGGCATCTGCCAAAGAGAATTTTAATTATGTATGTGGAGGTTACATCGATAGTTACAGGGCTAGGAATTGATGGATGGATTGCGTAAAAGGTGAAATTATAAAAAAGTGAAAGACGACTCAAATGACGCATGGCAGATTGCTTTGAAGGATGAAAACCATTTGTACAGACCCGATTGGAGATAACAGGGAAATGATAACAATCTAATCCTTACTGACCAGCGAAAACATTTATTACAATATATACAACAATATTTTATTATCGTGAATGGTAGATAATATCTTGATAATTTTTATTCTTAAATATTTTTAAAAACCAAATTATCCTGTGAATAGAAAATTGCAAAATCTTTTTTTTTTGTTATGTTTTTATTGTAATTTCATTTTATATTTAAGTAAGGTTTTTCATAATGGCATGTTATAGCTCTAAAGCTTTTATGAAATGAATTTGTGTTGTATTAAATTTTGTTTAAGAAAAAAAAAGTATTATTATTTTATAAATTTTTAATATATTGAATAGTTAGTTTGCTTTGGAATCGAAAACCTCGTTCTTTATTTTCCTATCTGATTTATATCTTTTTGCTTGAACTATTGACTCGTACGGCTTTCTAAGGGTATGTATGCATATAGCATTTTATATTTCTAACAAATATTTTTAGTGTTGGCAGAAAATAAAACTTATACATCTAACCCCACATTTCTACTCCCGAAATACCTATACGTAAACATATTCATAATATGGAATAGTACATTTTTGTACAAGTATGTCGGCAGTGGAAACCCACGGCAATTTAAAGAAAGTCGTTAAGTGGATAGAGAATTTTTACAACTAGAACCCTTTCCTCTGATCATCTGCTACTCCCCTTCAACTTGATCATCAGCTGGCGACACCCTTCAAGTCAATCATTACACATTCACTTTACCATTTTTTTACATGGCTATATTAATAAAGTAACCGAACATTGTAATCTAACAGAAAATTGTCCGATAAATGTAACATTAAATTGTGCTATGCGGAAAATTTTAAATATCTTTATTAATTTCATCTCATCTATCAGTATTTTTCAATTATTTTAAGTTGTAGTAATAAAAAAAATATTTTTTTCTATTTTTTTTGTTTCTTGACTTGTATTTGTACTTTTGGTACTTTATTTATTTTTTAATTTTTTTTTTCTCCCAAACCCATAGCCGCGTTGGCACTGCACAAATTAAGTCATGTAACGTCATGTAGTAGTCTTCAGAGCTCTTCAATATCCAAGTAGACTGTTTGTTGCTATGAAGCTTGCGTTCTGAGTAAGTTTATTTTTTATTTTATTTTATTTTTTCCATATAATAACGAAAACTTGCAAAAACCAACAAAAATTTTCAATTTCTCAAAGGTTGTTGTTAAATACTTTCTTAAGCGTTGTTTCGAATTAATATTTTCCGAAAATATCCTGAAATATATTAAATGTAACAATTATACATTTGGTTTTCGTAATTTTCGTATTATAACGAGTTTTTATCAGTAAACTGAACCAAAATATTTTAAATGGTCATGTATATTTTTAATATTGCAATTGCTTTTAAAATTACTCATATTAAAATAACTTTCCTTATCGATTTTAAACAGTCAGCTGGTTAATTTCAAACATTAATTTGTTCATGTCACTAGTATCTGAAATAGTATTCAATTTCCATTGGTTACTCTCTCATTTAAAAGTAGTTAAAACAATTTCCGGATCGATCTCAAGGATCGAATATTTCAGCAGTTAACAGATTATTTGGCCAAATAGTAATAGTAATAGTACGCGCATGCAATAATCGGTGTGACGATGCGGTTGGATGTTGCAGTGGCGCCACTGTCACCCACGAAGATCGTAGCGTTCCGCCGACTGTCGGCGGACGCGGGCCGGCGCCGCTGCCGCCACTCGCCCGTCATCCGCATCACCGAGAATCCCATCTCGGAGGCAGTGGTCTGCTAAATGCCATCACCAAATAAACCCCCTCCCCTTCTAGACGCACCCCTCGCCCGTCGCGCTCCGATGTTCGATCGTGGAAGTTTATCAATCGATGTCTATCATATACCCCCGCTAATTTAGAATCGCGCGACTCGCGCTGTATACCCTCTTAGGCTATACCCGCTATACACAACATAAATTTCCACGTACGCTCATCAATTGAATGGTGTCCGAAATCGAAATCGATTTCAGACGTTGTGTACATATCGAGGCAAAAACTGCCTTTTAGAATGAATATGTTATCATCAATGATGTAAGGGTAGACGCGCGACGGACGACCGCAGCTTCACTTCGCAAGAGGAAGTCCCTATGTAATATCAATGTAAAACTAAAGAAATTTTATTAGATACACACCAAACTATAAAATTACATGTAAAACACTATATGCATTTATTATCCGGTATTCTGATAGGTTTAAATGTTTTATTTATATATAAAACGAAGGTATAAATGTGTATGAAGTATTTGAGAGGCTATTATTTATTTGATTTTATATGTATTAAATACAGTTTTACTATGTAGTGACTGCTTTAATTGTTGCGATATATATTTAGATGTTGACGCAACCTTTAGGATATGCCGTCGATATTACGTAGGTATGACATTTTTCGGATATATTTCATACAATTATACTTTAGCACGAACTTATATAGATTAGGAATTAAATGAGAATGTAACACGGAGAGCTGTATTATCAATGTCGCTGGGTGCTATGCTAAGACCAAGATTTTGAAATGAAATAACGAAAAAAAAATGTTTTTAAAACTTTTTTGCAAATGTTCAAATGCGTAATTTATTTATTTAAGGCCTCTTATGTATCGATAATTTGTAATCTATTTGTTATAAAATAGTGAATTTTGTACATGTACAAATGTTTTATCATCTTGCCTTATGCTAACTGATGTTTATGTTCCTGTTTATATAACCCCGACTTCAATACGTTAGACACATTGAACAAATAAATTATAATTACAGCGCATTATTTTTAAAGTTAAGTGTATAATTTTAATTAAAAAACAACATTATACTCAATATTGAATCAAAGTTTTTGATATATTTTTTATAATTATTTAATTTTAATGTTAAAAGTACAGTTTTTGATAAGGTTAATTTCGTATTTTATTATAAGTTTGTATACGATGTGCGGTTTTTTCACGCTGCTTGTATGGAGTGGACAGAACGATATAAATGAAGGAATTTCTTTCGTAGCAAATAGCATTCATTAGATTTGAGTAGTGTAATCGTTGGTTTTAGACTATACAAATATGTATTTAACGTATATTTATCTATACAAAGTAACTATTCTAATGTCAATCAGACGTCAAGCAACTTTCCCGCGCATTCTAACGCTTCGTAGAAGTACAATTTTAAATCTTTATATAATCATTTTGTAGAATCTCAAAACACATAGAAGCTAAATTGTCTTTTAATTTTGAAAGTGTTGCGATTATTTGTGTGATTTATGAATCTATTAAATGGTGGTTTTCTAATAAATTAATGTTTTATTTAAACCTTTATCCCAAAAATAATAATCTTACTTATATTATAAATGCGAAAATTTAGATGCATGTTTGTTTGAAGTTATCTCCGAAACTGCTCAATGGATCTAGATGAAATTTGTCATATATGAAGAACATAGTCTAGATCTAGAAGAACACATAGGCTACTTATTAAGTTTTTATTCAATCCCTCGCAGACGAAGTCGAGGACGACATCTAGCAAATACAGTGAAACTTGGTTAAGTGGGACCTGGATAAGTGAGAAACCTCCATAACTGGAACTCATGCTAAGGTCCCAACACTTTGTCACTGAATTACCTCTGTTAGTGGGACGAGGTAAACCTCTATATCTGGGATTTGTTCTTTCGATTTATCATCATAGTTACCTCTATAACTGAGACAGCGAGTAAATTTTATATGCATAAACCTCTGTAACTGAGATAACATTGTTTGTTTACTCATTCTTATTCTACCCACAAATTCCACACGTAATTCCAATACTATATTTTTTTTATTAAAACTCATTTACATACATAACACGTTATTTTATTTAATGATCGCACCTGTATAACTGAAATAACCTGTTTCTCACCTCTATTAATGGAACCCTCTGTAAATGAGACAGATATATATTTATACCTGTATATCTGAGACACTGGGTAAGTGGAATACCTCTATAAGTGAAACGAAATTGCAGGTCCCTTGATGTCTCACTTAACCAGGTCTCACTGTAATATATTTAAACTTATAACAGTAAAAAAAATGCCTTTTATAATTGATTAATATATTTCATACTTATAATGGACACGTAATATACATTACTAGCTAATAATTACATTTAAAATACAAAATAAAGACATGCAAGCAATATTTTGTATAAACATTACACCAATTCATTTAATTTATTAATCTCAAATTGAATTAATTTATATTTTATTATTACTGCAATAGGAGCTGTTGATGAAAGAAATATTTGAATACAATATTAATACCTCAATACTCATATATTTAAATAATGGCAACTTTCTAAAATATAAAATATTGTTATATTATGTAATTATTTTATTCTTGGTATAATAGTTACCGTATTTTACAAAAAAAAAAAAATATATATTAATTATTTCTCGACTTAGGATTCGTGTATTTTTGGAAGAAGATGCACCACGTCCTGGAAGGTCGGTTGGAGCTGATAAAGGCATTATTTAACATAGAAATAAACATAGAAAATAGAAATAAAAACGAAATGACTTTCCGAACAACCCAATAATTTTAAATATATAAATATCAACAATAAAAATTGTAATTACAATAAATTAATGACAATATTTTTTATTTAATTGTAAATGAATTAAAAAAAAACTAAATACATTTACAATTTATGAAATATTTCCGTTTTAATTTCTAATAATACGTACAGAATTTGAGACAATACAAATTTATGAATTAATTAAAAAAAAATTACATTAATTTCATTAATATTTTTAATTATTAAAAATTAAATTCATGAGTGTAAAATAAATTTAACTAGAAAAATAAAAGAATTTCTGCAAAATAAGGCAAAGTGAATAAGAAATAAGTAACCGATGAGCACCTATACGTAGAAGTATGTATTTGGTGAGTACGTTACAGTAAAACTACCATTAGACATCGATATCACCGAACGATTGTAAACATCGTCAGTTTATAATCTGACTAGGTTAATTTTTAATTAAAAACATCAAAATTTCACCTATCGAATTTTGACTTACGTAGACCGATTATAAATTGACGAAGTTTCGTATCTTCAGTGAGAACTAACGGATATTAAAACATAGTGCTTACATTTACTTAGTATATAGTCGAACCAGGATAAGGGAGAGCCCGTGATATATTTCTTAATAATAGATGTTTCTTTAAAACGTATTTATCGCTTATGGAGGTCTTCCGTTAAGACCAAAAAACTCGCTTATAGAGGTTATTTTTTTTATCCAGGTTCAACTGTATTCAACTGTTACGATAGTGACATTTAATTTATAGTATTTTTAATAAGTACTACAAAAAACTACTTCATTTCTTTATATAAATTGGACACATATCAAATATATGAAGGAAGTTAGTTAATTACATGTAATAAATAGGAATACAGATACACAATAACATAAAACGTTAAAAATATTGTACAGTTAGCAGAAAAGTTGCCATATTCTAATCAATCTTGTTAAATGATAAGGGGCCGTTCAAGTATTACGTAAGCACTATGGTGGGGGAGGGTCTTTGCTTTGCTTAATTTGAATGACATGGGGGGTAAGGAAGTCTAGATGATGCTTACGTCATCGGTAGTTATTTACTTTTTTACACGAATGGCAACCCTAACATTGTCTTTGCTTGATAACGAAACTATTTTCGGGGATTCCCGCAAATAATGCATGCGTTTAGACACTCGCTTTAGAACCGAGTAGGGGAATTACCGCGCGCTATTCACTTGCCTAAATTTCCTCTGTCAGTGTATTGTTTCGTTTGGAATACTATAGCGAGTAGACGTATTATAAGCATAGCAAAGCAAGATGAGTTGAATGTTGAATGGCTCGATGAGAACGACGTAGACATTCCAAAATAAGATAAAAGTGAGCAGACTCAACAATGAGCAGCAATACAATGTCATCGTAAACTTAAAATCATGGATTCGGATTTCATGGACTGAAGACTGTTAACTTGAATTTAATATATGTACCAAAAATTTAAAATAAGTTTGTTGTTCGTAAGATTATAATATTTTTATCCCTTAATTTATGTTGAATACTGTATCAGTAAAATCTAATCTATCCTAATTTTATTTTCTTATTTTTAAAATAATAATTATAATATTATAAAAAAAACAATATATTAATTGAAAAATGTTTACGTAAGCATGGGGGAGGGGGTAAGAGCTTTGCTTACTTTTGCTGACAAGGGGGATGGGGGGGGGGTAAATAATTGTAATACTTGAACGGCCCCTAATGCGAGATACTTTTTTGTAGACTGTACCGACAAACAAAGCTATCATGTTATTGAAATCGAGTAACGCTTATTATTATTATTATTATATAAAGCATAATAATATATTTATTATTATTTACAGAAATGTATATTAAAAAAAACATTGTATAATATTATCATAGCTATAAATCCATTAAAGTCAATTAAATAAAATGATAAAAATTATTAATAATCGTGAAATAAAATTAAAATATTATAACAAATTAATTATTTACATGGAAATTATATTTATCAATTCAAATATATGTACAATAAATGGCCAAAAATCTATATAAATAATATCTTCAATATTTACCAATTTCTTTTTTTATATATTTATGAAAACAAATAAGAATAAAATATTTATACAAAACAGACACCAGGATATAAGATTATTTTGGTAAATTTGCCGTTTAAATTATTTAACGATTGAAAATTACAATCAATATAATGGATATTATTATTATCAATATGATAGCCAAGTAAACCTTCTTCTTGCGGATTTTGTTCTGAAATACAGAAAAAAAAAACATCTGAATTTAAATATCTTAAATATTCTAACTCATACAAGTATACAAGATCTTATATAAGAAATATTAGACAAATAAGTTACTTTTTTCCACTATAATTAATTTATTAAGTTTAAGAGCCTAAGTATGACAATTTTAATCCAACTTATAGTCGAGGAATTAAATTTATGACCCAACTATCAACCAATGTTTCAAACACATCACATAATAAAGTACTTGTTTATTCATTAAAATTACCTTGTAATTAGCAGCCTGTCGCAATTCCTGGGTACCGTTCTCAACATTGTCTAGAGCGCACTCGACACTGGACTCAATGGAATCCACCACAGCGCCCTGGTCATGGATCATCGTACCCAACTCTTTGAAAATCTGATTCACGTCCAATATATCATTCTGGAAAATACAATTTATGAAGCTATTACCTTTGCGAAAATATACAAAATATTTATTTATTAATATTTATCGTGTAAGTGATCAATACAAAGAATCAAATGAGTAGATTTTGTTACAAGTTAATGAAAATCATAATCTTTTTTCCATAATCCAATTCATAGTCGACAAAATAAGGTTTCGCTCTTTAAGGCGATCTACCTTATCAAAATGTAAGTCATTTTCAATCCACATTACAAGAAATATTTAAAAAGATTACATGTTTGAATAAACTTATAGTGAATACTATGAAGTCATTTTTAAATGTTTGAATTATTAATTCCGTTCTAAACTTAATTGATGGTACTTAATCTTACTAATTTTATAAATGCAAATGTTTAGATGGATAGATTTTTGTTTGATTTAAGGCATCTCTGGAAAGGTTTAACAAATTTCAATGACATTTAGTACAGATATAGAAACAGAGTTTGGAAGAATATATAGGCTACTTATTAAGTTTTTTTTTATTTCCGCGCGAACAGAGACGAGGGCGACAGCTAATCTATAATACAGGATATTCGAATGCCTTACCTATTTAACTTAACAACACGACTTAAGAAAACCAATTCAATTCGTTTAACGTTTCTGGATATTTAAAAATAAATACTATTTACTCAACAGGCTTAATTATTATTTTTTGCAAAAAAAAAATAGAACATATTTAGATAATTCTAAAAATATACAAATACTCCATTTAAAATAACAAAGGTTCGTCAAAGTGGTTATTAGTTGTTTCCGTGATATAATTTATTTACATAGAAGAATTTCTAGTTATATATTAAACTAGTGGTAACCTGCGATTTGATCAGCGGAGAATAATAAATTAATATTCTCGCACACATTCGTTTCAAACATTACCCGGAACAAATTTGGATTAGTGGACAGACATACAGACAAAAGTTTAACAATTATATTTATGTGAAAACGGCAATTCGCCCTAAAAAAAAAATGTTGTTCATTTTATATTACATACAGACACAGTAATTTTATTAATTGTGTACATTCTGAGCTAAAAATAATCAAAAAAAATTGAAATTTTCGTAACTTATTCAAAGTATAATATTTTCTAAGTAATCAATTTGACGCATAATAATAGAGTATGCAGTTCGATGCAAAGCAAATGACGTATGACGATCAATTTAAAAACAACTAATGTTCACATCGCGTGAAAGACTGTTCAAATAATAACAATCAATTGAATATTCAGACCTAAATTCAGACCTAAGTCATACGATGAAACCTGAAAATCTATAGAAGTAAACTCATTTCAAAGGGTATATCAAGTAATATAATTTTTTTATTAAAATGCTAGTGACCCTCCATTTCTTACACAAATCTCTTCTACACAATCCATCCATACTATAGCCTAATAACCATCGTAAATAGTCAATTAGAGTAAATTATAAAGCCTAGCTTGCTCCATTAGGAAATATTTTGTTTAGAGTTTTTTATATAAGTGAAGGGGACAAACGAGCAGCGAGAAAACTGATGGGATCAACGACACCCACACGAACTGCAGATGCGTTACGTTGTATGTTGAGCTTACCTCAAGTTGACGAATATGTCCCTCGCGTTCGGCCAACTCTTGAAGTTCACGTTCAGTCTGCATTGTCAACTGTTCTTGTTTACGCAAGTTTGTATCACCCATCTCCGACCATGGATCCTTGTTACCTATAAATGTGAATAACAATGGACATTTCATCAAGTGCTTACTCTCGGAGCCTACTCCAAGTTAGGGGTGACTAGGCCATAGTCAACTCAGGCCCAGTGCGGGTTGACTTCACATATATCATTGTAGGTTGCATCACAATATTTTCCTTTACCGTAAGATCGTTGGATAAATGTACATATGTAAATCTAAACTCGAAACACTTTGGTACATGGCGGGATTCGAACACAGGACCTGCAAATTGCAAGTCAAGTGCTTAACTCCTGAGCCACCAACGCTCTACCTTTTTTACCTACTCGTTTGTTACCTTATGACATAATAAAAAAATACAGAAAATCCTGAATTCAGGCATCCATCAAAGGATCATTTCATTTAATAACATAAAATAATATGTAGTTTGTATTACTAGAATTATTATTCCGGCATCTTAGATTCTATAATGAATTTTGTTTTTATCATTTATGGAATAAAAATTTCTTCAAAAATTGATATATACATCATTTCTTTTGCTTAAGTATGGGGGCATTTAGCATCAAATACTAAACAAACTGATTTTGTACATATTTGAAGATTAAACTATAATCATAGTTCATTGTGAAGTTAACAATGAAAGTACTATGCATTGTGCTATTTGGAATTCATTTATGCGGAGTACCTGCTATAGGCTATCTATGTTTACATTAAGAAAAATTACAATTGTTTCCTTAAATGTATTTTTCACATAACTGTCATGGATAGATAAAGAAATTTATATTAAACTTTCCCTAAATATTCCGTCTGAATACGATTTAATTTCACAGCTAATAATTGAAGCACAAAAAATTAATGTATGGCACTACAATAAAAGACTAAGGCAAATTTCCACCTTAGATAATCCATGAAAAATTATCATCAAATTACTTTAAGACTATATTAAGATTTGTTTTTTCTTTGCACATTTAATATTCTTATTATTATCTTTACATATATATTTAAACCTCTCGTAAATTATTACATCGCTATAAATAGACTTCTAGGTGAAAACCTAGAAATGTGGTGAAATAATTTATTTGTTGTTAATACGCTAGACATAATCTTGTAATATGTTTACGTAACTTACTATTAGTGCCAGCAGGGGGAGCTATATTGATCGTCTGCGCCTTCGCTTTACGAATATCTTCCTTCGTCTTTTGAGCCGCTAACTTTTGAGTGGCCTGTGTAAAATAAATATTTATTAGGTAATTCAATATAATAATGCTTTGAATGAAAGAAATTATAAATCTTACTAAAATTATAAATACAACTGTTTAGATGGATGGATGGGTAGATGTTTATTTGAAGGTATCTCCGGAACGGCTCAACAAATATTGATGAAATTTGGTATACATGTAGAACATAGTCTGGAAGAACACATAAGCTACTAATAGTTTTTTTTTTATCCCCCGCGTGAGGATTGGCGGGCGACAGCTAGTTTTTAATATACATAAAATATAGAGACATTAATGTACAATAACTTAAAAAGTAATATAGTAAATTTTCCTAACCTAATCCGCTTATTCCTAATTTCTTGGATGTAATACAAAAACTTGTGTTAATGTCTCAATAAAAGTAATTCATACATAGTTTGGTCTGAATTCAATGGGTTGTTTACTTATTGATTTCCTTTACACAAACATTTTAAAATGATTCATCTATAGAAGGAATTATTTTAAACCTATAATGTGTTCTATTTAAAGAGAGACTTGACCTTGTATCTTAATTAGCTGATGTTAACTCGTTTAAATTAAATGTCGCCAGTGCTAGGTTACAATTTCGTATCCAAGAAACTTTAAAAATGTTTATAATTTTTAATATTATCTTAATATTTAAACGGCTTTTGATTTCAATAAAATATAGTTGATGTCATACAAAGATAAAGTAAAAACATTCACCACAAACTATATTTATCTGTCATATCACATGTGTATTATGTTTTTGCCTGATAAAGTCTAAAAAGAAGAACAACATAATGAATAAACACGCCTACATATTAAATTAAATTATAAATACGCAATTGAATCGTAATTTAATCTCACTAATATTTTAAATGCGAATGTTTAGATGGATGGATGGATGGATGTTTGTTTAAAGGTATTTTCAGAACTAGCGTTACCAGGCGTCCAGTTAAAGCCAGACATAGGTAGGCTTTTTGATTGCGTGTCCGGCCAAAATAATGAGTTGTCCGGCTTTTTACATTTTCCAAATGAGAGTGTACCTATTAATACTGAGACAAAATTCTAAATAATATAGGCTGTCCGACCTTTCTACCCAAATGTCCGGCCAAACTGGCTGGTCTGTCCTGCTAGTAGGTTTAGGGTCCTGGCAACCCAATTCAGAACGGATGAACAGATCTTGTTTAAATTTGGCACAGTTGTAGAACATAGTTTGGAAGAATACATTGGCTACTTATAAAGCTTCTTTTAATGCCGGACAGAGTCGCAGGCGATGGCTATTTATGTAAAATGATAGTCCCGAGAACTTGACCTATTACATTTACAATTTTTCTCAGAATGTTCTTTGCAAATGTTACGTTGGTATGGTAAATTAAAAAGATAAATAAATCTAAAATATAATATTTTAATATCTATTTAGAGATATTTCTATTAGCCATTAAAATAAGTTATAGATTTATTTATCTTTGTAAATTACCGTACCAACATAAAATATGCAATAAAGCAAGAAATCATACTTTAATCTCCTAAAGAATTACAAATTAAATCAATCTGCGAAAAAATGACGGTAATCCTGGGCCATTATGTATATAACCAAATGATAAAAAAAATTCTAACATTTCATAAAATACAAGATTATTTATTTACACAATTATTAAATGTCAATTAATTTTTAATCAACTTGAAAGGGTTATTAAATGTGACACATAACCTCCGAAATAGAATCAAATAAATTATAGAAGGACATTTGAAACATTTCTCTATATAAATAGCAAAAAATGCCACTCAAAATCTGCATGCAATACTAAAACTCCACTGTAGTGGCACTTTATTGATATTGATTAAACAAGGATATCTGAGTCGGTAAGACGGATTGCAGTCTCGGTAAGTTCTGTCAGATAATAAGTCAAACCTACATGGGCATAGATGACATCACCAGTACAAGAAGGATATTGTGGAACTTTTTTGGTATTGACAAGGGGCAGTAATAAGGTCATAATTTAGTTTGATTTATGACCTCCAGATCAGATATCCTTATATTATCCTATGCACATATTGTCATCCCTTAACCTGTATTTGCAAAAGGACTTGTTAACTCTGCGGTATTTTTTTCATCACTCAAGCAATGAACTGATTTACAAATGCAACAATGCCCGATAAAAAAGCGTCGCATTTTAAAGGCGTTTCCGTTTGAACATATACATGGAAATTCATTTATTTTATTAGAACCCGTTTTAAAACAGCATAAAAAGAACCTGTGCAAATGTGGGCTTACATTCAGATGAAACCTAAAGTCAGACCAGACATGTTTCTAGACCTAGGTTTATGTTGTCTCATCTCTTTTATTTACTTTAATGTCTGTTTACTACAGATAAAAATGTGATTCACTATGTTTTTGTCACCTGACATACAATATTACCCTACTGACAAGATAGTAATACTGCATGTACAGATGTACGTTTTATGTCTGTGTGTATGTAAATCTATTGAATTGACTTACTGTAAACTAAATGGCGAGATTGATTTGTGTTCGTCCCCAATGGAAGGGTTATTTCTATTTCTTGTTTCAAATGTATGAAGGTATTTATAAAAATAAAATAAATGCATATACACTGACCAGGAATGTATTAAGAGTGCTAATATATTCATCACTCAGCCTCTCCCGTTGAAGCTTCTGTGCAGATTGGTTCACCCGCATCTTCATTAATTCCATCAGAATAGTAGATGTATCTTTAGCCAGCTTCTGTGTATAGTTTTGGATTTGACGCCTAAACATAAATAATACAAATGTAGTAACTTCAATTAAATCATCAAAATATTAACGGAAAATATGAATTAAAAGCTTTTAATTCTCAAACAAGTGTGTAAATGGAAGTTTAACAACTAACTACTTATATAAAGGGCACAACTAATTATACTTTTTAAATAAATTTAAAGAAAATATTAGGAAATTAACTGAAAACCTCAGAGTGTTGCTACACCATTGTTATAATAAACGATGATTTAAGATTTAAATATGCCAATATAATCATTGACAGAATAAAGGAAACCATTATCAGAATATTAATAAATATAACAACAAAATAATGTGATGAGATGTGGTCAACTACTGAGTTGGAAATTAAGGACAGTGATTGATAAGTCAATATGAATGACAACACTTACAGCTGATTCCTAAGCTCTTGCGAATCCTGTGGTGTTTGCAGCTGGTTGACCATCTTCGACATTGAAGACACTAAAATAAATTTATAAAAACATTTCACAATAACACAAGTACTAAGAGAATACTCAAGGTTCCTCAAAGGGTAACAAAGTTTACATACTATGAATAATGAGATAATTTTTAAGATATTTACTTCAGTTTTAAGAGGATATGCTCTGTGACAATGAAATAATAAGTTTCAATAAAGAATGATTGAAAAAAGTGAAATAACGTAATACAAGAACAAATAACAGCCATTATTTTACTATTTTAAGCCAATTGTTTAATTTCCTAAAATCGGATATAAATGACACCAAGAAAAAAACAATGATCGACAAAGTATATAGTACAGGATATACTAACCATTTTGTGAAATTTTCTTCACGTTGCTTGCAATTGTTTGGGACAATCGTTGGAAATTGTCGGCTTCATCGCCTGCCACGCCACCTTGATAAGAAGTCTCCATTCTAGGATGATAAAAAGAAAAGGGATTACTAGTTTCCAACTCCATTACTTTTCAACATTTTATTGTAGTTAAACTTACTTTTATCAAGCAACAATAGGTATGTGACGTCCACAAATTACGAATAACTTCAATAATTAACACTATTTGTAAAACATTCCCACTTTATCTAATCTGCGAAAAACAGGGGTACTAACGAAACAATAAAGAGCAGCTATTAAAACGGTAATAGAAAATTTTCGAGACGACCAACTAATACGACGTGAAAAATTCAAGAATTCATTGATTTCATATCAATCAATCGTAAGTTTTCGGTTTTCAAGCGTATAGTGATGGGCGTGTTACTTGCGATACATAGATACAAAAACCGATAAATACCAGTAAATAATAGATTCTAATTACATTTGTATTTTTGTAAAAGATTATGCATATGGTTTATGAAACGAAATATATACCAACGCTGCACAAATACAAATTTTGTTGATAATTATACCATGGCGATTGTCACAATTATTCGTGCTTGGCCCAGCAATCTTTATAAATGGATAGGTCTTTCCAAGCGGAAATAACAGCTTTTGAATGGTTCCGATTTGAACGCGCCTGTAGATGTTCCTGACACTGAACTGCAGTCTGTTAGTTGTATAGTTCGATTCCTCACCACTGCAACCACTCCAACCGTTAGCGACAAAATGGCAAAAAATTAAATTGGCACAAAATTCCAAAGTTTATACCCTATCCATTCATCAGAGCTGTCACTTTCCGACATTGTTTATAATGACAGGAGGGCGCTAATGAGTTATCATAATTTGGTTTGTCTTATCCCAGCTCCTACCAACACAGCACGCGCCACTATTGTCCCTCTGGGAAAAGGACAAGTTGTCTCTAGACACTATCTCTAGAGATTTTCCTGCCTTTCGACACTAATTACTTTCTCGCGTTATGAATGCGCAATACTGTTTGGATATTGAATCGTCTATAATAACCTGTTGTCTATGATTGCTGCTCAAACTCAATTGGTTGGTTATGGTTACATACACATACATATTTAACACGCACACAATTTTACTTACATAGCTGTATTATGTATTTGCTTCGTGTCCTTTATCCACCATCCAATGTTTTTTGCGTAGGAAAAAATAGTGAATTATTGATTCATATTATGAATTGATTGTGAACAAATTAGTTGTTAATGTTCTATCATTACACTCTTAAAAACAATTCCCGTAAAAGTATAGTAATTTGTGAAGGCTTGACAGAACGTCAAGGAATACAGTAGGCAGAAAAGAAAGCACTTTGTAAAAATGTCTAGACCTTTTGTTTTCAATGGTTATATATAAATTTGATAGGAACAGGAGCACCGAAGAAAAAATGAAATACTAGAAGTATAAATTATCAGGTGAGTCTACATATTTTTGATATATACATCTTTCTACGTAATGTCAAAATTGTACCTACATATTCAAGGGATACCTCGAGAGAAAAAAACGACATTTTACTACTATAAGTACAACATATTTTTTAGTCGCAGATATTGAAGATTTTAAATAACATATGGTAAGATAAAATATATAATATGTTTAACAAACATATTGTCATATTATTTGTAAATGCAATATTGAAAGGGTAATCGATAATTTGAGCAACATTGTTACGATTACTATTACTTTTCCCGTCATCCATCTTTAATAAAAAATAAATTAATATATATCTCATATTACTCATCATAAACAATTTCGACATTTGCAGATTTATCTCCTAGTTAATTACAGTTAAAAGTAATCTATGCTCCATACATATTAGGTTTTGAAATGGAAATAAATATTATAACAAAGAAACTCAAATTATTTTAGTAAAAATCATTACAAAATTAAAAATTAAAAAGGTTTTTCTTTCACCATGTTCAGTACATGAAGTGTATTGAAAAAAGTTTAAAACAAATAGATTTGTAAATTGAACAATTTGCATAAACTTAGACCAAATTCTATTTTTTTTTTGGTTCTTTCTGGATAGGATTGTTGAATTGGCAGAGGAGGAAAGGATCATCCTCTTTTCTTTGTATTAAATGGAGGCAATTCTGCATTCTGCATCTAGATTGTTGTGCAGCAATAATTTGATTGTTTCAGTGATGAGGTGTAGCCATTTGCTTTTTTTGTATACACACACAAAAATGTATTGATTTGTGTAGTGCAAAAGAATTTCCTTATAACAAAAATATTTCTTTTCACAAAATAGAAGTTATATAGAATTATTAAAATCGATTTTTATTTTATTTAATACAAATTGTCATATGAATAATTAATTATCTAACAAAAACACTAATAATGTTAATTGTCCTTATCTGTGGTTAGCTGGACGTGATTTAACTTAACCAAAATGGACCCCTCAATCTATATGCAATACTCACCTCCCAATGGACTACCTCAGGAATCCAAATTGGCCACATATATGGTATGAAATATATTTCTTTAACAATACTTTGAAGTACTTCACATAAAATCAAAACTGCTTTTATAAATAACTATAAACACAGATAAGATTTGGCGTCTAGTGAAAGGAAAGCGATCTTTGATGAAAACTCAAATGAACTTGTAGATTTTCTACCAATTTAGAGTATTTTGATTGAAAATATGCAGTTACAAAGAAATTTTCAAATGAAATTTTTGTACATCAATTATTTCTTAGATATATTTTCAACTTCCATGTGGGTAAATATACTAATAATTCCAGAATCATTCCGCCACCACTCCCACAAGATCTTTGAACCAGTCTATGGGTCAGCTCAGTTTGGAGTCTTCTCCACCTGCCATGAGAAAGGTAAGTGTGTAGTTAACCTCATTTGTAGCTTTACTCAGGGAAATAAATAAACATAACATAATTTTATTTCATCTTTGATTTGTTTTGAAATTTAACAAATTTGTTCTGTGATATTCACTTTAAGATCAATAAAATGTGAAGAACTTACTATGAGATAATTTTTTTTTTTTAAATAATTGAAGCACTTTTTCTAATTAATAATGTAATTAATTTAAATAACTTCACTATCTCATAGTTAAAGTTCACAAATCTTACTAATGTTATAAATGTGAATGTTTGGTTGGATGGATATTGGTATGAAGGTATTTTCAGAACAGCTGCATGGATCTCGCTGAAATTTACCATACATGTAGAACATTGTCTGGAAGAACACATAGGTTATTTATTTAGTTTTTTTAAATCCCATGCAGATGGAGTCACATGCGACAGCTAATTAACAATAGTTCATTAACATATAACACCCATTGTGATTTTATGTAATTTTAGCACTTTCCATGCCAATTTGACTTTTTTTGTATGAAAATTAATTTATCAAGTCAGTCGCTGGCATCAGATGTGTTAATATTTTCTAATTATATATCAATAGCTGGATATTTTCTTTAGCGATATATTCATTATGGATACATTATAGTACAACAGAAATAGAGGCAACATTTAGCCAATTGTTTGGAAGGTGCCTATTCCTTTGGGTTAGACAATGTTATATTTGCTGTAACTTCTTCTTCTTCTTCTCCAACCATGTTGACTAACAATTTTTTTACTTAAATTGTGATATTTATGTTTACACATATGGTCTTCAATAATAGATTATCTATTATAATATTTACATAATATCTTACAAGTTCTTGATGTTTTTTTCATAAATATCCTTTGAAATTCACAGAAAAGATTAAACAGATTTAGTGGGGGGATGTAATTTGAAACATCTAGTCAATTAATTGTGATGTTAAATATGTAGTCATGCAACCCCCAAGGTGCTGGCAGAGATAAAGATTGGTAATGCATCTGCAATAGGTCGAATCAACTAATATTAGCGGAACCGCTGTCGGGTGACCCCTTCTCCTTAAAAAAAATTATTTATTTTCTTTTGGTACAGTCTTTATGCCAAAATTAATACTTTTCCATTTGTATATTCTCAAAAGTTGGTCAATAACGAGTTTTCATAATTATTATTAACTAACAGTCGCCCGCGACTCCGTCTGCGCGAATACAAAAAAAAACTTAAAAAGTAGCCTACGTGTTCTTCCAGACTATGTTCTACATATGTGCCAAATTTCATAAAGATCCATTGGGCCGTTCTGGAGATGCCTACAAACAAACATCCATCCATTCATCTAAACAATGACATTTATAATATTTGTATGAAGTATTATATCAATTTTAGGTATTTATAAGTGAATATGTTCCCATGAATTACTTCACTTTACCACCACCTCCAACGAATGTTTTACCTGAGTCTCCAGAAAACTCGCCACCTTCTACCATGGTCCCTGTGCCCAATATGCAAGTACATCAGGTAAATGTGAATTATGTATGTCACATTTTTTAATGCAATTTGTATTGTACTTATCTCATATTTGTGTGTTTGTTTCAAATTGCCAGATATTTTTAAGCGTCTATGATAAACAGGTAATTTCAACATTGAAAAATAAATGTAAAATTATTTGTATATACAATTTATTATTTGTGACTGTGACTTAAAGTTATTTAATGTTTATTTATTAGGAGAATGTTGGTGGTACAACATACTTTTATTCAACAAATGAAGGCCTCAATACTTCCGGAGCCCTGAATTCTTCGGCTTCCTTGGGTACGTGAATATTATTTTAGTTTTTGATCAATCATATAAATAGATACATTATTATATGCATATGTAGCTTATGCACAATTTATATAGCTTTTGTAAAAGCTGTTAAGGTGGGATACATAATCTTAATGTTGAATAGATGAATTTGTCTTTAAAATGTTATTTCTCAGCTAATTCGGAATCTTGCCGTGGAGGTAACCCAGGCCCGAGTGCATCTTCATCATATGCATCACAAATGTTCTGTAATACCCCAACTCATATGGTGCCAGGCCCAATGATATCTAAGCCTGGTATGTATTTTATTTCACAAACTAGCAAATAATTTCTTGGAGTGAAGTGTTAATTTGTTTGATTATTGTCAACCTACAGGTCCGGATCCGGGCCTTGGAGTTAGTGGTGGTCCGAGTCAATCTTCCGGATATTCCTCCCAAATGTTCTGCAGCACTCCAACTCATATGGGACCGAATCTGATGGTTCCCAAGCCTGGTAAGTAGTAATTTTATTTTTTAGATTTTATTTTTTATCTTTTGACTTCTTATTACATTGTAAAGATATACTTTTTCATATAGTTAAATTCTTGCTGTTATTTGCAAGTGGTATGGCTCAAATAAATTCACAGCTATTGACTCTCCCGTCATGTTCACTTTAGAAGATTAAGATTTGAGAAGTATTGAATATGTTAATAAGTAATTCTTCCTTACTCTTTGTTATTCTTTGGTTATATGATTGCTATTTTATATCACAGTCGGGGCTGAAGCTTGTCGTGGCGCTGGTGCGGTGCCTAGCGCCTCATCATCCTACGCCTCCCAAATGTTCTGTAGCACTCCCAGTCACATGGTGCCAGGCCCGATGATTTCTAAGCCTGGTATGTATTTAACTCACTGCAAACATAAACACTATTTTATCAAATGTATGTGATGATTAACTTAAAGAAGCCGGCAGATTTTAACGGCACATGGTAATTTTTGAATTGAAATATCGAAGGTCAATGGCATAATACAATTGAAAATTCTAAAAAATACCAAAATTTAAATATCTTCATACATCTATGCATATGTTGTATATTGTAAATAATTTCCTAGCAGGTGCAGAACAGATGATGGGAGCTAGTGGAGGTCCGAGCCCATCTTCGGGCTACCCATCGCAAATGTATTGCAGCACTCCGACTCACATGGGTCCAAGTCCCATAATACCCAAGTCCGGTATGTAGATTTCTTGTATTTTAATTTTACTCTATTATAGGCGAAAAAAATTAGTATGAAGCTATGCATTTCAAATAACATGAACACCAGTGACTTCGTTTTCTTAAACAATTGTAAATATATTTTTTTATTCGAAGATACTATTGGAGAGGAGTTTTGCATGTTTAGAAATTCAGATAAGCGAATTGCTTAATATTTCTCTTAGCTATTCGACTTCTTTGCTAGTAAGTTATGCTTTGTGTATTTTTTTTGTACTGCAGATCAAGCAAATTTTTAGTATAGTATAGTTTTTTAATTTTAGCTCTTGCGTTGTTTTAGTTACTGTGCGTTTCCACTGTCGAAATGTAGAAAAAATATTGTCAATCCTCTCAATATCTTTGTTTTCGTACAGTTCAGTAGTGGAAATGCACAGTTAATGTTTACACATGAACAATGTTTCAAAATCGATGGATTACATTCGATGCTGCGCTGTGTACTGTGTCTATTTAATTTAGACAAAAGCAATAAGTATACCTAAAATGGAAAATATACCTATATTTAAAAAAAATGTATTACCTTTTAACTGCAATAAATTAAATACTACATAGTATTCATTATTTGGCTCTCATTTTTAATTATTAAACAATCCAAGTATAACTAAAGCTAAATAAATAAATATTAATGCCCGTCTTATTTAAATGTTATGTAACACTAGCTGTCGCCCGCGATACCGTCCGCGCGAAATTATAAAAAAAAAACTTGAAAAGTACACTAAGTGTTCTTCCAGACTATATATAAGCTGTGCTAAATTTCATTAAGATCTGTAGAACAATGGTTCAACGTTCTGCGTAACGACGGAGATACCTTCAAACAAACATCCATCCATTCATCCATCAATTATCAATTTATTATTAACAACTTGACAAATGTTTAGTTTTAATTTCTGTTTTTATGCGAATCCATTTTTTTTTTCATTATTGAAGCGATTCCATATTACAAAGATATGTGTGAAGTCAACCCGCTCTGGGCCAGCATGGTTGACTATGTCCTAGTCACCCCTAAGTTTAGATAGGCTCCGAGCACCTAAGTGGGGATGTATAGTGAGCTGATGATGATGATGAAGCGATTATAGCTACAATAGCGATTTTTTGCTTTATTTAAATTGCTTTGCTTTCATTTTGTTGATCTGATGTTAAATGTCATTTTGGTAGATAAATGCAATATATTACAAATTACTCAAGAATTTTAACAGAAATGCAGAGATTTTTCTAAACCTTTGGCATTAAAATAGCTATAGTTTTAATATTATTGAAACAGCTTTGCAAAAATTATGCTATATTTATAACTAGCTGTCGTGTCGCCCGCAACTGTTACCGCGCGGAATTAAAAAAAAAAACTTAATTAGTAGCATAGCTGTTTTTCCCAACTATGTACTACATCTGTGCCAAATTTTAACAAGATCCATGCAGCCGTTCTGGAGGTACCTTCGTCGACCAACTTTCGCATTTATAATATTAAGTGAGATATAGACAAGTAGTAGATAAGTAATTTTTAAATACCTTTGCCAGTTGCGATGCAATAAGTTATCTTAATGTTAGATTTTTTTCTTTTTGATTATTGCGAATGTGTTGCAAATCTGAAGTCCATTTTATTTTAATTTTTTACGTTTTTAGTACGCTACTAAATTATAGAAATTTGTCAAGTAAGTGAGGAATGAGTGGGAGATAAATATACAAATATTTTCTATAAAATTAGAGTTTGTCGCTGATTTTCTTTCTGTGGTGTAAATGTTAAATAAGATATTTTGTCTTCAGGTCTTGCTGAGTCATTCTACATGCCAGAAACTATTAAAGCGGAGACATACCAGAGGAACAAAGATATATTTCTGATGCCCTATCAATATATAGGTAAGAAAATTAATATATACTATTTGATATTCCCCATGTGTATGATTTTCAAAACGTTCAGAATTTATTTAGATTCACAAAAATAAACCTATTTTACAAGTTAAATTGTACATTGGGTTAACACAATCTGTTTAGCCATTTAAATGAATTCGATCAATGACGTCATATGTTGAAAGAGAGGAAAAATAAAGTGCTCTCACTCAGAGACCGTCTGGACTATTCTAAATAACACTACGCATAAATGTTTTAGTAACCATGTTTTATCTCATATGACGTGTGTTCAAGTTAAAATATATTAGCAAGACCGTCTGTCTAACTGTGGGATTCTGAGATAAAAATCTCTATATAAAATATATCGTCATCCTTGTCATTATCTTTAGAAAAACATAGATGTTTTAAAGGAGGATTTTTAACTCTAAAACCCATTGCAAGCTTTATATGATAATACTAGTGATGCAACGGATGTCTGTTTCCGTTTCCGCAAGTGCGGAAGTTCCGCGTGCTTTTCAACATCCGTTTCTGCTTCTGTTTCCGCAACTTTTATAACGGAGATAAAACGGAACTTTACGACGGCTGAGAGATCCAAATGCGCGGCGCGAGACGGGCAGTCCGTGCGCGGCCTTTCGGCACTTGTCGCATTTGTTTGTTTACGTACTATTTTGTGAATTTAAGCGCGTAATATTTTCTGCTGCTGTTTGAAACAATCAGTTTCTCTTGCTGGAGTAAACTGTCTAGTTGTTGTCCATATAAAATTTGACAACTGGCAAAATGTGACTATTTCATACTTACGAGTTATTAAATGTACTTTTGAATAAGTGATAACCATGTAATATATCATCATCATTATATAGTTAGAAATATATTTGTCGTTTGTCAACACGAGTGGTTTGGCGAACTTTAATTTGTAAATAGTGTAATTTTGTTTCCTGGAAATAAATTAAAAAAAAAAACGCCTATTTTAACTTATTGCAGCGCAGTAAAAATACATACATTGAAGGCTAAAGGACACCGATATCCAATGCATTAATAAATTAAAAACGAATACAAACTGTTTTTACCGAAAAAAATATTTTTGTAAATATGTTTTTTATTATTATTTACACTTCTGTTTCCGCATCCGTTTCCGTTTCTGCTAAAATTTATTTTTGACATCTGTTTCCGTTTCTGGTTCCGGTAAGACACTTCCGTTGCATCACTAGATAATACCCCGAGTGTTTAAATTATTCATTGCTACTGTGTGTGTTGCATTAAATAATATTGTTCCAGAGTTACCAGAGAACGTGGAGATGTATTCGGATTTGGTGCCATTAGAGGGTGTTGGACCCCACTCGTTGACATCATCGTATCGTGCTGCTCACCGTCAGAGCGGAGAGCATATAGCTCTGCGCCGTCTTCACGCGTACTCCGCTATGCCCAGTCCTCGCCTTGATCTCTGGAAGCAGTTGGACCATCCCAATGTTGTTAGACTCCAGGAGTGCTTCACTACTGTGGCCTTTGGAGATAACTGTAAGTAGAAATTTAAAAAAATTGTTACTAAGAAAATGAAAGGCTTTATGTTTTTTGTATAAGTGTTTCCTTAATAGATGTCTATAGTTATTGGATGTATTTATTTTTAAATATTACTATTTACTACATGTAGTGTATTGTATCTATACAATAGATACAATACACTGTCTCGTGTACCACACTGAAAGGGACAGCTGTCAATGTCAATATACGAGGGTAGTTGAGTGACGAACGCGGTCCGAAGCGGACGTGCGCCTTCGCTCCAGTGTGTTAGTAGTGTGCCAGTGTCTGTCCTAAATCATCTTGAGGGACCGAAGGGTTCTTCACTATATATATATCTTTTTTACAGCATTGGTGATGGTGTATGATTATCATCCTGGTTGTGAGACACTCATGAGCAAGTACATACGTAACAATGGCGCTGGAAACTCCTCTGACTCCAATGGCACTTTACATGATCCATTCTCTTCTGATCCGGATGCACCTCGTCCTTATACTCACCAGGTAAGACATACAAAAAGTTTACACTCACTCAAGAACTTTACCCTCATTTTATTCTGACAAAAAGCTCCAGCAGTAATGTTGTAATATAGTATATAATAAAAAAAAAAGTTGAAGTAAATGGTTCATATAATGAGAAATATAAAATACTAATTTCTGCAACTAATTTGTACAAGGAAAGATAAATTAAGAGTGTATGTGAAATTAAAAAAAAAATCATTTCGTGAACATGAAGTATTCGCTTAGCTGAGAAACCTATTTTTATCTGTCTAATCTGTATTCGGACTCCGCTAGTTTTATTAATACAATGAAAATATTGGATTTGAAATTTATTATCTTTATGTATTATTTATTGTTTTTTTTTCTTGTATAGAAAAACGCTATGCTCCGTGCTTTGGCTTGTGGTGCATTACTCCCGGAGGCGGTTCTGTGGAGTTTCCTCGTGCAGTTGACGGCCGCCTTGCGCGCCATACACACTGCTGGACTCGCTTGCAGGTGGACGACATCTTTTTTTTTATAATGCTATACAACAATACATAACTTTGTAAACCTTAAACTAAGTAATATTGGAATAATAAAGTATCCTGTTTTTTTTTTTACTAAATTACATTTTAAATCGATCTTAAAAAGAACAGAGGAATGTCAAATTTTATATATGGCAGACATTATTTAAGTTCACATTTTCAATAATATTGTGAAAATTTTGAGATGAAGATATTAGTGATAACAAATTTAGATGGATGGATGGATGAATGTTTATTTGAAGGTATTTTCAGAACAACTCAACAGATCTAGATGTAATTTGGCTTAGATGTAGATCATAGTCTAGAAAAGCACATAGACTACTTATTCAGTTTTGTTTTTAATGTCGCGGACAGATTCCCAAACGACGGACGACATTTATAAGTTTTAGCATAATGTGCAGTTTTTCTTATTTTTTTAGCTTGTATTAAAATGTAGTTTTTTCCAAATATCTTATTGACACAATGTTATCTGAACACTCCTCAATAAACTCCCCTCTTAACCCGATATACCTAATATGTATTGCACAATGACTTTGATGAAGTTAAGAGCCTTCAAGATATATGACAAAATTATATAATAATTTGGGAATTAATGCTATATTTATTTATTCAGGACATTGGATCCATCCAAGGTAGTGATGAACGGATGCAGAGTTCGCATTTCCTGGTGCGGTACTGCTGATGTCATCGAACATCACAATTCCATAGACATCATACAGGTATTATAAGATTCAAACTTTATGGCGGCTCGATGTTATCTGCGAGCACATTTGTGCACAACGGATATTCGGAGCTGCTGTTAAATTTGGTTAGCACTATACTTACCTCTGTATTTTCCTGGACAGGCTATAAGCTGTGGTGTTTCGTTGGCAGTAACTATTAATGTAGATAGATTTAGACTCTTTTAAATTCTGACTTATACAGTGCGAAATATATAGAGTTATGTTGTATGTTATAATTTATTATAGGGTGTACTTTATAATTTATTATATATATTTTTCCTAGGCCCAGCAGGATGATTTAGTAGCTTTGGGTCGGCTGGCCCTTGCTCTCGCGTGCCGCTCAATGCATTGCGATAATCTCGCCGCCTCCATGGACCTTGTCTCCAGAACTTATTCTGCTGATCTGCAGAATTTGATAATGTATGTATTAATTAATATTGAATTGTATAATACAGGGATCGGTAAACTATGGTCAATTGATGAAAGCGTTGAAATCATAAAAATTAGTTAACAAAATCTTATACTACATATTCTAATTAGGGAGCAAAGGTTGTTTATCTCTGGTTGTAACATAATATATTTGTATTTGTAATTTTTCACACCATATTTATTTATCTAATGTAGTTGTATTCGATTAGATTCTTGTTGACGAAATCTCCCGGCCGACGCACCGTAACTGATCTCATGCCGATGATAGGCGCCAGGTTTTATACTCAGGTATTTGTTTTTAATTCTCATATTCGAAAACATTTAAAGTATAAAATTCAATGTATGTTAGAATTTAATGAAGTACAGTCACTTCCGTTCACGGTGTTTCAGTTACAAAAATTGCCATATAACAATGAACATTAACTCCGTCATTTTCTATAAATTTTTTCAACATTTAAAATATTATACAGTGTAAAATATGGTAAAATTATTAATTGGCCATTATAAATTTAAGACGTACAAAACATTCAAAAGATTCTAGCTTTAAAGTTTGAATACCGCAAGCAGAGGCCACTGTACAAGTTATATTATCTAAGATATGTTATACTGCTTCAATATGTATTATTTAGGTGGAAGCTTTGGAGCGTCGTGCCGATGTTTTTGAAGAGCAATTGGCACACGAAATGGATAACGGTCGCCTCTTGAGGATCCTGATCAAACTTGGTGTTGTTAATGAACGTCCCGAGTAAGTATAATTTGTATTAGAAAAAGTTAAAATTATACAAATACAGACACTTCGTCAATTTACCTATTATTGATGTTAATTAATTATTAATTAAAGTATATTAATAAAAAAATACACAAATATATGTGAAATTTGATTTAAGTGAACTAGTAGTAATTTTTGATATAATTCCAGATTGAACATGGACCCGGAGTGGTCAGAGACTGGTGGTCGGTACATGCTGAAGTTGTTCCGTGACTATGTATTCCACTCGGTGACTGAGGATGGAAGACCTTGGTTCGATCAGGCTCATCTGACGTACTGTCTCAACCATCTTGACAGCGGTAGCAACACTAAGGTAATATTACACAAATAAATATGTACAATGTCCGTAACTTAAAATAAAAACTTATCGCAGTATAAAGTAAGTGTAGATATCTAGATGATGATGAAATGTGGATTAAAAACTAAATTAAAACATTAAAACTAATTAAATTATTAATTTAAGTTTTATTTAAAACTAGCTTTTACCCGCGACTCCGTCCGCGCGGAAAAAAAATGCCCACAAGATTAAAAAAAAAAGTTCCTATGTCCATCTCCTAGTTCTAAGCTACCACCCATCAATTTTCAGCTAAATCAGTTCGACCGATCTTGAATTATAAATAGTGTAACTAACACGACTTTCTTTTATATATAGATTAATTAATTAACTAAATTAAGACAAATTTTTACCGAGATGATATTAATGATGTTATTTGTCAGGTGGTGCTGATGTCTCGTGATGAGCAGAGTGTGTTCGTGGTGACATATGCTGAGCTGAAGCATTGCTTGGAGCAGGCTGTTGAAGAGGTGCTGCAGTCGGCCTTCTTGTGACAATTAACACCAGACTCAGTCGTACCATTGGATATACATTAAGCCAAATATCATAAACATATGATAACAATCAATACACGATACATATATCTTATTTTACTTTCTATATGTAACATGTATTGATATTTGGCAAAGGCCGATAGCATTACCACAACACAACGGCCTGTTGTATGATCCTTGGAATATGATAACCCAGCACTGAGATATAATGCGATCTCATTTTTACGGAGCGTAATATCTTAAACGGATGACGCTCTACTATTTGACATCATTTTAGAATTAGTTGGATATTTATTAAAATGTGAGTGGCATTCGGATACATGTTTATTAAAATCATCTCAAAACGGCCACTTAAAAAGCTTCAATTATCCAATTATAGTTTTGTATAGCGCCGAAACAGAACAGCCGCCTGAACAAAACGCCACAAACATTCCAAAATCACAAATATCTCGTGTGAATTCAAAATTTTAAAGCATACAATCAGCTTAGGAAATATCTAAATATCTGACAGATTTGTTGGTTTCTGAAGCAACGATTAGTCGAGAATGAGTTAATTGTAAGGTGTTTGTATTTATTTTTTTCCAGCTGATTGTTGTCTTTGACGTACCTCAGTCAAGTTCACGTTGGTGAACATGATACACTGTAGTGTTACGTAGATCTGAATTTGTAATCCACTCAGCCGGCTGTTTCCAGCCTACAAAACTAGATTTATAACTCGGCACTACTATTATATTATAGAATAAGTAAACATACAGTTGTCAATTTCTTCTGGGATGGGGTATACTTTTATGCATTTAATATCAAGTCAATGTTTCTTCCGCTATAAAATTTCCGAAATGACAATGATTTTAAAATATCTGATTAATACGTAGAAGATAATCTGCTATACAATTTGAAGCAGTACTGTACATTAAATACAGTTAAAGAACGTTGATTAAAAATGTAGCAAATCAATGTTTTAATGTCTAGTATTAACATCTTTTAAGTGTGCAAATGACTACTTAAAGTCATATATATTTATTTATCAAATGTTAGTATATATTTACTTATGCAATATGCAGATAATTTCTATTATCTCACGAGAACGTTTTTCTATAGGAGAAACGATTCTTATGTGTTTATGTGCACAATATATTTATGTGTATTGGCATCAAAACTCAGACAAGAGTCGGGTCACTGATGCAAAATTGTCTAGTAATATCAGCACCGTAAGAATTACTTACGAGATATATTTAATAAGATATATGGAAAATAGAATTTTGATCTATGTGTCTTTAAATGTATTTATCTTAAATGTCTTACAATCCTCATGAATAATATGCGGTTTTAATGTAAACGTGTAATAAAATAAATGTGTAGGTGTATAATGTTTTAACATTGATTTTGCCCGGTTATAAAGTTTATTAGTTATGAAAACTGTAATTTTTTTATTTACTTTTGATTAATTCTATAGTAGCTATTGCAAATTCCGATCTACGTAGAGGTTGCAACTACGCTACATCACAAAATTAAATTGATTTTAAATATTTTGAGATAATTTTAAGTATATATTTTTTTTAAGAAATAAAGAATAAATAATTTTCTGTGTTTCATTTTTGTAAACTATTTAATGATATTTATAACAGATACAGAATATATACTGTTACCGTCAATTTTAAGTGTACACCTGTATAAAACCATAATATATTTTTAAACTAATGAGAATGATGGTGATACTACGACATGCAAATGTTAAGATAGTGATAACTTATCGTATCGCTATTATCTTACTAATATTATAAATGTCAATGTTTGGATGGATAGATGGATATTTGTTTAAGGTATCTCCAGAACGGATCTCGGTGAAATTTGGCATAGATGTAGATGAGATGTTATTTTTTTATTTTCGTGAAGACGGAGTTGCTGGCGAGCGACAGGTCGTAAATGTTGGCACAGAAATAATACTAATGGAAACTATTTGTGTACATATCGAAATAATATTGCTGTAGAATGGTAAAAATAAGATTGACCGAGGGTTTTGAGACTAAAATGTCAGTTTAAAACATATTACGACGGTTTCGTTTGACACTAACTATAGGAATAGAAAATTCTTCAGCTCGAATAATTATCGTCACGCGAGGTAATTTCTCGTCACTAGAAATTACCTCGCGTGACGATAATTATTCAAAAACTAAAAAATCGATCTTGAACTATCGGTAATTTTGACAGGATTATAAAAATACCGATTTTTACATTCTTACCGGTTATTTCGAAACACAGAAACGTTACTTCAAATGTGACGTGACGTTTTATAGTTTTAAGTTTTGAAGTATTTGTGTTTGTGTGTCAAGTTATTTTAACTGTTTAAATTTTTAAAGTAATTTTTATAAATTTTAATGACTCGTAGGCAGTTATAAATGAAAGAATTTAAATAGTAATGAAACGCAAAATATAATATTATAGTTTTCTAGTACTATAAAATACTATATGAGTCGCTTTAAAATTTTACGTGTCATAGTACTAAAACTTTGATTTGTCATCTATTTATTAAACGTGGAATTTAATGTTTTATACTGGTAATTTCACTAGACGAAACACTTGTGTCGTCAACAGTTGCCTTTAAAATCGTTAGCAAATTGAGCACAAATATCAGCGAGAATGGGGTTAGGAGGTTATTCAATGTCGGGGAAGAAATCTTTGCTGTGGGCTTACATTCTATGGCTTTTTGGCGGTATATTTGGACTACATCACTTTTATCTAAGACGGGATAGACATGCTTTTGTTTGGTGGACAACTCTTGGTGGTTTCGGGATCGGATGGCTGAGTGAGGTGTTTCGTCTTCCACGTTATGTCAAAGATGTGAATGAAGATCCCCAACAAATGAAAGAGGTGATAAAGAGAATCCATCACAATAAGAAGGTAAGACAATTAATGATGTTGAGGTTCTTTTAATTTATAACTTGGCCGTTTGGCTATATGTTTATGAATGATGCAAATGTATGAAATGTATTACACTGAGCTGTTTGCTTAACAAAACTGCTACAATAACGTAATATGTTTGATTAAATTAAAATAGAATGTTATTTTAGTCAATGTTAATAACTTTCAGCCACCATTCTCAATGAATCGCTTCACTGGAATGTTGATGGTGGGGTACTCGTGGGGGCAGATGATGATGTCAGCAGTGCCACCTGATAACTTTTGGGGTATCAATTTAAGATATCTCAACTATCTCATACCCTTGGTGACAGCACTTGGTAAGATTACATGAAATATAATAAAGCTATTACAAGATAAATTTACTGGAATGATTTGAGTTATATTACTAGTTACTGTGTAAATTGTAAAATTCTATGTCAAAATTGTTGCATCAAATATTTATCAAATTTGAAACATGAATCATAGTATCAAATTATTTGTAAGCATGTAAAATATTATAAAAAATTATGTAGTTTTATACGATCGTATAAAACGATATATGGTTTTAAATCAAGATTTAAATCCTTTAAATAAATATCACTAGAAGGTGGCATTGTTTAAAAACATACTATGAGAAGAGGTCGTCCAGGTAGTTTTAAAAGTTAAGCATATGCAGTAAGATGCAGTCAAACCTGTATATACAAGGAACCTTTATAAACTAGTCATTGTCCAGTCCCAACAGGCAACCTATATAAATAAGAAACTCGGGTTAGAGAGAACCCTATACGTAAGAAAAATGTCAGTCTCTTGGACTCTCGCTTATTCAAGATCTCCTGTTTATTCATGATTTAATTTAATTAGTGTATTGGTACCCAATTTATGTAACAATTTTGAAACTTCCGCAGGTGTATGGACGGTGGGTAATATTGGAAGGGAGCAAGGTTCTCTCAAGTGGCCATTGTTGGCTGCGTATGCCTCATATCCAATACGCTTCTATATTTACGATGAAACCGTCTGGTTCACATTGATGGTTCTAGCAACTGCACTTACCTTTGATTCCTTTTCAAAAGAGTGGAGAAGGACTCCAAAGAGACGCAATCTTCCTACGTGAGTGTAATATTCCTATCTAATAAATAATTTAATTTTCGATATATTGTTTCTTGATTTACATTGGCTTAAGCTCTTACTACATTGTTCAGAGGTAACTTATAAGCTTTTATATAAGGCAATTTTGTATTTCTTTGTTATTTGCAGACGAATTGCTATATTGGGATTGTGCGCAGTATTGTATTTGTCAATGTGGTGCAGCTACTTATACTTCTATGGTACAATTACTGACAGTGAAGGTGATGAAGTCCCTATCTATGAGGCATTGTATCACTTCTTTACAAGTCCATGGTGAGTTTACATTTGCAATACACTGTTTATTTTCCTATACAGTTAAATGTTCAGTTAAATGTCTAACACTAAAAAAATCTTCTTAATTTGTTTTTCTTAAAGTGGATTTCTGAGACTAAAGTCCTAGTTGAAAACATAATGTTATCTATATTTTGTCAAAGATCATGACAGGAATAACAATAGGTTTTATAGAGAGATTTTAGTTTCAGAAAGCAACGGTTAAATTAATTATATATTGTACTCATACAACAGACAAATGAGCAAGCAACTTAACTTTATTTGACCTTTACATTTCGTTTTTTACATGTTCATGTAAATGACTAGACCAGTTAACTATTACATAGTCTTATCCTTACAGTAAGCTAATTATATTTTATAATCAAGGTCTGTGCAAATTTCAACTGACTATAGAGTTTATTAATATCCAGGTGGTTGGATGTAAGACAATGTCTTCTTGATACCTACCAATATGCTCAACATCACGGATGGTATGAGGTGTGGAAACAAATTATTGACCTATCTGATCCTCACGGAGAACAAAATGCATATAAAGTAAGTGTTCATGGAATTTTATAGCAGTCTGTTGCAAATTATTAGTTTTTTTTTTCATTGTATAATTTTTCAAAAATCCTTCAAAGGTATTGGGTCTCGGACCAACGGCAACGCAGCAAGAAATCACATCTACATGGAGAAAATTGTCTCGCGAGAATCATCCGGATAAAGTGAAAGATCCAGTTCAAAGGAGTGCGGCTCAAGAAAAATTCATGGAAATCCAACAAGCGTATGAAATACTTTCCAATAGTAAACATAGAAGGAACCGTCGTAATAAGAAAGATAATTCAGAACCTACACCTAATAAAGAATAATTGCATTTGATTCCAAAATTATTAATTAAAATATATTAATTTTTATTTACCTCACACATTCAATTAATGGACTTTAAAAGAGCCACTTAGTGTAGATTTATCTGCACTAAAGTAGTAAATTTGTTGTCATTAAATGAGTGTGTTGCTATTATTTTATTATATAAATATTTAACAATATTTAGGTTGTAAGTTAAAAGATCTGAACATATTTTTATATCTTACTATTTTTTAACGATTTTAGTAAATGGATGGTGAAAATATTGACTGATATGCATTTATACAATTGTCTTAAGATACGAATATTTTGGTCTTTTTATTTTTTTACTTATTAAAACATAAAGATTAACTTCAGGCTTCATTTATCAAGGACACATAACTGTTTTCTTTTGGTAGGATATATTATTGTATAATTTATTTTGCTACAGTTTTTAATATTTAATTTTAAATTCAATGAAATATATAATTTTTAGTGGAGTTTTATCTATTACTTATAATTTTATATTTAGGTTGTGGATTACTAAATTTTTTGCTATTTTTTTTTGTAAAAGATTTAAAAAAAAATAAAAATTTGTAAAAGATTGGCAATATTTTTTATCTTTAACATAATGGTTGTGACAACTGTAATAGTTTAATATTTTTTTAAAGCTTTTGGATCAATATATTTTGATCAAAACGTAAGACTTTCAGAACTATTTAAAGATGTATATTTTATAATATTTTTAACGTAAGATAAATTAATTAATAAATATATTTGAATCTCAGTTTTATTTGTAAACATATGAGACTGTTTCGCAAAGATACTTAATGCCGTCCATGTTTTGTACTTATCATTCCATTTAATCAATTTTATTAATTATTAATTAAATTAATAGTATAAATTATTAAATAGTAATTATAAATATCATAATTTAATTAAAAGAATTATATAAATTGTTATGATTCGTAAAATTATTTATTAAATAAAGCATTGTATTGAAAGTTTTTTTTATTATTTTTTTACCCCTTTGAACCCTTTGACAACACAGAATTGGGACAGTTTATAAATTTTGAGTTCATCCTCTAAATATGTTGTACTGTAATGTGAATGAATAAATAGTCTTTTAATTTAAATATCATGATAGCTTGTAGACTTTATAAAAAGCAAATGACTGCAAATTTTTTTTTAATTTCAAAATTTTTAACTTATACCATACTGAATGGGCCCAAAAATTTATTATCTGTACCACAGAAATCTAATATAAATGCGAATGTTTGGATGGATGTTTGTTTGAACGTAATTTCGTAACGACTGCATGGATCTCAATGAAATTTGACATAAATGTAGATCATAGTCCAGAAGGACAAATAAATTACGTTTTTTTTCTGTTTCGCGCGGGCGACAGATAGTGTTTATGAAGGTGTTTCGCCTTTGAAAAATTATGGTCCGATGATCTTATACAGACCATAATGATTACATCCCAACATACCTGTTCCCGTTGAGACAACCGCAATCCCTTTGTCTTTGTCAAAACGTCGTTGTAAATAGAATTGTATAGGAAAAGTGTAACAAAATATTTATTTTTAAAATGAATACAATATCAAATACGGTAAAGATTTCGTACCTGTAATCGTGGTTACATTACATGGTAGGTAAACTTCTCGAAAATTATGGTAACCCTATCCGTTGATGAGTTATTGATCCAGACAACCCCACCATGATTCGCTATCTCTTTCCCTCGCGACGGTGGAGCCTTGCAATGATATTAAATAATATTTTTATTTTTGTTTAACAATGACATATACAAGTAAAGAAATATATTTCTCCTAGGTAGCTACATTTTAAATGTAAGACTAACGTTGCATTTGTATTCAGATAATCAAAAATCTATCTTACTAATATTAGGTCCTTACATATGAAATTGGCGTTTTGTATGGGAGGAACAAAAAGTCGAATATTTTTTAATATAATATATTTAATTAATCAAAGTATGAACCATTATTTTCTATGCACTTTTGCCATCTCATAGGTAGTTCATTGATCCCTTTACTAAAAAAACCAGTGGGACGGGAATCAATAAAATCTTTGAAGGCGATTTGGACTGCCCCATCGGAGTTGAATTTTTTCCCTTGCAAGAAGTTATCCAAATTTCGAAAAAAATGGTAATCTGTTGGAGCAAGGTCCGGGGAGTACGGAGGATGTCTTAGACTTTCCAATTGAAGCTCTTCTAATTTAGTAGCCGTCTGTTGCGCAGTGTGTGGTCTAGCGTTGTCGTGAAGCAGCAGTGGCGTGGAGCGATTGACCAGCCTAGGTTGTTTAGCCGCTAGCTTTTCCATCATGGTTTGCAATTGCTGACAATAGACATCAGCCGTAATAGTCTGGCCAGATTTGAGAAAACTGTAATGAACAATACCGGCACTAGTCCACCAAACGCTTACAAGTAACTTTTTTGGGGTTAATTTTCGCTTGGGGCAGGATTTGGCTGGCTGGCCAGGATGCAACCATTGCGCTGAGCGCTTCCGATTATCGTAAAGAACCCATTTTTCATCACAGGTAATGATTCGGTTTAAAATACCTTCATTATTGTGCCGGTTTAGTAATGTAACGCAACGGTCGACGCGCGTTTGCCGGTTTGCTTCAGTCAATTCGTGAGGTACCCACCTTTCAAGCTTTTTAATCTTCCCAATTTGCTTCAAGTGAATTAAAACAGTTTTATCACTAACATCGCAGCCTGCAGCTAACTCGGACGTGGTTTGCGATGGATCCGCTTCCACAATAGCCTTCAACTCTTCATTATCAACTTGAGTCTCAGGCCGTCCACGGGGCTTGTTCTGCAGATCGAAATTTCCAGAACGAAAACGTTGGAACCAAAAACGAACTGTGTTTTCTTTTGCAACACGACCGCCATACACATTATTCACCCTTCGAGTCGTTTCCGCAGCACTAGTGCCACGGCGGAACTCGTACTCGCAAATAATGCGATATTTTAAGTTTTCCATTTTGTAAAATGAGTGACGCAAACAGAAAAAAACAGAAGAAAAAAAACAAATGAATGACGGTCATCGAACCACAAATACATGAGTCTATAGCTGTACAAATTTGAATTTGGAATTCCTTACCAAAGAGGAGAAATTCGTGATTAAAGTGGCCAGTACGAAAAACGCCAATTTCATATGTAAGGACCTAATATTATAAATGCGAAAGTTTAGATGGATGGATAGATGGATGTTTGTTTGAAGGTATCTCCAGAACTGCTCAACAGATCTTGCTGATATTTGGCATAGACAACATAGTCTGGAAGAACACATAGGCTGCTAATTAAGTTCTTTTCTTTTGTTCCCCGCGGACGGAGTCGAGGGCGTCAGCTAGTAGTTAGAAAAAGTATTTTGTTCATTACAATTCAATTGAGTTAATACATGCTTGAATTAATTATGAATAATACTTTTTTTAAATATGGTCAATATTCATTTTATTTTGTAATGCATGTCTTCAACTCACTTAAATATTATTTTTGTTTTAAGTTCTTCCATGAAAATATAGTACAATGTCTTTTTATCTTTCCCGCTGTTAGTTGGAACCAAACACAAAAGGGGAAGGATTTTTCATTTTGTGCCAAATCATCAAAACTTCTTTCCCATATTTCGATTTAACCTGACAGAAAGAATACTTTCAAAGAATTAAGAACGAATGAGTTTTATCATTCGTAATTAAACAATCTATTAATATGTAATACTTTTATTTTAAATATTTTATTAAATTATTTTACTAAATCATGGTTACTTTCCATAGTATAATATGGACACCATATTGAATTATAGATTAGAGCGGCCCGGCACGATACTCTGTCTCTATCCAATTGTGGTGGAGCCTTGCAGGGGAATTCAAATAAATATTTATTTTATATATTTTTTGTTGGCTGGAATTATTAATTGATAATGTGTTTTTAGATTTCTTTGATGAAAATATAGCGTAATCATCCTTTGAATTTCCCTACTTTAACGGAGTCAGTGCGAAGATTTTACTTAAAAATATAACTGCGTATGTTTGGATGGATGGATGAATAGTCATTTGTTAGCAGATAATTCCAAATCGTCTAAATGGAAGGATTAAAAATTAAGGATTTTTCATATTACATTTTAGTAGAAATTTCATAGAAAATATTGTGTTTAACTTTATATCGTCAGCTTATATGAATCCCCACCGAGGATCGGGAGCTTACCCTAAATTAGGGATAAATAGGTATTAATTAATTAACCATACGGAACATATCAAATTCAAAAATGTAAATACACATTGTTACATGTCCAGTATCGAAACCAAGACCCTTGGATTTTCGGTTCGGTGCATCTGCGCCACATATTCTATGTTTTTTGATTAATTCATCAAAATATAAAAAATGTAAAAGGTGGTATTGATTCTTTTTTATATTGATGGTGATGTGTATGTCATGTTAGATTGTTGTTAGAAGGTTGTTGCTTGCTTTCGAGTAATAAAAACCAAATGAGAAATCAGGAATCGGACTTGGTACAGTCGGACAAACACCGCGTAGCACATCGTACCACTTTAGGCGGAAGACGAAATCCACTGATTTGTTTAACGATAGTGGTAAATAAAGGACATTTATTTTTACATGGTTAACCTATCTTTTAGAATTTTCTCGTACTGTGTGGCCACTCTATTCAATAATCTGATTGGCCAGAAGAGTTCCGTAAACATTCTCTATCCCTTTTCAACAAAGACGGTGGAACCATGTCGATAGGAATTAATATTAATATTTTTGCTTAATAAATGTTAAAAAGTAGTGAAATTTTATTATATATGATATAACAATCAAAACAGCTATACCAAAATATCTTTAAATTTTTATCCTTTAATTACTTTTATTTCAAAAATTTGTTATCTATACCGCAGAAATATAATATAACTGCGAATGTTTGGATGAATGTTTGTTTGAACGTATATTCATAACGACTGCATGGATCTCGATGAAATTTGGCATAAATGTAGATCAGAAGTAGTCCAGAAGAACAAATAAATTACTTTTTTTTTCTGTTTCGCGCGGGCGACAGATAGTGTTTATAAAGGTGTTTCGCTATTGATAAATTATGGTCCGACGATCTTATACAGACCATAATGATTACATCCCAACATACCTGTTCTCGTTGGTACAACCCCAATCCCCTTGTGTTTGTCAAAAAGTCGATGTAAATAGAATGGTATAGGAAAAGTGTTATAAAGTATTTATTTTTAAAATGAATACAATATCAAATACAGAAAAGATTCCGTACCCGTAATCGTGGTTACATTACATGGTAGGTAAACTTCTCGAAAATTATGGTAACCCTATCTGTTGATGAGTTATTGATCCAGACAACCCCACCATGATTCGCTATCTCTTTTCCTCGCGACGGTGGAGCCTTGCATTGATAATAAATAATATTATTATTTTTGTTTAACAATGACATATACAAGTAAAAAAATATATTTCTACTAGGTAGCTACATTTTAAATGTAAGACTAACGTTGCATTTGTATTCAGATAATCAAAAATCTATCTTACTAATATTATAAATGCGAAAGTTTAGATGGATGGATGTTTGTTTGAAGGTATCTCCAGAACTGCTCAACAGATCTTGCTGATATTTGGCATAGACAACATAGTCTGGAAGAACACATAGGCTACTAATTAAGTTTTTTTCTTTTAATTCCCCGCCGCGGTCGGAGTCGAGGGCGACAGCTAGTCAAGTAATAAGTATGAAAATGTATTTTGTTCATTACTAATTGAGTTAATACATGCTAGAATTAATTAGGAATATTTTTTTTAATATGATCAATATTCATTTTATTTGGTTATGCATGTCTTCAACTCACATAAATAGTATTTTTAATTTAAGTTTTTCATGAAAATATAGTACAATGTCTTTTTCTCTTTACCTCTAGTCGGAATCAAAGACAAAAGGGGAAGGATTTTTCATTTTGTGCCAAATCATCAAAACTTCTTTCCCATATTTCGATGGAACCTGACAGAAAAAATACTTTCAAATAATTAAGAACGAATGAGTTTTATCATACGTAATAAAACAATCTACTTATAGGTAATTCTTTTATTTTAAATTTTTATTAAATTATTTTACTAAATCATGGTTACTTTCCATAGTATAATATGGACACCATATTGAATTATAGATTAGAGCGGCCCGGCATGATACTCTGTCTCTATCTAATTGTGGTGGAGCCTTGCAGGGGAATTCAAATAAATATTTATTTTATATATTTTTTGTTGGCTGGAATTATTAATTGATAATGTGTTTTTAGATTTCTTTGATGAAAATATAGCGTAATCATCCTTTGAATTTCCCTACTTTAAAGGAGTCAGTGCGAAGATTTTACTTAAAAATATAACTGCGTATGTTTGGATGGATGGATGAATAGTCATTTGTTAGCAGATAATTCCAAATCGTCTAAATGGAAGGATTAAAAATTAAGGATTTTTCATATTACATTTTAGTAGAAATTTCATAGAAAGTATTGTGTTTAACTTTATATCGTCAGCTTATATGAATCCCCACCGAGGATCGGGAGCTTACCCTAAATTAGGGATAAACAGGTATTAATTAACCATACGGAACATATCAAATTCAAAAATCTAAATACACATTGTTACATGTCCAGAATCGAAATTTTCGGTTCGGTGCATCTGCGCCACCGACTCTGTTTCTTGACTAATTCATCAAAATATAAAAAATGTAAAAGGTGGTATTAATTTTTTTATATTGATCGTGAAGTGTATGATGATGTTAGATTTTTCTTAGAAGGTTGTTGCTTGCTTTCGAGTAATAAAACCAAATGAGAAATCAGGAATCGTACTTGGTACAGTCGGACAAACACCGCGTAGCACATCGTACCACTTTAGGCGGAAGACGAAATCTGAAATCCACTGATTTGTTTAACGATAATGGTAAATAAAGGACATTTATTTTTACATGGTTAACCTATCTTTTAGAATTTTCTCGTACTGTGTGGCCACTCTATTCAATAATCTGATTGACCAGAAGAGTTCCGTAAACATTCTCTATCCCTTTTCAACAAAGACGGTGGAACCATGTCGATAGGAATTAATATTAATATTTTTACTTTATAAATGTTTAAAAGTAATTAAATTTTATTATATATAATATAATAATCAAAACAGCTATACCAAAATAGCTTAAAATTTTTATCTTTTAATTTCTTTTATTAAAAAAATGTATTATATATACCGCAGAAATCTAATATAAATGCGAATGTTTGGATGGATGTTTGTTTGAACGTATATTCATAACGACTGCATGGATCTCGATGAAATTTGGCATAAATGTAGATCAGAAGTAGTCCAGAAGAACAAATAAATTACGTTTTTTTTTTCTATTTCGCGCGGGCGACAGATAGTGTTTATAAAGGTGTTTCGCCATTAAAAAAATATGGTCCGATGATCTTATACAGACCATAATGATTACATTCCAATATACCTGTTCTCGTTGGTACAACCCCAATCCCTTTGTCTTTGTCAAAACGTCGTTGTAAATAGAATTGTATAGGAAAAGTGTTATAAAATATTTATTTTTAAAATGAATACAATATCAAATACAGAAAAGATTCCGTACCTGTAATCGTGGTTACATTACTCGTACATGGTAAGTAAACTTCTCGAAAATTATGGTAACCCTATCCGTTGATGAGTTATTGATCCAGACAACCCCACCATGATTCGCTATCTCTTTTCCTCGCGACGGTGGAGCCTTGCATTGATAATAAATAATATTATTATTTTTGTTTAACAATGACATATACAAGGTAAAAAAATATATTTCTCCTTTTATTTACATTCCAAATGTAAGACTAACGTTGCATTTGTATTCAGATAATCAAAAATCTATCTTACTAATATTATAAATGCGAAAGTTTAGATGCATGGATGTTTGTTTGAAGGTATCTCCAGAACGGCTCAATAGATCTTGTTGATATTTGGCATAGATGTAGAACATAATCTGGAAGAACACATAGGATACTAATTAAGTTTTTTTCTTTTAATTCCCCGCCGCGGACAGAGTCGAGGGCGACAGCTAGTCAAGTAATAAGTATGAAAATGTATTTTGTTCATTACTAATTGAGTTAATACATGCTAGAATTAATTAGGAATAATATTTTTTTTAAATATGATCAATATTCATTTTATTTGGTTATGCATGTCTTCAACTCACATAAAGAGTTTATTTTAGTAAAGGACATTTATTTTTACATGGTTAACCTATCTTTTAGAATTTTCTCGTACTGTGTGGCCACTCTATTCAATAATCTGATTGACCAGAAGAGTTCCGTAGACATTCTCTATCCCTTTTCAACAAAGACGGTGGAACCATGTCGATAGGAATTAATATTAATATTTTTACTTAATAAATGTTTAAAAGTAATGAAATTTTATTATATATGATATAATTATCAAAACAGCTATACCAAAATATCTTTAAATTATGTAGAACAGCAAGAAGTAGAGAGATTTGTTTTTCAAATGTATATTTGGTCAAAACTGTTGTAACAGGTTATATTACCTAATGTTTAGAAGAATACTGTTATAACGGTCTTATTATTATTTCTGTATTCTTTAATAGGGGGTCAATTTTCTAACCGAGCACTTAATGATTTCTGTTTTAAAAGATATATTAAAAATGAGTAACTTTCATATTATTAACAAATTTAGAAGAAAATAAGTGTTTATTATTAATGACAAAAAAGTAATTGATTTTAAATAATTTATAGTTTATAGATATTATGGCGATGTATATAATGATGTTAGATGGTTCAGTCAGGGACAAGAATGATAGTATTATATTATATTTATGTAATAAATGCGAAAAATTGAGGTTGATGGATGGTTGTTTGTTAGCAGTTGACGATCAATGGATCTGGATGATATTGGCACAGTGTTAGATTATTTTGTAGTAGCTCATAGGCTCATACTAAGGATATTTTTTGTTAATTACGCGCGGATAAAGTCGCGGGCTAAAAATAGTTTTTTATTTTATATTCTGCGTTAAGAGTCTCTTTTACATTTCCCCAATTCAATGGAAGTTTACATAAATCTAAAATACAAATTTACTATTTTCAAGTGTTTGTAACATTTTCTTTTTTGCTCTATTTACATTTCTTAGGCGACGATAGCACAGCCTTTAGACTTCTTCTCAACATGAAGGTCATTTGAGATTCGAGCTTCTTAAGTTTTACTTTCGATAGAGATATTAAAAATTAAAATAAAACAAAAATTAATTAAAATCAAACACAGTATTCCATGTCGGGAATCGAACCCGAGAACCTATAATTTTTTTGAGTGATTCATGACAATAAAAAAATATAAGATGATTTTAGATGGTCACTTCGTAGTTTTTTCTTGCTTCTCGAGTCAACGTTCACATCATCACTTTAAAAAAAGAGTTGTGAAATCAGAAATTGAACTTCATACAGTATAATTTTAAATAAAGGACATTTGTTTTTACATGGTTAACCTATCGTTTAGAATTTTCTCGAACAGTGTGGCCACTCTGTTACATAATCTGTATTGATTAAACAGTCTGGTAAACATTCTCTATCTCTTTCCAACAAAGACGGTGGAACCATGTCGATAGAAATTTATATTATTATTTTTGATTAATAAAATGTTAAAATTAAAGAAATATACTAATACAAGTTGATTATATGTGATTTGTGACCGAGAGGATCAAGGCAGCTGTACCGAAACATCTTTATACTGCGGAGAACAATAAAAATAGTGCTTTTTCGTACAGACTACTACAAGAATGGTTATCTAATTTTTTTAATCAGGCGCTCCTAATAAACTCTATTTTAAGACAGATTTTTTTTGAACATATTCATGACCAAACATTTATGTAGATTAAAGTTATGTTGTTATTCGAATGTGTATGATGTTTAAGATGATCATTACATCGTTTTAGGTTAATCTTCGTGCGAAATTATGAAGGTTTAACCTCATTATACCAAAAAGTCAAGACGAAGTATTTGATAACATATATTTTTTAATTTTTTACTGTTTTTTTCTCTTTCCCTCACTGTTGTGGAAGTAAACGTTAAAATTATAAAATAATGATATAGGTACCGCTTGGTAGAAAGAGTAATAAATGATTGTCCACTGTAGTGAACACTATAAAGACTATGGCGGGTAATGTTGGCGTAACACACGTCACCTTGGGAGGATGACGAAAAATCAGAAGTCCATTGACTTGTTAACGATATTGAAATATAGGACATTTGTTTTTTTACATGGTTAACCTATCTTATAAAATATTCTCGAACAGTGTGGCCACTCTATTCAAATCCGAGTATTGATTTAACAGCCCTATAATGATTCGCTTTCTCGTTCCCTCAAAAACGTTGGAAGTTGTGCTGATATTATTAAATATTATTATTTTTGACTATTGAAAAGTTAAAATTAAAGAAATACATTTTTATTTCTTAATTATATATTATTTGAGACAGAGGTCATCAAAGCATTAATACCAAAACATTTTTCTTGAGAACAACAATAAGTAGAGGTAAATTTTTGCCTCTGCCCTTTGCCACAGGGTTTATTTGGTGATGGATGCTACCTTATCACAATCTTAAGTCTGTCTATCAATTGGCTGTTATTACATTATTTTTTTTTTTTGTGAAAATCATGAGATAAGAAGAAGGGAAACTATAAAAACATTCATATGGTCCTACCACAAATCATTTTCGGTCTAGCCCACACACACGGTCCGCTCTAAGCAGTCAGCACCAACAATTTTAAAGGAAGCCACGAATGGGTCGGTTCAATGAAATACCACGACCACACAGAAATGATGGGAAGGGGAAGTGGATTTCACGGAGGACTGGCCGCATAGGAAGGGGAAATGTTCTCTTCTGTACGTCCCATCCTTCGTTTAATGGTAGGCAACGCCTGTGCTATTGTTTATGTCCATGGGGAGCGTTCGCTTCGATATTTCGTCGAATGCAGGTGGCGGCAGCTTGCTTGTTTGACAATTTATAATATAAAAAAACCGGCCAAGTGCGAGTCGGACTCGCGCACCGAGCGTCCCGTATAATAGTGTAGGCGTATAAGTAAAGGTTATGGTTTTCGTAATTTTTCCTTTATGAAAGACGTTGCTTCGTATTCGTAGCAAATATCAAGATTCTGAGTTCATGGGAAGTACCCTGTTGGTTTTGATTATCTTGTGAGTGTTGAAAATTTTCGCAAATTTGCGGCTTAAAAACTACATCTTTTGATTGCCTTAGCTTAGAAGTTTGATTTTTTTCACAGCTCAAAGTGACAGTAGACATGAGTATTTGACATGAATTCCAGTTTGACACCTCCACACGTTTCTGAGAAAAAGGGTCTTGACAGACAGACGGACGGACAACAAAGTGATCCTTTATGGGTTTCATTTTTCATTTCAAGTAACGGAACCCTAAAAAAATAAACTTACAGTTTTAATATTGGTCTGGTATCAGAGAAATAGAAACAACACGATTAGTTTTATTTGAATTTCATTTATCAATGTTTGATATATAGCTATATTTGAATCACTGTTTATATACAAATGTACGTCAGCCATGTTGATGATAAAAAATTTCATATAATAAAATCATGAACTAAAATCGTATCTACGATATATTATGTGGACTACAAACTACACAGACATAGGTATAAGTTTATTACATTTTGAAAAGAAGACAATTTCATTTAATTTTTTACATTATTTAAACACCACGAATTAAAGAAATCTTGACAAAATCCACATAAATATATTCGATAGAAAATAATAAAGGAGTAGAAAAGTAATTCATTACGCAATAGTTGAAATGGCACAATAATTTGGAATAACCAAAATATTCATCTGAAATCTATTGACAACAAAATAATAAGTATGTATTTTTTATTACATACAAACAACACTATTACATATCATTAGATGTTTATATATTTTATACAAAATTATAGTTTATTTACACATTACATGGCATACGAGGGTTTGGTCTAAAAAAGAAAACTTATCTACTTATCTACACTTTAACATACAAAAATATATTTGCATTTCAATTGAAAACATTTTGAGCTTGTTTTGTGCTAAGACTTTTGAATGTTTACATAAAGTTTTTTGTTATAAATACATAGATTTAATATTTTATTATCTATATTATTTACAACGCAGTTTAACACCACATATTTTGGAAAAAAAAAACAGGTAAGGGCAAGCAAATTTAAAGCAAGTTTATGGCCCTAAATAACAAACGGCTTTTTAGTGGCAAGATCCATTTACATAATTGTCTGGGAAGTCATTTGTTGTAATGTTTTTTTTTTATTACCATTTGAACAAATAACACGATGGTAAGCATTGTTTGTCTTTTATATTTCGGTACAATCAATTTAGTAAGATTTCATGATCTGTTTTAATGTACGCTTGTAAATTAATCTAATTATCACAGTTTAAAATTAAAATAACACTCTCTTATAACTAAAACATTCGGAAAACGTAAACATAGCCATCCTTATACTAAATTAATAAATAACTTATATTTTGTTTGTGCATCATATATGAGCACCGAATTCCAAAATATATTTTACAAAAATTCAGTATTCATTTGTTTTATACACTTAACAGTACCTTTACAAAATATTAAGTAGAAGAGATAACAAATTGGTTTTTAAAATTAATAAATTTTTTACTCTGAAAGTTTATCAACAAGCTAACACTAGCCATCACTCAATGGCACGGGGTGCGCACGCGCGCAATATTAAGTAAAAATCAAAACTTGCGAGAGATCAGTCTGTTTGTTCGCGTGACGAGGAGAGGGTGTCATTTACAAGCAAACACTACACCGTGGTCTCGTTTCTACGAAGTGGTTGTAGTTCGCGTTGCAAGTCGTTGTAATATTCGTGATCAGACATCGATTCTTCCTCTACAGATCTCTGGGGCAAGTATTTGCTTGTGCCGGGTTGCGGTGTGGACTCACTACCGCTCCCTTCGCTCGTGCATAACGATTCTAGAGGCGCTGGCTCGTCTGTTGGTATGCCCAAAGTTTGTACTGGTTCAGTTTGATCCGACATCAAGTATTCAGGATTGTCGATACATCTCTTTGAACTCACGTAACCTGAATAACGCAAATCCTTGCTCTCCTGGCTCTCTCCACCTTCACTTATCAAATCCATATAAGTGGAAGCGTTTTGATTATGCTGCGGCGATGGCATGAGATAATCATCCTCATCTAAGGGTAGATTCAATTTTAGATTGCCCACTTGGGCTTCCTTTGTTTTGGACATACTGTCAAAGTTGTTGTCTAAACAGTTGGAGCAATCCGTGGCGTATACTCGATTATTGAAATAGTGTCTCAATTCGCCGTCTGAGTTGGCTTGATTGTATCTAAGTAGATCTTGATCCCAAGTCTCAGGTTTGCCAGATCCATCGATAGCTGCGCCATCTTGAGCAGTTGCGTTGTTTGCCCAGGACGAGGAAGAACATGGCTTCAAAGAGTTGTTGTTCTGTGATTCGACACCGGCGTTTATTGCGGTACCTGGCATGCCCGCACCGGAAACTGCTTTCAGTTTCGGTTGGAGATACTCATCCGCTTCCACTAAAGGTTCAGGACCTTCAATTGCCGATGAGAGCGTTTTAATCAGTTCCTTTTCATCCTGAAACGATGTACACGTAAAATTTTGTTTTAAATTTATATTATATAGTTGCTTTATAAATATATGTACACCTCGTAAATTGTTGTCGTATTAGTATTCATAAAAAAATAAGATTAAATACTTTACTAATTACTTAAAAACTTTGGATTAATATACGAAAAATTATATTTGAAATATTAAAGTTTATAACAAATCGATCAAAGATCCTTTCAAAAATATAAGCGAATGAACCAAGTTACCATGGATATGATTAACCTTATTAAAATGAAATCTATATAAAATTACGATCTTACCTGCGTAGAATAGGATGGCAGTCGCATAAACTTGTCCCCGGGTATGACGAGGTAACGACCAGGATCTCTGGCCATTTCTGCAAACGTGTCTGCTAGTTGTTTGAAAGTAGGTCTGCTATCTGCATCCAGCATCCAACAAGATACCATCACGCAGTAAATATCTAATGTACATATGCTAGGCTGTGGAAGTTTCAGACCATTCTCGATCAATTCGGGTACATCTCTAGCAGATATGTTAGCATACGGCCGTGCACCGTAACTCAATATCTCCCATATGGTTACGCCAAATGCCCACACATCACTTTTGTGTGTGAAAATCCTGTGAAGTACACATTCTAACGCCAACCATTTAATCGGCATCTTACCACCAGCCGCTTTATATTCGTCTTCATTTATGTCTAAAAGTTTCGCTAGGCCGAAGTCAGTTATCTTTACGCAATTTGGCGTCTGTACTAAAACATTACGAGCAGCCAAGTCTCTATGAACTAGTCTTTTCTCTTCTAAATAGGCCATGCCCCGAGCAATTTGGGTGCACCAATTTAGAAATGCCTTAGAACCAATCTTCTCTTTATGTGTTCGCACGTAATCAAGCAAGTTGCCAAGTGGCATCAGCTGAGTTATAAGCATCATTTGATTCGTCATGCACACGGCTAGTAACTGGAGGAGATTAGGGTGCTCAACGCTAGCCATTATGTATGCTTCTTCTAAGAATTCTTTGCTAGAATTTGCCCCGGTGCCTTCTTTCAGAACTTTAATTGCAACAGGTATTTTAACATTTTCGCCTTCTGGTACCCAAACTCCTTTATAAACTTCGCCAAAAGCACCGTAACCAAGCGTACCTCCTCGCCGCAATTCGGCTTCTTTCACAATTCGTAGTTTTGCTAAGTTGGGTTTTACGTTAGTCGGTCGAAGTGGTTCGTTGTCTTCGCAACCCGTCAAAACCATTGTCATTTTAACAGCTTCCTTTTTGGCTTTAGCTTTTTGTCGATATGTATATCCAATTATACCAAGTATCATGAACAGAATGAAAGCTAAAACAAGAACTATCACTAGTACTGTAGGTATGTTTGCAGTAGCCATAGTATGAGAGCCGCTGGCTAACTCCGAGCAGTAAGGTTCTTCGATGGGGTTTTCAACGAGTTCATCAAAATAAATTTTGTATGGTTTATCTTCTGGACAATTTGCAGTACAATTGAAAGCTTGATTTGGATGAACTGCGTTCGTTTCGCCGGGAATAAATATTTTTAGATTTTGACACTTGACACAATCAGTTGATAATGGCCCAGTGCAGCCACGACACTCATGGTGACAAGGAGTACATAATCTGTTGACTTTGTCTGTGAAATGATCAGCAGGGCATTCGTCTTCGCATTGGTCACCACGTTTAAATCCATTACACACCTGACATACTTGCTCGTGTATTCCAAAACCGGTACACTTGATGCATAAAGGATGGCATTTCCTGCAAACTACTTTTACTTTTCCTTCGAGAAGCTTTACATTGCCCACCCATTCATTATAATAGCCGTCTGGGCATGGTTCATTTTCTTTGAGGCAACTTTCAACTGTGGCTTCAACGCTAATGATGGCTTTCTTACAGGAAAAGCATCCACCTGGGCCGACTGTGTTAGCCGGTCCAGTACAGCCATTGTAACAATTGGAATGGCAAGGTTGGCATGTTCCGTTTTCTGAAGCATATCTCGACTCAGGACAATCTGCAACGCAGTATGGACCGTCGCGTACGTGTTTGCATTTCGTGCAGTTTGCCCGGCTTGGTCCTGAACATCCATCTAAACATTCAGGGTGACATTGCTTGCAAGTTTTCGGACCGGCTTGATATAGCCTGAAAAGATAGAAACAAAATTTATAAGCAAACGGTATTTATATCACGTATTTGTGCATATTATAGTGGAATGAAAGGTATATTTTAGAGAGTTGCGATATCTAACAATGGGAACAAAACCGAGTTAGGCCGTCGAACCGGTAAGAGTGGGCAACCCACACATTAACTCAGTTTTGTTATGTTAATAAGGTTGCCATATTGAATAAAGTTTGCTACCCGAATTTGATACATGGTATTATACTAACAATTAATAATAAAGTACATTTGTTTATGAGTTCCCAAAAGCACTCCTGGAACACTGAATCCTTCAGAAAAATAAGAACTCTTGTACAAGTATGTCAGCGACATTGAATTAATTCACACGTCGATGATATCGGAGCACTAATTTGTACTTATAACAAGTGTGTCTTAATTAATCATACATATTTATATAGTACGTAGAAAAAATTACGGGAATGAATGTGAAAATCTTGACTGTTAGAAAATTTATAGCATTGTAAGTTTGTAAGTTCTTTCAGACGACTATGAGGTTGATCCCATACCAAGTATCTGACAGTCGAACCAAGTTATGTAGGTAACATATACTCAACAAGCATTGAAGATTATGTAGGCTAGTAGCTGTAGCTAGTTATATAATAAGAGTTTTGACAGCCCTAAAATTAATTTGAAAACTCAAAGATTTTTCTTAACCCTTTTTAATGGGTTCTCACCCATGCACTCAATGCATTTTTTTGACTACTAAATGAAGGTTAAAGAAGGTTAAAAAGGAAATTTGTCAATTAGTATCGTCGACTAACAAATATTTCCATTAACAATATTATCCAAATGGTAAAAAAAGTTCCCAGAATAATTTGATGAGCAAACGAATTTAAAAATGAATAAATTTTATTGTATTGACTAACATCATCATAACATATAAAACTTCAAACCAAATGTTAAATATATTTTCAATAGTAATTAAAAATGAATAAAAAAACAAACAATTCGCATAGCATATCAGACTACCGTACCACGTAACGATGATCTGAAAAAAAAAATTAAAAACATTGATTGTTGAACTTATACTAAAGAGTAAAACAGTCAAATACCAACCCTGGCAGTACACTGCAATTCTGTATGCAGGTTTCGCCGAACTTATAGTTTTCACAGGAGAGACATTGCTCAGGTCCCGGCCCCCAGCAACCGTCCGGCGAGCATTGATGATCACACACCAAATTTGCACTTTCTGCTCGACAAACAGGGAACGAAAACATGTTAAACAACTCCAAAGGAGCTTATAAAAATGTAAACAAACTTGTGCCAACAAGTGTTTACAAATCACGCTTAGCATTAACCTAGTATAGCTTCATTGTTAATAGGGTTAGTTTGTATAAAAATGACAATAGAAATTTTCATAGAAAAATTATAACAACTGCTAATATGCAATTTCGCTCAAGCAAATTTTACAGATTTTAATATTTGAAATATAAATCGCAAATGCTTTTTTTAACTAATTATGAGGATCCCCATTACGCATAGCTTATCACAAATTATACTCACCACAAGTTTTTGGATCGCCATTCTTCTGAATTATTTGCTTATGGTCCTTCGATTTGCCGAGTTTATTCCAAGCAATTTTATCAGCAAAGCACAGATATCTATTCTCCATGATCGCTATAGCTCCAGAATTGACTCTCTTTAATGATTTCAGTCCCAAAGAACGCAAGGAAGTTTTGACTATGTACAGCGAGGCAAAAAGATTTTCTACAACTTGACGACCTCCGATCACTTCCAAATTTCTAAAATATGATAAACTGGTGAAATTTGGATGGTGAGCCTGAACGTTTAAGTAGCCGGTGACTTCGCGGACAGTACTGAATACCTCCAAGCTATCCGGTTCCATTTTAGGATAACGGTCGCCGAAAGAATAATCTGGGTTGATGTGTTGGAAGCCCGTAAATGTCATTTCTAATATCTCTATTGATCCATCTATGATGGTACAATCTTTAAAACTGTCAATGTTTCCAGAATGAATTGGTTTCTCTGCCCGACATGTCTTAGGACAAGTGACATTACACGGTATACACTCTCCATTTACGGCAGTCTTGTTTGGAGGACAACTTCTCACACACGCGCCATTGTCTTTTAATAGATGTTCCGGACAATTGCGCACGCAAGTCGCTCCATAAGCGTACTTTCCATTAGGGTTCGGTTCCCATGAATAAGTGGTGGGATTGTATATTTGCATCGGTGGACATTCTTGGGAACAGGTGCCTTCGTCATAAAAGTTTCTGCATGCAAGGCATTGACTGGGCAAAGGCCCTGTGCAACCTCCGGCACAAAAAGTGTTACAACAATCTCGTGGGTTAGGTCCGAAACAGCGACCCTGCGCACATTGCGGACTGCAGTTTGTTTTCGAGAACTTTTGACAGTTTTCAGGCCCGTCGCCCCAACAACCGGCTTCGCAGCTGGGATGGCAACGACATTCCCTTTCTTGGGCCGTAAACGTGTACACATAAACGTAAGTTGCATTTACACCTGTTATTATTTCATCCCAATTTATAGTTTTAACATGACAGAGATTAAAATTATTGTATATCCCGACGCTTCCTCGCAACACGTCTCTAAGCGCGGGCAGTTCAAGTGTAAAGGCTGAGGACATTGTGACCATAAGTGCAAACTCTTCATCTCGTACATTTAATTTGAACAACGTCCGCCCTCGGATTATTTGCAATTGGGGTAAGATAATTTGGCGCACGTTCACATGTGAAATGAGTACATATCCAGTTACTTCTCTTATATGTTTGAGAAACGACAAGTCCATCGTTTCATTATGAAGCCAGGTCAGTTCCAGATTGCCATCGACATACGTGCAGTTTGTGAAGCGATCTCTTAGGTTTCTGTAGTGTGTGTCGCGGTTCGAAGGAACCGACATCCGCCCCTTTGTTCCGATGCATACTGTAAAGAGAAAAAACAACTGTTAGTACTTTTACTTTATAGTAATTGTAGATAATACATTGAAATAGCTCATAACTTAAAATACTTTTATGAAAAGATATGCATAAAGTATGTGTTTGATTGCGTCGATAGTTTTGACAAGTCTGGCAGTCCTCGCCCTAATGAAGAGGCGGTGAGGCGTGGGCGGCTAGCGAAGCCAGTTTCATCTACTACGCTACACGTAACACCGCTATTCGTGACTAAAGTATTGAAATTATTATTTTATAATGAACTTTATTTAGTTTAAAGGTAGATATAACATGAATCAGAAGATTATTTGATTGAACATGTATCAAAAATGTTTAAAAAACAGTATCAGGACACTTTAGTAAGTTTCATGAAGTTTAAAAACAGGCTTGTCAAAACTAACATTTAGTATTTCACTGAATTATAAAACGGAAGAACTTTTGAATTTGTATAGCTTTGATTTATTATCTAAAATCAGCGTGTAGTTAAAAAAAAACTTGCACTGAACGTATAGAAATTCTTTACTAGTCGCAAGGTGGGTTTTATTTACCTGCTCCGGTAAATACAAAGGTTTTTTTTTGTTAAGACGATGGTAACGTTCATTGTATAGTATATTAAGAAGACAAGGAATAAGTTTTTTAATTGTTTACACCACTCAAGTACTAGGTACTTATCTTGCACGATACAAATTCGTACAAAATATTCTTGATTTAAGAGAGCTTAGAGCAGTCAGTGCTTCGACATCTTTGGTATTCAATTAAAGATAATATATGAAGGTGTCTATTGCATATCATATCTTGTCAACGAGGTACACAATAACAGTGAGCTTTCACTACCGAGAAATCTATAAAACATATTGCCATCCATCTCAATAAAAAACATGTGTCTTAGCAGTGGATATCGACGGTAATGGAAAGTACAACTTTCAATTATCGGCATAAAACACATCAATCCCCTATTAAGATATCAATTCCCTCTTTTCGGATAGGTTCAAGCTTCTCGATTTCAATGATGCAGGGTAAAGATCTACAGGGAAACGATGTACATCTTAGCAACGCAGATTGCGTTGAGTTGATGATGAAATTGATCAGTTTTACATTTCTTTTTTAGAATGTTTATTTTACATACAGTCAACATTAATGAAAGTCAACCAAATTTCTGTCATTGTAAAGTACGTCCGTTGCACACGTTTTCGGCGAGGGCACCTCCCACGTTACATGGCCAAATATAAATGTTCGATGGATAGTACCGGAATTGTTTGTGATTTATAACATTCGGTTTTCGGTCGTGTGTTGTGTGGGTAGAAATCCGATGTCCGGTCGACCCAGATGTGACGAGATCACACCGTGATAGTATTGAAGTTAATGCGTCGCGCTTACTGACTTCGTACATTCCTGACACCTGTTAACTATATGTTGTCCTACAAAACATCGTAAGCGACAATTTTTTTTTTATGGAAAGTATAAATTTAATAGAAGTACTTTTATAAAATGTTCATTAAAGATGTAGTGTTAAGGTTAATTATATTTTGTTTACATATATTTTACTCTAGCAAAACTTCTACTTAGAGCTGTTTAGGAAGTGAGATGCTATGAGAAGTTAAGAGATTAGCACGACTGAACCATCTTTTACTCGCAGCTACTTACAGTACCTTGATACCCATGTTAATATTACTTAAAAATAACTTAATGTCATCAAGTAACTGTTAATACTTTTTTAATTATCTTTAAAGAATATTTAAAAAAGCTACCTCTGTTGACGAAGAGTATGTACCAATTTGATGAAAGCTTTATTTGAGAAGGTTGAACACTAGAACCTTATTAATTCACATTTTCACCAATAGATGGCATTCCTAACGAAAATGTTCAAGTAATTAAAAAAAAAGTTGAGCTACACGTAGGCGGCTTCTTTTGAGGCTAAGGCATGAATGTCTTTACTGGAAAACACACAAAAATTAAGGTACTGATATGTTCTGCATCCATGCCAAATGTTAGCGAGATCCATGTACCGGTTCTGGATATCTCAAATCTTATGACAATCATCCGTCTTTCCATACATCCGTATAAACATTCGCATTTATTAGCAATATTTGCACGCCCGTGTTAACATCAGCAACAATTAATAAATTAATACTTTCCAAAAAATGAAAGGCAAATGTTTTACAATTAAAATAATAAATAATACTAAGTAAAAAATATACCGTTTAAAAAACAATTTTGATAAATAATGGAATAATATTGAATCAGTTATGTTGTCCGAGGTCCTCCTTAGCCGATCTTTTAACGTGTGCCTCTTTAAGTGTAAAGCTTGGCGACTGGTTTGTCTCAGGCCAATGTTTTTATCCAGTTACTTGCATTCTGAGGTATTGGAACCAGTTTTGTTCCACTACCATTTCATTCTCGTAACTCGACCTTTCACTACAATCTCTCATTGTGGTCCGTACCTTGTCGCGGCTAACGTAAGCTACCACTGTGAAATGAATAAAAGCGGCATTGGATTCGAAACTAGAATTGTTTTTCAGAAAGTCACGGACAGTGACCGGTGGATTATATTCACGAAGCAATAATGTGTGTTTTTATATTACAATACTTAACTTCCAAAAATAAACGCCAGTAAAAGTTACCGTCACTTTATACCAAAATTGAAAAGTAAAGAATGTAATAAATCTTATGAGTTTGTCCTCATTTACTCTATCTTAAGCATTATTAATCCATTAAAGTAATTGCATAAATGGTATAACTTCGCTATTTGTTCCCATAAATATAGTTTAAATGATGTCATTATTTGGATTAAAATATAGATAAAAATCTTTTACGAATTAATTATTTTATTATATTATGTCATGTCGATGAAGTAAAAATTAAAAGCAATAAATCACTAGTACAATTTTCACTTAAAGTTTAATTATATTCGAAATATTCGGAATGGGTCAAGATACAGGATGAATTTTATCTCTTCTGGTTTATTAAAATTTTATGCAGCCGTTTGAACAAGAATTATAAATTCTTTAATAAATCGCGCCTCAAACGATTAAACATTTCAAATATAAATTAATGACATGTCTAACTTAATTAACAAGAGAATTTTATCATAATAGTCAATATAAATTTTTGATTTTAGTTTTTTTTTTCTTTATTTCTTAGCTTAATCGCAAACATCCTGGATGTGAATTTATAAATAAAATTCTTTGAATTTAATTTTAAATATAATTAAATCTAATAGATATTAATTATATTTTAAAATATTCAATTTTAAGTAACATAACATTTACTTTAAGTAACGTAATTTAGTAATAACTTAAAAAATATTAAGTACGATTATGTAAATACACTAAAAAATTTACCCAGAGAGCTTTTTAATAGGAATTAAATGAAAATTAATACGACATTGATACTCGTAATGTATAGAATTATATTAAGATTAGGATTTCGTCAAGTTAATTCATTAAAATATATTCATATTCAAATGTATCTTTTTCTAACGGGTTCATACATAACGGATGTTAGAGCCGACATCTCTTAGCTATTCTCTAACATTTTATATCTATATAGATTTATCGTGCAGTGATAAATATGGCAATTCCATCAACCTTTATTGAGATCCGTTTCGTAAAAGAAATAAAAATATAAACTTGTAATATAACATGTTTAATAAATGTTTAAAAACTGCCTTTAGAAAACTTCGAGTTCTTGAACTTATCAATTTCAATTCATTGTTTATCATAACTGACTTAAATGTGTCTTATCACGTATGTAAAATATTGCCAACAAAAATATGTGTTCCATACAATTTTTACTAGTTTTCATGGTTAAAATGTGACATGGGCTAGCCCTATCATCCTGCTCCATAAACGGATGCTTTTTTTTAATCAGACATCCACAAAACAAACGACTCGTAATACACTGACTGAAAATTAAATCTCTGGTTTTTATCAATGTATTAAAGAAAATTGTATTGTTAAAAGTTCACTTGATATTCATTTGTGAAGAATGCTTTTTTAAATGTTGGAAATATGTTCACGCTTCTTAACGTGTTGTTATACAGCCTGCTTCGTAAACGACAGCATAAGACCTGTAGCACATTGCCGCGAAAGTGAACATTATCTCAAACGAAGTTTTGATATAATAAACCTGTCATGAATTTGATTTAAATCTAATGTGAAGCAAATCTTTCTTTTCATTTTAGGTTCGTTTTCATATCTTTTGATTTACGCTGCATTTTTATTCGCTTTCGCGGCTGTGTACTATAGGCGTAGCAATAACCACCCAGGCCTCACGAGTTTGATTCCTTAGAAATCGTAGAAGCGTTGCGTTTTTGCATATGTAAAATAAAAGGCCTATATAAATGGTAATAAAATATAATATAATAAATCGTTTTGTGTTGTACGCATCATGCGTTTATAAAAGCACGATGTGCATGCAATTTTCCTCTGTCACGTTTTAATATGTGCATTTCTATGCCATTCTATTCGTGGAAGTTAATACAAATCACATCAACCGTGATATACCATTTATTTTTACTTACAATAACTTGTGTATATCTCTACTTTGTTGTGTTGTAAAACTATATTTTTATATTTTTAAATGAATATTTAATATTCTAAAATGTTGAGAATATTGAGTTTGAGTTTGTATTTCTAAGTATTTATTCTCACTGCTTAAATACCTTTACCAAACACTATCAGATGGTTATTTTCTTGTTTGGGTTATTTGTCAAATAAATAATATTGAGTTTTTTTTAACTTATCGCTTACTAATTTTAAAACTTTAATCGGCCTGATATAACAAAACATAAAGTGGATTAAAAAATGGAGAATATTCTTTTCAGAATGGGGATAGTTAAATTTTGTATTTTGTAAATTCTAAGTATTAAATAATTTGCTGAAATAAAATTCCAAGTTAGTTTTTGTTTAAATACTATTTAAAATTTACAACTTTCGATAACAATGCTAACCAAAACAAGTTTACAGTTACGGGAGCTTAAGCAGATTTATGAACGCCTTTCATTCTTTCGAGTAACTTGATCGTTTTAATAACATTAACGACTAAATTTTTAACTGCTACACTAAGAGTCTTGGTCACTAAGGGACACTAGAAAGCTATACTTAAGAATGGTTAGGTAGGCTACCAGGTTTCTAAATGCGCAGATAAGTGTCAAGTTAAAGTAAGCTTGGAGTTTCGAATAATATTCCTTAATTTTTAGAATAAGATATCTGAATTTAGCATAATGTTCTACATATTTAAGAGCGTAATTTCATTAGTTGATAACTTGGTTGTTATACAGCATGTGGGCATACGACTAATAAAAATATTTGTTCGATGTAAAGCAAGCTTCGTGTAGGTATTCAATTGATGAGGATAATGTGCGGTAAAGAAAAGACTATTGCCCAACGCATGGCCCTAACAATTACCGAAAACGGTTCTCGCTTGCGAGCCATATGGCATGCCTGAACATTAAATCTGCGAAGTAACGTAAGTACGCCCTTAAGTACAAGAGTTGACATTGTCAAAACAGAATGTTTAACAATGTACAACATGGAATAAAGGTTACACGGACCATATGGAGCGTCGGTGGCTCAGGTGTTAAACTCTTGACTTGTAATCTGGAGGTCCTGGGTTCAAATCCCGCCATGTACAAATCTGTTTTTCGACTTTCGATTTACATATGGACATGCAACCTTGACCTATCTGCGAAGAAATTCAAAGATATGTGTAAAGTCAACCAACCCGCACTGGACCAGGGTGGTTGACTATGGCCTAGTCACCCTTAACTTAGGGTAGGTTCCGAGTTCATCAGTGGGGACGTAGGCTGATGATGATACACGGACTACTTCAAGCAATAATTACCGACATCTTTAAGTGTTCCGTGTTTGCGTGTGGTATTTGAATGAACTATCCAATTATTTTGTATACTTAATGTTCATATGATTGTCTTCTATAAATGTTAACAAGTTATTCTCAATTTTTGTATTGTTTTCATCACGTCTTTTATTTATTCTTCAAAGGTATTGTATTTTCTATGAATATTCAAAACTATTTAACATATTGTTTTTGTAGTTTACAAGAAATATTTAAATGAAATGTTTTTCTGTTTTGTCTCTATATTGGTTGTTATATAGTTTTATGGTTTATTTATTTTTATGTTAGAATACATTTTAAATAAAGTCCTTGATTTGAGATATATTCCTAGTTTGATACATATTTCATACAAATTCGAATTATTTTCAGGAAGTCGTCTAATCCGACAAAAACAAACATTTGTCTATACAACTTGAGATATAGTGCAAGTTCTTCTCAAGAGATCTTATTACTTTTTCATAAAGAAGAAAAATTACCATCTTAAATTTATTACGAAAAAAAACCTTACGTTTCTTTACGTTAGTTTCAAGAATTACTACTAATCTATTGTTTATTTTATTTTGAAAAAAAAAAAAAACAATCAAGTAATTGTAAAGATTTTCAATGTGTGTTCTATTTGTTATACTTAGGTTTCATTGCCTATAATACTGTTAATAGATAATAGTGTTACCAACATTACATACTGAATTAATCCACGCAAGCTAAAATGTCAAGGTAACCTATAAAACCGGTATAATTACACAAATACATTAATTGAACACATCAATAGGAAGTCTAAAGGAAGTGACACAAGTTTCCTTATCACAAAAACTTATGTTTTCTTTTACAGTCCAGTTGGATGATGAAAGAACCTATGTTTCGACGTAAAAAGGTTTAGCCGAGAGTGAAGCAAGCATTTCGCAATTTAAGATCGTGGTGTAGCGTTGACACCCTTCACATTGGCATCATACCATCCACCCACACTATTTCAACTTTATTGATTAAAGTGTACGTAATCGAATTCTAAATAGCAAGATGGTAATTGACATAAAAACCACAGTGTTCACGAGTTACCGTTATTTTTAAATTCTTTGTTTCATTACGCTTAATTAGAAAATAAAGATTGTACAAATATTAACTTGTAGTTCTTGATCAGTTGCTCTAATGAATTTCTGATCTTCAACACGCACATATACACGCGTATACACAAGCACAAACACACACACGTAGGAGGCAACTGCTGGTAACGACTTTACAGCAGCTTTCCGCACTATATAAGGCTACATGTTTGTTGACGCGAGATAATCTTTGTTTATTTTATACCAACTGTTAGTACAACAAATTCTTAATTCTACCAAGTACATATTGACATTTCGTGATTACAACCCCTATTAAAAACAAGGCACTTGAGTTTAATTTAATGTTTAATAACTCGAATCAGCCAGCAATTAACACATTCACGATTTTTCCATATCACTGCCAAATTCAATGGGGTTACAGCTGTAGAAGAATGTGTATTACATACAACATTCAATGGGTGTACACTGGTGAAAACGGTTTGTCCGTGGGCGGCACTTACTCTTTCCCTTAACGAATTCCGAGTGCTTGTGTCGCGTGGACACGGCGTGGTGTACTCGATGCGGCCGGACGGCAACCGCCGCCCCGAACGCGCCAAGGCACAGGCACCACAACAAAGCACGCGCAGCCAACATGCTGCGACATCACTCACGACGCAGAACGGAACACAACCGTCCAGCACTAGCTTCCATCGTGTACTGGCCCGCCCGGTTTTGAAACCTCGCTGCGCGGGCGCACCCATAGACTTATGCTCTACGAGACAAACCTTTCTGTTTACAGGTGTGTTTGGGCGGGAAAGCTTAAAATGGTATTCCTTTCTAACCTTTAACTATTATATTAATTTAATTAATAAAACGATGACGTACAAATGTATTAATTTAAACTAATTTGCTTCATGTAAGCCAAAGTTGATTTTTTTATAATAGTTGCGATAATTTTTAATCATAGAAACATTCTTAAATATTATGTATTTATGATATCACAGAAAGCGGAAAATTATCAAAAAGAAAAATCACATTAAGTTATGAGGACATGTCTAAAATATTATTAAGTCTATAGTTGTCCGCGCTGCCCTCTCAGTCACAAGCACAGGTAAACGTCGAGAAGGACGCAGGTATGCCGGAGTCGATACGCTCACGGTAAAAAAAAGCCACGTATAACCAAACTTTAATAAGTACGCATTGTAGCCCGTGCTAGTACTGGTAATAATTGAACTCACAAACTGGACCTTAGATTGTTTTTGTTGTGTCATGATGTTACATTTTATGTCTATCTGATCTAATAGCCTGTTCCAATTAATATTCTGTTGTGGTCATCATAGATTACGATACTTTTATTATACGTTTATAAATGTAGTTACTTTTATTTGTGTTTATTATCATAGTAAAACTAGCTGTCGCCCGCGAATCCGTTTGCGTGAAATTAAAAAAGAGAACATAGTAAAAACCCTATGTGTTCCAGACTATGCTCTACCTCTATGGCAAATTTCATCGAGATCCATGCAACCGTTCTGGAGATACCTTCAAACAAACATCCATCCATCTAAACATACGTATTTATAATAGTCGTATAACAAAGCATAATGGAGTAATGTTATAGGAAAATTTTTACATCAACAAATAACTTAGTCTTCCTGTAAATTTTTATCTCGAAAGTGCTTCTGTAAAAAGCTTATAACGACTAATTCGCATTAACTTTAAGTAGTAAAACGAGTTAGAAGAACGTTATAAATGTTACCACGACCTGTTTTGAATTATAATATTTCCTAATGAACTGGAATTAAATAAAAAAAGGATCATATATGTTTTATTGATGGTCAAACAAATGTTTGGAGAATCCGTTTATCCGTTAATTTTAAAAAACAACACGGCTTATGTTTGATGAGCAAAACTAATTTGGAGAAATTAACTTCATAAGTATACAAATGTATGGGTACAAACGAACATATGGTTATTTATTATTTTATTATATTCATACATGGTTATACTGCATTTTATACTAAACTAAAAGAACCACAATAAAAGGCAAAAAAAAAAAAATTATATTAGATTATAAATAATGGTCGAATTTGTAGCAAATAGCGACGACTGGTTCGTAAAATTGCGCGTAGAAGAAGGAAAGCGCGCGTTGAACTCTTTACGAAAGTCGAACTCTCAACCGCACGCTTGGAACCTAACGAATTATGTCAGCGGTAGATACGATGTATTTTGCCTTCCATTGCTTGCATAAAGCGGTACGTTGCCCCGAGAATGTATAACAAACAGGCAATGTAATGTACGTTAGGCGTTAGGCGCATAGTAATGCATACTTTAGGCTATTGGTTGGCGCTAAGGCTGTAGTTAGTTCACCTCACATTCCTGAACTAAATTCTAGCAGTCACACTTTTATACCAACACGCTTATCTAGATGTATTTTGATCTTTATAACTTACGTACTTTAAAAAAAAACTATTATTTTTTTATTACATTATTGAATTTGAAAACGAGTATTGCTTTTATAATTTTAAAATATCCGAATGTAACTAACCTTTGCTAGACGTTCTGTGGTATTTAATATCAATAAATTTCGGTTCCTTATGTAGTTTACGCGATGACAATCGATTTAGAATAGTACTGCAGCGGTATAGAGCTGAATTTCCTTTGTTAATGCAACATAAATATATGCTTGGCCCTTATAATCCGCCTACAGTTTGTCAATAAAGAACAAAAAGATAAAATTGAACAGTACAATGAAATAAAGCATATAATTGTTTTTGCTCTCTATGGGAATTGAATATCAACATTATAGAATATTGCTATCATTTACAGGCAAATGATAAGAGCGGCACATGGCCAATTTGACGTCATAAAACTGTAATATGAACTTATATTATCTGCATTGGAATAACACTTAGAGAGTTTGACGTAAAACAAAAACCTGAGAAAAGTTTTACAAAATTATTTCGACATCTCTATTTTTAAGATTCACATCGTTACAAAATTTATGCTAGCCACCATTATTATTCATATAGTTGTTGATTATGCTCTAAAACTTTTAAATTTAGTAATATTAAAGCGCTAGTTTGCCTTTCCGATCAATTGAGTTATTTACGCATACAAACGAGTATTTTTTAATGAAATTACGTTTGTTACTATTCCGCTTACGTATTGAAATAATACGCTGTTCAAGTACAAACCTATAAAATCGAATACAAATCACATGGACGTTGTTTTAATGAAAAAATTAACATAACAATCACACTTTTTGGGTGGCCTGATGTAGAGACAATTTTTTTTAGTTATACAGAGAGATAATAGTAAATCTACAATAAGGGACACGCATAGTAACAAATTAATGATTATCACACTTTTATCCATCCATTTTAGCTAATTAATGCTAGAACCAGACCTTCCACTAAATCGTCGCGCACTCCTGAAAACTTAATCAACGGATTTGCAATCTAAGATGGACATTTGCAGATTACGCAGCCATCATTTCTACAAAAAAGGTGTTGTTCGATCTGTTTGTAAGAGAATCAGAGATATAATGATATGTTTGTTTCCGCAATGAAAACTGATGGTTAAACAGGAAGATAATCTGTCATGACCAAAGCGATAGTTAAATTACTTAAAATAAGAATAAATTGCGAAACAAAAACGAAAAACTAATGTAACCTAACAAACGAAAATCAATTAGCATTTTGAAACATCGATGTTCGTGTTTCGAATAAGTTCATTATATTCGTTAGTAGTTAGAAAAACGGCGTCATCTCGGCGGCGACTGCGACGGCTGGGTGTTCAACAAAAGGAAACAAAGGCCTCTCGAACCACTTGACTGTTTTGTGTTGCCACAATAGGCGCTTTGATTTCTTCTATTGTGGGAGCAGGTAACAGGTAAAAGCTATACGCTTCGACCCCACTATACCCGTACTAGTTTGGATTATGTAATGGATACAGAAGTTCCTCTACAACCTATTTAATCACTGCTCTGATATTTAATCCTTGCAAAGTAATTATTATACAAAAGCCTTAAAATCTTCCATAAAATGGAAAATTGGTAGGAGATAGAAATTATTTTAGGTAATGAACATGTGAAATACTGCCACAAGTGAAGTTGTTAAATGGCTACTAAGGGACAGCATAAGTATTATTTAACGAGTTTGAAAGTGTTATTTAGTTACTAATAATTAACTTTCACTCTAATAGTAATACGCACTGTTTAATTGCTTGTTAAATTTGTTTAAACAAATTGCATTTGTTTTACTAAAAAAGTATCTGCAAAATTTGTTCTAACATTGGATTCTACAATTTTTATATTTAGGAAATTTTTGTGTAACGTATAATAAAAATAAAATTAGACATCAAATAGAAATAAAATTAAAATATACATAATATTAATTATACGTACATAACATAAGAAATGAATGCTTTGGAAGGTGATGTGCCACTAATCATAAATAAAAAAAAAAACTTTTAATTATTATTACAAAGTACCATAAAACGCTTAATAAACTGCATTCTTGAGTTTCGGAGATATCCCACTGCGTAGGCTGGGTTGGAGATTCAAATTTTATGATGTTATAGCTATTAATTTCATGGAAAGATTTGTATTCAATTTTCGCTCTTATTTCTTAAGTATTAAGTACAAATTTTAGTAGTACTTGTTGTTAAAATTACCTATATATCGCGTGTGTTAAAAAAATGTTTTCTAACAAATACCATAGCACAAGAAACCTCTCATCATCTGCCACCCCCAACTGCTCGTTATAATCACGTTCATATTTTATTACACGGTTCATTCGATTTATACCAATCGATCATAAGGCAGGTATCGATTCCAACTCGTTACATCGAATACATCTAATGGTTTCTAACATACTTTTGTTTCAATCAAACGAATATTCTATCATAGATTTGATTTTAAAGCTTTATTTAATTGCAAGATTTTATTCCGGTTTTAACGTTTTCGCAGTTCGGTGTATTGCTTAATTTGTTGTTAAATGGCATTTGAATATTTACGACTTCCACGCACTCATTCTGTATATAAATAATATGACTAATTTTTTTTAAGAATCTTAAATTTCATCGGCAAAGAATAACACGAGATATGTTGATTTGTAACGAACTTCAGTGATGTTTTCTTTTTTTGTTAAATACAAAAAAGTGATGCGAGACATTTAAGAAACATTATGCTAAGAACGCGTGGCTCAGCGATGAGATATGCATCCAGTTTTATGTGATCCTGAGCCGAGATTCACATGGTAATGTGAAATATTCGTGGCATTCTAAATTCATGTCCCCGGGCCAATGACTGATTCTCGTTACAAACCGTCATTAAAGTCACACTGAAAAAACATTAAGCACATCGCACACAAAAAAAAAAAAAATGTTGCATATTTAAAAAACTATGCAAATTTACTATTTCTACTAATACCAAATTTACAAAATATCTTAAGCATGGTACGATTGATTTAAAGATAGTTGGAATATTAATATAGACCTTTGATTTAGTTAAGTAAAAGAAAGAATCAACTAGAAAAAAGTTCAAGTTTTGTTTCTCCAAATAAGCTACATTACAGTTCCAATATAAATATAAAATTAAATCTCAAAACGAGAAAGGGAGATTGCTATTCATTTTGATTATATATATATATTATATATACATACATTGTACATTGGCGACACATATATATATATATATATATATATGTGTCGCCAATGTACTTCAAGAAACATAATATGTTGAATATGATGTTGATGATTCCACCAACTTAGTAATTAAAAAAATCTATATGTCCGTGAATATGATATTCCGGGGTATAATACGAATTTAATAACATTTCATACATAAAAACAGATGAAGCCGTTAAGGTTAAAGGAGTTCACAATAGAACGAACAAACAAACTTATAAATCACCATAAAAACATTACCCTTTAGTTAGTTGGGGAAATAAACTACATACATTTCGCGGTAATTGCTTTTGCTTTGATTGTTATCTAGTAGTATAACCTTCTTCTTTTTGAAGTTGGTTAAAAAGTACTTTTGTTATTAATTGCTTTTCATGCATTAGTTTGAAAATTCAGTTCTGAAGTTATAATGATCCCGACAGATGCACTTTTGACATATAGAACTAACAAAGGGCTCGCTTGCATTCACACGCTTCACATAAAAGAACTTTTTTTGCTTTCGAAGATTCCAAACGAAATCTAAACGCGAATCACATTGTGGGAGCAAGCCTTAGTTCCACGTTAAGGTTTTTTACATGAAAATTATCTTGTCTCTGATTAAATAAAACCAGATTTTACTGTTGTGCTATCTTTAAATTATTGATTTAAAAAAAATGAAAATATCGTCATATCAAAATAATAAAAAGGAATCTTATAAAAGAACAATTGTTCATACATGCTTCATCTTTAGTTGTTTTGAAAAAAGAACGCCACACTTTGGAATGATGAAAATGGACGATTATAAAGAAATGAAAAAATAAACTACATTCTCGGTCGCTTTTGTCTTACTCGTGTCTACAAGCTTTATCTCCTGCACTCCAAACCTCGCTCCCCACACTACTAAAAAAACCCTAAAGGTAAAGTGGCGCGCGCAGGTAATGTCGGCCATTTTGTCTTACCATTTATAATGTTATTCCTCTTTTTTTCAATAATCCGCATGTTTTATGGCTTGTTAGGTGGTTTGTTACGACGTTCTCTAACTAATTAAACTGCGGAAACACCAGTAGCGGGAAAGGTCGTTTTTTTTTAAAATACAAGCGAGGTTATTGATTAAAGTAATAGTAATTCACGAACACATTGGTTTAGTGATATTTAGTAAGCTTATTATATTAACATATAACTAATACAAGAATATAGGTAGTTTAAATGAACAAATAAATAACGTGTTTATAAAAACTTGAATTATTTAATGCAACTACGGTTGATTTTATCCGCATATTAAAAAATTAAATAGTATCAATTTGCCTGTTTCATGACCGTATGTCACAATCCTCATGGCCTTCTACCATATTACAATCCTGAGTTTTCACTTCCAAAAAACCCAGAAAAAAATAACATTATCATAGTTATTATCAACACGATTGAGTGGGATTATATTGTAAAAGAAACGAGCGTTTCGGCAGTGAAAACCAACATTTATACTCTGTATAACTTTCAAATGACACGACATTCTAAAATTATTGTTATAAATATAACAATCGCGTAAACAAACTTATCTTCTTAACCCCTTAATTGCGTATTTAAAGTATTGTGCAAACATTTCTGGAGGGCACCTGATAAGGCAGAGGAGGATGGAATTTTCATTTAATAAAACCAATTTAAATTTTGTACCTATTATGGCTCTACCACTACTTGTGTTTGTGTCTATGTGACATTGCACTTTTTTAAAACGTTTATTGATTAGAAGACATAATATTTGACAAAGTAATATCACCATTTATAAATAACTAATTTACTTTGAGATCAAATTAACTTAAATAAAGATTAAATCATATTATATCTGATTACATTTCAATAATTATGCAAATATATTCAGGTATAAAGAGAGATTTTATCTCGATAGATATATGTCTAGCGAGATAAAATCATACTTACGCTCTTGACAAAACCTATAAAATCGGTCGAATACGAAAAAACTTTGCATTATTCATTAGCACCATGTTGCAACTAACACTAGCCGATGTATCAAAACAGTTGACCAAAGATGTTATCGAAGAGGCTTTTAGATCGAAGACTAACAGTAAAATTGACGTAGAAAACGTGCAAGTGACGACCGCGGCCCCAAAAGGAGAAGGCCTCATCAGTGCTGTTTATCGTATAAATGTGACTGGAAACCTTCGATCCGCTTCTTTCATAGCCAAAGGTCTAGTTCACGACGCATTGTTAAGAAAAACTTTAAACTGTTCGATGTATTTTAAAAGAGAAACGTCGTTTTTCTCGAAAATTCTACCAATATTGACTGAGTTACAAGAGTCTCTCGGAGCCAATGAAAAGATACAAAATAGTATTCCAAAATGTTATGACTATTTTGTTGATGGACAAAACGATTACATATTGATGGAAGATTTAGTAGCAAGTGGTTATGCTTCGATACCACCAATGCCGACAGAGTTTGAAAGAAATGAAGCGCTCAAAGTATTATCTCATCTGCACGCGGTGTCCATGGCGTTAAGAATAACGAAACCTTTCCTTTTTACTAAAATAACAAATGACATTTACGAAATATATTACCGTGAAGAAAAACGATCTTGGTATACACCGTATTTACTTCGAGCAATGGAGTTAGATTTAGCAGTGTTAAGTGAAGACGAAAGAGTTTCAAACACTATTTATTATGAGAAATTCAAAAAAATTATATCAGAAGATCCTTACGGTGAATTAGTAAAATTAGTTACAACTCGCGGTGAACATACGGTTATAAATCATGGTGATGCCTGGTGTCCTAATTTTCTATGTTCGAAAGAAAAAGCAGTCGCAATAGACTTTCAACTAATACGAGCAGCCTCGCCGGCTACTGATTTATCATATTTCATTCTTCTTTGTGGTTCCTTGTGTCAAAGTAAAAATGATTTTATGAAAGCCGTCGACATTTATTATTCTAATTTAGAATACTATTTGAGAGATATGAATATAAAACCTGAGGAAGTTTTTACTAAGCAAATGTTATATAGTGAATTAAAGAAATATGGAAAGTTTGGACTCTTGGCAACTTCGACTAGTATACCTTTGTTGGCAAGCGAGAGATGCGATGTTAATACATTCGAATCGAAATATGCCGGAGTGGAAAGAATACCATTAGAAGAACTGTGGAAACTGACACCTATTACCGATGTACAGGTGAAGGAATGCCTAATTAACGCAGTGCGGGTCGCGGTCGACTTAGGTTTTATTTGAATCGTACCAATTAGAAACTTTTCAAATTATAATTTGTACCATTAATAAGATGCCAATTAAATTCATTTTATCTATTGTTAGACGTTCAGTTTGCGATTGCTGTCAATTTTTTAGCTTCTTCAATTTTTTTAAAGTTGTATAGACATTATTTATTAACGGAGCTCAGACATTTTATAATGTTCGTTAAGACGGACTCTCTAATGCATTTGTATAGAAATTCTTTTACAAAGCCACCTGTATCTGTAAAGATAACGTGGATGAGTTGGCAGTGAGTCGGAATTTTTGTGCTCGTGAGCTCGTGACCGATCAAGAGTCAGAAACTAATTGTGGTTGAAACGTTGTATGAACCGACAATCTTCGATATGATAGCCGAAGGCAAAGCGTCGTACTAGAATATTAACGGTAACTAATATTGAATTCGCGCTGTTAATAACATTTGTATCATATTATTAAATGGCTAGCATACAAGTATAGTGATATATATTGTTGGTATTCAAGCTGGATATGTAAAATCCCATTAAAATTTGGTTTACTAAAATGTTTTATTGTATAACATAAAATTCTATAGCCCGCTCCACATATTTTTAACTGTACAGTTGAACTAAACTGTACAGTTTAATTGACGGTTCAAACATTGCTTACACACGTACGATTTAGTTGTATAGTTGGCGTTGTTAAAATTGAAGATGTGTTACGGATTTTATTTAATTTGTAAAATTTTAGTTAATTTTTTAATACTACGATTGTAATATAATTAAAATTGGCTTCATGTTCAAATGACATTCGTTTTGTAAAATAACACGATCTAAATTAGAATAAAAAATATTTTTAAGCATATTCGTTTAAAATTGACGGGAAATACGTAAGTCCTTTGAATGCAAATGTGTTGATTTCGGCGTATTAATGCATTAAAACAGCGATGGCATTGAATATGTGCATAAAATAACTTTCATTATTTCGAACTTGGGCTAGTGTTGAATACTCTACGAGTTTGAACAAAATTTTACATTTTTATTTCAAAATAATGTGTGGGATTGTACCTACTAATTATCTTGTTAAAATTCAGATTTTTAACCAATTTTTAATTAGCTGATCTATTCGTGATAAAGATAGCCTACATAGGAATAACGTAGCTTATTAATATTGAGAAATCAAATCCTTTCTGTTTTAAGAGTTTCCAGATAAAGTATTATTAATACATGTCTGAGAGGTATTTTGATATTAAACATTGTAAAATTTCATTTTACATTTATGTTTAGGAATAAATAAATTTCAAACAAAGTCAGTAAGTGCATTGACGTATGTAAATATAACTAAGCAATACAGTTCAAATGGTAAAGGGCAAGTAAAAAGAGGGAAATCGGGTTGCATTTAGTTAGGACCTGGCTTTCTTATACTTAGCCGTGTATGAATTAAACATACATTTAAGTACTCATGGTCGCTTTAAACTTACATTTAGGGAATAATTGAAATCGATCGAATATCGAGATTTATCCTATGTACTAGCTTTTATCTGTGACTTCGCGCGGTATTAAAAATAATCCTGTGAAGTATCCTATATGTTCTTCCAGACAGTGTTGTTCATTCTACATTTTCTCGACTACTTGGACTTAAAAGGACTATGATGTCCCTTTAACAGGTTTTACTTTATTAATACGAAGCTTAAACAATTGATTGAAATAAAATATTTATATCATATACAAAATTTTATTTTTTCAATTTTACTCTATTACGAATAACATGAGTTAAAATCAGAAATGATTATTGTTTAAAATACTTTAATTTTCAGTTGGTTTTTCTCATTTACCGACACCCCAATTGAGTGTGCACATATGTGTGTAATATAAATATATAATATATTTATATATACATATGAGCACACTACATAGATGCACATATATAGACATAGATATATAGATATAGACTTTAGTCGTGTTTATTTATAAGTTAACGTAAGTTGCTACTAAAAGATTATATTCGCTAAGCGAATTACGCAATATAATTTCATAAAGGTTGGTATACAGGCATGCGTCGCCAACATTTTGTTCTTTACTCGCCAAAACCAGTCGCTCACAACCTGTTTGTCAAGATCGTGAGAAACGTCGCAGCGATTTTCAAGATGGCGGAGCAAATATATACTGTTGATGATATTGTCGCCACACCTGTACCGACAGTATTGACGACTCGCGTCGACGATTCAGCGCTGTGCGCACGGAGTGCAAGCTACGCGATATTCGAGACGCAAGGATACAATATTAGTTTGAGGATCTATATTGCCTTGTGTACGAAGGGTCTAAGTATTTTATTCTCGTCCCTTTTATCAATAACGAGACATTTACAAATACAAGGGTTATTTAATACGAGCGTTAATTATTATAACTTACCCATTAGCGGTAGATCGAGGCGGCGACAACCCAAAGAACGAATTCAACAAAAAAAATCACGACCTGTGATTGGACAAGGCTTTTAGATTGTTTGAGGGCGCTTCTAAAAGGAGATAAAGCTTTTAACATAATAAAAAAAACGTCGAGAACATTTTGTAAACAGGTTGTAAACGATCTGTTACTGTGCTCTGAGAACACCGAATTCAGGATTCTTGATAAAGAGGTTTGTTAGGTTGCATTAGATTTATAAAAGTAAAATAAAGTCTACTATACGCTTTTAGGTATAAAATATGTCTCTTCTTACCCATTTTCTTTCTCAATTGACTTAAAAAGTATTTCTTCCAGTCAAAAGTAACTAAAAGTCTCAATGTAACTCATGAAATATAGTGTAAGCACCAATATTTTTCTATGAATTGGGAAAATGAAAACATTTTTCGCAAATCTATTGTTGAATTAATATTTATGTTATTCTACAAAAGTAAATTTACTTATTAATTTCTTGATTAACAGTTAAGTGATAAAATTACATGAAAATATTAACATGTTTATTTTGTTTTTGTCTTAAATTATTAAGGAGCCTGAATATGAATAAAACGGAAAAACAAATTAAAAGACTTGTTTTAATGTAATGTGTACTTATGTTTTGAAATCATCGGTTGTTAACCTTTATATAAAAACCGTATAAATGGTAAGAAAAATCTCGAAGAAAATGTTTAGTTTCTTACAATTATCTTGATTAGAAAATTTCCGGTAATGTTTTTACAAAATATTTAGTTGTTTTATTTACACAGTGTATATACGAGGGGAGGTCCAAAAGTTCGCGGAATGGAGGGGATGGAGTGGGGATAGGGTAGCTCGCTTAGTGTCATACTAATTGGGCACTCATAATTAGTATATATATAACATTTCAACCCTATAGTGCCATTCGTTTACGAGTACTCGCCTGCTGAACAAGTCAATCCGGAAGCAAACTGCAACTATGGAGAAAATTGAACATCGCGCTGTGATAAAATTCCTTACCAAGCAAGGAAAAAACGTTCAAACCATTTTAAATGAAATGGAAGCCGTTTATGGAGATCAGTGCCCTGGTAAAACAATGGTTTATAAGTGGCATGGTCTTTTTAAACATGGTCGAGATTCAATTGAAGACGACTCTCGCTCTGGGCGGCCAGCTGACGCCACCACATCAGACATCGTCGAAAAAGTCGAAAAACTTGTACTCGAAGACACACGTTTGAAGAAGAAACAATTATCTGCATTTGTTGGAGTATCAGATACAACTATTTTGCGTATCCTGCACGACCACCTGGGCATGACAAAAGTCAGTGCAAGATGGGTGCCGAGAATGCTCACGCCGCTTCAAAAACAGCAGCGCGTCGACGCGTCTAAGCACTTTTTGGAGTTGTGTGGAGACGAGCCCGTGCAGATTTTGGAGCGGATTGTTACTGGAGATGAAACATGGGTTCATCACTTTGAACCTGAGTCCAAACAGGAGTCCATGCAATGGCACAAAAAGGGTACACCACCTCCCAAAAAATTCAAGGTGTCAGAATCGGCGGGAAAGTTGATGGCCACTGTTTTTTGGGATTGTAAGGGAATATTACTCATTGATTATAAAGAAAAAGGTACCACTATAACCGGAGAATACTACGCACTCATATTAGAAAAGTTAAAGGAGTCAATTAAAGAAAAACGTCGAGGAAAATTGGCCAAGGGTGTGTTGCTTTTGCAAGACAACGCGCCGGTTCACAAGAGCCGAGTTGCCATGGCTGCTCTGCACACACATGGGTTCGAACCACTTGTTCACCCACCCTACAGTCCAGACCTGGCTCCTAGCGATTTTTATTTATTTCCAAATTTAAAAAAAGAGCTAAGGGGAAGGAAATTTTCCGACGATAATGAAGTGAAGGAGGCAATTTCGGCCCATTTTGAGGCCAAAGACAAAAAATATTTTTTCGATGGTTTAGAAAAATTAATTCATAGATCGAATAAATGTATTAGACTAAAGGGTGATTATATTGAAAAGGAAAAATAAATTTATTGTTATATTTCATTGACAACCCTTTCATTCCGCGAACTTTTGGACCTCCCCTCGTATGACATATATTTTTTCGTGATAAAAAACCAAATGTGTTACACAGATGGTATAAATATTTTTTTCCACTAAAGTACATTTATATTAGTCCACAACTCTATTTAAAAGTCTAAGTCTAAGATCTACGATTAATATTTTGGATTCTGAAGCCTGCTTTAAGAACAATCATAATAGTTTCAAGGAACATCATTAAATAGAGACACTTTAAATAAAGAGACAAAATAATCAGGAAAAATTTCGGTACCGTACTATCAAAGTGGTAAAACACGTTACCATTGACCACGAAAGAACTCGTGTAACCAAGCCCGTACGATCTAAACGACAAATGGTATAAATCAACTGAATGGACTCAGCATTTTTTACTGTTCCTTTAGGATGACCATGATTAACTAACTAGTGGTATTCAAATACTAATATGAATTTGTTATCTTTGATATAACATCCAAGAAATACTCACAACATTTGCCACAAAATGTAATTAATGAAATAGTATAATTTCAATATTAATATTAATTTATTATTAACATTTTATACGTTTTATTATTATTAATAATATCAATCCAACAGCTTAATAAAAGTAAATTTTCTGTCTGTTAACTTGGTTCAACTTCTCAGATTACAAATTTGTACTGTGCCTTACATCTATTATGTATTAAATAGGCATCTTACAAATTTCCATAGCCAATAAAATGTGTTTTATGTTTCTGCTGTTATGTCTATCAAATATGGGCTTGGTTAGTCTATCGTCAATACTGGCCGTAGACTAATATATTCAGAGATACACGTCTCCTCTACAGTAATTATAATAATTATGATAATGTCATTAACATATTTTATCGATTGCCGCACCTATGTTATAAAAACGGGATTCGATGCTGTTCGCATGGATACCCTTGCGTCAAATCGAACCTCTTAACTTTTATCTAAAAGCAACGAGCAAGCACATCTTGTTTGTAATCGTTGTACACTCAAAAAGTCGGGAACATGTCATTAGAGCCTTTTATTTTCCCCTCAAAGGCTAATGCAAACTTGAACGGTCAAGATAAAGCTAAAGCATTGATTCGTTGAAAAATATCTCAGCAATGCCGTTGTTATTGATGTTAAATATGCGGATTTGATGTCCGTTTATAAATGGATAATTAATATAAAAAAACAATAATAATAAAAAACAGTACAGTTACTTACATATGTACATGTTTCTAGTTAAAAAAAATACCTAATAAATGTTTGATTTAACTGAAAGTCGATTATTAAAAATGTTCAGAAGTATGTAATTTTTTCTAATTAAACATAGTGCAGTAATGTACATCAGGTAGGAAGTAAATGAAATACTTAAAATATATTCATATTATTACATATAACATTCCTAGAACATATTTAAATACATGTTTCATTGTTTATGTAAATTACAATATATATGTTTTAATGTTGTTTTTCACAATATATGAAAGAAAAATATTATCTTTACATCAAAATGTATGCGGTACCGGCATATTTCACTGTAACGTATCAGGTTTTAAAGATGATTATCGTGGATGACGTTTTAAAGGGTATCATAAAGTGCGTGAGCTATCATCGGGTTCATAATTATTAAATATGTAAATCTTTTTGACGACCCCGTTTGTTGTTCATTAACTTTCCTGGTTAACAGTTTTATCCATACTGAGATTGTAACATAAAATTTCGGAATATTCTTGCACAAAACATATCGTTAGAAGATAGTAAAGATCAATTCGCATATTCGTACTGTTACTTAATAAGAAAAGATATTTTTTTTCATTACTAACGTCCTAAACTAAATAAACCATGACCTAAACTGACAATATTAAACATAGCTTCTGGTATTAAGGTACTACCTATTTTCCGTGACTTCGTCTATGCAAAATCAAAAAAGGGTGTATCTCAAATGTCACTCCAGACAATGCCTTTCAATAAGATGTCTTGATCCTTGCGGAAATGTCGAGTAAATATATGAATCAAACTTATTCTACAGGAACCATACATATTTCCTGGATCATAGGTAGCCTATGCATTCTTCTAGACCAGGGATTCCCAAAACTTAAAGCATTGCTAATTCTCACTCTGTCTTCTTCTATTGACCTTAGTCAGAATTAAAAGTAAGATAATTTGGCCATGGGGGTCGGTGGAAACGGTTCAACGGAACCGTTGTCCAAAATAGTTTGGGGATCCCTGTTCTAGACTATGTTCAACTATACCAAACTCCATCGAGATCCACGCAGCTGTTCTGGAGATACCTTCTAACAAACAGCCATCTATCGATATATCCAAACATTCGAATTTATCATATGAGTTATACAATGTTGTATTCTAATAGTGTTAAAAATTCTGAAATTGGTCATTTAGTATTCAAGTATATAAAATAAATGAGAAAAAAATTAAAGGGCGACGCTGGGCACAAACAGTTAGTTTAAAATAAATCTTGAAGCTCTCAGTGGCATGGAATGCAAAGTGAACGGCTGGTTACATTAATGATCATATGTAGATTGTGTTCGCATTTACTCAAATATTTGTGGTATATATGAATATATTATGTTCTTAAAGAAACTTGAACAACTAGCAATACTGTAATTGGCTACAATTCAAAAAGTTATTTTCATTATTTAACAGTTTATATCAATTTTTTTTATAATATTAGAAATTTAAATCGTGATGTTCTTTGAAAATGTTCTCGAAGCTTACATTTCGTGTAATAAAAGATAACATTTAAAGAATTGTAAGGCAACGTTTGCTGTTGATCACCGAATTATCGATAAATACAGCTTCAAACAGTCCGTGTATGGCAATCCTGAGTAGTTTTGGTGATGACCAGACCAGAGATGTGAAATGTTCAAAAGAAACCAAATGCAACTTTAACATGGTTAGCAAAGTCCCTGTTACATGTGAGTTTTCACTGCCGAAACAACTGCATAAAATCTTATCGACATTCTCTTTGTAAACACAGAGATAATATGTTCTTGTAAAGGTATATTAACAGTGGAAGCTTGATGAAAAAGTTATATAAAACAACATCTGTTTTTCTTATTAACAAATCGCGACGCCAATCGTCCTATATGTCACAATATTACGTACTCTTTTAAGGTTGTATCTGATATAATTCGTATTAATTTTTTGGGGCTTAATAATATTTCTTATTTCTTAACGTGAGTAAGTGAAGGAGATCCCAGATGAATGGAAAGCTCTATGTTGAAAGAGGTTCTCTACGTAAACTATTTTTATTACATTTATTTATTTTTATTTAGCCACGCTTTTTATACGCTTATATGTTTTCTTATAGGTCTTTTGAGCTGGAAATCATCTTGACCGTCTTCGAAATATTCTGTCAACCTTTCACCACGTTTTCATCGATGTTGTTGATAGACTTTATCATCAGATCATATAAGTCCCATCGTGGAAATCAGAGCTTTTCTAAGTTAAGGGTGACAAGGTCTTAGTCAACCACGTTGGCTCAGTGCAGATTGATTGATAAAACATTTGAATTTCTTATCAAATATGTGCAGTTTACATAACGTTGTTTCCTTCACCGTAAAAACAAAACAAAAGTAACATAATTGAATTTATTTATATCGAGATAATAAATTTGTATTGTATTTGCCAGCATTCATAGGAATAGTGGGTTGAGTTTTGGCATTAGGTACGTAATGTATTTACACATTTAGCATCATGTTGTTGGCTAGTGGGTGTTCATTAAAGATTATGACATAGGTAACAGATTATTCTCCTCGAACCCACGTCGGAGTGTTGCTTAACGTATTAAACGATGACACAAACGATGTTTATGTTAAATAATCTGCCTACCTGTTAACGAGTGGAAGTTTATACAAACTGTATAGTAAATCAGTTTTATTAGAAAGGATGTATACTCTATGCCTGTTAAATTGTATATTGTAACATATAATAAGGTATGTTCCAATGAAATACTTCTCCAAATAAACGACCTTTACAAACAATTGCATGTATAAAATTAGAGTTTTAAGTAAGTAAAATTAGTTAAGCACAAAGGTGGAAACTTCACGAAAATTTTCAGTAAATTATATTTTAGTATAAATAACCTATAATAACATTAATACTCAGTACTGAAATGCACTTTTATCAAAACTAAAAATATAAAAGGTATGCAAGTGAAGGTATCGTACAATTTTGCGTAACACATTTACTCATTCGCGAACGATCGGACGTCGGTAGATCTTATCGTAAATTAGCAGGGCGTGAGATATTTTGAAAAATATAAATCGTTGTTTATTTCGTGAAGGAAATCTGGTAATTAATAAGCGATATTCGAATCTGTGAACGTCGGAGCTCAGATCTCATTTGGGCCTTCGGGCGCACGTATTTAAGAAACGAAACCCGTTTGACTGGTCGTTAAAATTCCCCGTAATTCGTCCCGGAGAGGCGGGCCTTACACCATGTTTTACACTTTCGGCTCTTGTGTGCACATCGGCACATGCTCTCTGACGAATATCTCGTTGGAAAAGCGAAAGATAAATATGACAGGCCGTACGCGGACCGTTGATGTTACCTTCAAAGTTTACGAATCTTTTATTTTTTTATTTTAAGTCTTTTAGGTTTTTACTAGATTCCAAAATAATAAAAAAAACAAACTATTTCTCTTATTCCACTGATAAAAAAACAACCTATACCCTTACCCTTATGGTTAATTCAATTATCATTCTGTAACAAAGTTTTATTATCATTATAACGTGTCCATAATTTTTTTTTACTTTGAAATCGGTTTTAAATTTTAAAATCTAGATCCACACATATATACATTAATATTACATATAAAAATCGAAAGGTAACTCTCCTTCGTTTTAATTACAAAACGAAAGCCTAGAGAGTCTCGCGTGGGCTGTATCAGAATAAGTTTCATGTATTATTCACTTCAAAATGAACCTTATTCCATTGAAATAAGTCAATACAGCTTAAAACAATGCGCCGAAATGCTGAACCGGTGTTTCGATATTCACAACTAGCCCACGTTTTTTCCACAACGAGGCTAAACCCAATGTGGGCGCAGCCTACGTAAGGAAATAAAAAAAAATAAAGTCGACCTAACTTGGCCCTGACGTAACTAGTGTGAAGTAATCTTTGATTTTTCTATTACACAAAATTTATAAAACATAACAATGAAAAAAAGTATTAGAAAATATAATATAGCTTACAAAGAATAGATAAGTAAGGAACAGAAAAGTACTGGAACAGTATTATTTTAGCCAGATTCATTAAAATATACCTTTGAATGTATCAGCAAACAGATTTTATCTTTAAATGAATAATTCTTTATTAATAGGAAAGAACGAATCAAGTTAAGTAAAATATTCTATCTTAAAAATATAATTTTGAAATAAGACCTTTGTCCTTTAAAGTTGTAAGAAAAATAATAAATCGGACATTTTATAATATAGTAGTATCTCAAGGTAATATTTAACATTTACCAATGTTACCACTTCCCGTGTCCTATTTACATGTAACCATCCAAGGTCACACGTAGGAAGATATTTTCAAGGATGAACAACAACGTCGCCAGTTGTGCCTTGCACAGAATAAATTTATCTGTGCCCAGGCAAATATTGACTATCAATATGCCACAAAAACTAGAGATTAGGTTATGTTGGGAATACAATTTTGATATCGAATGTTTTTTGCTGCTTTAAGGAAATCATTGGATTTATCTATTGAAGTTTATCAATTTAAAGGCCCGTTTCGCAATGTCCAAGTAAGTCCTGAATAAGCTACTTGGAACCCTTTTTTGAAATAAAGTCGTAGTTGGCGTTTCATAATAAGTTGTGAAACTCAAACTACTTTGACAGGAAATATTACAAAAAAATTAAGTGACACAGTCCATTTTTTTGTTATTTAGTTGTCCAGAACTTTACATTATATAACCTCCTTATTTACTTCCTTAAGTCGGCTAAAAACAAGCCCTAAATGAAAAATTGGATTTTTTGAATAGATGTGTTGCTACAATTTAAATTTACGAGTGAAGAGTTTTTTAATTTCGTATAAGTTAGTTTTTCGTATTCGGATCCACATAATTTCATTGTTGTTTCATATAAAAAGCAAAATGCAGTAGTATTCAAATGTCAACGCATCAGATGTAGTGCTTGTGGTGGGACGACACAAAACGGCGGACGCTCTGTAAGCTCCAGTGAAGCCTTGGGGCACACTTTCGACCTGCGTGGGCGATACGGGTCAAGGTGAGAGAGGTCGCGGGATTTTAAATGTGTGTAAGACGCTAATTACTATCGCAAGCCGTCTATTTAGGTCTTTTAAATTATTTTAGAAGATTGAAATTATAAAATGTAGCATCTCAGTGTCAGAATTCAATTTTACCTTGAAATATCTTAAACTTAACAAAATGTTATTAAGTACTGAAATATGTGGTTTGTTTGTTTGTTTACTTGATATATCCAGTTCTATCCAGTATGAAATATATCATTTTGTAATGATATGTTCATGGTAAATGTATTAGATATAGTAAAATTTAACTTAACATAATTTTTCTTAAAGATTGACATACATGAAAACAATTACATAAAAAAAATATATTCATATTTTAAACTATAAAAAAGTCGTACAAACGTATTCATTATTTTTCTGAAAATTTATAAAAAATATTTTACTCTGCTTTAGAATTTTTGACAACATAATGTACATTGTATTCCTCGATCTCTTATACCTTGGATCACACGTGTTTTTAATCCGAGCGCGGGCGGGGTCAGCGGGGACTGATAATAAATTTTCTAAAGAAAGTATTTCGTGGGCTGTTGGCGCGTGCCATCTTACGAAACCTTTGCACCACCCAAAGGTTTATGATAAATAAACAAAACCATTAACCAGGTTTAAAATGTGTTCACGTTATATTTAGTGTTTAACTGTGCGTTTCAATTGTCGTCAAACTTATTAATACATATTGTTGTGTCTTGGCAAAATTCTATCTTCTAATATATCTTGTAATAACTATACTCGGAAACAAATTAAAAAAATATATATATTTTCCTTATGAAATGACACCATATACAAATTAAAACTTTAGCCTTTGTTCTCGGAAAAAATAATTTAAACGATGAGTAAGATTACTGATGATGACAATGAAAGCAAAAAGTTTTTTTTTTTATTATAAATTTATTTGATAGTTTTCGAATAACACTGATAGATGCAGGCTTATCTTAAAATTAGGTTATAGTTAATTAGCGTGGTTAATGATATCTGTTGTATAAATGCACAAATTACACAAAATAACTGTAAAAAGTGAAGTTTATGTGATGTTAAGTTATTACTTCTAGGCTTAGACCAATGATTCAATCGACCTAACCGTTTCAGTTTTTCAGGTTTCAGAGACCAAATTCCCGGTATAAAATATATCGTCATCCCTGTCATTATCTTTGACAAAACATATATAGGGATATGTTTTAATCGGAGATTTTTAGTCACGATAAAAAGGATAAGTATAAATAGATACTGACGTCGATCGAACAAACACTCCTACATTAAGCTATTGCATTTATATATAAACCGACCAATTTGGAAAGTTGTCTTTATTCACGTCTCTGTAACATTTCTGAATACTGTACGATTTTAACGGTTTAAGCAACAATTGCCTAACAGCATGTAGGCTGTGAACGTGTCGCGAGGCGATCCTCCTGGTTAAGATAGACCTAGTTAAGTAAAAATATACTTTAATAGCTTGCAACAGAGTTTATTATTAAATACAATCAAATAATATACCGGTTCAAAATTGGAATAACGTCAGTACTATGTTGCAATAGACGCGTGCCTCGACAATAAAACAAAGCTGATAATAAATTCCTGTAATTTGAATTTAAACTTGTTACTTCTTTAACAGGTCGTGTAGTACATTGCATGTAGCGCGTACTCTTTGTTTAATGCTTAAATACTGTATGCAAATAAGTTACAAAAGGTAAATTTGTTCTTGCGTGGGACGTGATGACGTCATTTTGACAGTGACACTTTTAAAGTCTTACGGACAAGATAAGCAGGATTTGTTTTCTTTGTCCTAAATAATTTGGATTAAATAAGCTTTAATTCTCTCTACTATAAGATCCATTAATTTCAAATAAGGATAATTATTTTAATAAATATGTCATAACTTTTTACGAACGAAATTACGCTTTCAAATATTAACTTCGCTTGTATTTTTTGTGGTGAACTCAATAATAACTATATTGATAATTTAATACCGTTTAAGACAACATATCTTTTTGTAATACGTTTAACATTTTTTAAAAAGACGGACGGACGTTTTAAAAAGAAAATCATATTGTTATTTTTGTTTTGTGAAAGATAATTATAGGGATAACGATTTGTTTTATACCGAGATTTTTGCCTCAGAAACCTACGATGAAACTACAATTCTGTGAAACAGATGTCAACCTCCTTTGCTATGGCATATTTACACTTTATTGCATAAACGTAAAAACAAGCAAGTGATAAAATAAAATGTACAAGACTGTGTTCTTGAAGGTAATCCACTTGCCGTCTCATTTGCGCACGCGCTTCTTGTATTTTACTATTTCATATGCTCTTAGCACAGCCACCGACCGGGATGTGTTCTGAGAACTACTAACGTTCCTTTTGATATAACTGCGATATTATATGTAGTTGCTAGTAGGTTTCTTAGTAAATGCTCCATTTAAGTAGATTTTATTTTATTCTTAATGCGTTCTTTTGTTGCTGCTTTCTACGTGTGTTTAAAAACACACTTTAGTTTTGTTTGTGTCGGTTTTTTTATTTCATAAACATTATAGTAATTAGGTAATTAAGCTTGTGCGTAATGTGAAAATAATAATTTACTTTTAATGGAAAACAAGATAAAGCAAGCGTATTAACAAGAATATTATCAAATTGTAGCAGACATGCAAAGCATTAGGAATCGAGGAAGCAAGTTTTAATTAATCTGTAAGGGATTAATTTTTTATAAATGCATATTTTTAAGCTCTTATCATAAGACATTTCGTAGAGGAATAATTACAGTCAAAGAATTAAAATCCGCTTCCAACTTAGAATCGAATATTATCCGCCAAACCATCACCATAGAGTTTTAATTTGATACGATAAATTTCGACACAACAGCGTGTACCGTCAAATGACTTCAATGATGTGGATAGGAAATAAATGTCCTCGACTGTGTAATTATTTTATTTTTTAAATCACGCGAGAAAGTACATACGCGTTTAAAAGTGTGCTTACAATACTTTAGGAATTTGCTAGTGCATGGTGGAGCATTGTGAAGTAATATTCAATGCCCTTTTATATAGAGGAAGCTGTTTATAAGAACACTGGAATTTAATAAGGACAAAAACATTTTTCCCTCAAGAAAATTAGTGTGGAATTAGTGCAAGAATTCGATACTAAGGGCTTGTTTAAGTAACAGTTAAACTATTCTGAATGCGGCAGTTAGTCTATATAATTGTTATAAAGACGAAAGATTTGTATTTTTGTATGTAACGAGTAACCTCAAAAACTACTGGACCGATTACTAAAGCTCAAGCCTTCTTATACCTACACATACGATTCCTCAGGCCGGTTGTACTGTGCGCCGTGCGACCGGACCTTCAAAACTAAGTTCGGATTTGCCAGTCATCTCCGATCGCACTCACAGAGATAAAAAGATAGCAAGGTTCACCATTGACGGATCACGTCACGGAGGACATCATCATCATCATCATCTACGACCGTTCCAAATTTAATTAAGATCTGTTGAGCCGTTCTGGAAGGAGATACCTTCAAACAAACAACCATCCATCTAAACATTCGCATATTAGTAAGATTGAGGGACTCTTTAACGTCGTAAAACTTTGATGCTATTTATAGCATAGAGTCTAAAGAATCTCTAATTAAATATACAATTGCTATCGTTCAATGACATCGTTATTTTATCACTTGATATAAAATAGTATGAAAATAAACGAAACAGATTTTATCATCGATCATATATCACTTAAATATACGTAATATCGAGACCGTTAAGTACTTTAATCTGAAAGTACATATTATTATTTGTACTATACTGGCCACTTTAAATTACGAGAATAATTTTTTAATTTTTATTAACAAACAGCCAATGTTGGCCGAAAATCAGAACCCTGTACAAATAAATAAAAAGTAAGTTCGTTTTGTTACATACATAACCTCTGATCAATTTATCATTCATTCTAAAAACAATATATCTGAACTTATGCTAAACAATAATCATTTATCCAAGAAATGACGAAGATGTATATATAATTTTCGTAGTTATAACAATTTGAAAAAGACGCACTTACCGTTGCTACAGAACTCAATGACCCAAAAAATGTAATACAAACAGTATGTTTACCAACGGCGAGTTAACTAGATAATGATAACTGGACTAAGATTATACAGAGTCGTTGACACTGATAGCGTGATAACGTAGTGGGCGAAGTGATAACACGAATGCACATAATTAATAACAAATCAACCACATCTTTGAGGTCTTTATGCGTTTTTATCGATTCTATGTCAAATAATAACAAAATTAGGTAAATTGTAATCTGAAAATAGCTACAAAACATGACTGAATTATTTAGTAATAGTGCAATATTTATTAGATTATTTTGATTGTTTCTTTTTCGCATAAAATATTAAGTTTTACAATAAGTAAGAAAGCAAGACGATTTTCTTTAGGTTTTACCTACCCACAACTGACCAGCGCATAATTAAATAACACCTTTCACTTAAATTTTTTAACAATCATAACCAAAAATTAACTTTCCTGCAAAACTTTAAAAAAATGTACATACGTAATTTAAAAAAATATGATCGAACAACTTTTGCAAACTTTTAGACGTAGTTTGGAAAAATTCCATACCAAAATTGGCCGTTGAAGCGATAAATCCTGCGACTTTTGTCTCGCATAATTGTAACAGGTATAAGGCGAAGGATTGCGTGCTGCAAATTGGCCATTTTTTTTTTTCAATAAAATGAACGAAAGAACGCGGCCCGTGCCAAATCGCTCGAAGCGAATATCATTTAATGCTTGCATTGAACTAAATACATCAATACTTTGCATGTGAACAGACACAAAACAGTTAACTGGCTATTTAGTGCAAGTATTCAATTAACCTTTTTTTTGCTTTCTACCTTTATTGAAAATATACCTCTAAATCTAAATAATCTCTTCTAATCTTAATTCTATTCTTGAAATGTAAATAATATTAATATTTAAACATTACATTATATATATTGTCTATTAAACTGAGCTTTAGAATTACATGAAGGTTATATTGAACTGTTTGTAAAATCTAGAATTATATAATTATTTTATTTAGACTCTGAACCCGATTTGGTTACTATTACAGTATTCAAATACTATACAGTAAAATAGAAGATTGAAAATTATTAGCATAATAATATTAGATCTATTTAATAAACACTTTAGCGCCGCTAAAACCAGTCCAGACCAATCTATGCCGATTTACAGGTAGACATAGCACGTTTTTAGCACAGGAATGTATTAGGTAACATTAAATGAATTAACCACAATTATTTTCTTAAATGTACTTAATTATATTATAAGAGGAAGAAAATTTCATTGTAATTGATTATTTGATATATATAAAGCAATTGAAATAACATTCAATTAAGTTTTAGGTAACAGACATGTCATTTAGTGTGATGCAGTTTACGTTATGCTATAAAATAAAATATAATTTTTGTTATATACTTCTATCCAAAAAACTTAGAAAAATGGCATATCTTTGTGATAAAAAACCTTCAAATTATCAAAATATTTTTATCTGTACTTATGAATGATTTTCAACTCGACAGCTGGTGTCTAAGAGTTAAGCTTTTAAAATCATCTTCGTAAACGACTCTTTACGTTTATTAGATAAAATTCCAATGTTAAAATAAATTAGTTTTCACTTGAACTGAAGGGACAACGAAAAGTCCAAGGTTATCAATAAAAAATAAGAGAAAGACACTTATTTTCGTTCGTATTCTTTTGATTTAGTGACCATTAAGCGGAGAAACAATTTCTCAGAGATATAACGTCAGCTATTACTAATATTATCTTGTTTAAATACATTTAAATGATACAGCGTTTATAAATAAATGTTTTATAATGCCTTATTTCTTAGAAGGAGTGTTTATTAAAAAAAAACAGCATTCTTAATCTTACATTTTACTTAATAGTGTAATTTACATACAATTTATTTTAACATTTATTTTAACCTTCTCCATTGAAGTGAATGAGAGAGATATTATTACGTGTTTGTACCACATGTTTTTTGGCAGTGGAAATTCACGGCTATATGTCATCATGTCATAGTCATAGTCTAAGTTAGGGTTGTCTAGGCCATTGTCAACCACACGGGCAAAGTTCGGGTTGGTTGACTTTACACATATTTTTAAATTTCTTTGCAGATATGTTCGCAGGTTGCATCAAGATAAATGTATATTATATAAATCGAAAATTGAAAAACACATTGGTACATGGCGGGATTCGAACATGCTGATTACAAATCAAGTGCTTAACCCCTGAATCACAGCTGTAGAGAACTAATTAAACCCGACATGTAACAAAATTAACGTTATTTTCCTTCAATAGTCCTATGAAAAAAGCCATAAGACTTGTCCAAAGGATAGATATGGAATGGATGGTTACAAATGTAATACGTTTTTTCTTTAAATTGATGGTTTTTTAATATTTCGGCTTCTCTTATCGCATCTTCAAAAAAATCACTATCTGTATATTTCTTGAAGAGACGGGAGCATTATTTGATTATTGATAAAGGATCGATATACATGCGTTTAATACCTAATGTTGATCGAAAAACCGATCGGGGGAATTATCGAGCGTTCATTTTAACCGGGTTGACATAAAATAATATTTTAACTGTTTGATAAAGGCGCCAGGGTTTTGAGTATGTTGTCCAGTGATAGCTAAAGAATATGAAAACATAGCTATATATTAAATGATAAGATATACATAATAGCATAGTATGTCATAGCTCGAAATATAAAGATGTTATATCCCAGATACTCTATTATTTATATAAGTAAATTCGACCTTTATTTTAAAGTAAAATAGTTATATTTAGAATCATAATCATGGTGACAAATATAAACGTCTTCAAATTTATTCCACTTCACTTGGAGATGACTCGGAATTTTACGAATCAATTAATTGTAGCTACGGTGATTTAAAAATTATGTATTTGCATCGAATCTGTATGTCTGTAACATCTTTACGTATAGACATATAGCATAGCTTTTTGTGGTAATCCGGTTGCACTCTCGAGGTTCCGCGTATTTGCATAGACTAAGAGATACCTGAATATTTACTTACGTGTTGGCTAAGCGGAAAACATTTTATAAACACTTGATTTACATAAATATAGTTTCCAATAAATCGGTTTCTTGTCCATACCTAAACCTTTATATAAATATTTATCCAAGAATACTCTCTATAATATAACTAGTATTATGTACTTTGATTTTGTTATGATATTTAAACTCTGCTTACTACTTGTATTTTACTCTTTCTAACTTAGCAATAGCTGTAACTTGTAATCTACAAGGTATTCTCATTAGGTTTATAACAATTGATATCTTTATGTACAACAAAGATTCAAAAGAGAAGAGACAGATGAGTTCATTAGTGCCTTGAGTCGCTACAAGGACGGTCATTACCTAATTAAGTCACCAGTTTATAGTAACTTCTAAGTTTTCAACAAATTCTCGAATGATAAAAAATACAAAAACAAATAGAGAATTTTAATTATTCCCTGTCAAAATTAAATGCAGTTCCAAAGCGGGCGAGTCGTGCCCGGTGCTCGCGGCCCAAGGAAGATGTGTAGATACGGAGAGCACGACCGCACCAGTCAGCGTCCTATCTCTATCTCTCTATCTGACGTTTGTTTTGTTTTTTTTTTCGAATTTTGATTTAGCGCCCTTTATTGTGCCAGTGCTGATGCCGTATCCAACGTTCCTTATAATTCTTTATTTAAATTTACTTTTATTCTTGTGTATTCAAATTTATTTAAAAAAAACTTTATAAATAGCGTACTTTACTTTTTAAAAGTAATGCGTAAACAACTTTATGGGTTTTTCAATTGTTTCTTCAAATAGAAAGTTTTACAATTATTAAAAGGATTCTTAGTTAAACTCTAGACATAGTGTTATGACAAGAAATGGAAATAGAAGACTTGATACAGATATATATATTGATGTTAATTGAGTAAGGATACAAAAAAAAGTATGGTTCGTGCGGACCGAAACGTAGCTTCGTTATACAGTTTCAATTAGGCTGCATACACTAAAATCATGGCGGCATGTGTTTCTCGAGTGCGGGTGAAATTCCTCGGTCGCGAGGCGTGCGGCCTCAGTTAGACAGCGCACGAGCCTCTGCACACGACGTTTTGTAACCAAACAAATCATTCTGTAACTGAGTTTTGACTGTAGTGGTACTTATAATTACATCTTTCATCCCTTACACTCTCTTTGAAACAACATAGACAACAATACTATGTCACGACAGTGAAACTCACTATTATTCTCCCTCTAAGCTCTACGACTAAACCCCAATGGAAACTGGAAATATTTTAAAAATAAAATAATTTTTAATACATGTAGTTAAGTCTACCAAAGAAAATAGAATACCAAAACAACTCGTAAATACATAAAATACGTAATCTTTAACAACATAAAACTTGATTACATAAAATGGACACAAGTAGAGAATATTTCATTTAAAAAGGTTCAAAAGTCGGTTAACATTAATGGGTACCTATTCCAAGTTTTATTTTAGGTGGCGCGAGGCTACAAATTGGGGGCCTATAACACGGGTTCGACTCACGCGTGATCCTCTTTTTTTCCATCCTTTTTTGATGTATGCCCGTGTTAAACGAGCTCGGGGCTGTATGAAGGTCGGTCGGTCTCTCGATCGGTCGTCTCGATCACAAGTTCTTCTCGCTGTTAGACCTTGGACGTTTTCTTACCGCCCGTCAAACTAATTAGGACCACCATATACTATTGCAAATTGCATGTGTAGAGGTTATGTTACAGTACTCTAATAGTATTTCTCAACTAATATTCTAAGATTCTAAAAAGAAATACGAAGATAATTACATTGAAAAACCAAATCTTTTCTTACCTAACTTTGTCAATTTAAAGAGTACAATAAACTTAAAAAAAATAGAAATCTTTATTAAATTCTTTTTCATTATTTTAATGTGTTGAAAATAATTAAAGGGATAACTTTCAACGTTGGAGGAGTTATTGTGTATTTAGTATAAAATATTATTAGTACTTTTAAATTTATAAATGCGACTCCATAGGATCCCTTGTTCCATTAGAAAGTACTACAGAAGGCATCTACAACTTAAATACAAGATGTCGCTTTTGTCGCACAATATCCTATTTAGTCGAGACAACCAAGCCAATTTGACTCCTTTTACGTGGAACATTTATTAACATTTTCACCTTTATTGATTACTAGGGCGAGCTCAATTTAAATTAGTTCTACAATCTAGGCCTAGCGCCAAATTAATATACTAAGAAGAGAAAAAAAGATTTCATATCATACCGAAAAGTTCTTATAAAAACACACAGATTTATCTTGGATTTAAAACTTTGTACTAACATTAAAGATTGTTGGGGAATACAGTTAAACAGTTACAGATATGATGTAAATTCACACAACTTAACAAAGTTAAGATATGTTAAGTTACACTGCAAACTAAGGAATATATTATGTAGTTGGTTGTATTTAGGATTTATCTTACTTATACTCATATTATAAATACGAATGTTTGGATGGATGTTTGCTGGAAGGTATCTTCAAAACGACTGCATGAATCTTGCTTAAATTTGCCATATATGTAGAACATATCCTGGAAGACCACATACACTAATAATTAAGTTTTTTTTTAATTCCGCGCGGTGGGAATAAAATAAGGCTGTAAGAGATCTGAGCCTTTTTCACCACTCACCCTATTTGTATTTCTCTATCTCCACATTTATAAATTACGGCAACGTACCTGAAATAAAAAAAAACAATGTATTTTCGCATATCTAATGGTGAATATGTATAGAATGTAAACAACTTTCTTATTTTCCTTTTAAGATAGTACTTATCAGTTGAAACTAAATTAGATTGAAACAAAAATTACGTATTTAATAGTTGCAACTATAAAGGAATCATTAATAGCTTAATAAAATAAGGAGTAAAATCAAAAATTTTTAATTAACCGCCCCAATATATTTCGCGCCAAAAAGTGTGTCGGGAACTTGCGAGCGCCATCTTGGAAATCGGGTTATAGCATGCGCCCTCGACACGTTTAGAAGAAATAAAACCTACGTGGCATACGATAGCCCGTACAAAACTTATTTGATCGGTCGTTCAACCATGTCGTTGCGCTGTCCCATTCTAATGCATAGTTATGTTTCACTCACTCGTACCGTTAAGGTAGTAGGTCTGAGTTACGGCATTCCGATGTTGCCACCACCATCTCGGAGGCTGTGCCGCTGCCGCTGTGCACTGGCCTGTACGTAATAGCGTAACTTACATGTAGTTTTGCCTTCCTTATTTCTACGAATAGTTCATGCAACGTGTGAACGCCCTCTTTGGGATTAGAAAATTAATTGAAGACACTCGAAAATAAATTGCCGTTGAACAGAATGCTGTTTAGTTTCTGACTTTTTATCTCTACAATTTTTTTATCTCTAACGTAATACATATATAAATTTTCTATTCAGATTTCAAATTCGTTTATTTATATAAACTAGAAGGTAAGAATGTACTTACTCGTAGCAAAAAATGACAGTAATTAAGTTAAAGCCTTTTGCTCAATGTATTTGATACATAATTTTATCAATGACTGTTGAATTCATAGTAAAAAACCCTTAATAAACTTGTTTTAAATGTGTAATTCACTATATAACAAATATTCTATATTACGTAGCTAATCTACAGCGCCATTTATGGGCAATCATCTAAATGATGACGTGATCATAAGATATTTCTTGTTATTATGCTTGCTAACATGAACGACGCCTTATTTAGGCAGAATCGAATGCAGCCTCCGTATGCATGCTACGTCAAATTCTATATTAAATGCAGTTTAACTTACGGCATCTTCTCTAAATTAGTGTGAGTGTACATTTTGCAGTTGGCCTGATTTAAACTTAGTCTGATATTTGATAAAGCAAAGGAATATATTGTGATAAGATTTTTGAACAATTAATGAATATAAAAGTAATTCGAGAATTTTTATCACCAACAAATTTGCTTACAATGTAATTTAAAAACGTTTTTATTGTTAAAAGCTCCATCTATATTTGTTTTTATAAGTTTTCATGGTTGCTCTTTACCGCCATCTATTACATACATGTTGTATCAAGACCAAGTGTGGCATCGCCAGTGAGTACGTCCGTTAGAGTCTTTTTATTTCGTCACAAGATGGCGCTGTACACAATCTATAATGAATTCGTTTTGAGGTTTCTTGATCATTGGAAGATTTTTAACGTGTTTTACTTTGTTTTATTATTACTGAATTAGCAGTCGGGCGCGACTTTATCAGCGCAGAAGAAAAATAGTAGTCATTAAAACAAGTGAAACAGTAGTTTCTAGTTAAAGTCCCGTCAGAATCGGCCTAGCTCTTTCGTATATTTACCCGGAATTAACGCGGATTTGCGGACAGACTGACAGATAGATAGAGTCCTATAGCGCCAGAGATAAGCGTTAACAAATTTAGAAAATGTATTGTGGTGTAACTAAATCAAAATTTTATGAGATAACAAAAATGTTGGCAAGTAAATTTTGTATCCAAAAAAACAAAAAATCTCAGTGATTTTACAGGTAAAAACTATTGTTGAAATTAATATTATTTTGAATGTCGTATTTTGAGCACCTCATTAATTTTCTAAAGTAAATCCATGATTTAAACGTCCCATACGAATAATATTTATTGAAAACCTTTTGAAATATTTGAAGAAATATAATTTCACCAACTTCAAAATTATTTAATTTCCAAACGAACCGGGTTTTTCAATTACATTTTGCGATATGCCGGTGACAATTAAATACTCGTAGATAACATACGAATAAAATGTCTTTTTTACATATTAGTCTGGTAATTTAGGAGTGGATTAGATGTAATAAAATTTCTTATTGTGAAGTGATGCGTGAAATTGTGAGCCATCGCCGTCACAGACGGCCGTTGCCCCATACCATTCCATCCCCAAAGGATCTTATGTAATCGTAATCCTTAATAAATATTCAATTTATTACATCATAGTTTTAAAGGTCATTTTCGTTCAACAACTATTTTGCTATATTGTTCAAGCTTTATTAAACTTACATGCCATGAGTTGCCTGTGAGAATTATGATTTTGTTCTACATAAATAAATGTTTATGTAGAACAAAACATATTATATTATTATTATTATATTTTTTTGCGTAAGAAGATGTGCTGTATAGTGCTCGTTCTAGGATTTTATATATGATATAATTTTTTTTTTACTTTTGTAATGTTTAATGATATATTTTGAAGGTGATCACAGGTAATGACGCTTAATTACAAACGTAATAATATTTTAGAGCGCTAAAGTTTGACCTCGAAATGTTTTTCATATGTCTTAGCAATTAAGGAAGGCGAGTATGAGTATGTGTGTAGCGTAAGAGGCGCCCGTATCTATGCTCCTGTTCATTTAATTACCACGGCCCCTCAGTGTCAAATTGTCGGACATTACCGATGGGGCAAAACTAGTTCAATTGAATTTGGAATGTTACATTTAAGCACAGCGTCTAACCACCATTCTTACGAGTATAAAATTTAATACAACGACCACATAAATGCGTATTATCCAATAACATTAAAACCTAAAATCCTTTCGTATAACGGTTTTTCGAATTATTGATTCCAAGTAAAATTTTAATTCCCTTCGAGGCTATAAAATTTGAACACTTCACCAATTAAAAGCCAAAACTGCGAGCGTATTGAAGAATTTTAAGTAATTTTAGATTTTAAATTGGCTCGCCATAATAAAATGTTGTGATTATATTTAAGGGAGAGGTTGGCAGGCAAAAAGCCGGCTTCGCATGATGCTTTAATACTCGTATGTTCACATGAATGAACACGCCAGCACCGTTCTCGCAAAATAAGTCTTAAATGAAATGAATATAATGAGCAAACCTCGTTTTATTTGCGGAGAACCTGTTGATGCCTCCGCGAAGCGCGTATCATCTCGCTAAATTCATTGCTAATCTAAAATATAACCTTATCTTTATTTCAATAGAGTGTAAATTCCTAAAATTTAGTGCACATATAAGTACACGACACTGAAGCGTTGCTAAATTCTGATTCATGTATGGAATAACTGTTTATTTATTTTAATACATTAGTAGCCTTTTAATTTCTCTCTCAAGTAAGGTTGACGACAGACAGGCGGCTGGCCATAAAAATTAAGCCATAACATTAAGGTTGTTAAAACCTAATGCGCCGAATCCACGTGAGTGATATAAGGCCAGGGAGATGGTGTGTAGGCCAATGCCTTCAAAGTTATATACGGATGAGTTGTGAGAAAGCTACATAATATCGGCTTAATCTAACTAATATCATAAATGCGAATGTTTAGATGAATGGATGTTTGTTTGAAGTTATCTAAGGAACGGTTCAACAGATCTTGATGTAATTTGGCACAGATGTAGAACTTAGTCTGGAAGAACATATACGCTATTTAATAAGGTTCTTTTTTTTAATTCCGCGCGAACTCAATCGCGGGTGACAGCTAGTAAAGAATAAAATAGCTTCTTATAACCATGTAATAAAGTAAGTAAAGATTTTGATTTTAAGTGATTTTAATTTCATAACTTTCAGGTTAAATTGAAAGAAGTTATAGCATAATGTTACTTCATAAATACAAGACAAAAAAAATAATAACCGAAAAAGTTCGGATATCCTTTTCGAGAAAAAGCCGCACAACATGTGTCGGGCGAATTTTGAAAAAACTTTTTTTTTATTTCATCCCGAGAAGCGCAGCATCTGGTGAGAATATTAGGTGACCCATCATTTCGCGTGAGATGGTTCTTTTGTAGTTTGACTTGACGCTTTTGATACTTGTTCAATAAATCACATTTTAATAATTAGGATAGCTTTCAGTAAAAATATCTATAGTAATTATGATATTTTTAAATCTTATAAGTGTATGTACTATTTATTTCAACCTTTGCACCCTAAGGTTCACTAGATTTGGGAAAACTTTAACGTAGGTATCAGCCTTTTAAGGAAGTAACTTAACATGAGCTATGCCATTGTCAATTTTTATATTTTACGGAATGCTATCTCTGATGGATTATCTTATTGTTTTTAAGTTTAAAAAAAACTTTTTCAAAACCGGGTTTTGAATATACATTTTTTATATTACGAAACTCCATCAAGTATCAATCATCGTTGTTGATGGTATAAAATCTCTGTAGGCAGGGATTCATATGTACCTCAGTTTTATGAACAGGTTGGTTAGGTCGCCATTATTGTGCATTTATCGTACCAACACATAAAGCATTGAGTGCACAATGCATGCAAAGAGGTTAAGTTTTGGTGAAAATATCTACCAAGGCATATTTTAAACTCTTACAACTCCAATATTAACGAATTATTGATATGAAAAAGCTATGCTTCGACTAGGATAAGTACGCCTTATATTATCTTCAAGACGATTTATTTTAGCGTAAAATAAACTGATCCTTATATGGAAAGACATACTAATCCTGTCTTCGGGTTAACTTGGGAGCTTAGAAAGTTTATTAAGTTCCTTACTCGGACTTTAACAGAAATTGTTTACTACTTATCTTGTAACTTTAAATATAAACGTACGATAATTTGATTAATTTGTGGCAAATAAATACACTTGTAACTTCAACTTATAGTTTCAATTTATTATGCAAATAATATAAAATCGTAATACGTCACATACTATATGTGATAAAGAAATTACTACGTTACAACCGCGTGGGCCGGCGACGTAGGTCGGGCACCTTACACACGCGTGGGCTGTGCTTGTTGTTGTGATTTATCAGAACAAGCTTAATCTGCATTTTCACTTTTTCGACCAGGTCAAGGTCGCGACTGAAAGATTAAAAAAGGGCAAGTTACTCTAACTGCTGTGCGAAAAACTTATTCGGATCGATGTCAGAGGTGCTGTTTAAAATATATACGATATGACAAGCTATAGTCTGACAAAGATGTTGTGGAACTATTTTGAGATTGACTTGAAGCAATAATTTAGTAGTGTAATTCAGTTTCACTTACTTCCATCGTACATACATACACTTTTTAATATAGTTGCTTTTCAAAATATACTGTTACTAACAATCAGTGTCTACTACTAACAATAAATCAGTATTTCGGCAGTGTAAACTCACGCTTGTAGCCTGGAATTTTAAACACCTTAAGTATGCATAAAAATGCCATGCGTCAAATGGAACGGATACGGTTACGAAGTGTTTGCCGTTTTATTATTATGTTTTGATCTTTTGAAGTAAGCAACGGTCACATTCGGAGTCATGTTACTTGGTTTTGCAGAAATGAAAACAATCGCGAAAGTGACACTCGTGCCGTCTATGCCAGACTATGTCTCTACCAAGAAATAATGGGCGATGAACAGAAATGCAGAGTAAGTACCTCGTGTACATAGTCCCCGTACACTTATGCATAAAGAATTACTCGTTGGTATTTAATGAAGGCAAAAAATTGTCACGTATCAAAATAATATGTTTAAAATTCTTTTAAAACAAAAGAAATTATCAACCACAGACCAATGTGGCTGATAATTTGTTAAAAAAATAGTAAGTTTACATTTTTGTAACTGTGAAAAGATAGTATACTGCTTAAACTAGCATGATAGAAATTTTATGGTAATAACTAGCTGACGTTCGCAACTCTGTCTAGATAGAATAGAATCTTGATCAATTGATAGAAGGGATAAAAACATTGTCAGACAATAACTGAAGCTTTCTAAGAATTTCAATAGAGTTTTTCGCATCAAAAATGTATGGTACGGTCGTAGATCAAACTCACCAAATTTGTTTCTTTGGACATTGTGTTCGTACTTGTTTCTTGGAAACAGTTATTGTCGGACAAAGAACAATATTGTCACAGACGCTTCGCTGTTTACACGGCTTTGTTATGTGCATTCTTTCAATTTGACTGGATATTTCTGTATTTAAGTTTACATACAACTGTGTTATAATGATTAGTTTCACTTATGTCCGCCTCTCGCATGGCTGGTGTGCGTCGAGCATTAACATATGGCAAAACCAGTCAACGCAATTAATTTCAACGATAATCCTCCATAAAGATTAAGAGCACAGACTAATAAAGCATATTCATTAAGGTCCCGATGCGCGGACAACCTTCTGTTCTCAAAAGGGAAACGAATAGATAGTCTGTGCATTTTTTACTCGGATTCTTTACTACACTTGAAACGCGTTAGAGAGAGACAGATTTAGTGTCAAACGCTGGCAGGGAGACAGAGATAGGCTTTGTGAACATTTTTTGCTATGGAATTTTAAAGGTCGAAATGTTGATTTTGATGTGTGCCAAGAAACGAAGATTTATAATTCATTAAATTTGAAACAGTCATTATATAATACACACAATTATTTTTGTCATAATATTGTATGTGTGGTGTATTTAGGCGTTTGATCAACGGTATTCGATAAAAATATGTCACATAATTTGTATGCTGACATCGTAACGTAACGCGTGTAACCCAACTAACCAATAGTAATCGCTCTAAAAACACGTGTCAGGAAATTAAAGTTCTCGATCAAAAAAAGCAACTTCAATCTATTCGTCTCCAATTAGGTATTAGCATGCTTCAAAAAACTATATATTAAACTTTTACGTAACTTTTAAACTATCATAAGCTCACTATACGTCCTTACTGAGGGGCTCGGGGCCTACCCTGAGTTAGTGGTGATCCGTAGTCAACCACGCTGGTTCAGTGCTGGGTTGGTTGACTTCACACATATCTTTGAATTTCTTCGCAGATATGTGTAGGTTGCATCACAATGTTTTTCGCCGTAAGAACGTCGAATAAATGTACATATGTAAATCGAAAGTCGAAAAACATTGGTACATCGCGGGATTTGAACTCAGGACCTGCAGATTACAAGTCAAGAGCTTAACCTCTGAGCCATCGACGCTTCTTGTTTCGACCGACCGTTTGACCGAGCTTTCAAAGTTTTATAGGGTGCTATTTTCCCAAAATTACGGTAAGCGTCTTGATGTTCTTTTCCTGATTAAGTATTAAAATATATTTATGTTATAATCCTAGTACAAGCTAATTTTCGTATACTATTGTCCTGAAGAAAATATAAAGCAAGTATGCGTTGTGGTTTTACAAAATCGCAACAGCGTGTCAATTGTCAACGTTCGTGTCAATCGAATAACAACTGAATGTTTTGGCAAACGTGTTTCAATGTTTGTTAATAAGACTACGCTCGTCGCATAACTAATGTAAAGCGGTAATTATTTTTAACTGACGGCTTAGTTAAGAAAAGCTCGCGACTCGTTGACTTTCATTCGTCTATTGATTATTGATTCTATTGAAATGTAGTTCATTCGCCTTAGATATCACTCAAGATTCAAGCGACCAACGAAAACAGTAACACTACTAGATGTTTAATTCAGTTGAATAATGAATGAAAATATTATAAACGCATCTTCAATTCCTTTGTTCTTATGTAAGACTATGGAAGTTTCCATTAAAGAACATAACGGATCTGGGTTTGATTAACATTCGGTGATCGGAAAACAAGAACTGTTTTCCGATCATCGAACGATCCTCTCATGAATATATTTCTTTCAGGAATAATTCATCCGATGTTGTAAGGGGTTGACAAACAGGACACAGTCCAGCGATTTAACATAACCACAAGACACTTCGTATTAGTCGTGTCTCGTCGCCTAATATTACGTTAGGTCGCTGACCTACGACTACAAAACAATAATAGCTCTTATTTACAGTACGACAACATCGCAAATACCATATCCGTAATACTGTTACCACTGTTAACACTGGTATTTTTTCATTGGTATTATAATAATTAACAATGGTATTGTCCGATTAACAAATGACGATGTTGTTTATATATTTACTTATTACATGTTCGATGTAAAGTCGAATATAAGAGAAGTCTTAGACCACTTATTCTAAGAGTTATTAACGGCGTTGATAACTCAATCGACAGAGGCCTGTTTCACAATTTCAATAAGACTCGTTGTGAAGTTATCGTCGGTAAATAAAACATAAAGAAATGATTTCTCATATTTCAGCCAGTTTATTATATACGGGTTCTTTATATACTCCTATAACATATATATAACGGCGTTTTGAATGTTTATGTTATATTGTTTCCTTAAATTCCGTTCCTCATTCGGATCTCTAGTATATTTATTTGTACGTTTAAGGACAAAGATATTTGTTAAAACGTATTTGTATAAAATAAACTCATACGTATTTTAATACGCAATATATTTTATTTGTGTACTGTTCGTATTACTGTGCGTTTCCAGTTTCGAAACACTATATTAAAAAATATGTTTCATCATTATTCCCTTCCCTTTAAAATAACAGAGACAACAAAATTATTTACTATAAGAATATTGCAGTAGAATTTCATGGTTAAAAACAAAGTACAATCAAAAACAAGATGCTTTATGTTTCAGGAATTAATTCGTAAGGATATGAATTATTGTTCACTTGCTATGTAAGATATATGTGAGTATGTACAAAGCATATATACAAGCATGTACATAGCAACCTCTTTGTATACACTTTATTATACGTGATGTTTTAAAACCTTTGTTCTTTGCAGTTTGACATTGCTTGAATTTTTTAAATACAAAGGACGCGTTTATGTCTTTTCCAAGTTAATTTCGTTGTTCGAAAAAAAACTGTTAATACGTCAATTCATCATTATCTTTATATGTGATTACATCTTTTTACATCTTGTTTATACGCGGCTATGGGAAAATACTGACGAACCTGGATAAGCGAGAGTCCAGGAGACTGAGATATTTTTATCGCTTATACGAGTAAAGTTCTCTATCTTACTCGAGTTTGTCGCTTATAGAAGTCTTCCGTCGGGACCACACAACGGATAATAACTCTCGCTTCTAGAGGTTTTTCTCTTATCCAAATTCGACTGTACTATACTTGCACTAATTTAAATGTTTTTGTTCAATACTCTATGTGAAAAATAATGAGAAAGAAGAAAATGTATTTCGGAAAACAAACATTTTTCATATAATAAGTGTCAAGTTTAATTTTATAATATCAAGAAATTCAACATAAGATGCCAAATATTATGTTGTTAGAACAAATTTGACGTTATGACGAGGACTAATTTAGCTTAGAAAAAAATAAATAAATACAAGTAATTTGTTTCCGTACCGACCGTTAGTTACTCCAGCTACACACTTGGGGCATTAAAAATAAAATAAAACGACTTTTTTGCCGATAACAGCTCGGAATTAACCGTTTCGACTTATTGCAATTACATACAGGCTTGTGGCTTGGTCCGTTAGTTCCTATAAAAACTGGAGCCTGTACAACTGTTCTGCAGCGGTTAGTTCGCCTTACAAGGAGATTCATCTGTAGGTACCTACGGCCGACAATTCCTCGAAGCCGGGAATATGTCACGGGCCGACCTCGAAAATGTTAGACGATCGAGTATTTATCGACTGCAAATCTCTATCAAATATATAAAATTCTCGTGTCACAGTTTTCGTCACCGTACTCCTCCGAAACGGCTTGACCGATTCTCATGAAATTTTGTGAGCATATTCAGTAGGTCTGAGAATCGGCCAACATCTATTTTTCATTTTTTTTATTGTTTTTTAACTGCGCGCGGACGGAGTCGCGGGCGACAGCTAGTTATTTATATATTAGGGAAAATAAGTTTATTTTTTAGATAATGGGGCAAACGAGCAGCGTTCAACGACGCCCATGAACATCTACAATACCAGAGGTACAGCAGATGCGTTGCCGGCCTTTAAGAAAATGATACTCTTACTAGTTAATACTACTTATTTAATAGTTTAATGAGTATATGAAAATAATCTTATATATATATAGCGTAATGATTTTTTCGTTTTTCATTTAGGCGATCGAAGTTGCAAACATTACCTAGTTGTTTACGAAATTGGTTACACTGGTTGTGTTGTATAAGATAGAAAACTGGTTTTTATGTATAATTTATAACAAACGAAACTTGAAGCATGCGAAATAATAACCTTAGTCATAAGTTAAATGTGACATTAAATAAACGCATTAAGGTTTGCGCATCAAATTAGAAATGACTTGCAATGGCCAAGTGTCACGCTTGCTTGTCATATAAATAAGTATTAACTTGGACAAATCTTATGGTATTGCATAGATTGTGACCAACATTATAATTTCCTTTCGTAATAATTGACTGCGTGTTACGATGTCTTACTTGACAACGCTATGATTTTACATTGTGTCCGATGTCGACAATAATAATGGATTTTACAGTTAATGAAATAACGCGTTTCAGATATAGTTCCCAACAATATTATTATGTGCTTCTAGCTCATACAGTTCAGCTCTCTATATCGGCTAACGGGTCGGCGGCTAATAGGTGTCCCGATATACGGTTGTTTGGCGCTCCGATCTTATCTGGCAGGAGACGGCGCAGTATTGGCGGAGTTGGCGATCTCTTGTGTCGAAGTCCAAGATCCACTTTGAGCAGCTGCCTCAGTGGATGTGCAATCATATCAAAATATTGTAATTAATTTCCAGACAGTCTAGCACGAATATTTGCGACGCGCGCCTTTGTAATGTTTATCTACACACGGCAGAGGCGCTACCAAAATTATTGCATAGATCGCATATAGTAGAGCGTCGATTTTTTAAAATAATTGTGGGACATGGGTGTTTGGAAACCGGTTTGTTCATATCAAACTGTATTGATTCTGTCTTAAATACTTTTTGTAAAGTGCAAACAATAGGCATTGCATGATAGTCGATGAAAGATAGACATATTAACGTGTTTGATACAACGTGGTTTCCCGCTTTTACAATTTAGACCATATTTTATATAGATTAAATAGGTAGTAAATGGTTACACGGTGTTTATTATCCAATTGAACATATAAATCGTACACCACTTGACATATGTCGCGTTTTTAAATGTAGAGGTCGCTACAAGCTGTCAAGCGCGCACTTTCACCGACACGCTCTTTACGCAACCTTCCGATACGTCGCCGTTATTTGTTATATCTTACCATTTCAAACGCAGCACTTAACACCTCCTAGTTTGAGTTTTCAAAATTATTCAAAACTACCCAACACGCTTAGTAACATAAATGTACATATTGAATTCTACTAGATAAACTTCGGTGTAGAATACAAAAATGTGTCCCATTCTTCAAATTTTGGTGAAGTCGTACAGGCTACAAATAGCCTCAATCGAGCCGATTAATGCATTAATACCTAAGGTAAACATGAGGTATCCAGCTGTCAGTCAGTAAAGAGCGCATAAAATAGTCTATTTTTCAACGGGATTCATAGTGTGGGATGAGGGAAACAATTGAATCGAAAACCAATGCAAAAACTTAATCGAGACCATGTGAACTGATACAAACCGCATGATAACGGCAACACTGTTAATGTCATCTCGCAACGGACGGTCGTATCCGATTACGTGCGGCCATTATTATTATTAAAATAAAAATAGCCCATCATATTCATACTTCCATTCGTAGAATCTTCGTAGGTGACCGAATTACCCTAAAGCGCAATAGGCCCGGGCGTAGAGCAGTCAATACGATAAAAATAAAATTACATTAACGGCTATTTGATTTACTCACGATATTCTAACTACGATGGCAATCGTCGATAAATATAAATTAATAAATTGGCTGGTATACAACCTAGGGATCCTTTAAAAATGAAAAAAAAAAATAAGTTATTCTGACATTTTTTTATAAATCTAGTCCGTTAATAAAGTGACTAAGTTAACAATCTTTAGCTAACGTATGCATTTTTAAAATAGTTAACTTGAATCCCATGTAGCTCAGATTACATAGTACGTGACATTGTCACAGTAGTCACGACGTAGTCGAGCCATCTGATTACGATTTCCTGCAATCGTACGGAGTTGTTGTATATTTAAAATGTGACTTACGACGTTATCATTTTAACAAATATATAGGTACAGTATGTCTTGATACTTTTATAGATAGCTAATATGTGGGCTATAATTCTAACAAACTTCAAAGATATAATAAACAAATAACTGAAAATGTAAATCAAATAGGTCTTTAATTTTTTTATTGATATTTAGTTATCATATCGTATTGTCACAGTTGGTGTTAAATAATTATTTAACACCAATTTAGTATAGATTTCTGAGACTAACCTACCCACTAGGGAGTGACCAGTTAACGACTGATTGCTGCACAGGATGTCCGGAAATAAGTTTTACACTAAAAACCATAGATTCCAATACCGAAAATAATAAAACAATAAAATAGAATGCATTCCTTCATTACGAAACAAAGAATAAAATGCATTTACAATGTCTAACAATAGTTTCAACCTTCTATGATTTAAATATATCCGTTATATCGGTGTCAGTGAGTTGTGGTGAGAATAGACGAAGTGCAGTTCAAGGACATCTCTACGAGTACAATCTTTTTCTAGGTGAGAACTGACAATATGTATTATTCAGTTATTCTACCCGACCATATTACGCTGGTGTTTACTCAGTATAACAAATAGATACTTTGTATGACATTCCTTGTAATATTTGCATGCATCTTTGACTCCTTTGACGTAATAAGAAGGAATAATGTTACAATTTTATAATTTACAAGCGCGCCTCCGTCCGCGCGATATTAAAAAAAAAAACCTAATAAGTAATCTATGTATTCTCCCAGACTATGTTCTACATCTGTGCCAAAATTCATCAAGATCTGTTAAGCCGTTCCGGAGATACCTCCAAACATTCATCCATCCATCGTAAACATTCGTATTTATAATATTAGTAAGAATTGACTTATTCTGTTTTTAAGTAAATCGGCATGTAATTAATTTTGTATTGAAATTTGGAACATCCTAGAAGTTATTTAATTTACATATATTTCAAATATAATTTGTTGTGATGATCATCATCAAGGGCATAAAGCTCATTTATTTCTTTCCTTCTGTTCATATATTATGAATGTTTGAAAAAAGATATTATACTTTTTGTAACGCAGTCCATCTCTCAGTTCGCCATAATCTGTTTGAAAGTTGCAACGAACGTTCCTTTTGGAAGAGAGAAATCTTCATGCAAATAATTACTAAGAGCATACTTAAAAACCTTCCTTTAAAATTAAAGTGATAAAAAATAACAAAAACAGTTCATTTAGAATTTTGGTTAGTTATTATTTTTTATTAGAAGTAAAAACGATGAACGTAGGTTAGTGATTGTTTGTCGTATAATTCTCATTTTTTAAATATACCCAAGTAAAAAAAAAACATTTTTTACTTTGAATTTGAAAAAGCTCATTAAGTCTTAAAGTCTCTAATTAGCTCCAATAGCGTAAGCGAATACAAGTTCGGTAAAGTATAAAAAATTAAGCGACTCCATCCGAGATAGTCTTGCTAAGCTAGTAATCCTAAAATAAGTAAAACAATCTAAATGCAGACCATAAACGGACTTTAACCCTACGATATCGTATTCTTAAAGCGCGCGGTACAAGCGATCGTGCGCGTGCGTTGAATTCTTTGCCACTTACAGCGAACAAACATTTCGAAACGCCACCTATTTACATAATGCCGAATCGATTTTTCTTATTCCAACCGCTTAGAGTGTTAATTCGCACGATTCTCGTCAATTATTACGATTGTCCTTCGGGATGCGGCCAATGAGCATAAAGAGCGGACAAAACCCCACCAATAGCAAGATAAAGCAGTAGCGATTTCTGATCGCGCAGCTTTTATACTTCGTTCCATTAGTAATGCTATGTTGTACCGCAGCCTATTGAGACTGCCGGGCACCGTCCGCTCTGCATACCGATATTTGCATATCTCTTGCCTAGCTCCATTGATTAGAATAATTCAGTAAAATGTAAAATACAAACCAGCACGGATTGCATACAAATGAACCTGCTGTGTGAGTCTAAAACAACTGCTGAGATCATAAACGAATAAAGAATATACTTGAATCTGTAATTAAATTAAAAGTTAAACGTTCACCGAGAATTGGAAAAAAAAACGAAAAGAGTGCGTTCATATCAGTCGGGCAATCAGAGGCGATTTGGTCTTGGATGTACATTGTCGTATCAAAGCATTACCGTTACTAATTTGGATAAAACGTACCCACATTAAAAAATATATCCTTTTTCTTAATTTCGCATGTTTGAAGACCTGTCATTTGTGATGAAATTTAAATTTATATTAATGTATCTTTGGCACGCCTAATTATGCAGATACGTTATTAAGTGTGTGATAAAATTTTATTATAATCATTAAAAACATAAGTTACTACGGGAAGGGTCGATAATATTGAAAGCGATCACACGAGAAGGAAACGCGATTAGCAAATCTGCATAATAAATTTTGAATTCGATCGTCTTGGGGCAATCGTTCGAATGGAGATTAAAGTTGGAGCGTCCAGATTGGTTCGTTAAGCGAATGTTGAATTTTAATAATTATAGAGGATGCAGATCTCTTTCGCAACGTAAACGGTCCGGTCGTTGTCCGACAGTTGGTTGAATATATTTAATAGTAAGACACCGGATGTGGACCGGCTGACCGAGAAAGTGTCCGACAACATTCGCCTCTAATACCTGCGTTTACTAGTTCGAATCCCACATTTGAAACGGAAACTAATTAGAAATAGAAAGCCAATCGAGCTATTGAGTAAAGCGTTTATCATTTATACAATATACAAAGCAGTTTATCATATATAAATAAGTACTAAGCTTTAATCGATTGTAGTTTTTTAGCTTACATTGTTTTTTTATTGTTCAGTCAAACTTCAATATTTTTTTTAATGACGAACCATTTAAATTAATACTATCACTTTACTTATCCTTATAAAATTAATAGATAATGTAAAGTGAATCAAGTGGTAGTACAAGGTACGTTACCCTCTCGGTTAAATCCGCTTGCGTTTCCTTCTTGCACCAATCGTGCGTTGCGTGCTCATTCTTGGTCTCACAAGATTATAGTGCGTTACCTTCTATTCAAGATGTCTTAACCAGGATACGTGAATGAAAGTGCACTGTTGCAGTCAATTCATTCAGTGAACGTGTTTATGAGAGCGACAGTGTACTCGGAAGTTGTTGAGTATTGTTTGTCGATAAAGCGGACGTCCGCACAGGCCTATTAAAGTGCCTTTTTTTAATCAAACCGTTAAAGTATCAGTGACATCATTCATGAAAAAGTTATATAAATGTTGAATAATTTTAAATGAATTGTAACTATACGGGTAAAATTTAATTGCACAAGCCCATCAGTTGCAAATTAGGACGTGATATAATTTTCATTGAACTTGATCCCACGTATAAATGTCGATTTAAATGTAAAAATTAGATACAAATTGTTTTATGTATTAGAGACGAGAATACACATGACATTTTAATAAGCAGAACCGTCGACAAAAAGGATTTGTATGGTATGTCATTGCGGTATTTAAACGTATACAAAATCACCTGAGATCCAACAACTTTGATGGGACTTTGTTTTTCGGTTTACTGCCAAAAATAGCGTGTAGAAATGCAGGCGGTGAATACGAATGAAGTTCGATTTATTGTGTCTTCAGAGGACAATATTAATTTATCGTGCGTAGCAAAAAGGCGCGCGTCTCTGAAAATGGCTGTCGCCGCAAGATGGCGCTCGTGTTTCCCACGCGCACTGGGAACCGACGCCATGACGTTAACACATGTGCGGGAAAACTCGGGGTATTGCTTTTGTATATTTTTTTGTCAATTTAATAATAAATTTCGTAACGCGCACAAATAAACCACACAATTAATAAATAAACAATTGACTCCTTGAGTTTATCAAACGATTTACACGTCCATAGTTCTAGAGCATGTTCAAGTTGATACAAATTAATGTAAAACATTGGTGTTAACGTCTTTAACAAGAGTTATGCCAATAAAAAAAAACTAGCTAACAGTTTAAGTGTGTGTAAGCTACAAAAACATTTGGGATTTCCATTTTGCACGAGCCTGACTTTACATACGCATGCATGAGTATTATTATTATTATTATTATTATGAAGCATATTACAAAAATAGTCGATGTAAGTTCATCTTCAACGATAGAGCATGAGCACTGCGAAACATATTATGGAATTTTACTTTGTTTTTTTTAAGCTCATTCGATATTTCTTTTTTTTTGACATGTATCGATGTTATATATAATAAAATGAAACATTAAATATTGTCACAAATAATATGTTAAATATTGTCTACGTTCCATTATTTGCAGAGTCCTTCCGGGCATCGAACTGACGCCGTTACGGGTATCCAGAGACAACCTGTTTTTGCTTGGGTATATTAAACGAGAAAGATCCAGGTAAGGCATGAAACGCAAGATGTACATACTAAGGTATTTGTTAAATACTAAGGGCCAAAATCAATATTCGATCCTTTAGATTAATTAATTTGTATTTAACGGAGTAGAAAAATTATTCGATAACCTTCTAAACTTCTAAACAATAGAACATTTCTTTTTTTTGCTATTGAGATCTTTAGATTGGTTAAATTTGAACCAAATAGATTAAGGATATTGATTAATGTCGCGGATTTGCATGCATGCTTCGAGATCGAATATTGACTTCAGCCATAATATTCAGCGCAGTTCAATTGTAATTCTATACAGAAAAGCAGTTACAATATTAATTAAATCGCAACTCGAAATGTATACTTTAGTATATCCAAAATGCAAATCCAGATCGTTCTTAAAACGAGAATCGTATATTATAATCTATGTAAAAAAATCTTTTTCTCAGGCAATTGAAGGCACGATGCGGCCGTTTAGAAAAACTTACAAACACGTGGTTACCCGCATATGTTGGAAGTTCGGTGACTTAATAACACGCATCTGTGTTACTTACTTCTAGTGATGTACTACAGATTAGACAGATAGATCTTTTGAGTTCGTGTTAAAAAATATCGAAGTTAATATCGAAATAAAAGTAAAAGTTTGTTTATTGGGTTTTTGATATGCCATTATTGAAAACCTAGACCTTTTTGTAATTTCATTTAAGAAAAATATATATTTTTTTTGTGTTAAACACAAATATATACAACACAAGAAAACATTTGTTTAATGTTTAAAAAGATACCATGAAATCCGAACAACACTAGTGTGTACAAGAAAGCTATGAGACTAAAGAGTTTAATACGTGTAATTTAAAGAGTCCCCTCAGGTTCAACTTCATTTACAGAAGACAAGACTTTTTTCATTGGTCGTCTTTTAATCTTAGGGTCACTACCAATTGACCCAATGCAGCTGCTGCCCGAATCGACGTACGGTCTTACATTTAAATGCTTGTATTTTGATATTTATTTCATTTAAATACCCTTAAATGTAGTAATAATTCAGAATCTAAGTTTTTATTTTTTACAAAATTAGGAGTTTTACTGTTGAAAAATGAAATTTGTAACCTGCTTCAAGTAAATGGTAATTAACGAAAATGTTTTTGTACCATCTGTGCCCGCGACCATGTCCGTGTGAAAAAATGTCTTCAGGCTGCATTTCAATTATTTATGCTTACTATTTTACTTAACTGACGTATTATCAAGTTGAAAGCCAAAAGAATTGGTTTTAAGCTTCTAAATGTAAAAATGACGATATTTCCATAGAAATTTCCACCCCCACTTTCAACCCATTACAATCGCGCGTTAAAAAGTATGTCCGTATGTCCTTTCTCAGCCTCTAGGCTATCTGTGCACCAAGTTTCATTTTAATCGATTGAGTAGTTTTGGTATAAAAGCAGGACAGACAGACAGAATTACTTTCGCACTTTTATTTATAAGAAGTGACAAAATGTTGGTATCCGTAAAATTTGTAAAATGTGTTGATACGTTAGTGTACTATTTGTTTACAAGTCTAGATGGTTGATTTTGAATAGCTTGTATTCGCACTTATTTCAAATCACAAAATGGATGTGAGGTTGTGAAAGAATGCGATTGCCTCTCCAAAGTTATAAAAACGTGACAAGTCTTGAAATGAGTCTTATACAATTTGTAATTTATTTTTTGTTGCCGCTGGATGTTGTCGTACGCGATGAAAGATGTATATACACTCATTGCGCGCTTTTTAGTTTTTTATCTGTGACGGTTCCATTATCTATACCACGGTACTTGTTGATTGTGTACTTGACAATATTCTTCAGTTTGTAATATCAAGATTGCTAACTTCACGTTTGAGGACCTTAAGCAGGTATTTATCATTTGTAGAGTCATCATATTTCTGCCCCTTTCCCGACGTAGAGTCGGCACATTATGTGCTACTATTTCACAAATCTCTATCAGTCACATATGAATTCACTATCTAGTTGTGCATATCCTCTTAGACACCATCCTTCCATATTTTCTTCGATCTGCTTTCTTTGGTCCTTCAAAGCCAAAGTTGTGATATGTCGTAAGTATCATTGAAGTATTTAATAAAATCGAATACAGGATGTAATTGCATTGAACCAGACTTAAACGATGTTATTAAGAGGGATCGGTACAAACGACAATGTGTCAATGTTTTTGAATCATCATCTGCTCAATTGAAGACACTCGGCGGCGCGACGTCACCAATTTGCGTCCAAGTGCTCATCTTCATTTAATTTCTCTACTTATTGGCATAATTTGACCTCTTTTGTAGTTGAAGAGAGACCGAGTTCCGATTGGTGAGTCATAGCAACGTATTTAAATTATTTGGGAACATTTTAACGCATCAAAAATAATAAATATACAAGATATTTTTCCTTTAATTTTACAACATGCCTTCTCCGAGAGTCTCACTATACCGGAGTTGACAGAAACATGCACCTATATAAACAGGAGGGAGGCAATCAAGTTTGTGTACAGATGAAGCAGTTGGACACCAGGTTAAGAGGGCCTCGTCTTCTAAAATATTCAATAAAGTACAAACAATTAACCTCAAATTAAAAGTGAATATGCAAGCGCTAGTAAATTTATATATTTTTATATTCCATAGTTTACTGTTCTTAATTATACGTTCAATTAAATTATAATGAACGCGAAATAATTGAAAAAGTTACAAAAATAGTTAAAACTGTGAGGCCATCTCATGGGGACGCAAGCGAGCGTGACAACATGGTACCGCGTGCGAATCGTCGACGATTATTTTATAAAACTTTTTATCTGGCCGGTGTTTTTTGTTCGACTATTCTAGACTTTAATTTACAACAGTTCGGAACAACATCGGCACGCACGCTAGAACTAACCAAAGCAATAAATACAGATCAATTTCAAAAATATAATGATACAAGGTTTTTGAAATTACTTGCTGTTTTATTATTGAAATATTAGAGTGACATTTAATTGAGCAAAGAGTATGAAAGACAGATGCTAAAAATTAGTCAAAAACTTTTGTCATTGCTAAGTTCGAAACATTTTTCATGTTTAAGATCTATGCACAACCGTAATGATGTCTTTGAAAACTTAAGATACAACAAATATTGGTCATGGTGTGGTCGTGGCCTTATTGTTTATTCTTTTCTTTTAAATCATTAACCTAATTCACAACAAGAGACTGCGCGTGGCCTTCTGTTAATATTAATTATATATTAAAAAAAAAACATTCAAGTAAAATCTGCACCTTAACAAGAGTCTCGACTTTTGGACTTGGAAGTGACTAAAATAATGTCTAGTGTAATTCTATTTTTTGGATAATATACCCAAAATGATCATAACTTTAGTTGAGTTGAGTCTAATGTTAGATATTTCATAGTGTCCTAGTCCATAGTAGCCAATGGTATGCGATTATATTAGGATTATTGGATTTACAGTACGGAGTGATACAGTATCGAGGCTCATGGGTAGGAGACGCGTCACACTCGGCTGGTCGTCACGGGCTGTCGAACAGCCCCCTTCGCCGCGCCTTCGGGAACGCTCGGCAATCTTCGGGTCTTTGGACTTCGCCTCCCAAATCCCAATTTCTTAGGTGCGCGCAATGACTCAACTTGTTAAGATCTATAGCTGTAATGATATCACGTAGCCGTCCTAGTAATTGGCCGACGTGCATTGTTGTTCATCTTAAAGTTTTTGTATGATAAGCCAGATGCGTTGATGTCTGTACCAACGCGTGACAACATTATGTGTGTCATCACGATCTGTTGAAACAATCAACTAACGATTAAATAAATTGATGGAACATGTCAACACACTTACGCTTGTGTTCTGAATTTTTTATTCATATGTGTTAGAGTTAGAACTAAAATTATATTTTGTAATCATTAATAATAATCAGTAAAATAGAACATTGACATGTACAATGTCAATGTTCACTTTGTTAGTAATACTTTATAATCATTGTCGCCAGTCGAAGATCTAGGCTAGATCTAGAGGAGACAGCCACCATTAATATGATCTAATTCGTAGTAGTTTTTACATTTATCAATTTTATAGGGGAGGGGGGCAGCTGCCTAACAACCTGGTGAACCCCATGTAAACATTGTCTAATATACTATAGAAGTCTGGTTTACTATTTGATACATATTAAAAGTATAACGATAAAAAACTTGTAATAAAGATCGGCAGTGCCATGTCTGTGCCATCTGCGTTCCATATAAAGGCTATATTTTGTCCACATTGTTCTCTAGTCACAATATGGTAAGTACGTGTAACAATGTAGCTTCTTTGTATGTGTGCATTTGTTTTATACACACTACACACACTGCAATACAAATGAATTCGACATACGCTCGGTTACTTTGTTTTAAATGAGTATAATGGGAGGGAACTTTATTTGTCACAAATAAACTATCGTGTTATAATAATTTTTATGCTTCCAGTATTAGGTATTTTTGAACAAATTATAACACTTGGATATGACGATGCTACTCTGTCACTCGCGATTTTTTTTAATTATCCGGTGAAAATAAAATGAGTTCATAAAAGGCGCTACGTCAGACTGTAGCCTACCTTTGTATAAAATGTCATCTAAATCCATTTAGCCCTTTCGGAGATAGCCTACATCTATCCATTTATCTAAACTCTCACATGTATACTAATATATTATATTAAAGCTTAAAAATATACTTCTTTATAACAAAAGATTGTAGCAATTACAGCAAATTTTAATAATAAATAAATTTAGTAGAAAGCCTCATACTTACGATACGTATTTATACGCATATTAGGCTACATATTTTCACGACATTAAACTTAGGGAGTGAGTAAATTTGGAAAAAATTGTTATGAAGAAAGGGACAAAAATTGCAAGTCAAAAGCAACAAAGATGGTTGCCGTGGTAACGGTAATTCTCAGCCATTGGCATTATTGGCAAAGGAATTAGTTGTAATTTGAGCATTTGATTTTTGACATTTGCAACATAATTTTTTTCGAAATGTGAATTATAACACAAAGTTTATATGTGTTAATGTAATTAATGGAATTTCAGGCGAATGAAGCTGCACGGCCACAGTTAGTTTTTAATATTAGTAAGATTGGTTAAATAATTCTGATGTTTTTTGAAAAGCTTATTTAATGTTTTATAGTAAGTGATGTCTTTAAGATTTTGTTTGGGCGGCGTCATTCCGCCCTCTCTTTCCCCTAACATGCGAACAATAAATACTTTTAATACCTTATGAACTATACTTATGTTTAGATCAAGCTATTAAATATAAACAAATGTTGATAACAAGAAGTGTATTAGTGTTAAGATGAAGCACTTTAGGCACACGTGTGAACGACGCATGTGTTCTTTGTACTCAACATTTAAATGTTTACTGGCTACTTTTGAATTTATTCAATTGAGTCTATCATATTTTAAATAAACTGTTTGTATTCACTGGCGTAATATCTGTACAAAAACTTATTCTCTTTAAAAAAGTTAAGAATAATGGTAACCAGAAATTACTATTCATTTCTGCCTCAGCAACGATAATCAAAATAGGTAGTGAATTGGTAAAAAAACTAGGTTCCGAGGTGTTTTAACTTACTTCAAAAAGGTTGGCATTTCGTCTGCATGATTTTTTATATCTAAAATTTTTAGGAAAATTACATTAAATAGGAAGTATACTGTAAATAAACGAATTGAGAGAGTGGATCAACCTTTTACGCATTCCATTGGTTATATAAACGGCGACTGACACAATATTTTAACTGTTAAACGTTTAATTGGTCACGATACTCTGATGTCCGTGCAAATATTTTAGAATCATAATTTTCTATTTTACTTATAGAATAATTGTAAAAAAGAAAATACATTAGAAACGATCGCATATGAACATACTTATTATGTTTTGACAAGGTATTTGAATCGACGGATGTAAAAAGACAAACAAGTTGGAATGTTGCCTCTCGCATATTTTACGCTAATTCAATAGAAATTTTCCTTTATCAATATTGTACAAGATTTTGACACGATTAATAGATAGTTATGAGTTTGTTTCAATGAAATTTTTGCTAATTTCTGTGTTTTCTGTTGATTTCTTGAATGAAAACCGACAAACAAACACAAAGTAAGATTCATTATTTTACTATTCGACGTATAAAATAACCATTAATGAATTCCAAACAACCGTACATGAAGTTGTAGCTATACTGTGACAAAAAAATCATGCTTATTTATCACATAGTTTCAAATAAACAATACATCCTGTATGTACTGGGATAGAGCGTTAAAAACGTTGCAATGTAATAATGAAAGAAGAATATTATGAGATATCTGATCGCTTCGGCAAAGCGACACAGATCGGCGTCGTAATAGTTTAATTGATATGACCATGGGAACGCGCTGCTAACTCGCCGCAACTTGCGTACTGGCATCGCATAACTCACCACTAATACCCCTTTTAAATCAAATAATTACGTAAAGTATTTGTTCATTATTAGCATAGGTTTCCACTGCCGAAACACAAGTACAGAAACAGTATGTTCAAAGTACAGAGATATATTCTATAGAGAGTAGCACTACTAAGATAATAAAAACAAAGTTCAACTGAGTGGTTAAATAGTTTTTTTGCTTAATGATGGACATACATCGCGACATGCAATTTTTTATATATTAACGATATATCACTGAATCACTTCAACATAGTCTCTTTGACATCTCTTGAATACTTTAACTTATCATCATGATCTTGAAGGTAGTACAATACATTTTTATATCGTATAGTTTGCGCTCTGTCGTAGTAATCTCGGGGAAATGACTTCATTATTGTACTTTTACTAACATATATATTTAATGATGGAAATAATAATACAGCCTAAGGTTTATAAGCATGTGCCTGTGACTCGAATAATGTGAATTACTCGATACATTTGCCCTTGTCACATTGCATGTCATTGTTCACAACGACAACGTTGGGTGATTCTATCTAGCATGGGAAAACTGCGCAAGTTTCTTACAAGTTTATTGATATCCTTGTTGATACCGCATCATAAGCTGGACAGAGTATCCGATACTTTAATCTGTAATCTATGTTAATTGTCGTCTCTGACAGTAATGTACTCTGTGATATTTTGGTTGTGACCTTGGTTAAATAATAGTAATATTTTGAGTCAATGTTATAGATACTATATCAAGATACTGTGCCAATGAACCGCATAGAGTTTTCCGGTGTTATCGGAGATTCAGTATTCGCACTAGTTACACATTTTGTAAATACGACTTTTATGAATGATTTATTTGCTAAACTATTTAGTACAATAGAATGGTACTATTTTATACAATACGTGATGATTTCTAAAACCTTCGATTCTCGTTTATTTAATTTTTGTTTTTGAGGCTTTCATGTGTTTAGTTATACGAGTATGAACACTCAATATTACGAGTATGAGGACGTCGCTCTTCACATTTTCTTTTACGAAAGAACAATGCACTTTTACATTATGTCGCCATGTGCACCATTAGGGGGTATACAATTTAATAAGTGTTAAATTATAACTCATTTATACAAATAATCAATATCAATTGAATTATTGAACAATTGAAGATTGCAAAAGATGAAAATAAATTCTTAACTATCCCTGATTTAGTTGCTTTTAAATATAGTGAAGTGATACCTGAAGTTAGTTTCTCTTCAGACAAAGGCGCCGCGTGGTTGCCTTTTGTAGAACGCAATTTTACGCTTCCTCGAATGTAAAAGGTCCGTTTGGTTGCCATTTACAAATTCTATAAAACGATAATAGTTGATTTTTAGTTCAACGATATTTGCATTACGCATTATTTTGCATTTACGAGCAATATTACAAAGTAATAATTAAGATATAAAATAGAAATAATTATTAATTAATATCTGTAGAGCTTTAATAAAAGAAATTATATATTTCTTGCGAATACTAGTTAACTATGAATCTCTGAATCTAGCGTAATTACTAAAATAAATACGTAGCACTGGTCACGGACATAGCAAGGCCAAGACTTCTTAGATATGTATCTATGTACAATGCTGACTGCGCAACTAACAATTATAAACATTTTAAACGTGTATCAAAATGTGTTAGTAAACAAGTTGGGTTTTAATTAATTTTAATTACATAAAATACAAAAACAAAAGATGAGATGCAGATTAATTACTATCTATGGTCAATTGTCACTTGTTTCAATGATGACTATTTTGTTTCGAACAATGATTATGTAGTGTTTGTAATTGTTAACTGTTTTAGCACATTAAAAATAGCATAATAGCTAAGCGTAATTATTATTTTGTACCTCCTCTAAGATCCAACCATATGTCTGTAAATTACTAGATGACAAAATAGAGTTATACTAAGTTTAAAACATAATTAGGACATAACATTCGTATCCTTAAATAAAATTTAATATTTTATTACTCTTGTTAAGTTATGTGTTTTATCTATAACAGCAAAATAATAATGGTTTTTTCAATAGGTGTATTTCATATATTTTTACACTTATAAAAATTAATTATATAGTTTATAAATATAAGATGGACCTAACACTAAAAAATCTGGTATTTACTTTGAAATAAGTAAAATAAATTGTAAAAAAAAAACAATGAATATAAAATAAATTCGTCAATTATTCAGTAACCTTGGTATGGTGGATAAATGACACTGACACATTGCCCTTGAAGAGTTCGCTAACTTGTCAAAGATTACTATCTCTTTGTTATAACCAAAGTTGACTTGTCTGTCATTCACGTCACAAGCAATGGGAACGGCTAGGTCAGGATACACAGAGTACTTTTATTTTATGTATTGTTCTTTTTTATTTTAATTTAAGCATCGACTTGCAACAAGATCTGAGTTAGCTATTCATCTTTCTTTTATCTCATGAGTAAAAATTGATTGACTGATTTATCAACGGACAAGCAAAATAACTGTAACAACTAAAAAAAAATTCCACCCTTGGACGTCGCCACCAGCTTCCCCTCTCCCCCCTGATGAAACTGACTACTTGTCAGTTTTTCATAAAAAAAAATTTATACATACTTTGTGATGAGTATTGTGTATTTTGCTTTGGTATCAAAAAAATGTACTACCTGCTTCCTCCCCTAGATCTAGACTCACACCCCTCCAAAAACCAGCTGGGCCTTCCTAATTTTTTAATTATTTTTTTACTTAAGTAGTAAGATAGGAATAGCAAAACATACATCCTTCAACAGTCATTACTAGTTCATATATCTGATTGTAAAAGAAAATAAAATAGGCAGGCATAGTCATTGCGAAGCGGTAGCAAGTAACAATGCTCAAAGTATATTTTGTCAACATTACCAACGTTTTCATGCACGATTGTTGATACTTTTTTTTAATTGGAAAAAAGGTTAACAAGCGAGTACCTCGTTAACCTAATTACAGGTGTAAACTGTCCTTAATTAACTTATGGGTCCTTTATTTACAGTACCTAATATCTATTTCAAAATATTAAATAATTTATTTAAAAGTTACATTTAAGACACAGAATTTAATTTTCTTTTCAAATAGACAAACATCTTAAGTTAATTTCAATAACATAATAATTTGTGCAAATTACAAAATTGTGGGAGCCATCGACTTTTTGTTTTTGGTTGGTAATTTAAGAAAGTTTTGTGATAAATATAATTTCTTTAATCCTAATACCGTATACCAGGGTAGATGAACCTTTGGTACTCGACAAAATATTTTGGTCACAAAATTAATTATGCACTACAAAAATTGTGCAGTAAATATTATAAATATGAATAGCGCTACGGAATATTTTCCGATAATCAGAAAGTCAAAATTATTTGATCCAACAATGACATCATCAAACATGTCTTTAGATAATTGATAACTAGCATATTGATATAGAAATATTTGCCATGCTTTCCCTGCAATTTAATTGATTTATCCGTTTTGATGGTAGGTTAGTTTTAAAATAGAACACATTATGGCATCAAACTGTCATTTTATACTGGTATATTGTAACGGCATTATTAATAACGTTTCGAAACTTCAATACAGTGTCGGGTTCGAACATCGTACTCAGGTTTCATGTGGACTGCATTATTAAGGGCAACCGGCCACCAACCAAGCCGCAACAGCTGGTTAATTACCACGTTCTAGATTAATAACACAACATTGAACAGATAATATTTAAAATCATAATTATAAAAGAAAAACAATTTTAACGAAATTGTTATCGAAAAAAACATGTAAAATTCAGTCGAATTGATAACCTCCTTCTTTTTGAAGTCGGCTAATAAATGAACTTTTTGGTAGCGAAATAAAAATATACTAACTTATTTTTTTTTTCATAAAATATGCATAAACATATTGTTATGCTAAGTATTATTAGAAATATCTCATTAAAGTATTTATTAGAAAAACTTACATCATTGTTATTTATTGCGGTTAGTTGTAATGTCATGTACAAAAATGTTATATGTTATAGTTTTATTGTACAAACAATATGTCATTCGTTAATTTAGATATTACTTTAATAGAACTAACTATATATTGTACATATATGTATAATTTTTTTAACGAATTGTTAATGATAATTGTACAATTTATTTTGGTACTTTTGTACGTTTTTTTTTATGTTGAATCCAAGTATACAAAACTTAATTACACTTAATTTAAGTATAATATAAAAACTAAAATATGCCATTAAAAGGTGTCCCTTTAGGCAAGGTTCCAAAGATACTGGCAGCGTTCCCCCTTTGAATGGCTAGATTAATTCTTTGTCCGAGATAGCTGCCAGCTCTTCGGTCTCCTGTGATGTCGACTAACTTTTTTGCTGTTTCCTTAAAAAGCTTTCTAGTGCTAGACCCCTGTATTTGTTAGCATTAGCTTTTTCAGCCGCTTCACAAGCCGCACCAGCTCTGTCGTTGGTTCCATGAAGATGTATAAAAATATGGATCACATGTCACATACATATTTTTGAGTTAATTTTAAAGACACAATTATATCGAATAAAAAAAAAGAATGCAATTCGATACGAACAAGTTCAGATATCTACAAATAATAGGCAAGCAAATGTACTTCCTTCGTCATTGGAAGTAATAAAAACATTAACAGTACCAAGTTCTGATAAGGATGACGTAGCATCCAACGCCATATAACTAAGACCAGTGAAATCATCACGAACGATGCTATACTTGATCATGTTCCGATGCTATTCTGACCCTAATTCTCTAGAGTGTAAAGTTTAAAATCTAACTTCTTTTGTTGTCTCACGCCTCAGATCTTAAAAACTCTAAGAGTTGCCACTACCGAAACATCCATACAAAAATACTACCTATCTCAGTCTTTCTATTTAGAATAACAGATGATAAGTAACTAGATATAATACGACGAGTTTATCTAAATAATCTCTCTAAATACTCATTACAAAAGTTTATAGGCTATTAATCATCACACTAACTTCCAGAGGAGTTGAGAAGAATGAAAAATATATCTAAGCGATAAAAATATAATAGTCAAGATAAATAACTAAACTGCACTACCTAATAGGAATAATGGAGACTGTTACACTTTAAAAACAAGAAAAAAAAAACAAAAAAAAAACTGGTAAAACATTAAAACAGCACAATTTCATTAACAATCTGAATAAAACACATTATCTGTATACTATGTTAATTAGAATGCTGATAGGAAAACACATTTTCGTGTTTTCAATACGTTTTAATTTTAATTTACTTCCAATGAATGGAAGTACAATTACATAGTCGAATGAACGTATTGAAACGAAGAAGTGCATTAAAGATAAAAAGTCCGGTTTTGTAAAGGAATAAAAAACAATGTATTTTATACATTTACATGTAGCGCCGTATTAAATATACCGAGTATAGCCACAAGCTGTAGACATATGGGATTGTAGAATTGTACAGAGAAAACTAGTTCCAGTGATCAGTAGTTGGAGATGAGGCGTTCGCTATTTGCATTATTACTGTGGTTGTATGTTAAAAATAACTGTATTAGTATAAAGGTTCTAAAATGGAATAATATCATTTGCATTTCTTCATTACACAATTTGTTATAATATTAAAACCATAAAGTTTAATTTAACCTGGAACACATTTTGTGTTTTATTACATAAAAATCCACAAATATACATAGCGCAAAAAACTACTACTCTCTTCAGTTAGTCAAAATAAATCAATATTTAAAGTGAAGTACTTATTAGGTCGTTCGGAAAGTCATTTCGTTTTTTCTCGACTTAGGATTCGTGTATTTTCAACGAAGTCGGTTGGAGCTGATAAAAGCATTATTCAACATAGAAATAAACGTAGACAATAAAAACAAACATAGAAATAAACACGAAGTAACTCTCCGAACAACTCAATAACTTGATTTAACTTTGCAGTTAAGTAAATATCGAAAAAATACGACAGTATAATAAATAATAAAAAAAATGTTTCCGTGTGAAACGTTCTTCAACATCGAAGTATCGTCGCGACATCGTTGCGATATCCGTTCTAAACTGAGAATCGAACTTCGCATAAAAACTTTTGAACACTTGGGCACGTTGAGCACCGGGATGCACTATGGGGTGTGTTTTAACTTTTTTTACGTACATACTCCTGTTAGCTTCCGTTTTATTGAAGTAGCGGAAGTGGGGTACTTGTTTTTTACATAGACATATGGAGCACTTTACCTTTGCGATGAGTTTGGCGGATAACTCTGTGTGTAAATATTAGGGTATTCGTTTTATCAAATCTATTTTTTTTAAAACATACTATATTATAAAAGCGATGTGTTAATTATGCTATACTAATAATAAAAGATTGTAAATTCTTTAAAAGAGTAATCTACAATATTTCTTTTGGAGATATAACATTATGAAAAAGGGCTTTAGATACCATTTGCTTCGTCTGTTTATCTTATAGGTAAATATTCATAGTATGTACAAAACTTGCTCCAACCACTAGTTTTTCCTGATTTCTCTTCCGTTCCGAGGGGCATTTAAGTTCTCCGCAAATGGCGACATAGAAACGTTGCTTTACAAATAACACTTACTAATACATACCTTTTATAATTCAAGTTACTTTATCTGATGGCGAAAAGATTTAAAAAAATTAATTTCAAAATATATTTTAATTTCCTAGTAGATAATTTCTCTGCATTTTAGAAAATAGATGACAAACATAAAGACATCATTTTTATTTTTATATATAATATTATTTTATTCAGATTCTGTTCATTTCAAAGTCTGTTTTCTCCTCATAATTATGTTTATGTACAAAAAATATTGACTTTTTTCTTTTCTTTGCAGACATTTTTATACGTTTCATGATTTAGACTCCAAGTAAAGTGGTAGCTATCATCTTGTAGGTAAACGGTCAACTAATATGGTAAGCGTCTCGCATCTTTCTCCTTAGTTTCTTTGTAAGGCAGTTGAACCTCACTTAACTAGTCTATCCACATAATGTACTCGATGTTTGTAATTTTTCTTACTAGACTATTAAAACAACATCCGGGTTTGGAAGCCATGCGACCTGTTACAGAGTTTTATCAAATTTGTTCAGTGAAAATATATGCTAACTTCATTATAAAACCGATCATGATAAGGGTAATAAGACCTCTTTCACTAAGCCACCAGCCGCGCGAATTCGATAGTAGTATTTACGATTTCTTTAATTAAAAATCGCACAAGTGGAAAGGTGGTTTAAAAGCTTACTACAGTAGGTACACGCTGTCATTTGCACACTTTGCGACTTAATATTAATATGGTATTGAAGACAAGTATTATAAAAATTAATTCACATTTTGATTAGTATTCATAGTGATTAACCTAAAGTTTTACTATTCAACTAAAATTAAAACTGAAGGTGTGTAGTCAGCTTTACATAGTATATGGAATGTCATCAAAAAACAATGAATTCCATAATTCCAAGCAAAAGCAACTTTATCGATATTTTCGCACCGATTCTTAGAACTTATCTACCACAAAAGAGATAATAAGACACTTATGATTTTCCTTATAGAGTTATTTATCTACCTACTTAAAAGTTATGTTTTAAATAATTGTTATTGACCGTGGGTTTTTGTTTTGTCAAAGATAACAGTTAGTCGAATATAACTCTAGAATTCCACAATAGTGATACTTGTTTTAATACATTCAGAACTCACACTAAGATTATTAAACGGTTTTTTATTAGGTTTATTCTGTAATCTCTTATTGGACTTTATCGTCAGAAGAGAGAGACAGGTGTATTTCTACAAAACCCGGACGTCACTTCCAAACAATATTGATTTAAACAGAACAATTGTGTTTATGTTTTATAATTGTTATAAAGTGATACTGTAATAGTTAAACAAATGATAGCAACACTGTTCCATAGCGTATCTGTTTCATAGCATGTCTATTCCATAGTATATCTGTTCCAAAGCGTATTATCTGTTACCAATCGAAGTCCGCAGAAATTTGTCAATTTATAAATGGACGTTGGGTAGTGGGTCGTTTACCTCATGAATTACGAAAGATCTTTCTATGAAGCTATTTTAAACGCACAGAACCAATATCTTTATCAACCTTTAACTTATTAAAGTACGCTAAATATTATTCCACATTTTAGCGATTTGAATTCTGTTAAATTCAATATCTAAGTATTCATTGTACAGAAATTTTGTCTGTTATTGTCATTCAAATTCATTTCAAAATTTTCTATATGTATATGTTTGCATACAACATAACGAAGTTGACAATTGTTCTGTGACATTTATCATAGATAACATATAGATATATTATGGTTTTTAATGGCAGCGTCTATAATATTCCAGATGTTAATATTGTCGATACGACGTGATCTTCCCAGAGCGGAATATCAGAATGTCACCCGGTTCTTAAAGAGTTAATCAATTTATGATTAGTCTCAAGTTAAGCTAACTTTGACTTAACATCGCTATCAAGCTTGAATGCTTGTTGAATGTGTAAGTTAAATGTTTGACATATTATGTTTAATATGTCCTTCAGAACTTTTCTCCGCCGTGTGGATTCAAAGAAATAAATTCGCATCCCACTTAGGATACATTGTAAGCGTAAAATGTAGTCAAATGGGTTGGAAGTAAACGTCATTGACCGTAAAATAAACGTAAGCACAATGAAATCGGTATACAATCTTAGCCTGTCAACTTATTGTTGGATAGCATTTAACACTTCATATACAAAGGAGTTATTGTCACGTGAAAGTAACACTAGTTGCCTTTTGTTTTTGTAAACAGTAATTTTAAGACGATAACAAATTAAAAATAAACTAGGAAGCAATTAATTTTGAATAATTTCAAGTCTAACAAAATTACAAAAAACACTATTATTAAATTTTAAGAATTGATAAAGATGATATTTTACAGAGATCAGGTTAGATTTCTGTTAATATATATTACGTTTTTTATTTGAATTTATAACTCGTATCTACGACTGCTTTTGTAGAAAAAAAACACTGTGTATTATAAGTTACAATGTCTATGTGTTGGATTCAAATATTTAATGCCGTACTCACATTTGTTAATCTAAACGCCAATATTCTATCTGTGATAATTAAAAGCAAGATGTACCACCAATCTTCCAATTTAATAGTATCAGCAGAAAGTGTACATAAAGTAGTGACGTATCGTGAGATTTTTGGACTACTATATCAAACCATGGTCTGTTAAACGTATTAACTGACTTTGTAATAAAACATCGGCTACGCACGCCGATGTTAGCGGGACAAGCCGAATTTTAACAGTTACGGGTTATAAGGCATTAATATCTTATTCGTATAACGACCGAGAGTAGACCGACTGGTTCCGAGAACACATTTCGTGCAGTTCGATGGCATACTCGAAATATTTTCCTTGCAATTAAACGCTCCTCCACGCTTACATCCTTCGTGGGACAAAATTATTACAAGTATATGCATATAAAAACTTATCTCTACATATATTTCAATAACTATTGTTCTCCGTAACATATAGTTAGTTTTTAATAATAAGTTATTCAACCATTTATAGTCATATCTTTATTTAAATATTTTAATTCCGAATATTTTGTTTTTTTTTTCAGAAATACCTTTTTGTTTTAAGTGTAACGACAGACGACACTTAAAAAGATTCTAAAAACTTCTATACTACTTTCTTGAGCGATTGTTAAGCGAAGTTTTGAAAAACTTAAAAGTCAACTTGGACTTTACAGTAATATAAATAAGTTTGAAAATTCCATACAGTTCAAATGCAATTGTACTGCATCTAACATGTAGTTTAGTAAACGCATTCAAGTAGATTAATAAGTGATAGTTAAAAATGAAAAGTTAAGTAAAATTGATACGTGAATTAAGTTATCTTTAAGCACAAGCCACGCTTATTTAAGTTAAAGGCTTCGCTTACTTACCTCTCTCCTGAAACTCTGCAAAGCAGCCTAACGCCAGCAGCGACACGATGATAGCCTCTTTCCACATTATTCCACAGTCACACGTAAACGCAGGCAAACATGCTAACAAATGTCACAGTTTGACAAACACATCAGGTCCCGTAATACACTGAAATAAAAACTTTCCAAGCACACGTCTTTCCGGTTCGCAAGCGCAGCTTGTATGACTACCGACGACGGTTTGACTGGAAAGCGCGTACGCACAGCGAAGGCCCGCGCTCATAGATTACTCATTGTAGATACGTCAATTAATACTAACACTTAAGTGCTTAACAACTAGTTTATGCTACTTCTCCAAAGTATATATAAAACATTATTCAATGTACAAATAATATAAAGAACATAAAATCTGTCTAGTCGACCTAGTTCTAACACTAGCATTCCTGCATTCAAAAATGCAACGCATAGTAATGTCTGCTAATCATATTTCTAGTTAACAATGTAATGTTAATGCCTTAATAAAGTGTAGTAATTTTTTTATTAATCAAATTCAATGATAAAGACGGATTTTGATTTGATACAATAGTTTCGAATTCTGTATAATTTTTAATTTAGATAATTTAAAAATCCCAGAATACTTTGTTATTAGAGTTAAATAAAGCATCTAGAGCTGAATTTGTACAAAACTTTTAAAAATGTTGTAGGCATTAAGCATAATAACAAGTTAATCTTTGACGACACAGTAGCGGTTCTCTGAGGCTATATCGTCATAGAGCGGCAGAGGCGCAGGTAAGCCTCCGGGGAGCGAAGCCCGTGGCCGCGGGGGGTGGGGGTTCTTAATGCACTTGCGCCTCAGGCGGGATGAAAGGAGACATTCATTCACGCGTTTGAAGCCCAGCTTTCGATCTTTTGTATATGTCACCGGCAAATCGTGTATCCGCCGATTTCTAAATTTCCGAGGCAAATCATAGACTCGGTAAATAGTATAATGAAAGAATTAATTCACAAGTTACTTGTTAAATTTTATTGATAGTTGCACTGCTCAGTTCCCACCAGTACGCAATTCTTTATTGAGTACATAGAATATTACAGCCAATGAAGTATCATCTTTAAAAAGTGTTGAAAATAATCTAAATATAGCATGTCAATTAGGAAATGAAATAATTCGATATGCAATACAGGGTCTTTACAATTTGCCTAGGCAAATTACAAACTAGCGGCTTACATGATTTGTCGGTGATAGATCTTTTGTATAGATCTCTCACAGGACAAAGCCTTGGACTATTTCATCCCACACAGTGACGTATTATTATTGTAGAGGTTTCGTTTTACACCCTCATACGCCGCTATCGTCTTACATACTTGTATGGAGATAATTTAAATGTGAGCTTGTTTTTAATTCCATCATTCCTTTTAATTATTATAATGATCTTCACGATCGTTAATAAATAAGAGATTTTACTTCAATTGTAATCCTAGACTAAGTTATACCGATCAAATTATAGTAATACACAGGATAGACGGAATTAAGAGTATACACAAAACTAACGTGCATATATAGATGTATGAATGTAGAAGAAGCGAGAGAAGTGTTGTACCGCGCTAAACTCTGAAAAAAAAACCTCTGATTTATTCTTCTATAAAAATTTAATTTGTTTAGATACAACATACATCAGTGAACGAAAAGGGTAAGGAGTACTTCATCACCCCAGAAACTTAGAAATTATATATGTATTTAACGTTAAACTATTTATATAGCTGATCTTACTATTTATACTTACGATATGTTACATTGTGGTAGTCAATAATCGATCTTGAACCACATTTGCTTATTTAAATAACTAGCTTTTACCCGCGACTCCGTCCGCGCGGAATAAAAAATAGAAAACGGGGTAAAAATTATCCTATGTCCATTTCCTGGTTCTAAGCTACCTGCCCACCAATTTTCAGTCAATCGATTCAGCCGTTCTTGAGTTATAAATAGTATAACTAACACGACTTTCTTTTATATATATAGATTACCTCGCTTGTTTTTAATATCACTCTAGGGATCGCAAAAGCAATCGCGAAACGTGATCTAAAGTTTAAAGGTTTACTCTTTATACGATGTATTTTTCCCTTAGCTACAAAAATTAAAATAAATTTCGGATTCTTAAAGAATAATTATTGATTAAATTACGTATGATTAAACTTCCTTGTTTTACCCGTAAATGTCTGAGATTAAAATGTCTCAAATATTAGAAAGGACTGAAAATTCTTACAGCAAGTCAGCTATTTCTCGGTGTTGTCTTATCAGATCGAACGTTTAGATATGTGGCTGGTAACGTCAAACTCTATGTCATTGAGGTCAATACAGTCTCTTATGTATTTAAACATTGCATTATCGCTGGAAACACAAAAGTTAGAATAGCTTTTTTCTTATATAATGTGATAGTACTATTAAAAATAACAATAAACATATCACATATACTTAAACGGAATGGACAGATTATAAGCTAACTAAAAATTCATTATCACTCCGTGCCTTCAAAAGATAATGTCACCTTAACTTGGTTGCCATCATATCCTCAATCAACTTACAAATACATAGTTGATATTAGTGGTATAATAATGTCGTAACTTTTTAAAATTAAATTAAATATATATTGTACATATTCGACACGTTTTTAAGTTGTTGAAAAATATATAACGAGTATATTTACGAGTATAATTGTGTCTTTGTTCGTCAATAAAATGTATAATGCCATACAGCGCCATCTTGCGTGATAAAGTGGAACCTTGACAGCGCCCAAATGAGAAGTAGTTTAATAAAACGCTACGAGATGTCGTTTCAAGAATTAAGATGTTTAGTTTGGCTAAATTTATATTTTGGAGTATGTTAAATATTAGTTACACTCGATCTCCAAACAAAAAATTAAAATAATATTGTATATGTATATGTTTCTTTTTTATCACTAGATTATATTATTGTCTTTATTTGAAATTTGATTTTCATTTCAACAGTAGCAATAACTGGCACTTTTACCTTATTCTCCCCACGTTCGAGCCGCACCCTCTCAGTCGTTGTCTGCTGTCGGTTGTCATGGCAACCCACCCGATAAATTACATATATGTTTTTGACGGCAGGTTGCTATGGACATTTTCATTGTATTGAGTAATAAAGTAGGGTAAACCCACCAGTAATTGGACCCTTAAAAATTACTTATCTTAATATTTAAATAAAAATTTATGGTTGTCCTTGCTTGTCTACTGCGCCATCTTTTACAAAGAAATGAGATATGTTGAAGATATGTAATTATTATAGTATAAATTCATGCACTTATTCCTTGAACATTGTTGATAATCGGCATAAAAATGCTAACTGACGATTGACACGTAATCGTATAGCGGGATGATTTCTTCTACGTTCTGTACTGACTCATCCAACAGTTACGAGCGAAAATAAACACTTTTATAAAATGTTTCGTGGAAATATCAGCTATTTTAGACTGCGTGGGGAACTGTTACGTTACAGGCTTAAAAAATTAAACTTGTAATTGCAAATAACTAATATTTTAAGTTTCATAATTTTAATCCTACTAATATTATAAACTAGCTTTTACCCGCGACTCCGTCCGCGCGGAATAAAAAATAGAAAACGGGGTAAAATTTTCAGTCAAATCGATTCAGCCGTTCTTGAGTTATAAATAGTGTAACTAACACGACTTTCTTTTATATATATAGATAGATGAGATTAGATGGCTGTTTGTTATTATGTATCTTCAGAACTTGTAAACGGATCTCGCTAAAATCTGGCATAGATATATGTCATAATCTGGAAGAATACATGGGCTAGTAATTAAAGATTATTTTTTAATTCCACGTGACAGAATCACAGGCGATAGCTAATTTAAAATAATTATTTTTGATATAGCATCTTCACTCTAGTATTTATACCGCTAGCGTGTCTCGTATAAATGACGAATTATAACATGTTGTTATTTCTATTTTATCAAAAAGAATATGAGAGACGACTATATGTTGTCACTGTGTCAAGTGTCGCTGCAGTCAAAACCCAGTCACAGACAGCGATTTAGCGAAATGTTCATATACTCTGCTTTTGATAAGCCTAACAAGATAAAGCTTGTAAATAAAAAAACTGAATTGTAAGGAATCTTTTTCAGCCAGGAGACTCTGTACCTATTGTACAGGTATCATATATCATAAGTGAATGAATGAAAATAAGTATGAAAATACTAAAATATAGCTTTTCTCTGTTTCTAAAATAATTTGAGATTGATTTCTTAGTTCTCAGAAAGATAATAGTTATTATACTAGCAAGGCCGGTGTCAGCCGCTTACGTGGATATTGCGAAATTATGTTCAGATGTGGAGCGGGCTAAATATAACCCGACCAAGTTGCGCGGGCGCCGTGCCCTATAGTTCTCGCATCTTTTCTCGTGTACACACAAATTGTCATCAACATTACAATTAATAATACCTTATCATTAGTTTCTGAGACCAAAAACTCAGTATAAATGACACATTTATCTCTGATTTATCAAACGTAAAGAGGGATAACGATATGATTTATACAGCGACTTCAGGCTCAGAAACCAACGATTAGTAATCGAACAAATTACGATTAAAACTATAAACACATCGAGAAATATTGCAAACATTTACTAAGATGGTTTAATTTCATATTCGGTGTTATTGTCAACTGTATGTGAAGTTGCTGCGTGCAAGAATTTGTCACCTCTCGACACTCTAGTGACAAAATCCCTTAATTCTAGAATTTTTTCTCCCGTTTTCTTGACATCCAGGATGGCATAACAAAAATTATTAAATGCTTCTTTCCTATGTTAAAATCTACGTCTCTATTCAAGCATTCAGGGAACAATTGGGTCCGCTAGTTATAATTTAGTTAAATAATTTATACATTACAATCATAAACCTACTATTTTAATTCCTTGGTGGCTAAATTGTTTGATGGTTAAAAGCAATATTTTGCTCTAAGGTTTAATATTTCCCCAAGACTTATTTTTAATCTGTTTGAGTAAACAGGTAAGTTGAACTATTTCGGTGTATGAAACACATTACAAACCGATCAGCAAGGTCGGGCAGAGTTAGACCTGTACGTTTACCGTGATACTAAAACTTTATAGCGTGCATTGAAATGTTGACCACATCTAAACTAGTACTCTTAGTAACAAAGGTAAGAAAACAGACCATAGATTCCTATATTTATTACACTACTTTTAAAATTTCATTAATTTTGGTGAACTGCCAGTGCTACTGCTGCTACAATTCTACGATACTATAAAAACAAATAAGATATTGTGAATATTAAATACAATAATAGAAGTATTACATTAACATACATACATCTCTACCATGTCTTCCGTGGGTTCCATGAGTCCATTTTACAGCTTGCTTTACACAGTAGACGCAGCCGTGACAATAGAACAATATCGTAGAAGAATATTTTCTTCTTCTGTTATGTTACAGTCCTTCATCTTGTGATATCGGTTACATGATAAAATTGTAATCTCATTACATCGGGTCCCGTATAAATAGTTTAATTTTATTGTATATATTATACTAGAACATGGTTCACGGATATAGCCTCATATTGATTTTCACGTACGTAAAACTAACGTATAGGTAAATACGAGTCATTCTGCAATAAACACTCTGACTCATACCGGCTGCTTCATTTCCAACCGCCCTGGTTGTCTCGAACTCGAACGTGCTAGATGAAATTAATATAAACTTGCATATTCATCTCTCCTATACCCACGCACATGCTCTTTGTCAAATGTCCAACTGTGACACTTGTGCGTCTTCCTCTTTCGACATATGTAAGATAAGTCATTTTCTTCGTACTGCGTTGTACTTAAAGAAAACAAATCGTTCCCTTTTTCACAATGATTCTTTTGCAATAGGCTATTTAGTCAAAAATTTATGTACATTGATAGTCAAAAGTAAGATAATCGGTGGGTTTCCACTGACGAGCATTTACAACAACATATATATTTGTTCTTTCAAAGGTTCGAGAAAGACAACAATGGTTGTTCCCATACAATGCCCATCAATATTAGCTCTACCAGCGAGATCTAGTGTTCTTTTTTGTACTATGTCTTGGGGGGGAGGAGTGTTATGTAAGACTGTGTAATACACTGAAGTTTAACTAAGTCAATGATCTCATAAAATATGAATTACAAATAATTTGGTTCTCGATAAACAATTTTATGGATGATAATTAAATAAAAGAAAACTACATGAGAAGCCGTCGCCGTGGTATAACCGACATTCCGACGCAGTCAGAAATAGTTTTGCGTAGGCGTTGCCAAACACCTTTACCTACCGACATTATTTAGAAATGTGGAAACGAGCTGGGAAGCACGATACTGACGGCTGGGCGAGCATAAACCACAGATAATAAATGAAAACTGATAATTTAAGTATAATCATCAACAAGACTCTTGTTGTACTGTAACTATCTTGTCACGTGTGTTATTTTCTGTGCTAAAGTAGGTTTTACATATTTTTAGGCAGAACTTACAACGATATCAGCTGCATTTAATAAACTTCAACTTAATTTTTTTTAATAAGTTTAATAGCTATCGAAAATAATTTCAAAACAAATACATTAGATAACCGTATATACTTTCATAATATCTTTTGTTCGCATGTTGTCAAAGGCATCACATATTTTTAGTTATTTTTTGGCGCCACCGTCCATCCGTACTATGCCAACTACAGTGTTACATGAAATATACAGGTTGTCCGAAAATTTACTAGATTTTTCAGGTATGTAAAAAAATTCATGGGAAACTGTCAGCCATGTAAAATTTTATAAGAAATAGAAATTTCAAAATATCCTTTTGGTAAAAAGCAAAAAAGCAGCGACTATAGCAGAAGATTAGAAATGGTAATTTTATTAAGTTTGCAAGCACGCTGTTATTATATTAGATTTTTCTAAAAAGTATCTGTAATTTGTCGATTTTTATGAACTTTTATTTTTTTAATCAAATTAAAATTAATGTCAGGGCTTTATTTAATATAAAAATAAAAATATTTTCGGCCAAGGAAGCTTTACTCTTAGCACATACACAGTTTGTGGACATCCTGTATAACGAAATATACAACATTGTCTCGAGGTAACGAACGCATGCCCGAGGTTGTCCAAGCTTTATTCTATTGTCCGTAAATTTTCATTTGCAGTTATGATAATTATCTAATAAAAGGTTTCAACTTTGTCTAAAACATGGTATTAATACACAAAACTTTCAATTTCTTAAATTATTACTTACTTATAAAGTTTGCTATAGCAGTTTTTATAAAAAGAATGAGAGATTGGACTATTCCTTTTTTGTATAGATGATACGACAGTAGAAACTCACGAATAGGTTTAAAATTAACATATTCAAAATGCTCTACTCCAAGTAACAAACTTTTAACTTCTTAAGTGAATTGTTCCTTTTCTAAGGTTCGACTTAAAGATCTAATTTCATTTAATTTTTTATCTTTTATTTTTATTAATATTACGCAATATTGTAAATTTATGCCTTTTTCAGGCACATTACGTCTCTGGAATATATAAAATTAAACATGAAATTATAACCAAAACCAGAGAAAGAATGTTCTCGTTCAAAGTGTTTGATAAATTTAAAACTTCTGACTCAGTTGAAATCTCAGCGCAGTCATTCAGTTTGTTTATTTGTAAGCTATTAATAAATGAGGTGATAAATATTTTGAAGTTCCTGCAACGTTAAATTTGGAATTTAGCACAATTTTAATTGTTTGTTGTAAGTTGTTTTTTGAAAGTTTAAAGATCCATCCAATGAACATATTATATTGTTGTATTTAAGTAATAAACAAAAACACGTATTGTCACTAAGTTAATGACGACGAAAAATGACAAGAAAGAATGACGTTAAATAGTTATCGGACGAAACGAAATATTTGAATTTGATTTTATAGTAGCGATTGCCCGATGGAGCCGATAGATCTCAATAAACCAGTCTTTATCAACGTACAGGTCGCAGCGCAGGTAGTACTTCTACAAAACGGACAGATGATCTGGTTAAGGTAGCTTGAGTGGACTGGAAGAAGGCAGCAGATTACAGAGCTATATGACGATCAGTGGCCACGTCCACTATTGGTCGACCTCACAATGACTAAGAAGAAGTGATTTAAGAAGTGAAGTGAAGTGAAGAAGTGTTTTAATGTTAAGAAATCAATATGTAACTGTAGTTACATTTTATAATGCGAATGAATATTTTAGTCGGTTCACCCATCGAACAGTCGCGCTGAACATCGGACAAGAAATTAGATGCATGCGCCAGTGACAAGTAAGCCATTAATATTTGTGCGATCTACCTATGTGGGTCATGTTGTTATTAAATAACACGGCACGGATTACCGACGGCATTATTATATCTGACTAACTGAAGTCCGCATACGTTGCAATGCCAAATTAAAATCAAAAGTATAAATAATTTAATAGTGATTTCAAAAGTTTTAATTTTTTAAGATTCTTTAAATCCTTTTGAATCATGTTCAGAACGTCGTACCAAAGTTCCAATCTTTTCAGTTTTAGGGACAAATATATACAATTTAAAGTTATTTAGAAGATTATGATCGCACGTGCCAAAACATTTTCACAATCTCTCTCATTTTTTCTAATTCGTAGCAAACAAATGCGGAAGGCGGAGGATCGCGTACTGTGGAAGGCATTGGGAAAGACCTATGCCCAGCAGTGGGCAGATACAGGCCGATGATGACGATGAAATGTTTAAATATGCTTTATGATATTAAAGGAAATTCAATAGGTTTATATATATAATGATTTACAGGTGTTTTACAGAGTGAAGTAAATTTCGACATTTTTGAAATGTCCATAGGCACATTGATACTACGATTCAAACAAATTATCCTAACTACTCGTAGGTACTCATAGTCGTTTCAAAGTTTCAAAGTGACTCTTATATTAAACTAGCTTTTGCCCTCGACACCGTCCGCGCGGAATAAAAAAAATACACACAAGATAAAAAAGTTCCTATGTCCGCTCCTAGTTCTAAGCTACCTCCCCATCAATTTTCAGCTAAATCAGTTCGACCGATCTTGAGTTATAAATAGTGTAACTAACACGACTTTCTTTTATATATATAGATTTTATAAGCAATTGCTATCAATTACTTCAGTTCGCAAGTTATTGATACTTCACCATTGAGTCGATTTCTTCCAATTTGTAGAAAAATCTTCTATTAAGTTTATTTATAAAGTTTTGCTATGTTTTGGCAAATTCATGGTATGTATCACAAGTACAGAGTTTTGCAAAAGAAGATGTAGATTTTATAAATAATATCGACACATAAAATTACCACAAAATTCTTAAATTTTAGTAATAATCACGTAATTCTTAAAACACAAAGTAATATATAAGCGGCTAACCATTCACGTACTATTAAGTAATACTGACATACCGATACCGGAGAAATACGTGAACGTTTATTAGTTTATATAATGTCTCACGAAAGTTAAAAATATATAATCAAACACAGTCTTGTCCTGAGTTAATATTCGTTTTCTGGAAAAGAAAATGGGTGAAGCAAAGAGAAAGTTTAAGAAGTAACTAAGTCGTTTTTTTTTACATTATTTTGATACAGTTAATTGCATTCGATCACTTATGCACACATTTCCTAACTCGACTACTCCATTCGCAGATTATAAAAATCTATTTTGATCTTTATGTTCCGAAACGGTAATAAAGGAGTCACCGCGTTCGCTGCCAACAATCCGGCTTATTTATGTGACGTAAAAATACCAACGATATGGTGTAAAATTTACGGGTTTGTATTTTAATTGTAGCATTTTTTCCACTGGCTACTTACTATTAATTTAACAGATTTTTCGCCACTGGCAGTAGACAAATTAATTTTTATGTTTTGATTCTAGCACTGATTAATACTTAACTATGACAAAACTAGATTTTTTGTACTTACTGAAAAACTTGAGACCAAAAAAATATTATAAGTTTTCATTAGAGTCATGATGATGACGTAGTTAAACTTTATACTTTCTCAAGGGTAAATACTAACAAAAAATGATATGTTAAAAATACTCTTTTCAGTCACGTGACACTCACTGCTGGGCATACGAATCTCCCAAAGATCATCACGACGGTACTTAATTTGTTAAAAATATTAATAATAGTAATTTCTACATTTTTGTTCTACACGTTAATTTTTAGCTGCGGCATTCATTGGAAATAGTATCTGAAAGCATCGATGTGTATAAAATTTATGCGCAGTTAAATTTATTGAATCTTAGAGAAAGTTATCGTTTATTATGCATAATAATATAGTTACATTTGTCGACATGGTCAGTGGATAATGTTTGAGATTTATTAAATAAATTATTTTATAAATTTTTTTAGGTTGGATTTTTAAGTAATTTAATGACGTGTGTCAATCAAACGCCAGCATGGTTGAAGACCTAGTCACTGCTAACTTAGCTTAGGTCTAAGCTTCTAAGTGGTGTTTTCGCATACGTACTCAGTTTAAAAGAGTAAGATTTTTTCAAGATCACAATCGCCACTAAATTCCTGTCATTAGTGGCAGTAATAGATTCAACTTCATATATCCCTTGCAAACCTTAAAAATGTCATTAATCGAACATTAAATATTAAATAAAAATCAAACAATGTGTAAATAAAATAACGGAGAAATTGGCAAGAAGCGCGGGCTGCGTGTTGTATTATCTATATGTAATTGTGTGCCATTTCGTCGTAGAATTAATTTGAGCTTTCGTGGCTGTTGACTCACCCGTGTTGGTGAGGAGGGGAGGAGACACACGGAAAGCATTCGGCCCACTTCGCCCAGGTACGAATATAACCGAATATTTTCCACCTGCGCTTATGAAAATCAGGACACTGGACAGACGCACACGATATACAGTTTATCACGTTTTGTAAACATTCCTTAAATATTTTTTTGATTTTATAACGAAATCTGCTAATGTACCCGACTGATTTACCGTTTATTTCCGAGACCAAATTCTCTGTGCAAAACATATCGTCATGCCTATCAATATTTTTGACAAAACACAGACAAAAATATCTTTTAAACGGACATTTTGGTCTCAGAAACTTACGGTAAGAAGGGTAACGTTTTTCAATTTCTTTCAAATTCCAATGTGACCTACAGCCTTAACGAGTGAACCGATTCAGCAATCATTAACATCTTACTACCCGATCTTTGATCCCTTTAAGGCCTTACGAATACAATGTAATACAATACAACCGTCAAAGATTAGGGGGAGCTTTTCTCCTTACCCCTCCCGCCAACACGTTTAAGTCTCCCAATACTTTGTATGATGGCTGATATACTAATTTACCCATATCAGATCTGTACCTATTAGTACAGGGAAAAGTGCAAGGAGACTATAAGTATATAAGTAGATGTATAAGTTCTCAAGGTTATGTCAAGAGTTGGAAGCGAAAGGCTCAAAGAAGAAACGCGGATTTTTTTTAAACCAGGCCCAGACCAACCCGCGGTAGTAGATTCTCAGATAATGGTGATGATTAGTTCTCAAATTATTTACTGTTGTATTAGTTTATATTGCAGAACTTTTCTTGCGCAGTGTACATTCATTGCACGGAAATAGAATGATGATTAATAATGAATTCACTTGATACAAGACGTCGCTAGAATATCTCGAAATTTGCAATCAACATTAGGCGTACAAATTGGCAGGTGTTGATGTTGTATATAGATAAAAGATAACTCAACTTTATCTTTTCGGGAAAATATTTCTAAATAATAGTTATAAATATATGTCTTGTTTTAGACTGTCTTTTATAGAATAAAATCTATTACGTAACGTTTAATTGACGCATAACTTATTAAATTTAAGCAAGAAAATGTATACTCGTATTTTCTTTATATCCATTTCGATGCTTAAGAAGATTTGTTACTAATTTTATTCTGTAAAAAGACACTGTTTTTGAAGATATCAGTCTTTTAAAATAATGGTATTAAGAAACTGAAATAGGATATAGCCCAGGTTCATTAACTCACAGCTTTATTCGATAAAAAGATAAGATAGATGACTTTGACTCTAAAGCGCCAAATGAGACTTGTAAATATAAATTCAACATTTCTGTTTATTACAATTGTCCAAAAATAGTGTGGACCACCGACATCAAACTTATTTAATTTTTTTGTTTTGATTTTTATAAGTCTAACGTAGAAATTAGGATCTGTTCGAAGAAGGTTTTGTTTTCAATAAACGTATTTTCATTGAAATAAATTTTCTTGCTAAATTAATTTATGTATATAGGTATATATAATGAAAACTTTAGTTTTAATTTACTGAGCTATTAAAAAGATAATATTAACCCGAAGTATAACTTTTCTTTTTTCACAGCTTTTATTTTGTTGATTTTACGCCTTATAATTATTTATTTTTTACAATAAAACTAAATGAAAAATATTTGAAGAAACCGCTTGAAGAAAATTGATTTTTCATGTCACATATTAACGGGTGAGAAAAAACATGCACTTGACAAAATGTATGTAGGCTAAAATTGTCGCACTGAATGTTTTATATCTATGGTTTGTAAATCCGTTATTATATTATAATTGCTTACTAAACTTTGAAGGGTTTTGCCAATTTTTTGGGCAAAACAAATAATGTAGAAAGGCGACGGCGTTAAGGCGGGCGTGTCTATAAAAGGCTGAGAGGGGGGTGCGCGGGGGTGGTAACACGATCCCTGAGCTCCAGCCGGCCGGCCGCCCTGGAGCGCGGCGTCGAGCGGGCGGTGGACGGGTGGCGGCGGGCGGCGGGCGCTGGGCGGGCGGGGTGCGGCGTGCGGGCGGGAGCGGCTGCTGCGCGCGCGCTTCCCGCTCGCGCTCTCACTAGTCGAACGGTGCCCGACCGGTAACGTAGCGCCGACTGCCGATCGAGAGACGAACCAGCGACAATGTCCGCCGTGGCGAAAACCTCCAAGTACACGTACCGCAGCAGTGGCGGCGGCACCACCGACGTCAACATCGAGTACAGCACCGACCTGAGTGCTCTCTCCAGGCTGGAGGTACCGGCCCCTAACCAGTGCAGTGCTTGTGAAGTGTTTGCTTACGGACACATGATAGAGTATCTTGTATTTTTCAGGACAAGATCCGTCTCCTCCATGATGATCTGGAATCCGAAAGGGAGCTGCGTCAGAGGGTAAGGCTCGATCGACCGAAATGTGATATGTGCGGCCGCCGCGACCAAAGCTGGCGCGCCGGCGCACACGCAGGTGTGGGCGGGACAGCGCACAAGCACACCTCTATTAATACCGCCGCCCTCGATTTATCGCTTTCAATAAGCACCCTATTTGTGAAAATTTCATAATACGCCGCCCCTGAGCATCTCAACTTCTTTGGTGTCTTTAACATTTTTTTTTAATGAAAAAATAATAACTCGAAAAATATTAATAGTTAATAAAATTTTACTAATTGATTTGATTTCTTGTATAAACAAACAGGGTAAGTTAAATACGTTTTATATTCAGAGATTATACTGTTATTTAAGTAAAAAGTTTATCGATAACTTGCAAGTTAAATTTCTAAGTGAAGCTCGATTTTTTTCAAATCAATATAAAAAGCATTTTGGAACATTTACGGATAGTTACAGTAACTTTGTTTTACTCGCAGAAAAGGTACAAAAGATTGTATTTTTTTTCGTAGAGTAAGAAAAGGGAAATGTCGAGTGACATTTTAATATTAGTATGCATGTAGTGATCGCACGGCCGGTCGGTCCGCCGGGGTAGCGGTGACTCCTCGGTCGTCAGAGATCCGCGATATATTTAGGCACATAGCGAAAGCATTCTTTGAAACGACTTCTTGCTCTCCGGTCTCACTCTTGAAACTGGGCCAAATGATGCTCGTTGCCGTTGAGAATGCCACAATATTGAAATATAATAATAGACTCTGCTGTTAGTGGCGAAAATATCCGACTTAGTCACAGCTACCGTGAGATACGGATTCAGTCTTAATATAGACTGAAGTACAATACTGAAATACGTGAAGGACGTTTCCCTAAGACTTATTAATTGCATAATCTACTTTACATACGACAAAGAAGCTTTTACACAAAAATAGGTCTCTTTATGATTTTTTCTTCTTTTAAAAATGTACATCTATAACTGGAAATGGTCGTTAGTCATTTCTACAATTCATACCATCCAGTTAAATAATAATATTATAAAAATAAAACAATTTATAACTGTTGATAGATTGTTATATATTTTGCAGTGCAATATGTATAGTGTTTAGGGACCTTCAAATTACATAATTTTTTAACTTCTAACTTCTACCATTGGTATCATCGGTTTTGTCATTGTTATCTCCACTTCATTAAGATGACTGAACACTTTTTTTTGCTAACATTCTGATTATAAGTTAAACTATTTAAGTACTTTTTACTATTGTTTGACTAACATTGATGATAATTATAAAAAGTACTTAATTGTTACTTGAACATTGATTGAGAATTTTTAACATGTATATATTTTTTTGTAGATCGAGAGAGAGAAGGCAGATTTGAGCGTGCAAGTTATTCAACTTTCCGAAAGGCTGGAGGAAGCTGAAGGCGGAGCCGAGAGTCAGGTAAATGAAATCTTCTTATTAATTTTTATTGACTATGAGAAAATAATAATCATATCAAGAAATAAGGAATTCGAAAATTAACAGAAAGAAACAAATGACATGCCGGATAAAATTTTACAAATTAATCAACAATTGCCTACTGATAAACAGATGTGAACAAGAATTTGGACATAGATGAATACAAGAAAAATACAAAAGCTTTGAACGTGAATTAACCAAACAAATAAAATGAAACGTTTCGAAAGCGTCATGTAAAAAAACAGGAATTTCAGATCCTGAATGGAAATGAAGATCTATTGACGATATATTTTTATACATGTTTTGAATATTGTATCTCCTTGTTTGCTTTGCGATTTTTAATACAAGCAATTGCGATTTTTTTCAAAAGCTGTGCGGTATTGTTTGAATGTTTTTTTTTTGTTATAGGATGCAATATTTTATTGTTTTAAAAGGCAATTTTACTACAAAGTCTAGAAATTTCAATATTAGGATTAAAGTATACTTTTGACTATTATTAACAAACCTTAAGATATTGCTGCAAAATCAATAATTTGATAAAAATATAATAATATTTTCTTAAGTTATGACATAATCAAATGCGTTCCCTATAAGATATATTATGGGGGCGACATTTGAAATTATTTGTTGATGTTTCAGTTCGAGATCAACAGAAAACGTGATACTGAACTTACCAAGCTTCGCAAATTACTGGAAGATGTCCACCTGGAATCCGAGGAAACCGCCCACCTGCTTAAGAAGAAGCACCAAGAAATCGTGGTCGACTTCCAGGACCAAATCGACCAGCTTACCAAAAGCAAAGCCAGGTGAGGAAAATCGCTTTTGTTAAATATGCGTGAGTGGTTCATTTCACGTTGTGTATCACCAGTGTAGCTCTAAGTTATTGCAAAGCGAACTTTTATTATTTGCGAATAAAGATGAGCGAAATGTAAACAATTTAATGTACTGTGGAGTTTGCGAGTTTAATAAGAGATTTCTTTCTATTATTCGTCATATATATCTTTGTCTCCAGGGCCGAGAAGGAAAAATCCAAGTTCCAGGCTGAGGTTTACGAACTGTTGGCCCAAGTAGAAAATATCACCAAGGAGAAGTTCACATACTCGAAAACAGTCGAAAAGCTGGAAATCACCATTAGCGAGCTTCACATCAAGATTGAAGAACTCAACCGCACCATCGTCGACATCACTTCTCACAAGCAGCGCTTGTCTCAGGAAAATGTCGAACTTATTAAGGAAGTTCAGGATCTTAAGGTAAATTGATGATAAAAAAGTATTCGAAGTAAGAAGTTACAATGAATCCAGAAAATTTTAAAAAAAAATATTTCCAGGTTAACATTGAAAACGTTGTGTACCTCAAGAGCCAAGTTGTAAGCCAGCTCGAAGACTCCCGCCGCAGGCTTGAAGATGAAGAGAGGAGGCGTTCTCTGCTTGAGGCCAACCTGCACCAGGTAAATAAAATTCTGTGAAAAAGGGTCAACGTATTTTCAGTAAAATTTGATGAACTTTTTCACACTTTTCGCTATTTAACTCTACAGGTTGAGATTGACCTGGAATCCGTCCGCGTGCAATTGGAAGAAGAATCCGAAGCCCGCTTGGATCTGGAACGTCAATTGGTCAAAGCCAACGGTGAAGTCCAGCACTGGCGATCAAAGTTCGAGGCCGAGGCTGCTGCCAGGGCTGAGGAGATTGAAGAAATCCGCCGCAAATACTCTGCCCGCATCCAGGAACAAGAGGAACACATTGAAACTCTTATTGCCAAGATCAGCAGCATTGAGAAGCAGAAGTCTCGTTTGCAGAGCGAGGTAAATCATTCTACAAACCTATGTAAATCGGACAATATTGGATTTTCGAATAACTTACCATTGACATCATAATATGTTTTAGGTTGAAGTGCTCATTATTGATCTCGAGAAGGCCAACGGAACAGCTCGGGAGCTCCAGAAGAGAACGGAACAACTCGAGAGGGTGAACATTGAAATCAAGTCGCGCCTTGAGGAGACCGTACAGCTGTACGAACAGACTCAGCGCGACCTCCGCATCAAGCAGACTGAGATCCAACGCATCACCCACGAACTTGACAAGACCCGCGAGCAGAAGGATGCCCTTGGCCGCGAGAACAAGAAACTGGGTGGTAAGTAAAGATAATTAAAAGGTTTATAAGTTCTGAAATGACTATAAGGTTACGATCGATAACTTTAACGATTCGTCGTATAAGTTACGATGAAAAGTTTGGACTGACCGGCAAGGGGCCATTGAATTTAGTTTAGAGATATAAGCAAAAATATTAGCTGACCAACTGTTATTAGACATAGATTGCCCACCTTATTGTTACAAACAAAAATTATTTTTCCGATTTATATTTTCAATTTATCCAATAACTGCTACTGGCACTGTTGTTACTAAGTTATTATAATATATTTTTTGTTCTTTAGATGACTTGCATGACGCCCGCGCTAATATCACGGAGTTGACCCGCCGTCTTCACGAGCTCGAAATCGAGCTGCGCCGTCTTGAGAACGAGCGAGAGGAACTCACTGCCGCATACAAGGAAGCTGAAGCTGTAAGTAACGATCACATAATATATTTTTTACTCCCCATTTCCTTAAAAATCGAGTTTAGCAAGAAGAGAGCTGATATTTTTCAAGACATGATAGTATATTGCAGCAAAGAGAAAAGGAAAAAGGGCACTCCTTGTAAACTTCGAAACATTTTAAATTGAGTAAAATTAAATCAATATAGAATGGCATTACTCACACAATATGGTAGATGTTCTATAAAATGAATGTATTATATTTATTATATTTAACAGAGAAATTCTTCAAATAACGAACGGCAAAATTAATATAAATAGATTAATTAACAGCTTTAACTGTTCGCTTGTATGACAGTGCTAATAGTAATTCGCTTCAGCATTTGTTGCCGTCTTCTATTACACACAGAAGTACTTTGGCATGAGTTCAATTACGAAATAAGATCTCGAAATAATCGTTGTGACCTCTATATCTAGGAAGTAAATATCCAATAACTAATATGTAACACATCATCTATATCTCGAGTGTAAATAATTTGTAAGTAGTTGATGATTCCTCCTCCTCCTTCCTATTAGTAATTAATTATTTATAATAAAAAAAATTACATTTATTATCACATATATTATGTTACAGCTTTTAAACTGTTACAGGTTCAACTGATTTTTACTTTGGTACTTATCATGATAATAAGAGTCTATCGGTTCCCCGAAGACTATGATAATTAGGATTTTATTAGGATACTAAGTGAAAATATTCCTTTAGGTAAAATTTTGACTTTATTGCGAGCAGGGCCGCAAAGCTGAGGAGCAACGCGCGCAAAGGCTGTCCGCGGAACTTGGTCAGTTCCGTCACGAGGCCGAGCGTCGCATTCACGAGAAGGAGGAAGAAATTGAAGCTATTCGGTAAATTTACAATAACATAATAGGAAAACAAATTGTTTTCTCTTTTTTCTCAATTAAAAGACGGAACAGTTTGTTTTTATACACGTATCCCTATTATCTGAATCACATTTAGACTCTTGGATTTGGTATAGGTTTCTTTTTCATGGCTATGATACGTATTATTTCACTTTAATCTTAATATAAGAAGTCTCTGGTTCTATTTTCAAAACTTCTTTTTCAAAAATGATATACAATCAATAAAATTATAAAGCACGAGTAGCTGGCGTTCGTAAAATGTTACGTCATCGTCTACATTGTTTTATTTGGCTTGGTCAGACAAAGCTGAGTTTTTACATTTTATACTCTGGACGTAATGCATCTTTATTCATATCGGCATTGGCATAAGATCAATCTATATTTAACTCTTTCTCTGATTGGCAAGTATAATCGGAAAATACATATAATCTTTGGCACAAGCTTCCTAATAAACTTTAAGGATGGACAGTAACGATTTTCATGCGGTTCGGAGACGACTTCTTCCTTTGAATAACGCATGAATATAGTGTTGGTGTCTAATTGAAAATTAATAATCTTATTATGGCTCCAGTTCATATTCCAAATTTGAAACAATGGAGTCGTCCCCCAACTTCTATTTATGAAAACAACTACGGCTACGGGATCAACTATTATCAGCCAATGATAGACTATATTGCAGCTAAAGAACAAGGAGTATCTGCTAAGCCCCCGACTCTACCTTGGAACAACGAACGAGGTTTAGAAAAATACAGATACGATGGTCCCATCAAAACCTATTCTGAAGCAGATCTTTCAAGAATTTCAAAGGAGGTTGCTGAGAAAGCGAAGAAAGATCTCAATACTTTCAATGTTACTAAAAGATCGCCTTTTTCAGTAATTGCGACCGCAGCTGCAGCGAATGTGTCTAAACACGTAGCTACTGAAAGTGTTGTCGTCAAAACGAAAAAGAAGAGATCGGAAAGATCTAAATTAGAGAAACAAACCACATATTTCAAGGATAATGCATTTCTTGATAAGTCGTTCAGTGAAAGTGAAGTTGGGGCGAAAGTAAAAGGAAAATCAAAAGTCTATAAAGGGAAATCTGCTAAAGCTATCGCTCAAACATTGCTTAATGAGGGTTTAAATAATGTTTCTGAAGTGCAACTGAAGAATTTTGATTTACCTGTAAAATTTTACGATAATTTCGATTATTCCAAACGATCTAGACGTGTAGAAAGTAGTGATTTCGAAGCTGAATGCGCTCAAATTTCTAAAGCAATCCAGCTAGCCAAAAACCCACCGAAGGTGTGCGTCGTTAGAATTGAGACGGATATACCGTCAATTGATGAATCATACCGTCAAAGACTAACAGAACTAAAGGAAACTATAAATCAATTCGAAAATATTAACACAAGTTTTTTGATCGACCGGAGGTATTAGATAATTAAATGAACGTTTACTTTGAGGTATCGTACAGTTGTAAGTAATTAATCATTCTAATAATAAATTACTATTTTTTGTGTTTAGCAAGCAGACCAGCATTGAAATCGAGCAGTTGAACGCTCGCGTTGTTGAAGCTGAGACCAAGCTGAAGTCTGAGGTGACCCGCATCAAGAAGAAGCTGCAGATCCAGATCACCGAGCTCGAGCTGTCCCTCGATGTTGCTAACAAGACCAACATCGACCTGCAGAAGACGATCAAGAAGCAGTCTCTGCAGGTATACATTCAAAAAAGAGTTTCATTATTTGAAATTATTGTTATTTTTATTAATTATATTGAATATATTAAAAAATTATACCTTTCTATTTTATACTTAGTGCGTGTATTAAATGTAAGCTTTACGTAGTCTTGGCGTATTCTGATTAAAAATAGAGCAAGTAAATGTTTGAATTGATAAACCTTGATAGACTTAATCGCATAATTCAGTTTCAGAATAGTATAAAATAAACCTTACAATTAAAAAGAATTCCAACAAAGTAATCATTCTAATTTTCAGCTGACTGAGATTCAGTCTCACTACGATGAGGTCCAGAGGCAGCTCCAGGTGACCCTCGACCAATATGGCGTTGCCCAGCGCAGAGTACAATCCCTCACCGGCGAGATCGAGGAGATCAGAGGCAATTATGAGCAGGTATGTTGTTGCGAACCCTAAATAAGAACGCTAAATACTAAATAGTATTTGTTTACTACTTCGATGGAACTCAACAGGCCACATGTTTCCTGTATGATCCAATGCAACAAGTAGAATGAACGCATACAAAATGTAGAAGAGGATGATAGGCTGAGAACTAACTATTAATTAATTCAATATGTACCAGGCCCTTCGCGCTAAGCGCACCATCGAATTGTCGTACGAGGAAGCTCAGACCCGCATCAACGAGCTTACTGTGATCAACGTCAACCTGTCGAGCAGCAAGGCTAAGATCGAGCAGGAGCTCGCAGCGGTCGCCGCTGACTACGACGAGATTACTAAGGAACTGCGCATCGCTGACGAGAGATACCAACGCGTACAGGTGAGGAGATATGTATATATAAATTATTAGTACTAGTCTATGACCGAGGCATAATCAGGTAAAATAAGGTAGAGTTAGTTTACCTGTATATTTTATTTTCAATTCCACACTTTGTTAATTCTGGCACCTTAGTTCCATTACGTCAGTCTATTTTCGCTACGTTATTAATATTATTTTATAATAATTTCAGACTGAACTGAAGCATACCGTTGAGCATCTTCACGAGGAACAGGAGAGGATCGTCAAGATTGAAGCTATCAAGAAGTCTCTCGAAATCGAAGTTAAGGTAAAAGATGTTTAATCAAATTTTTCAGTTTCCCAAAACTTTTGCAATTGATTCTTCTTCAAAACATTACTTATTTACTACAAAAATTGTATAGTTCCACCTACAATACAACCTCATAATGATGTTGCACTGTTTGACATTTCTAGTAATTCCCTTACAGAACATTTCCGTCCGCTTGGAGGAAGTTGAAGCCAATGCCATTGTTGGTGGCAAGCGCATCATCAGCAAACTGGAGGCTCGCATTAAGGACTTGGAGCTCGAGATGGACGAAGAAAAGAGGAGACACGCTGAAACCATCAAGATCCTCCGCAAGAAGGAACGCCAAGTCAAAGAGGTCATGATTCAATGCGAAGAAGACCAGAAGAACATCGCTCTTCTCCAAGACTCTTTGGAGAAAACTACCCAGAAAGTTAACATTTACAAGAGGCAGTTGGCGGAACAGGCAAGATTTATTTTTAGTTTAACCTATATCTGTCAGTGTATTTTAATACTTGAAAAACGATGTATTAATACTGTTCTTTAAATTTCCACAGGAGGGCGTCTCCCAACAGAGCGTGACCAGAGTTCGACGATTCCAACGGGAGCTGGAGGCGGCAGAAGACCGTGCCGACGTCGCTGAGAGCAATCTGTCTCTCATCCGCGCCAAGCACCGCACCTTCGTCACTACCTCCACGGTGCCCGGCTCCCAGGTCTACCTGGTGCAGGAATCCCGCGCCCTCAGCACAGAGTGAGACACCCAAGCTCCGCCCCGCCGCACCAGCATTTCTTTTCACCAATCGTATAGGGGCGCAATTCCGGTCGGGTATAAGCCTAGTCGTTCGTTAAGTGATGTTTGAGTTACACGGTAGATGACGCTAGGAGGCATTTCTTGCCCACTAGCGCTGTCCATTGACCAAAGCCACGGTCCGGGACGCGCGCTCGGCTGAGGACTCGCCCTAATAATGCCGTGTCTCAACACTATTTCAGTCGGCAGCCGACTGCTCGTCCCTCGCCGATTTTTTCTATTGTAACTCCGAAAAACAATTAAATAAAGAACCAAAAACCGATAATGCTTTTTTTTTTCAATGTCTAATATAAGATTACTGGCGCTTTAGTATACAATGACAAGATGCACTGTATTAAGTGCAGTAGATAAAAATAAATAAAATATTTTATGTTAATTATTTATTAATTGTGCAATGAAAATTGTACGTTTATAATTGTAACTTGTAATAATTTAAAAATAAATGCTATTTATGTTAAACAAACAAAAAAACAATAAAAGTTCAAAAACAACCAGGATTTTTATTTCTTATTCATTGAATTTTAGTCTCTTTTGTTTTGCAAAGTTCTAAAATTGAAATATCTCATATACGAAATATCTTCTTAAAACATCATCATCTCCCTGGACTTATCCCACTCACCTTAAAGTTTCAGCTTATTTTTTACGGCCGGCCGCCTGCCTATCTACTTGTCGCCAACCCTACTTGGGAGGTGCATCTTAGAACATTTCAGTATGGATCAATCTAACTGAATAGTATTTAAGTTTATAAAAAATGTAATTAATTCTTACAGTTTAATAATTAAAACTTAAAAATAAAACTAAATAACTAAATCAATGAAAAAGATGATAGACAGTTCCACTTTATTCATGTACTTACATCTTACTTATATAATAACCGCGAAAGTTTGGATGGATGGATGTTTATTAGCATATATGTAGATCTAGAACGGCTAAACAAATCTGTATGAAATTTGGCCCAGAAATGTTTTACTATCCGGATAACATACTCGTATAGGCTAGTCTTCACAACACACATAGTTTTATTTTTCATGCCGATGAAATCTATGGCGATAACTTGTATTTAAATAACTAGATAAATGAAAGTTAAAGTTTAATAAACAAAGAAATATCACGTATCCTAAATAATCTAACCAAGATACCGTTACTGAATAATTTGGGTACTAGTCATATATGTGTTAAAGAGTCCTTGCACTTAGATGCAGTCAATGCAAAAGCTAGAAATTAATCAGATATCTTTATTCACTGCTAGACGTATCGATCTCCACCCGGTGTGTCCCGATCACACTGGTCACACTATTGACCGAAATTTAAATTCCTTTTTAGCCGACTTCAAAAAGATTTTTTTTTAATTTTCATCGGCCCAATAGGAAATACAAACCTCCACTGCTCCGCACAATTGTTGCACATTGATCGTCAAATAGATCGGTCACCTGTGTCCCTCAGAATTAACCTCAAATAGTGAACTCCCCCAATCGTGAACGTCGATGATCTTATAGGAGGCCCATCTATGCTGTGTTAACCTGTGTGACCGCTCTTCGAGGAGATTTTGGTCTCTTCGACCATCAGTTTATATCATTGCTACTAATACAATTCTAGCCAGGTCATTACAAATTTTTACAAAATGTTGTGAGTACTATTGCCAGTACTATGAAAATTCGATCCAAACAAACAACGAATAGAGTAAGTTAAATATATTTTTTTTTAATTGGGCAAAATTTTCTAGAATTTAAGAATCAAACAACCGGGTTACGTGACTAACTAGCATAAACACATAGTTCCGTAAAATTGGTATGTTTCAAATTCTTAGAATTATGAAAGGAAAATTGAGATTAAAAGGCAAAATTGTTTTCCGCTCCACCTTATTATTTTAGGTTAAATGTGACAATAAGCCAGTGACACCTTTTTTACAGGAACGGATAGTTTTAATTATGTTTACATATTTGTATCAGAAAACGTTGTTACTGAAGCGATTTCCTTCACTCACAGTGTGATTTCTGAATGTCACATTAAAGTTGTAAGTGCGTCAAATTTTCCAAAACTCAATTACACTATCCTTTTACAGTTTTATGTATCATGAAAAAACAAGCAATTGTTCTTGAATATGTATCTTTTGATAATATAATTTTTTTTAATCTGTAATAATCAAATCATAACGTACATATGTTCAACTTCTAATTTATCTTTCAACTCTATATCTTGCGGTAAGATTTTTGCGAAATATTGAATTGCTTTCAATATTGAAATATACATACATATAGACAGAAATATTGTAATTAGTGCTATTATTATTTGTTTGTACAAAAGACATTTACAATTCTACGGTGAAATACATACGAGTATACGATACGACCTCGTTACGTGTTCGTCACGTCAAACACACAGAGGCAGCGTGCGCGAGCGCTAGTGTCGCCTCCGCCCGCCCAGTCGCCGGCCGCCCGCCCTCAAGCGCACGCGCATCTACGTCACGACGTGCTAACTGGGTGAGTCAACCACAATTTGTAATTCAGCTTTAATTACATTAACGCCATGGTACAATTAAAATAGAAACTCGAGCGCTAGCTCATATAGTACAAGTGTCACGTGGAAAAAACGCCGGTTTTATTTCTGTACTGCATCTGTTCGATGCATGTCGTCTGGCCCGTGGAAATGTAATTAACCAAAACGGTATTTTGTATTAGCTTTTGCAGTTTTAGATTCTATGGAATGTGTTGCTTATATGTCTAATAATATTAAATGAAAGTGCAATAAACAAAAAATAAAATACTTTGAACCTATCTTGGATTACTCAAAAGGTTTGAATGAGATATAGTTAAATCAATTCTTGTGGACCTATAAAATAAAATAACTATTGCGTGTTATTTTCTTTATTTAAAACAATAGTATTTTAGTTAAAGTTGATACATAATTCAGTTGATGTAACCATATAAGTATAACTATTATTCAATTTTATTTACTTTGTATTTAACGCTAAAGCCTTCTACTGTATCAGTTAACCATTCCAATTAAAAAATATTGCAACATCTTTGTTGGAGACAACTTTCAGTTATACACAAAAAATTAATATATATCACAATACTGAAACACATTTAGATAGTGTTGTTTGAAACGAATTTATTTATGAACTAATGATTTTCTTACGCATATTTTCATGCAAAATCAATTGCATTCTATAATAATATTACTAATATTGTAATTATTTTTACAAAAACAAGTGCAGTTACACGATATAATATTTTTAGATGCGGTTCGAACTTGATTTTGTATCAAATAACAAAGATACATAGCTCCAGATACATTTCAATCTTATATCAAATATAGTTCAAGATTAGAAATAAATTCGGAATATTTATCGACCTAAAAATGGTACATTGAACTTAATCTATTAGGACAACATAATAAACGTCCAAAGTCAGTTACTTATAATCTTCAATAGTTTACTCAAAAAAAGTTTGGATACTAGATTTAAATTAAGTTAGATTTAATCAAGGTGGCCGTTTGCTCGTTTGCCACCTTGTGCTATAAAAAAAAAAGTAAAGTTCATACTACATTGTGATAATTAGGTTTTCAGGTTACACAATACGAAGGGGAAATGTAAATAAACAAAATGTTTCAACGCTAGATTAACCTTGGTGTGTAACACAGATTGTAGTAATGTTTTATAAAATAGTGTATTCGTGTATTGCTGATAATTACGCATAAATATTACCTACACTTTTTAATAAACATGAGAATTCAATCGTATAAAAGTGACAATGTGTTCTTCTGACATGGTTTTCGACCTCTATAACCCAAGTGATATATGAACATTTGTTTTCTACTCGATTTTTGTGGTTCAAATTTCATTATTTTCAGGATGATTCCTAAAAGTTTATTTATCGACAGCAATAATTGTACCTTTTAGGTTAAATAATTGATTTTAACAATATTGACATTATTATATAATTACATTGGCTTTGTAACGTAAGTAATTAAGACATCATCTGATAAAAATAACAAAGCTCTGAATGTATGTCAAGTTCACCGCTAACTAGTATTTTAATGTTTATGCGTTTGGTTAATACAAATATCATTTATTACCAGATAGAAAAGATATAGTTAGTGGAAAGATAGTTTTTATTATTATTTGCGATATACTTATAATAAATTTAAAAATATTAATGTTATTGCGATTAGTTCTTTTGGAAAATATAACATACTAGCTATCGCTCGCGACTCCGTCTGCGCGGAATTTAAAAAAAACTTTATAAGTAGCCTATGTGTTCTTCTAGACTATGTTCTACATCTGTGCCAAATTTGATCAAGATCATTTGAACAGTTCTGGGGATACCTTCAAACAAACATCTATCCATCTTAACATTCGCATTTATAATAATAATAACATAAAGCCTACGTAGGCATAGAAAATATCTACATTATTGCAATTTAGTTCCACTTATGCTCGTCAGGTCAGAAAATTTGTTCGCTGTCTTCAGTTGAACGCTTGCTTATAACCATGAAGTTGGAAATCGTTAGTGTTTATAAATAATATTGAATGTAATATTCATACCTACGCATCAACGTACAAAAGGTAAACAGTAACAGTAAATATTTCACTTCATAATGTACAGACTACATCTATATTTAACAAAGACCAAGCGCTGACAAGAATTATATGTTTACATCTCGAATGAAATATTTCTGATTCAAGCAACATATGTAACGACCAACAATAAGTAGAGATCGACGTGAAAATAAATATTTTAAATACATTAAGTTACCTTTTGAAAGATTACATCAATTGGACTCTGCGGTAGTTAGTTTAGAGGTTTTAAAAAAATGATTCTCGCATTTCGTAACTCTTTTATGACGAATTAATACAAAAAAGGTTAATAATTCAACAAAAGAAATAATGAATTCGACAAACACACTACTTCTATATATTGTTCAGTGCAAGAAACATCGTTCTAATGTACTTCATTTTTTAATAATAATCTATGCACTTCATAAAGAAGCCGATCCTCACAAGAACGGATATAGAGACACGCGGGGATATATAAAAATAATTTGTCAGGATATCCCATTGCACCGCACGAGGTTATTTTTACCCGCGCCGCCACAGTACGCAGAGATACCACTAATACAGCAGCACATAAGGGTACGTTCACATCTGCTTTGCGAACAGTACGCGAGTAGCATTTTATTTATGAACTTTATTTTTACCAATTGCAAAATTGAAATTTTTTTGTTTTCTTTGTTTTTATTGTACTGTAATTTGGTATATGAATGCGTTAGTTTTTGTACGCCTGATGATTTATAATAGCAAAACCTATTTCCTAACTTGTCTATTAGAGATTCAAGGGTTTAAACTATATTATACCATTAGGAATAGGTAACACAAATAAAAAAAAATCAATCCTGAATTGAAAATTTTAATCCTTATCACACTCCATATAGTTTTAAAATAAATATAAATAATGTACCCAACTTAGTATGTTGAATTTGGTTAGATTCAATTACATTCCGTCATCATTTCGTTGGCTGGGAAACGAACAATAAACCTTTCGCTGAATCGATTATAATGTTCAAGTATATTGTGCAATACTTTGTCCCTCATATAATTCGGTTAAAGTTATTTTTTCAAGGAACAAACACAATCGTGCCTTGTAATCAATTGTTCTTGTCGATATGTAGGTACTTATAAGGTTAGTTAAAATTAATTTCGCTTCCTAAGTAAAATTTTAATTAAAAAAAACCATTCAATACCGAACAAAATCACTCATGTTTTCGTAATTTAACTACCTCACATCTTTTCTATACTTACCTTACAAATTGTTAACTTTATCGTCAATAAACTTATTGTTTTCCCACCCAATCTCCTTGAAAAATCGGAGACGACGATATATTTTTGTAAGGATGTTGACACTTTCTTTGTGAATCGTTCTTTCATTTCCTTTTTCCTATCTTAATATCTTCGTTGCTCTTGAATTAACTGCACAACAAATTCTATTATTAGAAATTATCGTAAAATTTGATCAAGTTAAATTGAATATCGCTAAGCGAAACCACTTTTGTAGTCGTGAGTCATTGTATAAGTATGAGGTTTAGAATAAACTGCAACACTTGATAAAAGCCAGAATATGCCACTGACTGATAAATTGATATACAATTTATAACATGATAAAATCAATAAGTGTACACTTTAAGATCAAGTACTTGTCTTTATAAATGATGAAGGGATTTAAACTAGTGGTCGGTCATTGGCTTAAATTCGACCATAATTCGTAATTAGTTTTTTTTTTTTAACTTTTATTGTGTCTAATTTGACGTTCACTCATTCGCATAATCTCCTCAAAAAGGGATAAATAGATTTCGCTTCACATATTTATTTATTTATAATATACACGATATTAGCTTTGGGATTAGAACAAAGTCTTACAAAACTAAATCAAAAAAAAAATTAACAACCCTGCTTAACTCACACTATTTCAATACAATGGCAATTTAGGTCACAAAGCTTCTCTGGATGTCTTGTATAAGAGATTGATCAAAATCTATCCAGTAGGTTAAAAACTAGTGGACAAAGATATATTGATTTTAAATTTTAAGAATTAAATAAAATAAGTTCAAGCTAATGATCTAAAGACATTCGAAGTAGAGAAATGAAGTGCGTATTTCAAAACACAAAAAGAGACCGATCCCTTTCAACACCATTATATTTTTAGTCGTTTCCCAAAATACTTCTGTCTTTGAATAGGAAAACTGTCCAAATAAGAGTGAGAGCTTAAATGTATTTTTGAGAGTTGTTATTTGTAAACATCGACTCATAAAAGCAGCGAAATAGGTTATGGTACGATGACTTGTTGACTCTGCTAATTAAAATAATAGCACCAATATTATTTTAGAGGATATATCTAGCTATTTTAAAGTAAGGAAATACAAAAACTAGCTTCCATTTTGTCCTATTTAAATTGAATATGACATTCTTTTGGAGATGTTTTATTTTTTGAGATGTATTGTAAGCTTTTGTTTTATTGATTGTTTCTCTAATCGGATATCGTGTGTGTTTTAGAGATGATATTTTAGCCTCTTATTTTAACTTATTAGTATTTAATGGCTTTTTAAACCTTTTATTGTTATAGATCTTTATATTTATTGTTCAGAAACATATTTCATATTTCGTAAACATGGTGTATTTGCATTTCTGAAAATGAAAATCTCAGTTTGTAATCTTTTGTCTCTCTGCCCACAAGACCGCTTTAGTTTCGAGTAATCTCAGAAACGAACCGATATTGACGGGACTTTGGGAAGGTTGGTTGTGTACGTGGGAATATTGTAGGCTACTTTTTTTAAATTCTGACTTTGAAGTTGCGGACGAATGCTGGAAATAGACTTTCAATTCTGTTTTTATAACATTTAATTAGACTTTTTCGGTCACTAAACTTTACAACGTGCGACATCCCAAGAAAGAATGCCAAAAATGTAATTATTGGAGTTGGCTAAAAGCAGTATCCACTTAAGTAAGTTAGTTAATGAAGTATTAAAAACCGCTCTCATTGAACTTTGAGTTCTTTTAGTATGAAATGTATAAACATATTGCTATCACTGTTCTTTTCAAGCAGAATGAAAGAGACGACAATGTTTTCCTTCTGTTGTTTCAGGAACTATACACAATAACAGTTGAACATCTGATTGAATATACTAATTCAACTGTTTATGAGCCAAATTGATAGGATACTTAGGACATTTGTTTTGTTTGAAATAGAAGCCTTAGTTATTTCATTTTGTAGAATTATTGCCAGGTCTTAAAAACTCCTTATAGCCTTACCTAATAAAACTGTATAGCCATCATGAACGATCCTAGATGGCTTTATTACTCGGTCATCAGCTTCGATAAAAGCCGGCTAATTAGTGATGGCGTCCGTTATAGCGTACATACGCACATACACTTCGTAGAAACAGTATCTGTTGGCAATACCTCCGGATAACGACAGCGCAGCGGTGCCCGAGCCGGGAAGCAACTGCGACCCCATTTCGCCCGAGGCAACAACCCGTTCCGAACCCAAGTCTTTGACACTTAAACAACTGGGAGTAGGCCATTTATTTTCGTAATGTACTTTCGACAGAAATAAATCTGGGACTGATCGGTTGCGATTGTTTAGTGATCGTACCGAAGCCTCGTTTTGCTTTGCCGTTATTGTATTTATGTGCAAGTACTGAGATTAACACTCTATGATTTTTTTTTTTGTTCACCTTAAGAAAAACATATATATATTTTTTTTATATATTGGAAAAGTTAGCGCTTGACCACGATCTCACCCGGAATTATCATGCATGGAATATATTTTGAAGATGTATGCATATAAACGACCATTAAAGTGAACAACATATTTTGATATCTTCTATGTCAGCAGGTAATCATTCGTGAAGAATATTTCTGCATTTGCAAATTGATTGTTTTTTGGTTGTGTTCGATTTATGTGACGGTATGATATTTTCGTATTAACGAAATTGACAAACACGTAAAAATTACATCCATTTAAATACAAGTCGAGTGCGGGTGCAAACACGTTCTGAAACCTAACAAAATAAATATACGATCATTACATCGCACCCAATAGGGTTGGCACCGTAATAATTTTAATGAATAAATATTAATACATTAAAATAAAACAATAAGATTTTTTATTGGAAATGATTATTTTTCAAAGAAATATCAAATACTATTTTTTGCAAAGTGTTGACAAACTGTACAGTTGGTCCTCATTAGTACTGTTACCTACAAAAATATCTACATCGCTAAAAAAATTCCTGATACCTTGCATATGTATTTTATTGCACAATCAATAGCTCCCGCTCCACCAACTCCACTAAAGATAACCAAGAACAGTTTTCTTTTATATTATCCTTACTAATATTATAAATGCGAAATTAACTCAGTCTGTCGTTTTACGGCAAAACTACAGAACTGATTTGATTTAATTTTGGTACACAGTTATTATAGAGCCTGAGATAGGAAATAGGCTAATTTTTAATGCTAAAAAAAGTTGTAAGGGAGGATGGAAAGTTGTATAGACGTATCATTATTTTTACTGTTGTAATGCTTGAAAATTATCTTTTAGGCTGTTGTTTTGATAAAATTAAATATACCATTCAAAGTTTATAAATAATTTGCCCTCAAGGGTGGAAAATAAACATGAAAAATACGGTACGAAAGTTTAAGGATATAATGGAATATATAAGGCTTATGTGATTTTTTTGTAAGTTTAATATGTTTTAATAGTTAAAATACTATCCGAAGACAGTATTTCACGGAGACGCAGTCTCGGGCACAGCTAGTATGGCATAAATATAATCGTTTAAATAAGTAGCCAACCCTAAAACCGCACACACTTCCTAAAACACGGTCCCGGAAGCCGCGGTAACATTCGAAAGCATCTTAATGTTTTCTCACGAACAAAATTAGTCTCTGATATAAATAAGCAATTTAACAAATGGTGGTAGACAGAGATCCTGGATAAGGCAACTAAATAGTTGACTATTCACTTTCACTGGTTACGATATTGCGTTCGTAATGCACCATTTGCACAGCTTGGCATCAAATATGTTTGCATAATCTTTAGTACATTTTTAGTCTGATACATATTTGAAATAGAATAGAGAGTAATATTTGATATTAGAAGTAAAAAACCACTCTAAAAGTAACTAGTATATCGGTAAAAATGTTTGTGTATAAACAAATAATTTGGCTAGTTATTAATGAAATATAGTGGAATATATTGTTCCCATCATCAATGACAATATAATGATAAATAATCTATTTTATTTTCTCATTGGTTACGCAAGAGTTGTGACGAATAATTATTATTCCATGTAGTACACATTAAGGTTTGTCAAGAGTAACATAAAATCTCGCTGTAAAATCACGAGGACAGAAATACAGCCCATTACTACTTCACCACTGAAATATGAAGTAATTAGCGACCGCGACCGGTTCGCCATTTTGTTTTAACATATACTTTAATTGTGTTATTCAGTGTAACGGTCCCATGATAGTATCTCACTGCTCCGTCGTAAAAAGATCAATTCAATACAGTTTTGCTCGCATCTTTATCTATATTTATCGAGACGTTATTGATCTCGTGGCTCATGGGTTAAGCACCTGAATTGCAATCTGCAGGTCCTGGGTTCGAATCCCTCCATGTACCAATGTATTTTTCGTTTTATATATGTACATTTATCCGACGTTCTTACGGTAAATGTAAAACATCGTGATGCAACCTGCACATATCTGAGAACAAATTCAGTGATATGTATGAAGTTAACCAACCCGCACTGGGCGTGGTCACCCCTAACTTGGGGTAGGCTCCGAGCCCCTTGGAGGAGACGTTTAGTGAGCTGATGATGATATTTTCTCTTGATTGAAGTAATTATAACGGATCTTTTATTACAACGTGTCACTTTTTTACATTAATATGGCCTATATGAACTATTGTTGTTTTAGTTTTACTTTTACCTACCGAATTATAGAAGATTTTCAACCAGCTACTCATATACCTGTACACTGTACACTGTATGTGCTACATAAGTTGAAGAAAAATATATAATTCACATATTAACGCAACTTTTTCTTCGTCTTTGTATTTAAATTAAAAAACCACGACAGATCTAGATTTAAAACCGCATACATCTACGTGACCCGTACAATGTCAAAACGGTCAGTGGCCCATAAAACTACAAGCCTTTCAGATAATGTTCTGCAGAGTTCAATCACTGCAGCTACCCAAAAACTTGTCAGAGTGATTTATCTATACCCCACTCGCAGCCATCAAGCGTGGACCAAAATAATTCTATGTTAATACACATAAATTTATATCTTACGTTTATTGTGTTAAGAACTAGAACTGTATAAAACTGACATTAGATATTCAGCAACGAAAACTTGGCCATCAATCTTTTGTCCATTGACTCAATCAATATGGGTCAGCCCGGAAACGCTGAATTAAAATCGTTTCTATTTTGATGCCTGAAACAAACTATGATGGTGCATAATTTTATTTAAATCACATAGGAATAAAATTTAATATCATTAAGAAACATAGATGCAGGAATTCAGAATTTGTACAAAACATCAGTACTGTACAACTGCTCTCTAAAAAAAAAATATCTCAATACAAACTTTCATCCCCTACTCGAAAATATAGCTTAAAATTTGAAACTAGGCACTAGTTAGGTACCTGACATTATATTTAGAGATTAATTTGTATCAATAATCAATTAACATTTATAATTTTCTGTGAACATCTTCTTGATAATATAAAATTATCATTAAATGTCCTTGACAACCTATGTGACATTTATCATAGGCATCACAAGAGTCTCTTTGTTAATTCCACTTTTCAAACCAGTCGTAAAATAGTTGTTGTCAACTTGCTTTGCAAAAAAGCGATTAATGTCCAATTATAACTACAGAATACTATGTTCCCAGACGATTATCTTATAAACATCTTACTTGGTACTAATATTATAAATGTGAATGTTTAGATGAATGGATGGATGGATAGATGGATGTTTGTTAGAGGGTATCACCAGGACGGCTGAACGGATCATGCTGAAATTTGTCATAGATTTAAAACATATTCTGGAAGAACATATGTGCTACTCATTAAGTTATTTAAAATCGCGGGCAAAACTAGTTGTATTATAAATACGAAAGTTTGGATGGATATTTGTTACCAGGTTACATAAGCACGGCTTGTTAAGATGTCTAAATAAAATTTTGATCAAGGCTAATTTACAGTCTAGAAGAGAATTACCTGAAAATATTGTTTGTTTAATCGATAACATTGAAAAATAAATACTGTTTTTTTTTACCACGACGAAGTAGTAGCTAGTCCACTGATATATGTATATAATTATACAAATTAAAAATAAACTACACATAAATTGTATATTAGTATAGGTTTTGTGAAACATAGCAAACCTGTTTATATTTACCGTTAAAACGAGTGGACGGTGCAAAACATCCAGAACTTTTTTAATCGAGCGCAGGTCCTATACCTATATGAATGAAGCGTATACTGTTATATATAGTCTGAGAATAACTTGTTATCAATATAAAATTGTCACACATAATTATAAGCACTATTATTTATATTCATTATAGATTTCAAGTTTTTAAGAACAAGAAAATCTATGTGCTTTTTTCAACAATAATTTTCTAATATTCATTTTCGTGCCATCGTAATCTATCTATATATATAAAAGAAAGTCGTGTTAGTTACACTATTTATAACTCAAGAACGGCTGAATCGATTTAGCTGAAAATTGGTGGGCAGGTAGCTTAGAACCAGGAAACGGACATAGGATAATTTTTACCCCGTTTTCTTTTTTTCTTTTTTTTTTATTCTGCGCGGACGGAGTCGCGGGAAAAAGCTAGTTTCAGATAAAACAAATGAATTGATACATGGATGATTAGTAAGAAATCACAGTCATACTGTTTTTAAATTAGATACAAATAAAGTACAGAAGATCAAGCAGGAAACGTTTTAACATGAATTATTATTTAATTACATATTTAACAAAAATTTCTCTTTGACTTACGGAGAACTTTGTCGAACAATTAGACAAAGTATTCTACTTTCGAGCTCGACCAGCCGCCAGATTTTGCTTCACCGTACGCCAAAGTGAAGTTTATGCTCGCCAGTTTCTTAGTTACTTTTATGCCCGATAGAGGCGCTGCGAAAATTTCATAAAGAATTGTCGATACCACGATCCGAAATTCAGTGAAATTTCCGTCAAAACGTTTCCTGCAAAACGTCTCAAACATTCAAGTTTTCCCCTTGAATACAGTTCAATCTTTTGAACACGCATTTATTACTCGTAGTTTAATTTGAATATATTTATATGCACTTGTTTTGTTAGAAATTACAATAACACATTTTAATGAAACATAATTAACATTTTCAGAATATCAACGGACGTTTGTTGAGCATATGGATACTGGATGAAAACTTTCAAATATGTCCTTCAGAAATTGCGTAAGTTTTATCTACGTCATTTTATAAGATTTATTTGAGTTCCAAATTTATATTCAGGCTCTTAATCAGTCTGATTCAAGACCGAAGTATTCAATCAAATCCCTTGCTCTGTATTGTCTACATTAACGCATTCCTGCTCTATTTATAGAGCGAGCTGCTATATGCGTGATAATGTATCGTAGAATACAATTAAATTTCTAAGTGCTCCTTAAATTAGATCACAGGTAAATTATTTTATAAAAAAACATCCTTACGATGTTAAAAAATACATTATTTTAATTACATTTCAGTATGAACCTACAACATATGGCCGGAACCGTGATAGCGGAAGAACAAATTCTACAACAGATAGACCAACGACAGTTACAGCTAAATACACGAGTCCCACGTCATCATATAAAACATCAAGCATCCCTGTCCTATGTAATGATCGCTCTGCAAGAGAAGAGACACCGATTTCAACTGTAGCGAGTCGCTATGCAAGCTATAATAAGGCTGATAAAATAAATAAATATGACAAAAAAGACGTAAACAAACACTTGGTCCCTTCAACGACTATCACTAAAACCAGAGATGTTAGTCCAGTATCACTAACCGCAAAGTATGGTTTAAGTAGAACATCAAGGCACATAAGCCCTGATCGAAGAACAGCAAAAAGTTTAAAAGAAAAGAAAAGTGAAGCCATCTCCACTGATCGTGACAAAGACATTCCAAGCAAGACTGATAAGTCTGCAGGCTATAGTAGTAGCCTGTCGAGCTTTAAATTATATCCACGTTCTTCAAGTTACACTAGGCCTGCAACAAGGACTGAAACTAAACCAGAAGTTACTGTGAACAGATACGCAATAGCAAGTCGTTTATCGACAAGCTACTTGAAAAGCCCTACGCTAGTAAAAAGAACATCAGTATCACCAGTAAATGTTAAAGACTCTGATAAAACAGAAAGTACCCAACATATAAAAATTGCAGACGGTAAAGAAACTACACAAAAAAATAAAGAAAAAGATGTCGAAGAGAACGACCCTGAATCAGAAAACAATAACGAGGTTGAAACTATTAATGTTGTCACTCGTCATACATCACCAACACCTCCGGGATCATCTGCATATGTAAGGAGTCGACGAGCAGATTTAGCAAAAACTATTGAAAAAACTATATCCCGCTTAAAAAAGAGGCCTGAAATGGTACATAAAGAAATACAATCTGACAGATTAGATGATCCTACAAGATTGAGCAGATTTGGTAGTACAAGTAGAACAAGCCTTACCAACTGGTCATATTATTCACCAAAATCTCATAACTATACAGGATATGCTGGTAGGTATTCAACACAATATTCAAATTTGCGAGAAAATTCGGCACTTAATAATTACGACAAAAATAACCGAATCAGTACAGAACCTTTATCAAAAGAAAATTCGAATATTTCGATACATATAGACAGACATATTGAATCGGATAGAATAGACAAGACTGATGATATAACAACCAACTCAAGCAAAATCACTGAAACTACTAACCCACAACCAGAAAGTAACCATTCAGATATAGTTGTAAATGTTAATTTGAAACTAAAGAAAGTACAGGATCATATTCCACCAGCAGAACTCTGTTGTTCCGAAATAACTTTAACAAATAGCAATTTACCACCCCAAGCCCCTAAGGCGGATGGACCACAGAAAATTAAAAAAAATAAAGTTCGCAAGTCAAGCACAGACTCTTCATCCGATTCCAACACCAAGAAAAAACTTGTTAAAAAGAGAAGTAAATCAGCGAGTTCCACTGATTCTGAGCAAAGTAATGATACAAATAAAAACAAAGGGCTACGATTGAGTTCTTCATCTAAAATATTGAACACCACCGCTTCAAGTACTAATTTGCAAAATGGTCCATTAAAGTCAGCACAATCAAAATGTAGAGAAAGTAATAGCCCGGAATCAAGTGTAACTTTATCAACTCAATCGTCAGTAAGTGAGGAAGAAAGTAATCACAAACAGAACTGTAACGAATTTCGAACTTCGACGTGCGAGGAGCATTTAATAAAGCAAACATCTCCAGTGCGAACAATTAAAAACGAAGGAGGAACTGAAGAAGCAAAGTCATTTCTAATCAGAGCTTTAGCTCCTGTTACAAACCTTTTTAAACTAAAACATCAAGATTCTTTTGAAAACTCGCGCCGTCTTGAGAACCCAACAGCAGATTTATCAAGTAACGATAGAACAAGTTTCACATCTGAAAATAGTATAACAAGTAAAAGTAAGAATAATTCTGATAACATAATAGCTTCAAATGATGATGGTGTAGTGAAATTGAAATCTATTCGTCCGATTGAATCCCAAGATAAGACGTGGCGGCTAGACTCAGACGATGTGAAAGCATCTAAATACCAACGAGAAACGGTACGACAAATTGATCCGGGTAAAGATCTTAAAAGCGAGAAGCAAACTTGCCAATTGAATCTTACTGAAAGCGTCGAATCTATGAAACCGTTGAAAAAGTACCTATTATGCGATGATGAAAAGCCATGGTGGTTAGATAGCAGTGCTAATATTCCAGAAGGTATTGAACGTTTGACACCTCCAAGAAAATCGTCAAGCGACAGCGATAAAAGTGAAAAAGGTTTAAAAATTAAGAGCAATGACTCAGACGAACGAAAAGATTGGAGAATTCCAAACAGTGGGAGTTGCTCTCATCTCAATTTAGCAGATAATCAAAATAGCTTGAGTAGATCTAATTCAGATATAAGAAATTTTCCTTTGAGACGTATACGCCATGTAGAATCAGGTGAACGTCCTTGGTGGCTATGTAGTGACAAAAACATTCCAGAAGGTATCGAAAAATTACCACCACCAGCACCTGAACATGAGAGCGACAGTTCTGACTCTGAAGACGGTCATCTGTACATGGCTACGGACTTGCCTCCGTTTCCATTACACCTGCCCGATGATGAGCCATTGGGAGTTAGAAAAAGTCCTGAAGGCTTAGAAACGCCTGAAGGAAATGAAATGTATCGTGGTCGTATTTCTCCTTATGAAAATTATCATTATTTTAGAAGAAATTCTAATCAGGCCGCTTATCAGAAATGTTCTGAAAAATTCATATGTCGTTTTACTGACATAGATGATATATTGGGCACATCTGGACAGATTTACAGTCCTTTTATGGACTCTATATTGGCGAGAAGGACTGGACATATGGCATTTGAAGATGACGATTGCGAAGAAATTGATCCTACACAAGTTCGCATACACGACAGTACTGCTCAATTACCAGTCATAAAGAAACTGCCTTGCAGGTAACATATTTCAGACATTGTTTTACTTCTAATTAATTTTATCTAACTTATAATAAAATGTTTACACGTAACAAAACATTCAACTTAATGATATAAATCTATAATCGAAATCGTGAGTCTATAAGCAATGTTACAATTGCCCTCATAAATAATATCATGGCAAAATATACAAAAATACTAACTGTCTAATTTAGATCCTCATTTTAATGATTTGTTGAAACACCTGCTGTCTTTGTTATAAAAGTAATACAAGTGATAAAACGATAACAATCACGCAAAATAAAATGACCGATAATTTGATAGAAATTTATCAAACATGATAAATTTCTTTTTAGGTGTCCTTATTTTGTTAAATTTGTTACTTTGATATTACTTCTAGTATTCTGTTAATGGATTTTTAAGTCTTAATGGATAGTAATTTTGCAACAATTAAAGTTTAATCTTCTAACACAAGCTAGCTAATAAAACTTTTATTCTCCATCGAAGAATTGCTTTAATAAAATAAGAAACAAAAGCTAAAAAGTTACATAATTAAATCCTAAGGAGATGTCATAAACTATAAATCTTTCGATTTTTAATATCACTTCAAAAAAATATTTGAAGTAATTTACAAAAAAAAAGCTAAATACAACATTCACAGATAATAATAACAAATGATATTTAAAGTAACAAAATTTTCTTTTATTCCAGAAGCGACATACTGGACTATCGGGACGAAGACCAGGTATGTACTGCTTCAAATTGTTTTCATTCACTAAAGCCCAGTTTGATCGACCTTGAGAATATTTAACTAGCCAGTTTGTAACCGTAGAACTTCACTGGACACTTGTATTAACAGATATTGTCATCCCTCTCATTCACTATAACAAAATAGAGACTGCAATATCTATTAATACAACAGTCAAAACCCACTATTATATAAAAAACTGATTCTCGATAAACCACATGTTTGCCTACCTTTTATTTAGCGACATCTCATTAGCCACCATAAACGGTTACCTATTTCGAACTACCAAAGATCAAACAATTACACTGGCCATAAAAATAAATTGCACTGATGTTAATAACATCAGCTGTCACTGTAAAAACTCCTCGAAGTCGGACAAATAAAAAGTAGCAATTGGCGATTTAATCGACTGACGATTTGAGATCGTTTAGGCTTTTAAAAATATATACCAACATCTATACTCAACGTCAAATTAAGTAATGCACTTTTAAATTTTCAATTCCTCTGAAAGCATTTAAAAGCTAATTACGAAATAAAAATATTTTTATAGAATATATCATCAGCTTCCTTTAAAGCTATATAATCTTGTTTAATATTAATAACTTACCTAAATTAAAAGATAAAAACCAATAAGGTAATCATTTCATAACTCTATCTTTTTAAATTTGAGAAATTAGATATTTCAATGTATACTACTTAGTTTTAACGTCGAGTGTAGTGTAATTGGTGTTCTGTAAAGTTGTCATTTATAAATATGTTTCGAGAATGGTTCAAATGTTTGTCCGAAAAGTGACCGATCTTGTCCGAAGTTGGCGTAAGGCTTCCGCGCAAGGCGCAGTGGGAGCAGTGAACTGAAGAGTGCACTGTATCCTTGAATATCGCCTCTATGAGAATAGAGCGTTAGAATGAGACGGCAATAAGCACCGCACTGCTGACATTTTAATACGGTGACGTCATAAATATAAATCAAACTAAATTTTATAGAAAATAAAATAAAATGTTATCATTGTAACATAAATATATATATTATAAATTGCCAAATATACAGTAAACTTAGAGTTTATGTAAGACAAGTAATAAACTTAACTCCATAATGTTAACTTAAAACGTTTATTATGAAGTTAGTTAACTTCATTATAAAGTAGATTCTTTGTAAAGGCTTGAAATCTATCATCTCTTTCTTCCGTAGTGTACAATGCGATACAATGTTCTTTTCATTATAATACTGTGACGTGCAATTATCAACATCTAGTAAGAAGTATTATAGATAGATACGGCTTTTAATTGTGGTCGGTTAATATCGACGGGAAAATTGTACCTGAGACAAGTTGCAACAGGCAGCACGGCAGCGGCAGGCTCTTCAGTTATGCTTTTAGCTTAGTGTAGGGTGGTACTGAATACAGTACGTGAGTGTATCGTCTTAATTTCGGACGGACAAAAAGTTGGGACATAAAAATATAATGCAGTGATATTTGTGCTTTTAAGACTGTATACTGATCTCAGTTAAGGTATTTTTGTATGAGAAAAAAACAACGATTTCATTTAAATTCGATACATAAATGTTACTCTTACATTGCGGAGCCGGTTTTTTAAATTTGTCTTTTTTGATATACGAGCATGTTGATGACTTACCTTGCTACAACGTTTATTGTTTTACAAAACACAACAAGTAAGGTTTTTTATAACTGCATGGTGTATATATTTATATCTTCATAACCCTTTTGTGGCGCTTCCTTAATGATATTTATTATTTATTTTCAATGAAATATAAGATTTATTTGTTCCATTGTGAAAACCGTTAATATTAATTTCTCGCCTGCACCTGTCTCAGCCGACTTATAAAATAGGAAGCCTGGCTAGACACAAGAAAATGAAAACCTGTTAGCTTATGTTCAATTCACACGCGAATATTTTCTATGTTGGCTTACTGATAAAGGTGCGTGTTTACAAAAAGAATATAAAAACAATAAATTAACAAAACTAGCGGTGATCTTTTTCAGCTACATGTTTTGGAATTATTTTTTAGTTTGGCCTTAGAATATAAGCAAATTTTGTTTTTTTTTAATGTAATCTTTCGTAAGCATGTGTTTTAATATACAGATATCAATGCGTTAATTTGGTTTTTGTATGACAAAAAAATTAACTCTTGCAGATTTAGTAAAATATTATTGGGATTAATGTGATGAAATATATATAAAAATATACTATTATAAATACTATGAGTATATTTTATTACGGTTTTTTTAAACTTGCAATTGTTCTCGCCATTTATTTAATGATTATAAAAATAAGACTTGATACGACTATACTTACATGTCTAGAAATTGAAGAAAAAAAATATATGTACTTTGTTTATCTGTGTGTAGAAAATCGATTGGCAATGACCGTGCTAGTTAAACTGACTGCACTAACCTACCTCTCCGTATCAAAAGTATAATTTTTCTTTAAAGACGTTTCTTGTATGTATTTTTAACCGATTTCCAAAAACAATTTACTCACAATTTGCCTGTATTTTTTTTGTGTGTTTGAGTGAGTAGTCAGGATTCAATGCTTTTTCTTATGTGTTGTTATCGGTACTATGATATGGCCAGTTAACACTTGGCATGCGGGCAACTTACGTTTTTTCCAGTCTGTCAATAGAGCGCGGGTCACGTAAAAATACGTATTTAGTAGATTTGTAGTGGATAACCTAACCTAACCACCACAAATCTACGAAATACGTACAATTAAGTTGCATTTTTCCTTACCACAAGTTCTGATTGTCGAGTTACTCAGTCTTTCACCGAGTTATTTCTGCTTCAATCGAATTCGTAGCTCTAGAACGTACAAGGCGTTTTATCAATTTGAACGCTGCACGCGTAATTCGGGTGCGAAGTATGCCCGCATGCAAAGTGTTAATAGGTTATTATAACTAGTATATTATATCAATCCCGACATAACTTCCTTTTTGCAACGAGCAAAAAACAATAACGAGTAGGCACTATATACGAGTATGTATATCTAATGTGAAGCGATAAGAACATTTTACTAATATTATAAATGCGAAAGTTTAGAAGAATGAATGGATGTTAGAAGGTATCTTCGGAACGGTTCAACGGATTTTGATGAAATTTGGCAAATATGTAGAACATATTCTAGATGAAGGTCCAAATTCAATAACCTATCTCGATCAATCTGTCGACTTTGCTTAACTCAAGTATTTTAATTACCATTTTTTTCCTTTCAAATATAAACAATTATTTTAATTAAAACCATAATTTAATATCTATTTAATCGAACTAAGGATAGTAGCAATCTGAAATCCTGATCCATTGTTTAAATTGATCTATTAATGCGATTGGTCCATTTTTATCATACAAATTGTTGATTATACTCATACAAAAAGAAAAAAAAGTAACGTTCGGATCGATTATTAATTTTAGCCGTCAATGGATCCCAACATTTGAAACATTAATTTTAATTTGTTTGTTTTACTATAATAATTTATCTATTTAACTATGATCATTCAATTTACAAAAGAGTTTAGAGTACTAATTTTTTGTTGTAAAAAGAAATATTTAATGTATTTTAATCAGGATATTATTAGATAGGTCAGAACTTAAAATAAAGTAATTAAATTATACATAATATTATCTATGTTCTTGGATAATTATTTAAATACATAACCGCAAGGACGGCCAGCTAAAAGCTTGTATTAAATTCCATATGCAAATTAAATATACGGATACCGGAGACAGGTGAGTTTATTGTAATAACTTCCACATCGAAATCGGAACGTCGCTCGAAACAAAGATTCTCACAGGAACCTATACCCATTTTTTTAAACACATCCGGTCCTTTTCTTATCGTTACTGATAATATTTACAACTTTTACACATTCAAACCTATCACAAAGGTGTGCTTATGTTATAAAACAAAAGAAACTCGTAAGAGCAAAGGCCAAAGAGACGTTGTGATAACAATGAATAGATTCAGATATGAAAATATTGAATGAATTTTTCATAAGATATTTGGAAAGCAAAAAAGATTGTAACTTTTGCTGTAGTAATTCAAAGAAAATATTTACATTTTAACATTGGACTATAATATTCTTTGTTTTTTAAGAAAAATAAATCAAAATCGTTAACTTAAATGTATTTTGGAAAATAATTTTGCAAGCTTGCAAGTCATTAACGTCTGATGAGTTTTCTAATATTTTATTTGTAAAACAAAAAACACTGCATAATAAGTAACTTTCAAATACGAGCCCACAGTCTATCCTCGCCTTCGAGGATCGATAAAAGACAATCTCTAGAAAAAAAGACAACACTAACAATTTTACATTAATTTAAACCAAGTAAAGTCTTAACTATTTTTACTGAAATGATATATTTCTTAAGTACATTATACCTTGATCTTAACCATAAAAAGGTATAAGATAAAGCGGTATTTAAAAAAGGACTTTAACAATGTAACAGTCCTTCGCTATCAGGATTCAAAGAATAGTCAAAGGTAATCTATAAATAACAAAGTTGCAGAATCTACTTCTATATTTAGATCGCACCCTTGTCCCGACTAGTCTCAACCTGAGACCAATACAGGACCGGTCCAGTTCGTCACCAGTTTTAAAGTCTTCGCTTAAACGGAACCGGCTGATCGAAAACTCGAAAGAGACAGCGTGACTGGTTTTTTTCGCAGCAACCAACCGGTCGATAGAAATAAAAGTCGGCAATCGATACAACTTCGATTGGACAAACATTACGATTCATCTCTTCCAATGATGCGCAAGCAACAATTTGAATAGTTTATTTTGCTAAAATAGTAAAAAAAACTTACAAATTAATTAAAATATATAAACGTCTTAAGCTTGTTTACTTAGATGCATTAGCCACAAGTAAACCGGGATTCAGTCCATAAAAAATAATTCAAGTTATATTTTATTTTTAAAAAGCAAGTCGTTAGTGGTAAACATGAGAAGTAAATATAACTGTATTCGTGCAATTCATTTGGAAGAATATTTTTACGATACCATAACCTGATAAAATGGATAATAAAGTTTTGATAAAAATATACTTTAGTCGTTTAGAGTAGGTCACTGGAGCTCGTAACATGCGGACAGTTAAGTTGGCACATCGGTGCCGCGGCCTGTTAGATCTCTGATAATGATCCTACCAATTCTGGCAGCTTTAACTAAACTGCGGATAAGTAAAAAGCTTACTGAAAAGTAAACTACACTTTTTATTACGGAGGGGAGGGGGAGGAGATCTTCAAAAGATACCTTGTCTTTTTACTATGTGAGATTTCTGCTCACTAACACTCCCTCGGTGGCCGTCATGAAGTGCGACTGCGAGGTTCCCAGGATCACCACTATAGCCACGCACCGGGACCTAAATAAACCAACATAGATATGTAGGCTACCAATTTATAACAGAGCTTTGTAAATATTATAAACTTCACCAATCATGAGCAAATATCTTCAACATCATCTTCTTTTATTGTAATAAATCTGCATAAAAAGGTTAATCAATATTCGATCTCGAATCATTTTTGCTTATCAGTGGAAATTTTAATTAACAGTTTTAACTTATTTGATTCAAATTCAACCTATCTAAAGTTCGCAATAGCATGATGTATATTTAGATGTGTTTAGAGGGCGATCGAATAACTAAAATATTCAGTTTTACAAATAAATTAAAAAACACTTAGTATCGATCTAAAGGTCCGGATATTAATCTTGATTGTTATTTGCATTTACTTACAATGTATACAAACAATACATTTTTTATTTTACCACCTGCGAAGCGAAATCCTATTCTTGTTTTTGATTGCATTGCGCTGGCTTTTATAATTCAGTTATATATTTTATATATGTATTATAGAGGTAGTTAGAGAAATATTTTTATGAAACTAAAACAAACAATATAATTTACTAGCTTTTGTAAATCCGCAACAGCTAGTAAACCATAGGGACAGAGACTAATGGTCAGCTTAAGTGAACATAAAGACGGATACACTTCAATTTAATTCAAAAATAATACTTTTATAGCTTAGGATCCCAATGTGAATTGTAAGAAGGATTCTGACAATTTCTTTCGTAGATTATTTTGTAATATTACTCGCCTTTAAACAAATCATAACCAGTGAACATGACGATGTTACAATGTTTTTCAATTAAAATGGGTCCGTCGTTTTTTCCTAATGAATTAACAAAAGAATAGAAAGCTTCGTTAACACTACAGATTTCTCTACGTACGCATATGGAAAATGCCAGGACACTAGAAATCAGGTCGTGTTAATCAGGAGTTAATTAAGTGTCAATCGTTTATTTATGAGACTCGTTGAGCAAACATTAAGCCAGATTATCTTGTGGTATTGAGTAGTGTCATGAATTTAACTAAATTGACTTTAAGTTACATTTAAAAAAATAAGTACCTTCACATGAATTACTTGATTAATAATTTAAAAAGAATCTGAATGTAAGCTTTAACCAAAGACTTATGTGTATAGCTTCAAGCAACAAATTGTTGTTCTAAAACTACAATAGAAATATTACATAATTTAGATCAATAAGTTTTAAGACCTAGATTTTTTAAATTCCATCCACTTTCGACATGCCGCTTTTTATATCTGATTCGTATAATAGACATGCCTATTATCCAAATGGCGGCAATCATTGTTATGTCACACATAACCTTTAAAATCTGTTGCATAAATAATTAAATATTAAAAAAAATTATTAAATTCCAAATTAATTTAGTCGTCATATTTATCAAAAAAACATCTCATAAATTTAGAAGAATTACGTCACGCTTAACCTATTTATTTATCCGGGACATACAGACAAATCTTTTCATTTCTCCTTTTTTTCTACGGTGAAGTACTTTTTGATAAAAACAAAATAAAATATGTAACCCCACCATTTCAAAATAGTCATGTATTCCTATTGATAGAAGTATTAAGGATATATAAAGGAGTCAGTGACCTCGCGATCTGAGCAGACTTACATTTTATAGTGTTTCCCGGTGGAAGTAATCAAGCGAGCTGACCGCCGGGTCTGCGCAGTTTTTTCTTATGATAACGAGTGATATTAACGAGTCAAATACGGTTGCAAGCTGTTATCGTTTTGATACGGCTTCGTTAACTTCCAGAAAGCGTATAAATTTTTATTTTATTATTGACTTTTAGTTCACGTAAGATTTTTTTTTATTTTTTTTTTATAATGCAATGTTTTAATGTGTTTTGTAAGGCTATGGAAAAAGTCTTAAAAGTTAAAAAAAAGAACGATTTCTTGGAGCTATGAAAACTCGAGTGAGTCTTGTTACACTAACATTTTTAAATCTCTACAAATGTTTAACCAGAATCTGATCTATAATTTAGGACCGCTGCGGGAACAAATATAAAAAACTAGCTTTTACCCGCGACTCCGTCCGCGTGGAATAAAAAAAATGCACACAAGATAAAAAAGTTCCTATGTCCGTCTCCTAGTTCTAAGCTACCTCCCCATCAATTTTCAGCTAAATCAGTTCCACCGATCTTGAGTTATAAATAGTGTAACTAACACGACTTTCTTTTATATGTATACATATATAGATGTATGTTACTAATGTTATAAATGTTTACATGGATGGATGGATGGATGTTTGTTTGAAGGTATCTCCGGAACGGCTTAGCGGATCTTGAAGAAATTTGGCACAGATGTAGAACATAGTGTGGAAGAACAGATAGGTTACTTAATAAGTTTTTTTTAATTGCGCGGACGGAGTCGCAGGCGATAGCTAGTATTTATTTATATAGAAAGATCAGTAGAAACATCCGACTTTGTCTGGATGGTCAGTACTTGCTCATCGATGACACAGTGTTTTTAAATACTTCATGTTATTGTTACGAGAATAATTCGAACGAAATAAGCAACGAGGCCACGGTACTTTAGCTCTATTTGAGTGCTCTTACTCACGTAGTTAGCAGTGTGTCTCGACGATACCTACGTGATATTATGTTTGAAGTAAGCCCGCCGATTTAGCTTACCATTCATATGATAATCGTTCGTGGAAAATTTATCACATAACATTGGTAGTAAAGAGAGATTTTATCTTTATCGAACTAATTTCTTATCAAGAGCTAACACTCTAATAAATTCCAACCTTGACCTAGCTATAAGTAAGATATAAGAGATTTTCTCGCTCACCTTATAATGTCACCAATATATAGTAAACTTCGTCAGATTATAAACGGAAATTGGCAAATTGTAGCCTGAAAAATTATTCACAATTCTTAGCTTAAACTGTCGTAGTCGGATTATAAAGGTTTTGCTGATGTTGTTCTTAAATCTTTGACAAACAAAAATAAAAATAAAACTACAGATAAATTTCGTGACTTGAAATATTTATTTATTTATTAAAAAAAATATATATATTTTTAATTAATTATTAGTTTTATTAGTTTGGATGGATGGATATTTGTTTGAAGGTATCTCCGGAGCGGATCAATGGATCTTGATGATATTTGGCACAGATGTAGAACATAGCCTGGAATAACACATACTTATTAAGTTTTTTTTGTTTTAATTCTACCCGGATAAAGTGGCGGGCGACAACTAATATAATTTTTAAAACGAATTACGCCACATTAAATTTCTCATATTTTAGCAAAGTATAAATGCGACATTTATTGATAATTAATTAAAAAGTTTAGAGTATTTTTATAAAAATCAAGAATATACCGATTTGATTATCTATCCATTACATGATTTCACTGTTTAATATGTGGTAATTTTGTTAAAACTAGATTCATGTGTAAGCTAGTATATCCCATTATTCAATACATAATTGTAAGTCTAGTCTAGCGTAAGAATCATCTAAATTAATAGAACAATCGTTCCCCTAAGATTAATGCGTCTTTGAGTTTGTTTATATTTTGTCTTAATTATCTATTCTGTACTAAGATTATGAATTTATGACTAACTAGCTGTCGCCCGCGACTCCGTCCACGCGGAATCAAAAAATAATAATAAGTAGCCTATGTGTTCTTCCAGACTATGTTCTACAACTGTGGTAAATTTTATAAAGGTCCATTGCGACGTCCCGGATGTTTGTTTGAAGGTACAAACAAACATCCATCCATCCATTTCGTCAAATTATAATTTGTTGTAACTAGTAGGTAATGAAGAAGCGAATTTTCGTAGCATACATTTAAAAAAATAAGTTTGATAGTAAATATTTTAACTGCATTTGAAACATGTAGCGACGAAACCATTACATATGCAAATAGAATCCTAAAGAGCTTGTGTTGACCACAACCACTGTCCTTTACTGTTTAATACAGAAGGAGTGGGATAGGATATTTGTGTATCCATGAGTAGGTGGGTATACGTGGGAAAATAACAGACAGGGGCGCGTGGGTGCTTCACACAATTCCTAACTTCAATGACTATAGAGTCACGATACACAATTTAATATTCGTGTTGCGTTTGTAATTTTTTTCATGAATATAAATATAGCGTCTTTTATAGACCAGGCATCTAGTTAGTAAATCTTCTATCTCAAATTAAAAACATTATGGTTTAATTTTACTAATAATGTCAGTTGTTTCAATATTATCTTAATTTAAAAATAAAACACCACGTGACATTTTCAAGGGTTAAACGCTTCACATTTGTTTAAAATAAGCTACATAATATAATGAAGCTCCCTAAGTACCTATTTAAATGCAGTGTTAGAATATTTAAAAAAATTTACACCAGCACGTTAAAATTTTAATCTTATCACGATATAAACAAACCGTGAGCAAAACATCCAGTATAATAATGACTGTACTGATGACTCATCGCATTATTATTACATGTACTTTTTACTACACCGTTATAATCCGTTTGGTTCTCTCGGTTAAACTAATGATAGTAACCCTTAAATTAAACGAAAATAAACCTTAATAGAAAGGAAGAAAACATACAAAATGCACCTTATTTAAGGATCGTTGAGCAAGGAACCGATCGACCAAGTATTTATTTCTTTTTAAACAATGCAGTAGAAATGGTCACGGGAAATGCCCGTCGTAATAGTCTCAGACGGTTTGTCAGGCTGATTTGTGTTATAAAGCAACCTAAATAACAAAGGAACTGTGAACAAACTTGTCGCGTACGCAGCAGACTTAAACCTTTTCTTAGTATTATGTGAACAAACAATATAGAATTCAGATCTCCGGAATCTTTTAGGTATTAACTATCATAATTAAATCAGTTTCATCTGAATTCATTTGTAATTAATTTACTTTTGTAATTCAACTATAACTAAAAATTCGAAAACTGAATCAAAACATGTCACTAGATGCTTAGAATGATAGGAACCCGTATCTGCACAAATGGCTCCGACTATTTAAGAATACAAATTCACAGTATCATGAAAATGTTTACTAGTTTTTATTTTGTTTCTGGGCTTATTCACAGCTTTTGTCCTTTTTAGCCGACTTCAAAAAGAAGGAGGTTATCAATTCGACTGATTTTTTTTTTTTTTTATGTGTGTTATCATCACGTCTCTTACTCTTTTCTATACAAGGCTACTAGATCCTCTTTAACTCTTCATGTTAATGAGTATAAAAACGCACTGGGACATTAGTTGACTTGCTAGTTCCTCTGCTTGATACATTTATAATGTTAACAAGCCAATCTACACCTGAGCCATCGTAATTTACCTAAAATTGTAGTGAACGAATAACATCTTATTATAAAATAGGCGTTTCCATTAAGTAACAAGCAATAAATCAAAATGCAATTTACTGTACACGTACTTTTGCGAGTGTATTCTGTAATTATGTTTAGTAATAGAAGTAAGGATGCGTTGCATCATATTTTATGCTAATTACCGTTTCGATGCATTATTACAACAATAGACCGACTATTTCGTTCAGAGCGCATTAACCGATTATTATCTGTTCCGTTTCAGCGATTCTTACTTTCTTACGTATAAAAATGAACATTTTTTTATTACCAAGTGTAAGTAAAGCATATTAAAATTCTGTGCAACTTGTATTGCACTCCCGACAGGAGGTGCTGCACAAATTTTTATACAAATTTTATCGATGATACGATGACGATAATCGTCGCAAATATTCGTGCTAGTCCCACACGCTCGGATTCTTAGTGGCTTCGTACAAAATCTCAAATTTCATCTTCTATTTATTTAAAAACTAGCTTAGCTAGCTAATTTTCTCCGTCACCGAAAGATCAGATGATAGGCAAAAGTATAAAAATATAACATACAATGTAGTCCTGGCTTCAAACAAAGGAGAAAAGAGGATAAGAAACAAAGGAGTTTATATATATTTTTTTAATAACACGTTAAACGACAAAGCACTTACTAATGTATGGTCGTTAATTCAAATTCTTTTGTGATGATAGATGTATCAGACGGTTTGTGTAGTTTATTATATAACCGCTTCGTTCGTGTGTTATGCTTTAAAACTTAACAAATACATTTTCAAATGTAAAGCGAAGTATAGACTTAGATTGCAATAACAAGATTCAGTGTTACGATAATCCACACTTATTTAATAGCATTAAAATAGAATGCGGTTACGTTAGCCCTGTATTGTGTATGTTTTCTTACCATCGCATAAACAGCTGATATTGTACATGTATTAGTATTCTGTGAATTGTAATAAGAGCTAGTAGGCCAAGTAATCAATGTCATATTACGGGACTGAGAAGTATGTGATTCTATTCTATTAACTTTCAATATTCCATGGCATCCTATCTTAGCGCTTGGCACAGACGTAATTGATAATTAATAAAGTTATAATTGTGTAAAAAGATCGATTCATGAAGAAAGTAACACGTTTCATACTATTAAGATTAATCTTATATATATAAAAGAAAGTCGTGTTAGTTACACTATTTATAACTCAAGAACGGCTGAATCGATTTGACTGAAAATTGGTGGGCAGGTAGCTTAAAACCAGGAAAAGGACATAGGATAGTTTTTACCCCGTTTACTATTTTTTTTTTATTTCGCGCGGACGGAGTCGCGGGAAAAAGCTAGTTTCTAATAAAGGTAATTTGCCAGGCAAATTGGATACTAAACTTACACGAACTTAACTACTTAAACTAATGGTGGGTACATGTTCGATAAATTTCCTCGACCTCGACCAAGTACGAACTTGTGTAACATGCAGGTCTCTGCTACAGTTATATTTTAATTATTGAATAATGTAAGGCATGGCGATATGACTGCAGTGGAGTTCTTAGGTTAGAATCTACTGCAAATGTATTTCTAAAATCAACGGAACATAATCACTAACAAAGTATGAGTGTGGAGCGGTACGTCGGTAGAGGTAGGCCTAGGAAGAGATGGATGAATTGCGTGAAGGGACATGATCAAGAAGGAGGTGACAATAGAGATAACGATAGACAAATTAATTTGGAGGTCAAAAACCTAGTGCGCCGACCCTATGTATATGGAACAAGGTCAAAGAAATGATGATAATCATTAACAAATTCAAAACATCTGAAGAAGCTACATTTTTACCTTATTTAGCAAAGGCGTAACATATTGTATTGAAGAATTAATCTATGTTGAACTAGACTAATACCTGCTTACGCGAACTGTGACCTTGGGAAAAAAATAATCTGCACTTTACCATACTAAGCCATTATTAACACTTTTTTTACATATTCTCTATTCGCATTTAAACAAACGAACCATTATCACATAGATACGTTTTGTAATAATGATATGGTAGCAATTTATATTTATCATTCACATTATTGTAAAAATAATTGTATTAATATTATAAATTACGCTTTTTTGTTTTTTTATTCCGCGCGGACAGTGTCGCGGGCGACAGCTTGTCTTTAAATAATAAACTAAAATTGACCAAAATCAATACAACAAAATCTATGTTTGCATTTGCTGTTAGTTTGATTTTTCTCGAATGGTCTGTATTTAATCTGATATTTTTATGTACTTACCGAATTAACGCTTTTTCTTATAAATTGTACCACTATATACGTACTGTCACGGCCAATCTCGTTAGCTAACATCATTCACTATACTCATGGGATACGAATCGTCTTTGTAATTGTTTACGTTTACATTTACTTTTAGCTGTCGCCCACGACTCCGTCATACGAGTATGTGTTCTTCCAGACTATGTTCAACGTCTATGCCGAATTACAGCGAGATCCATGCAGTCGTTCTGGTGATACCTTCTAATAAACATCAATCCACACGTCCAAACATTCGCATTTATAATATTAGAAAGATGAGATGTAATAACAGTTTTATACATTTAATTTTTAAACATAAAAAAATCCTTCTTTACAAGATGTCAGTACATTTTTTTTTAATTTAACGCTATAGTAAAAGACTTCTTATTACTAAATACACTAATAACACAACAATTTCTCTGATCGTAGGTAAAAAGTCCATACTATTTTTATTATAAAGATTTGATTGTTTGTTTGTTTGCATAATTTGAATAGGCTCCGATACTGCTGAACAAATTTGAAAAATTACGAGTACATTACTGACGGCAAGCTACAGTATCTCCGGTTGACAAAAGTTATAATTATTACTAGATTTTTTTTAATTCCGCACCCGCAACTGTTAGTATTAGATAAATTTTCACCTCAGATCTAAGATTTACTATAACTTAAAATGCAGACAAAGATTGCAGTGTTTACATAACCTAAGAATTCGATGTTTATGTATAGGGGTCGAAGTTTAACATCAAATGATCCGCTTACTGGCAACGTCCTCATAAAAAAGTATTATATATTCATTCTGTTAATTAAGAATGGCAGTGAAAGTTAAATGAACAGAGGAAACTGACCGCTACGTCGATACAGAATAACAATTCAACACGTGTTCTCGTAATATGAAATGGAAAAATTTTGCACGACCAATGAATGTCATCGAAATATGACGTCATCTCACTCAAAGTGGCATTCTAATGAAGCGCGATTATCTAACAACGGAAGTGGCAGGTTCGACGTTGCCGTGCGACGAACTGCGAACTGTCGAAAGTGCGATCCTGCGCGTATCGTGAACGCGATTCCCATAATAAGTGCCTGCATAGACATTTAAGTTAGCAGCGTGTAGGTTCAAAAAACCGGTTACATCGACATCGAAGGGACTGGTAATATTCAGTCATATTACCAAAGAGACTTTACAATTGATATTTAATATTTTTTCAATTGTTCAGTGCTGATTTTAAGATTATGAGGTTCTAATGTATATATTCTCAAGATCTAACGAAATGAAAAATAAAAAATCGATACTAGGTAGAGCGGATTTGCTATCTTTCATTACTTCAGGGGTCAATACGACAACCTCCATATGTCGAACCGCAAAGAATATTGTTGAAAATACGTTTTTGCTCATAATTTGATATAATTAGACCCTATTTTTACTCAACACTTGCACATTCTCCTGACGTTTATATTTTTATTTTTATCTGGACATCACTAATCTTGGCCATATAGCTTGACTGCGTCGATTTTATAGTGGGTTCGTAGACTTCGTGTACTGAGCATTAACAAATGCGCATCAACTCATACAAATGATACGAACAAAAACCGAGAATCACATCAATTGTAAATCAATAGACATTCAAGTGTACAAACAGTTTTTTATCAATCAATCAATTTACTCTTGCTCAATGCAATGTTGATGTCAGCTCTATAATAAGTAAGATGACCGTATGCATAAATACCTCTAAATAGCGTCTTTACACGCAATCCTTATTTTTATCGCTGCCGATTCTAACCGCATACATGGTCAACAATTCCACGTTATTACGTCTAATAGTGGGCCTAGCATGAACATTTGTGACAATCGCTGTCGTATCGTTATGATGATTGTCACAAATATTCATGCTAGGCCCCCTGTCCCTGTACTCAAAATCGAACATGTCATGTTTGTGGAAGAAACTGGAACTTTCTATGACAGTAAATTTCTATCTGCCACATTTTAGAGTGAGTGTCCACTGCCAAAAGACTTCTACCAAAATATATGTTTTTTTTATTTTTAAAAACTGTTTCTGTCTTCCTCTGGGATATGTTATTATGCTTTCTTATTTACATACTAGCTGTTGTCCGCTACCTCATCCGTGCGAAATTAAAAAAAAACTTAATAATTAGCCTATGTTTTCTTCCAGACTATGTTCTACATCTATGCCAAATTTCATCAAGATCCGTTGAACCGTTCCGGATATACCTTCAAACAAACATTCATACAACTAAACATTCGCATTTAGAATAAAGTATTCATTTTGTTAGTAAAGTAATCAATAAAAAGTCAAAATTTTGTTAATGTCACAACACAACATAATGTAAAGTACCACGGCAACTGTTACATTCATTTCTGATTTACTTGGAATCCTTTCTTAACGGTTGTCCAGATGTAATGAGAAATAATTATACCAAATTTGGAGATAATCGGATTTACAGTTTTCGAGAAATTTCAACAAACGAGTCAGTGACTGATAAATAGCTTAATTGTGTACGTAGAAGATTTACGTTATCGAAAACACACGTTTTAAATACTTTAATAAAAGTCCATTGAGGTTGACGCTCATCTAAATAGAGACGGTACGTTGAATCCAGAACGGCGTGTACTAGTGACCTTTTCTGGCGGAAGTTACGCGCAATAAATAGTCACTCCCATTTAAATTGCTCCAAATAAACTGTAAGCTTTAATTATTTAAATTTGATATAGCATCTTTTCATCATCTCATTGTCTTTATCTCACTCACGTAGGGCCGACATTACTAGAGTGGAATAAGGCGTCACCAGGTTTTTGTCAATTTTAGTCCGCCTTCCCCTCCTACCCTTTTCTTATTAGAAAAGGATGGGAAGGGGCAGGATGGAGATCAGGACGCATAGAAAAGGAAAAGGTTCTCTTTCTGTGCATCATCTTCCCCGTCCATTCAAGGTATAAGGGATGTTTAGGAAGGGGAAAAATGCTTTTTCTCTTCTATTGATTACAGAAAGGCAATGCATCTGCAAATGCGAATGTAGATGTCCTTTGTCTGCGGTCGCTTCGCTATTTCAGCGAATTAGGTAGCCGTTTGCTCATTGCCATCTCATAATATAAAAAAATAAGTTTATTTCTAATCTAAAGTAGCATATTTCTGATTCGAATTCAGTTCAAAAGTTGCTACACGAGACTTTCTACAGATAAAAAACTTATCTTTGTTCTATCATGAATCAATCTCTAGGTCTTTTTTTTATTCTTCAAGCCATAGTAAAAACTAGATTCAGTTTATCAAAGTTGCAAGACATTGCAATGTCTGGAAAGTTAGTTCTCAACTTTCTTCACTCTATTTTTATAGCGTAATACAAATATTTTATTTTTTACGATCATTGTTAACATTGTTTACTTTGACATGTATGTCTTGTAACGTCACATACAATCGAAAAAAGAACCCGTCTTAACACATCTCATAAGAGATGTAAATCATTTCTTCGGATGAGTCGAAATGACAAATGATAATCCAAACCAAAAGTTTTATTAAAATTCAAGAAAAATATTGTTGTAGATTTTTTCCACATTGCCTTCCTGTAATCAATAGAACCGGGACGCATAAAAAGAGCATTTTCCCCCTTCCTACACATGACACCTTCTCCTCATCTCTTTTTAAAATGAAAATAATGGGAAGGAAAAGAAGACTGTAACTGTAACGTTTACAATTATACGAAAAATTACAAGGTTTCACTCCATGTAAATTTTTCGTATAATTTCGTATGGTCCCTATTTTCTACCTATTTTACAAACATTAAATCATACTAGCTGAGAAGATGTAAATGTGTCTTTGGCGTCCCCAACCGCTGACTCACTCTTGCATCATACGTTTATATATATACTAGTTGTCGCCCGACGCCGTCCGCGTAGCCTATGTATTCTTCCTACAATAATCTTCTTCTGTGACAAATTTCAAGATCGGTTGAGCCATTCTGGAGATACCTTTAAACAAACATCCATCCATCCATACAAATATTCGCATTTATAATATTAGTAAGACTTGTCTCTTGTAATATTCATTTACAAGACATAACATAGATATTAGAAATTTTTAATACATCATAAAAGTTAAATAAATTCAAGTTTTATGTTGCAATTGCCAAAGTTTAAAATATTCTTGTCTCTAAAAACATTGCAGAATACGGCAATTAAAATATCTTGTAAATTATCTCTGGTTATAAACCGCGACGTAACTAACAATATAACCTAAAATAATAATAATAATATTGTGAAGTAATATCACGATATGTGTGAATATTAGCATAATTATAATACAGATTATAATCATATTGCACTTAATGACGTAAATAGATGAGTTTCGAAAACAGCGGGAAGCACGGAACCGCGCACAGATAAGATATTAGTAAAATTAATTCTGAGGCCATGGATTTCGCATATTGCACAACACCGGTCTCGGGTCTCGGGGCACCGCGGCAAAGGATTACGCAATTTTGTTAAAATTAGAATAGAATACAATCTAATGACCGGGGAAGCTGGCCCTTGCAGTAGGGCTGGCACAAATACAAACAACGATTGCAAATAAACACAACGCGACTATTACCCATACCATGAACAATTTCATATGTTTCCTCTCCTATAACTTCTCAAACACGCCTTATGTTCTAAACAATTTCATCGAGGTTTCGTTCTATTTAACCTTTGCAGTGTATTCTACATCTTCGGTTTTTTAAATAAACCCTTGGTCAACTATTTAGTACGCATGAGTTATTAAAATTCAACGTAGGAACAATTATGTAGTGGAAAGACAAGGGAGGATCGTGATCGCAACTACACACGACCGGGGTCGCAGGAGTTCAAGTGCTGGCTCCAAGTCGGCATCACGATCTGACTTATGCTGGTTTCACACGAGGGCAGAACAGTTGACCAGTGCAGTATTCTTATGGTTTGTCAAAATAATACTGTACTGACAAGTACGTTCAAACACTGGACAGTCCCACTGCACTAACTTATCTGTTGTCACCTCTGTTGTCTTCTGTTGTAACATCATTAGGCGCTTGGTACGACTTTCAAATGGTAGGGAGACTAATTTATCCAAAGCCTAGATATTGTTGTTATAACTATGACATTTATCAAAGTCTGCAAAGCACTCACACATTTTTACTGTCATAACAAACAACCAAACTTATGTATGTCTGTCCACAAAGCCGCGTTTATTCCAAGAATCATAGGAACGGTCGAATCGATTTTGTCTGGATGGAAGGTAGCTATGGCTATTTCAAAATCCTGCGCTGACGATTTCGAGGGCGACCCCTAATAATAATAATAAGAATAATTTCATCATGAGCTCATCAAGATATAATATTACATTCGATTCCTCACCACATTTATCTTCTTTATTTTTTGTATTAAAACACAATATCATGTTGTGTCAACGAACAACTTATTTACACCATATTTTAAAGTGCTTAATACCCGAGAACTAAACGTAGTTACTTAATAAATAACTGATGTACTTACATAATATGTAAACACTCCGATTAGATCATATGTTTATTCGATTAAAAGGTTCAAGGATTTGATTGTTCACAATACACTGACGTATGTATGTACAAACTGTGTTTTTTTTTATATTACACTAGCTTTTACCCGCGACTCCGTCCGCGCGGAGTAAAAAATAGAAAACGGGGTAAAAATTATCCTATGTCCTTTTCCTGGTTCTAAGCTACCTGCCCACCAATTTTCAGTCAAATCGATTCAGCCGTTCTTGAGTTATAAATAGTGTAACTAACACGACTTTCTTTTATATATATAGATGCGTACTTCAAAACTATATATCACGCATAATATTAAGTTCCTTATTTATAAGATTGTCGAGTTAAATCGAATTTTAATTTATTTTTTGGATATCACTCTGTATCTCTCTCTCTCCGCTCTGCAGCTCGTATCTCACAAGGTAGTGGAGTCAGCTATCCTAGTCTCTTCCACTTTGCTCTGTTCTCGACAACTTCGTCTGAGACTTGCCACTCACTCATTTTTGTTAGCACTACATCTTTCCATCTAGTTTTGGGTCTGCCTCAGGATCTGCGACTCGGAAGGGAAAGTTGTGAAAATTTGTTTTTGGATATATTACATACACAAGTAGACATATAGTTATATACACTAGTAGACTGCAAAGTATGTAAAATTTACGGTAGATAAACCCAACCGATTTCTCTCTGGAAACTAACAAGCGATGCAATAATAATGTTCCTTTTCAAAAATTATCTAAACCTCAGCGCGTAGTTAATAAATGAAACAAAAAAGAACTCTTATTATTTTCTACTTTACCCGTGTCCCCAATCTAAGATGTAATGAATCGTAGCAATGAGAGACAGTCGGGCGACCAGCATTTAGGTCATTCACCCCGCTCATTTCCCGATCAGAAACTTGGGAATGCTACTACTTGCAACTTTGTGGTGGATCATTTTTCAAACCCCCACCGTATTCGATTTATATTAAAAGTTATAATTATATATAACTTTTCAATAACGACTTCTTCGATATTAAATTTCAATAAAGTTAAAATTTCATAAAATATTGTAAATTGTGATTCGTACCATTTGATGTTGTAACTATCACCTATAAGTTTAATAGGGCGTTGTATATATTTTCCAGCTGTGAACACTTATAACGTAATATTAATATGCTACTTTACGAATGGACGCCAAAATGTCGTAACGTTTGGACCGTTAACCTTTTATTTAATGCCTATTGTCCGACGATACACACAACCACGATATTCTCAAGGCTTCTAACACTCAACGTTTAATAATAAAACTTATCTTTTGTCTAAAGTAAGAAAGTATTTGTTCAGATATCAATCCATATCAGAACACTAAAGTGTTAGAGTTGAGTAGCAATCAAATAGGTGTTATCGTGGGTCCTCAATTTTAATTATCGGAATACATTGCAAATAAAAAATATTTCGTTGAAATTCCTCTAATAAGTCATCGACATCTAATTGTACTTCATCATCATCCCACTGAGAGGCTCGGAGCCAACCCTACGATAAGGGTGACTAGGATATAGGAAATAACGGAGGCCCAATGCGGGTTGGTTGACTTGACATATCATTTAATTTCTTCTCATATATGTGCAGCTTGCATCACGATGTTTTCCTACATTGTAAGAACATCGGATAAATGTACATATGTCAATCGAAAAATACATAGGTACATGTGGGGATTCGAACCCAGGACCCGCAGATTGCTAGTCAACTGCTTAACCCCCGATCTATCGATGTTCCGTTGCACTTATATCACCGGTTTTTTTTTAATCTTGACAAGTTTTTATTATACTGTGACTTAAATTCTGTTCGAAAATTTAAAGGATCGTTTTTGTCTAAATCTCAGCAACACTGTAAATTAAATGTGTGATATGAATCTATAAATTATTTATAATAAAATTGCTATTTTCTTTTCAATAACACTTAGTATTAAAATAGTTAAATTATTCCCATATTATAAAAAAACAAGGAAGCAAAACCGCTATTAGAGGATGCGCTAACGTCTACAAAAACTTGATCAAAACCAGTACATCATAAATTACATTGAATCTACAACCTATAATAATATCATACTAATAATGCATACAAATGGTATAAAAAGTTTCATTTATAACTAGCTGTCGTCCGCGGCTCCGTCCGCGCGGTGTTAAAAAAATCTTAATTAGTTGCCTACATATTCTTTCAAACTATGTTCTACATCTATGCCAAATTTCAGCGAGATCCATTGAACTGTTCTGGAAATACTTTCTAACAAACATCCATTCATCAAATCATTTATCTATTGATCTAAATTTCGCATTTATAATAATAGTAAGATCAAATAACAAAACTAAGTTAGCATATAAATAAACAATAACACGCAAATTGTTTTCTAAAATTTATTCAAATATCTCAATCTCTTGAAATACTTTAATTTATTTATGTTCTATTATTTAAGGAAAAAAAAATAGCTTGTAAATCAATTACAAAAAACAATTCGTTTGTTTCGACACAATTACGATGAACTTACCTTGTAATATTTGTCACGAGTATGCAGATCTGAGACTTCTAAGAATTCGCCACAACAAGGTTTCATTGTGTCACAATTAATTCACATACAATACAGTAGTACATTTTTATATTTAAACATCGTTGATCGAGTTAAGAAGTCACTTTTAATATGAATGTTAATTTAATAAAAATGCTATAAATGTATCAGATTTTAATATTTACTCAATAACGAAATGAACAGCATGTTAAATATGTTTTGTAAAGGTTGACTACTTTATTTAGATAATAAAAAAGTGGGGTACCCAACATTTTTAACAAACTGTTTTAGTTTGATTTTTTTATACCATCATGACAGACGATGTTTTTTAATAGGTCACTTATTATTTTAGCATATGTGTGTACGTGATGAAGATATGGAACTGTTTTAGAAAATCTTTACCTCTGTCTACTGCTTTTTGTTCAAAAACATTTTTTACTTAGATATTTAAAATCGCAATATTTAAGACTAACTTTTTTCTAACACACCATCTTTGAAGAGTTTATACCAACAAAGTTTATAAAACTTATTGCATTCATTTCACCTTTGTTGCAATATTCATATTAATCAATCATAAAGATAATTGCTACACGCTTATCAAAAGGCGTGAAGGTGCTCAACGCTTTACAACGCTAGTCTAAAATCAGTTCGCGTCTGAAACACACATCTACTACGAAAAATATAAAAACCGGCTCCGCAATTATAAACCGACTTCAAAAAGGAAAAGGTCCTGTATTATTTTTTGTTATTAAATAAAATTAATTTCAGTTTTCTATTTATATTTAGTGGTACAATGTGATATATACATTATATAATATTAATAAATTTCATTTAATCGATTGTGATAAAAGTGTTAATAAAATGATCGAATTGGTAAAAGTGAAGGATAATTTACGTGTCAATGGGACTGTAAGGGATATTGGTGCGGAGACATTTGTGTGCAGGGTTCAATATCTGAACGATTTGGACCCATTTACTGAATACAATGTACGGGAACCGACAAGACCTTTATATCATACGTTTAACACAACAATACCGCTGTCGTATCAAATTGCGGCAGTACATCGACTACTACAAGCACCCCATCGGGTAAGTTTCAACTACCTTACATTTTTATTTACGTTCAATATATACTTTAAAGTTTTACTAAAGCTGAGAGCATATTTCGCAAACGCATTCATTAATTAATTGATAATTGAAGTCACAGTTAATAGTTCTAAAACTAGTGTCCAGAATTGATTGAACATTGATCTAAATGTTCATTTGCCTTTACACAAAGAAATTACATCGTTAATATTTAAGGAAAGAAATCGATACTAAAGTATGATTAAGTATCTAGTAAATGAAACCGAATGCAACAATAGTTTTCTAATCTGTTAAATATGATAAAATTTAGTCTTTTTTGTATTTTACAATTCACTTAAAAATTTACTATTTGGATCTATTTTTTCTTAAAGAACAAAAGGTTTATAATCTCTGGCTATTTTAATAAATTTAAAGGTTACTTTATTTTATTTTCAATACGTAGAAAATGTTTGTATGTGTTCTATATACATGTTTGTATATAAAACTGCATTAATGTAGTTGTTGTAAATAACACGGCTTACTCACCGTGGTATTTGGCTAAAATTATCTGCGCTAAATATTTGTGCTGAGCTCAGGTGAGCATCAGCCATTTCTGTTTCCGGGCTATAAGGCAAAAAATGCCATACAAATTTAATTTATAAAAAGAATTTTGCCCTTCTTTCTTTAACTCGTATATTTACTTTTTAAAACAATTTAAAAGAAAAAAGACTTTAATTTTTTAGCCCATAGATGTCACTACGTGACTTCTTGTTTTCATCTAATGAACTCTTGTAATCTTGACAAAAAAATTAACTTTATTCTTGCATAAATTCAATCTTATTTTTGGTTTCAGTTTTATAAAAAAAATCTATCCGAGTCCAGCCGAACATTACTTTAGCTATTGCATTTCGTTAAAAAAATCAATACTACGTTCAATGTATCCGATTATTTATCTTATCTCTTTGTCGTCATTTTGTTTACGTACAGAATTAAAACGAACAAATGTTCGATTCCTAATTATTGCATTTTTTTTTAAATCATACCACAGAAGTTGTCATTAACAAACACACAAAGCGAGAAGAGCCTTTTAATAGACATCGACCGACATGGCATACTAAGTCTAGTAAGATTTTTAATTTTCAAAGTTCATAATTCATCGGTAACATATTTAATACTCATTGCTTATGCATATGAAAATACTAAATTCGATCACAAACTATAGACTGCATACAGAGTTATATAGAGGGGGTCAAGACCACCCTTTACTCTTTCCCACGCGGTGTGATCACGACATGCACAAATTTTGCTTCAGGTTACAGGATGCAGATGGGCCGCTTCCGCGTCTAATGACAGGCCTAAACCGGAGAAAGTTTCTTGTTAAATAGCATATTTTTTCTTAGATAGAGACGTTAAAACTTCTGTACTACAGAAAATATCGAATTCTATATTTTAAAAAATCATTTAAATGTCAAAACACTTATTTTTACTGTTTACTATCTCTGTTTTTTTTTTTAAAAAGAAAATGAGCAAGATGACAAATTGACTTTACTCATATGTTTCGATAGTGAAAACCTACCCTTAATTTTATAAGATATATTAGTTATTTAGGAATTTCTTTTTTTCATTTAATCCCAGATATTTCTGTGTCAGTCATAATTTCAAGTTTTCATGCGACCTCGCAGTGTCATTGACTTTACTACCGTTTTTTTTCACATGAGATTAGTTATATTAAAATCAGTCGTAACCTTTGTCAGTACCGGAAATGAATTTACGCACGCAAATTTTAATTAAATAGTGGAATAATTGCTATCGTAAACATTATTTTGTTGTTACTATTATAAATAACCTAGTTTAAGTGATCTTTCCAAAGATTTATGCTATGAATGAAATTATATAATTAAAACAGTTTATCAGGTCTTTAACATGCATGTCAATGATTAACTAGTTTTATTTATATATCTTAATGAAAAGTTATCAAAGTAATATTGTCTTACATTCATGTAAAATGTTAACATTCAATGATATTGTTTTCGAAAACTTTTATAAAAAAAAATTAAAAATGTTTTTGTAAGAATTATCACTCTTTTTTGAAACACGCATTTCACGAAAACAAGTAGTTATAATAGAAAACCAACTGTAATATCGACAGTCAAGGATTTAAATAAAAATCAACACACTTTTATACCAAGCTAAGTGTTTTAAGATAAGTGATTTTTTTGTTTGTATTACGACGAAGTTGTGCGCTGTACTTGGGGAAAAATTCAAGGTAACATCAGTTAGTCACTAAAGTTGTTTACGTATACCTGCACAATGAATATAAGTACAATAAGGAACATAAAGGAATACTGAAAGTATGAATGGATTGTGTCAAAGAAGGTATGCATAAGATAGGATTAAATTCAGATATGACTGATTGAGATGTATGAAAGAGTATGCTGTGCCGACCCAGGGTAAGGAAAATAGAAAAATAAATTAAAAGGAAAGTATTGTAATTCTGGAAATTCTGAACACGTTTTGGTTTAACTAATAACGTGTCAGTTCCACGTCGGTTTGAACAGCATTTCAACAATATCAAAAACTGTACAAACTTATATTTTAAACTTTACCATCGTCATTTTTTCAACAGTGTAAACTTACGGTTAAATTGTAATAATTCGGGACTATTTAGTTGTTGGAATATCATATTTTCCATGTGTTAGTAATTTAGAAATTTCGGGAAGCTGCTTCATTCATTCTATTTATAATCTCGTACACTATTCACCTCACGTGAACGTTTATAAATTGTTAACACAAATGCACATATAAAAAGCATTTGCTCCAAATAGCTTCGATTCACGAATCCAATTCGTACGAAAGTTTATTTAAAATTTATCCTGTTTTAAATCAAAATGTATACTAATTTTACCAGCTGCCGAAATACTATAAAAAAAGAAATGTATTGTTTGATGTATGTTTAAAATCGAAACATAATTTAACGTTATAAATAGTTAACAGCTACTGGAAACACTATTTCTAAACTTTTGCTCCAGTTTCCCACAATACCCTTTGCCCAATAACTAGGATCTACGATGGCACAATGCCAAAACACACAGATGCATTTGTAAACGTCTATTAGAACGAACATTAGTTATCACAACTCTACTAATGATTACATGACTTACAGAGAAAATTATAAAAAAAATATTAATTATTAATTTAATGAAGTATTTGCTTTTGAACACTTACCTTTTATCTTGTTAATCTACAATTCACTAAGATACGTAAGTCTTGTAATTTTTTTAGATTAAACAAGAAATGTTGAATAAGAAATTGTGTGCGATAAATTTTTTTGAACTGTTAAAATGCAAAGTTATCTTTACCGCCATCTATTAAAGAAGTCATTACTTTAGTTTTAAAATAGAACAAATTAAGTGTTTCATTCACTACTAGATGGCGCCTTTATTTTTTCTGAGAAATTAACGCATTGAAAAATAAGAAGTTTTTTAAACATTACTTTGTTTTTTTTTTCTAGCTCGACGACGTCACGCTACAGGTGTTCAAGGACGGCGACTACGGAGCATACCTGGACTTAGATTCGACACTCGGCGAACAAGATGAAGAACTTGAGGGACTTCAAGACAAGTAATTCAACTTTTTTTGCTATATGTTATTACGCTTTATTCCGAAAATCAAATGAAAGATTCGTTAAGTATTCTCTCTTAGTGTAGATTTTGTATTGGAAATCGAGACTGAAAGGCGCTCTTAGTGACCATTTAAATGTTAAATGATCTACAGTTTAATCTAAAAGGTATTTTTTATAGAAAAGTTACCAGCGTTAAAAGGTACCAGCATAGAGTTGTGTAATTTTTCGTTACTTATCTAAATTAATCATCTCAATATAACAAAAAAATTTAACACCAGTTAATAATTAATTTCATGTTAATTGTAACATGATATAGGTAGCGAGTTTCGAATTGTCTTGTAAGGTGTTTTTTAAATCAACGCTCGGTTCGAGGAATTAAGTGTAACAATTGCATGTTACAAATTATCGAATTAATTGTGACTTTCGTATGCTGAGTAGAATCAATTTAATTCTTTTTTTTACATTATACTTCGACACAACGAAATAATAAAGGTATTTTTTAGCAACGGTCTGTCTTAGACGGTAATTCCAAGTCCAAAAACTTTCTCAAAGCCCAACAACGCATCTACAGATCCTGTGGTGTCGCAGACGTCACTTTTAGTTAAGCTTTTGGTAAAACTGACCGCAACACCCTATTGTTGAAACTGTAAAAGACATAATCATCCCTTCTATTTTCTTTTGTAAAATCAAAAGTTATCCATAGAGTCAAACCTGGATCAGTTATGGTCCAAGGGACAGTGATATTTTTCACGCTCATAAAGTTTTTCCCTAAACCGAGTTTCTCCCTTATCCAGGTCCGACTGTACGAGTATATACGTACTGATGTTGTATATTTACGTATTTTCAGCAGTGGGAAATCCTTTGAGATTTCGGATTTCAATTTGATATAATAATATATACCTATGTGTATTTGTATATACACATTAGGAAGACATATTTAGGGATCCCCAGCAATTGTGCGACCATCCTGCTATTATGTCGTTACGTCGATACTTTGTGCGTACTCCATAATTTTCTATGAACTCAAATATTACGATGCACTTTTTGATGAATATTTAACCAGTAAAATCCATTAAAGACAAGCTTGTCCCAAACTTGATAATCATTGGCTCATACATGTGAGATTTTCGATTACATTGAATTAAGTAACATTATAAGGACCAAAAATGAATATAGTAATAAAAAACTTTAGGAGTTTTTTTCTTATGAAAAAAATTTATTGCCTGATATAAAAAAATAACATAATCTGTCCGCATAAAGATTAATACGTGCTAACATTCGTATATTTATGATGATTGACAGATGTGTTTGTGTTGGGGAGTTTAGAGGTCGTGGCCGGCGCAATAGATTGCACACTTTTACCCATATAAATACTGTATATGCATATATATTCCATTCCGAATTCCACTCATTTATCCTTTACTAGTTAATGAAATTAACCTAAGAATTTAAAAAAATCAACAAGGAATCAAATTTTATTGGTTAACAGTTGACAGATGGTGTGACCATTTGAAAATTCACCCAAAATACTCCGAGAATCAACATCATGTATTTATTTATTAAGACTACATATATAACCGGGTAAACCTCGACTTATATGCGAAAGATATACACAACCAAACATTTTAGCCTAATTATCCTTATAGTCGTGCCGGAAACATAAAGATTATCGTAATTATTATAACAATAAACGGTATTTTCGTATTTTTTACTCAATAAAATCATACGGAATATTGAATAAAACCAGATGTTCTAAATGAGATTACGTTCTCCAAATAAGATTTTACTTTTTATTGATATTATAATGAAAAAAGTTTTGCTTGTACTTTCACAGTTACATAAAAAACACTATTTTTTATTATAAATTATTGGGAATTGAATCTGATGTCCTGTAAATCTTACCACGGCTTTCCTTTTACGTTATTCTCTATGAAAACAGAAGCAAAAATAGGTCACAATATGATAGGTATGTATATTTCGTCAGTGGAAACCTACTGTGATATTTCTCATATCAATTTCAAATTGAATTACAAATGGAACAGTGGGCCTAGCACGAGTTTTTGTGACAATTGCCATCGTATCGTCGTCGACAAAATTTGTATTAAAATTTGTGCATCGCCCCCTATCGGGCGTAAAGTGCACGAAAAATCTCATACTAATTTTGACATAATCGAAGATGAGGATACAAGTGCGATTGGTAAAAATATTCCTGCTAGGTCAACAGTACATAAGTCGTAATCAATCAAAACAAACATACATACATTTTAATTTCTCCGTTGGCGTGGAAAGTATAGAAAACCATACTATTATTAAGCGAAACCGTGAGTGTTTGTCATCCGTAGTTTTTTCCCATCTATTTACAATCAGTTAAATGCCTTGCAAAAAGCTAGCTATATCAATTCATACAGTTAAGTAACGCTACAGATTTGAAACAGGCACGATGTAATTGTTATAGGTCTTCAGATTAAGCTACATTAGGGATGAACCTTTTCGTAGCAACCTTGAAGTTTTCTAAAGAAATGTCATAGAAGGTTGTCATAGGAGGTCATAGAAGTGCCATCAAATAACATTTTGACTTTTTGGGATAATTTCGTAGCATAAGGATCACTCGGGTCCGCTACTTTTATAAATACCAACGTTTTTCTTTTTCGTTATGAATAGTAAATTTTGTGATCAATGTGAAAGTTTAGATGGATGGATTGATGTTTGTTTGAAGTTATCTCCAGAACGCTAGACGAATTTTAATTTTGCATAGATGTAGAAAATAGCCTAGAAGAACACATAGGCTAAAAATTAAGCTTTTCTTCATTCCACGCGGAATGAGTCGCGGGCGACAGCTGGTAAAAAAATATGTTACACTTCTTTTTAATGTTAAATACGAAAACGTTTCGAGTTATGAATTGAAACTTATCTACTCTTTTAATATCTGTATTAGATTTCCAAATTGGTGTTTTGAATAATTGTGCAATACGAAAACCTTCCATTTATTATAATTTTCAACTGAAATTTTCAATAAGAGCCTTGGTTTCGATTTAGGAATCGATTTGCAGCTAAATAATTCATGTGTTCTAATAAATCGATCGTAAGCAAGAAAAATCGTTCGACGTTTACAGTAGCACAGTTCGAATTCGAACGCGATACGAAGCGCAAGTAACTTTGTGATCGAGAAACGTGTGAAAAGTTTTTTTAATGATTTTTTTTTAAATAACTTCTGCATCGGTATCTGGATAGACTGTGTCATTATTCTCTTGATTTAATTCAAAAAACAAACAATGTCCGAAGAAGAATATTCCTCCGATGAATTTGATCATTTAATTTAGTAAGTGTAGAATTGATACTTTTTAATCTTTGATCTTCCTTACTGTATATCATCTTACATTATTAGTTTAGTTTACACTTATTTAGTTGTTTGACAGAATGTTAAAAAAAACAAAAAACCGTCATTCTAATCTTTGCTTTTTATTATGCTAGAAGTATACATTACTAAAGTTCCGTTTGAATAAAAAAATATATTCATAACTTTTTATGTATAATTTCTTATTTAAACTTTAGACTAAGATAACTTTAAAGTCTGGCCGTCTTTGTAGAGGACATATTGTTTCGCGACATAAAGATAAACTTACGTTATAATTTAACAATATTAAAATAATATAATTTTTAACATATCGATTTACAAATAAAATTATAGCATTAAAAATTATTTTTTAAAAACTTTCTTGTAACCAGTCCAAAGATGCTTGATGCTTGTGCTAGGACATGGTTTATTATTGAAATAGTCAAATGACAAGATTCGAACCCAGCACCAAAAATTATGCAGTCGGGACCCTTCACCATTAGGCTATTGCCGCTTGGTTTTATAATATGCAAGTGCTAATAAAATTCACTTCGCATTCCTACGAATCTATTAAAAATGAAAAATCATTAATAGTGCAGTATCCTCACTACACTTCTACACTTCAACAAGCGTATATACTCCTTCTTTAAGCGCCTATATTTAAATCAACAACTATTTTGTAAGAAAAGCTACAATTCGTGACTTACTTCGACACTTACATATAATTTTCATAGCTAAAAATTTGATAAAAATTAGTTGTTTTTTTTTTATTTTACTTTCCAGCCGCAAAAATTCGCTCGTGTTACGGACTCAACTTTCTGTACGAGTACATGGAATCATTGGTGAGTAAATTACATGATTTTTAAACAATGATACTTTTAATGTACAGTATACATATGATATAGTACCTATTTAGTAGACAGTGTGTTGTAAGGTTTTAATCCTCATCCCCGAATGTAATGAGACAGATTTCCGGGACCACCATAGAACAGGCCGGAAACATGAAACTGCCTACCTTACGATCGTATCTGAAACCTTCATCTGTTTTTGAGGAATTCAGGTTGTATCTAAATCTTCAATTTACCATTGACTGAGTACATCGTTATATTTCAGATACGCTACTGCGCTCCCAAGGCAGGGAGCTCAGGAGAGCTCTGTTCACACTCAAGCAGATACTGCAATCAGACAAAGATCTCGTCCATGAATTTGTCGCGAACAAGGGCTTGGACTGTCTCATGCAGGTGGCCAACAAAGCTGATCACAACTATCTGGATTACATTTTAAGAGCCCTTGGTCAGGTTAGTAACGTTATCTGTGTTTGTTTGTATACATTGTATATGTATATATAATTTTTAATCATTGATAATTATATTTCAGATACTCTTGTACGTTGATGGCATGCACGGGGTTATGATACACAAGAGATGTATACAGTGGCTGTATTCGTTAATAGAAAGCAAATATCGGCACGTTGTGAAAATATCTCTTAAACTTCTACTGGTTTTCGTTGAATACGTAGATAAAAACTGTTTGCTCCTCATCGATGCCATTAACGTAGTTGATGGCACCAATGGCAGGCAGCCGTGGTACAACGTCATGAAAATTCTACAAGATATCGATGCATCTGATACTGAACTACTTATATATGCAACAACATTAATAAATGTATGTTTAAATAACATACCCGATCGCGATACGTATTATGATCAAGTGGACACTTTGCAAGACCAAGGAATAGATGATATAATTCAGTTGTATATGTCTAAACAAGGCACAGATTTGGATCTTTTAAGACAGTTACAAATATTCGAAGCTGTACTTCTCTACGAAGACGGGGATGAAACCGGCACAGCTCTAAAGTGAGTGAAATAGTAAATTGATTTCGTATGAAATGACTTTTATATTTTCAATATAACCAATTTCATTTCTTTACATTATAGGCAACTAGATGACTCAGTCATAATGTCTTTAGGGCGAAGGAGTCTCAATTTAAATACGACCGAAAGACGGAAATCAAAGAAGCAACAAGCAAAGGAAAAAGGTTTGAAAAATACTATTTTACGGTTTGCGAGTGAACTTCTGAATTCATAGCTCTTGCATTTATACTTGTTGCTTAATATTTTAACAGTAACTTAATACATTGTGTGAATTCATCGCATTACATGTTAAGATTTCAAAGTTAAATGTGTTTTTACTACCTTACTAACTTTCTACAGCAAAACTGCCAATCACCCACCATATGGATTCTGACATTAAATCAAATAGTAACATTCGCACATCATACTCACCAACAATAAACGATAACAAAGAGAACAAAGAACTGACGCCGGCATGGAAAAGAAGAAAAGATAGATTTGCAAGACAAGCACATCATATAATACAGCAACAAGAAATGTTAAATAACTCAAATGATATTTACAATGGTCTGTTTGGTAACATTAACGGAGATCGTAAACGTACCAGTACTACTTACTCAGAATCCAATGGAGAATTTCCAACTTCCCCTTCTTACACTGAAGAGAATTATACCAAAACGAATGGTGCTTTAAACGGCCAACTGCAATATACCAGTAATGGAATCAATAGTCCTATCGAGGAAGAAAAACCCTTCGAAAGCAGACTCCCAAAAACCAACTACTTACCAGATGTGTTGAAAAACGGTTTGTTTCTTAACTAACCTACTAATTGACTTTGGAATGCATGTTTTTTTTTTGCTTGTTGAAATATTACAAATCAATACATTTAATATGCCTTGACTATAATATTTTAATATGAAATAAAATTTTCTTTATAGCTAATTTAAGATACACCGGTGGCCTGAAACAGAGATTACGTAATGGAACTCTAGGACACACCGTTAACGCGGTAGACACTCTTGCTGCGATGAAGCAAAAACAAAATGAAACCTCATCTGATGTGAAAGAAGATAGAGGAATTATAATTAACAGAGAACATAGTATAAAAGATATAGCACAAATGTTAACAAACCCCGTGAGTCCCAATGCAGAGGAAAAACCTCTAAAAGTGGCAGATATGGCGGGGATTGTTTTAAAAGCCAAAGAGGAATTAGCAAAATCTCAATCAAAAGGTAATATTTAAAAGAATACAAATCATACTATTATATATATTACTTTTTTGTTCATAAAACATTTCATTCTGTTTTTTCAGAAATCATCAAAAGCCCTAGCATTGAAAAAAGTACCAAAGTACCTGAATTGAAAATATCAGAAAATGATTTACATTGGGAAAAGCTTAAACAAAGCGGTCTGAATAGGGAATTTCATATATGTGACTTGGATTTTTCTGACTTGAAACAAGATTCGGACGATGAAATGACATCCCCGACCAAGAACGGAAATAGTGGTCCACCACCTCCTCCACCCAATATGTTCCCGTCTTTGGGAATGCCTCCCCCAATGCCAGGCTCACAGCCTCACACTCCGAAGAATAGTGTCCCAAATCCTCCACCATCATTACCCCTTGATTTGGGGCAAGATTGTGACAGGGGTACTATTAAGAAAAATAAAAAGACTGTAAAACTATTTTGGCGAGAAATCCAAGAAAATCCTATACCTCCGCCAATAAGGTCCAAAGTTGGAGGTTTCATTTGGGATGAACTCCCAGAAGTCCCCGTGGACACAGCTATGTTAGAGCACCTTTTTGAATCTAGAACCAATGACTTAATAATTAAGGTATGTGGGTAATGTTAAAATCTTCAATAAAGCCGACTACAAATCATTAAAGTTATGTTATTAAGTTTTGTAATTTGTGGAATTAATAAGCACATTAATAAATATTTTTTATTAGGCAAAATAGAGCAAACCAAATTACTGTATTTTGAAACCTTAGTTTGCGTTACTAACTTATTTTTTTTATTTCATGTTTGCGGTTTTATTTCATGATTGCGGTTTGGCTGCTATATTGTTACAGGAGGTGAGTACATATTACATTTATGTTCCATCCCTTAGGGTGACAAAGCGTGTGTGTCAATCACACATGCCTGCAACCTTTTTGTTAAACGACAACGTTAATCGCAATTATTCAACTTTCAGAAACTAATGGAACCAAAGAGAAATCTTATATTAGACGCTAAACGATCAAATGCCATCAATATAGCAATGAAAAAGTTGCCAACACCGCAGACAATCAAGGCGGCTATTATGAAAATGGATGCTACAGTTATAGGACGAGAAGGGATAGAGAAGCTGTTGACAATGCTCCCAACAGAAGAAGAAAAAGTAAAAATACAAGAAGCGCAGGTAATAACTATAATTATTATAGTAGTAATCAAAATACAAAACAGAACAGATCCTATTTAATTTCTCCGTTTGATTTTTAATGCTCTTCATATTAATAAATTGATAAACTCCGAAAAAAAAGACACTAATTAATAACAATTTCAGTATGCCAATCCGGACTTACCGCTTGGAAGTGCCGAGCAATTCTTGCTCGCATTAGCAACCATTAATGAATTGTCTTCAAGACTTAAGCTTTGGGTCTTTAAACTAGACTTTGATAATTTAGAGGTAAGCCTTGAGATTTGATAGTATTATTCAGTTACATTAAATGATACAATAGTTCACAATCATAAGGATGTGACCAGAACTGGCCGATGTAGCTAGCTGACGGTGACTTCGCCAGATCTGACATGCCCTAATAATTTAATGCGTGATTGAGCAGCCAATCAATATTCAGCGATGGCATGAACACCATAAAGCTTGCTGTTTGCATATATTGCCTATGATGGTTTAAGCCATTAATAAATTGTGCACAAAAAATAGATAGACTTGAGACCTAATAATAAAAAATGCTAATACTTAATATTAATTTGTTCTGTGCATTTTAGAAAGAAATTAGTGAACCATTAATGGACCTGAAACAAGGAATTGAATTGTTAAAAGTGAACAAAACGTTTAAAGTAATATTGTCTACATTGAGATCTGTAGGAAGCTTTCTTAATGGTTGCCAAGTGAAAGGTTTTCGATTGGAGTATTTGTCTAAAGTTATGGAAGTAAAGGATACGGTGCACAAACATCCACTGTTGTATCACATATGTGAAATGATCATTGAGAAGTTCCCTGATACCACGGATTTCTTCAGCGAGGTAAGATTAGCCATAGTAAAAGCTTTTTAATGTTACTAGATTCAAACTTTGTGTTAAGCTGCGAGCGCATATGAGCACAGATGAGTGTCAGATAGGTTTGCTGCGGTGGGTTAGTGTACGCGCAGATGGTGGCCTCGCCCCTACTTCCTTTTATGTCTCGTTGATATAATTTCGAACCGCCAAAAAGTTTACATGCAACTTTATCATTTTATTTTTTTGTCCAACTTACATAACGGGAATGTTTCTCACTGTTGAGTTTTTGTACAAATTTAACCAAATTTTTTATTTCAGGTGGGACCAGTAATTCGCGCATCCAAAGTCGACTTTGACATTCTATCGGCAAACCTTCACAAATTAGAGTGTGACTGCAAAGCCTCCTGGGACCACATGAAGAGGGTGGCAAAGCATGACAGTGCTCAGATTTGCAAAACTAAAATAAATGAGTTTTTAATTGATGCCGCTGAAAGAATCATTATTTTAGGTGTAATCAAAAAAAGGATTATGAAAAGGTACATATTGTATTAATGTTCTAGAAGTATCCATTTTCAAATTCAAAGAATCAATTACCATGTATACTTTTACCGTAAATTTCTAATGTCTTTAAACCTGTGTATGAACTTCACACCTGACTGTGAAATCTTGTTATTTATCACTTTCAAATTCATTATCCTTAAGGTTGTGCTTGTATATCAGAAAGATAAAACAATTTTCTTCTTACAGGTATAGCAAGTTTTTGTATTTCTTAGGAGTTCCACCTGCAGAGGTGGTGAAAACGAAACCATCTGAGTTCCTCAAAGTAATTGCAGAATTTGCACTTGAATACCGAACTACCAGAGAGCGGGTACTACAACAACTAGAAAAACGAGCTAATCACAGGGAGAGAAATAAGACTAGAGGGAAAATGATCACTGATGTAAGCAATTATTACCATAACGGCCCATGTGGCGAATAGTTCTCATGAGAATTCTATTACGAGATCTTTTGAGAGATGAAACTTTTAAAAGATGAAAAGTGTAGCATCTTACCAGTACCAACTTTGCACGTACTATAAGGGAATCTGGCGGTATTCCACCTTCAAAGCCACAGTCCTTTCAAGATTTCGTAAGCATTGAGATGAGAACACGGAAAAAATAACAAATAGGGCGCAGATGACGTAGATTGCGCAACGCACTGCTATGTAATTGGTTATTTTGTCAGAAAAAGCTGAGTTTGTCTTGTTCCAAGGAACAAGGCAATTTTACTGTGAATGGAAAACCGCTAAGGGCCCTGACTGTACATGTACTGTATTTATTTTATTAAAACGTATGTAACTTGAAATACCTTTGCAGGTCGGTAATTTCTCCAATAAAAATGGAGATTATGCAGCAGATTGCGCTCTAAAAGAACTATTGCGCGCTGATGGTGACACGGTGACTGACGGCAGACGAAAATATCAGACCACAGATACGAACTTCATAAAGTAAGTTCCATGTCTGTAAAACTGTGATATAGACCCATCCGATTAAAATAGTTACTTATCTTAAGAGGCAGTGGATCTCGTACGAAATGTAGCTGAATATCTGTAGCGGGCTTAACATTGTGAGTTAAAGGTTACTCTTAAATTAATTCTATTACAGTGGAGATGAAATTCTGGAGAGTCTCGTTCGATCTGCAACAAGCAAAACTAGGAGCGTGCCAAGAGAAAGGAGGCGGCAGAGAATCTCTTCTGACAAAAAATATTGTAAGTTTACTCTTACAGTGGATTTCGTCTCCAGTATGTATTGCAATGACACATATTGTTGTCTCTGTTCTTTCAAAGAGAATGTGAGGGATGACAATATATGTCAAAACAAGTGATAATGCTGCGGAGACCCACAGATACAATGAGACTTGTATATAAATAATGTAGCGATAGCGCATGTGCGAACATTACACATCTGAAACAATTGTTTCTATTTTATTCAACTACGTGTTGCTAGCGCTTGAGTATTTTTATTACTTCGTATATGTTTAATAAATTGTATAAATGTCGCGAATTTGTTTGTTATAAAATCGTGAGCTTGCGTAATTTTTTTTAAATACCTTTTTTAAATTTCTTTTTTATTACAGTTAAGCGGACATTAGATGGAGGAGATGGCGTTTAGAGGCGTAAGTTGAATTATCCAAGCTTAAAGCCAAGTCACCAATTTGTTTAATTACTACTTTTTTACTAACGCACAGGACACGAACTGGCTCTATAAATATAATTATAGTTTAGATAGTTGAAATATAAAAAAAATCTTCCTTCTAATTACCCGACTGACAGGAGAGTTGGGGCCGTTGAAGTATAGTACGATCCAAACTTTATGGCAGCTCGTAATTTCGCAGGAAACTCTGCATCTAATACAATTTTAGGTATCGGCGATGTGGTGGATGCGGGGAGAAACACGGTACGTGTTTTGTATCCAAGAGTTTTACTACACCTGCAGTGGACCCACCTGGGGTTTCTTCTAGGCAGACTTGCGCTCGTAGTTCACCACGAACTGCCATAAAGATTGAATCTTGTAGTTATACCACGTATAGAAAAGACATCGCGGTGATTCATCACGCGGCTTGTGGCGCCATAACAATCCAGTCAGTATCCAACAACCTTAGTCTAGTCTTGCATTGTTTGTCTATTACTACTTAATAAACCTTGATTACTGCAGAACGTCAAAAACTGATGGTTTAACATTTCATCCTTAATTTGATCAATTTTTACCCATGCAATGCATTTGCGACTTATTGTTATATTAATTTGAAACAGACAAAATTTCCGGGCGCTTATATTTGGGTTGCGAACAAAATTTTCTGTTAAAGCGAACCAGCGCTGCATATTTTTATTATTTAGCCGTACGAGATAACTTTTGTTAGCGCTGCAGCGAACTTTAATTCTAACCTTAGCAAAAGTGAAGGAAACTTTTAATTTAGCGATGTCTGTTCTATACGTGGATTGTAAATAGTAATATAGTTTACTATAGTACGTAGTAATATAGTTCATTGTATGTAAATAACGAAATCAAGTACACAATTATTTTTTCTTTCAGATCCATGGGAAGAAACTCTGAAAAAACTAATCTTATCTTAACATTTAAACGGAATCTCACTAAGCTTGTGGTGATTTCTCAATTTAAATACGACAAAGACGTTATTCGGAAATACTATGTGCACCATAGCTTTTTAGTGATAAATATAGTGATAAACAACAAGTAAATGTAAAATGAATTTAAGGATTGACTTAAATGAGATACAAAAACAATTATTGATTGTGTTTATGCACATGTATTTATATTTGAAATATGTTATTTGCAGTTTATCTGCATGTCATATAGTTAAAAAATATAATATCCGTTATAAGCTAATTGACAACCTTTTTTGTGCTTTTTTCTCAATATCAAAAGGTAACTTATAATTCAGATAAGTAAATTTTAACCCATTGCTAATCAAATTTGGACATTTATTTATGTTTGAGTACTAAATTGACAGTGGCTTAAAGGTTTCGCTCCTAGGCCATAAAATCTTCAAAAAAAATTGACATTGACATGTATATGGAGTTGTTTTGAAATATGTGTCAAACTTTGAAATTTCAAAATGCTTAAATTTATTTATTAAAGTCTTTTTATAAAACTAAAATCTTAACCAGCATATTGTTTAGCAAATTAATGATAATACTATAAACAAAAATCTAGTAGCAGCTTCAATCCAGTTTAGTTAAACTTGTTACAATATGAGCCTTTTTTTCCATATATTTCCATTCAAATCTGAAATAACTGTATTTTGTAGTGATATTAATAAAATCTGACATAAATAATGTATCTCATAACTAGTTTATTTATAAATCTATATATTAATAACCTATTGTTATTATTTTAATATTTATTGTGATTGTAAATACTTAAATGTAAATAAAGATACATTTGACCATTTATTTGGAGTTTTATAATTTTGATCTCTACCCTAATTTTATACTAGACTATATTATTGACAGTAACAGACGCCAGCAACATCTGTTATAGAAATAGGCTGGTTCGCCCGGTGAAATACCACAACCACACAGAAGACAGGTGTGAAGTGGAAGCAATTCCATGTTTTGTCCAAAGAGTGTGCGTACTGGAGGCCTAATTTTAGTGTGTGCTGGAATTGTAATTTTAGTCCCTTTTCCACCCCTTTTTTAGAGGATGAGAAGGGGAAGTTGATTTGGAAGCAGGGATGCCTAGGAATGGAGAAATATCTATTCACTTTCTGAGCATCTCATCCTCTGTCGATTAAAAGTAAGCAATGCAATCTGCAAGTGTGAATGTCTATGGCCTGTGGTATCTTCACTATTTCGGCAATTTCAGGAGGCCGCTTGCTAATTTCCACCTTACGATATATAAAATAGATTATGAAAGAAAACGTACATAGTGAATCTATAATCATTTTTTTTTCACTTCTAGTATGTAATACATGTTTATACTTATTATCCTTGAACTAAATTACTAATATGTAATTAATTACTATAAAAATACTAGGGTCCACGGCAGCATATGATGTTAATGCAATGCAGCAATGCTACAACCACACAGAAAACTTGAATGAATAATATTAATCCTCTGCTTAAAATTGAAAGTAATTTTTTGAAATAGAAATATGGCACTAATACTAAACAGAATTTATAAATATTTATAAAAGGATTATAATAAAAAAAAAAAGATACTAGTGCGTAAAATTTACTTCAAAGTGTATTTAATGGTTTCCCATTTTTGATGCATATTGTGGTTAAGCTATAATGACAAGAGATAGTTAAATGTACAAAATAAAACAAAATGGATAGGGATTTACTTCTTTATTGATCGTTTTTTATTTCCTTTCTTGGAGCGATGCTGGTCAGCTCCGCTGGTGGAATCCGGTGGTGGTTCTATGTAGCACAAACAGACAAAAAATCTTAATGCATTCAATTTTAATAGATAAGCAAGGTAAGTACTTAAAAACATCATTGAACATAACCAAAATATAACATTCATATACATCAATAATCAAGCACATCAAAAGTTAAATACCATATTTTTTACATTATATATAAGTTATTTAATAATAAAAATAATAAATAAAAACAATAAATAAATATATTCAGTACTAACCTGTCTTTTGCATACTTTTCCAAAACCTAGACCATGAACTAAGGTTAGTTGTTTTTTTTTATTGCATAAAATGATCTTGAGCTATCCTTAAATATTATTTTCTATTACAAAGTAAAAATGATGAGTAAAAACTAAGTCCATTGGGCAAATAAAGTAGAATGGAAAGATTTTGGAAATACACATTTTTTTTTTTCAATATAAGTACATATTACATTCACACAAACAAAATACTACAACACTTATAATTTCATACAATATTAAGAAAACGATTATACAAGGAAAACGTGCTGCACGCTAAATACGAGCAATATTCCATCCGTCCGTCACAGCTGTACTTTTGCATGCAATTTATCTTGTCTATCCTTTTATATTACTGATCGGACTGGCTTTTGGAAACAACTAGTCATAAAGAGCAATTTCAATTTTAATTATTGCTTAAAAAAAATTCATTTAAATGTACTTTCAAACTAAATTAGTTCACTAACTTCAACATTAGTTCACTAACAAAATTAGTATACTAATTAATTTTGTTGCATTGTTATGTTGATATTCCGTAAACTTAGATATACCAGCATGCAGTATTAAATTGTGATCAGAGTAATGAACTACTGTCTTTTGTAGAAACCTATTACATTTATTAATTGCAAAAATGTGTCATTGCTTGTGTTGTATGTTTTTCTATGGTTATAAAGGAATATTCAAACTGTAAATGTTGTTTTCGGAACATATTTTTCTTATCAGACTATAAATTGTACTCTTCGTAATGCTGGCTTTAATAATTTATAATTTCTATATATTATATAATTTAAAATACAAACATTCATAATTTGTAAAAATGAGTATGAATAGTGTATGATTTTCACTTTCTCCACAACTCAATTCGCAATTTATTCATCAATTAATCAAAATTTTGTCCAAAAGACAGATCAACCATGTACATAGAAAGATAGAACTAGATACACAATATTAGAGACCTTGCACAGCACCTTTAAATCTTTTCTTATTTAACAAGTGGCGATATATTTTGCAGATATTGTTATAAATTTTACAAAATTTTTCTATTTACTTACTATTAAAACATTGATTGTTAGTTTAAATTGTTCTGCAAAATAGTTTTCACCTAATATTAGTGTTAATGGTTACTTAATATAAAACTATGAGTCAAATACAAAGGTGCAGTACCATGGCTATGAATCGCGCTTTATCGTTTGGAATTAAGGGCGAATGATCGAGATGCAGGCTCAGTCGTTCGCCCGCCGGGCAAGGGCGGATCCAGCCTTGAAGGGAGAGGACTCGGTTTACTCTTCCGATGTGACCAACTGAGGTAAGTCAAATGACTCCTGCAATTGTAACTGGTTGATAACAAATATTTAAGGTTTCATTCCAGTATTTTTCGCGTAATCTCTACGTGTCTATCCTGTTGTGATTGGCTTCAGTAAAATATGAAATGAAAATGGTTAATATACATTAGTAGATCCGCCGTTGCAATAGTTAAGAAGTTCCTGGTAATATTTCGCCAAAATCTATCTTGTATCTGTATACCGGTTCGAGACTTTGGATCCTTATTTCCACCCCGTGACGCTTTTGCGTCGGACGGTTTGTGGCGTGATGTCGGCCGCGCCGACGACTTGCCTTTGTCCGGCTTTTCCGCCGAAGGAACTGCTGGCAACGGCGCATCCTTGCGCTCCAGACATTTGGACTGGGTATCTAATGCCAAATATTTAAAATTAATTTAATTTTTACATTACATTTTCAAAATCAAGTTAAAGTACCAGCTGGCAGGTAACCATATTTGGCCAAATATGATGGTGAGTGGAATAAAAAGGGCTGTCAAAAAATAGTAAAGAAATGAAATAAATAAATCAAATCTGTTTAGTTTTTTTAACAAAGAAAATATCATTGCTCATTTCATTGTTTCTTTTAATTTTATTGGACAAACTTGATGTTACAAATTATAAATCAATCTCAACAGTGATATGCATATTGCAAATATGTTTATTATATTTCAATTAAAGCCAAATGAAGTAATAAAGGAACGTCTAATTTCATACATGGGGGCCATTTTTTTATTTCATTACCAGTTCTTTTACTCTAAGTTATTATGCCATAGGGTCTAACTTTGGTCTAAGTTTTAAATATTAATGCTGTGTAATGCTGTATACGGTGCAATAATTATTCGACGGATATTACATTGGACAGAAAACTTGTGAACATGTTTGCAATTATTTAATACAAAGGTGCCAGCCATTTTGATGTGGTTGGAAATGTTTGAATGAAAATAATTTGTATATTTTATTTACAACGCAGTAATATATAATATGATTGAAATTCAAGCGTAATAAGTAATAATAGTCGCATCAATCAAAATGTTCATAAAAATATCTGTTTTTCCACTGTTAATGACAGTTTGTTTTTAGTATTCTGTTATGTTTTATATTATTTTAAATTTATAACACAATTGTTGTTTAATTCATAAAACTCCGACGCATTGTTTAAAAAAATGACCCTTACCCGAAGGTTCTTCTTCAGAAGAAGATGAAATCGCAATTATGCGGCGGCGCTTTTTAGTACTTTTTTCTGGTTTGGATTTTTCCAGTTTTGCGACTTTTTTTTTTATTTCAATTAAATCATGAAAAGTTCGCTTGAGCATTTTCAGTGAAGAGTTATCTTAAACGCATCTACTACGACACAACAAATGCCAAATTATGAATCGTGATAGATATTAGATACTGATATTATAGGTACGTATTCACGCGCGTGAAAAATGAAGATGCGAAACGCGGGAGGACGGGAGGGACGGAGGGCAAACCAAAGACAAGATAGATTGTCACTTAGAGATGGGCCCAAATTAACGTTTCGTTTCGTTGGTGCCAAACCAAAACCATCAACGACCTCTGAATTTTTTTTAAGATAGTCGTTCGTCTTAGCTTTATGTAAGTTTTAACTGATTAATCGGACGGTACAGTTAAAGCTAAAGTGTGTAGCCAATACTGAGAACTGTACAATCTATCTGACAGTCAGTGGGCTTTATATTGCTAGAAAACATTGCAACATTGTGGCATCAAAAGCACAGTAACCGGTCGTCAAAAAAAATACAGTCGAATTGATAACCTCCTTCTTTTTGAAGTCGGCTAAAAATAGGGACAGTTTCGCATCAAGAAATCAATTAATTACCTTTGTTAACTCTTTGAGAGTTGAGCTTCGCATACCAAATTAAAATAAATAGCAGTTGCCCGCGACTTCGTTCGCGATTCGCGAGATATTAAAAAAAAAAAACTAGTAGAGTAAATGGGCTATGTCAACCTAGTGTTGTGTTGCTTCTAATAACGTAAGAATTTTTCGAATCAGTTCCGAATAGAAGTTTCAGAGCCTTATCAATATAAAAAACAAACAATCAAATCCTTTTTCCAGAGGATATATAATAATTTTATTACTATTGGTTATTTGTCATATATCTAAATGAATATACAAATATTTTAAGAAACATCAATGTTTGTGAAAAATCAGTTCCTTATAATATTTTTATTAAAACTTTATCCATATACGACGATTGTAGGTTCATCGTTTACATGTTGATTCCGATTTATTCTACGTATTCATAGTCTAATGATTTAATGTTCATTTAAAGTAAAATCCTATAAATTCAATTAGCTTAATAGCACTGATATTTATAATATAGAGATATATTGTATGTATATCTTATAGACATCAGTGTTTAATAGATTAATTGATTGAAAAAGTATATGGTTTAAAAAGTTCAAAGTGGATCAACGGTTATTTAGCCAGTTATCGAATCATTGCTTGTTGCTACCGCAACTTCTCAATCCCACTCACAACTCGTAATTCATTTGGTTCGGAAATGTCATGTCAAACAAACAAAATCGGGCAATTGTGTGTGTTTGCAGTACGAGAACAAATATTCATAATGTTTATTCAATAAAGAAAATTTACTTAGATTTACATATTCCGCAGACGAGTCCCCCCATGTAGTCGCTTTGCAGGCGCAGTTTCGAAACGTACGGCACCAACAAAGGAAGTGCCATGAATTCTGTTTATTATAACGGGGCCAACGAAAGACTTATCCATGAGGCCGATCAATTAATATCTTACTTAGAACGTGGGTCTCCTGTACTGAAGTTTTATCCAAGAAAGAGACCGGAACGTCGCACACTATCTGTGCGTCGGGAAACACATCAGATAATTATATTCAGAAATGGAACTCCTCAGCGACATACGTTCGAAGGTACATTGGATATAAGAGATATAAAGGAAGTCAGAGTCGGAAAATCATCAAAAGACTTTGAGCGGTGGCCTGAAGAGACGAAACGAATAGAAAATTCGAAATGCTTCACAATTTACTATGGAACAGAGTTCAAACTACGCTCTGTATCTTTCGTTGGTAAGTCCATTTTAATGTAAATAGCCAAAATAAATCTATATTTATTCCGACATTACCTATTAATAGATTATTTTCTATTTTCATCCTTTAAAAACTCGTAGTTTTAATGTTGTTGAATTTAGCTGGAAATTTACCATGGCTAGAGCTATAAATATCTGAAGCAACACTGCCACTTGGGATTTTGGTCTGGATTTAAAATAGCTTGTTTGTATTTCAGCTCAAACGGACAAGGAATGTGAAACATGGGTGAAGGGAATTAGGTTTTTAGTAGAGGAAGCTATAAGTACACCATATCCACTACAAATTGAGAGATGGTTGAGAAGAGAGTTTTATACAATAGAAAATTCTCATGAAAAGTAAGCATTTTTTTGTAATCTATCCCTCATATAAAAACAATTGAATTTTTTTTTTACAATCTATATAATTTTATTTATTTATCTATGAACTGATATCATAGTGTAAAATTTACTGCCTTAGCTCTTATTTACTTTATTAATTATCAATCTTGCTGTGGCAAGTGCATTGAATTCTAATTCTATAAAAGAAGGATCCATTTCTAGTTTTCACATCCAAGAAGTTTTTTCTTAAATGTTCAATTCACAAGCTATGAATCTTGTGACTGCAGCAAAGGACGTGTAAATTTGGTTTACCTGAGAAATTGAATTTCAAATTTTTGGGTTGTGCTGTGCATTTAGCAATTTAAATTTTGGGTAGCTCTGCGCTGTTTTTTTGCTTGAGCGACTGACTATCCAATGAGAAAATATTACAGTATAAGGAGAGGAAATAATTTTTATTATGCAGTCTGCTTGCTTGATCCCTTATCATATGAAAAATGCAACAGCATATTGATGTTTACCTCTATAAATACCAGATATTTATTTACACCCACTATATGTGGTGAAAATGAGTACATACCATTAAGCAACTACTGAATCTCATTGTTACATACAATGTACATCATTGTTACATGTTACAATTAAAAACATTAGTCTGTAAGAGGCGCTGCTATTGCAGTAGGTTCTGTAAGAAAATATGTATGTCATACTAAGACATAAAATGACAAACAATAAATTATGTTCATGTATAGTACAACATGGATGTTGTGACTATTTTTTAACATTAACAAAGGGGTGCTAAATAGCTATTGCGATATTTTGGCTTATATTGTGTCTTGCCCGCCGGGTCTATTAATTTTGTTGGATTGTACAAACAACAAATCCAAATATGAGCTTAAATCATAATCTTTTTTAGTAACTAATGTATTTTGTTTTACTCTGTCAGTAATTTAATAGGTTGCCGCGAAAGTTCTTACCGATTTTCGTTAGGTAGTGTGAGAACAGACCTTAATATATTATAATGATTGAAAACGTATGTAATCTTACTCAAAAAGAGAATACCTTTAGACATTTTTGTCTTTTTTTATGCGCTTTTTTGGCGACATGGTGTGTTGGTCGATTTACACCTTGTTTGTTTATTACAATGAATTCTTTAAAGGGAATAATTTCAACACTTCCATAAGAGATCATAGAGCATGGTGGTACCTATATACTTTAGTAACAATCTAAAATTTAGATCTTAAAAATGGGCTTCCCGGACAACCCATAATCATATTATATATAATTAGGTGTTTATGTATTTGTCTGCTATGCATTCTTAAACCACAGATTGGATTTGAATGAAACCTTGGCAGATTATTCTTAAGATGCCAGATAAGATTAGTGCTTTAAAAGTTGAAAAAAAATTTCAGGCTTAATGAAACTTTTTGCTTGCACTATACTTAATATTGTTTCTATATTATTTGGCATTGCAACACATGCTGTGCGTTTTAGATGATAATCTATTGTCGTAATTATCTGATTTGCAATTCTTGAATAATGGTTATTATCAACTAGCTTTTACCCGCGACTCCGTCCGCGCGGAATAAAAAATAGAAAACGGGGTAAAAATTATCCTATGTCCGTTTCCTGGTTCTAAGCTACCTGCCTGCCAATTTTCAGTCAAATCGATTCAGCCGTTCTTGAGTTATAAATAGTGTAACTAACACGACTTTCTTTTAAATATATATAGATAACATAAGCCATGCCCGTAACTTAGAGGTGTTGGAAGGGACAAAAGCATACTTATCTCGCCTCTCCCACATTCATGCCTTAATTATCATGTGGCCATTTTTAAATACAGGATAACTCTGAAAGAAATCAAGGCATTCTTGCCTAAAATCAACTGCAAAATATCAACAAGCAAATTGCGCGACATTTTCCAAGAAGTGGACACTGGTAAACGTGGCGAAATTGGATTCGATGATTTCTCAATTCTTTATCACAGATTAATCTTCGACGAAAATGTTAGTAGCCTTATTTATTAGTTGTTGTAACATTTTATTTCTGTAACATTGTCAATGATTACTGTAAGATTATATAAAAAGATATAATTGCCCTAAAATCAGAACATTTGCCTATAAAAGAAATTTAATTGCAGAATGATATTGCTTATCTAACTGAACTTTAGAGAATACACTTGTTTGTTTAAATAATAAATTAAAAAAACAACTAGATAATGATATCAACAGTACATTTAAGTTTCTCATTGATACGTCTTTTGTAATTTCGAGTATTCACAAGGTTTGATTTTTTCTTTATTAAAATTGTAAATGTTCAAATAAAAAAGTAAATATATACTTTAAATAATTCCAGAATGTCCATGATATATTTGACAAGTACTCGCATTATTGCGAAAATGGTACGACAATAACATTACGTGAATTCCAAAGATTCCTAATAGTAGAACAAAACGATAAATTAGGAGAGGATGAAGCCAAAACATCTCAGTATATCAGAGATTACTTACGTGATCCTCAGAGAGATATATCTGAACCATATTTAACCTTAAATGAAGTAAGTGTCATAAATGATATAATATTATAAAAATATAAATATAATTATTAATAAATATATTATATTTTCTATTATTTTAACAATTAATATGTATAATTCTTATTTTAGTTCATTGAAATGTTGTTTTCAAAGCACAATACAATTTGGGACAGTAAACATAATCAGGTAACTCAAGATATGACAAAACCATTATCACATTACTGGATCTCATCATCTCACAATACGTAAGTATTGTTGCTTTATTATTCACAAAAAATTTTGAAAAACTTATATAAATGATAATGCATGACATTTGTATGTTTCTAGATATTTGACAGGTGACCAATTCTCAAGTGAATCTTCGCTGGAAGCATATGTGCGTTGCTTACGATCATGCTGCAGATGCATCGAATTAGACTGCTGGGATGGACCAGATGGAATGCCATTCATTTACCATGGACATACACTAACAACAAAAATAAGATTCATGGATGTTCTGAGAACTATAAAGGAACATGCTTTTGTTGCATCTGATTATCCACTTATTTTATCCATTGAAGACAACTGTTCGCTACCACAACAGAGACGTATGGCGAATGCATTTCAAGATGTCTTCGGTGACATGTTACTTGTCCAAGCGATTGAGAAAAATGAAACTAGCTTGCCATCACCCTATGATTTGCGTCGAAAAATTATTTTAAAGCATAAAAAATTACCTGAAGGTGCTGAGGAAAATTCATTTGCAGTACGTCTAGAAGAAGGTAAAGATATGGATTTACGAAATTCAATTAAAAATGGTATATTATTATTGGAAGATCCCGTGGACAAAGAATGGAATCCTCATGCATTTGTGCTTACTGAAAATAAACTTTACTATACAGAAAACTATAGTGCACCAAGTGAAACAGACATTGATAGTGATGGTGAACCCGAATTGGACACTTCGTCCATACCTCAGGATGAATTGCACTTTGGGGAGTGTTGGTTCCATGGAAAATTAACTGGAAATAGACAAGAAGCTGAAGATCTTTTGAAGGCACATGCACATCTTGGTGATGGAACATTTCTAGTGAGAGAAAGTGTGACATTTGTTGGAGACTACTGTTTGTCATTCTGGAGACAAGGCAAAGTTAATCATTGTCGCATAAAATTGAAGCAAGAAAGGGGTATAACTAAATATTATCTCATCGAAACAATTTGCTTTGACAGTCTGTACAGTTTGATCACACATTACAGGCAGCATCCACTCCGCAGTCAGGTAAAGAAATATATACAAATACATTATATGTTAACTATCACCAGCGACTTTGTCCATTTCAATATTAACACATTTCTTCAATTCACAATATGTTTAATATACAGACACGTCGCAAAAAAAGGACCTCTAATTACTTATCCCGCTGCTGGCGAGGACTGATGACAATAATGGTGCTGTGACGCCTCGATGTTTCGTGAATCTTAATATATTCCTAAAATTATAGCCTGACCATTAATAAAGCATATCTTTTATGAGGTCGCCACAATCGCGTTTGATATTGCAACATTAGATCTACTTCAATGCGTCTAACGAACTAATTTCATTTAAATATCAAGTATTTTAATATTTTTTTTAAATTAATACAAGTGTATACAGTTTTTATCTGCGTCTATAAATATTTATCAGCATTAAGACACAAAATTTTTACAACAGAAATTAAAATATCTTGACAACCTAAAGACAGTTAACAATTTTAATGCATGTCAACGAATTTTTCTTTTTTAATTAAATTGTAGTAGAACTAGAAATTAGTTTTGTAGGTTTTCAGCAAATGCTGTTGTTGTTCATTTTCTGGTCAGGCTACACATAAGTCTAGTTTGCTTCCTTATATAATAAGCTGCTTTTTATTATTCCCTTCAAAATCGGTCCTATCCGTTTCAGACTAACACATACAAAATTTTATTTTATTTATCTCCTATTTTATTTATCTGTATACATAATACATATAGTATATAATCTAATTTATATAATTTTATAGGAGAGCATTTTATTTGTATTGGATTTAGGTCCACCTGTGAATAGTATCAAACAGTAAAACGACATACATCAATGTGTTTTTTGGAGAAAATTTATTTTGAGGTTATCAACCACATCTAAATGTCATGTCAATGTCATCAACCACAATATTTATTATTTATGCTTCTATATGACATAATTTAAATTTTCTATATTTTTTCAATATTTATATTTAATTATTGAGCTCCACCTTACTGAGTATGCTCAAAAAATGATGTCTTTTATGATATTTGTTTATGTTTTACCGTGTTATCTTTTGTAGTAACATTTTTGTTTATTTTTAGGAGTTTTTGATAACACTGAAAGATCCTGTGCCACAACCTAACAAGCATGAAGGTAAAGATTGGTATCATCCTCATTGCTCGAGAGCTCAGGCTGAAGAGTTGTTACGAAAAGTCAATATTGACGGTGCTTTCCTTGTCAGACCTAGTGAAAAAGAACATGGTTCCTACGCAATCAGTTTTCGGTAAGTTAATACCTTTACTTAAGTTAATACACTGCCGCCATTAGACACTAAGTTAATTTCGTACACTAAATTCAAACTGAGTGATATCATTAGGATAAATCAAGCTTTTTTTTTTCAAAATTATAGGACGGAGAAAGAAATTAAACACTGCAGAATAAGACTGGAAGGAAGATTGTATACCATTGGCACGGTTAAGTTTGAGAGTCTTGTAGAGTTGGTGTCATACTATGAAAAGAATCCATTGTACAAAAAGGTGAAGTTATCATATCCCATCAGCGAGGAGGCCATAAGAAGAATAATAGCAGTAAGTATTAATATAGATTAGAATAAATATAAATTAGAATGAGAATGAAGTAGAAGTAGATTGAAGCAGAAGTAGATTGAAGGAGAAGTAGAATGAAATAGAAGTAGAGAACTTCTAGTGTGATCTTCTTGTAATCTATCTTCTTTGTGTAATTCCTCTCTTGTCTTTCGCATTATTATTTTTACTAATGTTATTCATTTATTAGGTTTAAACTATAGACATATTTTTTTTTTCAATTATTTTGACACCTTAGGAGCCAGATGACTGTTCAGTGTATGGAACACCTGGTTACATGGATCCTACATCATTTAGCTCGAGGGTAATTATATAATTTATTCTTTATCCATTTATCTTTCTAAAAAATTAATGAATGACTTCAAAAAGTTTTAAAATAATAAAATTTTAATTAATTTTTACTTTTATTATGCTTTATTTTAGAATAAATATTAATTAATTTTCTATCAATCTTTTCTAATTTTGATTTAAGTTGTCTAATAAATTTTCATCTGTTTCAATTTTTTGTTGCTATTTTTTTTATCACGTATTAGGTGACAGTAAAGGCATTGTATGACTACCGTGCAAGACAAGATGACGAACTGTCATTTTGTAAACACGCGATAATAACGAATGTGGATAAACCTGATGAAGGTTGGTGGAGAGGGGATTACGGAGGCAAACGTCACCATTGGTTCCCCGCAAATTACGTCGAAGAGGTCGATGTACCTCATTTACCAGAGATTGCTGTTAGTATTAATAATTCATCGTTTTATTTGCTTTGTTACAATATCTTCTTGAAGTTCATGCACATCGTTATTGTACTGTGTAATATTGTGTTGTCGTTTCAGTTTCGGAATGATGTAGATAGCTTATTATTTAGTCAATTTATCAAAGAGTTTATTCGTTTTGTTACTGCTACATTTCTAGAAAAAAATTACAGTTTTTAGAATTTAAGATTACAATTTAAATATTTTAAACAATCGTTAAGTAGAAAATAAAACTTTTTCAGGGATGTTTGGATAATGAGAATGCTGCGTTAGGTTCTCTTCAGCAGGGAGTTGTCGATGTATTAGGTGCTGTGGTGGAACTGGTTGTGGGCGAAGAAAGCGGTGCGGCGCGCTGGCTGGTCAGGATACAGACCCCCACCATGTGCTCCCCTTTCGATATGGCCGCGCCCACCAGGGAGATAGCGTTAGAGTGGCTCGCTGCTATCAAAGAAGCTGCTCACAGCGCCAGCGCCAGATCTCTACAGCACAGGAAAATGGAGCGCACCTGGAGAATCGCCAAAGAAATGTCCGATCTCATCGTCTACTGCCGCTCCGTGGCTTTCAACGCCGACAAATTAAAAAGTAAAAACTTTGTCTTCAACGAAATGTCATCTTTCCCCGAAACTAAAGCGGAACGATTCATGTGCCAACAGGAGGCTTCGCAAGCGTATTTCATCAAATACCACACAATCCAACTGAGTCGTATCTATCCTAAAGGACAGAGGATAGATTCATCAAACTACAATCCCGTTCCGTTCTGGAATGCTGGCTCACAGATGGTGGCACTCAATTATCAAACACCGGACAAGGCGATGCAAGTTAATATGGGAAAGTTCAAAGAGAATGGAGGTTGCGGTTATATACTGAAGCCGGAGTTTATGTTCGATGAGAGATATACTCCTCAAGACAGGAGATGTGTTGAGAGGAAGGTGAAGCCGGTGACGGTGATGCTGCGCGTCATCGCGGCGAGGCATCTCTGCAAGTCTGGCAGGGGCACGGCGAGCCCTTTCGTCGAGGTCGAAATCATCGGCGCTGACTATGACAGCGGCGTAAAATTGGTCACCAAAACAGTCAGTGAGTATTTTTTTTTTCAATCTCTACACAAAGTTTAGTAAGCTAAACTTTGATAAACTTTACTAATAGCTTGTGCAAATTCTTAATATTGTACAATTATTCCAAAAGGTAAAATTTTAATTTCACACATTTAGAAATTATAGTCAAACAAGGATATTTGAGCCGGTGAGAGAGGCGCTAGTATCGCGGTTAGTTCTGTCAGAAAATATATAAAACCTACTTACATATAGAAAATGACGTGAAGAAATGACATGACAGATATAATACAGAAAGGATATTGTGACACGTTTTTGACGTTTACAATACATTGTTTGACATGACAATGACATATTTTGACAAATTTGATTTTGTCAAAATTTAGTGTAACTTATGTCCACCGGGTCAGATATCCTTGTCGGTCTATACGTTAAGCAGTCATAAGATTTACAGAAAATCTCTTGCTATCTAGTTTCTTTACATATACAAATGAAAATATTTTGTTATTTATTATGATTTATATAAAATAAATATATTTTTCAGCTGACAATGGAATCAATCCTATATGGAACGATATATGCGAATTCGACGTTGCCAATCCCGATTTGGCACTGATCCGATTCTTGATTCAAGACGAAGATATATTCGGTGATCCGAATTTCATCGGTCAAGCGACGTATCCATTGAAATGTCTACGCACCGGTTATCGCAGCATCAGTTTAACTAACGGTTTCTCAGAAGAATTGGAATTATCATCACTTCTTGTGCATATAATCATTACACCGAGTCGTTTGCATTCTTTGCCTTAGCAGGTTCAGAGCCGTTCGCTTGGTCGAAAAAAACGTGATGGCATAAAATGTGTTATCAACTAACTGGTAACTAATAGTGAAAGCTTTATTATACGTATTTTTCATGTTCCTTACAAAGTAATCTATAAACTTCACTGGTACTATCTTCCTAATGAAAATAAGTGAAAATTTATTTATACATTATATTTGCTATTCTAAAATATTGTATCCTATTTATGTATTTTTTTTTAACTTTTACTATCTTAATTGTTATCACAATTTTAAAATGTAATTTTAAGGCGTGCATTTTTTTTTCTTTATTTAACGTATAATTTTAAATAATAATGGTATTTCCTAAGATTACATAATATTTCTCTATTGAGACTAAACTATATATATTTTTAAACTTTAATTTTCATCATTGTACAATCTTTTTAAAAGATGCATTAACTGAGGTACACAAGTTACATGCTTTAAAAAAAATCTGAAATAAAAAAAATATATATTTTATAGTTAAATAGGTAGATATTGAAATAAACGTAAGAAAAACTATGTAATTGTGGTAAGAATATTCTGAAATGTTAATTTACATTTTGGATTTTAATTTTTTGCTGAAATTATTCTCTTGTGTTGCTTAGGAATTATTGAAGTGTGGTTTTTTTTTAAATTATATAAAACTATTGGTCGTCCATTTTTTGATATTCGACCACTTAATTAAATATACTTTTTATAATTGCTCTTCTTGTCTATATTAACTCTGTAGAATTTCACGTTCATCCGTGCAATTGCAAAAAGGGTACAGAGTTATCGCTTCTCATATATATTACAAAAAAAAAATTAATTATATAAATCACAATTGAATCTTGTCATCACATATTGAAAACTTTTGAGACTGATAAAATACGGATGATAAAAAAATATATATATACAAAAAAAAAAATCAATGTTATACGAAAAAAAATCTCTGTTACATACATACTTGTAGGACTGAATCTTTAATTATATTTCTCTTAATTCTTGCTTTTTCTTAATAAAACTTCATTAATTTAATTATTTGCTACTTCGTTCTGCATCCAATCTGCCGTCTATAGTTCCACAAGGATCTTATGGTTGTCAGAAATATGTGAACTGACAATGTCATCTTGACAGCGTCATATTTTGACCAATGAGAGTGGCAGCTGCACGGGTCAATGTTGCCATTTTCATAATTTCGAAATTCTTAAAAAAATATCACGCATGATATGACATGGAAGTTAATTTGCTATTGTGTTTGGAATTGCAATTGCTTGGAGTTGCAATATGTACGTCTTCCGGAAGAAGTAAAAACTTTAAATCTTGTCATGTCAAAAAAATGCCCTAAGATCCTTGTTTGACTATTTTTTATTATTTTTAAAAATTTGATACAATAAATAAAGAAAAATGTAAGAAAATCCTGCACACATGTGACTGAAAAGTTTGTCAACGAAATATTTTTTGCGTTAAATTTATTCAATCCGCCGAGAAATATGTTTTCTATAATTTGCTATTCATATTTACCTCTTTTATATCACAATTTAAGAAAAAAAAATAGTAATGTAAATGCACAAATACAAAGTTTATTGTCTATATTTGATAAAAACTGATATCAACATATTCAGATTATAGTAATATATTTTCACATTGAATAACCTAATAGTATTTTGTCTAAAAATTTATCTATTTACACTTCTTATTAATATGTTATAAAAATATTAAATTATATAAAAAAAAAATGTTGTAGAAATATGTGCTTCCGTGTTATAATATTATTATCCAATAAAATATTGGATTAATCGACATAAAAGGTGATTACGTAGTGTGATAAAACCAAATTGTTAAAATTTAAGGCACTTCGTACACGAGGCTATGCAAATCTCAGATACTATTCGATACTTGTATCGTAGACGCGTGTCGCCTATCTGGTTAGTACAGTTAAAGCGACTACATGGCTGACACGAATTTATAAAATGTCAACTGTTGTAATGTCAACGACGCATTGTGTACAGACCTTTATAAGATAGTATTGCGTAATTCGCTAAGATACTAAAATCGCTAGGAATCGTAGATTTTCGTAGCCTTGTTTACGAAGGACCTAACCGTGGGTTTCGACTGTTGTAAGATTTGTATAACAACATTGACATCCCTTTCATGATCTTTGTGACAACCAAAGCAAAATTTAATACAAAATTTTACGGCAGTCTAATTTCACAATAAAATTGTTACGGCACAATAAATCACAATTTATATAGAATTATTTACATCGCACACAATTATAGTACTAATGCTAATAGTCCGGTGCATATAAGAAATTTGGTGGAGACATAAAGTTATAGCACAATTATAAATTCCAGCTTTCGATCGCCGCGGCGTCTATTCTTTAACAACTCGTGTTAGCGAGAACCAACCATTTTAATAAAAAAATAATATCTATGTCCTGCTCAAGCGGCGACGGGTCTATAACCTATACAAGACGTTTAACCCTTACAATTGTCGATTTTAGTAATATGAAAACGAATTCCTATGTATTCATAAAAATTCATACAAAAGTATATATTATATACCAATGCTATTCTATGTGTAGTTCTTTATGTGATTTTTCATACGTGAAAATCGTATTTGGAATTGAACGTGTTATTAATGTAAGAATTATATTAACTTTCGTATTATTACTACGTAAAATATAATTTTAATGTAGTTATATAAATTAGTTTTTAAAACTGAACAAAAATGTTAAAACGATCAACAATCTTCGAACGTATATATTGTTTTTTTTTCTTATATATTCGTAAATGTTTCTAAGATATTATTAGATAGAATGTATAATTAGAAAGATAGATTTAAAAAAAAACAATCGCACAATATACGACTGCAAATTAATTTAAGAGTATGTAGACCGACAAGGATATCTGACCAGGTGGGCATAAGTCAAACTAAATTACGACAGCTCACTAACGACACCGTCACGTTCTCACTTTTTACTATTTTATGCTATTTTCAATGTCAATGCAAGCTTTTTCTGATAGAACTAAACGCGATAGCAGTGCTGGTCAGAGGGTCTATTACGAATATTTTCGATATGCGTTTCTGTAACATCATCGACAAAATATGTCGAAATTTGTCATTTAACTTTATGCTCGATAGAGGACGCTGCACAAATGTAATACATGTTTTGTCGACGTTACGCATATTTTCATGCTAGGCTCTCAGATATCCTTGTTTTGACTATAATTAGGATTAGTATTGTTACAAATATTGTTATATGTCAACTTATTACTGTGTGTTTTGTCTGTAGTGACACTTATATTAATATGTCCCACTCATCCTCCTTGAAAAAATAGTGACAGCTATATCAAGTATCGCAGCAGTTTAGTTTCACAGTTAGATTGAATTGTAGTACTATAGTATAAAATAAACTATTCAATATACGTGTACGTGTATGTTATCGACAATGCATTATGAACATTATTATTCTATGTATTGTGTTCTATGACTATAATGGTTAATTTATGAATAATAAACATCAACCATGCGAGTTGGGAAATCGCGACTTTTATTTTTATTAAGATACTAACTGTCGCCCGCGACTCCGTCGGCGAGGAATGAAAAAAAAAGTAAGCCTATCTGACCTTCCGGACTATATTTTACATATGTGCCAAATTTCATCAAGACAGATCAGTCGTTCCGGAGATACCTTCAAACAAACATCCATCCATCTAAACATCTTCATCATCTTGACCTTGTCCCACCTACGTAGGGTCGGTGCACCAGGTTTCCGTTCTCCAAATGAATCTGTGCCGACATCTCCTTTGTCACCCCCTTCTTCATCATGACATCTTTCACGCAATCCTTTCATCTCTTCCTAGGCCTACATCTACCAGTGTACCCCTCCACACTCATACTTAACGTTCTCTTTGCCACATGCGATTCTTACCTCCTCATAACATTCCCATACCACGCTAACCTTTTACTTCTCAATTTTTCTACTACCTGTGCTATTTTCAGACTTCCTCTAAAATACTCATTTCGTATCCTATCCACTCTTGTTACTCCACACATCCATCTTAACATTCGCATTTCCGCCACATGTACTTTCTTTTCATCCGTCCCTTTAAAAGCCAAACATTCGGATCCATGCATCATGACAGGTCTTACGATGGTTTTGTAATTATATTGAGGGAAATTTGTAAGTCGCATATTAACCCTGTGACCTAACGCAATTTCATCCACTCCGCTTTTATTGTATTTTTCACGTCACGGTCAATATCGCCGTCGTTTTCTATCAATGAGCCGATGTACCGGACGTCGGAGCAAACTGGAAGGTCAACGCCATCTAAGGGAAACGGGATAAAACTGGATAAGCCTCCGAAATCGCAGAATAATTGTTCGGTCTTGGTTCTGCTTATCTTTAATCCGGCACTCTCCAGTTAATTAAATAATTCATCACTCACAATCCATCTAAAAATTCGCATTTATAATATTAGTAAGATTATCCACCCTTATATTAAAATATCAATTATTTTCTGAAAATTTTCACAAAAAAAAAGAAATATGGTAATGGGCGCCATACTGGAATTCGATATTTCCCTATTTATTTAATTTCAGCTTTAGATCGAAACGAAGGATAGTTATCATGAAAGGGATAATTGATTTGCAATAAAAGTTAGCTGTAAAATATATTTAATGAGACATAAACTCTATCCAAAAAAGAAACGGAAAGAAAGTTTTACAGGTGATTCAGCAGTGGAAGCGCTGTCTAATCGTTGGTTTCTGAGACGAAAATCTCCGTTTAAAACATTGTTTTGTCAAAGACAGGGATGATATGTTTTATTCAGGCATTTTGATCTCGGAACCAATAAACGGTTAAAGTGTCTAGAAACAAAAAAAGGCTATTTAAAAGGCTACAGGTCTTTGATTCGATTCCCTAGACTATTTTGTATTTTTTTATTTCACTGTTATATACAATGTTTTTATTGTCTGTCACTCACTCTATAATACATACTTGTCAACAGATTAGGCTGCGTTGTGCTCAAAGGTTTATCCTTAGAGAACACCTGCTTAAAACAATAAGAGACGCGGATCTTATAATTTTAAACTAAACTATTAAAATTGGCTCGTAAGAATATTACAAATCCTTTCTTACTTTAGTTTTACTACTTTTTAACTGCAAGTTTTCGAGCAAATTAGTTAAACGTTAACTATATAATAATATTAGATTCTGGCAAACATTAATTAACAAACTTGTCTTTGTTTGAGTGCAAGCTTGCATTTTACGAACGCACGCCATCATTCTTAGGAAATGAGTTCATTTGGTGGCGTGTGCCTCAAAGGGTTAACACGTTTTTTATTTGAAAATTCATTAGTCCACAGTCCACAGCATTTCTTCAATGGTGAGAAGTATCACTAACGGTGAGTATATTTTAATTAATAATTACAATTGTTTTTAATTTATATTTTGAATATAAAATATAAATGACGTGATATCTTGATTTCATTATTCCAATGCGACAAAGTAGGAACGATATGGTGTGCTCTTTTATAGTAACTCACGTTCATGCATTTGTAAGAGATAATGGACGCTTCAGGTTTTGCCACACACGTTATATGATACTTTTATAATGTTTATTAAGCATCTTGTGGTCTCTCAAAAGTTCCACCAGAATAGAAAATTTGTTATAATCCATGTTTTTCATAAGAAAATGAAGCGTCGAATCATTTTGACCTTTGACCTGTTTTGTCTCTGGCGCAGGAATTCTTCATTAGACATTGAAAAAACAAGTCGAGGGAACAATGGCGGTAAGTGGTTATCGTCCACGTTGTTCGAGGCCGGCTGTGGCGAGCTGTTGCGATTGATGGACTTTGAGGGCGTTTGCCATCTCGACCAAGTCAAACGCATTTTATTTGCAATCAACTCGTGGTAAGTCTGTTTCAAACGATTTCAGTTTGGTTCGTTTCTATTTTAGGATACCGCAATTTGAACTTACCACGTGGCAAGTTCAAAGTTCGATTAGTCGGTTGAGTAGTCATCTTTCATGGTTATCTGAACTGAAAATAACTGACAATCACTATAACTGAAAATCACGTGACATGTTGACTATACCGTTTTATGCCGTCGAAACAAGGTTCGGTTCACAATTTTAAAATCCCTTGTAAGATTTACCTGTCCTGTAATTTTTAGTTGAATAACTAATCGATTGCTCTGCCTAGATTTTAGAATATGTAGGCATAGAAATATTTTTATAAGTGTTATATCAAAGCAGTTATTGAGCTTTTGTCTTCGAAGAGTAACTATACTCCATTTGTAGAATTAATATTAACATTTTGACCAAATGGTTACGTGTCTCAGTAAGTAGGACTTTGCTTATGCAGCAATTGAATGACGCAAGCGACGGCCATTTTGAGGATAGCAACGAGCAAGCATACCTTTGTTACTTCAACATTTTTTGACGCGTATCTTTTATAACGACGGTTATGTTTTTCTTTTTTCCTCTTTTTATTGGAAAATTAATTACTTGTGGTGATGCAGTCTTAAGACGCATTATAGGAATGCCTCATGTACCACGCCGCCGTACGCCGTCCGGTCCGCAGTCACCCATGTACCACCTTAGTTTACCATTCACACTATTTTGATAGTTGCAACATTACAGGACTAAAACTATACTATTAATTTATTGCAATATTTTAACAAAAAGCGGATTCTTGAAAATAAATACTTGTATCTTTTGATGTTAGTGAACATTTTTTATGTTTTTCAGCTCCTAATTATTCACCAGCGTCAATTTGGGGCGGCCACTGCTTCTCCAGTTTTGAAATCTGACGATATTAGAGTACCAGAACGTGAGAAGATATTACCGTACCGGAAAATATCAGGTGACGTCGCTTCTATAAAATATGTCTACAATAATTAAAATTTAACTACCATGTTTTACGATCTTTTGAATGAATCGCATTATTCTGTAAATCGACATTGTAAAGAAAATGTGACATAATTCTCCTATTCAGTGCTTGTTATGGAATCGTACCTTTAACTTATTGAGTATTTACCTTTTAATTGTTTTGGATTTTTCGTTTTAGAATTTAATTAATTTATTATCGTACCTTATAACAATTTATCATGCAAACAAGTAATGAATAATTAATACAAGAGTTTAGCAAAATTTAGCACATGTTAAATGAGTTTCATATCCATGAGTGGTAAAGTCAGATTTGTTAAAGAAAAATGTCTGTGCATTAGCTCTCAAAATATTCTTCAGATTAGTGATTGTCCGTTCGACTGCCACATTCATAAATCGATGGGTCCTATGTATAAGGGCCAAAAAACATATTGATTATTTTTACTTTTTTGTTTTAAAAGCTACCTCTTAGTTTAGTTAACAACATGCTAAACAAAATACACATTTATGTAAATGTTTTTTTTTTCGCTGAAGTAAAAGAGCCTTTTTTCTTAAATGATTGAAACTTTGGTAGCTTCATTCGTTAAAAGATAAATTTTTATCAATTTATTTGTACGAGAGATTCATTAAGCATTTTAAATATGTCTCCATATTTTCAAAGCTTATCAAATCATTTGACAAATTTGATAGTTACTGAAACTAATATTGTAAGAATTAAAATCCACAACGCATTATAGATGTAACACCAAAAAAATTTCAACTAACTCACAGAACAACTAACATTAACCCTTCAGTGGGTTCATCTGTCCGATGAATACGGGTACGCGAACCCGAAGACCACAGCTGCCGCTATTCTTCCCATGTCCTCTCCGAATAGCGACATCCTAACCCCTTTATTCCCATCTATTATTTTCTAAATACCCTTCCCAATATCCCTCTGTCGCCCACCCAATTGGCCCGGGTGGCGACGAACAAATCATCACAAGATAAACATCACAGTAGTACCATGCATCACAACATCAATGTCACTGGAAAATTGTGTGTGCAGCCCGTTTGTAATTTGTCACTGGCACGGCAGTATCGTAACGACTTAGCACATTGAATAACAAAGAAATAATTCACTAGGAGATGTGGTATATTTTTATTTTTAAAGATGATATTTCATTGGCTGTGGCCGCCAGAGGTAATTCTTTAGGCTGCACAGAAAGTGAAGTGTCACCTCTAAAAAGATAATATTATAATAGAAATAATGTAAAATAAATTTGTGAATAAATTCGACTGTCGATTGATCAGGGCAAATTACAACCGGGCGGAGTACACGATTTTCCGGTGACATCAACATCACAAACATGAACTAACCTACACATCACACTATTTACCTCATAATCTTAAGATTTATATCAACAAAAACAGCAAATTAATAACAAATCGATTATTTCATCGCTGTTTTAACATCACAATTTTAGGATCATAAAATTATCATCACAATGAAAGTAATGGATCAATATCGCAATCGAATAAATATTAAACATTACTTTTTGTGCAGATTAACACCAAATTGTGTTCAAATGGGAGTAAGTAGAAAAAATTGTGTTCAAATGTTTGTCATCCAAGTAATTTGGATGACAAACATTTGAACACAATTAGACCATACATCACAATACAACATCACACTACTTAGTAATAAATATCAAGCCACCAATAACACAAACATGGATTAACATATTTACCTCATTTACATCACATTATTTACCTCATTAGTCTAATTATAAGCATAAAAAGAGGTCAACTTCGGAACGTACTGACCATAAGGTAAAGGCATTTCGGGGTTCGCATTTAAGGTCATTGTCCATTAAATAGTTTTTCTTTCGCGATTATCCATGATTCATACCTACTATTTTTACCGCAGTTCAAACATCACAATATTATCGTAATTAATATTACAATATAAGTACCTACATGATACAAACACAAAAAATCTATCATCACAATACTGGTAATATGAGGCCATCACATTAAATATTTAAAATCACATTGTATGCAATAAAAAATATAACAATATTTAAATGATCATCTACCAAAAAAATGTTCATCATCACATCACATTCACATCACATTATGTACAAAATACAAACGTAAATTTAAACTTAATGAAACATTATCACATCGAATTCTTAACATCACAACTTTTAGGTAATGGATCAACATCACAATGAATTCTTAGCATCACATCGTTAGACATTAGAAATTAATTAACAACACAACACAATATTGGTAATATTTGACAGGCATTTAATATCACATCGTGTGCTATAAACAAAACGATAAATAGTATCATAAATTAAAATGACACTTCATGGAGGAAAGTAATTTGAATAACAACCCTCGCTTTAAAATCGATCAAGTTCGTAGACTACTGGAGTTCTTTATACAACAGAAATACGTACAAATATTTAATATTTACATACATTACATAAGGGAAAAAATACATATAACCCTCCTGTGAGTCGGGCAAAAGACCGGCACGTAGCTGTACTAAGAGTATTCAACTTTCCAAAAAAATATTCCAGTGACTAAATAAAAATTTAACAACAGTATTATTATAAGTTATTTTTTATTAATTAAAATTCCTATTTATTTTGTTGTAAATAAAGTTTGTTCATAACCATTTTTATTGTATTCGTTTTGTCTAATGTATTTGTTTTTTTATTAAAAGTTAGTTGTAAATAATAAGGTATTAGATATAGTTAATAAAGGACTTTTAAATAATGTGTTCATTATAAAAAATATCATTGAATAATGTTTACAAGATTTTTCATTTGATATAATTTTGTTGGCAGTGAAAGTTAAAACTTTTAAGTTAAAAACATTACAATTTTCTTTTTTGGCGTAAATAATTTGTTAATTATTAACATTAAAATTAAAAAAACAAAAAACTTTCGCCCGAACAGGGGGTTGAACCCTGGACCCTTGGATTAAAAGTCCAATGCTCTACCACTGAGCTATTCGGGCTATAGCTAAAATGTTGTATAATTCATTCATATTCGTACAAAAACAGTAATAATTAGTAACAAAATCATGATTTTCAATGACCTTTAACTATAAAATTTGTTCTAAATGATTCGTAAAGACGAAATAAAAATGGCACAAACATGGCTGCCATTGAGGTGATTTTAGACGCTTGTTAACGTGTAATAAACGAACCTTAAATATTACTTAATAATCATTTACATCAAGATCGTTTATTAAGATATCGTATTTGGTTTATTTTGGGTATGAAGGCTTTTGTTTAATGTGCGTAGGTCGATATTGCAGCACAATATGGCAACGGAATTAATCGTATTGATTTCCGACTGTTTTACCGACCTTATCGCGTAGACAGAGCAGTGTTCAACAATATAATAGAATAGACTTAATGGTACATCTCAAAAATGATGCTTATTATGTACTTGTATATAATTTAGTTTAAAATAACTAGAAATAAACATAAACAAATAATTATGTATAAGTTATAAGGAAAAATATAATTTAAATCGTTTGTAACCCTAAGTATTGGAAAGGTATCTGGTATGGTGAGAGCATTTTAGTATTTATGTACGATTCATGTTGTAGTAAATAAGTACCAATAGTTTCGATCACAAGTTTAGCTTTGTATAAGTGATGTTATCAGCTGTATCTTGAAAATTCCATAATGTATAAGACTAGACCATTGTTCGTATTTGTATTATTATATTTATAAATCACAATAAATTTAATCTCTGTTCAATTTACTACTAATAATATATGTAATTTAAGAAATGTAGTGTTTGAAATAAAAGTTGCTTTTCTTGTTTTATATTAAAAATTTCCGTTGAAATATTTAAAAAGTCAAGTAATATTTTGCCATATAGTTGTTTTTTTTATTAAGTTTCACATGAAACACTTTTGATACAAACAATAATTTTACTTAAGTATTTATTGTATTTGTTTGCATTGTTATTTATATATATGTTGATATATTTTCAATGTTTATATAATGTAATGGGAAATAAAAGAATACGTACTATATAGATATATACTTTATTATTAAAAAATATGATTATAAATAAAGAACAACTAAATTCTACGAGAAATCTATTTCCGAATCGATTCACTGGTTTATCTTTTAATAATAGTTCGTTAACTGTCGTAGAGTCGTTAAGTGGTCCTCCTACGCCCCTAAATGTTGATTTAATATAAGAAATCTACACTAAAGGTGTCTTAGGGACTAATTAATGTCTCTGAGTGCTGCAGTTAATAAACATTATAAAGGTTAATATATAATTGATTTTAATAAGGATAAATAAAATAAACAATAGTGACCAAACGCCATCTTGTCAAAGCTTACAATCTGGTCACTTCTACACCACGGCGCTATGCATCTTCTTCTGATGTCGCATCTGTGAATATAGTATAGTTGATATAACTTTTTGTGTTTGTTACCGGCAAATCGTGAACACTGCCCGATTGTTATTTGCCTAGGCAAATTATACTGACTGGGCAAATTGCATTCTACTGAATAAATACAAATTGAAGTACATCAACACCACAATATGATAACTTATATGTGTTGTAGCTAATTTCCATTAAAAGCACCATTAAAATTAATCCAGCCGTTTCTTAGAGTAACTGGAACAAACTCAGACTTGCAGACAGACAGATAGAACAACATGAATACGAAATTTGAAAGTTTTATTTTGATATTACATACATACACTTCACTTTTTAAACTGTGTATATATAGATTACCGTCGTTGAGGATATTGTTTCATATTGTGTAAGTATTTATTTTCGCTAGTACGCTGTACAGTTAGCTGCATAAATATACATAGATAGCGTTGTCAGGCGTCCGGATAAAGCCAGACATAGGTATTCTTTTGGATTGCGTGTCCGGCCAAAATAAACGGTGTCAGAGTTGTCTGGCTTTTGTTAGGCTTTTTACATTTCCCAAACTAGAGTTGTAATGTTATGGTTAAACCTGCACATTTTTAAGTGCATTTTAACAGTGCATATGTTGCAAAACCAACGTCTAATCCAAATATTGCCAAATCGCGCCATAATGCAAACGAAAAGTATCATATTTGTTTTTTTTTTTTTGGTTTTTTACTCTACCAACCTTCTCGGTCATACTCAGAAACAAACATACTACAAAAGACATAATTAATACATGATTTGAGTACACATAGAAGAATAATGTACAAAAATATTTTTGCGTACATACCTATACATGTAAATACTTACTCGGAGATAAAGTGGGGTGGTGCGACCACCCTGCGTTCACCCTCAACACTGTATCACAAAACATTTTACATTGATCTTCGTTCATATATGAGTTTTCGGCAGAGCATTTTATCTGGAAGAATGTTACTAATGTTAAAATTTATTAACCGCGTATTTCCACTGTCAAATCGTCTATACGAAAATATATTTTTTAACAAAGACAATGTGAAGATAATATACATGTTTCTTAGTAGTGGTAATACATGGTAATATTTAAAATCACATAATTATTCTGATTATATAGGTACAAGAATCAAAGCATAAATGCAATCGTATCTATCGTAGCTCTTCCAAGTGCTACGATGCTAGCTACGGCGCTACGAGATCATAATTATGCCATAACTTAATTTTCTACTGCCACAAAACCAGAACAAAAACTGTTGTTAAACAGTAATTAGCTTCTACTTTCATTAGTAATTTGTAAATGTCGCTTCGGAATTAATTATAAGAAAAATACTTACTTTCATCTTCATTACATTCATGCTAAGAGCGAAATGCTTGGCCACGTCGCCGAGATGGTCTAAGATATTTCCTATATCGTAGCGACTATTAAGATGTTCTCCACGCATAGCTGCATCCAAGATTTTCCCGGCTAAGTCCACAGTCAATGCTCTGGTGTAAATACGTGCATCTAATCCAGTGCCGGGTGGAGCGCTGCAAGAATTAATTTCATCCCCGTAAACTTCTATTATAGTGCGACAAATTTAAATGGCTCATTGGCCCCCCTTCAATATCTAAGTGTCGTGTCATGTCTGTACATAAAAACTTAGCCCCGATATCAGGATAAAATTATGGTGGTAATAAAAGTTGAAAAAATTCCAAACCTCACACCTAACCTTGTTTGTAAAATGTATGGTGTCCATGTTTTAACAGGATTTAAAAAAAAAATATTTATAGCTTCATTATTAAATATTCTACATAAGCTGTTTTTCTGGTGATTAACAACTGACCGTGTGTTATAAATGGAAATACGACATGGTGACACCTAAAACGACTTGTAGTACATATGAACATATTAATCCTACAAACAGAATTGTTATTTCAACACTAAAGAGCACTTACTCGATTACTTTTGACAGTGGACCAACAACATAAACTCCTTGCAAGTTTCTGGCATATGCACCTGCGTTTGTAATCATCTTCTCGTTCCTCCCGGTTATCAGCACATCGATAGTAACCTTTGCATTGGACTGCGCTAATAATTTATTTTGGTCCTTGAGAAAGATTAAGAAAGTACACAGTGTTAAAGTTATTTTAAAAGAAATTAGCGAAAGAGGCATATACAAGAAATATGAGTATGTTAATATTAAAGAAAAACAAAAGAATATGAAATATAATTGAGGATTCTCAAATTGAAGAGAATTCAAAAACTCAAATCAATACCAATGAATATTTGAAAAGGTTCAACAAGAAATGATCCTTAGTCAATTCCACAAAATGAATTCAATGTATACAGAATGAAAAATGAACGAAGTTATTGAAAAAAAAAAGAGTAAAAGCTAGAAAAATATTCCATACCGTTATTTTAGCAATGAACGCCTCTCTGGTCAAAACTACCTTTACTTCGACTTGGATGCCATTTCTATTAAGAGTTTCACTTGACGTTGCTCCGTCTTTGTCCGTAAGCACCAGATCCAATGGCATTTTTAAACTTAAATAGAAATTAGAATTTCACAGTAAAATAAATATGGACGATGTGAAAAAGTTTCTTTAACCTAATTATAAAACCATGTATAAAGAACAAGTATTATTAAAAAGTACTTAAGACAATTCCTTTTGGATTTTTCATTGTGTACTGCACTCTATTATTCAAGTCCTTTCATATGATACCCATGTTGGAATAGTTCTACAAAAATATGTCATCCGCCATCTTGTAATCGAGGTTATCTTGGATTTATTCATAGTGTTTGAACTCTAGAAGTCAAGCTTTTTCATTTGATGCCCGTGTTGGAATATTTGTACAAAAATAAGGCATCCGCTGTTTAGCAGCTGTGGCAATCTTGGGTTCATTCATAGTGTTTGTACTTTACCCATCAAGCCCTTTCATATGTTATTCATATTGCATTAGTTCTACAAATATATGTCATCCGCCATTTTGTCACGGCAGCCATCTTAGATTCTTCATAGTGCTCTACTACTAAAATTACTAACCTTCATTTGATATATCCAGAGGGTCGTGAAAAATATGTCGTCAGCCATTTTGAGGTGGATGGATTTTTTCATATTGTAATTGTAATGTACTTGTCCAGCCCTTTCATTTGATACCCATGTCAGAGTAGTTGTAAAAAATACATGTTCGCCATTTTGTGACAACGGCCATCTTAGATTTTTATAATGCACTGTACTCTACCTGGTAAAGTCCTTACATATGATAACCATGTCGAAGTTATTGTGGAAAAATATGTTGTTATCCGCCATTTTGGGGCGGCTGCCATGTTCTATTTTATTAAATATCATTTAAGACCTTTACAAGATGAAGTAATATAATCTTCATATACACTTTCAGCCCCAGCTTTTACATTAGTAGATAAATTTTTATAAATAACTAGCGACCCGCCCCGGCTTCGCACGGGTGCAATGCAAAATATACCTACTACAGAATAAATGCACAATTTATTTAAGATACTTAAATGGATAAGGATTAATGCTGTATTGTTTAAAATCACTTCGTAAAAGAATAAAAATGGTTATGCTGGGTTATCCCTAAGAGATAGACATATACCATCGCGGACTTTTTTGTTGAACTTTTTAAGGTGAACAATACTGTAGTACATTATTTTGGTCTATCTCGTAGGGTTCAGCCAGCGTTTGCAATATAAGCGCAAAAAAACGTGCTTATTTACTACATCACATTAGAAAACTTTAAATTTATCAGTGTTTCTCTACTATATTATGCATTTATTATACATACAAACCTTCCTTAAGAATCACTCTATCTATTAAAAAAAACCGCGTCAAAATCCGTTGCGTAGTTTTAAAGATCTAAGCATACATACGGACATACAGCGAAAGCGACTTTGTTTTATACTATGTATTGAAGATATTTATAAATAAATTATTACGTTCAGCTACTTAATAAATTTAAGGATACTTATTCTTTTTTTAAATTGATATAATCAGATTTTCAACTGAAATCAGTCAAAAGTGCGCCGATTTTAGTGCGCCCATAATATTGTATTAAAGCGGTAATTTTATATTCAAAAACTTCGTCCGTGTCTAAAGAATAATGCCTTTATAAATATTCGATTTAAAAAAGTTAACTGATACATACATACATAGAATACATAGTTAAGGCAAGAATCTCTTGTAATTTTCATACAAAACATATGAAAATAAAATGTATAAAGTCTATCAAGCAAAAATACAACGATTTTGTTAAAAAATACATATGTTACATAAATAAAACATAATAAAATTGTTTTGTCTTTTAATCTATTTTTACAGTAAAAGATAATTTTGAATCTAAACCAACACTACGCACATAAGATTATAATTGCAATGTACCTAATGATGGGATAATATTTAGACCATTTATTTTATTAATAAAAAATAACAATTTAACTTAATCAAATTTCAAATGTCACAAACTTACGATTTAATCGGCCTTCAAAATGATCACTTAAACTTTCAATATAACGGAAGTTAACCGGTAGCAGTCTAATTTGCAGGAGACATTGAAACGAAGTGCGACACTTTGCCTTCGCATGTAATATGCATCCATTTGTAGAGTGACCATATTGCGCTTATAAAATTAAAGGACTTAGGACTTAATACATTCTGGAATGTTCGACTGTCGTGGCACTTAATACATATTTGGTCTCTGTTTTCTCGAACAGAATAAAAGGGATGACAATATTATATGTATATATTGTACAAGTATCTCAGTGTGATGGTTAAATGGTTTTAACCGACACATAGTGTTTATTTTGTTGTGCGAAATTTTCTCTAGGGATGGCTTAAGTAACCATAAAACAATTCTGAATTAGAGCAAATTTTAAGAATTCTCGGTCAGCTACCGTGTTGTCACCCTATACCCAAAGTGTGGATTTTCCATCAATTAATAAAGCCAATTGAAAAAAATTAAAAAGTTATTAAAGATACGTTATAGTCTCTGTAAAAAGAGTGGTGTCCTATTGTATTTATGAAAAAAAAATCTTGGCAGGAAAACAAAACATGTTTTTTCGCACAAAAGTTACCATACGTATAAAACCTTGCCTGTGACCATGCAAACAAGATGTTTTCAACGTCAATATGAATAATTTTAAATTGATGAATATGTTACGCAATAAGATGCGTCGTAGACCATAATGACGTGGGCATTGTGCATTATGCCATTGTGCCACCGAAGCTCGACGTTAAGCACTGGACTTGTTATCTACAGGTCCTGGATACGATCCTCGGTCACATGCACGTGATTTCCGATTTTAAGCCACCCTTAACTAAGGATATGCTTCAACTCCTCGGAGTCTATGTGAACTGTTTTTGTCCATTTACATGCTGACGATATTTTAATAAAGAATCCAATAAAAATATAAACACTACTAGTTTTTGCTTCCGATTTCGCCAGCGCGCAATTAAAAATAAAACAGGATGAATAGTAGCACTATATGTTATTTGTGACTATGTTTTATACCTGAGCTAAATTTCAATAAGATATATCGAAACCTTGCCGAGTTATCGAGTACATATGTTAATCAAACGTTTCCCACGTGAACCGTATACATTTCCAGGTATCCTATGTATTCTTTCAGACTGTGTTTTTCGTTTTTCGTATTTATAATATAAACACTATACGTCATACTTACATTTTATTTTCGTATTTATTGGAGCGAGTAGTAAGTATTTGTTTATGCCATATTTTGAGCAGTGAATCAAACGTTGTTTGCGATATGGTAAATTATAATCTCCATATTGGAAACACAATTTTCCATAGTTTTTCAAAGTGGGTAAAATCACCCACCTGTTGGTACTGTATTACTTAAGCTATCTAAATATTACGCAATTGAAACTTGCACAGTAATTGCAATTGAATAATCGGTGCCATTAAGTGTACTTTTGGTTTTTTTTCGTTGCTTACCTAACATGCAACTTCTGACCGCAAAACGAGCCGGGCTAAGTTTATTATCGGAGGTGTCGGCCGCATCGCTAAAGCTGTTGTAGAAGCTTTAATTATTATGTTAATGTTAATGGGTAAAATAAAAGTTATGTTTGTGATATATCAAGAATATTTTTACAAAATAAACGTTTTTACGTACATTAAATTTTCAGTGTCTAATAGCACAATAGAATGCGGGATGCCGCGGTGGTACACGCCGCCCAATGAATGTGAGAAAACTTCCTTTTGTAAGCCACAACCATAGTTTTAAAATTAAGTAAAATTTTATTTTTACCCGACTGATACGGGAAGTTATGTTTTGGTTCGTATGAAGTTCCATTGTGACTAGCGTTGCCAGGCGTCCGAATAAAGCCGGACATAGGTAGGCTTTTTGATTGCGTATCCGGCCAAAACGGTCCGAGTTGTCCGGCTTTTGTTAGGATCTTTACATTTCCCAAATGAGAGTGTACCTATTAATACTGAGACAAAATTCTAAATAATATAGGGTGTCCAACCTTTCTACCCAAATGTCCGGCCAAACTGGCTGGTCTGTCCGGCTTAAAGCCTAAACGACTGAACCGATGACGTGTAATTCGGCTCGTATTATTTCCCAGCCATTGCCTGTAGTCGGGATTTTTTTTAAATCAACTAACAGCGTTATTCGGTTTCAGTTTGATTTTGAATATAAATATATTGAGAAGAATAATGGTCGTCTATTATTCCCATGTGCAAATCACACACACATAAACAAATATTGCTAATAATAGTCTGCTTTCAACGAAAGTACATAGCTGATCTAGCGCTTTGTAACGTAGCAATCAACACCTAGTGTAGTGTGACCACACGACACAAATGTAGTTAATTTTATTAGATAAATAGATACCTTCCTATTATACCCTATGTTTTTGTAATTTATAGAGCTTTCTCCGTAACTTATTGTATTTGTTATAGTAATTTAATGGTTACTTATATTTCTGCAAATACGTACTTATAATATTTTATTTTATTCTTATCGATAACTTCATATTTAAAAAGAAAAAAATTATAAAATGTAAATTTTTTAGAAATTAACTCCATAAACCTGTTTTTTCACATTTATCCTATAAACAGTTGTATAGGTGAGTGAAGCTAGTGAAGCCTAGAGATTTAAAATTTTGCATAATGGTTTCTTTTACTGTGTAGGCGAACACTATGAAAGATTTTCACAAAATTAATCCTCTAAAGCCTAAAGTTGAGATTGAAATTTTTAATGATTGAAAATTACTTGATAATAACACTTTTCACTACTAATGATTAAATACGTTTTTGATTTTTATCTAATTTAATCAAATAAGCTATAAAGCCGCTACCGCATTAAATGGTGAGTTTGTTTTAATATTTGAAACTTCACGAGGACCAAGTCGCGTCAAATAGGCGTATAAATATGTATCACCTTTAATGATTTTGAGACTTATTACCCTAGTGTTCATATATTTTGAAGTATAAGATGGTTACCCTACAAAGGACATGTATGTATAAGACAATGTTTCTCACGGTATCTTTACGGGAACTCTTACCTATTGCGCCTTGTAGGAATTAGTCTAAAGTTAGAGATCTTAGAAGAATATTAAAGTTTAAACTGTAAGTTATGTATTATACTATTATTACAATTTGAGTCTACTTTTTATAATACGTTTTCCTGGTGGCCGGCTTAATTTGTTTGTTGTGAAATCAAAGCGGGTGGGGAATAACTTCGAATATTGTAATGATGGCTATAAAATTTGTATAGAAGTAAACAGATCAGTAGTGTAACAAGTGAGTCAAGTTTATCTTAAAATTTAGGCCTACTATGTAATAGTTGTGAGGTCTGCAATAAAAGCTTTTGGCCGGCAAAAAACTGCGAGTGGTAGCACCGGCGCGTACTACAATAACACCGATCTATTTGCAGCTATGAATCTTAGTTTACTACCTTCAGATTTCGATGTTAGTTTGATTGTAGAGTGGCTATGCATGTATGGTCAAAACAGTGTAAAATCTAACCTGTGTGGCCTGAATAAAGTAAATTACAGTAAAAAGAATGTGCAGTACTTCTTGCAGCTGCGTCGTCAGTATGTGTGAGTTATACGTTTTGTTTTCTGAGAAATAGTTTGTCCTTGTTATTTAAATAAAAATCTTTCTGTTTTACTGATGTATTAATATCCCTTTTAGGACATGTTAAAGAAGAATTTGTAGTGATAAATCTCCAATGTATTCCTACCTGATAAATACCTGTATTCCGATGATGTTGTCATCCCTTTTCCCTCTACCATTTCATCTACCACTCTTTGAAAAAACAAAGATAGCAATAGTGTTGGTAAAGAGAACGATATGTGTTGTATGAAAGATGATAAATAAATTGTACTAACTTCAAAAATCTTCGATGCATATTGTAACTAAATTAAGACTGCCACATGACACAAACCTTTATTTAATAAAATCATTCAACAAGTGATCGACATCGTTTGGTACAGAGACGACTGCTTTGAAACCTGTTCATATTGCCTCCACAACCGCTGTACGAGAAACCTTTGCAAGTCCTCGTTGTCATATCGAAGTACCACCTGTATAAATAAAAATTATACGTTTCAATCGTACCAACATAAACGCCCCTCTGTTCTACTCAAGTACGTTAGAAGCTCAATTTATGTAGAATTATAAATCATGAATTATTACTGTCGGAACATATGAATTTAAAAATACTGTCTTCGTTCTCTTCTCTTAAAAAAAACTTTGTACATTTTTTGCCAGTTGAAACACACATTGATATAGTGTACTAATAAGTTTTATCGTGATGATTCCTGTGATGCAACCAGGGACTATGGTCTTGACCCGTTACTTGGGTAGGTAAAAAGCCCCTCAGAGATTTATATGAGTTGACGGCACCAGATTTTTTACAGAGTGCAAAAGGTATTATTTAGATAATCGACAAAATTAAATATATTTACTTACATAGGATGATAGCTATTACACATGCCAAAATCAGGTTGTAGTCTGCAAGATATCTCAAATGGAAGCTTATAATCGATGGGGTCTAAACCTGACACTGAAATGTGATGGAACATTAACATTTTTGTATTTTGTAACGGCAATAGAACACTCCAAAACAATTGCCATGTATTTTTCTGCAGGAAGATAAAAAGTCGTCTTCCATTTTTACCTTCACCTATAAATGTCTAAATAACGAGAAGTTCAAGTTTTTATATCACAACTATATGCACCATCATTAGCCACAAACTTTCCTTAGTCTAGACAACAGGCAATTGTTTTAATAAAATCGTATATAGTGAGATTTGAACAAAATAAACAATTATCAAAAGAAACGCTAATAATATACTACATATAAACTAGAAAGCAGAGGAAATAAGCATAGATACAAAGTTACATACGTCGACAAGTGCTGTGACATGCTTTTATAGATTTAAATTGATTAAAATTGTATTCACAATCATTGCCGAATGAACCCGCTTTACAATCTTCTAATTTGACGTCATAATAATATCTGTAAATGTCAATTTTGTTACGAAGAAAATAATTATAAGAGCAATTTGCAATAATTATTAAAATAATACTCACCGAGGTATATTATAACCGCTTTTATTACAATCATATGCAATGGGTTGCAATTTACATAGCACTTCGGGATTATAGAATATAAGATCTAAAAAAAAAATGTACTGCGATGATTATACGTAAATTATTAGCTAGCCTAGAAAAAGGAAAATAAACCTAATACAAAGTGACTTCATTAGGACAAGAATAAAAATAACAAATTCTCGAATATTTTTTTAAAATTAAAAAAAATCGTTCGAGATCATATCGATTTGAACCGCATTATCTCTGGTTCCTGTGACTAGATAGTAAAAGTTTTTGAGGTAAGCCTAAGTTGTTGTTGAGGTGTTATTTTCGTTGGTAAGGGATGCCATACGAAAATGTTTTAAGCGATCGTAACTTTTTGTAACTTGCAGGTGAACGATAAATGCAAATCTTTTTTGAACCCCCTCTAAGATTAATGCTTGCGACGTAGTGCGAGCACCACACTACGCTATAGTACTCGAAACTGCTGTGAAATAATGACAAGTAGACTTTAGTGCCAGCATTTTAAAATTCTTTGCAGTTCCGTAATTTATAATTTTATCAGCTGTTGCCAGCGACTTTGTCCTCTCGGAATGAAAACAACTTAATAAGTATCCCTTGTGTTCTTCCAGACTATATTCTATATCTATGCAAAATTACATTGATATCTGTCGAGACATTCTGGAGATACTTTGTACAAACATCCATCCATCCATCTAAACATTTGCATTTATGTTATTAGTGAGATATGCTATATCAATAAATCCTACAATACTTAAATAGAAAAAAATAAAATAACAAACTCACCATTTATAGTCGTACTACGTAATGTTGTTGAAGTAAAGTTAAATTGTAATTGACATTTTACTAGATCTAATAAAAACAAACTAATTACAAATTCTGCCTGAGGTAACATAGAGGCTTCTTGACTGTTACTTTAACAATTAAATTGTAGTGAATCAGTAATCAATTTCATGCAAAATTAAAAACAATAATTCGATAATAACATAAAACAATCAAATGAAATTCAGCTGAAACGAATTTGTTTATTTCCCGAATGAGCAGATAATTTGGCCAAGTCTTCAATAGCTTTGACAATAATTTTATTTTCGATTTCAGGAGTTATTGATTTTAAAACGTTGTCTAAAATCCAAGCACACATCCATTTCTGATGAATATTAGTTTCTATTCTTGTAAGCTTAGCATGATATTCCAAACGGCGTTTAACACTGTTGTAGACATGCATTAACCTTTCTCTATAACATGCTTCCAGTTGCATTGCGACGTTTTCTTTTTTAGCATCAATAAGCATTTTTTGTCCATTTGCTCTCCATTGTGCCGTTTTAGCATTCTTAATTACAGTTTCGTAATTCGATTCTTCCTCTTTTCTACCTAAATTATAACTTGCTTCTACTTTTTCTACTTCTTTATCCAGGCTTGCTGCTACCAGAGAACCGAATTTTTTTGTACTATAACACGCAATAACTAATACGGATAGACCAATATAGTATTCATGCTCCATTACATATATTTCCTTACTAACCAAATAGTTTAAAGCCATTATGCCAAAAAGATATGGTCCGGTGATACCCGTTTTTGGATAGAAGAATACGAAAAATTCTTCCGGTATGAATCCAAGTCGTACTTTTCCAGATTTTTCCGCTCGCTTGAGGGCGCCGTTTTTTGGTTTGTCAAATTGCTTCATATATTCCGGACATGTTTCAGTGTGTGTGCCAAAAAGAACTTTGTGTGTTAAATAACGTGGTTTATATTTTAAAAGCATCAACCTTTGGATATTCATGACTGAATAGTTATGATAATTAACGATATTTTGTGACAACGAATATTACGTTTGCTTTGTAATATTCTTAAATAATATTACATTTTATGAATTGTCAAATTATAACACGTTTATGTCATTTTATAATAATTTAATATTTGTTTTAAAACTTTATTCAAAATAATAAATATTCGATACTAACTGCCAGTAAGAACTGCCTTATGATTAAACGTTGTTTTTTTATTGCAAAAGATTTTTGGTTTATATTAAAGAGCAAGCCGCCACCCGAATTCGCTGAAATATCGAAGTGAAGCGACCGCTGTCCATAGACATCGGCAATTGCAGGTACGTTGCTCTTCAATCGACGGAGGTGTGGTGTCGGTGTGTCCCTGAAAGAGGAAATTTCCCCTTCTTATACGAGATCTCCTCCGCGAAATTCTTTCCCCTTCCCATAATTTCCGTAAGAGTAAGAAGGAAGGGTAGTCGAAGAAAAGGGTAGGAATAAAGCCTCCGGCACGCACGCTCATCAGACGAAACGCGAAAATGGTTCCACTTCACACCTGTCTTTTGTGTGGTCACGGTATTTAACCGTCGAATATTTGTACAAATATTGTTGTTGCGGGATCTACCACTGTTAAACTGCTAACACTTGTAGATGTTTTGTTTTCCAGGTAAAATATGGAGGCCTCATTGAGGAGTAGCAGTAATTTCCACCTGGGACCCAGTAAACCAGAATGGGACGACACGAGACGACTAATTTATCCTTCCTTTATTAGAAGCCTTAATAAAAACTTCTTGTCTTGTCAAACTTGTCTCGACTTTTATACTGTAATACCTACATAGTACAGTGACTATATTTGAGGGAGCGTTAATAATCTTGATCCCATATTATAGTGGTATAGCACCGCGTTGCGATCACGCCACTTCCCGGATTGGTCGCGCTCCGAGGGCGTCCCGACAATTCGCCCGACTGCGCGCAGTGTTGTCAATTTAGCATATTTTTTCGTCGTTTAGCATATAGCATATTTTTTAGCACATTAACTTAGATACCTCTAAATGAAATTTAAGAATAAATTTGATACAGATTTAGACTTATTCAAGAAAACACAAGGTGATCGGAAACGAGTAACACGCGCGTGCGCATCCTGTCGGGACGCCGCCGAGGCCTAACTGGTTTAACGTAAATCTGGAACCGTTTCGTTAATTATTTTGATTAAAATTATAGTTAAATAAACAATCGTGCTTTCAAAATAACTGATGACGTTTTATTATTACTGTAGTAGGTATATATCAAATATGTTTTTACATATCTTTAATCCAGCTGCTGACTTCATTGGCTTGCCACGCTTATACGAGTAAATTGAAGGTGATTATGGCCTCATTATTAAACAGTTTTACTTTTACCCAAAGGTCATCTTGAACAAGAGTCATCCGTTCACCGAATTCCAAATCTTTTAATATTAAAGTTGTAGAAATCTCAAGTCAATTAGTGACAAAAGAATACTGTAACTTCAAATGGTCATTAGGTTTATTAAATGGTGACGTAACTATATACTAGCATAATATGTTCATATGTTGCGAAAGTAAAACGGATCCGTGACTTACTCGTCAGTTTACGAGGACGGCGGCATCGCGCGGTCGCGTACATTTCGTACTTTAAATTTAAAGATCATCGTAATTTAGATTTACTGTTAATACAACCAGTGAATGCAAGCAGTACAATTCATAAACGTCTCATATTACATGTAGAAGACAATCAAAAATAGTAAGTAATTTATTTAAATATTTTAAATCCACACTTTCATTAACTTTTTTAATCAATATCATTTTTCGTACAGAAATCTAAAGTATAACATTTAAGAATGTATTAGAAAGTAATATTTGTAGTGCTAAAATAGGTCTCTTAACGGCACTACATAGTTTAACACAAAACACACGCGTCTTGCCCTCTAATGACCTGAGAGATATCTTACAAATGCTCAACAAGTCTGTCGTCAAATATGACCAAGGGAAACAAAGGACATGTATTAAATCGATACAACGCAATTGTCTTTGAAAAAAATGTAATATTCAATAACAAAATATAGTTAAAATACCTTATTCGAACTAAGCGCAATGCTTATATAAGGTCAAGCTTTGAACCAAACGAGTATTTCCAGTTTGTTTTTAACTATATACCGATTGAAATATAAATATGCTTATAGAGCATTTTGTCATCATCACCATTTCCCTGTCCTTATCCCAATAATACGAGGTCGACAAAACAGGTTTTTATTTACCAAATCAATATTTAGGTATTTGTGTAAGTAATAGGGTTATAGACTATCAGCTGAACCCGAAAAATCATTTGTTATTTTTGTTATCATTAGAATTCTAAGTTATTTTGAATATTATACTAGCTGACAGGCGCGATTCCGTCCGCGCGCAATTAAAAAAAACTTAATTAGTAGCTTATGTGTCCTTCCAGACTATGTTCTACATCTATGTCAAATTTCATGGAGATCCATACAGCCATTCTGGAGGTACCTGCAAACAAACATCCATCCATCCGTCCATCCATCCATCCAAACATTCGCTTTTATAATATATTTTAAATTAATCCAGTCATTTAGTATCTCTCACAATGTAAAAAGATATTTTTAACAATCAATCAATTCAATTAAGCCATTAATTAAAACGAAAAAATTGCAATTCGCAAAACAGTATTTATTTTATCTAGAACGTTTCGTAATAACTTATAAAGAATCATTAAATACTTTAAACGTAAGTCATCTATACTAATTATAATCGCCGTGTAAGTGCATTAAAAAGTAATAGATATGTACTACTCGGTTATCCATATTGTGTCTATTTCAAAAATACCCACAAAATGTTTAGAATTAAAGTAATAACTGCAAACTGACTTACATTATTCAGTGTTTTGACATCGCTATTATTAAATAAAGTACCTAATAATTAGTAATTACAATAAAAGATCCCATATTCATTTTATATGGCTTGGTGAAGGCATAAGAATTCGCAATTTTACTTAGTCTAATCCCATGTTCAAAAGACGCCGTAAATGATTAAAACAGGAAAGTTACTTGTGCAAGTGCATTTTACTTTGTACTTGAAACTCGTAAATGGCTTGTAGTAAATATGTATCAATAGTAAAATATTACGTATCAAATTTTAATGTGAAATGCTTTTTATAGTCACTAAGGAGCTAGTAGAGGGATTCCACTGATGAAACATTACGGTAAACTCATTATTGTCATTTGAAGATATGTTTTTGTACGACATGGTAACTTACGTAAGTTTATTCGCGTAAAAATCTGTTTCGTTTTCATTGTTTTACAATAACTTTTTTAATCTTTTAGGATCAAAGTGGCGCCGTCTAGCAAAAAAATGGTAAAAGATAGTAAAAAAGGTGCAATGGAGGGCCTAATTAGTAAGTCCTCGTCTAAAAAGTCTAGTAACATTCTGGATTATGGGAAAAAACAGACAAACAAAGTATCTGTAAAAAATACACATATGAACCAGACTACAAAGAAAAGCAATACAGAAAACTTCGATAGGAAAGTTGGTAGTACTGTTACTGCTAATAATCCAAAACAAAATAAAAATAATTTCCCACATTCAACTTCGACAAATAATGACAAGAAATATTCCCCAAATATTTTTGGAGAGAAGGCGGGAAGTTCTAAAAATCATGGGGTTTCTACCTTCATGCCACAACCAACGCCAGTTGCAGATAACAACTATGTTTCTTCTTCTTATAAGGATGCTAAAAATAAAAAATCATCAATGAGATTTGGAATAATATGGCTACCAACGAAAAGACGCAACAAGTTAAAAGATAACTTAAATCATAGTGATGGACGTGACCGTTCTAAGGAAAGAACGCCTTCAATGTATAAGTTGTAAGTAAAATAATTATCCATTATTGATTGTTACAATTAATCTAAACAACAGAAAAATTACATCTATAACTTGCATTTAATCTCAATTTTCAAATCTTTTACGCCTAATTTGTATTCAGAAAACTGGGTAGTCAAAAGGAAGTGTGACCCATATAAATAGTAGGTAACGTTTGTTTCTCCAAAATGTTAAGGTCTTAAATTGAAAATTGCGTTTATGTTTAATTTTTATCACAAAAAAACTTCGTTACATAGCCACAAAAATATTCAGTAACTTTTTATGATTGCAAAATAAAAAAAAATTGAGCCGAATTGTTAGTATCTAAACCACTGAAATGTTACCAAAAAAATTTAAATCTACTAAAGATGGCGTCATTCGCTTGACATTTGACATTTGTATTTTGTTATTGATTGACAATTTGTTTTTCACAAATTCGCATCTTTCGGGATTTGAGTAAATAATAAAAGGGTGTTAGATTTTGATGATATAATAATTACTACCAGATTGTAAAATCCGTGCGTGTAAAGTCAATAACTTCACAAGGTGGGCAGCAAAAACCATAATTATGAAATAAATTATAGAATTAGTTGATAAACTTTATTGTTTTTTTTTTCAGCATGTCTGATCGTTCGTTGGATCAAATAGAAACAACTAAGGAACGAGATCTGTTCGCTTCTGGAACACTGAAAATGACTTCTCCAGTTTATTTTGGGAAAAAAACCAGTGAACAATCCCTCGATCAGAACCATTTGTATTACGACAAATATGACGATCAAGACGAACGTGAGGGAAATGTAAGTGGATAGGTAGATATATATGTAAGAGTATAGCGGGGCGTATAGGGATACGGGGAGAAGTTAGTGCGCAGCGCGCAGTTGACCTTGTACTCCGAAAAGATAAATGTGCATAAAATGAAATTTTTGTACCCTAGTAACTAAAGAAATATATGGTCTCATTGCAACAGAACTCAATTAATTGCTATTTCTAATGTAGACTAGTAACAGTGAGGGTATTGTATAAGTCTTTTTTAAAGAATTCTTATATTCTAGGACCTAAAATTGTGAAATTAAACATACCTCTGTCATTTACACTAACAGTTTATTTAGATTAAATAGCTAATTTTTGAATCATTGAAAGCAAAGCAAAGCTTTTTTATGTTAAACAGGAGGCTGGTGGCTCCAATACAAGTGTCAATGGTGCTAAAGAGGATACATCAAATCAAGAAACCAATGCTGATAAGAAGCAAAGTAAAGGTGAAGATGTTGTTGATAAAGTTAATGTGCTGCATAGGCAATCAATATCAAAAGAACAAACTGCTGATTCTACTGGGGAAAAGGAGGAATGTATAGTTGTATGGCTTCATTATATGTTACAATGTAGTGATTGTTGTATTATGTAAATATATGAAATTGATTTCATATATTTATATACAAATCAATGATATAACAACCAAGGCATGATCTTTGTAAACAAAGGTTACATTATACCTTTTATTTGGAAATCAGTGTATCTTAAATATTTGCAGAAACTATCTTGCTTATAAATTAATACAAAGTTCGTAAAAGACAAGATTCTTATAACTTTTAACTTTTTTGAGCTCTTGATATTTGACTTGAAATATTTAGACTTCAAGAAGGTTAATTGTGGTAAGAATCCTATGTCTTACATAATTTATATCTTTTTAAAATCTAGAAAGATTAAAGTTATATGCAGTAATACCTGGATAAATGAGAGTCCAATGGACTGCCATGTTTTTGTCGTAACTCGAGTTTTTAGCTTATAGAGGTTGTTATTTGAAAAAAAAAAACAATGGCACTCTTATAGATGTTTTTTGTTTATCCAGGTTGGATTATATGAAAACAACTATATATATTAGTCCCAAAATTTACTATTTAAGTGATATTTGTTTACAAAGTAACATAGATACCAAACAGTGTATGAAACATTGTATGTTTTGCTAATGTACTCATAATTAAGTATGTGTAGCGTTGCCAGGCGTCCGGATAAAGCCGGACATAGGTAGGCTTTTTACATTTCCCAAACGAGAGTGTACCTATTAATACCGAGACAAAATCCTAAATAATATAGGGTGTTCAACCTTTCTACCCAAATGTCCGGCCAAACTGGCTGGTCTCTTCAGCTAGTAGGTTGGGCGACCTGGCAACCCTAAGTATATGGTAGTCATAGTCTTTATGTATTCCATTTTTGTAAAAGATATTGCTCAAATATTGTTTTGTGCTCTCCTGTAACATTTAAACATTTAAATTTAACTTAAATTTAATATGTGTTAAAGGTGATTTCCATTTGAAATTTGTCATTTAGAAAGGTGATTTTAATTTTAGCTTTTGATTGTAAAATCTGATTAAAAGAGTTATTTTTAAATAACAATAATACTTTTTTTTTTGCATAATTCAATTGATCTTGTGATAAATTAAACATGGGGTATCTGAAGTATATGTGAATATATTATTTTTGATAAAATTATTGCAAAACTTTTATAACTATATCTTTAGGATAAGGCTTTTGCCTTGTTATTGATGAAATTAATGTGTTTTTATAATCTAAAAGGAATTTTACATATATCTTTAGTGTGATTGTGACAAATTACATTTAAAAAGGAAAATAAAAGGCATACATGATTTTCACTGTTTTTAAAACGATTTCTTTTATCTCTTTATTATTTAAAAAAGTCGAATCTTTTTAACAGTTCAACTGAATGGAAATTGTATGCAGATTATTTGGTAGAAATTGTGTCAACTTGTTTTTGGTTGTGGCTTTCAATGTATTTCTAAATTGTAGATCTTATGTTAGCGGAAGTGAAATTATTCATTAATCATATATACTACTACTGCTATATTATTTTAAGGAGATAATTAAATAAGTGAGTTCCTAATACTCATATTTGCCAGATCAATTTATTGTATGTAATGTTTGATTGTAAGAATTTGAAAAGGAAATGAGGTTTAATGTAAAGTAGTAATGCCCATAAGCAAAAAAAAAATTGGCAAATGTTACTACAATAAAAGTTACTAATCTACTGAATAAAAGCTTCATTTTCTTTTTAATTAATCCATTTAATCTTTAATTATTTAAATAACTTCATGTTCATGCAATACTTTATAAGAATTTTACATTTATTTCTATAGTTTTTAATTTTAAAAATAAATATTTTATATTTTTGTAGTGATAACTTCCGATTGGTGCAGCATATTTGTTTCTTAAAAGCTCTGAATTTAAATGTAATAGTCCAGATATTGGAAGATGGAAAAAGGCTGATTTTTATTTCTATAATGTTTGTTGATTTGAATCATATATATTAAGGTATGTGTTTTTTTGGGACATCAGATATTTTATAAGTTGAAGTAAAAATGTTTTATAATTTAACTTCATCTTGATGTTTTTGTATATTACATTTTTTACACATTTCAATGAAATTTCTCAGTGCAAAGTCAGTATTAGTTGTTTGAAAATTGGAACAACTAGTGTATATGTTTTTGATTGCTTGTAATTGGTTAAAATTACATTTGAGGCGGACAATGGAGTCTATTAATTTGTACTCTGTCGCAGCAGTACAACAATACTTGTAATGTTTGAAGTATTATTTTTTTGGATAGGTATTTACGTAAATAACCTTCTAACTCTTAGTGAGAAATAAATTTACTTTGTGATATTGGAGTCTCAAAATGTTTCATATTTTATATTGATTAAATGTAATTAATAGAAATTGTTTTTTTATTTCTTTGAAACCACAGCACAGTGTAGGAACGATATATAGATAACCTTGGGTTTCAATCAACTCACATGTATAGTTCTTTTCAAATATCTTGACGGGCCAAGGTCATCTGCTTACTGCGCAGTGCCTTTCCTCCGCATCTCGCTACATCTAATATTGTATTATGTACAGCGAATCGTGCGAAGTTTAGACAAATACTGTACAAACTTGGAAAAACCACATATAAAGTCGAAGTAATAAATTCATTGTACATTAATTTGCGAATTAGTCACATTACGTACATCTAATGTCAAATGGTTTTTTATACAGATGTTTTCATAAGCTGTAACGAAACCGTTATAATGCAACTTGAGTTATTAATTATTATTGATCTGGACAGTTTTGAACATTTTTGTACTGTTGTAATTCAAAGTGAAGGATATCCTTGGTAATATAATATTGTCTCCTTTGCTATTTATCAAAGACCAAAAAACAGTTTCATGATCTGAAAATAGTGCTAGGTATAATAAAACATTTACTACATTCCAATAAACTTTATTATAAGGAAACCGTTTAACACAGTGGACTTTGAGTACCACTTTAAAAATTTATCAAAGAGTAAACAAGGCAAAAATTATACTTTAAATAATAACAAAATATGTTGAGAAAGGTTTACATTTGTTGACAACAAATGAACCTGCAACTTAATAATAATAATTATATAATATGTTATATAAAAAGGAACTAATACTTTTTAGTAAATATTTAATTTAATATAATATTACTATAGTAATCTTAAATCATGAGATTCCTCGGAATAAAACTCTAACAGTCTTAACGTAAAGCCAGTCACATATGTGAAGTTTTAAATGCAAACTAAACTGTATTCTCTCTTATCAATTGACATTTCTTAATAAAACTGACAACTGCGCATTTGTAATGAAATTTTGATTATGCCAGTTGAACTGTACAGTTCTCAGTTTCGTGTATATAGATACATTTCAACTGAATATTCCCATTGTTAAGTTTGTGCAGTTAAAACTGCACGTGTATGGCTGGCTTATGGCAGGCGGTATAAAGTATTTATAAATGTTATTATATGGCATCTTGAATCAGACTTTTAGTTTTCACATAATACTTAACAAGTTTATAAGTAAACAAAAGTAAATTAATTATTCAAAAATTATGTTAGTATTACAAAATAAAGTTTAAATATATTGAAAAGAAGTTATCACAAGTTTTTATAGTACGTTAAATTTATACAAAAAAAAAAATATAAATTAATGTACTAATTAAGTCTTTATGTTTCACTGAGCTTTGATCAAAAACATATCACAAATTTAATCTGTCATATCGTAAGTTCTCACTAAAAATGATTATTTAATCATTTTATAAACAAACTAATAATAATATACACTTAAGTAATTAAAGTAGAAAAATGACAATTCCTTTACTATTATAATGAAACTTTTTCAAAACTTATTTCATTGATGCAGTCTTTATAATAATCTTATATAATTACTATACGCCTTTGGCTTCAATAACACAAATTGAGACAAAAAGAAAAATGTTGAGATCTTTTACAATTTCAACAAAACACTTACAACTATACTACATAATGTATTAATTAGAAAAATCAAAGTAAATTATTATAAAAGATATAAATTGTACTGATAATTGCAACATTGCATGCATAATCAACATCCTAAAACTAATAATATAAATGCAATAGAAAATAATAATTACTAACAAAAAACTCATTAAATGCATATAATGTTAAATGCTTCGAGGGCAGATTTCTATTGAAATAGAAAAAAAAATCAAAGTAAATGTCGCAAAGCATTGTCTGTAAAGTTGCAGCTTGAACATCCACAAATCGGGGAGCTGTATTAAGATAATACTTTACATAGTTCTAAGAAATGTATAAGTAACAAAGTGAATAAACTGCAACTAATAAATCTACACAACTTCTTAATAATTAGACTATGTAAATAAAAGATAACATTAACAAAATTCATGAAATAAGAATGCAAAATAGGGTTTTAATCAATTACCAGTATTTAAGAGGTATTATTCTTCCTCCATATATTGTTCAGGAGATAAGATGGGCTGCAAAGTGTTTGGTGGTACTATTGGCTGGATGAAAAACTCAGGCTGGGGTCCAGCATGCATTTGGTCCAGCACACGCTTTAGGGCCTCTGTGTAATAGAAATAGGTGACATAAACATACATTATAATTTCTTAACGGTCGATTAATGTCTTAATGGACTGATATAAATATTAATATATAAATAAAAAAATAAATGACAAACTTCATAAGTGTTAATTATATATTTACAAGTTCTGAAAATTGTCCTACACATTATCTAATTAACATCTGAAATGTTTTAAATGTAGCTAGTAATCTATATATATAAAAGAAAGTTGTGTTAGTTACACCATTTATAACTCAAGAACGGCTGAATCGATTTGACTGAAAATTGGTGGGCAGGTAGCTTAGAACCAGGAATAGGACATAGGATAATTTTTACCCCGTTTTCTTTTCTTTTTTTTTTATTCCGCGCGGACGGAGTCGCGGGTAAAATTATTATATAAACTAGACAAATTGTATATAATGTTACTAGCTGTCGACCGCGACTCCGTCCGCGCGCAGTTAAAAAATGGGGGGGGGGGGTATGAAAAATAGATGTTGGCCGATTCTCAGACCTACTGAATATGCTCACAAAATTTCATGAGAATCGGCCAAGCCGTTTCGGAGGAGTTTAACCACAAACACCGCGACACGAGAATTTTATATATAAGAAAATACTTATATTTTACAGTATCACTAAATTTTATCTCACAATTTTAAGAAAATAACTGAAATAGTGAAATAAGGTAATGGACACTTTGTACAGAATTGTTTTTATTTAATCTTATAGAAAAAATAGAAATAAATACCTTGATGTGTAGATTGATCCACATCATCCACTGGTGGTTCATCGCATGTTTTGACACTGGATTCATCTTCATCATACATTATCAAATTATACACTTTGCAAATACACAGCAGACATGAGAATAACAATATGAATATGGTAATCGCCACATAAGAAACATAGTTGAGAAGCTCTTCCACTATATCTCCTGGAATAATTTTTAATCGTTCAGAAAACTGTATTGATATCAAATTTGTATTGTAAAAGACAAAGCTTACCTTCCATAGTTCTTAGAGGGATAGCAACGCAAATTATGATGGAAATAATGAGGTTATTGTTTCGTTGGTTACACTGTATACCTGTAAAATTAGAAATAAAGGTATTAACAATACTGTTGGTGTACATAACCTTATGAAAACTCTCAAATAATAATCAACATTTCTGGGTGCATTTTTCATCTAATGTACTAATTAATTAAATATTGTTCGATCTCATACAAAAGTAAACTTAGGAAAACTATATCTTTTATGCAATAAAAAACAAAATAAAATCTGAAATGGTACAATTATTTTCATCATCATCATCATCAGCTCACTATATGTCCCCACCGAGTTGACTTCACACATATCATTGAATTTCTTCTCAGATATGTGCAGGTTGCATCACAATGTTTATTATTTTACTGTTATAAAATGTGAATGTTTACATGTATGTATGGATGGATCGATGTTTGCTAGAATTTCGATTGATTCAAGGATTTTGATAAAATGTGTGATGTAGAAAGAACATAGGTTACTAGTTAAGTTTTTTTAATACTACTAGTTAGTCAGGAATTTCTTGACAAGCTGTCGCATGTGAAATCATGATAAAATGATAATAATTCTCACCAGTTCTAGACCCAAGTGGTGATGCTGCAACCACACTCTCCTGAGCAAATAGAAACAAATATTCATTAGTTACCTTATATCCATTTCCTAAACAGAATGTCTCATGACAGAATAGTAATTATATCTCAGTTTGTGTATGTCATGTCATACTACAGTTTAGTTATTTTGCAAAGTATTAATCTGTTAAAGCTACACAGCAAATCATAAAAGATAAAATCTGTAACATTTTATTACAGCAATTAAAAGAAACTTGCCGTTGAACCTTGAAGAGCTTCAACTATCTTGAACTATTAAAAAATATTGATGTAATTGCAACATACCTCATAATCCTCATCATGAGAAACTTCAGATTCAGTTTCTTGTTCCAAATTGTACTCATTTAAATAATATCCCAGGTCTGAATTTTGTTTTACAAGCCGTAGTTGTTGTTTTAACTCGGGCTCCACTAGTCGCTCCAATGTTGTCTCAGATTCTTCCAATATTGGCTCCAAACGTTGTGTAAGCTTGAATTTATATTGGGCAATCTGATGCCTAAATGGTTGTGTCAAATAGAGTTTCTGTTGTTTAATTATATCCCAAATATTTACTTTTTTTCTCTCCACATGATAAGGGTTTTGCAATTTTATCAAATCTGGTTGCAAATTATTCTCTTCCTCGCCTTGAAATTGTTCACACATCCGATCTACTTTTCTGGCAAACTTGCTTTTGTGTTTCTGTGAAACCACTGGCTTAATTGGGCCTGCCAATTCCTCCAAGGTATATATTTTTTTGTTGGATGCACCAGAGAGGTTTCGCACTATTAACAAATCTGGTCGCCTGGTCATATTCTGCTTGTACTCAAATTGTTGACTTGAAATATAATCTATTGTTTGTTCTAACTTCAGCTTTTGTAGTTCGGCAAACTCAGGCTTTAACAGATCTCCTAAACAGGGTTCATACAGTGCAAAGTTACCACGAACATGTACTTCCCTAGATTCCATATCATGGCGTTCCCTCAATTGTGGCATTTGGGGTTGCATCATGGGTTCCAGATCATTTGCATATGTGTTTTGTTCATATTGTGAAAACTTACTCACAGTGCCATTATCCATTTCATGTGGTTCTTGCAATTTTGGTGAATCTGGCTGTTGTTCTACCTTGTGTTTTACAGCCAGTAATCCTACCAGCTTCGATTTTACTGTTGCATCAGTTGGAACAACCTGTTTAAAAAATTGCTTAACTCAATCTAATTACAACACAAATTCAATCAAAATAAATAAGAAACACAAAAATACGTACACTATTTTCTTCACTTATTAGGCAAGAAGCATTATCTTCGCGAGTAAAAGTGAAATCTTCTGAATGTTTTGTTGGCACAAACTTGAACAATTCCACGTATGTTTTATTTTGATTTGGTATTGGACGGTTATCATTAGATTCTTCTGCCGACCTACGATAAAAATGAAATCAGCATTTAAAAAACGTTATAAATTTTAGAAGCAAATATATTAGTCGCATTTTTAACGATGAAGTCACTGCAATGATGGAATTATCTTGACAATTTATACTACAGTAAAGTTATTGTTTTACCCCGTATTAAATACATCTCGTTGTCCCTCATCAAAATAACGCCGCCATTTTTCTCGCAGTATCGAATATTTAAAATGTTCCATTATTGATTTCCGCGAAATCTAAACTTGTAAATAGAAAGCTTTTAAGTCTCAACAAACTGAGCTTATGTATCATGTGCGCCGTGATGGCGCTTGAATTGTTTGACTGGATTAAACTTTAAAAAAATGTGGGCTGGATATATTGGAAATAGGGAATATGTAGGGAACAGGATGTGTGAAAAACGTGGGAAATGATAAAGTGGAATGACTGATCGATAGCTTGTCAATGCAGATTTGACAATGAGTTGAAAACGCCACAGAGCATCTCAGATAGATTGTCTTTGATATGAATTTATTTTTCCTCTATGTAAGTTAATTTTATAAATATTTTTCATTTTTCATAAAAATGTATTTGATGAGTAGAATAGTATTTCGTAATCTTTGATATTAATAATCCTCTGATTATTTTAAACTAGCTTTTACCCGCGACTCCGTCCGCGCGGAATAAAAAATAGAAAACGGGGTAAAAATTATCCTATGTCCGTTTCCTGGTTCTAAACTACCTGCCCACCAATTTTCAGCTAAATCAGTTCGACCGATCTTGAGTTATAAATAGAGTAACTAACACGACTTTCTTTTATATATATGGATTAAGACAATGTTGCCCTTGCTTTCAATTTACCTTTACTCTCCTTAAAATAGTTTTACAGTATGCATTTTTACGACCTGACCGATATTACTTAAACACGGAAAAAAGCTATAAAAATAAGGTAAATGCAAAATTTAAAGTTATGTTAATTGCATAAAATATTAAGAGTAACTAAGAGGTTGCGGTTGAAACCTACCAACATTGATGTTATTAATAACTTCCGATAAGGTGTTTTCGAGTCTAGTCGATGCAATTAATGTTATGTTTTATGGACTTTTAGGATGTTTGCAACGTTATATTGCAATAAAAACACGGTGGAGAAAATAATCACGTTTACTCTTCTTTTTGTTATATTCGCAACAACCAATCATAGACATTTTTACATAGACATATTGTGCCACAGATTACAACAAAACTTTTTATTGGAACGAAGTTCCTTATCGCGCGTTGTGAAAGGGGGCTAGACGGAAAAAAATCTTACGAAAAGTTGTCACGACACTTTTTGCTGTCTGTCTCTTTCTCACTTATAGAACACGACACTCTGTCTCTCTCTCTCTTATAGAAAGCAAGCCAGATATTTTCATTTCTATTTCGCATTGAACAGTGTGGAGTCGCGACTTAAAAAAAATTATTACAATTCCTTCACTAATTAATTGAAAGGAACTTCGTTCCATCCGGGTGTCCCTTGACACCTCTCAAGTTTTTTTTATTGAAGTCTATATTTCACAATTAATAAGCGTGTGTCAAGAACGTCTTTGAGCATTACGATAAAACTATGCTGCAACTGTTATAATTGTAGCAGTAACCAGGCCATAGATTGAGAAGTTGCAATTTGAACAATTCAATCAATCAATCAATCGAATCCATCGAAACCATTGTTATTTTTTCTTTTACAAGGTGACGGACGACTAAACATCTTTCTTTGTCATCTCTACCAATTAATAGAGATTTTTTATATGTATCTACATTACTTTAATGTACACATACATAAATATATTTTGGGAAAACCGAAGAAAAAAAGGAAATAAATACATCATAGTTTGCTCAAAAATTTATTTATAACACTACTTTAAAACAACTCATTGTTTTTAGTTATGAAGTAAATATAATACCAATAAAATAATCAGTCAGTACACTTAGCATTCTCACAATTTTATTAAAAATAACTTAAAATTTAATTAATATTCAAAATGAATATTCATGAAGCCAAATAGGAGCTCTATAATGTAGGGACTTTTATCATAATCCTTTATATCTTACAAAATACTTTAAATGCCTTCTCGCAATAAGTCATAAGACTTATAGCTTTGTCCTTCTTACGTAGATTCAAAAAATGATTTTAGTACATTTCGCCCTCCTTCGCGGTTCTTTAATTGCGAGTAATATACTTTTTCTGTCAGTAAATGATATTAAGCCTAATGCTAGATTGAACAACTTCTTCAAAAAGATTAGGTATTTAATAAAGCGTTTTATTTAGTTGATTGCATGAACAACAGCACCAAGTTGGTTTTCACATGCACATTTAAATATAAGGCAGTGTTTAATTATTTCGCCACCACGTAATCGAGTAGCAAAGCACCGTACCTTCCTTCTTTATTATAGTTTACTATTTTTATTATTTTATTTATTATCATATTATATTTTTGTTATATTTAGGTAGTATAATTTGTGTCACAAGCCTTACCAACCCAACGTATAGTTTGAATTTTGTTCCTGTTAATTCATTTCCTTCAAGCATTCTTATACAACCTTCAAAACATTTAACTCTTTCTTAATCTAAATTATCTACTAGTTTTCACTTACTTTAGTTCTTTACTATAATTAATTATAGTGTAGACAGTCTTCGTGAGAAGTAGCAGAATAACTAATCATACTTAATTATATCATTTATCAGTTTTTTATTAGTCACTATTAAAACAGAATGGCACTAAAAGTAATAGAGCCTAGAAATGTTTGAAAATTTAAATTTTGATATTTAAAAGTTATATTTATTTAATAATATAAATTGATCGTGTCTTTAAGTCTAATAGGCGTAAGTACCCGATATCGAAATATTTGGTCGCTGTATGCCATTCAACCTTAATTATATCTAAATTACGAAATACGCTAGAAATGCATTTGTTTCGATTTGTTCATGTTATTAAATATTGTTACATTATCTTAATTCTATTCATTGATTCTATTAAGCATAATACTTATATTAACGATAAGGCAATGGAATGTATATAATCAAGGTAGATTAAAAACCTTTAGAAAACAGCAGGAAAATAATCAAACGGACGGGTTAAAGCAGAGATACCTATATGTCAAACATTCTTTTTAAAAGTGGTCGTGTCTTATACTCTGTGGTATTTTTTTTAAAGTTCAACAATGAGCAGTAGTTAATCGACATTTTTATATGCTTGGTAAATTATTAAATTAAATTACATCAATAAGCTTAATATTTTTATAAGTTTCAAATATATAAAATAAATCAGTCTGCATTCTACGCTTAATTAAAACATACCAAAAATTCAAAAAATGGAAAACGGTTTAAGAACAGAATACGGCCTCTTGTTTTAAATATTTTGCTCGCGTACCACCAACACACTTAAATATCGAAGTGTGATTTAATTGTCCATACAATTAATAACAGAGACACTAATTGTAATAGGTTTCATTAAATCTAACGCATTAGAAAATGTACGAAAAGAAGTCTAATTTGGTTGAGAATAATAAATATTTTCTATTTGTGTGCACCGAAATGAAATTGATAAAGTGTAAATTGATCGCTATAAAGATTTAAATAGAGCGTACGGAATATCTTAATTTAAAGCGAAGTATGTTTATTCATCAGAACTTTTCTTCTGGTAAAGCGTAGAAACATGAAGCGTCGTTTCTTCTTAGCCCCCATTTGTAGGAGGAGGTTCCTAGCTTCAGCCAGGGTACCGGGCTCAGCCACCTCTTCCACTCCGGAGACGAAACCACTCTCTGGTCTTGATAGGGCCGGCGCAGTGTTAGGTAGCAGCGAAAACCAACGGTCAATCTTTGCACTCGAAGACAACTGATATAAAAAAAAACAAATGTTAGCTATAGACCGAAATGGCTATCTGTGGGCCTAGCACGAATATTTGTGACAATCACCTTCGTATAGTCATCATCACTACGTCAAAATTAGAATAAGTGTACTTTACGCACGATATGGGCAAATTTATTTTATGCACAAATTCTAAGACCAATATTGTCGATGACGATACGATGACGCTTGTCGCAACTAATCGTTCTTGGTCCATTGAACTGGTGGGCAAGTCAAACTAAATAATCGCAGCCCACTACCGCCCCCCTATCAATGTCAAAAAATGCTATGGTTATTTTCTATGTCAATGTAGGTTCTATATATGTATTTTCTAACATCATAAACCTCTCACCGGTTTATACACATGGTTTAACTTAAAATAAAGTCCTCAGACCAATTTAATAATCTTAAGTTAACTTTAGGACTGGGTTGTATTATTCGGTTATGGGTTTAATTATTTAAAAGGTTCGTTTACTATTTCTTGTGATAAATAATGGACTATGATGGCAACAGTAGTTTTCTGTAGCCATAATATCATTACAATATTTAATTTAGGGCGTCTAAATTAAAAAAATACTCCCCCTTCATTTTCATCTTCTATTTCTGAATATATACGCTGAAACTCCTATTCAGAAATATATTTTTGCTATGTTTTCTCAAAGACCATGAAAGGGAGGATAATGTTTTTTGTACAGGTATGTATTTTCGCTATGGAAAAACACGGTAAGAGAGATACACAGGTAATCTTTGCTAATGACACTTCGTTCACCTTTGTCTCCTACACTTGTTGACATGGTTTTATCGCTTTCTTATTATGACTGGATCTAGAAACTGATGAAATATTTCCATCTAAAAAGGAACCGTAGCGTCATGTTACATTGATGAAATTCAGATACATATATAATGTAGGGTACTGTAACTACTTACAAACAGGTACAGTCAAGAATGGGAAGGGAAATTGGAAAAGGCGGGAAGGGCGAAGATGAAGCCGAAAATACCCCAGTTTCTGAAACTCCGCTCCACTGTCCATTTGAGTAACGCGATCCATCAACAATGATGTACATGTCTATAAATTATTTTAATCTTATTTCTAATGGATATATATATAAATAAAACATCAATAAACATCACGTCTACCTTTATTTAAGTCCTGATTTCCACATTGAGATTGAATGAAACTGTCTACTACAATAATCGACTATATCATGAATAGTCCAATAATATTTGAATATGTCATAAATTTTTAAACATTAAATCCAATATTGTTGACTGACAATCTATGTAAGTTCCTCGGTGCAAGTCTATGTCCCAAACTGATGTTTACTCTTTGGTTATGTCAGCCTTCATTCCTTAAACTATTTATTTAAATACAATATTACATAAATGTTGTAAATAGACACTGATTACCGATTAATATTTGAATATTCATTTAATAACTATTTTTAAAACATCAATAAATCTTTGTCTAATTTGTAACTATTGAGATCTAAAAGTTAAACATTGAGAAAGTTAACGTGCGTTTCCACTGCCGAAGCACGTATAAAAACATCTTTTTATATATTTTTTTCTAACAGTATGTTAGAATAAAATATGTTTTTATACACCTGTTTCGCCAGTGGAAACTGGTAATGGATTAAACATGAGTGCTTATAATGTAACTGGATGTTCGCAAGGGAATCAAGCTGCATTTTTTAAATCCTAACAACTATTTCTATAATTATATTCTTGATATAGTATAACATCAATAACAACTAGTATTTAATATTATTTATAACAAGTTAGAAAATAAAATGAATAACTAAAAAAAAAAAATAATACGCACTGAGCTTGAATAAAGTAACCAGAGGTAATTAGATAAAAAAATTTGCTTTTTTCAATTTTAATCGTGAATTTCCACTGACAAAATAACTGACAAAATAAACACAAAACATATAGTCTTCCCTCTCATTCTCTTTAGTAAAACAAGGGACAGAGAGACAAAAAATTGTTTTTGTGCAGATGTTTAGGTAGTACAGTCACTGTTATACCTAACCGCTTTTTTGCCTAAAAAAATAACTATACGATAACTTAAACGTAGGAAAAAATGTCGAATGTCAATAAAAAAAATAAGTTCGTAAAATTATATAACCAAAGCCGAAGATAAATTGATGTTTAAAATGTAGGCTTTTATAATAATAGTAAAATGATAACAACAATGCATTTTTTAATACAATGAAATATAATAATATGTAAGAAGGCAACTATTTCTATATTTTTACGATGGCTATTACAGTAATTAATCAAACATTTTGTAATTTCTACTTTTAAATTGATAAATATTTGACTATTTTACTATCATGACTTTAAAGTGAACAACAATTAATTCGAAAAACATCCAGATATTCAAAAATTTTTTTTTGGGTTTTTTATTTTTTTTTTGTCCTTTAAATATGTAGAGCTAGTATCTATTAAATGTTAAATGATCCTTTCATAGTAGTGTAGTCCTTTTCTCAAATACAGTTATCGATCGTATAGTTTTGTAATCCATTCCCGACTTTTTTATTCTCACAATTTTGATTTCATTGAGTCCGTTACTTTTTGAAACAGAGTAAGAATTTATAATTGGGCGAGAGTGATGCTTAATTTTTTTAATAATAGAATATAAATAATTTGGCACATATCTAGTAGTAGAAATATATGTAGTTCCTATGTAAAATTTTGACCCTAATAAGTCTTTTTTAAATATATATGCCTGAAAAATTCTAAGATATATTGATATAGAAAATCGAAGTACAAATTTTGACCTGTATGCGAGAAAAATATTGTATATTTTGCATAAGTTCCCGTAGGATATGAATTAGATATGTAGTGGAAAATGCACTTAAATAAAGTTTATAGATACGAGGACTAGAAAACGTTTAATAATGGAAATAAAATAAACAATAAAACTATTTAAAACAACGCCCGTCTGTAAGTCGACAAACTTTAATATTGGCACCTTTAAGTTTATCGTCCTAAGACGTATTTAAACAATTTAAAAACTATATATGTATCATAAATTGTATACGAGAAACTACAATAGAATCTTTAATAACTAAAATGATTAAATAGGGTAGGATAAGGTAACTTGACTCGAATGAACGATGTTTGTTTACTTAGTGGTGTGTCGTGTCCACTGGGCTCGTATGGCAGCCATGAGCTCGCTCCTGTTGGGCACCTTCTCGCTGGTGGAGCGTGTGATTGGTGCGGCGGCGGACTGGCCCGGCACCTGCAGCGATGAGCCGGCACTCGGGGCGGCGCTCTGCGTCTCCGGCACATCCGCAGCGCTCCCGGAGGGGCTCACGGGCACAATGAGCCGCACGCGTCCGTCCTCGCCTGTCGCCTTCAGAGTTATATTGTGCGACAATGGCATTATGTACGGCTGCCCATCCTCCGAGCTGGAATCCGCAGAGGAATCCTTAGAGCTCGAATCGGAGCTACTGTCGATCGAATTCTGGGAGTGAGCAATGCTCATCGCATGAGCCAAAGCGCTTATTTCCTCGCTGGAGCATGAGCCTTCCTGCGCAAGCTGATTATTCAGCAGGCTTATTAAGTCGGAGTCGCTGAACTCCGAGTTCAGCAGCGGAATGTCGGGAAAACCCTGGGTGTTCTGGTAAAACTCCTGATTGTTGTTATCGCCCTGGTCATTCAAGAATTTCATGCTTTGGAACTTCTTGATAAGATAATTTTGTATCTCTTCGCTGGTCATGTTGGCTATGTTAAGGTTCTCGTTGTTCTCGCTGTTAGTAGGGCTGAACGGAGAGCGAGGCACGTTGTTGTTCTCGACGTTCTGATCTTGTGCGGGTTTGGTTGTCTGTGGAGCGTTAAAGTTGATGAGGGCGTCATCCTCGGCTTGCTCGAGATTGCCGTTTATCTCAACTTTACCTCCATCTTTAGCAGCGTCATTTTTCTGTACCAGGTAGCGTAAGGAAAAAAATAATGTTTTTAATATAAAATTATGAAGTAAATAATTAATAGATGTAAAACATTTAAAGCAAATTACTTAGAAAAGCGAAAAAATAAAATAAAAAAAACAAATGAACTTACATCGATCGAAAATATGTTAACAAAAAATTAAGCATATTGGCAATCCAGTTTTATATTGCATCACAACACTTACGAAAGCTTTTATACTAGGATTCATTTAACCGACAGCCACGTGGTTTATTTTCTAAATGAAAATCACGATTGAAACACTAACCAATATACTTATATACTTTTTAAATCGAGCAGTCGGTATAAATATCCATAGTGGCTTTCTTTCAGTTAACGATATCACACGGTTATCGTAATAAAAACATGCATAAATACATAGAAACATGAAAAATAACGTAAATTATATAAAAATCGTTCCAATTAAAAGCAATATTATAAATACGTGTGAATATATCTAAAGGAAACTATAAAACATATAGTTTTACAGAACTAAATCAAGTCCTCAATGAAGTCGGTTTGAATGCAAAATTTAATTTGGTATTTTAATTTGAAGTCTGTAAGAACACCGACATAGTTGGAGAGGCCTCGGTATAGTGGGGATAATTGTATTGATTATATTTAATTGCATTCCAGATTGCTTCGAGATTAAGTTTAACGAAGCGGATATTGAGTTAGAAGAAAGACCTACAAATATATAAGTAATCTGTGACGTTACTGCGGCTTGACTCTCTTAACTTTGCTTTAATAATTGATACAATCGGATCGACGGAAAATACTTAACCTTTATTAATGCTTAGAAGAAAACGTCTGAAAATGATTTGTAAATTAGTGAATAAGATGTAATTCCTTTTTTTAGTTTACTTAAATTAATTTGTAAATGATTGTTGTTTGAAACGATTCTTTTCAATTAGTCACCAAGATTTTTTATAATTTAATATGTTACATTAAACTGATGTTAATCAGTAAATGAGAAATAAGCCCAAAACGCCAGTCACATAATTATTTCTGAAGATTCATATTAATAGGGAGTAAAACCCAAAGTCTCAGAAGATCACGCACTTGAAGTAATTAATTAGAAACGTCCGTTTTAGCGTGATTGGATATCAAAGGCATAATACAAATAAAATATTTAACAATCGCTACAATATTATTGATGGGTTTTTGCTGTCGTAAATAAAAAAAAAAATAGTAAAACGACGAACACAAATACGACATACATGCTTAAATAATTAAAAAAGTAAAAACTAGCAATAAATTATTAATATATTTTTACCTGCGGCAACATAGTCAGTTGCTGAGCGCTGATTGGACGAGCATCTTCCTTCTCACGCTCGTGAAGATGTGACACCAGAGAGGCAATGTGTTCGAGGAGCTCATTGTTATGAATCAGAAGTTGGTGAGTGCGGGCCTGTATAAAAAATACAATTTAGAGTTGCATTACCCGAAACCCGAACCTCATAACAGCGGTTTTCTCAAGATATGACTTCAAACAAAATTACAGTATGCGAGTAAAAACTACTTTGACTTTAAATATTGATATTGATTTTGGATTGATAAGTTTTTTTTTTTCATAAAAACTAACCTGAGCCTCGCAGCGTGCAGTTTGTTCGGCAGCAAGTTGATCTCTCATTAGCGTGAGTTGGGCAACTGCTGCCTGAGTTTGCTGTGCTTGCTGCTCGAGTCTCTCGCGCAGGAGTTTGAGTTGGTGCTGAGCGCTCAGCGGAGTCTCTGGATCGATCTCTGGCACGCTAGGCAACTCCACCTTAGTCACGCATTCTGGCAGGTCAGGTAGATTGACTGTGAGCGATGGTGGAGCCGGCTGAAATTTTAATAAAACTAAATAAGCAGGAATCATAGAATATGTTTAGTATTCATATAAAAATAAAGGTTAACAAGCGTTGTTATAGTTAGTTGCTTATATTATTGCTATTGTACAGGGGTATTTGACGTTTATGTTTGCTTAATAAAAAAAGTCGATAGTAATAACTAGCTGATGTTACTTCAATGTTGTTAGCAGTACTATTATTAGTTATAAAATTTATTTAATAACTACTATACTTTCAGGGGTGTAAGGGGTATGAAACCAATATCTTTATCATACCAAATGTCAACCTCACCTGCACGTGGTACACCCTGCTGAACAATGAACGAGGCTCTGACGACCGATTAGTCTGGCGGGATAACTAGACCTGTACGGATTTATCACCTAATATCCGAGGATTTCCCTGCCTCAAGAGGGTAGGTTTTGGTGTGTCAGATGGCAATCGGCACCGTAGTAATAAATCCAAACATCGCCAAATCTTTTGAATGTAAGATGGATAGGTTACAAAATACAGAAACGATGACAGATAGGGCGTCGCCGCATAACGACGCGCAGACATATCGCCCTACATCTGCGAATAGTTTGCGAGGGCTACCGAGTGGAGGACGAACTCGGCTAAAGAAGTTAGTCCCAAATTGTAACCTTAAGGTACGCTTCGCCACGTTAAATGTTGGAACACTAACAGGGAAGACTAGAGAACTGGCCTCACTTTTCAACCGAAGAAGGATAGATTTTGCTTGCCTTCAGGAAACTAGATGGACTGGATCCAAAGCCCGTGATATCGGAGAGGGCTATAAACTTATGTACGTCGGCGCAAAACACGGGAGAAATGGCGTAGCAGTTGCTGTAAATTATAAACATCTTACTAACATCCTAGAGGTCAACCGAATAAACGACAGAATAATGTTTATAAAAGTGCTCGTAGAAGGAGAAGTTTTGAATGTAATCTCAGTCTACGCTCCCCAGGTAGGTTGTAGCAAAGATGAAAAAGATTTGTTCTGGACAACACTAGAAGAGCAATTGCAACGAATCCCGGCCAAAGAGACAATTCTGTTGTGCGGTGATCTAAATGGTCATATAGGCATAAACAACGAAGCCTTTAAGAGAGTGCACGGCGGTCACGGATTCGGTACTCTCAATGACGAGGGTAAAGTTATCCTCTCCACAGCGGCAGCCTTCGATCTTGCTATAGTCAATTCTTTCTTTGTCAAAAAGCCTGAACATATTATAACGTACAAAAGTGGACAAACATCGACGCAGATAGACTACATTTTAATCAATCGGATGCATATTGGCCGTGTAACAAATTGCAAGGTAATTCCGGGAGAATGTGCCATTACCCAACATCGCATCGTTGTGATGGATATGCTGTTTAGGAAGAAAAGTAAAGAGATACCAACGCAAACCCCGGAGATCACCAAATGGTGGGATTTGAAAGGCGACAAAGTCTCAAAGTTTTGCGAACAGCTTGAAGATCTCAGGGTCGACACTGAATTGGATGTTGATACGTTATGGGATAATCTCATCAAATCCATCTTAAAAGCTGCTAATACTGTTCTTGGTCGCACAAAAAAGGGGAAACGAAACAACAAAGAAACGTGGTGGTGGTCAGAAGAAGTTAAAAACGCTATTCAAAATAAAAAAGTAGCCTTCAGAACATGGCAGTCCACCCAATCCCAAGAAGACCATGAAGAATACAGGAGAGTAAAGAAGAAAACCAAGAAGATAATAGCAGTGCAACGAGCAAATTCTCAAAAAAGCCTTTACGAGCAGTTGGACACCAAGGAAGGTCAAAAACGAATTTATAAAGTTGCAAAGCAACGCTGTCAAAGCACAAAGGATCCATTAAGGTGTAAAACGGTGATAGGTTCTGATGGAGAGTTGTTGTACAAAGATAAAGATGTCATATCAGCCTGGCATCAATATTACCATCAGTTACTGAATCCAGATGTAGCTGCTACACAACTACCAGAACTGGAAAAGCATATTGGTCTTATCCCTCCAATACACCCGAGCGAAATTGAAATAGCTCTAAAAAAGATGTCAAACGGGAAGGCTGTAGGACCTGACGGCATCCCAGTAGAAGCCTGGAAATGTCTGCGCGCACAAGGAATAGTCTTGCTCGCCAACTTCTTTAACTGTATGATGTTCTCTTCTAAAATGCCAGAGGCATGGAGATTGAGCACTATAGTTCCTATCTATAAGGGAAAAGGCAGCAGATACGAATGCAATAATTACCGCGGCATCAAGCTCCTTAGCCACACTATGAAGCTGTATGAAAGAGTAATCGACAATCGTATAAGATCTGAATGCGCATTGTCCAACAATCATTATGGCTTTGTACCCGGGCGGTCGACAATTGATCCTATGTTTGCTCTGACCAGAATTGCTGAAGAATATCGCGCAAAATGCCGACCTCTATATGTGGCGTTCTTGGACATGGAAAAGGCATTTGATCGAGTTCCGAGAGACACGATTTGGTGGAGTCTGCGGAAAAAGAGAATCCCGGAATCGTACATCAACATCATAGCCGACATGTACAAGAATGCACGATCAATGGTTCGGACTGTGGTGGGTGAAACCAAACCGATAGCGGTCACAGAAGGCGTGCACCAAGGCTCTGTACTTAGTCCCTTTCTGTTTTGCTTGGTTTTGGACTCACTTACCGAGTTAGCGCAGACTTCGGCCGCGTGGACCTTCATCTATGCAGACGATATAGCTATCTGTACTGAGAGCCACGCAAAATTACAAGAGGCACTCCTGGCTTGGAAACACCAGTTGCAAACCGGTGGCCTAGTGTTGAATGTTGCAAAGACCCAGTACATGTCCTTTAATAACCCAAATTCAAGCGACAACAGACCGATTCCCATCGACGGTCAACTAGTTACCATGTGCGATCAATATAAATATCTGGGAGGCATGATGCACATTTCTGGGAACTTGGAATGCAACATTCAACACCGTATAGCCGCAGCGTGGCAAAAATGGCGAGAATTGACTGGTGTTACTTGCGACAAAAGAATGCCAGTGAAACTTAAGGGTTTGGTTTATAAGTCCATGATAAGACCAGTCCTCATGTACGGCAGTGAAACGTGGGCCATAACTCAAAAGAACGTGCATACCATTCAAGTTGCTGAAATGAAGATGTTGAGATGGATGTGCGGCGTAACCAGGCTCGATAAGATCCGCAACGAGTTCGTGCGAGGTAGCCTCTGTGTGCGCGATATCGCTGATAAGATGCAGGAGAGTAGGCTGCGATGGTATGGTCACATAAGGAGGAGGCCGCCGGACTACGTCGGTAATTTAGCACTACATCTTTCCCTTCCCGGCCGCAGATCCAGAGGCAGACCCAAAACTAGATGGAAAGATGTAGTGCTAAAAGACATGAGTGAGTGCCAAGTCTCAGATGAAGATGTCGAGGACAGGGCGAGGTGGAGGAAACTGATTGGAAAAGCCGACCCCACCACCATGTGGGATACGAGCTAGGCAGAGAGAGAGAGAGAACTACTATACTTTCAATGATAACAAAAACATTCGCTCTTAATCATATAGAATGTAAGCAGAGCTGGGCATTAACTCGTTAATCCGTTAATCGTTAATTAACGAAGTTAACATTTTGCTTAACGGATTAACTTTTAAGTTAACTTCAAAAAGTGTTAACGCTTTTGTTAACTTCCGTTAAACTCAACTTCCGTTAATAAAAGTCCGTTAATCGTTAAATTAGAAACTTGGAGACGTGCTGTCATTTTGTTTAAATTACGTGTCACGCCACGCTCGTAAGTTCAACTACGTTGAGCGACTATCGGCGACTCGAATGGTGAACGAACGAGTTGATAATTGATATATGTGAAATTCGCGTGCAACTGTGATACATCAGAGCGTCCGGGAAAGCCGTGACCAACAGGACAAAATCAAAAGAAGGTTCGAAATAGTATATTTCATTACAAGTATATAAAAGCAAGAGTATGTATTAGCCCACATTCCGAACGCTCTTCGTCCCTACAATACCCTCCAATCCCTTTTTGAGCAACTGTATTAAAACATTTTTTTACTCGTGCTTTTTCTTTAGCTTTTCCAAACTCGTGCGTTCTCTTTCCCAACTGTCAAAATAATGTCCATTAAAAAGAAAAAATCAACCACGAAGTTTTTACAAAAATAAATCATTGAAGTTTTGCAAATATTAATCATGCAAATATTGCTAAAAAGAAGCTCCTAATTTGTTACAATGTCAGATTTAATGATTTTATTCAATGAATTAGGTTAGGTTTCATTTTATTTCATCTCATTAAATTTCATTTTCATTTCATATCAATAAAAATAATCTACTGAAAACTTAGCCGTTTGGGCATAGTTCCCCTTGCCTACCCAGAATGGGTGAATAAAACAAAAAAAATCTCTGTTTGTATTCTTTTACGGTTGGCGCCATTTTTCAAACATTTTAGTTAGTTGAGTTTATTGTGTTTTTATTATTCTATTAAATTGCTTAATTTTTTCGCAACTGTATTAAAAATAGTTGTTCAGTGAACGTGCGGAACTGTCATTAGAACTTGTTCCAACTGTCAACCCTCACCTTCGGCTGCGCCTCGGCTCGGATAGACATTTGTGGGAACTCTTTGCAATGACAGGCTTTCCGTACTTGTAATGAAATATACTATAATGCTCTAATACTCTTGTCTCTAATACTAATGTGTTATAGAATATATAGTCAAATTACTATTTTAAATAAGCGCCGCCACAAAAGTGTGAAATTAGTATGTAAAATTTTGGTATGGTTAACTGTTAACGATTAACTTTAACTTGCGTTAAATTTTCGAGAATTTAACGCTTTAACGATTAACGAAGTTAATTTTTTAATTAACGAATTAACGATTAACGAAGTTAACTTTTCAATTAACTGTGCCCACCTGTGAATGTAAGTAATTTTTAAGGAGCCAGTGTATTTCAGTTTGCATCTTGACGCATCTTGTAATAGAGTCAGTTATTTTGAAATATATTCTAGTTGTTTATACAATGTTATTAGCTTCAGAAATGAAAATACATATTTGTTAAAAAAATATAGTTTTATAAAATTTATTACAGGGAAACCTAGTAAAGGAGTCAAATTTGTAATGAAAAAGTTGTGTAAATCGTATAATAAAGATTTAATATTATTTTTGTTTAAGAAAATAAAACGTATCCATACAATACCACCATATGTAAGTGGTTAAAGAGTGTGAAATCCAATTTACTGTAGAGCGAAAAATGCAAATTACTTACAAGTAACACGATTTGAATAAGTTAATAATTTAAATGCAAGGAATTCATAATTTTTCTAATGCATAACTGCGACGAATTTTGTTGATACCTGTTATATATAATTATAGAATTAAAGGCTTATACGAATTTATTTGTTAGATTTTATACAGCATTTTAAGAACACAAGTTAATTACGCATGTCTCTTTTTGTTTAGTTACTTTATCAAAGAAATTATTAGAATAATTTTGTAATAATTCTAATAAAACTTGTATTAATAATTTTCATTACATAGCCTAAGGTTTAATTTTAATAAATAAATGAAATAACTATGAAATATCTGACCTTTCTGTTCTTGGATATTATATATATGTTTTATCGTTCTTAATTGAATTTCAAAATACCCTCTCGATAAAATACAGCTTAATAATCTTAACCTTGTTCTCACAAAAATCGTTCTAAATATTATAAAAAATTCCTTAACCTTAATGTAATTGAGCAGAATTTTAATCAACAACAAACTAATTGGATTTGAGACGGATTAAAAAGAAAAGGTTTTTAATTATTCCATTTCGAATGTTAACTCGACTGTGTCTTAAATCTATTAATAACCTTTTAAATACTAGATGATTTTTCATTTAATTGAAAGACGAAATTATTGAGAATGTACTGGTATTTTTTAATACATTTATTCTTATAACATTAAAGTAACTTATATACGAATGTCATAAATTAAAGAAGATGTAACGAAAATAAAACAAATAATAAAAAAGAACATACGCCCGCACACACTTACACACGCACACGCTCACATACTGCATAAATAAGTACCTTCTGTACTACAGGTCCCCACCTAACTCGGGAGGCAGATTCCAAAGAAATTGTAAAATAATAAAGTTTTGTGGAATAATAAAGATTTTTTATTTTTTAATAATGTCAGAAAAAATACAGTGTAGTTTGTGTTTTTAAATGGCAAGTTTCCACTGTCTTAATACCTGTATAACAACAATAAGTGCTACGACAGTTGAAAGTCAACAAGAATGTCTTTCTTTCGTTAATGAAGCTACAAGTAGTTGGCTTGTCTTATATGTGTATAATGTGGTAAAGGAAAGTGAACCGTACGACGTTTAATGAACTGAAGTTGCTATCCGTAAGCGTGACTGAAATTTTGAAAAATACATTTCTAACATGGCCCAAAGCAATTTAGTTGATACAAGCAAAACTACTGCAGAATTACGTGATTTAGAATAACGGAAAGCAACGTAGTACTCCGAGCTTATATAAAAGAATTATTGTGATTTAGCGACATCTGGTAATACCCGCAAAACCTCTGGAGTCAACATTGTTTAGTTCCGTTCTATGTGTATTTCTAAATGTAAAGAGATGGTATTATTCCTGACACAACTATGCGATAAAACTCTCGAATATATAATAACATCGAATTGCCAATGTTTGGGCTAAATTAGTCAGTTTTTTAATCCGTATAGCACTTCTCGGTAATACTCAGTCATCGATTGCATGATTTGGCGTATATCCATTCAACATTTCCATAGGTGCTCGAAAGCCAAAGTGGTCATTATAAACGCGGAATGATAAAGTTTCAAGAATATTTCTAATATTAGACGAAATCGGTCGATTCCCACGAAACGACTTAATATAGATTTATGGTTTCTATAACTCCCTAATAATTTACAAATATAGATCATTTGTTTTAGATTTTTGTTGATTTGATTTTCTTTAATAAGGAACGTAAAAAAAGTAATAACGCCTTTCATAGTAAGATAGCAATTAATGGATCGCATATATTTGCAGATAAATTTTTACATTAAAAACTATTTTAAAGTTTTCAAAAATTGAAAGGTCGTCAATGTATTTTTTGATTATTACATTTTTGCTAGTGTCTGTCAATATTGTTGCGTGCTCTTCCACTATTATAATAACGATAATTTTAAATATTAGTATCTAAAAAGATTTAGATTCTAAATCGATCTCGCATACCAATGTTATTATACGTCTGATTTATCGTATCACTTTCAAATACTATGTGCGAGGGCGATTATTATGAGTGGTGTAGTCTATTTCCAACATTCCTTATTGTTTCTATTTTTACAACGTTGGTACAAATTGCAGATGCCGTTCGATAACATACGAGTGATGATTCGCAACTTACATCAACAGTTGTTTGTGGAAATTATACAAGTTGATCAAAGGCCGGCTATTGAGGGTCTTTAGATCGAATATAATTTTATTGATCGATACCTCGAATGTTAGGGAAATACAAAAAACTTATTGAGTGATCCAAATTCAAGATTTGACAGGGAATTCCTAGTAAAATATTACTTCCACTTTCAGTGTCTGATTTTTGAAATACGTGGTAACAAGTATAAATATGTAGGCATACTAAAATCACGGGAATTTCATTTTGTTACAGTTACAAAGTCTAAATAATACAATATCGATTATTTGAGGGTACAGCGGCAGGGAACGAATTTATTTTTTCGACCTAACAAGGTATGGATTATAGAGATTATACCGTATTACTAATATAATAATAATAACACAGTGAGAAAGTTGAAAACATCATCAAAGGGTCCCGAAAAATTCGTTGAAATATACCAGTAGGGTATATAACCGACTAGTTGTCGCCCTCGACTCCGTCCGCGCGGAATAAAAAAAAACACGTAATAAGTGGCCTATGTATTCTTGCTGACTATGTTCTACATCTGTGCCAAATTTCATCAAGATCTGTTGTACCGTTACGGAGATACCTTCAAACAAACATCCATCCATCCCTCTGAACATTCGCATTCATAATATTAGTAAGATATGGTATTGTTTATATGACATGGCGTTCAGTCGTTGTGCGATGTATTGTGTTAGTGGTCTTTTTTATGAATCAACATATTATTTATTTCAATTATTACCTGCGAGCGCTTTCCTCCCTCCTTCCTCGGCGGCGGCGGCAAGAGGTCCAGATGTGTTGGACGTGCCGGCTGCTTGCCTTTCGATCCTTTAGGGGCTTCGGTCTTGTCGCCCTTAGAAGTCGACGCACCGCCAGACACCGAAGCTCCAGATGTAGAGGGCGCTTCTGTTAACAATAGCAACGGTCTTATGACTTTTAAAGTTTTTAGTATAAATCTTATCTGCAAAAAAATATATATAAGTAAACCAAATAGGAGAAGTAGAATTCTGGAATTGATCTTATGTTCCTATAGATATTGTATCTATAATATACATTACCGATTAATCAGTTATGGATTCCTTTTAAAAGCTTACTTATCGTTGGTTTCTGAGACCAAAATCTGTGTATAAAACATATCGTCATCCCTGTCATTATATTTGAATAAACAGAGATAATATTATATGTTTTAACGGAGATTTTAATCTCGAAAACTCACGGTTAATATTTTATTATTTCTACGATGAAAAAAAAAACATTTGCATAAGTAAATGGGTGTTAAAAACTCAGACATCTTTACTGAATTGTATTTATAAGGGATGATTGAATTTTATTATATAATGTTGTTAAAAATGTCCATTAGCAGCTTCGTCGTTCCAGCATCATTCAGTGGGAATGACACTATTTGTGAGGGTCTCGGAGTCTACCCTAAGTTAGGGGGCCTAGGCCTTAGTCATCCGTTATCCCAGTGCAGGTTGGATTACTTCACACATATCTTTGAATTTCATCGCAGACATGTGCCGGTTACATCACGATGTTGTTCTTCACCGTAAGAACTTCGGATAAATGTACATATATATAAATCGAAAAACACAATGACAAATGACCATACCAACTGTAATTTGTGATAAAAATATCGGGCATTAAATATATTTTATGAGTGTTTGAGACAGCTGCGTAATTGCTTAATTGGTGATTAAGAACGCTATTATAATTAATATTTCTATAACGAGTAGAGTAATGATTGTTAGGAATTACATCCAGATATACATATTTATAAAGACGTTTATCTAATTTAGGTGTCCATAGTAGTTTCATGAGATATAAATTAGTAGAAAATAATCTAGAAATTACTAATGAAGGAATTGATTTTTCATTTATTAAGTCATTTTATTTGAAATCTGCATATTTGTTTGTTTGTCGTACTTTAGTTTTATATTAATTGAAACGAATTCAAAGTATTTTATTAAATGTGAACAGAATTTTTGCGAAAGTTTTAAGGAATTTAAATTTTTTAAGAATTCGAAACTTTTAAACCGCCTTTCTGTATGTCGGCAGCGTTAACAATTGAGTTGCTAAGGATCAAATAGTTTACAAGTTAGGCCCTTACTAAATGCTTACTTACTGGCTCATATTTCTCGTTTAAATTTTTAAATTTTTTTAGACGAAGTTATTTTACGCATTTTAGTTAATTTTATATATCTTGGGTTTCGAACAATATGTACAATTTATCAAAATAATATTAGTAATAAAAATGTAGACAGATTGAAAAGTCTTAAGACGAGTACGAAAGATATGAACTAAAATTCACATTCTTACTATGAGTTTCCATTGCTGAAACACTCATATAAAAACAAACATCATCCTTCTCATTTCTCTTTGAAATATCTGAGAAAGCTAGAAAAGAAAGATATTTCTTTCGTCATTGTAAATCTACGATTGCACTGAGTATTTTATAATTTTTACCTGAGCTACTGTTTACAACGTATAACCGTCACATAAGCAATAAACGGTGACGCAGCCGACGTACCCAGCTGTTGCCGGTCGCGTTGTATGTCATAAAACAATACATAAAATCTAATTATAATCCCCTACATATATGATGCGGTAGGCTACAGTTAAGATGTGGCGCTGTCCCGTAAACATTGAGCCAGGTGGACTGGGATGACCTAATTTTGTCACTTTGATTATATTTCTCATATTACGAAGAAAATATCATGATATAGTAATATTAATTGTTCAGTAAGGCCCTTCGAAAAACGGCGATTATAGTCGCTAGGCGACTTACGTAGTACATTGGTATATAGATTCGTACACAGCGCGCGTCGCTGACATATCTATCTATTACCATAAAAGACAGTCGCTTGCAACCTGTTTGTGAAAATTATCGCGGTAAAAGTTCAAAAAAACAATACCAGATTGCGGATCAAATCTTTACAGTTGACATGTCTATAGCCTATTAATGTTGTGTATACGGAGCAACGAAACTATACAATATGCGTTTCGGCGATTTATGTTGCATTGTGTATGAAGGGTTATGTGATTTTGTAATTTGATAAAGATTGTTTTTTCTCTTAATATTATGGTCACCAAGTTAACGTCTCTGCAATGTATAGACGATTATTAGCGATATAATTACAATAAAATAATATTTTATATGTCAAATTAGTTATTGTACGAAATTTGTGTTTTAAACTGCTTGTGGAATGTTTTCAATATTTACCATTTTATAATGTTAATAAATACAGGATAATTATTATTTACGACCAGCTTCACTGTTAAATGACGGATAATTTATAATTATATCATATAAGATCATTGATCATACGTGAGAAGATAAGTGTGATAGATGTCTAGCTTTCCGTAATTTACTCTAGTTTTTGGCACATGCTTTTAGCTGCGATTTCGCGCTTAGATTATCCCACGCAGTCGAGCGTAGAGAGATGGCAAAACCATATGTTATGACTTTATTTCAGAGATCGTCTCATTAAGGAGCAAGTCAACTCTTGGGTGTAACAATGTAAAATATTTATAAAGCAGTTTCCTAAATTATTATGTTTTGTAAGTGATTGTGTAAATAGAAGGAAGATAGTGTTTTCACTTCTTTAAGAGGAGTCTTTTCAATTTAAAGTTGGCAATCAGTTCTGAAGACGAACATCCTGGCTTAAGTACCTACGCCAGTGTTTTGGAAAGAGTACCCGTTCGCTTTTCAGAGCCGCGGTGTTAAGGGTGCAAGTTGCCTTAATGATTGCCGACTTTCGAAAGAAGATAGCACTATAAGACGAAGAAGTCAGTTTTGAAGAAAGATTTCAGTTAACAATAAATAAAGTTATGTTTGTCTGAGATAATAAATGAACCTGTCGTCTAATGAAAACAACTACATTTTAAGGAAACATTGTTGTTGGTTAATATTTCATTGAGCCGACATTTAATATTATTCATCAGAATATTTTATTATGCTTGACGATACATCTAAATCTAAATGCATGCCAGTTAATCTACCATATTAACTTATGATAACTATTTATATGAATTTTATTTAAAATTAATTTAATCGTATACAGTTATATTTATCAATTTAAATAAAACAAACATTTGAAAAGTACCGCACAGCTTATTCATTAATAAATTATTTGAACATATATGTACATCATGATAATTTCCGAAAAAGCCTCATGTGTTTATACTAATAAATAAAAGATTTATATTTTAAAATTCAATCATTAAACGCCAGCAAAATCGCATGTCGCCAGCAAATATTGGTTACGTCGCAAAAGAGCGGTTGACACTGAAAAAAATGAACGTTGGCACAAGCACTTTAAAGCATTGCAAAATATTACAATGAAATGAAATATCAACACGTGAAAATACAAGTGAAATATTAAAAAAATTCGCGTAACATGACAGCAAACATTTTTAGTCTGAGAACATGTTATATAATGCATGTGTTTATCCAAACCTTTGGATGTCTTTCCGGACCTTCCGGAAGTGCTGGGCACGGCCATGTCCGGGGCAGACGAGGTCGACGGCGCCTGGTGCCCAGGGCTTCGAATCTTCATTTTGTGACACACCTCGAAAGCTTGGCCAACGGTGCGCACAATCTTCATGGCCTGGTTCTGCAAAGGAAACATTAAAAAGTTCTTTTTAATAATAAAAAAGGATCTTGACAGATAGACAGACGGACGGACAATAAAGTGATCTTTTAAGGGTTTCGTTTTTTCTTTTCGAGGAACGGAACCCTAAAAGTAAAGTTATTTTCTGTACCCTTATGAATTTGGAAAGACAACAAATCGCGTGACGCCTCACTCTTAAAAATCGGTTCCGCTATTTAGGCTAGACCAGATCACAACTGAATGACTGATAGATAAATTCAGTCAGAAAAAAATTTTAGTCTTCGACTTTTTTCCAAGAAGAGAAATCTTTGAAATATCTTATAAATGTATTTCGGTAGTGGAATTGGTAGTAGTAAGAATATGCGTGAGTAGATCAAGGAATTTAAAATACAAAGTAAAATTGTATGCATGCATTGCTTTTTACAAATTATCTCACGCGGAATGAAAGTTGAAAAAAAATAATTAAATATTTAACTAAAGTACAATATTTTATATGTTTTCGAGATGTCAGTGTCACACGTACAAAGTGACGTACAAAACCGCATACCTTGCCGTGTCCGTTGAAATGTGACATTTACTCCCCTTTCGATAATGGATTGCAAGGATTGCTTGAAACCCATATATTTTTTATAATGAATAAACTAACGTTTGATTACGACCCCATCACCTAACATTATAAGGTGATATAACCGAAAGAAAGTATATCCCTGACTTTTTAAATGCCTATTCACCCTACTATTGGAGGCTTCTACGTATTAATAATCATCCATTTTATCAATAAGTTATAATAAAAAGGAAATATGAGTACGATTTATACTATATCTATCTTTTAGGTTGATACTCTATATATAGGATGTGTCCATTAGTAAAACGTTTCAGGAAAGAAATAAAATACATAGGAAATAGTGGAATGGATTCAGATTGCAATGGCAATTCATGGAGTAATCTAGCGGCTAAATTGTCAGTAATTTATTTCAACCGAGTTCTTGCTGAAAATTGCCGGTAGTCGTAAGATGGTCGCAACATCGCCATCGCCATTTAATCTATGTATAGAATTGTAGCTTATTTCGATCTTTAAAAATATAGTACGATATATTACTTAATATATTATAAGTATATTATATAACAACTAACGCTTAATTAAGTAATAAATCAGAGAAGGCGCTGCCTCTCGAAACACAGTTTTAACTAGTTCAGGAGACAGAACCCCACTAATTTTGTGAAAAATGATTTTTAATTAAATAAAGAATGTTTTTTTTTATTTAGAAAAAAAATATATTCAAATGCATACACAAATTAATATTTTATAGAACAACGTTTGTGTATTTTTCAGAATTGAACAGTAGAACGTGTTTCAAGCAATTGAAAGCGAAGGAAAATGTCTGCAGAGCTGAAGTTTTCACGGAAGATTAAATCAAATGGGCCTCCGAAGACTTTCCACTTTTAGTTTTGTTTGCAAGGAATAAAATGCATTTGCAACTTAAGGTGATTGATATAAAAAAGTATTCACTCTGTTTCATTTCACATTTATAATATTTTAGTATCGTTATTTTTTAATTTATTACAACTCTTATAGGAAAAATTCACAATATAAAACTGGAATATAAAATGAATACCAAAATCCCAGTATCCTTGAATTGAACGAAGCTAGGGTACAAGGCTTTCAGCCTTTGTCTAATCAAGCTTTTGCTCTGATCAAAGTAGAATAAAAAAAATGCTTAATGCACTCCGGAACGAATATTGCGAAGAACATAATCAAAGCAGATAGGTTGCACTAAAGTAAGTAATACCATTACGAGTAGTAGAGTTCAGTTAGACTTAATATACCTTATATATTGAACTAAATCTAAGATGACTTTTTTTTCGTATCGAATTACGTTGTTACATTTCAAAGCATTTTTTACATACGTGATCTTTGATTCATCATTTTACATTTAAGCTTTGCTGAACCCGGCATAAGTTGCAATGAAATATAAGGTTAAAAATATAAGTAGGTAATCAAAACAATGCTATACAAAAAGTTCATTTCAAACCAAATACATTGTTAATTATAGAGCATCGGTGGCTCAGGGGTTAGGCACTTTACTTGCAATTTGCAGGTCCTGGGTTCGATTTCCGCTATGTACCAATGTGTTTTTCGAGTTTCGATTCACATATGTACATTTATCCGACGTTCTTACGGTGAAGGAAAACATCGTGATGCAAACTGTGAAGTCAACTCGCACTTGGCAAGCGTGATTGACTATGGCCTAGTCACCCCTAACTTGGGGTACGCTCCGAGCCTATTGGTGGGGACGTATAGTGAGTGGATGATGATGATGATGACATTGTTATTTTATATTTTCAAGGCACAAACTTTCTCTGCTGTCATATGCAAATTCTTCAAAATGTTCATCAAAACCTGTCCAGTGGTTTACGAACGCGTCGGGAATAAATAATAATACAAACATATTAGATTTTACATAGCAATTCCTTATTACATATTCAATCTTTAGCTAAGTATTTTTATTTTTTGTCGTTTCTCAAAGCGATATCGCCAGTTATATTTGGTACGTTTCACTAAGTCAGGGAAAATCTTTTAATATGTACAACCTCGTCAATTTAACTTCGAAATAATGCCAAACTTGCTAATGGAATTAAAAAATCCGCTGAATAACAAAATCTCGATCAAGCGAATCGAGCGAACATAGTTTTTAATTGGATATTTTACGAGTATGATATACCAGATATATTCTTGCGAAGCTAGATTATCGATATTTAATTGTGGAACATTACTCGAATACCCGTGATCTTTATCTGTCATAATACATATATGAAGACATTTTCTTATCTGTTTTTTCAGAGAGTAAATGGAAAAACGATTGTTTTTGATAGGTGTTGTGAAACTAATAGGGGAAGAATTTATTATAGATTTTCATTTGAAGTGATCCTAGCACACATCTCTCTCTTTTTTTACATCCATACACGTTGTTAGATACTTCCTCCATATCGCCATTCTTTGTAACTTAACTGTTACAGTATGTTAGTAAAATATTCAAAAGCTAAGAAGTATAACCATTTAACACTATTATTTCAATACTTTTATTTAGAACAAAAACTATATAGAAATGCACAATATGGTTATTACATCAAGTCTGTTCTTTTATTATTATAAGTGCAATGGGGAATTTGAATTCGGACGCGATGGGTTCAATAGTAATCCTTGGACGGTCGCCAAGGTTCGTTCCGATACTTGGTTTCGACTAAAAGATATCACTAACAAAGAGTTTCTACTGTCACGACTCCTGTAATAATATAATTTTTTTTAATTCGCAGACACTCCGCTTGTCATGTTATTTCAGTAAAATATTTGGCGTCAAATGTCAATCAAATGTTGTAAAAGGTGTAAAAGTCAATCATGAACTTGAATATTAAAAAAAAACATGAAGTCAAACAGTTTTCTTTTAAATTATAACGCAAGTGTCGACATTAATAATTTTAAATAGACGTCGCTGACAAAATATTTGCAGAGAAGTAAATAAATATAAAGCGGTTGATGATAAAATTTTGTAAGAGAAATATATAAGAAAATATGAAAATCTTTTATAAATCACACGCTATTTGATTTCGGTTGACTAAAAGTTGTTTTGGGTAGTTTTTCATTGGCTTTTAAGTTGTTAAATATATTCGAAAAAGTAAAATGTGAGTGAAATATAAGGTACATTTAAAAATCCGTCTTTAATTCGGCCTCTCCGAATTTTTTCATACAAAAGTAAAGGTGTTGGATAAAGTCTGACGTTGATATATTAACAAAGCAAAACTTCTTTTTCTTTTTTTTTTTTGATTTTTCTCCGCTGTACTAAAATAAGAATATAGATGTTTATAAAAATATATTAAAAAAATGTTTATTTTATAAAAACTAGCTTGCTAATAAAATGTAAATGTGTCTATATGCGAGTGTAACGTGGGGGAACACGCAGTTTTCGTGTAAACGAGTCATTTCAGGGCAGATGACTGCTCAAATTTACGATGTAAGCCACTCATGAACACATCGTAACAAATAAAGCCTGAGAGCACGTGAGATTACGGTTAACACGTTTAAATTATAACATGATATGTATACCTACATACATACTTATCAAAAATAACATATAATATTGTTAACGGAATTTTCCACTGAAATACTTACTAAATTACGAGAAATATATTTTATTTCCGTATTAAAGTAATTTAAAACAACCTTCTTCACTTAAGCAACCCTTTAGCACATATTTCTCGTAGTAAATCAAGTATGAGGGCCATTTAGTGACCCTCGGGGTTATAAAACGACTGAGCGAGAAATGAAGAGTTTCAATTTCAACACAGGCTATGAAAGTCTATTAATGAAAAATCAATCTTAATAATTGAAGTCGGAAACATGCTTCGCCTAGTTAAATTGGAATCATTTGTGTATTAATTGATTACCGGCAGTGTACTTGTCATAGATAGACAGCTGCAAGCTCTAATATCGGTCTATTAACTAGTAGACATTACATGATCACTGAATTTGACATCTAGCTAATAGAATTTCAAAGAGCCCTTAGTCGCCGACGATATTGGAACGTCAACAGAACTGCTTATGGTGTTCTGTCGGCATGCAGTCAACGTGGATGTGGACGTGTTTCAATATGAAACAGAATATCTCGAGATTAACCGACACTGAAGTAACACTTAAGACATCTCGCTGTCTCTATTTCGAGACAGAGAATGACAGGGACGATAATATGCTCTAATACTAGTATTTAGACAGTGGAAACGTACAGTATTCTGCAATATGTTTCGTACTAGGTTACTTAAAAATTATTATGAACCATCGCCAGTACATTGTGTATTTACCGTCTTTACGTATGTCAATATTTATGTTGACAGTTGCGATGTTTTTGTAATGAGCAATGTTAAGCAATGGATCGATATGAAAGGCAAGATTGATACTTCATCCTCTGATGAAACACATGAACAAAACTTTTCGCTATCTTTTTTAATAATAGAGCATTTTAAGTTTTATATTTCGTAACATGACAGAGATGATAGAGCATGTAAAGGGTAAAATCTATGACATTCTAACAATAATCTCACTAATTATATAAAGGCAAAAGTTTAGATGGATGGATGGATTTATGTTTGTTAGAAGGTATCTACGGAACGGCTCAACAGATCTTGATGAAATTTGGCACAGATGTAGAAATAGTATCATTTTTTTAATTCCACGTCACGGAAGACAGCAAGTTTTATATAAAACTAGCTTTTACCCGCGACTCCGTCCGCGCGAAAGAAAAAATAGAAAACGGGGTAAAAATTATCCTATGTCCGTTTCCTGGTTCTAAGCTACCTGCCCACCAATTTTCAGTCAAATCGATTCAGCCGTTCTTGAGTTATAAATAGTGTAACTAACACCACTTTCTTTTATATATATAGATTTGTATTGATGTCTTATTTACTTTTTTCACTATGTATTTCACTTTTGTATAGCTGTAGCACGTATTATTAAGTTAGGGTTCTATGGAAGTAAGAAATATATTGTTGTTAGCAAACAAATATCTCTACTGTTTTATTGCAATTATCATCATCATCATTATCTCTTTTCCATACAGATCATCACAGTAGGTACTTTATAATACATATTTTTAATACCACTATACATTTCCTCTACATTACAAAGTTATATGTAATTACTGTTATAGTTTAATTGAGTACAGATTGCGTCCGTAGTGAAATAGAGTAATTTTATCTGTTTGCTATTTGAAGTTTTAATTATATAAATGCGGAACATTAATCGATGTTCCGGCTTCCATGTACCCATTAATTGAGTTGTTTAACTAACACTTTGTTGGATAATTTAATTTGTTCTTTGTTTGCTGAAGAGTTTTAAAAACTTTGTACCACTCTATTGATATTAGCTTAAATTTATATACGCCGTCATCTTTAAATTCGAAATGTTTTTAACTAAGCAAATCACAATGAAGGAAGAATAAAATTTAAGTGATTTATTTATATATTTGTGACGGACGCGATGTCGGGTGAGATTGTGCGGTCTTTTGGTATAGGAAAATAAAATTTGATTAGAATATAATCAAAAATGTTAGGCAATCAAAGACAATGACCTTAAAGCCGTTTATAATTTTTGGCCAACCCAATCGTTTCTACGCTGGCCGTCTATTTTTGTCAGTTTCGTCACTAGTTGTATGAAGGACGCTGAAATGCGGTTGGTTTAGGATAAAAGCTTTCGTACGTGTCGCACTACGGCCGCTATAAAGACGCAGGCCCAAGTTTACGACCCCTGCACTCGTGCCGATAATAAATTACGCAATTCATAAAAGGGATAGAGCACCCGGAGAGGTGTTATCGTACCACTACGGATGGTCATTACGGTCCAAATGTTAATTCATTCTAGAACCTACATTTTTAAATTATGAGTATTACAATTGAAATATTTTGCAATATCTATAGATTGATACAATTTTGTTTTTATAAAATAACTTAAAAGCAGCAAACGATTTCGTTAAAGAAATAATGCTTAGAGAAAATAAAATTATTATAAACGGCAAAATTTAAACTATTCTGTTTATAGTCACTGAAGTATGTATCAAATACAACTATTTTTATAATTCCTTCACCACTAGGAAGCTAAGAAATCGAAGATAGAAAAGCATTTTTTATTATCAACTCTATATTGAAGTTCTATCGATGGTTATGGTTGAAATAAAAATAAATATTGTATGTAATGTAACACTTGACGTCCCCGTGGCCTAGTTGTTAGAGTATTGGGCAATTATTACGCTAGTCCTGAGTTCACTGTGTAGTGTCAAAAATATTTGCGTTAACTAAAGTAGTGATTAAATCTTCATTTGTTAGTTTTAATTACATGATGGTGATAATGATTTGTCTATCAGTCAAGTTTTTTTTTTTTTCAATAAAAAATTGTACATCAATTTAATATTAAACATGCTATAAAGGGAAATGTACACGGACAGTTTAAACAGTCGTAATAAATCAGTCCGTGTATATCAGCACTATATTATATAAAGTTTAATAAATGAGTTTTAGAAGACATCGAAATGCATGAAAAAAATTGTACAGTGCTATTTTCGTATGCCTATTAGAAATAGAGTCGGTCAACGTTTTCTCTCTGGGGACTTTGATCTTGAAACTTAATTCTGTGACATTATTTTAATGTGAAATCACGTAAGCATTTTTCATACACATGATCGTCTTCACTTCTGGTAGATTTTTAAGGCTACAGAGCATTGAAAAACAATGCCATTGACTGACATATTGTTTTTCAATCAGTCTAAGAATTTATGTACAATCGGGGTACATTGTCTTCGAATTCAGTTCACAGAGTAAAATAGGAGAGAGGTTAAAATTACTTACCGAGCTTAATTACGTATATCGATACAGCGTGATTTTTTTAACTGAGCGGTACTACGGAAGTTTTTTAAGATTGCATACATATGGGAACTGTATCTTATCTACATAGAAAAGTTAGTACCAGATACCAAAAGATATTTAGTCATAGAATTATAGTTACCTAGAAAGATTGTTTTTACATTTTTATGTTAAAAATCATTCTGTTATGGTGGCATTATTGAAAGAAATATTTCAATTCAACACCGTCGGCTATGCGTAAGCTAAAATAGTGATGTCCATTACCTATGTTTACAAAAGCGATAAAACACGAAAGTTTTGTTGTTTCAACACATTATTGGGAATACCTCGGCTTTATCTACGATACGTGCAAATTGAAGAATGTTATTTTTAATTTTTTTTATTGACATATTGAAAGTAATGCTATAATATTTCTTGTATTCGTTTAAAATAAGCTGGAGGCTTGAACTTAGATATGGTTCGCGACAATTAGCCGTACGGTGTGATTATTAAAACTGTGTCATTTCGATTTTTTTAATTAGGAAAATAGATATATAATTTACTTACATTAGGAGGGTTAATTACATAGAAAGTAAATATAAAATGCAGCGAATTTAGTGCTTGTCTGTCTGTAAAGCATGAAAATTATTGGAAGAACCTATTGCAGAATATGCCACGTAGAAAGTTTTAATTTATAACAATACTAAATATGAATAAATTTCGTTTAACAGTAGTATGTACAAATGTTTGAAAAACAAAAAAAATCTAATTGATTTTTAATATGAAATAGAAAATATATATGAATAGTACGCCTCATTTAACACTTTTAGCACTCATGTGTTGATACGTAGAACGTAAACTGACCGCCACAGAAAGATTTAATGATCACGGGACTGTGTTACAGCGACCATTCAAGTGCGTAATTCACACATTGCAGGCAACAGTTCTAAAATATCCCAGTGCGAACATAACGCCTTCGTTTTCTAAATAATTAATAAAGTCGCCGAGGGAAATGTCGCCCTTGACTGTCATATCGTTGAACTGAGAAATAATAAGCTGATATAACATCCGAGTTCACGATTTATTGAGATAATTAGACTACAGACGATACACGTCAGCTTAGTGTTACAAAATAGTATTAAATCAATATTTTTTATACTATTTTAACTTAATCTGACGGTACATGCTAAATATTACTACAGTGTACACTAAGTATAGAGTCAAACGGATTGTTACAAATGTAATTACGCAAAATTTAATAACTTTCATGAACAAGTCATTCAGATTTTATAGTTTTTAACGCATCGACTGAAACGTAATAAACAATACAGAGTAAACGTCACACATTTTAGTGGCCGTAAAACACTGGAATATTTTTAATGCTCTTACAACAAACTTTCGTTGCCAGTAGTTACCCGGTTTTTACTAGTAATTCCGACATTTACAAATAGACTTTAAAAACTTTTAATAATTTATTTTAAACTATTTTAAATCAATCTATGATTATTTTAAGAATATATGTGAAATATTTATAATGGTCCTAAAATCTCTTACCTCTAAGTCGGAATCCAAGCCATCTATATTCGAATGTGTGTCCGATCTGAGCGACACTCTATTAGGCCTTCGTGTAAGACTGTTGACACCCATCAGCTTGCTAGATCGACCCAAAGTACTGCTTCCATTGCTAACGATTTCCGGTTCGCGGAAAGAGAGTTTCTTCCTCGGCCGTTCATTATTATCTTGGATGTGAACATCGGCACTAAGTCTTTCATTAACAGGTAACACTAACCGCGATTGCGTGCACACATCATCAGATGATTCAAAATGACGTTTAATTGGAGTGATTTCCCTAGGATAGCTACCACCGAAGAAGTCTAGACTATCATCATAACGTTTCATGGGGCCCATTGATTGAGGCCTCGGCCGGACTCTTTCCCCTACATATTCACGTGGAACCTCGTCTATTCGACTCCTATGTTTACTAGCTCGCATGTCACTGAACTCAGGCTCCGAACGACTGCTCTTGAGCCTTTCGATATTCTTTTTCCCTTTGGACTCATGTTTCTTGGGCCTTTGTTGATGATCATTCTTCGACTTGAGAGCTCCACCGAGAGAGACAAGAGTACTCCGAGCTTTTAACAATACTTCTGAAGGCAGACTTTTTAATAGATTATCACTCTTTCGATGTTTCACATCGTGATCCTTATGATTGGACATTTTTATATTTTAAAGAGCACATGTGAGATCGTTGTTTTCGCGTTTCTTTCGAGTAAGCGTGTGTACGAAACGCGGTGTACCGCGCAGCGCCCCACGAAACAACTGAAGTATTGGCGGCATGGCCGGCGCGTGCGTCGCGCGTCGCTACAAGCACCACAAATAAACACATTCGCGTATTCTCAGCAGTTGTGTCTGAATTACGTCGGCATCGCGGACCACTGATGCACTTCAACACCTATGCGGATGTACAAAGTTTATTAGAAACAATACAACATGTGTTTCAAAACGTAACCACCGCAACTACAATGAGCTATCTCTCCAGCTTAAAAATTTATATATAATCAATCAAACTAAAAGCAGAGTTTTTACTCCCTTTCCAAATAAGCATTTATTGTTGTTTTCCTGTAATTATTCTGTTTTCGCAGAAATGCCAATAAACACATTTTTCGGTAGTTATCGTTATTCAATTTTTATCGCAATTGTTAGGACTTCGATATCACTAACCAATATGAAAGTGAAATTTTAAAAATACGTTGGAACATAAATCTCTCATATTACTTTTCGTTGGCATCGACCAAATCAGAAATACAAATAATTGATATACCGGGAAAACACCAGAACAACAGAAAATTGTTCCACAGTTTTTGCAGAGAGTTTTCCAATCGCTAGATTTCTCTCGTCGATAATGTCGTCGGCAAATTAAATTCAATGTCATGATTAATCAATGATTGAAAAATTAAACATTAAATTTGGACCTAGTCCAATTAAAGAAAACTACAGAGGACGCTATATGAATCAATGAAAAAGTTTTTCACAATTCGTTTCGTAAAATTGTTTTTATCGAGCTTATTCCCGCACTTATAGTAATCGCTCTTAACTAGTGTCTCTTACTAAATCTACACTAACCCGAACCATTAGTAAACATTAAAAAACTTTCTACATTAAAAAAAAAATATTTTAGCGAAGTCACATTTCAAAATATAGTCTTCATTTAAGACTATAAAACATAAAAATAATGCTTAACAAAAAGTGTTTTTGGCAAAAAAACAATTTTAATAAATTCAGTCGGACGCTGTCTTCTAAACTATTCATTACTGTGCGATGTACCGACGAAACTGGTGAAGCTAGAGTCCAAGAGGCTTCTTTCGTACCCAAATTTCTTGCTTATGGAAGTCGTCCTTCGAAACCGAACAATGACTCTCGCTTACAGAGATTACTCGCGTGTCTAGGTTTAACTGTCAACAATGTTGAATATAAAACCGTTTTCCAAACGTGGTTTTCAATTCCAAAAACAACAATAAAATAGTACTTTAACCTGAAGCAATTAAAAGATTTGGATGGCTTTATTTAAGAAGTTGGTCTCTGTAATAGTGTTCAACAACTAGTCAACGGTATTACGCTTCTCGAGGTATTATCGGCGCTCTAGAACAGTATATCTTTCGTTTAATTTATGTTACTCGCTACCGTATTGTTTTCTCTCAAACGTTTAAAGATGTTGAACACATTTCACATTAAACGAACCGATTTCTGTTTTCGACACATACTGATTTAAGATCACGTATTTAAAAACAAGGCAAGTTGATTGAAAGCGGCGTTAATACGCATCCGATGATGAAAGACTTTTAAAATATAATGTATCGAATTAATTAATTATAAAACGGATTTATGGTTTCTTTTTGAATGAGATCATAAATAACCATTCTATATAAGACAGAAAAAAAAATAGAAAGAGGCTACGTTTATCATATCCAAATATTACTTTGCGTTCGATCAATAGCTTTCCTTTATCGAATTTTATTAAGCCATTTTTTCGCCTTAAATTATAAGAGATTTCAACATAATATACTTTTTTTTTCAACATAAATGCACTAAAATAGGATTAACACATTTAAATGAGCTCTAAGATTGAGTTATTATTTCTGAAGGAAAACTTGTTAAGACCTATATTATTAGATTACAAATATAAATTATTGTATTTTTATCAACGCTTGCTTAAAGAATAACATCGTAACTATCGCCAGATGGTTATTCAAATCAACGTTAATTAACAAAAACAAACAGTTGCATGAATTAAAGTTATTTTAGAAACGCAGTGTATTTCAAAATGCTCATGGTGTCTTGTTTATTTTTGTATTCATTTGCTTTTCGTCCAAACACGTCTATTTATATTTTTGTTCTTTTTAATTCACATAAATAAAATTTATAGCATAATATTTATGAAGCAAAACCTCCATGGAAGATTTGAAGTTTATTGTGGGTTTCGAGTGACGTGACTCATTTATTGACACATATTGATGTCTCTGTTTTTTCAAAGAGAATGTGAGGGATGACATTATATGTCACTGCAGTCGAGACCCACAAGTATAACGACATTTTTAAAGGTGGGTATAGACTAGAGCATTTACTTGTAACAAAACAACGAGCCGCTCTATGATATGTTGTTGTGTATCACCCTTTCACGAACCAGACGTGCTTTGGAAACTATGCTTTTACCTGTATCATATCATTCGTTAAAACGTTACATTACATAGAAATGCTTAAGAAAATCCTCAAGTGTATATTCACCTTAATACAGATTCAGTTATTTTCTAAATGCAATTAAAAACAAGTGAATGCAAAACACTCTCACCCTCACTTTGTCACTCTCTCTCTGGAAAACTAGGATAAAAATATGTATGACAGTTTCGGCAGTGGAAATCCACGATAAAAACTGAATAAAGCGGTAAAATAGTAAATACTATGACTATATAACTAAGTTATGGTCCCACTCTTTTAATATCAAACAGTAGCTGTGCTCGCGACTTCGTCTGCGAAAATACAGTATTACGTCTTCGGGAAGCATTTTAATTATTTATGGTTTGCGTTGATGTATGAATGCAGAAGAAGTAAATTAAACTTATAAAACATTACAGCAAAACATATTAAACTTACAAAACATTCACATAAACCTTGCATATTTCCATACAAACTGTCATCCCCTACTCCCTATTGTTATATTGCACCCTTGAGGGTACAATTTTTACAAACGTTGAATGTAATATTTATTCATCAAGTTGACATCCTAAAAATAAGTTTCAAACTTCTAAATGTAAAAATGACGATACTTCTATACAAATTTCCACCCCCACTTTCAACCCCTTAGATCCCGTTTTCGCGTTAAAAAGTAGCATATGTCCTTGCTCAGGCTCTAGACTATCTGTGTAACAAAATTTAAATCTGTCCAGTAGTTTTGGCGTGAAAGCAGAACAGACAGAGTGACAGTTACTTTTGCATTTATAATATTAGTAAATATTATCACTATTTCTAAAATCTTTTGGTTTGTTTGCGATATTCAAAATTAATTATCAGTTCTTTGTCTCATAACTTGTAACCGTAATAATATTGATATTGAATTTAATCGAAACTTTCCCGACTTGTTTGGTGTTCTGTTTTCACGAAACTGATCGGTCCGTTTGAAACTAAGCTTATTTATCTTTTACAATGTTTAAGAACTACTAGATGTCGAAACGTCGAAGTTTATGTTGCTATTTACTACCAAGATCGTTTAAAGAAACTATAATCGTAATCCTTGTGCGATAAAATGTCGGGGAATCAATTGGTGTTTTAAAATATCGCCACAAACGATTTAAGTTCGACTTTCGTGTAACAGATGGTTATAGCTCCGCTGCAAATTACAGCTTTAATTGATTCTAAATGTCAAGTTTAGTTAAAACATTGTCGACAATAAAATAAAATATATTAATTTAGGCACTAGTTTTTTAGACATTATATGAGTTTATTTTAGGTTGTTTTAGAAAATTAATTTTAAGAATACAATATAGTAGAATTAATAAGTCCATTAAACCGAAGGCAAGGAGAATTGTATTTATTCGCGGTGGCTTTCCTGGCAGCACATTTTAGTCACTGCAAACCATGTACGCAAACTATTCAAATAAACATTCCTACGGTGGTTACTTGTTAATTCTAGAGGCTTTATCTATCATTTCTACAACTTGCATCATTGATTTCTCTTGGTTTTTAACAGGTGTTTTGAAAGTGGAAACCTTAGTATATTGGTCCTTCGAACAGGATAAGTAAAAATCTTAAGACTTATAAGTTCGCATACATGACAGATAGGTAGAAATAGTGAAAATATTTACTTGAAAAGTTTATATTTTATTTGCATTTTAAGCCGTATGTGAAAACGGGCTGTGCCTGAATCAACTTTATTTAAATTATTTAATACATTTTGAATTCTACTTACATTAAAAAATATCTTTTTGAATATGGGAAAAAATAATGAACGAATGCTCGCTTGGTTCTGGGGTCGAATTTCAGCGGAAAGCTTGAATGTGAAATGAGTTGAGCGTCTTTTATAATTAATATCTACAACTTTTACAAGCGGGTATATACTTTGATATAACTAAAATTATTTTTCATATTAAATGAATTTATCGTATGAAGGACTTGTCAGAAAAAACTTAAAAGTAGAAAAGCAAATCAATTATTGAAGTCACTAATTACAATAATTCCTTCAACATTGTGAGTTCTAGCGTAACTACGAAATCAGTTTTTGTTTATTTATATTTCTCTATAATTTTGACTCATGTAAGTTGTGCGTTAGCGATTTGGTGTAATGCATGCGTCAGTTTGGCATAAATCTTTTCTATTGAAATTAAATTAATATCGAATTATCATACTCAGTCAAAAGTACTGAAACTTATGCATTTTATTTGTTTGTTACTAGCAAGAATGTCACGTAGAAAGAATAATAACAAAAATGTAGGTAAAAAAATGGAGATATTCAATCAATGAGACGGAAAAAAACTAGCATTGTAATTGTATTAAAATGTATAAATAATAACGACTGTGTTAAAAATTGGACGTAGTCCCAATTACTTTTTATTGACGTAAAAAAGATGCATGAATATAATATGTACACATAAAGCAATTTAAACATCCGCACAACTTTTTTTTAATCAAACATAAATAAAAGACACCCTAGACAAGGCATCATCTTCAAAGAGAACAGACGTTTTATTATATCTTACATCAATCATTACAACTAAAAACACTATTCTATTTTCAAACGAACGCTTCCGATATTATGTCATGAAACAAATATAAGGATGACGTCAAGAAACAATTGCGATCATTAACATGATTATGATCAGCCTATGTTAGTCCATTGATGGACATATGCCTTCCCCAATGCCTTCCAAAACCATCATTACAAAATAAATAATCAAAATTGGTTCCCCAGGAACCAAGTTCGTGACTTTTTCCTTTTTTGAAATTGGTAATTTTCAATTTTATTTTTGAATAATTATTATAAAGTTATTCAGCGAAATCATACTCCGAAACGAGTAAAAAACCCGATGTAAATCCTTGGGATGATTTTCAGAAAAAAAAAGTAGATCTTTTTTATATTTATAGTCTACTTTTCAACATAGCTTTGTCGTGTTAATTGCGATAAAGTCCGTATTCGTATGAGTCAACGGTTATATAGTTTCAAAGTATTTGGCTCTTTATAAAGAAAAATCCTAAATCCTATCCTTGCCTGTAACTTGTTTCATTTCAGTTAGAGAAATGAAGACGAACCTATTTTATTAAGACTCAAGGCAATCATTGTGTTGTCTCTGCTTTGATCTATTTATAAGTCACGAGCTTAACAGGTGATGGTTTTAATTTCGTCACTATTCTACTACGCAATTAAGAAGAGCTTTTAACTATTTATAATTTCTAAATTCATATTATTCGTGATTGGGAAGACTTCAGCAGGTAAAAGGCTACTAATTACTTGTAGGTAATTCTATGTTTTATCTTTGTACAAACTTTGGGTCGAATTGTTTTCCAGATAATCGAGATGAATGGCAACATTATTTCGTCATCAGAACATTGTCTACATGAATTTTTAATTTTGGCTGATAATAACTAACTATAATTCAATTTATATTATTATACAATAGCAAATCAGTCAACTTAATTGACTTTAAGATTGTAATGGAATCTTTGAAATTTATTTAACAAATCTCAGTTACGTTAATAGCCACCCATTACCCCCACGGATTACCACTGATTGTGTTCCCCGCTACTTTCACTAATTACTAGCAATACAAGAGGGGTAGGCTGATATTTTAATGCGGAATTCTGTGGCGGCATTAATATAAATTACCGACAATTTTGCGTTACAGCTGTGAGTCGTAGCTATAACCGAACCCGCGTTTAGTCAATGCGATTATTATTTTTAATTAAACTAAGGCTGCTATACACGGATTGCTTCAAGCAGTCAGTGCCGACAGCTTCAATTGTGGCGTACCACCAATATTTGTAGCGCCGATTGCCAACCGCGGTTCAATTATGGCGAAACTTAACTGCTGATCGCTCAACGCTGACTGCTTGAAGCTGACAGTGCTGATTGTTTGAAATAGTTAGTGTATGGTGGACCTTAATAGCAACAATTTGTATCAAACATAAATTGTTTGCGTGAGTCAAATGCCAGTTTGTTTTCCAAAGTCTGTTTCAGTTGGAATAAGACTTACGAATTAAGACCGGTAATGGCTTAACAAAAAGAAGAGTTAAAAATATTCGATTTTTCATATTTATTATTCCAGTGAATTTCCTGAAAACATATAAATACTCATTAATACTTTGTAAATAAAAATCAATGGCAGAATCAGTGTAACTTTAATTGTTTGATATGTTTCTAAAACTGATTTCCAGAAGTGAGAAATATAGAAATGGTTATTTAAAAAATCGTTTTATTTCCTGCATTGTACAATGTTTCCTATGTATCTGAAAAATCGCCCTTTTCATTTCGTTTATCACGTCGTCACAAGCTTTAACGTATAAAAACGGTTGGGATGCTTTTTATAAAAAAAGCATACGCGGTTTGTAAATACACGTTCCGGATCAGAGCTAACAGAAACAACCATTTTTACACGAGAATTTGCGGAGGTACAAATGACACGTACATCTCCCACGAGGCATCGTTATACGAAATAATATAAAATGTATGTTGGACATTAAAGCACTTTTTTTCGACACCAATTGCTCCTTAAAAATCGCATAGTAAAATGTTAAGCAAGTAAATTTTTAAATGTATTTTTTTTACAAACAAAAGCAACTCGGATGTCTTCGTGTCTCCTATTCCTATTCATTTTAATGTAAATTGTTTTAATTATAGTGAGTTGAAGAAGTCCAAAGAAATTATGAATGGATTTTATTGCAGGATATTGCCATCGAATGCTGTGTTCCATATTAAAAGCGACAATTAATTGAACGTTATGTACGCCTTTAACTGTTTAATGTCGTTAAAAAACAGTGTATTTTGCTATTTATGATGCGAGGTACACGTTGATTTTTTTCTGTAATTGGACACCGCAAAAGAAGTTGACTGTACCTGATTACTATGTTTATTTTTATTTTCAAATTTATCTAACAAGCGGATTCTTTTGATATATAACTTCTTTTGATATAAAAATGAAGTTATTTTTATTTTCTCCCTCATTTCACGTTTGCTATTTTCCTTGTTATGTCGTAAAACATCCTATTACGTTTTTTCTGAAAAAGAGATCGTCTGACAATGGTTTTTCAATATCATATTATATTTCTTAATATAGGAAACGAGGAAGCAAATTTATGATATTTTTTAGGAAAAAATCTGACGAAACAGATATTTTATGTTATGTACATATATACTCTCGAAATATATACCTACTCTCTAATATAATTTCATTTTGATTTAAATACAAAATGTGAATCACGTTATTATCAATAATTATAATTTGAATTTTATACATAAAGCAGCGTAAGTTGTCGAAAATAACATTACGGCTTTCCTTATTTCTCTTGTTTATCTTTCTTCCCTTTTTTAGACGCCAAATTGATTAGGAAAATTATACAATTACTGTACATGACATTTTAAAACTTTGATTACATTTACTTACCTGATGCCATAAATTTTGACACATTTTGACAATTCTACTAGCTAAATGGCTAGTCAAATATTACATTGTCTACGAGCTCGGGTTGCATATCTTTAACATGCTAGTAACAAAGAAATCAAGATGATATTGATTAAAATAATATCGACCTATCTGTACGTCCTTTTTTTCTAAAATGTATAAAAAGCTTAAATAAAAACAAAAATAAAAATAATTACAAGTCAATTTGCCTACGGTCCTGCCATTTATTATTTTTTCGCTTGACACGAATATGGCAACATTGATAGCTTAACAATGGAGTTCGTCGTTGTACATCAAACCTTATCGTTGTGATTGATTTCCCCTTTAATCAATTTTCGTTAAACATCCTTTGTTAGCCATTTTTCGGTAATGATCAATTACTCGGAATTTAGACATATACATGTATAATATATGTTGTCTTTTTATTGTAACTCTGTGTTTTAGTTTAACCGATTTAAAAGATATGTTATTCAATTCATATTCGTCTCCGGAATGAACAGAAGATAGAGTCATAAAAATTTCTTTTCAATTTATAAACCTAAGGATTTTTTTGTTTAATATTAATACTACTTTAAGAAAAATAATCTGATTTAGTTGATATATATATATCGATGGTTTTCTGACGCAACCTCGTAACTCGATTTTTGACGATATTGAGATTTAATCGGAAAATTAATCAATAAATATAGCCGCATAGATCTGTAAAGTTATAAATAAAAATATTCATTCAATTTTTTTTTATTTAAAAAAATACAATCTCGTATCTCAGTTCAAAAAAATGTGTCAAGCGCAACCTCGTATCTTGAAATACAAGATGGCGTATTTATAAACAAGTTCTGTCTCTTTCTCCTATTAACAGTAGACGCGTTGCTGGAGTTTCTTCCGCCACTTCTCCCAGCGCTAACGCTTTCCGAAGTGGCAGTAATGTTAGCTGTATTAATAATAGCAATCAGATAAAAGCAACCGATCAAGCCGAGGTTCGGCCCTCTCGGGCACTCTTGAATCGGAATGCTTGACAGCCCAAGCCGAGGTCCCCTCTTGGGGGCCCTTGCGCCCAGTCACTCCATGGAGCGTCCACCGAAGCGACCTAAGAGCTCGGTGACCTCCCAATCCGGTAATAATAACAAAGTAACAGCCCGAGCCGAGGCTCCTGAGGGAGCCCTCGAGCCCAGTTACTCATAAACGAGGTTTAGGCTAAGCTCCATCTGCGCCCGGCAACCTCAAGCCCGGTGAAGCTGTAAATGCCACTTCAAGGCAAACAGTGACAACTCAGTCACAAAAAAAAAGTTCTCTCAGCAATGTTATTTGGTCCAATTTTATTAATAAAAACTTTATTATTACTTTAAATATCTTTCAGTAAATTGAATTGTTATTCAAAGTGAATTTGTTTATTCGCTTTGGACATAGGATAATTTTTACCCCCTTTTCTATTTTTTTTCCGCGCGGACGGAGTCGCGGGTAGAAGCTAGTATCAGATAAAGATCGAAATAATAATGAAAGTAAAAATCACGAAGTAGTAATGGTGCTTGATGAAACTACTGGAGTTTTAATTCCTCTCGAATGTACACCAGTGAACGAAGACGAAGAGGAGAATGTTGATTCTAATTTATTTATAAATATGCACTTAGATGAATCTACGGGCTTATTTGTAGTAGATTGAGATCAATCAATGTCATCACATGGATTATTAAATTCATCAAATTCAATAATTTTGAATCAAACTGACAGTTCTAAACTGGGTAAATGTATTGTCGAAAAGATACATCCAAGTTATATTTAGACAATTTATATAAGTCTGCTCAAGACGTTTACCGTGATTTTTTAAAATCTATGAAAGAGCTAAATATCCCAGATAGTGAAGTATCTAGCTATGGATATTTAGTTAAAAAAATGCAATCGATGAATATTGAGATTTTCCAACCGCGAAAAGACTTCTGCGACACATGTTTTGCATTTAAAAATAAAAATATATCAACAGAAGAGTACAATAAGCATGTAAAAGAAAAAGACCGTTCGCTGGAGAGATCAAGGCTTTCACTGTAGATGTCCAAGCTGTGCAAATGATCTGTTCTTAAAATAAAATAATTAAAAAAAAATTTAATAATGTATCCTTATTTGAAAAAGTTATTACGCAATCACGTATGTTACGTTTTTTTCTCTGCAACAAACACGTATCTCAGAAAATAAAAGAAAAAATAATGATTAAATTTTTTTAATACTATATTTAACTCAAAAATTTGTCGAAAGATTGAATATTTTTAAAATTAGAAAAAAAAAATTGTTAAAAAAAATTAAAAATTTCATAATAAAACGTTTTTTGTCTTTCCTGAAAAGTAGTGATTTCTGAGATACGAGGTTGCGTCAGAAAACCATCGATATCTCTATTTTTTTCAATTTAAATTCCTTTGTTAGCTTTTTACATAAAGAATTAAAATAAAGAATTATAGCTAGAATTCATATAAAGAATTAAAAATATACTTAATATTAAACATTTAAGCCGTTTTACATTAAAGTCAATTACGTACCACGACGACGAAAAAACGTAATGAGTCGAAATTCGGAGATGGCCCGGATTTCAGATTATTTACATCTCATACAGAAAATGTATTTTACAGCAATCAGGGATTCTAATAATTTGGATTTTGAAACTTAATTTGTGGTTAATTCTAATTTTTTTCATTTAGAAAATTCAATCAATGATAAACTATTTCCTGTTTCGATTGTTTCAATGGAATTTAAAAGAAATTCAGATTCTTCTTACCTCCGACGTCAGCAGCTATTGCAACAATTTTGTATAAGTGTGTTGTCTTAGGCATCTTACTATCCAAAGCAATTTATAATTTTAAGATTTTAATTAATGGTACTAATAATATTAAAATTTTGATCAAATTCAAATTCATATCTGATTTTTTATCTTTTTGTAACATATTAAAGGGAAGACGACGCTTCTGCAATTATCAAACTTATTGCGTGCAGCGGTCTTTTAGATATTTCAGCGATTTAAGATGGCCGCGTGTTAATTTGCCACCTTCTACAACTATAAAAAGAAAATTCTCAGGCTTACATTCCTCTTGCTCTTGAATACGTTGCAAGTAAACTCATTGGTGGAACCATCCCTGGCGATGTAGGAGAAGATCTTCAGATCGGAGCTGTCATGGGAGACGTAGAAGATGCGGTAGATGGGATGGTGCATCAGCTCCAAAGACTCACGCGGCGCGGCGTTCTTCTTCTTCTTGCGACGGAAGAAACGCCGAACCTGGCAACACAACAATGAAAGTTATATTTCTACAATATATTTAAATTAGTAGTTATTTTAAGTTTGATCATGCAAGCCCTGTTGCATAAAAACTATAATTTAATTTAATTGTTTGTAATTTAAAATTGAAAAACGGAATGTTCCTTTATATATAATTCGTCGTCTGGTACTTTGTTAAAAGATATTTCTCGATCAACCATCATCATCAGCGTATATCAGTTCTGGACAATGGACTTCCTCAACGCCTCCTACAGAATGAGCGTATTGATGAATGGCGTGCGAATATCGATCGAATCGAATTAGATTATTCGATAATATGAATTATTCTGAATTACCGAATAATTGAGAAAACGAATAATTTTTAATTATTATCATTATTAATTTAAACAAAATTATTCGAATTATTTATTTGTTTTCGAATTATTGGTCGCATTTAGAAATGAACATTAATATCCAATTCGGAAAGAATTATTCCTAAGTTCGAATTATTCGGACATTCGTCTGTCTGTTCAGTTATAAATTAAATGATAGCCCTGCATGTTAGCGAGAAATCTTATTTAACTTTGTATAATGATCTTTCAAATTCAGTATCTATATATATAAAAGAAAGTCGTGTTAGTTACACTATTTATAACTCAAGAACGGCTGAATCGATTTGACTGAAAATTGGTGGGAAGGTAGCTTAAAACCAGGAAACGGACATAGGATAATTTTTACCCCGTTTTATATTTTTTATTCCGCGCGGACGGAGTCGCGGGTAAAAGCTAGTTTATAATAAACTAGTTTGAAACTAACGTTGATAAGTATAACTCAATACGATTGCATTTGAAGTTTCCAATTTAAAAAGTTAAATTGGTATGTGATAATAAGATTTTTAAAAACTAACTTCAGCAAGATAGTAAATTACATTTATTTCTATGTCTAAAGGCGAATACGAATACTTGGCACGTATATAAACAAATGCAATATTTACTATAGTTCAAGGACAATGTTCTTTTACGGCGTTTAAAGCGTGATCAAGAATTCCACACTTAGTTTTTAATCAAAACCTATTTAAGATATCAACGAAGTTTTTCTACCAGTTGTCTTTTAACTCTTTGATTTAGCTAAGAATGGTAAACGTTGAAATATAAAATTTTAAAAACCACGAACTGAAGTAGTTTACGATTATGCCAAACACTCTTTTATAAGCAAATAACATCATATTGTAAAATAAATTGGCTGCCAATTAGGCCATGTCCTTTCCAAGCGTAATTACAAGACGTCGCTTGGGAATTTCGATACCGGCTACAAGGGTTATTACAGCGTAGCCATGTTCATGTCTGATGACAGTTGAACTCCTCTCTATTTATAAATTTAATACTTTATAATTCATTAATTTTTTGCGACAATTGTAACAAGGTCTACTACCTCTAATCCTGGTCGTGTGGCACGCACAAGAGGCCTCATAGGATTAGGCAGGTCTATACGGAATTTCCTCTATCTATTCCATCTAATCTAATCTAGTCCTTTCTAATAACATTTATATTACTAAGCTCTTGAGCTAACGACTTCTATTAATGTTTTAATATTAAATTAAAATATAGGAATAGATTAATCTAATTAGATTGAAAAAGAAAAAAAAACTGTTTATTTTAGAAAATTTTATATTATTCCAGATAAATATGTTTTCAATTTATTATCACTGGTAGTTTTTCATGATACGAGTACTTAGTAACGGCCTATCTTCAACGCTACGAGTGGTTAACGAAGTTTTTTAAGCGTCCACAACGAACGTTGTAAATTAATATTACTAAGTTAAAGAATGTCACTTTTAATTGGCTTCAGATTGTTACTTTATTTAATACTAGCTTTTTCCCGCGACTCCGTCCGCGCGGAATAAAAAAAAAAAGAAAACGGGGTAAAAATTATCCTATGTCCTATTCCTGGTTCTAAGCTACCTGCTCACCAATTTTCAATCAAATCGATTCAGCCGTTCTTGAGTTAAAAATGGTGTAACTAACACAACTTTCTTTTATATATATAGATTAGTTATATGTGTATGCAAATAAGCAAAAACTTTTTAATGACACAACTCAAAACAATCGACGAACGAACTAAATTCACTAAAGTGCTTAAGAAATATCGTTTTTTATCAAAGTAAAAACTAAATAAAAAAATTGTAAATTAAACAGTTAGACTAAACTAGATTGCTCTATTAGTAACATAATCAATAGAAATGAATTGGTCAAGAGCAACGCCTATCGACGATAATAGAGTTTAATAATCCCCAAGTGTTTGCATTGTATAGACAACTATTATCAGATAGGTCTATCGATCGTTGTTAATGAATGACTGGGGACTGTGAGGAACTTATTGAATGCTTTATCTAAATTCAAATATCGAAGCTTTTATAGTAATTATACGTCTCTTTGACTGTAAAGACTCTTGGAAAATATTCAATAAAACAGTGAAACTCCAGCCTTTTCGCAGATGTTAATAAAATGTTACCTGCTCTTGGTCACCGTTTGTTGATGCTTTTTCGATAATTGGACAAAAGTAAAAGCGAAATAAGAACTGTTAAAGTAATTAATAACTACTACACTGAATTTATAAATACTGCTACCAATAGGAAACTTTTCTAATGATTCGAACGTTTACTATATTTTATTTAAATGTTGAGTTACTAATTCAAATGAATCTGAGGGGTGACTGAGTATTAATTGTTGCTAAAAATAAAATTGCACATGAAACTAAACTGAAATGTTATTTTCAAGCACATTCAGTTTACATTATTAATTTGGAACATTTCGAAAATTAACACATAACAATTGGTACATTGTAAACTACGTGCTAATTGTTTCATTATGAACAATGTTGTGTACACTGAACAGTGTTCAGTGGACAATGCTATCGGTGGCACAGAACACAAGAGGACATGCGGAATAATTTAATGCCGAATAACTCAAAGCTCAGCTATTCCATATGTCATTATGCAGACTAATTTATAAGTAATTAGCTAAATCAGACAGATATTGCAATATCAATGACTAGATAATTATAACATGTATAATAATTCTCGTAATTAATAAATCAAATCACAGTGGGAAGTTGCAGCAAATTCTGTTTAGTAATTTGCAAGCGCCTGAAGGATATATACAAACCTACGAACTTTGTTTTTATTTTTGTCAAAATCCACTAGTTGTCAATTCGTATTCCAGTTATTGATACGATCAATATCAATTCTATTGTCTCTATATTGGATCATGTCGAAAATTAATTAAAGTATAATCCTTACTAATATAAAATAATATGTTAATAATTAAAATCAGGGGTTAAGCAATTGACTTGCCATCTGCAGGTCATGGGTTCGAATCCCGCTATTTACCAATGTATTTTTCGAGTTTCAATTTACATATGTACGTTTAATAACATCGTGATTAAACCTGCACATGTCTGTGAAGAAATTCAAAGATATGTGTGAAGTCAACCCGCAATTGGCCAGCGTGGTTGACTATGGCCTAGTCACCCCTAAGTTAGGGTAAGCTCCGAGCCCCTCAGTGGGAACGTGTAGTGAGCTGATGATGATGATGATATAGTTAATGGTCATAAGGTCTAAGTCGTAAATATATATTATATATATTAAAAAAATATTACATCATAGAATATAGTTATATGTTTAGGTATTATTTAATTAACTTTAAGCGTTAATAACTATTAAAAAAAAAAAAAAAAATAGCTTACCTTGCGTTCCTTAGTGCGTAGAGTAACGCGTACGCCGTTAGTGGATATGTCCATAGTCACCTTACGTTTCTTCACACCCTGCGCCTTGAACTCGTACTGTAAGTAAATTAGATGTTCTCATTATGTACGTTAAAACGACTACCGTTACATTATTATTACTAAAACTAAGTACTATCGGTCGTTTTTTATATCATCAGGTAGCCAACGAACAAGCGGACACATGGATTCGCCTAAATAGCGAAGAGACAGTTGCCTATAGACATCCGTAATTGCAGATGCGTTGCGTACAATTAATCAACGAAATACGCCCAGAAAGGGAATATTTTCCCTTCATATTGGTCCCCTCTTCCGTCAAATTCACTTCCTCTTCATCGTTTTCTTACAAGAAAAGAGTGGGAAGGGGAAGAGGACTAAAAGTAAGCCTCCGGCACACACACTCATCAGACGAAACACGGAATTGCTTCTACTTCTCTTCATCCCATCCGTCTGGCCTTATCTCACTCTATGCGTGTCTGTTTTTAATTAGCAATCCTCTTCCCAACCCCTTAGTATCCGACTAATGTAAAGCTTAAGCATATAATTTGGTTACATACATCAAATGAATATGTCCGTTCTTCCACAATAACTATGTTCTTTGTTTATGCGTTTATATTATCCGTTATGCCAAGTTAAGTTAAGGCAACGACGGAATTCTGTACCTCATTAGGAAATTACACGACCTTTTGTTTGACTTCATAGATTTATTTTATTATTTGTTTATTTATTAAAATGAAAATGTATTTAAAGTGTTTTCCTTTAGCCGTAGTAGTAAAAAACAAAACAGGTATAAACATCGGATCCCAATTGATTTAGAAAAATCGTGGATATATTATTCTTTATCTTAAAAACGAACGTCTTGCAAATGACTGACAACATTACAGTACAAAAGGAATCAAAGTCCCGTACCATTGTTGAGGTAATAAATGTCACAACCGTTGTGCTTTTATTGTGGATATGTGGGCCAATGTGACTCGTTTATATTCAAGGGAGAAAGATGTCACGTGGCGCGATATACTCATATTTCAATATGACAGGATCTTGTAATGTTCATGTGAAAAGTTCACGGTGTCTACTAACACGTAAATAATACGAGTATATCTATACTTGTAAACTAATATCTATATATATATAAAAGATTTGATTGTTTGTTTGTTTGCAGTGAGTAGACTCCGAAACTAGTGACTTGATTTGAAAAATTCATTTGCCGTTAAGAAGCTACACTATCCCTGGGTGGCATAGGCTATATTATTAGATTTTATTAATTCCACGCGGACGAAGTCGCGGACAACTGCTTACAGGTTGTATAAGATCATCGTGTCATCTTTATCATTGCGTACATACAAAAGTAAATGTAGTGTATTTTTTGGTAACATAACGGTGGCATTACCATGTGTATTCTCAATTGAGATTTGTCATAATATGTTTATTTTAATAATAATTTCAACATGAAGTAACTGAGTTAACATATCAAGGTTACGGACTCACCGAACTAAATCAGTTTACCGAACTTTGATAGAGTTATCTATGAGTTTGCAATGCTAACTCTGGTTGACTGCGAAGACATCGAAATTCTTAACAATATAACTGTAACTGTATTACATTTCGATTTTTAAATTAGAAATGAAAACAATCTAATAAAATCGAATATCTTTTGATTTATTGGCTTTACTAATTATGCAATTAAGCTATTTCTTAGATTCGTCTAATTTTTTTTATATAAACAAGATGAAGTCAGTTTGCATTTAAATACATACATCTAAATAACCAAAATATGGTCATAGTGGAAGCAAAAATTTAAGAAACAAAGTAAAAAAGATTTAATTTCTATTTTTTAGATTTTATACGCAATCATACAAACGTTGACTTTCATTTATATAGATGTTAAAAACTTGAATTAACTATAACCACACTTTAATAATTATGTACCAAGCATTAACATGGCGGTTCAATTCTAAACAACAAAAGGTTGCTGCAAAGGACAGGACTTGACGAGTTCTTATTAAATTAGCTTTGAATTCTGTAATTAAATAAAACAGATATGAACACAAGCTGCGCCGGCTCTGTTCCGGACGGACGGGATAAAGATATCCACATAACTACATTAAAATGTTATTCATAATTTACAACCATTAAATATACACCTTTATTCTATTTTTGTTTTGCTAATATACTTACTTGCTATAGGAAAAGTCTGATGTTACTAGAATTTAAGTTTACTGTAAAAATATTTTTTTGTATCTACATAAATATGGATTTTAATATTTAAAATCGTTCTACTTTTTGTCATTTTAGTCGTGACTTCCATCTTTACTACGTCACCATCCACGCTATCCATTCATCTCTTCAGCCAACATATGTACGACAAAAATAGTGCTCCGCAAATGTTCTTTTTTATTATGATAGTTCACAGTATGTTTGTTGAATATGAAATATTGTTAATCTAATGTATTAAATAAACAATCATAATTAGTCTTAATTTAAAAAAAAAAACCCGACTGAACATTGTCCTAATGGATGAAATAGCGCCATCTATTGGTTGTATTTAAAAACAAAGATTTTAAAATTTCATAATCATTATTCTGTAAAGTTATCTGTAACACGTTCTCGTTTTAGAGAATACTTGTAAACACTGAAAAAATGATTTACTCGTAGAAATTAAAAAAAATGGTCACTGCGAGTGAGATTTGAATCGTCGTTCGTTCTTTCGAAGTTCGAATTATATTACTTATGTTCACTGTATTCTGTTCTTATGTACTCTTCGACACCTCGGGAAGAAGACGAATCGAATGAAACCTTTCTTGTCCAAATCAGTTCAGTCGTTTAGGCTCTGGACCTTCACAAAAAATTTACACAAACCCACATACATAAAAACAAACTTACATACGCGCAAATACATTAGCCTCATATCAGTTGGGTAAAAAAAATCAAACAACTATAAATATAAAAACTTCGTGAAAGCATGTTTATTTTAGTTGCTTGCATGTACTTTATATTCCAATTTCGGATCTCTGTACATATTACTTGTAAAGTAAACATTAATTACACGGCTTGTTTTTCAAAGCCTGAGCTCTGTTTAAATTACAAATTTTAAATATATAGACGTATCTTTAGTTCCATGATGCAACTTAGTACATCTTAGTACTGAAATATTCTATATCCTTTAAAATTTATTTTTAGATCTCTACAAGTCTTGTCAAATAATTATCATCTAGCCTACATCCTCTATATATAATCAAACTAGCTGCAACTCCGTCCGTGCATATTTAGAAAATTAAAAAAAATGTTTTTCCAGGCTGTGTTCTACATCTATACCAAATTTCATCAAGATCCATACATTCGTTCTGGAGATACCTCTTAACAAATATCCATCCATACATCCATCTAAACATTCGGATTTATAATATTAGTAAGATACGTCAAATGTTGGTAAAATCACTTAATTTAAAAAAAAATTGAAAATAAATTCTAACATTGCAGTCCGTAATATCGAGACGAGCAATTTCGAAGAGTGCACTTGAAATTTTATAACTTGCCCTCAAACTTTGATCGCTTGTAGTGAATGTTGTTATACGCAGTAATAAATTCTAGAAAGCAAAAATTCTATAAAGGCATAAGACAGAATCATGAAGGAATTTAATATAATCATTTTGAATATGAAAATATTTCTTGCTATATTAAAAAAGAATTTCACTCACTAATCTATCAAGGCACAGCCATAACTACTAGGCCTGAAGACATAAAAAATTGCGCACATATTTTGTTTTTCATTAGTGAGTTTTCATCCTTCAATAATAATTTTCACATTAATTCATCCTACACGGGGGCAAAGTCGAAGGCGTCGGCTAATACTTAATGTAATAAATTATTTTTAAAATTACTTACGCGCACACGACGCATAGCAGCGACAATCTCGACGCGACTCGACGGTCGCGGTACGTCCATGGTGCCGATGTACTGAAACAAAAAAAAATTTGTTAAATAGCAATAACCAACAAGTTTCTATCATTTTGCTCTTTATGACATCTTCTTAGTGATAAAATATTATATTTTACATATAAAAATCAATCTCACATAACGTCATAGAGTCGTAGAGTAATGTGACCACAAAATTGAATAACTAAAACAATTAAAAGGCTTCAACGTCAATAGACTATTGAGGGACAAATTGAGGGACAGTTGGAGTGAGTGAGCTGTAGTTAACCGCAAAAGGGTTTCTAACATGTGTTAGATTTACCGGTAAATTGATTTTCAATTTACAAGACCACTACACTCTTGTCATTTGCGAATCAATTCAAATAAGTTACTGTTGAATGTGTAATTTTATAAATACGTGTATTTTATTAAAAAAAAAAGATTTTTATCCTCTGTTAATAAGCGAAAAATTTATCTCTACTTTTACACTTTTTTACAAAAAATATAGTCTTTTCCCACTGAAGGTTCATAATTTTTCATACTTATATTCTTCATAGTAGTAGGCCTTTCTTCCTATTAAATATAATTTAATTTTGTTCCACCTTAGTGTTTCGGCTTTTGCTGTAATTCCCTAAGATCCTTTTTGCAAAGGAAATTGCTTTGTAAAGTTAGTATCCATTGTAATGAGAATAACGAATTCAATTTTGATTCAATAAAGAAATTTAAATTTAAATTAGACATCAAAAATGTTTCATGGAAATATGTTCTAGTGACTTCTGTTAAATTGCCGTAGAATTTTACTGCATTGACAAAGGTATTATAATATATTGTCATCCCTTTCATATTCTTCAAAGAAAAAAGAGACATATCTTATATGCAACACTACAGTGAATATATACAGTTAGTGAGAAGGCATTGGCAAGTAATTTGTAAAATATTTAACAAGCCATCTATAATTCTGCAAAGTACATTATTTTTTTTAATTTACTCTTCTTTATATATAGTTCTTAGATATCATCAAATGAAGCATGTTATATATTTAGTAACAGTGTGCTTAGATATCACCAAAGCATGTAATTACTATATTAGTATTGGGTCAAGATATTAACTCAATTTGCTTTGGTATGTCAACCGCATGCCGATGTGGCGATACTAACTTCCTCTAATATGCAAAATCTATGCATTTATTAAATATTTAATATTCCCCATGATTGTTCAATATTGTAATAAGTTTGTTATTCTATACTGAATTATTGATTGATGAAACAAAAAAAATAGATTTATTAGTTGTATCAAAATGATACCTAACTAAACCAAAATGTTAAATGAAAAATTTGTCATCAATTCAAGTACTCCTACTTTTTACTGTTACGTTTTCGGAAGCGTTCTGCATCCAGACAATTTCGGGACCGTGACCCTGTTCACAGTGATGTGAGTACGCTCCGAGTGTCGAGGACGTTTCCATCGATTTCCGCCTGTAGGAAATCGATTTCCGTTGCAAAATAATAATCTTTAGCTATTTTAGTTGCCGTTTTTGAATAAGTTAATATCCTAATAATAAATTTCCTTTAAATGTCTTCATTTTAATTATATGGCATTGCTGTATTCTCGGAATAAAAGTTTTCTAGATGGAATTGTCTTTGCCTAGGGAAGCCAACAATAGACATCGAAGGCTTAGACACATGTCCCATATCCTATCCGCACCAGGTTAGGAAGAAGCCATACATACACGGATATTGCTACGTCGACTTTGAATTGAATTTTGAAAGCTTGAATTGGGTTATATTTTTCTATAAAGTAGCATTTTTCTAAGGTTTGTTTGTAAGTCTCATTGTCATCGCCTGAAAGTTTTATCTACCAATTTTGACGAGTGAGGTTATATTCTATTTTACCCCCGTTATTAAACTGCCAGTCGGATGTTATTGTTTTTTTATTTTTTATTAATATACAGTGTTTTAAATTACAATATTCTTGAAATTAACACCTGCAAATTAATATTAATATTAACACTCGAGCTCGGGCGGACAAAACTTTAACGATACGCTTGATGTCACTAAGAAATTTCAACTTTGGTTTGCTGCTAGCTTATTTTAGGTACTCTCATTTATTCGTATGATCTGTTTGGTTATCTAAGTTTTATTGTAACAGTGCTATTAATATTTTTATAATACTATGAGATAGTATTTTGTTAACAAATATTTAATACTCATGTTATGAAATTATTATCATTCATCATGAGTATTTAAATATTTTCCAACGCGCTTCTTTGTATTTTGGTACCTTATCAATTGAAGCTATTTCGTATTTTGAAATACTCACAATATTTTATATCACAGATTATTCAATCAAAAATTATTTTTATATCAAAATAACTATGATTTTAGATCTGTTTTAATGAAGGAGTTAACATACATTCGGTTAATACAAACAACTTTTAAATCTAGTTAGTCGTAGCTTTATGAATTTGGAATGAAGTTGGTATGAAGTTGGAATGAAAACAGTTTGGAATGGAGTGCAATCGTTGAAAATTAATCCAGATCCAGGTGTTCCATTCAATGTTGCACCGCTCGGTTGTTAATGGTATTTAAAGTCAGCATCAATTCGGGAAAGCTATTCCTTTAAATTATTATTGGATTGAATTGTAAATGTTTGTTTTATAAACGAGAAACGAAGAGCGCGAAGTAATTAACGCTCTCAGTTGCGTTAAGTATAAAAAATGTTGCTTACTTTTATCCAAAAATTATGGAAATATTTTCAGTCTTAAATGAGTGCATAAGTACTAATGCTTGTAGGAAATCCATATAACATTTTTTCCATTAGGAAATTTGTTTTAGAGCGTATTCGTGGCGACTGGTTTGTTTTAAATAAACAGGTAAGCGTTTTTTTAGAAGCATTTCCTTATAGTTATAATTTCCCAATCACTGTAAATGCTTTCGTACGAAATTACTTTCGTATGTTACATTGCGGTTCAAAGGGAACTTTTTTAGATCCTCAATAGATTTTGACTTTAAACTGTTAACACTGTTTACACTGAAGGTTGGAGTTTAACGCTTCGCTTTAAGCTACTTTCAAACATTTGGAATGAATGTTTAAATTACCACTTAAGTTATATATTTTTGACTGATTTCATAGTGTTATAATTTCAACAGTTTACTTTTGTTATAAATATTAGAGCTATCTTAAAAATCTGGAAATGTTTGTAAACAATGTATGATTAATTCTTTGTCTGTAAGTATGACGATTTTATCCAATTTAAAATGTAAAAGTATAAACCAGAGCTTAACCACGATCCCACCTGACGCTAAGCGGTGATGTGGTCGAAGTAAGGTAAGCGCTAGCTTAGTAGATATTTGTAAATATGCTTATTATGGATGTTCTTTCATTAAAATTATCGTCACAATCAAACGAAAAAATTATGAAGTACGAAATAACGTAGACCTAGTGATATACATTTGATATGAATATTGTTACGAATATCAAGATAGCGCTTCACGTTTACGACTGTCAATCCCATCGATAAAACTTTATTGTAATCTTTAACGTCGACGATGAATAAGCTATGCCTTGATGGAGATATGGTCGATTTTATGCAATAAAATTCTATGAAAATATAATCATCTCATACGATTTAGCGGACGAATAACGATATGTTTTATACAGATATTTGGGGCTTAGAAACCCATAGTAATAGAATAATCTTCTGAAAGCAATTTTAATTACATAACTTTAACTATAAATTTTTCTGTAAAGACAATCAATCTTTTCTAAACGTTTTAATCTAGATTTTGAAATGAAAACGATGAAACGTTTTGGAAAATTCGTCTAATAAATTGAAAAGTTTTTGCATATATATATATATATATATATATATGCAAAAACTTTATATACTTTAACTATATAATATATATATATATATATATATATATATATATATATATATATATATATATATAAAGTTTTTTGTGTTATATTTAAAATTTCGCGATGCTAAGCTTTTTTTATTTTACTTTGTCTTTTTAATTCAATGAAATACAAGTTTTGATTAATTCGCTATTCCATTGTGAAATATGAGATGCAGCATAATTACCGCAATTTCCGTTATATTCTAACAACAAATAGAAAACTTCAATAATACATAGATAAAAAGATCATATTTTGCAGTATATTCTACCGAAGTGTATTTAACTGTACAATTTTTTCATACACACAAAAATCGATACGGATCACTTGATTCCTCAATTATTCTTTTAAATGAACCTCTTGGAAAATTGTAGGTAACACAGGAACAAAGAGGACTTCTATAATGCCACATTCGAAATCTCAGTCTATAGGGATGTTTAAAGGAACTTAGACTAGGACGATTCATTTTAAGCCGGTAAAGTTTGCAAATTCCCGAGGGATCTTATTGTCACCATTTGCATTGTATTGTTTCAGATAAGGTTCGGAATTTGTGCTTACAGGATTTGTGTTTTACGAGGAATGTATTAAATGCGTATCCCAATTCAAATAAAAGCCTGAATATTGTAAATGGACACCGCATAAATATTTTCCGCTAAAACTTGTAAAATCTGATTAAAGAACTTTTTTCTCACATTACTTTATTATGTTAGCTATTTATTCTACAGAATTTCTCTTCTTTGTTTCTTGAATTTTCTAGAACAATATAAATAGATTTTATTTACAATCTTTAGGTTTTGTTGAACTGATGTTGGAATGAACTGTTTTTAGCTGCAATTTTGATCGCTTTGTCTCATGTGTTCAGGATTGTTTGCTGGCTAGTTATGCTGGGATCCTATACAAATGTGCGGTGACCATTAAACATTCAGGAGCGCAACTCCTTTACGTAATCTAAATTTAATGTGGGCCCTTACTGTTGTGTATAATTAAACAAAGAAATACGTGAAAGGAAAATTACGTTATTAAATACTACTGAGTATAAAGTTGTGCAGTTCTCTTGAACGTTCTTTTGTTTTTTTTTAAATAAAGAAAAGGAATGAGACAAAATGCGAAGACGTGACAACGAGATAGAGGTGTTTTGGGATAACTACGTTCTCTCTTCTGTTTTCACTACGGAAAAATATATTGTTGTTCGAGTTTTTTATTACCAACAAGTATGAGAGGAATAATAATAACACGTTTTTGTAGTAGTGTGGAAATTCAAAATTAAACAACAATGTTTTTATGTAACGTAGTTGATACTCGTAGCATAAAGTCTTGTTTGTCTATTTCTTTCAAATGATTTGCTCACCGAAGGGTAGAAAAACCTATTAAGTTACGAACAGGATTAAAAACACTTTTTGTTTTTTATAAGTAAATTTTTCCCTTCGGGTATCAAATATTTTTTAACTTTAAAATCAGGATTCTTTCACTCTTTAACGTAATTAAATTTCCAAAGGACGGCTCTTTGATGAAATTTCGCTAAAGGAATGTAGTCGCTAACGTTACTTGTAAAATTAATTATACATCGTCTGTTAAGTGAATTAAGGAACAAAGACTAAAGTAAATAATTAAATACTTCAAAATCGCTTCAAAAAATAAGTTATGAAACATGATAATTAGAACAAAACATTAGGTTTTTGTTGCTCAGTATTTATCCTAATTTTTTTGTGTTATAATAAAAAAGGAGTGTCTATATGTTATTTAAAAAAAATCGTACACATGATGTGCTTCCCTAGTTAGTAACTAAAAAAAAAAATAAAAAAATTCTGTCTGTCCGCAAGGCCGCGTGTCTTCTGCATAATCTCCCAAACAGCTGAATCGATTTTGACGGGAGTTGAACGGGAATGTAGTTGATGCACACGGGCATAATATAGGCTACCTTTTTTTAAATTCAGCTCTGACGAAGTCGGGAACGACCACTAATATTTAAATGTAATTTCATTTCGTCTATTAAAAATTAAATTAAATTATACGATTAATTAAGGAACCATTCAAATACAACTAAATATAGAGTATGGCAGTCACTATTTCATCTTTAAGTTGATAGCGTGAGCAAGATGGCTGCTTATGGAGGTCTTGTTTTGACGGGTGTCTAGTCGTGTATCTTAAGACGTTATCTATAAGCTCCGAGGACTGAACCGGTTCCGTTCAAGGCCACAAGGCCAGGGGAGTCACGACCGGCCCAGTCCACTGAACGCTACCGACAGTGAAATTGAAACTTAACATTTGATACAGCGTCTGTTATTACATCAATTGTTACGATTGTTTTTATAACTCTATGTTAAAATTAACATTCTTGTGTATATATTTCAGTTTTTTCATTCTTTATTGATAATGTTGACGGCAAAATATTGTCTATTTCGAATGGTTTTTTTTTTCGTTTTATTAATAAATGAATTGCTTTGAAAGATATCGTTTATCAGTACCACATCGTTATATTAGATTTTTATGTGTTTAGTAATTTTCTTAAAATTTTACTCATAAAACTGATTAACAACATAACAAAGTAATAAAATTCTAAGCACGAAAATTTACAGTGGGTTACTAAAGCTTTTCGTGACTGTAAAAAATCGTGTTCCGCTGTTGTTTTATACTGAGAAAAGATCCGTATTTATTCGACGACTAGAATAATTACTCAAGTTTCCTTCCACCGAAGGGGAACAAGAAATTGTCTTTAGAGAAAAAAAGAAACGACTTCTGCGATTTAAGTCTGAGTGCGAAAAGATTTAAATTTTAGGCTTGCAACTATTTATTTTGAATAAATAAAAACCTGAATTAGTAGTATAAAGCTTTTGACAAGGAGTAAGTATTTCTATTGACTATGACTGCAATTATTTTATTGTATAATATGGGGCACTTAACGTTCATCATCATCAGCTCAGTGTACATCCCTACTTACGTGGTCTACCCTAAGTCGGGGTTGACTTGATCATAGTCAATCACGCTGGTCCAATGCGGGGTGGTTGACTTTACACATGTCTTCGAATTTCTTCGCAGTTAAATGTACATAATATATAATGCGAAAATCTAAAAATACATTGCTATATGGCGGAATTCGAACCCAGGACTTGCAGTTTACAAATCAAGTGCTTCTGAGCCACCGACTCTCTATGTGTCCTTCACCGGGTGGTAAAATCAATCGTTAAAATAAAACGAAAATTTTAGTTTTTTTTACTGATTGACAATTTAATACTGGCAGTTAATATACTTTCGCGTCTTGACTGACGTTTTTTTCTTACGGTTGAACACATGCGTCGCGGTTTTTAAGTGCTATTTAACGCATGATCACTTCAATGAGCACCGAGTTTAGTTACTCGTATCTACTCAATTTATTGACTGCTTGCTACACACATTTACACATGAGTGACATCAAATAAATTATTAAATACTAGCTGTGCCCGCGACTTCGTCCGCGTGAAGTACTGTTTTCGTTTAGCATTTTTTAAGGCTTATTATTTTACTTATCCGACGTGCTATGCGTTTATGTATGGATGTAGACATAGAGAGAGGTGTGCCAGGACCGTACCAAATGTAGGTTAGTAGACTATAGTAGGCGATACTTCAATACAAATTTTCACCCCCACTTTCAACCCCTTTCAACCCCCTTTTCGCGTTAAAATGTAGCCTATGTCCTTCCTCAGGCTCTAGTCTATCTGTGTACCAAATTTAATTTAAATCGGTTCAGTAGTTTTGGCGTGAAAGCGAGACAGATAGAGTTACTTTCGCATTTATAATATTAGTAAGGATTGTTAGAGTAACGTCGCCATTTAATGATGCGAATTTAAATTTGTACTGAAAAAAAAAAACTTTTGTAAACATTAATCAATATAGGTAGATACATAGTTATAATAAATTAAAATAATTTCAAAGACTCTACATTTCTTAACACATGTTATCGACGTATTTAGTAATCAACAAATAAATATAACTCACACTCATAATCTTGATGGATAGGCAGAGAATACGGACTACCAATTGACGGTCCTGGAACACCTTTTTCGTCGAAATATCAAAATTAAATTACTAATTTCAATTAAGATTTATAAAGACACTTGACACGTATTAAAAATTCTAAATAAAACTGTATTTATCTAAAGATCACTTACTAAAAAGAAAAACGATCAATCGGTCCATTTTCGTCTCCAAGAGAGTACTCGTAACTCTGAATTATTCATTGAAGCTGAGTTGATCTCTAATAGGGTCACGATGAATGGAAATAACGTGTAAAAAGTACTAGAAATATATATAAACATTGTATGTGTTTCTAATCTGTTTGTAAAACCGTTTTGTTTTTAATTAAATACACCTTTGTTCCTATTATTTTAGGATAACTAATTATCCGAATATTCAGCTAAACGTATAAAAAATGTACATCAAGAAGGTAGAAATGTTTTGGTTAAAAGTTTTCATCTGGTACTCTTCTTTATTGAATTTTATCAACTTATATAAATTAAACTAGCTGTCGCCCGCGACTCCGTCCGCGCGCAGTTAAAAAAAATGAAAAGTAGATGTTGGCCGATTCTCAGACCTACTGAATATGCTCACAAAATTTCGAAAAGAATCGGTCAAGCCGTTTCGGAGGAGCACGGTGACGAAAACTGTGACACGAGAATTTTATATATTAGATTCACCAAATATGAACGAGTTATTTACGTACCAAATTTCAATAGAATATTACATCAAGGTATAACAAAACTCAAATTCCAACTGCAATAGTTTCAACAGCATTCTGAAAGTATTGTCATACAATACACGAATAGTGTTGTACTCTCGGAGAATACATAAGTTTTTATAAATGGTCTCCTTCATTTATAAGAAAGCTTACAATTTGAAAGACTAGAAAATAAATCCAAAAAAATAGCTTCGATAAAGGAGTTACTAAATATTTTTCTTCAATAATGCCTTCATAAAATCTCATTACATTGAGCGATAAGAAAAAGTCTGCTAACGAGACGGGAGAATGGATGGGAATCTATTAATTTAGCTAATGAAAAAGAAACGTTTATAATTGATTGCATTAGGCAAAGAAAAAGTTTGTTAAAACTTTGTAAACATTTTTTTTTTAATATCAAGAGGTAGCAAACGTGCCACCTGAATTCGGAATAAAAAAAATAGTAATTAGTAGCCTATGTATTCTTCCAGACTATATTCTACATTTATGCCAAATTTCATCAAGATCCGTTGAGTCATTCTGGAGATACCTTCAAACTAATATACATCCATCCATCTAAACACTAGCATTCATAATATTAGTAGTAGTGATTGGATATATTGCATAAATTATATTTTTTATCTTCAAGTAATTTTCTTTGTTAAAAAGAATAAATTTAACTCGTAATCGTATTTCTACCTTTATTCCTAAATACTGATAAAAAGGCAAAATAAATTACTGGCCATTATTACTAAATCCTTTAATTTTAATTCAGTTGAACGCTCGAAAGAACTGTAACAAATCGAGCGAGAGAACAAAAGAGAAGCCTTTTAACGTATCATGAAAATAAAAATAAAACAGCTTAAACGATAAGACTAAACCGGTACGAGATAGTACGAGTATAGCATCCGGCAATTGATTTAGCACGTCGGGGACAAGAGTACTAAGAGTACATTTTTATTGCTTTTAACATTAATGCCTGGCTTCTGTCAAGTTAGCAACTGGTTGCATTCGTTAAGAATATACCGCATTTCGTCTGATTAGTGAGTTGGTCCATCATTGGTTCTCCTTCCCCCTATTCTACTGAGGAGGTACGATATAACTTTTCTATCTCTAAACCGATTAGCATAATAAGTTTTAATGTCAGAATTTTTTTCACCAAATAACATGTTATTCCCAACAGCTTGTAAAAAATATGGTTCATGTTAAATTGACTGTTATTTTTCCACAAGATTTTCTCATAAATAATTTTGGGATAAGTATCACAAATCTGCGCCACCAAGTCACCGAGAACTCACTGAACTATGAATAATTCATTGGATTAATAACATTCGCCGCTTGGATTTTTATGAACGAACAATAATTATCGACATTACATATTATTTACTAGGTGTTCCTTTGCGACTTATATAAAACTAGCTGTAGCCCGCGACTCCGTCCGCGCGGAATTAAAAAATAGATCTATTAGTAACCTATGTGTTTTTCTAGACTATGTTCTACATCTATGCCAAATTTCATCAAGATCCGTTGAACTGTTCTAGAGATACCTTCGAACAAACATTCGCATTGATAATATTAGTAAGATATCAACATTAAATATGCTAGTCTACATATATAAATGTGTCAATAAATTTTCCCCAATCTCCCCTCTTATCTTTACCTTCACTTCCTCACTTTCACGGAAAATGTTCCTTATTCTGATTAAGTTTTCTATATGATTATATGATAAATTAATGAATAATCAAAATATACAAAGTAAAAAGTATCAAGTTTTTAATGGGTATTATCTTTTTGATTTTCTTAAAGCCTAAAGCTTCTTTTAGACTTAAAGCGCCAGCCATCTTCCTACGAATGGTACGGACTACAAAACATTGCTAAAAAGCCGTTATTTCACAAGATAAAATCTGCAATGCTTGATTATTTCTATATTTTTTTCTGTTTTTGTTATGCGTTTAAAAATATAAATTTTGTTTATATAAATTCTGTAAATATTGGGTTTATTTTTATCTTAAACTAATTCAATATTAACTCCTAACTACTACCTCATGTGGATTGACCACAAGATTTTGAACGTTTTCTCAAGTTTTATGACGCTATTTATTAAAAAAACACAAAATTTGTCGAGAATTTTTGAGACAAATTATTTTCCTACCTCTAATTATTTCCTTCAAGATATTTACGTTAATTCCTGGAAAAATGTAGTTAAGCATCTTGTTTGAGAAAAAGTGAAATTTCCCGATCTCTTGAAATAATTTTTTTTTATTACAAAAGGAAAATGTTCCAAGAACTTGGCGTCTTTATGAAGGCAGAAAGCTAGCATCTTAATATTTTCTTGGAAATGAAATTTATTAAAAAAATATTAAAGTCTGAACGGGAAGGAATTTCTTTTCTGCAGCAAAAAATATTGGTATAAAACTTGCCTGGGAACTTTTACACAAGCCATCTAATATAAATAAAATTATAAGTACGAGTATATACAAATTATACATTTTGAGTCCTGCGACTATAACGACAGTGTCTTTTAACGAAAAAGTTTTAGAAGAAATAATTACAGTTAATTTATTTGATTGGTCGTTTACCTGTTTTATAAAAAATGATCTTCTATATTTGAAATCTGTTTTTCTTGCTTATATTTCTTCGTTTATAACATAATGGCACTAGAATTATTTCTGGCCTTGGGTCCAGTAATAATATTCTAGTGGATAGTAACTTAACCATTGGCTCATAAAATAATAATGCATGTCATAAAAGAGTTTGTTTGAAATTGATACTTGTCTGTTGAAACGTAAACCAAAGTTTATTGTTATCGAATCATTAATATTCAAATGGATGTTTTTTTGAGGCAACGGCTGCTTCCGTTGTAATATTGGCCGGTGTAAACTGTTCAAAATATCGTAGTATAATATCACAATTTATTTACCTATAGTAACTTATCGGCTTCGATGTCTGTCGCGAGGTGTCGTGAATATAAATGGTCTCTTACGATTTATTCTTGTCTACAATAAGCCGTGACAATCCATGTTTTTAAGCAGCAGAATAACAAAGAGTTGGGAGTTTAGCACTTCGCTCAGTGATATGACCTTTGCCATACATATTTTATTAAATGAATGACGTTGAGTAATCTTCAACTGCATGGAGCTTTTGCTATGTATTTTTATATTTTAAATGTTTTCTTATAACTTTTAGCTATATTTTCAAAATAATCTTACCCTTTGTCAGATTCGCTTTTTGTTTTTCACACAATGTTGTTAACATTGTCTTTTGACTATTACTATTGAGAACAGTTTTACCGTGGGTTTTCACTGTCAAAAATGTGTTTTGTACACATATTGACATCCCTTCCATTGTCATCTATACCAGGTCACTCAGAAAGTATTGCGAAAAAAAGTTTTTATGTATGTGAGACTGGTCTGTTATAATTTATTTAAAAATATGATTAGTTATAAGTAAAAATAGGTACGTTCTAAATTCAAAACTACCCTACACATTTTCTGCGAGCTTATTAAAATTACCGTGTCTCATTGAAAAATGGATTTGCGTCGAGAACATTTTCGCGCTATGATTTTTTACGATTTTAAATGTCGCCTGAAACCGAACGAATCGTACGATAGACTTCAAATGGTATTATTGGATGAAGGCCCTTCTAAGGCAACCGTGTATCGTTGATATAATGAATTTAAGCGAGGTCGACTAACTTTGGGGGATGAAGAAAGAAGTGGTCGCCCTTTGACGGCTGTTACGGAAGGAGACGTGCTAGCACTGAAAAATTTGGTCCAAGACAATAGACGAATTACATATCAAGAGATTCAGCATATACTGCAGATTGGATCAGGAAGCCTTAACGAGTTTCTACACGTGCATCTACGGGTGCAGAGCATAGTTTCACGCAGGGTGCCGCACAACCTCACCGATGTTCAAAAGCAGGCAAGGGTGGATTGGTGCCATGATATGATAGACAAATTTGAAGCAGGCTAGTCTCGGCGTGTTTACGACATCGTTAAAGGTGATGAATCCTGGATTTATCAATTCGATCCAGAAACAAAGCGCCAGTCGAAGGTTAGGGTATTTCAAAACGAATCGACGCCTACCAAAGTAAAGCGACCTAGAAGCGGAGGGAAGATTTTGATCGTGAATTTTTTCAAATTGACTGGCTACTTGGTGTCAATTCCTTTATGAAACCAAAGAACCATTTGCGCCGAATGGTATACTAACAAATACTTGGCAGAAGTTTTCTCTGCTGTGAGCAACAAGCGACCAAACACAGGTCTCCGCGCGCTACTGCTCCACCGCGATAATTCGCCCGCCCACACCGCAATCAAAATGAGGGACTTCCTAGACAGCACACCGGTCAAACTCCTGGGTTACCCTTCTTACAGCCCTAACCTAGCACCGTGTGACTTCTTCTTATTCCCAAAAATATAAAATCAACTCAAAGGGATTCAATTTTCGTCGCCGGATGATGCGCTCTCAGCGTTGGAGCAGGCTGTAAACGAGGTGTCTGCGGCGGACTGGAAAAAGTGTTTCGAAAACTGGTTCAGACGCATGAAACTTTGTATAGAGGCTAGTGAAGAGTCCTTTGAAAAGATGTAATAAAAATATATTTACCTATAGAACATTTTTTTTTAGAGTCGCAAAACTTTCTGAGTGTCCCACGTATATATAAAAGAAAGTCGTGTTAGTTACACTATTTATAACTCAAGAACGGCTGAATCGATTTGACTGAAAATTGGTGTGCAGGTAGCTTAGGACCAGGAAAAGGACATAGGATAATTTTTACCCCGTTTTCTATTTTTTATTCCGCGCGGACGGAGTCGCGGGTAAAAGCTAGTTGTAAATAAAACAGGAATTATAATGTTTTTGTGCAAACATTTCGGCAGTGGAAATTATGGTTATTTCGATCTTGTTGTTGTTTAGTTCAGCTACTTTACGTCCTTCATTTTAATGTCTAGTCTTTGCAGCTTGATATGTAATCACACTCTTTAATATAAACATTTCAGAAACAAATGAATAATATATAAAAAATTGCTTAAGTGAGATCGTTACAATGTCTACATATCTTTCATTTTCAGGCAAAAGATTTAGCAATTTATACGCACATATTCATTGAAATACGAGTAAAGTGAGCCCGACCCGACGCCACTCAATTTGAATTAAGTACCTTGATGCTATTATCCGGCATTCAACGGAAATAAACTGGCAAAGTTTGAATAGTAATAAGCTTTCAAGCCATTGAAGGAGCGTAGTTCAACAATCGTGGATAAGTTATTGTTTCCAGGAACGTAATCATCATCAGCTCACTATACGTCACCGTAAGAACGTCGGATAAATGTACATATAGAAATCGAAAAACAAATTGGTACATGGCAGTATTCGAACTCAGGACCTGCAGATTGCAAGTCAAGTACTTAACCCCTGAGCCACCGACGTTCTACGAACGACGCACAAGGGACGTAATGCCCAATTCTAATAATAAGGTTAAAACTAAGGTGATAAAAATGGAAACACCAAGCATCAAACAACATTAAAAAAAAAACTGAAATTGAAATTGTCTTAACGAATAAACTGTATGAAATAGAAACCTCAAATATTTATGATAAAACATTTTAAAATTCAAATACAGACATTATTTGAAACTCTAATTATTATCTCTGTTTGTTCTATTATAATAAAAAAGGAACGAGATATTGAAATTTCTTATTATAACAAGAGGTCGGAACATGAATATATTGTATTGAGACAGAATAGCGTCTGCCGAGCGCACCTCTGCATCAGAGAACATCATTCACTTATCTGTATAGGAATGACGTCATAGAGCTTCTAAGTAAAATGTCAAGGGTATATCTCAGTCTACCTATAAATCTAAATCAATTCAGGCTCGTGTAACTTCGTTAAATAAACCCGTCAATAAAGAACTCTTTGATATTATGTCTTGATCACTATTTAATGTGTTTTACAAAGCAGTCAACTACTGTCTTAAGTTTAAGCATTTCATCCAGGTATGTATATACTATATATTATACCTACAGATGATTTAAATGTTTGGAAGTGTGCACCTCATATGTATATTTTTAAATAAGTAAAATGAAGGATTACTATTAAGGCCACGCACGTACTCTTTTCATTCGCCCCTTTTGGTCTGTTATACCCTTTGTTTTTTTCTACACTCATTATTTTGTTCATCTTCAAATGATTGCTGTTATAGTAAAAAAGTCAAATCAATAGCTTCGCTTTTCAAAATCAAAGAAGAAAAAGGTATACAGTATACTGTGACTATCTTGGTGTGTTCAGTAATTTATAGCGCACACTGCAATTAGTAAATGTCACGGGCCACATAATTATTCACGAGTTTCTTCCGAGACGCGTCAGGACACACTGAAAGTAATTACGCATGCCATTTAATCATCCCTCTTACCTGAACACTTCAAGTTTGTAAGGACATTTCTACATAACAAGATAATTGGATTGCTTACTGACCTAAAATGATCAAATACGCGCAATAATTACGTCACACACTCTATGCGTGCCGATCTCTCATCCGTCACCTTCATCTTAATAATGTCACCTTCGAATGTACGATTATGACAGAAATACCGACATAGGTGTCAGATTTTAATGCCTGTACTGTTAGAACTAATTTACTGTTATAGCTTAAAACAAAACTTTAAGGTTTATAAAACCTTGTGCACCTACCACATGTGACTATTAAACACGTTCTAATGGATACATAAATCATAGATCGACGATTTAATTGAAAAGGTAGGCCACAAAGAACAAATACAATGTGATAAAGACGAACAATGTGCAACCAGCTTCCATATTTGCTTTTTATTTATTTATCCAAAAAATACATCGAGGTATATAAGTATATTTGGATAGACAATACGATGTTACAGGTACGAAAACAAATTTATATACGCCTCGACCGTAAGTTGAGTGCAAGTCAAACTTCAAAATGTAGGACGAGACGTGAAAGGGCATGTCAAATATTCAGGCGCTGGGCTCAGAAACTTCTTCCGTAACACTTTGCCGCGATGAGAAAATAGAAAACCGGAAAGGGAAAAGCTTTTCACATAAGCTTTGATGGTCCTTTTCTTATCATTTGTATAGCAAAAGATACCGTGAGCGTTATCCTAGTAATAACTCTAAAAAATTATTGCTACTCCATCGCCATCAAATTATAGGCGCTTTATATTTTTGTTCCATTCTTTAATATAACTGTGATATGAATAAATGTAAATATACCGCGACGGTTCCACTGTGAAACTCTTTCTACTGCAAAGTTCACATCTAGTTTATAATAATAAAGTTTTTAGCCACTAATAACGGAGTTGATGTTATGACAATCCTTAATGTCAATCAAGCATGTGCATATGAGATGTATATTTTGATTTAAAGTTCAATTCGACCAATTATTGCAAAGTAAGAGTAATTCTTATTACAATCTAATATATAAAATTCTCGTGTCACAGTTTTCGTTCCCGTACTCCTCCGAAACGGCTTGACCGATTCTCATGAAATTTTGTGAGCATATTCAGTAGGTCTGAGAATCGGCCAACATCTATTTTTCATTTTTTTTTTACTGCGCGCGGACGGGGTCGCGGGCAACAGCTAGTTTCATGTAAATATAATTTATTCTGTGTCGAATCAAATTGGGGAACTTAATCGTTTGCTGTTGACATACATTAAAACCAACATTGGTATTCACCTCAATTGTTTGTCAATCTATGCACGCATGCAAATTTAACATTGTTAGGGCTGCGCAGTAAACAAATATAACAGTAAAAATTTTATCTAAATGTTTTAAAAACGTTAAAAATTATTTACAAAACAATTACATATTTTTATATTTAATAGTATGGATTATAAAACTTAATATATTCTTGATTCGATATCTATACGAAATGTACAAATAAATAAAAAATAAAATATGTCTGTGTATAAGTGTCTATATGTAATATCGAGAAGAAAAAATGTCGTACACGTGATGCTTTTGAGTTGCTAGTAACGAAAAACTATTTTATTTTTTATTTTTGTCTGTGTGTCTTTGTTGGTCGCTGATGGCGTAGCTGATGCACATGAGTATATTGTAGGCTATTTTTTATTTATTTTTTTAAGTCGCAAGCGATCGCTAGTACTTTATAAACATGGATAGATTTTATTTCATGATTATATTCTTAAAATACGAATATAAATTTTACAATTTTTTTACCGAATATATTTTATAAATTTAAATAAAAACAAAAGGCTCGCAAAATATAACATATTATTCTTCGTTCAATTTTTATGTTAAATAAATAGCCTGAAAGTAAGTAACATCTCTTTTAAAATATTTAATATAAATAAGCGTAATTTTTTTCAATTTATATATTTCACAAGGTAAGCGATAGATATAAAATTCCATTAAAGTGATATTATTAATAAAATTGTACAATACAATGATCATGGTCATTTCTGTGAGGTTTGTACAACAGCTTTTCATTTCAATCTAACATTCATTATTTCAGTCGTCACTCCCACCTTCATCTTATTTCCTTTCACGTTATCCATTCAACCTCATCTTCGGCTTACATTTCATGCAATATGTTGTAGTCATGCTACATTATGTTCATAATATAGTAAAAATGTTACTGGAAAAAGCATAAGCTCTTTTAAAAGAATGAAAACAAAGAGCAACTGCTTCCCTTTTGAAAAAAAATTATATCACATTTTATTATAAACAAGAAATATGAACGTGTCAAAGCATCGAAAAAATGTCATAACAATAATTGAACAAAGCCAGCTTTTAATAAAATATATCAAAGGTAACGTATCGTGGGCGGTGAAACAATTATACGCTACATTCGCAGTAGCAACTGAAATCGCGGTAACAAGTCATTAGCGATAGCGATTATTGGGTCAACACACGAGTAGTTTCTAATCATTAACAACAATTCATATCTTAATTTCATATTTTCTTAAGTTACATCGAAGAATTTACTTACTGTTTTGACGTCTTGATTTTATAAAAAGATAAATGTATTATTACCTGAAATAAAAAAACACATATCAGTATGAAATAAAGTATTATATTTCTGTTTCACAGACACTGCTGGAGTGCAAATTGCTTCAAAGTATTTTCTAGTAAATTATTTTAAATTTTATGGAGTATTTAATTTAGACTGACCTAGATTTTTTTTATATAATGTAGGTCCGATTGCTCTTATAACTTAGACCACAAATTTACAAAAATGCAGGTTGACCTTTTTCATACAGGCAATATGAAAATTCCCGATAAGCTGCTTCCATGGAATATGAAAAATACAAATATTTCTATGGCTTGATACTATTGTAACATATTGCAATCTGACACATGCCAGTGTAGAGCTCTTATGGCTCTGACTTTCCATCATAGTGGAATCCTGAATGTTCTTATCTCTAGTAATCTATGAAGAGAGACAGGAACAGAAGACAATATTACGGAGCCACATAGAGCTACATAATTATTGGCATCTAACTTTAAATATAATAAAGCTAAAGATTTATTTTTACAACTGTCGTTCTTAAATTTATGAAAAAAAAGATTAGCAAAACTTAAGAATTGAATTAAAAGTAATTGGCTCTTTTACTTCACGAAATATTAAAATTAAAATCAGAAAACAAATTAATGTTCTAGGAGCTTAAAATTTATTCTAATATTCCGAACTTTTAAGAGTAAACTTCTTCGTTTCTTGGTGAATGTCAAAGTTGGTTGACAGTATTTGCTCATCTAGGTATCTATATATATAAAAGAAAGTCGTGTTAGTTACACCATTTATAACTCAAGAACGGCTGAATCGATTTGACTGAAAATTGGTGGGCAGATAGCTTAGAACCAGGAATAGGACATAGGATAATTTTTACCCCGTTTTCTATTATTTTTTTTTTATTTCGCGCGGACGGAGTCGCGGGAAAAAGCTAGTTTAGAATATATTAATATGAACACAGAAACAGTTTAGTTGTCAGAATTTTGAAGATGTTATATTATTATTTTCTATGCAGGTTGATCCATTGATATACTATAATTTACATAGAACATAAGAACAAAATAAATAGAGTCTTATTTATTTTTAAACAGTAACGATTATGAACCATTTCGAGAAATATAGCAAACATTACAGCGATTAAGTAAAGTGGACCTTTTGACAAAATGCTTGTACTCAAGCCATAAGGACCCCTTTCGTCGCGTAAACGGATTACGAGGGTACGAGCCCTTGTTAGAATCAAAGTGTTGACTGCGGATGTAAAGGCCGTCATTGTCGACCCGCGCTTTGCTCTTCCGTCACTAGCAGCCGCTCCACAAATTCGCTGGCTAAATTATTGTTGTTGTACAATTTTCTATATCATTTAACCACTAGTTCTAAGTAATATGGAATCCCTCGTTGATCCATGATATTACATACTATGTCAATATAGTGTACATTTTAATTTTACTGTTAAAATATGAAATTGACTGATACATTAACAGATACACTGAGATTTCTGTATGTATGAACTTGAACTTGATGAAAGTGTAGGATAAATTAATTTCCCTGTACGCAGAAATAATTAGAATCTCTTATTAAGACAAACATAATTAAAACCCACCAATATATGTTAATATATCCTTGAATATCCTTAAGTAAATAATCATATTATTAAGAACCATATGAAGTATATATATTAGTACATATATTTTCTATGACTAGGTGAAAATTCCAAATAGAAAAGATTATATTTTTGTAGATATTTTTGGTAATAAATGAATCGTATCATGGAGACCGGTCGGCAAGCGGATAACATTTGAATTGAAGTGACAGGATGATGAAGGAAGGGCACCTCTCGGTTTTTATCGGATATTCCGGAGTAGATAGTAGCAAGATATCTCGTTAAATTAATTGATAATATTTTTGTAATGCTTTTGTTATAGTAGCCATATTTTATAATGTTATTAAATCTAAATACGTAAAAAATTTTGCTCTTATTAATTTTGACGTTGAGTGTAGTACAAATTTTTGGTATTTTTTTATCATAAATACCGATTTTTGAATTACGAGTATATCTGCTATTGAATATTGACATAATTAAGCATAGAAGAAACTACATATTATATTTAAAAAATAATTCACAATTTCAATGAAAACATCCAAAAAGAAAACACGAATACCAAAATCATCATAAAATCACAAATAGCCTTTCCTTTGTTCGAAATATAAATGAAAATTTAGTATCACAAGTCGTAAATTAAGCGAAGAATTAATTTTTGTCCGAATTAATGCTACTAGCTTTGATCGTCCACAGACAAACTTCGACTGAATGAATTTTATGTTAATTTTCACGGTTCCCCCAATCGTTGATCCATTTAAATTTACGACAAAATTCAATATTAATTTCTTATTCGTTTACTAAGAATAGACCTTTATTTCCTTATTTTCATTAGTAATAGCCATTTCATAAAGCAACCAAATTGGATTTGAAGAACTACCCGAGTAAGTAAACAAAATAATACTATTTTTGGCATAATTGACGATTACGATACGAAGACGATATTCACAAATATTCGTGTTAGGCCTACTGGTATCTGCACCGGTGCTCCTTTCGATTAATTAGTGAAGGAACAACCAATGTTTATTCTATGAATAAAAAACTTAAGTCTTTACAAGAAGTACATTTTATTTCTATGAATTTTCTTTATATATTGTCACGTCATTGCCATGGTGAAGTAGCGCTCATTCGTCTATAGCAAAAAGTGTCGTGACAACTTTTCGTAAGAATTTTTTCCATCTAGCCCCCTTTCACAACGCGCGATAAGGAACTTCGTTCCAATATTTCACTGTCTACTTCTCTTTCCTCGTAGAACTACTAGCTTTATAGAATATACCTCTACAATATGAAAGAAAGTTGTTCATTATGTTCATTCGTTTCACAATTAACGAGTAATGTAACATTAGAACGTGCGTGAAAGAAAATTCGTAGAAATTTCGCAACGAATACGTTTTCAATAGCGAATTGTTCGGATTCGAGAAGCGTACCGATCATCGTAAACATTGTAAGGAAGCAGGTACAATGGCTGGTAGAGGGTGAGACTAGGGCTGCCACATCTTCAAGTTTGACTCAGGTTTTAAATTGTCTTTGGATAGTATAAAATAAGTTTCTTAATAAAGCATTCTTTTCGTCGCCTGCCAAAGAATAAAGTTGGAAGAATAATTATCTGTTTTTTTTTCGCTGCTATTGTTCGGATCTACGTTTATTAGAAGTTGACAACCCTAGTCGGGACTCGTGTCACTGTCGACCAATTTTCGCTTTGTTCGCGTCTTGCGTACATACGGTATTGTCATTTTGTAAGCACCGTTTCCATCGTTTTACTTAGAATCCAGTGTGATGATTACGATTTATGTGGTATAGTAAATCGTCCCAGTTATACACGTGTTAACACAAATTTAAGTCCGACAGTACTGATTGTTAGAACATCGCTTTAAAATATCAACAAATATATAACAACAACTATTAAATATTAAAAGTATAATTGAAAACTCAATTATGTAACAGACGCGTCACTAGTTTAATAGGTATACTTTTATTTAATCAAGACTACGTAAAAGTTTTTAAACTTAAAGTTAAGCGTACATTGGAAGTGAAACAATAAAACTCACGGTAGCGCGTTTGCGAAATGTTCATTGCTAAACCGCAATCAACTCAAAGGCTTCTTGGTCGTTACGTTCAAAGCACCCCAAAGGTATGTAAAGAGAAGCCATTGAAAGTATAAGGTCTTATTAAAATTCGAATAGGCCGAAGCAGTAATACTTCCGACAACTTGTGTTGTGTTTGTTTCGTTGGAACAGACCTTCATTGGATACATACACTTTTAGCCAACAGAACAGCCAACAGAATATGAAAGAGGCCCCAACTGCTGCTATAATAAAGTTTCTGATAAATATATTAACAGAAAATAACTCTTTATATTGTAGCGATTTTTTGAAACAAGGAATTCCTCCGCTCGTGTGAACAACCCTCTAAGTCCAGCTGAATACGCACGACTTGAGTCCCTAATTGCACTTCCATTTGCTGACTCGAAAATAGGGAAAGGCCTTTATCCGTCAACCACATAAACCTTCATTTTAATAATTATTTAATGCTATTTAAATTGTATGAAGTAACACGACCCGAAAGTGGATACCGCCCCTGACCTGGTTGTAAGTGTCGTTATTGTCGGGTTCATTAAACAATATTATACAATATATAGCAACTTTGTATCTCTACACAATTATTATGTTTTTCGTAGAAAAAACTGCTTTACGCAATACTATTTGTTTGATTTGTTTAAATTTTCGTGCGACATTATAATAAATTAATTAGGAACGGTTTAACTCACGTATAATCGTACGGTGAAACCGACTAGTTTCGGACTCGCCAGGGGTCCATCTTCACGGCGAGTGTTTATTTTTTCTTTATGGTAGCGTCGCGTCTCGCACTGAGTGCACTCTGTCGGTGCGGTCATAGGACGATCATAAGTAAGTTAAGACTTTCGTAATTAATTTACAATTCGTTTTATTTAAAAGTTTTTTAAAAAACATAATTAGCTTACTACTTTGATTGTTGATAGCAAAAATTAAAGGGTTCATATAACATTTTTCCTTAGTCAAATTTTTTTTAAAATAAAAAATACACCTTGAAAGTGTAAGTAAAAAAACTTCACGGATCCACTACTCATATAGTACATAGTATCATTTTAAAAAGAAAAACGTACTAAAAATTTACATTCAAGAAGAAAACATAAGTTTATTTTAAAATAGACATACAAGCTTACGCCGGTCACGAAGCAAACGTTCAGATATGAGCAACTAACGTACACATGAGTATATCTTATAGGCTGCTTGAAGACTAGAGATTTAGTTCTTTATTTACATATATGCCACAGACTTAAATTTGTACAATTATTGCGAGTTTTCACTTTCGAAACACAAGAACCAAAACATAGTATCTATATAAACTATATATATAAAAGAAAGTCGTGTTAGTTACACTATTTATAACTCAAGAACGGCTGAATCGATTTGACTGAAAATTGGTGGGCAGGTAGCTTAGAATCAGGAAACGGACATAGGATAATTTTTACCCCGTTTTCTTTTTTTTTTATTCCGCGCGGACGGAGTCGCGGGTAAAAGCTAGTTTTTAATATTTTTCAAAGATAACAAAGAAGAAAATGCGTTTACATGCGTATCAGCGGTGGCAAAACTTACTAACTTAGTAATAGTTTTTCACTCCACAATGTATATTTCAACGGATCTCAATGAAATTTAGCATAGATATAGATCATAGTCTGGAAGAACACATTGGCTACTTATTATGTTTTTTTTTTTAATTCCGCGCGGACGACAGCTAGTTTATGATAAGAGTCAAATGTTGACGTATGTAGTCTGCCTAATACGATAGAATCGGAACTAGCTGGTTAGCTTCGTGGAGCGATTGTAATGCGGCACGCTTACTTCGTCCGACTACAAGCTGTGACGTGACTTGATAGCGAGCATTCCGTTGCCCTTCCTTAGAAGTATATGGGATGGGAAATAACACATGTTAAAACAATTTGCTAGAACATTTTACTGACTATTAGTATATTATAGGTTTACTAATATTTCTTGTAATCATTCCAAATAATCTCTAAGCTTGTGATAACATATGATGCAAAATAATCGAACCGACGACCACATAGGTATCTTTAATTATGAGGCTTCATATACGATTTCATGACGCTTCATATTTCATCATCATCAGCTCACTATACGTCCCCACAGAGGGACTCGGAGCCTACCCCATGTTAGGGGTGACTACATCTATATATATAAAAGAAAGTCGTGTTAGTTACACTATTTATAACTCAAGATCGGTCGAACTGATTTAGTTGAAAATTGATGGGAAGGTAGTTTAGAACTAGGAGACGGACATAGGAACTTTTTTATCTTGTATGCATTTTTTTTATTCCGCGCGGACGAAGTCGCGGGTAAAAGCTAGTATTTACTAATAATGAAATAAAACCACATTACTACTCTTAATAGTTTACGTTTTGTTTCCTTCCGACAATAAATAAAACCTTAAATGTATTAAACGAGATTCCGTTCACATAAAGTACATTCATACTCATTAGTATTATTTTATATCTAACAGAAATATTACCACTTGAATATATGAAGAGTAACTCAGAACAAATAAAAATATTTTCATTTTTCTATTCACGTTGTTTCCTATAATTCAAATTAAAAAATGCGCAATAAAAGTGTTTTTAAAATGCTGCATTATAATTCTATTCGAACGTTCCCTTTTTATATTGTTATGACATTAATACATTAACAAGTCGTACGAGATTCTAGAATCAATTCTCAGTTCTTCGGTAGCTAATTTATTATGCTTGTTACATCTCCGAGTAATCCAGCACCCTAGCATTATAATTAAACAAAGGGAACAAAAAATAACGACGAAGCGACTTTGAAGTTAGTAGCTCTTTTTAGCCGACTTCAAAAAGAAGGAGGTTATCAATTCGTCTGTATTTTTTTTTTTTTTTATGTGTGTTACCGCGATACTCCGCCCCTGGTGGTCCGATTTTGATGAAAAATATTTTAATCGAAAGGAAGTGCTTGCAGGTGGGTCCCATTTTTTTGTTTTTTTTTTTAAATAACTAGAAGACTAGTAGATTTTGAATATAGCTTCAAAATTTGTTGCGAAGATTAGGGACATTTTTGCTTTCAGCGCTTACGTAGGCTAAACTATAGGACCTACATAAAAATGATGTATGGCGAATTGTAGCTCTTTAAATGTGCTAAATAAAAGTCAGCGATAGCATATATCTATCTTTTATAGTTTTCTCACAATAACCATTTTTTTCTTCAGAAACATCAATTAAATTCATGCCCTATTTCCGACGCTATTATTCGAGTTCAGTATTAACCCTTATGTAAATAAACATGTTCATTATCAAGAGAATTTAATGTAGATTATATTTGCAATTGAAACTATATCATTCTGTCTAATAGTTTAGGAGATATCGTAAGAATAAAATTACGCGGAAACGAAAAATGCTACATGAAAAGCACAATTTTGCTTTCTGGACTTACGTAGGTCAAACTATATGACTTACATAAAAATGATGTCTGGAGTAATTATAGATCCTTAAATTTGCTAAATAAAAGTCTTCGGTGGCATATATCTATCATCTATGGATGTCTCACAAAAACCATGTTATTGTGAACAAACTTCGATTAAAATGGACACGAAAAACAGCGCCGTAAGCTTACGGCGCTATTATATTATATTCGATATGAATCCTTATCCAAATAAATATGTTTTATGGCAAGAGTATTAAATGCAGATTACATTAGCCTTTAAACTATGTAATTCTGATCAATAGTTTGGGAGATATTAAATTATTAAAAACTACGCGCATTCGAAAAATGCTAGTGCGGCGCGCGGCTGGACCAAATTAAAGGTACGCTACGATGTATTAGTTCGGTAATTTTCAATTTGTATACCGATTTTGATAATTATTTCATTGTTTAAAGGATAAGTGGTTATCTGCTGCATTCTAAATTAGTTTTTGAATTGAAATACACACATATCAAATAGGAAAGTCCTTTTCTTTATTTGTCTTATTTATGTCTTTATACGTATTAACGAAATTTGTAATTGAACTTCAAATTCACTAAAAATTGTGAAATAAAACAAAAATTTTAAGAAAAAAAAATAGCCGACTTCAAAAAAAAACAATCTCAAACAAAATGCACTGAAAAGTAACCTAAAAAAACCAATTTCAAACAAAATACACTCAAAAGTAACATAAAAAAACAATTTCAAACAAAATGCACTCAAAAGTAACCTAAAAAAAACCAATTCAAACAAAATGCATTCAAAAGTAACATAAAAAAACAATTTCAAACAAAATTCACTAAAAAGAAACAAAATAATGTCATGAAAACTCTCTAAACTCTAGTAGTTGCTCTCGTTGCGCTCTCTAATAGTAGGGGCTCAGTTTTCCGCAACTCCACGACAAGCGCGTATTTTGCGTGTCTCTAAACTCTAAAGAAAGTTCTCTTCTTTCTTGTAACATGTCTATATTGTATAATTATTGTTATTTTGGAGTCGGTTTCGGCCTAAGTAGGGACATAAACGTAAGTATGTCTAATACATCTCAAATATAAAATGTCATCTATTTACTTCGGCCGACACCGACTGCGAAATAACAATAATTATACAATATAGACATGTTACAAGAAAGAAGAGAACTTTCTTTAGAGTTTAGAGACACGCAAAATACGCGCTTGTCGTGGAGTTGCGGAAAACTGAGCCCCTACTATTAGAGAGCGCAACGAGAGCAACTACTAGAGTTTAGAGAGTTTTCATGACATTATTTTGTTTCTTTTTAGTGAATTTTGTTTGAAATTGTTTTTTTATGTTACTTTTGAATGCATTTTGTTTGAATTGGTTTTTTTTAGGTTACTTTTGAGTGCATTTTGTTTGAAATTGTTTTTTTATGTTACTTTTGAGTGTATTTTGTTTGAAATTGGTTTTTTTAGGTTACTTTTCAGTGCATTTTGTTTGAGATTGTTTTTTTTTAATAACAGACTGAAAAAGGTTTTTAATATTAGTTCGGGTCTTTGTGTTGTTTATTTTTTCGTCTCGTTGTTATCTTGGAAAGGTGAAATAATTCTTTATATGCAAACTAAAAATGAAGTTTTAATATAGCGACGTAGTTAATTAAATAACTAATTAATATTAAAAATAAAAAATGTTTTCTATTTCATATCATAATTTTAATACTAGCTTTTTAAATATTTTTTCAAAGTATGGATAGATTTAGGTAATCTTGCAGTTACCTAGGCTAACGTAAATTGTACACACACACAGTCATAAACATATATTTTATAATAATGCTTTAAACAATATCTAGAAAGCAAAACGAGGTCTTCATACATAATTCACGTTTAAGCGTAGAAGTGCGTTAATGTTTAATGGAGAGAAAAATGGCAGTGACAGCCTCACAAAGAGTAACACACGACCTTTTATGTCCGCAGCTAAAAATAAACACAGGTTAATATATATTTTACAGTATTATATTATGCACACTTGAAATCGCTGAAATATATTAAATACCATTAAAATTAATTTCAGGTGCAACTTCAGAAAAAAACATTTTAGAATTGAGAACAATTTTCAAGTATGAAAAGTAGATAGTATTCCAGACTGTATTCTGTTCCAAATTTGTTCTGTATTGGAGTTAGGTGGTAAGTACGTGGATACGTTTACAAGAATATAATTTAATCTAGATCGATCTCTTTGAGATTATATAGAGATACTAGCTGTCGCCCGCGACTCCGTCCGCACGCAGTTAAAAAAAACTAAATAGGGGTATGAAAAATAGATGTTGGCCGATTCTCAGACCTACTGAATATGCTCACAAAATTTCATGAGAATCGGTCAAGCCGTTTCGGAGGAGTTTAACCACAAACACCGCGACACGAGAATTTTATATATTAGATTCACTACATAGATGAAGTTAGAAAGCGAACTTCTTTCGCATTTTAACACTCCAAAAATTTTTTTATAATTTACTAGCTGTAGCCTATGTGTTCTTTCAAACTGTGTTCTACGCCTTTACCAAATTTGAACAAGATCAATGCAGCCGTTCCTGAGATACCTTGTAACAAACATCCATTCATCTAAATTTTGGTATTAATAATACTAATAAGATTATCACGTTCATATATAGCTGATGAATAACAAATATGATTACATATATTTTTCCCAGGCATACCACCTGAGAATCTAAATAATGCATTTGTAAGTGCACATGACGTCATACTTCCGTAGACCCGGTCATAGATAAATCCTGTTATAATTGATTGGTCGCCAGCTGTACTGAATGTAGCGTTTATGTTGTTTACAAGGAATTTATAAAGCATTAACATTCATACAGCGATCGAACAAAGTGCCACTTTGTGATTCATGTTTGACTAAGACTTAATGACGTCATTTTGATATTGAGTGATAGACTTCTATGGTATTGGAGCGTTAAGATGCGAAATATGCATTCCCACGGCAATTACATCATATATAGTGAATATTTCTCAAAGAATCTCTCTAGTGATAATAACTTCATTAATTATGGACTGATTAAAAAATGGTTAAACATCTCCGATGGAATTAGACAGGGTAAAATTTGTATCCACAATAGCTTACGCCAAATATAAAATTTTGAACACCTATGTTTATTAAAGATAGCTTTCGCACGCGACTCGGGCGCGCCAAATTAAAAAAAAAATTAGCTCATGTGTGCTTCAAGACTATGTTTTATGTCTATGCCGAATTTCAGCATGATTCGTTTAGCCGTTCTGGAAATACCTTCAAGCATCCATCCATCTAAACATTCGCTTTCAATTTGTAAGGTAAGATAGAAGACCAGATTATAAAAAATGTTTGTTAATAATAGTAAATGATTTTTTATAAGAATACAATAATGAAAGGAACATTGAATCAAATCGGCCGTAAATCTAATTTCCGAACCGACAAACAATAAATCGAGCGTCTGTTTACTAGCATTTACCTCTGGAAACATTTCGATGAAACTTTGGTAGGATATTCTGAGAACATCAGAGAGAGGTTCTAAACATTTAGAAATTAAAAAAAAAACGTGTGTCGATAGTAACAAAACTTATTACTTACACTGTCGCATTTTATGTTATGTTTATTATTTGAATCTTTGACTTTGGTATAGAAAATAAAATAATAACCGTGGCGTTAAAAAACCATAAAATGTTCGATAAAATAATTATTAAAATGTTTTCGAACGCAAACTTTTGTGATCAAATAAATAAAAATCTAACTCAGTCCGACATTCGGTAATTGATTTCGCCTCTTTGTATATTTTTTGTGAGCTTCAATAATCAAAGGGATCATTTCTCGATTTCGAACTAAGCTAGGACTGAAACTCGATAAGTGAAAATGTGAAATGAGTCAGGGATAACGTACAAGTTGCAAAAGATTGTGTTATTTACAATTTAATAAAAAAAAATCTCCTAATATCAACTCGCTCGAATTAAAAAAAAAGAAAAAAAACGTGAGCCGTCACGGGACGCCTGGCAGATGTGAAACATCGTGTGTGTACAAGTAATATGCATAAAATATGAAATAAATAAATAAATTAAAAATGAATGAATGAATGAATGAATTAATGAAGAAATGCATGAATGAATGAAGGAAGGAATGAAGGAATAAATGAATGCAGGAATGAGTGAATGAATGAATGAATGAATGAAGGAAGGAATGAATGAATGCAGGAATGAATGAATGAATAATAATAATAATAATAATAATTAATAATTACATTAGTGATAATAATGATAAAAATGATAAAAATTACATTAATGATAAAAATGATAATAATGATAAAAATGACATTAATGATAAAAATGATAATAGTGATAAAAATTACATTAATGATAAAAATGATAAAAATGACATTAATGATAAAAATGATAATAATGATAAAAATGACATTAATGATAAAAATGATGTTTATGATAAAAATGATAATAATGATAAAAATGACATTAATGATAAAAATGATAATAGTGATAAAAATTACATTAATGATAAAAATGATAAAAATGACATTAATGATAAAAATGATAATAATGATAAAAATGACATTAATGATAAAAATGATGTTTATGATAAAAATGATAATAATGATAAAAATGACATTAATGATAAAAATGATAATAGTGATAAAAATTACATTAATGATAAAAATGACATTAATGATAATAATGATAAAAATGACATTAATGATAAAAATGATAATAATGATAAAAATGACATTAATGATAAAAGTGATAATAATGATAAAAATTACATTAATGATAAAAATGATAATAATGATAAAAATGACGTTAATGATAAAAAGGATAATAATGATAAAAATTACATTAATGATAAAAATGATAATAATGATAAAAATGACATTAATGATAAAAATGATAATAATGATAAAAATTACATTAATGATAAAAATGATAATAATGATAAAAATTACATTAATGATAAAAATGATAATAATGATAAAAATGACGTTAATGATAAAAATGATAATAATGATAAAAATTACATTAATGATAAAAATGATAATAATGACAAAAAAGACGTTAATGATAAAAATGATAATAATGATAAAAATGACATTAATGATAAAAATGATAATAGTGATAAAAATTACATTAATGATAAAAATGATAATGATAAAAATGACATTAATGATAAAAATGATAATAATGATAAAAATGACATTAATGATAAAAATGATAATAATGATAAAAATGACATTAATGATAAAAATTATAATAATGATAAAAATGACATTAATGATAAAAATGATAATAATGGTAAAAATGATAATGATAAAAATGACATTAATGATAATAATGATAAAAATTATAATAATGAAAATAATGATAAAAATGACATTAATGATATTAATGAAAATAATGATAATAATGAAAATAATGATAATAATGAAATTAATGATAATAATGACATTAATTATATTAATGTTATTAATTATATTAAAGATATTAATGATAATAATGATATTAGATATTAATGATAATAATGATAATAATAATAATAAAAATAATATTAAATATTCAATATCATTAAACTAAACACATAAAATATATACCTATATATGTTTACCTTGGCGACCCGTCGCCACGGCAAGCGTCGCCAACCCAACGATTCGGTTTACAAGTGATCCTATAGATGTTTCACATCAAAAATTGTGTTACGAAATGTAACAATTCTGGTAAATAAACATAATATGTTTAGTTAACAAAAATATTAACCAAATCGTTTCGTCAACATCTTTGTTTATAGGAGAAGGGGGCAAACGAGCAACGGACCGCCTAAAGTTACGAGTATTTGATCCGACGCCCATTTTTTTATATTAGTTATTTGATCTTTGTGGATTAGAGGCGAGAATTGACATTAACTGTACATCCGTAGTACCAACAACACCTATTTTGTTATGTGTAAGTCGTTAATTTTATTTTTATAAAATAACTAGCTTTTACCCGCGACTCCGTCCGCGCGGAATAAAAAATAGAAAACGGGGTAAAAATTATCATATGTCCGTTTCCTGGTTCTAAGCTACCTGCCCACCAATTTTCAGTCAAATCGATTCAGCCGTTCTTGAGTTATAAATAGTGTAACTAACACGACTTTCCTTTATATATATAGATTTATTAACTAATGGTGATTGTTTCTATGGGAATTGTAATCATAGGTTGTCATTTACAAAACACTTGTCTTTAAAAAGTAAAAAAAAGTTACTGTAAAGTTGAATAAAGGACAACCTTAAAATACAAATTACTACGTGTTCATACCTACCTATATATGTGGCATGACTGTAATTTGTGTCATTAGAATACTTCCACACAACTAAAGAAGCAAAGTTAAATCGATCAGTAAAGAGCAATCGCTCTATATCTGCATAGTATAAATGATTCCGACCTTACATTGCACTCCACTCAGCCGCACTCCCCTACCTTAGCAGATCAGACAATCTCGTTACTTACTAAAGTTAGGGTTGACCCGATTCACGACCTTCCAGTTTGCTTCTACGCCAACATTTATTTTAAAATACTAATGCAATATTTTAGTTCGTAATTCGTATCTGTCAATACACGTTAATATGGTAAAAGATTTTCGTAGAATACTTTATAAATTGGACAAATTTCTATTTTTTTAATATCAAAGTATTTTTCAATGGAATCGTAGATGATTTTTATACAAATTAATCTACTTAATTATCCCTTCAGATAAACTTGATAATCCTCAAAATTTATGTAGAACTACGCATAGAAAAAGGCTATTACCCCTTCTCATCCCATCTTTATAAGAATACGGTGGGAAGGGGAATCGGACGCAACGCGTCATTACTTCAACTTCAAGTCTGTTTTCTGTGTAGTCGTGATATTGTACTAGGCGATCCGGGCCGCCTTCGTGTGAAAATGTTATTCGAGTTCTGCGGCAGTTATTTATTAAATAAATAATTAGTCGACGAAAATCAAAATTCAATCACAATTTCCAGTTAGCTTTTATCAGAAAACTTTTGTTTGTTGCTTCAGTACTGAGCATTTTGAAGTATTAAAACTTACCAAAACTTGTATCTAAATTGTCAAAAGTTTAATAGAATTGGTTCATGAATTTCGGAACAAAATAAATTGAGGGACCGGAATAATTTGATCAAAAATATATAAAAAATATTTGTAGTATAAATATCGTTAAAATTAGGGTTAATGAAACGCTTTTGCTTGACCTAAAATTATTTTGACAACTCATACTTTTCATATTATTCTGACATCAGCTTTGTAATTCCGTATTTTAGGAAGTCCTATGTCCAGCAGTGGACTGAAACAAAGTAATGTTCATGATGTTTATAAAATTCATGCCAGTCTTATCGAGCGGTATAATAAAATCATATCAGAACAATGTGCTTTTACTCATGTCCCATTATCCTCCGCTTAAGTGCTAATTGCCATAGATAGCACTCAACGGTAATTAAATTAATGCTTCTGCGTGTCAAGTACATCCATGTCACCCGTTACCGAAAAATCCGGACGATATCTGTATAGAGATTCAAATAAATCATCGATAGAGCGGACATTCGAAACATTTCCTTACAAACAATTGGTAATGAAGCACTTATCTTACTCTGTCAGAAAATATGTAAAACCTACTTAGGTATATAAAATTACACATAAAATTAGACATGATAACAGCTCGAAAGCGACCTTCTGCCAGTTTTAACATTAGCAGGGGGAAACTAATGAGTTATTGGAATTTAGTTTCACTTATGCCCACCGGAGTAGATAAGTTTGTAGCAATTTACGACGGTAATGAAATCACTAGGTTAAACTTTTGTAAAGCGAATCACACGTTAAATTCATAGCATGTTAAATGTATTTATTAATATGCATCATCCGACTTACAGTGGATGTAACAATTAAAATTCTAAACTAATGAAAAACGAGTTCAAATCTCACACCACATAAATTAGTTTCATGTACGTTGGGGTAGATTGGGATGTCAGTCATAGGTAAGGTTCTAGATCGATACGTTCGAATTAATCAAGCAATGTCAGTCGTAGACAACTTTATTACGGAAACAGTTTATGTACGTCAGAGATGTCATGAGTCTTCCATTGTATTACACTGGTCTTACACTTCGCACATTTACACTGGTCTTCCGGTAAGATCTCTATGTGGGGAACATTGCAAATATTTGTGTTGTTTTTTGTTTATTATAACAACATACGGACAATAGTGGGAGTCCATTTGTCTATCTCTGGTTTCTTCCACATTCATATATTTACCCATACATGCGATTGATGCGATTTCAGGTGCCCTTAATGTTCGTTTTTAATATAAGAAATAATTATTTGCTTTATTTATTTTACAATGTTTGCGTTAAAGTTAGTAAAATAAACAAGAAATTAAAACGCAACCTTCACTTGACTGCAGCACAAATAATGGAAATCATAACAAACCTGAAATGTCAATTGTACCGTTATACTCGGAACGCTATGTTTGTTTAACAATAAATTTCTCTGAACTTCAAACGTTTCGGCATCCAATTAAAATGATACCATTCGAAGTCGCAAAACTAATTAACAATTGCAAATGTAACATCATAAGCCAAGAAATTATTTTTGCTGAATTCGTGTTATGTTCTTAGTTTTTTGAAGGTGTCTGTACATGACTGGCCAGAGCCAGTCAAAGAGGTTTTATATATATACTCTTTTTTATTCATTAATATTGTAAAAATGTCATCGACTTTCAATGATTATTTTTCTCTTCTTGCTAGTTTTGGCTTCGTGTGTTACTGTTACGGAATTATACATGTTTTTCGTACAATCTTTTATTATTTAACACCACAATACAGTTCACTCGATAACAGTCTCAATCTATTCATATTCCTATCCAAGGTATCAATGTATTATTTTACAATTAAACAGTTTTTTAGAGAAATATATTAGATGCAAAACTACCGATTATTCAAATGTCTGATTTTAAACATCAGGAACTTTCACTAACAAAATAATATCGCATTTAATACTACGGAGAATATAAAAAAGTCAAATTAATTTCTACCCTGAAGTCCGGTGGGAATGTAGCTTTGTTTGCTTAAGAATTTTCATTGTTTCCTCCCTACAATGGATTATTATTATCATGGTCGCTTAAAAACATGTTTTTATCTTTTAAAATACTAGACAACCTGCCTAAGGGTAGGAAAAATATGGCAACATTTTTTTATATAGTCGTTTAAATGCGTTTATCTGACATCGTACATCACCCTCGTTGACTCACGCAACCTTGAACAGATTATAAATTTTTGTGCTATGTTCAAAAGTAATTATTTATGTACTAATAAAAAAGATTTAAAATCGTTATTCGAAACTTCTCCCTTTACACAAAGGTTATGTGTACCCTTTTTATTGAGTAAAGTGAATGTAAAAGTGATGCGACACACTTCAATCTGTATTTCCATAGTTCAGGGTTGGGAAAAAGAATAGAAAAATAATCTAATTTTTCCTCCTCAGAAACTTGAAGCAATACGTATATTTTTAAGCTTTTATTTTAGTTCTAAAGATGGTGTGAATTTGTTATTAGTCTTTTTTATTTGGTTAGAATAAAAAAATAAATCGTATAATAATAAAGACATAGGACAACTCGTGGTGTACCAGCAACTTGCAATACCGCGAAGTTTTAATTAAGTTATACTATAGGTAAAGTAATTATCGTTAGTCGTGACACTATTGTTATGTAATTTACTTCATTCGCTAGATTTGCATAGTTACAAATGAATTACTATTGCTAGAAATGTATTGTTCTCATTGCACAAAATGCAATAAAAATAAAATTTATGCATCATAAACTATTAACATACTCATATTGGCACGTGTGACTGACTTTAACACTTTATATAGATAAACATAACATATATAAAAGGAGTATATAGAGAAACATAACATATATAGAGCGTCGGTGGATCCCAATGTGTTTTTCGATTTACATACGTACATTTATCCGACGTTCTTACGGTGAAGGAAAACATCGTGATGCAACCTGCACATATCTGAGAATAAATTCAATGATATGTGTGAAGTCAACCAACCCGCACTTGGCCAGCGTGGTTGACTATGGCCTAGTCACCCCTAACTTAGGGTAGGCTCCGAGCCCCTCGGTGGGGACGTATAGTGAGCTGATGATGATGATATAAAAGGAGTAGTACATACTGTGTTTACCCTCTAAAGGAATCAGGTTGATGACATATATAAAAGAAAAATGAAATTTTTGTGGTTAGTCACATGTAAAATATTTAAAGGACTTAATAGTTGTGAAGTCCAATGAAATAAGTATGATATGAATTTGTTGAATTTGTCTAATAATGGGACACTCGAGAGTATTTGAAATCCATTGAATTAAAATATTCAATGTATTACGTACAGACGAAATCAATTTCATCTGTCTGTTTCCGATGTTTGTTTTAGAGTTTCGAACATCTGAACCAAACGTATTAATTACAGCTCTTCACAGTCTGTTGACAGTGAGATTACAGGTAAGTGACGTGTGCAATATGTACATGATGATATTTATCTGTGCATGCAATATTTTATGTAGATAGTTATTCACTGTTTCGTTTTAGAGATAGAAGGCAAGAACGTGTGTCTTGTAAGTTTGGTTGATTTACCGTTTGACTTGTAATATTGTTTAAAGTATCACCAATAATTTGGGGAGATATGTTTTATGTATCACGAAAAAAACCAAAAAAACTTCTCCAATCTTGAGTGCTTTATTTACAAGGCGAAAACATTAAACTAAAATATAAGTCTTGAACTTTACATATATTAAGACATACGTTTTCTTACAATTTGAAGATTACTCTTAAGGGTCTAAGGAGATAAGACTTTCGCAAGATTTTATTAAGATAAAGTTTATTTTGTGTGAATAAGAGGGTACATGGGGACAAAGAAACAAGTTAGGGTAGCTACAATAATTCTGCCTTAAGGAGTTTTTTTTCCACTGACCGTATTTGTTGTTTTCACAAGTTCATTATAATTGCAAATTTTTGTTTGGAAAAATTTCGAGTACTATAAGAAAATTCTTCTTAAATTTCTTGGAAAAAATTTAAACACTTTTATGCTCCACCCTTTCAAGGATTTTAGACTATAATATAGTCTAATTTATTTGATAAAACATTGTTTACAGATTATTGTTAATTTTAGGGTCTCATTGTAATAGTTATATTAAATTAAATTATAACTGAAATATGGCCGCAATATTATTGTTAGCACAATGTTTATACAAGCTTTATTACTCAAAACCTTTTGACTGGTAAAACGACACCCTCTTGTTATCATGTATTGTTTGTATAAGGCATAGTTCTGCTTAGGTTTTGCAATCAGATGACATTATGAGCCTGATAGTATTACATTTTGTCTTCTACTAATTAAGTCATACGTGTTGTTCTAGTAGCATATTTACGTTAAAATGCATAAATAGTGTGTAATGTAGTCTCTAAATATATTCCAATAAATTCAATTTCATTTATAGTTTCGCCTTTATAGTGTAGGAGCCTCGAGCCATGAATAAACTAAAGCCTATTCGTGCGCGCAGACTCAATTTAAGGGGTTTTGTTACACGTGTAAGCTTTAGCTGAGGGATTATCAACGATCGAATTTTACTACGGTAACGCCAAGCGGCAGGCGTCAGGCGTCAGGTGTTCGAAGATGATAATACCTGTTATGTGATTACGAACAACTTCGTTATTACACGAAACCCAGCTTAGAAAATTGAACTTTGTTCTGAGAATACGTGCAAACCAATTTTTGTTTCACATTTTCATTGTTTGGTTTTCGACCGCAGTTTATGCCGTAAGTTTATTTATCTTGGATTTACCTTACTATTTTTTTTTCTAATGTATTATGATCTTAAATTAAAAAGGTTGTTTCCATCTATCGGATCTGAAATACTGTCATTCCCATACTGAAATATCTTATTTGTATTAGTTAACTTTAAAACAATCAAATTGAATACTCCACAAAGAACATATTTAACAAAAGAAGCTTCTATATTTTTAATTAAGCTCATTAAAACTTTTTATCATTTTTGTTCGATTATAAATGCAAAAAAAAAGATGTTTATATAAGAAGTATAAAACGATAGCAAATACAATTTTAACTCATCAAAACAACGAAGTCTTCATGGAAAATATTTTACTCGTTACTCCGAACTTTCGGTATTTAAAAGTTTCAAAGGAAAGCAAGACTAAGTGAAAAACTACGGCCGTGAAGAAATCTCTCTCGAGATATAGCGAAAATTTCGAACGCGAAAACTTGGAGTGTTTCACATTAAATTGGTGATTTGTAGCTAATAAAAAGTCGAATGTTTGTAACATTATAATTTTTATATATCTTTAATAATGCGGTTATAATTAACATTCATTATCGTTTAAAAAACTAGTTATAGTACGATATTATCATCATTATCATCTGAGGCGTCACAGCCGCGGGTGGGCCTGGGCATAGTCAAATAAATTTATCCAGTCTACTTTGTGCTTTTATGTCCAGCTTTTAACGCCGATAATTTTGAGATCTCATTCGACATCATCTACGATATACAATACTAGTAGTTTCTTTCAAAAACAGATTTACCAATATGTTTTATATAAGTCTATATACAATATACAATGGAAATTCATGGTTATATTATGACGTAATGTAACAAGAAATAATTTGCAAACTTTGACACCTTCGGATTTAACGTCGCATAAAAATGAAATGGCGGCACGGCACAAAAAATTATGACATTTTCTTATAAAGTTAACGCCGCAAACGTCAGCCGATTTTCCGCACCCTTGTCACTCTTATCTTTTAAATGTACTGTATACAGCGTGTACCAAAAAAGTACAGATGACTTCTATATATGTAAAAATATAGGTACTTCATAAGATAAAAAATGCATTAATGACTAGTCTCCATTGTCGTTATATCTGTAACACAACAATATTTTTATCACTTTCATTTTATTATATACGAATGAGAGGTAAAAAACGTGTGAAAATTGGAGCTACTTCATAAATGACTAACTTAATTTAACTAAAAATGAAAAAAGGGAAGAAGAAAGGTCGTCGCTGAATCAAACCATTAAATAAGAGCAAAATACGTTAAGAAACGACATATCCGTTACGTTGGTTTTACTTGAACGATTTGTTCGGTCGCCGTCCATCTTGCGAACAAATCGCTTCATCGTTCAATGCCATTGGTGAATGTTCTAATTTATATCAGTATTCTGATGGTAGTTATACTAAAGAACTTATACTCTATATAGACGGATGACTATATAGATTTTTTGGGCCAAAAATTTTTCAAATCAAATTTTTCTATGTCCATTATCACAAAACATAGCAGATGTGATAAAATTAAAAAAATGCAAGCGTAAGAAATAATTAGCATTCAGTAAAATTTATTCATGTATCCGCATAACCGAACAAAGGATTCTATTAGGAATTATTCAGGTATTTTTTATGATATAAAAGAGCAAATCACCTTTACAATGTAATGTGAACACATTCCGTATAAAGCGATGTCTTCTATTTTGTACTTCATTTTGAATTCAGTAAGTGTTTCGGTTAAGAAATCGGTTCGACAATTTCGTCGTCAAGTACTCCAAGATTAAAAAAGGAAAGGGTAACAATATTAACATTTTTATTTCCTTATTACCAAGGCAAAGAATTTGTCAATAAGCTTGCTGTAGCTTTGAGCATATTCAGGTGATAATATCCCGGTTATAGAATTCCATTACAAGAACGGATTCTCCTAAAAACAATCGCTTCTTATTTCAAACTCACCTTGGCACCGAAGGTAATCCCGTACTGAAAGGCCTCGTCAGGATGTAGCGGGATACGCGGATCGTACTCATCATCGGTCACCAGATCGTAGTTCTTCTTGGACTTGGACTTGCGCCACTTGAAGAGTTTCAGCGGCGCACGCCAAGCCCTCGCCTTCAGCACGATGCGTACGTAACGCGCCTTTAACCCGCGCTTGAACATCGTGGGGTCTCGTCTATCGTCTGCAAAATAAATAGAGATACAACATTCACTTAATCGGTGCCAATTAAAACAATAACAGGGCGTAGCCTAAGTAACATTCTAAATATATACCTGGCAGTCGAAAATCTATAGATCTGACCACGCGATTTTTCGTAAACTTTCATTTTTTTATACTTATCTGGTCATTTTATCTATTAGCTCTTTCTCTATCAGGTCTGAAAATCTATCTTAATCTAAATAAAAACTATTCTCCTTCATTGTGATGTCAACAAATACGAGTAGTACTATTTAATGAATGAAAAGAAAGTATTCTGTTCGCTAGATTACAGTAAAGTGGACATTTCGCAATAGCACTAAATAGAGCCCATTAAGGTCAACGAGTTGCAGCAAACCAATCAATGTAACCAATGTCTTCTATAGGCTTGCCAATTGAAAAGCTACGGGGAATCTCTACAACGCTGTTTGTACGATGTTTTTCAGTCTATTTTTATCACGAAACAACAGTTCGCATTGCTTGTTGAGATAGAATGAAAATAAATTGTTTTTACTACTTATTTAATAGGGTAAACGTAATTGAGAAAAAAGTTACATATTTATGCGAAGCGCTTGGGTGTATCTCGGTGTGCCATAGTAGAGTAGGCCGTAGAATTCTAAAATTGGAAGGACTGAACAATCAATGGATTTCCCACTTTTAAAATTATACAGTCGCTATTTTAACCAATAATCACGATTTTATAATTATGCAGAGTAATAACTGCTATGCAAGAAAAAGAATATGAATAAATACGTCATCGAAATGCTATATTTCATCGTCTAATTAGGACCACAAAATGTATCAAGTATTCTTCTGTACGTTTGAATTTAGATTCGATCAATGATATTCGTCAACCGGAACTGAGAATTTTGTTATTATGACCGTACCTCGATAGAGCAGCTACTGATGAAAGTATGGGTACACTTATAAATATTAGAGAAGATTAAGGTAATAAATATTTGAGAGGTTTTATTAACAACTCAAGATATATACCGCGCTTATTTAATATTTTGCTATAATTTATGATCATGATTACGAGTGAAGTTTTATCAAATTTAATTGAAAAATATTTCGGTGAAAACATAATTAAAAAGCGAACCGAAAAAGAACAAAATATTTTGAACAACGGTTTTATATTGCATTTTTTAATAATTAAATTAAACAGTTTTTCAATTACGTTTTCAGTGGAATAAAGAATTTATTGCGCCAAAAGATGCACTACTCTCAAAATTGTAACTTTGTTCCTACTGCAGTAACATGTATTGAAACTTGATGTCATCCAAAACATTATCTTTGAAAAATAAAACATAGATAACAAAACGTGTCAATACAAGCGTCACTAGATAGAGAATAGTAATAAAATGTTATGTGGCTATCCATTTCACTTTTGTGAAATATATTCCTAACAACAGAGCTTTTGCTATGATTTAATATTAATAAATAGCGTACATGAAATATGAGCTTGTTAGTAGTTAGCAGTCGGCTTTTGTTTCGCAAAGGCGCTCTTTCACCCTCTAGTTTACTAAGTAAACACAGCAAGAAGAATCTATGTATCTGTTAATAAACTCGGAGCGAATAAACATTTATTTAGTAGTTATACGTATTTCGTAAGCTTGTTATTTTCGTCTGTACTAATTAGAATTTATTACGAATAATTAAATTGAATGCGGTCTATGTTATGTAGAACTTTAGATTAAATACTCATGTAATTCAAACTTCTTGTTTTTTTTTAAATAATTTTAATAGTTATGTCCTGTGTGCATTTCCGAAACCATTGCACAGAGTTTACTAAATTTACTGTAGACTATTTTTAAAAGCTTTGTGCAAAAATAACGAAAAAATATCTATATATATAAAAGAAAGTCGTGTTAGTTACACTATTTATAACTTAAGAACGGTTGTATCGATTTGACTGAAAATTGGTAGGAAGGTAGCTTAGAACCAGGAAACGGACATAGGATAATTTTTACCCCGTTTTCTATTTTTTATTCCGCGCGGACGAAGTCGCGGGTAAAAGCTAGTTAATAATAATTTTCAATTTAGTCACTGGAGCTAACACTGACTAGGCATTGCAATAAATGCCTTTTTTCTAATTTTTTAATTCAAACGATTCTGTTTTGTTTAACTATAAAATAAAGCAGTTAATTCTGTTTTGCGCTAGTTAAATAACTTAATCTGCAACACCACTTTATGTTCATCAAAGCGTTGAGTGCTTTATAAACTTAAAGAGACAGTTTGCAGACCAAAGTTCGTCAGGTTTGGGTCATATTGAATTGCCAATGTATACTGTAGACAGAGTTTAAAACTTTACATTACAAAGATGTTTACATCGCTTCGACAAGCTCATAACGAAAGTACTTTTACAAAATTAATTAAATTAAAAAGGTTTTTCGTAATTTTTGACACCTTAAATACTCGTAATAATTTTACTTGCCGAATAGAATGAGAATTAAGTTTTATATATATATATATATATATATATATATATAATTAAATTAAAATGTAAATGACAAAATACAACAAATAAATGAATCTACCTCGAAGAAAAATGTTTTTCATTTATCGACTTTAGATTAATTTTAACATAGTGACTATATATAATTTTTGAAAAAAAATTCAAAGAATTTCACCTTCAAAATATCTCATTTTTCTTTGTTATCTTAACATAATTGCTGAAATTAAAATTGCTCCAAATTAAAACAAATAAACGTATCGTCGGTGTACGTTCGTGTAAGTTTAATCAACTTCTCTTTATTGCGGTGCGAGAGCTCTAAAACATTTTTTTCTACGTTACAAAAGACTTTTATTATTCAAGGGATTCGGTGTTTTCTTAAGGCTTCTTTATAGTTGTTATCGCTCTTAATTAAATCGTAAAATATACTTACGAATTCGTCTAATTACTTTTTAAATTTATACTACAGTAGTTTTAAAAAAAATAATTCCAAGTTCACTTTTAATATTGTGTACATAGATTGAAAAAATAACTGTTTACAAAATTCCGTCACAGGAAAGAGGATGAAAGGACGATATCACTTCAAGGGATGGTCGCTGGAAGTTTTAACGAGTCGCACACAGTCCATTTTGTACGTGACCTGACAACACACAAAATGCTTTCAAAGAAAGTGATATATTACGTTGTACTTCACAAATGACACCGCATAAAACTAACTTTATCCAGATTGCAACGAGGCTTAGGGTGTTTTGCATTAGCTTTGTACAGTTAATTTTGAAATAACAAATTTGTACATATTACGTTGTTTAACATTAGCAAATCTTATTTGGTAAGCTTCAATTTAAAGATATTTCGAAAGCAATAAAGTCAATGCGGATGGAAATTCATGTATAGCTAAATGGAGATAGGTGAAAGATTGTAGCATATTATCTTCGTCTCATCATCCTTTAAACATACAAAATTTACATATATTATCAATAAACAAACACATTTTACGTATACATATACGAGTATATCAATACATATTTCTTTTGCCATATCTCTTTGTCAATAACATAGTAATTGATCAATTTTTTTTTCAGGTTTCATTGAATATTATAGTAACTGTTTTTCAGTTTCTGTTTAATTCATTAGACATGTGTAAGAAAAAAAAAATTACAATAAACTTAAAAAAAAAACTTTAGTAATAAAAACGTGTTCACTGAGAGCTTGCCATTATGCCTCCATTATTACAGATAACATTAACATTAACTTCTAACAGAAAATGCGAATGTGTTTGAATTCACATATTGCAACGAGTTTCCACTACCCAGACATGTTTCCAATACATTATAAAATTATAATTCAAGTATAAAATTAAAAAAAATCCTTTGTCCATTTTCATACAAACATAATGTTAAAAAGTGTAAACTATTTTAACTAGATATAATTCCAGAGTTATGATGAAATATCACGATTATGTAGGTGTCGCACGAACTTGCGAAATTTATTATTCAACGCGTGTTTACAATATGTTTATATTCTTCCGGACCGACGTTCGTCCTTCACCTTCTCTATTTTACATTCAAAACGCATAAAATAAAATTTGAATTGTGAAAACAGTACCTACCTACACGAAGGACAGCAACTTTGCGAATGGTATCCCAGGTATCAAATTTTTAAATGTCATTTGTTAAACCACTTTATTTATAATTAGCTGTCGCCCGCGACTCCGTCCGCGCGGAATTAAAAATACTTTATTATGTGTTCTTCCAGACTATGCTCTACGTCAAATTTCATCAAAACCCGTTGAGTTGTTCCAGAGATAGATTCAAACAAACATCCATCCATCCATCCAAACATTCGCATTTATAATATTATTAAGATTGAAAATCTAAATTAATTTAAAATTCTTTTTTTAATTTGCATTTAATAAGGTATGTGTAGTTAGTTTTTAAACATTTGCTCGATTGAGACCTATATTGGAGAAAATTCTTTTGTAAGCAACTGAAATCCGCATTCCACTCTCTACTAAAAAAATATTATGCTAAAAAGTGATAAAACTTTTTTTTTGTCCTTGTGTCCCCAAAGCTTCCAGTAAAATCAATTTTTACATGTTTATCTAATTGATTCTGTGATTTAAACGCTTTTGGCTATATTTCAAATGTTTAATGAATCGATGAAAAAAAATTTACTCAAAATTTGACGGTTTATCAGACGCTAAAGTCTACAAGTAGTAATACTAGTCTACTACTGGTATTACAACTTATCTTCGAGATTCGGTGAGATCTCAAAGACTCATTTCGGAGTACCTCAATGGTTGTGTAGTTGCAAACTTGTGCTTGTAATATTTATCCATAAATTCAAAATATAAAGTAAGGAGGCCACCCTTTCCCCCTTGACTTCCCATAGCTTATTGGAAACTCATCTAACATATAATTACATTACCAAGCACATCCTAATCACGTTACATGTTTAATTTACTAGAAAAGCGCTGATTGTCTATCGATTCTTTGTCTAATTGTTGATTTAAAAAATGTTTTGATTTAAATGTTTAAGTTGTTTTTTGATTTCTTTGCATAAAAAACTGTGTTCAAATATATTTTTTTTAGCTTAAGCTCTAACCAATTATATATATTTTAATTTTATAAGTTAAAGTTTTTAAATGAATACAGAACAAAAAATATCACATCTCTTCTAGTGTTGAATGAAAGAATTAAAGAATATTCTACGTGTATATGTACATTTACCGAGGTTAAGATTGTATTAAATAGTATACATATAGAAAATATTTAGTATATCATTCAATACAAGATCCTTCACAAGAACGATAACTTAGATAAACTTGATTAAATAACTCTTTTCTGTTAACTTTGCTTTTTCTATTAAGTTTAGAACATAATTTAATTCTCTATTATTCTCTCCTCTTATGTTGAAAAAGGTAGGCAACACACTTCGGCACACGGCGCGTGCTTCGTGCATATTTATAAGATTTACTATGGTCACCGACACTGTTTTACCTAGCGTGGTGACGATCTATCTTGAATACAGAGGTAATATTCTCACAAACTAACAATAGTCATAAAAATAGTTCAATTGATTATTTATAAAATAGACTGACTTCCGAAAAAGAAGAATACGAATCTAATGACACCAAACTCTTTTAAAATCAGTTGTAACTCTTTTCAAAAATCTTGGCGGCCAAGGTCATCAGCGCGCTGCGCAGTGCCCTCCCCTCGCATCCTGCTACCTTCCGCCACAACTAAAATTTTAATATGTGCAGCGACTCGCCGCCTCGCGAATTTAAGAGCCACTAACATATCCAAAAAAAATTATACGCCACTTAGCTGTGTTAATCCATTGTTTTTAAAAGTAATTAGTCAACAGTTAGTTTAAACGTCGAAATTCCGTTATAACGAAAGACAAACATAAAAAACATGTCAAGCAAATAATATCGTGTTCGCTCGAGGTGTTATCAAAAAGCTCATTCACATACTCATACTCATCACAGACTTATTCTAAGAACATTTTTTGTGTATATTATAACGAAATGAATAAAAAATATTCCACATGTAATAAAAGATTTAAAAAATACTAGCAAACGAATAAAGATACATGATCCAAATTTCATAAAACGGAGCGCATTACAAAATTCTTTCGGTTGTTTTAATAAAAAGGGAAGACTGGCAGGTGGACGGAGTCGTTGACCGCAACAGAAGGTCAGGAACAAAAGTATTACTAAGAACTGGGCAAGGCGCTGACGCTCAGTAATCAACTGTCGATTAGGTAATAATTATTTCTTAATGCACTTTCTTGTTTATAACAAAGTATTCAACTGAATTAATAAATATGAATTAAATTAATTGACACTGTGTTAAATAGTGCATGGACAACGCACTATTGTAAAAGTGAATAATGTGAATCTGAGAAAAAAATAATACAGTCCAGTCATTCGATTAATAGCAAAAAAAGTCTATTTTAATATTATACAAAATAAAACAGTGAAGCATCAAGTATCATATCGATATCAGTGGAAGTATAGAGATCGTTTTTTTTATTTAAAAATGCAAAGGACAAATCAAGCGGACAGAGGATAGAAATGTCATAATTGCAACTGGAAATATTCATATATTCATTCAGTGATATAACATAAATAGTATACGAGTAAGTTCATACGAGTATTCATATCCAAGACACGTATTAAAACAAAAATATTATCAATCAGAGCTCCCGTAATATCAGTTAACGCACTCGTTTACTTCTAAACGAGATGGTTTATTACGTAATATATCAGCTGACTGTTGATTAATATTCTCTATATAAAATGTCTAACATAGTAAGGTCGTTGACTTTGCATTTAATTAAATAAAGTGAATCACCGAATCAGTTTGTAAGATATATTGGTTCACCAAAAAGTGGAATGCAAATTAAAAAATGCATTATTTTATCGTTTTTTTTAAATACTTATCTCAAAATTAATATGTGCAGCAAGTATTACATATCCGAACCAAATCCTTTCGATCAAGAAACCAGTTAGCCAAGTATAAGAGAAAGTCATTATAACCGATGGACGGTTCGGTCTGTTTTAAGGAACACCACATTATGTTTTTAGGACCCAAGCCTTTCTATTTCCCTGTATAACACCTACATCTTAGCGTGAAATCAAAGAAGAATAAATTGTGAATAAGTCAGATATTTGGTAAACTTCAATATCATTACGATAGTGACTTAGAGCATTTTCAGCTATCCCGGTGTTCAAGGTAAGCGACAAATTCGACGTTATACGATACGTTACGCGTTATAATGCAACCGGTACATACTGCGTTAAAGATTGGGACACTCACATACAAAACGCATGCGCCTTATATTTTACCCAGCGACAATGCATTTGTCAACGTGCAAAGAAGATCGCATCATAGATAGTCATACCGTCTGATACTTGTGACCTTCGAAAACGTTATCGCTACGAACCTACGTGACGTTAAATTTATGTATGGCTTCATTATTTTTGATAGTATAATTCGAGTTCTATTGTTTCATTACACAATAGTTTAATGTATTAAAATTATATGACATCATTTAACTATTGTATTTATAGATATATCACGTATTAGAAGTTTGTGAATTGTTTCTTTAGTGGAGTGTTTTCACATTTAAATATTTATCTCTTTTTTTAATAAAAACTACACATGTTTACAGCTATGTAGGATGTATGATAAGGGTGTTAAGAAGTAAAGTTTACAAGCGAGTCTAATACATAATTATTTCACGGTAAAATCGACACTTTGACGAGACGAATCTTATGCACTTGACCGTTACAAGTAACGAGTCATTCGGATATCACGGTTATGGCGAGTTATCATGCGATAATCTTAACGGTATCGACGTTTAGTACTAAATTTGCAGTTATATTGACGCTTATAAATACTGAAAACGTATAATAAACATGTCACACAAGTTTGTTTTATAGCTTCAAGAGTGAAATGTTTAGTGAAAAGAAGCTACGAGTATAATAATCTCTTTAACTTGGGATGTGCATTAATGTAAATGAATGTTATTTAACAGTTGACAATAATTACTCTCTTTTAAAATTATTACGTTTTACCTCGATATGAAAGTTAATCGCTTTAAATACTACCCTCATGTAATCTGGAATATACAGATAGTAAGATTGATGCTTAATGTTAAAAGCTAGTTTTTTAAGCATTAGCCATAAAATTTTAACCTCAAAATCTTTAGGAATTAAACGATTAATAAGAAAATGTTAGATTCAATGTAGCAAAGTGTGAACAGCTGCACAAAATGCCAAAATAATTGCTCAATAAATATTCCCAAACTACACAACAGGCTTACAACATTTTGCAACCGAAACGCGTGCGGTCAAAACATAGTCGCATTTAGAAACAATGACAATTTTGATTCAAACCATTGCACATTAATCATCACTTGATAATAATGTAATAGCATAATTAAAATCTATAGTGTATTAAAAAAAGACTTTATTTAATAAAACTTTGGAAACAAAAACACGTTCAAACGAAATGAAAACAAAGGGACTTTCTTGCTCGTGTTAGTGATGTGTGTACTCAAAAGACGTGAGTTGTGCAATAGGCCCATGACCTTAGAGCGCCATTCGACGAGTTCACTTCCTACACCAGACCGGAGGTTATGTAAGAGTGTTTAACACCGTAGCAGAGTGATAAGGCACGCTCCGAGCTTTATAGAGTGGTAAACAATGGCGTACATAAATAATAAAACAAGTATACTATATTAAATTCTGCCAATAAAAAGAAACATGTTTAATACGAGTGGAAATTCAAATAACCAAAGATCCAAGAAGTTGTACTTACTTAAAAGGGTGCTACAACCTAATTTTTTTTTGTAATAATTGTGTTTTGAAATAAATAAAATTTATTATTATTATTATCGTTAATAAATAAACAAACTCGTTGGAGAGGTAAGCTTGACGTGTTGTTAATAATTAATGAAAAGGCTCTTTAGTTTAGTCAAAATTCTAATTTAAATCCTATTTAAAAGTGTTCCTTTTTCAATTTCTTCCAAAGAGAAAAGGAAGTTTGAATTCTTATATCAAATTCCAATGTATCTTTAACAACGGTAGACGCCAGCAAAAACTTAAGTATAAAGTTTGATCGTATTTTTTTTAACTTTGGTTTATTTTCAAGATGGATAAAAGTCTCTTATTTCTAGTGGGTTTACTGATATGCAAGTTGTATATAACTCCATCAGAAGCTTCAGAATAATTTTGTAAGAAATGTCTTCACGGATTTACAGTAATTGCTCCGCTTGTCAGTCAAACGTGTATGTGTACGAAATCGTTGATGCATATGCCAGCAATCGCTTGCATATTTCCAATACCGTACATACCTTTACTAAATTTAGTCTACTCGAGTAAAATCGTGGAATGTATAATAACAAAGTGAAGTTTGAAGTTACTGTAAACTTGAATTTTCACTGCTAAAACTGGTGTTACCCATTTGAACTCTAACACTCTCTTTTCAACCTTTTAATTCCATGGGGAAGTATAAATCAAATGAGACATCTTAGTTCCAAATTAGTCCAACCGTTTAGGCTACAGTTATTAAAAATGGATAGATCAACAAACATTAAATAGGTACTAACCAAATACAGTGAAACCTGGTCAAGTGAGACAAGGGACCTGCAATGTCGTTTCACTTATAGAGGTATTCCACTTACCCAGTGTCTCAGATATACAGGTATAAATCAATATCTGTCTCATTTACAGAGGGTTCCATTAATAGAGGTGAGAATACAGGTTATTTCAGTTATACAGGTGCGATCATTAAATAAAATAACGTGTTATGTATGTAAATGTGATTCAATTTTATGTTTACTCTGAATTATTCTACAAAGAGTAGATTTTGGCACATTAAATTCGGGACAAACTTCTTCGCGTGTCTTCCCACTTTCATAAACGGATATTAATTTCAGTTTTTCACGTAATGATAACGATTGTAGCTTTCGTTTTGACATTTTTCAAATAAACATCTGTATGATAGTAAAGCGAAACTAAAACTGGAGGTAATTGAAGCTCAAAATTTGTACTTACGTACTTGGAATTACGTGTGGAATTTGTGGGTAGGATAAGAATGAGTAAACAAACAATGTTATCTCAGTTACAGAGGTTTATGCATATAAAATTTACTCGCTGTCTCAGTTATAGAGGTAACTATGATGATAAATCGAAAGAACAAATCCCAGATATAGAGGTTTACCTCGTCCCACTAACAGAGGTAATTCAGTGCCAAAGTGTTGGGACCTCAGCATGAGTTCCAGTTATGGAGGTTTCTCACTTATCCAGGTCCCACTTAACCAAGTTTCACTGTATTCCATTCCATTTAACGTATAACATTCCTTTGTCATCAGTTCTGTTAGAAGTAACAATTGTCATATCTATTTACGACAATAGTTACAAAAGACATATGAACTTATTTCGTTCATTTCTCTTTTGATTTTAAATTTCGAACTCTAAACATATTCTATGCAACAGAACTTACTTTTCTCCAGAGCAGAATTGATATCACATTGTATCAAATCTTAAAACAGTACCTCAACTGAAAATAAAGTTGCTCTTACCGAATGAACTTGAAAAGGGAGATACATTTTGTTGGGATATAAAATATGCATTGGCATCGTTCCCTCCATCTTTCAATATTTCCTTTCAATGGTATTACTGCAAAGTATACTTGTTTGTATTCTCTGTTTGTTTATGTAAAGAATAAAAATTACTTTAAAGAAATGTCGTTTGCAAAATGTTCTAATTTTAAAAATTTTAGGTTGTCTTTGTTCGATGTATTCTTAGAAATAAAATTGTGAAACATTGTTTGATATTTTTTAAAGGCAGTGGTAAAATGTTGGTTGGAATGAAATTTTAACACGATATCTTTTGTTGCCTTTAAAAGTACATATATGAACTTCTTTTTGATCACAAAAAATAGTTTAATCTTTAACCATTTAGTAAAAATTAAATTAAGTGAATGGCCACTTAGACAATGAGTCCCCACTGTTTTAAGAATGAAAAGTTACGGTAGGAGCATACCACGATATGATTCGTCGCCACATGTTATAGATAAATTGTTTCAATAAACTGGTAACGTTTTCTCGTAACTTAACACAAGAAAGTAAGACGAAGTTCTTGTTTCGAACAACACAAGTTTACAACAGATAATTGAATCACTACAGACGTTTGGCTTTTTTTGTTATTAACTTTATTTAATCATGTTCAATAAATGCTTTTTCTTTTATCACATGTGATAAACTGCAACAATTAAGGTTAGGCCAATAAGACAAAAATTTAACCACACTAATTATCAACAGTACATTACATTATATAAAACAAATATAAAATAATTATAAATTTAAAATCTCATAACGTTAAAGCTAAAATAAATGAATAGCAAACGTGCTCTGCAACTTCCTACGCAATCATATAACATATAAAACGGAGTTCAAACAAACTCCGACGTGTCAGTAGCTCTAGTAATATGACCCTAGAGAGATAACTCCCATTCCAATTCAAATATATCAATCAAAACTTTACTATGCAAAGTTTGCCTGCAAATATATCTGATGAAAATTAACAGGATCGTTTCCAGTGAATTCATATGTTACATTTTAATAATGTTAGTTAATAACTTATGAATATTTGCATGATTTAATTAAATTACCCGTAATTTAATAAGTATTTAAATGTTATTTGGTTAAATTTTGCAACGGAAAAATTGCTATAATTAATATTTTACTTCACAAATATAATTTTGTGAACAAAAAACGGAATCGAAAACTATGCTTACGTGAAATCTTTTATCGTTAGAATCAATCTTCGTCACAGACAATAGATGTCTCACAGCTTCTGATTTTCTTGATTACTTCTGTTATCTCCGTCGGAGCCTTCTAAATCTAAGAAAGTTTTATTGGGTCCCGGCCCGGCCTTTATTACTATAGTTCCCTTTTTTTATTTCGTCGCAACGAAACGATTCCGAATCTATTTACTCATCTGAGGCATTCGAATCGAAATGACCTATTCTTTTTTTATTTCATGGTCTAAGTTATAAAAGGTGATAGAATCATTTCAAAATTATAACACAATTGACGTTGACAGAAACATAAATAGTTTAGTCGCTTTAATATAAATTATTTGTTGAACCCAGAATTAGTTGTTACCAATATAATAAAATAATAAATAAACTCTGTTAAAGTATATTGCAAAAACTTTCATGAAAAAGAGAACCTTTTTTATATTTCTTACTTTATAATAGATACAATATGATAAAATGTTTAGGATCGAGGCGCATCGAGGACAAAAAAATTTAAACTATAGGGGAAAAAAATAATGATCTCTTATGACTTGTACCACGTACACGTGTAAACCGGTCGAGGGTGCGGGGGCGGTTGACTATCCTGGGAGCCCGGTGCGCCTTAAAGATGTACGCCCGATGACTAAGCCGACCGCGGACACTCGTTTCCTGATTTAAACTTCCCGAGAATTTAATCAACGTACCGCAAAAGGCACCTACAAGCTTTCGCAAAAAAAAAAAACTTGGGGATAAAATGTCTAAAGCAGCAGCTTTAATCAAAATATGAAGTTAAAATTTTAAAATCTTTCTCAAGCTTTTATATATTCAAAGATAAGTATATTTTATAATTACTTTATCGTTTACACTTACTTTTTTTATAATTTAATGTTAATTTCAAAGTACGGTTATTACTTGGAACATCAGTTTTATAAGTGACTAGCTGTCGCCCGCTTCGTTCGCGCGGAATTTAAAAAAAGTAACCTATGTGTTCTTCCAGACTATGATCTATGTCTGTACCAAATTTAATCCAGATCAATTAAATCGTTCAGGAGACACCTTCAAACAAACACCCATCCATCCAGACAAACATTCGTCATCATATATATTAGTAAAAAGTGAATAAAGTTTAGCTATTCTACAAGAGAAAAATATGTAGAACAAAATTATTAAACCATAAATCCCTATTTATAATTTGTTACATTATCATTTAATATCCCAGTGTTAAATACTAATATAAAATAATATCTTTGAAACTATGACCACTTTACACAATGGTGGACCCATACTGTTTCCATTTTAAATCCTTTTACAATATAATTTATGCTTAGTTCGAGTAATTCTCGAAATTTGTGAGCAGGGATTATAAACTACAATGTTGCCCACTTTATAAGTAAGTTAAAATAAATACAAATATAATTTTCATACTCTAATTTATCGGACGGTTATTTATCATAAAAATCTTTTTTTTTTAAATAGTAGATACATAGATTTATATATCTATTACTATGTATGAACCTTTTTATATGCAGGTTAGTAAAACGAATTTTATAAAAGATACGATTTAAAACTTTTTGCTGCAAAACACTGGCAGGCTTTTGTCTTTAAAAAAAAAGAATCTATACCGTTTCATTAAACTCCTTCCCCAGGTCATCGGCTCTCACGGTCCATCGCATCGTTGATCAGTGACTAATCAGGTACGGTAAGCAATTATTCCAGTTATACCCGATACTTATGTCCACAGCTCAACCAGGCCTTCTACTACAAGCTCACGTATAAATAGGGATAATATACGACGCCTGAGTCTACACTCATACAAGCCAACATTTAAATACTTAGATCCTGAGTACGCTTTTATCTAAACCTATATTTGAGCAACTTTTCTAATAATGGGTAATCTAAGAACGTGCTTTAAATACATTAGCATGTTAACTTCAATTTCCAATCATTATTGGTCGTTTTTAGAGAAAGTAAATGGTTGCCTGCGAATAGACTATCCTCTCTATTACAACGTCCACAATTAAATACTCACTTCCATGAAATACAGTACCCTTCCGCCAAGCATGCAAAAAAAACCATGTTAAAAAAAGATCATTATGTTTAAAGTTCAGAGGGCAAAGTTATAACCTAGTAATATTATCTAGTGTAAATTTGATTACTTTCAACTCCAGATGACGTAAAAGTGTTCCGATAATAAAAATATGGGCAAATTGAAATAAAGCCTTTCAATGTTTCATTTTCAAGCATTTTCCTTTCTTACTTTGAACAATACTAACACGTTCAGTGCAGGTATAAATAAACTAATCAAAGTCGGCTTCAGTATCAAGGAGCGTTACATGATCGCTAATCGATATATATTAATAGCAGTTGCGGATCTAGTATTATATATAACTTACGTCACTAAGCTTCTTGTAGCTTCCAAAAAAGTGAGATAATTTTTCAAATCGGTTTAGTAGTTTAGTAGTATGCAATGCAAACTAACGAACAAACAAATTCCTCTTTATATGTAAAAACTAGATATTATATAGTATTTAAAAAATATTTAACATACTCGTAACATGTGTTACTTATAATAATTTTTGGTGAAATAATGTCCAGTAATTTTCTAGCTTATTTGATCCATACATATAAATATATAAATATTTTATACAACGTTTACTCAGTTTTATTTTCGTTGCAAACGACAAAAATTTCAATAGACAATTTTAATGCTTGATTCAATCTTATTGAATACGCAAGTATAAAATGTACATACTTAGAGTATTCATTGCAGTTTTATTAGATATTAACATACTCGTATGATAACTACAGATAATTATGTTGAAATTGGATGATAAAATAGATTTTTATTTAGAAATATATTTAGGTTTGAGTTTATGTTAAGGGTGCCGACTATCCGTTTGGCTGAAGTCTAAAAAACGTTCGCATAAAAAGTATGTCACGTATCTCGTTACTCCTTAAGTGTAAAGTGTAATTATAAATATTTTCATCCCTTACATATTTTCAATTATAACTGTACAGTTCAACTGAACATTGAAAACTGTGCAGTTAAAACTGAAGGTGTGTAGCAGGTTTTATACTAGTTAATTTTGTTAGAGTCTTATACAATTTACAAACTTGCGCTACGTTCGTAATGTTATTACTAATACAGAAGCAGGCATAAGCTTATGCCCTCTTGACGTCACTTGTTAACTTAAGGTATTAAAAGTTGGTTTCTGAGACTGACTGAGAAAAAACTAAAACATAGTTTTTTTCTGTTTTGTAAAAGTATATAGGATTTTTGATCTCAGAAACCATCAATAAGCAGACTAGCTCGGGGGTGATGTACTCGAAAAATAAATGCCAATACGGGGTATATTGGAACACTTGAAGAATCATCTATATTTTACACGAGTTATCACGTCATTAGTTGAGCTCAAGAGTTAGAAAGAATTCTATCCTTATCTATTTCTTATTAAATAAATATTTTAAAAATCAAATTATTAACCAGTTAATTAGTAGAATAATTTATAATTTGTTAAGAGATAAACTGTAAACATACGTTGAAACATTTTATAATTTTATTAAGTGTCCCATATAGTTTATTTAATTAGCATCTTTACTTATTTAATCTAAAAGGGAAATGTGCAAACAGTCCTAAATAACTTATAACTATGTTCGATTGTTGGTAATATTGTTATTCGCAACTACGTCAAGTTGCAAATAATAAGTCGAGTCTCGCTACACGATGTAGGTGGGGCCAATTAGGAATTTACTGAACCTACAGTTACCGACGCTGGCGTTGAAATCGCAAAATTTATTGCGATTTGGAATTTACGGTGTATTCAACTTCTCCTAACAGCAATTATTAAAAGTGACGTCCTTTGTGAAAATTATTTTGTCTATTTAAACATATATTTTTTTTTATTTTGTGCAGCAATGAGTTAACTTTTGAATAGAAAATAAATTATACTTAATTATTATATTTAAGTCTGTAAACAATTGTTAAGCGACACCTACTACATATTAAGTAGATGGATCCGTAAACCAACGCTAATAGTTTCGGCCTCATATAAGCAAGGTTAGCCCATGTACAATCAGTACAGAACTGTTTTTTTATAATAGAATGGAGAGGTTAATTTTAAAGATATTAGAATAGCAACATATTTAAAATTCGACACCAAATATAATATAATACCTAATTAAATTCTAAATTAAATTTTTTTATTATACTTACTTCCGTATTTAGTCGTTTTCAGCAATTTGTGACAAAGTTAACGTGAATCGAAAGACTTATTGATCAAAAGCCTAACAGTGTTCAACAAATGAAAGAGGGGTCCACTCGACTTCTCTAATTTAACAAAACGAAATACGAAAAAGAAGTTACTTCGAAGGCATTAAATACGAGACTCTCATTTATTTTCATCATTAATGCCGTCACAAGCCTCTTCAAATTCGAATTAATTGATTGACGTTTTACCGCCTTATATTTTCGCAGTTTGTTTCCTTTAAAAATTAACAATTAATAAATAAATAAGTGTTAAAACAGGAAAACAGATAAGAGACTAGAAGAAATATTGAACTTTCAATGGCCTTAATGAGGATTCACACAATTATAATTCCTAAAAGTTCTATACACGAATTGTCTCTAGCAATCGGTAACCTCCTAACATCAACCGCTTGCACCTGTACCGACTGCTTGTCTGTTTGGTAGTCTGTTTAAGGCGACCTTAAGTTTCACACGTACTTTATAGCACATCCATCGATCTTTCACGTTGGGTTAAAGTTTAGTAATAAAACAAAATCGATTAACAAAATACTTAATTAATATATCCGAATTTCAAGCTAAGAACCTATAGGATAATCATAAATATTTCTTAGGGGTATATTTAAGTGTTCATCTCCGGCGTTCGCTACGTACATTTTTTCTGTTTAAGCGAACAGTTACGGCATTACGATGCCTGCGTAAATTAAATTATCTTTGTTTGTGGTGCGTTGAAAGTGTTACGGTTTTATTTGTTTGAAAAACGCCGAAAATAGTAAATATTCCTAAGGTAAGGTAGATTTTGATCGTGAACTTTTTTTGTACAGTCAGCTTCATAAATATAGTGGCAGTCAAGATATCCAAATATATAGGAACACCTAAAGTGATCAATTATATAAGTACAACCAAAGTCATCAAATTAATTGAAGCATCCACTCTGCTCAAAAAGATCGAAGCGTTCACATCGTCATATATATGAGTACATTCAAAGTGCCCATAATTATAGTAACAGACAGAGCGTCAATAGTAACGAAGCATCGAAAGTATGCAAAAATATCGTAACATTAGACAAAATTGAACTCTATGTCTATTTACTTAAGATACACTTTGAAATATACTACTTCTGTTAAAATCATTTGACGCTTTGTATCAACATAATAGGTTGTCCAATAAGTTCGTTCCGATTTTCAATAGGTAGCTTAGAATAGACCCGAATATATTACAATTATTGAAAACATATGACATGTTTACATAACACATCTATATATATAAAAGAAAGTCGTGTTAGTTACACTTTTTATAACTCAAGAACGGCTGAATCGATTTGACTGAAAATTGGTGGGCAGGTAGCTTAGAACGAGGAAACGGACATCGGATAATTTTTACCCCGTTTTCTATTTTTTATTCCGCGCGGACGGAGTCGCGGGTAAAAGCTAGTACATACTAAACGAGGATAACTTCAGCCATATTTTGACGAATGGTAGGACACGATTCGTTCTTTTCTATCAGTTTTATAAAAACTGATTCACTTAATTTTTGCCGAAATACATAAGACGTTTTGCAATAAAATCGAACAAATATAATTTAAAAGACGTATTCCAAAACTTAAGAGCCTTTAAAATTTCCCTTAAAAATGGGCACGAACTTATCGGACAACCCAACATTTCTCTTCTTATTATTATAAAGTTTAAAATTTATAAATTGACGATACATGACAGATACCTAATCTATATATATATATATATATAAAAGAAAGTCGTGTTAGTTACACTGTTTATAATTCAAGATCGGTCAAACTGATTTAGCTGAAAATTGATGGGGAGATAACTTAGAACTAGGAGACGGACATAGGAACTTTTTATCTTGTGAGCATTTTTTTTTATTCCGCGCGGACGAAGTCGCGGGTAAAAGCTAGTAAGTAATATCAAATTTTACTCTGTCACAATATGTGCTATTTTCAGTGTTTTACTATTTTCGCCGCAGTACGTAAGTTTAATGGTTCGAATCCCAGGCTTACAAGGTTTTTATTTTTCAATATTATCAATCACATATAGAGCTTGTTTTTTTTAATGAAAAGGAAAAATCTGGTAATGTACTTAGAATATGTTTTTTACTTAACAAAAACAATTTTAAATTTTTATTTTTGGGGTATTAAATATTTATATAAAATTAATAACGATTAGGTTCGGCCATCTCGGAATAAAGCGAGTGGGCGGAGAGTGTTTTCACTTGTCATTGCGGTCATTGAAATTGAATTCTACTCGTATATCCATATCCTTGAAATACACTTTGAAGGTATACAACTTCTGTTAAATTAATTGACAATTTGTATCAAAATATTTTTCTCTTACTGTTAGGTATCTTCAGTCCGGTTGCAGTAGAATTTTCCAAGCATAGATTTATTACACGTCTTTGCTGTCGCCTGTGACTTAGTCCGCGCGGAATTAAATGTCGAAACTTACAATAACAAACGTGAACAATAAAAAAACATGCTAATGACGACTCGGTTAAAAAAAGGGACAAGGAATATTGTGGTTCCTTAATTTTTAAAGATGTCGTATTCGACTACTATTGTAACCAATAATTGTTGCGATAAAGTTCAATTTAATATAACGCTTTGATAATAAAATTAAAAACCTTAAAAAATGTAAAAAAAAGTTTGGGATTCGAATCGCCAAAACTGAGTATTACAGCGAACAGTTAAGCCGTAAGGCCAAACTGGCATATATGGTGACAAATTAAAATTTGATATTGCTTATCTATCTAGTATCTGTCATGCGGGACGTAAACTTGTAGTAAATAGCAAAAAAATGTTTTGATTATAAAATGTCAAATGAATTTAACAGAAGTAGTATATTTCAAAGTGTATGTTAAGTGAATAGAGATAGAGTTCAATTTTGTCTAATGTTACGATATTTTTGCATACTTTCGATGCTTCGTTACTATTGACGCTCTGTCTGTTACTATAATTATGGGCACTTTGAATGTACTCATATATATGACGATGTGAACGCTCCGGTGTTTTTGAGCAGAGTGGATGCTTCAATTAATTTGATGACTTTGGTTGTACTTATATAATTGATCACTTTAGGTGTTCCTATATATTTGGATATCTTGACTGCCACTATATTTATGAAGCTGACTGTACTAGCTTCAGCAAAGTGACTTTAATAAGAAAAAAGTTGCAGAATTATCTATGCTCTTTTTGAATTTGTTAGGATTTTATTCCACTAGCGTTAAATGAGTAAAACATTATTAAGAACCGAACTTTCACACCATGTTATATTAGTCAATGGAGATAAAACGTGATTTAAATTGATCAACGTTTGAGAAACCGGGCAGTTATCGCTGGCAAGTTAGGGGTTTACATTTAAATTACAAATCTAAGTATCAAAATAAATGATCGTAAATGAATTTATGTAAAAGCAGTTCGTTTTTGAAAAATAAAATTTGCGACTCTCTTTATCTTGGCGTAGTCACTTATTATGCATCAGCTTTCAGAATTTTTATCTCAACTTAATTGCAAAGTTTGAGAGCAGGACGTAGCTAACGATTTACACTGACATTCACAAATGTTAAATATATTTAAGTTCAAATAAAAATTTGGAAAAATCGAATAAAATTATACGTCTAAGGTTTTGTCTCTTTTATGGCAGTTACTCAGCATTCTTCACTTAGTTACAAAAGTGTATTTTTGAATAAAAGGCTACTTAAATTGCTATAAATTCTTAACTAAATAGATGGCCTAAACCGTAGTTTAGAGTATAAACGAAATCTCCTTAGAAAGGTATTTTTAAAAGCATCAAAGTTTCTATGATACCATATTCAATATTAATGAAATTCTGCAAGTAAGATTTATTCAGAGTGAATTTTAGAAGGCACTAAAATATAAAAGTCAATTTCAAATGTTTGGTTAAGGTCAATTATTTAAAGCACCGTTAGCATTTCAACAAGTTTAGATAAAATTAGCATGTCAGGGTCTCTGTCTGCACTTGACAGATAAACGAGCACAGCTTAGATCAATCCTGGAAATAGCTCGTCTGATATAGTAGCTGGAATATTTTGAATAAGGTCATGGTCTCATTAATGGTCATTTCGGTGGTCAGTCAGTTAATAAAAATTCATATCGGTATACGGTAGTCCAAGCTTCAGTCCTAAACATATAAAGTTATATAGCAATGAACACACTTATTATTTTGTTAATATGACCAACGTAGGTTTAACTCATAGTCAAAGAGATTGGTATTTGCATGTTCGTGATCGAAAATGAATCTAGAAGATGCGAGAGAAGTGCCCGGACCACGCCAAATGGAAATCTGTAGTCTCTATCTATACCTCTGGGTTATGGGCTTGAGTTATGTTGTTATTATTATGAAAGAATATCATATTCTGGTCGTGAAATTTCCTTAATTTAAGACTGGCAGCCTACAATCAAATAGTTGAAAAATTTTTTTTTACAATATTGTGGCAGTGGTAGTCAACTTGGAAAAGATTATATAAATAAGTCAGTCTTTCCTAACAACAAGGCATTAAGTTTATTATTAATTTTCTTGTCATCACTCAAGTAAATGATTAGATAAGTTTTTACCAACTTATATTAAGGTACATCGAGGTAACTGTAGTCGCATTTCTACTGGAGATAATGTACATTACTTGAGCATTAATATATCATTAGAGATAACTATTAAATTCCTTTGAGAATTACGATTGATTAGAAAATTCGATACACAAATTATATAGTTTTTAATTTCGAATAACTGGTATTTACGCGAAATTCTTTTTCTATAAGTTATTTCTTAATATATTAAAAATATCGATCTATCTAGTTCATAAATGGAACGAATGGAAGGCAATTTAATCCAGTAAAGTTATAAGTGCCTTGATTAAAAAAAATATATATACATTTAAAATGCAGATTATTATCTTTATTTTAATTTACTACATTGAAAAGACTTTTCATTAAACTTTGAATAAAAAAATATATATTTAAATTAATTAGAAATGTAAATTATTCAAAAATTAAATCAAAGTTTTTATATTAAAATTATTATCTTCGCTTTATTAAAAAATATTATTGCATTTAAGTTACGATTGTTCTAATACTAAAGATTTCAACGACGCAGTTACTATGTGTTTAGGTTTTTAAACGTGATTTCATGTTAAATTTAATTAATTCATATTTGAACATGTTCTCGTTCTCCTTCTTCCCTATCTGAATAAAAATCTGATATCCCAACATGTTTTATGGGAATGTTTTGTAAGTGTAAACTTAAAAAAACATGTTCTTTGTTGGTTTTAGTGAATAATGTGTTTGTATCGATTAATTGCACTAAAATATTTTTTATAACTTTGATATAAGAGTAATTAACTCAAGCAAGAATCGGACAGTCGAGCAAGAAGTGACGTCATGTTGGTAAAAAATATTAAACGGAGTCCTAGACACGACTACTCTTTTTTGGTGATCACCATAATGCATTTTAATGTCCATATTTCTGATTGCCATTTAAAAATTTACAGATGAATTTCTTATAGATTGTTTAAAGGGTTAAAAGTTTTATAATATATGGTAGGTTAATAAAAGCTTCCATTATAAAATATTAAATGAAGAAGTAATATTCAATATTTTAAAATAATAAAAGGCAATCGTTAGTTGAGAGGTCCGATAACGGAATTCCTGACGTAATGATCCTTGCTCAAGGATAAAGTCTTTCGTAACCTGTATTACTAATACACGCTGATTCATTTGAAATAATACAGTCGAGCTTTGTGAGCGACTTACATCGTAGGAATAATTTTGTAGACTTCTTAAGTTGGAGATTTATATTTTATTGAGTAGTATTAAATATTATAATTTTTCTGTAGTTTATACATTACATACATTTGAATAAGTTGTAAAATCACCGATGAAATTATTATTAAAATGTATTAAATATTTAATCAAGTTCATTGAATTACCTATCTATAAATAGTACGCAAACAGGTTTCCTATAAAAAATTGTAAACTGTGGAGTTTACACTTTTTAATATCTCAAAATATAAATTGATTATGTGCTTTGGAAATCCAACATTCTTCCAGCTTTTCTTTTGTTTTTTTATCTGCTGCTACCGTGATTGAACAAAAATACACCCTTTTGAAAAAACTTTATTTGGAGTATTTTATTCTCTTCAACAGCATCTGGACTTCAAATAATGAAGATTGTCCTGTAAAGCGACTTACTAATTACCTGACTAATACCGATATATTATCTTTATCGTTTTACTAGCTTTTACCCGCGACTCCGTCCGCGCGGAATAAAAAATAGAAAACGGGGTAAAAATTATCCTATGTCCGTTTCCTGGTTCTAAGCTATCTGCCCACCAATTTTCAGTCAAATCGATTCAGCCGTTCTTGAGTTATAAATGGTGTAACTAACACAACTTTCTTTTATATATATAGATTACATTACAATAGTTATCAAAATCAGTTACAAAGATAACCGAAGTTGTCTAGCCTTTTTAAGAAACAGAAAAAACTTAATTTAATCTTGTCAGTGTCAGTGTTTCGTTACAAAACAATGACAGTATAGTGTCATTAATTGTATGTATTCGGTTTCAAAGAAATACTTTGATACTCGACGCTAACTTAGTGCTACAAGACAATAAACGTGCGCGTATTATGAAAAGAACAGAGTACAATGGTAACCTTTAATTGATAAATAATATATATAGACCTAAATATTCATTGATAGATATTACAAAGGTAAATTGTTAAACTTGACCCTTAATTAGTAGTCAATTAAATTATCCGACGTTCTCATTGTATCCGAAACAAAAAAACACGCGTTAACGTTAACATTTAAATATTATTTTCAAGTAATGTCCGTTCAACTTACCGGTTTATTGAGATCTTCACTCAACCATAACTTGTAGCTTATGCACGCACACAAAAGTTCGTAAACTTTGTAAAGTTTTTCAAACTTTATCACGGCGACTAAATTATTTATCAATAAAATAATAATAAAATAAATTAATAAATCAGATGACGTTTTAATTGATTTAATTTATATGTAAAATTAATAATGTATTATTTGTTCGTTTAAAAGTTTTCTGTATGAACTAGGTTTTGTCGCCGACGAGATCTCACGGCGAGGTTTTAGCTCGGACTGATGGATCCCGCTCCGCTCCCGCTGCGGGCGGTAGGTGTCGCTGCGCACCGCTACCCCGCTACCTATCGCACGACCTGCCTTTAATGCACCTTTAATTCAAAGAAGCGTTTATGCATACAAAGACAATATATGCACATAATCTAACTTTAGCATGTCGATTGATAACCTAAGACAGTACTTAAAGTAATACCGAACGATATCGATATCTAGAGTTTTAGTTTGAATCATCGTTCCTTGTGCGTACTGCTAAGGATTGGAATAAGTTGCCGGCGTCAGGTTTTCCGTCCAAGTACGATGTGGGGGCCTTCAAGAGTAGAGTGAATAGGCATCTACAAAGCTAGCGCGTACCATCTTTAGACCACATCTTCACCTCATCGGGAGAGATCGTGGCCAAGCGCTAACTTTTTAAATGTAAAAAAAAAAAAAAAAAAGTTTTATAAGTTTTTTTTTAAATATGCGAACAGCGGGAACTCCGAGGCGATCATAGACATCAATGGATATCCACAACACCAGAGTATTTGCGATACGTTTCTCTTCCACATACGAATAAAGGTCAAGACAGTCTACAATGTACAAATACATGCAACTTTAATGTTGCATTATACCTACTTATTGTACAATGTTATAATATTCTGTCATCATCAGCCTTTCCCTAGGGAAGATCGGCACAGTATGTACTCATACATACATCTTTATCAGCCGTCATACATCTGAATATACTCCCTTCTCACGCATATCTTCTGTCACACAATCCGTCCACATTCATCTTCGTCTTCCATGTTGGGTATATCCCGTTGGGCCGATCGAACTAGAGAGAAATCGGCAAATAAGAAAAAAATCCATTTGACGATTGAATGATAGGCTGATCGTCCCAACGGGAAACACCCACTTTATTGTAATATACTGTGTTTATGTTGAAGTTCTCTTGCGATGCAACAAATGTTGAACTATAATATCTTTGTTACCACTGTCGACACATCCTAGTCAAAAATTACTATTGCCATCTCTCTCAATCACTTTGTTTTTGTACATGTGTTTCAAAATGAGAAAACTCATAAAAAATTCAATGTTAACTTTGAAACATCTATCTATATATATAAAAGAAAGTCGTGTTAGTAACACCATTTATAACTCAAGAACGGCTGAATCGATTTGACTGAAAATTGGTGGGCAGGTAGCTTAGAACCAGGAAAAGGACATAGGATAATTTTTACCCCGTTTTCTATTTTTTATTCCGCGCGGACGGAGACGCGGGTAAAAGCTAGTATTGAATAAACTAAAAGCTACAACTAAAAATAAATGTATTATTGACCTCTAACAAGCGAAATCAATACGTACATATTCTCGAACCGTTTTAGCTTATTCCTGGTATTTTTAATTAAAATTTTAATCAATTTCGTTTAAATTTTACGGTTCTATAAATAGCAGTGGTGATTCAACCATTCAATCGAGATTTAATATTTTGAAGGCGTGTACTCTGTTTCATACAAAGTCCTTAAAACAATTTTCGGGTCTCGGCCATAAAAGATTACTTTATGTTTAGATACAATAGCTGAGCTGTGGTAAAACGTTGTATCCGATAGTTTGATATTGTCTAACCACTTCATTAGCGTTGAACGAGCACAAAAGCTTTTCTAAACGACTGACGATTAGGAAGTCATTTAGTACAAAGTTTGCAAAGCACTGTTCACGAGATAAAACTAGTGGACGGAGCTTTAGCTACGCGTTTCTTTTCTATGTTAGGTCAATATTATATACATAGAGCTTTTAAACTTATTCTAAATGTTTTTTAAATATAATAATTTATGATACTTCAACTGTTAGATACATTACCGCGATATTTCCCATAATACATTCTTATGGAAATTGAAAAAAATACTTAAATCCTTTTGTGAAAAAGTACCCGTAAGTTTTTTGTACCGGTGAATTTCTACTGTAGAAAAACTAATGTTAAATCATATATTTTGGCAGTAGAATTTCACGTTAAAAATATTCTTAAGGTAAAACTTGAAGCACTCGCCAGGGAAATGTTTACTCCTAAAGCTAGCTAAGATAACTTTAATACCGTAGAGAGAAATTCGATAAACTGTATCATTCTAAATAACCGTAGACTTTCACTGCCGAAACTAATGTAAAAAACTTATTTTCGTCCCTTTCATGTTGTTTGAATAAAATGGAATCACAATATGTTTTTGGAGATGTTTTCAAACAGTCGAAATCGACAATAACGTCTTTTCGTTGGCTATTTTTAGAAGAGTGATCATTGCTAAAGAATAGTTATCTTTGTTATCTTAGTTATGTATAAAAAAAAACAAGTTAATAGTTATCTTTGTTTCTTTTTTTATTGTCTTTGAAATTTACATAAATCTTACTAATATTATAAATGCGAATCTTTAGATGGATGGATGGATGTTTGTTTGAAGGTATCTCCGGATCGGCTCAAAGGATCTTGATACAGATATAGAACAGTCTGGAAGAACACATAGGCTACTTATTCATTTTTTTTAATTCCTAATAATAAGCTAACTACTAAGCTATACACAAGTTGCGCCTTTCTTCGCAATAAGTAAAAAATCTAGCGTTTCGCGACTATCGCATTTTTCTGATAGTTTCGTTCCAATAAACATTCTCTTATCGTAATTTTTTACACATTTCACCTAATACCTAACTGCAATAGACAACATTTATCTATATCGTATACTCACGACGTTAAAAGCGCTCATGTTAATTAAAATTAGTATTATACAAACAGCAAAGCATATTTCAACAAAATTTATTTTCTAAAACTTACGTTATTTAAAATCTATAAGTTAACCACACAGGTGGGCACAGTTAATCGAAAAGTTAACTTCGTTAATCGTTAATTCGTTAATTAAAAAATTAACTTCGTTAATCGTTAAAGCGTTAAATTCTCGAATATTTAACGCAAGTTAAAGTTAATCGTTAACAGTTAATCATACCAAATTATATACTAATTTCACACTTACTGTGGCGACACTTGTTTAAAATAGTAATTTGACTATACATTCTATAACACATTAGTATTAGAGACAAGTATGAATGCATTATAGTATATTTCATTACGAGTGCGGAAAGCCTGTCATTGCAAAGAGTTTCAACAAATGTCTATCCGAGCCGAGGCGCAGCCGAAGGTGAGGGTTGACAGTTGGAACAAGTTGTAATGACAGTTTCGCACGTGTATTAAACAACTATTTTTAATACAGTTGCGAAAAAATGAAGCAATTTAATAGAATAATAAAAACACAATAAACTCGACTAACTAAAATGTTTGAAAAATGGCGCCAATCGTAAAAGAATACAAACAGAGATTTTTTTTTGTTTTCTTCACCCATTCTGGGTAGGCAAAGGGAACTATGCCCAAACCGCCAAGTCTTCAGTAGATTATTTTTATTGATATGAAAAGAAAATAAAATTTAATGAGATGAAATAAAATGAATCCTAACCTAATTCATTGAATCAAATCATTAAATCTGATATTGCAACAAATTAGGAGCTTCTTTTTAGAAATATTTGCTTGAATCATAGAAACTTCAATGATTTTTTTGTAAAAACTTCGTGGTTAGTTTTTTCTTTTTAATAGACATTATTTTGACACTTGGGAAAGAGAACGGACGAGTTTGGAAAAGCTAAAGAAAAAGCACGAGTAAAAAAGTGTTTTAATACAGTTGCTCAAAGAGTGGCGTATTGCAGGGACGAAGATCGTTCGGAATGTGGGCTATTACATACTCTTGCTTTTATATACTCGTAATGAAATATACTAATTCGAACCTTCTTTTAATTTTTGTCTTGTTGGTCACGTCTTTCCCGGACGCTCTGATGCATCACACTTGCACGCGAACATCACATATATCAATTATCAACTCTTTCGTTCACCATTCGAGTCGCCGACAGTCGCCCAACATAGCTGAACTTACGAGCGTGGCGTGGCGCGTAATTTAAACAAGAAGACAGCACGTCTCCAAGTTTCTAATTTAACGATTAACGGACTTTTATTAACGGAAGTTGAGTTTAACGGAAGTTAACAAAAGCGTTAACACTTTTTGAAGTTAACTTAAAAGTTAATCCGTTAAGCAAAATATTAACTTCGTTAATTAACGATTAACGGATTAACGAGTTAATGCCCAGCTCTGGTTAACCATCACTTTAACTCCCCATTTATATTTTTAGTGCTTTCATTGTTACGTTTACTAACTTAACCTACTTTCAAAGCAAACTTTATAAAACATGAACGAAATATAATTAACAGGTTACATTGTGTAAACAAAGTGTTTCCATGTTGGTTGAATGTAATTTTAACTTTAAATTTTTCTGTTTCATTGTAGAAAAAGGTGGAAAATATTTAATTCTTTTCTAAAAGTAAGTTTACTGGTGGCAATTGTGGCATATAAATAATGAGAGTTATAAAGACGGTAGATTAATAAAGTCAGTCGTTAATATGCATTCATAAGATGTTGTTTTATTTTACTAGTCTCCCAATACTACATGGTGTCAGGTGTGGTTTATTATGTTTTGTGATGTTTAAAGTGATAAAGGTGAAAGTTTAGTAACAACCATAACTATACACAAGAAATAATGCCGGACGGAATAAAAAAGAATGATAATGTGGCGTCATCGTCGGTGACCTCACTCGCGGCCATACAACAACCACCACCAATGCAAGAAACAGGGAATATCTGTAATAATTGGCGGGATTGGAAGAATACTTTCGATTGGTATTTAATAGCCTCAGGTCGAGATAAGGCGAGCGACCGAGAAAAAGTTGCGTTATTCCTGCACGTAATCGGAAAGGTTGGCCGCGAGCTGTACAACGAGTTAGATATCAATCAAGATATTAAATATGAGCAGTTGTGTGAGAAATTTGTTAATAGATGTGATCCGCAAAGAAACGTCAATTTCGAAAGACATGTCTTTTTCGAAACATATCAGAATGAAGATAAGTTTGACAATTACCTAGCAGCATTAAAGATTAAAAGTAAATCCTGCGAGTTCAAAGAAATGAGAGACAGTTTAATTTTAACACAATTGATTCGTGGCATAAAAAATGAACATCTTCGCGAAAACATGCTGAGGAAACGTGATTTAATGTTGGATGAAGCAGTAGCGTGGTGTCGGGCCGCCGAGGTGGCCGGCGAGCAGGCGGGACAAGTGCGTGGATCTGGCGGCAGCGGGCCGTCGGGCGCGCGCAGCGCCGACACCGGCATCGACGAGGGAGCGGACATCGAGCGCGTGAGTACTCGTGCGGCGAGCGGCGGGTGGCGGCGAGGCCCGCGCGAACGGGCGCCCGCGCCGGCGGCGTCGGGGCGCGCTAACGTGCGGCGCGGCGCTCTGAGCGACGCCAGCCCGGCCAGCCGCGGCACGCGGCTTCGGTGCAGGTATTGTGATAGTTTACATCCAAGAAATAAGTGCCCTGCTTATCATGTTTTTTGTTACCAATGTCACAGAGTAGGTCATTATGCAAAGTGTTGTGTTTCGGGGCAAATACGTGAAGTAGAAGAAAATATGGATAGAACGACTGAATATGAATATAATGAACTATTGTTAAGTAGTATTGAATTAAACTCGGTCGCGAACTCGAGCGGTTGGTTTCAGGAAGTACATGTAAACGGTCATCCTGTCAATTTTAAACTTGATAGTGGGGCAGACGCCTGTGTTATGTCAAACGAGTCATTTATCAATTGTGGATTTAGTCATAGCTTATTAAAGCCCACAGGCGTTGTGTTAAAAGAAGTTAGTAAAAATGTTTTACCTGTGGTAGGTTGTTTTGATGGTTACATATCGCACAATAACAAGTCATGTAGTAGAAAATTTTTTGTTTTGAATGTTAAATGCAACAATCTGTTATCGCGTGATGTTTGTAGTGAATTAAATTTACTTATAAGGGTTAATGAGATAGAACACAAAAACTATAACATTTTGCTAAAAAAATATGAAATTGTTTTTAAAGGCATAGGTCGTTTGCCAGGACTACATAAAATAACTGTTGACAAATCAGTACCTCCTGTTGTCAGTTGTTCTAGAAAAATTCCAATTAAATTAAGACCGAAACTGCAGGAGGAACTGAATCGTCTCGTAGCTGCAAATATAATCGAAAGGGTGGACGAACCTACCGACTGGGTGTCGAATATTGTTTTAGTTGAAAAACCAGACGGAAAAATTAGATTATGCATTGATCCGAGACATTTAAACAAAGCAATTAAACGTAGTCATTTTCAATTACCAACAATGGAGGAAATTACGTCGAATTTAACAGGTGCAAAATTTTATTCACATTTAGACGCGAGCAAGGCATTTTTCATGATAGCTTTAGACAAGGATAGTTCGAATCTTTGTACATTCGCGACACCTTTTGGACGTTATAGATTTTTAAGATTGCCATTTGGCGTTTGCTCGGCCACCGAAGTATTTCACAATGCAATGGTCAAATCATTCACGATGGAGGGTGTCGAAATATTCGTAGATGACCTGTTAGTGTATGGGAGTAGTAGGGAGGAGCACGACCGGCGGCTGGAGGCGGTTCTGCGGCGCGCGGCCGAGCTCGGCGTGCGCTTCAATCGCGACAAGTGCGTGTTTGGTGTCACGCAGGTTAAGTACCTGGGACACACGTTCAGCGAGCACGGTATGCGGCCGGACACCGATCGCGTTAAGGCTATACAAAATATGCCTTCTCCTACTACCAAAAAAGATTTAGAACGCATATTAGGCATGACTAATTATTTATCGAGATTTATACCTAACTATGCAGAATTAGTTGAACCGCTTCGCAATTTAATAAAACGTAACGTCGATTTTCAGTGGAATAAACCACACGATCGAGTGCTTGACGCACTAAAAGAGCATTTAGCTAAGGCACCAACCCTTCGTTTTTACAATCCCAATGAGGCCGTGACGTTGACAGTAGACGCGAGTGCACACGGGCTAGGCGCGTGCCTGCTGCAGGGCGGACGGCCGGTGGCGTTCGCGGCGCGCAAGCTCACTGCGCCCGAGTCGCGCTGGGCGCAAATCGAGAAAGAAATGTTAGCTATAGTTTATGGTTGTACAAAATTTCACCAATACATTTATGGTCACAGACTAGTCACAGTTGAGAGTGATCATAAACCACTTGAATCTATATTTAAAAAGCCGCTCAACGAAACTCCCGTTAGGTTGCAAAGGATGCTACTGAGATTACAGAAATACGTATTAAAAATTTGTTACGTGCCGGGACGTTTAATGTTCATAGCGGACACGCTGTCGCGTGCACCGAACGAGTCTGCGTCGAGCGATGACAATATGCACACCAAGATAGACATACACGTTAACTTATTGTACGAAAACTGTAACGTTAGCGGGGACAAATTGCAACAGATTAAATTAGAAACGGACAAAGATATTGCTTTGAAACAAGTGAGGGAATATTATCGCGTTGGTTGGCCTCACACAAAAAACTTAGTTAACAGTATATGCAAACAGTTCTGGTTAGTTAAAGATGAGTTACATACTATAAAAGGGATCGTGTTCAGGGGTAATCGTATTGTAATACCGGAGAGTTTAAGAAAAGAGATGTTAGATCGCATACATGAGGGACATCTGGGCATAGAAAAGTGTAAAATGCGAGCTAGAGATGTAATGTGGTGGCCGGGCATGTCAACACAGATCGAACGTGCTGTTGCGGGCTGCGAGACGTGTTTGGAGCGCGCACCCGCACAGCCCCGCGAGCCCCTCGTCCCACACAAGGTGCCCGAAACACCGTGGCAGGTGGTCGCCTCTGATATATTCCACATGGGTAATAAAAACTACTTGTTAGTAGTAGACTACTATTCAAAATTCGTCGAGGTCGTAACGCTCCATGATTTAAGTAGTAACACGGTGATATGTCAATTAAAAAGCATTTTCGCTCGGCACGGCATACCAAAGAAGTTTATCTCTGACAACGCTAGACAATTTACCTCTAATGAATTTGTAAATTTTCAAACTGAATGGGAATTTGAACATGTGACTAGCTCACCGTATTACGCACGCTCGAACGGCCTTGCGGAACGTAATGTCCAAACTGTCAAGAATCTATTGCAAAAAGCTTTAAATGATAAAAAAGACCCGTATTTAGCATTACTTAATTTTAGAAACACGCCAATTACGGGGGAAAAGTTTTCACCTGCGCAGCTTTTAATGGGTCGTAGGTTAAACACCAGGTTACCGATAGTACAAAAACTCTTACATCCATCAATCCCCAAACAATCACAAGTGGTGAAAATGAGAGCACAAAAAATTCAAAAATCAAAAGAATATTATGATCTACACACTAAACGACTTAGGTCATTGCAGTCGGGGGAACAGGTACGTATTCGCGAAGCGCCAAGTGCGGGCGGCAGGGGTCGCTGGGTGCACGCTCGCGTACTCAATCAAGCGGCTGAGCCGCGCTCATATTGGGTAAGCACGCCGGATGGTGCACACTACCGCCGTAACAGACAACACATAAGGACATACACGAGCGGACAAAAACATACATTTAATGATTACAACACGTATTCGTTACCTGTAACATCTAACAATAACAATAATAACACACAACCATTCCCGTTAGATAAAGAAAATGATGACTCAGTTACACAACAAAATCTATCACAAAATACATCAGATAGTAACTATGTAACTCGATCGGGAAGGCAGATTCGTCCACCTAAGCGTTTTCCATAATTTTTTATTGTGTTATCAGTAATCATAACTGTTTGTACATTTTTATTACTTTCTATGTTTCTTTTTGTCTTGTGCAAAAAAAAAAAAAAAAAAAAAAAAAAAAAAAAAAAAAAAAAAAAAAAAAAAAAAAAAAAAAAAAAAAATAACAAAATTAAAAAAAATAAAAAAAGTGTATGTAATGAGGAAATAAATAAGGTTTGTTATAATATATTCTGTTGATTAAGTAAGTGTTTAATTGATTGATGTGATAAACAGTGTAAAAAAATTTTGTTTGTTTTCATTCTAAATTCAGTGTGTAAAGAAAGGGCATGTGGCATATAAATAATGAGAGTTATAAAGACGGTAGATTAATAAAGTCAGTCGTTAATATGCATTCATAAGATGTTGTTTTATTTTACTAGTCTCCCAATACTACAGCAATCTAAACTTTTTTCCCACGTTCTCTTCAGTAAATGAAAATAAAACAAAAAACTTGCATACAATTGACAAACACAATGTTGTGCGAATGTTGCACGCTCGTAAAATATTTTCATTTAACATAAGAACAGTATTTTGACTTCGTTTATAGTATTCAAGTGGTTTTAGATCATAAAAGAGGGAGAAGCGTCGATGGTTCAGCGAATAACTACTTGTCTTGTAATCCTGTAAAGTCCTGAATTCGATCCTGGCTTATTTATACTGATGTGTTTTACGATTAACAATTTCATATCTATGTACATGTATCCGACGTTCTGACGATGAAGGAACACATCAATTTCAATATCTCATCCAACTCAATGTCATCCCCCAACATAGGACCACATACAAACAACAAACCCCACGGTGGGTGAGTACGAGTTAGTCCAGTATATCAACCTTGTTAAAATCAAGTATTTTCTTACCAGGTTTAATTCAATCGATAGCACAAATATCAACTGTGACTTCCAAGTGAATCAAAAAATAAATAAAAATAAATTATCAAAGTCATAACGCCCTACGAGGAACAGGTTTTAATTTTCACGTCAACCTAATACAGGTGGCCAATCCAATAAAGTAAAACTTTACGAGTCAAAGCTTTGCAATTGTAGTTGAAAACTTCCGAGAGATGGCACTGCTATTAATTGTTTTCAATAACATAAGCAGCATTATTAATAGCAGACATTTTTGTTACTAATATTATAAACGCCAATGTTTGGATGGATGAATGTTTGTTTCAATGTATCAAGCACGACTCCATGGATCGGGACGAAATTTGCTATAGAGTTGGGACTATTCAGCAACTATGTACGGTACCTATAGGATTTTTTTGTTACATATTTACTCGATAACTCTACAACGGTTCAACATAACTTAAAATAAATCACATACTGATTTTTTTTCTCTTATCATAACTAGGACTATAGGAAAAATAAAAAATCTAAAATTATTTTTACATATTATTTTATTCAAAATTTCATTTAATAATATATTTCAATATATTGTTAATTATGATATATACTGAGCTCGATACAAATATATAGCATTATATAAACAACTATAACATATTTAGATGTTATTTTATCTAACTACAATCTTATATTTGTTACATAAAAATGGAAACAATTAAAAAAAAACAAGTTGTTTATAACTTTTTATCTTAAAACAAATTTAGTAATCAGAAAATAGGAAATATGGTTCTTATGTATAAGGGACAAAGTTACAAATCGATGATTTTTTAAATGTAAAAAGCTACATATTAGTTTAATTAACAACATGCATTAAACAATATACACATTTAAAGGTGTAAATGTTATTGGAACGAAGTTCCTTATCGCGCGTTGTGAAAGGGGGCTAGACGGAAAAAATTCTTACGAAAAGTTGTCACGACACTTTTTGCTATATCACCATGGCAACGACGTGACAATATATAACGAAAATTCATAGAAATAAAATGTACTTCTTGTGAAGACTTAAGTTTTTTATTCATAGAATAAACATTGGTTCCTTCACTAATTAATTGAAAGGAACTTCGTTCCATCCGAGTGTCCTTTGACACCTCTCAAGTTTTTTTTTTGTTGAAGTAAAATGGCCTATGTGGCCTATTTTCCCATATGATTGAAACCTTGAGAACCTCCTGTAAAGTTGTCAATTTGCACATTGACCCTTATTCGTAGGAACTATCGTGATAATTAAGTTTTAACAATATACAATTTCTAAGACCATATAACACTGCTTTAACACAATAAGTACTTGGAAGCCCAAAATATGTTGACCTGTTACTTAACCATCGGTTTCCACTGTCGGAATAATACTACAAAAACATACTTTTGTCTATTTTTTTTTTAAATGAGATAGTGACGTTATATGTTTTTGTATAGATAATCCGTCAGTACAAATGTATGGTTAACAAACAACTCACAGCAACTGCAATCACTTCACTCGGTTTGCTTTCGTTTAGTTTAGAGTTTTTCATACTAATGTTTTTTTTATTATTTATTGTATAAGTATAATGCCTTTAAGATACGAAAAGATTTTATAATTTACTATTAATCGTGTATTGGTCGATATTCGATCACCATTTTTTTGATCAAATATTTTTTTTTACACAATTTTAACTGTGACAAATTTCGTGTTATATTCTCTCACATAAAGGTGATTATACACTAGACTATTTTCTAAATAATTTATATGTAATGTAAAATTATTACGAATGATATAATACAGGTCTGATATGCTAGAACTAGAAAATATCAGAACGGCTAGTTGTTCTGTTACAAGTAAATGCTCTAGTCCAGGGATCCCCAAACTATTTTGTATACAAGTGACCCCCTTTTCCAAAATGAACCGTTACCACAGACCCCCCATGGCGAAATTACCTACTTTTAAGATCAATTATTATTAATTCTGACCAGAGCTGGGCATTAACTCGTTAATCCGTTAATCGTTAATTAACGAAGTTAATATTTTGCTTAACGGATTAACTTTTAAGTTAACTTCAAAAAGTGTTAACGCTTTTGTTAACTTCCGTTAAACTCAACTTCCGTTAATAAAAGTCCGTTAATCGTTAAATTAGAAACTTGGAGACGTGCTGTCTTCTTGTTTAAATTACGCGCCACGCCACGCTCGTAAGTTCAGCTATGTTGGGCGACTGTCGGCGACTCGAATGGTGAACGAAAGAGTTGATAATTGATATATGTGATGTTCGCGTGCAAGTGTGATGCATCAGAGCGTCCGGGAAAGACGTGACCAACAAGACAAAAATTAAAAGAAGGTTCGAATTAGTATATTTCATTACGAGTATATAAAAGCAAGAGTATGTAATAGCCCACATTCCGAACGATCTTCGTCCCTGCAATACGCCACTCTTTGAGCAACTGTATTAAAACACTTTTTTACTCGTGCTTTTTCTTTAGCTTTTCCAAACTCGTCCGTTCTCTTTCCCAAGTGTCAAAATAATGTCTATTAAAAAGAAAAAACTAACCACGAAGTTTTTACAAAAAAATCATTGAAGTTTCTATGATTCAAGCAAATATTTCTAAAAAGAAGCTCCTAATTTGTTGCAATATCAGATTTAATGATTTGATTCAATGAATTAGGTTAGGATTCATTTTATTTCATCTCATTAAATTTTATTTTCTTTTCATATCAATAAAAATAATCTACTGAAGACTTGGCGGTTTGGGCATAGTTCCCTTTGCCTACCCAGAATGGGTGAAGAAAACAAAAAAAAATCTCTGTTTGTATTCTTTTACGATTGGCGCCATTTTTCAAACATTTTAGTTAGTCGAGTTTATTGTGTTTTTATTATTCTATTAAATTGCTTCATTTTTTCGCAACTGTATTAAAAATAGTTGTTTAATACACGTGCGAAACTGTCATTACAACTTGTTCCAACTGTCAACCCTCACCTTCGGCTGCGCCTCGGCTCGGATAGACATTTGTTGAAACTCTTTGCAATGACAGGCTTTCCGCACTCGTAATGAAATATACTATAATGCATTCATACTTGTCTCTAATACTAATGTGTTATAGAATGTATAGTCAAATTACTATTTTAAACAAGTGTCGCCACAGTAAGTGTGAAATTAGTATATAATTTGGTATGATTAACTGTTAACGATTAACTTTAACTTGCGTTAAATATTCGAGAATTTAACGCTTTAACGATTAACGAAGTTAATTTTTTAATTAACGAATTAACGATTAACGAAGTTAACTTTTCGATTAACTGTGCCCACCTGTGATTCTGACTTAGGTTAATAGAAGACAGAATGAGAATTAGCAATGCTTTATGTTCAATATCGACCACTTTGGGAATCCCTGCTCTAGTCTATACTCACCTTTATATATTAGGAATATAATTATTTATATCTTTAATACTCAATATGATATTAGTTTAAGTTTCTCAAGGTACTTTATAGGAATAACGTATTTATATAATTTATCATATACTTAGTGATTATTGTCAGTTTTAATCTAAATTTGATATTAATATATAAATATGATGAGTATATTAAATGTTATAATACTTGAATATTAAAAATTAAATGCAAATTTTAATCATTAAATATAAATGTAAAAGATTTGATATGAGAATTATAGAAAATTAGATCAAAGAATACATTTTTATACAACTAGCTTTCACATTGTAGTTTAAAAACGTTTTTTTTAACATAAGAAAAATTTCATAAACAAAAAAATTTCCATGTTAATTGAAATATGATAACTATCATTTAACTATATCAATGGGTCCTATGTACAAGGGCCAAAGTAACAAATTGATGATTTTTACTTTTTATGTTAAAATCTACATATTCATTACAACATGCATTAAACACAAATACACATTTACATATGTAAACGTATTTTTTTGCTAATGTAAAAGGGATAATGAGGCCTATTTTTCTATATGGTTGAAACTTTGAGAACCTCTCCTATAAATTTGTTAATTTGCACATTGTCCATTATTCATAGGAACCATCGATATTTGAATTTAAATCCTTAAATATTTGATACTGTTTAAATAATTGATAACAATCCCTGTCTACACCGGTGATAAAAAATTATATAATACATAAATAAAACATAAGAAAATAAATGCACTTACATAAATGCAATAAGTACAATTTATTTGGAATCAGTTTGTTACAATGTTAATATTTATTTTAACTAAATAAAAAAAAAACTATAAATAAATGGTATAAAATAAAAGTGGCTTTGAAAATTTAATTGAAAATAATTAAAATTTGTGTTGCGTTCTTTTACACATTTACTTCTCAAGTATCAAGAAAATAAAGGTTACATACATCGATTTATTTTAATATAGCGAAAAAAAGGTCAAAAAACATTTCTTTTCCTTGATATGATAGTTTTCCTATATCAAAAATATTTATCCTACGATATACAAAATTTTTAACAAGAATTTTTAATAACATCTTCATTTTTAAAGAAGTACCAACTTTTTTTTTACCAACCAGAAAAACATTTTTTTTTTGTAATATTTGAATTTTAAATACAGTTGAATGTTTTAAAAAGGGATTATTATTTACGTATAGAAATTTACACAATTTTGTTACTATTGGATTTTATGTAAGGTAACAAATTGTTTGAAATTCGACCGTAATTCAAAATTTTTATAAAACTCTACGCACTTTTCAAAACAACTATAACTATGTCAAATTTCACGTTAATCAATTCGCACAATTTCATTAAATAAGTTTTCGCTTCATGTTAAATAAATTAATGTAAAAGGTAGAATAGATTTAAGATATTAAATGATTGGAAAATTTTTTTTCTTTAAATTAATATTTTTTTTAATAGAAAAGAATATATAAAATAAAAGCTTCAAAAATATTGACTACGGTTACGCATTTTGATAAATCTAAAGCAATATTTAACTATTTTGTGATGATAGTTAAAGTGTTAACTAAAAAATAACCATGAGCTTTCTACTACGAACAAGCATGAATTTTTACTAAACTCAAAAAAACACAATTAATATTGAATTTAAAATATCAAAAATGGAATAAACAGGTTTAAACCAGTAATTGACAAATAATTTGACAGAAAACATCAGACTGCAAGACGCCAAATAGTACCTGATTGACTTGACACATCGGGACTAAGAATTCATTTATGCGCCATGTGCCAACTCAAATCAAATACTATGCAGAATTGAAAATTAACATTAGATCATAGTTCATCTTTCGTTTTAGCATGTGACATACAAAAACGTTCAAAATCTTCTGCAGATCTATCTCCATCATAATCAGCTAATAAATTACCATTAGAGTATATTTTGAATGTAGGCAAAGTTTCGATCTTGGCGTAGTCTGCGACTTTTGGATTATCTGACGCTTCCACCGCTGCGACTAGGACAGGTCCACCGATTGACTTCATTTTAGTCGCAAGTCTACTGTATACCGGCTTCACTGTCGAACAATGACCGCACCCTGGAAACATTTAATAGATCATTTAAAAAAAAAAAAACATAAAACCGAAAAAAATAGACAAAATATTGAACTCTCACTCTTCAGAATCAATCAAGTTAAGTTAAGATATACATGGCCATTAAAAATAACTCTGTCGGTCGGTAATAATATAGAAATTATAAATTGGACATAAAAAACTAGAAATTTTAAATTAGACTTTGAAGCAATAAATAAAAAATTCTGCAAAAAAATAAAACATTTTTCCAAAAAAAAAAAACTTACATGTAGCATAAAACATGATAAATGTGGGTGTTTTTGAGGCTATAACTGAATGGAAATCGTCATCATTAATCATCTGAACATTAATACCAAAGCCCGCCTCCTGACTTGTCTTCTTTTTCTGCGAAGTCTCATGTTTACCCCGCTGACTGTTAATGAATGTTATGAAATCTTCTTTCTGAAATAAAAAAAAAAAATTGATTAAGATGTCACATCAACCTGCCCTCATACCTATGGAGGGTCAGCACAGTATGTACTACTCCATACATTTATCAGCCGTCAAATCTGAATTTACCCCCTTCTTACATATATCCTCTTTCACACAATCCATCCATACTTTCTTTGGTCTTCCTCTACCTTTATAGCTATCCACATTCAATAATTATAGACTATCAATATCATTATAGACTTTTTTGTTACATTTTACATGATTACCAAATGAATACGAGGCTATGTTCAAAGGTTTTGTCCATGTGTCAATATTTTTTGAATGTTGATTAAACAGATTTGACAAAAGATTTTTTATTGAGCATTTACTAATATTATAAATTCGATAATTTAGATGGATGGATGTATGTTTGTTAGAAGGTATCTCCGCAACGGCTCAACAGATCTTGATGAAATTTGGCATTAATGTAGAAGAACATAGTCTGGAAGAACACATAGGCTACTTATTAAGTTTTTTTTTATAATTCTGCGTGTACTTAGTCGCGGATGACAGCTAGCAACTATATACAAAAATTACCTTCCGTCCTCCGGTGTAATCTTCGACTAGTTTATTGAAGTAACTGAAGTATTTAATTGTAGGATATCCTCGCACTTTGTAATCAGAACATAGCTGTTGTTCAGTTGTACAGTCAACTGCACCAAACACAACTGACAATTCATCGGAAAATGTTTCCGCTGCTTCAGAGAATTCAGGTTTCGTACTCTTGCAGTGTCCACACCCTGGTAACAAATGTGTCCCAAACTATATAGGTTATATCTATACATATAATAAAATTAAAGTGGCTGCATGTAATTTGTAAAAAAAAAAACACATTTAGTACACATAATGTTTTAGCGATACTAATAATTAAATATTATTTTTTTAAATTTCTGTCTAATGTGTTTGTTCCTTAATATCCAGAACAGGTGGACCGATTTTGATAGGTGTTTAACGAGAAGATAGTTAATGAATCGGACATTACATAATAGATTACTGCAAACAATATAATCTAGTTCAAATTTATACCTAAAATATAGAAACAAAGAATGATGAATGTCATTTGATTCATTCTTTGCCGGAGAGTTTTTCACGCACTTGTTTAAAACTTATTTAATCAGTGCCTTAGTATTTTCCTTTTATATATAAACACTCTTCTATATATGCAGTTTTTTTAATTTATTACCTATGTTTAAAATAAAACTTACATGGTGCATAGAACATTATTATTGCATGTTTGATCTTCCGGAGGGTATTTTTGAATGTAGATTCACTGAGATGTCTAACTTGTCCTTCCTCTTCAGACCAGGGCTTTTCTGGTGGAGGTGGAGGCGGCGGCTCTTGAGGATTCTACATAAGTAAGTAAACAACTCGCTTTACTAAATCTCATAATTTTAAGAAAATAACTAATAAAGTTAAATATAGTACTGGCATATATATGCTTCAATTTAATTAATTTCAGCTGTTATACTTAACCTTTTTTGTTATGCTTAACCTTTTTTCGTATTCATATGTAGATAGATGTTATTTTACCTTGATAAAGTCCACAATTTGTTCCTCTTGTCTGGCATGTCCGGCATCATACTTGTATTGACCTTTGTTGAAGTACTTTAGTGTTGGGTAGCCTTTAACACCGAAACGCATAGCCAAGGATGATTCTACAGTCGCGTCTACAGCGGCTAAAACGCCTGGAATCTAAAGCAAATTATTTTATAAATAAACCACTGGTCTATTCTTTCGTTCAGACATTGTTAAAACACTTTAATAGTAAAAGTTTTTTGGAAATTACTCAACTACTTTTGAGTTACGTCGTTACCAAGATGGAATAATTTCCATTTATGATGTTATTGTACATATAAAAGAGCAATATCAGTTATGTATAGCCTGATCAGAAATATATGAAACTAATTTCTTTATGCACATTAGAAAGTGATGTAATAAAGAAACCAAATATAACACCCAAGGGCCAGGATTTTTAAATTTTTGGTTAGTCTATAAAATTTTAAAAATATACTTTGTAAGAAATAATGATGATATTCAGAATTCATATACATCAAAATTACCATAGTTATAGAGCATAACAAATTTAGTTATTCATGGTACAAATTAAATTTTCTATACCATTCGAAACTCTAATAGATTAATTATAATCCGATAATCAAGTGTATTTATATAAAAAGATTGAATACAATACATTTTCGTTATTTATCCTTGCCGCTGCTTTTTCAAACTCCGGTTTGATTCTTTTACAATGTCCACACCAGGGTGCGTAGAAGACCACTAAAGCATGTTCAACATTCGCCAACACACTGTCGAAAGTGTCAGCTAGAAAATAAATCCATTGTTAGACATACTATTAATTATCATCTCCTTGATCTTGTTCCACCCACGTAGGGTCGGTGCACCAGGTTTCCGTCCTCTAAATCAATCTCTCTGCCGTCATCTCCATTGTCACCCCCTTCTTGATCTTGTCACCTTTCACGCAATCCTTTCATCTCTTCCTAGGCCTACCTCTACCAGTGTTCCTCCACACTCATACTTAACGTTGTCTTTGCCTCATGCGATTCTTCTGTCCTCATAACATGCCCATACCACGCTAACTTTTTACTTCTCAATTTTTCTACTACCTGTGCTACTTTCAGACTTCCTCTAATATACTCATTCCGTATCCTATCCACTCTTGTTACACCACACATACATCTTAACATTCGCATTTCCGCCACATGTACTCTCTTCATCTGTCCCTTTAACAGCCAAACATTTGGATCCATACATCATGACAGGTCTTACAATGGTTTTGTAAATTTTCCCCTTTATTTTGAGGATTAATATACATACTATTAATATTATAGGCCAAATTTAATTATTCACAATGTTAAGTCAGCCGTGAAATTCCACTGCTGACACATTTGTAAATAAACATACATTCATACCTCTTATTCTCTTAAAACAAAAAGAGATAACATATATGTCTTTATACAGGTGTTACAATGTTGGAAACTCACAGTATATCACATACAAAATACATAGTATATCACTAAACATAAATTCAAAGTCCATAATATATAACATCTTGTATCTATATATATAAAAGAAAGTCGTGTTAGTTACACCATTTATAACTCAAGAACGGCTGAATCGATTTGACTGAAAATTGGTGGGCAGATAGCTTAGAACCAGGAATAGGACATAGGATAATTTTTACCCCGTTTTCTATTATTATTTTTTTTATTTCGCGCGGACGGAGTCGCGGGTAAAAGCTAGTATATATATAAAAGAAAGTCGTGTTAGTTACACTATTTATAACTCAAGAACGGCTGAATCGATTTGACTGAAAATTGGTGGGCAGGTAGCTTAAAACCAGGAAACGGACATAGGATAGTTTTTACCCCGTTTCCTATTTTTTTTCCGCGCGGACGGAATCGCGGGTAAAAGCTAGTTATTTATATATAAGAATAACTTACGATACTGAGATGTATGGGAAGCAACATTTGATATGTTATGTTTAAAACAATATATTACATTTCGATTCCTAAGTATTTTACAAAAATGCATTGTAATATCTAATTAAGGGATTTTGATTACCAAGTGACAAAAAGAAGGTGTCATTAATGTCATTTCAGAACAAAGAGTTATTAATGTGATTGCAAGAGAAAAATAAACCAAGTTCTGAATATGTTTCTGCCAGAAAATATACTTTCGTAAAGAAAATTATACAAGATTGTAACTTTGAGGTCAGTTAAATTAGACGCACTATATTCAGAAATAGCTTAATTTAAATCATTAAACAAACTAATTTACCTGTTAAATGCACAACATCTGAATCCTGCGACCAACTTTCATCATCTACTTCCCTTTTCTTTTGATGTACTTGTGAGTTTGGATCTCTCATGAAATCAACTATTGCTTGATGTTTGTTGTCTCCATTATACGGGAAACGAAACTGACCCTTCCTGTAAAATAAAATGTTATAGTAGTATATATCTAGCTAATCTTACTAATATTATAAATACGAATGTCTACATGAATGGATGGATGGATTGATGGATGGGTGGATAGATGTATGGATGGATGTTTGTTTCAAGGTATCTCCAGAACAGCTAAATCCGATCCGATATAACTGAAATTTGATTTGATGTAGAACATAGTCTGAAAAAACACACAGGCTTCTAATTAAGTTTTTTTTTAATTCGGTGCGGACGGCGCCGCGGGCGCCAGCTAGTCTAAAATATGATGAAGTGTTAAAGATATTAAAAATAAAATACTTGCTCATAGTATAGAAGGGTGGGGAATCCAGTGATATTGTATTGTTGTCTTATTCTTGAATTTCCTGGCTTAGCAACATCAATAGCTGCAAGTAATGCTTCACCCTAGAACAAATGTATAACTCAGTTTTATACAAAAAAAAAACTTGTGAGCCGTCATGGGACGCCTGGCAGATGTGAAACATTGTGTGTGTACAAGTAATATGCATAAAATTTTAAATGTTTTAATTAAATAAATAATAATGATAATATTATCATTATCATATTATATTATCATTATAATGATAATAATAATGTATACCTCAGTTCACTCTACTACACATAAAATATATATATGTATAAATTAGTATAGCGTGGCGGCCCGTCGCCACGGCAAGCGTCGCCACGCCAACAATTCGGTTTACAAGTGATCCTATAGATGTTTCACATCAAAAATATATTATATCATTTGTTACAGTGTCAGTATCCTTGTTCCCGACATTAACACAAAGAAAAAAACGTAATGAGAAGCATATTATTAAGTGTTTGTGTTTACCTTTAAATCAGCAGCTGCAGCGACATACTCAGGTTTCATGGTCTTGCAGTATCCACACCAAGGAGCATAGAACATAATCAAAGACCTCTTATATGATGCCATACTCTTCTTCAAGAATTTTGTCAATGCCTGTAAAGTTTAATCTTTTACAGTTTGCAGTTAATATTGATTTCAATATAAATATTAATTATTACTTTAACATTTTTGATCGTTGTGATTGTTCAACAATGGCTAATCAACATGTTATTCTGTGAATTGTTAAGTAATTTTTTACACAATCCGATCACTTGATATATGTCTGAAAGTGTATTTATAAAATATTTGCTTTTGAGTATTACCTCGCCATCCTGGAGATGAAATATATCTGTCGCTTTCGGATCTTCCTCCCAAGGCAAGTCACCGGTAGGATCACGTAGAAAGTTACAAAAGGCAGATACAGTCTCACCCCTATCATAGTCTTTGTGAAATTCACCATCTTTGTAATGTTTAATGTGATATGGTTTTTCATTTGTAACTTTTAATTTTTTGCATAATTTTTTGCCATCGCTGTAATAATGACATTCAAATTTAGAAACTAAATATACAGTAAATCTTCACAGACATATATTACTTAATATAATATAGAAAAAATTGGGATGTTTATTGGCCTAAAAAAAAAAGAATAAAAAAAGGCATATGTACCCATATTTTTATGGATAAAATACATATACTGCTGCATATGTTTTTTATTAATACATTGAGAACAGCTAGTAAATAAAGCTAATCACCTGTTACTACAATCAATGGACACTAAAGTTGCTTTTCCTTTCATCGCATCTGCAGTCTCTTTGAAAACATCCACAATAGCTTGAGATGATTTTGGTTCATTAACAAATAAAACCAATACATTTGTTTTGGTTCTTAGTAACTTCTTGAATTCCTTTATATCATTGGTTTGTGTTATGAGATTGTTTTTTTGTTTCTTTGCATGAACCAATGTATGCATACATAAACACAAATATATAAACAGCTGTAAAGGAAATATAAAAATGTATTATACTAAACTTAAACTGTAAACACCAGATTACCAAAATATTATAATTGGTATTAACTTTAGATACTGTTCACTGGTTTAAAGAATAATAAGTGTTAATTTGGAGCATCTATTAAGCAAGCAAAAGTATACATTAATTTAAAAAAAAAATGAAATTTTGAAAGTTTCAATGTTTCATTCCAGTAATGTTTATGCCAGTGAAATGACAACCGTAACATTATTTTAATATTTTTATTGAATAATTCGCAATGTCCAAAGCAAGCAACCACTGTAATATCTTACTTATATTTAAAATGCGAAAGTTTAGACATGTTTTTAGAAAGTATCTCCATAACAGCTCAACAAATCTCAATAAAATTTGAAATGCATGTAGATCATAGTTTGGAAGAACACATACTATTTAATTTTTTAAATCCCGCGCGGACGAAGTCGCGGGCAACAGTTAGTTTACTAATAAAACCTGCATTAATTCGCCACGCGGCATACTAAGCATAGAATTGGCGAACTTCAAACAACATTCGAAATGTTTAATGTTTTTCATGAATACCCCAATGTCTTCCCAAAGCCACGCACTTATTTCAACATAAAAATATTAACGTTAATAAAACAAAACAAACAATGACAGAGATAGTTTTTTGTTTTAGATAACGGAGTATTTGAAAAATGTAAATTTTATATCACAATTGTGTCTGAAATATTAACTAATTCTAAATCTTTCCATTTTTTTAAACAGGTTCTAGTTAGCTTTTATTCTATTTTATTTATCTAAATGTTATAAAAGTTGTGTATAAATACAAACACGTAATGCCGGCTTTTTACTCACTTGTAATAAAAGTTGATATCGCATGATTTAACACAGCTCCAACACAATTGCACGGCAATATCAATTAATGAAGCGAATAAATTGTAAGTAAGCACTGTAAAAAAGTTGAGACTTAAATGATATATTTTCCCAAACAAAGTTTTAGTTTTAACATTTGATTGACTTGCTGCATACAGGGAAGTTTTTAAGAGAGTAGTAGTGATGGGCGTTAGATTTATAAGGGGCTGTCGATGTCGACGTCCTTCCACGCGTCGATAGTTTTCTGCTAAAGACTATAAAATAGTAGGTAAGCTTGTCTGTCAACTGTAAAATGAACCTACACTAAAGTTAAAAAGCTAAAAATTGTTTGTATGCAACGTTTGTATCAATTATGTCACTAGACTAGCCAATACGTGATTTTATTATTTTTAAACCCAGCAACTACCCAACCCACCTAACCCACATCTCATTTATTTTCAGTGCCTTATTTATGCCAGTGCCATAAAATTGTATTGCAATGATGATTTCGAAATTATAATTATATCAACAGAATACAAGGTTTTTTAAACATAAGCAAAATATTGGCTACTTATGGAAAAATTTTAGACTGCTTCCAGTGCACAAATATTTTTATAGGTGGTAACCCTAGTGGTAGTGGAAGTCTACCGGACCGGTAAGTTTATATCGACTTTGTCAATGTCATGAAGGTCATATCTAGTCAGTTTTAGTTGTTCGAACTTTCAGCCGACACTTATTTGTGATTGGTTCAGAATCCATTTCTTTGAATTGTAGCGAATAGATGACAGGTATAATTTTGATTGAATTGAATGACATAAGTAGTGTAACCGAAATCAAACTTCAAATTTTTGCAGGTAAGGTAGACGACGAAAAGTGGAAAGAGACATTGGATTGGATTCACTGACTACTTTATTCGGGAAAAGATCGAGAGGCGTAAGGACGTTGTTTGTCGTTGTATATTATATCCAAACTTTAGTAAGTATTTATGATTATTACACATTAGCCTTATTCTTACATAACTCTTTTGTTTTTTAATTCATAACACATTTTAATTTTTAGATAAATAATCGCAAAAAATGTCCCGCAAATTTGTCGTTGGTGGTAACTGGAAGATGAATGGAGATAAAAATATGATAAATGAAATTATAAATAATATGAAGAAAGGTCCTTTGGATAAGGATGTTGAGGTATAAAATTTAAATCTTTCTTGCATAATGTACGATAAAAAGTTTCAAAGGCATTAAAGTGTTGGTATGACATTTTGACCTTGAGTGCTATTATTGTTGCACTTGTAATTTAAAAGATTAAAGAACCACTTTAGTGATTATGATCCAGTTATGTTTGTATTCTTACTATTTCACAGCTGTGGAACTTCTTTTATTTCATATATGTAAGCACAATTTTTAATAGACAACTTTTGTACACAGGTTATCATTGGGGTACCTTCCATCTATCTTACTTATGTAAAGAGTATTGTACCCGATACAATCCAAGTTGCCGCCCAAAACTGCTGGAAAGTTCCAAAGGGTGCTTTCACAGGTAAAAATGTTTTGCCATCACAGTAATACTTATCAATGTTTATATTTTTAACTTAATTAAACTTTTATATGATAATATATCATGCACTAGAAATTATTACTGCTTTGCTTTATTTGATTAATTGCACTGCAAAAAATCTTTCTACTTTTTGCGAAAGTTTTAATAAAGGTACTGATGTTTGCACTTAACAAAAAAGTAACTAAGAAATCGTGGACTATTAATAAAATAAACATTCCTTTAAAATAAGGCTCTTTTTATACTACTGCTTTTGCATATCTCCACTGTTACATACTTTTTCTCCTCTCTCTTCTAAGCTTTTATGCCATATGTAGGTGGTCACCTTTTTAATTTATTCCACTTTGCTTTATCCTTTACATCTTGATTTGTAACGTGGTAGTCGCCCATCTCTTTCAGACCCAAATCCCTTCACACCTACCTTTATCCTTGTTATACTTTTTATAAATGCCAATGTTTTAATTTTTTTTTTAATAAATAAGTAAGATTTTTAAATTTCTAAAAATCATCCTTATATGTGTATTTTTAGGTGAAATTTCACCCGCTATGTTGAAAGACATTGGTGTTAACTGGGTTATCATTGGACATTCCGAACGCAGGACAATCTTTCATGAAAATGATAATCTCGTAGCTGAAAAAGTATGTATTATATGAATTTTATACTTTGAAATTAAATATAAATCTTTATATTTAATTTTTCATATTTTTTCAGGTGGCACATGCTCTTGAGTCTGGCATGAAAGTGATTGCTTGTATTGGTGAGACCTTGGAAGAAAGAGAGGCGGGAAAGACTGAAGAAGTTGTATTCAGGCAGACTCAGGCATTGGTGCCGGCTATTGGTGACAAATGGGCCAATGTTGTGCTTGCCTATGAACCGGTCTGGGCTATCGGTACTGGAAAAACTGCTTCACCGCAGCAGGTAATATGTTACTATTATTTATTTATTATTTAATAACAGGGTTCTTTAGTTGTTAGAAATTCCATTAAATTTTATTTCTGGATAAATGTTTACATTTTTTTTCTGGAGGTTTTTGGTTATGTCATGTTTATGTTCTAGCAAGGACCTTTATTTGACTAGTAATTTATACTCTATTCTTACATAAATACATCTGTGGTGAAATGATAATCAATTGTTACTTGTACTCAGTACTACAGTAATTTTGCAATCTATATATATAAAAGAAAGTTGTGTTAGTTACACTATTTATAACTCAAGAACGGCTGAAACGATTTGAATGAAAATTGGTGGGCAAGTAGCTTAGAACCAGGAAATGGACATAGAATAATTTTTACCCCGTTTTCTATTTTTTATTCCGCGCGGACGGAGTCGCGGGTAAAAGCTAGTATATAATAAGTTGAAGAAATTAAAAGACATGTGTGAAGTCAACCAACCCGCACTGGGCCAGCATGGTCGGCTATGACCTAGTCATACTTAAGTTAGGGTAGGCTCCGGGCTCCTCGGTGGGGACGTATAGTGAGCTGATGATGATATAATAAATTTAATTGGAACAACATTTATTGACATTACAAATGTCCACAGGCTCAAGAAGTACATGCTTCATTACGTAACTGGTTGGCAACTAATGTGTCAGCTGAAGTTGCTGATTCTGTACGAATTCAGTATGGCGGCTCTGTCACCGCTGCCAACGCTAAGGAATTAGCTACTTGTGCCGATATCGATGGTTTCCTTGTAGGCGGTGCAAGTTTGAAACCGGAGTTTGTTAACATTGTTAACGCTACCAAGTAAATTTCTATCCATAGTTTAGCATTTCTTGATGTATGTAACTGTATCAATGTTGCAAATATTAAATCTGTGTGAATTAATTTGATTTGAAGTACTGTTTGTTGTACTGATCAAGTGATGTATTATTTTATATGTGAATTGGGGCAGCAAATAAGTATATAGACTAAAATATATGATTAATAGTGGGTTTCTGAGACCTAAATCCCAGACATATTACTATCTCTGTCACCTTAAAGATAATCAGAGATAAATATTTGTTATATTATTGAATTTTGAATGGATAATATAATACATTTTGCAACATTGATAATATTATGAAACTATTTAAAATATATGTTTATTGTTTAATTCCATAATACAACCTATTTAAACATGTTGTTTCTATCTAACACTAATTTAATGAAATTGTATTTAGATTTATCGAAAAAATCTGCCAAGAAAGTGTTTGTGTTCATGTTTTTTTAACAATTTTTCTTGTTGCGTTGTTGCATAAATCTGTTTAAAAGAATGTACTTTGTCTATCATTGTTTGGTGTTTACTTTCTCATTTAAGTTTTAAATCGTTATATTTTTGTTCAATTAATTAAATCATGGATAATACTAGTTTAATTTTTATTAAACTTAATATTAACTTATGATAGTTGCAAATAATTTTATTAATTATATTGTTTTTTTAAATAATTATTAGTGATTATTTAATTCATACAAAATCCAACTAAAGGCTTTTTACTATTAATTGCTAATTAAACCATTATAAATTTGTTCCTTTCTAAGCTTTTATTTTTTAAGAAAAAATGTTTTTCATTGAAAACTCCAATCAATGATGGAATGACTTCTCAACTTTTTATGAAATAATATTTTCAAGTTTACTATGATTATATATAGATGAAATTAAACACTTCAATCAAATTGCGTTATTTTATTAATAATCCAATAAAAACAATATACATTATGATACATTTATTTATTACATCATATAAACAATTTTATATGTTAATTATACAAAATATACAACTTTTTTTTCACAAATTATTTAGATATAAAATATACATTTTGTTAGTTTTTTTCCTAAATTATATATAAACAAATAATGCAATTATCTACTTATAATATTACCACTTCCAATATTATACCTATATGTCCTATATATCTAAATGTTTGCAAATAAAGTAGTACCAGAGGTAGATGAATATCTCACAAAAATATTACAATTATATAAAACAAAAACTTTGAAACTCTTTAAGGTAATTCCACGAACTGATGAACGTGAACAAATCTAATATACTCCGAACTTATGATTTATGGTTGAATTTCGAACAATGGGCGAAAAAAACATTAAAATCAATAGTTAAAAAATGTTTTTCTTTTTATAAAATGCATGTAAGTGGTCAAATAACCATAACATAATCAACTATAAACATATTTCGTAATCAGAAGCCAATAAGTAAGTATTTATAAACATAAGCGGCCATTTACCACTACTTATCTATTGATTGCTTTGTTTTCATAATATGTTTTTTCATGATATGGTTTTTGTTTTGATAACTCGTTTACATTCTTTTATCGAAGACGGCCCGACCTAAAAATGGTAGGTGTTTTACGACTGGTTCACCGATCGAAAACAAGTCCCTTACGGGCTCGAACCATGCAGCTAAGAGTGATAGAATGAACAGCCAAAATAATATCTTCACAAACCAATCGAGGAAGTATAGGCTGGAAAAAAGAATAAAACATTTAAAAACCTGGATCACAATTCAATCTATTTTTGATGTAACGTAATTGGCAACATAATTAAAAACACAATTAATAATTTGATTAACATAATTGGAGTAGATGGGAGTATATTTTATGGCTAAATATTTTCAAACATATTTCAAACATACTTTACATTTTTTCACTTTTTCTTACACAACTATAACATTGGCTATGACTTTATGACAAAACAAAATAACCGAAAAAGGGTGATAGTTCAACGGCCGCTTAAAATTAGGCGTTCAATTGAAACAAGATGTTAAAGAGACTATTACTTCACGTTGAAGATAAATGGTATTTACTCTCAAATATTATACTTACAAGTTATGGTACGTTCTATTGTATGGTATTTTCGTTGGATCTTCCTTGAAGCAAAAGATTCGACCACCTTCTACGCAGTCTTCGAGATACTTCACACGATCCACAGCAGTGAGATCTATGTTGAAGATCTTACGTTCTTCTCCTTCCAACTTTTCTTGTATATTATCAAAGTTCGGGCAAGGAAATACCCAGGGTCTCATAGTGAAGTATTGCAGAACTTCTAGTCCCTGGCTGATACGATTCTGTATCCTTACCATGCTGTAAAAATGTCAAGATTTTGTTAAGAAAGTTCAGCATAATAGGTTGTTTTATATGTCCCGATGTGTTTTATATCTATTAACTTTTAAACCACATTGTTGGTCATAATCTATATTGACTTTGTGGTGGAGAACGAAATGGGAGTAAGCTCCTATTTCTCCATTAGTGATAGAGAATAGTTACCCATTTTTTATATCAGCTATGTACATAACTTATATTTATTTCGACATTAGATATGACTTCACTTAAAACAAGACTTTTTATAAGTCTTACTGCATCACAGTAACAATAATTTGGTGTTAAACTGTCATAAAATATAATCAATAAAACGGAATGAATACTCACAAACGTTTTTGTCCAAGTAGCATCAGTAGAAAATCGATAGTATATGCTGGTACCAAATGATAAAATATACGACGGAAATAATGCAATGTTTCGTTGGTTGTAATGTCTCCGTTGGGATACCAAAGCGGCCAAGCCAGTGGATATTTCCGTCCATAGTCTTTACCGATCTGCAAGACTTCACCCCACGTGGTAGGTTTTTGATGGCCTATATTCGCGTTGTAAATAGGAATAACTAGAGGTCTGAAAAATGGCTAATTTTTATACTGACAGAAATATAGTACACAACAGTGTATTAAAAAGAATATTAAATCTAGGTCGACACAGCGTTTTGAACTTTACTCAAATAAACATCAATGAATATACTTACTTCTCAGTCCTTGTTCCTTCCAACATTCCAATAGCGATGATAGCATTGATAGCGGTATCAACTGGTATGACTTGTGCAGTAAGACTGCCATCGCAGAGCATGCTGCGGATGACTCCTTTACCAGCACCCAGCATCACGCCCACTGGACCATTGAGACTGTCCACCCAGCCAGGTAAGGGCTCCGAATACGACGGGCACACTAGAAGTTAATGTTAAAATATATTAGATCTTGACCATAATCCCACCTGATGCTATTATTACTGCTACTACATAAGCGCTTTGTTTCATAAGCACCAAATATCTAGTCAGATCAAAAGGTATTGTGAATCAACCACATCAAAAGAAAAGAGACTTCTCTTTTGTGATCCCTTAAGAAGATAATTTTTATTCGAATGTGTCGAAATGTGAACTGACGTATCTCACAAATTGACTAACAAAGGTGACATGCATGTACGTTTCTGATAGGAAGTACTGGTCACTTTTGTAAAATGAAAGCCTAAAAAAACCAATTTAATATACATGTAATGGTTTAATGGTACCTATACTCGGCCGTACTATAGTAGCCGGAAGATCATCGAAGGCTTGCTCGATAATATTCTCGGCGAGTCGTTTGGAGAAAGTGTAACAATTTGGATGGGGGCCCAATAGCGACGGTGTGATTAGGGCCAGCTGTTTGTCGTCCATCCATTGAATCAGACTCATGACATCTTCGGGTTTCACCGGAGGTGCATGCATCTACAATGTGAATAAATCACTATTTAACAATGTAGTACGAATTGGTTGTGTTTAAACTAAAAGCATACTTTTACTCACGGAAAGAGAATGGAAACATTACGCGGGATATAATTAACAGCACGTAATTTAAACTCAATTTAGTTAATATTTAACTGTTACTTCATTTTAAATTCAGAACCAATGTTGTTGATTTAAATAAAGTTTTCTTTACACGATAAATAAGAGTTCATCTTAGAATATTTTATTACTGTTCACTTAGTTTTTAAGTATGTACTGTACCTTCTCATCTAAAATTTCGTAATCCGGATAGCAAAATGCAGTCGAAAGGTGGATGAAGGCTAAGAGATTCTTAAGTCTTTTAGCAATGTTCACGGTCCGCAGAGTTCCGCATGTGTTCATGTCTACGTTGTCCTTCAGAGGTGCTTCCAGCTTCAATGTTGCCGCGAAATGGAACAGTATAGATATCTCTTTTGACAAGTTCTCAATATCGGAGTCAGATAATCCAAAGTTATCGAACAGAACATCACCTTGTAAGGCCTTAACCTTTTTAAGAACACCTGGTCGTTCGTTTCTGATTCTGTCGAATAACTGAAACAGTTAAATAACTTGTATAGTACATATTTAAACCATTGGTGGTAATAACGCTAGAAAATAAAGATTTTTACATTAAATCGCTATTTTTAAATCTTATTTGGTTACTTTTTCCTTTATTTTAGACACCGCCCATGAAAGCCAATAGTGGTGTATTGTCAGACAATTGTTTACATTCATGTAAAATATATTACAGTCAAAACCGTTTATGGCGACATCGTTTAGAACAACATACCGGTTAAGTTGACCAAAATCAAAGGTCCTGGCTGAATGTTATATGACCGCTTTATCAAAAACATTGGTTTTTACGACATTGTTTACTACGACATACCGCATTAAGCGACCACATTTGATTAATTTTTCGGAGAATTATATCTATAGAACGACCGGCTCAGCTGTATTGTAAACAATTTGAATAGGTAACAGTATCCACATCTGGCACAGTATAATAGTCAATGGCTATTATCGTAAAAGTAAACAAAACTTAGGGTCTTTTGTAATTGCATCAGCTACGGAGGATGATATTGTACGTGAAGTTCAAGAGGAAAATGAAAATGAACAGGAAGACTCGGAAGAACAATTTACAGTGCCAACTTTGATTGACGGTCTTAATGCTTTTAGTGTATTACGAAAGATTGTTCTTTTTAATGAAGAGTTAAACATGCAGGGAAATTGTGACGATACGCTGATTAAAATCCAACGTGAATTACAAAATTGTATGCACGACAGAAGTGTTTCAAACAAACTAAAATTACAGATTTTATGCATACAAAAATGATGGAAAAATGATATTGTTCTATTATATTATACGTTTGTATTGAAGTAAATAACACACATAAAAAAAAAAAATCAGTCGAATTGATAACCTCCTTCTTTTTGAAGTCGGCTAAAAAATGCGGTTTAATTTCCTACATGAATATACATATATTTCCTATTAATACCTGTCACCGGTTGTTACAACTATCGGTTTTTACGACTCAATATGAGTAGTCCCTTCGATGTCGTTATAACAGATTTTGACTGTATTTCCATTGACCAACTTTTTAAAATAAGATACTCCCCGTCTTCATTGAAGTAATATCATAAAATATTGAAATAACTTACTTTGCAACGAAAACCCCGAAGTCAATATAGGAGTTATAAAAAAAGAAGAGAAAAAAAAATAATACAAAAATTTTAAGCAATAATTTCGTAAAATGTAGCATGTAAAGTGAAAAGGAATATTTAAATTTTATAAATTATGTAAGCTTTTTGTACTTCTATATTACATTATTGATTTCCAGCCAAATTCCTGAAAATAGATATTAGTTAAGAAGCGCATTGATATGTATTCATTTAATAATGTCTGCCGACAATCACTCGCAACATAACACACTAGTGTGTTATGTTATATTAGTGCTGTCACTAAAATCAAAATTAACTTATATCTGTATCATACTAAGATATTCACGTGTTTATTTAAACGTGTGGTGTCCCTAACATTTCGAAATAAAGAACAAACCTTTCAGACACATCGTAGATCTGTAAATAAAATGTACGCATCAAATATTCGTTTAAAGAAATTAATCTAACTTACTTGTAAACGTAACATCTCGTCCAAACGCTGTTTAACAGACTTTCCACGTTTAGGTCTCATCAATACATAGATATTACCGATATCAGGTATTGAATACAAAAGTTTCTCAATGAGGACTTTCCCCATGAAACCCGTACCGCCAGTGAGCAGCACATTTTTCTCTTTGTAAAATTCTCTAACCGAAGACGCCATTTCTGTAAAAATTAAAATTAAAATAATAAAATATTTGCGTGTTATTTTTTTATTTTATTGCATAAACAAAATTTTGTGAGCATATTCAGTAGGTCTGAAAATCGGCCAATATATATTTTTCATAACCCCCCCCCCATTTTTTAACTGCGCGCGGACGAAGTCGCGGGCGACAGCTAGTAAAAAATAAAAAAGCGTCGATACTTCCATTGTTATCACTTGATGATAATTTACAGTTTATGTATTTTATTCTCAAAAAAAAATGTGAGCATAGCCATTCAATACAAGTTTTTACTTTGGTCTGTACTCTTTGGCCAAACACTTACGGTCCGATCGTTGTGGCGCCCGTTACTTTTCGTAGAATGTATTTAAAAAAAGTTTAAAGCTAAAACTGGTACGTGAGTGCCCTTAATCGTGTTTAATTAAGGATGACTATGCATACTTCAGCACGCCTAAATGCGCACAGTCATGATTTCAAAAATAACTTATACAGTTTGGAAAGCATATTCTAATGGCCATTCGAAAAAAAGTAGAAAATTATTGAGTAGTTTTTGTATGGTAATAACAGAAAGTTCAGTGTTAAGTTTATAATCTAAAAGTTTAATTTGGTTTTAAAATTAACTAATTTAAATTTATTTTTAGAGAGCTTCATGGTAATACTAGACAATTTAAGAAGCAAAATATTCATAATTATATTTGTTGAAAATGTTTTACAGTGGAGATAAATTAAAATTAAAATTGAACGTAATAAAAACGAATATATTTATATTTTTTTACATAAAAAAATCAGTAACGCTTGCTTGCTTTTGTTTTTGCTTATATTGTCACTAATTTTATTCTGAAGACATTGCCACCGTCAAATGATTATTTTCAATGTTGCAAAATTTCGTAATAAGTGTTCTGCCTCTAATACCTCATCTGTGGTAGCTGAACCAGTCGAAGATGTTAGGAATCATTTGGGTAATAATAATCTGCCACAATTTATTAAAAATGGGTCACATGAAACGAGATATTATTTTAAGCGAGTCATTATATCCGACTTGGTTATAAAGAATTTTATAACTATGTAAACCAAATTTCGTTGTGTAATTACTTCATAATTAATTCTTGGTCAATATAAACGGATTCTACTGTATTTGTCGAATATTTGCATTATGTAAGATAAAATTAGCACACCTTTCACAGTTTGTAAAATGCAAGTGACGAAAGTAATCGCGTTTAATTTTTAGGTCTGTATAATTTTTAATTTATGACTTTTTATTTTACTTTTAACTGTAATTATGATTTAGATAAGTGATTATAAAGCTTTGTAATGAAATCACCCCTTTCCATAAATATCTATAAATGTTAATAAAATTGGAGTGTCTGTATGTTATAAAAAGTGTTAAAAATATATTTGGTCCACATGACGTATTTGCGAAGCTAATAAAGAAAAACCAATTTTTTTAATTTTTTGTCTGTTTATCTATATGTGCTTTCGTTCCGGGTAATCTCCGGAACAAATATCCGTTCCAGCTGACAGATTATGACGGGATTTAGACGGGAAGGTAGCTGATGCACGTTATTTTAATTCTGCGATTACAAAGTCGCGGGCAACGGCTAGTTCACAATAAATAAGAACAAAGTGAAAGGGAAAAAATAAGCGCAAAGATTGTGACTAAGAGCAAATTTAAGGAGAATGAATCACATTATTTCTTTTCGAAGTAGTTGTTAGATTGATCGAATTTCGAGATCGCCGAGTACATGAGGACTTAAAAGACTCGAGTTTAAATAAATTTCTAAATATATTTAACCTTTCTTTTTGTGCTTTTCATTGATTTAATATATTGTATGCGTTGTGTAAAGATATTACAAAATAACAACAGTTCTTGAGTAAAATAAAATCAATACGTACTTATATAACTTTAAACATTAACTTCTACTTAAATGGAGTTTTATCTTAAAAGAAAAAATAAACAAGTAAATATTGTCAACTGTAGAATTTAATTTTTATAAAAATCATTTAACGTGTCAGTGGAAATTTAATAAATAATTACTTTTTTAGTGAAGTAAAATATTAAATATAATTTAACATTAAATGGTAAAGTAATCCTAAAGATAATTACGAAATCAATGTTTATTTTGGATCGTGAAAAGTCATGTTAGATAACGATTTTGATGCTAGTATAACTCGCAATTATGTTAATTTATGGAAAATGTCTATAAATATTCAAAATTCTGCAACGATGAGGTCGAACACCTTTACACCTCTCACATAATAAACGTTTGGTGAAACGAATATATTAAAAAATACGCCTCATGACAACTAGAACGAAATTGGAAAGTTATGAATTTCCTACAATTCTTACTAATATTATAAATCCGAATGTTTGGATGGATATTTGTTTGATCTTCGGAAGGGCTGAACGAATCTTGATGAAATTTGGCAAAGGTGTAAAACATTGTCTGGAAAAACACATAGGCTAATTGTTATTTTTTTAATTCCGCCCGGACGAAGTCCCGGGCGACAGCAAGTTGAATATAAAACATTGGAGACAAATGACACTCTTTCAATGTTAATTGAAAGTCGCACATCGATACATTATCCAAATAAAAATCCGAATAAAAACAAAATTCTTAATGACAGCATGTAGATTTTAAATGACTATAAAGAGTCAAAAATTGTCAATACGAGTTCACTGCAGTAGAAATCCAGTAATTTGATTTTGATTTGGTGAATGTACGGCACAAAACATCACTTCCCTAATGTTTTATGGAACAACAATTTGGCAGGTGAAAGGCAATATGATTTATATTTTATTGACGAAACTATACGCAACGTCGTCCAAACTCGCTTAGGGCTGTCAAAAAGGACCAAAACAGAGAGGCAATTAAAAAAAGTCAGAATAGAATTGATTATTTTTTGATTGTGCAAATTCTGTTAAAAAGAACAAATTAAGGCTTTATTGCTTTCCTCTGCCTACATATTTTGCAATTTACTTAATTACTTTTAAGAACATATATGCAATCATAACACTAGGGCTTTTTAAAGAATACTTATATGTTATAAGTAATGATTGGAAAGGAAATTTGAAATTTTCTGATCCTGTTTTCATCGTTATTCCTTGGTTCATTACCTTTCATTACCTTCCATTTTATACTCGTATAATGAGATTTTCTGTATGAGATATTAATACTCTTTGAAATCCGAATCAAATAACAATTGAGACGGCAATAAAATCATTCTTTATTTAAAAGATAAGATTAAAAGCTTAATTAAGTCAACAGCTTTTTACTGTTGCGATCGTAGGTTTATAAAAGGTGATAATTTTTGTTCAATCTAACTAATATTATAAATGCCAATGTTTGGATGTGAGGATTGGTGTTTGTTAGAAGGTATCTCCTGAACGGTTTCATTACGGATTAAGTTTTTTTTTATTCGCCAACTAGTTAATATTAAAATTATATAATTCTGATATTCTTTAACATTCGTGATCAAATACAGAAATAAAAGTTAATTTAACTGTCAATTTCATAACAGTATGCCTAATTTGTATTACTTTTTAATGTATTTTATTGGATGTAATTTAACTGACGATCAATTTTGGTTTCATTATATTGAATGAAATTATGATTTGTAAAAATATAATTATAAAGTTGAAAGTTGATATATTATGATTTAAATTTGCTTTTGTATAAACTTGTAATTCGTGTCCGTAACATGACGTGTAATAATTTTTCTAATTCTTTTTCATTCAAACGAAAAATGTTACTGATGGATGTTAGGTTGACGATAACTTCGAAACGACTCAGACACATAGACACAGATATTGATGAAATTTGGGATAGAAGCATAATGTTTATGAACACATAGGCTACTAATAAAGGTTTGTTTAAATTCCGCGCGGTCAGAGACGCGGGCGAGCAGCAGCTAGTATATATATATATATTTAATGTGTATGAGCTTGTAGTTACTACGAGTATCTTACAAAGTCCTTTTTAATCGTCATCATAACAATGGGTTTCTATTGCCGAATCACATTAACAAAAACATAGAAAAACCAGAGATAACATATGTTTTTCTACATCAGTGAAAGTCAATATTAATACGTAGAGGATATCATAAAAGATGACCGACTTCAATACAACTTTACATTATTAAGGCCAATAAACAAATTACTCAATGTTACTCTTATTATGCAAAAAATCGGATATGTATGTTAATTGTTTATTTTATATTATCTGGCGATTATAAAAAGAAAAAAATAAATGTAGAAATAGACATTACGATATAATTCCAAAACAGTCCACCAGTTTGCATTCCGTGACTATATGCAACCTCCTGTCCGTACTTACAACTTTACGGAATTGTACGCTACAAGCATTTCATTTATACTTAGGATGTTTTAAGATAAGACCGTATTACATTCTTACAGCTCAAATATGCAACTGGATTCCATTTGTATACACAATTTTTTATGGAATAACTATCGTCAATTATTATCCTGTGCGGACGTTCGAACTCTGTCGGCTCATATGCTTCCCCACTGATGGGCTAGATTCCATCCTAGGTTAGGGATGACTAGGTGGTGGCTCAACCACGCTGGCCTATTGTGGGTTGGTTGACTACACACACAAATACGATGTTTTCCTTCTGCGTAAGTACATCCTGTACAATAGGTGTAAAATATGCCCGTTAGTTACCTTTGTCGTTCGTTAGTGATTTGCAGATTGAGAGTATGTTGGCCGCTATGGTAATTTTTTTTTCTATGACTTTCTCTTCCACGTTCGGTTTATGGAAAACTACTTAATGGTTCGCGTCTTTAAATTCAAAGGGCTGACAAAATATAACATAATAATCCTGCTTTATAAATTTTATCTGTTGTATTTTGTTTTATATTATAAGGTGGGAATCGAGCAAGTTTGCCGCCAGGTTTGCCGAAATAGCAAAGCCTACCCATTGACATCTGTAATTCAATTGCCTACCTTTAATCAGGAAAGGTCCTGTATGCACCATATATCGACATATCTGATGTAGCTCTTAAAAAAGGACAAGACCAGTCTAAACTTAATAATAATTTAAAAAAATATTTTTTTTCCTTAAACCAATTTTTACAGCCCGAACACTACCATTAGATTTGTCTGTCTCCCATAGAATAACAATGAAAATGGATGATAACCATTGGGCCATACTCCGAAATGGTATTACCTGAATATAACCTTGACATGTTTAATGGAATAAAAATACATCCATTATACTATAAAACATTGTTTCTGCAGCCCTACATGCGTTGATATTTTGCATAACTCTGACCAAGCCCACACCGGTCTACATAGCGGTTGATTTGTCCCAAAAAATTAGAACTTTTCCATTGTAATGCAATAACTTACGAGCGAGATCGTTACGTTGTGTCGTGGTGGGCTTAAACACCGTAACTTTCCGAAAATTATTCCGCTAAACTAGTGGAATATTTTTCGTAATGTTAGTTGCCGAATCACAAGTTTCTTTAATGTATTTAGATTGTTAAGTAAATTATACTACACTTACGAAATGAGTAAATAAATCAAATTTTGTGCATTATGCTTACCATTGTTTAAGTTTACTCATGCAATTTGCATTATGAAAACGATAAGAAATTGTATACTATATACGATAGGAAAGATTGGAATTTATAAGAAATTTAAGGTCTCATCTTTTACATAATTTATTTCATTACATATTGCCAAAAATTATTCCATCAAAACACGAACGACATAATCTTAATTGACTTTTGAATGTTATAGTGAATATATGTTTATAGTGAACGTAAATGGTTTTGTCAAGTAGCGAAACTAAACTTTCTCAACGGCGACGCTGCGGACGTAGGTAACAACATCTAAACTTCACGGGTCGTGACACGTGATCTCGGCAACAACTACGTCTTCCCTACTCTAGAGAAATCGCCCTGTAAATTATTGCCTGACTAATAGGAAGGGATACGGCATTTTCTATTCGTATACGGGAACAGTCCTTTGAATCGGTTAGTTGGGCTTACTATTTTTTTTTTTAAAAGGTACTGGAGAGCTTCACTAGTACTAATACAATCGATAAAAGCCGGTTATTGACATAAACAATAGCGTAATTCCATACTACAGGACAGTGCAGGTAATCAATTGGTTTTATTTGATCAAAACATCCACAGCACCTTAAATAAGTTGTAAAAAGTACGCGGTGTTTAGTTAGCTATAATTAACAAGGCAAATCTGTAAGTGGAATAGCGCTAGCGGAGGCCACTGTACATAAAAAAAAAAAAACGTACCATGAACTTAACTTAATGAAGGGACGATAATAGCCTTTTAATGTTAGAAGGTCGAGAATAAGCTATATGGTTATTGTTTGTTTAACTGGTCTTTTAGATTTCAATTTTGTCAAAAGTTACATACACATTGCTCTCATGCAAATATGGTAAGTGAGAGTAAATATTTTATCGACATATTCGACCTTCAAGAGACTTAGAGCTTATTTCTAGAATGTTGAAAATAATTTGGAAATATTTCTAACATGTTTGTTTTAATAAACCCATTAAGTGGGCATCAGCGAGCGAGTCGGTCTCGGTCCGTACACCCAAATAGCGAGATGGTTTCACAATACCTCTTCAGATCTTACCACATCGGTAGCTTCCAGATAGGTTATTGCTGACAATGTGCAAAATCGCATAGTTAAAAATCGGCATTGACCAATCCACGCCAGTGGGAGCGGGCCATTAGGACAAACAAAAATCGCACAAACATGTAATGCTGTTTAATCTTTGAAACAACGATGACTTAGCGTTTAACTGAAATCAATGTCAAGTTCAGGGTACATTCGATATAAACGCGCGAGACATAAAAGTTTCAGTAAGTTTATACTTTTAAAAATTATTAATATTTTTCCCAATAATCTAAGAAGGTGTCTGGAAATTAATTACAACCGGTAAGATACGATCGCTTTAAATAAAATACAAGTGTACCAAGATCAAGCTCAACATTATTTAGCTAAGATTGGAATGGCAACTTGCGAAATTCAATTGCAACATGTTGTGCACAGCTTTAGCGAGACCTCGTGTAATTAGCATCTAACCACGATACTTGTTTATAGTTTTCCTATAATTCTATAGACAATTAGGAACCACAGTATTATTACATTTGTCCGCACTAAGACGTAAAACATATGTTAAAACAATATTTATGACCTGTGGAACGCAAAATCTTTATTTTTATAAATATCTACCTAATTTATGTTTCAATTATCTATATGTATATAAAAGAAAGTCGTGTTAGTTACACTATTTATAACTCAAGAACGGCTGAATCGATTTGACTGAAAATTGGTGGGCAGGTAGCTTAGAACCAGGAAACGGACATAGGATAATTTTTACCCCTTTTTCTATTTTTTAATATATTTTATTTTATTATTTTAAACTCTCTTCACTACATTATACGCAAGAAGACGAATCAAATAACACCTCGTCAAAAAGAGGTCAGCCACTTAAGTAACAATGAAATGGACTGAACATATTATAAACATCGTTAATAGTGTCAGATCCAGCAACAACAATATTTGTTGTGTGCACGAGTGGGTCGGATCGACCGGTGAAATACCACGACTACACAGAAGAAAGGTGCGAAGTGGAAGCAATTCCGCGTTTCGTCTGATGATTGTCGTGCCCGAAGTCTAATGTTAGTCTTTTTTCCCTTCCCATCCTATTCTTGTTAGGAAAATGGGAAGGGGAAGTGGATTTGGCGAAAGAGGGGAAGGGAAAATATCCTCTTTCTGTGCCTCCCTTCTCCATTGATTAACTTATTGACAAAGGTAGGCCACGCATCTGCATTTGCGGATGTCTATGGGTCAACGGTGACCTCGCTATTTCGGCAAATTCACGTGGCCGTTTGCTCGTTTACCACCTTTTGATATATATATAAAAAAACTAAATATAATAATTCTAGTAGTTTTGGTCTTCTTAAATGATTATTTTTTTATTTTCAAAATAAAAAATTAATTCTAGAAAATAACAATATTTATTTATTCTTATTTGCTAGAATTAATTTTTTAATATATATTTTCAGTTTCAAATTCATTGAATATCAATGGCGATATACAAAAATTAAAATAAAAATTAAATCGAATTTTTTCTCAAGTAATTTTTTGTGCAACAGCAATAGCTTTGCCATTTAGTTTTTTTTTACTATCGAACTTAATTCTATTGATAAAATAGCACGGTTTGTTTATTTAATAGTTTTAATTATTCGAATGGAATCGTTATCACGTAACTAATGTCAGTTTGTAGAAGTGACAGTGTGAATATTTTCGAAATACCTTACGCGATGGTTTTTTAATTCAGTTGTTTGTATCCAGTGAGTAACAAAAAACAGATACGAAACTTGTGTCGTTAAGTACATTCAAAATAAAAGGTTTTGATACTTTCACTGAAATAAGAAGTCGGTTCTCCTATAAGTTTCATCAGATTTTCTAAAATCGAAAATGGACGTATCAATCGGAGGTGCGTAACATTCATAATTAATTTTACACATTTGATTTCAAGCTAAGCTTTTTAAGAAGAGAACATAGCTAAAAAAATATATACGTGGAAAATGTATTTTCATATAAAAAAGAATTAGTCGAAAATTTTCAGGGTTTATCCATTAAATACTAATATTAAATGTTTCATGTTTAGAATTAAACTAATGTGTTATCTTAATTTACATTTTACTGTGGCACAGCTCAAAAGAGTCAGAAGTTTTTCAACGTATTAATAAATAATACACAATCCTTATCTAAATTTAAGCTTTCAGTATAAATGTGTTAAAAAATAAAAATTCGCAATGTCAAATTCGCAAAGCATAGGCATACACATCTATCGTTTTATATGTGGATCATAATTATTATTGAATTTAATGGTACTTTTTATTTCTTTGCAAGTAATAAAGCTGTTGGTACACAGCTTTTATAAGTAATAATTGCTTTCATTTTTTATATTTTGTAATCTATGTATAAAAATGAATCCCTATATCCCTTGGTCACGCCATCACGCGTGACCGGCTGGACCGATTTCACTTTTTTTGTTGTGTTTGTTAATGTCAGAAGGTTCTTATGACAGAAAAAATTTAAAAAATTTAGATCCATGGATGGATAATGCAACGCACACTGATGGTTCCTACGTATAGGGGAGGAAGTGACTTTTCTAATTACATTACATTGAATTTATTTTGCCGTATTCTATGATGTCAAGGAACAATTTTTTTTGGCTAGTGGAAAATAAAATTTTAGGCAAATAGACGTATAAGTAAATTGGTCACGTTTTAAACATAATCGAGAAGTGTGACAGCGTCGGGTGAGCGGTGAAGGGGTGGAGGCACCTCTTCAATACAAGTTATAAAAAACATATAAATAAAATAATAACTGCAATGTAAATAACATGACATTTTAATGTTTTTTTGCAAATTTTCATAAAGATAGTAAAAAAGTTCACGACATTTGACATAAAAAGGACTTCCGACACCGTGAAACTGCTCTCATGTAAAGTTTGATTTTTTCACTTCGGGCAATACCAAAATAACTTAAAATGTTTGTCACATTTTTAAGTTTAGGATAGTACTTATATTATTTTTGTAGTACACAAACTGTTGCACTAGTTGTACAATGGTTGCATTAGCAGTTCCTAAATATGGATTTTTCATACTTTCACACTAAAGGATGTCCAATTAACAGCTGTGAAAATATTGCTGGAGATATTTTCAATAATTAGTCAATGAAATCACATAGTTTTACCAATAAATGAAGCCAAAACATTAAGGTTTATAAAACCTTAAGCGACGAAAACATGTGTGTAAGATAAATCTAGGGAGATGATGTAACTTTCCCATTAGGAATAGGAGAATGCGTTTTCATTTTATTCACTGACAGAAACGGAGAAGTGAGATTCAGCTTGATATTGGTTTTTAACGAGGTCGTACTTTCCCTACCCAACCGGTTAAATTGGTAATTGATTGTATCAATTGGTTTTTTTTTCTCATTTAGAACGGCATCTTTACGATATTACTCAATTTAGCAAAGGAAATTCCCCCATTCATTTTTCAAAACAATTTTTAGTTTTAACGAATATATTATGAAAATTCCTTTCTTCTGAAAGGTATTTTGATTAATAGAAATCTTTGTGCGTAACCTACATAGAGATTAGGGTTCGAATCGAAAGACTGCCGAATTTTTCAAGAAAAACACATCGTATTTCCCATAGATATAATTGAGTAATAAGAAGCCTGTAACATATTGCAAAAAATAATACAATCAAGTATTTTGTGCAAACAATTTAGAGCAATTTGTAACAAATACAATACAAGATAAAGGTCATGAAATAATGCACAAAGGTCAAGTAATTGCTTGTGTCTGAAACTACTTAATAATATAAATAAGATATTTCTCGTTAGGAATTCATCTAAGTACATTTTTCTAAAAGTACTGAATCCTAAAACTACTGAATCGATTTTATGATAGACTACTACGAGTCCTATGACCTTGTAGTTTTTGAAGAAAAATAGTTTTTTGTAATTAGTAATACTCGTACGACTCGTACAACAATGAAGTTAACTGTGAAGTCATTTGCATATTCGAATTTTTAAAAATAAATATCTGATCACTTAAAATAAAATCGTACTTAAATTGTTGAAAATTTCGTGATAATAAAAAAATAATTAAGAACGGTTTACTTTTCGTACTTTCTAACTATATGTTTCGTCTGCAGTTTTGTCTTTGTTTTTTTTTTCAAAGAGTATGAAAGGGACAATAATCTTTATTAATACAGGTAGTTATAAAGTGTTACGGAAGTCTTAACCCACTGCTACTTAAAGACATTTCAAAACGATAAAAGTGCTTTAGAAAATTTTAATAAATTTGGAGTTTATAAAGATAAAAGTTTTAATATTTACCTAAAATAAATATTAATGATTGTATTCAAGTATGCGATGTTGAAGAACTCGCGAATATGGTGGAAATTCTTCTATCAACCCTTTGATATCTATATATATAGAAGAAAGTCGTGTTAGTTACACTATTTATAACTCAAGAAGCTAGCTTAGAACCAGGAAACGGACATAGGATAATTTTTACCCCGTTTTCTATTTTTTATTCCGCGCGGACGGAGTCGCGGGTAAAAGCTAGTATAATATAAAAGAAAGTCGTGTTAGTTACACTATTTATAACTTAAGAACGGCTGAATCGATTTGACTGAAAATTGGTGTGCAGGTAGCTTAGAACCAGGAAACGGACATAGGATAATTTTTACCACGTTTTCTATTTTTTATTCCGCGCGGACGAAGACGCGGGTAAAAGCTAGTTTTTAATATTAGTTTGTAATTTAGTGATCAATGTGTATATAAATTATTTAATATTATAGTATTAGTACATAAAAATATTAAGTAAATACTTAATATTTTTAGGTTTAACATTAAAGCTTTGTTTTTACTCGCGTACTTAAAATAAAAGACGTACCCAATTTCTTGATCACGATGTTATAGTGTTAACGTACTCGATCGAAGCGACCTCTCTCTTTAAAAGCGAGAAACAAACTGATTCTGGCGCATGCGTTCTCCGATGTATAATATAACCTACGAGAGGACTATTACCATGTTTTTTTCTGTCATCTATTTTTGTTTATATTAATTCTTGCACAATAGTCAGTGTCAGTTGTCAGTGTAGACATAATTTCTTTCTAATTTGTTACGGATGTTTGAGACTGGTTAGAAAATGTAAACAAAAATAATTTATTATAAGTAATCGTTAAGCTTGACGAAGAGCTTAAAACGTAGGATTCGATCGGTGTTTATTTTGTGTCTATATTACTAGCTGTCGTCCGCGACTCTGTGTGCGCGGGATTAATAATTAGACTATGTTTATTTCCAGATTATGTTCTACATCTGTGACAAATTTCATCAAGATCCATCGAGCCGTTTCGAACATACCCTTTAAACAAACATCCATCCATCCATCTAAACATTCGCATTTATTACATTAGTAAGATTCATTTTTCAATGTATCTTTCATGTTTCTTTTGATTTGTATTGATAAATATTAGGTATACATTTATTTTTAGACTGACGAATATATTTTTAGTGAATGTTAAATTTCTTTGTATACAAGACTATAAGAATGTTTATAGTGAAATTTAGCATAACAATATGGGGGGGTAGGTAATAGGTAGAGTTCGGTTCAAATACGGCCATTATTTTTGATTTACCTACGACAGTAGTAGTAATACGACACAATTTCTGAAACTACGACTACGACTGTAAACTACGTTAGGTCATAATATCAAATAACAATATGTAGAGGTATGTATTATAAACTGACAGCAAAATATGTAGATAATTCTTTTTGTATTGTTAAATGTTGATTTGTTTCTTCAAGGACATATTTATCATTATTACCAAGTAATATATTTGCCCCTGCATCAAATTTCATAGCAATAATCCATTACTACAGTTACATTAGAAGCGTTTTCTTCATAAACGGTATTTTTCATGATGTTCCGACATCTGCTCTAATATTCAACAAACTACGAAGTGGCGTTAATGAAAATAAAAGGAACATAGTTATTTTGCAACTAACGTTTAATATATTTTGTATACATTGGATACGAAATAAATTTATTTAATCCCTATATTAAACATTAATCATTCATAATCTAATCTAGATATATTTTGTACTATAATATAGTTTTGTGAAAAATTGTAAAAACCGTTGGCGTTTGTTTAAGATCCTTTGTGTAAATAGACCAAAACAGAGACAGGGTTGCCAAAAAAATATTTGACGCTTATAAAAAACTAACATTGAATATAATTTATATGGCTTTACTTATATAAACAAAAATAATGAGAACTTATTATTTTTGTTTATATATTAGAACATTACAAGAACTCTTCAACAAACTTATTTACTTAATTTTAAAAAGAGATGTGGTCAGAAGCGTATTAAATTTCTTGACGACAACCCTATTTGCAAGGGCTTTAAACGTGTAAATTGATATCCCCGAGACGATGGACGGGCCACATACACTCACAACCGGCAGGGATCACCATTGTTTTTGTTTCCCAGCAATCACTGAAACATAAACATTAAATATAATAACCGACAAGGAGAAATGATTGTATATATAGAAGAATCAAGAGAAGTGTGCAAGGATCGTTCCAGAAGGCGATCCTTAACCTGGGTTTTAATTTTTTTTATATTATAAAGTGTCAAACGAGCTAGCGGTTACTTCGTTTTGCCAAAATAGCGCAAAAGACCGCTACACTTAGATTTTGCCATTCAGTTATAGGGCTTTATTAATTTTGTTTAAAAAATATAGATAGGTTTTTTAGGAATTCATATGGTGGTAGTTTAAAAGTTTGTCACCTTGAATAACGCCGACGTGTCAAATGAATTGTTTTATTCCATTGAACACAAGAGAATCCAAGACTCGAGCATATCTGAAAGATTTTTTTATTAAATAAAAAATAAGAAATTATTTGTCACTAGGTTTATTAAAAAAATTCGGAAATCAAAATTTTTCGTCGTCAGTAACTTATGTCTACCGGACTTTGGAATTACGGAAAACATGTAATAACCTTTTATCGGAACTTTGAATCTAGTAATACACATAAAAACGCCATGAATCCATTGCAAATTAATTTCCTAAAGAAGTTAGCCCATTTATGATTACTACACAACCCCTTGGGGTTTTTTATATAAGATAAGGGAGCAAACGAGCAGCGGGAACAGCGGTCTGAGCGAGAATATTTTAATGTTCAAGAATAATTCTTAAATGTTCATGAATTTACGGACTACTTTGAACATATTTATTTGTATCTTAATATACCTCATTATTGGATGTTACGTCATCATTAGAGGAAGCGGTGCAAAGAATCTCTTCATAATAAGCCGGTCTGTACTCGTATTCATCTGTATTCAACCTCCTGATCTTACGCTCCAAGTGACATATAGGGTAATGTTTCTGTAACCAAAATAATAACTTATTATACTATGATTTTAACATGGTACTCATAACTGACGCTAAGTACTACAAATGGGTTAATTAAACATTCAATGTGTGTCTCATACTAAATTTACTTTATTAGATTGCCCTTAGGAACCTATTAACTTCTCTGAGTGTAAGACCTGTCAATTTATTGGTAATATGATATGTTTGCATCTCAAATCGGTAACGAAAGTTCTCGTTCACTCGTGTTGATCTAACCTGCCAGAAAGAGTACGCCTAGGTTTCGTCCTGTTTATTGATTTGCAAACCTGACGTGGTGCGAGTTAAGCACTTTCGACATTTAAATAATATTTAATAATAGTTTTGTTATTATTAAAACTGATTTTAAATTCAAAGAAATGAGAGTTAACATAATTAAATTCACGTAATTAAATCACACGCGTGAAAAAAATAAAATAAAAAGATGAGTTTTAAACTCGCAAAATTAATGCATATTTTTGTGTAAATTTAATTATAAATTACATTTTCAATACCCATTTAGAAAATATCAATCATATTTTATCGAAAATACTAAATCTTAAACTATTAAACAATCTTAAAATTTAGTAAATAATGTAAAAATAATACAATGTATCTTTAAAGTTGCATCATAACTACCTGTACGCCGAGTTGTCTTAGACCGCGCTCACGTGACCCCGGCAATGTCTCGGTATACTCAGGTAGGACCTACAATAAAATTATCAGAATTGCATATTTCTTATTACGTCATAGTGATTCGATTACTACTAAAAGCAGTAGCTTGGACCGGGCGTAAGGGACATGCGCCCGTGATACCTGCGGAGAGCGCATCTATCACATCTCGCCGGTATTGATTTATTTTGTTACTGATATATAATTTACTATAAAAATCTGAAACATGGGCGAAGCTTCCCCTGTGCAACATAGTTGTGCTTAATTAATCATCAAAGTCTCATTATTCGATTAGTAAGCGACTGGATAGACGGCGAAAGGGTTCGTAGATTTTATTTAATTAAATTGCTGTCAATCTTTGTAAATAAAACACATAACCTATAAAAATATTTATGTTTCTGATGAGGTTTTAAGATTACTTTTTGTGTATTAAAATTATATTTCGGGTTTAAGAAACCTATCAACAGATTTTTAACTGTCAAGCTCAAGGGTATGGAAGGACCGAATAACCTACAAAACCTACGCCCGAATATGGGGTGGTGACTTGTATTATTTTCATTTCTATTCTATTACATGTACTTACATATATTTCTTATGCTTCAGTCATCAAAATTGTACCCCGTATGATATACGACATTAAATTTATTTTATATAAGTTCAATCAATTATTCTATTTTGAGTATAATTAAGAGAGTTGTTAATATTTATGTAAAATAATAGCTTTTGCCCGCTATATTAAAAAAATTATTTCGATGGATGTAGCATGACTTTTAAGTTAAAGTAAATGAGTAATTTAATCTAAAATACTATTTGTAATTTTAAATAATATTTTAAATTTGTTACTAGATCTCTATCTAGGACGATATTAAACGGAATCCGTTTCAAATTACGCTGAATGACGGTTTGCACTTTTGTGAAACTTCGTATAGAAATATTTCTTTATTATTGTTCTATTCCAAAACATCCGCTTGTGAAAGCTGTTTTAAATTTTTTTAATGTAGTTTTTTATTTTAATGAAAACATCATAAATATCTACATTTAAATGTAACACTTTACGAATAATTGTAAGGAAAACGAACGAGTAAGTTAATAATTACAATGAACTGGTCAAGGTAATGGGGGTGCATTAGATGCGGACATCAGTGAATCGATTTTATAGCAATTTATGTTGGAGACCTAGTTAACAAGGTGGACAATCGTGCATCATAAATTATTAGTACCTCACCTGGGAAGGTTCATCGCAATGTTCATCGTAATGCTGCCGAGTTCGTGCCGCCATTGCTAGTTGTCGATTTCTTTCAAGACGCCCCAATACGGAATTGAGTACTCTGTCTGGATTTGGAATCCTCAATACATGCTCTATGAAATCTTGCGCAGGTTCTTCGGACGCCGACAAAGAGGATAAGATAACGGCCACGCAGAATACCTGAATTTGAATGTTTTTTATTTATTAAATGTGATGAAATCGAGAACGTCTGAAAAAAGAAAGAAAAATATCGTGCATCCATTTGTATGTAGATTATTCATTTTTTTCTTCCTATTGTTATCAGAGATATGGAAGGATTGAATTCAAGATCAAAACGTGAATAAAAAAAAAACTTGAAGTGAACTCTCCCCTTTTTTAACCGATTTAAAAAAGAAGGAGATTATTGAATACTAGCTTTAAAGCAGTGGTGGTTAGTTGTCCTTCTATGAACTCTTACTTACAAGTCAGATTTAGATAGCTTATTTGTACCGACATATTCTTGCACTATATTTAGCTATTGTAAAAGAACCCACTCACAAAATAAAGCTAAAAATAACAACGGAAAGAGACAATAAGGTAATTGGCAATAGTGGTTTATGCTGGGTTATTCTCAGCACATATGCAAAATAAAGGAGTACACATCTCATTGTCATTGTGGAGAGATAATATTTGGCTTTGCGAAAAATGTGAAAATGTATCTAATACTTAGAAAGGATCGTCATCATCACATTTAGTGATCACATTCAGTGGCACTCATAATGAATTTAATCATTTTTTTACACAAGAGAACGGAGGTGATCATCAACGCCCATGGACATCCGTAACTGTTGATGTTTTGCCGGCCTTTTAGAAAGAGATACTTCTTGAAGCGCTTCTTGAAGGACCCTAAGGCATACTGGTTTGGAAATATCGACGGCAGACCGTACCACAATGCGGTTATGCGTGGCAGGAAATTCTGCCAGAGTGCCATTGAATTTTTGGATGTATTTGCAACAGATTTCGAGTCTATAATAACGTTTTTTTTTACTTTTCCTTCTTGGAAATTCATCATGAACTTCCAATACGAAACATCTGTACAAAGTGATAGAAAAAGAAATGTTAGGGATGACAATATGTTTTTGTATTTAACGTGCAAAATCCCCTTCTAAAACATATTGTTATCTCTGTTTTGTCAAAGATAATGGACAGGGATGAAGATATGTTTTATACAGATATTTTGGTCTCATAAACCAATGGGTATTCAGCAGAAAGTGACGGTTTAAATTTGCCAATTTTACACACCTTCAGCCACATACCAAAAAAATAAATATTTTTTTGAAGTTTTTGCTTCACGTTCACTTGCTTAGTTTCTTAGACGGATCTAGTGAAGGTGTTTCATTTGATATTTGGCTCCATTGTAAATAATTCACGGAGTATTGGTTTGTTGGTGTGACGAATGTTGAAATGACGCATTTGTCGAGTCGTCCGTCTCACGTCCTACTGTTGATTAGTTGCGACTGCTGCGCGCTTTGATTGGCGTCCGTCCGGTGAGATCGCGACACTAATACCAAAGGATAACAGGCATGCTAAACATTTTTCATTATCGTACGTAAAATCTTAACTTCTTTGTTATTATTTTTTATCTCGCAGCAATGGAATAGACGTATATAAATTGATTTAAAGAATTATGTCTATAATATTTTTATAATATTCCGATAATTAATTATGATAGTTAAAATAGTTTTTGTTTATTTTTATTTTCTCCAATAAATTCTTGTTAAATTAAGTTTGTGACCTCTGCAATTGTAACTTAGCCCCGGGGGCACTCGAGTCATTTCGCTCGTATCTGTTCTAAGGTTGAACACGTATAGCCCGTCTCGGGTCCGTAAATATTTTGATCATAGTCATATACCTTTCACAACGATTGTTCTTATTATTTGAGTTAAAAGCCTTGAATTGTTTTGTTTTTAATGTCTTATGTATGAAACAACGTAAGAAGAAAAAATATAAAATATGTCACAATACTCGAATTTTCGGCTTAGGAATACGAAAAGGTATGTTCCTTATTTTAAATATATTTCGTATCTTTTTCTATAATTAAAGTTTTTTATTCTAATTATAATATGTCTAATTAAAGGAAGCAATAGAGCCAATGTAAACTTCGTATCAATTTAAATTGGTTATTAAGGAGTTGGATCTAATCGTTCTTCCTTGTAGGTCTGACTTGGTTGACCTGTGGCCTTGAACTTATTAATATGTAGTCATAACGCATCAGTCGTTAGTGCATTATTGCACTATTATGTACGAAACAGCTTTAATATCTAATCTAACGTTTGGTTTACAATTTAGAAATGTTAAGTTAATGAATCGGTTTTAGTAATATATTTCTTAAAAAAAATAATTAAATTAAATCCTTACTAACATTTTAAATGCGAAAGTAACACTGTATTTCTGTGTGTCACGCTTTCACGCCAAAACTACTGAACTTACAATGAAATTTGGTACATAGTCTAGCTTGAGAAAGGGCATATGCTTCTTTTTTAATGCGTAAAAAGCGTTGAAAGGCGGGATGAAATGTTTTATAGAAGTATAGAAATTTGCCATATATGTAGATCATAGTTTGTAAGAACACATAGGCTACTTATTATTATTTTTTAATTCCGCGCGGACGGAGTCGCGGACAGCTAGTGTTTTATAAGTAAAATAATTAGTCTAATTAAAAACGCTACCAGAAAACTGTATTTCAGGTGGATGAAGTAGCGGGCACAGTTTGTTTTAAATTTATCCACGACCGTAATCTCCACTAGTTTAGGATTGGCAGAGGTTTAAAATTTTCGTTTGGCGTGATCCTAGCATACTTTTCTAGCTTCTACATCTATACTATTTAAAAAGGCATGCTTGTTGACTGTAACCAATCCTTATATCTCCGGCGATTGCCTTCCGTATTTTTATACTTACTTACCATAAGGTAATAAATATTTATAAGACTCAGTCGGATTTTCGTTCGTAACATAAACAAAAAAAACTTGAGAGGTGTCAAGGGACACCCGCATGGAACGAAGTTCCTTTCAATTAATTAGTGAAGGAACCAATGTTTATTCTATGAAAAAAAAACTTAAGTCTTCACAAGAAGTACATTTTATTTCCATGAATTTTCGTTATATATTGTCACGCCGTTGCCATGGTGAAGTAGCGCTCATTCGTCTATAGCAAAAAGTGTCGTGACAACTTTTCGTAAGAATTTTTTCCGTCTAGCCCCCTTTCACAACGCGCGAGAAGGAACTTCGTTTGAATACAATTTATAGTGCAAACTCTGATACATCCTTATTCGAGACCAGAGGGCCTAGCACGAATATTTGTGGCAATCGCCATCGTTTCGCCATCGGCAAAATTGTGCATCGCCCCTCTCGGGGGTAAAATACACAAAAAATTTCATACTAATTTTGATATAATTGATTTTAAATTTGTAATCACTAACATGTTTTTTTTTTCTTCTTATTAAGTAAAACATTAAGCATGTTAGAGAACTTAGAGAATGAAGTTGTAACAATTTAGCGGGTATGTTTATTAGATGAATACTGAGTGCAAGAGCTCTCGTAACCAATGACAATTAATGTTAACTACATTGAACTTATGACAGTATGGATTTCGAAATACAGAGTGTAGATACCATAAAGAATTGAACTCCGCACACAGAGTACCAAGACACTGAAGGTACGCAAATGGTATGTAAAGTGTAGATAAAAAGTACACTGGATGAATCTTCTGCTCTGCGTCTTACTCGAGTATATTTTTAATAGTTTTTTTTTTTGAATTTTGAATAAGCTAGCGCTTGAACACGCTCACTCAAAGGCTAAAATGTAGTAAGTAATTAAAGACATAACGAATTATTTTATACCACTCCAAGGAAGAACACGAATCGAAAGACACCTCAATCTTCAAAATCGTTACAATTATTGCGATGCATCGCGGTGCCAGGTGGACGAGGAGTGGACAAATGCGCGTTAACCTTAAAGCAAAGCTTTTTTTTAACTATAACCGATGAAACTTAAAATCTGTTATCAAATATATCTTTAAAAAGATCATTACAGATCGACACGTACACAAAATAAGCAGTCAAAAGTTACCATGACTTTTAACAGTAGAAACACGCGAACAAAACCATTTTCTTATCTCATTTTTTTCAAAAAGAATTAGAGGAGCAACGCTACGGTTTTGTACACGTTTCGGCATTAGAAAGCCAAAATTACTTATACTTGTGTACGAATTTATAATTTGTACGTTTGTTTCAGTAGAATGTCCTGGGATACCACGGCGTTGGTATAATTTTACATCACGTTATACGATGAAGAAGTGGAGTCCTAATAACTTATTGAAAATGTACAAATTAACAGACGACGAGCTCAATAAATCAAAGAAGAAAAAATCTAAGAACACCAGGTGATCAAGTTGTTTTATTTATTTTTAAAGGTGATTGTTTAAACAATTTGAAAAACGATTCAACTAAATTATGTTAATATTTGTTCCCATTCGGTACAATTCTATGTATATTATAATTTTTTTAAACTATATTTTTTCCACACTTTAACTTTTCGCCATTTCTGATTTTCGTAAGCAAACTCTTGTCTATTCGTCTAGTTAAATTACGATATCACAGAGTTATGTAAAATTTAAGTAATAATGTGTGTATATTTTTAAAACAGTAGAACAGTTTCATATAATTACAAAGAATTACGTATAAAATGATTTACTAGCTAACGCAATGACAACAATTTTCTTACTGGAATACATGAGGAAGCCGTTATATTGAATCTTAATATTATTTTCTATTTTCAGTGTCATTACTTGAATGTAACTCAAGAATATAACATGTTTTATATTTATTTATATATATTATATGAATATAAAATATTACAGTAATGTTGTTAATGTGCGAAATTGAATTAGCACAAATCATATCGTTTGACTTGTTGCCAACATAACAAACATTACAAAGAAAAGAAAAAATATTTTTTTGAGAAAGGCATACTGATGATTTGTTTATTCGACTTTTCGTTTCTTGCAATCAACATTTCGCTGATCAAACATTTTATTGCCTACCCGGCACAAACCTTATAAACGTTTTCAAAGACGGCCACCAGAATATATAAGTAAAAAAAATCACAAATAGATAACAAACCAGATTGTTAAGAATACTTCTAGTAGTGAAATTTAAAAAAATACTCACCTGCAAAAATATATATATAACAGCCATTTTTATTATAAAGAATATACTGGAATAACACACTTTACTGGAATTGGCGGTTGAATGAATGAATTTTATTTGGGTCTGCTTTTATATCCAGAATTATCACAGTCCTTGACAATTTTATAAAATAGAATTGTTAATCTAGGATTATTTACGAAAGGAAATTGTGGATTGAATCAAACAAACTTTCTTTTCGGTATAAAGCTACTGCTTTGTTTTATTTCTGCTAATAATAATATTATATAATATTATTGTTTTAACTGTGGGTTTATTACTTAAAGAAGCATTAGTTTTCGCACGGTGTGCACAGAACAAAAAAAAAATGAGACAGATAAATTCGTATTTTTAAGAACGTCTGAAAGTCAGATATGCGACGTATACATAAAATAAACAGATACTGTACAAGCATAGTTTCAACCAAATCAAATATTAGAACCCCGACTACTACTCGTACAATAACGTGTTAAGTTTTTTTGCTACTACTTCTTGTAACTGTTAAATATGCTCTCGGCTTTACTTACTATTTACAAACAATTATAATCTGCTAAAGTCATTGACATACGTATAGAGATCGCTAAATAATCTCTTGTAGCTCTCTTATTTACAAGCATGGTTTCACGAGCTCATGGTCATCAACGATGGTCATCCGCGTGGTCTATGAATGTTCAAAATACCCGAAATAGGTTTTCAATTTATTTTATTATAATATGACCTCTATGGTTATCGGATCGATATTTATGTATATGATATATATTAGTATGACTTTCATATTATGTTTTAAAAATAACGAAGAAACAAATTATTTATAACCATATCCCCATATTTCTAACCCGAGTTCGAACATCAATTGTCTAAATTAACTGATATTTTTTACAACAGCCTGATTATCGCGCGATATTAACGGCGTGTAACTCTGATTCTGCTCGACAATATTACGTTGAACTTTCAAAATAAAACAAATACCCAATCTTGATTATTTTAATGAAAAGCTACGTTGACAAATTTTATAAATAGATGTCGCTTTGCGGATCTAATTTGCTTGATGCCGGATAATAATTTCATTTCTTAATTGTTTTTATTTTTTATTATTCATTAAATAATATCACGTTTAAAAAAATTCAAAATTTTCTCAATGTCTTCTTCTCTTGAATTAAAGCGATTTAAAAAAGGAGAATAGGAATTTCTCAATTCGGCTGTATTATTAAGTACGTATTTTTTTCAATATCGATACATTTTTTCATTGTAGTAGTTTATTTACATTTTAGTCCAATATTTAGATACATGTTCAAGAGATAAGCCATTTAAGGTTATGTTTTAGATCACGTCTCTTATTAACATGGTATTCAAGCAATAGACTACTTAAAGAAAAGATAATTAAATTTGTGTAAAGGCGAAATAAAAATGTTAAATACATTCTTTATTTCCAGCAATAATGGTGATGTGGTGGCGCCTGGTCCAAATGGTGTTTACAGGCAGGTACGTATGGTAGGTATAGAGCACCTTGGTGTGTCAACCTAACTAAACGTGTGACTTACTTTTCTGTTTCTCTTTCCTTTTACTTAACAGCAAGCAACCTTTATGTGTCTGCTCAGGTAAGTACTTAATGTATTTTATGGACACGTCTTGCACATATTTTTCATTTAGTGACGTCACGCGCTTGGTTAGTGATGGTTAGTTGGACGCGCGGCACATCTATTGCAATCATCTTATGAAGACTGCGGAATGGCCACCGAAGAGCTTTCATTAACCACTCCCTCATCACTATGTCTCCCGTTTAGTTTTATGACTTAAGACAGTGGTATCAATTGCTGTCTAAAATTGACATACCTTTTTATAACCCAAATATGTCGCGAGGACCATTATTATTGAGCTAAACATAATTAAAATTAAACCTATTAATCGATCTATTCATGCGGATGCATTATAGATTTAAAAATTATAAATAGATTTCATGCATTTCGCCAACGCATGCCAAACTTGCATCTTTATTTTAAATTAACTTACAATATTTATTAAACAGATAAATAAAACCAATATATAAGTACTTCCCAGTAATCTTACTGATCTTACTAATGTTATAAATGCGAATGTTTGGATGGACGGATGGATATTTGTTTAAAGGTATCTCCAAAACAGCTCAACAGATCTCGATTAAATTTGGCATAGATGTAGATCAATGATCAATGTGGAAGAACACATAGGCTACTTATTATGTTTTTTTCTATTCCGCGCGGACGGAGTCGCGGGCAACAGCTAGTTTGAAATAAACTGCTAATGCAATTTTTAAAAACTCGTGAACTCAATATATGTACAATAATCATGTCAGCGAAAATAAGTAGGGCGATTTTAAAATTGATCAATAACGCAAAACGGGCATTTTCTTTTCATACTCTTTGCGGTGAAGTGAAGTATACGAAGTTTATTTTTATTAAAATAAGTGTTAGATTTTGTTTTACCAATTTTTTTACCGACTTTAAAAAGAAGGAAGTTCTATATTCGTTTGTATTTAGTTTTGTGATTTGAATTCTGATAGATTTCATCGCGATATTCCACTAATAGTAAAATATATCTCCATATACCATAATCCTAATACCAATTATTGCCATCCCTCACATTCTCTTTTAAAAACAAAGCTAACATTACTCTTATTACTGTGCTTCGATCATGCTTCGTTTTCAGCGTTGAAAAACTTGTACAAAAATATTGTCATCCTACTCAATTTTTTATAGATATGAGTGACAATAAGTTTTTCGACAGTAAAATTTCGCGGGTAAACAAAGCATAGTTTTTTGCATTTATGGAATTAGTATTGCCATCGCTAAACATCGATACTTTATAAATCATCAAATTCTAATTTAGCGTTTGAAATATTTTTTATGAAACATCTTCTTATTACTTACAGAAATCATTTGGAGCATACGATCGTCGATTAAATGCGATATCTTCGTATATGAAATCTGCATGCTCAATAAACCCGAGTTCTCGTAGTACGGGAAAAAGTTGGTTTACACGCAAAATGGCGGTCATCTCAATTGGGTGTGACCCGTGGCCCAGCGGCGAAGATAATTATGAGCTTCTGGATGTCATTGGTAAGTGAGTTTCATGTATTTATCGTGATTTAATTAAAGTTTTACATAATAAAGCAATTTCTTTGCTTACAATTTTTTATACGATGGAAGTGTCAAACTTTACACTACCAATATGTCAACAAAATATTTTCAAATCAAAAACATTTCAAGTTATAACGTAAATATTATTATAAATGTTTTTACATAATACAAACTCACAACTCCTTCTTTTACATAAAGTATACGGTCTTCTTAATTCAATTTAACTTTTATAAAGGTCAATAAAATGGTTTGTCTAAAAAAAATAATTCAAAATGATCAAAAATTTGCTTTAATCCACCTTATTTCCTAAATATCTGTTTTCCGTCTGAGAGTAATTTTAATATATATATTTTTTAACTAGTCCAACGATATTACTTTTAATCATAAAATTAGTAAACCATACATCATATTGATTTAATATAATAATTTTGTTAGTTTCTTTAAATAAATTATTTCTTTATTGCTTAAAAAGTGGAAAGGTTTAGAAAAATAAGGCATCAAACTTCTTTCCTAGAGCAATATAATAATTTTTATGATGGTTAGATAAATCTTACTATCTTACTAATATTATAGATTTGAATGGACGGATGATTGTTATAAGGTATCTTCAGAAAAGTTCAACAGATCTCGGTGAAGTTTGGCATAGATGTAGTTCACAGCCTGAAAAAACACATAGGCTTTCACTACTACTAATTAAGTTTTTTCTTCTGCAGCTGCGAGCGATAGCTAGTAATTTTGTTAATAAAATTGGTCAGTATTATTTAATTATTAATTTATTTGTAGGTATTGGTGCAACAGCTGTTGTACACGGAGCCATATGTAAACCAAAGAATGAAAAATGTGCCATCAAAAGGATAAATTTGGAGAAATGGAACACATCCATGGAGGAACTCTTGAAAGAGATACATGTAAGTTACATATGGGTATAGTTAATGGGTTTACTAATAAAAATGAATAGCATTTATCAGGTTCATGAAAACATTTTTGATTATCAAGACTTGATTTTGTTTTAACTTTAGTTACATAGATTCTAAGTTCACCATGTGTAGTTTTTAATTTTTTTTTTACTTTGCAGGCAATGTCAAACTGCAACCATGAGAATGTTGTAACATATTACACAAGCTTTGTTGTCAACGATGAGCTTTGGCTTGTTATGAAGCTTCTGGAAGGTATATTTCATTTCACTTTATGTACTCACAGCAATATGTAAGGTACTGAACTTTTAATAAAAAAGAACAAAAAACTATAGACCCATCTGGTGAAAAAAGTTATACCTCTTAAGAACCTCACATAAACATGTGACTGTTATTCAGAAGGGTTGAAATGTCCCTCTTTAGTTTTACTTTTAACAGTATTACCAGTTGTAGATTTTCCTTTAATATTCATATTACATATTTAATATTAGTTATTATTTTGTCTAGGTGGCAGTCTTTTGGATGTAATTAAACACAAGATGAGGGTGTCAAATTGTAAACATGGTGTGTTTGATGAAGCAACTATTGCTAGCGTCCTTAAAGAAGTTTTGAAAGGGCTTGAGTACTTTCATAATAATGGACAGATCCACAGGTAAGTTTCTATGTTATTTTTATTAATATTAAAAGTTACTGCGAGTTTCCACTGCTGAAAGGTTCAAGTTTTATCAGAATGAAAGAGAGGTGTATGCTTCTATTTGATAGTGAGCTGAGCATCTTAATTGTCCGATAAAAGAGGCAAAATTACTGTCTGTATAAAGGTGTTTTAAAATGAGCCATAGCGAACTTATTACCTTCCGAATTTCCCATGGTCGTATCGTATTGTAAAAGGCTTGCGAAAATAAATTGTTTTAATTTTAAATTATATATACTTTCATACTATGAGTGATAAGATGCACATTTACAAAGAATGTATTTTCAGTCAAGACCTGAATATTGTGAAATTTTATATTTTATCAACAAAACACTAAATTTCTTTTTATTAGAAACTAGCTTTTTCCCGCGACTCCGTCCGCGCGGAATAAAACAAAACAGAAAACGGGGTAAAAATTATCCTATGTCCGTTTCCTGGTTCTAAGCTACCTGCCCACCAATTTTCAGTCAAATCGATTCAGCCGTTCTTCAGTTATAAATAGTGTAACTAACACGACTTTCTTTTATATATATATAGATTTTAGTAAATTGTTGCAATGTCTTTATTCAGAGCAGAGCTTAATCTTACTAATATTATAAATGCGAATGTTTGGATGGATGGATGTTTGTTTGAAGGTATCTTCAGAACGAATCAACATATCTTGATGAAATTTTGTATATATGTAGAACATAGTCTAGAAGAACACATAGGCTACTCATAAAGATTTTTTTTTAATTCTGCGCGGACATATTAAGTTTCAAGTTGTTACATAAAAGTACAATTGAGCCAAGCGATTTGTAGTATTTTAAATAGGTTTAAGACTTTCATAGTTTATGTGGTACCTTGTGTAACATTTCTTGTATAAATGTTTCGTGCTCATTTTATTGAATTTTATTTGAAATTTAGTAAAGTATTTATTATTTGCACTTGTACTTTTTAGGTCAAATTTTATTAATTATCTTTTATATTTAAACATAGGGACATAAAGGCGGGTAACATCTTGCTGGGTGAAGATGGGACAGTGCAGATAGCTGATTTTGGTGTATCCGCTTGGCTTGCAACTGACAAAGATATGTCCAGGCAAAAAGTAAGGCATACTTTTGTTGGGACCCCATGCTGGATGGCGCCTGAAGTCATGGAACAAGTAAACATTATATTCTATTTTTTTATGCTGTATGTCTTATGATGATACAAAGCTGTTACGATTCATCTCAACAATAAAGCGAGCGATACTGCGAAAGAAATTGTGGCACTTTTCTGCATAAAATTGTGTGACAATGCAAAAAAATATATGTCTGTGAATTTCGCAATGCACGTGTGGCATCGCTTTTATTGCAATTTAGTTTAGTAAAAGGAGGTTGCTGACTTTACTAATAGTTTATTTTTATAACCGAATAAATATATTACAATGCTGTGCTCATTAATGGATCAGATTGTGTAATTTTATCTTTTTTTTTCTTAAGTGTAATTTTCCATAAACCAATGTTAAGATTATCATGATCACTTTGGCAGATTGATTCATTTTGGATGTTTTACTTTAAATAGCATTGCGACATTTTGTTTAAGTTAGTTTTTTAAAAGTATAACTCGCCTTTGCATTTGTAATCAAGCAAGATTACATACCACTTAGTAATAAGAGCAAGCTCTAAATAAATGCAGTCATTTGCGAAATTACAATGAAGTAAAGTTTTTAAATTGTACTTATTTTACACAATTTACTATGCATTTTATTATTAAGGAAGTAATAAAATCATGTAGCGTGTATTTACGCTGCATAATTTAATATTTTATTAACATAATTAAGATAGAAAATACTATTAAATACGTAGTCTTTATTTACTTTTGTGTTTTGTAAGTATTTCGTCATACATATACAATTTCATTTCACTTTATAATGTGCAGTTAATAAAATTACATTTTCCATGATATAAACAAATAATGTAATATCAAATATGGAATTTAGTATTTAAATGTTTATTATATTTAGTTTAGTTTAGTTACAGTGATTAATGTCTTAATTAATGGTATCCTTGTTTGTTTCAGGATCATGGCTATGACTTCAAAGCTGATATTTGGTCATTTGGTATAACCGCTATAGAGATGGCAACAGGTGCAGCACCATATCATAAGTATCCTCCGATGAAAGTTCTTATGCTGACCTTGCAGAATGATCCACCTAATTTAGACACAGGTGAGATATGAAATATGTCAGTAATAACAAAAAAAAAAAAATTACGCCTTTATTCCAAAGGATTAGGTAGAGATTACGATTTACAATTTAGTATGATGTGACACTTACTTCATCATATATTACTTCAGATTTATTGAAGCAATGCCAAACATTATTTTCTTATTAGAAAAAGTGGATAAATAGGGAAAGTGTAGGGCAGATATCTTCCAAAGATACCTTGCATTTAGAAAGACAGGGTTATATGAGTTTTGACCCACAAAAAATCCAGTAGAGTTATGTCAAGACGAAATTTAATTATATTTTTAGGTGCCGAAAAAGATCAATACAAGATCTATGGCAAAACTTTCCGCAAGCTCATATGTGACTGCTTGCAAAAAGATCCAACAAAGAGACCGACTGCAACAGAGTTGTTGAAGCATCCATTCTTCAAGAAAGCCAAAGATAAAAAGTATCTTGCTCAGACCCTTATTGCTACTAGTGCTACTCTCGAAGCTAGAGTACATAAGGTATATTGTTATAATTTGCTATGTATAAATATATAAAAAAATATTTTTTCCCGACTTGTGCACATGTAAATGAATTTATTTACAACTTTTCAATTGTATTCATTTACTAAAATGAGTCATAGAAATAAAGTCAAATAGTTTTATCTTCACAGATGAATATTTAAATAAAATCTCTAAAATTATACAAAATTAGGGTTAAAATTGATTAAAAAAAACTATTATTCATAATTCTAGGTAAATAAGAAGGAGATGACAAATGGTTGTTTGAATCGTACTCTCACTGGTGACTGGGAGTGGAGTGATGATGAAGTGGAGCAAGCTGAAGAAGCGTACATGGTTGTGGAAGGACAGGGAGGTTCGAGCGGGGCACATCCTTCCACCGATGACGAACTTCCGGACGAGGAGAAACCGATGAATCAACTCCAAAGAGCTGACTCCAGCGGTAGTGATGAAGAAGTGGCTGTGAGTATTGTCCTATAGTATAGTGCCATTCAAACATAATATCTGCACAAAATTTTGACCTTAATATCGGTCCAAAAAAATTGATTTTCTTAACAGTATCTTTGTTTGAATTATTTTTCTAATGTTAAATGAAAAAAAAAATTACTTGTTTTTCTTTACACAAAATTTCAAATAAATCTAATAGACAAAATTTGATACTTTATTCAATCTCTGGATTAATGTTTTATATATAATTTAACAGGGACCATCAACTTCGGAATTAAAGCCACAGAAATCAACGCATTCACGGGAACAGCCCGTTGTTAACATCATGTTGCGCATACGGTGAGTTCCAGAAGTATTCATAACTAACCTCGGGTTTCCACTGTCTAAATACCTGTATAAAAACATTGTTATCCTTCTCGTTCACTTTTTTTGTACAATGTAACAGCATATAATCACTCTGTTGAGAATGTTTGAAACATTGCACCATTGCATTGAACATAATGTTGCCATTTAAAATATATATGTATATTTATATATAACAATTTTGATTTAAATAATATTAATCTATTAAAGATTATTAAAAAATAAATTCTCATTATTACAGAAATGGCCATGGTGAACTAAATGATATTCGCTTTCATTTCATTAAAGGCAAGGACACATCTGAAGGTATTGCCTTAGAGTTGGTGGGGGCTGGTCTCATAGAGCCACAAGACGCTACCCTGATCACCTTGCACTTGGAGCAGCTGATCAACGCTCAATCATCCAACGCACAGATACCATACAAAACTATAACATTCCATCTGGTAAGTTTATTTTTTTTATTAAACTGTCTTCATTATCACCCTTCTACTTTCCATACAGAAGATTGGCATCTTATTGTAAACTATAGATAGCTAACTATAGCTCCGGACTTGCTCAAATTATATTTGTGAAATCAACATTCGGTTAGGTGTCGAGAAAATCTAGCAAAATAAATATCATACTAAGAGATGTTTTATAATCACTAAGGTAATTTTAAATTTAGATTGAGTAAGAAATCTACACTGTTCAAATAAATCTGATTTGTAAGTTTTAAATTATATGTTTGTACAGTTTATTACAAAACTAACTGTCGCCCGCGACTCTGTCCGCGTGTGATTGATAAAAAAAAACGTAATAAGTAGCCTATCTGTTCTTTCAGACTATGTTCTACATCTGTGCCAAATTTCATCAAGATCCATTGAGCCGTTCCGGAGATAACTTCAAACAAACATCCATTCATTCGTCGAAACATTCGCATTTATAATATTAGTAAGATTAGTAAAAAATTTTTTTTTTTTAAAGAAATTTGAGAAATATTTACCTTAAGTATTATTAAATTTATGTTTTATTTTTTATAAAATGTAACATTAAATGCTTTTCAATTTCAGAATTCCACCGCTCCGAATGCTGATTTCGATGATAATGCTCTTAACGGCTTTGCCCAAATATCCGTTCTCTAAGTATAGTGCAATACAAACTTTATGTTGGCCGTACAATATTCTGTGTAAAAAACGATTCGCCATAAAGTGAAACTTTTAAATAACCTACTACATAATTATACGTAATTGGCCTATTCCATAACTCCTAATTAATATACAATGTTTAATGGAAATTCTATTAATATTATAATCTGTAAACTTTCTGATATAAATTTTTTTCCTTGATTTATTTTTTTATTCATATTTATTATTTATTTCTATTCTATACTTACTATGCTATATTTTTCCGTCCTATAAAAAATCCGTTCAAAATATTACCACAGAGAAAATGTCATTGTATAAAAGTTAACAGATTTAAAATAAATGTAACTTGATTAAAAAAATAACAGTGTAACCAAAAATCACAATAATATCAAATAAATCCCAAACAAAAATCTTATTCAGTATTAATTATTCAATTTTCATATGTGTTTTTATACAAAGTCTTCTATTTTTTTTTATAATCTTTGTATTTAATTTATAAATGTATTAAATTTGCTATACAACTGTTTGTTTGTGTATGAATTTAAATTTAAATTAATGTAATAGTATATATTCATATTGTATATCGATGTTTAGTATTCTGTATGCATAAAATAATGGGGAGAAAAACTGAAAACTTTAAGTAGGTGGCGCTAGCGTCAAGAATCCGCTGTCATCTGTCAAAAATGTTGTACGTCATTCTAGCAATTTTGATGTGAAACATCTATAGGATCACTTGTAAACCGAATCGTTGGCGTGGCGACGCTTGCCGTGGCGACGGGTTGCCACGCTATACTAAGGTATACATATAAATATATTTTATTTTAATAATATTTAATATTATTTATTATTATTATTCATTCATTCATTCATTCATTCCTTCCTTCCTTCCTTCCTTCATTCATTCATTAATTCATTTATTCATTCCTTCATTCATTCCTTCCTTCATTCATTCATTCATCCTTCATTCATTCCTTCCTTCCTTCATTCATTCATTCATTCCTTCATTCATTCCTTCATCCATTCCTTCATTCATTCATTCATTCATTTATTCATTCCTTCATTCATTCATTCATTTATTCATTCCTTCATTCATTCATTCCTTCATTCATTCATTCATTCCTTCATTCATTTATTTATTTAATATTTTATGCATATAACTTGTACACACACGATGTTTCACATCTGCCAGGCGTCCCATGACGGCTCACAAGTTTTTTATTACTAATATAATAAATTCGATGGTTTAAATGGATGGATGGATGTTTGAAAGTATCTATAGAACGGCGGTTGTAGAACATAGTCTGGAAAAATTTTTTTTAATGCAGCGCGGACTGAATCGCGGTTGACATAGTAAAAAATTAAAAAATAAAATTGTTTTTTCTTTAAATGGAAATTTGATTGAAGTCGTTGCTATGACTACATACCAAAGAGTAATTTTCAAAGTGTTTTTTTTTTGCAGTTTTTTTTTTAGTTATATCTGTGGTATATTTAGTACTACTGTTACTCTTATGCTGACATCTGTAGTCAACAACAGATAGTTTTTCTCCTCATTCGTTCCTCAATACATATGTATAAATAAACAAAGTAAAGTCGTCTATAGGATATTGGATTACTTTACCTTCTATCTCTTACATTTGTATTAAATTTGTACATATTTATAATTTCAGAACTAAACAAAATTATTTTGTGATTTATATTTACATAATGTAGTTTTTTTTCAACTATACGAATATTTTTGTAATTTTTTATCATAACGTAAAAAAACTAAAGACCTATTTTTTTCAATTTTATTAATTTGGAACAAAAAAATTCGATTGAACAATAAAAAATTATACTTTTTCAGATCAGTTGATTTGGTATTACTATATAATGTATTTCTGTCGAGTATTTCCACTGCAGAAACAACTACAAAGATATATGAAAAGATATAGCTGATTGTTTTTGTATATGTTTCGGCAGTGGAAACTGATCGACTGATGTAACATACTGATCTAGATTGTAATGTATTGTGGTGCTTAGAAGGGTTTATAATGATTTTAAAATTTGACCCTAAAACCATATTGGGTCGTAATCTTACAGTACTTACGATTCAATGGCCTTTTAAAGGAAATTTTGAATTTATTATGAAAAATAATTATAAAAAAAAACTAACGAAACAATTACTTTTTTAATCTATATATTGAATTTTGTTTTTTTTTTTTTTTTACAAAGTTCTCGTATTGTGATCATTCTCTTGTAATTGTAACTGCCTTTAGGCATTTAAGATAATAAAAAAAAATTTACACTTTAGTCGAACCTTAGTTTACAGGGTACGATTATAAATTGCGTATAAATTTTTACATAATCTATACTCTATTTAAAAAAACATTTCTCTTAAACTAATATCTCTTTTGTAATGTATTAAAACTAGTATAAAACTATGCGCATCTTTTAAATGTAATTTGGTATAACAGAAATAAAATGGAAAAGGGAAGTGGAAAAAGTTATATTCGGAAATCAGTGTAGCCAACATGAAAAACTTAAAAATAAAGTGGAAAAATCTCTGCTTTATAGGTAGACTTGTGATGTTTTTTTCATGAATATTTCATAATTAATATATATTTAACATTTCCCTTTCCTTATTACTTTTAATTTGTATGTCGATTATAATCAATTATTCTATAATCTTAGTGTGAAGAAAGTGAAAGATTACCTTTTTCATTTTTATTTTAATGCACACATATTTTTAGCGGAGAACCAAAGAAATTATCAAAGAATAATTTAAAGTAATCAAAATAAGACTTTTTAATGTCAATTCGTAAGCAAAACTTGTGGTTTTAGAATTAAATCACCGACTTTTATTTCAAATAAAATTTACGATTATTTTTTATACATCATTTTTGATATTTCTAACTGTCAATTTATTTACCATCTAGTATTTTGTAGGCTAGTATTTAAAACAGAACTGATTCTAGTATTCAGATCTTTGTATTTTTAACAGTATTTTTATTTATTATAACGGTTATTGATAAATGAATTAAACGTTCATAAAATGTTTTGAAATGTTACTCAATTGTTAGGTTTTATTTACTTTTCATGTAAAATTTAATCACATTTGATAAATACAATTTAGAAATGTTCACATTATTATTACATATTTTTTTATTTTATTAAAATGAAAAAAAAAAAACAAATGAAATAACTCATTTGAAATTATCTTTATATATGAAAGAAAATCGTGTTAATTACACTATTTATAACTCAAGATCGGTCGAACTGATTTAGCTGAAAATTGATGGGCAGGTAGCTTAGAACTAGGAGACGGACATAGGAACTTTTTTATCTTTTGTGCATTTTTTTTATTCCGCGCGGACGAAGTCGCGGGTAAAAGCTAGTTATTCATAAATAAAAATTTGATAATATTTTTATATGTTGAAAGTAACGATTTATTCCAGATTTATTTCACAAGCGATGTCTTCTCTGATCATGTCTTTTACAAAATAACTCGTATCTTTTATCTAATTAATATTATAAATCAAGAGTAATTGTTTGTTTGAATGCGTTTGTCTCTGTTTTTTTTTTCGATAAGTATAAAAGGGATAACATATTATGAAAACAAATAATGTCAATCAATTTCTAAGGTTATATTCCGAAGTGTCAAATATTTGGAATATGTTAATGATGATGTTTGTTAAGACTTTACACTGTCCTTACATATTGTAACTTGATGTGTTCTCCCATATCTGTTAGGTAGGTGATGTATTACATAACACCTTCGATGAATTAAGTTAAATTTTATGTGAAGACAACCCGTATGAGAGAGATGTAACTTTATTCCTCTAAGGAGTTCATTTTAACAGTAATCTACTTTGTAAATGGTTAAAATGTTTATGTATGGTCAGTATTTTCGTGGTTTCTCAATACAGCTCGTTTTTTTTTAAATTGAATCTCCGTATAAATAGTATTAATGAGGATGTAATTCATAAACGGGTAATTTTAATTTATTTTTTACAGTTGTCAATTTTTGCTATGTTAATTTAGAAATTGTATGGCATATTTTTTGTAACGATCTATTGTATATTTGGATCGTGATAATTTTTGTGTATATTGTTTATTAATGAATCTAAAGTCGTTGTAAATTAATACCTTCTAAAAATCCTAAAAAAACCTCCTAAAAATCTCCTCAATAAAAATCAAGTAACATGTTGTTTTTACTTCGAGTTTGAAAACTGTAAAAGTAATTTTCAAAATTACATTATATTTAATTATGATTTATAAGATGAATAGTTTAAACGATTTTAGATTAATCTCGTTTTAATACATCAATCCGAAAATTGTATACGTAATTAGATGATACGAGAGCATAAACATTAAATCTCAAATGTAGCTCATATTACAATTGGGTTACGACTGTTGTCTCTATTTTTTTTAAAGAATAAAAAGGATGGCAATATGTATCAATACAAGTACTGTCGAAAACAGTCACAAATGAAAATATTCTAGAATGTACAATCAGGATTCTTAAGATTGTTGATTATGTTCATTACTTTGTACGTGAGGCAAATTTGTGCAGGTAGTACAAAAAAAGATAGACCCAAACGATGGTTCAGGCATTTTATAGTTTATTAGTTACTTTTGAACGCATTGGATAAATTAAAAATCTTGGATAAGTAAAAATGGTACAACAACAATTATTGAATTTAGCAAATATTTATTTAAATTGTATCTTTGGATTGTTTATTGTGCAATTTTCGGATTGAAAATATTTGTTTTTTTATGGACAATTAACTTAATATTTTAGCGTAAGTTTTAGAAAATAATTTTAAGTATCGTAATAAAATATTAAAAATTCATTTGGACCTTATTCCCAACGGATAACGGGTCAGTGTTAATGACTCAGCTTATTTTGTTATATCTGTAAATTGTCACACCTTGGGTTTCGACTGCATTGACATTTGTATATTACATATACAGTCAAAATCTGTTATAACGACATCGAAGGGACTACTCATATTGAGTCGTAAAAACCGATAGTTGTAACAACCGGTGACAGGTATTAATAGGAAAGATATGTATATAACATTCAGCCAGGACCTTTGATTTTGGTCAATTTAACCGGTATGTTGTTCTAAACGATGTCGCCATAAACGGTTTTGACTGTATTGCTGTTTCTCTTTTAGTGAAGATAATGAAAAGGATGACAACATGGATCAATATAAGGCCCTTTGTACACAAGGCAACGTAGATTATCGAAACTCGGCGATTTCAGTCGACAAGCGACTTACGTAATACAATGTCATATAGCTCCGTACACAGGTGCGCGTCGCTGACTTTTGTTCTTTCGTCTCGAAAACCAGTCGCTCGCAACCAGTTTACTACGATCGTTGTGAGAAAAGTCGCTGCGATGTTCAAGATGGTGAAGCAAATCTATCTAGTTGACAGAATAGACGCCTCGCGTCGTCGGTTCAACGTTGTGTGAACGGAGCGCGCTTAACGCATTATTCGCGACGCAAGGGAAGGGTTTTTTTCTAACGTTATTTCGTACTATCCGTAGCTGGAATACCGCGGATAAGGTGACTGTACAATCGAGGATGTTATGTTATTCCCATTTCGGCGACATGTCATTTGCAACTCATTGCAGTTAGATCGAAAACTTATATCAATTTACATACGTGCTAAATTATAGCTCAAGAAGTTAATGTTAAAAGTGTTTATCATTCAAGAATTAGTAAGAAACAATCAATTGATCATAATAAATTCTCCAAAGGTCCCTGCGTGAACATATACTAGATATCGCCCCCTGTACCGTCTGCAAGAAATCAAAAATAAACTATGTGTTAAAGACTATGTATCTCTATGCGAAATTTTATTGAGATCCGTTGAGCCGTTCTGTAGATACCTTCTAACAAAAATCCATCCATCCATACATACAAACGTTACAATATTAGATTGTATTGTGGTAATTTGGATGATAAGTGTGACCCCAGTTGATAAAAAAAATTATTAATTCAACAAATATGAAATATATTTCTGCCGAAAAAGTGTTATTAACTTAAACTAGATATGCATTTATCTTTGATGACAAGGTTCTTCCTTGTTTATTGTAAAGTTTTTGATTGAAAATTACAACGGATCAATCAAGTCAATAAATGCCTAGTACGAAGATGATAAGATATAAAAAATTACGCAAACACTATTACTTAACAGTGCCTTATTAGTTACATTACAAAATCTTAAACGTTTAATATTGACATCTTAAATCATAGCATTCATATTTATTTGAATCCATCAATCATACGATTTAAGAGTCCTTGAAATGTAGTCGGTAAATATTTACACGTTCGAACTATAAATAAGAAATTTTGTGCGCAATTAATGCAAGTTCTATATGAAATAGTAAGTGAGTGTCTGCAAATGGGACTTTGTATCGAAACCATTTCTAGGAACAGTAAATATTGTGCAAAGTTGTGAGATGAGTAATGGAATGACATCCAAAGATAAATTAAGGTCAGTACCTAAGATAGTCCCTGAGTATCTAGAATTTCATCGTCTGTGGTGTGATTTGTGCGTTGCTTCATCTGTCGCTATAATCGACGTAAACATAGTCAAAATCACAATGTAATAGTGCCCATTTATCGTGGGTTTACACTGCCGAAGCACAGTTACAAAATAATATTGTCATTGTACTTGAAAAAATTGAGATAACAATATATTTTGTACGAGATTTTTGGCAGTGGAAATTGATGATTATTTTTTTTTACAATGAATAGACCAGTGCTTGATCATCAATGACCATCTTACCTGACATTAGGCATTAATTGACAATTTCATAGAAATTTTTTTTTATTCGATTTATTAGGTATTAAGGTTATGCATTTTAAACGATTATATCTTTTCTTTTAATAATTCAGTAAAATTATGCACAAGTACACATTTTATTCTTGCCTATTTGTTATACTATTATCTAGAACGACGTAATGCGGTGAGTTTTACGGATAATGGTAATAAAAAAGGTCCTCGGGTCAGACCGGCTACGATGTTTTGTTAATTCCTCCAAGGTCAGGAAATAATCGAATGTGTGGCGTAATTGTGAGAAAGTATCTCATTAAAGTATTGATACAGACTTAATTATTCTGCAGGTCTATTTTATGGTGGGTTTACACAGTTGCTTGACACTGACACTTCTTGACTTCATTTAATTATACTTATAAAAAGAAAGAAATGGCCGGGAATCAGATATGCTTTATATAAAAAAAAAACAGAATTTAATATTACTGAACAAAATTAAAAAAAGACGCCATCATAATTAGTTTAAAATAAAAGACGATGTTTTTGTCTTATTGCAGTTCAAGATATGACGACTAACGTCAAAATGAACGACCACTTTGTCTAGCCCCCTGAACGTCAAAAAGTCAAAAACGCCATTTCATAATAGATGTACGAGTTTTAGGTTAACATATAATTTTGATTAATTTTCACTATGTTTTCAGCTTTAAACGATACAAATATATCATCATTGTAATCGAGAAATTACAAGGAACAGTTACATATATCGATGTGATATATGTAACTCACATAAACGAACATTTTTGTCCGGACCTGAATCCCATACAAAAAGTAATGAATCTCCTTTCTGCTTCCATATATGTATACATAACTCCACATATAAAACATACGTTTTTCAAGCACGTTGTTGGACAACGAGGAAAAGGCAAAGGTGCTGGGGAAGCCTGCTCGTTGTATTTTCTCACCTTCTAGATACTACCTAGGCCTGGCTATTCCCTTCCCCCATCGCTAACATGTCAGATCAGAATCAGATGAAATTTAGCGAACACTGAGTCGTAAAATTGCGGTGTTGGATCGCGTATCCCTGAGCGGCCGTGTCGTCTATTTCAAGACATCCGGTTAACCTATATAACCAAGGAAACAGTAATGAAAAAAATTCCTTCAGCGCTGTGTCAAGGTTTGCCTGACTCGGAATTTAAAATATATTTAATGTTTCCGCAAACACATGATAAAATATTATGAAAGAAGGTGGAAGATAGAAATATAGCTCTACAATGCTGTAGAAGTTTCTATAAACATGCCATAAACAGTCTCGGCGCGCTTGGCACGACAAAGCATTGCTATATAATAATTATAAAAATTATCTCAATCATTTGTAAGTCAAAAATTAATACCATGTTGGGTGTCTTCATCAGAGTTATCTTGACTTAGGTTGATTCTTTATTGTACTGTCCTTTATGGAAAAATAAGATTGTGAAGGTTATCATTCATGTGTTATCCGGCACCAACTAACCGGAGCGTTCAGGAATGATCCACTAGCTGTTGCAGGTTGGTGCCGGTTGCTTGATGTGCTATGATCTTAACACACAATGTTTGTCCATTTCTACGTACGATAATCTCAGGAATAAAATAGTGGCTATTTTTATCCATCCCATCATGATGTAAGGAAATAGCATAATCGTCTATTGTTTACTTATTATACTTATATTATTGTTTTTATTTCCTAAATATTAGACCATCTACGATAAAGATTTGTATTTTTGTGTGTAATGAATAAACTCAAAAACAATTCGACCCATTTCAAAAATTATTGTGCCATTAGAAAGTTACATTATCACTGAATAACATAGCCTATATATTTTACTAGACTTTTTATTCTGAGCGAACGGAGTCGCGGGCAAAAGCTAATATAAATGGAGTAATAATAAAAAGTTAAAATGAATAAATACTGATATATTGTACAATGATTTTAGTGCTAATAAAATGATAATATTCTCATTTCACGTATACGTGACTATCCGTTGGTTTCCGAGACTACATAAACACAAGGTAAGAATTATAGGATTAGTTAAAAGATTATTAGAGAAAAGCGTTGCTTGAAAGAGGAATTTATTAAGAGAGAAAGATTCGAGAATGTTCACAGTGTGAATAAAGGCGACAAAGCTTATGTTGAAACTTGCGTGATGAATTGAATACGATGGTAAAGTCACTTGAGACAAGAACTTTCTCATGAATACAGCTTATGATATTGGTGTAAATTTCTTTAGATTCCTAACCTGTACATTTCACTGCTCCTATTTCTTATCCATTTTTCCCTTCTTTCTTTTCCTTTCGAAAATTGCTATACCAGTAATTGTATAGGTACATTGTAGATTTCTAATTAGAGACTATTTAATTTCGTCTAGTGAAGTAGTCTCGTGGCAAATAGAGCGTTAATTATGAGTGTGGAGGGGTACACCGGTAGAGGGAGGCCTAGGAAGAGATGGATGGATTGGGGTGATAATGGAGATGACGACAGACAGATTGATTTGGAGGACGGTAACCTACCCTACCTGACCCTACGTAAGTGGGACAAGGTCAAGGAGATGATAATGAGGTAGTCTCGTCTGCTTAGTTTTTATTTTTATGTTGTATTTACTTCATTATTTGTTGATTTGATTTGTATTTTTTTATACTGTCAAAAACATTTTAAATGACAAACCAATGATTCGAAGTAATGATGCTTAGAATATCATTGATGATTGACTATGGATGATTATGACTATTCTATAAACATAACATAACAAGTGATACTGAGTCTTGGAAAGACCAGTGATTCATGTACTAATTTTCTTAAGCACGAACGTTCCTAATCGGGAATACCGGTCGATTTTATCAATTTCCCTTTAATGCATACTAACTTCACACATATTTATACGTATTCTGCTTTTATTAGGTTAGTTTTTAAATGGAACCGATTTTTCAAACAAATTCATATAGAAGTTTTAGGTTTTAAAAGTGTTCGAAGCTCAACTCACTATAAAATTATTTATAATCTTTGGATAGTGTCGGGGCGCACATCAAAAAAGGTGTTAGTAAATATACTATAGAGATATTTTGTACCTTATCTATACTAACATTATAGAGTGGAAAGATTTGATTGTTTTTGTTAGCATTGAATAGGCTCCGAAATATACTGAATCGATTTGAAAAAAAATACTTTGTGGATCCTATTGATTGGGTGACTTTTAATTAATTTTCTTTTAATTGTAAGTAAAGTCATGATTATTATTTTCGCAATATATTTTTGCATTTCGTGTAAGCAAGCTTTACGCACATCTCCGTCGCATATGTGTTTACGAACGCACGTCGTGCGTATAAAAGCATCGGACACAGTATCTCTCGACCAAACGTTATACAACATTAGTCTGCTCGCTAGCTCACTAATATTACTACTCTGATAATGCATTTCCGAACTGTGTTTTTTGTTACCGTGTTGTTACTGGTGACTGTCGATGCTGTCCCACTGGAAAGAGCACCCATGGAATGTAAGTCTATTTAATATATTGCTTTATAAGCGACTATTGCTAGCGAACTGTCCTCTGCACACTTTCGTGAACTTGAACCGAAGTGATATCATTTTGATATAAACTATGCATATATTTGGCTTGCTTCAGTGAACCATTTAGCAGCTACGGTTACAGTATGATACCAAATCTAACGTGGAGGAAATTTTCCTTTCCATTTCCACGCTTCGTTTTTATTTTTCGTGTAACGCTTCGCTTCGGTTCAGATTCACTTTCGCGGCATTGTGCTAGAGCCGTATACGATATTTGCAACATATTTTCGAATGTTGGTTTGTAAAGTAATCAAATTTATAATTTCAATTGTATGTCCCAATTTAATCACCGCTCATTAATGTTTACCGATATTTCTCGCATGTTGTCAAGCAACTTCTAGACTCTTCTTATCAGTTGTAATAATTTGTTAAAGATTTCTATTAGTTATTTATAGCTCGCTACAATCGAAACTGTTTTGATACAGATTTCAATTACTTTATAACCAAAAATAATTGATTTTTAAATTGTTGAACATTTGATTAATAAATAATAATAATACATGTAGCAGTTACTTATACATTTTATTTACTCCCTTTAGTTATTTTTCTAAAAATCACACAGTCGTATTTGTCCATTAAAAGTGAATCCATCAATTTGCACCTTAAAAGATCGATGAGGTGTGAAGGAAATAAGACTACAGTGGATTTTTAAAACACCATCAGTTTGGAAAGAATTCTACAAAATAATATGTAATTTTTTTTAAATAAAACTTACAAGGTTTTTACTCGTGTCTAATCTTAGAAGTAATAATATATATACCCAGGACACAAAACATTAATATTGGAATTATATTTATATATACTATTTCTGAATAGTCAATCCATCCATTTCTCAGACGGCATACATTTTGGACCTAGTTCAAACTATGTCTCTTGAAAAATTGCACCTTTCCTTCCTCATAACTCATACTGATGATGCTTTCATGTTTCCCTTTACTTATTTATTCGTATATATTCAATCTCCATGAATGTGTGAAGACTTGGTGATCTTAGCGCCCATAGCCTTTAGTTTTATATAACTTTAAAAGTTTTAAAACCTCTCCGTAGATCTCAATTGAATCAAAACAAATTCTTACATCATAACTCTTTTAAATTGCACAGTACATAAGTGTACATTTCAAATATGGATGTGCAAAAATTCAAATTTGATTTTCTATGTTTTATTTGCGTGCAAAAGTTTGAAATATTAAGTTACAAATACATTTGTAGAATACATTGCAATTAAAAATGAACAATTTTAGCAAATTTTTACGAAGACATAATTTAAAGCGGACGAAAACATCGTGTATTTTATCGAAACGAATGCGAGGCGAGCGGTCAAGGTTGCTTAAAAATAATCCGCTACACTAACACACATCGCTCGCCCTCATACGTTGTTTACGTTAAAATCGAATCATTGCTGCTACGTACAGTTCGTAGAAATGAATTAATAATAACATAACACTTACAATCCTAACACAGAGAAGTAAGCAGATATTAAGGATTTCCGTTGGATACGACTGTGGCACATCTCTAGCTAAAAATCTTTTAGTGTTGTGAGGACGCCTGATAGTTTTTTGTCCATAAAATCCAGGGACAATAGTATATAATTGAATTTTTTAATATGACTTTTTTGACTTTTCTTTCTGTTCGTCTTTTGATTAATCTTTATGTAGCATTGCAACACATCCCATGTTCAATATTACACAGTGTATCTGTTGATTTCCACTGCCCTTGTACAAAAACAGTTTGACATCCCTCTTAGTCTCTAAATAAGCTTTGAAACAGATGGAACTGTGTAGTGTGGAAGGTATAGCAGTGGAAATGCCCGTTTATCTTTTCAAAATATAAGGTTCTCGGTGCTTTGCGTTCAGCGATTTTTATCAACAAATATTTATTTTAATGTTCTTTAATACTTTACAGTAATAAATTTCATCACCATGGAGGAGCCTTGTGTGAGACAGGGGGGGCTGTGCCGTAGAATCGAGGACTGTGACCAGGACAATTTGGTACACATGAGGGGAGTGCTGTGTCCGAAACAAAGGCACCTCGGCGTTGAGTGTTGCTACGTGAGTATTCATTGAATTACAGTCGAAGAAATAAATTCGCTTCCCACTTAGATTAAAATGTACGTCAAAATTGCAAGGCTGAAGGTTTTTTTATGGAATATTTCTCGGATTTTGGATACTTACATCGGCATTGGAAAAAAAAATCATTCGGCTAATTCAATTTAGCTTGTTGTACTCGTTTGTATGATGAGTTATTAATTTATTTCTTTTTTTGTTTTCAGAATTAACCGGTGTGTTCGTTGAAGACACAGTTCCGCCTTTACACTTACTCTCTAAAACTTAATTTAGTTCATAAGACGCGAATAAGTACCATTGATTTGCTTTATTTATTTGTAAAAAATCTTTCACATGGAACAAAAATGTTACAAACGTTAAGTATTATTTATATGTTGTTTAGTTCTAAGTGTGTTCAAATCTATATTTAATAAAAAAATCCGTCATATTTGATTGTTCTTTCATTTTCCAATTAACATAATTTATGTTATTAAGTTACGTTAAAGTAAATAAGATAAAAACAGACTTACGACATTCACGCGTGAACAAACCAGAGAGGGAGTTGGAGATACTAACCTAGCCTGGTTTGCGAAAATAAAATTGATGTATAAGTCTTTTTTACGTATTGTCTCTTGTGTAATTTTCTATATCGAAGAGGTTTAGATAAAAGTTTCTAGTGTAGTAAGAATGTGTTGTTTCGTGAAAAACTTTTTCTAAACGTGTTAACGTTAGTAACAACGCCATCTAGCATCGAATAGCTAGAACCGATCAATTTCATTGCCATCTAGTGGCCTTTTTTAATTGTTTAAAAATATAATAGAAATTGTTTCATTAAAGTTTAATGATTGTTATAAAATTAATTTAAATAATGGTAAAAAGCTTAGGCATAAATAAAAAAAAAGAAAACTATATAGTTTATATAAACTTAAGAACTTATTGTACTTATTTTACGTCACAGTAGGTTACTTCATATTTTTGTTATTTTAACGTTTATTATTTATAAAAAAATCAAATTAAATAAGGAAGTCGAAATAAACCAATAATCAAGTCTTAAATTAATATTAATGTCTAATATTTTACAATAATTACATTACTAAAGTTAAATTATTACCGTTACACGGTAACACTGGGTCAGTTTCCCCCGCGCATCGGACGAGTCAGTTTATTGCTTGGAAGAGGCACTAGTTGCGTCGCGAGCTTTTACCTGTTTGCAAGTGTGTTCCCTGCTGCTTGCGCTCTCGTAAGTACAAAGAAACTTTGACATTTTCATAACTTAAGATTGTTTAATAAAAACTTACTATAGCTCTAAAAAAATCATTTCAAATTTATTATGCGAATATAAATTTTATTGTAAAATATTATTGTGTTAAAATTTTGAATAAATTCAGATTAATGTATTTTTATAGCGGTATCGTAAAACATTATAATTTTTTTAAATAAGTTTATTATATTACGTTTTTTTTATTTATGTAAACCTACTTTGGACTATTGATTTTGTAATTAATTTAAAGCCGTAGTTAAAAATTAGACCTATGTTTCATTACTTTCTTGAATTTTATTAACTTATTTTTATTTAAAATAAATAAACGATTTAAAATACAAAATATGCAAAAATAACGCTGGCGAAATTTGTGCTTATGGTTTGGCCAGATTCATAAGTGTAATTTTTTTACCCAGATCAGTAAAAGATTTTTAATTTACTGTTCACCTATCTTAGGGTTAATTGAAAACCGGCGCTGTATACGCCACAGCACATGCCGAATGAACACCTTTTCTTTTGAGTAAATTATTTCTTTTTTTTATTTATTTTTCTTGTATTTATGCTATGCTACCTATTTATAAGGAAACTAGTCGCTGTGCTGTTTTTTATTCCATGATTGCAAACAATTTCCTAGAATAAATTACTTTATGGTCCCGGGGTTTAAATCCGTCAGTATTGTGATATTTTGATTTGAAACTTGCGATTTTTCAAATGCATTGCGGTTGCTATTATATTCTTATCGATCTTTGTAAAATTTTCCGTTGACGAAACTTTATTTTAAGAGAACAGAATCTATTTGAAGCCAGATTATTGCATAAAATCAATATCGCATAAATATTCAGCAAGTATTTGCGGCAATTGCTACTTAATATCAAATGAACCGCTCACAAGTTTGCTTTCAAAATACCTAATAATCGGCTACTATTTTGTGTACCATCTAATTAGCTTATTTTAATGAAAATCATATAAAAGCGAGACTTCGCGACGAATCTTATCTATATATATAAAAAAGAAAGTCGTGTTACTTACACTATTTATAACTCAAGATCGATCGAACTGATTTAGCTGAAAATTGATGGGGAGGTAGCTTAGAACTAGGAGACGGACATATGAACTTTTTTATTTTGTGTGCATTTTTTTTATTCCGCGCGGACGGAGTCGCGGGTAAAAGCTAGTTTAATACAAAATATTATTTCATCGTATCATCATCTCTCTCAATGAAGTGTGGCCGGAGCACCAGATTTTATAAAACTTTATGTTTTGGCTTAATTTTTCCGGTCTGCCGCCTGACTGTACTTGGGAATTTAATAAAATTAAATGTTTAAAATAAACTAAGTAATTATAGCTAAGTAATAAAATATACTTCTAAAAAACATAAACAATAAATAATAGTAAACTGGAATAATGAAACATTATAAAGAGAACAAAAATTTAAACTCTCGTCGTTTCATCATCGCTTTTCTAGATTGCATATAAAATTAATAATTATTAACTCTTATCACAGTTAATAAATTATAATTAAAATTACTAATTAGTAGTTCAGTTAATATTGCATTTTGTAAAATATTATATTATTAATATTAAATTAAAACTAGCTGTAGCCCGCGACTCCGTCCGCGCGCAGTTAAAAAAACTGAATGGGGGGGGGGGGGGTATGAAAAATAGATGTTGGCCGATTCTCAGACCTACCCAATATGTACACAAAATTTCATGAGAATCGGTTAAGCCGTTTCGAAGGACTTTAACCACAAACACCGCGACACGAGAATTTTATATATTAGATATTAAAGCTTGATAATAGAGATGTTTATCGGAACTGTTACCTCTAAGCTTTACCGAGTATAATGATAATAAATTAGAGTATCGCTTGTGTGTTATTTGTATTATTAGGAATCAGATTTCTCCGACTTCTAGTAGCTTTTACCGAGAAATAATTATCTGAAAAACAACTATTAGGGTAATGTTCCGAGTAAAGAAAATATTTCATGCGTAGTTCTATTGAAAATAAGATTTAATGAAGCTCCTATTTGGTTTGATATTCTGTATGGAACAGAGTGTTGAGTTGCTAAAGGAACAAAGATGAAAGTACATGTTGAGATGATTGTTTGGAGTAATGAGGCTGAATTGTAAAACGATTAAGTTAGGGGGAGCCTGGAAGTAGCAGCAGTTAAAGTTTCAAATTAGAAAACAGAATGTTAGGATAGTATAGACACGGTATCGGGAGGAATAGTATGTGACAGGAGCATATTATTTTAATGTGGATCAATATATCGATAGAAGTAGGGCTATGAAGCAATGGGCAATTTTGAAAATAAAGCTTAGTGGTAAAGTAGAAATCTCATTAAAATGTTACGTTAGGCTAAGGCTAGGGTAAGGTATTTGGCAATATCGATACTGCGGTGGAATTGAGAGCTAGGAATCCTAGCAACGGATTATCAGAACGAAGTAATATAGTAAAATTGGTACCATTCGATGACAAACTTTGTAAACTATGCCAGGCGTGACTGTGAATAATAGGATTGATAGAGATGCATTGGAAAATGTCGCTTGAAAGTTGTAAATGGAAGGAGACGTGCTTTGACGGTTGGGGCATGTTGAAAGAATTAATGGAAAACTAATTCCAGATGAAAAAGTATTTGGATTGTAAAAACAAAAGAGTTTTCTAAAAGAATATGACAGTATTACGTTTCAAGATAGCCTCACTTTTAGGTATATTTCGTTACATGAAAGAGATGAGAGCTTTACTTTGAAATTGTGTGAAAAAGATAGACTGAACGTTATACTTTAAAATTTTGAAGAATCGTGTCTCTTGAATTGAATTCTTACGTCTACTTTTTATTTATATCAATACAGATAAATAAAATAAAAGTGTCTTATCTATATAGGTATATAAAAGAAAATTGACTAGTTACACTATTTATAATACTCATTACAAAAAAACATTTTTTAATATTTTTGTCTGTCTGCAAGTCCGCGTTTGTTCATTTAATGTTAATGGAGTGTATATCTGATGTATGTATATACCTATATATTACGTGGAAGTCAAACAGGCTTGTTTAATCATTGACGTCCCTACGCCGAAATGTCCCGTGTTCGGTTGACCAATAGCGGGAACGTTCAAGCGGTAATGTCGGTTTTGTGTCAATGTCCGCGTATTTTATTAGATTTTCTGAATTGCAGGAATTTTATATTATTTAATGAACGAACGAAGTCGTACGCAACAGCTTGTCTAAATCGATGAAACGGGGCTCTTCAAATTCCCTATGATATTGCCAATTGCGTAATTTCTTATTGAAATATCGTATAAAATATTATTTTTTGCCTATTTATAGCACATTTGCGTCATTAAAATTTCAATAGGATACTTACGCAATAAAGAATAACATGTCGAGGTGCCCTCTCGTCCTTCCCTTCATAACAAGTTGTTTTTTTCTGCAAAGGATTTAATATTATCTACAAAGTTCAGTTTCGAGAAATAGATATAACATTGATTTGAGATTTTTACATAACGTATCAACTTGTTTTAACATTTCATTCTCTCCACGGATAATATAAATTTAGAATGTTGTGCAAAGCTTAAACAAACAATTATAGTAATAGTAATAAAACATTTCCGTAATCGTAGAAAATAAACATTCATTAGAGAACATATTTCCCTTGCTTAGAACCGCAAGGTAATATAGAGGAATTAAATTTTCTATTAAAATCTATCTATATATATAAAAGAAAGTTGTGTTAGTTACACTATTTATAACTCAAGAACGGCTGAATCCATTTGGCTGAAAATTGGTGGGCAGGTAGCTTAGAACCAGGAAACGGACATAGGATAATTTTTACCCCGTTTTCTATTTTTTATTCCGCGCGGACGGAGTCGCGGGTAAAAGCTAGTCTATGATAATTAACTAATATGCGTAACTACATATTGAATTGAATGTTTTAACTTTTGTGAGATATTATAATAAATTAATTAAGAACGACTTAAATCACTTATGATCGTCCGGTGACGGCAACAGTGGGAGATGCGACGCGACCGCGAATTTCTCCAAATAAACAATGACCCTGAAGATGGACCCCTAAAGTCCGAAACTAGCCGGTGTCGTCACCGAACACTCACTCACTCCGGTAACAAACCGTGTAGAAAAATCGGCTCAATAAACATTATTGAGACGATTTTTTTAAACATTTTCTAAAATGGAATACAAACAATTATTTATGAAGAAGTTTTTCGCTTAAGAAATTTTACTTGAATTGGATTCAATAACTAATTTTAACTACTAGCCCTTATAGAGAAAGCGGTACTTGTTTCATTTGTAATCTTCGTATTGTTTCGAAAATTATTGAATATTTGACCTTATTTAAAATGGTGTGGGAGTTTTCACAATGCTGAGTAAATTGTAAAATTTAATTTAATTCTACTTGTTGAGGCCATATCAAAGCAAATACTTCTAAATTATCTCTACATAATATAAACTGAATTTTCACTCACGCTTCAATGAAAGAGGACTATTATTGCATTTATTAGCTCAGTTCCAAGGAAAAATGTCTTTGTTGTAATCCAAAGACGTTTAATATTAAAAAATCTTTATTTTACATTGCAGTCTTACTCCATTTATTGTACAGCTGCAGCTTTGAAATAGAAAAGAAATTCAGTCAATCAGTTACGCATTATTTGACCAAACTTATTAAGTTTCAGGGCGCTCCAATAGCTTTTTGTATTTTTCATTAATCTATTATTAATGCTTTTGGGAATTGGCTTGCATTGATCAAAAACAATGTAAAGTCTGGATTTTATTACAGTTCATTTTGAAACCAGTATTAGAAAATAATATAATATTTATTAGTGTTTTCAATACAAGTTTCTGCTAGCCGCCGCGCTGTCAATGTCGTCATACAAACGAATAATTTTCAACAGTTTAAATCCTACTGATATTACAAATACGAATGTTTGGATTGGTGGATTTTGATTGCTTGATTGATTTGATTTTTTTTATTTTGGAAATATTTCAATTATACCATGCGTCGCAAAACTTTGACTGTAGATTAATCGCTTTATATAAACATACCTAGCTCATTTATTTTTATTGACTTTTATGTTTTTTTTTGTTTCAATATTCTACTTTCATTAAATCCAGGTGATAGGTGAAGATAGTTATTTACACGTGAATAATAATTATTATATACTAGTTGAATCTTATTTGTAACATTGTACACCTTATATGATAACTATAATATTCATACGTTATTCGCGTTTCGCGTTTCAGTAATTTTACCATACGTGAATGAGATGCTTAAACTTTCAACCATAGTAATATCTGTATCTCTTTTCTTCTTTTTCTTCTTCTTCTTTTAATATGAATTCAGTGAATATTTACAAATACAAATATACTTAAAGCATTATAAACTTTAAATTGAGAGGTTTTTATGCGCATTTATTTCGAGAAGATACTCAGTCCGTTTTCAAAGTTGGTCTCGCCGGTTCGCACTTTGCTGAAGGCGGATTCGAAATAATTTTCGAAATGATTGTTCTGTAGATGAGCGCCCGGGGAAGCGCCCCGGGTATAGGCCATTGCTAGGTGTGCCTTGGCATCGTCGGAGGCCCGGCTCAGGCCCGGCGGGATCGGGCGCCGCGACGCCCTGAGCGATGCTCGATAGGGTTGCCCATCTCTTATTTTAACAGCTTAAAATTAAAAAAATAATCACATAAAAACTAATTTAGAAAATATTTTTATTTTCTTAACTTGTTTTATCGGTTTCAGGTGTTTTATTATCACTTATAAGTATCAATATCAAAGTTCAAGTTATAGAATAAATATTTTTCCTTCATTAGAAATAGTTGAAAACAAATTTATTGACATGGACGAAGTCGCGAGTACCATCTGGTACATCAGTTTTGTCAAGTGATTTGTAACATCCCTAAATATTATACCGTCTTTCTCGTGCCACTATTATACCTCGCTTATAAAATAATCATATTTGCATGTGAGCTTGTCGGCCAATGTGGCTAAATAATAATTTATTACGTCACTACGTTAAGGAAGCCGAAGGCAGTTCGAGAATCGTGACGTCCATTGCTTGCGCTCTTATTGTTCCATATAATAAATATTCCCATATAAATAAAACAAAATTTAACTGATTGGTATATAGTACAGTTTAAATTACAAGGCGTAGAGATTTCTAAATTTGGACAGATATTTTTGTTACTCCGTAGGCGGGTAAGAAAGGTTTCTTTAAAGGTAATTCATTAAATATATACAAACATTCCTCAGCACCTATTTCGTATTAATTGGGTATCTATTTCGAGTTTTGTAAAAATTATGCTCTCGCGGGCGAAGTTGACGGCGACAGCTAATCTTACTTTAGACGGATGGATGGATGTTTGTTTGATAATATATTCGGAAAGGCTCAATGGATCTTGATTAATTTCGACACAGATGTAAAACATAGTCTGTAAGAACACATAGGCTACTTGTTAAGTTTTTTTTTTATTCCGCGAGGACGGGGTCGGCGGGCGGCAGTTAGTTTAAATATATTTATAGTTTTTCTTCAAGTATTGTTATTTGTCTGTGGCGATATCATCTACATACTACTAGTTACTATAACTATTCCATGTCGTATATTTCATATCAGGAGTGCTAGTAATTTAATGTTACGAACGAAAAATTAGAACTTACATTTTGATACGAAACGCGGAATACATGCCCTTAAGGGATTGTGTTTTTGGTAGGGGTACGCGGCTTAAGTCTGGCTCCCTCCCTTTAAAACTTCACGCTGTTTTAACTCCGAGCAATAATGGCAAAGCCACACTGGTCAAACATACACTATATTTAAAATTGCTCAACCTAAACTTTGGTTTGCATTTTGTTTTTGTTTGAGTAGTTCAATCTACGAATTCTCTCCTTTGTTAGGTTTTGTTCCTGCTATGAGTTTTCACAAGTTGTATTTTAATAGAATTATGAATATTATGTTTATTGATACAATAGTACTCTTGAGTAAAAAACAACTTAACTAATTGTTGCTTCAATTTTTGATCATCCAACACGTTTTAATCTATCTATATATATAAAAGAAAGTCGTGTTAGTTACACTATTTATAACTCAAGAACGGCTGAATCGATTTGACTGAAAATTGGTGGGCAGGTAGCTTAGAACCAGGAAAAGGACATAGGATAATTTTTACCCCGTTTCCTATTTTTTATTCCGCGCGGACAGAGTCGCGGGTAAAAGCTAGTATGTTACATTATTTTTAAAATTAAGTATTAATGCGAAGTTAATTACTTAAATTAATTTTATCAAAATTTGGATTTCTGCAACTAAAGTTTAGTAGCTCAGAAAGTTTGTATTCAACGTAGCATTAAAATTATTACGTTGGCTAAAATTATCTCATAATTTTGAATCCATTATGAAACCTTTTAAAGGATGTTTGATATTCTTTGGAGTTACATTTCCTTTGCTATCATACGAAATTGTTACATTTTTCAAACTTTGAAAATGGAATACATTCTACATTAAATAATCTGTATTTGTAAATGAAACCTTTGCATTTTACAAAGAACGTCTATTTCAAAATTAATGTATAATATTTCAACGTTCAGTAGCTTGTATGCAATGCAGTCAGTACTAATTACTTCATATTTTTCATTTGTGTAGCCAACTCAAAAGTAGAATATATTTATTTAAGACGAAATTACTTTTGACGTTGTCTTACTGATGTTGTAAAGGTAAAAGATTTTTATGTTAACGGATAGATGATATTTAAACACAAAGATAAAATGTACTAAGTTTTAAACGAAAATTCACGTTAATTTAAATTGTTTCTTCTTCCCGCTTGCCTGGTATCCTTAGTTTTATTTTATCCGACAATCCTAAACATTATGTCTTGTCTGGTCAATTGGCAAAAGGCAATTGTTTTTTAAATCTCTGTGTATAAGTCATTATTCAGATAACTTCAAAGTGGCGTACGATTAAAGATCACCATCACTCATACATCAACTCGGCACACATCTGCTGAGGCGTTCACGAGTTGTTCACTGGCGGTCATTGCGGATTAGCTCTGGCTTATAAAATCATCTAAACAAAACTACGGTTTATATGCTCTAGCTGTCGTTTTCTGACCGTTGTTGTGTTGTGAGTCGCATTAAAGAACTTTGTTTAGATAATATATAGTCTATATATACATATTTATGTTGCGAAATAATTTTAACCAAACACTATTATAATACCTCGCAGAACAAAGGCTTAACGAAATAGGCATCGTACCGTAATACTCGTATGTACTATATAAAGTTTAAGACGCCACTATATTCATCTTACATATTCCGAGAAATACTTCTCAGAATGCTCTCTGTCAGTTTTTATTTGGTTCAATAGTTGACTTTTATAATTTCCATTGATAGATGGACAACGATACCTGACCCGGTGGGAATAAGTCAAACTAAATTATGACAGTTCACTAGTACCCCTGTTAACGTCAACGTTACAATATCCTTTACGTACTGTAGCTGTCATGTCATGTTTTTTTCTTTTATGTCACTTTCTATGCTCATGTGGGTTTTACATATTTTTTGACAAAACTTACCGCGATATAAGGGCATCTCTCACCGGACCACATATCCTTGTTTGACTATACCAGTGATTATCAAACTTATTTCTTTTACCGCCCCCCGAATTTTTTATTCACCCCTAAAACTTAAGAACCAAAATTTCATTACTTTAATTTCAACGCCCTAATTTTTTTTTGGGCCCCTTAACGCCCCTTTCTAGTTTTCAAATGCCCCCAAGGGGGGGTTATCGCCCACTTTGAGAAACACTGGACTATACCAATGGGCCTCTGACAAATATTTGTGACAATAGCCTTTGTATCCTCGTCGTGAATTATGTCAAAATTAGTATGAGATTTTTAATGTACTTTACACCCGTTAGGGGCGCTGCATAAAAAATGGCGATAGGATTATTACACAGATAATTTGACATGTTGATATGCTGAAATATGTTAGCTATCTGGAAAAAAATGTATAGGCAATTAATGTCGATATTACTGGATTTTACTTTTAAATGACGTTAATTCGTTTGTCGATGATGTTGCAATATAATTGGAGATAGTGTAGGGTTTTTATATTTTTGGTCAGGCCTCATAAACAAATAAGTAATAGTTAAAAACTCACATGAATTTAGATGATTCCATGTAAATAAAATATTAAATATATGTACTACGTATTTACATAAGCTCGGTTTAGTGCAAAGTCTTTAATGGATCGCAATTCAATATTGATAGAGAGTTCAGTTATAGGTTAATAGTTCTGTTTAAACTACGCAAACTACACGTTACCATCAATGCTGTGAGTTTCCACTTCTGAAACACCTGTTAAAACATATTGTTATCTTAGCTTCTTTAAGGATAATGAGAAGGATGGAAATTAAAAAAAACTTTTTTAACACAAAATGTTTCCTGATTTTCGTCTATTCGTAAGCTCATGTCCGTTAAAAACGTTTTAAAGAAAATGGAAAAGCATTGACAGCAAACAATGTAACATGCTGTAGACAGATTCGTTAGATACAATTTTTAAAACGTTTTGCTAATCTTATGCTATGACTATTACTAGAATTAAAACTGTAAAATCATAGAGGGCAATAAAAAAAAAAAAAAAAAACAAACAATTGTACGTTCTTTATAATGCGTTTTTGTAATGGTATTTTGGATGTAGAAACTCAATGTAATACTCGTAGAAACAATTTTATCTTTATTGTTTGTTATGTAAAAAAAAAAATAATCGCAAACATATTCACCTAGTTATAGAATTTTAAGGAGCTAACAGAAAACTTTTAGAACATCTCATCAATTTTGATCTCTGTCAAATTACGAACCGACTTGATAAATACAACCGTAGAAGTTCACTACTGTGATACTTGTATTTATACGTATTGTAAGGAAAGGATAGGAAAGGGTAGGTGGATTTAATACAAAGGATGGAACACAAAGGAAGGGGAAATATCCTGTTTCACTGCGGCCACTCCTCCGTCAATTAAAGGTAGGCGACGCATCTGCGATTTGCTGATGTCTATGGGCAGAGGCCGCGTCGCTATTTTGGCGAATTCAGGTTGCCGCTTGCTCGATTTATGATATGAAAAAAAAAGAATAAATATGCTTGATACTGTTAAGCATTTATTTTTTATTACAGAAATAAAAAAATAAAAATTAATCCATCCGATTTATGTTATAGAAATATTCTTCTTAAGAAATATTGTTAATAATCTTGAGTATTGTCTGTTAGCAGCGTCTGTTCGTTGTGAGAGATTACATCGGAATCCCTCTGTCAAAGGGGAATTCACTAAGTGCATCTTAATATCGCTCAGATTTAATCCTTCATAGTCTTTAGTGCTTCAGTTCAGTATATACAATAAGTAATTTCTTTTACGGTTCGACTTTAAAGAAATATACATTTTAATTGTAAATTATAATAAGAATAAATCACAAGATGTTTAATATAAAAACATTTTAAATATATTTTTATATACGTAGATAATTAGTAGTAGTAATTAATTTTTGGTAAGTGCTGGTTTTGTATATGTAAAGTGAAGTAGCTTTGATAGGCATAATTTAAAAGCTAACGATTTATATTGTTGTTGAAACATTGCAACGGAATATTCCTTCCTAATCCCGTCTTTGCCGAATTAATTATATTTCGAAGATATTTGGCGATATTTGACGATTGACGATATTTATTTATTTATTTATTTAAGCTTTATTTTCCACTTAACAATGCAATAAATATAAAACAGATTATATAAACTAGTTTTCATTTTTTCTTTGTTATGTGGCCCCTTATTGGGTAAAAGCCTCCTCCATCCTCTTCCATCTTTCTCTATCCTTGGCCAAAATGCATCCAACTTGTTCCAGCAGTTATTATGACATCATCGACCCATCTTTTCTTTTGTCACCCCACACTTCGTTTTCGATCGGCGATGACGATCTTAACAATGTTTTTTTTTCTAACATCTAACTTATCTCTGTTATTTATATTTTTTTATATTATAAGGTGAATATGAATATTCAATATTCATATTCCCATTATAATTATTACTTAATATTCAATGGTATTCCGAAAAATTACAACCTATAAAATATATTATAAACATCCAACGGACGATTCCACTTCGATGGGTCACAGGCTCGTATGGATACGTTCTCATTTCTGAAAATTTCTCCTTTTGTAAATTTTATTCCAGATTTTATATCATTCAAAATTATTCAACAAATTTATTTATCATATATAAAATCACTCACAACTAAGATTCTTACAATACCTTCTTCTTTGTCTTGAACCTTGTGGTGTTTCTGTAATTTACCAAATTTTGGCAGACATTAAAAACAACACCATGAAATTAAGATTTGTGTGAATTTTGTGAACTGGGTAACAATATGAAAGGGTGTTTATAGAATTAGTACTAGTGTTTTGCGTAATTTAATCATATTAATAACTAGTTTTAAATTTTAATTTAAGTAGCAACACTGATATTGATTTTTGGGTATCTTCCAATCTAGTATTATAACTTCATATTACAATAAAGCGGTTAGTAACAAACTGACATTAAAAAATAAAAAATAAACGAAAATATTTTGAAGAAAATATTTTCTATTATAATTCTAGATTGTCAAAGGTTCAAATGGTAAAATCGATTAACGACAAAAGTTTAAAAAATCAATAAAGCCGCACACACTAAAGTTTATGATATAAAACTTTAAAAATGTCATTGGCAAGTATCAATACTTGTAATTACTTAAGTTCCCACATATTTTCTTCGCCGAGTAAGACTCACATTGGACTTTTAAAACAAACTTAAAACTTGCGTAAAGTAAATCTTGTAGATACTTTACAAATTTTTTTTTTTCAAGTTAAAGGCACGAGTACGAAACATTCACTGAATGGTTAAAACCCTATGCGTTTTAATTAATATTGTTCACGAACCCTCGCTAAATTGTGATACCTCTAAAATTGATAGATCATGATATGAACAGAAATTTAAATTAACTTTTATAAAAAAAATAAAAATTTCATGTACAAAAAATAATTACCCTTGAAGAACTGTATTTTTAGAGATGTTTAACAGTTCGAGGTCATTGACATTGATTGCACAATCTTATTTGAAATATATATTTCTGTCGTTATAAAAATGCATTTCGACTAAACGCGCATAGCTGTAGGGCGCGCAAGCTGTCCATGCCTGCGGCACAACATCAACTATTGATAAAAGAGGGCGTTAGGGAGGCGATGTGCCCTAGGGCTAAGTCGAAGGCCCCAAGCGATACAGAACCCCGCTTCCCTAACCCGAAATTAAAATGATTCATACATCGAATACAACTTTTCTTTAAGCGGATGTGTTTATTATTCTTTTGATTATGCTGATGTTAAATTGTAAACATCGTCGTTTTAAAAACTTAACATTATTTTTTCGAATAGATGTCTAATTACGGTAATATCACAATTTTATTGTGAGCTTCTTTCACGAAATTTGTTATCATACGGTGACATATAAATATAGTGAAATAAACGTATGTTTTCACAGCCAAAATACCTTCGCTAAATTACATAATAATCGGTCGCATTCTCTTTGAGAAGTGGAGATGAACTATTTTTGGTACAGGAACTTCGGTTGTGCAATTTGGAAAGCGAAATGTATTTCATTAAATAAGCCGTATCGGAACGCAGGTACGTTTCTATCGGATTTTCATCGAAATGTTAGATTCACGAGTGTTACAGTGTGGGTTATGAGATAATCTTATAACCTGAACGTTCAATAACGCATTCCGTGCTACTATGTCTTAGTATTTAAGTGAATTCGAACTCGAACCGAAAACAATAATTTGTACATAATTGAAATAAAAAATATTTAAAATCCTATCTATGTCCGACGCGTAATATCAACCCGTACCCAAAATACAAACTTCAGTGTTAGAGCATTTTTTATTTTATAGCTTTAAATGTAAATGGTTGTAGCTGAAAGTTCACAATGTTCAGTTGGTCTCATTGCGTCCTTACAAGATTTTATTGTCCCATGTTATGCGCATTGCGTACAGCGATCTATTTACAAATGAAATATTACTAACGAACTTTAGTTTTTTATTATATAACTAGCTTTTACCCGCGACTCCGTCCGCGCGGAATAAAAAAAAATAGAAAACGGGGTAATAATTATCCTATGTCCGTTTCCTGGTTCTAAGCTACCTGCCCACCAATTTTCAATTAAATCGATTCAGCCGTTCTTGAGTTATAAATGGTGTAACTAACACAACTTTCTTTTATATATAAAGATATTTATTATTTTATACTAGTAACGTGACGTAGTATATTATATATAGTATTATTTTATACTAGTAACATATTACATATTAACAAATTATTCGGAAGCATATTTATAATAATTGTCCACTTGTGAATTATTTTATAATCGTATAATTGTAAATTCGAACTCTAATTGTCAGAATTCCCTACATATTACACGTTGGTGTAATTACGTTGTGGTATTCACGTGTTAAATTTATATATAAACCTGAATATAATTAGTATGAAAAGTTTGTTAAATCAATGTACCACTACATCAGAAAGTCATCGAAAACGAACTATTTAATGAAGTGTCATTTGTTGAGTGAATGAACATTACATTTCGGATGAGCGACGATAGGGGGCGCTTGAAATAACCGAGACGGAAATAATTAAATGTCAGAAGTCGAAACTGGTCAATTCACAAACGAATTCGCTTACCAAATTCGAGATATCGTTTCAAACCAACAAACAGTAGTTCCACTATTAGACCGACATAAGACTATTAGCACAGTGTAATTTACAGAATTGATTAATCTGTCCTGTCTGTATCTATTTATTCATTAATCTGTTCTGCCTGTTTTAACTAAACCTTTTGCGTCTTCTCCATATTAATATAACACGTAACTAAGAAAAAGTGTACTAACTAATTTTAATTATTATAAGCCTCTCGTCTATTTTTTTCTTTGTTAAATGTAAAATATTTTGGCATTGATAGAACATAATTAGATTTAACGGTCAGCAAAAAAACATCCTTTGAAAAAAATAATCACTGTAATTAAAATTTATACTTGTACAACCAAAATATCATGAAATAATCCTTACATTTTGTAAAGGCAAAAGAAGCCGCAAAAATGGAAAATTTGTAAAAGGAAATTAAAAATTATAAGTCTTCCTTCATACCGCTACTGAGGTCTGTTGCTACGTTAATGGAAGGCCATTGATAACTGTGTGTTACCAAAGTCGTTTTCTATCGTCGCTCAGCGATAAATTAAAACGGGTCTTTCCTTACGGATTCCTAGGTCTTCTAAGCGGAGCATTGATGGCCGTTTTTTAATCAATTTCTTTCACGGTTTAAAAATATATATACATATAACAACCCATTTACAAGCGATGTGGTTTAACTGTCTACTTCCATTAAAAGTTTTAGTAAACCGTCTTCTATTTACCGTGGGTTTCTGAGATTAAAATCTCCGTTTAAAACATATTGTTATCTCAGTTTTGTCAAAGATAATGCATGTCATTATCTTTTACAAATTATCTTCAAATTATCAAAATATCTTTTATACATATTTTAGTGTCAGAAACCTATGCTTAGACGTAAGAGACTTATTCTCTTTGATGCAATTTTCGTCTTACGCAGTCAATTGGTCTTCAATCTCCATCTTTTTCTTACAATTCATTTTTTTTTAAATTATTCTAATTAGAATCGGGCAACAGTCTTAGCATGTTTAATAATATATGGAACATAAAATAATTAAGAATTAAATTTTACTGAACCCATTCGTCTAGCTCCAAATTTGAAGAGTCAGACCTAGTTAGAAATTAATTTTCCCAGTTTGTCCAGCGCTTAAGCGAGTTAAGTCACGATTTTTTTTGCAAATGATACATTTTTTTAAGAAATAAAACTTAACACTATTCGATATCATGGCTCTTTTTTAAAGAAATGTGACCGTGAATATGATATATGTGACACTTGTATTAGAACACAATTATCATCTCTGTTATGAGAGAGTGAGTCGTTGTAACACACGTGTTACGACAGTAGAAACTCATCTTTATACAGACTGAGTAGAATAAACAATGAAATATTCGAGATATGCCAAAAAGGATAGGTCCGTGTTAGTATGTCTCGATCGAGACGCGCGCCACACCGCTCCGGGCTAGTAATTACAATTCGTATGGGAGAACCGACGTGCCGGCGGGTACGCCGCCGGCTACCAGGCCGCCTTTGTATCGCTTTAAAAAAACCCAGAGCCTACAAATAGAAAGAAAACAACGCGCACTTACACTGACGTTGAGTTAGGCAAATTTACGCGCATTATCTTTAAGGTTTTTATAAGAAACATGTCAAAAATATGTTAAAATGAAAATCACTATTTAAATATATTCTTATTTAAGTATACTCGTATATTGTACAAAGTACAGTAATAAATATAAGCACAAGCTTGTCTTATTTGCATAGTTTGTTTATTGAAGTAAACGACAATGATGAAAAATAATCTACATAATCGAACGCAATCATGGAAAATAAAAAAGGAGAAAATTGTAACTAGAGTAGAATGCAGTGTTGCGAGGATCGGGCTTTACAACATTAATTTCCATCATTAGACGGATGCGTCGTCGGCACGGCGGCCTCGCCAACCACGCGCCGTTAACACGTGCAAGCGAGAATGTCGTATCGTTTTAATATCTTTATCCCGCTCAATCAGCGACGTCCATGCGGCGGCGAGTCAACGCCACGGTGATCGCGAGGCGGGGCTGTACCACCGGGTGGATGAGGACTGGACGAATGCGCGTTAACCATAGAAATAAGAATATTATTTTTGCAAAATTATTAGTCAAAACAAATCATTCATGACTAGATGTTTCATTGTCTTGTGATCTTGTGAATTCATTATAACCAGCTCACTAAGCGACCTCACTGAGTGGCTCGGAGCCTTTTTTTTTTTTATAGTCAGGAAATGCGTTAACGCACGCCTACGTCGGGCTGTGCAATGGCGTAGGGAGTGTGGGACTCGCCGGCCACAGAAGGTGACCGGAATACCCACTAAAACCTGACTGCCCTCTAACACATTATGGCGGGCGCCACGGGAACGCTTTAGCTTTCTTCCGTGGCCCCGTCTGCAGTGGCTCGGAGCCTATCATAAGTTAAGGTTGACTCATAAATTAGATTTTTGATTTGGAATTATTTCAAAAACATTCATTACATTCAATGTTTTTTCTTCGTTTTTATTGCATCAAAAATATTTTAATTTGTTCTCCGGAAAAATAATTATCACAAATAATATCAATTCAATTGGAAGAGAAATACGAAGTTTCGTAGGAAAACTTTTGCATTTCATCAGCACGACATTTTGCGAAGAAATATATATAAATACACAATCGCTAGATCCAAATGTCAGATACTGTTACTTTAATAAGCGTTGCTTGAGGACATCTTTGTTAGGAGCAGAAAAATATTTTCCATATTTATTCATTTTTTTCAATTTTATTTTCACTTCATCTTACTTACAAGTTATATTTAAATTTCAAGGAGATTACTGCATACTAATATGTCTTTATGCCAGAGTTTCATACATATATTTCGAAAGTGGAAATTCATACAAACTTTTAACAATGCGAGGGTCTGAACTTTATTTATTTAATTTTATAAAAAAACCAATATTAATTATTTTGCATAAAGTAAGATAAACAATAATATTATAGGTACAATATTATAAATAAAAAAATATAACTAATATAGACTGTACCTGCTTTCAATCTGCCCGGATTTATGATACCCTTTAGTCTTCCTGCTTTCTGTGACAGTGATTGTATTAAAAGGGACGGGAGCATACCAAGAATCAGGGCAAGCGCACGCTATTGAATTTGACCAACGTGCATTTAGCCTCAGCCCCCAGATGCCAAAAGCAATCAATTTTCCAAGGTTTGTCAGACATACCTGTTGTCTGGCAATACCTCGGAAAATTAATTTTGTTCAAACTGTGCTACTATTACTAAAATTTTATTAAAATATATTGAAGAAACATTTTTGTAGTAGCTTTTGTTATGAATAAATTAACTCTTGATCAGAATATCACCTAATATTATGTTGTGCTGTGGTACAAAGATGAAGATTTGTGATAGATTTGTCATACCATCTTTCCGCGCGTCCTGTACCACATTTTACTTGCGTCATACCTGGCTGGAAATATTGACAGTCAAGTAGATCCTTTATTTGAATTTCGAATCGCTTATTGGTTGTAGTAATTTATATTGATCCAATTTTGAGGTTATTTTATATCGTAGCTTAACTAATTCAGTTTGATATCTATTAATGTGGCTTATTAATTATTAATTAAAACAATTGAAATTTGATAAAACAACCGAATGTTTAATTCATTCATCAATTTTTTGGGAATTTTGATACATGGTATAAAACATTAGGCATCTTAATTAATTTAATGTTGGTTTATTAGGTACCCGACAACGTCCGCTACAATGCAATCAAAAATGGCTCCTAGGTAATAAAGCCAAATAAGTAATTAGTGAAGTACTCTTGTGATATCACCGTTACCGTTGTTCGTCTTTAAACGCGGATGAACAAGCAGTTGATATTTACATTGAAAAAAAGGATAAATTTGAACGTATCGTCAAGTATATAATACAACCTTATAAGGGTTGTTTAAAGCTAAATAAAAAATAAAATGAGCGTGTTTCGAAACAAATTTAATTATTAATTTTTTGCATCACTGAGCTGGCGTCCATGATTTTAATTTACGGCCGTGTTCTGATGTAAATCTGAAATGTACGATACAGAATGATGTATAGTATGAGATGTATTGAGTCACTGGTGCCTTAGGCCAAGTCTCCGCAGGCGCACCTCGCTTCTCATCCTCGACATACTATGCCCTGGGCGATTCTTACTCGGGCAAGGGAAACAAAAATGATTTATAAAATCGTGGAGTATGAACGACGTACAAATGTAACATTTAAAATATAATGTAAATTGTATTCTTAGTAGTTAGAACAGAATATAAAAATAATTAAAGGGCCTTGAATAAAACTGAGCATGTAAATACAAAATGGTATGAACTATTCTACATTATTAATTTGCTTTCGATAGTTTTGTAAATATTATTTTATAATATCAAACTAATAGATACACAGTATCCTACATCATTTGTATTTCTTTACCTGCTGCCTGTGTTACTTTTTCAATATACTGATATTTAATAAGCGTTTCCAGCTACAGAAAATAATTTCGTCTACTTATTTTCAACAAAATGTTGAAACGAGAATTATTAGTACTGGTTTTAATGAAAGTTTTATTTACGTACGGATTCTACCGTTTTAAACGGAAAATACACGTGGACCTACTTATCCCTTGAACTATTTCAATAATGTAAAAGTAAACTCATACACTACGTTTGCACTGTGTTAAAATATTAGTAGGATGCTTGCAAAAGTTGACCAGACAGCGTCTATCTGTGTTTAATACCAGAAAATTTGTAAACGCGATCATTTTTGTACAATGGAATTTGAGTTTAAAGTTATCACTTGAATAAAATTCGATTATTAACTGGATTGAATTAGGGGGGGTGCGAAATTAACAGCGACTAGAGAAGTCTGCTCATTAATCAAGTCTTTGTATAATAAAATTTTAAACTTTTTTTTGGCTTGTGGTTAGCTGATGCAAATGTGCAAGTGCAACTACGTCCACCTTCACGGCCCACTGATACCTAAAATTGAGTTTTTTGTAGCGTCACTTGCGAATGCCGAATCGAAAAAAAGTTTAAATTGCGTTGTACATTCCGTCAGGATATCCGATGAATGAATGTTTCAAAGGCGACTTTTAAAATAATAATTCGTTGTAAACAAGCTATTAAAACTATAAATATGATACGAAGCGACATTAAAATTAATTTAGGCACTTCGTGGACAAGGCAACGTAAATTAGCAAAACCCGGTGACTTTAGTCGCTGAGCGACTTACGCAATACTCCTACAATGTCAGAGACGTACACAGCGCGAGTCACCGACATTTCTATCTGTCATCGCCGACGCCAGTCGATCGCAATCTGTTTCTCAAGATCGTCGTGTCTGTGAATATCGTGACACTTGTGTTGAAAAAATTACCCATATTTTTATTCCTGTTTATTTTTTCAAATAGAATGTGGGGACGATTGTTGCTACACAAGTTTCCCGACATTGGAGACTCGTCTTGAGGATATCGTTACTTTAGTATATTTATTGGTCGCATCGCATCGTATTGTATCGAATCATGTTGCAGTGCGTCGATCACCTAAGTTAAAGTGGAACAGGTGAGGCACGCAGCAAATACAAACAAACAACCACATAGAATTTCAAAATTACAATTTCGGCTCTCAAATGTATTCAATTGCTATTCCCTTAATTTGGTAGTACATTTAATATGAGCTTATCTGTGCAAATAATTCGCGTAATATCAAATCAAACAAGTATTTACTCATTTCTATTTATTAATACGTTATTATGCGAAACAAAAAACTAGTGATCGATTATTGGAAAAGACGATGTTCAATGATATGGCCTCTATTACGTCTAAAGTATGTTTATTAAGAATACCTTCTGCTGACAGTATAGAAAATATAAATTTAATCTTATATATATAATTCTCGTGTCATAATGTTCGTTCCCGTTTTCCTCGGAAACGGCTTGACCGATTCTCATGAAATTTTGTGAGCATATTCAGTAGGTCTGAGAATCGGCCAACATCTATTTTTCATACCCCTATTAAGTTTTTTTTTTAACAGCGCGCAGACGGTGTCGCGGGCGACAGCTAGTATAATGTAAAACATACTTAAACATTGAGATTATTTTTCTTCAAAGTACGAGCAGAGATGATATAGCGTTGGTACACTCGCTGGCATACTCGAAGTTGTGTCTTCCTCGCATAGTCATTACTAAACGATTCAATGTATCAGTCATTTTTTTTTTTGTCATTTATATCGGATGTAGATAATTAAAAATATCATAATAAACAGAGCTTTTCAAGTTCCGGCTTTGTTCATTGATGACTTTCTGACACATGATTTAAAATACGCATACTTAAATATATGCGTATTATATTATTCAGTTTGATATATGCACACGGTTGAGGAGTGGGCTAACAGCCGTCGGCATATTTATAATGAAACCAGACAGGTATGAGGTACCCTGAGGCGACATGTCGCCCCCAGATGTTTCCTCCACTACTGTATTTATGAGTGATCCCTTCAAGTTGTTGTCAAGATGTTGGAGAGACAAAATTTTAATGACTACGATTGTATGATTCGTACATATATCATTATGTATAGGCTGGACAACACGCACCTGTAATCCATGACTTGTAAAAATAATAACTCTAGTTTGATATGCCCGCGTGTGATTTGAATTGTGTCAAGGAAAATGTTTTGTATGTCCACTCTATAAATAGTTTATTTTAATACCTTTAATAACAGCTAATGGTTTGCGTTTCCTATATGGATTTTACTCTGTTGCTATATTGGAACTTCATTCTCTCGTTCAATCCGCTTAGTTGTAATGGAACGGTCATATACGTACAGTGGTATCCGCTTGCGCTATTCAACTTACAGACAAATTACCTTGTTCTTTTTGGAAAGTTCATCTCCACGTCCTTATTACAAATAAAAAAAAATGTTTTGTCTATATTAAAAATATTATTTTCATCGATTAAAAAAGCCTGGACTATTACTACGTCATATGTCTAGATTAACTATTCGAGGCGTACAAGATATTCAAAGGAATATAACTTAAGATGTGAAATACTGCTAAACCACAGACATTGCCTCGCAGGACTATAACATAGTCATATCATAGTCATAGTATATCATAGTATATCATAGTCAATAACATTTGATATTGTTTGTGTTGATATTACCTTTTCAAAATGTTTGACAAATTAGTTTTATGAATATTGCTTTACAACCATACACGTATGTACCGATCTTCCATCATTTCAGTCGTCCCTGCCTTCAATCATGTCACCTTCCATGCAATCGATGCATATCTTTTTATCATTTTAATAGAGATATTTCCATACCCATAATATTTACATAAGTTCAGCAGTAGAAAAGTGTCGACCGTTGTTTGTATTTATAACTGTCACCGTCCGCGCGGGATTAAAAACTTAATTAGGAGCCTATATGTTCTTCCAGACTAAGTTCTACATCTAATTTCAATGATATGCGTTTAAAAAACAGATATACTAATATGTTATAATACAGAAATAATGATAGTTGAAATACACGATTATAGATTATTACAGTGACAGCAAACATTAATTGGTATGCAATCTCACTCAAAGGGTAATGTCATATCTATTAAGTATGGTTTGTTGGAATTGGCATGTCATGGGTGACGTTAATTGTATCAAGCTGCTAGACAGGATAGACGTTAATCTAGGTAAATTACAAGACTGTGAACTTCTATATCAAATTCTGCTATAATAACCAAACTTTGACATTATGACAAAATAATTTAATATTCTTTCCCGTCAGTTGTTTTTTTTTTTTTAGATCTTATCATATTCTACTTATTACTTCCAATAAACAAATTAACCATAAAAATACTAGTTTTGGAACCCATTTAGTTTGGAAAAAACGTTTGTGGTTACAATGTCTTTGGATTAAGTCTGCGAATCGTATTATCTCGCATCACGCCTCCACTATCACTCACGTCTGCGTTTCGCTTTTGTGAAACTTTATAAGATGGAAATAGCATTTCCATATACCTATTTATATACACATAGATAAGCCTTTTCTTCCTGACCATTTATTTATTTTACAAAGTCTAACACTACAAAGACTAACACTACAAAGACTAACACTACAAAGACTAACACTACAAAGACTAACACTACAAAGACTAACACTACAAAGACTAATACTTTTCATGTATAAGTTTCAAGCTTTCAGTTGTAAGCTTCAAGTTGCTTTCTCAAGTTATTCTTGGACATACACCTGTTAGTAGGCAGTACATGTAACTGTTAATATTTTACAAAAATTGGTTAGGACTCCTTATTATATTTGAAAAGTAAAACATCATTTTGAGTTATTTACATATTATGTAAAAAAAAAGAAACTATAGATATCGACTATTATTTCGCATAACCACAATCACAAACTGATTTAGAATCCAGGCTTTGTGCACTAGATACTTTTTTTTTAAATTAAACGTTATATTTTGTACATCTTTATATGTATTCTTTTATATTTCAGCTTAACGTTCGAAGGCATTGGTACAGCCTGAACCGCTGTATCCATCTGCGCAGCTCTCATCTCGAAGCGAAAGGCCGACACACGTTCGGCCGTACTCCTTTGCTAACTCTCCGAAAAGCGGTGGGTAATTATAAGTTTTAGTAAATTTTCTAAATAGAAAGAGTTATTTATTTTTTTCAAATTTATTGTTCCAGGTAACTACGGCGGACCAACAGGCACTAGTCTGGAAATACTTGTCGTATAATTTATATAGACGCTGTAAACAAGTATGTAACATGATATCAGTAAAATATTGTTTTTCATATCTTTTAAGCTAATTCGACACTTTATAATAAAGCTTGTACTTGTGGTTATTGAGTTGTTCAAATTGCATCTTAATTTTATTTGATGAATTTTAGGAGATGGAAGGACATGCAATTATGCCAATTCAAGGCATTCCAGAGCCTTACGAGGACAAACCCTTTACTTACATGCCAAGGGTTGAATCCACCTCGCCATTCAAGGCGCCGGTGCATATTGACGTTGGAGGGGTGATTTATACGTCATCCTTGGAAACGCTCACTAAGTAAGTATTTTTTTTTTATCATTAAATTTTCATATTCATTCAAAAGTTCATAGAAAATTGTAGTTATTGTTTTAAAGGAACAGAGATATAATGGGTTAAGGATATTTTCATCTAAAACGATAAGTGAGTTTTGGGTAATTAAACACCTTTAATTTATTGTCTCTTTTAAACATTCCAGCATTCCACCTTTCTCTGAATCATGTGACAACAGTGACAGTTTATCAATACGACTTATAATTACAATAATGTATGTCTTGTTAGAATGAAATGCCACTGCCGTCCACTGTTGTATATTTTTTTTTCTCCAAATAGTTTGAGAGAGATATTGTTATGTTGTTATACAAGTATCGACAGTGGGAACAGCCGGAATTTATTATTTTTTTGAATGCAAATCATGTAAACTTTTGCCTATTATTTTTTACCCTACTGTTATATTTGCCACATTTTGCTTGCATTTAATTAGCTTACTAAAACTTGTCATATGACATGGTGGATGTACATTCTTGTTTGTTCTGAATGTAGCCTCAGTTAAACCACGCAAAATGGCCACGCATCGCATTTAATTAACCTAGTTCATTATTTTTTGTTTAGAATACGAGCTAAAGAAAATTATATGCATTAAAAAATGTTAGTTTATTTAATACATACGAGTATATCTCATTAGTACGAATTAGTAGTTCAAATGTTTTTATGTTTATGGAATTATTGTTCTAGGAGTTTCTAGACAGGCTTTTATACAGGGTGTCTGGAACGTGTAAAACGGAGTACCAGAGATTTTTTGTTCGAAAATATGACGATTTAATCCAACTCACCTCTATCCAAAGTTGCTTCGTTTGTACGATAGATTGCTTTAAAGATTGCAATTTATTTTACATTTATTCAAATTACATTAGATATATATATTGAAACCATAGTTTTCATTTGTTATAAATAAACATTATTGTATAACAAACCATTGTTATAAAATCAACCGGGGGCTTGAAAACATGACTCATATAAAAAAAAAAATATTTTTGCAACAGCCTGTATAATTGTGTGTGTCGTGTAATCTGTGTGGTCGTGGTATTTCACCGGGAGAGCCGGTCCATTCGTGCAACAGATGTTGCTGGCGTCTACCACTGTTCAAAATTTTTATTTTATATTTTTAAAAGGACTTATTTCGTGTCTTCTTTAGAGTTAACTAATAATCGCTTCATTCCATCTATGCCTTAAACTTTAGATTTTTGGAAGATAGGGTCAGAAGTTTACTGATTAAAAACTTACTCTTAAAATCATGAGTTCATACTGGCGAAACATTAACAAAAAACATTTTTTTAATCTAAAAATGCATAACATTTTTTTTAGAGTAAATCCGAATTTATAAAGTTTATTAATAATTATATTTATAATGATATAGTTTATTTGGTTGTACATAAAATTATGATATATCGCGTTGGTTATATTTAGTGTTATAACTATTAATACGGATTCACCTGAGAGTTTTATATAATCTATTATAATGGGTAACATAGTATTGAAATATAGTTGCTCATTTTAATGTGGCCATCATTTTATTACGTGACGTACGTCCATTCTTTTATCTCAATTATTTTAATCCTTCCGGCTATCATTGTTCGAGCAAATTATCAATAATATATGAATAAAATAGAAATCCGGAGTAAAGTTTACTTTGGTTTTATTTATTAACAAATATGCTTTGCATGACCGCTATGGTCCTTTGTTTGAAATTTCAATTCCATTTTATGTATTTCATGCGTTGGCTTTAATTAATTTTCTTTATTTAAATAATTAAATCGTAGTACAGTACATGGAACTGCAAATGATTTGTGCAAGAATTAATGAAATATTATGTCATTGTCTTTTAAAGACACTAACTTTATGAACTTTTTGAACTTTTTGACAAATGAATATTGAGCGTCTTTGTGGATTTATGATAGATAGAAAATATTCCTTACGTTGTTTTTTTTTTTGTTTTTCGAGGTAGGTAGAGTAGGCCGGATATTTATGTTCGTAGCCTCGAGTGACTTGATTAAAAGAGCGTTGTATCGAAGCGCGGGGGCGTCGCTCGGGCCGCGACGCCTGTGGCCGGGCCCGCGGCACTGCGGCCACCGATACATAGCATATTTAGATCTCATTTTCACTAGCACGTACAGCCGCACGACTGTGACTGTGTGACTTCTAGGTTTATAGCAGTCTTCCATCGATTTTTGTATTTGTGGCTAAAATCACGCAACTAATCGCGCTAGTGGAAAAAGGACCGTTTCCTCTTTGCTATTCTTTACGCAGGCTGATTAATTATCGAACTGGCATGACGAACCCTGAAGTTATTATTGCACTAGGATTTACTTGCGACTTCACTTATGTTGGTTATTTTTTTCGAAATAGAAAAATCTTTCAACTACCCCTTTTCTAACTGAAAATTGATCGAAAATAACCAAATCGGTGAATTGAAAATTTTGGACTTTTACATTCATCAACAAAAGTTCATTAACCCAATCCAAAACTACATAGTTCTAAGGAATTTTAAATAATTATTCTCGCTATTGTGAAAGGTCTTTATACAGCAGCAGTCTGTGGACTGACACAGGTGGATCCAGATAATTTCCAAACGTTGCCAATTTTTTCAGTATTCGCTATAAAAAGTTTTTGTTTCCATCAATTTTGGTTTATAATTCTACTTAGAAAATGGAGACTGAAATTTTGCTTTGGATAGGCGACAACGGCAAAGTTTTTCCTAAACACAGACAGAGCTGAAGGCTGAACGTGCGACTGTGTCGCCTGCGGCGTCGCCACAAGGCTGCCTTTATGAATAACATCTATTTTGTCGTGAAATATAGCGTATTACGGTCCACAATCTTTATACCTAGCCATTGCTTTTGCTTTGTCCATAGATAATGTTTCTAAATTTATAATGAGTTGCAAAAAGTATTAAAAAAGTTAATAAGCCTTAATTCTAACACAATCTTATTTCGTCTAAATTGGAGATAAAGATTAAAAATATTAGTCTCGATAAAATTATCATTTTCTTTTTATTTGAAATGCTTTTCATTAAAGTACGAATTCCAAAAGTTTTCATTAATACACTTTATCTCACATAACGTTATAGCATGCGAAGCAAGCGAAATTCCTTCACCTTTACTCACAAAAATATGTTTAAAATAAATTAAATTATTCAATAGCGTAATGCCAAGTATGGAATTTGATATTACTTGATTTATTAACTTCAGCGTTGGAGTAATATTAAAAATAGTTGAATGTCTCTTTCATATTTTAAATAAAGCTGCTTTTGTTATTTCAGGTATCCGGAGTCGAAGCTCGGACGCATGTTTTCCGGTGATGTGCCGATTGTGCTGGACACTCTGAAACAGCATTACTTTATTGATCGTGATGGCGGAATGTTCCGTCACATTCTCAACTTTTTGCGCAACCAAAAGTTGCTTCTTCCTGAGGATTTTCAATATACTGACCTGCTGCTTCAAGAAGCGCAGTTCTTCGAACTCGACTGTGAGTAGTCATTTATTTACGTGGTAGATGCCAGCAACAATAACAACTGTTGCACAAATGAGCCGACTCGCCCGGTGCAATACCACGACCACAAAGAAGACAGGGGAAGAAGGTGGAAGCAATTCTGCGTAACGTCTGATGAGCGTGCGTGCCGGAGGTCTAATTTTAGCCCACGTTCCCTCTCTACCTTTTTCTTATAAGGAAATTATGGGAAGGAGAAGTACGAATGCTTTTAATGGAGGAGGGGATGCATAGGGAGGGAAAATTTCCTGTTTCTGTGCGTCCCCTTCTCTGTTGGTAGGCAAAGTATGAGGTCCATCGGTAGAAAGTTATACTTTCAAACAAAATCATTAAAAGTAATGTTTCTTTTCAACTCAAAGAGTCTTAAACTTGTTTTTTTGTATGTTCGTTTGGCAACACATTGAAAGTGTGGCTTTATTTGTTTTTCTCTTAAATGTTAAAAATGTAAGCATAGCATTGTTGCTATGCTTACATTTTTAACACGCTAGCATTTATTCTATTTTTGTTTAAATTTAAAATTGAAGAGTTTGATTACTTTTCTAGGTTTAAAATAAAACTATTTCAAAGCTTACAGGCAAGGCCATCTATTGGTAGTTTTTGTAAATCGTATTTCCAGCTTAAGAGCCATCTATGTTAAGAATGCTTTTGAGTAAAGTAATTTTGATCTGATATGTTTTACCCTGATTTAAAAAAGAATTAGGAAATTTCCAGGAAATTTCTAAAAGATTATCCCGAAACACTATGAAATTTTTTATTCTTAGAATTTTTATTTTTTATTTTACAGCGATTTTTTATTAATTCACGATTAATTTCAGACATGATTATGGCACTCACGCATTATAAGCGTCAGAAAGAGGAAGCCCAACAACATGTTGATGTCGGGAATAACGAAGCCATTGACATGACATCCCATGACGATTACATGCAACGTCTCTGGACCGGGTACCGCCCCAATGTAAGACCAATTTACATAACGCATACGACATTTTAGTATTTATCTAAAAGTACGTCATACCTATGAATATGAGTTATTTAGATCCACCCAACGAAAATAGTTACATCTCTCACGAGATATTTTAAGATACATTTTTAACTTGTTGCATCGGGTGTGTTCATTTTAAAGACGAGTGATGATATCTAATGTGAAAGTTATTTAAACCCAAGAATCTGTCTTTTACAAAGTTTTCTGATGCGATTCAATTTATTTAGAGCTTAGAAGTAAGACAGGAAACAATAATTAACATCCTTTAAGCAGTGACAATGTTGAAAGCCCTGATCACAAAAGGGTTCCCATTTAAAAATAGATGGCGTTGTTCTCAATTTAACACCCAATTGTGACTAGAAAATGTAGAAATTCATATTTTTTTGTATTTCGAATGATTAAGATAACGGTAAAGAGATAAATTCATACATACGAGTATTAAGTTTATTAATATATTTGTTTTGCTTTCAGGAGTATTAAACTCATCGCCGTAGCAGTTCGCCAAAACAAAATGCTTGTAGCTTGAAATCTATGTAGTGTGTAGTAAAATTGTTCTGCAAAGTTGATATCAATTAATGGTCTAAAATGTATCACTTCTACAAAAATGTTCATGTTTAAATTATATTATGTACTTATTGTTAAATTACTCTATATTTAATTAAAAAAATGTATTTCAAAAACATTCCGTTCAAAATATTAATAAATTATGATCTCACTTATGTTTTTTACGGTTTTGGTTAATTAATATTGTTTTAAAAAAAGATAGGATTATGTTATTGTCTAATACTTTAATGATTACATATTAAATTTATTTAATATCTATTATTTGTTTACTTATATCATAGATTTGATGAATGGTTAACTATAAGACAACTTGTCTTTGATTATGTAATTTTAGTGCTGTTTTTGTTTCCAAATAATAAAGTATGTAGTGAAAATAAGTGTGTTTTAATAATTATTACTATCGACCATAATATTGTTCTAAGTTATAATAAGTAATAATAATAAGTTTCCATTTGCTCGTTTTGTATGACTATTGAGTTAAGAAACATATTTAGTTTACATTTTGATTGTTTTGCTGAACACTAATAACATGTTAACCGAGTTTCGTAGCAATGTTAAATGTAATAAAATTTTGATAGATGGCGTTAGTAGTCATATCTAAAAGCTCCAAATTTTACCTTATTATTTTATAGGATTCAAAAAAATGTTTCAAGCACCAATAAAGTAAAACAATTGCAGCTAGACACAATTTGATCCCATTATATTGACACCTTTAATTTATATTGATTTGTTTTAGTCCTCGTACATATTTATATAGAATTTAGACTTAATAATACTCTAATAAGTAGTGGTTTGCATTTACGCTGACAAAAAGTATTAAAAACAAAATTTTAAATTAAATGAAATATGTATTATGAATTTAATTCATCGTTAAAATAAGTAAAGGCACATAACCTTGAGTTTCCACTGCCAAAAAACATGTCCAAAATATTGTTATGTCTGTTTATTCAATGAAAATGAAAGTGATGACTATATGTATTTGTGCCAGTGTTTTGGCAATGGAAACTCACAGTTATAAAGATTATATTAGATAATTATAAATCACACAAAATGTTTGAACTTTCGCTGGTACAAGGATTTTTATTTGAACTTTTTCTGATACCATTTTATGTCACATTTTGTGAACTGTTTACACGGTTTTTTATCGTTTCCTAACATCCTTAATGGTTTCTGAAAGACCCAATTCATTTTACATTTAGACTAATATCTAATTAATCTTTATTTACGTAGAGATTGCTTGCACTTAATTTGTCAACTGACTTATAATTCATTCAACAACAGAACAAGTCTTTCAGAAACAGTTATTAAATGAAGTGTTTTTCGGAACGTTGAAAGTGCATAGTTTACACATTTCACTCTAATTTAAAAGAAGTATTTCACTATCCGTCATCTTAATAATTGATCAGACTTAAAAGTTTACAATTGTTAAGTGGGATGCGAACTCGCGACCTTATAATTCTCAGTCGTTATCCTAAGCCACTAGGCTGTACAGGATTAGTATGCATCGTTTTTTTTTTCGGCCTTATCTGAAAGATTAAATGGTGGCCACAGGATTACGCAGTTAAGGTAAGTTAGTATACACACAACAAGTCGGTTCATCCGACGATCACAAGGGCTGATTTAAAAATTAAGATAACCAATACACAGTTCAAGCTAGTGTATGCTTTTTGTTTTGTGCAGCAACGACTGGTTCGATGAAATTTATTAACGATAAAAAGTTATATGATATAAAGAGTATATGATTAAGAAAAAAATCAAAGAAATGTGGCTTTAAAGGTAATTAATAATTTTTTATCTGCTGGGGTTAAATACACAGTTAAAGATAACTAATTTACTCCTATTTAATATATATAGCAAGTATTTGTTTTTCTGAAATAATACAGGAATTTTGTAAATCAACCTCTTTTGCTGAAGAGGTCTGCTACTGTAGTCACTATATGTGGGTTTCTTATTTTGAATTTGGTATCCAATGTGAGATAATGTTGCGGAAACAATTTTGAATTTACATTTTATTAGCCACTAGATATTACCTGCGACTTTATCCACGCAGAATTAAAAAAAAAAACTTAATAAGTAACCTATGTTTTCTTGCAGACTACGCCAGAACCGTTCCGGAGATACCTTCTAACAAACATTGAGTTAGAAAAGTGTTTAAGTTTTAAGTATAGAATATCATCAAACTAAATGCGCGAATTTCAAATATTGTCCAAAATTAGTGTTTTTTTAAGCATATCGATCGTTTTTCCATAGGTCAGAAAATACGATACGAGTAATTTAATATTTAAGTATAAACATAAAAAACTACATAAAAAATAAATTATGGAACTAAAAAAATATTTACTTCAATTTATATTGGGCTAAAAGCTTACAAAACAATAAATCAATATATAGTTTTGCTGAAATGTCCTTACTCATTACCAGCTTCGTGATAGAAAGAGCGCGAATTTTCACGGGTTGTATCTATCGACTGCAACAGCGCGACAGAGTTCGACCTTGCGGAGCTTACACGGCTAGTTCGCTGAGCACAGCGGGGATCCGTCAGTTGGTTGACGGAACTCTCGCTTCGTGTTTCGCTTTGAAGTCGCGAGCGAAGCCGAACTCTCTCACCTTTGTTTTATCGCTCGGAGAATCTTTAACTTGAAAACAATTTAAATCGTACGCGCATTAAGGGTGAAAGTAAGTATGCGGAAATTAAGAACCAAAGCTGTATATGTGAAAGTTCAAATAGTTGTGACGTGAATAAAATTTTTGACTAGAATCCGTAACTTATCCGCGTGTAGTATAAAAGCCTAAAACAGACTTTTATTTCTCATTTAGTATCTTTACAGAGTGAATATTAAAAACCGCAAAACGTTAATTGGTTGTTTAATAGGTTTTATGTCAATTTTTAAAAAGGAAATATCTCTATAATCTTTAAGCTCCCGCTTTTAGGAAATTAAATTCGTAAATTCCTTTTTAGTGCTCCCCAAATATAGTGGCAGAAATATATGTGCAACATTTCAAGTCTCTAATTCCAATATTTTAAAAATATTTCTTAGTATATTATTTTCTTTAGTATATTTTTTTGGCGAAGCACATCTAAAATACTTATCATCTTTCGACTAAAATCGGTAAGAAAAATAAATGTCTATCATTTTACATATATATTTTTTTTTAATAAGAGAAGGGGGCAAACGAGCAGCGGGAACACCAAGGTATATCATTCAGAAAGTGTGAATTGGGAAAACCCATTTCTCTGAGGTCTTGTAACCTGGAGCGATCAATTCTGCAAATCCGCCCCTACTTCGTGAGCCTTCAGAGGCTTAATTATATTTGATGATAATGAGTGCTACTCCAGTCAATGTCAGAAATGTTATATAAGTTTTTTATCGTCTTTTTTTGCTTATATAATTTTGTCACAGGACTATCAGCGCCATTGTCGCGGGCCAGCTATCCGTGTTTGACTATATTTCTTATGAGCGCTTGCACGAAATCAGTTTATTGTCTTGATTTTTTCATGTAACCTTGCTCTTTTTTCCAACACACAACACTTATGGTCATCTAATTTCTTAATAGGTTCTAGAATATCTAAAAATCTTCCCCTAAGATAGAGCATCTAAAGTTAATTTTTACTTGTGTTAGTGAGTTTTAATTAATAATATTATGTGAAGTAAAAAATAAAACGCTATGTTCCGTAAGGAAATGCAGGCCAATATTTATCAAAATGAACAATGTTGTCTGATATAGTTTTTTTTTCCTAAAATGTTAAATACATAAAAATCAATAACTCTCCATAAACTTGACTTTGTTCAGAATACTTAAAGTGACATATCATATCTACCTTTTAACACCTAAGACACGTTTAATGTTATATGTAAAACTTTTTGAAATTTTTCATTTAACTTTGCACCCTATAACATAGCGTAGAGGGATGTAGACCGTCTACGACACCCACTCACTTGTTATCTTTTTAATGTTCAAACATCACTTAATGCATTATATACGTAAATGAGTACATATGTACAGGTATAACGGCGTAGTATTTCAGATATAAACCTGCAGTATATTGTCAGCGCTCGCATGAAAATACAGTTCTATGAAAGCGTCCGTGAAATTGAAACGCTAAGTCGGAGTTCTTGCTATAATTCAGTGTAAATTTTTTTCACATTTGTTTAGTGATTAAATTAGCTAAATAATTAATAAAATAAACTATTTAATTATTTTTTTACAGTTATTTTAGAAGAAATTATAACATATAAAGTAATTTTTTAAAATATCAAAAGCTCGCATTAAATTAGTGACGTGTGTTTTGCTTGTTAAAAGGTAAGATTAAATATAAATAATATGATCGCGTTAGATGAAGCAGAAAATTATTAGGCTTTTGATTTTTAATTTAAAATAAAATAATAATTATAATGTTAAAATTGATCAAAAAAGTTAACTTTAGAATTATCTATAACTATTTTAACGCTTCAAGCTCGTTTCAAAGGTTAGACAAGACTTGTAACGTTTTTTTTAAATTCAATAAATTACTTGTTACAACTTATATTTATTTAGGAACTTCAGTTAGTTACATTTAAAAGTTGCCAGTTCTTAAATGGGATAATGTGTCGATTAAGAATCTTCAGAATTCAGAATCGTCAGAAGGAGAAAAGTCTTTTAACGCCTTTTGACCATTGGTACATAGTACCTGGAAACCAGCGCAGGGACTGCTTAGACCGTTCCTGTGTACGATGAGCTGGTACCCTTTGAAAAACTTTTCTTTTGATTGTTGTTGTAAATCTGTGCTGGGTTTTGTTTCTCTTCAGTGTTTTGATATAGGAGCGAGATCTTCTTTGAGATTATTCTTAGGAGATCTTAGTTAACAACGTCTCTTTAATCTTAGATAACGTAATAAAGTATTATGATTTTGTAAACGTTTTATAGCCTTTATTCTTGAGTCTCTTATAATAATTTAGTAAAGAGCGAATTTAAAAGCTTTCATGTTAAAGTCATTTATGTCGTAAGAATAGAAAAATATTTGGTTGCATTATTAATATAATTGTGCACGTACAGCTGAGCTTTGTCAGTTATTTTGCAATTTCTTCTTACTTTTAGATACTCTTACTCTTCTCTAAGTTAATATGTGGCGCAAAAGTGTGAAAGTGCTTTAGTTTTCCTACATGACGTTTCCATTAAATTTAAATTGATTAAAAACGACTTAACTTACGTTTGATCTTCCGGTGACAGCACCGACTAGTTTCAGACCCGTCGGGATCCTTCTTCAGGGTTAGTGTTTATATTGAGATCTTCGCGGTCACGTTGCTTCTTGCATCATTATGTCTTTAGGGACTTTACTTTTGTACTCTTATGTAAAAATTATTGTAGAATATACTTTTACGGGTATAAAGCTTTAAAAATTAAAAAAAAAACAAATATCATATAGTTGTGGTTCTCTTTCAGGTAGTTTTGCTATTAAATAATAGTTTTCATCTCATCTATGGCTTAGCTGCATCCGTAGTCTCTGTAGTTCCTTATCCTATAACGTAACCTACGTAAGAGTTTAATAGTGCTTTTTATTTATATGAGAATGCTAAAGATATTTCGATATCGCCATCGGAGGAAAGCGCGAGATTTACTGGAAAGTTCATTGGTGTACTCGTACATAGCTTATTAAGTTACGCATAGTAAACGTCTTAAGGATAACATCTTAGCAATGTTATCAATGTGAATGTTGGGATGTTTGTTAGAAGGTATCTCCAGAACCGCTAAACGCAACTCGCTGAAATTTAGCATAGATTTAGAATATAGTATGGAAGAACACATAGCTTACTAATTAAGTTTTTTATTATATGCGCGCGTATAAAATATATCGCCATAAAATCAATATTTTTGCGTCCTATTTATAAAATCTTCTGTTACAATTTCACAGAAGCCAACAACACAAGCTCCACAATGTCGCAAGTTCCTAAGGAGTCCAATGAGGTATTACTGTTTGATATACTAAAATAGAATATGATTCTTCAAGATATTTCGCGAGAAATCTTAGAAATGCTAGCAATAAGCATCCTATTCAACAACTTCAACGTTTCAAGAGGGTTTTGTTTGTATTTTGATCAGTTCTATAGGTATATTCTTATTGTTTCTTTTAAAGCATCATTTCAATATAATTGTTGAGAACAAGGTTTACACTCAGATATAATATTACGAGTAGTAGTTTGGGTTTGGATTAAAAATACAACTATGGTAAATATATAAAATATAATTTGCAACCTAAACCTAAAAAGCTTAAAGAGGTTATATGATGCTATGTAATGAAGTTATTGGTTTTAAATGTATTTAATATCAGTTAAGTTAGGTAGTAAATAAAAATTAAGTTTTTGTAAATATTGTTCGTACTTTATATACTTTCATTTTGCAGGACAGAGAAAGGCAAAATGATTTGGCAGCAAGGGGAGAGCGATCGGCGGTAATTATATTTTTAAAGTGTAGTCTTTTTTTCGTAAATTAATTCAAAAAATAATAAATTATACATTTTATGTTAAATCTATCTTAACATAACAAGTTAATCTTTTACTTTTCTGCCTAAGATGCGCTCCAGGAGAGCTGCCCCTGTGGACCCGATAGATAGACCGTCTACTAGCCGAGATAGGCCAAGATCTCCCACAGATGAAATCTTTGAAAATATTAATAGACAAGCTGCACTCTTATACTTTACTGAAAAGGAAATTCAAGAAATGCTCCCTGATGATATTGATTATGCTACATTTGGTAAGTATTGTATATATATATATATAAAAAACTAATATATATATATATATATATATATATATATATATATATATATATATATATATATATATATATATATATATATTATATACTTATATATATAAGTTTTTTTTATAAAAGGTGGCAAACATGTTTATAGCAAACTGGTTTCGAAAAAATAGCGAAGTGACCGCAGTCCATAGACGTTCGCAATAAGTTAGAATATTGCATATACTTCACCAAGCTTCAATCGTCAGATAAAAGAATATACAGAAGAAGTATATTTATTCCGTCTAAATACATGGTCTGCTCCTACTAAATACATCTTTACAAAGAAAAGTGTGGCAAGTGAAAATCCTAAAATATCGGCGCTTCACTTGCTCGTTTGTCAACTTATAATATAAAAAATCTTCAGAAGCAATGCGGAAATACTTCATGTGTGTGGTCGTGGTATTGCAATGGTGAAGCGCAAAGTCTTGCAGTAGCTAATATTGCTCCGGAGCAGTATTAGCTATTACTACTACTACTACTACTACACACTACTAACACACAATATGACAGTGCTAGAGCCCGGGTTCTAACAAGTAAGTTTTTGGCTTTGTTTAGAAGTTTAACTTGTCTCTTTAAACTGTTTTACTTTTCTTACAGATGATATTTTATTTGATCTCGATTTACGTTTATTATTAAGTTACACTGTCGCGGAGTTATACGCGTACGCTGAGGTAAGTATTATCGTTGTGTATATATATGTATAACTATATAAATATAAAAGGTTTAGAAACGCGTACTTTAATTTGAATTATAAAGGTATTCAATACGACGAAACAAGCGATTTACGTTTTTAATATAATTATTTTCTAAGAACTCGTTATAAACGAACGAATGATTCTAAATACTTCCTTGTCAAACCACTGCAGAGAGATTTTATCCCTTTTTAGCATGATTAAATGTATTTATCTTGGCGTTAAGTAAAGTACTGAAATTAAACAGAATTCGAATTTGGGGTTAAAGGGTCAGATATTATTATTTTGCACATAGATAGCAATATGTTTTTGGCTTGTCTGCTTATATTTATAAACATACGTATACAATGTTAAGGCTGCGATCAACAAAAGGATTTCCTTCATATTTTTTTAGGAGCTCGAAAAAATGTATAACTCTACTAGGAAGTTTTTCAAATCGGGAAGGAGATGCAAACGCCCTCAGGAACCCGTAAATCATAATTATGATTTCGAAGACGATGATCCCAATCAGTGCAATGTAGTTTAAAAAAAAGAAGTAATATAACAAAGGCACCTCCTCGTTGGTCCTGTTATAAATAAGTTGTTCCAAAGGTATTTAATCATATGTTTAATTAAAAAAATGTTCTTTTAAATATAAAAATATGATCTTTTCACATATTATCATAACACTTTTTTTTAAATCATCTCGTACAGTTAATTAGATAAAAGTAAAATATATTTCAAATCTTGGACATAGTCTTACAAACATATCTGACCCGGTGAGAGATACGCTGTTACGCTGTTAGATCTGTCAGAGAATATGTAAAACCTAATTTTTTATATTATAAAGTGGCTGGATACAGTTAATAAATTAATTTACCTTTTTGACATTAACGGTGCACGCTAGTAAGCTACTGTAATTTAATGTCATTTATGCTCACCGTGTTTGATAAGTTTGTAGTTTTGTAGGATAAAAGCTAAAATATCTTTATGCCGCCATGTTCTATTTTCGGCTTTGCGCTTGGTCTTTTAAAGTAAGAAAAATATTTAACCGTAATATAAATTATGAAATATTACGTGAATATTATTAGAATGGGAAATTATCCTTAAAATATTGTGAATTATATATGCAATTGCGAATAAATTTGTCGCGTTTAAATAATTTTGTTGCGAACTGTACTTTATGATGTAGATAAGCGCTTTTGCGAATATTAAGGTTTTGCAAAATGCCGTGCCATATAAGACATTGTAGCGCTATGTACATTTTATCTTTGTTATTTAGTTTTACTGTAAATTAAAGAATTTATTAAATATTTCGAAATGTATTTATGTATCCAAAATGTTTCTTTTATATTGTAATTTCAGAAAGCATCATAATTATGTTGATGAAAATGATGATTATAATTTTATTTATTGTCTTGCTACAGTACTCGTAGAAATTATATTCCAGACTTATTAGAAGTAAGTTTATTATAATCTAATGAAATTTGCTTGACTTAGAAGTAGGATTTCAACTCAGCAGTTTTAATAAATGTAATCCAAAAAAATTGGGCGTTTTTTTACATACCCTTTTTTTATAATAAGTAATTATTTCAAAAGGCAAAAATTATCTAATTCAAAAAAAAACCTCATCAAGTATTGGAGAATTAAAACTACAGAATTAAAAATAATTGTTAATCGATATGACATATCCAATAACCATGAGTCTAAAAATATGTAACTTGATACTTACATAGTTCATACATAATTTATTAAAGGCATACATACAAAAGAAGCATGACGGTAGCCTCAGCCAGTGTTACGAGTTATTATTGACTCAATGGCGATTATACTATATCATCATCTCACTATACGTCCCCACCGAAGGGCTCGGAGCCTACCCTAAGTTAGGGGTGACTAGGCCATAGTCAACCACGCTGGCCCAGTTCGGGTTGGTTGACTTCACATATTGAATCTCAGATATGTGCAGGTTGCATGATGTTTTCCTTCGCCGCAAGAACTTCGGATAAATGTTATGTAAATCGAAAATCGAAAAACACATTGGTACATAGCGGGATTCGAACCCAGGTCCTGCAGATTGCAAGTCAAGTGCCTTGACCCCTGAGCCACGATAAGTTATACATTTTTTTTTCAATGAATTACTGTCATAAAATGCCCTAGACAAGTTAAATGAAAATATCTACACAGAGGCTTGTTCAAACTTGGAACATGTTGTTGACCGGAGTAGCTACGAAGCGGTCTACGGCTTCCGTAGACGACTGCTACGAATGATGAATTGATGATTAAATTAACACTGTAAATATCGATTTTTACCACTTTCGTATTTATTTAGACTTTTTTTCTCTTTTGTTTCAATTGACATAATTAACTATAATCTATATCATAATCTGGTGAACTATAATCTTAAAGAGTCTACAACATCCATTACCCTAAAAATCGCGTACTTGTTATTCATGAATTTCTCGATATCTTGAAAGTCTTAAAAGTTGTGACTCGTTTTTTTATTTTTTACCTTATTCGTACAGATATTTGAGTAATAAATGCAATGTAAAATTATCACAGCTTTTTCTGAATTTACCTTTACCTAGGAACTTTTAATAAAGTGCTAAAAATACACAAAGACACAATGCGTCACACGATTTACAGAATACTTCATTTTAAATATTCGATTTAAATCTGAACCGCCCTTTTAAATAGTTACCAACAACTTGTACCAACTGGTGCATTCCGTAGACGAGTTCAAAACTTTATTACGTGTACACTTCCGATGAGAAAGCGATGGTTGTATGCGATTTTTTTAAATTTTGTTATACGCATACGTCCTGAACTAAAATATGTATGATTTCAAGAATGTTTCAGGAATCTGGAAATATTAATAATAATAAAATGTGAATATTCCAATAATAGATTTTAGGTTCATTATGTTCAAGTCCATAATATTAGATGAGAATTAAAATTTAGCCATAAGTAAATGGTTATAGACTTGTATTTTCCTAACGGTTACTTTCGTTGCGGCATCAAAAATGAAGATGAATTTCTGATCACAGATTTAATGAGGCGTGTTTCCATTTGAGAATTTTTACAAATTTTCATAATACTTTTGTTCTCTATTATTATTTAATTTAATTTTTTTTAATTACAATGTGTAATTTGCTTTTTGATCCTGCACTCAAATGATTTTATATAGTTTTTTTGGAACTTTACTCTAATCCCAAGACTAACAAGTATATTAATAAATAAATAAAAAAATTGTTTACGAATAATCGACCGCCATATCTGACGCTCCACTGTAATTGCCTCCTGGAAATAATTTATATGAGCGAATTTCCTACTATTGAAAATGAACACTTTTGCGAACTCAGATAAACTTTTAAAAGGAACCAGCGAAACGGAAGGTCTGACTGTTCACGTTTATTTTTTGCCAGAAATTTTTCATATGATTCCCCTTTCTCTTTGATGTAAAATACAAAGGTAGGTATTTTCCATTAACACATTTAGTCTACTAAAAAATTTATATCCTAAAAATCTAAAATGAAACAGCTCTAGTGAACAAATACATTTAATTTCATGCCAGATAACTCTAAATAATTCTGATGCTATTGTAAAACTTCACATCGGTAAAGGCGATTAAAAATCTGTAGCGCTAGAGGTAGAGGTATCCGTAGCATACTAACTATCAAGACTTGGAGTAACTTTGTGTATATTAATATTGTTGTGAGTTTGAAATATGTATAAGGATTTTTTTTTTCAACGTAAATGAAACGAACGAATACAACTATAGTATTTATTTTCTACTTTTAATACTCCATAATGGAATGGAGTAATCTTTTTTATATAGCAAAGGCTGTCAAACAAAAATCGTGAAAATTTCCAGTGAATCAAAAGTGAAAATTCCCAGTATTACTATATTTAATTGTTGCATTCAACAAAGGACATCGTGGGGGATTGGTTACGGGAGGATGTGGGAGGTAGGGGGAGGCTTAACGCTCCCCAAAATCAACAGAATTCGTCCGTATCAAATTTGATAGTGATATTCGGTTGAATTCTTTTATTCAGGATGCATTACCGGCAATTAACAACTCTGCAAAAACGAATACAATGTAATATAGTAAATACAAGGTTTGTTTTTCAATAATTTATTTAGATTATTTGATTACATTTAATTTTGAACAAACATGATCTACTTCTAACATTTAAAGCGTCAATTTAATATAAATAATTAAAGGAGACAATTTCTTTTGTTTGGGGTTGGCATTGTCCACCTCTTAACAGCCGTTGTTAAGAAACATGTATCGATGTGTTCCTTTACTGATAATATATTTTAACTGTACTGTGAATAAGACGAAATTATCATTCATTTTGTGGTTATCAGACGCATTACTGGCGTTTGAGTTCGGCGCGGTGGATCGATCGGCCAGGGACCTGGACAGGAAGGAACGCCACACTGGTCTGCTAAGTACACAGATTCACATAGGTTACTTAAAATCTCATGATTGCAATTATACTTTTTAAAAGGTTAATAACCCAGAGAGGGGTAGACAGAGTTTACGGAACTCCATTTGGTGTGGCCAAATGAACCTCTGTAAGCCACTTTTCGCCATTTCAGGAGACGTAACGTGACGAGTGGCGAGCCGTGTCGCCGTATTTTTCTCCGGGGAGTTCTCACACATGAGCGGGTTGCATCACGATGTTTTCCTTCACTGTACAAACGTCAGATAAATGTCGGATATATGACGGGATTCGAACCCAAGACCTGCAGATTGCAAGTCAAATGCTTAAGCAATTTTGTTAGTTTTTTAATATTTATACATGATTAACATACACGACCATACTGTGCGGGCTCAAAGGAAATTGAATCCTTAAAATCCTTATTATTACTAATGAATGTGACATGAAAATTTTTAAAAACTACATTTAAGTATTGTATATAACATTTACCGATTCACGGAAATGTATAAATAAAAATTCCAAAGTACAATAAATTAGTTAAATTAAATCCTCATTTTGTAACTTATTATAATTTCGTGTAATTATTAAAAATATGAACGGTTAATTTTATTATTTTCCAAAGCAGTTTAAATTTAACAAACAATGAGATGTTATATATTTCACCATGAATCTTTGAATTTGAAATTAAAAATAAGTTACAAAGAACACAGACATCCCGATGTATGTACAATGATTTTTTTTTAAAAAAGGTGGCAAACTAGCAAACGGCCATGTGGCTTCGCCGTAATAGCGAGGCGACCGTTGCCCATAAATACCGCTGATGCGTTGCCTACCTTTAGTCAACGGAGAAGGGGATGCACAGAAAAATATTATTTCCCCTTCCTATGCGTCCCCTCTTCTGCCAAATCCACTTCCCCTTCCCATCCTATCCTAATAAAAGGTTGGGGAGGGAAAAAGGCCTCCGGCACCACATTCAACAGATGAAAAGCGTAATTGAAATCTGATTAATATTAGGTCCTTACATATGAAATTGGCGTTTTTCGTACTGGCCACTTTAATCACGAATTTCTCCTCTTTGGTAAGGAATTCCAAATTCAAATTTGTACAGCCATAGACTCATGTATTTGTGGTTCGATGAGCGTCATTCATTTGTTTTTTTTCTTCTGTTTTTTTCTGTTTGCGTCACTCATTTTACAAAATGGAAAACTTAAAATATCGCATTATTTACGAGTACGAGTTCCGCCGTGGTACTAGTGCTGCGGAAACGACTCGAAGGGTGAATGATGTGTATGGCGGTCGTGTTGCAAAAGAAAACACAGTTCGTTTTTGGTTCCAACGTTTTCGTTCTGGAAATTTCGATCTGCAGAACAAGCCCCGTGGACGGCCTAAGACTCAAGTTGATAATGAAGAGTTGAAGGCTATTGTGGAAGCGGATCCATCGCAAACCACGTCCGAGTTAGCTGCAGGCTGCGATGTTAGTGATAAAACTGTTTTAATTCACTTGAAGCAAATTGGGAAGATTAAAAAGCTTGAAAGGTGGGTACCTCACGAATTGACTGAAGCAAAACGGCAAACGCGCGTCGACTGTTGCGTTACATTACTGAACCGGCACAATAATGAAGGTATTTTAAACCGAATCATTACCTGTGGTGAAAAATGGGTTCTTTACGATAATCGGAAGCGCTCAGCGCAATGGTTGGATCCTGGCCAGCCAGCCAAATCCTGCCCCAAGCGAAAATTAACCCCAAAAAAGTTACTTGTAAGCGTTTGGTGGATTAGTGCCGGTATTGTTCATTACAGTTTTCTCAAATCTGGCCAGACTATTACGGCTGATGTCTATTGTCAGCAATTGCAAACCATGATGGAAAAGCTAGCGGCTAAACAACCTAGGCTGGTCAATCGCTCCACGCCAGTGCTGCTTCACGACAACGCTAGACCACACACTGCGCAACAGACGGCTACAAAATTAGAAGAGCTTCAATTGGAAAGTCTAAGACATCCTCCGTACTCCCCGGACCTTGCTCCAACAGATTACCATTTTTTTCGAAATTTGGATAACTTCTTGCAAGGGAAAAAATTCAACTCCGATGGGACAGTCCAAATCGCCTTCAAAGATTTTATTGATTCCCGTCCGACTGTTTTTTTTAGTAAAGGGATCAATGAACTACCTATGAGATGGCAAAAGTGCATAGAAAATAATGGTTCATACTTTGATTAATTAAATGTATTATATTAAAAAATATTCGACTTTTTGTTCCTCCCATACAAAACGCCAATTTCATATGTAAGGACCTAATATTATAAATGTGAATGTTTGGATGGATGGATGTTTGCTAGAAGGTATCTGCAGAACAGCTGCATGGATCTCGATGAAATTTGGCACAGATGTAGAACATAACCTGGAAGAACATGTTAGCTACTAAGTAACTTTTTTACACAGAACACAGGCGTAATGAGAAAGAATTTCCGCGTTTCGTCTGATGATAGATGGAGGAGGGAACGCATAGAAAGAGGATATATCTTTTTTTATGGGTCCCCACCTCTGTCAATTAAAGTTAGGCAACGCATCTGGAATTGCGGTTGTCGATGGGCAGCGATCGCTTCACTTTTTAGGCGTATTCGGGCAGCCGTTTGCTCGTTTGTCCCGTTATGATATAAAATAAATGACATAATCGTCACAAAATTTGTTCACAAAAAATATTTTAAATATCAATATTTCTAATAGATCTCCACGTGAGCTTATTCCAATTATTTTACATTCATTTTTAATAGCACAGTAATTTGCAGAAGATAAGAACACTGAAGAAATTTGCTGTCGCTGTTTTAGCACTCGTTTTCGTCGAGAGTGATAATACTGCGTTATTTACTGTTAAAAGAAAACACACTGTTTACGAATTGAATTAAACACAATATAATAATTAATTCCTATTTAAGTATTTACTCACCATTATGTCCTGAATAAAGGAATCGAATTTTTCCTCCTCTGTCAAAGCAAACGAATAATTACTATTGTCATCTAAATTCAATGAAGAATAATCCATTACATCTGAACTGATCCCAGAGAGTACTGAAATAACATACGTTAATTGGAAAACTAAAATCAACAATAAATACACCAGATATAAGAAAGCACCAAGTCCTAAACGATCTGGACAAAGAGTCAAACAATGCCGTATACTTTCAAATAATTTCATGAACAACTGTACATGCGCTTCAAAGCTTTATTTGTAAGTGCGTGTGATTTTATAAACTATAAAAAAGCAAAACCCCCAATGGGTACACTACTTTATTTTGATACTTTTTATGGTTTTTTATATGTTGTATGTGTCTTAAATAAATTAAAAAAAAATAACACAAAGGGACACTCACCACTAGGACTCGAAGGAGCTCTATTGTTATCAAACATCGGTACATCTTTATCCAGTAAAACGTCACTGGGTAGCTCATCCATATTGGGAATTACTGGGACTACCGGATTTGTAACAGGTTCAGGAAGAATTGAAAAGTGACCAGTTATTGTGAAAGTATCATGCAACATTGATTCTGTCTTATGAACCATTTGCTTAGGCTGCTTTGACACGTTGCCCTCGGGCGTTGGATGACTTCGTTTCCGAGAGTTTGTCGCCGATGTAGTAGCTTTAGAAGTCGTAGCTTCCGGGAATACATAACTGGAAGTATTGGTGGCTTCATCAGTTGATTCTGGAATTGTTCCTCTTGTAGGTTTGCTATAACCTGAGGTTGGGTAAAGTATTGGCTGACCGACGAGTTCAGTACTAATAATGATAGCGTCAGATGACGTTGCTGCAGTCTCATTAAGTGCCAACGACACTGATTCAATCTTTTTTTTATATTTAATAACGTAGACAGAAAACGCTTTTAGGTTAGGATCATTGTCAATATTAATTATTTTATCATAATTACCGTTAGATGTTTTCACATTAATAGTATTTAAACGTAGGTTCTGTGAAACTTTATTTTTATATATTACGATGTTAATGCCACTGTTCAATAAGGCGAGATCTGAAAACAAAAAAAAATATTTAAAATAACCGGCATATTTGCTCTTGTATTTCAATGGGTATGCCGAAGTACTTATACGAATATGTTGCCATCACTCTCACTCTCTTTAAAGTAACGGAGATGACAATTTTTATGGATAGATAGATTGATAGATAGATTAAACCTGATAGATATCAAATTTATCAAAAAATAAAAATTAATAATTAAATGTTTTCTATATTAGATATATTTATATAAATAAATTCAATAATCTTTATAAACAAACACCAATGTTTGCATGTTGCTTTCTAATTGACCGCTCAGATTGTGATGAAAATTTTTATTTTCACTAGAGAATTTGTGTCCTTAAAACATCTATAAAATAAAATCAAAAACGTTCAGTGATTTATGAACGAAAATACGATTTTTATTTATATGTGTACTTTTCTATTCGTTTTATATTTTCTGTATTAAATATGAAACGATTAAACACTCAGCTACAGAGTCGTATGAATAAAAAATTTGCTTAAAATGTGTGCCAACTGGCGAGCATCGACCTTACTTGTTGCTCTACCACTTGTTGCTTCAAACGTGTTCAAGCCTCTAAATACTATGCCTTCGTTTCAACTTTTTATGACTATCATTTGAAAATTCGATTTGACCTATCTGGAGCATTTTTTTAAATAAGGTAACTCATTTTATTTCTACAAAATTTGTACATTTTATTTTTAAATTCAAATCTCATTATCATTTTTTTATATCATAAAGTAGCAAACGAGCAAGCAGACACCTGAATTCGCTAAAATAGCGAAGTGACCGTTGCCGATGGATCGACGGAGGAAGGGACGCAAAGAAAGAGAATATTTCCCATTCTATGCATCCCCTCCTCCGTCAAATCCATTTCCCCTTCATATCCTTTCCTTACAAGGAAAGAGTAGGAAGGGAAATAGAACTAAAATTAGGTCTCCGGCACCACACTTATGTCACCGGTCGAGTCGAACAATTCGTGCAATAAGCGCTAAATCATCTTTAAAATACCGTTGAAAACAAGCTATTACTAATAATATTGGTTTATGTGCAATAAAAAAGAACCATATTAGCAAAAATAATAAATAACGTTTTTTTTATTTAAAAAAAAAACGCGACTGGCAATACCAATATCAGAGGAAGAATCGAACGATGTCATGTCTGTCTGTCATTTATGCTTTAGGCCGTCACAACGTAACTTACATACACAAAAACTTATACGAGTATACTCGTTCACGGGAAATACATAAAACTCCTTTGTAACGCGGGAAACATTAATACGTTTTTGAATAAAAACACAAAAAAGTTTATATCCCGCAGAAGAATTTTTTTTATTCATTCTGAACAAAAGGGAGTCAGAGCTTCTACATCAGTGGTGGCGAGGCACCAATACCTCAAATCACAACCCTTGCCCCACACGCTGTCCGGTCAGCGGTGGGCTTTTCCTCGAGCAATGCTCTTGCCAGCCCAAGAGCGTGAAGAAAGTAGATAACTTCACAAACACTGTTTACCTGTGTAGAAACGGACTCCCCAATGGTATTGAAGCGCAAATTCCTTATATACTCAAATATCAAAAAAATTAGATAGCGTGATCCAGAAAAACCACGTATCTCAAAGTTTTTGAGTACCGCTTACTTAAAGAAAATAGTAACCCTACGCCACCAAAAAATTATTACTGATACCGTATTGTCGAAGAGAGGCAAGGCTATTAGGCCTAGCCTAGCCACGACTAGTATTTTATCATCGCCTTGCTATTTGACGGAACTCCTAACAATAAATCAATCTACTTCCGATGCATGTTTAGCGAACAACGATAAAAGATAAAAGTACTATCCACTGATAATTTAATTGTAATTGCTGCCCAATTTTCAATTCCATACTAAAATATCTTTAAGTAGTACTAAAAGGTGGGCGATATTGCCCACTTTGAGACACTATGGAAATTATTTTTTTTTGTATCGGAAACCCTGTTTTCAATATGGTAATTATGATTTACCATATTGTAAGCAGTGTTTGAATCACTGCACAAAAGATACCATCAACAAACAATTTTTACTTGCTTAAAGATTTGTTTGATTTTTTTCAAACAAATACAAATAAAACTTTGAAGTTTATGAATTTATGAAGTTAGACATCTTTTTTTGAAATTTCTAAACTAAAAATTGTCATCAGCATGTATATGTAAATAAAGATATATAAAATATTAGATCTTATCGTTAGTTAACGGTGGCCAGACCAAAAAAAAAACATTGATAGCAAGTCGACTCGGTGGCGCAATAGCCACCGACGTGAAGTTCCTTAATATATTCATCAATTTAAAATGATTCACATTGACATTGTACGAAGAAAACATCCGTTTAAAAGGTCACGTACCGGTGTACGTACCGTAGAGTTTTTGCAAAAAACAAGTGCAACGATATTCAGATTTTGTTGAAATTTAGCTTTCATCTCTTTTATATTTTTGGTAAGCAATTGTTAATCCAAAAACACAACATAGCACTTAATTCTTACATTTTGGTAAAAATTAACTTTTCTATCCTAAACTAGCTTTTGCCCGTGACTAAAACCATGGAATTAAAAGAAAAAACTTCCTATATGACGTCTCACGGATATGAGATAAAATGTATGTCTGTCTCCTGGTTCAAAGCTACCTTCAAACCAATTTTCAGCCAAATTGGTTCAGCCGTACTTGAGTTAAAAATAGTGTAACTGACACGAGTTCCTTTTGTAATTAGGTTGACTAGCCGTGACCCACGACTTCGTCCGCGCGCAATAAAAAAAAAAACTTAACTAGTTGCCTATGTGTTATTTCAGATTTTGTCCTATATCTATACCAAATGTCAGCGAGATGCGTTTAACGGTTCAGGAGATACCTCCTAACAAAGATCTATCTATCCATCCATCCATCTATCCATCTTACCATTCGCATTTATAATATTAGTAAGAATTACTTAAGTAATTTTAAGAAAAACATTTTCTGGTTTGCTAAATAGTTGATATCTTTGAGTTAGTCCCGATAGGAGACGATTTGGTCGATAAATGTTTAAAACAATGAATTCCTAAACAAAAAAGATGCTCACAAGGACATATCAATTATATGTTATTAGTTAATTTTAAAATAATTTCAAAGAAAGTAATAAATAACGAAAAAAACACTTGGACCTTTATTCGTTTTTTTATATTTTTTTAATATAAGTAAATACTTGCACTGATCGAAAAATTTTCACGATAACACATTTCATAAGGTTTTCAGTTAAGCACACTAATTGGCATCATTGAATATGAAAAGCGCTTATGTTATAAATAGCTAAGATAAACACGTTTTTTATTTCTTTATACCATCTACAACAAACATTGTAAGAGCTCAAATTTACTAAAGAATGAAACACGATCTCCAAAATTACACTGCTTATTCTATAATATCATTACAAAAATCGCCTAATAGCAAAATATCTATAAAATCACACGGAAAGATTGCGCGCCAGAAAGTTTATATAAAAAATAGCATTTAATTACATTAAAAAATAACACCTTAAAAATATTTAATTAAATGCGGTAAAAAATAAACAGTTTAATATGTACTTACTAAACGACATTTTTAAGGATCCAACCTCGGATAATGAAACGCTCTTTAGCTTTTGAAAGCTCGAGTTGGACTGAAAGCGTTGGGTGTTGTAACTGCAAACTGCATGAACAGGCGGCCCACACGTAGCACCTACGTACTATCTGCTATATCACTCACTCTTGCTTTTAGAGCTTTATACAAAAATGAAATAAATATAACTTGCGCATTACGGACATGTAACACGAATGACGTCAAGGAAAGACATAGTATTCAGCCAAAAAAAAAATAGTAGAGGAGGCACAGTTAAATATAAGGAAGAACCTCACACCCAGTCAAGTACACCTGCCGCACAAAGAACTCATTTAAGGATATTATCGATATTAAGTTAAAAAAAATCGTCTGTGAAAAAAGGTCTATCGCGTTAGTTTGACACAGGATGAGTTTATTAGACATTATCTAATAAAGAAAATTCTACAATTCAACTATCTCACAATTTACACTCTACATAAGGAAATTGGACACTATAAAGTAGCAAGAAAAAAAAACATTATCTTGACATTGTCAAGCGCGGTAATATTTAAAATGTAGACTTTTCTGAATGTAATTGACAAAACCTTTCTTAATCTGACGGGCTTGAGTGTCTACATATACAAAGATATCAACCGATTTTCTTTCTTAGTATTCCTACCGGCTGCCTTTAAAGCGCATCTCTATATGGTTGTACTTGATGTGGTGCATCGTTTCTACCTGATTTTTAATTGTCATGCTCGAGTAAATCCCAAAATACTCGCTTCTCCTCTTCTACTAAGTAAATAGTCCGATGTGAAAATAGTTTTTAGTATTTAAATAGCAATGTATATAATTGTATTTATTGTATGCATTTGTATTCTTTGTTGAAACTGGTTTTCAATAAAGTTCAATTCGTTGTTGTTCAAATATCCGGTATCCGGTAAAGTATTGGTTGTGTTTGTGTAAACACGTTCTGTCAATTTCGATGAGCCACAGTGACTTTAATAAATAACTTTGAATTGAACAGAATTTTATCACCCGTTACTCATATGAGGAACTCACAGCATATATTTACATTTCACTGGCAGATATTTCTGAATTTCGGCAAATAGCTTTAGTTTTAGTGACAATGCAATTAATATGCAGTGCCGTTATAAATCCATGAAATATCATAAATACGAGTATAAGTTGATACCTACAACTAAAAGGGCTAGTTTAGTACAGAACACTATGAATAAATGTAAGATGACCGGCATACAAAAATAACGCATGACATACGTACAAAATACAACCATCTCAACATGGGTATCAAATGCAAGGACTAAATAAGTAAAATACACTATAAATAACCCAAAGATGGCCGCCACTACAAATGACCGACGACACCAGTTTTTAATAATAATAGTTTTATTTTATAAATGTTGTTTTTGGTTTAATTGTTAGTATAGTTCACATTACATAGGTTTTCTTTTTTTGTACAGAATGAACTTTATTTATTCTTATTTTATTAAGATTAGTTTTTTGCCTTTCGAAAATGAATATTATATTTTATATATAGTGGTATATATATGTATGTATGTTGTATGTATATATATATGAACGATGGAGGGGTGTTTTGTTTTGTTATCGAAAAATGTGTTATGAAAAAACAAAATGAAAATGAAAATTGTTAAAAGCGGTAATGGATGTTTGCAAACGGCAAATCCAACGGATTCAAAAAATCTGACACTATCATTACTTGCATGAAAGAGATAGAAGTGATAGCGGGTGTTGGAGGAAGATGGTTATATTGTTATTTTTCAACTGAGTTCACATACTATCATCGTCGATGTAACGATTTCCAGGCTTAACGAATTCTACGCTTATTAAGAAAACGTTTTCGTTGTTGTGTGGTCACGTAAAAATCAAAGAATTTCCTTTATTCTACGTTTACGGATACGAAAATAAATATACAATAATTAATATAAAATATATAAATCTATATTGACTTGTTTTCTATTACATGTACATTTTTGAACTTTTACATCTAAGAAATATTTGATTGTTACTTTGTTTTGACTTAACACTAATCACACAAAAATCTAATTAATATCTTCTATTAAGACTTAACATAGAGTGAGTTTATTATGTATATAGATTTTTTTTTATTTATCTACATTTCTATCTGAGGGAAGCGCGGACGGAATGTTAGTATGTTACATTTTAATAATATATGTTAAACCTTATTAATAGTGAGTGTCAAATACGATATGCGTTTTAAAACGTAAACGTTCTCGTTATACTAATATATTCAAAATAAATTCATCGCGTCTAATAGTAAAGCAAGATAGATTAACTTTTTAGCCGACTTCAAAAAGAAGGAGGAGGTTATCAATTCGACTGGTTTTTTTTATGTGTGTTATTTATACATTTAACAGAAGACAGGCGATAAGTTGACTATTATTTAAAAATGTATCTATTGTTTATTCCTATCCTTTTGTAAAAAGGAAGGGATGGGAATCTGAAGTTGATATGGCGCAGGAGCGGACTTCCTTGAAGGCGAAATATCCTCTTCCTGTTTGTCCCCTCCTCTGTCCATTATAAAATACTATTATTAGTATTAAGTAAAGATGGATGATTTTTTTAACTTATTGCAATATGGGAATAAATGGAGGGATATATTAGTAGGGTTAAGTAATGTTAGGTTAATAAAATCTTAGAACACAATCATCATTAGCTCACTATACGTCCCCACCGAGGGGCTCGGAGCCTACCCTAAGTTAGGAGTGACTAGGCCGCGGCGTTACCTCAAATTAGTCTTCAATTAATCCATGATATTATAAAGCATATGATAAATATCAACCGTAAAGCTATCAAGTTTTATAAGCCACTGTCTGTATGTGACGGTGTATTATGTGCAAAATTTAAAAATTGTTAGCTCTAAGGGGGATGATCATATTTTATATTAAATCTTCGGAATTCAATTTAAATCTCATCAATGAAGACTTACTATTTCATTATACGCTATTCATGTGCAGCGCCGGAAGGAAGTCGGTTAGACGTCTCCTATGTTGCTTCTCTGTAAGAAAAATGAGCTTACTCAGTCGATCAAGTACATGTTTAACGAGGTATCTTTAATCCATCTAAATGCACTTTATAAAGGAAAAAATATTAAGTACAGCGTAGATTTTTAAATATTATAATTCAACGTTGCACTTCAAATTTTCTACAATATTTGATTTTTTGAGATACTGTAAGTTTAAATTCTCATAAAATGACAAAGCGCTTGATCAACCACGCCCCTTGACTTGACTAAACATCGTAAAGCCACGGACTTGTAAGATGACACTTGTTGATAGAGAGGGGGAGACGCAACACGTAGGTGGACCGCCTTTTGAGGTTATATAATATATATTATGCGTTTGCATTCACATTGGTGGGTTTATATCTTGTGTGTAATATGAATTACTGGCGATCTCTCACGGATACGCATAAAAAAAAACTACTTGGCAAAATTCAAATATTGGCTACGTTATTCTCCTATATCTATATATACGAGTATGTAATGTTGATTATATATATATATGTATATTATCAACATTAATGTTAATGTGGTTTATATTATTGTTATTAAAAACATTTTACCACAAGAAAGGTTTTAAACATATTTTACGAATTTTCACTCTTCATTTAATGACCAGATGAAAATCAATGTACATTACTTTGATTTTCATCAATGTTTTTATTTCAGTCTTATATGCGTTTCTAAAAAATATTATTATAAAAAAAGATTGTTAGTAAACTTGGTATAATAAGACCTTATTAAGTTTACTAACTTAGTTCAATAATAAAATAAATCGTCCTCATTGATGTATTCTTCGCGCGCTAGAGAATTTGCTTGCTTCAAAATTAAAAAAGAAACCGGGGCGAATAATGGAATAAGGACGGCGGCAGGCCATCGATCTGCTTTGCTTTTTAAATGTGGGCTAATAAAATACCAACACAAATTTTTGTCCAACAACCGAAAAGCAAACAGATCAAAGTAGATACCAAATTGACAGTAGATGTCGCCTTCCATATGAATATATTGAAACTATGCCATCTGTCGAGGCGCACACACTTTACGTACAATTTGTACCTATTTTATTATTTTAAACTAATTTATATTTAATTAATTGTGTATAAATTAAATTCTTAAAACGCAAAACCAAGATTTAGATAAATATTTCAATAATTTAGCACATTCAAAAATCTCAACGTCCACAAAATCAGTTGATATTGTACCGTTGTTGTCTTCTATAACCAACAGCATGTTTGATTATGGCTCTCCCTCAGCGGATTGGGCCAGTGTTGAGTGATTATGGTTTTATTCTTGTATTAAAGAGACTGGCAACACTCTACTTATGGATAAGTCTCGTGAGTATACAAGTGGTACAAACTCGAGAATTATCTACAAACGTTGATTTACCTAAAAAGGACGAACACAATAATATACATAGTATTGTTAGTAGGTTAAGGGACAGCATGTTAGCGCCCTCCTGTCGGTATCAAGAAATGTCACAAGATCTTTGTCAAACAAAGTTATGACAAATCTTAATATGTGTTCTTCCAGGCTATGTTCTACATCTGTACCAAATTTCATCAAGATCTGTTGAGCCGTTCCGGACATACCTACCAACAAACATCTATACATTCATCCATCTAAATATTAACTTTTATAATATAAGTAAGATTACTGGTTATGTTTCAGTTTTTATACCTCAGTGGATTTAATATATTATCCGACAGAACTAACCACGACAATAGCGTTTCTCTCACCGGGTCAGATCTTGTTGTATTGAACTGATGTAATACATTTAGTCTACGTAAGTACTCGTATAAGAAAGCATATCCTATCAAAATTCGTGTCCGTTATATTAAAATGGAACTGACCTCAACCGCTTTATCACAAGAAACAGACATGAATTATTAAGGTATATTCAAATATCAACATAATGTCATCGACATTTCTACACGAAGCGTTGATCACAAGGTTTATTCTTAGTTATTCATCGGTCTCATAATAACTGTAATCGAATCGTATACAATTTCTGCGTCCGTGGATGTAATTGTAGCCCTTTTCTTCTTATTGAAAAAGGATGCAAAGAGCGCAGATAAATGAATTGAGAAATAGGTGTATTCTTGCTTACTTTGGTAGCAAAGGGTTACAGAGCACTGATTTATTATTCATTCATGGTATTATAAGATTCAAACTTTATGTAGGCTCGTGATTAGCTACGAGCACATGTCTTCCCAGGTTTGCCTAAATCTGATGTCGTCGAGTGTGTGATTGTACTCCGCTTCATCGATCAATCGGCCTATTTTTTCCGTTCGCCATATTAATAGAAAATATGGGAAATCGTATTTTATCCAATACTCTTTAAAGTGAATGTGTATTTACAAAAAAGTTTTTTTTTTTAAACTTAATTCCCTCTGTCGATATTCATAATTCAAATTCAAATTTTACTAGATGTTAAGAAAATTATCACTTTGTTTTTTTATATCTGTAAGATTGAATAATTACTCCATATAACTGTGCATAAAAATGTGGGCGTGAGATATATGGAATAAAAAATATACCACTGGGACCCAGTGATCGGTGGACCGATTGAACGAACGAGAAACACTTCCCCTCGCATATCTTCATGGCCTCCTGTAATTATGTTCTACGCAGTGTCTCGCGCGAATTTTCGAGCCACCATAAAGTTTGGATAGCACTGTACAGGTTCTTCATTTTATCATATGCGATTTGTAACTGCCTATAATGCACAGTCAATGATTTCCTGATACAATTCACTGCATCCGGAACAATTTTGCTGAATACTGATTTTGTTGAGATCATAATCCTAAGTTGCGAATATGCTCAATCTTGCATGACTATATATTTTATTAAGTAAATCGATCAGCGATTTAATAGTAAAAGCGGAGATTAGTCCATTTTAAAATGCTGTCGTTACTAATAGATGACGTCTATTAATATGGCTAATTAACATTTTATATTTTAACTAGCTGTCGCCCGCGACTCCGTCCGCTTGCAGTTAAAAAAAAAACTAAATGTGGGGGGGGGGGGTTAGGAAAAATAGATGTTGGCCGATTCTCAGACCTACTGAATATGCTTACAAAATTTCATGAGAATCGGTCAAGCCGTTTCGGAGGAGTTCAAGTTCGAACCCCGTGACACGAGAATTTTATATATAAGATAATTCGTTTGGTTAGGCTGAATCTTACGTGATAACTAATCCTAGTGAAGAATAATTTTGTGAAAAGCACTTTTTTTGTAATAAAATGCCATTTTTCTCAAACATTTATTAATGATGAAGAGACATGATCTCCTCATTTTTTACAAACATAGTGTTTATATCGATGCTAATATAACATTGAATCGATAACAAAGTATGATTTAAAAACAACTTTGGTTCGCTTTAAATATTACTTAAAGTTGTACTTATACTTTAAAATACCAACAGTTACAAAAATAAAATTTAAAAACTATAAAATTCTTCTTTTTAATAACAGACAAATTAACATACTTTGAAAACGATAAAATAAATTAAAATAAAATATAAAAATAACAATCAGTGCTGTGAACATTTTTATTTCATTCACTGGTGTATAATATCTACTGCAATATTAAAATACGAATTTTGGTTCTTCTAACCAATAAGCTTAGGTTAAACCAAAAAAGAGATCTTCCGAATAAAGTCTATTCAATAGAATTAATTATTTTTTTACGTATAATACATTTTCTGTATTACGTTGAAAATACATATATTTATATGCCTTTTGATAAATACAACATGTCATCATAACATTTTTAAATAAGAGTTTATTTACTTAACTGAGAGTGAGCATGTATTATATGAGTATAAACCGACAAAATTATCTGTCCCGGTAAATGAAACTAAGTTTTTGTAGCTTCGAACCGCCTCTCTTTTAATGTCAAAAAAGTGTTATTGTCTCGTATTGTCTTGTCATTCTTGTCGTGTATTTTTTTCTTTTATATAATTTTAAATGCAAATTTTGTGATAGAATTAACTACCATAGCAGCGCCTCACTTACCGGCACAAATAAACATGTCACCCTATAATGTGTTTCTTAAAAAATTCTAAACATTTAAGATATATAAAATTAACATACAAAATCTTACAAATTAATAAAATTACAAAACAAATTATTATATTTATTATATTAAGGTGTAAGATTTTATTTTTAATTATCTCTTTGTCCCGTCACAAAACTGGAAAATATGTAACATTTGTTTGAAAACATGTAATGGTTTTTCTTAAGAGTAAGCGATTGTTTCATGTGAAAACAACAGACGTGATGCTCTTTGGCGGCGTGCTTATCCTCACATGCCCTAGATGCCCTTTTATATGCGCGTGCGCATCTCCACTAAACTATTTCGTGCATTGACTGATGACGTTATAACTTTGATAATGTCAGAATTATTACATTATCATTTTATAAGCTATATTTATCACATTTAATTCTATTTTACATGGTTTAAAATTTTTGAAAACTGAGACCAAGATTTATCTTCCTACATTCATCTTTCTTATATACTCGTATATATTACCTATCTCTTTTGTCTATTACATACATATCCTAAAAATTTAACTTCCCTACATAATAGTAAGTTATTTTACAATATCTATTCGAAGTACAAGCAAGTACAGACTTATATACACAATAATTACATGGAATTTATTGTTAATTAATACTTACGACGATAACTTTTAACTTATGTAAGATATTTTTTGAAAACAACTGAAAAATTAACATTGCAATACAAATTTAGTTTACAAGACAATATAATTTGTTTTGATAATTATCATATGTATAAAAAATTAACGAAGTAAATAAGATACGCGTGTGAAACTTTGTGTAGCACAAATTTGTAATATGGTACTCTAGTAACAATATCGAAATAAACCTAAATTTAAGTTAAAAACTAACATAATAATTATTGATAGAGAACACTGGATATCATAATTTATTAAAATGCTTTAAGAATCATAGACGTTAAATATGGTTATAAAAATACAAACAAAAAAATCAGTCTTGCAGTAAGTTGTAAAACAACACTCAATATACGTATACTTTATAATGAGAGAAATATCTTCAATACTATTAAGTGAATTTTAAACCGTCATGTTTTTATATAATATAAATATATAATGACTTATTTTAATCAAATACATACAAAGATATAACAATATATTTCTTTGGAGTAACAAATAAAAAGTAACTAACTCTATTTCATTATAACTTAGAAATAACAATACGTTGTTAGATCTCAAGCAGTCTTTTTGTGCAAATCATGAACTGTATGGCACCTCATTTAGATATATTGTTACTAAATGCTTTAAGAATGAGCAAATTATTTTATGAACAGATTTGAATTTTTATCGCTAGGTGAGAATTAATTTTATATAGACATTGTTGTTAAGACGACAACTAGAACGTTCTCAGTCTATGGCACTGTTCTAATTTCGTATTTGATATTTTCTTAATTTGTAATTGTTAATGAAATTTTATTACATATTCAAGTAAGTATTAATAAAGAAATAATCTTAAATATTTACGTAGTTATAATATTTTTGATATATTAATAAAATTTTAAAAATTATTTTCAGTCTATAGATTCAATATTGTTCTTTGGGATACAAGAAGTTGAAATTATTAAAACATTAAAAAATATATACAGGGTGACTGGTGAGATACTAAAAATATTTAAGTTTAAATTAAATTAAATTAAAAAATACTTAAATTTATTTTAATTTAAATCAACTTAACTTATTTACTTTTATTTTATATTAATTTAAATTAAAAATAATTTTTGATCCTACAGTCAAATAATTTTAAATAATTTTGTGGGACGTAGCTGTATTTCCAAGGTTAACACTGTTTTATAAATAAATATGTAATAAAGTTAGGTACTTCATATTTTTCCACATTTCCCTATAAATAAATTAAGTGTGGATATAATATTACTGACGCTGATAAAGTTGATTTTTTCAGGCGTGGCAGTCGTCGGCGTACGCGCCTTCACAAAGTAATACTGCCGCGCTATTTCACGCGTAGTGGGACCACGCGTTGCGTAATTAATTATTTACGTTTCGATTTTGTTAAGCAATAAATTAATATTTATTTTCAATGTAATTTTTTTTCTTCAGATACGTTCGCCAAATAGCCCACATTGAAGTATTATCATCTCACCAGTCACCCTGTATACTTTATGTAGATTTAAATAATTTTCTACTTTTGTAAGGTTTCAACCGCTTTAATTATTTCTACTTTTCTCGCCAAATACTGAATAGTTTCTTCTACATCATCAATGTTAATGTAGTCGTCGCCAAGATGCGGTGCTTCGGCTTCAGATTGGAATCTGAGACCAGCTTGTACATCACTTGGTTCTTGAAAACTTGCGTATGAAGCCAAAGGCATTGGAGAGCTTATTTGGTTTACGATGTCTACGTCTGGTAATTCAAAATCCGGATCAATGGGTACATCAATAGAGTTCTCCTCCAATAATGCCAAACATAGTCCTAGTTCTTGTTCTTCCCATGCACGATCATGAGGTTGCATCTTTAAATAATTTTATGTTTAAGTGATACAAATAAAAATGAATAACATAAAAAAATGCTCAAGCGCAGCATTCAACTGATGGAAACAGTATTTGCAGACAAAATCTAATCTAATATTTTTGTAAATATACGCAAGCAAGGTAAAAAAATGGTACATAAAATATGTAAAATGCTATAAATATGTTAAGTTCATCTCAAGGACTCAGCACAGCAGGTTATTAGATACCAACAATTGCTAAAGTATTCGCAAGAGCTAGCGGATTAAACTTAGTTTATTTTGCAATAGTTTGTCGGGGCTTCGAAAGAGTACCGCTGTTTAATAATTCGCAGTTTTAATTTAAAAAAAAACCACGCATTATAATTATAAATTCGAAATCATGGTTTTATAAGATACTTACATTTAAAGACAAATTACTATTAACGAAGTCATCTAAGATACCACCACCCTCTTCGACATGTGACTTGGGTAAAGTGAAATCTGAAAACCAAATATGATTTAATATTACACTGTCATAGATATTTTAAATAACAATATAAACGATATTATTCAAATACAAAATATGTCATCATTAAATGTCATTCTGCTGCTGGACAAAGAACATCGTAATGACTCCTACAAAATGTAGTTAGTGCTCCGCTTTCCTTGTCAATCGTCATCCTAGTGTCCTCACGAGAGCGTTGAACCATCTGGAAATATTTGTTATTCAAATTTACCTTCAAGAAATGAAAGTAAATCCTCTTGGGTCGTAGTCATTGGTTGCTGTGTGTTTTCTTGTTGAAAGTACTCCGTAGCAGCGATTGTGCCAACGTTTTGACGTTTACTTGGCACTTCATCAGATTTAGTGGCATAGTAATGCCTTTTAACTTCAGCTTGGGGTTCAAATTGCTGATATATATTGGAATATTCCGGTATATATGTTGGGTAACACTGTTGCCATGAGGGATTAAAAGGATATGGTGTTATTGGATAATTCGGAATTGGTGGGGGTCTCGATGGACCAGCCTGAACCGCCTGAATTCCTTGTGCTGGCAAATTCTCGCTTATATACCACGATCCATGAGTGCCACGGTTCCACGGTGGTTGATTAATAGGTATTATATTTGGGTAGGTAACTACACTATGTGGACTATAATAACTTGAACCACGAGGATAATTATTGTTACTCTTAGGCACTTGCAAAGAATGAAACGACCCTGACGCTTGCGTACGATCAGAGCTCCCCCGATGTTCAGGGGCAGAATTTTTTAACTGCCTCATAGTACTCGATGAAGGTTCTGGGTATGAGCGATATTGAACCGGATTGCTGACATCTGTAGTCTCCGGTTGATTTACATCGACATCTGGCGTTGGACATAATGGTTGTACATAACGATTAGCATCAAAAGAAGAACTATGACTTTCATCAAACTTACCGGATACAATTGCTGGAATCATAACCGCGTAAGTTTTGATACTATCTTTAATAGTACTCGAAACTTGCGTATGATTCTCAGCAATGTATTCCGGTTCAGAAATGTAAAGTCGTCGTAGTATAAGAGGGTCGATTGGCCTCTGTAAGCCTGATGGTCCGGCTTGAGGCGATATTTCAGTTGAAGTCCCAGGAAATACATCAGGGTAAAAACTGAATGGATCTATATTTTGGGAAACGGTGTCATAATCTGATTTAGGCTGACTATTATTTGATGTTGGGGGATCAGTACCTGAGTTGGATTTTTCAGATTTTTTAGATTTTTCAGGTTTTTCAGGATTTGACGCCATAGTTTCAGATGGGCTTTCTTTGCTTTGTAAACTTTTGGGTATGTTTTCTTTCTTATATCTTAAAGAGCTAGGAATATATTTAAAACATTGTATAACATTGTATATTTTATCAATAGCATTAACGATCCTCTCTTTTTTAGGAGGAATTATAGAAAGTCGATACGGTGATCGTTCTTCTTGGAATGGTGAATTCAATTGAGTAATATCAGTGCTGGGAGATGGTAAATTGGTCACCAAGTGAAGGATAACCTTTTGCAATTGTTGTGGATCTTCGACTGGTAAACCTTGCCTGTCGTTAACCTACAACAAAAAGAAAAATACGTTATCCACAACTCAAGAATGGTCGTATTATTTTTTTTATATCACTAAACTATTGGTAAATTTAGTTCGTACCATTTAATTTATTTGATACAAGCTTTTACCCGCGACTCCGTCCGCGCGGAATACAAAATAGAAAACGGGGTAAAAATGATCCTATGTCCGTTTCCTGGTTCTAAGCTACCTGCCCACCAATTTTCAGTCAAATCGATTCAGCCGTTCTTGAGTTATAAATAGTGTAACTAACACGACTTTCTTTGATATATATATATAGATATAGATGATAGTACCCAATACTTTTAATTTTATTTTTAATTAAAATATAACAGGTGTATAATGAGATCTAATTTAGTTAATTACGTCAGCGATATCTACGATTGGGCACCAAAGAAGGCATCGCGATCGCAAGTTGGTTTTTTACAGTTTTCGCATATCAGTTATAATACACATTCGTACGATTTACCCTGACCCACGAGTTTGAAATATCGCAAAAATTTGTATATGACGCTTCAATAATTCTCACTTATAAATATATACAATAAATGAAAATCGAATAAACTTTTTTAAACTTAGCTTATAACTACGTCTAAATAATTTTTCTTACTTATTATAAATAAATAAAAATTCATAGCAAACCTGTTGTAGACAAGCAACACCTCAAAAATCACTCAATTGTTTTAATAAATTGTCCAACTCTCGTAGTAAAAGTTTTTTTAATATGAAAACAAAAAATAAAAAAAACAACACAATAACAAAATAATAAAAACAAATAAGTGATAATAAGAGTGCTAATTTACAGTCACTGTCACTTAATTTGAATAAGTTTATAATATTCATTAAATATGTAAACACGTTTATAAAACCGCATAAAAGACAAAATATTATACATTATATTATTAAAATTACTTATATTAAACTTTTCGCGGAAAAAATTCCTCATCTAACACTGTCGCAATAATGAAAAAACTGGCAAAGTTTCCACCACCAAATATTTTGAACCCTTATAGATAAAACGCACGTGACTCTCCTTTGAACGCTGTAGCGAGACTGGCAGCCGCTGTGGCCGTTACAGGACTACTGAGCAGGTCCGCACTAAATTCACAACCTATGAAGATATATTACATCTGCTCCTATTTCACTCTGGGAAAACGTAACCCCTTGGGCGTGCAAGACATTTTGAACCTTCTGCACAATACTTATACAGTCGTTATTTTAACAGCACATTGAATCCAATTTTACGTCACCGTCATTTAGGTGTGCGTCTGAATAAGTGAAAGCTCACACAGGTAAGTCTTTGTACTTATTTTATAACTATTAAGTACTAAATGTTGGCCGGGGCTTCGTCAGCGCGGTCTTAAATAATTTGTAGTCTGTGTGATTTTTCAGGCTATGTTCTATACATCCATGCTTTTAATGGAATGTATGATGAGATGGTAACTAAATTTTTAAAAATTTTGCAACCTGAAAAAACATGCGGATTAATTCTTTGACCTGAAGAAACATGCGAATTAACAACAGCTATTTGATGAAAGTATTAGCGGATTTTATTTAAATTAATCTTTTATTTTTCGAAATTGAATAGATTTCCGATCTATGTATGTACAAATTTATCTTACTAAATAATATTATAAATGCGAATGTTTAGATGGATGAATGGATGGATGTTTGTTTGTATGTATATCCGGAACGGCTCAACGGATCTTGATGAAATTTATCACTGATATAGAAAATATTCTGAAAGAACATCTTCTTCTTCGTCGCTGCAGTCTTTTCAGACTGGTCGTGGTCATCATGTATCGGTGACCCGCTGTACTAAGCGCCGCCACTCCTCCCTACTCTCTGCCTTTTTTGTGCATTCGTGCAGGGGGACAGCTACAGCCGCTCTAATCTGGTCGGCCCATCTCATGGGCGACCTTCCCCGTGGTCTGGTGCCCTCTAATTTCCCCTGCACCACCAAGCGCTCGATAGACTCGTCATTACGTCTGCAGACGTGACCGAAAAAAGTGAGTATCCGAGTCCGAACAATGGATGACAGACGCTGCTTGATGCCAAGTTCCTCGAGGATTGACTTATTAGTCCGGAATGCGGTCCAAGGTATCCTCATCATTCTTCTCCAGCACCACATCTCGAGCGCGTCTATCTTCTGTTTCTCACTCTCTCGTAGGGTCCACGTTTCGGATGCATAAAGGAATATGGAGAACACTAGCGATCGTACAAGCCGGGTTTTAGTCGCTTTGGTAATGTCGCGGTTCTTCCATATTCTTTGTAACTTGTCCATTGCTGACCTAGTGATCGCCATTCGTCGCTTAATCTCATCGATACAACCGCCGTTGTTCGAGATCAACGCGCCTAGGTAAATATATGATTGGACAACTGAACAGTTCGCGACCTGTGTGACTTCTGGTGCGTTATTATTCATTCGGTCAACAATCATAATTTTTGTCTTGCTGCGGTTGATCTTTAAGCCAAACTCGAGACTGACTTTCTCCATTTTCTTGAGAAGTTGTTCCATATAGCTAGCACTAGATGCAAAAAGGGTCGTATCATCCGCATAGCGTAGGTTTGATAGCTTGTGGCCTCCAATTGTGATTCCGTCGGTCCAAGTCTCAAGAGTGCGTCTCATTATCATCTCTGTGTATACATTAAAAAGTAGCGGAGATATAATGCATCCTTGACGAACGCCTGCACCAAGGTTAAATTGACTCGATAATTTATCGTCTATTCTTACCGACGCGGTACCGTCCTCATACAGACGCCTAAGCAGATGAACAAGGTGTTTAGGAGCGCCCATTTCTAGAAGGGTTGTCCAGAGCTTAGGCCATTTCACAGAGTCAAAGGCCTTTGAGAAGTCTACAAAGCAGATATAAGTTGCTTTATTAAACTCGCGTGATTTCTCAATAATTTGACGTACTATAAGTATTTGCTCCCGTGTGCCCTTACCCTTTACAAAGCCGGCTTGTTCAGGAGCAACTTCTTTTGATAAAAACGCTTTTAATCGCTCGTTTAGTTTGAAAGAACATATAAGCTACTTATTAAGTTTTATTTTTAATTTCGTGGATAGAGTCGCGGGCGACAGCAAGTGGTCCATAAATGTGTAAACAGGATAACCATTTATAAAAACATGTTACTGCCGTGTATTGAATACTTTAAAGTCATCTGTAACCAACCATAACTTACTGCAAAAATGTTGCCCATACAATTTAATACTTTTTTTTTACAAGATACTATTGCTTAAATAAGAACTTTTTTTTAACTAATTACTAAGTTTAAGTTATTATTTATCAATCAAGTGCTCACCTAAAATCTGTATTTTTACGCCTTCGTTTTTTTAAATCTGTATTTTTATACCTTGTTACGGTGAATACATTTGGATAAACATGATCGCCTGTTTTTCCACAGGTTACAATCTCATTACAGACTAACGTGGATCATGCATTGACATTCTTGTCATATTTCCAACTGAATGCACATTCATTCTGTTTTATTTTTAACAATTTAGCAATAGTGGAATGGTTGTGTTATTGAATAATTTACGAACAACATATGTTTACGGGTAATGTTAATTATGTTTTACACTCTATTTAAATTTTTCAATTTAATATTAACTTTTGAATTAAATCGTCCAGCTACTAAACCTTATTACTGATCATTGGTTTTATCTAATGAAAAAAAAAAAAAATGGGACAGAGATGCTGCTTTTGAATTTCTAAATTCTGTTCACCTATCGTTTTTCTTAAACACGAACTTCTATTACGTTATAATCTAAATAAATCAAATTTGGATAATTAAGTTGAACTTAAGGTAAGCGAAAGTTTATGAGCTTTATGGTTGGCGAAGATATGGAAAGAATACAACGCCCACTCAGAACTCACGAATTTAGGGGGTGGATACTTAAGAGAACCCGCCTTTCGTTGCTGTGCTTAGATTACCAAATTTTGGCAATACTCCAAATATATATATGTAACTAGGCTTACCATAATTACGAAGAGCCAAACCGGGACGCAGAAGAGAAAGAGGCTCATTTTCAGTTTGCTTTTCGCTTAATTTAGTTTTTCATATTTGAAATGCAGTCGGTATCACTCGTTCTCGCTCGCTTTTGTTTCGTCTTTGGCGCGGGTGGCTAGGGCGGCGCGGCGGGGCGCGGGGGAATGATTGGTTGGAGTGTCGGTGCTGTTCAAGTTTGACCGGGACGCCGGGACGGGGATCTCAAACCGGGACTATCCCGGTCAAACCGGGACGTATGGTAAGCCTATATAACTAACTTTACTAATACTGACAAAAATACAGCCATCCATTCAAGATTTTTTGAATGAAATGAAAAAAAAATGAATTAAAGAACTTCAAGTTTTGTATTGCAAGTTTAATTTGTAAATTAGTAATGATTTTTAAGAGCATGAGAAATCGACGTGCATTTACCAATCTTTTTTACCAATTTTCTTATTTTATTTTTTTTACCATTTTTTACCAATCTGGGTTACGGGCGTGAGTTATATTGTTTTGTTGTTTTTTTTTATATAAAAACGTGGCAAACGAACAAACAGCCACGTGAATTCGCCAAAATAGCGAGGAAACCCTTGCCCATAGACATCCGCAAATGTAGATGCATTGCCTACCTTTAATCAAGGGAGAAGGGGACGCACGAAAATAGGATATTTGCCCTTCTTACACGTCCCCTCTTCCGCTAAGTCCACTTCCCCTTACCATTCTTTCCTTATAGTAAAAGTGTGGGAAGGGACTAAAATTAGGCCTCCAGCATAACATTCGTCGGACGCGGAATTGCTTCCACTTCACACCTGTCTTCTGTGTGGTCGTAGCATTTCACCGGTCGATCCGGCCCATACGCGCACCTAACAAATATTGTTGTTGCGGGATCTATCACTGTTAAATTGTTAATGTTTTTTATAAGGTACCCTTTATAATACTTTCTATGTACTGTTGTATTCATCCTAATCACAAAAATTAGTGTTATTATAACATGTTGAATATTACTCAATAGATGCGATATTCTAAAATGTTGGTCTAGTACACGTAAATAGAATTTATATTACATGAGAACTAAATAGCCAATATTTGAGTACTTATCACACAATAGTGAATAGAAGAACAAGAGACTTGAGGACAAATTGACATTTATTTTGAAAAAGATACATGTACAAGGAATTAAAGTTAACTTTGTTCATCAATGAACTTTGTACAAACAGGCTTTATGTATACAGTATAATATTCGTAAACGATCAAAATATTTCTCAAATTTTATATTGTTAAAATAGATTTCGTATACTTTGAGCTTTGTTCGACGTAATTGACTTTTAAATTTTTTGATGAAAATCTTCATCAAAAAATCTTTCAAAAATTAAATCGCTTTTCAGAAGCATTTTTTATGAAGACGCATCTTCATAAAAAATCTCGGGATGCTACAAGACGGAAGTCAAATTGTATAAATAAACCATTCCAGCAAACGATTATGAAATTTCATTTAAAATCGATATTATCCTTTAGCAGTAAACGGCCGTGGACATTTAAAAGTATATCTTTTGTAGTACCTCTTCATCATCATCATCTTCTGGCGGTGTTTCATCAGTGTTGTTCACCAACATCATGAATTTCTTCTTCATTTCCATGTTAAGTTGTTTGCCTTCTTCTTTATCTACCACTCTGTTGATGCAAACAAAGCTCGTCACCGCTCCTGTATTCTTGTCGACTTCCAAAAATCCTTTGGTGCGCATATACACGAAGCTCCCACATTTCGTCATTAAACGATAACAAGATTCCCCTGATAAACGATGGTGGTCGTACACTGAAAACGAAAAAAATTACTTTGACTAGCTGATCTTAGTATGGACCAACGTCACTTTAACCGCTTGAATCTTTTTGCTTACTTATTTTTACACTTTAGGCACATCCTAATTACTTAGCGTAATGAATTTCACGTTAAAACCTAATCTTATAACAACCAGACATACACAAAAAAAAAAATTATAAAAACAAAGTTAGTATAAAATTTTTAAAATAAAAAGTAGCTGTCGCCCGCGACTCCGTCGGCGCGCAGTTAAAAAAAAATGAAAAATAGATGTTGGCCGATTCTCAGACCTACTGAATATGCTCACAAAATTTCATGAGAATCGGTCAAGCCGTTTCGGAGGAGTACGGGAACGAAAACTGTGACACGAGAATTTTATATATTAGATGTACAAAACGTTTATCCTTAAAAATAAGATAAAATAGTTAGTACTTACTTTCTCTCAAAGCTACTACGACCCATCGAACGTCGTCCCGATGCATAAAGTTCATAGCGTTGGCACCTTGGACCTCGCTTGCCATGTAGCCTGTGGCGACGGAGATTCTCGAGTCGCAGCTTATGATCTCACCATCAATGGAATGTCGCGTGCGATACTCCATGAGGCTTGAGTCGAGTTTACTCTCAGTGACGAACGTCTCATAAGATGGTCGTACGACGCCAATAAACACCTGGAATATACAATATATGATAAAAATAAATTAATAAACTTCGGTCCCTCTTTCTCTTCTGAGCGACGTACAATGTAAAAAATACAGGGACTATCGCTTTATTACTAGGTTCAACTAGGGTATTACCTTCACGATCTTTTCAATAGCTAATTTTATGATAAAGGAGTATTTTTCTCTTTGTTAATAAATATCTTTTACGTTAAATGACAACCATTCTATTAAGGTAACCGGAGATTTATTTACCCTATACAAAGGTGCCTTTGGGCTTGTCATATTGACATCCCATTACTACAGAGAATGTTAACTAATAACATCTTTTATCTTGAATAATCGTTACACTAGTTTTCCTTTCAATTAACTTTATAACTATAAATAGATGTTTTACTTGCACACATAGATTATTATTAGTCTTACATTAATAAAGGTATCAAATATCAGTCAAATTTTTTTCATATGTTCATTGCGACCATGCAACAAAGGGCCTATTAAAATACATCTCAGAACGCGGGTAGACTCAAAAGCACATAACGTTAATTACTTATAATGTCTAATAGCGCTGTTAAATTTTAAAGCAGTGAAAAGATAATTATAATAATTTTTTGTACTAATAGTAGAAGACAGTTTATTTCTTCAAATAAATTCATTAACTACTGAACCAATTTTGTAATCCGATAATGGTTTAATAGTTTTATTTTCATATTCTATATCGTCACTTACCACGTCGTTTCCGCTTGAGCACCAGTGCCGTCCACGTGCTCTAAGACGTCGCACCATTTGACTACGTCGATTGTTACTTCGACAAGCCCTGTCTGATTTCCTGAAGGAACCCTCAATATGACAATTGATGTATATATGTTTTTCATTTCGTTGACCATTTTTTTTGAACCTGTTGAATTTTCACGTTATAATTTAATATCAATATTTTAATTTGTATTGTTTACGTTACAAATCGTCATCATCATCTCCCAGTATTTAACCCAGTCTATAGATTTACTCAACAATTCTTTTGATATCTAACAAATATAGAAATCTCTCGCAAAGTTTAAGCTCGCTTAGCAATAAAATGAATGATCGCTTCAAATACTGTTGATATTGTCGCAAGCTTTCTAATTACGATTAATCTCTACTCCTTCCACTGTTTCTTAAAATTAGACATGTATCTAAATGCATTGACATAGAGATTATTATAAAATTATTGGAAGTTCGACATGTTTTAATATTAAATTATTGAGATCAAATATTTCAGAAGCTGTGCGCAAGCACTACTTTAGAGGAGAAGAGACTTGAAAAATATAAATAGTGAAAAAAAAACTTGAGAGGTGTCAAGGGACACCCGGATGGAACGAAGTTCCTTTCAATTAATTAGTGAAGGAACCAATGTTTATTCTATGCATAAAAAACTTAAGTCTTCACAAAAAGTACATTTTATTTCTATGAATTTTCGTTATATATTGTCACGTTGTTGCCATGGTGATATAGCAAAAAGTGTCGTGACAACTTTTCGTAAGAATTTTTTCCGTCTAGCGCCCTTTCACAACGCGCGATAAGGAACTTCGTTCCAAAAATCAGATGAAAAAGGTTACATTCTTTTTCATCTGAATGTCATATAATTTATATGTCATATTTCCTATATTCGTAATGAGGACACCAAACATCTTGATGTCGAAATTAAAGTATTTCTAATTCGCTCAGCTGTTTACTAAAAACAAAAAATTTGATGTACAATCCGTACCTCAGTAAATTGTATTAGATTGGTCTCGTATCATTATTTAAATAAAACTTGCAAATACTTTTAAAATTAATAATCTCCGTTTTATTTCTGTCTTTGTAGAGAAACACAGTCTTGTTACCTGATATTGAAACTTCTTTTTTCATTTCTAAGTGCTTCTGCGACTTTTTCTTTGGACTCCGGATCTTCGGGGAAAAGTATTTCGTCGTGGGGTCCAAGGAGATAACTCCTTGGAATCAACTGTTCTAACATCATTTGTTGGTCTTCTTCATGGATAATATTTATAATATTATGACCGATTAGTTCCAACTGAAAAAGAATTTCTTTATTATTCCTGCGTTTCCAAATGTTGTCATATCAATTAACATTATAATGATAGTCATACAACAAAAGAAAACAATTTGCTTAATTAATTTTCACTTGAATGCACATGGAAATGTTAAATTAAATATACTTTTCTTGAATCGTGTTGTTCATTTGTAGATCTCGTAATATAATCGTATTTATTATTAAGTCACTGGATAAAGTAAAGATAGAAAATGCATCGTAACTGTTCGCAAATGCACAGGAACGAAAGCAATTTGATGTCCATTGATCTTATAAGTCTTCACTCACTCTCCCTCTAAGTACTGGAGTTCCACTACGTATTTGATATTAAATCACACTCTAGGTATTATAATATTAAAGATATAATAATAATCACCAGTTCATGTTCTTCACTATTGAGAATTGTTAATCAGATTGCTATTTAGCAATTACATTATACTAGCTGTTGCCCGCGACTCCGTTCGCGCGGAATTAAAAAACGCTAATATGTAGCCTATGTGTTCTTTCAGACTGTTTTCTACATCTGTGCCAAATTTTGTCAAGATCTGATGAGCTGTTCCAGACATACCTTCCAACAAACATCCATCCATCCATCTAAGCATTTATAATATTAGTTAGATGTAATTAGAAATACATTAAAAACTAATGTTCATGGAAATAAATTCAATCAACTTTGTCAATAGCTTAATAGCATATCCTTCAATCTAGTTTTTTTTATTTAAAAAGTTTTATTATTTCTACGCAAGTAAAATCCCCTACAGATCGATTGAAACTCAAATACAACGGGAAATAACCGTTTACTAGGAACCTAAGGGCGAGTATATACAGACTGCTCAAAGAGTAACAGTATTAACAGCTTGTATGTAGCGTTCGGCGTTGCGTTGAAGTTCGCTATACACGGACCGTAAATTGTATTCGGCGCTAAAAATGCTTTTGACTGTAAGTCCACCACTTGCAGTCGGCCACTTGTCAACCCTTTGTGAAACTCTATCAAAAAATCGTATTCGCTTTTGCCTAATTCAATAAAGTGTTTGAAGTACAAATACGCAGGATTTTCCATTAGCTTTGACGAACAATTAAATTATATTTTCATCCATTAAAAGGTTTCATTTTTATTTGTCGTTCGTATTTTTCACGTATATTGCTAGAGGCCAAACTAAAAATATTTTATCAAAGAAGTCGATTGAGAATACTTCACATATTTTTTGTTTTTATGTACTAGTTAGTTTGATTTTTATTATTTTTGATTACATAATTCGTTACCAAAATAACGATTAAAATAACAATTTCGCTACTAAACAAATTGATTTTAAATTAATTAATGCTCAAAAGCTAAAAATGTTACTAAAATATTCAACACTGATGAAATAGTGCTACATTTACAGGTACATACATGCAAATGTACATTGCATCGGGTTACTTTCGGTTCAATTAAGTTAGGATCAAATTCCATTAACTGTACGGGTTTTGATCTACACGATCCCAAAATATTGGCAAATAAACTGATGTCTATTTCTTTGGACCAGGTAGACTGAAAAGTGCTTTTTCGAAAGTGCTTTTTTTGAGAAGGTTGGCACTATTGCAGTAACAGGTGTTACGTCAATGAAGATTCGCCGTAAGTACTATTCCGTCTTGATTGTGTGTAGTCTTGTACCGATATGTTAATTAGGTGTTACTTGATTGCCACTTTATTCTAAGAAACTTTCAAACGCCCCATTTATATATATGTATATATACATATATATATATATATATATATATATATATATATATATATATGTATATATACATATGTATGTATATATATATATATATATATATATATATATATATATATATATACATATCCCAATATACATATGTATATATACTCGTATATAAATTGTGTTCTATATTTTGGAATGAAAATATATAGATTTTTCAGGAAATCTAGTATTACGTAGGCGTAATAAAATAAAATAGTTTTCACATACCTCAGTGTATCCAAGATATTGTTCGACGTTTGGAGATATAACCACCACTAAGCCTTTGTACGTTGTAGTTATAATGAATCCATTGAGAAAAGATATCAAAGCCTCCACCGATGATACTCCGAACTGATTCGCTGAATCTAAAGAGTCACCAAACACTGCGAACAAAGGTCTTAGTAAGAAACTTTGTATATATTAATAAGGTAAAACTAGGGATGGCCTGATTTTATCCGTCTGTCAGGGACTTTCTACGTCCTTACAAAATACTCGCCAGTTACAGTTATACTTATTTAGCACACATATATAACTCACAAACATAATATATAATATAAATCAGGTGGTCTGAGAGTGCACGATGTCGCGCGCACCATCTTATTTTATCGACCTTTGATTTACCGAAGCGCTCAGCTGAGCGGAGATCACTGACCGGTTACGCGCACGTCGGACTTCAGCTTACTTTTTCGCTCACTACGATTTCGCGCTTATATTAACCTTGTGTTCCTGATCTAGTGTTATTTTTCTTTCTCCTCATATTTGTATTTTACTTCTGAATGTTTCTAGAGTACTTGTGTGTTACAGTGAAAAGAAAATTTTTTGTGAAAAAACCGGTTGCATTATTTTCTCTCCGTTCACGGCAACACTACACCTCCTAAACACCCTTACGCACTACCAATACACGTCGTTGCCTTAGCTAAGTTACCTTTTGTTTTTTTTAATGTTATTTCTATAGTTTCTATCTTTTGGTCTTTAAATTAATAATATTAATCAATCAATTTAAATTAATAATATTAATAAGTGACGCGAATATTTTGTAGCCCTACTTAAGTAAATTGTGGGAACTGATGAACGTTAAAATTTGATAAAGTTAAATTTTATGTCGATAAGATTGGCATTGAGCTATTTTTAAACGAAAATTAAAAAAAAATATTATGAGATATGGTAGTATTTCTACCAATGGGCTACAAAAATAGTTATAAATAATCCTATTTTATTTTATTATTGTATTTAAAAATACTGAAGCAATGATCCACCTGATATAACATTAGGTAAGATTTTTTAATCCGTGTTTTAACCATAAAATAAATATCGAAATTGATACGTAATAATTAAAGTAGTAACAGAAAAATGAAAATTTCTTGTTCTTCCCAAAAGTTGCGGCTGTGCGTTGATATATAAGTCAGTCGGTCAATTCAATTTAAATATATAAAATTCTCGTGTCACAGTTTTCGTCACCGTACTCCTCCGAAACGGCTTGACTGATTCTCATGAAATTTTGTGAGCATATTCAGTAGGTCTGAGAATCGGCCAACATCTATTTTTCATTTTTTTTTTTAACTGCGCGCTGACGGAGTCGCGGGCGACACCTAGTTTAAATATATATTTTTAAAGTATTTGATATCAAGCGGTGCACATTCCAGAAACGGACTGAAAATTATACTCTATATATTATCACAAATCAAACCGTATTACTCATTCCATTTACGCAGGTGAATTGCAGTCACATTAAGATATAAGAAAACAAGTGTGATAAACACATCACGTAATAGGTTTCAGATATACATAAATGTTTCATAATGTTCTAAACATTATGAAACAATTCATATTACGTACATAACCTTTTTTTGCTTTTTTAGCCGATATTTTCCATAGACATGTAAATCATGTGACAATGATAATAGATGTCATAAATTTGCATAATTTTAGTCATCTTTCCCTTTTCACCCTTTTTTGATAAGGAAGTGATGGAAAGGAGAAGCGGATTTGACGATCGGATGTACGCATAATAAGTGGATATATTCTATTTCTGTGTGTCCCCTCCTCTGTCGTTTAAAGGTAGGCAACACATCTACAATTACGGATGTCTATGGGAAAATGTCATTTTACTATTCAGGAATATTCATGTGGCCACTTGCTCGTTTGCTACATTAACATACAGAAATATGATGGTGCTGATCTGATGATGGAGCTAGAACATAGCCATATTAACTTCGCAATGAAACGACACGACCTCATTGAGTTCGTTTGCATTGTCTCGACGAGTAGTTTTTTTTTAGTTCTTTTAATTAATAAGAACATAATAAAAACTTGTATACAGATAGTACTATATATAATTTATAATAATTTTATACTACTTGTATATAATTTATCCAGACGCTACTATGTTGATACAAATTTGTTTTTTTGATATCTTTGTAAGGGATTTAAGGCATTAACTAAATTACTTTTTATCGTTTTTATAAATTAAAAATAGAAACTGAACAGACGTAATCATTTTACCTTTAACAAAATTTATTTAAATAATATTTTGTTACGGTAAACTTCACCTATTTTACCTTTTTATATTCGTATTTGTCACGTAATTTTTTTTAATAATATCGAGATTTTGAACATGAAGAAATCCTTTTATTGAAAAATTATCAGGACAAAATTAAAGTGCTTGATTTTGTAACTGAATCCATATTCAGTTACAAAGTCATATGATCGTTCAGCCTGAGGCATAGTTCGCATATCGTTACAACGGTGAGGCAATGCATCAACTTCCCCTTTACCCCTTGCATCGCCCGCGGCTACCGGTACAGTTACAGTCTCTTTGGTACTCAAAATTCTGCATTTCCAATCATAGCCCTATCCAAATAAAATGAAAACACAAATAAAACAAAGCATTCATATCGAATATGTATTGATCGAGTTTTTTACCAACAAAGACAACAATACGGTAATTAATATTTTTGGGCTGTTTTTGAGACGATGCTTGTTAAATATCAGCGGCGTAGGCGCTTTGGTTCAATGACCTTTTGTATTTCGGGGACTTTGTCACATTTCAACTGTTAACATTATATAACTTAATTACTATACAGACTGATGCTTTCACATCTGGCTATGACAATCCACGTTTACGAAAAAATATTAATTGTAAAAGGAATTTGTAAAAAGCACTAAGCTACAACCGATATGCAAGCACAATCCGATGTGCTACCAATCACGTAGACATCACTTTAAAGAAATGTTAATATATTATTACTCGTCACAAGAAAAGGGTAACAAAAGGTAAAAACGTATAAAATTTATTCGCATCTACAATTTATATGAATAAAAATCAACAACAACATTGAAAATTTTCCATCTTTTTGTTCATAAAGGATGAGATAATATTCTTTAACGAGCAAGCTTACGGCAATCTGTAAGCTTCTAATCAAATTGATTAGTTCAATTAGATCATAATTGGCTTAAGCTTAATTTTTAAGTAAATCCTTTTATGTTTTTTCAATAAATACGATATACATGTATGTATATATAAATATAAATATACTGGCTGTCGCCCGTGACTCCGTCCGCGCGCAATTAAAAAAAACTTAATAGGGGTATGAAAAATAGATGTTGGCTGATTCTCAGACCTACTCAATATGCTCACAAAATTTCATGCGAATCGGTCAAGCCGTTTCGGAGGAGTTTAACCACAAACACCGCGACACGAGAATTTTATATATTATATAACTTGTTTTATATATTTTTATCTAATGATACTTAAGTTAAATAAATAAGTGCACTGAGCGGAGAAAACGAAAGAAACGAAAGAAAGAAGAACGCTTTACTTTTTATATATGTATGATAGAAAAAAAAGTTCTTACGCTTTCGTAAATAAATATTCGTAATGATAAAGCAAAATTTTAAGTACCGTAATTTATATGCCACTGACTGCATATAATTTGTAAATACAATCAATGAATAACAAGAACAAAATTTATTACAGACGTTGGTGTCCTAAAAACTTCAACAAAAGATTTATCGATCGACAGACGTGATCGATAAGATAATTAGAGTCGCATACATCGACAAATGTGTCAATGTAATTTAATTGCTTGCTATTGCTGGAGTAAACAAACCCACAGGTGATCTTGAGCTAAATCTAGACAGATATGTAATACGCATTGTTTCAGTCAACAAGCTCTTAAAAATATGACGTTAACCGTCAAGAATGCAGCTGATACAACGTTAATGTGGGTTTTCACTGTTGAAGAATTTGTATATGTGTTTTGTGATGTCTCTCATTCTATAAAAAATAAATAACGGGTCTAATAATGAAAAATTTGGTTATCGCCATCGCTAGTAGACTCCCAAATGTGTCAAAATGTATAGGAAAAATACGTGACATGCATCTGAGATATCGAAAGTTGTTTGCAGTTCCATACATTTTTGAATTTTCGATTAGCGCCTTCGCTTTTAGCATATTACTTTGTCTAGCCTCCAAAGATGTATACGTTGTAATTTTCGTTTCTCAGAAAAAAGTACATGAAAATATCAATTCGTAGATTCCATTTTTCGAAGAGAATGCATCTGAACAAGCATTATCTATATACTTTTGTGTTTTTAAACGTAAAAATTTGAGTAACAAAAATTAAGTAAAATCAAGTACAAGTTTTATTGTTTTAAATTTCTTTTGTGATAACTAACCGTGAAAAGTTGAAAATGTTCGTTCAAAAATACCACCGTATGTCTTATACTTTATCAATAAACTCAAATGATATTATTTTTTAAACATATGCTAAGTTAGTGGAAATTCAAAGTTGCATTATTTAAACAATCAAAATGTATACATGTCTATTTATTAAATTAATTATATTGCATAATATTAACTAACTCATGTTACGCTAATTATACACTACTGTGCGTTAATTTATCGGTTTATCGAAGCGTATGTGATTGCAAATTGATTTGACGATGCGTTGAGAAATTCGATACAGATTCCGAACGAACTTGTTAGAACTAATTATAGGAAATGTCTTACAAACTACTAGTTATAGTAATTGTTTTTTAAAACTTTTAAACGTTGTTATTGTATATTAAATTGAAAGCCAGATTGTACTGTAGTTTACGGATTATTTTTAATATTACTATTGAAGGAAACCATAATATAAAAAGCGCTTGCCTACTGTGGTTCTTTGGAATAGAAAAGTGCTACGAAATTCGTAGGCCTTCCTATAAGCGTAGTCGAATCGTTGCGCTTGTATTATATTTACAGAGTTGCTAGACCCCACATTTCTTTCTTCTTGCGGTTTACTTTTATTATTACTAAAATATTTGACACTCTCACTCTCCCACACTCTACGTTTTCAAATCTGCAATTGAATCTGTATTCAGTAAATAAAAATAAAGATAAGATATGCCCCTTTGATCAAAAATAAAATGTGTTCTTATTCTAGTATAATTCCCAAACTCATTTGAAGGATGTGGAAAATATTCGCTTGTTATTGGGTATGTAAAGATTATATCGGTACAATTTCTATACTGTTTTCCCGATATTGAAGACATATCCCACGTATTTTATGCCGGACGGCATTCGGGTCAGCGTTGACGTTGTATAAAATTCTATTCGCTCCAAAACGAATAGGGAAGCCACACGATTGCCACCATTCCGGCGTACAAGTATTAAAAAAAAACTTCTAATTTCTTTCGATTATTGCAAGCACGTGTAACATGAAATTCACTCTTAAAAATATATTTATAGTGTACAACCATGAGCTTCGAGATAGTTTTCGCACAGGTGTTTCGGCAGTGACAATAGAAAATTCAATTAGCAAAAATAAGATAATAAGAAAATCAAAAACATATTGCCTTATCCGTACCCCGCAACCAGGTTAATGTCGCAATTTCGCCATAGCTTTGAAGTTTTTACTCTTTGATACATTTATATTTAAACTTTTACCCAGTAACAAGTTCCTCGAAGCTTCATCAAAGATCGATGTTAGCGAGCGGTAATTTAGTTTATACTGAATTGAATTACAAGTGGTTTACATCAAGGATTTTCACCGGAAGTAGCGTCCTCGGCTCGGGATATTGTACTAATCACTTTACATCGTAAATAGAAAACATCAAATGACAACCTTTTTTAGTTTATAATAAATATAGAAGTTAGAAATTAGTAACGTGTTTCGATATTTCTAAACCAATGCAATACACGTACAGGTACACGTACAAAAATATTTGACATCTCTCGCATACTTTTTGACACTAAAGAAACAACTATATGTAACTGAACATTCAGTTTCGGCAGTGGAAACACATATACATAATTGAATTCCAATTTGTGCTACTTAGACCAAGTTCTTAATCTTAAAATTTGACCTATCAGTAATTATGTAAAGTTAACTAACAATCTAATACCAAAAAAAATACCTATGTGAAATCAGAGGCGTTACACTAGTCAGAAATAAACATCCTTAAGACTGAAAGAAAATATAAGGCTTTATTTTATTGAAAGCGGAGGCGTCATTTCGGCGAAGAAAAATTACAACCCGAAATATATTGGAAAAGTCTAAGAGGATTGCCATTAACTTCCTTAAATATCAGAATCAATACTTTCCTTGGAGCTCACTTTATTAGCTTCGCCTGTCGTCGTATGAATCTTTGTACAAAATATCTCGAATCTCTTTTTTATTAAAAACTAAGAGAAACGTTAGTATGTTTTGTACATGTTTTTACGTAGTGAGAACTCATAGTAATACGGTATAAAATATATGTACGTATAATAATGCGGCAATAAGATAACTTAGTTAAGAACGACTTAATTAAGTTATTAATTAAGTCGTTCTTAATTAAGCTATTATTATGTCTCACGAAATTTTAAAGAATTTAACGGCAATTTAACGACAAAGAAGCGTCGGTGGCTAAGGGGCATTTATTTGACTTGAAATTTGCAGGTCCTGGGTTCGAATCCCGCTATGCACCAATGTGTTTTAAGATTTACATATTTACATTTATCCGAGATATTTACGGTCACGGAAAACGTTATGATTCAACCTGTACATATCAGATAAAAAATTCAAAAATATATGTGAAGTCACCTGGACACTGGGCTAGCGTGGTTGACTATGGCCTAGTCACCACTAACTTAGGGTAGGCTTCGAGTCCCTCGGTGGGGACGTATACTGAGGTGATGACTATGAAAATGCACTGTGCTAATGCACTGGGAGTACTTTGTTTTTGTTTTGGCTTTAGAAATGTAATACGATTATTAATATATGTGGAGGTTCGTATTGCCTCACGAGACTCGATATATTTTCAAAGAAAATTAAACGACGTAATCTCTTTAAGAGATAAAAAATTATGCGAGTATTTGCTTGTACGTACAATTTATTATCACATTGTTATTGTGATAGGATTATTTTCATGTCCATAGAAGTAAACTAATCGATTCTCTTCAACGTTCATTATACGTTTAAAAAAATAGATTTCTCTTTAAGTTCAAGTTTATTTTTTTAGTCTAGGAAGAAAGAAAAAAAAATATTTAAAATCTACTAAAACCCTTTTTTTTCAGGTTTTTCGAAAGTGGACACTCTCGGCAAGATAAATCTACACGATAGAGTTCTGATTACGTAGAGTCATTTAAATGTTGGTTTTAACCACAATATATTCCGTAAGGTACAAAGGACAATAAGTTTCATAAAAATATTTATTTTTTACCTCCAGAGACGCACAACGAATTGGTTCTTGTTTATTGTAGTAACGTAAATAAATTACTCGTGCAAATTTATATTTGTGTTTTATTTTCTGAGTAATAATGTTACTTATTAAATGCCATTTGAAGTAATACAACACCGATGGAATGAAAAGGTCGGGGGAATCTTAACCACGCAGAAAATATGTTGAAATATAATAGTGCATTGTCCTCATAGATAAAGATAAATGAAAAAGCTTTCAATAAGCCATCTCAATTTCCAACACAATAGGCTAATGCATGGAGTTATTGTTTATTATATCCTTTTATGTTCTCAAGATAGGGATGAATATAAAAAGTTGACCTCACCACACATTAATATGTAATCTTCATGGAACCAACAACAGAGCTAGTGTGGCTTGTGAAGAGGCTGAAAAGGCTAAAGCTAACAAATACAGGGGTCTAGGCTCCGAATATGAATTTGTTCCATTCGGTGTCGAGACCCTTGGTCCGTGGGGTCCTAGCGCTAGAAGGCTTTTTAAGGAAACAGCAAAAAGGTTAGTCGACATCACAGGAGACCGAACAGCTGGCAGCTACCTCGGACAAAGAATTAGTATAGCCATTCAAAGGGGGAACGCTGCCGGTATCTTCGGAACCTTGCCTAAAGGGACACATTTTAATGACATGTTTTAGTTTTTATGTATTATATTTAAATTAAATCCATGTTTATTTTAAGCTAGTTCGCTTTTAAATATTTTTTAATATACAAATACAAATACATTTTCTTTGAGAAAATGGAGATAACAATATTATATTAATATACAGGTATAGCTGTAGTGTGTAACCAACCCCCTCCCCATCCACCCACTCCGCACCTCCCATGGAACATTGTATTCAAAGATAAACCTGTTCCAAGATCTAATCAACTTTATTTCTTACTTACGATATTTGAATTCCATAATGTTCAATAAATAGAATGTATAAGTACATTTATTCTTTCGAAAAACTTGTACCAAAGCATATTATCATCCATCACATTAAACATCAAGAAACTGTACCTTCAAAAAATGTTACAGGTACGATGTAAATTCACGATAAAATGTCAAGCAAAGTTATTTAATAACCAGCATTTGCTAAACTTTTCCGAGAACTCGTGAAGCGTTGAGAGCACAGCAAAATAATTTTGCGACGGAAATTTTTAATCTATCTGAACAAAGGAGAAGGAAAATAAACTATTGATTGAATTTTATTCCGTAAAAACTTAAAAGCTACTAAAAGAAAGCTCGTTTAATAGCAGATAATCGCCATTTTTTTCTTTAAATATGACTCCTTTTTTTTTTGAGTTGTTTTTAAAATATTGTCTTACAAATAAACATTAGGAAGGTTCCGATTTGAATCCGATCGCAATTAAACGATTTTATACAACTACTCTGTGAGGAACAGATTTAAAATGCATGATTTCAAAGAGTTCCCGATCCTATGTTTAAATACCTTTATTCAAAGGTTCCTCGCGGTGTTGTACAAAATAAAAAATACTATTTCATTTCCCCTCTTTCACGTGGAGTTAATTTGTTTTCTGTAATTCAAGTTTCCTGGAAAAATTGCAAGGTGCTTTATTTCATAGCGTAGAAATAAAATACTGCTATTTACAGAGCTTTACTGGTATTCAGAAGAAAATGTTAATTGGAATTTTTAACAAATGTTTAATAAAATAGGACTTCAAATGTTCAAAGAGTTTCTGCTAAAGATTTTAATAGATTTTATCAATTTACATTTTAAATTAATTTTACACATACAAATAAAATTTTATATTTTTGCTCCTGAAAAAGATGGTTCACTACACAACACTGGTATAAAGCTAATTTATATACATTTCTTTGTATCAAGTATAAAAAATATTAAACGCGTTTTGTACAGGCGCTTTGGCATTGGAAACTTACAGCGACGAAAGATTTTCGCTTCTTCCATATTAACTTGGTTCATAGTATACGAATTTTATAGTATTGAACAATCATGTAGAGAGAATTTATTTTCTGGAAAACCTAAGTAAGTATTGGAAAAGCGAATTTACTGCACTATTTCTTTATATAATAGAATCATATTTGAATGTAAATTTTATTTACGACGTAACAAGACTATAAAAAATGACCCAAGCGCACCTATTCTTGATACTTTCTTCAGCTAATATTTTATAATCTAACGATATCAAACTTACTAATTAAATTATGCTTTCAACGTGCGATCAATGTTACAACGGATCAACTGGTTTATATTTAGAACAGAAGTAAAACGAGATCAGCAAAATTAATAACTACTCGTAATTGTCACTTTTTAATATTGTCCTAAAACAAGCGTGCATCGTAACCGAGGAATTCCACTGTAGTGACACTTGTATTAGCCCCGGTTGTTATCCCTTTAATTTCCTTCGATAAAACAGAGACATCAATATATACTTATATAAATATCACGGCAGTCGAATTCTATGGTAAAATTGACATTTTGAACGCGTCTCTACGTGTTGTAGAGCGGCTACGTGCCAACATTAACACTGCGCTCAATTGTTTTACAAACCTGTTACAAGTACATCTAAAGAGTATCGGAATAGTGTACAATTACAAATACGTAGTACTTTAATATTAATGAAAAATTAATAAATATTAGCTATGCAAGATTAATACAGATATTATTGAAAATGTACACCAGTTTATTTGGACCCCTTTACCTTAAAATTTTTCGGAAAGCAAAATATGTTTAATAACCTGTCCAATATCAGCAACGAAAGTCAATATTCAATACCGTGAATCAAATATTACCACATTTTGCTGCAATTTTACTAAAATTAAATATTTTAATAATAAATTTATGATTCATTTTGACTACTGAGCTTTATACTCGTGCTTCCTTTCCATTGCTGAAATTGATATTACAAGCGAAATGATGTTCATATTTCGGAGAAATAATGTAAACTTAATTTTGTATTCTCGTTTAAAATATTTTCATTAATCAGTACTCTTTGTTCATAAAATTTTTAACAAAGAGGTTCTGCAAATTATTTTCATCAAAAATAATATTTCTTATATAATTTTATAGAATCCCTCTAACACAAAGATCTGAATTTAACGTTTAGATCAAAAGAGACAATTATTTTTTTCGGACTCAGAACATGCCAAAGTTTCCATCGAAAATCTTTTAAAAATTCTAGGACAAAATGCCCTGAGTATTAAAGTGGCCTTCCTTAGATTTATAATTTATATATATATATATATATATATATAATATATATATATATATACTAGCTTTTACCCGCGACTCCGTCCGCGCGGAATAAAAAAAATGCACCCGAGATAAAAAAAGTTCCTATGTATGTCTCCTAGTTCTAAGCTACCTCCCCATCAATTTTCAGCTAAATCAGTTAAAATAGAAGAAGCTAAAATAGATTTAATATAAGATTATTATACTTAGAAAGGAACTCATTTAGCGACCAATAACCAAATCTGAGTGGGACATTAAAATAAATTGTTAGTATAACCGATATTTGCATAAATTTCTTCGAAAATTATGTCACTTTTTAGAAAATATTCATAAAATATTGTACGTCTGATGCACAAAGAGGATTGCAGTAAAGCGAAGGGTGGAAGCGTTTGGGGGAATTGAAATTCACTGAATGTTTCCGAGTGTATTTTCACTTTGGTGGAAAGATTTTTGTGATACTAATTTCCGTTTGATGTCAGGTCTACAAAATCAAAATGAGATACATTTTTATCAGTTAATCAAGAAATTCTATCGTTTCGTTCAAATTACGTTAGAATGACACTTATGTAAATTACGTTGGTTTAGGGGAATTTCAAATAATTAAACTTCAGATAGAATAATGTGTTATAATCCGAAAATATTTGAGAATATTTTATTAACCAATAAAATATTATTTTTAATATTTTATTTATGATGTGCCATATGCATTGCTACGCTACGTGGCACTACTCTACGCCCGCTACGCAATGCTACGTCACGATCTATTACAATGCGCTATGCTAGTAGGCTTTTAGCCAGCCAATATGCTACAACTTGGTAACATTTCCAATACGTACCGAGGTTTAAAGATTTATCACTTATGTTAATATCAGCATCGCTGTTTTTTCCCCTAACGCTAATTACTTTGACCTATCGACTTTGTGTCGCAGATGAACTGAACACTTCGAAGCCTACGTTTTATTATTTAACATAATTGAACTCATTCAAGCAAGTATATCGCATAAACTTGATCAAGCGCTGAATATGTAATTAATTTATGGCTTTACTCGGATAATCTGAACGCCCTTCGATTGTATTAGATGGGTGGAAAATGTATCCGTCACATAGTTTTATGAACTCGTTCAGGTTAAACGAAGTGTGAAAATAACGAGACACCTTAAATGTATTTTTTCATTTTTATAAGCGATCATTACAAAATATCAATGTTTTATCTACTATCTTAGAAGTTTACATACAAATGTCTGAATACGATCTAAAATTTAAGCTAAAATCAAAATTCAATTCATAAATGGGTTTCAAATCTTTGGTTACACATTTCTGCCGTAGCTCGGGCAGTATTGAATAATATTTGTCCATTACGAGCGGTGCCGAGGATTTGAATTGATCACGTACCCGCCCCTCCGCGTTCATTAAAGTATCAATGCATTTGAATAGTGCAACGTTGTTAGTTTTTACTTAAAAATATCCAGTTTCAATTTTATGGAGTGTACGAGTATTACTTGTTATATTTTAGAAAAGACTAAGATATAAATATACATAAAAACAACCTTTCATCCCCACGTTTAAGAGATTAAATTCTAGAAATCCTTTCTTATTGCTCTCCTACGTAGTAACAGAATCTTTGTACAAAATGCCAAGTACTAATATTTTTGTTAAATTCTTGTATAAATTAAACAAAATTATTGAGTTGTGAAAAGAAGCTTATATCAGATGTACCAAAGTCTCAGTCGACTATTGCGTATTCCATTTACTTCGACACAGACTTCTACGGAATTCGATATTCACAGTTCAAAAGGCAATCATGTTTACTGACTGAACTGACTGAATTCCAATAGTCTGAGTTAGAGATTAGAACGTTTCTACCAAGTTATTAATTTGCAAAATTAATGAGGGGATTTAAGTTACTAAAGTGAAAAAAAAAATTGTAAATTAACCAAGCAAGAGAAATTACTAGTCATGTTGAATTACCTTTTTCTGTTCCCAGTTTACTATATATCTTACTAATATTATAAATGCGAATGTTTAGATGGATGGATGTATGTTTGTTTGAAGGTATCCCCAGAACGGCTCAACGGATCTTGATGACATTTGGCACGGATGTAGAACATAGTCTGGAAGATCACATAGGCTACTTATTACGTTTTTTTTTTAGTTCCGCGCGGACGGATTCGCGGACGACAACTAGTAAATAATATTTGTGGTAAAAGTTTCGTAAAAAAGGTACGGTAATTAAAAAAAGACATCATATAAACTTGATTAAGAAGTTGAAGTTTACAATGTGAACAAACCTCAACTTCCTCAGGACTTATAACTAAGTTTATACGAAGAAAATTTTGTAATAAAAACTAATTAAGTTGTGATTAAAACTGTACTTTGTGTAGTCTACTTATAAATTCAAAATGTACCAATTATAAGAATCCAATTTAGGATATTGTGGCAGTACTTCGTGTTAAATGTACTCTCTACAAGGTTCAATAAAACAATAAAGGCAACACAAAGCATCTCTTTGTACTTAGCCACGGATCACTTCATTAATTAGTAATGTTCCTTCAACCTAGATAATATTTTCTATCTTAAAAATGTTCTTCATTCTGATCAAATAAGTAAGACATTCCGTAGATAGATTACAAGTATCTACATTATCTGGAAAATACGTTGCAACTTGAGCTAAAGATAGTTGAAATTTCTTAACAATTAAGTTTATGGAATATCTTAGAAGTTGACCTAAATTCTTTGTTCCTTTTTAATTATTGATATTAAGTTGAATGTAAATAACCCATTTTTCTTGTCCGCTCCTACACACATTTTATACATTAACTAAGATAACACGTTTTCGACAATAATTTTTTTCTACTCTATTCGTTTGTATTGTAAATTTAAATTGCGAGCATTCGACGCGGTTTTTTGCCTTGCTCTAACTAAAATCTTACTAATGTTATAAATGCGAATGTTTAGTTGGATAGATGTTTGTTACAAGGTATCTCCAGAACAGCTGTATGGATCTCGATGAAATTTGGTATAGATGTAAAATACAGTCTGGAAGAATACATAGGTCAATAAGATTCTGGGCCGACGGAGTCACTGGCGACAACTAGTTATTCATAAATGTGCTCAGAGTCAAATTGTGAACTATTCGTTGTTCTAAATCTGAATATATGTATAGTTATAGAACCCAGATTGCTTAGACATTGCTTGGATGCGCTACAAAAGAGAACGATCAATTTCCTAATTATATTAATATGACCTCGATTGAGACAAAGCGAAACCGTTCAGACGTTCCGGATAACCTGTTCAGATTAAGGACCAGGACCAAATTAATCATAGTCCGTCTGCGAAAATCAGGCTGGCGGCCCTACGTCCATTGGCTGATACCCATCAGAAACCGCCCAAGCGACACAAAAGCTCAGCGCACGTACACCCAGCGCTTCTTACACTCTCGGGTTAAACGGTCCTGTTGAGGACCATATTTTACGGTAAGTTGAACTTAGTAGTGACGCAGGTTGTTCACGGATTGATTAAATTAATATATAGACTAAAGAAAAATAGAACACTTTGCCATATCGCGGAAAACCCACGGGACTGATTTCTTGTAATGGCCACCACAATTACCTACTTTAAAAAAATCGTTGCCATGGCAATGATATTTTTGATTGTCATCGAGTTGACAAAGTGTTGTAATGTTGGTATGATTTTAAAGTACCTGATAATTTGTTGTTAAAAATGTTTATAGTTGCGGAGACACACAATTAAGCAGTTAAAGTAAGATAAGCCGAAAACATTAGATTTAATTTTTAAATAACTTATTTCATTAAATGAATTAACTTTAAGGTTTATAATCTTGTGTGCCGTCCCCACGTGAGTGAGAAAAGGCCAGGTAGATGATGATGATGATGAGTATATTAAACAAATTAGTTCATTCGTTGCAAAATGGAGGTTGTGGTGACCTTATGAGAGAGCTTTAATATTTTTTCATGTACGAGTTATATGGCTTGTGGTCAATAGTATTATTGTCAGACCGATAGTACCGTCCTCTATGTTCAAAGGGATATAATTAATTATGTTGATAGTTCCGAACATAATCTGAATTGAAATAGAGATAATGCCAAATCTGCCGTAATCCTTATTGCAGTAATATATTTAATTAATTATTTAAATTTTAATTACCACTGTACTCCAATTAATTTTTTAGTTGTCAGTAGCCGACACACTTATTCCTTGATTGATAAAAAAAAGAATTATTCGATTATTCATGATCCGTTAAACGTTTTAATGAACCAAGAAATGTAAGAATTTAATTCCAAAATACCAAATATTACATTTTTTTTTTCAAATCTTCACATCTATAATATTCCTAGGTTATTTTATGTCTTTCGAAATGTAAGTGTTATTGCTATCGATCGATATATAAATGAAGGAAAGTACTAGAAAAGTTAATGCAATGATTAAAACGTCCAATGTAAGAATAAATATTTTTTTAGGCATAATAATAATCCCAATGCCGTAAAAACATTCAATATGTGTACAGAGGGAATACGAAATGATTACAATATTCACTGTATGTGAAATTAAATACCTTTTAATTTCATTTTGCATATTGGTTTTTTCATGGCGCATTCTGAATATCAGACAAAGTGCAATATATTTTAATTCGTTCTATTCGTAATTTTTTCTTGATCTGAATTATTGTAATTAAAAAAATGTCAATATTAATCGTTTATTACAAGCTGTAACACGACTGCATATATTAAAAAAATATCAAAGACTTTTTTCATATTTTTTAGGACAGACAAATTCTCAAACCTTCTCAGATTACAAAGATTGAGTAAAAATCATACACATTTTAATTTATATAGATTTATCTCTATAGTTCGTAATTTAAAGTTGTTATACAAAGACGTAAACTAAATATCTTCGTTTAGTATTATACTAACTGTCACTCGCGACTACGTCCGCGCGGAATTAAAAAACAAGCTTATTTAGCAGCCTATTTGTTCTTCCAGACTATGTTGTTTGTTATGAGATACATGTACCCGTTCTAGAGATAACTTCAAACAAACATCCATCCATAAAAACATTCGTATTTATAATATTAGTAAGATTAAATACTCTATTAATGTTATGTCTAAGATAATAATCCCAATACTGCCTCGTATTTTGATACATATATTTTGTTATTTCTTAGTAATTTCTTGCTTTGATTTAAATTTATTTCTTTCAACAACAACCCAAAAAGATAAACACGAACTTCCAAGAAATTTTCACGTAAGAGGATTCGATCGGAAAGTTTATTTCAGAACGAAACCTATTACGTTAAAAGTTTTGTAAAGACAATGTCGCTCCGAATAGAAGTTAAATAATGCTCTCAATAGAACAATTAGAAACTTAACAAAACTAAATAAAGTTCAGAATGCTTGCAACATTTTAAGAACTCAAGACTTTAAGAGTTAATTTTTGAATAAAATTGATTTATTGTTAATGTTAGGTAAAAACGTGCCAGAGAGTTAGTTAGTACTATCCGAGGATTTTTTCGGATAGATACAATCTATCTAGATTTCTCAAATCAGTTTTTTTTGTGACTGAGCAGTCACTGTTTGCCTTGAAGAGGCATTTACAGTTTCACCGGGCTTGTGGTGGCCAGGCGCAGATGGCGCTAAGCCTAAACCCCGTTTAAGAGTAACTAGGCTCGAGAGCTCCCTCAGGAGCCTCGGCTCGGGCTGTTACTTCGTTATTATTACCGAATCGGGAGGTCATCGAGCTCTTAGATCACTTCGGTGGACGCTCCATGGAGTAACTGGGCTCAGGGGCCCCCGAGAGGGGACCTTGGCTTGGGCTGTCACTCATTACGCGTTTAGTTATCGTATCGTTAATCTGATTGCTATTATTAATACATCTAACATTACTACAACTTCGGAAAGCGTTAGCACTGGAAGAAGAAGTGGCGGAAGAAACTCCAGCAACGCTTCTACTATTGATAGGACGTCTCAAATCAGGCTACCAAAGGTTCTTAATATACAAAACAACACGGACAACGAATGAAGAATAAATTTCAAAAATAATCTAGTTAATAAACTTACAATTATTTTAATTTAAAATTGACCTTACACAGAAATTCAAAAAAGAATTTGTGAGAAGAAAAACATAGAGAGACGCAGCCTATTGTTGAAATTCTAGCGCAACTCGAATGTTCTTAATTAAGCCCCGGACGGAACGCGGTTTATTTTGTGACCGTGGATCGGTATTTGGCAAGGTTCAATTTAAGGCAAGGTACTGTTGATTAGCAAGGACAGCGCTTCTTTCTGCATATCATATATACGAAAATCTTGTAATGTATAACCAGAATTTCCTGAATTACACCATCATAATCATCATCATCATCAGCCTTTGCCCACTGCTGGACATAGGAATAACATGGTCCCAATAATTTAGTTTAACTTAAATACGAAGGTTTCTATCTCAATTATGCATTTAATTCAGTTACACTCGTACGAAGAAGCGATGCTATAACTTGATAATTCTGTATTCTATTTTAATTACGTCGTTATGGACCAAGATCCAGTCGTCGGCTAACTTACATTATCTCAATAAATTTGGGCTTTTTTAACAGACCTTACAGTTTTATGAACAACGGTCAAGTATCAAATTTAAGTATAAGCTACTATAGAAGTTATGGAGACCCAAAGTCGTCAAGAATCGTACCCCACTTCATTACAAAATACTATTTTACTATTACATTTTATTTTCATCGACATTAAAACTTACAATCCTGTTCTAATGATGCGCGCTAATTCAAAGAGTTCATTAAAATTTTTTCAAAGGCTACACAGAGATCAGATTTTCCACGAAGTAATTTATAATGAAAAATATTGTATGATGAAATAATGATAAATGTTTTTGTGCGGATCGGCGCTATCGCTTGAACGGTGCCGAGGTTATGACGGCCCTATGTGTCGACATTACAAAAGAGTAGTAAATGAACAAGTATATTATACATGTCCATCTTGCCGGCGCCGTCACGTTGACTTTGTCACGTACGCTTTTCTTTTTATCTTTAGTAGTGTCTGTATTTAAAGATGATTAGTTTGACAAGAAATCGACTAAACCACCGAGATCGTCCCTGTGGACAAATGACCGCCGTCACGTCATTTTGATCTCGGACAGAAATTACCTCATGACGGTGCCGGTACAGGTATTACGGTATTGGTAAACAAACAGCCTTACGGTTTAATGGGTAAATTCGTATGAATAGACTGTCCACAGATTGTGGTATTGATACTAACGAATTATTGCAGCCTGGACGCGCGTCGATCAAACCGTCCCATTCATGACGTAGCCCTTAATGAGCTTATTTGATACGCTTGGCTAATTATTTGTGTGGACCACGCTAACTATAATTCAGTATCTGTATGTTTCTATAATAGTAGAGGTGTCAAACAAAGAAAATAATGCCATGATAAAAATGTTTTTTACTTATTAAAAAAGCTGTCGAGAAAAAACTCATGTGGAAAAAGTGCAATGTCATATAAATTATTTTTTCGAAACGAATATGAATGCAACAAATAGTTGGGTCAAACAATTTTTTTATTTAAAATGTACCCTTTTAAATCAATGTTATTGTAGTAGAATTTAGTCCGAGCGTTTATTTGATAAGAGTTTATTCCTGGTTTAAACCATAGTTCTTCGACGGTTTAAATTTAATGCCGTCGTTAAAGTTTTTTCTCAACACACACTCCAAGGAATATGTTATCCTTTATGTGTTTCTTGAAAGATATTTTTCTTTATACAAAGTATACACGCGCACGAACACGATCTAGGGGAAAAAATATATATAATATTTTTACAATACTTCAAAGCTTCTACTTGTATTTCCACGTAGGAGTTTAAGCCGTCGTTTAAATTAGCATGGAGTGTACAAAAAAAACCTCTCATTAATGTTATATAACATTTTTTGGAAGAGATTCAAAGACGTCTGAAAAATTATATCGTAGAATCCCATAGTAATGATCGCTTTCTGATTTTACTAAGAAGATGTTCTTCGTCGCTGCAGTCTTTTCAGACTGGTCGTGATCATCAGGTATCGGTGAACCGCTGTACTAAGCACCGCCACTCCTCCCTACTCTCTGCCTTTAGAAGAAAATGTTACGAAGTATGAAATTATTTTGGGATTATATACACTTATTGTTATTGGGTACATTGTACTATGTTTAATATAGAACAAAAAATAAATAAATAAAATAAATTTCTATTTGAAGTCAGGTATTTCTACAAAATTTACATTTTCGTGTCAATACGTTCGCAATACTGCTGTTATATCCACAACACGTTATTTAATATTGGTCCATCCACAAAATTGCAACAGCTACGTGTACATATTCTACTATTGAATCAGTTCGAACTGAATGTACATTTCACATACATGCCTGTTGATATGATACACCACTGTGTATTTAATCAATGCCAATTGCGTACAATATAGTGACTACATTTGCACAAAATTTAAATTTAAAACATATTCAATCGACAATATAAGAACTAGCGGTTTTCCGCGAAAATTAGCTTTTTTTACTCTCACACACAAATACTACCAGCCAGTAAAAGTCGCGTAAAAATCACTTCAGCCATTTCGGAGATTACACGTAAAGTACCTAAAGATCAAAACACAGAGCACACGCACACACCGGAACACGCTCGCACCCAATAACAGATACAAAATATTCACTAACTATCAGTAAAAGTTGTGGAGGATCATCATTTTTTTTTAATTTAATTTATTTTGTTAAATAGTAAATATAATTAGGTCTTTGTGGTCAAAAATATTAATAGAATATGAAACATACATTTCATTTATTGATTGAATTTTATTTGAATTTGAACACATGATTTAGTAATAATTTGTTCTTAAGTTTTTTTTTATAACTAGTGTACACTGACCATCGACTATGTTTTCTCCCTTTTTCATTTTGGGAATGGGGGGGTGGTTGAAAACCAGCTCGACACTGTATCGAGACCGGTGTTGGCGAAGCTGAGCCACTCCCTTTTGCCATCACTGAACATTGAAAATATCTGTGTTTTAAAATTTTGTTAATTTCTATGACAATAAAAAGTTTTTTATTATTATAACTAGATAAGATGGTTGGATCTAAGTTTAAAGCATTGGGAAGGGAGTTTATACTAGGGACTGTCGAATGGCCGACGCCAAGTCTTTCATTCTACCCATCGCTAGACGGATGCGGCGGAGAAGTATTTTCAAGGGCTCCATTTACAAAACTGAGTAGAGGTGGCTGGGAACTGTGGGATAAAATAACTCTTATTGTTGGAGGTCAAGGTCCTTGTCATTTATGATTGGGTCATTTTAATTGGTGAATCACTTTACTTTCTTTCTCTTATTAAGTGATTAAATATGACATAGTAAAAAAAATATTATTATCATCAGCCTCCGTCCCCACTGAGAGGCTCAGAGCCTAACCCAAGTAAGGGGTGACTAGGCCATAGTCGAACCACGCTGGCGCAGTTCGGGTTGGTTGACCTCATATTTTTGAATTTCTTCGCGCGATGTTTTTCTTCACCCTAAGTACGTCGGGTAAATGTACATAAGTAAATCGAAAATCACATCGGTATATGGCTGGATTCGAACCCAGGACCTGCAAATTACAAGTAAAGTGCTTAACGCCTGTGCCACCTTAGTCTTAGTGACACACTGTGACATTAAACCGAGACATGGTAACAAAATAAATACCTTCATATAGACTAATAGATGAGTCATAACTCACGTGTTACATTAACTAATAGTTCAATTTACTTTCTATTCACACCTGAAATAACAAATCAGACATGGCTACTTTGAGAAAATTCCTAGACATGAAATCATACAATCTAGTTTTTATTGAATAACGTACTATAAGAAAGATTTTGTATTATGTGAGATGCAAAATTAACGTTGATTTTTATATGTATTCTATTGTTATATTGTAGAACAGTAAAACCATTATAAATCTAGAAATTTACATTCATTCAAGAATAAAATTGATGCGCAGTTAAGCTGTAGTTATCTCCCTCGTTGGTGATGTTTAGTGCATGCCCGTCTACGCAGGGAACGATTATCGATTGCTGAATGCAAGGGTACTTTCTAGGTCAGTAGATGAAAAGCGCGCCATGTGAATTTAACCTCAGGCTCACATAAAGTTACACCGAGGCACTTCTACTAGGGTGGTGTCAAAATGTTACTGCACTGATTTAAAAGTTTGCACAGCAATAATTAGTAATATTAATTACTAAACTGTACATTGATAGTCTTTTGATTGCTTTATATAATTTTATAGACAATTGTCGTTGTCTTTTTAAAAAAAGATGTCATAGCACAATTTTTTTTGTAACCTATAAGCGAATATCGTATACGGAATACATTTTTAACAACCGATATCATTGTATTATTTTTATTTTATATTTTTAATTTTATAGTTAAATTGTAAGAAAAATATTGCCATCATTTTAACGAACTTTTATATTCTAGATTAAAATTTATTAACGCCGAGAAATCTACAATAAAAAATTATTAGATTTTGTATGAGACATGTGAATATTTGAAATTTCTACTAGACTAATTTCTACTAGATTATTATAGTCTTATTAGAATGGACTTGTAAATAGATTGAAGATAAAATCTATGTAGATTTTCTCTGATCTTATACTCCAGCACTCCAGCTCGGTAACAAAAAAAAAACTTGTCTGAAGGAAAAATATTTTCTCTTAATGATGTTTGTTCCTTTGGGATAAGTTTATTTACTTATTTTTACAGCGCAAACAAATCCCCTCAAAGACGTCTGGTCATATTTTCTTAGCAACAGATGAAAACATCTCGGACGTATTTTGTTTTAAGTTTAACCGTAGAATTTCATTGCTGTGATACTTTGATACATTCTACCATCGCCTTGAAAATGCAACAACAATATGTATCAATACAAGTGTGACGACTGTAAAATTCTACGAAGAATAGCGAAATGTATACTTTAGTGATATAACGATCTATGTTTATTAAACTCCGGCTACGAATAATTGTTAGAAGCACACTCTAAAAGTCAACAACCTAAAATCAAAATTAGTATTTTTTTTATATTTGTATAAATCTCAATAAGACACAATTAACCACTAATAAGAACTTAAATTCTCGCATCCGGTCCTTACCCTGAATCTTTTATCCTTATCTATGTCCCGTGAAACGGTTGCCATGACAACCAGCGCCGATATTCTCTGCTGATTGTAGCGCGTTGCTAAGGGAGTTATTCGTATTTTATACAATCTTCTTTTGTTTTATTGTCCATGTTTATTGTAACTTAATTGCGTGTTTCTACTTACGTGATACTTGTTTTTATACATCATACCTACATCAACATATGGCAATACAAATAACAAAACCTACAGGAATAAAACTTACAGGAATCCTGTGACCTAATGATGGAGGTTGGCACACCGCAATTACTAATTTAATTATATATAAAAACTTAATTTATTATTTATAATAACTATCTATTTTTTTAAAACATAAAATCCGCAACAGTACTCGTACTTTTACAAATTAGATATCTTAAACATGTATGATCTAGTAATTTTAACTAGTAAATACAAAATATAATAGCCAAGAAAAAAAAAATTGACCAGTTAGTTAATTGAGCGACCAGTTGGAATTAAATCAATGTCGAACAGCTTTTAAACAAAGCGCAGTATATGCCGCCACGAGTTGTAAAAGTTCTAGTCCGATATATTTATTACATCCCCTTGTTAGTTATAACAAAAAACAAATTCAATATTTGGTTTATAAGTAAAATCATAAGCTTTTGATAATAGTATAATGCAATTTAAAATAGTCCGTGCTTAATCAAGAATGTAAAAAAAAGTTTCCGTAGTAAAACGCTTCCTTGTAAACCAAGGAAGCGTTTTACGTTTACGTTAAGATCGTTTTACAAGACAATTTGAAGTCGTTTTCCATTAATAATTATTGAAGAGCGCGTTGAAGAGGCTCGGGGGTTAAGTACTCGCCTTGTAATCTGCTGGTCCTGGGTTCGAATCGCGCCACGTACCAATGTGTTTTTATATTTACATATGTACATTTATCTGACGTTCTTACGGTGAATGGAAACATCGTTGTGTAACCCGCATATATCAGCAAAAAGAAATGTCCAAGATATGTTTGAATTCACGGGAGAAAAAGACGGCGACGCGGCTCGCCACCCGTCACGTTCCGTCTCCCGAAATGGCGAAAAGTGGATTGGCTACGTCAAATGGACGTCCGTGATCTCTGCCTACCAATCTGGGTTACAGACGTTAGTTGTGTATATAACCATTCTTATTCAATTTAATTAATTATATCAACATCTTTAGGCATTCGAGAAATATATTACAAGTAATTATTATTGAATAAAACGAGGAAAAAAATTTTTACAACTTGGTAATAAAAATAAAATGTATTATAGTTTATTAGATAGACGATAAACAATGCGCAATTAACATAATGTTTCTAAGTTGCACTGCCTCCATAAAAGTATGAAATTAACATTCAACAAATGAGTCACGCAAAACATTCGAGATGCGTTGCAGCTACGCTCACGTATACCGAGTTTCCACTGCCGAAACACTTGTATAATAACATATCGTGATTTCATTTATTACAAAGGGAATGAGAGGAATGGAAAAATGTTTTTTATTATTTTGGTAGTAGAAACCCACGATAATAATTACCGCACCGTTAATTACTTTATTCCATACTAGCCGAAATCAGAATTTGTAATATCAAATATGAAATAATGTTTAACAATTTCATTATTTTTTTTAGATTTCGTTAAATCTTATTTAATTTTTACAAGAACAATAGATTTATTATAAAACTAGCTGTCGCCCGCGACTCCGTCCGCGCGCAGTTAAAAAAAACTTAATAGGGGTATGAAAAATAGATGTTGGCCGATTCTCAGACCTACTCAATATGCTCACAAAATTTCATGAGAATCGGTCAAGCCGTTTCGGAGGAGTTTAACCACAAACACTGCGACACGAGAATTTTATATATTAGATATCGATCCTTACTCGCAGCTTTGATGTCAATGACGAGGTATGGTTATAGTCTTTTAAAGATTGATATTTATTTTTTAAGATTCACATCACAAAAAATAGAGAATATGTAGATCCTGTATATATATAACTCTAATATAACTCTAATTAGTTCTAATAAATCTAATTATTTAGAAAAGGATTTCGAAAATAGTTTTTGGTAATCAAGCTGGTCAATTTATTTTATTTCTAGTTAAACATCATATTGACAGTAGAATTTCCACGAAAATGAAATTCCAGATACGGTTACGAGTATTACGATACGATTACGATACGATTAAGGGTGCTGATATAATATTGAAGAAATTTAATTAATCATCAAAGGTACACTTCTGTGAAGTACAAAAGCTAAGATTAATTGGATGCGATTCGAGATTACGCTCAGTTGCTAGTTGTGCAAACTTCATCGGACCTGTACCCGTCCCTTTGTGCTGTGTGAACTATTTACAAATAGTCCAGGAACCGTTCCCAACGTTGTGTGTACGTACCAGTAAAATTTCACACGTTCGTAATATAACAAAATTTAATTCTCCAAAGTCTGTATACTTTGTAAACAATACTCGAATGTTCTTAATGAATTAATTAATAAAGATCATAAGCACAACAAAAGGTGACGAGAAGTATCCATCATCGCTTAGAATATTTCTAGATGGATGCGACGCAACAGATTTATGCCACTACTTTACAAAACCACAATAAGACACTTCACACCTAATGCATTCGATACTTGCACGTTTAGACGGATTACCTCCGGGTAACTGGTATGGGTGGAGTACACATTCCAAGCTATAACAATTATAATATGGAATGTAGAGAAACTAGAAAATTATTCAGAAACCAAAGCGTAGTTTAACTAGATTACACATACTGCGTCACAAAAACTGACTCAATATTTTTATTACGTTTGTCACTAATAACGGCAACATAATTTATATATATATATATATATATATATATATATATATATATATATATATATATATATATGCATTTTATGTATTATGCGTAGTTCATATCGTTTTAAAATTGTATTATGTATGTAATGTATAATGTCAAGGCCTACAAAAGGCCGATATTTTATATTGAAACTTCTATTTAATCTGGTCTCTGTATACAACATACATTCACATCAATTTCTATCGTAAAATTTATAAGCTTTTATTAACTAGTTCCTTTGAAAGCCATAAAAAATATATAAAAAAATTCAAGAACATACCAAGTTTCAAGAAAAGTCAGTGCATTTGTTCGACTTCTCAAGTTACAAAAGAGTAGAAGGAATACGGAAGTTTTATTAGTTTTCTTAGGGATTTGTATTATATAATTTGAACCTTAACTTATTTTTATAACTGATATTTTTGTTTAAGTTACTTGAAAAATAATTTTAAACAATTAAAACACGCAAATAGTCGTAAATTAGAAGCTTAAATCAAGAACATTAAAACTTTCATTTTAGTTCTTTCCATATATGTCTTACGTTTCCAACCTACGAAAAGGGAATTAGAAAAGGAATAATTTTAGCTATTCATATTTCTTTAAACAAGAACCAATTGAAACTACTTTAAACTGGTTTTATGTGAAGTTATGTTGCTACGACATTAACTTACCGGTGACTTCTTGTGACGATTTACTTATTCTACTTTTTGTACCTCGTTTTTTACACATACATTTGTATTGGTAGTCCAAGCCTGTGCAGTGAGATTTATTTTGTCTACACTTCTAAAAGTCGGAGCTATTCATGATTTAGTAGCACTTATTCATAGATCACATAACAAGCAGTGACAACTTGTTCATCTGTGTTTTATCCGACTTACAAGATGATTAAATTTTTTTCAGATATTTTTGTAGTTATATATTTAATCGGAGAGTGAAGCGTAATTCAACCTACATTATGTGTCTTTTGTGTTATAGCTGAGTGATGAACTAGTGATGTTGACACCGTCTTTTGTGTAACAAAAACATAATTAGTTTTATTGTTTTTTTTATATGAACTATTTCATTTTACCTATTAAATGATGAAATACTTACCGTGTTGATGTGATCTCAAGTAGTGCGCTGTGAGTCTAAGCACGCTAGTCTTGTCAACTTTGCGATTCATAGCCAGGACAGGTGGCACAATTTTGCTCAATTCATTTATTGCTTTGTTCATTTTATCCCGTCGCTGTTTTTCAGCTTTGTTCCGCAAGTCCCTCGGCGTTTCCCTAAAATCAAAATAACATTAGACACGTCTTTTCCATGTTATTATCTATTTGATCATTTATTTTACGTTCTATTAACCTGTTGCTTTCTTATTTGCCTCTAAAAATTATTACAGTGTGTACAGACTACCAAAAACATAGACCCAAATTCCATAAATATAGACCCTAAATTTTAATTTGCATACCAATACTGTCGGTGAAAATGCACGTGATCGACACCGACCCCTTGACCCTTGACTTTGACAAAACTTTAGCCTGAATATGTGTCATCCCTAAGAATTCATATCAAATCCAAAGAGATGGAAGCTCTAACTAGGCAGTTTTACGATTGAATGTACTCGTATAGCATATTGCGTTTAATAATGCGTCAACAATAAAAATAAATGAAATCTTTATGTAATTAAAATAAGGTTATAATAATACTAACTAAGTAGTTATAAATAATAATTAATATAAATAAGACTACTTTACATCACTTTGGAATACGAATCCATTGTTGTTGGAAAAAGCTGATGTCGTGAAAATTTTGCAAACTTCCTATGTTTTTTTCATTGCCAGGCTTAAATGTCACAGTGAAATAACAGCTTGATAATGCAATTAAAAACGCTGACGTAAATTACGTAAAGACTATTCTAACTCGTTTAAAAAATATCAGGTAAAATTGAAACTTAGGTAAATTAGGTACGAAGTCACACTTTAAAAAAAAGGAAATAATTAATTTATGCAATATCTGCCTAGATACATCAACTGACTAACGTAATCAATCCTTAATCGAAGATAGAATTCGAACACGATTATCTAACAATGCAAAATAGATCGATCGTCCTCTCAAGAACAGATCAGAGTTTTAGATTACATTCTACAGAATGTCCAGGAATGTCGTACAACGAAGTACCACAGATTCCCTGGTCGAAAATATGACGTTTTAACCCAACTTACATCTACCTAAAGTTGCTTCGTTTAGCCGCTAGAGAGCGTGAAAGTTTCCAAATTGTTTTACATTTGTTCAAATATCTCTAAAAATCTTAAGATTTTATTCATATTAAAAAAACGGTTTTTGTTTCATAAACTACACCTTTTTGTATAACAAACCTTTCTCATAATGTATAATCTCTGTCAACTTTTTTTTGTTGGATATAAATTTTACATGATTTTTGTTCTCTGATAAGATTTTGATTTGGCAAGCGGTTTGCCACAAAATAATGTCATATTTTCGACCAAGGATAATTATCTGTGGTACTCCGTTCTACGTCAATCCCGGACACCCTGAGTGTCTTAAATCGGATGAGATCCTTAAGTTATAAAACAAATAATATTAAGATGAGTTTGGATTCTAAGTACAATTATTAAATTTAAACGCCTACAAAATATAATTTTATCATTGTACCAGTATAGTTGTATTTACTTGAAGTGATATCAGTGGAATGGAATAAATGTAATTAACATTAATCTGAATTTTTTATCATAATAAGTACCATATTCGTAATAAGAACTAGAAATGATTACTATCGTATATGATGTCTGCCAAACTATGTGAAAGACCATTTTTCAATTACAAATCATTCGTTCAGGTAAAGTTATGCCCGTTTCGGGACGTGTTAAAATTTTTAATTGAGTTACGTGAAATCGAACAGTTTCCAAAGTACGCCAACAGTAAATCCAAGCTGTTAATTTGATTTTTCGTTACTGCATCTGTGGTTGAAATTTTGGCAGTTTCCATTTACATTTTTTATGTACCTGACTGTTTCTGGGAGTAGTTTTTTGAGAGATGTCATACGGGTTGATCGATTGCGGTGTGGCGTAACTGTATCGACGCTACGTCCCTGTGGCGTTTTCTGTGAGTTTTCAACGTCGAAATAAGTATAAATACATATTGTTGTCACTTTGTGTCATTTTCTTGGAAAAATTATAGATGATGATAAATTCTAATACAAGTTTCTCGGTGATAGAAATTCTTAATTAGACGTACTTCTGTGGTAGTCATTCAAATTTGTTTTGTAAAATATATTGTTGTACTGCAGTGGCATCGCCCGTGTGACGTCTTTCTTAGGTTTTAAACTATAGGAAATTTCATTTGATATTCATTAAAAATACTATATAAAAGCTATCAATTTTCAATATTTAAGGAGCTATAGGAATATATAAAGTACTTTAAAGCCGCATAGCAAATTTGTATGCTGTTTACGACAATAAGTTCAAATGGCGAAATACTCGTAGTTTATCTTATTTACTTTTTAGTGCTACAAATAACACAAGTTTTGGATACTGCTTGCACCGTTAATATATTGATTGTTATCAAAGGAAAACAAATCGGACGCATGTTTACGACTCTGGCACATACTGGAAAGCAATTATGATGTCACTTCGTTATGTTCGGTGAAATGTGAAGTACTCATTAAAATATGAGAACACCGTAGACTACTCGATTATCACCTGTCCATGTTAACTGCTTTCGGTAATTCAAGATAATATACCGTCCTCATGGAAAATATTAATTAACGAGCATTTCATATTACATTAACTGTCAAAGGCAGAAAATAAGCATTAAACAGCATGGTAGGGATTGTGGTTTACTAGCGTTACATTATTCATTACTAGTAATCTGTCCTAGCCTTTCTCAGGTAGATATAAAAAAATTAAAACCTATTAGCTTACAAGTCTTAAATATTAATATTGTGAAATAATTGCTTGTTGGTGTATTACGAGTATAATTGAAAACTGTGACATTCAAAGTTTATGGCGGATCGTCGCTCGTTAGCTATGCAGGTCTTACTTGGATCCACCGCATATAATGAAAACAAAAGGTGCACTGTGTTCGACCTCACATCCATTCAATTCCCGTCTTTATTTATAATTCCGTTGTCTTTATTTATAAAGTTTGGATAACGCTGTCGGCTCTACGTTTTGTATCCGAGATATGAGAGTTATAGTTCACAATTAATTATTTTGTTATCACACATGTCAATTTGCATGTTTCAACAATAAACAAGTCCGATATTCGAACAAGATATACTACATCGGTACTTAACTTCAAATATAAACAATATTTTACCACGCAGTAACATTTAATTTTACCCTTCATAAGGACGAAGTACATGTAGATGATATGCCGAATAAGTATCCGGTAATGAGTGTTTACAATTTTAAATCTATTATTACGTCTATAGTCTAGACTTGTTGACAATGGAATTTTCTGCAAAAGTTAAACACTATGTACTGCTTGAAACGTGATACGTATTTATTAATGCGTGTTAAAATTTTGTTATCATATAGGTTTAATACCTAAAGCCTTTAGTTTGCTCCAATTATTGTAATGGCCGTACTACGTAATTGGAGTTAGATTTAATTACTTTGGATATATTACATAGATTAATTTATATATTTTGATGAAACTTATAGTCATCAGCAAGGTTTTTTATTGATCTCTGCCGACCTCAATAAATTAATCCAAAACATTAAGGTTTATAAAGCCCTGTGATAAGGATAAATAAGGCCAGAAAGATGACGGGTGACCGTGAGTCTTTTTTAGCTTCATTGAAAGCTAGACGATTCGTTTGGTAACTATGAACAATGCTATTGTTTGTTACAATAACAAGTGCTTTACTCCATATCATATAAGTTCGTGACAAAATTAAAAACAAACGTTCAAAATGAATGTTTGGTAAATTTATGTTGTTGTTACATTTCCTGTTAATAAGTAACTAATTGAGCTATAAGAAACCATTGCTTATGCACGGCGCAAACGATTTTATTGTGTAAACATTAAGGGTTATATTTCAATGAATCTAATCCTTACAAAATGTTAATAACAATCAACTGGTCTAGAAAATGTAACATTCGATTTTCGCTATCGCTAGTAAAATCGACAAAATGTGTCAAATCTTAATATATATAAATCTCGTGTCACAATGTTTGTCCTTAATGGACTCCTAAACCACTTAACCGATTATAATAAAATTCGCACACCATGTGCAGTTCGATCCAACTTGAGAGATAGGATAGTTTAAATCTCAAATTATAGTCGCAATTTTAATTTATTGCTAATTATTTGTATGTTATTATTTGACAGTCACAATTATGTCGATACCTTTCGACTGGGTTGAGTAAGTAATCAATAGAGGGCGCTGCTATGGTAAATCTACGAACGTGTCATATAAGCTTATTAACTGCGCGCGGACGGAGTCGCGGGCGACAGCTAGTTGTATAGTAAAAATAAATGGCAGTAATTGACATATCGAAAGTTATTGGCACTCCCATACGATTTTGACTTTTCTATTAGCAACTTCGCTTAGCTAATGTTACTTTGTCTAGCCCTCTTCTCATATTTTGGCACCAAATTTTAATAACAAATCGTTCGTGTTGTAATTTAATTAAATTTTTCGTAATTTGGCAATAAAGTTGCCGGCGCAAACAACGTCAAAGATTATGTAGGATGCATCTCACCTCGCCAATGCCAAGAGTAAATATAGACAACATCGGCATTAAATATAACGCTCGATCGCCAAGTTCCTTTGAAAAATACAAACACTGTATGTTTTCGTACTTTTTTTAAATGACATACGATTAGAATTTTGAAGAGATATATATTTTTATTAACTTCAATTATGCAATTAACAAATAGGTAGTTAAGTATTTCTATATTTCTAGTTGTTAAATAATATTTTACGTTATACGTTATAATTAATTTTAAGTTAGTACGTTATTACTTTTGGTTAAATCTATATTTTATTAAATAAATATTTTCTTACTTTCCTTTATTCTTTGAATACTCATTAAAATATCTATTTATTAATTTGATTCAAACATTTATTTTACAGTAAATATGGTGTTCGTAGTAAAATTATCGACAATAGTTTACAAAAAATCTTTTGTCATTTAAATTGAACATACAAAAAATATCTCGTGTCTTCAGAGTCTAGAACTAGTTCATTCAATCGAACAATAGAAAAGCGATAATTTTTGCATTCAGACCTCGACCCCTAATCCCAGTTTAATGTCTGGCGTTGATAACATTCATTGGGAACGAATTTGTCTCAATACGTTTTATGAACACGTTCAGTGTTTCAGTGAAGCATGTTTTCGAGACTTTTAGGTTGCGGCCTCCAGACAGCCTACACGTCTCGACTGTTATAATCTAGATTCTATTGTATTGAGCATAATAGTTATGGATAATATCTAACTTTAAAATACAAAGTGTAACACATATTCCGTGATAATGATTTTGTGGCGCACCTATTAGAACGTTCCCATTTACGGCACTAAAGAATCAATCGTCTCAAAGATATGTCTATGATAAAATAAAAAGTTCAGAGGCCAGAAATTTTTTGTTCCAAACTATTATGGCAAATAGCATTTGCCTAATTCTAATAAGCTTTAAAGCTTTGTTTAAGTAATACACTAAAATAATGAATTTTTGAAACGAACAAAAATAACTAGCTTTAATGCACATTGAACGTCTAATTATAGCGATACTTTGTAGTTAGAAATTCGAGATTTGTTATCAAACACTACTAAGGCAAAACACAAAGTCCCTATATTTCCGTTACCAGAGCTTACTTTTGCAAGCAATCCTTGTTCTAATTTAGGTTTTCGACTTTACAAACGTATTCGATGTTTATTAAGCGGTTATAATTGCAACTATGAAGATCATAACATCCGAAATCACTAACTAATAGCAACAGGAGATACATTGGAATATTTAAAAGATTGAATGTGATTCCTTTTTGTTATTTTACCGGCGGCGTAACAAATAACGACAGGGATACTTTTTTAAATATGCAAATTTATTGTGGATGGACCTTATTTCATGACTACCATAACTATAATAGTAAAATAACCTTACTCCGGAGTTGTCATTCGCTAAAAATAAGTATCATTTCTTAAAACAGATATTTCCCACACAACGTTACATTAAAAATAAAAAAAACAAAAAACATGAAATCATAAATAGAATAGTAATGCACTGAAATAGTCACGTACTGAAAATGCTACGACCTGATTGTATATGGATTTATGGATTTAAAATGGAATGAATGATGGTATTTACTTAAAAAAAATAATAATAATCTTTCATTTATTTTTACACAGTTGTTTAATCTGCTGCAAATCGAATGGACAGATAGTTGGTAAATGAACACGTTCGTCAACTATAGGTGTCCGCAAACGAGATCGTGACATTATTTACCGATAAATTTATAAAACAACTAGCTGTCGCCCGCGACTCCATCCGCGCGCAGTTAAAAAAAAAATGAAAAATAGATGTTGGCCGATTCTCAGACCTACTGAATATGCTCACAAAATTTCATGAGAATCGGTCAAGCCGTTTCGGAGGAGTACGGGAACGAAAACTGTGACACGAGAATTTTATATATTAGATAATATTGAGCCATATTAACGATTAGTTTTTCTTATGTTTTATAAATTAAATTGGTATTAAATGATTTTTAGTATAACACCATTCCGGATTTTAAACAATTGAAATATTACTTTTTATTACAAAATGGTAAAATTGTAAAAATGCTAATTCATATGGTTTTATTTCTTATTTCCGAAAACGTATCTACTTTTACGATGTATATTTTACAATGAAATCTTGTCTCAATAAAATTGAAACCTTAATTCATCCACTATCTTAATTTATAAATTAATATCTTCCCGTGGTTTTTTTAAATAGAATAAAATTAAATTTCGAATTCGGGCATGTATAATATTACGCAATCACGTGAAACTCGTATAATGATGTATATACTTAGTTAAAAAAAATGCAAGGACTGACTCATGCCCCTATATTAATTTAAAGGCAATGTTTTCCATCAACAACTGCAACTGACAATATAAAATCTATATATATAAAAGAAAGTTGTGTTAGTTACACTATTTATAACTCAAGAACGGCTGAATCGATTTGACTGAAAATTGGTGGGCAGGTAGCTTAGAACCAGGAAACGGACATAGGATTATTTTTACCCCGTTTTCAATTTTTTTTTCCGCGCGGACGGAGTCGCGGGTAAAAGCTAGTACTTTATAAATCGTGATTTTTTATATTGTTTGAAATATAATGTCAAAGAGTTAGTAAGACTTGTGTTACTTGATCGGGAAAATGCCACAACCTCAAAATTAAATGCCTACAAAAATACTGTTACACTTTTTAGTAAAACACGTGTTTTAACCCTTTGACCGCCATTGATACTATCGACGTCAACGTAATGATATGTTTCACTATAAATATGTATCACCACAGTATTTTTTTATAAGTCCTTCATTATATATTGGTATTGAACACATTTCCCAAGCCTACGCATAATGTTTCGATAGTAATGATTTAATATGTATGTATAAAAAGGTTGACGTGTGTTTAGGCTAAAATGTATTTGAAACACTGTTTCAGTTTTTTTATGTTAAGGGTTTAAATTTCAACGGCGCCTAAAGACCAAGTTTTCGATGGGTTCTAACAGTGGACGACTATAGTTTGATAAGGTACAAATTCTAAATATTATAACATTTTTAAGTTCATAAGCGCCAACAACAGCTACCAACATAGCAAAATGTCTTGAATATTATATTAAGGAATCAAGCAAATTATACATGTCCTTGGCGTCGATCGGGCGAAGGAAAATTAGAGGAAAACGGAAAAGTTCCTCGAACGGTTGCCATGGTAACTGTAGGGTACCGACCAAGCCAGGAGGGCATCTTGCCTAATTAGGATTATTTTCACCAAATAAGGAGTGTATATCGAATTGCTTCAATAGACCCCTTAATTGACTAAATTGTGCAAATCAATAGAGAATAACAAAACAGGATAAATATTTATTGATACCGTCGCCATGTTGTTTTTCGTATATCACATCTATATAGGAAATGAGTTCGTATTTAATGTGAAGGAATATCATAGTATTGTTACTTGATTAGTATCTGAAAATATTATTTGTGTTTCCATCTCACTGACCCTTGTATTGATACGTATTGTTATCTCTTTTTTGAAAGTGAATATGAGATATGTTAATGTGTGTCTATACAATAATATTGACACCGTAAGCATTCCTCCGACATTGTCATGAAACTCATATAATACTAGCTGTCGCCCGCGACTCAGTCCGCGCGCAGTTAAAAAAAATAATGAAAAATAGATGTTGGCCGATTCTCAGACCTACTGAATATGCTCACAAAATTTCATGAGAAACGGTCAAACCGTTTCGGGGGAGTACGGTGACGAAAACTGTGACACGATAATTTTATATATTACTAGCTGTCGCCCGCGACTCCGTCCGCGCGCAGTTAAAAAATGGGGGGGTTATGAAAAATGGATGTTGGCCGATTCTCATACCTACTGAATATGCTCACAAAATTTCATGAGAATCGGTCAAGCCGTTTCGGAGGAGTACGGGAACGAAAACTGTGACACGAGAATTTTATATATTAGATAGATTTTGCAACAGATTAGAAATCATTTAAAACATATTGTTATATCTGTCTTCACGGCACTACTATCACATCGCCTTTGTAGCACCTATCTAATCTATTCAGATAATTGTGTCAAAGTACGACGTTGAGAACAACATTGCGATGTTTATGAAAGATTTATCAAAAAGTTTTAACCCTTACATTGCAGTAAAACTTTTATCTTAATTCTTAATTATATTATAAACTTACTAATATTACTAACTACTTACTAACTTACTTATATTATAAATGTGAATGTTTAGATTGAAGGATGTTTGAATGGATGTTTGTTTGAAGGTATCTCCGGAACGACTGAACGGATCTTCATGAAATGTGGCACAGATGTAGAACATAGTATGGAAGAATAAATAGGCTACTTATTACGTTTATTTGTTTTTAAATTCCGCGCGGACGGAGTCGCGAACAATAGCTAGTTAATACATATGTTCATTTTCTCTTTGGCAAAACAAAGGCTGCAATATGTATTAATACATTAAGTTGTATAACAATTGACTATAAACTATTTATATTTTTACTAAATTTATATTTTTTCCCTTTTATTAAATTGATTAACCTATCAGAAAGGGAGCGTGAAAATTTATAAAACGGTGCATTCTTGTAAACAATGAAACGCCCAATGAATTGCCATGAGTCATGATAAAGTCGTTGCTAGGCAACGGAGACGCGTTGAATCCACAAGTGGGTTTAACTGCCGTGACCGTGACACTTGTAGTATATATTATCATCCCTTTTATTGACTGTGACAATATAGAGACTACAGTATGTTTTAATACACGTATCATTGCAATGGAGTATTTCAATAACGCGGTACAGTCACAGCCAAACAGATAAGCTGGCGTAAACCGGCATTAAGCGTAATTGTCTATCTCGCTATTGCCAGTAAGTTCCGAACTCAATATTCGATCTCAAAACATTTCGCCTTATTTGCAGTTTTTAATAATAATTTTCAATCCATTTTGGTTGCATTTATGTGGTCTAAAATCGCAATTGCAATCATGAACTGTTCAGGTGTGATCGAGTAATTTTTGCAAATATTAACTACAATATATTCTTAATAAATATTTTTATTTATTAATCAGAAAACGCAATGAAATTACTCAATTAGTAAGCGACATTGCTAATTAACTTAATAGAATTATTAATACATTAGCTGAATAGCAATTCAGGAATTTCTACAAACATGACATCAATTGGCTTTGAATCGTACTTCGAGATTAACACCGGCACAAATTAAATTTAAAGCCATTTAAGATGAACCAAGCAACCAGATATTTTAAATGAATTGAACTTAAAATGAAAATTATTTTAGTAGTGATTTTAGTGGAGATAAAGAGTATTCAAGTCCATACCGAGGTAATTTAACTATCTCGACATAAATTTGAATACATAATTCGAAAATTCAATGTACATTTTATTTAAGAAGGAAAGTCTCAGAATAGAGACCACGGAAGGGGACCAGGAGCGTGGGGGAGCAAGTGCGCACGGCGAGAAGTCGTTGGATGCGGAAAGCGGCGGACCACGTACTATGGAAAGCGTTGGGAAAAATCTGGGCACACAAAAGCTGAAGATGAGGATGAGATTACCTTTTATTTTGGGTTAGTAGGAAAATAAATAAAAAAACATTTAATTACTTTATAATCGTTATAGTATAAATAGTAGTAGTTACTCTAGAACCACAACGCAATTGTAAGCAACAAGTTGACAAAGATTTATCGCAATCGAACTATATGGATTTTAATATTCAAGCAACATTTTATATGCTAATTACTAATGCCACACAAACGGTGCAGAGCCGCAAAGAATCTCAATATATTTATACCAACAAAATTGAACTGTTTGACATTTTTGAATATTTATAGAAATGAATATTTCCTTTATTCTTAAACCTATCAAGAAGTTCTAATCAAATTTTGAATTTAGAAGGTTAAACCTAAAAACCCAAATAGATCTAATATTACCTTTTTACTCGTAATCAAGGATTTTGCTTTGTCAATATTTTGATATTTTGCGTGTTTTACCACTCATACTACTCGTATTGTAACACATGTTGAGTTCGACTATTATAATATATGAATGCCAAGTGTTTCTTTACCGCACTTGTTGTATGACATTTTTTAAACAAATTATCGGCGTTGCGACACCGCAGCGGCAGTGTGGAAACTCTCTAAGGAGGTATATATCACCGGTTGTAATAATATTATGATAGTTGTTTGATTCTTTAAGCAAATGCCACTCTAATGGAAATTATAATTTCAATTATCACGAAATGAGCTAGTGTGTATGTTTGTGGGTATGCTTTGTACATTCTTATCTGCAATACCAACATGTATTATGTGAATAGTTGCGTACCTAACGACAATTATATGCATAAAACAATATGATTATTATTGTTGGCCTTCGCATTTGAAATACTTGCAAACTTCTCCTTTATAATATAGGAAATAATTTCACGGTACCCGTAAAAATTTGATTTAAGTTTTTGAGTTTATAAGTAAACCTGTCAAACCTATTTTCCTTCAATATTAGCAAAAACTAACTGTTGATATTACAAAGTAAAATAATTAAAAATATTTTATTTTAAAACTTCAATATAAACGAAAACATGAAAAAATAGGCGTATTTTATTATGTTATATGAAAATTCGTGTTAATATTTTGCAATCGAGAAATTCGTCGAATTCAATAATAACAGAGGACGTAATTAATTTTATACGGCTACCGAAAAATGATTGAAAAAAAAAATGATGTTCGTTCGTAAAATACTTTCGTGAATCAAAATTCGTCTCTACGAGCTACATCCAATAACAATAGACTCATCACGTTGAAATACCTGTCCGCAATGCATGTAAATTTCATACAAATCCTTTTGAAATCGTAACAAAGAGAAAGGAACTCCTAACAAATACATATTACAAACAAGATTCAGTGCATAAAAGTTAATTTCATCGTTAGGTTATTTCGTAGTAAAATTTAGATGGAAATTGTACCAGGTTCAGAAAACTTTTTATATAACATAATATTAATATCTAATGGTACAGTGATATAAAGTGTAATTACAGTTTTTACTGAGAGTATGAATGTAAGTTTTCATATTGCTGTTTGCATCTACTGTTGTTTATCTCAAAGTTTTGTTGATAGTTTTAGAAAAACAATAGAAAACGTATAATTATTACCATAAGTGAAGATTTCGTACATCTTACATGCTAATAGATTGCATTAACTCTATTAAATAGGATCCATTCATAAGGATTACATAAATGTACATATGCATACATTTTAGGGAATATGGCTCTTAGATTCTATATTTAGTCTAGGAGCTATATGCGATACGGATTATTTATATACATATAGGTACGTGTTACCAAAATAACAGAAACTAACTGGAACTTGCTTAAGCTCGGATTCTCAACAACACGAGCGAAGTGAATAGCCCCCGGGCTCATATCCAGAATTACATCAAACAAACTATACTTAATTGGGGAAAACAATTTCATTGTTCAGCGATGTTTATTATATGTAAAAGATATCTTCTATAAACAAAAATACAATACTAAGTATTAACGTTTGTTTATTCTTTATGACCTTTATCGCAGATACTTTTTCTCAGGCTCTACTTTATTTGGAAAATTATAATGTTCTTACTAATATTATAAAATGTTTGGATAGATGGACTGATGTTTGTTTGAAGGTATCTCCGGAACAGCTCAACAGATCTTGATTAAATTTGGCACAAATATAGGGCATAGTACGGAAGAACACATAGGCTACTTATATATATTTTTTTATAATTCAGCGCAGACGGAGTTGCGGGAAACAGCTAGTAATATTTATTATAAATGGAAAAGTTTAGATGGATGAATGTTTGAAGTTATCATCGGAAAGGCTCAACGGATTTAAATTAAAAACATAAGTAAAAAACATAAATATCATGCAAGCAATAAAACCGACCACAAACACAAAAGAAAAATCAATAATCTTACAAGCAGCAGGGCATTGTATGGATATCTCTCTATACGAGATTGCCTTCGGGAAGTGTCTATCCTTTGTGAACCTCTACAAAGGATTGGATTGACAGGGTCATTAAAGCGTTTGATTATCGTATGCAAGCGCAAATTAATATTGTTCGAAACTGATAAAGAGTAAATAATATTTTAACTATCTTTAAAATCATAAATGCTAAGCCGGAAACTAATAAATTATGTAACAAAGATGTCCTTCATATTATCATTTAAATTTCACCCGCTTCAAGACATCGGATTGTCATACTTAATAATGTAATTTAAAAATTAAAAATCAAAATTTACAAAAATTTACAGCTTTATTTTTTTTTGGGAAAAAAATTACTGATCATTGATTTCTTCCAAATATATCCAATCTAGTTGTACGATAACAGCGACCTTCATACAATTATGTCACAGGTTATGGTTCCAGTTATGTATTTTGAAAGTCAAGGTCGCATAATTACAATACAAACTCAGCTAGATTAACAAATATAAACATAATAAAATTAATCAAAAAACATACCCTCTGAGAGTTGAAACGTTGTCGGGGGGTGGCGGTAGCTCCATCGTGGACTGCGAATAAATCGGATAGGGTAAACTCTGACTTAGTATACTCTGATCTGGATAAAGCTGCGCTTGCGCAGGTCCGCCTGGATCGGGCGGTTTAGGCGCCGGTCGCTTCTTGTGCTCTTCACAAGAACAGCAGCACGTGTCTTGAGGCGCGAGTGGCCACTCGTCCGCCATCGGCCAGTCCATAATGTGCGCACTTCATGAGCGGCGGCGGGCTACTGCGCAGCAAGGGTGCATCACTAGCCGCTAGCGCACTGACCCCCGCAACTCCCCCCACCGCACCTCACCACACCTCGCCCGTGCAACGTGCTAATAACTGCAAATCGCGTTATTCGCAACTATATTGTTGCGCGAATTATGCAAGCCAACTAACAAACGCATGTCTTGACTAGGCTATTAATTAATCAACTCTCTCTATCTACCTATAGGCGATGACGTCTGACGGAACAATCATTTCGGAAGTAGATACTATGTACTCACTAATGACATGCCGCAGTTTTCCTCAGTATTTGTTTGGCGCAATTTTATTGCAATGAAATTAGGAATATTTTAAATACAGCGTTTTCACTCTTTATTATTATTATTGAATTAAATCAAATGACATTATCTAACTCCAGAACTACATTACGATAACACTTGTCGCCCGGAGAAATACCACGACCACACATAGGAAAACGTCAAATGGAAGCAATTCCGCTTTTTGAATGACGAGCGTCCGTGCCGGAGGCTTTATTTTAGCCCACCTTCTTACCTTTTTCTTACAAGAAAAGGATGGGAAGGTTAAGTGCATTTAGCGGAGGATGCATAGGGAGGGTAAATATCCTGTTTCAGATCGTCCCCTCCTCCGTTAATTAAAGGTAGGCCATGACGTCCATGGGCAGCGGTCGCTTCGCTGTTTCGAAGAATTCACGTAGCCACACGCTAGTTGGCCACATTATAATATAAAAATGACACTTATATTAGTACATACTGTCATTCCTATCATTCACTTTGATACAAAAAAAAAAAAAAACAAAATTATGTAAAACCACGGTAAAGATCTGAATTGATTAAGTATACTGTACAATTGTATTTAAAACTACAGTTTTCCCATTTTCCAACAACGATATAAAATATAAAATGACCTTCAAACGTTCTCATATCTAGAGTAGATGTTAAATATTGACCCCGCTATAAGGTGCCGTGCAAATAACGTTCGAAAGGTCAACTAACTCGTCATAGATAACGTAGTTACTTATGAATGCACATTTGGTTAGTCCACCATCAATTTAACAAATATCTATTATAATCTGGGTACAATATTGGCAACGCTTTCTTTATCAATATAGCTATGTTCATATGCTGTAACAATAAACAAAACGTAGATAAATAATCTGACATCTTTAGTCTAGAGCCGGAAATAGTCGTGGCTTGTTGCCAGGGAAATAGTAGACTTGAAGTACAACATCGGTCGAGAGTGGTCTTCGATAATAGTGCTCTGCATCGTGCCTATACAGTGCAACATTGTAACGATGTATCAACTGATGTAGAAATCGTTGCAGTTAACTCGAATGTTCGATTCCAATATAAGCAAAGTAATCAAAACAACATGTAGGAATTAATCTATCCTTCCGTATTTTAAACATACTTCAATTTATAGGAATAATATTTATTTCTCTAATAGGTACCTACTTGTATATAATAAAGGCAACTATTTCGAAGGTGACCATCTCAAGGTCGTGGCTCAACTCTCAATAAAGGGATTTCTTTGTGATTATAAAGTAATCACCAATAATAACCTTGATTACGTGATATCATAATGTGGGTGCATGAGCTCATGTACCTCATATACCTACCTAGGTGCTCATAGCCTGACCCTAGTTAGGGGTGACAGCCAACACTAGGCTAGTGTTGGCTGACTTCATAAAAATGAATATCTTCCTAAATCTGTGCAGGTTGCATCATGATGTTCACCTTCATCGTAAGAACGTCGGCTAAATGTACATAGTTATATCAAAAATCGTAAAACACATTAGTACATAGTAAGGTTCGAACCAGGACCGTCAGATTCAAACAAGCGGTCAACCCCTGCGCCACCAATACTGTATCTGTTACATATAATATATATGTTTTAAATTAACTTATGCTATATCATTATTATTAGTTATCGAAAGTTCTAATCCCTACCTTCCCATAAATTCTAAGAATCTCTCACATTGCTATTCTCACAATGCACTAATCTGTACTAATAGTTATTATTTATAAAATCAAACTTTTTATGTTGCTATCATTTTATTTTGATACGTAAACTTTAATATAAAAAAATAATAAACATCCAACTGTGGGACAGCTTACTTTGTGACCGTGAAATTCCACTGAACTTGATACACTTCTCAAGAAGTTTAAACAACTTCGCATGACTTAAAAATAATATTATATAACGTAATTTATTGAAATAAATGAAAATCTGAAATTGTACGCATTTCATCCGAGCGAAAAGTATAACGAAACACAATTGAATTAAAATAGAAAAAAGAAAATAAAAGTAATTAATATTTCATACCGGCCAATTGGTAGAGAGAGTTGATCAATTATTCTTAGTGCAATATTCATCTACTTAAGTGCAACTGGCCAGTACGCGGAGTTAGGACAAAAGCATATCTTGTATCTTTTATTTTCAAAGTAATCTAGGACGAAGATAACAAATATATTTTGATGATTTAGACTATGAAAACGCGCCGTGATATACTGATATTAAATCGGAAACTGATTAAAATTGTGTTGGAAGATGCAATTGGTTTGCATTTTTAATTAAGATACTTTGTAGACGAACAAAAGTTCGTCTTTGGTGCGAAATATTTAATCGAAAATTGCAAAGTGCAAACTCCATTACTTACTTTGTTACAAATAAAACTTTCTCAGTATTGGAAACTGATCGCCAAGGGAGATGAATATCAATACTCGAGCAAATGAAATGAAATTAATATTTGCGAACATACAGTCCTTCGTTTTTCTTTTATTGTTTTGTGATAAACAGAAATAATAATTTTTAATCTATATTTTTGTGTGTTTTAAAATATTGTATAGAAAAGGCAAAAGTATTTCTTAACTATTTATTTTAGAAAATCCCAAGAATTTGGTCCAATAAAACTAGTGATACCTCTTTGAACGCCTCTGTTGCAAGTCTAACCAAGTTACAATGTTAGCTCGTATCAAACGTTTGGCAAATCCAAAGTTGTGTGACCAAAGTTTAGTTTATAAGTATTAAATTATCAAAGGAATAGAAATTAAAGTCGTCGATAAAAATATTTGCTTCGATGGCCAAAAAACTTCTTTTGTTTCTTTTAATTTAATAATTGCTTCTGTCTATTTATGATAGCCTAGTACTTTGCTCGGACCTTGTGGTCAGTGGTGTGCAACCTTATCAATTTATAAAAAAGAACTTAAAGTAATTAAAACTGTAATTTTGTTTTTGCGTAAATGAAGTGTATGTTCGTCTGAGTGCTATCTGGATGTATCATTGTTTGCAGACGACAATTATTTAATTAGAATCTTATCTTATAAACATTATTATTTACTGTTCACTATCATAATAATACAGAGTCACGTCAATGTAAGTGTAAGAAAGACTGATTGATGAGGACCAAACAAGTTGCCGACGGCAACATTTCCGTTGCGTTGAATTATTACATAGTGTTGTCACCGACCTTAAGCGAAAGCTACTCATTTTTAATTTGCATATTCAAATTTGAAAGCCTCGCCAAATTTCTTTTTCGCAATTCACATTTCACAAACATAGGTATGTACCTAAGTTTGTCAAAACATAGGTACATAATGATGTTGAAACGCAACAGGTCACCTTGTCAATGTTGACAAGGTGACCTGTTACGTTTCAACATCGTTGAGTCCAACAAGGATATCAGTGAGCCTAGCACAAATAATTGTGACAATCGCCATCGTTTTGTAATACACTAAGTTTGTGTAATGTGTAAAATTTGTATAATGTGTTGCATATTATATTTTGACATAATTGACGATCAGCTACAAAAACGATTGTCACAAATATTTGTACTAGGCCTAAAGAACCGCTGAGGGAGATGCTTCTATCGCTGTTATTTCTGTCAGAAAATATGTAAAATCCATTTTGGTATAGATAATATCATGAATAAAAAAACACTATAAGACAGCTACAGTACGACAAGGATCTTGTGACACTTTTTTGACATTGACAAGGGGACGCTAGCAAACAATTATAACTAGCTTTTACCCGCGACTCCGTCCGCGCGGAATAAAAAAATAGAAAACGGGGTAAAAATTATCCTATGTCCGTTTCCTGGTTCTAAGCTACCTGCCCACCAATTTTCAGTCAAATCGATTCAGCCGTTCTTGAGTTATAAATAGTGTAACTAACACGACTTTCTTTTATATATATAGATTTAACCACTTATGTCCACCGGGGCAGATAACTGTGACGGACCATAAAGGTGACACTTCATTGCATTGCACAGATGTCATTTCTATGCAGCCAATAAAGTATCGCGGACTTGCCGGTCACTGATGATAATGCAACTGCCAATTGCAAATGCAATTTGCCTAGTCCAAATTTGCGTAGGTAAATTACAAGCCGGTGGAATACACGATCGGTTAGTGACAGTCCGTGATCTTAAATATACGATAAGTGTGAATAGACTAATGCAATATGATTAAGTCTATATATTCGTAGACTCATCAAACAGCTCAAAAATATTTTGACACATGATTGCCGATTAGTAATTTCACCTTAAGCCCTAGTCAGATGGCAACCTTAAAACAATAGACAACACTAATCCTTCTAAACAGCAAGAGGAGCCGACTCTATAAAAAATAACTACCAACATTAAGGATTTCCTTAGTGACCATTAATAGAATATGAGTACGTTATTAACATACGCTGTAATATTTCATCATGGCGGTCGTAATGGCGATCCTTTTAAAATAAATAATTTGTTCGGAAAAGCTTACCTGATGGAAATGCATTCCGAGAATTTCATCTCCCTACAGGGGGTGATGATTGGGGAAAAGGATGTGAGGGATGGGGTTCACCCCCATTGATATTGTGTGACCTGGGGAGATCGGGGCGGGGCCAGTGGATAGCTCACTGAAATAGCCTCGTGCGAGTAGCACATCCGATATTTGTTACATTCTACACAGACACAGAGTATTAACACTCACTCATGTACATTTCAATCAACAATTCCTAGAATGCATTTTACACGACCCGATAATAACGAATGTTATACGAAATATTTAAAAGCATTAAATCCCTAAAAGTGCTTGTATATTATTATTAGAGTGATATAAATGAACCAGAGGGTAAATGAGAGTATGCTAATTTACGGAACAAATTTTGAATTTGAACTTAACGGATTATCTTATACGAATTCGAAGGCAGAAAAATCAGAGCGTCTATCACGAATATTGTGATATGCGTTTACGTAAAGTCATCAACAATGTATGTTAAAAATTTTATGAGATTTGTCGTTGTACTGTACGCCCTAAATTGTCGACACTCTACGAAAGTTTTCTCACAAATTTTCGTGCTACGCCCTCAGTTATAAATACTTATCTAATATGAGTATCAAGTTGAATAATTGTTCTCAGTGACAACTATAATAGTAGGTAGGTATGTATTTGTAATCAGACAGATTTTTGAATCTTTACGTTAGATTTTAAGTTTTACGATGATTGAAGGGTAATTCGTTTTATTTTTTAACTTGGGTACCTCTCTCAAAACCAAATTGTTTCAATTTAAATATACCAGAAGCGGTTATAGAATTTCATTAAAATATAATAACGGAAAAATAATTATTACTCAATACAGGTCTAAACCTTGGTGCGTAATTTGTACAGTGAATGTAACAACTTCTGCCATCTATTGTTGAATGGCGCAACTAAACCAATCAAAGAATAAGTATTACAATTTTCGCGAAAAGTAACTGAACATTTTATGCTAACATTAGTTCATTTTTACAACATATTATTCGAAAATATTCTAAGCTAAATTAGGAAACTTGTTAGAAAAGTTGGTTTATAGTTTATTCTAATACTTCTATTGCAAAAGTAAGGTGAAGATCTCTCCAAAACTGAATTTATTTTATTGTAGAAGGGGCAAACGAAAGGCGGATCATAGTTGCCCATCGACTTCCACAACACCAGATAAACTGTAGATTCGTTGAGGGGTTTTAAGAATTTTGTTTATAATTGTGCCTTTATCTTTCGATAGGCACACAAGTTAAAAGAAAACGGTAAAATAGTAAACTGTAATTTCTTCCATTTTCATTTTTAATGGAACGCATATCGGCTATAAGCTTCTAATCTTTGATAAATTTAGTTCGCCTACTGGTCAATAGACGGCGCTATCAGTACCTCAAAATTGAAAAGTAATTTCAATAAGTGCTGTACAATATTATATTGTATTACTTATCTATACATAAATATATGTTAAATAAGAAGTATGTTGTAGATGTTGCATCTACAAAATAATCGAACTAAAACTCTTACTAAAACAGATCACTTTATGTAGATATTCGAACTTAATTAAAACCGTAACGAAGTTCCTGGGATCGAACAGTAAACAAGTAAACTACTCACACTATGAACTCCGCGTTTCCCTGTATAGAAGCTACGTTCTAGATAACAAGGTCATTGCAAATACAAAGCTCCGGATCTAGGAACTCTCTACAAAGCGTCAAAGCTAATGAAAGACCCATGGAATGAAATCCAACTGAATCCAGGTTCACAGGAAACAAAAATAAAAATTACAATCAAGTCACAAGTCATCCTCGTTGTACGAATGATGGATCCCACCTCTCGATCACTTGTCGCCCCCTCACGTCGTCACTATCCCTAATGAGGCAGTTTGATAGAAGTAATCCTAACGAGGCAGTTTGATAGAAGTTATCGGAAAATCGATTTACATTTTCTAGCATTTTAAAATGAAGAAGTTTTACACACCAATTTTTTTGGAATTTGAGAAGAAATCATTGAATAAACAAAATCAATACGAAGTAGAACAGAATTTTAAACGTTAAATTATACTTGTATACTCCAAAGTAATAAAACAAATCAATTGATGAAACAAATGAAACAGTTAACAAATAACTAGAATTGAATTCCAATCTTGTAGTAATCAATATGAATCTAGCAAAGCAAATATTTATTAACAAATAACGTAGAAAAAGGAATTGAAATGCAAAGGTAAGAAAAGCTTTCATCTCCTTAAAGACGGTAAGTATTTGTATTATTTCAAGATGACTATTTTAAAACGAAGTATGATATATTAAGTCTATTTGTCATATTAATTAAATATAATTGTATATTGTGTAACTTATAAATGTTATAACCGTAAAATTCACTGCCGTTTTACATATTTTTGTCTTTATTTTATCAAAGGGAATGTGAGGGGAGGGGAGGGAACGATAATATGTTTCTGTTGAAGTATTTCGACAGTTGAAACCCACCTTAAGTTTAACAGTTTTGTTTCAATAGGTACTAGACTGGAATCCATAAAAATTAATAAAGCTTTTTATACCCAACTGTACTTTTATTCGAATTTCGACTGTACTTTTATCGAATAAATAAAGCAGACTGCCATCTATTGTCAGAATATGAACATTACGTAACCTAAACAGGATTATGTTTAATTGAAACGTATTACGTTACACAGAGGGCACTGAAATATTAATTTAGCCGAGTGAATTTGTAGTTTATATACAGCAATACTAACTATTGCCCGCGACTTTTAATTAAAAATAACTAAGTGCGGAATTAAAAAAATAACTTAGTAATTAGCCTTTGTGTTCTTCCACACTATGTTCTATACCAAATTTGATAGAGATACTTTAAGCCATTTTGGAGATACATAGTAACAAATATCCATCCATCCATCCAAACATTCGCATTTATAATATTTGTAAGATTTCAATATCTACGAATATCAATACTAAAATACTCAAAGCGGAGACTTAATCCTCTTATGAATGGATTTTCAGGTACTCTGCGAGATAGCAAGCGCTTTTCGAACAAAGAGTAGACCGGTCCCCTTTTATATTCAATGAGTAACTAGGATTCTGTTTTAGGGAAGGGGATCTTTCACCCCCTCCATGCTACACCTAGATACTGTATTTTATCAAGGTAAAACAGAAATTAAATTTTAAAGTTTTGTATGTACATTGATTAAGGCGGTGTAATTTTTTTAAGTTTATTTTTTGAACATCATTTAATATTTTATAGATGATTTGCAAGCGGCTTGAGCTTGCTAGATCACTTAATGCGCTAATGTTTCTATTCACGAGTAATTTGTTAATAATTCTAAATTCATAGATTATTATCTACGAGTATTTAACAATTCTATTTTATTTTTATTTTTATAAATTTTGAGATACTCTTAATGGCTACATTAAAAATAGTGGTTGTATTGAGAGATTTAATTATCATTAGGATACGGCAATAGCGTCTTACTTCAATTAAACCCACTTGAACCAGGTATGGGTCGCAATACCTAATACCTATTTATAAAATAAGCATAGAGAACAAAAGTAAAATTATGATTTTATTGAAAAAAAAAACTAACCCGGGTTTGCATATTATTTTCAGTATTGTTGAAATGCAATTCTTCGGATTGTACGCCTTCATAGAGCTGGAGTCATCCACCTCATTCATAATTCCAGTAATGTGTTTCACAAGAAATTATACAAAAACAATTTTTATATTATCTTAACGCACTTTAAAACACTTTAATGGTATCACAAGTCACATATCCTGATGTAAAAGGACCAAATTCGAATTACAATGAAAATAATGAAAAATTATTAAATATAAGATGGCAATTAAAGACAGGATTTAAACCTTACATTGTAAATACCACAAAATACACAATCACTTAATATAAATAATTGTATTGCCGAGTAGCATGCCCGCGCCAAACATGAACCTACTAATACTTGATTATTTTGTTTTTACAATACATCAAAATAAATATAATATTTGGTTATTAAATGTTTAAAGTGCCATCTATGAAAGTATTTTTATTCAAAAGAAGGCAAAATTTGTAACGGTTCAAAGCTTTGACACTAGATGGCGTGAGATATTTTCATTCGAATTAAAGGAAAAAGATGTAGAGAAAATAAAATTTATTATTTTTGTGGATGATTTTAGACACATACATTCGATAAAACTAATTTTTATTCTTCTAACTTGTTTTGTTTGTTTTAATTTAATTTATTTTGTTTTCTCCCTACGAGCAATATCTTACTTATTGTTAATATCATTTACCAAATAAATGAAATGAACACAAAAAATAACAATATGTGTTTTTGGTATACGTAAATCAAATATAGATTTTTTCTCTTTTTCTGTCTGTCAGGATTCCCATTCGTGTTGACAGACAGCAAAAAGTTAAACAAAAGGGATTCGCTTTAATCCCGGCAACGTTACCTGGGTAACAAGGTGATTGCCAGAGGGCTAATTGAAATTGTCGAGTACCCTACTCGACATTTTCAATCTATTAGCCCCCTGCCTTCTGAACCGAACTCAATTAGTCACGGCAGTCTGTGTACGTACTTATAAGGCGGTGTACAAACTAAAATACTGGATAAACACGTGTAAAGTTTATGTTTTTGCCAGAATGGCAAGAGACTGAGTTGTTTGCCCGACAGGCAAGAGAATCGTGTCCAAGGCGTCATCGTTGACCACAAAATCTTAGTAGCGGCGTTAGCGTTGGGCGACCGCCCAGGGCACCGGGCATAAGGGGCGCCGGACATAAGGCGGCGCCGGACATAAGACTTGGGTGCCACGTAAGTTACCCTATCTTTGGAAGGTTTCTCCCGACACCAAAAAAGGGGGCGCCGCAAAAATCTCGCCCAGGGCGCCGAAAATGCTAAAACCGTCACTGGAAAATCTGCATACAATCGAAGTTTTATTTGGTGTGTACGTGGACTAATGCTTAGCGTATTGATTTTGTATTTGGATGGTACGTACTCGTAATATGTACTGTTACCTATATCCAACAGATTCCTTTGATGCAATGAATTAAAATTATGTTTAAACAGACTAAAAAAGTAAAATAAAATATTATACACACATTTGTACAGGTTATCTATAGACTTTAGACGACATCCGCATTCTATCAATAAGAAATAAACGTAGTCGGTTAATTATTACTTCCTTTATTAGTTTACGATCGGATAATATTGTAACCCTTGATTTTATGAGGTTAAAAATATGTACTTGCTGAAATAAAAAAATTAAAAAAAGTTTTTTACATATTTTCGAAATATGCTTGTGCTTTAGTATGACAGTTTTAAGACGAATTAGAAAAAATACTCAATATAAATTTTATTTAAAGTCACTAATAGCTTTTGCCTGCGACTCCGTCCACACATAATTAGAAAAAAGCACTTAACTAGCCTATGTGTTCTTCCAGACTGTTTGTAATTATTATTTAGTTATTAAAAAGATAAATGAAATTATTTCCAAAATTTATTGGAACGAAGTTCCTTATCGCACGTTGTGAAAGGGGGCTAGACGGAAAAAATTCTTACGAAAAGTTGTCACGACACTTTTTGTTATAGTAAGCTATTGTAAGCTGTGCGGCGTCGCATGTTTCTCTGTCTGTCTCTCTCTCTCTTATAGAAAGCAAGCCAGATATTTTCATTTCTATTTCGCATTGAAAAGTGTGGTGTCGCGACTTAAAAAAATAATTTTTTTTTTTATTACAATTCCTTCACTAATTAATCGAAAGGAACTTCGTTCCATCTGGGTGTCCCTTGAAACCTCTCAAGTTTTTTTTTTTGTCGTGATAAATTTAATGCGTCAAGCATTAAAAATGTCATATTGTCTTCTTATTTCTCTACCGCGGCAATAAGAATAAGTTTAAAACAATATTTTACTTATTATTACGAAAAATATAGAATACAATAACTTAAATACCATCTCAAAGTATAAATATATCGAGCAAAAGTCGTGGGTGTCCGGGGAAATCCTTAAGGTCGGAAGTTAGAGCGTAGAGCGCAATAATCCCGAAATGTCACCACTTCTAAGTTCCACATGATGAATGTGTCGTGTGATCTCAAAACGCACTTAAACCCATCGTAATGCGACGACGTGCGCTGTAAATGTCTCTAGATAAAATCTGGACGTAAATATGGAATAAATACCGACTGTATTAGATCAAAAAAATACAGTTTATACACTGTTTAGTAAAACACGTATTTCATCACATCGACCACTAGTGAATTATATATGGACGTCGACGATATTCATTTTTAACATGTGATCGTCTAGCTTATGTCATGCAAAGATCTTTTCAGAGTTATTTAATATAATTAATATTGCTTTTTAATTCATTTTTTGTTATTCAATAACTTTCTTTAATTATTTAATAACGCTAGTTTTATACAATAAGCTTAATATTTGCTAAGCGTAATCCGTCTTTGTTTACTGGCACGTCAAAGATGACATGTTGTAAACAGGAAGTGGTGTGATCTTTTTTGTATGAATTATAATTATTACCCGACTGACGGGGGTCCATTTATTGTTATGTAGGTATCCTTGTAGCTATGTACCGTGGGTTTTATAAATAATCGACACTTTATGATTACTACATACTTAATACGTGCTAACATATGTTTAAGCAAAAAAAGTAATTGAAACACTGTCAAAGTTTTTTTTTTTTATAGTAAGGCAAAATTATGGTCTACTTTATTTATTCAAATATACAATAAATTATTAGATGTGCTTCTGTGGTGAAAATCACAGTTTGTAACAGTAATACCTTATATAAAGTGCGCAAAATCCAGTATGGTGTTCATTCAAAAAAAAAATAACCTTCGTTATATAACTAATTAACATTTTTAGAGGTTACAGAATAATTAAAAATTTTGTTACAGATGAGAAGTTGTTTTAAATATATAATTAAAAGAATACAAATAACATTTTAACACTCGTTATAACTTAATTGGGTCTTCAATTAATTGCTTGACCAAGGAACGTTAAATTGGGCAAAGTCTACGATGTACATGAGAACTAAGAAAGACTTTTTGACTATTTGAAAATAAACAATTAATAATTATTAATTAAAAAAAAACAATTTATTAGAAAACATTTAATACAAAAGATACATTGACTGTGAATGATTTGTTTAAGTTTATAAGCTTATCTCGTGTATCTAACGGTTCATAGTCTGACGGCTGTTTCACATTGACATATAAGTAACGCTTCCTTAAATGCTACTCAGTACTCTGAAAGGATAAACAATTTCCTGTTATAAATATTTTATCTGACAAATACGTGTATGAAATATTTGTTATGTTATACAGTGCGTTTCCACTACTGAGATAACTGTATAACATATTGTTGTTCTTCTTATTTCGGTTTAAAAACAAAAATAAAACTTACCAATGTTTTGACACAACATAATTATTTTAGGAATATATCAATACTACGCATAAATATAATACTATTCTGGTATGTATCTACCGCCTTATGGTAGAAGGAAGATGGGACGTAGCCCATTCCTGGGTGCACTTTCCTTCACCCGCAAGGTCTACCTCTGGCACCCACCTGTGAACCCTAGCCACCATAAAAATTGAATCTTATAAAAACCTTTGTTTACAACTTGTATGCTTTAAGTTCAAAACGCGCATCATTTGTTTCGAATTTATAACAAAGTACTTAATCGTCGGAGCAAAACAATCGTATTTTTTAAATCTTTTTTTGTTTTAAATGTATTTTTCCCTCGCAATCGGCTACGTGACTGTTCGCACAGCTTTGGGAAAAAAGGAAGTCCTCCGACGGCCGACCTTCGTAGATAAACAACAGCAATGCTTTGCTTTAATGTCAACATGCGTCGTAATAAGATTGCTGATTTTCGGATGTATACTGTCTAAAGATTCTATAGCGATAGGATCCAAAAACTATTGGTAAATTATCTAGATAGAAAATGGTAAAGATTTGGATATGATATTTGAGATCCTAAACTTGTCCAGTGAAATATATAGGTCAGTATTTTGTTGCGCTATAAATGTCAAATACATCGGGTCGTCTATTGCCACTAAACCGCGTCACACTTGATAGTCGATATGACGTTTGACACGAAACTCGGATCTAAATTGAAGGATGCTTCAATTGCCCTAACGGAATTTAAAAACGGATTAAATTTTCAAACATTTCTAATCCAGATAACATAGATTTCATGAACAATTTTAATAACTAATTGTTCTACAAATAATTGTTTACTTTTTCATCATTTATATATGTGGATCACGTTATGAATACTTTCCTTGTATAAACAAATTGCCTGGACACGATGTTCAGGGGACTATACCTAAGTAATTTGAAGCAAATCTAAGCATATTTTGTGAAAGGCTGTGGATAAGACCTTTATCCTGCAGCGGATTAACTACTACTAACGAAATGACAAATAATGCCAAGCTTCCACAACACAAAACGCAAACGAACAAAAGGAGAATTTCTACAGCGGTAGGACACACGTAATCGCCAAAAAAAACGCACACATGTGTTCCGTGTGTCTTAAAATTAAGCAAATTATTATAATTTTTAAACTTTTAAATTTGCATTGTTGTAAACGTTCAATCTACCTATATTATTTGAGTTGAAATATATGTTAGCATGGGCTATTAAATATGCTTTTACCGTCATAAATAGTTGTCTCTCCAACCCCTGGATATGTACGTTGTACAAAGGAGCCAACGGAAATTACATATCCCAAGCTGGAAATAATGTTGGCTGGAACAGCGAAGTTTCCTTTGACAGTTTGAAAATGAGTAAACCATTACAAGTGCATTATAAGCCGCATGTTGCAATCTTTTGTATTTGTTATTATGAGTTAGGTTTTTTATAGTTCATAAGAGTTATGTCATCTTATTGGGTCGTGGTCACAAAAAGAGACAAAAGGAAAATGAGATGACAAAAATTATATTTAAAATTTTTATTCTTCTTAAAGTACCCTCGCGAAGGTCGGCGAAAATCAAGGCAATCTGTACTCTTGAAATCGCGGGTCTAAATAACACGGGTGCTTTTTCCAAACTACTGGCGTAGTTTTTTTAGCCAGGTTGTCTTTCGTCCCATACTTTTCTCAATCTTCCATTGAACAGTGAGCTGCTGCAGGTCATATTCTTCCATTTGGGTTATAGTATTGTAAACTTTTTTTTTTTAATAAAAAGTATTTTTACATGTTTTTTTTTTTCATGGATCGATATCAAGATTAGTATTGAGTTATAAAAAATACTGTAAATTGTTGTGATTTTTTTTCATGTCTCAATATCCATTTCCCAGATTTAGAAGTCTAGTCTTTTCTAGAAGTCATCTTAGAATTTTTATTTTTAGATTTTACTGATTATATTTTTGGAACGAAATTCCTTATCGCGCGTTGTGAAAGGGGGCTAGACGGAAAAAATTCTTTCGAAAAGTTGTCACGTCACTTTTTGCTATAGTAAGTATGTTAACGACGAATGAGCGCTACTTCACCATGGCAACGACGTGACAATATATAACGAAAATTCATAGAAATAAAATGTACTTTTTGTGAAGACTTAAGTTTTTTATTCATAGAATAAACATTGGTTCCTTCACTAATTAATAGAAAGGAACTTCGTTCCATCCGGGTGTCCCTTGACACCCCTCAAGTTTTTTTTTTTTGAATTTATAATATTGGCAACATTTGTAAGAAGTAAGATAAGGTTTTTTTATAATATCCCGCCTATGTATATGTGTATTAACTATTATGTTATGTTTATTGACAAATATCATTGAAAATAAATAAACGACATATTTAATTTAATAAAAAATAGAGTTCTTTGGATTAATTAATATTCCTGTAAATATAATATTTTATTACACGAAATTATGAGCACTTTATTTGATATCTATAAGATATGTATACTGGCGAGTAATTAATACTGCATTAACTATAACATTTTAATTTGCAGCGGTTCTACAGAATTATATCATGATTCATACCAGCTCAAGGTTTTTAAACGTAATTACCTTCATATCTAAGTTAAAATAGTTATTCTTGTTTAACGTAACGTACTAAATACTTTACAAATAATAAAAAAAAAACTATGAAACTATGGTTTTTTTATGTCCATTACAGTTATTTGTAGCCAGCCAGTGGTTGAATTTTAAGAGGATCTTGCAAGAAATTCGTTTGTCTTGAATTTATTACGTCAAATAGCAAATGTTAATGTTTCGCATATTTTTCACACGAAGACAAAAGACATCTCACTAATTGTTAAAACACTCCAGTTTCGTGCGTGTCCTTTCAAACAATACCAGTACACTGCCACACTGTTCAGCCCATGTGTAAAACTAGTAACTTTACAAAATCATTTACCATCAATGGGGTTAATCAACTTTTCAATGAAGCAGTTTGCGTGTAAATTGACTTATCGTGACCGTGACAAAGTTTTTATTTGCAAAAGAAAATAATGTTAATTGAATTTCAACACAATTCTTTAAAATATTCTCGTTATGTTGACGACATTTTATGTTGATAATTTAACTAAACCAAAGGATTACCTTGGACGGTCCACCTGGACGGAGGCCGTTCCTGGTCCCCTTCCGTGGCCTCAATTCTAAGACTTTCCTTCCACATCTGGCGTCGTTAGCCCGACAGATGTAACCGGCGCATTGCCATTTCAGCCTACTGACTTTAAGAATTATGTCGTTTACATTGGTTCTCCGTCGAATTTCTCCGTTCCTCATTTTATCCCGTAGAGAAACACTTAGCATAATTCTTTCCATAGCTCGCTGAGCGAGATTTAACTTATGAGCGAACCCCACTGTAATAGGTCATTGTGGAATACGGAAGGCATTGTGAAAGGCATAATATGCCCAGCAGTGGATAGATAATGATGAAAGAAATGTTCTGAATTTAGAACACAGACGGAATAACCATAAAAACTTAGACAGTATTATATATGTTTTGGTTTAAAAATACAATTTGAGCCTATTTAATACACGCTGGAGCGTGTATTAGGCATTACCAGAAATAATAATTATTGAAATACGATTATGAGTAGGATTCCAATTACACGTATACGTATGCAAAGTACACACTTAAGGAAGTATGTTTTGACGAATCATTAATAATAATAACGAAACGAAACCGTTGACACGTTTACTCGCAACGCCAGACGCCAACGCCAGACCAACATTAAAAAACACAGTTTCCTTTTACACTGTACTTACTGTGACTTGCTTGCTGTTGCGTTCGCTTCCATTAACGAAAGAAACGACTAAATAAAACTAAATTTGGTATTTCCAACTTTTATGTACGACCATGGCGAAAATAATTCCAATAATTATAGTATCCGGTATCCGGTATTTATCTTTAGATACGGAGAGTTATTAAGGAAATTATATTTGTTTAAAATTTCGTGTCTGTATAAATAATTAAAGTGATTTATTCGAGTACATTGTTTTCTTTTATCTGATTTGAAAACGTTGATAGCTTTGTCTAGAAACCGTCAGTTGCTTTATCGCTTTGTTCTTTGCTTCTTTAATCCTTTATTATTGATATTTTGTTACGTATCTTAAGACTGAATATTTCATATGGTTATATTGCAAAAGCGTGCCTTTCGATAGACATCTTTATCCATATCGATAGATTTAGATTCAGTCATGTTTGGAACGAGAACCCTGGTATGGACAAAGTTAACTAAAATTTTAGTAAGTCAACATTTCTTCCATCCATAAATTTCCCATATGTAGAGACGAGATTTATGAGCTTTATATAGACAACTAGCTGTCGCCCGCGACTCCGTCCGCGCGCAATTAAAAATGGGGAGGGTATGAAAAATAGATGTTGGCCGATTCTCAGACCTACTGAATATGCTCATAAAATTTCATGAGAATCAAGCCGTTTCGGAGGAGTACGGGAACGAAAACTGTGACACGAGAATTTTTTATATTAGATTATCTAACACAGACTAAGAGTTCTTAATCACAGTATCTATAATTACGAATATTAAATTAACATTTCTAATAACGTATGTACAAATAATATAATATTTTGTCCGTCGTCCGTCCCAGTGGACAGGAGTCAGAAATAGCAGCAATGATATAAAATATGACTCTTAATTAACTAACATTGTTGGAAGAAGCCAGAGAATTAAATGGAAACGGTATTGATTGAATTTTTTCCGCAGCAGCACCGGCTTATTCCGAGAACTTAAAATATTCCTCAATCAATCAAGACTTACTCGGCAAGGTGATTTTCCCTCAGTATTATTACAAAAATTAATAACAACTCTATAAATTGTTTCAATTAGAAATATTTATACAGATGATCATTATAAAATACTACGACTTATTTACGCTTAACTTTAATAGATAAATGTGTCTGTGAGCCGGAGGCCAATTCTACTATTTTTACCTTTCCCACCATTTTCTTATAAGGAAAAGATAAGAAAGAAAATGGGGTAGAGGATGTTTACGAAAAATGTTTCAAAATCCATTATCCGTGTTTATTTTTTATTCGGTGTGTTTTTGTCCTTTAAATCTAAGATAAATATTTATAAACTTCAATTTTTTTGCAGATTTTTATAAGCAACGATTACTTTACAATTTAAGTGATGTCAGATGACCACTCGCTAGTTTGACACCTAACACAACAAAAAACATTGATAAAATATTTTTTTTCTTTAATGTTGGCAACCCTATAGAATATAAATCAAATAAACAATTAGCTCATCTATATCCATCTTATTAATTAATTGTTTATCTATATCTAAAAAAAAGTATAACAAAACATTACACAATATATTTAAGCATGTTGCGTAATAATTTTATTTTTTGCGTCGTTTGTGTCCTTCTTTTTAATTTTATGTAATTTTTATATTATTATTCTATTTTTATTCCTAAACGTTATTTTATTCCATATTATTATAACTGTATTACGACTGAAATTTACTTAAAAAAATAACACGTAACGTATATAAAAAATCATGCAGCAGAAAAAGTTGCTGAGGAGTAATCGTCGAGTCAAAAAAATTCACGGTTTGTTGGGAAAAAGGAAAATATATAGGTCTAGGTACAAAACAAGTGATCAACTTTCTTATGCATCCATTGGAGAATCGAATAGCCGTAATGTAAATTATGACGTCGGATTTAAAAAAAAATAATAGTTTACACAACCGGGTATGATGACATGATATCACAGTAAGAGCAATTAAAAAAAAAAACAGTTTGTCATTTTACGCGAAGATCAATTAAGTCACATTGTAATCTAATGATATTTACGTGTTTTAACTGTTAGATATAAGACAAAAAATAACTGCAGACTTGGAATTTATTAATATTTACTATCGTGGATACAAATTACAAGATAATAAAATATATAACGTTCACTATTGCATTATACAGGATGTATAATTTAGTTCAATAACTGGCTTAATGTATTTTCTATGTACGAGTGAACGGTGCTTCCGAAGGTTCATACACGGCGCATCCATTGATCATAATCCACAGAGATAATTACCAAGCCAATTAATATTGTACAATTTGTTCAGAAAATACCTTGAAATTTTACCTTATCTTATGCATAAAAATCTCATGTTATATATACATATGTTTGTGTATATGCAATGTAAGTTACCATATTCAGAAGGTCTGGGAATCGGCTCCAATCTATTTTTCAACTCTAATTAAGTTTTTTTTTACTGTGCCCGGACGGATTCGCGGGTAACAGCTAGTTAATTATATTATAATAACATTTAAACATAAAAGTAAAGACTTATGTCAAAGTATACGAACGAAACAAGCAATCTCTAAATGTAAACATTCAAAATCGGTTATAACAATATCGCAAGAACTGACCATATATAATGACTAAATGACGCCCGCGACTCCGTCCGCGCATGATTAAAAAAAATAAGTAGCCTATGTGTTCTTCCAAACTATGTTCAAACAACCATCCATTCATCCATCCATCTAAACATTCGCATTTATGACATCAGTAAGATAACTGTATTTTTATGAATTTGATGAAACTCTTCCGATATTGAATTTGTAATTTTGTTTTAGTCGAATTCAAAAGGAAGGAGGTCGACTTCAAATGTGTAAAACAAACTAAAAAAAATGTTTTATGATAACATACATAACTAATAAATAAACATGGATTTAATTTAAATATAATACATAAAAACTAAAATATGTCATTAAAAGGTGTCCCTTTAGGCAAGGTTCCGAAGATACTGGCAGCGTTCCCCCTTTGAATGGCTATACTAATTCTTTGTCCGAGGTAGCTGCCAGCTCTTCGGTCTCCTGTGATGTCGATTAACCTTTTTGCTGTTTTTTTTTTTTTTTTATAATAGAAGGGGGCAAACGAGCAGCGGGAACACCAAGGTGTTCATCGACGCCCATGGACATCTGCAATACCAGAGGAAACGCAAATGCGTTGCCGGCCTTTGAGATGGTGATTGTTTCCTTAAAAATCCTTCTAGCGCTAGGACCCCACGGACCAAGGGTCTCGACACCGAATGGGACAAATTCATATTCGGAGCCTAGACCCCTGTATTTTTTAGCTTATATATTTTTTTTATTTATTTACTTATTTATATTTCAGTGAACCGGTAACTTCAACAGGTGTTGCTGCCACAAAGTTGTAGAGGTTTTTTATGCCAATTTACGAAACAACGTATATTAAACCTTCTAATATCACACAACACATTTTCCAGATCAGCAGTATTTTGAAAATATCAATTATGAAAATTAACTGACATTTAATTCAATGCTACTTTATAAAAAATTTCCCTTGTATTAAATTAATATTTATTATTAAAATAAACTCAACTAGGAGTACGTGAATTTATGTTTTATCTTATCGACCATTAAATCAAATACGATTTACATTTTATCGACCGGTTACGGCTGTACTGAATGTTAATGTATGTTATCTGGAGACTGTATGGCGCGACACTTGTCTAAAACAATAAAACTATGGCAATAGTACATATAAATAGCCTTTAAGTGCGAAAGTGTTTTGGCTTTTAAGGCTCTTTTAAATTTTAAACGCGAAATGATAAGACACTAACTTACATATAGTTTACAGGTATAACAAGATTCAAACTTCATAGCCGCGCATAAGTTGACACAGGGAAGTGCCCCGTCTGGCGGATTTCTAAAACCCTATAGATCCAAAGATTTATTAATAGAGTTTGTCTCAATAACACACACATAACTGATTACCAAATCTTATCTATACATATAAAAAAAGTTGTGTTAGTTACACCATTTATAACTCAAGAACGGCTGAATCGATTTGACTGAAAATTGGTGGGCAGGCAGCTTAGAACCAGGAATAGGACATAGGATAATTTTTACCCCGTTTTCTTTTTTTTTTTTTTATTCTGCGCGGACGGAGTCGCGGGAAAAAGCTAGTAAATAAAATTGTCTCCACTTATAATTGGTCATTACAGTATAAATTGCATAATTCTCAATGCAGTAATGTCGATCAGCGATTAACCATGAAGCTTCTACAGATCTCTTGATTATTATTCCACAGATAATCATTTGTAAAGACAACGCCCAGTAACAATGAAGATAATTAATTAAATAGCGCATCTAAATCATTTCATCCGATCAATTGTTTCTTACCATTACCTCGTTATACCATAGCCTTGCTTAGATTAATTAAATTAAATAAAAAAGGACTAAAGTGACAATGGAATAAAGAATGCGGTAACAAATACTCTGTGAAAATAATGGTCTTGAAATGTTTTTGTACTGTACATATCATATTTCCGTAGACAGCTGTACATAGCTATGTGAGAATTTAGTATTAAATTCCACGCATGCTTTCGATTCTAATTATAAACTAAACAATAAGAAAAGCAATTTCATTAAGTTTAATAACCGATTGTACTAACAAGTTGATCACGACAGAAATATTTATAACAATAAAAAAACTTGAGAGGTGTCAAGGGACACCCGGATGGAACGAAGTTCCTTTCGATTAATTAGTGAAGGAACCAATGTTTATTCTATGAATAAAAAACTTAAGTCTTCACAAGAAGTACATTTTATTTCTATGAATTTTCGTTATATATTGTCACGTCGTTGCCATGGTGAAGTAGCGCTCATTCGTCGTTAACATACTTACTATAGCAAAAAGTGTCGTGACAATTTTTTCCGTCTAGCCCCCTTTCACAACGTGCGATAAGGAACTTCGTTCCAATACTATTTGTAAAAACGTGACGTGATAGGTGATGTATAAAACACTACTTGAACCAGATATGCCTTTAAAATCCAAATAAAAAAGTCTATAGGGCTTCAAAACATCTCTGCTTAAAAAATAATCACTTGGGTATACTTTAACGACTCAAATATTATAATGGAGCCTATAAAAATAATTGTAATACAAACTATTAGATAAATCTAATTATCAGTACCTTGCGACAATTGTATTGTAATTATCCAGCAGATATAATATACTATCATTATTTATGCATTATAAAGTCATTGATTAGTAATAACAAAGTATCACATTATTTGAAGTATATTAATATCTTTGCGAAACTTATGTTCTTTATATATAACTAGCTGTCGCCCGCGACTCCGTCCGCGCGCATTTAAAAAAAAATGAAAAATAGATGTTGGCCGATTCTCAGACCTACTGAATATGCTCACAAAATTTCATGAGAATCGGTCAAGCCGTTTCGGAGGAGTACGGGAACGAAAATTGTGACAGGAGAATTTTATATATTAGATAAGATGCAAACTTTAAAGCGTGTTGTTATTTGATGCGAGCGCATATATTCCCAGGAGTGAATGCCAGGTAGATTCACAGAAGGTACGTCCAGCCGATACTTAAAATTATGTTCTGAGGAACATGCCGTGCGAAATTGTGAGCCGGCATAAAGTTTTGTTGTTATTATACATGTTCTAATGTATTATAAAAACAACTTAAATTGAATCCAATTATACAAAACCTAATTGCACTTAATTTAAATATAATACAAAAACTAAAATATGTCATTAAAATGTGTCCCTTTAGGCAAGGTTCCGAAGATACTGGCAGCGTTCCCCCTTTGAATCACTAGACTAATTCTTTGTCCGAGGTAGCTGCCAGCTCTTCGGTCTCTTGTGATTTCGACTAACCTTTTCGCTGTTTCCTTAAAAAGCCTTCTAGCGCTAGGACCCCACGGACCAAGGGTCTCGACACCGAATGGGACAAATTCATATTCGGAGCCTAGACCCCTGTATTTGTTAGCGAATGGAATTATTTTGAAGTCATAGTTATAGCGTTCATAGTCACGTAAAGGTATTTTTGCGAAAGTCAGAACAATACTCGCTGATGATAATTATAAGGAATAATATATTCGAAAGTGTATTGTTACATTCTAGTCGTATATTTGTGAAATGTTGTTGAAATTGGCATTATATGAATCTCATTACGCGAATGCTATTAAAAATGTATTGTGGAATATTATATGACCTTATAGAAAATCATTTGATATTGACTAATCACAGGACAACACATTTATCACCATGCGGATAATATTGTGGTTGAGTATTCATGCTAAAAAACCACAGTTATTTGTAGTCGGCTTCCTGTCATGTTTTCCTCTTACGAGTTTAATATATTATAGTCAAGTCTCAAATTACAGCAATGTTTTGGGTTTCCATTGTCGAAGCTTTTGATATGTTTTACTTATTTATACCATAAAATCTTCCTGAACTTTAAATTACTACAATTTGGTTGAAATAAAGGTATATACATAACAGAGCAAAGGCAACGCCTTGATCCGATCGCCCTGACTTCAAAGAGAACAAGGCTACGTTTTTCAGGGCACCTTTGCAATCTGAATTATTCACACGTGTACTTATAAGATGTTTTTATAATTACGAATACCATAAAAAACTGTTGCAAATATTTTTACTGATTTACTTCTATCATGGATGGAGACATATTATCAAATCATGAGCCACAGGAATTTTTAATCTATTTTAATATCCATACCTCTATATATGAGAACGTGTTTTTTTTTATTTTACCAATATTTTCCATATTATGAAATTCGTAACATAGCCGAAATAAAGCTCGAAAAATTATTGTAGCTTTACAATATGCTAAAATTACCTCTTTTGATAACCAATGCAAACTGCATACCTATTAAGTGTCTTAAATCTTTTCAAAGACAATAATTGAAAAATTGGCATTTATTATTCCGAATTTATTGACTTAACGGCTCTCAACCGCTGGGTACGGTTGGCATGACGAAATTACAACGGCTAGAAGTTGACTAATGACAGGTCTGAGCTATGGACTAAAGTAAAAGACAGACAAGAACGAAGTCGTAAAATCTGAATAGATTGGCCTTGGCAAATTGCAGTTACTTATATCTAGTTATAAAGGAATTGAGATGAATTAAATATGTACCACTGACGTTGTACCTTAAGTTTATCGTTTTGGGGTTTTACGAAACTCTGTTACTACTCTCCAAGCTTTCCAGAATTAATTATTCTTTTAGAGGAAAACTGGCCTTGAATAGTCATACTTATAGACATTACCCTCAACAATAAATACATGAATTGTTAATCTTTTTATAAGATAATGCGACAAAGGAGGATCCCGTAATATTGAGTGATCACCGACGTTCATGAACACCAGTAGAACTGCAGATGCTTTTCCTTTGAGGAAATGGAACGCTCGCATCATAATCTCTCTGTCCTTATACCACTTACGTAGAGTCGGCGCACCAAGTTTTTGTTCTCTATATCGATGTATCTTCCGACATCTCAGTCCTTAGTCCCATCTTGATCATGTCATCTCTTCCTAGGCCTACCTTTACCAGTGTAGCCCTCCGCACGCTAAGTACGCTAAAAGATACGCTCGCATATTTTCATCGCTAATGTAAAAAATGACACAAGGAATAGATAAGAAAATTAGTGTAGAGAAGTGAAAAAAGGGACAGGACAATAATTATTCATTTTTGTGTGAAGTAAGTGAAATAAGGAAGAATACTTATACTACAATTATGGTTTTTTGATCTTGGTACTTCCCCGTCAATGATTCATATAATTTTTCCGTTGCTGTGTCTTACAGCATCGAAATTATTGTACTGAATTAACGTTGACAACGAAAGTTAAACAAATAACTACAAAACGTTACAAATAAGTCAAAAATAACATTACTAATATTCCATGCTATCCTTCTTCTATTCTTATCTATTTCAATTTATTCGTCGGTATTTTTATTTATCAGATGTCTTCCTCGTGATATTGACCCAATTGAATTTGTTTAAGATTATCTAGGAGGGATCTCTTAGAGTAGATTTTTTTAGAGAAATCGACACTTGGAGGCTATTTTATTACTTAGTACTCTTTTATTGTGAAAAACATGATGATTTGTACAAAGACATTTCGTTTAAAGGACAAATTTACCGCTATTCTGATGGAAAAACCGAAATATATGACGGTCTACATAATATTTACTTATATTTCATACAAACGTTATTGTTTATATATGCATGACTATGAAGATTCATCAATCACTGAGAGTGACTAAAGGGTGACTTTACCGAAGTTATACCCACCTATATCACAATTTCCCATTACCCTAAGCAGGTACTTTTTACCCAATCAATCCATCCAACTTTAATATTTTCCTGTAAGTACATAAATCTACTAACTTCTTTCTTTTATACAATAAAAAAACTTGAACCCGTCTTAAATTTTTTAACTATCAAAAAGGTGACACGATTTTTACGTGAAAGCATTTAGTACGAGTATATATCTGTAGAAAAAGATAGATAAATATACGTACGTTCATACATCCGAAATGTATACTTTTAAATACATATATACAAAAAATCTGCTTTATTTTACCACCAAGGACCTAATATGTATATGTCGCAGTCATATTGTATAATCCGCTGTATTACATTACGGCTAGCTGTTATCACAAACAGGGCCGTTTTGAAATGCGGCGGTTCAACGAGTATACGGATTGAATGCGGCTGAATAAAAAACCGCCGGAATGTATTCGGCGCTAAGCGACGTTCAACACTAGGCTAGCCACAATGTGATAAATGTTAAGAAGACTGAATAAGGAAATTCGTATTTTTGGTTAGATTTTCCACTACTTTTGACGTAACTTTGACAGTTTTTTTTTAATAAATGTCCAAAGGATACATATTATACAGTCTCACTTCAGTAAATTTAAAAAAATATTATATTTAATTCGATTAAAGTTTTTTAAACCAAATATACTACTTATTTTAGTTTTTATTGCGAAACTTTATCTTAAATTAAAAAATAAGAAAAACTATATTTAATTGAATTTTTTAATAATTTTGATAAAAACCAGAACGCAAAACGCAGGTCACAGAACCGAGTCAGTCAACCCCGACTCCACGCGGTACTTTCTGCCCTACCCCTAGAGTGTTCATTAAAAGCCGGAGGCGAGGAAGATCCCGCGTGCCCGCCCCTTGGTACACTAAGCCGGAGAGGCTGCTCATCCCATAGCGCTGGAGCCGTTGCAAATTTCTCTTGTTGGAAAACAAATTCTGCCCATTTCATATGGTTGTTTAAAATAAGTAGTAAGTTATTAGATATAACTCTTTCCGTCATAAAGGTCGCAGCCGCTGACTTGCATATCTAAAGTTTTACCTTATTTTCTGATTAATAAAATTGATTTCCATTTTAAGCATTGTTTCATTTTGTAAGTATGGTAACCCTACAAATTAAGTATTAGGACAATGCGGCTACTCGTTGAACCACCGCATTTCAAAACGGCCCTGTTTTTGATAACAGCTAGCCGTAATGTAATATGGCGGATTATACAATTTGCCTGCCACATACATATACAGATTAGTTTTTTATATGTTATACGTTATTTTTCATTAATTTGAATATTGAATTCGTTTCTTACTACGCAAAACTCAAAAGTTAACCTTATACGAGTATATCATGTTGAAAATTCATTAAATTCATAGTATTTTATAGAAACAATAATCGTATTCAATGTTTAAAAAATTTAAATGACATTTAGTAGAAGCATTCGTCGTTTTGTAAATTTTATTTTGAGAAACCGGTGTGCCTTACTTGTTTCGATTTTTTTTATTTCCCGACACTAGTTTTTTTTTAAAGATTACATCGTAGTTTATTCAAGAAACAAAAATAAATAAAAAACCACTAGCATTAATTAAACAAGTAGGCTAGGCTAAGTTAGGTAATTTCGTTTATTAAAACCAGGCAATACAAGACTCTTCTTTACTAATCAAACAATGTTAACTTATCTAAGACGTTTTCTACTAACTTTGCTAATCACTTTGGCTGGCTATAAAGTCATTTTTTGGCCCTATGATGGCTTATTATAATCAAATATAAATGAAGAAATCATCATCATCAGTTCACTATACGTCTATACTGAGGGGCTCGGAGCCTACCCTAAGTTAGGGGTGAATAGGCCATAGTCAACCACGTTGGCCCAGTGCGAGTTGGTTGACTTCACACATATTCTCACATATCATATATGAACTTCTTCTTAGATATGTGCAACCGCATCACGATGTTTTCACTGAATAAATAATAATTAAATATTATTGCATTTTCTTTTTGTAAAGTTTTTCTGTAAATGCAATTGTGAGATTTTTAATAATGACGTTTTCTAGATTTACATTGAAGTTCAATGTTTTGTTTAAATATCATTTTTTTTTGTTTATTAAAGTTTAAAGCTGTTAATAGTATAACAATTTTACTACAGTTTTTTTTCTATAAATGTAATGTTTACTAAATTTGTATCCAATTCTATATTCAAAATACGTCGTTTCTTATGTAAAGTAGCTATTAAAGCACTTATTGAATATGTCATATATTTTGAAAAAATATATATCATTTCCTTATTTTGACCGTGGGAATATATTATATTATAATATACTAAATGTTTCGCTCGTGTAATAATGTTGCAATATGCAAGTAAGTAAGCAGTTTAAGTCTTTTTTTTTTTTCTAAGAAATGAACAAGACAGAAATAGTAAGTGTCTCATCTGGTCTTATATTTATCAAAAAGCTTTGCGCTAAGGGTATTTGGATGCACCGCTCATCTTTAATGGATATAGAGATACAACGGATCGCCGTCAAATCCGCTTTCTCATATTTACGTTGTTGAAGATTAAGAATACTCTACATCATGATAGTATTTCACAATAGTTGTTGCGGGCATTATTTCTTACGGAAGGAACAATTGGTTAAAAGATATACATTTTCAATAGTTTACATACCAGTTGCACAACAATGAGCCTTACGATTTAAAAATCGCATGTTAATACGTAAAAATATATTTTCTCGCATCGAACGTAAATTGCAAAGAAAATGAATACTTACCAATGCTCCATAAAAATTACATATTGCGTATAGAGCTAATGTTACATGAAATAAATAAATAAAATAAATAAATATTATTTGGATTAACCTATTACTGAGATTTGGACGAATTGTTGAAATGAGACGGAGATTACTATATCAAAAATTGGTGGCAAATATTACCTAAGTTTACGCCATAGTCGAATTACATAATGCATGGTGTATATGAGCGACGCCTTGACTTTCACCTTTGGCATTGGTGAGTGGACGGCGGCGTGCGGACGTGATTCGGGACGTTACGTGGCGACCTTGACTTTAACCCTCGTGGCAGTGCCAACAGCGAACAACTATAAATATAAAAATAACACAAGATAACGATAGATCGTTCTCTCGAATCAATATTCGATCCCCAATCTTTTTTTGTCCACCTGAAGTATTTTTAATTAAGAATTTAATTATCGCCTAATTCAAATCTAAAGATCACAATATAAATGTGATTTAAAAGGGCAATAAAAATGTTTTGTATTACTTTCCATTCAAATAAAAAAAAATCGGATCGATCACAAGGATCGAGTATTGATTTCAGCGGTTAAAGAAGCAGTTATAATTCTTTTACATAGCCAGAGGATTTATAAACAAGTAAGCTACCAATTATCAAAGAGTATATTTTTACCTGATGTATTTTTATACCTAATTGTGTTACCGACTGTAATGTTATTATTATTACATAAAAATATGTTACTTTTAAGTAAAACCTTGATTTAAATTTGTTGCGCAAATCATTTAAAACGGGAAGGTCAGAAATGTTTGTATTTTTTTTTTCAAAAATTAAACACAGACTGTTTTTCTGTATAAACCATTTAAAACTTGTTTCTTTTTAATAAAACTAGTTTGTCGTTAGAGACTTAGTTAATATAATTTAGCACTGGTTTATTTTTGTACCTACTAGCGGCTTCACCTGGGTGGTAAAGAATACACTTATTCTATTAGGTGTGATACTTATTCTGTGTAATCAGTACCCTTCTTATTGATGTCCCATTTATTAAGCCCAGCCTTCAAAATTATTTGTCAGATTTACAATAAAAAATGCTTTAATTTAAATCAACAATTACATACTACAACGAAACACACCTATTTTGATAAGTATTACTATAACACCAAAAAATCACGTAGCAAATAACATGAGATTTTTTATTGCTTGTTCTAAAGCAAAAGGTGGTTATTGTGAGAAAACCTTAAAATCATATTATTATCCCTTTCATTATCTTTGAAATAAACAGAGATATGTATCAATACAAGTGCACGATAGTGGAGTTGCTCGGTTAAATATACCTTGATTACTAAAAGCACCGTTTAAAATTCGTTAAAAAACAAGAAAATAAATACAATCAATGCATTTTTTTCCAGTTTATTCTTATATATGTCGTCGTCATTATTGATTAACTTAAAATTAATGTCATAGAGTTAAAATGAGCTTTAAACTGGAATTTCGAATTTAGAAACCTACGATAAATGTATTAAGCAAATTAAGTGAATGTTAAATTAATTTATAGCAGGCTGTCATTAACGTCAATTACAAATAGAATAAAATAATACAGACTAAATACAAGCGAGAAGCAATTATTTTCGTATCACGTAAAATTTTCTTGCTTAACAGATTAATAAGTACACTTGAAATTTATTAATACTTCGATGCAAATTGCAATTTCCTTTCCTGATATAATAACTTATTACTAACAAAATTCACATGCTAATAGCTTATAGTTGGGCTTTTCATTTTTTTTACAACATTTATACATGTGCATAAAAGTCAAGTGATTAGATTAGTTTCATTAGCTTGTTTTGTGAAATACAATAAGTCTAAATTCATTTCGGCGAAGTGATTTAAGATACTCGTACATAGGTATGGAAAGGATAATAACGAATAAATTATAATATTGAAAACCCAACGTAAAATAGGATTTAACATAAATGAGTAATATTAATACGAGTAGTATCACGCTCTATTGTTTGTCTTTTCTCGAAAAATCGAAACAGAGTTGCGATTTAGTTCTAGAAGTAAAAAAAAACCTTAGTATAAATATAGTGCTATGCAACGTTCAGGTAGCTCGAAATTTTGCGCGAATCGCTACGCACCAGATAATTTTAAGAATTATAGTTATGTAACAGGGACATGGGACACAATCTTAGCCACGATGTTTTCAAGTCGCAATTGACATGCGCTCGCAGCTAATTTATGTTTGAATATAAATCTATAAGTTTGTATCTTATAATTGGCATGTTATTGCGTACAGGTGACATTGCTGGCTGACATAAAAACGTTTAAATAAAAAAAAATACAAATTATCATTATAAGCTGCCGCATGCATGTATGATGACATTTGATGTCCTCATAATTTTTTTTTAAATCAATCGTTTTTCCACATTTTTTCCTCAGCGTATTTCTTAAAGTATTTTGGACGACCTACTATATTACACATAAAGGAAATCACTGTAGGTACTCCTTCATGGAGAAACAAAGATTTACAGATAAAGAAATAATTACAAGATAATAAAAAACTGCAATATGTTCAACTTAATACTTTACTAAAAACAATATTAAAAATATTTTTTTTTTACATTTCATCTTCAACTTTCAGCAATACTTTTTTAAGTTTTTAGGGAATGTTTGTAATTGGAAATTACCACTTTCTGTTATTATTCAAATTTTATCATTTGATACCCATATTTTTATTTTAAAACACTATGATTAAAAAATTTAGTTAACACAGGTTGTGATATGATAATTATGATATATGATCTAATATATAAAATTCTCGTGTCGCAATTTTGTGAGCATATTGAGTAGGTCTGAGAATCGGCCAACATCTATTTTTCATACCCCCCCCCCATTTTTTAACTGCGCGCGGACGGAGTCGCGGGCGACAGCTAGTATTATATAAAAATGTCAAAATCGCATTAGTACTTTGTTTTATTTTTCCATTTTCCTTATTTCTACATACATAAACTGTAAAGAATCTGTCTGAAGACTGTCTTTAATTATATTTTTTTGACAAAAAGGTAGCTAAGTGTTTACTTTTTGCTCACACTTATGTTAACTTGGTTTTGGTTAAGTAAACTAAGTACCAAAAATTTGTTTTTGTAATTTTGAAGTTAAGATTGTGAACGAAAAAATTATGTATCAAATAAAATTTTAGCATTCAGTTTCTATTTAAATACAAGAATTCATTTTATTGTACTTACGTTCTATTTAAAAACATGTTGTTTTAAAACTTGTTGATATTTATTAAATTCATCTACCTTTTTACCAAGCATGAATACTAACTAGTAAAATTCAACTCGTTATGTTAGTTATCAAATGATTATTTTTTTCAATTGAAGGCACGAGAGATGAGTGAGTCAACTTGGCGACTGTGTACAACAAACGCTCACGTCTCTCGGCCTATAGCGCAGGTCAAGGGAAGCCACGCTCAGCTTTATTGTTAAATCACTGCAATTTATATCATTCGATTTTTTTATAATACAACATAATATAATAAAAAATGTTAGCGACCGCATTTGAAAACAAATAGTATTATGGTTCAGTTCTATATACTTTAAAATTATTTTATTATTTACTTTAATTATTTTTTTCTAAGAGAAGGGGACAAACGAGGGGTGGGAATAGCGAGGTGATCAACGACGTCCATAGACATCCGCAATTCCAGAGGATCTGGAGATGCGTAGATGGCATTTCACGAAAAAGTACGTTCTTGAACGACCCTATGAATCTATATAAAAATAACCTGTGTTATGGCTTATCGACAAAAGTGTTAAACAAAACCGTATAGTATCAAATAGTATCAAATAATGAAATAAACATGTGATATTACATAAAAAAACGACATTATACAAAGGAAGCGTAAACATAACATTTGTTGATACATAGAATATAAGGTTTAATAATTTTCGTAAGATTAACAGCGATACACAATTATCATACAAAAACGGCACTATTGCACTTGATTAATTCAAATTGATAGATCCTACAACAACAGGGGTAGACGCCAGCAACAACAACATCTGTTGCACGAATTGGCCGGCTCGCCCGGTGAAATACCACGACCACACAGAAGACAGGCGTGAAGTGGAAGTAATTCCGCGTTTCTTCTGATGAATGTGGTGCTGGAGGCCTAATTTTAATCCTCTTTCCCTTCCCGCCCTTTTCTTAAAAGGAAAGGATGGGAAGGGGAGGTGGATTTGATGGAAGAGGAGATGCATAGGAAGGGGAAATGTCTTATTTCTGTGCGTCGTCTTCTCCGTTGATTAAAGGTAGGCAACGGATCTGCATTTCCGGATGTCTATAGGCAACAGTCGCCTCGCTATTTTGACCAATTCAGGTGGTCGTTTGCTCGTTTGCTACCTTTTGATATAAAGAAAAAGTTGAAACTACAGCTGAGGTAAATCAATAAAGATTTAAAAAAAAATGAGATTTTTATTAGTATTTAATAAGAATCATAGTTGATAGGTTCTCACGAGGGCAGTATAGTGAGCCAAAGCTATAGACTGAGCAGTATTGTTACTCTTTGAATGCATAAGCCGTGAGAGACCAGTACCGTTTTAGAAGGGAACGGTGATATTCCACTGTCGTTATCTTATAAATAAACTGTACACTGCACTACCTTATTCTTCTGCCTTCGTGTGAAACTTAATTTCTAAAGCTTCCGTGTCATAATGCAATGTAAAGTTTCCGCCAAAGCTCAACGCTGCCATATCTATATCGTGACCGGAAGTGTTATGTCCTTGCCGTACACCACGATTCAATATTTGTAAAGCACGCTTACTATATGATTTTAACATTAAGAAATCAACAATATTCCTAGCGACACCCGAAACAATTTAAAATAAATGTAAAAATTTCAACCATCCTGTATCATCTGCAGCTACGAAAGTGAACCGAAAGCAAAGTGAATTTTGATAACATGATACTTGTATAAGCTTACTTAGCTCGTTTCATCGAACTGTTTAGCAGTTATGTCCTTTCACTCAAGGGCAGAATCTAAAGTATTTTGCGATATAGAGAAAATTGCTGTAGCTTCTCGGAGTGTGTACGGGAGGCAGTGAATCATTGTCATCTTAAAGGTTATGCAATCATATTTTGATAGGCCTTATTGTCTAGACTTGAGTGACATACAAATACGGCGCAATTTTATTGTTGTGGTAAATAAGCGGATATCACACATTTACTTGTCTCTGTGGAAACATAAATAATACTAATTGTAAATCTATTTTTAAACGGTAGTAATAAATGCCATATGGTCATATGAGCTATGGACTAAAGTAAAAGACAGACAAGAACGAAGTCGTAAAATCTGAATAGATTGGCCTTGGCAAATTGCAGTTACTTATATCTAGTTATAAAGGAATTGAGATGAATTAAATATGTACCACTGACGTTGTACCTTAAGTTTATCGTTTTGGGGTTTTACGAAACTCTGTTACTACTCTCCAAGCTTTCCAGAATTAATTATTCTTTTAGAGGAAAACTGGCCTTGAATAGTCATACTTATAGACATTACCCTCAACAATAAATACATGAATTGTTAATCTTTTTATAAGATAATGCGACAAAGGAGGATCCCGTAATATTGAGTGATCACCGACGTTCATGAACACCAGTAGAACTGCAGATGCTTTTCCTTTGAGGAAATGGAACGCTCGCATCATAATCTCTCTGTCCTTATACCACTTACGTAGAGTCGGCGCACCAAGTTTTTGTTCTCTATATCGATGTATCTTCCGACATCTCAGTCCTTAGTCCCATCTTGATCATGTCATCTCTTCCTAGGCCTACCTTTACCAGTGTAGCCCTCCGCACGCTAAGTACGCTAAAAGATACGCTCGCATATTTTCATCGCTAATGTAAAAAATGACACAAGGAATAGATAAGAAAATTAGTGTAGAGAAGTGAAAAAAGGGACAGGACAATAATTATTCATTTTTGTGTGAAGTAAGTGAAATAAGGAAGAATACTTATACTACAATTATGGTTTTTTGATCTTGGTACTTCCCCGTCAATGATTCATATAATTTTTCCGTTGCTGTGTCTTACAGCATCGAAATTATTGTACTGAATTAACGTTGACAACGAAAGTTAAACAAATAACTACAAAACGTTACAAATAAGTCAAAAATAACATTACTAATATTCCATGCTATCCTTCTTCTATTCTTATCTATTTCAATTTATTCGTCGGTATTTTTATTTATCAGATGTCTTCCTCGTGATATTGACCCAATTGAATTTGTTTAAGATTATCTAGGAGGGATCTCTTAGAGTAGATTTTTTTAGAGAAATCGACACTTGGAGGCTATTTTATTACTTAGTACTCTTTTATTGTGAAAAACATGATGATTTGTACAAAGACATTTCGTTTAAAGGACAAATTTACCGCTATTCTGATGGAAAAACCGAAATATATGACGGTCTACATAATATTTACTTATATTTCATACAAACGTTATTGTTTATATATGCATGACTATGAAGATTCATCAATCACTGAGAGTGACTAAAGGGTGACTTTACCGAAGTTATACCCACCTATATCACAATTTCCCATTACCCTAAGCAGGTACTTTTTACCCAATCAATCCATCCAACTTTAATATTTTCCTGTAAGTACATAAATCTACTAACTTCTTTCTTTTATACAATAAAAAAACTTGAACCCGTCTTAAATTTTTTAACTATCAAAAAGGTGACACGATTTTTACGTGAAAGCATTTAGTACGAGTATATATCTGTAGAAAAAGATAGATAAATATACGTACGTTCATACATCCGAAATGTATACTTTTAAATACATATATACAAAAAATCTGCTTTATTTTACCACCAAGGACCTAATATGTATATGTCGCAGTCATATTGTATAATCCGCTGTATTACATTACGGCTAGCTGTTATCACAAACAGGGCCGTTTTGAAATGCGGCGGTTCAACGAGTATACGGATTGAATGCGGCTGAATAAAAAACCGCCGGAATGTATTCGGCGCTAAGCGACGTTCAACACTAGGCTAGCCACAATGTGATAAATGTTAAGAAGACTGAATAAGGAAATTCGTATTTTTGGTTAGATTTTCCACTACTTTTGACGTAACTTTGACAGTTTTTTTTTAATAAATGTCCAAAGGATACATATTATACAGTCTCACTTCAGTAAATTTAAAAAAATATTATATTTAATTCGATTAAAGTTTTTTAAACCAAATATACTACTTATTTTAGTTTTTATTGCGAAACTTTATCTTAAATTAAAAAATAAGAAAAACTATATTTAATTGAATTTTTTAATAATTTTGATAAAAACCAGAACGCAAAACGCAGGTCACAGAACCGAGTCAGTCAACCCCGACTCCACGCGGTACTTTCTGCCCTACCCCTAGAGTGTTCATTAAAAGCCGGAGGCGAGGAAGATCCCGCGTGCCCGCCCCTTGGTACACTAAGCCGGAGAGGCTGCTCATCCCATAGCGCTGGAGCCGTTGCAAATTTCTCTTGTTGGAAAACAAATTCTGCCCATTTCATATGGTTGTTTAAAATAAGTAGTAAGTTATTAGATATAACTCTTTCCGTCATAAAGGTCGCAGCCGCTGACTTGCATATCTAAAGTTTTACCTTATTTTCTGATTAATAAAATTGATTTCCATTTTAAGCATTGTTTCATTTTGTAAGTATGGTAACCCTACAAATTAAGTATTAGGACAATGCGGCTACTCGTTGAACCACCGCATTTCAAAACGGCCCTGTTTTTGATAACAGCTAGCCGTAATGTAATATGGCGGATTATACAATTTGCCTGCCACATACATATACAGATTAGTTTTTTATATGTTATACGTTATTTTTCATTAATTTGAATATTGAATTCGTTTCTTACTACGCAAAACTCAAAAGTTAACCTTATACGAGTATATCATGTTGAAAATTCATTAAATTCATAGTATTTTATAGAAACAATAATCGTATTCAATGTTTAAAAAATTTAAATGACATTTAGTAGAAGCATTCGTCGTTTTGTAAATTTTATTTTGAGAAACCGGTGTGCCTTACTTGTTTCGATTTTTTTTATTTCCCGACACTAGTTTTTTTTTAAAGATTACATCGTAGTTTATTCAAGAAACAAAAATAAATAAAAAACCACTAGCATTAATTAAACAAGTAGGCTAGGCTAAGTTAGGTAATTTCGTTTATTAAAACCAGGCAATACAAGACTCTTCTTTACTAATCAAACAATGTTAACTTATCTAAGACGTTTTCTACTAACTTTGCTAATCACTTTGGCTGGCTATAAAGTCATTTTTTGGCCCTATGATGGCTTATTATAATCAAATATAAATGAAGAAATCATCATCATCAGTTCACTATACGTCTATACTGAGGGGCTCGGAGCCTACCCTAAGTTAGGGGTGAATAGGCCATAGTCAACCACGTTGGCCCAGTGCGAGTTGGTTGACTTCACACATATTCTCACATATCATATATGAACTTCTTCTTAGATATGTGCAACCGCATCACGATGTTTTCACTGAATAAATAATAATTAAATATTATTGCATTTTCTTTTTGTAAAGTTTTTCTGTAAATGCAATTGTGAGATTTTTAATAATGACGTTTTCTAGATTTACATTGAAGTTCAATGTTTTGTTTAAATATCATTTTTTTTTGTTTATTAAAGTTTAAAGCTGTTAATAGTATAACAATTTTACTACAGTTTTTTTTCTATAAATGTAATGTTTACTAAATTTGTATCCAATTCTATATTCAAAATACGTCGTTTCTTATGTAAAGTAGCTATTAAAGCACTTATTGAATATGTCATATATTTTGAAAAAATATATATCATTTCCTTATTTTGACCGTGGGAATATATTATATTATAATATACTAAATGTTTCGCTCGTGTAATAATGTTGCAATATGCAAGTAAGTAAGCAGTTTAAGTCTTTTTTTTTTTTCTAAGAAATGAACAAGACAGAAATAGTAAGTGTCTCATCTGGTCTTATATTTATCAAAAAGCTTTGCGCTAAGGGTATTTGGATGCACCGCTCATCTTTAATGGATATAGAGATACAACGGATCGCCGTCAAATCCGCTTTCTCATATTTACGTTGTTGAAGATTAAGAATACTCTACATCATGATAGTATTTCACAATAGTTGTTGCGGGCATTATTTCTTACGGAAGGAACAATTGGTTAAAAGATATACATTTTCAATAGTTTACATACCAGTTGCACAACAATGAGCCTTACGATTTAAAAATCGCATGTTAATACGTAAAAATATATTTTCTCGCATCGAACGTAAATTGCAAAGAAAATGAATACTTACCAATGCTCCATAAAAATTACATATTGCGTATAGAGCTAATGTTACATGAAATAAATAAATAAAATAAATAAATATTATTTGGATTAACCTATTACTGAGATTTGGACGAATTGTTGAAATGAGACGGAGATTACTATATCAAAAATTGGTGGCAAATATTACCTAAGTTTACGCCATAGTCGAATTACATAATGCATGGTGTATATGAGCGACGCCTTGACTTTCACCTTTGGCATTGGTGAGTGGACGGCGGCGTGCGGACGTGATTCGGGACGTTACGTGGCGACCTTGACTTTAACCCTCGTGGCAGTGCCAACAGCGAACAACTATAAATATAAAAATAACACAAGATAACGATAGATCGTTCTCTCGAATCAATATTCGATCCCCAATCTTTTTTTGTCCACCTGAAGTATTTTTAATTAAGAATTTAATTATCGCCTAATTCAAATCTAAAGATCACAATATAAATGTGATTTAAAAGGGCAATAAAAATGTTTTGTATTACTTTCCATTCAAATAAAAAAAAATCGGATCGATCACAAGGATCGAGTATTGATTTCAGCGGTTAAAGAAGCAGTTATAATTCTTTTACATAGCCAGAGGATTTATAAACAAGTAAGCTACCAATTATCAAAGAGTATATTTTTACCTGATGTATTTTTATACCTAATTGTGTTACCGACTGTAATGTTATTATTATTACATAAAAATATGTTACTTTTAAGTAAAACCTTGATTTAAATTTGTTGCGCAAATCATTTAAAACGGGAAGGTCAGAAATGTTTGTATTTTTTTTTTCAAAAATTAAACACAGACTGTTTTTCTGTATAAACCATTTAAAACTTGTTTCTTTTTAATAAAACTAGTTTGTCGTTAGAGACTTAGTTAATATAATTTAGCACTGGTTTATTTTTGTACCTACTAGCGGCTTCACCTGGGTGGTAAAGAATACACTTATTCTATTAGGTGTGATACTTATTCTGTGTAATCAGTACCCTTCTTATTGATGTCCCATTTATTAAGCCCAGCCTTCAAAATTATTTGTCAGATTTACAATAAAAAATGCTTTAATTTAAATCAACAATTACATACTACAACGAAACACACCTATTTTGATAAGTATTACTATAACACCAAAAAATCACGTAGCAAATAACATGAGATTTTTTATTGCTTGTTCTAAAGCAAAAGGTGGTTATTGTGAGAAAACCTTAAAATCATATTATTATCCCTTTCATTATCTTTGAAATAAACAGAGATATGTATCAATACAAGTGCACGATAGTGGAGTTGCTCGGTTAAATATACCTTGATTACTAAAAGCACCGTTTAAAATTCGTTAAAAAACAAGAAAATAAATACAATCAATGCATTTTTTTCCAGTTTATTCTTATATATGTCGTCGTCATTATTGATTAACTTAAAATTAATGTCATAGAGTTAAAATGAGCTTTAAACTGGAATTTCGAATTTAGAAACCTACGATAAATGTATTAAGCAAATTAAGTGAATGTTAAATTAATTTATAGCAGGCTGTCATTAACGTCAATTACAAATAGAATAAAATAATACAGACTAAATACAAGCGAGAAGCAATTATTTTCGTATCACGTAAAATTTTCTTGCTTAACAGATTAATAAGTACACTTGAAATTTATTAATACTTCGATGCAAATTGCAATTTCCTTTCCTGATATAATAACTTATTACTAACAAAATTCACATGCTAATAGCTTATAGTTGGGCTTTTCATTTTTTTTACAACATTTATACATGTGCATAAAAGTCAAGTGATTAGATTAGTTTCATTAGCTTGTTTTGTGAAATACAATAAGTCTAAATTCATTTCGGCGAAGTGATTTAAGATACTCGTACATAGGTATGGAAAGGATAATAACGAATAAATTATAATATTGAAAACCCAACGTAAAATAGGATTTAACATAAATGAGTAATATTAATACGAGTAGTATCACGCTCTATTGTTTGTCTTTTCTCGAAAAATCGAAACAGAGTTGCGATTTAGTTCTAGAAGTAAAAAAAAACCTTAGTATAAATATAGTGCTATGCAACGTTCAGGTAGCTCGAAATTTTGCGCGAATCGCTACGCACCAGATAATTTTAAGAATTATAGTTATGTAACAGGGACATGGGACACAATCTTAGCCACGATGTTTTCAAGTCGCAATTGACATGCGCTCGCAGCTAATTTATGTTTGAATATAAATCTATAAGTTTGTATCTTATAATTGGCATGTTATTGCGTACAGGTGACATTGCTGGCTGACATAAAAACGTTTAAATAAAAAAAAATACAAATTATCATTATAAGCTGCCGCATGCATGTATGATGACATTTGATGTCCTCATAATTTTTTTTTAAATCAATCGTTTTTCCACATTTTTTCCTCAGCGTATTTCTTAAAGTATTTTGGACGACCTACTATATTACACATAAAGGAAATCACTGTAGGTACTCCTTCATGGAGAAACAAAGATTTACAGATAAAGAAATAATTACAAGATAATAAAAAACTGCAATATGTTCAACTTAATACTTTACTAAAAACAATATTAAAAATATTTTTTTTTTACATTTCATCTTCAACTTTCAGCAATACTTTTTTAAGTTTTTAGGGAATGTTTGTAATTGGAAATTACCACTTTCTGTTATTATTCAAATTTTATCATTTGATACCCATATTTTTATTTTAAAACACTATGATTAAAAAATTTAGTTAACACAGGTTGTGATATGATAATTATGATATATGATCTAATATATAAAATTCTCGTGTCGCAATTTTGTGAGCATATTGAGTAGGTCTGAGAATCGGCCAACATCTATTTTTCATACCCCCCCCCCATTTTTTAACTGCGCGCGGACGGAGTCGCGGGCGACAGCTAGTATTATATAAAAATGTCAAAATCGCATTAGTACTTTGTTTTATTTTTCCATTTTCCTTATTTCTACATACATAAACTGTAAAGAATCTGTCTGAAGACTGTCTTTAATTATATTTTTTTGACAAAAAGGTAGCTAAGTGTTTACTTTTTGCTCACACTTATGTTAACTTGGTTTTGGTTAAGTAAACTAAGTACCAAAAATTTGTTTTTGTAATTTTGAAGTTAAGATTGTGAACGAAAAAATTATGTATCAAATAAAATTTTAGCATTCAGTTTCTATTTAAATACAAGAATTCATTTTATTGTACTTACGTTCTATTTAAAAACATGTTGTTTTAAAACTTGTTGATATTTATTAAATTCATCTACCTTTTTACCAAGCATGAATACTAACTAGTAAAATTCAACTCGTTATGTTAGTTATCAAATGATTATTTTTTTCAATTGAAGGCACGAGAGATGAGTGAGTCAACTTGGCGACTGTGTACAACAAACGCTCACGTCTCTCGGCCTATAGCGCAGGTCAAGGGAAGCCACGCTCAGCTTTATTGTTAAATCACTGCAATTTATATCATTCGATTTTTTTATAATACAACATAATATAATAAAAAATGTTAGCGACCGCATTTGAAAACAAATAGTATTATGGTTCAGTTCTATATACTTTAAAATTATTTTATTATTTACTTTAATTATTTTTTTCTAAGAGAAGGGGACAAACGAGGGGTGGGAATAGCGAGGTGATCAACGACGTCCATAGACATCCGCAATTCCAGAGGATCTGGAGATGCGTAGATGGCATTTCACGAAAAAGTACGTTCTTGAACGACCCTATGAATCTATATAAAAATAACCTGTGTTATGGCTTATCGACAAAAGTGTTAAACAAAACCGTATAGTATCAAATAGTATCAAATAATGAAATAAACATGTGATATTACATAAAAAAACGACATTATACAAAGGAAGCGTAAACATAACATTTGTTGATACATAGAATATAAGGTTTAATAATTTTCGTAAGATTAACAGCGATACACAATTATCATACAAAAACGGCACTATTGCACTTGATTAATTCAAATTGATAGATCCTACAACAACAGGGGTAGACGCCAGCAACAACAACATCTGTTGCACGAATTGGCCGGCTCGCCCGGTGAAATACCACGACCACACAGAAGACAGGCGTGAAGTGGAAGTAATTCCGCGTTTCTTCTGATGAATGTGGTGCTGGAGGCCTAATTTTAATCCTCTTTCCCTTCCCGCCCTTTTCTTAAAAGGAAAGGATGGGAAGGGGAGGTGGATTTGATGGAAGAGGAGATGCATAGGAAGGGGAAATGTCTTATTTCTGTGCGTCGTCTTCTCCGTTGATTAAAGGTAGGCAACGGATCTGCATTTCCGGATGTCTATAGGCAACAGTCGCCTCGCTATTTTGACCAATTCAGGTGGTCGTTTGCTCGTTTGCTACCTTTTGATATAAAGAAAAAGTTGAAACTACAGCTGAGGTAAATCAATAAAGATTTAAAAAAAAATGAGATTTTTATTAGTATTTAATAAGAATCATAGTTGATAGGTTCTCACGAGGGCAGTATAGTGAGCCAAAGCTATAGACTGAGCAGTATTGTTACTCTTTGAATGCATAAGCCGTGAGAGACCAGTACCGTTTTAGAAGGGAACGGTGATATTCCACTGTCGTTATCTTATAAATAAACTGTACACTGCACTACCTTATTCTTCTGCCTTCGTGTGAAACTTAATTTCTAAAGCTTCCGTGTCATAATGCAATGTAAAGTTTCCGCCAAAGCTCAACGCTGCCATATCTATATCGTGACCGGAAGTGTTATGTCCTTGCCGTACACCACGATTCAATATTTGTAAAGCACGCTTACTATATGATTTTAACATTAAGAAATCAACAATATTCCTAGCGACACCCGAAACAATTTAAAATAAATGTAAAAATTTCAACCATCCTGTATCATCTGCAGCTACGAAAGTGAACCGAAAGCAAAGTGAATTTTGATAACATGATACTTGTATAAGCTTACTTAGCTCGTTTCATCGAACTGTTTAGCAGTTATGTCCTTTCACTCAAGGGCAGAATCTAAAGTATTTTGCGATATAGAGAAAATTGCTGTAGCTTCTCGGAGTGTGTACGGGAGGCAGTGAATCATTGTCATCTTAAAGGTTATGCAATCATATTTTGATAGGCCTTATTGTCTAGACTTGAGTGACATACAAATACGGCGCAATTTTATTGTTGTGGTAAATAAGCGGATATCACACATTTACTTGTCTCTGTGGAAACATAAATAATACTAATTGTAAATCTATTTTTAAACGGTAGTAATAAATGCCATATGGTCATATGAATAAGATGTGACATTTTATAACGTAAACATTAAAAAAAAAAATCTTTCAACAATTCCAAATTATATTTTGCTAGGACGTGGTTTATGACAGTTGAATTATAAATTTGAAATCACCTAACCTAACCTAACTCATGTTTCACAGTCTATAAGATTAACTAATAAGCTATCGACGCTAAATATATTATAAGTATTTTTTAATAGTTCGTATATTAATGTAATTGCATACTGGGATTCGGTTTTGTAATAGTTTTTTTTTAATTTCCTTCGTTTGAAAATTATAAGTAGGTTAAAGACAAAACAATCTTTATATTATGCCTTTGTTCTGGACAAGTATTGTAGAAAAAGGTAAACTTGTGGTCTTCCGCGGTCATTCAAAACAAAAAATGGAATGGGTATTTCATAGTTACGAGAATACCGTTGTATTATACTTTTTATATATTCAGTTACGATAATTTACGGCATACCTTCTAATAAGTAATGCCATAGTAAGCCATGTATAGAATATATTCTATTATACATATATAGACTTGGTAAAATGCCTTCATTGTAAGGAAGAGATTAAAAATAGAATAACATTAAATATAAGCAATGCGCTTTATTGTGCCAACAGCTGTCTATCGCAACAAAAAAACTAATAAGTAGCTATGTTAAAACATGATATATGTTCTTCCAGACTGTCTTCTACATCTGTGCCAAATTCCATCAAGATCCGTTTAGCCGTTCTGGAGATACCTTCTAACAAACATACATCCATCCATCTAAAAGTCGCGTTTATAATATTAGTGAGAAGTAAGATTACACATAATTTCAAAACGAAATAGTAGTCTTTGTTAAAACTGGAAAAGTAGAGATAGTAATATGTTTTTGAACATGTGTTGCGACAGTGGAAACTCACGGTAGTTATTTTCTGACATCTTATTATACCATCTATACTAATATTGTAAAGATTTGGTTGCTTGTTTGCATTAGATAGACTTCAAAACCACTGAACCAATTACCTACCTATACAATCCCCAGGTGTGATAGGCTGTATTTATTATTAGATTTTTTAATTCCGCACTGACAAAGGCGCGGGCAATTGTTATGTAAAATAAAGACAAATTAAACTTATCTAGAATCAAAAGTGATAGATTAATAGACGCTTATTTTCTTACCATAAATATTAAAAATTTAAAGTTTATAAAAGACAAATACAATTTCATTAATAATTGTAACAGTTTATTTCTAGGAAATGTTATGTGAATTAATCATTCAACAGAATAATCTCGAGTTCTAGGTTATCTAGAATGTGAGAAGAAATCCTAACTAGAAATATAAACTTACGATCACATTAGATTAATTGTTAGACATCATACATGTTTTTGGGTACAAGAAAAAAATTACCGGAAAAACACCTACTCAAAGATAGAAAAAGAAATGATATGCATGCAATCAAATATGGTTTAAATAATAACAAATTTTTTATTCATTTCGGAATTCCTCTGAATAATTTTAATAAATGTCAATAGACTTTTATTCTTTTATATATCTCAGCTAATGTCATCCACACAAAACCCATATAGGTGACGTTACCAATCAAACTGCTTTTACGATTTCTTCTGAACTTCAAAATTACATTAATCAATTGTCACTTGCGACTTCTTTCGTGTGATTTACGTCGAGACTGTACTAAATAGAGATGTAATGAATAGATCATGTTTATTCAGATCTGTTAAGATGTTCTGAAGTTACAAGGTTACTGGTTAAAAATAACAATACATCAATGTGTGCAGGAGGCCACATTTAAGATCATTTCCCCTTCAATATCTTATTTATAAAGAAAGGAGAGGAAGAAGAAGTGGATTTAGGACTGAATGTCCTCTTTCTGTACATCTCTGCCTGTGTTATTTCAAGGTAAGGAACGCACCTGCAACTATCAAATTGTTATGAATGCTTGTACGCAGCGGCCGACTTCTCATTTGCCACCTTCTACTGTAAAAAAAACATCCAAATAATAGAATAGTAAAGCTTTTTGTTTTTTTTTAACTTGTTATAATTGTTATTGATAACATGACATTGATGTGAACAAAGTAAAAGAATTAACAAGACCGAAGGGCGTTCATATCGCGGAATAAGGATCTGAACGCTGTACAATCCACGCCTTCGGACAAACGGGTTTCAAATCTGTTCCGGATCCGGTTCAGCACTATAGTATGATCTAATTTTATTAATATTACTCTATTGGAAAGTTTTTTTTTTCACTATATTAATAGTAAAATGTTTATTTTTTCAAACATTTACAATTCCTCGTAATATTCCAGTTTTTATGTCAGGTATCACTCCCGCTTGTTGGTTACCGTAAATTTGGTTTAAGGGAAATTGCACAGGTGGTAGCTGCTTCAGAAATTATTGATATCATGGTATTTAGTGCAAAACGTACACCAACTGTTAAAGGTGAACTACACGCGGAGGCGTTAAATAATTACTAAAAAAATTGATATACAGATTACCTGAATATTCATTTTAGAACAGTGATAATTTAGAAATAATCTCTAATACCAATATAAGATAGTAAGGTTCCTTACCCTTAGGAATTGTATTAATAATGCATGTATGTATGTTTAATGTTAAGTCTATAGAATTTTATTTTAGGCAGTCGGGTAAAAAATATAAAATAGCAATGACAATAAGACTAATAAGAAATCAATAATGAAAAATGTGGGCCGATAAGTGTAATACAAAACAAGTTTTGACGTACTAACAAAAAATATATTAATGAAAAGTGATTGATCAAGATCGGAAACCCCGGTATCAGTAGCTATGAACGCTGAACTCACGAGGTCGGCTACTGCGATATTTATTAATTGTCATGTATTGATTGGTTAATGATATTTTTTATAACTTGTTCGTTTGCAAGTTTTTTTTGTATCTATAGACAACTAAAAACCGGCTACACCCGGATGAAAATATAGTTCCATAAAGAAAAGGCATGTTTATTTTGTTATGCAAGAAAACACTCACTTGTTTTATCCTCGTAGAAAGAAATGACGTCACATACACACTTGAGTTTATTATATCGAAGCCGAAGTCGGTATATTAAAAAAATATTAATTAAAACAATAGCTATAGGTTTTCAACGTAGAACATTAAAAAGTATATATACATAAATGACTATAAATAGTAAAAATTGTGTTTTATTATATAAATAACTAGCTATCGCCCGCGACTCTGTCCGCGCGCAGTTAAAAAAAAACTTAATAGCGGTATGAAAAATAGATAGTAGCCGATTCTCAGACCTATTGAATATGAATATAAAATTTCATATAAATCGGTCAAGTCGTTTCAGAGGAGTATGGTAACTAACATTGTGACATGGGAATTTTATATATTAGTCCATTATCATAACGAATTAAAATTTCTTATAATAAATATATTACTGTAGGAAACTTTCAGTTAAAATATAATTATATAACATTATGTTACAAATTAATAATGATAATCTTTTGCCGTAATGTTTTATTAAGGTATATTTTAATATAATAATAATAATAAATATTGCATATATCATATTGATCGGATCCTTTAAAAATATTAACAAAAATTTGTTCCGTGTTTGGAAGGCTGAAATAGTTATAAATGAGTCAGATGGCTTTCACTTCTTAGGCTTGTTGCCTTTTACAATCATATTCAGACTTCAAACTGCACCCTCGATATTTACTTATGCACGTTTAAGTAATCTTAAAGTATGACATATTTAATAAAACATATATTTGAGATAATTGACTAAAAAGGGATTACAAAGTATATAGTTACTAAATAAAAACACAATTACCACAATGGCTTAGGTTAGTTATTAGCCTAAAGGTATAAAAAATGAAGGTAAAAGAAAATCCATCCTAGAAACTAAGAAATATCTGCGGTCAGTTTGCAGAAACTAACTCAAAAAATACCTGGACACAAGCAACTGTCATTTTTCTAATCAGCTAGCTGCGCATTAATGTTACGGCCGCTATAATGGAAATAGGCCATTCAGATATCATACGAATGGTTCGACTACTTAGTAAAAAATAGGTTTAAGTCTAGCCGAAACCATAATCTACCACTTAAAGGGCATGTACTCCCAGTATCCTATTTAAATAAGGTCTGATAAGAGAAGTGTCAGCACCGCGGTAAATGTAGTTCCGTGGTCTCTGCCTACCCCTATGTATTATAGGCGTGAATTATGTGGTTGTTATTGTTTAATGATTAGAGAATATAAATCATTAAATAAAGTTCACTTAATTCTTTAGACATTCTATAAATCGTATGAAGTAATATAATAATAATAATTCGAAACTGATGTAATATTTGATTTTCATTGAATAATCTTATTCAATGCCACAAAAAGAGATAAAAAGCTATTGTGGCCTTGACCCAGAGCGTTTGACATAGACTAAAGACTTACGCAGAGTTACCATATTTTTTCTAATAATATCTTCTTGTGATTTAAACATTTACTTACTAATATTATAAATGCGAATGTTTAGATGGATGGATGTATGTTTGTTTGAAGGTATCTCTGGGACGGCTGAACGGTTCCTGATGAAATTTGGCACAGATGTAGAACATAGTCTGGCAGTACATATAAGCTACTTAGTAAGTTTTTTTTCGCGGTCGGAGTCGGTGACGACAACTAGTATTGTATATTTTCAATAATCTAATAGACAATTATAAAGATAGTTTTTTATTAGATATATTAGACACTCGTACAGACATCCCTAATATTCTTTTTGTAAAAAAAACAGGGACAAAAATATGTATCAATACATATGTCGAGTTAGTCGAAACCTACAGCAATAATTATTTATAAAAAATTCGAATCTACGTCTTGTTTCACATTAATATTGATACTTTGAAATTGTTCCAACGATAACTAATATACCTCGTGACATAATGAAATAACGAAACACCAAAATATATTGGTTTTATTTAATTGAAAATTACAGTGTGAATGACAACGTAATAATGTCAAAATATAAAAAACTAAAAGATGTAAAGAGTTTGAAATAACACCACATTCACCCTTCCGTTAGGTTTCGTAATCTCTCAACCAAACTGGAGGTCTCCTTTCTCTTGAGGATCGCCGAAGAGAAGTAGCTTCATCGGTTCTCACAACTTCATTACCTCCTGCAGGTTCTGAATGATTCCGAGATTCAAATGGGTCATTTTCTGGTGTTGGCAGAGGCGCGAGTTGCCTATTCGATATAGTAGCTTCGCGCCCATCTGATAGTCTTACGTGAGAGTAAGAAGGGTTAGCTTCTATAAGCTCTACTTCTTCCACCTCCGGATCGTATTTTGACTGTCTGTGATTGTTTCGCATTAACACTGGACCAGGCTCCAGGAGCCATGTTGGCAATGATTCTCCATCTATTGTTCTACGAGGATGTTTAAAGAATCTTTCATGCGGAGTAGCATTAATAGTGGTGCATAATAATGATCTGATGGAGTGAAGAGCGGCTGGTAAAACATCCTGCCAATGATCTACGTCAAGATTCTTCGTCTTCAAATGTAATTTTATTGTCTTCCATAAAGTGCCATTAAGGCGTTCAACTTGGCCATTTCCCTGTGGGTTATACGGCGTAGTACGACTACAAGCAATACCATTCAACACCAAGTAAGACCGTAATTCTTCAGACATAAAAGCTGACCCACGATCCGAATGAATATATTGTGGACTACCAAAAGTAAGAAATAAATCTTTTAAGCATTTCATGACAGTGGCTGCTGATAAGTCTTTACATGGGTAGGCAAATGGGAATCTGGAATATTCGTCAATTATTGTTAAAATGTAGCGAGTGCTTGTAGTAGAAGGTAGAGGCCCTTTAAAATCAATATTTAATCGCTCGAATGGTGCAGTGGCTTTGATAAGAGTCCCTTGCTTTTTCACAAATCTAGGTTTGACTTCGGCACATATACGACAGCCCGATGTTATTCGTTTTATGTCATCTACCGAGTACGGCAAATTTTTCGAGCGCACCCAATGTGTCATCCGTACTATACCAGGGTGTCCTAAAAGAGTATGTAATTCGTTCAAACTTCTTATCGTTGAGCTGGCACAGATACGTGACAAAGTGTCAGCTGTAACATTTTGTTTACCTGGACGGTATATTATATCATACTTATAATTGGATAGCTCAAGACGCCATCTTTCTATCTTTTCGTTTTTGATCTTACTGCTATGCGACTGGTTAAACATGAAAGAAACTGATCGTTGGTCTGTTATCAAACGAAAGTGTCTCCCGATTAGATAGTGTCGCCATTTTCTCAAAGCTTCAACCACAGCGGTCGCTTCCTTCTCAATCGAGGAATGGCGACGCTCAGAGTCGTTTAAAGAACGAGAGAAGAAAGCCACTGGACGACCGTTTTGTGAAAGTGAAGCTGCAATTGAGTGTTCAGAGGCATCAGTTTCCACGGTAAAGGTTTCATGCGGATCAATGACAGTTAAAGCAGATTTCGCTATATCCGACTTTAATTTCTGGAAACAATTAATAGCAGTTTCGTTCAAAGGGAACTCGGTGATTGCTGTCAAAGGGTTAATCTTTTCCGAGAAATTTTTGATCCATTTAGAGTAATGTGCAAACATGCCCAGAGCTCGTTTTAAAGATTGAGAATCGTTTGGAATCGGTAAGTTTATTAAAGGACGCAGACGTTCTTCGTCTGGTCTAATCGAGTTATTTATGATTTCATAACCGAGCAGTTTGACTGATTCTTGCCCGTATATACACTTTTCTTCATTCAATGAGAGATTATATTTTTCCGCAACCTTTTTGAATTGCTTTAGGTTGTGATCATGTTCTTCTTTCGTTTTACCACAGATTGTGACATCATCGAGGTAAGCGAAAGTACCCGTCAGTTTTTCCTTAGAAATGATATATTGTAATGTTCTTTGGAAAGCAGCGACTCCGTTGGTAACACCAAATGGTATTCGAGTAAACTGGTATAAATTCCCACATGCTTCAAAGGCTGTATATTTCTTTTCACTCGGCAAAATCGGTATTTGGTGGTAAGCGCTTTTTAGATCAATTTGACTAAAAAAATTGTGTTTTGCTACTTCCGAAACTATTGACTCTATATTAGGCAACGGGTATGCATCTAGCTCAGTGTATTTGTTGATAGTTAATGAATAGTCAATAACGAGACGTTTCCGATGTGTCGTTCCTCCGGTAACTAAGACTTGAGCTCTCCAAGGCGAGTTGCTTGGTTCAATAACGTGATCCTTTAGAAGTTTACCAATTTCGTCTTTTATAAATTGATTGTCAGCCTCTGAATATTTTCTTGACTTTATAGCAACAGGTTTTATGTTTGATGAAAGATTCGAAAATAGTGAAACTGGAGGCACTGCGGCCGCCATAACGTTACAAATTTTTAAAGCCTTAGCTGGACCACCAAACTCTATCTCTACGGACGAATGGTCCTGTAATATATCGTGTCCGATGATTACATCAGCGCATAGATCTTCTAAGATATACAAAGACTTTTGTTTGTATGTGTGTTCACATAATTTTATCGTAGCAGTGCAATATCCATCTACATGAGAACAATTTTTCTTTGAAGCTAAAGTTACTGTTTCTTTCCAGGGATGGCGTTTTAGGCGTAATAATTCAGCAAAGTTCTTGTTAATAAAACTCGTTGAACTTCCGCTGTCTATCAAAGCATCAGCTTTACAGTCGTTAATAGTAATAGGTACAGTACATTTCCGAAGACTAGCTGGCGATGCTGCTAAAATTGCCGATAGCCTTTCATCATTTGAATCTACTATGGCGTTATTAACCAGTTTATTTGACACATAGCCGCTTCTGCAAACTTTCGCAAAATGTCCTTTCTTTTCACAGATTTGGCAAGTAGCACGAAAAGCGGGACATTTAATTCTTTGGTGTACGTTGCCACCACAAAAAAAACAACGTTTACGTGATGACGTTGCAGCTAGATTAGGGCTGTTGGATCGTAAATTGATATTCTCTACCTGGTTCAGGTCCATAGCAGAATTTGAAGTGTTAATTTTGAAATCGTTTGAATTCTTTTCTGCCATTTCAAGAGATGTCGCCTGATTATAAGCCTCTTCCAAAGAAATCTCAAGATTTTCCAGCAATCGTTGTCTAATTTTTTGAGAATGTATACCGGCTATAAAAGCATCGCGCACATAGTCGTTCCTGTATTCTTCGGCAGTGACAGATTTAAAATTGCAATTGAAAGATAATTGCTGTAAATTTCGTAAAAAATCTCCTACGGTCTCTTCAGGTTTCTGCTTTGTGGAAGTCAATATGAATCTAGCATGAATCTCATTTTTAGGCTTCAGGTAAATCTCATCTAACGTTCTTATTGCTTTAGTGTAGTCTTTAATATTCCGTAAAAATGAGTATATATTGGAAGATACGTTGTTAAGCAATATTTTTAGTTTAGTACTATCGGATACCTTAACATCTTCAATTTCTACAGCGAGATAGTTCTCGAACGTTTCTTTCCAATGAAGGTATTTCAAGTCCGCAGCGGGCGTACCTGGATCCGCTTCAAACTTCTCAGGCCGAAGTAATCGCGTTATAGTAGCCATTTATATTACTGTGTTTTTATCAATTAAATAAATTGACATAATGAAATAACGAAACACCAAAATATATTGGTTTTATTTAATTGAAAATTACAGTGTGAATGACAACGTAATAATGTCAAAATATAAAAAACTAAAAGATGTAAAGAGTTTGAAATAACACCACACCTCGCGTGTAACTAAATACACAACCTGTCTTTTACAACTATTATAATTATAATAAAAAATAGCTATAATAATGTCCAAATAAAGCTGTTGAGTGGCGGTATAGCAATTAATTTAATAAGATTAGACTGAACGCTTATTAACCACAGGTTAACTCAACCAAGGCTTATCACCATATATATATAGTTAATAAAATAACTTTGTTAATGACTACTATAACGATTAAATAACTACTCAAATAGTTTTTATTAAAGTTAGTCAGACTTTTTTGTTAATTTTATTATGACGTATAAGTTTTAAGAGTCGATGAATAGGCATTTATTGACCGTGTATCTTGCGACCACATTACCCATTAACATTGGGTTGGATTGTGGTCAATCGCTTTTTTATAATAAAATATCATCCATTTTAATTTTTAAATTATTAAATAAATTAAATACCAGTTCACAATTTGACGATTTGTTATCGAGAGATCATTTGACACTTTTGAAAAATATCACTTCATATAGTCAACATTTCATTAAGTTAAGAAAATGAGTTATAAAAATTTTTCGCTCTCAAGAAACGATAGATAAGAAATTTAAGATCAGTTTTAGGGTTCCGTCTCCGGTAATTAATGGTTTATTCTAAATTCAACGAGTTTTTTTTTACATCAAAAGGCGGCAAGCGATCAAACGGCCACCTGAATTCGCCGAAATAGTGAAGTAACCGTTGCTCATAGACATCTGCAAATGCAGATGCGTTGCCTTGAAAGAGGATATTTTCCTTTCCTATACGTCCTCTCTTCCGCCAAATCCGCTTCCCCTTCCCCGTCCTTTCCTTGTAACAAAAGGGTGGGAAGGGAAAGAGGACTAAAATTTGGCCTTCATTCTCTAGAGTTCCATTAATTATTATTTGCTCAACGTATAAAGGTGTCACATTATTTGTGTGTTAACTACTGTAATTAACTTGATATATATAAAATTTTATTAAACACCTTTTATATGCCTTTGACATTTAAATAAGGTAAAAGTTGTAAGGTCAATTTTCTTTGTTAAAGTTTATTGCTTTTCAATTTATTCCTGTACCTATAAAGTTAAGTACTTCTATTTCAATTGATGATATTCCTTTTAAAGCTCCTTTCAAGGTGAGAAAGCTTTCTTTTCAATTTCATCACAATCATTTCTTAAGAATGTTCTAAATTAAAAATGGATTTCTAGCAAAAAAAAAATATTTCATTCTTATTATGAATCAGTTATTGGAATAATTTAGCTATATACTCGTATTAATAGTTTATACATTTAAATTATATATAGATAGTTATAATCTACACTTTAGTAATTAATTTCTGTGATCGTTTTGGTGTATTTTTCTAAATAAATAAGCGAAATAATATAAAAAAGCGAAGCGAATGTTCGGTCGTTTGCAAACTAGAGCATTTAAAAGTATACAATACTCCTCGCGTCCGGTTTAATGCCATACAAATACTAGATCAATAAATTGTAACAAATCATGTCCCAACGGCTCTCGGTCGGGAGGTCGATTACTAACCTTGCAGTTAGCAATTTGGAATATATGTCCCCCTTTTGTTCCATTACGTAACCCTGGTCAGTTGTCCACCTTAAGCTAGTTATACATGGTCATATGTTACCACTCTTGCTGACACCTATTTCTATATACTTTTTCATATTTGTAGGTATTAGTACTCAATGTAGATAAGTTAGCATCCACTTTATGTAAGGTACGAGTTTATTATATTATAAGGTGGTAAACGTGCAAGAGGTCACCTGAATTTGTCGAAATAGCCAAATGACCGCTACCCATAGACATCCGCAATTTCAGCTGCATTTGATTGACTTTTAAACTTCCTATGCGTCCCCTCCTCCGCCAAATCCACTTCCCCTTCCGATTCCGAAAAGGGTGGGAAGGGGAATAGGACCAAAATTATATCTCCTGTACGTACAGTGATCAGACGAAACGTAGAATGACTTCCTGTTGACGCCTGTCTTGTGTGGTCGTTGTATTGCAGGGGTCGAGCCAATTCGTGCAACGTATTGTTGTTGTTTCTAGCGTCTACCACTGTTAAATGAACTAAGTAAATGAATGAACTTGTATTCACATATCTCCTGAAATCAATCCAAATTTGTATAGTATTTCATAAATGTTTGTATGTTTATTGCTCAGCTTGCGCGTATTACTATTTACTATTGCCTTCTAACCAACTAACTATTAACTTAAACTATTGAAATAAAAAAGAGCACTTACTAATTGTTTTCATATTCAAATCGAACTAAAGAAAACCATAACATTATATGTAAATTTTAGTAGCTACCTGATAACTTTAGTCGTAATTTAAACAGGTACTTTACATTTAAGTGTTAGTTGTAAAATGCGTTCGATCATTACAGCTTCAATTTGTTAAACTTCACTTCACTTAGCAATAGCAACTTAAGCCACCTACATACCTTTAGTTTTAACTGAACATTCGGAGTGTTCACTAAATACTTATGGGTGTAGGATAAACTGAACACTATACAGTTGAACTGACAGTTACACTTTTCGTACGTTACTGAACAGTTGAGTTAAGACAGTGCAGTTAAAAGTAAAAGTGTGTAGGTTGCTTAAGTTCCACAGTTCAGTTAAAACAGCAAGTGTGAAGTCGGCTTTAAGTGTAATATCTGTTGGGCAATACGCTTTGTCATTTACAAAAGCTAATTTTACAACATTACTAAATATCACGTCTAGTTTAATCACGACTTTTTAATTAAATCAAGATTGATCCACATCTAAAAGCGAAAAAAAATCCTTTGAAATTAATTAATTACTTTTTACATGTTCAATATCATCTGTCCTAAGAGTCCTTCAAGAAAAGAGCTCCTAAAAGGCCGGAAAAGCATCTGCAGTTCTTCTGGTGTTTCGGATAGGCGTCGGATGACTTAAGGTTAAGCCCTTCGTACGCAAGGCTAAGTAAATTTTAATCTTCAAAACCCGGCAACTTTAGTTTCTATGTGACTTACGCAATACAATATCATAGAGGTTAATATAAAGGCACATGTCGCCGTGTTAATAGTCCATACTTAATACACGGACCTCAAGTTTTTTTGTGTTGCGACATATTTTTTTCGAAAAACGTGAATTGTCCGCCCCCGGGTACGGTCATAGTAGCCTTAACCTGATAAGTTACTAGAGGTTATTACTTAAAAATATGCGTGTAGTCCACATTCCATTGAAAGATTGTAAATAATTAAATCAATATGTTTACGAAACATTAAACTTTGTAACACAGATGAAAGAAAAATTTGTATGTATTTCACTTACTATGCAGATTGTTATGAAATTTTTAGTACAGTATTCTGAAGTCGCCGTACATTTTGTGTGCCCTGTTTTTCAGGTTTATTGAAAGTTTATCCTTGCACATTGCTTTGTAAGTCAGAGTGAAAATATAATATTGACTTCTTTATTTTGATGATAATGATGATGATGATAAATGATAATAATGCCTTTAAAGTAATATAAATTTTTATTCATACGTCTTAAGTTTATTTTAGAAACCACAATTTACATTAAAAGACACGTTACATATAATTGTGCTGTAATACTTGACAACACATTAGATGGCATTTTAGTAGGTCAATGAAATAGAATGGTAGCCTTAACCTATAATTTATTCCTTACCCTTTAGACTTTAGACTGATTGCTTTACATAACAATTGTGTCTGAAGTAGACGGTGAGATAGTGACATCTATAGAACAATGTTCATCCAGTGACCATTCATCGAGATCCATACAACTGTTCTGGAGATACTACTACAACATTCTAACAAACATCCATCCATCCATACATCCATACAAACATTCGCATTTATAATATTAGAAAGAAGTAAGATTAGTTTGAATACTTCTACTAGTATAAAGTACTTATAACATTAGCCAATGATATTGTTGGCGACAGTTTCCGAACTTTTTGTATCGGTCTTTAGTATGATTCGTTTTTGTCAAACAAAAAGGTACTTTAATGGCTTAAAAACATAAGCCTTATGAGTCTCTTATTATTAGTTTTTGTTGTACAAACATCCGGTGCTGATATCAAAGTGCTTTAACATCCTGTGGTTGCCATTTCAATCGCTTTGGCATGAAGGCCACTTGAGTTGTTGTTTAATATAAAAATTGCAAAATTTAAAAAAAACAGCAGAAAATGTAATTTATTTTTCACGTTTTTTTGCTTTTATTGTGTTTAGCACTAAAGAGGTAATATATCTTAAATGTGAAGACTAATAAAAATAAAGAATTTAAGCAGCAGACTACGAATATTTCTTTTTCTATATATATTATTATCTCATACAACATACACTACTGTTACTGTTTCTACAATTCTATAGTTTTTGTCTTCTCTTCTGATAATTGTATAAAATTAAAAAATAAAAATTTAAGTAGCTTTTAAATTAACAAAAAATAATTACAATAGCGTAACGAGACTGGTCCTTCGTTTGTCTGTGATTGCAAAAAAATATCCGATACTTATGACCATCGGTAGGTATCTACGAGTACATAAACTAAGCTGTGTACCTACAGACTTTGATTACATACGACTAGAGAAACGGACTAGGCAAAGTCCTTCCTTTGTAATAAATGGGCCATGGGCGTCGATGAACACCTTGGTGTTCCCGCTGCTCGTTTACCCCCTTCTCTTATAAAAAAAAAATATATTACTACTTGTCGTGGAGGGTTAGATAAAGATGTCAATCATACACAAAACGTGCTTGTGTATGACGACTGTGTGTTTGCATTTTTAAAACTTATTGTTAGTTTTTATTTGTTAAAGAGTATTTAGCGCGCTTGACATGTCTTGGCTCTTAAGTTAACATAAGCACACATGTGTACTTATGTTAACTTGAACACGTAGGCGTGCATAGAACATTGATTAGCTAACCCTGATAAGATGTGGGTCGGTTCGATCTGATTTGATATAATTTGCAATGAGAGATATTTAATAAAAGCTACTAAACCGGGCTGGTTTAGTTGTTCACCTCGAAATTTTGAGTTAAAATTCCGTACGTTTTTTTTTATTATAATTTTTTCAAAATTATACTCGACCAAGTTTTTAATGATATGTACGAATAATCATACTAATATTATAAATGCGAATGTTTAGATGTATGGTATGGATAGATGTTTGTTTGAAGGTATCTCCGGAACGGCTGAACGGATCTTGATGAAATTTGGCACAGATGTAGAACATAGTCTGGAAGAACACGTAATCTATTAAGTTTTTAAGTTTTTTTTTTTAATTCCGTGCGGACGGTGTCGCGCGCGACAGCTAGTATACTATAATTATCTTTATCAAATATTTGTTAATAATAATTTGTTAATAATTTCTTTTGAAATGTCAGTCTGCTAAGATTCTAGTACTTATCGTCCATGCAAAATGATGATGAAATAACATGTAATAAATAAGACCATGTAGATGATCTTTAAAAAATATGTAGAATGTAATAGAGGATGAATATATTGTAAATAACATAATTACGTGTAATGTAACTTATTAAGAAATATGACCCATCATATGTCGTGACCTTTATGTCATATTTTCACACGTGATTTAAAATTGCTTTTCAATTCGACTACTGCATTACATTACATTAGATGAAGCCAGAAACCGAACTGATTACGAAAAAAGAACCAGATTAGATTTAGAGAAAACTTACACCCTTAATTATTTTCAAGGTCAGGGTGGATTTCGCATAAATATTAAAATAATTGTTGTTACCGCTGTCTACAACTTTCATCCGCCTTTCGTATACCAATATCAAACGAAAAAGGTAGTCAAAGAACAAATGTTTGCCATATTTTATTTTATTTAAAAACATGAACGTGTGACCAGTTCCGCGAATAAAATATGTTTATTTACATTTATAATACCAGTTTAAACCATACAAAATTGAAAAATGTTTTTGCGTATACAATTTTAGGATTCCGTACCTCGATAGGAAGTGGAATAAACGGAAACTTTATGGAACCACTTTGATGTCCGTCCGTCTGTCTATCTGACAAGACCGTTTTTCTCAGGAACGCGTATAGGTATCAAGCTGGAATTTATATCAAGACTCAGGTCTAATGTCCCTTGGACCTGTAAAAAATCAAACTTCTAAGCCAACGTAATCAAAAGACACAGCCGTTTATGCCGTAAATTTTCGACACTTATAAGGGAATCATTACCCACAGAATACCCATGAACTCATAATCTTGAAATTTGGTACGAAGCAACGTCTTCTAGCACAGATAAAGGAAAAATTGCGAAATCGTACATTTTACTATATACCTACAGGTTTGTACGGACCACTCAGTGCGCGAGTCCGACTCGCACTTGACCGATTTTTTAGTATAAGCATTATCCACACATGTTGCATATCGATTGTGTATATTTCTCACACACAACTTAATCATATAATTCAAGTATTTAAAACCAAAAATATATGTGAACTAGCTTTTACCCGCGACTCCGTCCGCGCGGAATCAAAAATAAAAAACGGGGTAAAAATTATCCTATGTCCTTTTCCTGGTTCTAAGCTACCTGCCCACCAATTTTCAGTCAAATCGATTCAGCCGTTCTTGAGTTATAAATGGTGTAACTAACACAACTTTCTTTTATATATATAGATAAGACTAGCTTTTACCCGCGACTCCGTCCGCGTGAAATAAAAAATAAAATAAAAAACGGGGTAAAAATTATCCTATGTCCTTTTCCTGGTTCTAAGCTACCTGCCCACCTTTTTTCAGTCAAATCGATTCAGCCGTTCTTGAGTTATAAATGATGTAACTAACACAACTTTCTTTTATATATATAAGATATATAGATTTGTAATTAACGAACTCCAAAGTCCTAATTTGATTTGAAAAATTTATTTTACCGAAACCCGACCTGTACTTTACTAGTGGCTTTCTGAGACCGAAATCCCCGTTTCAAACATATTGTTATCTCTGTTTTCTCAAACATATTGACAGGAATAATGAAATGTTTAATACATAAATGTTGGTCTCAGAAACCCACGGTTTGTTTAACTATCTATAATAAGCGACTTTTAGTTTGAGTTGAGTTCTGCAAAGTCATGAAATTGCTGTTAATGTTTTCGGGAAAGACAATAAAAAATAATAACGTGTTTTAATATTGGTAGCCATGATTGACTAATGACTTTAATCAGCACGAGTGCAGTCACCTTTATTCCTTTGTTCGATTCAATTCCTTCAGGAAAGTGTGTACGACATTATTTCAATTCAAGGTCCAGCTAGTCGTTTAGACCGTGACTATTACGTGACGGCTATTACTAACTGGGGCCAATAGACTATTGATTTACCTTCTAAACACTATCTATTATTTGGGTATAAACAAAACTGTATATTTAAACTATATTGAATTGAGAGTAGCAGTTAGTTGCTACATACATCATTGTAGTTTTATTATGTCGGAGATAATTTAAATATCTAAATTCTTATATAAATGATATAAGTGATGAGGACTTCAGATAGGAAAGAATTTTTGTCTAAATTATATACTTAACTTTCATACGGTGAAGGTAAACATCGTGATGCAACCTGCACATATCTAAGAAGAAGTTCATATATGATATGCGAGAATATGTGGGAAGTCAACCAACGCGCACTGAGCCAGCGTCGTTGACTATGGCCTAGTTAAACCTTACTTAGAGTATAGGCTCCGAGCCCTTCCGTGGGGACGTATAGTGAGCTGATGATGATATAAACTTAAAAATTATTTAGCATTTAATTAGGCATTTAACTAAATGAATTATAATTAATACAAAGAGACATACAAAGGATGTATATTTGTTAGAAGGTATCTCAAGAACGGCTCAATGAATCTTGATGAAATTTGGCTTAGATATAGAAAATAGTCTGGAAGCAAAGTATAGTAAAAAGTAAGTAAAGAAAAAATAATATTTTATTTTTTTAATTTCGCGCGGACGGACGCGCACGTAGTAGTGGACGATAGCAAGTAAAATATAAAGAGGAAAGATTTGATTGCTTATTCGAATAGGCTCCAAAAGTAGGTACTATTTATACCCGGGTGACATACTATATTAATAGGTTTTTTTTTAATTAAGGTTTGGTTAGACTTAGACAGTACTCAATATCAGTGATATTTTCAACAAAAAAAAAATCGAATATAGGAATAAAAAGAGAAAAATTTTCTTCAAGAAATAAAGGCGTAATAAAATGACAATTATTTCTTCAATGTTACAAAAATATAATTAATATTGACGATACAATAATGCAATATAGGAAGCTTTACTTTACAATTGATTTTCAATCGACATTGAGGTTTTTGCATCTCAATCGAGTGATTGTGAAGTCACGCTGATGTTAATTTAATTAACACTAGCCGTAGGATACACGCATTATTAAACACGCATTTCCGTACATTTTAAACAAAAATAAAATTACACATAAAATGAATAAAGCATAATTTAAGTAAGTTCCTTTATTGAAAACTTTTTTTGTTGTTATGTGTAGAGTTATTCAACTTTTTATCTATTTATTGTGATTAATTAATTAATAAACTAGAAACTAGTCGGTGCCGTCACCAGACAATCACACGTGAGTTAAACCGTTCTTAATTAATTCATTATTATGTCTCACGAAAGTGTAAACAATTTTTTTTTTTATTGTGATTAATATTTCGCGTGTGTTCACCTTATTAGGTCATGAATGAATATTCTGTCAATATCGAGTCATATAGAAATTCTTACTTTACATGGGCTTTCATCGATAAAATAAACACCTAACTTTATAGTTAGACTAGCTGTCGCCCGCGACTCCGTCCACGCGCAGTAAAAAAAAACTAAATGGGTTATGAAAAATAGATGTTGGCCGATTGTCAGACCTACTGAATATGCTCACAAAATTTCATGAGAATCGGTCAAGCCGTTTCGGAGGAGTTCAAGTTCGAACCCAGTGACACGAGAATTTTATATACAAGATAAAAATGTCCTTAGGAACTTAGGACCCCCCTATGTAACATAATACCAGATAATACAGATGGAAACCGATCCACAGTTGAAACACCTGTATAAAACATGTAGCCACTTTAATTATACAGAAATAGCAATATTATATTTTTAGCGCTGTTTCGGCAGTGGAGACTCACGCGTATACTTATATGCGATCTATTTTTTGTCAGTTTCCAAATTAAGTCCTGTCCAACCTGCGCTCACTGCGAATGCGTAATTTATTCATAGTAGGAAATTTTAATAGTCAGTTTCATTGTATTTTATGCAAAATTTATATAGATGTACTTAGATCCGGCTGTGTAGATTGATTTATGTTTAAGTGGCGAGGGCTCGCAGCTGTTCAATGGACCGGGCCGGCGGCGGCGGAACTCGGAAATAATGACATTTCGCCACCTCTATCGGCTTCGACCATTGACTATACGGAACTGGGCTAGACAAACCGTTTATTAATAAACTCAACCACTTTTCGAGGTCAATCTCACAAATGCATATATTATGAAACGTATTTATGAATGCATATTGCTTAAAAAAATTACAAACTTACAACAAGCACACAAGCAAGCAAAAGAAATTATACTGTTCATTTTAAATTGATAGAGCGCTTGACAGGTCCTGTCATTTAAAAGTCAAAGGTTTTGGCACTCACTTCCATTTACTCAACTCGCTTTGGATATTAGGACGCGCTTGAATTGAATTTTGTTTTATGAGTACGCCGTCACTTCACTCCACGGTCCAAATGTTTTATAATCGACTAGCTAACTTCCCGTTGCGTTCAATTCCAAAGTCAAAATAACGTCAGCTCTATATGTCCCCACGTGTGACTAGGCCTTAGTCAACCGCGCTGTCCCAGTGCAGGTTGGTTGAGTTCAGATGGCTGACTTGATTACATTCGAAAATCGAAAAAGACATTGGTACATGACGGGGATTAAACCTGCACATGTAAACTTCGTTCACGTTCACCAAACGCTTAACAGCTGAGCCATCGACGCAAAGTCAAAATAACACTATTTGTTAATTAAAAACCGAAGAAATTGAGTGTATCCTCACCGAGCCAGATATATGTTTGTCGCTCGATAATATCATGAGCCTCATCTATATATCTATATATATAAAAGAAAGTTGTGTTAGTTACACCATTTATAACTCAAGAACGGCTGAATCGATTTGACTGAAAATTGGTGGGCAGGTAGCTTAGAACCAGGAAACGGACATAGGATCATTTTTACCCCGTTTTCTATTTTTTATTCCGCGCGGACGGAGTCGCGGGAAAAAGCTAGTATATATATATAAAAGAAAGTCGTGTTAGTTACACTATTTATAACTCAAGAACGGCTGAATCGATTTGACTGAAAATTGGTGGGCAGGTAGCTTAGAACCAGGAAACGGACATAGGATAATTTTTACCCCGTTTTCTATTTTTTATTCCGCGCGGACGGAGTCGCGGGCGACAGCTAGTCTTATATATATAAAAGAAAGTCGTGTTAGTTACACTATTTATAACTCAAGAACGGCTGAATCGATTTGACTGAAAATTGGTGGGCAGGTAGCTTAGAACCAGGAAACGGACATAGGATAATTTTTACCCCGTTTACTATTTTTTGTTCCGCGCGAACGGAGTCGCGGGTAAAAGCTAGTATTATAATAAAGTAGAGTTATGCTAAATAACTATTGATTAAAGGACGATTTATGCGTAAACAAATGCACATTATTCTAATGCTAGTACTTTCATTTGTTATTGAAATTATGTAAGATTTTAACATATATGGAAATATTGTCGGTAGCAATTATCAGCAAATACCTGATTGCTACCGGCAAGTAAATTAACACGATACAAAAGCATGTGGGTTTTACTAAAGCAATGTTAATGCTATAAAGTGGAATAATTAGTAATGGTAAAACTTTATAACTATTGTATTTTTAATATTTCCGTTATAAGTAAATCTACATTATTCTTAATCTGTTTATATAAAAGATTAAATTGATTGACCGACCGCCTGATTTATCAACGCACTGCCGGTAAACTACTGATCATTTTGCTCATTACTGTGCGTACATAGATAAGTGTAACAAAAGGACAAACAATTTAGGAACAGAACAGGGGCAGAAGAAAACAAATTTTGTTCAGCGAAGCAACAGTATAGGAAAGACTTTCGCTTTTGCCGCGCGATTCAAACATATGTTTCTTTAACAGCACCAACTAGCACTTCAACGCTTAATGATAAACAATTTTGTTGTTAAAGATTTTTTGGCTGGCAGTTGTGCAAAACTTTGTCAGCAAAGAATTAAAAAAGTACCCTATAATGTGGCCGAATGCATCAACTACTTTCCCCTCAAAGTTTCATCAAAATAGGTCCGAAACAAATGTGGATATGTGGACATACAGACAGACAGACAAAAACAAATTAAAAATGGTCGTTATCTTTCGTTAACAATATATCTTAAAAATACAATTTAAATATACCTTAATTTACGTGATAGGCTGCATAATATTTGAAAAAAAAAGTTCATTGAAATTACTTTAATAAAATATATACAATACAATACAAATATAAAAAAAAAACAATTTAAAGCAATTAATATGTTTCTGTTTAACTGACCGATACCTGGCGCTTCTACCTTATTCTCCCCACGTTCGGGCCGCCCCCTCAGCGTTTGTCCGCTGCCGGTTGTCATGGCAACCGACGCGACAAATATGAACATATTTTTGCCACCGCGTTGCTAAGGACATTTTCATAGTTAAGAGATTTGAAGTAAGGTATCAGTTATAGTTATTGGCACTTTGTAAATGTTGATTAACATTTAATGATTTATTACGAGTATTAACTGGGAACAATTTTTTTTTTATCTAATATAAGGAACGGTACCTATGCTAAGTAATTCAAAGTTCGAAGTAATACATTTTGTCAAAAGTTGAAACGAAAAATCTATTTTATGTTTAACTAGCTTTTACCCGCGACTCCGTCCGCGCGGAATAAAAAAAAAATAGAAGACGGGGTAAAAATTCTAATGAATATCCTGAAATAAAATCCTATGTCCTTTTCCTGGTTCTAAGCTATTTGCCCACCAAATTTCAGTCAAATCGATTCAGCCGTTCTTGAGTTATAAATGGTGTAACTAACACAACTTTCTTTTATATATATAGATTAATTTTAAGTTAATTAGTGTGTGTATATAGAACTTAACAATGATGTTAGAAATTAATATTTCTAAGTTATTACCCGCATTCATATGATACATTCCTTATTTTTTTGTAAAAAATAAGTAGTCTAAATATAAAATGGAATCTTTAATATTGATCTTTCAAATGATAATCTGTCTTATTTATATAAAGCTTAGAATTCTTTTGAGATTGTTTTGTTAATAGGGTAGATTTCAGGAAGTGAGTGCAACCGTGTCTATACGAGAAGAAAAATGTTAATAATTCACGTTCACTTACATCGGCCGACGTACGATCAAGGCAAGGGCTGTCAGTGTCTACTTCTTTAGGTTTAGTCGTCAACTGTAGTAATTTAAACCAGTAATTAATTAAATCGTAAAAAGTCAAAGCCTAAGTAGGTCAACGTTAAAAAAACTATTTTTGTCGGGAGAAAATTATTTCGTCGATTTTAAAAGCACTTTGTTTCCACTTCCGAAAGACCTGTAGATAATATAATACCATCCTTTTTCAAGACAATAATTATAGTAATACTGGCTGTCGCCCGCGACTCCGTCCACGCGTATTTAAAAAAACTTAATAGCGGTATGAAAAATAGATAGTAGCCGATTCTGAGACCAACTGAATATGAATATAAAATTTCATAACAATCGGTAAAGCAGTTTCGGAGGATTCGGTAACTAACATTGCGACATGGAAATTTTATATATAAGATGATTTTGTTCAGGTACTTCTGCAGAGGAAACTCAGAGTAAACCTAAAATAAAATCTCGAACTTACATATTATTTCGCTGCAGTTATTAAATGTGGTAGTTCATATAAAATCAGCAGCCCTAATATAAGTACAACGTACTCTTGTAAAAGGTACATTGCTTTTAATCAGGTAAGTTCTCGGCTCTAAATGATATTATATTACACCTATTTGAATTTTACAACTTTATGTTATTTTTTACTATCAATACATCCTAGTGTCTCCTTAAATATTATAAATTCATTTTATAGTAGTGAGCTGATGATTTTTATAAAAAAGATGTTCGGCTTAACAGATAAAAATATTAAGATTCAATAAAATACTGCTGGTTGAAAGAAAGAAAGAAAGAAAGAAAAAATATTTATTGCCACTCAAAAAATACAATCAAAAAAGAAAAAAAAAACACACACATACAAGGCACAAAGTGGTTGGTTTATCAAAAGAAGTGTTAGTTCCACATAAGACTCAATTTCTTCAAGCGACAAATCGAAAAGTATTTTTATCCAAATTTTGAAAAAATTGAAATACTAAGTAACTTACAAAATGAAAGTATCTTGTAAATACTCGTATTTATAGGACATTAATTACTTAAATAGCAAAAACAAAGTCAGCTGTTTGACACCACACAGGTTCAAGGATTTTTTTTTATTGCCCACCAACTATTTTATTAATTCCATTCGACACAACGGCGATTTAGAATTAGGTTGTAATTATAGATCGACTCGCAGTCTTTATTCGTTCAAGCAATGATTTAAATTGTACACAAATAATAATAAATTAATCTAGTCTTTACCGAATTCATAGATTTTAACATTTGTAAAAAAATTTTAATTAAAAAATAAAATAAAGCCATGTAAGTTAATCTGTTATTCATTATATTAATAATGTATATTTCTATTATATAAATAGTTATAAATAATTGGAGATGAATGGTGAGACAGAACCGAGAACCGACCCTACCCAACTAAATCTGTTATTGATTTAAAACTCTTTGGAAAATTTGGTCTCATTACGAGTTTCATAACGGAAATAGGAAATTTGGAAAAATATCAGTTTATTCAATAGAAAAAAACCAAATCACTCCGATTTGGAAATGTTTTAAAAATGTTATCTTTACTTAATGTCCTCGTCGGTCAAGGGTATATACCGGAAATAGATTGACATGATGTCATAACGAAATACGCGGCAACTGGTAAAACCAAATTAAAAAGCCATTAATACAGTATCAATGACGTTATATTAAATAATACTTACTATATTTATCACACGTCTTCCCCGACCTAATTAATAATGACGCTTATATAATCGAATGACGTGTTTTTAATATTTTGATAAACGTGACGTAATGTCAATTGTAATACATTTCATTGAGCATTTTATTGACATGTAAAGTATAATCTGTTGTGGTGGACTTTTTATGACTTTGTGGTTTTATTTGTTGGTTATATCTGTGGTTTCTTACAATGCCTTTGTTGATCCGACATTATGGTATAAACAAGTACATCAATACAGATTAATAAAATTGGTGTGACTGTATCTAATACGAGGGTCACACTGAAAGTTCTTAGAAAATCAAAAACTGAGCCAGCTAGCAAGTTGTTATTTACATTATATATTTTCAGAATATTACTATTAACATTAATACATCGCTGTATTCGATAGAACCACCGAGAAGACCACTTTGCCCAATCGTCCTTAGGGGTCTCTTCGATGGCCTTCTGGAACGCACCCACTGGTTGTTTGGCGTCCATAAAATATTTTCCTCGAAGTTTTTCTTTTATTTTCGGGTATAAATAAATGTAGCAAGGTGCGAGGTCAGGGCTAAATGGCGGGTGACCCAGCAATTCCACGTCTGACGACGCCAAATAGTCGATCGTTCGTCCGGCGGTGTGCGAAGAGGCGTTGTCGTGATGAAGGAGTATCCTACTTCAAGGTCGTTTTTCTCGATCTTTTTCCAAGACAAGTGGCAAACATTTGTTAGTAAGTAACTCTGCAGTAAGTAACTTTTAATCTTCTAAAACAATTGTCGTGTAATAACCGATCCTTCCGAAGAATGAGGCCACCATCTTTTTTCCTACACTTCGACCTTTCTTCAATTTAGTTGGCAACTCCTTGGAAGGAAACACCCCCTGAGCAGATTGTCTCTTGGTTTCCGGATCATAGCAATAAATCCAGCTTTCGTCACCCGTAAGCATGTCAAACACAGCTTTTGAGTCACCTCCGTTAAATATTTGTATCATTTCATGGCACCAATCAACACGACGGAGTTTTTGGGCCTCGGTCAAATAATGGGGTATCGACCGGGCACAAAGCTTCCTAATGGCTAAATGTTTGTGGAGGATTTTTTGCACTTGAGTCATATCGATGCCTAAGCTTGTCCGAATCTGTTGATAGGTTACTCTTGGATCAGTCTCTTTCATACATCGCACAACACTGATGTTAACTTCAGTCGTCGCCGCAGAAGGCTGTCCTTGACGCAGAGCATCGTTGAGATTGGTGCGACCACATTTAAACTCAGTAAACCAGTTATAAACAGTGGCCCGAGAAGGGTCTTCAGCGTGAAAGGCCAATCGAAGTCTGTCATAACATTCTTGTTGACTTAAAGGACACCGAAAGTCATACAAAATCATGTACGAAAATTTTCTCGCGTTAAATTCATACTGGACTGACACCAACAACTTTGAATTTGCCGCCAAATCGTAAAACAAATGACAGACGAATTAAATTAGTACTCAATAATATTAGCAAAGAGTTCTATTTTCAAAATTTAATCTTATTTTTTTAATATATTCTTAAAAAGTAGCTAGTTCTAAAAACTTTCAGTGTGGCCCTCGTATCTGAAAATAAATTTCATATATCGAACACATGATTAAAAAATCGTTTTTTTTTTTAATTATTTTATGTCTTCCTGTTTGACACTTGCATAAAATTATTGACTCTCATTCTGCGTGGAGTAAATAGAAACAAAAATGTATTTTAAATAGATGTAATAGTCTGAGTTCTCTGTGTACTACAAGATGACGACCTATACAAGTGTCAAACGACATTTATTCTAGGAATGGGTCGTAAATAAACATCCTCGACCGTATAAACAATTATGAAAGGCATCTACACTTATACCCCATTTTTAAAGCGCGTGATAGTTGCAATGTTTATTGTATTTTTTTTAGTTTATACTATTTATTTAAAGAGTATGTATAGAAGTCTTCGAGGTACGATCACTAGGTAGTTGCGTGATCTGCTTTTTAATCTGGAGCTGACGGATCAACAACCGGAACGAAACCCGGACGTCGCGCTACAGTGATTTGTTCGGTGGGTATTTACTATGAAATGTCATTGTTTTGATAAAGGAACTAATATACTACTTGATACGGAGATAACAACGTCTGGGTAAACAAGGAATCTTGTCGTTAGAGGAAAGGATGCGGTGAAAAAATTTATTTGATAAGAGACTCTTTATGTACAACACCTCCTCTGTATATTTGAGATTGTTGATGTCCGCGTGGTTACTATCGTTTGACACCTTATACTATAAAAAAGAATTTACTCATCTTCACGACTTTTTGCATTAAAGAATAAACTCATTCGCATCTTCAGATGTTATATTTAAAGATTAGACTCTTATCGGAGAGATGTTTTCTCATTTTGTTAAAAATTCGTTTAAGTGGTTGCGAAATATTAAAGAATGGACTATTATTCCTAGTGTAGTACATCTATTTAGCTTGGCACAAGACCAGCAAAAGTTCGCTGAGTTGACCTAGAGAGAGAAAGAGAGACAGAATCATGTCATCATCATCGATATTATTATGTCTTTTGAGATTATATTCAACAAAAACAAAAATATTTCGAGAACCATTCCTGAGATTGTCCGTAATAATGATTATTAATTTAATGATTCAATCATTAATAAGATGAATGAACATTACAGTTTCTTGGAACAAATATATAAAAAGACAATCATCATCCGGTAAGTTCTCTGAAGATGTCTCTGTAGATTGTTCATTAAATGTTTTTATTCTATCTGATGTTTACTTCTACTTATTTAATTTTCAATTATATCGAAAAAAAACAAAGTTTTAAAAATCTTATATCTATAAGAACTATTGTTATGTCTTAACTAGATATACGAATTCTAATTATTCCAATTTCACATTAAAGAAACGATAATTCATTAATACAGATGATATTTTACTTAATTCGATATTTTTACAAATCTTTCTTAATTCTATTACTTATGTTTTTAACAATATTACCAAGAGTTTGTAGCGACGAAACAAAAAACAAAAATATATACAGTCAAAATCTGTTATAACGACATCGAAGGGACTACTCATATTGAGTCGTAAAAACCGATAGTTGTAACAACCGGTGACAGGTATTAATAGGAAAGATATGTATATAACATTCAGCCAGGACCTTTGATTTTGGTCAATTTAACCGGTATGTTGCTCTAAACGATGTCGCCATAAACGGTTTTGACTGTATTTTCATCTATTTCATATCCTTTAAATTGATAGATATTTTATTTAATAAAGGTCTAATTAAAAAAAACCTTTACAGCAAGTGAATATAACTTTTTTCTGTTGTCCTCCTCTGTATATTTAAGGGAGGCTCATCAACAACTTGTTGGAGATGTCTATGTGCAGTGGACGCTTCATTATTTTAGCCAAATAAAATAGCCACTCGTTCGTTTATCACCTTTTACTATAAAAAAACAAGTGTTACGGCAATGTTAAATTATTTTTTAATTATAACAACGCCAATAGAAAAACAAGTCAGTTGCCGGAACATTAGTATGAATCAGCGCTGGAAGAAATTTTCCAGACAACTTCCTTGTGGCCTTCTGTCGCCATGGTTAATTGAAGCAGTATTTTTTGCCAAAGCTAAAAGCTAGAAATAATAAGTTTAAAAAAAAAACTACATATTAGTATAACGACCGACTATGTCAGTCAAAATTGTAGGGAACCTTTCGAGTCGTATACAGTAGAGACCTATTAATATTCTCTTGGAGTAGTTAAATCTTCGGCACGACGGTGTGCAACAAACGTATATGTTCTAGGGTCAGTTTTAATAGATGACAGGACTATAGTCTAATCTGTCCAAAAAATCTCTGTCTTGAGATCAGTTTCTTGATCGACAGATATCGCTTATCTGCGGCCAAGGAGGGCCGCTAGGAGATATAACCGCGGTATAGACGACTAGTGACTATTGCTTTCGAAGCCACCAAATTAACGTGATAGCTCCTATCTTTGTCCGTGTACCGCCAATAGACATCAGCCATATAGATTTCGCTTTAGTATGGAAACGTTATATACGTCAGAAGTATACAGAAATCTATATACTGCTCTTATATTTCATCAATAATGAACAAAGGCCAGAATTCTGTTTCGTAAATAAATATAACGGATAACCAATTGTTTCGGTTCTAAACTTCACAAGTGCGGCATTTAGAGGTTGATTTTCCGTGAATTTCCATTGACAAATCATCTGTACAAAAAAAAACATAATTGTCATCCCACTACGTGCTCATTCGTACATTCGTCATTTTGTAGTCAAAATTCTCCTTAGGATCACAATATCCACACCTACTCTATTTCATACTAAAGTGTTAATGATTATTGAAACAGTACAGATATAGAGAACAAAGTTAAATAACCTTCAATTAATGGTGGTATTTAACCGGAGCTGTTTCAAATAGACAGAAAATGTTCTAGAACAATGCATTACGGTGCGTTACCAAAATAAACTTAGATAGTTAAATGTTTTGTTGATAGACAAAAACATGTCGAGCTTCAGTAATTCTCGGTAGGATCGTGACGGTTCATTAAATTAGTTGAGATATCTTAAATTTCAACAAATTGAACTCACAGAAATCATGATGCTGTTATAAAATAAAATTTAAAAATAAAATTCGAAAGCCTATCCATGAAATAGTGCTAGTTAACAAATAACATTTATTTTTCATACTATTTTACACAACTGAACAGAAAGAACATGTTTTTTGAATGAATATGAATGAAAGAAAATTAACAAAGAAAGTTTATGTGGTGAAAATTAATGGTAGAGTTTGGTAAGAGTTATCTTAGACCAGTTTATAACGTACATATTGATGAAAAAGAGCTGTACAAGAGCACGTTTTAATAGCACTTGAATTCAACGACTATGCTACATTGTGGATCTTTTTTTGAAGAGTTAGGATTCATTAGGATCGTATTCTTTCTCATATTGGTATTGCTTTTTTTTAATTAATTAATCCAAAACATTCTCCTTAATATGTTAAACTGTGATCTACTTAAATAACCTTGTAAACCGTGATTATAGTCTTGGAAATATTGTTAAAAGGCTAATTTTAAGATTAACGAGACCAACCTATTGTTTCATCACGCAAAGTCATTCTGAGTGTCGCAATAATCACGAAAATGATAAATATTTATATTTAAAATCATTTCAAATTATCATCGCCTGAGAATTAATTGAAGGCTATGAAAATGGAACGGTTTTCTTGTTACTGGATGAGAGAAATCGATGACACTTTTTATTTCTATAACGAACGCGCTTGCTTTTCTAAAAATTAGTAATTTGTAAGGCGATCTTAAGATTAATTCTACCGAGTCTGCTGTATGATCTTAATGATCTCAGTAGTAAAGCATATTTACATTAATAAACAAAATTTTAAGGGATATTCAGCGTTAAAAATATTCAATTTTTTACGCGTCAAACTTAATTAAAATTAATAATTAAATACCTAAAAATATGTTCACTGTAAAGCAAAAAAAACTAAATAACGTCCACTCTTCCTTCATTTGATATTATATTTTAATAAGAAGTTGTTTACCTTCGAACAAGTAATTTTACTAAAAAATCAAACGTTTTTGTTTTAAGATCATAATTACGAGTATCTCGTAAAGTAATTATGTAGTAATATTGAGCCTTAATTTGTTATCGTACGAATCGTAGTATTCTCCTTAGTGTCATATTTCTTGTCCTAATTAAAAACAATTTTACTGTATGAACGTTTAAGGTAATAAAAACCATCGGTTACGATGTCAAAAGCGTCGAAATTCATGTAACAATCCACAAGGCTTATCGCGTCGACCGCCATTTGCAACGATGTTAAATAAGAGCCACGTTACACAATTTTAACACACATGACATTGAAACATGCAAGAGAAGGTGAACTTAAACACAAAACGGCAAACAATCGATAAGTTTAAACTCTTTGACGGAAGGTCGAGTAGGCTTTGGCAAAACAGACAAGGGCGTTCCGTTGATAGCACTTCAATTGTAATAATAGTAATAGACTATATGAATTATAACGTTACACTTTATTCTTTTTTACCTTCAGTTTACAACACGTATTGACGTATGTAGAAAAATATATTGACATTTTAAACAAATTAAGTAATTTTAAAATTAAAACACTGTTAAATGGAAAATAATTAATGATAAAGTTATTATTGATAAATATTAATAACATTTATCAGCGCCAATGAAGTAAATAATATACATTTTTATAGTCATGAAGCTTTTTTCGCTTGTCTATTTGACTGTACCATTTTCCTATATATATTATAAGATGTACAATTATTAATCAAACATTACTTATTTTTACATTACTCATATTTCCTTGAAGTCTAATATAATTTTTTTTATAATTACACAAAATTAATTTTTTCGTAAACTTAAAATCTAGCACACTTTTATATTAACAAAATACTTCAAAACATGTCAGTAAAAAATTCTTATACGAAACGGGTCGGATCTCCTTGGAACAGGTTACGTGGGTGAAAGTCAATATGCGCATTTGCGAAGTTGCTCACCGTTTCGGTTATTGAAAGCGCATCGTATACTGAGCTCCCATGTTTGAGGTTATTGACCCAATTGTGTATATGGAATAATGATCTTACAGTTGGTTTCCACTGAAAAAACATATAAACAAAAGATATTGTTTTATCAAGAGGTTTCATAATATATTTTTGGGATTATTTCTACAGTGTAAAGTAAATTACCAGCAATATTGAAAGACTGAAGCATCTAGTCGCTATATGAAGTAGGATAATGTTGTTATCATGGTCTGTATCTGTTTTTATTTATTACTAGTGCAAAGTTTTACATATCTTAAAATAAACAACAGTATGAACACGGCAATACTTATCAAGGTCGACACATTGCAGGACATTAATCAATAATTCATGATCACAGTACTGCATGTACTAATCTACTATAATAATATAAAGTCATTTATAATACCTATATAACTTATGAACAATAATGTTGCTATACGTCCCAACAGAGAGGCTTAGAGCCTACCCATTGATAAGGGTGACAAGGACTTAATCAACAACGCTGGCCCAGTACGATTAGGTTTACTTCACATAACTAAATATCCCCAGGTATTAGTTATATCCCCATCATGTACCAATGTAGCTTCATCTCCCTAGCCTTATCCTACTAACGTGGGTGTTGAAAACCTTGTGTACTTTGTTTAGCTTCCTTTAAAGAATTCCTCCAAATCCAAGACAAGGTCGAAGTGGCAGAGGATCCCGAAATATCAAAACTTATTGTGATACGCCAAGTTGTAGTTGAATCGCTGCGCCACTTTCTCAGTTTGTTTTTCCCCCGTCATTTTTACTGCTAGCAAATTTCCAACAGGCAATTATGTATACCTTCGTTACTTAATTACGATAAAAAAATAAATTAATTCGTTATCTGAGAATCAGTCTCGCGATGTGACGCCACGGGATTCCCCGTATACAAACAAATACAGGCTTGAGAGCGTTTCTTCCCGCTGTTAGGATAAGTTGATAACTTTTCCTTTCTGAATAAAACGTGAATAATATTTAAAACATCTAGTCACGTGATATTACATCTGTTTTGACCGGCAATAATAATAAATGTTGAAAAAGAAAATAACATTCATTCGTGCAATAATTATGAGTTTGTGCTAAGGACATTTCTATCATTATTTTATTTAGAATTATATATATACCCATCTTCTTCTTGAGGTGCCTCTCCGACTAGCGAAGGTTGGCGGTCAGTTCTCCATATTTCTGTTTATTCCTTGCGAGGCGAAACAGTTGGGCGGCACTCGCAATTCCAGTCCACTCTCTGATGTTGCGCAACCACGATTTCTTCCGACGGCCAACACTCCTTTTGCCGGCAACTTTTCCCATCAAGATGAGTTGGAGGAGATCATATCTGTCGTGCCTGAGCACGTGTCCGAGATAGGATACTTTTCTCATCTTGACGGTCTGCAAAAGTTCCCTTTTTTGGTGGACTCGTCGCAGAACCTCCTCGTTTGTCACTCTTTGAGTCCAGCTTATGGCCAACATGCGTCTATATGCCCACAACTCGAACGCTTCTATACGTTTCCTGAGATCTTCTTTTATTGTCCAAGCCTCGCATCCGTATAGAAGGATGGGCCAGATGTAACATTTTAGAAGGCGGACACGCAAATGTATTCCAAGGTTACGGGAGCAAAAAATTTTGCGCATTTTTTGGAATGCATTGCGTGCTACTTCGATACGTGTCTTGATTTCCTGGTCGCTTTCCCAGTTTTCATTTAGCCACGTACCCAAGTATTTATATTGACGCACCCTCTCTAACTTTTGGCCCGCCACTGTTATGCAAACGTCATTAACTTCTTTCCTTGATATAACCATGAGCTTCGTTTTTCTAACGTTCATTTTTAGACCCGCTTTCTCGCTGCACAGGTTAACCCGGTCAACAATCTTTTGGAGATCTTGTAATGATGATGCTATCAGCACTGTGTCATCAGCGTATCGAAGGTTGTTAATATTCCGTCCATTTATTTTGACTCCGCAGTCTAGGTCATGTAACGCTTCTGACATTATTGCTTCCGAGTATAAATTAAATAACATTGGTGACAAGACACAGCCCTGACGCACTCCTCTCTATATATACCCATACCTGGGTTTAAATATAATTCGAAAGGGATAAGGAACTGTAAAAGCTCTATCTAATCTTAATAATGAACACTGGCCCTTTGTTATTTTACCGATTCGATGTCTTAAACCGGTCTCTTTGTTGTAGTTATTTCGCGGTGTTCATGCATAAAAATGTTACATATGTTTCAAGTATGCATCTGATAAAAACGTATTGCGAAACATTCTTGATAATGATAATTGGTAAATTAATTAATATTTTCGGATCAATGTAGATTTCAACATTTTTTGGCAGCTGACCTAATAAACAGTGTTTAAAGCGCAATACCATAAAAAGCAAGGTATTTGTTTAATAATAATAATAAATATCATTAAACAAACTTGAAATGTTCTTACATAAGTATTATAAATGAATGGAATTCCAAATTCGACGAATATTTTTCAATATAAATATAAAAGTTACAAACAATATCATCGTTTTTAATACGTCTTATAATGGAAAAGGACAATATCTCAATCACACTTATGCTTGTATTACAACTAGCTGTCGCCTGCGACTCCGTCCGCGCGGAGTTAAAAAAAACTTCAAAACAGTCTATGTGTTCTTCCAGACTATGTTATGCAATGTTATAAAATACGCAATATGTTATATTTAATATCTTACTAATATTATAAATGCGAATGTTTAGATGTATGGATGGATTCATGGATGTTTGAAGGTCGGCTCAACGGATCTCGATGAAATTTGGCACAGATGTAGATTATAGTCTGGAAGAACATATAAGCTATTTTTGGAACGAAGTTCCTTATCGCGCGTTGTGAAAGGGGGCTAGACGGAAAAAATTCTTGCGAAAAGTTGTCACGACACTTTTTGCTATAGTAAGTATGTTAACGACGAATGAGCGCTACTTCACCATGGCAACGACGTGACAATATATAACGAAAATTCATAGAAATAAAATGTACGTCTTGTGAAGACTTAAGTTTTTTATTCATAGAATAAACATTATTTCCTTCACTAATTAATCGAAAGGAACTTCGTTCCATCCGGGTGTCCTTTGACACCTCTCAAGTATTTTTTTGTGTTTTTTTTTAATTCCACGCGGACGAAGTCGCGGGCACAAGCTATAATATAATAAAAATACTAATAACATTTAAACGTTGTATTTATTGAAGGTACATACGTTAAATTATTGATTTTATAACAATATAAGACGCATACCTAACATAGTTAAAAAGATCATTATCATTGTATTGTTCAATTCTTAATCGAGGAATTATGTATAATGTCTACATACCTAAAGTTTACTAAATTAATTAATATGCTTGAAAATTCAATTAAATAATAACTTTGTTACTAAAACAATGATTAACAAAAATCAGACAGCAAAATAAGCGTTTTACACATTCAGATCGGCTCCAATAGATTAGCGTTGAGATAGCCATGAATTCTGAGCAAATTAAACAGCTCATTTAAAAACAATTAATATATTCCAATCAACAGTGAGATTATACTCTCAAAAAAAAAAAACTTTTTCTTTATTGTACAATAAAATACATTAAAATAGGTAATAATTTTAAGCTTTGTTTATAGACAGTGAAAGTAAAATGCAAGCGACTTTCTAGTTGTTCAATACGCCTTCATGTGGCGAACTAATATAAATCAACATCTGTACATGTCACGACATTCCATAAGGAAATGTCTCAAATACTGCAATTTTGAACTTTTGCACCGTCATATGGCATCTGTAGTCATTTTCCCACGAGAAACTTATTATTTAGTGTTCTGCGTCATGTAGAGTCATAACTCAAACTTTGTAAAGATTTACATCCACTTTATGCAATAAATAACATAAATACTTACTACTTTTAAACTATTTACTACTTTTTAATATGTTACTCATATATAATTATATCATTTTATTTTATCCCCTATTTCACAGAGAATAACATTTCTAGTAGAATTATAGTTAAATAGCAGTTACCAGCGACTTCGTCTGTGCAGAATTAAAAAAAAACTAATCTTCTAATATATAAAATTCTCGTGTCACAGTTTTCGTTGCCATACTCCTCCGAAACGGCTTGACCGATTCTCATGAAATTTTGTGAGCATATTCAGTAGGTCTGAAAATCGGCCAAAATCTATTTTTCATATCGCTATTAAGTTTTTTTTAACTGCGCGCGGACGGAGTCGCGGGCGACAGCTAGTAATAAATATAGCCTACGTCTACCGATGAATGTGTAGGTTCCCAACATTGAAATAATTTTTCAAATTCATTCAGTAGTATCGGAGTCTATTCAAAACAAACAATTAAATCTTTCCTCTTTGTAATATTTAGTATTATATTTCGTATTTTATGTCCCTTAGTATCACAAAGAACATAATAACCTAGACTTAGATAGTGTTTTAGGAGATAAAATCCTACACTGACATTATTACTAAACAAACACTGACTAAAAAATCAAGAATACATTTTGCAATATATTCTTGGTTTTTTTAGTTTGTAAAGAGCTTTAACCTCTTTTTATAACGTGTATAACATTGCAAAAGATTTTGATATTAAAAACCTTTTCGCAGGTAGTCTCGGATCGCCTTATTTTTCGAATATTATTTATGTATACATTTCCTTAATCGTGTCTCACGATATTTTGTATCGTTAGCACTTTAAGATTAATAATCACAATGGTTCTTCCTTAAGAAAGGACACTAACATTTTGATTTCAACAAATGTTTTGGAATTTAAGTCCACTCATCGTAAAACTTGAGTTTCAAACACTGTAGTTACAAACTAGGTCTTGAATCGGAATCAACTATAGATAGATAACTAATATGCTTGTTAATTAGTCACTGATTAACGATGAGCTTAGAATGCACTAAGTTTATTAAAAGATTCCTTTAAAGACATAGCCGCTATCTACCGTTATGCGACGTCATAAATTGTTATACGTAACAAACACATACGTAAACAATTTGATGACTCTTTACTAATCACAAAGCCAATAAAGTCTCGTTTTGAATATCCTAAGACGTATGATTATAAATGTGGGCAAGAAATGTGTGTGCTGTGTTTAAATTTATTTATTCAGGGTTGCCAAAAATACAATGTTGTGCAATTTATTTACAAACTTTGAGATGCGAATCTACAATTTTATATTTCCATATTAGTACCGAATACTACCCGAAAACTGACGCTTCAAAATTAGTTATTTTAGTGTATAATTTAAAAGTTTTTTCACTGGTATACTTATTTTAAAAGGCGCATAAAAAATATTACATTTAATATTTTTAAATCTTACTAATATTATAAATGGGAATGTTTAGATGAAAAGATGGAGAGATGGATGGAAGTTATTGAAGGTTCAGGTTCAACGGATCTGGATGAAATTTGGCATGGATATAGAACATAGTATGAGACAACATAGTCTACTAATTAGTTTTTTTTAAGTCCGCGCGGACGGAGTCGTGTGCGACAGATAGTTAGATATAAAATAATAAAATGTTATATTTCTTTAAAAGTAATCTGCTTGTGTCAACCCTATTGGTTGCTAATGACGCATCCATGTATTGGAGAGTTCGTTTTCCCACAAACCACTCTTTATTGTCACCTGTATGTAGTATGGGAATCCCCCGTAGTCTGACGTCGCGTCGCTAATGTTTATTTTAACTATATTAGTTTGACAAAATTTATTCAAATTTCAAGAATAGAACAATTCGCAGAACCAAGTATCACCATTACAATTAATATTAATATTAGCAATTTGTAAAATGTGTACCCACAATGTGCTTATTACAATGAATTTCCACTATCGAAACAGCTGTTGAAAAACATCATCATCACTCAAATTCTCTCTCAAATAAGATAGACAATGTGTTTTCTTTTATATCATAAAGTGGTAAAAGAGCGAGGGGCCACCTCAATTAGCTGTAATTGCGAAGCGAACGCCGCCCATAGACATCCGTAATTGCAGATGCTATGTCTGCCTTTTGCTATGACGCACAAAAATAAGATATGTCTCCTTTCTAAGCGATCCTAAACCTTCCCTTCTTATCCTTTCCTTATAGGAAAAGGGTGGGGAGTGAGAGAGGACAGAAATTAGGCCTCGGACACGCATTTGTGTGTGCCACAAGATGAGTTTTGTACATGTATTTCAGCAGTGCATAAGCAGGGTTTCATGTACTTTGTTTTCATATACTTTATACATTACAATACTCATATAAGCTATCAGTGTGTTGATATGTGGTAACAAGCGTAAATACCAACAATTATCATATTTAAAACAGCTCCCGGTTTTCACTAGATAACGTAATAAGCAATAATATTTATAAACACTGCAAAAAATATTATACACTGATTTATCTTATAGCTCTCTTATTAAAGCTCATATTTATTATTTTAACTACCGTCGAATCATTTCACATGATATGAGAATCATGTCGTTGTTATTTTAGCACAATTTTACTTCTTTACTGTTAGTTTCTACAGCAGTGACACTTGTATTGAAAATTTAGCGGAAAAAATATGTGTAAAGACAACTACAGTTGAATTAAATTTCAGCTGTCTATAATTGTGACGTAATAAATCAGGTGAAAAGCGACCCTAAATGTACTGTATTTATTCTATCCTATTTCAGTGTATCTAGTCTAATTTATATCGTAGTTAAAATAATAAACCGTATTCATTATAATTACGATAAAAAATTACACACATATATAAAGAGTTTTTTTTATTACATTTAAATGGTATATAAACAAAATTGTACCGTATATCCTTTGTTTATATTGTGCCCATTTATTCAACTTTAAATAAGGAATATTTAAACGTAAATTTTAAGAAATATAAAGAAAAATTACGAGATAAAATCTACAACACCTTTTAAAATCAGTCTTAATTTGCTTATTATTTTCATTTTATCGCTTTCACAAATTTTCCCAGACTTTCGTGTTAAAAGATAAACATCGAAGCGTCATACAAAGAAAAACACGTCCAATTTTTAGCAGCGTAATGAATTTGTGCGGAAAAAACGTAATGACATAACAAGACAATGATTTAGTTATCAAAGAACGTAAGTTGATCTTTGTCCGTACAATATCAAATTGTTGGGTATTTATTCGGTTGACTGTCAAGCGATAAAATAAATTAAAACTCGAAACCTGTATGTTGACCCAAAAAAGTGACACAGCTTTGTTACAACGCTGTCGGTAAACCCCGCGATGTTGACGCAATACGAGGGTATTACCTTCATACAATTACGTTGTAAAAGACCTCCGAGAATTACTTTACGGAAGAACGGGAAGTCTATGTAAACAATTGACATTATCACCGTGGATTCCACTACAGAAACATACGGTCAAAAACATATTATTATATCTGTTTGTTTTCATAGGAAATGAGAGAGACGACTATATTCTTGTATAGTTGATTCTGCGGAAGAAACCCAGAGTAAAACATACCACATTGCGGTATTTTAATTACGTGTCAACGTAAAATTCAAAATTGATTTTCAAGTTACACATCGTAAACAATACGCGTTCGTGATGTTTCATCAACATCATCATTATGATGTCTTTGATTTGTCAATCGCTTTTCTTACCTTATTTACTACGAGTACTAGCAGTACCCGCGACTTCGTCCGCGCGGTATTAAAAAAAAACTTTATTAGTAGCCAATGTGTTCTTCCAGACTATGCTCTAAATTCAAGATAAACTAGCAGTTGCCTACGACTCCGTCCACGCAGAATTAAAAAAACTTAATAAGTTACCTATGTGTTCTTCCAGACTATGTTCTACATATGTGTCAAATTTCATTAAGATCCCTTGAGTCGTTCCGAAGATACAAACATTCGCATTTATAATATTAGTAAGATAAGATTATAATAAATTGACAAATATTAAAGTAATTGTAAGTGTACAATGCTGATGACATCAAAGGGACTGTTAGAATTATCATTAAACTAAGTGGGGTAGTTATAATTGATAATTAAAATGAAATTGTTACCAGTTAATTATACCTAGTTACCCTGATTTGGATGGGCAGCTCCCTACGTTTGTACTGACGACAACGAGTTACCAAAAACTCCTAAAAGTTTGTTATGTGGCTACGTTATTCTTAGAAGGCATAAATTATAATAACACGATTATATATATAATTAATGATCTTAAAAAAAGTTAAATTTGTAAATAATCAGGGCGAGGTAAGAGTCTCATGCTTTGTTTCCAGCTACAACAATGTTCCCAGCTTTGTGATACACTTTATTAAACGATGACTCTTTTAGATTTAGGCTTTGACATAGTAATTTCAATCTATTTGTATATTTATTATCGATAGTAAATATCATATTGTATACAAAAATAATATATAAAGAATTTTCTACCTAATAATCTAATTTTCTATTAATTTCAATGTGTTTCTAACGCCATCTGTTAGAAAAATATAAAACATATTTATAACATTCCATCTTAACAATATTTACATTAAAAGGTATAACTCGTTTTAATTATATTATACAAATTATATGATAAGGTAGAAGAATCCTTCACGAGCCCTCCAAAAGTATCGTTTTTTGCTAGTTATCTATATAATTTATATAAAAAAATTATTATGCTGTAAACGACTGGAACTGTTGAATTTATTAAAATGTATCACACAAATCTTCTGGTTTTATATAATTAATATAATATATAATTTCAAATACAAATACAATTCCAAAATTTGATATTAGCAGAAAAAAAATCATGTCAGAGAACTGGTTTGTATCAAGTGTTACGAAGGTTTTATTTAAAGCGTTTTTTAAATATCATAAACTCAAAATACTTGAAGCTAATCAAAATTGAATTTTAAATTCGAAATTTATTCAGAACTGGTATTTTTTTTTATTTTGAAATAATACAGGAAGTGTTAGGTTTGCTTCCTTGTTGGTGTAAAATGAATTTGTAAAAACCGAAAGGAAAATAGAATTATTCTTTGCTGGTAATGATATCTTTAACACTATAACTTATTGTAATCACGTGCATCTGTATCACGTGACTTCGTAGTAGAATCCACACTTTTCTAAAAATCATAAAAAGGACGAACCAGATGAAGAAACCATAAATCCATCCGATTTTAAATGGTACAAATGATTCCTAGCGTGGTTGCTCGGATTAAAATGTCCCTACGGATTATTGCAATTTAGAAATAACTTAACAAGAAATTGTCTTAAGTCCTTATTGTATAAGTTACTGTATCAGATTAAATGTTTATTTTCGGAACGAATCAAAATTATTGTTCTGTGTTAAAATACACATACTTGCTAATTAATTCTTAATAAAGGTTTCATCTAATAGATTCAATCTTTGGTACAGGTATCTTAGGTAATGAAATTTCAAAGCTAGATTGTATTTTTGATAACACGCCAAATACGAAATTCAATATATAATATCGTTAAAATACTAAAGGACCGTATTCACTGCTTCCAAGGTTTAGTGTGTAGTGTGCGCATCTATTCGTAAATCACGCACCGAGAAAACGCACTATGACGACGATGATATGTACTTACATACGTAAGTAAAGATAAAAAAATCCCAAACAGCATTCACATATAATTGGGAATGTATGATTTTTTTTAATTTTATACCGATGATAAGAGTACTCGTGAGCGGCATAAGGTCAGGAAGGCCTTTGCCCCACTGGTATACCGGAGTGACGATATTAAACACTAGGTTTTTATCAAACAGTTGTTTTATTGCAACGAGGTTATTCTTTATAATTATTTATTTCCGCTAGTAACAAAAAGTACGTCAGGAAAATATTAAATCTTACAATAATTTGTAATGACAAAGTTTGATTATGCAATATGTTCTGTCAACCACTAACGAAAAGCATATGCGCTTATTAAAATTTACTTATTTTTACAGTTAATAAGTGCTTAAATATTATTAGATCTAGATTAATAGTTTATTGTACTAGTTAATATCTCATATTGTGTACTATTTAATCCGAAATCCTATTAGAAAATTATCCTAGCTTCGCTCAGGTTGATAAAGACGAATAAAATTGTAGAAAATGTTCCTCAGTAGGTACTTACTTTATGTTTTTGACTCTTGTCTGTCCGCTCTTTATTGTTATCTTTATAAAACAAGTAAATGCTAAATATCTCAATGTGTCATTTATTTAATTTTATAATAGATTACCTTTCAACAATTAATTTACGAGTATAGCTAGAACATATCCAAACTATGTTCTACATCTGTACCAAATTTCATCAAGGTCCGTTGAGTCGTTACAGAGATACCTTCTAACAAACATACATCATCCACCCAAACTTTCGCATTTATAATATTAGTAAGAAATAAGATAATAGATAATATTAAAATAAATATTGTATAAAACTGTAAATATCCGGAAAGTTTCGTTTGGAAGTTAACATATGCCGGATTCGAACTTTGTTTCCGACGAACGAGAGGCCACGACTGCAACTAATATGAACTGGAAACGCATTAATATTGTACACTGTTAATGCAATTAATTTAAACTAAAAATATACCTCAAAATATAATTAAGATAAACAATTAGTAAGAAGCATTAACATCAACACGTATTCGGAGTATTATATAGGTTTATAGCCACTCAAATAAAAATGTATTATTAAAAGTAATTTTTCACTAAAAATTGTAAAATGCTTTAGTAATTCGTTTATTGGTAATTTAAAAATTTAATACCTTAAATTTAATACCTTTTGTTTTATTTTTGTTTTTAATTAAAATCATAAATTTTGGTATTATGTCATAATCAATGCCATTGTGGTAAGCCCGAGGGTGTTAAGTACCATCGGGATTAACGGGTCTGTTCGCGGTGTTGGAGCGCGGGGGGTTACGAAGCGGCGAAACGATGGGGAGGGGGGCAGGGCGCTGACGCACGCGCGAGAAAAGGCGCTGCGGGGTGGGAGGCGTGCGCCTAACACTATTTAAACTGGTCTTGCGAACGGTCATCATGCATTGGTCTGTTTGCAATCCAAAGTTTAGTTAGCTACTGTAATACGGCAGCTCGAGTCGTTGACAGACAGGCAAAAGCCAGTGGTCGAGACAGGAAAGCTCTCGCAGACATAAGCTAGCTAAGCGCGCAGTGAACTCACGTTCAGGCCCTACCGTAACCAGTGGAGTGACTTAGAAGAAATGGCCGTAGCAGCTGCCCAGAAGAACCGCGAAATGTTCGCCATCAAGAAGTCCTACAGCATTGAGGTAAGGACTTTACTTTTGCGTACCGCACTAGCTCCATCTAGTACTTTTAAACTGCATTTCCTCATTTTCTAGCTTCTGTAAAATCTTTCAAGTTACATTTGCTTCCTCCATAATTTAATGGCTTTTATACCAACATTTTGTTTTTACTTTTTTACACCCAATATTATTTATCATTTGCACACGCATGCTATATGTATGTATGTTAACAATAAACATCTATTATTGTTAAACAAAGTATTAGCCTAAATTTTTTCATGATATTTTCATACTGTAATTGCTTTAAAATTCCTCAAAAACTCTCAAAATACGGAAAGCTTAAGTATTAAATTATAATTCCGATTAAGTAATCCTATTACATAAATATCATTCATAAAATGTTTCTGCATTAAAAAAAATGGACACATTCATCTAAATGGCCTCCATTGTTACCTGCACGACATCAGCTCCAGCCACTACAAACACACACATATAAACATCATTTAAAGTCTCTCACTAGCCTTGTCTTGTAAACAAAAATTGTTACAAATTAAACAATGCACTGCTAATTACATTTAAACTTACCGCTTAAGTCTTCCTCCTGAACATATAAACAAAAACTTACGAGAAAGTGAATAAGCCGAAGAAATCGTGTGAAAGCAACGGCGAATACATGAATCCAGTCTTTTTTAATAAAAAAAAAAGCTTTAATATTTGGGTTAATTATGCGCTGACTGGCACCCACTTTAGTTCTTTGTTCAAAACAATAAGCCATTTTCCCACAGCACCCGCTCAATGACCGACAGATCACGTAACACTCTTTAACCGAAATAAAACAATGCAACAAACTTACATTTATGAAAAAAAGAAAATACTTTTGAAAGGTAACCGAACACGTTGTAGTTAGGTCAATGCGCGACAATCAGACCTCGTTATGATACAACAAAAACAACGCAGGAGGGAAAATCACACATATTTAATGATTGTCATTATCAGAGTCATTATACAGTGGTTTAATTTCCATTGTCAATATTCAATCAATATATAATCTTTAACTTTGTATTATTTAATAATTATTGATCGGAGGTAATTTATCTCTGTTTTTACACTGACCGAATTTACGTAGATTATTTTTTTGGAAAAGACGTAAGCTTGCGCAACTGATGCGAATTGTCTGAGGCCAGGTTTATTAGGATGTGACTCTGCATGCCATCCAAAATCTTATTAATTACCAAACTAACACCATTGATGATTTTATCAAAACCAAAAATAGTTTATTTTGAACTGCGATGCGATGCCAAAGCTTATTGTTTAAAACGCTAATTGTGTATGAACGCTATGCGAAAAATAGGAGTAACGTGTTTATGATTTACGCACATTTTATAATTGACTTCTCAATGATTGTATTTCCGTGACCATCGAAGGTCGGCATGCGAGGCGTTGCGACGCACACCAACGCAAACGGGTTATTTAAAAAAATGAAATGAAATGGTCAAGTTAAAAGTCCTGCATAAATACCTTGCACCTAAAACACGTTAAGACTAAATTCAATCTAAGTATTGTTTCTCGAACAAAAAAATCTCGATTAACTAATCATAGTCACGCGAAATAAAACAAAGTAATTGAAATCCCTGTTCGCAAGCATATCGAGGCTACATAAGTATGACCTTGACCAATCGAGGTCATTCGTCGCGGTCAAATTATTCGCTTAAAAAGCCTACACTTAACTTAGATGTTACCGAGAAATGCAACAGTGCATATCCATTTCATTGAGACATTTATTTATGCTATTTAATTCATTAATGCTTAATAAATTACCATTTAAACTGATATAATATCTATAACTAATTAATTCATGTCTATCATGACATCAAACAAAAAAAAATACAAAATTAAACTTCTCGTTAGCAAAGCTAGTAAAAAGAAGATTAATCAAGCAATCGTTGCAAATAACTTAATGCAAATAATGTGTTTGAAAATTACGTGTACGATCATTTTAGTATTACGTGAAATATGCGAGTGCAATCGATTTGAGGGGTGACGGGTCGATAGTGTCTTTAGTGAAATAAGTCCGGTCGTTTTGAACGGCAAAGTAGACGGTCACTGGGTGACCAAGGCTACAACAACCGGATTCCGACTCCAGGCCGCTCCAGTTAGGCGGACTTTTAACTTCATCTTGTAAGCGACTAGTATTTCTATTTCCGTGTACATAAAATTAACGATTATTAGTATTTTATTCGCAATATCGAATCAATCGCACGATCGAATGTTCAAAAAAGCAATAAAACTATTAATTGCGTATTTAAAATGAAAATATAAGTATAAGAAGTGATATACCGCGTTTGGTTGAGAATAACCAGGAATGTTACAATGTGTACAAAATCGTAACATGAAAATCTTTCGGCAAAACTATAACAATGTAAAAATCTTAACAAGTTACATAATTACCGGTATTAAATTTTTAACCAAAAGTATTTCTATTTAAAAATATAATTAACGAACGCAAAGGTGTTTAATCTTTGTAAGACGTGTTTCAGGAGTGTAGGTAGCACGCTGAGTGATTAGCAACCCTTGACACACATAAGTCAGCAGTCACTCTAGTGGAAAATGCTAAGCCTTGTTACACACTACAGCTACGACGAGATGTATTCGACTTCTCTGTCTAATCACGCTTAAAGATTGCATTACTTAACAAACAGAATAACCTCAGTTTTTTTTTTTCAACGCCTACAAAGGTTTTTTATCATCAATTATTACGACATTAATTACGCAAAACTATCAACCGAGCCTTGACCGAGACACGCTATTCAATGCTAGTAAATTGCATAATGTTGTGACTATCATCAATATTTTCCTTAATAAGTAATGACAGTACGTAAGATAGAGGAAAACGTTAAAGGATAAAACAAAATACCCCTACCAAGGTTTGTGCTTCCCTCCTCCAAGATTGTCTTAGACAATCTATAAACGTTTTAATCTATCGCTATTTATTTTCGCCTCTTGTAAATTATTTATATGATAATATTGATTGAATACTTTTCTACTTCCTTAGCTATTTACGGGGCGATTAAAATGTTTTTTCACACAGATATGAAACTAAAAACTATATTTTCCATTCACTATCCGAATAATGCAAGACATATCGAAGTGTAAACAACTTATTTCCACATGCAACAAACAAAATGGACCTCGTTAAAACGTTAATCAAAAAGGATAAAGTAAATTTAGTTGCAACTTGTGCCAATTAAGTTGTCGCAGACTTTAAATCTTAGAAACCCGATAACGGATCACGAAATCGTTGTAAACACTTAAAAGGTTTTAACTACACACGAATGAAGACGATTGTTGAGATGGCGTTGGTAATTGGTTCCATTGAAATGCGCCCGACCAGAAATTCCTTTGTGAAATCTGGAAATGTCTCATCCGGCGGTGAAGGGGAAGGGGAGGGACGGGGGTATAATGGAGGCACTTTACGCCCAAGTACACTCAGGAAATAAGCTTAGGAACTTCGTAAAAGCAATTCATACTCGCACATGAAATATAATGTGATGCGTCCTCTTTATAAGGATTTAGAAGATCAGCGTATTTCATTGTCCTTTGTCCCGGTTGAATAGATTTCGCACTTACAATCCTTTCACACTTTTACATCGTAACTTATTTTATTCTTGGATTCAACAGAAACGATCCACTTTTGATTCTTTGCATGTGTAAATATAACACTTAAATACAAATGAAAATTATCATGAATTTTCTTAAAAACAGTATCACATTCTTGTCTATTAACTGCGCTGTCTTGTTGACCATGTCTAAGTCTTTTATAGAATAGTTGCATACCAACTATTTCTTATGAACATATAATTAACCACTTAAAATAGTTGCATATTCAATAAGCTTATTATGTTGATACAATGGTTCCATAATAACAAAAACGCAATGAAAAAGCGGTTTACAGAATACGATCACCATTTCGAGTACATCTACATATTATTTCTGCTTTCATATGAACATTTGGGTATTAAAATTTTAAATTGTAATAACGTTTTCTTTTTTGTTACAGAACGGCTACCCATCCCGACGCCGTTCCCTCGTGGACGACGCTCGCTTCGAAACACTGGTTGTCAAACAGACCAAACAAAGTGTACTCGAAGAGGCTCGTGCTCGTGCCAATGGTCAGTGTCAGCAATATTTAACTAATGGTTTCTTCGCAGCTACGTAGATCCTATCTTTATAGCTTTCGTTTTTTGATTTCACCTTTTTTAGTTTTTTTTTCTTATTTTTTCTTTTTATTATTTAAAAATATAGACTCTGGCTTGGACTCGGAATTCCAAGACGCCGCCACGCACAATGGCAACGATGCCAACACCCCGACGGTCGAAGATGGCACGCAGCAAGACGAAACTAAGAACGGTCACCTTGGTAATTGTCCTTTTGTTTTACAGTTTTATTATTCCTTATGTTAATTTGCGTAACGTGTGTCCTCAAATTTCGAGGTCATAATTTTTTTTTTTTAATATTTTTAATTTTTTTAATTTTACTTATTTTTTTCGTCTTTTTCTTTTGCTTTATAGCAGATGCAGATATTGGTGATGATGCTGGCAAGGCAGATGAAGGTAAGCGCACAGTAGCTTTTATAGATTGCGGTTATTCAAAATAATCTTAGTTTTGCAATGTTGCTTATGAACACTATTTTTGCAGACTATACTCTAACTGAAGAGGAAGTTATTCTGCAAAATGCGGCAAGCGAAAGCCCCGAAGCGGAGCAAGCTATTCAACAGGCCGCGTTGCTGCTAAGAATGCGTGACGGCATGGGTACCCTCGCCCGTATTCTGAAGACCATCGACAACTATAAGGGATGTGTCGAACACCTCGAGACTCGCCCCTCACAAGCCGCCGGCGTACAGTTCGATGCTCTCGTCAAAGTGAGCATGTCCCGCATCAACCTGCTCCAGCTCATCCGATCTCTTCGACAGTCAACATCGTTCGCGGGTGTCGATCTGATGTCCGACAACAACATCTCTACAAAGACCCCATGGTTCCCTCGCCACGCTTCTGACCTAGACAACTGCAACCACTTGATGACCAAATACGAACCGGAGCTCGATATGAACCATCCCGGTTTCGCGGACAAGGAGTACAGGGAGCGCAGAAAGCAGATCGCCGAAATCGCATTCGCGTACAAATACGGAGACCAAATCCCTTCCATCACCTACACCGAGTCTGAGAACGCTACCTGGCAGCGAGTGTTCAACACTGTGCTGGACTTGATGCCCAAGCACGCTTGCCGGGAGTACAAGGCTGCGTTCGGCAAGCTGCAAGCGGCGGACATCTTCGTGCCTCACCGCATCCCTCAACTGGAGGATGTAAGCAACTTCCTGAGGAAGCACACCGGGTTCACGCTGCGCCCTGCGGCTGGTCTTCTCACCGCCCGCGACTTCCTCGCCTCCCTCGCCTTCCGCGTTTTCCAGTCTACACAGTACGTGCGTCACGCCAACTCGCCCTTCCACACACCTGAACCGTAAGTATTCACAATCACAAATATCTATCTAAAAATTGATACATTTTAATATGTACTAAAATCAAAGCAACTTATTAGTTTCTTATAATTTATCATGCGTTGAAATTTTTAAATCACCTTAAAAACAATGCTTCATTTTGTCCAAATATACCTGCGTAATAATGTTGCAGTCCTTAGTGAAGTAGGTACTCGACCTGCCACGTTTAGTGAATTTCAGAGAGTGCTTCAAGTCAGTACATTAATGATTGAAGCATTTTAGCTATGGATGCAACATTTCAGATATAATATGTAACGGTTCGTTCAATTAATGTAATTAATAGTGCGCATAGACCAAATATACAATTATTTAAAAGAACCTTGAATATTGTAACTGAATTAAAAATTAGCGCGGTACACGTAATTTATTATAAAAATAACTATTATATTTGACGGAGTCTTATATTGAAACTACCTTGACTAGTAACATACGGAAATACTACGCAACCAGTCCTTGTAGTTGTTTTGTTTAATCGTAACAACCGTATGTAGACCGGATTACCCTACCTTTTAATAAATATTGTTGAATAATATTTTTAAACTTCCTACTTAAATAACAAAGTACTTTACCTAAAAAGACATCGGAGATTTTAGTAATTTACTATCAAGTTCCATTTATAACGGCGTAATGCTATAGCATCGATCATTGTTAAAAGCAGAGTATCGTGATAGACCTTTAATCTTATCAAAGGCCGCTCGATAGTTTCAATTTATGTCTATTCTACATATTATAAAACTTTAAGAGAAAATGAAAATTTTACTCTGTTAATATCCATACAATTCCGTTAGTTTTGTAGTGATGGAAGTTACGGAACAGAAATTTAATAAACCAATTTACTCATAGTAATGTCTCTTTAGTGCAAAGCTGCACATAGAGGAAGTTAGTACTTGAATTGCATTAACGTCATAGTAGAATTCCTTTTACTCTATAAGTTCTATGGTTAATTTTATAATTAATCAATTCAACTTTAACTTTATAAATTGTAAATTGTTTGAGCATTTTAATGATTGAACAATTTTTGTTCACAGTGATTGCATCCACGAATTACTTGGTCACATCCCTCTTCTGGCAGACCCCAGCTTCGCCCAATTCTCCCAAGAAATCGGTCTCGCATCTCTTGGCGCTTCCGATCCAGAAATCGAGAAGCTCTCAACGGTAAGTTCTACATTACAAAAGTACTACTGCGATAGAAGTAAAAGTCAATCAAGTATAATCGGTTTTTTTTTTAATATTTTTATATTTCATTTGTGTATATTCGATATCTTCATCAGGTATACTGGTTCACCGTTGAATTCGGCTTGTGCAAGGAGAATCAGCAACTGAAGGCTTACGGTGCCGCTCTCCTATCCTCTATCGGAGAACTGCTGCACGCTCTCAGTGACAAACCTGAACTGAGGGCCTTCGAGCCAGCGTCCACCTCTGTACAGCCTTACCAAGATCAAGAATATCAGCCCATCTATTACGTAGCTGAGAGTTTCGAAGATGCCAAAGAAAAATTCAGGTAATTTGTTAATATTTCGTCAACGCGATTTCTGATACAGTTTGAATTTCATTAACAGTAATTTGAATTGTTATTTTTGCTACTACTATTTTAAGCTGATTGCATCTATGAAATTGCATCGAACTTCCCCCAATGTGATGAGCCTGTGATGTTAAGAGACAACATTTATACATTCGCAACAACCAATCTTCTTTTCAACACAATGTATATTATATCCTTTCATTCCCTTATTTTACTGGGATTGAATTAAATCTTTAACGTGTTTTAATAACAATGAAACAAGATAAGCATGTTTAATATTTGTTTTGCAGACGCTGGGTGTCGACAATGTCGCGACCGTTCGAGGTGCGCTTCAACCCGCACACCGAGCGCGTCGAAGTGCTGGACTCCGTCGACAAGCTGGAGACCCTCATCTGGCAGTTGAACACGGAGATGCTGCACCTCACCAATGCCGTCAAGAAGCTGAAGGGCCTGCACTTTGAATAAAGCACCCACACACTAACACAAATCAATAGTTCAGTGCAAGTGGCGACGCCACAATGTATAGCTAGTGATATTGTAGTTAAGTAAGACTGCGGAATGCGTGGAGCGTGAATGTCGAGAGAGCGAGTGTCGAACCATCGGATGGTACTTCATCGAATCCTTTTGTACCTTATTATTTATTATGCCGAGCTCATTGCCCGGGCCTCGGAAGGCGGGTAGCACCTGATTGCCCATTTAAGGGTGTATACCTGAACTTCACGAGTCCTTAATAGTATTAGTATTAAATGATAATTTAATAAGAAACACACATAATTACTAAAAAACGGAGCACCAAAAAGTAAAAAAAAATAAAACAGAAAATATATGTGTTTAAGTGGAATCCGGTTTTTTATTTCCTGCTTCACCCCGTCAACTCGGTTGCTGCCACAGCGAGTGTTGATCATACAAGTTGAGATGTTTAATTTATTTAACTATAATAATAAACAAATTGTACCGCAACTATAGATACAATTGAAGTTAAAGCTTTCAGAGACACGTTACTAGCAATAGAGTTAAAGAACGATATTTCCAATAGTATAATCCAGTTAAAGGCAGAAAGAACCTAAGTTAAATACCTACGTGCACTAAACAACTACGCTGTCTAGTATATTACATAATGATAAAATGTAGAATAAAATAATAAAACATACCAAATCACGATACTTGCCCCATGTGCTTTAGTTACATCGAATAGCCATTTCACTTTATAATATTAGAAGGTAAACACAAGTATATAAGAAATTTTGCATAGTTTTTATAAAAAATAATCCATCTATATATAAAATGATTGCGTAGAACGGTATGAATACAAAAAAACATTACTAGATTTAGGTCTATACTATATAGACGTTGCGTTGAAAGTGAACGAAATGTGAACTAATATTGATTGTAAAAACGTTTAGATTTACCACTCCCTGACCTAACATTCACATACTAACATTCTTAACGTTTTGGCTTCATACACATTCGTTATCTGCTCATAATAGAGATAGTTTATTAAGATATGTATATGTCGTATGTGTATATCGTAATAAAAAAATCTCCTGTCCAAAAAATCAAATGAAATTTTCGACTACAAAATACGCCCTAAAATAATTTTTAATGTATACCTTTATAATAACAAAAATAACTATTCACATTTTGAAATGATAAAATGCGAAATTATTAAAATTCATTATTTAGTTCACTATGACGTTGTGGAAAGTATTGGATTCGACACTGAGTAGAGTATAAGCTTCCTGATTATTTGTATTATTCCGATCGAGTTGTTAAGAGCTCATAATTACGTCAGAAAGTTGGATATAAAACTGATTCGAAATTCAAAATAATACAAGCGATAGTTACACCGAATGAAACTTAAAGTGTATTTAAAAAAAAGGTCATGCTTATGCGTTGACATTAAACCAGGCGAGAGAGGCATGGCCTCAACATGAGCAAGGGCGAATGAGTTGCAGACAAAGCCAGGTCGCAGCAGCCGCCAACCTCTCATTACGTACGCACCTACACGTAATAACTGAATGTAACACGCAACTTACTGCATAACATTACAGCGATACAAATTAATCTCTATCAAGCTGTGAATAGAGATTAAATTAACTTAATTTCAGGTAAAACATCAAATTATTCTGTACAAACAAAGTTGTTTGTATATATTATCACTGACGACGTTTTGATTATTGACTCTAATGCAGAAAAGATTTATTTTAAAAGATATTGAAAAAATATAAGCCGATTTGTTGATAGTCCGAAAATGTCGAGCAAGGAAATACCAGGGGCCTTGTAATTTACCAAATAACTCCGATATAATCATAAAAATTATAAAGTTATGAATAACGATTACCTCATTTTCGAATTCGTCTTTACTCATATAACAGTGTTTAACATTGCTGCGTATATAAACTGACAATCCCGACCTTGGACTTTATATTTGAATCGTAACAATTTAAATGTAATCCAATATTGAGTATTTTGAGTCATTGAAATAGAAAGGCATACCATTGACAATTATTGATATAATAATTTCAAGAGATAATATAATTTCGACAAGTCCTATAAAAGCCAATCTTCAAATATGAATTTTTTTAATAAGAGAAGGGGGCAAACCTGGACAACACCGAGATGATCATCGACGCCCATGAACATCCGCAACTTTTAGAAATAGTATATTACTTTGAGAGGAAAACTTCCCTGTTATGTAAAAAAATAATTTATTTACAGTTAATGTAGTTATTATAAATGCTTTTATTATCGTGAGTGACCTTCCTGCAATATAATCTTATATACATATATATGGTCCTCTACTTTTACAAACCGAACTAAATTGCTGTCTTTACAGGACCATTGGTTCAAATTTGCTTGTTTCTTTTCCCTTGTCTTCAGTATCTCGACGGGACTTGCCCATTCCTACTTCCTACATACTAGAGTGATTATTTTGTGATTAAAACATATATAGCACAGCATTATTTCTCAACTATCTATTTGGTCTCTTTTTAAAGATCTTCAATTATATTGACAAAAAATTGAACAATCGCTACGATACTATTATTTCCAAAGTATTTCATATTAAAACATAAGACTGTTTCAAATAGGATAATACCTGCATTGCAATTACCACAGCTTAAAAATAAACGTGCATTTGAAAAACTTTACTAAACTCCTTGTAAATAAAAATAGCAAATTATCAGTATCGAAAATAAGTCTATGTGCAATGTCTTAGTCTTAAACCGTGAAAAATAAAAACACACATGATATGATTTAGTTATTCTTACAAAAAAGAGAAAAATATACCTTAAACGTATAAAATTTATTTTTAAAAGAAAAATTTCAACGCTTTTTATGGCATAAATAAAATCAAGTGGTAATCCTGTTAAGTTCGGAGACTTCGTCATCCTCGGAAAGTATAACAGTGTAACTATTCTTCAGTGACGTCACTTGTGACTGAAGGGCGCGAAGTCGAATCTCAACCAGCTCAAAACTCTCGTGTAGATTATTTATTTGAACCTGCATACGCTGGCGAATCTAAAAAATAGACAAGGTGAAAAAAGTATTCATGTAATAAATTAATCTATTACTAGTAGGAACGTCATTTCTATGGAACTTCACTCGAGAAAGAAAATTGAATTGATAACATAAATTGAAGAATTTTAAACATAATTATAAACACAATTGCTAAAATTATAAATCAGGCCAGAGGGGTAGGCAGAGCCCAGGATCTTCCATTCGGTGTGGTCCTGAGACACCTCACTGGCGTCTTCTACATTTATACATATGTGCATACATGCACGTAAGTTTCGGGTGCTCTAAATACACTCTAAAATAATTGAATCGGTCATTTCAAAAACCTCATAAGTCACAAAATTATAATTTTTCAGAAATCAATAAAAACTGTTTCATACACAAACAAATGAGTTTTGAAGAGCTTCTTTATGGTTAATTTAGTATTCGAGGGGTAAAAAATTAAAATAGCGTATAATCTTTTCGCTTTATTAATAGAAATAATGAAAAAAACCTGATAAACAGTTCTTGACTTATGTTGTTTTAGCGAGAAATAGGTTTAGTGGTATATAATTTAACCAAAAAAATTGTAGTAATCATATTTTTTATTGCTTGTAATTAAGAATTACACTTAAAAATAATCTTATTAATATTTCACATGTATTAATTTGTCATGTTTTAATATCTTTATGGTACATAGTCATATTCTCCATCATTCTCATCTGGACTAAAAATGTTGTTATAAAATGGCATATGCTCTTCCGGAATGCTATCTTGAACTAGTTTTAAATCGTCTATTTTATTTTTATTGATGGGCACTTTCAAATTATAGGCTTTCGTTGATGGAAGTGAAACAGAAGTTGTTATTTTCTTCAATAATGAGAATGAATGTTCAATCAATCGGTATTATTAAAAGAGGAAGGAATGTTTTGACTTAAGTTGTTTTCACCCAGAATACACATCTACCTTTGAAAAACCATTTTCTGTAAAAAAAGCATGTTGGAAAAAATGTTGACTTAAGTGGTTTTTGAAATGACCGATTCAATTGATTTAAATAATTATGAAAGACATCATAATATACTCATATAACTTTTCAGCGAAAGAAAAAACATATATAACCAAAGTCAAATAGAAATACTTTACCTCATCACGTTCCTTTTGACTGGCTCTGGTTTGTGCCCTACTCTGCACCAATTGACGTTCCAATTCAGATATTTGTGTTTGCATGTATCGCCTCATAGATTCGGAGCGTTCTTTGCTGCGTGTTAATGATCTATTATTTTCTTCCTTTAATTCTTCAATCTCCTTTTGTAGCTTTGCACATTCCGCTAATTTCTCATCGTACATACTTTCTTCTTGAAGTAATTTCTCTTCAAGTCTTAGTACATTGCACCTAGAAAAAGGAATTAAATTTACAACATAACATCTTATTTTTTCGGTACCAAGTATACCAACTGTTTATCTAATAATCTAATATCTATTTTACAAATATTTTTAATTTTATACAGGGCCGTATTGACATTAGAGCGCAAGTGGTATAGGGCGTCGATTCTTGAAGCGCCTCTGCACCAGAATCTGGCGGGTGCAAGCATTGGCATTATTACAAGTACATTTAGGGGCCTCAGCTTGGTGCACGCACCCTGGTGCCCAATAAGAGTAAGACGGCTTTATAATCTTACAGCACTTACTTTAATTCATCAACTTGTCGCGTCAAGTCACAAATTTCTTTTTGTTTCTCATCAAGGGATAATCTCATTGCCGTATTTTCTTCTAATATTTTGTATTTTTCAGCTTTTTCTTGATTAAAATTGTTAACCGCAGTAACTAACTAAAACACACATAGAATTCGTTTACACACGTTTAAAATTTGAAATTCCAAAAAAAAATAGTAGTCACTCTTTAGTGCTGTGACTTAAGTTATCTCAATAACGTACATTTAAGAGTAACACGAATTTGCATTTTTTAAAATGCATCTTAATCTTTAGTAAGGAGCCTATAGTTTGACTGCTTATTCCATGTTGACTGGCTAAAATCAATGGCACTTCATTTGTTCGTTTTTCAACTGCTACTTTCAAAATTATTAGACTTTAAGACATACCTTTTCTTTCACTCTGTTTAGTTCGCTAGATAATTGTTGTGTACTGTCCTCAGCCAACCTCTGCATCTGCTTTGCCTCTTGCAATTGCATTTGTGAACCTTTTAGCAGATCAGGCAAAGGTGCAAGTTCGTGTAATTTTTCCTGAAACTGCATCTGAAATAAATTTAGAAAGCGTTTCCTACTAGACAGTTTTGAACTTTTTCAATAGTTTCCATGGATAATAAAAGTATAAAGTTAAAGGAGGTAGACACGGCAGTCGACAGTCTATTATTATTTTGAAGTTAAGAAAAATTTCACTTTCCTTAACTTCACCAAAGTTCTTTTGCCACGTAATAAAGAATTACCTTCATTTTTTGAATTTCAATTTGAATTTGATCAGAGACTTGCTTGTTGTCGAATTCGTATAAGTCTAATTGTCTTTTTAGTTCTTCGACTTGTTGTTGTGCTTGGAGATACTGAAATACAATCTTTATTTATTATACTAACAACCAGACGACTACTTTGTTAAGGGTACGGGTACTGTTGAGAAGTAGTCTCATCCATGTCCTTTTTATAATCAGATTCTTAGCTAAATGTAGAGTTGCAAAAGCGTTTAGCGCTCTTTTACAAACCACGAGCTCGTCCAGGAATTTATTCGCATTTAATATTTATATCTTTTTCCTTCGTAACACAATAACACAATACGTCCGAAACTTTTACGATCATCGCTGGTTGGACAGTGAACTTCCTCGTATATTTCCGTATTTTAAATAAAGATTTCTTTTTGAAATAAAATATTGCTTCAGTGTGAAGAAGTGGCAACATGAGTAAAATTCCTAATTTATGGATGTTTACTTGTATTCGTTTAGTTTAACCTATTTAGTTCCTACCTTTAGCCTATAATCTTGTAATTGTTCAGTCTTTTCGGAGAGTGTGATCCTCATCTCTTCAATTTCGTCTTTAGCATCTCTAATCTGCGTCTTCAGACATGATATTTCTTCATCGGTTATTTTCCGAGGTTCTCTTTCCTGAACAACATTATGAAAATAAAGATGGAGGTAGTGAATAAGTGGTAATTTCGCAGGCATTTGATTTGGCAAATCGGGTACACCAGCAACACTTTCAGCAAAGATAGGTTAAGTAAGGTTAATTCAAAATCCGGTAGTAATCGATACAGTTTTATAGCAACGTAAATGACAATGAATTTTGATTCCCATAAATGTTTCTATGTTCTATTTTGTTAAGATAGTTTAGGAACCAGCAAAAGAAGAAATAAGATACCTTTTTAGTAGTAACCAACGCGGTTGTACAAATATTATTAAGTTTCAATTCTAAATCTTTTAGTTTCGACTCATATTTTTGTCGTTTGAATCTTTCTTCATCAGCAGCATTCTTCGCTCTAATAAGGTCTTCACGTAATTTAGACATCTACAAAATGTTTACTTATATATGAAAATCAATAATTTTGTAACTCTCATAGAAAAATACATGATAATCGTTGTAATGTACCTCTGTATACTTGATAAAATCATTGTCTTGAACCTTGTTAATGTATACAGTATCTTCAATAACATGTTCAGATCCCTTAAAAGCAATAAATATTGAAATCTAATTTAACAAATATTTTTACACCATTTTATTTAAATTCAAACAAATCTGTATCAATTCACCGCTGGACAAAGACTTCTGGACATTGAACGAAGGACCACTCTGTCTCTGAGCTAGTCGCCCAAATGGAAATGGGATCTAAAAGTTTAATGGCAGTTTCTGATGCAACGAATGTATATAATGTCACATGTTAAGAGCATTTCGTTACAAGCTTTTAGACCACTTTTCTACTTGTGCGACTATAGTTGAGTGATTAGCGCTAGGGACGAACTTTCTAATTATACTTAAATTGTCTAACGAATGTATACGTAGATGTTTACTTCATATATTGGCTGACGCTTTGTATTGTGCAGATCTAATCTGTCTCGTTTGATGGCCGCCAATTCCATTTGTATCTCTTTGACCTCCCCTTCCATCGCCCCAAGCTGCTTTTGCTGAAAATTCAAAGGAAAGGTTGAGTAAAGACATGTCTATATAATCGCTGTATAAATAATATAATAGTTATCATACATCGTGTGAAGTCATAGTCGTATCGCTTTAGGCCCTTCGGTCTTTCATACACAAGGAAACGTAAAACCATAATATAGTATGGTTGCGTCGCGAGAATCGCGTTGCGCGCGGTCCGTACACAAAACTTTGAATCGTCGACATGAATGGTCTATTTGTTCAGTACAGGCATAACCACTATATGTCAACGGTATAGATTTGCACCACCGTCTTGCAAACTGCAGCGACTTTTCACTCGATGATCTTGGCAATCAGGTTGCGAGAGACTGTCTTCGACGATGACAGATAGAAATAAATGCTGACTATACGCGCTATGTACGAACACGAACCTCTATGACATTGTATTGTGTAAAGTCGCTTACCGACTATATTCATTGGGTTTCAAAGGTTTACGTTGCCTTGTGTGCGAAGGGGCTAAGTTAAGAAGAATTTTCATAATATTTATAACATACTAATAAGGATGATTCACCACAACCCTGATCATCTTCCGGTTTAACTTTAGCCAAAGGCCAATATTCTGATCGAGGCATGAATTTGGTGCGAGATATTCAAATGCCACGAAATATAATAACTATATATTTTTAGCGAAATATACATACAAATATTAAATTAAAAAATATAGTAACAAATTGCAATGACAGAAAATATTTTACTAAAAAATGTATGTTTTATAGTAATCTTTTGACAGTATAACAATTAATTTTGAAGTCAGCCAGTTGCAACTATTTTTTTTTTGTTACAAACTATAGACCGATATACCTGACACCAGTGACCCAAAGTGAAACTACAAACTGGTATCTTTGAATATGGTGAACTGGACTAGACAACAATAGAACTGGAAAGACAGAAGAAAAGCCTACCATACTCTCTTTCGCCCTCTTCCTTCTTTTCGGTGGTATGCGTAAGGGATTTCCCCAAGCAAAAAAAGAAGTTAGGTTAGTGATCATCCCCATCGCTGATTTCCGCCTTGTCATGGCGGTGGGGCTCTAGTGACCCGCCCATGGTGAAGATTAGACGAACCAGGTGACAGGACTGACCTAAGTGGTGGTGGTCGCTCCAGGTGGAGTCAAAATTTCTTGTCGGTTTCAATACAATTGTACACACATACTACATTTCTTTTCTAGATAACGGTGTAGTTACACCGGTACAAGACAGTTGTCTTGTCTTGTTTTGTTTGTGTCAAATTGAGTAAGTTTTACTATATTCTGGCAAATCTAACCGCGATAGCAGCGCCTCTTTTACCGGCCCAGATAAGCTTGTTGTATAATAGTTGCATTTATGCCCACCTGATCAGGTAACCTTGTCGGTTCATAAGTAAACTTTGTTTACTTGTTTTTTTAATTATTGTTTTTTTCTATTTTTTATGCTGTCAACTGGCAACATCTAATCCGTTTTTATTTTTACGCTTTGGGTTGTACAGGGCGATTCACCATCAATTCTTATGACCTTTATTTTGAGTGCAATAAGGATGATCTTATAAGTTAAATAATCGAGGCCTGGACGAGCTCCCAGTTGACCTATATTTCCAGTTGTAGTGTTGCTGACGTTTGTGTGTGTTACCTGTGCAAATAATAATCACGTTCAATACTGGTGAGGTCGAGGATTGCCGAGCCCCGGCTCGCCCGGTAGCTGGATGACATTTGTACGTCAATACTTGGTACTGTTCATTCGTCTTCGTTTAATAACGTTTATTTCACTGAACCAAAGTGTATTAAAGTGTAAGTTTATTAAAACTAAAAAGTCTAGATTGTGCGTTTCCTTATACTATATTTAATATAAAATAAGAAAAATTTGATTAACTAGAACTTTTCAATTTAAAAACAGTTTTCCATTTATAAAATGCCCAATCCTAATCTTCACATTGATGAACAGTGTGTAAGTATAAAAAGTGTTCTTAATTTATAGAGGTACTTTAATAAACCGATATTTGTGTGAAATAATATAAAAAACTTACTTCAACGAATACAAAATATTTAAGTAAAATTATATTCTTAAGGGTTAAAAATATGTAGGTTAAATAATTGAGATAAAAAAAATTACTTGTAGATTTATATTAATAAGAAAAGTGTTGGTAATCCAGCAGTTTATTTGTTGGGAAAGTAATTGGGTAGTGAGAAATAGCAACAGTTATGTGCATACAATTAAACATATTGAGAAAAATCTTGGAATTGAAGTAAATTTTTGATGGTATCTATGGGCATTTAACAAAAGCTTTAGCATGAATCTAATGGTAAACAAGAATGTTATAAACACATTTTGTTGTAAAAATAGCACAATAATACCATATTGGAATTTTTCCTATATGGTGGGAACAAAGACATTTAACATATACACATGTAGTAGACGGGACATAAGAACCAAATCTTATACTCAAAAAGACATGTCACCAGTTCAGTTTAGGTATATAATCTATATATATATATAGATTACTAAATTTGTATGTCTGTTCTGTTGTGTACACAAAATGTCTGTAAAAGATATTCTAAGTTGCTCTGTCTGTCTGTCTCTCTGTCTGTCTGCATTTAAATATTTTTTTACAAATTCTGTGATAAATCCTTTGCAGATATAAAATGACAGCATTTTAATTTGAAAATAGAAAGTAAAAGAATTAAAAATGAAAGGGCTACCTGTAGACACACATATATATTTCGAAGAGGGCCTCCTAACCACATCTCCTCACATTACAACTGTTGATACATGGAATACTCTAGACTTCATTGATCCAGCTCTATCTCATAGAAAAATTAAAAGAGTAAGATAATCTGAATATCTATTTCATTCACCTTTTTTATAGATAGATAAGTAGTTTCAGTGTGCATAATATTGATTATTCATTCCATTGCATTTTTTAAATACCATTGTAAAACTCCTAAATGTGCCTGTTCGGTTTCATCACTTTTTTATCATGGGGTAACAAAACATCTGTTGATTCTGTTTAAAAACATAAAAATAGAAGTTGCCTGTGTCTCTTATCCCTGTCAGTAAAAAAGTTAAAATATATACTCTTACTATGCCAGTCCTCTAACTATCGTAACTTTAGTTAGCAGACTCTGTGGTGTTTCTTTTTAAATGACTTTAAAATTCTTTATATTGTAGGCACATAGTTTTGTAGTCTACTTAACTATTATTCTGGGTCCAAGTCATAATTATTGTAATTTGTTTCATATTATAAATGCTTGTTTGTATTCGAGAACCTCGTTGTGTTCCTAAAAATATTATTGCAAAGTGAATACTTACCATGTTTGTCAACCCTAGTGAGCATAAAAGACTGGCGTAAAAGATAAAGTGCTTACCTAGTTGTTAGTGCATTTTGTGCTTTAACTACACAATTCAGCTACAATATATTTATAATTATGCATCATAATCTTACCATAGGCTTACTGTCCTGAGTTGTATCCTAATATGTTATAAACAGTGCCTCACTCGCTGGTTGAATTCACTTTCAAATGAGAAAACAGCACTGGCATCAGACATTTTAACTAGTTTTTTTGTTTCATATTAACTCAGATAAACAGTAAGCCAATACTCGAAATGAATAATTGAATAAATTACAAAATTCTTTACAGCGATGGAATCGTCTTTCACGACTGCAACGATCTATTGTATACGTCTTATTAGTGTTGTTAATCACATTAATAGTTGTATATATCGCATCAAAAATGGGAGATCCAGGAACGGAAAATGTAAACCAAGTACTGGTATGTAAATGTTTATTGTAAATTACAATTTGTAATTATTGTGAACCAAGTAAAAAAAAATGTACCAAAAAATTTTACTAATCGTTAAATTATAAGCAACCTGACAGTAGCATTTTGGCTGATAAGCAAACACATTCACCATTTGAGTTAATGAAACATTATAGAACATTATAGATAACCTTATCTGAGCTAATGGTATTGAATTTCCTTATTTACATCCAATACAACAATAATTTTGATAAAGATAAAAGAGTGACTATTTAAGTTGCTAAAACATAATTATAAAGTAAAACAAATGGTTAATTACTAATGCATTTGTCTGATGTCAGCAACAGTGTTGAGACAATCGGCCCTCGGCCATTTCATTCCAGTCCAGTGAGAGTCAACAAATAATACCAGTCCCACTCACTCTGATAAAGGGCCCCCAATTAGCTCGAAATCGGCAACGCATCTGTGATTCCTCTGGTATTGCAGATGTCCGTTGTTGATGAACATCTTGGTGTACCCGCCGGTCGTTTGCCCCCTTCTCTTATAAAAAATGCCGACATCAGACAAATGGGTGAATGTGTAGACATTTAATATAATAGTTCACACACATTTCTATAAAGTGAAATAAAATTGTTAACTCTTTTTTTTAAAGAGGATAAGAGTGATGACAATATGTTTTTTATTTGGTTAGATATATTTTCGAACAAGTTGTTCTTGTTATCACTTTACCGGAATATAGCAATATGTGAATGATATGGGATTTATACATTTCGTTTTTTTATTGCTTATATTCACAAATATCTTGTTTTAGGATCAAAACACTACTCTAGTCAATGCATCAGGCATATTGCAGAGTCACCATAAGCCTGCTATTGATCATGACATCGAAGAACGTCCTACGTTTACGGGTGAATACTCTATTAATATATTTCAAAATGTTTAGCTTATTTTGTTAAAAAACAAACTTGTTAAATTATAATTTTTAATATGTCGGTATCAATTATAAATAAATGGCATATCCTATTTAAATTTTTCACTTTTTAAATTAAATTCTATTTTCCTTTGATATCATTGGAGTACTGTCAGATGTGTTTTTTTAATTACTTCGACATTTTTATATTTCACATAATGTTTACTATTTTGATTCATGTTAATTTTGAATAGAGTTGATCTATTAATAAGCAATTATTATTCCAGGACCGGCTAATGCCCGACAGTATGCCGTGGTTGAGAGCTTCAAGCATGCTTGGAAAGGATACAAGGAGCATGCTTGGGGTCATGACAACTTGAAACCTGTGACTGGAATGGCTTACGATTGGTTTTCACTGGGCCTTACTATTGTCGATGGATTGGATACAGCATACATCATGGGATTGACTGATGGTATGTTTTAAAAAGCACATAATTTGCCATATAAATAATTGGCTAGATTCCTAATTTTTTTTAAGGCAATTTGTTACTTTTAATTTCAATAGACAGGACATTGCCGACTAAATCATAATACTAAACTTGCTACAACTAGGTTGCAAGTGTAATTAGAAAAGTTTTCATGTGTTTATAGTTATTTTGGAATTGTTTGGAATGTCCACTCTATAATTTAATTAGATAAATCTCTTTGGATTTTAATTGTCATAAGATTCACGTGATTAATATTAAAAAAAAAATTCAGAGTATGAAGAAGGCAAGAAGTGGATCAAGACGGAGTTAATATTCACAAAGAACAAGGATGTTAATTTCTTTGAGGTCACCATACGTGTGCTTGGAGCTTTGCTGACTAATTATCATTTCTCTCAAGATGAAATGTTCCTTGATAAAGCGGTAAGTATTATGTAAACATCATTACTTTTTAAATAAAGAAGAATTTATACAGTAATGGATTTAACAGTTTTTTTGCACCATAAATATTAAATATTATGTGTAATGGACGAAATTTGCTATTTTATTAAATAACTAGCTGTTTTGAAATGAAAAAAAAAACGTAATAAGTAACCTATATGTTCTTCCAGACTATGTTCTACATCTGTGCCAAATTTCATCAAGATCCATTTAGCTGTTCCGGAGATACCTTCAAACAAACGTCCATCCATCCATCTAAACATACACATTTATAATATTAATATGATTAAAAATACTACATACCTTCACAGAAAGACTTGGGTGATCGCCTTATGTCAGCTTTCTCATCACCCTCCGGTATACCTTATTCGGATGTGAACCTGGGCACAAGGACGGCTCATGCTCCGGAATGGTCTCATTACAGTACTACAGCAGAAGTAACCACTGTGCAATTGGAGTTTAGAGAACTTTCTAGAGCTACAAATAATCCAGCTTATGAGGTATGAATATTAACATAGCTTACAAAATGTATAAATATATACATAAAGTTGGAAATTTTGATTTTTATAGTAATTTTGTCGCGCAAACATAATATTTATTTGATTTTAATGCTGCGTATTAACAAACATTTAACTAAATAGCAACATTCATCCTTACTTAATATTATAAATGCGAAAGTAACTCTGTCTGTCTGTCTGTCTGTCTGTCTGTCTGTCTGTCTCGCTTTCACGCCAAAACTACAGAACCGATTTAAATGAAATTTGGTACACAGATATTCTAGAGCCTGAGAAAGGACATAGGCTATATTTTAACGCGAAAAAGGGGTTTTAAGGGGTTGAAAGTGGGGGTGAAAGTTTGTATGCAATTATCGTCATTTTTACAGTTACAAGCTTGAAACTTATTTTTGTGGCTGCTAATTTGATATAAATAAATATGAAATTCAACGTTTGAAAAAATGTTACCCTCAAGTGTGCTAAATAAAAATAGGGGATGAAATTTTGTTTGGGAATATTTTAGACATTTGGCGCGGTCCTGGCACACGTCTCTCTATGTTCTTCTACATCCATACATCAAATCATAGCTCGTCGGTTAAGTAAAATAATTAGCCTTAAAAAATTCTATCCGAAGACAGAATTTCACGCGGACGAAGTCGCGGGCACAGCTAGTTATTTATATATGTGTAGTTTTAGATAATAGATATTATATTTAGCTGATATTAAATTTCAAATGAAATAAGAAAACATTCGTGATATAAAAGGAGTTTAGAACTACAATAATCTTAAAATAAGACTGCAAAGCAATTTTATTTATGATATTCAAAGTTAAACTTGGTTTCCATTAGCCGCTACTGAACTAGAAACATTTTTATCTTAAAAAAATAAGAGGGTTGATAAAATATTTTCGTGTTCTACCAGTGAAAGCCCACGTTAACAATGCGAAGTTAAACTGAACGCAAGCGAAATCTTATTTTTAACTGGAAACAAGCTATAAAATTATGTAACTTTTATTTCACTGCTACCTTACGAATATTGTCTATTTTTAACATATATTTTTTTGTTATTTAAATGTTTGCAAGCTTTAGCCATCGCGAATTATTTTCTTTTTGCAATATTGTAGCGTATTTAATAATATTACAAAAGAAAAAATTATTCTGCCACATTCCTTTATCTTTCTAAGAAAAAAATATATGTTTTTTCTCATAATCGAACAAACAGAAAATCTTCTAGTAATTAAAAAATAAAACAAACAGTTATTTAAAAAAAACATTCACACCCACACACATACGCAAGCACACATATACACACAAGTACAATCATACTGTATAAATAAGTACCGATTTAAGACTTAGATTAAGAGAAGGCACTATCTCCTGTAACACAGGTTAGGACTCTGCCTCCTGTGTTGGGGACCTACCACAGGAGGCAGAGTCCTAAGAAATTGTAAAACTTTTGTGGATCAAATTTATTTATAATTATTTTTCTTTAATAATGTCTTTATTTCTTAGTTTATAAGTTACGATGTCTACATTTTCTAGCTTTGTTAAACATTGAGCGCTTACAGGACGCTGTGGCAGCTGTATCAGAGAAGATTCATCAATTGCCGAAGAAACACGGTCTAGTACCGATATTTATAAATCCGAACACCGGCCATTTTCTACCACACGCTACAATAACATTGGGAGCTAGAGGCGATAGTTACTACGAATATTTGCTAAAACAGTGGCTGCAAACTGGCAAGACTATTAACTAGTAAGTTTTTTTTATTACTTTGAACGAGGTGTTAATACCAATTTTGCATATAACGCCATCTATTAGTAACTCATGAAACTTATTAAAAAGAATATTTTATTTTGTATATTGTCTTATCTGAGCCGGTAAGAGAGGCGCTAGTGTCGCGGTTAGTTCTGTCTGAATGTATATAAAACCTACTTACTCAGAGATAATCATATAAAAGAAAAAAACAACGGTCTCGAGATACATGTTTGACATTGGCAGGGGGGCGCTAGTTAGCTGTCATAATTTAGTTAAGCTTACCTGGTTAATGCATCTTTAAAATTATAGTTACAAAATTATTGTTTTATTTAAAACTAGTTTCTACCCGCGACTCCGTCCGCGCGGAATAAAAAATATAAAACGGGGTAAAAATTATCCTATGTCCGTTTCCTGGTTCTAAGCTACCTGCCCACCAATTTTTAGTCAAATCGATTTAGCCGTTCTTGAGTTATAAATAGTGTAACTAACACGACTTTCTTTTATATATATAGATATAAAAATAAAAATAAATCTTAGCCCTCTGAAGATTGTAATTAGATTTACAAACAAAAGAAATTACTCCTCTTTAAATGTAATGATTAATTCTACTAAATTTCTCAGTTTACTGGACGACTATATGACAGCTATAGAGGGTGTTCGGCAATTCTTAGCAAGACGTTCTTCGCCAAATAAGCGATTATTTATAGGAGAACTATCAGCCGGGTCAGAGGTAAAAAAAAACAATATATTTTCGACAAAATATAAAAAATGCTGTTATTTTTATTGCATATGAATTTTTTTTTTCAAATTAAACTATTTCTTTTCCAGTCCTTTAATCCAAAGATGGACCATTTAACTTGTTTCTTGCCGGGAACATTGGCACTAGGACATGCCAACGGTCTGCCAGATTGGCACATGTCTATGGCTGAAGAACTTCTATATACATGCTATCTAACTTATGCTGCACATCCTACATTCTTAGCTCCAGAAATAACACATTTTAATATGGTAAGTGAAAATTTTGAGATAAATTTGAGATCACTTCACAAAATCATTCATCTAACAATTTTTACTAAATCACTGAAAAAAATAAAGTAATTACTTCTGTTGTTTACTTAATTTTAGTATTAGGATTGAAATTAATGTTTTTAAGCAGGTATCTTCAGAACAGATGCTTGGATTTCATTGAAATTTGGCATAAATGTAAAACATAGTCTGAAAGTACACTTAGGCTACTTATTATTTTTTAATTTTATTTTGTTTATTAGACGGAGTCGTGGTCGACAGCTAGTGTTATATATTTATGAAGGTATTATTTTATTTCTCAGGCAAGTGCAACTGATGATATGTATACGAAGTCAGCGGACGCACATAGTCTATTGCGACCCGAGTTTGTCGAAAGCTTGTGGTACATGTATCAATTGACTGGCAACACTACATATCAAGATTGGGGTTGGCAGATATATCAGGTAACATTACTTTATGTTAATCATCACTTAAGTTTAAATTTTTTAATTTTACACTAAATCTTTAGCGAGGATTTTAAAAAAATTGAGTGCGGTAGTTGGAGTTTTTTCATGATTGGTTTAGTAGTTTCAAAGTAAACCTGGGATATATATATCGTGATATAAGATATTTATGTTATTTAAAATTTGTGTAATAAACAAGTTCTGGTAAAATAAAAAAATATTTCTTTTAAATTTCTTTTGTTAGAAAATTTAATTAGAAAAAGCGCCATCTTTTAGGTTGTATCTAAATTGCAGTTGTTATGTGTGTGTTATCTAAAATTGCTATGAGATGGCGCTGTACAATATAAAAACGGATAAAATAATTGTAAAATTTCTTTGTCTATATAAATTAACTAGCTTTTACTCGCGACTTCGTCCGCGCGGAATAAAAAAAATGTACACAAGATAAAAAAGTTCCTATGTCCGTCTCCTAGTTCTAAGCTACCTCCCCATCAATTTTCAGCTAAATCAGTTCGACCGATCTTGAGTTATAAATAGTGTAACTAACACGACTTTCTTTTATATATATAGATTAATGAGAATTCTTTAATTTCCAGGGCTTTGAGAAGTACGCAAGAGTTACTTACGGTTATTCATCTTTGGCCAGCGTGAAATCGGAAAGACCCGCACACAGAGATATGATGGAGTCATTCTTTCTTTCGGAAACACTTAAATATTTATATTTACTCTTCAGTGAGGATAGATATCTCATAGATTTAAATAAATATGTCATCAATTCTGAGGCACATCCGTTGCCCGTACATAAAAGTTAATTCTATACGTCCAAAGTTACGCATTATATACAAAAAAAAAAAGTGAGAGTTATACCAATGAAATAAAGGTATTTTAAATTTTCGAAAAATATCGGTAGTTTTACGTCTTCTAACAATTTAAAAGATGAAACCGAATTATTTAAAATTTATATTGTAAAAAAAACATTGCCCAGTCTTGATGAAACTTTTGGGACGTATGGCAAAAAAATCAATACTCTTGACATTATAAAAAAAATAGTTTTTTTTATCTTTTACGATTTAGACAAAATATTTTGACGAAACGAAGATCGGTTGTTATATTTATTAAAATATGTATTTTTTTTATAGCATATTGTTTTAAAATATTATTTTTATAGTGAATATCAAAATATTTTCGGTTGTAAAACTTAAATGTTGCAATAATTTAATAATTAATTAATTTAATAATAAATTAGTTGTTATAACACGAGAGCTCAACACCAAAACCATGTCTCATCGTTTTACAGTCAAAACTGTATAAAACCGTTAGTGTAGATGAATCTGAACCCGGCTAGTGAACAGTACCGGCTAGAAACATCACAGTTTTATGGGGGGGGGGGGGATTTCTGCTACGTTAAAAAAAATAGGCAAACAGTTTAATCACAATATGTCTGATAATAAAAATGTACATAGGTTTCATCATTTTATTACGAAAAAAATTTGTTTTCAGACATTTTAAACATAGTAAAATTTTTCAACACGTTCAAAATGGTTTCAACACATAAGATGCTTACACTTTCTTCTGAAAATGATTAATTCGCATCAATTGACTAGTGCTCACTTGAAAACAAGATTTCCAGACGGTTTGCTATAGGTTTTTTTATTGCCTCATTTTAAATTTTCTCAAATGGTGTCCTAGGTATGTGCGACGCTTGTGATGTCTGAAAATTGTGTTTTCAGTAACTAAAATTTATCGTTCAACTACATTCTGAAAATCAGACAGATTACTATGAAACAGTTCGGTAAATTTTTTTGACATCTTCGAAAATACGGTCAGGTCAGACGTGACGTAGAAAATTTCTGAAATTAGTATTTTGCAATCAGAATTACCAAATCTATCGATTTTATACAGTTTTTATCGTAAAACGATAAGGAAAAAATTTTGGTCGTGAGCTCTCTAACTATTAGTAATTTTATTAGTACATTAATATGATGCAATTTTAATTTTTTTATATAATATTTGAAAATTATCAATTTATGTAATTAAAAATGGACGTATTGCAATTTTGTGTAAAATGGATTCAGATTAGTATGTAGTAATCTTGATGGTACCCTAATCTGTTACAATTATATCTTATTTATTGGGCATACTTCCCTCTAGAAGATATATACATAGATGTCGACGTTAAAATGACATATTACATTACACAGAATTGCAATATTCATATCATATTGCAATTATGTGTAATATCAATATGGGAAATTTTCATATGTAAAGATGGAAAATGGATGTATTGCAATTTTGTGTATTAGATATTTTTTTTGGAATAATCAAGATGTCTTAATATAGAAAAAAGCTTTGCATTTTCGTGTATCGATGTCTATATAAAAAATCTAACTCTACAAGGTTTATTGAAGACTTAATGTACGCTGTATGCCGAATAATAGAAAATAATCAATTTATCTTAGTTAGAAATAGTTTTTTGCAAATCTGAATGTTGTGTATAACGATTCTGTGTATATCTTGATGTCTATAGAGGTGAACAATTATAATTCTACGTAGTTATACTGATTATCTAAAACTATCATTTTAAATTAGATCAATATGTTGCGTAAACCGAGCTAAATATTACACAGTAGTACAAATAGTAAACCAAGTTGTCGTGAATATAGTCCGGTCGCGGAGCACGAAGAATTTCGTACATTGAACTCGCATTACCTGTCTCTGTCGCTCCCGCGTAAATACAATGAGTCTCGTTCGCACAGAAACAAAGGCCGCCGTCCTCAGGGATTCTAAACCTTTAGTTTGTTTGTTTGCATAATAAAAATTTTATGGGCTCCGTTAGAAGGATTACCGAAAAGGTTAATTATTGGTTAGTTCGAAATGAACAATCGAAACGAATATTTGAAAGACGGAAGTGCAGGCATTCATCTATTTTATTGCCGGCTTTCCGATAATTAATTTTTGGTTTTAAAATATTATGCAAATGAATTCTTCACTTCTCGAAATTGAACAATAGAGCAAAGTAACAGTTACTCCGAAACAGAGGAATCAGATTCTGTTTTTTGATTTTTTATTATTAGATACTTGTCTAGATTTTTATTTTTACTTGTATTATTAAATCTAAATAAATGATTTATATAGTAATAACTATATTTTATAAGTTGGTAAATTTTCTTTCACTTTCAAATAATTCATGTAAACCGCACTTAATACAAAAACGTTTGGAACCTCTGTCAGTAGATAAAGAGGTCATTGTACGAAATTCTTCCTGCTCCGCGACCGGACTATAATAGATATTATTTTTCGTAACGTTTGTTTGTCTTTTCCCATGTTTTAAATCAAGATTTTTTTTGCTTGCATTATACGTATTTATATCGATACAATTCTGTGTAATGTGAATTTTTAAACTCTAAAAACTGTGGCAATGTGTACACCAAAATTGTCATAGTTATATGAGGAATTTTCTATGGTGACTTATTAAATAATTTTAAAGCACAAAAAGGCGACAACTTTTGTATTTAAATTAACACAAAAATTCCATTTAAGATGAGCTTATTACTACTTTTTACTATTTTCCATTGTGTTTTCTAAGTATTTTTACTAACCCTCCATCCATAATTTTACAAATAACACAACATTGATGTTTCGACCGTTTTCGATCGTAATATTGATCGTCCAAATTTATATTGATTTCTATTTTAGTTGTCACTCTTTCATATGTTACTATAAAAAATGTAACCATAAAAACCGAGTTTGTATGACTTCGAACGACGTGACACTTTGTATAGATTGTTGTCTCCGTTTTCTCAAAGAAAATGTAAAGGATGGCAAGATGTCACTCCAGTCGAAAACAGTTAATTATACTCGTAGCGAAGGAAACGGTAACTATTATTGTATGAACACGAACGCCTCACATATTAGTTCAAACCTCCAGCCTGCTATATTTATAGTAATCATTTTAATGAGCTCCACTATGACTGCAAGTCTATTTAACGGCTAGTCGTTCTGGTGGAAAAGAGGCTTAAATTATACTACTTATATGCCACATGAGCGGATACTTAGAGGTTTGAATATTGGTGTCTTATGTTTGAGATTTCTAAAGTTACTTTACTATTTCTGTCTCCTAACATTACCAAACACCACTCTTCTAAAATCCTCTTCTACATAAAGACTGGCAATGTATCCTTGGTATAAAATTATCAATTTTATTATAAATTGAGACGTATAGGATACATCCTGTATGTCGCAACTCTGTTGCTTAGTCAATTTTATTGTATATAAAATCTTGTAAAAAAATTGTTTTCTGTAAAGTTTAGTTACCAATGACTAGTTTTGAAACTAGTGTATGTAAGACTGTCGCATTATTAAATGATAGACTCGACTACTTAGGCTAATTGAAATTTATTTTATTGTAATGATTTATATGGATTTTTTTTAATTATTTAATACAACGCTGTGTAATTTGCATTTATTTTTTGTCACATAATTTACCAATCGATGATATTGCGTTCGGTTGTATTAAATATAATATAATTATATGAATATCTTTAATATATGTACATTGTATGTCATTTTGTTGTTTTAATTCCTATTCCATTTCCAAAAAAAAAACTTCTATTGTTATCTTTGTTTTTTTTACAAAGAAAACAGAAGGGATAACAATAAGTAAATATCGAATTATTTTATTCACAACACATAAATTTATGAAGTGTGTGGTTTTCTTAAATTTGATTTATAAATTCGTATGTTCGAGCTCCAGAGCGGCTGCATGGGTTTGTAATTAACAGTGGTAGACGCCAGCAACAACAATATCTGTTGCACGAATTGTCCTCGCTCAGTGAAATACCACGACCACACAGAAGACAGGCGTCAAGTGGAAGTAATTCCAAGTACAGTCTGATGAGTGTGGTGTCGGAGGCCTAATTTTAGTCTTCTTTCCCTTCCTACCCTTCTTATAAGAAAGGATGGGAAGGGGAGGTGAATTTGATGGAGGAGGAGATGCATAGGAAGGTTAAATATTTTCTTCGATTCTTTTTCGTCGATTGAGGGTAGGTAAGGCATCTGCAATTGCGAATGTATGGGCAGCGGTCGCTTCGCCATTTCGGCGAATTCATGTGTCCGCTTGCTCGTTTGCCACCTTGTACTATAAAAAAAATTGTGTAGATGTAGAAAACTGTCTAAAACAATACATAGGCTATTCACTATTTTTTTAATTCAATCTATATGCACTTCTCTTCGTTAACTTAGTCAAATATTATTGTTCAATAGTTCGCATTAATTAAAAAAAGGGGTAAGTATTTGTTTCACGTATAAATAAATGATAAGTCTTTTGTCATTTGTAATATGTATTTTTGTATATAAAATACATAAATACAGAACTTCCGTAAGCGTCTAAAGTACGAGACCAGTTGCAATGGGTGGGTCGAAACAGGTTTTATGTTCTTCCGTGCTTCCTGTCCCAGCTATGCCGCTTTCTACCAAAGCGCGTTATTATTCTACAATATTTCGAGCAGCGAATAACTTTGAACGATTCTCACAAGCTTTAGATTCCAATAAGTAGGAATTACTTCGAAAGGGTTTTATGGGAACTTTACTATGACTAGTTTCGTTTAAGTTTGCATGGTAATACAGGATATTTTAGTGGTAATGGACTTGAAAACTATGTAATTGAAAGTGTGCACTAAAATATATATTTGCTGATCGATTTGCTTCTAAAATATTTAGACGAGGCACTTTACTTTAAACAACGAATTTGGTTTACTTAGTAAAAATGTTGGTCTTTTAATTTAGTATTTAAAGTAGCAATAAACTTGTTTCCTTTTAAATTATTTATTAGGGTAATGTTATGCAATAGTTACGAATGTAAACAATTTACATAACATTTAAATTTTTTCACTTTCGATTATATCAGACTAATTTGTGATAATTAATAAATATATTTTTTATATATAATTATTTATCTAATATATAAAATTCTCATGTCACAGTTTTCGTCACCGTACTCCTCCGAAACGGCTTGACCGATTCTCATGAAATTTTGTGAGCATATTCAGTAGGTATGAGAATCGGCCAACATCTATTTTTCATTATGTTTTTTTTTTTTTAACTGCGCGCGGACGGAGTCGCGGGCGACAGCTAGTTATATTATATAATTACAGTTACAATTTTAATTAGCATTTAATTTTAAAGTTTATTTTTTTGTTTGATTAGAAGTAACAAGGTTATCTTGCTTGGGGTACCATATCCAATACCTTCCTATTGGTAAAATAAAATCTATGAAGATGATTCATATTATCCAATCACTAGCATGCTCTCTAAAAATAAAAGTGAACGTATGTAAAAGCATACACGTATTAAATGCCATGATATTTATTCTTATAAACGCAAGGAATTTTCGCCGATGATTTTTGGAAGGTGAATGATATTCTTCAACAACGATTTGGCCGTAAGATCTCAAATAGCTTGCAGGTTTAGTGTTACGATGACGGGTCACGCAGGCCTAGTTTTATTCTGTTAATAAATGAACTTTGTTATTTATAGAACACAAGCTGTCGCCCGCGCGACTCCGTTCGCATGGTATTAAAAAAAAATAAGTAGCCTACGTGTTCTTCCAGACTATGACCTAAATCTATACCAAATTTCATCGAGATCCGTTGAGCCTTTCTGGATATACGTTCAAACAAACATCCATTCATACATCCATCCATCCATCGAAACATTCGCATTTATAATATTAGTAAGACTAGCAATCGCTTGCGACACCGTTCGCGTCGTATTAAAAATACTCAATTTGTAGCTTAAGTGTTCTTCCAGACTATATTCTACATCCATGCCAAATTTCATCGAGATCTGTTGAGCCGTTCTGGAGATACCTTCTAACAAACATTCATCCATCCATACATTCAAACATTCGCATTTATAATACTATTAGTAAGACTAGCAATCGCTCTCTTGCTATTATACTAAGTTTAGATTTAAAAATATTACGCACTGACTCATAATGCTTGTTACTTCCGAACATTAAAAAAGTATCATTTTGACAGAATAAGTTATCAATTTCCACTTCCCTACCATCTGTATAAAACATTGTTATTTAAATAAAAGGAGAAGACAATTTTAACTAAACACCTTTGGTTGATAAAAACAAAAACAAAACCGATAACAATATGTTTATGAACAAGCGTCTCGGCTGTGGAAACTGATTTCTAAGGGAAATCGATTAAATCTTACATTTTACTAATATTATCAATGTGAATATTAAGACGGATGAATGGATGTTTGTTTGAAGGTATTGCCGAAACGGCTCAACGGATCTTGATGAAATTTGGCACAGATATAGAACATAATCTGGAAGACCACATTAGGCTACTTATTGCGTTTTTTTTTAAATTCCGCACGGACGGAGTCGCGGACGACAGCTAGTTGTTGATAATCTTGGTCGAATATCTTATCTAATAACGATGTAACTTCCTAAGTTTTCATGAATGTGAATAAAGTTGGCGATGCTCAGAGATTGAATATGTGGGAAATTTTTATTGTGATTTGAATAAGTGGCCGGATATAAACGTCAACACCGTCATAGCTCAGTGGCTAACAGTATACAAGATAGCCGAGGTTCAATTTCAACAATTAACGATAACTGTAGTTTTAATGCAAAACTCAGGTTAGTTTGGTAATTTAAGCAGGTGATATGTGTAGATTTCTCGTATTGAAGCTACAGTGGGAGACTCTAAGCGACCATTAAGTAGCTCTACATGCAGCAGATAGAAGTGCCATAGAAGCATTGCGTACAGAGGAAAAGGGCTGGTCACTGAAGTCACGGAAGTCGCTTTACTCTATATTTGGACAAGCTACATGTTGTGGTATTTTATGCTTATTTGTATTACTCCATTTTGAATTAATAGAAGAGATATAATTAACTGTCAGGACCATCACAAGCATGTTTATGTCAGAACGAAGTAAAATTCAATCAAAGCCAATGTAAAATCAATAGTATGGACAGAGCATAGAAACCTCAGAACGGACATAGTGCAGAAGTTTAAATATCTCAAATTCACATCAAATCAACGGAATAAAACTTTCCCCTTATTATGTTGGTTAAATAATACAAATATGGCTAACTAATACGTTGCTTTAGTATTATAACTTACATAAGAAATCATTTTGTCACTCATGACCATATAGTCCGACAAGCTTTTCTGACCCGGTGAGATAGGGGCCACTAGTGCGGTTACTTCCGTCACTAAACAAAAAAGTAGTTATAGAAAATTACATAAGACAACAACAGTATGACAAGAGTCTTGTGACTTTTTTACATTGATAGGGATAGTGTGATATGCGGACCGGGTCAGGTAAATTTGTCAGTCTACACACGAGTTTTGACCCCTTGACATAGTTGTTTAAAATGGTAAAAAAATATCAATTGTATTGAACCGCACTACGTAACATCTTCGTTTACACGTTATGTAAAATAATTAGGCTTTAACATTATAATCTGAGTTGTGAATCTCTAAATCCAAACCGTGTAAAATATAGTGAAGGCGTGAATATGACTGTCGCCGTCAAATCGCGTACGCCGCCCGTTTGTTATTCGCCTAGGCAAACAGTAGAGTCGGCAAATTACATATCGAAATATTTAATTCAAAAATTGACCCGTTATATTTTAATTATATGTAAGGGCATTTCATAAATAGTTGACACTAACATTAGTGAGTTCCATTCCGCGATTGTCATTGGCTGTACGGAAAATAACAACTAACATAGTGCACTACAAAGTGTCGAAGTATATAATTGAAATATAACACGTTAGTTTGTGTATGAATTTATATACAATTTGCGTATTATTTGGCTAGTCAAATAACAAATACGCGGACCCGTTTTACCGATGACAAGCGTGTAGTTTATTACGTAACTTAATTGCAATTAAAGTTATCTTGCGTTCTAAATCACGTAGCACAATGCGTACATATTCTCTCTAATAAACAAGTAGACTGTATTTATTTTATAATTTTTCCGTGTTATCATATCATTGTTATTTGTAACCGTAGAATTCCACAGCCGTACAGCGTAGAATTACCCTTGCGGTATTACATATTAGCATCTATTTTGCCAACAAGAATGAAGTTGATGACAATTTGTATTGCTTGTTTAATACAAGTGTCGCGGCAATAGAATTCTACGGTAAATAGCGATTAAAACGTAATCGATGTATACGGAACTTCTCCTTAGGAACATATAATTTGATATCTTTATAAGCATTATATGAAACACGGAGCTCATACATCATAGTACCAGGACTTCCGTGGTAAAGAGATTAAGACCTTACGTAATTAACAAGAATGGTGAAAGGTGAAAACGGACAGACCGGGACCTCCCTTGTTGGTGGGTTAGTGCAACGAACAAGTAAGGATTTCTTGACATTCGAAATAGTTACAATATGATAGCAAATGAGCAAGTAAACGACTCAACGTGAAGTTAGTTAAGCCAGTCATAAACATCTACGAAAAGCGAGGAAATTACAGATGATTCAGATCAACTTTTTACCAGTTGTTCCTCTTGGAAAAGTTTATTTTACTTAATTTCTTGTAATCCTCATTACAGCAGTTTGCAAACGAGATTATTATAGCTCAGATTTTTTTATAGAAAACAACATATAATAAAATTTTAATTTGTTATGTTTATGCACCTTTTAAAAGAATAATAATCTATCTCTCATCTAAAGTGATAAGCTCATCTATTGCAATAAGCGGTGTGTGTGGTAATGAAAACTAAAATTTCTATCATAAACTTTACAAGCGCACAATATATAGCGTAATACTTACGAAGTCCGTAATAATCTCAATCTGGGAAGTTATTATCAAAACATATACGACCTGTAAGCGACAGTTATGCAAAAGCATAAAACGACTCTGTATCGTACAACAGGAAGTACTCTTCGCACAATGTACACCCATTCAGAAGCTTTCGTTTATCGCTAGTCCACTGAGCCTCGAACAACGGTCCGTGCTTACAAGAAGCCTTTACGAGTCACCATGATTATTAAATATAAATAAAGGTATTACTAGTTATTACTAGAAAAAAATACTAGAGTAATATTTAAGGATGTAAACAAGCCTTAAAAATGTGAGATTCCAAATAAAATGTAATATGTTTTTTCGTTATAAATCTAACCCTAAATTTGTAAAAAGTACTGTCCTCCTTTTTCATGCCACGTTGTGACCAAATCTTAGAAATAGAAATATTGATTGGTTAGTGTACAATTCATACAAATCCAACATTTTAAAATAGAATATTGTTTGACTCTACTACTAAGAAGATAATTAAATAACTATAAAATAACTTACGACTGACCACTTGTAAGAAATATAAGGAGTTTATTTACTGTTAGTTAAAGCTAGCATTTTATTTATATAGATGTTCGTAATTAAACATGACATGGCCGCCCATGAGCAAAGAATTATCTGTAAAAAGGATTGTGTTACGGAAGTCATATTGCTCTACTGATTGCGTTTTATTATTGTTTAAACCTTTAACAATAGCCATTGTATAAATTTGAACTTGTAGTTCATGGCAATGTACAATTTTATAAAAAAATAAAAGAATATAATTTAAATTTCCACCTTCCATAGAAAATAATTTTATTCTGCGAATAATGTTTTTTTTTTAATTTCGACTCTACATCCTAAGGTCTAAAGGGCCACGTAATACCTTACACAGGCAGGAATGTATATCATCAGAACGATTCGCATCAGTTCAATGTTTACTAATTTGAAATAACTATATTTAATTAACAAGTCAGGGATTACCATGTTATTTTACTAAGGTCATCCCAGTACCAAAAGTACTCATAGTATTTATGTTTTGTACCTTCAACAAAACTACGAGTATTTTCTCTAACTTAGGTTATAACGATCTATGCGATATTATCAAGCTGTTAACTACTAAGTGTTAATTTCATTTTAAAATCAAGATTAAGTGACTATCAAACGTTAAGAGACGTGTGACAGTTGACGGTAGATTTTTAGAGTCATCAGTAAAAAGGTGTTACGTTAAATATTGACTGTTCTCGTATTGAAGATTCCATTTAATTACTCGATTAACATTTTTCGGTTGGTTTTAGCGCATCGAGTAGGGGTTGTTACATTCACTGATATATAAAAGAGCAGGCCAGCGTCGTCGTCAAAGCACTTGCGTTCTCATCAGTGGTTGTGTTTCTTTGGAGCCGGTCGCAGCCATTCATAATGGCTTCTCGCTTGGCTGTGAGTAAGATTACGTGATTGTAAATTTGTTCCGGAATATGTGAGACTGACTCGTTTGAACTTAACGAAAGTTCACACGAATATACATTTATGGATTGTTTTTTTAATATTAGTAGATTTTTATTCATTTATGTATTAACGTTTCCAGTAAAAATTCCAAAAAAAGCTCGAAGTTTGTGCTTATGGTTCACTATCACTAGATATTTAGTCGTTAGGTTATTGGAGCTTCGTATTTGATGGTCATATTAATAAAAAAAAACTTGAGAGGTGTCAAGGGACACCCGGATGGAACGAAGTCCCTTCAATTAATTAGTGAAGGAACCAATGTTTATTCTATGAATAAAAAACTTAAGTCTTCACAAGAAGTACATTTTATTTCTATGAATTTTCGATAAATATTGTCATGTCGTTGCCATGGTGAAGTAGCGCTCATTCGTCTATAGCAAAAAGTGTCGTGACAATTTTTCGTAAGAATTTTTTCCGTCTAGCCCCCTTTCACAACGCGCGATAAGGAACTTCGTTCCAAAAATTGACTGTTAAAGATGTTTCACAGATTTTATGTCTTTCATTGGTATTTCATCATTGGTTAAGCTTTATTCTAGGATATTTTCGTTGATTTCCAAAAACTTAAGGATTGAGAACAATGAATTATTTACTATTTAATTCTATTATCTGCATATTTATCTTAGCAACTTTACAATATTAAAACTTACTGTTTATTTATTCGAAAATTATGACGATAATGAAAAGTTATCAGGTCATATTGTATTTACGTATAAAGGATGACCACCGTAATCGATTTCGCAACAGTTTTACTACTAACAGAGTCGTTTTATGGTCATTTAAACTATCGAAAGGGACTCCTTAGTAACGTAAAGAGTCTGTACAGCAAGTCCGTTCAGTCGTTATACGTGTTTGTCTTATGGTTACGTCATGTAAAACAATTGGGCTGTAGTGGTGATACCATCAGACAAGTTACAGTGTCCGCTTTCCATTTCGTACGGGCAATTGACCGTTTTATGGGACTCGGAACATAATTTACGTTACCCGCTCGATTATATTCCGCCCATTCATATTATGATGTTGATTGCACATTCGAAATGAATGTTAATTAATGTAATTTATAGTAAAAGTTTTATCTTTCAATTTTTTTTTTTATTGTTTTTGAGTGTTCTCAATGAAATTTGATTTGGTTTTGAATGATGTTTGTATATTAAAATGCTATGTTGTTATTCCAGCTGACCTGTGTCCTACTGGCTAGCGTTGGCATCTGCTCCGCGACTTTTGGCCATGAACAGTTAGTATATTTTAATGCTTTAGTTATAATTTTTTGCGTTATATTTTTTTTTTTTTGAAAAATTAACAGTTTGCAGATTTCCTTATTCAATTTTTTTATGCATTAGCGTAAATAAAAGCGGAAGCAAAAAAATAAATGCAGTAATTTTTGTCTTGATCTCTGTTTCTCACGTACTATCTATTCATTGTGGTAAATGGTGAAAATAGAGCCATTGTGTTTTCATTTACCTATACATATAGTTTTCACTTATGCCTTATCTGAGAGGCTAGCAATGCGATCTATGATTTCACATTATTGTTTTCTTTAATTGTTTAAAAATAGTTTGTTTGCAAGCGAACATATTAAAATTCCTGGTATGTTAAATTTATAAATTCATTACTTGTTTTGTTGCAGCGTTCACATACGAGTTCATATACCGGAACAACATCACTCGTCAAAGGAAGTTGTAGTGCACGAGCATCATGACCATGGCCACGGTGGAGGCGGCGGTGGAGGAGGATACGGAGGTGGACACGGTGGAAGTTTCGCAGATCATCTACACGGAGGCTTTATAGACCACTTGAAAGGCCATGATCACGGAGGTCACGGAGGCTTTGGAGGCGGATTTGGCGGTGGTCACGGCATTTCCATCGGAGGAGGATACGGCGGCGGTAGTGGACATGACATCGGTGGAAGTCACGGGGATATAGGACTTGGAGGTGGCCACGGAGGTGGTGGATATGAAAGTCATGATATCGGTGGTAGCATTGGAAGCGGCGGACACGGAGGACATGATTTTGGCGGTGGATTTGGAGGTGGTCACGGAGGTGGATTTGGAGGTGGGTTCGGGGGTGGTCACGGAGGTGGTGGATACGGCGGAAGTCATGGAGATAGCGGATTCGGAGGTGGCCACGGAATCGACGGAGGATTCGGGGGCCATGACTTAGGCGGTGGTCATGGAGGAAGTGATATTGGCAGTCATGACTTTGGAGGTGGCCATGGGGGTGGCCTAGATATCGGAGGTGGACATGGTGGATACGATTTAGGAGGTGGACATGTTGGGGGCGGCCACGATATTGGCGATGGACATGGAGGTGGAGGAATCGGCGGTGGATATGGAAGCGGACATGGCGGTGATTTTGGTGGAAGCTTAGGAGGCGGATTTGGAGGCGGCCATATCGGTGGTCATGATTTTGGCGGTGGATTAGGAGGCAGTCACGGAGGACATGATCATTATAGCGGTGGCGGATTATCAGGAGGATTAAGTGGTGGATTTTCATCTGGGGGCCATGATAGTTACAGTGGTGGCGGCGGATTTTCGTTTGGCGGACATAGTAGTCATGGATCTGGAGGCCTTGGTGATTTCGGAGGTAGCCATGACTCTTATAGCATCGGAGGACATGGCGGAGGAGGCAGTCATGATAGCTACTCATTAACCAGCAGTTACGATTCATTTGGCAGTGGCGGCCATGGTGGTCATGGTGGAGGCAGTTACAGTAGTGGTGGCCATAGTTTCGGCGGTGGACATGGTGGTGACAGTTATAGTTTAGGACACAGTCACGGGTCAGGCGGTGGCCACGGTATTGCCGACATAAGTTTAACAGATATTGGTGGTGGCCACGGAGGCGGTCACGGTGGCGATGAATTTGGTGGTGACAGTTATACAAATGCCCTTGGCGCAGGTCATGGCGGTGGTCCTTACCACAAACGGAAATAAATACACATGTTGCCAACACTGTTAAAAATAAATTCAACTAAGTCATAGATTCTGATGTGCATGCATATACAACGATGTTAAATGTTTATCCAGTATTAAATGTGTACTATATTCTTGTTTGTACATAGGTTAGAATAAGTTATTGTTATGTTGTTTTGTAGTAAAATATTATTTAATTATTAAGGTGTTTTATTTTAGCGTTACAAGTTTTTCATCTACTTATTTTTAAGCAGGTTTTTATGGTATTCTATTGAGCGAATGCGTCTTAACTCTGTGCATCCAGAAATAGACATGTTACATTAATATAACAATTTACGTACACAAATAAGTATTACTTAAAACTAACTAACCATGTATCCTGACAGTAAGTGAACATCACGAACTGTAGGCTTCTGAGACTAAGTTCCTCGTTTACAACATATTGTTATCTATGTTTTGTCAGTGATAATGACATGACTTAATGACATGACGATATGTTTACATTAATAATGTTAATCCAACCTAAAATCTAGGGTTCGGTTAAATACTTCGTTTCTCAAACAGTTTCCGTAGTTAAAAAAGTTAGCGAACCAGATTTAGCCTAATCAAAGAACTACAATCGTAACATCTCACCTCAAGCCTATGATGGTCCTACATCGCATAGACTTTAATGTTACCTCTTACCTTTTAAGGGTAACACGACCTGCCCATTGACAATAAGAATCGTAGATTGGTAAAATCTTCCGTCGCGTGAATTTTTGAAATTAGAACCTTGCGGTCGCCGCATCCGGTCATAGTTAGAGTACATAGATAGAATACGTATCGTGAATACTTAGCCTTAAAGTGACAGACTATGTATTGTATCCATTTTATTGTGATTGAAGTCTATTTAAAAGCTTTCTGTTTTCTCACGTCCCTGATACCACACAATTACCGACAAGATTGGTGGTCAGGGCCAAATAGATAAATGCTGCTTAACCTCTCATTATAATCATTATATTAAGTACCGTAGAACACCATTGCCTAGGTCAGTGATTCTCAACCTTTTTTTTTGTTGCGGCACATATTTAAAGATTTCAAAATTTGGCGGCACACAAAGAAAATAATCAATTTTTTTGTGGATTTAAATATATATTCATGTAAAAAAAAAATTCTTATTAAATTATATAATTCATTAATATTAACGTTATTATATATTTGCAATATTTGGCGGCACATTTTTGAAATTTGGCGGCACACAAAAGTGCCGCGGCACAGTGGTTGAGAATCACTGGCCTAGGTTATGGTATTATTATTTGTCATTATTTTTGATAAAATAGACAATTCATTAATACAAGTACGGTATTCGAAATTTACGGTTAAAAGAGGTGGCTGAATTGAAGATTTTCCTTAATCTTTTTATCTTCGAAGAAAAAAACACTGAAAAACAAGAGACGGAAAACAAAACATAAACGAAAAACAATGATATTAAAAAACCTATAGAGGTATACTTTAAATTCATTGTAATAATTGCCCATAAAGCGCAAATTGATAAAGCTATTTATAATATGAATATTGTATAAGATGTGATTGTTTTTATATAACTCTTACCTGTGAAAGTTATTCACTGAGGGCGGAACTTGATTATGAAACAGCGCTCATACCGTCGCTTTTAATTAAGACAAGTAAATTTACCATTAACTTCACGAGCTCTTACATTTTAAGCTAATACAGGTCATATATTACCCAACTGACAACAATTTTTTGCACGTATGTAGTGTTGTAAGGGTCTAGAACCGATTACCGAATGAGCCAACTACGGAACCGATTTTTATAAATAAGGTATCATACGATTCGTCTTCTTTCTCTAAACCTTGTAGCCTTACAGTCATTATGAGGGATCTTATTGATAAAACTATCTATTTCTCTCACATTTCAGGTTCTATTAAGCATTCATCTAAACACACGTCTTTTTTATATCTATCTCTGAAGACTGATCACTTCCATTGCCATCTATATAATGTTACATATTTCTAGTTTCATCCGCAACAGTCATGTTATGGATTTTTTACCGGAAACGGGCAGCAGCGTCCCTTGGTTACGATGGAAATACTGCGATCTCCAACCCGTCCTTGTCAAGCGGTGTGATTATGGCACAATCCCTCCAATGGAGAAGACGGCGGCCCCGGCGTTCCTGGTTACGGTAACAGGCAAGGCGACGGCAAGGCCGGAGTGGATTACGGAGCTGGAAGAAGAACTGAGCTAGTCGCGTTGAGGCGTCATAAGGTTATCCGAAGTCCGAATAGAGAGGAAGGACCTAGTAGTCCTCAAGTTGTTCTTCAGCTGTTGCCGGACTTTTCCGGAGGGCGACCAACACTCCCAGGGTGGTCCACAAGTCTCTCGTGAACAAGATGCGTGACGAAGATCGCGAGTGAGTCGACTCTGAATATAGGTAATAAATAATAGTGACTGCCAGTAACAGATAAACGCGAAGGCGAAGTATCGCCCACAGAATCGTACCTAAGGGCCCTCGCGCCTTCATGTTATACCCATCGAAATATTGCCACAAAAAAGTTCTGAACTAACTTCTATTTTATAAAATAGATACAGATATAATTAAAGTGAAAATCATTAGAACCTACTATTTCAAACACCATTTTTTATTATAAATTAACACAACATTTTAAGTAGCGCTAACTACAATACTTCCCTGTGAGACCCATAACCGAATTTGTTAAGCCGTTTCTGAGATTAGCACCCACAAACATACAGACAAACTGACAATATTCAAACCAATGATGGTTTGAGTTCTGAAGTGTTGATAGTCACTGGCTGGAAAACACCACTATAAAGACTTATACTACCACCATACACGTCTAGACTGGATAAAAAAATATATAGAAACAAAAAATTAAAAGTGCAAACAAGTAATTAATATGTAAACTTTATTGCAATAGCTATCGTCAAAAAAAAAATAGTTAAAGTAAATGTCATTACATAATATTATGTACATATATTAATTCCTTTTAGAAATGAAAAAGTTGTGCACGTCTTATACGACGTGAACAACCAATTCTTCTTCTTCTTCTTCTTTTAATTAATACTGGACTCCATCGAAACTTCGATGATTTTGCCAACGTCAAGGTTGAAGATAATTGATAATGAAAGATGTTAATAAATAATAAAAAAACAAAAAAAACTGTAATAGCTAATGGCAGTCCAGAAATACGAATAACAGTATGCTTTGACAAGTGACCGGTAGCTGATGACTTCAGTTGGGACACTGAAAAGGACAACACAAGAGTTAGTAAACTACCTACAGTTTAAAATAACAGAAACTTAGACAATTAAAGATTAATATTGTTAGAGATTAAAAATTTAAATAAAACCTTCACCAGGGGGGTATGGGCCAAAGTTAGTAAGTATGGGATATTAATAGGTCTGGGGATTTCGTTAGGAAGGAGGTCATATAGTTGAACTTGGAGTTTGGGACAATTAAAAAATATGTGTTCTATGGACCCTTCATCCGTACCGCACTCACACAAGGAATGATCTCGAACACGTATTTTCGCGAGAAAGACTGGAGAAGCTACAAAGCCTAGTCGTAACCGGGTTATAGCAGAGATTATACTTTTTTTAATCTTTCCATGCTTGTTAAACCACGGTTTGGATGGAATACTAGGTTGTATGGACGCATAAAATTTACCCTTAGATTGACTTGACCTTTGCCACAAGGTGGTCCAATTCTCCATCATGGATGATTTAGTGGATATGCGTAGATCTCGGGGAAAACAAGATTTGTACGAATCGGAACCTAAGTAAATTGCGGCCTTTGCATGTGAGTCTACCGTTTCGTTACCATTGATGCCCGAGTGGCCAGGGATCCACGCCAAGACAACTTCAATCCCGGAGCAGTGACAATTATACAGGAGCTGTTTAATTTGAAGGGTAACGCTGAAATTATGACGGGACCGGAAGGGGAACTTTAAGATATCTAATAGACAGCTTAATGAATCGGAAAAAATTAATGTTTTGTTAAGTTTATGGGACTCAGCAAAGGCGATAGCTTCTAGCAACGCAATCGCTTCTGCAGTAAAGATGGAAGTTAACGGAGGACATTTAAAGTTCAAAACGATTTTAAATTTAGGGAACCAAACAGCTGCCCCCACAGGACAATCAGGAGACGACTTTGAGGCGTCAGTAAACATTATGTTCCATTGGGGCCAGTCCGATTCCAGAATAGAGTTAAATTTTTGGTTGGCTGCAGGAGTATGCTTCTCAATTCCAAAATTTAGGATAATTTTAGGAGAATAAATAAGAGCGTCAAACTGAGTTGCGTAGACAGGGATTACAACACCTTGTTCGATAGGGGAAGCGGGGACTATATATTTATTAAACGAATTAATAAGCAAGGGGGGATCTTTGTTAGACCAATAGCTGGAGGTTGAAATTGATTGGGAGAGAGCTTTTAAGACGCGGAGAAGAGGATGATGTTTAGTTTGGACAACATTACAAAAAAATCTGTCAGACAGGAATTGCCTACGGAGATATAGGGGGGGATCCAAACATTCCACTTGCAGAGCGTTGACTGGTGAACATTTCATAGCACCAGATATCAATCGTAAGCATCTGGACTGTATCTTATCTAATTTAGATAACGCAATTTTATTACAGGGTTCCAGAAGAAAACCACCATAATCAAAGTGACTACGGATTAATGCGTCATATATGAGTTTAAGGGTGACAGGATGAGAACCCCATCTAACCCCGGTAAGAGTTCTTAATATGTTTATGCCCTTTTCACATTTTTGAATGATATGGTCCAGATGTTGTCGACCCGAAAGTTTAGAATCAAATGTAACTCCCAGAAATTTGACAGTCTCATGACTAGGAATACGTGTATTATCTACATAAACAGCTACAGGGGGAACATTTCGTTTACGAGAAAAAAGGACTACGCTGCATTTTGCAATGGAGAGAGAGAGGTTATGTGCCAAAAGATAGTCGTTTAAATAAGAGAGGGCAGAGTTTATACGACGAGTGGCTTCATTTACAGATGACGATACGGAGTATAGGGCAATATCGTCGGCATATTGTAGGATATTACAAAATGAATTTACGGAAGATTCCAAATCAAAAGTGTAGATATTGTATAACAGGGGGCTCAAAACCGAACCCTGTGGGAGACCTTTCCAAACGGTGCGAGGAGGGAGGGAAGTATTAAAGTAACGAATAGAAATAGTACGGGACATCAACAGGCTGCAAATGAAATTGATCATCCTCTCGGGGATACTCAGCTGTAGCATTTTCTGCCTGAGTAGGGGAAGTGAAACGCTATCATAGGCAGCGGAAATATCTAAGAATGCACCTAATACATTTTCATTTCGGGAGAAGGCCAGACGAATTTCTGAGGAAAGGATGCTCAAACTATCCAAGCATCCTTTGCCTCTTCTGAATCCAAATTGAGAGTTAGGCAGTAAATTACGGTTTTCAAGAAGCCACTCTAGTCTGTTTTTGATAAGATTTTCCATAATTTTGGCAAGGACAGAAGACAGAGCTATAGGTCTGTAGGACGAAGAGTCGTGGGGATCTTTGCCAGGTTTTAATATAGGGATTATAATCTGGGATAACCAAGAATCGGGCACAGAGCCAGTGATAAATATGTAGTTAACAATTTTAAGGAGCATGATCTTGGATGAGTCTGGAGATTTACAAATGAAAGAATAAGGTATGCCATCAACACCTGGAGAGGAATCTCGTAGGTGGACTAGAACACCGGAGAGTTCCGTTAGAGAGAAAGGGTCATTCATCCTGTCAGAAGAAGGGGAGAGTTGGGTGGGAAAGTTACCAGACTCTGGGACGAAAGGAGGGGCTAAATTATCAAAGAAGATTTCTAACCATGGCATAGGGTCATTAGAAGAAACGTTTGATTCCAAAAGGGACCTACGATAGGCCTTGATCTTATTCCAAATGAGAGTAGGAGGAGAGCGTGGGGAGAGAGATTCGCAGAATCTTTGCCACCCTAGTCGTTTCTTTTCAGCTAAAAGTCTGCGAGTGTACGCAGAAACTTTTTTTAAACTCAAATAGTTCTCCATTGTATAATTGCATGAATACTTTTGCTCAGCTTCTTTACGAAGTCGAACACTCTTTGTGCAATCAGAGTCCCACCATGGGGGGGAACTTCTTTTCTGGGTAGATTTTTTTAGGGGAATAGACTTATCGGCAGCTTTTATAAGAATAGAAATATAGTCATTATAGAGTGAAAGGAAATTATAGGGGCTAGCCTCTGGAAGAGAGGCAATTTCTTTTGTAACTATATCTGAAAACAAGATCCAATTTGCTTGAGGAATGCGATATTTCTGAAGGGGAGTAAACGGCATGCTTGGAATAGAAGATTGAAGTATGGAAATCAAAATGGGAAAGTGATCACTTCCATATGAGCTATGAAGAACAGACCAGGCTAAATTGGGGACTAGAGTGGGGGAAGCCAAAGAAAGGTCAGGTATGCTAATATTTTGTAAGGGGGACCCTCTGCGAGTGGGTGATCCATCGTTAAGAACGCAGAGACCGATATCATCCATTAGATCTATTAAGAATGGTGAATAAGGATCATTATAGTGGGATCCCCACATAGAGTGATGGCAATTAAAATCTCCTAATATTAAAAATGGTCTGGGGATGGATGACAGGATGGATTGTAGTTCGGCAATAAGATTTATACTGGGATGAGGGATATAAACTGAAATAATGGAAATATTTAAAACTTTAACTGCTACAATATGTAAGCCTGGGTTATGGGGGGAGATGTTAATCTGGGAAAAAGTAATAGATCTACTGATCAAAAGGGCGCATCCCGCCCTGCCATCATCTCTGTCGTCCCGAAGACATGAGAAGCCCGGAACCCTAAAGTGGGAATTCGGATAAAGCCACGTCTCTGAGACAGCAAAAATAATGGGTTTATATTGGTCTATAAGATGACAAATTTCGTGTTTTTTACTGCGGATACTTCTACAATTCCATTGGAGAATTTGAGGGGGGAATTTGCTGGTTATTTTTAGCAAGTATAGCAAAAAGTTTATCTGCGAGGGCAGAGACATTGGACGGTAGTGGAGAGTCTGACAATTTTGAAAACATGTTAATTAAAGAGCATAGTAGTAATTCGACAAGGTTATCATTAGGAGTAGGGACAGGGGGGGAGTCAGGACAGGAATCTAGAGCACAGCCATTGGATTGACAGGATTTTGGTGTCTGGATAATAGAGTTGTGTGAGACAAAATCATAAGATTTGCTCAACACAGGTTTAGGTCTGGGGGGGAGAAACACAGTTTTGTTGTAGGATCTAGAGGCAGGGTTTGATGTGGCATTGAGAGGGGAGAAAGCAGAAGTTTGGTGTGAAACCGAAGTGGGTGTTGCAGCAATATCTGCATAAAGGGGCCTAACTTGGGGAAATCTTTTAGATGCCTCTAAATAAGATATATTTTCTTCTGACATAAGCATCTTGATAGACTTCTGTCTAGAGTGCTCAGGGCATTTAGGATCAGTGGCCATATGTCTGCCACCATGGCAAAGAAAACAGGATGAAGAAGAATCTGAAATTGAACAGCTTTCCCCTGAATGGGGCTGAGCGCATCGGAAGCATCGAGGCTTTGACCTACATTGTTTGGCAATATGACCGAACCTGCAGCAGTTGCGGCATTGAATAGTGGGAAGATGATATAATGAAACTGGAAGGGAAGCATTAAAACAGAAAATCTTATCAGGGAGGCGTTGGCCAGTAAATGTTAAAACGACTGTAGTAGAGGGGACCCATGTTACAGAATCCTCTCTCCTTGATTTGAAATTGAGCCTTCTAGCCCTAATTACTTCACCAAAATTGGGAGGGGTAGATACTCCAGATAAAAGCTCTTCTAGTGTCCACTCTGTGGGTATATTTCGTACAACGCCTAAGCGGAAGATGTGGAAGCGGGGTATATGACCAACCAAATTGCTATTCTCGAGAACGGGATTTTTCAGGAAAGCATTAGCACTTTGTGGTTTATTAAAAGTAACCGATATTTTATTTCTGCCAGTTTCCTTTATACCACCTTCAGCAATATCAGGTACATTATGTTTATGTAAGAGCTGTGCTACTCTTAAAGTTTTTAAAGAGGAACCAGAAGAAGGGTCTGCTTCTTTACGGGAGACAAACACTGTGTACGGGCCCTTGTCACTCTCACTATATTGTATGTCAGCATCATTTTCGAAACCGGGTTTTGTAAAAACAGACTGGATCGAACCAGAAGGGGATGTTGTTTTTTTAGAGTCTGCCCTTGTATCTACTGCTGGTCTTTTTAATGCCTGCTTTTGTTGAACTGCCTGATCAGCCCCCTTATCGGGGGCATCCATAGCACTCATCTTTACCTTAAACTTAAATCTAACTACATACACTTACCTTAAAAAAAATACCCACAACCAACACAAACACGACAACACAAATATTACAGTCTCAATAAGAAATAATCAGCAATATAAAAGAAACGAAACAAGTTTATAACCTAACTTCAACCAAGCGTCAACGCTGCCAAAAGTCAAGTCGTCCAACAACCAATTCATCTGCAGTAAATCTCGACGCGTCGCCGGCATGATATGAGCGAATGAACGGCATCAGCTATATTATTCACTCATTCACTGATCGATTAGAAGCGAATACTCGCTCACTTGTACTGTATTGATTTTCCCGTCGCGTCGGTAAAACAGTTCACCTGTTTGTTTACATATAAGTATGTAGTATATATACTGTAATCATGTATCCAGCAAACATTTATCACACGCAATCTTACTTCGAAGAGAAATTCATCACTTCTTTCTCCCTTTACCTTTACTTCACTAAAAACTTCTAAATATGATCATCGTAGAAATCCTTGATCCATGATCTTAAAATTTGAACATGTATTGTTCAAATTTTAAGATCATGTAAGGATTTCTGAGACAAGACAACAATGGTTTGACAGTGTTAGAGCCCACAGTAAATATTTTACATATTTTACACGAATGGGCTGGCTAAACTGTTGAAATAATATGACCACACAGAATACAGGCGTGATTTAGAAGCAATTCCGCTTTTCGTCTGACAAGTGTGCGAGCCGAAAGCTTAAAAATTCAAATGTCTATGGGCAAAGGTCACTACGCTATTTTGTCGAATTCAAGTGGCCGCTTGCTTGTTTGCCAGCTTTTGCTACAAAAACACAAATTAAGACTTTGTAAAGCATGTCGTAATCTTTAAAGAGTGCTCTTCTCTTCAAGTTACGTAATAGTACATGAGAACCTTACGATTAAGTTGTACAGTCACGAGAGGGCTTTTAACTATCGTTACATAAATCTCGACACACCTCTAAAGTTCCGTTCACTAATAACGTAAGAACATCGGACTAGGAAAATCGCTTCCTTTAATAAATTTGTATCTATAACGTATATGTAATTCAGTATGTATACGATTCGTTTAATGTAAAGTTTAGAAAATATAAGTAGGTAACGTTCCGAAATCATTTGTTGACATGCTGCCATAGTACAAACATTCTTCTTAAAATACCACAACATTTCTTATTTTCTATATATAAAAGTAAAATAACTAATTCAATTGTATATTACAACAACAAACGAATATGAATTATTTTATTGCTAACAATTATATTTTCCATAAATTAATGTAAAAATTCACAATGTTTCGACAACTTATTTTATTATTATTACACTTAAATCTTTTAGATGGATTTAACAACTTTGAAATAAATTACTATGTTTAATTACAATAAATAAAAACAGTTATTAAATTAAACAATTACAGATAATATGCTCAAAAAGTGTTATTTAGGAATTCATAATCTAAACAAATACAATGTCCAAAGATTGTCAATTGAGTTGGAGTGGTTTATTTGTACACAAAATCAAAGCCATTTTTTGTTAAATCTCCCCTTCAGTTGTTTCATATTTATTGCATTTCCGTGCACCATTGCGATTTTAATTTGATAGGCGCTATTGATCAAAAAAGTTTTAAAATAAAAAAAATATATATTTAATTAAATGTAACTCGTGATGGTAACTTTAAACGAAGATAATTAAACTGAGTTAAATATTTTTTAAATTTTTCTAGCGTGAAAATTTATTAAAATTACTCGTACAAAATGCTTTTATGTCGTTTAGGTCCACTTATACTAATAATCGTGTTAAGTTTTATACACGTATAACTCGAAATCAAATAAATATATCTTTGAAAACAGTACAAAAATAAAATAATTTCTTACTGATTCACTATGGAAGTGACGAACGAACTAAGATCACCAATATTTACACTTTATTCTTATAACTACGATAAATACTCAACTAAATTTTATCACCATACTTTACTTGACTTCTTTCTGTAGATGTTCTAGATATTATATTGTTTGTGTACTTTTCGCTTGATTGTAACCGGATCTTATGAAAGTTATCACTATTCTTCATTTCTTTCAAACCTCGATGTCTTTCCGACGGTGGTGCATTAGTGACCGTGATTATATTGTTCTCTGGATATTTTTTATTATATTTGTGTTCTTTAATGATTTCAGTCGGTCGTGTTGTGAATTCAAAATTATTTTGATTAGCTATTAATTCTGAAGCTAAAGTAGTGGTGGTTACAACTGTTGGATTCGGCGTAATAGCAGGTGTTGGAGCTTCTGCATATTGATAATTATTATTCGACGCTTCCGGAACTGTTAATTGGTCATCGGCTAACGATTTTACCGCCATTACTGTGTAATATTGATATGGGGACGATTCCTTTCCAGTTAATGATGCTGACGTCGCACTGTCATATATCACTGCTTCATCATAGCTTTCACCATCAAGAGCGGATGGTGCACCATCGTTGTCACCAACTAAAATATTTTCATTTGCAAAATTTTCTGAATACTTTCCATTTTGATTTCCAAATCTGATGTTTTGCGATGAAATTGACTTCTTTCTGCCTTTCCTTCCTTGATGACCGTACGCATGATGGTGATTTTTTTCCTCAGCTTGGTGTACATTTGATGAAGAGGCGTAATTGTCGTATTCATAGTTATTTACAAAACTATCTTTAAAATTTGCAAATTGATCTTCATAAGCTGATAATCCATTTGAACCTGGTGCAGTACCTGAGTATGATTGTTGTGTTGGTTTATATTCATGAACTATTTTTGATGACACCGAATATGGAACATTAGAAGTTTTTTTTACACGATAATCGGGTGTTGGTTTACCAAAGTATGTGGGTATTTTGTTACGAGCTTTACTACTTACGCCATCTTTGTATCTATATGTTGATACGGACTTAAATTGATTCCCATTGTCGTTTTGTGATACATACAATGGCGCAGGGGCTGCCGTTTTAGTTGGCTTAACACGACTAGATGAATATACATTTTCATAATAGGTGTAATCTCCGGAAGAAGTTTTTGTTGGTCTATGTGTGTACTTATTTTTAATTCTTTTTGGTAAAGCTGAATCAATTCGAATACCTTGGCTGTTGTAGGTCACTTTTGGAGGTATACTATAAATATCTCTTGTTATGTCTACTTCCTCAGGTATCTCACCGTGGTCGTGAAAAAAGTGGTCATGTGTGACTTCGCGAGGGTTATATGCGGCATATTCATATTGAGCTGGCGTTCCCATAGAACCTGGTATGGCTACAGTTCTATAGGGATCCGAAGGCATAGCAAGTATTTGACTTTGTTTCAGGGGAAGTAATGGATGGGTGTAAGCAGGGATGCCACTTATCGATTCTAAGCCAACAATGCCAGTATATTTTGGTTCTTCATCGAAAACCACTTTGTGTATGTGTTCTTCGCTGTAAGTATGAATATGCTCGGTATTGCCATCTACGATTTTCTCAAAACGCTGTGGTTTTTTAAATTTTCTGATAGTACCTGCATCTTGCACGTCCGAATAAAACTGTTCATGGAAAGTTGACACGGGAAGTTCATTTTCTTGCTGTACCGTAGTAACTGGCTTACGAACTGGTATTCTTTTGGGCTTGGCTTTTCTGATTATTTTTTTCCGCGGCGGTTCGCTGACCTTTACTACCTTGATTCGCTTCGATGAATGATGATTTGAATCTTGTGGGGATGCTATTATAGGTGAAGGAAAAACATAGCTATCACCAGGTTCTGGGATAGATGCTAAATCGAATTCTTGTTCGTCTATTTCTGTGTGTGTGGGTCCATAGTAACCGCGGGCATGATAAAGTGGTATAAGCTTGGAAGCGGATGCAGTCAGACCTGGTGTTCTCACTGAGTCTTCGAGTATGTCTACTGAGTTGAACGGCACGATGTTGGCCACAGTTGGCAACGCAATGTTGGTGGGCACAGCAACCGCACCCTCTGCGTTTGGCATAAACGCCGGCGCATACTGTGATGACGCAGGGTGATTTGTTATGTATATCTTCTTGTGGTGATGTATATGCTTCACCGTTTGCGGAAGATGTATGCGAATTTTCTTCCTGCAACAAAGGGACTTTACTGTCTTAAGTATGTACAAAGCGTACTTTATGAGTATTTGTGTGATTGGCGAAACAAGGTAAATGATAATGAGTTAGTTTCAGCGAAATGAGGAGGTGTGTATTGCGATAGTAGATAATCGCACGCAAGCTTGTTGTTTACTTTTTATGCGGTTCCGTATAAAGTCATTGGCACAACGCGTGACGCGGTAGTTGCTTTCTATTGGGATCGCTCCACCTCGAATATCGTTTGATACATGACTTATATTAAAATTCCTAGAGATGGTTTTTTTTTATTACAAAGCGTCACATTAGGAACAATTGACTTACACTTTCTACTGATTGTGTTATATGTCGCGCTTGGTTGACTGACTTATTTTACGGTAACTAAGCTCATTAAAATAAGTGCACCGAAATTCATTCGCTAGCAAACTGTTGGTGGTGTAAATCGCTTCGCTTTAACAGTATTTCGCGTTTACCTTAACAATGGATAAGATTTTCGAATGATTACGTTCAATTTGACGCCAGCTTAGTTTCGCATATGACTGGTTATATTTAAATGAAAAGAATAGAAAAATACTTATTTCTTCCTAAATTAAAAATACTTACTTGGGCCCATCTGCCTGAGTTTGTACGGAAGCGACAGCTACAAGAAGAGCCAACTGTAACAAAACATTTAAATGAATTAAAAAAAGTTATTAAATAGTTATGATATTATTTAAGCCTAAGGATAAAACCCTTCATATATAACAAAAAATCTTTTTTATTGTATACTAGCTTTTACACGCGACTCCGTCCGCGCGGAATAAAAAATAGAAAACGGGGTAAAAATTATCCTATGTCCTTTTCCTGGTTCTAAGCTACCTGCCCACCAATTTTCAGTCAAATCGATTCAGCCGTTCTTGAGTTATAAATAGTAACTAACACGACTTTCTTTTATATATATATAGATATAGAAGATTATTATATTTGATAAAAACTCGTTGTGCGTGCTTCGTTCTCAGAACAGACATAACGAATACACGGCTGACGCTTATTTACAAAATATCAACTGTATAGTTTTGCTCCACCACCTTCAAAATCGCAGCTACTTCTCTCATTACGATCTTGAGAAATTGTTTGAGTTGGCCTGTACGAATATTTGTAGAACTCTCCTTTGTATCACCAATTATGTGAAAATATTGTGTCAGATTTAGTTGATAACGTTACGAAAATGTTTCACGATTGTTCGTGTTAGACCCTCTGGTTGCGAAAGACGAAAATGGGTGGGTTTCGAAAATTTACATTGCTTTATGTACGAAGGACATTAAACTTAAACAACTAACTTAACATTATGTATAAATTAAATGATAATGCCACTTTGAATCAAAACATCGATCTCATCTATTGGAGTGAATAATGTTTTGAAAGACGCACATTAACTAATATATAGGACGGTTATCAAGACAAGAACTTGAATATGTGTTATATTTACAAATTTTTGGTGTATTTTGAAATTAAGAATTTAAGAAAAGATTTTAAGAAATTCCTCCCAAGTAGGGTGAGCGACAGGCAGGCGCCCAGCCGTAAAATCTTAAGCCAAAACTTTTAGATTTATATTTTAATTATCGAATACTATAAAAAACATACCAAATAAAATTATATATATTTATAGTTTTAAACTTCTGTGACATTTCCCATTGTTGGTGATGCCGTAAGTTTCAGTGTCGAAGTACTTGTACAAAATATTTTCATCGCATTCATTATCATTGAAATAAAAAAGCAGAGTGAACAATATATATTTGTACAATAACTCGACAGTGAAAACTCACGCTTACTTTGCATCTGAAATGAGGACATGTTCTTCATTCAAGCCTTTTTCAACCATCGTCACAGCTGTCACTTTATATATAGAGTAACCATAGAGTAATAACAATCTCCCTTACACCTGCCTCTACCGTAATATCCCTTCACATTCGCCAACCATTATCATAAGCTGTACTTCCATACCCCATGAAATATACCCATACCTCGCTACCCGTAACTAGTGATGCAACGGATGTCTGTTTCCGTTTCCGCAAGTGCGGAAGTTCCGCATGCTTTTCAACATCCGTTTCTGCTTCTGTTTCCGCAACTTTTATAACGGAGATAAAACGGAACTTTACGACGGCTGAGAGATCCAAATGCGCGGCGCGAGACGCGCAGTCCGTGTGCGGGCTTTCGGCACTTGTCGCATTTGTTTGTTTACGTACTTTTTCGTGAATTTAAGCGCGTTATATTTTATGCTGCTGTTTTAAACAATCAGTTTCTCTTGCTGGAGTTAACTGTCTCGTTGTTGTCCATATAAAATTTGACAACTGGCAAAATGTGACTATTACATACTTACGAATTATTAAATGTACTTTTGAATAAGTGATACCATGTAATATATCATCATCATTATTATCATCAGCTCACTATACATCCCCACTGAGGGGCTCGGAGCCTACCCCAAATTAGGGGTGACTAGTCAACCACACAGGCCCAGAGCGGGTTGACTTCACACATATCATTAAATTTTTTCTCAGATATGTGCAGGCAGCATCACTATGTTTTCCTTCACCGTAAGAACGTCGGATAAATGTACATATGTAAATCGAAAAACACATTGGTACATGGCGGGATTCGAACCCAGACCCTGCAGATTGCAAGTCAAGTGCCACGAGCCACCGACGCCTAATAATTATATCGTTTTCTAATCTAGATTTGGTGTATTTGATACTTAACACATTCACTGTTTACAAAATAAAAAAAGGTAACAGCTGGGAGCCAAAACTTTTTATGGTGAATTTTTATTTAGTATCTGGGAATGTTTGAACATATAGATAAATTAATGATGTTATTATAATTATTTCAATAAAAAAAACAATTTTTTTGCATTTGAGCGCTGGGGATGGCAATGGTTTAGTTCACTAATATGTAGATATTTGTTCCACGATTGCATTTCTGTGTACTAATATGTTACAAGATTTTGACAAAGTCAAGTTTTTCATCAAGTTCGAGAATATTGAGTAAAACATGTAAGGACACTAATCAAAACCAACTTTTATCTTCTTGGTTCAAGATCTTGTAACATTTCATACACACCCACCCATACACATACGTATACACACACACACACACACACACACATACACACACATACAGGACATACATATATGAAAAAAATTATATATACATAACATAAAGTTCAGACTTAGCTTCATGTGATACAAGATATTTGTATGTTTGCCTCCGTACGAACGTGGTACTAATCACTACAATACTGTAAGAATGAAACTAATACTCTTTTTCGTTAGTTGACTATATTGCCAGAGTGACCACACAAAGCAACATAGACTCGCTTCAAACGCCGGCGGCTTACTGGCTACTACAAAGTGAACGGGCCCCTCGCTCGGATCCGAGGGGGAGGTGCCGCTACTAATAGCTCTGCCCTCTCGGATCCGAGTGGTCATCAGTGAATGTATTAATAAAGAAATATATGAAATGTATGTAAAATGGTTTTAATATTTAAAAGCCTCCGTTTGTCAGCACGTATTTTAACTTATTGCAGCACAGTAAAAATACATACATTGAAGGCTGAAAGACACCGATGTCCAATGCCTTAATAAATTAAAAACAAATACAAACTGTTTTTACCAAAAAAAAAAAAAATATTTGTAAATATTTTTTTTTTCAATATTATTTACACTTCTGTTTCCGCATCCGTTTCCGTTTCCGTTTCTGCTAAAATTTATTTTTGACATCTGTTTCCGTTTCTGGTTCCGCTAAGACACTTCCGTTGCATCACTACCCGTAACCTATCATCAGTAATCGTGTGATTATTAAGTTCTAATTTGTCTACTTTTGAAACGTGATACATGCAAATAAATAAAAATATTCCTGTCAATTATAATGAATTTTGCACCGTATATATAAAAAATTAATTCCCACCCCATTCATAATAATGAAAAATTTACCTTAAAATAATGTATATTATACTTCAACGCATTATTAATGTATAAAGAGCTTTGAGATGTTTAAACTTACGAGTAAGTTAAAAAGTAGAATATTAATCTAAGATTTAATCTCTCTGTATTTAAAATGTATGAAGTCAACATTATCATGAACTTTTTTTCTTTCAATTCATTGTTATTTAATTATTTCTAATTTTTTCAAAACTTGCATCAAACTTTATCTAACACTTAAAAAAAGACATGCATTATTTTTTTATAAGTTAATACAAATTAAAAAAAAATAGTTGTATCTGACATCGTTACCTTTACCAAATTCAAATATATACTTTTAATATTCCTTTTAAAGTTACCTTCACCACAGTCCTATAATTATATTATATTATATTTACACAAGAAAGATCACTAGCACACTGTCACAAATATCACAGATAAAAAGTCTGGTGTAAAAAATACCGACCAATTTCCACCAATCCATGGCCGTCAGCCTTTACTGTGGCGAAGACAGAGTTAACACAATTTTTTTTATTATTATTACACCAGTCAAAACTTCACTGGACTTGTGGTTCGTATGGTAATCGTCGGTGATGCGCTTGTTCATTTATAACATTCATTTTTACGCCTGAAAGAATACAGCGATCAGTCCGTGTGTGCAGCGTAAAAATTCATGCACAATACACTTATATACTACACCAAGACATTATATACTAACGTTGACAAATGTACGTAAGCATAGTATATATACATATGTATTATCACAACATGGCTAGACTCACTCTTTTCTTCTTTCGACCACAGATCTCCATATATTTTATAATATTCCTTAAATTCAAATTTATTTCCCAATGTATACCTACGTTTCTCCTATGGACCCCAGAGATTCCACCTAAAACAGTTTCGACTATTCTAATTCCTTAGTTATCACTACTCAATAGAAATATATGACGAACATAACGTCCTAACGGATGGTGTGTGTATTCCTTCGGTGAACCTAGGTCCTGCTACATTCAGGCATAAAGCCTTCCTTGTTTTATTACATATTTTACAGTAAGATATACAAATAAAATGTTTATCAACATTCTGGTACAAAATAGGCGATATTTTTCATCCGTTACCATGGCAACCGACGTACAAGAAGGTCTTTGCGCGCAGCTCGGAAAGTGGTTTCACACAATAATGATTTGTCTGTTTTGTTGATGAATTTTAAACACGTTTCTAATAATAATTATTATAAAAGAAGCTAATTTCTCGTCCCTTTTCCCTTCTAATTATGTACTTTATACGATGTTTCGGCTGTAATTTCATATATTTTTAATTTATTTCATAATAAAATATACAATTTAATCCTTATATACACTGTCTTTCACATAACGTCGTTTATATAATAAGAATTTCCTCGGTTCTGGTAAAATCAGCGTAAATGCTGCAGCGGTTGCCATGACAACCGACAGAAGACGAGATAAAAGACGTGAGCTCGTTAAAAATATTTGATAAATCATCACTTAAATTATCGAATACTATAAAAAACATACCGAATATTAATCAGCACACCTTGTTAGATTAAAAAATTAACTTTTCTCAAATTAATGCAATAAATAAATATAAAATGAACCTTCTTTAAAAATAACGTGTCTGAATTTGAGTAAACTAATCGGTCATGTTGTTAACAATTCAATTCATTCAAAAATTAAACTAGCAACGCATAAATTAGAACAATATTGTTAATTTTTCTGTCGGTTGCCATGGCAACGATGCGGCCAAAGACCGAGGGCGCGCTTCGAACGCAGGCTAAATATACGTCGATGGCTTTTATTTGTTGGTAAAAACACTTCTTGAGTTAAGTTTGTGATAATAAGTCTTTTTTCTTAATCTCGTTTAAGCATAAATTGTATCAAGGTGTAGTTAGCAAATCAAGTACAATTGAAGGCGTTTCTGACGAAAGTAATCAACGCGTATTATTCACAATGGAATGAAAAATTATTACTAAACTTTTACAAATATTTTTTGCACACATGATATTTGTATAGTATGTTAGTTGTATACCTTCCTTAAAGACCGGCAACGCATTTGCGATCCCTTTGGTGTTGCGGATCGAATCAAATAACTTTCGGTCCGTTGCTCGTTTGCCCCCTTCTCCTATAAAAAAAACATGTACAGTACAGATTAATAATTTTAAATATTCTTAGAAACTCTTGAATTCTCTTGGAACACACTCTTCGAAACATTTAAATTTTTGTCCGCTAAGCGACTTATGCATTATAAGGTCACAGTGGCTCGTAAACAGTCACGCTTCGCTGACATTTTGTTCTTTCGCTCGTAACCTGTATGTTAAGATCGCCGTGAGAAAAGTCGCTACTATTTATAAGATGGTCGATCAAATCTGTATAGTCGTGCATGTACTGATCAAACAGACAACTGACGCCGACGATTTAATGTTGTTTGTGAGGTGTGAGTTTGTTGTATACAAAAGATAAAGGTAGAAGAATACCAAACCATGCTTTGGTTGAATTGTGTGAAAGAGGATATGCGTAATAAGGGGGTGAATTCAGATACAACGGCTGATAGAGATGTATGGAGGGATAGTACATACTGTGACTACTCTCCATAGGGATAAGAGTAGGAAGATGATGATGTGGGGATACAATAGTTTAGAAGATTTACGATGCTTTTTTGTTAGAAGGGTCTTACTGTGGGTTGTTACAGATTGCCATCTCTCACATTTCCTTTGAAAAAATAAAGACAACATTATGTGTTTACATTTATGTATTGTGCAACAATTTAAATGTTGTAACGTGTGAAAAACGTAAGTGTATCCATATGAAACGGATGCAGAAAGTGATTACATCGCTCGGTCAATTAGTCTCATCAGCTGTGCATGACCGTGAGCGGAGAGCCTTGCACTTGCGTGCTCACATTACCACATAGAGGAAAAGCCTAGATACATTTTTTTTATCAAAAGGTGGCGATCGAGCAAACGGTAAAATGAATTCGCCGAAATAGCGCAGTGACCGCTACCCATAGACATGCGTTGCCTACCTTTAATCTATGGAGAAGAAGTCGGCTAAAAATAGAATATTACCCTTTTTATTCATCCCCTCTTCCGCCAAATCCACTTCTCGTTCCCTTCCCCTTATAAAAAAAGAGTGGGAAGGGAAATATGACCAAAATTAGGCCTGCGACACACAATCATCAGACAAAACGCCGAATTACTTCCTCACCGGTGAAATACCACGACCAAGCAGAAGACAAGCGTGTGTCTTTTGTGTGGTCGTGGTATTTCACCTGGCCCGTTCGTGCACCCAACAAATATTCTTGTTGCGGGATCTACCACCGTTAAAACAATAATATACTTTAAATATCCATTTTAATAGGGTTGGATGTTTTCTTGTGGTTCTCTATTCCTTGATATAATTATTGAATGTAAATTTTAATAATTTTAATGTAAATTTTAATGTAAATTTTTTATGCAAATTTTACACTGATTGATTTGATTCGGATTCTTTAAATATTTATTTGGTGTTTCTTTTGCTGTTTACGCTTACAAGAAATATAAACAATCGTAGATCACAATCGGCTGGTGCAAAACCAATTTATTCAAGTTAGAACAAAGGCGTGAAGACTGATGTGTTCGCGTAATGGTTGCAATTGAGAAAGAAAGTTTAAATAAACTATGAAAGCGCATTACAAACTAATACGCTTAAAGTAGTTGCGTAAGGTACGCTTTGCCGCTTTCTAGAAATCCGGTGCATCGTCCGACTATTATCTGTTGCAGCTATAAAAACTCTTTTAATTTCCGGTCTTACATCGCTCTTGTTTATATGTGTCTATGGTACTTTTTAAATTAACTTTATGAAATATTGTTCGTATCTTTTGCCTCCCACATATCGTTTTTGTTCGGTTTTGTTAAAATTGTTTAACTGAACGATCAAACGAAACCATACAAAATCAATCGTAACGAAGCATAGAAGATTGTATTGCAGTATATAGTTTGTTGTTAGTAGTAGATTTAGTAAAAAAACTGGGTAGATACTGAGTACTATAGTTGGAGTTATACATTAGTAAAGAATGACATCTAAATTGTAAATAATAAATTTAAAATACTTCAATCATAAAAATAATCCATTGTTGTTAAAACTATTAAAAAAGTAAACGAAATTAAATACTGAAATAGACAATTCAGGGTTAAAATATATTAAAGACGTTAAAAAATGTATTTGAAATAAACCAAAGTTACCGTTACTTAAGGACAAGATTCTTATCTATGAAGGTTTAAAATTACTCATGGACCGTCCCGTCCCACGTCTCGTAGTTAGTTTTGTTTCCCACATGGAATGTGAGGGCGCTATTAAAATGTTACGAGCCTGTAACCAATGTAATTGTGACCAATTTCTGAACCTTTTTATTACCCATGCAACTATTAAATCGTTATCTGAACCCGGCAGGGAGAGGTGCCACGCTTCGATGAAAATCCCAGTGACAATGCGGGCATTAAAATATGGGACAAATTTTAATATAAAAATAAAGAACAATTTCTCGTCCCGCAACTTTCTTATAAGGAAAGCTTGGGAATCTGAAATGGATTTGGCGAAAATTTAAGATACTTTTTTATACCAACTCTCATCTGTCCGTTAAAGGCAGGCAATGCATCTGTTACCGCTAAACTTGTTGCAGATATATTCTCATCTGTCCGTTAAACGATGCATCTGTTACCGCTAAACTTGTTGCAGATATATTCTGAAGACAGACAGCGGTCATTTCTGTGTTTTGGTGAAATAAGGCGGCGATTTGATTGTTCTCGCCTTATACAATAGAAAAAATTGTAGTTATTTTTTGTACAAAATATTAGCATATTATTGAACTTAATTATATTATTATTCTCTTACATCCATCCCAAATAAGTTTCTAACATGACTGCTAAATTGGTAATCTGTAATCTTAAAAAAATATCTATACTTCGAGATCAAATTCGTTTAATTATTTTTCTATCTTCTAATGTAACAAATGAATGTATGAAAAAAAAAAAAACATTTTTATGCATTGAAAAAATATAGAAACATGGTCACTATAAAGATCCCGGACATTGAAGACGGACCGACGACGTAGTTTTTATACTCTCACCACAACGCTGCGTCAACTTAAAATATAGAGCAAGGGCTTTTGAGCTCTTAAAACGCTCATATCGTATTTCAATTTGGAAGTTGAAACGGTTACGAACTACTATTACTATTTCATTTATGTTATTGAGTTAAAACGGCTTATGTAAAACAATTTACTTATTCTTTCAGAACGCGTGGTTTTTTCTTCTACGTTCAAAAAATAATGATGCTAACGCGATAGTTTTTTTTTTTTGTAAACTCCCATACGTTTCTCATCTCAATTACAACACACATAGAAAATATTTGTTGTAATCTAATGAGGCGGGTAGTTAACCAACCTGTAGTTGACTAAGGGCTAAATTAGTGAAGGGGAAGTTTTGCCAAATAAATATAGTCAAATTTTATATTTTTCCATTCCAATCGTTATTTATTTTAAAATAATTAAAAAATATATATTCAGTGCTAATTCAAAGCTATCAGTATTTTTTTAATAAGCAATTATAATTAACACCTTTTCTTGACATGAAATATATTTTTAGATGATTAAATAAATCACTTTCGCTATATCATTTCCCTGAACATCGGCGCATTTTCATGAGTTTCACCGCCGCTAGCGTAAGTATAGGAAATGCTTTTCGCGATCACGCAATGCTTTGACACCTAAAATAAAGGTGTGAATACACTATGGGATTAAAAGGAATTAACCATTGCTTACCGTAGGTTATCATTGCTCAAATACCAGTGGAAAAGCATTCTGTAATCTCAGTTATTTTAAAAGTGAATGACTATGTTTCTTGTAAATGTTTTGTAAATGGAAACCCATACTAAAGTTTTACAATAAGAACCATATTTGTCTCAACTCAATGATTGAAAATTGTTTTTTGCTATCACAGTTCAAGAAGTCTAATTAAAATAAATAATTTGCATATATCATATTTTTTTGTTTATTATTCGGACAAATTGCAACAAACTTATAATGAGATAATGATATAAATATAAACTTAAGTATACCGTCTGTATGTACATTATATCGCTGCATATAGTGTATACACAGGTTTAAATTGTAATAATGTGTACTTGGTAGGTGTAAATTAAAAGTGGGTGAGTATGTATGCGATATAAATAAAGAAGTCATGTCTAATTACTTACATCAACGATGCTTGCTATTATTCATACTTAATTTGATTTAAATTTGATTCGAACACATTTCATACTTAATCAGTGTATTTTTAATAAATAGCAGAAGAAAACAATTTATTTCATATTTAGTTGTGCAACTAATATTCGATTTCGAACCATTTTTTACTTATCCACAGTATATTTAATAAACTCGGTATCTTCATCATCAGGTCACTATACGTCCCCACCAAAAGGCTCGGAGCCTACCCTAAGTTAGTTATGACTAGGCAATAATCAACCACGCTGGCCCAGTGCGGGTTGGTATATAATTATTAATCTATTTGGTTTAAAAACCGATCAAAAAGCCGCAATAGAAACCGAAAAACTTGATCTCTTATTCAAAGGGCAAATTTTTTAAATCAACTTTAAAGTTCGAATGTTGATTTCGGTCGTTAATAATGTTTCTACTTTAATCTTCTCTATAAAACAACAATTCCTTTACCAATCTGCTAGGACTAATCGAATCTGCTAAGATATTCCGCTTTATTTATTTTTTAAAAGACAAAAAAAGTGGCTCCGAGTTTATTAAAATCTATTATTATATGAATGATGCTATCATGATTATAATAAACAGTTTGTACGAACATTCGTATACATTATTGAGCAGCTCAAAGCAATTCACAGGGCAACAGAATCAATTATGTTATGAACAATATTGGTTACAAACGAAGCCGCGGGTGAAAGGTAGTGTGAGTATAACAAACAAATAAATGTTTAAAAAGCGGACCCATCATCGGAGCGGGCATGTGGGAGTTCATTCACTGGACGAGCATTCGCTGCACCATGAAGTTTAGCCACGAAACTAACGAGTAAATAACACCAAGAAATAATAATAAACCATTATAGTTTCAGCGGAATTCTCGTAGTTATGGACAAACGGTATTAAAGTAATAAAAGATACATTTGTCACTAGTGAATTATATTCTGCGTAAAAACTGAAAAAGATATTTTTTTTTTCAGAACATTATGAAAACTGCAATAGGTAGTCGAATTGTTCCAACATTCGTGAACTTATAGATAAATTCTATGGTTACACGAGGTTATTTTTTTCTATTGAAAACATTCATTTTATATATTAATTAAAACATAGTTTATAATAATTTAAACTAAAACATTAAAATTTACAATTATAAACCAAACTTCATGGCCCAACTATAACGGTCGGAGACCCTTATTACGAGGAGCAATATTCAAAGTAAAGATAAAAATAGGAAAAAAAAATACTCGATAAGAGTGAGCTGACCAACGGCACCAACGAGAGGGGCATCAATCTAAAGCCATGCTAAAGGCCACCGGTACACTTCACCCTTTTTTTATTTCCATCCTGATTATTAGGCCACATTAAAATATCAGTCAGCGAATGTCAAACTATTTATCAAGGAAAGCCACGGTTAAAATGATTTCAGAAAATTCTATAATGACATCATACACGTTAAAAAGAAATTTTCAAGCAGTTTTAATGATTTATTTTATTTCCGTTGACAACATTAAGATTTAAAAAAATCAATGGAAATCAATACTTCTGGATTATGTATGGATTATCGAAATAAAAAGATAGAAAACTATGTACGAAAACTAACTTTAACTTAGTATCAGATAATATTAAAAAAAAAATCACTTATTATTATTATTAATATACATTAATTAGCGTTTTACTAAAGTTATAAGTTAATTTTTATAAGCAGATTGAGCACCGCTGTGTAAAGTAGAGGACTTTTTAAGATTTATTATATACAAGGAAGAAGGTTCGACGTTCCAGTGGGGTTTATTAGAAAGTCGGCTTATCTGAACATTTTTTTGTGTTACGGTAAATCTTTGCCTTACAACTGAGGAGTAGAAGATAGTCGCCTGGAGGTAGCCGCTGCCTTAAACACTCACGACGTCCTTATTACGGTACTCCTGATAATTTTCTTTCTAGTTACGTGCCCGTAATATGGGTATCGTTATGATTTTAACACGTGATACTGAATGTTGAAATGAAAATGGGGAATTAAAATAATTTGATTTTTTTATTTTCTGAACAATGTAACAATATCTGTTATAAAATCTGTTAGATAAATAGATGTGTACTATTAGCAGTAATTTTTAACATTGCCTTAATTTTTAACGTTATTTATGCAATGGTCAAAAATATTTTTGCGACGCCATCTAACAAACACGACTCGCAAATTCAAGGTAAATGCTTCAGATAATAGCGTTTCGTTCAAGAGACATCAACGCGTTACGTGCAACTTTTCCCTATAGATGGTGCTGTTTTTCTTTAATTCAAACTTTCCTTGATTTCAGCTTCAATAATATTAAAAATTAACTTAGGTTAAAAGTTATTATTGCTATTGAAGAAAGTCATTTGGTATTGGGGTCAATAAACTGAAAAGCTAATCCCATAATCTGATTGCATATTTAAAAAATAAATTGAGGGATCTAGTGACATAACGTAAGTATTCAATGAAAACATTATGAAATAAAATATTCAACAACGAATAGTTATTATAATTTTTAAGCATTAATTCCCTCATGTTATTACGAATATCATTAACAACAAGTATCCCACGAATGGCTACCGTCAAAGGGAAAGAAGAGCCGAGTTTTAATTAATTGGAATAGTCGGAGATGGAACGTGATATTTTTAAAATAAACTGCCATTTGTAGGCTTGCGGGGGGTCGGGAAGACTGAGTATTACCACCATGTGCCACCCATCACGATCAACCTAGGAGTATATTTTAATACTGCCCGATTTATTTATTTATAATTCAAATTATATTTAGGATCGAACTTTGATGAAAAAACAGTTTTTTTTTCGCAAGAAAATATAAATTGATTTAAAATGTCATTGAAAAAAGGAGTAGGAAAAACTTATAAAACAGAAAATATACCACCACCTCACTTCTATTTCGACGGAAAGTAGTTGGATGCGGAGGGCGAAGGATCGCATACTGTGGAAGGCACTGGGGGAGACCTATGTTCAGAAGGAGGCAGACAAAGGGCAGTGATGATGATTATACTTGTATTTTCTATCATATTCCTTCCTTGTTACCAATATTGGTGTAGTTGACACTACACGTTTTTTAACTACAAATCAGTCCTTCATCATGTCGGACCGTAAGTTTTCACTGTCGCAACACAAATACAAAACTTATTGTTATCCCTCTCGTTCTCTTCGTGAATACAGAGATAAAAATAATATGTTTTAATAATTATATTTGTATAGTGGAAACTTATCTTAAGAAAGGAACATTTCGATTACGTACGTACTGAAGACAGTCCATTTATTTTAATACGTGCACACATATTTTATATTTATTTTTAGTGATGCGTTGTTCAGTCACGCGTAATTGATGTCATGCTTTCCAAGCATATTAATCCTCCTTCGATATACATGATACGGCTTGGGATAAGCCCGTTTACCTTGAATGCTATGTGATCTTAACTTTCTCTTTATTCTTTTATCAAAATACTTATTTCACTTACAAACTGTAGCATTTACTACCAATTATTTAAAAGAAAGGTGATTATGTTCATACCGTAAAAATCACAAAGTGGAATAATTGATTTATCTTTTAGGAAATAATCTTCCGTTATACAATCTGATATTTGTTATAGATTAAAATTACATAATTGTACGAGTTATTTAGCAGATACACTACAAACTGGAACAGTTATTTTAAATCTATCTATATATATAAAAAAGTCGTGTTAGTTACACTATTTATAACTCAAGATCGGGCGAACTGATTTAGCTTAAAATTGATGGGGTGGTAGCTTAGAACTAGGAGACGGACATAGGAACTTTTTTATCTTGTGTGCATTTTTTTTATTCCGCGCGGACTGAGTCGCGGGTAAAAGCTAGTATAAGATATAAATAATATTGTAATACAAGTCATTCTTGTAAATTAGAACACATCTGGAAACCTTTAATTAGTTGTACTTAGATGACATATTGTTTCTTGTTGATTGACATCACAAATTTGGAAAATATAATTTTACGTAAGAAAATTAATATTACTCGTAATTGAGCTTGATTTTATGTTTTTACTTTTACGTTTATTCTTGCCTTCTCACTCTGTTTATAAACTTCAAAAATACAACAAACTTATTACAATGTGATTACTTATTCAAACATCCATCAATCCAAACATTCGCATTTATAATATACTAGCTTTTACCCGCGACTCCGTCCGCGCGGAATAAAAAAAATGCACATAAGATAATAAAAAAAGTTCCTATGTCCGTCTCCTAGTTCTAAGCTACCTCCCCATCAATTTAGCTCAATCAGTTCGACCGACCTTGAGTTGTAAATAGTGTAACTAACACGACTTTCTTTTATATATATAGAAGATAGATAGATAAGAAGTAAGATATCGAGGTTATCTTGTCTTTTTCTAACCACTCGAATTAGAAATAAGTAACAAAAGTTTTTTGTTTTCAGAATACATAAAGTACTAATTTCTGAATATTTATTTATATACCTTTAAAGTATACATTACTGCATCATCACAGATTATATGTGAAAGTACTTCTGTGCACTTATGTAATACAAATGCTCTTCTTTTTTTTCATTTTCTATCCAATGTCCGGTACGCACACTTCCTTGATCGTTAGACTGAGATGGAACAATTATATGTATATACCGGCGTCCGCGCATTTCATTTAGGTCGTTTTTTACCTTTCATTTGAATTGGAGTTTCTAAATGTAACGTAAGAGATATTAACTTTTGTTATGAATTAAAAATAAAACGTTTCATACATTTTGAAAATTCTTTGATTATATTCATCCGAAATACGCTAAAATTCGTCATGATGCAGTTGTACTTATTATCCTTGAAAATAGAGGAACGTGGAAACTTACGTCTATATGGACATTTTAACCCGGATGATGAAAAAATTTAAAAATGCATTTCATTGAACTTGCATGTCACTTCATTGAACTTAAAACATACAATGGCATACTTATCAAAAGATTCCTTCAAAATATACGACACAACGGTCAATAGAGTCGAGTCCATATGTAATACTATTCAAGTACTATTTAATCTTTACAAGTTAAGTTAGACAAAGTGCAATATTATAGGTTAACATATTAACATAAGGTTAGTATATCTTAAGATTAAGAGAGATGAGGTAAAAGATAAAGTAACAAAATTATACAAAAAGGATGTTGTTTTTAACGAATTCGTTTCCTTACCTGACCTTAATAACTGAGCAAATTATCGGTTCAAAATAGTCCAGGTATCAATGAATCGATTAATATCAATGAATTTGTTACTACTTTTTGTTGTACTTGAACTTTTAAAACTTACTATGAATTTATTAACATTATTTTTTTTATTATATTGCAGTTTCATCTGCACTGAAGTGTTTAACGTAATGTTGTCTGTGTCAAATTTCGTCAAGATACATTGAGATGTTCCGGAGACACATTCTAACAAAAGAACAACCAATCCATCTAAAATTTCACATTTATAGTATTAGTAAGGTAAGATGAATAAGGCACTTTTCTTTTAAATTTTATCGTTTAAATAATAAAATGAAACCAGTGCGTTAGAAAAAGATATCATCGTCTTAATTTTTATATTATGTCTAATGTATATAATGCGTTTTTTTTTTTTTTCAATTTATTTTGCATCTGAAATATGTTGATGCAAATCGTAACATTACAAGAAATCAATTACATGACTTCCGTGTAAACATGAGCTAATTTATTTATGAATCTGTTGTAAGACTTTCATAAAGGCAATTACTATTGAGGCACGTCTATTACATTACGGCATAGTAATAGATTTTTTTAAGAGAAGGTGGCAAACGAGTTAATTACCATATGATGTCATTGAAAGAAGGGCTGCCAGAAGGGATTTACAACAAGATTATTTATAAGGGATTACACCGTTAATTAACTGAGTTAGAGATAAGAAGAAAGAATATTTTTCCATTTATTCATTCCCTTCCTTAAGACATCGTTTTCTTCTGCGCATTAATTCTTATAAGAAAAGACTGGAAAGAGGAAAGATAACTGTTAATAGACTTCTAACACCTCACTCATTATTCAACAACTCAATCTACTTCAAACCTGTCTTCTGTGAGGTCGTGGTACTTTCCTGCTTGAACTAGCGCATTCGGAGACGAAATATGTTGTTTTAGTTCCTACCACTGTGAAGTTAATGATAATTCCACACAACAAAGTCATTATAGAAAATTTCAATACCTAAAAAAAAAATTTTTCTTCAGAATTCACAAAATAAATACAATAATTTCCCTAAAAATTTTTTTTTCCTACTTACAGTAAATACCTTTACACTAAATCTGAAAGAAAGATAGAATATTTAGTAATAACTACACTATAAATTAATCAAGCACAAGCTAATAATATGGAAACAAAAAATATGAAATTAAAATTCAAAATCATCAGATTTATTAAAGGTACACTAAAAAGTATGTTAAAAAAATATATAGATCATTAATGTGACAAAATTTACAAAGTGCCAATAATGGGCACATTTACCCTACTTCAAAACTCTTTACTATGAAAATGTCCTTAGCAACGCGACGGGTAAAACATGCTTGCATTTATCGGGTTGGTTGCCATGACAACCGGCAGCGAACAAAGGCCGAGGGGGCGGACCGAACGTGTGGAGAATAAGGTAGAAGCGCCAGTTATCGGGACTGCAGTAAAATAATAAGACTTTAACAAAACATTTATTGCTTTTAAATTGTTCTTCATATTTGAAGTGCGTTATATATTTTTTAATAAAGGAATTACAATGAACTTCTGGTAAAATATTTTATATTAAACAGACTTTTGGACAACATAAGGTGTCAAATTGTACCTTTTGTGCATGTTATTTTTTTATGACTGATTGCATTAATCATGGTCTTTTCATTAAATTTTTTATTTATATTTTTATTAATATTTTATTAATTTTTTATTAATATTTATTTACTAACTTAAAAAGTTTTATTACGGACCTATTTCTTTGTAAATATGATGCCTGGTATTTTTTATATTAGTTTTATACGAGTACATAAGATATATCTTTACCAACAAAGTTTCTTATCACCAAGAATTGCAGCACTGTCTCCATAATTGTAGACGCATCGGTCTTATTCTCGCGCTAATGGCGGCAAAAGTGAGAGTCTTCCGCTCACTGACGCTTTGCTGGACAAATGCAAACAACTGACAGTATCTTTCGTGCCTATCACATTGTATTCATTTATTCAAAAACATGCATAAATGCATAACTTCCAAAAATATCATAGAGTACGGCCATTGTCATCTCAGATTGAAGTTCAGCTAACATTTGGCTATTCATAATGACTATACTATGTACTAACTTTCCCTCAATTTGAACCTGAGAGTAGTCGTAGTTTAAGTTTTTTGTTCTTTCTTCTGCTAACTCTAGCTTTATTCTCCCTTAACTTCTGAGTTAACTTATATCATTTGTTCTCTTGATAGAGCCTTAATCAAAATAAAGTATCTTATTTGTAATTTTTCGCTTCTAGATTTTTTATGTATAAAGTGAATAGTAAAAATAGAAGCTCTTCCTATTTTTGAGGTAATAGTAGAAGTACTAGTGTAACAAAACTTGGAAACATGTTTCACCGTAACGCTGTTTTTATTTTAAAAGCAATTTACTTTGTTGTTACTGACTAATGACATGTCGTAGATATAATTAATAACACAAGGCAATGCTGAAAAATGTATTGTCTTTTTACATACTGTATCATGTGTTTATGACGTTCGCATATTTTAAATATCCAGACGAGATTAGAAATTCTCAGTAAACATTTTCAACTTAATCTGTTTATTTGGGTTAAATATAGTAAATTAAATTGTTACGTTAATTGGGTGTACACCCACTACCTCTTGAAAGAAGGATCTAAAATTTGGAACATAATTTTTCTTGTGACGACAGTACAATATTACACATATTTAAAAAACCGTTAGATGTTTAAATTAACAACGAATTTATCTTTATATTAATAATACTCACTGTCATGAAAAAGAAATAATGATGTTGAATCTTCTGAATTTGGCCTTTTATAATAAAAATTTGTTTTATAATAAAAATCAATTTCTGAATCTTTTTAAAGATCATAAATATTTTAATTTTATAAAGATGTTTTTAGATTTAAAAAAATGTTTTAGTTTTCTAAAATACTTTATGAGTATGAGTACGATAAAATATACATAGATAGGATTCTAATAAATATATTTCCATAAAAATCACTAGTTAGAGAGTCAAAACCTTCCCTTTTTGAATACATTTAATCCTTCGATCCATCTGATAATATAAAATTGCTAATACAGAAAACTGACTTATGCAAAAATCTTATATCAATGTCCCCTTATCAATAAATAGTTTTGATAACTTTATCCACTACTTGATTCAGAAAAAATTCCAAATTACCAAACCAATTTTTCATATGTGTAATTACTATGAGCTTTAGTAACATACAATAGATTTTAAATTTCTTCAGCATTTTCTGACTGCGACAATATAGAATGAAACAATTACTTTGATTTCTTTTGCCTTGGTGCTAAGGTTTAATATCGACTGGCAAGAGCAATTATATTAAGCCTCCGAGAGGCAGTGTCGCGAAACGATCACGTTGCGATATAAAAGGAAGTTTTGTTTAAATTTCTTTATCACACAACATCCAACTGCAATCGCGTCTAGACCAACCGTCCAATATTTGCCAACATGGCCGCACGTTTTTTGGTGAGTACGCATTTATCAATCGATGTTGTAAATTTTTGAAGCGACCTTCGGATATTTTTTTCAAATACTTTCAGTGTTTACTATTTTGAAATTAGAGAGCAAATTGATATCTTCATTGTAGTAACAATATAATTGGTGTTTCGTTACGCTAAAGTTTATAAAAATATACATTTAATTTTAATATATTTATAGTTAATATGTGTTTAGAAACAAAAGATTATTAATGTTTGGATAAGTTATGAAATTGTAATGAAATAATTTTAAAATTGCAGATATTTTTATATCTACAAGTGACATTTATATATTTAAATTATAATTTGATTTTTTTTTTAATAATGTAGAAATTAAAACACACAAAAATACTTAAAAAATCGAATTAATTTTGTTTTTCTGAATTTTACAAAATGCTATCGAAGTTTCACTTATGTATTTTCCTAAAACGTGGACGAAATTGTAATAAAAGAACATATCATCCCTTTAATTCTGCTTATAAAAACTGAAAGCACAATATTTTAATACCAATGTTTCGGCAGTGGAAACTCGCGTTTACTAAACACAATCCCGCAATTCGAGAAGCGAATGTCGCACTAACTTTAGTCACAAATAATACAAATAAAATGGGAGAGTGAGAGGCAAAACATGATTGTATCAAATGATGTTTTTTTTTTTCTTTTTACATGAAAGTAAGCTGTTACAAAACTATCAATTTGGTCACGGTTAATAACTTTGAAGTTATAGGGGGCAGTATAAATTTACAATGGGACCTTATTTTCGGTCATGCAACTTTCGATACTTAATTTCAAGATGTTTAAGTAGATATATTGCTTTCTTTGTAGTTTATTTTTACTTTGTAATATGCTGAATAAGCGAAATTTATTTTGATTTTTGTTCATAAAAAAATGTATTATATGCATTGCGAGTAAATTATGTATTCTTAAAGTTCTAAAACAATTGAATTATAAAATAGCTTAATAAAGCTAATTTTGATCTGCAAATTCTATGCTTTATTATTTCTAGTTTTTAGTCAGAGAATTATAGTTTCACATACACTAGCTTTGTGGTAACAATTATATTCTTTGTGATCATTAATAGCAGTAAATAAAAAAATCTTTTTAATCGGAGCAATATTAAAACATAAAGTTTTTTTCTTTAAAGTGTTTCGCTATGATTAAATTATGTCATAACATTTACCTATATCTTATTACAGTTGGTTCTCGTTTGCGTCGCTGAGTTGGCTTCAATGATAGCTGCGGACGGTCACGGCGGTGGTCACAAGAAGGTGGTCATCCACGTGCCGTTGTTCGTGAAGCATCATCACCACAAGCACACTATCGTGAAGCACGTTCATCACAAGAGCGGTGGTGGTGGTGGTGATGATCATTACGAGGTTCTAGGATACACGTATGGTGAACCTAAAGGTGCACCTCATTTTGGTGGTGGTAAGTTTAATTTTGTTTTACCAATAGATTCATTATAATTGTGGCTTTGAATTTTATTGCTTTAAAACTAGTATCTAAATGAAGTCTGTCAGAAAAGAAGGTGAATTTTTATATTCAAACATACCTGGATACGAGAGTTAGTCAAGTCTAAGAGATCTCTCAACCAAAGTACTACAGACTTTTGGCTATTTAGTTTGGTAACCGATGCGTCTTGATTAATTGTAGTTAATAATATATATATATATATATATATATATATATATATAAATATATTCTTTTAAATTTTCCAGGTCATGGATGGGGTGCTGCAGACGAGAGTCATGGGCATGAGGATTCCCCTGTCAGCTTCGAAGGTGGAGACCACGGTAGCTACGGACTTTCAGGCGACGACACAGGCCACGGATATTAAGCTATAAAAGATCTATTATTATCCAAACACATATAGTATCAAAACTTAACTAAGTATTAGGTTTCACTACCATCCTCTTATCAATACAAATTTGAGCACATCATTTATGTAAATAATTTAACAAAGTTTTCCGGAAGACCGAAGAAAGTATGAATGGATTGTGTGAAAGAGGATCATATGTTATGTAAATTCAGATATAACAGCTGATAGTGATGTACGAAAAAGTAGTATATACTTTTCTGTCCCTCTGTAAAATAAAGGACAGAGTGACTATGAATTTTTCTAGAACAAATTATTAATAAACATTACGACAATAGAAAAGACTTTATTAGTGGCCAATTTAATTATTGTTAAGAGATATAGTTTTGTACCGGGTGCTCTTTTAATTAAGCCTATCTGAATTTTTTGTGTGTTGTCGCGTGTCTATGATTGTATCTCCCTTTGTGTGTGTTTGTGTGTGTGTAAAATAGTGCAGAAATTATTTATATGCAAACAAATTATCTTTATATGTGACAGAGAACAAACAGAAATATATAGAAGAATAATTTGTTCCTTTTCCCCTCTACCAAAAATTACCTTTTCCTTTATTTTTAGATTTATCAGATGATTAACGATTTATTTTATTTATATTGCTTGATTTAAAATCATATAAAAATTGACTGATTGACGTATTACCTTTGAATTAAAGCATTATATAGTGTATTCCAAAGGGTTTAAGTTGATTTTTGCTTAGCATGATTTAAGCTCTACCTGACTTAAAATTTATGTATAGAAATTATCAAACTTTTTAATAGTTATAAATCACTGTATCTAAGTAACTTGTATACATTTTATTACCGGATTGCATTTTGAGCATTATTTATGTTAACAATATATTATATACCTTCCTTTGCGTTATTGGTTGTTAAATATTAAGCTTGCTACACACCTTTAGTTTTTAGTGAATAGTCGGAATTCACGTACATTGTGTCTATAAATTTAAGTATACAGTTCTCTGTTTTACACACACGTGTAAGTTTTAAACAAACAGTGCGACTGTTCAGTTAAAACTGAAGGTGTGTGGCCGACTTTATACCCTGTAAATAAATAATATGCCTATTAAATATTTGTTGTGTTTTAAAAAGAGAAATGTTTTTGTATATTTTATAATAATAATAATAAAGATTCTTTATTGCATACTTAAATGATTACAACATCAGTATCGCCTTGGCTCCTTAACTAGGTTCACCTGTATTTAAGGAGCGGGAGAGGATTTTATAAAGTTTGTGTTGTGTAAAGTATTATGTTGGCGTGTAAAACAAGAATTGGAATATCTTAAAAATAAAGTTATTGTTATATTAGTGTTTATTTTTGTTTTATTTTTATTTTACTCTGAAATATAGATATATTTACGTATTAGTATAATATACCTGTTCATGGCATTTTATTTATCCTGTAGGCGTGGCATATTGCGGATGTCAACAAGTTCGCGACTGTCCTTATCCAGACTATGTAATAGAGTGTAGTTTACACTATTATAATTGGTACGAAATGGCGCTTAAGCCATAACTCATAATAAATCTTCCTAAATAAATTTTAGAACCTAACAACAATATTTGTTTTGTCCCAGTGTTGATTTTGGCGATTGAAATTTTTATCAGAGGACAGGAGAATAGTGAGAGAGAGAACGAGAGACAGAGTAAAGCTTAACACTTCAAAAAAGCATCACACAAGGCTATTGTGAAATTTTTAAAGTTAAATTATTAAAAAGATCAAGTCTTCAATTCATTAACATGGATTCTGCACATTATTACTTAAGTAAAGTTAAGTTTAATTACAACTATTTTATAAGAATAATTGCAAAAATACAATACTTCAAAACACCACTTTAATCAGAACGCATCATTTCTGATGTACGATAGCGCGTTTGGACCGTCCGATATCGGTTGCCATAGCAACCGCGCCAACTTTTACACCAAAATCTTACTTGGCGGGTCGCTAAGAAAATTCCTATTGCTTTAAGCTATCAATTTGACTAAATTTCTTTAGTTTCAAGACAAAATTTGTTGTGTTAAACTATCAGGATAATAGTTTAAAAAAAATACATGAAATAATATAAAAAGTATACTAATTAAACCTTATTAATTTAAAGAGACATTGATAAAAAAAAGAAATACTTGATTTATTAGAATAATCGTATATTAATATTTTCTTGCAAAATAAAGTGCATTTCTCACCTTTTATTTTCAGCAGTGTATATGTACGTTGTATAGTAATTTATTCTTCTTCCTTGTTCCATCTTAAAAATCAATATGAAAATTAAATTATTATGAATGCGAATCAATTGTTTAACGATTAACATTGTGCAATAATGTAAATGTGATATCTATAACAACGCAAACCAACAAGACGTTTTATTACGTTAATACATTTGTTAATTAACCATTTATCATGATTGAATATTTGAGTAATAGATTGCTCTTTACATTCGTATAACATTTTCGATGGATAGATGGATGGATGTTTTTTACTAGTATAGTATGGTATTGTATTGCACTAGTATAGTATTGCACATTTATTTATATATATAAAAGAAAGTCGTGTTAGTTACACTATTTATAACTCAAGAACGGCTGAATCGATTTGACTGAAAATTGGTGGGCAGGTAGCTTAGAACCAGGAAACGGACATAAGATAATTTTTACCCCGTTTTCTATTTTTTATTCCGCGCGGACGGAGTCGCGGGTAAAAGCTAGTTACTTATATTGTTAGTGTTACGTTGTAAATCCAAACGACTGTACAAATCTGGGCGTAATTCGAAACAGTTATTGAATAGCCAACTCTAATTCGATTTGTATTATTTTCAAAAGCATCATAAAATTGGATTTATCTTTACCTACTATAATGTTTTAATAGAAGTCTCATTTCAGTCGAAACGCACAATGATAACTTACTTTGCTTTTGTTGCATGCTTGCTTGTGATTACAATCACTTAATAAGCAACTGTTCTTCAAGTTCTATGAGCAACGGTAAGCAAAGTACTATCTAACTTTACTGTCATTATGATGCAAGAACATAATCATATCCGCAAACGACATTGGCCCCTTTCCTTCCGGATTTATTTTGTTTTTTCCTTTCATCAGCTGCTAAAATCAATATTCTAGACTATTTTAAAAAAAATTATGCGTTATATACGGAGTAAGTAGATGATATTTGATCGCCATTTAAACAATAAGTAGAACGTGTTTTTCAATTACTATTACGATATTTAGACCGGTTAAATTTGTACGAAATGTATATAAAATGCCGCGGATAAACAAAATTCTAGATCGAATATTTAATTCGCCCTATAGCCATAAATTAACAAGTTAAAAATATATAGAATTATGGACGCATTTTCTCATTAGAAATAGTTGAAATAAATGCAACTGTTGGGTAATAGTTGTCTTACTTTTGATTTCTTTTTGATTATTATGTAGCGGTTACGTCGACTTGGTCACAGTTTATTTTTTCCGTTGTGCAACCGAAAATCTAGGGCATATCCAATTGTGTTCGATTTTGTTCTATTCTTTTTAACCGACTTCTTTGTATGTAATAAATTACTAGTTCGCTGGTTCGCTAAGAATACAAACTGCTATATGACAATGCGTACTTATCACACGTCAAATGTTTTTTTCATTGTAGTCGTTTTCTATACTCTCTAGTCACTTTCAATTTCAATTTGTATTGTTATCGTTGAATAACAGTTGCTTAATGAAAACGTTATTACAAAAACATGTATTACACATGGAAAAAATTGTATAAGTGCTTACGTTTTCTGAATAAAAATTGTATAAAGGATAAATAAGGGAAGACATTTTATCTGTAACAACTTTAATAAACATCTAAACAAACATATCAACAAATTAAACTATGTTTTATGTTTTGTACTTATTATTTTTTTATATTAATTCAGCTAAATAATTAAGTATAATAATTTATTATTGGAATAATCCTATCGTCAGTATTATTAGTATTTGGTGCAGTAAATATTCCAAAATCTTACACATTAAATAACAAATTTAAAACAATATATGAACATTAAAGTAAATTACATTAATTATAAGGTTAACACTATTTAATAATTAATAAGTTAGACTACGTTTTAGTATACAACAGTTTGTAGGCCCCCAGTGTTTACAGATTGTTGTATGCCCGCCTCTCTTGAATAAGTCACTGGTATATCATCATTTGCTTCTGCAGAAAGTAACGAAGTACTACTAATATCATTACCAACAAAACTATTTTCGGGATCGTCAAAACCAGATATCTGCTCAGTATGTCCGGCGAACTCAGGAAGAGCGTGACCATTGGTACTTTGAGTAGCTAACGAACTTGGGAAAGAATCTTGACCATCACTTGAGAAGTTCTCTAATCCAGCAAACGCACTCGGTCCAGGCGCCGCTGAGAACGGATCGTGGTTCAATTGCACAGTACTTTGAAGTGCTACTCCTGGGTAAGTTTCGGCTTGCGGTGCAGCACTTCTTACAAAACCGTATGTACCTTGGTATGTTTGAGGAATTGTATTGATGGATGTAAAAGCATCTTCATCACCTTCGTCGCCTTCTTCAGTCACTTCGTAACCATTAGATCCGGAACCTGTGTTACTCTTTATAGAGCCTGGCAACGAATCAAACACTTTTACTTGTTTAACTGTATGCACAACTCCATGAACGTGTGGGTTATGAGGAATGTTAACTGGTATCGATGGAGTAAAAGATTTAAAATCATCTTCAAATGAAACGTGGCCTGGGTCGTGACTAATCGATGGTATGTCGTGATTAAATGATGGCGAATCATGATGTGATGGCCCATGATGACCATAGTGACCACCATGCCCGTGGGTGCCGTGGCTACTACCATGATGACTGTGGTGGCCATGGTGACCAGCATGACCGTGACCAACTTGCTTGTGACCTTTTGACACGGTAGTTGTTTTAAGAGTTGTTTTATGATGATGGTGATTATAATGGTGCTGAGGAATATGTGGCTTCGGTTGGTGATGGTGATGGTGATGATGATGATGTTCTTTCTTCGGTTTATGATGATGATGGTGGATCGTAATCACCTTTGTATGATGGTCGTGATGAATAAACTCTGGCATATGAAGTTTGACATGATCACTGCAAAAATAACAAAAAAAAATATTGTAATAAAAAATATGTAGCCAAAATTAGTCCAAGTTCAAAGTTTTTAAGTAAGTCAATATATAATAGTTCGCGTTAGCGTACAAATTTAATTACAATTACTACAAAAACTTATCATTGATTGAGAATTTAAATATTTAACCTAATTAAATGAAAAAATATATAATATTAAAAATTGAAATAATATTTTTCAATAAAATATATGACATAGTTCGCACAGGCCTAAAAAATAATATTTGCAAGCATTAATCACGCCATATGCAACCTGATAAAACTTACTGGTGTTTTCCTCCATGGCCGCCAGATTCGCCACCGTCGACGAATAGCACAATAACAAAAGCCAAGTACTTGGATAGATCCATTCCTAAAGACGTGCTAACACCTCAATGGTCCGACACTTGCTGCGATCCAATATCAACAGAGCCAGCATAAAACGTCCAAGCCGCCTTCACATTTTGTTTTGCACAACTTATACTTTCATTGCTTCCCGGTTTTTGTTTTTTTATTAGATCACCGACCGCCCGTCGAACATCGCGAACTAAGAACCGCTCAGTAGCGGAACCAAGACAGTTTGAACGGAGGAAAATCGTGAGATGACCATTTATCCAATTTCACTTAAATAAGTCCGTAATGTCAACAAAGAAACAATTGATATTATCAGGGAACAATGCGACTATATTTTGTGCAGACGAATACCTTAATTCTAAACCTAATTGTGTATTAATAGAGTTGGTTGTCGTATGTTCGTCTGACTAGATAAATACGTTTTGCGCGATGCTTGAAATCATTACGTGGTTGCACCAAAACAACGTATACGATCAGGGTTGATGACGTAACAGTGTTATCGAACTACGATCAGAGCAGTTCCGTTATACTAAATAATTGATATTTTATCGACATTCAAATCTTTTACTTTCATATATAACTATAGGTAACATCATGATCAACCCCGCACTTGTTCCTATAAGGTCGACAAAGTACGTACTACTGTTCCATACATCTCTATCAGCCGCATTTCTGAACTCGCGCCCTTCTTACGCATATCATTTTTCACACAATCCATCCACAATTTTTTCAAGGTAGCTCATGTATGCGGAGGTAACATAGGTATTTTTTTATCCACGTTGACAAAATTGCACGTGACAGCCAAGATTTAAATATATGAAAAACCCTACTTGAGTTTTTATAAGCCCTAAAAGAAGATGTTAAATGGAATTTTTTAAGTAAACGAAGATTATGCTTCGTAGTTTATTAACATCGTTGTATCGTAACATCAAAATGTGTATAAAAATATTTTATTTCTCCATCGGAATGCACACGATCCTATAATAAATATCCCGCATTTGTGAGCGCTCGTAAACAAACCCAAAACAAATCCGACGCCTCTATTGCTTAATCACCGTACTTCATCTAGATTTATTGCTACCTTCATATGTATTCTAAGAAACATAATATATTTTCTTACTTCTTAAGTCTATAGGAAAATACACTTAAGTCTTAAGAATACACCAAAGTAGGTATCAAAGATTTCCATCATACTTCATACTTACTAATATTATAAACGCAAATGTTTAGATGGATGGATGTTTATTTGAAGGTATCTCCAAAATGACTCAACCGATCTCGATGAAACTTGAAATAGGTACAGAACATAGTCTGCAAGAACACATAGGCTACTGGTATTTTTTTAAATCCACGCAGACGGAGTCTCAGGCGACAACTAGTTTCATTTATTCATGACAATATCTCACACAATATGTATGTACAATAGAAGAATCAGCATCATCGGTTATCGAATAATCCAGTTCGACAAATGAAGAGACCTCTTATATGGCAGGGGTGAAGTTTTTTCCACGTTACGCTTGATAATGTACTGCGACTTTAATTACTATATTTCTCCTTGAACACGGTATTCCGATAAGGAAAGAATGGGAAGGGAAAATTATTTTAGCATGGAAAGGGACGAACTCATCACCTGTACATCCTCTCATAAGTCTATAAAAAGTTTTTATTCAACGGTAGAACTAGGATATCTTTGAAAACTTTCACAATACCCATTCGAGATAGGAAGCAACTGTTTTTCTTGTTTATAAACCCATGATTTTGTTGCAGTGAAAGTAAACTAAAGGTAAATATACACTATAGCATTTTCTCAAGTATTTCTGTGTAATGTAACGTTCTTACGAATGGTATAATACTGGTAGAAGCATTGTTTTCAAAGCACGTCTGCTTCGTGAAAGGGTGATACACTAGAACATATCTAGTTTGTACCCACCTTAACAATTTTAGCGTAACCGTATAGAAGTCCACTGCCGTGGCACTTGTATTATTACATATTACCCTCCCTTCCATTGCCTTTGATAAAACATAAATTACAGATTACAGTTAGCTAATGGACTAAATACTTTCTACGATTACAATTCAGAAGGTTTCGAATACATTTTCCAAGTACTTTCAATTACAAAGGTTTTAATTTATTTTAATAAAGAACGCTGTATCAATTAAGGCGCGGCAGGAACAAAAAGTGCTTTCTGTAAAACTTGGAACACATATTTATGAACATGTAGGTTTCTGAGAAGAAAATCACAGTTTAAAATATACTATATATCTTTATTTGTCAAAGGTAATGACAAAGATGACGATATGTTTTGGAACCTCACAGTAAGACAAGGAATGCATTCGCTCTTTAAAGGATATAAAACGGATATTTTATGAAGCCCTACCTTTTATAAAAATAAAATAAAAATAGAGTACAATACATTTAATCTAAAATCATATTGGTTACAAATCTAATTATTGTTTAACGACAAAATGCTAGCATTAAATATATTGTGTGTCAAACAATAAAAAAAACGAAAACGAAAAGACGTTTTATAAATATTTTGATACTTTGAGCGCACAGCAACTGAAAGTTATTTAAAAAAAAAAACTTCACTACAAAAATGCTTCAATACTAATTCTTCCGAGGCATAATCCATTGCTGACATTGTCCTTATCCGTAGTTATCACTTTTCGTTCATTGGAGTTTCACTGTTATACCTAAAAAATATAACGTCCAAGATACATTCTATCAAAACTTGCTACAGTTTTCTGTTTTTTATTGAGCAATTATTACAAGAATTATATGACTTAGTTGAAAATAAACTTTATATCAAATAAGTATTAATAATAATTTATAATGATATAGTAAAAACCGATGAAAAATAAGAATTAATCATGAACAATTTAGAATACTTCAAAATTATTATTCTTTGGCATAGATGACAGTTTTAACAATTTAAAAAATTTATTAAACTATTTTTACATGTATTTGTACGTATTAATAATACAAATCTTACTTATTAATAATAATATAATATTAATTTAAATAACTTTAAACAACACAACAAGTGAGCGTCATCAAAACCGTAGGTCTCCACTGCCGAAACACCTGAACGAAACATTGACATCTCAGTACTTTCAAAGGAAACGAAAGAAATAACATGTTTTCGTACATATGTTTCGGTAGTGGGTACCCTCCGTAACAGCTAGTAAAATACGACTTTAGTAACAATTCAAAACTATCTCTAAGCAATTATTATAGTAACAAAAAGAGTATCAATTTGTGAAAGAGTAAAAATCTTAATATTAAATACGTTTTTCACTAATACTTAATATTAAATACGTTTTTTACTAATACTTAATATTAAATACGTTTTTTACTAATACTTAATATTAAATACGTTTTTCACTAATACTTAATTTAATATAGAATTTCAACCGTCATAACATGTATTCAAACATTATTGTCATCTCTGTTTTTTTTTTGTTAAAATGATTAAAAGGTATGGTAATAATGTTGTAACACATGTGGTACGACAGTGGAAATTCACCGTAATGTCTTCAACATGGCAGTGTCTTCTTTACGTATTCTTTGAGTCAAGAATACTTGAGCTATGGAATTCGTGAACACTTCAAGATGGTAATCAAAGATGGCCGACGACGGTATTCTTAATTTATTTCCATAAGCTGAAATAATGTTGAAATGAAATTATTCATGTGTATTTCGGCGTCTTAAAATATTGATTACTAGACCCCAACTTCATAATACTGTACATAATATTGGAACGATTGGAACGAAGTTCCTTATCGCGCGTTGTGAAAGGGGGCTAGACGGAAAAAATTCTTACGAAAAGTTGTCACGACACTTTTTGCTATAGTAAGTATGTTAACGACGAATGAGCGCTACTTCACCATGGCAACGACGTGACAATATATAACGAAAATTCATTGAAATAAAATGTACTTCTTGTGAAGACTTAAGTTTTTTATTCATAGAATAAACATTGGTTCCTTCACTAATTAATCGATCGGAACTTCGTTCCATCCGGGTGTCCCTTGACACCTCTCAAGTTTTTTTTTTTACTTTGAGGTGACTAATTACCAGTATGTGGATTTGTATGCAATTTAACTTCATCTTCACTTCTACAATAGTAATCTAACGACTGAATTGAAAAAGCTACACAGAAGGGAACGGAGAAAGGAGCAGATTTTTTGTAGCAAACAAAATTGAGCTTTATACGATTGAAATGAGATTTTATTTTACTTCGCACGTCCTTTTTATCGAGAGCTAGCGTGATAAGGACCTGAAACGGTAAAATGGTCTGAACGGACCCTTAAGTGTTATTCGATTCGTCGTCTTCCCTTGAAATATCATAGTACAGTCAGTTGATCGGTTGAATTAAAGAATGTGTTTTGTACTTACAAATCCTGGTCGGTAAGGAACTCCTCGGTGTACATACCGTGGGTTGAATGGAATCTTGAGCGGTTTGTTTTCTAGATTAATAAAATCATGGACATCAAGTGGTGCATCGGGTAGAAACCCGTTCAATCCGAGAGTATTGAGTGGCTCATTGTGAGACAAAGCTGGTTCAGGCTCCGGTGGGTCGTAGTGGTGGAAATGCTCGTGCTCTTCGACCGGAAAGGAGCCATGGTCGGGCAGATTGTGGTGGGTGTGGTGATGATGCACCGTTCTGTATACGGTGTGCGTGTGCTTCAATTTATTCGTCTTCACAGGAACGTGTATCACAACCTTCTTAGTGCGCCTGTAAAAACAGATTATACCTTAATTTTATGTGATAATAATCAGATTTTTATAAATGTTTTAACTTCAGCTCATATACCTAGGTCCTACCTTCCTCGAGCCTACCATAAGCTAGTGGTACCTACGGCTTATCTGACCACGCTGGTCCAATGAATGAATTGAGTGAACCCAGGACATCTAGATTACAAGTCTAGCGTTTAATCCACTGCACCATCGACACACTGATGTCGGTTATTTAATATTGAAAAGTAGTGGCGTTAGGGTAGGGCACGGTTGAGCGACTTGACGGAAAGGGGCGCCACTGATCTACGTATTACACAGAGTCATATAACCTTGTTAAGCCCTTGCTCCCCCCCCCCCGCCCCAGCTCTCCAGAGGCGTGGTATAGGACGCCGTAGAAATTTCGCCTAGGGCACTAGTAAAGGTAACCTACTCGTACTGTTACCATCTGTTCTAGAAAAGTCTAAGTTTAATTTCATCAAATAAAGAAACAAACCTGTGCACTTGAAAAGCACTTGTTTCCGACATATTACCGTAATTTCTTGTCAGCTACGCGCGAGTGCGCCTCGCGAACATGTTTCCTGTAGTTGGGGCTAGGAATACTTTGTTTGCTAAGATACTTTCACGGTTCCGTACACATTGAAAAAATGCGCTATAATGATCATTGTAGGCATTGTAACTGCATGAACGACGTCTTGTAACCACTAACTGACACTATTATCATTATTCCTGTATTACGACAATTTTTACATCATCATCAACCTGCCCTTATCCCTATGGAGGGTCGGCACAGTATGTACTACTCCTCCATACATCTCTATCAGCCGTCATATCTGAATTTACCCCCTTCTTACGCATATCCTCTTTCACACAATCCATCCATACTTTCTTTGGTCTTCCTCTACCTTTATATCCATCCACATTCAATCTCATTACTTTTTTGTTTATATGATTATCATCCCTCCGCATAACATGTCCAAACCACGCTAACCTTCTGCTCCTCAATTTCTCGATAACTGGCGCTACTTTCAAACTTCCTCTGATATGCACATTCTTAACTTTATCTTTTCTTGTCACACCACACATCCATCTTAGCATACGCATCTCAGCTACATGCAATCTTCTTTCATCCGAAACCTTGGTGGCCCAACATTCAGATCCGTACAATAAGACAGGTCTTACGATTGACTTGTAGATCTGTCCCTTAAGCTTGGGTGGCATTCTTGAATCACAAGTCACACCGGTGACCTGTCGCCATTTCATCCAACCTGCATTTATTCGGCTTTTCACATCCCGGTCAACACCACCATCGTATTGGACGAGTGAACCGAGGTACTTAAAATCGGAGCAGGTTGGTAGGTCAACACCATTTAAAGCGATTGGAGAAAAGCTGGTCGGACCACCAAAATCGCAGAACAAATGTTCAGTTTTGGTTCTGCTGATTTTAAGACCAGCTCTCTCCAATTTATCTCGCCATTTTTCCAACCTGCTCTGCACCTCGCATTCATCCTCCCCGACAAGCACGATGTCATCAGCATAAAGCATACACCAGGGTGCTTCCTCCTGTATGTCTGATGTTAGCGCATCCATTACCAGGAGGAAGAGATACGGACTTAAAGCCGAACCCTGGTGTAGGCCTACCGAGACACCAAACCTGTCACTATCGCCAACAGCGGACTGGATGTGTGTATTGGCTCGACAATACATAGCACGAATAAGCTGCAGGTATTTCCCAGGCACTCCTTTCACTTTCAAAGCCCACCACAAAACCTTCCTCGGAACCCTATCGTATGCTTTTTCGAGGTCTACAAACACCATGTGCAGGTTTTTATGCACACGCCTATATTTCTCGCAAAGTTGGCGAATAGCAAAAATGGCATCCGTAGTCCCCCGTCCTGGGGTAAACCCAAATTGGTTCCGAGTTACCTCACTCTCCTCTCTTATTCTTCCGTCCACCACTCTCTCCCAAGCTTTCATACTGTGTGACATGAGCTTTATTCCTCTATAGTTGTTACAGATTTGTACATCACCCTTGTTTTTAAAAATTGGCACCAGCGAACTCCTACACCACTCATCTGGAATCACCTCTTCCTGTAACAACTTGTTGAAGAATAGAGTCAGCCACACCAATCCGTCCGCCTTTAGGAGCTTCCATACTTCCACTGGTATTCCATCCGGCCCAACTGCTTTTCCGTTCTTCATACCTTGCACAGCTTTCTTTACTTCATCCACGCTAATCTCTTTCACCATACCAATATTAACCGGCACTTTTTCCAACACTCCACTCCAAATATTCTCTTCGTTCATCAATTTTTCAAAATAATCCCTCCCAGTATACTTTTTGCCACATTCCTAATACAACTGGCCATTTCATTCCAACTATCATTTACTGTCATCCCACTCATATCATTCATTTCTATCATTTTATCCACTACTTGCTTACAAAAATCTTTTGCACATTCATGCCTTTCTAGCATACTCCATTTTATTTTACTGGGGGTTTTAGGTTTGTGCTTGGTTGATTTTATTTTAATTTTGAATTCCGCTATTAAAAGTCGGTGCTGACTTGTTAAATTTTCTCCCGGTATAATTTTGCAGTTTTTGACACTGTTCAATTTGTCCCTTCTGGTAAGTATATAATCTAATTGGGTTGCTTTACCGCCACTTTTATAGGTTATCAAATGTTGATCTTTCTTTTGAAAAAATGTATTTGTAATTGCCAAATCATATGCAATAGCTGCATCTAGTAAATACTCTCCCTCATTGTTTCTTATCCCAAACCCCCAGCCTCCGTGCACTCTCTCATACCCTGTATTCGTTCTCCCAACATGTCCATTAAAATCACCTCCTACATACAATTCTTCATCTCTTGGAATATCCATTAAAATGGAATCAAAATCTTCCCAGAATTTTTCCTTAATACATTCATCGCATCCAGACTGAGGCGCGTAAACACTCATTACATTCATAATCAGATCCCCTATCATTATTTTTATTACAATCAATCTATCATTCTGTCTCCTAACATGCGTCACACAATTTTTCAGTTCGCTATCCAACACAATGCCCACTCCATTCCTCTTACCGTCACTTCCACAATAGTAAAATTTATATCCATCACCAATTTCTCGAGCTTTCGATCCCTTCCACTTCGTTTCTTGTAAACAAGCTACATTTATTCTTCTTCTGTTACAGACTTCTGCTAACTCTCTTCCTCTACCTGTCATTGTACCAACATTCCAACTCGCAATTCGTAGTCTTTCAATCCTGTAGCACATACTGTAATAATGTTTTGGCTTTAAATGTTTTCACTGGCCGGCCGCCTGCCTGACGCCAAACCCTCCTAGGGACTACTTATACAATTTTTACATCCCCCTCAATTTATTTGAAAAAAAAAATGTGATTGCGACAGTATTCGTAAGCATGTGCACGACAATTAATATTCGCGAAAATATATTTTGTTGAAAACATGCTTTTTTAAATACTATGAACACGGTTTGAGAACATTTGGTTAACACAGTTAATGTTTAAGATAGGCGACGAAAATAATTCATTACAAAGAGAAATTAATTATCGTCGTATTTTCAAATTGTTTATTGGTTGCATTAACATACGCTTAGTATTGACATCTCATACTACATCTGCACTAAGGAGCTTCCTTAGTTACTACATAAGGACTCTGAATTTACGGTTAAAGTTATAAATAAAAATATAACATTTTCAGATATCGTGACACTTCGCCTTAATTTGTTGTCTATTATAAATTCCGTGGATATGCAAGAAACTTTTTTAAGTGACTTTTTTGGTATATTAAAATAATATCCACACGGAAAATCAATACTATGTGTCTAGTCAATGATGTTAATAAAAGCTACATCTAACACTACATACGCTAAAAGCACCCAATCGCGCCCAATCAGGGGTTAATCTGTAAAGGTTTCACGTATGCCTATAACCAAAAGATTAACAACTAGAACTTCTTTACAGCATTTAATATCAGCGCATATCTTTTATAAGATAAATCAAACACTATCAGTTCTAGCACGCCTTAAAAGCTTTAATAACCAACGAGCAAATTAAGATGGTAAGTTATAGTTGCAAAATTCATTTGCACAATCTGGGAATCGAAGCCATGAACCCATATGTAACATCCACATTCCACCACATTTAGACCATTATTAAGAATTATTTTTTAATCAAAATTTTATACATACCCTTCAACGTTCGCAGCCAGAATCGATAAGAGGATCGCAGTTAAAAATAGCTGTAAATTAAAAATACATTACTTAGCTACATACATAAATAAATACTAATACATAATTTGAGTACATTTTCAAATGGATTTAGATAGATTTTAGACCACATTCTTATATGAAAATTAAAAATGGTTAAGAAAATTTTTAAAGGTTTTTACATCACATGTTAATTTACCGCAAAGCATATTATATCGAAATTAACCAAGTCGCGGATTCGAACAAAATTCGAAATATTTTTAACATACGACTAATTAATCGCCAATAGTGACAATTAAGAAACATACGTTTTTAGTTATTTGGAACTTTTCAAAATCATTTTAAAAGTCCTTGCAACCATAATGAAAAAAAAAATCTCAAATATGTACATTATAAATCAACTGAAAATGTAGCAAAAACGAAAGCAATATGTGAAAAGTGCATTAAAAACTTACCACAGTTCGGCAATCCATGACAACAACAATGCAAGCGAAAGCACAATACGATGAATGTTGACAAAAAGCACTATAGATGCGTGAGAACTGCTTCACCCTTAGCACCGAGCGATTCTACGCACAGAGTGGCAATGATAGCTGATGCATGAAACAATACTTATATATACCACACATGATTTGCACGCGATCCAGAATTACGAATCTTTCCTCTCTGTCATATTGCAAAAAATTGCATTTGCCTATCTCTCTCACCTAGGGTTGTTTTATTTAGGTTACAAATTACAGGATATTTTAATAGAAACTGCAACATTTCAATGCTATAATATTTGCATATTGCATTAGCTATAGAGAGTGACACTGGAGTTTTATAGTCGATGGAAAAAATACATTTTTATACAATACTAGATAAGTAGGTCTCCTGGAACAGGTCTACATATCGTTCTTATTGCTTTTCTGCACACCATGGTTACACCCTCAAAGATGTCGGAGAGTAAAGTTTGACTGTCCACCATCACTTTAAGGTAAGAGCGTCTGTTAAGTACCGCCACACCATTCTACATTTAAACCGTAAAAATTTAATTATAATTAGAAACAGTGTCTATACCACGAAATATTAATTGAATACTTTTATTCTTGAATTAAAAAAAACAACACGTTGGCATCCCTTATAAGTCATCTAGCATATATAATGATCACAATATTGTTGTCACTAAGCCCTACACAAAATAAGTGAAAATTTGCCAAGAGTTCAATAGAAAAGACAAAAGTTGTGTGTGTTTATAAACGCCTTTGTAAATCCTGTAAGCCACATTTCTCAGAAAACAAGTAAAGTGTAACTTTCTTTTGTCATTTACTTCAATAGTCTGCAACTATTTTTTTATAAGGAAATCCAGATTAGGCCTAACGTTTTGTAACTTGTAAAAACGATTATCTAAATGGTCGATTGTTTTTGCCATATTTGTCATGATGAAATCAGTTTCACTCTAATAACTTCGTTAGTAACATAATATTTTCATATAGAAAAGTTTAACAAACTAAAATAATCAAATCTGAAATAGTACTTATAGTATTCCAGTCATTTTTGTTTACTTTTTAGTTGCTCGGGATTTTTTTATACTATTACTATCGCATGACAGCCCGGAGTGAATTGTGCATCGCACGGATGATTTTATATCATACCAACATTACATTACACTCATGTAAGTCGGGTATAAAATGATAATATAAATCAATTAAAAGATAAGTTTTCACGATAAAAATCAACCAAGCTCATCACTAGATGGAACCACAGCCGTTCCTGACCTACCCGAATAGATCATATCGTTGCTACTCCATCCGGTCTTTGCCCTATATAATGGGAGCGGATTGACATCAAGCCTCCGACAATACTAGATTGAAATCACACGACCTATAAACTCTAATTGAATAATTGTATTTTATCAATAAACAAGTTCAAACAATACTGGATGGCTTCAAGTAGGGTGAATATGCATTTACTAAGCTAGCACGTACCATTTTTCAGGTGCTTCCTGCTGGGCCGATTGGCCCATCGAATAAACAGTCTAATGGGAATTTCATCCCATTTTGCAGTTTGAATTTATTGACACATCCACATATTGGAAGTCTAAAAATAAATAAAATAATGTTATTCAAAGATTTGCATCTTTATATTTATCACCCACTGCCCTTTCCCCAATAAACGTTCAGCACAGTCTATACTCTTCTATACATCTCTATCAGCCATATCTGAATTCATCCCCCTTTTACTCATATACTCTCTCAAACAATCAGTTCCTACTTTCTTACTTATTTTATATTTATTGATCACAAATCAATATCTAATATGATGATAAAATTATTAACCTGAACGTATACATAATTTGTGTGAATACCAACAACAATGACGGGAGCCAACTTTCAATCCATAATTTCTTTGTGCATTATTTGTTTTGTTATGTACATTTACAATGCCATAGAAATTATATTTATACTGGACTCGATAGCATTTCAATGCCAGTTATCGAAAGACAAAATAATAAAAGTAATACCAACATTGTTAACAAAGATTTTCATTAAAATAAAAAAAAACAAATATTTAGGTAAACAAACCTTCACTGGTGTCCATAGAATACGCTTCAAAATTTTCCTCAAAATACATGAGTGGTTTAGAAACACATAAGAAACATAAATTGATTTTTTACTCGTATTTATGTTGATTAAAAAAATTACAGTAGAATGGGTAACTGTAATCACACAATAAATACATTAATCGTGTGATTCTCAGACGTAAATCACTGCTTTAAACATATTGTTTTCATCTCTGTTTTGTCAAAAATAATGACAGGGATGACGATAAGTTTTATACACATATTTTATTCTTAGAAACCAACGGTTAGTAAATCTTCTTTGTCTTTATTACTCTAATTGATTGTGTAATAGATTTCTTACTCCAAATATTACTTTGATGTCTTTATCTCTCAACGAGACTTATAAAAAGACCAACTTCCCTCTCATTAACACATTAAGGAATGAAGCGGAAATCTTATTAATACTCGTAGTGTTGTGTTTTGTTATAGATTAACTTCCCGTAAAAACAAAAAGCGATGTTGTCAGTAATCTATTGGCGTGGGTTTCCATTGCCGGGTCAATGACGACAAAAGATACTGATATCTCAGATTTTTCATAGATAAAACGACATAACTAAATATATATTTGTGTGTTTCATCAGTGAAAACCGTAAAGGTATGATAGATTTTGAAAATAATACACTAAAAACTAATACATACGGACACACGCGTAAACTAATATGATTAAATAAGTACTAATCTAAAACCTAGTTTAAGAGAAGCCTGTACGTCTTGTAATACAACAGTTAGAGCTGACCTGTAAACTTGTACTGAACAATTAAGATTTTTTATTTGATTCCAAAATCTTCTATACGGAATTATTTTAATTGTTCCATTTACCACTATCTAATTACCTTATTTAACGCGTGTTTACTTGCACTTCCGAACATTACGTAGCAAAACTACGTAACCTAACGAACGTATTGTTGCAACTTCGAGAATGCTGCGTTTAGGTATGTTATTCGAAAAGATACATCGCGTATTAAAACGCAAGGTTAATAGTACTTACATAACACTTATACTGGAAGGCTTTGCCAAGCCAATAGTTCACACGGATACGAGTAAATGATAAGTAAATATGGTATTCATCAACATCAGCTCATTTTACCCCCACCGAGGGGCTCGGAGCCTACCCTAAGTTAGGGGTGACAAATTGGAATATAGTAATATTCATCCTCAATTACTTTATATTAATGTTGTATATTTTGGTAGATTCCAGTCACGTGTTTATAAGTTATCGTTTTCGAATTAAGATATACACAGTTTTTTTATATCCACTTTATTTAAACTTAAGAATAAATATTTTAGTTATAATGTAATTGTAATTTACGCTTTAATATTGATGTACGGCGTCTTCAATTTGGATAAACTCTGATGTCTTCTACTCTGTTAATTACACAAAAAGAAAATAATTACCAAATTAATAATTGCTAATAACAAAACATTGTTATTAGACACATTTTATGAAGGCAAATTAAATAACAAAATAAATTTAGATTTGGGTATTAATCGATGTACCATATAAGAAAACTTTAACATCACTTACAGGGGTACCTTGGAAATGTTTCCATAAACCGTAACGTAATTCCCAATCCTCAAAAAACAATGTCGGTTTATTCCACATAATATGTTTATTCTCCACATTGTAGATTTTTGTCAACGGAGGATTTAATTGGGGAGCTTCCTTCGCTCGTCTAGATATTATTTGATTAACATATCTGTAAAGATCGGGCGCTTTATGCACCCAGCATATTAAAGACATCACTGACACAACTATAGCATGCATCCAATATCTACATCTAACTGGTATATCGTCGGCATTGATTGCAAAGTCTTGTATAACCATGACCATACAAGCTGCTGCAGCAGCTGTTAACCCACAAGGAACTTCTAGTACAATACAGCTAATCGCAGTAAACAGTGCTTTTAAATTTACAGCACTATAGTAATGCTGTTTGACAGCTTTAAGGAAGTAGTTATGAAATTTCTCTCGATGCTGACGTATAAATGCTTTATCGCCACTGTCGTATACACCGATCTTTAAATTTACCTGAAATTGTTTTTATTATATTTAAATAATTTCAAATGTATTTACTGAATATAAAATAAATCTGGATGTTTACTACCAACATTATCTTTGAATATCAACCGTCAATAACTTTATAAATATTACCTGTGAAAAATTGTAATATATTGTTGGCACAACAAGATACTGAGCGTTATATTGTCGGTCGAGGAATCTTATCAGTAACCGAATACCGACAAGACTATGAAGAGTATTCGGAGAGCCAATCAAATTTTTCAATACGTGATCAAATAGACCTTCACAAAAGCTCTCGCTGTACATTTTGACGTGATACAATTGCGCTGCGTAATCTAATAAAGATGAAAACTCAAAAATATCATCATCACTCATGTTAACAATGTAAAACCAATTTAACATCGTTGCAATAATAGTCAGTCTATGATGATTTTCAGCTCTCTCGAATATTCTTCTTAGACATACCTCAAAACCTTTCTTGAGATATCTATAAGCTGGTACTTTATCCTCTCCCTTATCGATACTGTAAGCGAAGAAATTCAAGAATCTTACAATGAAAGGAAGCAGTTTCTGCTTATCAATGATCCAGTTTTCACTTTGCAGTAATTCGTAAAGCACTCTCATTCTATGTCTCGCTGACACCACATCGGTGAATAAAATGCAATGTATATCAGATAGCATGAGATAAAAAAGAGTAGATTTACCACGATTATAGTATAAAACAATTTCAAGTATTTGTTGAACGAAACTTTCATACGGCCAAAGAGATACTTCGGTGAAGAAATTGAGTGTAACTTTTATAGAATCTTCGCTGCGTTCTGGCTGCAAACTCGCCATAGCTTTGTGAAACAATTGCTCTGCTCGCTTAAACAACCTTCGGCCATAACAGTTCCAGCATCTTCTATTTTGTCGCCTAATTTTCAATCTCATAGCAAAATAATATACTAAAGTTAACGAGCAACGAAGTATCTCTTGAAAATTGGAATTCTGTATGCTAGTTCTTGACGCATGTACCAAAATATACTTTGTTCTTTTTATGGCTTTTACTTTTTGACTTTTAAATAGCGGATTCAGGTCCATTGGCATATAATAATGACCTAGCTGATTTATTTTCTCATCTAGATTTACACCCTCCACAGTTTTTCGTGTTCTTTTTGGAAACATTACTTTGACGTGTACCATATATTACTTGAAATGTCAATTGAATTACGAAACATCAAATTGACGTAGCTTTCACAGAAATGAAATAATCAATGGTAGTTTTTACTTAATATTTATTGTCAATTTTCTGCTTTAGTCTCGGCATTGCCTATTGAAGAGTGAAGATCGAAATGAAATATACAAAAAAAATATATAGAAAACAAAAAGCACAACACTAAATTCTTCCGATTATTGTTGATGTCTTTATTTTAGTGTTCATATAAAAGAATGGTATAAAATTACATGAATTGTTTGTTCGATTCCTTACTTCCACGACTACGACCACTATAGTCTATATGCTATACTTAAAGCTCTGCAGTATGCACAAAATTGCATCTGTGATATGAAGAGTCGACGCCCGCTGAATGGGTCAACCATTATCATCCGGTCCTTGATAACGATTCTCTGAGTTTAGCCTGAACAATGATTATGATCGACAGATAAAATCATTCGCACTTAGGGTGCAGTAAAGTTCTCACACCTACATAACTATCAGTTTATCAGACACATTTGTATACAAACATAACTACTACAATATGTATTTATAAAAGTCAAGGCAGTCGGAACCCACTGTTAAAAGCTTTATTATCTCAATACTTGATACGACTTAACGATCTTATAAACTCAAACGAGAAAGAAACGAAGAACGAGAAAGAAGTGAGACATAATATCGTATGCATAAATCAATAGAGACAAGAGTTAAAAAATTATTATATTGTTATTGATAATGGCACTAGAGACCGACGACGCGACGTTGTCTGACTCGGTGGTATTCTTGTACTGTAACTGTCAAGCTTTGTTTTTTTCTTTTATGCCCTTTTCTAAACGTATGTCGGTTTAACATATTTTCGGGCCAGATATGTTTGATTACACTTTAGATGCATCTTATTAGATATATAACGATGACGTCACAGGTGTTTATATCACACCTTCGGGTACAGATTACAAAAGCGTATGTGAAATTGGATTTTTGGAACGAAGTTCCTTATCGCGCGTTGTGAAAGGGGGCTAGACGGAAAAAATTCTTACGAAAAGTTGTCACGACACTTTTTGCTATAGTATGTTAACGACGAATGAGCGCTACTTCACCATGGCAACGACGTGACAATATATAACGAAAATTCATAGAACTAAAATGTACTTCTTGTGAAGACTTAAGTTTTTTATTCATAGAATAAACATTGGTTCCTTCACTAATTAATTGAAAGGAACTTCGTTCCATCCGGGTGTTCCTTGACACCTCTCAAGTTTATTATTTTTATTATTATATTATTGGTTGGCACCTAGTACTAAGTCCCATGTTATTGTACTCATTGTACTAAAATACCTCCAATCGCATAAACGTAAGTGAAAAGTCACTGATGGAGAAAATACGTTTCCATTCATTGAATAGAAGAATCTCGGTGATATTACGTTGGAAACAAAGAAAGTGTTTGCGCAATGCTTACCTGCACTTCCGATCGAATTACAGGTAAGCATTGCATTTTCGCAGGTGCATTTTCGTGTAGAGATATCAGAATTATAACAAAAAGATATAAACATTGCATGTGAATAGTTACATGAGCGGTTATACCTGTAATTTGAGCTTAACCGCATTGTTTTAATTGATACCGTATTATTATAATTGCGAATGTTTGGATGGATGGACGGATAGATGTTACAAGATATCTCTAGAACAGCTGCATGGAACTTGCTCAAATTTGTCATGAAAATATAGCCAGGAAGAACGCATGGGTTACTAATTTAGTACGAGTATTTTTTAACAGCGCACGTACGGAGTCACCGTCGACAGCTAGTGAATAATATTTAATCGAACTGTTGTATGCAAAAAGCTAAAAATTATATCAATTTCTGTCGACTATCCCTAGCGATGATAAGAACTCTGTGATATGGGGAAAATAAAATTGATAGCATCAATTAATAATAATTTATTTTGAATAAGATCAACTTAACATTATCAGTCTTATAAATAAACGAAACAAATTACAGAGTGCAAAAGTCATTGGCGAATTAATTAATGATTTTAATAAAAGCTGCCCTAAAATTACAATAAAAAATCACTGTTTTGAAGTCGTTTTTGCCTCACTTGAGGTCATCTGTTGCGGGGGGGAATAAGAGTTTTGGGAATACGTTTGCGCTAGGTATGGTCCGGGGCCAACTTGTTCTTGTAGCTTTTCAGCCTCTTCTGGAGCCACGGGACACATGCAGGGGACTAATTGCACATGCTGAAGAGATACAGGAGTCAAACTGGCACCTGCCGGTACACTAATAGGTATAGGAGCCATACTCTGTTGTACCGATATCTCAGGCTGTTGATACTGTTGTCCTTGTACTTGGTACACTTTACGGGACTCATACGGGTACGAGTACTGGTATCGGTACTGCACTGGCGTCATGTTCGGTCCGAGTGGTTGTACCCAAGTTTTCTGAGATGATTGCGGTCTGCAACAAACGGATTATCATTAATATCTTTAGGTTTCTTTATTGGGTATATATATTGCAGGAACAAAACGAAATAACGGAGGTAATGTAACAGATGTTGAACAACTATTACGGAAATTATTTCAAACATTTTTAAAATGTACATAAATTTATACACAATTCGCTTAAAGCGTAACACTCAAAGAAACTCTTTCGCAATGCAATGTACATAACATCAAAATATAATATACAACATGGAAATTACGCATCATTACATATGTACATAAAAAATATTTATGATTTTTATACGTACGTTGAATCCGAGCCCCACTTTAGGAAAAAGGCTTCAGTCGACGCTAACAAGACCAAACTGAACAGCACGCACATCTGAAAACAATCAAATATTTAAATAATAGTAAAGGATAACATGGTTATGAGATCTATTTGGAGTACAAAAAATCTGGTGCACCAACCCAACAGATTTCTCGAAGACTACCTTAGAAAAAGCAACTTTGTTGTTAAAATTAATAAAAAAATATAAAAGTATAAAAATTTAAATAGATTAATAGCTTCATAAGCATGTTTTTACTTTATTTTAATATGATTCTAGTCTTTAAATTTTTTATATATAAAATTCTCGTGTCACAATGTTAGTTACCATACTCCTCCAAAAAGGCGTGACCGATTTTTACGAAATATTATATACACATTCAGTGGGTCTAAGAATCGGTTACTATCTATTTTTCATAACCTTATAAAGATTTTTTTAACTACAAGGACGGAGTCGTGGGCGACAGCTAGTATTTTATAAAATTAATGTTCTTTCTTTGGTACTAGATGGCTAATAACTGTGGCATATCTTAATGTGATCTTAAAGTGGGTGAAATTCACGTTGGTGTTATCGCTGTTGACAGTATATTATATAGTTACTTATTTTTAGTTTAACTAAAATGTTAATATAACTAATAATTTTACCTAAAAAAATTCGCAAAGCTAAATAAGCATAAGCAAAGTTAAAGAAGCATTCGCAACAAATAAATTAAAGTTAAGTTATTTTCCGTGCGTTACTTAATATTGCCTTTCTGTATTATAAATTATTTTTTCACATGCTGTACGTTTTAACAATTATGCTTTATAATTATATTATAATCTATATATATAAAAGAAAGTCGTGTTAGTTACACTATTTATAACTCAAGAACGGCTGAATCGATTTGACTGAAAATTGGTGGGCCGGTAGCTTAGAACTAGGAGACGGACATGAGAACTTCTTTTATCTTGTGTGCATTTTTTTTATTCCGCGCGGACGGAGTCGCGGGTAAAAGCTAGTAATATATAAACAATGAAATGACAATACATATAATATTAGCCTAATTTATTTTATTCACGAAAAAAGAAAAAAAAAACATTTTTCCTTAATTAAATTGATTTCAACTTAACACTTAATTCTAGCCATCACATTCGGCTTTTATGTTATTGAAGACAATAATTAGAAACATATTGAGCTAAGCATATAAAACTTGGTGTTTCAACACATCTCAGCCAAAACCTTTTAAGATTTTTTTAATTAAAAATAAATTAAATTTCTGATATAAAATTGGAAGTCCTAATTAACTTTTAAATATCACTTTGTTAATTCGCATGAAATATAAAATAAAAAAACTGAAGTTCTTTATTGTATTATACTCAGTTCAATTACATTACATTTTATAACTTTTTTTTTATTTTCCACAACATTTCAAAGCTAATTTATTGAACACAACATGTTTCGCTAGACTCAGTAAAAATATAAAATAATTTGTGTCGGACCGTGGCTAATCGATTTAACAACTCATGATTTCTTCTCAACTCATTAAGTTTGAGCCTGCTGTTGATTTCTTACATCCGCTGACTAAAATAATTAAATATAAAACGTGTTTAATTATTTTCAGTCATCAGATAGTATTAATTATAAAAGCAACCAACACAATGTAACCGAAATTATTTTCATTTCAATGTATTTTTGATCTCGATGGGTACTATATATGTTTCTTTTTACAAGTGATAATTTTTAACTCAAGTCAAAATTACTGTAAGACATTCCGATAATAAATTCATCATTGTTGTACAAGTTTATACGAGAAATATTAATAAGATAAAATGAAAAATAAGTTATATGTACATAAATATAACTAAAAGTGTCAACTTCATAGCATAAACATCACCGGACTAAATAATATACTCAATAAAGAGTCACAGTCATAGAGTTGTTTCAATGAGCATTACAATGAACCAATTTGATTCCTTACATCGCAGCTGTCAAAATATAGGCGCCATAAATGTAGATGTAGGTTCTGTGAATGTGATGACTTGCATGATTAAGTTACTACCGATGGCCCCTTTGTGCTTCGCCGTCAATAGAAATTGAAAGAATCAATGGACAATTAACGAAAGGCAAACACTACTACAATGGTCTTTAAATTTATTTCCGTCACAGGAAAAAACAAATCTGGTAATAATTTGAACATGCAATTATATATTTAATTTTATACTTTATTTTTATTTTATGCGGGGAAAATATAGGTACAATCGTTAATTATTAACAAACCGTAAAATTATCATTAAATTTTAATTAAATTTATTACAATAATTAAATTAATTAGAATATTGTAATTAAAAAGTTCTCATTGGTGTTGTTAAAATATTTGAAATACTTTTATTATATTAACTAAAATAAATAAATAATAACACACAAATTTAAACGTAGGTAATCAAAATTACTGTCGCCAAAAAACTAAATTGTTTTTACTCACCGTTTGATTTCTACAAGACTGCATCGCACTTGCTTTAAATTTAAACAATTAGATATCACGTTGTAGTTTCCCGGACAGCCGCTGGTAATCTGAGAGAGGACTAATAAGGCTTCCACACAAAAAGGTAAGAGAAGACACGCTCACCCACTCCGACCGCGGAATGACCGCTCCCGGGGGAGCCTTCGTTTTTTATACACGCTATAAGAAACATTCCGTCCCTAAAAGCCGGTCTACGACCCCAGCATGAACTTATAATAATCTTATTAACTTATCTACACTCCATCTTTACTTAGAAGGTACGGTTACGTTTGACTTTAAAAGGGGAGTTTCGTAGACACTGGCCACTTAAGATAATTTCACACTTTTTATCGTTACCTGAATGTTTAGGCAGTTTTTGTAGCAGAGTTCGGCTGTTGCCGAGCAGATTGTAATAAACGTAGGATGTATCAAACAGTCGGATCGAATCGGTACATATCTATTAGAACTTCCGAACAGGATCCATGACTCGACATGCTTCCCAGTGCGTAAAATCCTAAAAAGAACCAATTGAACATATACAATGGAAACTCATAAAGCTGATACGGAACCATGACGGCCTAATTACCGGTGATTGATATCGTCGAAGGTACGGTCTTTCTTATAAAAATTTGTCTGAAATTAGGTTAATCGTTGCAAGACGACTTAGAGCGTGAGACCCCACTGAGGGCGGAGATTATATTAAAAAAATTAAGTGATGAGACATGAAAGCGGATAAAAATATACATATTATTATAATGAAAATAAAGTTCACAATTTGTTGAAATATAAAGCTAAAGAATAAAAGAAAAATTAAAATAATAATTTCGGATAATATTTACTTTGTTTCATTAAGGAAAAACTTCTTAAGAGCTGACATGTAAGTGTTCATTTTTTATGACTTCTACATAAATCTTAGAGCGGACATACATGGAGAACTTCAAGCATTAGCTATTGAATTCATTCGGGTTGTATGGACGGGAACATCGTTAGCATCGAATACACTGCACTGCGGTCATTAGCTAATAGCACAACGCTAACAGAACAGCGGAATCATTTCACGCGAAATGGTCGGTATATCTCTTGAAGTAGTCCGTGTATGGCGGCTTTAAGATATTTCGGTACCTACGTTAAATATTTGGATACAACTACCAATATCGTTTAAGTCGTATATCATCTTAAAGTGGCATTGATGACAAGTCTTAAAGATAAGCTCTAAGTGATTTATCAGGATTTTATTCCACGGTATTTCGTTCGTAATACGTATATCTTCAGTGGAAATCTGACAGGAGACATTTACATAAGAAATAGAAACAATTTATAAATTAAATTAATCTAAATTTGTTCAACATAAATTTGAATAAAACAAATATTTGTTTATATATAACACGTACGTTTCGAAGTATAATCTAACGGTATAACAGTCTATCAATGAACGGTTCTCGCCGATAAGAAACGGAGAGAAACATTAAGCATCGATTGCTACTATCAAATGTAATGGATGAGATGGTCCGCCCGAATGAGCCGAAAGAATGCACCCATTAGAGCGGGCAACGTATCCCATCGCTTATAGAGGCATTTGTAAGCGTAATTACAAGCCAAATAGTCGGAGAAAGGTTCAACCTACAAGCCAGTTATTATTTAATTAACATAGAAAAACGATTAAAAGTTCACTCAATCAATATACGATACTGAGATATTAATAAATGGCTGTGGGATATACGTATCGGATAGCTCTCCTCGGATGTTCTGATTGAGTGGGCGTGTTTTTAAATCAAACAAATAAAACGTACAAGGCCGATTGTGTTGTTTAAAAATACGTAAGAGAAGGATATATCTTAAATTTAATAATGTGCTTTAGGCGTAATATGTAGTTTGATTTCGGTTTGAGGACGAACAGGAAATTCGGTGTAGAAATAGACCTAATTTTCTTAAATACAGTGTTAAATTACAGCTTAAAGTGTGTGAATATTACTTCTAAGGAAAATAAATATGAAAATAAAATATAATATTCGTAGAGGTTTGTAAAAAGGCGTAATAAAAGATATGTTTAATTTGAAGAAAGCTTTAATTGTGGAAAACAATTATAATTTTAACTTAAAAATTTATTAAATCACTCGTCATCGTCAAAATTAAATCTTCTCATGCCATCGAATCTGAAACCGTAAGCTGCAGCATTTTTAACGTCCACTAGCGCTGGATTCCGGTGTTTATAGAAACTGCCATGTCCATGAGCCGGCCGTGATGACCCGTTGGGAATACCATGTGCTTGCCGTGGATAAAAAGCTTCAAAATTACCATTCGTCGACAATACGCTCTTCAATTCATCGTCTTCAGGATCGTATGGCCGAGACATAGATGGCGTTACCATCGCTAAGAAAAGTACAACGATGAAACAACGCATCTGAAACAAAATCGACTTAAGATATTTGATTATAAATAATGAAATAAAATTTGGTATAGGTAACGTACAATGGCGGTAACAGATGCAAATTTTGTGAGGTGTAACGTGACTCAATGATGGTTGCGTAAAAGAATGTGACAGAACGTAGCGGGTAGGAGCAGGCGGCGCTGCGAGCGCCCGGCAGTGGTTTGCCTTGACGAAAGCCAGACCATGGTGGAATCGACTTAACACCGAGCGTGTCTTGTGTAATACTTTCCATTTGCCTATTCGCTATTCACGCACGAAATTATATAAATATACAATTGTTATGAAACTACAAAAAAAGTATGGAATTACTTTACTTTCGTAATTGTTAACACAATAGTTTGAAAGTGTTGTAAACACACGCAAATAACGCACTGCAAGAGCCTTAAATTAAAATGTACAGAATTCATCATTTTTGTCTTTATTTTCATGATTTTTTTCTTACATTTACTTTATACAACACAACTCACCTCTTTAAACCAGAGAAATACGCAGACACAATTCCTTAGGCGCAGTCGTAACACTTAGCATTCGCGACGGCTCGTCGTTTAAAGTACTCTTAAAGTAAGTAAGCCCTTTATTGAGTATCTAGCCGATATATCACTCTGACTGGACATTTTCTATCTTTTTTTAAAATTAAAATGAGTGTAAACACATACCTGGATAAAATATTAACTTAATTCAAACACTTACTCGGATTTAGAGTGTAAATATTAAAGGAAGAAAATAAAAGACCAATAAAATTTCCATAGATCATCTTTAATAAATTCCCGCAAAAATACTTACATTTATAAAATGGTTCTAGTGTTTATTTATATATATGATGTATATATTATGTGAATGATGTATGTATATGCATTTATATGACAAAAAAGTGATTCCTTAAAATAATATCATTGTGTTTTTCAGTACGATGAAATTATAAATCATAGAAAGCAAAGCCTCGAGAAGGTTATTACTAATTAAATTATTAATTCCAAGTAATTTACAGGCACATATCAGAGTATGTTTTAAATGAAATAATTTCTATACATCGGTTTGTTTTCCCAAAAGTTGTATTTGTTTATTCTTATTGTTAGTAAAAATAAAATTTAGTATAAACGACATTTTAGTCCTTAGAAAAACTAAACATTCTTATTTTTGAAATTTATAACCTGTACAAAAAGTTTTAGCTAAAAATCTAATCTTCCTAGTTTATGTTTTTTATAGGAATGCTACAGAAATAATGGATTAATTAGGGTTCAGTTCGAAGAATCCCGACCCTTGATGTTTAAGGCTATTTATATAGATAAATTATTAACCATTCTAAAATGAATGGTGTATTTTCAACAATGCCCAATAATTCTGGTTGATTTAATGACGATAACAATTATTAGAGTTCTATTTCAAATCTCTATTAAAATTATATGCATTTAAAACTTGAACAAGTACATGCTCTTGTATTGCACATGTCACCGTAAAATTGTGCAAGAACCTCTTATATTTCGAAAGTTCTTGAACCAAACAAGGTTTCTTTGATAAAAATCGTATTGTTTTTTTTATGAACATAATTACTATGCAAACGATCATGATTTATTTTCCGTCTTTTCATTAACAAATACTTGGAAATAATAAATTGTAAGTTGAAGTTAGTTAGTTTAAGTTGTCAATTCAGAAACAATCTATAACCCTAGTGCGATTGTAATCTTCTGATGTTTGCACTTTTACGGTGACATTAATATTACATAATGTTGTTTTCTTCCGATGGTATTCGTCGGATGCATCTGTCTTATATGTTTTCTACATTTGTTAAGGTCGCGTTCACACCAACAAATGATATCGACCCTTATATTGACCTCATCACAGTGACTAAAGGCACCTTCACATTAATATAAAAGCTGTGAATTATGCTCGAAGGATAAAGGAAAAAATTCAAGCGAAAGTGTATAGTTCAAGTGCACAAAGTGGAAGAACTACGGTCTAATTTGTACATCTTAACATCAGTATGAACGCACCCTTACAAAACAATTAACGCATATGTACAAACAATACTTCTATTATGCTAAACTTTAACAAATATCATCTATATATCGCTCAAGTTAAGTGACGTGAAATTCAGAAAAATTCGTACTATATTTTTAAGCAATGTGAACACATTTATTAAATTTCTACGCAAGCATTATACCTATATTATAACGAGTTACATTATTTTTTTTAATATTAACGGGCACTGTGTGAACTTAGCACAAACGACTGATCAGATTGAACTTTATAAAAATTATCATTTACAAGAATGTATAAAGTACATAGAATACCTTTTTTTATTCCATGACAACCTTTTATCTTAATTTATATTGCAAATCTAAACAATCTAGTAAAAAATATTTTTACAACTATAAAATAAAGGCCTTATTATTCTAGAATATTAATGATAAAATATTAATTAAATACTAAATTTTAATAACGCAGCATTTTCATCCACCAGTGAATATATCTCAAGCTATTCTACATACAATTTATTATTATTTCAACGATGTTGGATATTTAATTATTTTAAGTAGATGTCAATTGTCGACAAACTTGTATACAACATATTATTATCATCCACATTTTTTTTTGTAAATATACAAGTTTGCAAAATATTAGACACCATTTTGATGCGATTTTATTTCATAATTCATAAACATTTTCAACAATTTATCTTTATATAATAAATGTATTTTACGAACAGTGTATATTTTTACCATATCTGTTGTATACAAAATGGTAACAAAGAACACTAATTTGTACTCTCTATGCTTTTTATTAGATCTTAAATTAAATAACCAACATCATCAAAATTCAACTAATGATCATCATTTCAAAAATATAATCAAATCGAAATTGCTTCTTAATATATTGACCATTTAGAATATTTTAAAAAAAATTAAAAAAAATGTATACCTTGATTAATGACGCACAATGTTCTTAAGTTATACATAAAAATATAAATTTTATAAATATTTATTATTAGGCACTGTTTTACTAAATATCATTTTACTAATTGGAGGTGTATTGCAACTGCTTTAGTATAATATATAGGCACTAAATATTTAGATGGGAATAGCATAGAATTTCAAATAAGTACATAATTGCTTTAATATTGCCTTCAATAAAGTGTATATAATGTTCTAAATGGTTCGTTATTATATTATTTATTATATGCTTATATAAATAATGCTAGCACGCTATTAAACAATTAAGCTATATCTAATAAATCTCAAACACAGAGTTACAAATGTAAATTTTCATCTAATATCTTATATTATGGAATTATATTGTTTTTATATATTTACGAACAATGAACCCTCATATAGACATCAGCAGAAATTATATTAATAAATAGAATCACCGAATAATATCACGAAGCTATTAAATTACCGCATCCGATATTCAGTAGATGTTTAATACTCGGTGTTATTTTGTACTATACAATTACTAAACAACTTTTATTTGGCTGTTTATGTAAAATGCCTTTGTGTTATCCTGTCTCTTAAAAAAAAAAGAATACCTAATAGAGATCGTAAACTGCTCCATTAAATTATAATATCAAGCATTAATAAGATTTAAACTTTGCACAGTAATATTAAAGTCACCACTGAACTCATACTTTTAAGATTACATTCATACATGTATAAAGGATTATTCCAAATAAATACTACCCGAGCATTGTAACATGAGACATCCATTCGATGACGTCATAGAAACGTTCATGGCCGGTGTAAATCAAATGTTTATTCCCCATTTTGTTTACTAGACCGAGAAATTGACATAAGAACGTAAATACGTACTAAATTATAGCTCTTATGGTGACACATAAAACATAAAACGAAAATCGTATTATGTAAAATAAATGTCGGATATAGATTTAAAAAAAAAAATGGTGTATAAATAAATGAAAATTAATAATATTTTTATCAATGTCTACATCGATAAAATATCATTTTATATACAAATGTTTTTTTAAAGAATTATATATAAATTTATGCAATTTATATACACACACTCATACATGGTTATGTACACAAGCTAAAATATAAAACAAATAACTTAAAAATAAGAAAGTAAACAGAGCACTAATAAATTAAATAGTAATTGTCACATTACTTGTAATACTTCGTTAAACAGTTATATATTTTGATCGGTTAAATAGAGTTTGTTCTGACAGATATTTGTATAAAACTGAGTTCCCACTCAACGAAAACTTATTAACTCAGTTTATACACAGATAATAAAAGACATATTGCACGAGTTTGCTGTAAAACTTATATATAAGTAAATAGTTGATATAAGCATTGAAGTAGTGGTTTAAATTAATAACAATAAGCCATACCTACCACAACCGATATTTTAAGTCGAACCCAATAATCAAATTCGATCCATTTCTGGTAAACCAAAAATGAATTTTAATTCATTTGCTTTAAATTAAACCAATCTAAGAACTGCAATAATAATTTAAAATTAGTTCATTCTATTTTTGTACTTCCTCCAAAATCATTCAAAGTTAAAATTTCACAGATATTAATTATTGATATTGTATTGGACCAAAATATTCGTAACCTATCACCAACATATTGCCAAATGTTATTTTGTAAAGCAAACATAACTGTAAAGGTAATTTACATTTTGTACGAGTAAATGACTATTAGAAGTGGCTACTACAAGTGATTAATGAAAGCTGTGTCCGTTATTTAGCTACAAGCTTTTTCCAACAACTCTGTCTGCGAGGAATTAAAAAAAAACATTAAAAGTAGCTTATGTGTTTTTTCAGATTATGTTCTATATCTGTGCCAAATTTCATTTTGATCTGTTGAGCCATTACGGAGATAAATTTTAACAAATATCTATCCATCCATCTTTTGCATTTATTATTAACTAGCTTTTACACGCGACTCCGTCCGCGCGGAATAAAAAAAATGCACACAAGATAAAAAAATTCCTATGTTCGTCTCCTAGTTCTAAGCTACCTTCCCATCAATTTCCAGCTAAATCAGTTCGACCGATCTTGAGTTATAAATAGTGTAACTAACACTACTTTCTTTTATATTATTAATAATGTTGCAGACAGAGTCATTCGCAAAAAAAACACACTTCAATATGTTTCAATACGGAAATGACTTGTATATAGCACAAATCAAGACTTGCTCTAATAACCAAGTACAAACACTAAACCTTTATAAGTAGGCTTTACAATTTGGATTACTATCTTAAAGGTGAGTATAGACTACAGCATTTACTTGTAACAGAACAACAAGCCACTCTGATATATTCTAGTTCTTCTTTATTCCATTCGTAATAACGTTACATGAAAAAGTACTCTAGTGTATATTCATCTTAACCATAGAATTTCAGATTTCATTGTCTTTGATTAAAAAAGCCCAAAAATATATATAAATATAAATTAAGACAGCCTTGTAATATGGTAATAAAAATAATATAAATAAAACATTTAATACCAAAAATTTTAAATAATCCTTCAAGCCGTTGTTTACCGGAATATATTATTTGTGCCCCAACACATTTCAGTATACTATAATAAGTATAATTAACTATGGTATTGTTCATATAAGTTTTCATTTTTTTGTTTTAAACTAATCAGGGAACAAACCCACTAAAAGCAATATATGTAAAACATGACTGTCTAACAATAAACCCCGCAACATTAAATTACATACCGACGTGCAATATAACTACTATATTTTCTCCATTTGTGTTCCAAAAATAAATAAAATGTATATTATGTATACATTTTTATATCAATGAACAGTTAACATCCAATTATGTAAATTCAATAATTTTTTTTTAATTTAAAGACAACAAAATTGTTGATATAATTTCTAATTAAATATATGTAAAATGTGATTAATAAATTAAATATAACCTATAATTTTATTCTTCCAAACTAATTGTTTTAAACATTACAAAAAAAAAAGTCAATATTGTTGCTTTTATTAAAATTTTCTGATATAACGAGAAATTGCGAGAAATAAATAAAAATTTCATTGGTAACAATATTTTTATATGTTATTGTAAGGCACTATTGTAATTAAGAAATTAACATGAACCTAATTAAATCGTTTGTTAAAAACAAAAAAAAATATGCAAGGTATTAAATCATTGCTTCTTTATATAAATAGGAACACAAAGAGAGAAATTACGAATAAATGCATACATTTGGTATATTAATTAATAAATAAGTGAAACACGCCTTCTAATACATTTTAAAATGGAGTAAATATTGCTTTAGTTTATTAATAATAATAGTGAGAGATCCACACATCACTAATTCCGTAAATTATCGAAACACTTATAGATTAAACGATTTTTACTTGCGTTTTTTTTTTCTTCGAGCTTTACACACTGTATAAGTAACTTTCAAGTTTCGTCTTGACCGAAGGTTGAGTGAACGGTGAAAACCATAGAAGTGAAAATCTACCAAAAACAGCCTGTATGCTCATCCATCTTGACTTACGAACCCATCTTGCTTGTTCTTTCTTCAATTGCTCAATACCCTGAAAATAAAATAATTTCATAATACGCATAATTGTACCAATTTCTTATGGGGATTGGTTAATTTGTTGTTAAATTAGTAATTTTCATTTGATTTTATTACATTTAGTACATTTCATTTCACCGTGACTAATGTTTTAGGTATTTCATTATATCTTTTAGAACAATTCGAAAGGTACTAATATCATTTTCATCCTTTATTATCCAATTACACAACACTTAATGGCTTATCCTAAAAAAAAGGCATAACTACAAAACATTTTAAAGGAATTCACAATTAATGATGAAAGATGAGAATTAAAGATTAACAAAAAAAAAACTAAAATTAAAAAAAAAATAGCAACAGCATGCATTATGTTTTACGAAATTGAGAAAGGATCCGAATTATTGTATTTTTTATAAGATTTTTAATAGTCTTACAACAACTGGTCGTGTATGTAAAAAAAAAATTAAATAAATTTTTATAATTTTTTTGTTAAGTAAATTTGAGTTAAAAAAAAATTGTAATTACATTGTTGATTCAAATCCTTTCTAACAGCTACCTATTATTGCTAATGATAAAAAAAATTAACATCCTCACATCAAGTATATTGGAAGTTAAACAATTATTTGAAAATAAAAACAATTATTGCAAAAAACTAAATAACGATTATGTACCCTTTCAGGCACATTTATATTGTGCCCTTCAGGTATCTTGATGACTGTTAGATTAGTCTGCAACCGTTCAGGCTCAGCATTAATGGCCCCAGATATTGTATGGATGTCCTGTTGCCTTCTCTCCAAGACAAGCCTCGTCATCTTACATCATTCAGACCGGTTTTCAGGATCACGTAATTTATTTACAGGCACATACTGAAGCCAAAACATTGTAAAAAAATTGCAGAACAAATTAGATATGAGACAATTTTAATCTATATAAATCAAATTGAATAAAACCTATTTTGTTACGCTTTAATTGTAGCAGTAATTTAAAAAAAAAGCTTGTGTTTGCTCCATATTAAATTGTGGTTGCTCATCACAACAGTGTGTCTTTACAATAATCACTAATATCTTCTACGTAATTATATTTAAATTAGTTCTGAATAAGCTTTGACTAAAACTGTTAACCAATATTTCATTAATAAGGATTACTGTGCATTAATACACAAAATCTCTGCTGGGGTAAAATGCTAAAACAAAGTAAATATAAAAAACACGACCATTAATAAACTGAATAATATCTAGTCAACTATAGTGTGCTTACAAAATTAGTTACATAGAATAGTATAAAAAGAACACATGTACTACTTATTAAGTTTTCTTTTAATTCCGAGCGGACGGAATCACGGGCGGCAGTTAGTCGATATAAAACAATACATAACATAATGTAAATAAACCTAAATTATAGACTGACAAAGATATCTGACTCGGTGAGCATAAGTCAAATTAAATTACGATAACTAACTAGCGCCCCCTGTTAATGTCAAAAAAGTGTCAAGAGCATTGTTGTACCGTGTACCATAGTTGAACTTTTTTTTTTCTTTTATTGGTTTTATTTTTTTTTTTTGATAGAACTAACCGCGATAGTAACTCATTTCTTATCGGGCCAAAAATTATCGTTTGACTATACATTAGTTCATTAGTCACTCCTGTCAATGTCAAAGGTATTACAAAATCCTTTTCAGCCTGTAGCCGTATTATGAGTCATTTTCTATACTTATTTAGATCTTATATATTTTCTAGCACAACTATCTGTGATAACAGCATCTCTTCCATTCAAATAAGTTTGGTTGTGTTATATCAATGGGTCCCATATATAAGGGTCAAAGTAAAATAAAATTGATGATTTTTACTTTTTTATGTTAAAAGCTACCTCTCTTAATTTAGATAACAACATGCATTAAACAATATACATATTTAAAGGGGTAAATGTTGTTTTTTTGTTGAAGTAAAATCGCCTATGTGGCATCTTTTCCCATATGATTGAAACCTTGGGAACCTCCTGTAAAGTTGTCAATTTACACATTGGCCCTTATTCGTAGAACACATCGATATAACATTGTATATTTTATCATTGGAAAAAAATCAAATATTACTTACAGTCTCATCATTCCATATAGCGTGTAACTGAGTTCCGAGCATGACAGCGGTAAATATAGCGAACAGTAGAGCTTCAGCGATCAGAAACAGTAAAAGTACAACCGTAGCCGGTGGGGAATATGTACTGCAATCACGCCACTCGTGTCTAATACATGTCACGAATTGATATACGGAGAGAGTAAGCGAGTGAATTGATATCGCAGCTATGTAGAACTGAAACAAATGTCATAAATAATTTTTCTATGTCACCTTATATTGGTGATCTCCCGCTGTGGAATATCCTCAATATAGTTTGATGGAAAATATAGAATTTCTTAAAACATTTCTTTAGAATAATGTTAACTAAAGATTTAAAGGGTTGCTACACCTGAACTAGGCTATATTTTTTATTACTCTACCTACATACCCAGGTGAAACTAATAAGGTAGTCAAGCTGGTGTCAGGTTGGTAGAATGACATTGACATTAAGTACTTCTACAAACAAAAGTTAATTAAAAAAAACCATAACCATCTTTTTGTTTTTATAGTAAAAGTAGGATAGTAATTTTATATATTGAAGGACTTACCGTGAATAATACGAAATACTTTTGATTGTTTTCACCTACACAGTTATTCACCCATGGGCAATGATGGTCCATCTTCCTTATACATCTTTGACAAACTGAGCAGTGATGAGCTCTTTCTGGTTTTATACTGCAACACTTTGTGCATTTAAATATCACTTGCCCTTCACGAAAACTCATTTGCTTTATCATTTCTTTTGTCGCATTACCTTTTGGTACCGCACCCTGTATAAAAAACTAATTATGAATAAATCTTCGAGGTACACCATCTATATATTGAGTTCCATTGCACTTCTAATTGGTCGCTAAGGGAGATCTTAACACATATTAAATCCATATTGATGAGTGTAGTTGGAGTATTAAAATTAATGAAAAGTTTAAATACATTTTACAAATCTAATCCTAGATACATACCGGATCAGTGAACATTGTTCTAAGATGAGATGCAAAAGCCAAGAATGCTAAAGTCTGGAATAATATAATATTTGCATAGCTGTAGAAGGGATAAGTTGACACCCCTGGAAGTAGCATTACCATCATCACCACAAACTCCGCATACAATATCAACAACCATGTCAAAACTGCGCATATTATTCCACAGATATCCTGAAACATAAAAATTAAATACTATATTCCATATTTCTATTATTCCAAATTTATTAACTTTTAAATACAGCCTTATAGTTTTTTGTAATATATAGCTTAATATATTTGTCGCAATCAGAAGAAGAAATCAACTTTAATAAATCGAAATTAGAACACGAACTGTGTTTGAAGACTTCTTGTACGATGTGTGTCTGACATTGGTTATTCTGGAAATAGGGATCGTAGCTAAAGCATTGTTTGTTGTACATTAGCCTGTGAATCAATTATAACCAGTTGAGAAGTGATAACCAGTGTATTCCTTGAATCAGATATTACCCACTACCGCCCAAGTGATCTCAATCAATAATAATTCTGATAGCGAGCCACCCCGGCCGTTATATATATATAGCTTTTGTAAACTAATATAACAGACATAGAATTAAAAGTCTTAAATAGAAACAGAAAATACATAGAATCAAAACTTGAGGTAAATTATTGTCAATTAATGAATAATAATAGAAAATTAAATTGCAAAAAAAATCAATGTTGTTCAAATATATAATAAACTAGCTTTTACCCGCGACTCCGTCCGCGCGGAATAAAAAAAAATAGAAAACGGAGTAAAAATTATCCTATGTCCGTTTCCTGGTTCTAAGCTACCTGCCCACCAATTTTCAGTCAAATCGATTCAGCCGTTCTTGAGTTATAAATAGTGTAACTAACACAACTTTCTTTTATTTATATAGATAAGAAGGTCAGATGTTATGTCGTACAAATAAAAAAAAGAAGCATCACAATATGAAAACAAAAGATAATGGCAATTTAATTACTTATGCTTTAATCATTTTATTTAATTTAGTAGGTGAAAATTTAGATGGCATTGAACATGTTTATCAATTATTCATATTTATCAATTATTCATAAATATTGTGCACACTGTTGCTATATTTGGCAATATTATCATTGTATTGGAGTAAATATTGCCAATATAAGAACACCTTTATATCTTGTCTATACTAACATTATAAATATTAAAGCTTTAATTATTTGTATGTTTGTTTGTTAACACTTGATTGATTCCAAAACTACTGAACCGAATTGAAAAATTCTTTCACTGTTGGGAACTTAAACTATCCTGGGTTACAGTGGCTGTATTTATTCATAGTTTTTTTTTTTAAATTCTGTGCAGATGAAGTTGCAGGCGGCTGCTAGTACCAAATAAACATTTTGATATTTGTATATTTATTAATACTAACTAATCTGCAATAAGTGCAGTGTTATTTGATTTTAGTTATACTGTAATGTGCAGCTTTCTTTAGTTGTTTTGAAATATTTGGTTTAAAATTAGGAATACAATATTTAAGTAGTACATAAATATGGTAAAAATAACATACCTTTATGCACCAAGCTTTGCCACCGCAGCAACGGTTATGCATATCACGATCCGGTCTGGTGAGCACTAGACATTCCGGGTCTGTCTGGTAGTGATTTTCCATTTCATCTTCATCTGAAGAGTCATTAAATTCCCGTATCATTTAGTATTTTCTTGTAATCTGAAATATATATGAATAATAATAAAAAACTATCTATTTGTGCAAAATACAACATCGCAAAGCAAAAGTTTCTAGGTAATATCAGTAAAGAATATGAAATATACTTTAGCCTAAACACTTCGCATTAGCACATTTTTTTAAAATACTGCACAAATGGTAAGGCAAAAAGATAAAAATATATTCACGACAGATTATAACACAGATCTATCACAAATTATCACATTTATTTTACACTAATTATTTTATACATTCAATTGAATGGCATTTACATTTTTTCAATTAAATAATAAAAAAAAAAACAATAATTTAGGTTTTAATTCATTTTATAACAGCTCACTGCTACGAAGAAGCATTTTAGACTTAAATTATAATCACCAGTTATGCTACAGCTATATGATAAATATAAATAAAATCTGGAGAAGGTAATACAAACTAAAAACACTTTTTTCCTACGATCTAATATAAGATTGTTAGTTCATTAAATAAACATTAAGAGCGCCAGCCGATTTTGTTTGTTTTTTTGTAATGTTGATTCCTTCATTCAAATTCTTTAAAAAATTTTATATCATTCTCCTAGTAAACACTATGGTTGCTTTGGGATTTTTTATGGAAATATATAAAACATTGATTGCTTTTACTAAACAAAAAACGCAGTAATATAAAAAAAATATAGCACGTGAAGTAAAATCTGAGTTGTACATTACATTTATTATTGACAGAAGACATTCACCTTCATTTCTACGGATAACTTTGCAGCGGTCATATAGAGAACATTCTCTACTATAGAAGAAAGAATTTCGTATCAAACAATTAAGCTTAACCCACCTGAGGAATTCTTACAAAACGTAGTCAACCTAATTTGAGGGTCACGGTCGCAACGTACCAAATCGTTTAACAAGTTTCATATTAATGTAAAATAGTGTAAAAGATATAGTTAACTCGTAGAAACAGTAATGTAGTCCATTAAATTTTACACAGTTTTTGTTTCTAACTCAATACATACAAAATCAATAAAGCGGTATGAAAACGCTCTCTCACGTTCGTATCTTATTTTAATAATAGTGATGGACATTGATACGATATACGAATACGACGAATGCCTGCTTCTTGTTTTCGATTTGACATCGAGCGAATAGTGATGTGAATCGTTCAAAATTCGTTCCATTCCTCCAATTCTTCCACAATGTTCTACAGCTGCAGGCTCTGTGTTTTTACTTTCTTTTATATCATCTATTATATTATATTTGATTAATATTATAAATGTGAATGTTTAGATGGATGGATGGACGGATGGATGGATGTTTGTTTGAAGGTATCTCCAGAACGACTCAACGGATCTGAATAAAATTTGGCATGGATATAGAACGTAGTCTAGAAGAACACATAGGCTACTTAAGTTTTGTTTTTAATTCCGTGCGGACGGAGTTGCGAGTGACAGCTAGTTATACAATAACACTAGCAGTCGCTCGCGTCTCAGTCCGCGCGATATTAAAAAATAGTAGCCTATGTGTTCGGCCAGGCTATGATCTACATCTATGCCAAATTTCAGCGTGATCTATGCAGCCGTTCTGGAGATACCTTCTAAAAACATCCATCCAACTATCTAGACATTCCCATTTATCAGAGCTGGGCATTAACTCGTTAATCCGTTAATCGTTAATTAACGAAGTTAACATTTTGCTTAACGGATTAACTTTTAAGTTAACTTCAAAAAGTGTTAACGCTTTTGTTAACTTCCGTTAAAGTCGACTTCCGTTAATAAAAGTCCGTTAATCGTTAAATTAGAAACTTGGAGACGTGCTGTCATTTTGTTAAATTACGCACCACGCCACGCTCGTAAGTTCAACTATATTGGGCGACTGTCGGCGACTCGAATGATGATGTATCTCTCTCTAGTATGATGCATCAGAGCGTACGGGAAAGTCTTGACCAACAGGACAAAATCAAAAGACGGTTCGAAATAGTATATTTCATAACGAGTATATAAAAGCACGAGTAGGTAATAACCCACATTCCGAAAGCTCTTGGTCCCTGCAATATGCCACTTTTTGCGCCACATTTTTTTTATTAAAAACACTTTTTTACTCGTGCTTTTTCTTTAGCTTTTTCAAACTTGTGCGATCTCTTTCCCAACTGTCAAAATAATGTCTATTAAAAAGAAAAAACCAACCACGAAGTTTTTACAAAAAAAAAAATCATTGAAGTTTTTATGATTCGTGCAAATATTTCTAAAAAGGAGCTCCTAATTTGTTACAATATCAGATTTAATCATTTGATTCAATGAATTAGGTTGGTTTCATTTTATTTCATCTCATTAAATTTAATTTTCATTTCATACCCATAAAAATAATCTACTCGGCTGTTTGGGCATATTTCCCTTTGCCTACCCAGAATGGGTGAAGAAAACAAAAAAAATCTCTGTTTGTATTCTTTTATCGTTAGCGCCATTTTTCAAACATTTTTGTTAGTTGAGTTTATTGTGTTTTTATTATTCTATTAAATTGCTTCATTTTTTCGCAACTGTATTAAAAATAGTTGTTTAGTACACGTGCGAAACTGTCATTACAATTTGTTCCATCTGTCAACCCTCACCTTCGGCTGCGCTTCGGCTCGGGTATACATTTGTCGGAACTCTTTGCAATGACAGGCTTTCCGCACTCGTAATGAAATATACTATAATGCATACATACTTGTCTCTAATACTAATTTGTTATAGAATGTATAGTCAAATTACTATTTTAAACAAGTGTCGCCACAATAAGTGTGAAATTAGTATATACAATTTTGGTATGGTTAACTGTTAACGATTAACTTTAACTTGCGTTAAATTTTCGAGAATTTAACGCTTTAACGATTAACGAAGTTAATTTTTTAATTAACGAATTAACGATTAACGAAGTTAACTTTTTGATTAACTGTGCCCACCTGTGCCATTTATAATAACATAGGTGTAGCACGTGACTCCGTCCACGCGAAATTAAAAAAAAAAAACGTAATAAGTAGCCTATGTGTTCCATCTGTGCCAAATTTCATCAAGATCTGTTGAGCCGTTCCGGAGATACCTTCAAACAAATATCCATCCATCTAAACATTCACGTTTATGCGATGCGTTACTTTTTAAAATCAGAAATATAGATTTTAAATAATTGATATTTTAAAAATTTCTGTGAAACTGAACTTTTCTATATTAACTCTCTTTCCCTAAGTTTTTCCACATTAAATGCGATGGCGTCATAGTTTAGTGGGAGTTTATGCACATTCTCATTTGAAACCTACTGTACAATCTACATTTTACAAAATGTCAAAGTCAAAGTAGTACTATTACTCTTCCGGCATTGGTATTGGTTTTGGTACTGGTAGGCGTCTGTGCTACGGTAACTTCTGATTCCGATTTAGTGACTATTTTATATTAAGCTGATGTCCGATTCAACAATGCCGTCAGTAAGTATTCCTTTATATTACCTAAAATAATATTTCAGATAATTTTGGACAAAGGGCTGTAAATAAATAACACGATCTTACTACATGTTAATAGTACATAGATGAAACATTGAGAACCACTGTCCACCACACACCCCTTGTCCTGTATGAAAATAATCACATCTTTATAGATTATTCTTAATTTATTTATGAATATAACTTTATTTAAGAAAATTCGGGGTTGTTTTTAGATTTCGGGAATTTGTTTTTTACGTATTATCTCAATAAAACAGCCATTTCTACTACAACCACGCCCTTCATTTTTTTCTGGAAAATCAATATTCTTTGTAAGACATTATGGCAAATTATTTTTAGCATTTAGCTAATGAAGCTTATAAAAGGAAAAGAAAAACAATTTTCAATAAAGCAGATGGCCTATGTGACTGAATGCAATAAATGTTTAACACTCGAAACTTCTCCTTTTCTAAGAAATGGATTTTCCTCTTATTATTTTGTCCCCTCCATCTATCCATTAAAGATAGAGAACACATCTGATAATAAGAACCTTTCAAAGGCTTATGTGTAGCAATGGTCATTCAACATCAAGCCAACTGCTTGTTTTTCGATTTAAATACTTTTTTAACATCCAAAAAAGGGGCAAAAAAGACCACCCATTTTATACTTCATAGATGGTGCACATCAAAACACCAGTGGAACTGCAGATATGTTCCCATCTAAAGAAAAAGTAAGCTTGCTTCTCAAACATCCAAGTCACATATCTGTGAAACACTGAAAACAGATCATTCCATAATCCAGATGTGCAAGACTGAAGTTTTGTGAATAAATCTAACATAAAATTACTTTAAATTCAATGTGCGAATTATGAACAATCTACCACTTAAAATGACAGTCTTGACCTTACATGCATACCCTAGCATGTGTATGGAAGATGTACTCATATTTGCAAATGTCATGCAAAACCTGTTACCTGTATAAGAACATAAAGGAGTTGTACATACTCTATATTCCTAAAAAAATCTTACCATAGAAACATCTATTCTGATCAAATTATTTAAACTTTCATGAGACATCATAATTAATTAATTAAGAAACGGCTATCGACCACTCAAAACGACCCATTGGGGGTCCAAAACTAGTTGGTGCCGTCACCGGACGATCTAACGTGAGTTTAGCCGTTTCTTAATTAATTCATCTAGCCTGAATTCAGTTTTTCTTATCATATTGCAACACCCACTATTGAAATGATTATAAAAAAGAAAATAAACTTGAAATATAAAAAAATAACTTGTTGCAGCAACAGAAACAAAAACAACCTACAAGAGGTTTCAAGCAAATTATTGCTGAAAATGCATCAACGGTGCTTTTCTATCGGAACATTACACTGGCCGCTGGAGCCTTTTACAATACCTTCTTCTTTTTCTTTTTCTATGAGCACATGTGCCCCTTAGTTATGGTAAGTTTAATTCATAAGTCTTAATAAATAGTACACTATTTAGAGTTCTTTTGCCATCCTTTTTAAGATCAAATGTGTTAGTTAACCTCACTCAATTTGTCCGTAACACTTAAGTACTTACAATTAAATTTGTATGAATTAAATTTTATTTCACTTATTAAGACAAAATTATTAAATAACTCAATTTTTAATTTATAATTTTTACCCCATTTTCTATTTTTTATTCTGCGCGGACGGAGTCGCGGGTAAAAGCTAGTCATGTAATAAATTTTATTTTTATTGAACAGTGCATGAACATACTGGCGACTATGATTTACATCACTTGCTACCATTTGATGAGATATGTCAGCCGACCGGAGTATTCCATGATGACTTACCAATTGATTGACCCTGGACATGACCTCAACATGGAAGGTGGCATTGGAGAGTAAGTTTACATTATGCCAGTTGTATACCAGTGACGATTTTCAAAACTACAGTCCTACTGTACATAAATTTAATAACTACTATAATATGAAGGATCAAAAAAAAACATGGTTGAAGTGTATTTTAATAGTAAGCTATCCTGGCTTTGCATAGGTGGAATTTTTAAAATAATTTCTTTTTTAAATACTAGTTGTACGGGGATAATGTTTTTTTTAAACTACGGATAAATGGTTATTAATGGTAGTGAGCACATGCGGTATGTATGACTGAATGTGAACTGGTTTGTGTGAATGGTAATGCGTGTTATAAAATGTAGTTATTACTGACGATTGGAAAATATGTATTGAACGGTGACACCGTACACTAGTGTTAATGATTATTGAATTGTTTTATTTCAGAAACTTGAAGGACATCATGATTATTACTTCAATGACTCATTTGATGGCTCTTATCTCGAACAAGTTTTGGCTGGCTCTCCTTATTATTCCAGTGAAGGGTTTCTATCTATTCTGGGTGAACATACTCGGTCCCTGGTTCAACGTTGATGAACTCGATAACATTGAAGAAGAAGTAAAACGTCAGAACACTGACCAAATGAAACAGAACCAGTAAACACTTTAATGTTATTTCGCTTTGAAGTATTGGCATCTATTTATTTTATAATTTGAATTTTGTCTCTCAAAAAGATTTTTTTTTTTAAATTTAAATACAAATTATTTAAAATTTTGATTGATCTCAAAAAATTGCTTTAAGCTAATTAATTTTTAAAATGTTCCTTTTTTATTATATACTTTATTTGTGATATATCTAAAAGATTGTGTAATTTATTATTGTTAAATTTTGAATAGTTTTATTTAATTCCAAATATATTAAGTATATATTTTTTTTAAATTAATTTAGGAACTGTGATTATTTGCTCATGTTTTTAGGTTGTGATAATTATTTAAATGTTTAAAATAAAAGTACTTATGTAATGTAAACGCATTTTGATAACATTATTGTTAATTTTCATGCTGAACTGATTTTTTTAATTAATTTTTTTTGTGTTGTTTTTTTTTATTGTATTTTTTTGGTTTTTAGTATTAAGTCGATGTTGTATTCATATATCGATTACTAGTCATTGTCACTTTAGTGCTATATCTGGATGTCAACACTTTCGTAGGATATATTTAAGTAGAATTGAAACAAGTAAAATGTTTTACAATTCAAAATTTAATTTTTATCTGAACTAAGCTGTTTGTATAACTTTGTTTTTTTTTTTTAGCAACAGGTTAAAAAAAATTTAAGTATGCATTTTTTGGTCATATAATTTTTTTTTTTTTTTTAGTTAAACAATTATTAACACGTTCATCGCCATGGTGGGTCAAAATGACCGGCACTTGATCTAGCCATTTGGGCCATGGGGGGTCAAAATGACCGGCACGCCAGACCTACCTTTGCGAAGCCCGTTCGCGCCGCAGAATGCAAAAGCTGTGTATTCAACCATACAATGTGACCGGCGCGGCCCCAATGAACACCTGTAACTACTTGGTTTTTTGATTTTTTGATGGCATACCTGTTTTTAGGACTTAGAGAAAAAAGTTAATGAAAAAACATAGGATTTCGAATCATATATTTTTATTTCTGTTATAAGTTGCATTTATGCATAAAAATGAAAAGACAATAGAATATTATTAATTTTAGGCATGTTTTTATCAAATCAAAGACAATAGAACAAAAAATATTAGGAACGTTTTTTATCAAACCACAATTACAAATCGTCATACGAACAACAATCAAACTAAAGATTAATTCAACTCTAAATGGATATTCAAACATTTTAGTGGCATTTGTCAAAACATTGACGACATAAATGGGGATTGCCGGGACAAATAGTGCAAAACCAAGAAACCTTCTTTGTTTTGTTCTTGGCCACATTTCTTCCATGCAACTCAACATTTGATTTGTAACAATCACGACAAAATTTTCTTGTTGATACTGCTGCACCTTCTTTTTTCTTAAGCTCGTGTTTTTGTCTTCTGGGTCGTGGTGTGGTCAATCCCGTATTTTCTTGACTACCCTCAATCAACTGCTTTGCCAACAGTCGCCTAAAATCGACGACAGATATCTTCTTCTTCGTTGTACTTTCATATAGTACTCTTGCATTTACTACAGCAGTATTGAGTAATAATTCGATACCGAGCTTCTTATACCACTTTAACGTCTTTCGCAATGGACTCGAATAAGCACTCATTTGGTCAGACAAGTCAACGGCTGCTTTGGCTTTATTATAATCAATCACAATTTTCGGTTTAATTGTTTCAACCCCTCTTTTGTTCTTTTTTTTTGTAAAACCAATTGAATGTTTGGTTGACAACAAACACACGTCCCTCTTATCCTTCCACTTCATAACCGTGACTCCGTTTTTGTTTTCTTTTGCCATAAACTCACCCGGTTTCAGATTTCCAGTCATGACGTCCTTTGGTAAGTTCTTCCTGTTTTTTCGTAGGGTCCCTACTAAATGAGTATCGTGTTGAACTAACTTCTCAGCTAGATCTAAGCTTGCATCCATTAGGCGCGCGGTACCCGTGCGTAGTAGACGTGTCTATAACGTTTGTCTATGTCTCATCGATCGAAAATTACGCGTACGTAAGTACGCTGACCGGCATTGTGACCGGCACGGCCTGAATGTAATAATTATTCCGTTTAGGCCGCGCCGGGTCATAATGACCGGCACTTAAAAAAACCCTAAAATAAAGCCAAAATAAACAAATATCACTGTAAAACTTTTATATATGAACAAATAAACCTATAAATAATCATAAAAACCAATGACATTTTTTTATGATTTTGTAAAATAATAGTCGGCGATGAACGTGTTAAACTATATTCGAAATATTTCCTATTTTGATTAAGCATAATACTAGTCATATAATTTATGTTAGCATTATATATTAAAAGGCTTATATAAGATAATAAAACTGTTCCTTCTAAATTTTACTTTTAAGATTTATGTGTAATGCTGTTAGTGAACACTTGTCTTTTCCTATTTAACTTAATAAATGCGCTTTTTATTGTTGTATTAAAAATATGATAGAGGACTCTTTTGTAAGACTGTAAGAGATTGATTTAAAAAATCAATTTATAATAATGTGATGTTCTATAATGAATATTAATTTATGTGTCATGTTGCATTTCTGTTTTTTTTTTCGTACAAATATTTAAAAAAAAATAACAGTAAAAAATAAAATTGCATACATATTGGAAATTATTTTAATTTTTTTTTAAGTCTCGGCAACGCATATTCAATTGTAAAACATCGACTGCTCAACGTATGTAGTTTTTTAAATTTTTGAACATACATTGAAATGTGTCAAATGAAGTATAACTTCAAAAATAAGAGATTTTGTGACTTTCCACAGGCGTTAAAATTTTTTACAAAAACATAGATTTTATATACTTTCAATTTTAATACTCATTTAAAGACTGTAACTTCATTGTATCTTTACCTTTTTTATTTAATTACACTTTGTGCAAAAAAAAAATGGGTCGCTATTGTGTACCTATGGTTTTATGTATTACATTCGAAGCGATCCAAATATGAATTTAAATGAGAGCTTCGTAATGTGTGATCTCATTTATACTTGTAATATTTACCCTTTTACGATATAATCACTAATAGGATTAAGATTTTAAGCAAAGAGTTTTTATTTGTGTAATTTTTTTTTAAATTTCAAACTATTTCTAGTCAACGTTACTGGCCAGTTATTTTTACAAATTTTAGCTTTAACTGTAATATTTAATGAATTTCGATGTGATTTTTACCGACTTCAATACGTCCAGTTTATTTGAAATTATAAATATTTTCTAAAAATACATTTTTTTTTAAGAACATCAGGAAGTTATTGAAATCGGATATCTTATTTGGAATGTTTACCGTTCGGCCCATCGACCTACCTATTACATATGGATTCAATCGGCCCAATAGGAAATAAAATTCCTATTAGGCCGATTGATCGGTATATAGATCGGCCCAACGAGAAACATCCTATATTTTCTCTTTCAAGTTTTGAATCCGCATGTATTTTTTATGCAGATATAAAATTATAATCATTGTATACCTTTACCTTATATTCTATCTTGTGTATTATTTTAAAACATATCAATGTTCTATTGATGTAAACAACGTAATAGTGTTTATAGACTTAGACTTGTCTTATGTCCTGCTGCATTGTCCTTGAAAAAACAAATACAACAGCGCGGTATTTATACAAGTCTATGGGCGCCGTTTCATTACTTATAAGGTCCGCATGCGTTAGGCGATAGTCCTTACTTCCGATCATCAGTCGTTAGTGTGTGAAGACTCCACGCATTTTGTATAACAACCGAGTTATTGATTAATGAATTACGGCAGTCGAAACACTCATTGTAATAGTTTTACGCATCTTGAATTTATATAATGTAATCACATAATCAACATTATTGATGTTTTAGTAATTTACTATTGCAAATAAAAATGTGCCCGTTAATGAAAAAAGATTTAAAAATTCTTTTTCGAAAATATTTTTTGAACTCTACGATTGTAATGATAAAAAATTAAATATTTTTTTAATATCTTTTTCCTAACTCTAGATACCTACTTTTTAAATTTGAGAGGAATCACAATGGGATTTTCGTGCGCATTTTTATTTGAAACTAATTTTAATCAATTACAAATGAAATTGATGTTTTAGGAGGTTGTGTAATATCAATGTAATTTCAATATATATCAATAAACTTGTCGTCAAATTGCATGTCTTTCATATATCGTTCCCTTTGTCCGAGTGATAGGAGGATATTTTTCGAGAGTAAGGTTTTTATACATGGGCTTTTTATGTCCAACTCTAAAGACAAGACTGATATCGAAATGTGACCAATGATTAAGGAGCGTAAGCACAATAAAGTGAAACAGCAAACAAAGAAATGAAACAATAGTTATAGAGCGGACATTGAAAGCACTTTCCTTAAAGTATTTTAATAAATATAAATCATCTTACTAATATTATAAATGCGAATGTTTAGATGTATGGATGTATATTTAAAGGTATCTCCGGATCGGCTCAACGGATCTTGAAATTTGTTACTAATGTAGAACATAATCTGGAAGAACATACTTTTTGCATTTTTTTTTTAATTTCACCCAGACGGAATCGCCGGCGACAGCTAGTAATGGTATATATCTCAATCAGTCTCAAATCTGAAACTAGTCAGTCGAAACTGTACAGGTGGTACATCTTTTTGAGAGTTGGATCGTAATGTCCAGTCTATTCATTTTTTAAAATGTCTTTAAGCGCAAATAAGGGTCATCCAAGTTCGTAGTAGTTGGAATGAATTATTTTTATGTACGTAGAATATAAAAAATGTATCATTAATTCGAGCAATTATTAATAATACATGTGTACAAATAAAAATAAATAAATTAAAGTATTGTATAAAAGTTTTCATAATTTTCTTTGTAATATTAATAAATGTTACAGTTTCAAAAAAATTGTAGACTATACATTTATAGTGTATCTATTTAAGGATGATTAGTTTGGCAACTGTCGCCTATAAAGGATCGAATTAATTTTGTTGTGTCAAACCGTACGTGCTTAACGAACAACTATCAACCAACGATATAATCGAACAAATTAGTATACTATAAGGAACAAGGCATCGTTTATTACGTTACGTTTTACGTTAGTACTTTTTTAACTTGGTATAACTTTACTATAACACGAAAGAAAAAAACAGTCAAAAATTCCTCCGGAAACTTCACTAGAGAATTCACTAGATTGTGACCTTACTAATTAATTAAATACAAAGTTCAAATTAAGATTCTCATCGTTATCGTTACATATATTATAAAAACCAAACAATACAATGTATAAAAATCTTGATATTATATTAGGTAAATTTTTAATTAAAGTACCTATTCTAATTATTTCGCCCTGTTTTTATAATAATAATAGTAAATTAAAACTAAATTATTTTTAAAGTTTTATTCTTGTTCTTTGTTTATAGTACTTAGTAGTTTGAGTAGTTAAAGAAACATTTTGCGGTTTAATTAATAAAAAGGAGTTTCTATATTCGTCTGCATGTATATTTTATTTTTCGTCGTAGCTTCGTCGTGGTTGTCCGATTTTCATGATTATTTTTTTATTTCAAACTTTGTATACGTCATTTGGTTTGATTTTTAAAAATTAAAATTATCAAGTAGTTTTTAAGTTATTCACAATAAAGCGTACGAACCATTCGGTTAAAAATAGAACAATTTTACTTTCTTGAGGCTTAAACTATAGGAACTATATAAAAATGATGTATGAAAGTAGCTCGTTAAATGTGATAAATAAAAGTCAGCGATAATATACGTATACCTATTTATATATTTTTATTTTTATTCAGTACTACCAATTTATAAAAATCGATGATAATTGTGGTTTATTCATAAAAAAACTGCACAGATTCAACTACAAGAAACATGTATTTTACAATATAAAGATGAAATCGTTCAAGAATGGCTAACCGTAAAATTCCTCTCGTCGTGCCAATTGTTATAACATATATTGTCGTCCCTTTCATTCTCTTTGTATAAAACAGAGACAACAATAGTATCCTACATGACACTTTTAATTCATGGCCACGTCCAGTCGAAGTCCTAAAACACGCTTTTAATTTTTTTCTAGTCTGTTCGTATATATACAGTCGGAAGTTGTTTGATTGTCGAGGGTCCGTTTCTACACAGGTAAAAAGTGATGGGTATAGAGCTTTAAATTCTTACCCCCACCCACTGCGTGCATACCGCAGCTGGGATATCACGCTTAGGGATATCAATCTCTCCCGAAGCGCACAATTCAAGCAAACAAGCACACTCACAAGTCAATGGTAGACAATCCAAGCAAGGTTCTAATATACCTCGACACCACTGCTGTAGAAGCTATGACCTTCATTTTGCATTTTTTATAAGATTCGAACATTTTATTGTTATTTCTTCTTTTTCTTCTCTATGCAAAAAAAGACAATAATACTTAATTAATTTAATACCAGTGTTATATTTTACCTAGCAATATCTGGAAACAAATTCCGTCATTCGAAAAACTTATAATAAAACCTTTTTCATCTTTTATATTTATTATTATATTATCTTTTTTTTTAAACCCTTGAGAGGGTAATGTTTTTGTTTGTGTTTTAATAGAGGACATCCATTAACGATAAATACAAAGAAACCGATTGCGTTCATCTATCCTCAGGTAGATATACCTATATAACAGTAGAGATAGATTTTCATGCGTATAGCTTCGAGTACATCGGCTTAAATGCGCGCGCAAACGTGCCCAGATCAATAATGGTTTTGTCTATTTATAGCTATCAATTACCAACAACATGGCATATTCAATACGTTCAAGAACTTACTAAAAGCTTTTATTTTCATTAATTAACTTATTTATCCTGTTAATCTCAATTAAAAATCTTCATTTAAGTAACTGACATTAACAAATCTTTTTTGAAATGTTACGTTATTCTCATTTTGGCTTTGGCAATTCTATAATAGACAATATACACATATGAACACGCTTAATATGTTTCACTTTGTTAGTACACATTAACACATACATTATGTACATTTGTCACGTCGCGCTGTTACTTTAACCAGAAGTCAGAAGTGTCAATGGATCTGGACTACTTTTGAACGCAAATAAAGTATCAAAATGTTGAAAACTGAAATACTTAACAAATTCCTTTGTAAAACAGAGATAACGATTGTATTAATACTAGTATTAGAACAGTTGAATTTTACAGTAATATCTTAAATATGGTATCGACACTCGGCTTAAATTAATCGTCCATCACAGACATATGTACGTGCTTCCAGAATTTTTATTTGAAAAGGATCTTAACAAAAATTTGATTGCTTGACGCATTCGGAGGGTCGATTTTAGCGAAATAAAAACGAAAAACCAGTTAAAGTTCCACATACTTTATTTCTTTAAATATATTTACAAGATGGTCAACGAGCAAGCGGTCACCTGGATTTTAACCGACGGAGAAGGGCAATACAGAAAGACAATATTTTCCCTTCTTATACGTCTTCTCCGTCAAATCCACATCTCATCCTTTTCTTATTAGAAAAGGAAACATAACTAAAATTAGGCCTTCGGTACCATACTCATCGGATGAAACGCGGCATTGCTTGTCCTTCACGCTCGTTTTCTGTGTGCTCGTGGTATTGCACTTGGCGAGTGGACCAATTCGTGCAGCAGATGTTGTGCTGACGTCTACCACTGTTAGAATTAATAAACATGTACTTCATAAAAAACATTGTCACTTCAACTAGATTATTATATAACTAGAAATTACCTTAAATTTATTAAATAATTAAATTCATTACCTTAAATTACCTAACATAAAAAGTCTTACAAAAGTGCATATGTCACTGCTATAAGAGTTTTTAACCATTTGCCAATTAAGATAAAATCAATGAACGGTAAAGTTTTTAAAATAAATCTAAAGAACTAGTTGTTAGATCGAGCCTTCTACTTAATGCATGAATTCTTTAACTATAAACAAACTAAATAGTGACAAAAGATACGATCGCAAGCTTATTCTTGTTAACAGTGCACTTATCACAAAAGGAGACTTTGTTTTACACTTATTAACTACTAGCTTTTACCCGCGACTAAAAAATAGAAAACGGGGTAAAAATTATCCTATGTCCGTTTCCTGGTTCTAAACTACCTGCCCACCAATTTTCAGACAAATCGATTCAGCCGTTCTTGAGTTATAAATAGTGTTACTAACACGACTTTCTTTTATATATATAGATTTTATTATTATTGTTGATAGACGATCCCAGGTTCTTGCTCTTGTTGTATTTGTTCATCATCATAATGCACACCCGAAGGGATATCTAACTGTTGTAGCTGTTTATAAATGTTGGTAACATTATAACAATGTAACACAGTTTGCAATAAATGAATTATTATTGGAACGAAGTTCCTTATCGCGCGTTGTGAAAGGGGACTAGACGGAAGAGCGCTACATCACCATGGCAACGACGTGAGAATATATAACGAAAATTCATAGAAATAAAATGTACTTCTTGTGAAGACTTAAGTTTTTTATTCATAGAATAAACGTTGGTTCCTTCACTAATTAATTGAAAGGAACTTCGTTCCATCCGGGTGTCCCTTGACACCTCTCAAGTTTTTTATTATTATTAATGGAAATTCGTAAACATGTACAGGCTGGAATGGTTATTTATATTTATACGCATTTGTAGTGAGACCATAATATAAAATTGCTGTTTGTTTTCATTTTTATTGCAAATTAGACAATTGGTACGTTAAGTAATATCAACATCGTGTGAATACCGCTATAGGTATATATTGTTGTTGCCTTATTATAATAGTTGATATATTGCAAAGGAGCAAAGCGTCGCCTACGCAGCTCCGCACTTGCTCATTTTAAGTTCGCGCGGCATAACGAACGAGCGTACGCGACAAATACTTGGTGATCAGAAAAGTAAAGAAATATTTAGCCGAAAATACAAGGTATGTTATTTTGTTATTTACTAAACATAAATTAAATTTTTAGTAACAAACCGATTACGATTTACCTACACTTAGTTTGATTATCACTTTTTATTTACATTACCAATTTTTGGTATACATTAAATAAAATATTTTACATTCTTATATACAAATATATATCAGAACATTAATAAAATAATATACAGATGTAATTAATAAAAATGTTATGGGATAATACTGGTTAAAGTTTGTAATTTTCATACAATTTTTCAAACAAAAAACAACTTCAATTCATTTCTGCAATTCTTTTATTAAACAATACTTACGATGTATGTATATGATTGTAATTAGCTTGTTATACGCTAAAAATTATTACATTTAATTTATATTAATTTAATAAATTATCATAATTAGTTAGCTTGTTATACAATAAAAAATAAATATTATACATTAAAAAAAACCGACCAAGTGCGAGTCTGACTTGAGTACCGAGTGTTCCGTACAAATCTGAAGGCAAGGAAATTAGATTTACTTACGGTTTTTGCCTTGCAATTTTTCCTTTATATGTGCTATTAGACGTTGCTTCGTATAAATTTCAAGATTCTGAGTTTATGGGTAGTACCATGTGGGTATTGATTCCCTCGCGAGTGCCGAAAATTTGCGACAAAAACGGCTGTAACTCTTGATTACGTTGGCTTAGAAGTTTGTTTTTTTCATAGACCTAAGTATGAGATATAAATTCCATTTTGATACCTCCACGCGTTTCTGAGAAAAAGGGACATCATGAGAGACAGACAGACAGACGGACAAAACAAAGTGATCCTATAAGGTTTCCATTTATTCATTACGATACGAGGTACGGAACCCTAAAAATAGTAGGTGTCACAGAATATTTTAGTTTAGAACGTTATCCGAGTCTACATTGGTTTATTAGACTACTAACTACCGCCCGCGATCTTGTCTGCGTGGAAAATAAGTTTAATTAGCAGGTTGCTTTTGCTGTTCCCAATTACATCTAGATTTATTCAGCGGCTGAGGAGGTAAGTGATAAAGATCCATTCATCACATTTATAACGTTAGTAATTTTATTTTTTATATCACAAGGTGGCAAACGAGCAAGAGGTCACCTGAAAATGCCTAAATAGGGAAGCGACCGCTGCCCATAGACATCCTCAGTTGCAGTTGCGTTGCCTACCTTTAATCGTCAGAGGTCACCTCCGTCAATTCTACTTTCCCTTCTCATCCATTCCTTATAAGAAAATGGTGGGAAGGGTAGACCAAAATTAGGTCTCCTGCACGATTGCAATAAGCAGTATTGGAAATTACCCTTATTTACTGAACAACACGCTGACCACGCATTGAAACAGTTAAATAATGGGGAGAAAAACTAAAGCTCTTAGTTAGTGGTGCCAGCACCAAGACTCCGCTGTCATCTGTAAAAGTTTTAATACGTCATTCTGGCGATTTAAAAAAAATGTTAAATGTTGAAATGTATTCCTTATCGAATGTTTCCAAATTCAAAAACAGAGCTCCGAAGTCGGAATGAATCCACAGTTGGTATAAAGTCTTTTATTTGTAAACTAGCTTTTACCCGCGACTCCTTCCGCGCGGAATAAAAAATAGAAAACGGGGTAAAAATTATCCTATGTCCGTTTTCTGGTTCTAAGCTACCTGCCTACCAATTTTCAGTCAAATCGATTTAGCCGTTCTTGAGTTATAAATAGTGTAACTAACACGACTCTCTTTTATATATATAGATATATTTGTAAATAATTAAAGAACAAGAACATTCTTTAAAAAATTACTTATATTTGAATTTTTAGTGTTTAACGGAATTGGTAACAGAGTACTTTGTAAAGTGTTTTTTGTCTGCGCTATATGTATGCATTGCTACTGTCACTCTTGATCATGCTGACATCTATTGTAAGCAAAAGGCTGTTTTTCTCCTCATTTAAAATTACAGCATCTAACTGAAGTGACATAACTTTTACGCACTCTATAACTCACATGGCCCTGTCGTAATTCCGGACCGTTTACACGTTACAAAATTTAAAGCAAAACAAACTCCGTATTTCCGTTACGTCATAAAAAACTGGGTCCTTGTATGAAATATATGAACACGACAAGGGTCAGAGCGATGCCCCTCATGATATGTCATTGCGGTTGACATACATCTAACATTGACAAACTTACGTATCTAAATATTAGCTTTGTAAGAGGTTCTCACTTACATAAGCTAATGTAATTGATAATTTAATAATAAACTTAAATGAATGAGTAACTTTATTTTAGTTGATTATGCCAAACTTACCATAGAAATAAGACAATAAAAATAAGCGGAATAATGCATTGTAAATCACCTTTACTACAGAAACTATACCAAGATTTCACAGTCGAAGGGCGTTTAATCCAAAATCGTAATCGTTTTTCTTAGTGCTTATCTCAAAATGAATTCAAAATGTTTAATGCTTATTTTTTCTTGGTCTTACTTGTTTCAACTGTTTTGTTTTTAAATTTACCAAATTAAACGCAAATTAAAATTAAAAAAACGACTTGGTAGCCTATGCGCTATTGCTGACTGCTTTCTATTCCAAATTTCATCCAGATCCGTTCGGCTGTTCTGAAGTTACACCAAGTAACAAACCTCCATACATCTCTCCATCCATCTATTCAGTATTTATAACATTACTAGCTGTCGCCCGCGACTCCTCCCTCGCTCAATTAGAAAAAACTTAAAAAGTAGCCTATGTGTTTTTCCAGACTATATTCTACATCTGTGCCAAATTTCATCAAGATCCGTCCAGCCGTTCCGGAGATACCTTCAAACAAACATCCATCCATCCATCTAAACATTCGCATTTATAATATTAGTAAGATTAATTATAAGATAATCGTATAACCTGTCTTGTTGTTGTCGGAACTATATTCTAGTTATGATCTACCGTACATAGTCATAGATTCACGTGTGCTTACAAGAAGGCATTGTCGTCCTACTTTTCATTTTCACTTTACCAATGTCGCAATGAATACCTTGTTATACTCGTAGCTATGATGCATAACGCCAAATTATGCCTTGGTGTAGATAATGACCTCCCAACGATTGTTCACTGTTATGGAACCTTCGTAATATATTTATAATTAAAGAGTTTTGCAACATAATATACATAATATTGTTATGTTTATTGTATCGTTTTTTTGATACTTTTTTGTCAGACTTGTTTTCGAAACGATGTGTTTTCAAAACGTATGTTAATAAAAAAACTAAAAGTTTCACATTAATTATAATTGTGTTTAGAATAACAATGATGAATGGTGAAAAATAGAACTCTATAAAAATACGTGAAGCGAAAACTTTGCAATCTTTGAACAAACAATTGTGAAATTTGAACCAATTAAGGTGGCGAAGGAAGAATAACTTTATTAGAATAATTGTAAACTAAAGATTAATAAGTGTAGATATGTTTTACGGCTTTTACATTGGAATAGATACGTTATGTTGATGAAATCCGTCAGTTCTTAGTATTACAAAATCCATTACCCTTTGAGTAATGTTACTTGTCAATGTTACGGTAATTTATTTACGGGTGCATCCGTAAATAAATTGTTTCCATTCAAAGTAATGACAAGCATGGCAGTCTCTTACAGAAAATGACCTGCTTTCATACGTTACGATGCCAAAAGAGATTATGATAAATTACCAAAAGATTTTATTGCTCACTACGATATTTATTAGAAGATGTTCATTCCAAAATGACTCAATGTATATCGCTGAAATTGGGCAAATCACAGTCTGGAAGAATGCATAATCTGCTAATAAATAAATTTTAATAGCTAGTTAAATATAAAGAAAACTCGAGAACAATCGAGAGTATTGAAACTTGTTTTCTATTTTACATATATTAGTAAAATTATATAATTCGTTGTAACGAAAACTTATTCCTTCGTATACGTATTCATAAAGATTCCGAACACTGTAAAAAAATAAACGATAACAATATTTACTTTTAAAAGTAAATATTGTTATCTAATATATATTAGATGAACACGTCATTGTAGTTTCGGGTACAAAATACAAAATGGAAAACACTACAGTCATTTCGTTCGACAAACTTAAGGATAGATTAATTATATTAAAAAACATTTTCAATTTTTTCAACCTTACTAATATTATAAATGTGAATGTTTAGATGGATGATGGATGTTTGTTAAAAGGTATCCACAGAATAGTTTCATAGATCTCGATGTAATTTGGTATAGATGAAGAACACAGTCTGGAAGAATACGCAGGCTACTTTAAAGTATTTTTTTTTAAATTCCGAGCGGACAAAGTTGTCGACAGCTAGTTTGACATGAAATATGAAGGCCTCACTGGACTTTCAAAATAACACATTTTAAATATTTACTTGACACATCACGCGATACGATGCCGTATGCTTAAAGTTATGTATCACTTATGTAACTATTCTTATATCTAGAAAATTAGGGATGGTGTTGTCTGCGATTTTTTTTACTACGATAATTGCTTTATTAATTACAATTGAAAAATGGGCCTACAAAATGATTTTATATCGTAATACGATATAAATGTCATATATCAAGTATTATTTTTAGATACATTTGTAACTTATTTCTATGTCATATTTAAGCATGAAAATATCAATATTTGTCATATGTACTAAGTTATTGTACATATCGATTTTCGATTTAAATCGACATGTACATACATTTATCCGAAAAACAAATTGATACATGGCGGGATTCGAACCCTGCAGATTGCAAGTCAAGAGCTGAGCCACCGACGATGTAATGACATAATATTTGCTAAATTTATAAAATTAAAACAGAATTATTTAATAATTACGATAAGATTTACGTCTCTGTTTCAAGAATAACATTATTTATCCCATGACCTTTTTTATAATTCTTCTTTATCATCCTATTTTCATAGGTGATAAAATTATAATAGTTCTACATGTAGCATATTATAATCCACAACTAGCATATAAAACTATTTTACCACATGCTTATTATGTTTTGATAAAGACCTTGAATAGTTATTTCAAACTGGTAGACCTTCATTATACAGTAATGTATTATAAAATTCAAACATTATGACGGCTCGTAGTTGCTAACATATTACCTTCACAGGTGGGGAGCTAGCTGGGCCCACTACGGACTCGTTTCGTTCGATGTTTCGAGCCGCCATAAAGTTTCGATGACAACGTACATATTTCCAACATACGTAATATTTAAAGCATTTCATATTATGAATATGTATATATACAATATGTAGAGATAAAATTTATGAGAAATGAATAAAACTAAAAAAACTTATCACACATGCTACGAGTTTAAACTGCCATTTTAAAAATTATACTTGGAGATAGAGAACCTCAACTTGGTAAAAATACAAAAAGATCTATATTTACCACTTGTATCCTATTTATACTAAAGAAAATTTTATAATACACCTGTAATTGAATTGTTTTACAATTGATATACGGAAAATCAGATTATTAGAAATTTTATTTAGCTATCTTGAAAAATTATTCCTAAATTCTACAATAACGTATTAGTGACTTCTAATTTTTACCATTGCTTCGATAAAAATATTATTAATATTATTTTTTATCGATGGATGTTTGTAAAAATATAGTTTGTGATTAGTTGATAGCCTTCAAAATTTCCATCCGTAACAGGTTTGCTCTGGGATGTTAACGGGTAACGAACAAAGAACATTTTTTTTATTGTAAGTTGATTTTTATAATGTTACTACAGTTTTTTCTAATAATTAATTTAATAGTTATAGTATGATTACGTAACCATAACCTCAGTCATGCTTTATAAACTCATGTTTGCATTTTTTTTTCCTAATTAAAAGTAATGTGTTATTTTATTGGCTACACTCCTAGATTACGTTTTTATAATGTTTACAAAAATTAAAATGAAAAATACAGTCGAATTGACAACCTCCTTCTTTTTGAAGTCGGCTAAAAATAAAATTGTGAAGTACATATTAAAATTTATTTTTAAAACAACTATTTTGTTTCAACCCTAACGGAGTAATCGAACTCTTAAATAATCACTGAACCTATATAACTAAGCTACTCCAATATTATATTCATTCCTATCGTAGTCAAGCGCGAGTTCATTCGTAATAAAAAATAACGAGACAATGTTCACATTACAACGTTTGTATATAATCATTTTTGTTGTTATTCTATTTATAAGAGCAATATTATTGTCCAATGAAATAAACTGTGATGACATTTTTAAGGCAGAAGGCAATTTTTCTAACATCAAATCGCACTCCATAAACACATCTCGAGTTAGAATTTGTATAGAGCAATTAAACAACAAGAACTTAACAGAATCAGACGCCGTTCACATTTGGCGACTCTTAATAAAAATATTTAATGGCGTATCAAATATACCAGATGAGACACTTTCGGTACTTCGCTGGGTGATACCAGGTATAAAAAAAGCTGATTATGAAAATTTAACTTTTACCGAAATCGACATGATTCAACACTTCGGTCTGGATTACAACCTTAGTGATGAGCAATTATCAGCAATTGCGGATCGTGTACGAAAGGATTTTGCTTCTAAGGAACCCGAAGATTATACAGTTTATGATCTTAAAGCCCTTAGAAATATACTATGCGGATTCAACGCAAGTGACATACGAAAAATCCACCCTTCAGCGTACAAAGAAGCATCGTATGAGATAGGTCAACTTAAATGCAAGTCTGATGTAATGAAAGCGTTCGCTTCGCTTGCTATCCATAAGAAAGCATATGGTCCCGCAGAAAACTGGACCGACTCTACGATAAAAATAATCGGAGAAGTGAAGAAATATTTGCCCAAAAATATAATTACTGGTAAAAATTTATATGAACAAATTATAAACACAGATAGCTAATTGTAAATCATTGTTCATTAATTGATAGCTCTTAATAAATGATTCAGCAATAAAGTGTAACCTGTTCTATTATTTCCAACCATATCCGTATACCATTAAACTCATCAATATAACTGGTTAAGTTACATACTTATGTACAACGTTTGAAACCATATTTATAAAGTATGTAGTATTTCATAATTTGATTATTGCTATCGTATCTTATGATCACTGAAGTTTATTGTGCTATGAAATACAGCCTTAAGAAAGTGTGATGGATTAAATGAAAGAGGATATGTAAGTAGGCAGTTAATTTAGATATGATGTCGAATAGACATGTATGGAAGAGCTGTAAATACTGTGGCGACCCTCCGTAGGAAAAAAGGCCAGCTGATGATGACGGTGATGCTAAAAGTTTTTTAATCTCGGTCCTGCTTTAATACTGGCTCTAACAAATGAAAAGCAATATTTTGTAAACGTGGTTACTGCAAATATTGTGTCAATTATCTGAACATGTATTAAATGTATTTTTGATTTGGATTTCAATGCGATTTCTCTTTATTAAATGTTTAGTTTCACTAAACGTGTCCATTCTTTTCGGTATTAAAGTATTGATTATAAATACTGCCATCCTGATCACATTAGTTTAACATAATGAGTTAAAAGGTATTTTAATGAATTGCTGCACGAAAAACCTTCCATTGCATGATTTTGGATTCAATTAATATTGCAATAAAAATGCACCTCGGTATGACGTTATTGGTAGTTTGCTTTTAGTAGTTTTTACATATTTATATTGTATATTTATGCAAATTTAGCTGTTAATTAAGCAACTTAATTCGAAAGGAAGGCCAGTATTAAAAAAAACGTACCATTATTTATCAAAATTACCTACCATTTACTGATGTTCAAATTAAAAATCTAATTCTTTATAAATAATTCTTCTCGTCTCACTCATATTCATTTTATTATACTTGTTTTGAAATTCTCTCTAAAATAATCCTGTCTGCTACACGATGAATACATTCAATGCCATCATGATTTTCTCGTATATAAGTGAAGTCACTGGGCGGCATTGAACGATTTATTTATCATAATTGTACTTTAGTTACAGTATAATGCAGTCAGCAAATATTCTGCTTACTGTGAGTACAACATTGGGGACCGGCAATGAAAAATGTGAAGACGATCTTATGAGCCCCACACCCGGGGACTACATGGCGGTCGCGGCTCGGGAGCTACGGGAAACATCATCAACTAAAGAACAGGCCCTCAATATCATGAGGGAATGGATACAGAAGAATCATGACATAAGAAACGTTAGACAAGGTATACTAACCTTAGTAGTTACTTTGGTACACGGCGTTGTAGTTGGGACTTCTTCAAGAGTGCCTATCAGTAAAATTTAATGTGGGCCACGCGCAATTGAGGCAGAAGAGTTCTTTTGTTCTCGACGCACCATATTGAATGTAGGGCACCATAATGCCTCTCAAATAAAAGTTCTTAATTGATGTCAGCTACTGGTGGCATTAGGCTCCGACTAGATCATACGAATGCAACGGGATTTTAAACGACTGCTAACATGCACATTGCCTAGATTTCAAGTTTGTACATAACCGGATATAATAGACCAGTGTAATAGCGAACAAGTACCCCCTGCTTGCTATTACACTGTTTCCGACTTGCGTGTTTAATTGCATAACATTGAATCAAATACCGCAAAGGTCAAACGAAACCAGATTGGTTCCGCGTGACTGCAATCTTGAAACAACTAAACATGCCACCGGAAATTTATATACTTATTTGTTTGTGTGTACATAATACATATGCATATGGTTATTATTTTTATTTTCACCATAATTGTCTTTGTAACTTAGATATTATTTTGAAATTGTATAACTTTATGTATATTTAACTGTGTGACACAAAATATTAAATATTTTTTATTCGTTTCTTTACAGACGACAACTTTTTATTACGTTTTCTTCGTTATAAGAAATACAGTATTCCAATGGCTCAACAGACATTGTTAAAATATCTAAGTTTAAGGAAATACTATCCAGAGTGTTTCACCAACCTCGACTATGAAGAGCCTAATGTTGCTGAAATATTGAACAGTGGGTGAGTTCCCAAATTGAAATTTGTAACGTTTTATAGAATGTTTATCTTCGTATTAGTTGTCTTTAGCGACTTTGTCCGGATTAAATTAAAAAAAAAAAAACGGAGTTACCCTATACGCCAGACTACGATACAAATTTCATACAAATCCGTTATTATACCTTCTACAAAAAAAGTTCCAGTTTACATTAAATTAGACGATATAAAGATAAGTTAGTGCATCAGTAGCGCAGATCGGTCTGGACCGTAATCAAAAACATCCAGATTCCATCACCGCCAGTTCGATTTTCGAATTTCATATGTACATTTATCCGAAGTTCTTAGGGGGAGGAGAAAATCGTTATGCAATATGATAACTTGGGTAACTTGAGTAGGATCTGGGAAACGTGGAAACCTGACGACGACGTTTCTAAATTAGTATTTAATTTTTCAGATACATTGTGGTATCACCAGTTCGTGATAACAAGGGGCGACGTGTCATCGTTTATAACATAAGTATGAATTGTTTTTTATTATGTTTGAAGCGACGCTATGCAAGTTTTTTACAGCAAAATTTATGAATGCGACTGTTACTCTTGTTTTGTTTTCTGCACAGCAATTTTTTACGCGTTGCCACAAACTCCAAGATCTTGTTGAAGCTTTACTTTACTTGCTATTTTGTATGCAATGTTTCGATATCTTTGAATACTAACATCTTCTATCGTGAAATATTTTTAATTTTTTATGTTGAACAAGCCAGCGCTTGAGCATCATCACCATATGCGAGACAATTACTGATTGTGGAATTTCATTGTCAACAAACCTGTACAAAGATATACTAATATACCTTGTTTTCTGTTTGAAAAAAAAAGATATAACAGTATATTTTTATTAGAAAATACATCTGTTTCGTACAGTGGAATTCCACTGATATACATGAAATTACTAATTGATTTTTGTAACGTAAAATGCGTCCTTGCAGCAAGCTGCGTCTTTCTAACCGAAAAATTCCACTGCTGCTCGTAACACAATAATTAACACAATTGTCATCCCTTTCATTATGTGTGACAAAACAGAAACCACAATATGTATTAATAACAAAAATATGCACAAGTGTCACGGCAGTGGAATTCTACGGTTTTAAATAATCAATTTTGTTTCAATAGGTAAGTTCAACGCTAACAAATTCACATGCTGGGATATGTGCCGCGTGCATATAGTCGTATATGAGAGCCTGTTGGACGACCCGGTAGATCAAATAATGGGTTTCACACACGTTGGAGAAGGTACAGGAGTAACCGCTGCTCACGTCACCGCCTGGAACCCATCTGACTTCGGTAGAATGTTGAAGTGGGGAGAGGTATATTGGTCTATTCTTTTATCCCAGAACTTTATTTACACTTGTATATTACATACTAGCTGTTGTCTACTACTTGGTCCGCGCATAGAATAACTTCCCAACTATGAAATATTTTTTTAAATAGGTTCGGAGTCTATTCAATGCAAACAAACAATTTAATCACGCCTTATATACTCTTTGACAAAAAGGTAGTTTCCACTAAATTTAAAAAACGCCACAGTTTAAAGTGAATCATTCGTAAAAATATGATTTTCTTGAAAATTCACTTACGATTGTAGATGTAAAACATTATCCGTTTTTTTTATCACAGCGTCTCATACTTAATTTTCCTCGATATTATGTATAGATACACCAATGTTATTCATTGTATGGATATTTTACACTAGATGTTGCCCGCGACTCCGTCCGCGTGGAATTAAAAGAAATCGTAACAAAAACTTAACAAGTGGCCTATGTGTTCTTCCAGACTATGTTCTACACCTATGCCAAATTTCATAGAGATCCATTGAGCTGTTGAGATACTTTCAAACAAATATCCATACATCGATCCATCTAAACCAGGGATTCCCAAACTATTTTGGACAAGTGACCCCTTTTCCAAAATGAACTATTGCCTCAGACCCCCATGGCCAAATTACCTACTTTTAAGATAAACCCACTTACTCATAATGGTCCGCTAACTTAAAACAGCTGCTACAGAGTGTTATTTTTCATTCTGACTTAGGTCAATAGAAGAAGACAGAGTGAGAATTAGCAATGCTTTAAGTTAGCAGACTATTATTAATAGGGGTCAGTTTCTAGACCTCATCGACCCCCAAAATCAGTTTTCGTTTATGTCGACACCTAGGAAACCGATATCGACCACTTTGGGAATCCCTGCTCTAAACCTTGGCATTTATAACATTAGTATGATTAGTAAGATGTACGTGCTTCCTTGAATGGTTACACCATACACGGTCGAGCAATGTAGGTAGCGCTGCTATCATGTCGTAAATCGTTTTAAAGGGCAAGTCTCCTTGCGTGCGTAGACAGACATGAAATGCTGAAATACCTACTATTCCAAACTAGTATCAATATTGCAGTTATCCAAGCGTAAAGTTTTAATACATGCGTCCTTAACATACAACATAAATGAACTATTTCCTTTATAATCATAGCATGAACAAGAAAATAAAGATATAATTGCAAGATATAAATACCAGAAGTAGGAAAATACCAACATTTAATACACGTAATATATATTATATTGTACACGTATATATTGAAGTAATTCTGTTTGTTACTAACATCTGAACATTCCTTTTTTTAATAATAAATGATAATATTTCAAGACCGCGGCACGTTGAAACAGTTTTCGTTCCATGAAAGAGACGCAAGTAATAATCAAATTGTGGTCTTTCAACTCATTGACTAGATCAAAGTCTAAGCCATGTTCTGTCTTTTGTGTAATGATAGTTTTTTTCTTTTTTTAGCAATCACTTCCGATGCGACAGAAGGATTTCCACCTCGTCAATATCCCGCCCGCACTTAAATATATTATCGATTTTGCAGTAAGCAAAGTATCAACTAAAATGGCACAAAGACTTAATGTAAGATATAAAAATAGTTTTCTGAAATAGTATTACTAAATTTAGATAACTAGAAGGTGAAAGAAAGAAGCAGCTTTTAATACTTGCTGGTTATTCTAGGCGACCCTACCGTGGCTTAATGACAAAATATTCACTCAAAACCATTGCTATTTCGGTTTTTTTCCGAAGATGTGAGAAAGACGACAATGTTTTCGAAAGAAAATCCACGGTTAGTGCTAATATAAATAATATTTAGTTCATAAAAAATTTTGTTTTTTAGATTCATACGAACCTTAAACAGCTGCATAAAAATTTGAATGTCGCTTGTTTACCTACGTCTTACGGTGGTCCTTTGCAACTTCAAGACATGATCTCTTACACAAGACAACTGCTCTCATATCAGAAGAAGAAACTTCTAGCTTTGGACGACATGGAGATATTAAGCACCAGAGGGATTACTTCTTCCAGAAACAGGCCCATTATCAAGGATGGTACTGTTTCAATAGAAGGAAGCTTTAGAAAATTAGATATAGATTAATTAAGTTAAAAACTTTAGAGTATTAATTTTAATGTATAATAATAGATTAAGAATAATTTTTAAGAAAACAGTTACTTTTCTCAATTTATAAGACGACTTGATTTAAATCTAAAAAGTTTGTATATCGTGGCAACTTTTTCTGATCTTAGTTTTAAATAATGAAATAAACTATTGGAAATAAATGAAATTAGACTTAACAACTACAGGTATGACTTATTTATTACTTTTTTTATATACCATTACTTATACTCTCAACAGACGTTAAGTAAGTGTACGCGTGTGACGCCGTTTAAATTGGAATGTAAAGGAAACTCCTCAATCCTGTATTATATTAGTTTATTAGAATCTTAAACTAGCTTCTAATTCTAACAAGCCGGTGTGAAGTACCATATGCAGTTAAGTTTATTAATATTAAAACTTTTTAATTCAGATCGATTTCATAACATACTGTGACGACATTCAGTTGTACAAATTAAATAATTACTCCTAATTAATATTCTTTAACTACAGTAAGTTTGAAAGTTATTAGGAAACAAATTAAAAGAAAGAGATTAAAAAAATACTTTTATAATGATATTGTAATTAAAAAGAACAAATAATTTGAAAAAGAAAAATTACAAGTCAAGACGATTTAAACGAGAGTAAACTCGATGAGTTGTTTCATTGCCAAGTTCCTATAACCAGTAACTAGGAAGTAAATGGTGGACAGAGAAAGGCAGGAAAAATATATTAACACAGTCGAACGTGGATAAGCGAGAAACCTCTGAAAGTAAGTTGTCCAGTCCCGACAGACGACCTGCATAAGCGAGATTCTCGGACTAGAGATAAATTTTTATAAGCGAAAAAATGTCGCAGTCCCTTGGACTCTCTCTTATTCAGGTTCGATTGCACAATGCACTTGAACATAATATTTAGTTATTTTGAGAAACACTTTAAAACGCATCCATCCATCTATCCATGAATCCAATTTTTGTAACAGATCAAACCTATTTACCGTTTAAAAACTAAATCCTATGTCCTGCGTACACTTCGCAGTAAAACACTCATAATCTTATTTTATCTCAGACGTATGCAAAACAAATAATATGTGCGATAACCATGGTTGATTTCACTGAAGAATCCAACCCATTCTCGAAAGCATTTGGATATGACTACGTTCCTACCGCACGCTTCTTTTACACTGCGGCACAAAAACACTGAGACTTGCCAAATCCGACACAAAAACACTAAGACTTGCCAACTCCAACACAACACAAAAGACTTGCCAACTCCAACTCAACACAAAAGACTTGCCGATTCCGACACAACAACAAAACTGAGACATATCTACCAGCCTACTGTATCGCCCAGGTATCTGCGACCAGAAAACTTGTGCGATGTCCACGGGTGGTTACACTGAAGAATCCAACCCATTCACCAAAGCACTTGGATATATCTGCGTTCCTACCACACTCTTCTTATACACTCCGGCACAAAATCACTGAGACTTGCCAACTCCAACTCAACACAAAAGACTTGCCGATTCCGACACAACAACAAAACTGAGACATATCTACCAGCATACTGTATCGCCCAGGTATCCGCGACCAGAAAACTTGTGCGATGTCCACGGGTGGTTACACTGAAGAATCCAACCCATTCACCAAAGCACTTGGATATGACTACGTTCCTACCATACGCTTCTTGTACACTCCGGCACAAAAACACTGAGACTTGCCGAATCCTAGACAAAAACACTGAGACTTGCTGACTCCGACACAACAACAAAACTGAGACATATCCACCAGCATACTGTATCGCCCAGGTATCCGCGACCAGCAAAGTTGTGCGATGTCCACGGGTGGTTACACTGAAGAATCCAACCCATTCACCAAAGCACTTGGATATGACTACGTTCCTACCACACGCTTCTTGTACACTCCGGCACAAAAACACTGAGACTTGCCGAATCCAACACAGTACAAAAGACTTGCCAACTCCAACACAATACAAAAGACTTGCCGACTCCGACACAACAACAAAACTGAGACATATCCACCAGCCTACTGTATCGCCCAGGTATCCGCGACCAGCAAAGTTGTGCGATGTCCACGGGTGGTTACACTGAAGAATCCAACCCATTCACCAAAGCACTTGGATATGACTACGTTCCTACCACACGCGTCTTGTACACTCCGACACAAAAACACTGAGACTTGCCAACTCCAACTCAACACAAAAGTCTTGCCGATTCCGACACAACAACAAAACTGAGACATATCCACCAGCCTACTGTATCGCCCAGGTATCCGCGACCAGAAAACTTGTGCGATGTCCACGGGTGGTCACACTGAAGAATCCAACCCATTCACCAAAGCACTTGGATATGACTACGTTCCTACCACACGCGTCTTGTACACTCCGGCACAAAAACACTAAGACTTGCCGAATCCGACACAAAAACACTGAGACTTGCCAACTCCAACTCAACACAAAAGACTTGCCGATTCCGACACAACAACAAAACTGAGACATATCTACCAGCCTACTGTATCGCCCAGGTATCCGCGACCAGAAAACTTGTGCGATGTCCACGGGTGGTCACACTGAAGAATCCAACCCATTCACCAAAGCACTTGGATATGACTACGTTCCTACCACACGCGTCTTGTACACTCCGGCACAAAAACACTAAGACTTGCCGAATCCGACACAAAAACACTGAGACTTGCCAACTCCAACTCAACACAAAAGACTTGCCGATTCCGACACAACAACAAAACTGAGACATATCTACCAGCCTACTGTATCGCCCAGGTATCCGCGACCAGAAAACTTGTGCGATGTCCACGGGTGGTTACACTGAAGAATCCAACCCATTCACCAAAGCACTTGGATATGACTACGTTTCTACCACACGCTTCTTGTACACTCCGGCACAAAAACACTGAGACTTGCCGATTCCGACACAAAAACACTGAGACTTGCCAACTCCAACACAATACAAAAGACTTGCCGATTCCGACACAACAACAAAACTGAGACATATCTACCAGCCTACTGTATCGCCCAGGTATCCGCGACCAGAAAACTTGTGCGATGTCCACGGGTGTTTACACTGAAGAATCCAACCCATTCACCAAAGCACTTGGATATGACTACGTTTCTACCACACGCTTCTTGTACACTCCGGCACAAAAACACTGAGACTTGCCGATTCCGACACAAAAACACTGAGACTTGCCAACTCCAACACAATACAAAAGACTTGCCGACTCCGACACAACAACAAAACTGAGACATATCCACCAGCCTACTGTATCGCCCAGGTATCCGCGACCAGCAAAGTTGTGCGATGTCCACGGGTGGATACACTGAAGAATCTAACCCATTCACCAAAGCACTTGGATATGACTACGTTCCTACCACACGCTTCTTGTACACTCCGGCACAAAAACACTGAGACTTGCCGAATCCGACACAAGAACACTGAGACTTGCCAACTCCAACACAATACAAAAGACTTACCGACTCCGACACAACAACAAAACTGAGACATATCCACCAGCCTACTGTATCGCCCAGGTATCTGCGACCAGCAAACTTGTGCGATGTCCACGGGTGGTCACACTGAAGAGTCCAACCCATTCACCAAAGCACTTGGATATGACTACGTTCCTACCACACGCGTCTTGTACACTCCGGCACAAAAACACTGAGACTTGCCAACTCCAACTCAACACAAAAGACTTGCCGATTCCGACACAACAACAAAACTGAGACATATCTACCATCATACTGTATCGCCCAGGTATCTGCGACCAGCAAACTTGTGCGATGTCCACGGATGGTCACACTGAAGATTCCAACCCATTCACCAAAGCACTTGGATATGACTACGTTCCTACTACACGCGTCTTGTACACTCCGGCACAAAAACACTGAGACTTGCCAACTCCAACTCAACACAAAAGACTTGCCGATTCCGACACAACAACAAAACTGAGACATATCTACCAGCCTACTGTATCGCCCAGTTATCCGCGATCAGCAAACTTGTGCGATGTCCACGGGTGGTCACACTGAAGAATCCAACCCATTCACCAAAGCACTTGGATATGACTACGTTCCTACCACACGCTTCTTGTACACTCCGGCACAAAAAAACTGAGACTTGCCGAATCCGACACAAAAACACAGAGACTTGCCAACTCCAACACAATACAAAAGACTTGCCGACTCCGACACAACAACAAAACTGAGACATATCCACCAGCCTACTGTATCGCCCAGGTATCCGCGACCAGCAAAGTTGTGCGATGTCCACGGGTGGTTACACTGAAGAATCCAACCCATTCACCAAAGCACTTGGATATGACTACGTTCCTACCACACGCGTCTTGTACACTCCGACACAAAAACACTGAGACTTGCCAACTCCAACTCAACACAAAAGTCTTGCCGATTCCGACACAACAACAAAACTGAGACATATCCACCAGCCTACTGTATCGCCCAGGTATCCGCGACCAGAAAACTTGTGCGATGTCCACGGTTGGTCACACTGAAGAATCCAACCCATTCACCAAAGCACTTGGATATGACTACGTTCCTACCACACGCTTCTTGTATACTCCGGCACAAAAACACTGAGACTTGCCGAATCCGACACAAGAACACTGAGACTTGCCAACTCCAACACAATACAAAAACTTGCCGACTCCGACACAACAACAAAACTGAGACATATCCACCAGCAAAGTTGTGCGATGTCCACGGGTGGTCACACTGAAGAATCCAACCCATTCACCAAAGCACTTGGATATGACTACGTTCCTACCACACGCTTCTTGTACACTCCGGCACAAAAACACTGAGACTTGCCAACTCCAACTCAACACAAAAGACTTGCCGACTCCGACACAACAACAAAACTGAGACATATCCACCAGCAAAGTTGTGCGATGTCCACGGGTGGTCACACTGAAGAATCCAACCCATTCACCAAAGCACTTGGATATGACTAAGTTCCTACCACACGCTTCTTGTACACTCCGGCACAAAAACACTGAGACTTGCCAACTCCAACTCAACACAAAAGACATGCCGACTCCGACACAACAACAAAACTGAGACATATCTACCAGCCTACTGTATCGCCCAGGTATCCGCGACCAGAAAACTTGTGCGATGTCCACGGGTGGTCACACTGAAGAATCCAACCCATTCACCAAAGCACTTGGATATGACTACGTTCCTACCACACGCTTCTTGTACACTCCGGCACAAAAAAACTGAGACTTGCCGAATCCGACACAAAAACACAGAGACTTGCCAACTCCAACACAATACAAAAGACTTGCCGACTCCGACACAACAACAAAACTGAGACATATCCACCAGCCTACTGTATCGCCCAGGTATCCGCGACCAGCAAAGTTGTGCGATGTCCACGGGTGGATACACTGAAGAATCCAACCCATTCACCAAAGCACTTGTCATGACTACGAACTGCACATGACAATTCGTACACAATATCTACTATCTCACTGCATTGCTCAAATACATGCACATGCACGAAAAGATTAAGATAAGAAAAGTCACCTTTAGGAAGAATAACACTTTAACAGAGTTCGAGCATCAAGTTACTAATTGATTTTTAGTAGAAACTAGCTTTTGCCCGGGACTCCGTCCGCGCAGAATAAAAAAAAATAGAAAACGGGGTAAAAATTATCCTATGTCCGTTTCCTGGTTCTAAGCTACCTGCCCACCAATTTTCAGTCAAATCGATTCAGCCGTTCTTGAGTTATAAATGGTGTAACTAACACGACTTTCTTTTATATATATAACTAGCTTTTACCCGCGACTCCGTCCGCGCGGAATAAAATAAGAAAAAAAAGAAAACGGGGTAAAAATTATCCTATGTCCTATTCCTGGTTCTAAGCTACTTGCCCACCAATTTTCAGTCAAATCGATTCAGCCGTTCTTGAGTTATAAATGGTGTAACTAACACAACTTTCTTTTATATATATAGATAGATAGATATTTCAATTGTATTCTGGTATCTAAATAAAAAATTCTGGTATCATTTTAGTTGATTGTCTTAGAAGCGATTGCGAAAACACGAGTCTAACAAACCGCATTTCCAACTGCCTAAATAACTTTTTTTTTCCCCTGTTTTTTCAACTTAAAGGCTGAAGACATTGACCATATATTTTGGTATTAATGGTACGGTATTGAAAAGCGCTGGTATTTTTACCCACGTTCATATCCACCTTTCCTAACAACGCAACCGTAATTATTTATTCGCAAATAAAATAAAATAAAATAAAACAAAAAAAATATAACGAAAAATAATATTTTTAATCTCACTAAAGTTATTCTTATGTAATGTTATATAACTTAAAATAAAAACAAATAACTTCCTATATACAGAGATTCATTGACAAGTATTAAACAACCTATCAAATACATAATGACAATAATATTAATATATTCAGCTTATTCCATATCGGAGAGTTGTTTATTCCACTGTGGAAATTTACTTAACTCTAAGAACAAATATTTTGGTAAATCTTTAGTTTTTTTACCGATCATATCGAAATTCAAATCTAAATGTTGCTGACTTATAGAGTTTTCTAGAAATATCTTGGCTTGCATAACTTGAGCGGTTGACGGTGCTTCTTGTGTATAATTACCTGTACATAGAAAAATTATATTGCAATTTGTTTTACATAAGATAAAGTCAAAACTATTTATATTTTACAATGACAAGAGAGCAATGGCACAAGACAAATTAAAAAAAATAATTTACCTATAAATGCCAGGACTATGGCGTTTGCAGAGTAATCAGGAAAAATGACTGAATTTCTTCGCCATCCTAGAGCTTCGAAGGTCTCTCCGTCGGGTGACACCAAGAAGTTATATTGTAGGCGGGTTCCATTTTCCTAGTAGGAAATAATTACTATTTAATTAAGAATTTGCTCCTCTTAATGTCTCTTAATTAACATTAAACTTATAAAATTTTTCCTTGTAACTGTATAAGAGGTATTTATTTCACACAATTTAAATGTTGTCAAGATAATACTGCTTTGCATTTACCTGCATTGAGTTCAGTAGTGTAGAACAAGTTATTGTACAGTTGCATCCATCTGTATCCGTCTGAACAACAATGACTGTGTTCTTCTTCAACTGTGGCACAAGATTCACTTGATCAACTTCCTTATTCTTATCCCATTGAAGACGGCTAACATAAAGCTCCGGTACTTCGATTGGTGGTAATACATTCTCTGAAATTTTTAAATAATGTAAATATTGTGTAAATAAATTATAGTATTTTGGAATAAAAAGAGTTTTTAATAATACGAAAAGCTCCATGACGCAGGTACAGCACAAACAAATGTTAAAAGCGCAAACAGAGGAAACAGAATTATTAGCAAGAGCCTTCAGAATTTAAGACTAATTGCAGATAGCCACAATGCTGATCTATATTTAAAAATGTCTGTCAATAACACCATTGGTTTCTGAGATTAAAATCTCTTAAAAACATATCAGCTGTCCTGTTAACGTTATACGGCGATTTAGGTCTCAGTAACCTACCATTAGTAGTGTAAGTACACAGCAGTTAAAAGTTAACATACACAGGAAACATACTGCGGTATTCATTTTAAAGATAAGAAGCAAGCATGTTTTGCAAATTCGCCACACTCATTATTTTGATCAAACACATGTGAAAATGAAAATTAATAAAACATTCACCTGATCTGCTTTGGATGATCAGGAGATATGTGCCAATGACAATACCAGATAGTAGGATTAAGAGAAGCAAGCTGACAACAGCCCTGGTGCGATAGTGATTATCATTGCCTTGATACCTCGGGAAGCGTTGGAGAAGTGGTGTTGCCTCAGTGCCCCTATTCTCTTCTTCAGCACGGTAAGAATTAGTGCGTGATTCATGATCTGTAGAAAAATTGGTCTTGGTATTTATTTGTCTTGTCTTTTCTTACATTCTTAGCATCACCTAATGAGTACCTAGCTAAATATATAAAATCGCTATGTAAAATATAGCTTGTATATAAATCAAGTCTTTAATTTATTATAACATAATTCAAAATTGTTGGAATTGGAATTGAATACTCTTGAAACACTAAGAAAATAACAATGTGAACAAAACAAGTAAACATTAAACAAGGATATTTAAATAATAAGATAATTACATAATTCTTGAAGTAAGATTTCCACCATAGTAATACTAATACTAGAAAATGTTTGAACAACATCACTATCAACACATTGTGTCAGAATTAATGTTTAAACTGAACTAAAGTCATTATCAAGTGTTCTGGGTTTTTTTATTATAATATGTATACTAACAACAATTATCCATTGTAATATGATTGTAACATGAGTACTCCGTTTAAATTTACATCTGTTTTTCAGAGATAAAAATGTTTATTTTAAATATTTGGTTAATATACTCATAGATAGTTTGGTCTGACAATATTTATTTAAACTGTAATGTTGCTAATGTTATACATTTATACCCTGTTAGGAGTATAACAGGAAATCATGTGGAATACATCAGAAAAACTGGTTGCGAGCGAAATAATGTAGGAAATCATTCTTCAGAAATTCCAATATGTTATTACAACACTTTAGTTCAAATATTTTCACAAATTAGCTGAAAAAGTCATTGTTATGGTAGCAATGTATGGAATTTTAGATTCTACTGTTTAGTAAATTTCAACTTCAGATTAAAACATTGAATAATTGAGGTACAATAACAAGAGAATCTATATGCAAAAGCTAATGTTATAAGCTACATAATAATAATAATAATAACTTTTTATTGCCATTAAAATTAACAAAAATATAAAACACAGATATTTTTAATGTTCAGTGATGCTAAAAGGGGGTGGTTCAGCTTCACCAACACTGGTCAGGATACAGTGTCGAGCTGGTTTTCAGCCACACCTTCCCAAGACATCACTATTTATATTTAACTACCAACTTATTTTGGTAATTTTATATGTGGTGTTTGGTAAAAATAGGTACAGATGATCATCAATAACAAATATATGTTGTGAATATTAATATATATATTATTAATACAATGATAAGTGAGTGAGTAAAATAAAGATATAAACAAGTGGACTTAAACAAATTTTCTATTTAATATGGGGATCCATTTAAAATCCGAACTAAGGCAAGGGGGCAAATGTGCAGCCGATTTATGCGACCTAAAATTATTAAAACTAACGGTCATGAACATCGACAATGCCAGAGAAACTTGAGATGCATTGCTCTCCTTTATAGGATGGATGAGGTCTTCTCAAAGCATTTTCAGCCTAATTGGAATAAGATGTGTGATAGTTCTGTACAGTTCCAAAGTGGTGATTGGACATTACCCGCAACATTAAGGGTTACAGATTTTTCGAGGATCTTGACTAAATGGAGCATGTAGCATCCATAGGAATGACACATGGCATGCAAGTGCATATTGTCAAGTAGCTACTTCTTTTAAAGATGAAAAAAAAAAACAATGTAATAGTTAATAATTAGTCGATAAGAAAAAACTGCAATCTCATTTCTATGATAGTCAACAAGTCTATAAATTTTAATTTAAAAAAATGCCACTTAATATGGATAATATGGATCTTGTGACCATAATTCTAAATAGGTACAATGCAGAATTGATGAAAAATTTTACTCATACGAAATGAATTAAATCTATTTAATCAAATTTCAAAACAAAGTAATCAATATTCACAACGTATGTTACACAATAAAATAAGAAAAAATTCTTACCGACTGGAGATATGAGTGGTTGCATTCTTAATCAGGGCACCATACAGTACAGACCACTCCTGATAGCATTACTATTCACACAAAAGATATTTACTCATGGGCGGGGACAGTGTGTGTAGTCTCGATGAAAGCCATGGAGAAAAGAAAGATTTTATCAATCAATATCTGTATCAGAGCACTATAGGTATGGGGTAAATGGGAAAGTATATAACACAAAAGTATATAACAATCCGAAAATCAATACAGGGTGGGATAAACCACAGATTATAAAATAGGACGTCTCTTTGTTTCATGTCATTTTACTACCTCCGTGAAGTTGGCCCCCTCAATTTTCTTTACGCGAATCGTTTGAGAATCGTTTGATAGGGTTTGAGAGAAAAGAAATATCGTTTGAGAGTTCCTACTTTCTCCGTAAAAACAATTTAAATTTTTGTGTGAAGTTGTCCCTCACTTTTTTTTTTTATGCGAATCGTTAGAGAGTCGATTTAGTTCTGGCACTAAGACGTTTCAAATTCATTGTGTATGTAGAAAATTGAGAGAAAAGAGAAATCGTTTGAGAGTTAATACTTTTCCTGAAATAAATATTTCAACTTCGGAATCGAAAGTTAGAAATCGATTTCCCTTTTTTTCCGAAATAAATATGGCAATCATGCACTTAGACGTTTCAAATTTACTGTGTAGGTAGAGAATGGTTAGAGAGTAATTGAGAGAAAAGAGAAATCGTTTGAGAGTAAATACTTTTTCTGAAATAATAATTTCAATTTTGGAATCGAAAGTTACAAATCGATTTTCTTTTTCCCCAAATTTAGTATGGCAATCATGAACTTAGACGTTTCAAATTTATTGTGTAGGTAGGGAATGAAATATTGATTCAGAAAAAGTATAACTTTCAAACGATTTCTTTTTTCTCTCAATCACTCTCTAACCATTTTCTACCTACAAAATAAATTTGAATCGTCTAAGTACATGATTGCCATATTTAATTCGAAAAAAAGGAAAATCAATTTGTAACTTTCGACTCCGAAATTGAAATATTTATTACAGAACCAGTAAAAACTCTCAAACGATATTTCTTTTCTCTCAATGTCTCTCAAACGAAAAAAAAAGTGTGGAGGCCAACTTCACACTAAGATTTTAAGTTGTTTTTACGGAGAAAGTAGGAACTCTCAAACGATATTTCGTTTCTCTCAAACCCGTTCAACCGATTTGCGTAAAAAAAAGGAGTGAGGGGGCCAACTTCACGGAGGTAAACAACTCACGCCAGTAATCCAGAGGGGTAGGCAGAGATTAAGGACTTGTATTTGGCATCGTCATGCAGATCTCTCTCGCCTCTTTCACATTCGAAAGGATATGTATTATTATTTACAGTCTTTGGTGGAATGAATTTAGACAATTGGCGGGTATCGTTAAAAAGAAGTAAATTATAATATTCATGATGAAAGAAATATTAAAAGTATCCAATACTTTATTGTGATACAAAACTAATACTCAGGCAATACCTCCCTACCCAAATTAAACACAATTTACGCAGTTAAATAGTTTTAATGCTGAATTTAGAACATACAGTTTGAGTTTATAAGCAAAAATAAACACATCGCAGCAATTAAAAAGTCATATATAGCACAAATATGATAAACTTAACAGAAATTTAAATGGTGGTGGGTTTTTCTTTTGGTTCTAATGTAGTCCAAATAAAACCACTGGAATCATTGAGTTTTGATTCACTTACAGGGTATGGACTTTTACTATCTTTGTAGTAATCAGAAGGGGCGTGCATTACAAAATGCATGTAATCTAATTTACGTGGCAAATCCTCTTCAGGACCTGAAAAAAAAAACAATAATATTTTTCTTTGCTAAACTACTAATGAATTATATCTAGAAGGTTATTAAAAGCAAGATTTTTAAATCTTTGTTTGATAACACTTACAGATACTTGAGGCCCAAGCTTCCAGGTTGCTGTTTCAGAAGACCATGTTTTCATGTAAGCTAGGCCTTGGAAACTGCACATGTGTGTTTGTGTGTAGGTATTATAAATAGATACAATTTTAGAACTGACTAAGGTTTGCTGCATGACTTTACCATGTATGGTTTCCCTCTCGGGCATCAGCTTGAAATCTTACTTCTCACCTTTCTTTCCTAATGGGAATGGTTAACCCCCACTATATCAAAATCCCTTCCTTTCAGCATTAGAAAAGTGGAATTTTAAAGTATAACCTTACCAATGATATATGTGGCAGGATCGAAACCCTCTTCAGGTGGTGGACTGGCCCTGGTTCGTATCAACCAGGTTACAACAGCACTCTTCTCACAATACTGGTCGGTCAGAAAACCACGGATTTGAGCATAGTACACGCCACCATCTATATGTACCATAGCAACTATATCACCTACTTGCATATAACTACCCTGCAAAAGATATAAAATATTAATATTATAAATGCAAATGTTTGGATGTATGGATGGATGGATGTTTGTTAGAAGGCACCTGCAGAAGGGCTCGACAGATCTCGATGAAATTTGACATAAACATAGAATAAATACTGGAAGATCACATAGGCTTTCCATTAAGTTTTTTTTATTCCGCATGGATGGAGCCATGGGCGTCAGATATTTTTTCTTATATGTAATGCATTATATTATGTTACAATTTACAATACAAGCTTTTTTTATTGTTTTCAAGTATCTCGGCAGTTTGGAACTTCACAAGTCACTGTATTAAGAACACAATGCTAGGTGTATAAGCATGCAGGGGAATAGCACTGTACAAAGCGCATCTGATATTAAGCCGCCAAAAAGATTGAAATAGCTTATTTATTTTAATCTACAAATAATTTTAGTTGAATTTTGCAATAAAAAGTCTCTACATGTTACCTTATAAAATATAGAATCACTGGTGACCACAGTAGCTGTAGCTGTCGGAGCCTTTACTGGCTGTCGTTTAAAAATACTTCTTCGACCTCTTCCCCGCGGCACCGAAGTTTTGGAATACGGTGCTTGAGTTTTAGACTTATATCTTGTCGCTCTAGTACTTTTCCTGGTTCCTTTCCCCGTAGCTTTAGCGGGCTTAGATTCATCACTCTTCCCGTTCTTTCCTTCGTTATCTTTACCTTCTGTTTTCTCATCACTTTCAGATTTCGCCACTGCAGTGTCTAATTTTGATTCCTTTTTTACGGTATTTGATAAATGACAATCATTACATATTTGTCCGTTCTCTACGTTTCGCCAAAGTAAGGAATCTTTCGTCTTACACTGTACGCACACAGGTTTAGGCATTTCAGTGAGATTTCATACAATATTTAATTTACAAAACTTAAATTTTCTTAGCTAGACTCGCTTTTTGACACTTTTAATTCTAACTTTGAAAAATTGGATCGATGAAGACAGGAACGGACCTCTGTGAAGTTGGTCACATAGATAATACACTATATATGATTGGTCAAACGACCCGACCAATTACCTCAAACGTCCTCAAACTGTCAAGAAAGCAGTTGGATAAATATAGTTTTTTAACGCTGGAGTTAGTGTTAACACTCAATTTTACTAACCAAAAATGTTCTATAAATTTAATTAAATAAAAACAGGTTCAATTCGTTAGGGTGAGATCACTAGTATTAAAAAAAGAAATCTTTTAAAAGTCAATCATAAAGAAAATCAACAACGAAAATTCGATTTATCCGCAACCGTCAGTTTCTTACAATAAAATCGATTTTAAAACGAATACGAAAACTTCAACAATTTTTCAAAGTTAGAATTAAAAGTGTCAAAAAGCGAGTCTAGCTAAGAAAATATAAGTTTTGTAAATTAAATATTGTATGAAATCTCACTGAAATGCCTAAACCTGTGTGCGTACAGTGTAAGACGAATGATTCCTTACTTTGGCGAAACGCAGAGAACGGACAAATATGTAATGAATGTCATTTATCAAATACCGTAAAAAAGGAATCAAAATTAGACACTGCAGTGGCGAAATCTGAAAGTGATGAGAAAACAGAAGGTAAAAATACCGAAGGAAAGAACGGGAAGAGTGATGAATCTACGCCCGCTAAAGCTACGGGGAAAGGAACCAGAAAAAGTACTAGAGCGACAAGATATAAGTCTAAAACTCAAGCACCGTATTCCAAAACTTCGGCGCCGCGGGGAAGAGGTCGAAGAAGTATTTTTAAACGACAGCCAGTAAAAGCTCCGACAGCTACAGCTACTGTGGTCACCAGTGATTCTATATTTTATAAGGTAACATGTAGAAACTTTTTATTGCAAAATACAACTAAAGTAGGTATAAAATTATTTGTAGATTAAAATAAATAAACTATTTCAAGCGCTATTCCCCTGCATGCTTATACACCTAGCATTGTATTCTTAATACAGTGACTTGTGAAGTTCCAAACTGCCGAGATACTTGAAAACAATAAAACAAGCTTGTATTGTAAATTGTAACATAACATAATGCATTACATATAAGAAAAAATATCTGACGCCCATGGCTCCATCCATGCGGAATAAAAAAAACTTAATGGAAAGCTTATGTGATCTTCCAGTATTTATTCTATGTTTGTGTCAAATTTCATCGAGATCTGTCGAGCCCTTCTGCAGGTGCCTTCTAACAAACATCCATCCATCCATACATCCAAACATTTGCATTTATAATATTAATATTTTATATCTTTTGCAGGGTAGTTATATGCAAGTAGGTGATATAGTTGCTATGGTACATATAGATGGTGGCGTGTACTATGCTCAAATCCGTGGTTTTCTGACCGACCAGTATTGTGAGAAGAGTGCTGTTGTAACCTGGTTGATACGAACCAGGGCCAGTCCACCACCTGAAGAGGGTTTCGATCCTGCCACATATATCATTGGTAAGGTTATACTTTAAAATTCCACTTTTCTAATGCTGAAAGGAAGGGATTTTGATATAGTGGGGGTTAACCATTCCCATTAGGAAAGAAAGGTGAGAAGTAAGATTTCAAGCTGATGCCCGAGAGGGAAACCATACATGGTAAAGTCATGCAGCAAACCTTAGTCAGTTCTAAAATTGTATCTATTTATAATACCTACCTGGGGGGTGGAGCTGTTCGCGTCCACAGGCATGACCACTATCTTTTGCTAACCACCCTGTACGTGCCCCCCGGGTGGTGCTAAACGAACAGCAATGCCGAGTAACAGGCGGCAGTCAATTAACCTGTCAAATGGCTATCACAAGCCAAGAAGGACTAAATCCCTTCTAAAAGAGTGATCGCGACACCTTGGGAAAGTGTCACGAATATCTCCTATCTCTTTTATTTATGGAAATGTCGAAAAATGAGTATGTGATGTCATGCGATCCGGCTAACCCCCGGCGCTCTCAGGTATCCGGGCTTGAGAGTGAGAAATATGTTACCGAAGACTGCGCAGGAGTGGGTGACCAGGCTCCTGGGTCAGTTAATGCCGCTGGAAGCTCCAAGAAAAAATTGATCCAACAAGCATTTCACCCAAGTATGTTTCTAAGGCCAAGATCATCATCCTTGGGAAGTAAACCAACATCTGACTCCAACCCTGAAGCACAGCCTATGGATGTATCTGCTTCTGAACCAGACGCCATCTGTCCTCCCTCATGGCAAAGAATACCCACAAACAGAAACACTAAGAAGAGAAAAATATCTGACAGTCGATCTCCAGAAATAATAAAAACGTCGAACAGATTTTCCACATTACCGACCAACATATCTGACCAAGAAACAGAACCTAAATCTAAAAAACCGAGCAAACCACCTCCAATAATATTGTATGGGATAGAAGATGTTAACAAATTAACAGAATTACTCCAATCTGTTGCTGAGAAAGACCAATTTATATTCAAAATCATCAATAAGAACCAGCTGAGAATAAATTGTGGTGATGCTGAAACCTACAAAAAAGTCATCACGGTAGTAAGGGAGAAAGGACTAATTGGCCATACCTTCAATAAAAAAGATGAGAGATGTTATAGAATAGTGATAAGAAATCTCCATCCAACTACACCAATTGGAATAATTAAGGAAGAAATAGAAGCAACGGGTAATAGTGTCACTGGCGAAATTATTAACGCCAAATATGGACCAGACAAAAAGCCCACTTCTACATTTTTCGTAAATTTAGCTCCTGGCCCTAACAACAAATGTGTAAAAAGTCTTAAATACATCCATCACCAATCAATCATAATCGAAGATCCTAGAAAGAGAAAATCTATAGTACAATGCCAGAGATGCCAACAATACGGACATTCAAAAAATTACTGTATGAGACCATTCCGCTGCGTTAAATGTGGAGAGTCACACAAAACTTCAGACTGTAAAAAACGCGACCGTAACACGCCTGCAACATGCGCCTTGTGTAACGGTCCGCATCCAGCAAATTACAAAGGCTGCGAAGTGTACAAAGAAATCCTGGCGAGAAGAAGCAAACAACACACACAAATTAAAACAGTAACCCACCACCCATGGCCAAGGTGTGAAATAAATACAAAACCACAACACACACATATGAAAACCTACGCAGACGCTACAAAACAATCTCCTGAAACTAGCAGAACCTACGAAAAACCGGAAACAAGCGAAACCTACTTAAAACCCAACCCAAACTACATTGAAGAACTATTACGCAGACAAACAGAAAAATTTGATGTAATCCTACAACAAATGAACACATTAATGTGCCTCATTACAAAACTCGTCGATCGTATCTCAAAATGACCTCCATAAGGCTAGCAGCTTGGAACATAAATGGTCTAGCTCCAAATATAGAGGAAGCTGTACTGTTAATGACAGAGCATAAGCTGGATGTGCTATTAATTTCCGAAGCGCACTGCACAGCAGCTACCTCTATCACACTAAAAAATTATGCTTGTTATGTGACCTGTCATCCTGATGGTACTGGACATGGTGGAACTGCAATAATCATTAAAAAATCAATCAAACATCACGAAATGCCACAATTTAAAACAGATCAGATTCAGGCTACGACAATAGCTCTGGAAGACTGTTCGGGATACATCAATCTATCGGCTGTGTATTGTCCTCCTAAACATAAAATTCAAGAGACATCATATTCGACGTTCTTTCAAACACTTGGTGGCCGCTTTGTGGCAGGTGGAGACTGGAATGCAAAACATACTTACTGGGCCTCAAGACTCATATCAACGAGAGGAAGACAACTTAAATTAAGTATTGACCAAAATAACCTCATCGCAATCTCAACTGGCGAACCAACTTACTGGCCTACAGATCCCAACAAAACACCGGATCTTCTAGACTTCTTTGTCGCGAAAGGATTGACTCGACATTACTTCAAACCAGAATCCTGTCATGATAGCTCTTCGGATCACACACCGGTTTTATTGACCCTAAGTAAACTGATAGTGGAACATGGAATACCTGCAACACTTTACAACAAACGTACTGACTGGAACTGCTTCCGTGAATTTATAGAGACTAACATTGATCTACGAAAGCCGCTTAAAACACCCGACGACTTAGAAGATGCCACGGCATACATCACCATGCTAATCCAAAAAGCATGCTGGCTGAATACGCCTGAACTAGATTACAATGTAACAAATGATAACTATCCTCTAGAAATTAAAATAGAAATTGCCAATAAAAGAAGACTAAGAAGACAATGGCAACGTAGCAGGCTAAAGACAGATAGAAAAGCTTTCGAAAAATCGGCCCAACTTCTGAAAGACAAATTACGAATTTGGCGAAATGAGACTCTTTCTAACCATCTAGAATCTCTCACAGCAACCTCATCGACTAATTATTCCTTGTGGAAAATTACAAAGAACTACAATAGACCGCAACTAGCTAAACCTCCCATCAAGCACAATAATCGGTGGATTCGTACAATAGAGGAAAAGGTGGAAACATTTGCCCAGCATCTTGCAAATGTATTCACTCCAAACGATAGCTGTATGGCTGAAACAGAAGAGGCGGTTACAAATGTCTTAGATCAGGATCTACAAATGTCACTCCCGCCTAAACCAATTAATGTGCGTGAGGTCTGGAAGAACATAAAAGAGCTAAAAAACAAAAAAGCACCAGGCTTTGACCTTATTACGAAGGAAGTGTTAATACAACTTCCCAGGAAAGCAGTAATATTCCTCACCACACTATACAATGGAATCTTAAGAATTCAATAGTTCCCACGACTATGGAAAATATCTCAGATACTGACGTTACATAAGGTTGGTAAGCCAGCTAATGCTGTGAGTTCCTATAGGCCTATAAGCTTGCTGCCAATTCTATCGAAGTTGTTCGAAAAAATGCTACTAAGAAGACTTCTACCTATCTTACAAAATAATAAAACAATACCGGACCACCAATTTGGATTCAAACAGCATCATTCCACCGTTGAGCAAGTCCACCGAGTTGCTGATAGGATACGAAAGACGCTGGAAGAAAAAGAGTACTGCTCTGCAGCGTTCCTGGATATACAACAGGCTTTTGATAAAGTTTGGCATCAAGGTCTTCTTTGTAAAATAAAAAACCACCTTCCCCACAGCTACTATGTATTGCTCGATAGCTACCTGTCCGAAAGACTGTTCCAGGTTAAAGAAAAGGAGATCACGTCACAGTTCTACCCGATCCGAGCAGGAATCCCTCAGGGTTCAGTACTGGGTCCAGTTCTCTACACGCTCTATACTGCGGACTTGCCACATGTACCGAATGTTACCACAGCTACGTTTGCCGACGATACCGCCATACTCGCCAGTAACAAAAATCCAGAAACTGCGTCGAAGGAACTGCAAAATGGTCTTGACTCGATATCGAAGTGGTTGAAAGAATGGAGGATAAAAGTGAGCGCAACCAAGTCTGTACACGTCACCTTTACCCTACGCAAAGGAAACTGTACCCCTGTCAAGCTGGATGACACAACTCTTCCACATTCCGACTGCGTCAAATACCTGGGCTTACACCTTGACAGACGACTAACATGGAACCAACACATAAAATCTAAAAGAGATGAACTAAAATTTAGGTATAAAAACCTTTACTGGATACTGGGCAGAAACAGCAAATTGTCCACTGATAACAAGCTACTAATATATACGACGGTCCTAAAGCCTATATGGTCATACGGTCTACAACTATGGGGAAATGCCAGTAACTCCAATATAAATATGCTGCAGAGAATGCAGAATATTATCCTACGTACAATAAGCAACACGCCATGGTACATAAAAAACAGCGAAATACATTCTAACCTTAAAATACTAAGTATCAAGGACGAGTACATAAGTTCAATCAAGAAATATCATGACAGGCTGAAACAGCATCCTAATGAACTGGCGGCACAACTTATAAATAAAAATTATCAAAACCGGTTGAAGAGAAAAGATATTCTGCCGTATACCAATTCTTAAGTGTCTTAGCACTGTGCATCAAGGGTAGTTGGCCTTAGTGGAGGTCACACTCGTAAAGTAATGAATTCACACTTTCAAAACATCTGATAAAAGTAGTAACTGATGGCAGATCAACACAAAAAAAAAAAAAAAAAAAAAAAAAAAAAAAAAAAAAAAAAAAAAAAAAAATTTATAATACCTACACACAAACACACATGTGCAGTTTCCAAGGCCTAGCTTACATGAAAACATGGTCTTCTGAAACAGCAACCTGGAAGCTTGGGCCTCAAGTATCTGTAAGTGTTATCAAACAAAGATTTAAAAATCTTGCTTTTAATAACCTTCTAGATATAATTCATTAGTAGTTTAGCAAAGAAAAATATTATTGTTTTTTTTTTCAGGTCCTGAAGAGGATTTGCCACGTAAATTAGATTACATGCATTTTGTAATGCACGCCCCTTCTGATTACTACAAAGATAGTAAAAGTCCATACCCTGTAAGTGAATCAAAACTCAATGATTCCAGTGGTTTTATTTGGACTACATTAGAACCAAAAGAAAAACCCACCACCATTTAAATTTCTGTTAAGTTTATCATATTTGTGCTATATATGACTTTTTAATTGCTGCGATGTGTTTATTTTTGCTTATAAACTCAAACTGTATGTTCTAAATTCAGCATTAAAACTATTTAACTGCGTAAATTGTGTTTAATTTGGGTAGGGAGGTATTGCCTGAGTATTAGTTTTGTATCACAATAAAGTATTGGATACTTTTAATATTTCTTTCAGCATGAATATTATAATTTACTTCTTTTTAACGATACCCGCCAATCGTCTAAATTCATTCCACCAAAGACTGTAAATAATAATACATATCCTTTCGAATGTGAAAGAGGCGAGAGAGATCTGCATGACGATGCCAAATACAAGTCCTTAATCTCTGCCTACCCCTCTAGATTACTGGCGTGAGTTGTGTACCTCCGTGAAGTTGGCCCCCTCAATTCTTTTTTTACGCAAATTTCAAATGTATCCCACGGGGACTATGTTTTACGTCTATGCCAAATTTCATCGAGATCCGTTGACAAGTTTCCATCCATCCATCTAAACATTTGCATTAATAATATTAGTAAGATTAAATAATACTATTCTAAAGTTATATTCCTAAACAAATCTGACTTTGTCTACGACAACACCATCTTGAATTAGACTAACACAATCCAATCGACATCAATACATATTTTCGGTCAACTTTCGGTCAGTTGCTCGTTTGCCCCCTTATCCTATAAAAAAAAAATATATATATATTAGTTATCTACCGGACGAGTATCACACACCTGTTAAGGTGTGATGTGTATAATTGATTTTTATAAAAGGAGATGTCATGAACTGGAGTAACGCTGAGGTGATCAACATCTACAACCCTAGACATTTCTGTTGCATGCATTCACTATACCTGAGTTGGTGTATGCTAGATTGCAAGTTTCTGATATTGGCTGCTTCTTTCTACGGCGCTATACCGCTCGTTCTCCTTAATATACCTACTAATCCTTACTTCCTTACTAATATTATAAATGCGAAAGTAACCCTGTCTGTATGTCTGTCTGTCTTGCTTTCAAGCCAAAACTACTGGACCGATTTAAATGAAATTTGGTACACAGATATTCTAGAGCCTGAGAAAGGACATAGGCTATATTTTAACGCGAAAAAGGGGTTGAAAGTGGGGGTGAAAGTTTGTATGGAATTATCGTCATTTTTGCAGTTAGAACCTTGAAACTTATTTTTAATGCAGCTAATTTGATATAAATAGGTATGAAATTAATTTTTTGTAAAATCTTTACCCCCAAGGGTGCTAAATAACAATAGGGGATGAAATTTTGTTTGGCAATATGTGAGGTTTTGGTGAATGTTTTGTTTAATATGTTTTGCTATAATCCTTACCAATTTTTAGTTTAGAGCCTGAGGAAGGACATCGGCCACATTTTAACACGAAAAAGGTTTTGTAAGGGTTGAAAGTGGGGGTGAAAGTTTGTATGGAATTATCGTAATTTTTACAGTTAGAAGCTTGAAACTTATTTTTACGGCAGCTAATTTAATATAAATAGGTATGAAATTAATTTTTTGTAAAAATGTTACCCCCAAGGGTGCTAAATAACAATAGGGGATGAAATTTTGTTTGGCATTATGTGAGGTTTTGGTGAATGTTTTGTTTAATATGTTTTGCTGTTACCCTTACCAATATTTAGTCTAGAGCCCGAGGAAGGACATAGGGCACATTTTAACGCAAAAAAGGGTTTGTAAGGGGTCGAAAGTGGGGGTGGAAATTTGTATGGAAGTATCATCATTTTTACAGTTACAAGTTTAAAACTTATTTTTGTGGCTGCTAATTTGATATAAATAAATATGAAATTCAACGTTTGAAAAAATGTTACCCTCAAGGGTGCTAAATAATAATAGGGGATGAAATTTTGTTTGGGAATATTTTAGACATTTGGCGCGGTCCTGGCACACGTCTCTCTATGTTCTTCTACATCCATACATCAAATCATAGCACGTCGGTTAAGTAAAATAATTAGCCTTAAAAAATTCTATCCGAAGACAGAATTTCACGCGGACGAAGTTGCGGGCACAGCTAGTATACCTATACTTTGGGGCAGTGAACTGGGACGAGTTTTTTTATCAATATAATTTAAAACTTTAAAACTTAAATTAATCTCAAATCTAATAACACATTTTACTTTTTATATCACTTAACTGTAATTATAATTTAAAACAATATAATACATTAAACAATAGAAATAAAATTTTCTAAAAAAACATAAAAAGTAGTGAAAGAAAAATTCTGGTTAGATTATTTTATACTTGAAGTCTATTTAAGTTGGTTCTCATAAACTTGAGCAGAAAATATTTGTCAAATATAATTTGACACACGATAAGAAAGTGTAGTAAATCTTACTAATATTATAAATGTGAATGTTTGGATGGATGTTTCTAAAGGATCTCCAGGAGGGCTGCATGGATCTCGCTGAAATTTGGCATAGATGTAGAACGTAGCTGTGAACATATAGTCTACTTATTAAGTTTTAAAGTACTAAAGCGGTACTATTAGGTTTCAGAGGAAAAATCTGTCAAAATATTAATAATACGTATCCACAAAAATTAAGGACTTAAACTGAACGAGAGACGAGACAAAGAATTTCAAATAAATCGGCGATTGATTTTTTTTTTATATCATAAGTTGGCAAAAGAGCAAACGGCCACCAGGATTCGCCGCAATAGCGAGGCGACCGCTGCCCATAGACATCCGCAAATGCAAATGCGCTGCCTAACTTTAATCATCGGAGAAGAGGACTCAGAGAACGATGATATTTCTCTTTCCTATGCGTCCCCTCCTCCTCCAAATCCACTTCCTCTTCCCATCCTTTCCTAATAAGAAAAGGGTGGGAAGGGAAAGACGACTAAAATTAGGCCTCCGGTACCACACTCGTCAGACGAAACACGGAATTGTTTCCACTTCACGCCTGTCTTCTGTGTGGTAGTAGTATTGCACCGGTCGACCCGGCCAATTCGTGCACCCAACAAATATTGTTGTTGCGGGATCTACCACTGTTAGTGTAGTTATTATTTATCACAATCATTAAAAATCAAACCTAACATTCCGTCAAATACGCTTCTCCTAAAAGGATTCGGTAGCCAAAAAAAGTTTGAGAAATGCTAGACTAAATATGAAAATAATTGAAGAAAAAAAATGTGGTTGAAAAACTAACTGATAGATAAAAATGATGCTTCAGAAATATGATTAAAAAATTAAATAAAAACGGCTAAAAATATATGCAATAAAAAGTACCTACAAATAATTTCTATGTTTATTATTCAATAATCTATTAGTTCACATTGGTACTTATTATTTTATCGCAAATTAGTTATTAGGTAATTCATAATTCCTTAAAAATATTAACCATGTCATATGTAAAATTAGCTGTGTCCGCGACTTCATCCGAGTGAAATACTGTCCTCGGCTAGCATTTCATTTATTTAGACTAATTGTTTTTCTAAACTTTAACTTATAATAATAACAAAACGCATTGAAAAAATGAAAATGAAAAATAATATATTGCAATCCAAAAAATTATATGTAAAATTAGCGATCGTCCGAGACTTCATCAGTGCATAATTTAAAAAAAAAGTAGCTTGTAATATGCTCGTGTGCATCAGCCTCTTTCCGTCAAAGTCCCCTACTAATCGGTCCAGCAGAACAAACGCGGACTGATAGAAAGACAAGAATAAAAAATGTACGAAATATGAATTTTTCGATCTCTATAACATACAGACACTTCAATTTCATTAATGTTTAATACTAGCTGTCGCCCGCGACTCCGTCCGTGGAATGTGTTCTTCCAGACTGTGATCTACATCTATGCTAAATTTCATCGAGATCCATCGAGCCGTTCTAGAGATACCTACAAACAAACATCCATCCATCCATCCATCCATCTATTCATCCAAACATTCACATCTATATATATATAAAAGAAAGTCGTGTTAGTTACACTATTTATAACTCAAGAACGGCTGAATCGATTTGACTGAAAATTCATGGGTATGTAGTTGAGAACCAGGAAACGGACATAGGATAATTTTTACCGCGTTTTCTATTTTTTTTTATTCCGCGCGGACGGAGTCGCGGGTAAAAGGTAGTTTATAATATTTGTAAGATGTATGTGAAATATGTAAGAACTAAAAATAAGAAGTCACTCTTGTATTGGGGATCGCTTCAATCCTCTCGGTGGGTGTATATGTTGATGAGCATGAATAAAAATTGAAAATTAGGTATGTATAAACATTTTGTGCGAACAAAGTGGAGAAACGTGCTTGTATATTTCAACAGTAAGTAAAAGTATTGGGCAACCAACATTTACCTAACTAGATTGAAATGAAGTTAAAACTAATTAAAACTTCCCCTAATCCATGAAACATTCTCTTGTCCAAGAAGCCAGAATTTTCTTTGCTAACGAAATATGAAATTGAAAAAATTGCTAAACCCTTCCGATTGCGACCTGCCTCTTAATAGTTGAGTTGTGAAAGGGTTTTTACTTGACTTTACACGGTTTCTTTGCGTCATCTGGTTGAGAATTCGTACAAGATTTTAAGTAGTTTTAAATTTTGTTTTGCAATTTTTCTAGAAATTATTTCGACTGAAAGAAGCCATACAAAGAGTAAAAATGTTACAGGCACGTTGAATAAAATGTGAGCACTGCAAGTCGATATTTTAATTTAGTTATATATAGAGGAGGAGGAAGGCATATTCGGTGTGGAAATTCGGCCACGTGCCTTGGAGCTTGCTTTACATTCTGCTAGTACAATAAGACGGTAGAGCTAATAATCTGGCATGATGTAAATACTAAATGGCACCAGTAAGCTTATATAGTCATAATGCCTGGTTTTCATTATGTCAGTACAATAGGACAGTAAAAATGCCAGTCCAGTATAAGCTCTGGTATCGTCTAAACTACTGTGACAATGATAAAAAATTGTTGAAATTACTTTATGAACATGCACTAAATTTATTACTTCAAGAAGTTATTGACGAAGTTAAGATCGAGATTTAAAAAAAAAATAATGACGCAGTTAGTGAATACTGATATTTAGGATCGATGCAACGCTAGGTTCAGAATCTTGGATAACATTAAAATTGAGATTGTAGGCTTTTAATCTGTAAGCATTGAATCGCAGTAAATGTCTATTTCTAAAAGCGTAAATAAGAGACACTTTTTACTATTTACATCTTGTTTATTATCTTTAAAAATTGCGACAATCTTGACTTGAATATTGACCACTCGGTCGTTTTGTAGTCAAAACTTGGTATACTTCCCAAGAAAGACATAATTTTTATCCTCGTCGCCAGTTATATGTTTATTTCTAAAAGTCTAGTAATACGATAGATAAACTAAAAACCTTTATATAAACTTAAATAACATTTTAGTTATCATTCTATCAATATAGCTTTTTGTCAGCTGTAGAGGCATTGGAGTTCTATTGAAAATCTTTGACATATTATATACTACTAACAGAATAAATGGTGGTCGTTGGTGGACAAATCCATCTACATTATACCAGTTGCGGTGGGATGGTCGAAAAAGTAGAACGCAATGCCAGTTATTAGACTGACAGATCACTGGCGCCAGTGAGTATGCAATATGCCAGCTGATTTCAGCCACTACTGGCTTCTTGTTCTGAAATAATGTAAACCAGCCATTATATTCACAAAAATATTGAGAAAAAATCAAAAATAATTAAAAAAGCTGAACTCTTTAATGATAGGTACATGTGCCTATTTTAAAAACATTTTTCCCGAAGCACTGATCTTTTTTGTAGACAGACTGAATGTCTGTACGGTTCAGTTAACGTTTCATTTAACTTTTTATGTATTCACTAAGAAGTAGCCAGTTAAATTAAATACAAATAACACATTTTAAAAAGTAAAAAAGAAGACCTCGAATGGTCACGTTACGGTAGTGTATAATTTGCGTCTATTTATTGAAGCTCGAAGAAATTAAAATACAGCATTTCTAATATGTTAGTGATGTATGAATTAATATGTAGTAGTAACTATTATATACTCATTCCGATAATACACATATTTACGAGAAGAAAGTAATCAAAAGTTTATTAAAATTTTGGCCAATCCATTTTCCGATGAATCCAATTTTATAGATACAATCATTGAATTTGTTTGAATTGGACGGAATCACAGGAAGTTTATTATTTGCCAGGTAACAAAAATTAACTATTTATTCAGGTCAAAATAATTCCAAAGCATTGCAATATTTAAATTTTGAGAAAATCAAATTGACATTTCAGGAAAGGCAAATGTGGCAAAACCGTGGCCATATCCGCAAACACTACCGTCGTTTCTGAAAAAGTAATTTAAACTTTAAAGGCTAGTTAAATATAGGTTTATGATAGTTAGTCGACACGACGACTTGACCTCTCGGCTCGAAACTAATATTGTGAGGTCTAGGACATGAACTATTTTGGTGGATGACGATAAAAATACGACGTCTCACATTGTATCTAAGGTTGTAGGCATGGACGAATAGACAGCAAAAAAAATAGTTTTTTTTCTACAGCTTTTCTTCTGTGATCGTGGCTACTTAGATGTTTTAGTATGTTCATATTAATATACAAACGTAACTGCGAGTTAGGTTTTAACACGTAGTTTTAAGTTGATTTGATGGACTGATTAAAGACAACGTGCAATAAACTGAAGCTACAGCCCCCAACCGCTGCGGCAGGGCGTCTCTTCGTACATAATATGATAGTCCTGCCCTACTTTCTTTGGTCTTCCTCTACCTTTGTAGCCATCCACATTCAATCTCATTACTTTTTTGTTTATGTGGCAGATATGTATGCTACCTTTATAATGACTTCTACTTTTCTTTAATTAACTTTTGTCAAAGAAGTTCGTGTACGGTGGCCCTAAGCATTAATAAATATTTCACTTATATAAATAGTTCTATTTTAAAGATTTAAAGTAATTAATTTTACGTCTTTAACTTCTGTTTCGACACTATTCATAGAAAAAAATTAAATTGAACCTTACGTAAAATGTGTTAGGGGAAAATTTTAAACGGAAAGTTATACATATATAAAGTTAAGAAGCCCTGGCAGCGATCGGAAAAGTGCTATAAAAGGGCATTCAATGTGAATTCGTTCTTCAGTTACAGTGTTTCTTGTCGCAGGAGCGGACCAGCTGAAAGCCAAGGAAAACTTTAAGCAGTCGAAATGTTGAAGATATGCAGGATCTTGTTGGTTTGTAAATTTAATTATTAATTTTTTAGTGTCAAAATATTATTTTATTTTTATTTCAATGATTTTATTTCTTAAATTAAAACCAGAAGGGATAGAATTTCTATCTCGGTTTTGCAAAGAAATTTTCATATTTATATATTTTTTATGGTATCGTAAATTAATTAACTTATTAGAGTTTATTTCTATTAAATTAAGTAAATGAAATTCGTATTGAGTTCTTGTTACATTTTATTTAATTGATTAACTAAAGCTTCTTTTGAAATTAAAGTTATTTCCAATGATTCTTTACTTGTTTCGTTAAATTAGCAAATTGTATATTAAAATAGAACTTGTAAATTTGATTTATTTCTATTTAGTAGTGTTCAAATAAATATTTTGGCGAATGTAAACATAAAAAAAAATTACGATTTGGACACTATATGTTCTCGTAATCAACTTTTGTTTACGTTATACATGTCTTCTCTCAATGTATTGGGAAGAATGGTTTTAAGACCGCTAATCGTGTCTTATGCTAGGTCGATTACCATTTTTTTTATATTGAAAAAATCTAGCGCTTGACCACGATCCCACCCGATGAAGTGATGATGTGGTCTAAAGATGGTACGCGCTAGTTTTGTACAATAGTTTCATTCGTGTACCATTTCTTTACAAACCGCTGTATCTGTGGGAAATAATAGCAATACTGAATATTTTAGTATATCGATTGGTTCGCATGAATTGTTTTTAGATAGCATTCATTTTCAATGCCACATTTCGATGTATATATATAAATATATATATATTTTGTGAACATTATGTATTTGATTTGCTCCACTTAATTTTTTTTAATTTTTGTCTGTCTGTCCGCAAATCCACGTTTGTTGCGGGTAATCTTTTGGAATAGCTGAACCGATTCTGACGGGATGGAAGGAAGCTGATGTGTGCGAGAGTAACTTAGGGTACTTTTTTATTGCTCTGCGTACTGTTTATTTTTACAGACGAAGTCGCGAGCGACCGCTAGTTTGTCATAATTAATTAATAAAGCTTTTAAATTGTACTTTTATTGTATGTGTAATTATTTTAATAACAAGCTGTTAGAATCATTTTAATGTCAGGGTAATGTATAATTAAGCCAGTGATCGAGCAACCGATATCGATACGGTTTTGAATCCTGACGTCAGCAATATATATTCTAATGAATTAAATTCCGAGTAATAAAATGATTTATTATTTCGATAAAATTTTGATTAAATCTTCTTTGAATTATAAAGTAGTTAGTAGTCCTTTGTTATTTTCTACGAAATATAAATAAAAATTGTCGGAGGAGACAAATTACGTTTTAATCTCGCGCTCGTGTGTACTTAGAAGAAACAGTTTCACTTGTATTTATAAATAGTAACGGAAAAACTTGCTATATGTGTATTACAATAACGTTAAAGCTTTTTATTTCAACTTGTTTAATTCACTATATTTATTTACAGTTCGTTCTTGTCGTCTTCGCGTTGTACCGCTTTGTTTACTCGTACGAACCCGTACAGCGCACTATCAAGATCAGCGATGTTAAAGATGAAAAGTGAGTAAACTGATAGTGTTTTCGGGGAATCACATGGTTATTTTGCGTTAACAGTAGTAGATGCCAGAAACAACAACATCTGTTGCACGAATGGGTCTGCTCAACCGGTGCAATACTACGACCACACAGAAGACAGGCGTGAAGTGGATGTAATTTCGTGTTTCGTCTGATGAGTGTGGTGTGGTGGCCTAATTTAGTCCTCCTCTTCACACCCTTTTCTTACAAACAAAAGTATGGGAATGAAATAGGGATTGTCGGAGGAGGGGACGCATAGTAAAGGGAAATATTCTCTTTCTGTGCTTCGCCTCCTCCGACTGTCTGCAATTAAGGATGTCTATAGGTACCATATAATATAAAAAACTTATCGATTTCTTTATCAGGGAGCGTGAAAGCTTCGAACACTACCTGTACCAAGGATACTGGAAGAACAAACAAATCTGGGCCCCCCAATGGATAAAGACTTGGCGTGAGGGCAAGATACACGTGCCGACTTGGAAGCGTATTTGGGCCCTTAAGACCATCCAGGAATGGGAGAAAGAGCTCGCACCCCCGCCGGCTTGGCTTAATAACTTACGCGGCCCACTGGCTGTAGAACTACCCCATTAAATATTTAAAGCTTTCTTATAGTTGCTGGTCTATATAAGGTCAAATGAATTATTAATCCATATGGTTCCCAAACAATCTTGCAATTCCAATTGAAAACATGATCAACCACTTACAGATTGATTCCGTACTTAGTGTAGAGTAATTAAAACGATTTTCGGATCGATCTCAAGGATCGAATATTTATTTCGGCCTTTATAGATCAGTACATTTTAATGTTTGCTATTTTCTAGTCACTTTTAATATTTAATTAAATTTTATTTGAATGAAGTAAGAACTGCATTAATTTTATTTTGAACTTTTTATTAAAGTTATGACATGTTTTATGATTTAAAACATTTGTTTTTAACGCTTAAATTATTTATAAATTAAACACATATTGAAATACATAATTTTAATTTTAAATACAGAAATAAGTTTAGGTTTTGATTTTACAGTCTGCTTAAGACAATTTTAGTCTTTGTATTCTTTCCATCTATAACTTCAGTTAATTAGAGCTAAGAAAACAAATTCTTGTTTACATATTTTTGAGCTGTTATTTCACTGGAACTAGCGCATATTATTATATAAAATGAAACTTCCACTTATGTTCATTATTTGATGTTATATTCATTTTAGCGAATTATTTTAGCCAGTAAATCTTGCTGCGCGAATTTACTTTTTATATTTTGTTATAGCAAATTGAGATGTCGAATGCTTATGCTTATACTTATGCTTACTCTACTTAGATTTATTCATGTGTGATTATTCAATTGTATTAATGGAAATAAAGGTTACTTGTAACATTGTGCATTTTTATTTTTATTGTTATAACGGTACTAACTTCAGGAGTAACCCTTCTACGCAAATATACTCGCAGCTAACTACACAGTTTAAATCTGAAACTACGTGCACCTATAAATGGATAGGTTAAATGTACTTGTTAAAGTTCCTTTTTTAGTTATTCTTTTATTAGTTTTTATTCTATCTCTATTAGTTCGAATCCTCACCACCGCTGTCCACTTAGGAGCGCCGAAATGGCGAGAATGATATTGGCACAAAGTACCATAGTTTATATCCTGTCCATTTATGGTGGTCAGTGACTATGTATGTAGGTATTATAAATCATGGTGTACTACCATTTGAACACATTCATACTCATAGCTCGGTTACTTTTAAAAAATCAAAGTTTTTTAGGGATACGCTAATTCAATGTAAATGTGCACGCAGGGAATACCAAAAGGTATTGTAATTTCACATTCGATCTGTTGGAAATTTGGATGTTATAAAAATCTAATTTACTGGAAAAGTAAAAGATTGTTTTTTCTTAAGAGTTTATTTCTTATTGAAGACCTTTTAGTATTTAGTATTAAATACTGAATTATCTATGAAAAGTCTAGGGTATAAATTACCCAGTGCGAAAAACTTATTCATCATCATCAGCTCACTATACGTCCCCATTGAGGAGCTCGGAGCCTACCCCAAGTTAGGTTAGGTTAGGACAAGGCCAAAGTCAACCACGCTGGCCAAGTGCGGCTTGGTTGACTTCACATATATTGAATTTCTTCTCAGACATAAACAGGTTGCATTACGATGTTTTCCTTCACCCTAAGAACGGTATTGTTAAGATGAAGTCTTGCGATCAATATTGAGGATCGATGCTTTTATTTAGCGCCTGATGGTTTACGTGTAGCAATGTTTTCAAACAAATTTTTAATATTTTTTTTTGGACTATTGTCATAGGGTTAAAACGTTATTACCCTAGTTATTTCACCTAAGTATTCTGCATGTTGACGTTAGTTCGCACTGCCGAAACGTTAACAAGATATGTTAGGTACGTAATTTTAACATAGAGAGGATGATGGAAAACGAAATGATTTTTGTGTAAATACTTCGGCAATGAGAAAATGTTAAAAAATACTGTCACATTATTTCCATATTAATTAAATCATAATTTAACTATATTTCTTTGTTAGTAATTTATAATTATATCCGGCTTGTAATGTCGCTTTACTTCTTTTCACTGAAGTAAAAAACTAGCTTGTATAAATATTTCAAGTACTTAATAACAGTAGAGCTGGCAACAATGGATACCGGTACCTCGCCGCCATGTGCCCCGCCCTCACAGAATATTAATGTGAGATAAACAATCTGTATTTCATCCAATAAGCGATTAAAGTCAAAATATCAACGACACGTGCCTCTATCTCTACGATAACAGCTAATAAGTCGCTTAGCGACTAAAATCGCCAGGTTTCGAAGATTAAGACCCTTATTACACATGGCAACGTAACCAGATAAAAATGTCAAATTTTTATCTGTCATTTCCAAAGCCAGTCGCTCTCAACCTGTTTAAGCTCGTCGTGAGGAAAGTTAGCTGGGATACTCAAGATGGCGAAGCTAACCTATACAGTTGACATGTAGTTGCTATGCCTGTTCTGATCGAATAGACGAATGGCGTCGATAATTCATCGTTGTTTTGTAACGCCATTCTCGCGACGCAACATTGGTTTCCACGATTTATGTACGTTGTCTGGTATACGAAAATATAGTTCTAAGATTTTTTTTAATGGAAGGGAAAAAAAAGAAAAAATTCGCCAAAAAATTACGCTCAGCCATGAATCACAATGCTGTCAAAATGGAATGCATAAAGTTCATATCAAAAATGTCGCGATATTAAAGTAAAAGTGATGAAATAATAAAAAAATCTACCGTAAACATATAAGTACTTAATCAAATAGTTTGAAGTAAAACAAGTACTAAGAATATAACAAAACTTATATTTATTTCATTGGTTCAGCTATATCTATTAAAATTCACTTAAAATTAAAGCAATAACAACAACTAGAACACACACACAAAGAACAACATAACACAATAATCAGTGGGCTTCATCACTTTTCAAGTCGATTACATCATTTCGAGTGATTGCGAGGAAATTGTCAAATTACTATTGTCTCAGTTTCTGGCACTAGAATTACTTTAATTGACAAGATGGAACAAAGCAATGTCAACTTTATAAAGTAAAACTTAAAAAGTACGTAAAATTTAGGCTTTTAAGTGTCTATTTTTAACATTCACTGTTACTCATCATTACGTCCCATTTCAATAGGCCTTGCTACTTTATTAATAAGTTGCCTTACGCTTTATTTAATAAGTAGGTACTATTTCACAGACATTTTGTAAAACAATTGTAATTTTCCTATTTTAAAATACACCACATCATTTAGTTAAAGCTTCAATATTCCTCTTTTGCAATGCTATCAACACTAACAAATGTTCGCAGTTCATAGAAACAATCGCAATATTTAGTTTCGCAGAGCGTTTTGTACGAATTTAAATTTGCATACGGAATTTACCTACAATCCTGACGTGATTTTCGTTGATCTGGTAACTCGAGCGCTCTTATTGCTTATGACTCTGCGAACATCTTTGATAATTATCTATAACCAAATATGTTAACTTAAGTTAATTATTTTGGGAACTGCCACGTTGACTGTGTAGGTTGCTGAGGACTTGATTGTTTAGGAGCTTTTTTCACTGTTACCGATTGTTGGCTTGCTGCTGCGCTGTTATCACTTCTATCCCAACCGTGTGATTCATGAACGTGCTCATGGTGATCTGGAGACGGGAACCATTCTGAAATCCAAACAGGTCGCCATATCTTCTTTACTCCTGGTACCCAAATATCCTTCCAATCCGGAATCCAAATTTGCTTCCAGGATTCCTTCCATTCTAATTTCTTGTCTGGGATCCAGACCAGTTTCTTGGAGGGTTTCCAAATTTGTTGCCAAGCCTCCTTCCAGATTAACTTTTTGTCATCGACCCAAATTTGCTTCTTTTCTGTCTTCCAAATCTGCTTCCACTCATCTTTCCACACCAATTTCTTGTCCGGTATCCAAATTTGCTTCTTTGCCGGTTTCCAGTATTTCTTCCAAAGAGGTTTCCAAATTAGCTTTTTCTTCCATAGATCATGTGACGTATATTCCCAACCGTCGTGGTCTTTTCCTAGGTACTTCTCACCAGGTACGCCAACTTTAACCCATTCTGGTACCCATATTTTGCGCCAAGCAGGTACCTGAATTTCTTTCCAGCCGGGTACAACTATATCTTTATAAACTGGAACTTGAATTTTCTTCCAATCAGGGACTTTCACTTCTTTCCACGCCGGTACTTTAATAGGTTTCCATACGGGCTTATAAATTTTCTTCCAATCTGGAACTTTGATATCTTTCCAAACAGGAATTTTGGTAGGTACCCAGATAGGCTTCCATATTTTCTTCCATGAAGGTTTCCATATCTGCTTTTTGGATGGTTTCCATATCTTCTTCCAGCCAGGCTTCCAGATCAGTTTCTTTTTCCAGTACCCTGGGTCATGATGGTCATGGTGATCGTGATGTTCCTCATGGTGTTCCTCTACGTGATGCTCTTCATGCAGATCGTGATGATCATGATGATCGTGGAAATCATCGCCGTGATGTTCATGGTCGTCGTGATGTTCTATCACCTCATGATGGTCTCCGTGAAGGTGAAGATCGTCATGATCTTGATATGGATTCACGAGATCCACAGGCGGGGCAGGGTAGTCATAGCCCACACGTTTCTGGGCTACATTGCTCGAAGCTGACTTTGGTTCCAACTGTTGCTGTGCTTGTTGTTCTTGTGGTATTAGCGCCTTGCCCGTGACTAGAGCGATTTGAATTACCGCTAGGGTAATCTGTAACAAGGATAATAATGCTTTAAAATAGACCATAATGTTAAAAAATATACATACTCGTATAATTAATAGCTTAGTAATAGCACAAACAAAATGCATGCGTCTTGACAACAGACAGTTGAATATAATTATGTCACTTACAAGACGGTTACGAGGTACGAGATAAAAATACGATAGTATTAAATATAAAAACAACAACAAATCTTTTGTTTTAATTGTCAAACAAGATGGGATATAAACTCAAATATTTGTTGACTTTTTTCGTTGACAATTGTTCAGCGCACAATCATACTAATACGAGTATTATAAATGCGAATGTTAAGATGGATGGATAGATGTTTGAAGGTATCTCCGGAACGGCTCAACGGATCTTGATGTTATTTGGCACAGATGTAAAACATAGTCTGGAAGAACACATAGGCTACTAATTACGTTTTTTTTAATACCGCACGGACGGAGTTGCGGGCGACAGCTAGATTATAAATAAATAAATAGGGAGTGGGGAAGTTGATTGTTAAATAGCAGCAACAATTAATTTAATATCTGTTAATCTATTATGTAAACTTATAGTTAATAAGGAAATAACTACCGACGCTTTCAGTATAAGACACGTTTTGACCTCAGTAAGTAGGTAATTGCTAGAGAAAAACATGGGTCATAGCGCGGGCGTCTAGAAGCTTACGTAATATTGTTAGCAAGAGAATAACAAAAGGAAAGTAAGTTACGATTCATAAATAATATATTCGTCATTTTTAAATAAAAAACTATATTTATTTATGTGCCGCATTACGGTTTCCTTTCTATATCATCTCATAAAAATATTTAGAAATATTTGTCTTCAGCGAGTATTTCAAAATTGATTGTATATAAAAATGAAAACTTATTTAACACATTTAACAACAAATCCGCAAATACCTTATGTAAACTCGGTGAAAACGTTTCGTGAAAGTTTATCCGTTTCATTAACACGACTCGAAAACGATAGGACACACTTGTAAAACAATTGCATAACTCGCGACAACTTAAATCCAACGACAATTTATTGATAAAAAAGGAATTCATATTATTAATTACGATATCGGATCCAAAGAAACGTTAACTCTACAGTTTTTTTCTAACACCTAATTTAATAGTTTATTTCTTGATTAATAAATAATTTTAAAAATACTTCTAACCTATTAATTGTGTATAGTCTATAAACAATCAAGTAGAGGTACGAAAAAAACATGTAATAAAAATTACATAAATTTCTATTAATATTAATAACACAAATAGATTCAGGCTAAATTCGTCTCGCAATAAACACGTTCCTAGGTCGAGTGTCTACTTCCTCTTTGAACTATGCATATTTTTATCGATTACATAATTTTCAAAATAAAAATGTTTATGATTATAATTTTCGTCAGATATTTTGTGTAAAAGTATGAGGAAGTTGTTTTTTCATTAAACGTACTTTAAAAAAATACTAGAATTATTATTGTCAATGTTAGATGAACAAGAAAGTCTTTTGTCTTTTAAAAGCAAATTAATTAATATTTATGCTTAACATTTCTTCTGTCTTAAATTTTATTATTACTACCTACTCTTTGTTATAGGGTTTCCAAAGTGACGTAACGAGGTCGATTTCATACACAATAGCGATGACTGTATTAATTCTCAAAGCGTATATCGGTCGAGTTATATAACACGACCATTCTTGGATGCATACATAAAGTCAACTCAAACGCCCGTCGCACACCTATTACGCATTTATTACGTATTATAATTTTTACTGTTTCCGAAAGACGATCGTGCTTCACGCATCTAAGTGCGCTAGAGAGCATCCGCATTACATAACAAACGCCCTCAAAATGTGGTGTCCAACCATTTTCGGAACGCCAAAATAGTATTATCTTCAACTCTAAGCCTTGGACAAAGTATTATCTATATATATATATAAAAGAAAGTAGTGTTAGTTACACTATTTATAATTCAAGAACGGCTGAATCGATTTGACTGAAAATTGGTGGGCAGGTAGCTTAGAACCATAAAACGGACATAGGATAATTTTTACCCCGTTTTCTATTTTTTATTCCGCGCAGACGGAGTCGCGGGTAAAAGCTAGTTATAAATAGAATAGCGATATTCTTAATCGTAAAGTGAATATATCGTAACTGTCCAGAACTGAAATTATACAATTAATGATAGGTAGCATGTCCATTGTTTGTCTCTATTCATTTTGACACACTTTGACTATTCTACTAACGATACCGCCAATTGAATATCACTTTACGGTAATCTTATTTATATCTTGCAAGCTAATATCCTTCTAGATCAGGAGTAACCAACTTGATTAAACCAGATAACTGCTGTTCACTGAACACATCAATTGCAAATTACTTAGAGAAATCTTAAATGAGACAGCTCCGCGCATAACACAATAATGCGTTACTTTTAATTTTATTAAAAGGGAAATCATAAAACTGACTCTGTATTAGTGAGAGCTTTGTATGGGCATCTTCTGCAACGTTATTTTGTACGTATGTATATATCTATACTTATGCTATATACTTCACTGGACTAATAGTCGCGATCGAAAGGTTGGCCACCCCTGTTCTAGACCAAATTTAACAGTAGCTTTCGACAGCAATGACACTTGTTTTGACACTTTGTTGTCTCTGATGTTTTGTAGAGTATATGTCGGAAAAACTGTATAAACAATAAAGATTATTGTGTTTTCCTTATTCAGACCTATCTTTTAAATTGCATAGATCATAACTCTTTGTAAAAAGTCAACGAAAATGAAAGTGCTTCAAAGTCATCTATTGATGCAACTTTATCAATGAATGGCAACAACAATGATGAGAAACATTGTCACGTAAAAAACAATTCACAATGACTCTATTTCTAAGCAAAAAACATCTTTAGAAACGGACAATTTCATTGTTATGATCTTATTAAGGTCATTGTACTCCAAAAATAATAAAACTAAAAAAAATCTGCGATTTAAAACGATTAATACTTGTATACAACACGAATCAACTTTGAATTGTTAACACTAAGCTTTTTTACATATGACCGAGTTAAGAACGTTCTGTACATTTGAATTTAATTAGATATAAGTCCAGTTAAAGATATTTGTAGCATTTAACTTTTTTCTCAACAAATCTCAAACTAATACTTTTTTATGTGTGAAAGAAAATCAAGGTCTAAAAGATTCTTGTCAGATTAAAGGATGTATTATTTCTGACGATGAGTTTCAGAACTGTTACAAGTGAATAGCTGATATTAGAAATAAAAAAATAATCAAGATTACTTCAAATTAAATTAATTAATTCAAGAGAACATCTTCTAGAAGTAAGTAATGACAGGAAGCTCAATTAAAATGTTAACACTGTCTTCGTATTATAAGAAAAAATTCGTAACATCACATAGATCACGAAAAATATGCTGCAGAAGGGGTTTAAAACGAATCATTGGACAGAGTTAATTACGTGAGATAAAACAATATTTGACTATTAGGTGTGTGTGTAGCGGACAAACTGAATACACAAATTTGCTAACAGTCAATATTTTATTTGACTACCTATTGTTATGTAAACAGCAGTGTAAGAATAGAATGACGCTGTCTGAAAGGTTTAATTACGATAGATATCTTGGTAACCTTTAATTTAATTTACCTGTTACAGTGTAAATATAAAATATGTGCTAATAAGGAGCCACTACTCGTTACTATTATAATGACAAGTTTCTATAGAATTTAGGCACGGAGTACAAAGTTATTTTTTTTATCAATGAGTACTTTAATTAGATTGCTGGAAACAAAACTTTTGCCTTTAGAAAAAAATAAAAAAAAGCCTCGGTGTCAGTTCATTGTCAAGGCAGATCTGGATTGGAATTAAATAAAGCAAAAAAATATGGACGACCGAAAATATTTTTCCCACGAAAAAAAAAACACTTATCCTATCACTCTCAGTTGACAAGGTCAAGAAAAGACGAAGGTGGAACACTATTGTTAAAAAAAAAACCTAAATAACACTGACCACTTGGCTCCAGATCCCTCGCATGTTGGGGCGGGGACGGTCGTTCCAGTAGTTTCTACGCCGGAACTGTTTTTACACTATACCGTTTACCTTGGGTATGTGTTTATATATATTCAAGCCCACCCCATAGGCGGTCAGGTGGGGCGCGGCGAGGCATTCACTTTCGCTGGATAAGAAGTTCTAGTATATACTATATGTACTTGGGAAAACAGGAACTATGATGCTCTCCCGTATGTACCTTTGAGTTATTGAACACCTCGTATAATTATTATAAACATCAAAAACCATAGATGTGTTTAGGTCCGTCAATCATATCATATTCAATATGATAGATAAATTACAGGCGACCTTGAGTCTAGCGATTGAACTTCTGAAATTTTGATAGAAATAATTAGGGATACGAAATCGGATCGATTGGCTTGAATAAAATTGAACAAAAAGAAGTATACCTAAAGGTTGTCTTACTTTCCTTATAGCTTTAAGTATTTAGGTATTGATTTACTTTACATTCATGTACTTAAATTCAAACATCAAATATGATCATTAAATTAAGAATATATATGCTATTCAATATAGGTACCTAAAGAATAATAATAATAATAAAATACTAGTTAATACTAATACTGTATATGACATCTAAAGTTACGTAAAAAGATAATTACATGAATTCTTTTCATTAAATCACGACTTATTCTTCAACGAAACTTCAAAAATGAAGTTTACTAACAATCAAATAACTTTACAATACGCATCTGAAGTAATTAAACTTAAGAACCTAGAACAATGCCTAGCTTAACCGTAGGCTTCCATCACTGAAGCATTTATACAAAATAATATTACCATTCCTCTTATTTTTTCTGAAAAGACAGAGATAACAATTTTGGTAACAAAAGATCAGTTTAATTATTCAACAGTGGAAGCCCATCGTAAAAACACATGTCTGGTGATTGTTGTTCACAGGAAACCATGAGTTATCAGATCCCTGTATCAAAATACATATGTTGCCTACTTACAAGAAAAGAATTAAAATCATTATTCAAAAACCCAAATATAGATTTGTATTTACAATGATTTGCAATTTTAATTCTATGTCGAAAAGCGACGTATTCACTGCCCTCTATAGATATAAATACGCATTTTTTATATTAATAGAATGCAGTGGACTTAGTAGAACACATAATGCCTAAGCTGTACTAATATTTACTGTACAATTCATAGTCTGCTCCGCAATTTACAGGCGTTTTAACAAAATAAAAATCCTTAATCAATGATACAAAGCGGTAAAATGTTAAATTTTAATTATTTAATTATCACAAGACAAGCCGTTAACAGAAATAATTACTTTGTCAACACTACACTTATTATCAAATTTAATATTAGAATAATATACAAAAAAAAATATTCAGAGTACATACTAAATAGTTGAGTAGTACTTAATATTATAAATGCAAATGTTTAGATGGATGAATGGATGTTTTTTTGAAGGTATCTTCAGAACGGCTTAACGGATCTCGATGAAATTTGGCACAGATGTGGCACCTTTTTTTAAATTCCGCACGGACGGAGTTACGGGCTACAGCTAGTTTATTGATAAAAAAGGAATACATATTACAGATTACGATACAGATCCAAAAAAAAAAACGTAACAATAGCAAATGTAATTTGTATTGTACATTTTTAAGTAAACTAATATCAACAAATTATTTTATACAAAAAAGCAAGAAAAACATTACTAAGTGTCAAGTGACAGGTCCTTTATAATCAAGATTAGGATTTTAATAACAGAATGAAAACCTTTGTTTTCGAAGTGCTTAATATGCTGTGAAAATCTGCATGAGAAATCTGCATATACGTTCTTTTCCACCTTGACTTTAATTACATCTGTATATGCATATGTTTAAATGTAAACTTCTTTCAGAAATTATAAATGATTCTAATTTGCGGCTCTTTTTAACTTTAAGGATATCATTTATCCTTCCTCATAATGTCATAGTTAAGGGAATTTTCATTCTTTCTATTAAATCTTGCTTGTAGTTTGAGTCTTTGACCTTAACCCTGGTATTGTCATGACAAATATTTGTGTATTTATAAATCTATCTTTAAGAAACATCAATATGATGTTTTCTATCGATCTTGTGGACGTGGGATTGAATCTCGTCTTTTGTTGTCAGAGGTTTTTACTTCGAGCTTATTTGGATTGGGGTCATCAATTATTTTTTCATTAAAAAGTATTGAATCTGTTTCTTTTATAAGTAGATATAGGAACTCTCTCTTATATTTATGGTCATTGTCGTGGGTTTTATTATTGTAACATATATAGGTATTACTTAATACCGGATTTATACTGTATACAAATATAGGGTCTTCTTGTTATTTTACAAGTGTCTAATTCTAATAATAAAAAGGTAATAAAATATGAAGTTTAAAGAGGTTCGTTCTAAAAATCAATGTAAATTTGTTGTTAATTTGATTATTACATAATTCAAATATTTATACGTAGAAAATACTAAGTCGATTAATGTAAAAATACTATTATAATTATAAATAAAAATTATAACTATAAATAATACAATTCAATAAGGGTGCCATACATCTTGTGATCTTAATAATGAATTACATTTCAAACATCAAAAATATTTTCGGGAAACAAATTATTTTTATACATAATAAATGCGATTTAATCAATATGTACGTGTAGGTATACTGCGTAGAATTTGTGAATCGAGGTACATTTATTTGAACGTTACAAAGGATTTGGATGTTGCATTTTTATGTAAAACGTTTAGATACATACAATATACGCAATATATAAGAATTCATATATCGTATTTAAATCAATACAAAATTAATATATATTTCACTTTTTAAAAGAAGTGAAAAATTCTAATACCGAAATTGCCTCGTTAATCCGACATACAGAATCGAATCTCAATAACAAATAAAATCGTTTCTAAGTTACATGTCGGTCCGTATGTAGAATCACATACCGTGAAAACAGCCTTTAATAGGAACGAATCTGATATACTTAATTAACGTTTATCCACTTGCTTTAATGAGAACTTGTGTTTTGTTTAAGAGTCTAATATATTGACTATAAATCTAGCTGCCATTTAAACTCTGATTCCTTCTGCTTGTTGTCTCTGTAAGCATGATTGTACAGGTGATCGGCGCTTGAATCACGAACACCATTTGCTCATATTTATTAAATGTTATTATATTGTTTAAATGCCGTATAAATTAAATATAAGAGTTTAAATTAGTTGCTCTTGATTTTAATTACTATATTTTTATTGAAAAAAAAGCAAGCACGATTTATTTAGGGACTACCGAAATCAATAATCGATAATTTGTTAGCAAGATTTTTTTGTATGTAATGTGAATGTGTGTGTAAATGTGTTTTCTTTGTATGAAATGGAGTAAAAAATTATACCATCACGTTAAATTAATTTATTAAAATGCCGCGGATAACACCACATAAGTATAAGTAAGTAAGTCAATTGAATTATTAAGGTTAATCTAGAACCTTCTAACGGTGGCTTCGCTTTTATCTCGTAATAGTCAGGTTTTTGTTTGTACAATAGTCAACTTATTATGTACTATACATCGCCGCCGGCAACAACTGGATATTTCAAATAAATAAAGTCGATATTACGAGCAAGTTCATGAGGTTCTGTGAAAGTTTTACTCTCTGATGTTAAATGTCATGTTTGCGTTGTTATGCATTTTGATTTATATTTTGTTATGTTTCAAGCATATATGATACGATACTAAACTAGTTTTCAGCAATTTATATTTGCTTTATAAGTTGCAAGTAATTCTAAATTGAATGATCTTTCACATTGTCTAAAAGATGGTTTAAAACCAAAAAAAAAATCGATCAAATAAAGTTTTTTTTTTAATAAAATAATATGGCAAACGAGCAGCGGAAACACCGAAGCGATTTTAAACGACCATGGATATCCGTTACCTTTAAGGCCATTTTAACATTATAGGGGTGGACAACGCCACAGAATGAGCAGTTGTTAAGACTTCTTATTTTGTGGTGTTGTAATGAGATCGCATAAGTAAAGTATGAATCATAAGTCATTGAGCCTAAAGAGAAGATGGGCGATTTCGTTTATTACATTGTATAACAATTTACATAGTTCTAGAGATCATATGGAAAAAATAACAAAGTATTAAATATGTGTAATCCTTTCGAACTCTCTTGGATTTAAATGGATTTGACTTTCGAAGGCGGATTACATCATTGAGTCATACAGGACGACTAAAAAGGTGATACGAATTTAGCTTTCACGCTTTTTACTTTTATCACGTAATCATTTCGTCTATCCAACCAGCACGCTAAGCGGGACAACGATCTATTATAATATATTTATTTTTGTCGAATTTTATAAGATGTCCTCCTTTGATAGCATTATTACAAAACAACGCTCATTTTTGCTAGTAACAAGCAGACTATTAACTGAGAGATTTTGAATTTGTGGAGTAATTAATGTGTTAATATTACTAAATGTCGCCTGCGACTTCCTTCGTTAGGAAAATAAGTATCCTTATAAGTGACTATTGAGTGTAAATTATTGTCTAATTACATACGCAATGATTTCTCTTTTGACGGCTTTGACTAACCGCCCTTTGATAATGGTACTACATGTAGGCACGTTTGTCTGTATGGAAGTATTGCGGTCGCCTTACGTAATGAGTGCGGTAATCGTGTACTAACTTCCGTACTCGTTCCCTTATCAAAATCAAAAATGTCAAATTAAATACATACAATAGCGGAAAGAAATTTATATGTACTGAAAATAATTAATTTTTTCTATTTTTATTTACACTTCATTTTATATCAATTTATTCCATTGTCCATATACCTATATGATAACGATAAGCTACTTTTATAAATCATGCCTGGTTTACATTATGCCAGTAATGTCGCGCATATACAACTGGCCTAATGTGAACACTAACTGGCGCCAGTAATCCCATACAAGCCATGATTTTGGCATGGCTTGTATGGGATTACTGTCCTAATGCAATAATGTAAACCAGGCAATCAAAGCGCCTTAGTATCAAAATATAAGAGATTTTTAAATGATTCGTTCGTCAATAGAAAGCAATTATTAAAAACAAAGAAATATTATGTAATGATATCTTCATTTTTTTTAGGAAAAAAATATTTTAATTTTATTGTCAAGTTGTTATTGTAATCATACATTAAAAATACAATAACATCCGTACGATGTCCATTACAAATGAAAATGATCGTTGTTATGTAATAAGTGCTCGTTTTGGATTCACGAGTCATTTAGAGCTCCAAATGAAATTAATTCGCTGCTTATTGTCTTATGCCGGCCACATCCGGTCGCTTGTTGGCCAACATACGTTGTGTAATGAGCCAATATTTATGAGATTTATTTTAAGTGGTATAAGGTATAATGTAGCGAAATTCTTGACGATATAAATACTACATGACGTGGATAAATATTTATTATTTTATCTAGAATGTCATGAAATTTTGACAGCATTGCGCGGGTTATTTACTTTTAGAGATAAATTTCTTTTGTCCGTATCTCACTTTATGTAGGACTAGCTTTTACCCGCGACTCCGTCCGCGCGGAATAAAAAAATGCACACAAGATAAAAAAGTTCCTATGTCCGTCTCCTAGCTCTAAGCTACCTCCCCATCAATTTACAGCTAAATCAGTTCGACCGATCTTGAGTTATAAATAGTGTAACTAACACGACTTTCTTTTATATACGAGTATATAGATTGGTACGACAGGTTTACCAAAAAAATCGTTATTTCATTTGACATTTGCCTCTTGTTTATGTCACCGTTTGACGTAATCCATTTATATACGCAAATAAGAATATCTGAACAGGTGAGACATGCGTTGTTACCGCCGTTGGTTCTATCAGAATACTTAGACCTAGAAAAAATTACAAAATAAAAAAGGTATAGTAAAAAGAGGATCTTGTGAGATTTTTAACGTTGCCAGGGGTTCGCTAGTGAGTTGTCATAATTTAGTTTGATGCTCACTGGTTCTGCTAGTCTAAACCCTACAGATACCCCACTACCCTACTATATTAAAATTCAAGCAATATTTAGATGGATTAATTCTTATTTATAATAATCAACCGTATTACTTAAACATATCTTTGGTTCTCATAGTAAAAAGATAAGAATAATTGTTCCTTCGACAAATTCCTTTGTTGTAAGAACATAAACTAGACTTTCTTATTAGCAAAAAATCATGAAATGATGAAAAGGAAAGCGTAGTTTCTCTAAAATATTAGATTCAATACACATATATAACTCTGCGACCCTCACAGGTGTAAATTACTGCAAACAACTAGGTAACTTGCGTAACTAAAATTTGCAGGCTCATCGTTTTCGCAGTTGGAGATCTACACCGTGTACCAGTAATATTATCAGCTTGTTATCGTAACATACAATGTAAGAAAGCCGAAGTTTATGTAATCATTTTATTTATGTATTTTATCATGCAAGTTGTGTTTTGTTACAAAATGAAATTTATATCACAAAACTGTATATTTGATGAAATACCCAATTGACACCTTTAGTAAGGCCTCATATGGTGAAATTTACCAAATTGAAAAATAATCAACATGTACTTAGCTGACTGAATAAAAGTAATTTTAAAATTAAATTAAATTATACACAAAGAAAATTAAAATATATACAAAATTTTATGGGTCAAAAATATGGCGTTTTAACTTATTTTACCAGAGTAATCGTCTAAGATTGCTCACTTTAGGTGCTAAAATATTTACAGAAAATACTTATTTTTTTGCATTTTCTAATTATTTATCTAAATAAAGAAATCGTTTTTTCTGAAAAATCCCAATTCATTTTGACTTCACGTTACTGACGAAGGGTGCACTAATTGTCTTCCAAGACTACAAAGCAGACTAGTTTTTTTTTTATAATAATTAACGTCACCCGATACTAAACTATTTTAGGTTGCTATTTAACGACCTTATAATGAAAAAGGACCTCTGACTATTTATAAATTTGGTACTCCATTCATGAAAGTCTACATCTAATTACAGCTTTAATTATTCTAATAAACGACATTGCTTCAACTTGTAATTTTGAATCATGAAATGAACGTGATTTTTCTCTTTTGGTTATACCTTTTTTTTTTTTATTCGTGAAGGAAGGAAGGAAGAAGGGGTTAAATTCAGATATGACGGCTGATAGAGATGTATGGAGGAGTAGTACATACTGTGCCGTCCCTCCATATTTATAAGGGCAGGTTGATGATAATCTTTCTTAAAATTTTTATTTATAAAATACTTCTCTTTCATAACGTACAATTACTTTTTTGAATTCGTGGTGGACGATTGGAACATGGAGTGTCTGTATGTAATGTCAAGAAAAAGTTTTTTTTCTTTGTCGATTATGACAATATATATGAATTGATCGCTTAAGTTCAAATTGCGTAATTTTCCATGTGATGTTGTGGCGTCAGGAAGTGTCTCTGCACAGGAATTAAACCGGTATCGACTCGGGTCGCTCTGATTTCTGACAGGGTTGTCGGACGGTATGAGTGTCTGGCCGGAAATTAAATACCGGTAAGTTAATGTCATTGGATTACATCGATGGAAATTGTAGGTCATTTCAGATATAGAAACTATTCAAGTAAATTAGACTGAAAATTACAAACATTTCAATTCGGATTCATTAAAATGGGAAAAATTATATTTTTTTATATGATTTGGTAAAAAATAAATACGGCCAACTGAATTCACCGAAATGACGACGCGACCTCTGCCCATAGACATTTGACATTGCGGAGGAGACGCGCAGAAAAAGAATATGCCTCCTCCATCAATTCCCCTTGCAAATTTCAAATGAAATAACAAATATATGTTCTATTTTGGTAATAATACACAATCGCAATACCCTAAGTCCGTCATTGGACTCTATAAAAGGTAGTACACCAAGACTCAGGCAAGTTTGGTTACGGCCATCATTTTATTTTACTAGCACAGGATAACTATCATTAAGATAATAGTTTGCGTAATACACGCAACTTTGAATAACACACTTTCCTTAGAAATGAAGAATGTGGATTTAGAACCAAGAGAAATTGATATTCTGTTTCTTCTTATTTTCCAAATTGGTCAATTCATAAGGTAGGTTGAACAAGGGAAGGTTATAAACAACTACTCCGTGGTTTCTGAGAGCGAAATCTCTAAATAAAACATATTGTTATATCTGTTACGTAAAAAATAATTAGAGGGATATATTTTATACAGTGATTTTGGTCTTGGAAACCAAAGATAAGTTAGATTTTTTGCGGAGGAAAGTATCCTTATTCGACATATTATTCTTTACCTTCCCTTGATTTTAACATAGCTAGCAGTTTATGAAGAGATACTTAAATCCTATTTGGATATTGGTTATTACCCTATGATGGATTTGCCTGTGATTCATAGATATATGGTCCTATCTTCCTGCGGAATAGGGAATAGGGAATAGGGAATAGGAATAGGAGCAGGTGGTTCCTATTCCTATTCCCTATTCCCTAGGTGGTTCCTATTCCTTATCTTCTTTCGAAAAATAAATCACGGAAGGCATTAGAAAGAGATCCCATCCTTTTCTGTGTGTGAACTCTTTACACTTACCTATTCCTGGTAAAAAGTTGAAGTTGGAATTAGTCCAGGCAATGTAGAAAGTATGGTTAGCGTACTTTTTACGGAAATGAACTCTTCTACAAACGGGTCTGGCTTTCGCTAACAACGCCCACCTGCCATAAGTACTTGTTGTCAGAACTTGAAAATAGCCCGATCATTTGTGAGATACTTTCCCTTAGAATGCTTTGTTTAAGCAAAACATGTAACAATCAACTTAATCAAACTTTTAAAAAAATAAAAATACAGGGTTAGACAATTAATTATTCCTAGTTTGATGAAAGGATATGTAGAAATAGATTTCAAAAAGAGATGCATATTATTGCGGCTAGTAAGCATCTGCATCAGTATTCTGTGAAAAAAAAATCTTCGGTACAAATGTCATATGTCTAGTATTACGTGAGTTATGTTTGGACGATCGATTCGCACAATGCATTCAGGATAGTGTTACGTGAGACCGGACCAAAACGAAAACAAAAACCCACTTTCAAATTTGGAGCCGGTCAATGCCGCAGTAATATAATACGCAGTGCCCAATGTGAATTGAATATTAAATAATACCTTTAGACAGATCACCAAGTGCATCAAGTGCAAGAGTTAAAAATATGACATTATAAGAGAAAATACGTATTTTGTTTTTGTAATAAAATACATAGTGTCGATTCAAGAATACACTTTAACTTTTTTTACCTACAATCAGAAATTGTTGTCGATCATTATTAAATGCTAAATATGGCAAGCAATAACCATTTAATAAACCTGAAAATGAAGATATACCTGCAAAATAGAACACAATAATCTAAGTGATTATCTATCAATCTTATATATATAAAAGAAAGTCGTGTTAGTTACACTATTTATAACTCAAGATCGGTCGAACTGATTTAGTTGAAAATTGATGGGGAGCTAGCTTAGAACTAGGAGACGGACATAGGAACTTTTTTATCTTGTGTGCATTTTTTTTATTCCGCGCGGACGGAGTCGCGGGTAAAAGCTAGTATGTATTAAGTAATGAACAAAATCAGGTTATGATAAACGCTCTTTAATTTCCAACAGGCGCTCTAGGTTTTTTTTGCCTTAAGACGAAACATTATAGTTTATAAGCAAATTGAAATTCAAAATGAAAAATAGTACTACAAACTGCTTATCTGGTCTAGCGGACTAAAGTGCGAAAATAATAAAGCAGTTTTAGCTTGTGTATCATATATTATAGCTAATTTTTTATTACATTTATAACTGACTTTAAAAGAGTAGGCGCTTCTCGTGTGACAGAACTAGCGCGATAGCAGCGCCCTCACACCGGGCCAGAGAAGTTTGTCACAATTTTTTTTAATATAGACAGTAGAAAAATCTTAAGAGATTAAATATATATCTTAACCAGTCTGTTCAGGGAATTATATTAAATCATTTCATCGTTTTATATAATCTATATTCTACACTTGTTGCGTGTTGTCAATATCTGTAGCAAGTACCCCATCCCCCGTTTATAAATTCAATCAATACTTTCCCACTTTGCTCCAGGCTTCGACTGGCGGCTGGGATTCTTTCGTTCCTGTTGTCTCCTGGGGTACTACAAAGTATTTAATTCTCTGTTTTAATTGCATTGAATTGCTGCCAAAATGTGTAGCAAACTTGCAAGAATTACCGAGCTCTTCATAAGAACTGTCGTCAATTCGAAGCGCTTCGATCGAAACCTTCGCAATGTACGTATTAATATATTTTCTATTTCTATTCTATGTAATTACTTCATTAAAATATGTTAAAACTGTCTAAAATTGTATGTTATAACATTACTAGAATCTCTGGTGTAGAATTCTATGAACAAAAAAATCAATTATATACCTAGGTGTATCTAAAATATACATAGCTTTTGCACTCTACCGTTATTGATTTTTCATATTTTGGACAAGCGCAATGTCCACTATGAATGTCTTTGTGTTAAAGATTTCCTAATTTCATTTAAGTTTCATCTTTCAACATCCCTTTAATAAGAATATTAAATAATTACTTATACCCTAATCTATACATTAAATTTATATGTATCCAAATGGAAGATGTGGTGTACCATTATAGGGCGTGGCTGTAACATGGATCTCCATTTTGAAGAACATTTTTGTTCAGAATTAAATGATTCTTGCTTAGACATCTGAGATTTATGATTTTAAATACAACTGAAATTCTTTGAAGTGGAAAATCATCATTTGCTCTAATTTTTTTTCAAAGCTATAAGGGTGTGGCTTTGTTTGTTATACTATATTGTAGGTTTAGTGTGAGATAGTATATGTTTTCTAATAAGATAAGATACGAGGGCATACAAGATTCAGTCGACTCATTTACTTTGGTTCAACTGTTCGGACCAGAACCAAACTGTTGAGAGTTTTGATCCAAACAACTAAAACATCAGTTAGCTTGATTATTTTATAAAGGAACAGTTTTTGTCAATAAAGGGGAATTACTTCGCAATTTACATACAGAGAATTGTAAGTCATCGGCAAATTGTGAATGTTGATCGGGTGCAGTCATCGCTTGTGATAATGGAAATTATTTGCCAGATAGTCTTAATTTTCACAAAGAACGGATAAAAAATCAATACAGGAAACCTTAACTTTGTGCCGATTTATCTTCGGCAAATTAGAGAAATCCTATTGTCCAGTTGAAGGTAATGGACATAAGAATAATGTAAACTGCTTTGCTTTGTTTTAAAAGCTTTGCTTTTAAAGTCCAAAACCCACATTGCGCTTCCAGTGATAAATCACCTTAAAAGCATATTGCCGCACCATTTATTCTATTTGAAGAATTTGTGATGACAGTATATTTTTGTATGGGTGTTTTTACACTGGAATCATACAGTAAAGCAATGCTTATCCAACCTTTTTCCCAAGTTTTAACAAAAATAAAGAATAGTTAAATTATAAAATCAATAGAAAAAATAGGGCGTGGCTGGTAACTATAGGGAGATAATGATATTAGGCAATATGTATTAATATAAGTAAAGTTAAAAGGTAGTTTAGCAATTGATCAAAGATTATGCAAAGGGATCTAGCAGGATGTCAAAAAGTAGTATTTAGTTGTAAAATATTGAAAAATGTTTTGAGTTTGAAAACATAGACTTAGGGATGGCTATGATTCTTTCAATTTAATCCGATAAGAGCCACAGATAAAGCTAAAGCTCAGACTTCTTTAGTATTCTTTATTTGGAAGACTCGGTGCCTATTTAGTAAAATTACATGTCTTAGTACGATAAGAGCATGAGGCGAGTCTCCCCGAGTCCTGGGCTTAAGTTTCCGAATCAGTGTTTCCTCTGAGTTACTCTTAAGTTAGTAAAGCCTAGGCCCTTGTTCTTCTCTAGTCTACTATATCAAACATTAAAAAAAGTAATCTAAATTAAAGTAACCGAGGAACATATTTAGGATCATTATTAACAATTTGAATTCAACAGTGCAAATATGCAATGATGAAAACAAATGAAGATTGCCTTTATTTTAGTATTTCATTTTCATTAAAAATATTTTCATTGTTTCTCAGATTAAGTTGGTGTCATGCGGCGATGGAGTTGTGATATCGGAGCTCCAAGTGGGTTCTGAACATCTGAACGAGAGCGGAACCCTGCATGGAGGGTTCATTGCTCATATGGTTGACACGCTGTCAACCTTTGCCCTGCTGGCCAGCGATCAAGCAGTTGGGCGTGGACTGTCCGTTGATCTCAGTGTTAGGTATGGTATTTTTTTTTTAATTTAAAGCTACTCTTTAATTTTTGCAAAAAGAATTGACAGTACTTCTGCTTTCTTTCTGTGCCATAATGAAAATTTATACAAGTATGTGCAGCAATACATATAAGTCTAAAAGATGCAATAAAGAAAGTGACTTCTAGTGATAACATACTTTTATCATCTAGTAGAGGCAGTTGTTTGACATTGAAAGAGGCTTCAATAAATTACTTTGTAAAATGCTAAGTAGAATTTATAAAAAATTTAAAATTACAACCAATTACAGTCTACATTACTTAGTGATAGAAAAAAAATCTTTATCTCCGTTAGGATTCTGGAAGAAACGATCAAATCCTAATATGTCACCGCCATTTTTTCGCGTCGTCCATCTTGGATTTATTTAAAGTCTTCTGTATTCTACTAATAAAGACATTTTTTTTTCTAATCGGAACCAATATCTATGATAAATTATTGTTATTTCAGTTACCTGTCTACGGTTTCGGAAGGCGACAAGTTGGAGATAGAGTCTGTTACCAAGAAGGTGGGGAACAAGGTGGCTTTCCTCGAGGTGCAGATCCGCAACAAGGATAACGACGAGCTAGTCGCTACAGGTAGGCATATAAAATATGTAGGTCGTAAATGAATGTTGTATTTAGTTTTAGATGAATTTGTTGTTGTTGTAGTTGAATTTACCTATAAAGTGTTTTTATTATTTATATTGTTGTTTATTTTTATTACCTTTTTTCTAGTCAAGAATAAATGTATTACAAGCAAAACTTTTTTTTCTTTTATTTTGTTCTGTAGAAATATTTCTTCATCTAAATTCTTCATCTTCAAAAAATTCTACATGTTATTTGTTATATATGATATACAAATGTTTGTTTCGATAGTGGAAACCTACCCTAAACTTTCAGAATTTCAGATAACTGTTAATTTAAGCGACAATCATTTGTTTCTAATAGGAATCGTCCATTAATTACGCTGGGTGTGGTCACGAAACTTCACGCGGGGGTTCTAATAAAGCACCTGTCCTCTTTTTCTGATTAATTATTAATAAATTTATTTTCATTTAATTAAAACTGATTACTTTAATTAATCATTCTAAAATTTCCAAAATAATTTTGTATTAAAAAAACACGTGATTTTAGGTATAGGGTCTAAAGGGTTGGTTTAAGCCTCACCATTTATTAAAGAGGGGTAGGGTCAAAATAACATCACGTGATTAATGGACGGCCCCCATAGCTGCTACAGTTTACTTGCCTATCTGATGTAAAAGATTTTAAAGGAATTTGTATAATTCAATAAAAAATAGAAAATTGGGGGTTAGATTTTTATTTTACATAATAAAAGGTGTCTTCAAAGGAGAGAATTTCTTTTGTATGGTAGTTAGGCCCACAAATAAACAGTGATTAATAAGTAAAGAGATATATGTATTTGTTTTCACGTCTTTATGCGGAATATACTGAAAATTGGACAAAATTATCAACTTTGAGGTTACCTGTCACAATACATTGAGTATTGAACCGCAACGTAAATCTTGATATCGATTTACTAAATAATTAAAATCTAATTGTTGCATTTACTTTATAAATAATTAAAAAATGGCCGGAATAAAATAAAATTTTATTCAATATTGATATTTGACTAATATAAAACGGCACCATTTAAATTAACTTCTTTGGTAAGGACTTTTTGTAGCTTTAATAAAACTTTAATACACTATTATTAATTGGAAAATTTACGATACGTTTTTGAAATATTAAAATCATATCATTCGTTTCAATTGAAAGTCTAAATTAAGTATAACCTAACCCGAGAAATAGAAACTCTTTATGTTGCAGAAACCCACAAAACTCTTATTTTTTTAATGGCAACAGAAAATTGATTTAAAATATAAATTTGTTGCCCTGGCATTGACATTGTTGATTGACGGGCAATTGTCAAAGTATTTGTATACAATTGTATAGTGAATCTATTTAAGGATGATTAGTTTGACAATTCACTAGAGATGGGCTGTGTAAAACTGGTTATGAATCTTTTGATTTTAGATGGCTGTTCTCATAGAACTTGCATTCGAAATTTCGGGATTACTGGTTTTAAAATACAACATTGTTTTTTTTTATTCTTACTTTATTCTTCAAAAATACATAAATAAATAAAACATTAAACCAAAAATTGAGGTGTTCACTATTTAATGCTTTTTTTAACTTATAATTTTAATCTATAATGACTGTAATAAGAATAGAATAATCGTTTATTGCTACACAAAAGAAAATAATAAATTAACTTATGAACAAATATGATTACAAAAAAATTAAGAATGTGGCAAAAGGTGGCCAGCTCAGCTGATACAGGGACGACCACGGCCCTCCCTGCGCTGGTTTTTAGCAGGTCCCTTTGTTCTCACACCATCTGCACTGAGGTGGTAGTGGTAGGGTAACTTACATTAATAACCAAAAAAAAAAAGGAAAATCATAGTACAACTTATGAAAGTTTAAGCAGTGTAAATACAAGGTTAACAATAATTTTAACTTGCAATAACAGTATAATATAGAATAAAAAAAAAAAGAAAATAATTACCTACTAAATGTAAAAGATACCTATGTTATAGTACTTATTTGTTCGATTAATTTTCTTACAAGACCTATACTCGACAGTTCATAGTTGTTCGTTAGGGTGTACGGGTCTATACTACGACAACCGTTCATTATGAACAAGATACTCATACAAAATTAATTCGATATTTCATAGGCGTCATTTGTCAAACTAATCAACCTTAAATAGACACAGTATAATAGTGGTGTAATTTTTGAATTCGTGATAATTTGACCTGTTAATATGTATGCTGCAAAGTATTAATAGCCGCGGAGACAAAATATATAGACAATTAACGGAAGACAAGTTCAATCCAGTATTTTATACTGGTTTTAATTTTTAAATGATATTATTTCATTAAACGTATTGACGTAGATAGAAGTGTTACAATATCAATGAAGATTGTGGCGCCCTCATCATAGGGTTGTTATATTTTTGGTCAAACTTTAAACGGAGGCACTAGGGACGGGTCGTTGACAATTTTGATGCCAACGAAACGAAAAAATTAAATTGCTTTTTGCAACTCGACGAAAAACTAGTTGTTTTCGTCAACTAGTTAATCGTACATCCAATAAATAAAGACTTGAAGACTGGCGGAGAAAAAAAAACGATCATTGATTTATTCGTAAATTTGCGTTGAACTATTTAAATAAAAAAAAGGTCCACGGTTGGATCGTTGAAGAGTGATTAAGGGTTGATTCAACAACTTCGTTGAATCAGTGCCCACGCCTGAGGCACATCCCGTTTCCGTACGTAGCGGCCATTACGATATCTGTCTTTTTTTTTTGTTATTTTGGTAAATGTGAGATAAAGTGTTGTGATTTTGGAAAATATGAGTAACTGTTATATAGAAATATACTTAAATTACATAACTTATTTTTTCGATTAATTTTATTACAAGACAGATGCTCGATAGTTCATAGTTGTTCGTTAGTCGCGTACGGTGCGACACTATGACACCCTTCCATTAAGTACGATATTAATCATCATACAAATTAATTCCGTACTTCATAGGCGTTACTTGTTACACACGATATTATCTTTTTCATTATAATAATCAAACATTTACAAAATCTGTAAATCATTACACAGAAAAACTATGGTTAAGGTTTTGGTATGGTGCCATACTAGATTCCAATCCAAAACACATTTTGATTTCTGTATACGAGTAATGAACAAGTTAATGTTTTCTTCCAGTATGAATATTATCGATTAAACTGTACCTGTGTGTTACTTTTAAATGTGTTATTTAAATCTCCTATAAAAGAATTTATTGATTCATTTTAGCAAATATCTTAAGAAATCTTTAGATGTGAGATTGTAAATGTACAATAAAACTGATATACCATAGTATTATGAATATTATGGGAATGTTTCTTTGTTTACTTACATTTATTTTGAGGCAATCCATAGTTATGAATATAAATGATTTCTTGAAATGCAAAGGACCAATATAACATATTTCAAATTGTACTTAAACTATAGTTAAATAATATTTAACTAATTTATTATTTTATCGTACTTTATTATTATTTAATCGACCCTTCAAAATGTGTATTGTCTTATTCAGTTACTCTATTAAGCCGACTATACATATTGGTCGAGCTTGCCGAGTGAGGGCCAACGCGAGAGTAGACAAATTACTACAAGTCAAATACTACTGTATATACATTTGGCAAGTCTATCAAACACCAATGCAAGTTACCAATTTAGATAAGTGATTAATTTCTACTGGAGCACGGACAAACGTGTAGACACCATTGGCCAAGAGCTAGCACCTTTGATTTGTGCAATAAAACCGATACCGCTCTGAAGTGAGGCAAGTGGTCCCGAGCACCTGTGAGTCGGGATAAGCTACGCCAAATAAGCTATATACGTTGACGCTTGTGCATGTGCTTGAGCGCGCAAATGTTGGCGCGTGCGATGCCGAGCATAAGCAAGCAATGCGTTTGTACTGCCAATACGTTGGTATTCGCCTTCACTCGGCAAGCTTCGGCCAACAGGTATACTGGTCTTTAGACGAAAAGTAAGACTTCCCTTAGATATATTTTCGATAAAATTTGGTATACACTTTTAGGCCCGACGAAAATATAATTTTTTTCCATTCATTGTCATTGTAAATAGGAGATGGCCGCGGTCAGAAAATGACGGACGAGTTATTTTGCATCAGACCCTCAACATGGGTATTTAATAAAGGCTTGACTACTAGAGTTCAGTATAAATGTCGCAGGCACATTGTATAATCCGCCGTTTCACATTACGGCTAGCTGTTATCAAAAACAGGGGCGTTTCGTAATGCGGCCGTTCAATGAGTAGCCGGATTGACATTCCGATCGTTCTTCAATAAGGCGGCCCACGTTTAGCCGCATCTTACTAATACTTAATCTCTAGGGTTACCATACTTACAAAATGAAACAATGTTTAAAATGAAAATCAGTTTTATTAATCACAAAATAAACGTAAAACTTTAGATCAGGAATAAGCAAGTCGGCGGCTTGAACATTTATGACGAAAAGAGTTATATCTAAGGGCTTACTAGCCAAAGTTAAAAGTTGCGAAAATTAGTAGTTTTTTAGTTATTGAATAAATAAAATTCGTATTATAGGTTAGATTTTCGACTTCTTTTGACGTAACTTTGACAGTTTTTTTTAATAAGTGGCCTACTTATTTTAAACAACCATATGAAATGGGCAGAATTTGGTTCCCTATCAAGAGATATTTGCAACGGCTCCGGCGCTATGGTATGAGCAGCCCCTCAGCGCACCAAGGCGAGGGCTGCTCACCCTCCGTGCCTCCGGCTTTTCATAAACTCTAGGGGTAGGGCAGAAAGTACCACGTGGAGTCGGGGTTGACGGATTCGGTTCTGTGACCTGCGTTTTGCATTCCGTCAATTTTTTTTATTTTTTAATCAATTTAAAATAACATCGCGATAAAAACTAAAATAAATAGTATATTTGGTTTAAAAAACTTTAATCGAATTAAATAGAGTATTTTTTAAATTTAGTGAAGTAAATACATGACGTGAGACTGTATAAGATAAAGCCTTTGGCCATTTATTAAAAAACCTCAAAAGTAGTGGAAAATCTAACCTAAAATACTAATTTTATTTATTCAATAACTAAAAATCTACGAATTTCCTTATTCAGTCTTTTTAATATTATTACATTGTGGTTAGCCTAGTGTTGAATGTCTTGTGACGCAGAATACATTCCGGCGGTTTATTATTCAGCCGCATTCAATCCGGCTACTCGTTGAACCGCTTCATTTCAAAACGGCCCTGTTTTTTATAATAACTAGCCGTAATGTAATACGGCGGATTATGCAATATGACTGTAACATATACATAATAAATCCGTCATGGTCGCGACTACAAATTACGGACACTTTTGTATAACCAACATGGAAATGAAATGAAAAGGCTTAACCTGTAGAGTACGGAACACTGCGATTTAATCCAAAATGGCCGTCTGCCATATTTGATACCTTTATCGTCACTTAGCTTACAACACCGCTTAAGTCGAAAATTGGCGTTTTTCACACTTTAATGCCATTAGATGGAGCTGCTCACTCCGCGTCTAACAGGTCATCACATGATAATTGAAAGTTAAAGAAATATAGTCAAAAAGTTAAAATAGAGTAAATCTATAAAAAAAAAATCGTTTCTTAATAAATAAATAACGTATTTATTTAGAAATTACTAAAAAAAATCACCGATTATTTTAAACTAGCTTTTACCCGCGACTCCGTCCGCGCGGAATAAAAAATAGAAAACGGAGTAAAAATTATCCTATGTCCGTTTCCTGGTTCCTAGCTACCTGTCCACCAATTTTCAGTCAAATCGATTCAGCCGTTCTTGAGCTATAAGTGGTGTAACTAACACGACTTTCTTTTATATATATAGATATACAGTTTCCTGTAAAGTTGATAAAAATGACTTTGCGGTGTTGTTAGCTAAGGGACGTTATGATGTTGTACAGTCAGCTTCATAAATATAGTGGCAGTCAAGATATCCAAATATATAGGAACACCTAAAGTGATCAATTATATAAGTACAACCAAAGTCATCAAATTAATTGAAGCATCCACTCTGCTCAAAAAGATCGAAGCGTTCACATCGTCATATATATGAGTACATTCAAAGTGCCCATAATTATAGTAACAGACAGAGCGTCAATAGTAACGAAGCATCGAAAGTATGCAAAAATATCGTAACATTAGACAAAATTGAACTCTGTCTCTATTCACTTAAGATACACTTTGAAATATACTACTTCTGTTAAATTCATTTGACATTTTATAATCAAAACATTTTTTTGCTATTTACTACAAGTTTACGTCCCGCATGACAGATACTAAATAGATAAGCAATATCAAATTTTAATTTGTCACCATATATGCCAGTTTTGCCTTACGGCTTAACTGTTCGCTGTAATACGCAGTTTTGGCGATTCGAATCCCAAACTTTTTTTTACATTTTTTAAGGTTTTTAATTTTATTATCAAAGCGTTATATAAAATTGAACTTTATCGCAACAATTATTGGTTACAATAGTAGTCGAATACGACATCTTTGAAAATTAAGGAACCACAATATTCCTTGTCCCTTTTTTTAACCGAGTCGTCATTAGCATGTTTTTTTATTGTTCACGTTTGTTATTGTAAGTTTCGTCATTTAATTCCGCGCGGACTATGCCACTGGCGACATCGAATACGTGTAATAATCTATGCTTGGAAAATTCTACTGCAACCGGACTGAAGATACCTAACAGTAAGAGAAAAATATTTTGATACAAATTGTCAATTAATTTAACAGAATTTGTATACTTTCAAAGTGTATTTCAAGGATATACGAGTAGAATTCAATTTCAATGACCGCAATGACAAGTGAAAACACTCTCCGCCCACTCGCTTTATTCCGAGATGGCCGAACCTAATCGTTATTAATTTTATATAAATATTTAATACCCCAAAAATAAAAATTTAAAATTGTTTTTGTTAAGTAAAAAACATATTCTAAGTACATTACCAGATTTTTCCTTTTCATTAAAAAAACAAGCTCTATATGTGATTGATAATATTGAAAAATAAAAACCTTGTAAGCCTGGGATTCGAACCATTAAACTTACGTACTGCGGCGAAAATAGAAAATTACTGAAACTAGCACATATTGTGACAGAGTAAAATTTGATATTACTTACTAGCTTTTACCCGCGACTTCGTCCGCGCGGAATAAAAAAAAATGCTCACAAGATAAAAAGTTCCTATGTCCGTCTCCTAGTTCTAAGCTATCTCCCCATCAATTTTCAGCTAAATCAGTTTGACCGATCTTGAGTTATAAACAGTGTAACTAACACGACTTTCTTTTATATATATATATATAGATTAGGTATCTGTCATGTATCGTCAATTTATAAATTTTAAACTTTATAATAATAAGAAGAAAAATGTTGGGTTGTCCGATAAGTTCGTGCCCATTTTTAAGGGAAGTTTTAAAGGCCCTAATTTTTGGAATACGTCTTTTAAATTATATTTGTTCGATTTTATTGCAAAACGTCTTATGTATTTCGGCAAAAATTAAGTGAATCAGTTTTTATAAAACTGATAGAAAATATGGCTGAAGTTATCCTCGTTTAGTATGTACTAGCTTTTACCCGCGACTCCGTCCGCGCGGAATAAAAAATAGAAAACGGGGTAAAAATTATCCTACGTCCGTTCCTCGTTCTAAGCTACCTGCCCACCAATTTTCAGTCAAATCGATCCAGCCGTTCTTGAGTTATAAATAGTGTAACTAACACGACTTTCTTTTATATATATAGATGTGTTATCTAAACATGTCATATGTTTTCAATAATTGTAATATATTCGGGTCTATTCTAAGCTACCTATTAAAAATCGGAACGAACTTATTAGACAACCTATTATGTTGATACAAAGCGTCAAATGAATTTAACAGAAGTAGTATATTTCAAAGTGTATCTTAAGTGAATAGAGATAGAGTTCAATTTTGTCTAATGTTACGATATTTTTGCATACTTTCGATGCTTCGTTACTATTGACGCTCTGTCTGTTACTATAATTATGGGAACTTTGAATGTACTCATATATATGACGATGTGAACGCTTCGATCTTTTTGAGCAGAGTGGATGCTTCAATTAATTTGATGACTTTGGTTGTACTTATATAATTGATCACTTTAGGTGTTCCTATATATTTGGATATCTTGACTGCCACTATATTTATGAAGCTGACTGTACTAATTACTCAATATGGGTAACAAATGATCCGATTTTGCTAATAGAATAACTAAATAGTGGTACTGAAAAGTGAAATTATTCAATGACTTTACTTAAGAAAAATCATTGTTAATAATTCATTTTATCAAGAATTAATTTAGATTTTTGTATATGATTTGTCTAGAATGAAATTTAAGTTTTAAGTATATTACATTTTTAGGTAATATAGTTTACCGTCAAAATAAAGATATTGTGATTTTCCTAAATTATGTACTGCAAGATTAATTTAATTAATGAAGAATTCGGAGAAGATACTACTTGTGTACGGTTGGACGAAGGACTTTCCCAATTCCCACTTTGGGAAAAGCCCAAGTCCGACCGTTCAAAGGTATGTGATTCACATCCCACCTGAAGCATTAACTGAATAATTTCTTTAATTTACATTAATTTCTAACAACATTCTTTATCATGATTTGATGGACCCTCAATGAAGATGGAAGACGTCGTCTACGACATCAAGACTCAAGATAAATACAGCAGCCGTATCAACCGATGTCCTTGATGACTTATACATATATTATAGCCATTTAGAGACATCGGTTAGTATGTCTGTTCTGCATTAATTTCATGTTGCTTGTATTTGTTTTTTTTAATGCCATTATAGTTATAATTTTTTTCATATTCAGGTGCATATTATTGGGCGTATATAACATTATCAATGTCTTATCTATTTCTTGCTCAGTTTGATTCGGTAAAGTTCCAGTGTATTTTAAGGTTACGAACCTCAGATATGCCTATTACAATATTTTCCTGGCGACATCAAGGGAAGAAATGACGGAACTGTTTCAAAGACTTGAATCGGGAAGCGCCAACATCGGTCTCGTCGTAAACAGAGCAAAGACTAATGTGTTAATATAGAATCGAGCCGGAAACTTAACAAATGTCACCGGCAACATTCCTGGCATTAATGTCGTCGATCGCTACATATACCTGGGATCCCAAATTGATAATGAAGGCAAGTGTGCTCCCGAGATAAAAAGGCGAATCGGTATGGCTAAAGATGCGATGGCCCGGTAAATCGACTTATGGAAGAAAAGAGGAATCGGTATCAAAACCAAAATCAGACTGATACTAGCTTTGGTATTCCTTATCTTTTGTATGGAGTGGAGACGTGGACAATCCCAGCCCGCGAGAGACAGAGGATTGATGCATTCGAGATGTGGTACTGGAGATTATATGCCAATAACGCATTCTTACCACTTCGGCCACACAATGCGAAGAGGAGACGAAAGTCTACATAAACTGATTGTCGTTGGCAACACTGCGGGAAAAAGATCACGGCCGCTCACCAACAAAATGGACCGACAAGTCTAGAAGATGTCGTCCACAAAATTTTACACCGTTGTGAAAGACGCACTGGACAGGAACCAGTGGAGGCATATCATCCGCTCCAGATGTAACCCTACACATGCTGACCACGATCCTCAGAAATGAGGGACCGACTTAGAGAGATCAATGAAGAACTATTCGATATAATACCTCAAGATAAATACAGCAGCCGTAACAACCGATGTCCCTTGATGACTTTTATACTATAGTCATCGAGGGACATCGGTTAGTATGTTTGGTCTGTCAACTCCACATCGTACATTCGGCTGGAACCAACATTGAAGATACAAGAACGGCGAAGTTATCTTCATCAAGATTCAAGATAAGTACAGCAGCCGTATTAACCGATGTCCCTTGATGACTTTCATACTATAGTCATCGAGGGACATCGGTTAGTATGTCTGGTCTGTCAACTCCGCATCGTACATTCGGCTGGAACCAACATTGAAGATACAAGAACGGCGAAGTTATCTTCATAAAGATTCAAGATAAATACAGCAGCCGTATTAACCGATGTCCCTTGATGACTTTCATACTATAGTCATCGAGGGACATCGGTTAGTATGTCTGGTCTGTCAACTCCACATCGTACATTCGGCTGGAACCAACATTGAAGATACAAGAACTACGGAGTTTTCAGCATCAAGATTCAAGATAAATACAGCAGCCGTATCAACCGATGTCCTTAGATGACAAAACTCATTAGGGACATCGGTTAGTATGTCTGGTCTGTCAACTCCACATCGTACATTCGGCTGGAACCAACATTGAAGATACAAGAACGGCGAAGTTTTCAGCATCAAGATCAAGATAAATACAGCAGCCGTATCAACCGATGTCCTTCGATGACTTTCATACTATAGTCATCGAGGGACATCGGTTAGTATGTCTGGTCTGTCAACTCCACATCGTACATTCAGCTGGAACCAACATTGAAGATACAAGAACGGCGAAGTTTTCATCCAGAAGGCCCAAGATAAATACAGCAGCCGTATCAACCGATGTCCTTAGATGACGAAAGTCATTAGGGACATCGGTTAGTATGTCTGGTCTGTCAACTCCACATCGTACATTCGGCTGGAACCAACATTCAAGATACAAGAACGGCGAAGTTTTCATCAAGAAGACCCAAGACAAATACAGCAGCCGTATTAACCGATGTCCTTCGATGACTTTCATACTATAGTCATCGAGGGACATCGGTTAGTATGTCTGGTCTGTCAACTCCACATCGTACATTCAGCTGGAACCAACATTGAAGATACAAGAACGGCGAAGTTTTCATCCAGAAGGCCCAAGATAAATACAGCAGCCGTATCAACCGATGTCCTTAGATGACGAAAGTCATTAGGGACATCGGTTAGTATGTCTGGTCTGTCAACTCCACATCGTACATTCGGCTGGAACCAACATTGAAGATACAAGAACGGCGAAGTTTTCAGCATCAAGATCAAGATAAATACAGCAGCCGTATCAACCGATGTCCTTCGATGACTTTCATACTATAGTCATCGAGGGACATCGGTTAGTATGTCTGGTCTGTCAACTCCACATCGTACATTCGGCTGGAACCAACATTGAAGATTCAAGAACTGCGGAGTTTTCAGCATCAAGATTCAAGATAAATACAGCAGCCGTATCAACCGATGTCCTTCGATGACTTTCATACTATAGTCATCGAGGGACATCGGTTAGTATGTCTGGTCTGTCAACTCCACATCGTACATTCAGCTGGAACCAACATTGAAGATACAAGAACGGCGAAGTTTTCATCCAGAAGGCCCAAGATAAATACAGCAGCCGTATCAACCGATGTCCTTAGATGACGAAAGTCATTAGGGACATCGGTTAGTATGTCTGGTCTGTCAACTCCACATCGTACATTCGGCTGGAACCAACATTCAAGATACAAGAACGGCGAAGTTTTCATCAAGAAGACCCAAGACAAATACAGCAGCCGTATTAACCGATGTCCTTCGATGACTTTCATACTATAGTCATCGAGGGACATCGGTTAGTATGTCTGGTCTGTCAACTCCACATCGTACATTCAGCTGGAACCAACATTGAAGATACAAGAACGGCGAAGTTTTCATCAAGAAGACCCAAGATAAATACAGCAGCCGTATCAACCGATGTCCTTAGATGACGAAAGTCATTAGGGACATCGGTTAGTATGTCTGGTCTGTCAACTCCACATCGTACATTCGGCTGGAACCAACATTCAAGATACAAGAACGGCGAAGTTTTCATCAAGAAGACCCAAGACAAATACAGCAGCCGTATTAACCGATGTCCTTCGATGACTTTCATACTATAGTCATCGAGGGACATCGGTTAGTATGTTTGGTCTGTCAACTCCACATCGTACATTCGGCTGGAACCAACATTGAAGATACAAGAACGGCGAAGTTTTCAGCATCAAGATTCAAGATAAATACAGCAGCCGTATCAACCGATGTCCTTAGATGACGAAAGTCATTAGGGACATCGGTTAGTATGTCTGGTCTGTCAACTCCACATCGTACATTCGGCTGGAACCAACATTGAAGATACAAGAACGGCGAAGATTTCATTAAGAAGACCCAAGATAAATACAGCAGCCGTATCAACCGATGTCCTTCGATGACTTTCATACTATAGTCATCGAGGGACATCGGTTAGTATGTCTGGTCTGTCAACTTCACATCGTACATTCAGCTGGAACCAACATTGAAGATACAAGAACGGCGAAGTTTTCATCCAGAAGGCCCAAGATAAATACAGCAGCCGTATCAACCGATGTCCTTAGATGACGAAAGTCATTAGGGACATCGGTTAGTATGTCTGGTCTGTCAACTCCACATCGAACATTCGGTGGAACCAACGTTGAAGATACAAGAACGGCGAAGTTTTCATCAAGAAGACCCAAGATAAATACAGCAGCCGTATCAACCGATGTCCTTCGATGACTTTCATACTATAGTCATCGAGGGACATCGGTTAGTATGTTTGGTCTGTCAACTCCACATCGTACATTCGGCTGGAACCAACATTGAAGATACAAGAACGGCGAAGTTTTCATCAAGAAGACCCAAGATAAATACAGCAGCCGTATCAACCGATGTCCTTCGATGACTTTCATACTATAGTCATCGAGGGACATCGGTTAGTATGTCTGGTCTGTCAACTCCACATCGTACATTCAGCTGGAACCAACATTGAAGATACAAGAACGGCGAAGTTTTCATCAAGAAGACCCAAGATAAATACAGCAGCCGTATCAACCGATGTCCTTCGATGACTTTCATACTATAGTCATCGAGGGACATCGGTTAGTATGTCTGGTCTGTCAACTTCACATCGTACATTCGGCTGGAACCAACATTGAAGATACAAGAACGGCGAAGTTTTCATCAAGAAGACCCAAGATAAATACAGCAGCCGTATCAACCGATGTCCTTCGATGACTTTCATACTATAGTCATCGAGGGACATCGGTTAGTATGTCTGGTCTGTCAACTTCACATCGTACATTCGGCTGGAACCAACATTGAAGATACAAGAACGGCGAAGTTTTCATCAAGAAGACCCAAGATAAATACAGCAGCCGTATCAACCGATGTCCTTCGATGACTTTCATACTATAGTCATCGAGGGACATCGGTTAGTATGTCTGGTCTGTCAACTCCACATCGTACATTCGGCTGGAACCAACATTGAAGATACAAGAACGGCGAAGTTTTCATCAAGAAGACCCAAGATAAATACAGCAGCCGTATCAACCGATGTCCTTCGATGACTTTCATACTATAGTCATCGAGGGACATCGGTTAGTATGTCTGGTCTGTCAACTTCACATCGTACATTCAGCTGGAACCAACATTGAAGTTACAAGAACGGCGAAGTTTTCATCAAGAAGGCCCAAGATAAATACAGCAGCCGTATCAACCGATGTCCTTAGATGACGAAAGTCATTAGGGACATCGGTTAGTATGTCTGGTCTGTCAACTCCACATCGTACATTCGGCTGGAACCAACATTGAAGATACAAGAACGGCGAAGTTTTCATCAAGAAGACCCAAGATAAATACAGCAGCCGTATCAACCGGTGTCCTTAGATGACGAAAGTCATTAGGGACATCGGTTAGTATGTCTGGTCTGTCAACTCCACATCGTACATTCGGCTGGAACCAACGTTGAAGACACAAGACCGGCGAAGTTTTCATCATGAAGACCCAAGATAAATACAGCAGCCGTATCAACCGGTGTCCTTAGATGACGAAAGTCATTAGGGACATCGGTTAGTATGTCTGGTCTGTCAACTCCACATCGTACATTCGGCTGGAACCAACATTGAAGATACAAGAACGGCGAAGTTTTCATCAAGAAGACCCAAGATAAATACAGCAGCCGTATCAACCGATGTCCTTAGATGACGAAAGTCATTAGGGACATCGGTTAGTATGTCTGGTCTGTCACCTCCACATCGTACATTCGGCTGGAACCAACGTTGAAGATACAAGAACGGCGAAGTTTTCATCATGAAGACCCAAGATAAATACAGCAGCCGTATCAACCGATGTCCTTAGATGACGAAAGTCATTAGGGACATCGGTTAGTATGTCTGGTCTGTCAACTCCACATCGTACATTCGGCTGGAACCAACGTTGAAGATACAAGAACGGCGAAGTTTTCATCAAGAAGGCCCAAGATAAATACAGCTGCCGTATCAACCGATGTCCTTCGATGACTTTCATACTATAGTCATCGAGGGACATCGGTTAGTTTGTTTGGTCTGTCAACTCCACATCGTACATTCGGCTGGAACCTACGTTGAATGTACAAAAACGGCGAAGTTTTCATCAAGAAGACCCAAGATAAATACAGCAGCCGTATCAACCGATGTCCTTCGATGACTTTCATACTATAGTCATCGAGGGACATCGGTTAGTATGTCTGGTCTGTCAACTCCACATCGTACATTCGGCTGGAACCAACGTTGAAGATACAAGAACGGCGAAGTTTTCATCATGAAGACCCAAGATAAATACAGCAGCCGTATCAACCGATGTCCTTAGATGACGAAAGTCATTAGGGACATCGGTTAGTATGTCTGGTCTGTCAACTCCACATCGTACATTCGGTGGAACCAACATTGAAGATACAAGAACGGCGAAGTTTTCAGCATCAAGATTCAAGATAAATACAGCAGCCGTATCAACCGATGTCCTTCGATGACTTTCATACTATAGTCATCGAGGGACATCGGTTAGTATGTCTGGTCTGTCAACTCCACATCGTACATTCAGCTGGAACCAACGTTGAAGATACAAGACCGGCGAAGTTTTCATCATGAAGACCCAAGATAAATACAGCAGCCGTATCAACCGATGTCCTTAGATGACAAAAGTCATTAGGGACATCGGTTAGTATGTCTGGTCTGTCAACTCCACATCGTACATTCGGCTGGAACCAACATTGAAGATACAAAAACGGCGAAGTTTTCATCAAGAAGACCCAAGATAAATACAGCAGCCGTATCAACCGATGTCCTTAGATGACGAAAGTCATTAGGGACATCGGTTAGTATGTCTGGTCTGTCAACTCCACATCGTACATTCGGCTGGAACCAACATTGAAGATACAAAAACGGCGAAGTTTTCATCAAGAAGACCCAAGATAAATACAGCAGCCGTATCAACCGATGTCCTTAGATGACGAAAGTCATTAGGGACATCGGTTAGTATGTCTGTTGTGTGTTAAATCCGAGCCAACGTCTTCACTAATTATTACTTTTTATCCTAATTTGTTATTTTTTTGCTAAGTATAGCATTTAAAAATGCACCTGTTGTTGGAATTAGCATAAAGTCTTTTTTTATATTATTATTTTGTTTTAGTAGTATCTATGTTTGTTCGTGTATGCATGTTTTAGTATGTAATTTGATGTGCAAGTTTTTTAATAGGAACCATCAAAGAAGATTCACGGGGGGGAACGTCTTCAAACTCAAGATAAATACAGCAGTCTTATCAACCGATGTCCCTTGATGACTTACTTACTATAGTCATTGAGGGACATCGGTTTGTATGTCTGTCCTGTGTCAAATCGTCACCAAGATTTATCTCCTTGTGATGCGAGCGACTGTGCACTCAACTCTACTGCTCTAATTATTTGTGAGTATAGCATGATTTAGTTTACGCTTTAAACTTATATGTTTTATTTTACTTAGTGTAATATAGTTATAAGATTTTGAAAAAGGATCTAATTAATTGCAATAGCTATTACTTTATAATCAACACTAAATGTAATAATAATACCGGTTCTTTTTAATATTTTGGTATAAGGTACTAAAGTAAATTCTAATACTATTAAACTTTCTTTCGGAAATGTTATGCGAATGTGACATTTGAACTCGTAATCTTTGTTGTTTCTGCGACTGAACTTTTTTTTTTCTATTTGTGCTTACAAGGAATCACCTGGCCGGACGATCGCCCCGAGAATCCTGTGGGAGCTGAAGGTGCCCGCGAGCGCTGGAAGTACAGCAGCGCTGCAATGGCGGCGTCTGGCGCACTTGCTAATCGCGTGGCTCGCGCCAACCGCCTTCTGGGCAGAGCTGCTACCCAGATGCGCGCACAGCACGGAGATCTGTCAGATAGCGAGTAAGCCGACGGATCAACGTTCGTAGACAACATGTAGTTGATTGTAAATTTCATTCAATTGAAATTCACTTCGTAGTGTAGACACCGTAACTGATGAATTCTCTCTCTAGTTAAACAATTTTGAATTGTCCTTAATATATTTTATTAATAACAAGTTAAATAATTTTGAATTATATAACTTAGTTTATTGTTGACGTTATGTACTTAATTACGTTGTTATTAATCTTTCTAACATTAAGTTGTAATTTAACATTCATTGTTTTTGTATGTATTTGTTACTATTACTCTTCTAAGCTTGATCTATAGAGTGTAGTTGGAAAATAAAAAAAAAGATAATTAAATTCCTGGCTTTTATTTATTCGCATGTTACTTTTGAGAGTAAGAAAAATGTTACTGACCAAAAGAAAATCACATATTCCTTGGCCGAAAATAAGATAATTTCAACCAACATATCAACAAAAGTTGCTTCGTTCAAAAGCTACGACTATAAGGGTTTATAGATTTTCTTAAAATAAAGATATGACTGATAACCTCAAAAATAAGGTTAAAATAAAAATAAAGCGGCCTCTAAAGTTGCGTTGCCTTTGAATGGGACGCAAAGAAAGAGGCTATTTCAACTTCCTATGCGATCCCTCTTCGGCAAAATGTACCTCTTATTTCCATCCTTGGGAGACAAGGATGGTAAGTTAAAGAATACTAGAATTTGGCTTCAGGCATACACTCTCATCTGACGAAATGCGGAATTACTTCCACCTATCTCGTGTTTTCTGTGATCGTGGTATTTCATTGGGAAGCAGGCCACACGTGCTCCAGAAGACACCGCCGAAGCTTGAAATCTACAGGATGTTCAAATTTAAATGGAAGTATCTTCTTATGTTCTTGTGGGTTTGTATGTATATGTAAGTATCTTTGTGGTGGTCTAGAGCCTAAACGGCTGGACGAGTGAGTTGTCCATCAATTCGTATTCTTCTCGGATTGTCACAGGCACCTAACAGATGGCGCTAGTCTATATTTTTTATGAACATAAATTAGCCAGTCGAGTTTTTATTGTTTTTTAAATATCCTCACTGTTTTGTTTCTGAATTTATTTAAAAGATTTGCTGCTTTGTATAAATTTAAGCTATAGGAAATATCTTGACGTTTAGACGGTTGGATGGATGTTTGTTGAAAGGTATCTCCAAAACAACTCAACGGATCTCGATGAAATTTGACATAGATGTAAAGCATACTTTGGGAGAACACATAGATTATATTTAATCCTGGCAATAGTTACGGTTCCCGTGGGATACGTCGATTTACATATTTTCTCGATAACTCCGCAACGGTTCAACACATGTTATTGAAATTTGACACAGATGTAGAACACAGACACGAGTAACACATGCATTTAAACATTGTCTTTTAAATTCTGTGTGGACAAAGTCACGGACAAAAGCTAGTTTCCCATATATATCACGTGTATTTACACAAACTGCTGCAGTAATCGGGTCATAATTAATCTTACGATTGCTTCAAGAGAATCTCTGTGTGGAGTTATCTTTAGAAACTGATTGCATCTCACAGTTGTTACTATATCATGTTCTCAGTACATAAAGATATCGTTATTTTTTAATAGAATTTCATTTTATTTCATTCATAGAAAACAATATTTATACGAATAAGGTTAGTAAATAATCGGTACGATGTAACTTTTTATTTTATTAAAAAAAATATCAAATCATTCTCAACTTTAACTCGTTCATTGTTTTTTAATTAACAGCTGTAGTTTCTATTTGTACATAAAACTACTTAGGGATTCACGAAAACACACACACTATCACAATTCACTTTATTTAACACTTTGAAAGACCAACTACAACGACATAAAAATTATAACAGGTAAGTAAATTTGCATTCACCCGGTCGCTAGCGCATTTTAATTTGCCCGCAGCGACATCTATTGATCGTTGGCGGAAACGATTGCGGAATACACTACAAATATTACAAACTAAACATTCCGCCCACCAAGGACTTGTCCTTTAAAAATCAAACAACAAAATATTCACTTACAAAAGACATAAAACTTTACTTAACCTAAAGAACTTAACATCTATATGTAATATAAACTGGTAAAGAAACTAAGGATACAAAAATAATAAAAAAAATAAAACCGCCCACCGTGACAATGTAAATCATTTGTCAAGAACACAAACTTTACTCAACGGTCTTTTTAATAATCCATTTTTACAACGAATAGTTACTACTCGAGTTACATTGTCAGGTCCAGTATGCTTACTTACAATTCTACCTAAAAGCCATTTAGTTGGTGGTAGGTTATCGTCTCTTACAATACAAATATCATTAACACTTGGTTCTGGTAATTTCGAATTCCACTTATATCTTTGATTTAAACAAACCAAATATTCTTTAGACCATCTTATCCAAAAATTATCAACCATTTTTTGAACTAACTTCCATCTATCAATACCAGTAATATTACAATCTGTATAATTGTCATAGGAAACATTAAACATAGGTTCTCCGATTAAAAAATGACCTGGCGTCAGTGGGAGAGGGTCAATTGCGTCATTACTCAAAACCGATATGGGACGTGAATTTAAACACGCTTCAACCTGCGATAATACTGTAGACAACTCTTCATAAGTCAGCGTAGTGTCCCCAATTACCTTTCGTAAATGTGCTTTAGCACAGCGTACGCCTGCTTCCCACAATCCACCGAAATTTGGCGATTGCGGAGGAATGAAATGCCATGTCGTAGACTCTAACGTTAACGCTTCAGCGATTTCCTGGGGCAGATTTGACTTGGCACAATCAAACATCTCACGTAATTGTTTGTCGGCTCCAACGAAATTCGTGCCATTGTCACTGTAAAGGTCTTGACAATGACCTCGCCTAGAGGTAAATCGTCTGAAAGCGGCAATAAAGCCCTTTGTTGATAAATCAGTTACCGCCTCAATATGTACTGCACGCGTGACCATACACACGAATAAGCTGATGTATCCCTTGTAAGATTTGGCTCCACGGCCTGGTGAAAATCTGATATTAATAGGACCCGCATAGTCTACTCCAGTCGCTTTAAATGGTTTGCAAGGTTTCAATCTCGCGTCAGGAAGTTGTCCCATCAACTGAACTCTAGCTGCTTTGGAGTATCTCATACAAGTGATACATTGGCGATAACACCGCTTGACTTGATCTCTAGCTCGTAATATCCAATACTTTGAACGAAGAAAGTTCAACATAATCTGTGGACCGCCATGCAGAGTCTTGTCATGCGCGTCCGCGACCAAAAGCTGGGTAAGGTGACTTTTAGCTGGTAATATAATTGGATGTCTAGTGTCGTAACTCACATCAGCCTGTTCGATTCGTCCTCCCACTCTCAGCAACCGATTTTGATCCAAAACTGGGCAGAGAGTATGAAGTGCGCTTTTCTTCAAGACTTCTTTCCCTTCTAGTAACAACTTTATCTCTTCTTCAAATTCAATCCCTTGAACTTGTTGGATACACATCTCTAACGTTCGATTCATTTCTTTAACTGTCACATATCGTTTAACCCATATAGGTAATTGTTGTCTTTCTTCCTTTTTTGTCAACATTCTTCTACAAAATGACATTACTTTTAGCATTTTTGTTAAGTTTGAAAATTTCGTCCATTCATAATTCTCTTCTTTTATTTGTGTCACCTTCATAGAAACTATTCTTTCTTCTTCATGTGTTTCAGCTACATTACATTTCGACTCTTCTATTTTAGATTGTTTTAGCCAAACAGGTCCATGCCACCATAAAGATTCGGAATGCATTTCTGAGGGCTGTAAACCTCTTGACGCACAATCTGCAGGATTTGTGTCAGTCGAAACATGTTGCCATTGTTTGTAGTCCATAATCGAGAGAATATCTGATACACGATTGCTGACAAATGTAGTCCATTTGCTAGCTCCACCCTTCAGCCATGCCAATACGATTGTGGAGTCAGTCCACCCATGAAGATTTTCTTTAGGTATGTTCATTACTTGAGATATCTCTGATAGCAATTTTGCTGCAAGAGTCGCTCCGCACAATTCCAATCTGGGAATTGACATTACCTTATCTATAGGGGCAACCTTTGTTTTAGCAGATATCAAGTTTGCGTACACCGATCCGTCATGTTCTATAACTCGAATATAGACTGCTGCAGCGTAAGCTGCTTGAGACGCGTCAGAAAATGCGTGTAGCTCACAATAGCTACCTCTAGTACTCTTAATCCATCTAGGAATCTCAATTTTCTTGATTTCAACCAAATCATTCCTGAACTTGATCCATTGCTCTTGCAACTCATCGGTGATATGATCGTCCCAGTCTAAATGCTCTTGCCATATTTTCTGGATAATAATCTTTGCTGAAACTACAACCGGCGCAATCCAGCCCATTGGATCATATAATCGAGCAATGTCGGACAGCACTTGCCTTTTTGTAATGGGATATTTCACCTCAGGTAAAGCGACCGTGTATTCAAAATTATCTGTAGCTCGATCCCACTGTATTCCTAGAATCTTCATCATATTATCAGCTTTGATTGGCACTGACTTTTCTTTACTGTGTTTGTTCTCTCCAATATATTTTAATAACTCACTACTGTTACTGCTCCATTTTTGTAGTTGAAATCCTCCAGATGTCATTAGTTTATTCATTTCATCATATACGCTTCTAGCTTCTTCTTCTGTATCACATCCGGTCATTAAATCATCAATGTAATAGTCTCTTTTAGTTATTTCTGATGCCTTTGGAAAACTATGAGCTTCATCGTCAGCCAGCCTTTGTAACGTCTTCACTGCCAGATACGGAGCACATGCCGTACCAAAAGTTAATGTCAACAACTTATAGTGTTGAATAGGCAAATCTGGATGGGCTCTCCAAAGTATCCTTTGAAAATTCGTATCATCGGCATGTACAAGCACCTGCCTATACATTTTCACAAGGTCAGCAACAATACAAATTCGATGCGTGCGAAATCTCATCAATAAATGCCTCAAATCCTGTTGGAGCTTAGGTCCAACTAGAAGATCGTCATTAAGTGAGACGTCATTGATGCCCTTGCTTGATGCATTAAAGACCACACGAACCTTAGTCGTATCCTTGTCGTCTCTAACGACAGCATGGTGAGGTAGATAGACCGCTTTGGGATTGTCAATGTCCGCTTCATCAACAAGAGTCATGTGCTTAAGAGTCAAATATTCATCTAAAACCTTTCGATATTCCTCATATAATTTAGGGTCTTTTGTTAACCTCCTTTCTAAAGCTATAAGTTTTTTCGTTGCAATATCCTTCGACTGTCCATATTGACATGCAGGATCCTCATTCTTAAATGGTAGTTTGACAACAAACCTTCCTTCTTTATTTCTAACAGTTGTAGCTTGATAGATATTTTCACATAATTGCTCCTCTTTAGTCAGTCTCTTCTGAATCTGATCAGGTTCAGCCTCAATTTCCCAAAAACGTTTGAGACAGTCATCCTCTGGAGCGAAACGCAAATGTAAACTCGTAACATTGTCATTAGCTGAAGATGAATCCGACAATTTACCATATAAAATCCACCCAAAGACCGTATTTTGCGCTAAGAGTTTTCCTTGAGGTTGTTTCATAATGCCGTCTAATAAAACTTCGTAGTACACTTCAGCTCCTAATAAAACATCAATTTTACCTGGTGAAGCAAAATTTGGATCAGCTAAATTCAATTGCTGGAGTTCTAGCCAGTCAGGTGTTTCCAGCTTGTCACCTGGAAGCAGTGAGGTAAGTGAACCTAGAACATAAGCATTTACGTGATAGGTAATTTCGGGGTTGTGGCGCGACATAAGACCTAAAGTTACCATGTATTTAACACGCGTTTGACCACCTCCCAAACCTGAAACCACGCCATTAACAGAAAAGCGTTTGAGACCAAGTAACTGAGCCGTTGCTTCCGTTACAAAAGAAGCTTGAGAACCTTGATCTAACAAAGCACGAATCGGATATGTCTTCCCGTTCCTTGAACGAGCCTTGATGATAGCTGTCGCCAACAGCACATGATAGCTTAAATCTTGCTTTGAGAAGTTCGCCACTATATTTAGTGGGTTAGCTGTGGATGACCCATAATGCTTTGTTCCGTCAACTTTGTTTTGATTTTTCTCTCCTTGGTTGCCAATCGTCTGTTCCGTGAACTCTTCCTTATCAAAGTGTAACATAGTGTGATGTCTTCGTCCGCACTTCTTGCAACTAGTTGGTAATCGGCATTTCATAACAACATGCGTTGGTTGCAAGCAATTAAAGCATAGCCCTTTTGATTGTATAAAATCTCTTCTTTCCTGTACAGATTTCTTCTCAAACTGCTTACACAAATTCAAATGGTGATTCTCGCCACAGAGAGCACATATTGTATCATTCTTCTTGTTATCCTGTTGTTGTACTGCTGAGTGGAATGATTTAGTCTTAGTCAATGGTTTCTTCACTTGTGTCAACGGCTTAGTGTGCTTACTAGAATCTATCATCTCCATGCTTCGGAATCTAGCTTCTAGAAATTCAACAAGTTGCGCCCACGAAGGCATATCTTCAGCCATAAGACTTATCTGTTGTTCCCATTGTTTATGAGATTCCACATCTAGTTTGGAAACCACAAGATGAACTATTATAACATCCCATGTTTCAGTTCTTATTCCAATATTGTTCAAAGCTTTCAAACAAGAAGACGTTGTATCAAGTAATTGTTTGATACCATGCGAGGAATCTGTATTGATTTGTTTTTGTGAGAAAAGTATCTTCAGAATTGCGTTTGAGTTGTACCGTTTGTTGTTGTAACGTTTAGTTAGTTGTTTCCAAGCCTCATCATAATTTTGGTCTGTGGTAGCGAAATTACGCAGCATGCTCTCTGGTTCTCCTTGTACACTGCTTTTCAAATAGTGCAACTTTTGAACCGCTGATAATTTCTCATTGTTGTGTATTAGCGACACGAACATATCGTAGAATGTCTGCCACTCCTCGTATTTACCACTGAACGTTGGTAATTGTATTCTTGGAAGCTTAACTTCATTACACGGCGGAGTATTCGATTCAGGTTTGTGCTTTTCAGTGAACCTGCCCTGTACTTCTTTGAGATCTGACATGTAGGCGATGTATGTCTCTTCAAACTCATCATATTTATCATTAGTAAAGTAAGGTAAGACTTGCTCTTGTTCAGGTTTAATTATCTGAATAAGTTCTTTGTGATTACTGTTGAATTCTGCATGTAACTTTTCTAAAGTATCGATCCTTGTTTCCACATAACCTTTAGTTATTCTAATTTTCGGAGTCTTCTTATAGTTTGATTGAGCTTTCTCCAACCTTCCTAGTAGATCAGCTTGATTCTTAAGTAATTTCTCAGCCATTTTTCAGTTAATAACAGTTCACATAAATTCTCAAAACTCAGTTAAGTTTTATATTGCTTGAGAATATTCCAAGTCCATAGAATAAAATCACAAAAAAATACAAGTCGAAGATCACTTAAAAATTTTCTAAGTCCAAAACCAATGCTGATTTTTCTAAGTCCGTAGAATAAAATCTTGAAAAATTACAAGTTGAAGATCACTTAAAATTTTCTAAGTCCAAAACCACTGCGATTTTTCTAAGTCCGTAGAATAAAATCTTGAAAAATTACAAGTTGAAGATCACTTAAAAATTTTCTAAGTCCAAAATCACTGCGATTTTTCTAAGTCCGTAGAATAAAATCTTGAAAAATTACAAGTGTTTTACAATGCAGAGTCCAAAGTCCATCCGAGGTTTCGGCACCATGTACATAAAACTACTTAGGGATTCACGAAAACACACACACTATCACAATTCACTTTATTTAACACTTTGAAAGACCAACTACAACGACATAAAAATTATAACAGGTAAGTAAATTTGCATTCACCCGGTCGCTAGCGCATTTTAATTTGCCCGCAGCGACATCTATTGATCGTTGGCGGAAACGATTGCGGAATACACTACAAATATTACAAACTAAACACTATTTGAATATTTATTATATTCGAATATTAGCACAATTCCTCGGAACACAAACCTGAGATAACTTGGTCTATTTTAATTATTTTCCTTACAGACACAAAGTTTATCTACATACGTGTCTACATGAACGAGAATGTCTTAAGATCAGAATTCACTCATTCGTGAATGCGGGTACTCAGTTTGGCTTCGTTAGTACTAATTAGACTAAAACTAGTGAGACATGATTATTTCAAGGTTTCGGATGTAAAGCATGTGTTACGTTAGAATTGTGTGAAATTATTAAAGACTGCATTTTTATCAGAGACTTTATCGATAGTTATACTTGTATATCATCTCTCAAATTTTCTATGAAAGAACAGAAACAAAAATGACTTTGCATTCGAAATACACAGTGAAATGCGGTCCATGTATACTAAACGTGATATGCAGATCGGACGCTACAGAGCGCTGAATTTCATGCGTGTTGAAGTGACTTCAAGGGGGATCGCGCCTGGCACGATCATTGTTCTGTGGCCTAACGCCTACTTCAAGTCAGTACAGAATGCTTCAGGTAGTCCGTGTATGGTCGCCATTAGGATAAGTTTTCTCTATAACTACATGCATAAACTAAATCCATCGCTTTAATTACTTCGGCGACGGCGACGGTTTATCTTTTATACAAATAAGTTTCGATGGATTATGCTGTATGTGCTTTAACTCAGTGTGAGTACTAAATTCTTTTGTTTTTTTGTAATTCAAGATTATTTTATAAGTTTTTTGAGTTAACAATATAGCGGCATAATCGTGAAGTTTCACTGCCGAAACCGTACAAGAATATCGTTGGTCTAGGCGTGACGCCGTGACGACCCATTAAAAACTGTGAAACTTTGCAGAAGTGACCAAAACTGTTGTTGAATTAGTACCAGTGGTTTTATTAAGATGTCGCTAAAAGTACTTTATGCTGTCAAAATGTTTTATTGTCGGACAAACTTAACTGACCCAGTGATAGGCGCTGTTGTCGCTACACGTTTTAAGGGTTACGAGTGAGCAAAAATTGAAGAAGTTAGGACATTAAGCAACACCATTGATTTGCAACTTATGACCTGAGTTCGCATAATAATTCCTTATTGTTTTAATTTAATACAAACACACTAGCAAATTAAACAACGTGTCATTACACGTGATATTTTTATGGAATTTCGAATTTATGAAAATGATAGATAAGAAATTGAAAGATATCTGTGAAGTCAACCAATCCGCACTGCGCTTGCGTAGTTGACCATGGCCTAGTAACCTTTTAGGGTAGGCTCTGAGCCCCTCAGTGGGGACTTATAAGCTGATGATGATGATGAGGTTGGCAACATTAACCCGTGCAGCTGCCGCTCCCACATTGGTCTAAATATGAAGCTTTCAAGATGACATTGTTAATGCACATATTTTCTGCCTGCCACATGATTTTTGTTGAACTATACTGTAAATTAGTGTCATTTTTGCCTACCATGTTAAAAAAGTTTGATCAAGACTCATGTATTAAAATCGTGAATAATATTTGAAGCTTTCTGTAGCATATTTTAATTGTTAATTACGAGGTATTGCATCTAGACCACATTATCTTAGTGTTTTGGTAGGAACTAAATTAACGAGGATACTATTTAATTAGGATTAGGAATTAGGTATTTATTTGTGCGTAACAGGGATAGGATTCTGGTATATAGATAGATTTTTTTTTAATAAAACAGCAATTACATTTTTCATTTATTTTTGATTACACATTGGACACCGATTATAATTAATGTTATAAGACATCGTTACCATAATACATTCGACAGATGGATAACTGTAATTATTAAAATTAATACTGGATTTATTAATGTTTTTTTTAGGAACGGCAAAAGACTAATGAAGAATGTCGGCAAAACTGAGAAATACTGGAAAAGATTTTCGCCAGCAATAATATCTGTCTGTACGATTTGGCTGACACGCCAGGTGCAATACCACGACCACACAGAAGATAGGTGTCAAGTGGAAGCAATTCCGCGTTTCATCTGATGCGTGTGGTTCAAGCGTGTCAAACTTGACAACTGAGATGTGACCGTACAGGGATGCAACCATCGTTCGATAAGCAATATTGTTATTGTTAATCGAAGCAACCAGCGAAAATATTTAGTTCACTTTGTCTCGTCTATACGTTCTTAAATGTTACGCCATCCTACTACATTATGTGTCATTACAAGTGGCACTCCAGTGGCAACACAGATTGAACAATGATTAACTTAGATCGGAAAGTTGTGTAGGCCATACAAACCCTTTATGGTTAAACGATGTCAAATAACTTCTTAAAGTAAATACATATAAGAGAGAAATGTTAACTATGCAATTATTGAAAAACTTAGATTTTTAAAAAAAGGATATCATTTTTTTGGGCCCATAAAGAATGGTGGTGTATAATTTTCTTATGTAAATATTAAAAAAAAAAAGAACAATTTTTTGGAGCAATTTTCCATTTCTAAAGTCCATATGCAACCTTGAAATTTAAAATAATAGACAAATTATTAATTTACATTACGGTTAATTTAATTTAGATATGGCTGAACCTTAAAATTAATGACAATTTTGTCCAATTGTCAGTTATGTCCTATTAAAAACCATTGAATTATAATATCACTGTAATGTAAAGATTATATGAACACGTTGATATATGTGCCTTTACTGTTCATTATTGTCCACCGATGGGCCCACATCTTCACAAAAAATGATCGCCTTTTTACAAATTATTGTTACAGAAATAAATCAAGTCAAGTCAAAATAATTTAGACACTTATTTAATTAACAGCATAATAATTAAAAACGTCATCCGTGAATATTATTTCTATAGTAAATACGACTTAGAGATATGGAATGGAAAGTTTAATAGAAAGAATTAACATTCACGGTGTATGAAATGAAAAATTTAAATAAAATGAAACATCACCCTCATATTCCGATCCAACAATCCCTGTTTAGCATTCCTTTTTAGCACCAACCAACATAAATTTAATTAATTATAATTAATTGTAATTAATATCAATTATTAATTAAAACACGACATCGATTATATCACCTACTTTAACATACTTGCTACAATGATAACATTCCCTAACATGCTTTATAGAGGTAAAATACGTCGACTATTGAATTAATTTCATTGCGTACTAGATGGTGATGCAGTAAAGCAGCGATTGAGGCGCCCCCATTAAAGGTTTTCTATGTTCTTGGATGGACTGTAATACTAGAGCTTGTCAGGAAATGTTATGCTTCATTTGTCACCACTAATTATATAATTTTGAATATTATTATTGATAGCCGTTAAAAAATTATCCGAAGAAAACAAAGTTATTTAAATACGTTAAAATTACTGCATAAATTATAAGAGAAGTAAAAAATAATCGAAAAATGTCCAAATGTAAGTAAAAATATTGAAATAATGTAATAAAAATTCTAAATAATAAAAATATGGAAATTTGTTCTTAACACATAAAACTTGTCTAAACATTTTATATATTTAATTGGAATAAGTGAACCGTTTTATTATGTATGACTTATATTATAAATAGGTTAAATATCCCGAAATCAGGATTAAGTAATTTCGAATTGGATTAGATTAATAGTGTCCGTCAGCATTGATTTAGTTAGACATATTACGCTACCTCTTAGATGACCCACTAGACTCGTTTCACGTTGCGACCGACCTTAGCGTGTAAATTGTTTCACGGCCTCTAATCTGGACAGTCTACGAAACGAAGATCACAGCTCTATCCAGTTTTTTTGGGTGGAGTTAAAATAATCGCCGCGGCACCGCGTTCGCGACTTAAAGATGGAATTACACTGAACTAATCCATTGCTGACAACCAACCTAGACTTATTTCTGACTCTTAAACATGAATAGTTAAACATTATTAATATAATTTACTGTAGTCACAAAATAACAGGTCGATTTTAACTGGTTTGTTGTGAATTATGGACTTGGTTTAAAATTCTTGAAATCTTTATTGTTCTTGTCATGTGTACGTTTTAGTTAATATATGTTAAAATGAAATGTGGAAGAGGCGATAATCGTGTGCAAGGACAGCGCCAAATAGAAGTTCGTGGTCTCTGGGCTACAGTCGACAGTTGTGTTGTTAAAATCAAACGTGTTATATTGTGACAAATGTAGAATATAATGTAATACATTGATGTTTTATATTGATACATACTTATAATTAAGCTATTACTAAAAGCCAGAATGTTTCAGGCTCTATTATGCTAAAAGACAGCTTAGTAGTGCGTTATGCGAAAATCAAATTAAAGTATAAAATTAATTTTTTACTATTGTTTACTTTTCGTGATATAATTTAGTATCAATTAAACTTATTACAGTATATTTAATTAAACTTCACATTAGTCACCCCTAAACAAGGTTGGGCTCAAGCCCCACGGTGGATTCGCAAATAAACTGACGATGATGTTTAACTGCGAAAACCCGAATAAGCTATACGACCTCTCTCATTCTGTTTTATTTACCACCCTTAAAGGTTGAATTGTAATTATATATTTAACTCATTTGACTGTTAATAAAATGAGAGGTTACAAGTCTATACATAGTAGATGACTGAACGTTAACAAAACGGCATCTTTCAATAAGCCTTAAAACGTAAACACACTCCTGAGCTGTCAAATCTTATTTATATATGAACAGACAGAACATATGTATTTATTAACCTTAGTTTTCACTGCCGAAACCTGTACAAAAATACATTGGTACCTCTATATTTTTCGAAGAGAATAGGAGAGATAACATCATATTTTCGTAAACGCATCACCGCAGGCCACCAGTGGAAACCCAAGGTTACTAATATCAATCCACCGATCGTTGGTTTTTAAGACCAAAATCCCAGTTTACATCATCTCGCCATCACTCTTGTTATCTTTGACAAGACAGAGATAACAATATGTTTTATACAGGTATTTTGATCTCAGAAACCAACGATGAGATTATTAAGGTAAATATGACACAGCTAACATTCACGCAGTTAACCTGTGTCGGTAACAAATAGTTCCGAGTCCATTGGGCGTCTTCTTCAGTGAGAGACGAGTCACGACCGCGAAATAATACCAGTCCCACTGACCCTGAAGAAGGGCCCCGTTGGGCTCGAAATTAGTCGGTGATGATACGGGATAAACGCGTCAATGTTAGCCATTTCATATTTAGTTTGCGACTTAGATTAAAGCTTAAAAATACAATATTGAATATATTGGATACATGACTATTGATGAAATTGAATTAAACAATTATTGATTTTTTTTAAATTACATGCTACTAATATAATAATGCAATCCTATACTATTTTAAAATAGTTGAAATTACACGTAAACGTAAACGTCTTACACGTAATGTACAAGTAAACGTCTTCTACTCCCTATGTCTTTCGCAAGACTGCTCTTTAAATTAAAATGTTTCCTTGTTGTGGTAGTTTAGAAAAGAACCCGGGTTTCCAGACGTATCTTTTCATAACATTATTAATATTTTTTTGAATAAACATATTGTTGTGTTTTCCACGATGTTCAGTTTTCAACAGGAAATATTATTGAAAGTTGGGTATTTTAAATATCTGAATTATATCTAAAGTAAAAATGTATTTAAATTATTTAACAAAATTGGTAGCAACGATTTCGAGTGAATATGAATAAATTCATGGTTCGCGTTCGCGTTCGCGTTCGCGTCAACAATAATGTTGCCAAGTTAATTAATATTTTTCACGACGATCTTTAGTTACCATTAGCTGTGTATTGATTTAAAGAGTCGTTTTTAATATCAGTTCAGATCTAATCTACTAATATCAAATCGAATAATTAATCGAAAATTGGTAATCGTAAAATCGATCTGAAAAAAACGATAAAAAAGTTGTTTTTACGTGATATTGTCGATATATTTACTTAAATTCTATTTTTTTTTCAGCACTACTACGAACTACTTTTTTTGTTTTTTTTTTTATTTTTTTTAACATTAAATACGATGAATGATTACATGATGTCCTAATTAAAGATAATATTGATACGTACAGTATGGGCATATAAATGTGCATAGTTACGATAATGGAGGTGCTACTTAGAATATTAATTACTTAGACAAAGAGTTTACTATGGCTTTACGCCTCATCCGATGATGCGGATTTTCTTTACTTGATTTAGGACGGAACCTGATCGCGTTTTTCATCAATAATTTTAAAAATTAATTAAAACGAAAATCATACACTACACAAATTTGAAAATAATTCATTGCAAAATAACTTTATAATACTGCATTATAGCAGTCAACACCAGCATTAGAAATAGAAGCTACATTGGCACAAATTATTTTATAATACGAAAACACTACCACAACATTTATTATTGATAGAGACATTTTGCATTTAACATAAAAGTAAGCACACGTAGACAGACATATTGAGATTGAACTTACCTTAATCTTACTACTAGAACTAGAGACTATAAATCTTTAAGACTAGAAATCTTTGTTTTGCTAATTAAAATTATTTAAGATATTCTTATACTAGGATTATACATAGACATCGATATAAACACCCTGAAAGAAGCAGTCGTAAGGGAAAGATGAAAATATATGGAAGAGGATATAAAAGAGTAAAAATAAATTCTTGTATAATTGGACCGCATAGAAAAGAACTTACGTACTACAATAAATGTTATATATGGGTAATACCTAATGAGTAACATTAATAAGTCCTTAAGAGTTGCCGAGTCATTTCGAATGCATAATTTGTCTAAATTATATTTCTTAGATTTAGGTGGCTCCATAAGTTTCCTCTAAATATTTGACACGGTGTTTTAATACGTTTAATACTTTGACCATTTTTCGTTGGAGATCTTCAAGGTGTTTAACGCGTTCTTCATAATCATCAAGTTGGGTGTAAATATCGTGATCTGGAGTAGCATCCCTGCGGAATCGACTTTTTTTAACTTCTTCATCGTCGCCGCAACTATCACAGTCAGCCCAATAACGTAAATCTATAGAAGGTATATCGTCGCAAGAAATAAGCCCATCCTGAACTTCTGGGAGCAGGAATACATTTTCACCTATAGTATCAATATTGTCACCGTTATCGCATAATATCCTCGCCAGACTAGTTTCTTTGATTTGTGCTAATTGTTCCTTCTTAAAAGTAGTAGGATTTTCGTACCAAAACCTGTCGCCATCCCTAAGACGTTTGAATTGTTCCACCAAAATACATCTAAACAATGGTCCAATTTTTCCTCCTTCTACTTGGTCTTCCAATATCCCTCCTACCCATACATCAACGTTATGAACCGAGCCATAAAGTTCTTTCAGTTTATCTCTAACATTTTTACTTGATATTTCACCGGCCAAATCGTCAAAATCGTTCACTTCGGACATATTGCAGAAATCACGCCATTTAGTATACGGTGGCAAAGCATGATCACGGCCTCTATGAATGTTGATCGCAGCAAGATCTAAAGCCACGGCATGGGCAGTATGAAACAGTTGTTCTGTTAGTTCAGAATTCAAATTTTGGGTAGGGGTTTTGAGTTTCGCTGGTGTTGTAAACATTCCCCTCAGCAACGGATCTACTCCACCCTCATCGACAAGTCTCCAAGGTGCGAAGAAAGCATTACGTAAGAGTAAGTGGCCTTGGGCTATCGGTTCAAAATTTTCGTCGTAGCGATGTAGAATGGGATTAATTAGTGAATGACCGAATCTTAGAGCTGCGGTAGCGAAAACATTCGAAACAGATGGATTTATTTTAGCGTCATATCCTTTATATTCTCCAATTTGTTTATATCCTTCCGGACCAAGGATCAAAGGCAACCAGTGTTGATAAGTTATATGTTGTATCTCGGAACCAACCACTTTACGCGCTTCTTGGTAAACCTTATCACCATCCCAGAAGGGGTTAATAGTTTTTAATTGCGTAGCAACTCTATTGTGTTCACGCATCCAAATTGTATGCATAGCAGCAAGACCAATTTGTTCATTCGCTCTGACATCCCCTGCGACAAAGCAATTGCGATTACTTTCTTCCAGATTGCGCTTACAGTCCATGCTATTCAATCCAATTGTAGGCAATAAGGGTTTTTTTCCTGGGAAAGTAGCCCCTACACGCAATAACCCACTATCGTTGGAGTAGTCTCGTAGGTCATCAGCGACTGCTTTTTCAAAACCGTACACTTGTGAACCGTCAATATATGAAGTAAGTTGATTTATTTGCTCCCGAGGTTGCAGTTTTCCGAAAAGCACAGACGTCATTCCCGAACCACAAACTGAACTTGTTCTAATGAAATCAATGCATCTACGGTTTGTTATTCGAGGATCGTCTTCTGGTACGTCAATTGGGAAGCATGGTGCTGCATAGTCACACGTTTTTTTGCAATCTACGCCATCCCATGTTTGCGAACTCACCGAGGGCAGGGAATGGTCTAAGTCGTGATCCAACCATTGGCCCCACTGCATTACCATGTGTGTTATCTGGATATCTTCAGTAATTTTTTTCGTTGTTATTATAGTGGTCGACACTAGTCGTGAACTGGGCAATTTGTAGCCATTGTATTTTGTATTTTTATTCCAACCCACTGGTTGACTGAAACCATTTTCATATACAGGGTAAAGAATTCTTCTAAACGCAGTAAGCGATGAGCCCCAAGTAGGATGAGCTAAGTTGTTGCAGCTACCGTCGATACTACGATATTTCATATGAAAGCACATGTCCAAACATTTGTATTCCTCTCTGTGGGCAACACAACCAGAAAGCTTTGCAATCAACTCTAAATGTTCTCCAGACAAGATTTGTTCGTAGTTAAATGGCTCTACAGAAGTTACCTTTAAACCCGATTGAATGAATTCTTTAACTTTGTCTAATGCACGTTCGTATATTTCAGCAGGTCGCGCAACAGCTCTAGCTGGAGCATTTGGAAATCTAGTTACTCTGTATAGATCACTAATACTGGCATTGGATTTATTAGATTTAAATAATTGTTCCATTGTTTTAGCAATAGCTTGGTCGATATCCCGTGTAGCTTCTGTCAAAGCTATGTTCACATATTCATCCCCAGGTAAAACATGATCTTTAACAGTTAAAAATGCTGAGACTGTGTCACGCCCATATTCGTTGAAAGCTGAACATTCGTAACGGCCAGTATCTGTAGTCGTAACGTTATTAATTATTAGGCTCCCTATTATGGAAATTGATATTCTGTCATTTGGTTCAATATGCGTGCCATCCTTCCTCCATTCAATTAATGCAGGCGGTTCACTCTCAACTTCACAGGGCATTTGAACTGATGTCTGTTTAAATGCATCTGTGTCTTCCGGTCTAAGTATAATTTTTGGTGCTATAATCTGCGCTTTTTCTACCTTAAGAATCGCAGAAATTTCTGTTAGTCCTTCAGAATTTTCAGCTCTGCAATGGTATAATCCATCATCATCATTTGACACCTGAATGATTGTTAAGTTTTGATTGTCATCGGAGATAACGATATTTTCATTTTCAGACAAAGCCATTGTATTTCTGTACCAAGTTATGACCGGTTTTGGTACGCCACGAGCCGTACATCTGAATTCCGCTGTTTCCCCAATAGTTATAACTTCATCTTTTGGCACGACAACAAAAGCTGGTGCAACTGTAAAAAGATTATTAATATTTGTGTGTATAGTGTGACTACAAATCATTAATTATTTATTAATAATTGTTTTATACAAATCATTAATTATTTATTAATAATATACAATACTATGCATCTTACCCATAACATCCAATTTAGCTTGTGCTGTTATACGACCATTCAAATTTTCTGCTTCACAAGTGTATATCCCAGCGTCAGTATGTTGTATTCTTTCAATAACCATAGAGCCATTGTGCCTCATTGTAATGCGATCTGATAGTAAAATTCTTCCCTTATTATAGAACCAAGCTATGTGAGGTGTAGGATTACCAGTCGCTACACAATCAAACTTTACATTGTCATCAAGTCTGGCAATTTTGTCGCGAGGTAAAATTGTGAAAACTGGGTGACCTGGAATTATAACTAAATTAGTTACTACTTTTGTAACACGTACCCATGATGGTGCAAAAAATTTAATACAAACCATTTTCATCAGCTTTAGTTTGAACTATCATCCTGGCTGGCTTTGATTTGACTTCTCCGGCAGGATTTTTAGCCGTGCATTCAAAGATTCCAACGTCATTTTCATCCGCTGCATGTACCATCAGCGTGCCATTATTCATTACTTCATAACGATGGGTATCTAATGGAACGGTGACTGAATCACGTAGCCAAACTATTTCTGGTTGTGGCTCTCCAGCGACTACGCAAGTGAATACTGCATTATCGCCAAAGTTAACGACTGCGTCCTGGGGATCTTTCATAATGGCAGGTTTTTCTGAAATTATTAAATTATTATTAGCTTCATTCTTAATATAGTCTAAATCTTGTGAAATATTGTGAATTGCACATACGGCAGTTAAAGTCTTCTTCCTTCATGGAGGATAACGAAGTCCCCGTGACAGTTGCTGGTTCATAGCACGTCGCAGCGATGTCCATGTCACTATGTTCAACCAACATGCGTACGAACCACAGCATTGAACAATCACAGATTAGAGCATTGCTGTCTAGACGAAGTTTGCGCAGACTTGTCAGACCACGGAATGAACCAGGTGGAATTTTCCTCAAGTTGTTGTTATGCAAATACCTTAAAAATATATTATTATGTGTTAAATCAAACTAATAATGTGATTAGTACATTTTGATAGAAAAAAATTGACTTACAATCTTTCCAATCGTGGTAGGTTGGAAAACGTTTCTGGTTCGACTTGATGTATTTCATTGACGTGAAGGTACCTGAAGAAAAACGTAACGTTAATTTTAATTGCGTTGTATGTTCAATAATAAATGATCAAGTTTTCCTCCTTTTTAAAATTTCTCAATTGTAGGGAAATGGGTAATTAAAGTGATTAAGGATGTAGTCTTAACATTGATCCTATTTCAGAATAAGATAGAGAATCTTAATCTTATAATACTGGTAGAGATTACTCACAGCTGTTCCAGATGAACCATTCCTTGGAATACGTCGGAGTCGATGTGTTGAATGCGATTACGATACAAGTAGAGGTACTTCAGGCGACGCAATCCATGGAAAGATCCAGTACGAAGCTCACGCAGTTGATTGTCATTTAACAGCAACGACCGTAGACGATGCAGATGACTAAATACACCTGGAGCTATGTCGAAGATCTTGTTGAAACGTGCGTCCCTGAAAAGAAAGGAAACATAAGTATTTATCATGCCTGAATTGGTACAGTGATGGTTTGGTTCAGTTTCTGGTTTAGTGATTGAATTTGCATTAGGTACGTCTGATAAATGAAATAAGAAGTTTAATTATTCATTTGCTAAATTTTATGTCTTTCTTATGTAAGTGTAACTTCAAGGCTAAATGTACACTCTGTAAACACACACAGATTGTCATCCCTCACATTCACTTAGAAAAAACAGAGACAAACAATATTTATTAATACAAGGGTCACTGCGGCCGAAACACACAGACAATAAATATATACAATAGCAGTGATGCTAAAATTCAATTAACAATTTAAAATGAAACGTCGAAGTCTACACACGCTCCGCTTATCAAGGGCATGCAATTAAGCTTGCGCAAAATAGAAAAGAAAAAGTTACTTTATGTCACACTGCATACGAATGTATCGGAAGTAAAATTCGTTCGCCAAATCCTTTCAACGGCCAGCGTACAATTAATCAATTTTTTCACGTTCATCGCTTCGTGGATTTGTGTTGGAAAAATATACGATACCGTCTGGGGATTTCTAATTCTATCATTTAAGTTTTCTTTAAAAGTTAAAAGCGAACTAGCTTTAAATAAACATGGATTTAATTTAAATGTAATACATAAAAACTAAAATATGTCATTAAAAGGTGTTCTTTTAGGCAAGGTTCCGAAGATACTGGCAGCGTTCCCCCTTTGAATGGCTAGACTTAAAATGACTTTCTTTAAAATGTGTGTGAATCTTGTTTATGCTCGCTGTGTCCTTCGGATTACTAACATATTTTCCGTAATTAAAGTTGTAAGAGAGGGTAAATTATTTGTAGATTAAGCAAAAGTATAAACAAGGCAATGTGAAGTCTAGTCCCGTGATATGTAATTTATGACGTGAACGTTATATCGGAATAATGATGGAGTTAAATAGAAATGTCAAACGATTGCTAAATGAGAATTGATGCCTCGTTTAAACAATGTCTAGAAGAAAACATTTTAAATCAACTGTTTAATGTATAGAGTACAAGTTTCGCTGTCAGATAACTTTGTCGGTCTAAAATTAACTTGATATAGAACCGGGTTCGGTTCTATATCAATGTCAAAACAATTTCAGGAGTCTAAATAATCATAGTGAAGACTAAATGTGTCATTGGACGTGATGATTTTTTCGGTTACAAAACCCTGGTCTGCGTTTTGAAAATCTCTACAAAAATTTAACTAAATCTCTGTCCAGTAGCTTATTAATGTTATATTATTTACACGTCATTTAAATAGGATTGATTTTTAATAAAATATTATTATTTATATATTTCTTTCTACATTTAATACATTAATTCCTCATTTGCAGAATCTCAATTAAAAGAACCGACAACAAAAATTACCTTACCTAATATTAATTAGACACTTGAAGATACCTAAATTCACGTATCCTTCATATGATGCAAAATACAGCGCATATTTCGTACATAAAGTGCATTGTTAACCCTTGATAATGCAGCGTAGTTTCGGAGAGAGTGTTATCTGTGATGTAAGGTTATCTGTACGCTCGCTTGAACAATAAACCCGTTTAAACCTAGTAAAGTGGATTTCATGATCAATGGTAAATAAAATTTGTAATCACACAAGCGATGTTATAAGCTAACGTTAAATTGATGTATAACAGTTTACTTTTTTATATAAACAATATGTCAAACGGAACGACATTTATATGTTTTGATGGTTTTGGTGTATAATTGCGCGCACTATTATTATGACATCATTGAAAGAAATATCGAGGAGTCTGTTAAATCCAACTAACATCGTTTCGTTTTCACAATGGTGGCTTAATACGTAACCAAATTTTTGTGTACTGCGTATAAAAAGTTCACTGATCAATGTGTAACAGTAGAGAAATGGTATATTTTTTTTGGAACGAAAACAATGGCCCTTAATGTTTGTTTGCGTCGAACATGTTTGTCAACGGGAGAGTTTTCGCCCACAAATATTCAATTTAAAATGAATTCTAACTTTTATAGAATTCTAGTACGAATGGAAAAGCTATATGTATGGAATTATATTCTGTTTTTATTTCATTTCCTTGTGAACAATTGACGTTCGATAATACTGTTATTTTATTGGCTTACCGATTGAATCTCTTATAGAACTACGTCAGTTAACTTTTCCAATGTTATTCTTAACTACATTAATTTGTACTAGTATATTATACATTCAGCGGAATATTAAATTCTCTAAATTCAATCTCCAATGGTTTGGGACGCGTTGAAGACAAACATAAAAACATCAATTTTAATTTAGAAGACTAATAAATATCCAAATCTAAGATAAGCACTAACTTTTTGCAAATTTAAAAGTGGTAGACGCCAGCAACAACAACATCTATTGCACGAATTGGTTGTTTCGCCCGGTGCAATATCACGACCACACAGAAGACAGGTGTGAACGCAATTCCAAGTTTCGTCTCATGAGTGTGGTGCCGGAGGCCTAATTTTAATCCCTTCCCATCCTTTTCTTATAAATGAAAAGATGGGAATGGGATCGGGATTTTCGGAGGAAGTGACGCATAGTAAGGGGAAATATTCTCTTTCTGTGCGTCCCCTCCCCCGTTGATTAAAGGCAGGCAAGGCATCTGCAATTGCGGATATCTATGTATAGTGGTCTTCGCTATTTCAGCAAATCAGGTGGTCACTTGATCGTTTGCCACCGTGTAATTAAAAAAAAACTTTCATGATATATAAAATTGCATAATAAAAAGTATTTTAATTAATTAACAAAAATGAGATAATAACAAACACAATTCATTAAACATACACGCTATGGTAGAAAACACTAAACCACTGAGGAGAGAGACTCCTGCTTATACGCAATATCATTATGTTAATGTATCACCTACGTTTCTAAACAGGGCAAGTAAACTTGCATGGGATTTTCATTCTTACTGAGATCTTTCTGAGTTCAGCTCATTTAAAAATGCTTTGAAGCGTTGCGATAAGGGGCGTTTATTTATGAGTCGTGGATAATAGTGGTGTCAGTGTCAGCGGTAGAAAATGTTTGACGTTAAACGCTATTAAATATTGTCAAAATTCAACTATGATCATTTCTAGAACAAAAATAATTATGATCAAGCATAAAGAAACATCGTCAATACTTTCCTTTATTCCTTTGTGAATTGTGACAAAAGCGTAGGAAGCTAAGAGGATTATTTTAGACCTAGGAGATACGTAGTAGACAGTCTCCTATTGTTGCATCAGCATTGTTATAAATAAAATTAAAATGCCAATTCCTTTCTGCAACATAGATAAGTTTTTAGTTGTTTTTAGACTTATAATTTTCCTTAATACGGTTAAAAATAAAATAATTGGCTAATTCTTTTCACTAAACATTAAAATAAAAACCTAATAAAGTTTTAGAAGAAATCATTTTAATAATGGAATGGTTCTATTGCCGATAAATATACTAAGTATTTGCACAACGATTTAATACAAAAAATGCTGTAACTAATCGTAGGTTTCTGAGACCAAAATCCTCGTTTCAAGCTCATTGTTATCTCTGTTTGGTAAAGATTTGGATTTTGGGCTTGGAAACCTACTGTAAGTATCGCAAAGATATTTATCTCTCTGCTGAACCTTCTATTTGTTTAAGAAATTAATCGATATTGAAATATAAGTAGGTGTATCTTTTCCCTTTTTGAAAAAAAAACAGTATTAAAACAAACCGCTGTCAGTGAGGACACCTCATTAAATGGGTCATAGCGTTATAACACGGTTTCTATTAGACAGAACTCTAGGGATCGCACAGACTTCCTTTTCAAGGAGACCTGAAAATTGTTTTGTGCTTCATTCTACTGTCCTATTTTTACTCGCGACATTTATATTGCACTACGAATCGATTTAGAAAAGTCCTAGTCAATTTTCTATCATTCTCAGGTTTCAGCTTATTGCGCACTATTCTATTTAAATTGTTATTGACTTCCAAATGCTAAATATAACTTTTAATCTTTTAAAAATAATCTTTCTAAGTTAATTCCCGGATATTCCATAACTTCGTTACACACTTTCAGTTAAAAATGAGGGTGTGTACTGGACCTGTGCTAATTGATCCTTTAAACCTAAATTAATAAAAAGCGCTTTCATTTTTAAAAAATCTATTGACAGATAGGTATTATTGAATGCAGATTTAATAAGTCATAATATGGAAAATCAAGTAACATGGTATGGAATGAATCTGTTTTATAAATGAAACAAATTAATACGTACATCGTACTTGAGTCGAGAATTATTTGTCAACAATTTATAATACGATACTTTAATTGGCGTAAATAAAATGGCGTTGAATCGCTTACTAGCTGATCGATTGGTTTAACGTCCAGTTTACGCCCCTGTCGCGTTTGATCCTCTTTAACAATTACCTCTAATTGTCGTTGACTCTCTTTTGTTAATGTGCTAATTGGTTAAAGTGGAGGTGTTTGTAATTTGTTTGGACATATTTCAGTATTAATCAACTTTACTACAGCCGTGTCAACTCATTTACTTCTTTTACAATTTATCACTGGTAATGTTACTAATATTATAAATACGAAAGTTTAGATGGATGGGTGGATATTTGTTTGAAGGTATCTCTGGCACGGCTGAACGGATCTTGATGAGTTTTGGCACCGATGTATAACAACACATAAGCTACTTATTTTGTTTTTTTTTTAATTACGCGCGGACGGAGTCGCTGCCAAAAAAACGCAACTACTAAAGTCTTTATCTTTTATAAAAAAAAAATTGTAAAAGTGGCTGCAATATTGAAAGCAGGGTTTGAACAATACACGAATATAAAATTGATTTTAAAATCACAGGTCTCGTCCCGACATCATGTAGCGTGAATACCTATATTTGTTGAAATGTCGTTTTTTTTTTCGACGAATACGTGCTTTTTCGACTATCAGTGACCAAGCACGAATATTTGTCAGAAAGGCCATCGTATCTTCATCGACAATATTTGTATTGAAATTTGTGCAATGACCCTGTCGGGTGTAAAGTGCGCCAAAAATGTCATACTAATTTTGAGATAATTGTCAATGGCGATACGTAGACCTATATGTTCTTCGATTTACATATGTATATTTATCCGATGTTCTTACGGCGAAGAAAAACATCGTGATGCAACCTGCACATATCTGAGAAGAAATTCAATGATATGTGTGAAGTCAACCCGCACTTGGCCAGCTTGGTTGACTATGGTCTACTAGCCCCTAACTTAGGATAGGCTCCGAGCCCCTCAGTGGGGAAGTATGATGAACTGATGATGATGATTCGAAGGCGATTGTCACAAATTACACTGGCAGATTATTAACAACTTTCTGTGACCAACTTTTACATATCTCTTTTATATCTACTCGTATGATTGAAAATACATTAGAACAACTCTTTACTAGAGATATTCGTTTTAACGTCTTGATCATTGTGAGTTTCCATTGCATCAACATATACACAAAAACATAATGGTATACTTCTAATTCTCCTTAAAAAGAAGCGTTAGTTGAAACAATTAGTAAGTTTATTAACATAGAAACAGAAGGCGTAGGTAATATGTCAAAGTATGACCTTCACAAATTAATAGACACATGACAATTGACTGATGTCTTCTTAATATAGATACATTAATGTGGTGTGGCTTAATGTCTTCACACAAAGGCAGAACAGTGAGGCAAAGCAGTAGACAAAGCAGTACTGCTACAGTTTTAAAGCTCATAACAGTAATGGTTTAGTCCTAACAATAGCGGTATTACACTGTCTATTACTCTACTTGACTATCCTTTCCTTGTGTGAAATATTCACAGGATATCATCGTTATTTTATAATCCTGCTTTGACTTTGCAAATAGGCATTAGACGCGTACAACCATAAAATTATAATGTCGAATGTTTCTTTTTATTGACTACGTGCCTTGAATATCGCTGCTTGTCACGCGATCGACCGTATTTGAATAAGACGAGAATAACGAAAACTGACGTTAAATTATGTCATTACTATCATAATATGTAAACGCAACGTAAATTCCGCTACATATTTCTTATGTGATTAGAACAAAAAAAGCTAAACGCCCAAAATAAAGAAGACTTTATTAACCTAAATGAAAGTATTTTCTGAATTCGAAAGTATGAAAATTTTTTTTCTGACTCATCCAAAACTTAGAAAGTTTCGCTTTAAATCAACAAAAAGCTCATAGCAGTGAAATTTTGCGAGCGAAATGCATTGCATGCATTGCAATGCAGGCACAAATCGTCAGAGTTCTTAAGCAAAGGTTGTCTAAGTTAAGGGTAATATAGACCTTTTTTTTTTTTTTTTTTAAAGTCAGGAAATGCGTTTACGCACGCCTACGCCGGGCTGTGCAATGGCGTAGGGAGTGTGGGACTCGCCGGCCACAGAAGGTGACCGGAATACCCACTAAAACCTGACTGCCCTCTAACGCATTATGGCGGGCGCCACGGGAACGCTTTAGCTTTCTTCCGTGGCCCCGCCTAGGGTAATATAGACCTCCGTTAACAACACTGGACCAGTTCGGCTTGGGTGACTTCAAATTTCTTCAGAATATATGATTATCTCGATGTTTCTAAAGTACTTAAATGCAATTTGTCCTTCAATGCATCCTTCAATTATTGATAAAGTTATATGAGGAGGCCAGACAGTGTTCGTTTCATGAAAATCTCGAAAATTAAATAAAGTGCTGACTTTAATCAGAAGGTGTACAATATTGCTCACGTAAAGGTCAACATGCCATTTTTATTACATCAATTCCCTTGTTGAATCAGTTACTATTGCTCTTTGAATTCTTTGATAAAGTAATATTTTCCCTCTAAATAAAAAGGTACAAAGTAGAAAGTAACATTTGTGTTCAATATTGTACACGTTGATTACACCATTGTACACAAGAGACTTTAGTAATATAAATAAGTGCGTCATCGAAACTCACAGGGAATTTATTTCCAATCCGTCTTAGTTTTATGACTCATTGGGATAAAAAAATATGTAATGTACTAAAACTAAAAATTCCAGACAGAAATTGTGTGTTTGAATTATTAATATCTAGCTAACATAGCGTGAACTACAACGCTATGTAAAGTAAAAATATCAAAATAATGTCATATTAGGCGAAACAAAAGACAAAGAAAGACAGTTTCATAGTAAATAAGTCAGTTTTAAAGACATTATTCCAAAATTGGCAATGAACGGACGAGAGAACAAAAATTAAACACCATTGTTTACGTTATAAAAACTCTTGCCGTGCTATGTTTTAAACAAACTAAATAAGGATACATTTTCTAAATTTTTGAGTTCTTTGAAAAATAAAACTACTTGGAATAATATGTTTATTAAAATTATTGTTTTTTTAAACATATAAAATATTCTTAATTTCTTGTTTGAATCTTTTATTAACGGACTTCATTAAAGGCATTTTTGTTTTTTTAAACGGATGTTTTAACAATATTGCTTTTTTAAAATTACCTATTGCCCGCGTGGAATAAATAACTTATTAAGTAACCTATGTGTTCTTCCAGACTATGTTCTATACAAAATTCATCAAGAACCGTTTAGAGATACGTAGTAATAAATTGAGAAATTAAAAATCTACATCACTAATGTACGAGTACTAATTATTAAACAATATAATTAAAGTCCTTTTTTAATACAGTAAATAATTTCGCAGTCTTAAATAAGTCAAGAATAACAACGATTTTATAGTTCCGTCTCAATTTCCTAGCCATCAGCTTCGCAAAGAAATGAATCTTCATTTAACGAGACGGCGAGTCGTATCGGAACAGATACTACGAAATACAAGTATACCTACAACATTTTAAATCGATATCGATACTGTAAAGAATTAGGATCCCTGTACACGGACAGTTTTATTTATTTTACAGCAGTTCCAAGTAGTCATGGGTAACTCGAATAAAATTTAGGATCTGCAGATCAGCTCATGGTTCACATATGTGAATCAGATCAGAGAACCGGTTCACAGCTCAGCTCAATTTGTACCAGCATTGAGTTATGAATTGCGAGTCATCAACAGCTAAAGGCTCATCGACTCACATAGTTATAGTACACCGCTATAAACTGGGAGCTACCAATTAAGTTCTTGAGCCTTAGCTCAACGGTTCTAGTTTATGTGAGCCGAACTTCCAAACCAGTTCAGAGCTGTGTTGTACACGTCTAGTACCAAGTAGTCGAATGCTTGAAACTGTCGTATACTTATTATTATTACTTTAAACGCCGGCACTTTTTATTACTTTAAAATTTAAATGCAGTAAAACTGGAGGTGTGTAGCGAGCTTTAATACGAAATAATCACAACATAAAACTAGAAAGTTTAAATTTTACTTGTCTTCATAACTTACAAAAAAATCTTAGGACTACAACTAGATCAATTATTACTATACGCAATTATTAGCAAACATTTATTGGATAAGTTACCTTTCCGATATAAATTGAATCACGAAAATGAGCTACAATATCAATAATCTATTAATAGACTTGTTACTAAGAAAGTAACACCATGACATCCGAGGTGCGGCCTACAACATATGGAATGTGTACACAAATCGACACTTTACGGATTAATCGAACTCAACTCAATGGAGTGGCTTGTGGCTTTCTAAATTATGTTTCGTTTACAATGTATTTGATATTATACGTTTAAACTAATAGAATTTTTTAAGAAATCCACCGTCCTCTAAAAACTCCATCCAATAAACAAAATTGAAAAACTAAAATAATATTGTAATCCTAGCTTAACTTGAACAACATATCTCTTTTAGTAAAATTCGTAAGTTTTTAAGTCTTTCCGAAATTTGCGTGAAATTGCTTTGCAATATTAAATTAATTACATATTAAAATTCCAAATATTATTCACACATTGTCAGTTATTTCAAATAAAATTAAAAGTCGTTTCCACCTTAGCAAACATCAAAAAGCTTTCAATTTGTATTCACAATAGAACCACTAAGGAAACTAAATAAACTCACCATTCAAACTGTAAGTACCTCAAATGTCGTCGTTTGACGTCCTCGGTCGTTTCTATAAAATTTCCATCAACTTCGAAATTTTTTTTAATAACAAAAAAAAATTAAAGGATTCCTTGCTTAAAACGAATTTAGGGTCTATTTTAATATATGTAAGTAAATCTTATTCATTTATTTTGAATTTACTTTTTTTAATGTCACATTACTTTAATTTTAAGTCGTTACAAAGCTATTATTCCTCAGAAAATGTATGTAATATTTATCAAATAATAAATACTACGTGATTGACCGAATGAAATGAGACTTAGAACGTAGCATTCGTCGACCGCAACATTTATCCTCACGGTTCATTGATCCAGTTAAATCTCGCCATAGTCTCTCTCGATTAACAACTGAACATATATTTTTGTTTATTACAGTTGGTACTATGTATGTCCATTTTTATAAAAAGATAGGTGTCGCCCTCGCGGGCGTCCTCCGTCCGCGCTGATTTAAAAAAAATCTTAATTAGTAGACTATTTGTGCTTCTAGACTATTTGTGCTTCTAGACTATGTTCTATATCTATGCCAAATTTCATCAAGATCCGTTGAGCCGTTCTGGAGATACCTTCTAACAAACATTAATTCGTTCATCCATCCAATCATTCGCAATTATAACATTAGTAAGTTATTCATTGGAGGCAGTTTAATTCTTACACATTTAGGTGCAATGATTTGATGCTCTCCACGCATATGAGTCGAAATTATGTAAAAGAAAAAAAACCATAAGTGCTAAACCACCAAAGCGTATTAATATGCTCTTACTGTACAGTCATAGAATCATATTCGCTCCCCACTTATGATCGAACATTGTACAACAAACTGTCACCATAAGAAAGTGCAGTCACGTATTGGGTACTTACGTTAAATCATATTTTATCCAAATGTGTACAAAATAAACGTTTACTTCTATAAACTCGAGTGTACACTCGTAAATACACATTTATATTGGCTAGTGTGAAAGGCTTATGCGACCTTTGACCGCTTCGATTTTAATTCTCTCTTTTAATCATGGCGTAGGTAGTTAAAAACGAGTGAGGGTGTCACCGCTTTTGAAAGCTGTAAAAGTGAGTCAAAGAATTTTCCATCGCTTTTATACAGGGAGTAGTAGCACCGTCCAAAATACGCTTTTAATTTTACTTCAATTAACTCCGAACGACATATGCCATCGAACACACATTTTACTTATATAAGGCACAATCGAGTGATTGCAATGCCGCAAGTTTTTTTTTGACCTGTCGTGGTATTTTCAAGCTTTTATATTTTTTTTTTGTTTAAAGACACGTAGTCAAGAGTATAATTGTATTGAACGTGGATGGAAGATTGTATGAAAGAGGACATGCGTAATAAGCGAGTGGATTCAGAGAAGTATGAAAGAGTGAAGTGGAGAAGAACATACTATGCTAATCCATAAGAAAAAGGGCAGGTCTGTAATTTTATTACATAATACATTAATTGCTTATGGTATCACTTTACTATGTAATTCTCAAATATTAAATATGTTATTTGTAGAAAGTAGCTAATAAAAAGTAGAATACTGGGGCCTAGCACGAACATATGCGAGTTAGTATACGTATAACTTCACCAACAAAGCTTGTTTTGGATCGCACAGCACCCATATCGCAGGTAAAGTACAATGACAAATCTCATACAAACTTTGACAAATTTTATCGATAACATTACCAAAACTCTTATCGCAAATATTCAGAAATTCATTATACAGAAATTTCGTCGTAACCAGTAAATTACTATTGATAAATTGAACAAATTCTTATTCTTTCTAGAGCGTCGGTGGCTCAGGGGTTAAGCACTTGACTTCTGAATCTGCAGGTCCAGGGTTCGATTCCCGCCATGTACCAATGTGTTTTTCGATTTTCGATTTACATATGTACATTTATCCTACGTTCTTACGGTGAAGGAAAACATCGTGATGCAATCTGCACATATCTGAGAAGAAATTCAATGATATGTGTGAAGTCAACCAACCCGCACTTGGCCAGCGTGGTTGACTATGGCCTAGTCACCCCTAACTTGGGGTAGGCTCCGAGCCCCTCGGTGGGGACGTATAGTGAGCTGATGATGATGATGATGATTATTCTTTCTAATTAAATTAATTAAAATCAGACCTGCAATTTTAATTACGATTAATAACCCCAACTGACGTAATCTATGTATATCTTAATAGATTAAGAAACAAGATTGTTCATTTTTGTTTTTTAATTAACACATGGTAGCAAGGAGCGCATGCAATTTAAAGTATCCCAAACTTGTATGTAAGTTGCAAGTTTAACAAACTCTAGCACGTTGTAAGACTTAGATGAATAAGTTTAATTGAAACTTATCCGAAAGTAAAATATCGACTCTTCGTTCAAACCAAATATCACTGAATCGAGTGTATACGAGAGGTCTACTACTAGGCAATAATTAATAATATTCGGCGCAAAATTTGCCACGCCATTACCTAAAATGTTCTCATTTGTTTACAACTATGGGACATACTAAAAACATTTAAACGAATAGTTACTATTTACCCAGCTGCACACTTGTAGAATTGCAAGCGGAAACATTGTCTCTAAAGTACACTCGTACTCATCTCAGTCAAACACGCGAAAGCACTTTAAAATATTAATAGAGAAATTCCTTTCCGCCTAAAATCTAACAGAACGTCTACTGGCAAAATTATGATTACAGAAATTAGTAAATTCCAGCGAATCCTTTATCAAATTATGTAAAACATAATCTGGTAAAATTATAACTTGATATGAATAAATTTTTATTGTTTAAGTTTCATCTAGTCATTTGACTACTCATGACAAAATTTAATATGAGCGTGGGTAAAGTGCTTTAAAAACGGATAAAAAACAAGTCACATGACTAAATGGATATACTAGTAATACTGACGTGAGAATGGAATTACGACGGATCTCTAAAACAACTTTTATAAAAAGCAACAACCGCACCGAAACATGTGATGTAAGTTTCTTTTAAAGAGTGAGGTAACATGTTTCAGTGGTAATTCACATTTCACTCTAAGGCTTTTGATGTTAGCTTATAAAATATTAATTAAAATAATCCCAGTATCAGTCAGTGCAATCAATCCATCCAAACATCTTACTATCTTACTAATATTATAAATACGTAAGTTTAGATGGATGTATGTTTGTTAGAAGCTATCTCTGTAACAGCTCAAAAAATCTTGATAAAATAAGACAGAGGTAGAACATAATCTAGAAGAACACAAGTTATACTTATTAAATTTATTTTTAATTCCACGCGGACGGAATAGTGGGCAACAGCCAGTATGTAAATATGGTCAATAAATGGTCAATAAATATTGTAAATGTTATAGTTTGAACATCAACCGCAATTCGCTTAATTAGATGTCTGGCGCGTTCGGAAGTTAATTGACGGAATGACAAGTGCAGACAAGAATGAAAATGATATCGCTGTAATGAGTTTTACTATGCACTAATTAATAAATAGTAGCATCTATTTTCGTATATGAAAACTTTCGAAAATATTTGTAGATATAATGAAGAAGTCGTTTCTGGGAAATACGCGAGATCATTTTTATGAAGATAACCGTTTTTGACATGTAAAGAGATCAAACAAGTAATAAAATAAATTGGATAAAATTACTTAATGCTTTAGCAATTATTTATTATTTATTCATAAAAACATCAAAGTACAAGATAAGATTGATGTATTTTAATTTTCTTTTTTATCTAAATATGCCATTAGGTACATTTTGAAATCATTTTCTTTTAGGCTTATTTAAAATCCATTTTTTTATGAACTAACTGTAGCATTTTTTTTTTATTTACTTATTATCTATATAATACAATTTATAAAAAAAATCAACAAAATATATTATACAAAGAAAATAAATTTAGTGTGTAAACATTGTTATAATTTTGACACTGTCCATCCATTGAAATGTTAATGTTGAAGGTAAAACAAAATTATCTCTGTGCATACGAGACTCGTACGGATATTTATTGATTTAATCGGTCGCAGCACACAATTGTTCGTAAAATCGAATAAAACACTAATCGACTTTTGGAGTTCAACATATTGACCGAAGTTTGATTGTGTGATTGTATTTATGAACGAACAAGCTGTTGCCCGCGACTCCGTCCGCGCGGAATTAAAAAAACGTAATAAGTAGCCTACGTGTTCTTTCAGACTATGTTCTACATTTGTGTCAAAGTTCATCAAGATCCTTTGAGCCGTAAGATTACCATTTCTGCTGTGCAATAATGAGTTTTTTTTTTAACTTAAGGTATTAAAAATGTACAATAGATTACTTTAGGATATTATAAATGTTTAACGACTACCAAAAGATATATTTTAAAACAAACAATATTTTTAAATTAATTTAATAGAGGGGAGGATAGGGGGGTTGCACAGGATCGATCATTGTGGCGATCTTTGGGGGAGGCCTATGCCCAGCAGTGGGCGTTACGAGGCTGAATGGATGGATGGAACTTAATAGAAACCACTAAATATTTGTTTTTAAATCATATTTATTAAGGTATTGAATGATATTGCTTGAGATGGTAGTTGTATAAGTTTGTGCAAAAGTTTCGTAATTCAACTCAAAGTATTCCGAAAATGAACTCATATTTACTAAGAGTAAAGTTACAATACACAAAATGAATAATGTTGGAAAACTTCGCATCGTTTTTAAAAAGTGTGAAGTTTCAACGGAGAGTTTTTAAATAAATAAAATGCATCGATAAATCTGCGGTGCAATTTTTCAAACTAATCAAAAGTGTATCGAATGGGATTAAACAGAGGCGCGGCGTAGCTACGAAGCGTTCATGTAAAAGTAACAATGTGTCACATCCTGATCCACAACAAACACGTATGTAATCTATACAGTGCATACAACTCACAATTTTCGACTTTAATTTTATTTTTTGACGGGTGTTATTTACAAGGTTTTAATGAAACCAGTGGTCACCAGATATTATTAAAACAGCAATGTAACAGCTGCCCATACACATTTACAATAAGCGAAAAGGTAACATGCTTCGCGTTTACATAACTTTAAATGGACAGGGCCAATGGCTGTACAAAAAAAGGACATTTCCTCCTCCGTCAAATCCATCATCTTCTTTCTCTATCTCATATCTATTTCTCTTTCTTTCTTTCTTACTCTACTTCAATTAATTTGAATTTCAATATATTAGTAGTTCTTTTTCGTTAATAATTTTACATTGATATCCATTAAACATTACAGTTTATGTATTTATTACTAGCTGTCGCCCGCGACTCCGTCCGCGCGCAGTTAAAAAAAAAAGTAATAGATGTTGGCCAATTCTTAGACCTACTGCATATGCTCACAAAATTTCATGAGAATCGGTCAAGCCGTTTCGGAGGAGTACGGAAACGAAAACGGTGACACGAGAATTTTATATATTAGATAATGTTTTGATATGTCCATTTTACAGCAATAACCAGCTTTCTGACCAAATAGTTACATAGAATGTTGTCCTTTACATCATACAATTGTTATTCGGTAAACGCTAACCAATATCCTAGAGTATTTCACCACATTAAATTGTAGTAATAACTGTGGCTTTCCATGCCGAAATATTTTAACGATCAAAAACAAATTTTGATTCTAGTAAACTAAGCACCTAATTACCAAACTTAATAGAATCATCATAAACATTGAGAAATAAAAGAATTCTTTGAAAAAGTATTTTTTTTAATTCTCAAATAAGTTGGTCATTTTATGAATTTGTCATTTCACATTTGACAATGTTGCTGATGCACATTTTAAAAGCCATGAAGTTTTTGTGAAAGCATAAATGTAGAGTTTATTTAAAAAACGCGAAACAATGATATTAACAGCAGCGTTTGAATTCCTTTATCATGATTTAATAAAGTAGTATTGATATTTCAGAGCACAAACATTTTTGAAAACTTGTTGAGAAAATTCAATCTGTATTTTTGCGGTCTATATACGGCGAACGGCAACTCTTGAAGAAGAAAGAAGTTGTCATTGTTTTGCTGCAAGACTGCGCCGGCTGATTTGGATTTTTTTAAGTTAAAGTAAACGCAGAGCGGCTAGAGAGAAAGCGATTCTCTGTCCGAACTTGTTATCAGAGTGATCAGAGTATAGACGACTTTTTGGTTTAAACAGGTGACTTCGTACAATCGTCGTCAGAAAGGCCGAGAATTACTATATCTACAATAGTTTCAATAATGCCTTCCCATCATTATATTCTATTAGATAACATTGACATTGGTGGAATACGGTCCTTGAAATATGCAGCAACACTAAGTAATCAAATCTATTTTATAAAACCCACATGAGTTGGTTCTTAAGCCAGTTTCTGAATCGAGTATACATACATTCGAGCGTCGGAAACTTTTTCAAATGAAAAGCTGGATACCAACGTGTTTTTGGTTTTAAAACAAAACACTCTTGGTTTCTCCGACGGCTGCCTGCGTGAAGTAATAATGTACAAAGCGAAAACTTCCTACCATTTCATGAAGACGGAAAAACTTCGTGAAAAAAAAAACATTATTCACAGCGAATTTTGCTTGTTTGGCTCATAAATAATACTGAGATTTTTCTTGTTACCGTGAAACATTGCGCAATTGAGGCGTAACTTTTTATAATAGGTTATTTATTGACACCATTTTGAGATTATCCGCAAAGTAATGTGACAATAGTAGATTAAAATATTCAAACAAACAAAAGCATCTGTGCAAGCATATTCTGTGCAAACCGACTTCTGCTAAGTACTTTATTTAACATCGAAATATAACGAACGACTCACAAAATCAAAGTCTGAGTTCATAGTACAATTAATTGTTCATCTTAAACAATCGAGATTGCATCCGAGGCGGCCCTGAGTCCCAACAATACGCAATTAATTTATGAAACTTGTCGAAGTGTTGCTTCTCGTTTTACTTTGTGTCACAAGCAAGAAAGTTACGGAGTTTCGGTGAATCTTACATTTTATACAAACGTAACGTTTTCGTCTACAAACTCTGTTAAAGGTAATGACAATGTTTCGTGCACAAAAAGCGTCCCAAGTTCCTGATCTTTTGCTAGTTTCACAGGAGGGTAGAAAAGTAAAGCAGTGTAACGTCGTGATAACGTGGCTACAATATCGTAACATGTACCACACAACGCTTTCGAGGTTCGCTCAAACCATATCTGCTCGTCTATTAAATATGAGATTGAGGTACAACTCAGTATTGCCATGCAAACGTTACTGCAGTTAAATTATTTTAGAGATATTCAAATTCCAATATAAGTAAGTACTGTTCAAATAATAGCAGTACTGCACTGTCTATACTCGTATGTTCTGCTCTTATATGAAACTGAAAACATTACCAAAAGCTACGATCTAGAATCTATCTACAAATTTAGAATCAAAATACTTTAGTAGAAGCGCCAACGCGCCTCTTCATTAAATTCTTTAAAAAAAACATAATTGTTGTAAACGATTGCTCGTCTCTGATCTCTTTGTAAAGCTCTTTGTTCTTCAGAAAAGCGGGATCGGGAAATGGTTTTATAAAAAAGCCAAAGCTTGTACAGAAAAATTATTACGTAATTCAAATGAGACAAAGAGAACAATATAATTTTTAATTTTTTAAATGCACACTTTTTTGTGTCATTTAGATAGAGTTGTAACTCTATATAGATGACATTTCCAATAAGTTTTTTTTTACTGTTATGCTAGTTGCACACGTTTGGTTTCGCATGACAATTTAGATCTTTTTTTTTTTAACTTACAAACCCAAGAAGGTGTGTGATAAAACGGTACAGTTACGTGAACTCAGAACTCAGTTACAGTTGAACAAAAAAAAACTATAAGCGTATTAAAAACTTAAAATCTTTACACAGTTTTAAGTTTAAAAATATTGGTTCTATTTGAAGAGAAAGCGTCGAGCTCATGAATGAGTACTAAGTTTCATTTAACGTTAATCCGTCTTTCCTTACTTTAAAAATTACTGCTTTTAAAGTATCACAGCACCTACAGTGTCTACAAAAATGAAAGGTGAATAGTTTTTTAATAATTCTTTTGCCTTCGCTATTTAAAACATTTTTAAATTAAAATTTCTTATACATTTAAAGTAGATTTTAATAAAATAAAGAATAACAGTCCAGTGACTAAAAGTAGTTTTTCTTTTGTACTTTTTGTATTACTAATCATCAAACGATCGCCAAAAAAAAGTTTGAATGTCGTACGAATTCATTCATGTTACATTTCATCAACTTTTAGGGATTCATCTTTCAGGATACAATTTAACCGTCGACTGGTCGCGGCTTTGTTTATGGCTGCACTCAATTTAAACCAATCATTACAAAATGTGGAAATTTAACTTTATCAAAGACATTAAAAAAGATGAAGACCGGACATCATGGACTAAACTAAGTTGAGCTGGCTTGAGCATTTGAATGCATAAATTAATATTTGTTGGGTGCACGAATAGGCCGGGTCGACCGGTGAATGTTTGCCACCATAGTATATAAAAAATGCGGTACAACAACGATTTTAGGACACTCTTTTGACATCATTCACCGGATCAGATAAGTTTGTCGGTCTATAGGCAATGTACGGTCGACATTCAAGATCGGTAGGTGACATAACTATGGTAAGGACAAAGCTTTCAAGCCATGCAAATATTTGCAAGACACGCTATTCCAGGATATATTGTTCGTCTCCACAACAAAGGAAGGCGAGTGTTTGCTCATTTTGCTATAGATTTACCTAAACGTGACACTTCAATAGGTCCTAACTAACCGGAACATTGTACACAAATGTTTGATCGCCGGAAAAGCCGGATTTTGTAATGTCAACATTGCAGGCGGCGTTGAACTGTAGCCAGTTCATTACATGTTACAGGACAACTAACTGCTGGACTCGACTCTAAACGTAATAGTTTCTCTTTAAAAAAGAAATAATGAACTGGCTTTTTAACTACGATCCCACCTGATCTTAAGTGATGTGGTAGTTGGGTAAGTGCATAATTACACTACTCTTAAAGGCCCCCATGTTCTACATGGACGGAAATACTGACGGCCTCAACTCGTTCCAATCTTTTACTGAAGATTTTTTTTTGTAACTAGATTCCGCGTAACTTGTACTGTGAGTTTAAACAAATCTTACTAATATTATAAATGCGAATGTTTAGATGGATGGATGGATAGATGTTTGGTTGAAGGTTTGATCTCCGGAACGGCCGAACGGATCTTGATGAAATTTGGCATAGATGTAGATCATAGTCTGGAAGAACACATAGGCTACTTATTAAGCTTTTTTTATCCCGCGCGGACAGAGTCACGGGCGACAGCTAGTTATGTTATAAGCATATAATGTTAGGCTATGTAATTTTCTCAAGTCAAACGACTAAGTTGGAAAATTTCATGTGCTCAAATCGAAATATTTTTTCTTAGTCGTGAAGGAAGTGAAAATGTTTTACAATAAACATAAATATTTCTTTTCATATAAAGACGGTTAACTTTATAAATAGAAACAGTTACTGATTCCTTTTGAGAACTAATAAGTCCCGTGAAAGGTTTCAATGGAAAAGCTTTGAGAATCAAAGCTTTCATTTAAAGCTGTACATTGAAGTTATGTAGGATCTTAATAAAATACACGAAAAATCCACTTACGTTTCGCAATATATTCTTCGCAAAACTAAATCTTGCTAATATGAGATGTGAATGTTTGGATGGTTAGAAGAATCTGCAGAACGGCTGCATTACTCTCACTGAAATCTGGCATAGATCTAACCAGTCAGATGTAACAGTCTGGGAGAACACATAGGCTAACATTTTTTTTTAAATTTTGCGCGGACTATATTGCGGGCGACAGCTAGTCTTATAACATTTTAAGTAATTATACCTACGAATATATAGTTTCGGCCAGTAACTAAAAACCTGAGGTTTGGTTTTAGTTTAGAAGAGACAAGCCCCTCAAAATGGGAGCTAGCCGCCCCTCCATTGTTGTAGATCCGCCACTAAGATCGAATACTGTTGAACTAGTAGGCAATAGTACTGCTATTGTTTAAACACCCACCTACTGTCAAAACAGTACGGCTCTTACTGCTCTAATTAACTCTGGTAGTCTCGTGTGAAAATATCATAACTTCAATTTGGTTGGCAGTTGTAATATTGTTTATATATATGTTTATTCTAATAGAAGATATCATTGATATATATTTGTATGTGCCTGCCTTATACGATGACGATCGCATAATAGTCATCGTATAAGGCAGGGTACATCCGACACTTGGATCGCGCTAGTAGCCACACCATTAGCATGACCATATTTGTCCGGTTCTCAAAGCAATACAAACTTAAAATGTTGCGACACAAATAAAGGAGTAAAAATTACGACACTTCAAAATTGAGTTTCTACTGCCGAAACAGAAACAACCGTACAAAGATAAGAATATATTTTGTGTAGTAAGTAAACCGCCAATGCTAAATCAAGGTAAGATTAAATGAAAAGATTACACTCTTAAGTCATTCTAGTAAAACAAAACGATATATGTATTTTCAATTTCTTTGTAAAAATATGACTAGTAGTGCTATGAGCTAATAATCCAGACGACCACATTTGATTCCACAACGCTGAGTTACGGGACTCACTCGAATATCGAACATTTGTGGAATACCGACCAATGAGATAGTATGCATGGAATTTGTACTGTCGCGTCGTGAACATTAGAAAGATAATTTTTTTTAAATACTAGCTATCGCCCGCGACAGTATGCGCAGAATTAATAATAACCTTTGTGTTCTTCCAGACTATTTATGTATGTCTATGCTAAATTTCAATGCGATCCCTATAGCCAATATGAAGATACCTTCTAACAAACATCCATCCATCTAAACATTCGCATTTATATTATTACTAAGATATGACATCGGAGAGATGGCAATGTTTTATAATTGTGAACGCATGGTTGAAAACGTTCAATGGTAAGTAATATAAGCTAATCCCAAAAATTACATTTCTTCAATAACCTTTACAATTCTTCAATTTCCTTATTAGATCATCATGTTTCGCGGCTAAGTAGAAACACATATTTTGTATAAGATAAACTACATAATAATATATTAATAGTAAATGGTTAGTTAGAGAACTACTAAACATTTTGATATGTTTGAATGAGCCACAGATTGGCAAGTTGGAATATTCAGTATTACTTATTGCATAAAATCATATACGAGTACCAGTATAATCCATGTTAATTAATATTGGACATAATCCAACGTTCATGAGTTCATTACGTTCATTACTACGAATTCACTATTTGGAATCACTATCTCTCTGTATCTGAGACATGTTTTTGAACATGTTTCGAAGGGTGTTTTCATTTACGATTGATCGGTCAAATGGAAGAAAAATCACTCGCTTCCGACGTCTGAAAGGAAAAAAAAATCCGGTAAATCAGTCTAAAAGTTATTGTATTCATAGTCTTATTATCTCTGAAAATTTAGAAAATTTCACACGACCTCCTTTAGTCTAGAATTTTTAATTAAATTTACACATAAGGGTCTCACTTAACGTGGATGTTTAAGTACAAAATCTCTATATATCCCTGTCAATCTTTGACCAAACAGAGATTCAATAAATTTTAAACCAAGATCTTGGTCTCAGAAACCCACGTTTGTGAATCATTTTCGAAAAAAATTACTTGCTTTTAAATGTAGGTTTACTTTGTAAGAGAATCGTGCACGTGCGTTTGGGATCAATATTGCAATTTCGTTGGAGTGGTGAAAAGCGGTAGGATCGTAGTTTGTACGACGATTGTAACGGGGCCAATATGTATCCGCCTCGATTCATCGGCGAGTGAATTTTAGTCGAATCCAACGCCTGAAATCCTATCCTTTGCAACGGATAAAATTCGATGCATTCCAATTATTCTGACGACATATTGACACGCCATTATAAAATGTCGCCATTCGGAGATTTTAGTGTAAAGAGAAGTTTTATTCAGACGACAAAAAAATTTGTTTAAATAATTTCAGTCAACCACAGTTTGTTTAACTTTTGAAACGAAATACTTGTATGAAAATATATTCTATACATGAATAATATGTTACCATCGTAAATAGATTCTCGGTTATTCGGCACAATACAGTAATAACTAAGCTAATGTAAAGTTTGTATTACGAAACCCGAGATAAAGTTTTTTTTATGTCGTTTGGACACGACTCGTGTGCTGCATAACTTTTCAACACTGGTGTTAGCTGTATAGTTTGGAAACTTCATTTTTAAACTTTCAAAAATTTATTTAAAATGCTAATGACCACTTAACAATGTGTTCCTTTATATTTGATCAATAACTAGCTCTCGCCCACGACTCCGTCCGCTCCGAATGAAAAAAAAACATAACAAGCCTATGTGTTCTTAAAGACTTTGATCTACATCTATGACAAATTTCATCAAGATCCGTTGAGCATTTACGGAGATACCTTCAAACATCCATCCATCTAAACATTCGCATTTATAATATTAGTAAGAAGTAAGATGATTGTTATATGTTTGCATATTATATAATAGACATCTTGTAAAAAAATGTAATATAAAAGAAATAGATATCTTAGTGCCTCTGTGGCTCAGAGGTTAAGCATTTGATTTGCAATCTGCAGGTCCGGGTTCGAATCCCACAATGTACCAATACGTTTTTCGATTTAAATATGTACATTTATCCGGCGTTCTAACAGTGAAGGAAAACGTGATGCAACGTACACTTATCGGAGAAGAAATTCAATGATATGTGTGAAGTCAACCAACCCGCACTTGGCCAGCGTGTTGACTATGGCCTAGTCACCCCTAACTTAGAGTACGTATCTAGTGTTTTAGTACTCAAATTTTTGTTGGTCTATTCAGTTTATGCACTGATTAAGTTATCCTAAGATACCAATTTAATTGCAATGAACGGATCCTGTAATTATATGTGGGTATTAATTAAACACGAGCTGATTAATTATAATTAAATTAATTAATGCCTTTGATAATTAAGACGTGCAGTTGGAAACTAGAAACTGTCTGTAACTTAAACCAACTCTCTCAACGTGAGCTCCAGAATAATAATGCGCCGAACTAACATAAAACAAACTTGACTTCAGAAATAAACAACTAACTTAGATGTTTTTATAATAATGAGAGTATCAACCGTCGTAATACATGATTACTACAACAATATAGCTATCCTTTTCATTTCCTTTTAAAAGAAGAGAGCAATAATGTTCACAAATCACAACATTCAAAATTCACCGCATTGGTGATTCGTAGTTTAAGAAAGTGCTTAATTTTATTTATAGAAGTCGTCCGAATTTGATTTGCAAATATTCGAATCTCATTTGCTAAAGGTTAAATTTAATTTGTAAAATGTTTAATATGATTTTCCAAATCCGAAAATGGAGTTAAAAATCTATTCACTGTTTATTACTGTGAACATAGTTATGTTTGTCTGTGTTTTTTTCCAAGATAGTTGGAGAGATGACTACTAGTGTCACTACAATCGAAACCACCAGCCACACATTGATATATCATGTTTATTGGAATTAATAATTCAATATAAAAATATGAATTCATTATAAGATGTTGCAGAAATGAGAACACATTGCTTTGAGTACTATGTATTGTCATACAATCGCAAAAGGAAAGACATGTTGCGGTCCGCTCGGACTACGTAATTAAAAAAAATGTTGTGGTTCTTTTCAGATACTAGCACATTCATTAACATTTGATTGCCATTGGAATAATGAATGTTTTTTGCAACGTATTGTTCATATTTCTGATATATTTTTCAAATTAATATGACATAATAATATGTACAGTGAGATCTGGTTTTACACAAGTTATTACTACTGAAATCTAATGTCAATGCATACATTAAAGGAAATTAATATCGACTGGTAAGTTGAAACCCCATATATGCGGTAGTTTTCTAATAACCTTGTACATTGCATTTGCAACTTTATTCTCCTTGTATATTTTTTCTTTAGATTTCTTTCCTCATTCAAGTAGAAAATACAGTCAAGTAGAAACTTCAACGTAAGTACACATACGGAAGAGCTTTATGAAACGTGCTATGAAGTCTGTACGCTAAATTATGTTAAAAAAAAAGTTAAAAGCCTTACTTATATTAACATTTTTTTGTCTTATAACTCTACTCTTTCTTGAAAGGAAGGTAGATTAGTTAGGAAGGAGAAAGGGATGAGTTTTCCTTGTTTGTTAGTTTAAATTTATGATTTTTAAATATTACATTAACGACATGTATGGAAGAGAGCACCAGAAGGGTAGGCAGAGTCCACGGATTTCCATTTGACGGCCCACTCGCCTCTTCCACATTCATACATTAAGCTTGTATTCTAATAAACTTATGAGTGACAATATTGAGAGGAATAATTGAATACTCCATCATGATGTTATTTAAGCGTATCGTTTAACAAATTCATTAACTTGTAGTACTCGTAGTATAAGTCACGTATGATTCTCAACTTGAATTTTTTAAATCTTAAAATGCATAAAAGTCTTTTGTGCTCATACAGAATGTACGAAAAGAGTTTCCTTTTTGAAATTTAAAATCCATTGCGCTGTAAATTGATGTCGTATGTTGTTTGCATTTGGAATGTAGTGATAAATGTGTTCCTTGTAAACTCTCCCGAGAAAGTATGGTTTGAGGAAAGATCTTAGAAAGTTTGCGCTAAAAATATTGACACTTCATAATATTAATATAGGCTTGAAGTATTTTTTAATTTTATACGATCGAAATCGCGGGCCACAGCTAGTTATTAATGAATCACAATTTGCTGTCAGTTGAAAATCTAATGAGATTACAAACTGACGAAGTTCCTAATATATCGGTGACATATGTAAGTTGCAATAGTAGCGGATAGATATCGAAACTCGTTAATTCAAATAACGTCGCACCTCAGAAGCGACGACGTGGCGTTTAAACAAATTGCCGAGCTAGTGAAGTAAGCTTGTATTTATTATTTAGTTTTACTTTACTTATCTCGTGTTTACCAGTTCCTAATGGAATTAATACACCACCTTCTAAGAAATTGAATTTAATTCCCATTAAATGTTGTAAATATAACATTAAAGTAATTTATCTAGTAAATACTCTGCTAATAGTTTTCTAGGCCCCACTATCCAACTTTATTAAGTTAAAAATATATGGACAGCGCCCCCTATTGGACAAAGTACAAGGACAAATCTCTTTCAAGGAACATTTAAAAAAAATTATATAATAGATGACAGTACGAATACTATATCTCGCAAATTTTCGCTAGGCGCAATCATTTCAAAACGTTGTTGGCGTCTACTATTAACATTAATACGTGAAGCGAAAACTTTGTACCTGTTTTTAAGAAAATTGCGTTAACTTATGAATGTAAATTTTGACACAGTTAAAACGTCAAGTTGTAAGATGTGCCTAAAACTCTTTTTAATTACAATAAAAAAAAATTATGCCTTTATTTCGACCAATGGCGACGTTCTGACGTCCAATTCAAACCAATCGAAATATCAAAGACTAGCAATTGCCCGCTACTTAGTCCGCCAAAAATGTAATAACAAAAAAATCAATAAATATATATTAGATAGATAGATATAGATAGTGTAGCTTCCCTACAATGAAATAATTTTTCAAATTGGTTCAGTAGTCGGAGACTATTGAATGCAAACAACAAATGTAATCATTCCTCTTTATAATATTAGTACAGATTAGTCCTTCTTTATTGAAGTAGCAAACTAAGGATAACGACATTGAGAATTTACACAAGTAACAAAATGTTGGAAGTTAAACGAGGTTACCTTTGATATCCAGAGGCTGGATCTAGTTAACAAATCCAGCTGTACACAAACACTAGCTATTTGATCAACTGCGGTCTGGGACCGAGGCAGATTCGGACACCTTGCTCTAAGCCGTGTTTGTAATGTGGCAGAATTGATTGGACTGCCGAGCCGCTTTACAATGAACCCAACTTGTGAGTTATCAAATATTTTTGTCGATATTTTGGTTTTAAATTTAAGGCTTTATTATTTTTTTAAACGGAACTTCTGGTCACCATAAACAGTGGGATATAAACTAGGATGGGCCGGACCGACCGGTAAAATACCACCACCACACAGAAGATAGGCGTGAAGTGGAAGCACTTCCACGTTTTATCTGATGAGTATGGTGCCAGAGGCCTAATTTTAGTCCTCTATCCCTTCCCACCTTTTTCTTATTATGAATGGATAGAAAGGGGAAGTAGATTTGGCGGAAGAGAGGACGCATAGGAAGGGCAAATATCCTCTTTCTGTGCGTCGTCTTCTCCATTGATTAAAGGTAGGCAACACATGAACCTTTGCGGATGTCTATTGGCAACGGTCGCTATTTTGGCGAATTCAGTTGGTCGTTTTCCACCTTTTGGTTTAAAAAAAAAAATAGTAATATTCACTATGCCGTCGGAAACATGTATCATATAATTGCGCATTTGTAATCAATTACTGAAATATACATAACCGTTAGTTTAAATTACCACTTTGTCAAAAAAAACTCTCTTTTAATCTCTTTCAATAAACTGATAATAATATGTGTAAGCGGGTATTTTTGGTAGTGGAAACTGTCACGTACTGTTGGCACGTGTTAAATTCTATTTCTAAGCTTGAAAGGCCACCATTTCTATTGAATTCAGTAATCAATGTGGGTACGTTGTGAAGTAAAACCCGTTCCAACAATGGAATCGCACAAATCATGCACCATGCGTAAACCATGAAATAGTTCAGGGACAATTTTAGAAAACAAAAACAATATAGAAGTTATTATATGGTGTAATTATTAATTTTAGAAAAATAGTAAATAAACTTTAATAGCAATGAAAGGATTATTTGTAACTACATACTCTATTGTAAACCTAAGTAATATTTATTAACTACTAGTTGCCGCCCCCAACACCGTCTGTGCGGAATTAAAAATAAACTTTATTAGTAGCCTATGTGTTCTTATAGACTATGCTCTATATCTGTGCCAAATTTCATGAAGATCCGTTGAGCCGTTCCGGAGATACCTTCAAACAAACATCCATCCATCTAAACATTCGCGTTTATAATATTAGTAAGATGTAAAATAAAACCCGATAAATACACAAGATCAATTGGGGACATTGATTGTGTAAATTATGATTATTTAATTAACATCGAAGTCCACAGTAACAATACAAATCATTCCACTTCACAAAATATTGCTGGAAACCCATACATACCTCTTCGAGAACCTTTGTTTCCATTCGATCGTGTCGCGAATAGGTTTTTTATTAACTTTGCCTGAATAAAATACAGAATATGTCATTTCTCATGTACAATGTAAGGCTTAAGCTCTACCCCAATACTCGCTTTGATTAATTTAATATGAAGCAGTAAATTATTTTCCTGTTAATATTACAATGACATAGCAAAAATGTAATAATTTTACTTTTAAAATTAATACCACGAACTGTCGGAACCGAGGTCAAAGTCGAATAGAAGTGATTCAAATATTACAACGTTATTTTTACTTCACTTTGAAACTAAAAGAAAAATGCATTGAAACGCAAATATCATGAGCTGCTTTCATTGATTTAAAAATCGAGACACTCCACATTATAAATTTATAATTTTTTTACGATATTTATAAAAATTGTTTTAGTTACTTTTAAACAAACATAATTTTTTATTTATACATAGGAGATTAATATGAAAGCATTAGTAAATTCACGCGGATCATATTTTCCATTTTAACATATCAAACGAAGAAAGTAATCAACAGTTTACATTTAGCGCTTAGTTCCGAAATTATACTGGATATGTGTATTAACACGCGTTTTATAAAATTGAACTTTATTAACAGTGTTAAGGTTTTGAAATAAATTTTCTAGCTACATTTTAAACCCATACTCTCGCTATTAATCCATTTATGTATGTTTGAGTATCTGAAATGAATACGCAAAATAAATTACATGATTTAAAATTCTACACACAGCAATATATATGCATATGGAATAGATGCGTGCATTGTTATAGTAACATTGTTATGTATCATGGTAGACAAGTAGATATACAATACTATGGATTGTTCAATTAGGGCGCAGTTTCATTCGTCGATAACTTGGTTATTATAGCATGCGTGGACGTTTGATTGAGTAAGAACTCACGCATGACATAGCTCTCGCATGCGAGAACCGTTCTAATTAGTGTTTGGAGCCCGCATGCATTGGGCGATAGTCCTTATTTTTCCTTATCGCCCATTGTACTCGTCAACTGAGTTTCCGCACGACGCTTGCTTTACATAGACCGATTTTTTTCATCAGTCGTTAGCTAGTATGCGGGGACTCCCCGCTTATGGTTTAATGACCGAATTATTAACTGATGAAAACCAATGGTATAGGATACGGAGATGTATTTGAAACAACAAATAGATAATTATAAATTCAACATACATAATAAATAGTTAGTAGTAGGGGCTCAATTTTCCGCAACTCCACGACAAGCGCTATTGTTTGATTACTGTCGAAACAGTATGTTCAAACAATACCAGTACTGTTCTACTTTCCTGCCTCCCTCGTGTGTAATTATTAATTGTTTACAAAATGGAGACATATCAGCAATTTGTCAGTTATTTAAATACGATTATCTGTTGAGTTCAGTGATTCCGTGACTCAGTTCTTACTCAGCTGAATTATTTATTCGCTTGCGTCAGATGTGCATTGCACGTTTGGTGAATTACGAATGTTAAATTCTTCACTTAATGTTAAGTTCTTAAGTTTAAATAAGAAAGATTAAATATAAATGATTCGTTATATATTCAAACTAGATTTTACCCGCGACTCCGTCCGCACGGAAAAAAATAGAAAACGGGGTAAAAATTATCCTATGTCCGTTTCCTGGTTCTAAGCTACTTGCCCACCAATTTTCAGTCAAATCGATTCAGCCGTTCTTGAGTTATAAATAGTGTAACTAACACGACTTTCTTTTATATATATAGATAGATTACAAAATCATATATCCGTGTACTTGAATAACTCATCTTTCTTTGTGCATGTGCAGGAAATACAATTCAATCAAATCAACCTCGCCTGTCTATTGTCATTAGTTTCAAATTGATATTCATTCGAATTGAATAGACTGAATTTATTTGACCGTAAATAAATCACTTACAATGAAGCCAGAGTTCAAAGAAATATATTTAATTTCGAGCTAAACAAGACGATTGGAAGACAACAAATATTAATTATGACGTCACATATATTTTAGTTTTTTGTTGTCTGTGCTAAAGATGGACACAGGAAACGGAGTATTTAGACGTAAAAACATTCACGAATTTAATTAGCCTTTGATTAAGAGATTTTTATTTCTATTTACAGTCTACTAAAATTGCGTTATCGCTAAGCAATATTACATAGTTTTCAAAGGCACAAATTCTCGATAATACACTCGATTTAGATGGACTCTGAGATGAGACTATTAGGTTAAAACTGTAAGACCTCGGCGACACTTGCAATCCCCAAGCTTTAATATCATTTAGAGATGCAAAGACGCCATTTTGCGAAGCGAGACAATAGCTCTTAACACCGTAATCGAATACTTTACAAATTCAATAAACGTCACTTGCAAACTGTTTCATATTACCATCATCTGGCTGTTCGTTCTGAATAGAATGAATCGAGAACGAATTTTAAATGTCATTCTATTTCTGTTTAAAAAAAAACGCAACATAGATGACAAATAAATAAAATCGTATACTACGAGTACTTGTATGACAAAATAGATGTCGGTATAAATAACCAATCTAAGCAAATCAAGTTTTATGTAGCTCAAAGCATCAGGTAGTAAACTAATATTGTAAAATGCAATTAGGTTGCGACCCTCCTGAGTTCACGTCGTATGTATTTATGTTTGCTTGCTTGCTGCCATTACCTAGCTGCTGTGATGCAATTTCCCGTGCGCATGTCCATAAATAGACCAAACAAGCAGAGAACGACGATGCCTCCTTTGCATGACAACACTCATACAATACATACCAAATATCAAAATATATTTAACTGATTTCATTTTAAAATTGTGTTGAATCTTAATATAATTTTCGACGACAATAATTAGTCCTATAGTTATCTGTAAGCGAAGAGTTTTCACCAATATCGGAATAGAACTCTTTTAACGATTGGAGACATCTGATTTCTCTCTGCCCTGACTGACCATAACATTAACTATTTGAGCCATAGGACTGCTCACCCCAGACATTTTAGTCTGATTTTTCTGTTATAATTTTAATTGTTTTCATTACATTACATTAATTAGTAAGTACATTTAAATCAATTATACTTGTAGCCTTATAAAAAACTTCAAAAACATAAACCATTTGCAATGTAGTAATTAAAAAGATGGACCGAAGATCTGGTCAAGGTTGCGGTAGTATCCTGGATGTGGGTTGCACAGGACCGATCAATGTGGTGATCTTTGGGAGAGACCTATGTCCAGCAGTGGGCGTTACGAGGCTGAATACAATTAAAAAGTTATAGACATGACAGTTTAGATAGACAAGTCAATTAAAGTGTCTAGACATTGCTTAGTGATGAATGCTGTAAATGAAAACTTGTTTATCGTGTATCAATGGTTCTGAATGAAGCTATAATTGAGATCTATCGGCGACACATAACATTCGCATCGAGAGTTATTTGCGCAGCACTTCAATGTATGTAGTTACCTGCTAAAAGATTTCTCTCAACGCTAAGTTACATTTTTGTGACACAAACATCGCCAGTGGACATTACTAAGTGAATTCTTTTACTTTAATAAGGAGAAATTAATATGAAATTACATTTCAACGAGCCAATGATTTAATATAGTTCGTAACATATTTCAAATTAGTTTAAATATAGATTTAGAAATTATATGCTCTTGGCCTAAACCCGAACTGGTAGACAGAAATCACGGATTCTAATTTACCTTGATCCAGACACAACTCTCTCAATGTGTATTTGGTCGTTGATTATTCGAACTTTTTCCATTTTATTATTTGTTATATAGTGATCTATATACAAAATTAGGTTTACCTAAACAAATAAAAATAACACTTTATGCTATATTTTTAAATTGTAATGCAATAATGATGGATGTTATAATTTGAAAAAATATTATTTTCTTTATAAATTTCAATTCTTAAACAGAAATATTTGAAAAGCCGAGTTGAAAAACATTGATTTCAAATATAACCTCTATTTCTTAGTTGTTACGATACATTTTAAATTACCTGCGCTTAATCTTGTACACTGTAAAAATATAATGATTTCTTATTTTTATTTCGATGTTAATTAAAGCCAAGGTAAAACGCCACCGGGAGCGAAGCGGGCATCTGTACACGACATGCAGCATCCGTTTCTATTATTTTATAATTTTTTTATTCTGCTTTGTGTAATATACAATAATACATTTTCACCCGTTTATAGACACCCTGTATATTGTATTAGCAGTAACGCCAGTGGATAAATATTCACAAAAAGTATCCAAAAGAGGAAAAGGTATATTTTATATCGTTAACTAATACGGAGAATTTGTTATCGGAAATCGGAATTACGTTCGGTAATCGAACTTCATGGCCTGCTGAGTCCAGTATAAGCCGACGATAATACTAATAAGCGTTGCTGATGTGATGTTGGATTAAGGGAAAGCTTCGATGCACAGATTAATTTGACATTTATTTGATAGACAACTATGGACAATAGATCTTAATTAATCCATATACACGTATTAATTACATCATTATATCCAATCTGTAACATTTTAAAGCTAAACCTTTTATTATGGAAGACAGATTTTAATTCAAATTTATATTAAATAGCAAAGAAAGGGCGATGTCAAAACCGAAAGTTCCGCTCACAGTGTAAACGAACCAAACTTGCAGTACAACAAGTAGCAGTATGCACTCGACGCGCTTAATAAAGACGGCTTAAGTAATTAGTTAGAAAACTTTAATACTGAAAACTTGAAAACCGAAGCACTAAGTTAGCAAGTAAGCAAATACTTCTCAAGTAAGTCGCCATATATATTTTCAAGTGTCTAAAGGGGAGTGTAAACACGTAGATTTAACGTGTTTGACATCATATATATAAAATTCTCGTGTCACAGTTTTCGTTCCCGTACTCCTCCGAAACGGCTTGACCGATTCTCATGAAATTTTGTGAGCATATTCAGTAGGTCTGAGAATCGGCCAACATTTATTTTTCATAGCCCCCCCCCCCCCCATTTTTTAACTGCGCGCGGACGGAGTCGCGGGCGACAGCTAGTATTATTTAAAAATGTGCGACTTTACTTGACGTGTTTGTCAAACAATCTACGTATTTGATAGATTTTACTCTTATTTTGTTCCGCAGAGAGTCATGAATCTGACTTATTCGTTTTTTCCTGGCTAACATATGAGGGTACGGTAATGCGTATATGGATGTTTTTATGAATGCAGATTTGCTACTAGAAAAGAAAGCAATAATTGTTGAGACAACCCCAACGAAGTAATATTTGACAGTAGTTCCGTAAAATACAGTCTATGGAGAAGGTTATTTCAGTCGGTAACGGGCTTCATGTTAAAATAGGTGAACATTACCATTGGGCTTGAGCTGTAGATGTAGCTCCCATGTACGGTGCCCTAACGCAATTTCCATTATATATTTTTTTCCAAAAAAAATGAGACTATCAAACTACTAATAACAAGTTCTTTTTGGTTTATAATTAACAAATTAAGTCAACACGCCGACAATTGAGTAAACAATTCATGTGATGTTAAGTCACCGATAATATCCTAAGTCATATTGTTCAATATCTCACACATATCGGGAGCAAAATAATAAAAAAGATTCTTCGTAATCATTAAATTGAATTCATTGAACATTGTTAGTGATACAAATTCTCGGGAACTGTAATTAATCTGTTTTGTAGAATTTATACGAAATACATTACATATTATTTTCTCCGTATAAATTTATTCTGATAATAAAGTTTTAAAGTCAAAATATTCGAATAAATGTAAAAGGAGAAAGATATTTAAAATAATGTCATCATTATTTCAAAATCCTGAGTCAAGGCAAGCTAATCCTAGCTATCATGTAAGTCTGTGATACAAACGACCACTGAGTCTTGCCGTCGGGCTTTGAGCTCGGATTATCTTTGCAGATTCGTCCCATTATTGTCATATTAGAATGACTGTACTAACGATGTTTACGTCTTCCCTTGTTACAGAACTCTGATTGCAAATATACTTTACGTTTTGTTTAAATGAATTGGGACAATATAATAAAAATACCGACTTAAACCGATATTGCCAAGGTCGAAATGACCACGATTATGCAAGCAAGATGTAGCGTTAAAGCGACAAATATGCACATAAATCTGTAGAGATCTTACGGAGGAGCAGTTGCTCAGCAGGTATTTGTAGTTACAAATATCGGATACCGGATACAAGATTCTTGTATATTGTAACAACACTGTCGATGTAATCTATCTATATATATAAAAGAAAGTCGTGTTAGTTACACTATTTATAACTCAAGAACGGCTGCATCGATTTGACTGAAAATTGGTGGGCATGTAGCTTAGAACCAGGAAACGGACATAGGATAATTTTTACCCCGTTTTCTATTTTTTATTCTGCGCGGACGGATTCGCGGGTAAAAGCTAGTTTATATATAAAATTCTGGTGTCACAATGTTAGTTACCGTACTCCTCAGAAATGTTTTAACCGATTTTCATGAAATTTTACATGCATATTCAGTAGGTCTAAGAATCGACTACTATCGTTCATAGTTCTATTAAGTTTTTTAACTTAGTCAACCATGCTGGTCCAGTTCTCTTTACGTTACTCCGTTCCGTAAAGAGGTACAATGCTTTCGCTACTCGTTTTAACCTACAATAATTTAAAACTGTGATGATATCGTCTTAGAGACAGCTTATACTTATTTGTGAGCTAAGGCGGCGGTATGGTGAAAGTAGAGCAGGCTCGGCTAAGCTTAATTGCGTCTAAATCCAGCGGATGCATTTCATAATTCATATTCGACCTAAATGCAGCGTTATCTTCACTAGCCACCTGCTATGGTTTCGTCCGAGCGCATAGATTTACTATGAAAATCCACTGCCGTGACAAACGTGTTGTATTGTTGACTTTGTTTTTCAAAGCAAATGAAAGGGTGATGGTGACAAATAGCAATATTAAACTTTTTATCGTTACTGGCTGAAAGATTTTTTTTTCTGTGACCAAATCCAATGAGCGTCGGAATCGCATTAATATTGAACTATAATTAAAATTACTTTCATCGATAAATTAAGCATAGACAAATGCCGCACAAGTAAGCAACCACTTTTTTCTTTTTTAGTATTTAGTTATCGTATGTAGGTCGCCAATTTAATCTAGCTGTTGTTGGCAGCCAATTAATACAAGAACCACTATTTATTGTACATTTTTATTTTTTTCTACCCACTTGGAAATAGGAGCTAACCCAAATAGGATTGCTTTTTTAAATATCTGAATACGATCAGTATGTTTTTTTAGGTTTTTCGGTACACGGACAGGTTGCTGGAGTGCTATTGACAGCATTATCTTTGCTAAAAATGTTGCCAGCATCACTACTACTGGTTGAAACTGTTCGTGCGCAGAGGCCCTTAGTATTGCGTCTAATAGTCGATTCATCTTTCAAAATAAAACAAAGTCTTCCTAACAAGCAACTCTTTATAAAAGTTGAAACTAAATTGAGGACTTAATAAACTGACGTAAAGTCAATTCAGCAGCGATCATAGGTTAGGAATGCTTTATGAATGGTTAGGAATCGGAAATATGCAATAGACGTGCTATCCGGATTCACTTCGCGCAAACTTTGCAATTCCCGAGGAAGTATGCGGAGTATATGAAGAATTGTCGACGACGACGACGACGTGGAAGGTGTTGAATGTTCCATACAATTTTGGTACACGTAAGTGTTTATTGATTTTTTTAAAGAGTTTATAAAAGACTAGCTGTTTCCCGCGAATCCGTCCGTGCGAAATTTAAAAAAAACTAAATAAGTAACCGATGTGTTCTTTCAAACTGTGTTCTACATCTGTGCCAAATTTCATTAAGATCTGTTGAGCCGTTCCGGAGATACCTTGGAACAACCATCCATCCATCCATCCATCTAAACTTTCGCATTTATAATATTAGTAAGTTTAGTAAGATGTAATGACATATGTCGATGAAGAGGAAATATTTGCTGCCGCACTCACACTCAGGAACAAAGAACTGTGAAACTATTAAAAATCATCTTGATATTCCTAAAACAAATCATGTCATAATAACTATAGAAAAAAATCTTATCATAAACAAAAAATAAATGTTTGCTTAGTCGCCTGAAAGCTATTGAGCAAGATGTTAATTAGTTTTCCGTGTCAAGTCTGAGTCAGCGATGTCCAGTAATACAATATTGAGTTTATTTTGATACAATACGTTACTTCGTCGAAACACGATACGAAGTGATGAAACTATTAAGTCCGGTACTGGGAAGAATATTGGAGTCTCGGATGTTCATAACATTTCAATCCTCTTAAAAACAATAACAGTTCGACGAACTGAACTTCAAGCTGTTATGGTAATAAGTAAGTTTTCTCGGTAGTTTGAAAAGGCAGCTTTGAAGAATATAATAAAAAGGTCTGTATGAAAATTCAAAACTGAACGTTACATCAACAACATCATTAGCGATCATTATATTCAGCTTTACTTAACCTCCAAAAACTGGTTAACAGCTTTCTCTAAGAGAGATGACAAAATGTTGTTTTTTTTAGAATACATTGTTGTCAATGAAGAATATGCACAGTACTATTAAACAGTCTTCTACACTAATAAGAAGAGTTTCTAAGAACGATTCGAATACTGTTTGAAATTGATTGGTTTAAAAATAACTTTTAATATTCCTATCCCAAAATAACTATACTTTACACGAGTGGAGTGGGTTGTTCAAATGCTAAATACACAATAGTCTGACGTCACCTTTTGCTAAAATTTAAATTACTAAAATATTCTGCAATATAAAATTTTAGTTTCTAAATGTACATTAATATCGAACTTCAAAGAATCGCCTTTAAAGTTAACGTAAAATATTTCATTGAAAACATATCGTATTAATTTCCGGTGTTTACGCGTGTCATGAGCTATCACTAGCAGATAGTTCAGCGTTCAGTTCAGTTATAAAATTATGTTTACAGCGACGATTTTAGCAGATCGGGGTTTCGACTCTTATAATCGTAACAATATAATGGGTGTATAAATGGGTAAAGGGAATTTATTACTTTTGAAACAACACGTACAAGTGCAGATCAAGTAAAAGAAATATAAAACAATATTGTTGTTCTATGTAGTTTTGTATTTAGTTCTAATAATACTAATGTCAAAAATATCTTATCTACATTTTTTATATTGCAAGGTGGCAAACGAGCAAGCGGCCACATGAATTCGCCGAAATGGCGGAGCGTCCGCTGCCCATAGGCATTCACAATTGCAGATACGTTGCCTACCCTCAATCGACGAAGGAGGAGACGCACAAATAGAAATATTTAACCTTCCTATGCATCTCCTCCTCCATCAAATCCACCTCTCCTACCCATCCTTTCCTTATAAGAAAAGGGTGGGAAGAGAAAGAGGACCAAAATTAGGCCTCCGGCAACACACTCGTCAGACGAAATGCAGAATTACTTCCACTTCACGTCTGTCATCTGTGTGATCGTAGTATTACACATGTCGAGCCGGCCAATTCGTGCAACTGATGTTGTTGATATCAACATATGAGAACTAATATCCTTTTTGATACAGACACGTTGTTGTATGTTTTTATCACAATTTATTTGTGATGTTAAAATGTTATGCATACATGTATATTTTTCTTTAGGAATTTCAAAACCACCTAGATAATGTTGATGGTCTCTGGTCTCATGGTCCTTCAAAAGAATATTTTCTCTTGTATGAATTTTGACCGTAAAAAATCCATAAAAATAATAGCAATCTTACTAACATTATAAATGCGAATGTTTAGATGGATGTTTGTTAAAATATCTCCAGAATGGCTGCATGGATCTAAATTAAATTTGTTATAGATGTAGAACACAGTCTGGAAGAACACATAGGCATACTTATTAAGTTTATTGTTAATTCCGCGCGGACGGAGTCATGGGCGACAGTTAGTAAATTGATAAAAGTGTATTTTGAAAATTTAAATTAATCAAATTATTCTATGTGTAACAAAAATAACTACTTTTGATAAGTTGTAATATCAACCGGAAGCTTGTCGAAAACGACCAGACAGCTATCAGCGCTGTACCACAAATGAAGTTATAAGTTTTTTTTTTTTAATTATTATATCAAAATTATGAATATAGCTATCGCCCGTGACTCCGTCCGCGCGGAAATAAAAAAAAACTTGATAAATAGTCTATGTTTTCTTCTGAACAATGTTAATTTTGACCAAAATTATGTAAGTTTATAAAGCAATCTAGCTTTAGATAAGTTTTGAGGTAGAAGAAACCCACTTTTCACTAGAATATCTTTAATTATTTTAAAGCTCGTTGCTTTTTTTCAGAGTTGCATACATATTTTTAATTAAGTAATTGTTCTAATGTTACTCCGTTATTACTTTTTTAACAGCCAGTAAAAAAATTAATCATACCAGATAAATTCAATTTCAAATGTTTTATATCGTCTTAAATATTATTTTTAGCCGACTTCAAAAAGAAGGAGGTTATCAATTCGACTGATTTTTTTTTTATGTGTGTTACTGCGAATCTCCGCCCCTGGTGGTCCGATTTTGATAAAAATTATTTTAATCGAAAGGAAGTGCTTGCAGATGGGTCCCTTTTTTTTTAAATAATCATATTAAATTTTATATTAGTCGGGATTATGATTATTTTCATGTATATTGCCGAAGTTGTAAGTTATTTAACAATAATAATACAGTAAACCAGTGATTAGATTACATGACCACTGAATCGTACTTCCTTTGTTCAATTCCAGACGAGGTCAAAAGTACGGACAAATATTTCGTATTTTTGGAGTAACTAAACGAATTTTTGAAGCCGATTGTTGAAAAAAAAAATCTTTGAAATTTACCGACGGCGAAATTTTAAAAAAATGTTATAAATAGCATCACAAAATTATCTTATGGTAATAGTCAATTAATTTAAAAAGAAAAGTCTTAATCTTCGTAAATATAAATATATCGACTTTAAAAGCACTTTTAATCAAATTTAAGCTTTGTAAAATGTTTTTGGATATTTTTAAAATAAAATCCATTAAAATAATTTTTGATTTTCACGTAAATATTTAGAAAAATGATTTTTCATATTTTTTACGTAAAATAAGATTTTTAAAATTTTATAATTGGTCTAAATTTTACGCACAAGGCTTACGTAAGAAATGTGCACATTTGCTTATTGTCCGCTGTGACATTTAGTTTATAAGTCATCATCATCAGCTCACTATACGTCCCCACCGAGGGGCTCGGAGCCTACCGAAAGTTAGGGGTGACTAGGCCATAGTCAACCACGCTGGCCAAGTGCGGGTTGGTTGACTTCACACATATCATTGAATTTCTTCTCAGATATGTGCAGGTTGCATCACGATGTTTTCCTTCACCGTAAGAACGTCGGATAAATGTACATATGTAAATCGAAAATCGAAAAACACATTGGTACATGGCGGGATTCGAACCCAGGACCTGCAATTTGCAAGTCAAGTGCTTAACCCCTGAGCCACCGACGCTCTCGTTTATAAGTATCATTTTTAAACCATTAAAGGATAGCATACTAAAACAAAATTTTCAATGTACAAATACACGTAGAAATGTTCAAGAAGGTTAAGAAATAATTTCTGTAACTTTTGCGAGCTTTTAGCGCACGGCGCGAGCTTTATAGTACTTTTAAACTATTTTTATTTAAACACCTAAGCAAAATAATTCACATATATTTTAATTTTCTTCATTAACTTTATTAATCCTATAAAACTGCGTAAAAAAATGTCATGAAATTTATCCCTAAAAAGTTTTATAAAAACTTTCAGTTAAAAGTCTTTGACCGATATATTATAAATTATTCTACTTTCCAACTTATAAAGTTGAATAATTATTTTACCACAAAGAAAAGAGCGATGTACTCTTCACTAGAAGCATTGGCCGAGAACTTTGCATCGCGAATTTATTGATATACTATTTAAATTTATGGGGTAAGCGAGTTGCAGTGACCGGTTGTTCGCAAAGCAGACATAGCCAGCCTAAACCACGCGACAAAATCTTTCGCAAAGTTTTGCTCGCGCCGTGCATTATACCGCAGCTCGCAAAAAAGTTCAGTCAAAGTTTATAGTACTTACAGTGTATGCGCGTCCGTCGGTGTTTTCGGAACTGCCTGCAAGTCCTGGTGGAGACATCGGACCGCGTTCCGGATGCACTGGCATTTAGCCGGGCATGGTATCTCGGCGAACGCGTAATTCACTAAGCTTAAGAAAATGAGTATCTTAAGTAAGAGCCCCATTTTCGGGATAAGAGCGAATGTTCGCTTACCACCGCGACGGATGGCGACCAGCGAACGAATGAGCCTGCTCGGCGAGCGGTGAGCGCCGTGCTCAGCCGCGGGCCGCGGGTAGCGGGCAGCGGGTGTTGGCGGGCGGAGTTCCACCTATTGCTGTCGCAGCCGACGCGCATTGTCCATCGGTAACAAACGCACTCCAACACAACATTGGGCGGGATTTATGCACTTATACGCTAGAAGCAGCGCAACTATCACACTATCCCGCTTTATATATTTTCGACAAGTATACAAGTAAAAATAAAAAAGACATGAAAAAAAGAAAATATGTTCTTCACAAATACACGGTTGCCTATTTTTAATGAAAGTTAATTAATTACTCTTGATAAATAAGTTTTTTTTAATTGACTCGTTCAGAAATAATTCGTCAACAAACAATATTAGTCTTAGTTCTAAGTTAAATGTCCAATGACGTCATTAATATGTACATTCTTATGTGCTTACTGTACTAGCTGTCGCCAAAGACTCCGTCCGCGCGGAATAAAAAGAAATTAAAAAGTAGCCTATGTTTTTTTTTATATACTCGTATTATAAGGTGGCAAACGAGCAAACGGCCACCTGGATTCGCCGTAATAGCGAGGCAACCGTTGCCCATAGACATCCGCAAATGCAGATGCGTTGCCTACCTTTAATTAACGGAGAAGGGGACGCACAGAAAAAGGATATTTCTCCTTCCTATACGTCCTCTCTTCCATCAAATCCACTTCCCCTTCCCATCCTTTCCTATAAAGAAAAGGATGGGAAGGGAAAGAGGACAAAAATTTGGCCTCCGGTACCACACTCTTCAGACGAAACACGGAATTGCTTCCACTTGACGCCTGTCTTCTGTGTGGTCGTGGTACTGCACCGGTCGACCCTGCCCAATTCGTGCACCAAATATTGTTGTGGCGGGATTTACCACTGTCAAAACTGTTTTCTTCCACTGCCACTGTTTTCTTCCTGACAATTTTCTACACCTGTGCCTGTGCATTTATAATGTTAGAAAGAAGTAAGAAAATACATTGACATGTTTATCGGTAAAAATAACCATCAACAGAAAATTATCGTATCTCAGAAACAGAATTTCAAAATGATGTAAAATACTCTCGATCTGCGACTGCACAGCGAGACGTATTAAGTTATACTCTTTTAATATTATATTGCTTCCGAAGCGGCGGACAAATATTATTCCATGTTTCTAGCATACAATCGTCGTTATTGATTGTCGAATATAGAAGAAGGATGAACAGAACAGAAATGAATAATTATTTATCATAGATATATAGACATTATATATCTAAAAATATTGTCAAATTATTCCAAAACATCACATCATACATGCTTGACCGGACCTCGTCAGAAACACCAGGGATTCACTCCTGAATGAAATGATCCTTTCTCTAATTTAGTTAAGTGGAATTCGCTTGAAAAGGAAAGCACAGACTTCAAAACAATACAGTATAATTTACTTGAATTTTAGGTACTCCTGTTGGATTACGTAGGTGTAGTTACAATCGATGTTTATAAATATATTTTAATCGGCTCAAATTTCGAACTCGAGTCTCGAGACTCGTTGTATAAACAAAAGTGTATAGTCGAATTTAATGGGAATGAGAAATTATAACAAACCTATTTAATTTTACTTTTATAACTAAGGCTGTAATTTAAACAGATTAAAAAAAATACATATTTTTATCATCAATTAAGACGTAAAACTTTCCAAAAATAAATCCATAGACAGTAAATGAACTCGTCACCTAGTCCAATATGTAAATATATTTCTCATTTTTACTTAATCCGACTATATTATACGCATTTGTATACATACTAGCTTTCGCCCGCGCCTCCGTCCACGCGAAATTAGAGAAAAAAAATTAATAAGTAGCCTATGTGTTCTTCCAGACTATGTTCTACATCTGTGCCAAATTTCATCAAGATCTATTGAGCCGTTCTGGAGATACCTTCAAACTAACATTCACCCATCCATCTAAACATTCCCATTTATAATATTAGTAAGATGTTAGTGCAAAGCACAAGAAGCTTGTATCACGGCATTATACGTAGAATATTCTTTGCATAGCAGGTCACGAACACAACAATATGCGCTAAAATTGTATAGTCAGTTTGCAAAACGACAAACATTTTATGGGCGCGTGACTAAAGTATGCCTACAACGTGGCGTACCATAGTATACGTCTCTCTGCTCTCCGCAAACAATGACGCAATTCTAACTTTATGTCGGACGCTTTAATAAACATAATCTCAGGAACGGCTGGACCGATTTTGACGGGACTTGTTGGGGAAGGTAGCTGCTGCACGCGGGCATATTTTAGGCTATTTTTTTAATTCTCGTCAGCGGAGAGTCGCGGGCATCCGCCAGTCATATTAAGCAATTCCAAATTTTATATAACGTTTTTATCTGGAAAAGGGTCTAGTTAAAATTACAAGATTAGGCCCAAATAAACAATCAATTAGTAAAAAAGTGGTAAAATTTAATTGTAAATTACCTAAGTTTAGATATTATTGCTCCAACAAAATATTTATTAAGAACCAAAGTGATTTCAATATAAAAACAATTTAAGATGGTTTTCTTCATTAAGGTGAAGAAGTCTCGAGTTCACAGAACATATATATTAAATTCCACGCGAGTCAGGCGTAACTTGCGATCCGAGCACACGTTATGTGCTATGCTTTTCTTTATTATTGAGTCTAATACCCATTTGCCCAAGATTACTCTTCGAACTTATTGTTATTGTTGTAGTTGTAGTTCGTTGGGTTTACAATGAAGAAATTCCGGTATAAAATAAAATCACTCTTTTTTTTTGGGGAAACACAATGATAGAAACAATGAGAAGGGTGAACATGGAAATGAAAACCGGTCTTACTGTATACCTATCCTACCACATACATAGGAATAATACGAATCGGACGACACCTCATTTGCCAAAATCGGGTCAACCGTTTAGGCTACAGGTGGTCACATACGTATAATTGTAATAAGCGAGCGGATTTTATAACCCTAATAACATAATTGGACAGTCCAGCGCATAGGGCGGTGTCCTCTGGGTCTCTTTCCTTCGATTTTTCCCGTAATGATAATTTTTTCTAGGTTTTCGGTGAATCTCGACTGTCCTAAATCCTGTATTACGACAATGTTGCTTTTCTTTTCACTCTCTTTGAAAAATAACAGCGATAGAAATAGTGTTCGTAGTTCGTTAACAAGTCTCACATTATTTGACGGTCTATGATGGATCGAAAATTTGGTTTAGGTTAAGAGAGTATTATATTAAGACATTAACTACTGCACTCAGAACCGTTAATTGGTTACCAAAGTAGCCCCTCAGTGTAGATTTACTTTGAGAAATAGTAGACTAATTGATGCACCGAAGCGGCTATGTGGTAATGCAGCCGATTTCTGTACTCCAATAGAGTTTTAAATTATATGCAGGGAAAGATTTTTCTTTTATTCATTTTTCTCCCCTTTTAAATACCCCATGAAAATAATATTTAATAAAGTTCATAAAGACAGAGTTGATAGAGGCGGTAATAAATGAACTTTTATTAAAAGCATAATGAGACAAAATTGTAACAGAAATTTTACTGTTTAAAAATATATTAAATTATGACAGGGTGTCGCTAGTGATTTTATATCAAACGGTGCTTTATTAAATCACTGTGAAAGGCTAATATAATGTTTTACCTTGTCAGGCAATTTCCTGACACTATCGTTTATTACCTGTTTACATTACGGAAACGTGTACTGAAACATATCGTCGTCTCTCTCAGTCTCCTTGATAAAAACAGAGACAACAACCGTTTTCGTACAGATTTTTCTCAAAACACCGTCAAAATGATGCATAATATGCGCTAATGTATATTATATCTCCGTCCAAGTTAATGCGGCAATGGCCATCAGTACCAACCCATATTTTATTAGACTTGATATTACATTGTCTTTTAATAAAAACATGGTTCCTAGAAGCAAGATATTTTGCGACAAGCATTAACTTTTAGCTCTAGTATCCTCCATAATATTACCATTATTATAAATGCAAATGTTCAGATGACTGGATGGATGTTTGTTTGAAGGTATCTCCAGAACAGCTCACCGGATCTCGATGTAATTAAGCACATATGCAGATCATAGTTTGGAAAAACACATAGGCTACTTACTAATTTTTTTTTAATTCCGTGCCGACGGAGTCGCGAGCGACGGCTCGTCGATAAATAATTTTCTCGTCCGAGCGAGCGGTGACTACTAATTATTTTTAACTTCTTCTTCACAAAATAATCTTTTGAAATGTACTTCTCTATTCTTCACTCCTATTTGGAAATTATCTTGTTCTCAGATAGGTCTTCAAATAGTTATGTTAATATTTTGTTATTATTAGGACAAAGAAGAAAAATCTGTGCTACGAAAAAAAAACGATTTTTATTTATTAAAATTTAGTTTTTACAAAAAGAACGAGAATTTATTTTTGTTTATGGGTTTGGATAGTGGAAATACATGTTTATGTTTAAAATTTCGTAATACTGTATTTCAATAAACCCATACTGTAACAACTTTAACGCTTATGTCGATACACGTCATAACAAGCATATGACAATTGAATACTTCCTGAAAGTTATGCAATCGACGTATTCCAAGTATATAGTTATAGTATATAGTTGCACAAGTCAATAGTTTCCCTTAAGCGTTGATATTGCACGGAAGTGGTTGTAAAGTCTTTTCCAACACCGCCCAGAAGCGATAAACTATGTCTGAGTGAGTACAATTATTTGTTAGCTTCGTGCCGGAGCTCGAGTCGTTTTGTAGAAGTTACTTACTTTATGAAATTAAAAAATTACTTCTCACGCCTGTGATAAATCTCAAATAACTTTATATAAAATTGAAAACGAACAAAAGTTGATCAAGTTAAAAATTAAAATGTTAGTATTATTAATATAATATATATTAATATATGTATTAGAATATAATATTGTCGACTCTGGTTTTGTTTTCCTAAGATATTGAATGGATAACAAAATATAATGTTAAAAATATAAAACTAGTTCAGTTTATGTACGGGATAAACTCTATAACTAAAACACCGATCAAAATGAAATTTCGCAAGTAGGTTTATTTATTACTATCCTTATAACATAGATTTTTATATTTTTTAATAAAACCCGCAAATAAAGATGCCTGCTAGTACAAAAATAAAATTTAATAACACTATTTTTTTGAACTAAACATTGAAGAAGTACAGCAAACAACGGACGAGTACTGTCGCAAGACAAAGACTTAAAGTAATGCAAAAGCGATTCCGCTCGTTTTAAACTGGAAATTCTCCGACAACAAGGTTGCTAAACAATGAGGCGACAAAGAAATAGAACGTAGAATAACTTATGAATAGAGGGATAAATAATACCAACTACTTTCTAGTCCTTCCTAAGTTTTTCTATCTTTTATATTTTACAGACAAAGTATTACGAAGGCCAAATCTTTCCCCTACCCATCCCTTCCTGATTAGAAAAGGGAAGAAAACTAAAATTATCTTATTCATAGTTGTATGATCGTACATACATAATAATCTTACAAAGAAGATAATCAATATGTTATATTGCGATTTTATCAGCCAGTACTTTGTACATGTTTGAAGTATATTCCTATAACGATTACTATATTTCATTTTTCAGAAACTTTATTCTGAGCTTACCAGAATATTGTAAAAAGAATTCTGAGTATATAAAACGTAACCGTTTGGTTATCGTACACGGAATATTTTCCATGATTTAACTAACATCTTGTTTCCTGATATTGTTTGTTGTTTCCTTGTATTATCACAAATATTTTATTATTAACCATCGTACATAACTTATGTTTCTTAAATATCGATAAAATTATTAAGCGCCGAAAACATATAACCGAATAACATCCAATCACAATTTTTTTTTATTAATTTTAAAAAGTTATGACAGTGGAAACGCACTGTATATAGAATACCTACAACAGTGTGAAACATGTTCGCAGTGTGTATTTACTTAATTTCCTCAACATTAGCCAAGTTAGATCGCAAACTTAAAGCGACACAAATGTCCAATACAAACGGAAAACTCGCAAGATAAAACCTAAGTTGAAAAGTTATTCTTAAAAGTGGAAAAGTCTTGGAGTTTTGTTTCGACTTTAAAGGTTCGTAAATAATGGAACCAATTCATTGTTTATTATTCAACTTTTCATTCTTTTATCTTTGTATTATACAGAAAAGCGAATTGTTAGTGAATTTTTTTTTACAAAAAAATTATTTCACAATAAGTTTTTGAACATACCATAGCTGGTCATCATGAAAGGGCAAATATTAAGATTTAGTCACGACATAAATATATAACATTGTAAACATTTACCCTGAAATGTATACAATATAAAGTTGCAACCACGTTTCAACCATGCAAATTAACGTTGAACTGCGAGCAGTAGAGGCGGCGAGTGAAACGGGAACCTCATGCAATCAGCAGCGCTGTCACTACTGAATAAACAGACGAGTGACGTCCTCAAAGCACGCTGCCGCTCACATTCGATCCAGGAAATTAAACCTCTTCATCATTTACCTCAAACTATCAACAACACAACAACGTTAACAATTTTAACGTTAATAAGATTTTATTCACTTATTTGTGTATGCTCTTAAAAATTAATTGATTTAGAATTTGGACCGATTAATAATGCTATTTCACAATTCAACTCGTTCAAAAAAAGAATTCGAATTCGGAGCATCGGGGTTAAGCACTTTACCTACAGGTCCTGGGTACGAATCATATGTACTAATATGTTTTCGATTTTCAATTCTTACGGTGAAGGAAACCATCGTGAGATGATGAAGATGACGATGAACAAAAGGATTAATTATATTTCTTGTGAGATGTCTTAAAAGATGTATGTACCTTTTATTCGAATGGGTTTAAGTTAGTTACGTGGTTAACCCTTTATCCAACTTATATTATAATAGAATTTTGACACGTTCAAATAAAAAAAAATATTCTTTCAGTATTAAACGTAAACGTTGTTCATATTTACCGTATTATATTAAATTATTCAACGTTTGTGATACATTATTATTAACTAATATAAAAAACTGCTAAAATACTCACGTACGTTTGTCCGGTGTCAGCACCGACTAGTTTTGAGCCCATCGGGGGCCCTCAATCAGGGTGAGTGGGGCTCGAAACTAGTCGGTGTCGACACCGGACAAATGTAGTTGAGCGTTTTACTCATTTTCTATTTTATTTAAACATATATTTTTTTTTTCGTCAAACTCTGAAATCTTAACACTTTGATTAGTATTAGATCTGATAGACAGTTGCGAAATGAACGAGAAATGAATGTCATGTGAAAATTTGTATATTAAAAGAACACAAAAACTGCTCTAAATTATAAATGAAACTCTTAATTAGGCAATAAAAAAGTTATATATATTTATATTGATATATTACGCATTTCCACTATAGATGCTATCTGAAAATTAATAAGTGTACGTTGCAAAATTCAATCACCAATGCTTTGATACCCACAAAGGTGAAATTGTGGTTTCGATCCATGTGAAAACTCGTTAACATGCAATTAAAAAGTAGCACGTGAACAAAGTCAACAGAGTAAAATCAAGGCTCACAAAGAACTCAATCGCTTTCATCCACGTGCGGCCAACGAAGTCTACGGTATATGTTTTTGATAGAATCCTTTGAGCATGAAAAATTAAACATAAACTAACCAATGTAAATTACTTTCATATATCATTGCGTACAGATTTCAAATTTTTTATATTAAAACTTACAACATTATATTTAATATACTATCTTTACCTTTACCCTAAAATACCTAGGAGAAAAATGTTGAAGGTTTATTGTTTGTTCCCTTTAGCCTGAGCTTTCACTACACTTAAGTACCTCTGTTTTTTTTACAGAGAGCGTGAAGGATGCAATTGTTTCATCAGTTTGAATTCAAGCTTAATAAAAGGAAAATATATGGTACATAATAATAGCATGCCCTAACTTGTATTGGTAATAATCTGAACTCGATCTCCTCTGCCCTTACAAAATGGTAATTCGCTATGGAATCCTGTGCATCTGAGGAATAATTTATGCGAAGATGTTATACCGTATCTAAATATATCAACTATTTCGTACTATTTCCTGATAACAATATTCTATTTCGGGACGATTTCTGTAACTTATTGTTCTGGTAGAACAAAAGCGATAAAAGCACTAAGTCGCGTTACAATCGATTTTAGACTTATTAACCTTAGTTAGATGCAAGCAAATATATATTAGAATTGGCACACGACAAAAACCATGTTTTTCGACTTTTTATATAGGTACATCAATTTTCAATCTATATATATAAAAGAAAGTCGTGTTAGTTACACTATTTATAACTCAAGATCAGTCGAACTGATTTAGCTGAAAATTGATGGGGAGGTAGCTTAGAACTAGGAGACGGACATAGGAACTTGTTTTATCTTGTGTGCATTTTTTTTATTCAGCGCGGACGGAGTCGCGGGTAAAAGATAGTGTTATATATGTCGGAGGAAGTCATTGAAGGAGTTGCTTGTTGATTGTACCTTTTGTAAACCTTAATTGAATTTAATACGAATTTTTACATTGTTATAATTCCTAAAACATATTTCTGAAAACAAATTTGTAATTATAAGAGAAACTAAAGAAAGTAGGAAGTTATCAAGTCACCGTAGTCAAATGAATTACTTTGTACGCATAATGTGCAATGTTTAATGTTTATTGAAATTTAAAAGCTTTTCTAATCATTATCAGATTCTAATTTTAATTCGATTTTACTTTATTAGTTACGTTTTTCTTAGATTAAATAACAATATGATTGTAATTTAAGTAATGACCAAAAAGAGCAGAGCACTTGGCTAGAGTGTGGTCGAGGCGCCATCTTTATATAAGGTACAGTTGTGAGGGAGCTCGGTGTTGTTGTGTGGATGCGATCGAGTTGGATCCTTGAAGTTTGTTCGCTAGTGGTGTTAAAGATTGGTGCTTTGAACTCACTGCTCGGTCTTAAAAGTTATAATTTCTCTTTTCATTATTAATTATCGATGTACATTGAACTATTAAGTACGTGTAACCTAAAAATAACGCGTAACTGTGATTTTTAAAGTGATTTAACGTGCTCACATTAAATTAAACATTTTGAAAGACTGTATAAACGTGTTTTGTGCCCGCACTTCACCCTCATGACGCCCACCAAGTCCGGAACTCCTGCAAATGATGTCGTCGAGAAAAGTATTTCTCCGACATCAGAAGTGGGATCGGTGCCGGCACAAAATGAGGATCTACGGACACCAGCAGACGACGGATGGAGTGCACTATTCGAGGCGCAGCAAACCAGCATGCGGCTGCTAGTGGAGGCGCTATCCAACCCACCGAGAATGGAAGACAAGACCATTACGCTGCCTAAATTTGAACCGGAAGATGCAGACAGCGACGCACGTGCCTGGATAGCAACGGCGGATATCTGCTTATCGGACCGCGATATACAGGGAAGTCAATTAGTTCTTATACTTAGTAAAGCCATGAGAGGTTCAGCTGCAACATGGTTTTCTCAAATAGCTTTTCCTAATATGAAATGGATTGAATTTAAGGAAATTTTTCTTTCCCGCTTTGATACGCTTGAAACATGTGCAGCGACGATACTAAACACGCTTAATAGTAAACCACAAGAAGGTGAAAGCCTCGCTGCATATTATGCGAGTCGTCTGTTTACTTTGCTTATGTCACGTTGGGGTAGCTTAGGAAAGGAAGAGATAGTGGTGTCGCTAATACTTGCACATATGGGGCAAATTGAGCCGCGACTACAACGTCACATATTTTCGGAGGATATAACTACCCGCATTAAAATGCAGCGACAGCTGATGGCCTTTTCTTACCGCAAAAGAAGTTACCAAGAGGCAGCGAAAACTGTTACAAGCACCGCACATGATAATAAACGTCCTAGTTTAAGTTCGATATCAACCAAATGTTACTCTTGCGGAAAGTTTGGTCATAAATCTTTTGAATGTTCCAGCCGACCGCAAGACAAGCAGCAAACAACTCCGTTCTTCGAGCGCCCCAACACGGCCGTTGCTTCACGGACCTCTGTCACTTGTTTCAAGTGTGGTGTTGAGGGCCACGTGGCATCACGTTGCTCAAAGACATTTCCGGTAGCAGGCAGCAGCTCCCAACCCAGCGTTGTGAAGCGAGTGGACATGTGTGATGTGAGACCTGTCACCGGAATAATCACTCAATTTGGTGAGCAGCTCTCATTCTGTTTCGATTCCGGTGCTGATTGTTCCTTAATCAAAAAAAAAAAGCGTCTCTCGCAGGCTTGATGGCGTATTACAGCATGCAATTGTTACATTGACCGGTGTAGGAAAATCTAGTGTATAATGCGACTCGCAGATCTTATGTAGAGTCACTCTTAGTGGTCATGACGTAGAAATTTTATTTCACATTGTACCTGACGATTATCTAAACAACGACGCTTTGATAGAACGCGACCTGTTGGCCTTAGGGTTATCAGTACACATAACGAGCGATAAACTCACTATTGTTGAGAAACCATTTCAAGTCAACATTTGTAACGTAGGTAGTGCGGTAGTTGATTTTCGTGACGTAGATACCGATATGCCTGATGATCTCAAACCACAGTTTCTAGAAATTCTTAACATCTTTAAAGGCTCGTTCGTCGAAGGTACGCCTACTAGTAGAGTAAAAACTGGTGAACTAGAAATTAATTTAGTAGACCCTTCGAGGTAATTGAAATACTAGACGGTGACAGGTATCATCTCAAAAGTTTGAATTGTAATCGCACTTACAAATACGCTAGAGACCGCTTACGTCCACTTCCCCAATCTCATGTCCCAACTGAGCTAGATCCATGTCTCTCAGATGACTGTGATGGTAAGACTTCCGTATAATACTTTCTGTTTGAATGACTGATTATGAGTGTAGTGTCTTGTGATCAAACCTAGTAAATTTGTCTAAGGTACTTTAGCACCAAGTACATTGTTGAAGTTTGGTGTAGTTTTGTTAGAGGCGTGGTGGCCATTGAAAGTCAAACCAGTTAAGGGCGAGGTGGCCATTAAATTAACAGTTAAGGGCGAGGTGGCCATTAAATTAACAGTTAAGGGCGAGGTGGCCATTAAATTAACAGTAAAGGGCGAGGTGGCCATTAAAAATCAAACCAGTTAAGGGCGAGGTGGCCATTGAAAATAAACTATTAGAGATAAAGGCGAGGTGGCCGTTGAAAGAAAGAAGTTTACAAAAGGCGAGGTGGCCATTAAAAATCAAACCAGTTAAGGGCGAGGTGGCCATTGAAAATAAACTATTAGAGATAAAGGCGAGGTGGCCGTTGAAAGAAATAAGTTTACAAAAGGCGAGGTGGCCTATGGATGTTACTGTTATTATTATTATTGTACTTCTGAGGTTTTTATGGTTGTGATATGTTTGTTTAGTCAACAGTAGCCGAACTCTACCGAAATATTTTCTTATTTCAGACAACGATGATGCGCGGCCTTCAACATCACACGAGGCCGTGTGATATGTCAGGACGGCCGTGTCGGAGGAAGTCATTGAAGGAGTTGCTTGTTGATTGTACCTTTTGTAAACCTTAATTGAATTTAATACGAATTTTTACATTGTTATAATTCCTAAAACATATTTCTGAAAACAAATTTGTAATTATAAGAGAAACTAAAGAAAGTAGGAAGTTATCAAGTCACCGTAGTCAAATGAATTACTTTGTACGCATAATGTGCAATGTTTAATGTTTATTGAAATTTAAAAGCTTTTCTAATCATTATCAGATTCTAATTTTAATTCGATTTTACTTTATTAGTTACGTTTTTCTTAGATTAAATAACAATATGATTGTAATTTAAGTAATGACCAAAAAGAGCAGAGCACTTGGCTAGAGTGTGGTCGAGGCGCCATCTTTATATAAGGTACAGTTGTGAGGGAGCTCGGTGTTGTTGTGTGGATGCGATCGAGTTGGATCCTTGAAGTTTGTTCGCTAGTGGTGTTAAAGATTGGTGCTTTGAACTCACTGCTCGGTCTTAAAAGTTATAATTTCTCTTTTCATTATTAATTATCGATGTACATTGAACTATTAAGTACGTGTAACCTAAAAATAACGCGTAACTGTGATTTTTAAAGTGATTTAACGTGCTCACATTAAATTAAACATTTTGAAAGACTGTATAAACGTGTTTTGTGCCCGCACTTCACCCTCATGACGCCCACCAAGTCCGGAACTCCTGCAAATGATGTCGTCGAGAAAAGTATTTCTCCGACATCAGAAGTGGGATCGGTGCCGGCACAAAATGAGGATCTACGGACACCAGCAGACGACGGATGGAGTGCACTATTCGAGGCGCAGCAAACCAGCATGCGGCTGCTAGTGGAGGCGCTATCCAACCCACCGAGAATGGAAGACAAGACCATTACGCTGCCTAAATTTGAACCGGAAGATGCAGACAGCGACGCACGTGCCTGGATAGCAACGGCGGATATCTGCTTATCGGACCGCGATATACAGGGAAGTCAATTAGTTCTTATACTTAGTAAAGCCATGAGAGGTTCAGCTGCAACATGGTTTTCTCAAATAGCTTTTCCTAATATGAAATGGATTGAATTTAAGGAAATTTTTCTTTCCCGCTTTGATACGCTTGAAACATGTGCAGCGACGATACTAAACACGCTTAATAGTAAACCACAAGAAGGTGAAAGCCTCGCTGCATATTATGCGAGTCGTCTGTTTACTTTGCTTATGTCACGTTGGGGTAGCTTAGGAAAGGAAGAGATAGTGGTGTCGCTAATACTTGCACATATGGGGCAAATTGAGCCGCGACTACAACGTCACATATTTTCGGAGGATATAACTACCCGCATTAAAATGCAGCGACAGCTGATGGCCTTTTCTTACCGCAAAAGAAGTTACCAAGAGGCAGCGAAAACTGTTACAAGCACCGCACATGATAATAAACGTCCTAGTTTAAGTTCGATATCAACCAAATGTTACTCTTGCGGAAAGTTTGGTCATAAATCTTTTGAATGTTCCAGCCGACCGCAAGACAAGCAGCAAACAACTCCGTTCTTCGAGCGCCCCAACACGGCCGTTGCTTCACGGACCTCTGTCACTTGTTTCAAGTGTGGTGTTGAGGGCCACGTGGCATCACGTTGCTCAAAGACATTTCCGGTAGCAGGCAGCAGCTCCCAACCCAGCGTTGTGAAGCGAGTGGACATGTGTGATGTGAGACCTGTCACCGGAATAATCACTCAATTTGGTGAGCAGCTCTCATTCTGTTTCGATTCCGGTGCTGATTGTTCCTTAATCAAAAAAAAAAAGCGTCTCTCGCAGGCTTGATGGCGTATTACAGCATGCAATTGTTACATTGACCGGTGTAGGAAAATCTAGTGTATAATGCGACTCGCAGATCTTATGTAGAGTCACTCTTAGTGGTCATGACGTAGAAATTTTATTTCACATTGTACCTGACGATTATCTAAACAACGACGCTTTGATAGAACGCGACCTGTTGGCCTTAGGGTTATCAGTACACATAACGAGCGATAAACTCACTATTGTTGAGAAACCATTTCAAGTCAACATTTGTAACGTAGGTAGTGCGGTAGTTGATTTTCGTGACGTAGATACCGATATGCCTGATGATCTCAAACCACAGTTTCTAGAAATTCTTAACATCTTTAAAGGCTCGTTCGTCGAAGGTACGCCTACTAGTAGAGTAAAAACTGGTGAACTAGAAATTAATTTAGTAGACCCTTCGAGGTAATTGAAATACTAGACGGTGACAGGTATCATCTCAAAAGTTTGAATTGTAATCGCACTTACAAATACGCTAGAGACCGCTTACGTCCACTTCCCCAATCTCATGTCCCAACTGAGCTAGATCCATGTCTCTCAGATGACTGTGATGGTAAGACTTCCGTATAATACTTTCTGTTTGAATGACTGATTATGAGTGTAGTGTCTTGTGATCAAACCTAGTAAATTTGTCTAAGGTACTTTAGCACCAAGTACATTGTTGAAGTTTGGTGTAGTTTTGTTAGAGGCGTGGTGGCCATTGAAAGTCAAACCAGTTAAGGGCGAGGTGGCCATTAAATTAACAGTTAAGGGCGAGGTGGCCATTAAATTAACAGTTAAGGGCGAGGTGGCCATTAAATTAACAGTAAAGGGCGAGGTGGCCATTAAAAATCAAACCAGTTAAGGGCGAGGTGGCCATTGAAAATAAACTATTAGAGATAAAGGCGAGGTGGCCGTTGAAAGAAAGAAGTTTACAAAAGGCGAGGTGGCCATTAAAAATCAAACCAGTTAAGGGCGAGGTGGCCATTGAAAATAAACTATTAGAGATAAAGGCGAGGTGGCCGTTGAAAGAAATAAGTTTACAAAAGGCGAGGTGGCCTATGGATGTTACTGTTATTATTATTATTGTACTTCTGAGGTTTTTATGGTTGTGATATGTTTGTTTAGTCAACAGTAGCCGAACTCTACCGAAATATTTTCTTATTTCAGACAACGATGATGCGCGGCCTTCAACATCACACGAGGCCGTGTGATATGTCAGGACGGCCGTGTCGGAGGAAGTCATTGAAGGAGTTGCTTGTTGATTGTACCTTTTGTAAACCTTAATTGAATTTAATACGAATTTTTACATTGTTATAATTCCTAAAACATATTTCTGAAAACAAATTTGTAATTATAAGAGAAACTAAAGAAAGTAGGAAGTTATCAAGTCACCGTAGTCAAATGAATTACTTTGTACGCATAATGTGCAATGTTTAATGTTTATTGAAATTTAAAAGCTTTTCTAATCATTATCAGATTCTAATTTTAATTCGATTTTACTTTATTAGTTACGTTTTTCTTAGATTAAATAACAATATGATTGTAATTTAAGTAATGACCAAAAAGAGCAGAGCACTTGGCTAGAGTGTGGTCGAGGCGCCATCTTTATATAAGGTACAGTTGTGAGGGAGCTCGGTGTTGTTGTGTGGATGCGATCGAGTTGGATCCTTGAAGTTTGTTCGCTAGTGGTGTTAAAGATTGGTGCTTTGAACTCACTGCTCGGTCTTAAAAGTTATAATTTCTCTTTTCATTATTAATTATCGATGTACATTGAACTATTAAGTACGTGTAACCTAAAAATAACGCGTAACTGTGATTTTTAAAGTGATTTAACGTGCTCACATTAAATTAAACATTTTGAAAGACTGTATAAACGTGTTTTGTGCCCGCACTTCACCCTCATGACGCCCACCAAGTCCGGAACTCCTGCAAATGATGTCGTCGAGAAAAGTATTTCTCCGACATATATAACAAATAACTTTATGTTTAACGTCCATATAATGAGCAAATAACAAGTTGAAAATTAAAGCTGTTGCACATATAGTGCTGTTGCGAGACAACTTAAGGTTAACTTTTAACGACAACTTTGAGACCGGGATCCACTTTAGTCTTACATGGCGCGTCAGGATAGCTCGGGATAGAACGCTAAGGGTCAGTAAGATTTTACAAACTTTGGGTGTAGTTAGGAAATTTGGTATTGTTATGTGTTGACTCGAATAATGGTAGGATAAATGTAAATTGTTCACTTTAATTCTATTCCTAACCTATCAATATCGAGTTCCAATCATTAAATTATAAATCCATAAATGTGTGTTGATATTTTATTTAAATTTTCCTCAAAATAAAAATGTTTTTATAAAAGGTCGTAGTATAAAATAATCTTTCAAGAAAAGTTTGCTAGCGTTCTTAACTAGTCGCGACTTAAGCCCTAGGAAGTAATGCAAAAAGTAAAGAAGAAATAGCCTCACGAGAGAGAAAATAAGCGAAAGAATCGTAAAAGGAATGAAACAAAGTGGAAAAAAATTGAGCAGGCCGTAAATAGAACTAAGAGAGAATTGCCCTGTTCTTGTAAATACTTACACACATCGGTTATTTTTATGACTGAAATTGATTTAGATACATTTGGTATTACTATCTTATCGCTTTTACGAATACGAATAAATCTTTCTTTTTTAAATCAAAAATCTTCTAACATCAAGAATAGTTCGATGGTTCTTACGAAAAACTTTACGCCATTATTCATCCATCTTCATCGACAAAATTCGTGTTAAATTTTGTGCCTATCAAGCGTAAAGTAACCTAAAATCTTATACCAATTTTGATATAATTGACAATGAGCCTACTGATACGCTACTTACACAGAACAGAGGGCCTAGCACTAATATTTGCGACATGCACTTTCGTACGTTATCGACAAAATATGTCAAGACTTGTATGAGATTTGCTGTCGTACTTTACGCTCGGTACAGGCACTGCACAAATTTAATACAAATTTCGTCGATGACGTTACAAAAATGTTTTCACGAATATTCGCGAAGGACCTTAAACACTGCACACTGAGTATTTAAGTGGTCTCTTTTTCATCACTATTATTAGCCTGAGTTTATCCACTGCTGAATGTAGGCCTGTCAATGTCTCTTAGAGTAAGTAATTTTAGTATGAAAAACAACAGTAAGTGACTGTTTAAGAAAGTAAGGACTATTTAAAGTAAAGGCTAGACTGCTATTAGTAAAAAGTAAAGGCTAAAATTATTGACAATGTGTAACAATAATTTACTATGTTTTAAAAATATAAAACTAATTAAATATTACTGAGAGTACACCGGTTCGTTATCTACGTTATCGATTGAATAGTAAATTGGTTTTCCCCAGACGGAGAATTCCAATGAAGCTCATTGCGGATCAAATGTGCTTCAGACCGCGCTTCGCTACAGGTTTCTGCTCTTGGTGTTAATAATTGTTTGCTGCAATACTCCTTAATAGTGAACTCCTTTGCAACAACTAATAATAATTATTCGAATCGAATGATATTTTGATCAATTAAATAAATAATATTATTTTTATTGAACAAAAGAAAACAGTTGCTATAGCAAATAGTTCAAAATTATAGACACGATATCTTACCCTTCTGTTTGTCGGAAAAAGAGACTACTAAATTGTGATATTCCGATCGTTTCGAGATAAAATCACTAAAAGCTAATTTGTTTTCCTGTTATTTGGGTGTTGAATGTAAATAAAACGGTTCTCTAATGTCACTTATCCGAGAAATCTTCGATCTTATCTAATGACTTGTAACTTGTTAAAGTTGTTCTTACAAAAGAAAACGTAACCATAAAACAGTATTCAGACTTAAGACATTACTATCAATCTGTATTCGAATTTCTTTGACTTCATTATGTCGGGAAACTGACTTAGTTCGTGATAAACATTAAAATTAGTGAACATATTTAAAAAATCTTTTACCATAAATTTCATATCACAACTTCTACCTTAAGAAGTAGCTAAATATTTATTCCCTAGATTACCTGTGGACTTCCACTACCAAAGCACTTGTATAAAAATCTAGTTATCTCTGTCTTTTTCATAGATAATGAGAGGGATGATAATATGTTTTTGTAAGTATGTTTTGTCAGTGAAAACGATGATGACTAGCATATACGGCTTGGGTTAATTCGGAATCCACTAAAGATAGGGATATATGTATATCTTACTAGTAATATAAATTCGAAAGTTTACATTGTATGACTGTTTGCTATTACGTGTCTCCAAAACGGCTTATCGGATCTCGATCAAATGTCATAGTCTGCAAGAATTCCTAAGTTAGCCCATGGGCTACTAAGTTTTTTGTTAATTCCGCGCGGTCGTAGTCGCGGGCAAAATCTAATTATAAATGTAAACCGGAAAACTTTTGCGTCTTTGAGATAGTAGCGTCTCTCTTACCGGGTCAGATATGTTTATCGGACTATACAGAATATTCAAATATTACAAAATACATACACATTTTCGGTTTGAAATTGAATGAAGTACCCTTCAAAATTACTATTGCAGCGCGGATTAATAAGTCACACGGGAATCTGTGTTTATAATTACTGTCTGTAATAATGAAATTTCGACAAACTAACCATCCGTGAACGTTGAAGAGCGGGAGCGTTTATTAAATAGTGTCATACAGGATGTTAAATGAATAAAGAAGCTCTTCAAGGAAAGTACTTGACAATGATTATAACAGCGCTTATAATTCTCGGTACAATGTCTTGGAGTATACTAATTCATAAAAATACTTTGTATCAAAAAAGCTTTAATTAAATAAAATGAACAAAATCTATCGACGCCATTCGTTCAATCAACTCCTGAACTCAGTTACTTTGGATAGAATTAAATCGCGTTAAATCGTAAATAATATTTGCCCAAGGAATTTGTGATTTTTCGTTACGCACATTATCGAACATGCTGTATCACTTATTTCGCTGCACGTTTAATGTACCACATATGCATATATCAATGATTTTATTAAAGTAAAATTTTTGCTTTTGTATTCCATTCGTTACGAACGTAATGCAGGTAACACACGTTAGTATTTACATGAAATTTTTGACATAATCAACAGGGAAACCTTAAAAAAAATTGTACAATGATTTGTGTACCTACTATAAAACTCGGTTATATCTGTCGGTTACATCTGCAAGTTAAAAATTGTCATGCAAAATCTAACGTGTCTTTACTACATAAGACTATATCGGTGAGCTGATCACTGTCACATTTAGTTCCATTGTCATATTAGTCACGTGTCGAATTTAATTATGATCTCGGTAAAGTTTAATTCAGTATTTAATATATAGTACTTGCTTTTATGAACACACTTACCTGCAGTTACGTTATTGCGTTGGTCGACGTTAAACATATATTACAGTTGGAGCTCAAAGTGGTTTCATCTGTAAATAAAACACGAGGAGGAAATTAAAAACTCTGTAACATTCGACTCGTTTGATTTTCCAATGATCCGTGATGTTTATATCACGATATTGATACTTGCAGTACTCGTAGACGACTGTTTTGTATGTTTTATATTTTCATTCCCACTCTCTATATCTTTACATAAAACTCGTAACGAGAATAGTAAGATACGAAATAAAAATTCAATGAAGGCCAAAGATGAATATTCTGTCTCAAAACCTATGCCAGTGGTTTGGAAAGATTAACCGTTCGCGTAAGAGCCGCGGTTTTGTAATAAATTGTCCTGACAATCGCCCACAAAAGACGATGGTACATTAAGAAAATGTAAGAAACATGAGACCACGTTTTAGGTATACGAGTTTCATCATCATCATCAACAGCTATACGTCCCCACTAAGGGGCTCGGAGTCTACCCCAAGTTAGGGGTGACTATTCCATAGTCAACCACGCTGGCCAAGTGCGGGTGATGCAACCTGCACATATCTGAGAAGAAATTCAATGATATGTGTGAAGTCAACCCGCACGAGTTTAATTAACCCTAAATAATTTTACGGGTGAATACATTCGAGCCGTTTACAGTGTTTGCATGCAGCCGCTCAATTACCGTATGCATACATAGCCGCTATTCGAAGTCATTACGGATTTGATACATCCAAACTAAAAGTTGCTATGTATTAACAGGAATCAATAGTATCAGGAGGAGGCGCTTCGGAGTTACACTGATTGATAATGAACGGTACAGTTGGCAAAACAATAGAAAATATTTTATGTCAACACAAAATGGCGTCCGAATTAGATAATCTAAGATTTTGTCACTTTTCAGTCAAAATGATGTAATTACTCATAGTAAGTGTTAATTTTTTTTTTAAATATAAAATCGCATTTTTTTTTATCTGCCTTAAAAATAAATAAGCTTGACGAATTGAACGACACTCGACGGAAGCATACTAGACAAATAATACCTCACTGAGTTTCAATATACCCAGAATCGATTCATTCTTTCACACTACGGGTAATAATAAAATTGGCAAACAAAACCTTGTACTACCCACTAATCTCACTACCCTTCTACAAATCGTGGAAATGTTAAAGGCAATTGATATTTTTATGCTAACTGTACTTTTATTTACGAGTTATAGTTGGTGTCAGATCTTGTTGTGGGATGTTCTATTTCGATAGATCGTAACGAGTATATTGAACAGCTCTATTTCTATCACCACATCACACCGTTCAGTTGTATACATCTTTCTCTACATAACTTTTACTGTGTTTTTAATTACATATACCGTCAGATTTGGTTCCCATGTGAGGTAGCAACGCACAAAATAAATTTGTTTTAAAAAAATAAACATTAAATGTTCTTTTTTCACATATCAATAAAAGATGTACAAATATAAAATCTTCCTAAAAATTACGATATGTAACTAAGAATAATGCTTTTAAAAGTTTCCATTTCAATTTTTAAAATAGCAGGTTAACGTTAGCATTATTTTAATGAAGCAGAGAGATTAACTGACGTTTTAAAACAATAGAATTGTTGGCACGAGGCCAGCGCATCATCGTTTATCCTGTTGCGCCACATTCTCTAACGCAACCTAGATAACGGTGCCACTAAACACTGTTAAAGTAAGCTAGCTCGTTTCCCAAATACTTAATTCGAACAACCCGATGAAAACAGTTTCATCTCTTATGAGGCCACTTAAGAAATATAACTCTTTACTTTGGATCGGTGTTTCTTACCATGTTCACAAATAATCAAATTAACGTAATGTACATACTTGTATAACATATGATGCTATGAAAAGTTGACATTCCACCAACAAGGGTAAGAAATGAACACCCTTGGTTGTTATGTGGTAACAAATATTTTTATAAACTCTTGCATTTAGGGCCGGCGTAAGAGTAGGAAAAGGTTAAGCGAACGCCCAGGGCGCTGGATAGAAAAGGACAAGGGATCTGTGAATTATTCAGCCTCATGTCACCCTCACAAGGCATGGTAAAAAAATAACTGGGTAAAAATCTCGCCCAGGGTGATAGTAAATCTAAAATTGTTACTATTCACTTGAACATTATTAATATTATAAATGTTAAATGTTCTTTCTCTCATTAATGTTACAATTTCTAGTAAGCCGTTTGTAAGAAGAGATTTCCTTCTTCGTTCATAATGCGAACTGCGATAGAATGTAATAATACTTGCCGGTATTCCGGTTCGATTTTAACGTGGGCGTATCAAAGATAGATGAAATATAATGCTTTTATATTTTGACTATTATTTTTGCCTTTGACTATGAACTTCCTCAATTATTGATCGGATTAGGCAAATTATAAATTCATACTAATTTATTCACAAACTAGGTGTTGCATAACTTTTTTTATTAGTAGCCTATGTGTTCTTCCAGACAAAGCTCTACATCTATTCCAAATTCAAAATTTCTGGAGATACCTTGTAACAAACATCCATCCATCTAAAATAATTGACGTATATTACTTGATTAGACAAAATCGTGTGTCAAATTTGATGCAGCGGTTTAGGCGTTTATGAGACACTGTACGACTACATGGGTAATAATAATATTAGGATGGAGGAAAAGCGTACAAAATATAAACACTTAAAGGTTTAAAATATTAACTACAAGGAAAACAGTTATAACAGTTTTTTTATACCAAAAGGTGGCAAACGAGCATACGGCCACCTGAATTCACCGAAATAGCGAGGCGACCGTTGCTCAAAGACATCCGCAAATGCAGATGCTTTGCCTACCTTTAATCAACGGAGAAGAGAACGCCCAGAAAGATTATTTCCCCTTCCTATGCCTCTCCTCTTCCACCAAATCCAATACCTAGAGGACTAAAAGGAGAAGGAGGACGAAAGAGGACTAATATTAATCCTCCGACACCACACTCATCAGACGAAACGCGGAATTGCTTCCAATTCACGCCTGTCTTCTGTGTGGTCGTGGTATTGCACCGGTCGACCCGGCCAATTGCACCCAACAAATATTGTTGTTGCGGGATCTACCACTGTTTGTTTCAGAATATATTAATACTAATGTGATTTACATTTAAAGCAATATTATTGTAGTACTTCAATGTATTCCAAAAACAAAATCATGAAGGATAGTTGATTTAATTCTTAACCGTAGTTTTCTGAGATCAAAATTACGGTTTAAAAATATACGTTTTGTCAAAAGTTATGACAGGGACTTCTATATCTCTCATACAGAGTTCCTCAGTAACCAACGGTAAATATCTATTTAAAGGTCAGTCTACGTGAAATGTTGTTCAAAGTGTATTTTATAAGAAGTATTGATTAATATACATGAAAATATATTGTAGAATGTAGACCGTGTACATAGAAACCCTGAGCTAGCTATTTTCATAGAAATCTTGTATAATCGGCGAATATTTCCAAAGAATCTCTCTTTAAAATGTTTAAATCGTCGTCTTATTTCGACAACAGAATATAATCGTATCTGAAGAACCGTTTAAAAACTTTGAAATTACAAACTTAAGTCTAAATATTTAACCGTTTGTTTCTGAAACTCGGTTGCTTTATAAAACATAATAATAATAATAATAAGCCTTTATTTCATGATAGTTTCATACATTATTTGTTTAAATTAAAATTAACAAGTTAAATTAAAGAAACAGTCATGACCCCTGTTGGGTATAGGCCTCCTCCATTTTTCTCCATTTTTCCCTATCTGTTGCCGTTTTCCACCAGGATTTTCCTGCTACTTTTATTATGTCGTCTGACCATCGGGCTTTGGGTCGTCCTCTCGTTCTCACGCCTTTTACCGGGCCAGACCATAGGGTTGCTTGCTTTGTCCATCTGTTGTCTTTTGCGTGCATCACGTGTCCTTGTCTGTCTTATAAAACATACCTGTCATTATTTTTTAAAAAGCAGATATATGTTTTAAACGATTTTAACAAGGGATCAAACGAGCAGTGTAATAATAATAATAAGATTTAATCCGTTCAAAGACATTACAACACTTATAATACAATTAAAACATTAAAAGAAAATAAAATTTAAAGATCACTTATATAAGTAAAACTAAAGTGTAAACAATAAGGTGATCAACGCTGCCCATGGACATCCGCAACACCAGAGGAACTGCTGATGGTCGTTTATTTTAGAACACTAAGTAATCAATAAAAATAAATATCACCAAAGGCATATCGTCTTCAAATGCGGCTATGCGATATATGTAATTCTGCGGTGAAAGCAATTATCAGCTGTTCTAGAATATGGTACACGGTGTTCGAATTGTGGGATACGAATCTACCACAACTCGACCGAGTATCTGTACTATTGACTATTAGGCTTTTAGCGCTTCAAAGTTTGATTATAACACAACATTTGACAACTTTTGAGAAACAAAAAAAAATAATATAATCCTTACTTAATATTATAAATGCGAAAGTAACTCTGTCTGTCTGTCTCGCTTTCACGCCAAAACTTCTGAACCGATTTAAATTAAATTTGGTAAACAGATAGTCTAGATCCTGAAGAAAAACATTTAAACGCGAAAAAAGGGTTATTAGGGGTTGAAAGTGGGGGTGAAAGTTTGTATGGAATTATCGTCATTTTTACAGTTAAACGCTTGAAACTCATTTTAAGGCTGTTAATTTGCTATAAATAAATATGAAATTCAATTTTTCTAAAAATTTTACCTTTAAGGGTTTTGTTTGGGAATATGTGAGGTTTTGGTGAAAGCGTTGCTTAATATGTTTTACCGTTACCTTTACGAATATTTAGTCTAGAGCCTGAGAAAGAATAAAGGTTACTTTTTAATGCGAAAAATTGGTTGTAATATAACAAAAGGTAATAGGGGTTGAAAGTTTATATGGGAATATATGATATTTATGCGAATATTTCGTAAGTTTAATATGTTTAGTCGTCAATTTTTATAAGTTTAAGTAAAATACCATAACAACAAAATTAACGTCCGCAACCCAGAGGGGTAGGCATAGACACAGGACCTACATTTGGCGCGGTCCTGGCACACCTCTCTCTATGTTCTTCTACATCCATACATCAAAGCATAGCACGTCAGTTAAGTAAAATAATTAGCCTAAAAGAAATGCTACCCGAAGACTGTATTTTACGCGGACGAAGTCGCGGGCACAACTAGTATATAAACATAATTGATGTTCCATATAAGGTTTAAAATAGTTCTAATAGCTAGAGCTAATAGAATACGAGAATACATACATTTGAAGTCAACAAGCTATTCCAACTACAATCCTTCTTGTTGAGGGTACTCGAAAATTATTAGGAACTATTCAACATTTCATATCGGTAAGAGTATTAAATTGTATTTTAAAAATTTTAACGTCAATTCAGTCCAATGATTGCAATTACTGATTTAATTTACAGCTAATAAATTGCATTCAAATTAAATACATTGCTAACCCAGCGCTGATTAAAAATTTTTGCGTATAATATGCCCGCGTACATCTACCTTCATGCCATAGACCAGTGATTCTCAACCTTTTTTTTGTTGTGGCACATATTTAACGATTTCAAAATTTGGCGGCACACAAAGAAAAAGATAAAAATTATTTACTTACTACAACACACTGCATAAATAGTTTATCAACTGTATAAAATTAATTGTATCTGTATGACATTTCTAGACGTTAATTATTTTATTTTCAACTATTTTTTTGCCATTGTTCTTTTATGCGAAGAAATACAGACACAGTGTGCGTGTGCAGCAAGTCAGCACATAAACTCGGGATTCCCCGTGAGATGTGTACACAACGCACGTGTTCAATCACAGTAGCATTTAGTAGAGTGCGATAAAAACAAAAAAAACTTATTTGGAAAACCGTGTAAAAGGGAAAACGTGTAAAACAACTACCAAATCATTGGATATGTGTACTGCAAAATTAATAAGTTTACAAATTTATAAATTGACACTACATGCAATTAAATTAATATTAAACCGAATCACATACATTTGCCAATTTTAACGAAAGAAAAGGTGCAGTAACTACTATGCAACACATTGTGAATCCCAACTATCACTAAAACAACACGTTTTGTACGCAGAAGTGACAAGTGTGCGCCGACTTGAGACATATTCCTATTGCTATGCACGCCGCTTCATCATTTGGCACTAAGAAAAACCGCGTTGCAAAGCAGATAATAAAATAATTTATTTTTTTGTGGATTTAAATATATAATCATGTTAAAAATATTTTTCTTTTTAAATCATATAATTTAATAATATTAACATTATTATATATTTGAAAAATTTGGCGGCACACTTTTGAAATTTGGCGGCACACAAAATTGCCGCGGCACAGTGGTTGAGAATCACTGCCATAGACAGACAACAATTTTAAAAATTTGTTTTCCATTATCAGCAACGCGAATACATCACGTGCACGAAATATGATTTTTCGTCTATATTACGAAACTACAATTTTGTTATCTATCATATTAATATTATAAATGTTAATGTTTAGATGGATGCATGTTTGTTACAAGGTATCTCCCGAACGCCTCAACGGATTTCGATGAAATTTGAAATAGATGAGTAGTAGGTAGAGCTTTGGAAGAACACATAGGCTACTAATTATTTTTTTAATTGTGTCCAGTTACCATTCCAAATAAGCTCGAAGCTTATGCTAGGACATGGTCCAATGACCGGATTCGAACGAACCACCGAAAGATAGACGGATACGAATTCTTGACCATTAGGCTATTGCCGTTTGATTTTATACAATATCTATAGATTTTACAAGGAAGCCTGTGACAAGGATAACTTTAATTATGAAGGAGGTTTACCGATAGGATAATAATGCTAGGATGGATTGTGTAAAAGTTCATGATTAAGAAGGTAGCGCCGACAGAAGTCAAGGAAGATAATCATAATCAACGAAGACGGGGCAGTAAAAACCCACAGTTAAGTAAGCTTTGTTTCCACTGAATTAAATGTGTCCTTATTAATGCATAAAATAGAGCAAAGCAGAGATTTAAATTAATAAGCACACTTATATGTTGAATACATAGAGAGAACTTAGCTGTTGATCTTATTACTTTAAAAAAGTCAGCCATTGATTTATTTTATCATGTGTTCACATTCCAATAAGGACACTATGTCATTTCGCCGTTTTCGTTCCTGATAAGCATTAATTCTTAATAAGAAATGAACGTTGAATCTTTTAACATTGTCATCGTATATACAACGTAAAATTCTGTTAATGTGTAACGAGAACATTGCCCCTAGTAAGGAAATGTCCACTTTGTCTTTCTTGTAACTGATTTTAAGACGGTTAAATATTAACAAGAAACTATTTGTAATTAAAAGAGTCGTCGCTCCCTCCGATAGTCATTCGATATTAGTTTCGAAGTATTGTGAAACTACGAATATTATAGGATTCAAACTTTATAGTCGCTCGTAATTTACTCCGCTCATGTTTGTAGGTCGAGCATAGCGTATACCGCCCCCGATATTTAGATCTCACCAAAATCTAATTTTCTGTTGCGAGCTGCCATAAAGTTTGGATGCTACTATACAAGCTTAAATGGAAGAAAATTAATTATTTATCAATTAGTTCTTGTTTCAAACAATACTAAGTAACAAGAAGTTTACAAAACTTGATATTGCCAATAACAATTAACTCAATAAAACTAACTCAATGTCATACTTTGTAAGAACTTGTTCATTGCAAGGTATTTTGTCTTAATATGGCAATAAAATACATAATATGTTTACATGTGTGTTTCTTAACCATAGGATACATTTTTATTTAACTTTAGTACGGTCATGTATGTGTCCCAAAAATATGTTAATTCAGTATTTTTTTAATTTACTGAAGTAAAATACATGACTTTAGACAGTATAAAATAAAGTGTTTGTCCATTTATTAAAAAAAACTGTCAAAGTTACGTCAAAAGTAGTGGAAAATCTAACCTAAAATACGAATTTCCTTATTCAGTCTTCTTAACATTTTTACATTGTGGCTAGCCTAGTGTTGAATGTCGCGTGGCCCCGAATACATTCCGGCGGTTTTTTCATTGGCCCTATTATTGATAACAGCTAGCCGTAATGTAATACGGCGGATTATACAATGTGCCTGCGACATACATATCGGTTTGAAAATGTAAAAGAGATTTTCCGGTGAACTGCAACGGCCGTGTCGAAAGCACGGTCCAAAGGACCGCGGATGAGTTAATATCAACGAAATACAAAATAATTAAAATATTTCGATCATTTTTAGAAAATATACCTGTGATGGTATATAAGTATGTGTAGATATAAAAATTTAGGAGGTAAAAGAAACAAGTGAGCGCAATAACATGTCCAATGGGAAATCAGCCAGTAATTTCAAGACTTGTTTGGCAATACTCTACCATTTCATTTGTTTTGTAAACAATTTCCACAAGTTCCCTAGTGTTGTAAAAGACCCTTTAATTGATTGGTTGGTCGTGACTTTATTTATCTAATACTAGCTTTTACCCGCGACTCTGTCCGCGCGGAATAAAAAAAAGAAAACGGGGTAAAAGTTATCCTATGTCCGTTTCCTGGTTCTAAGCTACCTGCCCACCAATTTTCAGTCAAATCGATTCAGCCGTTCTTGAGTTATAAATAGTGTAACTAACACGACTTTCTTTTATATATATAGAGACTAGCTTTTACCCGCGACTCCGTCCGCGCGGAACAAAAAAAAATAGAAAACGGGGTAAAAATTATCCTATATCCGTTTTCTGGTTCTAAGCTACCTGCCCACCAATTTTCAGTCAAATCGATTCAGTCGTTCTTGAGTTATAAATGGTGTAACTAACACGACTTTCTTTTATATATATATAGAGACTAGCTTTTACCCGCGACTCCGTCCGCGCGGAATAAAAAAAAAATAGAAAACGGGGTAAAAATTATCCTATATCCGTTTTCTGGTTCTAAGCTACCTGCCCACCAATTTTCAGTCAAATCGATTCAGTCGTTCTTGAGTTATAAATGGTGTAACTAACACGACTTTCTTTTATATATATATATAGAGACTAGCTTTTACCCGCGACTCCGTCCGCGCGGAATAAAAAAAAAATAGAAAACGGGGTAAAAATTATCCTATATCCGTTTCCTAGTTCTAAGCTACCTGCCCACCAATTTTCAGTCAAATCGATTCAGCCGTTCTTGAGTTATAAATGGTGTAACTAACACGACTTTCTTTTATATATATATAGAGACTAGCTTTTACCCGCGACTCCGTCCGCGCGGAACAAAAAAAAAATAGAAAACGGGGTAAAAATTATCCTATATCCGTTTTCTGGTTCTAAGCTACCTGCCCACCAATTTTCAGTCAAATCGATTCAGTCGTTCTTGAGTTATAAATGGTGTAACTAACACGACTTTCTTTTATATATATATAGAGACTAGCTTTTACCCGCGACTCCGTCCGCGCGGAATAAAAAAAAATAGAAAACGGGGTAAAAATTATCCTATATTCGTTTCCTAGTTCTAAGCTACCTGCCCACCAATTTTCAGTCAAATCGATTCAGCCGTTCTTGAGTTATAAATGGTGTAACTAACACGACTTTCTTTTATATATATAGAGACTAGCTTTTACCCGCGACTCCGTCCGCGCGGAATAAAAAAAAAATAGAAAACGGGGTAAAAATTATCCTATATTCGTTTCCTGGTTCTAAGCTACCTGCCCACCAATTTTCAGTCAAATCGATTCAGCCGTTCTTGAGTTATAAATGGTGTAACTAACACGACTTTCTTTTATATATATAGAGACTAGCTTTTACCCGCGACTCCGTCCGCGCGGAATAAAAAAAAATAGAAAACGGGGTAAAAAGTATCCTATATCCGTTTTCTGGTTCTAAGCTACCTGCCCACCAATTTTCAGTCAAATCGATTCAGTCGTTCTTGAGTTATAGATAGTGTAACTAACACGACTTTCTTTTATATATATATAGAGACTAGCTTTTACCCGCGACTCCGTCCGCGCGGAACAAAAAAAAAATAGAAAACGGGGTAAAAATTATCCTATATCCGTTTTCTGGTTCTAAGCTACCTGCCCACCAATTTTCAGTCAAATCGATTCAGTCGTTCTTGAGTTATAAATGGTGTAACTAACACGACTTTCTTTTATATATATATAGAGACTAGCTTTTACCCGCGACTCCGTCCGCGCGGAATAAAAAAAAATAGAAAACGGGGTAAAAATTATCCTATATTCGTTTCCTAGTTCTAAGCTACCTGCCCACCAATTTTCAGTCAAATCGATTCAGCCGTTCTTGAGTTATAAATGGTGTAACTAACACGACTTTCTTTTATATATATAGAGACTAGCTTTTACCCGCGACTCCGTCCGCGCGGAATAAAAAAAAAATAGAAAACGGGGTAAAAATTATCCTATATTCGTTTCCTGGTTCTAAGCTACCTGCCCACCAATTTTCAGTCAAATCGATTCAGCCGTTCTTGAGTTATAAATGGTGTAACTAACACGACTTTCTTTTATATATATAGAGACTAGCTTTTACCCGCGACTCCGTCCGCGCGGAATAAAAAAAAATAGAAAACGGGGTAAAAATTATCCTATATTCGTTTCCTGGTTCTAAGCTACCTGCCCACCAATTTTCAGTCAAATCGATTCAGCCGTTCTTGAGTTATAAATAGTGTAACTAACACGACTTTCTTTTATATATATAGAGACTAGCTTTTACCCGCGACTCCGTCCGCGCGGAATAAAAAAAAAATAGAAAACGGGGTAAAAATTATCCTATATCCGTTTTCTGGTTCTAAGCTACCTGCCCACCAATTTTCAGTCAAATCGATTCAGCCGTTCTTGAGTTATAAATGGTGTAACTAACACGACTTTCTGACTATATATATAGATAAAGAAATTCTACTGAAATCAATTGACTTTTGTTCATTTGTCGACAATCTCTAGAGCATTAATTTTCATCGAGTAACTTATTTGATATATTTCAGTTATTTGAAAAAAAAAAAGCTGCACAATTGAGGTTAGCGGAAAAATTCTCGTTTAAGAAACGTTTGATTGTCATTTTGAATACTAATATCACATTGGATCAGAACTTCACGCTCAATAAGTTCAGTAGACATGTAAAGGCAGTGACATACCATACTTTTCGTGGATCAAGTTAAACTGGCAACTTTTTGAGCTACACGCACGAGTGAACCACAATCGAAAGGTATTTCCCGAGTTAGAAATAGCACAGAACTCCTCATCTGTAATGAGCACTATTGAATATTCGCGAACATCGGTACCTTACATGCATATAACTGTAATAGATAATATTGGATTTTCCAGGAGAGACATTTATATACGTGTAAATGATAATATGCCATTCAAATATTTACATATTTCATTAACGCAAATGTTGATTTCGTGAATATAAAGATCTTGTTTAGCAAAGTTCGTATATCAGAGTAATTTTGCTTAAAAAAACATTACCGACCCTATACAGAAACCGTGGTATCTTTAAACATGTTCATGCATGAGAAAGGTTCTACCCCTTCTCTTTATTCCAATAGTTTTTTTGACGTTATGGAATTAAGATTCAGATCTTTTCTCTTTAAATTATTAATACTTTAATATTTAAATTATAAAAATGTATATTTTCAAAATAATCAGCAGTTGATCAAGCTCATACGAGGTTATTATTAACATACGTAAATAAGGTAACTTGGTACGAAAGATTTTCTGTGAAAGATATTAATTTCGCGCAAATACGCTCTCTGAAATTAGAAACGCTTGAATTATTTTAATGCATGTTACGGAGGGTCGAGAACTGTTGAATTCACGGCTAACTCGAAACAAGAGCTAGTCCGATAAACTTTTATTTATTAAATACCCTTCCGTGCTTAATATCGTGTAATATTGCATGTCTGGGAGCTTTTGATGTGTACTTTTAGATTGTTATACGTTTATCCTGTGTGATACATATTTTGTTCAACATATTTTGATCTTTTGAGGATGCCAGAAAACGTTCGTGCCATAAACGACTATTTTTTTTTTTACAATTATTTGCACCAAGACATTACTTCACATTATTTCGACTTTGATATCGCACTGCATAGGTTCAGTTATCTATTTAGTTTAAAAGAAGTACGTTGACTAAAACCATAAATATTGAAAAAACACTTTACTCCAATCCGAAATAAACAATCGGAAGTCAATTAAATAGTTTTAAAAAAGCCCCTCCCATGTAAATAAACGGTTAACTTTAACGATTTAAAGTTGTAAACTACGAACCCTGAACTTATGTGGCTATTTTAAGTACGGAACCCTTTCCTATGAATGCAATTCGAGCTAGATTTTTACTTCTTCACAATTCACTGACTTCGACGATAGGAAATTTTAATAATCTGTACTTATTGCTCCGAGCTCATTTAAGTTATTGCGAAGCGAGTATGACTAGGGTTGTACGAGTACACGTTAATTTTACGTAGACGCGTATAGTGACGTAGAAAAATCTAGGAAAGTTACTTTTTAAACTTTGTCTCCTTGGCGTATGACTAGTAACTTATATATCAAACATTCTTTTTTATCGTACTTCTTACTAATATTGTAAATGCGAAAATTTAGTTAAATGGATGGATTGTTGTTTGTTTGTAGATGTCTCCAGAACGGTTCAACGGATCTCGAAGAAATTTGACACAGATGTAGTGCATAGTCTGAAAGAACACATAGGCTACTTACTAAGTTTTTTTTAATACCGCGCAGACCAAATCGCGAACGAAAGCTAGTATATTATAAAATGACAAACGAACAAGGGGCCACCTGAATTTGCCGCTTTATCCAGCGCAAAATTTACCGATTCTTTTCGATTTGCCGGGACTAGGGTTGCCAGGTCGCCAAACCTACTAGCCGGACAGACCAACCAGTTTGGCCGGACATTTGGGTAGAAAGGTCGGACACCCTATATTATTTAGAATTTTGTCTCTGTATTAATAGGTACACTCTCGTTTGGGAAATGTAAAAAGCCTAACATCTCGGAGACCGTTTATTTTGGCCGGACACGCAATCAAAAAGCCTACCTATGTCCGGCTTTATCCGGACGCCTGGTAACCGGGACAAATATTAGACCTTCACAACGCACAACGTATCCTATCACAACTTCAAATCTAAATATATGACAGCCCTGATTACCTATAATAATAGGTCCGACTTTTCCGAATGCGGTTTAACTAAATATGCTCCTGTTTCATTCTTACTATAAAATTATCACAAGGATTTTATAATTTTTATTACATCGCAAACAATTCTTTCCGAAATAAACATGCACGATCGGGTTGCTTTTTTATTATTCTGTTTTCAATTTTCGATATTTGTATTATTGGTGGAAGTTTTCGATTGATTGTAGAGGGTAAATAAACAAGGAGGTTTACCTAATAAATTAAAAACAAGTTGTCGAGAATATTCGCCACAATGGCTACTTCATATTAACTTCTAGCCATGTGTATAGGATTGCCAGGTCGCAAAACCTACTAGCCGGACAGACCAGTCAGTTTGGCCGGACATTTGGGTAGAAAGGTCGGACACCCTATAATATTTAGGATTTTGTCTCAGTATTAATAGGTAGACTCTCGTTTGGGAAATGTAGAAAGCCTAACAAAAGTCGGAAAACCGTTTATTTTGGCCGGACACGGAAATAAAAAGCCTGCCTATGTCCGGCTTTATCCGGACGCTTGGCAACGCTACATGTGTAGGTGTAACGAGTAAAAGTGTAACTGTACTATCAGTAAAATGACTCAAGCCACCTTCAATAACTGTGGAACTGCCACCGGAGTTCCCTTTCCAAAACCCCAATGAAACCTTTAATTTAAAAACCATATTTGAACTTCTTAGGATAAATGTAACTAAATAAGCTATCGCCATCTACCTGTGATTCCATTATTGTGTTTGATTCAGTTCTGCTAGTAATATTTCATGTATACACCAGATGGCGCAGTTTAATAATTTTTTTACAGTAATCTTTGTTTCGATATTTAGATGGCGCTTAGTTGAAGGTTTTTGAAGTCGGCTAATTAAATAAAAACTTGTTCGACCCTAGCTTCAACCCTTACATTTTTTTGGATAAATGTTTTGATTTTTTTTGGCGACTGGGGTAATCATTTCAACGTGTTTGTGCTCTCGTAGAGCATGGCAGCAAAATTTAACTGTGAGGAACGCTCATAATCCTTACTTAATATTATAAATGCGAAAGTAACTCTGTCTGTCCTCGCTCTTACGATAAAACTACTGAACCGATTTAAATGAAATTTGGTACACAGATAGTCTAGAGCCTGAGAAAGGACATAGGCTACTTAACTTTTTAACGCGAAAAAGGGTTGTAAGGGGTTGAAAGTGGGGGTGGAAAAATATGGAAGTATCTTCTTTTTTAGTTAGAAGCTTGAAACTTTTTTTAAGTCTGCTTAATTGATATAAATATGAAATTCAATTTTTGTAAAAATGTTACCTTCAAAGGTGCTCAATAACAATAGGGGATGAAATTTTGTTAGGGAATATTTTAGATTTTGGTGAAAGTTTTGTTTAATATGTTTTGCTGTTACCATTACTAAAATTTAGTCTAGAGCCCGAGAAACGACCAAGGCTAACTATAATAACAACAAAATTCACCCCCGTAACCCAGAGGAGTAGGCAGAGACCAAGGGCCTACATTTTATTTATGAATATATTATATATTTAAATCAGAAATAAGCAATTTATACGCCAGGATGTGCTTTAGGTATAGTCACCCTCGATCGCAATATATTAGTTGTAGAAAAAATTGCTTTGCACCTCGCAAAAAATTTAATACTCTGTCCCTTGCTACAAAAAAACAATAAGGTGACCAACCATGGATCAATTTCAAATAACTGAGGGTTACATACACCGAACCACTGTTTACTATATATTGTGGTGTAGTGACGTTTAAAAGCGTTGAAATAAGCTTTAGAGGTAGGTGAAACACCGACAGCACACTTCATTGTACTTACAAGTTTTATTATAAAGGGATTTGTTCAAATAAAACAAACCTGCGCAGCTCTGACACATCAGAATTTCTTCTAATATGTCCGAGCACTTGCAGTATCAATAAGGTATACACTTTATTTTTAAATTTGACAGAATATTACATTGAAAACTTACTAGAACAATACGTCCACTGAAAGCTCAGTTATAAACGACATAATGCCGAACAATATTGTTCTACATAATTGAATAATTAACCTACCACTTATATTTAAATACATTAATTTTTATGGGAAAAAAACGTCAATTAATGAATTTTGAATGAATATAATGAAAAAAATTTCAATCAATGTCTTATATAATTAATTAAACTTATATAATTTTTTTTTCGTCTTAAAACAACAACTACACGCCTAATATAAACATAGTCGAATAATTAAACTTAACTAAGATTAATTTGTATATTAGCACTATGAATGTATAACTCTTAATGAGTCGTATTTAATATTAAGATTAAAATGAATATATTAAATCTAAGATGTTACATTAAAGACAGAAAATCATCCATTCATCTAAGATTTCGTTTCCCAGTTGTCACCATCGAGTCGCGAGTTGTTGAGCATTCGATAAACAGAAGTTCTTTAATTTCCTTATATCTAAATTGGTTATATAATAATCTTAACCTATATTCCCATTGCTGGAACACATTTACAAAATATAATTATCTCAGATCTTTTAAAGAGAAAGATAGAGATAAAGATGTTTTTGTACGAGTGTTTCTGCAATGGGAATCCACATATATACTAATTAGATGCAGATTAAGCCAGCAAAATAGTTTAAAATATGAAAATTGCGTTTCTAAAGTTGATCAAACATTCATCCATTCATATCTCATACTAAAAATCTTATCATTATCAAATAACATTCATACAAATTCAAACATACAACTAACAGAAGCTGAAATGTTACTAAAAGTAAGCTAACTGAAGTAATTTGCGATAGCAGAAAACACCATGAGTTTCCACTGCTGAACTTGCACAAAAACATGTTGATATTTCTGTTTTTTTTATTTTTATTAACAGAACAAAGAACTATATGTTTTTGTTCTACAGTGGAAACTTATAGTAACTTATAAGTTAAAAATCGTTCCGTTAACCGGCGATGTTTAAATCTATACTTACTTAAATTTAGACGATACATTTCAACTTACTTATGGCAGTGATGTTTGCAGTTGTCGGGAGGGACCTTACAGTCGACCATTACCCCAAAGAACATTAAATAAAATTTTTTAATATTAACCAAAAAATGCGTAACTTCACCCACTACTATTTGGTGAAGTTACTTCCTAAAACTATGTCTAATTAATAATTATATTAAATATGTTTTAAATCTAAATGCTTGGTTTTATCATTGAGCGTTTTGCTTTTTAAGTTGTAATATTAAGCTGATATTTCGCGTCAATTTTATGACGGTTTTAAAACGCTCAATGCTAAAAAGACCTTATTCACTTAACTAGATTCTACAAGACGTATACAGTCGCTACTGGGGATGATAAAATACGGAATGTCGATGAAGAATTTATATCTTAAGAAAAAAATCGTTGAATAACAATAATTTAAAAGTATATAAAGTGGGAATGCGCGACGCACACTAAACTGCTTGATCCAAAGCTTATTCACAAAATGGCGTAAATTTACAAGATGGCGGCTGGAATTTAATTATGCTAAAATTGGACACAAAAGAGCGCCTTGTCCTTGATGAGATCTTTGTCGCTTGTGACTTCAGGTAATTTTGTTACTGAGCCAGAGATTTTTTTTTCGCCTAATGTGTTTTTTTTTAATTAGATAGATCTTGATCTACTACGTCTGCATCCCCGCACGACTATATTTATACTAAATATATTTAATAATAAATCTTAATTATTATAATATCAAAAAATTACGGACTATGTAATTAATACATTAATATGAAAAAACAGTCTTCCAGAAATTTAGTTTTTTTTATCAAAAATTTGTAAATTGTAAATTTTTTTTTTTCAACAATGTAAAATCAAGTACAATGAAATATTAATCCAGTCGAAATACACAACATTGTTCCGTTTAAGATACATTACCTAGAAGTTTTTACGATAGTAAACCGTTTTTACGGCAGAAATAAATCTAGAATATTCAATTTAGATTAACTACTTCACAATATGAAGAAAATGAACTACAATTATCGGGACTCCTTAATATTATATTAAAATGGATACTACATATTAAGAATACGTCATGCGATGCTCCCTAACGTGCCAATAAATAAGATATAAATTTGGCAGACATATCTTGAAATGACAAGACCTAATCCTGTAAGTACCTTAATAATTAAATTTTAATTACTTAATTAAATATAATTAATCTAATATGTAATGCCTATAATTATATAAGACCTAGACCTAGTATATCGAATAAAAAATTACAATAAGCAAAACCAGAAATCGAAAAAATGGAAAATATTCTCAATACGCAACACTAACGTACAAAATAATAACCGAGCTAAACATAGTTCAACTCAAATTGGCGCGTTAGCGTCTTGCTTAGGTCAATATGTAGCTTCAACTTCTGCGACTTAACCGAGAATTTCGTTTCCTGAAAATCTATTCTAAATAGCTTAAATCTAGTTTTTTTTTTCAGAGAGATAAGATTATTTTAATAAAAATGTTTCGAAGATGTGATCACGCGCCAATATGAGTTGATCTATCTATAATGACGTAAAAAATAATGAAAACGCGAGACACTGCTTCGAGGTGCGCGACCGTCGACAACTGAAAGAAACGGGAAAGACAAATGGATTTACATGATTTCATTATACAGAAACTACTACGAGTCTGACTCTTAAAATGTTAATATTAATAAATGTAAATAAAATGTTATTATGGGCGAAACGACGTTTAATATACGAGATACGTATAGTTGGACGTTGGGATGCGTTTCGCCCACTGTACGGCAGTTGCATTAACTACCGATCTACTTCTCTTCCTTATCTTCGGGCTCCATCTCCTGCTCTTTCTCCTTTTCGTCGCCCTAGAAAAAAATAAGTCTTATAGTTTTACTGAAATTAATACTTTACTTTAACTCACACATCATTAAAAATAGTTTGTTTGATAATTTTTTTACGGCAAAGGTGTTGACGAAAGTATTATTTGTGAGAAATGCCAAAAAAAAAATATATAATTTGGTATTATAAGATTATAAAGTGGACGTCGTTAGAAATCATTAAACTAATTATTTTACCTTGCCCTTTTCAGTGTCATCGGCCAATGGCTGCTTTTCAGCGGGGCCGGTGCCTTCCTTAGAGTCCTTCCCCTGGTCCTTTGGCTTGGGCAGGTGAGCGTTCATATCGAGCGTCCGGCAGATGTCATCCCAATCAGGGAAAGCGCGTTCCTTCACGCGGGTCACCAGCCCCACCAAGTTGGGGTAGGATTCTTGCATAGTATCGCGCAGAGGATAATCCACTTCCTTGTCAATGAAATGCAGCTGAGCAAGATTGGCGAACGCTACCACGTCCAACTGTTGAAGGAATATTTATAATATTACTAATCATTGTTCTAGTTTTAATAATTTTCATGAATACCCATACATTGTTCCAACACAACACACACTTAGGCAGATCCATAGTTCAAATCCATAGTATTTCATACTAAATGTAAATATTTGAAATATAATTCGAGTTTTTTTTTTTATTTCTACTTTATATTAACGATGTCCACAAAATCAGAAGGTTTTCTATAGTAGTTAAAAATGATTCCTATTGATATATGTATCTATATGTATGTATTATGATTGTTTTCTCAGGATCCTAAGATCCTATCAATATTCTATCAATATTCATAATTGCTTAGTATTTTTAATATGACATATATATTTAATATAAAAAATTAAGTTTCCATAATTTGAAAATGAATGCATTTACCAAAATTAAGATTGAAGTTAATGTAGAAATAATAAATGTCAAACAAGGTATGTAGGTCTCCCAAAATATAAGGGCCTGGTCAAGAAACACTTATGACAAAGTACATCATTCAGAGAATAAGATATTAATGGGCTTCTTTCTCTTTCTATCTCTCTTACCTATGAAATGTTTATAATTATAATTAATGTTATTTTATAAACACTCTTATCACATCGATAAAATACCTTCCTATCCTTCCTAGAATAATTTTAGTACACGAACGGTATTTATAATTCTAAGAAGGTCTGAATGCGTTGATAAAATACCAATGTTATTATTAAAAACGGTAATGAGAAATATAAATAAAACTCACCAAGGTAGGTTCGTCACCAAAGAAGTAAGGCTTGTCAGCGAGCAATTCGGAGAGCACGTTCAAGTCAGACTTCCCAAATTCTACGATCTCTTCCTCGGTGTGAAGGCCGATGCCATGCGCCTTGGCCTTTTTCATCCCCTAAAGAAATAAAATTAATAATTTAAAATATCATGAAGATATCAAAAACCCATGTAAAAAGCTTCACATTTACTTTCAAATTAAACAGTTCACAAAACTGTATCCCGGCGGTTTTTAAACTTATTTCTTTGAAATCGGTCAAGCCATTTAGATTAATGAGTGCAATATTTTGCTAAGGAAATACTGTTGCACCATTTTGTTCAATTGATTTCAATTCCTGTAGCATACCCTAAGTTACGAGATTAGGCCTTACTCAACCACGCCGACCAGTGCGAATTGGTTGACATCAGGCTGTGCAGGTTGCATCGCGTTGTTTCCCTTCATCGTTACATCATAACTCCACACTGCATTGCTCGTACTAATACATATTGCTATCCCTTAGATTCTCTTTGAGAGAATAGAGACTATAATGTGTATTAATACAGGGAGACTGCGGTCGAAACCCATCGAGTGTCGGATACATATATGAAATTGGAAAAACTAAATACGCATTAGTACACGGCGGGGATCGAACCCAGACATGCGGATGACAAGTTCAGCGGTTAACCTCTGAGCCTCCGAACCTTTATGCTTTTACAATAATATGCTTATAAATTCAATAATTTAATTCAAAAGCAAGAATTCTATAAATGCGTTCCTTATTTCTTAGAATGCTATCATTCAGAGTCCGCTTGCACCCTGCTTTTAGAACGTTTGTTATTTCACGCTGTAAAGAAGAGAAATATAAAATATAGTATATTAATGGTACTTCCATAATAAATAAGCGGCAAAGGTTTGACATTCTTTAGTCCACCATAGCATATAATGAACATGAAACCACATACCTCAGCACTTTGTGAACTAAATTAATTTTTCAACGATATTCAACATTTAGTCTTTGTCACGCGATTATCAAAGTTTCTTAAACAAATTATTCTAGCACTATTTTACTTTAGGATAGAATAAATTATGATTTTAGTAATCTTTCAATAAAAGAAAATTTAAATCTTAACAAATCGGCAAAAAAATACTATATTCGAACAAAAAAAAATAAAAAATGAACGTCTTTTTACGATGAATGTGTATTAGCTTATATGAATAACAAAAAAAAAACGATTTGTTATCATATCCTCGTGGAGCAGACATAATTTAAAATCAGATAACCCATGTTCAAGGTCTTGTAGCCGATTTTATGCACACGTGTCGCGCGCTTCAAGATATAATCATGTTCTAGACTACCCGCATAGGTACGTAGGTTAGCAAGATATGGTCATGCTCAGAGAAGATTTGCAGTTGACAAGGAGAAATTTATATCTGAAAATTATAAGGTAGATCTAGGATGAGATGTATTCCGAATAAGGTAACATGATTGAGAAGGAATTGAGGACTGGATTGGCGAATTATAGTTGGATTTATATAACGAAAAGCTAGTGCACCGACCCCACATAGAGGGGGACAAGGATAGGAAGACGATAATATTCTAGATCGAATTAAATGTATTACAATTAATACTACAGTTTTATTTATTACTTGCGATATTTTCTAGTTCATATTCTCCATACATTTTCTTCTGTCCAAATCAATCTAAGAATCGTAATAAGGATCGATAAACTTGATCGTTTTCGTTTGAGGGCGATTGATCCATTTTCTGCGCACATACAAAGTAGTTCTAATAAAAAATAGGATCGATCTTTACAATAGACTACTGGATAACACAGTAACCATTGGTTTCTGAGATGAAAATCTCCGTTTAAAACATATTATCATATTGTTGTACCTGTTTAGACAAAAATAATAGAGATGACGATATCTTTTATACAGAGATTTTGTTAAGTGATGTAAAGCGAGATGAATGAAAACTAAGAATATTAATACAAAGTAATTAATACAACCAACCAAATATAAACAAACATAGTAGATTTAGTACCAGAAATGTAAACTTTTAAACCTAAGCCACATTAGTATTCGTGGAAACTTAATTCCCCAAATAGGACCTTTTTTTTTAAAGTTTACTCTCCTCGATGTTTTTTCTTTCCGCGTTACATTGAAAATACTCAGATTATCTTATTCACTGTTAACAATAACATCGTTGTAGCATTTAAGTTTCATTTAGTATAGTGAGTTCAAAAACCCGATAAACTAAAAATAGAATATAGATAAGGCATAGAATAATGCACCACGGTCCAGGCAGAAAACGACGCCCACATAAACAAGTTACTAAATATTGTAAACAATTATATTTTACCTACTGGTTTATAAATTAACTATGAATTACTTATCAATTTTTCACTACATTACATACAAGTTATGTTGTTAAAAAAATCAATTCAGTTCTGACAAAAAGTGCGTTTTATTATTGAAACCGCCTTTGTCAATTTTCACAAATTAATATTAATTTGTAAAGTAAGCTTAAAACAATAAATTAATAATTTCATTTAAAGAACAAGATGTGGACTGAATTAAGATAATAAAGATTGATTTAAGGTAGCTTTAACTTAGTGGACGAGAATATTGGGTCCTGGGTTCGACCTATCATTAAACCAGTTTTAATTTTTTTTAATTTCAAGAACACAGACCACTTTCAAAATTTTAATGAGTTCAGCTGCCCCTTCTATTTTATTTCTTCCCCTACTTTAGAACTCCCAATTTAATTTTCCACCAGCCTCCACCCACCCGCCAGGTCTCCGTAGTAGGGAACCCTATATCACTGAATAAAAAAAACATAAAGATACGGTAACGAAATAACATACCTTGCGTGCAGCAGTGAACTTGAAGCAAATGTTCAAGATCGGGTTCGGCAGACGAGTGTTGAGAGCATTACGAAGATTTACTTGGTATCCTTTAATCATGCTTTCCGGATACTTGGCACGCCACCACAGCACCACCCATGAGAAGTGGTTCTCAATCATCGACACCATAGCGTGAGAAATTCCACGCTGTTCGGCGGTCAAGCCTGAGACAGAAATCACATGTACAATGAAGTTGCTAAGAAAGCTCAGAAGAATAAAGTTTATTTTTTCGTTACGTTATGATTTGACTGTCCTGAGAGTTGTAATAATTATAGTCTATATTTCATCAAAAAGATATACAACTGTCACGGCAGTCAAAATCCGCCGTAAGACTATAGTTTTATATTTCTGTCAATGTTTACTTGTGTTCACTAAACAAAAATTAAACTAAAAAATAAAAATGTATGTAAATGGGACTGCCGCGTGCATTTATATGAGCAATATATGTACAATTTCCACTGGTAAGTCTTTGATTGGCATACAAGCTGCAGTTGCGTTGCGAGATGCGCGACAAGTTGGTTAGTTGAAGAGGGTCGTTAGTGCATTGAGTTTTAAATGGGTCGAGCATATGTATGTTATAACTTTTGACGGTAACTTTTTAACGTTTAATATTAATTGACTTGACCTAAATATTTTGTACATAAAGCCGTTTTTTAATATTTTTATATGATTTATATGTGTTTTAATGAACAACAGTTACAAACTTTATATGCCAAGATACGATATCCAAGTGTTTGGTACCTCCGGAACTATACTGTATCAAAACTAGCTGTCGCCCAAAAAAATAAGTAGCCTATGTTTTCTTTCAGATTATGTTCTAGATCTGTGCCGAATTTCATCAAGATCCGTTGAGCCATTTCGGAGATACCTTCAAACAAACATCCATCCATCCATCCATCTAAACATTCGCATTTATAATATTAGTAAGAAGTAAGATAACTGATATAGAATAAAATATTAAAGAAGTTGTTAGAGTCACTTACCCGCGTCGAGGTTTTTATCAAATTTATTTGAGAGCTCTTTGATAATAATAGCACTGTCAGCAATCTCCTCCCCGTTCAATTCGACGAACGGCAGTTGCCCTTTCTTGGATCGGAATTTAGCCTTGTGGTCCACATTCTGTAAAAAGGTATCGCAAGTTAAAAATGTTTTGAGACAAACTCATTTGTGCAATAACATATTGTCATTACTTTTTAACAGTATTACGTTTTTTCATTCGGCAATTTCAACACGCGATTAGTTGGTACAAACAGAACATTGTAACGCTCAGCGTATTTTTAGAGACCACTGAAATAATATTTCACTTAATCGGTAATTCGTAATTTGAACAGTTTTCGCGCAGCAAGACTTAATAATTTGTATTAGAAATCTATATATATAAAAGAAAGTCGTGTTAGTTACACCATTTATAACTCAAGAACGGCTGAATCGATTTAGCTGAAAATTGGTGGGTAGGTAGCTTAGAACCAGGAAAAGGACATAGGATAAATTTTACCCCGTTTTCTTTTCTTTTTTTTTATTTCGTTGGACGGAGTCGCGGGCAAAAGCTAGTACGTGATAAATTACTATGCGTTTTCACATAATGTTTGATACAGGAATCGACAAAGCGATCGAAGTTTCTGTATGATTTACACTTTAATCTTTATCATGACTGTCCTACTTAGACAGCGTAATTTGCAGCTGCAACATTTATAAACTTAATATACACAATGATTAATAGCTATTCGATAATTTGATACGGCCCACATTATAGATTCATTAAAGCTTGTGTAATTTCATCTATTAATTAATATAAAATAACTTTAGAAAGAAAATCAATTAATTTGTTAGAATGAAAAGCGTGTTTCGCAACTGAAATGTACTCTTCTACATTGCTTAAAAACTGATTAAAATATTGCAGTAATTTAGAATTCTGAATGTATTGGTTTATTTTTAAACAACTATTACTTTTATAGTGTGTAATAAACTATTTAATAGGATATAAAAAAAGTTTTTCATGCATATTTTAAACTTTCGTTACTTTTACTTATCAAGTTAATATGAAATGATCGTAAAGTAAAAAGTCCAATTGTTTTTTTTATTATTATTATAGTTTTTTATTATAGATTGAACTATCGTCTCTGGTGTATTTGAAGTTAATTAAGTTTGGTTGAATCAACATTGATAGGTAGCAAAAGGCACTTTTGATATTTATGCGATATGCATTCGAAAACCAACAAGTGTGGCCGAGGGCTACGTCCGGACAACTGGACGGGGGTTTGTGGGTGGAAGGGAATGGTGAGGTGTGAAGGGTGGCTGGGGTGTCTGGGGGTAGCACCGCCGGGGGCGACGTCCCCTGTCATTGTTGCATCACAGTACATAGCCCCGACAGACGCATTGTTCTGTACATATTTTGAATGCATTTTTAAAAGCTTTTGGAAAAGATGTACTTGGTGGTTATAAGAATATTGATTTATCGCAGATTGACTGTTCACAATAAAGACTATATTAAAATTTAATTGAATACCTATAGAAACTGTACGTATAGTTATGTCTTTCACTTTATTCTTAGTTAATTGAAGTACTATAAATTGTTCTACAATTAAAAACTAATCAAAATATATTTGTCATTATAATCTAAAATTTTCATTTTGTATAAAATAATATATTTGTAATTCGTATTTGAAATGTACGTTGAAACTTAAATCATCAAATAATAAATCACAAATGCATTAGTAGTTCAATTCGTCGTACTCGGGTATAGGGGGGTAGAGGTGGTTTATCTCGGCGCGTTACCATAGCAACGAGCTCGAGACGAGCGCAGGGAGCAGCTGTATTGATTTCGACAGGCTAGGTTCACCGGCCGGTCGTACCCCGCCGCCGCCCCGCGCCTCCAACCCCGCACGCCCTGCACCCCGGCTACTGCCACCCCAGCAACAGTACACACCCACTAACATCTCGTTACCATACAGCTACATACATAAAATCACGCACGAGTATCAAATTCCTCTCTTGTTATTGCATTTGAATCTCAATGTAACTAATTAATTGAATACCATTCAAGATTTCTATACCGTCCAGATTGAATAATCAAATCTAATTTGACTTCATTCAATATTAATCAGTAAAGCAAATTCTCTAATATTTATCAGAACACTAGATATTGCACCCAACGTCTTCCGAATGGAATTAAACAAAAACTAAGTTGTACCTTGACGTGGACTTGACTTGATTGTGCGTCATTCGAAAAAACGATACTTCATAGGTTTGATTTGGCAAACTAATTTACTTAAATTAGGATAGATATAGCTAATATTACTCTCTTTTAAATGTTATCCAGATCCGTTCTGACATTGTGAAGTTGCGTGATAAAAATATATGCACATCTACCCAAAGTTCGCATTTATATTATTAGTAAGATAAGACCATGCACATGTTATTTATAATTTCCTACATGAAATAAAATGATACGTAAAATGCAAAACAGCAAACATTAAGCGATCCTACTTTTGTATTGATCACACGAAGTCACAAATTAACACACAATGTAAACAGAGTCGCGACAGTCCAAAACTTGTTACAAAGGATCGAGGTTTCTCGAATCTTTCCAAATATAGAATTGCTCAGAGATGACGCGCAGCGCAGGGGTTAATCTCTACCCTACAAAAAATGCGACCCAATCAATATCGCACAGCAAACTATTTTTTATAGTATTCAATTGTTACTTGCGTGCAGTTAGGGTTCACAAATTCACATAAAAATACATTAGAGGATAAATTAAAAAAGAATTGTACAAAAGTTTTAAAAAATCTTACGCACATTAAAACATATTTCGTATACAGATTATAAATATTAAATATTTTTAGTGCATTAAGTTGATTAATTATTCACATACTTTATAAACTGTATTCTTTATTCGAAAATAATAATCTGGAGGAATCTGAATAGTATATGATGATGAGATGATGGATGACGTCTTTTTGTCAAGTACTTTCAGTACGAATGTCCTCAAAGTACTTGGACCACAGTAATTATAACTAATACGCGGTAATTTTGAATCATTACATTAATAAGATAAAGTCCAACCTGGAAGATATATACTATAACTTAAATTTGTTTTGACTTATGCAATACGATTTCTCCGCAGCAATAATAATATGAGTAATTGGAACTAAAGCAATAAATAGCAAGTAGTCACTATCTTTTGTTTACTCTTTTACCAGACTTCCTTCTCGAATAACAAAACAATATATTGATCCTAGGTAACACGTAACAAAAAAGATGTTTCGATAGATTCATGTGCACACACTATAGAAATGTTCTTATGTTAAGACACATTTTAAATTTTTATATTGGATATAATTAACATCAGAGATTGAAAGTCACAAAAAGTCATTTTGCTAAAAATCAAGTGTGTACCTTAAGCGTAGGACACATCTTTCTCTAAAACTAATAATACCATAGCCATATAAATAATTTGTATCCGTAGACCCTTTAATTGTATGGACATTTATAAATACCGATATGAAACATGACATCGTGACGAGTTATCGAAAATATAAGTATTTTTGTTGTCAATATGTTTATACATTCGCTATCAAATTTATGAAAATGAAAAAATGAAAATGAAAATGAAAAATAATTTATTGCAATCCAAAAAATTAAGTTTAAGTTTACATTGAACAGTTAAGCAAAGAAACTTTATGGATACAAAAGGGTTGCTTTATAAGAATTGATCAGTACCCTCGCACTAGGCGTAGCCTGTATCGCGAGGATCCTGCTCTTAAGTTTTATCAGAGATCTGTTAGACGGCAACAGATTAACTAAGGAAACCAAAAGTGCCATTTGTCTTAAAAGTAAAGTTAAATCATTAATACAAAATAAATAGTAATAAACTCAATTCACTATTTTAAGAATATCCTCTATGTCCTCGTACGTTATTTTCAACAACCACGATTTCAATTTTATTTTGGCTTTATATACCGAGTCTCGCTTAATGTCGCATTTTCCTAAGATTATGTTATAAATATATGGGCCTAAGAAATGCATAAAACGTTGGGCAAACGAAGAGTTAACCCTCGGTATAGGCACCTTAAACTTTCGCTTTGCAAGAAATTTTTGGCGAGTGGTACTTTTTGTTATAGCTTTATGCTGTAATATAGTTGTTCTTAATATAAAAATTTTCCGCACACTGAGCACCCCGGCCTCTGAATACAAAGCAAAAGTCGGGAATCTTTTTCTACGATTGAGTAACACCTTTAACACCGCTCTTTGCGCTCTCTCTGGCTCGAGCATGGCGGTCATAGCAGATCCTCCCCACGAAGTAATACAGTAAGCGATTATGGATTCGCATAGCGCCGTATACACTATTAGAGCAATTTTAGGGTCGGCAGCATCGCGGATACGATACATAATATGTGTCAGTTTACGAACTTTGGCAGCTACTCCAGATATATGCATATTGTAAGACAATTTGTCATCAACAATAACACCAAGATACCTAATGCTGTGCACTTGCTCTATTACGGGACAGTAACATAAGCTGGAATTGTTACACTCCGAATGAATTTTTAAATTTATTTGAGATTTCGGCTCCGAAGATTTGGTTTTGTGGAAACATAAAAGTTTCGTTTTATTTATGTTAAGGGTTAAAAGGTTATTATTTAACCATTCTACTGCTCTCTTAACACCTATTTCTGCTCTTTGCGAAGTATCAGACCATGAGTCGCCTTCAAAAATGAGGGCAGTGTCATCAGCGTAACAGATGATATTCGTATGAGTGTTATCCATGACACTAAGCAGATCATTGACATAAATTATGAAGAGAGTGGGGCCCAAGACACTACCCTGTGGGACGCCGAAGGTTATTGGTAGTTTTTTACTAATTAGCTCATCAATTTTAATAATTTGAAATCTATCAGTCAGGTAAGAACGAAACCATTCTAACGCCAAACCTCTGATGCCAGAGTATTCAAGTTTCTTTAATAGTATCGGGACGGAGACGGTATCGAATGCTTTAGCGAGGTCAAGAAACACAGCAATACAATTTCTTTTATCATCTAGAATAGAGGAGATTTTATTTGTTAAGTGCAATACAGCATCTTCAGTGGAATGACCAGGTCTAAAGCCATATTGATGGGGATGCAGACGAGTAGAAATAAATTTAACTAGTTGATTATTTACTATCTTTTCGAGAATTTTAGAAAATAGCGGCAGTAATGAAATCGGTCTATAGTTTTCTGGGGAAGTTGTAGAACCATTTTTATGAATAGGAATGACACATGCTGTTTTCCATGACGTTGGGAATACAGCAGAGGATAGGCTAAGGTTTAAAATATACGTTAAAGGAGCTAAAATTTGAGGTTTGATAAATTTTATTAATGAAGCTTGTATTCCATCTAAACCAGGTGCACTGTCATTTTTAAGATTAGTGATAATTTTGTCGACTTCATAAGTATTTGTTGGATGTAGGAATTGTTGGATGTTGGATTATGTCCTGAATGTTTTCATTTGTAGATGTACTTGAATCTTCTTGTGAAATGTTTATATTATAAATAAAGGAAATGTTTATTACTTACTCAATGTGTTCACCGAAACTTTGAGCGTAAACATCCTACTGTTATGTTACAATAATATATAAACATATTTTTAATTTCTACTTCTACTACTTCTTACCGTGCATGTGTAGTTAAGGACATTTATTTCCTACCAATATCGGGCTATATTTTTATCGATTTACGTACATTTATCCGACGTTGTTACGGTGAAGGAAAACGAGGTGATGCAACCGGCACATATCTGAGAAGATTCAATGAAATGTATGAAGTCAACCCGCACTTAGCCAGCGTGGTTGACTATGGCCCTAACTTAAGATAGGCTCCGAGCCCCTCGGTGGGGACGTATAGTGAACAGATGATGATGACGGTGATATCGGGCTATAGATGACTTGTCTTGTATGGTATTTTTTCATGTCAAAGTTAAAACGCGCGTGACGAATTAGCTTTAGGCGCCTAAAGCATGTTGATTTGTAAAGATTGAGTTACGTTTTCATTAGAATATTACTTTTACAGGCTCCTTTATAACTTGAAGCAAACGATAATGACTTACGTAAATAGTAGAGCATAAATAAGTAGGTATTATTAATATAACGTAGTGGGACGCAGACGTGTGAGGGCGAAATTTCAAGGGTGAAAGCTAAATCGAGCTTTTCAACATTTTATATAATTCAAGTCGTGTTACGCAATGAGAGTTTTTAGAATAAAATTTCCAATGCCTCTTATAAATAGAACTTTTCAATTCCAATTTTGATATAGATAATTTTCAATATTGATTTTGTATTCAATACCTTACTTTTTCTCTATAAAACAGCTTACATACTAACTTCTATTTAAACAATGCAAAAACAAGTTTAGCACTCATTGAAAGCGAAATCATAAAAACAAGGAGTTCACTGACCGCAACACTTTAATAAACGTGTATGTAAATCACGCGAACGTTCAACTAGGTCCAGGCACGCATAGATCTAAAGTGACAACTTTACACAGTACTTTGAATGAGGAAATCAATTCAAAACAATTTCCTAACCAGTCTATGTAGAGCCCCGTCTTAAAGTAAATGCAATTCCAACCAATTATCTGATAGACTATATCCGAGTGCATCGAGCAAACCGAGTTCATGTCATTACTCTGTTCCAGTTTTCTATATCGGTAACAAGTAGGCTGTGCGACTAAAACGCCTGTGTGAAGCCCCTTTAACAAATACAACGTACAGACAACACAACAAGTTAAACTTAATAACTTCAAATCTGGTCAGTGTTTTTGCATATCATATAATTATGATCCTTATCATTGATACTGTAAAAATAAAACAGAAATATTAGTAATAAGTCTACAAGTGATTCGGTAGAGATTTGATCAGTAAAAAGCCGATGTTAATTTGAAAAGCCAAAAATTCATGCCGTTTCGGAGGAGTTCAATTTCGAACCCCGTGACACGAGAATTTTATATATAAGATTACAATTGCAAAATCAAAATATGATGATAAAGTGTAAATATTACGAATACAAAGAAGATTGTGCAAGTTTAATTCAAAACGTGGTCATTAACCTTGGGTTTCTAAAACCAAAACATATTTTTATCTCTGTTTTGTCAAAGATAATGACAGGGATGACAACATGTTTTATACATAGATTATGGTCGCAGAAAGCCAAGTGAATTAAAGTTGACATGTCGCATGTGTCTAGAACATACAAATCGTTGTTGCTTCTGATTTTATGTATATTGGTTTCTACAAAGGCAATGTATTCATTTATTATTAAAATTGAACAGACGTTTGAGTTGTCTGAAGAATTTTAAATTAGACGTGTTATTTTTTATTAATACATGTAAACCCTTTATAAATGGAAACAGTAAAATGATAATTGTTTGAACGTCAAGTGACGTCTTTCTGTAATTAGAGCACCGTTATCGAAGGCGACTGTATATTATTTATTAACTTTGTTAAAGAATGTATTAACCCATGCTCAAAGAACAGCAAAATCTAACTTAAGACTGTAATTACACTTCAAGTGTTGAAACATCGTTGTTGCTTTTGATTTTATGGATATTGGTTCCTACAAAGGCAATGTGTTCATTTATTATTAAAATTGAACAAACGTTTGAGTTGTCTGAAGAATTTTAAATTAGACGTGTCATTTTGGAACGAAGTTCCTTATCGCGCGTTGTGAAAGGGGGCTAGACGGAAAAAATTCTTACGAAAAGTTGTCACGACACTTTTTGCTGACACATCTGTGGCAATTTGTGCCACTGCAGTCGAAACCCACAGCAAACAGAACCACATTTTTTTATAATCATCCAAGATAGTATTTGGCTATGGGTTTACAACCGAATAAGTCTATTTAAATCGTTTTTTTTTCCGCTATTTGTATTTTCTTAATTTTCTATCGGGATATACTTTTATGATAAGTATATAACTAATTTATATACTGTGGATTTATTATTAAATCATAAAATTAAGTATAATCTTAATTTAAATGAAGTAGACAAAAATAATGTTTAGTTTTCGTAACTGAATATTTTCTGTCAGTGTTAATAATATTTTGTCACGTCATTCATTTGTCTTCGTGTATGGGAAATTAGGAGGGTTAGTTTTATTAACAAAAGTATTCTATGACCCGCATGTAACGTGCAACATGTTGTTAATTTAATCTATTACTTTTTTATTCACCCTATGAATTCATTATAAAAAATGGAAAACACTTTTCTAAAAAAGATTAATTATTAACTTATTCAGAAACATTTAAAAAACATGTTTATTTATTTTTTGTAGGTAAATTTTCAATTTGAGTTATTTTCGTATTACCTGTCTATCGAAACGACAAGTGAGAAAAACGATACATATTTTCAGCACCGAAATATAGACCTTATCACAAATACAATAAGGCCTATTTCAACATAATTTTGAAGCCAAACAAAGCAGTTCAACTTTCATTTGAATAATAAGTGTTCATGTTGTGAATATTGATTGTAGAGAGTACGATATAATTAATATCACGCAAAATTAAAATATAAGTTTATTCACTTACACATTTTCAATCTTAATAATCATCTCTCATTTTATAGTACCTACAAAACTTTTATAAATTAATTCAAAAATTAATGAAATCCAATTTTATTAAAATCCAAAAACTTCATTATATTCAGAAGTATCAAAAATGTATTTGAGTTTTAATTTAGTTTATTTTACCTAATTTAATCGTGTCCTTAATGTGATATAATAAAAAAAATGTGACAATTTTTAAGTGACCAAATTTTTTAATCTTACTAATATTATAAATTGCGAATGTTTAGATGGATGGATGGATGTTTATTTGAAGGGAATATCTCTGGAACGATTCAACGGTTCTTGATGAAATTTGTCACAGAGGTAAAACATAGTATTGAAGAACATATAGGCTATTTTTTTAATTCGCGCGAACGGATTCGGGACCGACAGCTATATAATATTATAAATGCGAATGTTTAGATGGATGTATGGACTGGAAAAACAAAAAGATTTAATAAGTTTATTTTTATAATTTGCGCAGACGGAGTCGCAGACGCAACAGCTAGTCACATATATCAAGCATATCAAGAGACAAAGTTTCAACGAAAATATGGACTAGTTTAAACCGATTTACGGATGACTAAAACAAGGAATTCACTTATTAGCAATATGTAGTCTGTAATGAAAAGCTAAATTAATTATAATTAATGAACATAAGATTAGTGTAAATATTATAGTACAAAGAATTGATTCATAATTTTATAATTAATATTTATATATTATTTTAATTTCCATCTGTATCTTCATAAATCAATAATAATATGATCGCTAATTAAAATCAGTAGTTTGCTTACATCTATATGTTTACCAAGATTATATAATAACTACAACTATTTATTATCGGACCATCTATTCAAGGACTGATATTGACTTCAAAGTAGTCTATTCCATTATTATTATCAACTCCGAGTACATTTTTCAAAACTACTTTTTTGATATAAAAACCAAAACTTCTGCTTCCCATCCCAACTGGTAATTGTCGATTGTAAAGACACATGTTTCAAATTTGTATACTTCATAGGGATTATGATCATATAATGTCTAGTAAGGATTTTTTAATAATGGAACAAGGAAACACCTGATCATCTAACTGACTGCTGATGAAAGACTACGCGTAGACTTACGCGCGTATGCATATTAAGAAATGTTAGCCGTCAATAAGGATGCCGTAATTCAGAAATACATAAGATGATGTGAATAAATTTAGATGATTTTTAACACCTAGTTAGATAGTCGAAAACATTTGAAGAATGTCGCCCTTTTAACTCTTTTACTATCGCCATAAACATTAACATGAAAGGTTTCATAGCGAGTCGTTTGTAGAGTGGGGTAAGAGGGAGATTAAAACGGTGTCCGCATTATAACAGTAGTGAGAATAGATATACGGCAGGTTCTCAGTTCTCGGCGTCCCGGGCAGGGCGAGGCGGGAGACGAAGCGAGCGAGGAGGTTGGTCGATGGCGGGTCGCGCAGGCGCGCGTAGGTCGAAGCCCTTACGGTTGCCGACCCGGACCCGGCCCGCCTAGCTCCGGGCTCACCCACTCCTATAATTACGGGACTATTAGATAGGCGAATTCACGCTTACTTATATACCCGTTGCTTCAAATATATAAGTAATGCTTGTTTTTGGTTTATTTGTAGCGAAACTAGAGCTTCATTAATTGTCACAACATGATTTCTCTCATGCTCACAAACATACAAACATAAACTTAGAGTTATAAAGCATTCAGAAATTATATCCGTCTACTAAGAGAAAAGCTTTTATCTTAGATTTTTCCGAGTCCTTTAGAAGATGTTATCAAGAGTGTGAGAGACATTTCATTCATATCTCCACAAGATTGTTCGCGACCTTGTCATTGTTTATCCCTGGCTAAATGATAAAATCCTTTTAACAAGCTTTTCAAAAGGTTTTACAAAGTCTTTATTTGCTTTGTGCAAGTTAAGTGCTATGAAGTCTCATCTATTTACTAAGCTTAATTAAAATACTGTTCTTTGAAAAGGATTAAATTTCAAACATTTCTATTGTACATTATTCCGAGTTTAATTTTTAAAGTTTTTATTGTACCTGACATAAGAAAATGTTGGCGATTTTAGAAAACTTAGCTTAATATTAGACGAAATAGAATGTCAGTATGCAGAGAAAGAATTTAAGACACATATGAGACTTCAAGAGAATTCGTGGAGAATGAAATCGGGGAAGATTGGATTCCAGTCCTGAACTGATGCTATATCAAAGACTAAGGTAATGAATTATTTAGAATAATAAACGTAGGTAATCAGGAAAAACATGTAACATATTACAATGCGCGATAATTAATTAAAAGAACACCCAGAGCGTTATTTAGGAAGAGCATAATTATAATATCACAGCTCACACACATTTCAATTGAGAAATTAATTAAAGACAGCCTAAAAGTTAACGGCTATCATTTTAAAATAACAGCGTTCCAAAAAACACACGTATTTAATTTTTCATAGATGTCGCTAGAGAGCGACTGTACTGTTTTCAGTACGGAGAGCAGGGACACGGTTGCATCGCTTTAAAAAGCTCGTATAAACATACCGAGAGTTTTAACACGCATCCGCTAATTGTATAGTACAGAATGCTAGTTGGAAGGCATAATACTAACAAAATCGAAGCTAATTTTAACAATGTATGCTAGTGTTAAATATCGTGCGGTCGAGTGTAAACATGGCGTCGGACAATGCTACCGTTATTTAAACACACGTTCGGGGAAACACTTAGTGATCGTGATCATTTTAGTGCAACAGGTAATGTGATAAATAATGAATTACAGTATCGCGAAAAAATCTTATCCATTTATAGAATTTTAAAAGTTAAATTACTTGGGAGGAAAACATCGTGATGCAAGCTTTTATACCTGCGCAATCGACTAAGGTCTAAACAACTCTAACTTAAGGTAGGCTGCTCGAGAAAAAAAAATAAGAATCAATATATAATATGTCCTCGAACCTAAAACTGTAACTTTAAAATAAAAATAAAATAAAATAAAAAATGTAACTTTAATAACCTGACGAGACAAAAAAACAAATAGAGAAAAATCACGTAAAAATCGTCACAACAAAATTTACACATTTATTTTCATACTAGCAGTCGGCCATGACTTAGTCAGCGCAGTATAAAAAAACTAGCCTATAATATGCCCGCATGCATCTGCTACCTTCCCATCAAAATCCGTCTAGCCGTTCCGGAGGTTACCCAGAACAAACGCGTCCTTGCGGACAGACACAAAAATTAAAAAAAAAATGGTTTTTCGTGATATACAGACACACGAATTTAATGTAATAATAAAATATAAATTCGAAATAAAAATGACATATGAAATCGACTATTCATATAAGTCGTAGCGGTGAATGGACAAAGAGCTTCGGCCAACATTTTAAGAAGCACTCGCTAAACAGTTTGATTAAGGGTCCGAAACAAACGGCAGTTATTTTAGAAATCCCTAACCATTGGTTGCTTGATACATGAGATGAGATACATCGTTACCGCAAAAATAGACACGAACTAAAGACCCCATACATTTATTTAATTAATTAAGTAATTGATGATATGTCGCGTAACTAATTAATTTAATCTCGTAAAAAATTAGGTAAACATAACTATCTATTCCATGTATTATAATTAGTCGAATACATAATTTTTTTACGAATTTTGACGTCACGTCAAAGAGGTTATTAGTCCTAAGATTATGAGTATAATTATTTAGAAATTCAACATATTGTTTTAATACTTTTAACCATTTGAGTACAGAACAATAATACAGAATAAATTTAAACTTGATATGACCCACAATAGTTTTATTTGCTCTCTTCGTCTATTGTTTAAAAAGGAATCTTCCACGATTTTTGCAGATTTTTTACTCGAAAATTTTCCACTTCGATAAGTGTTTTAAATCATAATTTATGCACATTTCATATCAGTTTTACCATAACACGTCAGGGACAGCTTGAAAACAAAATGTAAATTTAATCAGTTGCAGTCCACCGAACACTGCGTCAATACGAATTTGCCTTTCATCACACAAGATATCGCGTCTCATTCGTCAATAGAATATCAAGTAGACAAGGGTTCAATTTTAATTTTAAAATTTAATCTGAATTTTAACAGAATCCTTCGTGCAAGAGACCACTAAACGGATAAAGTACTTACCAATGTCTTTTCATGAAACTAATGTATGCTGTGAATAATATTTGATATCGTATCACGTCAAATCTATGATAGAATATAAAAAAAAAATTAGTTAATTAAGCACACAATTAACCCGGTTGACTCTACCCCTATGACACTCAAGGGATAAAACGAATCAAATAATTTAAAAATAGGTAGAATCTGTAACAATAGAACTAACTTACATAGCAAAAAATACCCAAAATCTTTCGTTTGAAATTAAATTATTTATGAACAAAATTTGTCTACATCTTGTAAACTCTTTGTAGTATCCTACGAATATGAAACCCAAGAAACAATGGTGTACATCGGATCCAGTACGATTGGTACCCACACAGATACACCATTGTTCGTTGCTTACCATTGCCCGCTAATGAGATTACGGCTCCACTGAATAAAATTAACACCAGCAGCAATGTTGCGATGTGAATCACGCAACACAAAACCCCACTTCGAATGCGGGTCTATTGCCTACAAAGTTCTAATAATTAAAAAGTTAACTTAGTAAAAATTTATTTATAAATTAAATTGTGCAGACTTCTGAAACTCTCTTCTATACTGTTACGTGTTTAACTATCGTAAATGGGGTTTCTTATCATACATTTAGTATAAAAAATCTACAATTTAAGCAACTATTTAACTTCTCGGAGTACGGCCGTTGTTGTTATTGTAATTACTTAAGTTGTAAGGGGCGGTTATTAATTTCGTAATGATACGCTAATGACATACAGAACAAAAACGAACAGAATGGGTGTCATCAATTTTACCTACTTATGATTTAATATGTGTCCTAAAGTTGTTTGTTTATTATGGACACAGTAAGATAGCAGCTGGCGTCCGGGGATAGAAAGTGTAGGCTGAACGCAGCGGCGTGCCTTCATACCTCGATGACCAACCAGACAGTTTCTCGCGATGCAATACTCAACGACAACACGTATTTTACACCCCCCCCTAACACATGGGGTCACATTAATTTTTTTTGTGCAAATATAATCATGGATAAGACAGGAGATACATCGGATTAATAATATCTAAATAAAATCGAAATTATCGAAATTAAATTGACTTTACATCTTTTGCAAGAAATCACGTAATGATGTTGTGATCGCTTTTATTTTTGCCACAGTTTTTTTATTTTATTATTATGTTATAAACCTTAAAGCTTCAAAGAAAGTTTATTATAATATAAAAAATCTTAAAAATGTTGCTGCTATTATGAAAAATCTTGGGATTTTAAATTACAAGAACACAACATTTAAAAGACCTCCCTTTGTTCTCCCACGTTTACTAATTCAAGGAAGACCGGGATTAACAAACAAACCAACTTCCCTATTACTTTAAGTATACAATAAACAAAAGATATGAGCTAGCCAGTAACAAAGCAGGCTGGCGTAGGAATGTACAAAGCAATACAATTTGTTATTTTTAATACTGGACAAAAATTAATACTCAGCAGTACAAACATGCGGGATATACAAGGGGGTTTAAAAAAAAAGAATTTAGATAAAAAAAGTAAATATATAGCATAATATAATGTTACTAAAGTGCATACGTTTATTGATTGTGTTATTCACCCCACTTTAATTAATTAACTGAAACGCGCCTGCCTTTACGATAATGTCGAATTAAATTATTATCACGTGCGTTATTGTCATGTTTTTTTGGATAAAGTGTTCATATTAAATAAAACGAGGAATGGCTTTTGCTACATGTGGTGTTTTTTTTGTTGTCAATATTACTGTTAGGTTCAGCCACACTGACACTTTTATTATCATCCCTTGCTCTTTGCAAAAACAGAGACAATATGTACCCATACAACTGACACGGCAGTGAAGTTTCACGATTATCAAAAATATCCTATGTCTTTTAACTCTTCTGGTTCATGTTATATTAAGGTGAAGAGGTTTTCATATAACAATTTGGGGGAAACTAGTATTTTTTTTTGGTACAATAACTTTCTTATCAAATTTAGATTGCGAATAAACGATGAAACACTTAACTATTTTGGATGGACTCATACAAATATAACTAACGTTGCATACGAAGCAGTGTTCGTAACTAGTTAAGCAACCACATCCGTTAAGGACTAGCCTCTAAAGTCTTACAGCCGCGTTCCACTGCCAAATAAGTTAACACGAAACAGAGATCCTATTATGAATGACAATTTACTAACGAATTCGGTTCGACTACGATAGTATCTAGTCTGCAACATAATGCATCACCAATAGGTGCGTTACACTCATTAGTATGGTGACATCGTACCACAATAAGGATCGGCTACGAACTTAGTTACGGCCTCGTAACTAACGTCTCTAATTAATTAACTAGGTGTCCCGAGGTGAGCTTCATTGCGTGACAACAAGATACTAACCACCTATTTAGGCCTAGTCGCCCTTAATCGCACTCCCAAGCCCCCGATGGATAGCGATCGCCACGCAAACTCATTTTTAACGCAAATGAATCGAAATCCCTAAACGTTAATGTAGTCATCAAACTAAAAATTTCTTGGCAGCATTTAATGATTCCAATATTCGTTCAAGATAAATATTTTCATTCGTTAATTAAGGAACGAAATCCAAAACTATAATACAACTCGAATTCTGAGTCAAATGTACTGATAAGGTGTAAAAAGAAGTCAATACGCTAATGGAGAGATAAGACATGTTAAGTAGTCTTGTATAAACAACAATCGCCTTAATTTAATTCCAATCTAAGGTAAAAATACTTTCCCCGTAGCATCAAACTGCATATTTTTCTCTAATACTCGCTAATAAAATATTTCTGGTACAAAACGTTTCTTCGCGTAACGGTTTGTACTTAATTCTACGACCATTACCTTTATACATATCCTTTTCATCTACACTATACATAATTTAAGCGTTGGATTGAAAATACAGTTTGAAGATCACTATTGTAATGTTTGTGCTCTATTTCTCGTTATTGATATAGCTTTTATTTATAACACAGGCTAGAGTTAGATTTCTAGTTTACTGCTTTCGCTCAATATTGACTTTCATCGTAAAGAAGTAAGTAGTCGACCACAGGAAAGTATGTCGCCAACGGAGTAAGTGGACGCTTTTATACGCGTTCATTTCACACGGACGCATTTTCTGAGAAAGCTCGAAGAACCACAAAGAGTCAGTTGTGCGACGTTAAAATTGCGTCTTTCGCGTACTAACGCTCAGAAATACCTCGGTGACCAATGCTTAAAACAGATGTTGAACTGACAGCTTTAACACGCTTGATACAAAGTCAAGGAATATGGAGCTTAGAGTAAAGGACAGTAAAATTATATTCATTGCGTGTTTTACAATCGATAAATGTATGGAGGATGTGCGTAAAAATGGAACGTATTGAGATATGCGGGATGATAGATTTATGGAAGAGAAGAAGAATATATTGTGCCGACCCTTCGTAGGAACAAGGACAAGTTAATGACGTATTTTAAAACCGGTTTCAGGAAGACAAGTCAAACAATTCAACTAACACCGTCTATTCGATAGCCATTCCAAAAATCAATTTTCAAATTTAGGAATCTAAATTATATTAAACAAAGTTTTAAAAAAGTAAAGTAATAATTAAATAACTGTTTCAGAAAATGCACATCAATTTATTATCGCCGAAGTATTGTACTTCTATATTTGACCGTTTAGTTTGGGTTTTTGAATCTTTAGCTAACAATCAAGAAGTCTCAACAAAAATAAATAAACCGGTATACAAGAATACCGGAGCCCGCTGAGGGCACGAACAAGTCCGATACCGCTTCTTTAAGCCAAACGACTATTAACGAGGATATATTTATGACGTCTATAAGTGTCATTAAGAAATGAATTGACACGACGCGACGTCTACCTGCTTCCTTTGAATGATGTGCGTTATTGAATGTTTTAAATTCTACATTCTTGTATTAACAAAGATTTCGTTAAAACGTATTTTTTTTTGATTGTTTTAGCCGACTTCAAAAAGAAGGAGGTTATCAATTCGACTGAATTTTTTTTTTTAAATACACATAAATCCAACGTAAAAAAACGATCTCTTCATAATTATATTAAAGAAATAATCAATTTCGGAGTCTTTTTTTCTTTTTAATAAATTCTCAATTTTAAAATAGTAGCAATTTCTCTTTAACTGGTAATGACAAGCATTTAAACTGTACTTTATTATTTCCACGAGAAAACAAATGTTTCAGTAAATTAAAAAAACAACTAGTGTTTGATACATTTATTTTTATCACGGTGTTAATATTCAAAAGTATTATAATGATTGCACGTAAGTATGCCGTTGCAATATCAATTCAGTATGAATTTTGCATTAGCGAGGCGACAGCGTATCGAAGCATTCTCTACATTACTGCTAGATTAGGGCGGCCATATTTGATAGTTTGCGAGGGGATAATTTGACAAGGGTAGGGGCATACAAAGAACAGTATAAGGGCTTATAATTACAGTGCTTTAATCATAAATAATGAAAGATATATCACTAACTATAAGTTTCCTTTGTTATAACATATCAGTTTCTTGAAGGAGAATGTGTGCGATGAGGATATGTTTTTGTAAGTGTTTCGCAGTGGAACACAAGGTGAGATTTTAAAAAACTAGTATAAATTTAGGCACACACGTATCTTCGAAAACGTTGTGCATGGTAAGGCCGAATTGTAATTAATAATATCTATCTCTTTATTTAATAGATGCGCTTAGTTAATATAACTAGAACTAAAGGGATAGAACTTTTCCGAAAGTCCAAAAGTACCTAAACCAATTCTTCCATCGAGATTTGTTTTCCCGAAGGTTAAAAAAAACTCGTTGAATTGTAAATATGAATAACATTGCATAAGTGTTGTCTGTTGTCTGTAACAGTTTACGTAAAAACAAATGCTGTTTTTTACAATTTCTGTTATAAGTGCTTAGATTGGTTAATCTTTTCGACGAGGTTTTTTCTTGTTAAGCGATATATAACTTGATTAAAATTGAACCTTCAGATATATTCCAGCTAATACTAATTCTAACACTTACTTAAGGTGAAAGGTAGATTTTTTTAGTAAAAATAAATAACAGTAACCGGTTATCAATCTCTAAATGGACCCTACAGAATAATTAAAGAATATATATAACAACAGTTTAAATGCACGCGGAAGATAAAAATCATCTTTACAGTTTACACAGACCTTTCACATGTCTTTCACTTATTTTCCATAACCTGATTTACCGTTAAAGAAATGAATTATTCCTTATTTAATATAAATTAAAATTTTTAGTACAAGAAATTCTAAAACATACGATAATCACGTGTCAACCGCCTTTCCTCGTGTTTATCTACTACTATTTGCTAATCGAAGTGAATTTTTTTCGTAGATTTTTGGAGGACTAACATTATAAAAGTAACTTTCGTTTTCTTATAATTGTAAGTAAACGACAACAGTCTAATTTTTTCTAAACAAAGAAAGAGATAGTAAAATGTAATTACTGTTTGTACTTACTAGACCCTTAATGTGGAATGGTAATTGAGACGTCCATTGCCGTAACAAGTGAACGTATGATGATAAAAAAGCCGTTTCGGGTATTTACACTCACGTAGAAAGTTACGAAACGACGTACCGCAAGAAATGCTTCTACTTCTAGAAGTAGCGGTTCGTTCATGCGGAGCGGTAAGTTCTTGCTGTACGTAAAAGACTAGTCTTTTGCCAACAAAATGTGATTAAAACTTCAATTAGATATAGTATTGGAAGCAATATGAACGAACAATTGACAATCGTCAATACAATAAAGAAAAATGTATTATATGTTCGGAATAGTAAAGATTGAAACTAAATTGATTTTAGTAATTGTTACTAAGTTCGAAAGCTACATTTCCCAGGAGTAACAAAGAACAATTTTATTAGTAACCTACGTAGGTACTGAATATACCCTAATGTATTAAAGTGAATAAGAGTCATACACACTTTTACTGCACTGTATTGTTGAAGAAAGAAAAGTAACTATAGGTCAAAACAGTGAGCGCATTGAAAGGTTGTACGACTGTACGCGTCATACATGAGTTGTGTAGAAAGTGATCTGTATAGAGGGGTTCGGAGTGAGCTTTATTAGTTGATAATGTGTGCACAAGGTTAATACAGGGGGCAATGACCGGCAGCGGATACCGCGCTATACCCCGCCTCGCCTCGCCTGCCATGTGCATCCACGACCGATGTTCACTCCGCTGTCACTATTTACTATTGATTTTTATTGTAGTCCGATTCATAATTATTGGCTACTTGGAGCAACTTGCCTCCTGAATTTGTTTTGAATTGTAACATTTTGTGTTTTTGTGTGTGGCATTCGACTTCAACTTATTTGTAGTAGTACTTAATGGTATGTAGGGGGATAAAGAGAATGTATTTATTTATTTGTAACGCTAGTAGAAACTTCTTTGAGTCAAATGCAACTTAAGATTTTTTCTTTATTTTAAAAACTAGCTGTCGTCCGCGACTCCGTCCGCGCGGAATTAAAAAAAACGTAATAAGTAGCCTATGTGTTCTTCCAGACTATGTACATCAGTGCCAAATTTTCTCCAAACTGCCAAAATTTTGTGCCATTTATAATATTAGTAAAATAAAATAGATTAATTTAAATTAAAAGTTTACACAATTTTAAATAATCAGAATTGTTTTGTTATGCAAATTCGAACTGGCGAAATTTATTGCTACGATACAATGAAAACGAATTTATATTATTATCCTAACAACTGTCACGGAGAAATTAATCTTTCATTTTATTTGTAAATGTTGTTAATTTTATGATAAACGAAAATAACTACTGTTAATTTCATTTATAAAATATGCTACCTTAATATTATAGAAATTGAAATTTAATATTAGGAAATAACTCAGCAATTTTTTTATATTAGTAAAATATATTTCTATAAATTATTATATTATTAGGATATTACAAAAGCAACGGTCAACGGTTATCGATACTTAAATTTGCTTCGATTTCTTTGTCTAATATAAGCGCAGCAATCTTGGGCGTAGTTTTTTTGACCAACCGCCGGGATGCAAAATCAGTCTGGACTCATAACACGTCTACGTGACAGATGTCACGTATACCGTTATTTGAAAATATAGATGTATCAAATTTCAATATATCACGTCCAATGGAATTCTTAGATTAACAGATGGCCGATCGTTTGCCCACACAAGATTACCAGGAACTTATTCAATTACTTGGATTTGTGTTGTTGATTCTATGAATAATTTTATTGATACCAAGTCATTTTATGAAATAACAGAATTAAAATCTTAAAGTTAATTAATTTATCATGTTTAAAGTAAACTGTTCATAACTGTTTAAAACGTGGGACTATAAAACCGACACTGTTAAAAGAGTAGCTGAAGTATATTTTGTTATTGAGTTCGAAATTGTAAAAAAATAACGAGCGACCCACTGCCCAAATATGTCCACCACAATAAAACTTTATTTCTTATTGTGTTAAGGCAAGTTACCACGCTCTCTCAATTTTTGTTTTTCACATCGCTAACGTACAACTTGTTTTCGTAATACGTATTTATAAACGCTACTGTCGTGCAAGTGTTCAAATATTTAACTCCGAACTTTAGCTTTCGTTGATTTCAAATATTTAAGTTAATTTATACGTTGTACAATAATGTAATTTAGTTCACACTAGCTGTCGCCCGCGTCTCTGTCCGCGCGGAATTTAAACTTTTTTTTTAATAAGCCTATTTATTCTTCCAAAATGTTCTTCATATGTGTTGAGCCAAATTTTATCAAGATCCGTTGAACCGTTCCGGAGATACGTCCAAACAAACATCTGTCCATCCATTCAATAAGAAAATGTTTCACCTTCAGTATGAAAGAAACCATAGAATAAATACGGAGAAGAAATTGAGCAACATTTGAAAATTTATAGGACTTTCTTATTTAAGTCTGATATATCGTGAAATCTCTTATATAGAAAATTACATTTGATCACGAAAATTGCTTTGTTTTTAAGACTCATTTTAGTATCTCTGTGTCTGTATATTATTTTATTTACATTATTTAAATAAATATATATATTGATTTATATATTGTGTCATCGAAACTAAGTAATCGGTCTATTTTAAACGTAATTATCTCGATCAGTTACGAGCTTTGGGATGTCAGTAGCCTTAATTTATAGTCAGGCATCTTAAGAATTAGGTCTTAGTGACTAGAAGTTGTGCGGAAATCACTAATAAAAAAATCTTTAATTTTATAATACGAGAGCAAAAATATTGTTTTGCAAAATAATTTAGTTAAGTTTAGTTGACGTTGAGATGGAATTAAAGCGTCAACGGCGGTCACCCGATGAGTACTCGAATCCGACTGGTGACGACATCTGGCGACCATGCCATTCAACATGTGTTTTTTTAATTAACGCTGTTTATGAAGCGCTGTTAATAAATTCATATTCCAACTTAAAATACCATTAAGTTATTAAATTACTTTTGAGTAAATTTATTTAAATTACTTTTGATGGTGTTTTTACTTTGGCGTTGCAATATGACAGATAATTAGATAAAAAATTGACAACTTCATTCTTTTTAACAACATGTATTAACAATTTGAATCATTAATATAGTTACCGTGGGTCCCTATATATATATATATTGGTTTCAGAAACCCACGGTTTGCTTAATTTATAGTACACTAGCTGTCGCCCGCGACTCCGTCCGCGACATAAAAAAAGAACTTAATAAGTATCCTTTGTGTTCTACCAGACTACGTTCTGCATCTGTGTCAAATTTCATCAAAATTCATTGAGCCGTTCCGAAGATACCTTTAAACAAACATCCGTCCATCCATCTAAACATTCGCATTTATAATGTTAGTAAGATAAGATTATAGATGCATAACAACCTAACGCTAACAGCAGGAGCCCGCAAACACCTACACTGCTGATCAAAAAAAAACTTTATTAAAAAAAGTCTCACCGCTATTGAATTCTACATTTATGTTACATTAGTTCAACACGGTAAATTGTTATGATGCATTCGATTTTAAACTGGAAAGCTGATTTAAATGAAGTATTAGCGTAATTGTAAACAATGCGTGCTTTAAACACCTCAAACAATCCCTCCTTTAGCCCAAATAACGTTTAAGACAAAATAGGAAGTGCATAGCTTCACGGACGTAAATCAAATACATGTTCCCTAAAAGTCAAACAAATGCATACCACAAATAGATCTTGCTCAATATACGTTTGGTAATGTGATTTACATTTACTAGTAATTATAAACTAAATCTTACTACTACTTACTACTTACTTAGTTTAAAATTTAAATTAAACTTTATCCAGTATCCAAAGAAAAATTACATCCGTACAATACGTAAGTTTAAGAATGAAATGAATTAAAATATTCAAAACTTTAAGTACAACATATTCATAAATCGCTAGCTTAAATTAAATACTTGAGATAAACATTTCAATGATGTCATTATTGTTTATGAATAACTAGCTTTTACCCGCGACTCCGTCCGCGCGGAATAAAAAATAGAAAACGGGGTAAAAATTAAGTGGTTCAGCTACCTGCCCACCAATTTTCAGTCAAATCGATTCAGCCGTTCTTGAGTTATAAATAGTGTAACTAACACGACTTTCTTTTATATATATAGATGTAAAATATCTTCTATTTATAGTATAAGTAACAACCGCAAGTTTTAGGCGTCTTATCTGCCTTTTAGTGTGTTTTCAAATCGGTTTACGACCTTACAGTTGGCAAAAAAAAAATGACGACCCCTTAAAAAGGATGCACGATCCCCTCGTGTATCGCGATTCACAAAAAAAAAAACTTAGGGTAAATATTAGATAAATCAGTGTTTTCAATCAATAATGCTGCAAATATTTAATTTCGAAGTTGAAACATATCGAATTCATTTGTGTCATAAGTACGTGTTTTAAATATAAAAATCAACCGCAGCCCTTGGAGATATATAGTTGAATGGACTGAGAGTAAGCTAGCCTTCGACATGCGTTGGATGCATACAATTGAGTACGTTCCTTTATGATTGTTGAATAATAAACACATTATATTATCAACACATAAATCAACTTATAGCTTACTTGCCAAATCAATTGATTAGAACTTTTATGTGACAAATTATAGAGAAAATCCATTTTCTCTTTTTTTTCCAACTCAAATATGAATAAATAAAACTAAAAAAAAAGTTGGAATGAACTTAAACATTACCGCAATACAACGTTACGTTATACTTTCCACACAATTTTGTAGAATTTCGTAGAATTCGGATAACTATGAGTTAATTAATTCCTTAAAAATTTAGTATTCCCAGAAACAAAACATTGTTGAACAGAATCTTAAAGAAGTAACAATACTAACAGCATTAAAAGTCTATTACGAAACAAAATAAATTTCTTTATTTATATTTTAATCCCTTAAACACAAGAGAGCTGTATTGCAAAACAAAGGAATCCAAATGCTCAGTGACAATTTGATGACATCGTTAACCTTAATACGAAAGTGAACGATTGACGAAAGTCAGCAATATTATAAAGGGAACTTAAAACAGGTTTGAAAATATCAACGTAAACAAAAATCCATTAGACTCGAGACGTGTATGAAATTTAATTAATCACACTTATTCGTGCTCTCTTTGTTTATATGAATAGTCCGTTTGGTTTCCTTTTCAACCCGATTGCGATGCACCGTCTTATTTGTAATACATATATGTACGTAGGCGAGTATTTACTATCTGTTATACTTCAATGAACGCGTGTCGTAAACGAATGTTTTCTAAAAGAGGTTTAAATATTAATTTTATTATTGCTTTATCATCGCTTTATCTTAAAAATGTTATCTTAATCCGGAAAATTTTTAAGAAAATTCTTTTTAAACTGTTGATACCAATGCATTTTGCTTAATTAGAAGCCTTTTAGTACTTTACTTTGACTTATCGTCTGCATCCATGTCGATATATTTAAGGTGGCAGGTAGCGCTGACGCCTGAAGCTAAATTTTTATCCGGGATTCCATTCTATGTTTTGCTGCTGTTTGAGAAAAATACAAAACATATTAAAAGAACAGTGCAATACGTTCTCCATGTCATTGTTGACCAATCTATAGCTTTCCATGCTTTTTCAACATTGGTATCTGGAAAAGTTCGTTCTGACACGCCCTTCTCTCTCGATATACTTTTCTGAGTTGAGTTAAACATCTCTTTCCCAACTTCGGCAAAAGTCTAACAAAAGAAATGCTCATCAGCCAAAATAAAATTTAGCCTATTCTTTGTTAAAAATATCAATTAACGTTGTTTTCTAATACAAAATTCGCCTCTTTATCTCTGTTTTATCAAAGATATTGACAGGGATGACGATATGTTTTATACAGAGATTTGGGTCTCGGAAAACAATCGGTTAATCAACTAAAAACAATTGCCTATAACATGCTTGTTTTTAATATAACAAAATCGAGATTTCTCTTCAATCAATGCTACTGGAACTCTCAGGTTTCTTCATATTGACCTATAATTCTACAAACCTCATACTTGAGAATAAGTGCAAAATAAAAAAATACACAATTTAAGTAAATGATTTTTAAATTTGGCAGTGCGGGCATTCGCAACGCGAAACTCGCAACGTAAAATTCGCTGTATAAAACTTTCTAGAAAAACGGGAATGTAAAAAAACTTAACAATTAAAAAAAAACTATAAAAGGAACTATCGTACTAATCAATAACTATAACTTGAAATGTAAATACCCCGAAGACAGCACAGCATACTAAAAACAACAAAAGGAAACATGTTTGGGAATCGGTACTACCTAAACATTTATAAATTTGGTTTAGGTGCAGGTGAACACGCAAGCGTAAGGGATTTAACTAATTTAAATAATACAACACAACATAAAAACTAACCTGGTACTTGATGCCGGCCAGACGTATCCATGTCTCAACTTTCAAGCAATAAGGAGAAGTCGAGGGCAATACGGGTGTACGTGTGAATTGATATAGGTACACGACGTCCTTCTCAAAGTTAGTCTTATGTACGTTCGGCTTCGGGGGAGCTGCTTCTGGTTTTTTCTCCTCTACTTTTTCTGCCTTCGCCTCAGTCGCCGGCGGCTCCTCTTTAGTCTGCCCATTGTCTACCGTGGACTCATCTTTTACCTCCTTCGGCTTCTCAGGGGTTTCGGGAGTTGTTGGTATGGCTTCTGAGGTCATTTTGAATACTTTTTCACTCAAGTCTATCGAGTAAAGCACAAACTGTCGCGTCGATTTATTTTTTGTGTTAACACAACGCGCGCGTTCAAATAACTGATACTCTTACGACCGCCTCGTAAACGAGCAACTGAGAGACTGACTTCGGGTCGGGCGGGCCGGTTCCCGGTTGCTCCGCAACGCTTTGAATAGCCTCGATCGTTCCACACAAAATGGCCGCTTTCTCCCGAACGCGATCAATGCAGCCAATTTATTTGTTATACATAGAATACTATGTTGTTAGATTTTCCTTCTTACACATTGTACATTTTTGAAATTCAAAATTATTTTACTAAGTTAAAATTGTGAAATCAAAAAGACAGTGAACGTTAGGAAGTGCACAAAATTTTGGCGCTTAATTCGAAATGCACAGTGCTGCAGGCATTTCCGGTGTAATAAAAATTCGCTAAAGTAATTTTATTTCACTTATTTATTTATTACATGTTTTATTATTATTTAATAAGTATTTTTAGTGTAATTGATTTAAGTAAATTTTTTAGTATATTTTCATCTCTTCGGGTTTCAAGTGGCACAGTATTTATGGTAAAACAAGGAACGATGAGAAAGGCGCTGCTATCGCGGTTAGTTCTGTGAGGAAATAAATGTTAATGTGAAACCGGACAGGGATTAAATTGAAAATGGTACAAAAAAATAATGACATGATAGCAGTACGAAAAGGACTTTATGGCTTTTTTGACATTGAAAGGAGGGCGATATTATAAGCTATATATAATTTAACTTCTGTCCACCGGATCAAATATCCTTGTCGGTCTATAAAACATAATATGTCAATTGAGCAGAGCTGGGCATTAACTCGTTAATCCGTTAATCGTTAATTAACGAAGTTAACATTTTGCTTAACGGATTAACTTCAAAAAGTGTTAACGCTTTTGTTAACTTCCTTTAAACTCAACTTCCGTTAATAAAAGTCCGTTAATCGTTAAATTAGAAACTTGGAGACGTCCTGTCATTTTGTTTAAATTACCAAGTAAAAAACCAACCACGAAGTTTTTACATAAAAAAAATCATTGAAGTTTTTATGAGTCATGCAAATATTTTTAAAAAGAAGCTCCTAATTTGTTACAATATCAAATTTAATGATTTGATTCAATGAATTAGGTTAGGTTTCATTTTATTTCATCTCATTAAATTTCATTTTCATTTCATATCAATAAAAATAATCTACTGAAGACTTGGCTGTTTGGGCATAGTTCCCTTTGCCGACCCAAAATGGGTGAAGAAAACAAAAAAAATCATTTTCCAAACATTTTAGTTAGTCGAGTTTTTTGTGTTTTTATTATTCTATTAAATTGCTTCATTTTTTCGCAACTGTATTAAAAATAGTTTAGTACACGTGCGGAACCGTCATTACAACTTGTTCCCACTGTCAACCCTCACCTTCGGCTGCGCCTCGGCTCGGGTAGACATTTGTCGGAACTCTTTGCAATGACAGGCTTTCCGCACTCGTAATGAAATATACTATAATGCATTCATACTTGTCTCTAATACTAATGTGTTATAGAATGTATAGTCAAATTACTATTTTAAACAAGTATCGCCACAATAAGTGTGAAATTAGTATGTATAATTTTGGTATGGTTAACTGTTAACGATTAACTTTAACTTGCGTTAAATCTTCGAGAATTTAACGATTAACGAAGTTAATTTTTTAATTGACGAAGTTAACTTTTAGATTAACTGTGCCCACCTGTGCAATTAAGCTTTTTGACGAACAGGAATGAAGGACGGTCTGTTTTGTCAATGTTATTTGTGTAAACCGTGGAATTCCACTGCAGGAACAAATGCAATTAAAATATTGTTCTCTATTTTTCCCAAAAGATCATCCCTCGCGATGACATTTTTATATAGTGTTGCCAGGCGTCCGAATAAAGCCGGACATATCTAGGCTTTTTGATTGCGTGTCCGGCCAAAATAAACGTTGTCCGGCTTTTGTTAGGCTTTTTACATTTCCCAAAAGAGTGTGTATCATACTAATACTGAGACAAAATACTAAATAATATAGGGTGTCAGACCTTTCTATCTAAATGTCCGGCCAAACTGGCTGGTCTGTCCGGCAAGTATGTTTGGCGACCTGGCAACCCTATTGTTATACAAGTGTATCGACAATTGAAATCTAGAGTAAAACTAGCCAATGCCTTGTAACAAGAAGAGATTAGACCTCTCTCCTAAACAAGAGCAGAATAGAATATTTAAAATGCTTTGTTTGGCTAATTTCGTATTTAATTTTAATGTTATAGTGATGTAAGAAAATAAAACACCATGGGAGGATAACTTTATTTATTTCAAACATTTCAAAAGCCTAAAATTATATCATTTTTACCTTTAATTTAATGAAAATAAGAAAAAGCCAATGAATTAATTTATATATTCGTGTTAGTAAAATGTGTTTTCATAGACGAAACTAATCATACTTTTCATTTTTATAGACAGACACAACATTGTTTTTGTATCTGTTTCGATGTTTCAATGATTACGCATGGCAATACACGTGTCTTTACATTTTTTTTCAATAAATCCTTCGTTTTTTATTTTCACCATTACAAAACACAGTATGTTGTTTCCTTTATATAGGAATTGCAAAGGAAAGTACACGAAATTTATAAAAAATCAATACTTCATTTTATAGATTAACCAAAAACACAAATTAATTTAAAATGTAAAACAGACTGTATAATTCATACTATTTAAATGGTAAATTAAATCAGTTATTTATTGAGCAAAATTACATGTATATTTCATATTTTAAAAAATACAACTAAAGTCAAACGTGGATAAGCGAGAGTCCAAGGCAGTGATTATCAAACTTATTTCTTTCACCGCCCCCTTTGAAAATGAATTATTTTTCAGAACCCCTAATTTTTATTCAGCCCTAAAACTTAAAAACCACAATTTCATTACTTTAATTAATTTCATTGCCCCCCATTTTTTGGGCCCCTTATCGCCTCCTAGGTTTCAAACGCCCCCAAGGGTGCGTTATCGCCCACTTTGAGAAACACTGGTCCAAGGGATCGCGATCTTTTTCCCGCTTATGGAGTTCATCTGTTGGGACATCTCGCTTATCTGTGTTCAACTGTAATAATATTAGGAATGGATTTAAAACTATCTGTGAGTTAATGTGTAATTGTTGGTTTAAATCGCCGTGATTTGAATTAATATATATTGTTTATTTTGTCAAAGATAATGAAAGGGATGACGTTAAATATAACACAAATCACAGCAGTAGAATTCTGTGTTAAAAATTAATGCTGACGTCCAACACAAATATAAAATTGAAATACGAATATTAAATACATCGAGCCTAAACATAATAAATTTAGTGTTTAATTTAAAACTAATTCTAGCTTAAATATATGTCAATCCCTTTAGCATTCACTTAAGACACCATTATAATTATTAAAAAATATGTAAGCTTCCAAAATTTTTAATTGACAAATAAATAATAAAGTACTTGTACTGCAAGCAATTTTGGTTACTTACTTAAGGGTAAAATAATATGATATATGTTGACGTTCATAAAAATCACTGGTGTTCAACTTAACATTTTCTAACTAATACAGATCGTGTTTATTGGAATACCATTAGTACATTTCATCCTTTTTTTTCTAATCATTGACTCTAACAATTGTTCTTTAATAATGTAGAAGAATTAAAAAAAAAGTTCATTGAATATTTTTCACGTGTTAATGAAGATCAGTACATCTTCGTTAGGGCTCATTTAGACATAATCCGAAATCGTAAGAACAACACTTCAAAGCGAGACAAACTTAAGTATTGCCATATTTCGGGTTATTCCTGAATGAACCTTTATAGTAGATTCTCACTGCAGCACACCCTTACAAAAAATATTGCTATCTTTTACTGTTAAGTGAGGGATAATAATATATTTTGTACGAATATTGCAACAGTGGAAACCAACGATTAGAATACAATTAAAGTTAAAAAATACTGAAGCTGTTAATATTTAAATCGATTGCGTATCTTATTTCTAGTAATATTTATATTAAATGCACCGCCATCGTATTGCTTAAATAGATTTAAAAATTATCATTACATTTTAATTATTCTCGAAGGTTAATTGCACTTTAATGTAATGTTAGTAATTGCAAGAAAGTACATTATATACCTGATTATAATCAAACCTATTTACACAGACAAATTACACATTACACCGATTCAAAAAAATTCCAAAATATATCTTATGATACACCTTTTTCTCACATGATTATATAATATTAGCTATTTTTATTACACAATATCACTTAATTTTATCTCACCATTTTCTATAAATAACTTAATTAAGTGAAATACCATAATGAACGTCTATTTGGCGTCTCTCGGTTTACTTAACTTCTGTGTTGATTTGAAACGCAAGGATACTAATTATAAGGGTGCATTCAGATCTGGTGAAACCAGACAACTGGGAACCTGGTATGAAATACAGTATAACCTGGATAAGTGAAAGTACAAGTACCGCGATATCTCCGAGTTTCTCACTTATTGAGGACATCGGGACCGGACAATGACTCTCGCTTATAAAGGCTGTATGAGTTCAGGACTCTATTAGTTAGTATAAAATATTTTGAACGCATTTTGCATTATTTAATTTCTCTCCCAAGTAGAGTCGGCAATAGAGATGGCCGGCCGTAAAAATTAAGTTTTATAAAACCTTGTGAGTCGACCACATATAAGTTAGATAAGGCCAGGGAGATTTCGTCTAGTATATACTTGGAAAACTTTTTATTTACTATCTATATAAAATTGATTTAAAGTATTATTAGTAACTAATAGATCAACGGTATTTTGGTGGTAAAGGCAAGGTATTTATATACCTTTTAATACTTAATATGAAAGCATAGAATATTAAAAAAATATCTAATATATAAAATTCTCGTTTTCGTTCCCGTACTCCTCCGAAACGGCTTGACCGATTTTGATGAAATTTTGTGAGCATATTCAGTAGGTATGAGAATCGGCCCACATCTATTTTTCATAACCCCCCCCCCCCCATTTTTTAACTGCGCGCGGACGGAGTCGCGGGCGACAGCTAGTTATTTTATACGATCAATACAATAAGATATTGCTTATAAAATAACAAAATAATCTAAAGTCAATTTACAATAATTGTAATAATAATTACTATGACCATTTCATTAGATTTACCGATTTTTTTTCTAATACTTTTAAAAGTAAACTTCTCGGAAAATATTTCTATTTATAATCTTATTTTTATGCAATACGTCTAGAAAACTTTGTACACTTAAAGTATATTTTTTTTTTATAATTGGCAGTAAAAGCGAAAAAAATAAAAAAGAAATCAACTTAAAAATAAAGACGTCAAATTAATTATATCAAAATCGAAAATTAATTGGTTAAATTAATCAATAATTAATTTAATTAAACAGTATAATAGAGACTATTCTCTCTTTTAAGCGTATGACTTATAAATGCGAAATTATATATTATTTACACAAAGAGGAAAATATAAGTTTATAGAAAGTAATTAACTTAAATAATCTAAGGATTTAATTTGGGACATAATTCAATAGTATCGAATTACGCGTGCAGCGTTCAAATTGACAAAACAAGCCTTTTATGTTCTGAAGCTACAAATTCGATTGAAGACGAAAGAACTCAGTGAAAGACTTAGTAACTCGACAATCAGAACTTGTGCAAAGCGTTGCCTAGCAACGCAAATAATGGTTAGCGGGTATCCACCACAAATCTATTAAATTCGTATATTTACGTGACCCGCGCTCTATTGACAGACTGCAAAAAACGTAAAAATACGTAGCCCGCATGCCAAGTGGTATACAACTAATACTAAAAAAATAAGAAAAAAAGCTAGAAATAAAATAAACATCACCGTAAGGATAAAACCAGACAAAGCAGCAACTAGAGTGAATTATCTGAGATTCCACACGACCGCTACAGCATCACTTCATAGGCACAGATAATCCCAACGTATTTTAAAGCTTCAAACTTCAACTGTATTGACATTCAAAGATTGACTATTAATAGGGTAAAATCCTTGTTTAAAACGTAACATCAGAGGGCTTAGCACGAATATTCGTAAAAATTCGATGAAGTTACGAAAGCGCGTGTCGCAAATATTCACGCTAGGCCCTAAATTCTGCATTAATTCATGTGGCACTTATCGACTTTGTCATCCAAAAGGGACTGCTTCAACAGCTACTAAACTACTCAGTTAGTTTAGTTTAGAAATAAATTTTTATCAAAGCTATAATGTTGTTTTTAAAAGCATAAAGATAAAATTCCATGTAACTTCAATCCCACTTCGCCATTCAATAAACTAATCACTGACCGATTTAATGATAAAAAAAAATCATGCTGATAACTTGAGTTTGTAATTTAACGACCACTTATCTCACCTATTTTTACCTTGGATAAAAATTATTTAATTTTTTCTTGATACTATGTCACAGCCCTGTCAGTGTCTTCAACCGTATGCTATGCTGTGTTGATCTGGTCCACATTGAGATGTGTTATAAATCTCAATCGCATCTGCAACGCAGGACGCAGCTTCCTAATCACGTTTTCAACTTCATTCTTCATAATATCACCAACAAACATGTATTTTATATGATAACTGGACAATGGTTAAAGATTTAACAACAAATATATTCATACAATATTTTATTAATGTCACTCTCTGCTATAAAACTTCAAAATCTATTATTGACTTCGGCTGTAATTCAAAAACTGCTGGATCATTTTTGATGTGAAACATCTATAGGCTCACTTGTAAACCGAATTGTTGGCGTGGCGACGCTTGCCGTGGCGACGGGTCGCCACGCTATACTGAGGTATACATATATATATATTTTATGTGTAGTAGAGTGTACGGTGTGACGACGCGTCGCCACGCTATACTGAGGTATACATTATTATTATAATTATTATTATCATTATCATCATCATTATTATTTATTTAATTATAATATTTTATGCATATTACTTGTACACACACGATGTTTCACATCTGCCAGGCGTCCCATGACGGCTCACAAGTTTTTTTTTATATAGTGGATCCTACAGCTGTATTTAGCTTAGTATTGACTTTACAAATTTACTACCTATCGCTCGCGATTCCATCTGTGCGGATAAAAAACTTAGTAAGTATTAAGTATTTTTCCAGAATGTTCTACAGCTATACATTCTAACAATACTCCATTCATCCATACATCCATTTATAATATTAGTACAATTGAAAAGGATACAGCAAGTCACATATGGGGTCGACGTATTGCAAATGCGGTTGCAACTTGTCTATATGGGCGAGTAACTCGTATAGAGTCAGAGTAATGTCCATAACAACTCTAGATATATCAGAGTTGAATCGCTGCAGGAACGGACCCACCATATGACAGAGGAACAACAGTTGCGTTTCTGTTCTGATCTCTGGAGCCAGTTTCTCTTTCACGAAGCTGTAATGTTAAGATTTTATGTAAGAAATGTAAAATAAATGACACAGAACTTCAAAGATACAATATCATTTAAAAAAGATAAAGTTCATATCAATCAAAATTAATAATAAGATAAAAAGATGTATATTAATGTAGACATCATTCGATAAAGCATTATCTATATCTATATATATATACAAGCTTTTGCCCGCGACTCCGTCCGCGCGGAATAAAAATAGAAATCGGGGTAAAAATGATCCTATGTCCGTTTCCTGGTTCTAAGCTACCTGCCCACCAATTTTCAGTCAAATCGATTCAGCCGTTCTTGAGTTATAAATAGTGTAATATCTATCTATATATATATATATAAAAGAAAGTCGTGTTAGTTACACTATTTATAACTCAAGATAGGTCGAACTGATTTAGCTGAAAATTGATGGGGAGGCAGCTTAGAACTAGGAGACGGACATAGGAACCCCTTTATCTTGTGTGCATTTTTTTTTATACCGCGCGGACGGAGTCGCTTCTAAAAGCTAGTAATACATTAAAAAAAACTTACGTAGGAACCTGAATGATTTGTCCTGTACCAGCATGGTACCATATAGCGTGACCCAAAGCAAGTGTCAAACTATATTTGTTTTCTAACATTGTGGCATTAGTTGTCTTCAAATTGAATATCTGGAATGGACTTTCAGAGTATGGCCACTCTATCATTTCGTTACTAGTTATAAGTTCCAAAATCTTGTCATGTATCACATTCCAATATGGATCAGGTAACGCCGCCATTATAAGTCCCACGGCGTTTACCCATAACTGTATCTTAGTGGTGGGTATCACTACAAAACCACTGGTAATAATTTCAAGTAGACTGTTCCCAACAACATTCGGTGGGAAAGGTAAAGACATCAATTCCACACAAGTCACATATAATGCATGAGCGGAAGGATTTGGATATTCATTGAAACGCCAATCTGTATTCGGAAAGTGTGACTGACCGGTCATTGCTGGAATTTTATTAAGGATTTTTTTTTTTGTTATTTAACTGACATACTCAGAGTCTATAAGTTTTCCTTAAGGAATGAATACCTGACTATATCCTAAACTCCGAGAAAGTACGAATGGAATCACATCGCAAAGTTTTAGGTCACATAGTAAATCAAGTATATACAAAATCTGCACATCGACTAGTCAAATGAAAAGAGTTCCATCTATTCTCAAAAGATCTATTAAAAGACTAGCTGTTACCCGCGATTTCATCTGTGAGGGATAAAAAAAATCAGTAAGTAGCCTATATGTTCTTTTAGACAATGTTCTATATCTGTGTAACAAATATCCATCCATACAAACTTTCGTATTAATATTTCTAATATAATAAATGCGAATGTTTAGATGGATGTTTGAAGGTATCTCCGGAATGGCTCAACGGATCTTGATGAAATTTGGCACAGATATAGAACATAGTCTGGAATAACACATAGGCTACCAATAAAGTTTTTTTTAATTGCCCTCGGACAGAATCGCGGGAGATATCTAGAATAAAGACGATAAACGACAAAAGATCTTAACAAATTTAATAAAAATATACAAAAAAAAGGATACTGTCAACCATTCTATTGACGAGACTTAGATAATAATTCAAATCTGGTGTCCAACTAGTCGCGTCAACTTCAGGTCTGGCTAGATATGACTGGAATGCTTCTGTAGTCGCCCAACCGGTAGGTCTGACATCTTTTAATGAACCTAGCACAGCGTTAACTAACTTACGTTTAAGTAACGGTTTATCACGCAACTTTAATTCGTAGTAATGTAGTGTGTTGTAAAGGAACGTTATCGGACGATCTGAAAATAAAGGTTTGGATTTTTTTTAAAGTATATCTGTTTTACAAAGCATGTTGAAAAATGACTATACATACTAGAAAAAAAATTATGATTTTTTTTCAGTATTTTTTCATTCACATTTTTATGAAAAAGCTAGAAATACCACTTCTGAAATTGTGAAAAAAGGCAAACAAAAACCATGTCAAGACTTAATCTGGATTAAAACTGACAAATTTCTTAAAAAAGCTATACTTAAAAATTAGTAATACTATAAGCATATTACGTCACTTAATAGCAATTAAGTGACGTTATTGTTTCCATATTTAACAAAAAAAATTAAAACAATACCAAACAATTATAAAAGTACTAAATTATATAACTTACCGTGAAATTTGTACAAATAACCGATATGTTCCAGCAATTGCTCCAAGTTCTTACTAACTTGTGGTATCTCTAAATGTCTGTGCACAACAACATCTAGCACTGGGATGATACGTAGACAAACATTACTCAGATAAACTGGTATAGTACCACCATATGTACCACTTGCTTCCTCCGGAGCAAACTTCTCCGGATACTTCCTATGGAATGCCAAATGTTTTTCGTACCTGAAAATATAACAATAAAATAACATAAAATAAATAAATAAAATCCAATTTATTAACCAAAAACCAAACAAATTACTATTACAAAAGATATCCATTAAAGAGAAAAAAAAGATCAGCTTGTCACTGAAGGACGCGCTAGTTTTCAGCCTCCCCATAGTTACTCTTACAAGTTGCAGATAATTTAGTACAGGGACAGTTGAGAGTTCAGCCATTCATGCAATCATGTGTGTGCGCGTGTGTATGTGAAATACATAGAAATACATACATATATACATACAATAATTATTTTAAAAAACATCAATATTATACAATTACATGTACTATTAAATTTAAAATTTTTAAATCATAGCAAAAACTTCAACAAACTCAATTCAGCTATTTTGTAGTCGTATATAAATTTTGTTAATAAATTTGGAAAATTAGCAACACTATAAAGAGGAAGTGGATTTATAGAAAGGGGAAATATTCTCTGTCCATGCGTTTCCTCCTCCGGCAACACATCTCAAATAACTGATGTCTGTGATCAGCGGTCGTTTCATTATTTCGACAAATTTAGGTGACCAAATTATATTTATCATCTATTAATATAAAAAATTATATAATTATTACCAATTATTTTGCTTCCAATGTTCCGGAGAGTTTTCCTTCACAAAATCTTGAGCTCGATTCCTCAACTCTGATCCTTTCAGAAGAAGCAGCTGAATAATGTACAAACACACCTGGCTCTCATTGCCGTCTAGATTTGGACGTAAGACCTGAAAAAAAAATTAGACTTCAATCACAAATATTAGAAAGAAATATCTCCGTTATTTATAAGGAAAATGTTAAAAACTCAATTAATTTGTATTTAAAATTTTCCTTGCCGTGAAATCCCACTGCTTAATTTATATGACATAATTAATCTCTGAAATTTGATTTAAAAAAAATACTCACAAGGCACAAAACCAATCTATCAATTGTAACAATATTATATTTCCAAACAATATCATTAATGGCGTCCACACATTTGTTGATATGTGGTCCACCCGCTGGGTTTGTCACTTCATACATTAAATAATCACAAAACTTGCGTACATGAGCTGAAAATGCTCTTGCACCAATGCGTTCTAGGATCCTAAAAACAAAAAAAAACCGCCAAATAGTAATACAACGTTCAGATGAAAATTTTTTTTTTGGAACGAAGTTCCTTATCGCGCGTTGTGAAAGGGGGCTAGACGGAAAAAATTCTTACGAAAAGTTGTCACGACACTTTTTGCTATAGTAAGTATGTTAACGACGAATGAGCGCTACTTCACCATGGCAACGACATGACAATATTTATCGAAAATTCATATAAATAAAATGTACTTCTTGTGAAGAATTAAGTTTTTTATTCATAGAATAAACATTGGTTCCTTCACTAATTAATAGAAAGGAACTTCGTTCCATCCGGGTGTCCCAACACACCTCTCAAGTTTTTTTAACTTATGGTTTACACGTCGGATAAAATTTTCAGTTTATAGTAATAAATGCAAAATTTCATTTCCAATTTAAAAATTATCGTAGCACTTAAAGTATTAATAATATATCGTAATTTAGTAAATAAATATCTTACTTGAAAGCTATAGGATTGATTCTATTTGTTTCGAATATAATCTTCCATAATAGACATAGAAAGAGTGGTGCTCCGGGTACAGAGAAATGTGATACTATATCATTATCATTGGCCATAGACGACCATTTTCTATATTCTTCTTCGACGAATTTCTTTAGAAGCTGTTTATTTTCTTTCGGTGCTGGATTCTGTTACAAAAAATAATAATAAAAAATAGACTTATATCACATAATATATATACATAATTATCACAGAAGAAAAAAGATAAAACAATAAAAACCCACGGTAATAATACATACAGTAAAGCATTTTTTTTATTTTATAATTTCATCTTAGATTATACGGGTCTACAAAAAAAAAATCTAGAAACAAAAATGGATCTATCATCATATCAAAGTATTCTGGTACCAAACAAAAATTAAAAAAAAGAGTATGTAGTTTTTGAAAAATAAATGTAGCAACAATACAATATACAACAAAAATTGTATATTAATAAAAATAAATTAAAAAACATTTTATATGTATGCTTACCTGTGAAAAGAACTCTACAAGTACAGGCGGGAAACATTGCAATGTGTGCTGTGACCAATTGTGTGGGGTATTTGTCATTATAGTTGTTAGTAACTCCTTCACAGCAGCACTATCGCTACCTGTAATATATCAGTTGAACATGAAAGAGGATTCTCGCTTGAATAATAAAAGATATAGAAACCTCTATAAGCGAGAGTCATTGTATGGTACCAACGGAAAACCTCCATAAGCGAGAAAGTCAGGTTTTAGATAAATAAGAAAAACATTACTGTCCTTTAGACTCTTACATATCCAAGTTTGACTTTTTATATAATATTTATTAAATAACTAGCTATATCCTATCGTTTTACCCGCGCCATTCATCAATTAACACTAACATTAACAAATAATTGTGCCAACAAATAAAAAAAAATAAAAAAAAACTTATTCAAATCACATCAGTAGTTAAAGAGGTAAGTAATGAAATTTCTCCTTTTTTATTTACATTTTAAAAGCGTTTCTTTTCACTTTATAATTTCTTGACTTGTCACTACATAAATAGTTTAAGATAATTAAAAAAAATTGAAATTACCACAGACAATTTCATCTCCGTAAACTATATTAAAGTACAAATAAAAACAAAAAGAAACATTACCGGTTCCAGTCATATGAATGCCTCTAGCTAATGTTAGTACAAGAACTCTATTGAGTTCCTCACTGTCCGCTGACACTAGTGACTTTGGTTCTGACACAACACGAGACATCTGCAGTTGTACTCCGGAACTTCCCAAGCTTGTAATCAGACGTAACGCCGTACTTTCAAAACTGAGAAAGGAAAAATTAAAACATAGTTATTAATATAAAAACAAAAACATTAAGATTTATTAATTCCTAATTATCTCAAACCGAGTACTAGGATATGGTTCTGTCGAAAGGTAAAACTTGAACCCACTACCATAAATCGATAGTCTCCTTAATCATTGAGCTATTGGTGCTTTCTAATACATACCATAGTTGTAATTGAGTTTGATTTGCTTGCGGACAGGCGGCTAATGAATGTAGATGTGAGAGTAGAGTTACTCTGTAATGCGTCTGTATATGATGGATACGATATGAAAACATATCCAGCAAGTTGTGTAGGATGCCCCACGCGTGGGACTTAAACACGGTTGGTAGCAGTTGATCTGTGGGCATAAGTAATATTATTATTAATACTTAATATAACAAATACAACTGTCAGTAATACCTTCTTTATGTATTAGATTTGTGTAAATCAGCTCTGAATCGGTTCAAAATTTCAGATCACATAGTCTTCAACTGTTGAGCAACAACTAAAATGACAGCTCATTACGATGTATTCTAACTATATGAGCCGCGACGGCTTTCTTGGTGACCCACAGATTATAATATAAATATGCAGCTACAAATTGAGCTGATCTGTAAGCCGGTTCACTGGTCTGCTTTACACATGAACCGTGAACTGATGCAAACCTTTAATTTTAGTAGAGTCAAAAAAAAAAACGAATTTCACTACAGTCTAAGTCACAATTTCCACTGATAAAAATATAAAATAGTGTCATGACCATTATTAACAGAATTTGTCATTAATCAGTTTAAAACATTTAGGCCTTAATTTGCTGTGAGATTATTTATTATTTACCTTTGAAGAATTAACATGTCTAAATAGTTTATTTATCAGAAAGTGTACTTACTGATAAACCCTTTAATTCCTAAGGATTCAATCTCGGTATAAACAAGCAAGCGACTATATGTCTCCACAAGGGCTGGTGCCATCATACTGCTGCCGGGTAGATTAGTCTTGTTCTGTGCCAACTTTGCCACATGAGTAACTATGGAATGTATCACAGACATCTTGCAATGCAACGTCAAACTATCCAATATGCACATAGACAAAGGCATTGTTGGTAACGGTGTACCAGGATTACCATTAGGTAACGCTTTCTGAATGCCAAATAAAGTTTCTATTATAATTCCCATCGGTCTGGTATAACATTCCTGTTTTGTTGAGTACGCATTACACAGTAATGGTATCCGATAGTCACCTCCCATTAATGCTGGTGTGTTATTAGATGACATGAGATGTTGCAGAAATCTGTAAAAGGTAAATAATTCATGCAAGTTATTTAATTCAATAATTAATTCCTATAAACTAAGATCTTTTGCTTAATGTTTTTAATGTGAAACATTTATAGGATCACTTGTAAACCGAATCGTTGGCGTGGCGACGCTTGCCGTGGCGACGGGTCGCCAAGCTATACTAAGGTATAATAACTAAATAAGGTATAATATTTTACGCTATACTGAGGTCTACATTATTATTATTATTTTATCATTATTTTATCATTATTGTCATTATTATCATTATTTTCTTATTCATTTATTATCTTATTATTTATATAATACATTTTATAAAAAAAAATTAACAAAATATATTATATAAAAAATAGTATACCACCGGCTGCGGAATCCCATTACTCAAACAACCAGTGGTCAGGGCTACAGAGACAGGAACCTCCTAACTATGCGTGCGGTTTCTAAAATAACTGCCTTTTGTATCAGGCCCTTAATCCAACTGTTTAGCGAGAGCTTCTTAAGATGTTGGTCGAAGCTCTTCGCTATCAGTCCATTCACCGATACGACTATCGGAATAATGGTAGTCGATTTCATACGCCACATGGCGGTAATCTCGTGAGCCAAGTCTAAGTATTTTAGTAATTTTTCTTTTTCAGCTTTCACGAGATTCTCGTCATGTGGAATAGTGACATCGACTAACATTACACAACCCTCAGACCGGTCTATTATTACTATATCGGGTCTATTGGCAGTAATAGTCCTATCTGTAATAATAGATCGATCCCAGTAGAGCGTGATATAGCTATTTTCCAGAACAGGAGAAGGTTGGTATTGGTAATAAGGTACCTCAGTATCCACAAGAGCATATTTAAGGGCAAGTTGCTGATGGATAATCTTGGCCACTTGGTTGTGTCTATGCAAGTATGCACCGTCCGCAAGTCGAGAACAACCGGAAACGATATGTCTAATAGACTCACCGGGACGACGACATGCCCGACAAATGTCAATCGTACCATCCTTTAGAATATGTTTTCGGTAGTTGTTCGTTACGATGACTTCGTCCATTATCATTGTTATTATCATTATCATTGTTATTATCATTATTATTTATTTAATTATGATATTTAATATTTATGCATATTACTTGTACACACACGATGTTTCACATTTGGCAGGCATGACGGCTCACAAGTTTTTTTTTTTTATCTACAATTTAATTATTACTGAATACTTACTCGTACTGCACTTTCAAATTTTGGGGCATTGACATAGTTTTATTATCAGTTTCAGCTTTCTTAAGTAAATGCATCCAAATACATACAACAGCCATCTGATGTGTACTGTGCGCTCTTGTCCAATCAGGTACAGGCAGAGGTTCCTTTTCAGGGTATAATAGCTCATGCAATTTTATAATGGGTAAGAAATCAGATAGTGGGTGCCTTTGAATACTACCCGATATAAACTGCAAAAGAACCCACATCAAATGATCTCTACCTTTCTTCAAGTTGTGTCCTGTAAGTTTGTTATGCAATCCCATAACAATGTTTGAAAAGGAAGCGAATCCAATCAATATTAAATATATAACTTGCGATGATAAATGTAGCCAGCACCAATGTGTTGAGGACATTTCGTCATCTTCATTTTCTTGTTCACTTTTTTCCATGGGTGAAATCATTAATTCAACAAGTTGATCTTCTAGCGCTATGCAGCGCTGTTTATGCTGTTTTTGTAAGCCAAGCATTGAACACATCATGTCCCTTGAGTATGGCTGTTGAATAACATGCCGTAAGAGAGCAATTTGTGGTTTTAGCAGTTCATCATCATATGGTAAGTTTCCTTTTAATGAAAATTTCAATGTTGTAGGATCGAGTCGCCAGGGGTTTATAAGATGGTCAGCATAACCTGAGAACTCAACCACAGGTAGCATACTTGAATGACCAATTATTGACACCATTTGGGCACATGGTCTAAAACTCTCTATAAAACTGGTAAATAAACTTGCCAACTCCTGCAATAATTTAAATAACTTTAAAGCAAATAAATATTGATTCAAACTCAGCTTTTCTGATTTGTTGTTAAGCTATTATATAAAATATTATTTCATTTTTTGTTGTTCAAAATAAGTCCTCTACGAGTTAAAACTCTTAAAAAACTCTATTAAGTCGTCATAAATAAATAAAGAGTTTGTATGAAAAAGGGATATAGATAAAACAAAAACTTACCCAATGTGGATAATGATTATTATCGGGATAGTCTTTCTGTATTTCTGTTACTATGAAGTATGCAGGTAGCAGTGAAGCATTACGGTCAAATATATACTCAATTACATTGTACAGTGCCTTCATCTGCGGTATGGTGCTTGAATTAAGTTTCATCGGTAAACTGTGTGCTTTCTCTCTGCATCCCTAAAAACATGAATCAGAGGTACAAAACATTAAACAAGTGAAAATTACTTCACTAAATCATCACATAGTGTTTGTTTAAATTTATTTTTAAATTGGAAAGAATTCAGTTAGACTAATTTCCTAGTGCAAAAAAGTCAAATCTGGATAAGCAAAAGTCCAAGAGACTACAACATTTTTCTCATTTATTAAGGTTACCCTCTAAAGAGCTTGAGTTCATCCTCTTTGGTCTGTCAGAACCAAACAATAGCTTTTGCATATCCATGTTCAATTGTCTGTTTAAAATTAACACAAAATAGTAGGCAATTAAAGAACAAAGATCCTGCTATGGTGATATCAGGAACAAGAGTCTTCCATCGAATGGACCAACTCAAATGTCCAAGTGCCTATTTCTCTACTCGTAGTTTATGACAGAATTATATTGGTTGTAATTTTCTCTACTTGACTACTTTTAACTTACCTTCATTATTTCTCTTACTCCTTTATAATCAACTCCACCTATTATCCTTCTTATGAGATTAAAACATTGAATCCAATAATCAGCATTCTGATAAATCAGATTGTCATTGCCCAAAATGCAGTCACAAACCATACTGCAAATAAATAATTATTTAATAATAATTTTATCATACTATATCTTACTAATTTACAAAGACAATATTTATTTGGTGCATGAATGGGCTCGTTCGACCGTTGCAACATCACAACCACACAGAAGACAGGCATAAAGTGGATTCCGCGTTTGGACCGATGAGTGCGGCGCCGGAGACCTAATCTTAGTCCACTTTCCCACCTATTTCTTTTACGGACATGTTGGGCAGGGGAAGTGGATTTGACGGAAGAGGAGATATCTGCAATTCCTGTGCAGCATCCGCATTCCTATGCAGGATATACTCTCTTTCTATGCATCCCTTCCTCTGTTGATTAAAGGTAGACAATGCATCTGCATGCAGATGTCTCTGGGCAGAGGTCACTTCGCTATTTAGATGGATTCAGGTGACAGCTTGCTCAAGTGCCACCTTATGAATGGATAAATGTTTGTTATAAGGTACCTCTAACCTTTCAAGCAAGGTAATTTTACATAGATGTACATAGCCTGGATGAACACATAGGCTACTAATGTATTTGTGGGTGACAACTAGTAATATTATAAATGCAAAAGTTTTGATGGATGGATGTTTATTATTATGTATCTATTAAACAGCGTATGGATCTTGATGAAATTTGGCACAAGTAAAGAACACATAGGCTTCTTACTTATTTTTTTAATTCCATGCAGATGACATTACAAGCAAAAGTTAATATATGATGGATATCAATTTTTATGGTGCAAACTGATAAAAATTAGACCCCACCACCACATGAGATACTATCAAGAGAGAAGGAGAGAACTAATAAATATGTTAAAATAAGACTACACTTACAGAAATAAAACAATAAACAGTTATTTAACAAATATATCATACCGTGCTTGTAGGATATTAGTATTGACTAAATTTTCCAGTATAGTCAGTAATTGTTTCATTTTATATTGATTTGTCTGAATGGCTGTGTGTGTCAAATACTGTCGGATGGCAGATTCTTGCAAATCTGCACTTAGACTTGTCATCATTGTACATAATTTCTTTTGATACATAGTTAATTTCTCATTTTCTTGTTCTGGTTTATATACAAGGTAACTACTGAATGCTTCTTCAACAGGCTCCACTCGCTAAAAAATAAAAGTCTAGTCAAGTTCTTCTCATAGTTCAGTATTGATACAAATAGACGAGGTAGAATGTATTAAAGTACGATTGGCACAAAATATTTAAATTTAAAATGTACTCTATCTTTCATTCATAATTTTACACAATTTTTTTTATAGTAAAATTGATTAGTACTAAATTCTAAAGATGACAATTGTGGTTATGTTTTAATATTAAATACTAAAATAATATGTTTAAAATACTGCGATTGTAATAACTTACCAGTATGTCACTGACAATATTCGTAATTTGTAAATCAGCCATTTTAAAATCTTATCTCTGCACTGTTTCGGTAATTATAACCTTATATCCACATTTCCAACAAAATATGACAAATAATAACATAGGAAATACTTAATTTTTCTAAATCTGCGTTAGAGCACAAAGGTAAATTTGAATACTAATAATAATATAGTTGAAAATTCCATGCCGAAAATTGTTAACAACTTACTACAATTGAAAGCTTGTGAAAACGAGAATTTTATCGTTTGACATTTAGTTTTGTATAGGTATCGACTGAAAGTTAGACTGACTCGGTTCAAATTCAAAGAGCATTTAAAAGACTCTGTGGGCATAAGACAAACTAAATTAAAACAGCTCACTAGCGCACCCCTGTCAACGTCAAAAATGTCAAAATCCTTCTATACTGGGTATGTTCCGATATGCACTGCGAGCACTGCACAGTACTATTACTGTAGAAAAATTCGTTCCATTATGGACTGCCAGTATACTCCCGCAGTACCCTAGGGAAATATATGACGTCATAAATCGCCGCCATATTCTACTGTGAGCACTGGCGTTTTCGAGGTAAGGTACTCACAGTACCTTGATCACGTGATCAATCAAAACCACTCGAGTGCCTTACGTCTTATAAACAAATCTACAGTTTAATTAGAAAATTTTAAAGTTTTGTAATTAGTTTGGATTAATAAATAAAACAATGGAAGAATTGCAAAAATTAACCTTATTAGACTGTGTTGATAATGAAAAACATATTCTTTTTTTTATGAAAAAGTACTTACTTTTATTAAATTATAAATTTATTTTTACAATTAATATTAATTAAAATATTTTTAATTTGACAGTACTCCAAAACAGTTATTTTTAATGTACTAGAAAACTTGAATACACTCATTTGAATGCTGCGTCAAAAAATGCGGCTGACAGTATACGGGATTGCGTTCCGTTTTAAATTGTAACCAGTATAACTGGCTATAAAGGAACGGCTTCACAGTATACTGAATTGACGTCACACTGTACAGTGGTCGCAGTGCATATCGGAACATACCCACTATATCGTGGCGGTCATCTTTTTTCTTTTATAGCATTTTCTATGTCTAAGTAGGTTTAATATAAATTATGACATAACCAACCGAGATAGCAGCGCCCCTCTCACCTATTCAGATATCCTTGTTTGACTATAACAATCTATTGACTTGCCTATTCCTTACTGCTTACTGGTAATTACAAAAATCTGACTGTAGTGTCTTTTTGGTTGAGTAACAATAATTATGAAAGTAAAAAAATACTGACCATTGTAAATTAGTTATCATAACACACTTTAAAATATTAAACATTGTAGTGGAAATAACATAAAGCACCTACCTACATTCTTAAATTAAAAATACACGAGCGCGCCTCTTTTTTTTAATTGTAAATGAACTTTTGGGAAATTATACCTATTTTAAAATCGTTTACCAAGAAAGAACTAATTTTGTCATAAATCACGATTGACTTAAACTTGCCTTCGCTTGGTGCCTGTGCCGCTAGCGCTAGAAAGTTGCGAAAAAAAAAACAAAGAGTTGCACCATGGATGCATAACGAGTGAGACAGAAAATTTTGTGCTGAATGTTGCAATAGGTATATTAGTGAATTTCTTATTTTAAGACTGTTGTATAATATAGTGAATAACTTATGTTTTCGTCAGAATATTTTTGTAAATTATTGTTCTTGAGGTGATGGAGTCACCGCCTTCTTTCTCTACACACTCTGAAGCACCACTGTTAAGTGAAGATAGTGGCCTTCTGATTACAAGTGGTTCATTTTCTAGTGACTCCGCAAGTGGATGGCATCATATCACGTCAGAGGTGAGTAGTAATAATGAGGCATTAAACATTAACTAATACAAACACCAAATAGGTTACAAACTTGTACTATTTACGTCTGCATGCCGTTACTAAGGGGTGTAAATAATAGTAACTATAACAAGTAAATAAAGGGTAACCTTTCTGAACTTTTGAAACTTTTATCATCAATTAATTGAGAAAGAAAATATTGAATATTTTTGAATTGATGACATTTTAAGGTTATAGAGTACTTGTATCGTAGTTTAACATTTTGAGATGTAAGAAAATTGGAATGCAATATGGACTTGTTATTGACTGCGCCGTGTGTACAAACAATGACAGTTTACGTAAACATGGAAATTACATAGCACAATTTAACTTTTTATAAACTTTACTTTTTAAATATCAATACATATATTTTTTTTAATATCTTGATGCTAAGTATATGCTATCTAGTATATCTAGAGATACAAAATTACCCACAAAAATACATTTATTGCAGAAATTAGTAATATTAAAATATTTCAAGATAGTACCATAGTTTTCCCAGTAGTAAAATAAGGTAGAAGTGAAAAAAGATTATTAAAACTTTCCAAACTAATCTATAAAGTGTCCAACAATATACAGATATGAATATAGAATAAATATGCATAAGTAAAAGATATGAAATTATAAACAACATTTTTAAACAAAATTTTAAATCTGATCCTTTTTGAATTTTGAAATTAAAATAAACTATGTACAGCTATTTGCAAGCATAGATTTTTTTATGATAACTTCTTGAAATACTTATTTACCTTAAAAATCTTCACTTAACAGTTTCCTTGCAAACACATTATCATACTTATTGAAGCCACAAATTTAAACATTTTATGAAAATAGAATAAACTAAAAACAATTGAATATACTTTGCCTTATTTATATTTTTACTATGCTGATAATATGGGTATGCGTTGCAATGAAACATAGGAATAGTGTTGAAATAATAACATCATACAATAATTGAGGAGCATCGGAACAAAAACCGATAAATTGCATTATGACATTATTTTATGATACTAATTTGTTGTGAACTTTTTGGGCATAATTTTACACTTTTTCATAAAAAACAACAATCTGATATATCAGTTTTTCTACCAAAACTCCTCCACTTGAAAATGAAAAATTTAATATTTTTACCTAGATTTTTGGTCTAGAATCACCTCATAGTAAAAAAAATGTGTGTAAAGTGATTTATAGTTTAGAATAATAAACAAATTTATATAAGACAAACATACAAAACATGATATTATATTTGATTAAGGTCATAAGTTTAACACAAAGGTGTCATTAACAACTGCTTCTGTTCTCAATACTGTTAAAAACTGTATATTTTATTTATAATGAAAAAGAAAATATACATTTTATTTAATTGTTAATGAATAAACGGAACTAAATTTTTTTTTATATTAAAATTATTTCAAGCAGTTTCTATGAAGCATTAGTCTTACTACTAGTTATTATACTTAACAATTGGATTGTGAATTTGATAGTCATAAATTAATCTTAATCTTGTCTAAATATGGGCAATGATAATCCTATATCAATGGTAAAATTTATAGACTTAAATCAATAATAATAGTTTTAGTTTACGTTGAACATGATATTCATGTAGAAGATGATCAAAATGATATACCTAATCAGTATATTCCGTTTCTATTTAGTTTCTATTTATTTTATTCGTTTCTATTTAGTCTATTTAGTTGAGTTCTCTTTGAATTACTTAGTTTATTCTTTCTAGTCTTATCTGAATTCATGTACTTTGGCAATTTGATTTAAAATGAAAGTTAAAATAAATGCCGTCGCTCATTACGTACATCCAGTCCCCCCTGCTGCGGGGAGCTGGCAGGAAGCGGAATAAACTAAATGGCGACAGGTTATGGGCTTAGCATCCATCCAGCCATCCAAACATTCGCATTTATAATATTCGTAAGATATTCATTTATTTTCTTATTATCTATATAATACATTTTTTAATTGAATAATATATATTATAAAAAAATAGTATATCAGCGGTTGCGGAATCTCATGAGTCAAGTGATTAGTACTGTAGAGATGTATTAGTAAGATGTTTAATTTAATTTTAGACCTTATTTGACCTTATGTGTTACAGTACTAATCGTGAAATTATCAGCCCTTTTTGGCGGCTTTTTATCGATTCTATTGCTAAATTCATAAATTGCAAGTAAAATACATCAAATAAAAAAAAAAGGTTTTTACTAACCACATTAGGCCTTTTAATAATATCGTAATTTAAACATCAGTAGTGAAATAGTTTTCATTAACAAGATTAACTGTAATTATATTTCACCACTAACATTATTTTCATCAACAAAACTATTGTAAGCTTTTCATACTTAACAAGGTTATGTGCCCACCCACCCCAAACTAATGCGACGCATCTGTCTATTCACAAAACCGACGTGACTGTTTATTTAACCCGTTGCGTTATCACGGTATAACAGCTTTTGTAAATCTCACGCCTAACGGGTTACCTCCGATTTGAAACTGGCATAATTGAGTGTGGTTTCACACGACGGCCGAACATTGAGGCAGAATAGTAGACAGTTGAGTACGGCTTTGTACGATATATGTTTGAACGCAAGTAGGGATATCATGTTTAACTTACTATACTCTAAGTTAGGGGTGATTATGCCATAGTGAACCACAACCCTGTACCGATTGGTTAACTTCATACATACCTTTGGGTTTCTTCTCAGATATGTACAGGTACACATAATGTCGATAAATGTACATGTACAGATCGAAAATTAAAAAGATACATTAGTACATGGCGAGATTCGAACCCAGACCTGCAGATTACAAGACAAGTGCTTAATTACTGATCACCGACACTCTGTACGTTAGTGTAAGTATTGATATTCCTAATCAAAGTCAAAAATATTTAAACCTCTCAATAAGTGTGTTCTTGTCACGTGTTTATTATAGATTTTGACAATATAGTTCTATCTCAATTTGTGCATTCAAACAGTACTAGTACTGGATTCTACTGCTCTGCTTCACGATTCTGCCCTCGTGTGCACAGTCGATGTTGATGACATTTCATTGTAGTCCAGCATGCCAACCTACTGATAGAGCATGGCGCGTATAGCGTATATCGCGTAGTGTGTATGCACCGGATGCGACTATGATTGATACGCGACACGGAAAGCAATTACTCACATTAATTAATAACTTGTATTCTCGATTGAACTTCAAATCCAATTATTACGTTCGATTTCCCGACATATTTGACTTTTTAATTTGATCGAGAGGCATTGTTTGTCTGTGTGCTTTTTTAACGCTCTTCCTTTTTCAATAGTCGTAATTACTGTTACTTTGTAAACCGAAACGCTATCGAATGTTGTGTTTTTATTTTAACACTAACGATGTTCCAGTCTGAGTGAAAAATGCTGGCGATGCTGTTAAAAGTTAGAAGCAAATTGTATAACTCAAAAAACAAAGTTAGACACCGATTAGTTAAACATGTGTTCTAACCCATTGACTGGTGATTGATATTATGGACATCAAAGTAGTCATGAAAGAATATGTTATACCCTTAAATATGTATCACAAAAAATGCTTCCATTATAGGTATTTTGTTTTTTATTTGTCAAGGTCGCATTTTGGAAGTCTACGCATAATCACATTTCAATAATCATGATTTTTGGTAATGTTTAATTTCAGCGTGCGATGAAATGGTTCTCAAATATGTATGCTAACATGTAATTGAAGCACTAAGTTCCTAAGGTTAGCCCCAAGTTTTATATATGTGCAATATTTTTCTATCAAAAACTATGACATATTTATTGCTACGCGAGCTATTTTAATTCAAAATCGTACTTTAAATTTTCAATGATCAATCTTGCTCTGGCAATAAAGTCTTTACTTTTTTCTTAATAAATGTAACTAAATATATGTATTTACGAGGTTATCTTTTTGTTAATTCAATTTTAAATTCGTCTAAAAAATTCTGATAAATTGAACTATTTTTGCTGTTATAAAAAATAGAATAGTAAGCTGTGCGCTTATGAATATTTAGTTAATTTTTCACTATAAGCAATTTTTCAAAATTATATTCGTTACTGATGGCCCCTTTTTTCACTAAAAGCAAAATAACAAGGTCAAGTGGCCAAAGACAGTTCTCTAAATTTAGTTTTGCTAGACAGTTCCTAGTATTTCTTAGCGAATCGATTAGAATCTGTCGTGGTCTTTAGTAGGTTTTGGATTCAATTTCCAAACAAGTTCTAAAGGTTGAATAAATGTTAAAGATTTCTGACTTGTATAAGGCATGTCGCGAAGATTTTTTTTACTGAATGTATACGTCAGTAAAGAATAAGATCTTATTATGAATTAGTTGTCGTGGGATTTCACTGCAGAAACACCCTTTATCACATTTAAAGAATTTCAATTAGCTAACAAATATTTTTAAAAAATCCAGGGAGAACGTTTTTTTATGTTTGATTAGCAGTGAAAACGAACGGTAACATTTCAGTGATTTGTATCGATCACCGTAGCTGTTAGCGTATTAGCGCGAGCGATCTAATTATGTTGCGAAATTACCCAAATTTAGTTTATCTATTAACACTAAGCTGGCCAATGAAAATTGTTCAGTTTGTTAAATTCGAAATATATATTTATAAATGCTGCTGCGAATAAATATTTAATTTCATATAATGTTTGTTTTTTTTTATATTTACATGTTTTGTTTTGTATAACTGATTTTTATTTATCATTTTAAAATATATATTTTGCGAAATATTACAGTGTAATTCCACTGCTGTAATTCTTGTATGAAAACATTTTTTAAAGAGTGTTTACATATGTTTTACACAAGTGTCTTCAAAGTGGAAATCCAAAATTGTTATTGTTTTTATAATTTAATGATCATCACCTCATACTTAGATGTCTATAAAACCTCTGTATAACATAACCGATAGCCATCTATAATTATTCTAGTATCTTTGAAAATACTCTATCTCTTCTATTTTGTAAACAGAAAATTCTTTCTAACATGACATGTTAGGGTCATAACGCAATATACTAAATCTTTTAAAACTTCTAATGACTTGAGCTGAACCATGTTTAACTAGATTGTGTTCAGACTATGCAAAAGGAATATTTAGTTTCTTTTAATAGATCGACTAGTCCTGGCAAATAATGTATAGTAAAGCGGTATTCTTCTATTTTTTTCACTAAACATCCAATAATTATTGTTATTCACTTGTTTATTGCTTTTCCTGACGAGTACGTGACACAGCGGTCAGGAAATTTGCCCACTGATGCGCGAGTACCGGGCGTACACCGTAAATGCAGTTAATATCGCGTACCACACAAATTCTCGGTATTTGAATCTGATCGCGTTATCACCTTTATAAGTATGAAAATTTTCTGTGAAATTTGAATAGGATTAAATACGATTTAATTGATAATTTATCGTGTTTATTTGATTTTAAGAACTAGTTTCGTTTCATTAACTTCTTAAAAATTCATTTTCATGGAAATTTTTAAAACAAAAATTTACTTAGATCATTAAAGATTTCTCTGAGACGGCCCACGTGGAATCTACAGGTATTTCTTTAATGTAATAAATTCTTATCTTTTATTTCTAGGATCTTGTAAAATGTAAAAGACAAAATTCCTTCTCATACTTATTTTATTTCTAATCGTCGGTGATATCGACAAGTAATTATTCATATTAGTTGGTTACGTTGAAGCCTCGGTTATACCGGGTTGTTACGCTTTACAATATCATGTTTATTGAAAATTGATAGGTGCTATATATTGACAACATTGACACATGTAAATTGTTTCGGGGAATATATTACCAATGAACTGCGGACAAAATCAATAGACGATTTAGTACATTGATAAGTATTGGGGCATGTTTTGTTTAATATTACAAACCACTTGAAATAAACTGTGAAATAATAATAGCTACAGTACTAAAATAATAGGTTTTCTTCAATTCCAGTTCGATTGGCACGTCCGTCTCTATCTTTCAACTCAATAATTGCCGATAAATGAAAAGGACAAGTATCTTAATTTTACTCTTTTTACCGACATACTTACAATGCTATCTATTTAATCGAATATCTTCAATATTTTTAAACGAAACGGTCAGGATATACTTGATTTAATAGGTGTCATGTTTATACCTACTATATAATATGTTAATGAAGAGGTATATTGTGCACTATACCTACTTCAAAATTAGGCCACTTTGCCTCATAAGGAATAAGAAGGATGACTAAATGTTTTTGGCATTGGAAACCGTATATAATAATAAAATAAAAATGTGCAATAAGTAAAAATGTTTGCCTACAAATAAATTTTAATTTAGTTAAAGATAAATTAAATAAATAAAAGAAAATTTAATACATCCATACACCGTTAGCGCTGGATGTGGAAAAAAATAGGTTTATAAAAGCACTCTCGTCCAATTAATTCGAGCTGAACGTCAGCGAGCCATCTTCAACATGGGGTACACTATTTATTATTTTACGTAAGGACATGACATCGATAAAAACAAAATTTAAAAATAAAACCACATTTTTAAATGCTACGAAATTCACTAGAATATTAAACTTTTTCACTATTATTAAAAGAGATATGATGGGAATATTTGCGATGGTCCCATGTACACATTAATTAAAGCAATTTTTAATGAAAATGATACTGTTGAATCATATAAAAATACTTTATCCTCGCCTTTCAAGTATCATATGTTAGGCAGATACACGAGCGCTTGTTAAAAATCCACACTTCTCTCTTTACAATCGAGTTTGATCTAGTTAAATAACTTTTTTTTAGGCTCGCTTGCCGCCACTCATTTTTCCCATCTCCCTTATGTGTTATTTATTTTGTTCAATTGTACTTAAATTGAGTGCAGCACTCACAAACAAGCTCAAAATCCAATTAGCAAGTGACACGCACCGGCACGTCGCATTCACGTAACATCTATGCCTAAAACTAACTATTATCTTAGTCATAATATTTTTTTAAATAAGATGTTAACAAGACAATTTTCTGTGTTCCATAAATATTGATTACCCTGATTAGCTTTTCGATAATCGTTCTTTCCCATTCTTGTAAAAATGTATGAACCTCAAGATATACACGGAAAACAATTTGTAAGAATTTCATAAGTTCGGATTAAACAAAATAGTTGTGACCGGAAAGGAAAATTAAATCTTTTATGCAAATTTATCTTCTTCTATATCTATATAATTAAAATCAATATCTGTATGTTTGTCTTATCCTTAAGTATAATATTATTTAGATCATTGCAACGCATGTTAGTTAATAATAAAAATATCAAATTCATAATGCAGAGCGGTTAGTAGTAATCTTGGGTTTCATGGTTTTAGAGTTTTAATGTAATATCAAAAAATTAATTAATTTTTAGTCAAATTTGAAAAGGATCTGATATTATTTGTTTTTACTAATTACGCAAAAATTCTCATTACGTCGATATTCCACTATATTTAATGGATTTAATACGCTAAAAAACTTTTCATACTCGTAATGATGGCTTTCAGAACATATTTATATCATTTCAAAAGTTTCATGCAGTAACGCCCGATTTAATAGATATAACATCATGCTTAAACAAAGGTTCGCATTTTTAATTCATAATTTAATTTTCCGAGAGGTATCCATTTCCTATGTTTAATTTGACCATACCACTCAGACTGAGGATTATTATTATAAAATGTGGATTTGAAGCTTAGTTCAATATGGTAGCCCATATGTGGTGTGATGCGGCCATGTTCATCCAAAGCTCCAGTTCAGAATCATTAACACGCTTCATGTTTTAATAGGGATTAACGCCGGGACGTATTTGCTTATTCCTTGTTTACCAGTCGCCGTTAGCGGACGCTCTACATCGGACGGGTTGCACTTTCGCGCGCATCGTCCGACCGGGCGCTACTGCACGGAACTTTGAATTTTCGCTCTCGCCTACTAATTTATAGTTTCTTTTTTTTTTTCGAAATATTAATTCAAATAATTTAATATCAAAATGATGATACAGCTGCAAGAAAGCGATTTTGAAGAAGGATCCCTGTCCCTATGCGAATCAACCGACACACCGGAGCGTATGTGTGATGATTTCTTTAATACGGTGAAGAAAAACCCTGGCAAGCCTGTTGTGACCCCCATCGAACCCCCGCCAGAGTTCCAGGTATGTAAATAATTTTATATTTATTTTTTATAAAGCAGTATTTTTTTTTTTTGGATTTCATAAATCCGCTTTGATATTGCTAAATAGATATTTACTATAAAAATGCGACTTTTAGATCGATGGATGGATGTTTGTTTGAAGGTGTCCAGAACGGCTTAACGGATCTCGATGAAATTTGGCATGAACACATAGGCTACATATTAATTTTTTTTTATTACGCGCGGACGGATTCGCGGCCAAAAGCTTTTTTTAATAAAACAGTTAAATTAAATTATTTTTTTATTATTTTTTTCGATTTTATAGATCCGATTTGTTTTTGCGTAATAAAATTAATTTATAAATTGTCGCTCATTTTTAAACGAAGTTAAAGAATGTCAATATTTATTTTAATTGTAAATCTGCGAGCACTCAAAATAATTCTGAATTACAAATGCTCGAAAATTATTTAAAAAGTTATAGTAAAAACTACAGGTGAATTATTTATTATTCATTTGATAAAATCATTCTTGGTAATCGTACTAAGTGCTCGATGGATTTACTTGTTTCTAAACTTAAATTATATTTGAGAAATTTTAAGAGCTTAAACTTTATAAATCACTTTACATTTTTTAAATGTAAAAGTTTTTTTTCTGACTTGATATTACTTGAAAAAAAAATATTCAGTTTGTAAATTTTCAAAGCATATTTTTTTAGACAACATGCAATTTTTGAATTGATATTTTTAGTTTTATAAATGAGTATTACTAAAAATAAGATTTAATTCCGTCGGGATAATCGGAAAAATTGTCGCGTTTACATTTTTAAACTTATCTACGAAAAGGACCAACAAATTTACTTAATATTTAACGATTACTGAAAATTTGGAAATTTTCTTATATCTAGAAGAATAGACATTGGAAGATTTGATGAATACTGAATAGGTTTATTTTTTCGAAACATTTGATTAACTGACAAAAGTATAAATAGTTATATTCTATCCCTGTTAGATACTAGGCTATTTAGTTAAAGAAATGAATTTCTCAACTTTGCGTTGTAATTGTGTTCTATTCTACCGACTATTAAAAACTTGACAAAATATTAAAAGTATGTGCCGTCTCTCAAAGTTCTTCGCTGGCTCTTTTCTGTAGTGGCATAACTTTCTCATAGAACAGACTTGTGTTATTTTCTAAAAGCTTTCAAAAAACTTAAACTTAAAATTATACAACGAATTTATATTATTCAAGAAATTAATTGATACGATTTGTTATGATTGAGTTCCGCTTTATAAAAAATTAATTTCTCCGTTCCAAACGAACATTTTCTTAATATTATTTAACTTGAAGGCAGAATAAAGCTCATTCCTGGGTCCGACTATAATATTTATACTTCAACTAGTTTTCAGGTACAACATGGTTCGGTGTATGATTTTATTATTGCTGTTAGCTTTGAGCTTTTGATGTTGCACTTTATAAAGTCTTGTATCCGAGCTTTACCTGTTTCACTTAATTATACGAGCATGGTACATCTAATTTCCGTTAACCATAAGGTTCATATTGCCTAAGTAAACCTTGCCTTTGAGGCCAATCTTCAAACATTTTAAAAGTTAATCGGATTGAGTTGTAACAACTAGGTTTTCAGTCGAGAGCCGCAGTCACATCTTAAATCCCAATTGGTAATTGGTTTTTAAGAATAGATACCCGGCAGTGTACGACTTATTGAAAAAAAAAAACTATCCAGAGTATTGAATTGAATGATTAATCCCAGCACGTTTATTTCGTAGATAAACAAAATCTAACTCCTGTTTTAATTTAAATTCTGTTAATAGCAATCTGAATTAACTCTTTTGTCTCAGTAACAAAACAAATTAGTTCATTCTCATTTTCTTCTATACTAAGTTTAGTTCCTTAGAATGGTTTTAATACGATTTATGTAAAATAATGTAAAGCATACCCGAGCGGAACTAGCGCCCGCTCCGAATCTTTTAATTTATTTGAGAATAATGTGCTATGGTTATACCTAATTAAAAAGGGAGAACTATGAACTTTATTCGTGATTTTCTTCACAATTTAATGGTAATATAAATAAAATAAAATAAAATATTATCAAGTTACCAATACTTTATATCAAAGTCAAGTCTTCAAGTCAAATCAAATAAATTTCTTTCGTCGGAAGTGTTAGTATTAGTAGTTTGTATTGTGCTTTTGTTTTGCTTTGCCCGTTTATTGCTGTAGCGTTAATTGAGTTAAATTGTCGTTTATCGATGACGACGTTCTTCGTTGCCGGTTCCGGCTTCGAGACTAATTTAAAGCCTGCCGTTGTGCTTGTCGAATAAGCGTAGTCTATGAACGACTATGACTTTTATTCGATATAGCGCTTTGTCGATGAAAATGTTCAGTGAATTTTATTCAGTTTATAAACTACACATTTGGAATAAATAACAATATTTTGTGGAAACTACACATTTCATGTTTTAATCAGGGATTGTAAAATGATACTTATTTTTGTAAATCTGGATGTGATCTTTCTGAACATCCTGTAGATAACACTAATGTCCTGGCTCCTACTACAACTGGCAGTTGTAACGTAATTAAGCGTAATCGTGTATGATAGACGTGTATTAGATGTTGCCAATGATCGTTCATTAATTATCACCCGAATTATTTTGAGTGATGTGGGAAATAGAAATAGACAATGTCCAATCTCCGTACAATTGTATATATACAACGACTATTGAGACACGTAGAAAAACATATTACCTCTGTTCTATTAAAACTATTATTATTAATGAAAGAGATTAGTACTTTGCCGATAGCTAACCGATGCTGATGCGAAGTCAATTTCGATATGAATAATAGATTGTAATATCCGGTATGGACTCGGTCTGTTCCATCGAACCATTTAGTAGGCTTACAACTCGGTACCGAATCTAAAGAGGATTTCTGCGTTCACTTCGGTTCCACAAATACAATATATTGAGCTAGTTCCATAATTATTAGGTCGTTCGGAAAGTCATTTCGTTCTTTCTCGACTTAGGATTCGTGTATTATCGACGATGATGCACCACGTCCTGGAAGGTCGGTTGGATAAATATAGAAAATAGAAATAAAAACGAAGTGACTTTCCGAACAACCCAATATTTACTCGATAGTTATTGCCGCCAATACAAAGATTTGATTGCAGGTTTTGGTCTTTGTTGTTTGCATATAATAAATACATGTAATGTTTTGTATACACACGAAGTCTGTCAATAGGCGATCAAGCAATCGATCCGTTTTTAGACCCTAGAGAGTCAGCGCAACGCAACGATAATGTGTGTATAAGCTCTTACTCTAGATTAGAAGCTGCAAATTTTACAGTTTAATATTCACTGGTGTGCAAAGTTCAGTATGGTTAGCATTTTTTAAAGCGTATTACGCATGTCTAGTGTTTTGTAAAGAAATTTTCTTTACGTTACTGCACTTGTCAGTTTTATGAACATTAAATAATGCTATTGATACCTTGTACCATCTGGTAATAAATAATATTGTCTAATGTTAATATCAAATCAACATTATAGTTTTTAAATGTATATAATCTATTTAATTATTTTAAATCTTAATTGAAAAACTTGTCTCACGTCAAAACTACGAGTATGCACCATACCATGTCACTATTAGAATAATTACGAAAGTTAAAGCAATATGTTCGTAGTAATATAAGGGTTGATGTTCGCTGAAGTGGGATGGAGACGAGGTGTGCGTGCGTGAGTGGAACCAATCATATAATTTTCAATAGACATATTATCGCCTCCGCCTTGTGTCAGATAGATAACTTTAGTCAAATTGTTTTGAGTTAGAGTATAGATTAACATTCTAGAACTCTCATTGTCTAAATTAAAACTGGAGATATATTTTTTTTTATTTTAAATATTCCTGTTTAAGAATTCTTTATTAAATTTTCATCAAAAATTGTCCAGTGGTTTTGGAACGCATAGGAGACAAATTTACAAACAGTAATTTCTGTTCACATAACTTCATTTAACATAGGGACGTTTCATATTGATTACATGTATGTGCGACTCAGCGGAAACACAGAATATCTCAAATCGGATTGCATTACCCGGACACGATGAATACAGTACGATCGATGTACGTGTGAATGTTTTCCGAATAATAATTTTTTGAATTTGTTTGGTTACTGTAGCTATTAAATATATAAATATTGAAATTTATTGTAAAAGCAGTAAGTATTAATATCGTCAATGTCCCATAATTTTTATATACAATTAGCTGTCGCCCGCCACTCCGTCCGCGCGGAATTATATATACTATGTGTTCTTCCAGACTATGATCTACATCTATGCCAAATTTCATCGAGATCCGTTGAGCCGGTCTTGAGATACCTTGAAATAAACATCCACCCAACCAAACATTCGCATTTATAATATTAGTAAGATATATTGTCACGATCTAATACAGTGTTCAAATCTCCAAGTCAATTTGTGTCCAAAAGCATTCTGCATAATTTACAATAAGGTGATGAATGTTTTGATTCTAGAACAGTCCAAAGTTCACCAACATCGCATCTAAAATCGTCTAGGCGATTATTTACCCCAATTCCACTCATATTTATTAATATTTTTCAACTTTATATTCCGATCCTACGCGTGCGAATCAATAATTTTCATATCGGAATTCACTAAAAACTTTTTTGGAATACACAGAAGCCTACATTTATTTTTTGTAAATACGATGTTTTTCGTGCTGCGCTTTAACTCCGCTTTCCGAAACTCGATTATATCCCATCCATCCACTAAAAAAAACATTTTAAACGGGAAAATATGCAATATAAATTGCAAATTATTTACTTACATGCGATGTTATTAACAACATTATGAAAGATAATTAAACGTCGACTGCAATACGCTTGAAGTTTGAAACTAATATCTCAAACGTCTCGTACTTGCTATAAATGGTCGAGAATTAGAGCTTACATAGGCAACCGTGTAATCCCCATTTAAGAGCAGACGATCTTGTGTTTTACACAGCAAAAAACTCGAAAGACTTTAATGAATAAAAAAGCTATAAGTTAACTGTTTCACACTTGTTGTTTGTTGAGTAATCTACACTAAGCGTCACCCTTAGTGACTAATTAATCCAAGTTTTTACACAACCAATGGAGTTTTTTTTTTACTAAAAGGTGGCAAACGAGCAAGCGGCCTTTTATTCGCTGATGTAGACTCTACCATTGGTTTTAATACAATTGCTGAATTAGAATCTGCCACGAGGACGGAACTCAATAGAATAAATTTTCAATGTTTTAGAATTATTTATTAAACTACATAAGTTTTCATCACGTATCTGATGTCCTGCCATTAAAATATGCGAGAAAGTATACGTAATATCAAAGGAAAAATTTGTGTTAGATTTATACACTTAGATTTGTACAAATTTTGTCATATTTTATTGGTGTCGCTATGAGAACGCGTGTCGCAAATATTTGTGATAGACCCTAAGAGGGCCTAGCACGAATATTTGTGGGTGTACTTCACGATAAAGTTACAAAACGTTCTCACGAATATTCCTGTTAGGTCCTTCGTTCATGGAAACGTGACATTCGGCGTAAGCGTTATATCCCTGAATCATTTTTTTCTACGAAACGAACAAATCTAGTGTTTCTTATTTTGGTAGCTCTCAAACTCGAAATATCACGTAGCAATAAAATATATAAATGCCATATACATAAAATCCTATATATATAAAATTTCATTTTAAACTTTAATTACTGTATATCACGGTTAAACGCGTAGAGGCAATATATCAGATCCCTGTAAAAGCTGGCTGGGCGTGTGAGTAAACAAACTCTTTAATAGGCCCACGGAATATTGGGTATTGAATTTTAAAATTATTTTCCCTTTGAAGCAGTTGCTTTGCCTTAATCATTGATCGAATCATAGCACCGACGATTGGCTTACTGCTACTCCCGAGTCAATCTCGAGTAAAGCCAGTTGCCACAGTCCCTAGGGTAACAGTCTAAGCCAAGCTAGAGATGAGTAGACTCGAGTTTAGAATGAGTTTGCTATCTATTCTTTTTATTATAACTTAAAGCGTCCATACACGAATTGATCAATAGTCAGAAGCGTCTTTAAGCAGTAGCAGCATAAAAGCTTCGATTATATGGTGAATATCAATTGCTGGTCGCTCGTGTATATCGTTCACCGCCGTTCGTGTGTATAGCAGTTCGTGTATACCCTTTTTTAAATTAAGATCGTCTTTTTACCGATCATCGTGATGCAACCTGCACATATCTGAGAAGAAATTCAATGATATGTGTGAAGTCAACCAACCCGCACTTGGCCAGCGTGGTTGACTGTGGCCTAGTCACCCCTGACTTGGGGTAGGCTCCGAGCCCCTCAGTGGGGACGTATAGTGAGCTGATGATGATGATGATGATTTTACCGATCCTGCCAGTATAAATGCTACATTAAACCGCATACGACTTCTTAATGATTACCTAGTTGCGAATATTTGTACTGTAATTGTTCTGATTATGTACGTATTTGATAATGAACAAAAACATTGTTTCCAATTTAACTTTGATCTTTAACTTTACAACTGCAAATTGAAATTTTCTATAATTTTCTGCTGAAAGTACGATACAGTATTTGAGTTCAGTTGGTACCAGGAACGTACAAAAAAAGGATCCCTTTGTAAAGTTACTTTCATTGCTATCATTTTTATTTATCTAAGTTTTGCTACATTCAGTTGTTGACGATGATCATTTTGTTCCTGCTGCTCGCTGCACTCTTGTCTTGTAAAAAAAATGAATACAGTTTCCTACATACTTTTGTAACGTTGTCTGTAATAAAAGTTAGCAAAAGTTAAGTAAAACGAAGGCAAAAACATACTTAAAAATTCATAATCCAATTGTTACAGCGAAACAATTTTTATGACGACGAGCGTAAGTTAGAATAAAAAGGAATAGCGGAATAACTGTATATTTATTATGTTTTTAACTTATGACTGAGTACACAGACAGCCCTTGTTAACGAACTTTTATTTTGCGCGCTGTATATTTCTTACAAAGTTGATTGTCACTGCACGAAATGATATACATAAAATTTTAATTTAAAAAATATTATTATTGTATTGCTCTGTACTGAAATATTTTATCTGTATGAAAATATTTTTTATTGAACATTTAATCATTTAAAAAAGCCAACTACTACAAACATTATGAATGTCGCATCTCATTAGTCACCATTGGTAAACTTTTTTGAGTTCATTTCAAACGATGAAATTATAAAAAATAAATAAAACAAAAACTAAAAGTAAAGTGATTTAAAAAAAAATATTTAAATTTATAACAAGCTATCGATCGCGACTTAAAATATGCATTGCATTCTGTTTGGATGGGATTCGAACTAATAAATGTATGCATGGATTTTTCTGTGCAGATTAGTTCTATTTGCTCTTCACATGTCTACGGTGAATGACTGTGGTGAGCTTGATACACCATAGACTTAAGGCCTTTTAAGCTTTACATTTTACAAAATAACTTTTGTGCATCACTTGCAACAAAAACGTGGGTTTTTACTGCCAAAACTCTTAGAAATCAGATACCAATATTTTGTTATCTAATTTTGAGACACCGGTGATCGTAATATGAATATTGTTGTAACAAGAATCAGATGAGCTTCTTAAAATTTCCTATAATAAAAGTAAAATGCCAAAAATCAAAATGATACTGAAAAAAAGGGTCTTGACAGACAGACGGACAACAAAGTAGTCCTATAAGGGTTCCGTTTTTTCCTTTCGAGGTACGGAACCCTAAAAAGGAGGTAAAGGAAGTTGAAGTGTTTCGGAGGTATGCGTCATAATTACTGAGGAATTGATTGCTGGCAATAATTGGTCGATTTTGGTGTCAAGCCACAAGTCTGGTAATGACATCTCATTCGATTTGGCTACGTTGTCAGCTTTCAATGGCTGATGGTTTGTTAATTAACAGGCTAGTGAATTTGACGCTTGTGGTGGATGCACTTTATACTTCGTCACCGCTATTGCCAGATGCTTCGGGGATTTAAAATCCACCGATTATCTTGAAGCATGTCCCTTTTGATTTTTTTATCAACGAATACGAACTAAATAAATGAAATCGGATAAAAGCCATTAGTGACAGACGACCGAGCATTGAACAGAATTAAGCTTTAAAACAAGCTTAACAGTTACCGAATTATGTGTACTTTGGTGCAATTATTCTCGATTCAAGTTTTAATGGAAAGCATGAATTACAAATATAAATAGTAAGCATGATATTAAGATATGAATACTCTTCCGTATTCATTTCCAAAGGACACCTGGATTAAGATTTTTTGAAAAGCCCCTAGAAACATGATATAATTGGAGACCGGCCTCACGAATACTTTACACGATGGATCAAAATGAAGTTATGTGCTGTGGCAGAGACTTGCTTTAGAAAATATATATGAATGGACTGGCTGGCTCTCACCACGGATATATAATTTGACGACGAATTGCTGTTGTAAAAATGTACTATACAGTAGGGTAGGGCGGGGTTAGTTGAGCAATTTTTCACTTGAGCGGATATAGCTCCTCAATGATAAGTCTCAATGAGTTGTTATGCGGCTTGATGGATTAGTAATTTATCCCTTAACAAAAGTGGCCATAGTATTTTTTAGTAGCAAATCGAATTTAAGAGCTACATCTGTTTAAATGCGGAAAGTCAAGTATGCTCAATTTACCCCATAGGTGAGGTAAGTTGAGCAAGGGTATGGGGCAAGTTGAGCACTAAGTATGTCTAACCAAACTATGAGCTCAATGTTGACTAGAGATGAAGTAAAATATGTGTTTGACAATCAGCTCTTTATTAATAGTCTTTTAGTGACAGAACAACAAAAACTTAAAATAATTTTCTTTGGATAATTAACAGAAAATAGAATAAACAAAACATCAACGAATCAAGACTTACTTCAGGACTAAATTCAGTATTTTTGTTTAAAATCAGACTTAGATATCTTAAAAAAATAATAATAAGATTTTAGCAACTTAATAAGTATGTTAGTATTACAGCTTTCCTTTCTTCTGTTAGTCTTATCTGTTTCTCTAGAGCCAGCCTTTGAGTATGGTCGTACAATTTCCGGGGAAAAGACTGGTACAAGGTCGTCTCGTTTTTTATTTGTTGCTTGGACAAGCTTCGGGTTCAGCTTGACTGGTTGAGGCACAGGGAGTGGGATTAGGATCAGTACTGGACACCACAGCTTGCTCTGAATGATCTTTTTCCGACTCAATAGTTTCTGGTTCAGAACGATCGATTGCAAATGATGGAGAAAACTCATCCTCAACAAAAATGATTGCATTATACGGGAAAACGCCTGTCTTTGGAAAACCGTTAACAATATTTATACTTGTTTGAACAGACGGCAACGAATCAGCCACTATTTATGGTATATCATAAATAGTGAGGGTTTTCCCCGGGTTGTTTCGTCGTATGATAAGTTGAGCAACTATAGCTCAACTAACCCCAACCCGGAATTTTAAAATCAAAGCGTCTTTATAAATAAATCGTAAGAATTGTACCCAGAACCTCTTTACATATCAAAAGTACAATAACTCTATAGCAGATTAACACTTACCTGATTGAAAAAATTCTACAATTGTCTTATACAGACGAAAAGTTGCGATAAACGACGTATTTACTTTTTGGTCACAAAATAAACAAAACGCTCTGGTGCTTCACTAGTTCGTCCAGCCCCCATTAGCGAACGCGTGGTGATTATCCCTCCCGAAACTCTTTCTTTTCGCCATACAAAGCTTATGCGTACAGTGAATAGTTTGCGAGATATTTCGATTGCCCAACTTGCCCCTATGCTCAACTAGCCCCGCTCTACCCTATGATGTTCAAAAATTAATAATTTTATAACTTTTCTTCCCTGTATATGTTTTATTCATCTTTTTGATCGATATTCATGTAGTTAACTATTAAAATCGTTGTTAAAACTTGTGTCTTTCGGATAATTTCAAACTATAGAACAATGAGAGTTTCGTCCACAACGGAACGTGACTATGTTCGTCACATTTTGTCTATGAAACTGAAGTTAGATTTGTTAGTACACTGCATATTGTTATTCATTAATAAACTTATATTACTATGTTACATAGCAGTTTTTTTTATATTGTTATTATTATTATTTATGTTCAATTTGTATTGAAAATACGAATATTTTGCATACATTGGATTCTTAGGTTAGTAACATGATCGCGTCTACCATATTATATATTAAATACTAGCTGTCGCCCGCGACTCCGTCCGCGCGCAGTTAAAAAATGGGGGGGGGGGGGGTATGAAAAATGGATGTTGGCCGATTCTCATAGATACCGGATAAGCACAAAAAATTTCATCAAAATCGGTCAAGCCGTTTCGGGGGAATATGGCAACGAAAACTGTGACACGAGAATTTTATATATTAGATGTATTTTGGTAGACACCTAAATGCAGCAAAATTTTTCATTAATACGCTTACAGAATAATTATTTGTTTTGTCTTTGATTTCTTTAAATCCTATTACATAACATTTAAATCGTGTTCTTTGAGGTGTTAAATTAAAGCGCTGAGATAAATTGGCCGCTCCTTATCCTAGCAAAGTCTTAATATTTCCATGTCTGACCGGACTTGAAAGGGTAATTAACCTGTTCAGTGTAAAAAAAATATTATTGCGCTAGCATATTTATTTATAAAAAGCAAAAGAAAACAGCCAGAGTACTATGTTAATCCAATTAAGCTTTTCTCGGTCTTTCTTTAAAGGCAAACCAATAAAGTGAGTTGAAGTAACCCTTTGTGGTTCAACTTGTAAAAAATATATATTATGCGTTCAGATAGAAAAGCTTTGTACAATTTTCTTTACTTTTAAATTGTTCGTAGCGAAGTTTATTGTTTATTCGTAATATTAGTGATAATCGTCTCGACTTAATTACATAATATATAATACATTTTTGTAGTAATGTTTTTTTTTAATTTGAAATATTATTTCCATTTAACTGACGATGAAAAGTTATTGGAAAAGACAGTACATCAATAAGAACTAAGTTGAAACACCTTAGTTGTTTTGATTCTTCCCCCTCGTGTCATAGTTTTACGGTCTGTAGTTTTTTAAAGTAACTTTTCCTGTAATCTAGCTGGTTCACTTTTAATGATAGTAATTTTTTAGTTCTTTAGATGTTGGCACATAAGCAAAAATTATCGGCAGAATACAGACGAAGTCAAAAAACCACCAGAAGTCTTTCGTTAGGCAGTTCGCGAAACTAAATGATGGACGATATACTCATTAGCCTCTATGTTGGTGGATTGTAGCCTAGGGCGAAATGTGGCGAGCTCAGAGTTCGCAGTTCACTTTTTTCGCACTAACATACTCCATCAGGGATAAGTCATTTATCGGTTTAAAGTCTACGGTTGTTTTTTGTCGATGAAAAACTCCACGTAAAATTTCAACAGGAATTTTCTGGAATATTCTAACGGGAAAACATATTTTAGACATGGCGCGACTCGTGTAAATTATACATAGAACCTCATGCCTCTGCATCTAAAGTAAAGTCGTTTCAAATACAAAAATGGAAAAATGATGTGTTGTTTTACATTTCAAAGCGCTTAAATTTGTAGCATTATATTTAGAGGAAAATAGAATAATTTCTATGTCAAAGCTTTACGTTCAAACCACTTAACAGTTTCGCTGCGAGCACTGAATCGGTTACCGAGCCAAGGTAACTTTCTGATTTTATTTAAATCTAAACATTATTGTCTTTTTTTATCGAGACTGCTATAGTAATGAATAAATGACAACATTTACTGTATTAATTAACTTCAATTTGGTATTAAAGAGAATATTATGAAAATTATTAAATAATGTAATTCACTACCATTTTAACTGTGTGCATTACATCACTACTGTCGAATCATTATTTGTATTTAAAAATAAAACATTGATACGAAATCGGATGCAATAAATAGCTCGCCGTCATTTCACGTTCTGTACAGAAACAATGGATGAAATCTACTTATGTGTATTGTAATTTAATTAATCCGCTTCAAAGTTATTGTTTACGAATATTTATGAAATATATTTGCTTTGTATCTTTGTTTGTTTTTCTTTTGGTTCATTGAATATGAAAATAATTTATCGCAGGAAGAGAAACGAGTTAAGGTAGCGAAGCACAATGTATTATGAACTTTACTGTGCTCGTGACATTCCAATTAATTACGATTCCAGCGATTACACGCAATTAGAATGCACTAAATGATATATACAACGCAAAATAACTACTTGCGATGGCTTATTTAATTTAAATTGTAATTAAAATAACCCTAGACGATTTTAAACATGCAGATACAATTATTATTGCTTATTGTAGTGTAAATTACAATAATTCATTCTATCTGTCGCAACTGGTGTGAGTTTATTTTGCGAATGGTCTCGGAACTTTTCTTATTGTATTTTCTATGAAAGCATCGATTTCTTTAATCATAATAAAAGAATTAGCGTAATAGATACCAATGAAGTCAATATCATTAAAATATAATGATACTTGTCATATGATAATTGAAATCCGTATTCAAAAATATAATTTTAATATTTCTACTAAATAGCAAATGTTTTATTCAACGTGTCCAGTAGGAGTATTGTCCATTTAATAGTACTGTGGTTATATCCCATATAACACACTTAGTTTGACGGTCATGTAATATGAATGCGTTGCAGAGACGAGATCGTGTTACTGTCGTGAGACTACATAATTGCATGTGCTATGTTCGTGATACATCTATATGTTTCCTGGGATACTATTGTGTTTGCATCGGATTATGAAACGTGACAACGACTAAATGCCTTATTTGATCACCGTGGGTTTCTGTGATGAAAATCTCTGTATAAAAGTGTCGTCATCGTTGTCATCTTTGAGAACTGTCTTCTCCAAGACGACAACGATGATGATATGTTTTAAACGGATATTCTGGTCTCAGAAACCTACAATTAGTGGACACAATTTTTTATATTATACGAACCAAAGTTTATGACGGATTGCAATTTCTTTTGAGATGCATAGCAAGGTATATGTTAATGGTATTAGACTAACATACTAAACGCGTGACACTTATTGTGTACATCGAAGTGTCTATGTATGAACACGAGTATCTCTTGGTAAGTACAATTGTAAATACTCGTAGTACAGACATAAATGTCATAATTTCTGCCGTAGTCTAATTGAACTATTACTAAAATTAAACACAACGCGCTGTAACTCGACAACAAACTACACGTTATTATTACGACTCATTAAAACACTGTTGCTCTAAACAGATACCTTTATTAATTTTATGTAAACGATTAGTTTTATATTGGTCTAACTATCGCACTCTGAGTGCTTATTTCAATATTGATTAACTAATGTAATACAGAGAAAATGTTTTTACATATAAAGTTCTGTTTGTTCACTAAGATGGATAGACTAATTATAGTGCGGGAAGTTGATAGATGCAAACGACAGACACTAGACCCTGCCTAGTACATTCCCTATTTGTTGTTTGAATTTTCCTCATATTAAATAGGCGAATGTCAATCCATTTACTGTCATTTAATTCTGAATAGTATTTTTTTTTATGAACACTGGGTAAAATCAATAAATGAAAAAGAAAAAAACCATTTTAAAATTATTAATGCTAAACTGGAATGTTTGTTTAGTCTCTCATGTTGTGAGAGTTATTTGTCCATGTATACGAGTATACGTACATATGTATGTCGCAATCAGAAAAAGAAATCAACTTTAATAAATCGAAATTAGAACACGAGCTGTGTTTGAAGAGACTTCTTGTACGATGCGTGTCTGACATTGGTCATTCTGGAAATATGGATCGTAGCTAAAGCATTGTTTGTTGTACATGAGCTTGTGAATCAATTATAACCAGTTGAGAAGTGATAACCAGTGTATTCCTTGAATCAGATATTACCCACTACCGCCCAAGTGATCTCAATCAATAATAATTCGAGCCACCCTGGCCGTTATGTATATTTACTAAATGCTTCTTTTTTTTCTACGTGATAATACGAGTAAATATTCCTGAACAAAATAACGATAGCCAATTGATAAATAATAATTAATTGGACTTTATTTTCCAAATATTCCTTTTGTAAACATTTTCAGTATTATAATATAAATGTTGATAAATTTCGGAAAGGATTAATTGAACGTAGTATAAAGAGAATTTTGGAACAATATACTTGCGTCGAGATTCAAATGCGTATAATTTACATGAATGCACCTTCATCCATTTGCGAATTCAGTATTATATCGAGACTAGCTGTCGCCCGCGACTCCGTCCGCGCGCAGTTAAAAAATGGGGGGGGGGGGTATGAAAAATAGATGTTGGCCGATTCTCAGACCTACTGAATATGCTCACAAAATTTCATGAGAATCGGTCGAGCCGTTTCGGAGGAGTACGGGAACGAAAACTGTGACACGAGAATTTTATATATTAGATATATTAAATAGATCATTTTATGATTTTGTTTATCTTGGAATATGAATATTTTTGTGTTTATTTTCAAGAACATTACTGATGTTTTTATACATCAATTTATATATAAACTGACTTATTCAATGTTATTGAATATAACAAAAACAACATAACTAAAATCTGTGACACAGATAAATTGAGAGCAACCCTTACTCCGTTTTATATCTTCCACCTTAATTCTTTAGGGAGCTCTTAATATTTACACATTTAGTTAAATTATTAACACAATCAATATAAGAGTGTAAAGATCACGTATCTCGCATCTGTAGACTTTTTTATAGAGGAAGAGGCAAGCGAGCAACGGATCGCCTAAAAATAAAATTTACCAGCTCAGATCAGACTTTCTAGGCTTTGCCTATTTCTCCTTATGTATAAAATTAATGTTTGAAGATGTTGTGTAATGATAAGTTTCTTTATAACATACTAGCTTTTACCCGCGACTCCATCCGCGCGGAATAAAAAAAAATAGAAAACGGGGTAAAAATTATCCTATGTCCGTTTCCTGGTGCTAAGCTACCTGCCCACCAATTTTCAGTCAAATCGATTCAGCCGTTCTTGAGTTATAATTAGTGTAACTAACACGACTTTCTTTTATATATATAGATTTAATTTAAAAAAAAAGTACCTAGTTTCAATACGAATTGTGTAATAATTGTTTTTATTTTTCTTAATGACGCAGTGATAAATTAAATTGTCCGTGGATTTAAAATCATTTATAGCGCAGGCGAAACTGTCATATGAGATTCAGATATTTTATATCGTATTTAATTAACTATCTATAGAATTGCTTGACAATTGTGATGAATGAACCAAATGAAAAATAACAATTGCTTAAGCTTTTGTTTTCCTTTTATAAACTGCTAATTAAACTAAATGTTTCACCTACTTGAAATCCGATATCCAAAGCTAAAATCTAGTATTAGAATTAACTCTAAATTACAGCTACAACTTACAGCAACTCTAACTACAAAAAATACAGCTTCTTTTCTTTAACTGTGAGATTTCAATATAAAAACATTTTATATTTTATTGGTAAATCTGAACATTCCGGTTGGAAATTAAAAAATGGAAATTCAAATAGATTCTAATACTGAAACACATACAAAAATATATTGTTATTTTTATTACTCAATTTAAGAAATATGCCAAAATATAACTGCGTTAAAAAGTGTATTTTAAATGTATAATACTACTTTCATGTGAAGCCGACTGCATCGTCTCGCCACTTCATGTCAATTGCCAAACGCGTTGCAACACTTACTCACTCTTCTACACTTTACTTAAAATTATTTCAAATTAATTTTGGGGCTATTTTAAGTGTTAAAATGTTTGAAATTTAAATTAAACTCAGGTATAAAACACGTGTTACATGAATTTATTTCATGTATAAAATAAAAGTTTTATTCTTCTGTTTTTTTTTTCTTAAAGAATTGTATTGAATACAATCGATGAATTAAAAGTTATAAGGAAAATGTGTACTGCAGATATATGATGTATTTTTGGAAAATAACCAAAAGATTACCAAACAAATATAAATTAAGAAAACTTTCACTTTCTAAGGAGATAAATTCTCGAAAACGAAACCGCTTGTAGCATTTGGACATGTGGCATTAGGAAGTTAGCATTTATTGCTAAAGTTGGTTTGCAGTTTTTGAACTCAATGTGCGACACGTTGAACTAGCGATGAAATTCACTACTCGTAGTACAAGGAATTGATATTCCTCAAGTAGTTCTAATGTTAGTTAAAGTACACCAAGATAAAAAGAATCAAGCAATATGCTGTTACAAAACTTCAATCTTACTTAATAATAATAATAATAAACTCATTTAATCCATTCAGAAACAATAATAATGTAAAAAAAAAAAAAAACAAATATGCTGAAAGGAGGGAAAAAACACAAAAACTATATAAAAAAGCAACAGGCATGTACATATTAACAAGTATAAAAGATCTAAGTTCCTAATAGGTTTGCAATGCTGAATGGACAAGGCCTTTACTCAGTATTGTGCTTATTACTTTTCAGAAATAAGCGCTGATATTCTGCAAAAGCCTTTGCGTCAGTTACAGCAATAGTACTTCTTAGTAATATTATACCTATAAATGCGAATGTTTATTTTGGATAGACGGATGGGTGTTTGTTTTTTTTGAAGGTATCTCCAGTTACAGTTAACATATCTGGATGAAATTTAAAAAAAAAAAAAATTAATTTCGCGCGGACGGAGTCGCGGGTGACAGCTAGTAAATTGTAAAAGGTACTTTACTCCGCGCTTATGATTTTCATTATAAATAGGAACTAAACATTTATATTTTTTATTTTTCACTTATTATTTTAATTATTATTGAAAATCTTAGATGGATTTAAGTCTTTTATTATACCACATTAACATTTTTCAAAAAAAATTGCGTATAGAATACAATATTTTTCTTTGTAAAATTATTTTTAATTAACAATGTATGTAATTTTTGATCCCTGGAAAATAATTAATAAAAATATATTCATAAAGTCATCGATGCAATGTTCATATAAAAAAGGAAAATAATTCGAGTACATTCGGCATAAAGGGGCCCATTCCATTGTCCATTTTTCGATATGAATCGAAAATTCTTCAGGAATTTTTGGACCTTAAAGCTCGATGTTATGCTTTTTTATCGCATATCGACATTGGAATTTTACTATTGAAGCGAATTTTAAAAGCAGTGCAAGCTATTTTTTTGATTTCATATTAATCCGCAGACAGACCTGTCGGCGATGTCCGGAATAAATAAAAAACGGAATCATTGAGTTTTGAACATTTAATAATGAATCAAAAAAGGAATGGTATATAAAATCAAATAAATTTTTGATCTATAGAGTTGTAAATAAATGACGGAAGGGAACGATGAATTTATCTATGAAATTAACCGTCGATCACTATAATCTATCCTTAAGATTGATCCGAAGCCTATCTTTATTACTTTGTATGAGTGTTGAGGGGGGGGGGAGAGGGGCAGAGGGGGGAGAGTACAAAAAAGATAATGCAAATTAAGGTTTCGATTGCTATTTGGGCTCGTTAAATATGAAGTAAATGTGTAATAAAATATATACAAAATATCTTACATGAGCAAAGTTTTTAACAGTAGTAAACGCCAGCAACAACAGCTGTTGTACGAATGGGCCGATTGCGATACCTCTCTTTTCTTTCCCACCCTTTTCTTATAAGGAAAAGATGGAAAGAGAAATATTATCTTTCTGTGCGTCTTCTCCTCTGTCAATGAAAGGTAGGCAACGCATCTGTAGTTTTGGCCACATCGGCGAATGCAGGTGACGGCTTTCTCGTTTACCGTCTTATAATTTTTAAAAAATAAATCGGGATTATATACTTGGTTCGTATTACTTTGTGAATTTGTACGTTGTATGATCATAATTCCGGTCCCACTTCGATTACCTTACATAAGACATATGTATAAACATGTTGCAACGTTACTTACAAATTTGCAGTCCATTTGCTCCCAGGAACTGAAGAGGTAATTTCATTATCGCTAAGTCGTTTACTTCGATTTAATGTCATTTAAGGCTATTCGAAGCAAATTCAAAGTTAGTGATTACCTGCACTGCAGCTCCGACTAGAGTGTAAACACTTTACTCTTGTACTCGTCTCGAAAATTATTATAGTATACTACACATCGGTTTACAATTTTTACTGTTTTAATTATGTTTACTACTCTTTGAATGTTTTATTTATAGTATGTGCAAACGTCGAAGTATATCATCATAGATGTACTTTTCATTTTTACTTGATTTCAATTATGAATCCAATCTGACTTCCTCATTTTAGAAATACACTAAGTAGAGAACAGAAGAATTAAAAGACAACTACAATATTTTGGCTCATTTTCTAGTTAAATTATATTTTCCATTCATCTCAACTGTTTGTATCTACTAGGATATTAAAAAGATTATAAAACTAATTTCTAGTAACTATTCATGTGAGCTCCAGCGGTAAGGTATTACAAACAAGACAGATATTATTCATCAATTCATGTGTAATACCTTACGTTGCGTTAGTGTGCGTTTTCCAAAGTACACGTAATGTAGTACGTACAATGTATTATGTACAATGTAGTACGTACAATGTAGTACACAATAAATACGCATTTATTTATTGTACAATCAACTTAATCCCCTAGCTGTAGATAAAAGATTTTCACATGCATTAGATCGTATTTTACCATTACACTCAGAGTAAAACTTACACTGAGGACTAAGGGTCTGGTAAAGTGTCCGTCAAATTACACGCGGTGTGGCAGTTAGTACATTGCGCAGAATATCTTATAATTAGTGAACCATTTTTACAATTGGCGATTTTCTTATTGTTAAATATTTCACAGAAAATAAAACTTAAGTGAGTTTTAAAACCAATGATTTGCATTTGCCGTTAGAGCCCAGTTTCATTATTCGATAACTCAGTCGTTAAACAGCATACGTAGCGAAATAGATTTCTTGTTCACACATGCCACGGTGCTCGCATGCAAAAGTATCGTTTTCACAAGTTGTTAGGGCCCGCATGCTTTGGGCGACAGCCCTTATTTTTCATTATCCTTCATTATGACTCGATGTTACTCTTCAACTGAGTCCCATCACGGCACTTGCTTTACATCCACAGATAATTTTATCAGTCGATAGTCCGCATGGGGTAGTCTCCGTCCCGCTTGCCGTATAACGACCGAGTTATCGACTACTGAAATGGTTTCTACGTTGTTAATTTTTTTTTTCAATTTAAATATTTTAAAACAAATAATTCCTCATTCTCGCTAAATTTCGCGGTATCACAAATGTAGCAATACTCTTATCACTATTTGCTACGCTTTTCATTAAATTAACAATTGTATTTTGCGGTTACGATTGCACCGATAATATATTGCGCACGGTTGAATTGTCGGCTTACTATAAAGGGTTGTTTCATTATTACTTTTATGTATATAATTGAATTTGTTATACATTTTTCAGATCATTTATATTTGTAGTATTGAACTCTGTTACATAGTTCGTAACATTGTATCCGTAGACGAATCTACTCTTGTTTGCAAAAGTATTCAAATTATAAACATTGTCCGAGCGCAGAGTATCCTTTTTGTAACTAACATTTGTTAACGGTTTCTCTTTGTGCAACATTGTTCTGAATCGAAAGTTCAGAGCTTTCATGTTATTTATTTTGTTTTTTTGGAATGTTTACTTTTCTATTGACAGTTAAAACGTATGTGGCATCGTTTTAATCGATTTAAATTTATTACGGCGAGCGAAGAGAGCAATACACTATACCACAATGTTTTCAGTTTGGTACCTTTTACTAAGAAATTATGACTATTACCTACTCTTTCAGACTTGAGCTTTAGCATAAAAATTTAAATTTGTTTCTAGATATGTTTATCCTTCAAGTTGTATTAAATGGCTCTTAAATAATTACGAATGGACGCTCGAAGGAGACATGTCCACAGCAAGAATGGTAAAGTGCGATAAGTGCTACTGATTTAGATCGCATTTATTATTGAAAATTAATATGTTGATTCAGTGTAGCTTTGGAATCTATTTCTGTAAAACATTAATAATTAAGTAATTGAACTTTTGTACTCATTGTAATTACGATTTGATGATTAAGTTTACAGTTATTGGATTAAGTAAGCTTTATGAATCTATTAAAAGTATTTAAACCCTTCATTTGTTTCCGTTTACATTTTTTCTGAATAAAAAAAAGCTATAATAGAATAAAATTAAAAACCTCTTTGAATATACATGTCTATAAGAAAGACGACGAGGACGAGGGAAGTGCACTTCATCTTTCAAAGTAAGATACAAATATTAAATTGAATTTCAATTCGGTGGAAAGTTTTCCTATTTTCATATTCGATCTGAGGCGGCAGACTACTCCCATCTTGGAACATGCAAATAAAACAAAACTATAGCAATCAACTATTAATATAAATTATTCTTATATTTATTTCCTATATAAAAAATGAATTAAAATAAGACATGTAAAAATAGTGCACCACCAGTTGCTGCAGCTCATGACTCAAACACCAGTGGTTAGGGCTACAAAAATGGAAATCTTCTCAAAATGCGTGCACTTTCTTAAATAAATCAATTAGTGATATGTGAATAAACGTTTTTATTTTTGGCATATTTGTACAAAAATATATTGTCATTTTCTTTGAAACAGAGATAGTATGAGTTTGTGTAATAGTTTCAGCAGTGGAAACACAGTTTTAATTTACGAAAATGAACATAGAAATTATATTTATTGAATACAAACACCAGCCGGTACTAAAAGCGCTCAACGTTTGTAATCCCAGGCATAAGCCTCTAGATGCACTAGAATATAGACAGGTCAGTGATATTGGTTTTCTCTGAAATTTCAATACGCTATTCCGGTTCATAACCTTAATGATATATCCTCTGTAAAGATTATGCATTGGGTTTACCTTTTGATTTTACGTGTCACAATTATATTTTTAACATTCCAAAGAGGTTTTATCTTTACCATAGCGTCATTTGCTATTAAATATGCTAAAATGTTCGTTAATGTCCAACAAGACGACGACCATTATTCTAAGCGAATAAAAAATATAAAATGTCTATCGCTTGCACAAGTTTGTTTAAGTTAATTTTATCGAGTCTTGTATTAAGAGCTTCTTTTCCTTTCAATATTTTTCGTTTATTGTTGGACAATTATTTCAGTTCAAAGGAATATATTAAAATTCATTCAACCCGACTGACTTATTCATTATCTCCCAGGTCTTATACCACTCAGGTGGGGTCGGCGCACAAGGTTGCATAAACCTTACGTTTTGGCTTAATTTATTACGGCATGTCTATCGGCAATTCTACTTGGAAGAAATATATAAAGATTAACTGTAATATAAACCTATATTTATTAACTATATATCGTTCCCGGGAAAAATACGAATCGATTGACATGAAACTCTTGAAAATTGGTTTGAATTTGTTAAAATGAAATATTAATATATAACCTACCCGCAAAATGTTTATCTTTCAGTTTTTATCTTATAAAGTGATTTGTATGTGAATATAATATAAAAATAATGAAAAATAAACGTGCTTTTGTTATGAAATACTTCGTTAGTGTCAGTACAAGTGAGCAGACAGGAGAAAATAGCCTGAACACCGCAAAAGCGACCGCGCGCCCGCGCTGTTATTGTGAAAATAAAATAGCTATTACTATAAAAAATCAATTTGCGGCTCGAGCGAGAATGTCAGCTGCCGTATGCAATCTCCACAAGTGAAAAGAATAAATAAACGCATTGTATTTCTGTGTGCACTATGTTCTGTTTGTGGAGCCATCGCTCTTCCATTCAATTGCGTATGTAAATGTCTGTGCGAACAGCTGCACTACAAAAGTTTGGCCTATCTCTACTTATATCAGCTGGTATAGTTGTTTAATGCTATCTTACTTTAGGTACGGACTAATTACACAGATACGTATGCCGGCTGTTACGCAGAATGTATTTAATCGCTTGAAGCATTACTTTGATGTAAGCTTTCTCATTTAGCCTTTTGTCCTTTCGTCTACAATTATAAAACTACCACTAAAACTCTGGCTATTTATTTAAAATTTAACTTTAGTGCCGTAATAGTTGAGAACTATTGTGGAACGGAGGAAGTCGTTTGAGCGATTGCGATACAAAATTATGTGAAGATAAAGGAGTTGCGATCTTTGTGATAAAATTATTACCGTAACCGTATCTTTGATAATTTTTTATAAGCTCAGGGAAATATGTATCTAAGTATTTTTCTTTAAACTAGGAAAACGCAATAAAACGTAGAGCACCTGAAGTGTTCATTATTATGAAGGTAAATATTTATTTTAAAAAAGATTGTATTGAATGTAGATCACGTTACGAAAATAATACACATTATTGGAAATATGGAATTAAAAACAAATATATTTCCACAGTTGTCTGCGAATTACCAAAAAGCCGATTAAATTTTAATTCATTTATTTTACCGTGCGTTTAAATTAAATGTAACCACATTCGAGTTGATGATAAAATATTATTTTAGTTTAAAATATGTAACTTTAAAATATTAGTTTAAAAAGTATTTTTTAAAGCGAGCTTGCGGTCCAAAGTGAAACATGCAGAGAGAACACGTTCTCATTTAGTTCATGCGACGGCGATGCTCGTTTAACCGCACGATAAAGGCAGGACGGTAAAACTTACATTGTACGGTTTTGATACTTTCATGAAAGTATTATATTTATAACTTATAAGATTCAGACATCAATTCAGATTCAGACAATTGGTAATAATTAATACTACATGAAAATGGCACTGTTGTATTTGACGGTGTATTTCCAATATCAAAGTAACTGAATAAAAATTATTAATATTGTTTGGTTTTAGTTCATGTTTATCGGCGGTAAAAATTTACAGCACTAACTTACTTGTGAAGTTCTAATGTATCTTCTAAAAACTGTTTTGTATGTCTATTACAATACTGTTCGCATATTGCGCTTAAAATGTTTTTGACTTATGCGATGAAAAGAGTTACATCTGTTATGGGATCTCTTAACAGATGTAACTCTTCGTTAAATTTACTCCACGAATAAAATCTTATGCAGATAAAGCTCAGCCCATCTCGCATTCTCACCGCTGCAACTATTCTTAACTAGGATCAATAGCGCGGTCTTTGTTGACACTGAGTTATGAATTCAAGCCGTCTGGGGAGCAAACTACTTTTATCTTGGGGCCTGCAACGAAATTAATCCAGAAGAATATAACGAGGGACCGGAACTTGTTTGCAATTCCCTTACAACGCTTTCTTTACATACATTTTTAAGTATGAAATCTATGCGTTGTTCTTTTTTAAATACAAATTAAACATCTAATTAATTAGTCTGTAATAAAATAGACTTGTGGTTAAGTGTACGGAATACTGATTAAGCGGCCGTATCCGCCATTACACTGTTGTGGTGAACCATATCCTATCACAAACTTGGAGCTTATTTGGAATGGTTACCACAGACGTTATTAAACTAAAAAAAATTTCAACTTCAAAAAATTTACACATGTTAACATTAGTTAGGTGCGACTTACTTAAAAATAAAAAATAAAACTACGAGAGGAGTTACTCAGCTATCTCCTAATTTTAGTTTGCTAACGAATCGCAACTCTGAGTTATTGCAGTTTGTTCGCGACTGCATAATTACCAAGTCACTCAGGCATGTATAACTTTGTACACTTGATTGAATTAGCAAGGCGGTTCTCAAACCCATCCATGTTGTAAAGGAAATTAAATACAATATACAACGATATCAATAGGTAATAAACGTTAAACTGCTTTTTTTCGTTGTTATATTTTCATCACGCTGTATCTATTCGTTCATAATACGTACTACGTATATATTTAAAATAATTTTTTCCTTTATGTAATACTAAAGCTTCATAAAAATAAGTCGATTTCACAGAGATATAAATTTATACTTATATTTTTTATAAATATATGAAAGTATCGAAAATATTTGTGCATTTTTAAAAATATCAATTCTGACTATTAGTGGCCAGCGGCTATAGGACGGAATACGCATAACAGCGCTTGCACGGAATTATTAATAAAACGTGTGTTGTGTACGAAGGCTGCACGATAAATATATTGAATGTACTCGTGCTTGCCAACATTGAATTAAATCTACGACTTAAAGAGAATAATCAAGTTACAAGCGAAATTATACCTTCGGCTTTTGTAACCCATATTCCACGAAAAGTTTTTCATATCGATATATTACGAACTACACAAAATCGGATAAATTTCATAAAATTACTTCATCATCATGAACAGCCTTTGTATGGAGATTGCCTTCCTCAATGCCAAACATTATTTCATTACTTTATATTTTAATATACAAACAGAATCAATAACCACGGATGGTAAACAGTTGGGTAGTTGACGTTCGACATATACGGACCGCACTTTGTAACAAACGATTAAAAATCTAGCCTGCTGTACGTGTATGGAGGCCCTACGGCTTCTGGAGTATACATTCCTAAATCTTTTTAGTTTTCTTTCAGAGTAACTTGAACAAATGAGCTTATGTTACGTTACGTGTATAAAATAAGCGAGCAAGTTTGTTGTCTATTCAAATTGAGTCCTTTGACTGAAATTTTAGCTAACTAAAATTTACTTTAAACAGACAAAGTGTAGGTAATGAAGTTCCTGAAATTCAAACGCATGAATAAAGATCGGCTTCCGTCCGGCTGGATGCATACTACGGTCGATTGGATACACAGTGTAGCATCTATTAAATTTACCTTGTGAAGATAATGACCGATATTCACGCTATTTTGACCTTAAACTAAGGGAATTAAACACATATCTCGTACATTTAACAAGATAATTAAAGCGCAGATATGCGTATACTATTAAATAGTTTTTATCATTATGTAAGAGGTTTCAATGCCATTTAGTCTAATAAAAAACTAAAATAATAAATATTGTAATACAAGAAACAACAGACCTGACATGACGTTGATCTAACAAATTTTGATCAAAAGTATTTGTCTAAGTAGCAAATCATCATCTATTTAAGTATTCCCCATATACTATTATTATTGTGGCAGCCATATTATGATACGTAAAAAGACACTGCGGTACACATTATTTAATTCTGAAATGTATGTAACAAAAAATCAATTTTTTTTCACTATACGTTTCAAAAACAACTCCATTGACGGGTTGTGAAAATATCTAAAAGTAAAATATGTTTTTCGTGTCTAATAAACTTATTCCTGGAAATAAAATTTTAGATGTTTTTTTTATTTTGGCATTTCAACGTCATAATAAATGCATAGGAATTCGCTTAACGAAATATATTTTGCAAATTTCGGTGTAATCTGATTTAAAAAGTATGAATTATAAGATTTCTCAAATTGAATTCCAAATTGAAAGATAATTGAATGGCGGCGAACCTTTAAATATTTCTTATTCATAGCTCACTAAAGCAACTGCTAATGTCTCCTTCTAGATTTATTTCACACTTTTTGCCACTCCAGTCAAGCAGAATCATAAAAACCTTAATTAGTAGCATATGTCTTCTTTCCAACTATATACTACATCTATACCAATTTTCAGCGGTGTCATTTGAGCCGTTCCAGAGATACCTTCAAATAAACTCTGGATGGATGGAAGTTTATTCCATCTATCTAAACATTCGCATTTATAATATTAGTTAGAAATAAGATAAGTAAGATTGTGGTTCTTTTGAATGACATTTTTATACTTTCAAATAAATAAAACGATCAAACAATTCCGTTTTCAAGGGTTTAAAATGTTTCACTTAAACTATATGTGAAAATTTTCTCACGTATATTTTCCTAGAAGCCTTTATTGGAAGGCGACTAAGTTTCTAATTCGTTTTCACAGTAGACGTTTCAATACATAAATATACAAAGGAAACATCTGTTGCTCTATTTCAAAATACCTCTATACAAAAATTCCATTGTTGAATGTAACTATTTTGGATTTTCATTGGTACTTTGTTCGCATTACGTATTGTAATGCTTATTATGACAATTAACATCCATTAACCGCGAAATGGACAATGCGCGATGCTAATTTTGCGATTTCAACGCTATTGAAATGCAACGACAAATTGAAACATTGATCGATTTTATAATTAAACGGTGTAAAATACATGTAAATAATTATTGATATTTAAGATTTAATATCCTCAAGATTTTGTAAAATAAAGAATTTGTCTACGATATTTCTAAAAAATACACCATTATTCGAATTTAATAAATAACGTTGAATTCAAAAGATCTCCGCCGCTTTAATGTTAGTTTAGACACAGAAGTTGTAGTACGATAGACTTCGTAGCCACCTTGTAGACAAATTACTAAAGCACGTAGCTACACCCTAGCTACGATGTCAGCTCGTGCTACGATTTCAAATTGAGAAAATAAGTATAAATGTCATTTGTATTATCTTTCTTTTCAATGTATTTAATGAAATACCTCTACGATTTCACAACAACGAACTCAATGAATACTGACAAGGAATTTCCATAAATCTATAATAACATATAATAATATGACTTTGCAAGGGAAAGTTCCGACGGATTTGTAGTATACAATGTACAAAGTGTGTAACTAACAACATCATTAAGTTTTGTATTCGTGTTGAATGTGAACAACGTGTCTTACTAATCGGGTAATACATGTGACTTGATTTCCGTGCGTTTTGACTGCCGAAACACGTGTACAGAAACATGTTGCTAAAACTGTTTTTATAAACATAATTAGAGGGAAATCAATATGTTAACTCATTAATAACATACTCAATAATTAGATATTTACTAAAGAATGTAAGTTTGGTGACAAAAAATAATAAAAGTACTTTAAAAGGCTTACAAAACTACTTTTTGCTATGCTTAAAGGAGCGGCGCACAAGGAAATGGCGCTCGCGTTTTCTTGTGTCACACCTACTTTAACTATTTTATTTTAACGAAATATCAAAGAACCAGCTTTTACAAAATTCTCTCGCGAAAACGTTGTCACCTCTTGTACCATGACTGCATGAATATAAAGGTCTTTGTTGGCATTTTATAGTAAAATTTCATTATTATTTCATAACAAAATTAAGAGAAGATTATTAACTTGACTATTGATAATATTGTTTTTTTTACTTCAGGAACGGTTGTTGCTTTAATTTATTTTAATATAAAACATACAAAATTTATGATTTAAATTTAATATCCTCGTAGTTCATATTTTATGTAATATGATTTACGTGATGTAATCATTTGGGCATTTCTCGACGAACCGTTTCGTCGTAATTACAAACGGGAGATAACTTTATGCGAAAGCTGAGCGCGGCTGCAGCGCCCTGCAATAATCTGTCCGCCGCCGATGCAAGCTGAAAGTCGTTGATAACGCACAGCGTAAAAGCGGATTGTCCGCCTCGTCGCGTCACTGAACTAAGGTTTTATTCGAAACCTGTGCAACGATTGCTTGGAGCTGGACATCGCAGCGCCGTGAATACGACCTTAATCCATAATCCTATTCAATAATGATCCAATTGCCATTGGAGAAAATTACACTCAGAATAGGAATAAATGAAGTTGAATGTCTTAAAGGGATGAAGCGATTTACCACTCTACAATTTGTTAATTTCATTTCATCGAATCAACTACGGAGATGCAATGAATAGAATCGATAGTCTCTTTAAAGTTAATTTAAAGTATCTACGTTGCTTCCATCCGAATGCAGCTGACTATTCTTAAAATGGTTAAATACGTTTTCTTGGAAGTGTTTTATTTTATACTCGTGTTTTACCTTTTGCACATTTTTGCTGATTTTAGTCACTTCGTTTTTGTTAAAACCTTCTTCGTTCGAAGTTATTTTTAAATTAAAAATGTATCCCTTAATTTTAACTTGTTACATAATGAAAAATTTTAGTAAATTCAAGCTTCAATAGTTTCCTTCTCCTTTAATGCAGTTCTATTTTAATTTAATAATGACTTAACAAGGCAAAAGTAAACAAGATCGGTCCGACGTCGTCTATGATTGGTAACTAAATATTCTAGACGGGCAAAATCGAGAGAACTTTCCAGAATATTTATTCTCTTATTATCGTTACTTTATGGATGTTAAATTAACTACCCTTCAGACCGCTCGAGCTGCTCATTAAAAATAATTAATAAACACTTACGTATTTTAACATTACGAATACCGCTTTATACTTGGTACCGTGCTTGTACTATATGTGCAACAATTACAAACAAGTAGTACAGATTCCTGTCACACCTTTCCTGCTTCTTCTACATTCATGCATCTATGTATAAATGCATTTAGATAAACCTCTCTTAGTTTAAGTCATATCACAGTCGTGTATTTACCAGCCATTAAAGTAATTTAACTCAATAATTCTTTCTTGTCACAAAAACTTTTTTATGAGAATTATACATAGCTATTCTGAATCATATGGACACGCATCTTTCTGTATACCTAAAATTCATCGCTTATAGATGGAATATGTAAAATGAAATTCTGTGAATTTCTGTAGCCTTTTTGTTTTTTTTTACGCCTATACATATTATGCTTTACTTAAAATATGTATTAATAAAACGAGAAATAAAACTTTTCTACTGAGTTTTGTATTCGATGTGTGTAATTTTTTACATAATTTCATTAATACTATGGGCTTAATTGTCATGAATACAAATATGTATACAGTCGTAGGCTTTAAGCCTGATGAATAATCGCGCTAATGACACGAAAGTACTAACCAACCATCAACTAACCATCGATGCCAATTATTGAGTGAATTCAAATTCAAATCCCAATACAAAGGTTCAATTAGCGAAAATTGTCATCACTAGCTTTAATTGTTTTGAAAAATGTTCGATGTCTATTTTCAGCTTGATCCCTCTATTGTTTGACAATACAAAAAGTTAAAAAATATGTTCTTTTTATATATAATATGACTATTTTATAATCAAAGGGACTGTTTGCTTTTTATATATGCTTTGATGGCTTCGGATAGAAATTAAAAACGCCACTGCGTTTCATAACGTATATTTTTTGAAACTATGTTTATCAAATATGTTTTACTACCGAGAACCAATACAACTATTTTCAAATATACATGTGTAAAATTTAAAAATATCTATGAAATATTCACATATCTTTTTTAGCCTTTAGAAATTACAATTTCAATTCTCTCGTAGTTTCCTGAATATAACATTTCCAACAGTAACTATAGAATACTGGAATAGCGTATATTAATAAAGTTAAGGTATCCATCCGGAAAAGGTAAATTCAGGTTTCTAGTTTGCATCTGAATTTGCTTTCAAACATTTCTCACTATATTTCCGAAAAGGAAATGAACAATTGCTTTGTGAACCCAACTGTAACTGTAAGTTTGGATGGCAGTATACCAAGGTGAACTGCTATTACCAATTGTGAAACTATTTCCTTCACTGACCACATATAACACAAATGGTAAGCCGCATATTTTACGGCGGTTTACAATCCCTTCGAGGATTAATTCTACGGATTAATTAAACATTTAATTTCTACAGTTTGTTGCCCATCTATAAAGTATTAGGCAAATATTAGAATTATAATATTTATGTAGTTAAGAGATTTTTTGCTAATATGTATATTTTTATTACGTATTTCAACAGTCTGGGGATTGTGATTGTGTTCAATATGACAGTAAATGTTATCATCTTATCTCATGTGAATGGTATGAATGTGAATTTTGTAGGAAGGAATAAATATAAAAGACACAAGCGATGCATTAGAAATCTCCGCTTAGTTTTATAAATCGAATCTCCAAGGATTCTATTTCCCGTCAACAATAAATCTGACAGCATCGGGCAGATTCCTCCCTATTGTTACCAATTTAAGAAATTCGTTTCAACACCCAGACGCGACGTGGCGTCTTTCGGAAGTCGACATTTGCGTCTGAATATCTTTACATTATAGACGCTCGAATAATTCGTTCATTTGTGTGTGTTTAAAAATTTAAAATTGCATGAAAGTGTATTTGAAAAATTGGTTTGGTTTGTTACATGTAAAAAATATATATAGTATTTCTGTAGTAAGGGTCAATTAAAAACAAATATTGACTAACGAGAACGAAAACTCTAGTGAAGTTTTATTGTTAAAATTTTGTCCGAACAAGTTGCATGTTGTTCAAATTATGTTTTACGGTTTTTTGTTTATTATAAATCAAATTGATATCGAACCATCCGACGAAAAGAGTTCCATATCCTAAAGGATTTGCGACTCTTTTCGTCGGATAAGTCAATATTTATTCAAAATTAATAAAATTTAATTTTCGTAACAACGATTTGTATTTTTAGAGTATTTCTTATTTTGTTTTAGGACGATCCGGTGCCTTCAACCAATATAGACAAGTTCATCCCGGTAAGCGTGCCGCCTCGCATCGCTTCCATAGATGAGAGTCCAATCAAGGTTACTCCGTTGCCACTGGATGTGGGAGTACACACCCGACATGTGTCACCTTTGTATCCAAGGAAGCTGAAGCCTGAGGCTTTGTATGAGCGCCGACAGGGCTATAACCATCGTTTTGCTAGTCCAAGGCTCCTACATCTAAGCCCATGCCGTGGCACCCGCCCTTCCTCGCGAAACTCCCTCACCTCCCGGCTTTCGAGCAGCCACAACTCTCTTATCACTCAGTTCCAAGCCGACGATTCGAACTTCATTACACAAGCCATATCTCATGACACACTCTCCGCCAAAACATCCGATATAACGGACATGTACAATGTCCCATTTGACAGCGACATCTACGCGGTCCCTATAGATATGGTGCGTCCTAGCCATAGCACCACTAGAGGGAAGCCCAAAAAGCCGTCCAGGCCCAACAAGAGGCGTGGCAAGAGCACCCCACAGAACATTGGTAGCAACTTTACCCCGCTGGAAAGGAGTCATAAGCCAAAAGATTTTAGTCGGCAGAAGGATTCCAAAACTAAAAGGCACAGCTTGCCGAGCTCCTCGGTCAAGAAAAACACCACTGATTCGGACACCGACTCGCTTCATCTTACTTTGCGAGAAATGAGAAAGTATCTACATACTCTGTACTCTAGTTCGAGCGACTCCGAATGCCGCAATACTATCCACAAGAAGAGCAACACAATAATCACTAATGTTGGTATCCACATGCGGCACACCAACAACAAGGAGTCCGCAACTACCGTGTTCATAAAGGATAATAAAGATATATCCAGAACGGTTGAAACGAATAACAACCACAGAAACACGAACAAGAATTCGGTGGGCACTACGACGAAGGTTAAGAAGCATAAGGAGAACGTTCCTAAGGAAATCCCGGAGGCCGAAAAACCAGAGAAAGTAACGAAGAAAGCTTCGAACGCGAAAACAAAAATGTCGCCTGTGAGGATGCTGTCGATGAATCTGAAGCAGAGCTTCTGTAATTTGTTCCGTTGGCGGCGCTCGGGGTCGGAGGAGGCATCGAGCGCGTCGCTGCCGGCGCCCGCCGCGGGACGTGCCGTTACCAGCTCACCACCGGCCGCGGTGCGCCGAGCCCTACCACCGCTGCCACAATCGCCGCAGTCACCCCACACCACGCATTTGGACTTCGCCACTTCTATTCAGAAAGTTAAGGATGTAAGTTGAAAGTTGTGTACTTTATTCGCCATATCAAATGCTAGTGGCATGTGTACCTTACCTATGTGCATCCTTAATTAAAAAAAAACAAATATGTAAAAAGCGCTTGCAATTTCCGAGTCTCAGTTGAGTTGATATATGTGTATGATTTCAGTACCCATGGTATTGGGGCCCCATTTCTGTGGAAGCGGCTGAGAAGATTCTCTCCAACGAGCCGGACGGCTCATTCATTGTCCGCGACAGCAGCGACGACCACTACATATTTACACTCACGTTCAAGCTCAACGGTCTCCGACATGTTCGCATTGAACACGATCAAGGTATGATTTTAATTTACATAGTTTTTGTGATCTTGGCGTTATTGTCGCGTACTAGAAAAGGAGACATATACTATCGCAATCAAGTCGTTATTTGGTTGCTAAGGGCATTTTTATTTAAACTTACATCATAATACCGATACATTAGTTTTTACAATGCTCATACGTTTGGGCGTCACGCGGGTTTCTTTAAACTCTCATCACTTTTAAATTAATTGCAATTCATTGAGAAAATATTGTTAAAAGTATGTATTTTTAAAATTATTTTAAGATAATCTTTCGAAATACAATAAAAAATAACTAAGATTTTTTATTGAAAAGTCAATTCGCGTAGAGCTGATAATTGTGAATGTTCGAAACACCATTATATGTAAATCCTGAAATGTCCCTATATCCCCGATTTCCAAATTATTCTATCTAAGCAAATGTTTAGATAGAAGTAGGTAACGCCTAATCCTAACGTGATATTTATCACCAATGATGGATTAGGCGTTACCTACCTACCTAAAGTAAAATCCTTTCTTATTGCTTGATTATCAAGTAACAGAAACTTCCATGCAAAATTTCAAGTCTTAAGATCCACTAATTTTCAGCTATATAGGTATAAATTGTTGTAGCTCCAATACCTTAATAACCAATATTAGACTGGGTAATAATTTGTTCTGAGTGCAGCAAATAATTATATTTTAATGTTAAATATTAACATTACCATTCAAAAGATATATATCCAATAACATAATACCGAACAATCAATGTTGAGATAATTCAGTAAGCATGTGGAGAGTATCTCCTCAAACACTTGAATTAGCAACTGGCATGCGGACGGCAAAAGGACCTCTATACGTCTGTGGCATCGTTATCTTTGACAAGCATTTCAGTTCACTCGAATACAAACGGCTTGTACTCGTGACTGAACTTCAACTATTTCGTATGTAGCTATGGGTTTCCATTCTCAAAACACTTATGTATTTTAATTGCTCATTTAAATGAAAGAGGCAACAATGCTTAAATATTTTTATATATATATATATATATATATATATATATATATATATATATATATATATATATATATATGTATATAATTTTTTTTCTTAATTTTTTTTTTAAAAACTAGTGTACAGCGACCATCGACTATCTATTCTCCCTTTATCATCTTGGGAAGAGGGGATGGCTGAAAACCAGCTCGACACTGTATCCTTACCGGTGTTGGCGAAGCTGAGCCACCCCCTTTTGCCATCACTGTATATTGTAAAACATTGTGTTTTAAAAGTTTGTAAATTTCAATGGCAATAAAAGTTTATTATTATTATTAAATACAAATAACTGTATTACTTAGCATTATTTACGTCAATACTTTTGACCACTCATTTCAACTGAATCTCAATTAAAGGCAAAAATGATCAATATTTAAACAACATATCTTCTATGTGGTTAGAATTGTGTAGTTTTTTTTTAATAAACGCGTGTATTTATTACTTGAAATACCAAAGCATAAAAAGTGAAGAGCGCGGTGAACAAATATTGACGATAAATAAACGATTTGATTGCATAGCATAGAAGTAAATAAAGCGTTTGTTTTATTACTTACATCATACGTCAATATATTATGTATTTCGTATGAACTATTTTCGCACGATTCATGTTTTCGTTCGATATTCACTGGCATTTAATTTTTATATTTAAAAGGGTTCTGTGGTCATGAATCGTTTTTACTTCAATTAATTTTTTAAATTACTAACAAATGGAATGTTGGGTTAGTATTGACAAAAGAATGTTTTCGTAGCAATCGCAGTTAACAAATAATAATAACCAACAAATAAGGAGTTAGGAAATAAGTAAATAAAGTATTTTATTTTTTTTATTTACTTCCGTGCGTGTCTTTTAGTACATAATTAATTAAAAATAAAAATAAAAAAAGACACAAACTCCTCAAAATCGTTCAAGCCGGCTACAGCACATAACGTACTATTTAATTTGGCACATAAGGAACAAGAATGTTTTTCTACCCGACGTGCCAACTCAAGTACCAGATACTATATATACTTGCGAAAAATAACTCTCGTGTCAGCCAAAAATAAAAGAATTTATTTCCCACTCGACAGGTAACTTCTGTTTCGGCGGTTGTACGATGTTCAAAGCCCAAACAATAGTTGAATTCATCGAGAATGCGGTGGAGACGTCGCGCTCTGGCCGCTACCTGTTCTTCCTGAACCTGCGGCCGGTATTGGGGCCGGTGCGAGTACAGCTGCTTTATCCCGTGTCACGCTTCAAGCGCGTCCAGAGCTTACAGCACACCTGCAGGTCAGTACAACATCTAGTCGGTGATAGTTTGAAAGCAGCTGCATTGTTAAGGTTTAAGCGTTTTAAAAGATGAAACACTTGAGAATTATACCAATCGAATTCTACATTTCGCTCTTTCAAAGTTGACTACTAATCTTACTGATATTATAAATGCGAATGTTTGGATGGATGGACGGATGAATGGATGTTTGTTTGAAGGTATCTCCGAAACGGCGGAACGGATCTTGATGAAATTTGGCTCAGATGTAGAACATACTCTGGAAGGACACAGAGGCTCCTCATTAAGTTTTTTTTTATTCCGCGCCGACGTAGTTGTGGGCGAAAGCTACTATAATGTAAGCTACAGGGTTTAAAATTAGAATCTGTAAGTCTGTAAGATTTCTAACAACTATTGCACTGATTTTAATGTTTTCTGCGTCTACAAATTTCAGATTCGTGATTCTTAAATATGTGCGACGCGATCTGATCAGCAGTCTGCCATTACCTCGGCGGTTGCTGGACTACCTCAGCGCAACCCATTACTATTCGGAATTACTTGCCGAAATATAAGCTGCCAATGATGCCATCGACAAATCGTCCCATCCGGCGAAAAGATTTACATCTTTTAATAGATAAGATATGTAACCTTTTTCGTTGTATGAGTCGATATCTTATTCCTCGAGATCACTCAACCACTTTGCATTCAATGGTGAAGTCTAAGTCTATTTTAGATTTTAGTACGTAAGTAATACTGTCACATTCAGTACGAAATATTTCTCGTCAACTAGCAACTTTTAAAAAAACATCATGGTGTAATTAGATTTAAGTTTCGGTGTAAAATTGTGTATTTATTATATACATGTATGTGGTATTTATACGTTTTGCAACTTTTTTCTTTTTTTACAAATTTGTATTGGAACTTTTCCCATTTCTGACTTGAAAACATAGTAATTTTGTAAACGAGAACTTCGATATGGGGAAGGATTTCTTATTGTAATATATTATACGAGTAATGCCTTTAAATATTTGTGTTCAAATTAAATTTGATGTCAACGAAATAATTTTTATTGCGATTGTTTTTTAAGCTGTTTGTAGCTTTTTTTTAATTCTAAAATTTTAAAATGTTGGCTGTGGTACAAAGCAGTATTATATAAGTATATTTAATGCGTATATAATGTAGATTACGGTGATGTTCTGTAGTCGAATGTAAAGCCACAGATGCCTAACAAAGACCCATCTGATGAAAAGAGTTACATCTTATATGTAAAACTTTTCATCTGATAGATGATAAACTATACACCACGACAGAATGCCTTAAAATCATGCACCAATTATATATAATAAATAGTAAACTAGGTTATGATATGAGTTTGCAAAAAAAAATAAGTAAGAATCATGATAAGATTAAGTCTTAATTTCACAAAAAAAAAACTTTTTTGGTGTTTTCATTTGATAAAATAAGCTTCTAGTGTAATTAATACTGGCTATAATAGAATAGGATTTTCGCTAATGTAACAAAATATTTGAAACTGATTGAACCATTTTAAAGAAAATATTTTTATAATAAACTTGAAAAATCCCAAGGCCAATATTGGTAAATTAATTTACCAACGGCTAGTTGTAATTTAAAAAAAAACTTTTTAAATAAAAAAACAGTAACATAAAAAAGGTCCCGTCTGATATGTTAGGAATGTAACATTTTTTTTTGTAACCCGACTGACAAAAGGGTCATGTTTTTCGAGACTGAGGTGTTATCCGTTTCGTCCCCAGAGTGCCATCGGCACAAAACACATTTACACAGGATTATATAAGATAAAAAAAATCTAAATGAGTGAAAAACGGTTAACTCGTCATAACTTTTTTTTCTACATTTGCGAGTATATTAAAAAATATAAACAATTACATTAATATTTATATTTAATTAAAAATTATAAAAAAACCTTCATCCAACTAACACCTCAGTCATTTGAATTTTTTTTAAACTAAGGTTTATTTCCGCAAATTTTAAAATAAACAACTAAAATGCTAAAAAACATTTTTACACAACATTAATTTCAAGTTTTAAATATAAATAAAATATGGACATAATACCTCCAATATAACTTATATTTAACGATAACTATGTCACTAGTGTAGGTAAATAATACATTCACATTTAGAATGCAGTAGAGTCACAAAATAGTAAAAGGAATTCATATATTTATATATACATTATATACTCCCAACACATACAAACACATACCTATTTTCTTTATGTTTGCGATATGTAAGTTATCAACGTATTTTACATAATTTTCCTTCGGAATTATGTACACGTAATTCTAAATATTACACATCTAATTAAAGTATAATAACATCCGTATGTCCGTTATTTACATTCAGACGTTTATCTTTAATCTTAATTATTAATTAACCAGTATCGTGAAAATTTAATTCATCCATATAAAAAATAAAGTATGCCATTTTAGGCTAGAGTGATTACTTTAACATGACCTACGTAAGATATTTCCTTACTTTCAACTAAAAGAACATAATTATGAAGGAATATCTGGCATTTTTATAACAAATTCTGAAGGAAAATAAAACACATAAATCATAATCATGTTAACTTCAAACATAGCGCGGATAAATCAAACTGCATTCAGTCATTCAATCACATCACCTAGTTATATATTACATTATAAGGAATCGCAATATAATATTAGGTTAAGAATTAGCAATAAGTTTCGTCATAATACATAGGTATAAATTCAGACCAGTTTTTTAGCCGACTTCAAAAAGAAGGAGGTTATCAATTCGACTGTATTTTTTTTTAGCTACATTTTTCTTAATCTTTCTATTTATTATAATACTTTTATAGTGCAATATTTTCTATCTGTTAGATAAATCTTGTTGATTTATTTCAAAGAAAAGGTAATACCACTTTCTAATTAATCTGGTATCAGTCACAAATTAGTTTTTAGTAATTTTAAAATTATATTTTTTCCGAGGCTACGTAAATTTAAAATTTCTAATAAACAAACTTCAATAAATTGAAATTATAATTTAAAAATCAAAGTATGTATGCATCTGAATAATTTGTCTCTGTTAATTGTATGAAAGAAAGAGAGAAGTAAAGGAGGTCTCCGTCATAACGTTTAAGAGAAGGTAAAGAAGTTATCTGGATGTAAAAGAGAGAAAGACTAAAGTCTTTCCAGATTTGGAAGGAAATTTTGTGGCGACAGAGTAAAGCAGTTTTCATAGTCGAATCATGTTTAATAATAACGGCTTCTATATAGTTTAAATAACACATAAAAGGCATCAGTATTTATATATCACACTAGCTTTTACCCGCGACTCCGTCCGCGCGGAATAAAAAATAGATAACGGGGTAAAAATTATCCTATGTCCTTTTCCTGGTTCTAAGCTACCTGCCCACCAATTTTCAGTCAAATCGATTCAGCCGTTCTTGAGTTATAAATAGTGTAACTAACACGACTTTCTTTTATATATATAGATTTACAATGCATGTAGTATTTAATTTTATAAGAAAATTTTCTCCGAATTTGTTTTTAACTCTTAATAATATAATAAAGAGGTAGACTTAATTGTCATAAATGCAATTTGTAATGCAAAACATTTAAAGTATGTTTTCTTTGTGCACATTAAATAACTAAACACGTTCAATGCCACCGAATGCTAGTATTAAAAAGTAAAATTTTAAGTGGCATTCAAAGTGTTGAAAACTTTCGTTTCAAGTATTGTTCTATATTGTACATATGTAATATATACACCCATCTAACGTTAAGGGATGTTATTTATCCAGCAATTAAGTTAAAAATAATCTTGATTATTGCAATAGAAAATATTAATGCGGTTTAATATACTGTGTTTTTCTATCTTAAAATGTTTACAACCAAAGATTAAAACGTTTTTAAGTTATCCTTAGATGTAACTAGTTTTTTTTAATTCATATTTTTTTTTACTTTAGGTGTCAATAAATTTCATGCTATATTTGCTTTTACATGCTGTTAATATTATTTTTAATTTATATTATACATTAATTTTAAAGATTAATTAATATTAATCTAATTTCTTTATATGGTTACTAATTAATTCGAAAACTAATCATTCATATTTTTTTGGTAAAATAATTTATTTTCAATACCGTTTATTTTTAATCTGTATACTTTTCGATATCATTTTGACGTCGGTTCCCTCAATAATTAGATTTATTCCTTATCATTTAAGTTTTTTTTTTGCATCTTAACTAAACGTCACATGTAATTTATATTCATTTATAATTAATAATCAAGATGTTTATGCAGCTTCTATCTTTATATGTAAAGTCAGATCCTGAATGCGGTTTTTTCCTTGTATGCTAAAAGAATGTAAGATTTGTGACAACAAATGAGACTTAGGTCTTTCTTTTTGCTAAATTTAGTCCACAACGAAGAAATAATAATTAATACAGTTAATAAAATTGGATTGTCCGTATGTAATATTGAAGAAAAAAAACATATTTCCATACATGATGTATATTACAACTGTTGTTGATAACAAAAAATATTTTTTGTTTGTCTGTCTGTCTTTGTCACGTTTATTCTGGATGATTTCGTAAAGAAGAAAGTAGTTGATGCATGCGGACAATTATAGGCTACTTTTTTAATTCTGCGCAGACGACTGACGACTATATTATAAAAAATGTCGAATGTAACAAAATGAAATTGCAGTTATTTGTAGTAGGTCCAAACTTTTTATGACGGCTAGGAATATCACACGGGATGTTACATAAAGCACAATTTTCAATATCAGCTGGACGTAAAAAAGGGCGCAGAACCTAAGTACGTGTTTTCTTCCGCAGTGGACTTTAAGTTGGCAGCTAACGACAATCTGTCATAAAGTTTGAATCTTGTAATACAATATATACACAAAGTATAAATGTGTGTGAATATGGTTATACTAAATCACACAGGAATTGATACCTTTTTGAAAATCTTACAAAATAGAAACATCTTCAAATAATTTCGCTAAAAAATTTACCCAATTCAATATCGAGCTACTACATACTTACTGAAATATGTTACACTAACGCTCTGGAGTACAAATAGAATTCTTGCCAATGTAAAATTACTTTATAAATATCAAAATACCGCAGAAACTTACCATCAGTTTCTATTGCTCAAACATTCGTACAAAAACATTTCGTTCTCTCTCTCATTCTCTCTTTCAAAATTGAAATAATATAGAAGCTTCCGACGAATAAAGTTAAATCACCTTGACTCCATTCGTTGGTTAATATATATATGAATAATTAGCCAGTGGAAATTGTTACCCAAGCATAATGTAAACCTTATTGCTCTTAATTACGCTATTTCTTAACATCTTATATCAAAACTTTAACTTATCATAGAGTATAAAATTAGTTAAATGTATTTTTAACTGTAATTTATCTGGCTATATATAATCGGATGACATTTTGTTATTAAACGAAAACTATTCACAAATTAACTTGCACATCGATGTATTATATAGCAGTAGATTTTAACTACCGGTTTATCTTTAAACGAATAGAGTAATTTGCTTTTATTGGGCAATAAAATCTTACGGTGATAATAAAATTTCGTATGAAAATAAAACTGCCAATTATAGACAATGGAAAAAATTTCTTGTGTGTGTGTTTTAAAGAAACAACGATGTAATATTTGTGAATAGTTTATAAAATAATTAACGACTAAATCTAGGCTGTGTGTGAACCGAATAAGCATAGTGATATAATTCATTTTTATTTGATCTAATATTGTAATAAGTAAGTCGGCTTGTGAGGTTTCGTCTCTGGCCTAATCGTATATGCACCGACGCGTACAAAGACATATTCATTCTCGTTTTAAGATTGATCTAGGTTTTAGAGATCGTAGAATCGATAGCTATAAAATTAATTGCCTAAAAGTAATCTCTTTAGAATTTGTCAATTTGTTGTGTATTAAGTAATAAGAATTCTTTTTATAAAAAAATTCAAATAAAACCACAGATTATTATTCTATGGAATAAATTAATATAATCTGTGAGTCACAAGATTTGAAAAATTACCAACTATTTGTATTTCTAATTGACATTTGTTTTACATTCTCATGGTTTGAATAAAAATAATATGTCGCTTACCTTAAAATCTAACGAATAGTGTTGTTCCTCCTTTAGAATAGAAATAATTTTACATATCGTTAAATAAATTTTGTAGCGTCGGCATTGAGCCCTTGCAGGTCAGGTGATACCGTAAATATAGTGGTAAAACATATAGTACCACGTGATATTCTAGGTAAACACTATCGTAATAAGTCTGCATAATATTATATGACATTGAATTCAACGTGTAAATAACAGTCCCGTTATAATGTGTACATGATAGGTTACTGTTACTTTAGGTTTCCACTGTCTTAAAACTTGTATAAAAACATACAGACATCCCTCTCATTGCAGAGACAACAGTATGTTGTAATACATGTATTCCGACAGTGAAATTTCACAGTATTTGTGTATTAAAATGTTAAACTTTAAAACGTTCTTGCTTATTTTATGTCCCGGAGCGTTACAAATCTGTAACTCGTAACAGCTTATGATGTAAATCCGGAATGCATTTATGTAACCAAAACTTGTAGAAATATTAATATAAGATTGCTTGTAGTTGAATTCATAGATTTAAATTGATAAACATTTTTTGATACGATGTATTGGATTTAGTATTTTCAAAATATACTTCGGTCTCAATAAAATGTATAAGTAAGATTTTTAATGCAATTAAATGAAATGTAACAATATCAATAACGAAAAAACCATCCAAAACAACAATCGGATTTGGTTGGAACCATATTCCTCTCTGAAAGTTGGCTAAAATCTCTCCTAAAGCCTAAATTAGGAATGGTAGAGAGTTTCTCGATGTAGGACATTTTCACTTGTGTTAGATATAATGTCTAAACACGTGTAAAGGCTGTTTCTTAGTACATTTCTAGAGGTTTTTAAGCAATAAAGTTTTAATATCAATTAATTTTAATATTACTTGATTTAAATCTATGAATAAAGCGGAGTTCGCAATGACTGAATAAATATTGTAATGTAGCCCGCAAATAGCGCTTTGATACAATTCTTTATAGTAAATCCTAAGATAAATAAATGTAAAATGCCTTTAGAAGTTTTGATACGTACCATTATCATTTTCACTTCTTATACTGGTTTTTTTTTATTTCGTGTTTAAACTTAATGTGGCAATTTTGAACAATAATATATTAACTCCGATGTGATTAGCACGTCACATTAATTATATATCCATTGGTAAACATTTTAAGGCGAATATTTGGTGGATATTTCGTTTTGTGGTACACACTCATTTCGTATGGCCATTGTAGTCTTTGAGCGAAGAGCTAACCCGTTTTTTCGCAAATAAAATTGAGCTTTATACGACTAAAACATTTTACTATGCACTTTTGTTACCAATAATAAGCATATATAATCGTAAAAAGTTAAATTAAACCTTGTTTCAATCTTATAAAGGTCAATTTAATTTACGATAAAAATGTGCTCTGCTCTCATGAGCCTTGTTGCCAAGATTGCAACATCAAAGTTCGAGTTCGCTCTTTTAATTGCAGTCTTACCGTAGAACTAAATTTTCTAAACAATACTACGGGTAAGACTTAATAAGTCTATTATCAACATATTCTTGTTAATGTTTATCACGTCTGAGTTTTGGATAATATTTATGTGGATTTTATAAATAAATTGTCTACGCAATAACCCTTTTCCATGAAAACTTTTAAGGTAATTAATAGTTTTTTTTTTTATAAAATTTCGTAATTTGCTTATAACTTATTATATTATGCGTGTGTTTTTAAATGTATAATGTAATATTTTAATAAAGAATACTTTATATTGTATGCACTTTCTTAATATATTTGAAAAGTTTTACGTTGATTTATGTAGTTGTTTTCTGACCTGTTTAAATATATAGCTCGTTATGTATTGAATAAAACGAAATTGCTATAACCTTTTATGTAATCGATGGAAAAAATATATGTTTAAATCCTATATATATATATATATATATTATTATTTTAAACGTTTTATATCACACTATTATGTTATGGCTACATTTTTGCGAACATGTTAAGAAGTTGCCTATCATATGTGTTCCGAATTTATTTCGGAATATTTTTACAATGCAATTTATATTGTTTTATATTTATTTAGAAATAATATGATGCAATTGATTAAAAAAAACATGAATTATTAATAAAAATAACGCATAAATGAAGCCGAAGCAAAGATCGGACAAGTTTATTTAAATCAATAAGCATCTTAATTTAATTACAACAAACTTTTTCACTTAAATCATTTAATTTTGAATAAATGTATATTAAATTATTTATTTATTAATCGCAATTAGCTTCAATAATATGTCGTGAATGTGTAAAGTCATAAATGCACACATTTAAATCATTTTTGTTTTAATTCAAAATAATGTGTTGAATTTGTCAACTTATTTAAATAATACAGTTTTTTTTAATAATCAGCTTTTTGTCGTTTTTTACAAAAAATCAACAACGAATTATCGATCATGATAAACCAAGGGGTGGTACAAAGTCAACCAAGACGTGCTCAAAAATAAATGGTTGTTACATAATTTTATTCATTGGCAATTTAATTTTGTATTTGTTTCATCTCCAATTAGTAAATAAATTGTTTAGTCTATTCATCATCCTTAGAGTTCTTTTAAATTTAACTAGTGTTGTTCCCAAAGCACAAATTAGTTTTCAATAAATGTAAGCATGTAGTGAAACTTTATTTATTTTACTAACGTTAAATTATATGTAAAACTTTGTTAAAATAAATTAATGTTACATTGACATCACAACGCATGTAATGCACTTTTGTAACACTTATAAAGTAAGTTAGGTCGTTTTTTTTTAAATAACTTTGAAATAAGATTGTATTTCAAAAGAAAATATTCTTGTTTTATTTACCTATACAGTTACCTATTTACTTGTGTAATTAATAACAATGCTTGAGAAATTTGATTAATGCAACAAAAAATAAATATACGAACTTTATTGCTTCATATCGTATACTAGATGAACTTGTTATGCGTTGTAATGCCAAAATCAGTTCAATCTTAATAATAAGAATAATAATTAAATCATACTAATATTATAAATGCGAAAGTGAACATGGATGGATGGATGTTTGTTAGAAGGTATATCCAAAACGTCTAAAGGAATCTCTGAAATTTGAAATAAACGAAGAACACATACATTAAAAGTAAATTTATTTTTTTATTTGGCGCGGACGGAGTCTCTTTTTTTAGATTTTTTTACGACACAAATCTCTGCCTTCTTAAGAATACCTTGACCTATTTGAATACCTACATAAAATGCTGTCCATTCGTTTAATATTACTCATATTATAAAAGCAAAAGTTTAGATGGATGGACGGATGTATGATTTCTATTACATATCTCCCAATCAGCTAATCGAATCTAACATTTGACAAAGATGAAGATAGTCTGGATGGACATAGAGGCTACCTACTATGGTGTGGTAATCCATACTAGTGGGACCTCGATAAGTCGAACTTCATTTAGTCTAAGTAGTAAATTAATCGTTATTCCCTTACGTTCAACCTCGTTCTATCTACAAATTGACATTCCATACAAACACACTTTGCATTGAAATTAAAACTAATTGTGTAAGAAAGGTTTAACTGTAATTTTTTCAAATTTTTCACACTGATAGGTAACGTAATATGAAACTGAAAACATAAATGCAGCAATTAAATCTGTTATTTCATAGATACCTTGGAATGAGATGAGATTAGCGTTGCCAGGTGTCCGGATAAAGCCGGATAGGTAGGTTTTTTGATTGCATGTCCGGCCAAAATAAACGGTTTTCCGGCTTTTGTTAGGCTTTTTACATTTCCCAAACGAGAGTGTACCTATTAATACTGAGATAAAATTCTAAATTATATAGGTGTCCGACTTTTCTACTCAAATGTCCAGCCAAACTGGCTGGTCTGTCCGGCTAATAGGTTTGGCGACCTGGCAACCCTAGTTTCTCAACTAACTAAAAATACTACTAAACTAAAAATAACTTTCGTTTTTCTGTATATTATCTCTAATATACAGAAAAACGAAAGTTATTTTTCATCTCAACAATGCGATACAGAATGTAAGACAATACACAAAAGATAAACTAATATAAACTTGGTGAAAATATGTCCTTAATGAAAGCTTAAAACTTGATATTTTTACTTCGTTCTGTTATTACAAAATTAACAATTACCAAGTCAACGTTGATCGATTTTGTAGCGATGTTGGTACAATAATAAAATAAGATTTTTACGTTCTTTATTAAAACAAATAACGTTTGACTAACCAACGAAAGCCTATAATTTTCTCAACGCAGTCGTGTCTACGTTCAGTTATTTCAGAAATAAGTAATGATCCCAACGACGACGCCCCTGTAGGTGTCAGCCAATGAAGTGTCTCAGAAAGCTGTTTTAACCCCACAACTGTCGCCCCGCCTTGCCACCGACCGCCTTCATTGCACAACCGCCCCTAAATCAAAGTTGGAGTTCCTAACCTTTGCTCCGGTTGTCGGCCAACTCCTGTTGTCTGTGAGTTTTTTTACCTTTATAAATAACAAAAAAACTTATTAAATATACAATGTCGTATTGTGTAGTGTCAACTTCGGCTTCTATAATTTTGTGATTAATCTATTGTAAAATTTAATTTACGTTTAACATTTTTTTATTATATTCCTAAGTATATAAATTAGGGTCGTAACTAAGCTAAAATAATTGCAATATGTAAAATTTACGCTCGGTGGTCATTATTTCGTTATAAATTTACTTGAATTGTAATTTTCTTTTGTTTGCCTTCTCCTCTGTGAAAAGCGTGAGTATATTTACTTTTAAAATATAACTATTATATGATTATTTAACACTAGGCGAAGCTTCGCGTTCCTCTGAAATTATTACTTTTTGGGGAATTAATTTTAAGAATTTTTTAATCTACACTATTATATTTTAATCGCTTGACATAAGAATTGAAATATACTTTTGTGAAAGAACTCAACCAGAATATCTCCATACCTTTGATGCTATTTCCAACAGTGCTTCCCTAACTTGTAGGAAATGTAACACATAACGGTTATCTTGAGTTATGGAATTTAATTAAAAATGTACGAATTATGATCGTTCCATTTAACTAATACTTTTACAAAGATATCAAACTATTACATGGTAACTTAGTACGCGTCGTAGTAGTAGTCGCGCGGAATCCGAATGGAAATCGCTGAAATCTTTTTCTGTTGTCTGTTGTTTTTTGCGAAAAATTAGTCACAAACAATCAAAAAGTGAGTTCTTGATCATGGAAAGGACTTGTTTCATAATTTTTAATTTTATTATCATCTCAAGTTTAGTTCAGTCAGAAATTATTAAGCGTATTTAGTTGTTTTAATTAAAAAAAAATATCTCGCATGATCACAATTCAAAACATTTCTATTTTTTTAAGAGAATAAAAGTAATATGTTACAAAACGTATTATCAAAATTCCATCGTATCCATCCTTAGTTTTTTTTATTATTAAATTACTGCTTTTTTCATTCCGCCATTAAAAATCAATTTTGGGGAGGTTTTATTTATCTATTGTTACATTATTGTTGTGTTCTTCTATCTAATATTATAAGTGCGATTGTTTAGGTGGATGGATGGATGTTTGTTTGAAGGTATCTCCGGAACGACTGAACGGATCTTGATGAATTAGGCACATATGTAGAACAGTCTGGAAGAACACAGGCTACTTATTCCGTAAATTTGTCTTTTAATTCAGCGCGGACGGAGTTGCGGGTGACAGCTAGTCATACATAAAAAAAATCTCGTTTTAACTCCCTTTCATTAATTCACAAGTTCTTAACTTTTGTGTACAGTTTTTATGTTCAAATATTTCTGTTTAAATACATCAACAATAGGTTATCGATGTTTAATCTGACATACGGTATGTAATATCGCCCTCAAAAGTCAAGCACAAGTTACGCGGGGTAGCGACATTTACCATTAATAGATAATTAGCGTCGGTTGCGGTGGCAAGGCGTTTACAACATACGGCGTAATTGTAGCACAAACACAACGCCCAAACTCCGCCGGCTCACTAATGACCATCGCGTGGCGTATCGGAAAACACAGAGACCGATTTGTTCCGTTTCGGAACGATCGTATCATAGTTTTTCATGATTGTCCACTAAATGATTTATCGATCTATATTTATCGTCAAATGTTATCTTACTCTAAATTATTATAAATGTCAAAGTTTGGATGGATGGATGTTTGTTTGGAGATATCTCCGGAACAGGTGAACGGATCTTGATGAATTTTTGGCACAGATGTGGAACATAGTCTGGAAGAACACATAGACTAATAATATTTTTTTATTCCGCGCGGACGAAGTCACGGGAACAGCTGGTATAATATAAGCTACTGAACAACGCTGTCTATGAGAAAAACAGTAGTTTGAAATGTCTCCTTTTCTAATCTATTCAAAAGTTGTATGATATTTTAACAGAATTAACAACAAAACTGAGTGGTAAATTAGCAATATTTGATAGATACATAGAAATAAACTGAAAACAAATTAACAATTATAATAAAATACCATTTAAACGAACGAGGTACTTAATTCAAAGCTTTATGTTCACTCTTCAAAGGTTGACCAACGTATTTAAATCAAATTCAATATAAAATTATTAACCAATTATAAATAAACATTTACATAACACAAACATTTTATTTATTCTATTGAATAAATGTATATCTTAAAAAGTTATAATTTATGCTCAATATAGGTACTTATAGTTCAGACAAGTTCGGACATAATTAAGGGTTTTATAATTTAATTAAAAAGTCAACCACGTTTATAACAGGCATAGTGAAAATTAATATTAATAGATATATATTGAGGTACGTTTGTAACTTGAACAGCCATCAGTTCGCGACGTCAGGTGTATGTTCTCACAGTGCGCGGGGCCAACGCCATTTTCCCTAGTCATTATGATGACAGTTCCTTACGCGACTTCCTTGACATTATCATTGTCACTTCTATCGCATACTAAGGTTTTTTTATCGTGCCATTTTTTAATTTAAAAAAAGTTATCTTATATAAATTAATGAAATCATCTGGTTTTATTCTTTGGGATATAGATAGATTTGCTTTTCTGATTTACAAATAAAATATAGCCTGAAAAAGGACTTGCTTATGGTGAATGAATTTCAGATTTATTATGACAAAGGAGCAATATCAGCTTATTTTTTATCATGCACTCGCTTTTACCCGCGACTCCGTCCGCGCGGAATAAAAAAAAATGTACCCAAGATAAAAAGTTCCTATGTTCGTCTCCTAGTTCTAAGCTACCTCCCCATCAATTTTCAGCTAAATCAGTTCTACCGATCTTGAGTTATAAATAGTGTAACTAACACGACTTTCTTTTATATATATATAGACTAGCTTTTATCCGCGACTCTGTCCGCGTGGAATAAAAAATAGAAAACGGGGTAAAAATTATCCTATGTCCGTTTCCTGGTTCTAAGCTACCTGCCCACCAATTTTCAGTCAAATCGATTCAGCCGTTCTTGAGTTATAAATAGTGTAACTAACACGACTTTCTTTTATATATTACTAGCTTTTACCCGCGACTCCGTCCGCGCGGATTAAAAAATAGGAAACGGGGTAAAAATTATCCTATGTCCGTTTCCTGGTTCTAAGCTACCTGCCCACCAATTTTCAGTCAAATCGATTCAGCCGTTCTTGAGTTATAAATAGTGTAACTAACACGACTTTCTTTTATATATATAGATATAGATAAGATTATGTAGAATTTTTCCTTATTATTTTCGTTAAGTCCCAAACCTTACAGGAATCGTTTTTTTTTAATTTCATTTCTATGGCGCTATCTTTAAAACGTGTTAAAAATTACGTTACACTTGTTTAAAAGGTGATTTGCACACTGGGTGGACTTAACGACAAAAGGCAACGTGTTGCCTACACTAAACCAAGCTTCGATCGACAATCGATTATTAATAGCATCAGAAACATGACGCAGCACAACTCTTTCAAATTCCCCGCAAGTGTCGCGAGGATGTTCACCAAATTGACCCATTGTATTAACATATTCTTATGCGCATATTTTTAAATTTATTATGCGAACTTTTGTCGCTAATATTTCGTAGATTCGATTTTGATGATGATGGGTAAGGGGGATTTAAGGGTACGACAAATATTTAGAATAATTTATGACTTAATAAAAATGTAAGTAAAATTTGATCTCGGAAAATTAAACAACGTGTAATGATAGTGACGTATTTATTAGGATTCAATTTGCATTTTAAAATCGATAGGCGTGGATATCCGAAAATAAATCTATGTTAAGTTAGCTAACATAAAGAAACATCTTATACGTTTTGCAAAATACATGTCACAAAACGTCTAATACAGATTCTACTTTGTCTGTAGTTTCGACAATCGAAATACTTATATGAAAACGTCTTTCCTCTTATTATTTTTAAGAGACAGATATAGAGAGAGATTAGGTACTCTGAGAGAGATTACCCTCTCTCTCTCTTCAAGTTTTAGCCAAGGCTTTCGGTACTGACATTTCACTGCAAAATTTTAGGAAATGTTTTATGTCTTATTTAAGTACTGTGATACTAAGGAGGTGATGGAGAGGAGAGAAAGTAAACCGGAGGTGTTATGCCGCGTGTGTGGGGACAAGGCGTCGGGCAAGCACTACGGTGTGCCCTCCTGCGATGGCTGCAGAGGTTTCTTCAAAAGGAGTATAAGAAGGTAAATATACGAACTTCGAATCTTCGAAGGAGAAATAAAGGGAAATCTTTACCTGCTTAAAAGTGTGTCCTTTCTTCTGTTCAAAGAGATTACTGAATTAAGAAGGAAATGGGACTATAAATTGTTACTAAATGCGATAGTTTTAGGAACTCTTCGCAGTTAGACAAAATTACTCAGTCAGTCTCTCTTTCTAAATACTGATTGATTTAGTTCTATGATACCAATTTAGAAGAATATAATATATACATTAGTACATTTGAGTCTGACTGACAATTGCATTTATGACCATTCCATTATGATCTCCTATACCCTAATGGAACGATTTTAACGAGCGAGATTTCAATCGATTTGTATTCTTCCTAGCTGTACTTAGGTAACTTTATTTGCCCATAGGAATCTCGACTACGTATGTAAGGAGGGAGGTCGATGCATAGTGGACGTCAGTCGCAGGAACCAGTGTCAAGCATGCCGCTTCTCTAAATGTTTGCGAGTCAATATGAAGAAAGAAGGTAAGATAAAATTTATCCTTTTATACATTTCGAATAATAAAACGGCAAAAATATTGCACTATTAATTTACCATCCCAAATGATCTGGAATGAATGCTACATCCATTTTAAATAGTTAATTATCGTTTTTGTATGCGGTCGAGACAAATTAATTGTCCCAAAAATTCTAATACATATTTGTAAGAACAACTTACTATAAACGTCCGGAAATTGAAGTCTTTTATTCTTCTCTTCATTACCTTATAACTCTTAATTGACCTTCTATAACATTTGTTTCTAATCGGAGTCTTCACAGATATAAACCTTTGTTTCTTTTGGATCTCATTAATATTTCTAATGATAAAAGATACTCATCCTAATCTAAGCAAACGAATTTTTTACATCATAGAAAAATCTTTTACCGAAAAATATCACATTTATTACTTCCAATCCAAATCATTGTACCTATAATGTGACAAATGGCGCGTTTTAAATCGATAACTGACGTAGCACTTGTCTCAATAAAGTATTTATCCAGGCGGCTTCTTCGCAGCATCTCTTTTCCATTAGTCGACATCTCAAGTATTTGCGGTACACAAGTAACTGTAAGTGGCGATTGATAAAAATCGTGGGAGGTTCGCGGTCGATTTTCATCTGTTCGTACCCCTGTACAGTCGAGGACGTTTATTTCCTAACCATTTCTATGAAATTTCATTTGACGCTCACTGCAATTAGGTCGATAACTTGTCTTAGCAATTCATACATACTAAATTATAGATAGCTCTTATTACTAGTTACTACGATTGTGACCATAGTATTAATACAAATTGTCGTCTCTATTTTATAAAAATAGAATTAAAGGGATGTCAATATGTAATATTATAAGTGCCAGTGCTTTGAAGTTTTGAGTTTATTGTGACAGTTTGATATACGATATTCTATTCTAAATGGGAAGTGAAATTAATTCTTTGTACCTAGAAGTGTGAATACTGCACGCGACTGTACAAGCTGGCCTTTCGCACGATATGAAACATATTGTGGTATCGACTACCCCTAAAATCAAACCCTTGGGTTACGCGTGAGGTTATTTCAACAAATGGTTGACTCTCCGTTTAAATAAGGAATTTAATGTTAATTGATATTTGATTGCAAAGTTAATTTGTTTGATTATTGCTTTGATTAATTTGATAAGTAAAATAAGTTAAAATAAGTTAAGTAAGTTAACGTTATTCATAAGTAATTTTACGAAGTACATTTGATAAACTAAATTACGATCTAATTAAGAGATTAAGGCATAATGCAGACCTTTGTAGTTTTTACTGTAAATAGTTATTAATATAATAATTCATCCACATTTCGAAAAGTTTCCAGAAAAACAAAACTCAAAGCCTTCAATTCGGCACGAATTTTTAAAATGTTTAAAAATATTTCTTGTTTGTATGCATACTTCTAAATTGTGAGAAGTAAGATGTCACCCGCAATCTGTTTACAATCAGACATCGTCGACAAGATGGGACCACAGATTCTAATATGATAGACATGTTTGTACTTTCGCACTTAGGGGCATATGTCATGACCGGGAAAGCGTCAACGTTCACCCTAAATGTGGTATAATATGACAATTATACTGTTATAGGGTGACCTTTGTAGTCAAATGTTTAAATTATCAGCCGCTACTTATTTTAGTTGCTAGCGAAAATTATCAACAGTATAAAATTATAAATAGTAACCAATTTTTACTATAAAATTTAATTTGATACCATTTTTTCAATTTGGTCCCCGTTTTCATGTCGTGTTCTGTGAAGAAGACGACCTTTAAGCCGTACCCTTTACATTGATACCAAACGAGCGCTGCCGGTCGTAAACTTAAATTTGTGACTTAAAAAGACGTCGAATCTAATAACATTTTTAACATTAAACCCTTTACCCATGGATGGACAATTGTCAATGGATTCTAAAGTTAAAATTATTCCGCTTTTAGTTGATTAACATGTTTTTGTCCACAGCTGTTCAACACGAACGTGCAAGACGTCCCTTTGCCCCACAACAATATTCTCATCAGAAAGGCTACGACTTTACCAGACAAGCGATTTTCCCTCCCCCACCTTTAGCTACATTCCCTCCCATCCATGCATATAACACTATCGATACGCGGACAAATTCATTCTCCGAACATACGTTTCACGACTTCTCAAGATATCCGGAATCTTTACCAAAAGATATCAATCCACTCATGCAAGCTAACTTCAATACACTAAATCCATTTAAACTCCCGATGTTTCCAACTTCCTTACAATATCCACAAGCCGCGTATTTCCCGACAAATATTTTCTATCCTCCCATCACTTTGGGGAACTCAGCGCACTTGGAAGAAAGAAGCACCAGTAAGTACTATATGTCAGAACAAGTATTTGTGCTCTCCTAATGGATTTTTATAGCACATTTCGAGTTTATTCTAAGAAATATAAAATATTTTTAATATACTTGTTACTTTTGTATACAAATATAATGTTTTTCACTAATAATTAGAACATGAAACAGAGTTACTTCGTAAAATTCCATCAATCATTCAGGACTTATGTTTTTAAAATTTACCATTGTAGTTTTGAAATCATAATTAAATTAATAATTTTCTTTTGTAACAGAACCCCTTATTAACGATGTAAATACACATAAATTGCGTCAACCCTTCAAGGACGAAGTAGTAAAACCAGATTCCCAGCTAACTGACAAATTGAAAGAAGACGAAGTGTCAAGTTCAGAAGAAGCGTGCAAAGGCAATCTACCCGCTAGAACAAATGAAGATGGTTAGTGGTATAGTTGTGGGTTTCTACTGCCGAAACACTTATGTATATGTTAATAATATTTTTTTGAAAAGAAGAATGAGTTTCGGCGTTGGAAACGCACGCTAACGCTTGTCTATAACTAATATCATTTTTTTTTGTTTTTAAATATAAGTCATGTTGCTAACAAAAGATTGAGCCAAACTAAAAAAAAATAATGTTTTTCTTATTGAACTTATCAAATCAAAGGATTTATCCATGTCCATGCAGAATATAGAAATTTGATTAATTATAATAGCTAATTAAATTTTAAATTAACAAAAGTTAAATTTTGATAATCAATACTAACGTATTCAATTTTAATCATATTCGGGTGTAATATAAAATATGCATTCGTAATATAAATTACTTGCTTTTGCTGGCAACTTCGTCCACACGGAATTAAAAAAGAAATCTAAATTATTTAATTTTAAAAAATAAATAAATTGGTCCAGTAGTTTTTGTTTATTCGTTATGTACAAAAATATAAATCTTTCCTCTTAAAAATATCAGTTTAGGGTAAACTAATTTGCTTCAGTTTACGCACTAAATAATTCCTTTTTGAGTTGTATTCACGTATAGGGTTGCCAGGTCGCCAAACCTACTAGCCGGACAGAACAGCCAGTTTGGCCGGACATTTGGGTAGGAAGGTCGGATACCCTGTATTATTTAGAATTTTATCTCAGTATTAATAGGTATGTAAAAAAGCCTAACAAAAGCCGGACAACCGTTTATTTTGTCCCGATACGCAATCAAAAAGCCTACCTATGTCCGGCTTTATCCGGACGCCTGGCAACGTTATCCACGTAGAAATGTAACGAGTAATCCATTATCTGTACCTATAAGTATATGATATTTATTATAATAACATAACATTTCATTTCAACGGAATTTTACATTTATTGGTAATCGTTAAATTTTCGTCAATACAAGAACATGTTGCAACAAGTTCACGCCAACGCAGTCTTGTTTTGTTTGACAGGTGCGATGTTTAGTTTTTTCTCATCGTCTCACCTAATCACCTATGTATAATGTTTCTTGTTAATTAAAAACAATTAATTATGCAGTACAAATACAGTCATAACTTTTATATAAGAAATATTATATTTGTTTGATTGTTATTTAAATAGGTATAAAATGTTTATCATATTGCAACCCGATACGGATTGCTTTGAATGAAATAAAGTAATTTGCTGGAAAATAACTTACGTGAATTACTTAGTTTGCAAAAACTGTTAAACTATACCTTTTATCGTATCACTGTCGTCAGCAAATGCAACGAACATGTAATATGAGTAAAAATATTAATTCTGAAAGTTTGAATAACAGCAGTCATTTTTGAGATTTCATGCTAAATAGTTGTTAGAAAATCAATATGGAAAATAATAATGTTGATACAGAGATTGCGTCCGGATCATCATTGGGTACGGAAGAAACTGTTCTTCGTAACGATTGTGCGAAACGCTTCGAACACAAAACGCTAGCTTCGATGGCGACCGGGATCCTCGACGGACTATACGATCCCACCACTAAGCTACTGGTGCTGACTGTAAAATGGCTCCACAATGTACCGGTCTATTTGAAACTGAATCCCCGCGACCAAATGCAACTGTTATACAGTAACTGGAAAGAATTGTTCGTCCTAACCGCTTCCCAATATACATATTATTTTGATGAAGGTAAGTTCAACGTTTAATTTTGAATAATACTTGCAGTTGTCCGCCACTTTGTCCGCACGGAAATATAAAAATAATGTTAAATAAAGCCCATATCACCAGAGTATAATGTAGCTTCCTATTAATTAAAGAATTTTTCAAATTTCGGAGCCTATTCAATGCAAAAAAACAATCGAATCATTCCACTTTATAATATTAGAGTAGATTATCGTGACCCTTTTACATTTGTTCTGTATTTGTTGAGTCTTATATACATATATCTAAAATACGTGCCTACTATCAAGTTCTTATTTTTTATTTAAAGGTAGGAATTTGCGCCTGAGTAAAATAAGGAAGAGGCCGTGTCAATTTAAAAATTCTGTCTATTATTTTACAGAACACTTCAAATCCCTGATTAATGTAAAGAAGCCACATATGAAAGAATTACTTGAAAAATTAACATCGCTCCTAAACAAAATAGTGAAATGTCGTTTGGATAATACGGAGTACGAATGTCTCAAAATTATGCTATTGTTCAGAAAAGGTAAGGTTCTAAAATCTAAAACTTTAAAACTAATTTATCTAACTTCTTTCTTAAAATACCGGTTTAATTCATCTTCTGCAGCTTGTTGTAAAACTCTGCAACCTCTTTGGCATGTAAAATTATTTGACGACCTCCCGCAAAAGTTACTGATCGCTTCAGTTTGTGTTCATTGCTGCTAAATCGACGCAACGCGACCCATCCCAAAAGTTAAAAACACTTTCATTTTACAGACAATCCCTCACTTATCTATGTTTATGTTTCGGCATTGCGAACTAATTATAATAACTCTTATAGACACATTGGACTATCCGTCGTCGAGTCGAATTGAAAAATTTCAAGAAAGAGCGTTGATAGATTTTCAAAAACATTGCTCATTGAAAGATTCTGAACGTGTGGGGAGACTGATGGTTCTACTACCGAGTATTTGTTTCATCAGCACGCAAGGAATTTTAGAAGACTTGTTGTTTCCTGCAATAGATAAAGATGAAATTCACGTAATACTGTCACGTATACTATTGTATTCAGCCATTTAATAACATTTATAATTTGTATTTTTCTTTCTTAATTGCTACTTCTTAGTTCTAAAAGTAAGTGAAAAGTTTTTTTACGTTGTTGATCTTACGTACTAATTGGATTTATTTTCATTATGTCTTTTTTGTAAATAGTGGGTTCGTTGTTTCCCAGTGTAAAATTTTGTTAACCACATAAAATGTATATGCCATTAGGTAAATGCTCATTGAAATTATGTACTTAGTTATACCGAAGTTTGATTATTCTTCTACTGAACTACGTAAAAGTAATAAAAATAATAGTATATAAAGTAGGAGTATTCGAACTAAGTAAAATCTTGATATTAATCTGCATCAATAAACGTTAGTCGTTATCATAACGTCTCTTGCTTTAAAATTCACTTCACCGTCGACTTCCATTGAAGAAATCATAATTTCTCTGGCCTTTTTCCCGCTTATGTGGGGTTGGCACACGAGGTTTTATTAATCTTAAAGTATTGGCTTAATTTTTTTTTAAATATCTTAGTTTCTTTATAGATAACTATATGCTTTCGTATGTTTCGAAATCCACGGTCAGATACATGATTTATATAAATTACCATGAACTTACCAGATATTGTTCTTTCTGTAACTTTATCGCATCCATACATCTATAGTTCTAACTTTCCTTGAATCCTTTCAACGAAAATTGGTAGTTTCGATAGGGATAGTTAACTATCATCTAGTGAAATACGATTCTTGTCTTTTAACCAGTTAGTGTAGCGTTGAGTTTTCACTGTCATAACACCTGTGTTAAAACAATATTGCCTGCAATTTTCTTTCCTAAAAGATTAAATGTTACGACACTTGAAATTTAAGTTGTAAGATCCTCAGCACGAAAATTTGCGACAAGCGCCTTCGTATCGTCAACGTCAATTTTGTCAAAATTAGTATTAAATTTTTGGTGTACTTTACGCCCTAATATAAATTTTAATACTTTTGTCGGTGACGATTCGATGGTGCTTGTCACTAATATTTATACTAGACCCCCAGAGTCTCGCCTACTAATGTAATGTCAATAATTTCTGAAACATGCTGTTCTTGTCTATTATTTAGAAATCATGTGATTCCAGAAGAAATATTCAAAAATGTCTTTGAAAAAAATAAATTGTATGAATGCTTTGACAATGGAAACCGATAAATATACAATTATAATCTAGAGTAGGAATTCCCAAAGGGGTCAATATCGACCCCTTGGAGTCGATATCGAACTTAAAGCATTGCTAATTGTCACTCTGTCTTCTTCTATTGACCTAAGTCAGAATGAAATAAAAAATAATAACAATAATCGATCTTAAAAGTAGATAATTTGGCCGTGGGGGGTCTGTGGTAAGGTTCATTTTGGAAAAGGGGGGTAACTTGTCCAAAATAGTTTGGGGATCCCTGGTCTAAATATATTTTTTTCAATTTTTGTTTTTTATTTAATTTTTTTTTAAAGTAATGTTTTGTTTCTATTTTTGTTACCAATACAGGTTTGCAAAAGATTAAATTTTGTTATCAATGTTATTATTTTTAATAAACATTTAAAATAGAAAATTATAATATCATTCCTTTATTGCCTATTTATTAATTATATACATAAATATGTATACATCTAGAAAGATCTAAAAAATTATATACGCTTTCGTGTTATAGATGCGGAAATTTAGATACAAAATAGATAAAATAGATAATAAATGCGAATGTTTAGATGGATGGATGTTAGAAGGTATCTCTCGGAATGTCTCAACGGATCTTAATGAAATTTTGCACAGTTGTAGAACATAGACTGGAAGATCACGTAGGCTACTTATTAAGTTTTTTTTTTACAACAGGCGACAGCTAGTGTATACATATTTGTGCTACTGAATTTAAACTTACAATAGTCTCAAACTTCTTACAGTGAAGTGTTAAATAAGTTATACTTTCCATTTTATAATAGCTGTATCCCGCGACTCCGTCCACGCGAAAATAAAAAAAAAATTAATAATTATCCTATGTGTCCTTACAGACTATGTTCTACATCTGTGCCAAATTTCATCAAGATCTATTGAGCCGTTTTGGAGATACCTTCAAACATCTAAACATTCGCATTTATAATATTAAGTAAGATGTAGTACTTACCAATTCTATGGAGGGGGGGTGAGGGTATAATAAAAAACACATTCCATTAATGCTACACCAATTTATTTTTAATATTGTCAATTTATTTGAACGCCACATCGTTACAATTATCGAATGCTTCGCAGGATTTCAAAATAAATTAATAAAATACAATCAAATACCAAGTTATACATTCAAATATTAAATGACAATTTACCTAAACCTTTGGATCTAATGAAAAATCGTAAACCTATTTAAAATCTTTTAGGCTACAGGGCGTAAAATAAATTAAACTAGCAACTAAGGATGAATGAAGTATGCTAATGCACACTATTATTAGAAATAGTATAGTTCAATTCAAATAAAATCTGAAAATTAAAAACACATCAAAACTTTACATTTATAAAGCTGTAATAACAGACATTGTCAGTTAGTGACATTGTCAGTTAGTAACATTGTCAGTTAGTGACATAGTCTATTAGTGACATTGTCTATTAGTGACATGTATAAATTATAATTTCACATTTGTATTGAACTCTACCATACTCATGGCTTACGGCAACTTTAATATCCACTCATAATTAAGTTTAATCCTACATTAAGTGCCCTGTCACAATAGAAATGGTATTAACTAACAACAGTTGATTCACACGACCATAAGTCAATTTAGGCCTCAGTTCCACTAAATTTTATTACGCAACATAATTTTTTAACTTTCATAAAATATACAAGTAAGTACTAAACAGGTTTAAAAAAATAAAGTCAAATAAAAAAATGCATCATTTAATCTTAATACTAAAAAAAAACTGGCTACATTTGGTTGTGTGTGTGAAACGAACTGTATTTAAATTACATCTATTAAAATCGCATCGTCATTGAAAAACTTTAAAATGGCGTTAAAACACAGGAATAAATAAATATATCTAAAACGAAAAAAAAAATGTTTTATGTCCGCATGTCGTCGAGAATGTGTACAGCCAAATATTAAATTACATTCAAAATGTATAAAATTCAAAAAAATCATTAATATCATCGAATTCATTACATTTTTATCATTAAATTGTAAATATTAATAAATAATAATTTGATGATTTAATTCACTGAAATTTATTTTTTAAATTAATTAAATACCACAAATTTACGAATAATTATCCTAAAATATTTTAATTACAATACATATATAATAATTTAATACATTATTCAAATAAAAATTAAATAATAATAATAGATTAAATATAGATAGTAACAAAGATAGTGGAGAACACAAGAGAGAAGAAAGTAGTGTCAAATTATAGAATTAATTATATAAAATATATATAGATATTAAAAAAAAAATGTAATGAATTGACTGAACAAATATACAATACCAAATATATAAATTGATTTAACATTCGAATAAACTATTACATGCGTCATTAAATTAAAACGTTAAAACTCACAAATTTATTTAATTATACAAAAAAAAATTCAAAATTTGTCTGTATCCATGGCATGCTTCTCAAAAACGTTCACTACATTATTAAGTGAATAGGTGAATAATAATAGTGGTATTCCACTGCAGTGACTTGTAAATGTAGTCTCTTCAATTAGAATGGGATGTATCAATACAAGTTTAGCAACAGTGGAAGCTTACATTTATCGTTGTATTTACTTGCCGAACTGTTTCATGAGCAGTTCGGTGCTGAAAGACTTGGGCCGCTCGATTGGGAAGCCGAGAGCCCTGGACCAGATGAGCTGAGCTAATACTCCCAGAGCACGAGATACACCAAACATAACGGTGTAGTAGTTCATCTCCTTCAGACCATAATACTGTAAAAAATACATTTTTTTATAATATACTAGCTTTTACCCGCGACTCCATCAGCGCGGAATAAAAAAAATGCACACAAGATAAAAAAGTTCCTATGTCCGTCTCCTAGTTCTACCTCCCCATCAATTTTCAGCTAAATCAGTTCGACCGATCTTGAGTTATAAATAGTGTAACTAACACGACTTTCTGACTATATATATACTAGCTTTTACCCGCGACTCCGTCCGCGCGGAACAAAAAATAGAAAACGGGGTAAAAATTATCCTATGTACTTTTCCTGGTTCTAAGCTACCTGCCCACCAATTTTCAGTCAAATCAGTTCAACCGATCTTGAGTTATAAATAGTGTAACTAAAACGACTTTCTTTTATATATATAGAGTTATATTTTTTAATACAAAAATGCACCAATTTATATAGAAAATTAGCTGTCGCCCGCGACTCCGTCCGCGTGCAGTTAATAAGCTTATATGAAACATTCGTAGATTTACCATAGCAGCGCCATCTATTGATTACTTACTCAACCCAGTCGAAAGGTATCGACATCTGTTAGAATCATTTGGAGTTAACAGATCATTGTGACTGTCAAATAATAACAGACAAATAATTAGCAATAAATTAAAATTGCGACTATAATTTGAGATTTAAACTATCCTATCTCTCAAGTTGGATCGAACTGCACATGGTGTGCTAATTTTATTATAATCGGTTAAGTGATTTAGGAGTCCATTGAGGACAAACATTGTGACACGAGATTTATATATATTAAGATAATAAAATTTACCTGTAATAGTACACCAGAGTGCGAGTCAACATTGGGCCATGGGTTCTTGACCTTGCCGAGCTCGGTTAGGATGGGAGGCACAACTTTGTACACAGCGGCCACCAGCTTGAAGAGTGGATCATTGGGCAAATGCTTCAGAGCGAATTCACGTTGGCAAGTGTATCTGTAAATTTGTTACATCAGGTGATATGTGACAATATTTTTTCTTTCTAACTCAAAGTATTACAATCTTGTTTGGAAAACCATTTCGTTACATACATTTTAGAAATATTACACTGTCAGGATATTCTAGTTAGATTTAGTTTATAGAAAGTTTACTTTCTGAATAATATTTGTAATAAACGATACAGTCAAAATCTGTTATAACGACATCGAAGGGACTACTCATATTGAGTCGTAAAAACCGATAGTTGTAACAACCGGTGACAGGTATTAATAGGAAAGATATGTAATAACATTCGCCAGGACCTTTGATTTTGGTCAATTTAACCGGTATGTTGTTCTAAACGATGTCGCTATAAACGGTTTTGACTGTATTTATTTTTGTCTAACATTCTGGTCGAATTAAACTAAATTGTATTTTATTGTTAAATAACAAATAATTTACGAACAAATTATCATTACATCTATTATTTGATTAATAATATTACTTAATATTGTCTGCATTATCTTTATTAGGCAATTTGTGCTTAGCTACAAGATCAGTAGGCAGAAATCGCGAGCCGCCATAAAGTTTGAATACCATTATACCAAACTGATGCAACATTTTACCTGGGATCGGTCTTCCTGAGAACAGCGTGACCGTAACCGGGGACAACTTGTCCCGATTTGAGTGTCTTCCAGATGAACTCCTTAAGTTGTTCCTCAGTAAAGTTGTCACCGACTTGTTTACGCAGCTTTTCCAACCATATAAGTACCTAAAAGGACAAGGAAATGGTTGAGCTGTGCATAGTAGAAATAATCTACTCAACAAGTTTTTTTAAATTTTTTTTTAATGAATTACACCGGTTTTCGGTGTTGATAAAAATATTAATTATGTATATTTTTAGAGCAATTATTTATTAAATTGTTAGTTAAATTGACTCAAGTTAACATATTCATTAAAATTAATCAATTTGTCTTATGAATGTGAAGTTGCCAGGCAAGTTAATGACACTTGCCTGTTATACATAAATCCAGTCAGACGCTGGATTATAACTGGAATAATAATATAAACCCACACACTGCATTGGAAATAATTTAAACTGGGTATTTAACAATGTTACTAACTTCTTGGTTAGCCAATCCGTGCAGAGGTCCGGCGAGACCGTTGAGACCCGCGGCGAAGGATAGATAGGGGTCACTGAGAGCAGATCCCACCAAGTGTGTTGTGTGCGCTGAAACATTGCCTCCTTCATGGTCACTGTAGACAAAGGTAAAATCGAATTTAATATACTTCCCATACAAAACCATACAAGACAAACATGAAATTATACGAATTGTAAAATCGCCATGCATAATGCTGCTTTGCAATTAAACAATTTTAACGCAAGTAAATATTTATTTAAATATTGCTTTTTCTATAAATTAAAAATATGTCTGATGAAATTTTTTCATGAAATGATTTCGATTTCACAAATTTAACCTTAATTTTAAATAAGGGTTATCGCAAGCGATTTTGTTTTTTTTTTTTAAATATTATTTGAAAAATGGTTAAACATTTATATTAGCACAAAAATTATTAAAATATTATACGGTTATTTTTTTCCCATGGATGTTAATGATCGAAAATAATAAATTTCAGATATGAAATTACATAAGAGAATTCTAGAAATAATGTGATAAAACTGAAATCAATTGATATGATGGATAAAGCTAGCAACGATATATCTAGCAATAATAAGCCGCTTTCATTCGGCTGTCAGGGAGATTCGTTACATTGTGATAAGGAGTTAAAGGTAAGATTACATATAAAAGAAAAACTCGCAACATGACATAATAAAATGAAAGCTGAAATGCAAAGTAATGGAAAATTTTCGCATTAAACAAATCGCAAATAGAATACAAATAGTTGAATAAATCGCCAGTAAAATAAAATAAACTTTGATAGGATATTTTTGAAGAACCTTAAAAATTATGTTTTTATTTGACTATATAAAACTAATTAATTAATTCTTAACTTACTTACTTTTATTTTAAATATTAATTTAAATTTAAATTATTTTTTTGATCCTACAGTCAAATTATTTTAAATAATTTTGTGGGACATAGTTGGATTTTAGGTTAACATTGTATTATAAATAAATAAATAAATAATAATAATTGCTTACACTATATTTTTGACATTTTGATTTAAGATTAACTTTTGAGTATTGACTTTGACACTATAGTTCAAGGTCGAACAAGAAAAAAAAACAGAAAACATTACTTGGATAATATTTCCATTACATCAATTGAGTTGTAATCAAAAAAAGGTTATCAAAATAATTGTAATGTTGAGAAAAATCGTTTACAAACGTCTATTCCTTCGTTTTAGTTCCGTGTCAATTTATTCTGAGCTTCACGAACATTTTTAATTAAGACACTAAGATATGTTAAATGACAACTAACATCTTTAATTACGCAATCTTACTGTGGATGTTCACTGATGAAACATTTACAAAAAATTTCATCTCTTTCATTCTTTTTCACAAAACAGAGAACATGTTTTTTGTTCAGATGTTTCGTTGGTGGAAATTCATGTCGCCACAAGTTGAATCTTTGTAGTTTTAAAATGTAATAAGATATATGAATGAAGTTTAATTAATAGAATGAAAACTGGTTGAAATACGAAACGTTACATCGCCTTGCGCATATCTAAGTCAACATTTTTTATATTTGAACTGTCGACGAAATTTAATCCGTATGACGTCAATTTTTACATTTACTTTATTGTAGAATTATCGCCAGCGGTATTTTTAAGTTAATACAACTTTATTTATGATTAAATTTGATATTTTTCATCACCTACCTCCTAAACTCACATACGGTATTTCCACCTTTTGTATTCACGTTGTTTTTTTTAATCAATGAAAAGAAAACTTAACATTAGGCTACCGCATTTCTCTTTACAAGTTTATCTAGACCTTACATTTTTACATCTCACAATTTTAGCAATCTTTATCAAGACATAAGACATTGAAGGTTTCATTTTAGATTTTCAGATAGGTATTTTAAGTGTAAAAAATACGCAAAGCCACTAGCAGTTAGTACAAAAATTTACACAATTTATTAAGTTGTTATTAAGAATCCACATGAGTGGTGTCACTATGGCGTGACGTATAAATTATCAAATGTAAAACAGTACAACAATAAGTTTTCAGGCCGCAATCTTATGTAAGACCCCGCATTATGATGATTATTTGCATTGTGTGAGTAAATCTTTCTGTTACAGCTACCGTGAAATCCCACTGCTGTGATAATTATCACTTATTATCTCTAGTTTTTTCTAGATAGAGTGCGGATGTTTCTAAAGTAGTATCTGTCTTATTTGCTACTACACAGAAAGCGACGTAATCTACGAGTATGTTGCATATCCTAAATACTGACCTGTGAATGGTGAGGTAGAGTCTCATCAGTTCACTGAACTGTGGGTCATCAAAGCCGAGCATGGTGCAGTAGTTGGCGGACCAGTCCTTGTTGTCATCAATAGCGCCTATACCTTTGCCATCGCGGTATGTATTACGATATATAGTTGCAGCAATCACGGGCAACTTCGCAATCAAGTTCATCGAATCTTCATATACGTACTGTGAATTGGAAAATAAAAAAAATATATAAAAAAAAATATATGTTTTACCTCACTGGCACCAGTTAGTAATGCATCATGCCAGTTGTATACCATCGCTAATAACATACAATACTGGCATAATGCAAGCATTAAACTCTAAGTAAGAATACGAAACGAATGTCAGCTCACTTTTTAATACAAGTTTAGGCTAAAAAAAACTAGATAATTGTCAAATATGGAGGTCCAGAAAAATGTTATTTTCATATCAGGCAACGTGTTCTGGTGTATTATAGATTTAATTCAATAAAATGTCGATATTTCTATAAAAATATGCGAAACCTTTTATGTCAAGTCATAGTTAAATTTCTCAAAGTACATCACCTTAGTACTGAAGCCATACACGAGTATTACGTAATATAAAGTGGAGCTTGTTAAATGTACAGTCAAGGTAACAATGTTTTAATAAACATATTATTTAATGCCTTTATGTGTAAAAAAATATGATTGTGGATAAACACGTTACTAATAAAAAACCTTGAGATATTTTTTATACTTTTATCAGAGTGAAATAATTTCGACCTAAGCAACGTTATATTTTTTAAGAGTCCCACTTTTCATATCGGATTTATACAGCGACAACTTACCTCCCAATACTTGGATTTGTGTACACCCTCAGAGTAAGCTTTCGCAAAGGTAGACTCGCTGTTCAGGGCTGTCACTGCAGCTGAGAACTGCGACATGGGGTGCAATTTGCTGGGCATGTTGTTCAACATGGTGACAACATGAGCTGGCAGCTCGGCTCTACAACAACAAAGTTAAAACATGTATAAGTCATACTGGTGTCATTATTTCTGAATTACAGGAATCTTTTCCATCACGAGAATGATTTTTTCATTTGCGCTATTTTAAGTATAATTGAACAATTGCACAATTGTTCGTGATTGTACTTTAACGTGCACAAAGTTGAAAATTGTTTTTAATAAACAACACGATTTTCATAACTGATACTTAACCGAGTTGACCCATGTATGTAGGTGGCCACTATTATGGTCTAAACGTAATAATCTAGAAGTTTATGATTTATCTGTGCATACCTGCGTGCCCATTCCTTGGAGATTGCGTTAACTTGAGCTTCGGTCGGTATATCTCCGGTGACTAGGAGCCAGAACAAACCCTCGGGCAGGGGTTCATCTCCCCCTTTAGCCTTGGGCAACTTCTGTTGGCATTCCGGGATAGACATTCCTCTAAATCTAATGCCCTCGTCGGGATCGAGGACAGATGTTTCCCAAACTAGACCTTTGATACCACGCATGCCACCGTACATCTGTAACATGGAACAAATCAGTCATTTACTTGATGACTTCAAAAATGTATTAGCAAACAGTCGGTTCTATTTCTCATAACACGCATGGCTCTGAATTAGTTAAGACTACAGACACGAAAACCTAAAAAATGTATAACAAGACATCACAAAATTACAATATTCAGACCAGTAACAGAAATTACACATTTTAATACCATTGCGAATAAAACACGTATTTAGAACTTTGCGCTCGTTATCAACCACATGTGGCATATAAAATAAGCATATCGTAAACTTCAACACTCGTGTTTCCTTTAACAATCAAATCGTAATTGTATATTATAAAATTTTGTGGCAATATTTTGACTTGCAATACTCGCGCAAGTCGTCTATAGTAAGATTATAAATTTCTTTAATACAATAACTTTAATATTATGACTGCTTTTTAATAATGTTAGCCATTATTGGCTACTGAATAAATCCAAATTTCCATCTGATTTAATTCATATACTTAATACGTTATAATAATGCTACTAACCATGTCAACGGTAACTTCTCCAACTTTAGAAGATCCATGCTGTTTGCGGAATTCGCGGATTTTTTCTTGTTCTTTGGGAATTTTCTCCTGTAGTACATTCTTTAGATTTGTTTGTTCGGCGCTTAAGTTCCTTAGCAGGATAGTCGCTGTCGGGTATATTTTCTGTAACAAATAAACACATCAGTATTTAGGTACTTAACTGAAATGGATGATATAAACGTATCCATTTAATAATTATATGCAAATAGGTACTTTACAAAGTAGGCAAAGTAACCAGTCTTTGACAAATAAATATACAGATAACGATTTTGTAAGTAAAAATGAACTGTGTTACGTTAACCCGGTCAGCTATTGTGTCACTACGTAGAATTGGTAATTAGAGATTTCTGGGTAAGGTCGTTAGCGTTTGTCACTTTATTACACCAACGTTTCTTATAACCTTAATGATAATTCCTATTTATTTAGATTGTAATGTTCGCATACCGAACTTCGGTATGAGGTACATTTTTTTTTTTTATTTTTTTTTTTTTTATTGGGCGGCGCTATGCCGCCCTCTCGTTCCCCTAACATAGGCAAGGTCAGGGACCTGGGGTGCGGATTTCTTTATTTTCTTTATTTATAATTTTAAAAACAAGGTATGAGGTACATTACATTTTTAAAGAAATTAACTTTACATGTAATCATCAATGCATGATATGATTTAAAAACTTCCTAATTATACATTGTCAGGGAATATTCTAGAATGAAAACCTTACTTTTTTTATTTAACAACGATTACTTTATTTACGTGACGTTTGTAATCGTTGTAAGTAGTGCTTAATTTATTCTGTAAAAATGGAAAATACGTATTAAACTTGACTAGCTACGATATAAGGAGCAAATTCAAATACTACGCCACAAAGCCAAAAATTCAAATTACTAAAATGTTATGTTATTTCCTATACTAACCAAACTAACCAATATTGAGGCGCAACGAAAGTAAAATAAATATAATAAACAAAGAACACTGTCTAGCCACGATTAAATAATAAAAATGTACGTGTAAAATACGTTTTCGAATAAATAGTAATATATTTTCCGATTTTCAATTGCAAAATTCTACCCTGAATAAATTTCTATGTCGGAGAAGGTCGACGCAAGGTGATCGGGCGTTATTATATAAGATTACGATGATGTTTGCGCCGACCTCTTTACACTCATTGTAAATAATTCTATATATACTTATCTCTACGCGAATTTATTACAAACTTTATATATTACGTACTGTATTCTGTACTATATACTGTTTTCAAATAACTGTCGAAATCAATATAAATCCTTGTGATCGATCCAAAAATATTTTAAACACTTTACATAAGAACAGGTCATACTTGAACTTATGAGTACGTGCCAGAACAGGGTTAGACCTATAATACTACCAGCTTATACGTATATAAAGTTTGTTAATGGATATTTTTTAATGGATATTTTTAGCAAATGTGACCTTCGTTTCTTTGGTAAGGGGACTTGACGGTTCCCTATTCCATACACTACATAAGTTTTTTTTATATCATATAGTGGCAAACGAGCAAGCGGCCATCTGAATATGCCTAAAAAGCGAAGCGACCGCTGCCTATCGACAGAGAAGGAGACGCAACAGAAAGAGATAGGAATGGAACCTGGACTATAATTAGGCCTCCGACACTCACACTCATCAGACGAAACACGGAATTGTCTCCACTTCACGACTGTCTTCTGTGTGGTCGTGGTATTTTGTGTTCGTGATATGTGGTAGTTAACACGTAAAATGATACTAAGATTTTTCGTACTAAAGTGAACTCGTTCAGCTAGTGGCACCTAATGTGTTAACATCATAGACAAATTTATTTGTATTTACTTTAAATCAAACTTGCTACATGTTTAATAGTCTACTCATTTATGACTAAAATCTTAGCTTTGTTACAATACTTGCTATCGCCTGCGACTCCGTTAGCGCGGAATTTAAAAAAAACTTAATTAGTAGTCTTAGATTCTGCCAGACTTTGATCTATATCGATACCAAATTTCAGAGTGATACCTTCAGCTGTTCTGGAGATACGTAATAACATCCATCTATCCATTTTAACTTTCAGATTTAATTATAATATTAGTAAAAACTTACATTTCATTACATTAGAAATATGATTAAGTATAACTCAATAACCACACCAACTTTATGATAGCTAAATGCTATGAAGTGTCAAAAAGTCTACCACTTAAGAATAAATAAAAAAACATTCTATTAAACTTTAACTTCAGTTGAATAAAACTAAGTATTTAATAAATGATAAAATTAAATAAACTCAAATACTGCGACGTCGCAACAATGTAACAGTGTACGTTTCAATCAGCGATTGTAATCACACAAGGTCATAAAGGCAACTAAACTATTGGCCTATTGGCCTAACCTACCACCAACATAATTGACATCGTTTGCCAATATCATCTTTCGTGTCTAAACAATTCATTGATTCTGAATTACAACAATCATTATTGAATGCTTCAATTTAATGACGACATAGTACTCTAGCAAGTAATCGCACTCTAAAGGTGGGTATAGACTAGAGAATTTACTTGTAACAAAACAACGAGCCGCTCTATGATATGTTGTTGTGTATCAGCCTTTCACGAAGCAGACGTGCTTTGGAAACTATGCTTTTACCTGTATCATATCATTCGTTAAAACGTTACATTACATAGAAATGCTTGTTAAAATGCTCTAGTGTATATTCACCTTTAGAATGTCCGTACAAACAGCAAGGGTGTAGTGGATTGTAATTAGGTTAATGAGACACTCAAACCTTTTAAAAATACTGAATACAGCTGAGGCTTCGTTTTACTTGTATATAGGTAAGTGGGTCACGGAGTATTCGACCTATTTAGCGTCGTCATTCCACCATTCAGCGTTTTTTTTTTTGTGACTGAGTAGTCACTGTTTGCCTTGAAGAGGCATTTACAGTTTCACCGGGCTTGAGGTAGCCGGGCGCAGATGGCGCTGAGCCTAAACCTCGTTTAAGAGTAACTAGGCTCGAGGGCTCCCTCAAGAGCCTGGCCTCGGACCGTTACTTCGTTATTATTACCGAAGCATTCAGCGTATTTTTATCTTTAAAAATCATTAACTTTGGCAAATAAAAAGGTGTAAAGAAAACCAGCATTACACAAAAAATTTGTTCAATATACAAAAAATTGTATATTGAACATTATAATGTATAACACACTTAAACAATGAACAATATATTTCTTTTAAAGATCGTTACTTCTCTAAACTTGCCATAGTGACGTCATTAAACAACTATCGGATTATTTTATAACTTTTTCTAAGTCCTATTTATATTATTTATGAGACGTTTGGTAATATATGTGTACAAAATTGTAGCTAGAATTGTGCTCAGTACCATAAACAAAATTAGCTGGCAATAAAAATTGTTGTAACGAGAAAAAAATATAAGAAGTCGTTAATAGTAAAGGATTAACTGCATTGTGCATAGTAAAAAAAACCTTAGTAAAAAATCCATCGAAGAAACACTGGCTGGCAACAATGATTCGAGTGAACGAATGAAGACTAATCATTATTAATGTTTATAAAAAAAAAGAACCAGTTTCGAAATGTGTAGGCTCAAGTAAGCCTTGAAAACTTCCTAATGTATTATAACCTTATTAAGGATTATTTAGATAAGATCTTGATAGAACAAATCTTGCCTTAAAGATTTAATAAAAATCAGTTGAATAGGTTCGAATGTTCGAATAGGTTAAAGAATGGATGATGTTCGTGGTGTCAAACGCGCATATATGGGACGACCGAGTGGTCGGCGTCCAGTTGGCCGTCCCAGATATCGCTGGATGGATGAGGTAGATAGAGATCTTCGGGACCTACAGGTCCGAGATTGGGTCGGGACGGCGCGGGATCGAAGAAAGTGGAGACTTTTGTTGTCGGAGGCCAAGGCCCACTTTGGGTCACTGCGTCACCCTAGTTAGTTAGTTGAATAGGTTATAAAACATAAAAAATAATTTGATCCACACAGAATTTTTTTTAAATTATTTATTTTAGATCTAAAGTACTAACTTAAATTAATAAACAAGAATAAAATACATAAAACCTTATACTCATTTTTACTTTTAAATTCGCAAACGGCTCAGACTAAAAAACCTACTGGCGACTTATATAATCAACACGAATCGTCCGTTGACCTATACCGTTGACTTTTACGGCCAAACTCTTTATATCTACATTCACAGAGGGAAACACTAAGATTCTTCCGTCTGGGCGGCAGATAGAGTTGATTTGTTAGCAACAGTTATCAAACCATATTTTTTTTAATATTAAGCATCTTATGAATAGGTTAGAAGGAAGCTATTTTAAGGAAAAGAGTAATAGGTAAACGTTGGGTTGCCATCTTTTCGGATAGAATTCGTAATGTACGTTCCATTAAAAGTTTAATTTACAAAAGTTAACATGAAATGTATATATACTTGATAATTTAATAAAGTAATTATTTTATTACTGTTGAAACGGGGATTTTTGTGATTCATGAACCTGTCCGTCGTAAAGGTTGTTTGTGGGCCGTGACGTCACTTTAAACCTTAACAAAATTGTTTCCTTGAAGAAATAAGACAACTATGTATATTAGACATCAGCTGTATCATTTTCTAATGTAAATGTTATTTTATATGGAAATATATTATCGATATAAAATTATTAAATGATTTTTTTTAAGGAAAAAGTCCAATATTTTTAGTAACAGTCTACAGTACTTTGGATTTAATATTAGCATTAATTTACAATGAAACTTTTACAACGTAATATCTACTATAAGCAGTTATACTTAATATAGATTAAAATAATGAATTCATATAAGCATATAACTTTATATAAATACTAACTGAACGCCGGCGACTCCGTCCGGCGTTCTTGCAGACTATGTCCTACATCTGTGCCAAAATTCATCAAGATCCGATGAGCCGTTTCGGAGTTACCTTCAAACAAATATCCATCCATCGATTTAAACATTCGCATTTATTAATAAGTAAGGTAGTAACATCACAATCGTTTCAACTCAATCGCCAAACGCAATGCCGTTTTGAAACTTGTTATTTTTAGCTGAGCTTTTATACTTGCATACATATTGTATACACTTTTCTTGATCATTCTACGTTGTAACATTCAAGAAGTCTTCGCAAATAACTATAGAATTAAACCACAATTAATACTTGTGGTTGTACAAATGCTATAATAAAATAATGTAAGGACAAATAGTTTGTAATAATAGTACATTATGAAAAAACAAGCGAAGTTTTACATTAAGAAACAGAGTACAAAAAAACCAAAGAACTTGTGCAAATATGCTTGAAAACTATACTATCGAAATATTTTCAGTTCAGATTTTTATTTTTTCCTCCTACAAAATAAATCTTTATTCCCTTTCTAATGACCTAGAAATTTCACTATCGATTTTCTTACAAATCACGAATTGCCAAAGGTTCACGAAAGTTTAAAGGATTTGAGGTAATAATAATAAATAACAAAGCGTTACAATAATAACCAATTTGTCAAACTATAATTCTTTTGACAAATTATATTAAATTGTTTAGTTAAGTTAGCCTTGATAATGTCGGCAATGCTTTATGTCGAGATCAAAGTCAGCTTAAGGAAATAGGCCTTGTTTAAGGAAACAGCAAACATTAATGATCTCAATTTACATTTATTTTCAAATAAACAGCCTCTGATGAAGTACCTCACTGGAGGTTTTGCTTATTCTTAAGGCTAAATACCGTATTCAATAACAGAGAACAAAAAGTTATAAGCGTAGATGATTGTCGCGCCATGAATTTGAAGGTCTTAATATAATGAATTAAATAATGGGGAAATCGTTGATGTAAAATTCTACCAAGAACATATGATAATTGGAATTCCGAAGTGATGGAAACGGTTTGATTGGAGTATTACATATGTTTTGAGGTCGACCTTCGATTGTTTAGTAAATTTCCTACCGCAGTTTTTTAGTGAGCGATCAAAGTTCTTTATTTTCCGTTTCATCGCTTAAGCAATATGGTCGATTATTTGACGACATTTGACAGAAGAATCGCAACCTTAAGTGATTGCCCAAAAAAGTTAATTTAAGAAGTAGTAAGATTATTTAATTAAATTATATAATTATGCAAAAAGCGGTTCAGTCATTGGTAATCCATTTCTGTTACGTGGTCAATGTGTGTGCCAATTTTTAAAAGATACACCTTGGCAGTACACAACGAGCGAAACAATGTGAAGTGTTAATTATGTAACTTAATCTTCATACGACAAAGTGTCCATAGTTTGCGAATATTGCATAACACGCTCAAATATCAATGACCTTGAAACATAATTTTAACCGAAACTCGACTACAATTGCATCGTAACTAAGACGTCCGCGAATAAAAGCGACCGGCAACTATTCCAATAGACTTTAATTCACCCCGGGCCTTAAATTTTTCTGAACTTCGACGTCACGCGTAGTCTGCGAAAGAGGCGCCAAATTTCCGCGACATTGAAATAAGAATAACCTTCAGCAACGCTTGCGTAACAACGACGTGAGTGAAAAAACAAATATTCAAGTAGGTTTGTGAAAACTTTATAACGTTATATATTAATTTATTTAAAAAAAAAGTAGTTTAACCTGAACTACAGTAATCGAAAAGTATAATAGATGAATCATCTTCGTTGTCCTGTTGCTAGGCAAAATTACTATTGCAAAATCCAACAGATTGATACCCTAAAACTGTAGTAATCATGTTCAGAAGATAAGTAATGGAATCACGCTGTTTACGACTATTCTGTGATATATTGAAATTTCTTAATCGTATAAAATCAAACATAGCCGGATACATATAATATATGTTAACAAGTTGTTGCATAACTATTATAACTTCATAACCAAATTCATTCACGATGAAAGTTTTGCTTGTTAACCGTCATGGAAGTTTTCCATTGACTGGCTGTGAACGATAAACATACAAACATACGATAAGTAACAAATAATGTAATGTTGGTATACTAATGTTGGTAATACTGTGTTTTCGGACCTTTTTTTAATCAAAAATAATTTTGAAGCCATTGGTTTGGAGCTAAATTTTAGCAAATGCGAACTTTTTATAAATAACTCCAACTTAAATTTAAATGACGTAAAACAAAAATTTAATATTTTTGCTCCAAATATTAAAATAGTTAACAGTGATTGCCTTTACCTTTTAGGTTCTCCAATTTTTGATGATTCTTTTTCTGAATATATTAATAATTCAATTGCTAAATTTAAAACAGCCGCTGACCGTCTCCTTGAAATTAGTCCACATTATGCACTTTGCATCTTAAAATTCTGCCTTTTCGTGCCGAAACTTACTTATGTGCTCCGTTGCTGCTCTTTTTGGAATCATCCAGATCTTTTGACACATTTAGACGACTTAATCAAAATTAGTATAGAATCAATCCTTAATATGCAGCTGAACGAGCAATCTTGGACCCAAGCATCCCTACCCATCCGTTTTGGTGGTTTAGGGATTCGCAAAATTTCCAGTGTCGCTTTACCAGCCTTTCTATCTTCTGTCCATAGTTCAGCAAATCTCATAAGTAAAATTTTAAGGGCACCCCCTTCAAACTTTGAGATTGCTGGCTTGGAAGAAGCTAGAAACGCTTTTTTAATTGCATGCCCAGGTCAAAATTTTCCAGTTTCTCCAAAGTCACAGAGGAGCTGGGACGACTTAAACTGCAAACTGACTTACGACAATCTTTTGAGCTGTAGTACAGATTCGGCGCGTGCTAGGCTTTTGGCTGTGGGTACGCATGAGGCCGGCTACTGGCTTCACGCGTACCCGTCAACAAATACAGGAACATTTCTTGACCCTGACACGCTCCGAATCGCAACCTGTCTACGGCTCGGGGTTCCGGTCTGCATTTCTCATAAATGTCCCTGTGGCAGTGATGTCGACATTCTAGGACATCACGGACTGTCATGCCAAAAAAGTGCAGGCCGCTTCTCAAGACATGCAGCACTCAACGATATCATACGCCGGTCTCTTGCCACCGTCAACGTACCAAGTCTACTAGAACCAACTGGTATTGCAAGAGACGATGGCAAGAGGCCGGACGGTATGAGTTTGATTCCATGGAAGATGGGTCGGGTGCTGGTATGGGATGCTACCTGTTCAGACACGCTGGCCCCATCCCATCTTCATGGAACCAACAACAGAGCTGGTGCGGCTTGTGAAGCGGCTGAAAAGGCTAAGGCTAACAAATACAGGGGTCTCGGCTCCGAATATGAATTTGTCCCATTCGGTGTCGAGACCCTTGGTCCGTGGGGTCCTAGCGCTAAAAGTCTTTTTAAGGAAACATCAAAAAGGTTAGTCGACATCACAGGAGACCGAAGAGCTGGCAGCTACCTCGGACAAAGAATAAGTCTTGCCATTCAAAGGGGGAACGCTGCCAGTATCTTCGGAACCTTGCCTAAAGGGACACCTTTTAATGATATATTTTAGTTTTTATGTATTATATTTAATCTAATATTTTAATTTATTGTATATAAATGTTGGTGTTTTATATTCAATTGTACGTAAAGTGAAATAGTATTTTCTTAGATGGTAATAAAATGACGTTATATTTTATACAGGACGGCCCTACAGACCGTCCGCGTTCGGTACAATGCAGACCATCTCAATGGCTGGCAATCCCCAAACGGACGGTTTTATGGAAACTTTTTGCTACGTACTAACGCGTTGTAGAACGGTCTATCCTCGGCGGTATTACCAAACCGCTACTTATAAGAGTTCTTTAAGAAGCGAGCGTATCACCTCAAAAGCCGTCAATGCATCTGCGATTCTTTTGGTATTGACGATGTCTGTTTTCGCTACTTGTTTGCCCCTTGTCTTATAAAAAAAGAACAGAAGAGTAAGAGATTCTACTAACAACATAAAATTCAGAAGAACTTAAATGGAGACAATGTATTACATAATTTTAATGACATTTCCCGTACTTCTGCCGCTAGTTAAATTTGTAGTGTGTATTTTTTTTTCAATGTCTTCTAAAAATAAATTGAAAAATAATATAGACCACGTGCTTAAGAGTATATTTGATCTATGGTGATTCGGACGCAAAACTACTTACGTGCAAATAAACCGGTATTTACGAATTTAACCCAGACCTTTGCTAATAGCATGAATAACAATTTCAAGAAAGCGAATTGTAGTCAAGCCGGGTTGTTCTAGGGTCATTACCACTCACCACGTGGTACTAACTAGAAGTCATATTCACTTTATTTAAAGAACATTTAATGCAATCATTTTAATATCATGACTTCATACACTGTCTAGGGAGTCTTAAATTAAAATTTGTAGCACTTACTTCTTGGGGCACAATATTATTAAAAACGTGATCTCAAAAAAGTTTCCATTTAAAGGTTAATTTATAAATTACACGTATTTAATGTTGCTCTGGATATCATTCGAACTATGCGCATAAATCTCGAAATATTTGAATCACAACGTAGTGGGAACTCACGGGGAACGGAAACAAGTTGATTAACCCATATGATATTTAATATGCGATTACTATCTCGATCACGATCTCAATAAAACGAAGTTATACAAACCGATGACGTCATACATGAATAATCGACCACTTTAATCAATCACTGAGATGGATTTAGCTCACCAAAACTTCAATATTTTTATACGTATCATACAGTCTTGTCACATCGAATACTTTGTGATAAGATAATGTGTATACGAGACACGTACGTTTTTACTTCAATGTCACGTTATAAAATCACGTGAGACTAATTTGATGTTTAGAAATTTCCACTCACTACCTAAGACGTTGTCAGCATTGAAACCGCTTGCAGACGTCGATATAGTCATAACGCGCCAGAATATACCCTACTCCAAGTGCCGCTGATATCAAAAACTGCGCCTCTCCTCGTGAGAAATTGTGAGCTAAAGTTTGGATAAAGTTTAAGTTAAAGTTTGGATAACACTATTTCAATTATTCAACTGTCCGTGTGTGTGATTGTTTTACATACGATGAACTCTAATAGATCATTCATCATCAGCTCACTATACGTCCCCACTGAGGGGCTCGGAGCTTACCCCAAGTTAGGGGTGACTAGGCCATAGCGAACAATGCTGGAACAGTGCTGGTTGGTTGACATCACAATCTTTGAATTTCTTCTCAGATATGTGCAGGTTGCATCACGATGTTTTCCTTCACCGTAAGATCGTCGGATAAATGTTCATATGTAAATCGAAAAACACATTGGTAAATGGCGGAATTCGAACCCAGGACCTGCAGTTTGCAAGTAAAGCGATACAAATTACATATTTTAAACATGTCCGCTCTTAGTTAAAAAAAATACACGTTTATCGTTCACCCGTATAAAAGCGCATTGTGTAATTAAGATATGGATGGAAGCAGGTTTGTTAATTGGTTGGATTCTTATCTACAACACGTTAACATCACCTACTTAATAAAAAGACAGTACATATACCATTATATCAAGTACAAACATACAACGATAGATAACTAAACTATACAGTACGTGTTTAACGTATGATATATTAAAGTTAACGACTCCGAAATTCCAAATCTATATTTGAGTTTGCATGTCCCTTTTCTAAAACATAAATCGCAAAAAAAAACGTAGTACTTCGACAAAATCCGAAAATAATCATGATCTGGCTCGACTGTGCTCGTCCGCTACTATTGGTTTCTAATAACCGTTCGAGTAATTATATACCTTTTTTTAATATCATTCACGTCCATGACGTTCTCATACAAAAATGCACGTGGCATATCCTAGCAGTACACTTTTAATTATTACATACATTCTTGATAAGTGAGTGCAAAGCATAAATGCGTATTTCTTTGTTTAATATAGAAAAATCCATATAAGTTAGCATAAAATGTAATCTGTCTTTAAGTTACAATAGGTATATTAAAATCGTGAAGTACACTATTCATAAAATTTTACAGTTACCCCTTCATCGTAGCCGTTTTTATTTTATTGTTTGTGATTTTTATTTTTCCGTTGTCTGCAAGTTCCATTAACAATAAGTTCCACAGAAAATACTAAGCGTTACTTCTACAAAACCTTTTTGTTTTAAAAGTTTTATTATATTTTTAGGGTTACATCTTTGTAGTTAAATCAGAAAATTTCAAACTTAGCAATTTCCACTTAATACATGCGATAAGTATTTATACATTTCGATTATTTCATTTAAATTGTCAATTACATAATTTACAAGAGATTGATATAAGCGTTTAAGATAAATGTAGGCTATTTGGGTACGAGCCCGGCTGTAGCCAACCTGACCTGTGTTATCTTTAGAACGCAATGCACATAGGACACGCATCGTGAAAGTCATCGCGCGTTTAACTATCACGTTTACATAATCTGTATCTATATGTATTATTAACAACCTGTTAAATTAATTACAAGTTAAAAGGGATGGCCAATTTCAAGAGCACGTAATGTCACATTTCGTTACAAGAGAGAGAAGAAAGATATAACGTAAAGAAAAGGAAAAAGACATCTGCATTATGTGTACTAATGTTATATTTATTTTACATTTTTATTGTGTTTGCGGGGGATCTTGTATAAAACATTTTACAATAATCGTTCGCTTTGGAATCGTTTTTTTGAGTATATTCTGCGACAAAGATATGTGACCATGTTAAATTTTCAAAAAGTTTTATCACATTTAACTTCATTATATAAATGCTATTCTTTTATTGTGCTACTTATTTAAAACGTTATCTACTTGTTCAGCGTAATTCTGGTGTAGACACTTTCATTGCAAATACGTTATACAATTCGATTTATATTATAAAGTACATTTCGTCAAAAAAGCGAATTTTTATCTAATATTATTTTGTTATAGTAAGATTTTGTACTACATTGATAACATTATGATATTAATGATTTGGAAGTTAATTATTCCAGTTATACAAATAAGTTGAATAATATTATGGAATAATTTAAAGATGAACAAAATATATTAAATAAATATAACAAGCCGGTTTGAATTAATATCACATAACAATATCAAACCGTATTAACAAATGATCACAAGATGTCAATTTAAAATTCTAGCAAATAAAGTCTAAAATAAACAAAATAATATCATCACAAAAATTTAATTTTAATCAACAGTTTAACATCACATTATTTTATCATAAAAAAAAATAATTAACGTAAAATATTTTTTCATATCTGATGATTAAATTAACACATGTATATCGTATGCACGTGATAAATGCGTTGTTCGACATTCGTTCGAGAATCACGCGTAGTGGTCCACATGATATGGTCGACGTGACAATGACATAGATCATTTCAAGGCTATTGCCACATGGTTCACGATTTCTACAACGCTGAACTTTTTTTTTAAGTTTTTACCATCAACATGTTTTTTGCTGTCTACTAAATTATTGTTGCATAAACGTGTATTACAATTCCCAGGAAATAGCCATTCATTGAGGATATGTTCAATAAGCATAATTATGTGTTGCTTTAATATTTCAGGGTATTTTAAGAAAAAGGACATAATGGGTTAAGATATAAATCATTTTACAATGTATATCAAATTGTATTATGTATTAGCATCAAGTCATGATGTCATGAGACTTCACTATATCACTACAGTATTAAGTGAATATTCTAACCAAGAATGTCTTTGAAACTGCGTCCGAGTGGCTCATTTTGTTAGGGGACTTGAAGAAAGTATTATTTGTGTGTGTAAAATGACCACAAGAATTCTATTCTCTTTTTAGTATCCATCCTGTGTAAAGTAATCATTAGTTGAATGCCTATAATTTATTTGGCAGTGTTACTAGAAGTAACTGCCAATTGTTTTGTTAAGATAATAAAAAAGTGCTTACTATTTCCTTTAAATACAATCTGAAATTTTAAGATTTAACCAATACATTATATTTAATTAATATCACCATTGATAGGAAGGGTAGTTAAAAAAATGTTGCCCAGTATATACAAAAGCTGACATTTTATTTTAATTTATTTTATTATTTACCTTTAAAATAAATTTATTACGTTATATGATAAATTAGACAATTAGTTAATATTGAAAGTAAATAATAATAGAAATATCCAAATATAAACGGATCACGTTCACTGTTATGTAATTACTTACATTTTAAAACGTACGAACCACGTGTAAAGGATAAGCAAGGTAGGTACGATTTTTATGCCAAGTTTTATACACGTTGTTAACGTGCAGAAATTAATGATGCATGAATTATACTACAGTTAACAAAATGTATCAAAATAAAACAGTACCACGTATGATACAAAAAAATCTAATTCCACAAATCAAAGAATTTATTATACATCTAAATGCAAATTATGTGAACATGCGTGAATTCAAACGACCGGGATTCAGAATGCTTTAGCGCGAAATAACTTCTTTTGAATAAACATACAATAAGTAAATCGCAGCAGCAACACTTATAAAATAGGATTATCATTTAAAATTACAAAATGGGCATATTATATCCAAAAATAGTTGTTATTACATAACTCAAATTTCAAACATGATATTAAGGTTACGTAAAATTTTTAAAAGACATTAAACTATTATTATTTAGAAAGGTTAGATAAACTGGGATAATTACCTGTACTTCTGCTAATTTGGTGAACGTTATCCTGGAGAGTGCCATTTTTTTTAAATCACCGAGCTCTTACCAAGACACACAACTGCACACAACTAAATCATGGCATGCAACACTTGCCTACTTGTAATCGATCGTTATTCGTGACAAAGATTTTTTACATATGGCAACTTTGGAAAATTAAACGTTTTGTTCTTACAATTTAAGTAAGTAATAAAAGCAGTGAAAAAGGAAGAGAACATAATGAGATAAAATTTAAATTTAAAATTCAATTAGAAATGTATCAAAAACTTGTATAGTCTATACTTTTTCGGCAGCATTTGCAGTTTTTTTTACGAAATGACAATTTGTTCAAATCCAGTGTGACCAGACTTAATGGAATTCTACGATTTTAGAAGAATTGGTAGCCTTGATTTAAGTTTAGCAAAATATGTTGCAGAATTTTATATAACATACAGAAAATTTTATCAGAAGCAACCATTAAGGAAACCCTGTGTTTAACTTTGATAGTTGTCGCTATACATTTTCTGTAAAAATGTACTTTAGACGCTTTGGTTCAATAAGTTAAAAATTAAAATCATAGTGATTCATATTCGTATTTTTTTGCTATCAAAAACATTTCTGAATAATGGTTAAGGAAGGTCACGACTCGAAAGTCCTAAATAAAAAAGGAAATTATAGATTTAACATTGTAGGTGGAGCCTAGTTAGTAGTTATTTTATATTTGAAACTGGTCACACTTATCACACCACAAATTCGTTTCGAACTAACGTTATAACGTAAACAACAAATACTTCAGTGCTTTTCGTTCCGTGTTCTCAACTTCTCGCAAGTAAATTGCAAACAACTGTTTATTTTTTATTGAAACTTAGTATTTTTTTATATTAGCTATAATAGTGATTTACTTTACAAAATGTGGTTAAAAACCTCATTAAATTTGCTATTTTATTTCGTGTTATGCCATGGAAGTAAAGAATTTCGTCTCGGTAGAAGTAAAAATGGTAACCTAGGTGTTCCCGGTGAATATTCTGGTGAAAAAGTACCACCTGCGCAGTGGTTCAAGCAAAAGTTAGACCATTTTAGTCCCACTGATTTACGTAGTTGGAAGCAGGTAAAAAAAAAAACTAGTTTGTTTCTATACTTAAAATGTATAAAAGGTGAAAACTTTTATATTAAACCTCCATTAATACTTTAACAGCGATATTATATCAACGACAGCTTTTATGACTATAAAAATCCTGGTCCTATATTTCTAATGATTGGCGGTGAAGGACCTGCCGATCCCAGATGGATGGTAAAGGGAGCTTGGATTGATTATGCAAAAAAATTCAATGCTCTCTGTATCAATTTAGAACACCGATATTATGGAGCTAGTCATCCCACTGAGTAAGTAAAATAATTTAGGAGGAAGTTTTTTACCATTGGACCAATTGATTCATATTCCCATCAGCCCAACAGGAAAAAATCCATCAGGTCATTTGATTATTTGGATTATTTCCCAGAAATAATAATTTATGGTCTTAAATATTTTGGATATAACTTAAATAAATTACTATACCACAATGTGTTATCTGTGTAATATTGTTAATAGTTTAAATTTTCATTACAGTTAATGTTTAACCAAGATATTTTAACAGTGATAATCATGTATAAAATGACAAAGAAAATTAGACTTTTTGGGGCCAGTGGATGTTTATCCACTGTTGGGTTCAGTGCCAGAGATTGGTCCAATAGGACCCTCATCAAGGCAGGCAACACAACAGGACTTAACATGTTCTATGCTTCTATTACATGACAATTATTTCATGTAACAATAAACTTTGGTTGCACTGAACTCTACAATCTATAATAATAAAAATATAGCTTGTACACTTACCACCATTGCATTAACTTTGTACCAATTTTAATTTACAATGAATTACTTATTTATTATTTCACAATACCGTTTCCAATCTAAGCTAGTGTTCGACAAATATAATTTATCTTTATTAATAGTAAAAATATATTAATATTGACAACCATGCCTTCAATGACATTAACTGACAGTTATTTTTTATAAGAATAATATAGTTTTAATTATACTAACAAACTCCTTTGTTAGTGTGCCAGTGACAATGAAATATTGCTTTTTATATAAAGTTAAAATTTTTATTTTTCTTAATTAACAATATAAAAATAAATATCACTTATTACAAACATGATTTACATTTCAGAGACTTGAGCACGAAAAACTTGCAATACTTATCATCAGCACAGGCATTAGCAGATTTGGCAAATTTCATAACGGCTATGAATGATAAGCTCAAGTTAAATCGTGAGGTGAAATGGGTGGCATTTGGTGGTTCTTACCCGGGATCATTGGCTGCTTGGCTAAGAATGAAGTATCCTCATTTGGTGCATGCTTCAGTTTCATCAAGTGGACCATTGCTTGCAAAAGTTAATTTTATGGGTAAGTTATAATACTTCCGTTATGTTCAACATAATAAAAGGTAGCCTTAATCACAATTCTACTTTGTTTCTATAAAATAGAAATTATTGGATTATCACAAATGCATAGTACATTCCAAATTTCATTTCTTATGTATCAATCAAATTGAATAAATTGCAACTAATTAAAATAATAATGTTGTTATCAGTCTGCACTAGGCCAGTGCATTTGAGTATAGTGTTGCCAGGCGTCCGGATAAAGCCGGACATAGGTAGGCTTTTTGATTGCGTGTCCAGCCAAAATAAACGGCTTTTTACATTTCCCAAACGAGAGTGTACTTATTAATACTGAGACAAAATCCTAAATAATATAGGGTGTCCAACCTTTCTACCCAAATGTCCGGCCAAACTGGCTGGTCTGTCCTGCTAGTAGGTTTGGCGACCTGGCAACCGTATTTGAGTAAGATCTAGTTTATAACTTAGGGTAGGCTCGAACCCCACGGTGAAAACATATATGAGGTGACAACAATAATTGTGGTAGTCATTTTTCTGTCTTTAATGGACTGATGTATCTTATAATGTATTTTCTTACAGAATACTTTGAAGTTGTAGTAAATGCTCTTCGTGAAAAGACTGGCAGTGAGGATTGTGTCAACCAATTGCGTAATGCTCATGCACAGATAGAAGGGTTAATTAAAACACAGCCAGAAGAGATTGAAAATGAATTCAGGTAACACTTTACAATATAAATATAATAGATATATTACTTTTTATATCTTACTAATATTATAAATGCTAATATTTAAATAGATGGATGTATGGATAAATGTTTGAAGGTATCTCTAAAACAACTGCATGGATCTTGTTGAAATTTGGCATAGATATAGAACATTGTCTGGAAGAACAGATAGGCTACTACTTAGGTTTTATTTTACTTCGCGCGGGCTACAGCGAGTATTTACATAATGAAGAATAGGTTCTTTGTCATGTCCTACATGATATTAGGTGGCGATGAGGTTGAAAGACGGTCTTATCATGAATTGCCCAGTTATTTGTATATGTACATATCCTTTGTTTTCTTATTTGCAAGTCATGAACTTTATTTTTAATTGGTTTATTGATAAATATGTAACCAAAGGTTATTATATGTCTTTGATGGTGCAATTTGAACTTTATTTGTATCATAAACAAGGCAATTATTTATTAATAACATTAAAGTGAAACATAGTGCTCTTAGGATTTCTAATATAAGGAACTTATCCCAAGTTTTTAATGTATAGACAAATTAATATGTAAGAAAGTAACAAGAGTTTTACGCTGGATAGTTATCAACAGAATTGTGTCAAATAGTCTAGAATTTCTATCTACAATATGCATTTATACTTCAGTTTTTAAAAGCAAAATATCCTTTACTGTCACAGTTATATTTACGACTCTATTCATAATTTGTCGCCGTTAGTAATGGAATGTATGTTAAGTATTTATGATTTATTATAAAAATAACCTTGTTCTAAAAAAATACCTTTGGAAATGTTCATTGTTTATAATTTATGGAATGTTCAATACTTAAGTTTAATGTGCAATTATTTAAATTACTTTACAGCTGAAGGCTAAAGTGAAATCTTTAAATTGATTTAGCAAAAAATAACTATCCATGCATATATTAAGGTAACCTATTCAAGGTTATGAAACAATAAGTTTAATATATTTTTTTCAGAACTTGCATGCCCTTTTCAAAGGCAACGGAGAATGATATGAAAAATTTCTTCAATTCAATAGCTGATGATTTTGCTGACCTTGTACAATATAATGAGGACAATCGTATTAGTGCTGATACTAAGTACAGAAATATCACCATCAATTCTGTGAGTAAATTAAAATTTAATTTAAATATATACTAGAAATGTTTTTAATTTATGTTCTGGCATACTTTGCAATCTTCTTCTATATATATAAAAATGAAACCCTATATCCCTTGTTCACGCCATCACGCGTGAACAGTTGGACCGATTTCACTTTTTTTTTGTTGTATTTGTTATTGTCAGAAGTTTCTTACGACAGAAAAAAATTAAAAAATGTAGATGGATGTTTGTTTGAAAGTATCTCCTGAAAGGCTTAATGGATCTTAATGAAATAAAACATAGTCTGGAAGAACATACACATATTAAGTTTTTTTTTAATTCCGCGCAGACGAAGTCGTGGGCAGTAGTGTAAAAAAAGTAAACAAAAAGTATATAAAACTAAGTAGTGAAATATAATATTACATAACACAGGTGTGCAAGTTGTTAACAGAGCCGGGTGATGAAGCTCCATACAAACGTTTAGCTGCCTTCAATTCTATTATGTTGAACAAATCGAATCAAACTTGTTTGGACTACAGCTATAATAATATGATTAATGATTTAAGGAACACCAGTTTAAGTTCCGAAGGAGGTAATTTATTCATGCTTTTTATTAAAATAATTAAATAATTAAGAACAATTTTTGTTTTTCAGAATTTTCTACAAATATTATAAAAATTTGTTTAGTATTTTACTTTTGCTTTAATATTAAAAAAAAGCAAATGCAGATAATGTTTTTTTTGATGTTTTTAGAATTTATAATCTTGAAATAAATGATGTATACATATTTCAGTTAGATAACGAAGTTCAACAAAGATCATGTTATCTAATTTAATTTTAGGTCGTCAATGGATGTATCAAACTTGCACCGAGTTTGGTTTTTATCAAACATCCTCAGGAGAAGTTAATATATTTGGTGATCATTTTAAATTGGACTTCTTTGTGCAACAGTGTCAAGATGTTTTTGGTAAAAAGTAAGTGCCCATAGACTTAATAGTTTTTTTTCTCTTATTTAATCTTCTATATCTATATATATAAAAGAAAGTCGTGTTAGTTACACTATTTATAACTCAAGAACGGCTGAATCGATTTGACTGAAAATTGGTGGGCAGGTAGAATAGAAAACAGGGTAAAAATGATCCTATGTCCGTTTCCTGGTTCTAAGCTATTTTGCCCATCAATTTTCAGTCAAATCAGTTCTACCGTTCTTGAGTTATAAATAGTGTAACTAACACGACATTCTTTTATATATATAAAGATTAATTTTTTATTCACGAAATAATTTGGCATACATATTTATTTATTTATTTCTTAATTTCAGGTTTAACAAAGAATTCATAGAGAATGCAGCTGAATGGAGCAACAGTTATTACGGTGGACTAGATATAGCTGTGGATAGAGTTGTGTTTGTCCATGGTTCAGTTGATCCGTGGCATGCTCTTGGTATCACCACCACAAAAGATAATAATGCACCAGCTATTTATATACATGGTAAGTATTATTAACTTCAAATTAATAAAAAAGTCTTACGAAAAATGTGCATTACATAATTCAAAATATTTACACGAACAATTGTTGTCATAATTTGTTTAGTTTACTCTTTCTCTCTATCTCTCTTGTCAGAAATTTACAGAAATTTTCATGACAAACAAAAATCATCAAAAAAAAATTGTTCATTTGAAGAAAAAAAAACATGACTGATTTTATCGCTGACCTTGGAATAAATATATCACCATCACATTTTAATCATAGAAATTGATATTTAAGCCTATATACTTAAATGTACACTTACATACCCACAAACATTACCCTTAAGACGGGCAAAAATAAAAAAGTTCATGTTTTTATCCAAAGCTATGTAAAATATTATAAAAAGTATGTCGAATTACATAAATATATATGTGTACAGGTACTGCTCATTGTGCTAACATGTATCCGGCAAGTGAGAATGATCTACCTCAACTGACGGAGGCGAGAGTTGAAATACAACAATACCTTGATACATGGCTGTCACAACCTTAAACTTTTATTATATAATACTTTTTATATTTTCTAGGTAGTAATAAAGTGGTTACCATATTGTTTACTTTACCATTTTATCTAGTGTCAAAATATTAATGCAAATAATAAAAAATAAATAAATTCATAAATCGTTATCTGATAACTAGAATTCAGTGCTATATTTTTATAATTTCATAACGTTTTAGGTTATTCATTGAACTATATTAATATTTGTGAAGTAAATTTTAAAGTTTTGTTTCCATAGTATAAAAACATTTAAAAATTGGTGATCATAAATATATCAACATCAGGAATATTATAAGAATTAGCTTTTATAAATCCTGTTTCACACATAGCTGAACGAAATTAACTTTAACAAATCGTTTTTTAATAGTAAATTTACAATGTTTTTGTCAAGTAACGTATAATAGCTGTAAACGCTGCACTGTTATGAAATTGCTTTAACATTATGACGTCACAAGTATGGTGGCCAATCGTGATGCGTTCAGTCACGTGATTTTTCTTTCAATTTAATTGATTTTTAATCGCTTATAATTAATTGAAAAAAAAAATCGTTTTTTACTTTACATATCAATAAAATTAATAATTAAGTTTTATAAAATATTAAAAAAAAAATTTTTCAAAATCCCAATTGCACTGAAAGTTGTAAATTCTAAAGTATTCTTCATAAAAGACTATTATTTGCATAATTGTATAACATTTGGCAATCTTTTTTTACTATTTCACTTCACTTAATACTCGTAGTTCTAAAAGATTCACTTGCAATCTTTTGACGAAATTATCACTTAACTGGGATCATGATTAAGTGCCAGCTTATTCAATATATACATATATATAAATAAATAAAATTATAAAAAAAGGCATCCAAAGACTTTTATAGAACTACCTATAAGTATAAAATAGTAAGATATAAGAAATCTCCTATTATTTTACTCATTAAAATGTGTAAAATTTTATAAATTAAGAAAAAAAAACTAAAAATGACTTGTTATACTCGAAAATTCAATTCCTATTTTTACTTTTTTGTATTTCAATTATAATAAAATTGCTTTGAATTATATCTGTACCAGAGAATATTTTAGTTTTATTTACCTTGAGAAAATAATTATTTAGATAATGTATTTTATACCATTAATTGAATGCTGAATAAAACAACACATATTGGTTTATGTACAAATATAAATTAACATTTGATAATTATTCTACAGTGATAAATGCCAGCAAAAACATCAGTTTATTTTATATTTAAATCTGTATATATAAAAGAAAGTCGTGTTAGTTACACTATTTATAACTCAAGAACGGCTGAATCGATTTGACTGAAAATTGGTGGGCAGGTAGCTTAGAACCAGGAATAGGACATAGGATAATTTTTACCCCCTTATCTATTTTTTATTCCGCGCGGACGGAGTCGCGGGTAAAAGCTAGTCTAATATAAAAAAACAACAGTTGCAGGAATTGTCCTCGCTCAGTGAAATACCACGACCACACAGAAGACAGACGTGAAGTGGAAGTAATTCCGCCTTTCGTCTGATGAGTGTGGTGCTGGAGGACTAATTTTAGTACTTTCCCTTCCCACCTTTTCTTATAAGGAAAGAATGAGAAGGGGAGGTGGATTTGATGAAAGAGATGCATAGGAAGGTTAAATATTCTTTTTTTGTGCGTCTCCTTCGTCGATTAAGGGTAGACAGCACATCTGTAATTGCGAATTTCTATAGGTAGCGGTTCGCCATTTCGGCGAATTCATATGGCGGCTTGCTCGTAATATAAAAGACCACCACCACCTTGTAATATAAAAAAACACATTCACAAATGCCTTTATTAAAATACTATGTAAAGTTTTCTAATAGATGTTTTTAATAATCTTAATTAATAAAAATTGCACTAACATTGCTAACCCTAATAGTGGAATATGATTTATTATTAAAAATTATATTAATTTAACACAAAAATAACAATATATTTTTATTGTTACCTCTATCAAGGAATTATGTCTGATTGGACTTTTTAATATATATCGACGCTGGAAAGCGTAAACGCTGTAACCCCGAAAATATGAACTTTACAGGAGAGCCAAAAAATGATAACTCGTGAGCTGATACGCCTACAAGCATGCGGTATTTAGCAATGTTGTGTAGTTTGTGCTAACCTATAATAAAATCATTATCGTTTAATAATGGTTGAAATTATTAACGTGTGAAAAACATATTCGCGATTTCAAGGGTTACAGCGTTTATGCTTTCCAGCGTCGATATAAAAGTATATATTAATTTCATTATGAACAAAAAATTATTTCTTATTACTATTTTGGACACAGCCTTCTTATAATTAATTTCATTTTATGTATCTTAATTTGTATATAAACGTTGTATATAATCTAATATATAAAATTCTTGTGTCACAATGTTCGTCACCGTACTCCTCCGAAACGTCTTGACCGATTCTCATGAAATTTTGTGAGCATATTCAGTAGGTCTGAGAATCGGCCAACATCTATTTTTCATTTATTATTTTTTTTTTACTGCGCGCGGACGGAGTCGCGGGCGACAGCTAGTATTAATATACTTCTTGATCATTATCATTTAAAGCTGCAACAGTAGGAATCTGCGTTTCGTCTTGTTCAATAAGAGTCTCTATACGTCTACCATTAAGAGCTATTTCTGTTGCACTGAAATTTAAACATATCGTATTTATAATCTAACCGGTCATATTATAAACTATCAAATTGTACAAATGTGTCATCGAATGAAAACAATTACATAAGAAAACGTTATCAAACTGTACATACCTTGCTAATATAAATACGATCGCTTGTGTAGCTATGGTGAGATAGAATATAGCGTTTACGTAATCAGTTTTTAATGTCGCTTTATATAATTGAGAGTAGACGATTGAAGCGAACATCGCGACAGCGTTTTCCATTACAGATAGGAATGCAAATGCGACACCTGAAATAATTAATATATTTATCAGGTAAATAATTTCTTAAGACAGTTCCTACTTTTCTTTTACATTTACAAAAAAGGCAATTTATATTTTTTTAGTTATTTTTTTTAATTGGAACCACGTTGTTGTATTGGTCAAATCATTTAATACCAATGTTGGTAGATGTAAGAAAATATGTCATCTACCATTATGGATTTACAATTGCATTGAATATAAAAATGTGTTGTCGTCAGGACTAAAGGTGTGTACCATATTTAAAAAATCTAACAAAGGCAAATAGATATAATTTAGGTTACAAGATTTGTACAAGACATATGTAATAATTTATTTTCAAATAAATAAGCAAATTAGTCGATGAACAAGCTAATTGTAGGAATCGAATAAAACAAAAGAAATTATCTAAGCACAAATCGGTCTCAATTTTGCTGCAGTTTTTCAATTTATACCTTAAAAAACCCTTAAGAAAGGTAAAGTACCCTCAAAATAGGGTTAAACGCTCATCAAACTTAAATATTTGATCCGACCTTGTATTAATGGAAATCACCTTTGCTCATCCTATTGCTCAATTCTCGGGGCACGAGCCTACTCAAGTTAGGACTGACTAGGTCTTAACTACTGTCTGGTTCCATTTAAAAAATATTTTTGAATTTTTTCGCAAATATGTATTACCTCTCTCCGCTGCTGGTAGAACTTTTGAAGTCATAGCTCGGATCATTGGAGCGACGCAAGGACCAAATGCTGCTATAGTAGCACCTATATAAAGACTTCTGCCAGTTAACGCATGCGCGTATATTGTGTGCCCACAAATATGAGCAGCAGCGCCCACCATTATTATCGCCTAAAAGATATAGTTCGATACAAACTTTATTATGGATCGAAATATTATACGTGACATCTAGAGCGCAATTTTAGATATAATAAAAAAAGTTCTAAAATTTATTTTACCATCTAAGACCACAATCTTGGAACAAAGTAATATTTCGGATTTGGATAGGAACGAAATTCATAATAAAAAAATTTGAAGCTAAATTAAAAATCTACTAGTCTTCTAGTTATTTAAAAAAAAAATGGGACCCATCTACAAGCACTTCCTTTCGATTGAAATATTTTTTATCAAAATCGGACCACCAGGGGCGGAGTTTCGCGGTAACACACATAAAAAAAAACAGTCGAATTGATAACCTCCTTCTTTTTGAAGTCGGCTAAAAAATCAATACTAGTATTAATATAACTAGTTAGAAGTTAGTTACCGTGTCTTTCCAGTTCCAGACTTTAGTGAACAATGGTATTCCTAGAAGCATGACAGCGACGTATGCTGTGCTGAGAAATGTACGAAAGTTGCTGAAGTCAATCTCATTCCAGCCGAACACATTCGTTACGTAAAGATACATAACTGGTCTCTCATCTGAAAATTTTATATCACCTGTACCATGGACTTCAAAATTCAACACAATTGTACAATATATTTTAAGATAGGTGATAGATTGATCCTTTGTCACTTTTTAATAAGTTAAAATTAAGAAGTTTTTAAAATTTTATATATATTTTTTTATTCTAAACCCCTAAATGTTTTATCGATTCGTTCACATTATAAATTAACTAAGATACAAATGGTAAAGCTATAACTTTTTCTTACCTCTTTGAAATGTGTAAAAAGCCATAGAAATGAGTAGGAACCAGAGTAGCATTCGTCTATTATTTGGTCGTTTCTTTGTCAATGTAACAATAGTTTGACTGATGTTGTTCCATTCAAAGAAGTCAGCGATTGGATTTTTCACGTTGGCTTCTCTAAGGGATTTTTGCTCTACACGCGTTTGCCATTTTAAGGCAAAAATGCAATAAATTGTGGCAATTAGCATAAGGCAAGTGTTTATTAAAAACATTGCAGTAAAAGATTTGTTAACTACTTTTGTATATAAAAGGTTACCTGAAAAAGTTAAGGTTTTTTAAAAAAATATTGAAAAAAATAATAATACAGAGGCGTATAAAAAAAAAGAAACATACCAAGAGCTACTCCTGCAGGCATTGTACTTAGATAGACGATATCCAGGATGCCAACTCTTAATGTTCTATTCTTTAATGAAGATACATCAGAAATATAGGCAAAACTACCAGCGAATATAGATAAATCCGCCCCTGTTAAGGCACTTGGAAACGCTGCCGTATAAATGATGTATTCCACTGGCCATGCTGTAAATAATTATACTGTAATTAAATTATCATTAGTTTCTAAGACCAAATTTCCGTGTAAAACATATTGTTATCTCTGTTTTACCAAAGATAATGACAGGGATGACTATATGGTTTATAGTTTATACAAAGATTTTAGTTTAACACTAACGATTAATCAAGCAATTTTATTTTCATATATCATGTTCTCAATTGAAATAACTGTGTCAATACAAATATCACAACAGTGAAAACCCACTGCAAGAACTACATGGCGTACCCGATGTTTCTAAGAAAGGTTGTCAGGTTGCTCATTTATTACATCTTTCTTGGAAACAACACAGTACAAGTACTGAATAGATTTTTGCGTTGTACAAGTATTTATTCGTAAAACTTGTTACAATGCATGAAGTAAATATAAATATAATAATAATAAATATCCCATCCTAAGCTACATCTGTACATAAAATAAAGTTAAATTTAGTTAGCCAGACTTAAAAGGAAAAGAGGAGGAGGTAAAAAAATAATACAGATTAAACCAATTTATTTGTAAATTAAAAAAATATAATTCTCTTAATGATTTTGTTGGTAAAAACTAGGCAATATATATATATATTAGACCTGTACAGTACTATATTATAAAAAATAAATCTAAGAAATGATCAACTAACCTTTAATTGTATTCAAAGTGATCATAATAGAGAAATAAAGTTTTCCCAAAAGTCCAGCTAGGAGGATCGACTTGCGACCACGTTTATCGCTGTAGGAACCGATGAAAAAAGCCAATAAGAGAGGCACTATATGACTTGCGATACCATTCCATTGATGAAACGTCGACACTGTCACCTTGGAATTAATAATAAGTTTTGTAATTTAAGAGTATATACGAGTATTAGGCGATTATATAATATTTGTTTTTCTAATCATTCTAACCAAGCTCTAACTTAGTGTCGTTTACGAATAGCGGATTCGATTTCACAATCACGTGATCGATTGTCCGTACATTTAACCATTACATCAGTGGTATAACCGCTTCAAAATTATTTTCTTCAAAGGCACAATTAGAGGCATGTTAATATGTTTTTGTACAGTATTTGGATTTTTATTGTGGAAACGCACGGATGATCTATGCGGAATTAAGTTACGAGGTTAATCTCTGGTTCAGCAAGAATGGAACAGTTAGTTAGAAAACATTGTAGCAAATACTGATATCATTTATGTTAACTTAATATAATCTCTTAAACAATGATAGACATTTTATGAACAAGATATATTTGTTACACAATATGACTCATGAAACTGCGCATTATCTGTTACGTTTCGGTTGTTGTATGTCGATAATGAAAACTCGTGATTTTAAACTCTTACAACACACTACTTAAAAATTGGCTAATTTGATTAGAAGGGCAAAAGGTTAGCGTAGTATGGACAGATTATCCAACACCAACATCTGATGAATGCGTGTTGAAGGACTAATTTTGGGAAGGGGAAGTGGTTTTTGATGGAAGGGCACAGGAAGGATATTTATCCTTTTTTTTGTTCGTCCCCTCCTCAGGCGATTAAAAGTAGGCAAAGCATCTGCAATTACGGATATTTATAGGCAGCGGTCGATTCGATAATTCGACGTAATCATGTGGCCAATTGATCGTTTGCCACCTTACGATATAAAAAATAACTCACGGACGAAGTCGCGGGCGACAGTAAGTCTGTACATATAAAATACCTCTTTAAAATATAGACAAGACTTCTGTGCAGAGTGCATTGTCGATATGATATGCATGGAAGAAAATTATAACAGCAATGGTATTTTAGTTTTAAATTTAAAGAACAATCTTACTAATATTATAAATGCGAATGTTTAGATGGATGGATGGATGTTTGTTTGAAGGTACCTTCGGAACGTCTGAACGGATCTTTAAATTTGGCACTGATGTAGAAAATAATCTGGAAGAACACATAGGATACTTATTACGTTTTTTTAATGTTGCGCAGACGGAGTCGCGGGAGACAGCTGGTATTTCATAAATGACATTTCGTATAACGTCTTTACGTATCATAATATTTAGATTGTCTTGATTTGTAACATAAATGCCTACTGCATTTCATTTTGTGACAAGCAATGCGTTATTATAAATCGTCACACGCAATGCTTATTCAAATTAATTAGGTTAAATTAAGAATAAGTTTGTAAATACTTTTATAAAATATAGAATAGACTAAGGGTAAATAATTTTATTAATTGCTAGCAGTTGTACGCAACTTCGTCCGCGAGGAATAAAAAAAAAGATCTAATAATAAATATACCCTATATCACATGAGCGTAGCTACCCAAGTGTAAGAATTTTTCAAATAGGATCAGTTATTTCGGGGTCTATGCAACGCATACAAAAAAATTCAAATCCATTCTCTTTATAATATTAGTAGAGCAAAGTCGGAGCAGGCCTATTTTATAAAATGTCAATATGGTGTCTATAGATGATAAATATGTAGAGATATGTCGAACCAAATTAGAAGACTTATGATAAGGAAGGTATTGAGATAAAGATAAGTCTCAAGACATTGTATTTATCAGTCATGGCTATAGATATATTTATAATATTACAAATACTCGCTGATGCCCGCGGTTTTGTATCTATTATAATACGTTAGTTATACTTAATCTTTTTGAAAAAAAAAATGCTCTATCAATGAACATGTTTAACACAAAGTTAATGTGGAAAAATGTATAGTGCAATTTTTATAAAAAAAAAAGAACTTCTGGTTATGAATTTATAGTCGAATTACGATTAATGGGCGACAACTAGTCCGGTTTTCTATTTTATACCTAAAAAATGCATTATATTATCACTTATTTAACACATATTGTAAATAAATATAGTGTATATATAGTCTTAACTTTTTTTTAACAATTAGTAAGCCAGCACTTGACCACAATCTTAACATATGTTTAATGATGTGGCTGAAACATGGTACACACTTAGTAAATGCTTATTCAGTTTACTCTTGCACGCTACTACGTCATACTTATAGATACAAATAGGCATATATCTATTTGTAGGCATATGGAATATTCCATTGTTGAAAAATTACTTTTAACGCAGAACCAATGTCAATTTTAAGCTGATGTTAAAAATTACATAAAATGTCTAGTCATTACTCTGTAACCTGACTGCATGTTACTAAATGTAATACAATACGACAAGTCTTTTAATTGACAATTTTGAACTTTTAACTACATACCTAACCGTATAAACTTTAAATTGCAATTTTGTTATCTTGTTGCAAAATCTAAAGTATACATAATTATAATATTATATATTTTTTATGTTATGTATACAATCTTACTAATATTATAAATGCGAATGTTTAGATGGATGGCTGGATGTTTGTTTGAAGGTATCTCCGAAACGACTTAACGGATCTTGATGAAATTTGGCACTGATGTAGAACATAGTCTGGAAGAACACATAGATTTTTTATGTTTTTAAATCCGCGAGGAAGGAGTCGCGGGTAACAGCTAGTTCTATTATAAGGTTAGAATTTTGTAACATAAAGTTCTACATATGTGTAAAGGATCATTTATTAATTACAATTAGAAGTCTAAGGGGATCCGGAAGTCGGAAGTCCGAAGGGTAAAGAATTTCTCAAATACCTTATTGTAAGAAGTAGAAGGGTATGAGTATCAAATTCTGATTAAAGGTATTGTGTCTGCGTTTATTTTTCCTGAGCCCATAATAAAATGTCTGCAAGCCACAGCAATGCAGAAGATAAAACAAAGTGTGACATGAAAGGGTTAAACAAAAAATTTATATTTGTCCAAATATGTAAAAATAATTATTTTTCTCACCTGAACTTCAGTTTTGATATCTTTATAATTACTTATATTGTAACATATCTCTTCGCTGTACCCGTGGTTCACCGTACATGCTTTAAATACATAGAATGTTTGCTCAATTACATTTGTTATCATGAAAGCAAGCATGTAGAAAAACATCAACGGCTCCACTGTTATATATGTGTACCATGGTTTCCTCGGAATATCCTAAAAAAAATTTCTATATCAACAATAATGATGAACACACCATATGCTTGTTTAATAGGGTAATGGTACCCAGCATTTTATTTAGCCCTTCGGAATCAAGCATACTCTTCTTTCCAATGTGCAAAATCAAGCTCAGTATAATAATATAATTAATAGAAAAGTACAAATGTAAGTCTAATGTTTAGTGGTTATTGTCGCTCAAAAACACTGTGGCATTGTTGGCTTACACAACCATATGATTTTTTTTTTATAAATAGGAATGCTTTGGAAGAGATGGCAAAATCCAAAGAAAAAAATTCGTAACAATCTTCACACATAATAGTTGATTTAGTTGTCGCTAAAGTTTTTAGTAATGTACTGAACATTGTATGCTATGTATTTAAATTATTTCAAATTATATTATAAAATATGAATTAAGATTTATAATTTATTATTTTATCTATAAAAACTTGGAGGATTTTCACATTTTTAATTTTTTTAAATAATAATAATATTAAAAATTATGACTTAATTAATTATATCATAATGTATTGCATCGTACACTTACCACGCTGTATGAATCCTTACTTGAACAATTATCCATATTTGTATATTTTATTCTTAACAAAATGAACTGACGAACAAAAAATTAAGACTCGAATTAATACTAGTCAGTAGTCAATATTACTCTACTGACTTCTCCATATGCTTAATACAATACGTCGCTCCGCTGTGAAACTTGCAGGGGCATGAAACTTTCGAACATCTATTTTTTTACGTAGATACTAGCGCCGTCTTGTGTACAGCAGAGCTAATTAATATTGTAAGTTTACTCATGTGCTCACTAGATGCCGCTTTTGGCCGGAATTTTGCGTCATTTTTTTTTTTTAATTTTAACAATTAATGTTTTCAATTAAGAAACTTATTTCTGGGATTTTTAATCACTATAATTTAAACAAAACTTGTCTTTCGTGCTAATAATTTATGGTTAATTTATAGTCTTTAATGCCGTAGTGTTGTCTATGAAACGATTTCAAATTACCAGTCACGCAATCCAGTCAGTAGGCATCATTACAAGTTTTTAAAACTTCGTTGCGCCACTACCTGTTCTTTTGTTTTCATTTCTTAAAAATATAATTTGACCTCGGCTATTCCTTTTGACTCGTTTGATATCTCCTTTGTTTTGACCTCGGCTTTTCTTTTGGACACGTTTTAAATCTCTTACTTTGAACTCGGCTTTCTTGGACTACCGAATTTAGAAACACCTAAAAATGTCGTCAAATCAGTATTGGAAATGTTACTTTAAATGTGAAGTGACTGGTAAGTTATAAATTTCATATGTATGATATTATAATTTCTTAATATTTTATATATCATTGACATTGGTAATTGTTTACATTACCATGACCGTTTTCATTAAATTCTGCTTAATATAATTTATTTATTATTTCAGACGTTTTACACCGTTTTCCAAATCATCAATATAATCCCGAAAGGTTTAACTCATGGATAAGTGTTCTAGATCCTAATATGCAGAAACGAAATCCGCAATATATATACAACAATTTAAGATTGTGTAATAGGCATTTTGAGTTATGCTACCATACACCCAGTAAAAGACTTACGAGGAATGCTGTTCCAACTTTAAATATTGGTAAGTTTTTGCTAACGTGATAACAAATCTAGATCTGTCGACAATACCTTGAACTGGTGAGTATAAGTTACTGAAGTCGTAAAGAACAACGGCGAACTCACATTCAAATTTTATTTGAACAATTTTTTTTGCTCTTAAGACGAAATATATGTTAAAATATAGAACTTAATGTTCTGAACATATCATACATTCATATTGTTATCAAAGGAAGTTTGGAATTAAAGATATTTCGGTCTAAATATTAAAGTTATTAAAAAAAATCACACATGTTAATCTTTATAATTTCAATGCTTATCATAAACACATTAACTATTTTCAGATTTATATAATATGGAACAAGAAGTACCACCACTACCTAAAAGTATTCCAGAAGACATGTCTATGGAAGTTTCTCAAAACATTAAAGATCCAAAGTTAAGTGGTAGCATAACCACTCGTAAGCCTGTGGGTAAGATATCGTATTTCTTTTCCATAAACTACTTGAGTATATATCCCCCTTTACGTAAGAATGTGGTATGTGTTTGGTAGATTTAGTGGAAAAAAATTTGGCACTACTGCTTTGCCACCTATTCAATTTAGCTAAGCGCCAGCTATCTTCATGGCGTGTCTTAATGTCTATCCACTATGCGTTTTTAACAATGCTTGACATAACCTATAGAGGAATCATTATGCAGCATCTTAATAGTTCAATATTGTATGAGGGTGCAAACTGCCGAATTCTAGCCATCAATTGCAAAGGCATACTGGAAAATGTATTAAATTTAAAATTATTGTAACAAAATAGCTTAGAATGGTCGGACTGAAATCCCGAGATACAGTTTTATTCTGACCCTTTCAGAGCTAATGTTTTACCCATTCTTTAGCTATTCTTGAGGAAACGCAAATATAACTACTGAAAATATTTGTAAAGTTCTTTCTTTTTTCTGAAACAAATTATTTAGGGAATATTGTTTTTTTTTGTTTAAGATAAGTACAGCACTATCAATTTTGCAATAAGTATCAAACTCAAACCTAGTAAACAATGCAATTTTGAATATTTCAGTATACACTTCCAAAAGTAATTTATGCCCATACATTATTGTCACCTTTACAAAATTAACTTTTTTTTTTTTTTTGCTTGCAGTACCACAAGACAAGACAACAAGACAAATGCAAAGAAATATTTGCAATCTAAAGTATAGATTAAAGAAGCTTAGCCAGAAATATACAACACAAACAAAAAAAATTAAATGTGCAAGGAATCTATCTCTTTCACAGGCATTTTTAAAACAAATTGAAAAGTTTCCTGCACCCATAAAAATTTTTAGTAAGCTCCAGTTAAAAGCTAAATATAAACCGAGAGGAAGGAGATATACAATGGAGGAAAAGATTTTGGCCTTAACCATGTACAAACAAAGTGCAAAGGCATATAATCTTTTGAATAAAATGTTTGTGTTACCTTCAAAAAGAAGCCTCCAAAAACTATTGAGCCACATTCCTTTGGAGCCTGGAATAAACGAACATATCTTTGCTCATTTAAAAAAAGCAGTGAGAAGATTGCCTTTAGAAAAAAGATTATGTACTCTCATATTTGATGAAGTGGCCTTAGATGTGGGACTTCACTTTAACAATGGAAGAATCATTGGCTTTGAAGACCTTGGTTTTGAAAGCAGTAAATTGATTGCCGACCATGCATTAGTATTCATGGTAAAAAGCATTAAAGGGAAATTTAAACAACCTGTCTGCTTCACTTTTACCAAAAGTTGCACAAAAAAGGATGACTTAAAACATCTGATAAAATTATTAATAAGAAAAATCCACGATTCGGGATTAAAAGTCGTAGCAACTGTCTGTGACCAGTCACAAACAAATGTGGGTGCAATAAAGAGCCTGAAGGACGACACAATGAAAAAATATTTAAGACAGGCTGTGGAATATAAGTCTCATGGTTTTGAGGTCGATGAGCATAAGATATTTCCTTTATATGACACGCCACATCTTTTGAAAGGTGTAAGAAATAATCTTTTAAGAAAAAATGCAAGGTTTTCAGATATCCAAGAAAAAGTAGCGAAATGGGACCACATAAAAATGTTATTTGAAAAGGATGTTGGTGAACACGAGATAAGATTTGTAAATAAGTTAACTGAATATCACGTTTTTGAAAATAAAATACCAAAAATGAAAGTGAAATATGCTGCGCAGGTATTTAGCCAAAGGGTGTCTTCTGCATTAGGATTTCTTGCAAGTATGTTCAGTTATTAAATATTATTTTAAATAGTGCATAATTTTAAAATATTTTCATATCTTCATCATCATTTCAGCCTGTTTGAGTTGTTGAACATAGTCCACAGATTGCCAAAAAAAGTATTTATACATGCAATAAATTTTGTACACTTATATATACACAAATATACATTTTTCAATTACACTGAAAAATACAATTATGATACATATTATATGTTTATTTTTATTTATATATTCATTTTATATATGTAATATATTTCTATATGTTTATTTTTATTTATAAACCCAACAAGACGAGAAAATAAATAAATATCCCCACCATAATAGACATTTTTTTCATATTTAATAAGGCGTGTTTTATGCTTAATAAAATATCATTAAAGTCAAAAATAAGGTAATAATTGAGTTTTCTCATTTCAGGACACAATATATTGCCAGCGGAGTGTCAAGATACGGCAAAATTTTTGTTGCTATTTGATAAGTTATTTGATTCTTTTAATGGACATACTTATTCTGGTACATCAAAAGAATTATTAGGGTGTCTTAAAAACAATTCCCCTCACCAACAGTTTTGGGCGGAAGTTCTACCCATCTTAAAATCAATTAAATTTGAAAATAAATTTGTGAAAAAAGATGGCACTTGTACTGTAAAGTTTGAAAAGGTGCCATCTATTTACAATTGGGTGTCAAACATAGAGACTTTTTTGGAATTGTGGGAGTTTTTAAAAAAAGAAAACAACATAAGTAATTTGTTGATGAGAAACTTTAATCAGGACCCCCTCGAAAATTTCTTTTGTTGTATCAGAAGTAATGGCGTCCGAAATACGAACCCCACCTGTGCGCAATTTATAAATGTGTACAAAACACTCTTGGTGAATAATTTAAGCTCTCCTCATTCTATAAACGCTAACTGTGAGGCAGATGATAGTAAATGCTTTAACTCGTTGGCTTATCTATTGCATAGTAATGTAAAATATGGTAATCAAGATAAAAAAAATGTTGCTTTTAATATTGATACTTTTGTCGAAAATTTATCACATCTTCCTCCCGGCGATGATCTGGATATTTTACATAAAGAGTCGAAACGGTATGTTGCAGGGTACATAATTAAGAAATGTCAAAAAAATATATTTAAATCTTGCCTATCGTGTAAAAAAACGTTCTTTAATAACGATAGGGACCCTGCATCATACACATACTATAGGGACTATACAAAAAAGTCCCTTATTTACGCAAAAGACGGATTTGTGGATTTAACGAAAAAAATATATGACATAATAATTTTATGCTTACGAGATTTGCCAGAGGACAAAAATTTAAAAGAAAAGATAATAAGTTTTATTAATATTGATATTAATTTCGACATTATATCTTGTAAAGCACATAGATCTTTGCTAATAGAATATATCGCCAACATAGCAATTAATGTTATTGTCCACAGTTGGTGTAAGGGAGTAAATCGAATTTTACAGGGAAAAATTGTTAATTTTGATCAAAGAGACGAAGTGAAGTTACAGGCTTATACTCGTTATTTAAAAAAAAGTAAAAATAAACAAAAATGAATTTTTTTAACTTGTTTCATTTACTATTATGTGTTATTACCAGAACATTCAATTAGACTGTTTTTTATTGCTAAATGATAAATATTTTAAATTGTAGGAAATGTATGTATAACCAATGATAAATACATAGGTTCTAGCGCCATCTAGTTGATGGTATGCAATTTTCAGCCATTTAAGTAATGCCATCTCTAGGACAGTAGACAAAACTTGCATATTTTGCCTCTTAAAAATATACAAGGAGTGACATATCTATACCATATATTAGTATTTTATCTATGGTGAGCACTGGCGTTTTCGAGGTAAGTTACTCGCAGTACTTTGATGACGTGATCAGTCAAAACCACCCGAGTGCCTGACATCTTATAAACAAAGCTACAGTTTAATCAGAAAATGTTAAAGTTCTGTAATTAGTTTGGATTAATAAATAAAACAATGGAAGAATTGCAAAAATTAACCTTATTAGACTGTGTTGATAATGAAAAACATATTCTTTTTTATGAAAAAGTAGTTATTTTTATTACATTATAAATTCAATTTATAATTAATATTAATTAAAATATTTTTAATTTGACAGTATTCCAAAACAGTTTTTTTTTTATGTACTAGAAAACTTGAATACACTCATTTGAATGTTGCGTCAAAAAATGCGGCTGACAGTATACGAGATTGCGTTCCGTTTTAAATCGTAACCAGTATAACTGGCTATAAAGGAACGGCTTCACAGTATACTGAATTGACGTCACACTCTACAGTGGTCGCAGTGCATATCGGAACACACCCCAAAATTCTGAACTTTGCAGTTTACAGACTTGCCATGTTATGTCAATGTCAAGTGTCAAATTCAAATTCTGTCCTGGTTGCCAAAGAGCTTATAAAAGATTGTCTAGCCGGGTATAAGAATCACGCATGTGCTGCACATGATGTACATATCATGCTGACATTTTCGTTGAATGGCAACGACTTTATTATTAAACCAATTTACACAAAAAAGAGCACATAAGCACTTCTAAATTAGGAAATTATTGTTGATGTGAAACATCTATAGGATCACTTGTAAACCGAATTGTTGCCGTGGCGACGGGTCGCCACGCTATACTAAGGTATACATATATATAAATATATTTTAATTTAATAATATTTATTATTATTATTTATTTAATTATAATATTTTGTGCATATTACTTGTACACACACGATGTTTCACATCTGCCAGGCGTCCCATGACGGCATACATTTTTTTGTTTTTCATTCGACAGAGGGAAAGGCGCACGCTTTCTCTTATGAGTCAAGCCATAAGACGAAATCTTGTTGATTTCAATCCCAAAAAGACACAAGTGCGCGCCATTACCGCTAAAAAAGAACCCTATGTCTTCGTTTCGAGGGCACTCGAGGACAAGGGACTTTAGTTCCCTCTGCATTTTTTACCGCATATACCACGGGGAGTGCTCAGAAGAATTGTTTGGAATAATTCCTGCCGCCGAGTTTCGTTATCGGCTCATCGGACGACTCGACAGGCCGCCAGTTACCATCCATACCACCTGGATGGCTGGCATTCCACAACAGTGCGGTTCTCGCGAATTTTTTTGCCGTGCATGGCCGCGTTGTGGAATGGTCTGTCCTCGGCGGTATTGCCAAACTGCTACGACTTAGGGTCCTTCAAGAAGCGAGCGTATCACCATCTCAAAGGCCGGCAACGCATCTGCGATTCCTCTGGTATTGCAGATGTCCATAGGCGTCAATAAACACATAGGTGTTCCCGCAGCTCGTCTGCCTTCTTCTCTTATTTTTTTTTAAAAACTTCAGTCCTTTTTATAAGGGGTTGAGATAGTTATTATGACCTGTTTCAACACCAATTCAACACTTCCTATTGGGCAATAGACACGACTATATTGCTCTATAACTTTATGATTTATGACAGTTTTACTTTACGTGTTGGGTGTTTTATTTGTTTTGCTTGTTCTTTATTATTGTAATTGAAAATTAGAATGTCTATTTACAATGTTTAATTCGTATTTAAAGTTGAAAACGTGATTGTGCCTCTTAAAATGGCAATGAAAACTGAGCCAGTTTTAAATTCAAGTAATTCAGGTATAAAAGTTGAAGGTGATATAGGAGACGTCCAAATTATCGAGGAAGTGAGCGACGATGATTCGGATTATGACAAACAGACAGCATTAAGTGCGAGTAACGCTTCACCCAATTCTTTGGGATTACTTCCCTCAACTTCACCTGTGATCGGAACTGTCTCAGTTTCTAATTCCGAAAATGTTCATTTTGGTAACAACACTTTTTTTAATGGACCCGTTACAATTATACAAAGTAAACATGGTGTTGAAAACGCTTCTTACACAAATACAGAAGATAAGAATGGGGAAAAAGATGAATGTCAAAATAAGCCCCAACGTGCTCCAAGTAAGTTAAAACTAAATTAAATATTACTTATAAGAGAGGAATGAATAAGACATTTTTACGTCTAAATTGATGACATTATAACAACTAATATGGACGAAAGGTAATGTAATGTAATACCCAAATCCTCTGAATTTAGTATATAATTTGGTTAAAGAACTTATATTAACTTCCTTGCCAATTTCCATGTTCACATAAATTCCCAGGATTCCTAAAATTATTGAAGTCAAAGTAAGACAATGTTTCATTCATTAAGTCAATGAGCATTGTTGATTTTTTCTTACATTCACACAATTTTTTTTAATTATATGAGGTAGGATGTCACTAAATAATGGTTGGAGAAGTAGATTACCAAAAAAAAAAAAACATTTGCAGAAGTACCTTTCATGTATTTTCCTACTTCACCTTGTGGGGAAGTACCAAAATACCACATAAAACTGGTTCATTAATTCCTACAATATCTGTTGCCATTGGTAACAACTACAGTGGTTAAATATTTTTGTTCAATAATTCATTCCTTTGATAACATTCTAAGAAATAGCAAAACAAAACCTTAATATGGATATACTTGTTTCATGTATAATTATGTTAGTTGCGTTCTTCTTAGTTTTACCTTATTATTCATCATCATCAACCTGCCCTTATTGCTATGGAGGGTCGGTACAGTATGTACTATTCCTCCAGACATCTCTGTCAGCCATCATATCTGAATTTTACCCCCTTCTTATGCATATTCTCTTTCACACAATCCACCCATACTTTATTTGGTCTTCCTCTACCTTTATAGCCATCCACATTCAATTTCATTACTTTTTTTGTTTACATGATTATCAACCGCATAACATGTCCAAACCATGTTAATCTTCTGCTCCTCAGTTTCTCGATAACTGGCGCTACTTTCAAACTTCCTCTGATATACACATTCTAAACTTTATCTTTTCTTGTCACACCACACATCCATCTTAGTATATGAATCTCAGCTACATGCAATCTTCTTTCATCCAAAACCTTGGTGGCTCAACATTCAGATTTGTGCAATACGAAAAGTCTTACGATCGACTTGTATATCTGTCCCTTAAGGTTTAGTCGCATTCTTGGATCACAAGTCACACAAGTGACCTGTCACCATTTCATCCAACCTGCATTTATTCGGCTTGTCACATCCCGGTCAACAACAAGGTTGTATTGTTTACATCAATTTTGTGCTATAATTTAAAAAAATAATTGGATTAATATTTTTTGGAACTTGAATAGTAAAATTTATTATTTTATGGTTTTTGCACAGTTTCACTTGTCTTCCACAAAAATAGAATTGTCATATCTCTTCAATATAGCCCTGTAATTTATTAACACATGTTTATTGACTTAACTAATCTAACACTTGACATGACAGACCAACAAACATGATCAGATCAGGTTGGACGTCAAGCATTCCGTTTCTCACAACTATATTAGCCATAGTATAATTTACATTACTTATGTATTTTTGAAATTTGCAGCAATAAAAAAGCATGACATATTAACTCGGCAGAAATTAATAATATTTGTAATTTGCATTATCATAGTCGGAGGAATTGTTACAATTGTATTAATAACAATAAGTAAAAACAATGAGCAAAGTAGAGGCACTACATCCACTTACTTTGATGATGCATACTCAGGTAAGATTTTTATAAAATTCACTCGCATATTTATTATTTTAAGGCATTCATCCCAATGAAAATAACATATTAATTCTTTAAATAATATTAAGAAAATAATAGACTCACTCAAAAACATTTTTGAAAAATAACTTTACAATAAATTATTTTACATAAAACAAAAGATTGAGTAAATACTCATGACAGAAGTTGACAATTTTTTTAACCAATTTCTAAGTCTAAGACCTTACTTTTTGTAATTCTTCATATCACAGACAGTTCGTTATTGTTATTATAGCTTTCATTTTTTTTAATATATCTGTACTATTAACTCTGTTTTCTCTGGTTCTACGTTGCAATGTATTAATGCTTAATTTTGTATATTTTAATATAATGCATTTGCCATAACACTGTTGGACTCTTGGTTAATGCCTAACAATGGTGCGTGGACTGTATTTTCATACTGTTATGTTTAGGTCACTATCAGTTTGTATAATTCTGTTAGTTTGAAAACTCACCAGCTGTGTAATAGGTAAACTCAGAACTGAAGCCTCACTTATGTCGTCATGTTAATATTTGAGGTTATAAGATTTAAATACAAAATGGGGTTGTAATATGTTAAAGATTTGTACAGTTCAATCTGTCATTACACAACTTGTAAAATATCACAGCTTGTAAGATACAAAATCATTAATTTTATAATGTGATGATAACAAAACCACTAATGATTAATTATTAACACTATTTCAGCTAAGACGGTGGAGGTGCTAAGCTATGACGCACTATATCCGATTTCCTATATAATAATCACCTCATTTACATTTGTATTGTTACTTATGTTATACACCAGTAAATCACTAACAATCATTACGGATAACTCGGACAACACGAAATGTAAAAGTAAAAAGAGCAACTGTGCATTGGTTAAAACAAAAAGAACTGATATGTGCATGAATTGTTATTTTCGAGGTATTTATTTATCCTGCTTTTTTAAACAATTTACTGGAAAACCATAAATGTAACTACTTACAATTTATTTTCCTCTAAATAAAGAATATGGATAATAACTTGATGTAATAATGATCATAATTATTAATTTAATTGCAAGCTAACTGCAATATATTCATATGGTCTATAAAATACAATTTATTTAGATGTAATTCATTATTTATGGGTAATTGAAGTTTATAATAATGCATGTGTTTGCTTCAAAAAATATAGAACCATTAAAATTTTGAAGCTACTATCTCATTATAAATTAATTTCCGTGGTAAAATTTCACTGATATGATACCTCACTTCTATTTTAACTTTTATACATGTCTATAATACTGTTTCTAGTGGACCCATTGTTGATAGCTCCGGACCATTTGAGGATAGTCTCACGGACGGATTGGTTGGCACAGCCTGTTGAAGGTCCACTGGATAAGATAGTACAGCCAGTACCGTGGGTCATAATAACACATACTGCAACCGAAAGCTGTCATATACAGGTCTGTATGAAATCTTGGCACACTATTTACAGTACATACAAATATTAGTGAAACTTTTGTATGTTCCTGTGGGTTTAGGTCGCAGTAACATATTGAAATATATTATTGTCTCTGTTTTTCCGCAGAGAATGTGAGGAACATGTAATTGTTAATGTATTACTCTTCTTTTGAATTTATAATTATTTATTTGTACTGAAAAAGGAAAATTTAGTAAAGTAATAAAATATCTATATATATAAAAGAAAGTCGTGTTAGTTACACTATTTATAACTGAAGAACGGTTGAATCGATTTGACTGAAAATTGGTGGGCAGGTAGCTTAGAACCAGGAAACGGACATAGGATAATTTTTACCCCGTTTTCTATTTTTTATTCCGCGCGGACGGAGTCGCGGGTAAAAGCTAGTTATTATTAAAGAAAGACAACGTTTTTGCAATTGTAATATTAAAAATAAAATCAATCCTAATAATGTTAATGATATCAACTAAACAATATGTACATTTCAATTTTCAGAGCCAATGCGTGCTTGCAGTTCGATTGATACAATCGTTTCACATAGAGTCAAGAAAATGGTTTGATATCGGATATAATTTCTTAGTTGGTGGGGACGGATCCGTGTACTTTGGTCGTGGCTGGAATTACATAGGCGCTCATACAAAAGGATATAACAAATACAGTATAGCTATAGCATTTATAGGTACTTTTAACAACGACCCACCACCAAAGCAACAAATAGATGCTTGTAAAAAATTAATTAAACATGGTGTGGAACTTGGTGTTGTTACAAAAGATTACAAATTGTTTGCTCATAGACAACTAATGTCAACTCTTAGCCCGGGTGATAAATTATTTGATATAATAAAAGAGTGGCCACATTTTGTAAGTAATTTGACGGATGTTGATAATCTTATTCCGAAAGGATACTAGTTGTTTTACATTTCTCTTGAGTGCAACTTAATGTCTGTTATAGGATAAGTTTCCCTTATAATCTATTTATAGAATTATCTATTACTATCTTTGACATGCGACTTTGTTTGCGCGGAATTAAAAAAACTTAATTTTTAGCCTACATGTTCTTCTAGACTATGTTTTACATCTGTGCCAAATTTTATCAATATCCGTTGAACGGTATTAAAGCTATGTTGTAATATACATAATATAGTATAATGTATTGTTTTTATGTGTTCAATTTATTCAACAATTTAAAAAGCTAAATCATTTTGGAAAATATCTTTTTTTTATATCTAAGTAGATTATTTATTGCCAAGAAAAGATAGTGTTCTAAAAAGTTTATTGAGAATAATTCTGTATATAACCTCCTTCTTTTTCAAGTCGGCTAAAAAGGCATATCGCCTCTTTACTAGAACAATGTGATATTTTTTAAACGACAACTTTACAGACGAGCAATATGAAACATTTAAGCGTTGATAAATTCTAATTTCGAATTGAAGTGTTTTTTTTTTTTTATTATTTTCAGATAGCGCATTAATTACCGCAACAATTTATCAACACTTAAATGTTTAAAATTGTTTTCTTGTAAAGTTGTGGTTTGTTTTTGTAGAGGTGATATATACTTTGATATTTATTAAATTCATTTTAAATTAAAGACCCAAAATAATGGATATCCTTTTTATGGAGAAGCTGGAATAAATGTAATTTGTAATTATTTGTATTACTTTGATGTGTTCTATTTATTTTTACAAATATATAAATGTACTTTAATTTATCATATATGTATTTTATACATCATGATTTTAATTAATGTAATCGAATATTGATTGTCAATTTATAGCTTTTTATTTTCTAAAATATCGTAAAAAATAATCTGTAATAATAGTGAATTGTACATTAACATTATACATTGCGAATTGGAAAATTTAATTCAAGTTTAAAATATATTTTGGATTATATTTTACAATGTTTTAATTAGAGCATTGGTATATTACAGCAAATACTATTTATACAAGGATAACTTACCGTTGGTTTCTGAGACCAAAAACTCGTCAATATCGTGGTTTTGGAAACTCACGGTTAATGGTGTGATTAAAACCAAAGGTGTCTTAGCATTATCAAATTATTTTTAGATTATGTGTGTACAGCGATAAAACAGACAATATATGTTTTTATAATTTTTAAAAACATATTTTTATGTATGAGAAATTTGACATAACAAAATTGTCGGTCTAGATGTACTTGTGTAGCCAGACAAAGTTATGACCCTGATCAATTTTTTTCTATGAAATTGTTATAGATTAGTTCCGCTGTTGTTCTTTTAGTCATAAATATCTACTTTTATATGCAATGAATTAGAAGATGATCTCATATCTTCATTCCAATAGAATAATTAGGTAGTTTTGTATTTTTTTGTAAATAGGTTTACGAATGAACAAAGTGTTTATTGTTACCAATTTAAAGTTTATTTTTTATGTTTAAAAACACATAATACTTAATTAGTTTTTGTTTTATAAGACTGTATCATAATTTTGTCAATATGTCTAAATAAATATATGATAATTTTATTACAATCATATAAGTAAAATATAAGGAAATATGACTGCTGCTCAAATGTTTCGCTTTGCAAGACACAGCATTAAATATGGAGAACTGACCACCAACCTTCGGTAGTCAGAGAGGCTCAAGAAGAAGAAACTACTTTGGCCCTGTGATAAACTAAAGTATAATAGTCACTTTCACCGGAAAAGATTAGTTTGTGGGAGTAAAAAAGATATTAGTGATATGTTTGAAATGTTAATTGATTCTACTGTAATGTACATTTTGAGAAAAAAATTACCAATAATTGATGGGGGAAGATCGGAAAGACAAAGCAGCTTATCTCAGTAACCTGAATGGTCTGCGACCTATCGGCTGGCCCAGATACTGCTGGCGATACGCCGTAGAGCTAGACCTGCTGCAGCTACAAGCGATGGACTGGCAGAAGAAGGCACAGGACAGGCAACTTTGGCTATCTCTTGTGTCGGAGGCCAACGCCCACTTTGGGTCGCTGCGCCAGCGGATTGAGTGTGAATTTTGTTATTAAATTTTTGGATGATATGTTTTATTGACTGTAATATACAGTCAAAACCGTTTATGACGACATCGTTTAGAACAACATACCGGTTAAATTGACCAAAATCAAAGGTCCTGGCTGAATGTTATATACATATCTTTCCTATTAATACCTGTCACCGGTTGTTACAACTATCGGTTTTTACGACTCAATATGAGTAGTCCCTTCGATGTCGTTATAACAGATTTTGACTGTATTTTGATATTAATGTTCACAAATGTAAAATTTGATTCATGGTAAAGATATATTACTTTTATATACAATTATATGATAAATTATTGATAAGGGGATGGGCATAACAGATATTGCCATAGAGATTAATAGATTATTATAGGTTATAGGTAGTTTTTATACTAAAATGGTGCTAGAGATATTACAAAAGATTTACATTTACTTAGTATTAAGAAAGTATATATCGACGCGACGCTGGAAAGCATAAACGCTGTAACCCTTGAAATCGCGAATATGTTTTTCACACGTTAATAATTTCAACCATTATCAAAGGATAATGATTTTATTATAGGTTGGCACAAACTACACAACATTGCTAAATACCGCATGCTTGTAGGCGTATCAGCTCACGAGTTATCATTTTTTGGCTCTCCTGTAATGTTCATACTTTCGGGGTTACAGCGTTTATGCTTTCCAGCATTGATATGTGTGGATGTTTTTACCATGGATTTTAGCTGCCAAAATACATGTATAAAAAGATTTGTTATCTCTGTTTTTCCAAGTAAATAATACATATATGCTTTTGTATGTTTATTTTGGCAAAAGAACCCAATAATTGTAAAGTTGTATTTTTGTTTAATTATGTAAAGTCTATTTTGTATGATTTGTTCTGTTTGGTAATTTTACCTTACCTTTGATGGAATATTTCAATTTTATAATTAATTTTAACCATGTAAAATAGTAAATACAATCAATGAAGTCTGCTGATGTCATATTAGAATATGTTTATTTCCTATATCCCATATATGTAATTTATAAAATATTAAATAGTATTAAGATAATAAAGAATAAATGTACAGTTTGTCATAACAATATAAATTACTTTTAATATGGAAAAGATATAATATGCGGTGCATGGGGTACTAAGAATCCCCGGTTTGGATATCCTGGATGCGGGTTGCACAGCACCGATCATTGTGGCGATCTTTGGGGGAGGCATATGCCCAGCAGTGCGTGTAACGAGGCTGAATGAATGGATGGATGATGCAAAAGATTTGTCATATATCTAAAAACACTGGCCCATGCTAAGAGAGGCTCGGAGCCATACCTAAATTAGGACTGACTAGGCCTTAGTCAACCACGCTGGTCACATTACATCATAATGTTCTCTTTCGCCTATCTAGGTCATTTGCTAATGTGAGTGGTAGTTTAGATATTATCAACCCTAGCCGGGGATGGTGAACCAAAGGCGACATAATATTTGGAGTTAGTCACTGATCACAAAATTCATATAATTAATATGAGAAGCAAATACGAGTGATCACTACGCTATGGAATGTTGGGAACACCCAATAATGACAAAGTCGAAACTATTTGATGACATCTTTGTCTGGATATACCGTGACATACGTCTTCAAAATCGATTAGTTCATCTCTAAATGCTTCACAAACTTACCAAAGTTTACGATATATATTTAAAACATTATTATTTTTACTTTTAATATTTGTAGGTTATGTTTTTTTAAAACATTAACATAAACAACGTAAATGACAGATGACAACTATCAACAGCTCCGAATTTGACATTGACAACTCTTATGAACACTGTCCTTCTACTACATGGATAGGTTATAAGCAGTGGCATTTTGAGCTTTTTGATTTTTATCATTTTGGCGCTGACGGTTGCAGTTGGTAGTTATTATCAAGATAAGAACTTGAAGTTGTGTTCTGTTTACGATATTATAATTACTATTTTATATTTTTGGTATACTGTAAAAGTAATTTTGATTTATCTAGCTATTATATAATATTTAATTTTAAAATATTGCTCCCACGTAGGGTTGGCGACAGGTAGGCGGCCGGTCGTAAAAAATTAAGCCAAAACTAAGGTTTATAAATCCTTATATACCGCCCCACGTGAGTCGGGTAAGGCCAGGGAGATAATGGTTGCAGTTAGTTGTGGTTGGTGGTAAGGATTATATTGATAATAAGGTAATTAATGAATAGAGATAAAATTAATTGTCAGGAACATCAACCGGCCCGTTTAAGTCAGGACGAAGCAAAACCATCATTTTCAAGCAATGACCTATCCAGCTATAGATATCACTGCTTTTTTTTTTTAATATTTTCTGGCCTGGATACTAGTTCCTTTGGCCGGTACTGCTTAAGACAGTGGAACATTTCCATATATATAAAATAACATACTTTTGAATTTTCGTAAATTATAGCAACCTAGGATAACTATGCTAAATTAAGACTGTAACTTAAAAAATTTGTAATGCTCTTAATTTTTTGTAAATTTTGCCGTTTTACGGTAATTCCTCTGGTATTGTTAATGTGTATTGGTTTTGATGGTTTGCTTGTTGTTAGGCGTTTATTCTTCATTCTATAAAGTTATTTTTTTGGACTAGAAAGCCATTGTCTCTACATCTCACCTACCTGGGATGATTAGAAGTGTATAGATTGATTGATGTCTCCGATCCGATCCATTTTGAATAAAGAAAATACTTGTATGAAAGAAATATTAGTGACCAATAGAAAAGTTCAAAGCGTGTTGTTGTAAGGCTTCGGCGATTGATTCGTGGTGTGAATAATTATGTTAAATTACATTTAATAACAAGTTTCGAGTTAATACATAGAAAGTTAATCAATGTTCAATGATAGATGAGGCATGTCGATGTGTTTGCTTGGTATTGAAGGATACTATGAATTTTTTAATAGATCATTAAGTGTCGAGTTTAAAAGTGGGCATTGATTGACTACTATAACGCACGCAAAATAATGATGCGGTCACATAACACTAAAATATTTAAGTAATTTTACTAGCAGCATTTTTTTTTCATATCATGTTTTTAAAATTGTGTTACGCGTGTGGGATAAAATAATGCGGCCAAATTAAATGAGTACTATTATTATTTTGATTTGTTACAAGTAACCTTCATTTATTAGTAGTCGAATGCGAAATCTTTGTTAGAGATTAAAGATAAACCTTGATTGGAGATAATTTCATCTAAAGCTTAAAATGAGCTATAAATCAAATTTTTGAGCTTTTAATTGAGTAATTCTTTTTGATTCTTGTGCATGTTGTACACAGCTGTATTCCTTTTATCATCGTTTCTGATCAAACCGTTATAATTACAGGGACCTATGTTCCATTTATTCATTCTAACAGTCGAAGCACGTTCAAAGTTTCCCAATAATTTTGCGATTTTATTTTGAAATAAAATATAAACATGTTTCGTGATAACGATGAATATTCCATATTTAAAAACAAACATGTAAAGAAGGAACCGAAGGACAATTTTTGGAAGAAAAAATTTGTCGAATTCTGTAAGAGAACAGATCTCCATGGCTTCAAATATATAGTGATGGACGAATTAAATAGTGTTGAGAGGTTTGTAAATTGTAATTTATTATATATTTACAGCTTAATAAATTTGCTTTTCATCTTAAGTATTCGGAAAAAATAGCGTAGAGCGTAAATACTTTTTAATGGCTACAAAGGTACTGACAATATGGCTAGATCGTGTAATAGGGGGTATGTGTGAAAGAGAAGATGTATAGAACAGTAGTACAAATTGTGCCAACCCTTCGTAGGGAATAGGGTAGTGTGATGATTATGAAATAGCATACAGCAGTAGCCCCACAGGGGGTTTCAGTTTACTCCTATCAGATTAGAAATGCTATACGATTTGTCTGTAACTTATTCATCAGGGGCTGTTGGGCGTTCGCAGTGGGTTTGAGTTTTATTTGCGGCGCTTACTTCGTCATTACCGCTTATCAATGGTACGCGAGGAACCCAATTGTTACGGTAATTAATAATATATCGCACCAATATTTCTTGATACTTACACACTTCGTTGCCTAAAAACGCTTGATGAATGCACCTTTTGTTAATATTAATACGTAATCATAATTACCAATCAGGATCAGACGTGTCTTTGCGCATTTGTTTGTTTTGTCAAAAGCACACATGTCCCTTTCATAACGTTGCTTTGAACATCAAGTCAAGATAAGAAAGGCCTAATTTACTTTAAAACAAATACGTCTAAACTTTGTCCCATCGATAGATTATGTAAACTGCATTTTACAATGATAAACACTGATGTTTTCCAGAAATTTCATAATAATTTAGCGATAAAATGTCATTCCATATTAATCAGTCTTGATAAAGATCTTCCTATTGACCTCGGCCCAAACATTCAAAATTGTTTTTCATAAATCGTGATATGGAAGTCGTCAACACTTTTTATACTGGGTTCAAAATAAACAACTCAAATCACATTTGTTTAAAATTAAACAAATGAATTGTATAATACTATATTTTGTTTTAGGTTATAGAGAGTACACAAGGTGCTATTTGGGACGTACCTTTCCCAGCGGTGACCATCTGTGATTTGAATGTAGTATCACGCAAGGCTGCATTCGCGTTAGCTCATAATTTGTAAGATCATATTTAAAAATGTAACGGTGAATTGAAGGTGAATGAATGTAGATATACACTTCGGGGACGAATACAAATCGAACGAAACCTCATTCATCAAAATCGGTTGAGTCGTTTAGGCTAAAGGGCGTTACAATGGAATTTACTAATTATAACCCACATACATACCTTTTGTCAGTCCAGTGAAAACTTACATAGGCGCGAAAAATATAACTTTCCGGTGTTAGGGTAAAAAGTTTTTTTTTCATTGACTACTAGATCGATTTCGAACAAAAACCGATGTACTTCAAGTACAAGTTTAAATTTAAACAAATTTATCTTATATTACTTATTACCTTAGTTTATTAAGCTGCAAGATTTTCTTAGTTTTTATCAAGGTTTCAGTTTTTAAATTCTATTTATTCACCTCGTAAAACATTTTCTAGATCTTTGCCGAAGAATGTTACAGAAGAATTTATCTTCAAGACTTTACGTTTCATACCTTTATTACATTCAAACAATGTTGTTCCAAATAAAATAAAACACGATTTAAGTATTCTACAAGATGTCATGGATAATAACAGTATTAGTATTGAATCTTTATTTTATAAAGTAAGTCCAGTAATTTCTATTAAATTTCCTTTTTAACCGTAAGCAGTTACGATAAATTGTAAAAAAAAATATTCAAGCAATATTTTTTCACCGTCGACTGCAACCAAAAATGACTAATCTATACAATTTTGGTTTCCATAACAGATTTTAACCGATGTCGTGTTAAGCGATTTCTATTGTAATATTATAGTCAGTTACCATTTTATGTGTAATAAAGTAAATTCTAATGAAATTTCTTTGTCAAATTCAGCTTTCGCCAACATCTTCGTGTACTGATTTGATAGAACGTTGTATGTGGAAGACCAAGATATACCGTTGCGAACAATTATTCCAGCCAATAAAAACCGGCTTCAATATATGTTGCACATTTAATTATTTTGCTTTTAAAACAGCAGAGGGAAAGCGTAATGCGTGAGTATTATTTACATAAAACTATTTAATTTTCATTTGGAAAATAAAATGCGTATAATGGATTTAGTTCAGAAGAGAAACTATCGCCTTTCCTTACTTTTTCATTTACATGTCTCTGGTATATTTTGGAATATTGTACTAGCGACTTTTTATAGTATAACTAGCGACCCGCCCCGGCTTCGCACGGGTGCAATGCAAAATATACCTACTACAGAATAAATGCACAATTTATTTAAGGTACTTAAATGGATAAGGATTAATGCTGTATTGTTTAAAATCACTTCGTAAAAGAATAAAAATGGTTATGCTGGGTTATCCCTAAGAGATAGACATATACCATCGCGGACTTTTTTGTTGAACTTTTTAAGGTGAACAATACTGTAGTACATTATTTTGGTCTATCTCGTAGGGTTCAGCCAGCGTTTGCAATATAAGCGCAAAAAAACGTGCTTATTTACGACATCACATTAGAAAACTTTAAATTTATCAGTGTTTCTCTACTATATTATGCATTTATTATACATAAAAACCTTCCTTAAGAATCACTCTATCTATTAAAAAAAACCGCGTCAAAATCCGTTGCGTAGTTTTAAAGATCTAAGCATACATACGGACATACAGCGAAAGCGACTTTGTTTTATACTATGTATTGATGTGATAACTGAGCTAGCGGCCACCTAACGTTGCTTAAATACGAGTAGCGAAGTGAGCATTGCCCATGAGACTCGTTGTAAGTTGGCCACTTTTCTAGGAGCTTTCCTTTCCTGCAAATCTCGTTCCTGGCCGAAACCGTTCTGTTGAGGGCTCAACTGAAAAAGGAAGGAAAGCGGAAAAGGAATTACATTTAACTTTATAACGGAATCTTACTGTTATAAAAGATTTTCATTTAAATTTTCGTGAGACATAATAATTAGTTAATTAAGAAACGGCTTAACTCACGTGTGATCGTCCGGTGACGGCACCGACTAGTTTCGGACCCATCGGGGGTCCATCTTTAGGGCGAGTGTTTATTCTTAGGACTTCGCGGTCGCGTCGCGTCTCGCACTTCGCGAAGTTCTAAGAATAAACACTCGCCCTGAAGATGGACCTCCGATGGGTCCGAAACTAGTCGGTGCCGTCACCGGACGATCACACGTGAGTTAAGCCGTTTCTTAATGAATTAATTTCTATTTTACTTTCAGCGATTTAATTTACATGCCTAAACCACGGCGAGTCGCATCATGTGGATATGAGACAGCGTTGACAGTTCTGATTAGAACAGATACTGATGATTATTACAGTACAAACATCGCAACGACTGGCACCCTGGTAATAAATATACACCTTAGAATTCGACTGCTTTGTCACTTGTATGACGGATATTCACAAAAATACAAGAGTTGTATACAAAGTATGTAATGAAAGCATACCTCCTCACTTTTGCATATTATATAACACAAGCAATATGTCATGTCATTTTATACACTTTTAACTCACAATCTGGCGAATTCTATAGTAACAGACGTTTATTTATAAAAATTAAGCATTTGAAATCTGGTGTACACGTGTTTGCCAATGTTTAAGGTATTTTCTAAAAGTTAATAAAGATATTTTTAAATCTTACTAATATTATAAATGCGATGGATGGATGGATATTTGTTATTACATATCTACAGAATGTCTCAACGGATCTCGATGTAACTTGGCATAGATATAGAACATAGTCTGGAGGAAATTAATTTTTTTAACTAATTCCGCACGGACGGAGTCGCGGGTGACAGCTAGTAGTTTATAATCACGACTTAATTTGTTTTTTAAGGAATGCTTTTTCTATGCAATAAATATCAAAGATAAAAAATTAATCCCATTTGTTTTATCAAGAAGAGATAAAGTTTATTTGTTCCGGGTTGAAAATTATATTTATTTTTTATACATAATTTAATATATATAATATACATTATACATAATATAAGTGATGACTAATTATTTAAACTTGGTAAACAAATAACAATTAATAATCAAAATCATAATCAGCCTTTGTCTGCCCACTGCTGGACATGTTGGTGTGGGTCATAAAAGTAGTTTTTCAATAATTGTCTTCGGATTACGATATTAATATACGTTAGATTAATATAAGAATATTCATAATGTGTTTACTTGGACATTCGTTAACAAGCGAACCATGAAATATTATGTTTGACGTTCATTTTCTAGTCATATGAGGACACCCGTGGCTGTTTTCACTAAGCGGTTACTCGCGCGCGACCGACTACTAATATCATTTAGTGTAGGAGGATAGCATTTGCGGCAGGTACGCGTGTGTGCCGCATAGTGGAAATAGGTACTAAGATCATATGAATCTTAATTTATTTAAAATAACTGGCGCCACATCGATGGAGACGCCGTCTGCCCTATAGGTGATGTAAAATAATGTTTTGCACATTTCTAGGTGGAAATATTATCAGTCTATGACGCATAACAATAGCCCACATATTTTTTTTACATGACTTGTCTTTTCCAAGTCATGTTCGATCTTGTTAGTGTAATTTTCAAACAACAGAGGGCGCTCTAAACACCATTTTTATAAAACCTCACACAATAAATTAAATTACTAAAATGTAATTAATAGAATCTGAATTAATTAAATAAGTGTACCAAGATTCAGTATCCTTTCATAGCATTGTTTTAATATTGTACCAAACACAATTAACTTACAGATATTATATTAAATTTATCACAACTGTATCAGCAAAAGATGAAACATATCTAATATTTATTATCAGTGGTTTTGAACACGGTGTTATCTAGACTTATGTAATGGCCACATCACAACTGGCCGTTTTCCTCAAAATACTAATTCAAATAAATAAAAAGTGTCACTAGATGGCACCACATACATGTTAGAGACCCACACATAAAATATACATTTCTAATAAGACTATTTTATTATTTTAAAAAAATGTCGAAAAATATTATGAGAGATTATTTCGTCTACGAAAGGTTTTTTATTAAAGAAATAAAACAGTACTCAGATTCTTCAAGCTGATGTCCTTTAGAGGTAAATAATTTTAAGCCCACCAACAGACGAATTTTTAAGGCTAAAACGGGTAGAGGAAAATCTTTAAGAAAGTGATATTCTTAGTCAAAGTTACCTAGATGATACAAAACGAACTTGATTGCACACGATGCAGTCACGGCAATCAAATTGCGTGAAGTAACAAAACCAATCGCTACGTTTCGTGCTACGCCGCGCTTCTCATTATATTTAACGTCTACATTTTGTTTCATTCCGAAGCCAAATTAAGTCCGTAAATAAAATGTACATTTTTCGCCAAAACATCTTTTCACACACTTTAGTTCCTCATATTATACAATAACGTTTCACTTTATTTTCTATATCTTTGTAGTGGGAGGAGGTGGGGCGGCCTCAGTTAACTACCATCACCGTCGGTTGGTTGACTTCATACTCATATTTGAATTTCTTCATACTTCATACACTTCTTAGAAGGGCAAGTTGCATCACGATGTATTAAATTCGAAAAACAATAGTATATAGCGAAGATCGAACCCGGACCTTGTACATTCAAAGTCAAGTGCTTATTCCGTGAGCTATCAACGCTCTGAGCTTTATAATAATTTTCACAAGATGTAAAAATGAAACAAAAGAAGTATATCGATTAGTTTGTTGTCTCGCTGCACGGCGTCCCGTTGTCACCTCTAGCCACACACATACGTAATTCCAACACCCATTAACCTTACCTGTCACCTCACAATATGCATTTAAGTGAAACAAAACATGTAGGTCGAACCTGAATAACTTAATATGGAACATGGAAAATTTAATACGCATTTAATTCCCATTTATATTATCTAGAATATTCTACTTTATGATGCGATCTCTTGAAAATGAAGCGTGTTTTTTTAAAAGGAAGACAATTTGTACCCAGCAAGTTTTTATATGTTTGTAATCACAATTAGATGCCAAATTTTAGCTTAAGCTAGTAGTAATAGCAAGGAAATTGCGCGTACTGATGAACGCGAAATTTGACACAGTTAATGTTTATGTGGAGAAGAAGTTCATGATTCTGTATTATGATTGATTTTTGACGCAAGGTTGACATTTGTACAAATAAAGAAATTTCTTCTGGTTTTAGTATTAATAAATCCTTAGAGAAATATATTGGTTCATGTTACGTACAAAAGTACAAAACACCCACCTACTTGAAGTTGTGTAGCTAGGTGATGCATCAAATTTTCTGACTAAGTAAAGAAATTTTTAGTTTATAGGACGCTTTGTGGTATTAGCGTTTCTTGATTAGTTTTGATTAAATTGTATTTCATATTATCAAACGATAACTTTTATATGTTTTATTTCTTTCTGTTGTTATTGTTGATTAATAGATTCGATTGTTATTCTGGCTATTGTAATATGTTATATTGCTATGTTTTTTTATATTATAAGGCAACAAAAGAAAATGCGGCCACTTAAATTCGCCGAAATGGCGAAGCAACCACTGCTTATAGATATCCGTGCGTTGCCTTTAATCGATGGAGGAGGAGACACAGAAAAAGAATCCTTCCCCTTCGTATGCGTCCATCAAATCCACTTCCCATTCCCATCCTTTCCTTATAAGAAATGGGTGGGAAGGGAAAGAGGACTAAATTACGTCTCTGGAACTAGTCTATATCTTCATTTATTTAAATATTCACAAATCAACACATAAATAAGCATTAAATTTTTCTGTTTTTTTTTTGCATTTTGCCAAGATATATATGTTAGTATATATGTATGTCTTATATACATATAATAGTAATGTCTTAAAGTAGTTATCAGAAAAACATATTTTTTTCTATAAATCTTTTATTTTAATTTGATTTACAATAAAAATTTCAATATACATATATCTATATATATAAAAAAAAATTACTTAAAAGATTTCGTAATTAAAAGAAGCGGAACTCACGTGTATATAATCTTAATTATTGTAAGTAGACATATGCGTAAGTTTTATAATCAGATTTAATTTAATACAATGTTTCGATTGAATGATATCGTTCGAGGTGAAGTTGTTAAAATCTATTAATTTTTAATTAATTAAAATTAGATTACAATAATGATTTCTGATTTGATCGCTACATTTGGAAGAGGAAATAAAAGTATGTCTTTTTACACACATAATAGTTATTTTGGAAATTACATTTTTAAACAAAATTTTTAAACCATCCGTGCATTTGTATTTTTAAGGTTTAACTTTGTTATTCAAATTTTCGTATATCGTTTTGCGCTAGTCATATGTCTTTTAATTTAATAGGGACCATAAGATTGATGGTTTCATTTGTATATCTACAGCTTTTACAAAAGGCCTTTAATTATGGAAGGGAAAAGTTCGACATCTGATGAGCATATTACTCCGTGTTGAAATATTAGTTTGCCCGAGATATTTTTTTAATAAATGCCCAGTAGATGGAGAGAGTAGTCTTATAGTCGTAGTTTACGCTTTGTTCACTTATAATACAAAAAAAGTAATTTTCTTTTTTTTGAAAAGGGTAAAGTCGATAAGAAGCAATTTTACTATTCAGTTTATTATTACATTGTGTAAATTTTCATGCGCCTTTTTACTTAATAAGCAATAGATGGCGTTGGTAGTCTCGAAAACTGTGTTAATATGCAACAAGTTAAGTTTCAAAACCCGAAGCTCGAAGGTATTTGCTCAACACAGTGCAGGTGGTGCGGTAATTAAAAATTGTATGCCCAAATATAGCGCATATTTGCATGACTGTGACTGACAAAAGGTCCGATGAGTTTGTTCTTTTTTCATTGAATTTTTCAAATAAATATTGACCATACCAGGAACCGTGAAAGCATTTACCCACAGACAATGAATCAGCCACAAAGAAAAAATATCTATGTCGATTTTCCAACGACTTATTTAATTACATATCTATCGTATTAATAATCAGCGTATATAACTAGTCTGGCCGTAAATACTGTTACATAAAAACATTTCTATTTTTCAACTTTTTGATTATTTTGAAATTGTGACACGTGTATTATTTAAAAACTTATTTAAAAAATTTAAATATGGAATGGGGTGTTAAAGAAAATAGGATTGCAGTGATCGCCTTGCACAAAGTGACACTTCAAAAGCTTGGTATCAGCCGTATGTTCGTATATCGTACTATCAACAGATACAGCAACACTTCGTTGGTCGAGGACCAGAAAAGATCGGGGCGGCCGCGTGTTTTTAGAACTATTTACAAAGGATGTTAATGCTGTTAAAGCTAGAAGTCGTCGAAACACCATTAGGAAGATAAAAATCTTATCGCGAGAAATGAAGATTCCCGATAGCACTCTGTCGCGTATTATAAAACAAGACCTGAAGCTCGGTGCTTATCGCCGATATACAGGACATGCCCTAAATCAATCTTTACAATTAAAAAGAGTGGATCGATCGAAACGCCTTTTGTCGCGATACGGATGTGAAAGGCACAAAAATATCCCATTTGAGGTTGAAAAATTTTTCACGATTGAATAACACTACAATAAGCAAAATGATAAAGTGTACGCTCACAGTTCTAAAGAAGCTGCTCAAGTTTGCGGAAAGGTACAACGTGATCATCATCCTGCGTCAGTGATGGTTTGGTGGGGCGTGTCTTATCAAGGAGTCACAGAACTACATTTTTGTGAAAAAGGAGTGAAAACTTCAGCCAAAGTGTGTCAAGCATAGGATCGTGTTGTGAAACCTCTCAGCAATACACTTTTTAAAAATATACCGTGGACTTACCAGCAGGACGCTGCACCTGATCACAAGGCTTGAACTACTCATGCCTGGTTTGAAACCAACATTCCGGACTTTATAAGAGTTGAAAACTGGCTCTCATCCAGCGCAGACCTCAACCTTTCCTTGTAAACAGTGTGTAAATCCATAGATTCATGGCCAAACAGATTTAAGCCCTGTATAAAAACTTGCATTTTCATTTGTAACAGAACTTATGGCTAGACTAGGTAGCTTTCACTTTTCATTGATGGATGGCAGCTTTTAAGTGCAAATACGTGTTGCACAAAAATACACAAACAAAACATACCATTGTATTACATCACTAACAACAATTAGGTTATAGTTGATTTGTATTATTGTATTAACGGCTCAACGGATCTTGATGAAACACAGGCAGATGTAGAACATAGTCTGAAAGAAAACATAGGCTACTTATTATGTTCTTGTTAAATTCCGCGCGGTCGGTGTCGCGGGCGACAGTTATTATATCATAATGTGTCTTTTTTCTACAGGTTTTTATCGACAACGCGTACAATGTGCCCGATTTCGATTCAACGATACGTCTAATAAATCCGATGACAGAAGTAATATTAGCACTTTCACCTGAGCGTACTTACTCCACACCAGGTATAAAGTCATTCGGCATTGAGGAACGTCAGTGCTATTTTAATGATGAGGTAAGATTTTTCTTAAGAAAGATACTAGTCCTTGTTTGTGAAAATGCGTAAAAATTAAAAATTGCTCGTTTTTATGTAAATGTTTCTGCAGTGCGAACACAAAGATACATATTTTACATAATGTAATGATAACAAATTGAGATAATTTTATGATTATAAATATACTCGTAATGTATATTCTTGACCCTTAAAGTTATGAGGTAATTTTATCGTACAAATATATTTTTTACTATCATCAAATACACCAACTGTTTATATATAATAAAGCACGCGTCTGATATATTCATTACTAATTACTATGACATTTTTTTATAAGATATCCATTGTGCTGTCCCATTTGTTATTTCTGACCAAGTTTTCGAATTTTTGTTTATTTTCTATATTTTTCTGGTATAAAATAGAGTCGGAGTGGCGGAAATGTGAACGTAAGATGGATGTTTGGAATGACAAGAGTGGGTAGAATACGAATATATGAGTGAGATACGATACGATGAGTATATTAGAGGAAGTCTGAAAGTAGCATCGGTAGTAGAAGTAATTTAGAAGTAAAAGGTTAGCGTGGTAAGGGCATGTTATAAGGAGGGAAGAATCGCTTGTGGCAAAGAGAACGTTAAGTATGAGTGTGGAGGTACACCGGTAGAGGTAGGCTTAGGATGAGATGGGGATTGCGTGAAAGGTGACATGATTAAGAAGGGGGTGACAATGGAGATGACGGCAGACAGATTGATTTGGAGGACGGAAACCTGATGCACCAACCATACGTAAATGGGACAAGGTCAGGGAGATGATATGGGCAGCGGTCATTTCGCTATTTAGGCTTATTTAGATGACCACTTGCGCGTTTGTCACCTTTTGATATATAAAAAAAATTAATTACGCGCAGACGAAATCGCGGGCAAAAGCTGGTATAAACTAAATGACACACGATCTCGCATTGTCTCTTATCAGGATTTACAATAATCTCGTTATACGAATTGTGTGTTAATTAAAAATTTTAATTATGATTGATCGTAAGATGGTAATCAATGTTAAGTTTATATCACTTTTGTTATCAATGTTCGTGACTTTAAGGTTCACGGCTGATAATAATATTCTAGCGAGGATTGATATCGGGCATTGTAATTTGTAGCAAATAATTTGATCCCGAAGGGGCAAAAAAACAGTAGAAAATAAAGGAAACACTGCTCTTTGTGTCAGTAATGTTCCTGATTATATAATTTTGTTTGTATGAATTTCACAATTGTGTTATTTCCATTGTGTAACACCTGGAGCGTACACAATCAATTTTGAATAGTGAGGTTTAATTTCATACGCATACCATTCCTGCATGTTATGATTATGAGGTCAAAATGTGTGTGAAGTTAACAATCTCGCAGTGGGCCAGCATAGTTGACGAAGGCCTAGTCACCCCTAACATAGGAAAGGCCTCGAGATTGGGAAAGTGTACACGCTGACGTTAAGCCATATCAAACAAGCTCTGTCCTCTCGTTATACCTCTTTGCGTTAACGCAGTGTCCACAAGTCGTGGTCGGTGAACAATAGTGATAAAAAATACAGATCAAAACACATATATATTTAAAAAACATTATATATCTATATGTAATGATTATCACTCACGTTATGACTTTATGTTTATCGCAAGTGATATGGGGCTTTAAGGAACATAAGCATTAATTTGCAATTTTTTGTCGAACAATTTATTCAACATGTTTACAAGAAAAAAAAAGGATTTATTCCTTTGAAAAACCGTATTTTCCAGAATTAATTTGCTGAACATTTCATATATTCCTTTACAAAGTACCTGCCACATATAAAGTAATAAAGTCCAAGCACAAATTAAAGTTTACTAGCGTTCCCTACTCGGTTCGTAATACGTCTGATTGAAAAAACACAAAATATTTTCTAGACATGTATTTTTTAATATAAACGTTTTTATTTATTCGATAATTACAAGTTGGATTACTTCGTCGAATTTGTGTTTGAAACTTCTTTATAAATCATTAACATTAATCAATCAATGATTTTCATCAAGATTGTATGTAATTTTTAATAATATGCGTAATCGTAAAGCAATTGACGTAAAACTAAAATTGATAAGTTTTTTTATTAATCCTTATATCACATGTTATTAATGCGTTCTCTTCGAACATAGGTAGTATTATTTTATTCAGTGTCTAACTTTCATGTTTATAAAAAACTTGTTTTTGTTCGTCACATTATATGAGCAAAGATAGGAAAATTTTAATATTTATTTCGTTGCACAATTAAAATTGACACACACTTAAAAACACCTCACCCACTCAGCAGCGCCCCGCCACGCGTTCGGCACGGTACGGCGTAAGATCTGCGTCAACCTTGCTGTCGACGATTGGGCGAGATAATCGTATAATTAACCACGCGGTCGCGAGGTGTCAACGCGTTCAAAGCGGGCGGTGGGATTTCGGTTCTTCCTGTAACTTTCAAACTGAGAAAGAGACTGTTTACACAGAATTAGTCATTTTTCTGAATCACTAGTTTATAAAATCAATAGTTTACTAAAAGGTATTTCTGTAAATTTCAATACAGAGAGAATTTTATTGTAATGCAATGAGTTCTTCGTGAAAGTACTAAGTATTAATGCTAATTAAATACGATAAAACTAAATTGCTTATGACAGAATTTCTCCTAAAATCGGCCCCGTGGAATTGAATTTCAAAAGCTTGTTGAAGTGACCTAACCTACCTACATGTTCTCTCGAATTGGCGACATTTGTTATTGTTTGTTTGATGTTTGCTGTTGTTTGCCAAGCGTACTTAATAGGCTTTAGATGAAAAATTTGGTATGGCATACATTTGTGATATATCTCTCTACATCTATAGCTCGTAGAGCAACAGTTTGTTGGACGATTTTATATCCCAAGTCGAAAGAAAATTTAAGTATTTAACTGTACGTACCTTTACCTGTATTTACCTTTACATACACAGAACGCATGAGTCATTGCGACTCTCCTAACAAACTATTCATGCGCGAGTTAATTTGATCGACGTATTTTATGCTGTTGTGATTTTACGTGATACTTTAATATAAACATACAGTAGTAGTGTTGATCGTGAATAAATATAACGGAACACACGTAAAAGAACTGTGATTTTAGCAAATATTTGGTCACGAGGCACACAGCATTTTGCTTTTTGAAATATTTTAATAGAAAGTTTAAACACGAAATATTTTATCACGCTTATAAAAATTTGTTAGTAGTGTAATTGTTAAATAAGTATTAGTTTTCAGCTTTTTATGAACTAAATTTTTGCTAACGTTGGTACTCGGGTAAGATGTTACTGTAGTAAAAAGTAAAATTTTAGAATCCTAACATTGATTTTTCTATACTTCAGAAAGTGTAGTAACGCTTTTTTTCCTTTTGCATCTAGCGCTTTTCAAACGTGTCAATATGTAAAATGCGTTGAGATTTTAATTAATCTAACCGTCTTATTTACATGGTTGGAATATTTGCTTCAGTTCATTTAGTCAGACGTCGAAGTTTCAGACTACGCAAGCTACTATTGTTTTTGCAGATTAATTAAATTAATCTGCAGCCTTAGGTATTTGTTCCGGTTACATTTTACAAAATGTGCAATCATTTTTTTGTCTGTTTATTTTCTCTCCATCCTTTTATTCCTTTATCTTCCTCTACCGTTGTAGAACCCTGTGCATCTTATAACTTTCTTGTTTATATGATTATCATCTCTCCGCATAATATCACTGGCGCATTTTTCTTCCTCGAAAGAATTCCTCCATCACACACATCAATAGATTCTTTTAAAAAAAAACTGAGGTACTTGAAATAGCTATCAAGTATGAGGTTACACGTGTTTTACAGCGATATAATGCAATCGAGCGATTCCCAGTTAAGTTACCGCGAGAGTAAATTTAATTAAGTGTTCGGGGAAAGATCGATACTATGCAAGATATGTACAGAGGTCAGCTCGTAACTGTATAATATTGCATGCGCTGATAACCTAATGGAATAGTTAGTGGATGGGGATGAAATAGAATTACGAAGGGCACTTTTAACTATCGGAATGCTGACTGTACACATTATATATATATTCGTATATATGTTAATATATAAAAAGTATATTAAAAATCTACTCGATAATCTTTCTAATTTTTTTTTTTAGTTTTTAATATTTTTTTCTTAAATTAATTTCAGGTAAAAATTGGTGATTTCGAACGATATTCGTTTCATAACTGCAGAGTATACGAATATGTAAAAATATTCAAGAGTACTTGTCATTGCACACCTTACTATTTTCCTCTACCAGCCAAAGGTAACATCATAAGTAAAATTATAGACTTATTAAGATTCAAACATTATGGCGGGCATTAGGTAGGCCCACTGCGGGTGGAGGCAAACGCGTCTACAGGTGTGCATCGTGTCGCGTTAAGCCCACCGTTACCTAAAATTGAAATCTATCTTTTGTGTGTTATTCCTAGCCGACTTAAAGTTTGCATGACACTGCAATAATTAAATAAATAATTAAAGTTTCTGTGATATGATATTAAATCATTCACTTTCATTTTAAAATAAGGTCAATTAATAACACGACTGATTTTATTTTAACATTTTTTATACCAATCACAAGATAAACAGGATTTCCACAGACGCACGATTTTAGCAGAAGTTACGAATCAAAATCAGTACAACAACTAACAACTAATACTATGTTTGAACCTCTTTCATACTCGGGTAAATGAAACAATGCGCTGTATTTAGTTGCTCACAATTAACTATGTAATTGTTGATACAAATTCTGAATAAGTAAAGAGAAAAATGGAGAGAGAATTGTCAGAACTGAAAGTGTATGAAAAATGTTATTTTGTAAATTATTTCTAATTTATCATTAATCTTTATATGTCATATTGTTCATAAGCAGAACATTTTTATAATATTCGATTTTTGTTCCAGAATATGTCCGTTCTTGTAATTTTAAAGATAGGCAATGCCTAGAAAATGTTATAGGTAATGTATAACAGATTCTTTAATTAGATATTTCGAACTACTTTTTATTGTTTTACGTCCATGTTACTTGTAATGTACAAGCTTAGAATTGTGTAAGGTTTGATTTTAACGATAAATTAGTTCAATGTAACATTTGCGTTTAAACGTGATACAAAAAAAAGAACATCTATATAATCCTGAAATGTATATGCAGTAATTTCCTAAATTTTGTTACTAAACACCTATGTTATTTATTATCATCATTCTCCTGCTGTTTTTCCTATATAATAGAACTGTCATCACAGTATTTACACTTCTATTAGGCTTTATATCAGTTTAATCCCCTTTTATGTATGACTTTTTCACACAACATATGTATGTTTTGTAGCACTTGAAAAATTTTGGCACTATATAACAAACTAGCTGTCGCCCGCGAATAAGTGCGCCTGATATTAAACCAGACTGTGTTCTACATCTGTGCCAAATTTCGTCAATATCCGTTGAGCCCTTCAAGAGATACCTTCAAATAAACATCCATTCATACATCTAAACATTCGCATTTATAACATTAGTAATATATAAAAGAATAAATGAACTAGATGAAAATAAGATTGAATGAAAAAAAACATAGATTTTCCTATTTCAACTCCATATCAAATAAATCCATGTTCGTTACAGCAGCGTCCCCAGATATTACATGAATGGAAAGTCCTACCTATCCCTTATTCAGACACTCGTCCACTAACCACTACTAGTATTTATTTACCTTATTATTTGCTTTTCCAAGTCATATATCGAGTGTAATATTCAATTTTGTTATTCTTTCAAAATTAAAAAATGAAATATTGGTCTAACAAGTTCTGATAAATCTTATATTTATGTACTCGCATTTCTCAGGTAATAATTGATTTGTTTTAATTAGTTCAAAAAATAATGAATTTTATTACAGAAAGTTTTTAATAATCCTAGAGATGATAATATGCATAAAAACAATTGACGACAGTGGAGTACGGTTATATTAACATATGATAATAGTAGTTCTTTTTTTCTATAGTACCTCTAAAAGACGAGAGCCTTCGCCATAAAATTTTAAAAAACTACACCAAATGTTTGCCGGAATGCGAGCACTTTGACTACCCACTCGAAGTAGCATTTGGTCTGTTGGCAAGGAACTTGCCATTAAATAAACTACCTTTACTGTAAGTTACTTGAAAATGGTTTGATAAATGCCTATGGTAATATGAAGTTCGGCAGTTTAAGAATTACGTTAGCGGACTAACTGAGCAAGTTTACAATACAAAAGTGATGATTGTCCTATTGTTACGCGTTTTAATGCAAAGAAACCCAGTCTTTAATATGAATTTATTGATTTTTTACAGACATCAAGCCGATTTGGAAAACCGCTCATTATTGAATGTGTTTTTCAATGATTTAGTATCTACCAGATATCGACGTGACGTTTATTTAAATTGGCAAAATATACTTGGTATGTATATTAATAAATCCATCTTATTCTTTAAATAAAAACCAATGTTTGGGTATTTATCGATGGATTCCTTTTACTGTTCGTCACCTTTTCGACTCATTAAAAGCTAGACAACGGTTGTCACGTTTAAATTTACAGCCGATGCAATGGGAAGCGGCAACGTTGCTATTTTAGCGCAATCAGTGACCGCTTGCTTGCTTACTTTTGTAAAAAAATGACTATTAATCTGATTGTAATGTTTTATAAATATTTTGCAGCTTCCTTCGGCGGTTTGTTAAGTCTGATGCTTGGTTTCACTTTAATATCCGGCTTCGACTTTATAATATTTTTTACATTTCGTATGTTCTTCAATAAATCGAATCGAGTGGTCCCGGTTAAGGATAGTTACCGAAATAATCAGGCTAAGAGTAACTTTTTACACGTTGCGGAGACTAAAAAGAAAATTATGGCAGTAAGAAAAAATAGAAAAATTAACAAGTGGCTCGAAAACGTTCATAAGGCAGAAAAATATTAGGACTCTTCTTACGATAGGTGTCACTGCAAGAATTTATATTAACATGTATTGTTTGTTGTACAAGTGTTTATTGTAAAAGTGCACTTTAACTTAAGTATAAAAGAGTAGAATAGAATATGAGAATATGTGTGTGGTATTTATTCAAAATTATACTAATGTTTTTCTGATAAAAAAAGTTTTTGGTCAAATTAAATTTTTAATAATAAAGTCATTTGAAAAAACATGTGTTTTTTTCTCTAGGTAACCTTTTCATCGAATATTTTTGTATTGGCGATGTATGATATATGTGAATTAGACAGACAACATTTAATTTGCATAACTAGACAAGTTGCTAATAATATTAAACTACACAATTTAATATAAATGTACACATTGTACGTAATTAATAGCTGTCAACATAACACCGGAACGGAATAACACGGAATAAACAAAACTTGTTCTACATGTATGCCAAATTTCATTCAGATCGTTGAGCCGTTCTGAAGATATCCTCAAACAAACATCTAAACATTCACATTTATAATATTAGTATGTTTTGGACATTATATTTATCACAATGAATATCTTAAATAACAATGATAAGAGCAATTAAAAAAGCGATAGTTTTTATTTAACGTCAGTGAATCACGATAGGTACGTGTGGTAATTACTGCCGAACTTGGATAAGCAAAAATTGGATAAACAAGAAACTATAAGCGAGAGATATTGTGTTGCGGCAACACCGGCCCCGGGGTTGAGTGGCCAGTGCGCATCGCGCAACCTTTTTTGTATATTTTTTTTTTCTTTTTTTCTTTCTTCACGACATTGATTCTTTGTTCTTGATTCAATAAAAAACCAGTCTCGTCAATATAAACACTCTTTATTTAAATAAATCAAAAAGATATTTTAAAATGTTTTATAATAATCTCCTAAAAGGCTGGAAAAGGCTGAACGAAACCCCCGTTGTGCCCGTAACAATTGTCCGGCTCCGACGGACGACCTTCATAAGACAGAAACACGGGTTAGAGAGAAACCTCTAAAGTGAGAACAAAATCGCGGTCCCTTGAATTCTTGCTTGCCAGGTTCAACTATAATTTCCAAATGATTCGAATCACAAACAAAATAAAGCTCTCATGAGAAGCGGCCGAATTTCTTAACCAAACAAACAGTTCTTAGCACTTTTGTTTGAGCGAGCTTACATAACAAATGTCTAATCTCGAATCATATTGAGTGAAAACATCGAATATCTAAAACGTCTGCGAACAAATTTATGGTAGCCGTGAAAATGTGACCGTCAACGCCAAGGCTATAAACATTACAGCGGTAATTGACTTAGTGTCTTAATCATATTGCAACACCTACCGTCTACATCAAATTTACTTTATTACATTCAATATGCAGTCCGTTTATTCATAACTAAAGTTTTGGTCTTTCGAGTCGGATAAAGGTATCTAATTGCTATGAGTTGAGATTTCAAGAGGTTGGCGTAACTATTTTGATGTTATATAGTACATGAAATACAGTCATTATTTATTTATTAAAGACAAGTTGTCACCCGCAACAACCCTCGTATGTTCGTGTTACAGACATGACCCAGGCTAAGTTGAACCCCACTTGATATAATCTATCAAACAAATCTGAATTCTACTTACATTGGAAATAAAAATCTCTTTTGTCACGGCGTTTATTTACACAGAATACACAAGACTCGTAGATCAGTTTGAAGTAAATCAACTTAAATTACGATTTATCACTAGTTTTTGTTTATATAATCTTATCGGTTTGCAAAATATTTAAAACTGATTTGAGATAGCGATTAAATTGACAGAACTGTAAGTTTGACACACTAAAGTATATACCATAAAGAATGCTGCAATAGTTATCGAGAAACCCGTATAAAAACATCTTAGTAACCGTAGGTTTCTGAGACGAAAAATATCAGTTTTATATTTATGTTTTATCAAAGAATGGCAGATAACGACATAATGTGCAATTTTATGAGGTATGTTGATGTATTCGTGTGACCAAGTTATTTGAGGTGGTTGTCATATTTCCGCGTACAATACTACTCAAGCAATGTAATGATCATTAAAAGAAAAATTCTATAATATCTGTGATGCATTATTAACTTTTAAGTTAACACAAAAACGTGATTATTTAATCTGTCTCTTATTATAATAAAAATATATATTTTTTAAATTGCTAAATAGCAGTTTTAATTAGCGAGTGCTATGACACAACGGGGAATCTTTTGCCGGGGAAAAAAAAATTAAAGTGCTAATGGCCCTTTGTCGGTTTATGCGGTTTTATCTTTCATTAAGAATACACTGAAGTCTTTAATTGAAGACGAGGAACGGGTAGGAATAGTTAAATTCATACTTAAAAAAATATATAAAAAAAAAGAAATTAAGGGTACTCAGTAAGCTATTTAGTACTATGACCTTCGACCTTAAATTCACTTCTGAAGTCAAGGTAATTTGTTCCAGAAGATTGCTGGCAACTGTAAAATAATTCTTTATTTCATCTTATCCCACTCACGTGAGGTCGGCATACAAGCTTTTTATAAACCTTAAAGATTTGGCGTATTTTTTTAAGGCCGACCGCCTGCCTGTCGCCGACCCTAAAAAAAATTTATTTACTCCTACATATGAAAAACAAAATTTCGTTATTAGTTAAGTAATTAATATAATTGTTTTATTCCACGCGCGTTTTACATTGCATGGGTCCAGTACAATGTGTTCAGGCCCCTGTTGGGGCTGCAGCGCTTCGGTAGCGCATCTGGGATTGTGTTGACGGATTTACCGCAGTGACAAGAAAGAGAGCAGCATCCCAGATGCAGCGCCAACAGTTACCTGCAACTCATTGTTGATAGAGCGGGCTTGGACTGTTGATTTTGTATGGACCTACTAGTGTCTGCAATAAAGTTTTATTATTATTATTGGTACATTAAACAGAGAAAGTCAGATATTCGCTCACTATCCAGCAATATTTTTTTTGGGTAACTGATTCCTTTTTTTTTATAACCAGAAGCCCCTGAACGCATCAACGGTGAAAGAGATATTTTTAAAAAGCAAATTAACACAACATTTATTTGATATTCTATTCATTTAGCAGCGGATAATATACTAGATATTTTAGTTACGTTAAAAACATTGAACATATAGATTGGACATTAGCAACAAAACCGTACCTTTAAAAAAGTTTTACTGGTAGAGTTTTTTGTCTAGTTTGACATTTGTAGCAGAGTGTGTGATTTTTTAAATAAAAAAAAGAAAGTGCTCGTAACTTCCGCTCTATAACTAGTATTATATTTGAATTCTATATTCAGTTATTGATTTAGAAGAGTAGAGAAGGAAGATAAACTAAATGGAAATTAATTGCTGCAATTATGTTTCATTTAAGAGTTCATTTATTATTACCAATTGTTAATGTGTTCATTTAAACAATTTCATTTAGTAATTGTCTATTCAAACAATATTCTCGTTCGTATATGGTTATATTCATTTAAATATTCAGCTCAGACAGCTCATTATATGTCCCCACTGAGGGGAGCCTACCCTAGTTTAGGGACTAGGCCATAGTAAACCATGCTGGCCCAGTGCGGGTTAGTTGACTTCACACATATCTTTGTGAATTTCTTCTCAGATATGTGCAGGTTGCATCACGATGTTTTCCTTCACCGTAAGAACATCGTATAAATGTACATATGGGGATTCGAAACCAGGACCTACAGTTTACAAGTCAATTGTGTAACAGCTTCCGACGCTCTAAAAGTTTTTCGGTGAACGTTAAATATTACTTAATAAATAAATGGGGCGTGAAAAATCAAAGTGAAAGATAATTATAAATCATGAAATTGACAAATAGTAAATACAGGTACGAGAATATTAAATGTAACCACTAATCATTACGAAGGAGCCTTATCAATTAAGATTATCATTTAAAAACCCTGGCGTTGGTATCTTTATTTCAGTGTTGACTATGAAATCCGCGCTGAATGCTGACTGAGAGTTATTTGTTGTAAATCGATGATGTTTATTAATATTTAATTAGTATTCTGTGGGCAGGTGTTCTGGATTTGGTGGCAAGAGTGTTTACAGTAAGTATTGAGTGATGTGCTGAGCGTATAATTTATTTTTCTAATGTCGCGTGCATGGCTTTTTAATAGAAATAGGTTATCAAATCGTGATAGTGATGCACTTTAGTCAATGAGAGTAATCTTTTTTTTTATTTGTTTTGTTATTGATTAATAAAAGGATAAGTGTTGTTACACAAGTTTGTTTGTGTTACACTTATGAGATATCTCGGTTTGTTTATCCTTTTGTTAAGTGTTTGAGGTATTGCAAACGAAATCGTTCGTACAAATTGTGTTCAGAGATTGTACCGCTTTGAGTGTGTATATACACAATATCAATCATAATCTCTAATTAAACATAAATATACATTCAGTTCAATGAATTTGATATGTAGATATATGATTTTCCTTATTACGAGTATATTAAACATCTATCTTCTATCTTTATATATATAAAAGAAAGTCGTGTTAGTTACACTATTTATAACTCAAGAACGGCTGAATCGATTTGACTGAAAATTCATGGGTATGTAGTTGAGAACCAGGAAACGGACATAGGATAATTTTTACCCCGTTTTCTATTTTTGATTCCGCGCGGACGGAGTCGCGGGTAAAAGCTAGTTAATTAAATTTAATTTATATACAATTTATTATATACATTTATGTAAAAATATATAATAACTAACACTTGCAATACCATCTCTAATATTACAAAAATCGAGCTAGTACTGACATTTGTCTGGTGAATTTAATTAACCTTTATTGAAAGTAATTAACAAAGGTTTGGTAATTTTTTTACTCAGGAAAATTAAAATACATTGTCAAAGAAAATTTATATTAAAATATTGCCAAGGAGAAAGTTTAAATAGAAAACGTTATGAAGGGGCTGTCTGCTTACTTCACTTTTTCGCTTCTTTACTGGTTGTACATGCATATTATTTGAAATTAATATTTTTAAATTTCAAACATGGACATGTATTAGTAAAGCTAAAATTACAAGGGCAATTGTATTAAACATAAAAGAGAGAGGAAACGAAAAAAACTAATTCCGTTGCTTTGTCGTTACAATAATTATAAACAATGCTTACATTCCCAAAAATCCTTAGAGAAATTACAAATAACTACCATATAGTACTATTAAAACTTTATGCAGTTCGTGATTTCACACGAGATACTGTGACAAACAATTAGATATCGGTGGGATGTAAAAAGACGTGAACTGCGCTTTCCGCCATACGCTCAACCAACATGCTCGCAGCTAACCACAAGCCGCCATACTGTCTGAATATTATAGTGTTTGTTAGTGAATCATTAACTAATGGAATGCTAAGATTACAAAGATAATGCAGTTTTTGGATTATTTATGTTTAAAGCATTTCGTTTTTATGTTTAAGGATATGAATGAGATGTTTGGAAGAGTTGTAGTACATACAATGACTGTATGTGCCTAACTTTTGGGGAAACTAGGACGATGAATAGATTCCTGATGCTCGTACCAATGTCTTTCTTGTCTATTATAATGTTATAGCCATATCTTATAGTATTTTTGCTTAGCTTTTAAATTGTTGCTATGGATTATATTTTATCATAAATGCATTCCAGTGATATTAATACAATTACGCTGTATTATGATAAAGACTGATTGGAAATAGGATGGAATATCCTTTTAAAAAGGTTAATGCCTTTAATTGTTATTTATATCAGGCTTTTCGATTTTAAAGTGTGAGAATTCATTACAATTTTATGAGTTTTTCATATCTATTACTTAAAATTTTGATTATTATCTACTAGCTGTAGCCCGCGACTGCGTCCACGCGAAATAGAAAAAAAAATAATTAGTGGCCTATGTGTTCTTCCAGACTATGTTCTACATCCACGCCAAATTTCATCCACCCATCTAAACATTCACATTTATAATATTAGTATGACATAAATCTTAGTATTTGTGGAATTCATTAGTTATTCAAACTATTAGATTGTGACGGCCAACAGAGCTTTGATTTAGTTGCAAAAATAAACTGTATAAATCATATTTTCCCATTTGGAGTTTATAGAATATTTAGATGCTCGAATTTTATTTATCGATAATCAGTCCAATATTTTTATCGTAATATAATAACATTATTATTACGTCTGATGTTAATCTTACTAATATTATAAATGCGAATATTTAGATGGATGTATGAATGGATGGATGTTTGTTTGAAGGTATCTCCGGAACTACTGAACGGATCTTGATGAAATTTGGCACAGATGTAGATTATAGCCCGGAAGAACACATAGGCTACTTATTAAGATTATTTTTTTATTCCACGCGGATATAGTCGCGGGCCACAACTAGTTTGACATATTTGTTGAATTATTTTAAGTTAAATAAAAAGAGATAAGAAGTTCGATGAAGATCAGTAAAAATGGCGATAATAGAATGATTTATTAATCAGACGTTCAGTAATAAATGATAAATAAAATCGTCTATAAAGTTTTTTTTTATTAAATTTCGAAACAAGAAAAAAGCATATTTTGACCTACAAATACTTATATAAATATAATAACCGCTTGCTGCAATGCCTTTTAAGGTTCAAAAGTTTTTCCTTATTTACATTTTGTACAACCATAGCCACATTTTATAGATTTTCTTTTATCAAATTAATGTGTTATATACAAATCGACTTTTTGTTGCAGATACAGTTGGGGCAACATCGGAGAAATTTTAAAATGCACGCGATCGCCTCTTGTTTAATAATTTTAGTTTGTGCTACGGCCAGTGTTACTTCATTGGAAGATTTCAGTAAGTACATTCATGATACGTATTAAAGTACGTTAAGTGTTAACTTTGTATTCCTTTTTATGGAAATAAGAGGACTCCATGAATGTGAAATTTGACATAGATAAAATTAATGCGCAGAAGAAATGCATCTATCTATATATATAAAAGAAAGTCGTGTTAGTTACACTATTTATAACTCAAGATCGGTCGAACTGATTTAGCTGAAAATTGATGGGGAGGTAGCTTAGAACTAGGAGATGGACATAGGAACTTTTTATCTTGTGTGCATTTTTTTTATTCCGCGCGGAAAAAATCTTTTACTGTAAACAATGGTCGTATTTCAATATAGACGATTGCTGGCATACTTGTAATACTCGTATGTAATAAAATTTGTTTACTATTATGTAAATTATATGAAGAAAAAAGAAATCTGACCAATCTCCATTGTCAATTTTGGGACAATTATATTAGCTTATAATTTTACTTATTAAAGATAAATTTTATTTACTTGCAATTTTTAGTAGACTTCAAAAAGAAGGAGGTTATCAATTCGACTGTATTTTTTTATTTAATTTGTTTAAGTTAGACATATGTACTTACAATAATAAACTACATACACTTGATATATAGATCTGATTAGTATATAATATATTGATATCGCACGTAAAGTTAGACAAAACCACTTATCGTAAAAGTGTATTTAATTAATATCTACAAAAGTACATAGCGTTATCTGTGATTATTTGAGGCGGAAACGTTTAAGAATAAATATGTTAGGACAAAATTGATTTACGAATTATTAAACGGCGTAATTTACATAATTTAGATATACAGTAAAGATTAGTATATTAATATAGATTATGCCTTTAAACACGCTAATCGAATTGTTGAAGGATTTTTTAAATTCTTTTCATATTTTACACTCTCATTATAAATGGATGTTGTTAAAAATTGCACAAAAAATAAAACAGTTCTGCTTTTTTTACTTTATTTTATGGTTATTTATATTTTAAAGAAAATAAACATAGAGATAATGTTCATTTTTCTTACTCGATGCATAATGTACGTGACAAGGGGAAAAAATCTATAACGTTATCGCAAATAACCATGATATGTTTCCTAAACGTTCCAAAAATCGATGTACCGACAATCGGACGAACTAGATTACTGATTTATGCTCGTTCCACACGAGAGCAGAAAAGTGATGAAGAGCAGTACACAGTGCAGTACTGCTATAGTTTGAATGCACACTCTCCGTCGTTGTTCTGTCCCGGTAGTACTACTGTTTACTGCCTGCTCCGATCCACTGTTCTCCCCTCGTGTGAAATATGTTATGTTCAATAATATTGTCATCGTCGCTAGATACGTAACAAACTGCAGAAGCTATTAAAAGCGCGTTAAAATCAAACGTCAAACATCGTCAGAAAATCCAGTAGACAAATTACATTTTTAATTTATAGTCCATCGAGTCTCTTTCGGACACGTAAAGAAATATTAGTTTTTTTTTTAATTAAAATTGTGCAATAAAAAAGAAAATTTAAATTAAATTCCACGTTATAACGTATATAGTTTACAGAGTGATTGTAAATTTTTATTTATATACAGATTCGACAAGTGACACGTTGTTCGTGCCAATAGTCAACAATAATGGTGAGACAGTGTACGTTACGAAGGACCTGATGAGGAAGCTCGAGGATGAATTGGAGACGTGGCACTGGACGCCATGGCTGCGGACAAGGACCGAAGTGGCAGAGAATATTATCAGAGAGGTCGAGTGTATTAGCGGTGATTCAATCGACAGTTTTCCTGATGATACATTCACAGGTGAGTCTTATAAATGTATAATTTTCTTCCTTCAAATTTGATTGTTTTTTCCTTTGATAATTTTGAACGAAGTAATAAATTGGTTTAATTTTTTTTATTTTTTTATTTTCTTAATATTTTTTTTAAATATTTATGTTAATAATTTGAGACCCAATAATTATTCGATAAATTTGATTTCATATGAAGCTGGAGTAATAGCTCCTAATTTGTTGTAATTGTTGGTTTCTATTGATCAAATTAGCAATTACCTGGAAAATTTGAGTGAAATCAAACGATAGTTTATTGTTTACGGATACATTTTGAGTGTTTTATTTTCGAAATTCAAAAAGTCATAGTCATAGAAAAGTTTATCTCACTCGAATATAACAAAGGCCCTCACATTGTTCATATTTTTACAGACGATCAACTGAGAAGAGGAGCATTTCTTCTGTACGTTTTATTCGGAATATACGCGTTCACTCTTTTGACTATTGTATGCAATGATTATTTCATTCCGTGTGTCGAATTTATATGTGAAGATTTGAAGATACCTCAGGTTTGTGACTTTTCAACTATATAATAAAAAGAAAATTACATTTTGTTAATAAATAGTACACAAATTCACTCGGTTACGGGTACTCCTTACTTATCTTTGTTTAGTGTGCTACTAAAATTATCAATACTTCATATGAATTAATTTTTACCAGTACTGTCGCTAAGTTTTGTTACGTGCCGATTTTTTTCACAATATTCGTCTTTTAAACGAACGCCAATGCGCTTTTTGTAAATTGAAATATGCCTACCTCTCTGGTTTCAAATTAAATTCGTTGTTCATTTATTAATTTCGGGTATTGGTGATACCACCAACCTAAGTGTTATGTCAGACTATGTTTTACATAGGTACATCTATGGCAAATTCTTGCGATCCGTTTATCTGTTCTAGAGATACCTAATAACATATATACAATAACAAACACATTCATCCGTCTAAACATTCGCATTTATATTATAAGATTTACGATACTTTTTATAATAACACTAGTTTTTGTGTAAAAATTATCCTATGTCCGTTTCCTGGTTCTAAGCTACCTGCCCACCAATTTTCAGTCGAATCGATTCAGCCGTTCTTGAGTTATAAATAGTGTAACTAACACGACTTTCTTTTATATATATAGATAATAGAACTGCTTTTATAAATTACTTTATAACATCCAAAATAAGATTTCTGGTTCACACCAACAATTGCGAAAAATGTGTTTCAAGTTGGTTTTAATTTCGTATACAAAAGTTCCTGCTCCGTAATGTCTTGTCTGATGTCTTTAATTTACATGTAATCTTTTTTTTTCACACAGAACGTTGCGGCGGCTACATTTATGTCAGTGGCAACATCATGTCCCGAGTTTTTCGTCAACGTGATATCAACATTTCTCACCGAATCCGATATGGGCATCGGGACAATAGTCGGCTCGGCGATATTCAACGCTCTAGGTGTAGCAGCAATCGGAGGTCTCGCTGCTATAAGTGTAAAACATTATTATACTACTATGATTGATGTAACATGAACTTTAAATATGAATGTGGGAGAAAGAAAGAAGTCATTGAAATGACAGTTGCCTGCGTTTTTTTTAGGAAAGAGCAGTGGTTTTTATAGGATAAGGAAAGTAGGAAGGGATAGGAAGAAGAATAAAAAGGAAGTGGATTAGGAGTTGGACTCGCCAGATAGTGAGATTTTTTTAAGTTCAAGGTGACAAACGTGCCACCAAATTAGATCGCTGCTCGTTGCCTTCCATAATAAGTTAGAATAGTTACAGAAAAAAGATGTTTCCCTCTCCTGTATATACCCATCCCTGATAAATCTACTTTCCAACATGAGAGTAAGCGGATTAAAAAGATGTCCCCACTCGTTTAAATCTATTTAAATTGTGAAAAAACAAATCAATTAGCATATGAGTATCGCAATCTGTCTGAGGGGTTGCAGCTACATTTATCATATTGAATTGTTAAATCCTCTTATTACGGGAAATGTTTTTTTTAAAGTAAATTTTTTTGTTTATTACGTTAAGTCTATTATTGACGATATTTTGTTGGGCACAATTAAAAAAAACTTATTAAAAGACCCAATATGTATTCTAAAAACAGCGCTTGCAAAATTTATGCTAAGGCTTTAATAACATATAAGGTTATTCCATCATTCATTTATTGTTTTGGTCGCTGTGAATATATATTTATTAATTAGTATTTTTATTTGTTTTAGCCCATATCAATTGACCGTCGTCCAGTAACTAGAGATGTCATCATTTATATGCTCAACGTAATCGCACTGATGATAATTGTTTGGGACGGCAGAGTAGAGTGGTACGAAGCGTTAGTGCTTGGCATTCTGTACATCACATATTTCATTGTGATGTTTAACAGTCTCAGGATATTCGCTTTATACGATTCAATTATTGGAAGAAAAAACCGGAATAATAATGGAAGTAAGCTAAGTAAGTTACCAGTACAAACTAACTAGCGTTTGATCACGAACCTCCCTGATATTATGTGATGATGCAGTCGAAAGATGGCAAATTAGACGATGTTATAAAGTCTTGCCTTGTTTAGTTTTTTTTAATAATACAGAATATGTTTAATGATAAATTCCTTGTAATCCTGATATAACCTACTCTAATATATGCTTAATCAATTACACAAATTTATTTGCTTCAAGTACTGAATTATTTGTTTTTTTCCAGATATCGTGACGAATGATAATAAGTCTTCAGAAGAAGGCATTGATAATAAAGGCTTTAATAATAGCGAGGTAGTGATTAATAATATACCCGAAAAGGTTGCTGTAAACGAGAAAGGTAATGCATTTATGCCCGGTTTTTTAAATTGTAGTTAATATTTGCTTATTATTTTTGGGAGTTGCCCTTCTTGAAATTATTATGAAATTCATTTAGCGTATCATTTAAATTGACAAGAGTAGTTGGTGTACGTTGATGGTGGAGGTTTAGAGACATGTTGGTTGATATAAGATAAATTAGACAAACGTTAATACAGTTCATGCGGAATACTTAATTTGGCAAAATTTTATGTGATTTTCTTTATAACTTGTTATTTTATTGCTTTAGCCGAAAAATTGGAGAAGCCTCCTAAGAGTGTTTGGCGGTACCCAAGAGAAAATTCATTGACATATAGAATTTGGTGGGTGTACACTTGGCCACTCAAGTTAATACTAGCGTTCACAATACCTTTGCCTTCAAAATACAGGAAACTTTATCCGTTATCCTTTATTATGTGCATTGTGTGGATCGGTGTTAATTCGTACTTCGTGTCATGGAGTATGACTGTTATTGGTAAGTAAATATAAGAAAAATAAAACACAAAATCCTCCTTTCAATAACCAGTACTAGGTTGATATTTGACCTTGTATGTATTCTCTTGCAATAAAGTTTGGTTGGCACTATGCAAGTATTAAACCAAGTATGAATTTGGTATAAAATTATTTATTTGATAATTGTGATCTAATAATCCTATTGAATATTAAATAGATATTTTTAGGTAGTGTCAGCTTATGTTTACGACATAATTGTAGATATATTAAATATGTGATAAAAAATAATCTAAATATATTAAAGTGATAATAAAATATTGTCGTTAGTCTTTACTTATTTTGATAAAAATTTATTTGTTACATATTAATCATTTAATGCTTAAGAGCTTATGATATTTCGATTCCTTGTTTGCACCCGAACAAGTTTATTGCATTTTTATTTTTGACATACCAACGAGTTTACCTTCATATTATGAATTATATAAATTAGTCCAATAAGCTAATAATAATAGATAGTCAATTTAGTACAATTTGTATATTTAGACTCAAAAACTGGCCTGGTTTTAAAATAGCACTAACAGATGGCTCCTCCATCAGCAACTTAAGTTATGTCATATTTATTTCTTTATGTTTGTATTTATACGAGGGAATTTGTATTCAAAAATGGTAATTTCAGGACACACATTCTTCATACCGGACTCTGTGATGGGGATGACGTTCTTGGCGTTTGGAGGATGTCTTCCTGAGGCCTGTTCTATATTTATAATGTCAAGACGAGGTATGTGAAAATATGAACAACTTCGAATAATGTTATTAATAGAATTATAACTTTACTTCCACTCTTATGTCCATTGAAGCATTGTAAGGTCATCATCATCTCCTTGCCATTAGCTCACTCAATATGGATTCTGCAGAACATTGTAAGGTTGTAAGATTACAATGTTCTGCAGACTCCGTATTAATTTCAGAGTTGTTAGTAATGTAGCCCACCCAGAAATGTCATCATTTCAATTTTTCATTTCCAAGACCCCTGTTGGCACTGTTGGTACTGTACTCATATGTGTTACCCCAGCTTCGCCAGCATTCCTTACCCTTTTCCTCTATGTAATTTTTTAATTTAAAACATGTAAAGGTAAACTTTGTTTCCTGATTACATAAACGTGTAAACAAATATGATTAAATTGAGACTAATTGCATATTGCGTAATAGCGAATTGAACTGTGTAATATTCACATAGCGTACAGCGATTTGACTTATTGAATGTGAAGTATGCTTGAAATTCGAACATGTGTATAACTCAGGCAACAGCGAATCATTATGTTTGATTATCTGACGTTTAATATGTATTTTATCAATGGCAATCTTGTGTGACCAGTGAAGTATTGATTGCGTTGTTGACTACGTGAAATATTATTGTACGGTTAATCTAGTGATAGGAGCTATTATGGACACATAGAACAGAGCCGATTTAATCTCTTTGCTTCCGTATGTTTTAAACATGTTGCTATTTTTTTTTACTAAACTACATTAAATGCATTTGATTTTTTTTTCTTCGAAACTGTTATTTTAGCTTTCTTAGCAATTGCTAAAGAAAAATAGAGTTTTACAAAGTATTATTTAAAATTAAATTAGTTTTAATAGTGAATGAATGGACGTATGTCTGTTTTTATGTTTTTCCTCAGGTAAAAATGTCATAGATATAGACTATAGTCTGGGTGAAGTTTTTTTTTAATTTCGCGTGAACAGAGTCGTGTACAATAGCTAGTAGATCATAATAACGACAGATTCCCAACGAGATTGTTAGATCTATTTTCTAAAGCGAGGCGAAATAGCGGGCGATTGGTGTACATTTATAAAGTGTAAGTAAATAACAAAGTGGATGTCAATACATTTGTTTTTTTTTTTTCAGGTGAAGGAGGGATGGGTGTTTCGAACGCATTGGGAGCTAATTCTTTAGCGATCCTCTTCGCTCTCGGCTTACCTTGGCTCATAAAAACCCTAACATTAGTAGGACAAGGAGCGGAAAATACTGCAGTATATATAAACTCTGCTGGTATTGGATTCATCGTGGGTTCTTTATTAGTAGCAGTTGCAGCATTATACGTTACATTATTTCTTGGGAAGTTCCAACTGAGAAAAAAATTGGGAGCAGTTTTAATTGTACTTTATGCTATCTTTATAACATTCGCTATTCTAGTAGAGATGGGTGTCATTGTTGATAAAGGTATAGATTTCTGTTAATTTAAGTCACTAATCGTTGGTTTCTGAGACCAACCTGTTTAATATATACCATCATCTCTTTGATCCTTGACAAAACAGAGATACTGTTGTACAGATATATTACATTATATAAATCAACGATAAGTATGCCATACACGGAGCGTTTCAAGTAGTCGCCAAGCTGTCGACAGCTTGATGGTTGTTTTCACTTGGTTATACTTGTATGGTGATTAGATATTTATACAGTTGTAATGATCAAGGACTGACAAGTTACGATACCGAATTACCTTACCATGGGTTTCTGAGACTGGAAATCTCCGTTTAAAGCAAGTTGTAATCTCTGTTTTGTGATAGACAATGATTGGGATGACGATATGTTTTATACAGAGATTTTAGTGTCAGAAATCCATGGTAAGATTAAAAAAAAATTAAACAGAGATTATACAGAGAAATATAAGAAATACAAAAATAAATTGCACTTACGGATAATTGTATACTGAACATAGACTATGATACCGCTAGTGTAATGTTAAATTAACATGATTTATAAATGTTTCTCTAAACTATGTTTCGAACATTATTGGCGATTAGTTTATCTTTACATATACAGTGAAACTTGGTTAAGTGGGACCTGGATAAGTGAGAAACCTCTATAACTGGAACTCATGCTGAGGTCCCAACACTTTGGCACTGAATTACCTCTGTTAGTGGGACGAGGTAAACCTCTATATCTGGGATTTGTTCTTTCGATTTATCATCATAGTTACCTCTATAACTGAGACAGCGAGTAAATTTTATATGCATAAACCTCTGTAACTGAGATAACATTGTTTGTTTACTCATTCTTATTCTACCCACAAATTCCACACGTAATTCCAAGTACGTAAGTACAAATTTGAGCTTCAATTACCTTCAGTTTTAGTTTCGCTTTACTATCATACAGATGTTTATTTGAAAAATGTCAAAACGAAAGCTACAATCGTTATCTCGTATAACTGAAATAACCTGTATTCTCACCTCTATTAATGGAACCCTCTGTAAATGAGACAGATATTTATTTATACCTGTATATCTGAGACACTGGGTAAGTGGAATACCTCTATAAGTGAAACGACATTGCAGGTCCCTTGATGACTCACTTAACCAGGTTTCACTGTACATATGTGATGAAGTTTTCAAAGTGAATTATTTTTATATCCTCCAATTGTGGATTAAAATAGGCTAGATATGGAAATATAAAGTATGTTCTGTAGATATTTTTGTTAGTTTTCGTAGTCAATTGTAGTAAAAGTAGTCACTAAGTAAGTAGTTTTAGAGTATTTGTATAAATTATTGTAGTATAAGACATTTCATTGTGAAATATGTGATAAATATTTAATGTATGAAACACATTATTTAATTTTTGTTTGTACAAAGTAGTTTATGTTCGTAAAATGTTATAAAAATAGACCAGTGCTCATTAAAGAAGTACAAAAATGTTTTATAGATGTTTTTAATGGTGTTCTTTTCAGGGACTTAATTTTTTTTTTTTTTAAATTTTCATTTAAAACAGAGCCACGCCCATAGAAAACTTAGTAATATTATTTTCTAAATAGAAGATGTATGGTTTTTTTAAAAACTTTAGTTCGCGGCACGCATTGCAATGCCCGAGTCAAAATAATATCAAAAAAAGTATAAGTACCAGCAAAAGATTTAATTTAATACGAAGCATGTTTGTTTTTTTTTGTATGTTTTAAGGGATTTTTATCACCCAGCTGTTTGGAATATATTTTACGACATATGTATACTTCTAACAAATATATTATACAAAAAAATGTATATGAAAATCAAGATGTCAAACCACAAACATCGTAAAAAAAGGTAGATAAAAGTTTTGTAAATAGGTAATTATTTCTAAGTCGTTTTATTTACTTTGTTACATATGTTGCAAAATGTAAATGAAATTACTATAGTAAATGAGATCAAATTTAAAATATCAGCATTTAGAGCATTATTATTAATAATTTAACTTACTTTTAATAATTTAATTAAAAAAAGTAAAATTACAAAGGAGGTTTAGGCCAAGCGCCCGGCTACTTCAAGCTTGGTGAAACTGTCAAAGGCTGTTCAAGGCAAACAGTGACTGCTCAGTCACTAAAGATGCGTGAAGTTAAATTATTATACTAACACTGGCAGATGACGACTCATGACATTTAATAACATATTTCTACTGATATACCTGGCCCTGAAACTATCACCAAAGAAAAATAAGTACAAAAACATTGGATGTTAAAAAAAATTGTTGTCTAGCAATAGTAGTTATGACAACTCTCGAAGCCTTCGTTCTACACTGCGCAGTTAAACTAATCATTGTAACTTTAACTCTTTTAATGTTAATGATGAAGTTCATATATATTCAGCAGCCTGAGGACCTTCACAATCTTCAAGTAGTGCTGCATAAATAACTACGAGATAAACTAACTTTCATGTCAAAACAATTAGCTTATTTGGACATTGTAAAACACATGACAATTTTAATTGACAAATAAATTCCAAGTAGCTTGTTCAGGACTTAATTCAATATTGTAAAATAAGCCCTTATAGTGTTTATTTTGTTAAATTTTATCCATGTTAATGAATGTGCATTATGACACGAACAAATCTTATATGTATAAAAGAAAGTCGTGTTATTTACACTATTTATAACTCAAGAACGGCTGAATCGATTTGACGGAAAATTGGTGGGCAGGTAGCTTAGAACCAGGAAACGGACATAGGATAATTTTTACCCCGTTTTCTATTTTTTATTCCGCGCGGACGGAGTCGCGGATAAAAGCTAGTCTATATATAAAAGAAAGTCGTGTTAGTTACACTATTTATAGCTCAAGATCGGTCGAACTAATTTAGCTGAAAATTGATGGAGAGGTAGCTTAGAACTAGGAGACGGACATAGGAACTTTTTTATATTGTGAGCATTTTTTCTATACTACAAAACTACAAACTTTGTACTGAACAGTAACAACTCTTCAAGATATTCATCTGATATACCTAGAATGAAGATATGGAACAGACTAGTAAGTAATCAATAAATCAATGCATGTAAAGCTGCGCATAATAGCAACTTAATATGTGCAACCGCGACGTACGAGATTTAATCTTGTTCCTTTGAATTGCAACATTTCAACGGATTCCTAGAGCCTTTATGAGATTTTAAAATGGGGAACCCAGTACAAAGTGTTCAATATGAATTACACCGAATTAGAATTATTAATGTTTGTACAATTTAATTATCTTCTTGCAAGAAGGAATAAAACTATAGCTGTAAGTTAGATTTTTTTTCAATAACTAATTATTAAAACAAGTATCCAATAGACACTATATTCAAAGACACATAAAAACAAACGTACTGGAGAAAAATATACGTACTGGAAAACAATAATTGACAGACTGAGAGAATTTCACTTAACAAACATTTTGTTAGAGAATGTCTAATTCGTTGTCCCCTCCGGGAGGTTCAGAGCCTACCCGAAGTTAAGGGACAATAAGCACCCACCATATGTGCAACCTACACGATGTTTTCCTTCATTGTGAGAACGTCGTATAAATGTACATATGGAGTTCGAAATCACATTGGTATGTTGCGGGGATCGAACCTGGGCGAGTAGATTACGGTCGGATTAGGCACTTAACAATTGCACGACCTTCGCTCTATGTCTACGAATGTGACATATTATATATACATCATCCATTTTATAATAATGGGAAGAGTCATCTACAATGTGCAAGGAGATTGTTCTAGAATATTACACTCGTTGTTGTATCCGGCGGAAATTTTAGGTCTTCGCAGAGCCTTGTTCCCGGCGTCTTGCAATTTAATTGCACAATAGCCATGACTAGCAAAGTAATAAAGCTTTACAATGTTCATCTATAATATATTTACTTCTTGTTAAAATCGATTCCCAAAGGCGGATTTAATAAATAATTTTTGTTTTTTTAAATCCGTCTTTATTAATTTTGTATAGACCTGTGTTTCCCAAAGTGGGCGATGACGCCCCCGTGGGGGCGTTTGAAACCTAGGAGGGGGCGATAAGGGGCCCAAAAAATGGGGGGCATTGAAATTAATTAAAGTAATGAAATTGTTGTTTTTAAGTTTTAGGTCTGAATAAAAAGTAGGAGGCTCTGAAATATAATCGATTTTCAAAGGGGGCGGTGAACGAAATAAGTTTGTCAATCACTGGTATAGACCCATATTTATACGTAAATAATAATATTTTTAGTAAAAATTGTAGAAAACTTAGTCTGCAAGTATTAATTTCTGGTAAAGATAGTATTCAGTAGAGATGTCGATATATTTTCTTGTTGAAATCTTGATGATAAATATTATTAAGTAAAGCAAGCCTTTTACTACTTTCGTTGATACAAACGTGGTCGTGATATAAACACGATTATCGACGTGCGATAGGGATAGCGATAACAATATACCGCGCCAGGTGAGACAAAAGACAGCGGTGAAAGCGGTGGAATCTGGGCGTACAGGTTGTATTTGATTTTAATTTTATTTTTTTCAATGTTTTACCTTATACATATTTACTTGACACTTGTGAACTATATTATGCTTAAAGCCGAAAAGCGAAAAGCAATGGTGCACACATACATGTAGTCCTCACCTAGGTAAATAAGCCTATGTTAGGGATCACGAGGCCTTTGTTAATCACGGTGGCCCAGTGTGAGATGTTGGACTTTATGTATAATCTTATACATTACTAAACCGTGAGGACGTTGGATAAACATATATAAGAAATTAGAAAATCGAAAAAGACATTGGGGATCGAACCCGTTCTCCGATTACAAGTCCAGTGCTTACCAACATATAGGTAATTATAAAACTAGTTGGACGTCCGCTGCATACAAACGATTGAGATCCAAAAATAAAAATGGACGACGGTCGACCTTTTAACTGAAAAATATTATTGTTTAATTCAATTCAGACGTCTAGTTTGTTTAGGTCAGGCGATACGGGGTTTTGAAGATGAGAAAATTAGCCATAAAAACCTTATGAAAGTGTTTTTCTAATTCATGTTTCATTTAAACTTAAGTAGGTACCTAATATAAATACTCTTAATAGATAGTTAATATCAGGACCCAACAAGTTGCAATCAATTGATATTTTTTGGTCTGACTTATGAATTGATTATATTTACATTCATAAGTTAGATTGCAAATAATTTTTTCCAATACTTGTATAATTAAATTTATCAAAGTTACGTGGGCGGGCGGATGCTCGTGAATTTCATTTAAAACATTTTCCGATACAGCGAAAATAGGTTTTCAATTTACTTGTGCACAGTTACTTGGTTTTGGTCAGTATATTTAATCAAGGTTAACATTGAAGTAATAATGCCTTGTTTTAATCAGCGGCCGTGGCACCAAGCATTCGAACTTGTGACCTATATTATATTGACCTTGTCATATTTTTTTCCCTTTTATTCAATTTGATAAATCAGAGACAACAATATGAGTTAATACAAGTGTCACTGCAGTCGAAACCCATTGTTAACTGAAGCATATTGCGGGCTACGTCGCTCATTCGACTTGAACATATACATATAATTTGTACCGTATTGCTATTGTCGCTCAAGTCAAAACTCGTTATGCAAATAGGTTTAGTCGTTAATGTCATTAAGTCGTTAATGACGCAGTTATTAAGGGCTTGACCAGACCGGACCGTAATCTACACGTTCAGGATCGATTCCTACGTGTATTAATGTGTTTTTCAATTTTCGAAGTTCATAAATCATTTATCCGACGTTCTAACGGTGAACGAAAAAAAACATCCTGAAACAATCTGCACACACCGCGAAGAAATTCAAAGACGAGAAGTTGTGATGGAAGGGTTATATACAAAAGTTATGTTAACGTAAAATGTTTTGTAAATGAGAGTTTTCACTGTCGAAAGACATGTACACGTACACGCATTGTTAATCTCTTTGAACTAAACAGATAATAAAGCGGTATTTTCTGTAAAGCTTCAGCAAAGAAAATCTGGTTATCCAGGAAAATTATCTGAAAATAGCTCGACTCCATTTTTTTTTCTCAGTAAAATATCTTAATCTCCATTGTTAAGAGAATTCTATTTATATACTAATTTATTGATCATGACAGTGGGCCTGAAAATAGAATTAGTGCTGTAACATTTTCTTTCTATTTTATGTGAAAATTACCGAAATCTTACGATTTTGTAAGCCTATTAAAAATTTATTTCTGTACCACTCGACTCTTTAAGGTTGAAATTTAGCTTACATAAAGGGGCAAACGTCCGAGCGGCACACTGAATTCGCAGGAATAGCGAAGCGACTTTCTTAGTACCTTTCATCGACTCGATAATATTTCCTCTTCGTATGCATCCACTTCTCCTGCAACTCCACTTCCACTTCCCATTCATTTCATATAAGAAGAAACGCGGAATGACTTCCACTTCACACCTGTATTCTGTACGACTGTTCAATTTTGTGAGCCGGCCAATTCGTACAACGTATATTGTTCCTGGAATCTACCACTGTTAACTATAATATTTCTAGTCCAGTTATAAACTGAACTATTTCGATATCAGTTATTTACGAATAAAAAAAATTCTTTTAACAAAATTGTATAAAAGTCAACCAAGTCTAGATGTAATTCGATAACATATTAAGCCTATACGTATGATACGAAAGTATATTATAAATAAAACTTTTGTTCAGCTTAATACGGCTTACAGTACTAATGGAATGTATTGAAAACAATATAACCACCTCTACCATCATACCTTTTCTTAAGAGAATCAAGGTTGTAATGCGATAATAGGTGTCAGTAGATGGCTGTAAATATCACAGTATTTTTTTATGTCTTTAGTTTCCAATCCCAATAGCTATAATGTAGTAGGTGTCTTATGTGTTAATTGTGTTCTTGAGGAACAATATTAATCTGTGCAACCTTAAAACCTTAACCCAACCATGAAAATTTGACAAATAGACAAACATACAGTACAAACTGTCGTAATTGTAGTAATAAAGGTTAGATTTGTTTTTCCGCTAACTTAACTGTATCTATAAGACGTATATATTGAATAAAAAGTTCCACTATTTCACATTTATAAAGACTAAAATTTGCTAACATTCCATATTTAATAAAAACGTAGTACTGTTACAATACGTAAAAGTTTTGCAACGTGGGTGTAAGCCTTCTTAAGTAACTACATATGTTATTTTTAAATAACATTGCCTTAAAGGTTCATTCAAGCTGAACTAACAGGCGCGATAAATATATATATGTGTGTTTGTATATAAAATGTATACGTCGTAACAGTGCTGTTTTCGTGCATTTCAACTTTCAAAAACCAGTTTTCAAAAATTTTTGTTCTTCAATCTGGCCGCAAGTTTGCATTTATTCCGAGTAATCCCTACAACGGCTACGTCGATTTCGAATAAAATTATTATTATACTGAATACTTATATAGGGTAGGGGTGGCGACAGGCAGGCGTTTTGCCGTAAGCCAAACGTTAAGGTTTTTAAAATCTTGTGCACCTGCCACCCCTCGTGAGTGGGATAAGGCTAGTGAGATGGTGATGATTAAAAAATTATATGAAATACAGTTAAAAATGGTTCAATTAAGATAGCACCAGTAATGAACACTTTTAGAGTTATGATTAAATAAATTTTCTAGTTATTGGATACTGCCCTTTAAATAAAATTTTAGACATTAATTATATTATTACTTTCAAAAAATTTGAAAGTAATTGAACCGATTTTAATTTAGTTTTCTTTATTAAAAAAGCTTAACTAAAATTAAATATTAAAAATTCAATCAGATCAGTCTAATTGCCAAATTAATCAATATTTTTAAATTAAAAAGACGTTCAGTGTTAGTGTTCTAAGGTAAGTTTGAAGATAAATTTATTAAAATGAAGATGTCTTGGTTAATAAAACAAATAGCAATTAACTCGATTGCCAATTACTGGAAACTGAAGCGAAGCGTAGCACCTGTAGCACTGTGCTACGAAAACGGATTGTAGAGTATGCTCGCTGTTAGCTTCAGTTTATAAAGTGTACGTGTCTGCCAAATGACGTGCTGAAACGTATCAAATCAATTGATACAAAATGCCGTATGATTCGGTTGGCATCTTTGTGTTACAAGTTGCAAATATCTTAATGAAATAATCTGTTATTTTATTAACAACAAAGAGGAATTCTGATATTATAGATATTATTATTCTGATGATATTATTCTGATCTGATAAAGGTGACATTGTAGCAATTTAATTTCAAAAATGACTTTTTTAAATCCATCATCATCATCATCATCACATCCATATCTTCCTTTCCCTCCTATGTGGCGTTGGCGCACCAGGGTTTCGTCCTTCAGAATGATCTATCATTCATAATTTCAGTCACAGTTCACACAAACCTATTTAAAACCATTGTTGAAAAATAAATTAAAACTGAGTTATCCTATTTTAAACTACACATGAGTATTGAATGAGTATGCTTAATAATCAAATAGTTAGTGGAGCTGTACTTCTTCTTCTATCTTGCATTCCACGAATGGTGCCTCAAAAAGGCAAATATATTTTTTACAATTTTTTATTATCGTATCCTAATCCCTGTACTAAGAAAGCATTGTCTGTTAGAAGCGAATATAAATCTTTAATAAGCAATAACAAGAAGATTTATTTAAAGGTATTTACGCTAATGGATAGTGTTTTTCTAATTGATACTCCATTAGATACGTCTTTACAGACTCTGCCCGTGGGCGACATTGATTTTCTATGGAGACTAAAGAGACAGTTTTGTAAAATGTTTTTAGCTTTTGTTAATTTTCTAAAGAGACAGTTTTGTAAAATGTTTTTAGCTTTTGTTATTCATCACGGTCTGGAGCTGATATTCTCGAACTTTTTTTTAATTTTGTTGCCTAGTTTTTGTATTTATTTACTCAAATCAAGTAATTTGTTCTACAGTGTATTACATATTTATTTCTAATACGTGAAAATATACTTTTATAACTCATGACCGACTTAGTGGGGTAAAAATAGATTTCGGATTTCCGTTTAGCGCCCTCCTGCTAAACTTATTTTGCCTCGTCCACGTTCATATATCTATATGTCCTTGTAGGCTGTTGATGCCGTCTTTTCTAGTATCACACCATTTTTTATTGGTTTTACACACTTATATATAATTATGTAAAAATCTGGAAATCGGGAAAAAACGTGAAAATCATCATCATTATCTGAGGCGAAACAGCCACGGGTGGGCCTGAGCCTAGTCATGGAAATTTCTCCACACCGGGCTACTTTGTGCTTTTTGTGTCCAGCTTTTAACGCCGATGTTTTTTGTTTGATATGCGAAAATACGACATCATTTTATAATGAGAACATCGCTACCCTTTGAGTTGAAAATGTTTTTCACGTGCATTGTGTTCAGTTAACATATAAAATTGATTCCACAAAATTATCCACTGAAGCTTATATTTTAATGAAATATGAACTTCACATTGTTAATTATATTGACTTTAATGAAAATATTCATTTTAAAAAACATATTTTTTATAATAGGAAGAAATTGAAGTTCATTTCTCATTACATGACTTGTTTTTGAATTAAATGTAATTTATTAATTGATATATTTATCAAAATTAAAATTATTTTTACTAAATAAAAAATGTATTTCCAAATAAAAATGAGACATTTTAAATGGTATCAAAAGATGCAATCGGTCTCCTTCAATACATTATATTTCGTCTACTTATAGAAAATAAATATATTATTTGTAAACCAATAAAAGGTAGAGCAACGAGAAGCAGAACCGACTAGTCTTTTAATTTGCGTTTGTCTTGTTGTGAAGGTAACCTGTCTGGCCAAAATATACTTATCGACTGGAGTTATCAATGATACATTAATGATTGTAGAATTACCTGGTAACGAATAGACGACATTTATCTTTTTATTATATTTGATTAATATCCAAAAAATAACGTACAACGTTCCTGGTATCAGGAATACCACGTACCAAATTATACCTCTAACAACCTGACAAAGTCTAGAGATCGCGGTAAACAAGTGCAAAAGGCAACATTTCTTACCTTGAATCTCCAGTGTCTTGTTATTTATATTAAAACATATTGTATTATTTCCAACAAAATAGGTATGGCCGAGATTAAAAAAAAGCTTTGTGGGCAATAAAGACTGTAAGTCTAGTCGTATTACTATGTGGTGGTCATTCTTGACGATATTTGCAACGGTTCACTTGTAAGCTTTACGCAAGTTTACTTGGATAAAAGACGTGTAGGAAAGGTCGAAGAAGAAACAATGAAATAATAAAGAGCTACTTTCATTGTAACCCCCTAATACGTCATTGTGATCAATAATAAGAGGTGTACTCAATGCATTCATTGTTTTATTATAAACCTGTCATATCTTAGGGAAAATGCTTTTATAAGGTACGTCAAAATACATATATTTTCTAGAAAGGAATTTTCCTAGGTGAACATATACAGGATGACGCACCTTTAGAATGTTCTTGAAACATTGCTTACAATATCGGGACGTCAATACAGAGAGAAGCCCGGTCACCCGGCTATTACGTGTTAAAATGTTATTTATTGTAAACTAGCTTTCACCCGCGACTCCGTCCGCGCGGAATAAAAAATAGAAAACGGGGTAAAAATTATCCTATGTCCGTTTCCTGGTTCTAAGCTACCTCCCCGTCAATTTTCAGTCAAATCGATTCAGGCGTTCTTGAGTTATAAATAGTGTAACTAACACGACTTTCTTTTATATATATAGACTAGCTTTTACCCGCGACTCCGTCCGCGCGGAATAAAAAAAAAAAAAGAAAACGGGGTAAAAATTATCCTATGTCCTATTCCTGGTTCTAAGCTACATGCCCACCAATTTTCAGTCAAATCGATTCAGCCGTTCTTGAGTTATAAATGGTGTAACTAACACAACTTTCTTTTATATATATAAGATAATAAAGTTGTGGTACCCATGGTTGTTTCTACGACATTGACGAGACACAAAGGTGGTTATTGTGTAAATTATATCGACATAAATAATATATGGACACGTTAATACGTTGGAAAAACACCATCCCTTCCATATCAATACTTTGACGCACAGAGAAAATGTACAAAACATTTTCATTTAAGATTTATTAAATTCTCTATCACATTATTTATTATTTACTAGCTGCTGCCCGCAACTTTGTTCGCGTGGAATTGAATTTAAAAATGTTTCTTAAGTTTGCCTAATATAGAGATACGAAAATTATAAAAATTGGTCTTTTGTTATACGAGTACATAACGCAAACTTATTATGTTCATGAAATATGAAAGTTTTATTTTAATGTTACGTACATACATACATATGCTTTGATTGTATTGGTCTGCAAAGATTGCAATATTGAAAAGTGGAATTTAAAATGAAAACAAACACAATAACATTGTGATCAAGAAACTAATAAAGTCTGTCAACATTATATTGGCACTCAAGGGATGTAACATTTTGTGTAAAATCAATTACTTGTTAGTATTGAAAAATATTTTACTAAAAATATGTTGCATGTACTGGAAATTGATGGAAAAGTTTTCTACTGGAAACGTAACGTTACTCGACGAGTCGTACCAGTAATGTTACGTTGCGTTACTAGTAATGTAACACGTAAATGTTTCGACTGCCGACACTTGAATTATAACATAGTGTTGTCTCTAGTTTTATTATGAGTATTGATATGAGTATTGTCCATACATAACAATACAACGTCACATATCTGATTTCTACTAACAATTTATTGGACTTGTCGGAACTTATCTGCAGTATAGTTAACTGGAATAAAATAAAATATTTACGAAACTGATATGCAGTTTCGTAAATATCAAACTTCGGGAAGCACAGCGGTTCCGGGATGCTTTCTCGCCTTGTTAAAAGTTTTGACAAGCATTCTGCCTCGGATTTGCAACGTTTGAATATGTATTTCACTAACTGTGTGTTAAAACATATTGCTATCTTTGTGTTGTCAAAGTTAATGACAGGAATGACGACATGTTTTATACACAGATTTGCTACTTCGAAACTGAAGGTAAGTAAGTATTTATTTACTTCTAACTAACCCAACAAAACTTCTATTGCAATCCGGTCATTGATTTAAGCATTAATAAATGGCAAACAAAAGACAAGAGGAAAGACTAAAGAAAATAAGAAAAGTAAGTTTAAGTATACATCAAGTACTATAAAAAATTATCAATTGAGTTATTTAATAAAATAAATGTATCTCGATTTATTACGCTATAGTGTCACGCAAACAAGCACAGTCAGGCATAGCAGTACTGCAATCGTTTGAACTTCCACGCTGAAACAGAGCTGTGTTATTTTGACTGTAACTACTGCTCTGTCAACTGTTCTGTCTCAATGTCGCATTCAATTTATTACGCTGTTTTTACTAATGGACAGTCACTGTTTTTTTTTAAAGTATGGTTTTTTTATATTTGTATTTTCAAAACAAAAGACGGAGTATATTTTTTAAATAATTAGATGTAGGCGTTAATGTCATTGACGACAATGTTCCAATTAATCTTTTAATTAAGAACAACAAACAAAATATAAACTGGTAATGATTAAAAAAGGAGTTTTGTTTTGAGGAAATCAAAACAAAACTCAAAATTTGGTTAAATCGAAAATTAAATGAAAGCATACTGCGTTCTTAATAATAATTTTGCATAAGTACGACAAAATACTTACCTATACCTTATTCATGTCTCTTATCATACTTACATTGAGGTTAGTTTGTAAATCGAACTATGATTTTCATCAAAATACACGTGGACGTTGTTACTGTAATAATGCGTATATTCAATGACAATGAAACTCGTGGGATGTTGTGAACATGTAATTATTGGAAATTAATTTTAGTGACATTGACATTCTGTGTACGTGCAAGAACTCATCTACACCCTAACTCGATATCGGAATTATATACTATTCTATTAACATTTTCTTGAATAATGACAACGTGCACAATGCTAAGCTTTATTTTTAACGTCACTCAACAATGTTATTTAGTATTTAGTAAAAGTTGTACAGTAAACCAATAGTCGGAATTCAGATTTCTTTGTTTCTGATTTCGTTAGCACTAAAAGCGGCACGTTACAGTTATAGGTGTATAAAATTAAAAATAAAATTTGATAAATTTTTTACTTTCAAGAAAAATTGGTTGACCCCGCCAGGATTCGAACCTGAATTATCTTCTGGTACGCAATCGAAAGCGGTGTCCTTTGCGATACAGGGCGTTTTAGAGGCTTTCTATCGTACTAAATTTTATCATCATCTTCCTGGCCTTTTCCCACTCATGTGGGATCGCCACACAAGGTTTTATAAACCTTCAGATTTTGGCTTAAGTTTTTATGGCTGGCCGCTTGCCTGTAGAAGATAGTTTGGAAAGACATATAAGCTACAAATTAAGTTTTTTTAATGCCACATGGAAGAAGTCGCTGGCGATAGCTAATGAGTAATAATTATAGATTTTATTTCTTTCAAATTGCCGCATACTGTTTCGCGGCTTAATGAAAGAGTTCAAACTTAATGGCGTTGAATCAATACTCGTCCGAACCAACTAAGCATATAGCCGGGCGATTGCAAATTCTATGGCAGCAGTCGCGTCAATGGAAATTTATAACGTTCTTAGAAATATTTACGTAGTCTTTTTTTGCGGGCTTCACGCGTTCGGTCTTAGTCGCGTTAGTAAAATATCTTGAATCAGATTAAAATTTACGTAGGTTTGCAATTTCACGAGTGACTCCGTGTAGAAAACAATTAGAGATATCAGCGGGAGGTAAATGAAAGAGCAGGAAACATCTCTGTGTAAGCTTTCCTCCCGCAGTATGGCAACCTGGCACCCACTTGCGAAGACAAACGCGATCTATAAAGTTCGAATTTTATAATGTCTATACTGTAAAATCTTTGAACTAATGTAGCAAAGCGAACTTAGATCGAGTTTATAATTAACATTTAAATATTCTATAAAGATGCTATTTCATTCAGAAGTTTATAATAATAATTTGGTTATCAATCATTTAATAAACCAGTATATAGTCACTCGCTGAATATATACTTATAATTGTTCCTTTGAAGATTTAATATCTATTTTATTTTAATTTATAATTACGCTTAACTTTGAAATGTCAACCGTTGTTAATGTTGAACGTAATAAAACATGATTTTATGTTAAACGTTTATACGTATTGCAGACGACACTTCCTAAGCCAATTAAATTAACGCATCAGTGGATCAACTCAAGGTACATTGGCAGGATGTCGTCGTCTCCGATTTGATTTAATAGGAAACCTTTGACATTAAAGAGACCGGACCTGTCAAGCCTGCGCAATCTACTCTGTCAAATAAAAACTAATAATAAGTTCTAAATTTTCTTGCTTGTGTACTTTTTGTGTTCGATTAATTTTTTGATGCGTTCATAAAGATGTTTCAAATTCACGTGTCAGCATGTAATGCACAAGTGATTGTCATCTTTACTGTGGTAAGGGGGCTACTGTGGGAGGTGTGCCTCCCACAGTAGCCCAGCAGCAAAATTTATTATTTTATCGAAGCAGAACTTATTAAAAACAACAGCGACTTTTTGCCTAGTCCGTTTCACTATAGTCAAAGTTAGAAACACCCTTAGCTATTATTATATTTGTTACAGTACAAGTATGGACTTTGACAATTTATTATTCGACTAGTGTTTCAACATTTTGACGAATAAATTTAGTTCCAATTTGAGTGGGTTGTCATTCATAAAGTAACAAAAAACAATAAATTCTAATTAAACTATAAATTTTATACATAATTCAAAAAAAATTGTAGTGGACCGCTTTAGGATAAACTTTGACTTCAATGGTTAAAAATTGTCAGTTGACAATTCTCTTTCAGGTTAAAATATATCTCGTAACATTAAAAATAATTGTATTTCCCAATCGAGCGATAACATGCTCTAACGGGATGTTTATTGTATAGAAGATGTTTGTTTTTAGAATATTCCAATTCCAAGAAAGAGTAGGTTCCATAACTATCGAATGTCACACAAGGTCACCTTCGATTCTAATGTCGTTATCAGTCTACTAGTCTCTAGAGGTTATTTCATTATGGGTTCCGTTTCTTATATTTTATTGCTTAATCTTATTGTTATTTTTTTTTCTTTGTATTATGATAATTGGAATTAAGATTAGGATCGTCGCAATTTAGTATTGTGCTCACACTTAAATTGTATTCCTAGACAAGATGCCGACTAGTTTCCAGCGAAAATAAATTAATAATGGTATGAAGTTTAGGTACTTTTATTTATGTTATTTTCATGAGTCGCGGGTAAAAGCTAGTTTATAATATAAGTAAGATGTATTGTGACATTTAGAAGTGTTGATGGTAAGTGACATAACATCCATTTCTTGTTTGACTCTAGTAGCAGGTATCGTAGTAATTATCAATAACTACCTAAGAGACGTCGGTGGCATCGTTCCATATAAAAATGAAGAAAGGGTAAAACAGGCTCTTATTAAACTAATGCGTACGATCTTTAGACCATATTAGCAAGAAGTGGGATAGTGGTCACAAGCTTATTCATTATAAAATTTTATTAAAAATAATATATTTTCTATTCGTATTATTTCTTTTCTTGGTGGTTAGCCGTTTTTTTTTTAATTGGGCGGCGGTATGCCACCATCTCGTTCCCCTAACATAATTTTTGGTCAGAGACCTTGAGTGCAATAACTTCTTTATTTCTTTATTTAAAACTAGCTTTTACCCGCGACTCCGTCCGCGCGGAATAAAAAATAGAAAACGGGGTAAAAATTATCCTATGTCCTTTTCCTGGTTCTAAGCTACCTGCCCACCAGTTTTCAGTCAAATCGATTCAGCCGTTCTTGAGTTATAAATGGTGTAACTAACACAACTTTCTTTTATATATATAGATAAGATAGATTAATAAGAGGTGGTGATCTGTTAGTCTACCGTTTTTCACTCGACATCGACATTATTTAAAGAGATAAAGATAGAGAGTTGTATTTTTCAGATGCTAATCCTGGGAAAATGGCAACACGGTGTGGCCTCGCATGCTCTCTTAGATAGAGCGCAAGCTCAATGTAGTGAGGCACCACTCTTGGAGCTGCGTACTACGGGATATCCATGAGTCCAGCACTAGAGTATGGCACCGAGTTTTAGTTGGTTAAATGACGTATTACCCTGTTCCAACGCTGGGCTGATGAGCTGGGTATCTTTGTTAAGATTTCTCGCCGATATCAAAAAAGGTAAATTATGCTAATAAAACGCGAAAATGATTTTTAACTTTATTCAATTAATCTTAATACATTTGAAAATAAAACTAACAAGGTTTTTAACACATAAAATCTTGACACTAACAACAATTTATCGTATATCGTATACTTAATAATAGTATAGCCAAACCAGAAATATAGAAAACCATCGCCAAATTCGTTGTAAAGTTTATTGATGTCCAAGTTTATAATCTTTCGGTACAATTTTTAGAAAAATATTTCATTATATACTTTTTTGAGCATTAATCTGGAAATAAGACTGGAATAGTAGAAGAAATTTTTAAGTAAATGACATTTGTTCGATAAGATGCATTGACGTAGATGCGATTACAAAGAGGATTATGGTGCCCTCGTGACTGGTTTTCTACTTTTCTGGTGAGGTTTTAACAATTAACATTAAAATCTATATTAATTATTATAACTAGAAACATAGAGTAAAAGAGTATGTTATCTTTATACCAAGCAGTCGTGATAAGATTTTAAACTGCCGAATGCGATAACAGAGACTAGATTCACATTTAGTGTAACTATTTAGTACTAATTCCTAAGAAGTAAGATGAGTATTTTAAAAATTTAATCCATTTTCTCGATGCGATTTGTTTGCAGATTGCTTATAGTTTAATAAATAATAAATAAGGGATATGGTAATGTTAGTGCTTAGTCCTATACTTATCAAAGGTAATCATCGAGAAAGATACCTAAGTCATAATATCAAGATAATTGATAAAAACGACTTATAAATAAGTCGTAATTTAATCTTAGAGTTCTACGAGTATTACTGTGACATTTGCATTAATATATGTCATCATTATTTTCATATTCTTTAACAAAAAGAGACTGCTAAATACATTAATATAACACACAAGGAAGGGGAATTCTGCGCTGAAGTAATTCGATTACTCGGAATTATCACGAGTATTCGCCTCGCTGTCCCTCACAGTTATACCTGGGGAAGGAAAGAATATTTAGTAGATGCGCAGATGTTATCAAGTGAGCGCACGCGCAGGATTGGCAGAGAATTTTAATTTTTTGGCATTTTTGTGTGAAGATCGAATTGTAGCTAACTTCGCCGCAAACTCCGAGAGTCCTACGTTGAATACTCTACGATTCGTAATACGCATGGAATTTTCTTTTAGTACAATCTCACCGTAACAATCATATAATTATTGTTCTTCGTTTGTTACGGCACAAAATAAAGTTTTCTGTAATAAGGCCAAATAAGTTGATAAAAAATCTTACCTGCCATTGGGATGTCTCCGTTGTCCTCTCGCTCAATTCTCCTTCCTAGTTTAGCCTTAAGAGCCGTTTGGACGTCATTGTTCATGAAGCAAAATAAGATAGCAACAAGCAGACCCTAAAAAAAGGAGTTATTAAAGTACCATTTAGCCATAAAATATGAAGTTTTATATATCATGATAGCATTTCACTATAAAACATGAACATAGATTTTTGTTAGGAAAAGGTATTATGTACATGTAAAAATCTGTTTGTGCACTTGTTCTCTATGTGTACTATTATGTATATCTCTGTTTTGTCACAGATAATGACACGGAGATATGTTTTATACATAGATTTTGGTGTCAGAAATCCACCGTTAGAGAGCGAGAGATTAATCCGTTTTCTTTCGAGGTTCAATTTAATTTATCATTATTCATTTATTTACTTATTATGCACATACATTTTATAAAAAAAATATGTGGGACCCAACTTCAAGCACTTCCTTTCGAATAAAATATTTTTTATCAAAATCGGAGCACCAGGGTCGGAGCATCGCGGTAACACACATAAAAAAAAACAATCGAATTGATAACCTCCTTCTTTTTTAAGTCGGCTAAAAATAGTATACTACAGGCTGCGGAATCTCATGTCTCGAGCAGCAAGTGGTCAGGGCTGCAGAGACGGAACATCCTAACTATGCGCGCGGTATCTAAAATATCCGCCGTTTGTATCGAGCCCTAAATGTTTCATTATTATGTTAAGTTATTTTTCTATTACCTGAGTGCTAGTCAAAAGTGCCACAGATATCTCATACACTATTTCTAACGTAGATCCAGGGGCAGGGCGGATCGGATAGAATATGTAGTGCAGACCGAAGAGCGGGACCTAAATTAAAAATCAAATTGTAACATAGCCTAGAATGTTAATGTGCAGCCACAAAAGCGTACCAGAACTAAAAGCTAAGCACAGATTAATACAAAGATGGTTTATTTTATTAATTTTACTATACACGATTATTATAATTACCAAAAAAAATATAGCTGTCGTCCATACTGATATGATGTGATAATGATATTTAAAAAATCACATGAATATCGATAAATTACCCTAATAATTTTAAGCTTTGGTTGATTTTAGTCAATTTTATTTGTATGTGCATTTGTAGTAATAGTTTCGCCTTATTGTATTTTAAAAAATCCACAATTACATTTATTTTATCTTAATTTACTCTGCGTTGGCTATTATTATTAACTAGCTTTTACCCGCGACTCCGTCCGCGCGGAATAAAAAATAGAAAACGGGGTAAAAATTATTATCCTATGTCCGTTTCCTGGTTCTAAGCTACCTGCCTACCGATTTTCAGTCAAATCGATTCAGCCGTTCTTGAGTTATAAATAGTGTAACTAACACGACTTTCTGACTATATATATAGATAAAATGACTTTTAGTATTTTCTTTTTAAAAAGTGTTGTGTCTATAATTTTACAGGATTAAAAAAAAATTTGTTAACTTACATAGGTAAAAAAAAATGACTGCACAATTAAGATGCTGTATATATTCTATATTGTTTTTTTTTCTGGTAATTAATAAATAACCGTGTATAATACCAAATTAAATATGTAGCAAACTTTGCGTGTCGTATTCGTTCTTAAAGAGCAATATTTGGTTTCGTAGCTATGTGCTCAATGAATAGTTCTTTTGCCAAATCGACTACTTTCGAAGATTACGATTATTAACAATTGATTAATGTCAAAATCAGATATCGTCTTTTAATTGGATAATAAGATTTAGATTTTATTTTACTGCGTATTATTTTTATTACGCGAGTAATTATACATTTAAAGTTTAGACTGAAGTCTCTCGGCATATGCACGACATACGTTTTTAATACACGAAGTAAATCGACTTCGCATAAGAACTAAAGCAGATATGACAATTATAGCAGTCAGTTGATGATTCTTGAGCAAATGGGACGTGACTTTTTCAATTACTGTAATTTTTTTAGCAATATTTAATTTAACTTAAGAACATATACTTAAATATTAGTAAATTTATATTTTTGATAAGTTAATTAGGTGAATATAATATTATGATTTAAAATATAACAAAAAACTAACTAACTAATACTTTAACTATACTATGACAACAAAATATTTTCTATACACTAAACCAAATGTAATGAAAATTCTTTATGTGATGATAGCCATGTAATTATATACATTACCAAGGTAATAATAGAACGCCACGTTTTCCCAACAGTAAAGTAAGGATTCCTGTTCTCGTTAGCTGGCATTTTATCCATCAAGATGCATACTATGTTAAAAAAAAATACTGAAAGATATAAAATAAGTAAAGCAAACAAGGACGCGGCATTTGTGTTGTCGAGTTTACGGTTCAACAGCGAAATTACGGTTTTCCGTTCTGTCCGTTTCCCTTAATACTATATAGAATTATTAAACCGTTATTTTTGATGTGAAACATCTATAGGGATCACTTGTAAACCGAATCGTTGGCGTGGCGACGCTTGCCGTGGCGACGGGTCGCCAAGCTATACTGAGGTATTTAAATCTCTAACAACATTATCTTTGCTCTGAGCAACGCTACGGGTCGATAACCAAACGGGTCGTGGTCGTATATTCTCTCTCCCTATATGGTACCGAACCCGGCCTGAATCCACCACAATACGACGCTTTCCGCCCTGTCGCCGGGGACTTTCCACAGGATGAAGGAACCTTAAAGGTTCAGCATGTAATCCCGATAATTGAACTGATCGGAACCTCGAACATTTTAAATCGTTGCTTTGCATATATATTAAGCTACTAGAAAAACTTCAATATCGTGTTTTAGAACTTAAATCAAATTGATGTGAAACATCTATAGTCTCACTTGTAAACCGAACTGTTATGCATATTACTTGTACACACACGATGTTTCACATCTGCCAGGCGTCCCATGACGGCTCACAAGTTTTTTTACATTAGTCTGGTCTAATATTAAATTGCACTTTGCGACAAAAAGAATGCTATAAGCCGATCTAATCAGTTTTGCCGTAAGTGCCAACTCAAATGCCGCGTACTATATGCAATATCTATAATTAATAGAAAACCCATATTAATTGATCCTAAATATTCCAAAACCGTAAAGTTTTTTTTATGTATAAAATAAAACTTACCGAAAGAGATTACAAGACTAAGAAGCACAGGTACGGTGATGAACCAGTACGAGTCATGATACTCAAGCCAGCATCTAAGAAAATACATAAAAATACATTCGTTTAATTAAATAAAATATACAATAAACCAAATAAGCCAGTTCTGGCTTAGGGCAGGTGGGACTTTAGCTCGTAATGACAAACGGAACACGAGCAGAAGGTAAAGGTTTTCGTAACGTCATAAAAATATTTCTTTACTGCTGTAGAAATCTAATACAATTTTTGTCGGTGCAGTTACGAATTCTTCCTCGCGAATTTTCGTGCTAGGGATTCAGTTGCTCTGTTTGATTTAATAGTGTTGGAAATGTCATCATGTTCATTTAATAATTAAATTTAAAACAGGCAGCGGATCAGTCGTAGCAACGCGAGCGCATAAAATTTGTATTTGTGATAATACGTTCGCCCCGTCATTGTCGCGCATAACGACTTAACTAGTAGAGGCCCTTCGCATTGCAGTGTGTGTGTGTGTTTCCACATGTTATTTCGATATTTATTAAACAACAATATTTTTAATTCAAAAAGAAAAGGAATTAAAATGTACCATACCTTACACGATATTAAAGAAAAAATAATTCGCACCAATATTCGCACTTGCTGAGTTACAATTACTGCACAGCAATATAAAATACTAATGAGTTTTTTGCTCAAAGTGATATTTGAACCAAACAAGTGAATTATGAGTATTTGATTTATTAATATTAAATCGATTAATGAATATTTAATAAATTACAGAATTATCAAAAACAAAAAATAATTAAAATAAATCAATTTACAATCGCTACAAGGAAAAATATTTACCACGCTTCAGGAATAGAAAATGTCAGTTTTGTATTCACAATTTATTTTAAGCTGGTAAGGTATACAAATAAAATAAGATAAATTGTAATTATATTACCGTTCAGTGCCATCAGCAGAAGAAGCGCGGAACATAGCGTAGACGAACACGTTCAGTACTGGGAAGAACCACCCGATTCCAATAAACCAACGCAGTCTCAAGTTTGACGCCCAAGCCTTAAAAGGTTTATCAAATAAACCACATATTCAAATAAAAATACCGACCCAAATAACGAATTCTATTCAAATGAACAATGTATTATAATTATAATAAACTAGCTTTTATCCGCGACTCCGTCCGCGCGGAATAAAAAAAAATAGAAAACGGGGTAAGAATTATCCTATGTCCGTTTCCTGGTTCTAAGCTACCTGCCCACCAATTTTCAGTCAAATCGATTCAGCCGTTCTTGAGTTATAAATAGTGTAACTAACACGACTTTCTTTTATATATATAGATTTTGTTGTTGATTTTTTCTTGTATTTACTTCAACTACAATTCCAAGTGTCCAAATGTTAAAAATATGTCTAAACTTGTTGCGAGTTTGTCAAAATAACTTTGGGTACTAAGATATTAATTTTTACGATATGTTCGATGAGTATTACTTTTCCAGGAACTGAGAGATTGCACTCATATCGTCACAGAGTGCATATCGTACCTTAGCTAACAACACCGCATAAGTCACTTTTACAGGAGACAAAAAACATCTTTTTTTAAATAGATGTTTTTGGAACGAAGTTTCTTATCGCGCGTTGTGAAAGGGGCTAGACGGAAAAAATTCTTACGAAAAGTTGTCACTACACTTTTTGCTATAGACGAATGAGCGCTACTTCACCATGGCAACGACGTGACAATAAATAACGAAAATTCATAGAAATAAAATGTACTTCTTGTGAAGACTTAAGTTTTGTATTCATAGAATAAACATTGGTTCCTTCACTAATTAATTTAAAGGAACTTCGTTCCATCCAGGTGTCCCTTGACACCTCTCAAGTTTTTTTTTAGTTATTTCTTAATGAATACGCTATTTAGCGTTTAAGAATAAATAATTTCTTTAGTTCTTGTCGATTTACTCTATTTTAACTTTTTTTCTATATTTCTTTACCTTTCAATTATCATGTGACCAATGGTTAGATGCAAAATGAGCAGCTCTATCTAATGCAGTCATGTCAAAGATACCCGCGGGCCGTATCAATAATCGCAATGTGTCACAGAAAGAAGAATCATGTTTTTAGAGTTTTTAGACGTCATCATTCGATTCTAATTTCATAAATAAAATGTTACAATAATTCAGTTCTTTTCTTTTCAATCTGGAATTATCTAAATTTAATAAATGGCCGTCTGCAAAATTGAGTTTGACATCTCTGATCTAATGGCATTAAAATATGAAAACCGCCAATTTTTGACTTGCGGCGTTGTAAGCTAAGAGACGATATTATATCCTTCGTTTCTATTGAAACCCTACATTAGTTAAAGACGTCAAATCATGGCGGTCATATTGATATAGAGAAATACACTAAAAGTCTGTTTTGACAAACAATAAGCGAGTGTTTCCCACTGATTCAGAATTCTTATTAGTATATTCATACGAATGAAGAATTTTGGTTCAGTTTTTCATTATGAATGGCTTTGATGATTATGAAAACAAAATTCTTATCGTGGGTTTCCGAGATTAAAGTCCTCGTTTAAAACATTTCGTTATCTATGTTTTGTCAGAGATAATGACAGAGACGACGATGTATTTTATATAGAGTCTTTGGTCTCAGAAACCCACGGTTAGAAAGAGCTATTTATCATATCAACATATACTATGTTAATTAATATAGTAACGTTTATTATAAATATTTACTAGAAGTTTAATAGAAAATATAGAGATATTTTTATAATTCTAAGTTAATAAACAAAAATAAAAGTTTTTTTCATAAAAATATAATTTAGTATAGCAAGCAGTCATCTTTACTAATTTAAAATACATGAAATTCGAAATTTTTTCAAAAAAAAAATCCATTTTCTTTTTTCCAAACCCAACATTCGATTATTACTGCCAACTATATCCAGCACAAGCTCAAAGCATAGTTGGTGTGGTTAAAAATGATTAATAAATTTTTATTAAAAATCGAAAACCAAGGTGTAAGGAAAATATCAAAGTTAGTATTATCTGAAATGTAACTTACCACATTTAGGATTAAGAACAAATGCAGTCCTTCCGCAAACATCCACATATAATTGGCCTCCATGCCATACATCGTCAATATATGTAGTAGTTGGCACCAAAGCTAGGAGAATGAAAATATAATTAAAACATGTGTCCTCAATAAATATAAAAAAAATAATACTGTAAGTATGTAGAGTCAAGTTTCGAGTCAACCTTTTATACTACTATTTAATACTTACGTTATTCTGTTGAACAACCTCGACTTTCTCGATAACTAACTTGTACCATAATATCCAAATCACGTTATTCACGACGTATGATCCATATAAATGCTTATGAATCAATGTCCGGGGACATCGCAGGGACCTAAGTATAAATTTGAAAAAAAAAAAAACAAAAATTTTAAGCACAAAAAACCGTCTTTCAAACAAAATTAACAAAATAGAATTATTGTTATTTCGGAACTGGTGTCGCCTGATGCAGATTTTATTATCACTATTATATTTATAACATAACAAAAATTAAAATAAATGAAATTTAGTAAAATAAAATTGAAATCCGTAATTATTCACTCCTAAGTTTAGTTAAGTGCCTATCTAGATCGAAACCGTTTCCAAAATAACAATAATTGTACAATGTAGACATAATACAAGAAAGGAAATAGTTTTCTGTCTTTCTAGGATATTCCTGAAATTATATTGTTACTTTTTAGTGCATTTTGTTTCAGAATATTATGCTTTGAAGTAGTTTTTTTTTGTTATAAATTTTTGTTTATTTCTCGATTTTTAGTTAATCAGAAGTTCTTTAAGATTAAGAATTTTAGCAATTACCAAAATGTAAACAAATCATTTTTCGTGATCATCATTCAAAGAGGAGTCAATTTGACTCCGCTCCCTCCGATATATTACTTATTTGTAATTTAACTTTAAACTTTTTAATTTTCACTTTGTATGTTCACTTGTTTTAAGCCTATGTTAAATTTCTCTGCAGTTATTATAACAAAATATTTCATTAGTAATATAAACAAAACTAACTTATAAACTTAATGATAAACCATACCTTAGGTATTGCAAAAGAATCATAGAAATGGTGACAGCAACCGTAGAGATTTTGTAGCCATATATATAGATATTGTTGACAATTTTCCGGAACTAAAACAATAAAATAGATTTACTACATAAGCTGATGCACGCGATTCCGTCCGCGATTAGTCAAAAAAAAACTAAATTCGTAGCCTATGAGGTCTGTCAGGCAAGGTTGCGAGTTTTTTTTTATATTTCCGCGCGGGCGGAGTCGCGGGCGATAGCTAGTATTAATGGTCGCCGACAAGCAAAAGAAGACGATAGAAGCGCTGTTATCGCGCCTAATTCTGTAAGAAAATACGTAAACTACATAGACAAAGAAAGTTACACTCAACACTAGTCACCTATAGCCTGATAAGGATTTTGCCGACAGTTTTTTGACATTAGCAGGGGGCGGTTATAAGCTACTATCTTTTGCTCGCGACTTCGTACGCACGGGATTGAAAAGAACTTGTTAAGTAGCCTATGTGTTTATTTTTCTGGCAGTGTTCTACATCTACAACAATTTTAATCCAGACCTATGCAGCCATTCTGGAGATACCATTCATATAAATTTTCACATTTATATTAGTAGGATTTTAATTTAGTTTCACTTATGCCCACGGGACCAGATAATATTTTCGGCCATAAGCGCTCATTCGGGCACTTTAAAACTCTGCGTAAAAATTTCAAGTAGTATAAGGTAAGTAATCTGTACATACCGTTAAGTCCTCGAGGTCTACGCAGTCGGTGTAGTCAGACCAGGTCTCATTGGTGTCCGGGTTCACTTCCCACCTTCCATACTCGGTGCATCTAAACAAGATGTATCGCGATTATTCTATTTTTTTTAAATACATATTCATTTGTTACGATACTATGAGAGATTAAAGATTTTACAAAAAAAAAAATAAAGACATTTCAATTAGTTAACTATCAAGAAAATGTATAAGAATTCCCAATTTTTTTCACATTACAATTGCTTTGTGTAAAAATTTAAATAATGATTGAATTGTTTCACAAGCATGATATTTCACAATTCATTAGCAATTCGATAAGTATTACTAGTACTAGTAATACAAAAAAAGGCGGCGAAAAAAAAACCTTGAACTGGACAGAAATGTTAATCCAAAAATCATCACCGTCTCAAATAGTAACTTAAAATTATAACTTCAATAAAATGTCACGAAATAATAACTACAATTTATATTAAAACTGAATACCTCTTATGTGCCAGCCGCCTTGAGTCAAAACCTATGACGATGGACGGGCACGGTTGATGTACAGTAGTACCCGCCCTGGTTTCGTTCCAGCACGCGAAGCCATCGAAGACGCGTGGGCAATACAAGCCTTCCGGTGTAACGATTTCCGTAGCATACGAATCTATGGTACAAAACATTTTCAATCACATTATTTGTTTGCGATGTCAAATTTTCTTTTATTGTTTTTTTTTTTCAGTTATTTATTCATAAAGTCTTATATATATATATATATATATGTGTGTGTGTGTGTGTGTGTGTGTGTATATTGAGAATGTAAGTAATAGTAAATATTAAATAGAAAACATAAAAATATTTGTACATTGATTTATTGCTTGCGGTTTTTTCCTCTTGAATAGTTTGTTTAATATTTATACGAGGATATATATCCATTGTACCAAAGGTTTGGGAATGCAGTCAATGAAGCATGTACTTCTAAAGTTTTCAAATGTCCGGAGAAAACCGTAAAAGTTTTAGGGAATGACGCTGATTTTGTAACATTATCAGATAAAAAGGGAAGAAAATTCTCATATTTCGTAACCGAAAGGAGAGCGGAGATAGGCAAAAACAAGAAATGTGTTTAGTCAATCAACAACTCCCGCCCGTAAAATAGAGGGGTAGACAGAGACCTCCATTTGGCGTGGTCCTGACACACATTAGGTCTCGAATATAAATGCGTGAGCTTTAACTGAGAATTTGGAAGTAAAAAAAATCATTACTTCCTTTTAGATCGTTTTAATAAACTGATCAATTTAAAATTAGACTAATTAATTTTCTGTAAAAACAGCAGTTTGAATGTGAAAACAGTAGTTTGTGTATGTCACTGACAGTGTGATGTCGATCACAACAAAGTTGTTAATTTAACATTTTATTTTTTTTCAGTGGACCCCTTTCAAAATTTCACGGTTTTTGACAGCTGCTAAATTTCTTCCTCAACTTGAAAAGCTAAATTTTTCCACCCATTCACCAGAGTTGGGTCTCCCAAGGACCATCCACCACTTTGGAAATTGCCTTAAAAGGAGAAAAGTAGTAATATTTTAAATTTGTCTTACCATTCGTATTGCCGAAATCGGGATTGTAGCATTGGTGTATCAGTAGGGCGTAGAATTGAAGCATCGGGGTTTTCACGAATCTCATGTAATTAGAAAAATTGTCCATGTTTGCAGCAGTGTCTGAAAACAAAGAGAAATATTAGAATACAAAGATATTGTGATTGTGTATAACGTCGACGATAGTGTGGGTTTCCACTGTCTGAAAACTTGCATAAAACTTTATCATCCTCTTTGGAAAAATTAAGACATCAAAATATTTACACAACTCTAGCTTGTTGTAATAATAAAAACATATTTAGAAATGTTGCAATCATAACAGATTACGTCTCAACTATTCAAGAGTTCTGTTGTACATATGTGTCGGAAGATATTCATAAGAATGTCACTATATTAAATATTAATCAGATTACTTCGAAACACTAAAATGCTAAATTGTAAACTAACACTAAAATGCTTAACTGTATTGTTTTGTTATTTAATAAGTAATAACAGCGTCGGAAATGAAATGAAAATGAATTTAATTGATGTTTCTTAAGTTCACCGTTTACCGAGAAGAGTTTACTATCTGTTAAATTTAATCACGTCTAAACACATTTTCGCTTTTAAGAAACAGCTACACGATTTAATTCATTTCTGTTTAAAAAAATGGTTATTGTGAGAAAATTACAATATATATATCTTTTATATATATATATATATATATGCTATCGCGGACTTTTATTTTGCACATTTAAAGAGCTACATATCTTCCATACATCATTTTTTGTAGGTCCTATTGTTTAGCCTACGTAAGCGCCGAAAGCAAAAATGTCCCTAAACTTCGCAACTCATTTTGAAGCTAAATTCAAAATCTACTAGTCTTCTAGTTATTTAAAAAAATAAAAAAAATGGGACCTATTTGCAAGCAATTCCTTTCGATTAAAATAATTTTTATCAAAATCTGACCACCAGGGGCGGAGCATCGCGGTAACACACACAAAAAAAATACAGTCGAATTGATAATCTCTTCAATCTTTGAAGTCGGCTAAACAAAACAAGAACATCATAAATATAGTCCAAGCCAATCAAACACTCCTTTTTTAAAAATGAATCATAAACCAATCGTCAGAACTTTGCCAAATTTACGTGGACATAAAAGATAACTAACAGCTTTCAAATGACGAAATAATTATCAAAATCGGTTTACTAATAAAAAAAATAACGAACTAATACATCGTTGTGAGGATTTAAATCTGTGCAGCTGCTCGCCGCTGTTGCATAATAAACAGTAACACTTTGAGAATAAAGATGATATTTATTTACCACGTTCCGTCTCCCGAAATGGTGAAAAATGCGGAGGTTCATTTGGCCACACCAAATGAAGGTACGTGAACTCTACCTACCCCTATGAGTTATAGGCGTGAGTTGTGAGACTGACAGACTAGAAATTAAGGCTCTTTGATCTTGATCAGTTTGTTCACTTGTAAAATTTTAACATTAAAATTACGCCTATTAAAATTACGGGAATAAATGTATAAGAATATTCCTCATAATATCAAGGACAGTGATTGTAGTACGCGCAAAAACTACAGAGCAGTTAAGTATATACTACATGAAAGCATTATTACGGTGAAGACAGTTTTTTTTTTTTTTTTTTTTTTTTTTTTTTTTTATAAGAGAAGGGGGCAAACGAGCAGCGGGAACACCAAGGTGTTCATCGACGCCCATGGACATCTGCAATACCAGAGGAATCGCAAATGCGTTGCCGGCCTTTGAGATGGTGATACGCTCGCTTCTTGAAGGACCCTAAGTCGTACTGGTTTGGAAATACCGCCGAGGACAGACCATTCCACAACGCGGCCGTGCGCGGCAAGAAATTTCGCGAGAACCGCACTGTTGTGGAATGCCAGCCATCCAGATGGTATGGATGGTACCTGGCGGTCTGTCGGGTCGTCCGATGACGAAACTCGGCGGCAGGAATCGTTCCAAACAGTTCTTCGGAACACTCCCCGTGGTATAAACGATAAAAAATGCAGAGGGAACTGACGTCCCTCCGCAAGGCCAGAGTATCAAGCCGATCGGTAAGAGCTCGGTCGTTGACGATTCGAGTCGCTCTCCGTTGTATGCGGTCAAATGGAAGAAGCTGGTACTGGGGTGCTCCCGCCCAGAGGTGCGAGCAGTATTCCATGTGGGGCCGAACTTGCGCCTTGTACAGTTGTAGGCGGTGGCCCGGCTGGAAATACTGCTTCGCCCTACTGAGCACACCCAGCTTTTTGGAGGCCAGCTTTGCCTTGTCTTCCAAGTGACCGCGAAACTGAACGTCACTCGATATGTCAACGCCGAGAATACCGATACTGGCTGAGGCAACCAGGGGAGTGCCCTCAAAACGAAGATCTACGACAAAGGGTTGTTTTTTAGCGGTAATGGCGCACACTTGTGTCTTTTTGGGATTGAATTCAACGAGATTTCGTCGACCCCAATCCGAAACTTCACCCAGTAGGGTCTCCAGTTCAGACACAAGTTTGGTCCGGTTCTCATCGGCAGTAGCCCGAGAAACATTGGCACGGGCCGTATACAGTGCGTCACACGTGCTATCGTCTGCATAACAATGAATGTTGCTAAATTGCAGCATGTCATTGATATGCAGAAGAAACAAGGTGGGCGACAGTACACAGCCCTGTGGGACACCAGCGTTGATTGGTTTCGGGTCAGAGCACGCACCGTCAACAACGACCTTGATGCTCCGACCCTCCAAGAAGCTAGAAATCCAGGCGCATAGTTTCTCGGGCAGCCCGTAGGAAGGCAACTTCGCAAGAAGTGCTTTGTGCCACACCCGATCAAAGGCTTTGGCCACGTCCAAACTAACCGCCAGGGCCTCCCCCTTGCCCTCGATTGCCTCCGACCATCGATGCGTGAGGTACGCAAGAAGATCACCAGCTGAGCGACGTTGTCGGAAACCGTACTGACGATCGCTAATCAGCTGATGCTCCTCTAGGTACCTCATAAGTTGGCAATTGATGGTCGTTTCCATGACTTTCGAGAACAAGGTGGTAATGGCGATCGGCCTGTAGTTGGACGGATCTGAGCCATCGCCTTTTTTTGGGATCGGGTGGATTATGGCAGTCTTCCATGATTTCGGGACAACGCCTAAGGAGTAGGAGAACCGGAACAGGCGCGTTAAAACCGGTGCCAACTCAGGAGCGCAAGTCTTAAGCACGATGGGGGGTATCCCGTCAGGCCCACTCGACTTATGAATATCCAGAGATTGCAGCGATTTCCGCACTGATCTCTGGATAAACTGGATTTCGGACATAGAGGTCTCGCCGCATGGGATTTTCGGCGGCGAGATTTCTTTCGTTCTTTTTATGTTAAATTATTAACTATTTATTGGAACGAAGTTCCTTATCGCGCGTTGTGAAAGGGGGCTAGACGGAAAAAATTCTTACGAAAAGTTGTCACGACACTTTTTGCTATAGTAAGTATTAGGTCCTTACATATGAAATTGGCGTTTTGTATGGGAGGAACAAAAAGTCGAATATTTTTTAATATAATATATTTAATTAATCAAAGTATGAACCATTATTTTCTATGCCCTTTTGCCATCTCATAGGTAGTTCATTGATCCCTTTACTAAAAAAAACAGTCGGACGGGAATCAATAAAATCTTTGAAGGCGATTTGGACTGCCCCATCGGAGTTGAATTTTTTCCCTTGCAAGAAGTTATCCAAATTTCGAAAAAAATGGTAATCTGTTGGAGCAAGGTCCGGGGAGTACGGAGGATGTCTTAGACTTTCCAATTGAAGCTCTTCTAATTTAGTAGCCGTCTGTTGCGCAGTGTGTGGTCTAGCGTTGTCGTGAAGCAGCAGTGGCGTGGAGCGATTGACCAGCCTAGGTTGTTTAGCCGCTAGCTTTTCCATCATGGTTTGCAATTGCTGACAATAGACATCAGCCGTAATAGTCTGGCCAGATTTGAGAAAACCGTAATGAACAATACCGGCACTAGTCCACCAAACGCTTACAAGTAACTTTTTTGGGGTTAATTTTCGCTTGGGGCAGGATTTGGCTGGCTGGCCAGGATCCAACCATTGCGCTGAGCGCTTCCGATTATCGTAAAGAACCCATTTTTCATCACAGGTAATGATTCGGTTTAAAATACCTTCATTATTGTGCCGGTTTAGTAATGTAACGCAACAGTCGACGCGCGTTTGCCGGTTTGCTTCAGTCAATTCGTGAGGTACCCACCTTTCAAGCTTTTTAATCTTCCCAATTTGCTTCAAGTTATTTAAAACAGTTTTATCACTAACATCGCAGCCTGCAGCTAACTCGGACGTGGTTTGCGATGAATCCGCTTCCACAATAGCCTTCAACTCTTCATTATCAACTTGAGTCTCAGGCCGTCCACGGAGCTTGTTCTGCAGATCGAAATTTCCAGAACGAAAACGTTGGAACCAAAAACGAACTGTGTTTTCTTTTGCAACACGACCGCCATACACATCATTCACCCTTCGAGTCGTTTCCGCAGCACTAGTGCCACGGCGGAACTCGAACTCGTAAATAATGCGATATTTTAAGTTTTCCATTTTGTAAAATGAGTGACGCAAACAGAAAAAAACAGAAGAAAAAAAACAAATGAATGACGGTCATCGAACCACAAATACATGAGTCTATAGCTGTACAAATTTGAATTTGGAATTCCTTACCAAAGAGGAAAAATTCGTGATTAAAGTGGCCAGTACGAAAAACGCCAATTTCATATGTAAGGACCTAATATGTTAACGACGAATGAGCGCTACTTCACCATGGCAACGACGTGACAATATATAACGAAAATTCATATAAATAAAATGTACTTCTTGTGAAGACTTAAGTTTTTTATTCATAAAATAAACATTGGTTCCTTCACTAATTAATCGAAAGGAACTTCGTTCCATCCGGGTGTCCCTTGACACCTCTCAAGTTTTTTTATTCTGTATTTCAAAATGGAAATACACTTTTTTATTTCATTTAATACGAATTTAAAATATGTTAAATTAATCTTCATGTTAAATCACAATAAAAAAGTAATCTATTTTTTTATCATGCACTTATAATTGATTTTAAATTAGGACAGGAATCCATTTTGTTATATGTAAATTAAACTCCAAGCGTTTTAATAACTTATTAATATCCCCTGTCTGTAGTTTTTAACGGAACTTGTGCATAAAAGTTCTTTTTACATATTCTGTATTAATACTGTGGTCCGCTTTCATTACTTCGTGATTAAAATTTACTTTATAAATCACCGCAAAACGCCCACCATCGGAGTATATTTCGCAATTTTAATCACAACGTCTACTTGGAAGCCACGCTTATTATTAACATTTACGGTACATATATACATATATAGCGTAAATAGATATCGTATCGTAGATATGTGTCTACGACATAGAAATTGAACGCAAAATTCAATTTTGCGTAACCCTTAGATTAAAAAATAAGATAATGTAAATCAATAATGAGGAAAAAAATACATAGACTCCATAACGAAACCAGAGGAAATAAAAAATTCAAGGTGCTTAACAAAGTCATAGTTTAGTTGAAATTATTTTAAATTACGATTAAGCCATATATTGAAACACTTTAAAAGTTTTCTAAAAAACTCAAGATTTACAGAATCTAAATGTATTAAATGTTTATTACGACACTTAATTAAATACATTGTTCACGTGAACCGACTCGAAGTAGTGCGCCGAGTACGAATATAACTGAAAATTGTCATCGTATCGCTATCGTTAATAATTTCATAATTCGTATGAGATTTTTGGTGTATTTCACCACAGCTGTACATACGATAGCGAGCGTCACAAGTATTCGTGCTAGGCCCACAAATTATATTAATTTCAATAGTAATTGGGTTAAAAACATTTGGCGTCTTATATCACTTATTAAGAATTTCATATATTACTTAGAATTTTATCTTGGATTTACGCAGTTGCAACACATTTATAAAACAGTTGAAACTGGTATGATCCAATCATCTCATATTTACCTGTATGATATATGACTAAATTGGATCTCAGAGAACACTGTGTACCATAAAACAAACGTGAGATTTAACCCTGAAATCTGTTATAAAAATAAATACTATTTGTTTTACGATCTTCGACCAATGTCTAAATAAATTTAAAATCTATTGCGTATATACGTTAAAGTTTGTTATTTTATCGAGTAATACAGCACTTGAAAATCGACGGTCGGACAGCTGTATTGAAAGACGACTATGTTTTTGAGACCAAAGTCTCCGTTAAAAACATATTGTTATCGCTGTTTTGTCAATGATAATGACAGGGATGACTTTATTGTTATTTTGTTCTTAGACACCCACAGTTAGTCGTGTCAGATAAACGACGGCTTATTATTCCACAGATGTACAATATTACATTTAAATAAATAAAAGACAAGACAAAGAAAGTAATTAGATGGTAATTAAAGGAACAAATAAATCAAACTGATTTATAATTATTTAATAATTGACATTCTTCAACCTTTGTAGAAAATTAACTTTTACTGTCAGACTTGTAATTGTTTCTTAAGCAGATATAATAACAGAAATCAGAGTTGGAAGATGATGGGCGAATAAAATAATTTCTAAGAAAAAAAATTGTGCTACGAATTAGCGAGTTTGTTTAATTAAATTAAATATTGGAATGTTTAGTTAGTGGTATATTTTAAATGCTAAAGCTTTGATATTCCAGTTAAATGGAAATATGTAGTTAATTAAAGTCTTTGAGTTGCTCTTTAATTTACAAATACTATGTTTGTGAGTTTCTTTTAAGAAGGAAGATCTAATTTTTAAAAAGGTTTCATTTATGAAATATACAAACACATTATATACATATATATATATATATACTTTTCAAACACAGAGTTACTTTTGGAAATCTTACTAATTATAAATGCGAAGGTTTAGATGGACGGATGTTGGTTACAAGGTATCTACGAAACGGCTCAACGGATCTCGATGAAATTTGGCACAGATGTAGAACATAGTCTGGAAGAACATATAGGCTTTGTAGAGTTAATAATTTTTTTTCTATTTCCACGCGGACGGAATCACAGGCGACGGAGTCAAAATCGTTGCCCAATCAAATATTTAAAGCGCATTGTAAGTCTTGTAGCCAAGCGAAGCAGTGAAAAATAGAAATTTATGAAAAAAAAACCATAAAATTGGTAAATTAGAATTCTACTTAACATATTTACGTGTGTAATACTAAGCATCTATTTTTCTATGATCTAGTAAAATTGTTCTATTGAATTGTTAGTGCTTCTCTACTTGAATCTACCTTGATATTTTAGTGTGTTACCTTTACCACATCCTTACAAAATATGTATGGATTTTCATATTCCATTTCATAATATTTACTGTCTTTTTTATTTGTCATCCAAATTTTTAAATCTACAAACTTCATAGCGTCAATATGTTTGTTGTTTTAAGCTTTACGAGATTATTCCATTTATTAATGAATATTCCAAAAATAAAGTGCAGCATCTCGTTTAAATATATATATTTTTTGCATTCCATACTAGTGTCTGTGCTGCAATGAATTAAATGAAATTAAAAATATTTATAATAATTAATGTTATTTAAGAAAAACTTATATTTTTTTTTGACTTAGACTCAACAAATTAACATTTTCAATTAATAATTTAAGGTCTATGAATATAAAAAATTAGGTAATTTTTAATTGTTTTAATTTTGTTTAAAAAATTAAATAATTTTAATTTTAAAATGAATTCACATTTTACAAAGTATTAAAACATACTTGACTTGTTCCCGTAAATATCACCATGGTCCACTCCACTTATCACATCAATAACTTTTATTTTTTCAACTTTATTTCATATATATGTAACTTAATTTTCCACATTATTTTAAATTGCACCGTACAACTGGTTAACTAACACAAGTGGGATAAGTACCAATTTTTTTTCACGTATTCTAGTGGAAATAGACACAACTAAGGAGACGCTGTATCTCGACCGGCGTTCGAAACTTTACTGAATTCTCAACTCAACCGACCACTCAATGTGGCTGTTTGAGCGCATTCAACTTGAAATAATGTCAACTTTTGCAATGTTCATTAAAATAAAATTTTAGGAAATGTTTCAAAAATCTATTTTATACGTATTATGATCAATATTTAAATGTTAATCAAAATAAAATTTTGTATAAATAATAAATACTTTAACCGAATTAAATCCTAAAAAAAACTATTTAAAATGAATATGTTGTAGAAATAAACAAAAAAAATAACGAATGTGTATGAATTATAATGACATTTCATATATTTACTTTAAATCAATACTTAAGTGAGAAAGAGATTTAATATTCGTTTTTTAAATACTTCAATAAATTTACATCGAACAGCGGACGTTTGTTTAAAAAAACTACACGAGAAATTTTTAAACGATGAAATTTATACCGAACTAGCTGTCGCTCGCGACTCCGTCCGCGCGCAGTTAAAAAATGGGGGGGGGGGGGTTATGAAAAATAGATGTTGGCCGATTCTCAGACTTACTGAATATGCTCACAAAATTTCATGAGAATCGGTCAAGCCGTTTCGGAGGAGTACGGGTACGAAAACTGTGACACGAGAATTTTATATAATAGAGATAGATAATTGATGTTGGCATGTTCAGTAACATGTCATAGTGATGTGTTATCTGTATTTTGTCAAAGACAATGAGAGAGATGGGAATGTTTTATACAAGGGTTGTAGTTAACTTATATAGGAACGGCTAAAACACTTACGTACTTATATCCGGTGTCGGCACCGACTAGATTCGAGTGGGACTGGTATTATTTCGCGGACGCGGCCCGTCAATCACTGAGTGTTTTAGCCGTTCCTACATAAGTTAATGATAATGTCTTACGAAAGTTTGAATAATTTAAGGGTTTTAGTCTTAGAAACTACCAAATTGCATCGAATCTAACGGGATCCACGCCTCGAGATAAACTATTAGCTTTTAAAATATGAACATTTACATTTAACATACTTTTGCATCCCTAAATATTATTCCCAAAATTTAATTTAATTAGTGTATACTCTCCTCATGAATGGTGTAATATTTTTTAATAAATCTTTCTTGTAGAAGAAAATTTTAAAATAACAATTGCCACTTTAGTCAACAAAAAGTATTGCAGTTAGTTTAATTTTTTAAACATTGCTTTGCCAAATTAACTTATCAAGCATATGCCGACTGTTAGCGCCATCTAGGTGTTGTTATACAAATGGTGAATAGCCTCAACCAAAATAAAGACAAAGCGGCTGATGAATTTTTCTTTTTAACACATATAATATAAAAACCAAATGACTGTACACACTCAGAGTACAAGGATACAATTATAAATACGTGCATATTATACCTTTGGAATATTAACACTAAGCCGAGTTATTTAAAGAAAACTTAAAAAAATGTAAGAATACTTAAAGCCCGCCCACCCTCAAACGCCTTAATCCTTAACGCCATCTATTTTTATCATTGAGATTTACTCGGTACAGGTTGATTTTCTATCGCATGAAATTCAGAAAATACTTCTGACGTAGACGTAATAATATCAATATTGTAGGATGATTCGTCAGCTATTATATGTATATTACCACGGAGAGGCTCAGTGGATTAAAGGAACTACACTGACCCACGTCTGCGGATTTGGATTGACTACGACATACATTGGTTGATTTTTAATGTAGAGATAATTTGAAAATATCGGATTGCGTATATTAAAATCAGAAATCCGAAAACAGATTGTATCAGGGATAGAACCAGGACCTGTTGTTAACTAGTCTAGTTTCCCAAGTTTAAATGTAACAGGCATGTGAGTAGTGTAAGTTATTGATTAGATTTAATTGCATGAAAAAGTTATAATGCTTGTAAACGGCGTTTATTAAATCGATGAATATGTCGTTTCGATACAAATGAAATAATACACATGTTGGCCATTTAGATATTTAACTTTCTTTGTTATTTTTTGAATATTATGAGATAACGTGAAGTAATATTTTTAAGATAGGAGTAGCTGATGTTATTTCGTTATGTGGTAAATTAACGGAGTATCTGTGTTTGTAAGTTTGTGTCATTGCAAATTTAGACTGAAACCTTGACCGATTATATTTATAGTGTTAATCTATTGATTAATTTTTTTTTTAGTTTTTCTATTTTTTTTACGAATCGTAATCATATTTATTTAATAATAACGGTATATGAAAGATATTAGAAAAAATTGTACGTATTGCATTTAAATTGCAAACTAAAGCTGTGAACTAAATCTTTATATATATAAAAGAAAGTCGTGTTAGTTACACCATTTATAACTCAAGAACGGCTGAATCTATTTGACTGAAAATTGATGGGGAGGTAGCTTAGAACCAGGAAACGGACATAGGATAATTTTTACCCCGTTTTCTATTTTTTTTTATTCCGCGCGGACGGAGTCGCGGGTAAAAGCTAGTTACATATAAATCTGGAAACAGGCGGGTCTTATTTAAATTACAAGATTTGAACAAAATTTGTAAACAAATATTATAAATTAATGTAAATAACAATTAAGTATGCCCGAAAACAAAACAAGGTTTTTTTAAAATAACTAGTTACTCGATTCCTTTATTCTATTCTGTATTTTTTTTTTAAATTTGATTAGTAAAGTTCTTTCATTAGATATAAATATATCACTCTAATATAAGTATCAAATTAAAGGACTTGTAGAATACCGCGACAAAATCCAAATAAAAAGTTACTAAAAATTAAAAAATAGAAGCAATTCGATTGCGACTTAAGCATTCGATTAAAAAAATACGTCAATTTAAAAATAGTGCCATCAGTGGCCATTTTGAATTAACAATTATTTATTATTATTTATTTATTTATAATACAATTTATTTATAATACAAAGTGAATATAAAAAATTATATTGTCTGCGGAACTTAAGTATTGCAACTTTCAGAAACATATATGTACATATTAACAGGGAAGTCTAACTTAATCACTGTTTTAAATTTTCTTTAAAAAATTTAACGAAACTTAACTTTGAAACATTTTTTATAAAACATAAATGTACCACATTATTTATAGTTATTTCTAAAATTACTTGTAAAATGTGTACATGTCTACATATTCCTTTGCTTTCCTTGTGACATTTATTTGTTTACACAATAAGGCGCAACAGGTTGCCTAAGGTTGAGATGCCACTGCCTTTATCAAAAAATCCTCATTGAATTAAAAATATTTACTAATTATAACATAAGATGACTTATTAATGTTTCAAATTAAATACGTATTAAAATGTTTTCAAAACTTTTATTTTTTTAAATAAATTTTATCGAAAAACATTTAGAAATTAAGTTGAATTTGCGACAATTTCAATAAATCGAATATAAATTTCTTATTTAATGTTCATATAATAGTATAATGTAATCATTATAAAATAATTCGAATTAAATATTCTGTTATTAAATATTACAATAAAATAAATCTATCACAATTAATCAATTTGAACTTCTGAAATAATATGTAATTTATTTATCAAATTGTCGCAAAACTTCCTTAAATAAACTTACCTTAAAGACATTTATAACACTGACGATAAGTTTCCTTCGGGAATATAAATCTAACACTGAACACGTCCCGAGGATCGCGAGAGCTCCGAGCGTACAGTCGGGCTGCAGGTCGCGAGCTATCTGGGACTAAACTGAAATTATTACCTCTATCCGCCCACTGATGCAAATCGTTGTCTTTGATATTTCGTTCATTATTACTCTATATATCTTTTACGTAAAAAAAAAAAGTTTTATAACGCAAATTTCTTATTAAATAAATTAAAATGTTTTTTATTTAAGTAAATTAAATGGTTTTTGTTGACATTAATGAAAATATTAAAAAATTATAACAGAAATAAACTCTTGTTTATAGTTTGGGTTTGACTTGACATGTACGAGTATTGATTTATTATTCATTAGTTTCTGTAAGTCTAGTTTTTAATGGATTGTTTTATCTAGATAGGATGATATGACTTGTTTTTTAACATGCGTGTACATATATCTGATTACATACTTCTTTACACATGTAGCCCATCAGTTGAAACCCATGTTTTATATTATATTGTCATCCCACTTATTCTCTTGAATAAAGAAAGAGATAAAATATGTTTCTGTACAGGTATTTCGCTAGTGAAAACTCACGGCTGGAGAAAAAAGAACTTGGTGGAATTTTTGATTTAACGCAATTGTTATTGTGTTGTTTATTTGATATAATGATATATATATATGCGGTTCTTAATTTAACTTCTCTCCCAAGGGACCAAATTGGTAACTTTTATGTGCTCACTTTTGAGTCTCAAATAAGGAAAAGCTATATAACAAGCTTTTTTATTATCTGTTACTATAAACTTGACAGATTGATAACGACTTTTTGGCATTTTGATGACCATCAAATACAGTAAAGCTACTAGCAATTATCTAAAAGTGTCTTTGGCTCCTTTTCTACCTTTATTTTCTTATTTTTTGTTCTTTTCTTATTTGACTTTACCTACCTTTTTATAACCTAATACTTACTCAATCCTTTGGACATTGGCGGTGAATAAATTAGCCCATCGGTGTGCTTTCACGTCTCAAGGAGAAGTTGATACTCTGTAAAGTTTGTTCCAACGAAAAATGTGCAATCTGCACAATACTGCCATGTCATAATTATCGAAATAGATACACTTAGGAAAAAAAAAAACTTTAAAATATAATAATCTTTAAATCCATGTCATAAGAATAATATGTAGAGCAAGTATATTTTTGTTGAAATATGTACTTTTCTAGTGATTTTTGACCGAACTAGGTTATTTACGAGTACATTACATTTGAAACTATTTTTTTTTTATTTCAATCATCAGACTAGTAACCTCACAAAGGATTTAATCAATATTTTGCTGTGATTTTGTAGATAATTAGAAAAAAACTCTAGAAGATAATCTTTAAATCCATGTCATAAGAATAATATGTAGAGCAAGTAAATTTTTGTTGAAATCTGTACTTTTTTAGTGATTTTTGACCGAACTAGGTTATTTACGAGTACATTTTATTTAAAACTATTTTTTTATATCTATCATCAGACTAGTAACCTCACAAAGGATTTAATTAATATTTTGCTGTGATTTTGTAGGTAATTAGAAAAGTTACAGGAGAAATCATTTTTATAGTCTTATTTTTGTACATAAATAAATGCATATATAGCTACATGAACTAATATATTCTAGAGCATCATTTATCATCATTATGATCATTCCGGTCGGGATTTTTTTTTTCAGAGAATATTTTTAGATCCAAGCGTAGTAGCTAGCTTTTAATAACTTTTTGTAGATTCTTTAAGATTTCTTTTAATTTCATCATTGTACTTTTACATAATATTTAGAGTTTCATATAAAAATCTAAGGCGTAATCTAAAGAGTGACAAGTTAAATATCAGGAGTAAGGGTACATTCCAGTAAAATTGTCAAAAAAAGTAGAATTCAAATGTCTTTAAATAACCTTTTAGCCAACCTCTAAAAATAGGTATGATGTCTTATTTTTATTTCCCTCAATGGTACACAATTTTATAGGGTGTAGTTTTATTATTATTTTTTTTATTTGTTATTGTGGTTTTTATACGAAAGGATTTTGAATAATAACAACAGTAGAAGGAAATTAATTTAATAAAGTAATTAAAAGTAATTAAAATTAATTAAAATTAAAAATGTTTAGAAAAAAAATAACAATTGATATTAATACAAAAAATATAAGAATTTAATAATAATACTAAAAAATTCAAGAATTTGTTTTTTAACTCAAAAAAAAATATAAGTTAAAAAAACTAAAGATTTATTGTTAATACAAAAAAAAACGATAAAATTGTAGTTAGTTAATACAAAAAAACGAAAAAATTATTTGTAATACAAAAAAAAAGGAAAAGTTATTGTTACTACAAAAAACGAAAGAATTCTTGTCAATACAAAATACTGCAACAATTAATATTAACACAAAAAATACAAGGATTAACAATTAATATAAAAAAATTACAAGAAGTAGTATTACAACAAAAAAAAAATACATGTTATGGTTAACCTGAGATCAATTCGATTGAAAGAATAACTTAAAATAATTTTAATTAATAATAATCAAAGTCTTAAAATACTAATCGAAACGTTTATAATTATATATTTTAATAATGATTTAATAAATATTAATAAAATTACGTACTCACAAACTATTTTGAATTGTATATAAAATATATAATTATATTTTACCAACGTTAAAAATTCGTTCTTTCCCAAACCCTCATTTAGCAAGGCGTTAAAATATCAGTATATAATTATTTCTAAAACACGCTTACAAAACAAGCTAGCGGTACCTGATGTTAACTGCCGCCCAAAAATTTAAAAAGAGGACGGGATAAAGAAAAAGGATTCCTTTTCCTATTCCCTCCCTCAATAAATTCACTTCTCTTTGCCTATCATTGCCTTATCAGAAAATTGTTTATATTCATACAATAGTATTGGTTATTAGATTAGATAGGAAACATTCGATATAATTATAGCATTAAATATAATTATATAAACTTTAATGATGAATACTTTAACTATGCTAATTTCAACGACGATTTCAAATAACTATTATGTTTGAATAATCTTCCCTAAATTAGGGATGACTTTGAATAATGATTAATATTTTTAAACTAAAAAAAAAAAAAAAAAACTATAATAAAGAAAATCAATATAGATTATATTATTTTTTTTCTATTATTTTTTTTGTTTATAAAGAAGATTATATTATGTATGTATGTATCAAACTTTTCCGAGAATGCCAGTTAAGGTAATTTTCCCGAAAAAAAGTAAAATATATTTCTTTTATCTCATCTCAATGAAAAACGAATCTTTTTTTTGAAAATAATTTGATAATCGTCGTCACAATTTCGGAAATAGTATTTCCTTTAATTGTAATAATATTAGAATATGCATTTAAAAATATGCAAAATACGTTATATACTTAACCTAGTAGAGTATAATATATTGAATTAAATACAGCTGCAATTTTATAAGTAACAAGAAAAACATTTTTATAAACAATATATATAGTAATTAATAGTCGAAAAAACATTTTAATAATACTAATTAGACATATATTGGGCTGCAATATAGCCTCATCTGCAATACATTATAAAATATTTGTAGATCAGTACAAAGTGTATATATATAGGTATATATATAATCATTACATTATTTGTGACAATAATCATCTAAACATATATTTATATATATATATATATATATATATATATATATATATATATTGGGGTCCTTAACAAATCCTTTGATAAGTCATCTAAGATACATCCTGTATATAAGAAAGTACAAAAGAAATACGTATAAATACTATTTTTTTTTGTTTTTCATTTTTCATTTTTAGGATTTTTTATTATTTTTTTTATTTTTTTTAATATCAACATTAACTTTTTTTTAAATAATTTAACTTTTTGAATATTTTCTATTTTGCCACAATATACAGTTTACGTATACACCACACATTCATTCATGAAATTAACTTTAAAATATCAAAAAAACATTCTACCTAGTAACGGGATAATAACATACAATATGCCAAGTCTCCTTAGGAAAAAATACAGGATGTTGTATATAATATTGTAATTTTTATAACAACGAATTCGTCGTGAAGTTTAACAAACAGAATGTATTGTAAAGTCTAAAACAAAGTTTACAACGAATTCATACAAACGTATACATTTTTCTTGTCCAGTTGAGAATAGCTTTGTTGGTTTCATTTTCAAATTTATACAACGTTACGAATTGCCAGTCGCTGTCGTGCTGACCTCCAGCGTGCCGCAACAGACATGTCTAAGAAATGCAATTTATTAAAAAAAAATGTCATTTTATATGTCACTGTAAATTCACATTTACAAAACACCTATGTTTCGTCAATTGAAACCTACAGACAATTATTAAATTACTACCTATTATACTACCTACCGAACCGAGAACGTCGGTGGCTCAGGGGTTAAGCACTTGACTTGCACACTGCATGTCCAGGGTTCGAATCCCGCCATGTACCAATGTGTTTTTCGATTTTAGATTTACATATGTACATTTATCCGACGTTCTTACGGTGAAGGAAAACATCGTGATGCAACCTGCACATATCTGAGAAGAAATTTAATTATATGTGTGAAGTCAACCAACCCGCACTGGGCCAGCGTGGTTGACTATGGCCTAGTCACCCCTAACTTGGGGTAGGCTCCGAGCCCCTCAGTGGGGACATATAGTGAGCTGATGATGAATACTAACTACCATATCTTTTAAGTTGGACCACAGATATTCTCCGTGACATGTCACCGACAAAGATTAAAAGAACCCAAATGCGAACATAATGATTGGTACAGTATGTGGTATTTCACGTATCGCATCTTGTCCTTCTGTTTTACTTACCATATCTTCGGTCCAACTAGAGGCGGAGCAGCCTATAATTTTGTTCAAATTGGTAGATAGGCAATCACTATTTAGTACATTTTTAAAAACTTACCTCTTAATTCATGAGACTCGGGTTTGTTAAACAAACTTTGTACACAAGTCATTACAGAAGAGAGTACTTTTAGTTGCCAAGTAGAGAAAACGATCCATATTAAATGCTGAAAAATTATTAATAAGTAAAAATTACTAAGATACTTCGTATATACGTATTCAGAAATATTATGCTGGTGTTATTTCTATGTAAATTGTGCGAATTATTTTCATGTATAAAAATAATTTATCTAACATGTTCATAAAAGTAAAACCACGAAATAGGCACAGTTATAAATATTTGAACTGTATAAATATTTAGAAAAATCATTTAATTTAGTAAGATAGCTATTTTGTGATGATTTTACGCCTTAAAGTTGCGTTTTGTTGCATAAATAATACTTACCATAATCGAAGCGGTGAGCGCAAAATAGCTCTCATATACTTCCATCGACATAAGTGTGGTTTTCAGACTAATTACGTGTAAGGTTATCATTAATGCAATAAAAGTCCCCTGAAATATACAATTTAATTTTATAGCGGATACACACGGTGAAATTTATTTGCAAATACGCGTCTGATGCATCTCGTTTACTTGGTGTTGTATTTGCTTGTAGACAAAATTGCGCTATAAACTAGTGAGTTACCTACTAAGTTAGTGCCCTACTAAGCTACCAACGCTATATTTATTTAGAAGTTTAGATACTTACCATTGTCACAAAAAAGAAAAGGGTTTTCTTATATCCTCGTTTAGGGCCACTTGTAGCTATGGGTTTTTGAAAGTAAATTTTTATTTTTACAAATATCAGCGTAACTGCAACAGACATAAAACGATTATCATATGTTCTCATTTAATTTAATATTAATATCAATCAAACTCGAAAATTTATATTCAAAAAAATTAATTTAATTTAATTTAATATTCCAATAAGTTAATTGTGGCTTGCGAAATTCCTGTTTAATAACATCAATGCCTCGTAGGATCACAAAATCATAAAGTTTACATGCAAAAGATGCCGTTAAAAATGGTTAAAAAGTAAGCGTTTTAATCTTACATGCACAGCCTATTGTGTACAATATAATTGGTCTGAACATCATATCAAACGAAAATTTGCGGTAATTCCAGCAACTGTAACAAAAGAAAAATATGTAAGATCAAAGTTAACTATATTTATTTGTGTCCAAAATTTTAGCAATGTTTAAACCAATACGTAATTTAATGTTCGTAAGAAACGGGATTCTTACCACGATTAGGTTGTTTGAGTTCCCGATATTTCGGCACAGTTGCATGCGCCATGTTCACAGGTTGACTACGCGTTCTAGTTGGCGTATTTTGTTTACACATTCCGGCCCGTACCGGTTTTCGATATATAACTTCAAACTTTCGTGGTTTTACTAATATAATTTTCGTAAGAACGGGAAGACCATGGTCAACCCGTGAACATGGCGCATGCAACTGTGCCGAAATATCGGGAGCTCAAACAGCCTAATCGGGGTAAGAATCCCGTTTCTTACGAACATTATATTAGTAAAAACCACGAAAGTTTGAAGTTATATATCAATACGTAATTATTTTATAAAAAATACTTGGAGATATTATTTTTAAAAATGTTATTTTCGCAAAGAACAAACATTACAGAATTGTAGAGCAGTGCGACCTAGTGTCGGCGAATTCGAACAAAGATACATATATGAAGTATACATTAATTCGCATATAGTCGTTCGCAATGTAAATAATTGAAAAAACGCAAGCATAAAACATGTTAAAGGTCACCCAGCTCTTTTGATAAACAAAGAAACTCTTTCTCAACGTGAAAGTAAGATTTGAAAAAAATAATAATAACGTTAACAATAACGACCATAAAGCGCAAAGTAGCAATAGATATAGTGACTATTGACGGAGAAACGCACTGTAACTTCGGTTGCTGCACTGTTTGCGTGACTTCTCTCTTAAAAGAGTAGTAAAAAAGGTAAAGACCTCAAGTAAAATGCCTTATCGTTAGATTAAATATATGGTAACAAATTTATCGCTCAGACAAAAAAATGCAAATATTATATAAATTTTTAATAAACCGCTAGATCGCTAGAACACATATAACATTATATTAAACTAGCTTTTACCCGTGATTTTCAGTCAAATCGATTCAGCCGTTCTTGAGTTATAAATAGTGTAACTAACACGACTTTCTTTTATATATATATATAGATATAGATAAACGTGACACGTTTTAAACACGTTCTCTTCAAATTTTTGAATTGAAACAACAGTTTTGAATTCTTATTTGAATAATTTATAATTTAATAACAACAATGTTCTGGTATAAAATCATATGTAATAGTTCAAAGTGATCATTTACAACATTTGTTTTTTCTCAAGACTCTTTCACCCCATTACTGACCCCAAATTTAGTATACTTAGTTCCCTACAAAATATTAATTACATTCGATAAAGTGACAAATAAGTTATATTATAAATATAACTTATTTGTCACTTTAATATATAACTTATTTGTCACACAAATACAAATAAGTTATAATTGTAGTATACTCGTAGTACTTACCTCGACAATTTACAAGTTATTTCTTGTATGTAATACCAGACAGGAAAGATGAGTAAACAGTAGCCGAAAATGATGTACATCTTCTCGTTAATGCGAAACACTGTCAAAACCTGCATTAATTTAAATATGTATTAGAATAGTCGTCACCAAAGTTTACAAATATTGTATACAGTATGATATTTTTAACTCACTTTGATAAATTACTTGGTAGAATTTTTTTTTCATAAATGTCATACTAAGTTTTAAAAAGTGACAACACAGTTTCATAGATAAAAAACACCTAATAAAATGAGAACACTCAGCGTAGAGATCGCCTCTGTTGTTCTTACAATAGACTCGCTGTTCGGAAAGGGACATCTCGAAACTACTAACGTTATTTATTACTAACTTTTTAGTTTAACATTCGTTAAAAATATTCGCAATGCGCGCATGAGCACATGTTCATTTGTCACATTGACTTATTACATCTTCATCACACCAGAATTCGCCGAAATAGCTAAGCGAAGGCTACCCATAAATATCCGCAATTGCAGATGCGTTGTTAAACTTTAATCGACGGAGTAGGAGACACACAGAAAGAGAATACTTGACAATCTTATGCGTCCTCTCCTCCTCCAAACTCACTACCCTTTCCCATCCTTTCATTCTAAGAAAAAAGTAAGGGAAAGGAAAGGAAAAGAAGAATAAAATTAGGCCTCCGGTTCGCACGCTCATTAGACAAAACTAGGAATTGCTTCCATTTCAGGCATGTGTTCTGTGCGGTTATGGTTTTCACCGGTCGATTCGGCCTATTTGTGCAACAGATGTTGTTGCTGGCTTCTACCCCTGGTAATATATATTGTAATACATATTAATAATAATAATTTTCTTTGACAAAACAGAAGCAAGAATATGTAAAGTATCACGGCAGTCGACTTCAATGGTTACAGCTGTAACCATAACGACAAAGGCCTGGATCAAAGAGTAAGCAATTATTTAAATAAACTCCGTTGTTTGGTATAACCAAAAAGATTCTCTATGTAAGTAAGTATTTGAATTATTTGAAACTAGCTGTGCCCGCGACTTCGTCCGCGTGAAATACCCACATATTGCCTAACAAATTTTCATCTCCTATTGTTACCCCTAAGGGTAAAATTTTTACAAAAATTTTATTTCATTTTTATTTATATAGAATTAACAACATCAAAAATAAGTTTCAAGCTTCTAACTGTAAAAATGACGATACTTCCATACAAACTTTCACCCCCACTTTCAACCCCTAACATCCCCTGTTTCGCGTTAAAATGTAGCCTTTCGCTCTAGACTATCTGTGTACTAAATTTCATTTAAATCGGTTAAGTAGTTTTGGCGTAAAAATGAGACAGACAGATAAAGGATTTAATTTAAAGGATTTTGAATTTCTTTTTTTTTGCAAACGTTGTATTTATTATAATTAAATTTACAATTTATCGAATTTAAAGTATAATGGCATCTAAATAGAAAATAATATACAAGACAAACTTGAGAAGACAGCTATACCTATATAGTATTACAAGAACCTTGTGACAATTTTTTACCTTGACGGGGGGCCTTATGTCTATTGAGTCTAATAAGTAAAAATTGAATAAAAAAATAAACGAACCATTGTTACTTACCTCTGTTAGTGAAGTATACAATTTTAAAAGTGCGCAAAAGATCCAATGACCGGTCAAGCTCATGAAATATTCCTTTGCGTACCGAATATTCATGCAGTATTTCTGTTGACAAAAATGAAAATCGTTAGTCGTATACACAATTAAAATTATTACACTAGATGTTGTCCGTGACTTATTTATGTACAAAGACTTTTTTTGTAGCTTGTAATTTTTAATAAATCGGTCCACCCAATGTTATGGAATACTAGCTTTTACCCGCAACTCTTTTCGCGCGATATTAAAAACAAACTATATAAGTAGTCTATGTGTTCTTCCAGACTATGTTCGATATCTGTGCCAAATTTCCTCAAGATCCGTTCATCCGGAGATAGCTTCAACGAAACATCCATCCATATAAACTTTCGCATTTATTAGTATGATAAGATCAGTAAGAAGTAAGATTTAGTATTAGGTTATTGAGTAAGATGTTCTAAAGGCGCTCGAGAAAGATTTTAGAGTTAATAAAACGCGGGTAAACACGACAAAGTATTTGCTTAGTCGTGGTTCCCGATGCCGTATTCTCTCTTAGTGTATTTTATTATCGCGTCGACATTTTTTAAATAAATATTAGCTATTTACAAAGGTTACCTGATTGACAATTTCTTAACATTGTTTTTGCTGTTTACTTAGTACAACAAAATCTACCAAACAATCATAAATATATTTTCTAGTGTTTGAAAAATGTAAATACCTTTGTAATATCTTAAATTCACTATTTTTTTAAATCTTGGAACCTAACCCCACAGTTTCGCGGCTGATAGTCGGGGCAAATAACCTCCGCGAATAGTGAGTTCTGACTGTATCGTACAACGATTTTATATAGGTTGTTGAGTGCCAAGATCAGCTAGTTTTATTGCTTACTACTTTAATTTTAATATTTCTGATCTACTCCAATCATGCCATTATTAATAAATGCGAAAATTTCCATTGATATATACGTAATATATTTGTTCTCACATAACTCCAGATCGACCGAATGGATCTGCATGAAATTTGGAACAGAGATACTCGTATAATACTCAGGAATAACTAAACGCTATCCGCATTTTAGCCAAAATTATGATAGGTTTAGTAGGATACAACTTTCGGTCATTTATAATTATAATTCAGCAACGAAGTGATTGCTTCGTTTTCCACTGGTTTCCACGTGGACGCGGGAAACAACTATTATTGAATAAAATTAACTCTTACCTGGTTTCGATCAGTATAAAAGTATGTAGAGTTAGTTTTGCAATTGATTGTACTTCCAGTTGTTTCCTGTTCCTCGCAATTCGGTTTGGTTTTTACCCAGACCATCAATATCACAACGTTTATTGACATGGCTATGACGAAATGGAAGTCAATCGCTTTTCTTACTTTCGCATTATCCCTGTTGAATAGAAGGACAAATTATAGTCACCAGACCACTGTCACGGAAGCGAACCAGAACCCAAACATAGCGTAACGCGTAAGATTTTAAACTAAGACGCTGTTCTCGTGCTAAAAGCTGTCGCAACTATAGTTGCTAAATGGTTCGCTTAAACAAAACTAAACTATAATAGATATAAAACTTAAGTTCGCTTCGGTTCCGATTTGCTTTCGCAACAGTGTGTTATAGACCTTAGTAAATGAAAATACAAAAAATCGAATTCGCTAAGTAAGACAAACACAGAACATCAATGCTATTAAATATAGAAACACCAAAGCTATATAAATGTATAGAAAGACCGATAGTTAATTTGATGAGACTCTAATCGGTCTAAACTCTTTAGACAACATTTGTAAATTGAATTAAATCGCCCCCCCCCACAACATAGCCACGTAATTTAATATATGAATCTAAATATATAATTAACTTCTTCATTCTGTTATTTTTTACTGAGATATTATTGTGAAATGTCGTATTGTTTTGGTTTATTTTCATCTTGATAAAAGTAAAATTGACAATATGATTAATAAATATGATTAAAATGACATATATGATCGTATAATACGTACATCGTAATCGTATTTATCTTCAGTTAATCGAGTAGCGCGTAGTCGCCATTGAGAGTAAATCATTTGAACTGGAGAATTCCTTTGCAAATTTTATTCCTTTCAATATTTTTGGCAGTGGAATTCTACGGTTATATATCTGGCTTAACAACTGTTATGTATAATTCTTGCTTAAGATTATTTATGTAACTTTTCATGAGAAGGTATTGATTTTATTTCAATAATGACATTTAAGATTTTTAAGTCTACGTTCCTACTAAATCCTGACTCAGTACTACGTACATTGAAAGCTTAATAACACTTACACATAAGGTAATACATAAATGTGTACTATGTAAATATGTATCAAATAATTAGTTACTTACAAAACGATATTGATTTAGAAACACTCATACTTTAGATCACATATTTTTGAATTAAAAAAAAATCTTTAATACCAGTATTTTACTCATTTTAATAGAATAGAATTTCAATAGAAAAGTAACAATAGGAAACTCGCAAAAAACTTCTCTTTGAGTTTTCATGGTTCTTGTCCCACTTACATAAGTTCAGCGTACCAGGTTTCCGTCCTCCATAAAACCTTTCACGCAATTCGTCCATGTCTACCTAGGCTTACCTCTACCGGTGTCTTGTTGAAAAAGATTATAAAAGAAAAGTTACTCGTAGTTCTAACCATGAAGCAATATTTTGTAACATAATTTATTATTACCATAGAATAGCCGTACCATAAAGTCAGGTGATATAGCACCATATTCAAGCTTTGGCTGATCCTTACTCAATCTTCTAATAATAGTTAATTATACATTGGCACATGGAAGTCATCGTGGTTTGTTGACAAAGTGATCAATTTATGTTCCAATGTATGAGTGTTTACAGTTCCACATTTAGAGTTTTTAATGTAAGTAATTTAGATGTACACAACATAATATATATTCGTGCAAATCGCAGTACTGAGGGCGAAGTTGAAATCTTAAGAATAATTGCACAAATCTACTTAGATACATAACATCAAACATGCAACATGAACTTTTATTGAATAAACAAACTTTTTCGCCGCAGGACCATGCAACGGTAGAGGGCTGGAAAAAAGTTTTTTTTTTAATGAATTACACTTAAGTGTGATATGTCCTATGCGAATCGTATTTACTTTGTAAGATACAAAAAAAACTTTTATGAGCATTTAAGATCAGAGCAAACTGTTTCTTTTAAGGTCAGCAACTTATGAGCACTTGGCTATTTGGTGTGGATGTTCGATTTTACTTACTTAACTTTAGTTAAAAAATAAACAATTATATGTATCTGAAATCATCCGACATGCGGTTGCATTGTCGTTAAAAAAGCTACATCAAATCGTGTCCTTAAAACTGTCCGTGTTAGCGACGCTACGAAAAGTACTTACGTCATAAAAGTCAAGAAATAATCCAATGCACCCAGAAACAGGCACAATGCGGAATTTGTCGTGATCACAACTACATCCTGAAAACAAAAACTTATTTTAAAACTTACTCTACGTTGTCATCGTGATTTTATTCTGATTTTATTTTATTCATATTGTTAATAAATTATGTATAAATTTAAATTTGATAATGGATAAATCATAAAAGAGCCGGTCAAAGGCTGCCACAATAATGGAATACTTATAAAATTTATTACAAAGATAATAAATAATCAATATCTTTGAAAACAAAAAAGCCTTCTTTAATAAGGTAGTAATACAAAAAATATACAATACTGTAAATTACTTTTTATTTTAATCCTTCTACAATGTACACAGGATGTTGCCGTGATGTCATAAAGTAAGTTTTATAAAAGAGAAATAAAAACCTTGTAGTTCAAAGGCATCATTTTAATTAATTAATTACTTACGGCTTCATCCATTGTTGTATTTTAGTCAAACTTATCGGGATATATGCGCTGCAACTGTAAAAAAGAATGTCTATCAGTGTTTTGACTGGATGTAATTAATTAATAACTCAATTATTCTTTCATTTGTATTCCATATTGCTACTGTTAATTATAACAAATGATTCGGATGTATTGTGGAAAATCTGTTCCTTTCTTTATGATATCGTACGACAACAAGTTAATTTAAACCGAGTAGATTTTTTAAATACCAATAAATTTCGAGGTAAATTACACAAGCAAGTAAGATGTTGCACACGCTGTACGTGCTCTACGTTTGGTGAAACTAATGCATACTCTACGGACACTACGCGCTCTACGGATACAATGCATCCAATAAGATGAACTTGTTTAGTGTGCACTACGAGTTCCACAAGTGCTACGAGATTTGCAGATTTTACGCGCTCTACAGATTTGCGGAAGGCGAACTTCGTGTTCATTAATGTTGGTGGTAAAACGCGCTCTATGGACACAACTCTTTCTATAAGATCTACGTATCTAGTGGACACTAATAATTCCACAAGCGCTACGAGAATAGCAGACTATACGCGCGCTACTGACATGCGTAACGCGCAATTCGTTTTCAACGATGTTGGTGTTAATACGCGCTCTACATATACAACGCTTTCTACAAGATCTACACATCTAGGGAACACTACGAATCCCACAAGCGCTACGAGATTTGCAGACTTTACGCGCTTCACAGATATGCGGAACGTGTACTTCGTGTTCAATAATGTTGGTCTCTACGAGTACTCTACGCACTCTATGGACACAACGCTTTCTTCAAGTACCACAAGCACTACGCGATCTCACTATCAGACTTTACGCGATCTACAGAAATACGAAACGCGCACTACGTGGTCAACGCTATTTGTAGACGCAACGTACTCTGCTTCTCTTTCTTTCCGCTCTACGTATTTTGTGGATGCTACGGGTTCTACAAGCTCTACGCATTTCGTAGAATCTTCATGGTCTACGGAAGCTACGCGCTCTACGGAACTTATCTGTTCTATAATCTCTATGACTTTAGCGGATGTATAAATGTGGATTGTCCGTTGGGGATAAATAAGGTTAACAAAATTATAAACTTTCATTTCTACATACACCGTTTTCACTTACGAATGTATTATTTTGTTTCACAAACGAGAGAGCTTACTTATTTTGACATTGGAGAAAAATATTGACTACAAAGATCATGGATTTAAGTAAATGCCACGTTTGCAACTCTTTCGAGTACCTAATATTCCTAGAAATAAACGTTGATGAGAACGTTGACGAATCATGGAAGAATAAGTAACTTTTCTGTCGCCTCAAACTTTCCGACGGGAACTTGAAAGGATATCTTATGCCAGAATTTTTTGCTGGGCCTAAATGACAAATAAAATAAATTATCTCTTTTATTTTCTTAAACTTAAGAAAATGTTGAATAAAAGCAACAAGTAGAAAGCTTGATAAATTGGCAGATAGACAACAGATATTGCTAAACATTTTAATTTGACTCCACCTCACACACTTCTTTGAAATTGCTCAATCTAATTACGTAGCCAGATGCTCCGTCGGACTATTAAAAACAAATTACAATTTTAAATACCCGTTAAGATAAAAACGATACTTCTGTTGGTATTTTTAATTATTTGAAAACTAAACATTGAATAAATATTGTTATTTTAAATAATAAAATGTTGAACTAAAAGTTAAAAGGTTCAAATGAGTCAGCATCAAAGTGTATAGTTAATTAACTTGTATGGATGAGTTAAAGAAAGAAAGAAATACATTTATTCAAAATAAAAGGTGTTCATTCGACATACTAGTTACTATATAAATACTATACAATATATATATTCAGGTAATTAAAAAGTGTCGAGGCGTAAAAAGTTCGCTCTCGGATGGCCCCCCGCTATTAACAGCTGTTTCACGACAGCTAGAAACGCTTAGAACTAACAGCGACATTTGTCACTATTGTTTTGGCACTGGAGAAAAAACCGTATATCCATAAATTAGTTACTAGCTAAACTGGTTAAAAACTACGATGACACATTCATAGTACAAAACTACTGTTTTCCATGAGGCGGAGAAAATAACTGGAAATATTTATCCTAAATGTCTCATTAAGTGAGATCCCGCTGATAACTGAGTATCGCCTAAGTACCACACGGACACAGAAGCAGTCAACACTGGCAAGTTTAAGTGGTCGACTTGCTGCCGGCAGCATCGTCAACGCTAAAAAATGCATGGTGGACTGCTGGTCATATACTTTATGGCAGTACTATGAAGAAGTTCCGCGAAGAACTGATTCTCTACATACTTTTTAGAGCTGCTAGCGACGCCCGTGGAATTTTAATCATCAAAATTCGTTATTTTATCTTCTGCAATTAAATTTCATCCCATAAAACCTGTTGTAAACTTATCCTCGAGTATACAAATAGTACCGTTCGATCTCACAATAGCCGGAGGGTCGCGAAGAATTAAAAAAAGATGGTAAACATCTTATTTTTCTAGTCAAGCTCCTTATTAACTTCTTCAGTGATTTTATGATGTATAGGTATTTAAGTAATGATCCTAGTATTTTATTTAATGTATTTTTTATTTGATGTATTTGTTTTAGAATGGTATTTCTATTTTAAATTTAACAAAATGTATTTAATAATTAAATTGAATAATAAAGAAATAACAAAAGGATGAAATATTTCTATATATTCTATATTCGGCTAATGTACGAGAACGTTGACAAAATAATGTCCTTTGTTTCTGTTTTGCCCGACACGCGGATGGAAGAATAAAAGGATAATGGTCAGTTTACGTCAGAGTCCGTAGGTACAGATCGCAGCCTGTATATGATAGACTAGTTGGTGTCAAAACTGACCAATTAATATATGTATATCTCAGTTTTCTTCATAGTCGTTCCAGCGTCTAGTATCTTATTCTTCTTCGAAATAAAAGAACTTTGATAAATGAGTTGGTAAAATAATTAATCTCTGAGCTCATCGAAGTTATTTCATAAATTTTACTAACGAATCAAAACAATGGAACATCAAGTATTTAATTGCGATTTTATGTAATTAATATTAATATAAGAAATATTTTTAATAATGTAAGAAAGATTTTTAATTACTATCCTCCGTTCAAATTTGATAGTTTGAAATTAATACCGACGGATCCGAAATTAATAAAAAATTTAAGTTAGCTCTCTTTTAGCATTAAATTTTTAATTAAATTGGTCAATTGCTTCATAACAGTAATTTTATTTATTGTAAAAATGTTGACTTACAACTCAGTTTGTTTGAAGATTCAACAGGTATCGATTATTCCGCATGTAGCAATTGTCGTTCGTTAGAGAGATTTTAAGTCATAACAGAAGGAAATGTTTATTATTGTTCCAAAAAAACAGTTGAAATATAATAAATATATATAAATATATAATAAAACCATTTAAACTAATCACTAGATTACGGAACCTAAGGACTTTCACTAGAAATTATTTTATTACATTTTAAAATAATAAACCTAATGATAAAAAAAAACCTGATAAAATAATATCACAAAATAAAAGCCATAAAGTAACTAACGTAGAAATAAAATAAAAATATTTAAGAAAAAAAATAATTAAAAACGTTCAAGAAATTGTATTTATATTTGCGAAAGTAAATTATTAAATAACTTACTAACTACAGCTTTCGTTAAACTTTGAAACTAGAACATTAGAACATTAGATTTCTATTATTTAATTCCATTTATTGCACTAATCAATTAATTATTTAAAATATTAATTTATATTAAAAAGTAGATTTTAAACATTACTTTATGAAAAATTTGTAAGTATTTTATCTTTATAATTTTTTTAAACTTTTTATTTCGTTAAGAATTCAATTTAATAATTGAACGTATATTAATTTTACTATTTAAAAGTATAAATTATATTTTAATTTATTTTATTATTTAATTTTAAGACCACAATATCAAAGAAAAAAACCAAACTAGACAACATTTTAAACTTACCGGCAAATGCTGTAGCTGAAGTCGGGAAAACTTCAGGTAAGTGCACAGAATTAAATTATTGATCCATAATATTGAAAACTTTTCACAAATTAATCACAAATATAAAATAGGATTTTTCTAGCAATCACACGTCCGGACTTATGCAGGTGTTGCACGCAACACGTTCGGGAACCAACTAAGTCTTGGTCTAGTGCTTGCGGAGGCTGCAGTGACTGTGGCCGATTTGCTCACCGGCTTCCTATTTATTGGAAACCAGCAATGACGTATTTCATTCCTGTAAACCGTTCCTAAGCAACGGTGTATGGATTTTATCCCTGCGCCGATTCTTCTATTATAATTTTTTTTAAATTGTATTGATTCACTTTTTTTTGCTCGGATCCCATAATTTCGATTGGAAGCCTTATAAATTGGTAATATCAATACCTATATGTTTAAATTGCGTTTTGACTTCGATTAAATTATATAGTATTAAAAAATACATCTATCTAAATATATAAAAGAAAGTCGTGTTAGTTATACTATTTATAACTCAAGAACGGCTGAATCGATTTGACTGAAAATTGATGGGGAGGTAGCTTAGAACCAGGAAAAGGACATAGGATAATTTTTACCCCTTTTTCTATTTTTTATTCCGCGCGGACGGAGTCGCGGGTAAAAGCTAGTAGGTATATAAAAGAAAGTCGTGTTAGTTATACTACTCTTATTTATAACTCAAGATCGGTCGAACTGATTTAGCTGAAAATTGATGAGGAGGTAGCTTAGAACTAGGAGACGGACATAGGAACTTTTTTTTTATCTTGTATGCATTTTTTTTATTCCGCGCGGACGAAGTCGCGGGTAAAAGCTAGTATTTAATATTAATCTAAATTGATAAATGCTATCATACATATATCAGCATATATTGTATTGTACAAAGCGTGGTGTAGGAAGCGACATCTGTAGATGTTATTGCCCGCAAACCAACAAGCTCGGTTACCCTTGCGTGCACTTGACCCTGCTTTAGCTGCCAAGGTTACGTTAGGAAAGTCTGTTGTCACAATCAATGAGGATTTTCCTCGAAGTATATCTGTTCTTCAGAGAGAATTATATTGTCGTACGTGCGTTTCTTCAATATACTGCAATTTAGTAACATTATAAATGCGAATGTTTTGATGAATGGATGCATGGATGTTTGTTATAAGGAATCTCCAGAACGGCTGCATATATGGAAATTTGGTATAGATGTAGAACATAGTATGGAAGGACACATAGACTATAATTTTTTTAATAGCTCGCAGATAGAGTCGCGTGCGTAAGCTAGTATACTGTAAATGCGAAATTTTATTAGATATGTTTCAATAGATGCAGTTCTTTTCCGATAAAAAAATTCTAATGAAAAAAAACATCATTAGATAGTCGGACGGATTTTATTATCAAGCAAAGTAAACAACAACAAAAACAACGTCACCTTCTTCGTTAATTTAAGGTATACATTTTGCTACTGTTTTATTTATTCTACCATCCTCTAACTCTGGCACTGGTTCAGCTCTGTTTTTTTTTAATTGTATTTGTCTTGGCATCGCCATTTATTCATTAAAAATGATTAACTTTTACTTAGTCTCTATTTATTAAATTTAACAAGTTGATTACATGAATAGAAAGGCCGTAACTTGGACATTTCGTGGTGTATTTGTTGATAGATCGATGGGTCCTATGTGTATGGGGCAAAATAACTAATTGATGATTTTTACTTTTTTTTATCATGAAAACTACCTCTTAGATTAGTTAACAACATACACCTAAGTGAGTATTTTTTGCTGGAGTAAAAGTTTCTGTGAAGTCTATTTTCCGATATGGTCAAAACTTTGAGAGCCTCACCTGACAAGTTGTCAATGTGCACATTGGCCCTTATTCATAGAAGCCATCGAGATAAATCGTAAAAATTTATATTTATTCAACAGGTGAATCGGACGCAACAAGTGTGAGAGATAAGAGAGTATCAACCCAATTATCCGATGAATTAATCTTTACAAATCTTAACACATTTTCCATATGAAAAATCGTATTTATTTTAAAACTAGCTTTAACCCGCGACTCCGTCCGCACGGAATAAAAAAAATGCACACAAGATAAAAAAAAGTTCCTATGTCCGTCTCCTAGTTCTAAGCTACCTCCCCATAAATTTTCAGCTAAATCTATATCTTTCATTTTATCGAATTTGGTTTTAATTCTTAATTGTATTTAAATTTCATGCCTACTGATAAATTTTTATTGTTAAGACATATAGACTAGCTCTTGTCCGTGGCGCTACGTGCGTTTCTTACTTATTTTTATCGCTGAAACATTATTCTTTAATTTATACATACCGCATAAACATGTAGCCATCTCTGTCCATCTCTTTGAGAAAACAAAGAAAACAGTATGTTTTGTAGTCGTATTTCGCCACGAGAATTAATAAAACATATTACCTCGGCAAACAATACTGTAATTTAATCTCCTACGTATTTTCTTATCCCAAGGGATTGGAAATATCGAACTCTTTCAAGACTAGTCTAGAACATTCTACAGGCGATTTGACGTCATTTGTTTTAACACTTTACTAACACGTTGAGAAGTTTACACCTGAATGACGTTCAGATATGTTAATTTTTATTTTCTATATGAATATTAAACTATTTATGAATACATTAATCATCTTTTAATAAATATATATATTGAAATAAATTAACGGTAAAAGAGTAACATTTGCACGGAACTGGAAAAGATAATGATCAATGTTCTATTATTTTACCATACTAAGGATCCTTTGTTAGACATATAACCAGTCCCTTATTGTAGACTTATCTTACTTAATCTACACTAAGTGACTGTAGTGACCATAAAATTTGATTATAACTGCGAAACTCTAAAAAGAATTCTACTGGACGAATACTAGTAACGCCATCTATTGATAAAACCTATTTTAAATATTTAATTTCTTTTTCTTTTTTACTGATCTTTACAAAAATGAATGAATAATAACTAATTATATTAGAAACTCAGTTAATTATCTCAAAGATTTTTTTTCTAAAATATGTAAAAAACGATCAGTTTATTGAAAAATAAAAAAAAATAAAATTGTGTACAAAGGCAAGATAAATTGTAAAGGTAATTGGAAGATTCCTTATAAAATATTTAAGTTGATTAACAGACTATTCATCAATCTATTTTTGGATGTATTGAATGTTCAATTTACAAGGAGTTTTTTTTTTTTTATAAGAGAAGGGGGCAAACGAGCAGCGTGAACACCAAGGTGTTCATCGACGCCCATGGACATCTGCAATACCAGAGGAATCGCAAATGCGTTGCCGGCCTTTGAGATGGTGATACGCTCGCTTCTTGAAGGACCCTAAGTCGTAGTTATTATAATTTTTCGAACTCGCTAAATTAGGCCATCGTCTTGTGTCTAATATTGTAGCGTATTGGCATGAGCCTACTTCAAAATAAATTTATTTACGATGGTGACATTTTTAAGAAGGGATCACGAAAACATTATATTCTCCCAAATAGAGTGAGATAAAGACTAGGGCATGATGATTTGCTGAATCTTGTCATCACTTTATTGTTCACCGAATCTATGAAATAAGACGTTCAGCGTCAAAGTACATTTCCACTGTTGTAACATTTGTATAAAAACTTGTATGGTGCATAAACTACGATTTAATACCAATTTAATAAGTTGCAGTTAAGGGAATATTTTTCGCTGTAGACATATCACAGTACCATTTATGATATAAACGTCTTGATCCTTTTTAGCCGACTTCAAAAAGAAGGAGGTTATCAATTCGACTGAATTTTTTTTTTATGTGTGTTACTGCGAATCTCTGCCCCTGGTGGTCCGATTTTGATAAAAAATATTTTAATCGAAAGGAAGTGCTTGCAGATGGGTCCCATTTTTTGTTTTTTTTTTTTATTATTTGTTGTTTTACTAGTGTATCCGTCGATTTTCACTGCCAGAACACATGTATTATTTCATTATCTATGTTTCTTTCATGATGATAACATATTTTTGTAAAGGTTTTTTGAGAGTGAAAACTCAGGTATACGGAATACGTCATAAGAAGGAACGTAAGATGAGTAATGTCTTTTCAGTTCAGTGAACAAGCCACATGTTTCTTGCGTACTTTGATTATACGTCATTAGAATATGAAATATTTAAGTATTGCATTTTTACTTAAGTACGCAAACTTTTTAGTATCCGTTTCTTCAAATGGAAATGTAAGAACTTACACTTTCTTTTTTGTTGGAACACAATAGACTGCGACTTACCGTTTGTTGATTTCCCAAGCGATACTTTATTTACGAAATATGCACAAAATAGCAGTTGCACAAAATACAACCTTACTTTTCGTTTTAATTCCTCTTACATTATACTATTTAATGTTTTAAGAATGCATAGATATTATACAAAGTCTTTGATTGTATTTATAAAGAACTAGCTTTTTCCCGCGACTTCGTCCGCGCGGAAAAAAAAAAAAGAAAACGGGGTAAAAATTATCCTATGTCCTATTCCTGGTTCTAAGCTACCTGCCCACCAATTTTCAGTCAAATCGATTCAGCCGTTCTTGAATTATAAATGGTGTAACTAACACGACTTTCTTTTATATATATAGATATATACTAGCTTTTACCCGCGACTCCGTCCGCCGGGATAAAAAATAGAAAACGGGGTAAAAACTATCATATATCCGTTTCCTGGTTCTAAGCTATCTGTCCACCAATTTTCAGTCAAATCGATTCAGCCGTTCTTGAGTTATAAATAGTGTAACTAACACGACTTTCTTTTATATATATCAATACATAGTATAAAACAAAGTCGCTTTCGCTGTATGTCCGTATGTATGCTTAGATCTTTAAAACTACGCAACGGATTTTGACGCGGTTTTTTTTAATAGATAGAGTGATTCTTAAGGAAGGTTTGTATGTATAATAAATGCATAATATAGTAGAGAAACACTGATAAATTTAAAGTTTTCTAATGTGATGTCGTAAATAAGCACGTTTTTTTGCGCTTATATTGCAAACGCTGGCTGAACCCTACGAGATAGACCAAAATAATGTACTACAGTATTGTTCACCTTAAAAAGTTCAACAAAAAAGTCCGCGATGGTATATGTCTATCTCTTAGGGACAACCCAGCATAACCATTTTTATTCTTTTACGAAGTGATTTTAAACAATACAGCATTAATCCTTATCCATTTAAGTACCTTAAATAAATTGTGCATTTATTCTGTAGTAGGTATATTTTGCATTGCACCCGTGCGAAGCCGGGGCGGGTCGCTAGTAGATAGATATAAGATGATGAAGGGTAAGTTAAAAGAGCATAGAATTAGGAGTTTCAAGCCAAAATCGAATTATTGCGAATAATCGAATATTTAATGACAATCAAAGTCACACTGATTCAAATCAAATGAAATATTGACATTAAGTCGTCAAAATTTTATTTACATTCGGACTGCCATATTAATTGCAATATTTATATAAAATTTCTTATCAAACTATACCACAGTAATTTTACAAAATGTCAGCGTCCTTAGATGCATCTTTAGACCCTATGGAGGAGATTCGGTTTAGAAAAAAACACGGTGGATTATGGGCGGAAATTCAAAAGAGTACACATTTTACCTTCGACGAGCTAGAAAGTGAGTAAGAAAATAATAGACAGGACATTGCGAAAAACATCGTAAGCTCTAAAAGATGTACCACCGGCACAGTTTCAGTTTTTTAGGTTAACTTACATATAATGGTACTAACAATTACTCGTATTTGCGATTATGGAAAAATATTTAAAGGAAAATGCTGGTATTGTCCGCTTTATCACTAATATTAGATTCGAATTTCTTTGTTTAACATAAATTTCCATTACTTAATAACTAACGTTATTTAGATTGCGTATAACTTATTGATGCGCATAATTAATCGTTGGTTTTATTCCTCATAAAGTTACATTTCTCTAGAGGAATTAAATGAGTGATTGCATTTAGAACAAGTAATAAATATTTTCTAGTAATATCCTACCTAGGCTAACAAGCCAAAATGGCTATATCCCGACCAGACAGAGTACATGCGTGAAGTGGAAGTAATTCCGAGTTTAGTGTGATGGCTATGTGTACCGGAGGCCTTATTTTAATCTCTTTTTATGCCCAAAATTTTATTGTAAGGAAATGATGTGAAGAGAAAGTGGATTTGGCAGAAAAGGGGGCACATAGGAAGGGGAAATACCGTTATCCTATGTCTAGGCAACGCATCCGCAATTCGCTTCTATTTCGACGAATTCACATGACCGCTTGTAATATAAAAAAGGCTAGACTAGTGCTGGATCATTATAAAAAAAATGTTCTTTCAGATATAATGGTTATATTTTTTAAAATACAAAAGAGAGATGATAAACCAGTCGCGTCGGATCTTATATCGAGGTAAATTTTTACAATTATTTATGGACGCGACGAATGAATTAAAAAAAACGATATAGCGGCTAACTTCTCTCACTTGTATTTTTAGATTGCGGCTCTCCCTTTGCGGATGAGTCTGTCTATGTAATTTATTTTTTTCAGAGCCCACTTTAGAGACGTGTTACACACCGGTCTTGGAATGACAGATTCGTACATGATGGAGAGAGTAATGGTGGCACTGGACCGAGGGACCTCGCCCTACGTGACAATGGCAACTTTTGCGAAAGCCATGTCACTCTACCTTCGCGGCAGCTTGGAAGAGAGAATCACTTACGCGTTCACTGTAATTTTATTTCCTAATTTGTTTTTGTAGTCTTGATTGATTATTTTAAACGACATAAATTATGCTAGAGAATAAGGCCAACATTTTACATGTACCTACGTATGCATGGACTTCAGATAGAAAACCCGCTTTACAACATTTTCTTGTCAATCGATAATCGCTTTAACTTGTTTTCGTATTTTTTTTAAATCTCTTGTGTTTTAGTGCTATGATTTATTAGGAGAGGGTTATTTGCGACGGGAAACTATGTATCAATTGATGAAGAAAAGCTTGGCGAAAGCTTCAAGAGATGATGATGTAGAAGAAGCGGTTAAGGTAAGATATAATGGTCTTAGGGCTACCACATTACGTTTAACAGAAAGTGGAATTGTGATTCTATAGTTTATACATTATCGAAACAAAATCAATCTAGCCAATCCACCGTCCCTTTGGGGAAATATATTTTGATTAGTAATAGTACTGTGCAGTACATCAATATTTGTAGTTGGCTAAATTACATATAATATTAACGTGAGTTTCCACGGCCGAATTGATTGTACAAAAATATATTTCTTTGTTCTGTAAAAGGGAGAAATGGCAATAAGTTTTTGTTTCTACTTTCTTATGGTTAAAACGTTTGAGTGAAAGAGATGACATGCTTTATAAGAGATTCGCTATTTTGACCTTTACCTCTGCCGTTATTGATATTTTGGTAAAATGGAAAATCAGCGCCATCTGTGGGTCTACAAGAGAAGAGACTAAGACCAAAGCGTAAAAGAAACCTGATCTTTGTCGTGCTTCCTTGCTGAATCATAGATGGCGCTATTATTAAAAAAATTGTAGTGCAATGGCTTATTCAATCTTAAAAAATAAAATTTTATTTTTAATAACAGGAACTTGTGGATATAATGTTGAAACGAATGGACGCTGATTTGGACGGAGTAATAAATTTCAACGATTTTTATGTTTCTGTGACTAAAACACCATCTCTACTGGAAAGTCTTGGTTATTGTCTGCCTGAGAGACCAGCCGTTTACGCTTTCGTATCTACATGGTGTCCCGCCTGGAAATCTATGTGAAGATAGTTTAACATACTGTATATAGTTCGTTCAACAAAGTTTGGCTCGCGGCACTTTCATAACTTAGGGTAAATTGGCACTTAAATAACTAGTACATTAATATTACATGTACCAAGCATGAGTATCAGGTGGGATCGTAATTAAACGATACGAATATTATTAATAGGTACTAGATATTATAATTAAATTGTGGATATCGTTTATAAATGAACGACATCAATTGATAGAAAAAAAACTGTACATTTGCCATTTGATGTATTTGATAAAAACAAATGGTGCCGCGCGTCAAATTAATTTAAACCATAAATCTCGATGTAATTGGTATTATATTTTCATATTAAAGTCATAAGATACAATTACACTATATTTTTAAAATTTATTATAATATAATAATAATCTAATATATAAAATTCTCGTGTCACAGTTTTCGTCACCGTACTCCTCCGAAACGGCTTGACCGATTCTCATGAAATTTTGTGAGCATATTCAGTAGGTCTGAGAATCGGTCAACATCTATTTTTCATTTTTTTTAACTGCACGCGGACGGAATCGCGGGCGATAGCTAGTGTAATATATTCTTTTATTAAATAACAAGTGTGTTTAAGTACTTTGCATATATTTCGATCAGGTCTGGCCATACTGGTCTGGTAGTGTCTGATAGTAGAGTGATCTTTGTGACCTATATCTATTATTGGCCGATGATAAGACCCTAATTTTTTTTTGTTCAAAGTATTATATATTAACATAATAAAATTGTCTCGATAATTTTATACAATAGACTGTCTGTAAATGAATTGTTCAAGAATATAAGCATAATCCGCCCCAACTCCGACAATTAACAAAGGGCTGTATGTTTAATTAATTCCTTTGACTCTACCCTCGTAATAGAGTGCTATTCCCTACCAATTTTACTTTACTGATTTGAAATTCAAAGATTTGTGTAACTACGCATAAAGGATTTGATCAAAATGTCCCATCTATTCTATTTACATTTAGTCTGAAACGTTAATTAATTTTGTTGTGCGAAATGGGTTCATGATTACAGTAACATTAAGTGGACATATTATTAACGTTATTTTAAGAAGTCAATTTAATCAACCTAATTATGACCGACTCACCTGTTTATTTTACCATTGTAAGGTGAACAGGTGCATTGTAATTTTTTTCACGAAAGTAAAATAAATAAAAATTATTAAATAAGCAAGTCATCCAGAAGACTGACGTGAAGAGAGAGAGAGAGAGAGAGAGAACAACAGTGAAATATATCTGTCACGGATACTTCACGTCACAAAATCTTCGTAAAGCTAGCCTATTCGTACATCATGGCCAATGTTTCCAAAGAAAGCTGTGTTTCCATTTGACTGTTATTAGCTTACTAGCTTTTACCTGCGATTCCGTCAGCATGGATGAAAAAAAACTTAGTAGCCTATGTGTCCAACATCTATACCAAAAGTTATCGAAATGCGGCCGTTCTGGAGATATCTTGTAACAAACACTCATCCATCCATCTATCCAAACATTTGCATTTATAATAAGAATGTTCGACTGGCAAGAAGCTAATGAGTTTCGGGAGTATGTTTATACGCGGATTTATATGTACAGTCGTGGAAAACCGCGGTGTTCCACTTTCAGAAAAATTGTTTTGTTTATTGCAAACAGGCAAGCTTCTTCTCTTCTAATAAATAACCAATTAAGTAGCAGTTAATTGCACAAACGATGGGATACTAATAATATGAAAAGCAATTAATCGTGTACCACTGACCGACATTTTCTCTTACAGAAACATTTAAAAGCTGCATTCTATTAGTTAATTTTCCGCGTCGTCTTCTCAACGTGTACAAAACGTTCGAACGACTGTTGCTTTATTTTATTTATACTGCCAAATTGTCTGATTGTACATAAAGACTATTGTGATCTGTAACCTAAACTGTACAGCTGTACACAGCTGGTCAAGTTACCTTTTATTTTTATTTTATAAGAAAATTAAGTAATTTTTGTTAGTTTACTTACATATTTCTTAATACATTGTAATTATTTTAATGAAGCTCGAGGCTTGTGCTATGATATGATTTACGATAATAGTTGAACTGTGGTGATTAATCGATTTGTATTTTTCACGAAGCGACATAAAGATACAGTAATTTAGGTCTTTTATTATCTAACGCTACATACTTAAATAAATTTTATATAAAAGATGCGACCTTTGGAATGAATTCATTATGAATATGGCTCTGACGCATCAGGTGACTCTGCTTAGAATATTGTGCATTTCGTGTTGTCGGATTCAATGTCGCCTACACAATGTTTACGGTTCAGTTCTTTGACTATAGAGAAACGGACTAGACAATTGCCGGCGCCGTTGTACGAAATACATTCTGCCACTTTTCGCAGGGGGTGAACTGTCAGTCATACATATTCTTGTCATGCCGGCATGTAAAGTTGAAACGACTTTATTCATAACAAGCTTTTACCCGCGATTTCGTCTGCGCAGAGTTTTATTAAAGGGTTAAAAGCATTCCATGTGTTATTCTAGACTGTGTTTGACCAATTTTCAATAATATATGTTGAACCGGTCCGGAGTTATCGAGTTGAGAATTAAACGTATCCCACGGGAACCGTACGCAATGCCAGAATCATAAGTAGCCTATGTTTTCTTTAAGACTGTGTTTTATATCTAAACCAAATTTTACCTTCTAACAAACATCCATCTGAACCATCCATCAATCTAAACTATCGCATTTATAATATTAGTAAAATGAGTTAAAATTTAACACGCATAATATATTACAAGACGAGCACACAAGCAGGCAAGTTTAGTAATTATTGTTCGTTCGTGAGGATTGCACGCGCTTGACAAGTCTTGTCACTTAATAAGCAAACATTCATCGTCGACCTTAACTGACAAGTGCATAAACAAGTTTAATAATGGATTTTGTGTTGCTAAAATGTTAATGTGGTTTACATTGTGTGTCATTTAAATTGCTTCGAAATTATTATCTTCGGACATAAGTTGAGTCGAGATTATATTCTGGCAGGAGGTGGATGTAAAGAGCGATAACGTCTTGACCAGGATAGGAAGCAAGTAAGTTACTGGCGAGGCTATACGTTGAAATTTCATCATCATCATCATCAGCTTATGTTAAGTATGAGTGTGGAGGGTTACATCGATAGAGGTAGGCCTAGGAAGAGATGCATGGATTGCGTAAAAGGTGACATGATCAAGAAGGGGTGACAGTGGGGATGACGGCAGACAGATTGATATGGAGGACGGAAACCTGGTGCACCGACTCTACGTAAGTAGGACAAGGTTAAGGAGATGATGATCATCATCAGTTTACTATACATCTCCACAGTAAGAACGTCAGATAAATTAATATTCTTGGGTTCGAACCCAGGACCTGTAGACCACTGAGCTACCGAAGCTCTAAAAAAAATAAAGTACCGAAGATGCGTTGAAATATAAATCGATACATTTCTTAACACCGATATTATTTCAAGCTATCTTGAGTTTCTGAAATTTTTTAATAAATTGCTGTAAAAACTGTAAAAATTTTCTTTGTTATGTCAAAAAGAAAGAAAGAAATGACGATTTTTTTTTGTTTTTTTTTTAATTCGAATTTCCACTGATAAAACAAGAGAGAGCGTACAGATATAAATATATAATAATGTACCTCATGTTGCGAGGAAAATGAAAAGTTTCTTTTTTGTATTACGTCTGATCTGAAGGACAAAATATAAAGACAGCGGCATCGATCAGAACTGCGCATCGAGTGTGAAGTGATTGATTAAAATGAAATTATGGAAGATTAATGATACGAAACAAAGACTTTGACCTCGATCACCTATACAATAATTTAGTACAGATATATTTAACTTATTTATCTTTATAATTTATGGAACTTTGGCGTAACAAAAACGTACAATAACTTTTAATTTATCCGCAATTGAATATAATTAAGGGAAATAAATCTTTCTAGTCTAATAATAATTACTTAACAAGTTCTTTACCGCTAAGACTGTAAGGAAATGGACTATAAGGGACTCTCATAGTGGATACTAAGTGTCACTGAGTGTTTAAGGGTTATAGATCTATATCTATATATATAAAAGAAAGTCGTGTTAGTTACACCATTTATAACTCAAGAACGACTGAATCGATTTGACTGAAAATTGGTGGGCAGGTAGATTAGAACCAGGAAACGGACATAGGATAATTTTTTATCCCGTTTTCTATTTTTTATTCCGCGCGGACGGAGTCGCGGGTAAAAGCTAGTAGTAAATAAAACCTTAGATAAATTTAGTCTGGGTAATATAATTCCGTTAATAGATAATACTTTATATGAAGAATCAATTCTGAAAACGGATTAACCGTTTTCAGAATGGATTAATTTCAGTTACACTAATAGGATAATGTATATTTTTAAGAAAGGTTTAAAGATAAAAAAAATATTTGAAGTCTACATCGTTAGATATTAGTATCGAAGCCAATATATATATATATATATATATATATATATATATATATATATATATATATATATATATATATATATATATAAACTTAGTCTCAGGCCTCAGGTACACATCTGTTCTATTTACTTATTTACGATCAAATAAGTAATGTGACGTAATACTTGTACAATTTTCTTCACGGCAAAAACGTTGTATAACATTGTAAAGTTTTTAATAAGATTCTCAGAGTGAAACTTTAAATAAAAAATTTTTTTATGCTTTTAATTTTCAGAATATAGGTCTATATAGCTTTTTTTTCCAGAGAGGAATGCTTTATGCATACTCCGCGGCGGGGGGGACGCGGTCGTTATGTGGGATTCTCTTCCTTATTGAAAGCATACTCACTAAACCTCTCTGTTCCTTCAACGCATCGGGACGTGACCACGGGCACGCTTTCGCTTTCGTCCGCGACCCCGTCAGCGTCAGCTGCCGAGGCAGCTCCCTCACGGGGGTCTATAGAGCTTGCTACAAACTTTATTATCCTCTATGTAGTGGAACTAATAGACAATATAACCAACAGAAAACTTTTGTTCATTTACCTTCTTGTTTTATAAATACAAATACTGAAAATGTCTGAATTTAAACTAAATTGAACAAATTAATCTATACATACAGTTGCAGATCAATTTTCCCGAATTAACTGCTACTCGTAGTACTATTTTTTTTCGCAGTTTATCAGTCTTCTTGCGATCATTGTTAATTTTAGTCAAAAATGTAAAAATAATTTAATTTAAAGTATTTTTAAAAAGTATTATCATCAACTATACGTCATCATTGAGGGGCTCGGGGCCTACCCAAAGTTAAGTGTGACTAGGCCATAGTCAACCATGAATTTCCTCTCGGATACGTGCAGAATAAATGTACTTATGTTAATAGAAAATCGAAAACCACATTAGTATTTGACGGGATTCGAAGCCAGGACCTGCAGAGTGCAAGTAGTGCTTAACCTCTGAACCACCGACGCTCTAAAAAGTATAACGGAACAATAATTAATTTTTTACTCAACAAAACAGGAAGAGACTCGTTATTACATTTTCTTTGTTCAATTACCTGATGTTGTCACTTTCGCACGCGCTTTTAATTTTTCTCGTTGATATAATTTTTGCAATTTGCTTGTACATTAATTATTTTTATCTATAACTAGCTTTTACCCGCGACTCCGTCCGCGCGGAAAAAAAAATAGAAAACGGGGTAAAAATTATCCTATGTCCTATTCCTGGTTCTAAGCTACCTGCCCACCAATTTTCAGTCAAATCGATTCAGCCGTTCTTGAGTTATAAATAGTGTAACTAACACGACTTTCTTTTATATATATAGATAAAGTGTATCAAAAACATTTATCTTATCAAATTAATATTTTATCTTACTAATATCATAAATGCAAATCTCGGATGGATGGATGGATGCATGGAAGTTTGAAGAAGGTATCTCCAGAACGGCTCAACGGATATCGATGAAATTTGGAATTTAAAACATGGTCTGGAAGAACTCATAGCCTACTTAATAAGGTTTTTTAATCCCACGCGGACGGAGTCGCGGACAACAGCTAGTTTAGCATCAATATAGAAAATTGTCTGTAAGAACACATAGACTTCTTAAGTTTTTTTTTTTAATACCGCGCAGACGGAGTTGTGGCAAAAAGCTGCTTTATCAAATAAAGTCGGAAAATTAATGTGCCACTTGTGTTTACTTAGGACAATTTAAAAGTAGATTGATCATATTATGACGGTACCTACAACTTAAGTAGTTTTTATATGATTGATACACAAAGAAATCCATTTAGATTTCCTTCAAAAATATGTCTCGAAATATTCATCCTTGTATATTGACTTTTTATTCGATGTCGGTATGAATAGAGGCAGATCGGGAAAGTAGGTCATTTGGGAACATGTTTTAACGTCATAAAAGACACTCTTACGTCACTGGATTTACCTTTCCTTTAAAGTAAATATATCAGTGAAGTAGGTGCTTTCTTGTACATTATTTTACATGTTACAAAACACTAAACCAGTAGTGTTTTCTATTCTGATTTTGTTCGATAATTAAATTGAAATGCTTATAAAATAATCCATTGATATTATTACATCTTAAAAATTTTTTGGTCGTAAGAATTTAAATAAATGCCACAAAATTAATTTCAAGTTATAATTCAGACAATTTCAACGGTTCACGGACTCAGTAGAGTTGATATAGTTTGATCATAATGGCGTTCAAAGACAGTGGAATTGAATATTTTCAACATAGTGCTCAAATAGTATTTCTTTAGAGAATTTGGATACTAAGATCTAGTAAATCAGAGTGAAAGGCACTTTAGAGAAGTATTATCGTTGGTTTCCGAAATCAAAATTCCTTAATATAACATATCGTTATTTCTGTTTTGTCAAAGATAATGGAAGGGGTCATAATTGTGTCTTACGGTGAGTTTCCACTGTCATGACAAAATATTTACATCACTGTCATTTTCGTTAAAAAAAAGTGTTTGTATACAAGTGTCACGAGATGTGAAATTCACATGGCCATCTTAACACGCTAGAGAATTATTTATTTGGATTATTTGTATTTTTGCTCAGTTAGTACTTATTCTTTAAAATAATATTCGTTATTTTTAATAATCTTATTGAGTATTAGTTGAGTATTTTTAAAAGCAAAAAAGATCTAACAAAATTTACAAAGAAACTAATAATTGAAATATTAAAAGGTTTCCTAAGACTTAGTAGGGATTCTGTCAATTAAAACCTCAAAGAAAACGTACCTTTTCATCCTTTGATATCTCTTTAGATACTTATTTAATATTTAGTTATATTCTGAAATGTCTATTTTCCATTATAAGACAGAAATTATTGGCTTCACTAGACATTTTATTTGGGTTATACTTTTGTTATGAGTAGACCGATTTACGTGGAAACGTCTGAAGATGGTTGTGAGCCGTTGCTTTTTATTTTATTATTTAATTGTCCCTAAAATTTTTGCTTTCTTAGATTTACTTCAAAAGATTTCTGTTTAAATAGTTATTATTTGACGTTTGCTCTACGAGTAATTGTTATCCGCAAGTAAAAATATGTGAATAATGATTTATTTTATTTGGTATGTTAATTTCGCATATTTTCTTCTTACACGTGAAATGTGATTTCTCGTTCGTAACATAATTTTAGTCACGTATTTTCATTAAACTTTCATTGTTTGCTGTCGCTGCTTTCAGCATATTAGTTGCATGTACACTCAACAACAGATGTTAAGATAAAATATAAGATACATTTAAAAAATCTTTACATGTGGCGAGTTATTGTTAGAAAATGAATACTAATGTGTTCCTTAATGCAACATTATCACCTTTTCTCTCTCTCACTGTGGGTTTCTGAGATAAAAATCTCTTTTCAAAACATATTTTGTCTGTTACGACAAATATAATGACATGGATGACGATATCTTATGTCTTTTAAAATTAGAATATATTGTAGTTTAAAATTATTAATTCCTTACTAACGTTTTTCACCTTGACTGTACAACTTCAGAATTTAGTTTGCCAGGTTTATGTTCGAAATGCACGGAGCTTAATGCTGTGTTTCAATACGTGAATGCATGAATATCGTACATGATTGCTTTAGAATTATGCATGATTTAAGCTCAATAATAGTTACGTTGTTGGCGGTTTTGCTGAAGTATCAGAAATTCAGTCTTTGAATTTGCTTATTTTGGTTTCAAGTGGTTATTTTAAGCATATTTATTAGAAAAACTAGCGGTTGCCCGTGACTTCGGCCACGCAGAATTCAACAATGTAGCATATAATATACCTTCGTGCATCACTTACTTTCCCGTCCAGTTCTCGTTAAAATCAATCCAGCCGTTACGGAGATTAAATGCCACAAACGCGGCCTTGCAGGCAGACATACAGATAGACAGACAAAAATTTTAATCACTGGTTTTTCTGTACAAAACTTAATGGCACGAATATGTATTTTTTTAATTTATACATTACATAAAGACACTCCAATATTGTTAATATGTATAGATAATATAGAAGTAACATGGTTAAATTTCGTATACATTAATATTTATTTTCATTTACTGAGTCGTGTCAAAATTACATTAACTTCAAGCGAAGTGTGTCAGGTGTTCGCTAACGTTCACTTTAAGCTAGTGAAAATTTATTAGCCCATTTGAAATGCTTTTGCGACTTGAATTCTACATGTAATTTATACCTACGTATTTTCAATTGTAATTGTAGCAACTACATGTTGTGGTTTCTGTGCACTTAAGAAATGTTTAAAGCTAAAACACTCCACTATTCATTTTGAATTTCGCTCGTACTCGTATAATTTAATCTTACTAATATTATAAATGCGAATGTTTAGAGGGGTGGATAGATGGATGTTTGTTAGAAGGTTTTTTCCGGAGCGGCTCAACGGATCATCATGAAATTTGACTTGGATGTAGAAAATGTTCTGGAACACATAGGCTTATTTTTTATTTTTAAATTTGCGCGAACGTTGACTCGTGCGACAGCTAGTGTCTATCAAAAAGATGGAAAAAAAGAAAGAAAAATAAATGTACAAAAAAGGTTGCGCGATGCGCAATGGCCACTCAACCCCGGGGCTGGTGTTGCCGCAACAGTAATTTTAAATTAAATAATCAAAAATAACTGACTTTATAACACTCATAGGAAGAAGACGAGTCGAATGACATGTCACACATTAAAATCGGTTTAATAGTTTCGGCTATAAGAGGTCACAACAGAACTTAAATAAATATAAACCCAAGAACGTAAAAATGTATACGTTAAAAACATTTCTCTCCGTGGGTCAGTCAGGTAAAAAAAATGTTTTGTAATTTAAATTGACACTAATCAAATCTGTTTTTAATCACGAACGTTGTTGAGAATGTAATCAATGTTAAAAAAAGTAATTGGCAATATATTGCCAATATTGTTATGAAGTTAAGACCTAAATATATCTAACTTCATAACAATTAAGAAAGTGAATTAAATCATGTGAGTGCTCGAGTTACATAACGTAATTCCAGCATTCCATGTTTACTGTCGGACATTCTGCAAGGTAAGATTTTATTCGATGTGGACATCCCGCGCAATTAAATTGAGTGTTCGTCATTTGAAATGCAAACGAACTAGCAGTCTACTCGTACTCTTAACATCAATAAAGTTCAAATGATTTTATCGTAGTAATCCGCTGCCAAATACTGTTATAAATCTCTAAAATCTTAAATCTCTGTATAACTTATATAGGAACGGCTAAAATACTCACGTATATATATCCGGTGTCGGCACCGACTAGTTTCGAGCCCATCGGGGGCTCTAAAACAGGGTGAGTGGGACTGGTATTATTTCGCGGACGCGGCCCGTCGCTCACTGCGCGCTCCGAAGAAATGAAGGGCCCCCTATGGGCTCGTAACTAGTCGGTGCCGACACCTGATATATATATGTGAGTGTTTTAGCCGTTCCTATATAAGTTAATGATAATATCTCACGAAAGTTTGAATAATTTAACTGACTGTTTGTAAAGAGAATGAAACAGATAATATGTTTCGTACAAGTTTATTTTAACAGACGAAAACCACACTATATCAATTTGTAACGTATAAATACAAAGAAACCACAAACAAATACAAGCGTAAAAGTTATTTAAAAAATAGAAAAAAACTCAAAAGCCACTTTACGGGATTGCAATCTCAAAATAGGATGAAGTGTAAAGCTTTTCGAGTACTGGTTAAAGTAGCTTTAGGTGAAAATACAAAGAACGAATTAGTCATTTAATGCGAAAACTGAGACGTTAACGTTAAAAATGTTTTAAAATGAAGTTTCAAATCACTCTTTTGAATTACATTTAAAGATTTATAGAAACGCTCACAAGAACGATTACTTAATTATTACTAATGATTTAAATATAAATTAATTTAAAATAAGTAAAATCATTTTCAAATGCCAAATAAAACAATAAAATCAATAGAATTGCAATGGGTTATATAACTAAACGAAACAACGACATAAAGATACTTAGAAGTAATTTTCTTTTGGTCAACTTCCAAGCATTCTGTGAACAACCTTTTAATATTTTTTTTGTTACACAAAGATCACAATTGAATTTGAACTTAAAACAATCTTTTTGTCAAGTATCAAAGCAGCCACTTGTTGGCGCTTCGAAACGACGCGACATAGCGGAATGGCATGTAATGCTAGTATCACACGATAACAGCTAAGTCAAGTAGAGCAGTAAACAATTACATATTAGTAAGAGAGAATCGAAAATTTAAGTACTGTTTACGCAGTGTGTACTGCTCTGCTTCACTGCTCTGCCCTCGTGTAGAACTAGCATTACTCTTCGATTCGCTCTCAGGTGCCGTAATTGATTTCACGACTGCTGCACCCAACGTAAAAGGCTTGGATACGTGTATCCCTTTTGGAAGCTCGCAATGTCCACTACGAACATCCCACGCGATAAATTCAATGAAATGTCTGTCCTTGTGTGCATAGTCGACGTGAAAATTGCAACATCTTTACTGTTAACGTATGTCGGATTTTATAAAGAGTTTTTAGTGAAAAGTATTTAATAATAATTGTAGGCGTAAAATATATGGATGGATTCCGTAAAAGGTGATTAAGAAGATAATTACGACTTGAATAACGAATGATCGATTTAGAGAAAAAAACCTGTTTTGCGTATTCCGCGTAGATATATAAAAAGTCCGTTTCCATACAAAACAATTCATAACAAATCACGGTTACTCGTAATAAATATCCGTAACGTAATTACAAGGTTATAACTCCGTTCGGTAATCCAATTCCTTCATCTGGTATTAGAAAACTAAGAAACCTTATTACGCTAAGAAATTAAAAAGGTAAGTACTTAACAACTTTCTGTTAAGTAAATGTCAAATTTCTAAAGAACTACTTGCGTCATTAAAGGTGAAAAGTTCAAGGCACATCAAATTTTGCCCAGTACGTAATATCAAATTACTGTATTGAAAAAGTTTCAGTTATTGCAGAATCCCTATAAAACGGGCAACGGGCCTGATTGCGGGGCAGTTTAATCTTGATACAAAAAAACGATCTCGTAACAACCAGACCGTAATCCTTTGACAAAAGAAATGAAATGAAATTCTGTTTAATTTTTAACGATTCGTAAATATTAAAACTGTTACGTAATAATCATTACTTCGTAACATCACACATTACGGCAATGTATCTATGTCATACATCTCTATGAGCCATCATATCTTTTTTACACACATCTTATCAATATCGAATAGCTTTTGCCCAAGACTCCGACCGTGCGGAATTAAAATAAACGGAAACGGTATAAAAGTGATCCTATATCAGTCTCCTAGTTCTAAACTAACTTCCCATCAATTGTCAGCGAAATTGATTCAGCCGTTCTTAAGTTACAAATAGTGTAACAAACATGATTTTTTTATAAATATAGATTTAAATAAGAACATGGTAGTCCACCTAATCTTAAGAAGATCACGAACAATACAAGAGAGTAATGAAGAAGACCAAAAAGATATTTTTTTATTCTTAAAAAAAAACGTTGTCAAAGCACAAATGTATAAAACAGTCATAGGTCCAGATGGTAAGTTGTTTTAAAAAGATAAAAATGTCATATCATATCTATACTAATAAATAAAATCAGACTGTATATGAATCAGAATGTAATATCAAAACACAATTTTCATATGTGATGTGTTTGCGTTAGTAATGACAAATAAATAATTTTTAAATGCCTTTCTGTCCGTCCCCAAGTCAATATTTGTTACGGTTAATCTCTGAAATGGCTGAATTGATACTGACGGGACTTTTAACGGATACTATTTGATGAAAGCGGGAGAGACGAAACTTTATTTAATTAGCGAGAAATAGTGTAAATGAAAAGGTTGTTTCGGAATTTGTTTTTAGAGATTTTGCGAATTGAATTTTAATATTTCATTCCAAGAGGACAAATAGCGGACAATAGCTTGTTGTATATAAATAAGTTGCACTATAACATGAGATAATGCACATCACAAGATTGGAGAAAACAATATCTTTACAGAGATTTCATGACGCATTATCTATTGACGTGTTTCACCCCATTAATGCATTGTGACTTGAAAACAACACAGTGACTAAGGAGTCTATATGACGCCTATGTTGTAAAAGCTTTCGCATCGTAGGTGTGACTAAAGATTGCGTATTGATTTTATAAGGACGGCTAACATTTCGTAGCCTTTAAAATATAAAAATAACAACATTGTGCAACATATTAGTTAATAGTAGATCAAATTGCATTCGTGGGATAACAAAGATGGGTTGTGATATATTTTTTAAAAAAAGGTACCAAATGAGCAATATGTCGTACGGCCAGTCTGTGCTCGGCGGTATTTTCAAGCCAGTAAGACTTAGGGTCTTTTAAAAAGTTAGCGTACCCTTTTTCTTTAAGGAAGCAATACATCTACAGTTTCTCTGGTGTTGCGTAAGCGATGAGCACTTCGTTGTTCCCCAAATCGCTTGCCAACTGCCTTACAAAAAATATAAATTACGTCACACGTTACACGAAATCTAGGACCGTGAATTTACATTGAAATAAAATATATCGACTGTAATTTCGAAGCGAAATTTTCGTAGAATTCAATCGCTACCAGTAGGTAATGTATCAGATACATATGTACTATTTCGTTTTTATTTATATTCAGATGAAATTCTGATCAAAGGTTCGTTTTCCCAATATTTAATCAAACCAGGTTTTATTTATTTTTTATATATCACATAAATATTAATATTTCGTGTAGTTCTGAAACTGAAAATCAGAGAAATGTATGTTTTTTTCAGTTTTACATTTATATCGTATCATATCATCTATCAATCTATATATATAAAAGAAAGTTGTGTTAGTTACACCATTTATAACTCAAGAACGGCTGAATCGATTTGACTGAAAATTGGTGGGCAGGTAGATTAGAACCAGGAATAGGACATAGGATAATTTTTACCCCGTTTTCTTTTCTTTTTTTTTATTCCGCGCGGACGGAGTCGCGGGTAAAAGCTAGTATATATATAAAAGAAAGTTGTGTTAGTTACACCATTTATAACTCAAGAACGGCTAAATCGATTTGACTGAAAATTGGTGGGCAGGTAGCTTAGAACCAGGAAAAGGACATAGGATAAGTTTTACCCCGTTTTCTATTTTTTTTTATTCCGCGCGGACGGAGTAGCGGGTAAAAGCTAGTATTAAATAAAATCGTAAACTAATTGATTCATGTATAAACGGACAGACAATATTACTGGGACTTGGAATTTTACATAGATTTCTATTACTAAATAGGCAAGGGCAAATAAATTTGACTACATTCATCATCATTCATTTATTAGGTTAGCTTTCTTTTACCTTCAGGGAAAAAATTTAGTCAAATTTATTAGCGTCACTTAGAGTGGCAGGTGATGTTTTGTACGGAAGGATATTAATTTGATATAAACACATTTCAGAATAAATAATTAAAAACATGTAATTATTTGAGAGGGGTAAAATTTTAACACATTTTAACTCCAAGCGAACGGCGTCGCGGGTAACAGCTTGTTTTCCGATAAAATAGCTATTGATTTATGAATTGTCGTCATTCCGCGAGCTAGAGAAGCGATGCGTAGAATTTTGCTAATTAAGATCGTTAGCTCGCCGGACCGTGCACATGATTTGTGAGTTATTTAGAACATTCTAGTAGAAATACCTTTTCAAATGTCTGTCACTAACTTCGCTACGATTATGTAGTGATTAAATGATAAGCATTGAATTAAATACCACACGGTATTGCTATGTAAATTGCTACTTTAATGGCTACTAGATGTCGGCGACTCAATCCGAGCGGAATTGAAATAAAAATTCATTAGTAGCCTATGTGTTCTTCCAGGCCGTTGAGTATGGCCTAGTCACACCTAACTTAGGGTAGGCTCCGAGCCTCTCAGTAGGGACGTGTACTGAGCTGATGACGATCTTACTAATATTATACTTAAATGCGAATGTTTCAATGTATAGATAGATGGATTAATGTTTAATTTGTTTAATGGTATCTCCAGAACGAGTGCATGGGCGTTTGCGATAGCTAGTATTGATATAAATGTTAAAGATAGATTTTTTTCTGAGAAAGGAAAGATAATTGAAATATTTGTTATTAATATTTCCATAGAACCAACGTTCGGTAATTCTCGCTCGACGCTCCTTTATTAATTATTACAGTGCAAAATATGTCGTGACCAAAGAGATTCAAATGTTATATGTAGTTATAGAAAGGACATAAGATCTTTTCGTCAGTTTAATCATGTTACAGTACTATCTATTAGCGAATAGTCAAAAACATATATATATATAGGTACAATATCTATATATATAAAAGAAAGTCATGTTAGTTACACTATTTATAACTCAAGAACGACTGAATCGATTTGACTGAAAATTGGTGGGCAGGTAGCTTAGAACCAGGAAAAGGACATAGGATAATTTTTACCCCGTTTTTTATTTTTTTTCCCGCGCGGACGGAGTCGCGGGTAAAAGCTAGTATATATATATATTGTTAACTTTGCCAGTAGATAAATGGTAACTTTAAAATATTACGGGATCTGAAATACATTATTTGGATACAATGTAAAATGCTATAAAGATATCGATTCCATCGATACCCAATGCTACTTTATTTTTAACATTATTTAACAATCCCACTATTGTTAAATAATGTTAAATTAATAAAATAATAATAACTTATTATTAGTTTTATAACAAGTCAATACAGTGGAACGAGTCTGCATGTCAAACTTGACAACTGAGATTGAATCAGTGGTTAAAGCGTTTGAGCGAGAAAGTCTAGTTCACGTTGTCCGGTCTTCATGTTCTCTAATATCTTTAACCGTTACCGTATTAAAAAAAAGCGACAATTTTCTGGGAATCTGCCATTTCTCTTTTACGTATGACTTTGACCTTTGTCCATCCGATATAATAAAATAATAATATATATTAATTGTTTCTGATATAAAATAATAAGGGAAAACATTATATTTTCGTGACAGGAAATTGTCTGTAGGGTTTCCTGTCACCTTGCAAGGTGTGATATTTTTATATCGTAAAGCTAATATCAATCATAAATAAGCAATAATTTCAATGTGATCTTTTGTCTTAATAAGGATTTACTACGAATTTTATTAGCCAACCGACAAGGGTATGTTTTCTTTTGTATGTCAGTTTATTTGTATGCGTGTGGGTTGATATATGTGTGTCAATTCATTTGTGGCAACCTAATGCATAAACAAATGAACCGATCTGAAAGAGTTAGGTGTCATACGAGTTTTTACCCTCTAAATGTCATAGGGCATAAAGCACAAATCGCATGTATAATTAGAAAGGTAAAAAAAAAGGTTTAAAATCTCTATTTCAAAAGGCAGCCAATTGATGCAGCTATATTATCCATTATCAAGTTTCAGTCATTCGGTTTCTTTTTTAATAAAGGTTATTTTAAATATCAATATAAAGTGTTTATCTACCTCGACTCCATCGCTCTTTTCATCAACCTAATGAAAATTTAAAAAACCAATTACGTTTCTGAAACTCAAAGGGCGAAAGTAATTAATTTTTAACAAGCCGATTACGTTCGTCAAATTTATTTGGAATTAATTAAAAAAAAATTAATTATAGTATTAAAAATCTAAACATTTTATTTATGTTTAGCAGACAACTGGGTGTTCAAATGCCACAAAGACCATATTGACTGCATGTCTGCCTATAATGATTCTTGCAGATGTTTATGTATAAACTTTTTAGACGTAAACGGAATTTGACTAAGTAGAAATAGTCGACCTTAAAAAAATCGAAGCGACGGTACAATATACTATTTTATATTTGTCTTAACCTTTATAAAAAAACAGTTCGTTATTACGGTATATATACAATTGGCGAATATCAATACTTTTTTTGTATTTTTTTAATCTACATCTTGAAAAAGAATTGACAACTATAGAGATTTTCTGCCAAAAATGACGGCCAAAAAGCTGCCTACCAAATTGTATAATAATACTAGCTGTCGCCCGCGACTCCGTCCGCGCGCAGTTAAAAAAAATGAAAAATAGATGTTGGCCGATTTTCAGACCTACTGAATATGCTCACAAAATTTCATGAGAATCGGTCAAGCCGTTTCGGAGGAGTATGGCAACGAAAATTGTGACACGAGAATTTTATATATTAAATGAAAAAAATGTATTTCGCTTTGTAGGAGCATCTCTCGAATAGATGGAAATAAATAGTTTATTTAAATATCATTGTTGCGGACCTTTTTGCTATTTTGATAGCTTATGTAGTTTTCTATTTTCGACGGAGACGCCTTAACATATATTTCTTCTTGACGTTTGGCTGTCGAATACCCTTGTTCTTTCTATTTTTTAATTATTTGTTATTTATTTAAATATAGTCATTTGCAGAGTTATTGGTTTGTTCATTTCATTTTGTTCGTTTCATTTTGGTCCTTCACCCGTAAGTTTCCAGCGTACCTATTTTTCATTACGTAACTTTAGTTATTCATTCATTTCGTAGTATTTGCTTTCATTTTCACTACTTTATTTATTTATTTTTTTCACCTAATGATCACCCGCAGTAAAAGTAAAATCATGCCGACAAGCCCTGCGACTAGTTCCCAACATGTAGACACCGTTGCCCCAAGTGAGACGTCTAAATCAAAGTCATCACGTTCGTCGTCCACAATTAAAGCTCAAAGGGCAGCCGTAGAGGCCCTCGCTCTGCGCCGACGTCTTGAGCACGAGCAGGAGCTCGCTGAAAATGAGAGGCAGCGTGAGCTACAGCTGGCCGAACGCGAGAGGCAGCGTGAGATACAGCTGGCCGAACGCGAGAGGCAGCGTGAGCTACAGCTGGCCGAACGCGAGAGGCAGCGTGAAAGTCGACTGGCAGCACGTCGTCAGCAGGTGGAGGAGGGCGAACTGCAGGCCGAACTTGCCGCTCTCGACGCGGAAGCCGCTTCAAGTCGCAGCAGTCGCAGTGGTTCGGCCAGGATCAGCGGAGAAAGAACAGAAAGATGGGTACAAAGTTTAGGACAGCCAGTTTGCGTTGGCGAAAATACAGTTATTAGAGGCATCCCTGCAGTAGGGCGCGAGCAAGTAATGGTTCCGCCTCCCGGCCACCAGGCATCTCTGCCGGCCACTGGGTCAACTGCATTCCCTATTAACCGTTTTTTTCACCAGAAGCAACTTTCAAACGTCACGAGGCCGTCCGAGGCGGCCGTGCTATGCGTTGGCGAATATACAGGTAATAGAGGCATTCCCGCAGTAGGGCGCGAGCCATTAGTGGTTCCGCCTCCCGGCCACCAGGCATCTCTGCCGGCCACTGGGTCAACTGCATCCCCTATTAACCGTTTTGTTCCTCAGAAGCAACTTTTAAACGTCACTAAAACATCCAACGTGTCCGTGCTATGCGTTGGCGAAAATACAGTTTTTAGAGGCATCCCCGCAGTAGGGCGCGAGCAATTAGTCGTTCCGCCTCCCGGCCACCAGGCATCTCTGCCGGCCACTGGGTCAACTGCATCCCCTATTAACCGTTTTTTTCACCAGAAGCAACTTTCAAACGTCACGAGGCCGTCCGAGGCGGCCGTGCTATGCGTTGGCAAAGATACAGGTAATAGAGGCATTCCCGCAGTAGGGCGCGAGCCATTAGTGGTTCCGCCTCCCGGCCACCAGGCATCTCTGCCGGCCACTGGGTCAACTGCATCCCCTATTAACCGTTTTGTTCTTCAGAAGCAACTTTCAAACATCACAAAAGCGTCCGAGGCGGCCGTGTTAACGCGACCGCTCATATCCACGGAGCTTGATCAGAGTAGCCTGCTTCAAGCTGTTGCTGACACTGCAGCTGCGGCCAAGGCGCTTGCTACTTCGCACCGTCATAAACATAAGATAGAATTGTTTCCTTTCGACGGAGACGCCTTAACATGGCTACATTTTAAACGTATTTTTGATTTAACCAAAAGCAATTTTTCAGATATTGAAAATATTAGTAGGTTACAAAATGCACATCGCGGCGCGGCCCGAGATGCAGTCGCGTCACTGTTACTGGCTACAGACGACCCGACCGATATAATTAGAGCTCTGGAGGAGAACTTCGCTCGCCCTGAAACTATACTATAGTATTTAAGGAAGTCTCCGCTCTAAAAAATTTACCACGTTTTTTTAATTATATAAAAGAATTAATTACGATAACGAATAAGGTACGTAATTCTATATCTTCTTTTAGGAGGCTCTATTTATCCCATTTTGGCGTGTACCACCCTTGGAAACGTAAGCTTCGTGTAGTTCACGACGCCGCAACCACGAATGAGGGCGTCAGCCTAAACTCTTTGTTGCTACCTGGTCCAGATCTGCTTCAGCCCTTGTTAGGTATTTTACTTCAGTTCCGCGAGGGCCGTATTGCTCTCACTGCTGATATCTGGTAAATGTTCCCTCAAGTAAGGATCAGGGAGCAAGATAAGGACGCTCCAATAGTTGTAAAGGGTCAAATTTTATTTCAACAAACGTGGAGGTCTAATGTCGACTGAGACACCGAGTTCCAACCCACGGAAGCATTAAGGTGGTCTGATTGGTTTCAAGAGTTGTCAAAAGTAACTTCTTTGGAAATTCCCCATTGGTGTTCTAACTCTAAAAACTCTGAACCAACTCAGAGGCAGTTACACGTTTTTGCTGATGCAAGTGAGCTAGCGTACGCGTGTGTCGCTCATTGGCGTCTTTTGTACTCAGACGGCAGCATCGAGCCTTCTCTCATCTCTAGTAAGGCAAGAGTTACACCCTTGAAACCTACCTCTATCCCACGTTTAGAGCTCCAGGCCGCTTTAATAGCTTCTCGTCTCGCGGTCACCTTTAAGGACAGTCATAGAAAACAACCGGCACATACTTTCTTTTGGACTGATTCTATGACAGTCCTTCAATGGTTACGTAGTGGCGCGGGTTCTTTTAAGCCTTTTGTTGCCCATCGTTTAGGCGAAATTATTGAAAACTCTTGCGCCAGAGACTGGCGATGGGTACCAACAGACTTGAAGCGGCTTCCGCGTCGAGAGCGGCAAGTTCGGCCTGCAGTTCGCCCTCCTCCACCTGCTGACGACGTGCTGCCAGTCGACTTTCACGCTGCCTCTCGCGTTCGGCCAGCTGTAGCTCACGCTGCCTCTCGCGTTCGGCCAGCTGTATCTCACGCTGCCTCTCGCGTTCGGCCAGCTGTAGCTCACGCTGCCTCTCATTTTCAGCGAGCTCCTGCTCGTGCTCAAGACGTCGGCGCAGAGCGAGGGCCTGACAAATTACTGCGGTTAGCCGGAAGAATTAAAGCCGCAGAAGGCATTGATCCTGACACGCGCTTCCCCATCCTTCTTGACGATCGTCAGCCAGTAGCTAAAGATTGTCTACTCTGCAGAATAAGAAAGTCCTTGCCGATGAACCCGAAAACAGGAGATCTGCCACCTGAAAGATTAGATGAACCTGAAAACAGGCGATCCGCCACCTGAAAGATTAGCTCACCATCGACAGCCTTTTATTTTAACGGTCCTGGGCTACTTCGGCCCCATAAGCGTCACTATCGGGCGCAGGCATGAAAAACGTTATATGGCCCTTTTCACCTGTTTAACTGTCAGAGCTCTTCACCTAGAGATGGTACATAGTCAATCTACTGACTCCGCTATCCTGGCTATTAGAAGGTTCATTGCAAGACGGGGCTCTCCAAATACTGTTTTCTCGGACAATGGAACCTGCTTTGTTGGTGCCAATCGCATTCTCAGAGAGTTCTACGGAGAAAATGTCGAAGATTTCACAAGCACTCAAGGTATACTCGCGAAGTTCACCCCACCTGCGACACCTAATTTTGGAGGATGTTGGGAGCGCTTGGTGCGATCAGTAAAGGTGGCTCTGAACGCAACATTAACCGAACGAGCTCCGAAAGAAGAAACCCTAAGCAGTTTACTATCCGAGGCAGAAGCCATTGTCAATTCAATGGCGCGATAAGGGTAGTGGACGTTGCAACAGCAGGGGGAACGCTACACTGACCCGTACGAAAGCTGGTTAGGCTCTCCACCTAAGGCCTTGACTGACCTTGGTTTGAATAACCAGTTTGTGCTTAGCTGCACGAGGGGGAGGATGTTGCGGACCTTTTTGCTATTTTGATAGCTTATGTAGTTTTCTATTATTGACAATGACATTCACATATATTTCTTCTTGACGTTTGGCTGTCGAATACCCTTGTTCTTTCTATTTTTTAATTATTTGTTATTTATTTAAATATAGTCATTTGCAGAGTTATTGGTTTGTTCATTTCATTTTGTTCGTTTCAATCATTACTTGTAATCTATTTTATAAAGCGGTTTTAAGTTTTAAAACATACTTATTTTTTAACATTCGAATATAACAGATAAAAAAAAACTCACAACAATTCAACCTATCTAACAACATTAATACGCGGTTACCCATCCTGACGTACGACATGACTGTAATTACTAAGACTTTCGTCGCCTTTAAAAGACATACGCGTACCAATTAATTTCGGCTTTTGTGAGATTTTTTTTGAGAAATTAAAAAGAAATGTATTTCGAGTACGAGTATAGCTTCACTTTATAGATAATTGTGATAGAAAATCATCTATGAGCGTCGTTGGCTCAGGGGTTAAGCACTTGACTTGACAATCTGCAGACCTGGGTTCGAATCCCACCATTTAACAATGTGTTTTTCGATTTTCTATTCAGATGTGAAGGATAACATCGTGATTCAATCTGCACATATCTGAGGAGAAATTCAAAGGTATGTGTGAAGTCAACCCGCACTGGGTCAGCGTGGTTGACTATGGCCTCGTCACCCCTAACTTAGGGTGGGCTCCGAGCTTCTCGGTAGGGACGTATAGTAGAGCTGATGATGATGAAGTCAATATAAATAAAAACAATGTAAGATTGTTTTTTTGATAAAACTTTTGTAGGATGTAGGAGGACACCAAAAATACATATTACCTAAAATTATGTTGTCCTTTTAGTTTCATTTGCTTTTCTAGTTACCTTTCCACCTTTCAACATAACGTTACCTTTCTAGTTGAAACCACATATATAAAGAAAAAAACAATTTACGAATCTAGGAAACACATTAACACATTAACGTCAGTTAAATGAATTTGTTGATTAATTGCCTATTATAACAATACTAGCTTTTACCCGCGACTCTGTCCGCGCGGAATTAAAAATAGAAAACGGGGTAAAAATTATCCTATGTCCGTTTCCTGGTTCTAAGCTACCTGCCCACCAATTTTCAGTCAAATCCATTGAGCCGTTCTTGAGTTATAAAATAGTGTAACTAACACGACTTTCTTTTATATATATAGATATATATATATAAAATGTAGTTCAAAGAATAATTTTACTTTTAACTTTCCTCCCATTGAAGCGTACAATCAAGCCTGTCGGAACAATTTCGAATTTCAATTCTGTTCACGTTAAACTTCGCAACAATGCAATATTTTTTTTTTAAATTAAAATTCCCGTTCTTAAACATCGACTGAACGTTTATTGAAGTGATCAATTCTTTTGAAAATCAGAAAGTGCTGGAATCATGTTGAATCAATATTAATTTATTACATTCCCTATGAATACATATGACTTTTAAGCTATCCTTAGTATCTAGTAATGTCGATTCTTAGGAATAATATCTACATGCGGTAAGAGTGAAAAGCATTTTATTTTACGTAATGTTTTTCACCCATATGTTTGTGTCCTTCTTTATTGAGAGAAACTTTGTCATGTCACAAACCAAAAGGAAACGAGTCTCGTATTATTATGAAAGTGCATATAAGTTCTTTTTCGATATCATAATCTTTTCTCTGTATCTATAAATAAACAAAGAAATTAATTAAATTACGTTAAAAGCTATTATAGCGTAGTGAAACAAATTGAAAACATTTCAAATAATTTTTTCACAAGGGTAGAACTGTATGGCAGAGCAGTTGACAGTGCAGTACTGTAATGTATAATCACACACGCCAATACGGAACAGAAGTTCAAACAATTGCCGTACGGTATTATCCAGTAGGACTTGCAGTACTGCAATAGCAGTAGCTCTACCTCCCTGCTCTAACCTCATCTGAAACTAACAAAACGCCTGGCGCAGGCGAAACCGCAAATGAAGAATTACTAAATGTTGAAATAATATTTGCAATGTATGGAGTTTTATCGTGTATTTGTCAGAACAAAAGCTTTAAAATACAAATAATTGATCGATCACCTTAATGGACTGGGCTTTCGGCCATTCATTAATTTAGGGGAGGCCACGAGGGGGATGGAGTATAAAGAAATCTCTACAAGCCCTAATCTCAGGGAGAGAGGGTTAAAGTATGCTCTAACGAAATACATAGGCTGTAGAAATACATAAATACATATTAGGCTTACATTTTTTTAATATTTTATGTCAAACTGCATTTTTTAATGAGTAATCCTTTTTTTTTTCATTTTATTATACATAGAGCAACTGGATTAAATAAGACATTCCACTATCGTGACAAATATTGCTCTCCCTTTTTCTTTTTAAAAAGAATGTGTTAATGTGTCGTATAAAATACTAATGTTACGACAGTCAAAAACTCATTGTAATTTTTATTTACAAAGCAAAAAACCAAAAGAGAGTCATAGTTTCTACAGCAGTGGTGACGGGTGTGAAAACACACCCATTTCGAGAGACCACTGAAAGTCCCCGTCTATACCAATGAAACTACGGCTTAGCCAGGCCGAGAATCTAGGAAAGGAGCTCTTGAGACTTGTCCCAAGGCGTGAACAACCGCGTAGTGCACGGACCCCAAACATGCACGCGGTACGAGTGAGATGTAAGCAAGCTCTTCCGAATCACTTGTTCCCTGTGTAGAAACGGACTCCCCGTGAATGTGTGATCGCTCCATCTATATATACGGAGCAATATCATAAAAGTTGATAGCGCGTTTTAGAACTCTAGCGGCAGCGGTAACAAATTATTTTTTATTGTCTTATTTTTTTTTATATTTACAAAACACTGACTTGAAAAGATTGTTTTATTATCTGATGAAATAAAAATCAATTCAACTAAATTTGAACATTTTTTTTTTCATTTTAAATATTAGAGTATCATTTTAATTACAAAATAATTACAAAAACTGCTTTAAATTTAATACGTTAAAAAAACGGTACAAATTTTGAACACACATTCCTCCATGGGATTCGATCCTGGTTTGATAACGATTGATGATTTGTTTTCATTTACTAGAGGGCGCTTGTGAGCAACTTGGAACTTTGCACTAATAAACCTACTATATATCTGACCTGGCGGGCATCAGTTAAACTAAATTGTGACAACTCACTAGTGACACCCTATTAATGTCAAAAAAGATCCTTATATTGAATGTGGCTGTCTTGTATTTAAAAGTAAAGTACACAAAAAATATCATACTAATTTTGACATAATTTACGATGGTGATACGAAGACGAATGTCACAAATACTCGTACTAGGCCCTCAGTTCACATTTCGTTATCGCATTACAATATTTACAATTCTCTCCTTCTCTATAAATATTGATATAACAATTTTCGTACATGAATCAGAATCTCACGGAATAAAATAATCGTAATGTAAAATTCAAAAGAGAGTCAAAGCTTCTTCAACAGTGGTGTTGAGGCATATTGATAAACCTCATTAGACCGATTAGTTTAAGTCGTCACCATACCAATGTAATTTATGCTTACTAGAATCGAAGTGAAAGCCCTTCCTCATTATACCCCCACCCTACATAGTGCGCATTCATCTTAACCGCGAGTACACGGACCCAATTAACATGTAACGCGGTGATCGGGTAAGAATTTTAAAGCTCTATACCCATCACTTGTTAACTGTGTAGAAACGGACTCCCGAAGGCATTATTTCTATCGACCTATATATACGGAACGAAAAGGAAAAAGTTAATAGTGTGTTTTAGCCTCGAAGATACTTAACTGTTTTTCGTATTTTTATGAAAAAAATCCCATTTTAAAATACGAGACATGTATAGACTTACGTAAAAATTAATATTCTGATTACATTTAAGTTATTTATTTTTTAACAAATTTTCTTTAAATGAAGTAATTAGCATGTTCTAGATATTTATAGTCCTTAAATCTAATAAAAAATCATGAAAAGCATATTCTAAAATTTTAATTGGCATCGGGTTCGATGTCAATATCCTAGTGAAACAAAATTAAGGTGTTCCCAAGGATAATAAGATAGTTTACGTTTTATGTCGCAGCGACAGCGCCACGGCCTAATAGTTTTTTTACCGTTTGTTTTCGGACACCAACATTTCTGTATAAAACATATCGTCATATCGGTTAATCATTTAACATTATCTTTATTACAAAAAAGAGTAAAAATTATACTTTAAATTAAAATTTGTGATCGGGGTTCGATCTCCGTTTACTTGCGTACTAGCGCTTGAAAACCCTTGTCTGAACTGTATACTATAATAAGTCAATACGCAGAATTATATTTGATACGTATGATCAAATATCGCACAGCAAATTAACATGATAAGGGATATATAATTATGCATGTTTATATGTAGCTATGACATCTCTACCTAGTTGCAATATGAGCGTATAATTAAATTATACTGATATGGGTAGGAAATAAACGTCTCCGACTATAGCTGTACATTGAAAATGTTCAATATTCGAAATGCCGAACAAAATTCAAACAATTCATTTACACGTGGCCTGTTTGACGTCAATCCAGAACTTGAACTTGTTCGGCGCCGCGCCGCACCGCTCGTCTGTTTGTGTCGTGTTTGTTTCACAAAAAGCTTTAGTTAAAACAGTGACGTTTCATTAACCTTTCTTTTATACACAAACGAACCGTTTAACTGTGAAAATTCACTTGTTAACCTTGACAGTAAAAATTTTCAACAGCTCTTTGTGTTCCGAATTTTTGGTTTTTATTATTGTAGTATAATTTAAAGGTGGTGACAATTAAAGATATATATTAATTGACTAATCGTGGGTTTCTAAGATCACAATCTCTGTTTTATCAAAGATAATGACAGGGATGATATGTTTTATACACAGATTTTAGTCTCAAAAACCTATGGTAAATCAGTCCCAGATGTCAACAGTACCATACATCAAGCAACATCAAAGTTGAAAATGGAAAGAATTGACCAAACAAGTTCAGATAGTGATGGCCGTCACTATCCGCTTTTGTTTAATTTTAAATAATAACTAGCTTTTACCCGCGACTCCGTCCGCGCGGAATAAAAAATAAATAGAAAACGGTGTAAAAATTATCCTATGTCCTTTTCCTGGTCCTAAGCTACCTGCCCACCAATTTTCAGTCAAATCGATTCAGCCGTTCTTGAGTTATAAATGGTGTAACTAACACAACTTTCTTTTATATATATAGACTAGCTTTTACCCGCGACTCCGTCCGCGCGGAATAAAAAAAAATAGAAAACGGGGTAAAACTTATCCTATGTCCTTTTCCTGGTTCTAAGCTACCTGCCCACCAATTTTCAGTCAAATCGATTCAGCCGTTCTTGAGTTATAAATGGTGTAACTAACACAACTTTCTTTTATATATATAGATTAAAAGGAATTATAATCAAGGCAATGTAATCTAATGTCTAGTCTAGCTTAATTACTAAACTAAATTGCGTTATAAATTGACGTATTACGACTAGAATAGTTAGCAATTCCCAAAGTGATTAAAGGTTTCCCTGTGACCTGAGAAACACGAGGACTTTAAGTTGGTCACAAACAAAAAAAATATTTGGGAATTTTATGGCAGAAATGTATACCGCAATATTTTTTTAAAAAGTTTCGAGAGAAAACGTTTGGTAATCTCAGGATTAGACAGTGCTCGAAATATTTGAAACAATAAACAAAAATACGAAAAAGTGAATTGAAGCACCAACATATCTAATATTTAAATCAATGCATGCACATTGCATCCAGTTTCAATTTACTGACGCCTTTGAGGATTGAACGTATTAAGTTTTAAAAGCAATCGCGCAGTTGTACGAAATGGATTGATTTCATACCATTGAAAACAAATATGTTCTCGGCTAAGTTCATTTATAACGTGTTAATTATTAAACTAGTACGAATGTTGCAATTTCCTCTAGTCAATATTGTACTAAGTAATTCATATGTTAAGTTACAAATGTCCCGTCATTTATTATCTAACCGTGAGTTTCCATTTCCGAGGCACTTGTATAAAACATTTCACTCTCTCTGAAATAAAATCGACACACGATTTACGATAACACATAATTATAATGACCATTGTTAGTCCTCTTGTCATGTTAAAAAATACTGTTTGTTTTTTACCATGTTTTTACACATCTAAGTTGCATTTTTAACACTTTAGAGGTTACTATGTTCGTGTTAAACCGTTCTTTATTTTTATTTTACTCTTAGGAAATATTGGTATTAGGAATTTCAATTCACTTCACTATTTAAACTGTTTGCCCTGAAATTCAATATATTTTCACGATATCGATATGAATTAGAATTTATATGGTATTCAATATTGGTAATATTCGAGCTATAAAATATGACTTTATTCGAATATTTCAGTTATAATGGTTAACAAGAATTTCTTGTACCCACAATATGGATAGAAATTGTGGAATACTTTACTAAAAATTCTTAGTTCAAAAAGTTTTGTTAAAAGCCCTTTAAAATAAAAAAAAGAAAAGTTTTTTTAGTGTTTCAAATTGTGCGCAAGTTACAAACACCGTTTTGCGCATGATGAGTTTAGTCGAGTGTGATCACTCCAAGACGTTGGACGTTTGTCGGGCGCATCTGCGATACTTCCAATAAAGCTTTCGAATCACGCTCATTTAAACCATCATTATGATTATTATAATTAAAATAATATTATTATTGACCAATGGTTTCAATGTAATTATTTTTATAAATGCATACAGTTATGACGCCTATTTTCACTACATGAATATCTTTAACTGATTGGGAAAGCCATGTGGGATACGAGTTAGGCAAAGCGAGAGAGAGAGAGAATATCTTTAATAAAAATTATCTTTATCTACGCTGTTTATATCTTTATTCCGATGTTAATCAGGGGACCTAGCAAGAATATTTGTTAGAATGTATTCGTAACTTAATAGTAAAAATATTATATGAGATTTGTTGGTGTACTTTACTCCGATATGACAGGACGCTACACATATCTAATATAAAAATTTTGTCGAAAACGTTACGAATACTTTGTCGCAAACTTTTCGCTTCTTTTGTACGTTAGTTACTAATTACTAAAACAAAATCCTGCACTAAGTGGCTCCCTTATTGAGTGGCTACGGCGGTTAGTATATATTACTCTCCGCAAATTTACACGTAGCGAAACCTATAATTCTGAATCAGTTCTGGCGTTCTGTTTTATGTAATGCATTTTGAGGAACATAAGAATTATAATACTTCATTTTCTACCTCTATTTTCAACTCTGTACCCATTTAATTAAAATACGCGCTCGTTTAAAACCATCTATACAACGGCGTAATTAAAATCTACTACTAAATTGGCGTAAACATATACTCAAAGTGATGATCATATTATTACTCTGTATTCTAAAATGTTTTTATTTATATGGACCTAGCACGAACATTTGTGACAATCGCCTTCGTAATTTCGACTGATAGGGGGCGCTGCACAAATGTCGGTACAAATTATGTTGATAACGATACAATGGCGATTGTCACAACTATTCGTGCTGGGCCTACTGTGCTTTACTTTTTTAATGTTTTCATATCTCCTTGGTTTAAAACAACCATGAAGTTCAGAAAATGTTGAGAAGGCAATTAAAACGCCACTCATTTTTACGCTACCTTTTACTTGAATAACAGAACACCTGCAAGTGTTTATTTGAAATTCATTGTACAAACAATAGAATAAAATGTTTTATGCACAACTTTTAAATGCATATGACTTCTGAATAATAAAACGTATAAACTTTTTCACTATGAATAAAGCTATTGTTTCTATGAAAATGTTTTAATTTAATTTTAGTAACAGTTTCATATCGTTTAATATCATTTATATTTAATTTAAATACGTTTGTGATTTTTTTTTTTCGGACGAATTGAGTTAAATACTATTATTTAATAAATATCAACTATTGTATTTGGAACAAAGGCGGCAATCTATTACGATGACCAGTTTCTTGCAATGACCTACAGCTTGTTAACTACGACTTAAAAATTTGAGACCGATTTCATATCAAAGATCTGAATATACTAAACATGTAATTAAACAACCATACAATTAAGTGCACATATTCTTCGCGCTATTTTTTAATACACCGTATTTTACATTTACACTGCATAACTGCGTAGATCGGATTTTAAACGAATCACTCTTTCATGTTTCAGTGCATTTGATCAATAATAACAAAAGGAAATTAAATTCTTAAGCATAAGCTACCATTTAAATATAAATCGAATCAGTTTATAAAAGAGATTTTATATATACACTAATTTACAAGAGTTACCGTAGATTTCTGACATCAATTTCTGTGTATAAAATATATCGTCATCCCTGTCATTATTTTTGACAAAACAGAGTTAACAGTATGTTTTAAACGGGGATTTTAGTATCAGGGATCCACGGTTAATGCCTAAAAGGACTGGGAAGTGTCAGTGGTCTAGTGTATGTAATGGGTCGTCTGTAATTCATTGAAAAGTAAATGTGGGAATGATAACCACTTTACTTAATACGATACATAACTTTTTAAGCTACAAAATGATTACGTAGCATAATTAATATGTTTAAATTCCAATTGCATATTAGAATTATTTCGCCTCTATTTATTTTCTTTATATAATTTACAAAGTGAACACACATTCGGATTTTTATCATTTTTTCAGAAACTTCTATTCGGATTATTCAAATGATTGTTATTAAAATTGCATGTTTCTTACGATGTACCTATGTACTTCTTTTTGCAAAGAGTATAAGATAATAAAATATTTTCTAACCAGATTCATCATGATGAAAGATAACTTTGATGAAATTAATTTCCAACAGACATCCTTTATGGTATTATCGTTTAAATTCTACGAGTATTTTCAGATATAGAGTTAATAACCTTGTTGAAAACAATAAGCGATAATTAATCCTTTATTTCACCGCTTGTGTGCGTAATCGTTCGTATCTCAATTATTGCCACCAAATTTGAAATTAAAACTTAATCGGCTAATTTACAAACGGTTTTTAAATTGAAGGTGTCATGTTTTGCGGCGATAAAAATATTTGTAGAAATAAATGATAGGATATAAAAAAACTTTAAAACTTCAAGTAAGTGCTGATGTTGTACTCGTAATATGTTTTGTTTATCTTTTATTCGAAGTGAAAATATCTTGATCGCCTTTTCTATATCTAAATCCTGGCTCCTGCGGTAATTTTTTGATATATTAAATTGAAATAATTCGCAATGGCACCGTTGCCTAAAAGGCTGGTGAGGTGTCAGGCGAGGCCCGCGGGTGGGCCGCGCAGGGGTGCGGCAGAGGCAGCGGCAGCCAGCGCCAGAGCCCGCACTTTCTCTCCGATCGGCTCAGCGGACGAACGTCTTGTCCGCTACCAACTCCCGCCCTTGCGTGGAGTTTTTTCGTCACCCCAACGGCAAACAAACAGGCCTCAAACTGTTTTCAAGTGTGTCAAAAGTGTTCAGGAAGTACACGGGTGCAGCGGCAGACGGACAGGCGAGCACCTCCGGTAAGTGCGTTCGATTCCAGGTTTAAACTTTGAGAATATCATGCCGCCTGAGAGAGACGTCGCAACAGGTACACCGTATTGAGCGGCACTTTCGTATACTTTTACGAAAATCCTTCGTAATCCTTGAAACGTCCAATTTGTCAATTTTTATGCTTCGAAAATAGAGACCGGTTATTTTTTTTAACCCTTTGTTTTTTTTATAATTTTAAGTCTAACGGTGTAAAAAAATCGAAGAAGTCGGATGACGATGTGATTTATTACCGGTGCGTCTTATATTTCAAATAACTCTGCAACTACGTAAAATTGCCTTACTTAATAAATTAAACATTTTATTTTTTTGGCTATTTCACGAGGTTTCATTCTTATTTCAATGAAATCCGCCAAATTAAAACGTAATCGAGCCGTCGCTGGAAATTGTCGCGCGCGAATTTGCTGCAATATTTTATGACATATTTTTGTGGAATTTGGTATTAAAATAATTCATAAAAAACCGTGTTTTAAATTTTTAACCTTATTTTGTCGTCGTTTTCATTTTGGAAAAAAAAACATATTTTTTTTGTATAAAATTGTGATTTGTTTTATAAAACCAATGAGTTATTTATTCTTAAAATTACTGGCACGGTTGTCATTTAGTGCCTTTTTTAGCGGCAATTCGATTTTATAATTTTTTTCATTATTCCGACGGGATATGAAAAAAATTTACCTTTTAGTTATCTTTTTACCCTAAACAACAGTTTACTTAGATTTCTTTAAAAACTACAACTATTTTGGTGTTTTTTCTTATCGCCGTCGGCTTTTATTTTAACAAAAAAAGGTTGAATAATTACTACTTCAATGTTTTTTTTTTAAATTAGACAATGTTTAATAATAAAAAAAAATAAACGTATATTTTTTTGAAATTAAGATAACTTTCTAATTAATTCGATTATGAAAGTAAAAATAAACTTTATTACATACGCTAATTATCCGTCGGCAAATGTTTATTACGATTTTTTTTTCTCAATAATAAAGTAAAAAATTAAATGAATAGCAGTAAATAAAATTACCATTCAAATATTCAACGCCAACAGTAATCTGGGTCATAATATAAAACACTTTTCTTGGTGTTATAATAATGCAGGAAGCGATTTTTAATAAACTTTTTTTATATTTAAAACTAGCTTTTACCCGCGACTCCGTCCGCGCGGAATAAAAAATAGAAAACGGGGTAAAAATTATCCTATGTCCGTTTCCTGGTTCTAAGCTACCTGCCGACCAATTTTCAGTCAAATCGATTCAGCCGTTCTTGAGTTATAAGTGGTGTAACTAACACAACTTTCTTTTATATATATAGATAAACATTATTTGACATGTTTTTAATTTTAAAATATTTTACTTTGTTACTTACATAGCAAGACTCCATATGGGACAGACAAAGTACATCTAATATTATAAATGCGAATGTTTAGATGGATGGATGTTTGTTAGAAGGTATCTTCGGAACGGTCAAATGGATCGTGATGAAATTTGACACAGATGTTAAACATAGTCTGGAAGAACACATAGGCTAGTTACTTATTAAGTTTTTTCGATTCGCCGAAATAGCGAAGTTACTGCTGTCCATATACATCTCCATTAAATTTTTTTAGATGCGATGTCTACCCACAATGCCGAGAGGAGGGACGTACATAAAAGGATATATCCCTTTTTTATAAATCCCTTCGCCACCTTATCAATATTGTTAGACAAAGAGCAAGTTAATCTTGCAAACATAATATGACACGAGTTCTCCTGAGCTAATACTTCAGCGACACGTCGCTTGAAGGGTGCAATATCTAGTTTAATTAATGGATCCCAAGATAATCTTAATCTGACTTAAGCTCTTTGGTATTGGTGGCGCTCGTTAAACTTCCATACATTGAGGTTTCCCTTTTCATCAGTTGAATTAATTGCCTGTAACATACTACAAGAAGAAATAACAAGTTGATATATTCAAAATTAAATGGCTGTCTACTTGTACTTTTCCTGTCTACATAGACAGATGTCTGTCTGTTTGTCTACGGGTCTAAAAAAAGAAAAGTGCAAACGCTTAACAATAAAGTAATATTTTTAATTTTAGTTTATATAATAAATTTCAATTGACAATTTCTCTTGTATAACTTTACTAGCTGTCGCCCGCGACTCCGTCCGCGCGTATTTAAGAAAAACGTAATAAGTAGCCTATGTGTTCCAGACTATGATCTACATCTATGCCAAATTTCAGCGAGATCCGTTGAATCGTTTTGGAGATACCTTCAAACATCCTTCCATCCATCCATCTAAGCATTCCCGTTTATAATATAAGTAAGATTTTAGAATTTAATTAGTCTTTAAAATATGTTGTGCTTTTATTTCTTGATGAATAAAATTAAATTTTTATTAATCATATGTTAATATTTTCATAATTTTTTATTATTTAAACGTTGTATCGAAATATTAAAATTTTGTAAGTATCAACTTTATAATCGACTACAAACAAAAGTCTTACAACTCTTTAATAATATTATATTTCTGTCGACCCAAATCCAAAAGATTTACTTTCTGCGCGCATAAAATATGAACAAGACCTTATTCAAACAAAACCTTTTAGAGATATTAGATTATATAATCTAATATCAACATTGAATTTTGTTTGTCTTTTTATGATTTGGCATAAGTTTTTGACATTGAAAAAAATAGTATTGAAAATTTTAGTAGTAGAGAGCTTTTAAATATATACATTGAAAAAACGTATTTGCGCGTATTCACTTTTCAATCTCGGAACAAATTAAGCACGCTTCAATTTTTAAATCAACAAGCTGTCGCCTGCAACTCGATTAAAAAAAGACCTTAAGTATTTTTTTATTTTTTGTCTATTTTTGCCTTTTCCAGTCTTTTTTACATATAATTAATAACAAATAATTACTACTTAATTAAAATATCTTTATCTGTTGAACTCTACTTGAAGATCAGAAGCAAAGGAAGAATTTTTACCAAGGATTATGCAGAGCAGTCTACAAAAAGAAAAATACCCACTACTGCTTCCAAAACTTCATCTCCAAATTGAAATATCCTTACTCATCGAACTCTACTTGAAGATCAGAAGCAAAGGAAGATGGTTTACTAAGGATTATGCAGAGCAGTCTATAAAAAGGAAAATACCCACTACTGCTTCCAAAACTTCATCTCCAAATTGAAATATCCTTACTCATCGAACTCTACTTGAAGATCAGAAGCAAAGGAAGATGGTTTACTAAGGATTATGCAGAGCAGTCTCTAAAAAGGAAAATACCCACTACTGCTTCCAAAACTTCATCTCCAAATTGAAATATCCTTACTCATCGAACTCTACTTGAAGATCAGAAGCAAAGGAAGATGGTTTACTAAGGATTATGCAGAGCAGTCTATAAAAAGGAAAATACCCACTACTGCTTCCAAAACTTCATCTCCAAATTGAAATATCCTTACTCATCGAACTCTACTTGAAGATCAGAAGCAAAGGAAGATGGTTTACTAAGGATTATGCAGAGCAGTCTATAAAAAGGAAAATACCCACTACTGCTTCCAAAACTTCATCTCCAAATTGAAATATCCTTACTCATCGAACTCTACTTGAAGATCAGAAGCAAAGGAAGATGGTTTACTAAGGATTATGCAGAGCAGTCTATAAAAAGCAAAATACCCACTACTGCTTCCAAAACTTCATCTCCAAATTGAAATATCCTTACTCATCGAACTCTACTTGAAGATCAGAAGCAAAGGAAGATGGTTTACTAAGGATTATGCAGAGCAGTCTATAAAAAGGAAAATACCCACTACTGCTTCCAAAACTTCATCTCCAAATTGAAATATCCTTACTCATCGAACTCTACTTGAAGATCAGAAGCAAAGGAAGATGGTTTACTAAGGATTATGCAGAGCAGTCTATAAAAAGGAAAATACCCACTACTGCTTCCAAAACTTCATCTCCAAATTGAAATATCCTTACTCATCGAACTCTACTTGAAGATCAGAAGCAAAGGAAGATGGTTTACTAAGGATTATGCAGAGCAGTCACCAAAATGCAAGATAACTACCTACCTAACATACCATGGCTTACGAAACTTCATCTTCAATCAGAAATCTTATTTATTGGACTTGGTTTAAAGAATAAAAATTAAAGATGTAAATTTACATCAAAGAAAGATGAATTTATTCAAAGGAATTAATAAACAAGAGTTTACAAGCAACATTGAGTTTTAAAAAAGGTTGTTCAACAAAAACAAAAGGTTGACAACTAAAAGATCCGAAAAGATTTCCAGATTTCAAAACACTGTACCAAAGTTTTATCATGATCCGATCTGTGGTTTTAAAAAATATAAACAAGCATTGATTTTTATTTATAAGATGAAGACATATTTCTTACGTAATAAACGTCCGTAATAAAGACTTAACGTCAGGTTTTATAAATATTTTACCTTGAGAGGAAGGGAAATAGGACGAGGAGAATTTTAAAAAGATTTGCTTCAAATATGACGTGATTAAGATAGTAGAAAGTAACAATTTAGCAATCGATTTAAAAGTAGGAAGTCCGACTAACATACAGAACAGACAATACAGAACATTGATTGAAATTCGACTATACTGCACAAGTAAATGTCTTTTTCTTTCATTTTTTTACTTTAAAATACTCAAGTTTATTTTCATGAGTGTTCGCAATTTTCTTAAAATAAAGTACAAAGTTTTCGCTTCACGTATTAATGATGTTTTTACCGCGTACTTGTTTATAATTTCTTATACCTTTATCTTATAACTATAACATATAAAAATAAACTCTAGAAATATTTAGCTATGCTTACCTGAGTTATTAAAAGCCGCTAAATGGGTTTTAATTATGCTTCAAATTACCCGAATAAAGTCACGTAGCGACGCAACTCGGCGACATTAGACCACAAGTTTTATTACAGGTGAAAATTTATTATGAACCATTTTCCAGTTTCGTAACTTACACGAAAATGTGGACGAAATTCTCGTGTATATTTTACACCATATTCTATTTGCTTTTATGACACGGTTGGGTGTGACGACTGAAATGACGAATGATAGTCGGTGATCGATCTGGAAAACGAAAACTTCTTGTAGCGATGTACATGATGGTTTAATTACAAAATTTTGGGGTAACCTGAAATGAACATCCATTACTGGTACTATAATATAATTAACTATATTAACTTGCTATGTCATTTTACTTTAAGAGAAGAGCATAGTTCTCCCTTAAAGGCCAGTAACACTTCTGCCTTCTGCTGCTTCTGCCGCAATGTTTTTTTGGTGTTGCGAATGTGCATAGGGTTTACGATCACTTAACAGTAGGCGTACCGCAGTTCGCTTGCATCTCGCGCATCATTGCGCTCGCTTCTATAAAGAAATCTTGGCAAAGCCACACACTTTACCGGGACATTAACATATAAAAACTGGAAAACAAAGGAAAACGGGAATGGACGAAACACAATATTACGAGTAGTACCTTTTATCGTTTTATTTTCTTTCTCTCTCTCTCTAATTGCAAGCTAGCTGTCAAGATGAATGTTAGCCGCAAAGTAAATATTTATATTGGTTGCGGTTTTGCGGTTAACTAAATTGTGCAATATCGTAATCTCTTGACTGACAATAAACGATTTATTGTAATTAAAATTAATTGACATAATTATAATTGGTAAAAATTCAAACTTATATACCGATCCAGTTTATATAATATACATTTTATAGCCTTAAAACTGTACCGTCTTCTAAAAACTTTCATTTTATTTTTTAGTTTATTTGAGCACTAAACATCTTTGAAGTTCTCAGAATAATCTAATAAAGTTTCACACAGTCAAACATAGAAATATTGATTCTAATTTACAACAGACAGATTGTGAAAACAAACTTTTTTATCTGATAAATTGAGTTGTAAATTTTTATACCGGTCTCAAACCACTCGGTAAAATATTAACAAGACTCTTGGTAAATACCTAATAAAAATTTAATCGCCTACCTAACCTTTTGCTTTTAATGTACTTTCAGTTGGAACTGTACCCTCTTTTATCATAATGTTTAGGTAAAAATTATGATCTCACTAAAAAAAAACTTGCGCCTAAAAAAAACTGAAATTTGTGCCTCTCTTGAATGTAACCTATCCCTGTTTTATCAAAATAAGTTCAGCAGTTATGGACTCATTTGGTAAAAAAAACCATGCATTGGGTGGATGCATGTTTTTTTTACTTGAACTTTTTTACTTTTTGAACTTAACATAGGCTGTTAATATATTATTAACTGATCTGAAAAACATCTAAAAAATTACATTTAAGTTGAAGTTATAAAAATTAATTGAGCTGAGGGACAACTTTTTAAGATTAGTTGATTCCAAATTAAATTCCCTTACTTTAATATTAATTTTCCACAACATAATTTTTCTAATTAATATTAGATTTAATTAAATCGCCGTCTCAACTTAATAATTAAACAGACGAATGACTTGAAAATTTTCTTTTCGCGAATCATATTACAGTTTGTTTCAACTTTTTACGTTAAGGATACCAAAGTTAATTCAATTAAAAACTTTATCTAAATACATATTCTCTTCTAAATCGTAAAAAGCATACCTGGGATATTCGCATCTCAATATTTTCTATCTAATGTCTCTTAATTTAAACGAATTTGTATAATCCGACGAATTCCTAAAATTTAATTACAATAACAATTTTACACTACAACAATTACAATAGAATAATTATATGATTGAAAATAATAATACAAATTACAACAATTTACAACAATTAGATGATGCAAACATGATGGTTTTTGAACGACTACAACGTAGAAAGAGAAATTAAATTACCTAAAAACATACAAGAAATTATATAAATTAAATTATATATGTTTAGAGTATGTTGTCCTTCAAGAGTAGGAAACATTTTATAAATGAAATTCCTTGCCATGACTATGTAGTTCACCGGAGCATTCACTTGATCTTTGATATTTGATTGATTTTTTTTTCAAGTTCCCTACGATCCCGACTTCGCGTGCCTTTTATATTGACTTGTACGGAGAAAGTATGATGCAGAGCCCGGCTTTAAAGAGGATATCGGAACTATAGAAATACCTTTAACGGCTGAACGCAATAATCGATAAAGAATAATTCTTATAATAGAAGTTATTTTTAATAAATAAATATTTCAATACATCTTTGGATCAATATTATTCATTCGTTTTTGGATCCGGCTGCAAAATGGGTCTCGTCGTTAAGTTTTGGTTATAAGTCACCAGATGGCTCTAAGCTTAGTGCTACTCATAAATGTATTGCTGCATTAATTTTCATTATTACGAAGCTTAATTTTCTTTGTTTCGATAAAACGTAATCTTATCTGCATTAGGTAATGTCATTGCTTTAAATCTAAATACACAGACTACGCTACCACTGTATACCGATAAAATATAGTTAGTTAAAATGAAAAAGTTAGTCATAACCACATGGATTTATAACGCCTAGATTGGTTTTAGATTTAAATTGGATTGGTCTAGACTGAAGGACAGTAAAGCATCTGAAACTGACATGCATGCATGCGTTTATGTAATTTATATTTTAGATGATATTGTTCAATGTTCAAATTGTATTAGTTTCTTTGATGTTAAGTGTATTTTATGAATTATAAAAATCTAGTTGTCGCCCGCCACTCCGTCTGCGCGGAGTTAAAAAAAAACTTGATTAGAACTATATGTATTCTTCCAGACTATGTTCTATATATGTGTCAAGATTCATCAAGACCCGTTGAGTAATTCCGGAGATACCTTCAAACATCCATCCATCCATGCATCCATCTAAACATTCGCATTTATAACATTAGTAAGATTATAACTTCAATTTTTTTAATTTTCCATACAAAATGGTACGGTTTAGCTATCTGGTAGTAATAATTTATCTTAATATATATAAATCTCGTATCACAATGTTTGTCCTCAATGGACTCCTAAACCACTTAACCGATTATAATAAAATTCGCACACCATGTGCAGTTCGATCCAACTTGAGAGATAGGATAGTTTAAATCTCAAATTATAGTCGCAATTTTAATTTATTGCTAATTATTTGTCTGTTATTATTTGACAGTCACAATTATCTGTTAACTCCAAATGATTCTAACAGATGTCGATACCTTTCGACTGGGTTGAGTAAGTAATCGATAGATGGCGCTGCTATGGTAAACCTACGAACGTGTCATATAAGCTTATTAACTGCGCGCGGACGGAGTCGCGGGCGACAGCTAGTTCTTATATAAAAATAAAACTATTCATCACTTACGGTTTGGGTCTCCGACTACAAAATATAAAAATCAAAGTGCTTTTACAATTACATTGCGGATGGTTTCAAATTCTACCCTCAGGTGTGGAATTGAAAGCAAATACTCTCAGTTTACAGTAACAACGTTTATTGTTTTTACACTTTGTAATTCATGTGAACAATCAATTGCCTCTGGGTAATAACAAACAATTGCCTCTGGGCTGATTGTATTTTATATTCTTACTATTAACACTATCTATTTAAGTAATTTAAAATGTAATTACCAACAGTGTTAGAATCTGTAGCGGAATTAGCTGTTGGAGGAACTTCCCGTTCGACATGTGCCACGACCATACAAACGACACACTTCCCTTTCCATTCCCACTTTTTATAAGGAATGGGGGGAAGGGAAATTGGGTTTTGCGGGAAAGTGGGTGTACAGGAAAAGGAAACATCTATATAAATAGCTAGGAAGAGCAACTACTAGAGAAGTAATCCAATATTGGTTTGATTCCATTTGCAAATTTTCTCTCATCCATTGAACAGTTCAAGTGGTCAGTTATATCGGAAGTTTGAGTGTTTCTATGTTTAGATATGGGTTAGGAGATTAATGACGTACTTCAGAATCTCGAAGCAACGTCCCTAAGAGCCTTGCGTATTAATTCACAAACGTAACAATGGAATGATGTAATTATGTACTAGCCAATAGTACTTATGTTGTTTGCGATACACGTAAGAGTTATTCAATCAATGGGCAAAATTCTATTAAGCTCCAAATATGCCAAAGTGCCTATGCTTTTCACTGATCTTAAATTGAGTACTGTATTTTAGCTCGAAATTTATAAAATGTTTATTGATTGCGAATTTACCTTCTTATGCATGTTGTTGAAGCTACGGGTTAACGTATTTTAATCATCATCCTCATCATCATCATCATCATCATCATCATCATAAGTCTATACTGAGTGGCTAGGAGTCTACCTTAGTTATTGGTGTCTAGGCCGTAGTGAACCACGCTGGCCTAGTGAGGATTGGTTGACTTCACACATATGGGCATCATGATGTTTTCCTTTACCGTAAGAACGTCGGATAAATTTACAGACGTAAATCGGAAATCGAAACACACATTGGCAAATGGTGGGATTCGAACCTAGGACCTGCAGATTACAGGTCAAGTGCTTAACCCCTGAGCAACCGACGCTCTAATACATTTTATTGTTAAATATTATTCATTGCTTTCATAATTATTATCAACCTGCCCTTGTTCCTACAGAGGGACGGCACAGTCTGCACTATTCTTCCATACATCTCTATTAATCGTCATATCTGAAATCTCACGCTTATCCTCTTTCAGACAATCCATCCATACTAATTATAAATCTATTGATTTAAATTAATTAAATTCAATTAATTATAAATAACTTTCACCATGTTACTTATTCTACATTTATCATATCAAAGGTAGTTATTTTATAATATTTTACACTTTTTATATTTCAATATAAAATTCGTATAAAATTCTTATGAGTTTTTGAATAACCGTTTTGGTTCGGAAACTGTTTTATACATACGTCGGTTCTCAGAATCACGTGTACAGACAGCAAATGAAAAAATATGGCTTACATTCGTCCACTATTGACTTTATTATGTTTACAAAATATTAATAAAGTATGAGAGGAATTTCCATTTCATTTTAGCGCCAGTTGTTTTCAATTTCCTTTTTCATCATAAGCCAATCGATCATCGAGATCCGTTGAGCCATTCTGGAGATACAACAACAATAGAAACATCAATCCATCCTCCCAAACATTTGCATTTATAATATTAGTAAGATCGTATTTAAATGATTATAAAAAAATCTTAGAATTCTGTATACGCTAAAGAGTTGTAAATAACTAGCTGTCGCCCGCGACTCCGTCCGCGCACAGTTAAGAAAAACTAAATGGGGGGGGGGGTTGAAAAATAGATGTTGGCCGATTCTCAGACCTACTGAATATGCTCACAAAATTTCATGAGAATCGGTCAAGCCGTTTCGGAGGAGTACGGGAACGAAAACTGTGACACGAGAATTTTATATATTAGATATATATTTTTAACTATATAATGGTATTGACATTTTTTTGTATTTGGCTGCCAGAGAGCAGTAGTGGGTTATATAAAAATAAAAACGACACATAACGTATTGAACTTTTAACATGTCGATAAACCACTTTACAATTTTATCTTATACATATTTTAAAAGCTGAATGCATTTAATCTTCTTCAATTCCATGCGATACGTACATCGCTCGTTCGCTTCACGGATTCACTTTGCGTCGGTGTTTAAGGTCCGTCGTACACAAAGCAACGTAAATCTTCGAAATTAATATTATATGGTTGGGTCGTGAGAATCGCGTTGCGTGCTCTACACAGACAACGTTGAATCGTTGACGCGAGTCGTCTATTCGATCAGTACAGGCATAGCTACTATATGTCATATATATTTGCTCCGCCATCTTGAAAGTTGCAGCTACTTTTTTTGCTCACGACAGTGTTGACAAATAGTTGACAGTTAGAAATATCGACGACGTGGATTGTATATGAATCTCTGACATAGCATTTCGTAGGTCGCTTAGTGAATAAAATCCCCGGTTATCGAACATTTACTTTGCCTTGTGTACGATGGGCCTTAACATCGTAAATACTGACATTGCAGCAAAATAAATACACGTAACGAGTTTTAAATGTCTCTCAGAGTACCAACTTGGGTAATTGAAACTTTTGAACTGAAGAATTCAATATTTGTGCACAGTAATACTTTACGTGTCCAATTTTAAACGTGTAAATACGTAGCTGATAACGTAAAGAATTTAAAAGTGTGTACCATTTTTCTTTTGTTTTAAATTCAAATTAGTCTATGGTATGAAAAACATATTTTATTTTCAAAATCTGTACGTAACCGACTTATGAGCAAATACAAACAAAGAATTTAGTTATTTTACAAAATGTATTATTAGTTTTTTATATATACTTTAAGATACTCTCTTGGTGTAGGTAAGTCATGAAACTTTATGCCGTCAGATGTTCGTCGTCACGTGGCTTACAACAGTTAATCCTCAATTATATTTGAAACTTGAAAAATTAATCTCAAATCCTTAAAAATTTAATAAAGTTTTCTCAATATGTTTTTCACGTTTGAAGGTAAATGCGTCGTTATATTTCAACGAAATATATTTTCATATTTTTTTTCATGAAAAATATTTTAGTCACACACAATATGATTCGCAAATATTATTAATACTAATTTTTATGAATGTTGATAAGTAAAAAAAAATAAGGATATTTCTATGAAAAAGTATTAATATAAATATTTATTATGTTTACTCGCCGAAACTATTAGCAAGTTAATTTAAACTTAAAAATAAATACGTTTTGAAACACATATTTTACTAGCTTTTACCCGCGACTCCGTCCGCGCGGAATGAAAAAAAATCACACAAGATAAAAAAGTTCCTATGTCCGTCTCCTAGTTCGACCGACCCTGACTTATAAATAGTGTAACTAACACGACCTTCTTTTATAAATTTTATGAATCAATTTTATAAATTTAAAAATTTTATATATCTATCTATATATATAGATAGATTTATAAAATTTTCACTCCGAGTTTCAGCTGCAGAATCACTTGGATTGACACATATTGTTGTCTCTGTTTTTTTGAACAAGAATGTGAGAGATGACAATATGTGTATTTACAAGTGTCACTGCATTCGAAACCCATAGTAAAATGGCCACGAATTAAAAATTTATTCAATTTTTTTCCTTTGAAAAGTCACAGGGAATCCTATAAATCAAGGTATTTGAATTCTATTATTGCATCGAGTAGAGTAAATCGCCTTTTCAACGGTGTATATGGGACCCGGCGTGTCTGTAGAGATAACTGGAAATATGTATTGATTTTCGGAGCCGCTACCCTACCGTAGATCCACGGCGTCTTTGAGCGCGTATTCGAGCCCCAGATGTGACCTCGGAATGCGCTATGTTATTTGTAATAATAATGCCACTCTAATCTTAACGAAATTTGTCCTTTAAAAATATTTATATTTACATTGAAATCGAACGACAACGTTCGATATTGACGGAGTATTTGCTTCGAAAAAATTACATTTTGAGATACTTGCTTTGATATTTTTCTTTACTTCTTGCATAAAACGTGTTATTTGTGTTGTTTTTAACTTATTCCACTCTTCTATACATTTATATCAGCCGTCATATCTAAGTTCACTCCATTCTTAAGCATATCCTCTTACACAGTTAATCCCTACTTTCATCAATCTTCCTTTACCTTTGTAGTAATCCATTGAACCTCATTACCTACTTCTTTATGCGCCCGTCATCTCTCTGTCAATAGACTAATATACTATTACTTACCAAGTAAACCTTAAATTACTGGTGCCAATTTTTTTTTTAATAAAATTAAACCTAACTAAAAATAATATGAGTGAAAAATCACAGCCTTTGATTTTGACATTATACATTTTTTACTTGGCTAAGTTTGTTTTTCAAAGGTAAAAAAGTATTCCCCGTAGGCGTGATTATTAAATATGCTAGAATAAAATTATTTATAAAATTCTAGAAATGCTAAAACTAAAATACAACTGTTAACATTTTTGTTTTTAATTTCATACCTACGCAGAGTAAAATCAGTTTGACTTTTATTTAAAGAGAGAAAGTAATTTCTGTAGCTTAAACTGGTGGAGTGGTTTATTTAAACGTCAAGATGTACCAATTGCTTTTTTACTTACATTTTATTCTTTACAGTTAAAATGTTTTTCATTATCCGTGTTTTTAAATAACACAAATGAAATATTATTTAAAAAAAACGTTTTTTCTAACCAGAATCAAATAGCAGTTTTCTTAAGATTTATTAATTTCCAAGTTTCAACACTGCAACAAAACTTGTTTTTGTTCAAAACAAACTTTCTATACCGCTTTAAAACTGCAATGAAAGAAAGACTACGCGAATAACATCTAATCCTTAAATTCTGCAAATCTGGTCTAAACCAGACATTCTCTTTCCACTTCTGAATATCTGCAAGAAATACTTGTTATCTTCCTATTAAAATTGGATCCGACTCTTGACAATTTTTCACACATGTATTGGGCATAATTATTACATTATTTTGAATCCAACATAATTAAAATAAATTTCTGTAAACCTTTAAATCACAGATTGTTTCTACGGTCGCAAATCGTAGATGTTTAAATTCGCCACCGTAAATAATGTATCAAGTAAAAAGCATCCGTTCCGTTAGTAAATTGTACGTTGGCGAAAATAAAGCTACAACAAAACTAAAAATTCTTTTCCAGGAATATCTTAAAAGAGAAATATTTACTCTTAGTAAATTTACTCAGGTCTGTTTGTGTACTTGGGTAAGTTTAACTTTGTGACATTGTCAACCGTTGTATTTAAACTTTAACGTTTTCATTTTCATTACTCGTGCAAGCTTGACTTTGTTGCATTTCTATTTTTATAAGATTATCTCTGAGGGTATTGTATTTCGCGCGTTCCATTGTGATCGACTTTAGCTGGACGAAATGTTATCAAATTTAATTCTTTAGATATTTTTGTTATATTGTTGATATAAAACTTATTTGTATTGATACTCTTACGCACATATAGTAGATCATCAGCAACAGTGGGATAAATGTGTTTAATACTACACGAAAAGTAAAGTTACCGTCAAGGTACTGCCAAAATTCGACAAAAGCCATTTGCCAAATTCTTCGTGGAAAAGTCCACAGGTAGAACGTCAAGATCAGTTGCACGAATTGGCCAGCCGGGGAAATACCACGACCACACAGAAGACACGTGAAGTGGAAGCAATTCTGCCTTTCGTCTGATGAGTGTGGTGCCGGCCTAATTTTAGTCCTCTTCCCCTTCACATTCTTTTCTTATTAGGAAAGGATGAGAAGGGGAAGTGGATTTAGCGGAAGAGGGGACGCATAGGAAGGGGAAATATCCTCTTTTTGTACGGTCCCCTTCTCCGTTGATTAAAGGTAGGCAACGCATCTGCATTTGCGGATGTCTATGGGCAACGGTCGCCTCGCTATTTCAGCGAATTCAGGTAACCGTTTGCTCGTTTGCCACCTTTTTATATAAATATACCATTTACTAACACTTTATATACCAAGTTGGATTATAGATTGCCAAAGATACAATAAATTGTATACAAATCTGTTATGAGGTAAACGATTTATATTCTTAACATAATATGTACAATCTAAAAGGAGTTTTCATAAAGCAATTAATTAATAGGTATAAGGAAAAAAAATATTTTCTGAAGAAAGAAAATATTTGTTTTGCTGTCCACGTTATTGTTTAATACGACACTGTCCCGAATATTCTGGAATCTTATTTTGTTCAAAGCCATCTGAGGAGGAGAAAAAAGAAATAAGCAAAAATACTCTGTGAACTAGGCAATTGATATAAATTCGCAAACAAGATGTCTTTTAATCAAATAGATTCAAGATAGTAGGTACAAAATTTTCGTTTGACGTGTTTATATGATGATTTAAATTTTACACACTTGTCATTATGACATCAATCATTTTGTAAACGTATCCGAAAGCTTGACTCAAAGCACATCAGCCACCTGTGGCTGGTCCGGGCATCTAAGTAGGTCACTTCATTACGTCACGGGTCAAGCCAGGGTTTGTGAGCAATACGGCATAAGCTGTAACCGTCGGCTTAAGTCCAAAATATAAAGGCATAATCGGTTTATTGTTCAAACAGATATGAGATTATTATAATTGTTTAGGAATTTTATTTGTATAAAATTTAAAATTTGCACAAATTATAAATGCGTAAAGTAACACATTTCGTAAAACTTAGATAGTATTTTTTTTAATTAGGTATAAACTATTCAATTTACGATTTCCTCTATACTAGACAAAAATAATTAACTAGGCAAAGCTGAAAAATTAGGGTCAGTTCAAAACAAAGACAAATAGAAAATCGCTTTTTGTGGTTAGTTTTCGGGTTTGAATTGCAGCATTTCATTTCGTTCTGCAAACGACAACGCCTCGCTCGCATTTAACCGCAAAAGTACAAATGTACAAATGGTGGAATCATAGAATGTTTCACACTACAAACACAAATATATGTTTCTAAATATTCTTAGGTGCTTTAAGAAGCGGTCTTTTAAGTTTTCTTAATTCAGATAGAACACAAAAAAAAATTAAGAAATTCAAGATTCATTGGACAATAAACCGTAATACAAATAGAAATACAAACTTACAATAACCTTCTATCAGTCATCATTGTATCATCATCATCAGCTCACTATACCGTCCCCACTGTGGGGCTCGGAGCCTCCCCAAGTTAGGGATAACTAGGCCATAGTCAACCACGCTGGCCCGATACGGGTTGGTTGACTTTACACATATCTTTGAATTCCTTCTCAGATATGTGCTGGTTGCATCACGATGTTTTCCTTTACCGTAAGAACGCCGGATAAATGTACATATGTAAATCGAAAAACACACTGGTACATGGCGGGATTCGAACCCAGGACCTGCAGATTACAAGTCAAGTGCTTAAACCCTGAGCCTTAGTATTGAGCATTAATAAATCCAGAAATCTTTTGCTAATTTACCTAAATTAACTTTTTATTAATATGCAATCGCATTGAATTGAGCAATCAGAGGAAATTGATGACATAAACGAATATTGACTTACAATTTCGGGTTTACCGTGAAAACTATGTAAACAGTGTCCAAAGGTAATTAAGTAGCGTTTGCACTACATTATATAAACTCGCTTAAACACACTGTATGTTTGTACATCAATTACAAACGAATACCAAACAAACTCGCATTTAATAAATCCACGACAAAATTGTCTGCGCTGCTCCAGCGACTCTGTCCAAAATCAAAATGTTGGTTCCGTGCGCCATATACGAAAGTCTATAACTTTGTATGGCGTAAGTCGTTTAGCAACTAAAATCTTCGGGTTTCGAAGACTTACGTTGCCTGGTGTACGATCGGTCAGTCTGTGGAAAGGGTAGTCATTTATAATTTGTTTCAGGTTCAAGCCGGGGTGATTCGCAGTCCGTTGACGCTGAATCCGTGTCACTTGCTAGCGCTGTAACTTCCGGAATGGCTACGATGATATCGAAGCTGAAAATCGGCGTGTCCACCTCGCCGCCTCCATTGGAGAATAACCCGATACTGCAATACTTTGAAGTGGGCAATGAGTGTTGCAATGCTGGGCCCGGCCTGGTGTGGAGAGTGCATGATGCCTACAGGAAGAGCGATGGAAAGGTAAGTTGAAAATAAATCGTCATTTTCTTATTACAAAATAACTATTATTATACTTTCTTGACGTCGGTTGGTAATTTATCCTAAAACAATAAATCTTAAACGGCTGCAATCAATTTTCTGTAAATTCAATTTTCAATTTGTGTAAAACGAAGTAAATAAATTATTCGGTTGCCCTCTTAGCAATACTGCGATCTTTAGATCTATTAAATTTGTATCAATAGGATTAGAAATAATAACTGAAAATACCCCACATAAGCAATAATATGTAACGATAAAATATTAATTTCAGCATTAATTGGGGAAGAGAAATTATTATTCCTGTTAATTTACCTTACTAACATCATTATAAAATACAAATATGTATTCTATTCAAACTTGATTCGATGTCATACATACTGTTCGAGTAATTAACCACATTCAAAGCAACACTGTGTTGATGTTTACATGAACGATTTAGTCAACCGCTTTTAAATCATCTCAACCGAGTTCATTGGAAGCCGGCAATAGCGCGTAATAACATTCCACGTTGATTCCACTCCAGCACGCTAACAGATTGTAGTTAGCCGGTTCTATTCAGACTCAACCGAACATGAATGGTTCTCATTAAACGTTACTTTAGCGAAGTGTCGATCGAAATTTGTACATGTAACACCAATTGACTTGTCAAAATATCAAATATCCTGAACCCGTGTAAGTTCAAACCCTTTATAATAGACACTGAATTTATGAAACAAATTTAGAAAATGGCTTTTTATTTAATTATCTTTACTTAGAAAAATAATAAATCTATGTATCATCATCTCCATATATAGGTAATAATAAAGTCCAAATTAAAAATAAATCGTATTAAAATATAATTTCTACAAAAATGAGTAATTGAATAATTAAATACTAGCAGTTGTCGGCAATTTTGTCGAGTAAAAAATCGAGTAAAAATTAATTATATCACCTACTAGCTTTTACCCGCAACTCCGTCCGCGCGGAATAAAAAAATGCACACAAGATAAAAAAGTTCCTATGTCCGTCTCCTAGTTCTAAGCTACCTCCCCATTAATTTTCAGCTAAATTAGTTAGACCGATCTTGAGTAATAGTGTAACTAACACGACTTTCTTTTATATATATAGATTCTTTTATATATCTTATATATAAAATTCTCGTGTCCAATTATTTTTGTTTAACTGCACGCGGACGGAGTCGCGGGCGACAGCTAGTCTAATATATAAAATTCTCGTGTCACAGTTTTCGTTCCCGTACTCCTCCGAAACGGCTTGACCGATTCTCATGAAATTTTGTGAGCATATTGAATAGGTCTGAGAATCGGCCAACATATATATTTCCTAACCAACACCCCCCCCCCATTTAGTTTTTTTTTTTAACTGCGCGCGGACGTAGTCGCGGGCGACAGCTAGTATACTACTATATTAGTAAGCATAAAATTCCCACAGACATAAAAAGGGACTAAATTAATCATTACGAGTTGTACCATTTCATATATCGGCTTAACTTTCAATTGAATAATTTCAATTAACTGAATAAATATGGTGAGCTTACATAAATAAATAAATTAGTACGTTAATATATATTTAAATTTATTCAAACGAAGAGACCTATTATTTGATCCTCTCTCCCCCCCCTCCCCCATCCCTTACCGCGAACACCAGCCGTAGAAATAGATTGCTTAAAATTTGAAAAAATACATAACTGTATTTCACAGATTTAATTTCAACCTTTATCCTAATACAAAGCTTATATAGACAAAGATTTTGTTACAGAGGAATATAATTTTTAATTAAACGTTTGTTTATAGATTAGAGATCATCACGCACTTATCCCACTCACGTGGGATCGGCTCATAAGGTTTTATAAATTTTAATGTTTTCCCTTAATTTTTTTACGTTCGGCCGTATGTCTATAACCAACCCTGCTTAGAAGGTTTAAATATACATTTTAATTGTAAAAAAAAATTAATAAACAATTATATTTTAATATAAAAGATACGAGTAATATTTTTTAGCTCTATAACAAAGTAAAAGCCAATTTGCGTGCATCGATAAACAACAAACAGGAGTTGAATTGATTTACTATTGAATAGGAAGGAGTATTTTATGAAGTAAATGAAAACGATAAGTTCACAAGTACTGTCAGACATGTTCGCGGTATGTCACTTGTAGAAAAAAATAATATTATAAAAATTACTTTGTTCCTTTCAAAAAGTCAAACTCGGGCGGAGTTTTCTTACAAATAACCAATAAGATAGTAGTGAGTTGCGTACAAGGTATGGTCCTGAGTTACCATAATTATGTGTGGGCACAAGAGAAGGCGCTCTCCCCTAGGTCGTGTAGAAGCCCTGCGGAGAGATTCCCGGTGCATTCCTTTGGAGATCCCGTTCACTGTCACGAGTTGTACTTGAGGATAGCCACCGAGGGGGGTTTAATGAGTCAAGTCTCACATTACCCTGTCTTTCCCCCAGAACGGACTTCAGAAGATTTCCCCCCGGAAAAAAAAGTAGTGAGTTGCGTTAACGACGTATAGTAAACAACAATTAGTCGTTTACCACTGACCGACCTTTTTAGTGCAGACACATTAATATGCGACCTATCGGTAATTTTTTCCTCGTCGTAACCTCAACGCGTATGACATGTTCAAAAGACTGTCGCTTTTAAGGTAAAGTACCGCCAGTTTCCCTGATAGTACAATTTTATAGATGGCATAATAATATTGATATGTTTTGTTTATCATAAAGAAACTGCTAACGGTGCAAGATTTTGATATGTCTGATTTTAATAAACTTTTAGCTTAAGACATGGGGACGATAAATTAACCATGTCACTTGCGACACAGATTTGATTGGTTATTGGAGCGTATGTCGCAACTCTGACCCATAATAGGGCGAATGATTAAAAATATACTCCCTTACGTGAAAATAGAATTAATTGAGATATCAAAGACTGTATTTTATGTTATCTTCATCAGAGAGCAAACACACGATGATGTTTGTTTACTGCTGTACCATCCCCAAAGCATTTATATTTTTATTATATAGTTTATTTATAAACTTTTTCAAGAAATGAATTCCTTAAAAACATTTGCTAGTAAAAAAGCAAATCTCAGTTAAAATCTAGATAATATTACAAGTTTTTTTATTATTTTTAAATTTTTTAAGTTATTTAGAAGCCAAGAAGCCATATACACTAGTATAGCATATATTTGGGTACAAATCTAGTAATTGAAATCAAACACATTTCCTATTTTTAGATTGTCATGAAACTTAGTACCTACGAAGGCCTGAAGGAAGAACGTTGGCCAAATAGTTTGATTCGTCGAAATAACCTTTAATGTCATCAACATCATCAACTCACTATATGAAACCTGTAAAATGAAATACAAAAATCGAAATAATATTGGTACGCATATAAATGTTCTTATAAGCTAAAATATAGTAATATATATATATACATATATTTGAAAACGTTATATTTATATGTTGAAACGCCCGCCGCATAACACTATCTAGAGGATTAGTGTCTATTGAAATTAATTAAAACTTGAGGGATCGGGATCTGTCTTGTGGTGGGTGAAAACTAAGTAACGTGTAACTATGAATCCAGTAACTCTATAACGCAACTTTATGAGAGTTAATATTTAGGTGCAGCATGTGATGCGCAACTATCTTTTCTGTTTAAAATTTTAAATTAACACGATGAACTATAAATTTATGTTCACATTTTTATTTAGACGGTAGAGATTAACCATCTTAAAATAATGCATCTTTCTCAAACTCTCAACAAAACAATGCCTTATAATAGATATAAAAATTATAGAGACGTAATAAAGTTTAGCTAGGAGTCTAGGTCAAGGACACAGTATCTCATAAGCTAGACTGTCATCCATTAAAATGTCATATCTCTATATCATTACGTTGTCAATGCTGCAAAATTAAATTTAGCATACCGTTTCTTTGCATTTAAGGCTTTTTTTTATTATTACGTACTACAAAAATTTATATTTGAATATCAAATGCTACAAAAGGTGTTTTGAGTGATAGGTAAGTAAGAAGACAAGCTATATATATAGTAAAATTCAAAAGGTGTAAACAATGATCAAGTACGTAAATAATTTTCAGAAATAGTGAGCCATAATTAACAAAAAAATAATTATTTTTGTTTAAGTCAAATTTTTGTCAAATTCTAAAATCATTCAAAATGACATAAAACAGTTTTAAAATATATTTGAATGTGTAAATTATTGGAAATAGGCACAACGAATATGGATTAATATTTCTTGCGTTTTGGTGCTACAAATGCTACTGCATTTCGCAACAATCCCAGCCAACGATTGGTCATTTACCATTGAAGAGTAAGTACACTTACACTTATATTCGTCGGACAACAGGATAAGTGTAAAAAATTGATGATTGTTGTTGTGACACGGAACATGTTTACATTAAGGGCGGATTTCTCTTTTGTTCGTCGTGTCAAAAGCAAATCTTCTCGAATCATCAGAATACTCAATATCGAATGTACATGATATGGAAAAATAAAGATCTAACACTTGATAATGCAAATATACCGCCACTTTGATAAAATGAATTATAAAACCGGCCATAAGAGTGAATTATAAAACCACAAGTTAATAAAACCTTGTGTGTCGAACCCTCGTAAGTTGGATAAGGCCAAGGAGATGATGATAAAATAATTATTCGTGTTAATTGTAAAATTTTGTATGAAATAGGTTCTTAAATGAATAGAATTGTCTGACACCCTTTGTACAGAAGGCAACGTAAATCGTAGAAACTTATATATATTGTATGGTTGCGTCGCGAGAAACGCATTGCGCGCGTTCCATACACACAACGTTTAATCGTCGACGTGAATCGTTTATCAAGCATAGCGACTTAATGTCAACTGAATAGATTTTTTAGACTTTCCTCTCGACGATTTTATCAAACAAATTGTGAGCGAATATCTTTGGCATGGCGATGACACATAGAAATTTCCATGACATGCGGTGTGTACGAACCTCGATGGCATTGTATTGCGTTAGTCGCTTCGCGACTAAAATCATCGGATTTCAAAATTTAGGTTGATGTAAGCATAGCCTTATTCTTATCATGTTGGTTTAAATGTTTGTTTTGTGTAGAGACGGACTACATGGTTTGAGCATTTATCGTCTGAAAGGAGATGAATCTTGTAGTTATTAAGAAATCTGTATTTAAAATTATTTTATAATTTTCAATAACAAGCCAAGTTTTGTTGTTACCGTTCGAAAGCTCAGCTTTGATTAAAGTTTCTACAGATTGAATTTAACTTTATCGCTTATTTACAATACTAACATCTGCCTACGATACTTGAAATTATTTAGAACAGTTTACTCATTAAAGTTTTATTAACTTGTTTTGTACTAAGTAATTATGTTGTAACTTAGTTTTTCAAGTAAATTCATTGAGAAGGTAAAATTAAGAAGTTTATAATTTCTAAGTAAGTTTTGATTTCGAATAATATTGAATTTACGTTTGCTAATAAGTTTTTCAAACTAACTTTAATATTTACTAACTTTAATCACTAATCTTTATAACTCTCTATAATCTTTTTTAGACAGTTTAATTTTTGATAGTTTTAACTAACTAACTACCTACTAACTAACTAGGGTGACGCAGTGACTCGAAGTAGGCCTTGGCCTCCGACGGCAAGTCTCCACTTTCTCCGAACCCACGCGTGTCCAACTCAGTCCCGGATCTGTAGCTCCCGAAGATATTTTGATAATTTAAAGTCAGTTAAAATAATATACACCTAATATTTCCAAATATTTTTATTGAATTATTAATGAACTTCTATATTTATAGTCACGTATAAAAAATCTCGGCCGCTCTTTGACGTGTAAGAAAAACGAAATTGAATGTCAGAACTAATTTATTTCCTAATTACCCAAGAGAAAATGTCCGCGTCAATGAAATATGGATTTTTTTATCACAGCCACAAACAGCCCACCGTAATCCCAAATGAGGAAAAAAATGCTTTTTCTTTATAACATGCATAACATTACGAATACTTCAAAATAATGACGTATCATAATAATTATAAATTAGTGATAACCTGGTAAAATTTAATATTGAAGTTATAACAACTCGCATACAGCTGAAAATTTATAGGAATATTCGAAAAACAATTATGTAAGGCCTGAAAAGTCCCGATATATCAAGCATAACAAAAATCTAAGTCAATGATCCCAAAAATGGGTCTTTTGCGTTTCTCAGCGAAATAGTAAAGATAAAAAATACTTTATACCTTGTTGTAGATACTAAAATTATCTATAAAAAAGGTGGTGTACTTTTTTTCTAAGAGCCACCATTTCTGAGATACGAATCAGCAGTTGAAATTAGTTTGGTGAACTTAAAAATGAAAAGATACGTATAATATTAGCATAGATCTAAAAGTTACTAAAATCTTTAAAACACCATTATACGTGAAACCTGAAAAGTTCCCATAGATAGGAGGAGGAAGGAATAGGAGGAAGGAATCAAACATTGCCCCAAAATTGATATAAGTCAAACAATATTTTACCCTTTTCAACTCCGTATAAGACTTAAGTATTTGAATTTATCACATAATCTCTTTAGTATCTGGAAACTTTAGATGGATTGAAAACAAAGTTTAGATTCTAAATATATTCCAATTAGGTTTAAAGTTGTTTGCTACGGATCGGGTTGATTTGCAGTTTCACAATAATGACGGAGATTTTATAATGAGATAAGTTCAGAGTTTAGTTCCTAACATAAATCAGAATTGTTAGACTTACGGATAGAATAGTTTATCGTAACTTTGCACACGTGCAAAGTAAATTTCATATAAAATAGAATTTAATTAGTTTACGCCGCCCTTAAACACGACACCACTCTCGCCTGTAACACAGAGGGGGTAGACTGATTATGAAAGACAATTAATTAATTAGTTTTTTTCTTGTATATTCTCTTTCACTTCATATTTATTTCATTCTTTAATTCGCGTCTTTCATAAGATTGAGTAAGAAATTCAATTTATTTTTGGGCTGACTATTTTTTGACTATTTTTTTATGTGTAATGAATTTTTTAATTAAAAAAATGGTATTTTAAGGATATTACCATTAAGGAGTTTATTTATTTCTATAAAGGTTCATGTTTGTTTTCCCTCATTCATTAATTGGTTTTGGAAACTCTACGTCAACTACATATATGAGTTGTCATAAAACGAGTTACTGCTTCACACAGAATTGTTCAATGTTTACTTAAGCAGCTCTTAGTGTGGTATCCTCCCCTTAGTTACATCACTCTGAGTTTGGCAGGAAGAAAGTTTACTTAGTATTTAAACAATATCAGAATAATATCTGTTTTTATTTTATTTCAGATATGCTTAAAATGAACAAGCCATTTGAAGTTGTTAAAATAATGAAGCAATCGCTCTCGTATATCTGCAATATTTTTTTTTGTTAACAGGAGTGCTCGGTGTTCGTGTTTGACAAGCGCATAGCTGAGAAGCTGTACAAGCTGAAGCGCAAGGAGACCATGATCGAGAGGATCCGCTACTGCGTCAGCCAGCTCGAGAAGATGCGTAACCCTAAGATGCTCCAGATCATCCATTCGCTCGAGGAAGGCAATTATACTATCGCATTCGCTTCCGAGTCAGTGTTAGCCAGCCTCCATAACATTCTAGCATGGCATGTAAGTACTCACTAAAATAGCTAAAACTCGTCCTAAAATGAACCTTGGTCTCCGACGATAAGAGCCCATAAGAGACAATAAGAGTCCCATGCCACCTCTGCTTAGTTTTAAATCCTAACACTTGAAGCTCCTGCAGATTTCTATCTACCACATAAGTTCAGCGATACCGTTCTATATTCTGGCATGTCATGTAAATAAACTATTCTGTTATGGCATGTTAATCAAATAATCTGACAGCGTGGCGGATTAAGGCCTTATCACCTTTTGTTGAGGAGAGGCATTTTGTCTTTATAAGTGAGTTTATAATCTCGTGACAGTAACTTGGTTAAAAAAAATGTGAACATAAAAAAATATATCAAAAATAATCACATATTTTTACCAAAATCTATTTGGTAAGGTAAAATAAAGAATGTTAACGTTGTGGCTTTGTTTGTGTACTAAGTAAAAAGATTATATTGCTTAAAGCTTAAGAGAAAATCGGATTATCGTAACTTAGATGTCCAGATTTAAAGCTCGCGCACAAAGACTATACGAAAGTTATTTCTATATAAACTTGACTGTTTTAACATTTAAATTAAATATTAATAAATTGTGTTATTGCGAACTTTGGAGACTGTGAAATCAAAGCCATGACACATGTAAAAGAATTGTATTATCTGGTAATATTGTGCGTAACGATTACGAAGGTTTAGATTATCCATTCAGTCAAGAGTTGAAATCTTTACTATCACCAAACATACAAATGATTCCTTTTCTTTATAAATGCAGAGACTACAATATGTATTAATACAAGAGTCACTACATTAGAAAGCTACAATCTCAGTTATTGTTTAGGAGTCGGAGCCCTCACTGCCGAACGCTCCACCGCCGGTTATGCCCTATCCTTTAACGCTTTCTCCGTCGGGTTCATCGATTCCAACAACGCCGACGGACTCTCCGGTGCGCCCTCCCTTCGCTAAGGAGTACTACTTCATAGACTTAGAGTTGCGCTATGGCCTGCTTCAGGTAAGTGCTTTTTGTTAATATTTTAACAAATAAATAAACTAAATCTACTTTTCACGATAAGTTTTCTTTTGACAATATTTGAAAATATTGCCGTCTGCGAGTACCTTCAAAAGCTCTATAACCTTTACTTTGACTCTGAGGAATGTTTGGATATACAAAGGATCCAATAATTAACAACATTTTTCAAAACATTATTAAATTTACTCGATGTTTAAAAAATGCAACAAATAAATGTAATAAAACTTTCAACGATGTCCATTATATGATAAGGCATTCCTACTCTACCTATTGGGTTTGTAGTGAACGTAGATGAATACTGAAGATTTAAATTTGTAATTTTTATCTATTTTAAAGCAAATGGATACGCTTAAATGCCATTTTTTGTTAGTTGACAATTTTCAATGGTTGTTCCGATGCGGCCCAATTGCATCAGCGGCTGTCACTCAAAAGAGTTTATTGTACGTAATCATCGGTTCCGATATATCGGTCAACTTTATACTAAATGCCCAAATCGATGGAAATCGAAGCAACTGTTAAATTAATAAAAAACCCTTTAGTAAAATAATTGTGAAAAAGTCACAACTTAGGATAAAACTTAATGTTTACAATTTTATTTTAATTTCCACAATCTGAATGCAAGTAATTTATATGTCTACAATTCTGTGTACGTCTAGATCATTGAAGCCCTGAATTTCTTGCACTACACGACGCGTCAGATCCATCGCAACATCTGCCCCCAAGTGATCATTGTCACCAAACGTGGCACTTGGAAGCTATTCGGACTCGAATTTGTGGGTAAGATTGCAAACTAATATCATAACCAATAATTTGTCAATGTATCCACAATGTATTTAATAACTTAACTTTTGTTTAAAACTTTAAAAGTTTTATTTGAAACTAGCTTTTTCCCGCGACTCTGTCCGCGCAGAATAAAAAAAAAAAGGGGGTAAAAATTATCCTATGTCCTATTCCTGGTTCTAAGCTACCTGCCCACCAATTTTCAGTCAAATCGATTCAGCCGTTCTGAGTTATAAATGGTGTAACTAACACAACTTTCTTTTATATATATATAGATAGATATATATATATATATATATATATATATATATATATATATATATATATATATATATATATATATATATATATATATATATATATAGATATATTTATTTATATGAATTGTAACAATTTCAATTAAGCTCAAATTTTGTACCAGAATATCGTACACGGCAAAGACTGGAGAGGAACCCACTACCTCGTGATCGGTAGTCCTTATCGTTAACCATTAATTGTTAGTATTTACGTAAATTAGTACAACGATATTTTACTTCAAAGACGCAGCGAAGCACTTTTAATAGATTTTTAAAGGATAGCTAATATTTTTGGATAGTCTTTTTAGTTAAGACATAAAACCTAATAATATAATAAACAAACGGAAGTAACAAAATAAAATATGACTATATTACTATAAAAAAAACCTTGAGTTGGAATTACCATGGTTTTCAAAATTTCTTAGTTGTAGTGCCAAATAGCTTCACAAGTTAGAAAAAGTAGGAAAGCATCAAAAATTCTAAAAAATATACATAGAACCTTGTTGGGTTAGTTAATTAAAGTAGGTATAGGTAACGCCCGAGGCCTCACAGGAACGGGGATCAAATTTTGATTACATTGAAAATTGTATCAAAACAAAATAATATGATACTCGTACTTGTGAGATACTCGTATATGCGATTAAATCTACCTTACGTAGAATTAATCAACGGACAACAATTAATTAAATGTACATTTAATTTAGCGTTCGCGTTTATTACTAAGTTTGATACTATTTGTTAAAAACAATTCTTTGATTTAATTTATAATCAACTAGCTTTTACCCGCGACTCCGTCCGCGCGGAATAAAAAATAGATAACGAGGTAAAAATTATCCTATGTCCGTTTCCTGGTTCTAAGCTACCTGCCCACCAATTTTCAGCTAAATCAGTTAGACCGATCGAGATCTTGAGTTATAAATAGTGTAACTAACACGACTTTCTTTTATATATATAGAAGACATAATATACTATTATCATATAAGTTAGAATTTTTTATCAAAACAAAATTTAATTTACACAGAGGACATTTTGGGCCCGGATCCGACTGATATGATTCCCGTGCCGCCGTGGTCCGTCAAGGTGGCTAAGATCTGCCAGCCTAACCTGGACTTCATGGGTAAATTGATTCATTTTCATAGCACTCATGCTGCAATTTAAGTATCGACTTGTTTAGGGCCCCTCTTATAGAATTTTACACGGGCTATGAACGCCAGCTAACATTCCAGTCCCACTCACTTTGAGGACTTTCCCCCCGCGGGCCCGAAACTAGTCGGTATTTAGAAAGTACTTCACGTTATACAAAATATTCATAATTATATCTATGACATTTTTTTTTAATAGCTCCCGAAATGCAGACTAACGCACAATGCAACATATTGTCGGATATGTTTTCGCTGGGTCTTGTCATCTGCGCCATCTTCAACAGCGGCAGATCTCTGATCCAAGCCAACAACAATCCGATACTTTACATGAAGCAGATGGATTACGTAAGTGATATTTAGACAAAGAGTTACCTAAGTTATGTGTACTCTGACGTCAGCGTAATTACAAAGCAATAACGAGTCCTTTATTCCGTTAGGATCCTTCAAGTCAAGACCGTACTCTGCCCCTATAGGCAAGCGACACATATTCTGTTCGTCTAGTATTGTGGATGTCCATAGGCATCGGATTACTTAACTTTACTGCTTAATCATACAAAAAAAAATCTATTGAGTCCATAATACATATATAGTGTTTTATTTTACTGGAAATACTTCCTTTGTTAATTGCCATTATAAATGTCCAACGTCAACTACTATTAGTGATTTATATACCCTATGTGGCGAGAAACTTTCTTAACATTAACCTTTAGCAACTAACTTTCGTAGTTAACGGCGAATTGCAATTAGTAAAGAAGTTTCAACATTATTCATAACTTTAGTACTTTAGCCAGAAACATGTATATCGCTGAAAAATAAAATATTTAGGTATCTTACAGTTGCATAGATTATTTGCATCACACTTTTACGAATGTGCGTATAATTGAGTAAAATTAGATTTTACAATTGCTCTTCAATTGGGTTGCGTTTTTTATATCTTAAGAATCTTTAGAAGTTACATCATATGAGCGGACGATGATTTTTACTATCCTTACTGCTATGATTATGGTGTGTACAGTTGGAGCAACAAGTGCATGCGGTACTATCACGTGTGCCGTGCGGCCTTCAAGAGGCAACCCAGCGTCTACTCTCGAGGGACCCCCACCCTCGTCCGACCACCCAACTCCTGCCACTGATTAAATACTTCAAGTAAATATAACTCTAGATATAGATAAGGATGTATCTTTTAATATGTCAAAGGTTTAATAAAGAGAGTAAAATAAAAATGTTCTGCAGTGTACCAATTATGATTATTCATGTTTTTGTAAAATTAAAATGATTCAAGCGCAGTAATATTACATTATCTTAATATTTAATAACGATACAGTTTTAATGAAAAAAACAACATTAAAAAAATTAAAACTGTTCTCTTGGATAGTTTGTAGTAAATAAAATATACTATCGTATAACAAAATAGAGCCTAATACAATTGTTTTGTCACTAAGGTGTCAGACCGAACCGGCAATCCAAGCGATGCAGTTCTTGGACGTGATCACCATGAAAGATCCGAACCAGAAGACCAACTTCTATAACTCCGTGCTCCTGGAAGCATTGCCCTACATTCCAAAGGTACTCTATCTCCTTTTAGATAGACTTTATCAGGTTTTATAGTAAATTTCCAAATTCATAAAATATTTGCCGTTTACCTATTTTGTAAATTCAGAAAATCCCAATTTGATAATTTTCTTCATTGCTTTCAATTCATTTTCTTCCACTGACTAATATGTTTCTATAGAAACTGCGTTGGCAACATGTATGGCCGGTGCTGCAAATGGAAGTAAGGACCGCTGAAGTGTTGGCTCCTGTGCTGCAGCCCATTATCTGGCTCACTAATGAAGCCAGTCCTGAGGAGTTCAATAACTACGTTCTTCCCACTCTCAAGTTAGTAATAAATTAAATACATACTATTTCCAGTCTTCATATATATCATATAACCAAGATACAGAATTGATATTAAGGACTAGCTGTCGCCCACGACTCTGTCCGCGCGCAGTAAAAAAAAAACTTAATAGCGGTATGAATTTTTTCTCGTCTTTTAAACCTTCCCTAGACCTCCACGAACATTTCAAGACTAAGATAAGATAAATCCGTTCAGCCGTTATCGAGTTTCAGTGAGACTAACGAACAGCAATTCATTTTTATATATATATATAGATTGATTGATTTGGTTAGAAAGAGATCCACATCTTAGTACCGATTTTAGCCCGTTATATTTCTTCTATGTATTTTCCAATCATCAATACTACTAGATATGAAATTAAATGAACCGATAACGAAAAGTAATTCCATTTTGGAATCGATTGAAATTTAAAACCGTACGATACATAGAAATTGAATTATACACGTTTGAATGTTTATTGCGCTCTCTTGCAAAATTTTCCTTTTTATATACGAAGGGCAAATTTTACGTTAACGTAGGGATAATAATACAATCAATCAAGAATTACCCAATACCTTGGTTGGTTAAGTTTTAAAACGTACTAAACATTAACTGATTCATCTTTTTTGTGGCGCATTAAAATCCTTTATAAGTATACAAATAATACATTTTTCAGTGTTGGTGTATAAATCACCATTTCACCATAATCACCATTAACTAAATCAGGATATTTTTTTCTGCATACACAGGATTTACTGGTAAGTATTACTTTAACTTACAAATATTAAATTTAAAAAAAAAATTGAGATGTGTCAAGGGACACCCGGATGGAACGAAGTTCCTTTCAATTAATTAGTGAAGGAACCAATGTTTATTCTATGATTATAAAACTTAAGTTTTCACAAGAAGTACATTTTATTTCTATGAATTTTCGTTACATATTGTCACGTCGTTGCCATGGTGAAGTAGCGCTCATTCGTCGTTAACATACTAACTATAGCAAAAAGTGTCGTGACAACTTTTCGTAAGAATTTTTTCCGTCTAGCCCCCTTTCACAACGCGCGATAAGGAACTTCGTTCCAAATGTGGTAACAACATTGTTATTGATAAAACAAAAACCTCATAATTTTTAATGTCTATTGCTTCTCAACTAAAAAAAAAATCTTTGTCATGTTTGATTACTTTTAAGCACTTTATTGTTATATTAATCACCACCTTTTTTCAAATATCATTAAAACTGAGAACTGTTAGCTAGTATAAGGTGTACATCATGAAAATTTCACTTTCTAAAAGATTTGATATAGAAAAGAAATAGTTATCTCCACAGGAGCCTGATGAATTCGCCGAAAACTATCCAGGCTTCTGTAACTTTGTTAGAGAGCTTGCATATAATATTAAAGAAGTGTGAAGAAGATGTGATTCGCAATGAGCTGATGCCACTGCTGTACAGCTCAATGGATCATAATGCTCACCAGATCCAGGTAACAGAAATCTTGCGATTTCCCATATTGTCTGCATAGGTTCATATCTAAATTACACAAACAATTTAAAAGCTTGCTATCTATTACACTTATAAGTAACTAGCTGTCGCCCGCGACTCCGTCCGCGCGCAGTTAAAAAATGGGGGGGGGGGGTATGAAAAATAGATGTTGGCCGATTCTCAGACCTACTGAATATGCTCACAAAATTTCATGAGAATCGGTCAAGCCGTTTCGGAGGAGTACGGTGACGAAAACTGTGACACGAGAATTTTATATATTAGATTTAGGTTTTAAGATAATAAAATCTGTATTAGCATCATAATCTCTCTTTGGTTGTGATTTTATTTAATATTCTATAAGATTTACCTTAGTTAGTTATTTACCTTAGTTATAAATCGTCTAAAGAATCCCGACCCAATGGTGAGGTTAGACTGGATTAGAGTTACTCTTCCTTGTTATTGTTGAAGAATACTTTCTTTATAGACGGCGACTCTGATTGCCCTGCAAAATGTCCACGATTACGTGGAGGATGAGCATTTGCATTCCGAAGTCATGGGCAAAGTGAAGATATTGATTGAAAAGAACAAGAGCGATGTTAAGATCATTAGTTTGATCCTTGGGTTCTTCGAGAAGGTTCTGGTTAGACTTGAACGCGACGATATCACGGACAACGTGATCCCAACCTTGCTCACTATGCGGCTGAGCGACCCGGACATTGTCAATCGGGTTGTCAGTGAGTATATTGTATTGGACAAACACTATGCATATTTATTATACATATTTTTTTCTTTAAGACGTATTTTCTTTCGAAGCGTATTTCAAATATGTAGCGACTTTGTAAGATGTTGTAAACGTTTAAAATACAGGTTTTATTTCAAGTGTCTATGCCTTTTGTCTTTAAGTAAATAAAGTTATTGTCATTTAGGAAGAATAAGCTTGGCGATTATAGCAGATGCAATTTTATATTACAGCGCAGCGAAGAAAACTTGTATTGTTTTAAATTATATCTGACGCGTTTTATGTATCAATCTTAACAATGCGATCTGCCAAGGTTAATTTTAATTCCAGAACTTTATAAGGCGATCCTTATGGAAAGGAAGTTTGGATTGACCCCCAGTGCCATGGCAACTCAAATGATACCATCCTTGGCACCGCAGACCGTCAATCCTGGATTGAACATCGATCAGTTCGGCAACCTAATGGAGGTAGTAATATCTATTTTAAGTTAATAAAACTACTTGTTATTAAGAATGTTTCAATAACTATTATTCTATTGGTTTATTGGAGAGAAATAAAAACATAATATAAAAAAGTACGCCAAAGAGCCTTACCTTAAAAATATGAAGGTTATCTTGTACGTATGTTTAAAATCTATCTTAAATAACCGATCTTTGATGTAAAATACTTTAGAGTATAATTACTAAAATAACGCCTTTTTATCAGAAATAGAGACAAACGTATTGCGTCAGAATTTAGAATTTTTTCCAAAGCAACAAAACCGTGAAGTTTTACGATACTATAAAATAAAGTTTCAGGGTTATTTTCAATCTGATTCCGAATGAATACGCTCTCATACTACTGACCCCAATAAGATGTGAAACTATTTTTTTGCCCAACAATATAGAAGCTTTCTTCAGTTGTTTAACAATCCTTTTATTTAATAATGTAAATGAAAATTGTTCGTGTAGATATTATATGACATGCTGGACAACATTGATAAGAATCAACGTCATAAAATGAGACTGGAAGGACATGGCACGGGAAGCCCCGACCGTCACCGAGCCCTGCGCCACCAGAGAAGCAATGACAACATGAACGCTCCGCCGTTCAACATCCCCAACCTTCGTGTTGAGCAGCGCAAGACCTCCAGTGCCGAGGACATGGCGCGTAAAAACTCCGTCAGTGGCCCCAGCCCCGTTAGCGGCATCGGTGCCTTCAAGAACAAATTTGCCCTTGGTAAGTACACTTCTTTACAATTTATTTTTTTAAATATTATGAACAAATACTTCACCCTCACAGGTAAAGGCTTCGGTCAATGGTTCTTCGGCTCCAGCAGCTCGGCCAATAATGATAACAATTTCTTGCGCGTCGGCAACGCTTCGCCTAATCGCCGTTTATCGGATAACACTCTAATGACACCTAAGATTCGCATCGCACCGTCTTGTGCGTCGTCTCCGGGTGGGACTCCAGGCGGCAACAATTCGGGCTTGCCAACACGCCGCCACTCCAGCATTGGCCCCCAGGAACGTCGTGCTTCTGCCGTTAATCTATCGCCGCCAACCGTAAGTAATAAAAAAAGTGTAACATTTCAGACATAATATTCACAATTAACTACAACCTGACACAACACCATTGGACACGTTACGTAACGCGCAGACGCTGAAAAGGTACGCAGCATTTTCGTTGATAACGGTGAAGTGACGGTATTGTTTTGGCAGGGCTACCAGTTCAGAGGACGCGGTGGTTCAGGCTCGAGCCTGTCAGTGCCGGCGACTTCCCATGCTGTTGTAAGTGAAGCCACTCGTGCGTCTACCCGATTGAGCACTGTCGCTCAACCCTCTTTTGAATGTCGATTTGAACGGCTTAGTATTTTATGTGGTCTGTCCTCTTTTGCGGTTGCGTCTTCTTCCCAAACAGACAGGGAGAGATAATGTCACATCGATCATATTCATTTCACTCATACATTTGCACGAACCCGGTTGGCGTTTTTATCACACGTTTCGAACTTTGTCTGTCTGATCATTTGTCCCCTCATCACATTACATCAGTGCTGTCACACACCTGCGTCATAGATTCAAATCACCTTGAGAAATAAAGAAGTGATGCATGCCCAGTAACTGCCAGTGATTAAACTGATGCATGAGTGCCTCGCCATATCCTATGTATTCCTCCGAATTCAAGGAGTAAATATGACCGAATTATTTTTATAAATTGTCAAAAGCAACTCACCATTGACTAATGCAAATTTGCCTTCGTGCCGTCGTTTAGCTGTGGTCTTCTAAATTTGGTTATTTTACCCGATTGGCTATTATGGGTTTTAGTTCCAAAATTTTTGGTTATTAACACAAAAAAGTATATATATGAATGATTCAAGACTTAAATAACAAACAAACAGTACCGATCTTTACTCTTACGATCATTTGCATTTACACAGGGCAAGAGTCATCCGTCAACATTGTAAGTAAAGATAAAAAAATGTGCCTTCATCATCAGTAATGAAATGGCTTCAAGCCGTAATGTATAACGCTGTATCATTCACTGTTGCTATTTGTTCTTCTACGCAGCTTGCACGGAGCATGATCGTGAGTATGACTCCCCTTCTCACATAACATGTGTCAAACAGAGTGGTTTCTAGTTCTTTCATTTCTTTGACCATTTCCTTATATTACACATTTTCAGTACACTAAGACGTTGCCAGATTTCCTTATTTAAACACTTTTGAGAAATAACGCAGCTGATTTCTGCATATTTTATTTTTAATATACTTACACTTATTTAGAACAAACTTCTATGATTTTATAATATTAAGTTTGTTCCGTGAAGTTTGCTTAGTAAACATAAACATCCTTCAATATTAAATAAGTTACTCTGGGTTGTGTCAATATTGTGTTTTAAAGTCGTTTGATTTAGAATATGAATAAAAGATTTAAAGTTTCACTAAATTATTTTCAAAGACTAATCCTTGTAGCAACAGATAACAGAGTTGTAGGTCTTTTTCTTTGGTAATGAGGGAAATCTTCAAAATTTGAGATTTCCACTTACTAAAACCACCTCGTTGGCCTTCCTCAAGTACGACTGAGTCGTTCTGGCTATAAAATATAGTTTTGTTCCGCGTTGATTCAATAAAAAAATATAAATAAACCTAAATTTTAAAATGATTAGCTCTATTGCCATAAATCGGCAACATCTTAGTGATAATGTAGTCTAAGTAAACAAACATCTTACATTCCATCAATCGTGCTTAAACAGAAGGACAGAGACAGTATTAAGCATGCCCTAGAAGCTCCATTTGAAACGCCTTGCTACAAAACAGGTATGGCGGTCGATGACATCATTTCTCTGCTTACGCCACATTTTCATAATAGGTACCGCTTGTATTCTGTAAAGCTATAATAGCATGTAAACAATTAGAGTACTATGCAGTATATTTTCTTATCAATATAATATTCGGAAAATATTAAATTAAAAATTCTTTATTGAACTAAATATATATGCGTTGTTGGAATGAAAATGGTTTTTTTAATTTGTCCAATTGAAAAAATACATTATTCAACCAAGATAGAATGTGCGAGTATTCATGCTTGGAAGTAAAACATTAGCAAGAAAACATTTTATTTAAAATCTACCCAATTGCTAATCAAAGTAAGCGATTCAAAAATCACATCAAGCATTAATTAATCATTTTTACAATTTGTGCAGATTTTTACAACTTCACCGATGCAGATGTCAAAAAGTGGACAGTTTTTCAAGATATGATACATTTTTATGTCCTCTTTTTCATGTTTTTTTTAATAATATTTGATTGATATATTTGTTGTCAAAATGTGTTTCATCCTTTGTGGCTATTCTAAAACATTGTGCGTGCAATGAATAGGGGGGTTCGATGCCCAATACATCGTCGAGCGTGCCGTTCTTGCTGACTTCATCGATGCAGTCGATTCGTTCGCGACGTCCGTCGTGCGCGAGCGGGAGCGCAAGCGCCCAGGGTGGGTCTGGCTTGCTGCAGCAGATCAGCAGCGGCATGGTAAGGCACTTCCCGATAGGGTCGCACCACAGCATGCAGGCCCACGTGCACGCGCCGCTCGGTGCCATCCAGAACGCCACCGCCGCCGGCTACAACGCCCTGCATCAAACCGCCATGGCCGTGCGCAAATGCCCTTCTCTCAACATTACACTCACTCGCTAGACCCACAGCGATACCATCAGGGACGCTGCCGACAGCGCAACGCTTCTTCGCGCCGGTCGACAACAGCTACACCGACTAACCTTTCGCGTTCAATAAAACTTCTTATTTCTTCGGCAACGGCTATCCCCGTCCGATCCCTCTATGTTCCGTAGTATCGATGTTGTTCATGTAATATGTATCAAATTAGATTTATTTGCATTTAATTTGTTACAGTACGTGTATTTAGTTTTTGTATGTTATTTAAATTAAAATTATTTGTATGCGTACCAATTAGTATGTAATTCCTTTAGTTAACATCGAGAAAGTTTTTGATTATGTATACGAGATGCCTGTCGACGTAGGAGAAACAATGTAAGCTTTAAATTGATTAACCGACAACATATCAATATCATCATTTTCTATAGCTTCAAAAATATTCTGCGGATTTTTTTAAAACTCAATTCAAAAGATTTATGATATATTTTTATTTCAACCTCATATGTGGTAATTCAAATTGGAGTACCACTTCTTATATATTTTACTTCAATTTTAGTCCAAAATTATTTTTAAAACTTTATGATCGCCTACAATTACGATTTAAATCCATTTAAGGTACAGATACATCTACACAAGGTGATTATTGAAAAATTATGAAAATTACAAGAATTAATTGTCAATGTGTAAAAGAAACATTTATAAAGTGATAACCTAAAATATCAACAAAAATCAAAAACAGCAGAACGTTAATTACGACGCTGTGATATTATATTTTCGAATTAGGAACTATACTAACCGTTATGATTTAGAGGTAAATTAAAAAAAAATCATTCGTCATATTCATTTAAAAATGTGCCAAAATAAAAAAAAATTTAGTCCACATCGATGGATGTTATGGCTCAATATAAAAGAATAGGGGGCTCTTAACCGCGAGCACTTTAATTTATTTGAAAGGCCTACATCGAGCTCGTAAAACACGAGAGTGGAATACAGTTTGTAAAATGACAATGAAAACGGCCCCTTATAAAGTTCAGTTATTATGATAATAAAAGAAACAATATAAATTACTTGACCGAATCAATTAATATTTTATTTATAATTTTTATTTAATTTAACTTCGTTATTAAATGAAGACAATTAATGTGCTGAAACATTCTTTCTACAAAAAAGGTTACCCCTGTATGTTTTTGGAGAAAAATGACATTGTGTTATACTAGTTTTTGCCCAGTACTAACAAGAAAATTCCTTTTTTAAATGCCAATTTTATAACTCATTTTTAATTTGTCGTTAGACTAGAATTTATTTTATACTTATGCTACTATGACAATGTATACGGGTGATCATAATCTTATCTGTGAACAACTTTGACGTAGTTTTAGTCGCTTTTATTACGTAGTGTATGTTTGTTAAACAAAAAAAAGTTATAACCGTAATATAAATTTTTGACGAAGTCGTCTTTACTTAAATTTTAGAATATAATGTTTACCCTAACACGTAGGTAATTGATGTATTTCCTGAAAGGTGGAAATTAGTTCTTCTCAATTCTATATTTTCTATTGATGTCTATATACAGATAATTACATAAATGTTTGCATTGCACTATTAAAACGACTTAGAGACCGTTGCATTCAACTCTTATATACACATTCCTCGTACATTTTACATAACATAAACTAAATTCTTTCCCTCTGCTCAATGTTTACTAGACATTACAAATTTATCCTACATTAATTATATTATGTATAATTTACGTGAACTATGACCTAATTTATACGTCTTTTATATGTTTCCTTATCATAGTGATGTGCTTACCATAGTTTGCGTGTAAATTGTTTAGAATTTGCTGTTGGTGGGTTGCTGGCATCGTGTATTGGATGGTTAGAGCTTGTAGTGGAACGGGCGGGCGGGGGTCAATAACTCCGGCTTTCCCCTTGTTGAATTTTAATCACTATTTGTTGTGATTGCTTGCAGTATCAGCTGTTTTCTGGGCGTACATAAACAGAAAATAATTATCATTAACGGTTGCGGGCAGAAGCAAACGAGGACTGAGCAGATATTGCCGCATTTCGCCGCCCGCCCGTACCTCGACGCATCGTGCCCCAACCTATACCATACGTTTCTATCCCATTCAGTTCTATGGACATCCAAATTATAACACGATCAGGGACAATAGAAGAACAAGGCCGCCGTACATGGACGACTTTGAGTCGACAATGGCTAGTGCCGGCTGTAATGTCATCACCAAAAAAGATGCACGCCGACTGCTTAAATTGCTTGTCTCAGATCATGTGTCAGATCTAACACGTTTACTCGTATAAAAATTAACACGCGAACAATAAATAAAAATTCATTTTTTTTATGATTCACTCCATTTCTGAACTTGAATTTACCGGCAGTGAGCGTGTTAATAACTTTCAATAAAGATACGAGTAAATATAAATTACAACGTCCATATCATACAGGCACGTTTCGTTTCATTTCAGTTTCACAGTATCACATGAAGTTTCATTTCAGTTTCACAGTATCACATGAAGTTTCATTTCAGTTTCACAGTATCACATGAATACATTGAGTTATACAATTGCGCTTTGCACTAATTCAAATACGAGATTTGCTTTATTTTGCCACCACGCTTATCAATCTTTATTTTTTAAATTCGCTTGTCTGAACGATAAACTTGCAAAGTACGAAACTAAACATATTCTTTGCATTATCATATTGGTTTCTTAAGTCAATACAGTTTCATCTTTACTATCCACGTAATATGATTTTTACGATTGCGAGGAAAGAAATGAGGTTGATATTTCCTTCATACAAGATGGATAAAATATATATTTGTATAAAGTAAAAAAAAAAAAAGTTTGAAGTCATTGGTGCCTGCTATTTGAACAAATCGAAACAAATCAAAGTTTGTAATCGACTTGTAGTAGCGGGTTGCTTTTAATGTTAAATGGAAAAACTGATACAATTTCTAGTTCCGATTTTATTATTTTTATGAACGAAAAAACTTTAATTTATATTTCAATGCAATTTTTAAACAAAATATGATAAAAAAAAATCTTGTCAAGAATGTCGCATGTTTTTGCACATCGTATTGCCTTAAACCGTTTCTTTAATTCAATCTTTTTTATTTCTTTATTTATATTTTCACATAAAATGTATTTATAACCAAAAACATTAATTAATTAATTACGTCACGAAATTTTCTGCTCATTTTTATACTACAACATTTATGTTCAAAAATTGATTACGACAATTTTAAACCAATTCACACAAACTATTTTCCACCAAATAAAAACCGGTTTGATTTATACATATTGTTTATATTCATACTGTATATGTTTACGTATAATTTAAAAAAATATATATCAACATAATATTAAAGTAGGCGCTATTTTTATATATATAAATATTCCTATTAAATAAGAAGAACATATTAAATGTCATGATTATGTGAAGGATTAAGAGTAAGTAAGAAGATAGGAAAGTCCAGAAAGTGAGAAATAGGGGTAAGCTACGTATGAGTAACAACTGTCTAGGAATTTAGACGAAAAACTATTGTTTATTATAAAGTTTACATTTAAACTATCCTTAAATAATGCCTTTCTATCAAAATTTTCTATAAACTCTAAAAACTTTATATTTTCGAATAATATTCAATCTTTTTTTTCAAATTCAAATTAAAAAATATATGTTCATTGAAGTAACGGAATTGACAATTCATGTTAACTTTTTCATGTCATGTATTAAAAGATACAATGGACTTGTTCCATGTATCTAATATGTATAAAAAAATCAAGTAGACATTTAATTGATAAACATTTACTTAAAAACGTCAATTTACATTGACGATAAATATGTATGAATTAGTCCAAAAATCTATTGCCTCTATTTATATCTATATTCTTCTTAAATATTTACTCTCTTCAGGGTTGTGGTGTTGCTCAGAGATAGCATAAATATATAAATATCTATTTGTATACATATATACATGTTTCACATTTGAAAATCCCTTTATATATTGAAATGTGTTTTATATATTTTTGGTTTATCAATGTTTACATTGTTAGTGTATTTAACTAAAATGTGCTTTCTTGTGATCTTGTAAACCTTTAATCGATTATCCTCTTTAAGACGTTGATTAAGGTTCGACAATACTTTTATAACCTTTCATATTTCATGCTTTTTATATTCAAATGTTTTTCATTAAAATAATTATCATCATTAAAATTGTTAACATTAGTTGAAAAGAACTGTAATCTTCTCTTACTCCATTGATGCTCTTTAAACGTAACAAATGAGTCAGTTACTTGATTCATTTAAATCATGTTTTTTTGAAGAATTCAAAGAAAAATCTTGTAACAGTAAAATTATTTAATTTATATTTGCTTATTATGAACTAAGAAATATCACACTATATAGTGTTTTAGTATTAAAATGCTTTTTGATGTATGAAAATATTATGTTAATATTTATAACCTTCATTATCACTTCGAAATTCTTGAAAAATGTTCTTCATATAATCGTAACTTTAGACGATATGATACAGTACAGTAGAAAATATATATCAAATATTAAAATGGTGTAGATGAGACATTCTTATTGAAATATATATATTTATTCATATTACATACCAGATTATATTAAATGTTAACAATAGTAGATCAGATATTTTCAGATTATATTAAAAGTACTAGATGAAAGATTAATAAAATTAATATATATTTTTTTCAAATTACATCCCAGATTATAAAAAATGTTAACAAAAATAGATGAGAATATATATTTCTGATTATCCATTTACTCAAAACATATAATGTAGATGATAGTAAATATTTATTCTTGGAAATTATAATATTCTATATGAGCACTACAAAGTATTTCTGTAAACAGTTATAAAAATAAATGTGTAGTGAAGTTAATGTTTTAAATGATACAATATATTTATCCACAAATTACATATTTTAAATAATAATTATTGTCGACGAGACGTTTTCAATATATTGATATAGTATAAATTCACAAACATACGATTTCATTGTAATATTAATTAATTGTCGATCTCTGATCTATATTAATGTAATACGCAAACGCGTACGTAGTGGAAATAAAAATATAAAAAAATATATAAGAGTTTCATTTATCGTTGACTTCAGAGACAAAATCTCTGTATAAGACATACTAGCTATCCCCCGCGAATCAATCCGCGAGGAATTAAAAAAAACTTAATAGACTATATTTTCTTCCAGAATATGCTGTATAATACAACTATGACAAATTTCAGCAATATCCGTTGTGTCGTTCGCGTTTTGTTCGTTTATAAATTGTAACATACGCTTGACTGGTTGTTTAAGAGAAGAGAAAAAAAGGTTAAATCAATTATAGTGATTTTTTTATAATATACGATAGCTAACGTACAAGTAGCCTAACATCACTCAAATAGGGAGGTAACCGCTACCATAGACATAAAATGGACTAAGGAAGGAACGTACAGTAAGGGGGTCTCTATCCTATACGTCCCCTTTACCATTGAATATAATGGACCTTCCCATCCTTATAGAAAAATACACAAGAAACAAACAAGATAGTTCTTGAGGACTTAACCCGTTCTTGATATTCCGGAATTTAACAAATTTATTATATTAATATTAATAAATTTGTTGAACTCAGTCAGTCAGATGTAGGAGAAAAAGTAAGCACGTGAGTACCTGCAATTAAATACAACATAAATCATTTAAATAAAAAAACTTTTTAAAACCAAACATTTATTATGTTCTTATTATTAAATGAACTAAGAATAAAAAGCAAACTATTCGTCAAGGCGATTCAAATGAGCTCAAATTCAAATACGAGTAGGTGTAGGTGTATCTTTCCAAAAGGTGTAGGTAGCTTCATTGCGAAGTTTCTATTTCCACCTTTTAGCTCGATTACACATGTATGCAAATATCAACTCAATCAATAACCGGAAAGTGGATCAATTTTAATTTGCAAAATTTGATAACAAAAATGCATATACTCGTAGTTGAAATACGAGTAAATGCTTGTAACAAGAAATTAATTAACAGAGGTGTCTGGAAAAAATATAAAAGAAAGTCGTGTTAGTTACACTATTTATAACTCAAGATCGGTCGTACTGATTTAGCTGAAAATTGATGGGGAGGTAGCTTAGAACTAGGAGACGGACATAGGAACTTTTTTATCTTGTGTGAATTTTTTTTATTCCGCGCGGACGGAGTCGCGGTTAAAAGCTAGTATTAAATGAATGAAATATCAAATCGATTGCCACAATGTCCTGTCCTGTGAACAGAACATTAACATATTTATTCCAATTTGAAAGTATTTTTAACTATAATTTATTCGATTGTTTCAAATTTTCAACCGTTACCATGATTTTTCCATGTCAAGTTAAAAATCAATAACTGGACCGTGTGTACACATTATTTTTGTAATGTGCCAAAGAAAAACATGTGAAATTAAAGGCGCTAATAACATTTTAAATGACTGTTAACATCAGATACATTAGCAAGAATCTATTAATATGTGACATTTTATATGACCTAGATCTTATCTGAATTCGAATCGAAACTAGGACAATGTCTCGATATAGATCGGAAAGCACTGTTTATTTCAAAGTGACCTTGAAGTTTGGCTGTATTCACATTGACCTTTAGTTTTAACTAAATATAAACAAAGCCATGCTCGGTTTAATACAAACAGAGAAGTCTAGTATACGACAGAGTTAAACTCCGTTTGAAGGCTATGACTAGTATAATTCTAAAGTCAAAGTGAAACTTTATTTACTACTATAATACTTAATATTATAAATACGAATGTTTGGATGGATGGATGTATGTTTGATGTGTCTCCATAACGGCTCAACGGATCTAGAATAAAATGGAATTTGGTAAAGATGTAGAACATAGTCTGGAAGAACACATATGCCACTTATTACGTTTTTTTTTTAAATTCCGCACGGACGGAGTCGCAGACGACAGCTAGCGATAAGTAGTATGATTGTAATTATTATTATTATTTCACATATTTATTTATTTTATTTATTTTATTTATTTTATTTATTTCATTTATTTCATTTATTTCATTTATTTTATTTATTTTATATATTTTATATATTTTATTTATTTTATTTAGTTTATTTATTTTATTTATTTTATTTATTTTATTTATTTTATTTATTTTATTTATTTTATTTATTTCATTTATTTTATTTATTATTATTATTGATTATAATTCGTTCTAAATCTTCGCATGCGCGAGCGTTGAATTACATTAATTAACATTCCAATGAAGCTTTAATATTTTTAGTTAAAATCGTTTAACATATTTCATGTTAATTGTATTTCGTGTTAAATATTATGAATATTGTTAATTAATTTAGTGATTTTAAACATTAATACTCGAGTATTTTTAATTTTACATAGTCAGAAACTCGCAGTTTTTTGAGGTTTCATAGTTCAGTTGTTAATAAAATTATTGTAGTACAGTCAATAACGAAATCAATATTCGATTCTTGCGATTTATCCCAAATACTATTTAATTTTAATTATATTGTATAAAACGGTGTAAATTGTATGAAACCGATAATTGGCCGATAATTGAACCGCTAATTGGTATATTGATGTCGAATGTTGCCTCCGTATAATATTTCAAAATGCATTACATTCAAACATTACATACTTTTTCTATTCGATATTATCATTATCAGCTCACCACTGAGGGGCTCGGAGCCTACCTTATGTTAGGGGTGAATAGGCCGTACTACCACCAAATATTACTCGTCACAAATCTTGTCACTGTTCGTGTGCACCCTTCCGATTTGGTTTACTTAGCTTAATTTCTACCTAAAGGTTGTCTGGCAGAGATCGCTGCTTAGCGATAAGATCGTCTTTTATGAAAATCCTGTTGTACTTTCTTTTTTTGTAACTCCATGATAGTGCACAATAAAGTATATTTGTATTTGTATTTGTCAGTAATATAGAATACCACAGCGAATATTAGAAATAAATCGGTTAAAATTACCTCAACAAATAAAATGCTAAATTCATTACAAATACTAATCTGAAATTTGATATATTGGATTCACTGTATGGTTATTCAATTTTTTTTTAAACGTAAATAAAACAGAAGCAGAAGCTTTAAAGCTACGAAGTTGCTACGAAATACGCTACGCGACTCGTTGACGAAAACAAGACGTAATGGCGACTAAGAGTCCGTTCACACAGACCAAGGCGAAGATGAGAGCTTTATACGATTGAAACATAGTAAAATTTTACTTCGTACGTCTCATCTTATTAAGATTACACGTAAAATAGATTATTTGCAAAAAAATCTGCTCTACTTACCTTACACGTTCTGTCTCAACGGACCCTTATTCTTCCACAGTGACTTTGACTTCATAAGTCTCCATGAGTTTTTAATCTCCTCGGACACCTGACAAGAGTTTAAACATAATCCTATAAAATAAACAAGACTAGACGAATAGAGGCCCAGAGCGTACAGTGAATTACGTAATAAAGTGCCGTTAACTGTGCTTTAACTAAGTAATATGTACTTGTCACCCTTAAAACCATGACATACTCTATTCAAAACTGTATTAAAAACAAAATGTAATATTCAACTGTCGTAAAACGTATATACAATCACTATCGTTATGTTTTTTTTTCTAATTAATTAAGAGGGATGAGACATTCCATATTTGATGTTTTATGAACATTTTAGTAAAACCTTGTTGATTTTCACATTAACAGCAAATATCAAATACATAAATGCGTGGTAAAAGTTTGGTAAAAATAAACCAAAGTAACTTAACTAGTAATTGATTCCTGATGGAATACATGGTCGAGTAAAATTTTATAATAAACATAATGTTTAACTTTTACCGTTCGGAAGTTATAACGCATTGAACCGTAATAAAATAAGTTTTAATTGATCTTCAAGAAGCAATGGAACGGTCGGCCGCTTTGCAGGGATTTAAAGACTTAAAACGACTTGTGTCCGTGAATCTCGTTGCTTCACAGTTAATATTTTTTTATTATCATCTGATAAAATCTCTTATTATCGATACCAAGTAACTAGTACAATGCTATCATGTTTTTTTAATTTTCTTTGCACATTTTTACTAATATAAATGTTGTCAAAACTTTCTCAACACATGGAAAGTGCGAAAGCGTTTTTTTTTTTTGAATAATTGCTTTCCGTGTTTTTGTTTATTGTACATTCACAAAGAATTTCCTATAACAAAGTAGCACAATAGCAGCGCGCGATAAAACCGCAAGCCACCTGTTGCAGACATTGCGCTTGTTAATTTGTCTGTAAATTACGACCGCTGCTGCTATGCAGATAAATTATTAGATTAACGTGGGATCCGCTTGATGTTACTGTACCTTACTTTTCTCACAACCAAAATCTATATATATAAAAGAAAGTCGTGTTAGTTACACTATTTATAAATCAAGAACGGCTGAATCGATTTGACTGAAAATTGGTGGGCAGGTAGCTTAGAACCAGGAAACGGACATAGGATAATTTTGACCCCGTTTTCTATTTTTTATTCCGCGCGGACGGAGTCGCGGGTAAAAGCTATTTTATAATAAAACACAAGATCAAGTTTCACTTTAGAGATAAAAACTGAAAATTTCCCTTTTATGAAAAATTGTCTATTATGCGATGAAAATATGCATATTATGTTCTTATATATTAGGTCCTTACATATGAAATTGGCGTTTTGTATGGGAGGAACAAAAAGTCGAATATTTTTTAATATAATATATTTAATTAATCAAAGTATGAACCATTATTTTCTATGCACTTTTGCCATCTCATAGGTAGTTCATTGATCCCTTTACTAAAAAAACCAGTCGGACGGGAATCAATAAAATCTTTGAAGGCGATTTGGACTGCCCCATCGGAGTTGAATTTTTTCCCTTGCAAGAAGTTATCCAAATTTCGAAAAAAATGGTAATCTGTTGGAGCAAGGTCCGGGGAGTACGGAGGATGTCTTAGACTTTCCAATTGAAGCTCTTCTAATTTAGTAGCCGTCTGTTGCGCAGTGTGTGGTCTAGCGTTGTCGTGAAGCAGCAGTGGCGTGGAGCGATTGACCAGCCTAGGTTGTTTAGCCGCTAGCTTTTCCATCATGGTTTGCAATTGCTGACAATAGACATCAGCCGTAATAGTCTGGCCAGATTTGAGAAAACTGTAATGAACAATACCGGCACTAATCCACCAAACGCTTACAAGTAACTTTTTTGGGGTTAATTTTCGCTTGGGGCAGGATTTGGCTGGCTGGCCAGGATCCAACCATTGCGCTGAGCGCTTCCGATTATCGTAAAGAACCCATTTTTCACCACAGGTAATGATTCGGTTTAAAATACCTTCATTATTGTGCCGGTTCAGTAATGTAACGCAACAGTCGACGCGCGTTTGCCGGTTTGCTTCAGTCAATTCGTGAGGTACCCACCTTTCAAGCTTTTTAATCTTCCCAATTTGCTTCAAGTGAATTAAAACAGTTTTATCACTAACATCGCAGCCTGCAGCTAACTCGGACGTGGTTTGCGATGGATCCGCTTCCACAATAGCCTTCAACTCTTCATTATCAACTTGAGTCTTAGGCCGTCCACGGGGCTTGTTCTGCAGATCGAAATTTCCAGAACGAAAACGTTGGAACCAAAAACGAACTGTGTTTTCTTTTGCAACACGACCGCCATACACATCATTCACCCTTCGAGTCGTTTCCGCAGCACTAGTACCACGGCGGAACTCGTACTCGTAAATAATGCGATATTTTAAGTTTTCCATTTTGTAAAATGAGTGACGCAAACAGAAAAAAACAGAAAAAAAAAACAAATGAATGACGGTCATCGAACCACAAATACATGAGTCTATAGCTGTACAAATTTGAATTTGGAATTCCTTACCAAAGATGAGAAATTCGTGATTAAAGTGGCCAGTACGAAAAACGCCAATTTCATATGTAAGGACCTAATATTATACTCCAAAAAGAAATATTAACTTTACATTTTTTATAAAGAATGAGAGGTATGACAATTTTGTTGTAGAACAGGTATACGGAGAGTGGAGACACACCACTCGCCGTGTGGAGTTCACATGCAATTAAAGAAGATTTAAATGGCTACGATCAAGATGAGCGAGTTCACATTAAAAGTTGGCCAAGTCTTACTCAATCTATGCATATTCTTTTTTTACTTTTTTAAAAGTAAAATTGAATGAAGTTAATACAGAAGCAATGAAATTGAAAGGGTGGGGTAAAAGGATCGTGACGTCATAAGAGAGTCATACTATTTACCGTGACGGGAAATCGATTTTACTTCAAAGACTCGCTAGAACATTTTTAATATTCGCGTCTGATAAGTGACGGTGGCCTAATTTTAGACCTTTTCCGATTCCAACTTTTAGAATAAAGAACAAAAAGAAGTCTTTTTGATGGAAAAGAGGATGCTAGTATAAGAAAATGTCTAGTTTCTGTACACTGTATATTAAAGGTTGGTAACGCATCTGTTGTCTTTTACATTGACGCGGATGTCAGCGGTCACTTCGCCATTTTAGCGAATAGGTAACTCCTTGGTCTTTTGCTTCCCACTGAAATAAAATAAAACATAAAGGTCTTTATCTTTTTATTCTATACTAGCTGTGCCTACGACTTCGTCCGCCTGAAATACTGTCTTCGGGTAGCATTTATTCGCGTTAAAAGTAGCCTATGTCCTTTCTCAGGGTCTTGACTATCTATGTACCAAATGCCATTTATATCGGTTCAGTAGTTTTGCCGTGAAAGCGAGACAGACAGACAGAGTTACTTTCGCATTTATAATATTAGTAAGGATTGATTGAAACAGCTTAAAATATTCTCTTTTAGTAGGTGTACATCTAATATATAGGAGTACACCTATAGTTTATATAGGTGTACTACGTTTAATTACAATTTCTCAGTAGCAATTTACAACGTCTAGTTGGCATCGTTGGGTTGCAATATATATCGTCTTAATTACTTTAATTAAACTCTGGAATCAAATATTATTATTGCGTGTGCTACTTAGAAAGCTTCAATAATGTAATTTTAGAATACCAAATATTTTCAATTGCTGATAAATAAATTAGTTTAAATTTTTTACCCAAATGAACAAATATCCAATTTTTTTATATTATTAAAAATAAAATATAATTTAGGACAAAAACAGAATTTCCCATTTTAATTATCTTTTAACTAGCTTTTACCCGCGACTCCGTCCGCGCGGATTAAAAAATAGAAAACCGGGTAAAAATTATCCTATGTCCGTTTCCTGGTTCTAAGCTACCTGCCCACCAATTTTCAGTCAAATCGATTCAGCCGTTCTTGAGTTATAAATAGTGTAACTAACACGACTTTCTTTTATATATATAGACTAGCTTTAACTCGCGACTCCGTCCGCGCGGAATAAAAAATAGAAAATTATTCTATGTCCGTTTCCTGGTTCTAAGCTACCTGCCCACCAATTTTCAGTCAAATCGATTCAGCCGTTCTTGAGTTATAAATAGTGTAACTAACACCACTTTCTTTTATATATATAGATATTTTAGTTTGATGCTTCAAAATTAAAAAAGGGATAATAAAACTACTTTATGTTAAAATTGTACACCAAAACAAACAATGTTTGTCGGTTCTGTTTAGTTCATATTGAAACAAGTTTCATTAAGCAACATGTCGAGAAAGGAAATTAACATCCTCAATACAATTGCGAAGCTTCTATCAAACATATTCAGTTTCAACGTCAAACACAAGTTAAGTGCATCCGAACGTTAACCAAAAATCAAAACACGTTCAAAGGAAATCACATGCCAATCATATCATCTGTATCTCGAATTAATTTCCATTCCATTCAATACTATAACCGTCGACTACCACTGCCGTGATATACTTGTGTACTACACTTGTTAAATGTTTATTTCTGTAAAGCAATGTGTGATTTATTAAAAAAAAACGAATATTTAAAAAAAACTACAATTAAAATCTCTGTATTGTTTTCTACTGAATTCTGAAATGTGAAACTGGATTCAGAACGTATTATGATCCACCCATATTTTCATAGTCAATGCTTGATCCAAACCCGGTGATCAACAATTACAATTTCTTTAAAATATACTAAACCCAAGACACAAAAACAGATATAGTAGGGTAACAAATTTATGACGAAAAATGCCTTATACCATGCGATGCTAGTCAACTACTAATTTTATAAGCAGATAGTTAGAATACCGTAACATTGCATCATTTATTAAAAACAAATAATCGTCAAAATTATATTGTTAATTAAATTGTATAACCTTTCAATATTCAGTAATGACATGAAGGGTTTAAATTCAGTCCACGATATGAAATCAATTTTTCGCTCAATATTAAAATGAGGCATGAAAATATGCCGTCAATAACATACGAGGTGGAAGGTTAATTAACGTATTAATTATTGGAAGAGAACCCTCTTTAACGAAACCATTATATCATATAAAATTGAAAATACGTCAAATTAAAAAAAAAAAAAAAACTTTTACTCTGGACTTTAGTTTTGTCTAATAATGAGTTGGCTCAGTTTTTGAACCAAGTTGTTTGCTGATCAACTTTTAAGTAATTTGTGTATTAATTAAACAACATATATGCAAATTTATTAAATTTATTTATAGCTCAAATATCAAGCAATATTGATTTTATGTTAGTGTGTAATAACTTTGTGTCTCTGGCAGCGCTTCTGACAGAAGGCTTTAGGCAACGTTATTACGATGTAAACCGCTCTTCAATCAATGCCATACCTTTGTACAGGATGTCCAGAAATTACGTGTGCCATATGTTTATACAGCGGGTACAAACATATAGATGCTGATATAAATGGGAGGTAAAAAATTCATTCCTTTCTTTTTTCAAAAAAGTTGAACGTGTCGTTAAAAATTCCTATAGTTTACCTCAACCCGTTGTGAATAACACTTCATTGTTCTATATCCACGATCATTCTTTACCGGCTACGTACGGACGCTCTCCAATTGATTGATTCGATTGTTTTCCGCTCCGTATATGTTGATGCCGTTCTTTTGTATCGTGAGCGTCCCTTTTAAGAACGAAAACGTGTTTTTTTAATAAAGACATTAAAATGGAATGGAAAATGCACGTTCGCTCCGACGAATTTTTCCTCTAATGGATTCCGACGATGTTTCGTTAGATTAGTTTTTTTTTTAATTTCACTGTTATGTTTATTTCTAAATGCACTATGCAGGGAAAATAGCTCATCGTCTAGCTCGGAAATTTTTCTGTATTTTAATTAAGTATCCGAGTCATAACTATATTCGTAATTTGTGACCTCTAGAATAGCTGTCGCCCGCGACTCCGTCTGCGCGGAATAAAATAAACTTAATAAGTAGCCTATCTATATTTCCCGACTATGTTCTACATCTGTACCAAATTTCTTCAATCAGTTGAGCCTTTCCGAAGATACCATCTAACAAACATCCATCCATCCATCCATCTAATAATTCGCATTTTAATATTAGTAAGATAAGATTAAACATTTTTGCTGGACGGGTAATTATTAGAGAATACGATGCAGGAATTGCCAAAGGTCCACCAACCAAGTTGACCAACTTTACCAAAAATCAATCAATAACCTAACTCCTGAGATCAGTAAGTATAATTCAAACAACGAGGACCAGATCTCAGAAGTAATCGCGCGTTTTTATAACGTGGGATAATGTTAAAATGCAACTGTTATTTTTTTTATTTTCTACAGAAGTAATAAATTTAATGTTTCTTTATTCTTGGGTCAAAAATAGATACATTTTCTAAGTAAACCTTTGACAAAAAGTATATCTTAAATTATCTTACTTCCTAGTTCAAAAAAACCTGCGATACAAAATCGTCCTTTTCATTTCATTCCGACACGACAGTTAAAATGTAAAAAATAATGTGTAGAAAAAGGTATTGCGGTGGAGCACGCAATCTTTTTTCCGTTTGTTTTGATAAATTTATTCAGAAACCAAGCTTAGGATATTTCCTTTATCATAAGCACTATTACACTTTTACACAGTTTTTTATGCCTACCGTTTTTATATTGTAGCTTAAAATATTTAATAAAAAAATAAGTGAATTTGAATAATGCACGCTAATCTATATATATAAAAGAAAGTCGTGTTAGTTACACTATTTATAACTCAAGAACGGCTGAATCGATTTGACTGAAAATTGGTGGGCAGGTAGCTTAGAACCAGGAAACGGACATAGGATAATTTTTACCCCGTTTTCTATTTTTTATCCCGCGCGGACGGAGTCGCGGGTAAAAGCTAGTATTGTAAATAAGAAAGATTTTTTATATTATTAACGAAATATCTCAATAATTTCTGGACCGATTTAAAAAATCATTTCACAGAAAGCTATTTCCCTAACTTTCTGTGAAATTGTGAAAGAATTTTATCTTAGGCTATTTAATAATTTTATAAAATTTCCACCGTAACGACGCAAGGAATGGCTCCGTTGATTTACTAATAAAAATATTTTTCATATAATTAATTTGTCAGACTTTAAAATATTTATAATTCACACGTTCAATTTGATGTCTGATGTTTAATTTAATTTGTAGCACATAACATTAAAGTTATTTCCAACAATCGTGTACTATTACGTCATACGTCTGATTTAATTTTCATTGCATCAATAACCGTAATATTGTTTACAATTTAATGATGAATAATTTAGACAATTTTGAATTATAAAAATATGTTTCGTTGTTTAAACTAGTGTATATTGATTTATTAAAAAAGTATTAATATGTAATGAAAATTTTGTATATAAAACTTTCGACATTTACAATGAATATATGTACCCAAAATGAATTGAGTGAACATTAACTAGTCTATTCCGATCGAGTTTGAATTTCCTATTTCATCGCAAGCTTTGCTCGGTACGTCCTTCCTCCCGCTTTACGTGGGAAGTCCAATCTACTGACTGACTAGATATATAATGGAAATTTCACATGATGTTTTCATGACGCTATGTGAATGCGTTAATGCGTAAATACATATTGTAATCGGCTTCAATTTATTTCATGTCATGAATACTTTTACCAGCTTGCTACAGATGGAATATATGAGCTTTCGTTTTTTATTTTAAAAACAAATTATTGAAAATAATATAAAGACCCTAAATATAACAGACTAATAATGAAAACAAGTATTTGTACAAGTTTATTGCCAGTAAATATATTATTTAATACATTATGTTACTATGAGATATTTTCGATAAATTTTTAAAAGAAGTTAGAGGAAAGTTAACTTCTTCGATCGTCCATTATTTTGAATAAAAGTCAATTTTATCATTTATATAACAAATCGTTACCGATATTAATTGGACTCGTTTGAAATTCATTTAATTTATAGCAGTAATTGCTGGCGGCAATTAGTGAGTTTGTTCGTTTTTTCATTATTAGGCTTCAATTTTATTTAAAACTCTTTGAGTCAGTCACCCTGTTATTACTCTACGTTACCTTTTCGTTCTTAAAATAACGTGATCCCAATCGTTAATTTTATTCAATCTTCTCGATTAATTGATTCAGAAACGAACTTGCAAGAAATTAAAAGGACATTTGGGACATTCTGTATAACGTAATTAGCATACGGTATTAATAAAAAGTTTGCTTGCATTATTAAGTCTTTTATAGTCTTTTTGAATTTGTTATTGCATATCGGGTTCAATAACTTATAAATTAAAATACTAAATTATTATCTACCCAAAGTTATAATAGTAAAATTAAATAGATTTCACTAAATCAAAAGCGATATATCAAAATGGTTTTATCCCTAAAGCACCGCTTTGTACGCGTATAACTCATGAATATGCAAGTGAATAAGCTTTCAATGTTTTTAATTCTTCATCGAAGTAACGTTGTATGATGAATATTTTTGATATCCATGTCATGGACAGGCGGTTGAAAAGTGGAATAAATATATATTGGTGTAGAAACTAAGTTTTTGTTAGCAGGTTATTTGCTGTGGTAATATTTTTGTCAGCCTTTTTTTAACTAAGGAGAGGAATGGTATAATAAGGTAATGGAATTTGGTCAGAATGTACTAACAATGTAAATTTCCCCTACTACACGCTACAGTGTTAGGCTACAAGGTGATTTCTTTGTGAATGATGCGGGAATTAAATTTGCACAATGAATTTTACAATAAATTTAATATAAAAGACACAACATAAAAATGCGAATAAGTTGGAATAGAAAATTACAAATATAATGAATACTAAATCGGGCCCCCCGACTTCTTCAGCGTGGAATTAAAATTAAAAGTTAAATATGCCCTCGTACGTCAGCTACCTTGCCGTCAAAGTCCTGTCAAAATCGGTCCAGCCGTCCCGGAAATTACGCGACCTTGCGGCCAATTACAGATAGACGAAAATTTTACAAATTGTGTTTTCTTTATCAGCAACAAATACATAAAGTTTAATTAATATTATTTTTTTCTCGATATTCCATACAGATACTACAATTTAATTAATATGTATAGAATAGCATTTAACACAAAGCTATAAAATAAATGTTACAAGTCAAAGCTGTCATATACCAAGCACAAATCTCGGGAAGCAATTACGAACCAAAGCCAATATGTCGGAATTCACTCGTTTTAAATTAAACTCTGCTTCTGACGTAGCGTAGGTATGATTTTAGTTAAAATTCATATAATATAATTTTTATATATGAAAATCGAATAACAGTGCATAAAGGAGATTTGAAAAACAAATCCGAATTAAATTTTACTACAAAAAAAATATTATCTAAACGATTTTCTCGAATGAAAAATATTTCTAAATTTATATCTCAAAGTATCAACCACATACTAGGGACATAAATTTATACTCAGTCGGATCACGTCTTTGTTATTTATTTAAAATGTATTCCAATCGAAAATTATGCCCAAAAGGTGCTTTCAACGTACATATAGAGGTATAATTTTTTGTGGAACAGTAAAGAATTTATTTACATCTATCTATATATATAAAAGAAAGTCGTGTTAGTTACACCATTTATAACTCAAGAACGGCTGAATCGATTTGACTGAAAATTGGTGGGCAGGTAGCTTAGAACCAGGAAACGGACATAGGATAATTTTTACCCCGTTTTCTTTTCTTTTTTTTTTTTTTATTCTGCGCGGACGGAGTCGCGGGAAAAAGCTAGTTTTCTACAAAAGATGAAGATGATTTTCTCTTGATATAAAAATGTAACAGTTAGTTTCCACTACCAATGTATTATATCAATAATTTTCAAAGTTAAAATGATCGACAAGATGTTTTTGTACAAGTGTTTCAGCAATGAAAACCCTCGGTAAACTGAAGTACTTTTGACAGTCATTTCTAAATCAGTCAGATCCAGTACTACTCGTAGCTTATCGATTTGTATCCCATGGTCGTACGTTTTACATTTATTCAACAACGCTGGAATTTCGTCAAGAGAAAGTCCTACCGATGGTTTCTGCGACCAATATTTCTATATAAAACATATTGTCATCCCTTAATTATCTTTGACAAAATTGAGATAACAATATGTTCAAAACGGGGATTTTGGTCTCAGAAACCCACGACCAATCAAATCAACAACTAAGGCCAAGCATGATGATATATATGTATGTATATATACATGTAGTACACACACACTATTAAAAAAATTAGCAGATTCAGTATTCAGTATGTAGTATAACAACCAAAAAAAAAACAAAAAAATATTAATATATTATATAACTATATATGTATAAGTAATTATTAACTAAGAGATATTAATCGTCGTGTAAAATGTTTAACCTTTTATAAACCCGATGTTATATTCTTAACAAATCATAAGCTGCAAATAAAAATGATAGAAGCAAATATCAGTATTGTATTGTTAATCAAAAAATATTGGTTCAATAATTATTCCTCAACGTTATATATAAATAATTTACAAAGAAATGAGAATGTATTTTGCGACGAATAAAGATTTCTTCCAAGAGTTATCAATAAAGAAGCGAAAAATTCCTCCTGAAATACGAACTGCTCAAACAGATTTTCTTTGAAATTCAAATACACTCAGAATTTACATAACGTTCTCATTTAAGTGATATTTTTCTATTGATTACATTTAAAAGCTTTAAGATATATTTCGTCTTAGAATTACAATTCTAATAAAAATTAAAGTTCAAGAATTTATGTTTAACGCCAATAGGACAAGATGACCATAACTTATGATATACGAAAGTATTTTTTTAATAGCTTTCCGCACTACCTTTAACTGTGTCAAATCGTTCAACAATTCACGTTCATTCGTTCGCATTTAAAAGGGGCAAAAAGTTTTCTCTTCACGTATTAGTTATATAAACAATTATATATATATATATATATATATATATATATATATATATATATATATGTGTGTGTACACGTGAGTATAGGTGAATGGCATTTCAGTATTTTTTGAATAAAATTGTTGTCTAAATGTCATCTTAAAATAAAAAGCTTTTAAAGTTTAACTCAAGTACTCGAGGACCAAAAATAATTTAAAAATCCCTGATATTTTGTTGACAAATGAGTCTATTTTATTTTGAGTAAAAGTTTTTTCTCGGAAAGTTTATATTGGACTTTGAAGGGCTCGCGTCCACGAGGCGTCCACTCGAGATCAACCCGACCGTCGCGAAGCATATGGACAACGCGCCGACCATTCGCAGACCGTGCTCAGTTCCATTCACCCGTGGTCAAGTGAAAATGACGTATCGCAAAATCGCAATTTATAATTTTATCCCTCTCAATTGGCGCGTCGGTGCCGGCGGCGAGTGAACGCCGCGGCGATCGCAAGGCGGGGCGAAGCAATGCGCGTTCTCCTTGAAAGTAAATTCCTGTTACGTCAACAAAAAAAAAGTATCTCATAAAAACATACATTTTTAACTTTAAGACAAATACATAAAGTGTTTTATACACTACAAGTTTAAAAAAAATGTCGTCAGTTCTTCTATGATACGGCAAACATGTGATTATACTCTTTTTGGCGGCCTTCATTTGAATCTTTGCAATTTCCATTTTCTGTCTCACGACATTGATACCACTCTGTGAGCCACCAGTGCATAAAAAAAGTTAAAAGGCCTTAATCACCAACGCTGGCCCAGTACCTGTTGGTTGACTTCACACATACATAATAGCTATGTATATATTTTCCAGATATATGCAGTTTGCAAAATAATATTTTCATTTACCGTAGAAATGGTGATTTCAAACCGCCAACAAGTATAAAATATTTCGCATTCTATAATTTCCACTTGCATCTATCGCTTAAGCTTCCTGAACCTTTATACGGCGAGCGTGACGGGAAATTGCTCTGGTTCATAGGTGTTCGCTTCCAAGCAATAAACTAGATCAAATCGAAAATCGTTCAACAGCATCTCTCGAAAACGTCGTATACTTCGAATTTTCATTTAACATTTTATCACCCATTTCCCATACAAACAAGAAGTTGTTTATAAATTGTTAATCCATAATATTTACGGTACCTCTTATAGCGACTCGTAAATACAGGTACCTAAATCTCCTTAAGAAAAGGCTTTCGAAAGCCTTATTTAGCCTTAACTTTAGTTATTTAAATAAGCAATCGAATCAAAGGAAAAGATGCACTCGTTCGTACTGTTGTCGCTTGGAGTTAAAGTTTGAAAGACTCGAGCTCGACTAATTCTAATTACAGACTAACAAAGTTTGTGGCAATTCCTTTAAAACTTACCTGCTTGAGAAAAACTATTCTCTCACTGGATTTATTTTATCGAGCTCAAACTAATAATCTCTGTTATTAACTTCACTGAGACTCAAAACTAAGCTATTAGAAACAAGTGCGAGTGGCGATGTAGCCATCACGACGCCTGAGGGACGTCTTACTTTTACGTCCAATATTTTATCCTAAAGATCGATCCGAAAAAAATTCGAAGTTCTTTGTGTCAACATTACTCGATCATCCTCTAAACATTTTGGATGGATGGATGGATTTGGTTAAAGGTATCTCCAGAACGGCTCAACGCATCTCGATGAAATTTGGCGTAAGTAGATGTAGATCATAGTGTGGAAAAACACATAGGCTACTTATTATGGTTTTTTTTTCAATTCTGCACGAACGGGGTCTCGGGCGACAGCTAGAAGATCATGTTTTCGATTGCTATTGCGACCTTTAGATCTTTTAAATTTAAATATTAATTAACATAACTTCTGATTAGCAAAAATAGTTCGATATCGACTATAAATTTCTGCTGTCGTAGCATAGAGCTTAGCTTTAAGGTTAACAGTCGTCCACATCGTGTTCATCCGGTAGCGCCCCAAACTGCGATGCATCATTCTCGCTTGCACGGGTGGACGGCGCGCCATCAATTCGCGACGGCACGGTTGTCAGAAAGTGGACACCTTGACGACGCCTCGTGGCTTGCTAGGCGTGCGCCGCCTAGTCCAAAGGTTCAAGCGAGAATGACTTTTTTGTGTCTGAATAATCACTGTTTGAATTGAAGAGGTATTTACAGCTTCACCGGGCTTACAGTGGCCCGGCGCAGGTGGCGCTTAGCCTAAACCCTTTTTTCAAAGTAACTAGGCTCGAGGGCTCCCTCTGGAGCGTTGGCTTAAGCTGTTACTTCTTTATTATTATTGATTTGAGACGAGAATGACATGACGTTTTGCTGCCTGCCTGGTGAACAAGAAGTTGATGAGTCGGCGTTAACCCTAATGCTATTAAAATAAAAAGTGATATGTTAAATCTAGTTCGACGACTATTTCATCAATCAAATTGATAAATTATATTACGAAAATACATCGAATAAAACGAGCTTCGTGTTGGTAACTAGGTAGATTAACTCCGGGCCCTATTTCCGAGGTAATCTTATAGCCCGTCAATAAATCGATGTCTAATTATATCGACACTCCCCCGATTTAATCCCAATCTATTTTCAGGGGCATGATCTATTTTTAACTCAGAATTAAAAGTGGATGCTGTAGTTATTTTAAATGCAACTTTGTTTTATACTCTTGTAAGAATCATAATGCTTTAAACTACATCAATTTTAATCCTATTAGAGTCAACAGACACAGCGTTTGCTGTCAGGTTTTAATGACAAGTACATTTTTATTATTTGCATAAAAATTATAAAAGTATTGACTTCAATATTATATTCCAATAAAATAAAACATGTCCGGGGATACACAATGACCACAAACGTACAATGACCTTAAACGTAGATATAAAGCTTTTAGAAACTATTAAGTAGGTTTAAATCAACATCAAAGGAATTATAGAGTGCACACAAAAGGCAACTGTGTTATAAGCCTTAGTTTTCCTCCTAACTCCTGCCACACAACTCTGCTTTTGTGAAATTCTATTTTTAAAAAGAAGACCTTTTTAAATGTTATTTAAATTTTAAAAATTAAAAGTAAGTTAAATATTTGTCATTGTATAATAGAAAGAAATGTAGAAAAACCTTGGTTTTAAATTTTTGTCCGTCTCTCTTTTAATGTTTGTTATTGTTACTACGGCTATTGAAGCCCACAGGTATATTACAGGCTACATTTTTATTAATTGTGCGCTGACAGTCTAGCCAAACCTTTCAAAGTTTTGCGGTGACAACCTTTTTAAAGTAATAGAAAATTGTATCATGTGTTATCTTTGACAATAGAGAAAAAGACTTGGCAAAAAGTCGCCGTTATACTAGATAAATAATGCCGCTTTTCACGAGGTTACAAAGAGATGACATTCAAACAAGCTAAGCTGCTTATGTGGGCCGGTAAAAGAGGAGCTGCTATCAACATTAGTTCTGTAGGAAAATATGTAAAAGCTACATAGGCTTAGAAAATTACATAAAAGAAAAAACGGGCGCAAGTGAGATATCACGTTTTAGTTTGACTTATGTCCACCGGTTCAGATAATTTTGTCGGTCTCTACATTTTCATGAATCCATATTGACTCAAAAATACACACTTGTCAGGTCCGGTATCTTAATATTCAAAGTGTGTTACGCAGACAAGTTGGACAAGAATAATAATAACAAACTGCTTTTATCTTCAATGTGACATAGGGTCAGCTTGCCGTCGCGCATTCGACCGACCTGACCTTGTTGAGCTGACCTGACCAACATTTACCTTTATGTTTTACATTTACCTCACTTTAAAATCGATAGATTTATTTCAGTACTCAGAGTCACCAAGGTACGTAAGTGTAGATTTAATATGAAAAACTACATTCCATGCATTAGCTTTGTATGCCTCGAACATGACACTGAATCTGGATTTCTGCATCAGGGTTTCTTGCTACCTATGGCCTCAAGAATATATTATTATTGTAAAGAATTTCGTCCGATGAGTTTTATTTTACCGGATTAGATATAGACGCTTAAAGGAGTGACTCAAGTGCTCCTGAGAAGAGACATCACTAATTATGGTTACATTCCAATTCGACGTCTAACATTGTGTAACAATCCACCCGAATTTAAAAGCCTTTATCTCCTTCCCAAAGAACCTGTCTCTTCTTTTGTTATTCCCTTGCTTTCTTTTCTATGCAGACTGTCATTGCAGCTGCAACTCAGCTGTAGCTGTTATTGACAAGCATATAGATAGGCGTTAATCTTAAGATCTGATGAGCCTTTACTTCGATTTATAACTTCTAAGGTTCTAATGTAAAAGATATTTCTATGTATATTCAATATTTATTCAAGGTTAATATTATCATCACCCCTTAATTGTAAATAAATACCAAAGCGGCTATAAATGGAAGTAATAGGCGTTAAATCAATTAAAGCTCTAGTTAGTTTGAATCCGATTACGTTCTCCGACGGTGCGGTCAATCTAATATTAAACATTCAACTTTCTGATAACACTTTGAATTTAGTGAACGGTAATTATTAATTACAATAACTAGCAATTTCCAAGTTCAACGATGTCTAAGAAGATATAATTTAGTTTTAAGATTTTGAATCTTGGTTATATATAATCCACGATAAATCTAAAATATAAATCTAAAGATTATAAATCAGTTGTCAATGGTCAGTCAATAATGTATCAATAGATGGCGCTAAGAAAATAGACGCAGCAGTTGTAAAATCGTTAAAATCTATTTATTAAAAATAGCATAAATTATAAGCACGCAATTTGTATAATTGGTATTTATTTAAGTAATAATCTTGATGTATAAACTGGCCATCGACAATACATCAATTAAAAAAAGATTATAAAAAAACAACAACGAGAGATTTAGGCGCGAAAAAATTGCAAGATCTAATGTGAACGGTATAACAACGACTTGATTGTGCTCATTTAATTTATTGTAAATAGTTTTTAACAACGAAATAAAGCAAGATTTATACTGATAGTTTTTTTTTTTATAGGAGAAGGGGGCAAACGAGCAACGGACCGAGAATTATTTGATCCGACGCCCATGGACATCCGCAATGCCAGAAGAATCGCAGATGCGTTGCCGGCCTTTAAGGAAGGTATACGCTCTTTTAGTACTAGCTTACATTTATACAGTCAATTCATTACAGAGTTACAACGGTTGGAATATATAAATATTTTTTTATTGCTGAGCACTTTAGCAATACGAGCATTATTAAATCAATAACGTAGATTCATTGTATACAATAAACAATACTCCAATAAAGTTTTCATTTAGAGCTCGATAGCAATTTCAATATTGGTTGCCATTTCACGTAAGCGAAATTCACAGCAGATTATTCCAAGTCACAGTGCATTTCAAACAAATAAAGGTATTGCTTTTTTTCACGAGGGCGGAACAGCAGATGTTGCAGTACTGATATTCTGCACACACACTTTTAAAATAATACTATTATATCTCGGCGTTGGGTATTCAACCGTTAGCAATTTTACTCTGTTCTCTCTTCACTGCCCTCGTGTGAATTAAATATTTCTCGTATTAAATGCCGCAGTTAAGTGGAAATACCAATTTTCAGTATGTTTTTCGGCTTACTCTGACGATTATTGGTTGCAATGGATTTATAATTTCGTGAATATAATATATAATTTTATTTAATGTTGTGTTCATGCACTTAGTAGCTGTCGCCGGTAACTTAGTCCGCGCGGAATTAAAAAAAAAAGCTTAATTCTTCCACACTGTATTCTACATCAATACCAAATTTCATCGAGATCCATGCAGCCGTACTTGAGATACCTTGAAACAAACATCCATCTATTCATCTAAACATTCGCATTTATATTTTATAATACGTATTTTACGTAACAAGTAAGATTCAGTAGATAACGTTCACTAAAGAATTACCTTTACATATTTTTACGTCCAAAGACGGTAAATAGATGATATATAATATATAATATTAACAAAAATTAGTATGTTATTCAATAAATAAAACTTGTGTACCTGTAAAATTTTGATACTTCGGGCGCATGATAAGTTTACGGGTACGTTAAGAACTTCGGTGTCACAGTAGTAAAGTGCTTCACCGAAATCTACACGTCCATATTCGATCCCTGCCACGTATCAATATGTTTTCGATTTCAAATGTACAAATTCAATATGTACATTTATCCGACTTTTTCACAACGAAGGAAATATCGTAATGTAACCTGCACATATCTGAAAAAATCAAAGATATGTGTAGTCAAGTGTAATCAACCAACACTTGGCCAGCGTAGTTGACTATGACCTAGTCACCCCTAACTTAGGGTAGGCTCCGAGCCCCTCCCCCCGTATAGTATATCACGTCAAGGGAACGGCTCTTGTAGTCGGGATTTTACAAATGGTTTTGTTTTGTTTGCGTATATTTCACAAACTGAAGAAACACTTTAATATTTAATTCCACACGAATGAAGTCGCGGGCAACAGCTACTATTAAATAAACACACGGTAGAGTATTTTGCAACGGAAATGTAACTAAAGACATAAAGCCTCTTAAGGTAACTAAATATCTATGCTGTTTTCAACTAACAATGCATTAAGGGGTGAAACGTCAACAGCTAATGCGTTGATTAAATCTTTGTGAAGATATTGTATTCGCCGATCTTGTGATGCGCATTTTTTCTTGGTATTATTTATTTATTTGCGACCAATTTATTTATTTATTTAGCTAAATCAGGTAATAGATTCAACTACAAATTCAAAACAATATCAAAATAATAATACGTAAACAAAAATTTAAAAAACCATACAGAAAAAAATAAATTGAAGTGTAGAAAAATAAAATAATTATATAAATGCGCACGTCTGAAGTAAAAGAATGATATAATTTAATGTTTCCATTTTTACTACATAAATTAAATTAAATTGTAACATAATTCCAAAGGTTTCATTTTAATGTAGGTATTTAATACAAATTCATAAATTAATTCCCTCAATTCTTATTCCATTACAAAACAATTTTGTAAAATGTAAACTAAACATTTACTAAGATTGAATTTAATAATAAAATAACTTGAATATTATTAATGAATATCTAAGTTAGCTCTGGCTGGATTTAGGCATTTTTAATTAATCTCTAGAAGCAGATAATCTATACCTATAACCTTCCCGTGTACATCTCGTTCTTAAAACATCAGATGTTATATTTATCATAAGTTTTAACCAACGAAACTCTTGTTCAGAAACATGTTTTAATGCCTTAAAAAAATGAAACATTTTGAACAGATGTTCTGGCAGTAGAAATTTAATCTTGTACAAGTATAAACTAAATATGCGACCAGGATCACCAGGATGACAAAATAAAAGTATTTAAAAAAATTTAGCAAACAATATTATGATCGAAGACTTAAAAATACTTCTTAATACTTATTAAGTTTCTTTTTTTAATTTCTCGAGGACGGAGTCGCGGGCGACAGCTAGTAGTTTGTAAGTTTGAGTTGTTATAAATACTTGATCTAGTTTTGAAACAATCCTACTACCTTACTAATATTATAAATGCTAATGTTTAGATGGATTCATGTATGAATGGATGGATGGATATTTGCTTGAAGGTATCCCCGGAACGGTTAATGGATCTTGATGAAATTTGGCACGGTTGTAGAACATAGTCTAGAGGAACACGTAGGCTACTTTGTGTTTTTTTTTCTTAATTCGGCGCGGACGGAGTCGCAAGAGACAGAGAGTATTAAATATAAAAGTAAACAAATAACAATAAGTAAAGGGAACAAACTCAATTTAAATAGTGTGATCCTTATTTACATTGATATAAAAATGGTCGACCGAAACATATATTATTTCTCTTTGAAGTACCTACTTGGTAGCGATATGTTTACATCGAAAATACTAATGCTGTTATGTAAATAAGAATTCGTAAAATAAAATACGAATCTCTGAAATATTGCAAATAAATCTTGTTTGCAATATTTTTAACACAGCTTTCAATCTCCTTATATCAAGCGCTTAGCTAACATTTTTATTTTCCGTCAATTTTTTTAAGCTTCTGCAACGCAACGCAAAGGTCGCAATCGATTGTTCTCGATAATCTCCGATACAGGGAGACCGATTTTGATGGCATTTAAAATAAAAAAGTAGCTGTTGTTTTTTTAATACAAAACTGAAGCTTGAACGTATTGTGTTCGAATACGACAAAAGCTAAAAAAGATATTGCAATAAAGTTCATTTTAAAGAAAAAAATTCCCGTTAAATCCACCATATCTCCGAATACGTTTGGCAACAACAATTTTCTAGTTGAAATAAAAATAAATATGTCCATTTATTTTATTACGTTGTTAAAGCTGTTTTATTCAAAACAAAATGAAATATTCAGTGACTTCAAACAGATAGAAAATCAAAAAAGATTTCATGTGTCGCCAAGAACATCGTATTGAAAGAATTTTCAATTCTTATCGAATATTTATGTCACTGATCTGTCGTAAATACCGTCCATTTGTATTTTGCCAACGCAAAAAAGAGTCGGCAAATTGCATATCGAATTAAATAATTTACGAAGTTACGTATTTTGATAATTTGTGAAGAATGGCTTAAATTAAGGTAACACTGACAACAGCAACTTTACATTACTCGTCACTGCGACCAATCGGCACTAAAATCCTATCGTGAATAAATCTTAACAAAATATCGTCGAAACATGTCATATAGTAATTTTATTCCATAAGTAATTTGCCGACTCCTTACAGTTTGTCTAGACAAATTACAAACGGACGACATTCACGATCCATCGGTGACATTTCCACAACCTGAATATATTTTAAAATATGCAAGGAAACTGCTTCTATTCAAGTTCAAGTGTATTATTACCTATAAATGTAGGAAAAATTTTACCTGGAAATTGTACGACATTTTAATTTTATTTCATATTATGCGACTCACTGAAGTGTTATCTAATATTGTTACACTCAAGTACTTATAATATACTAGCTGTCGCCCGCGACTCCGTCCGCAGTTAAAAAAAAAATGAAAAATAGATGTTCGCCGATTCTCAGACCTACTGAATATGCTCACAAAATTTCATGAGAATCGGTCAAGCCGTTTCGGAGGAGTACGGTGACGAAAACTGTGACACGAGAATTTTATATATTAGATATGCTATAAGTTTAAATAGCCCAGTAGTAGTAGATTTATAAGATATAAGATTACTTATAAGATTTTTTTTAATCCGCTCGAACCGAGTCGCAGTCAAAAGCTAGTAAAATATAAAAACAAAATTTTCTAGAGTTCAGGTTCCGTATTTCAAACCTTTGCACCACATAAAAAATTTAACGTACTTTTACTTTTATGAAACATTTTCAAAATATTTATCGTCAAAGCGGTCTCTTTATTAGCAAAAAGCTATGATCTCAAATAAAAAGTGCATAAAGACAAAACCCCATTTATGAAAGCGACTTGTCGCCTCATCTCCGACGTTTCTAATGCCACCGACGTAATAAACGGAAACGTCAAGCGTGCTCTGAATAAAAACAGTTAAGCTACGTTTATACCGTCTTTTTTTTTTCTTTTCTTTCACATTACTTACCTTAAAAGTATTATTAAAATGTTAAAGTGGCGATAATGAACATTGTATTGATTCTCCCATCCAAAAGTGAAACGACTTATTTCAGTTATTACAAAACGGATTTAAAAAATAAAAAAGTAAAAGAAAAAAATTATAAACAAGCTTTTGTTTTGTTCTTGTCAATTAAAAGAATTGGAAAAAAAACACAAACTACTCGTCTAGCGAATTCGAAATGAGCCCAAACTCGATGAAGTTGTGTCATTTTATTGCGAAGTTCATATATCCACTTCCAGCTCCATCATCAGATCAGCACCATGTCATTATAATATGGCATTGTCACGCGATTTGGATTGTATGCAAAATTTCATCTCAATCAGTAATCGGAAAATGGATCAAATTTAATTTAGAACATTTGATGATAAATATCGTAACAGGTAAAAAATAAAAGCTTGTCATAAAATTACACAATTTTAAACAATTACCTAACATAGAGAAAACATTCCGGGGAACATAATTAAAGGTATTACATATTACAATTAAAAATTAGTCAATCCATTTAGACTATTAGATCTCACAATAAAATCGACATAATAACAAACCAAAAACATTTCCCTCCTGCTAGTAAACATGATGAGCACGACCAGTCTGAAAAGACTACAGCGACGAAGAAGTTAACATTAAATGTTATAACTATTCCCTCAACTCACACCTTACGAGAAAATCGATATCAAGTTACTATAAATTTTCATAATAGATTAAATATTCCAATGGACTTCAGTAGAGGACAGTTTCAATTGGAGTGTCCAATCTACATGCGTACACTCGTATATCTAATTTACTTACACTAATTCATGCATAAATGAAATGCAGCTTTCACGATCGATCGGTGACATATCATAATACACAGTGGTCATGCTTTTACAGACAGAGAGGAGACGACAGCGTCTCATGACAAGGGTAAAGGTTGTATTTACACAACGTCCTGCAAACATTAAATTGTCTAGACTATCAATTAATTATTACTTACCTTTGAGTTCAGTTAGTAATTGCTAGAATTACTTAAGCTCGTTAGCTAATAAACTTAGGGCGAATGTTATATTGATAGAAATTTGCGAGTAATTTTTTTATATTATCAAAATTATACTTAATTAATATAACTCATGAAGGGCGTTATTAAGAGCCCTCGAATCTGAAGTTTAGCGAAAAATTATAATGAGAGCCGATCAATTATTTTATTTCAATGAAAAAGATTGAGAACATCTGTTAACTACAACGCAAAGTACGAGTACAATGATATTTGACCTTCATCCTACGATACTGAACTTGACCTATTTGCTGACCGATTCCAACGGTAAGGTCACCAGAATAAGATTTCTGTTGAACAATTTGATATAAATACAGTACGTTACAAATAAGAATATGCAACGTGTGTGTTACTGTGACGTCTCAAATTGACTACGTAGGGTCAACAAAAGAGACATTTATTAAATAATATTTATTTCAATTCTGAATCGTTGGTTTCAAGAAAACAATATTTAACATCTCCCTCCACTCGGTTAGGTTTTTTATTGATAAAAAAGTATTAAATTTCAGTTTAAGAAATATTTATAATTTTCATTTTTTGGTTTTAATATGACAAAAGATTCGTAGTCATCATTAAAGGAATTAACACTTGAAGGATATCATCATGGCCTATATTCTCGAAGAAAACTTTCTGATTTTAAAATTTTTCTTCAGATAAATAAATCCTTTGAGATTACGGTTTCAGGCTACGGTTTAATCTTCATGGAATATTGGGGACACTTTGAAGCCATCAAACTATCTTATTTCATTTTATATGTAATGTTCGCTCTACATATAACTAGTATTATATTTGAATTTCTTTGTGTATCGATACTATGTATTTACACTTCGATAACAAGCAATAAAGCTGGAAATAGAGAACACACTCGAGTCATAACTGTATTATGTTTATTATGTTATGATATACTAAGGACATCACGGACATTGCGACGTACAAACTCTATTAGTACCAGACAAGAAGGGTTTCGCTAGCGGAATGCGAGAACATTGTTTACGTTAATGAAATTATTTTACAATGTTTATTTACACTTAAATTAAAAGATTTGTTCTTTAATTGGGGATCAAAAAATGACGCAGAATTTTGTCAGTTCGTATTATATTTATATCTAGGAAATTGTTTTACAAACTCTGGGTTGCAAACCACAGGAGAGTCGCGAAGACACGGAGAATTTTCTTTCTCTAATATAATTGCACTCGCAAAAAAATAATAATTTAGGAAAATGGGTTAGGTGTGAGACGCATCGGTAGCTTTTGACTTGTAATTTACAGGTCCTGGGTTCGAATCCCGCCATGTGTTTTTTTGAGTTTTGATTTACATACGTGCATTTTTTGTCCGACATTCTTACGGTGAAGGAAAACATCGTAATGCAACCTGCACATATGTGATATGTGTGAAGTCAACCAACCCGCATTTGGCGAGCGTGGTTGTCTATGACCTAGGCACGTATAGTGAGCTGATGATGTATGGATTAGGTGATTTCCAAAATGGTCCATGTTACTTCTGGAGCACATAGAAGATTCGAAGGGGATAAAATAAATGGCAGGTAATAAAATGGAATCTCTTACTTGTTAGTTTATTTCTTTTCTTAAAAATATATTTACATGTTTTTTTTACTACGAAATGAAATTTGAATATATATCAAAGTCTGTGGGTAGTTCAAGCGAGAGTTCTTGATGCACTTCAAACATTAACCGCGATCGATCAGCGTTTATTACATTATTTCTTGTCGTCTCCTCAACTTCACTAATATGTAACCTTAGAAACCAAGTGCCGTGTTACTAACATTAAGTTCTATTGATACATATTGCTGTCTCTATTTTATCAAATAGAATAAAAAGGGTTGACAATATGATTTTTACAAGTATCACAACAAACATATAAAAGTTTAACTTTTAAGTTATAAAAACGTTATTTTTCGATTGACATAACTTTACTCACAAAATTTATTAGTATCTTGTGCTACTGACATGAAAATTTATTTTATTTCTTGTCTATTTAATAAAAAAAAAAAAAAAAAACTAAATGTCTTTAATTTTTTTTTTTTTCACCCTTACAATGAATATCTACTGCCAAAACCTTCATGAAAATACGTATTGTTCGTACATTTTCTCGGAATAGTTTACAAGCATTATGTATTTTAAAACACACATTGTATGGTAAATTTAACTAATAGGTCTGTTAAGTGCTTAAAGTAGACTTTAAGCTCGAGAGAGCACTCATTATATCCATCAATAAATACATCTAATATGAGAACTTGTTACGGTATTCCGAGAATCTTTGGTAAGTCCATAAGTACCTTTTATGTGTTTGGAAAATTTTATTTACAGTATAAAGTATTATTATAAGGGTTCTAAATTGGGATTAACTTGAACACTTTAATGTCCTTATTCATAATTTCTCCTATAAATAAATTTAAATTGATAATTGATACGTTGAATTAAGGTAATTTAAGATAAGTAAATTTTATGAATAAGCTTTCAAATCAGCTAGAACAATAATCGGCTTACATACGCGAATATATAGACCTCACTAATACGGATACAACATGCCTTGCAAATGCTATTGGTTTATTGTCCGGCTTTATCTAGGAGTATACATAATTTATATTATTTTTAAGCCTAATCAGCCTAACACTTAATCTCAGAGTTACTTAATGTCCACTAAGGAAAACCCCATAAAGGTAATGTTTTAGTAACTGTCAAAAAACGGAGCAGTTAGGCTTCCATATATAGTAAACTAGCTGTCGCCCACGACTCCGTCCGCGCGCAGTTAAAAAAAAATGAAAAACAGATGTTGGCCGATTCTCAGACCTACTGAATATGCTCACAAAATTTCATGAGAATCGGTCAAGCCGTTTCGGAGGAGTACGAGAACGAAAACTGTGACACGAGAATTTTATATAAATATTAGATAGAGATTGAGAAATTTCGTCTATTTTTAATTTATTTTTTCAATTTTATTAAAATACATGTATAAATTAATTGTTAAATTGTATAATAAAATAAATTAATTGTAAATGTCTCAATGTTAAATTATAAAAGCAGTAAGAAACCTGTTAACGTTAAATAAAATGTTAAATTACATGTGGTAGACTGAATTTGGAATTAAAATCCTGCGTTGCGATGTTAACAATACTTTTACAGATATCTCCACGGTACAGAGAATTGATTAACTACCCTTGAACGGTTTCAAGGGTAGACTTTTATTAAGACAAAATTTATTTTATATTTTCTAGTGAACATAGTCTGGATTTCGAATTCATTGTTACACAGAGCGCTGGCTCGTGATTTTATTTACTCTCGTATTTTTTACTCCTCTAGGGAAAAAATATATAAATTATTGCTGTATTTTACAATTAAATGAATAGTAAATAATTGTTTATTACAAGTATTTTTTGTTGATAAATAATTAATTCTATACAAAAAAATTTGTGAAAGTAATTGTTTGGTTTTCAAGACATTTTTTGTAAAGCTATGAAATATACCTAGGAAATATTCATTATTTATACAATACATGTATTAAAATATATTATTTAATGCCTTTCACATGTCATCTAGTTAAGGCTGCGGGAGTATCCTGGATGCGGGTTGCACAGGGCCGATCATTGTGGCGATCTTTGGGGGAGGCCTATGCCCAGCAGTGGGCGTTACGATGCTGAATGGATGGATGGATGGACATGTCATCTCTTTTCTTTCAAAAGAATTAAAATATAAACTTTCAATGATAATGCACTTTAAGTTAATGAAACTTTAAGTTCGAATACGCGAATAAACAAAAAATCTCGTATAATTCACGTGTCTCGAGATGAAAGCCTTAAGTCTTACTATTTTTTTCTGAGACCAAAATGTCTATAAAACATACGATATGTGTTATACAGATTTTTTAATCTCAGAAACCCACAGTTAACAATTAATCTGCTTCACGATGAAGGTTTGTTTTTCGATTCTCAAACGCCTCAGCAGAACTAATACGCACCGACAGATCGATAAGCTAAAACAGCAAAGGAAACTAATATCCTACGGAAGACTGAAAAAGAACAAAACCATGGCATTGTTTATGTTCCTATTATTTGTTTTTAAGATCACGAGAGACTTAAATGATTAAATAAAATGATAAACATTTTTATTATGTAGTCATTTTTAAACTGTAGTTAGGTTAATTTACGAAAACTTTTTATTCATATTTTCTGTAACCATACAACATGGTTCATTAGAGGAGACGGTAGTTTGAATGTCGGACTATTCCGAATTCTTGACGATAAGTTAGAATCCATGTCTATAAAGGCCTTACTATATAACAACTTAAACAATGTTTCCAATAAATTTTAGCTTAAACATACCTCACCAATTTTATACCGTGACTCTGGCGCCTGCGGATTTTTGACAAATCATGACCAAAAAATATCTTCACCAATAGATAATGAAGTACTTATAATGAAAAACATTTTATGACACATATTTCTAGTAAAGTATACAACCATATTGACGTCCGTAATATCAATCAGTAGCGGTCAAAGGGTTAAAACACGTGTTAACTAAACAGTGTGTAACTGTATATTTTGGAGTTTTACAGTAATAGTTTTTAATTTATTCCCTTCCAATATTATAAACGCAAAAAATTTCATTGAATAGTAAAAAGTACCTATAATTAGTGTAGATAACCCTCTAGGCTAGTAACTTAATCTATGTTTTTCCAAGAAACCTGTTTAGCAAGTCGGTTCTAACATATTACTTTATAGCCGATGATGCTAAGAAAAACTTCTACCTATTCAAGGGTAACCGATGTATTCAGCTTTTTAGAATAAAAGGTATTGTTTCTGAACACAGGAGAAAAGCGTATGTGAAATCGATATTTTGTAACGGTGAAACAAGATCTCTCCACTCAGCTCTGATATATTTGTAAGAACAGGAAACGTTACATAATATGTAGAATATATTACAACGTTTGGTAAAAAAAATCCTGATAGCAAGAAACTTTTAAATTTTTTATAAACTAAAGTGTATAAAAAATTTAAAACAAGAAACTTTTAAATTTTTTATACACTTTAGTGTTTTTATACACTTTAGAGTATAAAAAATTTAAAAGTTTCTTTGGATTTCAAATAGAAAGAAAATAACACAATATGAAACTATGAAGACTAGAAACGAAAGCTAAATAGCAACGGACCATTTAACAGTGGAAGTAATTCAAAAAAGATCACGAACAAAGTGAGCGACCGGTAGGTCTACAAGATTTTACTGGGGGTAATGGTGATTAATTACAGGTTGGCAGGGATGATAATTAGGTACACTCACATAATTTGTTTCGAAATGTGGTTTTTTTATTTAAGTTTATAAGGAAGGTTGATTAAGAAAAAGTGTTTGATTTACCCTAAAACCTTACTAGGTTTTAGGGTAAATCAAACACTTTTTCTTCTGAGTAGGGTCTAAGACGACGAGAGGCAAAAAGAAAACATCACCGGACAATGCAATGTAATAAAAGTGATATATTTTACGAAATAACTGTAGTTTCGAGAAAAATTCTTTTGAAAAAGCGTGTGGCGTAAAGCAGCTTCATGGAGATACTGAGCAAAGGCGTGTCTTGTTAAATTGCACATGCGCACTGCAGTGACCACGTGTTGAATTTTTTGGGAAGACGGTTGGGAAAGCTACCTAGGATTAAGTCTGGAACGAGCAGAGGTCACCTAATGTTAGCTGATAAACGGTTGACAAGGAATAACGCTCTGTTCTTGAAGGACCATAAATCGTAAAGGAATACCGTAGAACGTAGAACGTAGATAGAACGAATGCATGAAGTTATGCGAAAATCGTGTACTTGTGGAATGTCAACCATGTTTGTATAGAATCTGGCGACAAGCAAGCAATATTTTGATATAACGGACAATAGAAAATAAATAGTGTATCTTAATTTTCGTAACACTTTTGTTTTCTCTATTGCAAAAAAAGGATGGCATTATGTACAAGTGTCAAGGCAGTTGAAACCAAGAGCAAGATCTTTAGTGCTGTGACGTATCGGAGAAGAGTTATCGTCTAATCACTTTAATCTTGTTCAAGGAAACCCTGCTATTATACAAAAGCGCCCACATTGCCATGCGCCAAGATTAGTTTAACATTACACGGATGCCACACGGGTGTCGTTCCGTGATAAAAACAGTAAGGTTAAACCCTCCTAATAATTTGTCAAACACGTTAAATTTTGCAACACTTTCAACACAAAGACGATCATCAAACGGACATAACACTGACGATGTAAGGACGTGATGTTGTTCTACGACGCGGCGCCGCCCGTGTGACATCTCTCTTGCTACACGTGCTTGAATCGTTGAAGATATCGAATGGTAACAAGGATACATTTATTTCTGTTTCTTAATTAATTATCTTTTAATAGAATAGTCAGCGAGATATACAAATTGTTTGCATTTAAAGATGGGCTAATTAATGTCAGAAGAGCAAGAAATAGATGTCAAGGAAAATGTCGCTTGGGTGAAACCTTGTATGACAGCAATTTTTTTTTTATATCAAAATGTGTCAAACGAGCAAACGACCACCTGAATTCGCTGAAATAGCGAGGCGACCGTTGTCCATAGTCATCCGCAAATGCAGATGCGTTGCCTACCTTTAATCAACGGAGAAGGGGACGCACAATTCTCTAAATTATTCTCATAAGTATGTGGTTTGATTTTTCTTTCTCTTGTATTTCTGTGGTAATAAAGGAGTTTCTCTCTTCCTTTCTTTCTTTCTTCTTTCTTATGTTTGAGCTAAAATGTATATAAAACACTGTCTAGGTTTTTTTCTTATGGTAAGACCCTTAGACCTTAAAATGTTATACCTTGTACGCCGACCCGACGCGGTAAGTGACAGGGCGATGATGATGATAACTTTCACGTATATCTTGTTTCATTCTCCTGAATAGAATACAAGTCAATTTGTATCAAAATATGAGCTAGTTTAGTAGTAGTTTAATTTTACGGTAATCTAAGTAGAGTAAACAACGTTACGCTGAACCACGATATCTGGTGTATTAATCTTTTGAAATTTCGACTCGAGCTAAAATTCTTGTAATTCCATATCAAACTATGGCTTACGCCATCGTTACACGAGGACAGAATGCAGCAGTACAGTTGGACAGAGCAGTACTGCTATTATTTGAACACACACATGGGTTTTAAATTCAGTCTCATTTATATTAATACGTATCGCTTTCTCGGTTTTGTTAAAGAAAATGAATTAGGGAGGAATGAAGGGATTAGAACGTGCAACGGGGATACAAGTGTCCTGCTGTGGAGTTCTTGTGCGAGACAGAACAGTACTGTTAAGACAGTCAATGTACATCCTAACAACTACTGCACCATCTACTGCTCTGCCTTCCAGTTCTACCTTCGTGTGAAACTTTACTGCTCGTAAAGTATGAAGAGATTCTTCAAAAACTTTAGCTCCTAATTAAATACTCGAAGCTCGTGTTCTGATAAACATCAAAATACTTTAACTGTAATTTATTGAAGTTAATAATTGAATTCAGTGAAAACATTGCAGAATAAATAATTCAGAAATTGATTTCTGAATTATTAAAATCGAGTCCGTTCTTGTTTTAATTTTTAATTCGTTTCTAAATGGATTAGAAATACAGGGGGATTACGAAGCGGTTTTCTTTAAGTTCACGCCGCGGCGAGTCCACAGTCGTCACATCTGTTTTACAATAATATTTCTATCTTTGAATATAATTTTCTATACTTTGAAAAAAACCAGAGACAACAATGTTTTAGTAATGCCGTTAATAGTTTTGTTATCAATAAAATAATTAAGTACGAAAAAACACAGCAGCTTAATTTTTTTTTATTTTTTGCCAAGATAGTTGATGCTTACTCAAGCAGTCACTAAGTATAGATTCCTCTACACCAGCAAATTTATACTAGAGAAGAAGCGAGCGTTCCTCTTTCTCAAAGACCGGCAACGCATCTGCAATACCTTTAGTATTGCCGATATCCATGGACATAATCACCTTTACTTTCTTCTCTTAAAAAAACCTATTCCCTTGGTTATTTAAAAAATCAGAACGAGCTTGTTATAAATGACAATTCATCTCGGATTTCGTCTCATGATTATCTTTCGTCTCAGACACTTGACACGAAGTATCTCACTCGAGACGCACGTTGTGTGTCCCTTTACATTTAATATTACACGGCCGTTTTATACATAATTGAAAATACACGAGAATTTGAGTGACAAAAGGTGTCACTCAAATTCTCGTGTATTATACTCTTCAAATAAAGGTATCGCGGGGAATTTCACGTACGCGATCATATATGATTACGGAATTTTATTTAAAACAAGGCATTTATTTTTAAAAGTTTATTTACTAAATTTAGTTGAGTAATTATTTTTTATTAGTGATTACCAAAGTGATTACCTGGCGAAGGTTTTAATATGTCGGGTAATGTTGTGTACTTACAAGATAAAAAAGAAATCCAGCAGATAGATGGCGCTTGGTTTATAGTTAGTTATTATTATTGTTACTAACATAGTTCGTAAGTATCCTACTAACTAAATAATGAGCTTGTATATGCTGCTTGAAATAAAGATTATTATTATTATTATTATTATAGATCACTGAAAGCAGTCAAATTAAAAAATCATATAGATCACTTGAGCCCAATTCATTTTATACCATACAAGATAAAAAAGTTCCTATGTCCGTCTCCTAGTTCTAAGCTACCTCCCCATCAATTTTCAGCTAAATCAGTTCGACCGTTCTTGAGTTATAAATAGTGTAACTAACACGACTTTCTTTTACATATATAGATGTACTATTGTCGGCGAGACCGTCCGTGTAAAATTTAAAAAAAAATTTAGATCTTAAAAAATTGAAATAGTATACCTACTATGTGTCACCTCCAGACTATGGTCTACATGTATGCCAAATTTCAGGTACGTTTAGTCGTTCTGGAGATTTATAATAACACACATCCATGTATCGAAATTTCACATTAATATTAATAAGATTATCGTTAGTTACAATCCGATGTGCTCGATAATGTATTGACCTGACCTTTATCGTATTAATTAAAACACATAATGTACATTTAACTAACGTCGCGACCGATATAAAATATTTACTCTTAGCCATTCATTTATTCATGAAGGCATTTAAAATGCAAGGCTCCGAGTTGACGCAAGGTGCGACCATGTGTGAATATAACGACCATACTCTTGTCATACATCATTAACCACGACCAAACGAGAATATAAAAAATACTTTACATTCTGCTGCTAAATCTAATCTACATATACATATAATGGTTTCATCTAAATTATGTTAATTAAGTTAATTTAATCAATTAATTAATTAATTAATCACTTAGTTAAGTTAATTTCAATTGTTAGTTTCATCTTAATTAAGTTTTACACCAATCAAAATTGCCACACGGTCGGCACAGTATTTACTAGTCTTCCATACTACTTAGTCTTTCACTGCACAATGCATCGATACTTTCGCCTTTCTCTACATTTAATCCACATTAAATCTGCTGTTTACGAGCAATAATCAAATTTCCATTTATCGCCTACTAGCTTTTACCCGCGACTCCGTCCGCGCGGAATAAAAAAAAAAAGAAAAGAAAACGGGGTAAAATTTATCCTATGTCCTTTTCCTGGTTCTAAGCTACCTACCCACCAATTTTCAGTCAAATCGATTCAGCCGTTCTAGAGTTATAAATGGTGTAACTAACACGACTTTCTTTTATATATATAGATATAGATATATATAGATTTCGGCAAACGTCTTTCGCTACCTTTGCATGAAATATACACATTTGTATATAGATATATGCCGGAATGTGTATAGGAATGATATAGGTATTTGCAACTTGGTTGTGGAGGTTAAAGTAATTAGGATTAGTTAGTTGAAGGTCAATACCTCGTAGAACGCATTAGAAGTCAAGTGATACGAGTAATTACCACTCCGCTAATCCAAACTACACATACATATAAGCGTATTAATTTAATCAATTATTAGGAATATTAATTATTATACGACCATGTGGAAACTTGATAGACTAATCGTGGATTTCTGAGAAAGAAATCCCCGTTTATACCATATTGTTATATCTGTTTTGTTAAAGATAATGACAGGGATGACGATAAGTTTTATACAGTGATTTTGGTCTTATAAACCAACGGTAACTAGAGATTTTGAATGTAAATTAATTTATGAATAAAATTTTAAGACATAACCGTAGATTACACACGATCATACCATACGTTTTTATAGTAAACTAGCTTTTACCCGCGACTCCGTCCGCGCGGAATAAAAAATAATGCACTCAAGATAAAATAGTTCCTATGTCCTAGTTCTAAGCTACCTCCGCATCAATTTTCAGCTAAATCAGTTCGACCGATCTTGAGTTATAAATAGTGTAACTAACACGACTCTCTTTTATATACTCGTATATAGATAAGCCACCAAGGAAGCTAAAACAACGGAACGGTTAAATTGAAATATTAAGAAAGTCAAAATACTTTTACTGGAGAAGTAACGAGTAATATCAAACATGACAAAAGAATGTAGGAATATTGGCATGTTAATATTTTTCTATAATTCCAATTTTACTGGCATTTGTAAGAAACTTTAATGTATTCTTTATTGATAATTAAATTACAGCTTTTATCACGTTATCACTCATCCAATAATTTAGTCTTATCTGAGTTTAGCCGTAATATGTTCCTTTGTTTGAAACTCGAGCGCAGTCAACCAATAAAGTGAAATTCTTGTAAAACAAACCTCGTTAAAACTTTACAATGCGGCTCAGGCCAGATGCAAATTAAGTTTTGACACATCCCTTCTCTAAAGCCGGCTATGAATTAATTTCAAATGCACAATTTTAAATTGCATGAACTCTTCATTTTAGCGTATAATACTCACAAACAAATAAATTTACCTATTAAATATAAAAATGAACTGGACATATATGGAAAGTATAAATATCCGATCCCCAGGATTTATTTAAAGGTAAATCCTAAAACTCGCCGTAGTTGGAGCCTTTCGAGAAAGTTCTCATAGTAAAAATCTCATTAAAATCTCTTACCTAGTTGAGTTTATTTACACATGCTTAAAATTTCTTATAATAAAATTAGATATGACGGTACTTATGAATTAACTATCATATTTTGTGGTTGCTTGCTAACTTAAGAGATCCCTCAACAACTAAGTTTGCAGACAGTCAACTTGAATTACTTTAAATTTATTAAATAATTAATTATTTAGGTGGACTTGACAAATAAATGATACAAAGATCATTAAAAAAAATTCAATCCGATTCATAGAATTTGTTACCTTGAATACCACAGCCACTTGGCACTTCAAGTTAAGTTAAATAAATCACAAGACTCGTTATATCAATACCTATATTATTGAGTCTTCGACTTAACAAGTATTTCAAGATAGGAGGAATTTGACTTAGAATTCATAGTAATACCTTATTATATTTTAATAATTTCGACTTACAGTCTGATTTTTCAAATACGAGTTACCGAGTAAAAAACATTTGGTTCGAATTACAAAGTCTGTCAAAGACAAAATCCGTCTGCATATTGCTACATTTGTTCTCAATCTGTGAACCCTTACCTTAGTTCCCGTCATCATACAACCTTGCCGAGTCTTCCGTGAGTACCGCAGGGTATCCACCTCGACCATTTTCGGAATCTTGTCTAAATTATAACTCTGACTACCCCAAAAAATTCAGACATGTAAGGTTTTGACATTATATATGTAGCTGTTGACAACTAGTTAATTCAGGCTTTATAGCCTTTAAGCTTGAAATTTCTAGCAAAATGTCGTGCACCAAATATTATAAAACATCGTAAAAACAAGGCGATAACAGTAATGAAGTTAGCTATGGAGAGGTGCTAAACAAGGTTAGGGGCACGGATGTCCTTAGGGTGAATAACATGCCAGCGGGAGGCAGGTCGCAACGATCGATACACAATATAACCCACAGGTGTCGCTGTTATATTCCCGCATAAAATATTAACATTACTCTGACCTTGTGTGAAAAACTAAATTTTACAATATCTCTGTAGTGTATTCTATAAATTATGTGAAACCATTGTTTAAGAATTTACGTTTATCTCTAACCTTTGGTTACACCGCCGAAGCATTATATTTTCAGTGTCAGAAGTGAAAACTCGCGGTTAGAGGAAACAACGAAATAAAGCTGTAATTATTAATTACACATTAAATTAGACAATCAACACATAAACACAGTCCGAGATTTTTTATTGCCAGTTTCTTAAGCAACATGTAGTAATATTGATTCATTATAAAATAAGCTTATTTCACTTTAGATTGAAAATTTAATTTAAAAAGTTACATAATGTAATAAACTGAAGAAGAATGGACAGACTCGAAACTTTCCAAAAAAACAGTTTAACTTTATGGGACAAAGAAAAACTGGTTTCATACGTGGGTAAAACACTTAGCTAAAGGTGCAACGCGTTATTACATATTTCTCTTTGACCAAACAGAGACAACATTATATATTTATTATTACAATAATCATTGGGGTTGAAACCAATAGTTACATATATGCAGAGATATACTCGTAGTAAAACTGTTTTGAAACTGTGTGCGTTAAAATAGCAGTACTGTACTGTCCCCTGCTCTGCATTACTGTTCTGCCTTCGTGTGTTACTGGCATAACTTTGAGATTGGATATCACGGACAACAATAAACTTTTGTTATGGAACCTTTTTAATATTCTTCGATACTACGAAATAAATTTCACCAAACTCCTCTAACAAAAGATACCCATCATAAAACTGACATTTACTCCTGATAGTGTTAGTAAATAATTTTATACAACAGTGTATATCCACATAATTATTTTCCATTTGAGGGATGATGAAAACAAGAATTGTCTATATATATATTTTATTTACAATTCATATACGAATTGTGTCAAAAACAAAAAAAAAATGATAATTAAGTGATAAAGTAATAATTTATACAATTTTAATCAAATAAAATATTTGGCCCGATGAGGGCGCTACTAACACTGTTAATTCGGTCAGAAAATATATAAAACCTACATGGACATAGAAGATGCATATAGGTATTTTTATTTTTTTTAAACATCCATCAAAGTATATTAATAATAATAATATTGTAATCTATCTATATATATAAAAGAAAGTTGTGTTAGTTACACCATTTATAACTCAAGAACGGCTGAATCAATTTGACTGAAAATTGGTGGGCAGGTAGCTTAGAACCAGGAATAGGACATAGGATAATTTTTACCCCGTTTTCTTTTTTTTTTTTTTATTCTGCGCGGACGGAGTCGCGGGTAAAAGCTAGTAGTTAATATAAATTATTTTATTTATTTATTTAACTCCACTTATGCTATGTACAATATAATCACATTTTATCCCAATAAATTTTGAAATAACTAGGCTAGCCATAAAAGGTAAAGAAGAACAGTTTAAATATAAAATAGATTCTCATCTAGGCTGCTACCCTTAACCGCTGGCCAAACTATGCTCCAGCTCTCTGGTCACAAGAATTGTTAAAATACATTTGAAACAGAATTTTTGGCATGGCGTTGTATTGTATCGCATATCGGTAATTTAGCTAGTATTTGATAAGAAATTAATATTTTAAGTCACATAAATTATAACACGTAACATTATTTTTAACTTATATTTTTTAAGAGAAGAATCACTACAAGAACTGGCCTAGCCCGAATATTTGTGACAATAGCAATCGTAGGACGCGCAGCGCGTAAACTACTGCTAAAATCCCATAGTAATTTTTAAATAATTGATAATGACGATATGAAGGTGATTGTCACAAAAATTCATGCTAGGCCTACTTCTGATACGTTGTCTGTTCGCGTTTTGAATTTAAAAAAAAAACTTTTATTTTTTAGAGACTTTACCTTTATCATTAAATATTTCATCCAAGATTATAAACATGGTCAATTTTAAATATAAAGTTTTTAACTATAAATATCGGAAAGATCTAACACAGTCCCACGCATAATCCTTGAATATTCCTAAAATAGATATCAAAGCTTATTACTTACGCCTATAGCGAAGTGAAGAAAATAACTTTCGCCTTAAATAGAATCAGATAAAAATGTATTTATTTTCCGGCACAGAAATAGGTAACGAAAAGTTATATTATAACGGATGCATTTGATATTATCTTACTAATATTTAATGGTGTTTCTGAAATTTGGCATAAATATAGAGCATATGGCATAGATGTAGAGCCTGGAATAAAACATATGATACTAAGTTTTTTTTTATATACACGCAAATGGAGTCGAGAGCGACAGCTATATTATTAGCTACTTATTATACTTCAAAAAATAAACATCATTATAGAAATGTCAAAGTGCTAATTTTGTTATTTGGATAATCGAATGAAGTACAGTCAATTAAACTCGCTTCCCATTTAGGATCGAATATCGTTAAGCAAACTGTCACCATAAGAGTTACAATTTATAAACCGACAAGGCTTTCTGCCCCTTTGGACATAAGTCAAAATAAATTATGACAGCTGACTAGTGCCCTCCTGTCAATGTCAAATATCACAAGGCCCTTTTCGTACTGTAGACGTCATGACATGTTTTTTTTATTTTACGCCATCTACTATGACTATGGGTTGATATATTTTCTGACAGAACTAAACGCGACAACAGAGCCTCACTTTTTTATATATATGAGAAGTGGGCAAACGAGCAGCGGGAACACAGAGGTGTTCATCGAAGACCATGGACATCTGTAATACCAGAGGAATCACAGATGCGTAACCAGATCAGATAACCTTTTCATACCATAGATGTGACAGTAATGAATAATGTACGAAGAGATGCCACAATTTATGTCATAACATTGCAATACACCCGTATTGTGGATTCAACGTGAAAAATGTTTATTAATAAATTACCTTGGTAAATGAGAAATAATTTAATTTCAACGTTTGTTAGCATTTCATATTGTCGAAAATGAAACAGTTGGAGCGGACATGGCCGGCATAGGGTGGGGAACCCGCAAGTGCCTCGGGCATCCCAACTGCCAGCATTTGTCTTTCTGTTTTTATTTGTTTAATTTTCAACTTCATTGTATGAAATCGACACTATAATTTGGCACGTAAAGCATACAATAGTATTAACAACTTCGAGATGCAAAAACTTTAAAAGTGTATTCCGTTCCGATCAACAATAACAAAATTGGTTGGAATCTCGCCTTAACTTGTTGAATAGAGGCACAAATGAGGGTACTATCTGATCACTTGCCAATTGTTATGATAAGATCCTTCATGACCAGCGAAACCTTACAACGAAAATTCAAACCAGAATGTATAGAATACTAGCTTTTACCCGCGACTCCGTCCGCGCGGAATAAAAAAAAAAGAAAGAAAACTGGGTAAAAATTATCCTATGTCCTATTCCTGCTTCTAAGCTACCTGCCCACCAATTTTCAGTCAAATCGATTCAGCCGTTCTTGAGTTATAAATGGTGTAACTAACACGACTTTCTTTTATATATATAGATAGATAACTGAAATTTATTTTTTACTTGCTCGTAGTTTTGTAAAATTTCAAAAGGCAGTTTTAATAGCATATGACAGTATCGTAATTTCTGTGTTCAGTACATTTTTGCTTGCTCTAAACCATAATTATAAGATGACTAGAACATCATTTTTACTTTGACTTTGGCAGATTCAGTTGAAAATAAAATGGAAATAAACTTTACAGATATTTCTATTTTGTAATCGGGTGTTGAAGCAGTATCCCAGCAGTGATTATATAAAACCACTTCAGTTACACTTCGGTGCTTCCACAGAATCTTAAGATAACTTCTGTTTTCAAAAGACTTGGCGATCGTCGCCGTATTTATCCTTACACTTCAATCACTACAGCTTTGCCATTAAACGGTTTCAGTTGGATTATCTTTATACTATTAACGGTTAAATTTATTAAAAAAACACACGGTTTAGTAATACGAGTATGTTATTTGCAATAATTACATTATTATTTTCAAAACACCTGCAGTTAAAATCTTTTAAGTGAAGTTTTTTGCTTTTATTTTCCAAATTTTCCTCGTGGAATATCTGAAAATAACCTATCTATATATATATAAAAGAAAGTCGTGTTAGTTACACCATTTATAACTCAAGAACGGCTGAATCGATTTGACTGAAAATTGGTGGGCAGGTAGCTTAGAACCAGGAATAGGACATAGGATAATTTTTACCCCGTTTTCTATTTTTTATTCCGTGCGGACGGAGTCGCGGGTAAAAGCTAGTAAGATAAATAAAGAAAAAACACTGAAGATTAAAAAGAAAAAGAAGATTGATCGACACTTTCTATGAAATTATTATTTTTTTAGCAGAATATATAAGTTCGAAATAATAATCCTGATGATAGATGTATCTTTGATGTATCCAAACAATTATTTTATTAAGAAACGACTGAAGTTTAATTTACTATGAAAGAGTTTCAATTTCCATTTTTATGTGTGGATGCGAATGTTTTATAGCGCCATCTCATATAATTTTAAGGTAACTATAGAACTAACACATCTTCATTTTTAGAATACTACTAAAACGACAAAAGATGGCGCTTTTATAAATAAATCTACCGCACAACTTCACAAACGTGTTAAATCATTTTCAGGTTTAAAATTTTCAGTGGGCCTAGCGCGAATATTTGAGACAAGCGCCATCGTATCGTCATCGACAAAATTTATATAAAATTTGAACAGCGCCCCCTGTTGGGCGTAGAGTACACCAAAAATCCTATACTAATTTATAACTAGCTGTCGCCCGCGACTCTGTCCGCGCAGAATTTTAAAAAAACCTAATAAGTAGTCTATGTGTTCTTCCAGACTATGATCTACATCTACACCAAATTAAATATGATACATTGAGCCGTTCTGGAGATAGCTTCAAATAAACATTCATCCAAACATTCGCATTTATTTTAGTAAAATAATATCCAAAATCCAAGATTCATAACAGATTTTTCTCACCCCCTCTCTAGTGACTTATCATCCTTAAACAGACATACTATAAGCCAACTGTTCAAATAGACACGATGGAGCTACAGCTCACGGCTCTTGCTGAGCTGCTTGCTGTTTCACTGCTCACCTTCATATATATAAACTGTGAGCTGAACTGCAGCTCATCAATTTAGTTAAGTTATTCATGACTACAACTTCAAGATCAGTCTAGCAGTTTCGGATTTTATGTCTGACTTACTTAACCAGAGATTGTTATAAACATCCAACCAATCTGAATTAACAACTACTAAATTTATATTTTAAAAAGATTCTAGCATTTAGTAATGAGACATTGAAGTAATCTTTTCATCTCTTTAACCATAATGTATTATGTCACCTTATTATTTAATGAATCTATATATAAAAAAGAAAGTCGTGTTAGTTACACTATTTATAACTCAAGAAAGGCTGAATCGATTTGACTGAAAATTGGTGGGCAGGTAGCTTAGAACCAGGAAACGGACATAGGATAATTTTCACCCCGTTTTCTATTTTTTATTCCGAGCGTACGGAGTCGCGGGTAAAAGCTAGTATAGGATAAAAATAAAATACTTTACATTTTATCAATTTTATTTTCACTACGGTTACATCAAGATATCAATATTTCTTAACTAGAGAGAACTTGAAAATTCTTAACCTAGACAATAATTGTCCAAATGGAATTGAGCGTTTATTTGATAAAAAGGAAGTAATAGGCCCTTCGTAACAAAGCTACGCAAATCCGATACAACGTGAATTTAGTCTCTAAGCGACTTGTAAAATACAATGTCATAGAGACAGGTACGCGTCGGCGACATTTTGATGTCTTGTCGCTTACCAGGTTTTTGTAAAGATAGAAAAAACGTTGCGATTGTCAAGAAAGCAGAGTAGATCTATACGGTTGACATTTTTTAAATACGCGTCAGCCGTGTAGTCGCTTTACCTACATTGACTCGATACTAGATAGAGGACTCGCGGCAACAATTCAATGTGTACGGACCACGAGAAATGCGATACTCGATTTGCGTTTCACAGATTTAGTTTACCTTGAATACGAAAGGCCTAAGTTTAAATCAAGTCGCTGACTAAGTCTTACATAGATTTGACATTGTTATATTATTTTTATCTAATAAAGCCACTTGCGCTTGCCTGATGGTAAATCATGTTTAAAACACACAAAGTTTTTTAGATTTTTAAAATTAAGCAATTATTTTGAAATTTGAATGAAAATGAATGTAAAATATACGTAAAATAGAATATAGAATAGAAATAAGAATATGTGTAATACATGCCAGCGTGGCTGTCTTACTGTACTGGCATAATGTACAAGCATAAAGTGCGCCTCGCTTAGTTACATAAAAATAATATAACTTTATATTTAAAATGGCTAACATTATGACTACAGACTATTACAGTGTCCGTCCCTTAAAATCTAGAAATCAACCGAAGTACACTGTTTCCAAACTAGGGCCTATAAATATGAATATCGAAAACAGCATTTATGCTTTTATAATAAACACATTTATTTCTAGAATTCTAAACAATACATAAAATTTGAATGCACCACGATTTACGTTTGATGCTATTCAAAAAAAAAAAACAAATCAACAATACAACTTATTTGAACTTTAATATTTAAAAAAAATCTAAAAAAAAGTCGAGTAACAACTTATAAATAAAAAACAAAAACAACAAAACAACCTATCGTGTTAATTAAATTATTCAAACTTTCGTGAGACATTATCATTAACTAATATAGGAACGGTTAAAACACTTACGTAGATATATCCGGTGTCGGCACCGATGAAGAGCCCCCCCGATGGGCTCGAAACTAGTCGGTGCCGACACCTGACATGTGTACATGAGTGTTTTAGCCGTTCCTATATTAGCTATCGTGTTAAGTATGAAAAACGAATAAACAAAAATTTAAGCGATCATAAAAGACGAAAGAAAATAGATGACGATAGGTCAGAAACTGTATTATATACCTTACCATTACTAATGATTAATAGACACCAATGTATACTACCTTATAATGTTAAGAGTGGGAAAATGACAACGGTAGAGGAAGACCGTAAAAAATAAGCGTAACGAAGGAGGGAGACGTATGGAAGAGTAGGAGATACCATGTTCTTCCTACTCTCCGTAGGAATAAGACCAGGTGACGAATACGTCACCTTAAAATGTTCAACTTAATTCTGTTAGTAGTAGTGTGTTGAGTATAGTGACACAGTTACAGTAAAAATTTAATATTTTTATGAATTACCACACTACTTTGAGAAACAAAACTTAAGATTCATGCGTCGATTAAGGGTGAAAACCTCCGAGTCCACTTCCAAACTTCAAAAAAGTAAAATTATAGCTTGTTACAAATATTTACTATGAAAATTTTACTATTCTTTTTAGATTATTATATCAATGAAAACAAAATGGCCGTTAGCAGAACAATTTCGGATCCACGGATAAGGGACTGGGGAGGCGAGACATTATAGTCATGGCTGAGACCATGGAGGGACTCGGTGCAACGGACACGGTCCACCCACTGCGATATCCATCGGAGGCCATACTCTCGAAGTTGTCGATGTAGGTCTAACTTCAAGCTGGAGGTCAATTCGCCGAATCCGACTCGGATGAGCAGCGTTCGGGAAGTTGCGAGATATCCTCTCGTCTCACGACCTACCGCAGTATCTCAGGATGAAAATCTTTGACCAGTGTGTAGCTGTAGAACTGAGACGTAGCCCCTCACATCATTAGGCGGCTCACAATCACTAAGGGCAATGGAGAGGGCAATGCTCGGAGTTTATCTGCGAGATCGCGTCTGTAATGATGCAGGCTGCAGCAGAACCAAAGTAACCGACATTGCCAGAATAATTGAAAACCTAACGTGGCGATGGGCTGGCTACATTGCTCTCAGAACGGACGGTCGATGGGGCAGAAAAGTCCTGGAGTGGCGGCCCCGGACAGGTTTACGCAGCGTAGTTAGGCCTCCTGCAAGATGGGCGGATCACCTGGTCAAAGTTGCGGGAGTGCCCTGGATTGTGGCAATCGATGGGGGAGGCCTATGTACGTGCAGCAGTGGACGAACTCAAGCCGATTACGATGATGATGACAGATAACGGGTTTGGGGATCTGTCAGCCCTGTCTAAAAGGGCGGTTGAAAGGAGCGCTGTTGTTCCGGTCCGGCCTTCCTAAGGAGGTTGGTAGGGCTTGCCCTCACAATGAGGCCGCTGAGCGTACCCTTGGCCCATCACTAAGCGACAGTGTTTGACAAAAAAAGGCGATAACAAGTTTTCACACTTAAGCGACGATATGTAAAGCCAGCTACACACCTTCGGTTTTGACTGAGCAGTAGAACTGTGCGGTTAAAACGTACGTGTATAGCCGGCTTAATACAATTTCAATTTATCCTATAGAAATACGGAATACCATTATAATATGACCACATTAAATATATATTAAGACATTATCAAACATAATTCTGACACCCCCCTTACAAACTAACCACATTCTCCTCGCTCCATTCTCACATTACATTCCTTAAAGCTTTTTTCGAATATGAAGAACAAAAACGTTTTTATTACTTTTTTTTATATCTTTTATATTAAAAACTAAACTTAAATGAATTGTCTTGTTGATTATTTAGTTAGCTTTAACATGAAAGTCCATTGCCGTGACCCTATTTTTATCTTTGTTGTTTTACAGAATAGGGATTCCATTAAGACATTGTGTCACGGCAGTCGAAAACGGTCTTATATTGTGTTTTCAACATAATATTTTGAATATTTGAATTTTGATTAAAAATTGACATATATGTACAATTATCTTTAATAAATATTCATTTATTACTAATTTTTGTCATAAAATAAGCCCGTCATTTCATTCGTAGTTGAAATAGATTTGTTTTTAAAAATAATAATTGAAATTTTGGACCACGCTAAGGCTTTTAGCCGTATTATTTAGGACTAAAGTTTAATCAGCCTTAAGACAAATCCGTACTTTTTTTTTATTTTACTAAATAAAGAAAAAAAAACAACCTTGATCCAAAAACCATCCGTATAATAAGTGTTATCCGAAAGATTATATACCGAAATTATTTACTATCCAATCAATTCAAAAACCTCTTCAATTCACAGTAATGGGTTGTGTCAGACATATTGTGTTTACGATGTAGGTATTATCCATAAACATCAATATTACATCTAAATTACAAGCTAACAAACAACATTCATTAATACGGTGAAGTTTAATAGGAAAAATAATCATTAAAACATTACTCCTCTTATTTACCAAGTCGATAGTATAAGTGTTATAACTTGTTTGACATTTCTGTCGGCGCCCGTTACTGTCATTCGACTCTATGTCACTGCCAAATCATTGTCACGTCACTGTCACGTGACAGTCACTGCCGTACGCTGCGCTGGTCTCAATATATCATACGAACTAGATGTACGCCGTCGACTTGGTACGGAGAAAAAAAATCGTTGATTTCGGTGCAAACATCAAAAAATTACTGTAATAATCGAATTATATCAGCAAAATAATACCAAGACAAAGCTATACGTATATTTTTTGAACGTTTACTGAAGTTTGCACCTTAATCTGACCTCTTGTCATAGTTGAGCGGATAACGCAACTTAGTCGCACTTTAGTACTGCTCAAGTATTTAGACAAGAGGATTTAAAATAAATAGAACATTAAATAATATAAGAAATATTAAAGAAAAATTTACAAAACAACTAAAGTATAACGTGACCATTAATTTAGAAAACCTGACCAGAATCCTTGGCTAAACTTTAACCAAATCCTTTTTTATGTTGTAATCTCTCGAAAATACGTCAATGCGTCGAAGTTATGTAGTTTCAAAATAATATCAATATTTCAGGCTTATTCTCTGTTAAATGCATAAATATACTTTACTCCGAGTCAGAGATGAATTGATATTTCAGCATTTCAACAAATAAAAATTATGTACCAATAATTCAAAAAATACACCTCATTTTAAATAAAACACCGTTATTGTAATGGCAACGAATTTTAGGAAGGAAAATGCTGTTGCACTAACTCGGTATTACTTTAATAGATTTACCGCAGCATGGTGAGGTTTAATAAATTCCTGGTCAGGCTATGTAATAAGGTTGCCGAAATACAATTGCATTGATCGGGTCCGTATTTATCGCCTAGTGTCGTTTGGGTGCCAAATTCTTAAGAGCGATCAATTATCCGAGGTCGACGGGCTGCGGTCGAGGTGACGGTTAGCATCTTGCTCGCTGTGCCTCCGCTGTCTCCGGGCTAATTGTAGATAAATAATAATAATACATTATTTTCTAACAGTATAATGTAGATAGCACCGAATGAGTTAAAATCAGTAACCAACATAAGTCTAACCGTGAATTTCTGAGGCCAAAATCACGATTTAAAAACAACTCAGATGAACCGTTCAAACTACTTCTCCCAAAGTACAAATTGTATGCTAGATCAGGATACTGTAAAAAGAAATTATCTCACCTCGATTGGAGAAATCTTGCCGCGTTTGAGTATCGCTCAGGGCTGGCCGCCTCCACCAGGGCCAGGTGAGCGCGGGTGAGCCTTCGGATGTGGTCTCGAAATGCGGCGCGTACGCTTGTGGTGTCTCCCTCGCTGACGCTTCCGGATACCTCGCTGAGCGTGGCTAATCACATACAGACGCACAAACAATTTTATACAGGAAAGCATACGAGAATGGAATATAAAAACAAAGTAGTATAAAAATGAGTGATGAAAAAGCATACTACACAATGCTATGTAGATGTGATAGTCAAAGTTCTTTTAATATTAGACACAGAAGCTGTTGTAATGATATCAAACAGTTTCAATCACCGTTAATGAAGCCATCGAGATCTGTCGGTGGGCGCGAGCGTCGAATGCAACGACGTTTTCTTGAGGGCATTCCGCTAAGGTAAGCATCGCTAAAAGGCGGCTGATCGCTGCGCTGGATCGTCTGGTCGCTCGTGAGAACTGGCACCCACTCCTCCTCCCAATTCTGGACGATCAGTACTGATGGGATCTTCTGCTGCATGTCAAATAATACTTTACCATTTAGAACTCATACTCAAAGTTACCAAAAATAAAGTTACAAAAATATAATACGCATCAGCTGGTTATCACCATTCTATAATCGCACAGCAAAACGCATCCATCGAATGCTTCGTCAAACATTCAATTTTTACACAGTTAAATAATCTTCCTAAAAACACACTAGGTCCTTAACTAAACTAGTTTCTATAACTAGACAAGCTAGAGCTTTATAAAATATCAAAAACGATTCACCTGGAACAATGATCTGAATAGTAGACATAAAACTCTTTACATAGGTCCTGAAAAACATGTAGTGCTACAAAACATACGAACACCAATACAACGTAATGAAAACGTCAAACGATGACGTTTTTATGCACATGAACCAGTCAAATGTCGGCCTCTTAAACTTTATTTCATTACATTACAACTAGAAACTGAACAGCATCATAAATGAGCCTAAATTAAAATACGACTTACTGAATACTAAAAACAAATACTTACTAATAAAATTTAACATTAATTTAATTTTATTAATTATTTTTTTAACATTTCATAAATATTTTTTACAAACATTCGCATTGCCAAATTATATTAATAGCAAACAGTACCAAATGGCAGAGAGAGCGAGGAATTGTAACAAAAAAAAAATGTGTACGATTGTACTCCTAAGTTTTACATCTTTCACTTACAATTAAAATACTTTTGGAACCAGCGCATGCCTAAAAAACGTTTTTCTATATTTTGGAAAAAACTATAAAATCTTTTAAGACAATCTATATTAGAAAAAATCTATAGTTACATAAATTACCAATACAGCTATGAAGTAAAGTATAGGTCTTTTCAAATATCTTGGCGGCCCAAGGTAATCGGTGTCCTGCGCATTACGAACCCCCACTTCACCTAACCTTATGATCGACTTGTGGGGACTTAAAACCGCCAACATATTTGAAAACTACTATATCTACGTTTAATTCGTTTAATATCTGAAACAGCTACTTTTCAAACGTGAAAAAATCCATTATTCCTAATTCGTAGTTTTTTTTACAGGTCTGTCGTATTCTTGTGTAAAGTGCATAATATCAGCCCTATAAAGTACTATTTCTTGACATAACAATATAGTTCTTATAGTTAAAAAAATACTAGTAAATCTAGAATAATTTTATTTTATAATTACAAAAAACTAACAGTAAAAAAAAATTACCTTCGACTTAATGTTCTAATCAATGTTGTTAATTTTTTTTTTATTATTCTAGTAACAATCAAAGTATTAAAAATGTACTAATATAACAAATAAAAAAAATCATTGCGAACTAATTGGCAATGGCTGTCACCACGTTTTGTTCTAACACAACTTACTACTTTAAACATCTAAAAATCGAAAAAAAACCGACTGTGTTGGCAAAACCGGTCCAGTAGTGTAGTGTCCAGGTGGTCGCAATTAGGGTTGCCAGGTCCCCAAACCTACTAGCCGGACAGACTAGCCAGTTTGGCCGGATATTTGGATAGAAAGATGGGACATCCTATATTATTTAGAATTTTGTCTCAGTATTAATAGATACACTCTCGTTTGGGAAATGTTAAGTCTAACAAAAGCCGGGACACCGTTTATTTTGGCCGGACACGCAATCAAAAAGCCTACCTATGTCCGGCTTTATCCAGACACCTGGCAACGCTAGTCGCAATGGTATTAAAAAAATACAAACCCATATCTATAACAGCATACTTACATACGCGCGGAAAGACATTACTCTCCTGAGTCAGCCGAGAAAAAATACGTATGTGTGTGTGGGTGTTTCTCGTTGAGCCGATCGGCCCAATGGTAAACCCCCCCGCGTGTGAACTGTTTTGTAAAACTCTTTTCTAATGTATAGTAAATCTTGTCTTACCGGTCGATTCCTTTCAGGTTGTGACGTAGTTTGTGTCGTTTCCATTGGTCGAACCCTGAGATAGAAAATAAAATTTAATGTGAAAAATAAAGTCTTAACCAAATATAATAAAGCAATACACGACTACACGGCTAATGGTTACACAGAGTATGACCTTGGCAAAATAAAGATAAAAAAATAAAAATAACGAAATCGTAAAACTTTAAACATTTAACATCAAAAAAAACATATTGAAAAAAAGCGCTTTTTGACACTGTTTGAGTGTGGACATTTTTAATACGGCATTAGATATTTGGACTAGATATTTCAAATAAAATACTGATCAATTTTTTTATTTTTTTACTCTATGAAGTGGTCAATTTCAGTAACTATTACAAATTTACTAAACACGTTAAAAATATCTTTGAAAATATAATTCTATATTATTTTAGATTAACTAAATATTAATGGTTATAAAGTAATGAAATGATTTTTTTTTCTTTATATGTAGGTACATATAGACTATGATTATAAGAAGTCCCCTTTTCCACCATTCGATCAGTCTTGCCATTCTGACCACGCGCGACTGCAATTTCTAGGTCAAATGGGGACGCGTCAGTGGAATACATAGATCATAGAAATAGCAGTAGCGCGGCCAGTCGTCCTAGTGAAAAAGAGGTGTAAGGGCAGCAAAATAATCATGTGTGACGTATTCGTGCTTAGCGATAGCGTTCTTTGAAGCGTGATGATGTCAGCAAAGCTTTATAAAAGCGAACCAAATCTTTCTACGCCAATGTTAAATGCTATACTTCCGTACTCCGTTGTTCTCCATCGTCGTACTACACGTATATATTGCGTATAAACACTCTGTATAATGATATGTTGCGCTGATGTAAAAATGTCTATTGTAATGTTGAGATCTGTACTTATTTTTTGAATTAGGAATAACAGTTGGTTATCATAACGTTTTATAATGTTGCCAACATAGTTTGATTGAGGCCTAGTCACCTTCAACTTACGATTAGACTTGAATTTCGGTGAGGACGGATGTAAACTCACGACAACGATATATGTTTTACACACTTCTTAAATATATTGATGGCATTTATTCGTTTCAAATATCAACAAATACTCTTCTTAATTAAAGAATTGTTACATAAGAAAATCCTTCGTATTCGCTGATGATGACGTACATCTGATGTATCAATAGTAAACAAAAATGTAATGAATACGTATGTCTAGGATAAGATACTGAGAAAGTGGGAGATAGATAGAGAAGACTGCCGCTCACAATATGTATTTTCATAAAATACAAAGGGCAATCTAATTTGCACTTTTTTTTTCATTTCATTCGCTTAAAATAATATTAAAACGTTATAAGTGAGGGGCAATAACGAAAGAATATGATATTTAATATTAAAAGCCAGTTTTTTTTTATATTTAATTCACAGGTAATTCGCAAAGTTAAGTTTTCGTTCAACATAAAGTTTTCGGGACGCAAGAGAATCTTGCATAGCAAGAAGAAGAAATCCATACGGATTTTCGTAACTTTTGCGATAAAGGTGTGTTAACATTTAGTGGGTTTTGTTAACATTTAGTATAATCTCTGTAATTTTGTAAATATTGACCATCACCTATGTAAATTAAAACTATATTATTTATTACGATCGTTTCTAAAAATAATTAAACTTTCACACGCTTAGTGTCACCAACTTGCCTGGCTAATCATAGTGCCATGGAACGTGTTAAAGATATAAAAATAGCAGATGTGCATACTCGTATTTTGTACAGGCATTGTAAGCAAAGCTGTTAAATGCTAATAAAACTGAGGCAAACGTCTCCAAATATCCAAAGTATGTCTGAAATGTTCCTCTGCATAATTCTTCTTAAGGAAAATATTATTGAAAATATTTTTGTTACGTATAAGCCTAGTCTAATATCAGAATGTTTTTGGACAAGCTTTTTGTATAGCCGAACCAAGAATAAAAAAATTAAACTTGTTATATCATGAGGGCGCCACAATCTCTTTTAATATAGCAACACTCGATATCTAAGCGTACGTATACGAACTCATATTATTTATAATCCAACCCATTATATTCAGACATTATTCTAAATGATTTAATACATTTTTTCTTCACACTTCAGATTATCACCAACTCTACAATTCACCGCAATTATAATATGTTAATACAGCTTGACAAATTGACAACGATCAGCTGTCAATGTCATGGAATCGATCTTTTTATTGTAATTGCTGTTACAATTACAAATAAATTCCATAAATTTTCCATATACAGTACAATATCACTAATCCGGCACTTCGATAGATCGGCACGTCCAATAATCCGGCACCTTCCGCCCACGCCTCCCTTTCCCCTCTATACCTGTGCGCTTTGCTCGCACAGGGGGGAAAGGGAGGCGTGGGTGGAGGGTGTCTGTGATTATTTCAAAACTAGTTAATTACATATTTGCCTACATGTTAATTCAATTGTTCCATAATACATTACATACATTTATTCTCTCTATGAAATGCTTTATTTTATTTATTACCGATGACTTTTTCAGTATAACCCAGTAATCCGAACATTCCAATAATCCGGCACCCTTCGGTTTTTAATAGTGCCGGATTAATGAGATTACACTGTATTTTGTGATGAAATTTTGTTTAGATGAGAATCACTTTCATGTACCATCTACCATCCTAGCCATTGCAAAGATGTTCTCACACTACCTGTTGAATGAGACAAGCGGTTTGTGACAACGTGTAGAAAGCTGGCAAATATCACAATTGGTGTTGTGTTGTGCTCTTATTTATTCTGCTGCTGCTCATTCTCTATGTACCCTTATTTAATAAATCGAAATTAGAAGCGAATGCAAATAGCATTTACGAGCTCATACAAACTTGGTAAAAAAATACTATATGCATACTATTTTATGCATGATTATATATACAATGGTGATCATAATTATGTTTTATCAATTATTACTGCATCATATAACTTAAAAACTGATTTTTAGCTAGGCTAAACCACTTTACCTTTGAATGTGCCTTCTAATGATTATGCTAAAGTTGTATCATGTAAACTATTGGAAGATAACTATTACTGTATTAATATTAAAAGATTAAAAATAATTCTCACCGGTTGCGGCGCTGGTGGCGGCCTTGTGGCTCGGTTCTCGGTCTCTCTTCTGGTTCGGGGTTAGGGGCAGGATCAGCTCGAACCGTTGGCGCCACGGAAATGATCGGGAGCCTGCGAACTCTTGGGCCGGAATGACGTCTTCCATTGAAACGGAAATCAGTGCCGGTTCCGACGCTGTTGGGGACAACGTTTTCTTCATCGGATTGCACCGATTGAGGTTCCTCGTCTTCTTCCTCCTCCACATTATCTTCCTCGTTTTCCAAGAATCCGATGGGACTACAAGCGAAGTCCTCTTCTGTGGGAGTCGTCTGCGTCTCTGCGTCTTGTGGCATATCGGTATTTATACCCACCGAAGACGAGGTGGGCGCGGTGCTATTCGTTATATATTCGGTGAGAGCTTGTATAATGGAGTCCGTTAGAGGGTTACTGGTATCAGACAAATTTATAGCATTCGAATAACCGATTTGTTCGGCTAAATCGGGAGGCAGAAAAGGCCATGCCGTCGAAGGCGGCGGCATGGGGCCCGTCGGGGGTTGTGTGATTTGAGACAGTGGCACCAGAGAAGGCAGTACGGGCCTGTTTGTGGGTCTCGTGTTTACTGTAGGTTGTGTGGTTTGTGCGGTTTGTGCGGTTTGTGTCGGTGGCATAGTCGGCTGGGGGCCTACTGTAGGTCGCATGGAGGAAAATGATATCGGCTGCGAGAGGGGTGATCCTCGTTCCGGCGGTGTATGCATTTGGCGCATATCCGATAGTGTCCCAAACTCTTGCGACCGCCTCGGCTCTTCAACGCCTGACTCTCGCGATTCGAGGTTTTGGCGTTGCGCCTTTTGGGAAAAAAAGGAAATGAATCCAATTAAATTCAACATTATTTTGACAATATCTCTGCAATGGATTGACAATAGTATTAATAATTACTAAAATGTTACACAATAACAATACAATATCTTTCGGGCGAACCTTGAATGGGTATAAATCCGTTTATTATGTACTTTAATTTTTTTATTTATTATATTAGATATTAAGAAAGAATATCATGGATAGGGTAAAGATAATAGTCATACCATGCTGTATTCAGACAACATATGCAGGTGCATGCGGAGGCTGTGGTACGAGGCGTACACTGGTGTTACGTTCATCCGGTTGAATATCTCATGAGCCAATGTGGTCAAATATAACGTAGTGTTCTCATCGACCCCATCCAATAACTGGTTCTGAAATTAAAAATAAAATAGTCAAATGTTCAACCGAATTTATTTACTACAGTTATTGTGACTAGCAAGGATATAAAGAAAAAAACCCAATTCGACATATCAAATAATACCTTACTCATCAAAATCATTTCAGTCGTTTAATTTAGAGAAATGTGACAATGCAATTGACATACAAACAAACACTTTAACCGATCAAATAATAAATATAAAGTTTTGCTTACGAGGAAATGTCGATGGACAGATTGCAAGCCGCGTTCACTGTTAGTGCAGCACATAATGAGACCAAGAAGATCGCGATGCAATTCTCCAATGTACGCGTAGAATTCAGCAGGCATCATGTAAGTGTGTCTGGGTGACATAATGGTCGTAACCAAACGCGGTAGCCGACTATTAAAGAAGTTAGTCAAAGTGCGGTATAAATCAACATCAGGTCGCATATAACAGCGGACACGGTAGCCGGAATTCTAGAAAAAAAAAATCAAAATATAATATATATTCATCTATAGTCCAGTCGCGGAGCACGAAGAATTTCGTACATTAAACTCGCATTACCTGTCTCTGTCACTCCCGCGTAAATACAATGAGTCTCGCTCGCACAGAAATAATGGCCGCCGTCCTCAGGGATTGTAAACCTTTATATTGGAGACTATAAGTTTAATTTTTAATAAGAGGAATCGAAATTAGCTAGACTAGATGATAATGTTGACAAAACTGTTGATACTTTTGTAATAAATGTGACAGGCGAGACGTCTTCGAGATTTTTGATTTTTTTTATTATAAGATACTTGTCTAGATTTTTATTACTTGTATTATTAAATCTAAATAAATAATTTATATAATAATAATAATAACTTTATTTTATAAGTTGGTAAATTTTCTTTCTCCTTCAAATAATTCATGTAAACCGCACTAAATACAAAAATGTTTGTAACCTCTGTCAGTAGGTAAAGAGGTCATTGTACGAAATTCTTCGTGCTCCGCGACGGTACTGTAGTAAATTGATTTCCACTGTCAAAATAAGCACTCACTGTTTCGTTTTTCATTTCATCAGTGGAAACCAATGGTTAAAACAATAAAAACTCACCATGTCCATAAGATCCTCAATAAAGTTCCTGTTTCTATTCAAGATATATTCGGTCATAACCACGAATGGGTTTGGGGCTTCAGAGGCGCGGGATTCTTGTAGAATCTGTCTTACAAATGTTAGAATATGACGATGTACATGATTGTACTCATCCGGTGTTATCGGTGCCTCCGTTGAATTTGGGTGCATAAGTCCTGGCATAAACGCCTGTCTTGCCTGCAAAAATATAGCATATTAAGATCTATTCCATTAATAAATACATCTCCTATGGATAATTCTAGTTAATGGGTTTATAAAAAAAAAATAAAAAAATTCCATTTGTGTTACACAGAAATACTTTGGTTTAGTTTTTACATTGTGTAAAATTTTCAAATGCAAATGTCAAAGTTCAAATGTTCAAATGACAACGTAGTCCTATGATGTCATTTCGTAAAAATTACCGTTACCATGGCAACCATCTTTGTTGCAATTTTGGTACCTTTTTTTTTGCTTATTTTTTTTTACAATTTACTCAAACTAAGTTTAATAGCGTCGGGTTTTTTATTTTTTTATTACTAATAGATTTTTTGAAAAACATGCCATGACTTCTGTTTTACTAACATCTTACTAATATAAATGCGAATGTTTAGATGTATGGATGTTTATTTGAAGGTATCTCCATAACAGCTGACTGTATCTTGATGAAATTTGTCACAGATATAGAACATAATCTGGAAAAACATATAGACTACTTATTAAGTTTTTTTTTTTTTATGTTATAATAAAAATAAAAGATATAACTTACAACAGCCACCAAATAGGCATTAATATAGGCCAAACTCGACGACCGGCTGAGCAACAGATGCTCCATTATCGTGAACTGCGACTGTAAATTAATAAATATTAGAACTGCAATATTAAAAACATCCAATATATTTATTATACCAGCTGCTGTTCGCAGAGCTAAAAGTTAATCTGACTGATGTCGGTCTAATTTTTTACAATCTTGTCAGACCCGACTTTAATCGTGGCGATACGATTATGCCAACTCGTCTATTAAAAGATAAAGAAAGGAACTATGGGGTTGACATGTCCTAAAAGGACGAAAATCCCAAAAAAAAAGATAAAAAAAAATATTAAGTCCAACTTTTAACTGTAATGGTTCACTTTATTATTTTCTAACCAACACTGAAATTAAGTATACTAACATCTTTCATACATTATAATATTTATTGATGAAGATATATTGTACTAGCTTTTATCCGCGACTCCGTCCGCGCGGAATAAAAAAATGCACATAAGATAAAAAAGTTCCTATGTCCGTCTCCTAGTTCTAAGCTACCTCCCCATCAATTTTCAGCTAAATCAGTCCGACCGATCTTGAGTTATAAATAGTGTAACTAACACGACTTTCTTTTATATATACAGTCAAAATCTGTTATAACGACATCGAAGGGACTACTCATATTGAGTCGTAAAAACCGATAGTTGTAACAACCGGTGACAGGTTTTAATAGGAAAGATATGTATATAACATTCAGCCAGGACCTTTGATTTTGGTCAATTTAACCGGTATGTTGTTCTAAACGATGTCGCCATAAACGGTTTTGACTGTATATATATAGATAAAAATAGCTAATGTTATGCTAGAAAAAGTAATTTACGAGAAATATTTTCAGTAATTCGTGGATTTATCTATGATTATTACTTTGAATGAGATAAAATAAAAAAAAAGGAAACTTACGTTACTAAGACGGCATCCGCGCTGCTCAAGATGACGTATGTTTTGAGAAGCCAAGTGTTCGTTGCGCATGCGCACCATCAGTTCCATCTGCTCTCGCTGTTCACTGTCAAAGGTAAATAATAATTAAATATACAAAATTCTACATAAATTACAAACAATAAAATCATTTATTTTAGGCAACAAATACAATAATAATAATAAAATTAAAATATTTCAGTTTTCAAACATTGTCACATTTAATATTAATTAATTAGATCAGTGATTCTCAACCACTGTGCCGCGGCACTTTTGTGTGCCGCCAAATTTAAAAAGTGTGACGCCAAATTTTGACTTTCGCTGACTTGCTGACACGCACACTGTATCTGTATTTCTTCGCATAAATGAACAATGACAGAAAAATAGTTGAAAAAAAAAATAGCGTCTAGAAATGAAATATAGATACAATTAATTTTATACAGTTGATAAACTATTTATGTAGTGTGTTGTAGTAAGTAAATAATTTTTATCTTTTTCTTTGTGTGCCGCCAAATTTTTTAATCGTTAAATATGTGCCGCAATAAAAAAAAAGGTTAAGAATCACTGAATTAGATAATAAAAGTTAATTTTTTCTGTGCAACCAAACCATGTTGGAACGTCTAGTTATTTTTATGTTATCTAGTTTTTTTAATGTGTTAAATTACTTAGCGTTAGCCCTCTGACGAAGCCTGATGCTCTCGCAGGGCAAAAACCGATCATATGACGTGTTGACTCCAGACCCCAGCGCGTTTGAAATCGCGCGACTCAGCGCTTCTGTAAAACAACATTTAAAATTATTAAACCTCACTAAGATTTTAATTTCAATAGTATTTCTATATCGATGTAGATATCTTAAACTACTTGCTGTCATAGTAATATAATGTAAATTAAATTATTGATTAACAAAAAAAAAAAAAAAAAGAAAACTCGCCAGCTTCATCGTTTTGAAGAACATGAGGTTGTTGATTGGTCTGCTGTCCGGCCTGGGTCTGCTGTCCGGACTGGTTCTGCTGTCCGGACTGGTTCTGCTGTCCGGACTGGGTCTGCTGTCCGGCCTGGGTCTGCTGTCCGGACTGGTTCTGCTGTCCCGCCTGGGTCTGCTGTCCGGACTGGGTCTGCTGTCCGGCCTGGGTCTGCTGTCCGGGCTGGGTCTGCTGAGCAGATTGAGCATGTTGAGCCGGACCAGTCTGCTGGGTCTCCTGCTCGGTAGTGCTATCTGCCTCAAGAGCGACTTGGGCTGGTTCTTCAGACGGCTCAGTTTCCATGGCATTATGAGAAACGATACGAACTGGAACGGATGCAGAAACAGGTTCCTGGGTAACAGATTGCGGCTGTTGTTGGCGCGGCTGTTGTTGGCGCGGCTGTTGCTGCTGTTCAGGCTGCTGCTGCGCATGCTGTTGTTGCTGTTCAGGCTGCTGCTGCGCATGCTGTTGCTGCTGCGCATGCTGTTGTTGCTGTTCAGGCTGCTGCTGCGCATGCTGTTGCTGCTGCGCATGCTGTTGTTGCTGTTCAGGCTGCTGCTGCGCATGCTGTTGCTGCTGCGCATGCTGTTGTTGCTGCTGCTGATATTGTTGCATCTGCTGCTGCGGAATGCCACCTTCAATGCTATGTTCAATAACGGTGGAAACAATCGTGTGTATGAACTCGGCGGTGGGAGCTGGACCCCACGGCATCTGCGCAGCGAAAACTGTAACAAAAAAAAATGATAATTAAATCTGTCTACAGAAAACCAGATTTGTATTTTTTTACTGTGCAGACTCAAGAGGGTAATATTGTTCAAATTTGTATTTGTATGTTAATTCCGGTGTCTATGATTGTCATTCAAATCGTATTAAAGCTAAAAAAAGCTAAAGTACCTTGGCCATCGCCCTGTATCGGGATCTGATTGATGGGAGCGCTGATGATGTGGCCCGCCGCCACGGCTTCAGCTGGGATCTCCTCCATGCTCATCACCACCTCCACACTATTTTGGTGTCCGAGGCCGCGGAAAATGTTCTCGAAATCTATATACATAAAAATATCTTTTATCATTTGATACATACGTGTTTATTTACGATCGGAATGAAATTAACTATTAAGTTCTACATAAAAAATGCTCGCTTTAATCTATGTTTCTTTTATATTTTACTTCATTAAGTTATTAATCATGCTAATGCAAATTCAAGAAACGCTTTTCATTGTTTTTTTTTACATTTGAAAAATTTTAAATAGAAGAGTTCACCTATAAAGACGGTCTCAATAAAAATTAAGTAAAAATCTAGTATATTATTCATACAAAAGAATGTTTGATTTCGCTTCTACTTCGCTTCGACTTCGCTGCGATTTCGCTTCAACTTCGCTTCGAACCAAGCGGTTCCACTAAATGCTATACCACTTACCGATGTACACTTGTCGTCGATTCGCGTCATCGGTAGCTTGTTGCGATTGTTGTTGCGACTGCTGCGACTGCGACTGGTCTGTGGAAGTGCCGCTATCATCAGATGCAGTACCAGAGTTTCCGGTGCCAGGTGCCGCCGTCGGCTGCGCTGCTCCAGTACCCGGAGGACCACCCTGGGGCGCCCATCCGGCTTGATTGTTCGTACGAGGAGATTGGACCACATTGATCACCGCCTGCAAAAAATAAACACATTCAGAATTCACATATAAATTAGTAATTTGAAAGATATAAAGGAAGATATTTTATTGTACTATTATCTATATTTGGTGGTGGGTAATATATAAATTGTAATAGAATTCCACTGCCGTGAGGCCTGTATTACTAGGTACTGTAGTGTCTAACAGTGGAAATCCTTCCTTAGAAATATTACAAAATATAATATTATGTAAACTTACATGGACAGGCATTGTTGCATGCATAGTTGCCATCTCTGAAGTGAGCTGAGGTATCCGCGGCGAAAGGTCAAGTGTTATATCGCTGATTGCGTGGTACGCGTGCGAAAAGCTGTGCATTATAGCGCACGTCAGCTCAATTGTACGCCTCTGAGTTGCCTTCTCTGCCTCGCTATAGACTGGGGGCTGCACAAATATACATTCAGTAAAAAAAAAAGTACAGTATTGACATGACACGTTGTTGACAAGAGTGCTCTTACCGCTGACGTGCCAACTCAAGTTTCGGTTATTTATTAAGTTTTATTGATACTATTTGACAACTAACCAATGAAGGAGCGGCACCTGAACTGTTTAATGTTGCCATTTTCACAATTTCGAAATTCCATAAAAAGCACGATATTAAGACATGTAGGTTAATTTCCTAATTTATTTGAATGTATCAATTTAAATAAGACGTAATTACTACGAGACTTCAATTGCAACATGGAGGACTATCTGAAGAAGTTAGGTAATTTTTGCTCACTAGTAACCCTTAAAACTTGTATACACTTGTCAATATCAAAAAAGCTGTCATAAAATCCATTTGTGACTTCCATTTGGCACAGTCCTGTCACATATTATATATACTCACAACAGTGCGATTGGAAACCATCAGAAGGTCCATGTACATCGCGCGGTATCTGGCGAAACGCAAATTCAGCACCTCCAACTCCTCCATCAGATTAGCCAAGTCCCTGGGGTAGGGACCTGAGGGTTGTAATCCGTGCCTCGGACTGTTTAACCAAAATGCACATATTATATATGTCGGATGAGCAACATCCGAAGTGTTTGAAAAACACACAACATCAGTGGTGGTAGGACCACTAACATGATTTTTAGCATTGCTCATCCTTAAATGAAACGCAGCCTTTGATGAATATCTTTATATTTCTCAGCAGAGTTTTTGCCTCCTTGAAGAGCTCTGAACACTCCGGCGGTTGTACTGAGACTGCATCTGTGCCGCCGGAACATTCTTATTTATACCCTCACGAGACTTACAATAAAGTGTTTGAATTTAGTAATCGTTTGTAAATTAATCTAAAAATTACAATAAATGAAATTTTAATCAATTAATCGATTGTAAGAACGTATTTACAAGAGTTATTTAATTAATTTCAACAATGAGATAATTTATTAGGGATGGTCACGCCGATATATATACATATTACTGTTTTGTTCCACATATATCGTATTGTACACTTTTCACTGCCTTACAGGTAGATAAAGAAAAAGTAAAAAATAATAACTTAGTGAATTTTTTTTTAATCAAAAATTGGCAAACGAGCAAACGGCCATCTGTATTCGCCGAAATAGCGAGGCGACCGTTGCCCATAGACATCCGCAAATGAAGATGCGTTAACTTTAATCAACAGAGAAGGGGACGCACAGAAAGAGGATATTTCTCCTTCCTAAGCGTCTCCTGTTCCGCTAAATCCACTTTCACTTCTTAATTAGAAAAGGGTGGGAAAGAGAAAGAGGAGTAAAATTAGGTCTCCGGAACGCACACTTATGAGACGAAACGTAGAATTGTCTGTAGAGATCCTGTCTTCTGTGTGGTTTATATGACATATACATTTTAAATAGAAATAAACTCACCCATAGTTGAAATTGTCCGCTCTAGTAACGACACCTACAATGTCATCAGCATGCCGTTGGAAATGTGGCGTGTCCTACAAAATAATAATATAATTTTTGTCATAAAACCAAATAAAATACATACATAGTAATAAACTAAACAGAGTCCAACTGACTGTACATATCTACAAAATTATTACTGTATTATTTTTAAGGGATAATCTTAAACGCTTATTTCTTCCAAACACCTTGGTGTTCCCGCTGCTCGTTTGCCCCCTTCTCTTATATAAAAAAAAATGTCTATCTTATTGTCGAAGCACTAGAATAAAATCACATTATTATCTAATACTGTCTCTTTTAATAATATTATAAATGCATATGTTTAGATGGATGGATGGATGGATTTTAGTTTGAAGGTATCTCCGTAACGGCTCAACGGATCTTGATGTAGAACATAGTCTGGAAGAACACATAGGCTACTTATTACGTTTCTTTGTCTTTAATTACGCGCGGACGAAGTCGCGGGCGACAGCTATTGTTACTATAAAAGTATTAATGCAATCTTATTCTATGCTAAATTACCCCGAGAAGCGAGCTGGGGATATGTTCGAATGCGCCAATGGCCTCGATGTCGTCTTCGTTTAGTGCTGGATTAGCTCGGCCGCCGGATCTACCGCTAGAGGTGGATGGCCCCGGCTGTTCTTCTTCATTAGTTAGAATGTGCTGCGAATATAAAATTGATCTTACCTCATGTGAATAAAAAAATTAAAACAATTATCATTTTGTGAAATATAAAAGTAACATAATGAATGAAGGAAAAAATTATGTAGTACAAAAAAAGAAGCGCAATTTCTATTGCAAAAATTTCCTTACCCTTCCTGCGACATGGTTGCGCAGCTGTAGGAGCGTGATTCTTATTTCCGAGATGACTCGCCGGACAAACTCCATGCGGCTCATAGTAGGCGATAAGTTCATGGATTCCTATAACAACATAGATTACAGTTAACTTCTAACGTTGAAGGTAAAAACGCTACAACTTCACAAATCTCCCAACAAGCACAATAACCAGTGGACAATAATTGAGACATTTGTCCAGTAACTTGTAATTGTATTCCCCACAAAAGATAGTTGCACCGCTGAAAGTGAAAAGAGATGAAAAGCGTTGAAAAGTGAAAAAATCCCTGGATTTCACCTTATAACGAAAGAAGTGTTAACATGATTTGCTAGAAAGCAGTAGCTCATTGACCACACTCTAAAATAGAATCTGGAGAGTTCAATTCTTCTCTCGACTATGGAAATTACCTAAGATACGCCAGCTTAGAAGACTATTTACCTATTTCGTATAACAACAAAATAATAGCAGACTATGAATTTTTATTTAAACATCATTACACCATTGAACAAGCCCATCGAGTTGTTGATAGAATATGAAAAACGCTAGAAGTAAAAGAGTACTAACTATAAACACTAGTCTTACTACTTAGAGTAGGTACTTTATTATAAAACTAGTCGTCAAAAAAAAAATTCTTCATGGGTTTAGGTTAGGTTTTTAACATTGTTATCAAAAAAATCTGAAAGTGTATACAATCGTGTTTCATATTTCATGTTTCCTTTTCATCCAGATCGCTATATATTGTTGTCTCTGACAGACATGACTGACTCATATTAAAATAATATATTTTAATGAGAAAAAAGGGTTGTAAAGGGTTGAAAGTGGGGGTAGAAATTTGTATGGAAGTATCGTCATTTTAACAGTTAGAAGCTTGAAACTTATTTCTAAATCTGCTTATTTGATATAAATAAATATGAAATTAAATTTTTGTAGAAAATTTTGCCCCCAAGGGTGCTAAATAACAATAGGGGATGAAATTTTGTTTGGCAATATGTAAGGCTTTGGTGAATGTTTTGTTTAATATGTTTTGATGTTACCCTTACCAATATTTAGTCTAGAGTATGAGTTGAAAGGGGTTGAAAGTGGGGATGGAAAATTGTATGGAAGTCTCATCATTTTAACAGTTAGAAGCTAGAAACTTATTTTTGAGACTGCTAATTATATATAAATAACTATGAAATTAAATGTTTTTAAAAATGTTACCCTCAAGGGTGCTAAATAACAACAGGGGATGAAATTTTGTTTGGCAATATGTGTGTTTTTTGTTTAATGTTTTGCTGTTACCCTTACCAATATTTAATCTAGAGCCCGAGAAAGGACTAAGGCTACATTTTAACGCGAATAAAGGGTTGAAAGTGGGGTTGGAAACTTGTATGGAAGTATCGTCAGTTTTACAGTTAGAAGCTTGAAACTTTTTTTAGGCTGTTAAAAAAATATGACATTCAATTTTTGTAAAAATATTACCCTCAGGGGTAGCACCCCTCAGGGTAATAACAATAGAGAATAGATAAAAAAGAAATGATACATTATCAAGTACATTTAGTGAAAATTGCACTGATCTGTATAAATGGATGAGGTGGGATTAAGCTCTTGACTTGTAATCTGCAGGTTCTGAGTTCGAATCCCGCCATGTACCAATGTGTTTTTCTATTTTCGATTTACATATGTACATTTATCTGACGTTCTTAAGGTGAAGGAAAACATCGTGATGCAACCGTTGCACATATCTGGAAGAAGATATGCATGAAGTGAACCAACCCGCACTGGGCCAGCGTGGTTGACTATAGCCTAGTCACCCTCAACTTAGGGCTCCGAGTCTCTCGGTGAGGACTTATAGTGAACTGATGATGAGTATGATATAAGGTCTACCTATGAAATTATCGTTTTGTGTCAAAAAAAAATTAAACGATTTTTTTCATGTATTTTTTATTTCTATTAATCGAAGTAATCACCCATACAATCAATGCATCTTTGCCAACGCAGTGGCAGTTAATGTCCTACTTAAAGAAATCAGCTGAAAGGGAGGTAACAAATTCTTCAATGACATTTTGTACTGCCTCGGCTTTGAATTTTTTCCCGCTTAGAAGTTATCCAAATTCTGGAAAAAGTAGTAGTCTGTAGACGTAGGGTCTGGTGAGTAGGGCGGATGACGCAGAGCTTCCTACCTCAGTTCTTGCAAGTTGAAGACCGTCTGCTGTGCAGTATGAGATCGCGCGTTGTCGTGCAGGAGCAGCGAAGACAAGCGATTGACTAATGCTGGTTGGAGATTTGCCAGCTTCTTCATCATTGTGTTCAGTTCTTCACAGTGCACATCTGCAGTAATAATCACCCCGTTTGGTAAGAAGCTGTGATGAATCACACCGGAGCTAGACCACCAAACAGTGACCTTCACTTTTCTAGGGGTAAGTTTTCGTTTAGGACAAAGTTTAGGTGCTGAACCAGGATCCAACCAACTTGCTGAGCGCTTGCGGTTATGAAACAGAATCCATTTTACATCGCAGGTAACAATGCGGTAACAAAATTCCTTCATTTGTGTGTCTGTTGAGCAGTGCAAGGCATGTCTTTTTACCTTGCCAATTTGACGCAAATGGTCCAATATTGTTTTGACGCTAACGTCGAAAGCTGCTGCTAATTCAGCCGTAGATTGTGTATCATCACCTTCAACAATCGTCTTTAATTTGTTGTTGTCGACCAAAGTCTTCGGGCGACCGCGAGGTTCATTTTTCAGGACAAAATTTCCAGAACGGAAGCTAGCAAACCAATAACAGGTGGTGCATTGGTTTGTAGTGTTAGCTCCGTAAACGTCGTTGATGTTGCGTGTCGCTTGTGCCGCGTTGCTGACACGACGATACTCATATTACCATAATTACTCTAATTTTTAACGTATCCATGATGACGAAAAAGATTGAAATTGCGATGAAAATGTAACACTAATCAATAAACAAATGACTACTTTTGGAAAAAGAATTCCATGTTTTTAAAATAAAATTAATTTGAAATTAGAATTCTGAGCCCAAATTTTTTTTTTTGATTTGAAATGGCCAGTACAGAACAGCAATTTTATAGGTAAAGACCTTTTACAAACCGAAAACATTTGCTTTTTAAGAAGTTATACCGATTTGAAAATTTTTGATTTGGACGTACACTTAGGGCCTTATGATCCACGGACCTGCTCGGTTGTCCGAGTGGGCGGAGAGGTGAACTCCGACGTGGCGCGTCCCCGGGTGGTGGATAGGGGAACGCCCCGGCCTTCTGCCGGGGTAGGGCTTCGGCCCCGCGAACCAAACACTGGTAGGTTAGCTAGGGTAAGCTAGGTTAAGTAGGTTAAGTAGGTTAGGCTGCGGGTCCCTTGTGGGCCCGCAGAAAAGAGGGCGGCGCTCGCCACAAGGCGAGCGTCTATTAGGTTAAGTTAGGTTAGGCGGGCCCCATGCGAGCCCGCACATTAGGTTAGGCTGCGGGCCCCTTGTGAGCCCGCAGAAAAGAGGGCGGCGCTCGCCGTAAGGCGAGCGTCTATTAGATTAATTAGTTATGTAAGTTAGGTTAGGGTGCGGGCCCACTTGTGGGTCCGTACAAGAGAGGGCGGCGTCTCGCCGCAAGGCGAGCGCCTTTTAGGGTTAGTTTAGAGTAGGCTAGGTTAAGTTAGTTAAGGTAGGTTAGGGTGCGGGCCCACTTGTGGGTCCGTACATGAGAGGGCGGCGAACCCGAGCTGAGTAACTGCCCTTTTCAGGGCAGCGAAAGGTGAGGGTGAGCCTTGAGTGTGGTGGGTGGCGCGGCCCACTAGGGTCGCGGCCGTCGGTCGGGACGTGGGAGCACGACCTCGGTAGCACTCTGCTTGCAGAGCTGTTATGCGATGGCGTGTGATCCTGCGTCCCATCGCGTAATCCCGGTGGCCATCACCGGGACCGCGGGCCCCTGTCTTGATCAAGACGGGGGCCAAGAGGTGGGTCTCTATAAACCCTGGCGGCACCAGCGGGGGAGGCGGGGATTCCGAACCTGCATTGCACGGTGTCGTCTTGAGGAGCGCCTAAGGGCGCAGAGAGGGCCCCTCCCGGGGCGGTCAGTGGGGCGTCGCGGTGGCAAGCTCACGCGATCCCGTGGCGCCCCACAGTATGGCCATGAGGGAACAAGGAGGTTTAGTGGGTATGCTCCCATTCGGGGAGAGAATCTCACATAACTCGCGTGTCTTCCCCGAGGCACGGAGTATGCATTAAGCATTCCTCCTTGTATAAAAAAAAAAAAAAAAAAAAAAAGGGCCTTATCATACTAGCGGTTTACGAACGGCATAGCAGCGTGGACGCTATTTTGTACACTCTCGTACAAACGCCAGCCCGTCCGTTTTTCTTTTTTCTTCAGGTGACACTGATCATCTCAAATGTGCGTCTTCATGTCTTAAGTCAGTTTGTATGTGTTGTTGCATCTGATAAAAATTTTTTAGGATTATTTTTTATTCGTTTGCAAAACAACACAAAGTAGTCGCTCTCATCCAGTCGATTAATTGATAATGGATCCTCCCAAAATCGTCGATGCTTTCGTTTGCGTCTCCTGCGTCTTCGAAGTAACATAACCAACAGCAGTGTTTCCATGTCGGAATCCGTTTTGTTACTAAGTGATTATAAGTCGTAAACCCGCTGCGAACACGCGACGATAAAGTTGCGCGTGTGCGACGAATTCGCTGCGCGGCCGCTCCGCCCCGAAGCCGTTCGCAAACCGCTAGTATGATAAGGCCCTTAATGTCGCTATCTTTATCGTAAAGGAGATAAGAAGTCTCGGGGGTTGTGTTGATTGTATCATTCATCATGTAAGACAGTATGTGATTGCAAATAAATAAAGTGTTTAATTTTTTTCTTTTTGTTGTATCAACTTGTACAAAATGGGTACGAGAAATTGTAAATAAGTACAAATTTAATGATTTCCGGATTCATATCTTGCTTACTTAAAAGTACTTTCACTTTTTTTTGTTTTTTACTTTTATTCTTCCATTTTTTTTTTTTGAAAACCGTTGAGTTGAAAATTATAACGAGCAGACATTAAGAATTTTTGCATCATCGGATGTGGATATGAAAGCTTATTGGCTTCAAACGCTTCCATCCAGTGTTTGGAAGACCTTACCAAGACCAGTATACTGTAAGCATGATGGGGAGTACCCCATCATGCTTACAGTATACAGTAATATTTGCGGGTTAATAAGAGAAACTTCTTCAGTAAAAGCCGGAAAAAGGAAAATTGTTTATTTTTAAATATCTTGACACACAAATGGATAGAATAAATCACAAATGGATGTTCGGTAACTCTTAAAAAATTTTCTCTGTCCGTGGATTTCTGAGACCAAAATCCCCGTTAAAACAAATTGTTATCTCTGTTCTTTCAAAGATAATGACAGGCATGAAATGTTTCATACAGAGATTTTGGTCTCAGAAACCAGCGGTTTGACAATTTTATGTATTTACAATGATTCAAATTTTTCAAAAAAAAAAAAATACTGTTATGAAAAATAATGTATGAATTCATATAACAAAATTGATATGTTTGTATGTAATATCGAAATAAAATGTTTGTAAATAACTTATGGTGTGTTCATGATCGTGACCGTACGAGAGTGGGCTGGACTTCAGTAAGGGGGCGTTCATAAAATACGTGAGATGTTTAAGGGGAGGAGGGGGTCGAGTCAAATCTCACCTAATCTTACGTTGGAGGGAGGGGGGGGAGGTCTCGGCAAATATCACGTAATTTTTTGTCTGAATCAAGCAAAAAAAAAACTATTTTGGTGCATTTGATCCAGATTGCACATGCTTAAGATTTCATCTTAAGCGTACTCGTAATACGATTAAGATCATTCCCTAATTCGTTCTAAAAAAATATTTCATTTATACTTCGACGTTATACATTTACTGACTGTCAAGCCACCATCCCCCATGAAAAAAATATATAAAAAATACGACGAGCTAATGAGTTACTGTGCGCAAGCGCCAACGGCTTAGAGTGGCTAGATCCAAGTTGAAGGAGCAGATGATTTTAAATCAATTTTTAAATCTGAAAATCATATGGACATGTTGGTTCCAATAATCTCTCTTGAGACAACGCATGATTCTCCATGGACTGAATTAGAGTAGATATTCTTTTTTAAACTACAGAACTTACGATTTAAGAATTCTATTGTTAAATTTTTATTACACTTATAATTAAACTCTCAGAAATATTGATTACTAGTCTTAACTAGCGCTAGTCGTAAATAAAAACACGAAGCAAATTTTCTTTTCTTTTTACAATAATCTAACGCGTTTTAGTAAGAAACCCACATTTTGAATAATCTCACGTGATATTGGGTGATGAGGGGAGGGGGTTGAATAAAATCTCACGACATCTCACCAAAGGGGGGAGGTCTGAAATTTCAAAAAAACCTCACGTAATTTATGAACTTCCCTAACACGCAGTGTTTAGTTAGTAATACTTGTTTATTTGATTCAACATTAATTCATATACGCTTGGTGCAAATGCCCCAAATCATTAGCTAATGTGTTTGTTATTGTCGACATTTAATGTAAATTCGTTCAGTTGCACTACGGCCATTGTTTGTTAATGGCTCTGTTCTGATAATTCTTAGAGAAGAGGGTAAACGAGCGGCGGGAACACCGACGTGGTCATCGCCGCCCTTGGACATATGCAATTGAGTGTTTGAAAAATTTTTTTTTTTTTTGAAAAATGGAAGTATCATCTATAAGTTTTATAGCAAAACAATTTTTTTTTTCGCAATAATTAAAAAGTTATATCAAAATAAAAATTAATTTTTAATTTAATTTTATTTTTAATTAGAACAAATCCGAGCGCGTGTGACGTCATAATGTTAGTTTTTACTCGTATTAGTATACAGAGATAATAAGTACAGTGCTTTGTTTTATTTCATTTATAATGTTTTTGTCAACTTGACAGCTGACGTATAATAGTTGTAAACGCTGCACTATTATGAATTTGCTAAACATTATGACAAGTATAGTGGCTAATCGTGGTGCGTTCACATTCACGTGACTATATTTTAAATTTTATAATCGCTTTTAATTAATTGAAATAAGTTTTTTTTTTCGTTTTTCACGTTACATATCGATAAAATTAATAATTAAGTTTTAAAATACATAAAAAAAATATTAATTTTTTTTTCAAACTCCCAATTGTCACTAAGGACAATTAACTAACGATTTGCAGGTGCGTCTTGTTTCTATGTTACTGTTGCGCGGCTGATGTGACTGCGACTTTATAATTCTACATCACTTCCCCTCAAACGAAGCATTCTTGATGTCATGCAGGACCAAGGCTTTATCCTGAAGCGTCGATCATGATGACGAGCAGGTTATAGATGGACGGATGATGGGCGGATTTTGAGATAAATTAACTTGTAGCTTTTCTCCCACACATGCGCACTTCATACGGGCGATGTGCGAGCAGCGTACTGTGTGCGTGCGGGCTGCGTGCGACTGCAAGGTTGCTTCCTTGTTTCCTACATGACTGTGGGTATGTCTTCCTTGCTTCGAGAAACATCGTGTCAAGAAAAACTCCAATTCATTGCACAGTGAATACTTTTATTCCATTTTCAACATTTCTAACGGTCAATTCTACTAGACGACTGTCTTTCCACTAGACGACTTATCACATCGACGGATATCCAACGACTGGCCGAGCTCCTGACTCAATAATCAAACGCTGTTTCAACCCCACCACTCTCAATGCATTCGCCGGAAGTTGTCACAAAAGAGTGGCGGGGTCGAGCAGTGCTGCCATCTAAGAAAACTAAAACTACCTTTTATAAAATTATTACAATCGGGAATTTCTTCTTTGCTTTGAAACGTCGTGGTCACCAATTCGGTGTATTCATGATGTTGACCGTACGAAAGACGACATCAGATGTGTTAAAAAAGTAAAAAGATTACTTAACACATCTGATGAAAGTTTTAAAAGATGGCAGATAACAAAAAATAATTATTATTATAATCTCCACATATCAGCGAAAAAAATCAAAGATATGTGAGAAATCATCCAATACGCAGTGGGCCATTGTGGGTAACTATGGCCTGGTTACTCCTTACATGCAGTAGGCTCCGAGCTCCATTGGCCAGACTAAACTATTAAATCATGTCTTGATATGGTATGCTGATCCTGTTTTAACATAATTAATCTTGTATTGTTTTTTGCTTTTTTATCTAATTTTGATTGATGGTAACTGATTTTTTTATATATATATTGAGTCCAAATGATTAAAAATTTACTCACCATCAGTCTTCGTATCTCTTGGCGGGTATGTGCTGTGTGGTCGCCTGCGCTGTGGAACCGGACACCTTGGTTGCCCGTGCCGTCGTCGTCGTCGTCCCTGAAGCGCCTCGACTCTGCGGCAGGTGGTGGCCGCTGGACCATGTGTATCACCTTCCCGTGAACACCTAAAGCAAACAGGCATTTATTTGTATTTTTATTAAAACAATACTAAAAATATTTATTCTCATCATTGTGAATTCACTTTCCCACCGAAGGACTCAAGCCGACCCTAAATTACCGGTGACTAGTCCTTAGTCAATCACATTAGCCCTGTGCAGATTGGTTGCCTTCATATACATTTTCACAGAAATGCGCAGCTTAATTACAATACGAACGTCGATTTAAAAATCGAACCCAGACCTATGCCCAGTAGTGGGCAGACAAAACACTGATGATTATGGACCCAAAACTCTAGATTACTAGCCAGGTACTTAACCACTGTGCTACCTTCTTCCATTTTGTAGAGATTTCTAGTAGCTTAGTATCCTAAGTGTATCCCTAAGAATAAGAAGTATCCCTCAGAGTTAGTTAATCAGCAGTAGACCCGGAGACCTGCAGATACTATTACTGTCTATGAAAAAGAGGTATGCTCGCTCCTTAAAGAACCCTAAGTTGTACTGACTGAAAATACCGCTGAAGACAGACCTTCCCGAAATGTAGCTATGCCGAGTATTTTTTTTAATTTATTGAACAAAAGAAAAGTTTTAATGATTCAACAAATACCTATCTGTAATTTTAATTATTCTTGATACATACCATACTCAGTTAGCTTCTTATCATCTTGAAGCACCCTCCCGCAGAAGATAAGCCGCTGAGAACCCACGTCGATGTCCATCTCCTCCTGAATAATGATCTTAAGTTCTTCGACTGTGGTCTGAGAACAAAGATTTGATAATACATACATTGAAGACCACTACAATATTCAGATAGTAAATAACAATGATTATTTTACATAGCACAAATACATATATAGTGAGTGAAAAAACAATTGGTTGTCTTTTTTACTTGGATATTTTAATTAATTTCTTAATATATAGCCGAAGCTTATTTCTCTTTTACCCTACTCAGTATTAACATCTTACTTGTTACTTCGTTCAATTATTTTTTTCTTTTGATCGACACAAAGGAAAACCAAATTAAATTTTCAGAAAAAAACTAAAAAGTCATATATGATAATGTCTGCTATTTCTAGAATTTGCTGTTACTATATTTAGTTAATTTTGGATTTGGATCGAAACAAAGGATAGTCAACTCTAACATTTTGTATCAATTATTAAAATTATTTAACCACCATCTTGTGTAGACGACCATTTTGATTTTATTTTGTACTGAACTGAATTTCTAAGCATATGGTAATTTTGTAGAGGATATTTCTACCTTTACATTCAATTAACAATCATTTTAAAATACATTTTTCAAACGAAACATAAAATCCAAATTCATACTTGAAATGTTAACAAATCAATGCTACACAGTTAATTAAAGCACATAATTTTAGATAAGTTACTAACCTGATCGTCCAACTCAAAATAATGTTCACCATTCCGTTGGAAATCTATCATAGTAAATTTAATCAAATTCAAATTCATCGTGAATCAGTTAATAGAACGCAGACTTTTTTCAACAAAGGTGTCCACCGAACTCCGTCAGAGATTGACAAAGTCTTACAGTAATCCCTATTTCATTAATTATATGAAATAGGGATCAGCTAGTTAGACAATGTCAGTGTAAGAGATAGTTTACACCTGTTGGATGTCACTAAAACAATTCACGTTTTTCCAACACCCATTTTCTCTAGAAGGCGTCACGAAATGTCGGGCGTTTCGCCAGGTAACTTTGTCCGGGGTAAAAATCAATCGAGCAAAGACAGCGCAGCTACGCCCTGGCGCATGCGTCGCGCAGACACACGAATACGTCGCAGTGCAGTGTTAATATGTATACATATACTATTGAACAGCAACTCTAGCTCTGCCCGGGATGGACGAGACAACAAAGGCGCCGACCCGATCAATACAAGCCGCCCGACCCCCGAAAAATGATGTATTTAATAAGTGTCCTACAGCGCATGTACTTTGGGCGTGGACGGCATCGATCGGCGCAGTTAAAGGCTTCAACAGGTCAAATGCGCCGTTTGTAGAGGAAGATAGATAAGCATCGAAATTCGCAAATTATAATATGCAAGATGTTCTTTCTATTTGTTAGCGAAGTTTTTTACAGAGAACATGTACTTGTAACACCATACAAATTTTGCAACAAAATTCGTTAAAAACCGTTACAACTAAAAGAAAATGAAAATAATACAATAAAAATAACACATGCAAACTTCATTGTTAGCTTAAGATAGTAACAAAGAAAACGGTACATGCGAAATTATGGTAGGGTATATATTATTGGTAAGGAGTAAAGTTAATTGAGGGTTTTATTTTTGATCATAGGAAAAATTATATAAAAATATGTATGTAAATAACAATTACTAACCTCATCGCCCACTTCGAAATGATGATTTTGTGAATCTAGCGTTTTTATTGTAAACTTGATCATTTTTATGGACTCATATATTATCAAAGTAAAACACTTCTCACAAACAAAACTTTGAAACTGAGAAACACCCGAGAAATAACTTCAATTCATAAGCCTGTCTTCCGTAGAGACTCCCTTGCTCACTTGGTAAAAGAAGACTTACGATAGGGGAAGCGGGAGTGGCGGAACAGGGTTGGATTCAGAGTTCAGACTATAAAAAACAAATGGACTGCTCTACGGTAAAGTCTACCTGTGACAGGGGCGCCACTTACCTCTTTTGCTTTATCTATGTCAAAAGACACATCAACAAATAACATTTAAATTAATATAAATGGAGTATTTTATACTTATTTTCTAAAAAGCTTACATACATTTTTCCTCAATGAATGCCGTAAATTTTTTTATGTCTTTAATCATAAATTCATAGTCATTTCGTTAGTTTCGTAGATGACATTAAAACGTCAGTGGCGCCCTCAAGGCCTGTTAACTATATTCCTGATTGGCTATACCAAAGGCTACAAATCGATTTAAAACCAACCCTGGTCACAAGTGTTGCCAGCATTCGCAATTAAAAGAAATCGCATCACCTTCGGAACCCAAAGAAAATGTAGAAATGAGTATGAGCTGAATAAATGAAATGCTTCCAAACAAGATAATATGAACTTAAAAGGTAATCAAAAATGTAATGAAAATATCAACTTATTTGAATTATTTTCCTTATGGCATACAAGCAAAAACTTGAAACATAATTTTTTCGTTTTTTATTATTATCAGTAACAATCGTAACGTTTTAAATTTATTTTTTGGAGAAAATAAATTTAATAAATCATTATGTTTAAATTTATTTATTATCTGCAATTAAAGCTAAGTTTCCTCTACTGCTTCTATTTTGGCTATGGACAAGTTCAACCACAGAGCATAGCAAAGAGAAACCTAGATTTATATTTATTGATTTTATTGGTGGACATGTTATATACATTTTATGTACTTTGGTGGACGGACTCGTGGAGGATTCAGAAATTATGATAAATTAATTTTATGTAATATATATTTGAATCTCGTTGGGGGGACTGCAAGAACTTTTTTTTGAGAAAATACAAATTTTTGTAAAAAAAAAAAATTACAAAAATATGCAAACGATAGCGTTGCCTATTTCATTTTTATCTCTAATTTCTAGCAACGATACCCACTAAGCCTTCAGAATTTAAGAACCAAGAGTAATGGATTGATATAAACATGCCTTGAAATAATATTCATATTGTGACAGTAGGGTCGATCTCGTAAACAAACAATACTCTGATTGGTTTAGCCACTTGTTGCTCCTAAGTCTCTTCAAAATATCACATTGTAGGGAAAGGTGTTCAAATGAATTCTTTTATTTCACAAAAACCTTCTAACAAACATCGATTCATTTATAATTTCGCATCTATATATATAAAAGAAAGTCGTGTTAGTTACACTATTTATAACTCAAGAACGGCTGAATCGATTTGACTGAAGATTGGTGGGCAGGTAGCTTAGAACCAGGAAACGGACATAGCATAATTTTTACCCCGTTTTCTATTTTTTATTCCGCGCGGACGGAGTCGCGGGTAAAAGCTAGTTTATAATATTAGTAAGATAAGGCATAGATGGATGTATGGATGCTTGTTAGAAGGTATCCCTGAAACGACTCAACGGAAATTGATAAAATTTGGCACAGATGTAGAACATAGTTTGGAGAAACACATAGGCTACTTATTAATTTTTTTTTTTAAATACCGAGCGGACGGAGTCGCGGGTGACAGCGAGTGTATGCGATATTTCATTGTCAGCTTCTTATTGATACCCAATCAACTAATCGTGTACATTGGTTGAATTTTGGACAAGAATTACTATATACATTATAAATAATAAAGAGGTTTGGAAACTACTTTAGGCTATTACCATGAGAAACCTAATTTGCCAAATTAGAATCTCCTTAAGTACGTAAAAGATCAATTTTACCATAGAATTATATTGCCATCACCCTTGTAACAGACTGCATATAATTACTTACTAATTCTCTTTGACAAGAGACTACAATTTGTACCATCTTGTTTACATTATGCCAGTGCAGTTGAGCTTTCCTGGCATTGATTTTGAGCGATACTTTCCCACCATACTGCCAATGAAAACCAGGCATAAAAGAAATGTATGCTCCAGGCCCTGATTCAATTGTTTGAAGATTCGGTAAGATATACTTATATGATGCAGGAGGTGGAAGGATGGATTGTTTTTTTTTCTGTATTAAAATGACACTATAAATTTTAATCCTTTATTGACACATAATCCTTATTTCTAAAGTAGTTAAAGATACAACGACAAGACAATGATACATACCATTAACAACAATTTTCAAGTTTAATAAATGACTAGTACGGAATGTCTGGTTCCCAATTGTTTAAATCATACCTCATTTTAATCAATTGAAACCATTATTGTGGATCACTACATATTATTAATACATCTAGAAGTATAGTAAAATGACCAGAAATATTTTTATTACCTTTAGGTAGTTGTTATATTATTTATATATTAGTACATTCAGATATATAATTTTTTATATACAATAGTTTAAAACTTCAGAAGGAAAATTAAATAATACTTTGAATCAGTCTTAAAGAACTTAACTATTTACTTGAAGTTTCTTGACAACAAGATCTTTTTTTGAATTTTATCATTTTTAACTAAAAAAATTCTCAAGTTATACTTAGAAATAGAGCTAAACAAGTACCAAATATGTACCATGTACCCTGTTAATTAAATAAACATAATATAAATACAAAGAGCATATAAATATTCATAACAAAAAAGACATGACTTATATAACAAACAAAATAATAAATAGATATCATAGTTAAATCTAGGAACATGTATAAACTTTTTTTTGAATCTAAATCAACATAAATATCCAAATTGGAAAATATATATCTTATGTTACAACAATTCTTACACATATATCACATCAGCAAAGTCTTTAAATGCACATTCAATAAACATTAACACAGATGAATTTCTTTGACATAGAATTGAATTAGTTTTCACCTTATTTAATATGGCACATATGAAATGAAAACGAGTGCCTCGAAATATGATTTGTCAAAATATCCTTAATAATACTAAAAAGCAAGGGAATCTTCACAACTGCTTGGGAATAGATAAGCAAGGAAATCATTTGCACAACTATAACTAACACTATACACTTATAACCATGTTTTAGTTCTTGAATGTAACAAGTTTACGTGACAACATTGATTAGAAATTGACTAGATTCTTCTTTATGAATTGTCGGTTCTCCATATTTGACTCTTTTCCTTGCAAAGTGAAACTGTACGTCGTCACCCACAATTCTTGTTCATCTCAGATGTTCCATTACCATGATTTCTCTCCAGGACCAACATTGTTTCAACACATTGTTTTCGGTGACTTCATAAAATATTTTACTGATTTTAAATGGTTAATTCATAAAATACTTTTGTTATCTTAAGTAATATTTCCTCTAGTTTAATTAACATTTATCAAACACAAATAAGTGTACATCAACCTTATTTACTAACATCTAGATCTTGTTTTATTTGTTATTTTTGCCTGATTTACTTGACAATCATGCAAAAAAAAATTTTTCCCATTTAGTTTATGAAAAGATTTATATGGCAAAATAGGTGAGTAAGATGTTTAAGTAACAAACGGGAAAACTAGGATGCAATACTAAAAAGAAGGATGCAATTAATTGCATAATATTTTAGCCCTCTAAGATTACAATTTACGAGGACTTATACTTCCGATGCTTAAGCCGTCCTTTGAAAAATTTCAAATCCTTCCGGTGTCTCAACCGGTAAAGTGAAGTCACCGATGTCAAGGTTAAAAGCAATTAAGAAATAGGGGCTCGCTGTGTAAATATTCAACCACTGGATGTCTCCACCCCTGCTTGCGGATGGGCATTCGGAATATTTAAAAGCTACCTCTTCAAAGGTAAACTGCTTGGTAGTTATCAGCACATAGCATTTGCTTATCACATAAGCAGCTTCTCTCTTTGTGCGGGGTATAAAATTTAGACGCCAATACTCAGGGTCTGAGTCTCTATGCTTAATGAGAATGCGACTGCATTTAATTGCGATGGGGTAATTACGCGGTGCTGGAGCTGTAGGTCTATTCCACTGCGTTTTGTTTGTGTAGTTATTGATGTAGTAGTATCTTTTCGATGCTACGCAGTAGCCCGTCGTCCATCCTTCTGGTAAAGGATACAGCAATCTGAAATTTTGTTGAGATGTTTTACTAAGAATAAATTAATCGTAGTCATTAAGGCATATACAAACAATGAATTGCAAATATCTTTTTAATTTTTTTTTTATACAAAACGAATCAATATTTAATTTTGTTCTAAGTTATGACTAAATACACAACAAACGAATTAGAAATAATAGAATATTACATTTGATTGCTGCTGTTTATGAAATCCATGACTTCGTTGACAAATGTTTCTTCAACAACGAACGCCTGATCTTCCTTAGTTCACTTTATAGAATAAACAAAATGGCTGGTATTTTACACAATTGTCATGTCTGAATTTATGGATCTATAAAATCAAAACAAAATGGCTGCAACCATGGACCATAGAATTACATTCCAACTTTGACTTTTAAGGACAGGACCTGACAAGCGCTTTCTGAGCGCTGGGATGGCTGGATCTCGCGAAGTTGGCCCTCACACTTCATTTTTTTTTTTCAATGCAAATCATTAGAGAATCGTTTGATTTTTGATAGACATTGAGAGAAAACAAAATCGTTTGAGAGTTTATACTTTGCTGTAATAAATATTTCAACATTGGAGGATAAATATAATTGGACTTATAAAGCAATTTTCCTTTCTTCCGAACTAAATATGGCAACTATACACTTAGACGTTTCAAATTTATTTTGTAGGTGGATAATCTTTTGAGTGTGATTGAGAGATAAGAAAAATCGTTTGAGAGTTACTTCTTTTTCTGTAATAAATAATTTCAATTTCGGAATCGAAAGTTACAAATCGATTTTTCTTTTTTCCGAATTAAATATGGCATATATGCACTAAGACATTTCAAATTTAATTTTTAGATAGAGGATAGATTCAGAGAAATTTATTGTGTTGTTTTTACATTGTACGTAAATTGTAAGATAAATTTGAAACGTCTTAGTATTGCCATATTTAAATCGAAAAAAAAAACATAGATTTGTAACTTTCGATTGTGAAATTGAAATACTTATTACAGAAAAGTGTAAACTCTTAAACGATTTCGCTTTTCTCTCAATGTCTCTCAAACGATTCTCTTACGATTTGCATTGAAAAAATATTGAAGCGAAATATGTGGGGCCAATTTCACACTAAAATTGGAAATTGTTTTTACGGAGACAGTAGGAACAGTCAAACGATATTTCTTTTCTCTTAAACCCTCTCAAACGGTTCTCAAACGATTTGCATAAAAAAGTAAAAAAGGAATGAAGTGTGAGGGCCAGCTTCACGGAGGTCACTTACTACCTTAATAGGAAGTAGTTATGTACATACTCTTTGGTTAGTTCGACTTACTTCAAAGAGTACAATGATATATATGTAAGAATTATGTATGAGGATTAATATATCGACGCGACGCTGGAAAGCATAAACGCTGTAACCCTTGAAATCGCGAATATGTTTTTCACACGTTAATAATTTCAACCATTATCAAACAATAATGATTTTATTATAGGTTGGCAAATACTACACAATATTGCTAAATACCGCATGCTTGTAGGCGTATCAGCTCACGAGTTATGATTTTTTGGCTCTCCTGTAAAGTTTATACTTTCGGGGTTACAGCGTTTACGCTTTCCAGCGTCGATATGTATGACTTACTTGATTGAAGTGTAATATTTCGACATAAAGTAAGGTTACTTCTTACTAATATTATAAATGCGAATGTTTAGATGGATGGATGTTTGTTTGAAGGTATCTCCGGTACGGTTCAACGTTACTTGATGTAATTTGGCACAGATTAAAACATGGTCTGGAAGAACACATAGGCTACATATTACGTTTTTATTTAATTTCTCGCGGAGGGAGTCACGGTCGACAGCTAGTTGACTTAGTGCATGTAAACACGTTAAGGATGGGTTGTTGACTATTTCCGCATCAAAAAATCAATATGTTTATTGCTTCTTTTTGTACGACCCTCGAATAATGACCGTATATAAAAGGGTTAATAACACATTTTTAATATCCCCTCAATATAGATACGAAATGTCAAGATTTGTTGATTAAGTTCAATTCAAAACATTTCCTAAAAATAAAATTTGTTAAAAGTAGGATTGATTTAAAAATATTTTTAATATTAATTGTTTTTTTATTTTTATTTTGTTCAGAAGCCAGAAGTCAGCTGTAGATTGCATGGATCTCGATGAAATTTGGTATAAATGTAGAACACTGTCTGGAAGAACTATAATCTCGTAAATGTGTACGGTTTCTGTATGATACCATTTATTCACATAACTCCGCAACGTTTCTAAACATTTTATTGAAATTTTTCACAGATATAGAACATACTCCCGAGTGGCACATGAGGTACTTTTTGAACCTCCTTTTTAATTTTGCCCGGAAGAAGTTGCAGGAAAAAGTTACTAAAACTATACATTTTAAAATTCAATATACATTTATTCATAAGTACTTATAAAAAAGTATAATATTAAATATTTTTTGTTCTCTAGGCTCGCAGCACAGAATTACTGCCAAGTATGAGTACCTCATCACAGCTCAGACCTTAAACTGTGAAACTATTAAACCAATTTCGAAGTCCAGATGAAAACATAGTTGTTCACTATGTCCGGTGGGGAGCATGTTAGGATCGGATTTATTTAGTAAATGGATAATTGAAGGGGAGGAGGGACAGGTGGCCTCGACGGTGATATCGGTGAGTGTTGAAAAGCGGCGGCATCCGTTACCGGGGCTAGATAACCTCATTCGGTGCATCCTTTTTAAGTCAGAAATGACTAGGGCTGCCTCTGCTGGTTTGGCCAAAATTCTACGGCTTTGAATATTTGAGCTAGAGATTTGACATTGATTTGCTGTTTTTTTTCGTTGTCCAGTAAAGACTCAAGGATTTTTAAGTACCGCGCGCGCTGTCTTTTACAAGTTTTCCCTCAGTGCGTGTCATTTGACATAATATTGATAATTAAGTACTAACGCAAAGTAAACAATATTTAATATATTATTATTTATTAGTTGATAAAATCATTAACAATTTTTATTAGGTCTTAATAGTGAAATTGTTTCATAGAACTTTATCTGAAACTAGCGGTATTGTATTACGGAGAAAAATGTATTGTACTACTGCGTCTACTGCTAATACTTTTAGAAATACATCGATGCAACGATAACAAACAACCCATACCCTTATTACTGTAGTATTAAATGCAAAAGGAATGTTCGAAGGAATGTTGACGCAGGTCGACAAAATACAAATGGCTAAAAGATTAGCATTTTCAAACTGAGCCTTATGTTATTATACCACACATAAATATGTTACTCCTTAATCACCTGTCTTCTTCAAGGCATTCCACTGATATATGAGTCGTGCGCCAGTTTTATAAATACCAATGAATACAAGAAAGGCTTAGATCAGTACTTTGTATTCTGTGCAGTCGTCAGATACGTGACGAATTCTACACAATGTTAAATTATGAAAAACTTATACGTACCTTGAACTGGCCTGTTGTTTGTAAACAATGATATTCAGTTTATCATCATAATCTAATATATAAAATTCTCGTGTCACAGTTTTCGTTCCCGTACTCCTCCGAAACGACTTGACCGATTCTCATGAAATTTTGTGAGCATATTCAGTAGGTCTGAGAATCGGCCAACATCTATTTTTCATTTTTTTTTAACTGCGCGCGGACGGAGTCGCGAGCGACAGCTAGTAATCTATAATCTTATCCATTTATTGTCTATTACAATAACAAAATAATTACTTTTTCCTCAGAAAAAGATTTTTTTCATATCCGCAGGGACGGAGTCTCGGGCGACAGCTATTTATTATAAGTAGTTGAGATGAATCTGCAAATACTGTCTGTTTACCTATATTTTTATTCAAAGTATCTATGTTCTAAAATAACCAAATCTTCTATCTATCTATATATATAAAAGAAAGTCGTGTTAGTAACACTATTTATAAATCAAGAACGGCTGAATCGATTTGACTGAAAATTGGTGGGCAGGTAGCTTAGAACCAGGAAACGGACATAGGATAATTTTTACCCCGTTTTCTATTTTTTTTATTCCGCACGGACGGAGTCGCAGGTAAAAGCTAGTGAAATATATTTACCTTTACGTGGCACTGCCACGTAGACTTTAAGGTTATTTCCGACCTTCTGTTTTTCCAATCATATATTGAACGAGAATGAAGATTGAACTCTTTTATACGATTCGTCCGTCGGAATTTGCGGCCAATCAAATAACTAACAACAAAGTTTTATTTCTATTTATGTTGAACTCGTTGCTTGAACCTTGCTTTTATGTCTGGTATATTTTTCTTATAAAGATACTAGCTGTCATTAGACACCGTCCGTGCGGAATAAAAAAAAAGTTTATTCGTGGCCTATGTGTTCTTTCAGACTGTGCTCTACATCTATGCCAAATTTCATCAAGATCCTTTGAGTAGTTCCGGATAAACCTTCAAACAAACATCCATCCATCCAAACATTCGCGTTTATAATATTAGTAAGATAAGTTAAAGCTTTTACTTCCACATTCATTACGATTAATGGTATCTATTATCGTATGTATGTTAAATAAATTGATTAATTTTAGTACAAGACATAATATTGATGTATAAACAATAAAAATATAAGTATTTAAACACTCGTACGTGTATTACATACACAAAACAACGTTGGAAAATAAAAGATAACATTTTACTACGAACATTAACTACGTATTTCAATTGTTTCCTCTGTAATGGCCATTTGACACAAAACAGTGTTTAACTAAAATGTACGATTTACTTGTAAATGCAAAGCAACGAGGTTATTAAGAAGTGTGACGAATATTTTTTCGATATATAAAATGTATAAGTATATATGTACGTACATTTGTACCTTTTAGAATCTTAAATATGAGCATTATCTCTATATATGTATAAAAGAAAGTCGTGTTAGTTACACTATTTATAACTCAATAACTTTTTGAGTTATAAATTTTAACAACAAATTCATATTATTGTTACATTTTCTTTTTCAAAGAAAACTATCGCAACTTATTTTTTTTCTATATGTTTTTTATGTCTTTTTTCTTTTCTGTATTAATAAACTTTACCTGTGTATTAAAAAGATTTGTATACAAAATAAATATGCTTATCACCCGTATTATTTATGTTTTTAATGTAAGCAATAATTTTAATAATTTACATATTTGTCTTCAACCAGGAAATATTATTAATAATAAATTAATTTAATAATGAATACGATATTAGCTAATAAAATAAGTTGGGGAGATAATCAATATTAATTAAGGAATATATAAATACGCCATCTATTATCAAAATTCAGCTCTTGCTCATTAACTTTAATCTTTTAATAGCCTTATTGGGGTGTTTTGCGTTGGACCGATCAATCGGCCCAATGGGAAAATTTCTTACTGGGCCGATGGTTAAGCCGAACGGCCCAACGGGAAATATCGTTATGATTCACAAATAAGCTTAGTATGTAGAGAGTGTTTTTATATTAATACGGGAAGCGAAAACTCTGTACAACTCTTTAAGGAAATTACGTGAACGGATGAACGTAAAATTTTATTTCCAAATTATTGTGAAGAAGAAATGTATAAAGCTATTTTTAGTCCAGAAAGAAGAAAAAATACTTCGATTCTGAATTGTAGTCAAATTTCGACCAATGGGCGAACACAAGTCGGAATAAAGGTGCGACATTGCATAATTTTACATCCTATAACGCACCGAACTGCGTCAACTACGAGTATATTCCGGTGTCAACACACACATGACGAATTAACTTAATTATGATTCCAGGCCGTTACTGAATAATGCGTGATCTCTTGCAAATGCGCTTCATTCATCATAACGCATACAATATTCAGTGAGTGCATCCGCAGGCAAAGTCCATGTATCTTTTACTATATACCTATAAATCTGCTATTTAAACACACTTGTAACTATTAAAAATATGTCAAATCTATTTTATTGTGCTTCTATAGTTTCGGAATAAAAGAAGTTAATATAATAATCTTATATATAAAACTAGCTTTTACCCGCGACTCCGTCCGCGCGGAATAAAAAAATAGAAAACGGGGTAAAAATTATCCTATGTCCTTTTCCTGGTTCTAAGCTACCTGCCCACCAATTTTCAGTCAAATCGATTCAGCCGTTCTTGAGTTATAAATAGTGTAACTAACACGACTTTCTTTTATATATATAGATTTCCATGTCACAATGTTAGTTACCATACTCCTCCGAAACGGCTTGACCGATTTCTATGAAATTTTATATGAGCATTCAGAACGTCTGAGAATCGGCTACTATCTATTTTTCATTAAGTTTTTTTTAACTGCGCGCAGACGGAGTACAGCGACTAGTGATATAAAAAATAATATTCTTGTATTTGCGTATGCGAAAATGTATTATTGGTAAATCTAAATCCATAATCTGCCTACGTGTTTGTGAATATACTTAGCTATTACTCTTTTCAAATATCTTGGCGGCTCAAGGTCAAGGTGAAAGAACAAGTATCGAATAACAACTCACTCTGCATAACTTAATTCACCTTTCGATCACAACTATGTTTCAAAATACAGCAATGTTAATAATCATCACCAAAACGATTGTTTAACAAGCAGTTAGAGTTACATAGTATCAATGGTATAACGGAGAGCGCATGAATAATTAAACGTATTCAGCTTCAACAATGTATCGCTCCATTCTGCAGCTCTTTGCCGGAACTGAATTGGATATGAGATCGACAGAGTACAGACATGCTACGAGGCTATACATATTTGATGCTTTCATTTTCCTGACTGAACACTGGTTATATAAATCTACCATCGACTTAATTACCTATGAATCTTGTATTTATTTGGTTTCTTTTTCAATTTCCACTATTACTTTAAATTCACCACATTATATCCTGACCAAAATGTTATTATCATATTCTTGCCCTTTTCCCTACTAGGCAATGTACCTAAATTTACTCCATTCTTACGCATATCCTTCACACAATATATCCATACTTTTCTCAGTCGACGCGTGTATGAATATTTAATCGCATTTTTTTGTATTACAAGGTGGCAAATGGCAAACGGCCGAAATGGCGAAGCAATCTATGCCCATAGACATTCGCAATTGCAGATGCGTTGCCTACCCTTAATCGACGAAGGAGGAGACGCACAAAAAGAGAATATTTAACCTTCCTATGCATCTTCTCCTCCATCAAATACACCTCCCCTTCCTATCCTTTCCTTATATGAGAAGGGGTGGGAAGGGAAAGAGGACGTAAATTTAAGCCTCCGGCACCACACTCGTCAGACGAAACGCGGAATTACTTCCACTTCACGTCTGTCTTCTGTGTGGTTGTGGTATTTCACTGAGCGAGGACAATTCGTTCAACTGATGTTGTTGTTGCTGGCGTCTACCACTATTAAATAAATACCGTAACACATGCTGCATGCATCGATGCATAAAAATTACACAAATTGTAGTAATTTACGGACAATTTTATTTGATTACAAAAACGACAGTACATTAATGACTGTCGTTATTTATTTATGTCGCTAACCGTAACCTTCCACTGCCGAAGTACTTGTACAAACATTTTCTCTGTGTTTTAAAGCGAATGTGAATAACAATAATATGTAAATTCATGACAAATTGGTGACGTCACGCTATTATTATTCTCTTACAATTTTTCCAAGAAATGATCTTCATGACTTTTTAGAAGAAAATGTAATAAGTGGTCATGACCTATATGTAACTATCATTATTACAACGACAGATAAATAATAATAAAATTGAAGTTATTTCTGCATTTGCATGGCTGTCTGTATGTTTGGTTCATTTGATGTAATTGATCTGTTAATTACGACATTTAACGCCTATTATATTGTTATTATGTTCACTGATATATTACAATGCATTCGCGTTTTATTTAAGAGACCCTTTAGAAGAAATATAGGCCCTTATTTTTCACTTGTTAGCTTAATTTAGTTAATATAGTCTATTTAATTTCAAGTTAAAATATTTAAATCATTTCTAAGTCACATGAGTGTCAAATAGATGGCGCTACACGTTACTCGTTAAAAGTGGCGCTATTATAGTGTGAAAACTTAACTAGCACGGTGAGAGGCGTTATTTGATAGTTTTGCCAGATTTGTAAAACTTATATAGACCGAAAAAAATTACACATGACAAAACAGATATAATGCGAATACTTTGTGGCACGTTTTTGACATTAACAGGAGGATCTAATGAGCTATTGTAATTTAGTTTCATTTATGCCCACTACTGGGTCAGATAATTTTGTCAATCTTTAGGACTATAACTTTACGCACGCAAGGCTTGCAGATTCCTTTCTGAAGCTAACATAAAAACAGTTATTGTTTGATAACTGAGTAAGCGTTAGCTAAAACGGATTGTGATGTTGAAAATAAAAAAAATTATAGTAACTATATTAATGTAAGGTGCCCATTAATGGATGTAGACACGAGAGATGTATGAGGAATTTGCTATATGCCATTCTCGAAAGTTTCGTTCCTTTTATCCGTTTATCATTGAACAGATGTTTTTTTTTTATTTTTATTTTTTTTTTGGTTCTCTGCTTTTACCTCAGACATTATCCGAGCCTATATTTGCTATTTTTCTTTCATACTAGTTCTCGCTTGTGCTACCTCTCGTACACTGAACAGATGTTGTCTTTGACATACTTTCTGGTTTTCCCTGTCGTGTATACCTTGAGTTGTTTTTTACTGTTTACATATTTTTTATTACGGCAGGAAAAACAGATAATCATTGAAAAAAACTCCTTTCATACCTAGGTCAACAAAGAAAAATATTATTATAAATAAATAGTGACAGTATTCATAATTTATTAAAAGATGGCGCTACTAGTATCAAAAAACGTGGACTGTACTGTGTTGTAAAAATGCTTTGGATGTTTTGTTACCGGATTTACAAAACTATAACGATTTAGGGTTCAAAAAACGTACACTTTTTTTAAACATCGTCAACACAGGCACAGCTTCTCAGGTGTTTAGAGGATGCCTAAGGAAAATGATCAGCTTATTTACCTCTTATCGTATTCTTACCTTTGTTTCTTTCAGAGAGAACAAGAGTTAAGTGTAACGACAGTAGAACCTCCCGTTACCAAGAACATGTATGAAATTACAAGTCGAATTGCGGACACGAACTGATAACTTCAGTATCTTTAACGATTAGGCTTATGTTTATGGTGCCTTGAATGTACTAGACTGCGTCGCGTCTTTCATATTACATGTTCGTATATAGTATTATGTAATTGTGACGTCATAAATATATGATTATCATGTAGGACAAACGAGCATTTGTGTGTAAGATGCTATTTGAATTACACACAAATAACAGTCAATATGAACAGAGTAAATAAGCAAATGGCATCTATTGTTTGCGGCTTTATCCGGTTTATTGTTATCAACAACATATGAAAAGACCGACTGTAAAATATATATCAGTTAATATTGTTACAACTCTATGAATTTAATAAAAAATAAGATGATAAAATGGGCTTAAGTTTGTCTTGAAGTCACAGTTTACAGTTCCTGTAGGACACGGGAGAACATCAAAGACTGTTTTCCCTTAATCCTTTTAAAAAAACTTGTGCGAACCTATAGCCGTTAGATAAAATAATGGATAGTTATCGTGGCGTTGTACTCAGAAAACCCTGGTCTCAATTAGAACGGGGTGTAATCAAGGCCCTACGATAAACAAACATTGCCGGCCTCGATCATTCGCCCTTTAAATTCAACTTTGCTATCATTTTATGTTTTTCTTGGGCGTCAATAAACAAATAACGAAAGATAAAAAAATACTAATACTTACGTGTATAGACTAATAAAATTATAAGAGCTCTATTCTTTGTAATTAAAACAATATAAACACTGATCCTGGTCCTGATCTGATCACCGCTTTGAATAATTCTTTTAATTATTATTCTTTGTGTACAGTACAGTACAGTCTAGTAGTCTAGTACGGTACAGTCTTTGTGTTTGTGTGTTTTTAGAACATAAGTGATGAATGAATCATATGAGTTTCTATTGATCCGATTGAATATATAGTCTGGAAGAACAAATAGTTTACCGATTAAGTTTTTTTCTTATTCCGCGCGGACGAAGTCGCGGGAATAATTGCGTATTATCCGTTGCAATGGATATAACATTGAAGTTGATGATACTTATTCTTTATCTGGTATAAAGTGTTTGATTGACAATATTATCTATTGATATAAATTTGCAATTGTGTAAACTATTTATATTTTTATGAAAGCCAGCAATTATTTAAGACATATTTACAAAAAAAAATACAGTCGAATTGATAACCTCCTTCTTTTTGAAGTCGGCTAATAATTTCGTCCGCACCGGTTCACGTAAAACGTTCTATGTATGAACTGATCAAACCGTGGTTTACAATTACCAAAATAAATAAAAATATTATTACGTAGTACGTAATTTGAACAAAACCATTTATTTCGTGACTTTGGCTTCACTCCAGAAATGCTTTTCTCGGTCCAAAGAATGGAATAAAACTGGTGTACTTTTATTCGTTCTTTGTTACATGAGAAGAATTATAAAGTTACATCGGTTAAATTTTGCATTATTTTTTTCCCATATGAATACAAGATTTTGTTTTTACGTGAGATAACTATAAAGCAAAAAATGTAATGGTTCTTTTGAAACGATGCAATTGATAAAAAATACATTTATAATTTATCGTATTAAGTAAATCAGATGACTACGAATCTCTCGAAATACGTAAGTCATTTCGGTCTAAAGTCTATACTTTGTCGTTTACTTGCTTTAGTGGCGCAAAAGGGTAGGTATTGAACTTTGCTTCGCCATCTAGCAAAATTTAGAAGAATTCAATGATTAACTGTAGATTTCTGAGACTAAATTCTCGTTTAAAACATTTGACACACTGTGATCACCGTTTTGTCCAAGGTAACGACAGGGATTACGATATGTTTTGTACAGACATTTTGGTCTCAAAAACCAGTAAATAAATTTAATCGACGACGCACTTGTAATCCTTTTTCCCTTAAAAGTTCTTCCAGACTATGTTCTACATCGGTGCCGTAATCCATCAAGATCGTTGAGCCGTTTTGGAGATACCTTCTGACAAACATCCATCCATCCAAACATACGAATTTATAATATTAGTAAGATGACTTAATATGATGATAACTTTTATCACCAAGGTCTTATTTTACAAGACTGTAACGATGAAAAAAAAAGATTTGTTTATAATTATTCGGTTATCGCGCTTGTTTACGGTTGAAATTGTGACGCACGAAGTGATCACCGCATAAGTGACCCCCGCGACGATTATTTCGTTTGCAATTTTTACGGTCTGCTGTAATTTTGTCTTTAATTGCATCATAAACTAATTGTCTCTTCTTAAAAGCATAACAATAGAGTATAGGTAATCTATATATATTTGAGTGTCGATGGCTCAGTGGTTAACAATCGGGCATGTAATCTAGGGGTGCGGGTACGATCCGAAAATCGAACAGATATATAATTTTTTTTTTAACGATTGTTAAAATTTTATATTTAATTCTATGATCTCACGATAAAAAAAAACATCGTGGTACAATCATGCACATATTTAATCTTTTCATTGTTGAAATACTGTAGATTTGTAGATACTTCTGGTAATTATGTACAGATTAATCTCAAGGTCAAGATCTGCCTTTTTAACTACGACTGTGAGTACATTTCCTAAATTTTTTTTTCAAAGTAAGAGCGGATTATTAAAAAAAACTTGTATAGTTCAGTGTGCGTTAAGAATTATCAGTATAGAGTGGTATAGTACAGTTGTGAAGGCAAGCGGAACCGAAATAGACTGCATGTCTGTTCGCACACTTTCAGCATAGCGATACAGTAAATGTACTCGAATTATGTCTGAGTTGACAACCGAAACTTGCACGATAATAAAGACTCGATGCGGAAAATTACACGAAACGTGTTTAGTGCGTGATTGTTAGGGTTGCCAGAAATCTGGTTTTAGTCGGATTTATTTTAAGATATGTGTAAATTTAGACATCGTAAAATTTTAATGGCCGGAATGTTTTATATGTTTATGGCTTATCTAATTTAAAGATTTGTTTCTTTCAAGTTTTTAGCAACGGCTTCTTTTCGTAAATGCAAAATGGAATGCAAACAACAAAAATTATTATTTTTATTTGCAATAATAATTTGAAATATCCTAACGAATTATCGATTGTATTTTTATGATTTACCAATGAAAAGCCCAGTTTGCAAGCTAATAATTAATTATGAGAGAAAGTTGATAATAAAATTTCGTTTCTTTATCCGTTATTATATGTATAAAGTTTGGCATATTGAGTTGTTGCGTCACAGAGATATCGTAAAGAGATACAGCTGGCAGGATTCGTGCAGGGGTCAATGGCAAGAGTGTTGTTTATCGTGCGCTGATCGCTTTATCAACAAACAAAAGTTCGCTCGATGAGTAAAGACTGTTCACGCTCAGAGCACGTGTTCAAAGCCGAACGCACACCGTGAAACTTCACTACCGTGATACTTGTTTTTGCACATCATGTTGTCTTTGTCTCTTCAAAGAGAACGTGGGTGATGACAATATGTATTAATATGAGTAATATGGCAGTGGAAACCTATTATTTCGCGCCAAAAGCGTATATGTATTTGTTGTTTTTTTTTTGCCTGACTGACTGTCCATTTATACAGGGTCGGGTGTAGCCTGAACGCTGCCACCGATTTTAGTGTAAGTTTATTCTTGTTCGTATTCTTTCACGGAGTTTTATAACATAGTAAAGTTGCCGGGTTTCTTCGTTTTTTATGTCGTAGTTGTAGTAAATTATCAGTTAATTTAGGAATAATCTTTAATCTTCTAACTTGTCGGCTACTTTATGATCATGATTTCTAGGCGTGCCTTGGATCTTTCACAAAATATCTGATTAAGGTTACGGGAGACAGTGGGACGAATTAGGGTAAAAAGCTTTTTAGTTGTTTGTAAAACGTACGCATTTTATATTGTAAACGTTCTAAACCTTTAACCTCTTTGATAAAAACCGATAACCTTAATTCGGTTTAATATGTTAAAAACAAATGCGGAGACACTGACAACGAAAAATAATATGAATAAGATAATAAAAAAAAACTTAGGTCAATCACATTTCAAGATTGTATCATGAGTACAGCTTTTGTGGAAATGTGATTGTTTTAAGGCTACATATTTATCGACATACATACATCGAAGTATCTGTCCAGTATATAAATTAAATCTTTTTTTGTTTATAAATACATCTACCGTATTCAGAGTCATGAGGGGTATATGGCGGAATTCGAACCCAGAACCTGCAGATTACAAGTCAAGTGCTTAACCCCTGACCCACCGACTCATCATTCACATAGTAATTTAAAAATAAAACACCATAAACCGATATAATGACATGCATTTCATTGTTCTGCATGCAGCGGTCCCCAAAGACGTTCAGATGGAACCCATCTCTTTCTTCTTCAGGAGGTACGGAAGACCAACAGAAGTAAGATAACTCGAAAAATTATCTTGTTCATAAGTTATTTAAACAAATTTTTAAGTAAGTAGTAATATTATTGTTTAAATCAATTTGAAATGATTTTTTTTATTTTTCCTGGACTATTTACTACACATTAAATAAACTTAAAAAAAAACATATTTCTCAAGTCACGTTAACCATAATGATACATTGTTGTTATTTCTTTTGTTAAGAAAAATGTTTCATAAAATTAATTTCCGAAGATTATTCATTATCATTGTTTAATTACATTAAATAGATTTATTTTATTGTTTGCATATTTAAAATTAAATATTTATTATTATTAATATAATTTTATATTATTTTACATTGCGGTTATTTCGATAGAGGGAATGTCCTCACCAGTTTCCTCTGAAGATTCTGTTGCCGGAGGCCTAAGTCTGGTCCTTTTTCCCTCCCATCTTAACATTACCCTATAGTCAGTCAGGTAAAAAATTGATTAAAATATCTTTACGTTGACAAAAGATTTTTTTTTAAATAGACAGTAGTCTGATTTATTATGTTATAGTTAACAAAATATTAAACTATTAGTATTTGTAGATAAAGGTATATCTTTTCGTTAGTAATGAATATCTGCTTTATTTGTCTTAAAGGCGATACAAAAATAAGATTATCATTTTTAATACTGATCATGTAGGAAAAGTTTCTACCACTTATACCGGTTTATTCTGAATCACATGGTACAATGACCTGACAAGGGCGTTCGTGAGCTTGGTAACAAATGCACGTGTTTATTGTTATTAATATTTAAACAGTAAGCTACTTGAATAATAACTTTATATAGTGCTATTCAAATTTTATGGCCGTTTGCATATAGAGGAAACAATTACTCAGAGACGAGGCAATTCTGACGTGCTTTTTCTCAATCCATAATGGCACTCACCTGTCCAAATTTGCGCGGACATACCACGAGCCGGCTTCAAGTGTGAATCTTATAATATCTGACGATTGCTGATGTTTATTTCGGGTCTTGAGAATTTATTGTGATTTTTTCACGTTGTGAATTCATGTACGTTCGAATGAATGCAGATTTCCAAACGATCTCACGCGTTCATTCGAACGTTCAAAACTGAATTCTAAACACACAAACTGAATAAGCTGGGGTTCATTGAACGATTCAAAAGTCTTATTACTTCCCAATCTTATAGCTTAAATGAAGTCGTATATCGATCCACGATATTTCCTTTGACGACGTTGATGCCGAATGAAAAAACTGAACAAAATTGCATGTAAGAAATAGACACCACTAAGTACTTCCCATTAATTTTTCTTATTGTTGTAACCTGATAAGAATATGCATATAAATTTAGGAAGACCCACTGGCCACACCATAAGTTTTAACAGCACAGTCTCATTAAAACTAAAGCTATTTATCCGGCTTTATATTTAATCCAAGGTTCTCAAGATGAAGGTAAACCGCCTTGGCAGCGGTTATCAGGGTTATTTAATACGAGGAAAAACTCTCATATCTAGATATTCCTTTTCATATATTTTTTAGTATCATTTTTTTATTTATTTTTTGTTTTTTATATTTCTAACCACGAAGTAATAACGACAAATAATTCTTGTCGTTCCTCCATTCTTATAAACATGCCTACGATCATTAAGAAATTCCGATTGAAACCAACATCGGCAATGGGATTGCTGATACTTTGCTTACTTACTTGCAGTATGAAAAAATAATCGTTATGATGCAATGCGTCCGAAGTATCCAAAGGACCTGTGGTCCCTTTAGCTTTCGCAGCCATTCCAATAACATCAAAAAGCTATTGCTGCTTACGTCTACAATTAAGTACCTAAATTATTACAAACTTTTTGAGGTAATCAATAAAACGTTAGTAGTATGGTACGCTATCGTGCGGTGTAACACTATCGTAGGTACCCCAGGATATACGGTAATAAGTCTAAGATAATATTAATTAAAAATGTTATAAAATATGACGCACATCGTGATAATGAAGTTCAATAGATAACATACGCGTGTCGCGAACTGGATACAACTCAAACGACGGGGTCACAACTCATTAATCCCTCATATCAGTCATCTCACAAGCCGGAACAGGCTTTTAATGATCACTTTTTTATCTGGTAACGTTTTCGCAACTCAGACCAGACTATATCTAAAGATTTACTTTAGATATTAGCAAATACAGAGAAATAGACTCTACAAAAAAGTATGTCAAAACGCCTCTTTAAGTTTTACTTAAGTGTAACGAGGTTATAAGGGAATTATATTAAAAAACTAGCATTTTCCCGGGAATAAAGCCTCTGTTACTCGGTGATGGTGTAACTTCCCAACAGTGAAAGAATTTTTCAAATCTGTAGTTTCGTAGCCTGCAATGCAAACAAACATTCAAATCTTTTCTCTTTATAATTGCCAAGTGTAGATTTGCTATATGTACTGTACTGTGTACTTACAAATTATCAGACAATACAAGCTATGCAAGTTGACTTCAGTTGCAATTTAGTGTAATCATTCAGCACGCCTTTATTCAGTGTATTCGACAATTAACCATTTGGTTTACCCGATCTTCGAAATTAAGCATAATTAAATTGCACTTTTATTCCTATTGCTTTACAGTTTAAATTACAATAAATGCGCTTACACAATCATTGTGTGACCTGACCTAATTTCTACTCAATGGGATAATGCTGAATGCACTTCCTTTAACAATTTTTAGTACAGAAATTTAAGTTTGCTATCCAAAACATTGTCTGTGAGTATGATATATAATGTTATCAAACGTATGGGTCCATAAATCGCATTATGTATTAGATCACACATATATCCATCCATTCAGCCTCGTAACACCCACTGCTGGGCATAGGCCTCCCCCAAAGATCGCCACAATGATCGGTCCTGTGCAACCCGCATCCAGGATACTCCCGCAACCTTGACCAGATCATCGGTCCATCTTGCGGGAGGCCTGCCCACGCTGCGTCGACCTGTACGTGGCCGCCATTCCAGTACTTTGCGGCCCCATCGGCCGTCCGTTACACATATATATTAATACATAATACATACAAATTTAATAAATACTTTTATGAATGAATTTAATTAAAAAAAGAAGAAGTAAATTTCGATTGATAAAGATTATGTTAATTTGCAGCAAGATAGATTGGATTTATTGATTGAAATTCAAACAACACATGTTATTGTAATGTAATAAGTGTTCGTTGTAATCTTGTAAACTCACTGTGATATGTTTTGCTATAAAAACGATCCGTTAAGCCATTGAATATATTCACCATGACTTTTCACAGCCAAAACACTTGCATAAAAACAACTTACTATCTCCCTTTTTTTCTAAGCGTATGAGCAAGATGAATATATGTTATTTAAAAAGTGTCTTTCGCAGTGGCAACTGATTCTTACGTGATTACCTCATGTCATGGTACAAGGCGAAGGTTAAAATCGAACGTTTCCAACCAATAAAACATTTGAACAAAACAAAAACACTTAGTTTCCATTTTAAGTACATGTTTTCATTTGTTTTAGATGTTTAAAAATAATTTTGTGTAATGTACTCATATTGCCGTGAACTATATCTTTGTATTTGCCATAACCTTGAAAAGACGGCCGGCACGTCACACGTCACACTTCACGTCACGGCAGTCGACCCGTATTACCTGACATTACAACGCATGCCATCAACTTAATGCTCATTCCAAAACGTCCAGAATAGACTTCGACTCTTTGGTTTCTGCTCATTACGAGTAAATTCGCAAGATATGTAAATGTTTTGAACCCGTCTGATTAACCCACAAACCTACCTACTCGTATAAAACCGGTCCGTATTTCCGTATTGTTTATAAAAATGTAAATTTTATTCTTCATAATATTTATATAGTCTATATTCTATCTATATTATATTCTATTAATATTTATATAGTCTGTCGTATTTTATATTGGTAAAGAAATATGTGATTTTAAAGACAATATTTCAATTGAATTCCTTTTTACCCGTCTGACAAGAGGGTAATCTTTCGCGCGTATGTAAGTTGTTTTTTTTAACATTTTGTTTTTGGTTTGTGACAAGCATTAACAGCCCACATAGTAGTTCGTATTTTTATGATTGTTTTATAGCCCAGTAGCCAGTAGGCCTAGCTCGAATAATTCTGACAATCGCCTTCGTATTGTCATCATGAATTATGTCAAAATTAGTATGAGATTTTTGGTGTACTTTAAGCCCGATAAGGGGTCGTTGCACAAGTTTTAATAAAACATTTATCGATGACGATAAGAAGGCGATTGTCACAAATATTCATGCTAGGCTTACTGGTTCTGATTCACTTTAGCGGCTGTCTACTAGAGGGTTTAAAGTTTAAGCAAATATTACTTGGCAGACGGCCAACTCATATGGCTGGAAATTTCGAAAGATATTATATCGAAATATTGATATCGGCGTAAATTAAATGCGAATCTTTTCCTATTCGTTTATGTCAGTTGTCATCTTATAATTACGATGTGGACTTAGGTAACCGTTGATAAGAAACTATTTATTACATCAGACTTTCATTTTTATTCCGCTTTTAACGATAAGTGATCAACGACATTATACTTGTCTAATTTTTTTCTAATATAAGCCTTTTAGTCATCGCAAATACAGTCCACGCCAATCAATCGTTTAAAGAGAAAGTATTCATAACAGTAAATGTTATAAAATATAATTTGCATGTAAAGAAGCACGCATTCTTTCATCGGATTATATCAATCCATCGAACCGTTGTTATGTTTACAATAATAGTAAGATATTTCCCAGAGCTATGTGCATACGATCTTGTTTCAAACATAATAAAGGAGTATCTCCGTCTCTTATCAGCGTAATGTTTATTCCATTCGTTATCATCCGAGATCACTAAAGTTACGCACACGGCAAAAGTGTGACATTTGTTTTGTAATCAGTCAAGGTCGTTAACAGTTACGATAAACAATGTGTTTTTGTTTATCTTTCAGTTACAACATTGTCTAATTATAATTGTAGATATAACTTTTTGTTTAATCATTTTTTTTTATTCTTTTCGTTGATAAAATATTTGACATGATTCACAAAAAGAGTTGATTGTGAAAACAACTGTTTACACGTGTTGAAAGTTTCAACACAAATCTTTTATTTCACCTAAACTTTAATCACATTTACAAGTAAAGAAGAATCTAATTTACTATCCGGAAACAGTTGAAATGATAAATTATCCTAATTTTATTAAAACATACAAAAACCTTCGCATTGTAAAAGTATAAATTGAACAATAAATAAAACAAAAGACGGGGGTAAAGTTGAGATATGTATATGTTGAGATGTTTCATATGAGATTATGTACCGTCTGAATTTGACAGGGGAGTACATAAAAGAAGGAAAATATAATTCTGCATTTCTCTCTATGCCAATTAAAGTTAGGCATCCTTTTTCAGTTCCGGTTTTCAGTTTCTGTCTTAAAGAAAATATCGTGGTAAAAGTGTCAGCTAAACATGTCATCTTATCTCCACGGCTTGGGAGCATGATATATCTTTAACACTTTATTAACACTTTGTATTAAATTGTGCTAACTAACAGTAGACGACGGCCTGATAAAAATATTTGCTAGACTGATCCGGTTCCAGAACATTACTTTGTTACATTTCATTTAGTATATTTAGTGTATTATTTTGTAGATACGTCTAAAACGTGATATTTACTAATAAACACTTTACTTTGTCAAGTTTATACTAATTTTTCATTTAGAAAATGTCATGGAATTTTCATTTATTTTTATGATTTTTTATCTAACTTACCACAGCTTAACTTTACCACAGAATAAACAAGCACGGAGTTTGATAGAATCGGCTTTATTATTTGAGAAAAAAATAATAGATGGCTCAACATTAGAATCGCTAAATGAACATTATAAGTTTACATTACATTTTAAGTTTATAGAGAGAATTTAAAAAACATGTTGATTTAAAACATGCTTAAGAAAACAAAAAAAACGCCATTTGTAATTTTGCACGCGTTTAGCTCGTGTAGATACCAAGACATGCCATTATCAAACTGTTTTCATATAATTTATGAGTCTCATTAGAAGAAATACTTTGGGCATATTGACTTTACTTTAACTGATTTCTGTATGTCTAAAATGTATACATTTATATTTATAAAATTTCACATTGTCTAATTTAATCTCTATAGCAAAAATATTTTCATCCCTATCCTTCTCTTTGAATAAAAAAAGTATTATAACACAGGCCTTGACGTATGAAATTTACAGTTATTGAGAGAAAACTACACTAAGGGTAACAATTTAATACGAGTGTGACAGGTATTATTCTCCACAACATGTTTTTTTTTTAATTATATTGGTTATTTAAAATAGATTTTAATTGCATATTACCACTTTTTCGACTTTCTTGATATAAGTAATAGGAGTATCATCCCTTACATATTACGTAGTTATTTATAAAAAGTATTAGCATTATTTCAAGCATTTTTTTTGGGCGGCGCTATGCCGCCCTCTCGTTCTCCCCCTGGCGTGTTTTTGGCCAGAGACTTTTGGGTTCTTTATTGATAATCATAAAATTCTTATGCTAGTTACTTATATGTAATATAATACATATTTCCTTAGCGCTAATTTAAAACTTAATGCTATATAAAATAAAATTAAATAATAAAATTTCTATCTATGTACATTATATTTCAAGCATTTACAAATAGTATGTTATAAATGCGAATATTTAGATGGATGGATGGATGTTTGTTTTAAAGTAGCTCTGAATGGCTCAGCGGATCTAGATTAAATTTGGCACAGATGTAGAATATAGTTTGGATGAACACATATGCTACATATTAAGATTTTTTTAATGCCACGCGGACAAAGTCGTGGCCGACAGCTAGTACTCGTAAAAATTGTAACACGTCTGTGTTATATTTTATACGAATATATTGCAATTTTTTTAATAAAGTAAAAATGTAGATACATAAATTGAAGTGAATATGAAATGTCGGTGTTCCGCAGTCATATAATTGGTGCAATTGAGAGTGACAAAATTTGTCCCGTCACTACAATTAAAGGGACAAGTATCAACTTTATACAATGCAACATTTTAGTTGTTTATATTTGTAGGTATATACATATGTGTATATTTAAAAAAGCGTGAAAAATATGAGGGCCGTTTAGTTTCTACCTAATTCTCTTCCCATTTGTGATCGAATTGTTGCGGCAACATCGCCTCCGGGCTTGAGTGGCCAATGCGCAACGAGCAACCTTTTTTTTGTATATTTTTTACTTTTTACTTCTTGTCATTGTTCATTTTCTTTTTCATACAAGTTTCTTCCAGCAAACTGTCGCTATAAAAGCTATAATTTATAACACATAATTGCTAAAACAAGTTTTCGCCCTAATAAAATTATAAGCGTTAGATTTTATTTGGTTCACAATTTTCCCTTACACAATAGCTTGAGAAATAAAATGTCTTAGTTCTTAATCACACTGTAACATACATAATAAGTGTGTGACCAAGTGTGATTTAATGCTTTTTTTGTTGAACTTCATGTTTATGAAAGTCTATACACTTATGTGTGTTTATATTATTATGTTGTCAATTTGTCACAACAAGCAAATTAAGGTCGACAGGAAACCGGTAATTATTCTCCGACCCTGCTGATTAGTGCTCGTTAAATTATTTTTTCACCTTTGTTATATAAACTATGGTTATTTACTAATGAGGTAAATTAATAAATTTTATTTATTAGCAAAACAACATACTATCTTGATTAAAATATAATAATATGCAATTACACGGTTAAAAAACTCCCGGAAAATTTTAGGTCAAGGTATATATATATACATTACAAAATTGATTTACAAAATTGAACACATTTTATTGTTAATAAGGAACATATTAAGAAGCGGATTGAGCACTCAATTGAGAGCACTTAAAACATGAATTATTAAAATGGTTACCGAATTCAAAGAGTTTCTATTTAATATTTAATACAGCTGTTTTATAAGACAGCTGTTTTATATACCTGGAAAAGATTTTTAGTTTACAAATCCATCTTACTAATATTATAAATGCGAATGTTTACATGGATGGATGTTTGTTTGAAGGTATCTCCGTAACAGCTGAACGGATCTTGATGAAATTTGCCACATATGTAGAACATAGTCTGGAAGAACACATAGGCTACTTATTATTTTTTTTTATTCCGCGCAGACGGAGAAGCGGGCGACAGCTAGTTATAACATAAATATCCAATTAGTTAAAAAGTGATATTTAACTTAAACTTAAGTTTTGATCCTTTAATAATTATTATTCCTTAATATTATTTACTCTATTTAATATTTAACCTATTTAAAAAGGTGCTCAGTTCTGCTTTGTTTTTTTAACAATATAAAGAAAAAACTGACGCTGTTAGATACTTATTCATATCCTTTGCTACACTAACACTAAATAAAAATGAAAATAAATGTCAATTCACAACAATATTGTATAAATAATTACTTCAACCTAGGACATACATATATTTAACATAGCGATATACATTTATCCTTATAAACTCCTGGCAGCTTAGCCGAGGTTATTTGCCCGATACTTAAATGCTCGCGTTGTGTATTCAGTTACTATGAGTCATAAGAGACAGGATTTATAAAGCGCGTTCCCTCCTTTTAAATAGAAATGAACAATAAGTTCTAAAGTTGCTGGCTTGTGTGCTCATGTTTGTAAACTGAGTCAAAATACGTTTATTAAGACTCATAATTTTATGCAAGTATCACCAACACATTTGCGATTATCATCTTTAGAAGTGCAGAATTTATTTAGTACAACGACGGCTCTTCCTAGTCCATTTCTTTGTATTCAAAGTCAGTTGACAACGAGGGTGGTCGATTTACTACCCCATAGTTACAATTACGGCTATAGATAATTTTTGAAAATTACAACTTGTACAGTAAACGGACTTTTAATGGAGTTTTAAAGTTAACCTACAATCAGAATGAGGCTTAGTGTTTAGTTTGTAGGTAATCATTAATTCTTCGATGACGCAACACTGGTGCGATACAGTCGAAAAAGTGCCTATACAGTCTACTACTAAGCGCTCATTTATTAAGCCGTTACTCTACCCTTGAAGCTCACGTCATACTTGGATGGATAAGCTGACGTCAACAACTTGTTACAGACCACCCATAAAATGGACGGACAATTAGATATGTTACAGAAGTACATTACTAAAAGAATTCATTGTATCATCGTTGCTTTAGATCTTTTATTTAATGACCAGTGGTCTTCCGAACTTCGTCAGCGCAGAAAAAAGTGGTCTATAATATGCCCGCGTGTATCAGCTACCTTCCTTTCAAAGTCTCATCAAATACGGTCTTGCCGTTCAGACAACAAACTTACGGACATACATACAAAGAAAAATTTAAAAATTGTTTTTTTTCGCCGGATATTCAAATTTGTTTTTCGGAAGGTTTGATTAGTAACAAAGCAATTAACATGTTCTTTAATTACCAACACAATGACTCTGGGCCATAAAACTACCTAATGTGGGATTAGTTCGCACTCTTAATAAAAAGTTACATTGTATTGCTAAAACTTAATTGATTTTTTGGTTTAAAGATAAATTTTGAAGGTGAAACTCTGAATAAAATCATTCGTCATGAGCATTATGAAAAATATGTTTAGACAACAAATAAATTAGTTTGTAACCGGTTAACTTTGTACGATAATGAAACAAAATGTTGTTTGCATTTTTAGGGTACCGAACCTTGAAAGAACGGAACCCTTATAGAATCACTTTGCTGTCCGTCCGTCTCAAGAACGCGTGGAGGTATCAAAATCGAATTTATATCATATACTCAGGTCACGTGGAGTTGAGAAAAAATCAAACCTCTAAGTCAACGAAATCAAAAGATACAGCTGTTTATGCAGCAAATTTCAGTAAATTTTAGACACTCGTAAGGGAATCAAAAACTATAGAGCACTTCAGGTGAACTCAGAATGTTGAATTTTAGTACGAAGCAACGATACAGCACAGCAAAACACAGATACAGGAAAAATTGATTGCGAAAAACGTAAATTTTACTTATAAACCTACAGGTTTGTACTGAACACTAGGTAAGCGAGTCCGACTCGCACTTGGCAGATTTTTTATTATCATCGTTATAATAAGAGTCACACGAAGCAGTCATGAAATACTCACAGTGGAAATTCTGGACGATGCAACAAATATATGATTTATAAATTTCTTACTTAAGTAACTTTAATTATGGATAAAAAAAAAAACACTTTAGAAATAAAATTGAAAAGGTTTTTTTTATTTTGTACCGTGTAAAAAGTGGTGTCTAAAAAAACCTTTTTTCATTATGAGTGGTAAGATTTAGAACGAAAACATATTGCGGTTTAATTATTTTGTTTTCGTATTAACAGATCTACGATGTTCAATTAATGATAGGGAAATAAAAAACTTAATACCAACTGACAGTCATAGAAAATACTTAACTTATACTTAAACGAAGTGGTCAAGCATTTGCCCTTTGTCATCTCGTATGTAATACTTTTAGCCGCCATACACGGATATCTTCAAGCGATCTGCAATAAACGTTTGTTGTGCACAGATCGCAGTTTGCAATCGCCTTTAAAAATGCTCCATGCTCCAGCATGTTATGTTTGTAGCTGCCGTTAGAGATTGCTTGAGACTATCCGTGTACGGAGGCCCTTATTATAAATTCTCTACATTACCGAGAAACGTAAGTACGTATTCAATGATATACTGATAACCTAGTAAAGATAGTATTTTAAGTTGTTACATAACAACTGGAAAGGCTCATTGCATTGAAAAAATTATTGCGCAAATGCATTCGTCACCTTGAGCCGTAAGTAGCTAGTGCAATTATTTGCCTGGTCTACGGAGCCCTTTAAACAAGAATCATACCTGCCAGACTACCTTTTTGCAAACGTACTTATGCTCTACCGGTTTATGAAACGTGTTGATATTACTGTGAGTTCCCACTGCATTAACACTTGTTTCGGCTGACACTCACTGCACTGACTTTAACATCGGTACAATTTGCAATTGATGTAACACTGTGAGTAGTGTGTATAATGTCATAGACTAATTCCCATATTTACACATATTGTTACCAGTATTTTAGAGCAGTAGAAACACACAGTTATGTTACGAAAACTGGTTAAAATAAAAGAGATAAAACAACAGAAAGTTGTGTTTTAAAAACATAATATTAAGTCTAAAAATACACAATTTAGTTAAATCATACTTAATTAAAAATAATACTTACGCTTACTTTTAATTAGTAAAGCAAATTACATGCTTTATTGCTCCATTAAAAATTACAGAACTAAGTATGTTATTTTTTTTGGAAACCTAAACAAAAATTAATCAAGCATAATTACACCTTAATTAATATGAAATCCTATTATTAAATGTTCTAATATTATAAATAAATTAATTAATTTGTTATAACGTAATATTATTCGTTTGAATTGTTATTTTATTGTGTGTCAATAATTAATTTTTGTTATATGTTGCTAATCATTTTAGTTAGTAATCTATTTAGTTAATCGTTAAATAACGAAGTTAACGTTTTGTTTAACGGATTAACTTTTAAGTTAACTTCGAAAAGTGTTAACCCTTTTGTTAACTTCCGTTAATTTAGTCCGTTAATCGTTACATTAGAAACTTGGAGACGTGTTTTTTTTGTTTAAATAACGCGCCACGCCACGCTCGTAAGTTCAGCTATGTTAAGCGACTGTCAGCGAGTCGAATAGTGAACGGACGAATTGATAATGGATATATGTTAAATTCGCAAGCAAGTGTGATTCATCAGAGCGTCCGAGAAAGACATGAACAACAGGACAAAATCAAAAGAATGTTCGAAAACACTTTACTGCATTTATACTTTTACACTTTGTCTAATACTTGATATACGAATACCACTAACTGACTCCAGGTTCAACTGCAATCAAAATAATCAAGTGTGAAAAGATCGAATTAAATTGTTAAAGAATGTATAGTGAAATTAATATGGCAAATAAGTGTCGCCAAAATAAGTGTGAAATAATAAATTCAATTTACAAAAGTGTGTGCAATTCGTGCATAGCATCAAAAAATCTTCTGTTCACCTATTATACTGCTTTCTGCCCCAAAAGCAGTATAATTTGGTAGTGTTCACTTTTAACGAATAACTTTAACTTCAGTTAAATTTTCGAGAATTTAACGCTTTAACTATTAGCGAAGTTAACTTTTCGATTAACTGTGCCCACCTGTGGTGGGTTATAAAATCATTGAAGTGGTGTCGCGCGGCTGGTCACCTAGTGGAAAAGGACTTTTTTTTATTAACCGCATGGGATTTTAATACAAAAGCGGAAGTTATTGCGTATTACCACAAACACGTGCATTCAATTTTAGATTATTTGCAAATTAACAATGAGTTTTCACAGCAGAAACATCTGCTCAAAACATATGTTGTCTCTGTATTTGTAAAGAGAATGAGTGGGATGACAAGTTTATTCGTCGGTGGAAACTAACATTTATTAATAGTCATTGATTACGCTAGTCTCGGTTAATCTACAGCAATGCGGTTGCAGCTTAAATTTCAATCACAGGTGTGCCTGAACTCCACTTATATCTTAAGAGTATTATGAGTATTAAAATTAAATTGTAAAACAAATTTAACATTAAATATAATTTTAAAACCACACCAAAAAAAAATATTGATTTATAACAAAACTACAATCTTCCATTAACTCTCATGAGATTGATGAATTTGCTATATCAGGTTTTCATACAAACAACTAACTAGTTTAGAACTTTGAAATACAGACTTTATTACTAAAGTTAACAACCTACACAAATTGGAGAAAAGATAATAAAAGCAAGAGAGAAAAGCATGGGTTCTATGGTACCTATTCATTAGACAAAGACACAAGAGTAAATTACATCAACTTCTCGTTTTTTGTTTTAAGTTTTTTTTTCGTTTCGTTAGGATTTTAAGGCAAAGGTTGGGATTTAAATGCGATTTAATGATATGTTAAAAAAATTGTGTGCAATAATCGACCATGGCAAGAAAAAATCAACTTCTTTATATCGGTAAATAATTTTAAACCAGCTTTTGGCAAGTTTTAGTAGCGGTACTAAGATATATAGTGTGTCTTTAATGAGTAAGTGTAAAAATATTAAACTCAAAATTTTCTAAATCCTCACTTATTCTCCTAAATAGTCGAACTCTGCTTCCTACTAACTGTTAAGTATATCTACAATAAGCAAACGCGGAAGTCCTTGATTTTTTTGTAATAAAACCCTTTATGTAAGGTTTTTAGGTTATCTTTCAGATTACGACGTTTTTTTCAAATGACAGATCTATCTGTTATATTGTGTCGCAGTTATTTACAATCGATTTTATGTTATTGAGTCATCATCGAATGATATAAAAAACGATGGCTAACTAACACATGAAAACAATCATGTATGTTTTAAAAAACTTTATAGTTGTACATGACGGCTGAAGTTTAAAGGTAACTTCCAAGTTTGTGATGCGGTACCACCTGACACCATAGCACGGAGTACCACTAACCCCTCGCCGGTGCTGTGGCCTCGTGATATCGCAACCGGGAGAGCTCTCGACGCGTTCAGCGAAGGGGACTCCTGACTGTTTAGGTTAATCGGGATAATGGGCCGTGGGATGTAGGGTGACTCCGCACTCCGCAGTAAGTGATGTGAATGAAGCAAAGTCTCCCCCCGCAGACCCCTCACCGCAATCGTTGGGCTCTGCGCGCGCATAAATACGTCCGCACGCGGAGCAGATGTCAGTCAATTTCCCGGCGCCACGCGTGCTGGTCGTCTCGATTGTTGAACATTGCTCCTAGCATACTACGTACGCATCGCGCGCAACTTTCAAGGACTAAACAAGGTACTGTACACTCTTATTTCAAGTTATGCCTCGGTCGATATAGGGACTCAGGGGAGTGCGCGAGCGTGTTCTGGCACGCACTACGACGGTGGAAACTTCTCGTCTTAGAACGTGCAGTGCGATCGCCTCTAGCCCACCATCAGCGTTGCATTGCGAATTGCAACACCGGCCAAATCTCTCCGTGGCCGGTGCATCAAAATGTGCTCGCTATGTATTGCATTGCTTAGCGAACTTTCATTTCTTTTTGTACGTTACAAAACATTTTAATTATCAAACCAAAGACGTTATTATTATGCACAAGTTCCCGTCATCGAACGAGGCATTCGTAAAACTTCTATCTCAACTTTTAACTCACAATTTTTAATTTTGAATTGCGTGCGGTTATTATTGAAAACACATATTGTACTCGTTGTTAAAAGAATATTGTAAACACTTCAAGAAATTGAATGATTAACTAATTAAAAAATCGATTTACTGAGGTTTGTTCACAATGAATTAGTAATTAAGGTTTGATGAGAACGTATAAGCAAAGTTTTGTTAAATACCCTCTTAACTTTGTATAAAAAGTATTGTGTCTTTATTTTTTAAATTGCTGCATATTTATATGTTAAAAAATACTGCTGTACGTAGTACATTCTAGGCTATTTATTATTTATTTTACATACAACGTAGTTCCGGTGGTTTAGTGAAAAATAAAAAGTTGTGACGCTTCGAATGCCGTACAAAATAAATAGGTCTCTAACAAAGTTATGAACGATATAATAGCGCTGAAAAGCGTTGTAATTTATAAGTAAAATACTCTACCGTATTACATTTTACTACTCGTATAATAAAATTTAATAACTTCCAGAAAAATTGTCTCCGTTTTTTTATATTTCTTTTGCTTTTATTTAAAAATCTAAATATAATTGAGCAACTACCCGCTTGAAAAAGAAAACAAAAACGGATACTAAAATGTTTACAATGCCGGATTTTTTTAGAAAACTGTATATGCTGTAATAATTATAAATCTATATTAATTGATTGACAAATTATATATTTTAGTTAATTATATATCTAAACCAATTTGTATTTTATAATGTGACCTTGGCACGAGAAAAACTTTAATATATATATTTTTTCATTTCTAAAAAAAGACAGATATATCAAATATGTTAACTAATAAAAAAACTCACATACTCGTAGTAAGTTTTTTTTACTTCGACTAAATCGAACCCGGATACCGCAGCTAACCGATAAACTATAAATTATATTTGTCGTATAATAAAAAAAATATAAAATTTTATAAAAATTACATCACAAAGTAAAAATATCCGCATTATGACAATTTGGTATCACAAGATTGTAAATCCCATTTTATTATTTAAATAAAATGATAAGATAATGTAATCCGGGTTCCACACAACAAAGACTTTCCCGATCCAAGTGCCACATTACACCGATAAAGGTTATTTTTAGATATATTACCGATTACTAATAAATCATTATACTAATACCACAATTTTTAACTTCATAATCAACAATTATAAATCACTCACAGTGTTATTAAGTAGTACATTAAGGATACGAAATTAAAACTAATTGATGGATAGAATGAATATTCAAAAACGTTTTCTCATAGACCCCTTTAAAATAATACTGAATTGGGGAACCCCCCGCTGTTACATTTGTTCTTCAACTTCTGAACCCTAAGTATTGTTCCACGACATACCAGGGTTCCATGGGAAGCCCTGTAGGGGTGTAATTTTTCAGTTTAACTTTGACTAGGTCATTATTCTATCTTCTCAGATTTGGAATATAGTTACTTTTCGTTACGAAGTAGTTTAATAAATAAATATTTAAATTAAATATTATACAGTAAATGACGCATATAAATGGCATACTCAATTTCTATTCGTACATTTGTTTAAAGTAACATATATTTCATTAGCTGTCACCCGCGACTACGTCTGCGCGGAATAAAAAAAAGTTAATAAGTAGCCTATGTGTTCTCCCAGACTATGTACTCCCTGACTACATCTGTGCCAAATTTTATCAAGATCCATTGAGCCCGGAGATACCTTCCATCTGAAATATTGGCATTTATAATATTAGTAAGTTTGAGGAAAATATTACTGATGTTATTATGCAATTCTGAGAAAAAAAAAACGATAAATGTTTTATTTACGCATAATAAGGAATGAAATTTATTGTCAGCTCGTCGATAACTGTGATGCAAATGTTTCGTTTATTATCAAGTTGTGCCTGTTTTAGTAATAGTGAGGGTACAGTTTAACATTAACACCGGATCGTATGATCATTGTTATTCATATAAAATACATAAGGAATGTATTTGAATACACGTTACACAACCAAAAAATATATACAACACAATTGATATCAAAAAGTTTCACCTCACCACCTGACAATGCATCCTTGAGATTATACTTGTACCAAAAACAGAGATGAAATGTTTCTTTATGTGTTAAGGCAGTAGAAATCCACAGTATAAGTAAATATGCCGGAGATCTTCAAATACTTTCTGTAATAATTGGACTGTCAAATGTTAAAAGAATTTTTCGTTCAAACTCTCCACTTTTAACAACCTAAAAAAATATAAGGAATTTTTATTTTATTGTACTCGTATTTGGGTAAATTGACCTACTTACAAATGACTGCCTTATATAATTCATTTCTGATGACGTAGGGGAGGTCAGCTCAAAGCGGCCACAGGAGGCAAAGCGGTCATTTTTAATTTTTCGGTTATTTGAAATGAGAGCGCGACGTTACCGTTTTGTCACATAAGGAACCTCCCACCCTGCTCCAGGCAATCATTCGGTAGCGTTGGGAGCGATCACTTGACCACGGTTTCGAAAATAATATTTTTACATGTTTTGTTAAAAAAATGCAAGGTAAGTTCATCCTGTTTTAATCATACCTCTTTATATTTAAATCCTTTTATGATATGTATATTGTTTCTTATCTATTTGGCTTGAGTTGTGCAAAATTTACTGAAACGTAAATGTATAAAAGTATGAGCAGCCGAATTTTAAAACAAAATGGCCGAAAAAGGTAAAGCGGCCAGGGCAAAGCGGCCAACTGACCGCTTTGCCCATATTAAAAATATTATGGTTAGATAGATAATGCTAAATTATTTTATTTAGATGGTGAACAATTATAAGAGAAAAACCCGCCAGGCATCATGGGATGAAAATCTTATGGCACGGGCGATACATATTATCTATAGCCAGAGCCCGTGGATTTAACAGATCCCAAGTATATAGATTTTTTGACCTCCTTAAAACTGAAACTGAGAAGCACCAAATTGATGCTATGCGCCTCTATAATATGGACGAGACGGGTATTCAAACGTCTTCCAACAAACCACCTAGAGTTTTAACAAGACTGGGTAAAAAGCAAGTGGGTTTCACTGCCAGTACTGAGCGAGGAAGAACGACCACAGTTATTTGTTGCTGTAACGCTGCAGGATTATTCCTACCACCCTTAATGATTTTTCTTGGGGATGAACCTTTTAGATGGAGCGCCGCCTGGCACACAGGCAACTGTGACAATGGGTGGACCAATGGCACTGTGTTAAAGTTCCTTAAAATTTATGCGTAATTGAAGTTTTGTAACTGATATTTTCAAACTAAATAAGTTCATTTAAATTAATTTTAAGAATTATATCCAGTTAAGTTAGAATAATGACACAAAACTGTATCTGATTAAATTATAATTATTTAGAAAATAAACTGATTTACCAACTGAGTATAAGACGGGTAAAATTAATGTCAAATATTTCCTTTAATAAATAATGTTCTTTATATTTTTTGGACATTTTATTTCGTCAAGTATGTTAAGTGAAAATAAAAAAAAAAAAACAATTAAACGCAGTATCTTTGGAGCTGGCCAATTTGCCCTTGCCCCCCTGGCCGCTTTAGGCGGCTCCTCGGGCAAAGCGGTTTTTTTACAAGTTGCCGTAATTTAGTCATTATATGCTTATTAATTCAATTTTGGAGACTTTAAATTTCACTAATCATAAATTTGATAAACTCTTTTGCCATCAGTATAAAATTCTTGTGGAAAATCAATCGTTTGATAGGTTTTTTTTTTACCCAAAGTTAAGGTGGCCGCTTTGAGCTGACCTCCCCTATCTATTTTTAAGTTGATGAAGAGTTGTGTTACAGTTGGTTATTATTTAGCGATACCAAAATTTTGGTGGTTAGTATACTTGAATTAATTTACATTAACAATCGCTATTATTATAGTTTATCGTTGAGTTATATATAGTTATATAAGAAGTGTGAAAATCTAACGGAAAGGTCAACTTCGTTCCTTTAGTCTCTTTGTTTAATACTAAACAAAGGAAAGGTCAAAGACTGCTCGTATTGCTGTTCTTATTTTACGATGATAATGCGTCACTGCGGAAAGAACAGTTGCATTGCCCGAACGCAATATTCACTGTGAAAATAAAAATGGCAAATGAGTCACGGGGTCACGCACCTAACGTACGAACACCAGACATTTTCCCAACAACGATAAACATTTTTGGCTCAGTAGACAAAAGTGGAATTAAATTAGCACACACGCGGCCCCCTGTTGTCAAAAAATTGCTACGGGGTATTTCCTTGTAGGACTTTAGAGTGCCGAGTAACGAGAGATCAAAACTTACCTGACTTCTTACGATAGTCGTCCATGTTGCAACTCCTAGCAATTGAATTGCAACTTATGACCTGAATTTTAGTATATAGTAATTCATTACTAATTAAATTGATACAACCGAACACATTAGCAAACTTACTTAAATGTGATAACATCAGACATGTTATTTTTATGGAATTTCGGAATTATAAAAATGGCAATTGCCGCTCCGTCGTTAGCATTAACAGCAGTAACAGCGCCATTCTCACCGGGCCAGATAAGTTTATCAGACTATATAGGTACATATGTTTACACATTATATTTATATAACAGCTGAGCGGAATAAGGGCAGCGTGATTCGTATTGTAGATTTTCCTTTGTTTTAAATTTATGTATAAACACGTACAATTAATATAAATATGGGTTCTTAGTATGTAACGTGTGGTAGATAAGCTGTTAATATATAATTATTTTATAATTAAAACTTATATAATATACAATGATGTGCAACTATTGTCGGTGACATCTTTTGTTTTTAAAGTTTTCTAATTTATTTTTCTATTTTCAACTACCTACAAAATTTAGGTCACGGTTAAAAGGTATTTTTAAATTTATTTTAATATTTAATATTTAAATCATCAAATTTAATACTCTCCTTATAATTACAACAATGATATTAATATTAATATTATCTTTGAATATTGAATAGACATTTTAAAATACTAAATGGAACATAAATAAATAATTAAATAGATTACTTTAAGAGAACAACAAACGTGTAGTTATGTTTATCGTCGTAAACAATAATAAAATAATAATATATTAATACCTATTGTTACTTAATGAGCTATCAGAAAACAATTGTTATTCAAACTGTAATGATAAGCCGTTACTCGATGTTCGATGTCAATTCTATTACAAACAACATTTGTAATCAATGGAAAAATAACATATTACAACATATGTATTTAATCCATTATATAGTTTGCTTAGTTATATACTTGTATATACATATAGTCTATTTTTATTTATATACTAGATGTCACCCGGAACTCCGTCAGAGCGGCATTATAAAAAAATTTGTAGCCTATTTTGTTCTGTTCAGACTATGTTCTAAATGCCAAATTTCAGCGACATCTGTTGAGCCGTTCTGAAGACACCTTCTAATAAACATTAATTCTACCATTCATCGAAACGTTTACATTTATAATATTAGTAAGATTTTTCTAATATAAAATTGCGCGAGCATATTTATCAGCACAGATAAAATAAAGTACCCAATAATTTTCCCGCGTTCATCAGCTAAAATTACATCATCTCAAACTATTATCGGATTAATTAGTAACAGGCGATTTAACAGCTCATATTATGTTAAAAACCATTAAATATAGATTAATAACAATTAAAAATGATTAAAATTTCAGATAAAATAGTGTTTAATATCTTGCATGCTTTTTAATTTAATAAATATTATAAGAAAGGACGAATGACAGCTGATGTATGTATGGAAGACTATTATACTGCTCTGACGATCCTCTATAGGGAAAAGGGCATGAAGATGATGTTTATATTTACGTTTTCAGATATTTTATTTTTGGAACTACGGAAAGATACTCGAGTGAATATTAAATTGATTCCATTTTCTGATCTACGTCTTTAGGAATGTTTGGCCGCGTACGGCATACGTCCGTATATTATAAATCCAAGAGCTCCTTATTATGATGTCTTTCATGACTTCATCATTTGCTGTGAATATGTAATGTTATCGATAAAGATAGATATATCTTTATGTGTTAAGATCTCCATATTTATGTTGGCTAGGCTTCTTATATTTATGTACTTTAATGCAACGAAACATGCATATTATTCGATGTCATAGTTCGTATTCGGTCAAGAAACTATCTGAATAAAGTATCTAAGCTTAAAAATTATTAAATTTATTTTTTCATAAATAGAACAAGATTCTATAAAGCGCAGATATTGAAGAACAGTCGAGGTCATTTATTTCCTGCCCGTTTCGGACAGTCAAATTAATATCAGTTCAAATCTACAAAACTTTGGTCATAAACTAGCCATTGTATAATAAATACTTGTGAAACCACAGCTCTTATGGTGACAATTAGTATGTTTTAATTAAGTGATTTAAATTTTTGACTTAACCTTAACATAAATGTTAACCTTGTATGACCTTAAAAGAAGTATCAACTTCACATAACATCGAGAACAAGTGAGTACTCAGTATTAAAGCCATTGTTGTTGTAAACAAACGTTTTGTGATGCAATTTGCATACTTAATGTTCCATACTGGTCGGAGTTAATTGATTGCTAATCAGATGACGTTATGCGATACAACGTTCAGATGAACAGTGTTACAAGTGAATAAATATTATCTCTCGTAATATATAAAATTCTCGTGGCACAGTTTTCGTTCCCGTACTCCTCCGAAACGGCTTGACCGATTCTCATGAAATTTTGTGAGCATATTCAGTAGGTCTGAGAATCGGCCAACATCTATTTTTCATAACCCCCCCCCCATTTTTTTTTAACTGCGCGCGGACGGAGTCGCGGGCGACAGCTAGTTGTAAATATAAATATTATCTTATACAAAAGAATAATAGTCCATTTTGTGTTCTGTCGTAAGTTTTGGGTATATAGGAACAGAGTTGGTATAGAGCCGCCTTTGTTGTAAATAAATTCTGCCACTTTTGTATATATTTATGTAAAGATGACAATCATTAATGTACAATATGGTTCTAAAAATTACGACTTTATAAACGTTTTAAAAATACATGATTAAGTTGTATATAAAGATATTTGTGCGTAGCTGTTGTAAATAAGGTCAAATAACTCAGTTGCTTCACTACGCAACATGTCGACAAAACGTTCTTGACCTAAACAAGATTGATAACACGATTCGGTTAAGCCACTTAGATAAACTTATTGCTTAAACATCTAAGGGTGTACGTACATACACAAATATTATTAAATAAATAATATTAGAATATTAAAGATGCTTAATAAATAAAGGAAAAGTTATCTTTGAAGTTACCAAGCAAAAGTCGATATACCTTAGTTGTCTTGTTTATAATAAAAAAAGATATAACAGCACAATCTGGCAATGTATCGTATTTTCACAAAATATTCCTTTACGTATTGATCATGCTACGAAATTCTGAATAGAGAGAATAGCGTTGCCAAAATGTTAGTATATTTCTGGTATGTAGGTTCACGTGTATTTACCGTTAACGAATTGACTTTGAAGAATGTGGAAATAAAAGATTTTACGTATAAAATTAAGTTTTATGAAAATTGAAACATTGATACGTGAGTGGAGTAGCCTAAGAGCTACTTTACGTGTTAAAAAAATCTCGCTGTCACATGGAATTGCTTCATTTTAAGCATAAATTTTTTATCTATAAAGACCTATCAATTTAACGGTTTTGTTTTCGTAATATAGATACTTAATATGATGTAATCTATGTGTGCTTCACCTAAATAGATAAAACTATTAATATTAAACATTTGTTTCTGATAAATTTATACAAACAATAATCAATGCAATAACAGCTCTGTATATATTATACATACGTCGTTTATATTTTATTTAATATACAGTATACATTTCATTCTACAAGTTTTCCCTTTTGACTTTTGTGATGTTGGTAGCTAGAAAACCACGGTGTGTAAAGTACCTTATTTCATGTGATTATTTTGTACAGTAGTTGGCAATAAACATCTTGGACTGGACACTCGTGTTACATTGTAAATATTACAGCTTTTAATATCATCGGATAGGATTCATAAAAATAATTGACCTTTTTTTGTCTAACGTAAGTTTATTAATTATATAAAAACCTTAATGCAATTGAATCGGTCATTTCAAAAACCTCATAAGTCACAAAATTTTAATTTTTCAGAAATCAATAAAAACTGTTTCATACACAAACAAATGAGTTTTGAAGAGCTTCTTTATGGTTAATTTAGTATTCGAGGGGTAAAAAATTAAAATAGCGTATAATCTTTTCGCTTTATTAATAGAAATAATGAAAAAAACCTGATAAACAGTTCTTGACTTATGTTGTTTTAGCGAGAAATAGGTTTAGTGGTATATAATTTAACCAAAAAAATTTTAGTAATCATATTTTTTATTGCTTGTAATTAAGAATTACACTTAAAAATAATCTTATTAATATTTCACATGTATTAATTTGTCATGTTTTAATATCTTTATGGTACATAGTCATATTCTCCTTCATTCTCATCTGGACTAAAAATGTTGTTATAAAATGGCATATGCTCTTCCGGAATGCTATCTTGAACTAGTTTTAAATCGTCTATTTTATTTTTATTGATGGGCACTTTCAAATTATAGGCTTTCGTTGATGGAAGTGAAACAGAAGTTATTTTCTTCAATAATGAGAATGAATGTTCAATCAATCGGTATTATTAAAAGAGGAAGGAATGTTTTGACTTAAGTTGTTTTCACCCAGAATACACATCTACCTTTGAAAAACCATTTTCTGTAAAAAAAGCATGTTGGAAAAAATGTTGACTTAAGTGGTTTTTGAAATGACCGATTCAATTGTGTCTAATTTTTACTTGTATGATCAGAACTGTTTTATAAGAAGAATATGTGACATGTATTAAAAAGTTAGTGAAGCCTGAAATGAATAAAAATAGATCGATGTGAAAGACAATATAGGATAATAAAGACAACAACACGAGTCGTTCTGCTTACTGCATAGCATATTCAAATTATTCATGAAAACTCAGGCCATTTCTTAGTATTTATAACAATTAGTAGATTAAGTTTTACATCATATAGAGAGAATAGAAGTGAAATACTAAAAATATAAAGAAATATAAATTAATAATAACATATTATTCTAATATGTAAAATAAACAATGTTAGTTACCATACTTTTGCGAAACAGCTTGACAGATTTTTATGAAATTTTATATGCATATTCAGTAAGTCTGAGAACATAACATAAGACATCAGTGAGTGCCAAGTCTCAGATGAAGATGTCGAGGACAGGGCGATGTAGAGGAAACTGATTGGGAAAGCCGACCCCAACACCATGTGGGATACGAGCTAGACAGAGAGAGAGAGAGAGAGAGAGTAGGTCTGAGAATCGGCTATTTAAATTTGATACCCCTAACGTAGAACACAGTATGGAAGGACACATAGGCTACTTATTAAGTAAATATAAATTAAAGAAAGAAACAAACAACGTATACCAGATAGGTACACGTACAAACATTACAAAATAATATTTAAAAAAAACAATAAAAATGTGTCTATATCACTAATCGCAAATTCCCACATAACATTTTGATCAACTAACACTTGTCTGAAAATCTAATTATGACTGAATTGAAGTTGTTATGAAAACATACATAACGTTACCCAGCCATTATACTTCTCAGCTATGTTTTCATAATAAATGCGTTTTAACTGACTTTGCAGCAATACGTGTTTGTTGTTGACATAAAATTGTCCGTTTATCTGATGACAAATAATATGCACGCGTTATATCCCATAACAAATGAACGCCTAAAACTTGTAAACAGAGTAACGTCACATCCCTTTAAATGGCGGCCATTACGCTATTTAATTTTTTAACCTTTTTATGCAAATCTATAAATAAAAGAATCTATATATATAAAAGAAAGTCGTGTTAGTTACACCATTTATAACTCAAGATCGGTCGAACTGATTTCAGTGAAAATTGATGGGGAGGTAGCTTAGAACTAGGAGACGGACATAGGAACTTTTTTATCTTGTGTGCATTTTTTTTTATTCCGCGCGGACGAAGTCGCGGGTAAAAGCTAGTTTAATTATAAAATGATATTGTATAACATGGATAGATAATGTCATGATATCGTTAAGTGGAGAAAATTATTTCTTTCGAACTTTCTGGAATTTACGAAATTGATCGAGAAATTTATAATATTAAATTAAATATTTAATTATTAAACAAATTGTACAATACATTTATACCTATATCATTTAAATGACTTTTAAAACTCGTCAAAATAGATCCCTTTCCTTATTGTTGTAATTAAAGTCTTAATAATAGCTTAGTCTTTATCGCGTTCAAAGGTAATTATAGTTTCTTCGTAGTATTAACCTCGTGACCTAAATAGAATGTAATCAGAACGTATTACACTTTAATCAGTTAAAACTTAAATATCTAATAAAATAACGATCTTTTTTATACAAAAATGTGACTGTTACAAGGAACAAATTAATGTTTTAAATAAATTTTAATCTTTGGCGTTAAAATGTATTCATATCTAATTAATATATATTAGATTCTATTTGCCAAACGTTGATTTAATAAACTGGCAACGATATAAAACAGATACCTCCGCGATATAGCTTCTCTTTGCATTCCGATTCTAAAACCAATAAGTACCTAAGTCTGTGACACACTACAGCGAATGCGAATCGAAAACACACTGGCACTGTGACGTTTATATTAATATACTAGCTGTCGCCCGCGACTCCGTCCGCGCGCAGTTAAAAAAAACTTAATAGCGGTATGAAAAATAGATGTTGTCCGATTCTCAGACCTACTGAATATGCACACAAAATTTCATGAGAATCGGTCAAGCCGTTTCGGAGGAGTACGGTGACGAAAACTGTGACACGAGAATTTTATATATTAGAAGATATACAGTCTCTGTTTAGTCAAAGTGAATTGAAAGGGATGACAATATAAAGTAAGATAAGATCATAGAAGTGGGCTTCTGCAGTGATCGACTCCAATATGATATTTTTTTTTTTTTTTGGGCGGCGCTGTGCCGTCCTCTCGTTCCCCTAACATGGTCGAAGTCAGGGACCTGGGGTGCGGGATATTCTTTATTTCTTTATTTATAATTAAAAACCAATTCATTTCATAATATCACATTCGTTTCCTTAATGCTACTTGACTACTGTAAAATTTAAAAAGTTCCAATAATAATGATAATATCTATTTACATTTTAAAAACTTAAATTACTAATAATATAAAATAAAATCACTAAAATAATACAATTAAGATATCTATATACAATTTAAAAAAATCCAATATGATATTGGATTGGTGCGATTTCATATTGAGCCATGAATTTCTTACAAACTGTAAATGTTAATTTTTCAACTGTACGTTCTACGAACTTTTACTTATAACATATTTAGGTTCCCGCCGCTCACTTTCCGAGGAAGTGTATTATTACTGAACCGTAGAAGTGTAATTTTAATAGATGACCTTGATTTTAAGCGAAATTTAGATTTATTTCCATAAAGTTTGTTACATTTTTGTATGTAAGTGTACATACAATCTGCAAAAAGATTTTCTGGCATCTGCTGAGTACTGCGGTATACTTCTGCAGAAAAGTGTTAGTCGAGTGAAAATTGCTCTTGACACGAAACGTGGCCAATGTATGGCTGAGATCGATTGGCACTTCGCCCAAAGTAGTATAGTAGTGACCGCGAGTAAATTCTGAACACGCGAATGCCCGAGGCCTCTTCCTGTTTATAATATGACTGCTCTATTCACCATAGATACGAGGAAGTTTTTTTTATTAATTAAAACACCTCTCTGTGACCTTTAAACCTTATCATAGACACATTTAGCATTTATGGCGCGAGTCTAATTCTATTTGTAAGCGAGATAAAATTAAACTGTAATTGAATAATTGCAAACATTGTCTTGTGTTGTCATTTATTTTTAAATTTATTTTGTTTTTTAAAAAAAAACATCGGAAATATAATCAATTCAAAAAAGTTGACAATAATATTAAAATAATAGAAATTAACTTTAAAAATCTACAGCAATCTTCAAACATTTTTTTCAGGGTGATTAAAAAACAGACTAGCATTTCGATTTAACGTAATAATAGACTACAGCAGAAATTGCGACATTAATGTCTGTAATGGTAGAATTAGACGAGGAAACTATACGTGATACTTTTAGTGTGAAGAAGTGTCTCTGTATGAACACGAGTGTCTCTGTATGAACACGAGTGTCTATGTATGAACACGAGTGTCTCTAGATTCTAGATACAGATATTAATGTCGTAGTCTATTCGTACTTCAATTGCAAAAGCAGAAGTAGTAGTAACTGCGAAAACAGCGCATTCACTGGACTACATAATATATTTGTCGAACTATATAACTTATATTATTGTTACTGAAGTTGTATTTTCATGTTCCAAGTTTCCATAGCAACAACACTAGAAAAACTTAATAACATTATCTTGTATATAAATATGATAATTGTCAACGTTTATTTTGTTGCCGAAAGCATTTAGTTATCAGTAAACAACAATAGTTTATCTGACTCGATTTGCACATTCAACAAGATAAAATAAACGAATAAAATATGTTATTTTGTCCATCACATTAAAAAGATATAACAAACAAAACAGATAACACAATAAGACATTCAACAGTTTAATAATTAAGTAACACCAAAATTAAAAAAAAAGTTTTTTTTTTTCATGCAATGTTTGTGTTATGAACAATGTAATTAACGATTATAAACAATGATTATATTTCACAATGGAAATCTCTACCACCAACTTTTTCTACGTAGTAAATCTCTTCTGTTAATTAGAAAGCAAAAGCTTGTTAGGGGTAACTTATAAGTGGGGGTGAGTGGGATGTTGCCGCTACTAAGAGAAGTGAGTGAGGCACTAAAGTTGAAAGCTTCCACAAATATTTTCCACAACGTATCTAAGCAACGTAATTTTAGTTCTGGCATATTTATAAAAATAACATATATATGTTTATAACTGACTGGCAGAGGGCACAAATGGAATAGTGACTTTGCCCATTTTGCCAGGGGAAGGAGAAGAAAGAAGGGGAGGGGTAGGAAAGAAGGATATATTCTAAATTTTTAAAAAAACATAAGGATATTAATTTGTATGCGTTCGTTTGTTAACGTGATTAGAAGTAAGCTATAATAAATTCTTGTAATAAAATGTTTTTGAAATGTCAAGGATGATACATAAATATACATAGAACTGGTATATAAAAGATTTAAAAAAATTTACCCGTCTTGATTAAAATTATCCAATCATATCACTATTGTGATTAAAATTAATTTTTAATTTTGAAAATAACTTAATTTCTATGTAAAATTATTCTCGATGCGAAATCATGATGAAAAAGTGGTATGTAAAAAAATGCGGATTAAATTTAACCTAATTTTTATCAGCGCATATTTTTTGTTTATTAAATAAACTAGCTGTCGATCGTGACTCTGTCCGTGTTGAATTGAAACAATTAATAAGTAGCCCATGTGTTCTTCCAGACTATGTTTTACATGTGTGCCGAAGTTCATCAAGATCCGTTGAGCCGTTCCGGAGATACCTTCAAACAAACATCCATCTAAACATTCGTATTTATAATACTAGAAAGATTAAGATAAGTAATACTAAGATAAAGTAACCACGAGTACTAAGGTCTTGTAAAGATGTATGATACTAGATTGCGATTTATTTTCAAAAGTTCATAGACTTATTAAAAGGATTAATTATTAAGAGGACATAGAAGAACAGTTTAACTGACAGCAGACTTCGTCTTGTCTCATCGGACTCGAAAAGAAATGTAATTTTTTTTTTTTTGAACAAAGAAAGCACAATTGCTTGTGAATAAAATATTCTTGTGTGTTATACGTAGGCGTTCTGTTTTGTGACAATCTAAAAAGGTCAATGCGTTTCATACAAGGGATTTTAGGTCATTGTCATGATTTTTTCCTCGTCAATTTTAAAATAATACGATAACTTCAAAGTCACGTGACAGATGGAAATAAATAACACAAATACCAGCGAATGAAATGTCGTACGTTTGAAGTTCATTCATAGTTTGTGTAAAATATATATGTTTGGTTTATTAATTTGATGCATGAAAACGCGTCGTCCTCGAAACATTTATCGAAGTCCGGTTTGTTTGAGGCTACCAGCTTTCGGAAATTTTATGTCGGACGGTCAACGCCTGGTTTTACGTACACGTAAAAATAAAATTAAATAAACAAATAACTAGTTGTAGGAAAGGAAGTTTTACACTAAAATCATTAGCAGATGATGTTGTTTACTAATATTTCTTGTAACCTGATTTGTGATTGAAGATCCACGACAATAGCCGAATGGCAGGATTCGAACCCATGGTCAGCAACCCAACTAGGTGTCACAATGGATTATAAGAACTGTATAAAAATCTCTATGTATATAGACTATTAATCTTCTTACAGACGATTCGCTGTTTTGTTCATTTATCACTCACTTTCGCTGTAGTTTGCTGCAATGCGCGCGCATTTTGACCAACATTGGCCAATGTGATTATTTTATAAACTAAACTTTATTAGTAGATACCAAGATTTGTTTAAATAACTTTTAGCGCATTTCCTCTGACACGTGGGGAACTTTTCTCTGCGACGTGTCAACTAAAATGTTGTTTATTATAACTTAAATATTAACATTCTGTACCTCCTATATTATTTTATTGTGATAACTGTATGTTTTGTTGCGTTTTTCTTGGTTTATTTTCAATACTTATTTTGAAATTTTATCTTTGTTACAGGACCTAAGGATAGTCGTAAAAATGTCTGACGCTGGCCACGGAAAAATTGAAGGTAAGTCGTTATTATTTTGTCTTAGTAATATAAAAAAATATTTATCTAACCAATAAATAAACATGTACAGGTTCAATAACATTAAAAAAGATATATTTTTGCTAGCCGAGATTTATCACTAGATAGGTACTTTACAAAAAAAAATTACATTTTTAATTTTTAACTTTTGGACTTACGCAATAAAGCCATTGTACATTCTTAAAATAAAAAAAAAACAATATGTCAATATGTCATTGACATTTAAACATTATATATTGCCTTGATATTTTAATGTGATTTATTTTCGATGCCTATCGAAATCGTTTGTTTGTTTTAAAAATGATTCACAGTGTGAGATAAAATTCAATATGTATTTATGGATATATCAGTACTGTCCGAGGAGTTAAGCACATAGTTTTTTTTTTAATTCATGTGTAAAAAATAACACTTTCAATGAAAGAAAAAGGTTCTGTTCGTTTTAAAGGTTTATTATTTTTAAATATACTATTGTAATTTTATCTCACAGCCGAAACTAAACTGAAACTCGATAATACGATTGGTTGAAACTATATAACGGTTAAGCAACAAAAACCTGAGATATTGTTGAAATAATACAATATAGGTTAAAAATAAAATAGTATACTAAATGATAAAAAAATAATTTCATCCACCTCAGACCTTGTAAGAGATAATCACAAAAATTAATTTTTTTGATGAAAAAGTTACAATTTTACCTCGTCCTTACTTATTAAATAATTGAAATTAAAAAACGCCTCGTTCTAAAGAAATTAAAGCAATTTAATACCGGCAATGATTAGGAATATATATTTTTCATTATAAACTAATGATTGGACTACTGTTCTACTTTAATGATGTAATATTTCATTATAATTCAATGATTGCTACCTGGTGGTGGTTATTTCGGATATCATTAAAGTACGTACACTTTAGATCATTTGCAAGGCCGACTAGTAACAATCTCTTCGTACTTGCTGCATACGCACTATAATAACAAATAGTTATCTTATAAACATTTCGCTTGAAGTCTCCCATGCATTGTCGAGATCAAATTTCATAGCACTGAATACGTGACAATAGATGTTTACTAAGCTAGAATTGTATCTTCACTAACAATAGGTGTGTTCAGTCACGTACCTACAGTATTTATATCTTATTTCACCGAAGACTTCCCGCCATCTTTATAAAAGTAAACGACTCTTATTAACGAACTGGAATGGCTGTCAAAATTCCTATCTGAATATTTTACAATTTTCACAGGCAGCTATCATATTGAAATATTTGTTGCAAACAATGCTATAAATTCAATATCTATCTATTCGAACAATTAATGTCATTAATATTTCATTGAATCACAGCATCGTATCCGATCGCTTCCACTTTTGACATTTGACGAGCGCGCCAACTCGCGGCCATTGTTCCCCACTGCATCGGTATTTCTGTACGCAAGAGCAATTACGATATCACTCCGTACCGGATTGTAAATAAAATTTTGTACATTTGTCTTTATCACGATTGGGCTCACGAGTCAATATACTTCTAATTAAATAACTGCGCACCCACGGTCGTTTAAAAGCAACTAAGTGTAAACTGTGGAACTACTTAAACAAATAATTATTCAGTAATGTCTTATTCCACTGACGTAGGGTCGGCGCATAAGATATTATAAACCTTTTGGCTTAATATTTGAAACACATACGCAGTAAATCTCAAAAGTCAACCTATAACAATTGATATGGTACCAAGCAATGGAAAATCTTAAAATAAATTCCTACGTTACAAAATATAATTTGACAAGATAATTGTAATCTATCTTGTGCAATATATATATTCCGGGAATATTAACATCATAATAACTTAGTTTCTCAATGAATTGTTGGAATTATAGTTGGCAACAGTTTAAGACAATAGAATCAAATCTTAACATATCTTATTAAGGATATAATTAATATATATATTTTGCAGATAATCCGAAAATCCTCTCGGGCCCTGTGCTCACCAACTCTCCGAATGCGGTCCTATCAAAGACCCTGCTGGGCAGGTACAATGACCTCCCTCTTCCCGGGGATAAGGTGCTCGCCACTTACGTCTGGGTAGACGGTACAGGGGAGCACTTGCGATGCAAGGATCGCACCCTAAGCTTCATCCCGAAACAACCAAAAGGTGAGTACAGATTTTTTACAACAGAACGTGGCAAACGAGATAGCTGACGCTATAATGGCGAAGTGACTACTGCCGATAAATTGCATCTACAATACATTAATAGATTGCTTTGCCTACCTTGTGTGGACGGAGTAGTAGATGTACAGAATGTGTTTTCTTTCCTATACGTCCTCTCGCCAAATCTATTTCCCGTTCCTTTTTAAATAATGTTGCGAAGGGTTCAGAAATTTCAAGCGTGTGTCGTCTGTGTAGTCGTAGTATTGCACAGGTTTTTTTTTTGTGACTGAGTAGTCACTGTTTGCCTTGAGGAGGCATTTACAGTTTCACCGGGCTTGAGGTGGCCGGGCGCAGATGGCGCTTAGCCTAAACCTCGTTTAAGAGTAATTTGCACAGGTCGAGTGCGGCAGATTATACTGTTAAACTTTACTATACTGTTAGACTTACTCTGAAATGACTTTTTAATATTTTCTTTTTTTCATAAAACTACAAATATTTATGTTTAAAGACCAAGGTTAAATTATATATTACTTATCTACGCATGACGTAATTCGCTTACTAAAGAATTTTTGAAGATGATCTGTTCTTTTGTAGTCAAAAACAGTAATATTTAAAAGTCTTTAACCTATTTAAATGAGAATATTAAATAAAGTGTTACTAATTTTCTTTAGAATCAATATATAATTGAACAATAATTTAAGAAAATATTCGTATACAATAACCCTCAAATTATAGTATTCATTGGCATACATAGTCATGTAGTCATAATACATAACTAATTCATATTTAAATTTACCGAAACAAAAAAATAAAACAGATTCTTTAAGTTATTTAAACAAATTGCTGTTCTTTCTACATAAGTTTTTTTGTTAGATGTAACTAGAAAATTAACTTCTATTGCCATGCAAAACTTAATCGGTATACGTTTCATTTCTATTAATTTATTCCTAAGTGAAAAACTAAGGTATAATGAAGGCGCCATCTACCTTTAAGTTTGTTAAATACGCAACGTACTCTCAGTGATAATTTTTTACGATCTGTTTTCGAAGTATTTCATGTTATTTTATATAGCTCCTGTGGTGATATTAATCATGGAAAGTTTGTTATATCACCGTAAGCATTTAATAAACATCTGCATCACATGCGCGGACCCTCCGACTACGCCATTTTAATTAGGTACATTGCAAAAATAACATCCGGTCATAAATGTGTTTAATAATATTTAACGAGCAGTGTAAATAAACAAAGGTTAGGTGAAGTAATTTCAAACGCTTATTTTTAATTTATCGCAGTAAAGTGAAGGCGCAATGCCAATTTCACTAATTCATGCGATTCGTATCTGCATGAAACATATATATACAAACTAGCTTTTACCCGCGACTCCGTCCGCGCGGAATAAAAAAAAAAGAAAGAAAACGGGGTAAAAATTATCCTATGTCCTATTCCTGGTTCTAAGCTACCCACCAATTTTCAGTCAAATCGATTCAGCCGTTCTTGAGTTATAAATGGTGTAACTAACACAACTTTCTTTTATATATATAGATTATAAATACCTAAAGGTGAGTCTTCACTGTAGTATCATACTGTGTTACGACAATATTGCCATCTCTCTCATTCACACAGACAGAATAGAGATAGCAATAGTCTTTGTATACAAGTGTCTCGTAACTTTTATTTATGACTGGAAAAATTGTTTTCAGCGTTTCAATTAACTTCTTTATTAGAATTTGTTCGGGGGATTCCCATTATTCGGGAGATTGATCCATCAAATAATAATTACCAATTGAATTAAGAACATATAATGCTATCTTTACTATAGGATTCAATGATAACTAATTCAAGCCGACTAAACAGGGACTGGACTGCATTTTGTAGTCGGTACCTTAACATCTAGAAAGGTTCGACTTTCATCATCGTGGAATTAACGATGCTGATACGATTATCAGAAATCCACGTGTTTTTAAAACTATGACGCACTTCGGAATTAAACTTTCACGTGCCTTATCAGGGCTGTCAAAAATGTTTACACATTTGAATTTATGTATTAAAAAAATAAATTCTACAATTGAAATAAACTTATTCTTTGACAAGTTGCGCCAATATTGTCTACTGCTGGATAAAATTTGTCTATTTTTGTATTTATTTAAAAAAAAAACAACCTGTATTACTCCACACGAAGTTGAGTCTTACGGGTTATCCTAGATACTTTATACTTATTAATCGTTGTGCCAACCCTGGCATGTTGTCTTATTTTATTTTTTTGGTCACAGCTGTTTTAATTTCTAATAAAGATGAAATGCATGAGGCCAGTGCCTTTTAAGATAAAAATAAGTGACATGGGTTGCTTGATAAAGAACTACTTTTTCCTCGATCTTGTAGAATGCGGTACACGTGCCGCCTACGTTCATTAAAACAGGGTTGCTTAACTGACGGCTCTTCATAGGTTGCGCAAGTGGCTCTAAAAATACCTCTCACACTGCTCTTGGGAAATAACGGCGTTAGTCTCAAATTTGTGAAATACTTTTCTAAATTTTAAATCAGGAATCATAAAAATAAGTGCTTATATTAGTTTGTATTTTTTAGTTATTAAAGATAAATGTTGCTTAATTTGTAGACAAATTAACAAGAATCCTCGAAAACATGTACACGAAGTATGAACTATCAGTAATCGGAAAATTGAAGTGGTCCTACATGGACGAATACTCGTCGCCGTACTACTTCCCTCGGGATGGCCCTGACACATCCATACTCTGCGAACAGAAACTGAACAGGGACAGTTTTGATGAGAACTTCAAAGGTTTCGCTAATAATGCTCCCAGCAATCATAGAAGTGTAGATTACGATACGTTGCGGTATTTTTGTTCCGACCCTTAATAGTTTCATAGTTCCATACCATTTTAGGAATGTAATTAAACTCTTTACTTCATTTATCCACGCATTTTATGATATGCTTCATAATTAGAACATTTAGTAGATGTAAGTAAATATTTTAAAAAAATGTGTAGTAAAAATAGACCGACTATATAGAAACGTAAAAAAACTAGCCAAAAAGCGCAGTAATCGACTTTTACAGTCAAACGAGGATATTTGAGCTAGTGAGAATGGCGCTGCTATCGCGGTTAGTTCGACAGAAAATATGTAAAACCTACATGGGCATAGGCAATAGGTATGAAAGGAAATATTACATAACTTCAGTTTACACAAAATTACCTAAGGATCTTATGACACACTTTTTTGACATTGTCAATGGGTAGTTACATACTCTTTGGTGGGGCGTTTGTTGCAAATTAGTTTGGTTTTACCTACCCGTATATCTCAATAACTAATGCCTAAATATTATACTTGGTAAAAAAATGTCTCGTTTCTAATTTTTATGATTAATAAAATTTATTGACATCAAGAATCTATTCTTCAAAAATAATAGGATTATTTGGAATATCGACATAAATTATTTTTAAAGATCAAAAATTGACAATTTTTCATTGTCAGATTTATTAATCTATTGTACAACTTGTTATTTCCCGCCCGCTATACGTCATTGTCAAATAACTCAAATGTCAAAACAAACATTTAATACAAAAAAACTATATGGCCCACTATAAAAAAAAGGAGAAATTTGAAGATTAAATTGCGTTGTTTGACGATAGTTTTTACATAATAAAACATGAATATTATTGAATATCCACAGATCTACCAGTTTGGAACTTCGATGGCAGTTCAACGGGTCAGGCAGATGGCCACAATTCAGATACTTATTTGGTACCGCGCGCCCTCTATAGGGATCCATTCCGTCGTGGAAACCACCTACTTGTCATGTGTGATACATACAAGTACAACATGGAACCAACAGGTAAGTTCAAATTTGTACATAACAAAAATAAGTATATTCTTTAAAGTTCTCTCAGGTTACTCGTAGTTTGAAGTGGTTATTGTGCCATTGTAGTGGAAACCCATTATAAAATTTGTACAATTGCTAATAATTATAATTTTCATAAATTTACAGAGAGCAATCATCGTGTGAAATGCCAGGAGGCTTATGAAAAGTGTAAAGATGACGAGCCTTGGTTTGGTATTGAACAGGAGTATATCCTGTTAGATTCAGACCTTAGACCCTTTGGATGGCCCCCAGGTGGATTCCCACCACCGCAGGGACCTTACTACTGTGGTGTTGGTGCCAATAAAGTCTTCGCCAGGGATTTAGTTGAAGCCCACTACAAGTAAGTTTGTCTTATGAAATATTTATCTTATGTATAGTATAATAGATAAGAAAGATTATTCAATGAGGTTACTAATTAGGCTATTCATCGTTTTTCTAGTGTACTGTTACATCATAGTAAATTTAACCGTTATAGGCTTAATTAAACAACAGATCGATACATATTTGATAGTCCAGTAAAACTACTAAATACCAATATATGGTACTAAAGAACCAACTGAATTCTTCCTTAGTATGAGAGGGGCTCATTTTAATTTGCGTTAGTGCCTCACTATTTTCCTTAATAAGAAGTCAATCATTATCAGGTGCTGCTTGTATGCTGGTGTGCCAATAAGTGGCACTAATGCTGAAGTGATGCCATCGCAGTGGGAATTCCAAGTCGGGCCCTCTGTAGGTGTGACCGCAGGCGATGATCTGTGGATGGCCCGTTATATTCTGCACAGACTGGCTGAGGAGTATGGTGTCATTGTTACGTTTGATCCCAAGCCTGTGCAGGATTGGAATGGATCTGGTGCTCACACCAACTTCTCTACTAAGAAGATGAGAGAAGAAAATGGTATTATGTAAGTAACGTTTTTTTTAACTTACTGACTAACTCTCAATGAACGGGATAACATGTTTTTTAAGTATGCAACAAGAGATATTTGTGTTACAATTTTTTTTCGAAATGAAACTTTTTAATGTATCTAATGTTGATAAATGTTTATGTTTCATTTACATTGCAAATGATTGTAAAATTAATGCAAATATCAGTAATTACATGTACTTATCTCATTTCACCTTGTTTTTAATAAGGTTGAGGTAAAAAGTAGGTTCTTGACACATTTACAATTGTATTTTGAGGTCAACTGGTTACTGAGGATAACAATGTGTAAAACAATTTCTTACAGACTAGTTTTAAATATTTGAGTATGTTAAGTTTAGGTTAAAAAAGTTGTTTTTATTTAGACCATTTGAAATTTTAATCGCTGAAAAATATTTTTGTCATATTGTTCCATAAAACATCTCAAATAATATAGATAAGCATTCTTTTAAGGTAATAATCCTCAAGGGATTACTATTTAATATTAATTATGTGTTTGTTTATTTTTCAGTGAGATTGAGAAGGCCATAGACAAGTTGTCGAAGGTGCACATGAAGCATATCAAAGTGTATGACCCGCGTGGGGGTAAAGACAACGAGCGTCGTCTTACAGGCTTGCACGAAACCGCCAGTATTAATGATTTCAGCGCCGGTGAGTAACTTCATATTTAACAACGGTAGAACCAGCAATGACATCTATAGTTCAACCAGTGAAATAAACACACAGAAGTTGGTGACAAGTAGCTCCGATGTGAGCAAATGTAGTCCTCTTCCCCTTTTTATTGTTTTCTAACTAAAGGCAGTATGAAAAGGGAAGTTTGATTTGATGCTTGCAAATTTTTACTATTAAATTTTCTAAATTGTAACACTCATTTGATTCCATTATCTATCTAGTATATATAAAAGAAAGTCGTGTTAGTTACACTATTTATAACTCAAGCTCGGTCGAACTGATTTAACTGAAAATTAAAGGGGAAGTAGCTTAGAACCAGGAAACGGACATAGGATAATTTTTACCCCGTTTTCTATTTTTTATTCCGCGCGGACGGAGTCGCGGGGAAAAGCTAGTTTGTGATAAAATTGATATTAAATTATTTGTTGTAATTTGTCTAGGTGTTGCCAACCGTGCTAGCAGCATCAGAATACCGCGAGCCGTCGCTGAAGAGAAGAAGGGATATTTGGAGGACCGACGACCAGCTTCCAACTGTGATCCGTACGCAGTTGTTGATGCACTCATGCGCACCTGCATACTGAACGAATAACACGTCTGTTCCGCGTCCCGGCGCGCGTCAAACTGCGCACGAGCATATCGCAGCTAGTGTTGCCATACACAGAACAATTAAACAACTATACCAACACAATTTACATACATTTTTAGAACTTTTTTTTTATTTTCGAATACTATTTTTTAATATCTGGAATTTGTCGCGGCTGTGGTTATAATCGCTTTATAGTAGTAGTCTTTGAATGAAAACACATTCCGATGTAATACAAAAAATGGGGAAATTTGTCATCCGTAGAAATAATGTGATATGAAACTTTATGTACAATTGTTACTGGATAAATAATACGGATGTGTTGCCATAAGACATATTGCATATTCCGATTGCCTTATATTAAAACTAGTATCCAATAGTAGTTTTTTATATCATTAATATATAGAAATAAAAAAAGTTTATTATAATGTTGGCTCCTAGCTCCACAATTACATTAATTATATCTACGATTTAAAATTTATTATAATCGAGGATTTTTCTTTTTGTTTTCATAGATATCAATATTTTTTTTTTCATTATAAAATTATTGTATAGTCTATAGAGAATTATTATAATATAAAAATTATAATCTTAATGAATAATTATTATTTGATATAACATAAAATAGGCAAATAAATAACACCAAATAGTCTTACAGTTGCTCGTTAGTTAAATGGACCACATGAGATATATAAAGAAAAAAAAACAATTATAGATTTAAATACTTTTACGAATATTATGTGATATTATAAAATTTAATTGTTACTTTTGATATTTAAATAGTTTATGAAAGTACTAGAAATAATAACATATCATTATTTCTAATTTATAAATAAAACCTAAAAAAAAAAAATATTAGGACATATTTACACACAATGTGACATAACAACTTAGTGTGCACAAATTAGAGTTAATTTTCTTGTTTTTGTTTAAAAAAAAAAAACTTATATTGTTTTGTAACAAGTTGTATGAACATGTTATATATAAAACATGTTGTGTAAGAAACATGTATCCTGAAAAGTTAATAAACAATACCTTGTATTAAAAACATCTTTTATTTCATTTCCTTTATATAATATAGCTTTTACCCGCGACTCCGTCCGCGCGGAATAAAAAATAGAAAACGGGATAAAAATTATCCTATGTCCGTTTCCTGGTTCTAAGCTACCTCCCCATCAATTTTCAGTCAAATCGATTCAGCCGTTTTTGAGTTATAAATAGTGTAACTAACACGACTTTCTTTTATATATATAGATAATAATTATCACAATTTTCAGCATAAAATTTTTGGATGTTTAAAAAAATCCATTTTTTTCTAATTCTGTGGCTTTATATTTTTGAACAAAAGTAAAAAAGATTTTTTCTACAGATATTAAATTTAAGAATGAAATACGCGTTGAAGTATTTGTTTAAAAAACAATTTAAAAAGTTTTGGGTTGGAACAATGTGTACAAATGCTTTTGAATAAAAAACAAACATCAATGGCTCAGGGGTTAAGCTCTTGACTTGTAATCTGCAGGTCCTGGTTTTGAATCCCTTTATGTACCAATGTGTATTTCGATTTTACATTTATCTAACGTTCTTACAATGAAGGAAAACATCGTTGTTCAACTTGCACATATCTAAGAAACAAATTCAATGACATGTGTGAAGTCAACCCGCATTTGGCCAGCGTGGTTGACTATGTCCTAGTCACCACTAACTTAGGGTAGACTCAGAGCCCCTCAGTGGGGACATATAGTGAGCTGATCTATTCTGTACGCAAAATAATACGTTCACTACTTGAAATATATTTATAGACGGGGTATTGCGAACAAAATCGTATGCTTCAAAAAATATATATCCCCGCTACAGTTTCGGTCGACACGTCGAATAATAACGTGCAGTTGATCAACCAGCGGCAAATAGCAATTTTGCTAAAATTATTTGAAGAGAAATAGTTGTAGTTTTCGCTGTATAACTACAGAGCATTGTATTTGAATCAATTTGTTAATAATAAATGATAGACCAACGATACATTATGGTACATACACGATAGGCGGCGGAAAAGTGGAGGCACTAAAAAAAGGCAAGAATCGACAGATTGCCTTCTGTTGTCAGTCGCTTTTTTACGGTGTGGATCTGTCCCGTTCGCACTTGCTACGCTGTCTTTTAGCGAAAACGAAACGAAAACAATTTTCGAGAAATGGCATGCACCCTCAAAAAGACTTAATTTACGTGACCGTTGTATTCTTGCTTTATTTTCATGGCTTAAAGTCGATGGCACATTAGTTTGGATGGATGGATGTTTGAAGGTTTCGCCGGAACGGGGATCTTGATAAAATTTAGCACAGATGTGGAAAATTGTCTGGAAGAACACGTAGGCTACTTCTTAGGTGTTTTTTTTTAATCCGAGCAGACGGAGTCGCGGGCAATTGCTAGTATAGTCATATTTCAAATGTTTCTGCAGTTGTAACAAATGGTTTACGACGCTATTGCATGCTTATAGAGTATACATTTTAAAGGCCTTATATAATATTTAATTCGAAATGACAATAAACGTGGAAATTCGTACGCACACCACATAACACCGGTGCTACATTTTACGTTTGATTTTGTATGAAAACGTGCATCTACTATCTACTACAATTTATGTATCGATGATGATAATCTAACTAATATCATAAATACGAATGTTTAGATGGATGTATGTTTATTTGAAGGTGTCTCCGGAACGGTTAAACGGATTTTTATGGAATTTCGCAAAGTTGTAGAGCATAATCTGGAAGAACACAATGGTTACTTATAAAACGTTTATTTAATTTCGCGCGGACGGAGTCGCGGGCATAAGCTCGTATTTTATATATAAGTGAGGCAAAAGACTAAATTTATCCTTTCTAATCTTTTCTCATAAGGAAATATGACTCTGCAGGGATGTAAAGGTAGTCGAAATACTCTCTTTCGGTACTCCATCCATATAAGTAACGCATAGAAAACTTGTCGAAGGTAGAACAGTGGTCGCTTTTAATAAAACCAAATGGCTGCTTACTTGTTTACTAGCTACAGTATAAAAAAATATTGATTACGCTTTGAAGTTATTCGCGGTTATAATAAAATTTGAGAAGAATACTAAAATAATTGAAACGCTGTTAAACTGAATGAGCGTTTGTTGTGAACCTTGCAATGACACATATTGCTAGTCGTGTGTAAATTATCTCAACCAGCTCAAAAGTTCAGGTTAGATAAATTTGATTCGATGAGCTGCCGCTCAACATCTAAATTGGCAGCTCAAGGCGATGGAATTAAAAAAATTGCGGGCAGACAAGTCCTGAGCCAGCCGCCAGGCGAGGAGTGCTCGATACCCATCATGCGTTCGCGACTTTTGGGCCGGTAAAATCTAACCGCGTGCCATAAATACATCTCATATTGGCCGACAACTCGTAGTTTAAAACACAAACTCTGTGCAGATACAAATTAAGCTTAGGCTACGTGGCGGTTCTGATCTGCTTTACTCGTGTGAACCGTCATCCGTTGAACCGTTTACTGAAAACTGAAAAACAGACGGTACTATAATAATTAGTAAAAGAGTGAGTTATAGATGTCGCTGATCTCGATGTATTTTGTTTTCGCCTTAACATTGAACTTTAAAGATTAATTGCTATTTACAAAACAATAACATTTTTTGTATGACAATATAATATTAAACTGAAATTAAATTAATTATAAGAAATAAACAAGTCACCTTTAATAAAAAATTCCTAATCTTTTGTCTGTGCTGTAAGGTAAAGGGCGGGGATAAAAAAAAGGATTGAACATTCGTCATTCTCTGTGATGTTTGATGCATTTTTGCATTTACTTCAAGTGTTGCGTACTATCCAGTCGACCCTTGTGCTTTAAGAGTTAAGATGGCACCAAAAAGACCTGTACCACTTGGATGGGGGCTTCGTGTAAGCAAAGTCTGGGGTAAGTTATTATTTTATTATTTTTTCTACATCGAATGTTCCATTATTGCGACGTATATGTTTACAGGGGACGATGTTGTATAAATTTCATATTTATAAGATGACGGTATTTGTGTGCAACATTGAACCAAGTGATTCTTACCTCATACGTCATAATTTAGTCTAATAATTTCATAATAATTTTAATTATTATTTTATTTTAACGTAGGTACTCGGGTACATAAATTTATTTTGACAAATTTTCAACTTAATTTTAAGAAAATTTATCCTTTTAACATTGAGATTTCGGTTTTTTTTATAACTACCCTATGTTACAACATTAATTTAAGAAAAACGTTCCCATATTGCTGAATAATATTATGAAACTAGTTTCATATTAAGAAAGTGATGTAATGATGAAACCGATTAAGGCGCCCCCTGGCCAGCATTTTTCTAGGTTATGTTATAAAGCTGTTTGTTAACACTTGTCACATGAAGATCGAAATATTTACAAAACTGGATGTCGTCATTCAATACGTACTAGCTGTTGCTCGCGACTTTGTCCATGTGAAATTAAATACTAATTATTAATGAAATAATTATTAGCAAAATCTAATAAGAAAACGCGAACGTTTCCTCCCAATCGATACAATTGTATCAAAGATTATCCGAAAGAAACGAGAACTTGCGGGCGGGAAGACATTTATTTTTAAAATTATTATATCAATCTTATCACACTTTTGTATTCATAATTAAATTATTTTTAAATTAATGATATGTGCATTTTCTTCACCTTATTTGAATGTTTACTTCAATGTTTTAGTTACTTTTTGCAACAGTATAACTATGGCGCTGTTAGCTAATATTGATTTTCCTTACTTCTTAACTTAATACTAGCTTTTACCCGCGACTTCGTCCGCGCGGAATAAAAAAAATGCACACAAGATAAACAGGTTTCTATGTCCGTCTCCTAGTTCTAAGCTACCTCCCCATTAATTTTCTGCTAAATCAGTTCGATCGATCTTGAGTTATAAATAGTGTAACTAACACAACTTTCTTTTATATATATATAGATTAAATTATTTTTAAATTAATGATATGTGCATTTTGTTCACCTTATTTCAATGTTTTAGTTACTTTTTGCAACAGTATAACTATTGCGCTGTTAGTTAATATTGATCTTCCTTACTTCTTTACTTAATATTATAAATGCGTAAGTAACTATATGTGTCTGTCTGTCTCGCTTTCACGCCAAAACTACTGATTTAAATGAAATTTGGTACACAGATAGTCTAAATTCTGACGAATGACATAGGCTATATTTTAACGCGAAAAATGTAAGGGGTTGAAATTGGGGGGTGGAAATTTGTATGGAAGTATCGTCATTTTTGCAGTTAAAACTCGAAACTTATTTTATAGATTGTTAATTTGATATTAGTAAATATGACATTTGAAATTTGTAAAAGTTTTACCCTCAAGGGTGCAATATTACAAAAGGGAATAGGGGATGAAAGTTTGTATGGGAATATATGATGTTTATGTGAATGTTTTGTAAGTTTAATATGTTTTGTTGTAAGTGTTTATAAGTTTAAATAAAATACAAATACAAATTTTCATTAACAAACATCTATACAATTAGGGTTGCCAGGTTGCCATACCTAATAGCCGGACGTACCACGCCGCACACGACCGTCAGTCGATTCTCGTCGCCGGCGTTCGGCCACTCTCGAAGCCGGGACACCGTTTATTTTGGCCGGACATGCAATCAAAAAGCCTACCTATGTCTGGCTTTATACGGACGTCTGGCAACGCTATATACAATAACATTTTGTTATCTATGTTACCATAGAATGCATTTGCCTTGTGTTATTGTTCACACATATTGTCACCTATCCGTTCTTTTTCACAAAAGAGAGACTACAAGACGGACAGTTGAATACTATGGGTATAATTTGTATTTGAACTATTTTTGTATAAGTTATTAAAAAAAGAATTGTTTTAGGGAAACTCTTCTATTGTAATTTAATAACTGGCGATTTTCAATTGGAAAAACCCAGAAGCCAGGCGTCGTTATGCACAGATGAAGAGTTTAATTTATACGATGATGGATTTCCTCTGAGAAGAAAAAAACCTAAAATGATTCGAGTTCGCCATATCCTTATAAAGCATCATTTGAGCGACTTTTCCCCAATGTGTCGAATGCATACAGGGGAATATGCTACTCGGACAGAAGAACAGGCTTATAATCTTGCTAAAGGTTTTGTATTTTATTGTATACGTAATGTTTGCTTATAAATTTATCATTTATATCAATAATATGACAATTATTAAATTAAACAGGCAACTGGAGTATATATGCTTAACTGCAAAATAAGAAGGTTAAAAAAAAAATTATTCCAGATTACTTTCATTATTTACTGATGACTGATGATTTATAACTTCGTGTTTTCATAAAGTGTTTTGACATTTATTTTTTTAATTTTTCTAGATATACGCCTTGAAATATTATCTTACAAAATTACATTTGATGAAGCAGCATTTAAATATTCAGAGAGCTCGACAGCATTCAGCGGTGGCAAGATGGATCCTATATTTAAAGGTCATGATATGGATGAGATATTCGATGAGACAGCCTTCGCTTTAGAGATTGGTGAAGTTAGCCAACCCGTTGAAACCAGCATCGGTTATCATATTATACAGAGAACTGGATGACTTTGTTTTTTTTTTTTATTTATATATTTATTGCATCTAAGATAAAGATGCATTTGTTTTTTTTAATATTTACATGTAGATTTCATATTTTAACTTCCTTAAAGGAATCTTCCGGACAAAGATAATTGTTTGTTATAAAATAAAATATTTTTAATAAAATCCTAGGTTTTACAGTTCGATAACTTTTTACTGATGTTAAAGATTCAATAGTTTATTTTAAAAAGATTTTTTTTTTTAAATGTTACATTGTTAGACTTAAATCATTTTACTTGTTAATTAATTTTAAAACATTTTAAGATAATAAATGTTATACCTAAGATGTTGGAAATTTAAATTTTTGTAAAAATAAATTTTTATTTATGTGGGTTTTGACTGTAGTGATACATTTATTGACATATTAGTCATCAGTCATATTTTCTTTGAAAACAAAAGACATATGTCAATACCAGTCACAACAGTCAAACCAATCGAGACAAGAGACTTAAAAAGGTTTATACATAGATATAAATAGAAACAAAATTTAACAATTTTAAGACAGAGCTTTATACTAGTATATATTATTTACTATAACCTAAGATATTTAATGTTGTTCTTCCTATTATAATAGGTAAATTTGTTTTAAAGGTTTATTTCTTTACTTGTATACCATTTAAAACACAACTACAAATCTCAGTAATGTTCTCAAATCTTTACAAAATGTTTTGCAAAGATTTAAAAACATTTATGTCTACAATGTCCAGTAAATGTAGTAAATATAAACTTGATATTTGAAATGCGTTTTTTTTTACCTTCGAAATCACTGTGATTTTTTTTAAATTTATATGTAAATGACAAGATGGTTTTGGTATAAAGGGTATTTTGGTTTTTAGTAAACAAATAAATAGAAAATATTATCTGTTAATAATTCATAACTTAGTTTACTTTAAGCATGTTAGTTTATAAACAAAAAAACTCATACTGTAGCCTTACATTAGAAGGGAGAAAACGAATTGATCAATTGTCAAAAACCAGTCCAGTTGTTTAGATTTCAGATGGTCACAATTATATTTAGATAAAACTACAATTAATTGAAACAGTAAAATAACTTTATTTTTGATTAAATGTTGGTATTTATGTACGAAAACATATAAAAAATATTTAGTTTAAAAAGTCTTCGATTTAAATATTAATGGTTGGTTTCAAAATGAAAGTCAATTTCTATATAGGTTAAATTTATTAATAACATTTCAACTCTAAAATCACATAGCATATTAAAGCAGTAAGACTTATAGAATAAAAATATTTGAAGTAAACAAGTTTGACTCAACAAAAACAACTCTATATAAAATATCTTGAACGTTCCCGGTCCATTTGTCATTGAAAAAAAATTTCATTTAAACACATCAATAGTAAAACATAAGGTTGTCTAATATATTTTAAATAAATTTAAATCATGAAAATTAATTTGAGAAATGTTAAGAGATATTTAATTTAAATAGATTTTTTAAGCTTCATATTTCGCAATAGCATCAGGATTTCAATAGCAAAATACTACAAACAACTAATTGCCATCTATTCCATGTAAGGAACATTTAGAACAAGAAAATTTTAATAGAAATACACCAATATAATAATTTATTATCTCTAAAAGCTATCTCTACTTAGGTACACTCTCTTCTACAACATCCTATGCAGTTTATTTTATGTTAAAAGAAAACATAATAACTTTTGATTGAATCAAATATAAATATTGCAATTTAATAATTAAAGAATTCAGTATATTATCATATATATTATTTGGTGAAAACAAATTCAATAACTGAAATACGAACAAGTGTCAATGATGAATGCAATCAAATAAAATGTCAATGATAAAAAAAAACAATTGTTCACAATATGTTTAAAGAATGTATACAGAATAATTTATGGTTAGATTAATAGTGCTTTAAATTAATACAATAACCATCATATATATTTACAAAAGGGATAAATAGACGTTGAAAAAGATCCCGAGTTACACACTAACAGTGAAACATTAGTGAGTGGAACTTTAACTAGATAATATTAAATATAGAACATAGATAGATGTATTTACACAAGGCTTAATTTATTAATCCCTCATAGAACATTTGCATGTTTATTCACAAACCCGAACGCAACCATCACGTTTACAACAAGCAGTATATTAAACTTTAACCTTAATATAATTGTCAAACATTCTATACAAACTATAAATAATTAATTTACTTAATTTGCAACAAGTCAAATACATATTAGGAAGAGAGAGATACTGCTAAAGTATGTCATGAGTAGACATTTTGTCAATAAGCTTTAGATATTTGCTAGGTCCACAATGTTTTTTTTTCATGGCATGTCTAGTGACGACAGTTTGAATACTTGCTAACTTTAAACTTTAAAATGGATTCATTATCATGGCTTGGACATACTAAAGACACAATTAAAGCTAATAATCTATTTACGAAGACTTTTTTAAGCTTTTTAAATTTAATATGAAGCAACATTTATTAAATTTTTGGCTTTTTATAATTAATTATTTCCAATAAAACTTTAATATTCATATTTCATTATAATAAGTAATAAGAAAAAGTTACAAAGGGTTTTTCTTTTTATGAAGATAATCCCATAATTTTATAACTACCATTATTAAGTTAATATACTTTTAAGTACAACAGTAATCAGCTTTAAATGTTAAATTTTTCTAATGGTCGGTAAGTTTCAGGCGAGATTTGGAAGGGAGGTGTTACCTATGGCGCCTTTTTATCCAGCGCCCTGGGCGATCGCCCATCCGCGCCCTACCCTAATGCTGGCACTGCTATTGGTCATCAATGTAAGATATTTAGATTATTTATTTAGATAACTGCCACACACTTTAATATACAAACACACATAATTAAGGTCTAAAATTCATCATATATTTCTTGATTAAAACACATTTGACAATACTACATATGTTGTTAATATAATAGTTATATTTTAAACATATTAATATAATTAAATTCCATTCTACATTCAATTTACATATAAGATTAAAAAGAATTTGAAATTTATGAAATTGTATATAATTTGCGGGACTAGTATACATTGATGTGGTTTCATTTATACATATACAAAAGTAAAGGTGCAGTCACAAAGATAACAGAAAACTTCGTTAAATTGAAGCAGTTCTTGAAAATGATCAAACGCAACAATAGTGATTGTGCACTATTCAATCTTAGACTAACATCAATATACATTTATTTGAAATACAGATCTTATTTTATAGTAATACAATAGTAACAAACAAACATCAAGTTCTATTCTATTTGAAGAATAAAATATTGCATAATTGAAATTACACTTTTCTAGAAATACTGAGATAACTACGAAACAAGTAACTATGAGTTAATTGTAACTTTTACATTTAAACATGTTATTTCTGAAAGATCATAACATGTTATCGACACCCCCATAGAATAATTCTGTAATGCACTCTTACTGTGTTCTTGCTTTTCCGTCGAATTCGGCGTCTAACAGAACCTCTATTACATGTTGTGATTTTTTTTTATATTTTTCTTAATATTAATTACGGAGATAAAAAGTCATTATTGAAACAGATTTTTTTTACTTCCGGTATTATAATTTTTCCTTCATAGCACAGAATACGCCCGGAATATATGAATGAAAATTAAACACAATGAAGCTATAAAAATTAGCTTTTTTTGGTATCTAAAAGATTCTTGTACAATAATTATTGATGAAGTTATTAAAGAAATACGGTTTTTTGCTTGTCCTGAAAAATTTTATTTTTCCTATTACGGGGTTATTCGGTGAAGGCGTCGATATACAGTCAAAATCTGTTATAACGACATCGAAGGGACTACTCATATTGAGTCGTAAAAACCGATAGTTGTAACAACCGGTGACAGGTATTAATAGGAAAGATATGTATATAACATTCAGCCAGGACCTTTGATTTTGGTCAATTTAACCGGTATGTTGTTCTAAACGATGTCGCCATAAACGGTTTTGACTGTATTAGTTTATCTGCAGTGTTAAATCATAGTAAGAGAGTTGAGATACTAAGATTAAACACAACATTGTCTAAGTTGTGATAGTCTGGCTAATAATTAACACCGACACATTCATTTTTAAAATTTATGCTCTAAAACTAAAATTGTTAATACTCACTCATTGAGTCCGGAGAGATTGAAAGCATCAACATCGATAGCACTGCACAAATCATCAAACACAATAAATTCAAACACGTCACTTTTATATCCAATAACTGCAATCCCAATTTTCATTGTTGTACTTCACATCCAGAGATGGTTTAGTACAGGCCGGCTTTGATGTGCTCCTAGCGGGTTAAGACATATGTGATAATAGAGGTGATACCCACTGCGACACTTCCTGCCCAGATTGCTACGCATCTGAGGAATAAAACCCTTTGCTATTCTCTTAACTCTGGGTCAACCTCTCCAAAAAACTCCAATAGCTAATTGTCATAAGAGACAGGATCCGGGGGTGGGTTGTCGGTGTCCTGAGCGGTGTAACGTGAGCAGTTGTTGATGACCATGCATGCAAGGTCCTTGATCACAGTGTATGGCCTCGGGTCTTTTATTATCTTTTTAAGAAGTGAAATACCATCTTCAGCAATCACTAAGCTGCAGTATTTTTGTGCTGAAAAACATACAAATAAATAGAGAATCTATAATTTTAAAAGATATATAAATAAAAGTTGCGACTGTTAAAAAGCTTAAAAAGGTAAAAAGCAACCAAAATACATTTGACTTAATTTACATTCACTTAAAGTCTTTGCAAGTTAATTTGTGGTATTCATATTATAATTATATACTTACGGTATACAGTGGTCAAGTTAGCAAGAGCCCACACTGCCCAATGCTGGCATTGCGGTGTATGATAAACGCTGAGAAGACCTAGGATAGGTTTGAACGATCTGTAATTGATATTCCTCTCATCACGAAGGTTCCAGGTCTGTACAGCCATGGCTAGACGTGCGAGGACAGCAGCTCTGGGCGGGTTGGCCACCACCCAGGCTTCTTCCCCATCAGAAGCTATGTGGGCCAGGACACCAGCAGCATTGTAGCTTACCTGTTATGTATAGCATACATGTAACATACATGTAAACACATCCATTTTTCTATGTATTTTTATATTCGTTTTTTTACATAAGGGAAATCAGCAAGCATCTACCTCGCGAAAATAGCAAAATGACTGCTGCATTTGCAGTAAGTTATCAACATGTGGCAGATGCATTGCCAACTTTAAACGGTATCAAAGAGAGGATACATAAAAAAACTATATTTCCTCTTCCTATATTAGTTAATTTAAGACTAAACATACCTCGATTCCATCGCTGGACGAATCTAGAAGATCATAGAAGACATCAAGAAACTCGGTGTCCATAAGCTGAGGTCTTAGTTCAGCCACCTCTGCCACATTACCCAGCAAACCCATCATGTTGCGGAGTAATTCCTCTTTCTGAGGGAACGTCTGTGGGCACAGAGAATTCTTCATTTTATACATTTAATTTAAAAATGTGTCTAAATGTACTTTTAGGGTAATAAAGTAAAAAATGATCAAATATGTGTTTTTAACATTTTGTTATTCTACCGTGAAATTACACTGCTGTTACTTTTGTACACACATTTATGTTTTTTTTTGTAATGATGAGAAGGATGATAGTATGTTTTTTATAAGTCTTTCGACAGTCGGAACCCACAGTTAATGAGATAAATCTTAACACGGTAAGTGAGTCATTCCCCTACTTTCATACGAAAAAACCATTGGTGTTATTAAATGGGATACCTAACCCTTCCCTGAGCATATAATAACCCTTCCCATCCACCATCAAATTAACGTCCCCTTTCCATACCTTCCTTATAAGAAAAGGGTGAGAAGGAAAAGGGAATAAATTTAGGCTTCTGGTACCACACTTACGATGCTTCGAACTGTACTTAGCCATTCAAGGACTTTTCGGAAATTCCGCATCAATTCTTCAAGCAATGCCAATCTCTGTCACTTTAGTTTTGCAATTCTTTTAAACGATTTTTAATTAATAAAAATGTTTGTTGACTTGACAGCAAAATCTCAAACATTTCTGGTACATTTGAATTCAGCGCCATCTAGCATTATATCACGAAAAAACGATATCTGATAATAAAGATGATAACTAAGATAAGCCGACAATTAGTTATGAACTTTAAGCACTTATAATAAAGGTTTAAAATCCTGCGCTTACCTCAAGACAAGCGATGAATAACTCCATTCCGTGGCATTCGAGGAAACGGCTACTGTTGGCCGGTGTTTCGTCAGTTACATTCCACAATGTGGACCAAGCGACTTCAAGCACGTCATCGCAAATTGAACATTCGTGACGTGCCGATATTAGATGAACCATTTTCTGAAACAATATTAAAGGTGGAATTATTTAATATGCTTTCACTGCGATTTTACCGAAAGGCTAGGTTGAAATTTAGTAGTAATGTAGAAAGTAATAGAGGTTACTCATTTATATGAATGAGAATGGATTGCCAGAATTCGCGTAGGAAAAGGGGAGGAATGGGAGAAATGGGGGAAGGAGAAATGATTTAGCCTAGTATATACTCAACGTGATCCGAAGATCATTTCTGGTAATCTTTTGAAACCTGTTATGTACACAAAGGTTGAAAATTATAAAACAATAATTGAGAAATAAAACGCTGAAAGTAACTTTATGCGTGTAATCGGGCAGCAATTCGCTTTAATTAATTTTACAGTAAACATAATCTATCTAAATGAGCTGCGCATTGGCTTATATAGGCTGGCTACGCTTCTCCCCCCAGGCATGGCAGGTGTCATTGGCGGTGGGAGGATGGCGTAGGCTTGCAACTGGCGAAATCTATTGGCGTGTTGTTACAAAATACAATGTTTTGCTTCAGTAATTGAATTCCCACTGTCGTAACATTTGTATTGAAACATATTATCTCTGTTGTTTTTTTTTTTTTTAAAAAAAAGAATGGAATGTCAATCATGTTTAAATATAAGTGTTTCTACAGTGGAGTCCAACTGCAAGACTAAGGGCCGAATAATGAAACAAGTCTAAAGGTTCACTTAGACATAAACTGTTCACCGATGACGTCATTAGCAGTATAACTCACTTATGTATTCCCATACGTTTGTCTTGCTCTGACGCTAATGCTGAGCGTTGTGCGTACAATTCCGGCTATGTCTAAATGTACCTTTAAAGTAAGCTGTCTCCGTGAATTTTGGAGTTTGAGCGTGTATTTTTTTAATAATTTAAGACGCTGTTACATATTAATTATTAAAATGTATTGGGCCGTAAGAATCATACAACAGTCATAAGTTCGCTTCAAACAAGAACAATAAAAATAATTTGCCAACGACAAATACGCTAAGCAAGTCTATCAGTTTATAAGTAAGATAAAATATTTTTTTTTTGTAATAGGTTAAAAACAAATAATTTTAATGTATATCTCGCCTTAAGCATTTACATAACATTAAAATTTAAAATTTCGCTTAATTTTCTACATTATTGTCGATGTAATTTAAAACAATAAAAATTTGAACAAGACAATATAAAAAAATTAAAAGTGCAATGACCGCGCTTCGAAATGGAATAATGATCAATTAAAAATGTATGACTTAATACAAAATTAACACAGTCCATGTCGCTCACTTAGACAAATTTCAGCATTGTTTGTGTATAAATTAAAAAAGAACGAAATTTAAGCGCAAGCCATCACATTATTTGTAACTTATAAGAATATATACAAAGCTATTTATAAGTTAACTAGTTGTCGTCCGCGACTCCGTCCGCGCGCAGTTAAAAAAAACTAAATGGGGGGGGGAGTAGGAAAAATAGATGTTGGCCGATTCTCAGACCTACTCAATATGCTCACAAAATTTTATGAGAATCGGTCAAGCCGTTTCGGAGGAGTACGGGAACAAACATTGTGACACGAGAATTTTATATATAAGATTATAATATGAACAAAACAATTACGCAAAATTAACAATGTCAAATGCAAGTGCCTCGCTTCACAACATTAATGTATCATCTTAACAAATGCGAACTCTTTAAATCGCTTTAAAGTAAAACCCGATCTTAAATAATTGTAACCAAAGCGTTACCCTAAACCAATATTGCACAGATTAACGTAGTCTTAATAAGAAAATGTTATAAATTCATACAATAAGTAATACACAAAGCTCAGTTTTACAAGAAAAAAAATGTCAAATTTACTTAGCCAACTTAACCACAGACAAAAATACGAAGAGAATAAAACTTTACTGGTGAAAATCGGTCCCATAGGTTTGTTACGGGTTACATACATAACTAGAGAAAAGTAAATCTTTGTCAGATTGCATTATTAATTACATCATCATAGGCCGGCAGTTTAATGAACATAGGAGCCTCGCAACAAATAATTAATCGACAACATGTGCTTAACCAATACTGATAATCTTGGCTATTCTTTTTCCAAGTCGTGTTCATTCTATTCAGGGCTAACTGAATTTAATTACTATAGGTCTATCATATCTAATCTATCATCATCTATTAACAGACAAATCTGTCTTGCTAAAAAATCGATCGACTAAGCTCAGCTCGCTTTATAAAGATAAAGATTACTTATATTTCTCAGTAATGTACAGGTTCAAAATTAATTTTTATTCGCATGCGCAAACAAATAAAATATAAACAATATACGAGACAGACATAGCTTTAAAGTTTTAAGGAAATTTTTTCGTTTTTACTGCAATATTTTGAAAGATAATAAAACTCGATATTGTAGAAGCTTCTAAATAAAGGCACTACTGCGTTTCGTTTGAATAATGAGGTCATCAAATCTTCCCTATCCCTTTTTTCCTCAATATTAGGCTTGGAAACTAGTGTCTGTGTTTATACTTACGGGCAGTATAAATCTATTATCCTTTATTTTCCATCAATAAAGATATTCAGTATATAAAATTAGATATCGCGCGCGGCTTTGCCTAAATTCTTATGATCGTTGAAAATGATTATAATTTCCCGCATGTGCGTGAACAAAAAATAAACAGACTGACACTGTTGTAATGGACATAAACTATTTACATTTATAACTTAAACAAAGTGATCTTAACAGCAAATAGCTAGCTTCGTACAAAATTAAAAACTACTGCAGACGCCTTGCCAATTTCATTAGCAATTTTATAGACGCACATATCAAAATAAATGTTTAAGTATTGGGTATTTGTATAGTTTTCGAAAACAGAAAAAATATGTATATACAAACGCTTCGCCTTAAAATTAATCAATACATTGTAGTCGCAACATTTTACATTTTAAAAATCTTTCTTATTTAATAAAAATTTATGTATCAAAATGATGAAGTGTCACACAACTCTTACGCACACACGCATAAAATTAACTGTAAAGTAATTTTATCACGTTTTTTATTATGGTTCAAAGTTTTAGCCTTGCAGTAAAAAATGTAGGATTCGCATACCGCTAACTTGAAACAAGTCGCTTTAGATTATCTATTAGTTTAACAAAATAAACAGCAAGAAACTCTGTAGAGTATATCGATAACCACGATTTGTTGACATAAGCTATAATCTTTGCGCGCATTTATTTTACTCGCACGCCGCGCGGCAATTGAGAGTTATAGAACAGACTAGACCTTTACCGCCTTATTACAAAACGTGGTCTAACTATAAAACCTGGTTTAAACCTACATTCGAAGTGGTTTATTTAAAATTCATATTACAAAACGTAGTTTAACGTTAAACCTGGACTATCTATGGTAACAACTTTAAACCATTGCGTTCCCAGGTTTAACTATTTAGACCACAGATTTAGACTTATGTCAGAAGTGTCGAGTTACGAGTTTTGTGCCTTATCGGGTTTTTGTTAAAAATCTGATTTGGTTAATTTAATGGACATGGAAGACATTGAAGATATTGAAACAATGGAGATATTAGAAATGTCACGTCAACCTAATAAACGTCGAGTTCGTTTGGATCCTATTGTCGAATTGTCGAATGAAGATTTAAGACAAAAGTACCGATTTACCAAACGTTTTGCGGAAAAAATAGTGGATGGAAAAAGTAACGCACGATTGTGCGACTAATTGACGCAATATTTCCTAAAATATTAAAAATAAAATAATTCTTCCGGATCAAAGAAAGTTTTTAAACGTAGTAGTAAATTAAGTAGTAGGTAATTAATTATTTACTTTCTTCTCAGAAGTCCAATTTGCAGATCATTTTGCATATCATTGATCCATTTTCAATTAGTTTATTGACAATTACACACGTAAAAACAAAGATCGCGCGGGGCGGGCACTTTCAAAAGAATTCCGTTTGACGTGCTTTATTCTATTCCATTTTATATACATACCCGATAAAAGATAGCCAGATGTTACAACTTTCGCAGAAACGGAACGTTTATTATCGAATGACATTTAGTGAGCGAATGATTATCTGTCATAATCGATTGACCGTGGTTCAAATTCTTAGTTTATGAAGTTCTGGTTTGGTCTACGTTTTGTAATACGGATTCATTTAGACCATGGTTTTAGAGATTAAGCTAGACTACGTAGTTCGGGTTTAAACCAGAGTTGTTGAGATTTTTTGTAATAAGGCGGTTAGAGATCTTTTAGTGCATACATAGTAGACAAAGAAAAAACTAAAGTGGTAATTACTGTTTAACTAAAGGTACGCAATAAGACCCCCAGATTAAGAAATGTATAGAAGCATGGACTTTGATTTAAGGAAGACATCACAAAAGCGCGAACATAACATCAGTTTTAAGCTTGTGTATTGTACCTATAGATGCATCTTCTCACCATTAAAATGTCATCTTTATTGATGCTGCTTTGTGTTGGTATAACACGATTCAAATTTTATAGGGGTTTTTTGCTAGTTACGAACGCGTGTTTGCACAAATGTGGATTAAGCACGCGGAGAAATATGCATCGCCCTCAAATTTCATTCTGTCGACACCTAAATTATGTTATACACAGGATATAGCGAGAAATTAAAAGCCGCTTTAAATATTGAATAGCATTATACCGATGTTGCATGGAAGCTGCAAATTGTTAATAGAACCATCGTGAATACACAAATGCTATATAAAAGTACTGGTGCTATATTTAGCTCCGTTTTTACATATATTTATTCTGAAAGAAAAATAGTAACCAATACATGGTATATAAATATACTGTAATATATGTATTATATGTATGTGTAATTCTTACCTCAATGAGTCCACTTTTTCCCAGGAACAACTTTCGATTGCCATCGACCTGGCACGCAAGAGAGTTAAGCAGATAGATAGAGACGCGCTGAACGAATCCCTCCTGGCTCAGATATGGCACGCAACTCAGCAGCATTTGAACTAGACGTTCATATTCACACAGCTGTTAAAAAAACGTACATATTTAGGACTGTCTGCAGACTGCACGCAGTATTATTTATAGGTGACTGCAAACTACCGTCTGTGTATGGTTAACATTCACTAATATGTATTATAAATTCGATTGTGTGGATGGATGGATGTTTGTTTGAAGGTATCTAAAGTAAGGCTGAACCGAATCTTGATGAAATTTGACATAGATTTAGATCTACTTAAGTTTTTTTAATGCACACGGACAGAGTCGCTGGCAACAGGACATTATAAATATGAAACTTTGGATGGATGGGTGTATGAATGTTTGTAACCATGTGACTTCAAAACGACTGAAAGGATTTGGATGAATTTTCAAACCAAGATAGATTACAGTCCAAAATAGGCATGGTTGGCACTAACATTGCAAATACGAAACAGAAATAGTTTATTGTGTGGAATGTGTCATAACCTACTCTTTTTTTCTTACTAATCTTAGATAGATATTTTTAATATTTCTCGTTTAGTTTTAATTTTAATTGTTTATATATAAAATTCTCGTGTCACAGTTTTCGTCACCGTACTCCTCCGAAACGTCTTGACCGATTCTCATGAAATTTTGTGAGCATATTCAGTAGGTCTGAGAATCGGCCAACATCTATTTTTCATAACCCCCCCCCCATTTTTTAACTGCGCGCGGACGGAGTCGCGGGCGATAGCTAGCTGTTTATAAAATCTGTTTTAATTATCATTGTTTAACTTTCAACTTACCACATCAGCGGGAATTTTGAATTGGCAAATGGTAATGCATCCATTTCTCATTACAGTTTCATCCTTCCTGTGTTCCTCCATTGCATCAAGTAAAGCATTTAGTATATTCCGTTTCAATTTCATTCCTAGTTTGTCTTTTTCTTTACCTTTTACAATGTAGAATAGAGTAGCACTATAAAAAAAAACATAGTTTCATAATCTTAATAATATTATAAATGCAAAAGTTTCAATGGATGGATGGATGTTTGTTAGAAGATATCTCCCTAATAACTCAACGGATAACGAAATTTAGCAGAAATGAAGAACATAGTCTATAAGAATACATTTGCTACTTATAAAGTTTTTTTTTAATAACGCGCAATCGGAGTCGGGTGCTAATATAGTATATAGAAAGGAAAGGATTGTACTATGATATGCATATAAGATTCTTAAATTAATTATACTACCTTCCGGATATTTGAATATGTTTTTCAGGAATATGTCTTCTCATTGCCTCCAGTACAACAGCAAGAGAACGTTGTACTGATTCACATTGATCATAACGGAACAGATAGTAAAGGTCATTGAGCACATGAGCAAGCATTGCAGGTCTGCCCATGTATACCTTTGCAGATGTCAAAATTTGTTCTTCGTTGGTATCACCAGTAATCTGTACAACGAATTAAATGTTTTTAAGTTCTAAGGTAACTGTGGCTCCTACATACAGTTTAGAATTTTAAATATTATTTTGATTAATAAAGCTGCATACATATGCAACACAGGATAAACAACCAACATGTCAAATTGTTACATTTGTTCATTAAAAAAAATATTAACAAAAAATATTGTGTGAAAGGCAAAATTGTGAGATACAATTATTTATAATCTTACAGCAATTCAATATCATGAAAGCTTTGAGAAAGAAAAACTAGTTCATTAATAATTAAATAAAAAAATATATATTGTTGAAAAATTACCACTTTAGCTGGAATATCATGCCACCTGCAGGCTCCATTGTGTGTTCCATAAAGTCCAAGGAAGTGCAGAGGATTGTTCACCCGGCTGACAAGTCCAGGGATATCACACCTCACAGGGACAGCAGGCACTTCAGATACCCCAACTTCCTCAACAGGGGGTGGTGCCGCTCCAGTACCTGCTAAATTGGTACCCGAAATGTCCAAAGACATAAGATGTGGCAAACAATGCATCATCCTTGACAGCATTAAATTCGGATTCGGAAATACCCCCAGCCGTTCATTTGATTGAGACAAATCTAGATGTTTTAGTGAATGCAACGTACAAATCCATTCTACAAGTCCTGTCTCAATTCGTACATTGTAAAGGACCAGGGATTCCAAAGTCTCGAGGCCTTGCAAAGCGGTCAAGTAATTAGATTGTGTCAATTCGGATAGTTCCAAGTGCCTCAAGCAGTAAAGTGGCTGGGTGAGTAGTATTGGGAAGACAGTTGCCCTCCGGCATTGAATGGACAACTTCCTCAGCTGTGGTATAGATAGGATGTATTCCTTCTGATAAAGTCTGTTCTGTGAAATGGTATAACACAGTGGTCCAAACTTCAGAGACACCAGGTTCTCGCTATGATCATTGATAACATTGATAGCCACCTGCGTCAAATCGACACAATGGATTAATTCCACCGTCTTTGGTTTATGAACCATAAAGCTGAGAAGACCTTCGACGGTCACCGCCGAATTCCGCAGCTTCAAATTATTAATTTTCGTGCGTTCGGTATCACGAAATATATTCGCGATTTTATCATCAATAACGTGTTTTCTTTGAAAAATATCAATAAACTTCTCGCAGAGTTCCACAGGTAGAATTATATCATGTTTAAGTCTGCGCAAGAGGGTGACAGGATCTCTTATCGAAATTGCGTCGAGATTACGCGCAATGGTCTCAATACAAATTTCTACGAGAGACTCCGGATTATTTTCAGACACTGGTAAATTTTCATGTTTCGTCGCCATTTTGGCTGGATAATGATTTTCTTCTTAAGGTGTAGAAAAATTACACGTTCTATGGCACCATTTTACTCATTTCTTTTTTCACTACAGATCACGTCGTGTCAACAGTTTTAAGAGACAGTCCACTTTATAGTTTTACATTACGAACTTCTGAAACATTATCAACTTGAGTGATACAATACTAAACAAATATGAAACGATGCAATGGATGGCAATTTTCGCACAATTCAACCAAAATGAACAAAGAATCGACCGATTGGAAAGTTCTATTAATTTCTGTTCTGTCACAGATAAATTTGAATGTTGCTATACTCAATTTCTGTTTTAAGTGGTTTTTCTTTTCATATCTATGGCAATACTAATTTACGCTCTTTACAACTTTGTAAACAAAACAAAATCGTAATATTTGCCCTTATTTTTCCGATAAGTATATTTGGCAAATAATTTTATTTATTTCAGTTACAATAAAAATCAAGTGGCCTCTAACTATCCATCGCTAGAGTCGGAAGTCTTAAATAAATAATCTAAAGAAGTCATATCAATAATATTCCAAAGGAAAATAGAAAAACTACACTTTCTTAAAGTATTTCCATTTCTATGAACTTGTTTGATATTTTTTTAGGAAATTAGATTAAAAAATATGTGAGCTGGAAGTAAAGTTCTTATAATTCGAATTTTTACCAACTAATTACTAAAACTTTATTGTGCGTTTTCAAAATTTTATTTAATTCTGACCAAAATGCAATGGTTTTAAACAGTTTTGTAGTCATATATTTATATTATTACTTACCATTGCTTCCTTGGATATCCGATAAAATCCTCTTGGAGTGTTTTTATATACTAAAAGATGAACTTTAAATTTATTTTGTATAAAATAAGCACTTTACATTTGAACTCAATAAATTAATCCATTTTTTTTCATAAAAACACGTTAGTTTAAGTCACTGTGAAACAAAATCACACTTAAAAACAAAGTGGAAGTTTTTAATATCAAGGAGCACTACGACGAAAGAAACATGCGATACACGCGCCTAATGATAACTGTCGATTTTCGTTCTCTGTCAGCTCCTTATATTGGCGATCGGCAATTTCACACTGGCAACACAGAAGAATAGTACACACTACTGCTTACCTGTATAAGTAAAATCAATATTAAAAATCAAGATCGTCTTCTAGATTTTAATACTTGTACAAATAGTTTTATCGTTTAAAATTATTTTGTTTATTTCAGTGTTAATATTTAATTTCCAAATAAACGATTCTAATATCAATAGTACAAAATCTATAATAATCAAATTTGTCCATAGATATATTGTGATCGATTCTAAACATTAGTATATGGGAATTCAAACACGGTAATAAATCTAAATTTAAAGTAGTTCGATAATTCAAAGTTAATTATTTATAACAAGTTTAATGTGTATATAAAATGTGATAATGGATCAAGAACCTTAAGTGCAACTATTCAATGCACACATGCACAATATCTATTCTTGTAAATCGTGTGGGTGGCATGTTTCGATAGTAAATGTCTGTGTAGTGAGACGGCGAGTACATACAAACATAATTCTTGCATCTCTCTCAACTCTCCTTATTTTAACTTCTCGTTTACTCTGTATTATTTGTATGAATTGACATTTTTTGTATGAATAATTAATTTATTATTTATAAAACTTTTGTGAATCCATTCTCTAATGTGAAGTAAGATAGGTAAGTTATATTCAGAACCACAGGTGGGCACAGTTAATCGAAAAGTTAACTTCGTTAATCGTTAATTCGTTAATAAAAAAATTAACTTCGTTAATCGTTAAAGCGTTAAAATCTCGAAAATTTAACGCAAGTTAAAGTTAATCGTTAACAGTTAACCATACCTACTACATAATACAATTATACATACTAATTTCACACTTATTGTGGCGATACTTGTTTAAAATTACACATTAGTAATAGAGACAAGTATGAATGCATTATAGTATATTTCATTACGAGTGCGGAAAGCGTGTTATTGCAAAGAGTTCCGACAAATGTCTACCCGAGTCGAGGCGCAGCCGACGGTGAGGGTTGACAGTTGGAACAAGTTGTAACGTGTACTAAACAACTATTTTTGATACAGTTGCGAAAAAATGAAGCAATTTAATAGAATAATAAAAACACAATAAACTCAACTAACTAAAATGTTTGGAAAATGGTGCCAACCGTAAAAGAATACCAACAGAGATTTTTTTTTGTTCACCCATTCTGGTTAGGCAAAGGGAACTATGCCCAAACAACCAACTCTTCAGTAGATTATATTTATTGATATGAAATGAAAAAGAAATTTAATGAGATGAAATAAAATGAAAACTAACCTAATTCATTGAATCAAATCATTAAATCTGATATTGTAACAAATTAGGAGCTTCTTTTTAGAAATATTTGCATGAATCATAAAAACTTCAATGATTTTTTTTTTTGTAAAAAATTCGTGGTTGGTTTTTCTTTTTAACAGACATTATTTTGATAGTTGGGAAAGAGAACGCAGGAGTTTGGAAAAGCTAAAAAAAAGCACGAGTAAAAAAATGTTTTAACACAGTTGCTCAAAAAGTGGCGTATTGCAGGGACGGAGAGCGTTCTGAATGTGGGCTATTACATACTCGTGCTTTTATATACTCGTAATGAAATATGCTATTTCGAACTTTCTATTGATTTTGTCCTGTTGGTCACGTCTTTCCCGGACGCTCTGATGCATCACACTTGCACGCAAACTTCACATATATCAATTATCAACTCTTTCGTTCACCATTCGAATCGCCGACAGTCGCCCAACATAGCTGAACTTACGAGCGTGGCGTGGCACGTAATTTAAACAAAATGACAGCACGTCTCCAAGTTTCTAATTTAACGATTAACGGACTTTTATTAACGGAAGTTGAGTTTAACGGAAGTTAACAAAACCGTTAACACTTTTTAAAGTTAACTTAAAAGTTAATCCGTTAAGCAAAATGTTAACTTCGTTAATTAACGATTAACGGATTAACGAGTTAATGCCCAGCTCTGTTCAGAACTATCCAATAGCTGAGGAAGTCCAGAACGTCGGTGGCGCAGTTTTTAAACAAATCAGATCGGACCGTAATCTACAGGTAGCGAGTTCGATTCCCGCCATGTACCAATGTGATTTTGATTTATAAATTTCATATTATGTACATTTATCCAATGTTGAAGGTGAAGGATAACATTCTTGCAATGTGCACATATTTGCGAAGAAATTCAAACCTGTGTGTGAATTCAGCCAACCCGCACTCAGTCAGGACAGTAACTTTTATTTCTCATTTCATCTTGTGGCCATCACTGTCAATTCAATTTTTTAACATCCTCCTCTTTGTGAGATGCTAACAATATATCATGTTTTACATTTTATTAACTTTAAATACGATGATTAGTTCTACGACCATTGTGCCCTTACTTTTAGATGGATATTTTATTATTTGTGTGAAAGTTATATTTTATTTGAAGAAAGAGGCCAGTACCGCTCCAATGATCTTAGCCTACCCCTTTAGGGCACGATGAATTGGTAGTGAAGATCCGAGGGCAATATATTTTTATTCCAAGATACAAATGTTTTACTAAAATATCTCGCACGTCATTGGAAATCTATAGAAAATCATAAGAATGTACACATAATTCCAAACTAAAACGTAACACTATTTTGCTTTAATTTTCATCACATCTCCCGGCGTGTCTGCGACCAAAAAGTTTGTTAAAGGGAATGTTTCACCGAATATTTACTGAATGCAACTTTTTCATACAATATTTGATTTTCTGCCCCTTTGTTTCAGTAAAGTTTATTTCTTTACCGACTAATATAAGCTCCCGATTCCGAATGAACAAGGGGCATAAGATCAGTCTGTTTTTTTACATTGGTTTACTCGTTGTTTTAATTAAAAGTAAAAATTTCATAACTTTAAAATACATTTATTAAAATGTTTGATAATAATTAACTTAAATTATATTTAAGATACAAAAATAACATGGTTTTGCAAGTAGTTACTGGTCGAGAAATAATAAAAACATAATTTATACTACGTATTATTTATTGAATTACTTATTTGCACATTTAATATGTAATTAAAATAAAAAAGAATAAGGAAAAACAGCCGATTTACGGAAATGAAAATTTTAGATTTCCATTTATTTCATTTTTCATAATTAACAGAATTTTACGGTAGCAGAAAAAACAGCAGTAATAAAATATTTATTAGTTACAGAAATGAAAATAAATTTTCAATGGAAGCACAAAAAAACAATGTTCTATGGCTGTGTTATTGGACAATATAAATAAAACTAATAGCTAATATTTAAGATAAAATAACGTAACATAAATAATTTTAGGTACAGTTTCATTAATTGGCGCAAGTGTTAAACGAAGAGTGCGGAGTTATATTTAAGCTAAATATTTTTTTTAATTCACAAACGTTTAGTAAGCCATATCTTTAAAATCCAATAGAACGAAAAGTAATAAATTATTAATTAAATTAATGAAACTTCAGATACACAATCACACGAATATGAAAAAGCATTTTACTGAATTTATTTGTATACATTTTTGTCCGAGTCGATATTTATAATTATGTACTTTATTTACACCGAGAGTGGTAACTGTTGAATATTTAATTCGATGAATTGTGGCATTCTGCCGGTTTGAGGTGTGGCAGTATATTTCCTAAGCACTCCGTAGGGGGGCACCGTTTGGACGCTGATGCCTTGGAGATGTGGTGTTCAGTGCGATGAAGCGTTCAAATCGCGGAGGCGGAGATGGTCTGCTAGTGGGTGGGGGTGGTTCTCGAGTAAAGCACTTTGGTCCGGCCACTTGACAACATCGGTAGCGGAAGGGGGCAGGGTTACCGGTGGCTCCACGAGGACGGGATATCCTCCCTCGCGCTCGGGTAGAACTTGCCCGATAAGAGGACCGACGCGTCTATACGCGAGCTGTGGCGCCGTATTCTCTCTACTGTCTTGCAGTACTCTGACGCCGGCGCCCATACGCGTCACCAGGATGACAGGTGTTTCTGGGACTATATCGTTGAGCGCCCTCATTAATATCGGCGCCGCAGTCTGTGAAGTGACGCAGCTCGAGGCGCCACTGACGCGAGCGTTCAGACTCTCCAGCACGGTCATCAACTCGTAGTACCGATCGTCGCATATTACTGGGTTATCTGTAATCAGGTTTCATACAATTACTTCAAAATAGCAAATTTTTTTCGTTATGTCAATATCATTTCTAATTCTGAAGTACATTGTGGTATTTATTTAACAGGCACATAAAAATCGTCGTAAAATCTGAGAATATTTTCGATGTTATAATAAAATAATATAAAATAAAATATAGTAAATACAAATTATGTGGCAGCAATCGCTTCGCAATAGAAATGAATGTTTAATATTTCAAAGATTTCGCTTGGCAAATTGGATATTAAATTCTAGATACAAATACACGTCATTGGATTGAGTTTGCGCAACGAAATTAATTTTCTTCAATATTCCTTATGAAAGAAAAATTAATACAATTCATATGTTTCTTGGAACGCTGTGCATTTATAAAGTAGCATTTGTTACAAATAATACTAACCTTGAAGATAAATCTTCAGAACGCTGGGTACACCATTTATGGTACATCGTGACTTCGAGACCAGTTCATAGTTTATTGAACGAATTTTATTATAGGACAAGTCAGCTATACAAAGCGAAGGTAGGCCGTGGAAATCTTTCTGTAGTCCAGTTATATTGTTGTGATGTGCTATCAATTCCTCCAATGATGGTAAAAATGTCTGAAAACAGATACAACCTATTCAGATTTTTATCTTTTATAAAAATGTTCCGCTTCAGTAGCACAACACTTTACTATTTTTTTCGCAATAGCTCGCTAGCTACAATTATATTTACTCCAAACCCTAGATAGACAAACCTTTGATGTTTCTTCAAGTGATGTTATTTGATTGTGCGATACATCTAAGAGTTTTAAATCTTCCAAACCAAGTAGATCGTCCGCTGAAATCTGGTTAATTTGATTATTACTTAAGTTAAGTCGTAATAGACCGTGTACACCCATTAAAGCTCCATCTAGATTTGAAATATGATTGTGGTCTAGGCGTAGTTCTAACACCATTGTTTCAACATCCACTAGATTCTGAAATACGTAGAACATGATATAATTATGTATACAAAAAGTAAAAAAATATTTATTGATTTATCGTCGTTCAACTTACATCCATATTTCCAACAATATGGCTTATTTTATTATGCGACAAATCGATTACTGAGAGTCGTTTCAGTCCTTTAATTTCAAGCAAAGAGAATTCAGTAAGCATATTGTGTGTTAGATTCAAGTAACGTAAAGACTTAAGATGTCGTAAGGAACCATTTAATGATTTTAGTTGATTGTAAGCAATGTCTAGATCAGCTAAAATCTCCGCTTCGGCAAATTCATCGTCCGCTAACTGTAAATAAAATATGATATCAATTGTTAATAACTAATTAAATGCATTATTTAAATATGAATATAGGCACGTACTTACAAATTCAATTTTATTAAAGGACAGACCTATCCTTATTAATCTCCGTGCCTTTTGTAAGGCACCGTCGAGAGATTTGATATTGTTATCGTAGAAATATAAAGATTCTAGTGACGTCATTAACTTCATTTCCTTCGGTAAACTTGTAAGCTCGTTGTGTGCCGCATGAATCAGTACCAACTTCTTGGCTTTCTGGAAATTAAGAAAAAAGAAAATTCATAAAAAATAATGAAAATACAATTTTATTTTTTGTGGATAATACGAATGCAGAAGGTTTCTTTTATTTTTAGTTACCACTATGATGATATCCAAAATTACTAGGTGAGAAACTACTTTTATAAAGGAAAAGGGTGGCAGCGATAACAGAACGAAGAATAGAGGCAAGAGAAGGTATTTGAATTTTATATCAAACATATTGTCTTGTACCTTAATCTAGTCTAATGCTGCAAGCTAAATTGTTTAAAAAAAATGAATTTTATTGATCCACAAAAATTTTACATTTCCTTAGGACTCTGCCTCCTGTGGTAGGTCCTCCTTCTCTTAATCTAAGTCTTAAATAGGTAAAAATAAGACCATTTTTTGCTTACCACGGGTAGTTCATTATCTATAGACTTCAAATTATTTGCGTTAATGAAAATCCATTCCAAATCGTCTAATTCTCTTAATGCTCCATTCAATGTACTAAGTTTGTTTATACCCAAGTGAACGTGTTTCAACGCCTTAGGCAACGCATGTCTCTCTATCTTTGATATCTGATTGTCAGCTACAACAAGATGCTCTACTTCTTGTATATCCTATAAAATAAAAACATAGCCTGTTTTTTAAAAAAGAAACTTTAAAATCACAAAACTTTAAAGCCGATAATCCTTAAAAGTTATCCTACTTAAACGTGCACATAATGGGTCTTGATTATATGTTACAAATAAATAACAATAAAACTTACTTTAAAATCTTCTTCGGATAGTTTTGTGATTTTATTCCTACAGAGGTCGAACGTCTTCACATGTGGCAGATGCCGCAAGACATGCCGCGGCATTTCGGTCAGCAGATTGTCTGCCAAACTGAAGTAATCCACTAGGTCTAGTTTCGTAAACACACTCTCCTTCAGTTCGCTGAAATTACAAAAAAATGTTCTTTATATTTATCGATGATAGTCTTGTAAGATCAAATTAAAAATTATATGTTGTAATTCATAATTAACTATCTGTAGTATTCCTAAACGTTGTAGTAAAAAAACGTTAAGGTATGTAAAAAAATAATGTTTTATATACATGGCGGGGATCGAACCTGGGCCTGTAGATGACGGTCCGATCAGGTCAGAGTGCCTAGCACGAAAATTTGTGAGAAACTATTCGTAACGCCAAAGACAAAATTTGTATTAGATATTGTTATATCCCCTATCGTTCATAAAGTACAAATCTCATACAAATTTTGTCATATTTTGCCAATAACATTACGAGGAAGCTTATCACTAATATTTGTGATAGACGCTCAGGTGTATCAGCTGCGAACTCTTGTTACAAGTAACTTTCTGAAGAATTGTAACCTCAGACCTTTTACTTATTCGGAAAATTAGTACTGTTACAATCATTTAAGTACACATTGAATCTTCATTTAAGTCCACTTAGAGCACAGTGCAAAGTCAATTACAAGCTCAAACAACGTCTCAAATAAGTTTAATGTACTATTCATTTTTAATCTCACTAATATTATAAAAACAAAAGTTTGTATGGATGGATGTTTGTTATTACGTATCTCTAAAACAGCTAAACGGATCTCTATGGTATTTGTTAACAATTGGATGTTATTTGGAATAAAGTATTAAGATTTCTAAAACCTAGTTCGCCGATCTTACTTGTATGGGATAAGTACAGGCAGGGGCGGAGAGCAAGTAGATTTTTATAGCAAATAAAAATGGACTTTATGCTATTGAAACAAAGCTTAATTTTACTGCTCTTGACAATAAAGACGCGCAAAGAAAAATTAAACTTTGTTTCAATCACATAAAGTTCAAATTCTCGACACAAAAATCTGCTCTCCGCTCCGGTCTGTCAGAACGGACCCTTACGCATAGGCTACTAACTCTAAAGTTTTTAAATCAAAGGGGACGAAATCGCAGTTAACAGCTAATATTAAATTAGATAACATGTTTTGTAAACTTATCTTTTATTTACAACGACCTAGTGACCTAGTATGTATTTATAGTTATAACTAAACAAGAAACGGCGCGAAGCTTTAAATGGTTAGTATTTCAGATAAATAACCCTAGTTATCTGAAATATATTTGTTTTCATACATTTGAAAGACCAAGTTTAGTCCTTGATACTTGTTTTGAAAGTTCAATTAGGACCATATAATATTTATACCACTACTGGAAAAAAAACTTGAGAGGTGTCAAGGAACACCCGGATGGAACGAAGTTCCTTTCGAATAATTAGTGAAGGAACCAATGTTTATTCTATGAATGAAAACTTAAGTCTTCACAAGAAGTACATTTTATTTCTATGAATTTTCGTTATATATTGTCACATCGTTGCCATGGTGAAGTAGCGCTCATTCTTCGTTAACATACTTACTATAGTAAAAAGTGTCGTGACAACTTTTCGTAAGAATTTTTTCCGTCTAGCCCCCTTTCACAACGCGCGATAAGGAACTTCGTTCCAAAAATCTATTGATTTTTACCGTCAGTTATTAATTTATTCTAAGACAGAATACGTTACTATACAAATGTACTGTATAAAGTATACGCTGTTCATTATACTAAGGAAAATTAGTGTTATTTTAAGTATGCACCAACACCCTATCAACACCGGCCAAAAAAACAATAACAAGCCGACAAATATAACTTTTATCATGTACTATGTGACATCAGAGGATGAGACGATATTTATAACTTTTCTAAGAGTGTTTTGTTCACGTATGATAATGTAGCCGCACGTTGAATGTGATGTCACATGTTTGAATTTAATTATCTACAAATGTTATAATCTGATATTATCCTTTTATAATATTTGCGCAAATATAAATGTGTCATTGTTCATCTTTCGATTCGATTAAATGCTTAAATTAAGTAAACATGAGGAGATCAAATTCCATATATTGGCGGCCATTACTACATACATTTGACTTTATTAGTAACTTTATTGGAATTAAAAAAAAATTAGCCTTTGTTTTCTTTCAAACTATGTGGCATAAAATTTCAGCAAGATCAGTTAAGCCGTTCTGAAGAAACCTTACATCTATCCATCTAAACTTTGGCATTTATAATATTAGTAAACTGACCTAAAAAATAAATTTTAATCGTTTAGCTGTAAAAATTAAACTTCCATACAACTTTTCATCCTCCATTTTAACCCCATACAGTTCTTTTATAGCATTAAAAAGTGATCCTATGTCATTTCTCAGGTTCTTGACTATCTGTGTATCAAAATTCATTTAAATCGGTTCAGTAGTTTTGGCGTGAAAACAAGACAGTCAGAATTACTTTTTCATTTATAATATTAGTAAAGATTATATTCTAAATAATTTTTTTTTACGTAATTTTCTCGCCATGTACGAGATCCGCAATTTACTTTCAAATTCATAATATTGGTAAGGATAAAAATTGTGAGATAAAGTTAAGTGATATTGTAAAATAAGGGAAGCTAATTTGTATATAGTTTTATAAAAAAAATTTTTGAAAATAAGAAAAGTTTTTTTTTGAAAAGAAGTATCTTCTGGAGTCCCTAGAACCTTATCCGCGGTCTCCATGTACAGTTAAAAATTATAACTAGCAATAAATTGTTTTTAATCTTTACATATGTTTTCATTCAGTAATAATGAACAGCTGTAAACAATAAAAACTAAAATATATTTTGCAACAGATGTTCCAGTTTCTATTAAACGTAAATTCCCTAATAAAATGTATGGGATATTCCCACAGATTATCAGTTTTAAAGGACAACTAAATCTTTATTTGTAGTAATAGTGCAACTATATCTATTATCCCCCTAAGTAAATAAAGAACATTACAATACATTAAGAACAAATATTAAATATTAACTCTAAGGGGGATACCATATTAAATTCTTCGACTGAACACTTATGGGTTTGTGTGAGATGTTATTCTATTGAAGTGCTTCCTTGTCAATCTTGTTGCTTTTTAGCCGACTTAAAAAAGAAGGAGGTTATCAATTCGACTGTATTTTTTTTTTATGTGTGTTACCGCGAAACTCCGCCCCTGGTGGTCCGATTTTGATGAAAAATATTTTAATCGAAAGGAAGTGCTTGCAGATGGGTCCCATTTTTTTGTTTTTTTTTTAAATAACTAGAAGACTTGTAGATTTTGAATATAGCTTCAAAATTTGTTGCGAAAATTAGGGGTATTTTTGCTTTCAGCGCTTATTATGTTTCTAGTGAACATAATTTTGTTCATTGAATGAAGCAATCGACAATACTGTCGCGTTTGTCTTTAGTATATTTATATGCTGTGTCTGTAAGCTTTGTTTATAATTTTTCTCGAACAAAAACAATACAATTACCGACCAGTACTTTTTTTGAATAAATGTTTTTCTTTCTTCCTTTCTTTCTTTCTCTCTCCTTCTTTCCTTTTTTTCTTTCAATTCAAATTTAAAACTATATGTAAGATTCAAGCACCGAGTCTTTACAGATTATGTTTTTTTTTTAAGTAATATTATAATTTCAAGGCAGCAAATAAATATTAATTTCATATAAAATGTTTCATAAAAAACCATTCCCCTGACGTTGGATTGAAAAAGCAATTTGCAATTGCTTTATCGAGATTTTTCCTTTTTCGTTACCTCAATTTGTTTTGTGTCCATAGTTCGAAATAGCTTTATATTACTAAACGTGGGTTTCCGAGACCAAAAACTCCGTTTAAAACATATTGCTATCACTGTTTAGTTAAAGATAATGACAGGGATGACGATATGTTAGAAAGATTTAGGCCTCGAAATCAACGGTTAAAGAGTAATATTATTACTTCATCACCAAGTATATCAATCAATGTTCACACAATCAGTGTGCGCCAGTATGCGCAAGAAAGATTGGTACATTTTTATCCATATTACTGAAGTTGACTTCAAGCTGGAACATGGACATTTGTAAGGTCTGCCAACCCCTGTAGGGTTCGGGTTTCATATATGTATATGTGTTACGTAACCTCTTCACATCGTATAAAGCGAATTTGTTGCGAGCCTTGTTATTTGTATCATTGCTTATGTCACTCTCTTTTACCCAACACATACTAAAACATATTAGAAAAGATTCTATGGATAACCATAGAATCTTTCTAATCTAATATAACGTTTTAATCTAAAACTAAAAACTACTCCGCAAAATAGCTTACTTTGCATCAATAAAGTACTTCAACTTGGAAAGTGAAGGATTTACGAATTTTAAGCAAATTTCGTTAATCCTAATGGATGTTCGAAGCTTTGCTTACTAAGATAACTGGAGAGGTATTATTAAGAGCACTCGCAACTGACGCGCATGTCTGCGTAGATGTGTGAATGTGTCTGGATGGCGCCTTTAGAAGTTCGTAGTCTCTGCCTACCTCTTTAAGGTAACGTGAGTTGTGTTGTTGTTGTTGACACTAGTAGGGCTTAAGGTTCAAACCTAGTGATGGCGTGTTTTGTGAGATTCGCGAGATGCATGCCACCGTAGGCGACTGTTTGGCGCCGCCCCAGCTACGATAACCTCGGAACGTTGACCCGCCTTAGTGTTTACTAAACTCAACACTCATGCATCGTAAGGCATTCGATGCATGTTCATTTGTGCAATTATTGCTTTATACGACTGTTACTTTATCGTTTGTCGTGCACCCAATAGAATAAAAAAAACATCTAGCAATTGGTAAAAGACTAATTATAATATGGCGGGTTACCCTTACAATTTATGTTTATTCAGCTGAGTGCTAAAGAAAAACTAGTGAAAAACACCCCGGGTTTGGCTGGATAAGTTGAGTACCTTTTGCACATTTTCATTGTTTTGTTATATACAAAGCTGGAATATTTGTTACTGTTTTATGGCAATTTTTCATTCTTTCCAGAAGATAACCTAAGTATATAAGGATATTTTTGTTGCTTTTATCCGAACAAACACATAATATATAACTCCCGCAACCTTGACCTTCAGTCCTAGATCGTCGACCCATTTGTCACGTCGTTAACTTTGTTGTCTGTGGTTTGACTTGTGATGTTTGTCTCTGAAGATGATAACGCCATCGACTTATTGTGAACTTCGTTAAATCATCGTACTATACGTTAGTTATTATAACCTGTTAGCAAATTGTGTACTGCAAGAATCATAAATAATTTCATGTCATTTTTTAGAAAAGAAAATGGGAAACGAAAGCAAGCACCAAACATTACTAAATTATCGAAGTTATTACTACTTATAGACATCTGCAACAGGCTCATTTGCCTATGTTTGTCTGCCGTCAATGAACAGTAAACGGGATAAATAGTAGATCGTATAATTTCTTTTGCTATCGATCTCCTCTCCGACGAATTATAAACTGATACTTTGATACTTTAGTATTATAAATGCGAAAGTAACTCTGTTTGTCTCGCTTTCACGCCAAAACTACAGAATAGATTTAAATGAAATTTGGTACACAGATAGTGTAGAGCCTGATGAAGGACATAGGCTACATTTTAACGCGAAAAAGGGGTTGTAAGTGGTTGTAAGTGGGGGTGAAAGTTTGTATGGAATTATCGTCATTTTTACAGTTAGAAGCTTGAAACTTATTTTTGAAGTTGTTAATCTTATATAAATAATTATGAATTTTTTTTTTAAGTTTTACCCCCAAAGGTGCTAATTAACAATAGGGGATGAAAATTTGTTTGGCAATATTTGAGGTGTTGGTGAATGTTTTGTTTAATATGTTTTGCTGTTGCCCTTATCGATATTTAGTCTAGAGCCTGAGAAAGGACAAAGGCTACTTTTTATTACGAAAAAAGGGTTGAAAGTGGGGGTGGAAATTGGATGGAAGTATCGTCTGTTTTACAATTATCAGCTTGAAACTTATTTTTAAGAAATTAAATTTTCTTTTAAATTTTACCACCAAGGTTGCAATATAATAAAACGGAATAGGGGATGAAAGTTTGTATGGGAGGATGTTTATGTGAATATTTTGTAAGTTTAATGTTTTTTTTTGTCATTTTTATAAGTTTAAGTAAAATACCACAACAACAACATAATTCATGCCCGTAACCCAGAGGGGTAGGTAGAGACCCAGGACCTACATTTGGAGCAGTCCTGGCACACTTCTCTCTATCTTCTTCTACATTCATACATCAAAGCATAGCACGTCGGTTCAGAAAAAAATGTAAATTGATATTTTGCTTTTGCACAAAAGTTTAATTAAGAAATTAAGATATATGTAATTGTAAGTTTTAGATAATTAAAATCTTTAAACACCAAAGTTTACGCTATATAATTTTAGTATAAGTTATATTTATAGTAGTAAACTATATTACTATGAATAAACTTTATTGTTAATCCACCTCTAAGTTCACGATGTCACTGTCATGTAACATTGTATTGAAGTTACTACAATGATATGCGTTATCTACAGCTGCGATATAATCATGGCAATGCGAGCCAACTCCAGGTTAATGCCACCAACTAGGCCGTGATGACGAAAAGCTATGTTAGCTAACCTAATTAATGTTAGTCCTTTCGCGCACAGAGCGGTGAACCGCACGCCTTAGGCTCTTCGGACACAAGGCTACGTAAGTCTTCGAAACCCACCATTTTAGTGACTAAGCGACTTAATACAATGTCACAGAGCTTCGTACAGTGGCACACGTCGCCGACAAATTGTTCTTTCGTCGCTAAAGCCAGTCGCTCGCTACCTGTTTGTCATGACCGTTGTTAAATAAATTACTGTTGGTATATCGGTATGCCTGTACTGACCGAAAATATGACTTACGTTCGTCGATTCAACGTTGTGTGTACGGAGCGCGCGGTACATGATACTCGCGACGCAAGTGTAGTGTATAGTTTCGAATATCTACGTTTCTTTGTGTACGAAGGGTCTTAGCTTAGAACACCAAGAACGTGACACTTTGTCATAATTTTAATTCTCTTTTACAAAACAGTTAGTTGTACTGCAACATGTGTAGCAACCGAGACTTTTTATAGATATTTTTGACTTGCAGATTAGAAGGATCGCGTCAGAGCTGGCCGTGAAATGATTAAGGCATTTTAGAAATTAATAAATAGATATCAAACCATACGACGAAGAATTTCATCTTTTATGAGATCTGTTACGAGATGTAACTTTTTTCTTCGGATCGGTTACGTTATGGGTTACGTTTCAATTTACAATTACTCAGTCACTGAGTTGAGGAACAATGTGACGTGTCCGTGGTCAGTTACAATCATTAATATCATTACCACGCATTCCTAATATAATTAAATATACAAATACGTAAAAAAACAGTAGTTTACTATCAACTTAAACATAGATGAAAGTTGTATGTATGCCAATATAATAAATATTAGATGTGTCTTGTTTAATAACTCGTATGTTCTGTTGAATTTATTTGATAAGGTCAGTGTTATCATCTTTCTAGCTGTGTCCTGTTTCCATCCGGGTTAAGCGAACAAATAAGAAGAAGCTTTAAACAAATACCGGCCCGGGTAGAATCTCAATCGCGGTAATCCCTGTTAAATACCCCATTATTAAGTTATATGTGTTCTATTAAATTACTGAAGGAACCCGGTATGTGTTGTTACGTTATGCCTCATAACGGCGAGTCTAGACTGGCGTGACTTTACGTCCTTTCGTTCTTTTTGACAAAATTGAGACAATATGTACATCCAAAATATCAATGTAACACAAGCTAAATATTTCCTTAAAAAAATAATATAATTTTTTTATTTTTCTTGCACAATAACCTTGTATGACGTCTTCAGAAAAAAATACTAAAGTTTCGTCAAAATCTGTATACTAATTTATGAGCGCTTAGGGAACAAACAAAAAATGTTTTGTATTTACTTAGAAGATATTAAACAGATGTTATTTTATAAATGAATAATTTGCTTTTACGGAAAAGTTTAAGAAATTAAGATATATAATTGTAAATTAAGATAAAGTTACAATTACATATAATATAAGTTTAAGTTGATAGTAAACAATGAAGTAAAAAAAAATGAGAGTAGAAACCCCAAAGACCTATTTCATAGTAAATCAATATTCGCATAGTGATTGATAAAATCAGATCTAATTATTGGCATATCGGCAAAGTCCTACCTACTCGTACCTTAGCTCTCAGGGCATGTGCATTTGTCACACAATAGCTTTGATTCATAATCAAGGTTAAATAACTTAACATCAGATGAACTGTTTGAATTACATTTGACCTAATTTTGTGGAAAAACTATCATATTTTTTACTCTATTGATATATGTTATTTTGGGTTATTCTCTTGCGGTGAAGTTCAACGATCATTCACTTGTAAAACATATTGTTGTCTTTGTTTCTACAAAGAGAACGAATGAGATGACAATATGTACTAACGTTGCCGTTATTATACTATACTAGCTTTTACCCGCGACTTCGTCCGCGCGGAATAAAAAATAGAAAAACGGGGAAAAATTATCCTATGTCCGTTTCCTGGTTCTAAGCTACCTGCCCACCAATTTTCAGTCAAATCGATTCAGCCGTTCTTGAGTTATAAATAGTGTAACTAACACGACTTTCTTTTATATATATAGACTAGCTTTTACCCGCGACTCCGTCCGCTCGGAACAAAAAATAGAAAACGGGGTAAAAATTATTCTATGTCCTTTTCCTGGTTCTAAGCTACCTGCCCACCAATTTTCAGTCAAATCAATTAAGCCATTCTTGAGTTATAAATAGTGTAACTAACATGACTTTCTTTTATATATATAGATATTAGTACCACCATACTATATATACTATACCATACCATACCAAACCATACAATGGGGCACATAATATGGGCGTCCGATAAAATAATTTTAGGCGGTACTCGTTTGCCCCCTTCTCCTATATAAACAAACAGCTCTAAAGAAAGAAATAATTAAATACCACAGAACAATGAACTATTCTTATCCTCAAACTAGTGTTCGCATGCGACTTCGTCAACAACGAATTAAGAATTAAAAAAAAAATAGCCCATAATTTTAATTCATATATCGAGCTACATTCCATTAAAAATCCCGTCAAAATCCAGCCCTTTTAGAGATTATTCGGTGCAAACAATCATTCAAACAGACAGAAAGAAATGTAAAAAAAAATATCTTTAGAAGCAACACAAATACATCATGTTCGAAAAAAATTTTTTTTTCGATAATACATACAGACACTCCAAATATATTAATTGTAAGACTGTACAGCAAATTCCCGTCTTGTATATATCTTTATATTAACTGAATGTGATAAATAAGAAAGGTAATAAATGGGTTATTATACTGAATGCGTCATTACTAAGTGGATATCGCAATTTACATTGCACTGACGACTTGTCTGCCATAGTTATGTAATTGTTATATGTATCATAAATTTATTGAAATTACGTACTGATTGTAAGGAATGGAAGGTCAACGACGTTACAGTTTTTCTATCAAATAAATACAACTATTATGTATACTTATTATATAGAAAATTGCAGAGACGATGCTGGTCATCGATTCGATATCTTTAAAAAGAAATGTTTTAAAAAAAATTAAGTAACAACATTTAATTAACTACAATTGTAAAAGGACGTAAAAGTTATACACAGTTTAGAGGGGTTTGACAAGTGCCGCAATGCCAAGTAAAAATGCACCAAGTAGTTGATTTAAAAAAAACAAACAAATAACTGTCTGATGTAAATGCAACTTAATATCATGCTTATTGATAGAAGCTAGCGCCATTTACAATACTCTCTTATTTTAAAATATACTCAAGAAACTAAAAAGTACATAAGCGATAAAATAATTATGTAGGGGGAGATTCAAAGTTCTTATTTACTAACTGAAAATTTTATTTCTTAAATGTACTATATTTGTTTTGTATCGATTAAATAAAAACTGCCTAAAACGTTCTTGGGAACAACAAAGAAATTTAAATATAAATCTTCGTGTCAGTAGGGTAAAATAACCATAGAATATCAGAGTACAATGCCAACAGTGTCATAAAAAAATTATTTATTTAAAACCAATAATACTGTATTATTTCACAAACTCCAACTAAAAATGTATATATGTAACTACATGCTACTAGCAGATACCGATTATTTTGCAATGCAATGCAGATTTATAAATATACTAGCTTTCGAATAAATAAATAAACTTAATTAGTAGCCTACGTGTTTTTTTCAGACTATGTTCTACATCTGTGCTAAAATGCATCAAAATCCGTTAAGCCATTCTAGAGATACCTCCAAACAAACATCCATCCATCCATCCATCCATTTAAACTTTCGCGTTTATAATATTAGTAAGATACAAAGCTCAAAATTATTCAAGTGATATTAAATCCGAGGTTCTAGCAGATTCCATATGCTAAAATCTCAAACTGTTGGAGAGAGAGAAAATTGTTATCACAGTAAAGTTGGCATTTTTTGCAAATATCTCGGCGTAACATGAGACGAGCGAACAATCACGTTCGGTCAGGCGAGCGCTCTTCGTTTAATTGGACTCGTTTTTTAATTTAATTACCCTTTGGCCCATGTCAGAACGACAATTACGGATCGTTCGACTCAGCGAGATCGTCTTTGACCGTCTGGGTTACCAAAGATTTTCTTTGCGGAAAAAGTTTAGCATCGAATTATTTTTGTGATGTGGCATCGATTTATGATATTAATTTTAATATTTCACGTCGAATTCTTTGCGGTAATTAATATTTAATTACGTGAAGTAAAAGTATTTTAAGTTAATTACAAAGATCCACTATGTAGGTACATTTTTATCACGAAAACATGGTAAAGTAATTTTCCAAACAAACCACGAATTGATGTGGTTTAGAAAACCTGTATCGAGACAATTGTAGATTGAGATAGAAGCGAAAGATAGAGAGCGTCGGTGGCTCAGGGGTTAAGCACTTGACTTGTAATCTGCAGGTCCTGGGTTCGAATCCCGTCATGTACCAATGTGTTTATCGATTCTTGATTTATTCGACGACATTTATCCGACGTTCTTACGGTAAAGGTAAAGGTAAAAATATCGTGATGCAACCTGTACGTATCTGAGAAGAAATTCAAAGATACGTGTGAAGTCAACCAACCCGCACTTGGCCAGCGTGGTTGACTATAGCCTAGTCACCCCTAACTTAGGGTAAGCTCCGAGACCCTCGGTGGGGACGTATAGTGAGCTCATGATGATGAGCCTAGAAGAACGCATACAAGAAGAGCAATTAAATATTTTTTCTAATTCAGCGTTGATGTAGTCGCAGACATTAACTTATTTTACTATAAACCTCAAAATCTTTTATATTTATTCGAATTTTTGGGAAAACAAACCGTCACAGTATTTTTTTGGATAATATAAAATTTTCAACACCAACTCGTTAAATACATATAAATGTTTTGTAATATAAATAATGAAAACATTACAAATCAAAAACACTTTTCCTAAAATGTAAAAATAATAAAGATTTTTTTTTCGTTTTCGTATTTTTAGATGTTTATCGCAGAAATACTTCGGTTCTTAGAGTCTCCTTAGACTATACTAGCACAGTTTCAACACAATTAATGTATTAGGTTAGGTTAGGTTTAAATATCCATTTTGCAAAACACAAACATAGCTTCATGTAGATGACATTAAATGAAGACATGTTGTTAATAGTTTATTTTTTTTCTCAGACAATGATAAAAGTAAATACTATAATTAGTAACTTGTTTGTTATAAATAAAGATGTGGTTTAATGAACTGCATTCAACGATTGACTGAAAAATATTTACTCAAATGCAACAAATTCACGGAATAATCAGCATTAAATGAAGGTGAAACAGGGGTACATTCTGAGATATAAATTCAAATTAATTATTTTTGTTTTGTTGTTTATCACACCATCTCTCTACCCATTATCACTTTACTTCGTTTACTATAGAAGTATTATGTCCGCTAAACTATATAATAAAAATGTTATTCGT